>NC_045779.1:60943300-65943300 GCF_008692025.1 Phocoena sinus | reverse complement strand
TAACATATGAAATGTGCAGGATACAATTCAAGATTACTCAGCATATGAAGAACCAGGAAATCCTCAATGACAATCAACAGACAGCAACCTCAAGATGACACAGGGTTATGATCTCAATTGTGTTCCCGCAAAATTCATAGTTGAAGCCCTAACCACCAGTACCTCAGGATGTGACTATATTTGGAGACAGAGCCTTTAAAAAGGAGAATAAGTTAAAATAAGGCCATTAGGGTTGGCTCTAGTTCAATCTAATCGCTGTCCTTATAAGAAGAGGAAACTTAGACATACAGAGAGACACCACGGATGCCTCTGTACAGAGAAAGACCACATGAGACACAGTAGGAAAGCAGCTGTCTGTCTGCAAGCCAAGGAGAGGGGGGCCTTGAGAGACATCAAACCTGCTAGCACCTTAATCTTGGAATTCCAGCCTCCAGAACTGTGAGAAAATAAATTTCTGTTGTTTAAACCACCCAGCCTACGGTATTTTGTTAGGGCAAACTAAGCAAAGTAATACACACTGATATTATAATTTTCTGGCAAAGACTTTAAAACAGCTGTTTTTAAAATGCCACAATAAGCAATAGCAAGTATTCTTGAAACAACTGGAAAAGTAGAAAATCTCAGCAAAGAAATAAAAAAATTGAGTGGAAATTTTATAAAGTACAATAACCAAAAAAATATATATATATAAATAAACTCACTAAATGGACTCTGAGATGACAGGGAAAACAGTGAATCTAAAAATACATCAATAAAACTCATCCAATCTAAACAACAAAAAGAAAAGAGACTGAACAAAAATTAACAGTCACAGGGACCTGTGAGAAAAAAAAAAGTCCTAAAATTAAGGTCACTTGAGTCCCAAAAATAGAAGAGAAGCAAGGTGGTGCTAAAAAAAAAAAAAAAAAAAATTGAGGAAATAATGGCTAAAGACTTAATAATAACAACTTAAACCTACAGATTCAATAAGCTAAGCAAAACTCTTATAGGAGAAACTCAAAGAAATCCATACACAGGCACATCATAATTAAACTTTTGAAAACTAATAAAGAAAAATATCTTTAATGCAGCCACAGAGAAATGATGCCTTACCTATAGGAGAAATTCAAATGACAGATTTCTTAACAGAAACCACAGAAGACAGAAGAACTGGAGTTCTTGGAAATGATACCAAAAGCATGACTCATAAAAAAATTATAAGGTGAACTTCATTAAAATTAAAAACTTTGCTCTGCAAAAGACATTATTAAATGATTGAAGAAACAAGCTACAAACCAGAAGAAAGTATTTTCAAATTAGATATCTAACAAGAGATATGTAGATATAAAGAACTCTCTAAACTCAATGTTAATTTTAAAAACCCCATTTTTTAAAAAAATAGACAAAAGAACAGATACTTCCTTAAAGAAGATACAGTTGTGGCAAATATGCATATGAGAAGATGTTCAACATAATGAGGCAGTAGAGAAATGCAAATTTAAAGTATAAGATGCCACACTACATACCTATTAGAATGGCTAAAATAATTTTTTTTAATTTTAATTAATAATAAGCACTTGTGAGTATGTGGAGCAACTGAAACTCTTGAACGTTGCTGGTAGGAATGGAAAATGGCACAGCCACACCGGAAATCAGTTTGGCAGTTTCTTATAAAATTAAGCATATACATATTGTATGACTCAGTAGTTCTACTCCTGGACATTTCCCCTTGAGAAATAAAATCTTGTATTCACAGAAAAATCTGTATATGAATGTTTATTCTCAATTACCAAAAACTGGAAACCCAAATGTTCTTCAACCGTAAACTGGATAAACAAACTTTAGTATATTCACACGATGAAATACTACATAACATTAAAAAGAAACAAACTATTGATACAGGCAACGATATGGATAGATCTCAACAGAATTATGCTGGGTGGAAAAAACCAGTCCCCAATGTAACCGTCTTGAAGTGACGGAATTACAGTGATAAAGAATAAAACAGATCAGTGGTTGTCAGGGTTAGGGACAGGGATGTTGTTTTAAAGGAATATCACAAGGTAGTTTGGGAGGGGGGCACTGCAACTGTCCTGTATCCTGATTATAGAGGGGGTTACATAAATCATACATGTTAAAATTCAAAGAACTATATACCTGACAGTCAATTTTCCTCTATGGTAATTTAAGAAATGAAATCAATCAATGAAAAGTATACTCTTCTGTTTTATTTAGCTATTCATTTGGTAACATTATTACTTTTCCAAAATTTGTTTTGCCAGTTATCAGTTACATTGTTGGAAAAATGAGCCTTTGTCAACTAGCCTAGAAAATCTAAACACAACTTATCACACTAGTTTTAGGGAAAAACGTATTTCAAGTTTCCATCATTCCTTGACAATGAAGGATAACTTCAATTCAGAAGGCAGAGAAGCAAGATGAGGGCCAAGTGAAGACTAAGATGAAGGTACGCAGAGAGAGTGGTGCCAGAAGAGCTAACCAAAGTGAGCGGGTGTGGGTCCTCCAGGAAGAAAGGAGAGACTTCCTCAGAGGGAAAACATCAGACCTGAAGGGAGTTTGAGCTTTCAACTAGTGGCTCATTTACCTGAAAGCGCCTGAGGCGAATGCTGCAAAAAGAAAGAGACTGATCTTTTCAGTCACCACATTTTATGATAGCTTGACTACTCTCCCCCACCTGTTTTAGCCAGTTCAGGCTGCTATCACAGAATACCACAGACGGGGTGGCTTCTAAACAGAAATGTATTTCTCACAGCTCTAGAGGCTGGGAAGTCCGAGATCAAGGCTCCAGTAGATTCAGTGTCTGCTGAGAGCCTGCTTCCTGGTGCATGGAAGACATCTCACTGTGTTTTCACCTGGTGGAAGGGGTGAGGGAGCTCTCTGGAGTCTCCTTATAAGGCCACTAATTCATTCGTGAAGGCCCAGCCATCATGACCTAATCACTTCCCAAAGGCCCAGCTCCTAACACCATCATCTCCACGGGTAGGATTTCAACATGAATTTGGGGGAAACATAAACTTCAGCAGCTATGGTAAATTCTAGAGATAATGTTTTTTATCTCAGATAGATAAACATATATATGCACATAGACACATAATACATATATTATGTGCAGTTAGGAGTTCAACATATGAATTTGGGGGGCCACCAGCAACAGTAGTTATGGTAAATTCTAGAAATAACCCTTTTTTTTAACCTCAGATACATAAACATATATATACATATACACATATACATGTATAATATGTATATATATTAGGTGTAGTTAGGACCTCAACATATGTATTTTGGGAGAACACAAACGTGAGGAGTTACGGTAAATCCTAGAAATAATACTGTTTTCCACACCTATGTAAACACATATATGCATATATACATATACACACACACACTGTACATAATATACATCTTATGTGCCTCGTGGGTGAGGACGACAGGGCCTGGCCGCGAGCAGAAGCGCGGGAAGCACACGGAGGGCCTACCTGTCCCGGGGATCTTAGGGGAGGCGCCTTCTGCAGCGGCTGTTTCAAGGTGTGAGCAGACGCTTGGGAAGAAGCAGCTAATCATTCGGACGAGAAGGTTCTTAGGACGCGGTCTGTGGGTCGTGGTCCAGCCCACAGTCTGTCAGGTCCTTGAGGGCTCGAGCGGAGAATCTGACAGAAACGTGCATTTTGTGACAAGGGTTGCTGTCTAAGTCGACGTCGCCACGGGAACGGCCAACGGCCGGAGCCGGGAAGACGGAGCAAAGCCCTGGGAAAATGGAGTCGATTCCGCAGACCGTCAGCTTCTCGCGGTGCCTTGAGGCGGGATCATCCAGAGGTCATGACCTCAGGTTGACCTGGAGGTGGACCAGGAAGAGAGGCTCCTCGCCCTCCCCTGGCCTTGGAATGCCTGCCCACAGTTCCTTCCCACAGTGGGAGCCGTTTTCAAGGACACAGCTTTGAGAGAGTGGGGTGCCACTGAGACCCTTTGGATGGTGTAGGTGACTGGACCCCATTAAAGCCTTTCTATAAACTTGAGATTCTGGCTAGCAGGGGTGGAGATCTACTTGCAAGGATGAGCAAGTAGCACGTTATCATCGTTTGTATAAATAAAAATATTTTTAGTTAAAAGAAAAATAGATATACATGTAATTAAAATTACGATAAAAGTTGACATTCGTGCTTTCCTGGTGGCGCAGTGGCTGAGAGTCCGCCTGCCGATGCAGGGGACACGGGTTCGTGCCCCGGTCCGGGAAGATCCCACATGCCGCGGAGCGGCTGGGCCCGTGAGCCATGGCCGCTGAGCTTGCGCGTCCGGAGCCTGTGCTCCGCAACGGGGGAGGCCACAGCAGTGAGAGGCCCGCGTACCGCAAATATATATATATACACCCTGTGCCCTACCCCCCTGGTCTGCCCCCCTACTGTTCTAACCAGGGGAAGACAGCCACATGCCATGAGGCTTTTCAAGCAGCCCTGAGGAAAGGCCCTCCTGGAGAGGGACTGAGGCGTCCCATCAACAGCCAGCAGCTGGGTAAGCAGACCCGTGTGATGGCCACCTCTAAGGTGAATTCTCCAGCCACGGCCAAACCTTCAGAGGTCCAGCCAACATCTTATTGCAGCCTCATGAGAAACCCCATGCCAGAACAGCCCAGCCAAGCTGCTCCTGAATTCTGAAGTCACAGAAACTGTAAAGGATAATACATAATTATTGCTGCTCTAAGCCACTAGGTTACGCAGCATTAGATAACTAATGCAAAGCCTATAGGCATCAGACTTCACATGCATTATCCTATTTAATTCTCATAAAGTAGAACATCTCATTTTACAGATGAGGAACCTGCTGCCTGGAATTATTGAAGAATTTATCACATGGTCATGGGAGCTGGTCCACAGCCCAGCTGGGCTTTATACTCAGGATAGGTTATGTAGGTCATATGACTACATGTCGGGCCCTGGGGACACAGTCATGGAAACTGGTGAGTGAAGTGTTGATCAGAGGGAGAGGCTCCTGAACAGGAGAAGGGGAAACATCATCAAGTTCTGTGGGAAGAATGGAAGGAGCTAAATTAGCAACGTCAGTAGCAAGTCTGCAGGTCAGGTTGAACTTGAGGGTAAGGAATGAGAACTTTGGCAAAGAGGAAGGCAAAACAAGGTGAGAAAAATAATATAAATAAATAAAATTCAAAAAGAAACCCCCAAAACCGTTATATCCTTTTAATAGCAAATGAGAGGGTAGCCAGGGACACAGTAGCAATCAGTCCAAGTGGAGTTAAGAGTCTCTATCAAAGCTACACTGCTCATTTTCTGTTACTAGTCGCCCTGGCAATAGGATCCCCACCTTATTGTAATGATATTTAAATGAGAAAAGTGCATGATACTCACATGTGTTTAGTTACCTTTACCTTCTTAGGAGGTCTGAGTAAAATCTGGGCAGAGTTTTGTCCCAGAAAAAGAATTATACCAAAAAAGGAAACTAGGAGAATATGACTCATGGTCTGGGGCTCAGCCTCCCAGGAAGATCTTCCAGATACCCCTGATCTGTTTCTTTCCCTCATAACGCTGGTAGGAGTCAGTGTTAAGTAATAAGGCTTGCAATTTTTCATGTCTGGTGCATTCTGGTTTTAATCTAAAGGAAACCCTGTAAATCAGGGCCCCAGCCTGCCCAGCTGCTCCCTCCCAGAACTCTGTGTAAGGGATTAGAATCCTATAGGTGCCCTGCTGTTTGGACAGCTCTGCCAGCTTTGACCATTTCTGAGAGTCGGGCTGGCCAAAAAGAGTATATTTGTTTCCTAGGGCTGCCATGACAAAATACCGTAAACTGGGTAACTTAAAACCACAGAAATATATTATCTTATAGTTCTGGAGTCTAGAGTCTGAAATCAGGATGTCAGGAGGGCCGTGCTCTCTCTGAAGTCTTGTGTAGGGGGATCATTCCTTGACTCTTGCTGGCTTCTGGAGGTTTTCTGGCAATCTTGAGTGATTCCTGACTGCCAGCTGTAGCACTTCAACCCCTGCCTTCATTGTCACATGGCCATTTTCTCTGTATGTGTCTATGTGCCTTCTAATAAGGACACCGGTCATATTGGAGTGGAGCCCACCCTAATGACCTCATCTTAACTGGATTACATCTGCAAAAAAAAAAAAAAGAAAAGATATAAGGTCACATCCTGAGGTATTGGGGGTTAGGATCTCTACAGGAGAATGTGGTGGGGTAGGGGCACAGTTCAACCCATAGCGGAAAGGGAGTAGGACCCAGAGTCAGTAGAAATAGGCCAATGGAGAAATGACCCCAAATGAATACCCCAAGGTGATTCACACTTTATATACACCCACCTGCACCCCCGTGACAGTCCTTCTTCCCTTAGCTCCTCACGTCCCTTGCAGTCCTCACAACACTACAGTTAATCTAAGAGATAAGGTGCCAGGCTGCAAGGATGAAGGTTTGGCTTGGCAGGACTCTGCCTCTGGCTGAGTGTGTGACTTTTCCAAGTTGCCCACCTGTGCACCTGATCAGTGACCTTCAGATGAGTGTCCCTCAAACATACAGCAGCTCGTGAGTCACCTGAGCTTTGGTCAGGCATTCATGCTGGGCAGGAGTTTCATCAACACAGCAGACAGGTTACTCCCTGGACAGGCTCTGGGTCTCAGGTGTATTTTCTAGCTCCCATCGTCACATCTGCAACTGATCCTTTAGGAAAGGGAACAGGCAAAAGGAACTCTAGTCCAAAAATACTTAGGGAACAATATGGAAATGGCATGCATCACTCCTGGTCACATTCCATCGTCCAGAATCAGCTACATGGTCACACTCAGAATCCAGGGATGCTGAGAAACGGTTTCTAGCTGGGTGGCCATGTGTCCGGTTAAAAATCAGGAGTTCTATTATTAAGGTAAAAGGCCAGAATGAATATTAGTGAAAAACTGTCTGTTGCATTCTTTATACATCTTTTTTATATTGTGAACTTCTTCTGTGCCATAATTTTTGAAAATTTTACTTTAGTGGGAGGGAGGGAGACGCAAGAGGGAAGACATATGGGAACATATGTATATGTATAGCTGATTCACTTTGTTATAAAGCAGAAACTAACACACCATTGTAAAGCAATTATACCCCAATAAAGATGTTTTAAAAAAATTAAAAAAAAAAATATGGGAAAAAAAAAGAAAATTTTACTTTAACATTTGCATAGTTTTCAACCACATAGTTTTATAATAACATCATTATTTTCCTCTTGTTAGACATTTATAGTGTTAAACTTTTGACATTATAAGTAATGCTACAAAGAAAAAACTCACCAACCTTTGTGCGATTCTCTGATTATCTCCTTATGATAATCTCCTGAAAGGTTTTCCTGAGGCCCCTTGACCCAGGTCTTTGATCCCGGAACCAAATTAGCCTGAAGAACTGCTGATCCAGGTCATCTTTGAGAAAAGTGAGTTTCCTATGGTCTTAGCACATCCTGCCCTTCCCCCGTGCCACCTTGCTTTGTCCAGCTCTTCTTCTAGGCCCAGGGCTGGCTACCAGCAGCAAGCTACTTGCTTGGGAGATCATTTGTAGCCAGATGCACCATGGCTAGATGTTTTCAGAGGGTTTGATTTGAAGGGTTTGCCTTGAAATTGTGTCCCATGCATCCTTACTCTTTTTACTCATCAACTGTATTTGCACCCTGCTTCACAATTTGCAAGATGCTTAACTACACATGATCTCATTGGCTGGGTCCAACAGTGATTTTTCTGAAACACAAATCTGATACTACCACTTTCATGGCTTAAACTCTTTGAAGAACCCTTGGCATTCTCCGATTCAAATCTAAATTCCTTAACATGATTTATAAATCTCTCTGACTGACACATCAATTAGCTTTTACCTAATAATAATAACTTAATGGATGAAAACAAAAGCCATTGATTTAGCTCATGACTCTGTGGTGCTTTGAGCCAGTATCAGCAGCTCACTTATCCATCCATGGGCAACTGCAGGTCAGCTGTGTGACTCTGTTTCTGAAGATAGCTGGGGTGACCAAGAAACTGTGGCAAGCATCTCTCATCATCCATGAGGATACCCTGGACTTGTTAAAATGTCATTGTTGGGCTTCCCTGGTGGCAGAGTGGTTGAGAGTCTGCCTGCCGATGCAGGGGACGCGGGTTCGTGCCCCGGTCCGGAAAGATCCCACATGCCGTGGAGCGGCTGGGCCCGTGAGCCACAGCCACTGAACCTGCGCGTCCGGAGCCTGTGCTCCACAATGGGAGAGGCCACAACAGTGAGAGGCCCGCATACCGCAAAAAAAAAAAAAAAAAAAAAAATGTCATTGTAAGGTTCCAAGAGTAGCAAAAAGCTTCCATGTACAAACATTTTTCAAGCTTCTTCTTGTGTCACATTTGTTCATTTTTCATGGGCCAAAGCAAGTCCCACAGTCAACTCAGAGACGGGAAAATAGACTTCCCCTATTAATAGGAGGAAAAGAATCTGTGGCCATTTTTACCATCTACCACTTCTTTCTCGAGTCTCATCTCTTTTTGTCCCTACTTTCATCTCTATGGACTCTGTTCCAGCCAAACGGAACTGTTCACAACTCCCTCACCCTGCCTTGTTTTTTAGGCTTTTGCTCATGCTAATGCCTTTCCTGCTCTGTCTTCCCACTATTCACCTAGCCAGCTCCTGCAGGTCCCATCCTGGTGGTCCTTTCCAACAGGAAGCCTTCTCTCATCCCCAGCTCCCTGTGCTTCCTCTTATAACCCTTACCACACTCTGTTACAAATGTCTGTTTTCTTGTCCATTTACCCCACAAGACTATAAGGTACTTGAGAGCAAGATGTTTTCTGATGCATACTTGGTACCTAATGTCATACAGTAGGAAGCACAAAGCTATTTGTTGGTCAACTGATCAACTGCATATGAATGAAAGAAAATAGATGTAGGAAAGCCTTTTGCAAATCTGCAGACAGATACTTCACAATGATGGGATCTTTGGGCTGGAAGGGACCTTAGCTATCTTCTTGTCTATGCATAAATCCTTAGAATAACATTGTTAAAAGTTGCTTCTAAGTCCACTGGGCACATCCCTTCTAAGGGATGAGAAACTCAGCTCTTCATCACAGATAATTCTATTGCTGAACTGTTTTCAGGCTTGAAACTTTTTCTCTCCAGTTGAACCCAAATCTATCTCCCAGTAACTCCTACCTGTTGCCCAAGACCTTCCATCCGAAGCCTCAAAGGTAAAGGTAATCTGTTTCCCATGCATCAGGCCTCTTCATCTGAGATCTAGCAACTGTTGCTCTTAGTATATTCTCACAACCCTCACCATCCTGGTGGCCTTCCTCCTGGCATGCCCAAGTGTGTGTCTGTTTTTCTTGGAAAATGACATTCAGAACTGGACAGGATATTCCCCTGGAACTGGGGGATGCACCTCTTGGTAAACCATTTGTCAAGACCATGATGGCAGCCACGAAGTTTAGGAGTGCTGGGAATTGTAGCTCCCACAAGGATGGAACTCAGCCCTGAATCAAAACATTCGGATGACATTTCTAACTCAACACAGGCACTGGTAGGAGGAAAACCTGAATCTTTTTTACTTGTTCTTATCATTCGTATCCAGGTCAAGGCCCCAAAAGGCCAAATTTTCCAGACTTCAAATACCTCTGATAAAAAGAGGGAAGGGGTGTTGAGATGTGTTCCATCATGAATAGATCACGAGCTTCGGAAGGAAACAAACATGGACTGGATAACAAAATGCTTTAGATGCCTGTGTTAGGAAAGGGAGTTAATCCCCTAGGGTTTGCATTTCCTCATCACCTCCTGGGCTACTGTTAGGATCATGTGTGCGTAATTAGAGCTAACATTTGTTTGGAACTTGTCATATGTCAAACCGAGTGTGTACACACATTTTATACATTTTAACATGTGCCTACCTTTACCAAGAAGGTTCTGTTATTATGCTCATTTTGTAGAAGAGGAAACGGAGGCTCAGAATGTTAAAGTGATTTGCCCAGTGTCACAGAGCAAGTGAGTGGCAGTGCTGGTCCATAAACCCAAGTCTTTCCAGCTCCAGACTACAGGCACCCAGTGAACCCTCAAGCCATCTTGGTACCTGCAATTCCACATCAAAAGTCAGAGGAATGGGTGATTCCTGTCCCTAGATGGTGACTGACGTGAGCTGCTGCAGCTCAGTAACCACATGGCTCACACAGCCACTGTGCTCAGCCCTCAGTGGTAAAAGCCTGGCAAAGATGCTCAGCTCAGAACAATATGCCATCAGTCTCTTGGGGTTTGGCAGCAGTGACCAGTTTTGTTGCTATACTGGCACACCTTCCCAGAGATAAAGTAGAAAGCAGGAAAAAAAAATTTTTTAAGGGAAAAAGAAAACCCACCCCAAGTGTTATTTTGCTAACAGCCTCAACTTTGTAATAAATAAAGACTGCAAGTGGGAAGAAAATGCATAAAATGAAAATAAGCTGAGTGAATCATGGAACACACTATGTACAATATATAAATATTCATGTTAAATGACCTTTTACTCCAATTCCTGGTTCTCCTGTGTACACTTAGGGCTGAGTGGTTTTGTTCGGGAGGGCTTAGTTACTGACACAATTGTGTGTCACTTTTAGGAGAGCATGAGGAATAACTAAGAATGATTAGCACAAGCCCGAGTAACGTCAAATCCCAGTGTAAGCCCCAGGAGCTCAAGCACCCTCTCTGCCTTTGGCAAGGGAACAGTAATCCATCTCTTGGTCCTTCCCAGTCAACGGAAACTGAGCTGAGGGAGAAAACGGGAAGAAAATCCTTAATCTTAGCAACAGCAGGATCTGGTATTTTAGCTGTGGAGCTTAAAGAAAGAACAAAACGAAACAAAAAGCCTTGTTGAAAAGTTCAAGTCTAGGTAACCAGTTTCTGAAAAAGTCTTTTGTATGAGTGGGGAGATGGGCTGTGAGGGCAAGAAGGAACGAGGGCCCAGCAGGGAGGGGCCCTGCTTTCCTGCCCGGGAGGGGGTGGGTTCCCTTCCTGTGGGAAGAACATGGCTGCGTTGCTAAAGGCTGGTACAGACTGCCACGGCGCTGACTGACGGGCAGGCCAGCAGAGGGAGGCCAGTGTGCCTGGAGGCTCAGCTGACTCAGGGGCCAACATTCTTTCCTTTGTTCCACTCTGGCCTCCCAGTGACCTTGAGGTTAAACTACAGTCAAGCCCAACGGCCATGATAACATGTATCTCACTCCTCTATGCGGCTATGAGCTGCTTCCCACCAAAGGCAACATTCTAAATGTGAGCTCTTGGAATTTCCAGAGCGATGAGTCGATGAGTCGGATCTCGCTCTCTAAGTTATCCCAGCTTGTCCCCACCTGGGAAAGACATGGTGTGTGTAGTTTGTGTGTGAGTGTGTGTATTTATACCATGTTAGGTAATGATCTGCATGCCAAAATGGATCCTACATAAGTAATTTTATATAAAAGAACAGAATGACTTTAAAGTGCTAAATCTAGCTTTTTCCTGTGCCTCATGGACATAAATTCATTACATCAGCCTTTCCTTCAAACAAGGGTGTATAGTCCATGGAGTTAAAACTTTCTAAACTTTCTATAGCTCTGTGCATTTACTCCAGTTAATTCAATAAGTACTTCCTGAACACGTACTATGAGGCAGGAATGCCAACACAGCCAGTGTAGAGAAAAACAGAGACTCTGCAGTCAGACTGGATTCAATTTCTGGCTCTGCTACTTGGACCTTTGAGAACTTAGGTTAAAAAGTTGAAACTTTTGGTGCCTCAGTTTCTTCATCGGTAAAGTGAGGGTAACAATACCTCAAAGGGCGACTGTGAGGGTTCATGAAGATGCATGTAGGACGTGTAGTAAAACAGTGTCTGGAATCCAAAATTCTTTGCAAGTGTTTGCTGGTATTAAATCTCAGATGCTACCTGCAGAGAGGGCACCCCCTGACAGGGAGCATCTTGGTAAGTTGAGGCCCCATTTCCCACCCCTCCAATAACCCAAAGAACCCTTACTCTTTCAAGAACCACTACTTTAGTGACTAGTAGCTTAAATCACATTTTCTTCATTATAGCATGGCCATATGCTACCAGAAATGGCAAAGACAAGATGATAGGAGTGCAGAAAGTGGAACAGGGTGCAAGAAGTATTTGAGCATTCCTCAGAGAGGAGAAACAAAACTTAACTTTTGGGCTTCCCTGGTGGCGCAGTGGTTGGGAATCTGTCTGCCGATGCAGGGGACACAGGTTCGGCCCCCGGTCCGGGAAGGTCCCACATGCCGTGGAGCGGCTGGGCCCGTAAGCCATGGCCGCTGAGCCTGCGCGTCTGGAGCCTGTGCTCCGCGACGGGAGAGGCCACAACAGTGAGAGGCCCGCGTACCGCAAAACAAACAAACAAAAAACTTAACTTTCCTTTTATAGCAAAGGAAGCACAGACTTATTACGTGGGCTTGGGTGGGGACCACGTGTATAACCCTCTATTACTCCAGACAGGTCCTACTTCATGTGCTCAGCCCTCAATCATTGACAACTATTTCACTTTTGACCTAGAAAAGAGAAATACTGATAATCTTAGCTAACTTTCATTAAACACTTGATGCCCAGAACTGTGATAGCCCTTAATGCCATTTCATTGTTTAATCAGCTGAGCCACGCCGTGAACGAGTTTGTGCAGGATGTTTGACCTACACAGCCATCCCCACTCTCCTCCATTTTGCTCTCTGCCCTGGCAGGCTGGTCTGTACAGATTATATTGCCTCCTCTCATGTCCTCCAGCTTCTAGCTGTGTTTGGCCAGCAGGGAGCCTTAGGAGAGCAGAATTTTGGAGAAAGGAAGGAAAGTCAAGTCAGATTGCCCGCTGCCTTCCGTAAAGTCATTTCCGGTGGACTAAGGTCATAACTTTTCTCAGAGACCTTTTTTTTTTTTTTTGCGGTACGTGGGCCTCTGATTGTTGTGGCCTCTCCTGTTGCGGAGCACAGGCTCCAGACGTGCAGGCTCAGCGGCCATGGCTCACGGGCCCAGCCACTCCACGGCACGTGGGATCCTCCCGGACTGGGGATCGAACCCGTGTCCCTTGCATCGGCAGGCGGACTCTCAACCACTGCGCCACTGGGGGAGCCCTCAGAGACTTTTATTAAGAACCACTGCCCCATTTTGGTTCCTGTTCCTTCTTTCTCCCCTCTTTCCTAGTGGCTTAGCTCTGTGCTGTTAACCTGGGTTCCCTCATTATCTAGGGTGGTTCCCTAAACCTTTCCCACATCTATGATTTCTCCTTTTGTGAACAAGTCCTGTTTGAATGATCCTTATCTGAGTGCAGTACCTATTTCCTGTTGGGATCCTGATACACAGATACTATTATTATTATCATTTTACAGGTAGGTCTAGAGGGGTAAAGCAACGTGTCCACCTCATAGCTAGTCAGTGGCAGAATTGGATTTCAAAACCAAAACTGTCTAAATCCAGAGCCCGTGTTCTTAACTGCTGTACTGTAGCAGCAACAAACAGTTCTGGACAAGGCAGCCCAGCTGGGAAGCCTGGGAGATGCAGCCTCAAGCAACACCTCATGGAAACCTGCAGCAGGCAGAACTACATGGTACAGGCAGCTTGAATACCTGTCAACTTCTTTATCAGGCAGGGGGCTAGCAAATGTGAACTGGGGGTGAAAGATGAACATACTCGTTAGGTCTCCTTGTCCTGGGCAGAAAACGTCTGCTGGTGCAGAGAGGCCGTGTGGAGCTGTCAGATCTCACTCACATTCAACTCTCGGCTGGGAATCACACTCCAGGGCGCCTTTGGCCTTTCTCTAATTGTCCTGGCCAAACCATGAGAGGCTCCCATTGGGGCAGAGTCTTATTTAAAACAGCCAACCAGACCAGGACAGGCAATGATTGATTCTTCATCCAAAAGAAAAAGCAAGGCTACTTTTGCCCCTGAGCATCTAATTCATTCACTAGACCCCAGGAGAATTCATAGCGGGAACTAACTGAGGATGTCATTTTCATCTAAGCAGGACTGCCCTCCGCATGCTGGCTTCCATCTTCCACCTCAGGAAGCTCAATGATCTATATTTAATGCTGCAATACTGAGGCTTCCTCTGCAGAGTGAGGAATTTATCATCTCAGGCTTCAGATTAAACAGAGAGAATTTTTTAGCTAAAGTAGTTACGTATACACATTTCCATAAATGGTTTTATGATAAAATAAGAAGTCTACTTCCTCTGCCTAAAGCATAAAAAAAAAAAAGAGTTTAAGCAAAGACTCTCAACCATGCCTTCTTCCAAGGAGTTCTGTTATCTCTTGTCTCCATCTTGGCCCTCGCTGCCCTGAATCGTGTTTACAGGTCACCCCTGCACTGGAAAGTGAGATCCTTGTAGGCAGATCGTGTGCCTCTTTCATCTCTGTGTCTCCAGCCCAGCACAACACCCGGAACACAGCAGGCACTCAATATATATTGTGGGATGAAGAGACACATGGATGCCCCCAGAGCACCCTGCAAGGACTGTCATCAGAGTGTATTATCCAATTATATGTTGACCCATCAGCCTCACCCACAAAGGCAGACACCATATTTCATTTAATTTTATACCTCCTATGTTTGGAGCATCATGACTGCTCAAAACATGTTTTGCAGAAAAGTTGGTAAAACAGATGTAGCAAGCAAGAAATACAGCTTCATTAACACTTACCTTCCTGCATTCCTTGGAGATACTTGTCCAGCTCCTTGGGTTGGTGTCTATGGGCTAAACGGTTGCAATTATATGACATTCTGGAAAAGACAAAAATATGGAGTCAGTAAAAAGCTCATTGGTTTCCAGAGTTTCAGGGGAGGGATGAATAGACAGAGCACAGAGCATTTTTAGGGCAGTAAAACTATTCTATTCGTGATACTGTGATGGTGGATACATGACATTATGAGTTTGGCAAAACCACAGAGTGTACAACAAGGAGTAAACTCTAAGGTAAACTATGGACTTTAGTTAATGTATCAATATTGGTCCATCAGTTGCAACAAATGTATCACTAATGCAAGATGTTAATCATAGAGGAAGCTGAGGAGGGGGAGGAAAGGGGGTTTATGGGAACTCTGTACTTTGTTCTTAATGTTTCTGTGTATCGAAAGCTGCTCTAAAAATGTAGAGTTTGCTAATTTAAAAAATTATGCATCTTAGCTGGTCACTCAATATGGAAAATATAAGAATAGAGGGGCATTGGCTCAAGTAGGGGGTGTAGCCCCCCCCTCCACTTTATATCCACAAACACATCTCAGGTCTCATTTTCCTTCTCTTGGGTCCCTGAGTCATTTGAAAACTTCTCATTTCCCTCCCCCACCCCCCAGCTCCCACCTCCACTCCTGGCACCATAAATGTACCCTGAGTAGCTTGAACTAGCTCCTGGCTCTGTAGCCCAACCTTGAAACCCATGGATTCTTCTTGAGTCTTCTCATGGACCTCTGCACAACATACCTGATTTAAACTTTTCTCATTTTGGCTTGTCCACTGCATTCAATGAGAAATCCCTGTTTGGGCCCAACCATCTCCCATAAATTCCCATTCAGGACCAGTACGTAGGGGAGATGAGATAGCCAAGGAATGCAGGGAGAAGGGAACATTAATTTTGAACTGGCTATATGTGAAGCCAGACTGTTTTCATATTCCAAAGTCACAGCCGAGACTCCTCAGCAATCCTGCTGATAAACACACGCTAACTGCCAACAAAGAATCGAAAAGAGAACTAAATAACCCCTTGAAGCAAACCAGAGCAGGTTAAATAAAAGTGGTGGCACCACAATTACCGGCAAATGTTCGCTGGGCAGAAGGGGTGCCTGTGAAACACCGCAGGGCACCAAGACAGGGAGGAGCAGGTTCCACCAAGTAATGAAGTGCTTCTGAGCAGGAGCTGTGTCTAGAAGGTTCCTGAAATAAGCCACGGCTGCCCCAGCTAAGGCTCCTGGGAAAGAGGAACAAACTCGCTCTTTGGCAGCAGGGAGGCGAGAAGCACAGCATCGCCATGGCTACCCAGCAGAGCCTCTCTCAAAGCCTTTCAGGAATCTCTACTATTTGTGGAAACTGGGTAGCTTTCCCCAAAGGCCAGCATTCCTCCACTCTCCTGCACTTTCAGTGGTTGCCTCTCTTAGCTTTCCTTCGATCCAATTAAAAAGCGAGAGTGGGCCCTTACACTCCGCTCATGCTGGGGACCCTCAGTGACACTCAGGTGGAATGCCTCCATCAGAGACCCCTGCACGGCGGAGGTGATCCCAGTGATTTGTTTGCCCCAAATCCCATATATTCACAGATCCCGATGTGGAACTTTGTTAGCATATGCTCTTAAATTCCTAACAGGATTGGAGGAAAAAAATAGACCCTCATTGATGTGACTGATGTGCCAATTAAGGACGCAATTCTTTCTTCTTTTGCTTTCTGTGTGCTGTTTTCCCAACACAATCTCAGAGGGAGGTGAGTGACAAGTAATGTAATCTCTATTGTATATTTGCCACAAAGAACACTCAGTTAGAAACCTTCCCATGGGGGCCAGCCATGGATGTTAAGCTGCATTTTTTTCAAAGAAAGTAAGGAAAATGTGTAGATTGGTTTAATAAGGTAATGTTTTGGAAAACAATAGAAACTGATTTTCAAACTAGCTTAAGTTCTTATTAAATCCAGACTCTCCCAACCACCTAACAAAACAAATAAACCAAAAAAAAATAAAACTTCTAAAAAGAGAGCCTGTGAGGTTTTCTGTTCAATGGTCCCCAGCACTGCACATCTATTTGTCTTTTCTGGCCACTATATCTCCATTATTCCAGAAGGGATCTCAATTCACTTTTAGAATGGTGTCTCTAAAATTGCTCCTTCTGCAACCCCTCTCCAAATATGAGGGTCTGTTGGAAGCTGCCAATGATCGTATCCCAATTGCTTAGCCTTGAGGTGAGCATCTGACCCACAGCAGACCAATCAAAGTTCTTCCTAGCTATTTTCAGAATAGAATTAAAGAGGAAAAGACCTGTTTCCCTTTAGGTGGGAAGCTGAAGAAGTGATTCCTGGATTCCAGACTTAGGGGAAGTAGTTTGTGTAAAGGAATGAAGATGACATGCAGAGAAAGGCAAAGACATGATAAGGAGTACCCTGCAGACATTCAAGTCCTTGGTCTAGGGTATATGTGGTAGATTGTGACACAGTAATGGGCCCCAGTAAGCCTTGCCTCCTTGTATACACAACCTTGCACAGTCCCATTCCGCACTGATTCAGGTCTTGACCAAGTGACTTGCTTTGGCCAGTAGGACATCAGCAAATGCAATGCAAGCACAGGCTTAAAAAGCACCTATACGTTGGGACCTACCCTTTCTCTTGCAGCTTTCAGAACTCAGTCACCATGTGAAGAAGCCCAGGCTAGCCTGCTGGAGACAGATGGCCCAGCCAATAGCCAGAAACAATTGCCAGCCATAAAGAAGACCATCATAAACCATTTGGTCCCAGTCACGCCACATGTGAGACACCAGAGATCATCAGAAGAACCATCAAGCTGAGCCCAGTCCAAAACGATGACTCATAGCTCACAGATGAGCAAATGAAGTGGTGGTGATTTATTTCACCAAGTTTTTGAGGGTTTGTTTCTCAAAAAAAAATAATTTGCTGCTCTCTGAAACTGTTCTACCACCACGTGAAGAAGGTGAATGTAGGGCAAGAAACCATGTAGAAAGAAAATCCCAGGTGTCCCAAACATCCCAGCCACCTAGCTAAGGGCACAGCAGTAACACTGTGTCCAGGTGACACCACATGGAGCAGAGATGAGTCTCCCCGATGAGCCCAGTCCAAGTCGTCAATCCACAGATTCATCATCAAATAGATATTTGTCTGAACTTAAACTTTAAATTTAAAGTCACTAGGTTTTGGAGTGGTTTGTTATGAAGCAAAAGCTAACTCATACAGCCTTCTTGAAGCCACTCCATTCTTGCTTTTCTCATAAAGGTAATGTATTCCCCATTCTGCCCAATTTGCTGTGCATGATTATTAAGTGCTTTCCTAATATCCAATCACTTCTTTTCCTTTGACTACAAAATCCTCATTTTGTGTAGGGAGGCAATGTACCCAACTAACCATTCACTCTATCCATTTCTCTTGCAGCTAGATATGGTTATGTGACACAGCTGAAGCCTTAAAGAAGGATATGAACAACTGATGAGATGGACCACACCCCTTCCATTCTCCACCTTCCTTTTTTTTTTTTTTTTTTTTGCGGTACGCAGGCCTCTCACTGTTGTGGCCTCTCCCGTTGCGGAGCACAGGCTCCGGACGCGCAGGCTCAGCGGCCATGGCTCACGGGCCCAGCCGCTCCATGGCATGTGGGATCTTCCCAGACCGAGGCACGAACCCATGTCCCCTGCATTGGCAGGCGGACTCTCAACCACTGCGCCACCAGGGAAGCCCTCCACCTTCTTTCTCACTAGAACACAGATGTGATGACTGGGGCCACAGCAGCCACTTTGAGTAAGCGAGTAAAAAAAAATTGAGCAAATGAGTCATGAGTAAAAAAAGAAAATAAAAAGAGATGTCAGACCTGATATTGTTGACCTTCTAAAGCAATGCCAGTGACCACCTAACTCCAAAAGTGTTATTGTACAACAAAATCAGAAACTTGGTTCCAAGACACCTGTGTAAAGTGAGCTTCTGTTACACACAACCAAATACAATTTTAAATGAGTGAAGTTAGATTTTTGTCACTTGTGACCAGAAGAGTCCTGACTAGTGATTGGGCCTTTCCTCTGAGGAGTCCTCTGGCCATGTCTGAACTCCAAACCTTAAGGTAAATGGTCCCCTTTACTCTCTGATTTGCCTGTAGACACAAAGTCATTTCCCTTTTTCCCCTTAAAATAGATGAGATAGGTGGATATTTCCAAAAAGTATTTTATTAAAATCCAAACAAAAACACAAAGGAAATAATTACAAGAAATATAAACAGCACGTAATTGCCCTATTCCCATGTTTGACACTAAAATCACCAAATAAGCTTTAAGAGCCCCTTTTCTAATCTCTTTACTTTATGGCAGTAGTTCTCAAAGTGGAGCCCCCAGACCAGAGTATCAGCATCCCCTGAGAACTTGTTAGAAACACAAATTCACAGGCCTTAGCCCAAACCTACTGAATCTGAACCATGGGGATGGGGTTAGCAATAAGAGTTTTAACAAGCTCTGCAGGAGATTCTGATCTAGCCAGTGTCTGAAAGCCTGCTACCTTAGCATAATTATTTGCCAGTTTCTTGTAGGTAATTAAGCCCTGTCTCCTTTTCTTCCAGGCAGTGCTGGGTAGAGCCAGAGGTCTGGAATCAAAGAGTACTTGTATCCACATTGTGACTCTGCCCTATTATCAACAGCTGTGACATCTTGGGCCAGTTGAATAACCCCTAAATGCCTGGGGTCTTAATTTCTTCACAGGTAAAATGGGATATTACTTGTTAGGATTATTTAAAGATTAAATGAGATGAGACCAGCAAAATGCCTACTCACTGTCTGGCTCCATGCAGTACTAAACAAAGTCAGCTAGTTCTTTTAAAGTCTGCATCTCAGTTATGCAGCCACAGGTCAGTCCAGCAAGAAATGTCTGGTGTGTACAGTCATCTTATTTTCAAAAAAAAAAAAAATATATATATATATAAGTTCCTTAAATTCAGTTCAAACCTCCCCATACTCCTAGCTACTCCCACTTCAGCTAGGTGTTGAGACAAAGAGTCCAGCTTATTTCTTAACTGATTTACTGGAATTACTGACACTCATCACTCCCTGGTGGTTAATATGGCCTTTCCTGGCTGGGGCTGGAGGAATTTCCCTCCTCTAGGGCGTTTCCATCCTCTTCACCTCCAAGGGTCTTCCATCAATCCGCTCTTCTCCATTGAACCATAAACAGCCTCCAACCATATCATAAATACTCTCAGAATTAATCACATTCAGAAACAATCATTCACTCACAGGAACCAATTCAGAAACATCAGAGTGTAAGACAGACACCGGAACATTGTTTTTGTGTGTGTGGTTTTTTTTAACAGTTTATTGTTTTGAATAAGGAATCCATATCTATGATTAAAAGGTTCAAATATTATAAAAGGGAATGTAATGCAAAGTTACTCTCTTTCCCAACTCTGGCCCTTAGATCCCTACTCAGAGGCAACCATGCTTATAAGCTTTTTGGGTAAACTTACAGAAATAGTCTATATGTGGAAAAATCATGGGAAAAAACATGAATATATATATATATTACCTATATCATCTTTTGTTTTCCATAAAATGTAATATATTATACATACTGTCTGCACCAGGAATATGGAAAGTATGACTAATAAGAGACTTTAATAATCTGCAATGTCCTACGTAGGGGAAGCCTGAGAGTCGGGGAGATATTACCTGCAACATAAAAGAATCTTATCCTGTCTCTTGTATCTCTGGCTGCACACAGATGCTCTCTTGATGGCTGTATCCATGTGCGGGTGTGCACATATGTGTGCATGTGTATCTGGCCTTACTCTCCACACAACTGTGGCCACACACATCTTTGGGGATCAACCTGTTTTCTCTCCCACCAGCCTGGTCACTCATCAGTCTTAGACTGGACTTCTGATACTTGGATTGAATTTGCCCCTTGAAGCCCTTGTGATAGTGACTGGCTCTCTGTTAGTTTTTCTCATGCCCAAGTCTGTGTGGCAACATCTCAATTTACTGGGGACTCCCACTTGACATCGCTCAAGCCTTAAAGTCCAGCGTCCCGGGCTGCTCACCTTCTTCTCCTGCACTTCTGACACCCACTGACAAGCAGCTTGTGGGATCCTAGTCCATCCCTCCCCCAGTTTTACAAATGGGAAACATGGGGCCCAGGCCTAGGCTCAGGGAAGTCCCCAAAGGAACATGGAGGGCCTGGGATGGTGACTCTAGCATCAGCTTGGGCAAAGTGGGGTTGGACATCTAACGGTAGTAGGTTTGAATCCTGGCTTCATTACATGAGAGCTGTGTTTTCTTGGCTCTGGACCCTCAGTTTCAATATCTGTAAAGTGGGATAATAATAATTACTTATAGATTAATTAGAATTATTTTTTAAATGGCAGAACACCAAATAGTAAATATTATAGGATGATAATTTTGCAAAATTTAAGTTACATTCCTGTATTTCTTAAAGAAGTTCACCCTCAGAGCTCCAGCTTTCTTTCTTATTTCTGCAAACATTTTTAGCACATATAGAAAACTTACACATAAGGGATACAAAGATTATCAAGACTCTGCCTTTGTCCTCTAGAGGTGTGGTGGAGGCAACCAGCCAGTTCCTAGAGCTCAGTAAGGGCTTCCTTCCCAGGAAGTGTGATGAGAAGCTCTGGAAACTGAGAGCACTTTATCTACCTGCTGTTGACAAAATAAAGGGCAGAGGCAGGTCTAGGGTGGGTATGACTGCTGGACCAAGGGCAAGATGGGCTGAAATGGGAACATGTTTCCTGGCATATTTCCTCAATCAGGCCCAAGGATCACACAGTTACTCGCTTCCATCCCAGCTCCTCTCCAGGATTTTCCAAATACTATAGCCCCGTGCCACTTTCATTTCTGAGCTTCCAGATGTGCAGGGACAGAAGAGTCCCCCCTCCTCTGCCCCCAGGCATGTCCTTCCACCTTTCATATTTGGGTCCCAGTGAGACCTCCAGATAAAGTCTCTTAAAATAAGCTTCTGAGGATAATTTGTCAAGCACACGATTCAGCAACAGGGCAGGGAATCTCTCCTGACTTCTGCAGATAGGGGCTTACATCACAGCATGAAATTTGTTTACCCTTATCTTCGCACACAAGAACAAATTATCCCGCCCCTGTTATAAATCCATCAGCCCTGCTTCTGTGGGTAGGTTTCTGCGTAAATCTCCAGCAAACTCTACTTAGCTGACTGTTCACTTTGGTTTGCTGCCTTTTCCTGGCTCTGTGCTCACAAAATTGTCAGTCTCACTAGAGGACATGCTGGCTTTTATCTGTAGACAGAAGAAAAGAAAGAGAGCAACCAGAGTCACTGCTGTCACCGAAACCACATCAACAAGGGCATGTGTCTTCTCTCCCAGCTGAACTGCAGTAGCTCCCTCCCCTCCTCTCCACCAAGCCCTGGTAAGAAAAGTCCTTAACAGACTGGGAAACCAGAACTTACCAGCTTCCAGGTCCTCCTGTAGACTCACCCCGTTCAGGATGGTTAGTACCAACAGATGATCATGAGTGGGGTGAGGAACCTGTCCAAGGGGCTTAAGTAGCATCAGTAAGTCCCAAAGCCAAATGACCAGGATCAGGAACGGGGAGGGGAAACTTTCCATACAGCTGACTGCTAATTAAACATCAAACACTAAAGTAAATATCCTTGGCCTGGGTGCTCATGTCTCAAGGACAACAGTATGGCCTAAGAAAATGTTTTTAAAAAATTGTTAGCAATGGGGGCTTCCCTGGTGGCGCACTGGTTGAGAGTCCGCCTGCCAACGCAGGGAACGTGGGTTCGTGCCCCGGTCCGGGAAGATCCTGCATGCTGCGGAGCGGCTAGGCCCGTGAGCCATGGCCGCTGAGCCTGCGCGTCCGGAGCCTGTGCTCCGCAACGGGAGAGGCCACAACAGTGAGAGGCCCGCGTACGGCAAAAAACAAACAAACAAAAAATTGTTAGCAATGGGGGCTTCTCTCCCTGGTGGCGCAGTGGTTGAGAGTCCACCTCCCAATGCAGGGGACGCGGGTTCGTGCACTAGGCCTGTGAGCCATGGCCGCGGAGCCTGCGCGTCCGGAGCCTGTGCTCCGCAACAGGAGAGGCCACAACAGTGAGAAGCCCGCGTACGGCAAAAAACAAACAAACAAAAAATTGTTAGCAATGGGGGCTTCTCTCCCTGGTGGCGCAGTGGTTGAGAGTCCACCTCCCAATGCAGGGGAAGCGGGTTCGTGCACTAGGCCTGTGAGCCATGGCCGCTGAGCCTGCGCGTCCGGAGCCTGTGCTCCGCAACAGGAGAGGCCACAACAGTGAGAAGCCCGTGTACCGCAAGAAAAAAAAAAAAAAAATCGTTAGCAGTAACAACAGTAGCTATGGCGTCCTTACCTTCCAGAGTGCTAAGCTGCACTGAGCGGTCTCTCATTTGCCCTTATCCCTCCAGGTGCACTACATTGCAGGGATCACCACAGCCCAGAAGAGGAGTATACTGTTAAAACTAGGGAACTGAAGCACAGGGTTAAGTGAGGTGCTCAAGGGCACACAGGTGTAAGAGATAGAGCTTGATTAGCGTGGGTGGTCTGACTTCAGAGCCTTTGTTCTAAATCAGGGCTTCCCAAGCCTTAACACTCACCAGAATCACCTGGTGATCCTGTTAAACTCCAGATCCTGGTTCAGCCAATCAGAGGTGGCGTCTGAGATCCTGCATTTCCAGCAACCTCAGCTCCCTCCGGCGTGAGGCCCATACTGCCTGTTGGTAACCACCCTTGGAGAAGCAAGGGTTGGCCTGATTCAGCCCTGAAAAGTGAAGAGTGAGTACCTCTGCTGGTCCCCCAACTGCTTGTTACCTGTCCACAGAGGAAGAATGGAAATTGGGAGTGAGCTGGTAGAAATTTTATAACTATTTGGCAGTTATTTTATGTCTGCTGAGTGTAATAATAATAATTTAAAAAGTGGGCTTCTATATCATTGTATTATATTCTTCATTCTTCTAATAATTTATATCTATGTTATTTTACAAAGGTATCAGCTCACAAAAAGTTGGAAGTTATAAACAAAACAAACAGCCTGGCCCTTTTTTGCAGATAATTTGAAAATCACTTCTCTAAACTACTACACTGTCCTGGCTTCCTAACCGATGGGGTGTCTAGGACCAGGGTATGTGTGTGTCTGTGGGTGTAGGTGAGGATATCTGTGTATATCTGTCTGTCCCCTCTCTATGCTCATTTCACATAGGTTCCATTTCCTTATGGTTTTAGGGGCATTCCTGCCTATCTAGCCTCATGCAGATAGAGACTACCATCCATAAAACTCTGCAAGTAATGTGGATTCTAGTTCGTCCCTTCCTAGTGTTTTTGTTTGTTTTTTTTTTTTTTTTGCGGTACGCGGGCCTCTCACTGTTGTGGCCTCTCCCATTGCGGAGCACAGGCTCCGGAAGCGCAGGCCCAGCGGCCGTGGCTCACGGGCCTAGCCACTCCATGGCATGTGGGATCTTCCCGGACCGGGGCACGAACCCGCGTCCCCTGCATCGGCAAGCGGACTCTCAACCACTGGGCCACCAGGGAAGCCCCCCTTCCTAGTTTTGGAATCTCGGCCAAGTCATTCAAACTCTCTGAGGCTGATCTGTGAGGTAAAACCCACCCACTGTGTAGCAGGGATGCAATGATATAAAGCACACAAAGTGCTTAGCACAACACCTGGAACCATCCCTAGCAATCAATAAAGAGTAGATACAATTATTATTAGGGGGGAAAAAAACAACAGCAAGAAATAAATTCATATCAGACATTCATCGACTTATCAGAATTTTTGAGAAAATGCCCTGATACTCTGCTAAGCACTGGGTAAGCAACATGCTGTACTTCTCTCAACAAAATTAAACTAAAATTTCTTCTTCAACTTAGAACAGTTAGAGCCCCATTTCTCGCAAAAGTCGACAGCTACAGTGAAATTTTAATCCTAACAGTTTAGGAAGAATAGTGCCCCAAGGCACTGCAAGATGTCTGAGCATGAAGCAAAACTGTGATGATTTTCATTCTGCTCCAGAAACTTAGGCAGGTGAGTGAACTAATGCAGTTTAAAAAGATTTTCAATAACAAGCCCTTAAACAAGGCACGTTTTATTTAACCTTCAGTTAAGCAGGAATCCAGTTAACTAGAGATGGTCAAGGTGGGAGGGTTCCTGGTTAATGGCTTTAGATTCTGCCTGTAAGTCATTTACATAATGACTCAGGAGGCAAAAGCCCCTGGGGCTTGAGGATAAGGAAGGAAAAGGGCTGAGGACTGTCTTGGTAAGAGTTGATCTAGTCCCTGACAATGGGGACAGGAATTAGTAAATCCCTAGGTGCGGGAAAATTGCCCTGGTGGGAAACAGAATCTTTGTGACCTTGCCAAAGTGGCAAACTTCATGCCCAGGTTACTGTTGTGTTTAAGTGTCTGCAGGGACGTAGTGATTTGGTACAGCACACTGAAATCCAATTTATTTATCTTAGTTGGCACGTCCCCAAAGCTCTAATGACCCAGGCCCTCCCACAGTAATACATTCGTCAAATTAGTCAGGGTCCCCAGGTTGTTTCTTTTTCCTTCTCCCTGGGCCATCCTTACATGGGAAGTCCAGGATCCTCTTCCCAGTGGGGACATCTTCATCAGTCTGCTTCTGCAATCAGTATGGGCATATGCTAAATCCTAAGAAACCTGTTTGAAACCCTTGGACTAACTGCTCTGGGTGAAGCATGCCCCACTTAAAGGAGGAGGAAGAGGAAAAGGAAACAGTTAATGGCTGCATTTTGCCTCACCAAGAAGCTCTGTCCTATTGTTTGTGACATCGATGGTCAGAGTGCAAAGGAGCCATGTCCGGTGGGGTTTCGGTTCAGACCTGCCTGGGTCCACATCCAGTTGCCGGGATGACTGGCCAGCTCTGTGATAGGAACAAGTCACTTCTGACACTTCACCTTCCCCAGCTCTAAAATGGGTATTAGGATAATAATAGTACCTGCCCTGTGAAGTTGTGAGGAATGCTAACCAGGTAATGATTACAAGTAGTTAGCACAGTACCAGGCACAGAATAAATCCTCCTGCCGTCTCAGAGATAGGACCTCATCTTTTTGCTGGTTCGTAGTGAAGAGTAGCAGAATATGCTACCTCAAAATAGGCCACTTTGGTACAACGATTATTTTGAATTGAAGGCAATTGAGAAGAAGATATAAGAAAAGTTCTCCACCTTCCCCCTAGTTACCTAAAAACAGAACATAAATTTCCCTTGTTAAGGTGTCCCCTTCCCCACTTCTTTTTTTTTTTTTGGCTTGTGGGATCTTAGTTCCCAGACTAGGGATTGAACCCGGGCCCTGGCAGTGAAAGCACCAAGTCCTAACCACTGGACTACCAGGGAATTCCCTCTCCTTCACTTCTGTACCAGGAGGGGCATAACAACCTTATCATTGGAGACAAGATGGCACCCAGAAAGGGTCAACATGAACAAACCTTACCAACTAGCTTTTATCCCCCATTAGTTTCCCCACATATTTGCATTCTCACAATTTTCTGCCTCTAGAAGCTCAAAGTCCTTTCCCTTTGTCTTGTCACTTCTCTACAAAATTATCATTCTTGGCTAAGATGCTATACAAGCCCAAGCTCTAATATCCCTTTATCTACTTATCACAAGAGTGCTCCCATGTGTACATGATACACACATGAATAAACTTCTATTTATTTTTCTCTTGTTAATCTGTCTTTTGTCAGTCTGATTTGAGGGCCCCAGCCAATGAACCTAAGATACATAAAGCAAAAACTTTTTTTCCTCCCCTACAATAGGTATGTGCAGAGTGGTTATAGCCCCTCCGATTTGCAAAAGCTAGGTCAACATAGCTTCTGTAGTTATATTGTTGGCTCAGTCTCTAAATAAATATCCTTTGCCTGACATTCCCAACTGCTTTTAAGACTCTTAAGGCAAAGGCCCTATTCTATGCAGTCATTAATCCAAATACTTCAAAAATGTTTACTGATCATCTACTAAGTTGTTCAGGAGGTGCTAGTTGGGGTGATGGGTCTGTGAGCTCCCAGAGGGCAAAGATCAGGTTTCAGTCCCTTTGTTCAGCAAGTAGGAAGGGTGGGTGACATAACGTAGTAGGTGTTCAGTAAGGATTCCTGGAACTGGACTGCCAGGCACAGCAGCTGACTGCCAGGTGCACTGGTGCACATTCAGCTCCAGCCACAGGGCCCAGGGGCAGGGCTAGATGGAAGGTAAGTCCTCACCATGTAAAGACAGAGCTCCATCCCACTCTTTACTCCACTCCAGTCAGATAACTCATTCAGTCAACTGGAAATCAACCCCTCATGCAATGAACTTTAGCGAACCTTATTTGTTCTCCTTACTAGGCGTAACAGGCCCTTTCTTTTTTCCTCCTCTTGTGTTTTGTTTTTTCATTTCTCTTCCTTGACCCACTTTTACTCCATCAAGCTTCCTCCTGGTTCCACTTAGCACCTTAGCTTTGCAAACCTGAGCACATACCTGAAACTCAAAAATCACTCTTTGAAGAGCTGTTTCTCTTGACACATACAGAATGAGGAATATCAGGCTAATCCAAAGAAGGACTGACTTACTCAGTACATATTTGTTAAGAATCTACTGTGTGTAGGATATGACATTGGACACTGAGGGTGTGACAGTGACATGTCAAAGTCTGGACTCCTGAAGAGACAGGCAGGCAATGACAAGCAAATACCATCACTACTGTAATAGGCGTTTGTAGGAAGCAAGAGGAAGAGTGAGGTGGGTAAAAGGCTAGCTAACAAAGCTCGCTCTCTAAGGACTTGACTTGATTGGAAGCAGAAAGAATGTGAGGAATTTAGCTTTGTGAAGAGTGAGATGAACAGAAACCAAGGACTGGTGTGGCCGAGGCATACAGGGCGATTGAGAAACTGGCAGATAAGCCTAGAAAGATGGTGAAGACTCAGACTTATGAATGCATGCAAAGGCGATGGTTTCATCACCCACAGATGGGACCAGGAGGAGTGTGGAGCATGAAGACAGAGGAACTCAGCCATATGGGTTCCTGTCTGGGCAAGGTGGGTAGCAGGAGGTTACCCCTACTCCATGGCACTGTCCTGTATATGAATCTTGGCTCTGCAAATCACTAGTGGTGTTGCCATGGGCAAGATCCTTAAATTTACTATACCTCTGCTTTCTCGCCTGTAAAATGAGGATAATGATAATAATGCCTACCTCACAGGTAAGAATTAGAGGAGTGAATACATATAAAGCTCTTAGGGTGGTACTGGAGACAGTAAGCATTCAATAAATATTAGCTGCTACTATCTTGTTTCTTTGTTTAGTACCACCTTTATGAATTCTCTGTCATCTGAGGTGAGATCCTCAAGATCAAAGGTTCAGAAACCCAACTCTGCCAATCCACTGAAAATGGACTCAGCCCACGGATTCAGACACATAAAACCAGCCCCCTCAGCTTACTGAATGGCAAAAAGAACTGTAATTACTAGGTCAATATGTCATCTTTGTAAGCACGTCTATAGGGGCAGAAGAAAGCCTCTTAGAAGGTTGCTCGTTTGGCAGGGAGTAAAAGGGAGTAGAAGATGCTCGGTAATGCTAGGGGTGGAATTCTGGCTCTGTGACAGCCAGCCTCGTCCACCTCCATCAGACTGGGAATTCCTTCTTCACAGACCCCACTCTCAATTTTGTGCAGGGGGCTATCTGCTTTAACAGAAGTTGCTTAAAACACATAACCCTGGAGGCTACTTTAGCCCATTTGCTTCCTCTGGAGATTTACTGTCCTCTGGAGACAGGCATTCATCTTTAGGTACTGTCTCGGGCAGCTTGGGCTACCATAACTAAATACCACAAACTGGTGGCTTAAACAACAGAAATGTATTTTCCTACAGTTCTAGAGCCTAGGATTCCAAGATCAGGGTGCTGGTTATGTCAGGTTCTGGTAAGGCCTTCTTCCTGGCTAGTAGATGGCCACTTTCTCACTGTGTCCTCACAAGTCAGAGAAAGGAAGCTCTGGTATCTGTTCCTCTTCTTATAAGGGCACTAATCCCACCACGGAGGCTTCATCCTCATGACCTCATTCTAATCCCAATTATCTCCCAAAGGCCCTACACCTCCAAATACCATCACATTTGGGGTTAGGGCTTTTACATATAAATTTGGGGGGGACACAAGCAGTATATAACAGGTATGTTAATCCTTTTGAGACTTGTTGATGCCTTCTGCATATCTTTGCTCTTATCCTCATAGGAAAGACAAACTCATTTCACTCTTGCCCTCAAGGGTCCAAGAGGTAATATACTGAAGACAGAGACATAAGGTGTCATGGAAACAGCTAGAAGAGCCAAATGCAAGCCACACATGTAATTTAAATTTGTAAAGCGGCCACATTAAAAAAAGTAAAAAGAAACAGGAGATATTAATTTTAATAATATATTTTGTTCAGCCCAATAGATTTAAGATGTTATAATTTCAACATGTAATCAGTATGGAAACATTAGTAAGATCTTTTACCTTTTTTGTACTCATTCCTGGAAATCGATGTGCATTTTACATTTATGACACGTTTCAGTTCAGATGCTTAATAGCCACATGTGAGTACTGGCTACCATGTCGGACAGTACAGAGATAGAATTTCATGGTGAACTTAGCTGTGTTACCTGGGCCCAATTTCTTAACCCCCCTGAAACTCAACTGCTTAATACAGTACCTGGTGTACCCTAAGCATTTAGTACATTTTAGAATTCACTTTCTCATCTGTAAATTGACAATATTCCTGCACCATTAAAGCTGTTGTGAGGATGACTAGAGATGACCCACAGAAAGCCTTTTCGCTTATTAATTTAACTACAATGTATTGAGCCTAGCACTGTTCTAGGAGGTCGGGAGAACCCAGTAAACAAGACAAGGATCCCTGATTTCATAGCGTGTATCGTCTAACTGGGAGAGATAATAAACAAAAATAAATTAATAAAGTATAGAATACTAAAAGGTGATAAGTGAGTTGAATAAGTGATAGAGAAATAGAGCAGGAAAGAGGATAAAGGGTATTGTGGATGACAAATGTCACCTGCCATATCAGTAAACAAAGGGTGTTTCAGCCATCAAGCCATCAGCCACTGCAGTCACCCTGACTCCACCCTGAGGGGATTCGGGATGGAAAAAAAAGAAAAAAGATACTGGCCCTGGATAGTTAAGGTGCACATCAAAGGAATGATTTCAATGAGCCCAGACTCTTGCATCTTCCCATACATAGAAAAATGCTAACTTCATTAACTTGAGATGTCTGGTTTTTCTTTAACAGTAATCTTTTGATGTTCTGACTACCTGGTTTCTGTTGCAAAAGCTCCTATCTTGGTTCTTCCTTTACCATTTTTGTAGCCATCCCTCAGAGCTATCTGAGCGGCTACCGCCCAGACTTAAGTTCTCAGCAAGCCTGAGGAATAAAACATAATTCTCAACTTGCAGGTTGTGCATTTTTCTTTTTCAGTTGACAGTATGTATGGGAGGACATTTGAAATTCTGAATAGGGCTCCTGGGGAAAGCTCACCAAGAAGCTAACATCTGAGTCAAGACTAAAGAGCACACCATGAAGATACCTGGGGAAAAGCGTTCCAAACAGAAGGAACAGCAAATGTTGAGGACATGGGGGAGAAGCATGCCAACCACGGGGGAGGCAGAGCAAGGGGACAGTGCATCTGGAGGTGTGAGCGATGGGGCATCAGACAGGGAATGAAGGAGGCAGGCAGGGCTGTGGGGCTATTTTAGGGACTGATACAGAGCAGGACCCTGTGCGGCTCCTGGGCCAAAGCCTTTCTGTGTCCCCCACTTCTCTGATGACAGGAAACAGGCTTTATTCAGCCTCCATGACCCTCCCTGAGTTCCAATGGGCAGGTTCAAGTAGTAGTTAATTAGGGAAAGGAGGGGATGCAGAGACAGGGGAGGAACAAACAGTGAAGAGAAACCATAGTGCAGCCTTGGGATGAGGTCCTGGTTCCCCATCAAGGGATGCACACAACAACATCTTTAAGCTGTTTCGCAGATACTGAAACCCCCACCATGTGGGAGAAGTTAACAGTTAATGGTTAAGGACAGTCTGCTGCCCACAAGCAGGAGACCCCAGACTGGCTGGAACCAGAAGGTTGATGGTGCCGACTCCCTCCAAACCTCCCCACCAAACCATCAGGAGAATGTCCACCAGCTGATCACACCCTCTTTGAACCACTCCTATAAAACTCCTCACTACCCCCTCTGGGTTGGGACACACAGTTTCAAGGGCATTAGTCTGCTGTGACCCCCTTTGCCTGGCAAAGCAATAAAGCTAATTCTTCTCTACTTCACCCAAAACTCTGTCTCCGAGATTTAATTTGGTGTTGGGGTAAGAGGCTGGATTTAGCTTCAGGACTTTGGCTTTGCTCCAAGGGAGACAGGGAGCCATAGAGTTTTGAGCAGACCTGGCTAGGCTCGCTGTCTCAGAGGGTTGCTGGGGGCTGCTGTGTTGTGAATAGACTATAGGGGGGTGAGTCCTTCATCAGGGTCCCTTGGTCCCAGGCCTAGAAGTGGTTTGGGGAAAACAGACAGAAATTGACCAACCAGATTTAGTGAGCCCAATGCCCCAGTTACTGGGTGGGTGGTCCCCCTAATCTGTCCTGCAGAAAGCTGCGCTGAACACCGTCTTCCTCTCTCTTGTCGGAGCTCTTCTTCCCTGGAAGCATGAAGAATGGCCAAGGAAAGAAAAGGAGGTTGGGTTTGCTCTGCCGAAGCTTCTCTCTCGTTATTGACAGCCTTGTCTCTTCTCTGAATAGCTCATCCTCCCCTTCTTGCACAAGAAGTGCAAAATAAGATTCTTAGAATTTAGATTTTTTTTGAAATTCCTACATTTGGATTTGCAGATATGCCAATATTTGGATTTGTAGAGCTGTAATTTAAGCTAGTCTCTCCCCTGGAACCACCTGGTGAAATGCATCTTTCATGAGGCTTCTGCAGGAGCCCAGCTACAAGCTCAGACTCCCCGGCACAAATCAAACTCTGGTTCAACACCAACAATATAATGTCAGGGGTCTCCTAAAACAGCCAGCTTCCAGGAGGCACAAGCCTTGGTGTTTTCCAACTGGTGATCCCTCTTCCAGGAAAGGGTTAAAAGCTTCCTCACAATTTAGGCACAGGATTAATGCATGGAGAGCTGAAGGTCTGGGGTGGGTGACAGCCCCAGACCACTTCTCAGGGCATCTCCTCCACATACCAAACCACAGGGAAGACCAGCTCTTGCCCAGCCTGCTTGAGAGAGCCTGTTCTGGGGATCTGAGGGGAAAAGGAAATAAAATGCAGAAGCCAAGGAAAAGGATGACACTCAGCAGCCTCTGTGCTCCCTTCCTTAATCTGAAGATGGAGGAATCATTCAGCCAAAGTGCAAAACTGTTTCTGCAGGTTTTAAAGCCCAAGACAGGCTGGGAGGGTGAAGAGAGAGGGCGCAGCTGCAGGCCTGTCCTCTCAAAGGAGAGACAGGCCCTGCCCTCACCTCCTGGAAAGAATCCAAGTAAAAAAAGAGGAATAAAAAGAATGAATGCCAAAAGCATGTAATATTTATTGTCTCTTTTACTGGATAACCCAGTTTGCCTAGCTGCTGCTGTTTGCATAACCTCGTCTGGAGATGGCAACCCTTTATGAGAGTGAGGTCTGGACTAGAACACCTGACTTTCCTTTCTCCCCTCCCCCTTCCCTGCTCCACCCCCAGCAATATCCCCAATCCGCTCAGGGGCAGAAAAAGCAATGACCAGGTTAGGGAGCCACCAAGGTAGGGCAGCCAAGTGTCCCAGTTTGCCTAGGACATAGGACTTTCAGTGTGAAACCAGGATCGTCCTGGGAAAACTGTGACAAGTTGGTCACTCTACATCCAGAAGACAAAGCAGCCCCCTGGTCCTCAGACTGGCCAGTGTCTGGATGAACAACACACATGCTGGTACTCCTGAGGCCGCTTGACATGGCGTGAAAAGTATGGACTTGGAGCCAGCCAGATTTGGATTTGAATCCAGCTTCTCCCACTCATAATCCATAAGATTCATACTCCTGAGCCTTTGTATCCTTATCTGGGAAGTGTAAAGAAACGGGATTGGTATGGAGATTTAGTAAGCTGAGCCCGTAACAAATGGTTATTCTTTGGCTTCCCATATTAAAACCATCATCTGGCTCTAACACGGCCCTAACCTAGGGTTTGGTAGGTGTAAATAACACGTGGCATCTACACAGTCTTCAGGATTTTCGAGGTGCTTCCACATACACTGTCTCACATGACGATTCCCAAGCGAGGCAAATAGTATCACGAGCCCCACTTTAGAGTTTGGAAAAGGAGGCCCAGAGCAAGTAAGAGATGGCTCCAAGGTCATGAACCTGGCAAACAAGACGCCAACCCAGGTCATGGGTTTTCATTCTGCTAACACTCACTTTCTATGTCTCAACAGAACCCCAGCTGTGGGTAACAGGCACGGGGAAGTCTGGAAGTTTCCCAACATAAGGAAGTTGTGGAGGAACCTGTTTTCCAGCAAACTCACTCAGCTATCTGCCGTTGCCGTGAGCCTGGGGCCCAGCCCTGGGAACAGGCAGAGTTAGACTGCCTGAGCAGACAACTCTGCTCTCCTGATTCTCTTTTGTACATTCTTGGGTCGAGCCATTTAAACCGAGATCTCCACTACACCTGCAGAGTTGGGGGCCAATGCCTTGTCAGGTAGAAACATCTCTTCTCGATTATTCCCCTCTGCTCTGGACAGGAATACTGTGAGAGCAATTAACTGGCATTCAACACAACTTGTTTTTATTGAGTGCCTCCTCCAAGGAGGTATGTGGAATGTGACCCTTGGGTCACTGCTGGGGGAGGATGAAGCTACAGTATGGCTGAGAATTCAAATCTAACGTTTGAATTGAATCTAATGGCTGCTCTTGGGGAAGGTGCCTTGGTGGCTTTATCCCTTGTTCACGAGGCTCCATCTGCAGGGAAGGCCTTTCTTCCCTATGGCCTGGTCATTTATAGGACCTGCTTCCTCTCTCATCCCTTTACAGTCCATTTCCCATAGGGCAGCCAGAGTGACAACCCTAAACCCCCAAAGCTTTCCCATGGCTCTAACTGCACCCCCTTATCACATACCTTCTCACTGACTGTGCTCTAGTCGCAACATTTTATCCCCCCTTTTTCCTAAACACTCCAATTCCTTCTCACCTCAGGCCTTTGCTCTTGGTGTTCCCTGTGGAGGGAATGCCAAGGCCACCTCCTTCTCATCCTTCAAGTCTCAGCCCAAGTTTCACTTCTTTAGGAGCCCATCTCTGACCATTTTATCCAAAGTAGGCCAACTCACCCCTGCCACCCTCTCTGTAGCCACAGTTATTAAACCCCATTACCCTAGTCTATTTCTTTATAGCCCTTATCACTTTCAGAAAGGAATATACAGTTACTTAAACTTGTCAATTGTCTCCTCCTGTCAACACATAAAAGCCATTAAGAGAAAGGGCTTTGTCTGCTGAGTCCGTGGCTTTTTATCTCTGGAGCCCAGTAAACCCAGACACTCAAATATTTGTTAAATATTGAAGAATGTATTTGTCTCTATTTAAAACAAAGTGGTTATGAGCACAGGCCTTGAAGTCATGCAGACCTGTGAGATCTTACCAGCTGGAAGAAGTCACTTAGCCTCTCTAAACTTAATTGTCTTTTATAACAGAATTAGAAGCTCACTCAATGGTAGATGTCATTGTTAATTGTAGAGTTGTGTCACCCCCACTAGTCCAAGCCCCTGATGGCAGGCACTTTAACGTTCACCTTTGTATCAACATGTCTTGAAACTTCCCCTCAGCATCCTCTACTTTCCCTTCCTGTAGGACATGTCACACTGTCTTAAAGGAGTCTATATATTTCATGGGGACATGAATACCTACAAAACCTAACACAGTGCCTGTTGTACTTGTAGAATAAATGTGTGGTGTTTAAGACTAACAAGTACCTAGCAGGTCTTCAAGAAATATATTTTGAACCAAGCTCTCTTTACTATTATTTTTTTTATTGGAGTGTAATTATTTTACAATGTTGTGTTAGTTTCTGCTGTACAACGAGGTGAATCAGCTATATGTGTACATATATCCCCTCCCTCTTGGACCTCCCTCGCATACCCCCCATCCCGCCCATCTAGGTCATCACAGAACATCGAACTGAGCTCCCTGTGCTATACTGCAGGTTCCCACTAGTTAGCTATTTTACACATGGTAGTGTATGTCAAACCTAATCTTGCAATTCATCCCCCCCTCCCCTCCCCACCCCAGGAGTCCACACATCTGTTCTCTACATCTGCGTCTCTATTCCTGCCCTGGAAATAGGTTCATCTGTACTATTTTTCTAGATTCCACATATATGTGTTAATATACAATATTTGTTTTTCTTTTTTTTCCCATCTTTACTGGAGTATAATTGCTTTACAATGTTGTGTTCATTTCTGCTGTACAACAAAGTGAATCAGCTATACATATACATATATCCCCATATCTCCTCCCTCTTGAGCCTCCCTCCCACCCTCCCTATCCCATCCCTCTAGGTCTTCACAAAACATCCAACTGATCTCCCTGTACTATGCAGCAGCTTCCCAATAGCCATCCATTTTACATTTGGTAGTGTACATATGTCAATGCTACTCTCTTACTTCAGCTCAGCTTCCCTTTCCCCCACTGTGTCCTCAAGTCCGTTCTCTGCATCTGCGTCTTTATTTCTGCCCTACCACTAGGTTCATCAGTACTACTTTTTAAGATTCCATATATATATGTGTTAGCATACGGTATTTTTCTCTTTCTGACTTACTTCATTATGTATGATAGTCTCTAGGTCCATCCATGTCTCTACAACTGACCCAATTCCATTCCTTTTTATGGCTGAGTAATATTCCATTGTATATATGTACCACCATGAGGTATCACCTCACACTGGTCAGAATGGCCATCATCAAAAAAAATCTACAAACAATAAATGCTGGAGAGGGTGTGGAGAGAAGGGAACCCTCTTGCACTGTTGGTGGGAATGTAAATTAATACAACCACTTTGGAGAACAGTATAGAGGTTACTTAAAAAACTAAAAACAGAACTACCATATGACCCAGCAATCCCACTACTGGGCATATACCCTGAGAAAACCGTAATTTAAAGAGACACACGCACCCCACTGTTCATTGCAGCACTATTTACGATAGCCAGGTCATGGAAACAACCGAAATGTCCACTGACAGATGAATGGATAAAGAAGTTGTGAATCAAGCTCTCTTTAGAAGACATTTTAAATATATGAATTAAAGAATAATACCAGATGCTATGTGATCAAGTGCTGACTTACATATTATCAAGTGATACAATGTATAATGTAGAAATTTGATGGCAGAGGTGGCCAACACAGAGTCTCCCAGGGCCAGTCAAGGAACTAGTAAGTGAGGTGGGTAGGACAGGGACTGGGGCCAACTGGAGGCTACATCTCATCTCCGAGGCAACCACTGCTCAGCTCTAGCTTTTTGTTGCCATCCTGGAATGTGGGCCCAGTGGTCTCATACATTAGTACTTCCAAGTGAATCTAAACATCTGAATTTTTATGTGAGATTTCCCAAGTCTCCAAATTATTGACAGTTAATTTAAATTTATTAAACAAGCATTGAGATGAGCAAAGCATGTTTGGGAGCCATTCTGTAAACTATGACCAAGAGCCCTGGGGGATCAGATGGAGGCTGGGCCCTAAACAGGCATTCATGGAAGAAGTTACACAGGAGACAGGTCATTGATATGTCCAAGAATTCCCCTAAGGCGTCCATCAAGCATTTATTGAGTACTTACTGAGTGCCAGGCATTGGGATATAAAAATGACTCAGAGCCTGTTCCCTCTGAGACTTTATAGTTGGTCAGTTCAAGAACTGTTGTTGAGTCACAACCGGGTACCTGAACAGAGCTCATAAAGCCAATAGGCTAGACACCTGGACAACAAGGTGTTGTTTCCTTACTCATTAGATCTGTGCCTCAGAGTGCTGGCAGCAAACTGTCATACTACTGTGTCCTTCTATGGATTCTCCCATCACCAGGCAAACTACCCAGTACCACCTAGGGGCAAAGTGGCCTACCACAGCTGATGGTAGCAGAGGTTCCCCAGCCTGACAGACATGGGATGACTTGCCATTGCCTCTTTCAGTCTAAACCCCCTCCCTCCCTGTAAAATGGGCGTCTACATGAGCTCACATGCTAGTGGCAAATACTAGTCAGGTTAAACAGCAGCTCCCAGAGCACGTGCTATCAAAAAGTCCAGGGAGGAGACTCACCTGGTCACACGTGCCTGAGGCTGGTCAGAAAATACTTAATCTATACAGCAGACATACAGAAGTCTCTTTTGATCTAACTTATACTGTGATCTTAGACTTCCTGAAGGACTAACTTCCATCACAGCCCTGCCAATATTGATTGTTGGGGCTCAAAAGTATGTAAGTAGATTAATTTTTTTTCCCCCTCAAACTAAAAAAGATCACAGTGGTGTTAGTATATTCCTGTTTCCACTGGTCAGTATACACACTGAATAATAGTGTTACCTGGAAAAACTGAGTGAAAAGAAACAGTGATGGAAAACAGGGTAGAGGAGGTCTTGAGTTGCATTCTTAATTCCACCAAGAATTACTTTGGGTGTTCCAGTGTTCCAGTGAAAGTCTAAGCTTGTTTATTGTCATCCCTCCACCCCGACTCCAATCCATTATTTAAAAAAAGAAAAAAAAGAAAAAAAAGAAAAGAAAAACCACTTTGTTAGCTTCCACCGTAGGTACAAGAAACAAAACCAACAAAGAGGGGAGAGGCAGGAACTGTCCTCTTGTAGTGGAGGTTAATAGGCAATACTAGTCTCCTGTCACTTCTTCTGTAAGTCAGCAGGAAGGAAATATATCCACAGAGGGCCTCTGCTAATATGTTCTTAAAGACAATTAGGCAATTCCTACATCCTCTACCCCCAAAATAAACAAGCAGAGGTGAATGCTTTCTTTCACTATCCCATGTATGAACTGGTAACTCTCAAAACAACAATGGAGGTTATGAAATCAACTTTGTACTAACTTCGAGGGACATTATTAAGAGCCCGGGTCTTGGAACCAAGTCAGCAACTAAGTCTTCATTCTGTTTTATACTGTTTCCTTTCTGTGAATTTTTTTTCCTATCTGAAAGTTTCACAGGGCTTATTCTGGTAATACCTCTAAACGGAAGCACTTCTCCAGCTGTCCTAGCACAAAATTCTCTTCTGGGACCTTTGGTAAGAAATCGGTTCTAGGAAAGAAAAGAAAGAAGCAAAAGTTTGTTTGCTTTCTAACGACTGTTCCTCCCTCTCCAGGTACTCTGGGGATGAAGAGACGAAGGGGAAACGGAACAAACACCGAACTCTTAATCCCTCTCTCCTTTCTACACTGGCAGGTGGCGTTTGCTTTCCAACTCCATTTTGAAGCTCACAGCTCCGAAAAATACGACCTGAGCAAGCAGCGAGGACTTCACAACAAGGTCTTGCTCTAAGAAGGTAAGCAAAGATCCTACTGGTTAGGCGCGAAGACCGCCAGTCCCGTCGACCCATCGGTTATTTACCGGCGGGATTTAAACCCGCTCCGGTGCGGGGGCGTGGCCTGGGTGGAGCCCCGTGGCCCGTGTGGGCGGGGCGGAGGCGGGGATGCCTGAGGCTCAGCGCCGTGCAGGAAAGACCCGGGCTCCGGGAGCGAGCGCCTGTCTCTTTAAATGCCAGCGGCTGCTCTCCCGCCCTGGGAGCCCGGAGCCGGATCTACAATCCCGTCTCCCGCTCCGGTGCTTGTTGCTCGCCCGGACCGAGCGGGAGCTGCCGCCGTGGGGCACCAAGGCTGCTTCCTACTCCTCCTTCTAAGGAGCCCCACCTCCCCCAAGAGCAGGTTGAAGGGGAGAAGCGGCCCCAGGCAGAGGGAAGGGGTGCTGTGTGAAGAGGCGCCGCTCCCCACCTTCAAGTCTTGAGGCGCTGCGTAGCCGCGGGGGCAAGACATGCGCTGCTCCCCCATGACCAGCCTCGCAGCCGCTGGCGCCCGGAGAGGAGAGACTGCGGAGCCCACACTTGCAAACTCGCCCTAGAAGTCTCAGGGTGCGGCGGGGGCCCCCTCCCAATTCCCCACGGCCTCCACCTCTAGGCGGGTGAGTTTGCGCAGGTAACCCGAGCTAGAGGGCGGGCGCGCGGGGGGAGGGGCGGGCAAGACGGGAGGAGAAAGCACCGCAGGTGAACCTGGTAGGGCGGCTCACCTGCCCGGGCCGCGCTGCGGGGTCCTAGCCGGTTTCCTCAGCGATTGATATGGGGCCGTCTCTGGGGTAACTTAGGACCCTGAGGTGAAAGGAGGGGGCTAGGAAAGGGGAATTAAAGTTTCTTTTCCTTTCTCCCTCCTGCTTGGGATTGGCAGGTAGGGCGCTGGCGGAAGCGGTAGGAGTCGCTGATGCAATGGGCTTTTGCCTGGGCGAGGTGAAGGGCTGGGGGCGGGGGAGAGCTGGAGTTGCCCGGCCTCCTGCGACCGTGACCCTGGAGGCAGAAAAGTGAGGAAAAGCTCGCCACATCTGAGACTCCCCGTAAAATGGCTTCAAGTGCCCGACACCCAACCTTTCTTCCTCCTCTTAAGAACAAATCGCACGTTTCACGGAAGGGCTCCTACATGGCTTCCTTGCCTTCCTCTCCCAACAGGTGGTCTGAGCCCCTGTCCGGGGACCTGTGCCAATGACCCTAGTGGTGGTTTCGCTTTCTCCTCTCACGGCGGTGTGAACGTGTGTCCGCAGCGTGATGGGCAACCAGGTGGAGAAACTGACCCACCTAAGTTATAAGGAAGTTCCCACTGCCGACCCGACGGGCGTGGACCGAGACGACGGGCCCCGCATCGGGGTCTCCTACATCTTCTCCAATGACGACGAGGACGTGGAGCCGCAGCCGCCGCCCCAGGGGCCGGATGGTGGTGGCGGCGGTTTGCCTGACGGCGGGGACGGGCTGCCGCTGACCTCGCCGCAGCCCTATGACCCGCGGCTGCACGAGGTGGAGTGCTCCGTGTTCTACCGCGACGAGTGCATCTACCAGAAAAGCTTCGCGCCGGGCTCCGCGGCGCTGAGCACCTACACGCCCGAGAACCTGCTCAACAAGTGCAGGCCTGGCGACCTGGTGGAGTTCGTGTCGCAGGCGCAGTACCCGCACTGGGCTGTCTACGTGGGCAACTTCCAGGTGGTGCACTTGCACCGGCTGGAGGTGAGCAACAGCTTCCTGACGGACGCGAGCCAGGGCCGGCGCGGCCGCGTAGTAAACGAGCTATACCGCTACAAGCCGCTGAGCCCCAGCGCCGTGGTGCGCAACGCGCTGGCGCACGTGGGCGCCAAGGAGCGCGAGCTGAGCTGGCGCAACTCGGAGAGCTTCGCCGCCTGGTGCCGCTACGGCAAGCGCGAATTCAAGATCGGCGGCGAGCTGCGCATCGGTAAGCAGCCCTACCGGCTGCAGATCCAGCTCTCTGCGCAGCGTAGCCACACGCTCGAGTTCCAGAGCTTGGAGGACCTGATCATGGAGAAGCGGCGCAACGACCAGATCGGGCGCGCCGCGGTGCTGCAGGAGCTCGCCACGCACCTGCACCCCGCCGAGCCGGACGTAAGCGACAGCGACGCCGCGCGGACTACGCCGCCTCCCGGGCGCCCCCCCGCGCCCGCCCGGGAGGAGGGGGCCCGAGAGGCGGTGGTTCGCTGACCGGCGAGCTGAGAGCGGAGCTGTGTGAGGGAGCTGTTTGTAGCAGCCGCTGCTCCCTCCCTCCTCTCACTCCCTCCTCCACCACCTTCTGGGCCCCATCTGGGCTCCTGGGCCATTTGGAAAACGGAGAGTTGGCGAAAAGCGCAGCCAGCTGTGGCTTGAGTTTATTATCTTGGACGGAGGAGGAAGAGGGAGCAGGTAGGAGCACTTTGGCCGGGGGCGCTTCTGGGCTTCTTGCCCGCCGGCTCAATCTGTCTTCCTTTCCCGAGGTGAGGCACACTGTGGACTTGCCAGACACTTAATCCCTGCTGGACTTGGGTCCAAAAATCGACGCCTCTTATGCACTTAGGGTTGGAGAAAAGTTCAGAGTACCAATGCCTGCTGTTGCCTTCCGACCGCTTCCCCTCCTGCCATGGGCTTGGAGGATGCCCTGTAGTGAAGCCAGAGCAGGTTTGTGGTGGTGCTACCTCCAAAGAGAAGTGTGAGGGATTCGGGAAGCTGGGGTGATTTATCTTGTGGTTTTTCTGGGGTGCAAGGCTGGTAAAACCAGGACCAGGTCTGGGAGCCGCAGACTGAAATCAAGCAGCCCCCTGTGAAGTGTAAGAAGTAGTTGAGTAAACTTGGGCTACAAAACAAAGATTTTGCTACTTGCCCCCTCCCCATCTCCAAGCGATTTGTCTTCTGGAGCTGGCTTCCAGCTGAGTCTCCTGGGCCATCGCCACTTCCCAGGTTACATGTAAATCATTGTCAGGGGCCAGCTAAAGGAAGGATTCAATTTTGGTTCTGTTTTGCTGCCTTTGTTTCTCGCTTGCTATTGTAGGCACTTACAGCTGTGGTATTTGTTATCAAAGGAGGGAATAGCCCTTTGTGTCTCTGATCTAATTAAGCCTGCTTGGCCATGTTCATCCCCAGGTCACACGGGAGGTTGGCTGCTGTCACCCCATAAGGTGTCCACTACAGAAACAGCCAAACAGGGTTGCTCTGGCAGGAATCAGTCAGTTTCCTGTCCATTTCCCCACCTGACTCTCTTCCTGAATAGTGAAGGTAACTTTTTTTTTTTTTAATTTAAGGCTTTGGTGTGGTGGTCCTGTGAATTTTTTTTTTCCCTTCATTGCCTCATCCCCCTCACTCAGTTTTGTTTTGCTAGTGGTAAAATCTTAGGCTTGAGGCATATTTCAGTGATAGCTGTTTATTTTGGTAGCCACACTCGATGCAGTTTAATTCAAAGTGTAAAGTCTTGTTATATTGCTGCAGTCTTCTTGTCGCTTGGAGAACACCCCTTCAGAATGCTTCTCAATGAAGAGGGGGTGACAGCAATCATAAATAAATGCAACCTGGTGTAGTCAGCGCCAGATCTGGTGACAGTCCTAAAGCATGGATTGGTGATTGTGGGATCTGTCCGAAGTAGGATGGCTGATACTATTTGAATCTGCTGCTGTGTTTGCTTTACTCTGAGGCTTTAAAAAATGTGTACAGTCTGTCCTTTGTTTTCATGTGAGCTCTTTAATGATACGTGCCCTTGATTTCAGAACCCTCTGCTGTACAGTGGCATGGCTAATGCTGTCTCAAAAGTTGAGTGAAGTTTCTTTTTTTTTCTCTTGGGAATCATTATAGATTACGCTGAACAAGTCATTTTGTGACCCAATTCTTACAGCTGGAGTAGACTCATACTTGAGTGTTCCACAGTGGTGGCCATCCTCAGGCCTCCTGCCTGGAGATATTTAAATCAAGGCAACAAAACTTGAAGGATTTCCTTGTACATGTACTTTTTTTAAACGTGGGAATTTGAGGCCATAATTTTTAAAAGCCTAGACATTTATAGCACCTCAACATGAAATTATTTCATTACAAGGGCATTAGCTATGTTCCCTGTTTTAACAGGAATCTCCAAACAGGTCCTGTCAATATTAAAGATGAACCACACTCAGCCCTGGTCCAGGAATTTGGAGAAGCGTCAGTCTCCTGTTGGAAATGTTGATCTAGTTTTCTTGTTTAATAATCTCGCAGCTTTGCGTTTGTATTCTTTTGCTCATGGAAAAGCGGAGCAGGGTAAACGCGGGTAAAGACATTTAGGAGAGCCTTCTAGATTTGGATTGTCTTTTATGTTTAACACCATCAAGGGAAAGTTGAATGTAATGACATTGTGCAGACAGCAAGAGAGAAGAACAGAGCGGCACTGTCTAGCAGCTCTGGGCTAGCCAGCCAGCTCTCTTTTCCACTGCTCGGTCTCTGTCTCCCTCCTTCACCCCTCAATGGAAAGTGAATGTCATTGGTCACACCGAGTGACTCTGTTACAAACAGCTTTGTGAGAAACCTCAACTTGAAGGAAGAACTCCTATAAAATCCATATCAGTAGTAGCATTCTCCCTCTAGAGAAGAGGTTTTTGATAACAGGGCTTGAACATGATCTAGAAGAGGAAAGATCTACTCCAGATGCTGCTTTATCACGTGTTTTTACAGGGTACCAGAGATGTGAAGTACGTAATGCTTCGGAACAGTGATTCTGTTGTAAGTTTTATTAGGGTCATCATGCCAGCCACTGAAGGTTGCAAGGAAAGGGGACTGAATCAACTGTTGGCATCTTTCTCGAAGATGGCGGTGTTGTGGATAAGAGTTTTTAATGTCCAGGCAATGGCTACATCTGGCACTTTAAAAAATATATATATATATTTAATAATTTTTGTTTCTCCTTAGGACTAAGATTCTAGAACTGTTTTGTACTGTGAATTATGGATGCTCTTTGAAGGCAAGGAATATTGATTCTAATGTTCTTTAGAAGCTCTGGCAGGGATAAGCAGGACACCCAACTGGAACGGATGCTAAATGTAATCAGACAAATTATATTTTCTTACTTGAGCAAATATTTTATTGAGACTGCTTATGTATGGCAAAGGAGCCTACAACTTCAGCTACACAACTTTTTATATTGAAAGAACTCATAGTTTTATTCTACATTTAATTAAAAAATGACTTTATAGCACTAACAAGCCTGGCAGAAGACTTTACTCCAGACCTTTAAGGAAATTTTTAGTTTTTATGAAAAATGACATTTCAGTAGTTAAATTTCTCATGTCTTTGCTGCTTCTGGCCCTAAGAGCACCAGTCGACAACACCATAAACACATGGAAACATATTTTTGGAAGCAAAACTTTAATTTTCTACAACATATGCTATGGAGAGTGAAGAAAAATTTAAGGATTACTTGTTTTCTATTTTTTTCTCTTAACAAAATGGAATCCACTGTGTTGAAGACTCTTGATATTATGTGATTGTCTAACCACTGTTTTTTTGTAAATTAAAATAAAATCTAGTGTGATCATCATTGAAAGGATTTGTTTGGAAAGTTACATTTTATTTGTGAATTTTTTTTTTTTAATCAGGGTAACTATAAACTTGACTGGTTTATTCAGCTTTTCATTATGTTTTGTTCTTAGAGATACTTGTGACCCATGGAGAATTACATGACTAACTTGATAAATTTCATGTATTTTATTTTCCTAGTGAATTGTGTAAACTTTATTTTTGTTGAAGATTGTATGTTAAATCAATGTTATGTTCTCACACCACTTCTTGAGAAGGAGGTTCAGATTTGAAATTGTATCATTTCCTTCAAAATGAAGGGCAAGTGCTTAGTTAAATAAAAGATTGATGACATCTTTTAAACCATTTCCTCTTCACTATGTCTTATTACAATAGAATCTGTCAAGTCCTTTTGACAAATGCTCTGAGGGTTTCCAATAAACCATTCATTAGAGTTAACTCTATTTATATATGGGTTTTTTCCATTTGTATACTTTCTGCCATTTTTGGTCCAAATCCAGGCTCCTCAGCTTAACTGCAATTTTTCTGAAATATTAAGTGTGTTTCATCTTTACATTACTCAGTAAACATTTTGATGAATTCATTTAGTGACTGAAAACCCTCCCTGCATTTACTGTGTGGGAATTAATCACCTGTTGCTTCTAGGCTCCATGTTCATGAATAACATCTTGTGAACATACATTTTCAATACCCATTGATTTTTTTCAGGATCAGTGCAAACGTTGCCAGAATCCACACTCACATTTTGGAGTCTGTACTGGGGAGGTTTGGTAATAAGATCAGTAACCCATGTTGCGTCTTAGGTGGTTTCAGAATCCCAGACAAAGGGAATGGGCTCGCTGAGTGATTTAATTACAGAAAACAGGCCCATGTGATCAAGTGGCACTGCTGACATGATAAAGGATGCAGGTGCCAGCAGTAGGTACAGGAGCAGATGTGGCCTCTGGGACTGGCGTGTGGGAGGCCACCAGCACTCCTTAGACCAGCACCTGAAGTCACTGCCAGTCCTGTGAGGCTCAAAAACCTGGGCTCCATCAACAGGCTCCCGTGAGGATTTTAAATAGGAAGAGTGTTGAATGCTGAAGGTTATCGAGAGCTCAAGCAGCAGTGAGACCATTTTTCCCTATAGTGGTTGTCCTTAATTTACCATGGTTCTCATTGCACAGGAAAGTAGAGGGAAGTGAGCCTAATATAGAATGTGCATATATTTTGGGGTGATTTTGGTGGAGGCCGCTGTTCCTCTTTCTCCTAAATGGACTGAGTTTGCTTAATGTAGGAAAATGACATGTTTGGAAGTGTTTAAAAGGACCTCCAAAATGAACAGGCCCAAAATGTGTGCAAAAGGGCTTTTATTTCCCTTTACTGAGTTTCCTGGAAAAACTGCTTATTAAACAATTTTATCTGCACAGTAGATGCAAGAAAGGTTAGTGTCTGTGATTTGCAATCACAGCAAGGTACTGAGTATGAAGGGCTAGAGGATGCTGAGCCCTAGACGAGATACTAGAACATAAAAAGTTTAGAGACGAGCAGAAGCCTTAGATAATCTCTACCCCTGAGCTTGTTTCTAAGGGGAAATCAAATTTCACTCATACATGTAGAACAAATATAATGAAAGGTGGTCCTGTGAAGTGCTGATGGTTGATCGGTATTCAAATAAAGCAGATATGTGTAGGTTTAATTGGAGAAATCAGATCAAAGCCCTGAAGGTGCAACGATGATAGAGGAAAGGATGTAACTAATATAACTAATATTCATGAAGTATTTAATGGGGAGTCTCCTAAATTCCATTGCCTAAGGTAAACCAGATCCACAGTGTCCGTCCTCATGTGACTTACTTTCTAATTGATAAGACAGATAACTGCTTACTACCAAAATCTTCACAAGAAGGAATTTAGAGGTGTGATAGGTGCAGTGAAAGAAATGCGCAGGGTGTAGGGAGAGGCTCTCTCTCCATCACTGAGTCAGTAGGCTTCCCTGAAGATGCATTTATGCTGAACTTCGGAAGGGTTAGAGAAAGCCAGGTGCTTCAGAGTGGATACTGATTACATTAATTCAGGGAGGAAGGCTGGGGAGTGAATGAATGAACGTTGAGTGCTCTCAAAATGCCTTTGCTTAATGCTCCAGTGGTAGCCATTTCTCCCTGGGGTTCCCTTCTGCAAACTGTTGTCTAATTCATTGTATCTGACACTTAACACAGGAACAGGCAGAGATACTCTCAAAGTTTGAGTGAGTGAATGAAATTGGAGGTTGGGATTTGTTGGTCTAGAAAGCCCTATTAACTCAAGGTGATGTCAGGACTGTGGTTTGAAGAGGTGAAGTCACAGTGGTTTTTAGGATGGATTGAACAGGGAGAGCAAATGTGACTGCCCTCCCCCCTTCCAGAGCTAGAGGCTGTACTTCTCATGCTACTGATGGCTTATATTGCCAGCCAGGTAATGATGTGTGTGAATTCGGGCCTTTGCCCAGTGCAAGTGAAAGGAGAAGCGGCCAGGCTAGGCTTGAGAGGGACAGAGGTAAGCGGGAGCAACAGGTTTTATAGCCTGCGCGCCATAGCCTTGGAGCCATGATTGAAACAGAGGTTCTTTTATACAGTTGGCTAACACAAGCTGCTGCTATGATACAGTCTCTCATGCCTCGTCTAGTGTGGCCATAAATGACTCAAAAGATTAGCTCACTGCTCTTTTGGGAAACTTGTGCAACAATGTAATTAACTCCCAAGGTTTGATTATCAACATTCCTTGCCTTCTTTTTAACCTCATAACTTTGAGGATTCTCAGTTGTTGGGCTAAACTGGAGGTAGAGGGTCTGGTCCTAGGCCCACAGAATCAAATAGCAGTTAAGGCTTGACAGTCAAACTACCTGGGTTTCTCTACTCTGGCCCTGCTGGTAAACTGTGGAGAAAGTAGACGCCCTGCTTGAAACTTTATTTCTTCCTATGTGCAATGTGGCTTATTGCATTGGTCAATTCAATTCTGAATATCAGTATATTTCTAAAATAACATAATATATGAACATGTAATATAACATAGTAAATAGTATCAACTTCACATGGTTGTTTTTGAGTCCAAAATGAAACAATGCACATAAAGCCCCAGATCATTAGCTACTGAGATTAACTAAAGAAAATCTGGATATTATAGGTGTTCAAAAGCCTTATTCAAAATAAAGTTACTGTCTGGGAGAGAGAAGTCTTCCCTTTAGTCTTAGAGAATTTCTTAGCTAAATAACTCTAGTTAATATGTAAGTTGTTGAGTTCCTGCTGTAGTGCTTGAAATGTTTCTTGAGCTTTGATCTTTAGTAGAAGAACCATTTAACTTGTTTCTACATTTTATATGTTTACTCATTAATTCAACAAGTTATTTCCTGTGAACTTCTAAGGTGCTAGGTGCTGGAGAGCCAAGAGGGGATTATTGCAATAGATAGTAATATTGACAATGATGAGGTCACCTTGCCTACGCTGTCCTATTTTAATCATCACAATAGCCTTTCTGGACAGATACTAATATCTTCATTTAAGAGTTGAGGAAACAGGTTTAGAGAAATGAGGTGATACGTACATGGACACGTAGCTAATAATCGACTGCTTCTGGCCAGGGACAGGAATGCTGGCCTTCCAAGCCCTAGGCCATGGTTCCTCCACTGAGAAATCATCTGACCACTTCCACCCTTTGGCTCCTCCCCCCTTCTCCTTACCCTGGGAGAATGCATAGCACCTTGTCCTGCTCCAACTTTTGGCGTGCAGCAGATCTGAGTAACACACGTATTTTCACTCTTGTTGCAGCAACTCTGGAGCAAGTGACTCTGGGATGCAAAAAGAGGCAGGAAAAAGAGGAAAGGCAACTCTCAGCCATGAGGAGTTTTACGTCCTTATCCATCCTGTGTAATAGTGACAGGACTAGGGTAAAATTGGCCAAGCCATAATTATGCCCCCTTCCCTGTGGCTGGGCACTGTGACAATCCCTCCTCAAACTGCCCCTCTTCTCTCTGCCCTTTTGTGACTCTTTTTACCTCTCCAGGCTGAGGTCAGGTCACACAGGCCTGCTTCCAGCTGACCTGCTATGTGACCTTGCCAAGTTAGTAACTTTTTTAAGCTACCTTGACTTATTTAAAAATTAGTGCCTCCAACATAGAGGCGTTCACTGGCTTACATGAGACAAAGTAAATCAAGCACATATGGGACACTTAGGTGTGGCATGGTGGCCGTATTGGTTGGCTCTGCCACAAATGGCTCTGTTAAGAATATATGACCCTGGACTTCCCTGGTGGCGCAGTGGTTAAGAATCTGCCTGCCAATGCAGGGGACATGGGTTCGAGCCCTGGTCCAGGAAGATCCCACATGCCGTGGAGCAACTAAGCCCGTGTGCCACAACTACTAAGCCTGTGCTCTAGAGCCCGTGAGCCACAACTACTGAGCCTGCGTGCCACAAATACTGAAGCCTGCACCCCTAGAGCCCATGCTCCACAACAAGAAAAGCCACCGCAATGAGAAACCTGCGCACCGCAACAAAGAGTAGCCCCCGCTCGCCGCAACTAGAGAAAGCCTGCAGGCAGCAATGAAGACCCAACGCAGCCAAAAATAAATAAATAAATTTATATTTAAAAAAAAAAGAGAATATATGACCTTGAGGAAGTCCCTTTACCCTCTAGGACCCTGGATCTACGTTTCTGTGTGTGGAGCACCCAACTCGAGCTGGAGTCTATGACAAAATTCCAAGTGCAACTTTGAGATGGTTATATTAGTTGCTCTACTTGTAATTAATTAATACTAATTAATACTGATTCCTTGGCCATAACCCTAAACCTTGCCTCATTCATATAAGAAATGAATATGTAAAATGTAAAAAAGTTAGTGATAGTAATAATATGATGGAATTTCAGGGATTGCTTTTATTGTGAAAAGTAGGAACTGTACACAGAATTTTTTTTGAGAATTGGCAAATTTTTTTATGATCTTGCATGTTAGAAGTCCAAATCTGGGCCATGAATAAGGAAAAAGATGATGATAGAAATAAATTAATCCATGTCTCCTTTATTTTGGAAAAAGTGCTTAGAATTTTTGTTTTTAATTTTGCTTTTCGAACACTGATTCCTCCCCCCATTCCCCCCTGCCACACACACTCGAGTACATTTCTCTTTGCTACCTGGCTCTACTCTTGGCCAATACATCATACCCATGAGAGAATTCTCCTTTATCTTCAATAGATAGGCGTGATTTATTTTACTTTATTTTAATGGGGTCTATTTCTTTTTGTATTTGAGAAAGAGCAAGGTTGTTCATAAAGCCATAAAACATCACATGGTGACAGTTCTTTGCGCTGACATCTATTTTACTACTTTAAAAAATACTAATAGACTTAATTTTTTTAGAGTAGTTTTAGATTTACAGAAAAATTGAGTGGAAAGCACAGAATTCCCTTATAACCCCCCTCCTAACCACACAGCCTCCCCTTCCATCAACATGGGTATCAGAGTGGCGCCTTTGTTACAATGGATGAACCAACATTGGCTCGTCATTATCAACCATAGTTTACACTAGTTTTCACTCTTTGCGTTGTACATTCATTGGTTTTGAGAAATGCATCCACCATTATAGTATAATACAAAGGAGTTTTACACAAGACATGTTCTTTATTTCTTTCCCTTCCCAAGCTAAGAATTGGACTATTTTCAGCTTCTCTTATCAAACCTTAAGAGACACTTCTCTGCTGGGCCCTTCTGCTTTCTTTGCCCTCCCGACGGACATTCCTGGCTAGAACTGTGTTCATTCATTCTTTAAGTATTTATTGGGGCCTACCGGGCAATGTGCTACTCGCTAGGGCTAGAAATAGGAATGCCGCAGGGTCCCTATGCTACGCGTGCCTGCCCACATTCCGCTGAGGAAAACAGGCAAACAATGAATGCAATACCTTGTGATTAAAGTGTGATGGTTGGAGGATAGGTAGGCATCAGGAATTATGGTGGCACTGGAGGGGCAGGGGGTCTGGCGGCTAACCTTACATAGTGGGGTGGGGAAGGGTCCAGGATAGGCTTCCTGGGTAGACTTAAGCAGGTAAGGGGAGGTATTATCAGAGAAAAATTCTGACATAATCCTGCTCCCATCTCATCAATCCTGTATTTTAGGAGTAAGACACACATCTGTCTTTGTATGTGGCTGGGGTGGGTGATGGGGGGAGGGGGTTTTGAGGACAAATACTATAAATTGCTTAGCAATTCCTTTTTTCTTTTTCATAGTGCTGATATAGATTTCAGCTAACTAGGGAACATTATCGAAAACTCTGAAAGGATATTAAGTCAAAGTGTTCTCTTACCTTTAACACCATTATCCAGCTGACTTTGGGCATAGCCAAGCAGTTCCAACATGGTGAGGATTGAGGCTGCTTTCTCTGTGTTTTGAGGGAGCTGAGAGGCACTGGGGAAAACATTGCCTATGGTTGGAATTAAGCCTGGGCTGACACCGCAGCACCTCCCTTGCTACACCACCTGGACAGATGACCTCCCCTGGCTTGGGAGGCTGCATTGTATTCATTGGTAAAGTGGGTATAATATGTCACCTACCAAGCAGGGTTATGGAGTAAGTGGTAATATATATAAATCACCCAGAAGTGGTCCTGGCAGGAAGGTGTATGCTCAGGGATTTGTTGCTGTCATTATCTATTTTCTCTTTTTCTGTTTCGCCCAGTGTTCATGACTCAATCCCAAAATCTCACAGATGAATTTCAGATTGGAGCAGGTTAAGCCAAACAAGCTTAATCAGAGTTAAGATGGTCAGAGGTGGTGCAGCATCTGGTTTCGTAATGGTTAACACCATCTGGCCCCAGGTATTTGGGAGAAAATCATAAATATGTGTGTACACACACACACACACACACACACACACACACACACACATATACATATCAACAACCCAAGTGCATTTGACTCTGGTTTCTACCCAACCTGACAACCAAAGAATTGAAGCTCTGGACTTTGGTATCATCACAAAGCTACGATCACTTTCTTACCTCCATAGTTAATGTCTCTCTCTACCTGCCCTTTAAGCCTATGGGTATTTTTATTAATGTAATTTTATCACTTTATATCTTATTTTACTTTATTAGCTGTGCCACACGGCTTGCAGGATCTTAGTTCCCCGACCTGGGATCGAACCGTGGGCCCCTGGCAGTAGAGGCACTGAGTCCTAACCACTGGACCACCAGGGAATTCCTAACTTAATATTTTAAAAAATATGTGCTTAGGGCTTCCCTGGTGGCGCAGTGGTTGAGAGTCTGCCTGCCGATGCAGGGCACACAGGTTCGTGTCCCAGTCCGGGAAGATCCCACATGCCGCGGAGCGGCTGGGCTGGTGAGCCATGGCCACTGAGCCTGCGCGTCTGGAGTCTGTGCTTCGCAACGGGAGAGGCCACAACAGCGAGAGGCCCGCGTACCGCAAAAGTCAAAACAAAACAAAAAATATGTGCTTAATATAAAAGAAGTTCAAATACCAAAGTATACATAGTGAAAGTGAAGGATATCCTCCACTGCCTTTTCTCACCCTGTTCGACCTTTAACAAAGGGTTATTGGTATTAAGTGTATTGTGTGTTCCTTCTAGACTTTTTTCTGTAAACATTCATTTATGTTTATCTGCATATATTCTCCCAGTTTTTTTAAAATTTATTTTTTATACAGCAGGTTCTTATTAGTCATCTATTTTATACACATCTGTGTATACATGTCAATCCCAATTCATCCCTCCATGACCCCCACCCCCTGCCGCTTTCCCCCTTGGTATCCATATGTTTTTTTCTCTACTTCTGTGTCTCCATTTCTGCCTTGCAAACCGGTTCATCTGTACCATTTTCTAGGTTCCACATATATGCATTAATATACAATATTTGTTTTTCTCTTTCTGACTTACTTCACTCTGTATGACAGATGCATCCACGTCTCAACGAATGACCCAATTTCGTTCCTTTTTATGGCTGAGTAATATTCCGTTGTATATATGTACCATTTCTTCTTTATCCATTCTTCTGTCGATGGGCATTTAGGTTGCTTCCATGCCCTGGCTATTGTAAATAGTGCTGCAGTGAACATTGTGGTGCATGTGTCTTTTTGAATTATGGTTTTCTCTGGGTATATGTCCAGTAGTGGGATTCCTGGGTCATATGGTAATTCTATTTTTAGTTTTTTAAGGAACCTCCATACTGTTCTCCATAGTAGCTGTATCATTTTACATTCCCACCAACAGTGCAAGAGGGTTTCCCTTTCTCCACACCCTCTCCAACATTTGTTGTTTGTAGATTTTCTGATGATGCCCCTCCTAACTGGTGTGAGGTGAAGCCTCATTGTAGTTTTGATTTGCATTTCTCTAATAATTAGTGATGTTGAGCAGCTTTTCATGTGCTTCTTGGCCATCTGTATGTCTTCTTTGGAGAAAGATCTATTTAGATCTTCTGCCCATTTTTGGATTGGATTGTTTGATTTTTTAATATTGAGCTGCATGAACTGTTTATATATTTTGGAGATTAATCCTTTGTCCGTTAGTTCATTTGCAAATATTTTCTCCCATTCCGAGGGTTGTCTTTTCATCTTGTTATGGTTTCCTTTGCTGTGCAAAAGCTTTAAAGTTTCATTAGGTTCTATTTGTTTATTTCTGTTTTTTTTTTTTTTTTTTTTTGTGTTACGCGGGCCTCTCACTGCCGCGGCCTCCCCCGTTGCGGAGCACAGGCTCCCGACGCGCAGGCCCAGCGGCCATGGCCCACGGGCCCAGCCGCTCCGCGGCACGTGGGATCCTCCCAGACCGGGGCACGAACCCACGTCCTCTGCATCGGCAGGCGGACTCCCAACCACTGCGCCACCAGGGAAGCCCTATTTCTGTTTTTATTTCCATTACTCTGGGAGGTGGATCAAAAAAGATCTTGCTATGATTTATCGCAAAGAGTGTTCTTCCTATGTTTTCCTCTAAGAGTTTTATAGTGTCTAGTCTTACATTTAGGTCTCTAATCCATTTTGAGTTCATTTTTGTGTATGGTGTTAGGGAGTGTTCTAATTTCATTCTTTTACATGTAGCTATCCAGTTTTCCCAGCACCACTTATTGAAGAGACTGTCTTTTCTCCATTGTATATCCTTGCCTCCTTTGTCATAGATTAGTTGACCATGGGTGCGTGGGTTTATCTCTGGGCTTTCTATCTTGTTCCATTAATTGATCTGTACTTCTCTTTTTGTGCCGGTACCATACTATCTTTTTTTTTTTTTTTTTGTGGCACGCGGGCCTCTCACTGTTGTGACCTCTCCCGTTGCGGAGCACAGGATCCGGACGCGCAGGCTTAGCGGCCATGGCTCACGGGCCCAGCCGCTCCGCGGCATGTGGGATCTTCCCGGACCGGGGCACGAGCCCGCGTCCCCTGCATCGGCAGGCGGACTCTCAACCACTGCGCCACCAGGGAAGCCCCCCATACTATCTTGATTTCTGTAGCTTTGTAGTATAGTCTGAAGTCAGAGAGTCTGATTCCTGCAGCTCTGTTTTTTTTACCTCAAGACTGCTTTGGCTATTCGGGGTCGTTTGGGTCTCCATACAAATTTTAAGATTTTTTTGTTCTAGTTCTGTAAAAACTGCCATTGGTAATTTGATAGGGATTGCATTGAATCTGTAGATTGCTTTGTGTAGTATAGTCATTTTCACAATATTGATTCTTCCAATCCAAGAACGTGGTATACCTCTCCATCTGTTGGTATCATCTTTAATTTCTTTCATCAGTGTCTTATAGTTTTCTGCATACAGGTCTTTTGTCTCCCTAGGTAGGTTTATTCCTAGGTATTTTATTCTTTTTGTTGCAATGGTAAATGGGAGTGTTTCCTTAATTTCTCTTTCAGATTTTTCATCATTCATGTATAGGAATGCAAGAGATTTCTGTGCATTAATTTTGTATCCTGCAATGTTACCAAATTCATTGATTAGCTCTGGTAGTTTTCTGCTGGCATCTTTAGGATTCTCTATGTATAGTATCATGTCATCTGCAAACAGTGACAGTTTTACTTCTTCTTTTCCAATTTGTATTCCTTTTATTTCTTTTTCTTCTCTGATTGCCGTGGCTAGGACTTCCAAAACTATGTTGAAGAACTGTGGTGAGAGTGGACATCCTTGTCTTGTTCCTGATCTTAGAGGAAATGCTTTCAGCTTTTCCCTATTGAGAATGATGCTTGCTGTGGGTTTGTCATATATGGCTTTTATTATGTTGAAGTAGGTTCCTACCATGCCCACTTTCTGGAGAGTTTTTATCATAAATGGGTGTTGAATTATGTCAGAAGCTTTTTCTGCATCTATTGAGATGATCATATGGTTTTTATTCTTCAGTTTGTTAATTGGTGTAACACATTGACTGATTTGCGTATATTGAAGAATCCTTGTATCCCTGGGATAAATCGCACTTGATCATGGTGTATGATCCTTTTAATGTATTGTTGGATTCTGTTTGCTAGTATTTTGTTGAGGATTTTTGCATCTATATTTATCAGTGATATTGGTCTGTAATTTTCTTTTTTTGTAGTATCTTTGTCTGGTTTTGGTATCAGGGTGATGGTGGCCACATAGAATGAGTTTGGAAGTGTTCCTCTGCAATTTTTTGGAAGCGTTTGAGAAGGATGGGTGTTAGCTTTTCTCTAAATGTTTGATAGAATTCAACTGTGAAGCCACCTGGTCCTGGACTTTTGATTGTTGGAAGATTTTTAATCACAGTTTCTATTTCATTACTTGTGATTGGTCTGTTCATATTTTCTCTTTCTTCCTGGTTCAGTCTTCAAAGGTAATACCTTTCCAAGAATTTGCCCATTTCTTCCAGGTTGTCCAGTTGATTGGCATAGAGTTGCTTGGTAGTCTCTTAGGATGCTTTGTATTTCTGTGGTGTATGTTGTACTTTCTCCTTTTTCATTTCTAATTTTATTGATTTGAGTCCTCTCCCTCTTTTTCTTGATGAGTCTGGCTAATGGTTTATCAATTTTCTTTATCTTGTCATAGAACCAGCTTTTAGTTTTATTGATCTTTGCTATTGTTTTCTTTGTTTCTATTTCATTTATTTCTGCTCTGATCTTTATGATTTGTTTCCTTCTGCTAACTTTGGGTTTTGTTTGTTCTTCTTTCTCCAGTTTCTTTAGGTGTAAGGTTAGATTGTTTACTTGAGATTTTTCTTGTTTCCTGAGGTGGGCTTGTATAGCTATAAACTTCCCTCTTAGAACTGCTTTTGCTTGCATCCCATAGGTTTTGGATCGTCGTGTTTTCATTGTCATTTGTCTCTAGGTATTTTTTGATTTCCTCTTTGATTTCTTCAGTGATCTCTTGGTTTTTTCGTAACGTATTGTTTAACCTCTGTGTGTTTGTGTTTCTTACATTGTTTTCCCTGTAATTGATTTCTAATCTCCTAGTGTTGTGGTCAGAAAAGGTGCTTGATATGATTTCAATATTCTTAAATTTACTGAGGCTTCATTTGTGACCCAAGATGTGATCTATCCTGGGGAATGTTCCATGCTCACTTGAGAAGAAAGTGTAATCTGCTGTTTTTGGATGGAATATCCTATAAATATCACTTAAATCTCTCTGGTCTATTGTGTCATTTAAAGCTTGTGTTTTCTTATTAATTTTCTGTTTGTATGATCTGTCCACTGGTGTACATGAGGTGTTAAAGTCCCCCACTATTATTGTGTTACTGTCGATTTCCTCTTTTAGAGCTGTTAGCAGTTGCCTTATGTATTGAGGTGCTCCTATGTTGGGTGCATATATATTTATAATTGTTATATCTTCTTCTTAGATCGGTCTCTTTATCATTATGTAGTGTCCTTCCTTGTCTCTTGTAACATTCTTTATTTTCAAGTCTGTTTTCTCTGATACAAGTATTGTTACTCCAGCTTTCTTTTTATTTCCATTTGCATGCAGTATCTTTTTCCGTCCCCTCACTTTCAGTCTGTATATGTCCCTAGGTCTTAAGTGGGTCTCTTGTAGACAGCATATAGATGGGTCTTGTTTTTGTTTCCATTCTGCAAGCCTGTGTCGTTTGGTTGGAGCATTTAATCCATTCACGTTTAAGTTAATTATCGATATGCATGTTCCTATGACCATTTTCTGAATTGTTTTGGGTGTGTTTTTGTAGGTCCTTTTCTTCTCTTGTGTTTCCCACTTAGAGAAGTTCCTTTAGCATTTGTTTTAGAGCTGTTTGGTGGTGCTGAATTCTCTTAGCTTTTGCTTGTCTGTAAAGCTTTTGATTTCACCATCGAATCTGAATGAGATCCTTGCTGGGTAGAGTCATCTTGGTTGTAGGTTCTTCCCTTTCATCGCTTTAAGTATATCATGCCATTCCCGTCTGGCTTGTAGAGTTTCTGCTGAGAAATCAGCTGTTAACCTTATGGGAGTTCCCTTGTATGTTGTCATTTTTCCCTTGCTGCTTTTAATAATTTTTTTCTCTTTAATTTTTGCCAATTTGATTACTATGTGTCTCGGTGTGTTTCTCCTTGGGTTTATCCTGTATGGAACTCTCTGCACTTCCTGGACTTGGGTGGCTATTTCCTTTCCCATGTTAGGGAAGTTTTTGACTATAATCTCCTCAAATATTTTCTCTGGTCCTTTCTCCCTCTCTTCTCCTTCTGGGACCCCCTACAATGCGAATGTTCTTGTGTTTAATGTTATCCCAGAGGTCTCTTAGGCTGTCTTCATTTCTTTTCATCCTTTTTTCTTTATTTTGTTCCACAGCAGTGAATTCCACCATTCTGTCTTCCAGGGCATTTATCCGTTCTTCTGCCTCAGTTATTCTGCTATTGATTCCTTCTAGTGTAGTTTTCATTTCAGTTATTGTATTGTTCATCTCTGTTTGTTCTTTAATTCTTCTAGGTCTTTGTTAAACATCTCTTGCATCTTCTTGATCTTTGCCTCCATTCTTTTCCCGAGGTCCTGGATCATCTTCACTATCATTATTCTGAATTCTTTTTCTGGAAGGTTGCCTATCTCCACTTCATTTAGTTGTTTTTCTGGGGTTTTATCTTGTTCCTTCATCTGGTACATAGCCCTCTGCCTTTTTATCTTGTCTGTGTTTCTGTGCATGTGGTTTTTATTCCACAGGTTGCAGGATTGTAGTTCTTCTTGTTTCTCAGATAAATGTTTTTTAATGTCATTTTTGCCCAAGGACTCTGTGTGTCTTGCAGCGTTTTTATTCCTCATTTGAATTGTCCTACAGCCCAGCTCTCTTATTCATCCTTTCCTACCCATGTTCTCAAGTTCAGTTGTGGATTATTGCCCAGGATTTCCTTCTCTCTCCCATTGTGCATACAAGTCTGGCTCTGCCACAGGTCAGCTTGAATTCGGATCACTGTTCTACCACTTACCAACCATTGTCACTTTATAGAGTGTTAGAATTTCCTTATCTGAAAAAAGGGGCTTGAAGTAGCACTTTCCAGAGTGTTTGTGAAGATTATATGGAATCATTGGTAAGTTTAGCCATAGTACCAAGCACAGAGTAAATTCCCCTGGAAATGTATACTCACATTGCAAAGGACCCATGTTCATTCTACAGCTGTACCTGTTGTTGAAATATTGAAACACTTCCATATCAGTTGATAAACAGCTGCTTCCTTGAAACCCACCTCTCACCACAGTAGCACTGTCATCTTCCTGACCACCTGGCCACTGCCCTGGGGCCACCATGGATATTCCTACAGTCCAATAACAGGTAGCTGCTTGTGGAGCCGGGGCCTCCAGCACCCTGCTGCAGCTCTACGTGCAGCATTGTGATTGGTTGATAACTTCTGAAAAATATTAGTTTCTGTAGAATATTAGCTTACTGCCTATAAATACTATGACTCCTGTTTACAAATGACAAAGGAAGCCAGGGGAGAGGGGTAACTTTGCCCAGGGTCACACATAATGACTTGAACTGAAACTATTCAATTTCCAAAACCATGTCCAGTCTCCATGGAGTCAAGTCCCAGTCACTAAGTGTGGTTCAGCTCCTGTGACCTTGGACCTGGGACTACATCTCTTAGAGGGGGCCAGAGTGAGAATGATTCTTCTGGCTTCCCTTTCTCTCCAGGCATTGAACAGTGCCAATATAGGGGAATTTTCCTTGTCTTTTTGTTCAGGGCAAATAAGTTGAGCAGTCAGTTTTAGGCCAGAGATCAAACTCAACTCGTTAATTATTCACAGAGTTGATCACTCTGCTCTGTTCCTGAAACTGTTAAACCAGCTGAGACAAAGCAGAACTACAACGCTGGTAAAATAAACTTTTTGAAAAGAACTTGTTGAAGCAGAGCATACAGATACTTTTAGAGAGGGAATGTGAGCCAATGAAAGCAAAGACACATAGTGAAAGGAGCCAGAGAGACGCCACTTAATGAGCTGTGTGCTATTGGGCAGATCACGTACTAGGTAACCTTGGTTTCATCATTTGGTAAATGAGAATAAGTACCTTGAAGAGTTATTTAGAGGCAGATACAGTAGGTGCACAGCCCCAAGCTCTGTGCCTGGCACCAGGAGTGAGAGCCAAAATATCTCCTAACCTAGACCACAGGACCCTAAAGAAACCAGGGTCACTGTGAATCAGCACCCCAAAGGCTCCCGGAGGGCCCCAGCAGGCCAGGAGTGAACCTTTACCTTGTGGGATCATGGGGGCAAGGATGAGACTGTTGACCAACCAGGATGGAAATCTTTTATCTGCTGTGCTCACAAGTCCCAGCTGAAGAGCAGCCCTGCCTGGCAGTAAAAGAAAGTGCTCAGGCACCATCAGGTCCACTCTTCATTACTGGAGAAAGAGGGAAGGATAAGAGACGGCTAATAATTGTGGGGTTGGTTTGTTTCCAATGGTACAGAAGGGGTAAAGAGAAGGTTGAAGCCCTTCTCCTTCCTACTTCCCATCCTTACTCCCAAGAAATAACAATTAGTAGCAGATTCTTGTATCTTTTTCTATAAATGAGTCATTAGCCTTCCTTCCTTCCATACACATGGAATTATAATAATGGTTAATATTTAGCATGTGCTTGCTATGTGCCTCAGAATATTTTAAGCATCTTATATAGACTGTATGTTATTTAACCTTCATGACAACTCTGTGAAATAGGTACTGCTTTTATTTTCATTTTTTAGCTGGGGAAACTGAGGCACGGAGAGGTTAAAGCACTTGCCTAAAGTCACACAGTAGGTAGGGACAGGAAAAAGAACCCAGGAAGTCAACGTATATCTATCTTATTCTGTTTTATGCTTGTATAGCGTCTCAGTATGAATGAATGATAGTTTATTTAACTTATTGTTGGATATCGAAGTTGTCCAAATCTGTTCTAACAATCACAGCTCCACCAAACATCTTTGTATATTTATCTTTGAAGTTTTAACTCGTATTTGATGTCTACTTTGTGCCAGGCACTCTGGGACACTCTTGACAGGCATTTTGTCATTTAATGCTCACACTCCACGAGGTTAGGAGCCATTCATTTTGCAGGGAAGGCTATTGAGACTCCTAGTCATTAAGTAACTTGCCTAAGGTCCCAGAGTTGGTAAATGGCAGAAGGTGAAAATGAACTCAGGCTCTCTGATTTCAGGGTCTATAATACCACAGTTGCTATGGAAACTACACGGTTGTATGTGAAAATGCCCACGAGGAATTCACACATATACAGGAATCTCCTTTTAATAACATTACCCTTTTATATTTTTTCTTCTGTATTAATCTCACTGAGGCCAGTTTTCATACCTATAAAAGAGAGTTAATAATACTTATTACTATGGACTGAATTGTGTTCCCATTACCCCAATGTGTTGGTATTCGGAAGTGGAGCCTTTTAGAGATAATTAGGTTTAGATGAGGTCGTGAGGGTGGAGTCCCCTTGATGGGATTGGTGTCCTTATATGAAGAGACACCAGAAATCTTGCTTCCTCTCTCTCTCTCTCTGTCTCTCTCCACCATGTGAGCAGTCATCAAGAAGTTGTCCATCTGCAAACCAGGAAGTGGGTCTTTACCAGAACCTGACGTACTAGCACCTTGATCATAGACTTCTAGCTTCCAGAACTGTGAGAAATAAGTTTCTGTTGTTTGGGAATTCCTGGATGGTCCAGTGGTTAAGACCTGGTGCTTTCACTACCATGGCCCTGGGTTCAATCCCTGGTCTGGGATCTAAGATCCCGCAAACTGTGCAGCACGGCCTAAATAAATAAATTTCTGTTGTTTAAACCACCAGTCTATGGTATTTCATTCATTATGTTACCCTGAGCAGATTAATACACCTCCCTTATAAAATTATTTTGAAGATTAACAGAAACAACAAGGTAAACCATCGAGAATAATTTCTAGCATAAATTATGGAGTTACTGTATGCTAGGTATTGTTTTAAGAGCTTCGAATGTGCATTAGTTTCCTAGTGTTGCCATAACAAAATATCACAAACTGGGTGGCTGAAAACAATGGAAATGTATTCTTTCACAGTTTTGGAGGTTAGACATCTGAAATCAAGGTGTTGACAGGGCCAAAGTCCCTTAGAAGCCTCTGGGGGAGGATTCTTTCTTGCTTCTTCCTAGCTTCTGGTAGCCCAGGCGTTCCTTGGCTTGTGGTAGGGTAACTCCAGTCTCTGCCTCCATTGTCAAATGGCATTTTCCCTGTGTGTTTGTGTTTTCATATGGCCATCTTCTCATAAAGACATCAATCCTATTGGAGGGAGGGCCTACCTTACTCCAGTATAACCTCATCTTAACTGATTACATCTATTGATACAGTGACCTTATTTCCAAATAAAATCCCGTTCTGAGATATTGAAGGTTAGGACTTCAGCATATCTTTTCTGAAGGGAACAATTCATCCCATCACAGTACATCTTACCTCATTCAATCTCCATGGCAACCCAATGACGCAGATATTATTACATTAGTTTTAGAGATGAGGCCATGGAGGCTCAGAGAGTTCACGTAACTTGTCCAAGGAAGAGTGACTAAGCAAGTATGTGCTCTACTACTTCTTGGCTACTAGAGTTTAGGGGCATAGTAAGCACTCAGAAAAATATGAGTTTATTACTCTTTTTGTTTGTTCATTTGTTTTATTTTGAAATGCCTTGCAAATGACCATATTACCCCAGAGTAAGGGTAAGCGAACTTTTTTTCTGAAAAGGGACAGACAGTAAGTGTTTTAGTTTTTGCAGGTGATGTGGTCAGTCTCTGTCGCAACTACTGAACTCCGCTATTGTAGCACGGAGCTAGCCAAAGATAATATGTAAGCAAATGACCATGACTGTGTTCCAGTAAAACATTATTTACAAATAGACAGGGTTTATCTATTCAACAGTTGATGGACATTGGGTTGCCTCCACATTTTGGCAATTGTGATGAATAATGTTGCTATTTGATAGTGTCTTTCAAAGCCCAAAGCTTTTAAATTTTGATGAAGTTCAAATTATCTATCTTTTTCTTTTATTTCTTATGCTTTTGGTGTCCTAAGAATGAATTGCTTAATCTGAGACCATGAAGACTTACTCTTAGGTTTCCTTCTAAGAGTAGTCTGATATTTTTCTCATCCATTTTGAGTTAACTTTTATACATGGTGTTGACTAGTTTCATTCTTTTTCGTGTAGTTATCCGGTTGTCCTAGCACAATTTGTTGAAAACACTGTTCTTTTCCCCACTGTATTATCTTGGCACTCTTGTCAAAAGTCAATTGACCATAAATGTAAGGGTTTATTTCTGGACTCTCAATTCTATTCCATTGATCTGTATGCCTGTCATTAAGCCAGTTCCTCACTGTCTCGATTACTGTTGCTGTGTTATAAGTTTTGAAATCAAGAAGTGTGACTCCTCCAGCTGTGTACTTTCATTTCAAGATTGTTTTCACTTTTCAGGGCCCTTGGATTCCCATATACATTTTAAGATCACCTTGTCAATTTCTTCAAAAAAGCCAGCTGGGCTTTTGACAGAGGTTGCAATGAATCTGCAAATAAAATTTGGGAGTATTACCATTTTAACAATATTATTTTTTCTAATCCGTGAACATGAGATATCTTTCCATTTATTTGTGCCTTCATTAATTTACTGTAATGGTGTTTTGTAGATTTTAGTGTACAAGTGTTGTACTTCTTTTGTTAAATTTACTAAGTATTCTATTCTTCTTGATGCTATTATAAATGGAACTGTTTTCTTAATTATAGTTTCAGATAGTTCATTGTAAGTATACAGAAATATACTTGATTTCTGTATACTGATTTTGTATCTTGTAATCTTGCTGAATTCATTTATTTGTCTTAATATCTTTTTAGTCAACTCCTTACTTTTTTCTATAAACAAAGTCATGCTATCTGCAAATAGGGATAGTTTTCTTCTTCCTTTTCAGTCTGGATGCCTTTTATCTCTTTTCCTTGTTTAAATGTTCTGGCAAGAACTTCCAGAACAATATTGAATAGAAATGGCAAGAAGCAGGTACCTTGTCTTGTTCCTAAACTTAGGGGGAAAAACTTTCAGTCTTTCACTGTTATCTAAGATGTTAGCTGTGTTTTTTTTATAGATGCCTCTCATCATTTGAGGAAGTTTCTTTCTGTTCTTAGATTGAGTGTTTTTACCATGAAAGAGTGTTGGATTTTGTCAAATTATTTTTTCAGCTATTGAGATGACACTGTGATTTTTAAACTTTATTCTATTGATATAGTGTGTTATATTAATTTCTTTCTGTATGTTGAACCAACCTTTCATTCCTGAGATGATCTTATTCATGGTATATGATCCTTTTTATATGTTGGTGAATTCAGTTTGTTAGTAATTTTTGAGGATCTTTTGTCTGTGTTAGCATGGGATATTGATCTGTAGTTTCCTTTTTTTGTGATGTCTTTGATTTGGTATCAGGATAATGCAAGCCTCATAGAATTGTGTCCCATAGGTCTCTGTTTATTTCCTTTGATTACTTTCTATTTATATCAAGTAATCTTAATTGACCTGTCTTTAAGCTTACTAATTCTTTCACCTGCTCAAGTCTGCATTTGGGCATACTTTATATCTTTTAGTTGATGGTCTCTGTTTGATGACACATTTTTCTCATACTTTAATTCTTTAGAAATGGTTTCTTTGAGTTCTTTGAATATACTTATGATAACTGATTTAAGTCTTTATCTAGTAAATCTGTCTTTCTTTCTAGTAACGTCTGGGCTTTCTCAGGGACAGTTTCTGTAAACTATTTTTTTCCCTTTGGGCCATATGTTCCTGTTTCTTTGTATTTCTTATATTTTTTGCTATTGTTATTGAAAATTGGACTTTTTATCAAAACAAACAATTTTTTATTGAAGTATAGCTGATTAGCAATGTTCTATTAGTTTCAGGTGTACAGCAAAATGATTCAGTTATACATCTATCCATCTCTCTGTATACATATGTCTGTTCTTTTTCAGATTCTTTTCCATTATAGGTTATTACAAGATATTGAATATAGTTCCCTGTACCATACAGTAGGTCCTTGTTGTTTATCTCTTTTATATATAGTAGTGTGCATCTGTTAATCCTAAACTCCTAATTTATCCCTCCATCCCCTTTCCCTTTTGGTAACCATAAATTTGTTTTCTATGTCTGTGAGTCTATTTCTGTTTTGTAAATAAGTTCATTTGTATCATTTTTTTTAGATTCCATGTGTAAGTGATATCATATGATATTTGTCTTTTTCTGTCTTAGTTCACTTAGTATGATAATTTCCAGGTCCATCCATTGTTGCTGCAAATGTCGTTATTTCATTCTTTTTATGGCTGAGTAATGTTCCATTGTATGTATATACCACATCTTTTTTATCCATTCTTCTGTTGATGGATATTTAGGTTGCTTCCATGTCTTGGCTATTGTAAATAGTGCTGCTATGAACACTGGGGTACATGTATCTTTTTTTCTTTTTTAATACTTATTTATTTGGCTGGGCCATGTCTTAGTTGTGGCATGCAGGATCTAGTTCCCTGATCAGGGATTGAACCTGGGCCCCCTGACTTGGGAGTGTGGAGTCTTAGCCCCTGGACCACAAGGGAAGTCCCTGTATCTTTTTTTTTTTTTTTTTTTTTTGCGGTACGCAGGCCTCTCACTGTTGTGGCCTCTCCCGTTGCAGAGCAACAGGCTCCGGACGCGCAGGCTCAGCGGCCATGGCTCACGGGCCCAGCCGCTCCGCGGGATGTGGGATCTTCCCGGACCGGGGCATGAACCCGTGTCCCCTGCATCAGCAGGTGGACTCTCAACCACTGCGCCACCAGGGAAGCCCCCCTGTATCTTTTTGAATTAGTTTTCATCTTTACTGGGTATATGTCCAGGGGTGGGATTGCTGGGTCATATGGTAACTCTGAAAATTGGATATTTTAAATAGCACAATGTGTCAACTCTGGAAGTAAGATTCTCTCTCACCTTTGTGCTTTGTTGTTGTTGCTGCTGTTTGGTTTTTTTTTAGTGACTTTCTTGGACTAATTCTGTTAAACCTGTATTCTTTTGTCATTTGTGGCCACCAAAGTCTCTATTCAGTTTGCTTAGTGCTTAGGTAATGACTGGATAGAGATTTCCTTAAAGTTCCTTGAACTAATAATCTCCCAGCGTTTTTTTTTTTTAACTTCTTTATTGGGGTATAATTGCTTTACAATGTTGTGTTAGTTTCTGCTGTATAACAGTGAATCAGCGATATGTATACATATATCCCCATATCCCCTCCCTCTTGCGTCTCCCGCCCACCCTCCCTATCCCACCCCTCTAGGTGGTCACAAAACACCGAGCTGATCTCCCTGTGCTATATGGCTGCTTCCCACTAGCTATCGGTTTTACATTTGGTAGTGTATATACGTCCATGCCACTTTCGCACTTTGTCCCAGCTTACCCTTCCCCCTTCCATGTCCTTAAGTCCACTCTGTATGTCTGCATCTTTATTCCTGTCCTGCCCCTAGGTTCTTTTTTTTTTAGATTATATATATATATATATAAGCATACGGTATTTGTTTTTCTCTTTCTGACTTACTTCACTTTGTATGACAGACTCTAGGTCCATCCCCCTCACTATAAATAACTCAGTTTCATTTCTTTTTATGGCTGAGTAATATTCCATTGTATATATGTGCCACATCTTCTTTATCCATTCATCTGTCGATGGACACTTAGGTTGCTTCCATGACCTGGCTATTGTAAATAGTGCTGCAATGAACATTGTGGCACATGTCTCTTTTTGAATTATGGTTTTCTCAGGGTATATGCCCAGTAGTGGGATTGCTGGGTCATATGGTAGTTCTATTTTTAGTTATTTTAAGGAACCTCTATACTGTTCTCCATAGTGGCTGTACCAATTCACATTCCCACCAACAGTGCAAGAGGGTTCCCTTTTCTCCACACCCTCTCCAGCATTTATTGTTTGTAGATTGTTTGATGATAGCCATTCTGACTGGTTTGAGGTGATACCTTACTTTAGTTTTGATTTGCATTTCTCTAATGATTAGTGATGTTGAGCATCCTTTCATGTGTGTGTTGGCAGTCTGTATATCTTCTTTGGAGAAATGTCTATTTAGGTCTTCTGCCCATTTTTGGATTGGGTTGTTCGTTATTTTGATATTGAGCTGCATGAGCTGCTTTTCTCCCAGCATTTTTAAGGCGTGTGTGTGTGTGTGTGTGTGTGTGTGTGTGTGTGTGTGTGTGTGTGATATGTTTTAAGTGCTCTAGCAGCCAGTTTACAACTCCAACTTATCCTAAACTTCTTGCTCATACAGAGACTCAAGATAACCGTAGGTGAGAGAGTAGACTTTATCGAGTCTTCTCTAGATGTATGCAGTTCTGAAAATGCACATGGGTTTCTGGATTTCCAGGAATATGCTGGAGCTTTTCAAAGACCCCTATGGGCATCTCATTATCCAGTTGTTCTTTTTAAAATTTCTGGTTAGCGCCAACTGTTAAAGTATCCTCAGGTAGCTGTGATATTAAACAATTGCCATTAATTGTATTTGACAAATAGTCTGTGGGTAGGGCTCTTCACAAAAAGCAAGCTCTGATTAGGTCAAATAAAGACAATCCCTGAAAATGGAGCTTTTTAGGGAACTGCCAGACAGGTCAAATAGTGATAGTTTTCTAGAAATGGGGCTTCTGGGGTGCTCCAAACCCATTTTACTTCCTTCGGTAACAATTTAGCTGCTGTTTTTCACATCTATTGTAGTTGTGAGCCTGTTGGCTTTCAGTGCTGCTGAAGAGCTAGGGAGAGGGTGATGGGCACAGGTTAAAATGCCATAAGGCTCACTGTCCTTGCTGAGATTCAGCCATTTTTCTTGAATAAATACTCCTTGGATTGTTGCAAGCCTTTGGTGATTTTTCAGAGTTCTGAAAAAGTTTATTTTGACAGTTATACAGGGTTCTCATTGCTTTTATGGAGGAGTGTATTTCCGAGGTCGCCCTCAATCTGCCGTTTTAAGAACAGTTGATTGTATGTTTGGTTTTTATAGCTATATGTCAGAGTATCACACACTTAGCAGCTAAAACAACCCCCAGGTATTATGTTATAGTTTCTGTAGGTTAGAAGTCCTGGCACAGAGTAACTGGGTCTTACAAGGCAGAAGTCAGTGTTTTGGTTGGACTATATGTTCTCTTCCTGAGCCCAGGGTCTTCTTTCACACTCATTCAGGTTGTTGGCAGAATTTAAATTGTTGTCGTAGGACTGAGGTCCCTGTTTTGCTGCTGGCTGATTCATCTCAGCTCCTGGAAGCCACCTTTAGGTCTAAACCATGACCTAGAAGCATACTTTCTCAAAGCCAGTAGGAAGAATATTTCTCCAGCCTGTTAAGCTTGAGTCTTATATAACCTAATCATGGGAGTGAATATCCTATCATATTCACAGGACATTCTCAAGGAAAGGCGAGTATATAAAGTATATTTACTAGGAGGTGAGATTCTTGGGTGCCATCTTAGAATTCTGCCTTCGTTAGGCTTAATTGTGGGCTTTTAAGCATTTGGCTACAAAAGATATCATTTCCAGCTCTACTTCATTTGTCTAGAACTGTTTCATATAAATTAATCTAATATAATCTTTACAATAACCCTCTGAGATAGGCAAGGACGGTGTTCCTAATCCCATTTTAGAGCTGTGAACCAAAAGGCTCAGAGAGATTATATGATTTGCTCATGGACACACAGCTAGTGGGGGGCAAATTAATTCCTCAGACTCTAGGTAGAGTGCCCTCTGCCCTACCCCATACCTGTTCAGTCCTTTGAGTTTTGTTACATGGCAATGAGGATGTTAGTACCTGAGGCTTCTTTAAGGGACTTTGTCTCTGAAACAATCTCCCTCTGGGCTCCTGTATCTCCTGCATGTGTATTTGGGAAGAATACCTGAGCATAGAAAATAGTATTAACCAGGAGTTTTGATAAAATGGAGTTTTCAGGGGTGAATTGCAATTTAAATAGCTGAAAAATTTCATTTACTTCCAGCAATGTATTCTGAATGCTCCCTCTGGCCCAGCTCAAGGGGAGCAGACAGTCATCTCCTGCAGAAAGTAAATGGAATTTTTTTTTTTCTTCAAAGGGCCTTGAAATCAGCAGTCTCGAGGCTGGCAGTGGGGCAGTGAAGACGTCATCAGAAGGAACAGCAGAAGGTTCTGAAGGTAGCCAGGCATCGAACAAACTCACTCTCACTTGAATTTGATGGTTTTGCAAGTGGTAGAAAAAATTAACCATTTAAGACCAGCTTTCCAACCTTCCTATACTTAATCTCCTGGTTCAGTATATCCAGTCATTTAAAAGATGATGGGGTTTCATTAGTTCCAATTCAACCCTTTTAATTATTCTGTGTCTTTCTACAGCAGTGCACATGGCTGTTTGTAGACTGCATTAATCAATCCTCCAAATTTCTGAGGGCAGCAGAGATGGGATATTGTTTCCCTCTCCAGATTCCTTTTACCTGGGCCCTGTACCAATTCCCCAGCTGCTGGGAGAAGGTGGTTCTCACCTTCTAGAAAGGCCAGCCCCCTTGCCTCAAAGTTGCAGTAACTTGGGTGGCTTTCATGCTCCAGAGCTCTCTGCATGGTCGGGCTGAGGCTGGATCCAGCTGAGACCACATATTTGCTTAGCTGCCTCCCCTGCCCATCCTTCTTCCTGTACTTCCTGTCTCCTGAGAGCCCTCCACATTCACTGAATATAATTCAGTGAATCACATTCACCCAAATCACTGTCTCAGGTGCTGCTTCGATGGCAGTGACCTAAGACAGATAGTAAAGAAGTTCTGCTGTACCATTTCAATATCTAAGTTAAAAAAATATACATATGTATGTGTGTATATATATATATATATATATATATATATATACATCTCCAGGAATTAAAGGCTTTGCTTACAGAAACATCCATTTAAATAATATGGAGGTCATTTACCTCTCAACCTCAGTTATCTGGAATACAGCCACAAATATAGAAAAGGCCTACATGCAACCGATTTAGATATTGTAAAATGAAAGGCAGTCTGTACTTGCATCATTGAAAACAAGTGCAGGTTTTGGTGCCTGACAGATACACAAATGAATGACCCCTATTGCATGTACTGGGCAAGCAAGCCTGGGTAAGCTTGTAACCTCTCCAGCTCTGTTTCCTGTCTGTGATACGAGTGTCACTTCACGCACTCACAGTGTTTCTGGGAAAACAAAGGGTACGATACATTAAATGGGTTAACAAAACCCAGAGCTTTCTTTTATTATTAAGGTCTTTGTGTAACAGGGAGCATGCTGTTTCAGCCTGGTTACAGGCCAGTTTCTGTTTCAAAGCCGAGGCTGAGAGCAGATGCTTTTTCATGCACAAAACAAACACTCACCAGCTGCAAGTAAACCAAAACTGAACTTTGATGTTTCTCACCACATTGAGTCCCATTTGCAGAGGAAGGGGATGAATCGCTAAACCGAGGAGAACGTGGTGGGTTACAGTTCTCCAGGCATGGAGAGATAGGCATGGACAGCAAAGAGAAGCAGGCATTGTCCTGGGCTCCTGGAGTTTGCTGAGCCCCAGGAGCTGGGTCACCCTCATCCAGACAGAAGAAGGGCAGCAAATGTGGGAGGTGGCTCATGTCAGCATTGGTTAAATCTGGGCAACAGGTGATCTATGGATGTTTGTCTTATTCTCTGTAATTTTTTGGAGGTTTGAAATATTTAAAAATGAAAAGTAACATAAGAGTAGAGGTAACAAAGGATTAAATGAGAATGATTAAATTCACTTTGTGAATGAAATAAGCATGGTATAATTTATACTACCCTTAACTCAAATTCATATAAACACACCTTGTGCATGCATGTGGATTTCTATTCATATATGTATATGTCCCTCTATATCTTTTTACATAACATATAAATCATGTATGATTTTATATATATGTATATATGTGTATATATATATATATATATATATATATATTTTACACACATGATTTTAACTGAATCTTCTACCAGCTTACATGGCATCTGTCCCAGGTTAGTGAATGAGGAAATGCTTTGTTCCTGTGTCTCCTCTACAGATGTCTATTTCTCCCCAGATTTCAGGTTAGCTTCATAGCCTCAGTTCTTTGATGGGTTTAAGAAAAGTTGTTAACTTGCAGCTTGTCCATCTTTTTTCATGTTGTAAAGATTGGAGCAATGTTCATTCCAGCTTTCTCTATCTCTGAGCTGAAACCAGAAGTCTTTGCATTAAAATTGTGAATCTAAAAATGTGCCCTGCTCGCAGTGGTTGAGAGTCCGCCCGCCGATGCAGGGGACACGGGCTCGTGCCCCGGTCCGGGAAGATCCCACATGCCGCGGAGCGGTTGGGCCCGTGAGCCATGGCCGCTGAGCCTGCGCGTCCGGAGCCTGTGCTCCGCAACGGGAGGGGCCACAGCAGTGAGAGGCCCGCGTACCGCAAAAAAAAAAAAATAAATAAAATAAAAATGTGCCCTGCTTTAGAAAGCTTTCCTCCTTTGTTTTAAACAGTTATTGTTATTTAGTTTCCTTTCCGCAGGTTTCTAGTGAAGTTGAACCTCTGTTCTGCTCTTCTTCGGTCATTTGTAGCACCCTGCCCCCCTGCCAGATCCAGTGTGGTCCGGATCTACTCTTGGGAGTCCTGGGAGGGAACCTGGGGGTGCCAGACTGGGAGGAAGGTGTGGTGGGTGATTCTGGGAGGCAAGAGAATTGATGTAGGTGGTTCCTAGTTCCAATCATCGGCTCTTTCCTTAGGCTTTATTCATCTCTGGGGCTAAAGTCTCTGCAACACTCCTCTCCATTCCTCCAGGGCCTGAGCTGTCCACTCCAGGATCATGTATTTTAACTAGTACTTCATTCTCTACAGAGACTCAAGCCAGAAGAGCTTCAGAATTGGACCCTGACCTTCTGTCAGGGAAAGCAGCATCTAAGGCAGAGTGACGAAGCCAGGATCAGTCAGGGTCCTGGGAGAAGACATCGCCTTCAGGTTAGTCATGCTCAAGGAGAGTTCAATTGAGAGATTACGATGCTGTGAGTGTGTATAAGGAAACCCTGATGGAAGAAGCAATACCAGGGCTATTAAGAGCAAGGTTCCTTTCTCACCCCAAGGTCTGTGGTATATGGAGCAGGGACAGAGGGGGCCTGTATGGGGAAAGCTGCGTGACCTGAGCCAGACCCAAGGTGGAGAGAGGTGGCCAGTTCCAGGCGCGACTGAGAATAAACACCCACCTCACTCTCCTCCCTCCCTGTTTCTTCTGCTGGTGTTTAAAATTGGCCAAAGCCAATTAGAAGCCAAATGGCAAGGGAGCCCATTGATGGCTTCTTTTTTTAATTTCTAATTTTAATTTAATTTTTATTTATCTATTTATTTTTGTTTGCATTGGGTCCTCGTTGCTGCACGCAGGCTTTCTCTAGTTGCGGCAAGTGGGGGCTACTCTTCATTGCAGTGCATGGGCTTCTCATCGCGGTGGCTTCTCTTGTTGCAGAGCACAGGCTCTAGGTGTGTGAGCTTCAGTAGTTGTGACATGCGGGCTCAGTAGTTGTGGCTCGCAGGCTTAGTTGCTCCGCAGCATGTGGGATCTTCCTGGATCAGGGCTCGAACCCGTGTCCCCTGCATTGGCAGGTAGATTCTTAACCACTGCAGCACCAGGGAAGTCCCCCATTGATGGCTTTTCCAGGTCAGTCTCTTGGGGCACAGAGAAGATGCAGAGAGGACCTGGGAGGGTCAACTGAACACATCCAGCATGAAAGCCATGGAGACCACACCTCAGTAGGTATTCATATGGCTATTTCAGAACTTTTGAATTAAGACCAAAATACTGGATAATGATAATTATTGTGCTCTCGTAATTCAATCACTTCTTTGCGTTACCCTATTGTATTGTTACCTCCACAAAATCCAAGGCAGAGAGTGATTAATAATTTGCCCCGAATTATATAGGTAGAAAGACTGGTGAGAAAAAGTTTATACAACTCCAAAGTCCTTGCTTATGACTACTACACTCTACAAATTTATTCGACCCTTTTCTTGGGCAATCCCTTGGAGCCAGACTCTTCTCCCTCAACATTCTAAGGAGCCTTTCTGACCTCGTCCTTGCCTTTCCTTCCTCTCCGAAAGTCACTTGTCACAGCTTCAAGAAATTGGGCTCAGGCACTAACAGGCAGAACCAGACCAGGCAAGGCCACCTGGTATGTAAGCAGAGGGCACGTGGTGGACAGACAGAGCCAGGGAATCAGGAACAGGGAAACAGCAGAAAGGAACAGAGAGACCAGATGCAAACATTTCGCCTACAGCCTGGAGGTCAGCCCAAGGGGAAGAGAGATAAGGGTGGCAAAGGTCACAGGTGAGGTTGGTACAGCTCCTTAAGAAATGGGTGAAAGATGAAAGTGACTTTGCTTTCATCCAACAAAAGCAGCTAATACTTTTACAGTGCTTTAGTGGTTAAAGCAAATTCCCACATGTTTTACTAGATGATGTTTTATTAGACTGTGAGCTTCCTGAAGGCAATGCCTTTTCATTTTGTTATCCCTACCATGAAGCAAGGTTCTGGGCACCTAGTAGCCAACATCAGCAAACACTTGTTAAATAAATAATTGTGAATAGAGTAAAATATGGAATTCTGAGGGGTTTGGGAGCCCATAACATCAGGAACATAATTCTGGCTTTGTTGACTATTGAGTGAGAGTCCTTGGGGTGATCTAGTCTTTGTGAGCTTTAGTATGCTGATCCATGAAATGAAAATTTAAAATTCATACATTTGCAGGGTTGTTGGGAAGTTATACACACACGCACTATACACACACACATACTATACACAAAATGCTGACATACTGTATGTTTATATATATATATATGTGTGTATGTATACACACACCCAAACACACTCATACACAGCACACTTTTACATCTATCTAACAAGGTAACCATGACAATATGATGACAGTGACCATGATAAGGAAGGAGTAACTTCCCATAGGGGTGTTCCTGTATATTTGTTTGCTACCTCCATTATTTGAACAAGTTTATTTCCAGTCAGCTCCATCTAAGCAACAAATAGGTCTTAAGCTTCCCACTTGAGAAAAGAGCAGATGAGAAATCTGTGTGGGTGGCCAGGTGACCTCTGTTATTAAATCAACACAGTAGGGCAGGCTCACTCTCCCCTACATATATACTGTTCTAAAGGAAGGTCTAAAAGCCACGCCACCATGTCCTCTCAGAGGTAAAAGCTCTCGCTGCAGGGGTTTAGGTTAGGGCTGAGTCTTCCTAAGCCTGGGTAACACTGCGCCATGAGCCGGGAGCTTAAATAGTTCTCTAGGTTAGGTGTGATTTAAAAAAAAAATGTTTCCCTGTCAACCTTTCTCAGTCTGTAAAAGTTAGAATCCTTTTGGCTTCGTCCTTCTCATCATCAGAGGTCCATACCTTTACTCTCATCTCCACACCTCCCACCCTTCATTCCACCAACATCTATCTGTTTAGTGGTAAAATTGGTTAAGATGGCATTTAATAGAAAGAACGACTGACTCCCCCTCACTCTCGGTACCAGCTGCCTCGCTGATACAAGCACACCCACCTGTGTTCTGACAAGGAGGCTGCAGACAGGAGCTCTCCTTGTGTTCACTGTGCTCCCAGCCTGTGCTCGTCATCTCCTTTGCAACCTGGAGGGCAGGGGAGGGGAGAGGATGCTGAAATCAGGGGCCATGGAATATAAGACAGCTTTCCTTCAAGGAGTTAGCCAATCATTTTTTTTAATGTTTTTATAAAATTCATCAGCTGACAGAGGTACTTGGTCCACGTGCATTATGATGATCCAAATTAACATGAATCACAATCATGAATCCAAGTTGGACTTGAACCAAACTTACCCGAAATGCTCAGCATCAGTGAACATTGCTTTCTGCTGCAAGAAAATGTGCCGGGAGTGCTCTGTTGAGAATTCCCCGTAAAGTACCTTCAGTAACGTTCACCCAAGTGATCTTCCTCCCCCTCCTCCTGGATTCCTTGGAAGAGGAGCCACTTCGGATTCATTGAGCCTCTGGTTAGCACTGATATTCTGAGGGGCACCGAGAAGGAGGTACCCTTTCACTTCCATGAGGACAGGAATCTCAGCCTGGAGCCCATCAATCTCTGCAAAGTTCTGTGGATAATGTTCATGAACCATCTGATATTTAGGCAAAATTTGTATCTATCTCTTCTGTGGGCTTCTTTTTTTTTTTCAGAAAATTTTCCGTATCTTTCAGGAGATTCCCATGGTTGTATGCATCCTCTAAAATTTTAAGAGCCACTAACATAAAGTGTTTATTGAAACATTCTGTAAATTTTGCACAGTATATTTTAGGCAAAATTCAGAAGGAAAAATTAAAAAACAAACAAACCTCCCTTTCTTCCTGGCTACTGGGATTCTCACTCCTTTCCCAAAGGTCAATGAAAGAACTGTGTCCAGAGGCAGTGTGACACAACGAAGGAGTCGTGGTAGGGAAGGCTGTGTTGTGGCCAAGACTCTAACACCAGTTGGCTTTCTTAGTCTGTGTAGTCTCCGCAGTGCTCGCTGTGAAGAGGTTAAAGAAGAATGGTTCCCCTCAACCCCTGCCACACAAATACAGCCTGGAAAGGACATGCTGATTACACAGAAAGTCTGGTGGCTTCCATGTACTCCAACAAGCACACCCACCAAGTATGCAAAACCAGAGAGTTAGTCTTCTTAAAGAATGGTCCGTTAGCAAGGTTCTATTTGTGTCCTACTAGTGAATTTTTGCAAGTCCTTTCACGCCCCAACCTGTTTTCTCACCTGTTCAATCCAGGTGAGTCTACTCACCTAACCTGCCTTTAAAGAGTATAATAGTTAAATGATAGAGCTGAATCACCAAGGAAGAAATGAAGGATGAAAGAACATAGAAATGTAGGTATGCTAGTCTTCATGGAAATATTAAATATGTTAAATATTAAATATTAAATATGTTAAATATTAAATATATGTTAAATATTTTGTATATATTGTCTCATTTAAACCTCACATGCATCAACAGTTGAATTATTACTCCTTATTACTCCTTGATGATTCGCCCAAGTTTATTTGTGTAATGACAGTAGCTGAAGTAGGACGTGAGCTCAGGTCATCTAGCCATAAAGCCAGTACTCCTTCAAGTACCACTCAATTGAGTATAATATTGTATAATAATAGGATAATCATAGTTCACTCTCAATATCTTTCTCTCTCTCTCTTCGTCCCGCCATTGACTCATTGCAGAGATCAAGTCATCTTTCCAAAAAGAGATGTCTCACATTCTGGATGTGTCTGTTTGCTTCCTTGTAGTTTCATTTAAGTTGTTTCTCTATTCCATGCCCTATTTTTTATACATAAAGCTATTGAGGACTGATTTGATTAAGATTCAGCTTTTGTTTTTTTTTTTTGGCAAGAACACTTCATGAGCAGTGCTGTGTGTTTCAAATTGCAGTACCTCAGGATAGACACCAAGCCTGACTATCCCACCTTTCATGAGGCAAATATTAATTCGTGGATTTAAGTGACTTAGGAAAATTTTAGTTAAGGAAAACTTTAATTATTATAATTAATAATTGGTATTCTAAAGTTAAGCATCAACCATGTGGCAGGCACTGTGCTTGGCATCACACATATGTTATCTTGTTGAATCCACGCAAAGGCTGCATGGAAAAGGTAATCTCATCCTCATTTATTAAACGAGAAAACTGAGGCTCAGAGAAGTTAAGTAGGTTCCCTGAAGTTGTACAACTAGGAAGTGACAGAGGCAGGATATGAATCTGGAGCTGATGGACTCCAGAGTCTATGTTCTGAACAACTATGTGACATTATGTATGGCTTCATTTCTTTTCAGCACATTCTCACAGACTGCTCCTAGAACTTTTGATTCTTGCTCCTTTAATAGACTGTCTGAGTCAGAGTAATTTATACGTTTAACTTTAGAGTGAGTGTTGGGAAAAGAGCCAAGGAGGGAGGCAACTTTGATGCCAACCATGCCATAAAAGGAGGGAGGAAAGTATAAGAAGGGAAAGAAGAAGTAGAGCAAGGCACTTAGAAGAGGTGGAAGTAGGCAGCAAAATCCAGAAAGGCAATCTATTAAGATCTTTTAAATTGTACATTATAAAATCACAACCCAAAGTAGCTTAAGGAAAAAGGATCATTGATTTGCTCAAGTCACCAAACTATAGAAAGGCCTGAGATGGACTGACCTCAGGGGTCACTCAACCCACCAACTAGATAGAATTCTGTAGAATGCTCTCTCCATCTCTCAGCCTTGCTTCTGCATGCATGCTGGTTTCTTGCTCTCAGGCTGGCTGTCTCCACATGGCAGGAAGCATGGCTACAAGCAGCTCATTCTTAAAACTACGAGACCCAAGAGGAAAGAGACATTTCTCTTTTTTAAAAAAATATTTATTTATTTATTTTGGCTGTGCTAGGTCTGAGTTGCGGCACGCGGGCTCTTAGTTGTGGCATGCCTGCAGGATCTAGTTCCCTGACCAGGGATCGTACCTGAGCCCCCTGCATTGGGAGCTTGGAGTCTTATCCACTTCCATGTCCACCAGGGAAGTCCTGAGACCTTTCTCTTCTTAACTCCAGTAGGGAAAACCCCAGGGAAGGACTCTGATTGGCTGAACTTGGACCAATCAGTACCGTCAGGGAAGAGGGGCCCTATTATTGGTCCACTTGGGTCACATGTCCCTCCTACAACCAGGAAGGCAGGGTCCATTACTATAAGAAAGAAATGAATCACACAGATGAGGCTACTTGGGGGGATTGCAATCTGGGTAGTCACCTCCATCTCCATTTTCCATATATTCTTATTATGAACAAGTGACAACAGGTGATATTCAGAGGCAGGCTCTGGGGTGACTGAAAAAAAAGAAATGTAGGGGGAAGGAAACTGATGTTTATTAAACACTCACATGTGCTATATAATATTCCAAGTGCTATATACATAGCTCATTTTGTTTTCACAGCAGTACCACAAACTCAGTATTTTATTCTCATTTTTAAAAACAATAAACTGAAGCTCACAGAAATTAAATGATTTGCCTAAGATCAAAGTTGGTAAATATGAAGCTAAGATTTGAATCTAGATTTTTATAGTTCTAATATCTATGCTCTTTCCTTTGGATCCAACATCTTTTAGTGCTGGAGGCACTGAGGAATATTACCCAAGTACCGAAATTCTGTGCATGAAGCAGGTGTGTCTTCACAAAAATGAAGCAGAGCCCTATTTATGTACGGGTTACGTGGTCAGAGCAGAATCAAAATCCCAGCATGTATTGCAGAATAAAGACTGTTTTTCATCAGACAAATCCAAATTGAGGGACATTCTACAAAATACCTGACCCATATTCCTCAAAGCTCTCAAGGTCATCAAAAACAAGGAAAGTCTGAGATACTGTTACAAGCCAGAGGAAACTAAAGACACATGACAACTACATACAATGTGTTACCCTAGATTTCGTCTTGGAACAGAAAAAGGGCATTAATGGAGAAACTGGTGAAATACAAAGAAAGTCTGGAGTTTAGTTAAAGACAGTGTACCGGGACTTCCCTGGTGGTGCGGTGGTTAAGAATCCACCTGCCAACGCAGGAGACATGGGTTGGAGCCCTGGTCCAGGAAGATCCCACATGCCACGGAGCAACTAAGCCCGTGAGCCACAACTACTGAAGCCCGTGCGCCTAGAGCCTGTGATCCGCAACAAGAGAAGACACCGCAGTGAGAAACCCGTGCACTGCAACAAAGAGCAGCCCCCGCTCGCCGCAACTAGAGAAAGCCCACGTGCAGCAATGAAGACCCAATGCAGGCAAAAATAAGTAAGTAAATAAATAAAAACAAACAAACAAAAAACAGTGTACCAATGTTTGTTCCTTAGTTTTGATAAATGTACCATGGTAACATAAGATGGTAATGATAGTGGACCCTGGATGAAGGGTATATGGGTATTCTCCATACCATCTTTACAACTGTTCTATCAATTTAGAATTATTCCAAAATTAAAAGTTTATTGAAACAAAATTGTGTTTTGTTTTTCTCCCCTGAGTAAAAACATGAGCAGTTGCAGAGCCTGGGGCAATTCTGCAGGTGGGAGCACGTTACTGACTGTGATGAAGGGGTCTCTGGAGCTCCTGACACAGGATGTTATGGACTGGAGGTTTGTGTCCCCCCAAAATTCCTATGTTGAAGCCTTAATTCCCAGTGTGATGGTATTTGGAGGTGGCACCTTTGTGAGTTAATTGGATTTAGATGAGGGCATGAAGATGGGCTCCATAATGGGATTCACGTCCTTGTTAAGAAGAGGAGGAGAGACCAGAGCTCATTCACTCTCTGATATGTGAGGACACATGAGAAGGTGACCATCTGCAAGTCAGGGAGAGAGCTCTCACCAGAACCAAATCTACGAGCACCTTGATCCTGAACTCCCCCTTCTCCAGAACTGTGAGAAATAAATGTTGTTATCTAGGCTGCTATGTTGTTATAGTGGACTTGGCTAACTAAGACACAGGGGATGACATACATCGTTATGGGTCGCGAGCTAAAGGAATAACACCCTAAAATGAGATTGCAGTCACGTGAGGGAATTGGTTAATTTTTGCTCAAACCTCAGGTTCCACCCAAGCAAACTTTCCCTCTACAGTTACCCTGCTAACATGCCTTCAGTTCAGACTGCGGCATCTCTAAATCTCACTTACTTCTGTGACACATTCGAATCACCAATCCATGGTGATACCCCCAAACAGTGTTGATAGATGAACAGCCCTTGATGAAGTTATCCCAGCTGCCCCCCTCCCCAGGTGCTTCTCATCTCAGCTCCTGTCCATGGCTTCTCTTGGTTCTTTTGGTTTAGAAACACTGCAGACCAGAGACAGACTTACTAGTATCTAATGGTGACTGGTCTCAAATGCACCACTTAGACGACTTACTGAAAATGAAGAATATCCCCCCCCATTACAGTCTTTACAGATGATAAAACTGCACAACCCATTAAGTATATTATGGCTCCTCACTGCTGCCAACGATGTCTAATTTTTTACCTGTGTTCCTTAACCAGCTATAAGAGGTGGGTTTAAAAGAGAAGATAATGAGTGACTTAGTTCTAATTGAGAGAGGTGAGATTCTGTGGATGTGACCAGTTGACCCTCCTCTTTCCAGGGTAGAACAGAGGGTCTCACATAAAGTTTATAAACACACAGATTTCAGATTTGAAAGTAGGGTGAACAACAGTCCTGGTTTGTCCACGACTGAGGAGTTTCCTGGCGCGTGAGACTTTCAGGGCTAAAACTGGGACACTTCTAGGCAAACCAGGATGGTGGAAGGGACCTTGCAGTGATCTTCGCAGACATAAAGGCTCCAACATATATTCTCTCCTCTGGGGATTCTGACTAGATAAATATCCAAAGGGATTTGTGCATGGCAAATGCATTGTCAGGAAGAAATGGGTGTAACTGACAGAGATGGATTCGGGCCGGACAGGGGGAGAGAGGAGGCCTATGTGGCATACTCAGTGTCAGAACACCTGCAAATATCATCCCTATTGCATAACAGCTAAGAAAACTTGGATAAATTATTTTTCTCCTCTTTTTCAGTATCTTCATAAACAAAATGGGAATGTTATTTAGTACTTCCCTCATATGTCTATCTTGAGATTAAAATTCAATAACTCAGGTACAGTTCTTAACATTCTGCTGAGCACATAGAATGTGCTAAATAAATATTACATTTTACTATTGCTATTGATACTATTAGCAGTGAGGATTCTGATTCCTAGTTCCACTAGTTACCAGTTATGTGGCCCTGGTAATTGCAGCTTCCTCTTCTGTAAATGGAGATAATGATATTCCATAGGGTTTGGAATGACTTCCATAGGGTTTAGGTGGATTTAGTGAGATAAAGCAAGTACATAATCAGCATGTGGATTATGGAGGCTGCTTTGTCAATTCCTGAGTGTCCGGGGCTCATGCTTTCTTGTCTTATATTTAACTCTGCTATTGGAGTAGAGAGAGAACAGGATTTATAAACAGGGTCTTGATGTTGGCTGTGCTATTACTAGGGTCTTTATTCAGTGGCTTTTCCTTTAAAGAAAAGCTGTGATTTTCTTGGAAGGCTGGGAATTGGCTCTGAAGACAGTTACCCAAAAGGAGTGTCAGTTATGTTTTGACAAATGGAATCATCATTGGAAGAAGCATGTAATCTCTTTAATTATTCATTCTATAAACCACGTGTTAGCTTTGTCTTCCCTCTTCAGTTGTAGTCCTTTCCATTCATTCACAGTCATTCCTGAACAAAGTACACACTGAAGTCATTTTTTAGGGACAGTGGAGTCAGGGATCCATAACACTAGCCAGCACAAACTCCTTCAAGTTCTCCTTTGCCCTTCCCTTCTTCCCTTCTTTCTTTCCTTTTCCTTTTCCTCTTCCCACCTTCTCCCCTTTCTTTCCCTTCTGTCTTGCCAATTCTTCCTTCATTTTTTTTTTTTTTTTTTTTTGTGGTATGCAGGCCTCTCACTGTTGTGGCCTCTCCCGTTGCGGAGCACAGGCTCCTGACGCGCAGGCTCAACGGCCATGGCTCACGGGCCCAGCCGCTCCGCGGCATGTGGGATCTTCCCGGACCGAGGCACGAACCCGTGTCCCCTGCATCGGCAGGTGGACTCAACCACTGTGCCACCAGGGAAGCCCCCTTCCTTCATTTTTGACACTCCCCAACTTTCTGGCCTGGCAGTAGAGACTGCTATGTGTTCTTTAAAGTTGATTTTCTCTTGTTCTTGGGCACATAGTTAGACTACATTGCCCACATTCCTTTGCAGTTAGGTGTAGCTATGTGACTAAGTTTATCCAATGGGACATGGATAGAAGTGACATGTACCACTTCCTGATAGTCTGGCCCATAAAATCCTCCCGTGGACAATCCTCTCTCACTTATTCCCCCTCCTGGCTTTATGTCGAAGTCCAGGGACTGTTGATGGTATTGAAGTCTCCATCAACCTGGCTCTGTGTGGGGCAGAACTAACCCCACCTCTAACCTACAGCCCTACCCCTTGCCATCAGGATCATCTTATGGGGGTTTACACGAGTGAGAAACTTTATGTACGTGAGAACTAAACTTTATGTGAGTGAGAAATAAACTTCCATTGTGTTAAGTCAGTGATATTTCAGGGTTTATCTGTTATAATCACTGGCTTTATATAAACTAATATAGCCATCTCCCTGAGGATTGCTCTTCCACTGTTTCTGATCTTGTGCTCCTCCAAATCTCTCTCTTCTTAACTGTAATTAACAATGTGGATCTCAGGCTGCTGTTTTTATGCACGCACATTCACAATCAATGCAGTACTCAGCACAGAAACTTCAGATTACAAAGAACCACCTCTTTAAAAGGAGGAGTCTATTAAATAATATTTATTTTCTGTGACATACCATCTTTCATACAAAACATAATCACAAGACACCTACTATGTCATCTGTCCTTCTGTAGACACTAGAGATAGAGCAATGAAAGTCAACTTCCACCTTCAGCACCTCTTGGCCTAGTGCTAAAATAGACAACAGAAGTATAGTTTGAAAGTCATAGGAGTTCACGTAAGTCAAAGGAGGGATATCTGATTCAACTTGGACTTGAATCAGGCAAGCCTCCCTAAGGAAGGACCTGATTTGAATCTCAAAGAATGAGTATGAACCATGCAAAGGGTGGAGGAAGGATATTCTTACACGAGGACTGTGAAGGATATTCTCGCACGAGGGTTGTGAAATGACATGGATTTCCTGGAAACTTCATTTTAGGTCAGGCCAGAATGAAAGGCATATGACTGGGGTATGGGTGTGGTGGGAGATACAGCTGGACGTTGCAGCTGGGACCAGATCCTGACAGTTGGTCAAGTTGAAGGTTAACATGCATCTAGCGCTATCTGTTCTTGTCTTCTAATTAAGACACCATGTCATGATTTCCCAGTCACCACATCAAAGATAATTCCCTTTCCTCATACAGGGCTCTTCCTGTGTGGTAAGCACAGTCCCTCAGGTAGAGGAGATGCCAGTGGGATGACAGAGCTTCTCACAATTGCTCTGAATTGTCTTTGTCCTTCGTATTTCTAGGGTCAGCCTTGCTCTATGTGAATTTGCTTTCATGGGAGCTTTCATGAAGAAAAAACCATGAGGCTTAGGAGACCTTGATATGGAACACTAAAAATCTCCTTTCTGTGTGGGCCAAGAGCCTTTTCATCTTCATCCACATTATCGTCACTGTTGTTGCATTTTGTCCTTTTTACTTATAAGTGCTTTACCGTTTCATAATGGCTTTCACATAACTGATTTCATTTTCTCTTTCCTGCTGTCCTCTGTCATTGGATTGGATTCCATGATCTCATTATATAGGTAAACAGCCCGAGGTCTAGAGAGTTGAGATAATTTGCCTCTCCTCTGTCAGAGGTTGAACCAGGACTAGAATTGCAATTTAACATATATTTTCTAGGCCTTGAGACAAAGTATCGCATCTTCTAAATATTGCCACTTTACCAGTGCCTTATATAGCTACTTAACCTATACTTGCTGTTTAGCATAACATAGTGATGAAAAACACGAGCTTTGAAATCAAAGGACACCTAGATTCAGCACCTGGTTTTTGGTATATCGGGCAAGTCATTCAACCATTTAAGCAGCAGGTTTCTTATTTGTAAGTGGGACTCTTAATGTTTTTCTCATAGGGTTGTTTTAAGGACCAAATGAGATGATATAAATGCGGCGTTTAGCATAGTGCCTGGCACACAGAATTGCTCAATTTATGCTAAGGTCTCCTGGTCTCTCTTTCAAATTATTTTGTTTTTTAATTTGTAAAAATTTTAACTGTATTCAAAAGTATGCAGAATAGCATAGTGAACCATTACATACCAAACTCACAGCTTCGGGAATTCCCTGGTGGTCCAGTGGTTAGGGCTTGGTGCTTTCACTGCCGTGGCCCACGTTCAATCCCTATTTCCTGGTCAGGGAACCAAGATCCCGCAGTCGTGCGGTGTGGCCAAAAAACCAAACACCAAGAAAACCTCAGAGCTTCAACAATGATCAGCTCATGACCAGTTTTGTTTCATTTATCTCCATCTTCTTTCCTCTCTTATGTTATTTTGAAGGAAATTTCAAGCACCCTATCCTTTCATCTGTAAGTTGTGCAATATGTATCTTTGAAAGATAAGGACTGAGAAATAGTAATATCCACAATGCAATGATCACCTCCTCCTGCAAAAACAAAAACACAAACAAAAAAAACCAATGTTTGTAGCAGGCAGAATAATAGTTCCCAAAGATGGTCACACCCTGATCCCCTGAACCTGTGACTATGTTACATGTCAGTGGAGAATTAACATTGCATATGGAATTATGGTTGCTAATGGACAGAATTTATAATAGGGGGGTTATCTGGATTATCGAGGAGAACCCATGTAATCACAAGGATCCTTAAAGGGGAAGAGGGAAGTAGAGAGGGAGAACCATAGAGACAGCAGCACAAGAAAGACTCAGCCAGATGCTTCTGGTCTTGAAGATGGAGGAAGAGGTCCCTGAGCCAAGGAATACAGGTGACCTATAAAAGCTGGAAAAGGCAAGGAGGGAGATTTTCCCCTAAAGTCTCCAGAAAGAAGGCAGCCCTGCTGATTCTTTTATCTTAGCCCAATGAGACCCCTTTCAAATTCCAGAACTATAATTAATTTGTGTTGTTTTAAGTCACTAAGTTTGTAGTAATTTGTTATAGCAACAATAGGAGACTAATACAACAATAATCACTTAATATCATCAAATATTCAGTCAGGTAGCTTAGTATTTGAACTAACAGCTTAGAATTCTAGTCATTATACTTCTCTGTTTGGACTAAAAGTCTGAAATACTGCTTTCATAAAGAATATTTCAGAGGGCTTAGAGCCTGCATTTGACCAGATAATTCAATTGAAGTACATTTCTTCTAAAATGGAAGGTTATTCTTGATGAAGTTTCTTTTATTTTATTCATTTGCTCATTCTTTTACTCATGTGCTCTTTCTTTAGAAAGCACATAGTAGCAAGGGCCTACTATGAGTTATCAATTGTGCTATAGGTCTTGGGAGGGTAGATCTACTGAGACCCACTCTTCCTCCTTAAAGACAGTAGCATCAGGATAGTACAAAGATTAAAAACACACATTCTGGGAACATACTTTCTGGGTTAATTTCAGCTATGCCCACCACCAGCTGCATGATCTAAGGCAAGTTAACATCTCTGAAGCTCAGTTTTTTATATATAAAATGGGGTCAGTAGTGGTACCTACCTGATAGGAGTGTTATGAAGATTAAATGAGTTAATTAATATGTGTAGAACCCACAGAACACTGCCTGGAACATGTTAAACATTCCACAAGGTTTTTTGCTTATTATTCTATACCAAGGATTGATGGTCTTGAGTCAGACAGATCTTGCCAAGTTCTGAATCCTCACTTCCTTATCTACAAGTGGGATTAATAATAGGGACCTACAATAGTTAATGAAATAACAAGTGTTTGGTTCAGTGCATAGAACACCGTAAGTAATCAATAGATATAAGTGGTAATCATTTTTATTGTTCATTTCGTTGCTCACTTAAGAAACTCCCAGATCAATGATGTTATACAATAGTTTTTGAACTAAGAAGAGAAAAGCCAAGCAGTGCCCATGCATCTCCTCCTTTATTCCACCAGGTCAGTCAACCATTTTTGCTTCTGTGCTATGGAGGGAGAAAGCAGAAGACTAGGGTTGGGAAGGGGTTCAAAATCATTATAAGAAGCATGGTGTGGTGAAACACCCTAAGGTAACTCACCTTAGTAGTTATCCTTTATATAATCCCGTCCTCTTTACTGTGGGCAAAACCTGACTTGCTTCTAACCAACAGAATATGGCAAAGGTGATGGATGTCACTCTCTCGATTAGGTTATATTATGTGGCAAAGAGTGTCCCTCCTCTCTAAGGCCTAAGAATAGAAGCATTTTTTTCCGGAAAGTCCCACGTTAGCTGGAAAGTCATCATTTGCTCTCACTATGTCACAATCCTCTTCTGGCATGACCTGACTTTTCAGTGAAAGACTTCAAGTGTTCTTGCAATCTGCAGGATTTGACTGGTGGGGGTGAACAAGAAGAGGGCCTGGGGAGAGATAAGTCAACTCTACCCAATTTCATTCCAAGTTTTGGCAAAGAATTCCTCTTGGGTGAAGTTTTCTCTTGAATGGATTAGGGTGAGCCTATAAGTTGTAGCAGAAAGACTTTCAATCTGGGGGCTGTAGAGAAGATCTAAATACTAAGTAAAGTGACACCAAATTTTACTCTCATCAGTACTAGAAATTAATAGGCAGCCCTTAGAGTGGAGAATTCCTGAAGCACCTGCTTTTCAGGGCTTAATTACACCAAAGAAAAACAGAGAACCTGCGTGGGATACCAGGGAAAGTGAGGCACACACACACACACACACAGACATACACAGATAGTCAGACCTACACAATCACAGGAGCTTCAATGAATAATCCAAGATTTTACAGTCAGAAAGTCTTTTACTTTTAGCGTACATGTAAGTTTTATGTCTTATCATTCACAAAAGATGACAAGGAACAGGCATTGTGAGCCTTTCTTTGTTGTAGAGACCCTGCTCAGGCTATACATCTAACGACACATGGAGATACTCACTTTGTGTGGCTCTCACAGCTCTGACGATGGCAAAGGTACAGATAAAAACTCAATTCCTGCACAGCCATCTGTTGTTGATCTCTGTTTGGCTCTCTCTAGTCTCTAGAGATACACAGACTTGTGAGTCCTCTGAGATAGGGGAACCTTAAGGAACACCTAGGTCATCTCCAGCATTTGGCAGAGGAAGTAACTGAGCTCCAGAGGAGTGAAGTGATGGGTTCAAAGTCACATGACCACTCTGGTGTGTAGACAGGATGAGCAGCCTTAGCCTGGCCCTCTTTCCAGCTTTCTGTGTTTGGCCCTTCCCTATTGCCATTCTGCACATGCTGGAGGAGGAGGTGAGTAGACGTTCGGGGAATAAACTCATGCTACTGTTTGAATATTAAGATTTAATATTGTAATTTCAGCCTAAAACAAAACCAAATTAAAAAGGTACATCTGCTGCCAAAAAATTAAATAACGCACTTCTGGCCCCCATACACATGATTCTGAATAATTTGGCTTTATTCCTGGTAGCAGGGCTGGCATGGGCAGCATGGGTAGAAAGGGAGCAGGGCTTTGTGGGGCCTCTATCCTATTGGACATTTCTTCCCTTTATCCCATTATACTCCTTAAAGCCTTTTGTTTCCATATAGTGGCCCCAAACTTTCCTGCATTCTCAAGGGCACCCTTTCCACCATCAAAACTGAGGTTTTGTGCACTCACTAGGTGACCACTTGTATTCATTTGCTATGGCTGCCATAACGAAGTGTCCCAGATTGGGTGGCTTGAATAACAGAAATTTATTGTCTCACAGTTCTGGAGCTTGGGACTCCAAAATCAAGGTGTCAGCAGAGTTGGTTCCTTCTGAGGGTTGTGAGGAAAGGCTCTGTTCTAGGCCTCTCTCCTTGGCTTGTGGATAGTTGTCTTCATGGTTACATGGCATTCTCCCTGTGTCTTCACACGGTCTTCCCTCTGTACGTGCCTGTGTCCAAATGTCCCCTTTTTATAAGGATGTGAGTCATATTGGATTAGAGCCCAGCAGAATTGTTACCGAACGCAAGTTCATGTGCCCAATGAGGACAAACAATACCAAAAGCTCAGAGTTTGGAGCAGAGAAAGGTTAATTGCAGGGCCATGCAAGGAGACAGGTGGCTTGTACCCCAGAAAAGCCCAAATTCCTCAAAGGGTTTCAGCAAAGCCCTTTTAAAGGCAAGGTGAGCGAAGGGTGTAGTTAGTTGTTGCAAACTTCTTGGTGTTAGAATCCTCTGTTCTTGCACCTGACTACGTAGGTCAATGGGCTCTTCAAGGTCAGAGCCAGCATGACTACGCATAGGCAACAGAGCACAAAGGTTAAAGTGAAAAAGGAACAGATCTAATATGGAGGCAGATCGGTTCTTCCCTATTACACAAGGTCTTCATGTCTGCTAAGTCTCCAGTCTTCTCTCTTGCCATTTTCCCCGCGTCCTCACACGTCGACACCACACTCCCTGGACTCGCTCACTCTTGGACTCATGTCTCTCACAATCCCAGCACCTTTGCCTACCCTCCCTCAGCCAGGAATGCCCCTTCCCCCATTCACTATCTAGCCAACATTCTAGTCACCCTTCTATTCCCTACGGAAGCAGGAACGAAAGCGACCCGCATCTGTGAAGCCCTCTCCTGGCTCCCAAGCCACTGTAAAGGCCACTTTCCCTATGTCCCAAAGACCTTAGAAAATTACTACCATTAAATGATGACGGGGGGCTATAATTATTTGTTTGCACTTCTGTTTCCGCCCTAAAACTGTGAGCTCTTGGAGGACAGAAATAGATTTTTCACTCTCAGTTCCTTTCTATCATAGCACCTGATAGTTTTCCTTGCATTCTTTAACGATAGCAGAAGCCTAAAGAATGTCAACTCTGAGGAGAAACAGACTGCGGGGAAGAATTGTTACTAACATAAAGGGAAATCTCGCGACACGTAGGTCTTGAGCGCTGACCCTTATTCCGCCCTTGAACTGCCATCCGCCCCGCCCCTCCCTCCTGGCCGCTGAGGCGGAGCGATTTCCCGCCTTAGCTGAGCTTCAGAGGCCGGAGCTGTTGCTGATTCTTTCTGCTGCCCTCCTAGACGGCAGGTGGCGGCGGTTCGCGTGGGCCCTGAGCCCGTGGTTTCCCGCCAGTTTGTTTTTTGTTTTTTTTTTTGCGGTACGCGGGCCTCTCACTGTTGTGGCCTCTCCCGTTGCGGAGCACAGGCTCGGGAAGCGCAGGCCCAGCGGCCATGGCTCACGGGCCCAGCCACTCCGCGGCCTGTGGGATCCTCCCGGACATGAACCCATGTCCCCTGCATCGGCAGGTGGACTCTCAACCACTGCGCCACCAGGGAAGCCCTCCTGCTAGTTTTTTAAAGGTAAGGGCAGGTGTGCCGAGTCCCTTCCCTATTACAGAACGACCTGGCTTCATATTGATTACCTCTGTAAAGACCCTATCTCCAAATACCGTTATGTTCTGAAGTACTGCGAGATTAAGGACTTCAATGTATGAATTTGTCAGGGGACACAATTCAAACCGTAACACCAACCAAACTGGTAAACCACACGCTGTGAGCTGGCCAGAGGACAGGACACGGTTCTCACGGCTCTCGGCTCCTTTCTCAGCCCCACCATTGTCTCCGTGCGAGAACTCTGCCGGGTCCCTGCTAGCCTCTACTCCCCAGGTTTCAAATGAGCGGAAATCACCCCTGCTTCCCAGAGCTGTGATGGCAAATAAACAAGGTAGTCCTAGGACAGCATGTGATACACCAAAACATAATTCAACAGAACTGTTTGTGTTCCTCCTTTTGTCCACACCCAGAAACTCTTCACAGAGGAGGACTTATCCCAGTCACTCAAAGAGGAAACTGAGCAAAACATACGCACGTATCTGCCCTTGGGAACTTTTGTTCCAACAGAACCTCGTGGATAAAAACAAAAAGTCGATGTGTAAAATAAAGAAAGGAGAGTGGTAGAAGTGAGGATGGGACCACCCAGGTCCTTCCGTCTTTTCTCCAATGCTTATACATTCACTGAAAACGCTCAGGCATAATTTCTTACATTGTTACTCTAATCATGGAGGGCAACTGCTTGGGTAGTTTTATTTTATACTTAAAAATAACAGCATTATATACACACAGACACACACACACACATATATATAAGTTGGGAATATCATACTTTTTTCAGTAAAAAATCTGTTGTCATTTTTTTTTTGTAAAAAATAGGCTTATATGATAAGTGCCATTTGAGAAATCCTCACATTCCCCATGTTAACAATGTATCTTGAACATCTTTCTATATTAATACATATTTTTCTCTATGTTATTTCAAATGGCTAAATAGTTTTTTGTTGTAAGAATGAACCATAATTCATTTAACCATTCTTGATGGGCATTTAACTTCTAGCCAGCTTTAAATTATTATGTTATTATTAGAAACCAACGCTTGGGTGAGATCCTTAATCTTTCTACATCTCTCTGCTCTTTCCACTGATACTACTATTAATCTTTGGCTATATAGACCCAAACGCACAATAGCTGGGATGGTAGGAGATGAAAGGGACAAGCTATTCACAGAACTGTATTCACAATGTTTTTAAAAATCCTGTGCAGGGATTTGTAAGTTTTTCTGGAGAGACTTAGTATGACTGTGCCTCAAATGAATGTTACCAAACCGTTGCTGAAAAAATTCTTCTAGTAGGACACTCCAAAACAATGGGGAGAGAAAATATAATAATTAGATGTCAGAATAAGTTGCAAATGAGTGGCAGAGGAATCTGCAGAGGGTTTTTGATTGGAAGGAAAAATGATTGAGGAAACACATAGCGAGTGAAGATTGAAAGGGCGGCACACCTTTGCCATAATTTAGCATAAAGGGGGCTCTTATGCAGAAAGTGTTGCATTAAATAAAACATAATGACTTAAGTAAGGAGCCACTTTATGATTTTTGGTGCTGTTTTCTTTATAGAGCTTTGTGGAAAAGGACTGGGAAACACATAGCCAGGATTTCGGTCCTGGAGTTTCAGCTGATCTTGTGCAAATCAAGCAGGTCTGTTTTGGTCATTGGCTGAGCTTTCTAAATCTGTAAAATAAGGACGTTAGATTAGAAAATGAATAAGGTCCCTCTTAGATCCCGTTTTTTAAAAAATCCTGGGTCTTCTAAGATTTCATAGGTAGAAAACCAGCATCTTAATGGATAAAGGATCACAGAGGCCAGGAGGTTAAAAGTGCAGCAGTCAGGGCTTCACCAAACTTCATTAAGCGTCTGCTCCCACCTCAACTATAATCCTATGACTCCTGCCCTCCCTTCTGGATCCTGTCAATTTACTATTCAGATCAACAGACTAATTTTGTCTGAAAAGGGAATGGAAAATCTCCGTGTCATCGGATACACATTTGATTTGATGGATGAGGCTTAAATTCCAAAGAGAGTGTCCGGCTCTTTCAAACTAATTACTGCATATCTGATTTATTTCTCTCCTTACTGCTGTTTATTTTGTTTTTATTCAAAATATAAAATTGCTCCCTGAGTTGGGAGATTAATAGCTTTCTTCTCCTTTAGCAACAGATCATTTGTGGATCCAGGTTATAAATAGGAGGTAAGAATCCATGACTCATTGTTTTTTCCTTTTTCATGCAGGATGTCCCCTGAGATGAACTGTGGCTTTTCTTTTTAAGTTACAGACATTAATGCCTAATTATTTGCAGGCTGCTATGTTGGAGAGTTTTGTTTCTAGGAAAATGTAATAGTTTTCTTTTGTACCATGCTCCTGGAAAAGTTTATATTTTGATAAACTATTGATAGAAATTTTAACATTATTGAGCTATGGCTGGATGGAGCACAATTTTGCTTGATTCATTCATTCATTTAACAAATGTGCACTTACTGTATGCTGGCTCTGTATAAGGCGGGTGGGCATTCAGTGTCTCAGATGCAGCAAGGCTCCGATACTGAGGCTGGAAGGAAAGAATACAGAGGGAGGGAATAGCTTCTCAGGTCGATTTGCTGTGTGCTTGCAGTTTATTCATTTGTTTATTATATATCCTCTCACTGGTCTATCAAACATCTTCTGCAGTCACAGTTCCTGCTGGGGTTTTACACAAGCACGGTATGCATGCGTTTGGCATGTGTGCATTCATTCACTTATTCATTCATTAAGCAACAACAATTACTCCCCTACAAGGTGTCATTCTCCAAGTAGTCTATGAGATGTGGATGGAGAAAGGGAAACAGTTCTGAAGGACTTTGAATGACATGCTTAAGGAGCTTTGACTTAATTTAGAATCTTTTTTTTTCTTTTATTTGTGTTTTCTGGTACTTCCTAGCTGTTTAGTTGGGGTAAGTTACTTAACCTCTCTGTGCCTCAGTTTCTTTATTCCTTAAACGGTGTATCCAGCAGTGTCCAGTCAAGAAAATAGAATGATGTACAGATAATTCCAGCAGAGAGGGATTTAATGTAGGGAATTCGTTACAATATTTTGGAAGAGGAGTAAAAGGGAGAAGAGAGTGAATGGGAAGTGAGGAAGTGCTGATCAGCCTTGGGCAGGAGTCCAGCCTGCACGTGCTGCTGGTGTGTAGGAGGTGCTATTGCTGTTACTGATCAGGAGGTCCCTGTAGCTGTGTGGTTCAGAAACAACACTCCCCCTAATGTTGCTACCACTTGGGGAAGGAAAGGGAAAAAAATCAGAACAATGCACGAACAAACTTCTCCCTTCCTCCAGCTTTCCAGTCTCTCCTCAGTGCCTCCCCATTGACATAGAACCCAACCAGGAGGCAGCTGACCAGTGAGCCTGGGAAAAGTAGTTTGCAGGCTTGTTTCTACATGCCCTGGAGTAAAAGGAGGTCATAGGAAGGCAGGAATGGAGCTGACAGCTACCAGACAAATAACCAGCACAAATGGGGACAGTGATGGCACCTACCTTGCATGGTTGCTGTGAGTTATTGAGTTAAAGTATGCAAAGCCCTTTAGAACGATGCCTGATGCATAGGAAGCAGCTGCTGTTAGTGATTATTACCGTTATCTAGTAACTCAAGGGAATCAGGGAGGGCATGTAAATGGCACAGTAACAGAGTCGGATTTATATTTGAGAAGGTTCAGCTGGGGCCATACAAGAGTCTGAACCTTAATGGGTCACACAAGAGACAGGGACCATGTAGGAGGTGGTTGGAATATCTTTGCAGTAATAGGGATGAAGAAGAGGGTTCATCGTTACATGGTTATTTAGGCAATTGAATTATTTAGACTTTGTGACTGATAGGAGGATGCAGAAGGAGGGCCGTCCAGAATGCTTCCAAACTTTGGTTCTGGGTGGGTGATCTCACTATTCATCATTATGTCATCAGGACAGGGATGGAGTGGCCACTGACCATGGACTTCCTGCAACTAGGATAGTGCATGGTAGTCTATGTGTGTGAGCTTCCTGCAAGGACACGCAGGAGAAATTCTGCCTGTGGCCTCATCAACCAAGGACCTTCAGCTGTTAGCCTGCCACTGATTTGATTCTTCCCTGAAAGGCAAAAGCAGTCTCTCTCCTCCTTCAATCCTTTTTCCTTCCTCTGGGCCCTCCTCGTTGTGTTATGCGTTATGTCTGTCCATTTACATGTCTTCTCACTAGCCTTTCTTCACTTTGGAATGACACGAGCAGCTGTCTAATTGCAGTTGCCTAAGTCCCCCAGGCATGTGGACCTGCGTTCAAGTCACTGAATGTGCTTTGCGTACTCTTGACTCTAAGCATCTTCACAGCAGTCCTCACTTGACCAATCTCTCCATGCCTTTGTTTTGTTGTCTCTTAATCATCTTCCCGAACAGCCCAAATGAATTCTCTTCCAGGAATCCTTTCCGTACCTCTCACATGGCCAGGTTCTTTGTGCTCCCCTTGTCTGAGTGATTCTCTTTATATTGTAGCTTTCTCTCTGTTTATCTGCCTCTTCTGTCTCTTATGCTGGAGTCTGCACACCTGTGATGGGAGGGAACCAGGTTGGGTTCTCGGTACCCCCAGATTATGGTCTGTAAAGTAAGTCTCCATTGAGTTAAAGGGCAGCAGAACTGACCAGCTAACTACATGTTTTGTCCTCTGACACATGAGCTTGGTTCTGTGTTCTGGGGAAAGAGGGGGATGAGCTTTTACCACCTGGCCATGGTGCCAGTTTACCAACATCTGCCATTTCTGGGCAATGTGTCCTTTATCCAAGGGCTGGGTGAGCCTTGCACTTTTGTTCCCTTGGGTGATTATTCCTGTTTGAAGGGGGTCTTAGGGGTGGAGGGAAGATTTCCACCAGTGCCCAAGGTCCTCTCTCCGCCCTAAGTAACTTAACCCTAGAAAGTGGTAATGTAGCTTTTTCCTTCCCCCCATCACTGCTGAGGACATGCTTCTCTACTCAGAAACAGAAGCTTGTTTCTGACACACCCGGTCATTTGTTTTCCAGGATTTGGAGCAGAATTAATTAGGTTGGAAAAGTATGGGGACAATGCTAAGTATTATTAATGATACAATTAACGGTTCCTTCCTGCAGGGTTTGGGTAGTTCCTGGCTCCCTAGGCATCTCTTTTTTTTTTTTTTTTTTTTTTGCGGTATGTGGGCCTCTCACTGCTGTGGCCTCTCCCGTTGTGGAGCACAGGCTCCGGATGCGCAGCCTCAGTGGCCATGGCTCACGGGCCCAGCCGCACTGCGGCATGTGGGATCTTCCCAGACCGGGGCACGAACCCATGTCCCCTGCATCGGCAGACGGACTCTCAACCACTGGGCCACCAGGGAAGCCCTTAATGATACAATTAACGGTTTCTTCCTTCAGGGGATGGGTGGTTCCTGGCTCCCTAAGGCATCTCTTAAAGATGTATTCTGTTCTTTCAGTTTTCACTCTAACAAGCTCTGCTTGGTGCCCTGGGTCTCTGCTCCCAGTCACTCCCTGGCAGGGTTGTTGCCAGGGACTCGTACCAGAATGGGGCTACATTCCATGGCAGAGGAAGTGGATGGACCCAGCCATACCTCCTCAGCAAGGGAGGAAAAACCTAAAAGATGCAAAGGGGAAGCAGAAGTAATGTGAATTTAGCACATGTTGTGTCCCAGGAACTATGCTTCGTGCTTTATACACTTAATCTCACTTAATTTAATCCTCATAACAGCCCCATAAGTAGACATTGCTAGCCCCATTGTACAGATGTAAAAATAGAAATTCACAAAGGTTAAATGCATTGTCCAAGGACAAACTTCTAATGACTGTCAGAGACAGGATTTATACCTAGGTTGCTTTGACTTTGAAATGACTAGTGCTCAGCCAACATGTAGCGTTGATGTAGATTCTCTATAAGGACTTAGTGGCAGAGATCTACTTTATTGCAGGTCCTGCACACCAGCGTTTTTCCCCATCCCCACCCCAACCTCTGTGCCCTCTGTCATCCTCTCAGGCCTTAGTGCTCGGCTTCACCATGGATCTCACAGCCCATGCCTATCCCATTCAGTTTCTTCGTCCTGTTTGTCAAATTTCCATCAGAATCACCTCCTTGTCTAGATCTCTATGGCAAATGAAAGATGATCCCAGTTAATAATTAAGACCTGTTTTGGAGGTAGTGTGTGTTGAGGTCAAATATCAGCTCTGTTAATTGATAGCGACGCCCTTTGGGAAATGTATGTAACCATTATGTGCCTCAGCTTTCTCATCTCTAAATTGGGAATCATGATATTTAGCTCCATTATTGCTGCCCCCCACCCCAGAATCTCCACTCTCTCCATCTCTCTAGCTGTGTCAAGCATCAGCCTGCCAGGGAGCCTTATGTGGCCCATTATATCAAGTTAAGGGCTCCCCTTCTGTGTTCTATATACCCTGAATGCTTGCTTGCATGATTATACTCACCACATTATAAGTGCCTATTTCTCTTGACTAGATTGTAAGCTTTTTAAGAATAGGAACCATGTATTGTTCGCTTTTGGGTTTCCCAGTCACCAGTATGCGTCCTGGCATATGGTGGATCTTCAGTACAGCGGGTTGAATAAATGAACGAATGCGTACGTGAATGAAGTGATCTTTAAGTTGAGTCTTGAAAGATGAGAGGTGCTTGCTGAGCAGATAGAAAGGCAGAAAGAAGGAAGCGCTGTCTAAACAGATGGGGCTGTATGAGCAGAGACTTGGGGACCTTTGGGGCACTGAGAGTAGCTGGAGGCGACTGGGATATAGGGTGTAAGTCAGTGGGGCAGAGTGTCATGGAGTCACGGGTCCTTCTCCTTCTAGGACCAGGACTTCAGAAGCCTCTGGTCTCAGGATCCACTGAGGCATGAAGGGAACAAAGTATTAGTTCAGCAGGAGGGATGTTTTGTTGTTTCGGTTTGTTCCAGTTGAGTCACTTCAGATAATGCATTGATTTGGTCACAGTTTGAAACCATTCCAGTACATGTATTTGTAGAAAAAACAAACAAAAAATACCTTTGATTCAAGTCACAGTTCAAGAAAAAAACAAACACGTTTCTTTGATGAAAAGAAGCACTTAAAACCCCTTTGGTGCTTCTGAAACTGTCATCCGTCACTCAAACTATTGTGTCTGTGTTGCCCTGGGACAGGGTCAGACTATCTTTTCCTCCCCACATTTCTGGGGCTCCTAGAATGTGAGTTGTAGCCCCCGATGAAATATCAGGAAGAGGATGTCTGCTCTTGCCTCTACTCCCTTCACTTACTCCCCCCTAAGGGAAAAAGAATAATTTGTCTGAATGACGGGGTAGGAATTTGACGTGCATTGGTTCAGAATTTTTCGCACTGAGGTAGTGACTAATTAAAGGTCATGAAATCAATAAAGGTTGAGATTTATTGGGTTGGCCAAGAAGTTCATTTGGGTTTTTCCATACATCTTATGGAAAATACTTTACATAAAGATAGAGAACATTATAAATATAGTTTCTGAAAACTTTTATTTCGGTGTGTGTGTGTGTGTGTTGGGTCACAGTATAGACCATCTCTTGCTGTGAGTTTTGGCCAAAACTTTTTAAACGTCTGCCCTTTTTGGTGTCCCTTTACTGTGATGGATCATTATAGGCCATTACTCCTGTGTAGTCCGTCTATCTTCACTTTTTCAGTCCACTTGGTGTGCTTAATTAGTGTGATGTTTACTCCCTTTGCTTTGTCTTCAATGTAATAAGGACATCTGGATTCAGGGCCTCTTTTAGAGGCGGGTCTAGAAGACCCATGGTTTCCCTGGACCTCTGCTGGGATCAGTAGGTTGGAGCCAGAGGAGTGAGTCCTTACTTGACAGAATAGCTGTAAGGAATTGAGTGGCTAGTATCCTGACAGAAGCACCCGGCCAGCCATGAGGACCAGTGGGGGCTAAAATGCAGTTCTCATGTTATATGCCAAGCCATGCACCCAAGGAGCTACTCCCACCAGAAAGAGCATCTTTTTCTATTGCATGTAAGGGTTCCCCTGAGGGCCCCTGCTGCTTTGCAGACTCTACCCAAGGTAGGGTGGTGGCCTAGACTTGGTGGGGGGGAACTGTACAACACCTCCTTTTTGACAGCCAGTCCAAGCGGTAGTTCTCCAATCCAGTGTCATCCATGATGAAGCTGATATTTTATTTCTTAGGTGACACTGGTTTCTATTCTCAGTGGGGTCCAAACTCAGAAGATAAAGGCTTGTAATGATAACCTCTGAGAAACCACAACATCTATGTGCCCACTTAATGAAGTGTTAGTTCCCCATTCCCCTGCCTGCTTCCGGAAGTCTGTTATCAAATCAATGTGTGTCTTACAGTCAGAAACATAAGACATGGTATTTCCGTGGCTTTTTCTAGTTCAGACTGCTTTTCCCTACTGTCGTCAACTGGTGCCTCAACTCAGAACTAGAGCCTCTGAGTTAGTGAGAGACTTCGTTCTTTCCTATTTCTTTTCCCTTCTTTCCTTTAAAACTATTCTTTTGTTCCTCCTCTTCCTCCCCTTTTCTTCCTCAAGTCCCTCAAGTCCCTGTCTTTCTCTAGTATTTATTGAGGATCGACTTTGGTTAGTCCATGTCATTATTCCATGAGGGTACACTGTTCCCTGTAACACACAGAAACAAAAATAGAATGCAAAGACGAGCATTTAAGTCACCCTGGTCATTTGTGTCTAGTCCATGCCTCTTTCTGTTTTACATAGGGAGTTTATGATTATGGAAAGGGGACACACAGAATCAGATACACATGCGTTAAAATCTATTTTCCACTACTATACCTTGGCTTACCTTTCTGAGCCTCAGTTCTTTAATCTTTAAATTGGGAATAAGTTGGAAAGACTCATTGGACATTGATTTATTTTTTCACTTCCAAAGGAAGCTGCCAAAAAGGGTTACCTGGTGCTTTCCAGAACAGGTGGAGGTAAAACGTCACCTCTGTGATGATCTTTAGGGTCCCTGTCAGGCAGGCAGGTGGATGTTAGATGGACCTATTCAGAGGAAAAAGTGAATCTAAAACTGTGTTTCTACTTAATTCTATTCCATGTGGACTGCTGCCAGTTGTTCCATGGTATGCAGAGCTCTAGGGAGGGGTGGGCCAAACTCCTCAAGGGGCCAGAGGAGAAGTCTTCCCTGCCTCCTCCTAGCCAGCAATGCTTGGTGTTCCTTGGTTTGCTGACATTCCTCCAGTCTCTGCTCTGTCATCACATGGCATTCTCCCTGTGTGTCTGTCCTCTGAAATTGAGCCCAAATTTCCCTCTTCCTATAAAGACACAGCTACTGGATTTGGGTCCAGTATGACTTCATTTTAACTTGAGCACAACTGCAAAGACCCTCTTTCTAAATAAGTCACATGCACAGGCACTAGGGATTAGGATTTCAGTATATCTTTTTAGAGGACACAATTCAATCCACATCAATCTCAAGAGGGTAGGTGGAGCTAGGACTAGTGGGATGGCCCTGACAACTGTGTCAGAAGATGAGAAGGGGCGTGATGCTTGCAGGTCTGTATGTCATGGATGCTAGAACCAGATCCTCCTGAGTCTGACTTGTACCAGAGACTATCTTTTTTCCTGGGCCTGAGCTGAAAGAACTGGTAGTGAAGTAATCATGCCTGAGGTTTGAGCCTGTTGTGGTGTGGAGTCCTCATCACAGAGTATAACCCTGGGGAGTGGAGCAGCTCACCCTCAAATAGGTATTGTTCTTGCTGTAAGAACTATGGCTTCTTCAGGAGCCAGGGACTCTGACCCAGCTCTGCATTTTGGACTTTACCTTCCCCCAGTCCATCTTCTATTTAACAACCAGTGTTCTTTCCTCCCTTTCCCCTTCTTTTCCATCAGACGTTATGCCCAGATAGACATTGAAGTGCCGACTCTTGGTTTTACTCCAACTTCCTCCATTAGAGAATAGTAACAACGGCAACATTAATGGCTAACCCGCTAAGAAATCTTACCACGTGCCAAGCCTTGTTCAAAGTGCTTTCTGTGTATTAACTCATTGAACCCTCATAAGATTCCCTTGAGATAGGTATTGTTGCCATCCCCACTTTTCATTTAAAGGAACTGAGATGAGAGGAGGTAGCCTGGGCTCTGGTGGGCCCATCCTACCTCCAGATAGTGAAAGGAGGTACCACCATCCCTCAGTCCCCACCATACCCTGCCCAAGACTGCTGCTTTTCAGTGCAAAGTCCCCTGCAGGCAGGGTGGCCTGTGGTGTGGCAGGCAGGGTGCCCTGTGGATCCCCAAACAGTTTATTATTTACGTGAACTCTGCCCAAGTCAGCAGAGGGCACCATGGTCTGTAGTACTCAAGATCTTCCTCTTAGGTACCTCTGTGCTAAATTTAATTCTTTCACTCCCAAACTTCCCCCCAGACCTTCCCCAGGGTGATCTTGCTAAATCACATGTGCATGTATTTTTTTTTTTCTCATGATAACATCGTGATCCTCAAGAAGGGGTTACCCAGGTAACCAGGAATGGTGCACACGCAGTCGTTATGGAGACTTCAGCTCTACTTAATCGGATTATGTGTTCTTGGCTTACTCTGCTCTTACAGCTAGAACACAACATTTTCTTCTTATGTAGTTTTCTTCTCCCTATTTTGTATTTTTCTCACAATGTCTTATTGACTTTCAAACTTTTTCCAGAATTTACTAACAACTCAGTTTTTCTGTTACCCAAACATGAAAGCGTCCTAACCTTCAATGAAATAAATAACTCTTTTGAGCCAAGTTTCCCCTCAACGTTAAGCACCTGGGGATTCCTGCATGTGTGAAATGGGGAAGAGTTAGTGCCTTAGAATGGGGCAGACCAGATATTTGGCCTCCCTCTTACACCACTGTACACACTGAGAAGTGACTTGGGGACATTAATGACAACTCAAATAGCAAAGGGGGACACTTGTTAAAAGATAATCATCACCTCCTATTTTTCTGATGATTAAAAGAGACCATGTTTTAGTCCCTGAGTTCTTCTGCCTTCTATCATGCAACACTTTCTTGAATATCTAAATAAACTAACTCAAGGCCCCATTCAGTATAACTGAGAGAAGTCCAGCATCCTCCCTGAGATTTCTAAAGATTCTTACCATTCTCTGGAGTATCAGTGTTCCATTAAAAGGCTGTTCTTGCCTTTAATAACCTCGTTTTTTAAAATAATGGCAGGCAGTTACCACAAAGAACAAAAGATATCCGTTAAAGTGAATATCTGATATCACTTTCTAATTTCCTTAGCCATCGCTAAGGATGGAATATTTTCAGCCTAGTTCTCCTTAGGTCCCAGCCTAGCATTATTTCCTGGAATTCAGTCCCTCTCTAAAGCAATTCTCTCTTATCTCTTCTTTTTCCCACTTCCAAGGACTCAACCCCACAGTCTTCTGGGCTGAGGACTGGGGGATTGGGGTGCGATGAAAACTCTATTTTTCAGGGCACTTTATCTCCCCTTCCACTTTATCTCCCTAACCTCCTCCTTCCAGATCGTAGCTGAGACTTGTCTTTCCTAACCAAAAAGGGCATTGGAGGGCTTTCCTACATTAGTGAGCCAATCGTCATATACACCCACTTTAAGCAAGGGGGAAACTTTGAAAAAAGGTGTTTTAAATTCTCTCATCCCCTATTTTAAAAGAGGGTCCAAGACATCTCTTTCCCTATTAGCCTCATGTGGAAGGGGGAGAGAGCCGATGAAAAGAATTTATTCTTTGCTGTCCAGAGCAAACCCTAGAGGCCATAGGCTCTTGCTTTGTATTTCTTTTCTGTTTCAGGTAAAGCACACAGTGGATGACTGCAGTGAGTCAATAAATGTTGGCTTTCTCCATGTCCAGCTTAACCTCCTTACTTTCCCTGCAAACAAGGGGAAAAGCAGAGTCAGGGCCCTGGTGCTAAGGTTCTGTCCAGTCATGACACTGGTGCACTCCTAAAGATGGAGCCCCATTGTTTTGCCAGAAAATTTCAAGAGAAACTCAGACACTTTTTTGTAATTGTCCTTGGTATCTGGCATCGCACTGAAACTTACTGCAAAAATCTTACAGGCAACAGTAGTGTCAGCATTTCTGCGAAGCTTATGGTGGGGTAATTTATGCTTCTTTCCAGCAACTCTGCCTTCTAAATTCCCAGTGCATCCTCTCCATTTTCTGAGACCGTGATTTCACTGGAAGAGTCTGGATCATCTATCACCATCTTCCAGATTCAGCAGGAGCCCAGTGTGCAGCCTAGGAAGGGGAGGACTTGGGAAGACAAGTTGAATTCATTCAGTCTGGGTGGTCGCAGAGAGGGAAGTCTGATTGGCTCTGCGCCTTTCAAAATTTAGTTTTACTTTTATTAAGGGGTCCATGAAAATGGTTTAATGAGTCAAATCATTCTACAAAGTTTATGAAAATAAATCCAAAAAGCAGTGTTCCACTCCTTTCCAATTCCCAAGTTCGCAGCGACAATCACTTAAATCATTTTAGTCTATTTTTTGGGATATATTCTTCCATATCTCTAAACACTACTTTTTGGTTTTTGGGTTTTAGGTTTTCTTTGTTTGGTATCCACTCTAGGTTATGAGGATTTAGTTATCTTTCACACCTTTTCTCAAACTCCCACTACAGACATACAATTTCCCCCTTTCCTGCCCTCCCACAGGTTTTATCTAAGTAGTGAAATAAATATCCAGTGTTTACATTATTTAAAATATGTAAATGTTATCTACAAATAAACCATGTAGTATATGAAGGTTGCATTTCTTATGGGCACAGATTTTTATTTTCGCTGAGGTTATTAATCGCCTTTCGTATTTGTTTCCTTTGCTGTACATCTCACTGATAATCCCCAGTCTCCCTACTTGCCTGAATGTCCTCTGACATTCTCAATTTCATCTTCTTGGAGAAGTTCATCCAGAGCCTTCTCTGTTCCAAGACACAGCCATCCGTCTGCCTCTCCCTCACCATCATCCTGGACCCTCCTGATTTCTGCTAGATCTCTTGTCTTCTGCACTCCTTGAATCTCTTCCTTGTTTTATTCCCTTCTTCACATGGAGCTCATCCTCAAGTTCCCAAGGAAAAGGTGCATGAGAGTTAAATGAACATTTTTGAATTCTGTGTGTCTGAAACCAGCTTCACTATACATTTACTCTTAATTTAGACTTACGCTGTGTATAGAACACTAGGAATCGTTTTATTTTCTCAGGATTTTTGTTATTCCTTCTAGCCTCTCTTGTTAAAAGCTATGTAGTCCAAAGCCATTTTGATTCTTGACACTTCACAGAGAAACTACTCTCCACCTCTCTCAGGAAGTTTGTAGGATGCCTCACCTCCAAACCCTTTTTTTCTTGATTTGAGTTTTGGGAATCTTTTAAAAAATATCCATTTGCTAAGTACTAGTTAGGTGGACATTTTACTCTGAAAACTCATGTCCTTATATTGTGGGAAAATTTCTTCAGTTATTTTATTTGATGTTCTTCTTTCCATTTTCTCTGTTCTTTCCTTCTAGAGTTGCTGTCATTTGGATGTTGCATCTCCAGGAATGAAATTCGGGTTTCTTCATTTGTCTGTTTTATCTTTCTCTCTCATTTTTATCTCCTTTTTCTTTTTTACTCTAGGTATTGGAAAATTGTCTCAACTTTACCTTCAAATGCTTTGGTTGAGGTTCTTGACAATAACTTACTGGTGTCGTCATTTCTAAGAGCTTTTCATGTTTCTCTGGTATTTTTAAACTGCTATTCATTCATGGGTACAACATCTTTTCTTGGTAAAAATCACATTTTGTGTAGCCTCTTTGTTTTGGATCCTACTTCCATGTTAAAGTTTTCTCTATGATGTTGAGTGATGCTTGGGTGTCTTCTATTTGTGTGTGGTTCTCAGAAGCTGATTAGAAGCCTAGGTGTGTGCTTCAGGCTCCTCAGTTGTGGGCTTCACCGGAGGAAGTACTGATTTGTTCATTTCACTGGGAAACTGCTGTTTTATTTACGTCTTTACATCTTGGGGCCTGTCGAACATTGGTTTGCCTGGAAGTAGCCACTGAGACAAGATTGCGGTGTAGATATTTATCCAGGACCAACACTATGAAGACTAGGAAGCAGGATTGGGCAAAAGGAAGAAAAACTGGGATGCAGGCCACCCTGGCCGGGTGCTCTGGAGGGAGTGCTGCCCATCAGAGTGTCCCATATTGGGCTAAAATGGCCACCTCTATGCCCCACCTCCATCTATGAGCCATTGGATTTGGGCCATCCCAGGAAGGGCATGACCTTAGGCAGGACACTCTGCAGCTAAACCAGACACCTGAAGGAGTTGGCATGGCTGCCGCCAATGTGAAGTCAGTCATTCCTTGAAAGGGAATCTGGGTGGTGCATCTCTGTGTTTACAGATTCTCCAAGAAGTCTCCTCCAATCTCCTGCCTTTCTGCAGGATAGAAGCTGGTTCTGAGAGTTTAACAGGGAGTTGGGGGAGGGGGTCAAATTAGCCTGTAAACTTTCTCATTATATCATGTTTTGCAATACGGGAGCCCCATCTTTATCTGTGTCTGGTGTCCTGCAAGCCAGAGACCCTTTGTTTTATCCCTTCCAAAGAATAAATTTCCAGGCTTTTTGCTGCGGTGGGAAAGGGACTGACTCTTGGTTGATATTTATAGAGAAAGAAATGTGGGGTTTAACTGCTTCTTAAGCCTATTAAAAAAAAAAAAACCCTCCTGTTGTTAGCCCCCAATCTTCCTGTTTGCAGAGGTGTACAGTACCACCAGTTTCTGATTCTTTGAGGACATGTGTGACATAAAGCAGCTTGCACAACTGGCTTTCCCACTGCAGTCTTCAGATCAGCACTTTGCAGTTACTATGTCCTATCAATCATCCATGTGCTTTGCACCTTCTAAGATTTTGCTGCTATTATGTCCTCTCCTGTTTCCTCTGTCCTTGAGGGTTTATACTTAAAATAATCTCTTTACTCTCTTTTGACTGAGTTTGGGTAGTTGAAGAGATTGATGAATGTATGTTGCCATCTTTAACTTGATTTTGTTTTTAAAGAAACACAGTATGTAAATTTTCTCCTCAAATAATTGCAGAAATATCTTAGCATAAATTGGTAATACCCGCTAAACACAGTCTTTACCCATGTGAGCCTTATTTAACTGTCCGATGGGATCAGAGTAGCTCCCTGAAAGTTACATGAGATCAAGTATATAAATTATTTGTCCTGCAGTTAATATATACTATATTTGGTTCCTACCTTTTTTGGAACCCACAAATGAATGTGTTTTATAATTAAAACATGAAGAGCTCATCTCAGCCTCCTCTTTCTCTGGACTCAGTGGAGTGCTAAATCAGCCTTCCAGAATGATCCTGAAGCCAAAGATGGTGGAGCCCCTGTTCCCCAGTTCCCCATCTCTGCTTCACCGGGGGAGCCCTGGTTTCCTGGCATTTCCTGTTTCCCCTTGGCTGACAGCTCATTTGTTTTATTCCTATTCTTGACCTGGGTTTCAGGCTCGTAAGAGAAATAGCATACATAAATCCACTATTGTCATAAACCCTGGTAGCTTCGCTTCTGTGGTTTAACAATGACTATAAGAAGTGAGGAATAAATTACAGTTGGGTGGCTAAGTGGTGTGCATTGCTTGTTTATGACTTTACGTTTAGGTTCGAGAGGGTGACATTCTTTGCACTGAGCTTCACAAACTTTTTTTCGGCCTACTTGAAAACTAGGCCGAGCTGATTTCCCAGTCTCATTTTTATGCATCATCATCTCCAAAGCTTGATTTCACCCTCAGTTCCACTACATTAGAAGCACATACACGCACACATAAATACACACATATGTACACAAACATGCACACACACATACAAATAAACACAAAAACACACACTCACATACACACAAACACATAACTACACCAAGGTCTTTCAGAGACCCTGGTCCCTTGGCAGACTCAGGACCTCTGCTTCTCCCAGAACAGAAATTCCTTTGCCCAAGTCAATGGGAAAACCATCTTCCTTTTTTAACTTGTCGTCTCCTGCAGTGTTAAGACCGCTGGCATTAGAAATACAAGGTTTGCATACTAAAAATTGAGATTTCTGGTATTTACTTTCTGAGAAGTCATTAACTTTTTTGTGTCACAGGCCTTTTTGGCCTTTGGACTCACTTCTCACGACACTGTTTTTAAATGCACACAATTAAATAGATAGGATCACAAAGGAAACTAATTATACAGTTTTCTATCTCAAAACTGTATATAACTTTCCTGATGTAGTAATATATATGCTAATTTATTAACATGTAAAAGATCATTTGGCATCAAGTTTAATAATTTGTTATTTCAGCATAAATGTTATTTGAATATATCTAAAACAATGGTAATGAGACATCAAAATATTTGTGGTTTTTGTCACAGATACTGCTAATACTAAGCTAGTTTGTTGCCTACATTCAAAATGTTAAACTTCAGTAGAGGTTAGTGAAAATAAAGTTGTAAAATGTGTCCCATCCAGGTGCAGGGACTTCCTGAATTCTAATTATGTGCACCAAGTTAAAACGAAAAGAAAAAAAAAAGCAAACAAAAAAAATCCCTCCCCTAAACCTATTGAAGTAGAGTCTCAGGGAGAAGGCCTAAGAGTATGCATTTCAGCAAGCTTCCAGAACAATGCACTGTTTTCTAAATAGGTCACTCTTTCAAGTCTCTGTGTACTTGCAGTTCTTGCCCCAGGATTGGACCATCTTTCCTGAAGCCTAGTGAAGACTGTTCAGCTAGCTCACTTCTTGCCAAGCCTTTCCTGAGAATATTCTTTATCCCCTACACCCTATCCTCAGGTAGATTTAGCATCTCTTTTAACTGGACTCCGTAGCACTTCTGGAATGTACTCATCCCTCTGCTCCCTGCTCCAGCCCATCATGGAAGGAGAAGGGTGGGACAGTGTGTTACGAATGTTAAAGCATTAGCAGGAAAAACCCAAAGAGCACGTGAAGCCCTGGACAATATATTTCACGTTCCTATTAACATAACTCAACTAATAGAGAATCCACAGAATGATGGGCATTTTGGAGTGGCTTTTTTTGATCATTTATCTTGTCCGTGAGCTCCATTTCAGGAGTTTGAGGATTTCGTCCTAGGGTTTCCAGGCACATTCCTTGGCCACCTTTATCCTCTGTACAGTGTGAACCTTGGACCCTTTCCCACTTATCTTTTTTTTCTCCCAAACCAACACCTTTACCCCTTCAACTGCATCACTCCCCCTATTCCATCCTCAAGCAAAGTCCACTTTTCATTGTTAATTATTCTCTTATCTGTTTGTTTCTGCAGCTGGTGGCGGCATAGCAGGGGCTTTAGGCTTGGGGGATGGAGGTGAGAGGAGGAGGAGAGTGGGCCTCACAGTGCTCTGGTCTCCAAGTGGATTATATATTTTTTTAATCAGATTTTTATTCCACAAAGACCAGCTCCTGTAGACACATCCTCTGTACCTTATTATGCTGAAGAGAATCTATCTCCTCCCTCAGTTTTAGTTACATTATCAAGGTCACCAGCTCCAGGAAGGTAGGCAGTGGGGGAGAATGGTTAGGGGAGAAAACCCCATCAACTCACATAGAGTTATTTCTTCAAGTGCTTATCTTTCCTATTAGACTGATATCTTCCACAGCAGAGTCTGCTGTTTAAAAGTAGGTGAGTTTTTTCTCTTGGTCAAATTAAACACTTTAAGTTGAAATTCTTTGATTCAATTATAGTAACATTTCTGTTATAGGACTGTATTATGTAAAACTATCATATGTGTAGTCAGTGTTCAATAGAGAAGCGCTTTATTGTTATTTGTCTTTTTTTTTGTAAGAGTTTTTTGATATGGACCATATTTTTAAAGTCTTTATTGAATTTGTTACAATATTGCTTCTGTTTTATGTTTTGGTTTTTTGGCCATGTGGCACGTGGGATCTTAGCTCCCCGACCAGGGATTGAACCTGCACCCCCCGCATTGGAAGGCGAAGTCTTAACCACTGGACCGCCAGAGAAGCCCCATTATTTGTCTTTTATTGCCAGTATTCAACAGAGTGCTGGCACATAATAGATGCTTAGTAACTCTTAAGGACTTGAAGGGCAAGGAGATAAAAAAAAACCCTGAGAATCAGGAAATTTAGGTTCAAGTCCTACCTCTGCTACTAATCTGCTTTGGGACCTTGGCCAAGACTCCTGTCCTTTCTAGAGTCAGTGACCTCATCCATCAACTGAAAAGATCAGTTTGTGTAACTTCAAAAGTAGGAGTTCCAGTGTTTTAGAACCTACAGGGGATCTTAATAATAATAATAACAGCAATTTCCATAAGGAAATCTGTATTTTGGTTTTTGAGTGTGATTTTGGTCATCTCTCAAGTTGAGAAATACTGTCCCAAGGTCCTCTTACCTCCTGTCTCAAAGATTATATTTTAGAACTGTATAAGGAATTATGAAAATGGTCTTAGGAAAATAAAATACGGAATCTTTCCCATACACTGAATTTTTATATCATGAGAGCATCTTTTAATCCTGTGGGCTCTACCCCCTCATTTAGTCATTAAATATCTGTTTGAAGCCCACTCTATGTCAGGAGCTGTGGAAGAACCAGGAATCCCAGAGGAAACAGCAACTGGTCTTTTCCTTGGAGGATCTCAGAAGCTGGGGAAGGGGGAGAGACAAGAAAACCAGTGATCTCAGTACAACTGTACTTGTCAGGATGCAGGGGAAGACAAGATGCAATGGTCCCAGGGGAGGTCGGAACTCAGTCTTGGGTATTTAGAGGTGATCCTGAAGGAAGTAATACTAGCTGCCTTCTTTCTTCCTTTTCCAAACACAAACGAAGCCTTTCCTGAAGTATCACAGCTTCTTAACAGCAAACACACTAAGCTGAACCACAACCTGCAGATTGATTAAACACCCAAAACTCCCCTCTGTGAAATGGCAAAACATAATTAAAACTTCGATCCTATTAAAATAAGGGGAAAGAAAGACCACTTCTCCGTCTTTATTTTTCCTAAATGGCAGCTGAATGGAATTCTTAAGCATCCACCAAGTGCTCATTATAGACTCAAGCCAAGCCACGTCTTGGCTTCCAGAGGAGCAGGAGGGAGTTGCTCTGGAGTTGCCAGTTCCATTACTGGGCAGCTTGTGGGTGGGGTGGGGTCTTTTTCCTAAATGCATCATTAAAATTTCCCTAGCGTGGACAGAAAAATTTTTAACTCGCCAATGAAAAGTACTTAAATGTCGTTAAAAAGTTTCAATTCTCTTATAATTCTCCTTAATGGTGCAAAAATCAGCTCTGGATTCCAGTTCTGAGATTGCATTTTCAAAGAACCCTGCAAGGGAAGTCTCAAATTATCTAATTACCATATTTATTGCCAGATTCTGTTTTCGAATCCCTGATGACTTTGTCAGATATATTTATGTGCTGTTCCTTTTCTTCTCTGGCCATGGATACTGATCTGGGCTTGTTGCAACTTGGATTGGAGGGCCTTTGCATTACGGATAATAGAAGGAAGCCTGGGTTGGAATGAACTGCAAGGCACACCCTGCCAGAGCCAGACCAAGAGGGAAACCATGGCTGCCTTCCTAGTAATCATTACCGGCATTAGACACACCATATTGTAATTGTTATTAATATAAATTAAGCTACATAACTAATCTGGCTCCTTTCCTGCTTAGAGGACCCAGGCCAGGGAGTCCCCCAGAATTCAGCTCCAATCCAGAGAGAAGCGGTTTCTCTTCATTCTTTCCTTAATTGAAGCTTAGCTACATAAAAAGTGTGTTATCATGAAGAAAGGAAAAAAATAAATGGTAATCACACTTAGGTGTCCTGCGGTTCTATCCAAGGGAAAGAATGGTCGTGACTCTGAAGATGTTAAAAGAACTGTAGCTTGATTTATGTATGCCAAATTTCAGTTTTATACAGTTCAGTGGGCAGAGTGGTTCTGTTTTTGTTTTTGTTTCTCAGGAAGTTGGGCACTGTTAAGAAAAGCAAAATCCCACTTCAACTTATTTCTCTGTGTCACTTGCTTCCCTGAAGAAAATGCTTGATGGGCTAAAATGAACATAACTTGACTTAGCAGTTCCTAGTCTACTCACACAGCTAAACAGAATAAAATAGAAAATGGATTCTTGAGAATGCTTTCTCTTTTAATGATCAAATACAATATCTGGAAAGGCTTTGTGTTCACATACTGGTTATGGATAGATAGTTTTAGTATTGCTTTTGAATTAAGATATTCTTAGCAACTTTGTCTCTAAAATAACACAATATTTTCATATATCCCTCCCCCCCCATCCCCCCTTTTAGGTTAAAGACTGTCTTCCTATAATGGCTGGGTGGTTTTCATATATCCTTTTATTTATTTATTTAAATTTATTTATTTATTTATTTATGGCTGTGTTGGGTCTTTGTTGCTGCGCGGGCTTTCTCTAGTTGCGGTGAGCAGGGGCTGCTCTTCATTGTGGTGCATGGGCTTCTCATTGCGGTGGCTTCTCTTGTTGTGGAGCACGGGCTCTAGGCACAAAGGCTTCAGTAGCTGTGGCTCGTGGGCTCAGTAGTTGTGGCTCGTGGGCTCTAGAGTGCAGGCTCAGTAGTTGTGGCACACGGGCTTATTTGCTCCATGGCATGTGGGATCTTCCCAGACCAGGGCTTGACCTATGTCCTGTGTCCCCTGCGTTGGCAGGTGGATTCTGAAACACTGCGCCACCAGGGAAGCCCTCATATATCATTTTAAATTAAGATATTCTTCTCTACGGTCTCCCTAAATTCTTGCAGTATGCTGATGTATTACTTTTTCTCCCCTCTAGGTCAAAGACTATCTTTTGTTTTTTTTTAATATATTTATGTTTTTTTGGCTGTGTTGGGCCTTCGTTGCTACATATGGGCTTTCTATAGTTGTGGCGAGCGGTGGCTACTCTCCGTTGCGGTGTGCGGGCTTCTCATCGCGGTGCCTTCTCTCGTTGCGGAGCACAGGCTCTAGGTGCGAGGGCTTCAGTAGCTGTGGCCCACGGGCTAAGTAGTTGTGGCTCAAGGGCTTAGTTGCTCCATGGCATGTGGATCTTCCCGGACTAGGAATCGAACCCGTGTCCCCTGCATTGGCAGGCGGATTCTTAACCACTGTGCCACCAGGGAAGTCCCAAGACTATCTTCTTTTATATATCTTTTATTATTTTTTTTCAAAAGACCTAGTTGATTTAGTCCCAAATAGATGCTGCACTTAGCACTTAACTATTCTTAGCAAGGAGGCCCTTTGCTTACAACATGCAAATAGAGATTTGCTTCTCGGAATACCATGATAAAATAACATGCCTAATAGCTAAAAGCACAGAAAAAAGCTTCAGACCTTCTTAAATGTGTCCAATTATAACGTTAAACCAACATATAAATGATAGTAAGTCATCAGCCACAGAAGATCTTCATTAGAAAATGAAGGAAGGAAATGTAGTATTTACTGGGCACATACAAAGGTGAGGAGCTGTGTGCAGTGCTTCCCTAAAGTTCTCTTAATTTATTCTTCATAAGAATCCTGCCAGGTTGGCTTTATTATCCCATTGGCTACTTATTCATCTGTTGATTCATTATTTATTTGCACACACATACACGTGCAAATGCACTCACTTATTTGCTGGGTGCTGGTGTTGGCAAGACACTCAGCTGGGCTCTGCTGTACAAAGTGAGTCAAGCCGGTCTTTGAAGTGCATACAGTTTAGTGGAGCAGGTGGAGGTGAGGGTAGAAGGGAGCAGAAAGATAAATCCTGAAATGCTGAGTGCCACTCCAGAGATATGAATGAGATGTCAGTGGAGCTAAGAGCAAACGCTAGAGTCACTGCGAGATCAGGGAACTTTCTGTCCTTTTTCCCCCTAGATAGAAACTACAGAGAACAAGGGCCTTTGGCTAAGAAATTAATTGAATCCTTACTAGGGCAGCAATTGCACTGATTTTCTTCCAGTAATGAAGGAAGCAGGCCTGGCCTTGGGCTCTGTTCTTTTTCCTTGCAAACTCCAAGAGACCTAATTTGGAAAAGGAGGAGTTTGAATAAAAGGACTGAACTCTGCAGGATAATGTGATTTTACAGATGCTATGGGTAGAGATGAACTTTTCAAAATATGAAGCACTTCCAAAATTAGTGTCTTCTACTTATGATTGAGATTTCTTTCCCCAAATTTTTCATTGGGAGGTTGTATATTGGGCATGTTTTGCCTAATAAATGTGTCTGCACTTTCACTAGTGGGAGGTTGTGAAGGGGTGGGATTTGGTGTGTCTGAGAATGCTTGGGCCATGCTGGGAAGATTTCTTCCCCTATTCTGTGAACTGTCAAAGGCAGTCAAGGAAGGTGGTTGTGTTTTCCGACATCAAATGCGTGTTTGTTTTTTCATGCCACTTCTCCAATTCTCCAACACTAACTGGGTGTCCAAAAATTCAATTCAAGTTCTGACACTAACTGCCCAAAGTTAGTGCAGACCCCATAAGACTAGCCCTGCTTCAGACACCAAATGCAAACGGGAAGCTACCCACACTTCTGCCCAGTTGACTACAGATTTGGAGGTTTCCACGAGTCCCCCATCTCAGGTCCTAATAATTCACTAAAATGACTCACAGAACTCAGAAAAACACTTACTTACATTTATGGTTTATTATAAAGGATAGAAATTAGAAACAGCCAAATGGAAAAGATGCATAAGGCAAGGTATGTGGGAAGTGGGGAATGTGAACAAATTCCATGCCCTCTCCAGGAACATCAATGTGTTCTCCAGCCTGGAAGCTCTCTGAATCTCATCATCCGAGAGCTTTACACCAATCTCCAGGCTTCCTTAACCTCCCTGGAGGTCAGGGTTGGGGTGGGTGGGAGCTGAAAATTCTCACCCTCTAATCACGTTTGCTTGTGCTGATGACCAGCCCCATCTTGAAGCTACTGTCACCTCATTAGCATAGACGCAGGTGTATTCAAAAAGGTCTCCTTATAAATCATAAAAGACCCTCCTATCACTCAGGAAATTCCAAGGGTTTTAGGAGCTCCGTGCTAGGAACTGAGGACAAACATCAAATATATATGTTTTATTGTACCTCAGTTGTACAAGAGTCAGTAGAGGAGAGGGATTTTAAGCTGGATGTCTGACTCCTGAGTCCTGCTTGTGATTCCACATTATTTCTCCCACCTACCTTTGGTGTTAACTACACTATCACAACTTTAAAGAAGATCTGAAACTCAGATGGCATTGTAAGAAGACCGGTGAAGTGACAATCCCAAGGGCCCACAGTGGCTTCACAGTCAGAATCACAAGAAGAGCTCCAGGATGGGGAACAGATATGCAAACGGGCAGGGCTGCCATGCATAGTGCTTTAGGTCATTCACTGTACAAGACCACCCAACCAAGGGCAAATGGAGATCACTAGAGATTGAAATTTAATCTGTGCTCCGCTTCCCCAGCAGTGTACCTGGTATGGAACTGTATGGAAAAAAGAAAAGTCTTTCTCTAATTCCCTCAAAGTTGCCACTTGGGTTAGCTATGTCTTGCACACATCTAACAATCATTATGAAGACTGTATAGTATTATAGAAAAACATGTTTTAACTAAGTGAAAATTGCAGTATGTGAAATTGTTGAACAATGTGAATATAACTGCATAATGACAACTCTAAAAAAAAATGCTCAAGAAAAATAAGACCTGAGGTGAGGTATTGGTTCTTTCCCTTTTATTTCCTTCTTTCCCAGATTTTCAGTAATATGGCTATATTATATTTATAATGAAAATAAATATTTAAAAAACAAAATAATGCAATGCTATTTTTATATCCTTAGCTTTCTCAAAGACAAAGTATGTGTATGTAATGTAAATGTGTATTGGGCTGGAGGAGACAGAGGCAGGGTTACTGAATAATCACGAATTGGAGTAGTGAGAGGTACGTGAGCCAGAAGCGATAAGAACTAAGGGAAGATTGCTTTATGTACAAAAATTAGCTATGTATTCTTTTCTGCCACCACTTGCCACTTATTTCAACAATTGAAGATTTTTGGTGCAATAAGTAACTCTGTTAATGTGAAAATGCCTCCTCTGTGAGGGTTAAGCCTTGTAGACTCCATAATGTACATAAACTTAATTAGATCAACATCTAACTAAGAGTCCCACATTCAGCTTCCCTGTTGTCAGAACTTCTTCAGACTGAAGAACCTGAAAGGGAGTTTTGCATGCTTTCCTATCATCAGCCTTCTTCTGGTAATCACTGTTCCTGTAGAGGACCTGCTTTAGAGGGATTTGGAGTTTCATAACTGAGCTTCAGAAGAATTGCTCTAATAATAATGACGAAGATAATAGGGATGATGATGTAGACACTGATAATAACTAATACTCACTGACTCTTAGTTATGTGCCAGGCACATACTGAAGTGCCTTACATGCATCATCTCATTTAATCCTCAGTATTGTTGCAGAGCAGGTGCCATTTTCCCCCCATTTAATAGATGAGCAAGTTTGTGAGACATATGTAACTTGCCCAGAGTCACCCAGCTCTGAGTTGCTGCAGCCGGGAATTCCACCCAAGACAGCTTGATTCTAAGACCTGAGTTTTTAACCATGGTGTTACAGTTTTTCTCTACCATAAGGGAGGCAAACTTTTTATGTAAAAAGCCAGATAGTAAATATTTTAGGCTTTGTGAACCAAAGGGCAAAACTGAGGCTATGACGTAGGTAAAAGAGAGAAAATGAATTTCTACAAATTTTTCATTGATGAAACCCAGTATTTTATTTATGGACATTGAAATATGAATTTAATATACTTTTCGTATACCAAGAAATATTATTATGCTTTAATATTTATTTATTTATTATTTTCAACCGTTAAGAGTGCAAAAACCATTCTTAGCTTGGAAACCATACAAAAGAAAGTGGAGTGGGAGAGTACAATAGTTTGAAGACTGCTGTTTAGCTGGGATGTTCTTGGGTAGGCAGTTGTAGATGGGAGTGAATAGGATGCTTAACCAACAATTAAAGGGAAATTGGTACCCTGGGATTTTGGCTGAGAAAACTAAAAGGATGCTGAATGTCAAGAAGGAAAACTCAAATCATGTTGCCATTCAGCTGAAGTTTCTCTGGCACAGCCTTCAGAAGCACTACCTATCCTTGCTTTGAGTAGTGAGGTTTCCATTTTGAATTTAGCACTGTGAAAAATTCTTAAGGGGGAGTGAACAGAATACTTGAAATTGGAACTTGTCTAGAAAATCTAGCATATGTTTGTTTAGCGGTAGGTTAAGTTTAGATGTTATAATTAGTTTGGAACTCTGCCCACTTCTCTGTCTTTCTGACTGTAACCCACTTGCTCAAGTAGAGGGAAGAAGAAAAAAAAAAAAGAGAGAGAGAACAAAAGGAGAACAAAGAAGAGATGAGAGAATAGCTGTACTTATGGCACATGTTTCCGTTATTCCGTCTTCAGGAACTCTTAAGATTTCATCATATTTCTTGGGGAATTTATGTACTTACATACTATTCTGGAATTCAGCCAACTCTAGTGGCGGCCAGGTGATGGAGAGAAAGGACACTGAGAGGATATTCAGGACATGGCCTCATTTCCATCGGGCTGAGTGACCTTCAGCAGGTGACTAACTTCCTGGATCTCTGTGTCATCTTCTATAAAACAAGAGATGAGGGCTTCCCTGGTGGCACAGTGGTTAAGAATCCACCTGCCAATGCAGGGGGCACGGGTTCGAGCTCTGGTCTTGGAAGATCCCACATGCCACGGAGCAACTAAGCCCGTGCACCGCAACTACTGAGCCTGTGCTCTAGAGCCCACGAGCCACAACTACTGAGCCCGAGTGCCACAACTACTGAAGCCCACGCGCCTAGAGCCCATGCTCTGCAACAAGAGAAGCCACCCAATGAGAAGCCCACGCACTGCAATGAAGAGTAGCCCTGCTCACTGCAACTAGAGAAAAGCCCGCGTGCAGCAACAAAGACCCAATGCAGCCAAAAATTTTAATTAATTAATTAACAAAAAAGAGATGAGCTCAAAATGTGGTAATCCTTATGAACCGAGACTTTTGATTATCTCCAAATCAGGACTAGCAATTGCTTCTCTAGGAAAAATATTATGAGCAGCAAGTGCAAATAATGTAAGTGATCACATTTTGTCTTCTAACACTAAGGACACTCTTAAAATAAATTTGCTTTGAAAGAGATAAGCTCTTGGAGTCCCTTGGGGACCCTGCATCAAATTTTAGGAGAGAATATGGGGCTCTTACAGTTAAGGCTCAATACCAAGTACATTAAACTAAATCAGAACACTGTAGTCAAGATCCAAATGGTACCAGCTGAACCTACGGTAAGAGGTAAGATGGCATAATAACAACCTGCAGATACTAAGGAATTTATATACATCACCAGGTAACAGGCAGACCCTTGGAATTTCAGATTCTAAGAATAAGTTGAAGTTATAAAGAAAGACGTAGTCAGAAGACCTGGGATTGAGTCTTGGCTTTGCCCTTACTAGCTGTGTGAATTTGGGGAAGTTATCTAGTATACTGAGCCTCAGTTTCCCATTTTCAAAATGGAGATAATATTTATTGGTCAGTGTTATGGCTCAGACTTATCAATTCATTCATCTATTCAATGAGCATTGCTTAAGTTCCTTCTATGTGTAGATACTAAAGATAAAAACATATGTAGTACATGGTCGTGTTCCTCAAAAAGCTCATAGATGAGAACAAGGTGGTAAGACAGTAAGTATACATGCAGCAGCCTGCCAATGGTCCAAGCTGGGTTCTGTGAGAACAAAGAATAGGGATTCCCTACCCTGCCTAAATAGAGAGTGAGGGACCCGGAAGAAATGTAAGGTCAGAACTGAATATTGATGGGTGAGTGGGGATTAGCCAAGGCAAAAGGAGAAATTGTGTTCCAGGCAGAAGCAGCAGCATGAACAAAGGACTAGAGGGAAGAAGAATGTGGAACGTTTTGCAAACTCCTGGAAAGTGTAGTGAGAAGAGTTTTGGCAAACGAGGTGATTTCTGACACATGATTTAAAAGTTGTGTCGTTTTTATTTAGTCCAGTTCTCAGCCAGGTGATTACGGCAACCACCAGTGACACTCATGTTGGTTGCATGTATCCTTGACATGATGTGATGAGAATGGCACTTCAGCTCTGTGATCTTCCTCCCCGAAACCCAAAATACCAGTGTAACTGTGAAAAAAGTTATAAGACAAACCCAAACTGAAGGGCAGTGTCTCTAACCAGTAGTCTTCGAAACGGTCAAGGTCATCAAAAACAAAGCAAGTCTGAGGAAACTGTTATTGGCCAGAGAAGGCTAAGGAGACCAGTTGACCAAATGTAATATGGTTTTCTGCATGGGATCCTGGAGCAGAAAAAGGACATTAGGTAAAATTTAGTGGCATCCAAGTAAAATATAGTTTAATAATGATTACCAGTCTTGGTTCCTTAGTTGTGACAAATGTACCATGGTTATAGAAGATGTTAACAACTGGGGAAGCTAGGTGAGGGATATATGGGAACTTCCAATATTATCTTTGCAACAAAAAGTAAACCTAAAATTATTCTAAAAATAAAAAGTTTATTTTAAAAAATATACAATATTCTCTTTGACTATCAGTTAAGAAATGTAAAAGCAATGAACTCTCCAAGGCATATTATTGATACTATCTTTGAGCACAGTTCACAACCTTATTGTTATCTGGGAGGAATCTCCAAGTCTCCTTTCAATATAAGCTGTGCTGAGAAAAACGGATATTTGTGAGATCAGCTCTCATTAAGCCTTATTTGAAGGTCAAAGAGAAACGGAGCAAATTAGGAAGAGGTTCTTGGATTTAAGATTCTTGCAAACTCTTTTTATCTGACACAACTTGATGTGATCATGTTGCAATCTTTCTTCTGACATCTTGGGATCTAGGAAGAGGGTAATAGAGTCCAGCGCTTTGCAATTATCCTTATAGACCCCATCCTATAAGTGGGGGGAAAGATTTTGTCACACAGTTGAGGAAGACAAATGATCTACAGTGGTCAAGCTTGGGGGTTCCCTGGTGGCCTAGTGGTTAGGATTCCGGGCTTCCACTGCTGTGGCCTGGGTTCAATCCCTGATCCAGGGAACTGAGATCCTGCAAACTGCGCTGCGGGGCCAAAACCAAAAAAGACAAAAAACACCGCCCCCCACCCCGCAAAAGAACCCAATTTTTACAGTGGGCAAGCTAAAGGCAGTATGGTGGGATGGAGGACCCTGACAGGAGAGAGAATAGGCATGGGTTGTAGGCATGGCTTGGCAGACCACTGCTCTGCCTTCTCATCTACATTATAAAATTAGGATTTTGGAGTAGGTTTTTTTTTTTAATTTTTAAAAAATATTTATTTATTTTTGATGTGGCACATATATACAATGGAATATTACTCAGCCATAAAAAGGAACGAAATTGAGTCATTTGTTGAGGCGTGGATGGATATAGAGACTGTCAAACAGAGTGAAGTAAGTCAGAAAGAGAAAAACAAATATAGTATATTAACGCATGTATGTGGAACTTAGAAAAATGGTACAGATGAACCGGCAGGGCAGAAGTTGAGACACAGATGTAGAGAACACACGTATGGACACCAAGGGGGGGAAACAATGGTGGGGTGGGGATGGTGGTGTGCTAAATTGGGCGATTGGGATTGACCTGTATACACTGATGTGTATAAAATTGATGACTAATAAGAACTTGCAGTATAAAAGAACAAATAAACAAAACAACTAATACTAAACTTTCTTTGGGTTATTTGTATGGAAATATGTTAATATAAATGTTTCAGACATTACATGAAATTTCTAAAAATCTTATATGTTCTGGTATAATGTTATAAGTCATAATACTAGTTATTACTTTAAAATGTATATCTCAGAAATAACTAAATTTCCTTGTCAATTCCATTATTATAACTTTCATCAAATCTTTAACCATGGTCATTTTTAAGTCTTTTGTCATTTACAGACAGTTCTGGGTGTACTCTTATGCTTTTGCAAAAATGTTCCTATAAAAGGGTTTCATCTTCAGGGAATTCATGGAAAAGACTCTGACAAGTACAGGTTTCTGGTAACTGACTCTACTGCTGAACTGAATGAATAAGCATTTTCAGAACTCTAATGGAAAACTCATGAACTCATAAAAGTGCTAACAAAAGATCAAGATGAAAAATAATTAATTACACGGGACTGAGTGAACTGATGAGGATGATTATAATTTTTGTGACTTTCTGTTTGAATAAAAAAAAAAAAATCCCAGAAGGACTCAGAGGCAAAAAATATACAAATCAATTTTCACTGCAAAGTAAAGGAGCTGTTGCAGTGGAGGATTACTGGACTGAATGTCAATATTATGACATAGTGTGAGTGTGTTTCATGTTTGGTAATTGCAATCATTGTTGCTTTTGTTGTGGTCATCCATTTACAATGCTTGGTGTCAGTTTATTTATCTCTTGTAAAAATAAAATACGGTGTGTGTGTGAGAAAAAAAAAAAGAGACTCCCTTAGTGAACACAATTTATAACTAAAGCCAGGCACAGTTAAGCATCAATTCTACTAATTCCTGTGTAAATAGATGTATGCATTAAGGTATCTTTTTTTATAGAAATTAAGACATAAAGGGCTTTATTATAAGAAAAATATACAATATTTTTATTCCAAAAAATATTTATTTTTGGCTGCATTGGGTCTTCGTTGCTGCGCGCGGCCTTTCTCTAGTTGGTGAGCGGGGCCTATTCATTGTTGCGGTGCTCTGGCTTCTCATTGCGGTGGCTTCTCTTGTTGCGGAGCACGGGCTGTAGGTGTGTGGGCTTCAGTAGTTGTGGCTCACAGGCTCTAGAGCACTGGCTCACTAGTTGTGGCACACGGGCTTAGATGCTCCACGGCATGTGGGATCTTCCCAGACCAGGGCTCGAACCCGTGTCCCCTGCGTTGGCAGGCGGATTTAACCAGTGTGCCACCAGGGAAGTCCCTGGAGTAGTTTCTTTTCTCCTAGCCCTAATATTCTAAGATTCATTTTCTAGACAGTTGAAAACATGTTCAGGAGCATGGCATCTTTTTTCACAAGACTGAATATTTGTAGAGCCAAGAGGAATTTCTAAACCCTGATTTAACACAACTACCTACATTTTGAAAGGCAATATATTTTTCAAACTAATGAGTTTGGATGGTTCAACTTAATGTGGCATATTTTTCACAAAATTAACCAATCTACCCATCTTTTCTTTTGGTTTTCTTATATTAGCTGAGGCAGTTCTAGGGAAAGTTTGTTTCTTTTTTTCCTTTCCAGAGTTTCCCTTTCAATGTATACATTTCTTGGAGTGCTGCTTTTGCCGGAATGCTGAGCACAGACAGGCAGGTCTCCCCTGCTTCTCCCTTCCCCTCAGGATATAGCTACAGGCCTGATAGAAAGATTCCTAGACCAGACCTGAATGTCTCAAGAGACCTGGAATTTAACCCTGACTCTCCCACTAATTTCCAGTGAGGCCCTAGGCAATGACTTTTTTTCTCTGAGTATCAATTTCCTTATCTATATAATCAAGAATGAATTATATCCTCTCCAGGGCTCCTCCTGGATACAGATACTTGTCTTATTCCAGAGGATCCTAAGAAGGAAGGGGGAAAGCTTTACTCTTTTATTCATTCTGTCAGTCATTTCCTTAATCATATATTGATTTCTTTCTTCACACACTCAAATATGTAGAGGGATCCATTTTAGTTAGTTCCTAGATACCATCAAGAAGCTCATGTTTAAGTAGAAAAAACAAAGAAGAACGTTATAATTCAGTGTAATAAAAGTATACAGAAGGTGCTAAGTTGCCCAGAGGAGGAATAAACGAGCTCCACCAGGGAACACCAAACGCTCTTCCACTTCAGAGTTTTTGCACTTGCTGTTCCCTTCTTCTGAAACACTCTTCCCCCAGACATACTCGTGGCTTGCTCTGTAGCCTAACCCAGTTTTCTGCTCAGAATTCCTCCTTAGGTGAAGATTTCCTCGACTACCCCATCCCTCTCTTATTGTGCTTCATTTTTTTCAACTTGCTTCATTATATCACATATTTAGTTGTTTATTTATCATCTGTTCATCCATTAGATGTAAACTCCCAGGAGGGCAGGAGCTTCTTTCCGGTTGACCATAATATCTCCAGCACTAGGTCTGTGTCTTGTAAATATTTGTTAAATACTAAATGAATGAATGAATGCTGAGTGATGCACAAAAGCTTCCTGGAGAAGGTAGGTGGTGGTGATTCAGGTGAACAAGTGAAAGCATGAACAGGCATTACCAAAGCAAAGGCACAGTGAGAACAGGAATTCTAGATAGAAGAAACATATGAGCAGAAGCCTGTAGGGATGAGGAAACTGGGATTGTTACCCAAATGGCAAATAGTTTGGTGCTGCTGAAGTTTAGAATGAGATGGTGATGCGAGCAGCTAGCCATGAGGCTGGAGATGTCAGCAGATGGATCACCTATGGCTGTGTATGCCAAGCAAGGAAGGAGGGGAACTGGGTAACGAGGGTGAGGAGCCATTGAAAAAACCCAGTCAGAAGGGGGTAGAATCCCTGTATCTTCTCAAACCATATTATGACTTTCCCTTCAAATCCTGACCAACTCCAGCCCCCTTCTATTGACATTCCTTTGAACTGGGGTTTTTCAAGCATTTTTGACTATGAACCTCAGTAAGAAATAAATTAAACCTGATGTCCCAGTTCAAAGATAAATTGTTAGATGATAGGTAGGTGAATAGATATATAGATAGATAGACAGATATTTAATACAACTACAAGCAATCTATTCTATTCTACTCTAATTAATTTTTAAAGTATTAGCTGCTTTCGCTAAACTGATTTCTCTACCCACTGTTTTCAAATGCACCTGTAACTGGATCATGATATAAACATACGTACACATGATATAAACAAATATATATATATATATATATATATATATATATATATAAAAACATCTTTTTTGGAGTATAATTGCTTTACAATGATGTGTTAGTTTCTGCTTTATAACAAAGTGAATCAGCTATGCATATACATATATCCCCGTATCCCCTCCCTCTTGTGTCTCCCGCCCACCCTCCCTATCCCACCCCTCTAGGTGGTCAGAAAGCACCGAGCTGATCTCCCTGTGCTGAGCTGATCTCCCTGTGCTATGCGGCTGCTTCCCACTAGCTATCTATTTTACATTTGGTAGTGTATATACATCCATGCCACTCTCTCACTTCGCCCCAGCTTACCTTCCCCCTCCCCGTGTCTTCAAGTCCATTCTCTACATCTGCATCTTTATTCCTGTCCTGCCCCTAGGTTCTTCAGAACCATTTTATTTTTTTAGATTCCATATATATGTGTTAGCATACGGTATTTATTTTTCTCTTTCTGACTTATTTAACTCTGCATGACAGACTCTAGGTCCGTCCACCTCACTACAAGTAACTCAATTTCATTTCTTTTTATGGCTGAGTAATATTCCATTGTATATATGTGCCACATCTTCTTTATCCATTCATCTGTCAGTGGACATTTAGGTTGCTTCCATGTCCTGGTTATTGTAAGTAGAGCTGCAATGAACATTGTGTTATATGACTCTTTTTGAATTATGCTTTTCTCAGGGTATATGCCCAGTAGTGGGATTGCTGGGTCCTATGGTAGTTCTATTTTTAGTTTTTTAGGGAACCTCCATACTGTTCTCCATAGTGGCTGTATCAATTTACCTTCCCACCAACAGTGTGAGAGGGTTCCCTTTTCTCCACACCCTCTCCACCATTTATTGTTTGTAGATTTTTTGATGATGGCCATTTTGACCTGTGTGATGTGGTACCTCATTGTAGTTTTGATTTGCATTTCTCTAATGATTAGTGATGTTGAGCATCTTTTCATATGTTTGTTGGCAATCTGTATATCTTCTTTGGAGAAATGTCTGTTTAGGCCTTCTGCCTATTTTTGGATTGGGTTGTTTGTTTTTTTTGATATTGAGCTGCATGAGCTGCTTGTAAATTTTGGAGATTAATCCTCTGTCAGTTGCTTCATTTGCAAATATTTTCTCCCATTCTGAAGGTTGTCTTTTCATCCTCTTTATCATTTCTTTGCTGTGCAAAATCTTTTAAGTTTCATTAGGTCCCATTTGTTTATTCTTGTTTTTATTTCCATTATGGTAGGAGGTGGGTCAAAAAGGATCTTGCTGTAATTTATGTTATAGAGTGTTCTGCCTCTGTTTTCCTCTAAGAGTTTTATAGTGTCTGGCCTTACATTTAGGTCTTTAATCCATTTTGAGTTTATTTTTGTGTATGGTGTTAGGGAGTGTTCTAATTTCATTCTTTTACATGTAGCTGTCCAGTTTTCCCAGCACCACTTAATTGAAAATGCTGTCTTTTCTCCATTGTATATTCTTTCCTCCTTCATCAAAGATAAGGTGACCATATGTGCATGGGTTTATCTCTGGGATTTCTATCCTGTTCCATTGATTTACATTTCTGTTCTTATGCCAGTACCATACTGTCTTGATTACTGTAGCTTTGTAGTATAGTCTGAAGTCCAGGAGCCTGATTCCTCCAGCTCCGTTTTTCTTTCTCAAGATTGCTTTGGCTATTCAGGATCTTTTGTGTTTCCATACAAATTTTAAAATTCTTTGTTCTAGTTCTGTGAAAAATGCCAGTGGTAGTTTGATAGGGATTGCATTGAATCTATAGATTGCTTTAAGTAGTATAGTCATTTTCACAATATTGATTCTCCCAATCCAAGAACATGGTATATCTCTCCATCTGTTTGTATCATCTTTAATTTCTTTCATCAGTGTCTTACAGTTTTCTGCATACAGGTCTTTCATCTCCTTTGGTAGGTTTATTCCTAGGTATTTTCTTCTTTTTGCTGCAGTGGTAAATGGGAGTGTTTCCTTAATTTCTCTTTCAGATTTTTCATCATTAGTGTATAGGAATGCAAGAGATTTCTGGGCAATAATTTTGTATCCTGCTACTTTACCAAATTCATTGATTAGCTCTAGTAGTTTTCTGGTAGCATCTTTAGGATTCTCTATCTCTAATGTCATGTCATCTGCAAACCGTGACAACTTTAATTCTTCTTTTCCAATTTGCATTCCGTTTATTTCTTTTTCTTCTCTGATTGCTGTGGCTAAAACTTCCAAAATTATTTTGAATAATAGTGGTGAGCGTGGACAACTTTGTCTTGTTCCTGATCTTAGTGGAAATGGTTTCAGTTTTTCACCATTGAGAATGATGTTGGCTGTGGGTTTGTCATATATGGCCTGTATTATGTTGAGGTAAGTTCCCTCTATGCCTACTTGCTACAGGGTTTTTATTGTAAATGGGCGTTGAATTTTATCAGAAGCTTTTCTGCATCTATTGAGATGATCATATGGTTTTTTTCCTTCAATTTGTTAATATGGTGTATCATGTTGATTGATTTGCGTATATTGAAGAAAGCTTGCATTGCTGGGATAAACCCCACTTGATCACGGTGTATGATCATGGTGTATGATCCTTTTAATGTGCTGTTATATTCTGTTTGCTAGTATTTTGTGGAGGATTTTTGCATCTATGTTCATCAGTGATATTTGCCTATAGTTTTCTTTTTTTGTGACATCTTTGTCTGGTTTTGGTATCAGCGTGATGGTGGCCTCGTAGAATGAGTTTGGGAGTATTCCTCCCTCTGCTATATATTGGAAGAGTTTGAGAAGGATAGGTGTTAGCTCTTCTCTAAATGTTTGATAGAAGGATAGGTGTTAGCTCTTCTCTAAATGTTTCACAGAATTTGCCATCTGGTCCTGGGCTTTTGTTTGTTGGAAGATTTTTAATCACAGTCTCAATTTCCGTGCTTTTGATTGCTCTGTTTATACTTTCTATTTCTTCCTGGTTCAGTGTCAGAAGGTTGTGCTCTTCTAAGAATTTGTCCATTTCTTCCAGGTTCTCCATTTTATTGGCATAGAGTTGCTTGTGGTAATCTCTCATGATCCTTTGTATATCGGCAGTGTCAGTTGTTACTTCTCCTTTTTCATTTCTAATTCTATTTATTGGAGTCTTTCCCCTTTTTTCTTTGATGAGTCTGGCTAATGGTTTATCAATTTTATCTTCTGAAAGCACCAGATTTTAGTTTTATTGATCTTTGCTATTGTTTCCTTCATTTCTTTTTCATTTATTTTTGATCTGATCTTTATGATTTCTTTCCTTCTGCTAACTTTGGGTTTTTTTTGTCCTTTCTCTAATTGCTTTAGGTGTAAAAGTTGGTTGTCTATTTGAGATGTTTCTTGTTTCTTGAGGTAGGGTTGTATTGCTATAAACTTCCCTCTTAGAACTGCTTTTGCTGCATCCCATAGGTTTTAGGCCATCGCGTTTTCATTGTCATTTGTTTCTAGGTATTTTTGATTTTCTCTTTGATTTCTTCAGTGATCTCATGGTTATTTAGTGGTGTATTGTTTAGCCTCCATGTGTTTGTATTTTTTACAGAGTTTTTCCTGTAATTGATGTCTAGTCTCATCGCACTGTGGTCCGAAAAGATACTTGATACGCTTTCGACTTTCTTAAATTTACCAAGGCTTGATTTATGACCCAAGATATGATCTATCCTGGAGAATGTTCCATGAGCACTTGAGAAGAAAGTGTATTCTGTTGTTTTTGGATGGAATGTCCTATAAATATCAATTAAGTCCATCTTGTTTAATGTATCATTTAAGGTTTGTGTTTCCTTATTTATTTCCATTTTGGATGATCTGTCCATTGGTGAAAGTGGGGTGTTATAGTCCCCCACTATGATTGTGTTACTGTCGATTTCCCCTTTTATGGCTGTTAGCATTTACCTTATGTACTGAGGAGTTCCTATGTTGGGTGCATAAATATTTACAATTGTTATATCTTCTTCTTGGATTGATCCTTTGATCATTATGTGGTGTCCTTCTTTGTCTCTTGTAATAGTCTTTATTTTAAAGTCTATTTTTTCTGATATGAGAATTGCTACTCCAGCTTCCTTTTGATTTCCATTTTCATGGAATATCTTTTTCCATCCCCTCACTTTCAGTCTGTATGTGTTCCTAGGTCAGAAGTGGGTCTCTTGTAGACAGTATATATATGGGTCTTGTTTTTGTATCCATTCAGCCAGTCTGTGTCTTTTGATTGGAGCATTTAATCCCTTTACATTTAAGGTAATTATCGATATGTATGTTTCTATCCCCATTTTCTTAATTGTTTTGGGTTTCTTATTGTAGGTGTTTTCCTTATCTTGTGTTTCCTGCCTAGAGAAGTTCCTTTAGCATTTGTTGTAAAGCTGGTTTGGTGGTGCTGAATTCTCTTAGCTTTTGCTCGTCTGTAAAGTTTTTGGTTTCCCCATCAAATGTGAATGAGATCCTTGCTAGGTAGGGTAATCTTGGTTGTAGGTTTTTCCGTTTCATCACTTTAAATATGTCCTGCCACTCCCTTCTGGCTTGCAGGGTTTCTGCTGAAAGATCAGGTTTTAACCTTAAGGGGGTTCTCTTGTATGTTATTTGTTGTTTTTCCCTTGCTGCTTTTAATAATTTTTCTTTGTATTTAATTCTTGCCAATTTGATTAATATGTGTCTTGGCGTGTTTCTCCTTGGATTTATCCTGTATGGGACTCTCTGCGCTTCCTGGAATTGATTGACTATTTCCTTTCCCATGTTAGGGAAGTTTTCAACTATAATCTCTTCATATATTTTCTCAGTCCCTTTCTTTTTCTCTTCTTCTTCTAGGACCCCTATTATTCAAATATTGGTGCGTTTAATGTTGTCCCAGAGGTCTCTGAGACTGTCCTCAATTCTTTTCATTCTTTTTCCTTTATTCTCCCCTGCTGTACTTATTTCCACTATTTTATCTTCCAGGTCACTTATCCGTTCTTCTGCCTCAGTTATTCTGCTATCTATTCCTTCTAGAGAATTTTTAATTTCATTTATTGTGTTGTTCATCATTGTTTGTTTGCTCTTTATTTCTCCTAGGTCCTTGTTAAATGTTCCTTGTATTTTGTCTAATCGATTTCCAAGATTTTGGATCATGTTTACTATCATTACTGTGAATTCTTTTTCAGGTAGACTGCCTATTTCCTCTTCATTTTTTTGGTCTGGTGGGTTTTCACGTTGCTCCTTCATCTGCTGTGTGTTTCTCTGTCTTCTCATTTTGCTTCACTTACTGTGTTTGGGGTCTCCTTTTCGCAGGGTGCAGGTTCGTAGTTCCCGTTATTTTTGGTGTCTGCCTCCAGTGGCTAAGGTTGATTCAGTGGGATGTGTATGCTTCCTGGTGGACAGAACTGGTGCCTGTGTTCTGGTGGATGAGGCTGGATCTTGTCTTTCTGGTGGGAAGGACTGTGTCCGGTGGTGTGTTTTGGGGTGTCTCTGACCTTATTATGATTTTAGGCAGCCTCTCTGCTAATTGTGTTCCTGTCTTGCTAGTTGTTTAGCATAGGATGTCCAGCACTGTAGCTTGCTGGTCATTGAGTGGAGCTGGGTCTTGGTGTTGAGATGGAGATCTCTGGGAGAGCTTTCGCCGTTTGATATTACGTGGAGCTGGGAGGTCTCTGGTGGACCAATGTCCTGAACTTGGCTCTCCCACCTCAGAGGCACAGGCCTGAAACCCAGCCGGAGCACCAGGTCCCTGTCAACCACACAGCTCAGCAGAAAAAGGAGAAAAAAAGAAAGAAAGAAAGAAAAATAAAATAAAGTTATTAAAATAAAAAAATTATTAAAAATAAAAAATTTAAAAAGTAATTTAAAAAAAGAAAGAAAGAAAGAAGAGAGCAACCAAACCAAACAACAAATCCACCGATGACAGCAAGTGCTAAAAACTATACTAAAAAAAAAAAAAGAACCCCCAAAAAACGGAAACACAGAACCCTAGGACAAATGGTAAAAGCAGAGCTGTACAGAGAAAATCACACAAAGAAGCATACACATGCACACACACAAAATGAGAATGAAAAGAAAGAAATATATATCTATGCATAAGATGAAAAACAAAAACAAAAACAGCAACCAAATTAATAAGGAAATCTACCATTGATAATAAACTCTAAATACTAAACTAAGATAAACGTAAAACCAGAAACAAATTAGGTGCAGAAAGCAAACCCCAAGTCTACAGTTGCTCCCAAAGTCCACCACCTCAATTTTAGGATGATTCTCTTCAGGTATTCCAGGGATGCAGGGTACATCAAGTTGATTGTGGAGATTTAATCTGCTGCTCCTGAGGCTGCTGGGAGAGATTTCCCTTTCTCTTCTTTGTTTGCTCACCTCCTGGGATTCAGCTTTTGATTTGGCCTTGCCTCTGCGTGTAGCTCGCCTGAGGGCAGCTGTTCCTTGCCCAGATAGGATGGGGTTAAAGGAGCAGCTGATTTGGGGGCTCTGGCTCACTCAGCCTGGGGGGAGGAAGGGGTACGGAATGCGGGGTGAGCCTGTGGTGGTAGAGGCCGGTTCTCCCAGGGAAGTTGTCCTTGGATCACAGGACCCTGGCAGTGGCAGGCTGTACGGGCTCCTGGGAGGGCAGGTGTGGATAGTGACCTGTGCTCGCACACAGACTTCTTGGTGGCTGCAGCAGCAACCTTAGCATTTCATGCCTGTCTCTGGGGTCTGGGCTGATAGCCCCGGTTCGCGCCCATCTCTGGAGCTTATTTAGGCGGTGCTCTGAATCCCCACTCCTCACGCACCCCAAAACAATGGTCTCTTGCCTCTTAGGCAGGTCCAGACTTTTTCCCGGTCTTCCTCCTGGCTAGCTGTGGCGCACTAGCCCCCTTCAGGCTGTGTTCACGCAGCCAACCCCAGTCCTCTCCCTGGGATCTGATCTCCGAAGCCCGAGCCTCAGCTCCCAGCCCCCGCCATCCCGGTGGATGAGCAGACAAGCCTCTCGGGCTGGTGAGAGCTGGTCGGCACCGATCCTCTGTGCGGGAATCTCTCCACTTTGCCCTCCGCACTCCTATTGCTGCTCTCTCCTCCGTGGCTGTGAAGCTTTCCCCCTCCCCCTGCCCCGCCCCCTGCAGTCTCCGCCAGTGAAGGGCTTTCTAGTGTGTGGAAACTTTTCCTCCTTCACAGCTCCCTCCCAGAGGTGCAGGTCCTGTCCCTATTCTTTTGTCTCTGTTTTTTTCTTTTTTCTTTTGCCCTACCCAGATACGTGGGGAGTTTCTTGCCTTTTGGGAGGTCTGAGGTCTTCTGCCAGCGTTCAGTAGGTGTTCTGTTGCAGTTGTTCCACATGTAGATGTGTTTCTGATGTATTTGTGGGGAGGAAGGTGATCTCCATGGCTTACTCCTCTGCCATCTTGAAGGTCCTCCCATATATATATATAATTTAAACTGAGGATTACATTCAAGAAAATCTGAGCCATACTGCTTTACGATCCAAGGCCCAGGCCCAGACATTTCTGCATCAGAGAGCACACCCCAGGCAAATGGCCTTTGACCCTAAGATCACTCAGATTCCATGCTGGGAGAATTCTGTGATGAAAAGCTGGGAGGCCAGTTAATTGTCCTTGCCTTCAGCAGCCAAAGCTCAAGGAGTGGGCTGCCTTGTGATAGTGTGCTCCTGAGCATGCCAATAGCAGTTGCCTTTCAAAGCCTAGATGTATTAAATGCGTTCTTAAAATGACCTGATTCCTGGCAGGAAGCCCCAGGGGATGTGCAAGAATTTCTTGTGAAGATCATCATTGTTGATATCAGTCCTCCTGGAGAAAAGGCATTTAGTAGACTTGCATTTGTCTGGCGTGGTTGGAGTCTGCCTGGTTTATGGGTTGTTGCAGGAAGATGGATTTTTGAAATAAATCTTTGCCTACAGCAACCAGAGGACTTCCAGGTCACCTTTAGTAAGGGAGTAGGCAGTGTACCGTTGGGAAAGAGCATAGCATTGTGAATTTGAAGACCTGGGATTGAGTCTAAGACTGTCTTCCTGGGTGGCCATGGGCAAGTCATCTTTTTCAGACTCAATTTCCTTACACATAAAACAGGAGTAACGATACCTTTCCTTGACTTCACAGAGGCATCTTAGGGATAAAAATGATAACATATGTCAAAGTGCTTTGCAATATCCCAAACTTTTATACAAATGGTGACAGTTTGTATTGAACGTGAATGATGATAATTAAGAAATGCCTTCCAAACAATAATAAAACTACCATTTTACAAATGAGGAAACAGAGATTAAAAACTTGACAAATGAAACAGCAGTAAGTGATGATGCCAAAATTCAAACCCAGGCCATTCTGGTTTTAAAGTCCTTGCTGGGAACCACAATGTTGGAAAATATGCATTTCAGAGAACATATGGACTCTAAGGCTGCATGCTTCTTCATGGAGAGGTATTGCTGCCTGTCTCTTACTTCTGGCAGTGGCTGGTAGAGAGAACACACTGTGTTAGTTGAAAATAAATATCCTCACTTGTCCTCCTCTTCCTCTTTCTTTTTGGGTTTCTTAAATTATTGTTGTAATTTTTTGGATGCAAAAACTGCTCTGTTAGCCCACATAGCTCACTGTCTTATTTGGAGTAGCAAATAAACAAGCAAAGGCTGGGCTAACTTCAGGAATAAAATTTGTTCAGGTTGAAAAATATATAATTAACCAAATGCCTGTTTTGTTCATTTTCAGATATGCGCACCAACAGGGAGCACAAGCCATCAGGAAGTCACACAGCAAAGGCTCACACTACAATTGAGTTTTAGCGCTGCTAAAATGAACTTGAAGACTGAAATTGTTGTCCAGCTTAGTTGAGCTCAGTTTAGGACAAGCTCATTTGGAATTTCCCGCCTTTTCTGTAGAAGATCCAGCAAGGTAGAGATTATAGCTTCATAAGTCAGACTTTTACCTGTATTTATTATGCACATACTGTAGGGAAAGTCACTAGAGCCGTTCCTCGGTATATATAAGGGGTATTGGTTCCAGGACCCCCCATGCCCCCTCAGGCACCGAAATCTGAGGATACCACAAGTCCCTTGTATAAAATGATGTAGTATTTGCATATACCTAATCATATCCTCCCATGTACTTGAAATCATCTCTATATTACTTCTAATACCTAATACAATGTAAATGCTATATAAATAGTTGCTAGTATGCAGCAAATTCAAGTTTTGCTTTTGGAACTTTCTGGAATTTTTTTTTTTCTAATATTTTCTATCTGCAGTTGGTTGAACCTGCCCATGGGGAACCCATGCATACGGAAGGTCCACTTTATAGGAGTCTTCTAGGGCTGCCATAATGAAGTACCACAGACAAAGTGGCTTAAACAACAGAAATTTATTTTCTCTTGATTCTAAATCAAAGTTCATGTGTCTGCAGGGTTGATTTTTTTCTGAATGCTTTTCTCCTTGGCTTGCACGTAACTCTTTTCAATTTTTCACATAGTCTTCCCTTTGTGTGTCTGTGTCCTAATCTCCTCTCCTTATAAGGACACCAGACAGATTGGATTAGGGCCTACCCTAGTGACCTCATTTAATCTTGATTATCTGTTTAAAGACCCTAACTCCAAATATAATCACATTCTGAGTTACTGGGGTTTAGGACTTCAACATATGAATTTGGAGGCGGGTTGAGGGGACAGGGACACATAGTTCAGCCCATTATAATCACAAAGTGGGACAAAATAAAAATAGCAGTTAGATCTCCAAATGACACTTCCAAGCTTTAGTAAAAATTTTGGGACCTAGAAATGAAAGGGAGACAAACAAAATTCTTTAAGATTTTGTATTTTTCACTTTCAGCTAAGGAATTTATTTGAATTCCTTTCATGCTTCTGTTGTTAAACAAAGTCCCTTTCGTATTTGGGAATTGCAGGTTATTTCCCAAGGAAAGGGGTTATTTGGTGACATTAGTGACATGTAGATTCTCGCTTCATTCTGTGAGAACCACTCAATGCACAGATACATGCACTTCTCACATGAGCCATGGAGGAGGAAGAGAAATATTTCACCATCAGAGGGAAAGCTACCAGCAGTCACATTGATTTTGTGTTCTTCTAGAGCCTTTCGGGTGCAGAGTTGAAGGCAGGACTTTGTGGTGGCCTCAGATAAAGCTTGTGCTTGTGGGTAGGACCTCTACCCAAACTAACGTGATACCCACCACTCTGTCTAGATACATTGTCGGAGAACGCTCTTCAGACTTGTCATCTGACTCAGCTTGCATTCTTGTCTCCCCAGTAGTTACACCATTTCCTTTCTTCATTTGTCTTTCTTTATTGAGGTATAATTTACATACAGTAAAATTCACCCCTTATTTTAGGTGTATAGTTTGAAGGGTTTTGAAAAATGTATGCATTATGTACTTGCACCACACTTGAGATACAGATGATTTCTTCCCACCCCTAAAATATCTCTTTACTCCTTTGCATTCTTTCTTAAATGTTCAAATAGAATTCAAAAGTGAAACCATCTGGGCCAACTGGTAAGAATGCAACTTGGAATTCAACTTCTTTAATAGATAATAGGCTATTCAAGTTATCTACTTCTCTTTAGTTAGCTCTGCAAGTTTGTGTCTTTCAAGGCATTGGTTTATTTATCATCACATTTATTGGAATAAAGTTGTTTAAAATGTTCCCTTACTATCCTTTTCATGTCTTTTGGAGCTGTAATGATGCTCCCTCTTTCACTTCTGCTATTGGTTGTTTGTGTCCTCTCTTTTTTATTTGATCAGTCTGATTAGAGGTTTATCAATTTTATTGATAAAAACTGCATTGAGCACATAAGATAACACAAGAGCAAGCAGATGAGACAATTTTAAGTGTTTGCTTTATAACCCCAGGATGCTCTTCAAACAAATGATTGCTGAAGTGTGAAGGAACACTAGTAAGAAATTTGGTTTCAAAAATGAACCACCAGGGCTTCCCTGGTGGCACAGTGGTTGAGAGTCCGCCTGCCGATGCAGGGTACACGGGTTTATGCCCCGGTCCGGGAGGATCCCACATGCCGCAGAGCGGCTGGTCCCATGAGCCATGGCCGCTGAGCCTGCACGTCCGGAGCCTATGCTCCGCAACTGGAGAGGCCATGGCAGTGAGAGGCCCGCGTACCAAAAAAAAAAAAAAAAAAAAGAACCACCAGTCATGGCAATGATGATGATTATAATTATCTTAATAAATAAGATTTTGTGTTTAATATAGTCAGTCTTTGTGATTAGTGGTTTCTGTGGATTATATCACAACTATTTTAATTCGATATTATAAAAATGAGACAATAAGTACCCTAAACTTATGTTAAACACACAAACTATCTACATGTTTCATATGCTTTCCATCCATGGTTACTCTTTCTGCAGGAGGATACAGGCAGGCAGCATTTATTGACGGGGTGTAGAACAGTGGTATTGCTATACGATTAGGTAATATCTTACTCAAGCATCAAGGCAGAAAAATAGCAAATGAGCTGAAAACCAATTAATGGTCCACAATCCCTTTTCTTAAACTGTGTGGTCAGATGTGTCCTGAAACTCAGAATTTTCATATTTTATAAAGGTAGTAAGGTACATGTGTTCTCACTTAATTAACACCTTTGGTGGGAATCTGGGGCAGCATCTCATAATCAAACACACTGGAAAAACAATGACTATAAATAACCTCACAGAATTTGCTGCCAAATGAGTTACTCCAAAATGCTGTCTTTCAAAGACTTTTTTGGATTTTGAGTCTGAAGATAAGAAAGGACTATAAACATACATGGTCAAATAGCCCATGAAAGCTATTCTAAATCTCCCATAAAAAATGGTATATTGGTTTTGTGTATAGTGTCTCAACTTTCCACTGGAAAGATGGCTTTCCTGGAGGAACAGCCAGTTGTTCCTCCAGGGTAGAACAGATTGCTATTGCTTTAGTCGAGCACCAGATGAAGTAATTCGTTTGCATTAGGGGCCCATTTTGAATGAAAATTATGCTTTCTTTCTTTATTTTTTGTCCAAGCTCATATAGTTGAATTTGGAGAGATTAAATCAATGTATGTTTGATACAACTGAACTACAGAGTACTTGCTTGAACAGTTTTACATGTGCCAACAGGAATAGACAAGAATAAAAATAAACACCAGTGCCGAACTACAGCCTTCCGAAACAGCAACACATTTATAAGAAGTTAAAATATATGCATAGAGATGGTAGTAGATGATGTATTCTGAGGTCTGCACAGAAGCAAGTTAATGTGGCAACACAAGCTAATGAATTGGTGGTATCCAATGTGTTAATACTTCTCTGTGTGAAGTTTTGTACTGCAATTTAAAAAACAATCCAAATATATTTTAAAAATGAAATCTGTATCAAATTCCATAATAGTTTGTCTCCATGAGTTATTCTAGATGTAGACAAAAACATAGCAACAATAATAAAAATAACATATTGATCATAATTAACATTTCTTGAATACTTACTATATGCCAAATACTGTTTTATGTGCTTAAGACATTAACTCATTTAACATTCATTTATTCTTTCAATAAATAATTACTGAGCATTTGCTTTGTATTAGGCATTGCTTTAGGTCAGTGATACTCAAGTAGGAGAGATTTTGCCTTCCAGGGGATATTTGGCAATATTTAGAGACATTGTGCTTATTATAACTGAGGAAGTGCTATTGGCATCTGATGGGTAAAGGCCAAGGATGCTGCTAAACATCCTACAATGTGGGACAGCGCTTACAACAAAGAATTATCCTGCCCCAAATGTTTGTTAGTAGTGCTCAGGTTGAGAAACCTTGTTCTGGTTGACAGAGATACAAGATAGACAAAATGGCTGCCTTCTTCACTTTGTGTGTTGCAGTGAAGAGAAACAAACCATTTAAAAAGTAAATATCAATTATCTTAGAAGGTAGTGAAGGTTTTCTATTACGAAGGAAGAAAAAACTGGGGGAAAAGGATAGGGTGTATGTGTGTGTGTGTGTGATTGGCTGCAGGGTGGGGAGTTGGACATTTAAATAGTGTTTAGGGAAGACCTTGCCTAAGAGGTGACTTGGGAGGAAAGTCTTGCAGGTGAGGGAGCATGTATGTGGATACCTGGGGAAGAGTTACTTTCAGGCAGAGGGAACTGCAAGAGGAAAGAACCCAGGCAGGGAAAAAAAAAAAAAGCATAGCAAGGAACAGCAAGGAAACCACTGTGACCTGAGGAGAGCATAGGAGGGGATGCAAGTTAGAGAGGTGGGGGAAGGACATTGTTTAGAGTTTGTAGACTAGACGAGTATAAGGATCTGAGTTTACTCTGAGTGAGAAGGGAAGCCATGGCAAGGTTTTTTTTTTTTTAAACTAGATAAATAATATTTTAATACAATCTTTTTAAATCAAAATTATTCAAACTATTATGAACAAAATATCAAAGTTTTATTTTTTTTAGTTTTTATTTTTTTCAAAAATTTAAAGATAGTATTGACAATGCTGTACTGAACGATACTGGAACGCAAGGCAGAAGGAAAAATGGAAGCCCCTATGTACAGTTGACCCTTGAACAACACAGGGGTTAGGTGCACTGACCCTCCAGATAGTAGAAAATCTGCGTGTAACTTTACAGTGGACCCTCGCTATTGGTGGTTTCAACCAACCATGGATGGTGTAGTACTGTAGTATTTACTATTGAAAAAAACTTTGGCAGCATTTTGAGCTAAGGAGTGTCATGAGCTGATTTATGTTTCTAAAGGATCCTGCTGAGCACTGCATTGAGAATTGACTAAGGACAGAAACAAAGAGACCATTAAGTAGTCATGGCAACAGTCCATGAGATTGTAGTGGCTTAAACAATGTTTCCAGCAGTTACAGGTGTGAGGTGGTTGGATTCTGGACATGTTTTTCAAGGTTGAGGTAACAGAATTTTGTGAATGCATATGAGATATAGGGGAAGAATCAAGAAAGTTGACGTTTTTGTTTGCTTCTTTGTAAACTGAGCCCCTAGAAGAATGGGATTGTCATGTACTGAAATGGAGAAGGCTAGGGTAGGAGTAGTTTGAGGAGGAGATCAGAATCATCATGTTTAATTTGGATGAGAAGCTTTTAATTTGAGGAGTCTATTCAAGCTTTCAACTGGAGATGTCCAAAAACTTGTAACCACTCTGTGAAATAGATACTACCATTAGTCCCATTTTGGAATTGAGGAATCAGGAATAAAAAGGTTCAGTAACTTGTCTGTGATCACCCAACTATTAAGTGATATCATCAGCCTAGATTCTAATGATACAAACTGACATCTTGCTGAAAAAAATCTCATCAGCCCCTTTCTCCTGGGATGGCACCTCTTGGTCTCCATTTCGATGGATGACCTTGACCAGCTGTTAAAGAGAGAAATTCTCTGCCCTGAAGTGAGGTCTTGAGATAGAGCCTTCTATGCAGTTGGTACCTGAAAATTAAGCTGCTTTCTTTGCCAACTTTTTCTTTGAATCATGTGCTAAAGCCAACCACAATGTAAAACCTAAAGAAAAGATGGGGATTCTGCAGTTGCAGGCAGCTTAGAAAATGATCCTTTATTGGGCATCTACATTAGAAAGACCACTGATTCTGGGGGTTCCACAGATAAACCTGCATTAAAATACAGCCTCTGTCACTCACTAGATGTGATTTCCTGGGACTAAAATGTAACTTTTCTAAGGCTGTCTTGAGCAAGTAGGTAGTGCATGTGGGAGCAGTATCTCTGTGGTACGTCCACGTACCCCAGTGGCTTTTTCACCCCAAGGGTTAGGCTTATACCTGATCAGCCCGGTGAAGAGGTCCATTCTTCACTGCTTTAGTGGCCGTAGAGTCTGTATGGTTTTGCTATGTTTTTGTTTATTGTCTGTTCCCCACTCTAGAAAGTATGCTTCCTGAGGGGGCAGGGGTTTGTCTGCTCTGTTTACTGTTCAGGACAGTGCCTGGCACATAGTAGGTGCTCACTGAATATCTTTTGAATAAAGAAATGAATAATCCTCACTGTAAGCATCCCTGGGAGCTTGGCTCTATTTTTATCCCCATTTTACAGATGTGGAAACCGAGGCTTAGAGAAATGGAGCAGGGTACCCAGAGCTACCCAGCAGCAGGAGGCAGGACCGAGTCACATGATATGAAATAGATGTAGAGTTTAGAAAAGCCACCACTGAGTGTATCAGCAGTAGCAGAGTCTAATAATTAAGTCTTTCTGAGTTCAGTGCCCAGCTCTGTTTGACCTCTCTGCATCGTAATTCCATCCATAAGTGGGAGATGATAATAATACACCTACATTATAGAGTTTCTGTGAGGATTGAATGAGTTAATACAAATACAGTGCCATGTAACAAATGCTATTATGACTATTAGATAATATTAATATATTTTGTTCTTTAACTTATAACACATATACACCTTGCTCCCATCTTCCACCTCAGCCTTCACATTTTCCAACTGTGTCCAAACTTGAGCAAGGTATTTGCTTATATATATATTTAGCTAATTTGTGCATGTGTCTTAAATTACCCATTATGTAAATGGCTTTGGTTTAGAAAGCAGAATATGCTGCGATATGGTTAATGGGAAATTGTTTTGTGCAACTTAGAAAACAGAAGAATCATAGCAGAATCCTCTGGGGAGATAGTCTGATAAAGGTGTAACCAATACATTTTCAGGTTTTTATTTTTAAATAATAACCAGTCACTAATGCAGTAATGGCTAAGAGCAGAACATTGATTTCCCTACGGCAGGGTGGATTGTGTTTTCCTGCTACATTGCCAGCTCTCATCTTTGATATTAAGCTGCCTCCCTTCAATCTAATATCTATCAATCTGGCTTTCAAGAAAGACACTTCAAAACAGTGTGGAGGCTTTGTCATTTTTGTGGATGGGTGATAGAAGATATTTTTGCATGTGTGCTTTTTTTGGTAGGAGCCATTTACTTTTTAGCAGAGCTAGAATCTAACCTGGTATGATGCCCTGTGCAGTTGAATTCCTTAGCAGACTGGTGAGGCTCTTAAATTCTTTTAAAGAGAAGGCTCTTGGAGTTGGCTGTTTTTCAGGTGCCCTCTGATGCTTTAGGCAGAACTGCTGTTTGATCTCTGCAAATCTTCCTCTAGCCCCTCTCTGCTGAGGGGGAATAGCATTGTTCAGTGTAACTAGACCACAGTATAACAAATCCCTGAGGAAACTTAAAAAAATCAAAACCAAAGTCTTATTACTGAGCTTTTCCCAACATCTTCTTTTCCAAAAAAACTAACGAAAAACAAACAAACAAAAAACAACCTTAACTTGATGTGTAGATATCAGAGGAGACTATTAGTTAAGCCTAAGTGAAAAATTCTTCCACGCATTTATTCATTCATTCATTTACTCACTTATTCATTTAACATTATTTATCATGGACTCACTATATGTTGGGTATTTTGCTAGGTGACAGAGGGGTGAGGTGGCTATACAATTATTAACAAAATAAAAAAAAGCACTTTCTATCCTTATTTTCTTTATGAAATCTGAGATTTCAAAGCAGATGTCCCCCAAAAAGCCTCTTGTTTCTGTTTAACAACCCATATTAAGCATCTTAATATGCAAAGAATTGTGTGCAAGAATTGTGCTAAGCACTGTGAATATATGAATGTGACCCTCAAGTCCTAATAAGGAGAAACAGAGTGTATATATTCAAAGCTATTCTCCAGTAGGTTTATGATCTGTGGTAGGCAGAATTCTAAAGTGCCTCTTCCCCAGATGTTCAGTCCTAATTCCCAAGAATGTGAATATGATGAGATATCACACTCATGATTGTGTTACATTTTATGGTAGAAGGTTTTTTTGGTGTAGTTAAGGTTACTGATCAGTTGACTTTGGGTAAATCAAAAGAATGATTGTTCTGGTGGACCTAATCTAATCACTTTAAAAGCAGAATTGTCTTTAGCTGATAGTAAAAGGAGGAATAGATTTGGTATAAGGGAGGTTGTTGAGATGGAGGGGGCTACAGGGCAAGGACCTAAAAGTAGCCTCGAGATGCTAAGAGTGGTACCTTGCCGACAGCCAGCCAGAAAACGGGGACCTCAGTCCTACAACTCAAGGAATTTAATTGTCAGCAACATGAATGAGCTTTGAAGCAAATTCTTCCCGAGTCACCAGTTGACACTTGTCCTCAGCCTTGTGAAACCCTAAACAAAGAATCCAGCAGAGCCTGCCTGGACTGCTGCCCTCCAGAACTGTGCGATTATAAATGGTGTTGTTTTCAGCAACTAAGTTTGTGGTTGTTTTTACACAGCAATTAATATATATATATTATATATATATATATATATATATAAAATATATATATATATGAAATCCTTGGTTATTTTCATAGATACTTTGTAGTTAAGATATCTTAACACTTGAGTGGATGCTAAGTGATCTATGTAGTTTTTTATGACTGATAATAAAATTACCTCCTTATATTTGCACAAACCCATTTACATAGTGCTTTTACATATGATTTTCTCATTTGATTTTCACAGCTTGTGAGGAATCATTGTCTCCATGTTAAAGATGAAGAAACTGAGAATGGGACATAATATGACTTGCCAACTAATCGTCCTAAGTGGTAAGAGTGGTATTTGAACTCAGGCCCTGGCAATCCCATTTTACTTGGGCATATTCATCAGAAAGTTGATAGGTTACCCCATATAGGCTCTTTTTTATCTTGCTTTCTCTTCATTCCTTCTAACGTCATCATCATTGTTGTCATCAGTAGTGAGGGCATTCTCCTCCTCCTGCTTGTTTACTAAATGTTCATTAACTAAATAATGGCAGTTAAAACAATTTTTTTTAAGTCAAAACATTTATTGAGTATCTGTTATGTACCATGGCACCTGCTGTCCAACAAGGCAAACAAAATGACAAGTGTCCTCTTGTTTATATACATGATATTGAGTCTGAAATAGTCACCAAGGGGATGCACTTCTGATGCACGTGAAATATATAAAAAAGTAGAAATAGACTTCTTGCACTACAGCTGGCTCTCAAAATAAAACAATCCAGCAATCTTTTCTCTGCTCCTCTGGAAAAATTTTTTCCCAGTTTTATTGAGATATAATTGACATATAACATTATAGATATATTGTATTGTGTGTATATATTCGTACATATATAACAGTTGTTACAGTTACATAGTTAATTTTTTTCCTGTGATGAGAAATTGTAACACAGTTGCAATTTTTCCCCCCTGTGAGGAGAACTTTTAAGATCTATTCTCTTAACAACTTTCAAGTGTACAATGCAGTGTAGTTGACTGTAGTCACCATGCTGTACATTAGATCCCTAGACTTTATTTCTCTTATAACTGGAGGATTGTACCTTTCGATCACCTTCACCCATTTACCCCATTCTCCCATTCCCTCCCTCCCCCAGCCTCTGACAACTACCAATCTGTTCTCTGTTTCTATGAACTTGGGGTATTTTAGATTACAGATATAAGTAAGATCATACAGCATTTGTCTTTCTCTGACTTATTTCACTTAGCATAACTAAAGTCCATCCATGTTGTCATGAAAGTCAGGATTTTCTTCCTTTTATGGCTAATATTCCACTGTGTGTGTATGTGTATGTGTGATGTTGGGTATATATATCACATTTTCTTTATCTGTTCATCCATTAATGGACACTTAGGTTGTCTTCATGTGTCAGCTATTGTAAATAATGCCGCAGTGAACATGGGGGAGGGTGCAGATATCTCTTTAAGACAGTGATTTCATTTCCTGTGGATATGTAAAAATTTTCAGTTTCTGTATGACCTTGTTCTTTTTTCTGCCAGAGTATTTCTTTGGGGGAAGTATTCCTATTTCCAGATTTTTCTTTCAGAAAAATGGTCAGGGTAATTTCACTTGTGCTGGAGAGACTGGAATCTGGGAGAGCATAAGGTGAATTTCCAGGTTGTAATCCTACCAGTTTCCTAAACCAGTAACCTGCCTCCCCCTGCCCCTGCCCCCCAGCCCCCCTCCCACCCCACCAACCCCCCAAGAATGGTGGGGCAGTGAGCAGGTCTTGGGAAGGCCAAAAAACCTGCACTCACTCTCCCACGCAAGACTGCCTTTTGTCCCTTTGAATCAATACAGCTTCCTGGGGAGCCTATCTGATTGAGACCAGAGAGCCAAGCCACTCTCAACATAGGGCAGAACACCCACCACCCTAAGCTCTAGTCCCTCGTTGTGTTTTTCTTTCTGTTTTTAATTTTTTTTCCTTGATGGGCACTTTTTGGGTAGGAAGAAATAAAGTCCAGTAGTAAATTAAATTTGAAATCTGGCTTGAACAGTTATTCAGCTATACTTATTATCATCTAATCAGACAGTTTGGGGTTAAAGTAGCCAGGCCTAACCAATCTTATAGAGTCTGCTGCAAGCTGCCCCTGTACCAGCTGTTGCCGTGGGAATGGGATCATGTGGGGGTGGACATCCCCCCACCGAAGAACGTTCTGTGCATAGACCACACTCAAAGGATCTCTGCTGGCAACTAACGGGAGGGCTTAACAAGGGCATTCTGTGACCAGGGTCAGCTCTGGAAGGCCTGTTTAGGAGGAGCTTGTGGGCTGCAATCTGTTGGGACTCATCTTGAAGCCGATTCTGTGTGGCCTGCCTGATGGCCTGATTGCACTTAGATTACAGGAATATCTGGGGTAGGTGAGGATAACCATACCCTGTGTCCCCTGTTCAGCCATCACTTTGTAGATCAATGCCGAGAAGCCCCTGTCTCATTGCTGGTGAGTCTGAAGAGACTCTTCTGGTGTGCAGCTCCCACAGCTGCTCTTTTGAGCAGATGGAAGAGACCTGGGGGCAGTAAACTGCATCCTTTCTGGTTGATGAGTAAAACAAGGCCCAGTCCAGCAGGGACTCCCAGTTACAGAACGGATTGATGACAAACAAGGAGAGGGAACCCAAGAACTCTCAGTGTTAACTATGCATGTGATGAGGGAAAAAGAAAAGCCCAAATCCCCTCTACCCCGCCAAAAAGAATCCATTATGTCTATTTCTCTTCTATCAAAAACAGATTAAAAAAATCAAAGTCCCATCTGTTCTGTGTCAACATTAGAAATCGTACATTGTGTTTCATCACAGGCAGATTTGCCATGGTGGTGGGGGTTATATTTTTGGAAAGTGCTTGAAAACCCAGAGTAACTGAAAACAGAACTTGGCCCTTCAGGCCCTTTCCTGCTGCCTGTGTTTGTTCATTCAGCAGTTGATGTTTTTAATTGATGTATTTGACAAAGAGGACCCTGGGAAAAGACAAGCAGGTAAAGGCAGCTGCATAGGCCTCTGGAAGCAACACAGGTAACAGCCCCATGGCTCTCAGCACAGCAAGGCAGTTTTCCCACATGAATCTGTACTCTGAGTTCACAGCAGGAGCCTTGCTAGTCCTGCGATATCAAGGGTTCACATTCAAGGGCTGCTGGTTAAATCTGGTCATGAGTTAGGCTCGGGTAGACATGCACTCCTGGAGCCTCCCTTCTGTTCTTCCTCATCTCTTCCCTGGGATCCCCTCTGCTGGTCAGCTGATGAGCATGGGTTGGCTTGCTCCTAATTGCTTGGCTGCCAGGCCACACAAGAAAAAAGCAGACAAGGTCATCTGTTATGAGTCTCTTCTTGCTTTCCCTCCCTGCCCTGACCAGTTTGCCCAGTGTCGACTCCATGCCACTCTGAGGATGGAGCACATTGATATGTTCTGATGAAAAAGAAACGGCTGCCATCCCACTCAGCCTTCCACACTTGTTGCTTTCTATGTGCACGTTGCTGCTATCAGGGCATGATAAGGGAAATCCTGAAAAATAATGCCAGCCTCTTCTTGAACTAGAAATAGTGACAAAAGTCCCAGAGGAATCTCTGTTCAAAAGAGAGTCATAAAGTCACTCCATCAGTTGCATAGATTTAGAAGGAACAGGCATTCATGAGGACAAAACCTTGGTCAAGGTGCCCAACTCTGAGACCCCTGGCAGGGAATACTGAGCCCTGAGAAAAAGAGGAGCGGTTTGCATTAATAGTCCAAGGACAAAAAGAAGCCAGGAAAATTCGAAGCTAAAAATATGGACCAGGGTGGTCCAGCTGAAAGCCCAGTGATAGAGAAAATAAAAAAAAACATCCCCCAAAGAGGTAGCCCAGGTAGGTGGCCCAGGCTCATGGAAGCACTCTTAAGTGGAGGCGGGTAGGGGAGAGACGGTTTTGGCAAATCATGGCTGAAACTGAACCCAGGCTCACTGGATAAGCTTTGGGGCCAAGCGGCTAGGCTTGTCTTCCAACGTGGGGATTCTCTGGTCAGTGACTTAGATCAACAAGGGCATCTTAGTAGCCATGGATGTGCATCAAGTGTCAAGTTATGCAGGACCAGTCTGATAACAACACAACGAGGCAGCAAGAAGGAATGATAATCAACAGGTTAGACTCAATTTCTCTCTCCTCTTGCTATTTAGAAGCAGAAGCAACCCCTCCCCTCTCCTAGATGCAGTGAATATGGTGACATATTTCTACAGCCATTGTTGGAAAGGTTTCAAGTCTTAGCCTTTCTTGTTAGTAAGTTAGGTGGGTATTCTGGTGATTATTTGGAAAAAATGAAAGAACTATTACCATATTTGGAAGTCACGTTGTTGAAGGAGGCATATTTTATAATTTCACCTCACATACTCTGAGCTTGATTGTGAAATTTATAGCTGACTTTGTTATTTTAGGAATAAAACTCCATCTTTAGCTTTTTCTAATTGCAATCTCATCTCTCTTATCCTCAAAACACTGGGGAACATGTATTCTGAGATAGTTCTGACCCCAAAGGGAGAAGGTGTGGAAAGTCTGACCACATCCTTCAAAGACATTTTTTTTGAGGATTGGTTCAAAAACACCAGTTGTCATCTAAAGAATGTACTGACATTCTGCATATTGCTGCATTCCTGGAATTCGCAGCATATCCGCCACCAGAGAGCAAGCATAGTTCTCAAGGCAGAGCCAATACCCAGTGTATTGAGACAAACCTCTATGGGGATTAAAGGGATCCCAGCTACGTTTGTGTTACTGCAAGTGATTGAGCTTGAGGTTATATTAAATCAGGCTACCACTGCTGACGTCACTGGAATGGAATGCTCCTTTGTGCCTCTTCACGGCAGTGGGCAGAGGATGAGGAGGGAATTGGTAAGTGAATAGTCCTCACTTCAGTTTCCGACTGATGGGCTCTTGGTTATGTTCACGTTGGAAGAAAGGCTATGGGCTTGAAGTGGTTTGGAAAATGTTTTCTCTGGATTGTAATTATTGGTTCTTCAGGAGAAGAATAATATCATTATTATTATTTCCAATCTCTACCACTTAGTAGTAATATTTATCGGAAGAAGGAAAGAATGAATGTATATTAACGATGCACTCAGAATGCCTGGATTTTTTTTTTTTTTTTTTTTTGCGGTACGCGGGCCTCTCACCACTGCGGCCTCTCCAGTTGCAGAGCACAGGCTCCGGACGCGCAGGCTCAGCGGCCATGGCTCACGGGCCCAGCCGCTCCGCGGCATGTGGGATCTTCCCGGACCGGGGCACGAACCTGTGTCCTCTGCATCGGCAGGTGGACTCTCAACCACTGCGCCACCAGGGAAGCCCAGAATGCCTGGATTTTAATCCAAGGTCCACCATGTTGACTTTAATCACCCCTGTGTCATTGCTCTACTCAGGAATCTTATACTTTTTAATCTTCCTGAATTGTGATGATTTAATTTACATGTCAATTTCCCCAACGTAGTCTATGAGCTCCTTAAGGAGAAGGGTGTGTCTGTGTCTTATTCAGCTCAGAAGCTCATTATTTAGCAAAAGGCTGTGTTTGTTATAGCTTATTAATGAGAACATGAGCTCTGGAGCCAGATTTCTTGGTCTCACATCTTGACTCCTTCATTTCCTAGCTCTGTGACCTCAGGCAAGTTGCTTAACCTCTCTTGTGGCTTAGAATAAGGATAACAGTATCACTGACTTCACAAAGTTGTGTGAGAATTAAGTGACAAATACATTTAAAGTGCTTGGAGCTTTGATACATGCTCAGCAAATATTAACTACTACTTTCCTTACTATCATTGGGTTTTTTAATTGAAGTGTAGTCGATTTACAATATTATATTAGTTTCAGGTGTACAATATAGGGATTCAATATTTTTATAGATTATACAATATTTTTATAGATTAAAAATTATTATAGAGCTTCCCTGGTGGTTGAGAGTCCGCCTGCCGATGCAGGGGACACGGGTTCGTGCCCCGGTCCGGGAAGATCCCACATGCAGCGGAGTGGCTGGGCCCGTGAGCCATGGCCGCTGGGCCTGCGCGTCCGGAGCCTGTGCTCCACAGCGGGAGAGGCCACAACAGTGAGAGGCCCGCGTACCGCACCAAAAAAAAAAAAAAATTATAAAATAATGACTATACTTCCTTATGCTTATTAGTCCTTATTTTCATTGTTGATAATATATATTTCTCAATAAAAATAACCTCCGTGTCACTGAACCTGTTTTCTTATCTATAATATAGGGGCTATGATATAATAATAACAGTAATATCCTGAAGAGCTGTTGTGAGGATCAAATAAGACAATAGCTAAGTGTCAAAATGTCTTTTTGGAGAACTGTAAAGTATTTTGAAACTCTCTGGTACCATTATTTATAGTATTAACTGCAGCACAGAGCAGAGAAATGATTTGCACAAAATTCCACAGTGTGAGTGAGGCAGACAGAGCTGGGCTGGAATATTCTTGGAGCTTCCTGTGTGCCTGAAGTACTGCTTAGTTGTGATGCACGGAGCTGAAGCCTCAGGGATCACTGAGGCTTTTTCAGTATTTACGTTAAGATACAGCTACAGGTCTTTCAGCAAAGAGCTATGTTTTAATCAAAGCTGCCCTGGCTTTACTGTGCTCATCCTCACTGCCCTTGCCCAAAGGTCTGACAGTTTTCAGAGCTGCCCTTGTTTTCTGAGATGCTGGATATCAACAGTCAACTCTTTAAATGCAGACTGGATGCCTACGGATAGATTGTAGTAGGTGCTATTGAGTATCCAGAAGAGGTAGAGAAAGGCCTAAACTAGGAGTCAGAACACGTGAGATAGAGGTATAATATTTACCACTTAGAAATCATGGTGCCCCAGACAAGCCCCATTGATTGTTTGGGATTCAGTTTTCATGTCTACAAGTTAAAAGCAATCAGATCATTTCTGAGATCCCTGCAGAGTAAATGCCCTTGGAGTCATGAGTCCTGTGTTCTGCTGGGACTTCTGCCATTCTCCTGCACTATGACCTTGGGCAAGTCACAATCTCTCTTCCATCTATAGTGTCCTCATTTGCACAGGACTTTTTCCTGAAAGAGACAATCTTTGTGCTCCTGGTATGTCAGTCACTGCATCAGTCAATGAAAGTGTGCATATATACAAACACAGGTGTACACACACTCTAATACGCACCGATGCCTATTGTGTGGCTTAGTTCTTTGCACACATTATTCAATGTAACCTTTATAACAACTTTATGAGAAAGATATTTCTGTCCTCATTTTACAGATGGGGCAACTGAGTCTAAGAGAGAGTAACTAACTTGCCCAATGGCAGCCCTAGTATAGTTAGAGTTTGAACCCAATGAATCTGACTCCACCTAACCATGATGTTACATAGTCACCTATAAAAGATAAGAAAAGTATCATATCCTTCCTAGACTTACCTCACTTCTTTTTAATTAAGGTTATTCAAGTAGTGGACACGTAGGGAATGTTGACTCATAGGGTGCCTAGATTTTAGCCTGAGATGTAACATAAGAGTTAGCTGGATTCATGGTGAGTTGGAAGGCTATTCCTGTTCATTGGGCATCCTGCCACTGAACCCAGCAGTAGCCTGAAGGGTTCTGCCCTTTTCTTTGTTAAGATTTTAAACAATGGCATGAATGAAGGCATGAACTGGACAAATTCGCTGTGACATGAATTTGGAAGGGCTGGCAAATCGACCAAATGACAGAATAAAAATGAGAAAAGATGTGACTGTATATGCATTATCACATTTTAAACACAATTCTCAGTAGGGCTCTTATTATGTCCATTTTATGCATGAGGAGACCCAAGCTCAGGGTGGTGACCATCCAAAGATGACACAGCCTGTGAATTGACCTTTTTTCCAAAATAAACTTTTATAATTAAAAAAAAAAACTTGCAAAGCTAGCGCACAGCACTCTTGGTATGACACCTGTTTTACCCTATGGTCAATGTCTTATATTACGATGATACACTTGTCAAACTAAGAAAACAACATCAGTACATTATTATTAATGACTCCAGCCTTTAACTTGATTTTACCATTTTTTTCCATTAATGTCCATTAATGTCTAGGGCTGTTATAACGAAGTACTACAAACTGGGTAGCTTAGAACAACAGAAATTTATTCTCTCACTGTTCTGGAAGTTAGAAGTCCAAAATCAAGGTGCCCAAAGGGCCGTGCTCTCTCCAAAGGTTCTAGGGAAGAATCCATCTTTGCCTCTTCTAGCTTCTGGTGGTTGCTGGTAATCTGTGGAGTTCTTTAGTGCTCTGGTGTGAATGTTTTTGTCTCCTCTAAATTCATATGTTGAGATCCTAATGCCCAATGGAGATAGGGTCTTTAGGAGGTGATTAGTTCATGAGGACTCTGCCCTTATGAGTGAAATTAACACCCTTATAAAAGAGGCCTGAGAGAGTGTCCTCTCCCTTCTGCCACGTGAGGATGCAACAAGAATTCTGTGACCCAGAGGAGGGCCCTCACCCGACCATCCTAACACCTTGATCTTGGACTTCCAGCCTCCAGAACTGTGAGAAATAAATTCCTGTTGTTTATAAACCACCAGTCTGTGGAATTTTGCTACAGCAACCTGAACAGGCTAAGACAGACTTAGATGAGGCTAAGATGCATCATTCCAGTCTCCGCCTTCATCTTCACATGGGCTTCTCTCCTTGTGTCTGTGTCTCTGTGTACAAATTTCCCTCTTTTTATAAGAACACCAGTCATACCGGTTTTATGGCCCAAATGAATCAATTATGACCTCACCTTGACTTGATTATATTTGCAAAGAACCTATTCCCCCAAAAGGTCACATTCATAGCTACTGGGTGAACATAATTTTTTTTTTTTGGTGGCAATGGGTGCCAGGGGTGGGGGTGGGGACGGACACTGTACATAGTAAGTTGTTTCTATTCCAGCATCCAGTCAGGGTACCACATTGCATTTAGTTGTTATGTCCCCTCATTCTCCTCTGGCCTATTATAGTTTCTTAATTTTTTCTTGTTTTTCATGACCTTGACAGTCTTAAGAAGCCAGGTATCCTGTAGATTGGGTTTTTCTGATGTTTTTCTCATGATTACTATGGGCTTATAGAATTTTGGAAAAAATACTGTGGAAGTCACATGCCCTTGTGAACTGGCCTTTAAACTTAAAGTCCAGAGCTCAGGTTTCAGTTATAAAACATATAACTATAAAGATGAAATATTTCTTAGAATCAGCTGTTGGCTTATTCTTTTCCCTTTCTTTTGGGGGGCTTGCATTACATTGGACGTATAACTGGGGGTTCAATAAATACCCAATAAATTGAAAGATGCAGGATCTGCTGTCACCCTCAACCCCAACTCAATTACCTTTCCCCAGATGTGGAACTGCTACCTTCCCTCTCTCATATACGTGACAAACCTATCCATATTGCTAATGTTAATTTACTTTTTTCGAGATCCACCAATATATCAGGTGCCACTGCAAACACAGAGTTGGACATGACCCTTGCCTGGGAGGCTCGATAATCCAAATGGCAGGAAAGCAGAGGTCACCTGCAGGAGCTGAGTTGCGTGTAAAGATTCCTCAGCCTCTCAGGGCCCAGAAGAATTGACAGGAGGGAAAACTAGAACTTGCTCTTCTCTCGCAAAAGGTGGATTATGTGGATTCAAATTCTGTCTTGAATATTAATGATAACCAAATAAAGAAAGCTGTCTTATTAAACATACCTCAGCCTTCACTTCAATTTAGTAGTGAAGGGGGAGTATATATAAATCAGTGGATGAAAATTTTGGAATTCTAACCTCGCCATGTACTTGTTTGCTTGTTTATTTATATATTTACTCATATATTAATTTATTCACCCTGGGAGTGGGCAGACTGATGCACAATGGGGTGGCTAGAAAGAGTACATCATTTGGAATTAGCAGAACTTTTTGTAAGTCCCAGGTCTCTTACATTACAAGCTGTACCTAAAGCTAAGACTCAGTTTCCCCAGCTATAATATCAGGATGACACATCCCACTGCAGCACTGGTTTTGACTACTCAGCATTTACTCCCCCATGTTTGGAGACAGCCCCTTGATCTCCCTTCAGGGCACTACCCACCCCTATTTGACGCAGTCTTGTTCCAAGTGTCCCGGATTCCCCGAACCGAAGAGTGGACACATGCCTCGATTGGACTTCCTGTTCTGGGAGTCTGAATTTCAGGGGGACTGCTGTAAGGGCAGAAGTGACTGGGGTGAATTCATTCCGGAAGAAGCATTCGGAAGAGGCTCTCCACTGGTTCTTGCTATCCAGACCCCTGAGAGTGACTTCCATTTATTTTATTTTATTTTTTTCACAAGCCAGGTTCTTCCTCTTTCCTTGCATTCTGTGAGTCTCCTCCTTTTTTTCCCTGATATACATATTTTATCTGCTTATAGGAGACTAAGTTGGTCTCTTTTGCCTGTGACCAAGAACCCTGATGGATATTCCTTTAGCTTTCTCACAGCCCTGCCCCATTCCAGGAGCTGGAGATAATCCCTTCCTCCGCTCAACTCCCATGTTAGTTTGTTTATCCACTCCTGAGAGCTTACGTAGCTCCTTCCCTTACATTCCCAACATTTTTGTACTACTCTTGTCTAGCCATGAAAGAGGCAATCTAGCATACTGGTTGTTATGGGATGGACTGTGTCACCCCCAAATTCATGTATTGTAGTTCTAACTCCCATTACCTCAGAATGTGACAGTATTTGGATCTAAGGTCTTTAAAGAGGTGATTAAGGTAAAATGAGGTCATTCGGGTGGGCCTTAATCCAGTATGACTGATGTCCTTAGAAGAAAAGGAGATTAGGACACAGACACACATAGAGGGAAGAGCATGTGAAGACACAGGGAGAAGATGGTAATCTCTAAGACAAGGAGAGGTCTTGATCTTGGACTTCTAGCTTCCAGAACTATGAGAAAATAAATTTCTATTGCTTAAGCCACCCAGGCTGTGGTACTTTGTTATAGCAGCTCTGGAAAACAGATACAGTGGTCAAAGATAGAGACTGGGGTGGGCCTACTTGCATTCATATCTATGCGTAACCATGGACAGACTACTTAACCAGGCAGTGCTAACATTTTTTGGCTGTGATGTGGACGGCAGAGGGAGGGCATGGAGGAAGACTGCAGAAGGTGTGCCTTTTCACTTGGTTAAGTCTCAAGAGGAAATAAGAGAAAGGGATTAGGGATGTAGTTTCCCCTTCCAAATTGCTAGTCTCTTCAAGTCACCTTTCCTCCCCACCACATGCTTTGCTAGGGGAGTTTCCTCCATGCAGAAGGAATGTCAGGAATGGGAAAGAGATTCCCCTCCTAACAAGGTAATTGTGCAAAATAAAAGAAAAATAGTTAAGAACAAGAAAAGAATCTCGTATGCTTTGGGTGAGTCACCTAACCTTCCTAAGCATGTGTCCTAATCTCTAAAATGGGGATAATGATCCCTGCATCTTACAGCACTGTTGTGAGCAGCTCATGGCAGAAAATGCATCTAGTCTATAAAAAGTTCTCCACCAGTCTATGAGTCCCTTGAAGGCAGGCACTCTGGTTATATTATTCATCTTCTTGTTCCCACCTTACAATTCAGGGCTGGATACGTGGTGGGCATTCTGCTTATATTTGTGGATGACTAAGCAGTGGCAGTTGTTATCAAGGGAGAGAGGAGACAGATGAACAACTGCTCAGAGCTGGGGCTGCTGCCTCTGGGTTTGATGTGCTATTAGCCCCAGACCAGTGCAGGCAATGGCAGAGTAGGACTGAAGGGTCAGGATGGAGCTTACACCAAAAACAATGGTAGAGAAAAATGCATATAGTTTTCTAAATCTAGATTTTTCTGCTTGAATGCTCATCTCTGGAGTGGGTGAGAATTCCTAAATTAGTTACAATGAATTAGCTATAAATGATGGAGTGTGTCCATGGGGGGGTTGGAGTTGGGGGAACACTATTGAAGTCACCTCCCTACTTGGTCTCCCCCCACCGAACCCCCAACACACACACACACACACACACACACAGCAGCCCATCTACCACATCACAGCAGACACAAAGACATAACTGTGTATAATTCCTCTGCTGAAATTTACTCATTGCCTCCCTGTTTCCTATGGGGTCAAATTCAAAGTGCTCATCCCCATATTCAAAACCATTGCATCAGGCTCCCTGCCCACTTGTTTATCCCATTTCCTCCCTCCTGCCTGCGTGCCAGAATCACAGCACTATTTGCTCATCCTCCACATATTTGCACATGATTCGCCTTCTGCCTGGATTTGTCTCTTTCCACATGTCTGCCTGGAAGACTCTCCTTGTCACACTCAGCTCCAGCATAGCCTCCTTACGTGCATACCATGTTGGTCCCCTCGATCAAAGCCCTTTGCACCAGAGTTTAATCACTTGTTTCTATACTGAGCTCCCACACTGAGCCTGAGGCTCCTCCAGAGCAGGGTCTGCCATCTTCATCTTTGCACCTGTAGGTTTCAGCAAATCTGATGACAGAGTGAATTGCATATCTCATTTAGCCTCCTGATATGAAGAAAAGAAGGCGAAGGAACTTGCCTGAAAGCCTCCCAGTGATTAAGTGGAATCTGGGGACTGGGATTCTGCAACTGACCCACTCGTATATCAAACATTTAATGAGCATCTACTGTGTTCAGGATTAGTCCTTGTAAGGTTTGCTGGTTTTAGCACAAAATACAATATTTTAAAGCATCCTCTTTTTAACTAGCGAGACTGGGGGAGGAGGGGTGATATCTTTTATTCAGAAAAGTCAGAAACCTAAGGAAAGGCAGTAAAGAGGAAGGAGAAAGAGGCCAGACTGACAAGCACCCCTGATAAGAAGAAGGTTTCTTTGCATTCATTCCCACAAATGAGAAAGAAGTGGGCTTAAGAGTCCCAGGAGAAGGGCTCTGAGTAATGAAAAAGGAAGCACTTTGACTCTGGAGGTCTGGAATCTGTCAATGAGGTGGGCTGCTGTTCTGTCTCTGATGTTGATTGCTCACTTTTCCAAGCTCCAGGGCTCAAATTATGTAAGTCAGTGTGAAATTTTGCTCTAAATATTCTTCCCAACCTAAAAATACATTTTAAATCATAGCAGCCAACGCACAGTAGCACAGGTATCCCAAATTTACTCCCCTCCTCCCATCCTGTAGCCTTTGCACAGGCTTCTGCCCTTCTCTGGAAGCCACTGCCCCCCCCACCCCCCTAGCTAATTGCTTATATCCCTTCAGGCTCGGTTCATGGGTCTCTTCCTCCAGGAAGGCTTCCTGAATCTTAGGCTTGGTGCTCCCGTCCTGCATTTACTTACATCATTATACATACCACTCACTCTCAAAGGTGGATTGACCTTGAAGTTAATGATGCCTAAGGTTTGGGACCCCTCCACACATGGGCCTCTTTGGGTACTAGGCATCATTTGTGACATAGAGTGTTCCAGGTGTTGAAGAGAAGGCAGTGAGCAGTCAAGGAGAATTTATATGTATGTTTATTTATTGTAACTTGTGCAAAGAGATCTCAGAAGACAGGGACCTGCATCTGAAAATATTTAGATATTTGTTGATTTTTCTCATTCTGAATAAATACTCATTTACTTCTGAACCTTCTTTCGTAAATTGGTTTTAATATTGTTTTCAAGAGGACCCCACTAAATCATATAAGCTTCAGGCCCAACGAAACTTTTATCTCTACCCCCCTGCCCCTCATTCTGCATTGCAACCACCTCCATTTCTTTGTCTCTGCCACTCAAAGACGTCCCTCGTCCTTCACAGATGTCGTATTTACCTTTGTATTTTCAGGGCACAGTGACTAACACACACTGTCACATTCCTGATGATTGAACAGCGCTGTGGAAATGGAAGTAGGTGTAACAGGCCTGGAAGGAGCAAAGCAGTGCCTGGTCATTTCATTGTCAGAGAGCTGTCTCTCTCAGATCCTTCTCTTGACTGTTGTGTATAAATTTAGGCAGCCAATTAGGAAGAGCTCTGAGGTGCCCTGAGAAAAGATTACCAACAGCAAAAGGCTAAATCCTGAGTCATCAAGAAAAGGTTACCTTATGTTTTGTCTTCTCAGTTTAAAATCAAAGGGGAAGTGTGTTGTTTGGTTTTGAAATATATCCTTAAAATTAGCATTTCCGAACACTTGGCAAGTTCTCATTCATTTGTGGAGATTGCCCCCCACTTCAAACAATACTGATTAGGACTCAAATCATGCTGTGTGCTCTGGTTTCTTCTTTCGAAGCATTTCTTAAGCCCTTTGAGGAAAATATACAGGACTGTCACCTCCTCTGTGAAGCCTTCTCTGATGCCTAACAGACCCGGTAGAACTGATTACTTCTGCCTCTGGAAGGGAGTAATTGTGTGTGTGTGTGTGTGTGTGTGTGTGTGTGTGTGTGTGTGTGTGTGTGTCACTTTTACAGGCTATGTGTCAAGTGCCATTCCAAACCCTTACATATATAAGCTCATTTAAACCTCACAACGACCCTTTGCTGCATTAGTGTGTCCCCACATTTACATGAGAGGCAGCGGGACTTGGACACTGCTTCCTGGTTTGAGTGTGTCTCTATTTCACCACTTCTCTGTCCAAAGTGACATTGTCTGAGGACCAGCTGGTGAGCTCTCTAGGTTCAGTGCTCCCTCTTAGTTTTGTGTCCCTGTGGGTTTTACCCAGTGGGTTGAGGAGAGAAGGACTCAGCAGGTGACCAGGGCCCTGGAGCCAGTTCCTTCAGGGATTCATCATTGTTCCTGAGCAGAGGATTCAAGGCTCACTGACCCAGTCCTTTAACACATAAACAGGGGACCATGCTAGATCCTGAGTCTCCCTTTTTATATGTGTGAAATCTGGAAGATACCATGCGTCCTTTACAATCCAGGAGTAAATGTAGAAGCCCTTTGAAGAGGATAAAGTATGCGACAGATTCAAGGCATTTTAATAATTAGCAAAGCTTTAAACACACATAAAAAAGCTGCATTACAACATCAAAAACTAAACTATGCTGCACAAACCAATTAATATTGCTGGACCAGTTCATTCATGTAATGCAGTTATCTTCTCCCCTTTCTAATCTATCCATTACACTGTCATTGGAATAATCCCGATTTTAAGGCAAAAACCTGTAAATGAACTCCACTTTGCCTATTTGAGGCAGTTCTTACAGTAACAAAAATTGCATCTAATCTTTCATGAGAACCTACTTTGTACCTGTCACAGTGCTGATTGCCTCAGCTGAAAGCACAGTGATACCTCTTGGCATAATCTCAGCCAAATTACTTAACCTCTGAGAACTTCAGTTTCCTTATCTATAAAATGGGGATAGCAATCGTAGCTACAGGTGTGCTGCATGCAGTTGTGTCGATTGTAGAGTGCACAAAGGCACCAGATCTAAGGGAACACCATTTACATCATCAACGTGAGAGACCAACATGCTTATTGCCCGCGTTTCCCAGCAGATGCTAATAGAATTTCTTATTCTAACAAAAATAGTATATTATGACAATCTTCTGACAGATGGAAGTAAAGTATCTTTTACTGCTTCATTCATAGGCTCCAAATAGGCAAAGAGCAACCTCATGTACCTCTAAGGTTCATTATGTGGTTAGATTGAATAGATGTATAGAAAGCACACAGAACCCATAAGAAGAACCCATAAGTGGTAGTAATTATAATTTCTATCACAACCTTAAAAGGAAACTTTTTAATCCTTGTTTTACAAATAAAATGAGAGTTGGAGAGATTATATAATATCTTAAATTTCAACTAGGTGGTGAGTAGCTGAGTTTGGGATCCTAATTGGAGCCTGTCTGCTTAAGCCTGAGCTGTTAACTGCCTTGAGCTGATTCGATGTGTGTCAGGGCGAATCCTGCCCCAGCCATCTGCCTGAGCTGCAACCACTCCCCTGGCGTCCTCATCATGAAACATCATGGGAAAGACAGTGCGGCCAAGTCCATCCTTCATTGCTCCCTGGGGCTTCAGTCTAATTTGTCTTCCCTCCACAGTGTGCTAGCCTCTGTGGGTTCTTCTCCCCGTAGATAGGTTAAGGCAGTTTTCTGGGGCCTGCTACTGACTTACCTTTCCCCACACTACCCACCTGGATCCCACTTAACCTTCCAGGGGCAGGAGGTGGAAAGGGGGTTGGGAGGACTGGGAGTGGATTGCAAGCCTTCCTTCAGTCCTGGCCCTTCCTACTACCTTGTGACAGGAGAGAGAAGGGCATGGAGAGAGGAAACTCCCAGGATATCCTCTCTGTATAGAAGGGAGCAATTGTCCCAGTCTGATTTCTGCTTTGAACCCTTACTCCTTGCAGTGACTCTCTGCTCAATCCCTCTTTCTTCCTCCCCACCCCCACTATTACAACCTCACTGTGTCCTTGACCTTCACTTCTTTTTTGACCCATAGCAAAATACTTCCATGCTTGGGGAGGAGCCAAGGCAGGGAAAGTAATGAGAGCCTTGGGTTCTCTAGAGGTCAGAAGGGTATGGCAGCTAATGCCGGCATCAGAAGCCAGGTCCATGGGCCATGCAGATGAATGTAGTGCAAACATATGCACTTAAGTACTTGGACTGGCAAAGGGCAATGGGCGAAGTAGTGGAGAGATGTTTTGACACTTCCTTTAATGTTTTCTATCTTATATTAAAAATTCAAGAGAATTTTCTATTCCCTTGCTGACTGTATCTGTTTCTCTTAATATAGACATAATTTTTCAGATTTCCAACCACAGAATAGTCAATAGATCAGAAAGATAAGATAGTCCTGAGACTTTGTGTGTAGCCTGTGTTATGGTTAATTTTATGTGTCAACTCGGGTAGGCTATGGTGCTCAGCTGTTTGGTCAAACACTAGTCTAGATGTTATTATGAAGGTATTTTTTAGGTAGGATTAATATTTACAGTCAGTAAACTTTAAGTAAAGCAGATTACTCTACATAATGCCGGTGGGCTTTATCCAGTCAGTTGAAGGCCTTAAGATCAAAGACTGAATTTTCTTGAGGAAGATTGAATTCTGCCTCCAGACTACAACATAGAAATTCTGAGTTTCCAGACTTTGGACTCAAGACTGCAACATCAGCTCTTACCTTCTTACCTGAATCTCCAGTCTGCCATCCTACCCCGTGAATTTCAGATTTGTTAGTCCTCACAGTCATGTGAGCCAGTTATTTTAAAACACGTCTCTAACTCTCTCTTTCTCATATATATATATATATATATATATATATATATATATATGTTTCTGTGTGTGTATGTGTAACATATAATGGTCTGTGTAGGCCAAACAAATATATTTATATATCTATATCTATCTCCTATTGGTTCTGTTTCTCTTGGGAACCCAGGCTAATAACACATCCTGGTACAGAGATTACTCAAGAGTATGTTCTTATTTCCCCATAGATTATACCAGTGACAACAGAAAAGCCCCATGTATTAGTCACATAGACTGGCTCTGCAGTGGCAACAAATAAGCCCTAAATCTCAATGGCTTAACACTATACAGACTTATTTGTCCCTCCTGCCACAGCCCATCACAGGGGACACAAACTCAAATGACTGCTGGGTCCAGACAGGTGAAGTAAGTGCCGGATGGAGCCCGTGGGGACTGCACTGACCTAGAGAGCAAATGCCTAAATTAGGAAACTTGTTACCTTGTAAGAAAAGGACCTCATGGGTCCAAATTTCCCAATCTTCTAATAGACAGAATACATTGGGATTTTAAAATATGAAATGTCCAACTTTGATATCTTGATAACACATTCCAGTTAAAAAAAAAAAACAAAGGTCTGGGTAGCTGGGTAGTACCAACAGAATCTTTCTGCTGGTTGCAGTTGGCCCGAGGCCCTCCAGCTGGTAACTTCTGTTTGTTATTGACTACCCAGCGATATTCATTCTGTTTATTTTGAGCTCAGGCTCAGCTTTTATCAAAATCATAGTCCAAGAAGAGGCAATGAGGTCCTGTTTATGAAGCACGGGGAACTTCATCTGTCAGGACTATGTGGAAACCCAAGAAACTCGGATGATAAGGACAGAAAACCAGCCTGCATAGTTACTCATAAGTACACATATGAGTAAGTACACAGACCAAGAGTGAACAGAACGGGAAATAAGCGGAAACTTCAAAAGATCACTTGCATAGATTGGAGCCCTCCTTTGTTTAAAAGTTCTTGCCAGAGACATTTGAATTGGAGTCAGTCATCAGTAGAATATTTTCTATTTGTTTGAATGACATTATCTTAATTATCCTCAGAAAAGGGATATTGAGTTCCAGAAAGACACGTTGCAGGCCTGAAGTCCTAGGCAGGGGAAGGAGGGAGAGTGCTGTTGTGTATTGCAAGGCAACGAGAATGAATTAAGCACCATCTGCATGTTTTGTGTGGAACCAGAATCATATGTTTTTCCTCAGAAATCACCCTGGAAAATGGACTGTAGTACTTAGGTCTAGCCAGGTGACAAAAAACACTTGGGAGTATTTTCAACAGAGGAAAGTCATGGTATAGAAAGAGTTACACAAGGGCTGAAAGAGTCTGATAAACCAAATGAGAAGGAAGGAACCCAGAAATTAGCCACCCAGAAAGAGCAAGAAGCCACTACCACCCTTGGGTGGGAGGAACTAAGGGCCGTGGTCCTCTACAAGAGGTCAGGGCCATGGGGGATGCATCAAGCCAGAGCTAGAGCTGTGGCAGAGACACAGCTGCTGCCAGAGATGCAGCCATGGCAGTGAGGAGAAAGAAGATTCTGTTTTCTCCCTTTGTTCCACCCCCTAACCCACTCCAGTGCTTTCTACTGACTGTGGCCTGAAAGCAGCTGGAATTGAGAAATGCATCCTGAAGAGGTTTGGGAGGGGCAGGCAGGAAGGACACCCAGAGGTGCACAGGGCCAGGATTAGCGTGGTCACAGCTAACACCCAGATTGCAGCCCCACCATTTCTCCCCCACAGCACATGTCCTGGGCAGATCACCAGGGGCATCCACTCACCATAGTAACCCAAGGACCCAGGCAGAGGGGAGCTCCATTGTGTCACTTCCTTCCATACTCACATCCACTATGGGGAAAGGGTGACTGTGGTGAATCAGGCACTGTTTCTTAACTCTTCTACCTGGAAGTGACTGCCTTACTTTTCTCACCTTTTATTAGACATAGCAAGTCCTAGGGCTATGCCTAACACCAAAGGAGACAGGGAAACACACCCCTGCAGTATTCTCAGAAGGTCAGGAGCCAGAAATAGTTGGAAAATAGAGCTAATGAGTACCACAGGGGCCAACTCAGAATGTAAAAATGTAGGCTCTACCAAGATATATTTACACTGACGGATTGTGAGGTTTCTGGAGGGCCTGAGGAGGGGCCAGAATTTGTAAAAGCCAGAGCTTTGGGTCCAGGCAAAACTGGATTCAAACCCCTGCTTCTCTTCTTCTTAGATGTGTGATCTTGGGTAAATTAATTATCATTTCTGAACATCAATTTCCTTATCAGCAAATTGCATATGTTATAGTCTTACGACCTCCTAGGGTTAAGGGATTCATTCACTCATTCAGTGAGATGATTGGGCTCAGCACAGCAGCTGGGAGAGAAGCTTCAATGAGATTAGCTATTATTACTTTGTTGACAATTTTTTCCCAGTCAGTCACACAGAGTTCTGGGAGCTGGATTAAGCCCTGGGACAGCTCTAAAACACACAGTATTCTCAAGGAATCACCAATCCAGCCTCAGAAACTCACCCAGGCTTTGTCACCCTCTCATTCTGAAGCAGATACCACCCTTACACAATTAAAGTGGATAAGCCCATCCAGGTCAAATCCACTGTATTTAGTGCAAATCATGGGCAAGTCACTTTCCATAACATGCCCTATTTCCCTTCAACATTAAAATCTGAAGTTAGGTATTAGTTCTTTTTTCAAAAGGAAAAAAATGAGGCTCACAGAGACTAAGCAACTCGCCAAAACTCACACAGCTAGTGAGTGAGTCATAAAGGCAGAATTTAAGTTTATGTATGCTTATCCCCCATTCATTAATTTATTTATCTACTGCCCGTTTTCCATTAGGCATTACACTGCAATACTACAAGTATATCCAAGCCTTTATCTGTTAATATAAGATAGTGTAAAGTAGAGTAATATAAACCTGCATTTGTCCTCCGATATTTTAGGGAGAGTGATCCTTTTAGAACATAAGTCAGATCACGTCGCTGCTCCGCTCAAAACCCTGCGTTGTGTCCCCATTTCACAGAATTAAATTCAAAGTTTATCATAGTGTTCAAGTCCCTACAGACATTTCACTACCTTATTAATCAAATACTTCCTCTGTTTCTTTTCCTTATTGTGTTTTTCTTCTTCGTGCTAATCAAGCTATTTACGCATTTGTTTATTGTTTGTCTCCCTCCACTAGTATGTAAGCTTTAGGGGTGTAGAGACCTCATCTGTTTACCCATTGCCCTATCGTTCATGCTTAGAATAGTGTGCCTGTCTGTATTTGTCTACTAGGTCTGTCACAACAAAATACCACAGACTGGGTGACTTAAGCAACATAAATGTATTTTCTCACAACTCTGCGGGCCAGAAGTCCAAATCAGGGTTGATACCTGGGGGGGCTGCTCTTCCTGGTTTGTAAATGGGTGCCTTCTTGCTGTGTCCTCATATGGCCTTGCCTCTGTGTGCAAGGAGAGAGAGAGAGAGCGAGAGAGAATGAGAACTCTGGTATCTCTTCCTCTTCTTATAAGGACACCAGCCCTCTTGGCTTATAGTCCTACCCTTCTGACCTCTCTTAACCTTTATTATCTCCTTATAGGCCTTATTTCCAAATGCAGTCACATTGAGGGTTAGAGCTTCAGTATATGAATTTTGGGGAAACAATTCAGTCTGTAACACTGGTGCATAGTGAGTTCTCAATTTTTGTGGAACTGAATTGCATTTCTTTTATCCTATTCCATGCTGTACTTTCTGCACTGGTTTCAAACACCTTGCTGTCTTGCAGAAACCTCTCTAAATTGACTTAGGGGTTTATTCTACTCTACAGTGGGATGGAATTATTGAAATGCTGAGGGGACTTTATTCCAGGTGTCCTTTCATTAACCACCCTAGGCTTCCTTGGCCTTAGAGGAGCAAGGCACATCTTTTCAAAGTGTATCCTGAGACAAGTTAACGTTCATCTTCCTACCAGAAATGTGCAGTGTCACCAGAAATGTTGAGTATGAGGGAGATGAAGATATCATGCAATTCATCCACATAATACTTAGTAGAAGGGGTATTTTGTGGGCTTTGTATTGAGTGTAAAAGGATGTGCATTTGGGAGAGGGTGTATATCCATGGGCAGAAGCTGTAGAATACATAAGTTGAAAGTGCATAGTGTGATATCACTCTTTTGTAGTTGTGAGATAGTGGAAAATGGATATTGGTCTCTATCCGCACTTGCTGGCACAGAGCTCCTGAAACCCTTGGAATTTCCTAAGTGATAAGAACACTAGGAGAATCTTTTGTTCTAATATTTGGTCTTTGACCCCAGCTCCTGACACAAGGTTCCTGAAAACCTTGTAATTTCCTGAATATAACAGAGTGTCTTTTGTTCTGACAAGGAGACTCTGGGTGGGCTCCTGGATGAGGTCTGGTCACCAGAAAGACCAAACCATGATTAGAGGCTTGGAATTTCAGCCCTGCCCCCCCGTTCTCTTGAGAAGGGAGAAGGGCTGAAAATGGAGTTAATGATTGATCATGCCTATGTGATGAAGTCTCCATAAAAATCCCAATAGTATGGGGTTTGGACAGCTTCCAGGTTGGTGAACACATGGGGATTCGGGCAGAGAAGTGTGCTCAGAGGGCATGGAGCCTCCAGGACCTTCCCCACATACCTTGCTCTATGCACCTCTTCCATCCGGATGCTTACGTATATCCTTTTATAATAAACCAGCAAACAGAAGTATACTCTTTTCTTGAGTTCTGTGAGCTGCTCTAGCAAATTAATCAGACCTAAGGAGGGGGTCATGAGAACCTAACATTTATAGTTGATCAGTCAGAAGCACAAATGACAACCTGAAGAGAACAATCTTGTGGGACTGAACCCTTAGCCTTGAGGGATCTGATGCTATCTCCATGTAGATGTTGTCAGAATTGAATTGAGTTAAATTGTAGAACACCCTGCCTGTGTCAGAGAATTGTTAATGTTGGGGAAAAGCTCCCCCTGCCCCCCTCCCCCCGCCGCACTGGAATTTGGTTTAGAATCCTTTTAGAAAGTTAAAAAGTCCAATATTGGTAATTTCATATGGTTCAATCTAATATGTATAGTTGGGCATATGTGTAGGGGGCATAAGTGTAAATGTGTGGATTTCTGTTCACCTGTGTCTGTGTGGGGGGGGTGGTATAAGTTGAGTGGATGCGATGTATACTTGTGTGTGTGTCAGGGGAAGAGGACATGCACATGGATGGCTGGATATAGGAATCAAGGAAGGCTTCCTGGAGGAGTTGACTGTGAAGCTTATAGTGAAAGGACGAATAAGGGCTAGTCAGGTGCACTGACAAAAAAGGGTGGAACAAATGCTCCCACCAAAGAGAACTGTGTGCAAAGGTCAGGGATAGACATATATGAACATCATCATGTCTAGATCATAAGGGTTAGGGAGCTGGGAGAGTGAGAGGAGTGGCCTCAGAGGAGAAGAAGGGACAGAAGGTCCTGTGAGCCATGGCAAGGAGAGAAAACCAAGGACCATTCACATATTAAGCAAGAAGTCTACTAAGGTGGCACGAAATAAAGACTACAAAATGGGAACAGGAAGAGGTTGTGAAATTGTATTACGTTGCAAAAAAAGGTTTTCCCTGGGCTAATAATTGTCGCCTTCATCTTTCCTTGGTACTAGAACTCTTGATCTAAAGCAGGAGAGGGTCTAAGTGGAGAGAGAAGCAGGGGCCAGTAGACTGCTGTTGAATCTGATGATCCAAAGAGGGTTCTTTTAAGCTGTTGAGGCACAGAATCCCCATTGGAGGGGTCTACAGAATTCCCACATAGAGGCCTGGGGGTTCTGTGCTCATGGCACCTCCTCCCCACTGACCCACTGTGTGAGGTCAAAGCCCAGAGAGAGTAGAGTGAGAGCTTCCTGTTCTGTTTCTGATCATTGCTCTTGATGTGTTCCTTGTTAATAGCAGAAAAAGCCATTTGAACAGAGTCCCAGCAGTTGGAGCACATCAAAATGATCAGGAGGCAGAATGAGAGCAGGGAAGGGAGAAGAAGGTGGGCAGGGATTAGGGGGTGTGGAGATGAGGAAGGAAAAGGAAGGAAGAAACAGCAAGGATAAGCGAGATAAGCCAAGGGTCAGAGATAGAGGGAGAGCAGAAAGGAGAGGGGACTCCGGGAGAGAAATAAACACTCACTGTATGATAAGAGAATAGTTTGAGACCTGGGAGGAGCATCTATCTGAAGGTAATAACGTTGCTTGAGTTTGTGTGCACCTATCTGTCAGGACGTTCTCTGAGAAACTGAGAACTAGACCCCAGTTTGAAGGGCGTTGAATGTTCCTCCATCACCTTACTAATTTTCCTTTCTAACTCCGGAGTTAGAGCCCTAGGACATCCCCATCTGAAAGCAGCCTGATTTCACAGCCCCTGGGCCTGCAGTGTGGCTGCTCTGACATTTTTTTCATGGGTTTTCCATCTGCACCAACCATTGCAAATCCAATTCATATTTGGCATAAAGTAAATCAGTTTCAAGAAATATCTTGTCATCATCCAAATCAAAACGCCACATTGAAAGTGCTCAGTGCCAGCTACAAATTGTCAGAGGGGTTGAAGAAAGAGGAAAAGACTTTTGCTCTAGACAGGAGGGGAAAAACACCTTTGAATGCAATATAGTGGCTCTGTGTTACCCAAATCATTCAAATGAAACTGGAAAAAGATTTTTGAGAGCTTGGCTAATCTGTTCTGCTGTTAACATTGTCTCACCACCACCCCACCTTCCTCTGTTCTGGAAGCTTCTAACAGCAAGGACCACTTCAGAGTGTGAGCAAGTCCATTTCTTCTGAGTATCTGAAAAAGCGAACCCCATTTGCCTGCAATTATGCGGGCTGCTCCAGCAGCTCTACTAGGTTCTGAGGCGACAAGATGCTCTCTCTACAGCCCTGGAGATTTCAGTTATCACTTCTTTACTGGGGTTGCTTTTAACCCCACAGCTCTCCGCTTTACCACTCACCACAGCCCTAGAAGTGGGAACTAGATGTGGTCAGCACACGATCTCTTAACCCATACTTATGCTTCCTACTGGACTGCCTTAAATGCCCTTAATTTCATTTATGAAATTCTTTAAAGCATTATGTACATGGTTATCTGGAAGAGAGTCTGCATTAGCAAATTACCAAATAAAAATTTGTCTTGTTTCCTATGGTGTAGAGGAGCACAACAGGAAGAGGGACTGGAATGTTTTGAAAAGAAATGAGATGATAGGAAAAAAGCAAGAGAGACTAAGGACAGCTCTTTGGATGGTTACCTCTATTCCTTTATACAGCCACTATCCTTGCCTTAGAAATCCTCCCCCCTTGATTACTTAGGGAACTCATTCAAGCTCTGGAACGTTCAAGGCTATATTCCCAGAAAGCCCAGACTGTGCTTGGCACTTGGTGGGTACTCAGCAAATGTCTGCTGAAAGAATGAATGCAGGAAGAAAATATTCCTCATTTGTGTTACTTTTGCTAACTTCCCATCTTACCCCATAAGGTTAGGTTGAATGCTTCCTTTTGACTCTCAGCGGTCCTCTACTGTATCTCTCACCCTCCATCGTTGTGATGAAAGGATCTCTTATTATGTGAGTTCCTTAAATGTAGAAATTTTGCCTTGTTTACCTTTTCATTCCAAGTACGCAGCACAGTGTTGGCATCTGGTAGATACTCAATACATGTTGGGTAAATTGTGAATAAATGAAGGACATTTGAGCAAATTGGTGGTCACATGAAGATACTGAATCTGAGTGACAAGAGATTAGATCAGTCAAAGAAACTGCAAGGCCCCCCAAATTGAAGTGACAAAACCCTATGAACAACTTCAGGACTATCAGTCAAGGTTTCAGATATGGACTATATTCATATTTAGTATAACCAAAGAGCTGGAAATGGGATGCAGAGTGATCACCAAGCAAGCCTTGGCAGTACCAGTGAGTGCTTCTAGGGGCTCCTAACCTTTTCAGATACCAGAACACTGGAGCCACCAGGCTCTAAGCATAGAGAGATGGAGGTTTCATGATGGCAATTAAAGCAGATAGCCTTCTTAGGTGATGTGATTGAGGGACACCAAAGTCCTCCTCTGTCCAAAAATCCTTCCCCGCTCGACACTTGCAGGAGGAAAATGTCCACAGAGCCCCTCTCATGTGGGAGCAAGAGATTCACATTTTGGTCCTTTTGGCACCTCTCATCATGACAATTGACCTTATCGATTAGGTATCCAGAAGCCAGTAGGGTTCTGAGGGAATGGGGTAGACATTTTCGGTGAAGGGTAGGACCAAATCCTTAGAACTCAGAGTTCATTCCATTAACTCAGTAACTGACTCATTTAAGAATCTCACTGAGTGTCATCTGAGTGCCAGACACTGTGCTAAGTGCTTGGAATACAGCTGTAATCAAAACAAACATGGTCCTGTCCTCTTGGATTATAGGCAAGAAACTTGGGGTGGAAATTTGCAAATTCCAGCAGGCATAACTCACCTGGAGAGTTTGTTAAAGTAATGATACCAAACCTCATGCCCCCACTCCAAAACTTTTTTTTTGATCAAGTAAATCTGGGCTGGTCCCAGGCATCTGCATTTCTAACCAGCTTTCTAGCTGATCCTGATTAAGTGGTCCAGGACCACATGCTTAAAAATACTGACACAGAGAGGAGGGTTAGCTGTAAAATGGAAGTGGGAGAAAGAGGAAAGCAAAGGAAAATGCAGCCCAAAGACGAATCTAGAAATGAGGTTTTGACTGAGTTTTTCTGCAGTGATTTATTCCAACCCCCTCATTATATAGATGTGAGGTCTGAAAATAGGGTATGATTTTCCCAGTCACAAAGAAAATGGAGATGGATGAGGAGCAGACCTCTAGCCTTCCAGCTCTTTCCACTTTATTTCTTCTCCCCCCCTTCACCTGCTTCTTAAGTGTGCCCACTTAAGGGAAGCTGTTAAGGGGCGGGCCATGATGTGAGGACAGACCGCACAAACTTCTATGGAGCTTAAGAAGGACATAGGACTAGGCATAAATGGTTTCACCAGAGGCTACTTTGAGAATAATAATAAGAAATATACGGTCTCTCAAAATTTTGCCATCAGCAAAATATTCTCAGACCTCACTCTCTCACTTGATTCTCACAACTCCCATCCATGAAGTATCGCCTTAATGATAAGGAGATTGCTCAAGGTCACATGGTGGGTAAGTGGTAAAGCTGGGTCTCAAACCCTGGTCTTCTCACTCCAAGTCCAGTGCTTGCCTTTGAGATATAGAAGATAGAAAGTCAGGATCTTAAAGAAGAGGGGTCATTGGCAGCCTACTTACCAGTCATTAGCACACCAGGCCACCAGCAAGTCATCACCAGGCCAAACTGTGGGATGTAGCGTCACAGGTGTCCACTGTACATAAGGGGCATAAGAGAGAAGTGAAAACACTTCCGAAAGATTCTTCTCAGGGTGTGGAATTTTGCCTGGATCAGGCTCTCCATTTGACTTGCATTCGGACACTGAATAATAAAATATTAAAATTTGAAAATGTCGGAGACCATCCTCCTAGCATGTTGAGTGCCTGTTGAGGCTAGATTGTTTTAAAAAAAAAAAAAAAAAGAATCTCTGAGGTTAGTAAAATCGCTCATGTTTTCCAAAAACACATTTTCTCCCCCTTTTCCTCTTTTCTTCTCTCCTCCTCCCAATCTCTCTCCCTCTCTCTCCCTCCCTCTCTTCCTCCTCTCCCAGAGGATAAAACTTCATGGAAGTGACCAGGAAAACCACTGGACCCATTCCTATCAAAAACAAAAAATCAAATTCTGATTTCTCCACTGGGTCTAAAAAGATGTCAGGAGAGATCTCGCATCTGCCTTGTTAAATTCTGTCATAATATATCTATGTTGCTTTCCCGAACCACCTACCTACTAACAGTATCAATACAGGAAATAAGTTTACTGTGGCTTTATTCTTGGGTTTCTCTCCTTAATAGATTTCTTTACTTTGGATACATAATCCTTCTGCTTAATCATCAACATGTACATTTCTTTTGGGGCCATGATCAGCTTTCCTAAAATGTCATTTCTAAGATACACATTACTTTTTTGGAACATCAGAGTGAAATTTGCTCATCTCAGATCTGGCCTCTCTCCTAGAGCTGTTTTCTCAAAGGCTATCAGTAGGGTTTGATATCCATCTATGTGGTCTCCCAGCCCTGTGGCCTCTAATCTGTGGACCTGAAGATTAATCTCATTTTAGCTCACTCAGCATTCTGCAAACATCTTCTCTGTCTCTTTGGATTTCAATTTCCAATTAAATAATTTTTTCAAATCATATCCATTTCAAAAACAAGTTTCTTAATGGCAGAGATAGAATAAAATGATTGTCAATCCCCGGATGCTCCAAAGGCAATTCTGGAACAAGCAAGTTCCAAAGCCCATTTTTCTTTTTTTTCTCTAGATCTAATTTTTCACCTCAAGAGTAAGGTGGTTCACTTGTATGATCTAAGATATTTCTCCAGACATCTTTCCTCCCCTCAGTCTATTCTGGTGGTGTCTTAATCTCTTTCAAGTGCAGTTTTCTTTTAATGGTTTTCCATGACTTTTAATACAAAATTTTTGGAATTTTTCAGTGATAACTACAGAAGACCCTCCATGCTTTAGTCTAGGGATCAGCAAACTATGGCCACAGGCCAAATCCAGCCTACTACCAGTTTTCAGATGCCCTGTCAAGTAAGAATGGTTTTTCCATTTTTAAATGATTGAAAAAAAAATTAAAAAGAATATTTTGTAACACCTGAAAATTTTAGAAATTCAAATTTCAGTTTTCAGAAATAGCTTTATTGGAACACAGCCATTCTTATTCATCGAAGTATTGTCAATGTCTGATTTCATGTTGTAACCCCCAAATTGAGTGGATGCAATGGATACTGTGTGGCTCTCAAAGCCTAAAATATTGACTATCTGGCCCTTTACAGAAAGGGTTTGTCAATTCCTGTTCTAGTGAGTTCCAGATAGCTTATCAATTTCTCATTTTATTCTTAGTTAATTGTTTTGGTCAATAAAAATATATTTAATGCTATTATCTTTTTTAGTGCTGCCCAGTGATGATCATTTTAATCAAGAATGCAAGGGGAGGGAGGTAAGAATGTATTTTTTCAAACCTCATGATAGATTGAAATATTTCAAGCATTTAATCTAGCTGCTCTTTATCTCTGCAGGAAGGATGGGAGGATGGCAAGACCTTTCTGTAAGAGGAGAACTCCTTTCCACCTCTCTTACCATCTCTTGCTCTCTGTTTCTACGGCTCTAACTTACTTTAAACCATTGCCATCTCTTACTGAGACCATACAGTAGCTTCCCAATTAGTTTCACGCATCAGCTTTGGTCTCTGCATTTCATTTGCTTGCTGATGCCAGAATAATCCAGAACACAAATCTTACTGTGACTGCCTCTTGCTTGGAAACATTCAAGGTGTGCTAGTTGGCCTGAGAATCTGGGCCCAGCTTTTTAGTGGGACACACGGGTTTCACACTTTGTCCCTGTGTCCTTCTGCAATCTCATTTCCTCCCTCCCATGCTCCCTCCCTCTCTTCTTCCTCTTTATTTATTTAGCATTGGACTGTTTGCAGCCCTATCACAGCTATTTCTACTACAGGAAGAGAAAAAGTTTTCTCCTTGCCTTATCTTACATGATAAACTCTCAGAATTATACCTTTTTTTTTAATTGGAGTATAGTTGCTTTACAACGTTGTGATAGTTTCTTCTGTACAACGAAGTGAATCAGCTGAATGTATGCATATATCCCCTCCCTCTTGGACCTCCCTTCAACTCCCCCAACCATCCCACCCATCTAGGTCATCACAGAGCACCGAGCTGCGCTCCCTGTGCTATACAGCAGGTTCCCACTAGCTATCTGTTGTACACATGGTTGTGTATATGTGTCAATCCTAATCTCCCAATTCATCCCACCCTCTCCTTCCCCCGCTGTGTCCACATGTCCCTTCTCTACGTCTGCGTCTCTATTCCTGCCCTGCAAATAGGTTCATCTGTACCATTTTTCTAAATTCCACATATATGTGTTAACATATAATATTTGTTTTTCTCTATCTGACTTACTTCGCTCTGTATGACAGACCCTAGATCCATCCACATCTCTACAAATGACCCAATTTTGTTTCTTTTTATGGCTGAGTAATATTCCATTGTATATATGTACCACATCTCCTCTATCCATTCATCTGTTGATGGACATTTAGGTTGTTTCCATGTCCTGGCTATTGTAAATAGTGCTGCAATGAACATTGGGGTACATATGTCTTTTTGAACTATGGTTTTCTCAGGATATGTGCCCAGTAGTGGGATTGCTGGGTCATATGGTAGTTCTATTTTTAGCTTTTTAGTGAATGTCCATACTGTTCTCCATAGTGGCTGTATCAATTTACATTCCCACCAACAGTGCAAGAGGGTTCCCTTTTCTCCACACCCTCTCCAGCATTTATTGTTTATAGATTTTTTTGACAATGGCCATTCTGATTGGTGTGAGGTGATAGCTCATTGTAGTTTTGATTTGCATTTCTCTAATAATTAGTGATGTTGAGCATCTTTTCATGTGCCTCTTGGCCATGTGTATGTCTTCTTTGGGGAAATGTCTTTAGGTCTTCTGCCCATTTTTGGATTGGGTTGTTTGTTTTTTTGATATTGAGCTGCATTAGCTGTTTCTATATTTTGGAGATTAATGCTTTGTCAGTTGCTTCATTTGCAAATATCTTCTCCCATTCTGGGGGTTGTCTGTTTGTCTTGTTTATGGTTTCCTTTGCTGTGCAAAAGCTTTGAAGTTTAATTAGGTCCCATTTGTTTATTTTTGTTTTTATTTTCATTACTCTAGGAGGTGGGTCAAAAAAGATCTTGCTGTGACTTACATCAAAGAGTGTTTTTCCTATGTTTCCCTCTAAGAGTTTTATAGTGTCTGGTCTTACAATTCAGAATAATTATAGTAGTAAAAATAATAATAGTTAGCATTTACTGCACCTTCTTGACCTAACAGTCCACCCTGAAAAATACCTGGCATATATTAGATTGTCAATATCTCGAAATGAAACAAAACAATCTTAAGAGACAGATATTCTTCCCATTTTATAGATGAGAAATGTGAGGTTCAGAGAAGTTATATAGCTTGCTCAAATCCACAGTATGCAAATTCAGGTTTCTCTGACTTTGAAGCCCAAGATCTTGCCATAAAGCCCTACCTTCTTCACCAAAGAACACGTCCTAGTGTGTGTTGATGTGCTGGCAAATGTTTAACAATGGCTGTCTCTTCTGGGGTGCGGACATCGTGTGGACTGGGTGTGGGAGACTCTTATTTGCAGTTTTTTTCCAATTTCAGTGGAGTAAATACTGCAGTGGTGAATTTCAAACTACCAATGTGATATCACTGAATGAGAAGTTGGGAAGAGATGTGTGGTAGTGCACCATTCTGTAGAATCTCTATCATATCAATGCAATACATGCAAACGAACTCAAGAGCACAGATAGTAATAAAAGATGGTAAAATAATTAGGAAATGATGAGTTTGGAATATTTATTAACCTTTGTTTTTCTAATATAGTGTATGAAATTTTAAGTTTATGTAATTTAAAATGGCTGTCTTTAACAGTTGGTTCACAAAATTCCTGAACATATAACAGTTGGATCTCCTGAGCTGGTACAAGTCATTTCCAGTTTCTGTGGGAGGTAGGACTGCAGACGTGTAAAAAGGCTTCTGCTGTTACAGATACAAAATGAAATGTGAACATCCTGTGACAAGTTTGGGGACTGGGAACAAAAGAATAAGACTGAGTTAAATTTTCAATAGCGTCTTTCCATACAAAGTAAGTTTAGGGTCAGTTTAACAGTGGGATCAAAAAAAAAAACAGTGGGATCATATGGCATCTTAAGAAGGCTTTTAAAAAAAAGTCTAATCTTTTTTTTTGTTTGTTTTGGAGATATAATTGACAAATAGCACTGTATAAGATTAAGATGTATCACATAATGATTTGACTTACACGTATTGTAAAATGATTGCCGCAGTAAGTTTAGTTAACATCCATTGTCTCATATTGGTATTAAAAAGAGAGAGAGAGAGAGAGAGAGAGAGAGAGAATTTAGTTGTTCTTGTAATGAGAACTCTTAGGATCTGCTCTCTGAACAACTTTCAGATATACCACATGGCAGTGTTGACTTTAGTCATCATGTTGTATTTTATATCCTTAGTACTTATTTATCCTATAATGGGAAGTTTGTACATTTTGACCACGTTTATCCAATTCCCCTTCCCCCTCTAGATCTTAACACAATGTTAAATGTGTCACTAGACTTCCCATTGCCTTCATTCCATCTCTTGGGAACTCAGGAAAAGTGATTCTGATCTAGACCTTGGAGGAAAAAGAGACTGTCCTTTCTAGCAGGAAAGGAGCTGGTCAGACATTGGAGGGGTTTAATTAGTGAAAATTATTGAATAACTGTGCATTACATAAACAGATAGTGCCAATGCATTTCCTGTCTTAACATTTTCAAAACTAAGAGAGAATTCAATTCTTTTAGCCTAGACCCTCTTTTTTTCCATTGGATATCCATGTAGAGTTCTAAGAAGTGGAAGTTTCCATCTCTTAGACCACATTACCAAAGCTTCTTATCTTTAAACTCTTTTCAAATCTACCATATTATAAGAGTGCCTATTGAAACCAGGTACTAACAATGAAATGAAAAGTCATTTACAGAAGTATATTGTAATAATTTTGCTTTAGTTGTAATCTTCACTTATATATTATTCATTTACTTTTTCCCCATTTAGATATGGAACCACTCAAGTTTGGTTCTCCGTTTGGGAGAATTGGCAAAGCTCTGTGATACTAATGCTATCAGCACAGCACTAATAATTGACTTGCTCACATGGTGAGGTTGTTTTTTTTTTTTAAATTCGGAGATACAGGACAGCCGAAGACTCTACTCTGTGCAGTATAATATATGTGACCTTCATCCAGTGAAACAAAACTTACTACACACTTACTTGCCCTGTATCAAGTCAAATTACAAATGAAAAAAGTTTAAACTTAGTAGTCTTCAAAAATGCAAATAAATATGAGCTACCTTTTTTTTTCATAATTAAATTCGTAAATGTCAGAGCTTCTCTGTGCAAGAGAAGTATTGTACCAACGGAGGAAGAGCAAATAGCAAGGCCTTTTGGGAAACCAGCTTAGCAATTTGCATCAAGAATCTAAAGCCACACAGATGTGTTTCCCAGGGTTATTTATATTAGCAAACAATGAAAACAACCAACACATACAACAATAGGAGTATGTGTAATTAGATTGTTTTATATGTTTATACATTTTTACATATTTTATATAAAATGGAATGTCATGCAGCTTTTAAAATGATATTTTAACAGAACTTTTAAAATACAGATAAATATTGATACTTTCCATTTAAGGGAAATGAGCATTCAAAATTGTATGTGCTGCTTAATCTGAATTATGTTAAGTCAAGTCTGAAAGGAAATAAGCCCAAATATGAATAGGACTTATCTCTGGGTGATGGAATTATAAATGACTTTTCTTTCTTATTTTTTCCTTTTCTATTTTTCCACAAGAATTCTATTATGGACATGTATTACTTTTATAATACAAACATACGTAGTGCAGCCCCTGTCCCTGGCCCACTAGAATCCCTAAGACAATCAGTATACTAGAAATAGAACAAATATCCCGCCAATTCGTACATTAACAAAAGAAATAGTAAAATAAATCATGTCACTGTTCAAGTGAGCCCAGGTGCAGAGCTGGCTCAGAGACCTGGATTGGATGAGAGTGGCGGGAACGGGTGAGTGCAGACTAGAATGAATAGTTTTTGGCTGAGGGATGTCTGCTGAAGGAGGAGGTGGTCGGATGATAGGACCCCAACCAAAGGGCGAGAGAGGGCAAGTCACATCCTGCAGGAAAATTAGTACATTCAAGGAACTGAAACTTATCCTGATTAGTTCAAAGAAAGGCAGAAGAGAGGATTGCCCTGGGGTCGGGGTGGGAGGAAGTCAGGCATAATGGGAAACGGAGCTTGAGGAGTGGAGGGTCCTTCAGATGGTGCCACTTCTATGCTGTTTGTGACTCTCTGGGGTGTGATGGTCTGTCATCTCTGTTTTTCTCCACGCACCCCTCTTCTCCCCTTTACAGATAACTACATTTCTCTGCACATTTATGGTTTCTGCTCCTTCATAACTTCAGCTTGCTTTTGCCTATAGTTTGCTCTGGTCCTATGTGGTTTTTCAGCTCAGATTCTCTAGATCAGACTCACTTTCTGTGTTTGAGATTCGTGGGAGAGAAACCTGACAGGTCCAGCTTAGTTCTGGTGTCAAATCTTAGTCTGATCACCTGTGACTTGGGGTGAGGGTAAGAAGGGGCAAATGTGAGCGCCTAGGACCAACTCCTCTCAACAAAGAAAGTGGGTGGGGGGCCACTAGGAACTCACCAAAACATTTCTGGACTGAGGCAAGAGGACGCTAGGGGAGACTGATTCATAACGATGAGCATTAGGGAAATCCTGCGATTCTCGTGTCGGCTACTGACTACTGATGGCAAAGCAAGGCTGACAAACCACACCTAAGGTGACAATGATCTCTCTGTAAATTGCAATGTCTACTTCCTTTTACACTTCAAAATGCATGCAGATGACATTCACAAGCCGGCCACCTACCTATGGCTTAGAGTTTACCACAATTCCTAGTCTTTCCAAGTAAAAACGTAACCTCTCTCTCATCACACACAGTCCTCTTACTCAAGAGTGACATTATTTTAGTGAAATAACATTGAATCAGTACCAATTCATTTTTCCCAAATATTAATTTTGAAGTTTCAAACCTATAGAAAAGTTGCAAGAAAATTACAATGAACACCCATTTTATTTTATTTAGATTCACAAATTGCTGACATTTTGCTACATCTGATTTATCTTGCTCCTCTCTTTTCTTGCTCCTCTCTTTTCTTGCTCCTCTCTTTTCTCTGAACCATGTAAGAGGAAGACGCACATGTAAATGACTCTTAAGCCCTAAACCTTTCAGCATAAATGTCCTGAGGAAAAGGACTTTCTTCTACACAATCACAATACACATTTGCCTGCATGGAGTCTTCAAGTTAGGTTAGCCACCTTCATTCCTTGTGGTCAAGATTCCAATTTGCTTCAAAGATTTGTGCTTAAAATGCATTTCCACACACACTCCAAATGAGGAAAATCTTTAAAGTCTCTGAAAAGTGAAGTTCTTTTTCCTTCTGTTTCCCCGTGGTCTGTAGGGAGACTTCGGTGAGTGATTTAAGTCTGAATACTAGGGCAGGCGAACTGCCTTATAGGGGGCAAATGTCATTCCGAGGTGCATATGTCATTTTGGTTAAAATTGGATTTCTCTCCAGGATATTGTGTTTTCCTTGGGAAGATCAATGCGTTAACCTCACTTCATTGAGAGGCCAGAGAATGCCAAATTATGTGACGGGATTAAATGAATTCTTTGCGTGCTTTGGGCTAGTTGCTGGGTTTGGTGTAGGGAGATTTTCCTCCCTTCTCCAGCATTACGACTGCAAGAGGGACAGCTATTTCCTTTTGACTCAGGTACATCACGAGAACCTCAGACCCAGGTTCCCAATGCTTCAGATAGGAGAGCCACAGGAGTACTACCAAATTCAACAACTTTATCTTATGGATGAGGGTTGTATAACAAATTCAGCTGATTTCACGAATGAGAGTCAAATCGGTGAAGGCTTGTTCTGGATCCAAAGCTTCGCATGAAGGGCAGAGCTGGATCTAGGAACTGGACTCCTGATTCCTAGGAAGGCACTTTTTAACAGAATTCTGCCTTTCCAACAGACCTAGCATTGCATATTTTCTTATTTGCTGCAAGGCAAGGGTGAGCAGTTGTAAATCCATGTGTAGCCCCTGTTTTCCATGGCACACCGGCTGGAAATATCAAAGGGTCCCAATAGACAGGCAGTAGTTTCTGACATTATCCTAAACAATAATATATATGGGACCTTGCTTCTTCCTAATCCTCCCTTTCTGGTCTAGGAGTCTCTTGGATTGTCTTTGGTGAACTCACAGAGGGCCTTGACTCTCTTCCAGAATATGTAAGCATTTCTGACTCTTCTGTCATCTTACCTTATGTCTCTTTGATTTTTTGTGCCTGGGAGTAGCTGCATCTTAAGACCATATCCTTAGTTGAGTCCACCCTCTAGTTCTTCCTCCAGCCTTACATTGTGTGGCCACGACCTTGTGTGGAGGAGAAGGAAATACTCTCCTCTCACTGTTGGTCAATTCTGACTTGGAGCAGAATTGTCTTGGTCTCAGCATCTGACAGCCTCGACTTTTAAGAAAATTTTTATTTAATGGGCTCCCTCCACTGAGCACAATCCTGCTTCTGGGACTTTGTCACACATCCTTGCAGGGACTGAGCCAGAAGATAATCCTCTGTGAAATAAGAATTATTCCACCCACGTTTTCAGAACAGGACACTAATGCTTAAAGGTGGTAAGGGTCCTGCAACTATTAAATGGAAGAATCAGAGTTTGATTCCATGTGCATCTGTCTTCATTGCCCATGGCATACCCATTAATCCACAGTGGTTTTCTTACTCACCCTGGCATTCAAGTTGGAGAGAAGAGGATGTTTGATGCCATGAGGGTCTTCAGTATCTATGAAATCACAGCCCAGGCTCTTCAAGGAAAGGAAAGGCAAGGAAGCACATACTCATTTGCACAACCTGCTCCATAGCCTTCTGGACCTTTGAACTAAGTCTTTCTGAAAGCTGCTGTTAGCCACTCAGTCATGGGAAGTTTGCAAGCCTGGACCTCTAGAGAATTTCCCACTTCTCTCTAGAAATAAGAAGCCTGGGGAAAGTTCTCCTTCTCCCCTCAACATCCTACGAAAAGAATAACTAGAGTCTTCTTTGACATGAAGAGAGACGAATACAGCCCATAACCACCAACCCATTAATCTCTCTAAGAAGAAATGATGACAGACATGATGATGATGGTGATGACAGTGATGACGAGGCGGAGGAGGAACGTGTCCAATGGACCAGGCAATATGCCAGGCATTGCCATTATAGATTTCTAAAACGTTTGATGACCTTAAGAAAGAAATACGATTGCTCTCATTTCAAATGTGAGAAAACTGAGTCTCTGAGGGGTTCACACTACAAAGCAAGTAAGAGTCAGTACTGGGATTATTTTAGGAGAGGGGTCATTCCCTTCTCCCTACCACACTTTCTCCCATAACTATTTGCCACACTAATGCTCAATTCCTTTGGACTCGACTGTGTCATGGCAATGGAAGCTCATGTCATCTTTCACATGTGGGGATATTTCTAATAGCCATTCTGGCAGTTGCAGAGTTGCAGGGTGCTGTCAGAGGATTCAATTATTTATGACCCAACCCAACGGGAGGCAAGGATTCGGGATCACACCTCTCATTCTAGGAGGAGACACATCTCATTTGCGCCCCTTGCTCCAGGGAACGTGAGAATTGCGACTGCAGTGATTCAATCACAGTTGTTCAATAACCTTACACAGGAGGAAAATGTCAGTCAAACGTGTCTCTTCACATTACATGCCTATCCTCGTTCCCTCAGCCCAGTTCATCCATCTTCCGTTCTCCAGGGGCATTAAGGGGACAGGCATCTGGGGGTGGTGGGCTGTTGGGCTGACTGATGTGGGGCTTGCGTGCAAAACGCAACCAAGGCTTTTGAGTGCAATTATTGAAGTCCGCCTGTTTCACTGATGAAGGATCCGAATGAAAGCTGCCTTTAAAGGGTTCTGAAAAGGGAGGGATAACGAGAGATCAAAGCCGGTCCAAAAAAGAGAAAACACTTTATTTATAGCTTCCACACTAATTCAAAACAATCTGATGAGCAGAGTTTTGCCCATGCACGCACTTTCCACAAAAACAAACGCCTCTCGGGTTGCTTTTATTCTAATATAATATCAGTGCCCAAGGCGAGAAACATTCTGTACTTCACTCAGCAGAGCCTGTCCAAATTTACAATTAAATGGGACTGACACAGCTGATCATACTGGAGCTTGTTTCCTTTTCAGCTGGGGCCTTTCTTTTGGAAGCTTGGTTATTATGCTGGCTGTGTTCCAAACTGATGGAGCTCACTGTACCATTTTCCTTGCAGGCACTGGGACACTGTGTGCAGTTAGAGCAGTGGGTCTCCAGCCAGGGAGATTTTGTCCCCTGGGGGACACTTGGCAATGTTGGAGACATTTTTGATTGTCACCGCTGGGGGGTGGGGGTGGGGGGTTGTTACTGGTATCTAGTGGGTAGAGGTCAGAGATGCTGTTAAACATCCTACAATGCATAGGATAGCTCTCCCTCCCCTGGCCCCAAATGTCAATAATGCTGAGGTTGAGAAACCTTGAGTTAGAGGACAGCTGGTTGGTAGGGCCCTCCAGGGTCGGGGAGATTGGAGAGGCTCTCATCCATGAAGTTGTAGGACATGGAATCATCAGTGGAGTTTGCTGGTCAAAATTCTCTCTGAGAAGGAGGTGCAATAAGCCCAAGAGGGAAACCAGAATGTCACGCAGAAAACAAAGGGGTTTAAGTAGATATTTGATTTAAGATGATGGAGCCACATTGGCAGCACCATGGAGATGCATGAAGGAGAGGAGGTTGAGTAGGTTTGGAGCAATGTCTGCCAGTAAGTCTTGTTGTCTGTCTCTCAAAGTTATTGTTCCCTGCAACGTGGAGTGAAGACGTGGTGTCTCTTGGAGGGCTAGTAATGAGGCAGATGCTTTTGGAATATTTTTATTATTATTTTTTCCTAATATATCAGAATATCTTGAATAGGGGTCTCAAAGAGGTGACCTACCAGTGAATTAACCATGCTGCAGGTTAATCTTTCATTCTGTCAACGTGATAGATAGATAGAAAGAAAGAAAGAAAGAAAAGAAAAGGAAGGAAGGAGTGGAGGGAGTAGAGGGGAAGGAGTGGAAGGAAGAAAGGAAGGAAGGGAGGAAGGAAAAGGAAGAAGGAAAGAAAAGAAGGAAAGAGAAAGAAAGAAAGGGAAGGAGGGAAAGGAGGGAGGGGAGGGGAGGGAGGGAGGGGAGGGGAGGGAGGGAGGGAAGGAAGAGAAAGGAAGAAGGAAAAACAGGAGGAAAGAAAGAAAGAAAGAAAGAAAAAGAAAGAGAAAGAAAGGGAAAAAGAGAGAAAGGAGGGAGGTAGGGAAGGAGTGAGGGGGAGAAGAAGAGGAGAGAGGGGAGAAGAGAGGGAGGTTGTGAAAGTTGACAGGTCACACAATTTTGGTTCCACAAACCCCAGCCCTCTCTGTCTCTATTATTATACCTGGCCTCAGTCACGCATTTATGTGACTAGCCAGACTCTGTAAGCATTTCAATTTTTTACTCCTCTGGTCTCACATTTCATCATTACCTCCCAGATGTTTAGCATTAGAAAAATTCCTAAAATCATACATGACTTGGTCTGTTCACAAAGCTGGCCGAGATTTCATTTACTACACAAAGAGAAACCTTAGCATTTAGATCGCTTTTCATGAGAGGTGTGGGAAGCCAGCCAATTGCTTTATGGTCACTTTAAATAAAGGATCATAAAATGAATATTAGATGAATAACCACAAGCATCATCTAGCCCAGTGGTAGCTTCCTATTAGAATTAACTGGGAGCTTTTGAAAAACACCCTTCCTCCAACCCTACCTCCAGAGGTTCTGATTTAATTGGGCAGGAGCGGGCCTGGGAATCTGTACTTTTAAAGCTCCCAGATGGTCATAGCTGCAGCCAAGGCTGAAAACCTTGATCTAGTCTGTCTTCCTCATTCTCAGAATAGGAAAGTGAAGGTCAGAGAGGCATAAAGTTTGCCCAAAACATATTTGCTATATGTATGTGTTTCTACGTCTTTTGCATTCTCCTCTCCAACCAGGGCTAAATATGCATCAGAAAAGATAAGAGGGAAACCCAAGAAGTGTGCTAGGAGCGTTTCCAGCTTTTGTTGGCAGAAAGACCTGTTGGTTGGCAGTTTCTGGAGGGAACCAGGCTCTCCTGAGTTTCGCAGCTGAGTAGAGGACTGTGGGTCCTCCAGTTCCCAGAAACATCCCACGGCCATGGTGGGTGGCTTGCAATGCTGTCTTAACTTGAGAAACACCTTTTGCTTGCTTTGTTTGAGTCCAGTATTTTCTCTGCTTTGAATTTCAGGCATATCAGCATTATCTAAGGCACGGATGGGGATTTGCTTGGAAGGATGTAGAGATATCTGTTCTTATTGAAAAAATAAAATTCAATTGGTCATTATACTGATGTTTATAGGAAAGGAAACACCAGCCAAATTCCTGTTGAGCAAAACAGTAGCCTGGAGATGTGTGATGGGGAACATGGTGACCCGCGTTTATAAGAGGGACCAGTGCCTGGTGGTTGCTTGACTCAGTTGCGGGGGGCAGTAGAGGAATCAGACCTCGTCAATCCCAGCTTTGCCAACTATACATTCTGCAAAGAGGCAAGCACTCAAGCCCCCACACAGAGCTAAGGCCCTGAAAACACGCAACCCTGCAGTATCCCACCTCTTCCAAATATTTCAAACGTGTCAGGCACTTTGTCTCTTCTCATTTATTCCCATAGCGTCCCACGTGTGAAGTTGATATTCAAGTGCACATTTTGTGAGAGCATAAACTGAGGATCAGAAAGATGAGGAGCCCTCTCCAAAAACCGCATGGCGAGGAGCTAGCAGATGTAGGGCTCACAGCCAGCATTCTTTTAACTAGAGATGAACATGTTTACCTGTATGCTTCATGGGCTTTTATTGAGCTTGTGCTTGGAAAGTGGGTTTTGGTTCTTTGGAAAGAGCTGGACTTGGTAGGATTAATCAAGAAATTGATTTATTCTAGTTCCATATTGTCCTCAAATGCACTCTCAGGAAGTTCATTCCCATCTTTGACCACACTTCAGGCAGATCACATGGCTTTTCTCACCTGTTTCTAGTTACTTTCAATTATTATGAGTCTCACTTTCAGATATTATAAATACAAACATTTAATCTCTGATTCAGTTTAGTACTTTTCCCCTCCTCATCCCTTCCAAACCCCTTGGTCCTACCCCTCTCCACCCCAGCTCAGGTCAGACTCACATTTTTATAATCTGCAAAGTGGGAGGGGTATTCACTTTGTATCCTACTTGCTCATTTTCTCCTCCTGTTCATTTGCTCTTTCTCCCCTCCTCCCCGACACCCCATGCTGCTTCTGCTTTCCCCAGGATCAGCTCAAGGAGAAAACTGAGAAATTGAAATCTAAAAATCGTTTTACATGACTGATGCTCTCAGACCTGACACCTGTGCCGTCTTTCTGGCAGACACCCAAGTGCTGGTATTGCTCCTCTTGGGGGACAAGGTAGGTTCTTTGGAGGCACCCCTATGTTTGATGAATCACCAGGAAGACATACAGGACTCAGCTGATATTGGCACCCACAGCTATAATTTACTATGGCAGAAGGATACAGAGCAAGATCAGCAGAGGGAAAGACACATGGGGCAAAGTTGGGGAAACCAGGCACAAGCTTCCAAAAGTCCTTCCCAGTGGAGTCTGTGAAATCCTTCCCAGTGGAGTGTATGAAATTTTGCCAACTAGGGAAGTGTATTGGAGACCATGCACCCAGAGTTTTTATAGAAGGCTGGTCGGTAGGCAGTCTCTGCCTGGCACGTACCAAATTCTAGACTCCCAGAAGGAAAGCAGGTGTTGAGTATAAACAGTATACTGTATATGTTTTGTACAGACAATTTAGGCAGAGGGAGCCAGAACTGTTATCAGTTCTTGGAACACTGGGAACACTCCGAGTTCCTAGACACAGTCACGGCCAGTCAAGGGCTGACCTTGTAAGCAGGTCTTTCGTAGGAGAGCAGTCAGATCTGCTATGTTAATCTTTTCTGCACACCCCCCCTCCCTTCAAGGCGCTCTCATGCTGCACTGTTCACCAGTCCTCTCTCACTATAATGGTGAACCCCAACTCTCGGCACAATTCTAGCCTCTTCCTCCTGGGAAACCGCAGCCCAGGCAGGCTGCCTCTCAGTTCATGGAGACAGTGATGTCTTTGTCTGTGAACTCTGGAGTTCCAGGCCTCTCCTGCTGCAGCTTCTAGCTCTGGTGGCAGCTCTAGCCAGCCCTATGCCAGAGTAAGAACCAGACAACTTACTCTGTCCCACCAAACTCTAAGACATACCTGTTACATCCTTTCAAGAATTTTCTCACTACTCTGCACCCCTGCTGATCTTGGAGACCACTGGAGTTCGCTTTCTAGGCTTGGCAGGGAAGACTTTTCCCTATGTTCTCAACAATGTTCTGCAAAGAAAGCTCTCCTGAAAAAATCTCTAGGCTGCTCTTATGTGAGGAATGGAGGTGGGTGATGGGCTAAAGGATTCAGGAAGGGATTTGGCCACTTCTTAGCCTCTTCGCTGATGTGTACGGCTTCTCTTTTCAGAATTTGCCAGCATTTGCTCTTTATTGTTTAGAGCTTTGGGTTTCTGCCAAAATTCTGAGAAACAGGAAGAGTCCCAACTGGCATTGTGTCACTTGATTCCTATTTTCATATCTTTCATTCCATTCCCACGGCCACTGCTCTGGTTCAGGCTTGATCACCTCCCAGCTTACCTGGACATTTGTAGCCTTTGTGTTTCTTTCACTTACATTCTCTCTTCCATGCAGTCTTCAGAGTTATCTTTCTAATATGCTTTGATCTCATCATTCACCTGCTTAATCTCTGCTGGCTGTCCTGAGGCCACGGGAATGTCCACACTCCTTAATACGGCTCAGAAAAGCCCTTCAGAGCCTGGCCTCACCTGCCTTTCCAGTTCCATTTCCGGTCATTTCTGGTTTGCCTCCAAAATTCTTGTTTCGTTTGTGTTGACCTCTTTCTTTTTCTAGACCTTTGCTCATGCTGTTTCGTCTGTTTGTCTGCATGGGGAACTTCTACTCACTCCTCAATGGCCCCAGATAGAATGATCCACTTCCTTTGCTGTGCCTCATAGCACTTTGTGCACCCCAGCACCACCTATTACTGGCTAGGTGACCTTGGGCAAAATCATTTAACTTCTTTGTGCCTCAGCTTTCTCATCTGTAAAATGGGGAAGGTAATATTACCTACCTCATGGGGGAGTTAGGAGGACTACACTAAATAAGTAAATATTATAAAACAGTGAAAACTGTGCCTGGCATAGCTCATACTCTGCGATATTTGTTATAAAAATAAATGCCTCAAATTTACATGTTTTAAGATCTAAGTCCCCCTTCAATGAACTTTGTGAGGGAAAGGGGTCTTCCTTATCTATTGATATTTTTGCCTGCCCAGTGATAAAGATATACAGAAGGTGCTCAGTAAATATCTGGGAAGAAATATTATGTATTAAATGATATGGTGTCTGAGATTTTCCTTAAAGTAGCACAGGAGGAAGAGGAGTGAGTGCAGGTAGAGATAGAAAAAGATTGGATAATTGTTGAAAGTGGTTATGAATACATGGGAATTCGTTAGGTTATTCTATTTTTATACATGTTAGAAATTTTTCATAATACAAAGTTAATTAGCAAAAAGGAACATTTAAAAATCTGTTGAAAGAATTAAAGCTAATATTCTCCATTTCTTTGATCCCTCTCTTTCTGTACTTCCATTTTAGAAGTTATCGTCAAGCTCTGATTTTGGAGGGAAAGAGGAAAGTGGGAGGATGGGGTAGCCAGGAATCTTTGCTTTCCTCTGTATGGAATGTTCATTTTTCCCCTCCATCTTGGAGCCAGAAATTGCACTGCCAAGTGTGTTTGGAAATGTTCTTTCTCTATACAACAGGTTGCTCTCTTGAAATGAGATAGCTATCATTCTTGAGTCCTTTATGAAAGTTTTGTTAGGAATTTGTGGGGTTTTCTTTTCTTCATATTTGATCAGAGTCACCCAGTCACCTTGCAGCGTCCCAGTCTGACAATTGATTACATCATTTCAAAAGCCTTACATTTCCTGATTTGCATTTTCTGCTGTCTGCAAAGGATGCGGCTGGCCTCTGGAAGGGGCAGTTCTATAGACTACAATCTGTCCCCAATGTTGGCAGCAGGCTGACAGCCAAGTCTGGCTGCAGGAGACCCCAGGTACCTACTGCTGTCCATCAAGCATGGGAAAGGGCCACCTCAAGTGTTGAAATGGGGCTGGATGTTGTCAAATTCCTTTGTAACCATGTCAGTAGGAGGCTTTTTTCTACTCTCCTGGAGAATAGCAATGAACTACTGTGCCCTTAGAAGAGTGTTTAACAGAGATGGAAGCAAATTCATTGAGCGCCTGCGAAGTATCCAGAACTGTTCTAAATGCTCTGCATACATTTCTTTGTTTCATCCTCACGACAACTTTCAGACATATTTAATTCCTAAATTGCATATTAGGACTGAAGCTCAGAGAGGTTAAGTGACTTTGCTTTCTTCTAAGTAACGAATCTGGGATGAGAACCCAGTTCTGGTTTCCATGCTTGAGTCCTTTCCATGGTGATTCCACTGCTTTCCACCGATTTCTAATATCCAAAGGGAGCACAGGGGCTCTCTCCAGCACAGTGGGGGAGGGGAGGAAGGGAGAGCAGATGGGGCTCTGTATCCCCCAACTTGGTTCAACAATATTGGCTTCATTTTCATTACTTCTTCTCACGTACCAATAATTGCTAATATTTAGTGGGTAGCTGTAAGTGTCAGGCATTGTGATTAGCAGTTTCCATCACTATGCTATTTAGCGCTCACAACAGCCCTGAGAAATGGATTGCATCATAATCCTTCCTGTGTCCACGAAGAGACTGAGGCTCAGAGAGCCTAGAAACTTGCCAAAGATGGTACAGTGCAGTCTGACTTGAGGGCCTGGTGCACCAGATCCCATCAGGTTTGACTTAAAGAAGCAGTTAAGTTGGCACTATTCCATGCTTCCTCACTCAGCAGTCCCACCCTTTCCTCTCTCCCTTCCTCCCTTCTCCTTCCTCCATCCCTTGCTTCCTTCCCTCCATTCATTCTGAACCAAGTAGACTCTGGGCATAAGAAAATGAAACTGAAAAGACAGAGTTTTTACCTAAGGAGGATCTTAGGGTCTGGAAGAAAAAAACCATATATGTGAAGCAAAATGTGAAAGAAAAGCCACATTACCCAGGCACAGAAAAGGAAGAGAGGATGCTTTACAATCTGGCAAACAGGTCGAGAGGTGTTAAAAGACTTCCTGAGATCATCCCTCAGAGGCAGATCTGAGACTCACCCCCTGAACTTCTAATTACCAGTCGCTTCCCTTTCCCATCCCTTGGCTGTGTCCCCAGGGGTATGTCTGAGTTCAGCTCCCTGAGTTCCAAGGGTGACCCCGACAGAAGGAACTTGTTGGTGCTGTGGAGCACTTTTCTTTACCCATTCACTTCCTCAGGCTCTATTTTGGATTTTTGCTTGGTTTGTGAAGAAGCGGCTTCATTTCCCCCTATCTTTTTAATGACATGGTGCTCAGAATGCTGGGTCAGTATTTCTGTCTCCCATTCTTCTGCATAAATGTCACTACCTGTCACCAGGTGTTATTTTGTTTAGGGCAGTTTTGCAGCTAATGGAGGCTTCTGTCCTTGTTTAAATGACTTGTTTTGTTTTGTTTTTAATCAGAGTGTTGGGGTGTTTCCTCTCTCTCTGTCTCTGTCTCTCATCTTCTCTTTCTTAGATGCTTATGTTTGAACCCAGGTGTCGTTGCTAACAAAAGAAAAGTTATTAGAGATAAAGAAGGTAGCAAGCATGATTAGACTTTCTCATTCTGGAACTCTCTTGGGAAGCAAACCCGTGGCATTGCACCGTGACCAGACTTACAGCTTACTGTGTACCAGGAGCAGCTGCCATCCAGTTCCCTGGGGGAGGGTGGAGTTTCCTGGAGAAGAAAGTCCTAAAGGATTCATCCTGATGGCACACCTGAGGTGGGATTGGAAAGCCACCCCTCCGCACCACAACCCAGGTTCTGCTTTGCAATCTTGAAGTTTGCTTTGCTGTGTAAGCCACATGTGGTGAACACAGCCCAAACCCTCCCAATTCTGTCATCTGAAGGTATCCGGTATCAGGGTTTCCTGAGCCAGTTCTGACTTACACTGGTCACCAGTGGGGTAGGAGTCCCCTCTCTACAGTCAGAGGGCATATAGAAGACTTCTGCTGACCAGAGCCAATGTCAGAGAGGAGCTTACTAGACCAGAGTCACTCCTCACACCCTGAGGAACTGTCTGGACTCCTGTGTTCTAAGTCCCTGCTAGGACGCACCCTTCCGTAGACTCTCTGCTTCCCGAGTCTTGCCCCTGACCCCGTCCCACCAGCACCCCCTCCAGTGCAGCCCTTCTGGATGCCCCTCCCTTGCAGCCCTGCACTACAGAGGGACAGCCATTGTCCTCTCCAGGACATCTGTCGTAGAAAAAAATGTGGTTTTTGTCTTCCCAAGTCTAACTCTGCCTAAAGGAGGCATGGCTAAATCAGATTGAACTCATGCATGTCCTCTCATTTTGCTAATAGAAAACTGGACCTATTAGGAAAATAGGTTTCATTGCAGCCATCCCTAAACCACTTACCAGCCCTTCTGGTGCTCAGCCTTGGCTCCCAGTTCTTGGGTGGAGCAAAACCTTCACTGAAATGGGAAGTAAATACAAGGCAAGTAGGGTCGAGGCATCTTTAAGGCTGTGATATAATTGTTGGTTCTGTGTGGATTCCTACTGAGGCCTGCTTCACTGAAAAGAGCTTTGTCCTGTTTACATCCTGCAGTCTCCTTTTTACAGTCAAACAATAGGCATCCTAACAGAGCTGAGTTACCAAAGGCAGTCACTGACTGTTTACTCGCCTTCCAGGAGACAGAACAAGGGAAAAGGGCTCCTATGTTCCAGCATCAAAGACTGAGGCTTTGCTTACTGAGATAATGAGCTGCTCTCAGGCAGGAAATGAGTCATTCATTTGTCTGGATCTCTCCTTTACATCTAGAATAGTACCAACACTTAGTAAGTGCTCAATAAATATCTTTTGAAGGGACTAATGCATAAACATCTGGTGCTTCCAATACCACTAGTGCTAATAAAAACTGTTGCAGAACATCCTGTGAACTAAAAGAACCTAGCAGTGTTATTAAGTAGTTATTTTTCTTCCATTTTATTTAGGAGATACCCGAAATGGTTAAGTAACCTGTTCAAGAGCACAAAGCTTGTAAAAGGCAGAGTCAGGATTTGAACTCAGGTCTGTCCCTTTCCGTGAGATGGTGAGTTTGGTGCCTGTCACTGTCAAGTGCTATGGCACTGACATCGTGCAAATAGCTGTAGAAACACAAAGGGAGTCCCTTCTTATTCTTCCTGGTAGCATTAGAATGGGCTTCACAAAGAAAACGCTAAGTGATTTGTGATTTGAATATTGAGATTTGTTCTGCAATGTAGAGAAGGGCAGGGGAGCATTCAAGCTGGACAGCACGGCATATGCAAAGGCAGAGCATGGCCAGGAGGGAGAAGGACTGTGTGGCTGCAGTGGGGCGGGGGGAAGAGGTTCCAAGTGGAACAGGTAAGAGGCTGGGGGAAGATGCACTTAGCGAGGTTAGCTGCAGCCAGAGTGTAGGTGAGGCAGGATTCGATCTGACCAGGACACCTTCTGGAGAATTCCATAATAAGTTATCTGCATTCCATGATAAGTTCCAGTTAACTCTGGAACACAAATTTGTCTTCCCAGAGTTTGGCAATGGAAAAAATCTTCCTGGAAGAATTTTTACTGGAAGGGAGACCTCCCCTCTTTGCCACTAGCACCGTAGATGTGTAACTCCCAGCAGTGCACATTCTAGAAGAAAGTATGAGTTCAGTTCTCTTAAGGAACTTAAAACAATGCAACCAATTGGACCCTTAAGTCTTTGGGTTTCCTGCTTATAAAAGTTCTGCCTTTTGATGCCCCATTGTTAGTTGCAGCCGAACGGTTTTTGTAATTTAATGGCCCTTTTCTCATCTCTGCAGATTGAGGGAGCACCACAAAGGAACCCTTTGGGATGTGAAGTCATAAGCTTGACATTTCTAGCAACAGATTTGTATTTATGGCATGCTGGTCGATAGTGAGGCAATGGCTTGGCTACAGGGACTGTCCCATGTGCCTCCTTCCTTGTCATCTAAGTAGGTCTGTATCACTGTTTGGCATCATCAAAGGCTGCTGCACATCTCCCAACCAATGGTCAGAGACCTTTGCTATGAAATAGAGCTTAACTTTGCTGATAAAATGTGCCCATAATATATTAAGGTAACCTAGAAATCCTCTAAGCCTAACCCTCATTTTACAGAGGAAGAAAACAAGGTTCAGAGAGGTGAGGTTGCATGCCCAAGGTCACACAGGGGCTCTGCCCTGTCCCGTGCAGTAGCCACACACCACACATGGCTAGGAAGCACTTGAAATGGGGCCAGTCTGACTGGAGTGTGCTATCGCCATGAAAGGCACAGGGGATTTCATTGACCTAGTGTGACTATAAAATAACTGATTGATATTTTTATATTGATTATATGTTGGAATGATAATATTTTGGATACATTAGGTTAAATAATGTGTATTATTAAAAATAATGTCACTCTTCCTTTTTTACTTTTTTCACGTGGCTATTAGAAAATGTAAAATGACATATGTGACTCGAATTATATTTTTATTGGACAGAGTGCTTCTAAGGCTTGATTGGAACACAGGTCTCTTGACTTTGATGTTAATCTGGAATGGGGTGGGGGGTATTGGCTGGATTGGAGTAAGCCAGAGGCAAGGAGACAGGTTAGGCGGCTACTGCACCAGGCACACAGGGGTAAGGGCTGTGGGTGCTCACTGTTAGTCACTGAAACAAGTTCCTATCACTCTGCCAGTTTCCCCTCATACCTCCCCTCCCTCCCCTGCTCCTTTTCTAATTATCCAGAGCGCTGAAGCTTGCTTTCTCTTTCTGTGTCACTCCAGGCGTGGGAGATGCAAAACAGTCAGTCGCAACATTGATCTGTTTCTACCACTTTCCCGTCTGCTTCGATTTGTGGCTGCTCCCTTACGCCCTCCCTGTGGTTCTGCAACTTCTTTAAACAACTTTTCCCTCCTCTTCCCTACAACACTTTTACTCAGAGAGCATTTCTTTTTTTTTTAATATTTATTTATTTGGTTGTTCTGGGTCTTAGTTGTGGCAGGCGGGCTCCTTAGTTGTGGCATATGAACTCTTAGTTGTGGCATGCGTGTGGGATCTAATTCCTGGACCAGGCATTGAACCCGGTCCCCCTGCATTGGGAGTGTGGAGTCTTAACAACTGCGACACCAGGGAAGTCCCTAGAAATCATTTCTAAACAGCACTTTACTTTGAAAAAAAGGTAGAATGAGCACTTAGTAAAGGAATGAGAACCTTTACTTCATTCCCTTCCTCACCATATCTTAACCCCAGCTGTGGAAATCTGGGTTCCAAAAATGCAGAGGAGTTTGTGGAAGGAATGATCAGGCTGGTTATGGAAAACAGCTCTACTAGCTTTGAGTGTGTTGAGTATTAAGCAATCTGTTCCTCTGCTGGCACCAGATCCTCTCTATGGAAGAGTTCTAGGCTCAACTTCTACAAACAGGAAATAGGAACTCTTCATTCGTTTATTCATTCATTCGATAAGGGTTTAGAAAGCATCTACAGTTTTCCAGGCACTGTGTTGGGCTCTGGAGCTACAATGGTACTTGCAGCAAACATGGTCTTTTACCAAATAGAGGTAAAAGATGCAAATCAATGGGTCAGGGGTGTCTGGTGGCTGTCAGGTCCCACAGACCCTGGTGGCCTCAACACGGGCTGGCAGCTCACCTCCTTGACCAGGGTGAAGTTGCTGGTAGAAATGTGACCCAGCGGAAACCTGGAGTCCTATGCCAGTTTGAACACTGAATAACTATTTTTGAGTTCATTGAGAATTTTGAGGACTGTTGTTTAGACTCAGCTCCCTCTATCCTATTTTTTCTAATATCCTGGTCACCCCTGGCCTCCTGGACTAAGGTCATCTCCTCTGGATTCATTGATGCAAGAAGCACACACTTCCCATTCCCCTATTTCACCAATGTCCCTACGCGCTCTTCTGCACTCTGTCACTCTACAAGGGGGCAGGTCCTCCTCCTGCACCTCTGCACGGTATCTCAGGATTAGGTTCAGCCTAATCCTGGGGGGTGTTGAGGCTTCTTGTCTCCATGATGGTGCTTATAAATCATTGCTTTTGTTTTTCCTTTTGGAAAGATATATATATATATATATATATATAAAGGTACAGAAATACATGTATGGTTTAAACAATTATATAGTGAACACCTAGGAAAACACTGCACAGGTCAAGAACGAGATCACTGCCAGAGCCCAAGAAGACCCTCTGCACCCCTGACTGGTCACAGGTCCCTGCCTCCCCCACAGGGAGAACCCAGTATTATGGCATTTTGTATAATCCCTACTTTTTCAAGAAAAATAATTGTCCATTTTTATATGTATCCCAAAAGAAAATAGATTAATTTTGCCTTTCTTGAACTTTATATAAATGAAATCATATTGTATGTAGTCTTTTGTGTCTGATTCAATACCCTGTTTGTGTGGGTCATTCATGTTGTTACTTGTTTCCCTAGTTTATTCATTTTTATTACTATATACAATGACCATTATTCTTATGCTCTCTTGGAACCCTGCCCTCCTGCTTTGAGCTCAATGACCTCAGACTGCTTCGGTCTCATAGTCCTCACACCCACCACAGGCACTGTCCTCATCCTGGATAATACTTTACAAACTCTTTTATTATGAAAAATTTCAAACATATACAAATTTGGGAGAACAGATTATATCCAGCACTCTTACACCTTTTACCCAGCACCCAACTCTACCAATTATCAATTCATGGTAAAACTATTGTAACTATATCTCCATGCAGTCCCCTGCTCATTTATTTTGAGACAAATCCCAATGATCATATTATTTCTTTCATAAATACCTTAATGTTTTTCTCAAAAAGTTAAGAATTCTTTTTAAAAACATAATACCATAGTATTATCATATGTAGAATAAAATCAACAGTACTTTCTGAATATTAAAAAAGTCAAGCTGATATTCACATTTTACTCTTATCTTAATTTTTTTTCATACTCTGAATTAGGATTAAAGTAAGATGCATAAATTGCAATGCAATGGTTTGTACTTCTCTTAAATGCTTAAGTCTATAGATTCCCCATTCTGCTTCCTTGTTCCTTCTCTTTCTCTTTCATGATCTTGATCTCTCTTGACCCTCACTATTTATTTATTTCTTAAAGAAACCAAATCATTAGTCTCTAGAGTTCCTCTCAGTTTGGATTTTTCTGTCGTCTAACATGTTCTTCTGTCCCTCATGTTTCCTTTACATTGGTGGTTGGTTTTAGAGCTTTGTTCCAGATACAGTTTGATTTTTGGCAAGAATTCCCCATAGGTGGTGTTTTGTACCTCCCTCCATCAGCAAGCTGTCTGAGATGTCAACTGCCAGTGTCATTGTTGCCTAGATGATCCATCATCCATCCTTGCCTCTAACATCATGGGTTGCAATATGGCAGCATCCCAATTCTACCATTCCTTCACTTGTCAGCTAAAATGCTTCTATAAAGAAACTTTCCCTTGTCTGCTATTTGGTCTCCCTGAGACAAGTTCTTATAGGAAAGGAAGAATAAATGTTTGATTCTTTTCCTTCATTATTTTTTCATTTTTAAAATAAATGAGACATTTCTGTAACATTCTCCAAAGGAGAATGAGGTAATTTTCTGCTCCTTTTAACAACTTTATAAATTCAAAGATAAACCCATGACTGAAATGTTTCAACCTGTTGTGATTATTTTTGATGCCCAAATTATCCCATCTTTGTTCAGTAGGAGTCTCTTAACTTGACTCTTGAGCCCATAAGACCTTTCAGCACAACCTTATTAGACATTACAGCTTCTATCTTGGCATCACATCGTCTTATCACTTCATCCATAAATATTTTAGAGATCCTCGAGTTTTTTTAAAAGTGGAAGACCACAGTCTGGGTGCTAAAGGTGTTCCTTGTTACTAATAGGGTTGGCTATTATTTCTAAGCCCTTTCAGTGGACAGAGGCAGGAGGCAAAGATAAATTGTCATGAGTTTAAATAGATACTTATAAATCAAATGACTACATAGTTTTTACTTAATATCTTTGATTGTACAGCTCGATTTCTTTTCTCTTATGTCAAGCATTGTATTTATCAATGACACCAGTATAACTATTCATTTTCTTTCTCACATAGTTCACACACAACAGACTCAGAATAACAATATAAACACTACCATCAACAATATGATTATTAAAATCAATTTCAGATATTTTTACAGTTCATTTTGTCATTAGGGTACATAAGCTGAAGATGTTTAATAAATTACTGTGTTGTAAAATCATTTGAAATATTTTCTCTCTTGTGGTTATGGCACTAACTCAGTATACTATTGGGGTCAATTGTTTTATTTTACTTTTGATAAATAGATATTACTTTTATTTATTTTTAAAATTATGCAAAATGTTAATGTGTTCCAAAGTCATATCATGAACTAGAGTAAATCCAGAGAAATTTACTCTCCTTGTTTCCCTCTCCTGTTTCTTCTTTTCCCAGGGGGAGCCATTTATTTTATTTACTTATTTTTTTATTTAATCAATTAGTTTTTTAAATCTCAATTTAGTCATAATATAACAACTGAAAACCATTTTCAGAGTAAGTAGAAAGAATTACAGGTCATCATGTTCTCATAAAAAGCTCTTTTATGCTGATGGATCTTTTTCCCTACCCACAAAAATTTCCTGGAAGTCACATTTTTGAATCACATTATAAATTCCTGCCTTTAATATGCATTTATTGAGAACCTGTTCTTTGCAAGTATATTTCATCTAAATGCTTCAGAAAATAATTTCTAAAGTTAATAACCATGTTTGTAATGGTATGTATTAACGTATGTGTATTGTATTCATTTTCCACATTAGTATTTTCTTTTTTTCTTTTTTTTTGCAGTGGATGGATCCACATTTATTTTTTGATATTCATGAACTACAACATGTTATCTATGTTCAGATTTTCTTTTTACATTAAAAAAAATCAACTATATTTAGGTATAATTTATATGCAGTAGTATGCATACATTTTGAGAGTATAGTTTGATGAGTTTTGACAAATATCAACCTATCAAGATATAGAAATTTCCATTATCCTAGAAAATTCCCTCAGACTTCTTTGAATTCAATCCCTCATTAATGCCTCAGAGAGGTAACTACTGATCCAACTTCCTCTTTTTTTTTTTCCACACACACACACACTGTATTTTATTTTTACAAGAGATAAATAAACTGATACCAAGCATTGTAAATGGATGACCACAACAAAAGCAACAATGATTGCAATTACCGAACACGAAACACACTCACACTATGTCATAATATTGACATTCAGTCCAGGAATCCTCCGCTGCAACAGCTCCTTTACTTTGCAGTGAAAGTTGATTTGTATATTTTTTGCCTCTGAGTCCTTGTGGGTTTTTTTTTTTATTCAAACAGAAAGTCACAAAATTATAATCATCCTCATCAGTTCACTCAGTCCCGTGTAATTAATTATTTTTCATCTTGATCTTTTGTTAGCACTTTTATGAATTCATCAGTTTTCCATTAGAGTTCTGAAAATGCTTATTCATTCAGTTCAGCAGTATAGTCAGTTACCAGAAACCTGTACTTGTCAGAGTCTTTTCCATGAATTTCTTGAAGATGAAACCCTTTTATAGGAACATTTTTGCAAAAGCATAAGAGTACACCCAGAACTGTCTGTAAATGACAAAAGACTTAAAAATGACCATGGTTAAAGATTTGATGAAAGTTATAATAATGGAATTGACAAGGAAATTTAGTTATTTCTGAGATATACATTTTAAAGTAATAACTAGTATTATGACATAACATTATACCAGAAAATATAAGATTTTTAGAAATTTCATGTAATGTCTGAAACATTTATATTAACATATATCCATACAAATAACCCAAAGAAAGTTTAGTATTAGTTTTTTTGTTTGTTTGCTTGTTTGTTTACACTGCAGGTTTTTATTAGTCCTCAATTTTATACACATCAGTGTATACAGGTCAATCCCAATAACCCAATTCAGCACACCACGATCCTCACCCCACCACTGTTTTCCCCCCTTGGTGTCCATATGTTTGTTCTCTACATCTGTGTCTCAACTTCTGCCCTGCAAACTGGTTCATCTGTACCATTTTTCTAGGTTCCACATACATGCGTTAATATACGATATTTGTTTTTCTCTTTCTGACTTACTTCACTCTGTATGACAGTCTCTAGATCCATCCACGTCTCAACAAATGACTCAATTTCGTTCCTTTTTATGGCTGAGTAATACTCCATTGTATATATGTAGCACATGTTCTTTATCCATTTGTCTGTTGATACGCATTTAGGTTGCTCCATGACCTGGCTATTGTAAATAGTGCTGCAGTGAACATTGGGGTGCAATGTTGGTGTGTCTTTTTGAATTATGGTTTTCTCTGGGTATACGCCCAGTAGTGGGATTGCTGGGTCCTATGGTAATTCTATTTTTAGTTTTTTAAGGAACCTCCATACTGTTCTCCATAGTGGCTGTATCAATTTACATTCCCACCAACTGTGCAAGAGGGGTTCCTTTTCTCCACACCCTCTCCAGCATTTGTTGTTTGTAGATTTTCTGATGATGCCCATCCTAACTGGTGTGAGGTGATACCTCATTGTAGTTTTGATTTGCATTTCTCTAATAATTAGTGATGTTGAGCAGCTTTTCATGTGCTTCTTGGCCATCTATATGTCTGATTTGGAGAAATGTCTATTTAGATCTTCTGCCCATTTGTGGATTGGGTTGTTTGTTTTTTTAATGTTGAGCTGCATGAGCTGTTTATATAGTTTGGAGATTAATCCTTTGTCCGTTGATTCGTTTGCAAATATTTTCTCCCATTGTGAGCATTGTCTTTTCGTCTTGTTTATGGTTTCCTTTGCTGTGCAAAAGCTTTGATGTTTCATTAGGTTCCATTTGTTTATTTTTATTTCCATTACTCAAGGAGGTGGATCAAAAAAGACCTTGCTGTGATTTATGTCAAAGAGTGTTCTTCCTATGTTTTCCTCTGAGTTTTATAGTGTCCAGTCCTACATGTAGGTCTCTAATCCATTTTGAGTTTATTTTTGAGTATGGTGTTAGGGAGTGTTCTAATTTCATTCCTTTACATGTAGCTGTCCGGTTTTCCCAGCATCACTTATTGAAGAGACTGTCTTTTCTCTATTGTATATCCTCGCCTCCTTTGTCATAGATTAGTGGACCATAGGTGCGTGGGTTTATCTCTGGGCTTTCTATCTTGTTCCATTGATCTGTGTTTCTGTTTTTGTGCCAGTACCATATTGTCTTGATTACTGTAGGTTTGTAGTATAGTCTGAAGTCAGGGAGTCTGATTCCTCCAGCTCTGATTTTTTCCCTCAGGACTGCTTTGGCTTTTCGGGGTCTTTTGTGTCTCCATACAAATTTTAAGACCTTTTGTTCTAGTTCCGTAAAAAATGCCATTGGTAATTTGATAGGGATTGCATTGAATCTGTAGATTGCTTTGGGTAGTATAGTCATTTTCACAATATTGTTTCTTCCAATCCAAGAACATGGTATATCTCTCCATCTGTTGGTATCATCTTTAATTTCTTTCATCAGTGTCTTATAGTTTTGTGCATACAGGTCTTTTGTCTCCCTAGGTAAGTTTATTCCTCGGTATTTTATTCTTTTTTTGCAATGGTAAATGGGAGTGTTTCCTTAATTTCTCTTTCAGATTTTTCATCATTAGTGTATAGGACTGCAAGAGATTTCTGTGCATTAATTTTGTATCCTGCAACTTTACCAAATTCATTGATTAGCTCTAGTAGTTTCTTGAGGTAGTCTTGTATAGCTATAAACTTCCCTCTTAGAATTGCTTTTGCTGCATCCCATAGGTTTTCAATCATCGTGTTTTCCTTGTCATTTGTCTCTAGGTATTTTTTGATTTCCTCTTTGATTTCTTCAGTGATCTCTTGGTTATTTAGTAACATATTGTTTAACCTCCATGTGTTTGTGTTTTTTATGTTGTTTTCCCTGTAATTCATTTCTAATCTCATAGTGCTGTGGTCAGAAAAGGTGATTCATATGATTTCAATTTTCTTTTTCTTTTTTTTTTTTTTTGCAGTACGTGGGCCTCTCACTGTTGTGGCCTCTCCCATTGCGGAGCACAGGCTCCGGACGTGCAGCTTCAGTGGCCATGGCTCATGGGCCCTGCCGCTCCTCGGCATGTGGGATCTTCCTGTACCGGGGCACGAACCCGTATTCCCTGCATCGGCAGGCAGACTCTCAACTACTGCGCCACCAGGGAAGCCCTGATTTCAATTTTCTTAAACTTACTGAGGCTTGATTTGTGACCCAAGGTATGATCTATCCTGGAGGACATTCTGTGCGCACTTGAGAAGAAAGTGTAATCTGCTGTTTTTGGATGGAATGTCCTATAAATATCAATTAAATCTATCTGGGCTGTTGTGTCATTTAAAGCTTCTGTTTCCTTATTTATTTTCATTTTGGGTGATCTGTCCTTTGGTGTAAGTGAGGTGTTACAGTCCCTCACTGTTATTGTGTTACTGTTGATTTCCTCTTTTATAGCTGATAGCAGTTGCCTTATGTATTGAGGTACTCTTATGTTGGGTGCATATATATTTATAATTGTTATATCTTCTTCTTGGACTGATCTCTTGATCACTGTGTAGTGTCCTTCCTTGTCTCTTGTAACATTCTTTATTTTCAAGTCTATTTTCTCTGATATGAGTATAGCTACTTCAGCTTTCTTTAGATTTCCATTTGAATGGAATATCTTTTTCCATCCCCTCACTTTCAGTCTGTATGTGTCCCTAGGTCTGAAACGGGTCTCTTGTAGACAGCATATAGATGGGTCTGGTTTTTGTATCCATTCAGCAAGCCTGTGTCTTTTGGTTGGAGCATTTAATCCATTCACGTTTAAGGTAGTTATTGATATGTATGTTCCTATGACCATTTTCTTAGTTGTTTTGGGTTTGTTTTTGTAGTCTTCTTCTTCTCTTGTATTTCTCAGTTAGAGAACTTCCCTTAGCATTTGTTGTAGAGCTGGTTTTGTGGTGCTGAATTCTCTTAACTTTTGCTTGTCTGTAAAGCTTTTGAGTTCTCCATCGAATCTGAATGAGATCCTTGCGGGGTAGAGTCATCTTGGTTGTAGGTTTTGCCCTTTCATCACTTTAAGTATATCATGCCACTCCCGTCTGGCTTGTAGAGTTTCAGCTGAGAAATCAGCTGTTAACCTTATGGGAGTTCCCTTGTATGTTATTTGTCGTTTTTCCCTTGCTGCTTTCAATAATTTTTCTTTGTCTTAAATTTTGTCAATTTGATTACTATGTGTCTCAGCATGTTTATCCTTGGGTTTATCCTGTATGGGACTCTCTGCGCTTGCTGGACTTGGGTGGCTATTTCCTTTCCATGTTCGGGAAGTTTTCGACTCTAACCTCTTCAAATATTTTCTCGGGTCCCTCCTCTCTCTCTTCTCCTTCTGGGACCCCTATAATGCGAATGTTGTTGTGTTTTATGTTGCCCCAGAGGTCTCTTAGTCTGTGTTCATTTCTTTTCATTGTTTTTTCTTTATTCTGTTCCGCAGCAGTGAATTCCACCATTCTATCTTCTAGGTCACTTATCCGTTTTTCTGCCTCAGTTATTCTGCTGTTGATTCCTTCTAGTGTATTTTTCATTTCAGTTATTGTATTGTTCATCTCTGTTTGTTTGTTCTTTAATTCTTCTAGGTCTTTGTTAAACATTTCTTGCATCTTCTTGATCTTTGCCTCCATTGTTTTTCCGAGGTCCTGGATCATGTTCCCTATCATTATTCTGAATTCTTTTTCTGGAAGGTTGCCTATCTCCACTTCATTTAGTTGTTTTTCTGGGGTTTTATCTTGTTCCTTCATCTGGTACATAGCCCTCTGCCTTTTCATCTTGTCTCTCTTTCTGTGAATGTGGTTTTTGTTCCTCAGGCTGCAGCATTGTAGTTCTTCTTGCTTCTCCTGTCTGCCCTCTGGTGGATGAGGCTATCTAAGAGGCTTATGTATCTTAAATTGTAGGTTTAAGTCTTTTGAAAAGTTTGAGAGGTTTCCAGCCATTATTTCTTTGAGAACCTTTTCAGTCCCACCATCTCTCTCCTCTCCTCTGTGATACTGATGACAGAAATGCTAGGTCTTTTATTGTAGTCTGATAGGTTTCTGAGGCTCTGGTCCTTCTTTGTTTTTAATCTGTTTTCTCTTTGTTCAGACTTGGTGGTTTCTATGTCATGTAAACACTGATTCTTTCCTATTCTCCCCTCCCCCCATTTTGCTGTTAAACTCACCCAATCTGATTTTTGAAGTTCAGCTACTATATATTTCATTTCTGAAGTTTCCATTTGGTTCTTCCTTATATCTCTTATTTCTATGCTGAGAATCTATTTCTTTGTTTAAACTCCTTTTTTTTTTTTTGGCCACACCACACAGTATCTTAGTTCTCCCACCAGGGATTGAAAACAGGCCGCGGCAGTGAAAGCACTGAGTCCTAACTAGTGGACTGGCAGGGAAGTCCTGAAAGTCTATTTCTTCATTTGTTTCAAACTTGTTTGTAGTTTTCATTGAAGCATATGTATGAAGGTTTATTTAAAATCCTTATCAGATTATTCCAATATTTCTGTTGTCTCAGTGTTGGCATCTGTAAATTATCTTTTTCTCTCAGTCTGAGATCTTTCCAGTTCTTGAGATGATGTGTGCTTTGCACTTGAAACCCGGAAATTTTCATATTATGTTATGAGACTCTGGACCTCATTTAAAGATTTTATTTCAGCCAGCTTCCTCTGATACCACTCTAGCAAGGAAGGGGGTCAGGGGGCGCTGTCTTGTTACTCTCGGGTGGAGGTACAAGTCCAGGCTCTCCACTGAGCCTCCTTTGACACCCAAAAGGGAAGGTAATGGTTCATTTTATGTGTTAATATGAGATGGGCCATGGGGTGCCCAGATTAAAAAGTATTTCTGAGTGTTTCTGAGAGGGCGTTTCCAGATAAGATTAGCATTTGAATTGTCGGACTCAGCAGATTGTCCTCCCCGGTGTGGCTGGACATTGTCTGATCTGTTGAGGAACATTCTTCCACTCCTTTTTTCCTTACTGCTGCACATAGAGAGTATCCAAATTTGAGAAGATTTTTTTCATAAAAATGGTTAAATCCTCTGGCTCGTCTACACAAACCTTTTTTCACTCAGTATGGATCTTAATAATACTGTTTATGTGTATAGTCACAATTATTCCTAATTACTACTGGTATGTTGTTTCTATCAAAAAAAACCCACCCCAAACTGCAAAAAAAAAAAAAAAAAAAAAGAAAGAAATAACTTGGAAAGAAACTAGCTAAGCAATCTCAGGGTTGTGTTCCAAAGACTTAGGAAAAAAAACACGGAGAGTGACAGCTGGCATCTACTCCCTCCTCCATTTTGAGCTTTAAACTCATTGTCTTACCTTTAAGGCTGAATAAAGCCCTCTTCTTCCTATTCTAGGTCTTCCTGGAACAGGGGCTGGGGTTGAAGATGTTATTTTAATTGCTGGAATATGGAGAAAATATTGTTGTTGTTTCAACATCAGAAATCCCTTCCTTCTCCCACGAAAAAATTGGTTTTGTTGTTTGACTTCTTTAATTAGAAATTTAGGGTATTCAGAGAGCCCCTGAAAAATACACTCAGTAACAACAGAAGTTTACTAAGCTTCATCCTAAGGAGGGTAGGTTTGGTTAATCTCAGGAGATATTCACAGGGCCACTGGGGTGCCTAGACTGGCATCAAGATTGAAATCCAACCTAGCTGCTTTCCTGCTAAGTAAGGAGTTATGTCCTCCAGGGGCACTGCCTCTGTCTAATTTGCACAAAGGCAGCTTTGGACCAGTATCCACCCTAATTATAGAAGCTTAGTGTTAGGGCAGAAGTGCTGGGAACAATGGCGTCAGTTTTAGACCCTGTGACGGAAGAAGGGAAGGAAAGAAGGGCACTAAGGCAGATAATTACCAGAGAGGGCCATTGTGGGGAAAGAATCAAGATGTCAATTTTTGGTTTTAATTATTACTAATTTTTTCATATAATGGTATATGATGTAAATACCACCTATTAATTGTTGTGGAGTTGGATGGGAGAGGAGAGTACATGGATGCAATAAAGTACTGAGTCTTGCTAAAAACTATACAGTCGGCCCTCCATATCCATGGGTTCCACATCAGCAGATTCAACTGACTGGGGATCAAAAATATTTTTAAAAAATGTTCCAGGAAACAAAACTTGAATTTGCTGCAAGGGCAACTATTTGCATAGCATTTACATTGTATTAAGTAGTATAAGTAATCTACACATGATTTAAAGTATATGGGAGGATGTGCATGGGTTATATGCAAGTACTACACCATTTTATATGAGGGACTTGACCATCCTAGGCTTTTGGTATCCGTGGGGGAGGAAATGGGGAGCTGGTTTTGGAACCAATTCCCCGAGTATACCTAGGGACAACTGTACTTGAGCCAGAATGAGAGGCTGCCCACTTAGGTAAAGAGGGTGACAATAACATCTAGAGACACAATTATCAGATGTTGAATTTTTTTCAGACCTGTTCCATTCAACAAAATGAATGTTTGTTCAAAAATTCAACTAAAGGCAGCCTTTACATCTTGATCTAATTTCTTCCAGTAACATATTTTAAATCTCTTGATAGCAAAGGATGTTAATATCTAATAAAGATTTATCAACCTCTTCATGCACATGCAAAACACTTACTTGTGCCAATACAAGTGAATTATTTATTTGCACTGACAAAGTAGGTCTCCTAGAGGTCACATTTTATATTAACACTGAATTTTAATAAAGACAGTCACTTGAGTCTCTAGTTAAATTCCCATTGTTCTTTATTCCTTGAAGTTCCACATTAGCTGATATTTGGCAAAATATAAAATTACAGTTGGGTTTGAAAGAGAAATTTGTTTTTCTTGATTTGTTCCTATAAGCATGTTAGACATAAGTCACCTGTGTTATGCAAATTGGTACCAAGCAAAAATGAGGATTTATTCATTATGAGAATCTCTTCTCTTTGAATTCTATCTTTATTTAAAATAAGGACAACTTGGAAATGGAAATATCCCACAAATTTACATATTATGTCAGGGGCCGACTTCTGTCTATGGAAGCAAAAACCTATTTATTGATAGTTCTCCTGTTAGGCTGGTTAAGGGAGGGGAGCTAAATCTTGAGCAAACTTAATATTCAGACTCAGTGCAGGAACAAATGTTATTCTAGGTTTCTTCATCCTTTTCTTTAAATCATGACATTGCTGTAATCAACTCCAGGGTTGAAATATAAGATTAAAACTCTGCTCGTAATTATACATGATCTTTTCTTAAAGCTTTTTGTAAGAACCAAAAGAATTGAGATACTAAATAGAAAAATTAAGGAGCAATTAAGAGGATGCTATTTATTTTTAAAAAATATTTTGTAGCCGGTGTGTATGGAAGAAGTATTGCTATGCATTCAAAAAGATGTGGATTCAAATCTCAGCTCCGCTGCTTGCTGGCCAATACAGGCGCTGCACTTTGAAGCTTATTTGTGCTTCAGCTTTATCCCAATATTTGCTTGAAAACAAGGCTAAAAGAATTGTTTTGTAAACCTCTAGAACCACCTTATGCTGCCCCCATGTGTCTGAGAAAAGAGTGTTTGTGCTCACCTCAGTTTGCATGTTAAAATAATCTGAAGACATGAAAAAGGTAAAAGGCTCAGTTAGTTGATTTCTTCCTTTTTAAGTCTCACTCCCCAGGTGAGTCTAATTATGCAACCAGGTTAGAGAAGCATAGAAATAGGTCATAAACTCCATAAGGGCAGGGGGTTTTGATGGTGCAGTTGGTGATTGTGTTGTTTTGTCTAGAAAAGTATCTGGCTGATAGTAGTGCTCAATTGATGTTTATTGAGTAGATAAATTAATAACTGAATGTGTACTTGACTTAGTTTAAAAAGTGATATAATCAGCCCTCAAGTCAGATCCTGCTGCAATGATTGTAGTTATCATCAGTTGAGCCTTGCCAGTGTCCCTGGAGCAGATCTTAAAACCTTGGCTTAAAATCTTCTAATGGAGTACCTTTGAGTTTAGAATAAAATTTGAACTTTTTACCATAGCATCTAAAGCATTGTACAGTCTGGCCCCTTCCTACCTTTCCACCCTCCTGTCACCCACCCTCTTCAGTCACCCAGGCTCTATTTACTCCTTGAACGAATCAGGCTAGTTCTAATCTCAGGACCTTTGCTCCCACTGTTCCTTCTACCTGGATTATTCTTCTCCAGATCTTCCTGTGCCTGATTCTTTCTCATCATGGAAATGTCATCCCAAACGCATCACCTCCTCAGACACATTTTCCATCGCTACCCTATCTAGTGGTCCCTCACCTACCATCACTCTTTATCCTATTGCCTTGTTTCAGTTGCCTCACAGTAGTTCTTACTATCAGGGGCCACCACCTTTTTATTTATTTGTTAATTTGATATTTTATGCTTCCTCAATCCCCACAAAAACTTAAAATATCACTAGACCAGAAATCTAATCTTTTATTTTCTTTCATGCAGCATGTTGAGCACTCAGAACAGTGTCCAATACCAATAAAAGCTTATGAAATATTTGATGAATACATAAAATAAGGAAAGAAAGCCTTATCCGTTATTTACTTGTTACCTTTGGGAAAGCTACATCTCTCCTGTAATAACATGTGTAACTGGCCTTGCACAATGCCTGGCAAGTGCTCAAATAATGTCGGCTTCCCTTGTCTGTGCGTTTCTATTGGACCTTAAAGGAAAGCTCTTCAAAGAATCCTGTATAAAATCATCTAAAAAGCAGTGGAACCTAAGTTTTCTTTTCTTTTGTGTAAATATCTAGAAATGGAGTTTTGGGTAGTTATATATGTTTAGATTTCCAAGAAATTGCAAACCATTTTTAAAGTGATGCTGTCATTTCACACTTTCATCATCAATATACAGGGTTCTGATTGCTCCACATTCTCGCTAGCGTTTGGCATTGTCAGTCTTTTTAATTTTAGCATTCACATGTGTATAAAATGGTATGTCATTGTTATTTGATTTTCGTTTCCCTCATGACTAATAATGTTGAGCATTTTCATATATTTATTGGCCATTCACATATCTTCTATTGTGAAGTGTCTTTTCAAGTCTTCTGTCAACTTTTCACTAGCGTGTTGTCTTCTTGTTGTCGATTTTTAGAATTCTTTATTTATTCTGGACACAATTCCTGTGTCAAATGTATTGCCAGTACACGTCAATGCCTATAATACACTGACAATAACTTATCATTTTTTAATAGTGTGTTTTGATGAGCTTTTATTTTTATGAAGTCTAATTTATCTACTTTTACTTTATGTCAAAGGCTTTTTATGCTGCAGAATCTTTGCCTATCCCAAGGTCTTTTTCTCTCAGGAGCCTTATGGTTTTAGCATCTACATTTAGTTTCATAATCTATTGCAGATTAATTTTTTGCACGTGGTTTGATGTAGGAGCCCCACTTTTTTTCCATGTATTTATCCAGTTTCTTATCCAGATTTTTATTAAAATGTCTACTACAGCCTTATTCATAACAGGAAAAAAGGAAATAACTCACAAATCCATCAATAGAGGATGGAAGAACATACTGTGATTATTCTAACAATGCCATACTGATCAGCAATACAAAAACTAACTACAGATACATGCAGCGGCATGAATGAAGCTCAACAGTGTTATGCTGAATGAAAGAAGCCAGACATAAAGGACTGCATACCATTGATTCTACTTATATAAAATTCAAGAACAGACAATGTTAATTTGTGGAGTGAATATCAGCATAGGGGTTGACTATGGAGGGAGGGGGATTAACTACAGGGGAACTCCCTTTGGGGATGGAAGTGCCCTATGTCTTGATCAGGGTGGTGGTAACACAGGTATAACATTTATCAAAACTTATTGAATTATGCAGTTAAAATCTGTGTGTCTCACTGTGTGTAAATTTTATGTTAAAAATGTGGAATAGCTGATAATGACAGAGAAATTGTAAGCATAGACTGGGCCATTACATGTCTCTAAATATTTCAAAACCCAAGTTCCTCTCACAGCCATCTATGTTTATAATGATAAAATTAAGATGTTTCCTCAGAATCTTCTTTTAGTAATTCAGGAAATCTACTTAGAAAGTTTTAAAATATAAAACCTTTAATATTTGAGAAGTTTTGATCTTCAAAGAGGCACACCTTACTTAGAACAATCTATGAATAAGAAACCTCTAATAACTAACAATGTATGATGTGCATACATAAATATATCAATTCACAGAACAAATACATATATGTGTATGTATTTACTTTAGAGTCATTGAGCAAAGCCACAAAAGACTATCTAATTATACTATAAAAGATTGATGTGTTTCTTGGGCGTCATATTGTTTTTTCAAATTGAATTGAAATAGTTCTGAAACCTCAGATAGAATTGCACATTAACAACGGAATACTAGCAACCATAAGTGTATAAGCCCGATTCTTTGGGATTTTCCAGAAGAATCCCTTTGAGCCTCTCAGGCCCTGACAGAGAAGTGTATAATCAGCCTGCAGCATTTCTACCCCAGACCAGTCAGCAGAATCCTAAGCAGCTTTATTTCATGCTCACTGACTCTTTTTGTGCCTTTCTATTGAAGCTCAGAACTACTTACATATTTATTAACCATGAAAAACCATGTTTTTGCATATCTATCAGCATCATCACTGGGGCTACCAGGAGGAGAAATCCTGTTGCTCCTTGGTGTCGGAAGGATGGGTAGCTTCCAGGGAACGTGTCAAACAGAGCCTTCTACTGGGTCATGAACAAAAGTCAGAGTACTAGCACATTCCCATGTTTTAAGGGGAATGAATTATCAGACTACAGACAGAATTTGAGAATCTTACTTTGTTCATGGAAAACATTTACTTACCTCCTGTTCTATTTCTGTGTGAGAAATTTCCACTGGTGTAGCTCGCTTGGGATCTCTCATCCCATCACGGACCCCTCAGGAAGAGAGTCTCTTCTGATTGGTGATCTGGGAGAATAAGAGGAGCATGGCTCAACTTTTTCTCATTATCTCTTAGCCATGCCACAAGCACAGTTGAGCTGGGTCTGTCTTTATGGGGTGGTCTCTGGTTTTGGGTGGTTTATCAATTCAGGAAAATATTAGCAAGGCACTTTGTCCAAAGACTTTTAAGCCTTCATTTTTATCTGACTTTTGTGCTTATCTTTCAATTGGATCTATACTCAGTTGGGAAGGAGAAGGTTGCAGCTTTCAAAACTAAGCACTACGGCTTCCCTGGTGGCGCAGTGGTTAAGAATCCTCCTCCCATGGGCTTCCCTGGTGGTGCAGTGGTTGAGAGTCTGCCTGCTGGTGCAGGGGACACGGGTTCGTGCCCCGGTCTGGGAAGATCCCACATGCTGCGGAGCAACTAAGCCCATGCGCAACAAATACTGAGCCTGTGCTCTAGAGCCCGTGCTCCGCAACAAGGGAAGCCACCACAATGAGAAGCCCGCGTGCCACAACAAAGAGTAACCCCCGCTCGCCACAACTAGAGAAAGCCCGTGTGCAGCAATGAAGACCCAATGCAGCCAAAAATAAATAAATAAAAATAAATGCGCAAAAAAACTAGACACTACTGTCTAGGGTTGGGAACCACTACTTTCAATCTTCTCTCTCTGGTTTTGTAAAAATGTAAAAATTCATAAATTTTAGCACATGGATATGGCTGACTTTAATGTCTAGAAAAAGGGAAGAATTTCATAGTCTTAATAGCTTGAGTTTTTAGTGTTGCCATTGTACCTGTGTTCTGAAAACCTTTTGATTTGTAATTTAGGTATTCAACTAGCTTCTCATTGAAATCTTGTATGAGCCCCACTATAATTTATTTTTTATTATGAAGCTTGTTAGTCATTAATAACACCTATGGAATAAAAGTAGTTGCACATCCCATCAGTACTTTCAGTTGTTTCCCTCATTAATTTTCTAATGTTTATGTCCATATTTTCCCCTTATTTTTGGTCATCTTCTGTGGCCCAGAGATTGTGGCTGATTCATATACGGTCTGTGAAGAACTTATCAAATACTAGAGGGGAATATATTCAAATGTCACTCTCTCATTGATGGCAGAATATACGAAGTATCAAAAAAGAGGCATAAACAAGTTTCCCTAGAAACACTAAGTAAGGAAATATCACACTTACGACCATAGATAGGACTGCCCCTCCACCCCCAACATAGACTGAATATCAACTTTAGATAGTCAAAAATATTTTTGGGGGCTTCCATGGTGGCGCAGTGGTTGAGAGTCCGCCTGCCAATGCAGGGGACACGGGTTCGTGACCCGGTCCGGGAAGATCCCACATGCCGTGGAGCGGCTGGGCCCATGAGCCATGGCCGCTGAGCCTGTGCATCTGGAGCCTGTGCTCTGCAACGGGAGAGGCCACAGCAGTGAGAGGCCTGCGTACCGCAAAAAAAAAAAAAAAATTAACTTTGATCTTACACATGTGTCTGCAATAGCAGAAAAAAATTGTCTGGAAATAGATTAATAAGTGAGCAAGCCTGCAAGTTCTAATGAAGTTTTCACGTGCTCTAAGGCATTTCCTATCAGGCTTGCCATGGGACCATCTATTGGATTAAGATATTGAAAGGCCATTACCTTTACCAAGAAAAGCAATCCATCTGACAACACAGTGCAGGTTACCTTGGATTATCTTTCCCTCTCCTGGCAGAAAGTAGGGTCTGAGGGAGTAAATAATGGACAGTTAGGCCCATGGAGAAGGCCTAGAACACTCTTCACTGAAAGTGTTCCAGTAGGGGCTAGGTGATGACCTGCCAAAGATTCTGGAGGAGACCCCTGCCCTTGGTAGAAAGCTGGTAAGAATACCACCCTCTTCAGGCCCTTCCTGCTCTGAAATCTTATGGTTCTTTGATAAGGAGGTATATGTAAGGACCCACAACGGTGGGGAGAGAATTGAGTGTTTGGACTCTTCTGCCCCTCTCCAGTAGAATTACTGGTGCTTATTTTACTCCTTTCCAGAATCAGTCTTGGTTCAAAGGACAACCTAGCATAAATAGGAATCAACCCTGTACACCTATATAGCTCTAAATTGCAAAATCCCCACTCCTTTTCCAGGATTAGAGATTAGAATTCTGATTCACTTCTCCTGAAGGTCTCAATGCTAGTTTCCTTGGTTAGAGACTTTACATTATATATAATGTAATGTTTTTTATTGTATTATGACATACTTCAGAAAAAAGAATGTTTCAAGAAAAATATGATAAACACACAAGTATGTATCCCACACAACTTAAGAAATAAAGCACAGCAGTATAGATGAAACTTTCCATTTCTTCTCCCCTGAATATATTTCACTCCCCCACCTACCCATTTGTAATCACAATGAAATCCACTCAAAAGCCCCTTCTCTTTTCTTCTTTGACATGCAGCCATACTATATTTGCCAACTTCCCTTGCAGCAAGGTCAGAGCATGCGACCAAATTCTCACCAATAGAACGTGAACGAAGTGAAGTATATCCCTTCTGTATATGGCCCATGGAAACCTCCTGAGTAATCCTCCAAGCTCTCCCCTTAGCTGGCAGCATGGAGAAGGTCCAGAAGTTTACAAAGAGGAGGAATTACAAAGAACGATACTGGTTCCCTGAGTGACGGTGTAGAGCAAATTTTTTTTTGCTACCGACATCATTTAACTATAACACAAGTGAGGAGTGAACCTGTGAGTTAGCCTACTCTGATTAATAGAGTAATTATCATTCCCATGAAGTGCTTTAGACTTTTACCACATAAGGAGGTGTCCTCAATCAGTACATAATTTCCATGTTTTCCAGCTTAATAGAAATGCTATAAAATTGCATGTGTTCTTCAGCATCTTGGTGTTTTCACTCACCATTGCTTGAAAGATCCATCCATGTTAGTATGGCCTGTTCTCAGTTTATTCTCACTGCTGTTAGAGTTCTCCATTGTATGCACATTATATAACTTGTGTACCTATGTCCCTATTGCTGACTAATAGTTTCAAATTTCTTGCTATTATAAACAATGCTGCTATGGACATCCTTATATCTATTTCTTTGTTTATGTATATAAAAAGTATATATACCTAGTATTATAGAGGTTGTTCCTAAAGAAGCTACTTCAGGGGGTTAAACAAAATCATGCATAATTCTAAACTTCATGGTCTTGGTCACTGCCTAGGAGTTTCCTTTCTCACAAGTATGTGTATATATATATATATATATATACACACACACACACACACTCTGTTGATTGATTTGATTGCCCTGTTATTGTGAGAGAAGTTGTTATGAAATTATTAGAAATAATGCATGAAGATATATAGCTGGAGACCAGTTTGGAAAATCAATGCATCCAATAAGTCTTCATTAAGGATCAGATATGTGCTAGGTGCTGGGAACCCAGAGCTTTTAGGAGCTCACTGAGCTAAGTATGGGATGGAGTATTTAAGGTGCTCATACTCTGGGGTGGAGTTGATGGGAGATAGTAAAATAGACAAATATAATATACTTAATGGGTACAACAAATAGCCTAAAAAGAGTAATCAAAACTGATTGCTGAGACTTTTCAGGCTATAAAAGACCACTGATAATACCTAATTGATCCCATCAATTGCAAACGATATTCTTTAGGTATTCCCTTTATTACATTACATTCAAGAGGCTCATCTGCATGTGAAAATTGACATCAAATATGGAGTCTGAAATGAGGGCAGGCCTGCATGTTCAAGCACTAAGCAAGATTCAATCCAGAGTGATCCATATTTCTTTAGGTAAGTTAGTTTTACTCTGCATGTATGCTTCTTACTAAGGCTAGAAAACACTGATGTCTGCGCTGGGCACATGCCAGAGTCATCCTTCTGTCCCTCTGAAAGAGCCAGTACTGGTCTAGTCACTTGCTCTAAATGCATGTTTCCAACAATTACCCCTTCCAAGAACTGTTCACTTTCTCCTCTGATGCTTCTTCACCCACCATTGGGTGTTTGGAAGGAACTAAATGACATAATTGTATTTTTCACAAACAAATGCCTTTTCAGAGAGCCATAAAATAGTAATTGCAGCATCACTGGAGCTATTCCTTGAGACGCTTGTTTTGTATTTTCAATTTCTAAAGAAACAGATCAAGGTTTGAACTTTGAATTAATAAAGAAAGCAGGCAAATTGCACTAGAGTCCATCATAAAACTACTTTCCTTAAAGGACAATAACTGTGGAAAACGTTCTCTTCTAGAGCTGTCAAAATTCAGGGCTACTAGCAAGATATTTTGCTACTGACATGCTAAAAGGTGTGTGGGGAGAGACAGCCTTAATGTTCCTTTCGGATATTATAGCTGTGGCTATGCACACCCCAATAATGAGAGCTATGCTACAAACCTGGCTGCAGACACAGCTGTGAAACTTTGCTGGAAAAGCAGGCATGAAATCAGAATCCCTAGTTCTCCAAAAAGAGCTCTTTTGTTCCTCCATCCACTGGAGCAGGCTAATAAAACTAGCTCCCTTGGTGGCCAGAGAGTTAAAACTCCTTCCCCTTACAACTTAGCTGGTGATCAGAAACACCAGAACCTTTGGGAGCATAAAGGGCAAATAGTCAATCAAAATCACATTGACTCTTTGCAACATTGTGAAGAAGGGTTAGCTGTCTTTAAAGTCAGAGAGACCTCATCTTCAACATAGACTCATATATTCTGTCCTAGAGAAACCACCGCAGTCTTGGCCATGCTCTGAATACAAGTGTGGGGATTTTAGACTCTACTAAATAGAAGGGGAGGCAATTCAGGAAATGAGGCATGGAGTATTTCAGAACTGAAAGAGACCTTAGATGCCATCTCTTTATTATTCCTCTCATTTGAGAAGGAAGAAAACTGAGGTCTAGAGAAAACAAGTGACAGAAATGGCCCACCTCTTCCCGGGTGCAGTGTAAGGTTAGCTGGGAGCTTCTCCTAGCCTTTGCATGGGTACTGTGTATTGGGTATGTTTGGTGTATTGGTCATGGGGTCCTTGAACATCAGGATTTCCATGAGTACGTTTTCCTTGGCTTTATTAATTATTAAAATACAGCCAACGTACATAAATTAACCTTTACTGGGCTGGTATGTGCTTAGGGAAGGACAGGGAGCAATGCTGGGAGGTGGGTGGGGGAGAGAAGGGAGCTCAGTTTATGGATTCCTACATTTGGGGAACACACCATGCAGAGAGGCTTGTGTACATCATCTCATTTCATCTTTGCAACATCCCTGTCAGGGGCATATTTTATCTCCATCTGAAAAATGAGGAAACTGAAATTTTAAAAACTGAGCTAGCAAAAGGCAGAATTGGGATTTACAACCAGGTTTCTCAGGTTCTTTATCAGTTAGAGATCTTTTGGTTGCAAATGACAGAAAACCCAAACCAAACTGTCATAAACCAAAAGAGATTTGTTATCGTATGGAAGCGTTAAGGCCAGAAAGACCCCTGGCTTCAAGCTTGGCTGGATTGGTCATGTAGTCTCAGCCTCCCTCATCTCTCAGTTTTGCTCTCCTTCTTGTTATGTTTGTTCCCAAACTCAAGTTTGACAATAAGCTTGCTGCCAGCAGTTCCAGGCCAGTATCTTCCCAAGTTCAAGTCCAAGAGAAAAGGAGAGATTTCTAAACAATTTCAGCAAATACTATATTGCATTTCATTGGCTCTGAATGAGTCACGTGCCCATGAGAACCAATTACAGTGGCCAAAGTGATTACAGTGCTCTGATTGGCCAGTCCTGAGCTACATGACTAATGCTAGAGCCACAGGTGATGTTATACACCTGAGGCACACGGTCTGAGGGTGGAGGGGCTAGTTCTCCACTCTGTTAGTAGAAGATGGGTGAATGGCTAAGAGGCAAATACTGCAGCTGTCACTCGGGTTCTTAAGTCTGATGCCATTAATAAGATCCAAAAAAGAGCATGTAGAAGCAAACCACTTGGGAAATATACTTGAGGCTTAAGAATGTAGTAAAACCTCCCTAATATTGCAGGATTGTGCACAACTGAGGAAGAGAAGCGGCAGTGTAATTTAACCCACTAAGTGTGGCATGGTGATATAACTGAATCAGAATGTGTAAGCTTAGCGACAAAAAAAAAAATCTGCTCTCACAAGTTTTATCAATTACCAGAGAGCTAGGATATTATACAAATGTTGACCAAGTGGTAATATATGTACCTAATGTAAAGTCATTTCAGTTTCATTTCAGTATCATGTTAAAATAAATTCACTAGGTGGCCCATTGGATTTGAGTCATCAGATGGAATTCCACAAACACTTCCTGAGTACCTCAGTGTTCACTGTACTGAGCAGCAGGTAGGGAGAGAAGCTTCAGATGGAGGAGAACCCAAAACAAGAGAATGCATCAGCAAAGTCAGATGCTGGGAAAATTGGGCTGGAGGTGGTAGCAAGCAAGGAGGAAGGAGGCTTGGCTGTGGATCATGTGGGGCATATGGCAGACACTTGCAACACTCCATTCATAGCCCCCCTACCTCAGCAGTTCATCACGGACCCTATATTCTTCCGCCAGCTAGCTCCTGCATTTCCTTGCCTTAGAGATTCCTTTTTCTGTAGGAGACTCTTCTGCCATGCGTGGCAGACCAGAAGAGCCAGAGAAGTAACTCCTGTGCCACCCCAGCCCTAGCAGCCCTCAGTCAGTGACTGGTGGGGATGGATGTCTAAACACCCCCAGTTCCCTTGTCCCTCTGGTAGGGTAACTCAGAGATGTTTCACACTAGCTCCTCAGGTTTCTCCAGTGGGATCAAGCTCCAGTTGCCTTCAGTGGTAGCAGGTTGATAATATATTGACTGTCTTCCTTTCCTTGTCTTACTTCTCCAACTTCCCTACTGGTCTTCATATCCTCAATAAGCTACTTGCACTCAATTCTTTGCTTCAGAATCTGCTTCTGGTGTAACAAAAAATTGGAGATGGAAATGGCTGCTCCTGAAGATGTGGATGTGTGAGTTATGGGTGAGGCAATGCCAAAGGACTGAGAAAGTAGTCTTAATATTTCACCAGCTCAGAAATTCTGTGTGTATCTTCAGAGATTATATTGTGGTTTTCCAGAATTCCAAATGGGACTTTGTTGAGTGAAGATATTGAAGGAGGGTTGCCTGGCCTCAAGCCCTTGAGAAGAAGTCAGAGAATCTCAGCAGTGGAAACCAAACTGACATCAGCTTCAATGCTGGACACTTTGCCTTGCCTTTTCTACCATAGCAGCCTTTCACTCTTCCTCACATACAGTGCCATTTCTTCCTTCCTATTTAAGATTTTTAAATTTTATTTTATTTATTTTTTATACAGCAGGCTCTTATTAGTTATCTATTTTATACATATTAGTGTATACATGTCAATCCAATCTCCCCATTCATCACACCACCACCCCCGCCCCACCACTTTCCCCCCTTGGTGTCCATACGTTTGTTCTCTACATCTGTATCTCTATTTCTGTGCTGCAAACTGGTTCATCTGTACCATTTTTTTAGGTTCCACGTATATGTGTTGATATATGATATTGTTTTTCTCTTTCTGACTTACTTCACTCTGCATGACAGTCTCTAGATCCATCCACGTCTCTACAAATGACCAATTTCGTTCCTTTTTATGGCTGAGGAATATTCCATTGTATATATGTACCACATCTTCTTTAGCCATTTGACTGTTGATGGGCATTTAGGTTGCTCCCATGACCTGGCTATTGTAAATAGTGCTGCAATGAACAGTGCACTGCATGTGTCTTTTTGAATTATGGTTTTGTCTGGGTATATACCCAGTAGTGGGATTGCTGGGTCATATGGTAGTTCTATTTTTAGTTTTTTGAGGAACCTCCATACTGTTCTCCATAGTGGCTGTATCAATTTACATTCCCACCAACAGTGCAAGAGGGTTCCCTTTTCTCCACACCCTCTCCAGCATTTGTTGTTTGTAGATTTTCTGATGATGCCCATTCTGACTGGTGTGAGGTGATACCTCATTGTAGTTTTGATTTGCATTTCTCTAATAATTAGTGATGTTGAGCAGCTGTTCATGTGCTTCTTGGCCATCTGTATGTATTCTTTGGAGAAATGTCTATTTAGGTCTTCTGCCCATTTTTGGATTGGGTTGTTTGTTTCTTTAATATTGAGCTGCATGAGCTGTTTATATAGTTTGGAGATTAATCCTTTGTCCATTGATTCGTTTGCAAATATTTTCTCCCATTGTGGGCGTTGTCTTTTCGTCTTGTTTATTGTTTCCTTTGCCGTGCAAAAGCTTTGAAGTTTCATTAGGTCCCATTTGTTTTTATTTCCATTACTCAAGGAGGAGGATCAAAATAAATCCTACTGTGATCTTTCCTAGAAAGAGTGTTCTTTCTGTGTTTTCCTCTAAGAGTTTTATAGTGTCTAGTCTTATATTTAGGTCTCTAATCCATTTTGAGTTTATTTTTGTGTATGGTGTTAGGGAGTGTTCTAATTTCATTCTTTTACATGTAGCTGTCCAGTTTTCCCAGCACCACTTATTGAAGAGACTGTCCTTTCTCCATTGTATATCTTTGCCTCCTTTGTCATAGATTAGTGGACCATAAGTGCGTGGGTTTATCTCTGGGCTTTCTATCCTGTTCCATTGATCTGTATTTCTGTTTTTGTGCCAGTACCATACTGTCTTGATTACTGTAGGTTTGTAGTATAGTCTGAAGTCAAGGAGTCTGATTCCTCCAGCTCCGTTTTTTTCCCTCAGGACTGCTTTGGCTGTTCAAGGTCATTATGTCTCCATACAAATTTTAATATTTTTTGTTCAAGTTCTGAAAAAAATGCCAATGGCAATTTGATATGGATTGCACTGAATCTGTACATTACTTTGGGTAGTATAGTCATTTTCACAATATTGATTCTTCCAATCCAAGAACATGGTGTATCTCTCCATGTGTTTGTGTCATCTTTGATTCATAAGTGTCATACTTTTCTGCATACAGGTCTTTTACCTCCTTAGGTAGGTTTATTCCTAGATATTTTATTCTTTTTGTTGCAATGGTGAAAGGGATTGTTTCCTTAATTTCTCTTTCCAGTCTTTCATTGTTAGCATATAGAAATGAAAGAGATTTCTGTGCATTAATTTTATATCCTGCAAATTTATCAAATTCATTGATTAGCTCTAGTAGATTTCTGGTGGCATCTGTAGGACTCTCTATGTATAATATCATGCCACCTGTGAACAGTGACAGTTTTACTTCTTTTCCAATTTGTATTCCTTTTATTTCTTTTTCTTCTCTGATTGCCATGGCTAGGACTTACAAAACTATGTTGAATAATAGTGGCGAAAACGATGTAGGCTGTGGTTTTGTCATATATGGCTTTTATTATGTTGAAGTAGGTTCCCTCTATACCCACTTTCTGGAGAATTTTTATCATAAATGGGTGTTGAATTTTGTCAAAAGCTTTTTCTGCATCTATTGAGATGATCATATCGTTTTTATCCTTCAATTTGTTAATATGGTGTATCAAATTGATGGATTTACGTATATTGAAGAAGACTTGCATCCCTGGGGTTAATACCACTTGATCATGTTGTATGATCCTTTTAATGTGTTGTTGGATTCTGTTTGCTAGTATTTTGTTGAGGATTTTTGCATCTATATTCATCAGTAATATTGGTCTGTAATTTTCTTTTTTTGTAGTATCTTTGTCTGGTTTTGGTATCAGGGTGATGGTGGCCTCATGGAATGAGTTTGGGAGTGTTCCTTCCTCTGCAGTATTTTGGGAGAGTTTGAGAAGGATGGATGTTAGCTCTTCTCTAAATGTTTGATAGAATTCACCTGTGAAGCCATCTGGTCCTGGACTTTTGTTTGTTGGAAGATTTTTGATCACAGTTTCAATTTCATTACTTGTGATTGGTCTGTTCATATTTTCTATTTCTTCCTGGTTCAGTCTTGGAAGGTTATACCTCTCTAAGAATTTGTCCGTTTCTTCCACGTTGTCCATTTTATTGGCATAGAGTTGCTTGTAGTAGTCTCTTATGACGTTTTCTATTTCTATGGTGTCCGTTGTAAATTTTCCTTTTTTATTTCTAATTTTATTGATTTGAGTCCTCTCCCTCCTTTTCTTGATGTGTCTGGCTAATGGTCTATCAATTTTATTTATCTTCTCAAAGAACCAGCTTTTACTTTTACTGATCTTTCCTAATGTTTTCTTTGTTTCTATTTCATTTATTTCTGCTCTGATCTTTATGATTCCTTTCCTTCTACTAACTCTGGGTTTTGTTTGTTCTTCTTTCTCTAATTTCTTTAGGTGTAAGTTTAGACGGTTTATTTGAGATTTTTTTCTTGTTTCTTGAGGTAGGCTTGTATTGCTATACACTTCCCTCTTAGAACTGCTTTTGCTGCATCCCATAGGTGTTGGATCATCGTGTTTTCATTGTCATTTGTCTCTAGGTACTTTTTATTTCCTTTTTGATTTCTTCAGTGATTTCTTGGTTATTTAGTAAGGTATTGTTCAGCCTCCACGTGTTTGTGGTTTTTACGTTTTTTTCCATGTAATTGATTTCTCATCTCATAGCAGTATGGTCAGAAAAGATGCTTGATATGATTTCAATTCTCTAAAATTTACTGAGGCTTGATTTGTGGTCCAAGATGTGATCTATCCTGGAGAATGTTCCGTGCACTTGAGAAGAAAGTGTAATCTGTTTTTGGATGGAATATCCTATAAATATCAATTAAATCTATCTGGTCTCTTGTGTCATTTAAAGCTTGCATTTCCTGTATCTTTTCATTTTGGATGATCTGTCCATTGGTGTAAGTTAGTTGTTAAAGTCCCCCACTAGTATTATGTTACTGTCGATTTCCTGTTTTATAGATGTTGGCAGTTGCCTTATGTATTGAGGTGCTCCTATGTTGGGTGCATATATATTTATAATTGTTATATCTTCTCCCTGGATTGATCCCTTGATCATTATGTAGTGTCCTCTTTGTGTCTTGTAACCTTCTTTATTTTAAAGTCTATTTTATCTGATATGAGTATTGCTACTCCAGCTTTCTCTGGATTTCCATTTGCATGGAATATCTTTTTCCATCCCCTCACTTTCAGTCTGTATGTGTCCCTAGGTCTGAAATGGGTATTTTGTAGACAGCATATATATGGGTTTTGTTTCTGTATCCATGCAGCGAGCCTGTGTCTTTTGCTTGTAGCATTTAATCCATTCACGTTTAAGGTAATTATCAATATGTATGTTCCTATTACCATTTTCTTAATTGTTATGGGTTTGTTTTTGTAGGTCCTTTTCTTCTCTTGTGTTTCCCATTTAGAGAAGTTCCTTTAGCATTTGTTGTAGACCTGGTTTGGTGGTGCTGAAATCTCTTAGCTTTTGCTTGTCTGTAAAGCTTTTGATTTCTCTGTCGAATCTGAATGAGATCCTTGCCGGGTAGAGTAATATTGGTTGTAGGTTCTTCCCTTTCATTACTTTAAATGTATCGTGCCTCTCGCTTCTGGCTTGTAGAGTTTCTGCTGAGAAATCAGCTGTTAACATTATGGAAGTTCCCTTGTATGTTATTTGTTGTTTTTCCCTTTTTGCTTTCAATAATTTTTCTTTGTCTTTAATTTTTGTCCACTTGATTACTATGTGTCTTGGCCTGTTTCTCCTTGGATTTATCCTGCCTGGGGCTCTCTGTGCTTCCTAGACTTGGGTGGCTATTTCCTTTTCCATGTTAGGGAAGTTTTCGACTATAATCTCTTCAAATATTTTCTCGGGTCCTTTCTCTCTCTTCTCCTTCTGGACCCCTATAATGCAAATGTTGTGTTTAATGTTGTCCCAGAGGTCTCTTGGCTGTCTTCATTTCTTTTCATTCTTTTTTCTTTATTCTGCTCTGCAGCTGTGAATTCTACCATTCTGTCTTCCAGGTCACTTTTCCGTCCTTCTTCCTCAGTTATTCTGCTATTGATTCCTTCTAGTGTATTTTTCATTTCAGTTATTGTATTGTTCATTTCTGTTTGTTTGTTCTTTAATTCTTCTAGGTCTTTGTTAAACATTTCTTGCATCTTCTCGATCTTTGCCTCCATTCTTTTTCCAAGGTCCTCGATCGTCTTCACTATCATTATTCTGAATTCTTTTTCTGGAAGGTTGCCTGTCTCCACTTCATTTAGTTGTTTTTCTGGGGTTTTATCTTGTTTCTTCTTCTGGTACATAGTTCGCTGCCTTTTCATTTTGTCTATCTTTCTGTGGATGTTGTTTTCCTTCCACAGGCTGCAGAGTTGTAGTTCTTCTTGCTTCTGCTGTCTGCCCTCTCCATTTCTTCTTTCCTTTATGTGCTGTTGCTTTGGGGTTTTTTCTTCCTGCCTGGAGAGTAGTTATTCCCTTTTTGGCCTTGTAATATCCCCCTTTAAAACTCAATTCTTCACTTCTAGAGCAGTTAATGCTTTACTGTCTAAGAGCACCGCCATATTGTATTGATTTAGTGTGCTGCACCCCTGCTGTCTCCAAATAGTCCCATCACCAGCTTGTCAGGAGGGCAAGAGGTCTGTTCATCTCAGAATTCTCACCCTCAGCATGGACGTTTAGTACACCTCAGTATATATTCAAATGAAAGAAAGTGTGATGGGGAGATAGAGTTAAGTGTTCCAGCAGCCTGCAAAATTAGGGGGACAAGGAGTTGCACACCTAGCCTTGAAACAGATTTAGCAGCATGGCAGAATAGAAAACATTTTTTAAATTTTACTCCTGGAGGCATATGTATGGCGGACGTGGAGAACTTTTAGGGAGGGAGTCAGAAGAAGAAGAGGCATAGGAGCAGGAGGGTAGAACATCTGTTTAGGAAAGAGCAAGTTGTTTAGCCTGGCTGCAGTGTGGGTGAAGGCCAGAGGAAAGGGAGATGAGGCAAGGCATGATGGAACTTGAGGCATGGACCATGGACCAACAGCAGGCATCAACCAAATGTTTGTAAGGAATGCAGAATCCAGACCCACCGAAACAGGATCTGCATTGTAACAAGATTCCCAGGTAATTCAAATCACATTGCAGTTTCAGAAGTGCTAGGGAGTCATTGCAGATTTTGGAACCAGGATGTGCTCAGACAGAGTAAACAAGGTCTCTCCATCATCTGGGCAATGCAGCACACCTGAAATTGCTGAGAGCCTTAAGCTTCTTTCCACTTCTCTTCCTAATAAAGCCAGAGATGAACTTCACTGCACGCTATCAATGACTTGCTTTGCCACCTCCTTCCCTTTATAGATGGCTTTTATGTGGGAAGCTATCTGACAGGATGGAATGGTGCTGTGCAACAGTGTCTTCTGAGTGTAGGGAGAGGTGTGTCTCTTCTCATTCTTCCATCCTGCTCTCCCTCTTGATTCTCCCCTCCCCCAAGTCTTCCTTTTTTCCTCATTAACTGCATGGAGAAGACTCCTTCATGCATTCCAGGGATCTAGAGAAGCTAAGGATCAGATGAAATGAACAAAAGTCTATTAAAAGGAAAGAAATATCCAAATTGACCTATTTTACACTTAAAATATTTATATTCTTGTTTCAAAGACTAAGTAACAGAGTAACAGTTCTAACATTGGATTTTTATACTAACGATGATTTTTCAAAACTGTTTTAAAATTTACTTTAGTATTTTCCAAACTCTAAACCTATACTTGGCTTCCCCTTATTCCTGGAAAATTACCACCTTTCCATAGCTGTTTTACACATGGGCAGGTGAATTCCTCAGGAAATTTACCAGAGGCGAAATATCGGGTGATATTATGACAATATCTTGATATATTTTTCCATTGTTTTATTAATCTGAGGGCTCATGTAACATCTCCATGTGACCAAATAACAATTATAATTTTGTTGTCATGGTGGCTACCTGCATAATGTTAAGCACGGCTGCAAAGATCTTTTTCTTAGCAGCATTAAAAAAACTATCACTTTATTCTGTCTTTGTCAAAATAACTTTGGGCTATATCTGTAGGAGGCCAGCTACAAGTCAATTACCCAGCTACCAGGAAATAGATATACCCACTTGGATCTGAGTAATCGAATTCTCCAATTTGCATCCAGATGTTTCTGTGTGGAAGCTGCCTATGACCAGGAAATATGTGCAGTGCAGATCAATAACTCAACAGGATAGCATTATTTTAAACGCATGGTTCCCCATGTACTATTTCTTTTTCATATGATATTACTTATATGTGGAATCTAAAAAATTGATACAAATGAACTTATTTACAAAACAGTAATCGACTCACAGTCATAGAAAACAAACTCATGGTTACCAAAGGGGATGGGGGCTGGAGTTAAATTAGGAGTTTGGGATTCACATATACACACTACTGTATATAAAATAGGTAAACAAAAAGGGCCTACTGTATAGCACAGGGAACTATACTCAATATCTTGTAATAACCTATAATGGAAAAGAATCTGAAAAAGAATATATATATATAATATATATGTATAACTGAATTAGTTTGCTGTATGCTTGAAACAAACACAACACTGTAAATTATACTTCAATTTATAAAAGATAATTTTAGTAAAGAAATACAGAATATATGAGCTAGGATTAGATCATTATCTAAAACTACTGTCTGGAATATTGATTGAATTTTTTTTTTAACATAATTAATTTTCTTGGATCGGCCTTAAATATTTTATTAAAGCCTGGAAAAATTGAAAAAGGTATAAAATAATACCATTTCATTTCTACCATTAAAATGAAGAGAAATCCAGATATTTAAAAGAAATAGATTTGACACTTTTAGAAGCAAGGTGAATCTGATACTGGGGTCTTAGGGTGTGATAACGAACCTCCCTTCTCCAGAGGCTCCCATCTGTGTTCCTAGTAAAATATCATTATCTAAAAGTTGAGGGGAATGGGCTGTTCTAATAGAAGTACAGAACATTCTCCTATACAGGGGCTCACCAGACCACCAGTGAAGAGACAGGTATGGACTCCAGGTTTCAAGAATGGATCTGTGGATGTATTGCTTCCTTATTCATCTAATAGTGGGAGGTAAATGAAAAATCCTACAGTTACTCCTCTTTCTGGTCCTGCAACGATTGGAATACCAGCCTATCTAAATAGTATAATAGCAGGGGAAAATAAATCACAGCCTGAAAGCTTTTTGTTTTTCTTTTTTATATCTTCACCGGAGCACAATCGCTCCACAATGGTGTGTCAGCCCCTGCTCCACAACAAAATGAATCAGCCACACATACACATATGCTCCCACATCTCCCCCCTCCCGCGCCTCCCTCCCTCCCACCCTCCCCATCCCACCCCTCCAGGCGGTCACAAAGCACCGAGCTGATCCCCCTGTGCCACGCGGCCGCCTCCCACCAGCCATTCACCCTACGCCCGGTAGTGCATACATGTCCATGCCACCCCCTCGCCCTGGCACAGCCCACACCTCCCCCTCCCCACACCCCCAAGTCCACCCTCCAGCAGGTCTGTGTCTTTATTCCTGTCTTACCCCTAGGTTCTTCATGACATTTTTTTTTCTTAAATTCCATATATATGTGTTAGCATACGGTATTTGTCTTTCTATTTCTGACTTACTTCACTCTGTATGACAGACTCTAGGTCCATCCACCTCATTACAAACAGCTCAACTTCATTTTTTTTATGGCTAATATTCCATTGTATATATGTGCCACATCTTCTTTATCTATTCATCCGATGATGGACACTTAGGTTGTTTCCATCTCCGGGGTATTGTAAATAGAGCTGCAATGAACATTTTGGTACATGACTCTTTTTGAATTATGGTTTTCTCAGGGTATATGCCCAGTAGTGGGATTGCTGGGTCACATGGTAGTTCTATTTGTAGTTTTTTAAGAAACCTCCATACTGTTCTCCATAGTGACTGTACCAATTCACATTCCCACCAGCAGTGCAAGAGTGTTGCCTTTTCTCGACACCCTCTCCAGCATTTATTGTTTCTAGATTTTTTGATGATGGCCATTCTGACTGGTGTGAGATGATATCTCATTGTAGTTTTGATTTGCATTTCTCTAATGATTCATGATGTGGAGCATTCTTTCATGTGTTTGTTGGCAGTCTGTATATCTTCTTTGGAGAAATGTCTATTTAGGTCTTCTGCCCATTTTTGGATTGGGTTGTTTGTTTTTTTTGTTATTGAGCTGCATGAGCTGCTTATAAATTTTGGAGATTAATCCTTTGTCAGTTGCTTCATTTGAAAATATTTTCTCCCATTCTGAGGGTTGTCCTTTGGTTTTGTTTATGGTTTCCTTTGCTGTGTAAAAGCTTTGAAGTTTCATTAGGTCCCATTTGTTTATTTTTGTTTTTATTTCCATTTCTCTAGGAAGTGGGTCAAAAAGGATCTTGCTGTGATTTATGTTGTAGAGTGTTCTTCCTATGTTTTCCTCTAAGAGTTTGATAGTTTCTGGCCTTACATTTAGGTCTTTAATCCATTTTGAGCTTATTTGTGTGTATGGTGTTAGGGAGTGATCTAAACTCATACTTTTACATGTAGCTGTCCAGTTTCCCAGCACCGCTTATTGAAGAGGCTGTCCTTTCTCCACTGTGCATTCTTGCCTCCTTTATCAAAGATAAGGTGACCATATGTGTGTGGGTTTATCTCTGGGCTTTCTATCCTGTTCCATTGATCTCTCTTTCTGTTTTTGTGCCAGTAGCATACTGTCTTGATTACTGTAGCTTTGTAGGATAGTCTGAAGTCAGGGAGCCTGATTCCTCCAGCCCCGTTTTGCATTCTCAAGATTGCTTTGGCTATTCGGGGTCTTTTGTGTTTCCATACAAATTGTGGAATTTTTTGTTCTAGTTCTGTGAAGAATGCCAGTGTTAGTTTGATAGGGATTGCATTGAATCTGTAGATTGCTTTGGGTAGTAGAGCCATTTTCACAATGTTGATTCTTCCAATCCAAGAACATGGTATATCTCTCCATCTATTTGTATCATCTTTAATTTCTTTCATCAGTGTCTTATAATTTTCTGAATACAGGTCTTTTGTCTCCTTAGGTAGGTTTATTTCTAGATATTTTATTCTTTTTGTTGCAATGGTAAATGGAAGTGTTTTCTTGAATTCACTTTCAGATTTTTCATCAATAGTGTATAGGAATGCCAGAGATTTCTGTGCATTAATTTTGTATCCTGCTACTTTACCAAATTCATTGATTAGCTCTAGTAGTTTCTGGTACCATCTTTAGGATTCTCTATGTATAGAATCACGTCATCTGCAAACAGTGACAGCGTTTTCCGATTTGGATTCCTTTTATTTCCTTTTCTTCTCTGATTACTGTAGCTAAAACTTCCAAAACTACGTTTAATAAGGGTGGTGAGAGTGGGCAACCTTGTCTTGTTCCTGATCTTAGTGGAAATGCTTTCAGTTTTTCACCATTGAGGACGATGTTGGCTGTGGGTTTGTCATATATAGCCTTTATTATGTTTAGGAAAGTTCCCTCTACGCCTACTTTTTGCAGGGTTTTTATCATAAATAGGTGTTGAATTTTGTCGAAAGCTTTCTCTACATCTATTGAGATGATCATATGGTTTTTCTCCTTCAATTTGTTAATATGGTGTATCACGTTGATTGATTTGCATATATTGAAGAATCCTTGCATTCCTGGGATAAACCCCACTTGATCATGGTGTATGATCCTTTTAATGTGCTGTTGGATTCTGTTTGCTAGTATTTTGTTGAGGATTTTGCATCTATGTTCATCAGTGATATTGGCCTGTAGTTTTCTTTCTTTGTGATATCCTTGTCTGGTTTTGGTATCAAGGTGATGGTGGCCTTGTAGAGTGAGTTTGGGAGTGTTCCTTCCTCTGCTATATTTTGGAAGAGTTTGAGAAGCATAGGTGTTAGCTCTTCTCTAAATGTTTGATAGAATTCGCCTGTGAAGCCATCTGGTCCTCTGCTTTTGTTTGTTGGAAGATTTTTAATCACAGCTTCAATTTCATTACTTGTGATTGGTCTGTTCATATTTTCTATTTCTTCCTGGTTCAGTCTTGGCAGGTTGTGCATTTCTAAGAATTTGTCCATTTCTTCCAGGTTGTCCGTTTTAGTGGCATAGAGTTGCTTGTAGTAATCTCTCATGATCTTTTGTATTTCTGCAGTGTCAGTTGTTACTTCTCCTTTTTCATTTCTAATTCTATTGATTTGAGTCTTTTTTCTTGATGAGTCTGGTAATGGTTTATCAATTTTGTTTATCTTCTCAAAGAACCAGCTTTTAGTTTTATTGATCTTTGATATTGTTTCCTTCATTTCTTTTTCATTTATTTCTGATCTGATTTTTATGATTTCTTTCCTTCTGCTAACTTTGGGGTTTTTTTGTTCTTCTTTCTCTAATTGCTTTAGGTGCAAGGTTAGGTTGTTTATTTGAGATGTTTCCTGTTTGTTAAGGTAGGATTGTATTGCTGTAAACTTCCCTCTTAGAACTGCTTTTGCTGAATCCCATAGGTTTTGGGTCGTCGTGTCTCCATTGTCATTTGTTTCTAGGTAGTTTTTGATTTCCTCTATGATTTCTTCAGTGATCTCTTGGTTATTTAGTAGTGGATTGTTTAGCCTCCATGTGTTTGTATTTTTTAAAGATCTTTTCCTGTAATTGATATCTAGTCTCATAGTGTTATGGTCGGAAAAGATACTTGATACAGTTTCAATTTTCTTAAATTTACCAAGGCTTGATTTGTGATCCAAGATGTGATCTATCCTGGAGAATGTTCCATGAGCACTTGAGAAAAATGTGTATTCTATTGTTTTGGGATGGAATGTCCTATAAATATCAATTAATTCCATCTTGTTTAATGTATCATTTAAAGCTTGTGTTCCTCATTGTGGACCCGAGATCATTTCTCTCAGCCTATGGATGATGATGTCACCTTAGTGGACAAGGCAAGACATTGGCAAAACCAGCATTTCTTCTCTACTTCATTTTTCCTACTTCCCTCAGGGCATTTTTGCTCTCTGTCTCCCTGGCTTGATTTTTACTGATTATAGTGCAGTTTGCTTCCAATAAGCAACCTTTTTTCACAGTTGAGAAATATGAGACTATTGTAAATGGGGAAGGTAGTTTTAAAATGGATTGACAGTGACAACATGGAGAGGAAGTTAGGTATTAGCCTAAGGAAGCCCTGTAAAGGAAAAACGATTTTGCTGGATTTCCCTATCCCCTTCCTAAACTCTAAAGGCAGGAGTTTGATGTTAAAGCTATGGTTATCCTTGGGGGAGAATGGTAAATGGAAGTGTCTTAGTCTGTTCAGCCTGCTATAACAAAATGCCACAGACTGCGTGGCTTACAAGCAACAGAAATTTATTTCTTACAGTTCTGGAGGCTGAGAAGATCCAAGTTCACATTGCCAGCATGGCTGGGATCTGGGGAAGGCCCTCTTCCAGGTTCGAAGATGGTGCTTTCTCTCTGTGTCCTCACACAGTGAGGGGGCTAGGGGGTTCTGGTGTGGGAGGTCTTTTTTTATAAGGCATTCGTCTTATTTATGAGGGCTCCATCTTCATGACTTAAGCATCACTCAGAGGCAGCACCTGCTGATAATCATCTTTGAGGGTTAATATTTTAACATGTGAATTTGGGACACAAACATTTGAACCATAGTGGAAGGGACAGAAAGTACAACTATAGGCTGAACTTGTTAAATGGCCCAGTTGTCAGATGAGATAAAAGGAAAGAGGGTTTCTTTCTTATAAAGAACTGTATTTATGATAATGTGTGAGAAAGAGAACATTTATTAGCTATTGATAGGAAGTTAGCTAATGGCACATAAATGGCACTTAGAAATGAAGATGATTACTATTGTTATCATCTGTGTCTAATCAGGATCTATGATGATGAAGTCATTACTTTTAGGGAACAGGATGTGGCACTTCATGAAGATCAAGGTTTTCGCATGAAACATAAGCAGATTTACATCTCTCACTTAAAAAAAACACATGGTCAAGAGGCTAGACTAGAGCTTGAAACTCAAATTGTGGTTTATATTCCTGCAACACCAGCATCACCTGGGAGCTTCTCAAATGCAGGATCTCCAGCCTATCCCAGACTTACTGAACCAGAATCTTTGTTTTAACAAGATTCTCAGGGGATTTTTATGGACATTAAAATATGAAAAGGACTGGTTTTAAAGGAATCATCTCTCTCTCTCTGGGAAGGTTTCTTGGGGGAATATCTACATGGGGGTGGGGGGAAATAACTAGAGTCTCCTGGAAAAATTATGCTACCAGATCACATATAGGGATTTCTTTTTTCTGGATTCCAGGAGAGGGGACTTTTCTCACACCTTGCTTATTCCTCTACTAACCTGATTGTCACCAGACATGTCATTCTTAACATCAATCTTTCCCCTCAACTCATTCTTAAATTCCTCTTAATGCTATGTCTGTCTTCCTCTTTTTTCTCTCTCTCTCCTCACTCTCTTTCCCAGTGGTGTTCTGAAGCTGGCCTGTAAGTCTCCATTAACTAGCAAAAGCACACGTGTGGTAGACGGAGGACACCAACTGGACACTTCTTTTTCCATCTCTGTGTTCAGGATGTCATCCTGGTAACCTGAAATCAGGCATGACGAGAATATTTACACTGTGGAAATTTCAAACCATACAAATCAAGGCTTCCCTTTGTCTCAGCCAGTTTACCAGCATAGGACTGCCTCTTCTTCCCTTTCTCAGAACCTTTTCTTCTTCTCCTTCTTTCTGTGTTATTAACCCTCTGTCCTTCTTCTCTCTTACTTTTGCTTTCTTTTTTCTGCTCTCTTTCTTTTTCTCTTCTGGGAAACCACCATCAACAACAACAACATGACAATAACAACAAAATAAAGAACAACCAACTTTCTCTTAACACAAACAACATTTAAAGCCATAGAACCTTTTAAAAAAAGCAAATGAAAGTTATTATAACACCCCAGTTAAGGAAAAGAAAAGTCATGATTTTTTAAATGAAATTAGAAGTAGTGAAGTATCAGTTTTCTCCAACCAAACATAGGTCAAAGTGTCCAGAAATATTCTGTTATTTATCTAATCTGTCTTTCTACTCTATAAAGCCAATGTCTTCCTCAAACACCTATATTCAAAATAATCGAAAAGTGATATTTTAGTAAATTAAATTATTTTCTTTAGATTCTAATCCCTGCTGACCCTTAAACAACACGAGTTTGATCTGTGTGGGTCCACTTGTACACAGATTTTATTCAATAGTAAATACTACAGTAGCACACAATCCACAGTTGCTTGAATCTGGATGCAGAACCACAAAGAACCATGGATACAGATGAATCTCAGATATGGAGGAACTGTGGATGTGGAGGGCGGACTATACATGGATTTCAACTGCATGGAGGGTTGGTGCCCCTAAGCCGCCGAGTTGTTCAAGAGCCAGCTATGTTAGCAAAGGTATGCTGCGTGTCAAGACACTATGCTGGGGTCTCTTAAGTCTGTGATATTTTTTCTATTACTTTATTGCATATAGATATATTCTCAAATATTTCATAGGATCAAGAGGTTTTAGTAGGCTAGATTGGGGAACTAAACACTTGGCGTTATATTGTTACTGTGGGAAACTATGCCTGAGATTCTAATCAACCAATTTACCAATTAACTTTGAGACCAAAGGATATTTATGAGTTTGGAATTTTGTGTTTATTTTTTTCCTTGATCATAATGTTGGTATGTTCTTTGGTGTTGACTACCAATGTGCATGCTGATGTTCATAAATAAATATTTTTGCATTAATCAACGTTCAGCTTCTCATATAGAGAGGATCTATCACAATGCACTAATTAATGGAAATGCGTATACAGAGGATTAAGAACATGATGATGATGATGAGATTGTAAGTGATCATTCATTCAATCATTTAATTATTCATTTACTCCTTAAACATGTGATGAGTATTGACTATGCACCAGGTTCTAACTAAGTGATGTGGATGTAAAAATGAATAAGACATGCCTTCCAGGAGTTTATGTTTATGTTTAAGAAAGGAGACAGACACACATGCAATAATTATAATACAGTGTGATGAGTGCTATGCTAGTGGTATTGACAAGGTGCTGGGGGAGCACAGAGGAAAACTTAGTTTGACTTAGGGCAATTAGGGAGACGTTTACAGAAGTGATTTTTAAAATGAATTGTAATAAATGAGTAAAAAATGAACGTATGAAAAAGTGGAAAAGTTTTATAGCATACAACACAAACAGAATAAACGACAACAATGAGAGACTAAGTGCGGATGTGCTCAGTGAATATATATTAATTCAGAGGGATTGGAGGTATGTGTGGTGGATGGAGGATGCTATGGTTTGAATGTTTGTGTTCCCCCCAAATTTGTATGTTGAAATTCTAATGTCCAATCTGGTGGTATTAGGAGGTGGGACTTTTAGGAGGTGATTAGGTTATAAGGTGAAGGTCTCATGAATAGGATTAGTGCTCTGATAAAAGAGTCTCCACAGAGCTCCCTTATGCTTTCCACCATGTGAGGACACAACAAGAAGACCCCATTTATGAACCTGAAAGCGGGCCTTCACCAGAATTTGAACATGCTGGTCTTGAACTTCAGAACTGTGACTAATAAATTTCTGCTGTTTATAAACCACTCAGTCTGTGGTGTTTTACTGTAGCAGCCTGAATGGAGTAAGGCAGAGGGTATTTGGGAATGAGGAGATATTGACGTTGAGGCTGGTTTGACAGTTTGTTGCCTACTTTAAAATACCTTGAAAGCTGATAAAGGGTATTTTTTCAAAAACAAATGTAATCATGACTCTCATACAAATGGACATACGTCAAAGATTTTATTGAACTCATCATGTGGTAAGGATAAGGTGATTATAATCGGTTCAAAAGAAGAATTCAAAAAACCTCACATATGAGCTGTAAATAATGCTGAAATTAATTTACAAATATATGCAAAGCTGGCTTATGTCAGGAACTGGAGGTGTGAGGGATGAGGTTGAAGGAACAGCAAATGAGGGAAGGGTAGGAGAATCAATTGTATTTACTTTAGACAAGATTCTCTTTCCTGTCTGTGGAAAAGAATCATTTACTTGCTATCAGTTATCTACCAATTAGAGAGTTGTAAAATGGCTCGAAGACAATGAAAGGCTCAGAGAGTCCACAGAATTAAATAATCTAGAAAAATGTGATTAGACTATGCTTAGCTTTCTGCCGAAGACACCCAGATATGTTTATTTCAAAGCATTTTACAATTCTTTTTCCTATAGCATGAACTTAATTCTGAGTACTATGTATGTATTAGAGTAGTAATATAAATTGAAGAGTATTTTGTAAGAATCTACACTTTTCACTCATTTAACCTCCTTGAGAGGGGAAATCAGTCTTGTATCCTAAGAGCCTGGTGTAGTGTTGAGTGTGTAGTAGGCTCTCACTAAATGTTGATTGAGTGAGTCAGAGTTGATTTGGAAATGGGAGCAGATCCACTTGGAAGTGGATCCATGTTGCAAGTAGTCATTATGCTGATCCTGTGATATTGCAAGTGGACATATTTGGACATATGAAAATTCATGCACTAATTATTTAATAGTATTAATAACTATAAACACCCCACACGAGTAATGATATAAACTATTAGTAATCGAAAATTCATTCTAGTATGCAATAAAACATGAATAAGTACACTGCAATCTGATATATGCACAGGAATGGCCAGAAAAAGTAGCAGCAACTTAGTTTGGCTAGTATAAAATTCTGATTCATGTACATCAAACTGTCAAAAGTGTTTGACCTTTACTTTCCCTCTGGTGTTAGCTTTTGTTCTTGCCCGTTGTTGGTCTCTAGAGTAGAACTGATTGACAGGTGTGTCAAATCCCATCGTGGCAGCTCTTTTTAATGAGGACTGATGACCGTGTAAGAACAGGCATTAACCTTAAACATGGCTTATTAACCTGGATGCCTTGAGGCTATGTGCTGAGGTGCCAAAGATTCCTTTGGGTTCAGTCACTTGGGCCCCTAGGCATTAGCATTTTCAGTGGGGACCTGGATCTACTTAGAAAAAATAAAGTTTCTCTTCCTTGAAAATAAAATTGTGGTTACTGGGTTTGAAAAGGAAGGAGCTATAATAAATAATGCTCTTTTCCAGTTAACAATATTTTAGCAAAAGTATTTGAGGAGGTGGCCAACATCTTTTTTTTAAATAAAAGCTTAAAAAATGTTGCACAAATAAAGTCAGAATTAGAAATTTTGATGTGGTTTGGAATTGAGATTAAAGAGTTGGTATTTATTATCTAAGCAACTTTACTCCTGCTTTTATGTAAGCCCAGTTTGTCTCTGCCAAGTAGTTTGCTATCATAATGAGTTATTAGACTTCTGGTATTTGGATGGTGTTATCAAATGTCCTACTTAGAAGCCACAAGGCATCTTAAAATGCCTCTTAATATTTTTTAGATGGCTCTGAAATATAATTTTCAGATACTATGGATTCTTCTAGTGAGGACTATCTCATTTATTATAATATATAATAAGAATATATGTTACATAATTGCAATAAATATGTATTTATATAATATTTATATAACAATATATATTTCATAATATATAATATATGCTGTTATATAATATATATATGTAGTTTATTTAATTACAAATATTATATGTAATTGCAAAATTGTATATAATATATATTAAATAAATATAATATTATGAGCAAGCCAATAGTAAAATAGGGATAGAGACTCCAAAAAGGCAGTCCTTTGCTTCTTTTAATTTGCCATCACGAGAACAAAGAAAGAAGGTAATAGGAATTCTGCATTTACATAAAGAAATGACTTTCAAATAGCTTTTGGAGAGATAGAGTAAGCACAGCAGAGGATGCCAGATGCACAATGCTTGCCCAAAGTGATCCCAGGGGTCAGTTTTCTGGTGAAATTATAGGAATGTGCATTTAAATTGGACATACTGTCTAATATTATGGACAGATATAGTCAAGGCTGAGAGATTATTCAAATGAAGAACATAACGCTATGACCTCTGACAAATCTGTAGTGGAAATTCCAAAGGGAAAAATAACAAAATGAAGCAAACCCAACTCCACACTTATTTAGAATCCTCTTCTCATTGGTGATGGTGGCAGCTGGCCTGACACGACCAGGGTGGGCCAGAGTAAATTTTTTTCTCCAAATGAGTATTGGACAATGCTACATATCACTAAAGACCATTGTTCCTCAGCTGTTAAAGACAATCCTATGTTCTAGGCATGAAGTCATAAATACAATTTTTAATTTTTGAGATGGTTCTATTACATGCTTGACCACAGAGAATTCCACTGACAAAGATGGCAGCTTAAGTGTTGTTTGAGCATGCTGAAGGTGGAAAATCAGCATGGCTTCCTCCTTTCAAATCAACTCTGGAGTAAATATAGAAGCAATATAGAAGCATGGATTAGAAGAAAAAAAAAAAGGAATAATTGCCTTACATAAATTCCTGGGAGACTGAAGGCTTTCTGGGTACAACAGCAGGGGTGGAAGTGGTCTCACTGGAAGGTAGAGTAAGGGTTAGAAGAAATTCTTTTTTTTTTTTCTTTTAAAGAATACAACATTTATTTTTTTCTCTCCCACTCTTTATTTATTTATTTTTTTGGCTGTGCTGCTCAGCATGCGGGATCTTAGTTCCCCAACCAGAGACTGAACCCATGCCGCCTGCTTTGGGAGCTCCAAGCTTAACCACTGGACTGCCAGGGAAGTCCCTAGAAGAAATTTTTTATCTTCTTTCTCCCCAAGTTGTCTCAGAGGCAATAGTTAATTCCTCCTTCTCCACATATTGGGAGCAGCATTCCAGGCCACAAAAATCAGTGGGGGTGATGTTAGGGCAGAGCATGGCCCTGATGGGGTGATGAACATAGATGGGAATTGACTAGTCACCTTCAGTAATGTCTTGTTCACCTCCTCCCTCTTCAAACTCTTAGGATTGGTGGATTGGAATGTTGGAGATTGCCTCATTCATTGCTGCTTATTTCTAAAACTTTATGTGTGCATTCAGAAGAGATAAGTTTTAGAGTGGCAGCAAATGGGAGGGTAAACTCTGCAAGATCTGGGACTCACTGGGGGCCCTTCTTCCACTTCTTATATTCAGATAGGAGGATGTAGACCAGAACCTAGCTTTTGGGTCTTCCCCAATACGCTTTACAAGATAAAGTAGCTACCTGATTCCTCCTGGGGAACATGAGCTCACAGGCCAAAATAATCAGATGCTTGATCAAATAACCTCTATAAAGTGCGTGTGTGCACGTGTGCGTGCGCACACGCACACACAAGAAATTATACAATGAAAGAGTTATTGAAACAGAAGCCTCAGTAATTTTATTGAAGTCAAATAAATATAAAGGGGTTAAGGGATGCTATAAAACCATTACTTCAGGTTATAAAAAAGAACAATATGGAAATATTAGGTATGAGAATAGTAAATTTGATATAGAAAACACAATACGTGGAATAAATAGCTGAAGAATGAAATAATGAGCTGGAAATCAGATTGAAGAACTTCCTCAGAAGGCATCAGAAAAGAGGGGCATTATACCCCGATGAAATATATCTGATTTTTCTTATTACATGCCAATTTGGAAAATCCGATACTGACTCATGGTTTTAAAAAAATAAAAAAAATTTAAATTAAAAAATGCTATAAACCACCACAAAACCCCACAACCAACCAACATTATATTTTTTCTGCCAGTTTTATTAAGATATAATTGACATAGAGTACTATATAAGTTTAAGATGTACAACATAATGATTTGATTTGCATACATCGTGAAATGATTACCACAGTAAGGTTAGTGAACATCCTGTCACCTCATATAGAAACAGAATTAAAGAAATAGAAAAAAATATTTTTTTCCTTGTGAAGAGAATTCTTAGGATTCACTCTCAACAATTTTCATATATAACGTAGAGCAGTGTTAATTTTACTTATCATATTGTACATTACATATCTACTACATATTTAATCTTATAACTGGAAGTTTGTACATTTTGACTGCCATCATTCAAGTCCCCCTCCCCCCAGCCCCCACCTCTGCTAACCACAAATCTGATCTCTTTTCCTATGAGTTCCTTTGTTTGTTTTTGAAGTATAATTGACCTATACAACACTATGTTTGTTCCCATTACACAACATATTGATTCAATATTTCTATACATTTCAAAGTGATCACCAAGATAAGTGTAGATACCATCTGTCACCATAAAAAGATATTACATAATTATTGACTATATTCCCCACACTGTACATTTTATACCCGTGATTCATTTATGTTACAACTGGAAGTTTGTACCTCTTAGTCTCCCTCACCTATTTCTCTCCTCTGCCCAAGCCCCTCCTCTTTGGCAACCACCTGTTGGTTATCTGAATCTATTACTCTGTTTCTGTTTTGTTGTGTTTGTTCGTTTGTTTTCTATTTTAGATTCCACATATAAATGAAACCATACAGTATTTGTCTTTCTCTGTCTGACTTATTTCACTTAGCATAATCCTTCTAGGTCCATCCATGTTGTCACAAATGGCAAGATTCCATTATTTTATGGCTGAGTAATATTACATTTTACATATATATGTGTATATTTTACATATATATATATATATATATATATATATATATATATATCACCTTTATCCACTCACCTATTGATGGGTACTTAGGTTGCTTCCGTGTCTTGGTTACTGTAAACAATGCTGCAGTGAACACAGGGGTGCATGTATCTTTTCGAATTAGTGTTTTGTTTATTTCAGATAAATACCCAGGTGTGGAATTGCTGAATTGTATGATAGTTTTCTTTTTAATTTTTTGAGGAATCCCAATACCGTTTTTCAGAGTGGCTGCACCAATTTACACTTCCAACAGTATATGAGGGTCCCCTTTTCTACACATCTTTACTGACCCTTGTTATTTTTTGTCTTTTTGACAATAGCCATTCTAACACGTGTAAGGTGATAGGACACTGTGGTTTTGATCTGCATTTCCCTGATGATTAGTGATGTTAAGCATCTTTTAATGTACCTGTTGGCCTTTGTATATCTTCTTTGGAAAAATATCTATTCAGATCCTCTGCCCATTGTTAATTTTTTTTTTTGATGTTAAGTTGTATGAGTTCTTTTTATATTTTGGATATACCCTTTATCAAATATATCATGTGCAAATAACTTCTCCAATTCAGTAGGTGAACTTTTTTATCATTTTATAGGCAGTTTTGTGCACTGTACAAAAGCCTTTTCATTTGATGTAGTTCCATTTTTTTATTTTTGCTTGTTTTCCTTGCCTGAGGGGACATATCCATACTAAGATTGGTGTCAAGGAGTGTACTGCCTATGTTTTCTTCTAGAAGTTTTATGATTTCATGTCTTACATTTAAGTCTTTAATCCACTTAAAATTTGTGTGTGTGTGTGGTGTGAGAGAGTAGCCCAGTTTGATTCTTTTGCATGTAGCTGTCCAGTTTTCCCAACACCATTTATTGAAGAGGCTGTCTTTCCCCATTGTATATTCTGGCCTTTTATGTCATAAATTAATTGCCCATATAAGCATGGGTTCATTTGTGGGCTCTCTATTCTGTTCCATTGATGTATGTGCCTGTTTTTGTATCAGTACAATACTGTTTTTTTTTTTTTTAAACATCTTTATTGGGGTATAATTGCTTTACAATGGTGTGTTAGTTTCTGCTTTATAACAAAGTGAATCAGCTATACATATACATATGTTCCCATATGTCTTCCCTCTTGCGTCTCCCTCCCTCCCACTCTCCCCATCCCACCCTTCCAGGCTGTCACAAAGCACCGAGCTAATATCCCTGTGCCTTGCGGCTGCTTCCCCCCAGCTATCTACCTTACTACGTTTGTTAGTGTGTATATGTCCATGACTCTCTCTCGCCCTGTCAAAACTCACCCCTCCCCCTCCCCATACCCTCAAGTCCGTTCTCCAGTAGGTCTGCGTCTTTATTCCTATCTTACCCCTAGGTTCTTCATGACATTTTTTTTCCCTTAAATTCCATATATATGTGTTAGCATACGGTATTTGTCTTTTTCTTTCTGACTTACTTCACTCTGTATGACAGACTCTAGGTCTATCCATCTCATTACAAATAGCTCAATTTCATTTCTTTTTAAGGCTGAGTAATATTCCATTGTGTATATGTGCCACATCTTCTTTATCCATTCATCCGATGATGGGCGCTTAGGTTGTTTCCATGTCCTGGCTATTGTAAATAGAGCTGCAATGAACATTTTGGTACATGACTCTTTTTGAATTTTGGTTTTCTCAGGGTATATGCCAAGTAGTGGGATTGCTGGGTCATATGGTAATTCTATCTGTAGTTTTTTAAGGAACCTCCATACTGTTCTCCACAGTGGCTTAACCAATTCACATTCCCACCAGCAGTGCAAGAGTGTCCCCTTTTCTCCACACCCTCTCCAGCATTTATTGTTTCTAGATTTTTTTGATGATGGCCATTCTGACTGGTGTGAGATGATATCTCATTGTAGTTTTGATTTGCATTTCTCTAATGATTAATGATGTTGAGCATTCTTTCATGAGTTTGTTGGCATTCTGTATATCTTCTTTGGAGAAATGTCTATTTAGGTCTTCTGCCCATTTTTGGATGGGGTTGTTTGTTTTTTTGTTATTGAGCTGCATGAGCTGCTTGTAAATTTTGGAGATTAATCCTTTGTCAGTTGCTTCATTTGCAAATGTTTTCTCCCATTCTGAGGGTTGTCTTTTGGTCTTGGTTATGGTTTCCTTTGCTGTGCAAAAGCTTTGAAGTTTCATTAGGTCCCATTTGTTTATTTTTGTTTTTATTTCCATTACTCTAGGAGGTGGGTCAGAAAGGATCTTGCTGTGATTTATGTCATAGAGTGTTCTTCCTATGTTTTCTTCTAAGAGTTTGATAGTTTCTGGCCTTACATTTAGGTCTTTAATCCATTTTGAGCTTATTTTTGTGTATGGTGTTAGGGAGTGATCTAATCTCATACTTTTACATGTACCTGTCCAGTTTTCCCAGCACCATTTATTGAAGAGGCTGTCCTTTCTCCACTGTACATTCCTGCCTCCTTTATCAAAGATAAGGTGTCCATATGTGCGTGGGTTTATCTCTGGGCTTTCTATCCTGTTCCACTGATCTATCTTTCTGTTTTTGTGCCAGTACCATACTGTCTTGATTACTGTTGCTTTGTAATATAGTCTGAAGTCAGGGAGCCTTATTCCTCCAGCTCCTTTTTTCGTTCTCAAGATTGCTTTGGCTATTCGGGGTCTTTTGTGTTTCCTTACAAATTGCGAAATTTTTTGTTCTAGTTCTGTGAAAAATGCCAGTGGTAGTTTGATAGGGATTGCATTGAATCTGTAGATTGCTTTGGGTAGTAGAGTCATTTTCACAATGTTGATTCTTCCCATCCAAGAACATGGTATATCTCTCCATCTATTTGTATCATCTTTAATTTCTTTCATCAGTGTCTTATAATTTTCTGCATACAGGTCTTTCGTATCCTTAGGTAGGTTTATTCCTAGATATTTTATTCTTTTTGTTGCAATGGTAAATGGGAGTGTTTTCTTGATTTCACTTTCAGATTTTTCATCATTAGTATATAGGAATGCCAGAGATTTCTGTGCATTAATTTTGTATCCTGCTACTTTACCAAATTCATTGATTAGCTCTAGTAGTTTTCTGGTAGCATCTTTAGGATTCTCTATGTATAGTATCATGTCATCTGCAAACAGTGACAGCTTTACTTCTTCTTTTCCGATTTGGATTCCTTTTATTTCCTTTTCTTCTCTGATTGCTGTGGCTAAAACTTCCAAAACTATGTTGAATAAGAGTGGTGAGAGTGGGCAACCTTGTCTTGTTCCTGATCTTAGTGGAAATGCTTTCAGTTTTTCACCATTGAGGATGATGTTTGCTGTGGGCTTGTCATATATGGCTTTTATTATGTTTAGGAAAGTTCCCTCTATGCCTACTTTCTGGAGGGTTTTTATCATAAATGGGTGTTGAATTTTGTCGAAAGCTTTCTCTGCATCTATTGAGATGATCATATGGTTCTTCTCCTTCAATTTGTTAATATGGTTTATCACATTGATAGATTTGCGTATATTGAAGAATCCTTGCATTCCTGGGATAAACCCCACTTGATCATGGTGTATGATCCTTTTAATGTGCTGTTGGATTCTGTTTGCTAGTATTTTGTTGAGGATTTTTGCATCTATGTTCATCAGTGATATTGGCCTGTAGTTTTCTTTCTTTGTGACATCCTTGTCTGGTTTTGGTATCAAGGTGATGGTGGCTTTGTAGAAGGAATTTGGGAGTGTTCCTCCCTCTGCTATATTTTGGAAGAGTTTGAGAAGGATAGGTGTTAGCTCTTCTCTAAACGTTTGATAGAATTCACCTGTGAAGGCATCTGGTCCTGGGCTTTTGTTTGTTGGAAGGTTTTTAATCACAGTTTCAATTTCAGTGCTTGTGATTGGTCTGTTCATATTTTCTATTTCTTCCTGATTCAGTCTTGGCAGGTTGTGCATTTCTAAGAATTTGTCCATTTCTTCCAGATTGTCCATTTTATTGGCATAGAGTTGCTTGTAGTAATCTCTCATGATTTTTTTTATTTCTGCAGTGTCAGTTGTTACTTCTCCTTTTTCATTTCTAATTCTATTGATTTGAGTCTTCTCCCTTTTTTTCTTGATGAGTCTGGCTAGTGGTTTATCTATTTTGTTTATCTTCTCAAAGAACCGGCTTTTAGTTTTATTGATCTTTGCTATCGTTTCCTTCATTTCTTTTTCATTTATTTCTGATCTGATTTTTATGATTTCTTTCCTTCTGCTAGCTTTGGGGTTTTTTTGTTCTTCTTTCTCTAATTGCTTGAGGTGCAAGGTTAGGTTGTTTATTCGAGATGTTTCCTGCTTCTTAAGGTGGGCTTGTATTGCTATAAACTTCCCCCTTAGAACTGCCTTTGCTGCATCCCATAGGTTTTGGGTCGTTGTGTCTCCATTGTCATTTGTTTCTAGGTATTTTTTTATTTCCTCTTTGATTTCTTCAGTGATCACTTCATTATTAAGTAGTGTTACAATACTGTTTTGATTACTGTAGCTTTGCGGTAGTTTGAAATCAGGGAGCATGATACCTCCAGCTTTGTTCATCTTTCTCAAGATTGTTTTGGCTCTTTGGGGTCTTTTGTGTTTCACTACAAATTTTAGAATTATTTGCTTTAGTTCTGTGAAAAATGCCATAAGTATTTTGATTGGAATGGCTTAGAATCTGTAAATTGAATCTGTAGTATGGTCATTTTAACAATATCAATTCTTCCCATCCATGAGCATGATATGTCTTTCCATCTGTTTGTGTCATATTCGATTTCTTTTATCAATGTCTTATAATTTTTTTGGGTAAAGGTCTTTTACCTCCTTAGATTTATTCCTAGTTATTTTCTTCTTTTTAATGCGATTGCAAACAGGATTGTTTTCTTCATTTCTCTTTCTGATAGTTTGTTGTTAGTGTATAGAAATGCAACAGATTTCTGAATATTAATTTTGTATCCTACAACTTTACAGAATTAATTGATTAACTCTAATGATGTTTTGGTGGTGTCTTGAGGATTTTCTATGTATAGTACCATGTCATCTGCAGTTTGTCATCAGCAGTTTTACAAGTGACAGTTTTACTTGTTTCTTTCCTTTTATTTCTTTTCTTATCTGATTGCTGTGGTTAGAACTTCCAATACTATGTTGAATAAAAGTGGCAAGAGTGGGCATCCTTGTCTTGCTCCTGATCTTAGATTAAATACTTTCAGCTTTTCACTATTAAATATGTTAGCTGTGGGTTTGTCATATATGACACTGTTAGTGTCTTACTGTCAATTTCTCCCTTTTTGTCTGTTAATATTTGTGTTTTATATATATACATATATATTTATAATTGTTATTCTTAGATTGATTCCTTGATCATTATGTAATGATCTTCTTTGTTTTTTGTTACAGTGTTTGTTTTAAAGTGTATTTTGTCTGGTATAAGTATACTACCCCAGCTTTCTTCTCATTTGCATTTCATTTCATTTCCATTTTCATTACCTTTTTTCCATCTCCTCACTTTCATTCTGTGTATGTCTTTAGATCTGACATGAGTCTTTTGTAGGCAGCATTTATATGGGTCTTGTTTCTCTATCAATTCAGCCACTCTACATCTTTTCATTGAAGCATTTAGTCCATTTAAAAAGGCTACTATAATAATCCAGGTAAAAGAGGCTGGTGGCTAAGGCCATAGTTAGCATAGATGTGGTGAAAAGAGGGTTCAATTCAACATACACTTTGAAGGTAGAACCAACAAAATTAGCTGACAGATTGCAACACAGTGAAAGAAGAAGAGGAGTCAAGGATGGCTACCAAGGTTTTAGCCTGAAAAATTGGAAGAATGACTCAAATGACATAACTAATATGTCCAAAACTTTTCTTGTCGTCTCCTTCAAACCAGTCCTTAGCTTTCTTAATTTTAGTTAATATCACAGCATTTTCTGTAACTCTGGGAGTTGAGACATCTTTAAGTCTTCCTTAACTTTTTTCTCCTGACTTGCCTCCCTCTTAGCCTTTCTTCATGTTATTCTCTACTCTGTGAATGTCATTTCTTATGCCATCTTTATGTATTGAAGCCTGATCCATTCTTCAAAGTTTTTCTGATGCTTCTGCCTTCCCTGATCTTGTCAATTGATTTTCGCTTCTCTCCTTTTTTTCTTGTCATAGAATAGGAGAAAAATAATTTTGAACATTTATTTTCCCCAATAGGAATTTGGCAGTAGATGGACAGCTGAATGGATAATTCATCAAACTTTTCTCTGTTCAAGAACTTGAAATTTCTGGGGAAGAATATGGGACTCTGATCAAGCCCAGATTTCCAGTCAAGTATATTATAGCCAACACCTATATCAAACTGGTAGGTGTGTTTGAGGGTGGTGGTTGAGAGAGGGTTGAGTGTAAGACTATGAAAGATGGCAACTTGCTTTCTGGACTCTATCAATGGTGTTACTATATGGTTGAGACATCATGAAATTTCGTAGCAGACCTATCTATGTTCAAATGTAGCTCTGCTACTTGTGTTTGTGACCTAGAAAGCATTATGTCATTTATCTATCCTCCATTTTCTTATCTATAAACTATTAACATCCTTTTCTAGACTTTATTGAGAATTAAATAAGATAATGCACCTAAAGGTGTGTTTCATAGTGCTAGAATTATAGTAGGTGCTCAGTACATATGAATTCCACTCCCCCTGTGTGAGTCATAAGTCAATTCTTCCCAGCAGTAAATTAAGCTCTCAGGAAGATGGATGAACTCACCCATACCTCTGTGGGGGTACTTCAGTGCTTGACAACAATAATGCATTTTTCTGATGACCTGAAAGTGTTAGTATTGCTTCCTGCAACACTACTCAGAAATGATTCGAACCCTGGAGAGAATCTGCTTCTTTGAGTTGCAATCACCTTCTTGTTTCCATCAGTGAAATCACTATACCATACTTTCTGATTGAAACTAATCATCCTTGTGGAAATTACATGGCTTAAGGATTTCCCCTTAAGAGAACTGAATTTTTCATGCAGTGACGCTGCCATTGCTGCTACAGAATTTAGCAAGAACTATTTCCAGTTCTTCTGACATTCTGAGGATGCAACATCAGCAGTTACTTTCTTTAATCAAAATACTACACCCCCATTGACCATCTATAAGTCACTAACTTTTGAATGATGGAATGAAATATACATGCAATCTGATTGAGTCATGATGGATACTCTCTGGGAGATATTCATAAATTAAACCATCCTGACACACCAGGGAACCTATAATATAATACTTTCTCCCAGGGAGAAGAGAGACGGAGAATGATCCTTTCTTTACTTCTCTTTACAAAGTATATCTTTCTGGTAACGCAGAGGCTGACAGCATTTAATGACAGATAAGTTATAGTCCTCATGCATTTAATTTTCAAATAAGAGAAGAGTATATTGAAAATCATAAAATGATAATAATATCTTAAAATGTTATGGTATATTTTCCCATAGGAATTCAGAAGTTTTCACATAAATTCTTCTCTTTAGTACTTTTGTCCATTTTGAAGTCTTGTTGGTATAAAATGAAAATAAAAATTTTAAGTATTTTATGAAGATTCTGTTGATATATTTATGACTTAGGAGCATCTAATATCTTTTCCAAGTTCAACATAATACAATTTTAGAAGTATAATTTAAGAGATTATTTGGATAAACCACTTTACCTGGTCCACTTTCCTTCTTAGCTTTATTGATAGAGTAACTTTTACTTACATGTGTATACACTTTAGTATTTGCAAAGATATTTTACAGCTAGAGTCTTTGATCATTATAATCGGCAGATATTTTCTAAGTTTTATAGATGAGAATTGGGGGCACGATGAAATTCAATGATAACAAGTTATCTGACTCCTGAATCTTAAGACTTTAATGAATTTTATACCCCATTTTGCAAATGGTAATACCAAGGCACTGAAATAAAGTTAAATGCTCAAAATCACAGAGCATGTTTGTTATGGAAATTTTGGTGGGCTCTGATAAGTGTAACTTGTTCAAAATAAAAATCTCCTGAGAATAATCAATGTTGGTTATTTGATGGAGGAGGTATTTATACCACTCTCTTCTTCCTAGTGGCTTCTGATGACAGTTAGAATAAAACCTGAACCCTTTACCATGACCTACCAAGCCCTGCCAGAGGTCTGGTCCCTGCCTGTTTTCCATCTCACGTGTAACTCTGCTCACCATGCTGTAGCCACTAGTCTTCTTTCTGTTCTCCAACATCACTAGCTCATTCATCCTACACTTTTTTGCACGTGCCATTCCCTCTTCAAGGTGTCTTGTCCCCAGGTTTTCTCACAGTTCGCCCCTTCTCCCAGTTCCACTGGCAGCTTAAATGCAGCCTCCTCAGAGAAGATTTCTTGAGCAATGTTACTAAAGCAGTTTCCCTTCTCTGACCCTGGTCCTTCTCTCCATCATATCACTCTGTTTCTCTTTCAGGTCACATTTTTTGTTTGATTTTGCCTGTCTCCCAACTAGGATATAAGATCCATGGAAGTGAGGGTTATTGATATTATTCATCCTAGTTATTGCTGAATGCCCAGCACTTAGAACACTGCTTAGCATATAGGAAGCATTTTTAAAATATGTATTGAATGGATAGATGTTCTCCCTCAGGAAAATGGAGCAGGGTTGGAAGGAAGAAGAAGAATTAGATAACAGTCTTTTGTTTAACTTTGACTTGAAGGGGATTGAATGAATAAAAGTTAGCTTTCAAGGGACAGAGCCCAGACCAATACTAGGGAATTCAAGAGCAATAAGAAACATACCTATTAACATCTTTCGGGGAGTAAACTATAATAATCTTTTTTATTTTAAATAGATCTTTACTGGAGTATAATTACTTCACAATGCTGTGTTAGTTTCTGTTGTAGTGAATCAGCCATATGCATACATATGTCCCCATATCCCCTCCCTCTTGAACCTCTCTCCCATCCTCTCTATCCCAGCCCTCTAGGTCATCACAAAGCACTGAGCTGATCTCCCTGTGCTATGCTGCTGCTTCCCACTAGCTAACTGTTTTACATGCAGTAGTGTATATATGTCGATGCTACTCTCACTTCGCCCCAGCTTCCCCCTCCCACCGCGTGTTCTCAGGTCCATTCTCTATGTCTACATCTTTATTCCTGTCCTGCAACTAGGTTCATCTGTACCAATTTTTTTTTTTTTTAGATTCCATATATCACCTCACGTGGGTCAGAATGACCATTTTCAAAAAATCTCGAAACAATAAATGCTGGAAAGGGTGTGATGAAAAGGGAACCCTCCTGCACTGTTGGTGGGAATGTAAATTGATACAACCACTATGGAAAACAATATGGAGGTTCCTTAAAAAACTAACAACAGAACTACCATATGATCCAGCAAACCCACTACTGGACATATACTCTGAGAAAACCATAATTCAAAAAGTGACATGTACCACAATGTTCATGGCAGCACTATTTACAATAGCCAGGACATGGAAGCAACCTAAATGTCCATTGACAGATGAATGGGTAAATAAGATGTGGTACATATATGCAATGGAATATTACTCAGCCATAAAAAGGAACGAAACTGAGTTATTTGTAGTGAGGTGGATGGACCTAGAGACTGTCATACAGAGTGAAGTAAGTCAGAAAGAGAAAAACAAATACTGTATGTTAACACATATATATGGAATCTAAAAATATAATAATCCTAAAGAGAATATGGAGTCTATATTTAGAGAGCTTGATTGCATTTGTGGTTATTATGATTGGTTTCCATCTTTTCCTTATGCTCCCCCTACTGTTTAATAACATTATTTTGATTATTTAATACTGCCTTCTGGTGTTAAGGGGAATCAAAGAAAGGGTGCCCCAAGCCACCAAATTAGACCAGAACATTAAAGAGAAAGAAAGCAACCCTGGAACCAACAAGACAGTAGAAATAATCAGATCATAAGCAAAACAAAGGAAATATAAAAGTTGGGAGAGAAAATGTTAGGACTGCTGCTTTAAAGATTCTCCTTCTGGGCTTCCCTGGTGGCGCAATGGTTGAGAGTCTGCCTGCCGATGCAGGGGACACGGGTTCTTGCCCTGGTCCGGGAAGATCCCACATGCCGCGGAGCGGCTAGGCCCGTAAGCCATGGCTGCTGAGCCTGCGCGTCCAGAGCCTGTGCTCCACAACGGGAGAGGCCGCAACAGTGAGAGGCCCATGTACCGCAAAAAAAAAAAAAAAGATTCTCCTTCTATCTGAAATAGTGCACGTTCTATTTTGTTTATGGCAGTAATTCAATAACATCGAAAAAATAGACAAATTTTGAAGTATGTTTCTATTTTCTCTCTTCCCAAAACCAACTTGTTTACATGACCAAAACCCTACCCTATGTAAGGTCATAAATATACTTAGTCCTTTATTTTTAAAAATTATATTTGGCATTAAAAGTTTTATTATATAGTAGATTAAGTTTCAAGGACAGTAGATAAGTTCTTATTTGAATTAAAATAAAAAGTTTTATTAAAACCAATATATGGATTGCCTTGAAAATGGAAATGTTAAGTAGAAGCACACCTAATATGCTCCATTTTCTTCCTTGCAATGGATATGAGACATCAAATAATATTTATATAAGCACGTAAATGGTAAATGTGCATGAGAGCTATTAATGGTTAATGGATCCCAGGAAATAGATAAGAATGAAGAATTGCATGGGTTTTTTTGTTTTTGTCTTTGTTTCTTTTGCAGAAAAGTTAGGATAGTGGAAAAAACCTTTTTTCTTTTAAAATCAAATATAAAATGACAAGAAATCCATGAATCCTAAGAAACGGCACTTACCTCCTCAGTTCTAATAAATTTGCTTTAGTATCTCTGTATTTTCCCCCAAAGACAATTTTCTTTTTCAATTCTATCACCAGTATTACTCCAGTGATTTAGTATGTTAGAAAAAATTCCCTGGTTTAAAAGGAAAATGGCAAAACACTCAAAGCAATACTTCTCAAAGCTTTCCAAACAATGGAACAGACACTGTGGGGTTTGGCTTCTCTCTCTTTACGCCCTACCTCTATTCACAAACTTGTTTTAGGTGATGAGAAACAAAAGGATATTATTCTGGCTTTGCATTTGTGGCCAAGTCCTAACAAGATGGTACTTTGGTGTTTAATTCAGTCACCAAGGATTCTTCTCAGAAGTTACCCCGTGGACAGATAAAAAGACAGAGAAACATCCCACTGAATGCCAGACCTTTTGAAAATATTTTTTCAATAATGTTTTTAAAGTCAATGGAATCACTTTTGGAAACTCCCTATACCCCAAGTTTCCAAAGGCCTAAGGCCCATAGCCTGGAAACTTCCTTTGAATGCTAAATAATTATTAGAATATCTTCTTTAAAGTGACAATAAAAAGTTCTGATATGACTACCCTGGAGAGAGTACTATTGAAAGAGAGATATTTTATATTCTCATATATAATATGAGAGGGTGTACTCATCATTAGTAATACAAAGGAAGTTTGGGGCAAGGGTTTGATTTTGTCTTTTAATTATAGGTGATGGAAGAATTTAGAAGCTGTAGATATCTACTTAATTCTATCAGCATTCCATAATGTCAGTTTTAAGGTAAATACAGATTTTTGAGTATGGGAAGGCAAATGAGATGGGAGTAAGGATTCTGAGGAGAGGACCCTGATCTTCTCATATTTGCACAGCAATTTACAGCACTCTTAAGTCAGGAGGGCAGAGGTAAGAGCTCTCAAGGAACAGCTCCCAGGGAACTTGCTCCAAGGCTGTCCATGTTTCTTCTCCTGCTTTCCATGAACTCCGCTTTCTGGGCCTTGCTCATGGGCCCCTATATCTCAGAGCTGGAAACCGTGTTTCCCATTCCTTTCACACTTCAAATACCTGATTTTTCCTTTAGTCCTAGTGGTGTATAGGCATCAAAGGTGGCCACCCTAAGAAGGTCATGGTTTTTGGGAGAGACAGAGCCTCTTATTCCTTGATTTTACTATAATTTAGCAAGAGCTGAAATCATTAGACCTCAGTTTATATGTCATTAACCAAACAGAAGAAGCTGCAAAAATCAGTTCATGATCCCCAGAGTCTATTTGGGTAACCAGATGAGAACATCTTTCCCAGTTTGGCTGAGCTGTTCAAATACTTCCTCCCACCCCCTTAACAACATTGCCTCATTTTTGTCTTCACATTTGTAGGGCCATTCATCCTCTCACTTCTTTTCTCATAGGAATAGAAGATAGCTGAGCTGTTAAGTACAGTTGTAAACAGGGAAGTAAGGGATGAATTCAAAGTCTTTGGTATGGCTACCATATGATCAGCTAGTTTGTTTTGGTTGTTGAATAGAAGTTGCACCTCTAATTCCAGACTGCTTTTTACCAATGCATGTAACAACTCACTTTTGAGAACAAGTCAGAGTATATGTCTCCTTTAACCATATTCCAGTTCGAATATCCAGGAAAATAGAACATGATAGCCCATTCCCCATTACCTGTCAGAAGCCCCTTTGGTCATAAAATTCTTAGTCATGTTTCTCTGTACTTCTTTTACTCTCACTCAATTTCCTGGTTTTCTTCTCTCTCAAACCTTTCTTCTGCACCTACTAGAATTGCTATCCCATTGTGAGTCATCAAACTTCCATTTGATATTCCCTGTAGTTCCTGTCCTTAGCTGAAACCTGGCTGAATTCTGAGGATGTTCCTCCCAGCCATCTTTTCAAGGAAAGGCTTCTCATTTTCTTACACACCACGTGTCAGGCAGCCTCTAAAATGGTCCTTTATGAGCCCTGCCTCCTGGAAATCACACCCCATGTGATACCCTCCTTTAGAGCATGAACTGGTCTAGTAACTTGCTTCTAATTAATAGAATATGGAAAAGGCAATGAAGTGTCACTTTCATGATTAGTTTACAAGATTGTAAGTTTCATCTTGCTAGCTGATTCTCCCTTGTTGGCTTTGATAAAGCAAACTACCATGTTGGAGGGACCCACTTGGCCAAAAACTTAGGGCATCCTCCAGCCAGCTAGGGATAGAGGCCTTCAATCCCACAGACAATGAGGAACTAAAACTCTGTCAACAGCTAGGAGAGCTTGGGAGTAGGTCCTTCCCCAGATGAGCCTTCAGATGAGAACTCAGCCCTGGCTGACACCTATGAGAACTCAGCCCTGACTGACACCTTGATTGCAGTCTTGTGAGAGACCCTAAAGCAGAGGCCTAGGTAACTATTCCCAGATTACTGACCCACAAAAACTGTGCAATAAGAAATGTGTTGTCTTCATTGCTAAGTGTGAGGAAATTTGTGCTGCTGTTGCACACATACCACCTCACAAACTCAGGTCATAAGGCAGAACTGACATCTTTCCTGTTCAATGATAAGGCTTCTAGATAGTTATGCTTCCAGTTTTATGAGAAAATCCCTAATTATTTTACTGTTGTCCAATTCAGCCCTGTATGTTCTATCCCTTCTCGTTACTGGTATCTATCCTGACTTCTCCTTTAATAAAGACTCTGGAAACTGAGTAAACATAACCTCTCCAACTCAATGGAAGTCATTATCCTGGTAAGTTGAACCTTAAAGTGAACTTCCCTCTTCTTTCATCTCCTCTGAAAAAATTTGCATTATTTGATTCACTTTAACCACAGGACAACTGGTTTCTCTTTTTTATTTAAAATGGGAGAACGTTTGAAATTCTAACTTCTTAATCTCTATTCAGAGCATTCTGTTCCTCTAGTGTGTGTGTGTGTGTGTGTGTGTGTGTGTGTGTTATTGTTTTTCTTTTTTACTAATCTACTCTTTTTAATCCTGTTGTTCAATCACATTCAGATCTCTTCTCCACAGACTCTTCCAATTTATTTTATCTGCTCCCTCCTGCCTTCTTATAGTGAAGTAGTCAGTGTGTGCAGTTAGTATCAGACAGACCTGAGCTAGAATAGCAGCCATTACTTGCTGCTGTGAGACAAGCCATTTATTTAACTTTGCTTTAATTTCCTTATCTGTAAAATAAGGATATGCCTGGCACATTGTAGATATCTAATAAATATTGTCAATTAATATATACTTTATAAAGCTTAGGCTTGGTTAAATGGACCATTCAAAAAATAAAACCAGCCAGTACCTGAGAACAACTTGCCCTATTATTCTTCTGTCATTCTCACCTAGTGAAGCTTCAAACCTAAAGCAATTCAACTTTCTACATTTTCTGAGTTGCACAGAAGCATTGGAAGAAAAAATCATGTGACCTTGAAAACTGGTGTCTCAATAAATATTTTGTCCCTAGGCTTCAGCTGAGCCGTAAGAGATGCCTCAAAATGCTTCTATCTTGCCCTCGTTAGATCTTGCTCTCATTTCCAATAATGGCAATTTCGAACTGTAATGTCAAGAAAAATATTTTAGAAGATTGAGGTTTGGGAGTTTTTTGTTTGTTTATTTTCATCTTTTTTTACATTTGTATATACAAATGTAAATGTGTTGTGTGATTTTTAGTGGAAATCTCTAGACTTCCCATTAACTTCTTCGTATTTCGGTGGGTGATGATGGAAGTGGAAGCCCATGAGAAGTTAGCTTTATAACCAACAAGTTAAAAATGTTGCATAGCAAATCAACACTACGATGAGGTACCACCTCACGCCAGTCAGAATGGCCATCATTAAAAAGTCCACAAATAACAAATCCTCGAGAGGTTGTGGAGAAATGGAATCCTCCTACACTGTTGGTGGGAATGTAAGTTAGTGCAGCCACTATGGAAAACAGTATGGAGGTTTCTCAGAAAACTTAAAAATAGTTTAGTTAGTGGGATTGATCCAGCAATCCCTGGGCATATATCCAGACAAAACTATAATTCAAAAAGATACATGCACCCCTATGTTCATAGCAGCACTATTCACAATAGCCAAGACATGGAAACAACCTAAATGTCCATCGACAGGTGAATGGATAAAGAAGATGTGGAACATATATGCAATGGAATACTACTCAGCCATAAAAAAGACTGAAATAAGGCCATTTGAAGCAACATGGATGCCACTAGAGATTATCATACTAAGTAAGGTAAGTCAGAATGAGAAAGACAAACACCATATGATATCACTTATATGTAGAATCTAAAATATGACACAAATGATCCTATCTATGAAACAGAAACAGAATCAGGGACATACAGAATAGACTGGTGGTTGCCAAGGGGGAGAGGGTGGGAGGGTTGGATGGGGAGTCTGGGATTAGCAAATGCAAACTGGTATATGTAGAATAGATAAACAACAAGGTTCTACTGTATAGCACAGGGAACTATACGCAATATCCTGTGATAAACCACAATGGAAAAATAGTATGAAACAGAATGTATATATATGTATAACTGAGTCACTTTGCTGTACAGCAGTAATTAACACAACATTGTAATTCAACTACACTTCAATTAAAAAATAAATTTAAAAAATAAAATTAAATTTTAAAATGTTGCATAGAATTTATGAATTATTCATATACAACTAGCATAGAAGAATTGTCTTTATTTTCTGCTTTTGAAAGTACACGCAAAGAGGATGGTAGTGGAGAGACATAGACAGGGCTCAGAGGTCATATGAACATGCACCCTGGCACTTTAATGTTCTATTTTAGAAATATAGCATTGGAGTTTTAATCAATGCTATCGGAATCTCAAACAAAATGAGATGAGAGTCACCCTCCATTCAAGTGCCCATACCAATCTGAGAGAACCTGCCTTGGCTTTCATTTGCTATTAGCCAATCTTGGGCAATAATAGTATAAACAAATGCAAATTATTTAGACATACTTAAAGATAATGCATTTCAAAAGAACTTTGAAGAATCCCTAGAAACATGTGATTTGGGTTTAAAACATAAGGAGACATTATATCTATGAGGCTAGATTATGTAATCATGAAATGGGGACAGATTGAAACATGAGAGAGTTCTATGGAGATGAAAATTCCATGCCTGAGAGTAGGAAGGGTCTTCTTTGGACTCCTCACTTCCTCTGGAGCTGGAGGATATTTGAGCTTTCCAACCCAGCTGCTGGGAGGTTGGAATGCTGGACAGCAGTGTAGACCTACCCTGTAATGCCAAGTGATATTTCAGTGTTTCGAATATGAATATGAATTGATATTGCCAGATGGAGCCTTTTATTGGGACTTCCCATGCCTTGAGGAAATGACTAGCAGCCCTTGTGGAAAACAGTTCAAGTTAGCCTTTTCCTGCTTCCACCTACATTTGGGATGAAATAAAAGTGTCTTTTTTGTTAGACCAGTTTTGGGCCAAGCAGGAATGTGTGAAGAAAGTACTGTACTTGGAGGAGAAAGAGGAGGTGCAGAAAGAGAAGCCAGTAAAACATTTGGAGAAAATTCTTCCCACAGAGGCCATTGCAAAGTAATGAAAGAACAGGAGGTGTTGGTCCCCAAATTTTTCCAGTTCAGAGAGGCTGAGATTTTATGTAAAATGCCTTTGTATAGATTTCTATAGAAGTCTTTTTCTTATAGTTTTTCCGTGCTTTGCAATATAATGTAAAATAACAAATTTTATTGAGGTGTCATCTTGGCCCTTTGGAAAATGGACTGAAAAAGACAGGAATTATATGTAAGTCCCAAGTAAACCTGTTAGAAAAGGTAGCTGCCACTTTTCAATTCTTCCGTTTCCTGATTGCTCTGATTTTGTCAATTTATTTTAAATAGTGTGTTGGATAATCTTACTATCCAGGAAACATTCTTCATAAATGATGGTTGAAAATGAGGAGATTCATTGTGAACCATTGTGTTCCTTTAGTTCCATTTAGAGTCCTTGGGTGAAACAGACAGAACCAAAAAGCCTTCCTTGAAAATACTAGCATAAGGCCCTTCCTCTTAGAAAGGGGAAGAATTTAAAAGGCTTATATCTTGAAAGCTGTCTTGAACTTGAACGTATGAGGTAGCACTGTATGGTTGATTATCCCCATTTTACCTATAATACATTTTGGAAAATAAATGACTTCCTTATTTTATTTGCTATTTATGTTTTGAAGTTGTTTGCCTACATTTGAGAGGGAGAGAGTTAGGACTTCTGATTCACAAGCCCTTGTTCAGTAGAGAAATACCATTAAGACTGCTCCTTGTTTTTCTGAAAGCTCATATTTGGGACTCATTATAATGATAGTTTTTCCTCAATAAATTCCTTTTAAAAATCACTCTTGAAAGATGAGGACTGAGCTACCCAGAGGAGACATGAGAGGAAAAATAAAAGTTCATCCTAAGTACATAGTTTTAAAAAACGTTGAATCCAAAGAGTTTGATGTGTTTTATTACTGAGCAATAAATTTTGGTAATTATTATATATGCACTTAAAAATAATGTATATTCTGTCATTAATGAATGGTCCTATACACATACGTTTTTTTTCTTAACATCTTTATCAGAGTATAATCGCTTTAAAAATGGTGTGTTAGTTTCTGCTGGATAACAATGTGAATCAGCTATACATATACATATATCCCCATATCTCCTCCCTCTTGCGTCTCCCTCCCACCCTCCCTATCCCACCACTCTAGGTGGACACAAAGCACCGAGCTGATCTCCCTGTGCTATGCGGCTGCTTCCCACTAACTATCTATTTCACATTTGGTAGTATATATATGTCCATGCCACTCTCTCACTTCATCCCAGCTTACTCTCCCCCCTCCCTGTGTCCTCAAGTCCTCAGATCCATTCTCTAAGTCTGCATCTTTATTCCTGTCCTGCCCCTAGTTTCTTCAGAACCTTTTTTTTTTTTTTAGATTCCATATATATGTGTTAGCATACGGGGCCCAATCACACTTGGGTAAGAACCACTTGGCCTATCTCACAGGTACATTTTAGAGTTATCAAATGACTTATAATTCTGGGTTAAACTGCCTTCCCCTGAGAGTCAGGATGTTGCAGGTGAGCTCTAGCTAGCAGCTTCTCTGGGGTCTTTGTAGGGGTTTCTTGACAGAGGCCTTTCCTTCAAGGCAAATGTCATTCTTTGGTAGGCTTCCTAACTGGGGGCACCCATTTCTCACTGGTTGCAATGGAGGGGGAAAAGGAAAGCTCCTAATATAGCTGGCACACTTTGAACAAGATGTGGTGTCCCTGGGAGCAACAAGTACACCTTGGCATATGTTCCTTCATACTTTTCCTATCTCCAAGTACTGAGAAGCCCCTGCCAAAACTTCTCTTTCTTCTGTCCTCTCCCTTACAGTTTCTCAACATTCCTTTGGGAATGCCACTCTGTAGAGATCAGACTTTCTGGACCCTCAAGTGGTGAGAAAAATGTTGTTAAATGGGAGACATAGTATTGGGTTGGCCAGAAAGTTCGTACAGTTAGTGAATACGTTGTTCACTAAAGGTCTTCGTGAAAATGAAAAATGTGTCTTTCATTGTTACTTAAAACTGAATGAACATTTTGGCCAACCCAGTAGAATGAGCCCTGGGCATGCAGTCATGGAACCCTATTCTAGGCTCAGCTCTGAGATATGATTTTTTTTTTTTTTTTTTTTTTTTTTTTTGCATTACAAGGGCCTCTCACTGCTGTGGCCTCTCCCGTTGCGGAGCACAGGCTCCGGACGCGCAGGCCCAGCGGCCATGGTTCACGGGCCTAAGCCGCTCCACGGCATGTGGGATCTTCCCACACCGGGGCACGAACCCGTGTCCCCTGCATCAGCAGGCGGACTCTCAACCACTGTGCCACCAGGGAAGCCCTGAGATATGATTTTGATGCACTGACTTAACCTCTCTGGGCCTGCTTCATCTGCTGGAAAACCAGGGGACCAGTCTAAATATTTTGTTCTAACTTAACCTAACTTGCAGTTCTCTAATTATTTCTTCTCCTGTGTTTATTCTGTATTCTCATTTATAAAGTTTGTAATTTATTCATTTTATTTTTCAGTTCTGGAATTTCTATTTGATTCATTTCTCAGGTGATAGTATCTACTTTTTATTCTATTTTTTGAACATATTTATCACATGATTTAAGTGTCCTTGTTTGATACCTCTATTATTTATATCCCTTGAAGGTTTTCTGTCATTAATTTCTTCCTCCCATCTTCCCTGGTGACTTTTATTGTATTCTGGAGATTGTGTGTAAAAAATGAGAAAGATCCTTTCCCTGAAGGATGTTTATTTTTTTCTCAGCCAGTGACATACAGTAGGGACAGATCAGCTAGATGTAAATGTATATCGAAATGATTCAATGCTGGGTGTCAGCCTTTGTGAAAGTTGGTCTCTTTATGGTTTTTCCACCATCCTAGGACATCACCATTCAGCATCTCAACTAAGAGTTACATGAATTGGTTAAAATGTTTCTAAAAATTAGTAACTTTTAGATTCCTACCCCTTTCATTCAGAGCTATGTCTTTGTTTTTCCAACCAATCATTCTTGCTTCCAGTAAGACCATTGGTAATGAAACTTGTTTAAAACAAGGCTCTACTATTGCCTCTGAGATATTTTTCCATGATACTGAAAACTTTGGCAAGTTTTGGTGGACATGCATAGGCCGTGACTGTTACATCATGACCACTGCTTGGCCAGCAATAGTGAGATATATCACAATTTAAACAATGTTAACATGTGAAAAGAAAAGAATACATCTTAAAATGGATGGAATGCCATGTGAATAGCACTCAGAACAGTTCCTGATGAAGGTAAATTATTATTTTTATTTTGAGAAGAGTGGTAACATGATCTAACATACATTTTTAGAAGACTCTAAAACTCAATAGTGAGAAAATGAACAATCCAATTAAAAAGGATCAGAATAGAAATCTCATCCAAGAAGATATACAGATGGCAAATAAGCATATGAAAAGATGTGCAACAGCATATGCCATTAGAGAACTGCAAATTAAAACAAAAATGAACACACCTGAAACATGAACAACATCAAATACTGGAGAAGTTGTGGAGCAACAGGAGTTCTCATTCACTGGCTGTGCCATGCAAAATGGTACGGCCAATTTGGAAGACAGTGTGTCACTTTTTTTTTTTTTTTTTTTTTTATGCTGTACGCGGGCCTCTCACTGTTGTGGCTTCTCCCGTTGCGGAGCACAGGCTCCGGACGCGCAGGCTCAGCGGCCATGGCTCACGGGCCCAGCCGCTCCGCGGCATGTGGGATCCTCCCCGACCGGGGCACGAACCCGCGTCCCCTGCATCGGCAGGCGGACTCGCAACCACTGCGCCACCAGGGAAGCCCCAGTGTGTCACTTTTTATTAAACAAAACATACTCTTAAAATATGATCCAGCAATTACCCTTTGTGGTATTTATCTAAATGAGTTTTTTAAAAATGCCCGCAGATGTTTATAGGAATTTATAAGTGCCAAAAGCTAGAAGCAACCAAGATGTTCTTCAGTAGTAACAGCAGTAAATGGATAAAAAACTGGTACATCTAGACAGTGGAGTGCTGTGGTATTCAATGCTAAAAAGAAATTAGGCATCAACCCATGAAAAGATATGCAGGAACCTTAAATGCGTACTGCTAAGAAGAAAAGCCAATTTGAAAAGGTCAACCTGCAAAGAAAAAAGCCAGTCTGAAAAGGCTACATACATTATGATTCCACCTCTATCACATTCTGGGAAAGGCAAAATTATGGAGAGATTGAAAAGATCAGTGGTTGCCAGGAGGCAGAGGGGATGCAGGTATGGTTAGGCAGTACACAGAGGATTTTTAAGGCAGTGAAACTATTCTGTATAATACTGTAATTGTGGATACATGTTTTGCATTTGTCAACACTCAGAGAGTGTGCAGCACCAAGACTCAATCCCAGTGTAAACTATGGACTTTGGGTGATTATGATGTGTTAATGTAGGTTCATTAATTGTAACAAATATACAACTCTGGTGTGGGATGTTGATAGTGGGAGAGGCTGTGCATGGTGAGGCATGGGCCGTATGGGAACTCTCTATACTTCCTGCTCACTTTTTCTGTGAACCTAAAATTAGTCTATAAATAAACTCTATTAAAATGTAAAAAATAATCTCTCCCTGTGATGTAGAGAATGGTTTCAAGCAGGTGAGCTTAAGGAGATCATTTAAGAGGCTTTTTTCTTTCAATAATAAATCATTAAATTTTGAACAAGTGATTAGTGTGGGGGTGCAAGGGGGTCCAATTCTTGACATGTTTGGAGGCGTATTAAATGGAGTTTCTGATGAATTGCATGTGGGTCATTAGAGAAAGTGGAATTATAGATGAATGCACGGTGTAGTACCAAGAAGACTGGAATTGATATTTAACAAAATGAAGAAGTAAGGAGAAGAAGGTTCATTAGGGTGTTGGGTAAGTAGAGGAAGGAAGATCAAGATTATGATTTAGGATATTTAAGTGTCTGTTAGATACTAAAAAGTAAATATGGAGTAGGCAATTGTATAAAAGTGCCTAGAGTTCAGGGGACAAATCTAAAGTTGGGATCTAAATTTCAAAATCATCAGTGATAACATGGCATTTCACATCCTGAGAATGATTGGGATTACCTAGGGAGTAAGTTTTAGATAGAGGAGAGGGCTGATAATACAGCCATGGTGGACTTCAATGCTAAAGATTTGGAAAATGGGGAGAAATCAGAAAACAAGACTGTGAGGGAATAACTCCTTGGATAGGAGAAGAATCAAGAGAAAGTAGGATCCTTTAAGCCAAAAAAAAAAAAAAAAAGTGCAGAAAGATGAATCAACAGAAAGATGGAGGGTGTTGTATGCTGCTGTTAAGTTGCATTATGAAACATCTAACATTCTTATAAAAATAATTGTTGAATTTCATCACCTAATATTTTATTTAAGATTTTCTTATTTTGATCATTTATAAATGAAGTAGAATCATGATTTTCTGTCATTGCTCAGTCATTATTTGTAGGTTAATGTTACAATAGTCTCTTGACATCAGCTAAGCAAAATTACCTAGGTAAGTGCAGGATGTAAGGGGTATCAGTGAGAATACCCCACACTGCCAGTTTCCAGCCGTTTTATTTATTTATTTTAATTTATTTTTTAACATCTTTATTAGAGTATAATTGCTTTACAAAGGTATGTCAGTTTCTGCTCTATAACAAAGTGAATCAGTTATACATATATATATGTCCCCATATCTCTTCCCTCTTGCATTTCCCTCCCTCCCACCCTCCCTATCCCACCCCTGTAGGTGGTCACAAAGCACCGAGCTGATCTTCCTGTGCTATGCAGCTGCTTCCCACTAGCTATCTATTTTATGTTTGGTAGTGTGTATATGTCCATGCCACTCTCTCACTTTCTCCCAGCTTACCCTTCCCCCTCCCAGTATCCTCAAGTCCATTCTCTAGTAGGGCTGCATCTTTATTCCTGTCTTGCCCCTGGATTATTCTGACCATTTTCTTCCTTTTTTTTTTTTTAGATTCCATATATATGTGTTAGCATATGGTATTTTTCTTTTTCTGACCTACTTCACTCTGTATGACAGTCTCTAGGTCCATCCACCTCACTACAAATAACTCAGTTTCGTTCCTTTTTATGGCTGAGTAATATTCCATTGTATATATGTGCCACATCTTTATCCATTCATCTGTTGATGGACACTTAGGTTGCTTCCATGTCCTGGCTATTGTAAATAGAGCGGCAATGAACATTTTGGTACATAGCTCTTTTTTCTTTTTTTGCGGTACATGAGCCTCTCACTGTTGTGGCCTCTCCCATTGTGGAGCACAGGCTCTGGACGTGCAGGCTCAGTGGCCATGGCTCACGAGCCCAGCTGTTCCGCAGCATGTGGGATCTTCCCGGACAAGGGCACGAACCCGTGTCCCCTGCATCGGCAGGTGGAATCTCAACCACTGCACCACCAGGGAAGTCCCTACATGACTCTTTTTGAATTATGGTTTTCTCAGGGTATATGCCCAGTAGTGGGATTGCTGGGTCCTATAGTAGTTCTATTTGTAGTTTTTTAAGAAACCTCCATACTGTTCTCCATAGTAGCTGTATCAATTTACATTCCCAGCAACAGTGCAAGAGGGTTCCCTTTTCTCCACACCCTCTCCAGCATTTATTGTTTGTAGAATTTTTTGATGATGGCCATTCTGACCGGTGTGAGATGATATCTTATTGTAGTTTTGATTTGCATTTCTCTAATGATTAATGCTGTTGACCATTCTTCCATGTATTTGTTGGCAGTCTGTATATCTTCTTTGGAGAAATGTCTATTTAGGTCTTCTGCCCATTTTTGGATTGGGTTCTTTGTCTTTGTGCTATTGAGCTGCATGTGTTGCTTGTATGTTTTAGAGATTAATCCTTTTTCAGTTGCTTTGTTTGCAAATATTTTCTCCCATTCTGAGGGTTGTCTTTTGGTCTTGTTTATGGTTTCTTTTGCTGTGCAAAAGCTTTGAAGTTTCATTAGGTCCCATTTGTTTATTTTTGTTTTTATTTCCATTTTTCTAGGAGGTGGGTCAAAAAGGATCTTGCTGTGAATTATATCATAGAGTGTACTGCCTATGTTTTCCTCTAAGAGTTTGATGGTGTCTAGCCTTACATTTAGGTCTTTAATCCATTTTGAGTTTATTTTTGTTTATGGTGTTAGGGAGTGTTCTAATTCATTCTTTTACATGTAGCAGTCCAGTTTCCCCAGCACTACTTATTGAAGAGGCTGTCTTTTCTCCACTGTATATTCCTACCTCCTTTATCAAAGATAAAGTGACCATATGTGCACGGGTTTATCTCTGGGCTTTCTATCCTGTTCCATTGATCCATATTTCTGTTTTTGTGCCAGTACCATACTGTCTTGATTACTGTAGCTTTGTAGTATAGTCTGAAGTCCAGGAGCCTGATTCCTCCAGCTCCGTTTTTCTTTCTCAAGATTGCTTTAGCTATTCAGGGTCTTTTATGTTTCCATACAAATGGTGAAATTTTTTCTTCTAGTTCTGTGAAAAATGCCAGTGCTAGTTTGATAGGGATTGCATTGAATCTGTAAATTGCTTTGGGTAGTAGAGTCATTTTCACAATGTTGATTCTTCCAGTCCAAGAACATGGTATATCTCTCCATCGATTTGTATCATCTTTAATTTCTTTCATCAGTGTCTTATAATTTTCTGAATACAGGTCTTTTGTCTCCTTAGGTAGGTTTACTCCTAGATATTTTATTCTTTTTGTTGCAATGGTAAATGGGAGTGTTTTCTTAATTTCACTTTCAGATATTTTATCATTAGCATATAGGAATGCAAGAGATTTCTGTGCATTAATTTTGTATCCTGCTACTTTACCAAATTCATTGATTAGCTCTAGTAGTTTTCTGGTAGCATCTTTAGCATTCTCTATGTAGTGTATCATGTCATCTGCAAACAGTGACAGCTTTACTTCTTCTTTTCCAATTTGGATTCCTTTTTTTCTTTTTCTTCTCTGATTGCTGTAGCTAAAACTTTCAAAACTATGTTGAATAATCGTGGTGAGAGTGGGCCACCTTGTCTTGTTCCTGATCTTAGTGGAAATGGTTTCAGTTTTTCACCATTGAGGACGATGTTGGCTGTGGGTTTGTTATATACGGCCTTTATTATGTTGAGGAAAGTTCCCTGTATGCCTACTTTCTGGAGGGTTTCTACATAAATGGGTGTGGAATTTTGTCAAAAGCTTTCTCTGCATCTATTGAGATGATCATATGGTTTTTCTCCTTCAATTTGTTAATATGGTGTATCACGTTGATTGATTTGCATATATTGAAGAATGCTTGCATTCCTGGGATAAACCCCACTTGATCATGGTGTATGATCCTTTTAATGTGCTGTTGGATTCTGTTTGCTAGTATTTTGTTGAGGATTTTTACATCTATGTTCATCAGTGATATTGGCCTGTAGTTTTCTTTCTTTGTGACATCTTTGTCTGGTTTTGGTATCAGAGTGATTGTGGCCTTGTAGAATGAGTTTGGGAGTGTTCCTCCCTTTGTTATATTTTGGAAGAGATTGAGGATAGGTGTTAGCTCTTCAATAAATGTTTGATGGAATTCGCCTGTGAAGCCATCTGGCCTTGGGCTTTTGTTTGTTGGAAGATTTTTTATCACAGCTTCAATTTCAGTGCTTGTGATTGGTCTGTTCATATTTTCTGTTTCTTCCTGGTTCAGTCTTGGCAGGTTGTGCATTTTTACGAATTTGTCCATTTCTTCCAGGTTGTCCATTTTATTGGCATATAGTTGCTTGTAGTAATCTCTCATGATCCTTTGTATTTCTGCAGTGTCAGTTGTTACTTCTCCTTTTTCATTTCTAATTCTATTGATTTGAGTCCTCTCCCTCTTTTTCTTGATGAGGCTGGCTAATGGTTTATCAATTTTGTTTATCTTCTCAAAGACCCAGCTTTTAGTTTTATTGATCTTTGCGATTGTTTCCTTCATTTCTTTTTCATTTATTTTTGATGTGATCTTTATGATTTCTTTCCTTCTGCTAACTTTGGGGGTTTTTTGTTCTTCATTCTGTAATTGCTTTAGGTGTAAGCTTAGGTTGTTTATTTGAGGTGTTTCTTAAGGTAGGCTTGTATAGCTATGAACTTCCCTGTTAGGACTGCTTTTGCTGCATCCTATAGGTTTTGGGTCATCATGTTTTGATTGTCATTTGTTTCTAGGTATTTTTTGATTTCCTCTTTGATTTCTTTGGTGATCTCTTGGTTATTAAGTAGTGTGTTGTTTAGCCTCCATGTATTTGTGTGTCTTACGGACTTTTTCTTGTAATTGTTTTCTAGTCTCATAGCGGTGTGGTCGGAAAAGATACCTGATACGCTTTCAGTTTTCTTAAATTTACCGAGGCTTGATTTGTGACCCAACATATGATCTATCCTGGAGAATGTTCCATGAGCACTTGAGAAGAATCTGTATTCTGTTGTTTTTGGACAGAATGTCCTATAAATATCCAATAAGTCCATCTTGTTTAATGTATCATTTAAAGCTTGTGTTTCCTTATTTATTTTCATTTTGGATGATGTGTCCATTGGTGAAAGTGGGGTGTTAAAGTCCCCTACTATGATTGTGTTACTGTCGATTTCCCCTTTTATGGCTGTTAGTATTTGTCTTATGTATTGAGGTCCTCCTATGTTGGGTGCGTAAATATTTACAATTGTTATATCTTCTTCTTGGATCGATCCCTCGATCATTATGTAGTGTTCTTCTTTGTCTCTTGTAATAGTCTTTGTTTTAAAGTCTATTTTGTCTTTTAGAGAATTGCTACTCCAGCTTTCTTTTGATTTCCATTTGCATGGAATATCTTTTTCTATCCCCTCATTTTCAATCTGTATGTGTCCCTTGGTCTGAAGTGGGTCTCCTGTAGACAGCATATATATGGGTCTTATTTTTGTATCCATTCAGCCAGTCTGTGTCTTTTGGTGGGAGCATTTAATCCATTTACTTTTAAGGTAATTATCGATATGTATGTTCCTATTACCATTTTCTTAATTGTTTTGGGTTTATTATTGTAGGTCTTTTCCTTCTCTTGTGTTTCCTGCCTAGAAAAGTTCCTTTAGCATTTGTTGTAAAGGTGGTCTGGTGGTGCTGAATTCTCTTAGCTTTTGCTTGTCTGTAAAGTTTTTAACTCCTCGTCAAATCTGAGTGAGATCCTTGCTGGGTAGAGTCATCTTGGTTGTAGGTTTTTCTCTTTCATCACTTTAAATATGTCGTTCCACTCCCTTCTGGCTTACAGAGTTTCTGCTGAGAGATCAGCTGTTAATCTTATGGGGATTCCCTTATGTGTTACTTGTTGTTTTTCCCTTGCTGCTTTTAATATTTATTCATGGTATTTAATTTTTGATAGCTTGATTAATATGTGTCTTCACATGTTTGTCCTTGGATTAATCGTGTATGGGACTCTGTGCTTCCTGGACTTGATTAACTATTTCCTTTCCCATATTAGGGAAGTTTTCAACTACAATCTCTTCAAATATTTTCTCAGCCCCTTTCTTTTTCTCTTCTTCTTCTGGGACCCCTATAATTCGAATGTTCGTGCATTTCACTTTGTCCCAGAGGTCTCTGAGACTGTCCTCAATTCTTTCATTTTTTTTTTCTTTAATTCTTCTCTGCAGTAGTTATTTCCACTCTTTTATCTTCCAGGTCACTTATCCGTTCTTGTGCCTCAGTTATTCTGCTATTGATCCCTTGTAGAGAATTTTTAATTTCATTTATTGTGTCGTTTATCTCTATTTGTTTGCTCTTTAGTTCTTCTAGGTCCTTGTTGAACGTTTCTTGTATTTTCTCCATTCTATTTCCAAGATTTTGGATCATCTTTACTATTATTATCATGAATTCTTTTTCAGGTAGACTGCCTATTTCCTCTTCATTTGTTAGGTCTGGTGGGTTTTTGCCTTGCTCCTGCATCTGCTGTGTGTTTCTGTGTCTTCTCACTTTGCTTATCTTACTGTGTTTGGGGTCTCCTTTTTCGCACGCTGCAGGTTCATGGTTCCTGTTGTTTTTGGTGTCTGTCCCTAGTGGGTAAGGTTGGTTCAATGGGTTGTGTAGGCTTCCTGGTGGAGGGGACTAGTGTCTGTGTTCTGGTGGATGAGGCTGGATCTTGTCTTTCTGGTGGGCAAGTCCACATCTGGTGTGTTTTGGGGTGTCTGTGGCCTTATCATGATTTTAGGCAGCCTCTTTGCTAATGGGTGGGGTTGTGTTTCTGTCTTGCTAGTTGTTTGGCATAGGGTGTCTTGCACTGTAGCTTGCTGGTCGTTAAGTGGAGCTGGGTCTTGGCTTTGAGATGGAGATCTCTGGGAGATTTTCACCGTTTGATATTATGTGGAGCTGGGAGGTCTCCTGTGGACCAGTGTCCTGAACTTGGCTCTCTTATGTCAGTGGCACGGCCCTGATGCGTGGCTGGAGTACCAAGGGCCTGTCCTGCACATGGCTCAGAATCAAAGGGAGGAAAAAAAAGAAAGAAAGAAAGAAGAAATTAAAATAAAATAAAATAGAAATAAGTATTAAGAAAAAAAATTTTAAGTAATAAAAAAAGAAAAACAGACAGACAGAACCCTAGAACAAATGGTAAAAGCAAAGCTATACAGACAAAAGCACACACACAAGCATACACATACACACTCACAAAAAGAGAAAAAAATATACGTATCATTGCTCCCAAAGTCAACCTCCCCAATTTGGGATGATGCGTTGTCTATTCAGGTATTCCACAGATGCAGGTACATCAAGTTGATTGTGGAGATTTAATCTGCTGCTCCTGAGGCTGCTGGGAGAGATTTCCCTTTCTCTTCTTTGTTCGCTCACCTCCTGGTATTCAGCTTTGGATTTGGCCCCGCCTCTGCATGTAGGTCACCTGACGGTGTCTGTTCCCAGCCCAGACAGGACGGGGTTAAAGGAGCAGCTGATTCGGGGGCTCTGGCTCACTCAGGCCGGGGGGAGGGAGGGGTACGGAGTGCAGGGCGAGCCTGCGGCAGCAGTGCCGCCATAATGTTGCGCCAGCCTGAGGCGCGCCGTGCGTTTTCCCGGGGAAGTTGTCCCTGGATACGGGACCCTGGCAGTGGCGGGCTGCACAGGCTCCCGGGAGGGGAGGTTTAGAGAGTGACCCGTGCTCGTACACCGACTTCTTGGTGGCGGCAGCAGCGGCCTTAGTGTCTCATGCCCGTCTCTGGGATCTGCGCTGATAGCCGCTGCTCGCGCCCGTCTCTGGAGCTCCTTCAAGCAGCGCTCTTAATCCCCTCTCCTCACGCACCCCAAGACAATGGTCTCTTGCCTCTTCGGCAGGTCCAGACTTTTCCCCGGACTCCCGGCCAGCCGTGGCGCACTAGCCCCCTGCAGGCTGTGTTCATGCAGCCAACCCCAGTCCTCTCCCTGCGCTCCAACCGAAGCCCGAGCCTCAGCTCCCAGCCCCGCCCGCCCCGGCGGATGAGCAGACAAGCCTCTCGGGCTGGTGAGTGCCAGTCGGCCCTGATCCTCTGTGTGGGAATGTCTCTGCTTTGCCCTGCGCACCCCTGTGGCTGCGCTATCCTCCGCGGTGCTGAAGCTCCCCAGCTCTGCCATCCCCAGTCTCCGCCCACGAAGGGGCTTCCTAGCGTGTGGAAACCTTTCCTCCTTCACAGCTCCCTCCCACTGGTGCAGGTCCCGTCCCTATTCGTTGTCTCTGTTTTTTCTTTTGCCCTACCCAGGTACGTGGGGAGTTTCTTGCCTTTTAGGAGGTCTGAGGCCTCTGCCAGCGTTCAGTAGGTGTTCTGTAGGAGTTGTTCCACGTGTAGATGTATTTCTAATGTATTTGTGTGGAGGAAGGTTATCTCCGTGTCTTCCTCTTCCACCATCTTGAAGCTCCTCTCCATCCGTTTTAAATCATGAGTCTTCTTTTCTCTTCAAATGCGTTTCTCACAATTTTTTTGTTTGTTTTGTGGTTATAGTTGTAAGATTCTCAGGATCCATGCTTCTCTCGCTCTTTCATAGTTATCCAGAGTGAATTTTGGAGAAGGATCCAGCAGTCAGTGCTGGTGAAATTTTAAGAAAAAGTTTTGGAGATAATTGACATCTTTACAATGTTAAGTCAAACCCGCCATGGATGTCGTAATTTCTCCATTTATTCAGGTCTATTTTATGACTTTTAATAAGTTGTTAAAGTTTTATCTGTTAAGATGTGCATTTTATAAGGTTAATTTCTATATACTTATAGTTTTTAAAATGGTATCTTATTTTCTACTATCTGTTTGAATTGCTTATTGCTGAAATTAAAAAATGCTATTGATTTTTCTATCTTCAGAAAGCTTGATGAACTCCTTTATAATAGTTTGTTGATTCTGCTGGATGTGCAATGGAAATTATTATATCCTCTCTATATAAAGACACTTTTACATTTCCCCAATTTGTTTTATATTCTCCATTACGAATTTAATGTCAACTTTAAAGATATAAACTTTATGATGTTAAGAGAGTTTCTAATCTGGTTTGTGATACTTTTTGTCATAAATTGGTATTGAATTTCATCTGTATGTTTCTGAACCTGCTAATAGGACCAGGTAATTTTTTTCCTTTTGGCCATTAATATGTTAAATTATATTAACATATTTTTATGCGGATTCATCACTTTATTTGTGATGTAAACCTTATTTCATCATCGTATGGTTATGTAAATAATACTATGTTTGTTTATCCAATATTTGTTTTAAGATTTTAGCAATTATATTCATAAGTGAGGCAGGTATGAAATTGTGGGGTTTCTTTTATTTATTTATTTATTTTAACATCTTTATTGGAGTATAATTGCATTACAATGGTGTGTTAGTTTCTGCTTTATAACAAGGTGAATCAGCTATACAGATACATATATCCCCATACTCTTCCCTCTCGCACCTCCCTCCCTCCCACCCTCCCTATCCCACCCCTCTAGGTGGTCACAAAGCACCGAGCTGATCTCCCTGTGCTTTGTGGCTACTTCCCACTAGCTATCGGTTTTACATTTGGTAGTGTATATACGTCCATGCCACTCTCTCACTTTGTCCCAGCTTACCCTTCCCCCTCCCCGTGTCCTCAAGTCCATTCTCCAGTAGGTCTACGTCTTTATTCCCATCCTGCCCCTAGGTTCTTCATGACCATTTTTTTTTAGATTCCATATATATGTGTTAGCATACAGTATTTGTTTTTCTCTTTCTGACTTACTTCACTCTGTATGACAGACTCTAGGTCCATCCACCTCACTACAAATAACTCAATTTCATTTCTTTTTATGGCTGAGTAATATTCCATTGTATATATGTGCCACATCTTCTTTATCCATTTATCTGTTGGTGGACACTTAGGTTGCTTCCATGTCCTGGCTATTGTAAATAGAGCTGCAATGAACAATATGGTACATGACTCTTTTTGAATTATAGTTTTCTCAGGGTATATGCTCAGGAGTGGGATTGCTGGGTCGTATGGTAGTTCTATTTTTAGTGTTTTTTTTTTTTTTTTTTTTTTTTAAACATCTTTATTGGGGTATAATTTCTTTACAATGGTGTGTTAGTTTCTGCTTTATAACAAAGTGAATCAGCTATACATATACATATGTTCCCATATGTCTTCCCTCTTGCGTCTCCCTCCCTCCCACTCTCCCCATCCCACCCTTCCAGGCTGTCACAAAGCACCGAGCTAATATCCCTGTGCCTTGCGGCTGCTTCCCCCCAGCTATCTACCTTACTACGTTTGTTAGTGTGTATATGTCCATGACTCTCTCTCGCCCTGTCAAAACTCACCCCTCCCCCTCCCCATACCCTCAAGTCCGTTCTCCAGTAGGTCTGCGTCTTTATTCCTATCTTACCCCTAGGTTCTTCATGACATTTTTTTCCCTTAAATTCCATATATATGTGTTAGCATACGGTATTTGTCTTTTTCTTTCTGACTTACTTCACTCTGTATGACAGACTCTAGGTCTATCCATCTCATTACAAATAGCTCAATTTCATTTCTTTTTAAGGCTGAGTAATATTCCATTGTGTATATGTGCCACATCTTCTTTATCCATTCATCCGATGATGGGCGCTTAGGTTGTTTCCATGTCCTGGCTATTGTAAATAGAGCTGCAATGAACATTTTGGTACATGACTCTTTTTGAATTTTGGTTTTCTCAGGGTATATGCCAAGTAGTGGGATTGCTGGGTCATATGGTAATTCTATCTGTAGTTTTTTAAGGAACCTCCATACTGTTCTCCACAGTGGCTGAACCAATTCACATTCCCACCAGCAGTGCAAGAGTGTCCCCTTTTCTCCACACCCTCTCCAGCATTTATTGTTTCTAGATTTTTTGATGATGGCCATTCTGACTGGTGTGAGATGATATCTCATTGTAGTTTTGATTTGCATTTCTCTAATGATTAATGATGTTGAGCATTCTTTCATGTGTTTGTTGGCATTCTGTATATCTTCTTTGGAGAAATGTCTATTTAGGTCTTCTGCCCATTTTTGGATGGGGTTGTTTGTTTTTTTGTTATTGAGCTGCATGAGCTGCTTGTAAATTTTGGAGATTAATCCTTTATCAGTTGCTTCATTTGCAAATGTTTTCTCCCATTCTGAGGGTTGTCTTTTGGTCTTGGTTATGGTTTCCTTTGCTGTGCAAAAGCTTTGAAGTTTCATTAGGTCCCATTTGTTTATTTTTGTTTTTATTTCCATTACTCTAGGAGGTGGGTCAGAAAGGATCTTGCTGTGATTTATGTCATAGAGTGTTCTTCCTATGTTTTCTTCTAAGAGTTTGATAGTTTCTGGCCTTACATTTAGGTCTTTAATCCATTTTGAGCTTATTTTTGTGTATGGTGTTAGGGAGTGATCTAATCTCATACTTTTACATGTACCTGTCCAGTTTTCCCAGCACCATTTATTGAAGAGGCTGTCCTTTCTCCACTGTACATTCCTGCCTCCTTTATCAAAGATAAGGTGTCCATATGTGCGTGGGTTTATCTCTGGGCTTTCTATCCTGTTCCACTGATCTATCTTTCTGTTTTTGTGCCAGTACCATACTGTCTTGATTACTGTTGCTTTGTAATATAGTCTGAAGTCAGGGAGCCTTATTCCTCCAGCTCCTTTTTTCGTTCTCAAGATTGCTTTGGCTATTCGGGGTCTTTTGTGTTTCCTTACAAATTGCGAAATTTTTTGTTCTAGTTCTGTGAAAAATGCCAGTGGTAGTTTGATAGGGATTGCATTGAATCTGTAGATTGCTTTGGGTAGTAGAGTCATTTTCACAATGTTGATTCTTCCCATCCAAGAACATGGTATATCTCTCCATCTATTTGTATCATCTTTAATTTCTTTCATCAGTGTCTTATAATTTTCTGCATACAGGTCTTTCGTATCCTTAGGTAGGTTTATTCCTAGATATTTTATTCTTTTTGTTGCAATGGTAAATGGGAGTGTTTTCTTGATTTCACTTTCAGATTTTTCATCATTAGTATATAGGAATGCCAGAGATTTCTGTGCATTAATTTTGTATCCTGCTACTTTACCAAATTCATTGATTAGCTCTAGTAGTTTTCTGGTAGCATCTTTAGGATTCTCTATGTATAGTATCATGTCATCTGCAAACAGTGACAGCGTTTTCCGATTTGGATTCCTTTTATTTCCTTTTCTTCTCTGATTGCTGTGGCTAAAACTTCCAAAACTATGTTGAATAAGAGTGGTGAGAGTGGGCAACCTTGTCTTGTTCCTGATCTTAGTGGAAATGCTTTCAGTTTTTCACCATTGAGGATGATGTTTGCTGTGGGCTTGTCATATATGGCTTTTATTATGTTTAGGAAAGTTCCCTCTATGCCTACTTTCTGGAGGGTTTTTATCATAAATGGGTGTTGAATTTTGTCGAAAGCTTTCTCTGCATCTATTGAGATGATCATATGGTTCTTCTCCTTCAATTTGTTAATATGGTTTATCACATTGATAGATTTGCGTATATTGAAGAATCCTTGCATTCCTGGAATAAACCCCACTTGATCATGGTGTATGATCCTTTTAATGTGCTGTTGGATTCTGTTTGCTAGTATTTTGTTGAGGATTTTTGCATCTATGTTCATCAGTGATATTGGCCTGTAGTTTTCTTTCTTTGTGACATCCTTGTCTGGTTTTGGTATCAAGGTGATGGTGGCTTTGTAGAAGGAATTTGGGAGTGTTCCTCCCTCTGCTATATTTTGGAAGAGTTTGAGAAGGATAGGTGTTAGCTCTTCTCTAAACGTTTGATAGAATTCACCTGTGAAGGCATCTGGTCCTGGGCTTTTGTTTGTTGGAAGGTTTTTAATCACAGTTTCAATTTCAGTGCTTGTGATTGGTCTGTTCATATTTTCTATTTCTTCCTGATTCAGTCTTGGCAGGTTGTGCATTTCTAAGAGTTTGTCCATTTCTTCCAGATTGTCCATTTTATTGGCATAGAGTTGCTTGTAGTAATCTCTCATGATTTTTTTTATTTCTGCAGTGTCAGTTGTTACTTCTCCTTTTTCATTTCTAATTCTATTGATTTGAGTCTTCTCCCTTTTTTTCTTGATGAGTCTGGCTAGTGGTTTATCTATTTTGTTTATCTTCTCAAAGAACCGGCTTTTAGTTTTATTGATCTTTGCTATTGTTTCCTTCATTTCTTTTTCATTTATTTCTGATCTGATTTTTATGATTTCTTTCCTTCTGCTAGCTTTGGGGTTTTTTTGTTCTTCTTTCTCTAATTGCTTGAGGTGCAAGGTTAGGTTGTTTATTCGAGATGTTTCCTGCTTCTTAAGGTGGGCTTGTATTGCTATAAACTTCCCCCTTAGAACTGCTTTTGCTGCATCCCATAGGTTTTGGGTCGTTGTGTCTCCATTGTCATTTGTTTCTAGGTATTTTTTTATTTCCTCTTTGATTTCTTCAGTGATCACTTCATTATTAAGTAGTGTATTGTTTAGCCTCCATGTGTTTGTATTTTTTAAAGATCTTTTCCTGTAATTGATATCTAGTCTCATGGCGTTGTGGTCGGAAAAGATACTTGATACAATTTCAGTTTTCTTAAATTTACCAAGGCTTGATTTGTGACCCAAGATATGATCTATCCTGGAGAATGTTCCATGAGCACTTGAGAAAAATGTGTATTCTGTTGTTTTTGGATGGAGTGTCCTATAAATATCAATTAAGTCCATCTTGTTTAATGTATCATTTAAAGCTTGTGTTTCCTTATTTATTTTCATTTTGGATGATCTGTCCATGGGTGAAAGTGGGGTGTTAAAGTCCCCTACTATGAATGTGTTACTGTTGATCTCCCCTTTTATGGTTGTTAGTATTTGCCTTATGTATTGAGGTGCTCCTATGTTGGGTGCATAAATATTTACAATTGTTATATCTTCTTCTTGGATCGATCCCTTGATCATTATGTAGTGTCCTTCTTTGTCCCTTTTAATAGTCCTTATTTTAAAGTCTATTTTGTCTGATATGAGAATTGCTACTCCAGCTTTCTTTTGGTTTCCATTTGCATGGAATATCTTTTTCCATCCCCTTACTTTCAGTCTGTATGTGTCTCTAGTTCTGAAGTGGGTCTCTTGTAGACAGCATATATAAGGGTCTTGTTTTTGTATCCATTCAGCCAATCTGTGTCTTTTGGTGGGAGCATTTAGTCCATTTACATTTAAGGTAATTATTGATATGTATGTTCCTATTTCCATTTTATATATTGTTTTTGGTTCGCTACTATAGGTCATTTCCTTCTCTTGTGTTTTGTGTCTAGAGAAGTTCCTTTAGCATTTGTTGTAAAGCTGGTTTGGTGGTGCTGAACTCTCTCAGCTTTTGCTTGTCTGTAAAGGTTTTAATTTCTCCATCAAATGTGAATGAGATCCTTGCTGGGTAGAGTAGTCTTGGTTGCAGGCTATTCTCCTTCATCACTTTCAGTATGTCCTGCCACTCCCTTCTGGCTTGTAGGGTTTCTGCTGAGAGATCAGCTGTTAACCTTATGGGGATTCCCTTGTGTGTTATTTGTTGTTTTTCCCTTGCTGCTTTTAATATGCTTTCTTTGTATTTAATTTTTGACAGTTTGATTAATATGTGTCTTGGCGTGTTTCTCCTTGTATTTATCCTGTATGGGACCCTCTGTGCTTCCTGGAGTTGATTAACTATTTCCTTTCCCATATTAGGGAAGTTTTCAACTATAATCTCTTCAAATATTTTCTCAGTCCCTTTCTTTCTTTCTTCTTCTTCTGGAACCCCTATAATTCGAATGTTGGTGCGTTTCATGTTGTCCCAGAGGTCTCTGAGACTGTCCTCAGTTCTTTTCATTCTTTTTTCTTTATTCTGCTCTGCAGTAGTTATTTCCACTACTTTATCTTCCAGGTCACTTATCCGTTCTTCTGCCTCAGTTATTCTGCTATTGATCCTATCTAGAGTGATTTTAATTTCATTTATTGCATTGTTCATCGTTGCTTGTTTCATCTTTAGTTCTTGTAGGTCCTTGTTAACTGTTTCTTGCATTTTGTCCATTCTACTTCCAAGATTTCGGATCATCCTTACTATCATTATTCTGAATTCTTTTTCAGGTAGATTGCCTATTTCCTCTTCATTTGTTAGGTCTGGTGGGTTTTTATCTTGCTCCTTCATCTGCTGTGTGTTTTTCTGTCTTCTCATTTTGCTTATCTTACTGTGTTTGGGGTCTCCTTTTTGCAGGCTGCACTTTCGTAGTTCCCGTTGTTTTTGATGTCTGTCTCCAGTGGCTAAGGTTGTTTCAGTGGGTTGTGTAGGCTTCCTGGTGGAGGGGACTAGTGCCTGTGTTGTGCTGGATGAGGCTGGATCTTGTCTCTCTAGTGGGCAGGTTCACGTCTGGTGGTGTGTTTTGGGGTGTCTGTGGCCTTATTATGATTTTAGGCAGCCTCTCTGCTAATGGGTGGGGTTGTGTTCCTGTTTTGCTAGTTGTTTGGCATAGGTTGTCCAGCACTGTGGCTTGCTGGTCGTTGAGTGAAGCTGGGTGCTGGTGTTTAGATGGAGGTCTCTGGGATATTTCCACCGTTTAATATTATGTGGAGCTGGGAGGTCTCTTGTTGACCAGTGTCCTGAAGTTGGCTCTCCTACCTCAGAGGCAGAGCCCTGACTCCTGGCTGGAGCACCAAGAGCCTTTCATCCACACAGCTCAGAATAAAAGGGAGAAAAAGTAGGGAGAATTAGTAGAAGTATGAGTAAAGAAAGAAGGAAAGGAGGAAAGGAAGGAAGGAAGAAAGAAGCAAAGAAGGAAAGAAAGGAGGGAGGGAGGGAGGGAGGGAGGAAGGAAGGAAGGAGGGAAAGAAGGAAAAAAGACAGAAAGAAAGATGATACAGTAAAAATAAAATAAAGTATAATATAGTTATTGAATTAAAAAATATTTAGAAAAAAAAAAAAAGGGACGGATAGAACCTTAGGACAAATGTTGGAAGCAAAGCTATACAGAGAAAATCTTACACAGAAGCATACACATACACCTTCACAAAAAGAGGTAAAGGGGGAAAAATCATAAATCCTGCTCCCTGAGACCACCTCCTCAATTTGGGGTGATTCGTTGTCTAAAGGAGGGAAGGAAGGAAGGAAAGAAAGAAAGAACGAAGGTAAAGTATAATAAAGTTATTACAATTAAACTTAATTATTAAGAAAAAGAATTTTTAAAAAAAAAGTCATGGACGGATAGAGCCCTAGGACAAATGGTGGAAGAAAGAGTATACAGACAGGATCTCACACAGAAGCATACACGTACACATTCACAAAAAGAGGAAAAGGGAAAAAAATCATAGATCTCGCTCCTAAATTCCACCTCTTCAATTTGGGATCATTCCTTGTCTATTCAGGTATTCCACAGATGCAGGGTATATCAAGTTGATTGTGGAGCTTTAATCCGCTGCTTCTGTGGCTGCTGGGAGAGATTTCCCTTTCTCTTCTTTGTTCTCACAGCTCACAGGAGCTCAGCTTTGGATTTGGCCCTGCCTCTGCGTGTAGGTCGCTGGAGGGCGTCTGTTTTTTCGCTCAGACAGGACGGGGTTAAAGGAGCCGCTGACTCGGGGCCTCCGGCTCACTCAGGCCGGGGGTTGGGGGATGGGGGTAGGAGGGGCACTACGTGCGGGGCGGGCCTGCGGCTGCAGAGGCAGCGTGACGTTGCGGCAGAGGCCGGCGTGATGTTGCACCAGCCTGAGACCCGCCGTGCGTACTCCCGGGGAAGTTGTCCCTGGATCCCGGGAACCTGGCAGTGGCGGCCTGCACAGCCTCCGCGGAAGAGGGGTGTGGAGAGTGACCTGTGCTCGCACACAGGCCCCTTGGTGGCGGCAGCAGCAGCCTTAGCGTCTCCCGCCCGTCTCTGGGGTCCGCGGTTTTAGCCGCGGCTCGCGCCCGTCTCTGGGGTTTGCGCTTTCAGCCGCGGCTCGCGCCCGTCTCGGGGGCTCGCGCCCTCAGCCGCGGCTCGCGCCCGTCTCTGGGGTTTGCGCTTTCAGCCGCGGCTCGCGCCCGTCTCGGGGGCTCGCGCCCTCAGCCGCGGCTCGCGCCCGTCTCTGGGGTTCCTTTAAGCAGCGCTCTTAAACCCCTCTCCTCGCGCACCAGGAAACAAAGAGGGAAGAAAAAGTCTCTTGCCTCTTCGGCCAGTGCAGGCTTTTTCCCGAACTCCCTCCCGGCTAGTCGTGGTGCACTAACCCCTTCAGGCTATGTTCAAGCCGCCAACCCCAGTCCTCTCCCTGAGCTCCGTCCAAAACCAAAACCCGAGCCTCAGCTCGCAGCCCCGCCCGCCCCGGCGGGTGAGCAGACAAGCCACTCGGGCTGGTGAGTGCCGGTCGGCACCGATCGTCTGTGCAGGAATCTCCCCGCTTTGCCCTCCGCACCCGTCGCTGTGCACTACTCCGCGGTCCCGATACTCCCCCCTCTGCCTCCCGCAGTCTCCGCCCGCGGAGGGGCTTCCTAGTGTGTGGAAACTTTTCCTCCTTCACAGCTCCCTCCCACTGGTGCAGGTGCCGTCCTTATTCTTTTGTCTCTGTTTTTTCTTTTGCCCTACCCAGTTACGTGGGGAGTTTCTTGCCTTTTGGGAGGTCTGAGGTCTTCTGCCAGCCTTCAGTAGGAGTTCTGTAGGAGTTGTTCCACGTGTGGATGTATTTCTGGTGTATCCGTGGGGAGGAAGGCGATCTCCGCGTCTTACTCTTCCGCCATCTTCAGGGTCCCCCCCTATTTTTAGTTTTTTAAGGAACCTCCATACTGCTCTCCATAGTGGTTGTATCAATTTACATTCCCACCAACTGTGCAAGAGGATTCCCTTTTCTCCACAGCCTCTCCAGCATTTATTGTTTGTAGTTTCTTTGATGATGGCCATTCTGACCGGTGTGAGTTGATACCTCATTGTAGTTTTGATTTGCATTTCTCTAATGATTAATGATATTGAGCATTCTTTCATGTGTTTATTGGCAATCTGTATATCTTCTCTGGAGAAATGTCTATTTAGGTCTTCTGCCCATTTTTGGATGGGGTTGTTTGTTTTTTTGATATTGAGCTGCATGAGCTGCTGTGGAGTTTCTTTAACAAACTTTTTTGAGAAGTTTTAAGTTTCAGAAAAATTGAGTAGATATTAAAGAGTTCCTATGCACTGTCTCACACCCCTCCCCCAGTTTGCTCTATTATTAGCACGTTACATTTATTACAATTGATGAGCAGTTATTGATACGTTATTATTAGCTAGAGTCTATAGTTTACTTCAGGGTTTACTCTTGGTGTTGTAGGTCCTATAGGTATTGACAAATGTTTAGTGTCCTGTATCCACCACTACAGTATCATACAGAATAGTTTCATGACCTAAAAAAACCTCAGTGTTCCTTCCATTTGTCCTTTCCCCTGCCTCAAGCCTTGACAAACATTGGTCTTTTACTGTCTACACGGTTTTTTCTTTTCCAAAATGTGATATAGTTAGAAAGGAATCATACAGTTTGTAGCCTTTTCAGATTGACTTCTTTCACTTAACAATAAACATTTAAGGTTCCCACATGTCTTTTCATGGCTTGATAGCTCATTTGTTTTTGACTGCTGAAAGCTATTCCACTGCCTGGATGTACCACGGACTGTTTTTCTATTTATCTATTGAAATACATGGAATTATGTGTTTGTGTATTGTCCTAATCTAGTTTGAGAAGCTGGGTTGCACTAGAATCATAAAATCATTATTTTTTTTTCTTTGTTCTGGATAACTTGTATAAAATGTATTATCTGTGCCTTGAAATTTTGTGAAATGTCCCTTTAAGAATGTCTGGGTCTTGGACTGTATCAGTCAGTATCCAGTCAGAGGACAGAAATCATAGAGTAATTTGAAGAGAAAAAGAAGTAACAAGAGTTATTAAATAGTAATGTGGAACTCTAAGGAACACAGGATAGCATGTACATAGACAATTCACTCCTTTTATGGCTGAGACAGAAGTCCAGAGGGAACAAATTTGGAAAAGGGATCCCTCCTCCCCACCAAAGGCTGAGATTTAGACTTTGTTGGAGAGGGCGTGACTATAGTTTTCTGGGTTGTGGAAAAGTTACTTATGTGCCATAGGACCAGGCTGATAATGAGGAAACTGCCTAGTGGGGCATCAAAAGTTGCAGGAACCTGCTTTCTGGGGTCCTGATGATGGAACTAGTTGGGAAGTTGGCCCTTGAGTTCTGCTGAAACTCAACAGGAAACCACCTACTGGGGTGCCTGGGAGACTTTCTAGAAAAGGGACTGGGACACTGTATACAGGGATGTTCCTGAATTTGCTAGGGGCTGGCTGTGGTACTAGCAGAACTCACCAGAAACTTCCTGCTGGATCACCTGTGAGATTCCTTGGAAAGTCATATGGAGAGCCTAGAGAACTTGCCAAGTACAAACCCCTTGTGGAGTTTACACTGAACTCCCAGGGAAGCTGCCTGGGGGGCTGGTGGAACTCACTAGAATGCCACCATGGGGGTGCCACTGAAATTTGCTGGTGGGCACTGAATGCTATAGGAGCCATAGGAGAGTAGTAAGCACATGGAAACCAGGTAGAGAAGTCCCCTTCTCCTGCAGTGTTCCTCCATAACAGTGGACTGACAAAACCTAATGTTACGTCAGCTGGCAAAGAAGAAATGTTTATAGGGTCCAGCTTCAGTATCACAAAGCAGGACAACTAAGGGAGGATTTGGGACTGAGAAACAATAAGATTCTAGCTGGTACAGGGACTTTATTTTTTTGTTGGGAACGAGGGCAAGGGTAGAGAGAGATTTTTGATAAGAATTTCCATTTCTGTTAATGTTTGGCTGTTGACCATACATAATGTATTCTTGTTCCAATTTTGGCATTTAATCTTTTCCCAGGAATTTTTCTGTTACAGCTAGACTGCCAAATTTACTGTTGAGTAGTTTTCTAAATATTTCTTTAAAAATAATAAAAAAAATAATAATACATATTTAAAAATCTGTTCGTAGTTTTTTATCCTTTTATAGTCTTTTAACCTTTTTTGTATCTATTGCTGCTGGTTCACAAAATAGTCCCTATACATGGAGGGCAGGGAGAGACTAAAAACAGAGGCAGACCACTTCAGATGGGTAGATGGCAGTTTTAATAAGCAAGGGAACTTACATGAAAGACTTGTCTTGGGTGGCTGAAAAATGAGTAGATCTACACACCTGCCCGCCAGAATCTTAAAAGTTTATACAGAGGACTTAACAGGGTTCAGTCACATATACCACCCAGAGGGTCTCAACAGCACCCCACTGTCTCAAAGTTGCGTCCTTGAAAATGGCTCCCACTGTGGGAACGGTGGGCAGAATGTACATTCAAAGGACAGGGGAGGGGGTGAGGAGCCTTCTATTGCTGGGTCCAGCCCAAGGGGTCAAGTGGTGGTCACATCCTCTTTATGACCTCTTCCAACAATTGCAGAGGTTGTTAGTGATCACCAAAACAGTGCATGTGTTTTCCTACATTCCCTCATCTTCATTTTGGGTGAGGACATGTGACTGTTGGTTGGTGCAAACCAAAGAGAGATGAGCACAGTGTGACTTCCAGATCAAGGAAGTGAAGAGCCGGTGTTCCTCATCCTTCTCTTTCTTCTTCTGCCACAGGTTGCATGGACCCCTGATTGCTGCTTGAGGAGAATTGCCCTGTGGATTTGACTGACCAACGATTGCGATATAAGCAGGTAAGAAAACATTTATTATGCTATACCAGTGAGATTTGGGGTTTTGTTGTCAACTATCCTTAATTACCCAGACTAAAACAACAATGCTTTCTCTTCGTCCCTCTCTCTCTTTCTCTCTCTCTCTCTGTCTCTCCTTGATCAGTCTTTCTGGAAGTTTATTTACTTTGGAAGTCTTTATAAAAGAAAAATCAGCCTTTGGGTTAGTAGAGCACAGCTGATAAAAGTACGGAATATTAATCATTCTCTGGTCCTTACTAGCTTTGTGATCTTGGGAAAGTTATGCAATCTCTCTGTGCATTGCTTTACTCATCTTTAAAATGAGAATGAATAATTTTGCCTTTATCTAAGGGTTGTTGTGAGGAGTGAGTGAGTCAATATATGTAAAGCACTTAGCCCTTAGTATATCGTATATGCCATATGTGCTGTAAACATGTTATCTATATTTTTTCTCTACTTTATGGATTTCTGTCTTCATCTTCACAACTTCTTCTTCTTTGGATTTATTCTTTTTTTTTCCCTTGTGTTTTGGGGAATGTTTAGCCCACTTATTTATAACCTTTCTTGTCATCTGGTAAACAATTTTTAGGATATATTATGCCCCTCACAGTACTTCCTTCACTGTTCCCAGACATTTTGACATGGAGTGCTTTTGTGCTCACTCAGCTGTAATTTAGTACTTTCACTTATGAATTTCTCTTTAACCCAAGTGCTGTATAGTTGTATGTTTTTTGGATTTACAGATATTTGGAGTTTCTATAAGACTTTATATTTGGTTTTGATTCTTATTTTATTGAGTAATAATTGGAAAACTCTAAGATATTGCTTCTTTGCAATTTATTGAGGCTTTTTTTGTGTGTGTCTCAATAGTTGGTTGAGTTGTATGAATGTTTCATGTCTGCTTGGAAAAGAAAAATTGTGCTCACTGGCTATAAAGTCGCTGATGTATATTTTGGTTCCGTTAGTAATTACCATATATATAAATTTTTAATTTGTTTCCCTGAGCTGTCTGTTTCTGAAACACAGGGTTTTAAATCTACAACTACAACTACTGATTTAGTAGCTATTTCTCTTTGTAGTTCATCAATTGCTGTCAGAGATTATGTATGTAAGTTTTATGTGGTAATATATTCATTTTTATCATATCTTTTGGATCTTTTGTTCCTTTTATCAGCCTACATACAAGATAAAATTTTATTTATAATGATTTTTTGCTTTCAATTCTATTTAGTCTGAAATTAATGTTGCTACACTATATTTCTTTCAACCATATTTGCCTGGTGTGTTAGTTTTCACTCTTTTATTTTTATTTCATTTTACATGTGTTCATTTTTGCATATGTGATTATGAATTGGTGGGTAAAGGACACATGCATACCTGCTATAAGTATGTGATTTAGAAATTTATACATTTCTTATTTAATGCAAGTATGAGAACTTAATGGAATAAAGGTGGTAAAAGCAACCAAGAACAGAAACATATCTTTGCATGACTCTTTCATCGCTTTGTTTCTATGTGGTTCACTGGTGCAAGGGACACTTTCCATGAAGTTTGTATCCTGTTAGAGTTGAGTAAATGCTAAATTTTTATTGCACCTCTGTCTTTTTAGTTCTGGCTTAACAAAGCAATTTCAGAACAGCTTATACTAAAAATCATTTTGCCTTAGTTTTTGAGAAGACATATAAACATATAGTTTTCTTGATTCTTGAACTAAATGCAGCACCATAGAGGCTAGCTCCTTATCAGTGCCAGGGAGGGGATGGTGTCCTTGAATAATATCTTCACTTCCAGATTTCCAGTGTTCTGAAGTATTCTGCCTTATTCAGGTAATTTCTTGGAAATAATTTATGACCAGAGCTCTTTTTCAATATTAGTCAGGGTGAGGCCATACTAATTTGTGCTTACAAATAAAACCCCAAAAGAATGCAACAATAATTCATTATTTTTTATTCACGTCATAGTTTGATGTGGGAAACATGGCTCTCCTTCATCATTCTACTCCAAAAGGGGACTCAAGGGTATAGGCTACTACCAGAGCTGTAACACATTGGCTCTTGAGTTGATCCAACCAGGGAAAGGAGAATTAGAGCATCATATTTTTAAGGGCCAGCCTTGAAAGTGATTTACACAACTTCTGGCCAATTTGCACAGTCCAGAACTCAGTCATATGTTCAGAAATTAGCTGTCAGAAAGACTAGGACATGCCTTCTTTTCTGTCAATCCAAGAAGAGGAAATGGTGGTGAACTTGTCATTGCCCTGTCGAATGGTCCAGTTGAAATCTTTGTCTTTTGATTGGTACATTTAAGCTACTTAAATTTATCATAAATTTTAGTTACTTTTGAAATCTCATTTCATGTTTTTTATTTATAATACATACATATTGCTTTTATCTTTCTCTTTTACTAACTTCCATAGATAAATTTTATTTTGTTAGTTTGAAGGTCTTATGTTCTACTTTAATTTTGTTAGTTATCCATAACATATTGAGGCTTATAGTTATTTTTTCCCTCAAGCAGCCTCTTAAGTTTGTCAATTTTTATCTTCCTTTGCAGTAAAGCTCTCTCTTACCTCCTCTGATCTTTCTCCTTGGTCCTACTATATCATCATATAGTTATTACTTAGAAATGCACTCTGGATACACTTTAATAATTTGGGAGGATATGTCATTGGTTATTGTTTATTTTTACAAAGACATATTTGATTAAGTAATTTACTTCTCATATCTTACTGCTTTCATTTCTTACTACTGGAATACTTACTCTAAGACTTCTTTCACAAAGGTTCTGGCTGTGGCAAAATTTCTGCTGCAGTCATTATTGAAAATATTTGTATTTCAACTCTTGTTTAAGTGATACTTGAGCTGGTTATAATATTCTATATTTGCAATTCCTTGCCTTTACCACTTTGTTATTATTACTCCATTACTTTTCATCTCAGGTATGCGTAATTCTTGTCATTTCCTTTCAGGTGATCTGCTTTTACTCATGGAAGTTTTTCTCTTTCGTGTGGGTAACTTAAATTTGATAACTAGTTACACCTTTGACTTTTCTAATCTTTATTAAACTATTTAATCTAATTCTTACATATTTCTTTAATTTGGGTATATTCTTAATCATTTACTTACATATTTCCTCCCTTTTAATTAGTTTTTCTCAGATTTTATAATGTTTATATATGTGGTTATGGACAGTTATTTTTCTATCTTTTATATGGCTTAACTTTAAATTATTCTTTTCCACTTTATGCCTTCTTGTGAAAGTCCTAGACTTGATATTTCAGCTCAATCTTTCATTTTTTGATGGGATGTATTCTATTATTCAGCCTATCTGTTCAGTTCTTTATTTCAACAATTCTGTTTTTTTTTTTTTTTTTTTTTTTTTTTTTTTATGCGTTACGCGGGCCTCTCACTGCCGTGGCCCCCCCCGTCGCGGAGGACAGGCTCCGGACGCGCAGGCCCAGCGGCCATGGCTCACGGGCCCAGCCGCTCCGCGGCACGTGGGATCCTCCCAGACCGGGGCACGAACCCGCGTCCCCTGCATCGGCAGGCAGACTCCCAACCACTGCGCCACCAGGGAAGCCCAACAATTCTGTTTTTATTCCACTTATTTCTAATCAGTTCTTTTCTGTAATTGCTTATTTTTCCTTGGCATTTCCAATATCCTTATTTTCTCTTTGAGCATTTTATTGTGGATATTTAAAATTCTTATTTCTCTCATGTGCATTTATTCTGCTTCAACCAGAATAAGCTGCTCAGTGTGTGGCTTTTCACTTTTCTAATAGTTATGGTCCTCATCTCTGTTCCCTCCACCTCCATGTTTCATATTCCATTGGGAATATCTGTCATTGTGATTGATCATGTCAACTTGGGGATGTGGTTAAAGCATAGACCCTATCTCTAGGTGTGTTGGGGAAGTGGGAACAGTGGGGAGAGTGTTTATGATTGAAGAGCCTCTGGATTTACAGTAAGTCCCCTACATATGAACGACTTCCATTCTGAGAGGGTGTTTGTAAGTCCAGTTTGTTTGCAAGTCCAACAACATTAGCCTAGGTATCCAACTAACACGATCGGCTATTTACCACTGCTTTCACACTTGCTTCCAGACATTCTGGGCTTGAAATAAAGATACTGTACTACTGTACTCTATACAGTACTGTACAGTAAAGTATGCAAAACACAACCACTTGGAGTGGATGCACGCATGTGACAGTGTATGCCAGACACATGACCTATCGTACATGGTTGGACATGTGAAAGCACGTACGCATCGTTGAAAGTTTGAAACTTGAATGTTTGTATGTAGGGGACTTACTGTACTATCTTGGTTCAGTTACTCTCCATTTTACCACACTACTCCCAACATTTGCTCTGGGGAAAATTCCTTGGTCCTTTTGAATGCTGTTTTGTCCATCCCAAAAGTTGAATTTCCAGCTTGTCAAATCATGGAGTGTTTTGTAGTGATGGGATAGAAAGACAAAGGAAATAAGCAGCTGTTGGGTCAGACCCAAAGCACATTGCCTGAAAACAATAGGTATTCATTTAGTTCATGAATCTGTGGGTCAGCAATCTAGTCTGGACAGTTCTTCTGATCTAACCTGAAATTGTTCGCTCTATGGGTATGGCCTGTCTCAGAGTGACTGTTGCATCTATGAGTCCTTTGGCTGCTGTCTGGCGGGACCTGATTTAGCCCCACATGTCTCTTATATTCCTCCAGCAGGCTAGCCTAGGCATGTTCTCAAGAGAAAGGCAGAGGTGCAAGAGGTAGGGCGGTTTCTACACCCAGACACACTTCAGGCCTCTGTATATGTCACATTTGTTACTATCCCTTTGACTAAAGCAAGTCATGTGGTCAAGCCTACTGCCAGAGTGAGGGCTCTGCAGAGTTATATAGCAAAGGATGTGGTTACAGGGAAAGGTGAGAACATGGACTTTGCATGTTTACAATAAAGCTATCATAAGCTGAGTTAAATTTGATAACTAGTTATACCTTTAACTTTTCTAATCTCTATTAAACTATTCAATCTGTTTCTTACATATTTCTTTGGTAAGAAAATATAGATACTTATGGGCCCTGTGATATATACACTAGGCATTCTCTAGTAAAATACGTGATATTATACTTTACCGCACTTCCAGAACATTCTTACCTCTAGGAACTCCTATATTTGGAAGCTTTCAGACACTAGCCAACCTTGCTGAATCACAAAAGATTTTTCTATACTTTAGAATTCTCTCATTCTGGATTGGGAACACTGAGTATTTCAAAAATTTCCCCATATATTTGGGATTTTAAAGTGCTTAACTGTAGTTGAATTAAATTAGACTAACAGATGCCATACTCTAATACTTTCTATGCTTCAAGTTGATAAATTCTTCAGTGCTGCAGGTTTTGTGAAGTAAATTTATTTTTTCTATTGAATAATCCAAGTTTAAGTTTTTGCATAGAATGTTTACTTAGTTTGCGTATTGCCTTCTATACTAGGTGTTTTGATGCTGTGATAACTCCTAACTTGTGATCACATTCAAGACTGAGAAAAACAGATGATGCATAGAGGGAAGATACTTTTGACTAGAGGAAAGAGGCATGTTGCTGAGTTACAAAAAGGGAATTATTGTATTCTCTTTATCTAATTAAATGACTTAATTCACTACCAGACTAGCACATCCCTAATAGGCAATTATATTGACATTAAAAATGTTAGAGGTCCTGAGTCCTCTATCACTGCAGATATTCAAACAAACACTTCAATTCTTACCTGGGATATTAGAGAAGAGATGTAAGAATTGGGCTAAACTAGAAGATTTCTCAATTTTTCCCCCTATTTCAAAGATATGAACATTATTATGTCCTATTAATGTCCCAGATGCTATATAGTTAAGCTCTGTGGTAGATCATCTGTGTATTCACACAACGCTATAATCCTAGCATAATTAAGGCATGAGCACTTGTTAAGAGTCAAAACCGGGGGCTTCCCTGATGGTGCAGTGGTTGAGAGTCCGCCTGCCGATGCAGAGAACATGGGTTCGTGCCCCGGTCCGGGAAGATCCCACATTGCCGTGGAGTGACTAGGCCCGTGAGCCATGGCTGCTGAGCCTGCGCATCCAGAGCCTGTGCTCCACAACGGGAGAGCCCACAACAGTGATAGGCCTGCATACCTCAAAAAAAAAAAAAAAAAACCCAAAAAACTACCATGAAGTATCACCTCACACCAGTTAGAATGGGCATCATCAGAAAATCTACAAACAACAAATGCTGGAGAGGGTGTGGAGAAAAGGGAACCCTCTTGCACAGTTGGTGGGAATGTAAATTGATACAGCCACTTTGGAGAACAGTATGGAGGTTCCTTAAAAAACTAAAAATAGAATTACCATATGACCCAGCAATCCCACTACTGGGAATATACCCAGGGAAAACCATAATTCAAAAAGACACATGCACCCCAATGTTCATTGCAGCACTATTTACAATAGCCAGGTCATGGAAGCAACCTAAATGTCCATCAACAGACGAATGGATAAAGAAGATGTGGTACATATATACAATGGAATATTACTCAGCCATAAAAAGGAACGAAATTGGCTCATTTGTAGAGTTGTGGATGGATGTAGAGACTGTCACACAGAGTGAATAAGTCAGAAAGAGAAAAACAAATATCATATATTAACACATATATGTGGAACCTAGAAAACTGGTACAGATGAACTGGTTTGCAGGGCAGAAATATAGACACATATGTAGAGAACAAACGTATGGACACCAAGGGAGGAAAGTGGCGGGTTGCAGGGTGGTAGTGGGATGAACTGGGGAATTAGGATTGACATATATACACTAATGTGTATAAAATGGATAACTACTAAGAACCTGCTGTATAAAAAATAAATAAAATTAAATTTAAAAAATAATAAATATTGTTTTAAGCCACTAAATATAGGTATTATTTAATGTAGGGATTGATAACTGAGGTAGCCAGGAAAAGTAATTAAATCCCCCTTCCCGGGAAACATAGATGATTGACTGATATTTTTGCCTCAGATGGAGAGGATACTAGACTGTCTAAACTTATCAGGGGGCTTTTTAGAAGATGAACAGTGAGGATTTGACAAGACAAATAACTGGAAATGTGAAACCAAGCTACTCAAGTACTGCCAGTGGAGAGCAGAGATGACAGTTTGAGATGAAAGTTTTATCTGACTTTCTTCATGAATTAGCTCATGCCTTGATGTCCAGGGAATATAGAAGGTTATGCTTAAAAGCAAGTTTACTCCAGGATCACTGTGTCTACAAAAGTCCTCTTCTTTTGTGTCTGTGTTGCAAACTGAATGTCCCTAAGTTGAACAACAAACTTTTAGGTGTAAGAGGAAGTTCTCTCACAGAAAAAAATAAACCATTATAAAATAGCTTATAATGGTTCTTGTGGGTGCCGTTGCTTTAGGATGCAGGCCACGCAGCATGGTTATGCAGCTGGGATATAAAGATGGAAACGGATATATGAGAAGTGACTTAGCCGAGGCAATGCATACGCGAGAAAGTGTAGCCTATAGCAAAGCTTGGATGTGGAGAAGTCAAGTATATCCATTATTCATTCTATTCTATTTCCTTTGTTTAGATCCTTGGTCCTTTTTTCCTGTTGTTCTCTTAATGAGTTTTGTTTGTTTATATGCTTTTTAAAATTTATGTAAGCCCATTTATATGCTTAAGATAGGTATCTTTTACTGTTGTATTTAACTGTAAATCCTTTTTACTATTTCTTTAATGGGCTTTATTTTTTGGACATACTGAAATGTAACATTTTTAAAGGTAATCTCTGTGTTCTTAGGCATTCTTTCACTGATTTAAAATTTTTAAATCCTCCCGCTCTATAAGTTAGAATAAATATTGAAGTATTTTCTTCCTTTTTTGAGGTTATAAAATATTTAATTAAGCTGAAATTATTTTATCATATTAAAATTGCTTTGGACAGAGCTAAAGCAAATTTTTTCAATAATAAGGAAATGATCAGTCGAGTGTATCCAATTGTCTTAAGTTTGATTATCGTGTTACCTAAACCAACTAAAAGAATGAATTTGACTAGAGTCATGTTGATTTTATGACTGCATGTAAATCCATATGAAATGAGAAAATGTTCTAATCTATTTATTTCTTGTTCTTACTGGTTTGGAAGTTTTTCACAAGATAATAAATTGTGTAGTGTAGTCCTCTGCAAAGCATGTAGCATCAGAACACTAACTTTGCAGAATGTTAATTTATATTAAGTGATTAAAGGGTTTGGTAGTAAAACACATTTGGGAGATACTGGTTTGAACAAAATTAAATTGTTTTTTTACTCAAGGATTTCTCAGAGTATTTAATGTAAATTGTGAATTTCCAAGAGTGTAATATAATAAGCAGCATTGCCTAAGCTTACTCAACCATGGCCTCCTCCTATCCCCGCCCTCCCTCCCTCTCTGCCAGAGCATCTTTTAGGACTAGTTCTATGGAATACATTTTGGGTAATGCTGATGTGTTGAAAAAAAATTCTGAATCAGATGTTAGGAAATCTTCAATAAGGCCCTTAGCCAATACGGAGCAGTTTTCTCATCTGTATAATAAACCCTGGACTTTGGCAATAATTATAAATTGTCTCCAAAAGTTCTGTCCAGTTCTAGCTGTAGGTCCTTTGTGTCAGTGTTGCCTAACAAAATCACAGGCACTCTGTCAGCACCAGTATTCAATGAGGTCCCTTCTGAAACTGAAAATGTAGAAGGACTATTAGGTGACCTCTAAAATCTTTTCCACCTTTGACAGTCTTGGTTCAAAGCTCAATGCTTTGGATCATATTACAGAAATTGCTAACAATATCCTCACCTATGTAGTGCTATTTGATCATGGAATTTTTGTCTATGACACACCTGGGAAGTTTGAATAAACAAGAAAAAATTTAGAGTAGGGTTTCTTATATGTAGGGTCACAACCCCTTCTGATTTGTCTTGAATATTCCTCCTTTATACTTGGCACCCTGGCATAACCATTAATAGCATCCCCTTTCATTTCAAAGGCTAAATGATAAATTATATGGTCACTTTATCTATACTCCAAATCCAACCACCTCCTTAGCTACTGACAACTTTTTTTAAAAACAGGTAACAGCTTTTTAAAAAGGTCAATTTAGTATAGGTGCTATTCTAATGAAGGCCTTTTTATGCAATCTCTTATTTAATTCTCACAAAACTCTATGAAGTTGGTACTAATATCACCTCCATTTACAGATGGAGAAACTGTCTCATAGCTTGTTCAGAAGTGATGCACATTTGAACTCCAACAATCTGACTCAGAGCTTCCTCTCTTAAATCTATATACTACAGTATTCGTTGCAACCTCTAATACCAATTAGCGTAGCTCTAAAAGATATGGCCCACTTTGCTCAAACTATTTCTTCATTGGAATATCCACCCACTCCCTTTCCTCTTTTGTCTGTAAATCCTGTTAATTCTGTAACTCTTTGTGTATAGAGGCCTTCACCACAAAACCTGCTTATACTCTAGCTCATCACAAGTGATTAGTTGGGATTTCACTGGCAGTTATTGTCTCTTCTCTCATTTCAACATATATTCAGATATCCCCTTTGAAAGCCATAAATGATTCAAAGATTGTATGCCTATTTCAATCCAGATTAAAGTTCTTGCAGGCCTGGGGCCATGACTGCACTGTGCTTTCCACAGTGCTTCCTAAGATGCAGTGCCATCATAGTCAATATCATTTTAGCCTTTCACCACCACAGGGAAAGAAAATGCAAAGGCTAATGAAAAAAATCCACAGCTTCAAAATGCCTTGTGTATTCTTGGCCCTTGGTTGGATATCAATAGTATTATGGGGGTCAGAATGTCTAGCTTTGACTTTGTTCTTTGGTGACATTAGGCAATCATTTTCTTCAAACCCCAGTTTTCTCATTTGTAGATGATTACCTGTGTGATAACATATGTCCTGCCTAGTTTAAAGGATTTTACATGGATCTAAAGAGATAACTTGTGGAGAAGTGCTTTGTAGATCGTAATGTGCTATTCAATTATAGGAGGTTGATTATTTACAATGATAAAATGTCTTGTATCTACAGGCATTCCTTTCTGATTTGGCAGAAGAAAAATTTGAAAGCAACATTTCCTTGAAGTCTTAATCCAGTTTGAAATCTGATTTTGCCCAATTAATTATAATAAACCTATAGAAGAGGCAGGTGAAAGCCTCCTCCATAAATCAACAAGCATCTTCCAGGGCAGCCCCAAGCATGCTGTAGGAGGTACCTGGTGCTAGCGTCTGATGCCTGCTTCTCCCATTAAAATGCAGATAAACTTTCTAGATAAGTTGATTAGCCTGAGTCTGTTTATTAGCAGGCAACAAATTCTTCTGCATTGTAGAAACAAGTGAACAAAGCATCCAGGGGTTAATAAGATCTTCTCCTGTTCAGACATCTTTCTATTACTCATCATTTGTTGTTTCCATCCACTCAGCTCACCTATTTCCCACGTTGAACTCCTAACACATCCCATGTGGATTGCTGAGCTACAGTCCTATAACGCTTAGAGTTAACGAAATTAATTTCCTGATGTTCCCATTTCAACTTTCTTTTACTGCACCTTGCATATGTCTTATATTTTTCCCTCACCTCACTGACTCCAAATATACTCCCATCCTAGGGAAGGCTGTAGGTCAAAAGAGGTTAGTTTATCAGTGCGTGAAACATTGTGTCAGGGCCAGTTGGCAAAAGAAAGAATGTAGAAAATGACTGTGGAGTAGACAGTCTTCCCCTTCCCCATGTCCCTTTTAGGGGCTTGTAATCAGGACAACAAGTAAACTTGATGTAGTAAACACATAGTAGGTCAAATTGGCCATTACTCTCTCAGGGCATGACTGCGCCTCTGTTTCATGTTTCCCTGTTCAGTGAAAGCTTTTCCCAAGAGAGCATTTCTCAGTCTCTTTGAACTCTGTTGGAAAGATTATTTTTAATACTAGTAACTCATCTTAATTTTCTTTTTCCATAGCAATTTGTACTGCAGATATAGCCTGACATTTCTCTCCTTCTTGTATTTGATTTTATGTGCAAATAAAGTAAGGGTTCCCATTACTCAGAATGGGAAAGAGATAGGACATCTATAGGGGCTCAACAAATGTTGAGCCCCTATAATTTACTAGGCAATGTTCTTTGCATATTTCATCTCATGCATCTCATATCAACTCAGTGAAATAGGTATCATTATCTCTACTTTAAGAACAAGATATCCAATTCTCAGAGACCAGGCCCCAAATTGACCTGGGATTCGAACCTAAGTATGCCCTGACACAAATGCCCTTGCTTTTGGTTATATCAGCTGAGTGTAATGGAGTATTTTGGCTTCTTAAACTTTTTGATTGAAACAGAACCAAAAGCAAAATATTTTTATTTTAAACCATTCTTGATCATAGTATTTCTAGAAAGAAACAATTACTTGGGAAGCAATGCATGCTCTTTGAATTTTTTAAATTAAACTCTACATTGAGATAATTATAGATTCATAGGCAATGGTAAGAAATAGTACAGAGAGATCCCGTGTACCCTTTAACCAATTCCCCTTAATGGTAACATCTTTCAAAACTATTGTAAAATATCAAATCAGGCTATTGACACTGATGCCATCAAGATATAGAACATTTCTGCCATTAAAAGCATCCCTAATGTTTTCCTTTTATAATCACTTTGATTTCTCTTCTGCCACACACCCTGACTTAACAACTAGCAACTACTAATCTGTCCTCCATTTCTACCATTTTGTCATTTCAAGAATGTTATATAAATGGAATCATATAGTATGTAAAATTACAGGATTGGCATTTTTTCACTCAGCATAATTCTCTGGAGATTCATCCAGGTTTTTGCATGTATCAGTAATTTGTTGCTTTTTATTGCTGAATGGTATTCCATGGTATGGATATACAGCAGATGGTTCAACCACTCAGACACTGAGGGACATCTGGGTTGTTCCTAGGTTTTGGCTATTTTGAATAAAGCTGTGATGAACGCTTGTGTACAGGTTTTGTGTTTCTTGTGTGTGCTTTTCTTTGGGATAAATGCAATTACTGGATCACATGGTAGTTGCATATTTATTGTAGTTTTTAAAAACTATCAAACTGTTTTCCAGAGTGGCTAAGTCGTTCTGTATTCCCACTAGCAACGTATGAGTGATTCAGTTTTTCTGCATCCTCACCAGCATTTAGTGCTGAAACTATTTTTTTTTAAGTTTGTCATTTTGATAGGTATATAGTAATATCTCATTGTGATTTTAATTTGAATTTTTCTAGTGACTAAGGATTTTTTTTTTGGCCATACCACGCGGCATTCGGGATCTTAGTTCCCCGACCAGGGATTGAACCGGGCTCTTGGCAGTGAAAGCACCAAGTCCTAACCACTGGACAGCCAGGGAATTCCCTAATGACTCATGATATTAAACATTTCTCATGTGCTTATTTTCCACCTGTACTGTGTATCTTATTCATTTATATGTCCCTTTATGTTTTTGCCCATATTTTAATTGAATGATTTTTTTAAACTGTTGAGTTTTGATATGTTCTTGATATCAGTCATTTGTCAGATATGTGGTTTGCAGATATTTTCTCCCACGCTAGAGCTTATCTTTTTATCCTCTTTGCATCATTTTTTGCAGAGAAAAGGTTTTTAATTTTCATGAAGTCCAGCTTTTCAGTTTTTGTTTTTGTCCATCATGTTTTTGGCATCAACTGTAAGAACTCTTTGCCTAGCCTTAGATTCTGCAGATTTCCCCCCATTGAATTTCCTTTGCACCTTTATAAAAAAATCAATTAGATTTATCTGTGTGGGTCTACTTCTAGTTCTTTCTGGGTCTGTTCTGTTCCATTGATCTATATGTCTTTCCCTTCACCAATACCATAATCTTGATGACTGTAGTTATATAAATGCTGAAATGAGGTAGATTCCTCCCACTTTATTTTTTTTTCAAAATTGTTTTATCAATTCTAGTTTCTTTGCTTTTCCATATAATTTTTTTCTCCCATAACATCTGTTATCATATTTTTTTCTGATAGTTTCTTCTTTTCTCTTCAAAAATGTTAGAAGTTATTTTCTTCTCTAGGAATATTAAAAAAATACCATATTCCCCTTACTTAGGTTTTCTACTAACAACTTCCTAACGAAGACGTATTTGTTTTTCCCTATTCTTTACAAGAATTTTTTTTCAACTCTGTCTTATAGATGCTTCCCTCAATTTTTTTTTTTTTTGGCAATAAAATGTCCTAAGCTGAACTTATTAGTACCCTATTCAGAACAAAATATATATTCTGGATTGGGGGAGAATATTGTATTTCATTAACTTGAACCACATCAATAAATAGTTTTTAGGCACTGTGCTATGAACTGTGGCCTATAAAAGTGTTCAGTATAGTACACAATATGTAATATATACAGTAAATACATATATGTGTATATCCTCTCTCTCTCTATATATATATATATGATTTTCCTTGAAGATGTTTCATTTACGAAGGTATTTTTTTTAGTTCAAATGAATCAGTATGACTTTTGTCCAGCTTTTGTCTTTTAATAAGTTTTTGAGTCATCTATATGGACAGTGACTACATAAAAGAACTTAAGATTGAGAAAACAGACATCAAAAAACTGTAAGATGGGCTTCCCTGGTGGCGCAGTGGTTAAGAATCCACCTGCCAATGCAGGTGGCGCGGTTGGAGCCCTGGTCTGGGAAGATCCCACATGCCGCGGAGCATCTAAGCCCGAGCGCCACAACTACTGAGCCTGCAGTCTAGAACGCGTGAGCCACAACTACTGAAGCCCATGCGCCTAGAGCCTGTGCTCTGCCACAAGAGAAGCCACCACAGTGAGAAGCCTGTGCAACGAAGAGTAGCCCCTGCTCACTGCAACTAGAGAAAGCTCACGTGCAGCAATGAAGACCCAACGCAGCCAAAAAAATAAATAAATAAAATAAATTAAAAAAAACCAAAACACAAAAAAAGCTGTAAGACAAGCAAATTTAACTAAACACCATGAGAAAGGACCAAAAAGCACTCGGGAAGTACAGTTTAAGATTTACAGGCTTTATCAAGAAAACAGTTCTCTTCAGGACCCTGATCTTACTTTTGGTAATTCTAAGTTAGAAGTGTATAAACTGAAGCCAGTCAATAGGATAAATATGACCAAAAGCATAATGAACAAAAAGTATGTAGGGTGTGACAATCAGTGATTTCAACCATCTAAGATGTTCTGTTTTACTAATCTTTGAAGTGGAAGGTCGTCAGTTTGTTCCATTGAACTTAGCTTTAGCTATTGGACTTTTCTTCAAGGAATAATTTTTTCTGGCGGTTCACCTAGAACCTTAGTTTAAAGTTTCTAATTGTTGCAAATTTACACTTCTGAGAAGACCCTTTCTGCATTTTCAGAGTTTTCATGCTGATAATGACAGTGACATTTCAGAGTAAGGGGCAAAGCCATCTCTAAGTCACAAGTATCTGTCACTGCAGTGTTGGCTCCATCCCCATCTTTGTAAGTTGTTATGCCCTATGTATGAAGCACAAAGTTTAATAGTTTTTGTTGTTGTTGTTTGCTTATTTTTTAGCCACGGTGAGTGATATGACTTTTGACAATAGAGTGTTTTACCCCATCCAGAAAATACACATTGTTACGAAATATGTTCATGGAGGCATAAAGTCATAGCTGTAGGAGGCAATTGTGTAAAATCCGTTTGGAGATGCTGAGGGTTTCTTTTTGATCACGGTTCCACCCATGTCTAACCTCTACATTTTTAGTTACAGGGATAACATGGATTAACCACAACGTCTAGAAAAGTTTCCCCATTGGAATTTTAGATTGTGGACAGTTTTCCTCTACTGTGGGATATCTCCTGGAAGATTTTAGCAAGTGTCCATTTGAGGTTTTATTCAGTGTTAGAAAGCAGCCGTCTTGGCTTTGCTAGATATTATTCTCATGGATCTTAAAACTCATTTGGTCCCAGTATTTCTTTTAGAATTTGGGTCAAAATTTGTGTCTCTAGTGAAATCCTTTAACTTTTCCATGGAATTGTCTTTATATTACAAGATGTTCACAGGTAATGACTGTATTAGAGAAGCATATTTAGCATGATGATATGGTAAAGCATTTAATATATTTGTAATGGTACCTCTTTACCTATGAGCCTCCACCTTTAGGATAGAAATTTTTGTGGGGTGGGACGAAGAAAATATCTTAGTTTGAACATCATCCCAAGATAGTTAACCTATTTCAAACTTGTATTGGCTATCAGAGAATGTATTTACACTTTTATTTTTAACAATTTGATGTGTCCTAGAAAGGACCATTGTTCAGCAGTTTGAATCAATTGGGTTTCCAGTGAGGGATTAGCTTGCATAAGAGAGACAGAACTAGTTATTGCATATCCAACCTAGCATTATCCCTTCTCACTTTTAAGATAAGCTCTGGCAGCAAAAATATATTAAGTCAAGACTTAAGGGAGTGTCCAAAAGATCGGTTCTGGGCATAGATACTTCTTGAACACAATCAAGAAATTTTATTTCATTATGTAAGATTGTTTTTAGATTAAGGGGGAGTAACAAAATTTCATAGTTTTGTAGTTGACTAGCAGAAAAATGTTGGTCATTTTCAGTTGAGAATAGGGATTATGTTGCATGTGAAATCATCAGATTTAAAGGTGATACTGGTATGAAATCCAAAGATACTTTGAATAGTGTAGCCAAGACCCCCATTGCTCTAAGGCAAAAAAGGTAAGACTTGGCTACTGTATCAAAGCATAATCTAGAGTAAGCAATGGGTCTTTTTTTTTAATTTAATTTATTTCTTTTTGGCTGTGTTGGGTCTTCCTTTCTGTGTGTGGGCTTTTTCTAGTTGCAGCTAGCGGGGGCCACTCTTCATCATGGTGCGCGGGCCTCTCACTGTCGCGGCCTCTTGTAGCGGAGCACAGGCTCCAGACGCGCAGGCTCAGTAGTTGTGGCACACGGGCCTAGTTGCTCCGCGGCATGTGGGATCTTCCCAGACCAGGGCTCGAACCCGTGTCCCCTGCATTGGCAGGCAGATTCTCAACCACTGCGCCACCAGGGAAGCCCAGTGATGGGTCTTTGAAGTGTACCATGTGGTTGAGTTAATAGCTCTAGAATATGGCCTAGTATGTTAGTAAATACAAAAAAAGAAACTTATGATTATCTGAGAAAAAATGATCTGGATTCTTATGTGCTCTGCACTAATTATTTTCTGTACATGAGTGTTTTGCCCATAAGAATTCTGAAATTATAGCTAAGTATTTTTTTTCAATCACATATAATGTAGAAATATTAATCATATTCAGGATGTTTTCCTGGGACTTTCAATGATAATTATTCTGTAGTGCAATTTATCAGGAAGTACCATTTGTAAGGTGAATTTTATCTTACAAGTTTGTTTTGATTTCTACATCGTTTACTTTCTAATAGTCTGTGTAAATGTTCGGTTATACATTGAAGATATTCTGAATTGAAAATTACCCATTTCATTTTGTTTCTGATAAAGTTCCTTAATTCAGGTCTGAGCTTATTTGCAGAAAGAGATGATAAACTTCTCTTAAGCTGTTGTGTCTACCCAAAATACTGTTTGGGAATTTTAAAGACTATTTTTTAAAGACTACTAATAATTTGGCTTACAGTTTTGAATCCTTATGCAATCTACTTCTAAGAGAAAGTCTTCTTAAATTGCTTTTATGCAGTACATTTCCTTTTATTTATTTATTTTTGCCTTGTCAGGCCTATTTAAAAATATGCATAACGAGGCTATTTAAATTCTCTTCTGGTCTTTCCCTCCTTGCTCCATTTAACAGTTTCTCCTGTCTAAAGGGCTAATAATTTAGTGAACAAATTAGAACATCTATGACCATTCAGGACCACAACTATCTTGCAAAATTCTGAATTCTGTAGCAGGTTTTGGTATAACTTCTAGAGGCCTAGGAAAAATTTTAATTATGGCTCTCAACTTTTCTCTACACTGGTTTAAATGCAGCTTTTATATATTTCCTTCTGACTTAGGAATTTAAAAGATATTGTGTGCAATGTGACTGTTCCTTTCCTGAGAACAACTCTCCCAAAAGGGAGCTCAGGAGGTCAGAAGAAGGAGCAGAAGGAATTGGAGGATAAGACAGATAGATGAAGAGAGATGGACGAAGTATGGATTTCAAATGGTTGAACAGGAGTGAACAAGAGAGCCTTTGCAGGAGATTTTCTTGAAGTCAGCATTTTGTTTATTTGAAGTTAGCATACAAGTTAAAAAGCTAATTATTGAATGTTTGATTTTTTGCTCCATATTTTTTTCTGAAGCTCCCCTAAATTTTGACATGTAAAAAGTTTCACAAAATAGCCATTGCTATTATTTAAAATAAAAGTAATTTTGCCAGTTACCAAGATAAGCACAAAAACTAGTGTTGCAGTGAGAATTTATAGGAAAGCAGCTCTTCTGCCAGGAGCGGGTTATGGCTTTGGTATAGACAAACTCATGACAAATAAGGAAAAAGGCCTCTATAGTTGGTCAAGAATGTGTGTTTATGAATAATGTTTTCGGTTTCCTAACCAAACAGAAGCTAGGAACAGACTGTGTGGTCAAAAATGCAGCAAGTGTGGACCTTGGAATATAAACTAAACAATATGACCTACTTTCATGAACTGGCAAGATGCATTGGAGACTGATCAAGCCTGTGCCCTCCTCTGTTGTTTATGGAGCACACTCTTATACATGCAACAGAAACAAGACCATCTAAGACAAAAGAAGGTAAACCATTCATCCACTCACGAAGCACATACACACATATGCACACACATTATATATATATGACAATTGTATAGTTAACCTAGGGTATGGGGGTAGGTGCTTGGAAATAGGGCCATACATTCTTAAGTCAAAGTTCATGAATGGGTAACTAGTCTCGTGGGGGCTGGGAATACATCACAAAGGTTTTCATCATTGTTTGGGACCAAAAGAGCATAGAGGCCACTTGATCCTAATGATTATTAAACAATATCTATTAACTACAAAGCTCTTGATGACAGAGAAGAAATTTACTGCACAGTACAGTCCTGGATAGGGTCAGCTCAAGGACAGAAAAACTGTAAGGGCCCAAGATGGTGTCAGATATGCTAACAGCCATACGCTGCTGTTGATTGGATGTATATAGGAAGTTCGTGTGCTCACTTGATGACTTTCAGGAGTAAGGAGCTATTTCTGACTAGCCGGTTTTAGGAAGCTGAAGTGAATTTTTGATTGATTAAATGGGTATAAAATCAGCCATAGTGATTGCTTTTACCGTGGCTATAGAACTGTAATTGATAAATTAAACAAGTGTAAAATCTGTCTGTTGACTACTTTTTACCACGTTTACAGCACATACAGGCTTCTCCCAAAAGAGTTCAAATTATTATTTTTTTAATTTTCATGATGGTTAATGCTAGGGAGTAGTTAAAAAAGAACAGGTGGCTAGGAGTAAGAAGCAATCAGTTAAGGGTCACTTAATGATGATCAAAACCTACAGTCAAAGATTCATCAGAAGCCCTTCCCTCTACTGAGACCTGTTGTAGAAATTATGATTCAGTCAGTTTCCAGAAGCTTGGAAACTTTTATATTTAAAGGTTTTTTCATGGGCTTCTGATTGAAATTCTTAGTCTTTGGATTTACAATGAGAGTTACTTTTAAGACTGTCTCGTCCTATACTGCTGTTTTATAGGTGAGACCAGAGGGATCAGTAAAATTGTCTAATCTAGCTATTGACTCAAATGAGACTAAAGCCATAACTCTTCACTTCGAGTCTTGTAACCTCAATTTTGGTTTCTGAATGCAAGTGTATATATTTGAACCTTTACATTGATTAGAGTAGCTCTGAGACTTTCAGGGTTTGATTTCAGATTATGTTTCTGGATTGTTTTGATTAAACTATTCCTTGAGGATAAGAACTTTTGTTTATTTATTTTTTTATTGCTTAATTCCTAATGTCTAGAACAGTGATTGGCACATAGTGAATATATATTCTGAATGACTAAAACAACAAATGAATTAATAAATTACTAGTCCTCCGATTTATGACTGTGGCCTTAATATAGCTCCTAGGCCCTGGTCCTTACCTTTCTGACCCTTAGTTTCCTCCCCTATTAAAAAAAAATGTAATGGTGGCTAATCTTTAAGGTCTTACCAAATCTGGCATCCTAATTAAGATATGACCTGTGACTTTTTTAGTGTAGTGTATTTGGAAGCATTAATCAGAATGGAAAGCTGAGGTGAGAATTGGATCAGATTTAGGAAGTAGAAATAAAATGCATTAAAATATATTGTTCAGGTTGTAAAATTATAATCCACAGTTGGATGGGTAGGGGATCTTATAAATAATATGAGGGCTTGTAAAACTTTTAACTTTATATTGAGATATTAAAAGTAAAAAAGATACACTACTGAAAGTAACGGTGAATGCGGCCTGATTGGTGAGATAGCCCCTGTTCACTGTTCCCACTCTTGTACCCTTAAGAGCAGAGTAAATCAAGAGCACTTTGGGAGTCCCCTCCAAGCATGGACAAGTCCCAGCAAAGATGGGCCAGGACAGGTATATTGCCAGGTTTCCTAGGCAATAGGGCCCCTCGCTTTATAACAAGAAGAGCCATGTACAAATGAAGAAAACAATAATCAAGGGGAAAAGAGATAGGATTTGGATAAAATCTACCTGTGACGAAAGTTTGAAGAGGCGTTCGGGAGGGGTTTGGGCTGAAAAGGATGAGATCACAACTGGAGCAAAACTGAGTTCTGCTTTAGAGGGTAATATACTCAAGTACATGTTTAAGACCATCTAATATGAGGTATCCCAAGCCTTTTTCCTGCTGTTGTGGTCATAAGTTGTGTTCATGAACTCAGGTTGCCCCACCGGTTCTATCTGCTGACAGCATTCCCTTTAACTCTCAGAATCTTTCTCATTTCTCCATTTGGCCACTACCAAGTGATTGGAGTCAGCATGTGAAATGAAACCGATTTGTCATTCTTGTCCTCCCGGCCCAATGGTTCGGGACTGAAGTTTAGGGTCAGATGTTTCTCTTCAGAGAAATGTAAAGGACAATCTCTGAATCTGTGGGAAAAAAGATTGAAGGGAAGATGGGGCAGGATCTCGGTCATTCTCAAAGTGATAGCCCTGTGAACACTGCTTCAGACGACAGAGAAATGTACCTTTCAGCTCTGTGTTTTGGCCTTTCTTGAACCAGAAATAGCAGAGGATCAGCTTAAGGAGTTGGGCTGGGAACATGACCTCTGGAGAAATGGAAATCAAAATGGTTGTTGTCCAAACAGTGGCTATTCTTAAGTCTTTCTTCCTGGCTTGCCAAGGGAGAAAATGGGTCTTCTAACACCAGCATCCTGGTTTTTGATGGGAGAAAATGGGTCTTCTAACACCAGCATCCTGGTTTTTGATGGAGTGGCCATAAGCCTAAAATAAAGGCAGAATTGGGTTCAAATCCTGCATTTGCTGCTTGCTAATTAGGTCATATTGGACAGGCTTCTTAAACATTTCAAACCTTAATGTCTTCATCTGTAAATCGAGGGTACTAGTACCCACATTAATCATTTTTTAACAAACAGTTAAATTCATTGTAAACAAGTGAGTTGATATGTAAACAGTTTGGCACAGTGTTTAACACCTTTTAAGCAGTTATTAAATGTCAGTTACCACTAATATTCTTGGCTCATTTCCATAATAAATTAGGTAGGTTAACATTTTTTCTTTTCTGTTATCTTGCATTGCTTATTGAGCTGAGCTGAACGCCTTATTTTAAAAAATCCTTGCTGCTATCAATAAGCTGAATTGCTCTTTAACATTTAAAAACTTACCCTGCCTCTTGAATCTCTGGTTTTCCTCTACACAACTGAGTTTCAAAAAACACCAAACGTGTTCCCACCTCAGAGCCTGTGGGGTTCACTCCCTAGCACTAATTACTTCCCAGGGTTCAAATGATTCTCTTTTGCTCATGCTCCCCCTCCCCACGTTTAGCCCAATATCTGCTTAAACATTGCCCTTCCAAAGAGGCCTCCCAGACTGACCAGTGCATCTAAAAGATGTCTCTCTCCAACTTAGATATGGATACTGACTCTTCTTAATTATGCTTCATAGCACTTTTCCTTACTAAAATTATACATTTGTTTTCTTGTTTATTGCTTGTTTCCACCAAGATATAAATGAAGACAAGGTATCTTTTTAGTCTTGTACACTGCTGTGTGTCCAGTACCTAGAACCATGCCTGGCACATAGCACACATACATCCACACACTTATAAATGGATGGATGGATGGATGGATGGATGGATGGATGGATGGATAAATCAAAAAGTGGATGGTCATAGGTTTGTTCTAATTTTAAAACCCAATTTCAACCACTATAAACAGTGCTACAATGATAAACACCATCTTAAGTACATATGTAGATATTTTTCCAGAGAAAACACTGAGGAATGAATTTGCTAGGTCGTAGGGTATGTGCATCTTCAACTCTATTATATATTGTCAAACTGTTCTCCAAAGTAGTCATATCTATTTACACTTCTACTGGCGGTGTATAACAGTTCCTGTGTATTCTCATTCTTGTCAATATTTTGTCTTATTAAATTTTTAAATTTGGCAATCTAATGGTGTGTGCGTAAAATTGTATGTCATTATTATTTCAAATATGTGCTTCCACAATTACTACGGAGGCTTAGAAAACACCCTAGTGAATTCTCAAGCATGCTGTGCAGTCATTCATAGCATCACCATGGTGGTATCTGAGATGCTGAAAATTCTTCCCTTCTCTATCCAGAGCAAGGATTTTCAATGAAATGCTTACTCCTCACTTTTAGTTGACTTTTCACTTGCAGCCTCTGTTGTATGCCTAAGTTATATGGAAAAAGTGGAACAAGCACTGGTCAATTTTGAACTCTGGGTCTAGCAATCCTGGGTTTGGACAAGGTACATAGGGTTTCTGAAAGTGAGATTAGCCAACATCCTTATCCTTTCTCCCTTGTAGGACTGGGATGAGAATCAACTAGGATAACTGAATTAATGTCTAGAGAACTATGTAAATTGTAGTTATTATTACACTTCTTTTGCTGACCATTGTGAGGCTGTCCTGGAAGAGTCTTCCTCCCTGAAGCTTAAGGCACACAGACAAAGCACATGCAACCCTATGTTAAGGGTTCAGTGTGGGATTGAAGCTGATTTTCCCCTGTGACTTTTTTTTTTTTTTTTTTGCTTAGGGAGTGAATTGTTCAACTATACAAAACCTATAAGGTCAGTGGGAGTCCTATTCAATAAGTAATTTACTCTTTCAATAATGAGCACTCCTCCAGCACCTTTAAGGCTGCCCCTCCCATGTTAAAAGAATGTGTAAATCTTTGGTTCCCATGTGACACTTCTTGCCTCCCAGGATTTCCAAAGGAGCTGGAACCAAGGGCCCTCCATTAGGTCTCCAGGCTCAGTGAAGAGCCAACTTTAAGTGAGATTTTCAAGTGATGCAAGTGTGTCTTTATGTTTTGGATCCTTTCTTCCCTTTTTCCTATACAAGGGCACCATTTTGCTTCTACTGCATTCACACACACACACACACACACACACACACACACACACACACACACAAATAGTGTTAAATTAAACTTCTCTGGGCTCCTGCATCCTGCCAGCATTCCTGGGGATTTTCATTTTTGCAGAGATCAGAGGTTTAATCTCTATGAATTAAGTCCTAGGAATTGCAAGTCTCAGTTTGTGTATGGAGGATATCATTGGGGCACAAGAGGACCTGGTTGTGGCCCAGATCAGGAGGGGACCTTGGTCAGATATGGCAGGTGTGGGGCTGACTCAGTGAAAGGCAGCCCTAGTCAATGTACAGTCTCAGAAAGGAGGCAATTAGAGACCAGGAAACAGGATGTTCTGGAAGCCTGGAGCTGCTGAGGTGATCAGGGATTTTCAGTCACACACATTTTGAAGTGGAAAGCAATTTAAATGAAGGAGGCTTTTTTTTTTCTTCTTTAAAGAGAGGTTTGAAGAAAAAATAATGTGCTATTTTTTTAAACATCTTTATTGGAGTATAATTGCTTTACAATGGTGTGTTAGTTTCTGCTTTCCAACAAAATGAATCAGTTATATATATACATATGTTCCCATATCTCTTCCATCTTGCGTCTCCCTTCCTCCCACCCTCCTTATCCCACCCCTCCAGGCGGTCACAAAGCACCGAGCTGATCTCCCTGTACTATGCGGCTGCTTCCCACTAGCTATCTACCTTAAGTTTGGTAGTGTATGTATGTCCATGCCTCTCTCTCAGTTTGTCACAGCTTACCCTCCCCCCTCCCCATGTCCTCAAGTCCATTCTCTAGTAGGTCTGTGTCTTTATTCCTGTCTTACCCCTAGGTTCTTCATGACATTTTTTTTTTCTTAAATTCCATATATATGTGTTAGCATACGGTATTTGTCTCTCTCTTTCTGACTTACTTCACTCTGTATGACAGACTGTAGGTCTATCCAGTAATGTGCTATTGAACCCACTTTATGAAAAGGGACCATAGTAACTGCGATGTAATGCAATCTATGCATTTAGGGTCATTTTCTGATGTGTTCTCACTGCCTTTCTCTGCCAGAAGAGCCTTGTGAAACAAAGCAAGAAAATACCTCACAGGGGTATTTCCTTTCTGGAACAATTTCTTAAAAGCCCGGTTTATGAGTACTATGTTCACATATCCTGCAATGCCCATCACCACATAAACTAACCAATGTTTCCTGCGTTGTACTGAGTGCTGAATACACTTTACCCCATTTAGTCATCCATATAACTCTGTAAGGACAGTATGAGTATGCCCATCACACTAAGGAAAGAACTGAGGCTCATAAAAATTAAATGACTGACCCAAGGCCTCACAGCTAAAGAATGACTAGTGTGATGGTTGATTTTATGTATCAGCTTGTCTGGGCCACAGTGCCCAGATATTTGGTCAAACATTACTCTGGCTGTTTTTGTGAGGGTGTTTTTGGATGATATAAACATCTTAACTGCTGGACTTTAACTAAGGCAGATTACCCTCCATAAAGTGGGTGGGCCTCATCTAATCAGTTGAAGACCTCAATAGAAGGAAAAACTAACCTCTCCTGAGCAAGAGGGAATTCCACCAGCAGAAGGCCTTTGAACTCAAACTGCAACATCGGCTCTTCCTTGGGTCTTCAGCCTGCAGGCCCACTCTGCAGATTTGGGACTTAACAGCCTCCATAATTTCATGAACGAATTCCTTAAAATAAATCTCTTTTTCTCCATATACAGGCACATCTTGGTACTTCTGTTTCTCTGAAGAATCCTGACTAATACAACCAGTCTAGGATTACAATGCAGCTCTCTCTGTGTCTCTCTCTTTCCACTAAACCACGTAGCTTCCCAAGACCACTGTTAGGCAGCAACTGTAATTTAATGCTAGATTAGTCACCATAGAGAACAATAACCCCAAAATGGAACTTACTGTGCAGTTAAGAAATCAGGTTCACTAGTGAATAAAGTAATGTGGAGAGCATATATACACAGATTTAAGCCTAAATCCAACCTTTACCTGCTCTGTGAGCAAGGGCAAGCTACTCCCCACTTCTGAGCCCTCAGTTTCTCCATTTGAAAAGTGGAGATGATGCTTATTTCTACAAGGTTGATGAACATCCTGGTTATCTGTCACCAGACAACAAACCACTCCAGAATTTAGTAGCTTAAAATGACCAAAAAAAATCATTTGTCTTCTCACAATTCTGTAATTTGGGCAGGGATTGGTGCAAATGACTTGCTTCTGCTTCACACCGTATGTCTTAGGCTGAAATATCTAATATGGCTTCTTCACTCCTGGGTCTGTTGGCTCAGGTGGGATGGTTGATAAGGCATCTCTATTTTTCTTCACTTAATCTTTCCACATGACTATCTTGGTTTCCTTTACAGCATGGAAGTATCTCACATTTTGTCCAACTTAAAGGGAAAGCAGCAGCTCACAGGCCCTGAAACCTAGACCAAGACTTGGTACAATACCCCTCTGTCTCATTCTGTTGGTCAGTGTCTGCCACAGAGATTAGCTCAGAACCGATGGGAGAGGCTTAAATAGCATGGGGCATATTTCCTTGGGAGCTGCAAAAGTGATAGTCTATTACAATGGAAACAAATAAAAGGGCAGATTTACAAGGTGCAGCTCAGGACCAGGTATAAAGAAGGCAGAATTAATTCAGATAAAAACAATATTTATTTGCATGGCTTTTTTGCCTCTACAAAACATGTGCATAGAGATTTGTTTGAGTCTTCAAATTGCCTCTGTGGTCCGGGAGGAGAAGAGAAGGAATTGTTTTTCTTCTGTTAAAGTGAGAACATAGTAACTGGCACAGCCTCATACAGTTGTGGTGATGCAGGTAGGTGGTCTGTGTCGGACACTGTGTGCTGGCAAACTGACTCAACAACAACAGCAACAACAAAAAGTCGATTTGGAGCATTTGACAGTTTCTATGGTGTAAATACTCCCAGCATAGCTGATGCCAAACTAACTTGGGAAAAGAGGAGCACAGACAGCGTTCATCAGCCAGTACATGCAGCTCCAGAACACCACTGAGCTGGAGAAAACAGAAACTGATTGCCCAGAAAGTCAAGGTTCTGAAGTCAAAACTTATGAGAAAATACATATTTATGAACTTCGAATGACTGACCCTAAGTCAACTACCCCCGAGACTCAAAACGATCAACATTTTGCCTCTCCGTGGAGGCAAATGAGAAAATGACATGAGACCTATCATGTGCTCTATTTGAAGCAGGATATTTCCTTATAGAAAATAAAATAATAAACAAACAAACAAAGGAATCATGTGAAATAAGCAATTTGTCTTTGGTACCCTCCCACCTTGTTTTGGGAGCCCCACCAAGAAGAAGTATGCCCCCGAAATGTTTCCTTTTTCACCTCTGGTAGGCTGCCTGAGCCTGTGGGGTTCAGGCCTTTCTACTCCTCCCCAAAATGAAATACTCATAAAAGACTTTAATCATTGGTAATGGCTTCAACTATTACGATTCCAGAATATTAGGTAGACCCACGTTTATTGATGGATCTCCAAAACGCATTTGTAAGTCATTTGTAAGTCAGTTGTTTGAAACCTAGTATACATTATCCCACATAAATTACAATATAAACAGTCCTTACGCAAAAGTCTATTTTGCTGAGATCAATGAACCCTTACAGATTGCCGCTAAAAGGCAGAAAATGATAACTATTGTAAAAGTCAATAAATTGAATAGGCAACTGAATTGAATGAAATGTTTTGAAATAATTTTTTTAAATTTCTACAGGTAAATTAGTTGGTTTTTTTTTTGTTTTTGTTTTTTGTTTTTGTGGTACACGGGCCTCTCACTGCTGTGGCCTCTCCCACTGCGGAGCACAGGCTCCGGACGCGCAGGCTCAGCAGCCATGGCTCACGGGCCCAGCCGCCCCGCGGCACGTGGGATCCTCCCAGACCGGGGCACGAACGCGTGTCCCCCGCATCGGCAGGCGGACTCCCAACCACTGCGCCACCAGGGAAGCCCGGTAAATTAGTTTTAATAAGAGGAGATTAGGAGTGTCACTGGATGTTTTTGTGAAGATGGGAGGTTTCTTGACACTGATAGTTTTATGGGTAGATGGTTGTAATATTGCGTTTCACAATTTTCAACTAAGTGTATTTTTAGCACTATGCTTCATGCATCCTAATCATTACTAGCGGTGTGTTTGGGGAAATCACAAGTGAAACAAAGAATTTTGAGATAGGGAAATGGAAAGAATGAAAAAGCAGACATTATCTTGATTAACTATTTCTTGAGTATATTCTCTACTGCACTGGTCCCACAAGTTACTTCATGATCAGTTAAATTTTAGAAACTGAATACTAGATCCCCTATTTGGCTAGTCATGTCGCATGTTAACATATATGTCATTTAAGAATAAAGGGGGACCTTATTTATTTGTAATAAACTTCTTTAACCTGTAATTTCTTAGCTTACTAGACAACAGATTCCTTTGCTTAAATAATATTTATTAACATCAATGAAACTGGTAAATTCTAGACCAGTGTTTCTCCAGCTATAGGTCATGACCCAATAGTGGAATCATGAAATCATTTGAGTAGGCTGTATAAGCATTAAAGAACAGAATAGAACATTTCAGAATCCATTGCAGAGTATTTATCATTTAATACAAAAATGTTAAATACATTTTGTTTTAGGAATGTCTGCATATGTGTGTGTATTAGGTCACAATGAAGACTATGTTTCTTACTGTGAGCTGAAAACTCTAGCACACACTTTGGGAAAGCTTTCTTAATGAAACTGAAGAATAAAAACAAAGGATGTCAGTTTATTCATTGTTATTTTTATTGGGTTATTAGACCAATAGAACACAATATTTTTAACATATATGTGAGTTATAAAGCTCAACAATAAAATGAACACCATGATTCTAGCATACAATTTAGAACTTTACCGATATCATTGTATTTGTCTATGTGCAACTCTTGCTCTTTTATTCCATTCTTGGCCTCCACATAAGAGGTAGCCACTATCTTGAAATTAGCATTGAGTTCCTTTTTCTTTTTTTTCACAATAATTTTTATCAAACATATAAGTATTCCTATGTTTAGTTTTGTTTATTTTGTGCATTAAAAGAGTGTTGTACTAAATGGAGTCTCCTGAGATGTATATATACATATATATATATATTTTTTAAGATTGATTTATTATTTATTTATTTTGTTTGTTTTTGACTGTGTCGGGTCTTAGTTGACGCACTCAGGATCTTCGTTGAGGCGTGCGGGATCTTTCTTTGCCGTGCGTGGGCTGCTCTCTAGTTGTGGCGTGCGGGTTTTCTCTTCTCTAGTTGTGGCGTGCAGGCTCCAGGGCATGTGGGCTCTGTAGTTTGCGGCACGTGGGCTCTCTGTTGAGGCCCACAAGCTCAGTAGTTGTGGCATGCGGGCTTAGTTGCCCTGCGGCATGTGGGATCTTAGTTCCCTGACCAGGGATCGAACCCACGCCCCCTGCACTGTAAGGCAGATTCTTTACCACTGGACCACCAGGGAAGTCCCCTGAGATATATTTTTTTAACTCAACATTCTGTTTTCCAGTTCATGTATGTTGGTTCATGTAGCTGTGGTGCATTTATGTACTATGGCATTTTCTTTACTGCAAACATTTCTGAAAACTTCTCCTGGTAAACATATTAAAGAGTTTCTCTGAACTATATACCAGGAGTTTCTGTATGATCTATTCCTAGAATTGGATCCATATCCATAGAGTATTATAATTTTCAACTTTACAAAGTAATGTGAATTTATTTTTCTGAAAGTTTTTTTTAATCAATATACATTCTCACCAATATTTAAATTGTTCCACATCATCAACATCTGGTACTGTTAGAGTTGTTACTTTTGCCAATCTATTGGGTATAAATGACATTATTTTTAAGTATTATTGTTAATTTCCATTTCTATCATTGCTATCAAATAGTAGAATAGGTATCTGCTCACATATTTATTTTCTATGAACTTCTGCTTTCTGAGTTGCCTTTCTGTGTCTTTGCATTTTTCTACTGGGTTGTTTTCTGTTAATTTGAGAATTTTTTTGTACATAATGGTTACTAATCTTTTGTTGAGTATATGCAATTTAATATTTTATCCTTGTCCTTTCACTTTCTTTACAGTGTCTTTTGTTAAACAGAAATTCTTAACTTTAATATGGTCAATTTTATCAATACTTTCCTTTATTCTACCCTCTTTCATGTCTTTTCTAAAGAAGCCTACTCCTATCCTGAAGGCATAAAATATTCTCTTATATTTTTTCTAAGTTTTAAAGTTTTGTTTTCAAATTTAATCAATCTGGGATTAAGTTTTGTTTATAGTGTGCGGTAGTGGTCCAATTTCATTTTATTTACCTAAGAATAATCTTTTTCTTAGCACAATTATTAAATCGTTCCTCCTGTTCCTAATGCTTTGCAGTAACACTTTTATCACACATAAAACTTCCATATATGTATGGGCCTGTGTCTCGGTTAAGATTAGGGTCACCAGATAAGTCATGCTGTATTTTGGACATACTCATACTAAAAATTATTTGTTGTTTATTTTAAATTAAAATTCAACTGGGTGTCCTATTTTTTTTATTAGAGTATAGTTGCTTTACAATATTGTGTTAGTTTCTGCTGTAAAACGAAGTGAATCAGCTATACGTATACATATATCCTCTCTTTTTGGATTTCCCTCCCATTTAGGTCACCACAGAGCATTGAGTAGAGCTCCCTGTGCTATACAGCAGGTTCTCATTAGTTATCTGTTTTATACATAGTAGTGTATATATGTCAATCCCAATCTCCCAATTCATCCCACCACCCCCCAACTCCCTTTGTGTCCATACATTTGTTCTCTATGTCTGTGTCTCAATTTCTGCTTTGCAAATAGGTTATTTACTAAATATGGCAACTCTAGTCAGAATCCACTCAGGGAACTGAAACCATATGAGCATTTTCCAACAGCTTTAAAGAGGTAGGTTTCAACCAGGGGTGTACATGTTTACAATGTGAGGAGATTTTTTTAAGATACAGATACCAAAGAAGCTGTTCCTCAGATCTAATGAAACGAAATCCCTGAAGAGAGATGTTAGGCACCATGGGTCTTTTAGGGAAATTCTTTAAGCTGAATCTCATGTGTCCTCCTTGTTAAGAACCACTGTCTCACAGTCATTTCAAGAAATCCTTCAGAATGAGTTTTATTTTGATTAACTCAAACTAACAAGTTTTGTGTGAGAAATAAATTGGTCCCTGCGTCAAAAGTTTGAGATACAGTTTAAGCTCATGAAACAACCAGTGAAAATTGATAAATTGATTCACATTCTAGTGTTGGAATCTATAGTGCAAGGTCTAAAAAGCAAAGATCACCATGTGCCTGGATTAGCTAGGAAAGGCTTTCTGGAAGATACATGGTTCGAGCTGGCCCTTGAGGGACATCTAAGATTAAAGCTTTCACTTTTCTAATTTAATTAGACAGAAAAAGAATAGAAATTAGAGGGTCCCTATCACAGTAATTTTCAACTCTTAGCCAAACAAAAGGTCACAGAGGTACTAGGAGATTCAGACAGAAAGTTTAAGTTTGACTTCCTAACCCTGGAAGTTTTGGACTTAAGAGATTCAAACCCAGGAATATGGATAAGGACAAGGGCAGGCATGGAAGGTGAGGGTTAAATAGTATGAGGGACAAATAGATTAATAAAATCAATTCATTCCTTTGATCATCATTTTATCAGCTACCAAGAATGAATGCACAACTCTTCCTGTTCAACCAGGCAGAAAACAAGTAGGACTCAAGGCAGATATCACATTCCTGAAATACTACAAGAAAAGAAATCCTTAGTCTTAGGCACATATGACGTCTTATATAGTTCCAGCCTGAACATCAGCACAAGAACTGGTATCTTGTTTGGAATGTCCTTCCATCCTAAAGCCATGGGGTTGGGCCACCCATCTTTGTCCCACTCATTTTGACCTCTCTGTTCTCAATATTTCCTTAATAAAAATCAGTTGGACCTCACCGGGCAAATATTTCTAAGACTTTAAGCATAGTTATATGAAGCCATAGTAGAGTCCCTCATCCTAAACCAACAAAATTATAGACTGTCTTCCCTAGACTGCAGCCATTGTTATTTCTTCCCACCTTTCCTCTACCCAAGGTGTGATATTTGATTACAATGGTAGAAGATAATTTTAGGCATGACTGGAGTGTTGTGATTCATTTGTTTTTTTGAAAAAGAAGAAAATGAAATTATATTTTAAAAATCACAGAGCTTTTCGAAGGACATGGTAAAGGCAGAGAGAAGAGGGAGCTTAAAAATTAGGGTCCATCTGACTCCATCTTTGCTACAATTATGACCAATAGAAAGCTTCATGAATGGAAACTGTGAGAGAAATATAATGGGTGGATGTTTTAAGACTGTTAGAGGATAAAGCATTAAATTGCAGTGTAGTTATCAAAAACACCAAAGCCTATCTGTGGATAAGGGGGCATGAAATTTTATACAAAAATACATTGCATGAAAAATACCTATTTTCACATAAAAGTGAAATGAATATTCCTCAAGGCTTATTCCAAATTGCACTTGTTTAAACTGTAATGAGAGAGAAGACTAGCCAATGTGTGGATAATACTAACAATACTGGTGAGATGATTAGCCGTGGGGTATCGAGCCAAAGATTGCTCTTCTGATAATTAGCTTCAGAATAGAGAGTCTAACATTTGCCAAGACATATATATTGACAAAGGTTCCCTTATGGGCTGGCAGATATGTGTTTGGGATGTGAAAGAAATTAGGAATTAAAGAGCTAGGCTCTGAATTGGGACATCTGAATGACATTTTTAAGTATATTACTCATTCTGATGGCCAGTTCTTAATACTTCCACATACCTGGGGCAGCCACGAAGGTGCATGCTTGGTTCTTCATCCAAGAAAGACCTTGCCATTCCATTACAAGGAGTGCAGTTACTTGACAGCCTCTAGCTGTTAGTGCTTTTAGAATCTGCCTCAGCTTTCAAGTCAAGGACTGGCTATTATATTGGCAGTTCCTACGCAAGTACTGAGCATGACAAGCACATTTGGTCCTGGCCATTTCCACCCAACACAGGATGCCTCCAATAGGCAAGATTCTGCTTCAAAGCTCCACAGTGAGGTAGTAGAATCAGATACACAATTCAGGCTAATGTTCTCACTGCCTAATCTTTTACTTTAATATAGTATTAAAAGCTCATCGCCAAACCCAAGGCAGTCTAGATTTTCTCCTATGCTGCCTTCTAGAAGTTTTATATTTTTGCATTTTACATTTAGGTTTATGATCCATTTTGAGTTAATTTTTCTGAGAAATGTAAGATCAGAGTCTAGATTCTTTTTTTTTTTTTTCTTTTTGCCTATGGATGTCCTGTTGTGCCAGCACTATTTGTTGAAAGGAGTATTGTTTCTCCATTGAATTGCTTTTCCTCTTCTGTCAGAGATCAGTTGACTATATTTGTATAGGTCTATTTCTGGGCTCTCTGTTCTGTTCCATTGATCTATTTGTCTTTTCTTTCATCAGTACCACACAGTTTTAATTCTTGTAGCTCTATGGAAAATCTGAAGTTGAGTAGTGTCAGTCCTCCAGCATTGTTTTTCTTCTTCAATATTGTGTTGTTGAGAGTCTTTTTCTTTCCATATAAACTTTAGAATTATTTTGTCAATACCCCCAAAATTAACTTGCTACAATTTTGATTGGGATTGCATTGAATCAAGTTGGGAATAACTGAATCTTAATGACAATGAGTCTTCCTATCCACAAACATAGGATGTCTCTCAATTTATTTAGATATTCTTTGGTATTTTTCAATAGAATTTTGCAGGTTTTTTTCATGTAGATCTTGTACGTACTTTGTCAAATTTATACCTAGACATTTCATTTTGGGGGGTGCTAATGTAAATGTTGTGTTTTTAATTCCAAATTTCAATTGCTCATTGCTGATAGTTTGTAGAAAAACATTTAGCTCTTGTGAATTAACCTTGTACCCTGCAGGCTTGCTCTTATCACTTACTAGTTCCATGAGATATTTTGTCAGTTCTTTCAGATTTTCTACATAGATGATCATGCCGTCTACAACCAAAGATAGTTTTATTTCTTCCTTTCCAATCCATATACCTTTTATTTACTTTTCTTTTCTAATTGCATTAGTAGGACTTTTAATACAATGTTGAATAGGGATGGAAACAGGGGACATTCTTGCCTTATTTCTGATCTTATAGGGAAGGCATCTGGTTTCTCACCATTCAGTATCATGTTATCTGTAGGCTTTTTGTAGATTTTTTTTATTCCCCTTTATTCCTAGTTTTCTGAGAGTTATTCTTCTTCTTATTATTATTAATGGGCGTTAGATTTTGTCAAATGCTTTTTCTGCATCTCTTCATATGATCACATGGCTTTTCTTCTACAGCCTGTTGCTGTGATGGATTACAACAACTGATTTTCAAATGTTGAATCAGTCTTGAATCCCATGCCGTATGATTGTTTTTATTCATGGTTAGATTTGACCTAATATTTTGTTTAGGATTTTTGCATTTATATTCATGAAACATATTGTCTGTAGTTTCTCTTGCTTTTAATATCTTTATCTGAGTTTGGTATTAGGATAATGCTGGCCTCATAGATAAGTTAGGAAATGTCCCCTTTTATTCTCTAGAAGAGATCATAGTGAATTGGTACAATTTCTTCCTTAAAAATTTGATAGACTTCACCAGTGAAACTATGAGCTTTCTGCTTTGGAACATATTAACTATTGATTCAATTTTTTGAATTGTTTAAAATGTTTTGTGGTCCTGAATGTGGTCTGTCTCGAGGAATGTTACATTTGAGCTTGAGAAGAATGTGTATTCTGCTGCTGAACCATCCCTAAAGTAAAAGCTATTCTAGATCCACTTTAGCAAAACCACCCTAGGTTTCAAGGGGATCAAATTCATCTCCAAGTTACTTAGCCAGCCAGAAGAAAGCCCAACAATTTTCAGAGCAAGACAAGAAAATCAAAATATTCAACAATGTAAATTCACTTTTATAATGTTCCATATTATGAATTTTTCATAATTTATGGTTTGTTCTACTTGTGATGGAAACTTTGTTTCTAGTTTTGTTTTTTTTAAATGAACATGACTGATATGAACACTCTTGTACATGCCCCTGGTATACATATATAAAAAGATCTTAGGGTATATGCCTAGAAGTGAAATTACTGATTCTAGGACTATGTACATTTTTTACTTTTTGAGATAAGGTCAAATCGTTTTCCAAAGTGGTTTTGCCAATTTACGCTTCCACCAACAGGGTGTGTGTGTGTGTGTGTGTATACTTACATTACTCGCCCCCTTGTCAGTACTTGTTACAGTAGGACGTTTACACTTTTGCCAATTTAGTGGAACTTTAAAAAAAGTTTCTTCTTTCACTAATCTCTTCTACCTCCTATTGTTACTATCCTGTTTGAAGTAATTTCTGTATCTTTATATTTTCTCTAAATTATTACATTTTAAGAAGACTAGGTCTTAGGTTAGGCCTAGAAAACAAGTGGTTATATTTTTGGCTCCCTTTTATTGAAATTTTACTCTTTGCCAAACATTGTTCTAAGCATGATGTGTGCATTCATTATTTTGTTTAATTATTACTATAACACACCTCTCTGAAATAGATATTATTATTACTCTTACTATTATTATTTCTGTTTCATAGATTAAAAAACAATAGCTTAAAGATACAAAACACTTCCCTAAGGCCACACAAGGTCATTGGCATGCAACATAAGGCTTGTAATCACAACATCAGTGGCAAAACCTGATTGGATGCCATTTTTGATTCAAAAGGTTTTGATTTCAAAACCTTAGCACTTTATACTAGGCTTCACTGCCAGTCCACAAATGCTTCTGAAAAACTAGATGCCATTTGTTAAATTCTCTACTAGTATGTAGATTTCACTCTTTAGATAGTTGCTTTTATCAAGAATTCTGACAACTGCATACCCCCACTCACTGAGATCCACATGCTCACGTCACTTTTTAAAAAATGGGACATTAATAATTTTCTACATTTGCACAAGGCTATGACCATTTAAAAAAAGCCATACTCCAGGTATGGTCCTATAACTATAGATGCATATATTTTTATTGTCCTGGTTTTAAATTCAGACTTCTTTATATCCTCCCAAGCCCTAGTATAAATAGCTCTGAAGTTATATCTCCATGCATAAGTTCCTAAAAATGGGACATTGGAACATAAGCCAATTAAAATTCTGGGTTCAAATAACCTATCACACAAAAGGAGTGTGGACACAGTGTACATTCATCATCTTTTTATTTATAAAGAATACAACTTGCCCAATATGTTTCTGTGAAGTGTGCTAGTTAGAATTCCCAATAGGTGAAGCACGCTGCCTAAATGAAAGCCATTAATAGAATCCTCTTTGTTGTTTTGGAAAAGCTTATTTATGTGCTGAAATTCAATATTCTATCTTCTCTTATCAGCTGTTGCCATGGGATTTTAAATGTAAATTACTTTGGAATATAAATAAATGTTTATATTTGTCAAGCTGAGAAGAATTACTTGTTAAAACAGTATGCTAAGGTGCTTGTTCATAAATGACATCAGCTTTGTATTCACATGCAGCTATCAGCTTGGATTAATGTAGTTACATTTAGGATCAGTGAAGGCCGATGGATTTTGCAACCCACTTATGGTTTGTCTTTTGGATTTTTCTGCGGTACGCGGGCCTCTCACCGCTATGGCCTCTCCTGTTGCGGAGCACAGGCTCCGGACGCGCAGGCCCAGCGGCCATGGCTCACGGGCCCAGCCGCTCCGCGGCATGTGGGATCCTCCCAGCCCGGGGCACGAACCCGTGTCCCCTGCATCGGCAGGCGGACTCTCAACCACTCGCCACCAGGGAAGCCCCACACTTATGGTTTTGATGGAGAACAAAATAATCTTAACAAAAAGACTAGAATAAAAGTTCAGAATTTCATCTGGGGTTTTTAATAGACATAGTAAACAACACAATGTTGAAACACAATTGTATTCCCTTTCAATTTGTTTTAAAGCAGAAGCAGCAAGTGTTGGCTGCAACTATCTTTTTCTCTAGTACACAAATAAGCAAAGGATGCTGCATTTTGTTTTTGGGCACAGAATTTCCCCCCAGTGATGACAACCTTCTCTATTGGATATCTTCGTAAGGTCAATACATAGCATAGTAACAGATTCACCTGTAAAGACTGTGGGAATAGACTATCACTTCAAATTTTCATCATTACAATAATTTGGCAAGAATTTCTCCTAGCATTCAACTCTACAGGGATTATCTCACCATGTCTTCTAGATAATTCTCCAGCTATTGGATTTAAGATTACTGACAGGGTAAAATATTGTTTTAGATGGCTACTTCTACATTGGTTTTATTGTTCATATATATATATACATATGCACATACATACATATACATATGGAAATGGAAAGAAAAACTGATTTTTTTTATACAGTGGTTGTCAGTTTATTTAAATTATTGTGCGGTCAGTGCTACACATTGCATACTAAAATGTATCAATGTCCATTAGCCTCCTTCAGTGAATTCAGAGTCCTTGGAAAAATAATGCTACAGTGTCTTCCATATTACCTGTGGCAGTGATTGTCGAGTGTTACCCTGCATTCTAACTGACTTGCACAACAGCTTATTTCCCATTCCCACTTCAGAAATTCTGATTCAGCAGCTCTGAGAGAGAGTCAGGTACGTGCATTTTAAAGAGGACACCACCTTCTGGACCCCACTTTGAGACCTAATTTGTGATCCTTGTTGACAGGACTATTGATGGGCCCTTCCTAGTTCCCAATCTCTATAAAATTATTTTCTCCAGTTGTGGAAAATGACCACCACTCTCTCTTACAACTCTAGCATGGTATTTCTCCACAGGTGGTTAAGCAACCACCTACACTGGGATTAGGTAAGGTCCTTACTAAACTATACATTCGGCGGTCCCACTACAGATCTGTTAAATCAGATACATTTGGCTGTGGAGACTTAGAATCTTCATTTGAACCCAACTGATTTTTTTTTTTTTTTTTTTTTTGTCACCCACTGCCTTACTTCTAGGATCTTTCCTCACATAGGAATTTTAAAAGGATCATTTTGAGAATAATTCTGCTTTGATCTTGTGTTTCAGGCATTGTTGCCTCAAACCAAGCTAATCCATTTCACACTTCAAGACAGCCACCTCAGTAAAATTAATCTTGAGAACTTAGCTAAATTTGCTGAAATAATACCAGATTGTCAAGTTCCTCCCCTTGCCTATGCTCCTTATTTCCTGATTCATTTCACAATCTGTCTATTTAACTTTTGGCCTCCTTTCTCTCTCTGACTCTGTGAACAATCCTCCATCTTGAGAATATGGAGTAGATGAGAATTTCCAAGGCAGGGGAAAAAAAAAAGCAAAAACTACTAGAGGGACAAAGTCTTATTTTAGACATGTTTACTAGAATACAATCCTATTAGTTTGGGATTCTGACATCTGTAGAGACCTACCAAGAAAGCAAAAAGGATTATCCCAAAATCAAAGTGATATAGAGTGATTACTTCCAGTATAGTTTTAAAAAGTTTTAAAAATCCTCTGCAGGAAGCTGTTTTAGATTGATAAATCAAAGAATCTCAGGGTTGAAACAGAGCTCAGAAGTTGCCTAACCAAGGCATGCTAAATTGCTTTAGGAAGCAAGATAGTCTCCCTTTTGCCTCACTACCTGTTGTCTCTTTGGCCTTAGATCTTAAGAAGAGTTCTTACGGTAGGTGTGGTAGCTTGGTGCTCACCATTCATTCTAGTCTTTCTAGTGTGTCCTCCTATACAGTGGATGCCAGAAAGCCAAAACCTATATTTCCTAGATTCCCTTGCAGCAAGGGTTTGGATGTGATCTATCTTCAGACAATCTGGTAGGTTTGTGAAAGATTTGGAGGGCAGAAGTGAAGTGGAGATCCTACTGCTCCTTCTAAAATATCTGCTAGCAACAAGAACATGGAGACTTTGGGATTGTCTGTAGACTATCAGGGCATGTCACGTTCAGACACTCGCTCTGTGAGGACCTCTGCAATGTGCAGATCCTTTAGGCAAGGTGAGGCTTTGGAGTTACCAGTTCTGGTATCATCATCAGTCCCTGGAAAGGTGAGATATCTGTTCTAGAGCAGCAGTTGGAATGACTGCTTCTTCATGGTGGATCCTGACTAAGAGCTAGTGATTGACACAGATTGCCCTGAATCCTCCTTAGTTTCCTTAGTAGGCCAATTCTCTGGTATTTTTCTGGAAGTTGTTCTTTTTTCTATTAATGCATATAATATGAATATGCAATTAAATGAAATTGAATTTGCATTGCAGGATTTAATCCCTAAATCCTTAATAGCTTAAATTCATAAGCTATCCTTAAATAGCTACTATACATGTGACTCTCAAAGAAGGGAATTTCATAGATAGCTTTTCAAAAGGAGTCTTGTTGCAGGCTTTTTTGTTTTTAATTTTTCATTTTAGTCCTTGTATCTGGGGAGATTGGGGCCACAATGTCTAGGGAGTGATTGGGACATCTCTTCTTCTCTCAGTCTTCTCTATGATTTAGATTCATTCATATTTAGCTGTGGTGCCTCCATTTTCACTGATATTTAATATTTTATTACATGAATATCCATAATTTATTCATATATTCTTTTGTAGATGGACATTTAGATTAAGATATTTTTCTACTAAGAATATTCCCGTGCATGTCTTCTGTTGCACACATGCACGTACACCAGGTAATACACTTTAGAATGGAGTTGCTGGGTTGTAGAAAGAGCACATCATGATCAGCTCTGCTAGGAAATACAAAGCTGTTTTCCAAAGTAGTTTTACTAAATTAAATTCTCAACAGCAATAGATGAGAATTTCCATTTCTCCATATTCTCATCAGTACTTGCTATTACTAGATATTTTTAGTTTTCCTTTCAGGTAGGAGTAGCTTTAATGTTCATTTCCCAATTATTAATGCTGCCGTGAGGAAATGAAACATTCTGTCATGCACTGATTAAACATTTACTGAGCGAGAAACGGGGAAGACAGCTTTGAGCAAGACAGAAAAGGCCCCTGTTCTCGTAGAGCTGACATTTTAATGGAGGTCGACAGACAATAAGCAAACAAATAAACAAAGAGGTAGTGCTATGTGCTGTGATGCAAATAAAGGAGGGTGATATGATAGAGAGAGAATGGGAGTCTACTTTTGATTAGGTGGAGAGGGAAGGCCTCTCTCGCAAAATGACTTTTAACAACGTAGTGGGAAGATGGAGATGACATTACTCAGGGTAACTATAGACTATCATCCAAACCAGGGCAATTTTGAGAGTAATGAGCACCAGGATGATAGGTGTAGACTGAGACTGTCCAGGGCAAACAGTTCTGTATGGTCACCCTAACTTTCCTACTTTTACTCGTATCCAGTTTTCCTCCCCACAGGGCTCAGGGAAGACTTACTTCTCAGCTTCCTATGCAGTTTGATGGAGCCAGGTGACTAGTTCTAGCCAATGAAAAGTGAATCACTGCTGGGCTGGAGCTGTGGAAAGCTGATGCATGACAGTCAGGTTTTTCTCATTCCCTGATGCAGCCATCAAAGTGGCAACATGTTCCAGATGAGTGGCTACAAGCTACAAGATGGTGAGGCCTCCCTCCTTCTGGGACCTCGAGTAAATACACAGAGCAGAGCTCTCTGAAAAGCCTTGATGGAAATATAGAATAAGCGAGAAATAAACATTTTGTTACTGTTGTTTTAAGACATTAAGAATTAGGAATTATTTCTGCCACATAGTCTATCCTAACTGTTATGTTCTGAGAGTACAGAAACCTCTGAGTTTCTGTGGAAATTGTCATCAGCTACAATTCTCTGGTTTTCTTAGGATTCTGTGTCTGTTATAAATCATTTATTAGTGATTATCAAGCATTATGTGGTACAATAATGGCAGTCATAAGTGCACATTTTTAAACTCCTATCCTAGTTACATAGTATTTGATGGGTATTATCTCATTTTATTTTCAAGACAACTCTATGAGGTAGGTATTAGCATTACCCTAAGATTATAGATTAAGACATAATAAAAATTACAGAGGCACAGAGAGGTAAAGAAAAGTAACTTTCCCTGATTTATTTGTATAAGGAAAGAGAAAAAAGAAGTGATTAGAGCATAGGTTTTGAAGATACACATAACTGGGTATAAGCATTGGGTTCTGCCACTTACAAGGTGTTTGCAACTGATTAGGTCATGTGACCTCTCTGAGTCTTAACTTCCAATCAGCAGAAATGTTGTGGATAATAAATGTATGCAGACTATGAATTGATAGTGAGTTTCAAATAAGATAATTCAGTTACTTCCATGTGTGGCTCATAGGAAGCATACAATAAGTAGTACTTATGGTTTTTATCATCGTCAACATTATGATCGCAACTACTCATATCACATCTGGAACTTTGCATTGAGTTCTGGATATCACATTTTAATGTGGACATTTACAAATAAGAGTGTCTTTAGGATTTGGTCAGTGTAAGATCTGGGGATCGTATCATTTACATGAGGATCATGTGAAAGAATTGTAAAGAGTTGGTTTGGAGAATAAGGCTTCAGATAGTTATCTCCTAGTATCTGAGATGCAATCACAAGAGGAAATATTAGAGGTGTTGTGTAGCTCCAGAACAACAGCAGTTGTTTCAAGGAGAACTTTTTAACAGGCAAAGTTATTAAAAAATAGAGTGGGCTGCTGTGTGAGGGTATGAGCTTGTCCAATGCTTGATGGCTCAAAAGCAGGTCACGCCATTTTGTAAATGTGAATCTTGTATGGAGTTAGAGGTTAGACTAAATGAATTCTACAAGTAAAATGAGTCTTCGAGAAAGATCCTCTTCAGTGCACAAGTGATGCAGGCTGCAAGAAATTGGTATAGACAAGCAGTCATCTATTTGAAAAGGATTCCAGAGTATTGGTGTCTATGTTCTTTTTATGTGCAAATAAGAATTCAGGGCCATTTTTGACAAGTTTTCTAGGAGCAAGTATGCGTGAGAGGCTGGGTCAATTCTAGCCCATGTGGGTTGCAAATTACTTTATTTATGTGGTTCTCTGTTTAATTTTTATTGTATCTCTCCGTAACGTGCTATAAGCTTCATCTGAGCAGGTATTGAGTCTGTCTAGTTCACTTCTCCACTCACAGTATCTAGAAAAATATGTGGCTCATAGCATTCACAGAATAAATATTTTCTGAATGAATCAATTAATGAGTGGTGGTAAAAATGGACAGGATTTGATGACCTTTTAGATGGGAGGGAGATCAGGAAGAGGAAAAGCCAAGAATGGCTCCCAGGTTCTGAGCCTAGGTAACTGGTTAAATGGTAGCACCATCCATCTAAATAGGAAATGTAGGAGAAATAGATATTTTGGGTGGTTTGAGGATGATGACAAATTGAATTGTTGATGTGTTATATGGGTCCCTTGTGGGACATCCAGGTGGAAACCCCTAAGGAGACAGTTTTATGTGTGCATGGGAACTTGGTTTAGGGCCATGTCTGGCAAGCATCTATTCTGTGTTGAAGGTAGAGCTATGGCAGTAGATGCAATCTCACAAAGAAAATATAGGGACTGATATGAAAAGAAGGCTGAGGAGAGGACCCTGGGAAACCAGCCATTCACGCTATTGCCTGAGGAAGGCGGCAATAATCCAGGAAAATGTAGCAAAGGGATAAGGAAAGAAACAAATAAACCAGAAGTGAAATCAGAAACATCACAGTAGGAGAGATTCTACTCCAGAAAGTCTAAGAAATTGAGGCAAGCTTCCAGATAATCTATCATCACAACATCAAACCCATTTAAGTGCCAAGAACTTAGAATCAAAATTCCTATCTTTAGAATACCTAAAACCTGACCTCACATTTTTGTTTAATTTCAGTGATGAGATCACTATCTTATAAAGCAAGTCATGTATGACCCTGATAAAATGTGTATACACACTAAATGTGTATATGAGTTGACTTAGTTTATTCCAGCTTTTATTTGAACTTCTGTGTGTAAAGTCTAAACAGTAATTTATTAAATGATGCCCCATCCAAGTAGAAGAAATATAGGGAATACATGCCTTATTCAAAGCAAATGTTCCATAAGGGAAAATTTCCAAACTGCAGGATTTTGACTTAATAAAGGGCTGAGATCAGACCATCAATAGTGAGTTAAACCTATCCCAAGAGAATTAAAGGAGTAAAAATGCATTTATAAGGTGAAAGAAGCAGTAGTAGGTGCTGAGGAGACAACCTACTAAATGAAATTAATGATAACTCCAAACTGGTTTCTCTCCTGAATTCATTTTGGCATTTTTCTGGAACAAAAGAAGATAAAAGAACTATCTGGATAACTGGAAAATAATAAAGATATATTTAGAAAGTCGATAGCAATAATAACCTTGTATATACCTAAACATACACGACTTCGGAGTTTTTTAGTCATGTAACTGAGGAATAGGCAGAGTGGGTATAATTTCCAGTAGCTGAGGGCTGCTGGAAAACTGCCCATTCAGATAAATGTTTATCGCATGGAACTTGCATAATGTCCATGACATTTTATTTAAGTCTGTGCTATCCAGTTACAGTAGCCCTATCCACATGTGACTATTTAGATTTAAATTTTAAATACTTAACATCATAATAAAAGTAAAAATTCAGTTTCTCAGTTGCCGTGATGGTTTGAGTATGTTAAATGGTTAATCAGGCTTACTGACTAGTTAAATGGCTGAACCGTGAGTTTCAAGATCTTGCCTCAGCAAAATTACAAGTGATTTTTTAAGTTTTGTACGGTCCGAGTCACTGGTGCATTGATAAAGTGCTTGGTTTAACCGATGACAGTCAGGGATATGTTGTATTAACAGCCACATCATAGGGTCCCTATAAGATTTCAATGAGCTGGAGAGTAAGTGAAAATACAATGCAAGCTGTAAATTGCCTATGCAAGCGCAGGTTTTTACGTGGAATAGAACATAATTGCAACTTTACCTTAATGAAAAATATCAGCAAATGTATGTTGAGTACCTAAATTAGCATATTTTTCATAAAAATAAATGATGTATTAACCACTTAACTGTGTACAGCTCTATCCTTGCTGTTGAGCAGAGGTTCCTTCTGCCTTACCATTCCATACTAATCATAGACTTGCATAAAATACTTGCTATGTGAGAATAGTGGGTATTGTGGAAATAGTGTGGGCTTTACCTCCAGGCATTCACCTCATTTATGTATCCATTCATTTAACACATTTTTATTGAGACTCCAGAGCCTCTTTCATTGAACAAATGTTTCTGAGATCCCAGCAATGTGAAAAGGGGGTAATATGAAGAAATTACTGAGTTGAGATATGGAAAGTAAGAATAATTAGAGGAGTAGGGGGAGAATTTTTTCCACACAGAGAGAACAGCACGTGCATCAGGACCACGGATGAAAGAGAGTGAATGTGACTGTAGCCCACAGAGGAGGGGTGAGGCTCTGTGCCAAGGCTGGAGGGAGAGACAGAAGCACACCCAGTTGGTGCCCTGAAGCCCACACCAGCAATTAGGGACTCACCAAAATAGGGATGCTGCCTTGTCAGACTGACAGCTGCTGCAGTAAAGAAAGAGTGGGTGAAAGTCCATCAGTTCAATGGCAGATGAGGTGGTCCCAGGAAGAGAAGAACGTAGCCGGTTATTAAACGGTAATGGTGAGGGGGGTAGACATTATTCCAATAAAATGTTCCTGGATATGAATTGCATCTTGATTTTCCACACCTTAGCAGAGATACCAAGGCAGTCACTTCACATCTCCAAGGCTCAGTTTCCTCATTTTAAAACTGGAATATTAACCTAAGGATGTGGGGGAATTAAGTAAATGGATATGCATAAAAACACATTGTCAGCTCCACAGTGGTATATAACTTCAATCATGGAACTCATTAGCCCTGTTTACTTTAGAATTGCATTTTCAAGCTAGAATTGAAAGACAGCAAATTCGTCAAGATTTGCTGTGTTCATGAGGAATACAGCTGCTGTGAGTAGAAGCCAATGACCTTGCAAGGGCCTCGATGGCCTCACAGGATCTGGTTCCTGTTGTCTGTCTTTCCTATCTTCTACAACTCTTCTATTCCAGGCATCTCTTGAATATACAAGGCATCTCTCATTGTACAGTCTTTTCTCTGTCAAGTGTAAAGTGCTTTTAGCACCAGCAACCCCAGCCAATTCCTTTGCACATGGCTCAATATTGCCTTTTTTTTTCATGGCACTCATCACGTTTTATGCATACCTTATAATTTATATGTGTCTTATGTTTATTGTCTGTATTCCCCTAGAAGAATGTAAGCTCCATGAGAGAAGGGAAATTTGAGTGTTTTGTTCACTAATGTATCAGGTAAAATAGTGGTTGACCCATAGAAGAAACTCAACAAATGTTTTTTGAATGGATCTGAGAAGAATGCATTTCAAATATCATATGTCCTGGAGCTCATATGTGACAATTCTCATTCTTCTCCTGCTTCTCAGTGACACGCATCAAACTTGTAGATAGCCAAAAATATTACGGTGAGCCTTTATAGAGGAAGGAAGAACAGATATGACTGAGCAAAGGGAATTCTAATTCTCAATGTGTCTATGGAAAGAATAACGTGGAAGTTAACACCAAGCAAATCTCATTTCAGATATCAGTGAGTAATTGAATAAGTTATGAAAGAAAAAGTCCAGAAACTCATGAAATAATTGGTAATGGATACTGAGGGACTATGAAGAAAAAATTATGCTCCTTAGAAGGACTTGTTAAATATGCTTATGAACAGGTTCAAAAATTGGTTGAGAAAGTCTTGGCATATTCTAACTGCACCATCTTAATGTAACTTCATTCCTCACAATACATGCATCTCAGATCATAGAGCACCTGCCCAGAGATGCCGTTCTATCGAAAACCACTTCCCACATTGCTACCCCATCACTATCCAACTTTACTTTTCTTCACTTATCACTTCTTGAAACATATTATATTTGTTTACTCATTGTTTATGTCTCCTTCAGGGAAGGATAAACTCTATCAAGTCAAGAACTTTGCCTTTCTTGTTGCCTGTGATATCCCTAGCACCTCAGCAGGGACTGGCATACAGCAGGCACTTGATAAATGTAAGATAAATGAATAAATAAATATTTTTTACATTTTTTGTCGGGGAAGAGGAAGAAGAGGGAGGACCAGCTGGGCAGCGCCTCTTTACTGTCCATTCTGTCAAATTCAAACTCTGGATTAGGAATTTAAGGTCTTTCATCATTTTATTCAACAACAACTCACGGATGTGTATACACAAGGTTAAAGATAATGAGATGTGGCTTCAGCTTTCAGGATGTTTGTAATTTAGTGGGGAAGAAAGGCAAAGTTCCTAACCATAGGTCTAGATAGGCCAAACAAATGCTGAAGCTTGTCAGGGCTACAGAACTGAGCAAAAGTAGGGCCATTGCCTAGGGCAGAAGTAGCCAGGGAAGATGGGGTGGGGAAGGTGAAGGATTGAGGTTCAGTCATTATTACTTTCACTAATTTCTGCTGCCTCTCACTGAATTGTACCCTACTTATTTGCTCTTCCATGAAAAACATCTTTGCTGTCATTCTCAAAGCACTGGCCTTGGTATACCAACTAACACAACTTTTCAATTCTCCTTTATTAAAGTACACATACTCCCCACCTTACAAATTTAACATTCACTTCACATTGACCTTCCTCAAGAAGCCCACCTTAATGAATTCCTCCTTACTCTGTATTTATACATTTAAACGGTATTCACTGTATTTGGTACGTATAGGTGCTATACATTGAATGTAAGCTGAATTGGCTAGGGAGATAGACATACAACTAATCATAATTTAGGGAAGCATTAAGCATTATAAAGAACACTGTGGGAGCAAAGGAGAGGGAATAACCTATTTACCAAAGAAGCGACATTGAGGCTAAGATTTGAAGGATTAATAGATACTTCACCTGCCAAGAAGGAGATATGTATAAAGAAAACAGTAAGGAACACAGATATGAAAATGTATTGCAAAACATGAATCGTTTAGTGAAGCTAATCTATAGTATATGGAGTGCTGGGAGATTGGATTAGAGATATATTTTGGAGTTTGATTGGGAAAACCTTTGGATGTCTTACTAAGGAGTTTAAACTTTGTGCTATAGGCACATAGAAGATATGTTTAAGAGAGGAGTGTGATATAATCAATTCTAGTTTTGGACAAATAACTCTGCAGGAGTAGATCAGGGTAGGGAGAGATTAGAAGTACATTTATCACCCCAGGGATGGTGACTTTTACATTTTTAAAAGATTGTCCAAAATGCTCTGATATAAAAATCAAAAAGCTATTTTAAGGAGTGGAATCTCTTAATCTCTTTTAAGACCAGCATTATTTTACTTTTGCTATTGTTTTGAGGGATTGTTTTTAACACTTTTAAGTTTGTTAAAATATTTGCCAGTTATGTCCAACATTGAATTTTATGCTTACTGCACTATAAATTCCTGGAATTAATACAGTAGTGAGGATACAATAGTATAAAAGAAGGAAGAAAAAGCCATAATACTATTTGATAGTTTCCTACATACCAAGTGTTTAAAAATATTTTCTTTTATTTTTTTACAAAGACCCTGTGAAGAAAACATTATTATTTCCATCTTACAATTATGGAAATTAGAACAAAAACTTTAAGGAAATTGTCTAATATCTCACAGCTATAAAGAGACAGGGATGGGGTTCTAGACCATGCTTAGTTGACTCCCAAACCCTTTTATTTCCATTTTGCCATTTTCCATTAACTAAACATGAATCAAGGGTTTACTGTGTCCCCTTCATGAGTACTAGACTTTAGGAACATACCATAAGTAAACTGGTTTTTCTTCATTTTCAACATCCCCCCTCTTTCTGCCCTCCAAAAAAAAAAAAATGTTCTCTACTCTTGTCAGCCATACTCTGTGTCTCAGAAAGCTGAACTTTATAGGCTGTATCACCCAAGTTCCTTTACTCTCTGGTTACTAATGTGGTTCTTCCATTGGGGGCCATAGGTAGTAATTCGGAGACCAGGAAAATTCATTTCCCATACCTACTCCCTCTCTGCTTTTTAGTGGTTTTTCCATCTTTGACGATATTCCTCTGCAGCCACAAGTCCTGTTAGGCAGCCCTTTTCTGAGGTTCAGTTCCCTCAAGCAGGCTCTGAAAATATCATTTCCTCCTCTTGCCTCTTCTATCCTAGAGATGGGATCAGCTCCCCAGTATTGTCAGCCCTAAGGTGCTTCTCTGTTCCTTCCAACTCCTTTACCCTTGCTCATAACTCAGTAAACTCATCATTAAACTTTCTCCTTTGATGGTGCTATTGCTTTCATTCTGGGACCCTAACTGATTCCATAACCTCCCACTAGACCATAAGATGCATGAAAACAAGGGTGATGATTGTCTTGTTTATTGATTCATTCTCAAGGATAACTAGTTCTTGAAAGGACTCTAGTTACACAGAGCCTGACAACCTGATAAAAATAGGTCCTGTTGTTTAAATTTCCAAGTTGAGATGTCAACTATCTTAACTAGTAGATATCAACTACTTTGCTCCCATCCCCAGGGTTTTTCCAATATATTTTGCCCAGCTGTGTTTATGCCCAGATTTATTCTTGTAATACCTTCTATTCACAGAACATTTAATATTCCAATGTATAGTAAAATTCTACTTACTTGGGGTGGTTGGAAAAAGGGATATTCTGATTAAGTAAATGTAATTGTAAAGAGCCCTGTTGGGACTAGTTCAATTTCTGCCACTTTATCCCAGTTTCAATTGGGGCATGTCCTTCAAACTTTCTGAGCCTCTGTATTTGTATAGATGGAATAGTATAATACTAATATGTAATCATTTCCATCTCTTCTTGTGAAAATGGAAAGGCTCTTCTTCCCCTATGAGGACTTAAGGTAATTTTCCCATGAGCCTCAGGATTGCAAACAGACCAAGTTTCTTTGAGCCAATATACCTCCCACACCAACTGTGTGTTCTCAAGTATTTATCAGCTTCAACCCTCCAAGATGAGAAGTCCCAGCCATATGTTCTGAGCCGTTAGGCCTTGACTGAGCAATGCAAACAGATGGGCCCACTGGAAAGATGCCGAGATGTTGGCAGAACCAGCTCCTGGAACTTGGGTGCTTTCTTTGAGAAATGAGAATTTTCTGGGTGATAGTAACAGTGATGGCAATAGGAATAGTGTTGAGGAGAACCAGCCTTGTTAAAAGTTGGCTCTCACCCATGTAAAGCTGTGCAAAAGCCTGCATCCTATAACACAGTCTTGAAACTCAAACCTTCATGGAAAGGAGTTGTGAGCATTTGAGATTATAAGCATTTGTTGCAGTAGAAGGAAGCTTTGCCAAATCTAGTTTGTTCGTTTTTAAAATATTTAAAAATAGGACTTGTTTATAAAAATACATTTTATGGAAAAGTCCAATATAATGTAATCTCTTTAATACGACATTGACTATATATAAAATAGTATAATTACTGTTATAATTTTACAATTGGCTAATTATCAAACAAAAAGAATCTGGAAATATGTGGTAATCAGTTAATAACAATAATAGATAATACTTATGAATCATTTACGGTATGTCTAGTAGTGTTCTAAGCTATGGGTCCCCAAACTACAGCTGCAAGCCAAATCTAGCCCTCCATCTGTTTTTGTAAAAAAATTTTATTGGAACACAGCCACACACATTTGTTTACATATTGTCTGTGGCTGCTTTCCCCACTACAAGAGCAGGGTTGAGTAATTGTGACAGAGACCGTGTCCTGCAAAGCCAAGAATATTTACCATCTGGCCCTTTACAGAGAAAATTTTCTGACCTCTAAGTACCAACCTAAGCACCTCACATATTTTATCCTGTTTACTCCTTTCCTCACCTTAAGAAGGACAGTATTCTCCCCCCTGCTTAACTGCAGTTTCACTTTCCATGATTTCAGTCGCCTGCAGTCAACCATGGCCAAAAATATTAAATGGAAAATTCCAAAAATAAACAATTCATAAGTTTTAAATTGCGTGCTGTTCTGAGTAATATGATGAAATCTCAAGCTGTCTCGCTCCATGACACCTGGGATGTGAATTATCTCTTTGTCCAGCGTATCCGCACTGCATACACTACCTGCTCGTTCATCACTTAGCAGCCGTTTTGGTTATCAGATCGACTGTCGTAGTATCGCAGTGCTTATGTTCAAGTCACCCTTATTTTACTTAATGATGGCCTCAAAATGCAAGAGTAGTGATGCTGGCAATTTGGATATTCTCTTACAATGCCTCATTTATAAATCAGCCTTTATCATACGTATGTATGTATAGGAAAAAACGTGTTGTATATATAGGATTCAGTACTATCTGAAGCTTCAGGTATCCACTGGGGGTCTTGGAACATAGCCACATAGATAAGGGGGGGCTAATGTATATGGTATATTTATCTTCATCTTATAAATGAGAAAACTGAAAAATGGGAGAGTTAATTGGCCTAAAATCTCACAAGTAAGAGATTCAGTCTCTGAGAGTCTGAACCTAGCATCCATGTGGCACTGCCTTTTCTTCAGGCTTATTTTGACTATTATAAAGAGTCTAGGAATTAGTGAAGAATTGGAAATGGTTCTCTATTCTGTTCTACCCAGATTGCCAGCTCCTGAGAGCACCTAGAGTCTTTAGCTTTAACTGGCATGGCCCAAACTGAATCTTCTCTGAGTCCCTCCTCCCTTCAACTCCTTTCCCATGCCCCCGACTCTCAAACTCTTTTCTCCAACTTCCCCTACCTCTAGGTGCTCTGCCACATTACTTATTCTCCTAGTCTCAGAAGTCTTTCCATTCCATTAGATTTTTTTCCACTTGACTATAGCTGAGAGGGTTTGAGTTATATGTAGGTGGAAAAGAAACGTGAAGAGAATTCCTTTGCAAAGTCAAACATCCATAAGGCAAAAGAACACGTACGAGGTTTTCTCCCCCCATGCTCTTTGGTATTATTAAGCTAAAAGAGTTTCCGTTTCTTTTCTATGTTTTGAATTGTACTACAAAAGGCCTCCTTCCTTTTTCCTAATTTACTATATGCCTGGCCAACAAAAGAAGTGGGATAGTTTTGGAACCCGGGTAGGTGAGAATAGAGAAACTCCTTACCCTGTGACAATATAAAATCAATGAATGTAGAACTTTAAATCTGGCGATTGGAGAGCAGAAATTGAGCCTCACATACACAGTCTCCCCTCTCATGACTGAAGCAATTATCCAGAATGCTGGTACCCAAGAATAGAGTTGTAAAAGCAGCTGCTTGGGATTCTTACGATAGAACACACATAAAGGTCCTAGTTCTGGTGACGGGAAGATAGATGTTGTTCAAGATTTTACAGTTACTGAAATGAGGACAATGATGGTAATAATGTTGATGATGATTATCCTTAGAAGTTCCAGATCATGAAAGTTTCCATTACAGCACACCAACAGTTCCTCATGGTTGTGCTCTCCAGGAAGAGAGCTTTTTAGAGGAGGTAGGACCGATTGTTGCTGGTTACCAGCCCTGAGGCTTTTCTTTGTGCATCTCCACAAGACATTGCAGATGGAGTGATCTTTCTAACAGGTGATGTGATCAAGGCACCTTCACCAACCCCCAACCCCTTAGTACCAGGGCAGAACATAACGGTTCTTCTGTTGCATGAACTGCAAAGCCTTTTAATGATGCATATCACTTTGTTAGTAGTCATTTGAATTAAATATTTTAATGACCCTGATGAAACTGGAACACTTGACATTGAAATTTTAATAAACCCGCAATTAAACAAGGGTCACTAAACGTAGAGGGGAGTACAGAAATGTTATCCCTGTAGCATGGGGTTCTGTGCATCAGGTATCAGTGGAATCGCCTTAGGCTTTACCGGATGAAGTGTCCTTATGGCTGACTTCAACCACAAAAGTCCCAGGGGGTTGGGTTTGCTCTAAATTACTTTGTAGCCTGAAAGAAGATCTATATTCTAAGTAGTTTTCCACTTCATGGAGTATCCAGAGCTAGCCCACTCAAAGTTATAACCTGTACCCCCTTTAGTCTCAAAAGCATTTTAAGTTAAACTCCATTCAAATCTGTTTCTATAAAAAATTATATACATAGAAAGCATTACTGGAAGGATATATGTCCTGAATGTCAAAAAAGATTGGCTAGTGTAGCGGGGAGTAGGGTATCACAGTTCAGTGCTGTTTGTTTTTTCTGTTTGCAAATGGATAGTACTTGTATAATAAGAAGAAAAAAGTCTTTGAAAAAGCTGTGTCCTGGATGGAAAGAGAAAAGAAGGGCTTTGTTGTTGTTTTTCATTTGTTTTGTTCTGGTTTGTTTAAACGTGTGATTATTCTTGAAAGTCTGTTTCTGTTCTGCACAGGGTAGTAGAGCCATTTCCAAGGTGTTCTGAGTATTAAAGAATGGTAGGCATTGAACTATCTCCCTCTACTTCCTCTACAGCATTTTGCTTATATTTTAGGTACTTTTCTCCCTTCAGGAAGAACAATATCTAGAAGAAGAACTTGGCCATCTTAGCAAATGTGCCTTAGACCAGCCATGAGTGTCTGAGATGGATCCTACTCAATAAAGTAATAGTGGTGACATTACTGGTGGTTGTAATATTAACATTAATAAAAATATTATCAACAGCCCTCTATTTTGAGGGCTATTTGATTGCACTGCATGTATTAACTAACCTTTATATACAATAAGTTTATGAGGTTGGTTCAATGAAAATAACTGTGATGTATAAAGGTTCAATAATTTGCATAAGGTGACAAGTATGTGTTTGACATAGGATTCGAGGTATCTGGCTGCAGAGTCCACAGTCAACAGACAATGGACAATGCATTGAAATTGTCCATGGGAATTGAATTGGAATGGATACTTGCAATAGAAGACAGACAATGCTTCTTTTCTGGCTGATGAGACCTCTTTTCTAGCCAGAGAGGCTAAATGCATACTGGGAGGAGATGGTACTTGTACCCAGTTGTGTATTGAGTCTCTTCTGTCATCCTCAGAAAGGAATGTTAGGCAATGGTCGGTCTGTGGACACAATACTCATGGACTGCGTCAGGAGGTCATGAACCTCATCCATCTGGAGTTCCCAATGTCATTACCAGAGCTCCATAGAACCACAGAGCTGGATAGTGCTTAGAGGATACAGTGAGCCTTTGTTGTTTTTTGATTACCCAATATCCATTACACTTTCTTTTGGAAACTGCACCCTCATTTCCTCTTGGGAAATTATCTTTTCCAAGACTTGCAGTCTGATTTGCCAAATAATCAAGTAATCTAATAAAAAGACTAGGTACACGATTCAAAAGACAAGATCCATCAGATGCTTCCTTTCTGGAACTTGAATTACCAGTTAGCATGATGAAAATACTGAAAACAACTGGAGGTCTTGTTCATTCCAGAGATGGCACCTGGAGCCACTGAAACTTCCTAAATCCCATTCCAAACCAACTATTCAGGGTCTCTTCACTCCTGTATGTCCACTTCCCCGAATCAGCATTCCAATAAGATTCTCTTTGGGTCTAAAAATTCTAGAGCCATTTTCCATGATGAAAACAGTTCAGCCTTTATATAAGCCATTGAGTCAAAATTTTACAAAACATAAGAGTCATCTACTCAGTATTTCAGACATTTCAACTTCTGTTTTATTGAAGAAATGCTTATATAATACTCTTATGTGTCAAAGCTCCACTCTAAACACTTTATACATATGGAGGAGCACAGTTCTTTGTGAAACTGCTGTTTCATTATTGGGTGGAAGCTCACATTGTTGGACAGTCGTTTTTTCATATTTGACTAAAATCTGCTTCTTTGTTCTGTTTACCCTCCTGATCCTTGTCCTGCTATCCACTACACAGAATAACACCAGATGTGCTCTCCCTTTGACTCCTTGTTTTACATTAACCAGTTGTAGATTTAGATATATGGATGAAGCTCACAAAGACTATAATGTTTTAACCCTTGCAATTCTAACTTGAGTGTCATCTGTGTTAAAGGACTGTCCTTCATCTGCTACCTTTGTCTATATTGCAATGATTGAGAATATCATATTAGGGAATTGGTAAAATCCTAATACACAAAAACAAAAGAGAAACATTATTTTCTTTAAATCCTATCACTGTCAATGAAAAAGAGTCTCAAGGCTTTATACCTTGAATGCCTTTCGATATAATGTCATCAGTTACCCCCATCCATGCTTTCTCTTTATTCATGCATTTATTCATTCAATAAATATTTATCAGCCACATATGCCAGGTGCAAGACAGAGTGCTAGGTGCTTTGGGGTGTAAAACAATAAATCAGACATGAACATCTAACATCTACATTAAAAAATTAAAAAATCAACCATCGACTTACTTAGTGTTTACGGAACCAGTACCTAGACAATAGATTTTTGTTATTGTTATTTGATTTGTTGTTTGTTGCCACCATCTAGCTCCTTGATGTTACGTAGACAGCTAGTAAAGGTGCAATTCTTGGAAGCATCTTCTCTAGCACAATACTCAAGGATGACATACTAGCTATTTAAAGACATAAGAAGAAGCTTTACTCTTGCTCCTCAAAGGTTTCTGACTATTGTTCAATAAGAATTAGTGGTTCTTCCCCAGAAATGGTTTCAATTTTTATTTGTCCCTGATATAAAATGAGCTTTGAGAATACAGGTGAAACACTTTTATAGAAACCTCCAAACCCAGCAAAAAAAATATTGAAGCACAGCAAGATGGGGAGAGGAGGAGAAAGGGGGGAAAAGGAAGATGAATATTAATTTTTTATATTAGTATTACAAGAAATATCCCATGTTTTATGCCTACTTATTGCTCACATACCACCAAGATAGGTGATCTTTAAAACCCACTGGTGCTAAGATTGATACGGAATACTGATCATGAAGGATACTCATGGAAATAGCACGTCTCTTTTTAAATTTTAGGGAATAGCCTCTATAATATCCGGTGACATACAATTTGAAGTCAATGTATGTACAATACATAATATTAGAGCATGTCCCCGCTTTCCCACCCTCCAGTCCATTTTAAAGAGAGAATAAATATCACCTTTGATCCAGAGGCAAGGTGCTGAAGGAGAATTCCCATCATTGCCTTCTAAGAACCGTTCACTTTACTTTGCTTACCTTTACAGAGTTATGAGTCAGTTACACTTGCTCTTTTCCCTAACAAAAGATTGTATCCCCAGCCCGGGCTATATCTATGCTTTCTCCAATCCCACGTAGACAATACCGATCCCCCGCAAATTAAAGGCCTGGGATGGAATGGAACAGAAGAGTCAGTGCAGAAAACATTGTATCTACTGCAAGAAAATCCACAATATTCATGAAATTTAGGTGACTTTATTTTTATGTATATAGAATAGTCATTCTTTTCAAGTGTTTGATGGCATTAGCACATGCATGGTACTAAGATAAAGACTGGGCATTAGGGCTTCCCTGGTGGCGCAGTGGTTGAGAGTCTGCCTGCCGATGCAGGGGACGTGGGTTCGTGCCCCGGTCCGGGAAGATCCCACATGCCGCGGATCAGCTGGGCCCGTGAGCCATGGCCACTGGGCCTGCGCGTCCGGAGCCTGTGCTCCGCAATGGGAGAGGCCACAACAGTGAGAGGCCCGAGTACCACAAAAAAAAAAAAAAAAAGACTAGGCATTAGAGGAGAGGGGAAGGATGAAGTACAGTGGAGAGTTTTCCTTGTTTGGCCTCTAGCCTCCTTTTCCTTATGGACTTATATCAGGTTCCAAGAGAAGAAGAGACTAAGAAGCAAGAATAAGTGTTTTCATAAGACATTACAGACCCCAAGATGGGACTTCTTTGTACCGTATGCATGTGGTCACCAGAAATTGATTTGAGAGAAACCCCTTCAGCACTACTTGAACTTGTGGGTAGGTGATATACAAAGCAATAGAAATTGAACCTCTGAGTTCAGCCGTACCTGGGTCTGAATTAAAGATCCTGATTCTCACTTTATGGCTGTGTCACCTAGAACACATTACTCCTGCTGTATCTTGTTGTCCTCATAAGAAATGGGATCATAGCCACAATTCATAGATGGTTGTGTGGATTACATGTGTGAGGCAGAATGGGGTTTTCTTTTCTCATCTTTATATCTGTGATAACAAAAATGATTTTACCCCAAGATTTAGCTTTTTTTTTTTTAACAACTAGTTATTCTGCAACTTTTAGTTTAGAACCAAAATGCAGGCTGATGTGAGAGAAACTGGGTGATTTATAGTACACTTAGTCCCAGCATTATGAATGAATTTTGTTCCAAAGGTTCATTTGTATGTAAGTCATCTACCACATTACAGGCACTGAACAGATGCTAATTGCTGGGTACCTTCCAGTTTTAAATGGCATCTGACATTTTAGCAATCCCTAATGCAGCATTGTCCATTCTTCTGCTACCCATGAAGACAGTGAATAAAGCAAAGATGCACCTCCCTGAAATTGACTTGAATTTTTGAAGGATTCTTAATAATTTTAAATCCAGTGAAATATATTGCAATAAAAATTCAAAAAAACTTCTATCCAGTCTTCAGCAAATAGTTTTATTCATGCTCAAAGTATTGCTCCAAAGAATATTGGAAGAAAATTCTTCCACCTCAGATCGTCCTCCTGATGGAGACACTTGGGTCTCCGTCAAATTAAAACTAGGCAATTAATGCACGGGCACTGACTTCTTTCCTTTAAATAATCAGTTATATTTCACTTCTCCTCCATCTATGTCTTCTACCCCTGAAGAATTCAACAGGGCAGAAAATGTCAGGATTTGAGGAAGAGAACTTGTGAGGTATGATCCTTAATGGTAAGCAGTGAAAGCAAACACAAAAAATATATATACAGAAGCACTGCATTTTGGAGATTAGACAGAACATGCCATGTATGCTGTAGAGATAGAAAGGTTCCCAGTTCAATAAAATAGATCCTTTTTCAATAAAATAGATCCTTTTTACCTAGATATCTTGCAGAAACCAGGAAATGAGTTGGGAGCCTTGCCCATCACTCCACTGTAGACTGCAAATGAGAGTCCAGCATTAGACAAATGAGTAGCAGAGTTAAGAGAAATTCTCACATTATTGGCAAACACCCAGTCTGGAGACACCTTACTCCATCCAAGGCAGATTCAAGTGAATTAAGAAAATATTGGACATATACAAGTTACAGAAAAGGAAAGGAAACTATAAGAATATCGTGTTTTTAAAAATGACATATTAAAATCCAAAAGAAAATTTTAAAATTAAATATTCAGTGAAATACACTAAGAAACAGAAAAAAATATCTGTTACATAGAAGCAAAAAGTCACAAAAGAAAAGTAGGCTGAAATAAAAGAATAGCAGAATAGGATGAAAACAAAGTTGGGTGAGCTAAAAAAAAAAAAAGCAAAAATACCAAAATTATAGTAGCAGAATTACAGACCATATTGAAGGCAGATGGAGGCAGAAAAGATAATAACGTGAAAAATCAAATCAAGATGGTGGAGGAAAACCTGAGAAAACAAAGACATGAAAATGGAGAGGGCAAACGGTCACACAAGAGTAGGAAAGAGAGAATCACCTGCCACTGTCTGGATAATTGCTATACCTGAAAAGGAAATTGATAAATGCAACAAAAGCAACAATGGAGTATTCTTTTTAACATCATTATTGGAGTATAATTGCTTTACAATGGTGTGTTAGTTTCTGCTTTATAACAAAGTGAATCAGTTATACATATAGCCCCATATCTCCTCCCTCTTGTATCTCCCTCCCACCCTCCCTAACCCACCCCTCTAGGTGGTCACAAAGCACTGAGCTGATGTCCCTGTGCTATGTGGCTGCTTCCCACTAGTTATCTATTTTACATTTGGTAGGAACAATGGAGTATTTTTAAGAGAAGAGATCTTCTCTGAGCCAATGACCTGAGGATGCAAATGGAAAAAGGTCAGGGTATGCTAAGCAAAATCAAAGAGTCATATATGTAGACACATCCTGGCAGAAACATGAATTTCAGGTTTGAAGAAAAACATTCTACAAACATCTAGACAGAAAAAAACGTTTCTTCCCACAAGAACAAAGAGAGACAAACTTCTCTTTAATAACACAATACTTCTCTTGTAATAGGACACTGATCTACAAAATATAAGCCAGATGCTTCTAAGGAAATTCGATCATGACTAAAAGCCCAGGTTCTTGAGACTTAGAAATTAAATGCTATACAAAATGGAGTTCATGAGTCAAATGCTTATTTTACCCTAAAGGAAATATATATATACATAATTTTTCCTGTTTTGATAGTATGACACCTGCAGTTAATTTTAGAATACACCGTATGGCCCCTCATGCTGCTAAGCTGTACCATACTTAACTTTAATTAAAATGTCATTTTTCTTCCTCCCTCATCTGTATTTCAAAGATGACTTAGTTATATCTTTTTATTGAGCCCATATAACATTGACCATCTCCACGCATAAATGGAAAGCAAATGCCTCTCCTAAGAGTTCCCTAGGAACTCTTTCACCAAGGGGTTTCAATAAATTTGGAGACCATGAATGTCTCCAAGATGTTTATTAAGTCTTTCCTTATGTTCATGATCTTTACAGAGAGTGTATTGAATCCTATCTACTTATTCTTCACAGCTCCCACTTTTCCCCAAATCGGATGAATATACATTTTCTTGTTCATCATCAAACTACGCTGGTTCAATCTATGGTTTGTTTTCTCCATCTCCTAGTTTTTCTGTGGGCAAGACTTTAACTGAGCTCCATTAAATAATTGCTCAATGAATAGCCTGCACTATCCCAGGGTTAATGAGAGGCCCCAGTCTCTTTAGAGTCCTGGCTTTCAGTGTCTTTTCATCCAACTACAGAGACTTTTCTTTGGGAGAGAATGTGGTGTACAGATTACTTGCTCCGTACTAAGTCCTGAGCTGAAGACGGCCTTCCCTTGGATTAATGCACTGCAGTAGGATGAAAAAAAAAATTAGCTGCGCAGCATATGTCCTTAATGTTTTTTTTTTTTTTTTGCAGTACGTGGGCCTCTCACTCTTGTGGCCTCTCCCGTTGCGGGGCACAGGCTCCGGATGCGCAGGCTCAGCGGCCATGGCTCACGGGCCCAGCCGCTCCGCGGCGTGTGGGATCTTCCCGGACCGGGGCACGAACCCCTGTCCCCTGCATCGGCAGGCGGACTCTCAACCACTGCGCCACCAGGGAAGCCCCGTCCTTAATGTTTTGAAAAGGGACCACAAGGGGCATTGTGAAGAAGATGAATGTGGAAAGGATTCCTTTTTATTAAGCTTAGCAGGAGCGGAGGTTTAAGATATTCATTTCCATAGATAAACAAGCCAAAGGAATAGAACATCTGCTGGGAAAGGCTCCTCCAACATGTAGCAGATGTGTTTCAACAACAAAGCATATCCTGGAAGCATTTTAGGATTTAATTATTTAGCTATTTCATTGAGTTGTGGAGCAAGGGGGTGGGGATGGATTGAGGAAGCACATTGTAAATTTACTGAGCCTGGAAATTCAATTCTGAATGTAGTTTAAGCCTCCGCATGCTGAAGTTTCTTCCAGAACATATACTAACGGCTTTTTGATACACATACCCCAACTGCAGTTACCCATTCCGCATGTACGGTGGCTATCACTCTGAAGTATCCTCTCCTCGTCATCACCCCCCTTTACCCTCATCTCTCCCTTGCAGTTTTGCAACAACTTCCCATCTGCTTTCACTGCCTTCAATTTTTCCTTGTTCAAAACTGTTGTCCACTGAACAGTCTTTGTAAAATGCATATCTGATCATTGAACCTATGAAACAAAAAGGGAGGGATGTGACATGAGAGGTTAAGGGAGGGTTAATCCAAAGCAAAAGAAAATTGATCAGGGACAGGAGGAAGGAGGAAAATAAAATAATGGCAGTGGAAGCTGTCTGTAAAGTAGCCAAAGGGTTCAGACAGAACAATTCTGGAACATGTATAGTATACGTGGCTGCACTCCAGCTCTCCAGGGCAATGCCTTCTCCTAGGAATGATATGGGTTTTACAGGGGAATTTCAGTAAAGAAGGTGATGCCAGTCTCTGTGCAGTTTTTTGAAAGGCTAGACAAGTGAAGAAAAAGCAGTCTTATCACAATGGCCCAACAGAGGCCAGAACAACCTCATCCATCTGAATTCCTTTCCGTGGTCCTCCACTGCTCACAGGACAGAAGTCCAAGAATTTCGGTGTCATATACCAGAACTACCAGTTTTCTCCCTCTAGACTCTTCTTCCAAGCTCCTACTGTGTACTTTGCACTCTAGCAAATATTTGCATATCTCCAATTATCTATCATCTCTATGATTTTGCATGTCTTCTCTCTTAGGATTCCACATAATTTCTTGACTAGATAGTAAATTCCCGCCAAACCTCTAAAAGTTAATTTTGATCTCTTGTCCTCTCTGAAGCCTTTCCTGCTCACCTTCACACTAAATCTTTGTCAGGGTTAGTCCCTACAATAAGCTTTCCTAAAGCCTGGCATTCTAGTCTATGTTTAGCAGTTGTCATTTCATTTTTAACCCTTTCCTAAATAGAATATACAATTTTGAGGTTATAATGTGCTCAGTTTATGTGCATTGAATGAGTGAATGGTGTGGTCAGGATTGCAAAGTCCAGTGTAAACTGAGTTATATGCATGTGGGTAGGATAGGGAGGTGAGGCAATGCAGGGACATACCTTCCCCTCTAACTTAGAGTAACAACTGTGACCTAGGAAAAATGTTGGTTGGGGACTAGGACAATGGCACAAAGTGCCTCCCACTTTTATTTTTGTTTTGTAACCAATACTTCAGTTATGATGCTTTTAATTGCAAGAGCCAGAAAATTCGTCTCATCTAATTTAAGCAAAATACATCCTGAGTTAGTCTAGTTGTAGAGAGTCCTTAATCAAGGACTCGTGATAAATGATTAGGATTTAGTTTCTCCCATCTCTTGGTTGTGTTTCCTTTCATGTTGGCTTCATGCTCAGCCTTCCTGGAGAAGCCCGAGGCAGCTCCAGGTATATAGTATCTTCACCGCTGGCCAATCCAGTAGAGGAGAGAGCCTGCTTCTCACTTGGCAGTCCCAGCATTAGGTTTATTGCTCTGATCACACCATGAACCCCCTACCCATACAAAGCAAGACACTATTGCCCTATACACATATTACCATGTGAATATATATACATACACATTTGTGTGTGTGTAATTATGAACTGTTTTAAGACTTTTATTTTACATAAGTTCACAGAAAGAACTCTGGACTGCTTTAATACAACATGTTATTAGTTTTACCTCTTCTTCTAACAAATCTCCTCACTTTTCGGGTCTCTATTTCCTCATCTTTTGAACATAGAAGTCTTCAGCATCCTCTCCTGCTCTATAGTACTCCAAGATGACATTATAATTCTAGGGCAAAAGCAAGACTAATCCCAAGTGATTTGGCAGATGACTCTTTTTTTTTTTTTAAACATCTTTATTGGAGTATAATTGCTTTACAATGGTGTGTTAGTTTCTGCTTTATAACAAAGTGAATCAGCTATACATATACATATATCCCCATATCTCCTCCCTCTTGCTTCTCCCTCCCACCCTCCCTATCCCACCCCTCTAGGTGGCCACAAAGCACCAAGCTGATCTCCCTGTGCTATGCAGCTGCTTCCCACTAGCTATCTATTTTACATTTGGTAGTGTATATATGTCAATTTTACTCTCTCACTTCGTCCCAGCTTACCCTTCCCCCTCCCCATGTCCTCAAGTCCATGCTCTACGTCTGTGTCTTTTTTTTTTTTTTTTAAACATCTTTATTGGGGTATAATTGCTTTACAATGGTGTGTTAGTTTCTGCTTTACAACAAAGTGAATCAGCTATACATATACATATGTTCCCATATGTCTTCACTCTTGCGTCTCCCTCCCTCCCACTCTCCCCATCCCACCCTTCCAGGCTGTCACAAAGCACCGAGCTAATATCCCTGTGCCTTGCGGCTGCTTCCCCCCAGCTATCTACCTTACTACGTTTGTTAGTGTGTATATGTCCATGACTCTCTCTCGCCCTGTCAAAACTCACCCTTCCCCCTCCCCATATCCTTAAGTCCGTTCTCCAGTAGGTCTGCGTCTTTATTCCTATCTTACCCCTAGGATCTTCATGACATTTTTTTCCCTTAAATTCCATATATATGTGTTAGCATACGGTATTTGTCTTTTTCTTTCTGACTTACTTCACTCTGTATGACAGATTCTAGGTCTATCCATCTCATTACAAATAGCTCAATTTCATTTCTTTTTAAGGCTGAGTAATATTCCATTGTGTATATGTGCCACATCTTCTTTATCCATTCATCCGATGATGGGCGCTTAGGTTGTTTCCATGTCCTGGCTATTGTAAATAGAGCTGCAATGAACATTTTGGTACATGACTCTCTTTGAATTTTGGTTTTCTCAGGGTATATTCCAAGTAGTGGGATTGCTGGGTCATATGGTAATTCTATTTGTAGTTTTTTAAGGAACCTCCATACTGTTCTCCACAGTGGCTGAACCAATTCACATTCCCACCAGCAGTGCAAGAGTGTCCCCTTTTCTCCACACCCTCTCCAGCATTTATTGTTTCTAGATTTTTTGATGATGGCCATTCTGACTGGTGTGAGATGATATCTCATTGTAGTTTTGATTTGCATTTCTCTAATGATTAATGATGTTGAGCATTCTTTCATGTGTTTGTTGGCAGTCTGTATATCTTCTTTGGAGAAATGTCTATTTAGGTCTTCTGCCCATTTTTGGATGGGGTTGTTTGTTTTTTTGTTATTGAGCTGCATGAGCTGCTTGTAAATTTTGGAGATTAATCCTTTGTCAGTTGCTTCATTTGCAAATGTTGTCTCCCATTCTGAGGGTTGTCTTTTGGTCTTGGTTATGGTTTCCTTTGCTGTGCAAAAGCTTTGAAGTTTCATTAGGTCCCATTTGTTTATTTTTGTTTTTATTTCCATTACTCTAGGAGGTGGGTCAGAAAGGATCTTGCTGTGATTTATGTCATAGAGTGTTCTTCCTATGTTTTCTTCTAAGAGTTTGATAGTTTCTGGCCTTACATTTAGGTCTTTAATCCATTTTGAGCTTATTTTTGTGTATGGTGTTAGGGAGTGATCTAATCTCATACTTTTACATGTACCTGTCCAGTTTTCCCAGCACCATTTATTGAAGAGGCTGTCCTTTCTCCACTGTACATTCCTGCCTCCTTTATCAAAGATAAGGTGTCCATATGTGCGTGGGTTTATCTCTGGGCTTTCTATCCTGTTCCACTGATCTATCTTTCTGTTTTTGTGCCAGTACCATACTGTCTTGATTACTGTTGCTTTGTAATATAGTCTGAAGTCAGGGAGCCTGATTCCTCCAGCTCCTTTTTTCATTCTCAAGATTGCTTTGGCTATTCGGGGTCTTTTGTGTTTCCATACAAATTGCGAAATTTTTTGTTCTAGTTCTGTGAAAAATGCCAGTGGTAGTTTGATAGGGATTGCATTGAATCTGTAGATTGCTTTGGGTAGTAGAGTCATTTTCACAATGTTGATTCTTCCCATCCAAGAACATGGTATATCTCTCCATCTATTTGTATCATCTTTAATTTCTTTCATCAGTGTCTTATAATTTTCTGCATACAGGTCTTTCGTATCCTTAGGTAGGTTTATTCCTAGATATTTTATTCTTTTTGTTGCAATGGTAAATGGGAGTGTTTTCTTGATTTCACTTTCAGATTTTTCATCATTAGTATATAGGAATGCCAGAGATTTCTGTGCATTAATTTTGTATCCTGCTACTTTACCAAATTCATTGATTAGCTCTAGTAGTTTTCTGGTAGCATCTTTAGGATTCTCTATGTATAGCATCATGTCATCTGCAAACAGTGACAGCTTTACTTCTTCTTTTCCGATTTGGATTCCTTTTATTTCCTTTTCTTCTCTGATTGCTGTGGCTAAAACTTCCAAAACTATGTTGAATAAGAGTGGTGAGAGTGGGCAACCTTGTCTTGTTCCTGATCTTAGTGGAAATGCTTTCAGTTTTTCACCATTGAGGATGATGTTTGCTGTGGGCTTGTCATATATGGCTTTTATTATGTTTAGGAAAGTTCCCTCTATACCTACTTTCTGGAGGGTTTTTATCATAAATGGGTGTTGAATTTTGTCGAAAGCTTTCTCTGCATCTATTGAGATGATCATATGGTTTTTCTCCTTCAATTTGTTAATATGGTTTATCACATTGATAGATTTGCGTATATTGAAGAATCCTTGCATTCCTGGAATAAACCCCACTTGATCATGGTGTATGATCCTTTTAATGTGCTGTTGGATTCTGTTTGCTAGTATTTTGTTGAGGATTTTTGCATCTATGTTCATCAGTGATATTGGCCTGTAGTTTTCTTTCTTTGTGACATCCTTGTCTGGTTTTGGTATCAAGGTGATGGTGGCTTCGTAGAAGGAATTTGGGAGTGTTCCTCCCTCTGCTATATTTTGGAAGAGTTTGAGAAGGATAGGTGTTAGCTCTTCTCTAAACGTTTGATAGAATTCACCTGTGAAGCCATCTGGTCCTGGGCTTTTGTTTGTTGGAAGGTTTTTAATCACAGTTTCAATTTCAGTGCTTGTGATTGGTCTGTTCATATTTTCTATTTCTTCCTGATTCAGTCTTGGCAGGTTGTGCATTTCTAAGAATTTGTCCATTTCTTCCAGATTGTCCATTTTATTGGCATAGAGTTGCTTGTAGTAATCTCTCATGATTTTTTTTATTTCTGCAGTGTCAGTTGTTACTTCTCCTTTTTCATTTCTAATTCTATTGATTTGAGTCTTCTCCCTTTTTTTCTTGATGAGTCTGGCTAGTGGTTTATCTATTTTGTTTATCTTCTCAAAGAACCAGCTTTTAGTTTTATTGATCTTTGCTATTGTTTCCTTCATTTCTTTTTCATTTATTTCTGATCTGATTTTTATGATTTCTTTCCTTCTGCTAGCTTTGGGGTTTTTTTGTTCTTCTTTCTCTAATTGCTTGAGGTGCAAGGTTAGGTTGTTTATTCGAGATGTTTCCTGCTTCTTAAGGTGGGCTTGTATTGCTATAAACTCCCCCCTTAGAACTGCTTTTGCTGCATCCCACAGGTTTTGGGTCGTTGTGTCTCCATTGTCATTTGTTTCTAGGTATTTTTTTATTTCCTCTTTGATTTCTTCAGTGATCACTTCATTATTAAGTAGTGTATTGTTTAGCCTCCATGTGTTTGTATTTTTTACAGATCTTTTCCTGTAATTGATATCTAGTCTCATGGCGTTGTGGTCGGAAAAGATACTTGATACAATTTCAGTTTTCTTAAATTTACCAAGGCTTGATTTGTGACCCAAGATATGATCTATCCTGGAGAATGTTCCATGAGCACTTGAGAAAAATGTGTATTCTGTTGTTTTTGGATGGAGTGTCCTATAAATATCAATTAAGTCCATCTTGTTTAATGTATCATTTAAAGCTTGTGTTTCCTTATTTATTTTCATTTTGGATGATCTGTCCATGGGTGAAAGTGGGGTGTTAAAGTCCCCTACTATGAATGTGTTACTGTTGATCTCCCCTTTTATGGTTGTTAGTATTTGCCTTATGTATTGAGGTGCTCCTATGTTGGGTGCATAAATATTTACAATTGTTATATCTTCTTCTTGGATCGATCCCTTGATCATTATGTAGTGTCCTTCTTTGTCCCTTTTAATAGTCCTTATTTTAAAGTCTATTTTGTCTGATATGAGAATTGCTACTCCAGCTTTCTTTTGGTTTCCATTTGCATGGAATATCTTTTTCCATCCCCTTACTTTCAGTCTGTATGTGTCTCTAGGTCTGAAGTGGGTCTCTTGTAGACAGCATATATAAGGGTCTTGTTTTTGTATCCATTCAGCCAATCTGTGTCTTTTGGTGGGAGCATTTAGTCCATTTACATTTAAGGTAATTATTGATATGTATGTTCCTATTTCCATTTTATATATTGTTTTGGGTTCGCTACTATAGGTCATTTCCTACTCTTGTGTTTCGTGTCTAGAGAAGTTCCTTTAGCATTTGTTGTAAAGCTGGTTTGGTGGTGCTGAACTCTCTCAGCTTTTGCTTGTCTGTAAAGCTTTTAATTTCTCCATCAAATGTGAATGAGATCCTTGCTGGGTAGAGTAGTCTTGGTTGCAGGCTATTCTCCTTCATCACTTTCAGTATGTCCTGCCACTCCCTTCTGGCTTGTAGGGTTTCTGCTGAGAGATCAGCTGTTAACCTTATGGGGATTCCCTTGTGTGTTATTCGTTGTTTTTCCCTTGCTGCTTTTAATATGCTTTCTTTGTATTTAATTTTTGACAGTTTGATTAATATGTGTCTTGGCGTGTTTCTCCTTGTATTTATCCTGTATGGGACCCTCTGTGCTTCCTGGACTTGATTAACTATTTCCTTTCCCATATTAGGGAAGTTTTCAACTATAATCTCTTCAAATATTTTCTCAGTCCCTTTCTTTCTTTCTTCTTCTTCTGGAACCCCTATAATTCGAATGTTGGTGCGTTTCATGTTGTCCCAGAGGTCTCTGAGACTGTCCTCAGTTCTTTTCATTCTTTTTTCTTTATTCTGCTCTGCAGTAGTTATTTCCACTACTTTATCTTCCAGGTCACTTATCCGTTCTTCTGCCTCAGTTATTCTGCTATTGATCCTATCTAGAGTGATTTTAATTTCAGTTATTGCATTGTTCATCGTTGCTTGTTTCATCTTTAGTTCTTGTAGGTCCTTGTTAACTGTTTCTTGCATTTTGTCCATTCTACTTCCAAGATTTCGGATCATCCTTACTATCATTATTCTGAATTCTTTTTCAGGTAGATTGCCTATTTCCTCTTCATTTGTTAGGTCTGGTGGGTTTTTATCTTGCTCCTTCATCTGCTGTGTGTTTTTCTGTCTTCTCATTTTGCTTATCTTACTGTGTTTGGGGTCTCCTTTTTGCAGGCTGCAGGTTCGTAGTTCCCGTTGTTTTTGATGTCTGTCTCCAGTGGCTAAGGTTGTTTCAGTGGGTTGTGTAGGCTTCCTGGTGGAGGGGACTAGTGCCTGTGTTGTGCTGGATGAGGCTGGATCTTGTCTCTCTAGTGGGCAGGTTCACGTCTGGTGGTGTGTTTTGGGGTGTCTGTGGCCTTATTATGATTTTAGGCAGCCTCTCTGCTAATGGGTGGGGTTGTGTTCCTGTTTTGCTAGTTGTTTGGCATAGGTTGTCCAGCACTATGGCTTGCTGGTCGTTGAGTGAAGCTGGGTGCTGCTGTTAAGATGGAGGTCTCTGGGATATTTCCACCGTTTAATATTATGTGGAGCTGGGAGGTCTCTTGTTGACCAGTGTCCTGAAGTTGGCTCTCCTACCTCAGAGGCAGAGCCCTGACTCCTGGCTGGAGCACCAAGAGCCTTTCATCCACACAGCTCAGAATAAAAGGGAGAAAAAGTAGGGAGAATTAGTAGAAGTATGAGTAAAGAAAGAGGGAAAGGAGGAAAGGAAGGAAGGAAGAAAGAAGCAAAGAAGGAAAGAAAGGAGGGAGGGAGGGAGGGAGGGAGGAAGGAAGGAAGGAGGGAAAGAAGGAAAAAAAGACAGAAAAAAAGATGATACAGTAAAAATAAAATAAAGTATAATATAGTTATTGAATTAAAAAATATTTAGAAAAAAAAAAAAAAAGGGACGGATAGAACCTTAGGACAAATGTTGGAAGCAAAGCTATACAGAGAAAATCTTACACAGAAGCATACACATACACCTTCACAAAAAGAGGTAAAGGGGGAAAAATCATAAATCCTGCTCCCTGAGACCACCTCCTCAATTTGGGGTGATTCGTTGTCTAAAGGAGGGAGGGAAGGAAGGAAAGAAAGAAAGAACGAAGGTAAAGTATAATAAAGTTATTACAATTAAACTTAATTATTAAGAAAAAGAATTTTTAAAAAAAAGTCATGGACGGATATAGCCCTAGGACAAATGGTGGAAGCTAGAGTATACAGACTAGATGTCACACAGAAGCATACACGTACACATTCACAAAAAGAGGAAAAGGGAAAAAAATCATAGATCTCGCTCCTAAATTCCACCTCTTCAATTTGGGATCATTCCTTGTCTATTCAGGTATTCCACAGATGCAGGGTATATCAAGTTGATTGTGGAGCTTTAATCCGCTGCTTCTGTGGCTGCTGGGAGAGATTTCCCTTTCTCTTCTTTGTTCTCACAGCTCACAGGAGCTCAGCTTTGGATTTGGCCCTGCCTCTTGCGTGTAGGTCGCTGGAGGGCGTCTGTTTTTTCGCTCAGACAGGACGGGGTTAAAGGAGCCGCTGATTCGGGAGCTCCGGCTCACTCAGGCCGGGGGTTGGGGGATGGGGGAAGGAGGGGCACTGCGTGCGGGGCGGGCCTGCGGCTGCAGAGGCAGCGTGACGTTGCGGCAGAGGCCGGCGTGACGTTGCACCAGCCTGAGGCTCGCCGTGCGCTGTCCCGGGGAAGTTGTCCCTGGATCCCGGGAACCTGGCAGTGGCGGGCTGCACAGGCTCCGCGGAAGAGGGGTGTGGAGAGTGACCTGTGCTCGCACACAGGCCCCTTGGTGGCGGCAGCAGCAGCCTTAGCGTCTCCCGCCCGTCTCTGGGGTCCGCGGTTGTAGCCGCGGCTCGCGCCCGTCTCTGGGGTTTGCGCTTTCAGCCGCGGCTCGCGCCCGTCTTGGGGGCTCGCGCCCTCAGCCGCGGCTCGCGCCCGTCTCTGGGGTTCGCGCTTTTAGCCGCGGCTCGCGCCCGTCTCTGGAGTTCCTTTAAGCAGCGCTCTTAAACCCCTCTCCTCGCGCACCAGGAAACAAAGAGGGAAGAAAAAGTCTCTTGCCTCTTCGGCCGGTGCAGGCTTTTCCCCGAACTCCCTCCCGGCTAGTCGTGGTGCACTAACCCCTTCAGGCTATGTTCAAGCCGCCAACCCCAGTCCTCTCCCTGAGCTCCGTCCAAAACCAAAACCCGAGCCTCAGCTCGCAGCCCCGCCCGCCCCGGTGGGTGAGCAGCAAGCCTCTCGGGTTGGTGAGTGCTGGTCGGCACCGATCGTCTGTGCAGGAATCTCCCCGCTTTGCCCTCCGCACCCGTCGCTGTGCACTACTCCGCGGTCCCGAAACTCCCCCCTCTGCCTCCCGCAGTCTCCGCCCGCGGAGGGGCTTCCTAGTGTGTGGAAACTTTTCCTCCTTCACAGCTCCCTCCCACTGGTGCAGGTGCCGTCCTTATTCTTTTGTCTCTGTTTTTTCTTTTGCCCTACCCAGTTACGTGGGGAGTTTCTTGCCTTTTGGGAGGTCTGAGGTCTTCTGCCAGCCTTCAGTAGGAGTTCTGTAGGAGTTGTTCCACGTGTGGATGTATTTCTGGTGTATCCGTGGGGAGGAAGGCGATCTCCGCGTCTTACTCTTCCGCCATCTTCAAGGTCCCCAACCACATAGTACTTTTAAACCATAATCTCCATGGAGTGAGAGTAAGCCGTGTGAAGAGCAGCCGGGCAGAGGGAACAGTGAAGACCCTGAGGTGAGTTCCAGGAGTTGGTGAGTCCCCGGAATATCTGTAGGCAATGTTGATGGATTGCTGTAAAGAGCTGATTCACAGAGCACACTCCATGCCTGTGCTTGCAGCTTTCAAGTCTGGGCCACTCCTGCTATGAGTCCTGAAAACACCTACTCATTTTGGAGGGTCTCCTGCAGAGACAGGGGTCAGCTGTGGCTCACCACAGGGACCTACGTCTGTGTCTTTATTCCTGTCCTGCCACTAGGTTCTTCAGAACCTTTTTTATTTTCTACATTCCATATATATGTGTTAGCATACGGTATTTGTTTTTCTCTTTCTGACTTACTTCACTCTGTATGACAGACTCTAGGTCCATCCACCTCACTACAAATAACTCAATTTCGCTTCTTTTTATGGCTGAGTAATATTCCATTGTATATAATTGCCACATCTTCTTTCTCCATTCATCTGTCAATGGACACTTAAGTTGCTTCCAAATCCTGACTATTGTAAATAGAGCTGCAATGAACATTGTGGTACCTGTCTCTTTTTGAATTATGGTTTTTTCAGGGTATATGCCCAGGAGTGGGATTGCTGGGTCATATGGTAGTTCTATTTGTAGTTTTTTAAGGAACCTCCATACTGTTCTCCACAGTGGCTGTATCAATTTACATTCCCACCAACAGTGCAAGAGGGTTCCCTTTTCTCCACACCCTCTCCAGCATTTATTGTTTGTAGATTTTTTGAAGATGGCCATTCTTACTGGTGTGAGGTGATATCTCATTGTAGTTTTGATTTGCATTTCTCTGATGATTAGTGATGTTAAGCATCCTTTCATATGTTTTTTGGCAATCTGAATATCTTCTTTGGAGAAATGTCTGTTTAGGTCTACTGCCCATTTTTTGGATTGAGTTGTTTGTTTTTTTGATATTGAGCTGCATGAGCTCTTGCATATTTTGGGGATTAATCCCTTGTCAGTTGCTTTGTTTGCAAATATATTCTCCCATTCCGAAAGTTGTCTTATTTATGGTTTCCTTTGCTGTGCAAAAGCTTTGAAGTTTCATTAGGTCCCATTTGTTTATTTTTGTTTTTATTTCCATTTCTCTAGTAGGTGGGTCAAAAAGGATCTTACTGTGATTTATGTCACAGAGTGTACTGCCTATGTTTTCCTCTAAGAGTTTTATAGTGTCTGCTCTTACGTTTAGGTCTTTAATCCATTTTGAGTTTATTTTTGTGTATGGTATTAGGGAATGTTCTAATTTCATTCTTTTACATGTAGCTGTCCAGTTTTCCCAGCACCACTTAATTGAAAACGCTGTCTTTTCTCCATTGTATATTCTTCCCTCCTTTATCAAAAATAAGGTGACCATATGTGCGTGGGTTTATCTCTGGGCTTTCTATCCTGTTCCATTAATCTATATTTCTGTTTTTGTGCCAGTACCCTACTGTCTTGGTTACTGTAGCTTTGTAGTATAGTCTGAAGACCAGGAGCCTGATTTCTCCAGCTCCATTTTTCTTTCTCAAGATTGCTTTGGATTTTGGGTTCTTTTGTGTTTCCATACAAATTGTGAAATTTTTTGTTCTGGTTCTGTGAAAAATGCCATTGGTAGTTTGGTAAGGATTGCATTGAATCTGTAGATTGCTTTGGGTAGTACAGTCATTTGCGCAATATTGATCCAAGAACATAGTATGTCTCTCCATCTGTTTGTATCATCTTTAATTTCTTTCATCAGTGTCTTATAGTTTTCTGCATACAGGTCTCTTGTCTCCTTATGTAGGTTTATTTCTAGGTATTTTTTTCTTTTTGTTGCAATGGTAAGTGGGAGTGTTTCCTTAATTTCTCTTTCAGATTTTTCATTATTAGTGTATAGGAATGCAAGAGATTTCTGTGCATTAATTTTGTATCCTGCTACTTTACCAAATTCATTGATTAGCTCTAGTAGTTTTCTGGAAGCATCTTTAGGATTCTCTATGTAGAGTATCATGTCATCTGCAAACAGTGACAATTTTACTTCTTCTTTTCTGATTTGGATTCCTTTAATTTCTTGTTTTTCTCTGATTGCTGTGGGTAAAACTTCCAAAACTATGTTGAATAACATCGGTGAAAGTGGACAGCCTTGTCTTGTTCCTGATCTTAGTGGAAATGGTTTCAGCTTTTCACCATTGAGAACAATGTTGGCTGTGGGTTTGTCATATATGGCCTTTATTATGTTGTGATAAGTTCACTCTATGCCTACTTTCTAGAGTGTTTTTATCATAAATGGGTGTTGAATTTTGTCAAAAGTTTTTTCTGCATCTATTGAGATGATCATATGGTTTTTCTCCTTCAATTTGTTAATATGGTGTATCACATTGATCTATTTGTGTATATTGAAGAATCCTTGCATTCCTGGGATAAACCCCACTAGATCATGGTGTATGATCCTTTTAAAGTGCTGTTGGATTCTGTTTGCTAGTATTTTGTTGAGGAATTTTGCATCTATGTTCATCAGTGATATTGGCCTGTAGTTTTCTTTCTTTGTGACATCTTTGTCTGGTTTTGGTATCAGGGTGATGGTGGCCTCGTAGAATTAGTTTGGGAGTGTTCCTCCCTCTGATATATTTTGGAAAAGTTTGAGAATGTTAGGTGTTAGCTCTTCTCTAAATGTTTGAATGAATTCATCTGTGAAGCCATCTGGTCCTGGGCTTTTGTTTGTTGGAAGATTTTTACTCACAGTCTCCATTTCTGCACTTGTGATTGGTCTGTTTATATTTTCTATTTCTTCCTGGTTCAGTCTCAGAAGCTTGTGCATTTCTAAGAATTTGTCCATTTATTCCAGGTTGTCCATTTTATTGGCATACAGTTACTTGTAGTAGTCTCTCATGCTCCTTTATATTACTGCACAGTCAGTTGTTATTTCTCCTTTTTCATTTCTAATTCTATTGATTTAAGTCTTTGTCCTTTTTTTCTTCATGGATCTGGCTAATGGTTTATCAATTTTGTTTATCTTCTCAAAGAACCAGCTTTTAGTTTTATTGATCTTTACTATTGTTTCCTTCATTTCTTTTTCATTTATTTCTGTTCTGATCTTTATGATTCCTTTCCTTCTGCTAACTTTGGGAGGTTTTTGTTCTTCTTTCTGTAATTGCTTTAGGTGTAAGGTTAAGTTGTTTATTTGAGATGTTTCTTGTTGCTTGAGGTAGGATTGTATTTCTATAAACTTCCCTCTTAGAACTGCCTTTGCTGTATCCATAGGTTTTGGGTTGTCGTGTTTTCATTGTCATTTGTTTCTATGTATTTCTTGATTTCCTCTTTGATTTCTTCAGTGATCTCTTGGTTATTTAGTAGTGGATTGTTTAGCCTCCTTGTGTTTGTATTTTTTACAGATCTTTTCCTGTAATTGATATCTAGTCTCATGGTGTTGTGATCGGAAAAGATTTTTGCTATGATTTCAGTTTTCTTAAATTTACCAAAGCTTGATTTGTGACCCAAGATATGATCTATCCTGGAGAAAGTTCCATGGGCACTTGAGAAGAAAGTGTATTCGGTTGATTTTGAATGGAATGTCCTATAAATATCAATTAAGTCCATCTTGTTTAATGTATCATTTAAAGCTTGTGTTTCCTTATTTATTTTCATTTTGGATGATGTGTCCATTTGTGAAATTGGGGTGTTAAAGTCCCCTACTATGGTTTTATTACTGTCAATTTCCCCTTTTATGGCTGGCAGCATTTGCCTTATGTATTGAGGTGCTCCTATGTTGGGTGCATAAATAATTACAATTGTTATATCTTCTTGGATCGATCCCTTGATGATTATGTAGTGACCTTCTTTGTCTCTTGTAATAGTCTTTATTTTAAAGTCTATTTTGTCTGATATGAGAATTGCTACTTCAGCTTCCTTTTTATTTCCATTTGCATGGAATATCTTTTTCCATCTCCTCACTTTCAGTCCATATGTGTCCCTAGGTCTGAAGTGGGTCTGTTGCAGACAGCATATATACGGGTCTTGCTTTTTTATCCATTCAGCCAGTCTATGTCTTTTGGTTGGAGCATTTAATCCATTTACATTTAAGGTAATTATCGATATGTATGTTCCTATTACCATTTCCTTAATTGTTTTGAGTTTGTTATTGTAGGTCTTTTCCTTCTCTTTTGTATGTGTTTTCTGCCTAGAGAAGTTCCTTCAGCAGTTGTTGTAAAGCTGGTTTGGTGGTGCTGAATTCTCTTAGCTTTTGCTTGTCTGTAAAGCTTTTAATTTCCCCATCAAATCTGAGTGAGATCCTTTCTGGGTAGAGTAATCTTGGTTGTAGGTTTTTCCCTTTCATAACTTTAAATATGTCCTGCCACACCCTTCTGTCTTGCAGAGTTTCTGCTGAGGACTCAGTCGCTAACCTTATGGGGATCCCCTTGTATGTTATTTGTTGCTTTTCCCTTGCTGCTTTTAATATTTGTTCTTTGTATTTAATTTTTGATAGTTTGACTAATATGTGTCTTTGCATGTTTCTCCTTGGATTTATCCTGTATGGGACTCTCTGCACTTCCTGGACTTGACTATTTCCTTTCCCATATTAGACAAATTTTCAACTATAATCTCTTCAAATATTTTCTCTGTCCCTTTCTTTTTCTCTTCTACTTCTGAGACCCCTATAATTTGAATGTTGGTGCATTTCATTTTGTCCCAGAGGTCTCCGAGACTGGCCTCAATTCTTTTCATTCTTTTTTCTTTATTCTGCTTTGCAGTAGTTATTTCCATTATATTATCTTCCAGGTCACTTATCCGTTCTTCTGCCTCAGTTAATCTGCTATTGATTCCTTCTAGAGAATTTTTAATTTCATTTACTGTGTTGTTCATCTCTCTTTGTTTGCTCTTTAGTTCTTCTAGGTCCTTGTTAAACGTTTCTTGCATTTTCTCCATTCTATTTCCAAGATTTGGGTCATCTTTACCAAAATTACCCTGAATTCTTTTTCAGGTAGACTGCCTATTTCCTCTTCATTTGTTTGGTCTGGTTGGTTTTTATCTTGCCCCTTCATCTGCTGTGAGTTTGTCTGTCTTCTCATTTTGCTTAACTTACTGTGTTTGGGGTCTCCTTTTCACAAGCTGCAGGTTCGTAGTTCCTGTTGTTTTTAGTATCTGTCCCCAGTGGCTAAGGTTGGTTCAGTGGGTTGTGGAGGGGACTAGTGCCTGTGTTCTGGTGGATGAGGCTGGATCTTTTCTTTCTGTTGGGCAGGTCTGTGTCTGGTGGTGTGTTTTGGGGTGTCTCTGACCTTATTATGATTTTAGGCAGCCTCTCTGCTAATGGGTGGGATTGTGTTCCTGTTTTGCTAGTTGTTTGGCATAGGGTGTCCAGCACTGTAGCTTGCTGGTCACTGAGTGGAGCTGGGTCTTAGCATTGAGATGGAGATCTCTGGGAGATTTTCGCCATTTGATATTATGTGGAGCTGGGAGGTCTCTTGTGGACCAGTGTCCTGAAGTTGTGTCTCCCACCTCAGAGGCACAGCACTGACTCCTGGCTGCAGCACCAAGAGCCTTTCATCCACACGGCTCACAATAAAAGGGATTAAAAGTAGAAAGAAAGGAAGAAACAGGATAAAATAAAATAAAGTTATTACAATAAAAAATAAAATATAATTATTAAGAAAAAAATTTTTTAATTAAAAACAAAAATCAAACCGGATGAACAGAACCCTAGGACAAATGGTGAAAGCAAAGCTATACAGACAAAATCTCACACAGAAGCATACACATACACACTCACAAAAATAGGAAAAGGGGAAAAAATAACATATCTTGCTCTCAAAGTCCAGCTCCTCAATTTGGGATGATGCGTTGTCTATTCAGGTATTCCACAGATGCAGGGTACATCAGGTTGATTGTGGAGATTTAATCCCCTGCTCCTGAGGCTGCTGGGAGAGATTTCCCTTTCTCTTCTTTGTTTGCACAGCTCCCCGGGTTCAGCTTTGGCTTTGGACCCGCCTCTGCATGTAGGTCGCCAGAGCGCGTCTGTTCTTCGCTCAGACAGGATGGGGTTAAAGGAGCAGCTGATTCAGGGGCTCTGGCTCACTCAGGCCGGGGGGAGGGAGGGGTGCGGATGCGGAGCGAGCCTGCGGCTGCAGAGGCCAGCATGACATTGCACAAGCCTGAGGCGCGCCGTGCGTTCTCCCGGGGAAGTTGTCCCTGAATCCCGCGACCCTGGCAGTGGCGGCCTGCACAGGCTCCCCGGAAGTGGGGTGTGGATAGTGACCTGTGCTCGCACACAGGCTTCTTGGTGGCTGCAGCAGCAGCCTTAACGTCTCATGTCCGTCTCTGGGGTCCGCGCTGATAGCCGTGGCTCGCACCCGTCTCTGGAGCTCCTTCAAGCAGCGCTCTTAATCCCCTCTCCTCGCGCACCTCAAAACAATGGTCTCTTCGGCAGGTCCAGACTTTTCCCCGGACTCCCTCCTGGCTAGCCATGGCGCACTAACCCCCTGCAGGCTGTGTTCACGCAGCCAACCCCAGTCCTCTCCCTGCGCTCCAACCGAAGCCCGAGCCTCAGCTCCCAGCCCCGCCCACCCCGACGGGGGAGCAGACAAGCTCCCCTCTCCTCGCGCACCCCAAAACAATGGTCTCTTCGGCAGGTCCAGACTTTTCCCCGGACTCCCTCCTGGCTAGCCGTGGCGCACTAACCCCCTGCAGGCTGTGTTCACGCAGCCAACCCCAGTCCTCTCCCTGCACTCCAACTGAAGCCCGAGCCTCAGCTCCCAGCCCCGCCCACCCCGACGGGGGAGCAGACAAGCCTCTCGGCCTGGTGAGTGCCGGTCGGCACCGATCATCTGTGCGGGAACCTCTCTGCTTTGCCCTCCGCACGCCTGTTGCTGTGCTCTCCTCCACAGCACCGAAGCTCTCCTGCTCCGCCACCTGCAGTCTCCGCCCGCGAAGGGGCTTCCTTCTGTGTGGAAACCTTTCCTCCTTCACGGCTCCCTCCCACTGGTGCAGGTCCCATCCCTATTCTTTTGTCTCTGTTTATTCTTTTTTCTTTTGCCCTACCCAGGTACGTGGGGAGTTTCTTCCCTTTGGGAGGTCTGAGGTCTTCTGCCAGCGCTCAGTAGGTGTGCTGTAGGAGTTGTTCCACATGTAGATGCATTTCTGGTGTATTTGTGGGGAGGAAGGTGATCTCCGCATCTTACTCTTCCACCATCTTGAAGGTCTCTGTGACTGACTGTTGAGACAGATTGAATCACAAACTTATAATGCTTTTGGCTCACTGTGTAAGATTTGATATTTTCAAAGCCCTAAGAACAAAATCAACAACAACAACAACCATATATCAGAACTTATTACGTGCCAGCTCAGTACTGAACTGTTTATATGTTATTTCATTTGTCCTCACCCAACTCAATGAGAGAAGCATCATTACCCCCATTTTATAGATAAGGAAGCTATCACTTTTGTCACTCAGTGTCATCGCTCAGCTAACACTAATTGGATGCTTACTGCATGCTGGATCTTTTTCTAGGTACTGAGGAAAGAAAGACGAACAAGACAATGTAGGTCAGACTTCACAGAATTTACATTTTCTGGAACTAAAGCCATTAGGAGTTTGCCTAGTTCCAGTTCATTCACCATTCAAGGGCAAGTCCAGCTTCCAGAGTGACGTAGAGATCTCTGGAATGCTGTTGGCTCTTCATGGCTCCGTCTCTGTGAATTCACAGAAAGTATCTGGTAGTGGGCTTATGGTTGGCGTTGGTCAGCAGGGCTGGAAGTCAGGAAGGAGACCTGGATGTGGGGTGAGGAAAAGTGAGGACAAACTGGAACCTCCCAGCACCTTTGCATCTGTTCCTCAGCACCTCTAACCAATGGTGACCTGAAAGAAAAATAACTACTGCTTCACTCCCATCTTTCAAATCTCATGCAAAATGTTCTGATGGCTCCATAAAGGAAGGGAATTCCAAGAAATCCAGCTCCAGCATAGCCAAATGGACACAGCACGTGAGCACCACAGAGGGCATGGGGAGCTTTGGAAGATGGTGAGTTAAGAGAGGCAGACAATAAACAATTTTTAAAACTTAAAATTAAAGTGTCAGATACCAACATGTGCTTGATAACTACAGGGGGATGCTGTGCTACACAGTCACTGGTGGCTACTTTAGATGGGGGTCAGGGAACTTTCCAGAGTTGTGAGTGGAGAAGCAGAGACGCCAACCCAAGCAATGTGGCTCTGGAGCCAGTTATTTTATCTTCTACACAAATTCTGTGCAAACATGAATGATAAAATAATTTCCTGGGTGGGGGGAAGGGCAGAGAGTATGGCTTAAACATGCAAATTCCCAGCCACCTTTTCAGAACAACAGGATCAGAATCTCAAGGTCCTGGAACTTGTGGTTTTAACAAGTACCTGGGGTGGGATTTAGCAGACCAGTTTAGAGGACGCTGCAACAGTGCTTCACAAAAGAGTAATAAATTCCTGAAACAGGGCTGCTCACATGTTCCTGAAAAGAAGACCAAATTATCCCTGGGTGAGTTTGAACCACCAACCTTTCAGTTAGCAACCAAATGTGCTAACCAGGTGCACCACAGAGACAACTGTGCAGCTCAGCTGTGACTTCAGCCATAACAGATGAGTCTCCTCTGTGTGCCATGTTGTCTGGAATAACGCACAAGGGCTCAGCAATATATACACATGCACCATCAACTTTTCTGATTTATCATAAAAACTGTGCTTGTGTGTGTATATGTGTTCAAGAAGAAGAACCCACAAAGCTTTTTAACTCTTCAAAATACTTTAAAAAGCCCTGTGTTTAGACCTCTCAGCAACTCCCTCATACACCTGGGAGAGACATGTGAATGAAAATGTGCTTCATTTATATGTCAAGGCTTTGAGGCTTTAGAAGCACAGCCTGAAAGGCAAAACTTCACCAACAGCAATAGATATTCGTCAACATTAATGGAAATGTTCACTACCCTCAATGCTAAGAGCTTCCAGGGGGATTAATTGTTTAATATTCACAAAGGACTTTGAAGATGAAAAGACCCACATAAAGGCTGAAAATGAACACTCACTTTGTTTGCTTTTCTCATCCTGTAGTTGAATCTGCAAAGCCACCATGTCTTTGAAACAGCTCCAAGATTATAATAATGATGACCACCCTTGGAGTTGGGGAACAGAGTGAGCAGGGAGGAATAATTTAGCCTGAGCTATAATTCCAGTAACTGTAGCAGCAAGGACTTTGGTATCAAACAGAGTCCTGACTCTCTACCATCTGCCAGCTGTGTGACCTTGGGCAAGTTACTTACTCTCTCTGAGATTCTATTTCCTTAGCTGAAATATGAGCTAATTATACCTACCTGGTTATTGTCAAGTTAGAGGTATTTTAAAGGACTTAGGTAGTGCCTGGCACATTGCTGGTGCTTGTACAATTATAATTATTGTTGCTATTGCCAACGGTTGAAGAATATTAATAAGTAAGATTTCCAAGACCTGATGCTGCAAAAGACAACATTGATCCTAATTAAATTAAAAATGACAAAATAGTAGGAATGATCCAGGCTGACAGGCAAGAAATCTTTTTTTTTTAATTGTTATCCTACTTTGAGTTATTTCTTATTTGTAGAATTTTTTAAAAGATACTTTTTTAAAATTTAATTTTATTTATTTTTTTATATAGCAGGTTCTTATTAGTTATACATATTGGTGTATATATGTCAATCCCAATCTCCCAATTCATCACACCACCACCCGCCACTGCCACCGCTTTCCCCCCTTGGTGTCCATACGTTTGTTCTCTACATCTGTGTCTCAATTTCTGCTCTGCAAACCGGTTCATCTGTACCACTTTTCTAGGTTCCACATATATGCGTTAATATACGATATTTGTTTTTCTCTTTCTGACTTACTTCACTCTGTATGACAGTCTCTAGATCCATCCATGTCTCTAAAAATGACCCAATTTCATTCCTTTTTATGGCTGAGTAATATTCCATTGTATATATGTACTACATCTTCCTTATCCATTTGCCTGTTGATGGGCATTTAGGTTGCTTCCATGACCTGGCTATGGTAAATAGTGCTGCAGTGAACATTGGGGTGCATGTGTCTTTTTGAATTATGGTTTTCTTTGGGTATATGCCCAGTAGTGGGATTGCTGGGTCACATGGTAATTCTATTTTTAGTTTTTTAAGGAACCTCCATACTGTTCTTCTTAGAAATCTTTTGAATCATTTGTAGGTATGTGTGTCTGTGTCTAAGAGAAGACTGTGCTATTATTTACTCAAGATTCCATAACTTTAAATAGTCCTTACTTTCATAATGTTCTCTTTTTTCTTCTAATATATCAGCTAATTTCTTTAATATGGCTCTGCTATCAACTCTCATTCACACCCTCCCTCCCATCTTTAATGTTTATTTCAGTGTTTGGCAAAGTTGAGAACATAAGGACTTCTGTGAAGCATCTGAGCAGCTCAGCATTGAACGGAGACTCTTGAATATAGAAACCCCAAGCTATAAGATGCTGCAGAAAGAGACACTTAGGCCCAAATCTCTCTCCATCTCATTTAGACATTGGGGATTATCTTGCCACTTTTTCCAAATCAGGAGCACTTCAGGTAATGAGGTGGGAGTTGGCAGGAAAGAATAGAATTATTATGTTTACTCTGCTTTGAATTCTATCTGGATTTAACCCACGTGGGAATTCATTAAGCACCACTGCTCCGCTCCTATTTACTGTCACTTTGGCTTTGAAGCTGCTTCTTCAATAATCTCAAGGAAATAATGACCCTGGCCTGGGATTCCCCTCCCTATGCCAATCTCAACAATTCTGTGAACACAGTAGTTATGATTATATGGATATAAAACCATACTGCTATGGAGAGAAAAAGTAAAAGCAAGGATCCCCAATAGGTCCATTTTCTCAAATTTGGAAATCATTGTTCTAATTGTTCTCCAGTGCGCTGGTTTACAGTATAAGGTACCCTGCTTCTCTGATATGTACAAATTAAGAAACTTGGGATCCTAAAACTTGCAGTGCCAGAATGTGAAGCCTGAAAGTTTGTAGAGTAGTAGGCTCTTCATAAATCAGGAAAGAGTTAAGAAAAAGTATAGTAGCCAAAAATTTCCCTTTGGTGCCCCTTGTAGATTGCCATGATATATGAGGGAGTGAAATTAGAGGGAGGCTTAAGAAGGTAGCATACAAAATCTTTAGGAAAATTTCCTTTATCTGAGTCAGGTTTAGAAAAAATTACAGGGCCAAATAATTGGGTTGGTTGGGGGTGTTCCTGTTTCGGGAACAATATTAATAATAAATTGTTCTACAAAAGAACTACCTAAGGGTTTGTGGTCCAGAAAAAAAGAAATCTCGATTAGGATGCAGAAGACCTGAGTATGAGTACTACCTTTAACATTAATTAGCTCTGTGATGTTGGGAAATTCAACTAAACTTTGCTGGCCTTGTTTTCAATTTGTTTGTTTGCTTTTTTAGTCACTTGAAAATTGAGACAACAAAAGAAGTTTTAACTAGACAACTTACTACATTTTGACAGGAATTTCTCTGCACGTGAATATTTTTCTTTAAGAACAAAACTCATGGTTGTCACTATTTAGCTTCTCAGTGTCTTTAGTTGGGAGTTCAAGGTATGCTGTATCCTCACGTGCACATCTTGGTGGGAATGGATGACAGGCAGAGCACTGGGGATATAGATTTGGCTCAAGGGTCCAGAGCATTGTAGTAAACTCTGTCTTAGTTTGGTAAGAATTGATATCCATGAATGTCCAAACAAGGCATATATAAGTACATAAGTATCCAGGAATACTTAATCCAGAAGTAATTAATACGTTATATAGGGAATGCCAGAAGTAACAGTAGAACAACAACTGAGCATCCAGTACCAGCCCAGTATAAATATTAATCACAGGCAACATGTATGAGGTGTGGGTGGTCTGGCTATAAAAAGTAGGAATCAGTCTCAGTGGCTTCAGAGGAGAGTTGTACTAGGAATGTAGAGGTGAAAAGAGGGAAACTAAAACAGAACTCTAGGAAAACAGTGCAAAATGGTAGCAGAGACGGCAAAATGGTTAAGAAAGGTGCCATTTGGTGGATTTAGGCTCACCTATATTTGACAAAGTGTTGACTAAGTCTTGAACCTTCTCTCTGATGAACCAAGGTGACAAATGTCTAAGCGGAAAACACTGCGATGAATGATGAGCTACCAGATTTCTGCTTCCAGCCAAGATGGAGTAACATCCATCAGATTTACCCCGCCACCTAAAACAAATGCAAAACTAGACTAAATAGATAAAACAATGATTTCAAAACAGTGGAGATGGGAAATGAAGGGCAGGAATCTCTAGGGTTTGGGAGACAAACAATCCAGTGAAACTTACAGTTGCCCCAGTGAGAGAATTTTCAGGCTGTGGTTACAAGGAGGCAAAGCCTGATGAAATCCTTGAGTTGAAGAAACAGAGTTTGGGGAGACCAAGGTGACTATATTTTCAAGTACTAGAGAAGAGAAAGCTGCACAGAGAGGACTTCACACAACTGAAGAGAATCTCCATTGAATATCCAGCAGAATACTGACCAGTGAATGCTTGTAAGGCAAAATACCTGAGGCCAGAGAAAGGTCCATCCAAAAGGATTAGAGAGAACAGCACGTGCTCACACAGAACCATTAGTATTTCCTGCTGTTATGAATATCCTGAGTGTAAAGGAGAACTAATAAGGAGCCTTAAGTACAGGAGGGATAAAGTCAGATTGACCCTTTAGAAGTAGAGCTCTGGGTGCAATGCAGAGAACTGATTGAAAGGAAAGAAACCCAAATCAAAATAAATGTACAAAAGTAACAGGGATTATTAACCTTTTAAAAAATATATAAATATGGGCATTTACTGTGTTCCAGGCACTGTGCTAGGTTAACTACATGCATAATCTTACTTAATCCAACAACTGACTGAAGTCAGAGAGGGCACATAAGTTGCCCAAATCACACAGCTAATAAGCAGATGAAATGGGACTCAAATCCAAGTATGTGGTTCCAGAATCTGTAGCTGGTTCCTAAGCCATGCTGCTTCCTTTCCTGTTGTTGACTAATTCAATCCTGAGCCTATAAATCAAAGTCCTATATTTGTCTTAGAAGTAGAATGTTGAGAGCACTGCCCTTGACTTGACACCTGACAGTACATAAAAACATTAATATGACAATAATAACAACTAGCATTTGTTTAATATTTAGTATGTATCAAGTCTATGTGCTATACCTACATCCATGCATTTAATACTCCTAAAAACAAGAAAGGAGTGTATTTATTTTTCCTTCTGAGGAGTCTAGCTGCCAGAGCCAGTATATTACCCACCCTGGTATTTCACAATTCACTGCCCTCACATCAACCAGGCCCCCTGACTTCAGTGCAGAAAAGGCATCAGCAGCATGCCAAAGATTAATGTGTAAGAAAAGGCAGCACTAAAAGGAGGATGACATCACAGTTAATAAACTAGCTTCTCTTTAACTACCTTAAGATCTTTATTTTATGCACAAAATGCAGAGACCCAAAGGGGTCCTTAATACTAAGGCATAGTTGGAGCCTTAACCAGGATAATACGAACTTTTCTCTTTTCCTAATAATCACAGAATTTAAATATTATGTGCTGAGACTTGTTTTGCTGTTTTCTTAGTAAGCCCAATGATTAGCAAAATCTACTAAACTTATTGCGTGCTGCTTCCCAGGTTATAAGCCACTGGGTATTCTCTGAATCCATAGCTTCCCAGCATATCGTTTTTGTCCACAACCATACACCTACTTCTCTTTTTTGCTGTTTAGAGGCAAAAACAATAATGAATCAGGACATGTCAACTATTATGAAACTACTCATTTTCCAGTTAAAAGAAGCAACTGTGAACATTAAATTTTTCCATTAACTCAAAAAATAAGAGTTTCCAGGCAGTGTACCCAATGAAGAGCTGTTTTGACTGAAGAAATGATAGTCCCCCTATTAAGACTTTCATTTTATAATTCTGTTTGTTTCTGTGTTTGTGTATGTGTGTGTGTGTGTGTGTGCTTGTGTGTGTGTCTGTGTGTGTCTCTGTGTGGTTGATAACACAGAAGCAGGGATGTAGAAGGACAGATATGGACTATTACTGCATATTCCATTCAGTCCTAAGAAAGATACTAATAATTGATTGTACATTTTTTTTCTCTCCATCCCACATAGAGTCTCAGACTCTTTCTCAACACAACCCTTTAGAAAACTGCCAATTTATCTATTCAGCACTTAAAATATATCCTATTAGCAAAAATATATCCTATTAGCATTTCATGGACCTGCCTTTCAATTTGAATATTTTCAGTGACAGAAAATTCCCTATTTCTAAAGCCAGCATAACATGTTTTCAGATCGTTCTAATGTCTGAAGTTCTTTCTTGTATTGCATGAAAATCTACTTTCAATTCAATTCTACCCATTGGTCCTAGTTCTGCTTTCTGGTCTAAACGAAAAAATCAGTGTATCCTGCTTTATACCCTGGAAATGGCTTTCACACTCCCATCTGCAAATATCCTTATTCCATTCAAATTCCTTTATCTTTTATTCAAGAATGAATCCTTTCAAGGCACAGTTGTCCACTGAGCACTGTATTTGGTAGTGTAGGTAAAATAGTGAAAAGACAAACTAAGTCCTTATTCTCATATAACTTTCTATTTAGTAGAGGAGCCAAGTAAATGGCAATTACATCAGAGTGTGATAATGTGCTAAGATAGGGAAAGCTCAGGGGGCTATAAAAGCATAAAGAAGGGGCCAGCACTCTGAAATCTGGAGCAGGGGCTGTCAAGAAAGGCTTTCAAGATAAAGTGAAGCCTGAGTTGCCCCCTAGAAGAATAAGCAAGAATTAGCAGGCAAGGGGTGTGTAGAGGGCAAGTGTGCGAGTGGAAGTTAGAGGTAGGAAAGTGACCCAGTAGAGGGAGAAGAATGCCCTAAGGATGGGGATAAGAATCAGCAAGATCTGGCTGTGTGTGGCTGTGTGTGTGTGTGTGTGTGTGTGTGTGTGTGTCTGTGTGTGTGTCTGTCTGTCTGTCTGTCTGTCTGAAGAAGGAAATGGGTATGAGAACCTGAGGACTTTTGAAGCCTTATTAAGTGATTTTAATGTCATTACAAAGGCTTTGGGGTGAACTACAGCTGGGTGCGACATGAGCACATTTGTATTTTGCAGAGATCACTGTGCCACAAGGTGGATAATGTTGGCAAGGCCAGGTGGAGGCAGGAAGACCATGCAGGAGGCAATGACCCTAACTGTGCAGTGAGATGAGGTGGGTGGAAATCAGGATGACGGCAGGACTTTTCCATCCCTTCATCATGATGGTCACCCTTACCTCATAAAGTTCAGTTTTTTTAAAGGTCCTCTTGTAGGGGAGGAAAAATTTCTATCTTTCTTGATTCTTTGTCTGGTCTAATAATCAAATTAACATAGAACTGATTAATATGGGAAAAACAAATTTAATTGCATATGTATTGGATTCCATAAGAATATGAGACCCATAGGCAGTCAGGCAGTTGAGGTTTATATGCCATTCTGAGCTAAGGAGAAGAGAATAGAGGTCTGGGACATCAAAGGGGAGAAAGATAATTCACAGGAAGCTGGGAAGAACAAATATTTAGTAAACAAATGTTTGCCATGCCATACAGAGACAATGGGACACAGAGAGGACTTTGATCTCCAGGCCCTGCTGAGTTTCCCCAGTTTACCACACCTAGTCCACATTCTTTGTACTTATCTCTGGTAATAGTTCTCTTCCTGGATCAGGCCCTCTATCTAAATTCTTTTAGGCAATTAAGAGGGAAGTAAAAAGCTTTTTCTGAGTCTTTTGGGCTGTGATTGACATCAGCTCAAAGTAATCCACATGTCAAAGCAGCACATTTTAGGGAGGACTCATTTTGAAACCCTTCACTCTGATGATCTAATACTCCAAATTGAATTTAAAAATTCCACTTGTGACCTGATCATTGCAGAATAAAGATGAGTTATCACCCTGCTTGTTCTGCACACTGCAGAAAATGGCCACATTTATTTTTTTGATAGCTGTACAACATTGTTTATTAACATTATGATTGCAATAGGCTAGAACACATTAATCCATTTTTTGTGCTATATAGGCACATATATTCCTTCTGATAATTGTGTCTATTTTTTTTAATTTTAGTTTAGTTGCAAAATGTTGCATGTATGTTTGGTATAACACATGTTTTTTAGATTTTGCCCGGTATTCCAGATTGCTGAGAACATTTTAGATTTTAGCCCTGATACCCAGATGGTAGCTCAGATTAAGAACACTATGGATTTTAAAGTCAGACAGACCTTGGTTAAAATTCTGGCCTGGCCACTTATTAGCTTTTTGCTGTTAGGGACTTAACTTTCCTAACTTCCTTTTTTCTTTTTTTAATGCAATCAAATATTTATTATATTATTACATGATAAATTATTATATATGGTAATTTAATATATTAAACATATTAAACACTAAACAACATATATTATAATATCATGATGTATAACTACTCCCTCTATATAATACCACTGTGAGGATTAATAGAAATAATATATGTAAAATACTTGCCAAATAGTTATCAAATGCTGATTATTAAACTATGGCCTCTTGGCTCCATACACACTCTGTTTTAAGCTTTGGCACACTGTAGCTGGAGTCTTCAAACCACATTTATTCAGCAGCTGACTTCCTGTTGGGTTCTGTTCATAAAGAGCCCTAGAAGGAACCTGGAAGACGAGAGGAGGACGAAGGTTCTTGCTCCTTCCAGTTTGCTCCCTGTCACCCCACCGATTCTTCATCCCAACAGTGAAAGTTGGGTTTAGCAACAGTAGCTGGGACCAGTTTCTAGGTTTTCCCACACTCTCAGAGCCAGACTCATCTTCCACTGACCAGGAAGCACAAGAGGGACAAGGAAGCACAAGGTCTAAACCCGGTTCAGCAGTCTTTATGCAAACTTCAGAGACACCAGCACCATCTGAGCAGTACACCTCCTTAGGACTTTGGTTCCTAACTCCACAGAGCCCTTCCTCTATGCTTCTAAGTCCCCATGACTCCAGTCCCTTCCCTTTGCTCCCTTAGCTGGGAGTGATAGCTGTTTCCTGCAGTGAGTATGTCTGTGTTACTTCAGTGTTTCATTTTTGTCCTTTCGGTCCCCACTGGTTTGCCAGTTCCCTCTATTAAATTCTCTATGTTAAAGCCTGGTTTGGTTCTGATTTGTTAAATACATTTCATTTCATTCCTGGCATCCTATCACTGGAAATTGTTATATCCTCTGGGCTAAATAAAAGGCAACTTGCTAGACAGTTGACATTTCCACTGCTAAAACTCTCTCTCAGTACGAAGGCAAAATAGCTACAGAAATGAGACAGAGTAATCTGTGTTTTCCAGTGTGCATATTTTCCTCATCTTCATAAACAAGAGTATATTAGCCCCCTTGTGCTTTCTTGCCTTAGGTATTGTTAATGGGACTTTGAATTGACCCAAGAGCACAAATTAACAGCTATTCAGAAGTTAACTCCCCGTTATAACGAATACTGCATAGCAAAGAATATTTATTGTTTACTAGGAAGTCTTTAAGTTCTTTACATGTATAAGCTTCTTTTATCCTCAGTAAATTTATGGAGCAGTTTACCACTATTATTATCATCATTCTTCATTATACAAAGGACCAGAGTGAACATTACGCAGTTAAAAATTTCTTAAGTTTGCTGTAGTGGGTTGAATGCTGGTCCTTCAAAAGATATGTCCACCCAGAATCTGTGAATTTGGTTTTATTTGGGAAAATGATCTTTGCAGACGTAATTAAGTTTAAAATCTTGAGATGAGATCATCCTGGATAAAATCGAATGACTAAATTGAATGACAAGTGTGCTTATAAAAGAAGAAAAAGGAGGGGGAAGTGATGTGAAGTTGGAGGCAGACATTGAAGTGATACATCTACATGCCAACCAAAGCCAAGGATTGCTGGCAACTACCAGAAATGAGGAGAGAGGCAAGGAACAGATTTTCCTTCAGCTTCTCCAAAAGAATCAATCCTGTTGACGCCTTGATTTTATACTTCTGGCCTCCAAAACTATGAGATATTAGTTTCAGTTGTTTTAAGTCACCGAGTTTGTGGTAATTTGTTTTGGCAGCCCTAAAAAACGAATGCATTCATAGTTAGAAAGAATTGAAGTTGGAACTTGAACTCAACTAGTCTGGTTCCAAATCTCAGGTACTGAAATATTAAGGTACACTGCCTTCCTCTCCTGCAAAAAGCAGTTGAAGAAATTTGTGCTTAATTCTCCCAGAAGGTGGAGCATAGGAGGCAAAAACTGTAGGAGCTGAGAAGCCTTTAGAGTTTCTCCCATGGAACTGGGAATGGGATTGGAGTTTGAGGACCTTAAGGATTAATCCATAACAATATCTCCATCCTCATGCATGGTGACCATCCTCCCTTTCCCCTAGGGGTGACAATACCTATGTTGGGATGGCTTGGTGATGCTACTGTGACATAATACTTGAAGTGAAACTTCTAGAACCACAAGAAAGATTGCCGACCCAAGTTTAGCAACAGGAGCTTTGTGGCCCTGGACCAGGAGCACATCATCAGTCATAATAAGTGTAAACTCCATTGATGATCTGCACTATGTGAAACCTTTACATAGTCCTGGGGATGGACGCAACAGGCTTCTCAATGAAGACTGAGATGGACTCTTCTATGAGCCCAGTCTATAGGAGCTGGAAGTAGATACAACTTAATGTGGAGAAATTGATAAATTAATGAGTGTGACATTTATTGCACTTTATTGCTGTAGGAGTAAACTTCATAGCTGATATCCACACTTATTTGTTAGTGCACACAAGATTTCATTAATGGGCTTCCATGGGTGGATGAAAGATCATGGGTGCCCTCCAAGGTCCGCATTTCTCAACATGTCAAGCCTACATGAATTGAAAGGAAACTTCCAGCCCTGACACTTTATGATTCAGTTACTTGGCAATGGAATAAACTAGGAATCTGTACAATTCTTAACATCAAAGTACCAGTGAGGTGAATAGATGTTCAAAATGCATCTTCTACTCTCACTCTTGCTGAATAAAGAACATAAAGACATATCCTGCTACTACTGTTCTTGTTCTTGTGCTTCTAAAACTGCATTTCATTGAGTTGACCTTTGTTCTTACCTCAGGACTTATGGGTTTTCAGGGTTGTTAGTTTGTTTAATTCAGTATTGTAACTAACAATGGTTAAAGTTAGAAATCAGAGGTTTCCAGGCTTATAATTCTTCCAGTTAAATAAGTAACACAGCTCAGAGTATGAATTCAGGGAGATCTTATCATAAGCTCATAAAGAGATGATACTAATTTTTTATCACCCAGGATATTGTGTAAGCATTACTTCCATTCTGAAACTGAAGTCCATAGGTCATAATGAAGATAGATAGGGCTCCGAGGTCAGACAGTTCTGTAACAAAGTGGGGAGAACGGGAATGGTTGACATACAGAAGCCTCAAGTAAAAACTTCAAGTAGATGAGTAGATGGTTGGGGTGATAGGTTTGCCAGCAAATAGTGGGCACTGGTTAAAAATGTTCAGAGTTCAGGGACAAGATTTTCATCTTAGGAAGGATGGGGTAAGGGAAGGCAGACTTCAATTCCTGTCCATTCAATTCAACATGAAATTCTTGAGACTATGTATGCTCCATACCTAATGCTTGGTACTGGGGATACAAAGGTATATGAGACCTTTTCCCTGTCTTTGTGAAGCACATGTTCTAAAGAGAGACAGAGAAGTAGAGAGAGAGAAATAATTATGAACAATTAACTCTAGTCTAATTTGAAAAGTGTTGCCACAGAGGTGTAAACGAGGTACATAAAATAGGAAACTGCTACTTCTACAGAAGTTAAGAAGGACTTTGGAGGAAGTATATTGGTTAGGGACATGCTAGGTGCTATAATTCATAGGCCCCAGCTGTTTAATAGCTCAAAATAGTTTATTTTGGCTCATTTAACAGTTCTCAGTGTGTGAATGGGTCGGTAAATCGACTCTCCACCATGGAGTATTTCAGAGATCAGGCTGACAGAGGCTGTGCCATCTTCAGCGCATAGCTTCCCAGATCATCATACTTTTCTTCTTGTCAGCAGGCAGAAAGGGGAAAAGCATGGACAAGGCAACTCAAGATATTTTTATAAGCCATGCTCAGAAATGGTAGTATCACTATGTTTATATTCCATGAGTAGACATAAGACACATGGCTACACCTACCAACACAGGAGGTTGAGAAATGTAAAATAGCTGTATAGACCATGAAGAAGAGAACATGAATTTTTGTGAACAGCTAGCAGTATCTGTCCCAGACAGTAATATCTGAGCTGAATTTTGTAGGACAAGAAAGAGTTCCCTAGTTAGAAGGTCTGAGTGTGCACTCTGACTACACACAGAAACATTCCAAGCAAAGCTGAACATTCTGTTCATCCTTTCTTCTCTGTTACCTACCAACCCCCTCCCTGTCACCTCTGAAAAGTTTGTTTTCACAATTGTCTCCAAACTTATTCTAGAGAAAAGAGAAGTAAAGATTTAATCATGTGCTCTTGTGTTACATGCATTTATAGCAGGGTAAGTAATTGTGTGGCTATCGTTTTTCAGTTCTATACTGTATATTAAGGGCAATCAATCTTTTCCGAGGCTAGAGAGTCAGAAAAATTTGGAAGTATTTATGACTTCTTCCATGCAGAGACAAAATAATTTTACCTAGTGATTCAATAAAGGTCCATCCAGAAAAATAAAAATCATTCCAAATAAATCAGAGAAACATTTATATAGGGAATTAGTAACAAAGATGCTAGAAGAGATGAAAGAACAATGAGGAAGGTGAAAAAAAATGAAATTAAAAACGCTGGGAACCCAATCCTATCTCGAGGGTTGGAGGTAAAATAGGTGGGGGCTGTGTTGCCAGAACAGGAGTCAGGACAAAACACTGGAAGCTAGAATCGCAGTGATTCTCACACACAGCAACTGAGCCTGTGCGAGGGAGGGATTGCGGGTGGAAGGGAAGGTGCTGAAGCCACAGAGAAAACACAGTCCCTTCTAGAGACTCAGCCCATGGCAGAGAGAGAAGGAGACGCATCACAGCTCCCCTCTTTGCCTCCAGGGATTTCTACTGGCTTCTAAGGCCTCTGTAGTTTTCAGGGATCTGCCCTCTGGTGATATGGAAAGAGCAGGAAGTGGATCTGAGAGCAAGAAAGCAAATGACTGGTCACTTGCCTCCATTGTTTTCAAAACCTCTAATTCTTCCACTTGAGGCACGAATGAAGGTAATTTTTATTCCCTGCTATGAGGGTTATAATGGCCCTGTTTTGCTTCCTTTTTGATGTTGTTATTATTTTCCTGAAGTGGTAGAAGATTTAACAAGCTAGGTTAATAGAAAAACCGAACATGGAATTTTTCCTTTATAGGCTCTGCAGTTAGGTTAAGAAAAGGATAGAAATTTAAACTTTGGAAGCGAAATAACCATTTGATTTCCTCACCCCATATTTGAAGAGTCTAGCTCGCAAAATTAAAAAAATATAAATAATTAGATTGGTTTATATTTTCATAGTCCTCTATGATAAAGATTGAATAGTTCTAGACTTCTCAAAGTATTTCACATTTTGTTGTCAAACACACAGTATCCCTTTGAAAATTAGTAAGTTCAGAGAAATTATTCTCTTTTTATAGCACAAGAAAAAGGCCTGAAGAGAGTAAGTGCCTTGCACAAGTCTCACTTTTGGATGGTGACATATCGAGAATTAGATCCTAGCTCTCTATTTTTGAAGTCTTACTCTCTTTGCACCAAACTGGTGGGCCTTGTGGAGAACACCTCCATTTTTCTCAGGTCAATCTTATCCACATTTGGTAAGCACTTTCCTCCCTTATTATTCTAGGGAAACCCTCACTAATGCCTCTCAGATTCTGAACCAGCTCCACTCCAGGGACCACTGAGTTAAGAGTGCAATCAAAGACTTTTCTAAACAGACCCAGTATTAGTTTTCTAGAGTTGCAGTACAAAGGGTAACAAACTACGTGGCTTAAAATAACAGAAATTTATTGTTACACAGTTTTAGAGCCTATAAGTCTGAATCAAAATGTCAGCAGGGCCACGTTCCCTCTGTAGCTCGTAGGTGAGAATTCTTTTTTGCCTCTTCTAGCTTCTTGTTGTTGCAGGAAATTCTTGGCATTGCTTGACTTGTAACTCCATCACTCCATCTGTCTTCTCTTGGCCTTCTCCCTTGTACATCTGTGTCTGTATGTCCAAATTTCTCTCTTCTTATAAGGACAGTTTTATTGGATTTAGAACCCACCCTAATTTGATATAACCTTAACTTGACTGTTATCTGCAAAACCCCATTTCTAATTAAAGTTCCATTCACAAGTTCTGGGAAGACGTGAATTTTGGTGAGGCACCTAAGTAGTGGCAAACCATATTCCAAAAATCCATAAGTCCACAGTAGGCTTTAGCCAGTTTTAAATATCAGGGATCTATTCTTTAGGCCCTGTTCCTAAGCCTCCTAAAGATTTCCTTTTAAGTATTTTAGAATAAAATATACTAAGCGCTAGAGATAGAGCTGCAGACACCAAGAACACTGAATTGGGAGTGCAAAAAAATACTTGAGTTTGGTTCTTAGCTTGGCTGCCACCTGGTTAGAGTGTAGCTTCTCTATCTCAATTTTTCATGTGAAAAACAGGAATCTTATTAGTTGTACTGCCTACATCACTAGTATGTTCGCATCATGAAAAGAGTTAAGTGCACTGAAAATTCTATGTGATACAAGATTATAGTTTCTACTGGCTTTATGGAAAGCACTCATTACTTTCAAAGATACTATAATTGGGATTACAGGTAAATAAGAGAAATGCTTCTGCCCCTTTCAAACTCCACGAAATCTTGAAATAAAATACATATTTTAGTGTAAATTTTGATGCGTCCAGCATAACGTTATGGGGAGACACCATAAACAAAATAGATTAAACTGGAGCTATTCTTGCTGGTGTGGTTGTGGTGGGATAGTGCCACCATGACTTGTCTCCATCCCCTCTTATCTTTCTCCACAGCTTTCAAGGCAACTCTTCAAAAGCTTTGGGGTTCAACTTAGCACATCTTAAATACCACTAGACAAAAAGACATTATAGACATTATCGTTTCCTCCATTGCTAAAATTTTGATTAAACTTTTGATATTGCAGTTCTGGGAATGAAAAAATTCTCAGGCTCACACACGTGTTCAACTGGCATTGGCCCTTAGTAATAAAAAAGCTTTTTCTGAGCTCTGTTGTGTTCCATCGATCAATATGTCTACCTTGATGCCAATATCACACTTTTTGATCCAATTATAAATGAAGTGTTTACTTACTTTTATTCTGGGATTGTCCAGTGTTCGTATAAACATCTAAAACTGATTTCTGTGTGTTGACCTTGTATCCTGCACTTTGCCGAATTAATTTATTAGCTCTAACAGAGTTTTTGTGGGTTTTAAAAGATTGTCTATATATAAGACCTTATCAAATGGGAATAAATATAATTTTACCTCTTTCTTTCCAATTTGGTTGCCTTTTCTTTTTGTCTTGCCTAGTTTCTCTAGCTAGAACCTCCATGAAGTGTTGAATAGATATCACAAAGCCAGCCATCCTTGTCTTGTTCCTGATTTTAAGTGGAAAGAAAGCTTTCAGTCTTTAACCATTGAGCACGGTGTTCCTTGTGGGTTTTTCATAAATGCCTTTTATCATGTTGAGTGAGTTGTATTCTATTTTTAGTTTGTTCCATGTTTTTATCATGAAAGCTTTGTCAAAAGCTTTTTCTTTATGATTTGAGACAATTCTGGTGTTTTTTTCCCTCTTTTTTCCCTTTCCTCTATTAATGTGATATATTACATTGAATAATTTCTTAGTACAACTCTTACATTTCTGGAATAAGTTCCACTTAGTTATCATGTATAATTCTTTTAATCTGAGGCTGGATTCATTTTGCTAATATTTTATTGAGGCTTTTAAGGTCTTTTCTTTCTAAATGGAATGAAGTTATAATTATATTGTGATGCAACTAATATTTGTTGAATGACATTGTATCAGCCAGAGAATCCTAATCACAACTTATTTCGAAAATTTGTTTCTATCTGAACTTTAAGGTGATACCTCTATATAGCTTTGAAATATACTATAATTAAGATTATTTATTCATCTGCACTGAAATTTTTCCAAAATTAGTCTGAGATCTACAGCTTGCCTTGCCCAGATGCAGATGACTTCATAGAAAATGTACTATTTGTCTTTGATATTAAAATTTCAGCCTTGCCTGTTTAAAAATCCTATGGATTGTCGATTAAGAACTTTGCGATTGTTTGAAGTCCATCTTCTGAATTATAGTGTTATAGACTTAGGTTCTGGAGTAAGACAGGCCTGGATTTGAATCAGGACTCTATACTTGAGAGTTCTTATACAAGTTATTTAACATCTCAATGCACCTATTTCCTCATTGCTATTCACATTATAACAATGGTATGTACTTAATAGCATTCTCAGAAGCATTAAATTAGAAAATGCAGGTAAGTCATTTAGAATCATGACTGGCACACACTGAATACTCAATTAATGATGGCTTTTATTGGATTCCAGACAATCAACTTCTCTATTCCCACTTAAGTTTAAATCTATTTAGGGAGAATTTGTTAGTTACTGAATTACACATGTTTTTAAATTTTCTGTACATATCTCTAAGCAGATATTAAATAATAGAAGAAAGGGAGAAGAGAGGATGGGCAAAACAATGATATAGGAAATAACACTCCCACTTTTTCCAGAAATATGTGATGTGACACTAAGCTGTGAAGTCCAAGTAGCCCAAAGTTTTCTTGACTGGAATTAAGAGGAGTGTGGTTGAGGAGGGATAAGAGCATAGCCAAGCCAGGGAAAATGAGTGGGCTACCTTAATATTTCCATGAAAAATTTATTGTACATTAAATTAATGTGTCAATTTTCAAATTAATGCACCATTCTAAAAGAGGTCACGTAAAGAGCTATTTAGGATCTGTGATAAATGTTATTCTGTTAAAAATAATTATAGACATTTCTTATGATGCCCTCTCTCTGGGAGAATTATACTTTCTATTTCACTGACATCATATTTGCCCATGTGTCTGGCTTTAGCCAATGAAATGTGAATGGATATGACATGGGACTTCTCAGCAAAAATTTAAGCACCATCTCTCTTCCTTCCTCTTTTATAAGACTTGTACCATCCCAAGTAGAGACTGCTTCTTGAGCTCAGATCTGAAAATGGAAACAATATGGAACAGAGCTTCAAACAACTTGCAATAGACAGGTTTCCTAGAAAGAAATAAGCCTTTGTTATTGTAAGTCATACAGACTTTGGGGCTAGTTATTGCTGTAGTACAATTTTGTCTAAGGGAAAAAAAATCTTCTTCCAAAACAGTTAAAGCGTCGTTCATGGCAAAAGGATATTTTAGTAATGCAAATACATAACTTTCTAGGATTGTAACTAACCAATATATGTACTTTTAAATGTGTTATAAGAGAGAGGCGATCAAGATGGTGGAATGGGAGTTATTCCAGGGATGTAAAGGTGGTTCAATATCCTCAAATCAATCAATGTGATACACCACATTAACAAAAGGAAGGATAAAAATCACATTATCATCTCAGTAGACACAGAAAAAGCATTTCACAAAATTCAAAATCCATTCATAATAAAAACTCTCAACAAAGTTGGTATAGAGAAAACATATCTCAACATCATAAAGATCATTTATGACAAATCCACAACTAACATCATACTCAGTGGTGAAAAGGTGAAAGTCTTTCCTCTAAATTTAAGAACAAGACAAGGATGATCACTCTCACCACTTCTATTTAACATAGTATTGGAAGTCCTAGCCATAGCAATCAGTCAAGAAAGAGACATAAAAGGCATCCAAATTGGAAGGAAAGAAGTAAAAGTTTCACTATTTGCAGATAACATGACACTTTTTATAAAAAAAACCCTAAAGTCTCCACCAAAAACTATTAGAACTAATAAATGAATTTAGTAAAGTTGTGGCATACAGCATTAATATACAGAAATCTGTTGCTTTTCTATAAACTAATAATGAACTATCAGAAAGAGAACGCAAGAAAACAACCCCACTAAAAATCATGTCAGAAAAAAAAAATACCTAGGAATAAACTTAACCAAGGAGGTGAAAGACCTATACTCTGAAAACTATAAAACATTGATGAAGGAAACTGAAGATGGTACAAAGAAATGGAAAGATATTCTCTGTTCATGGATTGGAAGAATTAATATTGTTAACATGACCATACTACCCAAAGCAATCTACAGATTTATTGCAATCCCTATCAGAATACCCATGACAGTTTTCACAGAGCTAGAACAAATAATCCTAAAATTCATATGGAACCACAAAAGATCCCAAATTGCCAAAGCAATCCTGAGAACAAAGAACAAAGCTGGAGGCATCATTCTCCATGACTTCAGACTGTACTACAAAGTGACAGTAATCAAAACAGCATGTTACTGGCACAAAAACAGACACATAGATCAATGAAACATAATAGAGAGCCTAGAAATAAACCCACACACTTAGGTCAATTAATCTACAACAAAAGAGGCAAGAAGATGCAATGGAGAAAAGATAGTCTTTCCAGTAAGTGGTGCTGGGAAAACTGGCCAGCTACATATGAAAGAATGAAATTAGAACATTTTCTCACACAATATACAAAAATAAACTCAAGGTGGCTCCAAAGAAGATATACAGATGGCCAGAAGGCACATGAAAAGATACTCAACATCATTAATCATCAGAGAAATGAAAATCAAGCCCACATTGAGATATGACTTCACACCTGTGAGAATGGCTATCATCAAGAAGTCTACAAAAAACAAATGTTGGCTAGGATGTGGAGAAAAGGGAACCCTAATACACTGTTGGTGGGAAGGTAGCTTGGTGCAGTCATTGTGGAAAACAGTATGGAGGTTCCTCAAAAAACTAAAAATAAAGCTACCATATGACCCAATCATTCCACTCCTGGGTATATATCAAAAGAAAATAAAAACACTAATTTGAAAAGATTACATACAACCCAATGTTATTTACAATAGCCAAGATATGGAAGCAACTTTTGCCCATCAACAAATGAATGGGTAAAGATGATGTGGTATCTATCTATCTATCTATCTAATGGAATTTTACTCAACCATAAAAAGGAATAAAATTTTCCCATTGGCAACGACATGAAGGGGCCTGGAGTGTATTATGCTTAGTGAAATCAGTCAGACAGAGGACAACAAATACTGTATGTTATCATTTATATGTGGAGTCTAAAAAATTTAAAAAACAAGTGAATATAACAAAACAGAAACAGACTCACAAGCATAGAGAACAAATTAGTGGTTAGCACTGGGAGAGGGAAGGGAGAAGGGGAAAAATAGGGATTTGGGATTAAGCGATACAAACTACTATATGTAAAATAGATAAGCAACAAGGATATATTGTATAGCACAGGGAAATATAGCTATTATTTTTTAATAACTTTAAATAGAGGATAATCTATAAAAATATTGAATCACTATGTTGTATACCTGAAACTAATATAATATTGTAAATCAACTATACTTTAAATAAAAAATAAACAGAGGGCAGAGAGCAGAAGCAAGAAGAAGTACAGTCCTGCAGCCTATGGAACAAAAACCACATTCACAGAAAGATAGACAAGATGAAAAGGTAGAGTGCTATGTACCAGATGAAGGAACAAGATAAAATCCCAGAAAAACAACTAAATGAAGTGGAGATAGGCAACCTTCCAGAAAAAAAATTCAGAATAATGAGAGTGAAGATGATCCAGGACCTCGGAAAAAGAATGGAGACAATGATTGAGAAGATGCAAGAAATGTTTAACAAAGATCTAGAAGAATTAAAGAACAAACAAACAGAGATGAACAACACAATAACTGAAATGAAAAATATACTAGAAGGAATGAATAGCAGAATAACTGAGGCAGAAGACCAGATAAGTGACCTGGAAGACAGATGGTAGAATTCACTGCTGTGGAACAGAATAAAGAAAAATAATGAAAAGAAAAGAAGACAGCCTAAGAGACCACTGGGACAACATTAAACGCAGCAACATTCGCATTATAGGGGTCCCAGAAGGAGAAGAGAGAGAGAAAGGACCCAAGAAAATATTTGAAGAGATGATAGTCGAAAATTTCCCTAACATGGGAAAGGAAATAGCCACCCAAGTCCAGGAAGTGCAGAGAGTCCCATACAGGATACACCCAAGGAGAAACATGCTGAGACACACAGTAATCAAATTAGCAAATATTAAAGACAAAGACAAATCATTGAAAGCAGCAAGGGAAAACCGACAAATAACATACAAGGGAACTCCCATAAGGTTAACAGCTGATTTCTCAGCAGAAACTCTACAAGCCAGAAGGGAGTGGCATGGTATACTTAAAGTGATGAAAGGGAAGAACCTACAACCAAGATTACTCTACCCGGCAAGGATCTCATTCAGATTTGATGGAGAAATCAAAAGCTTTACAGACAAGCAAAAGCTAAGAGAATTCAGCACCACCAAACCAGCTCTACAACAAATGCTAAAGGAACTTCTCTAAGTGGGAAATACAAGAGAAGAAAAGGACCTACAGAAACAAACCCAAAACAATTAAGAAAATGGTCATAGGAACATACATATCGATAATTCCCTTAAACATGAATGGATTAAGTGCTCCAACCAAAAGACACAGGCTTGCTGAATAGATACAAAAACAAGACCCATATGTATGCTATCTACAAGAGACCCACTTCAGACCTAGGGACACATACAGACTGAAAGTGAGGGGATGGAAAAAGATATTCCATGCAAAAGAAATCTAGAGTGGCAATACTCATATCAGATAAAATAGACTTTAAAATAAAGAAGGTTACAGGAGACAAGGAAGGACACTACATAATGATCAAGGGATCAATCCAAGAAGAAGATATAACAATTATAAATATATATGCACCCAACATAGGAGCACCTCAATACATAAGGCAACTGCTAACAGCTATAAAAGGGGAAATCGACAGTAACACAATAATAGTGGGGGACTTTAACACCTCATTTACACCAGTGGACATATCATCCAAACAGAAAATTAATAAGGAAACACAAGCTTTAAATGACAGAATAGATTGGTATTGACATGTATACACTGATGTGTATAAAATGGATGACTAATAAGAACCTGATGTATAAAAAAATAAATTAAATAAAATTCAAAAAAAATTAAAAATAAAAGAATAAGCATAGCAATATTAAAAAAAATAAACAAATGTGCTATAAGGCATCCTGTTTATTTTTTTTAAGTTACAGAAAAGTGTTTCTAAAATTCATGTGGAAATGCGAAGGAGAGAGAATACTCAAAATAATTTTCATAAAAAAGAACAAAGACTGAGAAATTTGACTCCCAGATTTCAGTACTTGTCGTAAATCTAGACCAATCCGAATAGTCTAGTTTTTTCTTAAGACAGACAAACCAATGAAACAGAGCAGAGCATCCACAAGTAGACCCACACTTATTTAGTCATTTGATTTTTGAAAAAAGTGCAAAAGCAATGCAGTGGAGGAAAGATAATCTTATCAACAAGTCATGTGGGAACAGTTGGGTGCTCACTTGTAAAGATACGAACTTTAATCCATGCCTTGAATCATATGCAAAAATAAGCCAATATTGATCATAGACCAAAACCTTTCTACAGGAAAACCTTGGAAAAAAAATTTATGACTTTGGATTAACCATTAAGATTTGTTTCATATAGCTCCCGAAGTACAATCTATAAAAGAAAAAAAAATCAATAAATTTGGATTTCACCAAAAGTTTAAAACTTCACTTCAAAAGATACCATTAAGAGAATGAAAAGACAAGCCACAGATTTGGGCGAGAATATTCCCTTGTCAAATATTAAAGGACTTATATCCAGAATATACAAAGAACTCACAAAGTTAATAATAAAAAACAAGCAATACCCTGAAAAAATGGGTGAAATATTTGAACAGACACTTCACCATGGAAGATATATGAAAAGATTCTCAACATCATTAATCATAAAGGAAATGAAAATTGAAACCATGAGATTCCAATGGACACTTTCAGAATATCTGAAGTTAAAAGAATGACCACGTCAATATTGCTGAGGATGTGGAGCACCTGCAGTTTCCATCACTGTCAGTGGGAAGGTAAAGTGGCTCAACCACCATGGGAAAGAGTTGGGAAGTTTCTCGAGAAGTTAATATACGCTTACTATATGATCCAGTCATTCCATTTCTGTGCATTTATCTAGGAGAAATGAAAACACATGTTAATACAAACACTTGTGCACACATGTTCATTGAAGCTTTATTTGTAATAGCCATAAAATGGAATACTACTCAGTAAGAAGAAGCAATGGACTATTGACACACACAAAGATATGGACGGATATCAAAATAAATATGAGTTGAGTGAAAAAAAGCCAACCAAAATGGAGTATGTACTGTATGATTTAATTTATATAAAATACTAGAAAATGCAACTAATCTACAGTGACAGAAATCAGATCAATGTTTGCTTGGGGCCTGGGGTGGGAACAGATGTATGGGAGAAATTCCAAAGAGACATGAGGAAACTTTTGACAGGATTGGATATGTTCATTATCTTAATTGTGGTGATAGTTTCACAAGTGTATACATAGTTCAAAACGTATGAATCTTTACACTTTAAATAATGCAACTTACAGTATGTCATTTACTCCTCAATAAAGCTGTTGAAAAATCCTCAATTGCCACTTAATTTCCAACCAACAAAATAAAGTCTATAAATTCTTATCTGAGGCCTAAAGAGTCCTTCACAGCCTAACTCTAATACATGATTAGTATTTGAAAATTTCCAGTGTTTCTCATTGTATCCTGCATTATTTTAGGCATCCTTTTCCTCAGGAATATGTGGCCTATTCATAACAGATTCTTGGAAAAGATGAGTGAGCTGTAGCTCTTTTTGCTGACCTACAGGTTCCTGCTTCCCTCCCTCCCTCTTCCCCTCCTTTCTTCTGTCTACCTACCCCACATTCACCCATAGACATTTAATATGTACCAACCATAAACTATTTATTCTGCTAGTTCCTGTAGCTATGGACTTGAAAACAAAACAAAATAAACAAACAGAATAGTCTTTCCTCTTTCTAGAAGCTTGCAGTGTAGTAGAAAAATGGAAAATTATATTTATAATTATTCTTTTATCTTAAGGATTCCTCCCAAAAGTATGCTCTTAAAGAAGGCTTTCCTGAGGGGATGGCATTTTTTCTAGGAAATCACTTAGGTAAATTTTTTCCATGTACTTGTAAATGACCACTTTGAGGGTAACCAATGAATAAATTAAATATTAAAACAAAATATTTTAAAGTGTAACACCAGTGTAGAAGAAGTATCTTTATACTTTGTACCCTGATGTGAAATGGAATGAAAACCAAAGCGTCTGATTGCTGAGTTTCAGATCACCGTCGCCTTGCCTTTTACTAACTCCTGTGTTGCCAAATAGGGGCCTTCTCCCTCAGATGATTTCTTTCCATTTAGAAGGTAGAAAGAAGAGAAAAGCCACCCAGACAAATGATCTTTTCATTGGTACCAAGAATCACAGTGCAGCCTGCTACCTGATCACGCCTACTGGGTGGGGAGAATGGGGAGGGGGTTGGCGGGATGGCCCTCAGAATGACCAGGGTTCCATTATATTCTAAAATGGCGCCTCCACATTAGAGAGAAGTGTCTATGGCACAAATGTGTGTTGAGATCCTGCTGTAAGACAGGCATTGTGCAAGGTTTTCGAGATGAAGAACAATGACTTCCTTTCTTCCCTCAGAAAAACCAGCAAGTAATCAAATGTGATAAACTGATAGGTTTTACCCTGTTTGTATGAGGCACAGAGAATAAGATCATCACAGAGGAGGAAATGCTTCAGCTGAGTCCTGCAGACTCCCTGGAAGCTAGTGAGGTAGAAAGAACAGCCGAAAAAAAACCCCAGGGAATAGATTTTGCCAAGTTATGGAGGCACAAAAAGCAAGATCAAGGTTTGTCATCAGGTAGGCTGGTGTGCCTTGAGCCTGGGCAGCTGAAGAACTGTGCCACAGTTAAGGCTGCAGAAGCAGGCAGAGGCCAGGCTTGGGGGGACACTTGAAGTCCTATTAAGGACGATGAACTTCATCTTGAAGCTGGTGGCAAACCATTGCATGATGATGTTCTCCTTTTAGAACACTGAGTCTTCCAGCAAACGTTTATAAGTGTATTATATACTTACTACATGTTAGGAGAAATTTAAATTTAGAATTTTATTCTTGATTCAAGGCTATTGTTCACTCATCTAATCAACCAATCATTAATTCATCACACATTACTATCAGCCATGGGTAGCATCAAATTTAGTGGCTGAGTGTTCTCAGATATTGGAATGGAGTGCAGTTATTACTTTGCCTGAACTTGAAGTCATCAGATGGTTTTAAGCTAGATGATTCAGAGCCACTTGTATCCCCTTTCTGTCATCTCTCATGTAGCCGTTGCCAGCTGATTTAATCGTTATGATACAAGAAGGAAGGAAGGTATAATAGTTGAGGATAATAATAATCAAGAAAACCTTTTCCCTATTTATGTGAGGAGGGTCTTTACCCTAATAGAAAATAAAAGACAACTCATGTCACTCAGTCGTGTGTGTGTGTGTGTGTGTGTGTGTGTGTAATTCTTTCTCCACTCTCTCTCCTTTTATACCTCTCCCCTTCCACCTGTTTCCCCTCTTACCTCACCACTCCTCACTTCATTATGTGGGAACAAAATCATAACTGATATCTCTAGGTCAGCTAACAAGATGATCTTTGGGATATTATGAATGGTTGCACTTTAGAAAGCCTTAGCAATCCACTTTCCTCAACTCAAGGAAATATTGCTCTTCCTAACTCTAGGAGATAGGACTTCCCTGTGGTCAGAGATACACTGTGAACTGAAGACCAAGTCAAATAACCCCTCCCCCCAGTGATTTGTCTAACTGACGTTTAACTCCTGCAATTTACAAATCTGCGATGTTTGCAATCCCTATGCCAATAAATAAACAAAACGTTGAGATCAAGGAATCAGATATGCTTTGGGGTCACTGGGTGGTAGGAAGAAATATTTAGTTATTACTCTATTTGAACAACTTTACATGAGGTTGTTGTTTATCATGATATAAATTATAACAAATTCTTTCTCACAGACTGGACTCACAGTTGACCCAAATAGAAAATCATGTGAGAAATTAGCCCCAAGACTCTGGAGGGAGAGCAAGGCAGCGGGGTGGGGAAGGAGGGAGAGAGAGAATGAGAGAGGTTGGAGACAAGGGTAGGATTTAGGCATCTATGAGAAAAAGCAGAAGAATTAGAAGAAATATTCCTAGAGAATCAGGTCATTATGCCCTTCTTAGAGCAAAAGCCAGAAATAGCATTCATCTATGGAAATAAAGGCCAAGGAGTGCATGTAATCTGTACCAGTCAAGCAGCTAGAGAGAAATGGGGTTCTGATTCCCACATCTGGTCCAGCCGAGGGAGTGGTTTTCTCTTCTAAAACAGCTTTAACTCCGTCTTTGTTGAAGCCACACCAGCCTTTGTCTGAGTTCTGAAGAGCCCGGTTCCCTCTGCGTTTGTTTACTCTCTCCTCCTCTGCCACCCACATGGCATTTTCCTTTACTTGCAGGAGTCCTAAAGACCTGAAACAGCAGCAAGCTGATTAAAAATTAATAAGAGTCTCAGAGGGAAAGTACCAAGAGGCAGTTGTCTCTGTGATGGGCAATTTTTTGAGGTTCTTTAAATAGCCAATTATTTTCAGGACACCTACAGAACAGAAACTACAGGACATGGGAAATAGGTTTTCAGGCCAAAGGGAATATATTTTTAAGCAAAATTCTTTAAACTTGGAGAAGAGAAGAATTTTGTTTATAGTACTGCTCTCATTGCCAACCCCTCTTCCCCAAATCTCCACCTATTTTTTTCTCTCTTGTAGTTTCAGGTGACTGGCCCAGTAGGAGTGAGAATAATTTATCTTCAGTATAAACTTCATTATTCTACAGTGTCTCTTCATTTGCCTGGGAGGTAAGGATGCTATGTAGGAAAAAAAAAAAAAAAAAAAGGCAGTGAATGAATTATAATCAGGCCTGGGAATACTTGATGATATATTACATCCCAATTCAACCAGAAAGAAAATTTAAACCTGATATGTCAAGGAACTGAGAAGCACACATCTTTAGATTACTAAATTTAGATTACATACATTTTTAGATTCTTTGGATGAGAAACACTTTCTTAAAGAGCCTAATGAATGCACCAAGCCATAAAATGGCCTCTAAATACTGTAAAAATGAATCTATAGGAAATATTTTCTCTACCACTTTCATTCTGCCATTTCCTAAAGCCTATATTGTGGTTAGTAAAATATTTATGTGTTGCACTCTAGAAACGTATTATTTATGATGCTCAAACAGGAAGGTTTGCATCTGATGACCACATTTTCATTTGGCCATGGGAAGGAACAAATTGTAGTTGAATTACAAACATGGAAACAAATCAGGCAGGGTGCAAATAATTTGTTCAGCCTGAGACAGGGTTGTCAGGAAGCGCTGCTGTAATATGGCTCAGAGGAGAATATGTGTTATCATTACCTTCCAACAGGTTGTCAGAAATCAGCAGGATGAGAGGGAACTTTCAACAAAGGCAGAAAAGATAAAACCAAAAAAAAAAAAGAGATTTTTAAAAAATGTAGTGTTAATGGAATGCTGAATTTTTAGCATTGCAGAAAAAAAAGTAAATGTAAACTTTGGTACCTAGCACAGTCAATTGACTATGTCTTTTTTATACTGTGTGTGTTATTTTTCAAATCTAATGTTCCTTTCCACCAGTAACTGTTAACTTTAAAAAAGCAGAAAGCTCAGGAGATCTGAATTATGTTTTCAGAATCGTCTAGTAAGCCTTACTGTAAATCACTTAGCTGTCTGAAACAAGACCTTTCTACTCTATTCTCCTGCTGTAAGAAAAATTATTATGTATACATTCTTGCATGCTACAATTATAAATTGGATGGTGAAATTACTTAGAAGAGCAAAACTAGAGAATAAGGGAAATTAACTACAAAATAATATACCAGTTAACATATATTGACCATGTATCAAGAACTTTTGTAAGGAAAAAATTACTTGGAACTCTGGTTGGTTATGATTTATGTGACTCATGCTTCCTGTTTCTCTGGTTTTGGTTTTTGGTTTTTTTGTTCTACTGGAAACATACTTTATGTATTTATTTGGGGTTTTTTTTGCTTTTTGTCTATTTTATTCTTTATACATTTATTTTCCCCCTCTTCCTAAAAAGGATTTGAGAAGATTCACCTCAGTATACTTCTCCTCACTAGACAAAAACAAACCACATTTATTAGTTGAAAAGAGATTGCCCATAGACGATAATATGTCAGTCTGTTGCTCAAAAAATGTCAGTGGCTCCCTGTTGCCTACTGAATAATGTCAAAATGCTTTCAACATAGCATTCAAGGACGTTCATAGTCTGTCCCCAACCAGCATGATAGAAAACATAGATAGTCTTGGAAGTCTGAATGTCGAGTCTACCACTGGTCAATTGGATTAGATTTGGCAATATACTTAGTCTGTCTGCATCTAGGAACTAGAGCACAAAGTTTCTGCAAGGGAAATGGCACAGTCTACCTAGGTGTTTTCTGATTGTGACATCAGCCCCAAAGCAATAGTCTGAACTTCTAGCTCTGTCACTCTTGTGATTGATCCTTATTTGTGTCTTTCCAGGTTATCCGAGAGGTCTGATTTTCCTTTCTTGGGGTTCCAAGCTTGTAGCATGCTTCCTGGTATACAACAAATATTTCTGGACTCTGTTGCTTAAACCCTGCCTCATTCTGGGGTTCTCTCACTGTTCTCTCCAAGTTCACAAGCTCTGCTTTCTCTTCTTTTAGCATCTGTCCTTTCCAATATGCTAGAGTGAGACTAGGAGTTTAAATCAAGAAGAAAGTCCACTGTGTTGGGTGTATACCCATGGCACAGGGCCATTCCCAAATGAGACCTAGCTTCCACATTAAGGATTTTGGCTGTGGCATTTTTAAGTCAGTAGGTGCCTAAGGGATGCCACTGGGGGTTGTAAAAGTTTATACCAAAAAAAGCTTTTAGAAGAGTAAGTGCTCAATGGTGTTTAATAAATGCTTTCTATTATCATTCATGTTGACTTAAGAGCTCTAGACTCAGGCAATACTTTTTCAAGGATAACCTTAGGATGATGGATGTAGCAGGAAAAGTCCAAAGCATCAATAATTACAATACTTGGAGAAGAAAAATACTTGTTTTGGTTAATGTGCCTGCCATCCTTACAGATATTGACTCTTTGAATAACAGGGTCAGTGGAGACTGAGGAATGAATGCATTTTTATCTATCCAAAAGCATTTCCATGACTCTTGTCTCCAGAGAACCAGAATGCGGAGAGAGAGAGAGAGGGGGAGAGAGAGAGAGAGAGATTAGACAAAACATCAGAAACTTGTGACTTATGACTTTAGGAGAGAAAACATTTCAGAATACCCAGCAATTAATGATGAAAGAACATTACTGTGAAGCTCCTTTAGGATGAAGAGGAAGCTTCAGAAGGCACTTGATGTGTTTCCCTTTATAAGTAAAAGGGAAAAGGGAAAAACAGGTGACACTTGGATCATCTGGGAAAAAAATAATTTAGCAGTCATCACACTGTGCAAACCCCCCTAGCCTCTTCAATATAAGTGCATTACCAAGTGTCCATCAGTGCTGGTAAATTTAAATAAGAGCAACCATGGTGATAAAAGGAGATGTGTAAGTATGGCGAAGTCTGTGTATTACTTACTTCTTATATTTAAACAGTTAACCCAAAACATCTAGAGATGTTCCAACATGGAAAAAAATTATATTTTCAGGGTTCTTGGACATATTGATTGGTTATTTCAGTGAAAGAGTTATTGTAACAGATTTTTTTTCCCTAAAGAATTGCCTTAAATTCTCCTCTTATTTCCTTTCTCTCTTTCTGTATCTTTTTTTCTATTCCTTCTTTCATTTCTTCATGCATTTAAGCAAACTCAAAATATTTATCCTTATTTAAGGCAGCATTCTACTGTGTGGGGAGTGCAGCTCTTTACCTGAGATGCCATCTTAAGGAAGAGTCATGCCTGCCAAAGTTATAGGTAATTAAATTCTTCAGGAATTGATTCATAATGATACCAGAAAGACTCTTTAATCCAGGACTTTGTGAAGACAACTAGAAGATTTGGAAATGGCTGAATCCTTACACACTTATTCATTTATACTGAATGTTTACTATGTGCCCTGGATGGCCAATTGCTGAAACTCTGGCAATGTAAGAAGATGATAATGTAACTTACCTGACTTCAAAACGGTCACAGTTTTGTTGTTCAGTTAGCAAAGTAAAGCTGAAATGTGAACCTAGGATTTCTGAGGAAAAATGTAGGGCCGTTTAGAATGAAAATAATTTCAATGAAATATTTGTTTTAGGGAAATTTGGAGGAACCACCAGAGCATCCATTCTGAGATCACTGTTTTACTCTATCAACATCAGGGCATCATCATAAGCATTTGGAATGGTTCTTCTTGACCAGAAAGCACAGATGGCATGTTTGGTAGATGACAGAATTCAGGTAGCCTGTATAGCCCAACTGCTTTGCGACCAATGCTGCACAAAGTCATAAAAAATAAATAGTCCGGCAACTAAAAAGAATTTAAAAACAATATTTAATGTAGTGTGTCTCAAAAAAAGCAGAAGTTTCAAAAGGAGTGGATACATTCTTGGAAGCAAACAAAACTCCTTAAAAAATCCCCTTCCCCCATATATCACTTCCGTTCAATTTCCCTTTCACTCCGCAGTTGTCTCGGATCTCTCGTTTCCCCAGTACATGCACGTCAAAAACTTCCATCCTCCCCAGGCTTGTCTCGCTGCCTCTCTGGCTCAGATTGTTTATTATTTTCTTTTCTTTTGTGTTATCCTTTGCCTTTTGCCCTGATTCTTATATAAATAAAGGAGGATCCAGAATTGACCTAACAAATAATACGTCTCTCTCCTTTGGGAGAAGTGGGAGAGAGAAGATGGTAAATGCTTATAACTTAAGGTCATTCTTTTTATCCCCTTCACACTTGAATTTTTTAAAATGGAGTTAATGTTGCATCGCATACCTTCAGAAAAGTGCTAAAAGGCCCAACCTGCACTCACATAAGGAATCACCATTCAGAGTCACCAAGAATGTAGCTATTAGGCCTGGATGTACAATAGATTCATTGGGAGTTTACTGACTTCTTTAGTAACAGCTGAAATTTCCACAGAAAATACAAGTATATCAATTTCCCAGTATGGATTTCAGTAGTGTACTGGGAGGGGAAGGGCACATGAGAGAAAACTTCAGTCGTGTCTCTGCCTCTTAGGGACCCTTAAGCCACAAGTTAAGTCTATACCAAATGGAGGGTGGAGGGTAGGATTTTGCAGTTAAAGCTTTAGAATAGCCTGGACTGAATACAGATTGTTTTAATAATCATAATGCTTAAAATGGCTGCTAACCAGTGGGGAAGGAAGGTTCAACAGAGCAGTTCACAGTAACTGTGGGAAGAAGACATCTCGTGTTTTCATACCTTACAGAATCGAAGCTGTTCTGTCACCAGGCAAAGTATTCTTCCCATACACCATTGTGATTACTCTGTGTGTGCCTGTGTGTGTGTTCGTGTGTGCGTGTGTGTGCGTGTGTGTGTGTGTGTATATACATTTGGCAGGACAAAACCTCTCCTATTTCTCTTAAAAAGAAAAGGGCTATTTTATTCTTTTCTTCCAGCTGAATTTTACAAGAACTTTTTTAACTTCCAAAACAAGATGTCAATTTTTGAGTGGAAATGCTATAAATTCATAGATTATTAGAGAATTTGGCATCTTTACAATGGTAATTCTTTCCAACCAGAAATACATTAGTGTTCTCCTTTTATCAAACCGTCATTATATCTAGACACAATTGCTTTTTTTAGCTACTTTCTGCACATTTGGAAATTCATTTATTCATTCATTAAATATTGATTGAACATTTACCATGTGCTAAACACTGTTTTAGAAACCAGAGAGATAGAATTGAAGAGACCAGACATGATCCTTGCCCTGATGGAGATTAAATCCTACTGAAAGAAGACAGAGCATAAAAGGAAAACAAAGACTTGTTTTTGATGGTCATTCCTAGGAATTTTATATATCTTTATACTGAAAAATTTGTATGTACATTTTGGATTATTCCCTTAGGATAGAATTTCAGCGGTTAAATTCTTATATCTAAGATTATGAACATGTACAAAAGTTAATTGCTTTTTGAAAAAGTTTAAATTTATTAGAATAGAAGTTATGGAAGTAATCGATTGTGACTAGATGGCACTGTGGGTCACATTTCTTCAAGCCTTAAAGAGCCTGCAGGATTTTCAGGGTAAAAGATGGGAGAAGACTTAGAAGAATGGAAGCCATATTTGTAAAAGGTTGTTGGTAATGACTGGAGGTGAGGGGATTTGATCAGAGATGTAGAAATAATGATGACACCTCATCCATGTTCCCAAACCCTGAGATGGTTGTGCTCTGCCCTTCATACACCATACCCCTAAGAAATGCAATAATGTACCATGAGATCTCCATACCCAGAAGAGGTTCAGGAATGTTCTCTTGCTGCCTTAGCACCTGGAAGGCAACCCTGTGGCCATAATGACTCAACTCCAAAGGGAATCCTCTGGGGTCCTGTACAGACATGAACAAATTGAGAGGAAGAAGCTTCTGAAACACGGAGCAGAAGGATAGCATTTCACCATTTGTTTAGCGGTAATTAAGATTTTTCCATGCTGCCCTGCACATTCAAGACCCCGGAGATAAAGTAATGTTAATGGATATGCTCACGCAGACCTGGATCTCTTTTCTGGACCACTGACTTAGCCTCTGACAACAGCTAAATTGCTCCTTGGAAATCAATAAAATGTTTCCATTCTGATGCTAATGAAAGCGCTCCTGATATTTACCATGTCCTGCTGTATTTACTTGATGCTACAGTAAATATTTGACGAATCATTAGAACTTCCTCAGAAATACAGAGAGTAACTGGAGTTGGCTGCCACGACAAAAATGCGTGCCTTACCGCATATTGCAATTCAGGTTTCCTGGGAAATAGACTGAGGCATTGATTTGTATGCAGGAAATTCACTGGGTAGTGCTGATAGGGTGAATATCTGTGGCAAAGTGAAGGCAGACAGGCAAGTTGAAAGACAGGTAGTCAGAACCTCAGCTGATTTCACAGGGAGGCGGGTAGGGGGTTCTGGAGCTGGGTGGCCCTACAGAGTTGCCCCACATTGAGGCAAGAGGGATAGCCCTTTATACCTCTGCATTGACAGTCATTGGATGTAGGCTGTGTCCTGGAAGGGGACTGACCTTGGACAAGTGGGCTCTTTTCAGCTGGTGGCAGTGCTCAGAGGGTGATGCAGGGAGAGCTGTCAGCGAGAGCCAGCAGCAGGGGGGAATAGTTTATTTTGGTCCTGAAGGGAGGGATCTGGTGACACATCGCAGCATCCACTATGACTCTTAAAAAAGAGAAAGCTGCAGGTTTTAATTGCTTTACTCTTCCTTGTGTCTCACACATATCTATGAAGTTGAGACTACTTGTTCTCTCTTCTGCAACCTCTGCTCCCAGGACTAGCACTGAACCTATGGAATTTAAGAGCCTACTCTTTAATTAAAACAAAGAACTGCAAGAGTCCATTGCAGGTGTCGGTGTGATGTGATTTCTGCCCAGGGCTTTTTCAGTCCCATTTTCTGGCACCCATAATTGTTACTATTGTGGATGTTCTGACCCCAAATGCTTTCCTCTGGGTTTTATAAATGCTGTCTCTGGTCCAAAGTAATATAGTATAGAAAAAAGGTGTGAGAGCCAGAGCAGGGTTCCAATCCCACCTTTGCCACTTGTTAGCTCTGTAACGCTGGCAATACATTCGCCCACTCTGAGTCACGGTTTTCTCACCTGTAAAATGCAATCATAATCATGATTTTAATAGTTAACATAGGATTTTATGAGATAACATCTATGACCCAGATGAAAGCTCTCTGACCCTTGAGAAGTAATGATAAAAATGAAAAATAATAATTATAACAGTGTCCAATATTTCTAAGTGTTTTCTATGTGCTTTACATTGGTTACCTGTTTAATCTTCACACAAAACCCGTACGATATGGTTATTTTATGGTTAAAGCCAAACCATTTAACAAGGGGTAAAAAAAAATTTAAGAAGCGGTAGGTTACAGATCAATCAGAATGGAAACCACTGAAACCTTTGTGAGGATAAGCGTTTTATTATACTCATTTTACAGATGGGGATATTGAGACCTAGAAACTTTAAATAGCTTGCCTAAGAACACAAGGCCTGTAGGTGGCAGAGATGGGTTTAAGTGGTCTGACATTCCAGACTATAAAATTAAAGTTTTCCTTTTTTAATACTATCTCCCAATCTTAAGATCTAGCCAGGGTTGCTTTAAACCTTTGATTTTATTACCTCGGGAAGACTTAAGCCTTCCGGATCTCTCAATACAGCTCTGATCCACCAGATCCAGCCATGACAGCTATTTTCTTACTAAAAATACCCTAGACCTTCCACCAAATACAACTGCCAAGGTTTATTGGACTGAAGGCTAATGTTGTGTGAGTGACTCTGAGCCAAAGTGATTATTGTAATTATAAGAGATAATAGTAGTTATTAAGAGTGATTTTAGTAAAAGCAAGCTAAAAATTGAGTTTATTTAAATAGTTCAATCAGGCATTGAACTATTGACATTCAAATGTCAGTTTGAATCCAGACTTGGGAAGAAAGTGACTCTGAGAAGGTCTGCAAAAAGAGTGAGGGTGATATTAGTGACAAAGAAACCCTCAATAATAAAATGACATGAAATACGATAACTTTGTCAATTCCACTTCACACAGGCTCTTTGACAATGGTGGAACCAGGGAATTAATACAGAAGGCTGTTCCCTGAGGCAAAATAGACTGATTCAGATGCAGAAAGCAAAACAGTCCATCATGATGGAGACATTGGGTTAGCAGAGAAACAGATGAACGTTTCTTTGATTTTGTCTGAAAGAAACACAAAACTGGAATGCCTAGAGGAGCAGCCGCAGGAAACCACAGATGGCGTCTCTATAGACACTCTTAAGATACTTGTGCCAATTATTTTGCAGTAGAACTGTGTGTGGTGTGTCGTGTGTCGTGTGTTTGTGTGGTATGTGGTGTGTATGTACCTATGTGTAGTTTGGTGGTAGTGGTGATGAGAGATGTGGAAGTACCTGTTAAACTTATTTGAACACATTCATACATACACATACATCTCATAAAGTCACACATGAAAGACTACAGAGACAAGAAACCAATATCTATGAAACCTTCCCTGGCAAACTCCACTATATATGTAAACTTTCACCTTCCACTTCCCTCTGTGTCCAAATCCAAGCACTTCCTGTACTTTCTTTGTCTGCTTTGACCTTGGTCACTTGTGCCTCTGACCTCCCTCACGCCACACTTTATCTCCTAAAATATATATATATAAACCATATATATATATGGTTTATATTTTATATTTACATATATGGTTTATATTTTTATTTTATGTTTATATATATGGTTTATATTTTTATATATAGTTTATATTTTAAATTTATATATATATATAAACCATCTCCCTCTCTCTCTCTATATATATATATAGAGAGAGAGAGAGAGAGAGAGAGCGAGAGCGAGAGCGAGAGAGAGAGAGAGAGAGAGAGAGAGAGAGAGAGAGCGAGAGCGAGAGCGAGAGCGAGAGCGAGAGAGAGAGAGAGAGAGAGAGAGAGAGAGAGAGAACCTCTGCTGAGCTCTTGAAATCTACAAGGATAAATAGAGCTTTTAATCCTACGGATTTGAAAAAAAATGTATTTCCTCGGCCTGCCTGCTAATAACCTCAGATTAAGGGGTATTGATGAGACTTCCCAGAGTTTCTGTTACCCCGAAGATTTCTGCCTGTGTCCCGGCACCACTTCTGAGCGCCAGGATCAGAACGGGAGCTGTCATGAATATTCAGTGGCTTGTTTGCTTGCGGCCACTTCTCCTCTCTGTGAGCCTAACATTATATCTAGTTTCTTGCTTATTTGCTGCTGGTAGATTTTTTGCTGACACTTACTGTTTTGTTGGTGGTGGTGGTTTTGCTAGGTAATAGGAAGTAAGATGTGTGACCCAGATTTACTCTGCCACCTTACCTCACAGTTTGCAAAGCTAAATTTCATGCTCACTTGCAGCAGTCATCGAGTTCTGGTTCTTGGCAAAACTGTCTCCCCGCTTCGTCTATGTGGTGTTGACGCTCTTGGTATATTATCATCACAGTCCTCATCACCATTCTCATCATCATCAAATTCCGGATGTGCTTTAAGTCAAACTTGCCTCAAATAACTTTTGGATATAGGAACATAGAACTGTAGAAGGTAAAAGGAAAAACAGATACTATCTAGTTAGGTCCTTCTAGTTGAAGAAAATGGACCCAGAGAAATTAAGTGGAAGTCACATTTACACAGCTGACTATTTTCCAGAGGAGTTCTAGATTATGAATGAAGCCATATTGTTATAACAGAAAGAGTACAACCTTGGACCCAGATAAACTTATGTTTGCATCTCAGCTCTGCCACATACAAGCTATGTGAACTTAAGTTATTTCATCTCCATTTGTCTCATTCATCTCATCTGTGAAAACCTTACAGGGTTTTGAGAAATATTTAAGGGAGTGATGATATAAAGGGTTTAACACTGTATCTTATATACGAAGTTCTTAATAAATGGTGGTAAGCATTATTATTAAGCCAATTTGTAGAGCTAATTAGTGGTTGTATCAATGAACTATTACTGTGGAAGAAACAACCCAAAAATTCAGTGGTTAAAATGACAATCATTCCTCATTTGTCCTGAGTATATGGATTAGCTAGAAATTGAGACTCTTCTAGCGTGTTCTGCTACCCTTGGCTGGGCTCATCTACCTGTGTATGGCTTACTGGGGTTTAGTTGCTCTTGGCTGGGCTCAGCTGGGCTGTTCTGCTTCCCTTGGATGGGTTCACTCACACGCATTTAGCTTTCTGGAGGTTGGATGATTATGACTGGGCCCAGCTAAGGGTGGTTCTGCTCCATGGCTCCCTCATCATTCTCTGCTAAGACCAACGCGATAGTCCAGGCACATTGTTCTCATATATATAGGAAAGCAACAAGAGAGTAAGCAGAAGTATGTGAGCTTCTTAGGGCCCAGGCTTAGAACTAGAACTCCTACCTAATTTTATTGGCCAAAGCCAGTTTCACGGTTTAGCCCAAAGTCAAGGGACTAGAGTATGAAAACAGGGTGAGATAAAGAATTGCTATCCAAAACACAATCCATTGTAAGGGCAAATGAGGTCCAGAATGCTGCAGAGAGAAGGAAATAAAGCTTGAACTTTGAAGTCAGACTGACCAAGATTTTTTTTTTTTTACATCTTTACTGGAGTATAATTGCTTTACAACGGTGTGTTAGTTTCTGCTTTATAACAAAGTGAATCAGTTATACATATACATATGTTCCCGTATCTCTTCCCTCTTGCATCTACCTCCCTCCCACCCTCCCTATCCCGCCCCTCTAGGTGGTCACAAAGCACCGAGCTGATCTCCCTGTGCTATGCGGCTGCTTCCCACTAGCTATCTATTTTATGTTTGGTAGTGTATATATGTCCATGCCTCTCTCTCGCTTTGTCACAGCTTACCCTTCCCCCTCCCCATATCCTCAAGTCCATTCCCTAGTAGGTCTGTGTCTTTATTCCTGTCTTACCCCTAGGTTCTTCATGACATTTTTTTTTCTTAAATTCCATATACATGTGTTAGCATACGGTATTTGTCTTTCTCTTTCTGACTTACTTCACTCTGTATGACAGACTCTAGGTCTATCCACCTCATTACAAATAGCTCAATTTTGTTTCTTTTTATGGCTGAGTAATATTCCATTGTATATATATGCCACATCTTCTTTATCCATTCATCCGATGATGGGCACTTAGGTTGTTTCCATCTCCAGGCTATTGTAAATAGAGCTGCAATGAACATTTTGATACATGACTCTTTTTGAAAGACTGACCAAGATTTAAGGCCTAGTTTACCTAGTTTACAAATTATCTCTGTGATTTTGGTCAAGTTATTTAATTCTTATAAAAGTCATTTTCCTAGTCTGGAAAATGGAGAAAATCACTTGCCATGCAATATTGTGGGCTCAGAAATAATTTATTATATTGTCTGACACATAATATTTAATAGTAGCTATGTTAGTATTATCTCCTACTTTCAGTCTTGGGTTCTTCCCTTCATACAACATCAGGATATGTTATTATTTTAAAAATTTGAAAAACACTTCCCCCTCCATGTTAACAAATGCTTATTTATTTTCATCTTAAACAAGAGGAAAAATAGTTGCTAATGTTTCTTGTTCCTGTTTTCCTCTTCTAAATTCAAACAAGTAAATACTGACACGGATGAAAGCATGTTTAATGGAAAATTCAGTTTGATTTATTTGCCAATTAGTACCAGTTAGACTTTGAAGGGACAGGTGAATGATGTGTTCATACAAATATTTGAATGTGATACAGCCCATCAGGTTTGCAGAAAAGGGTTAGTTCCGGGAAGCCAGAAACTGGTGAGGTATGTCCTATTCATGAGAATTCACTGGGAACACAACAAGGTAGCATGCACTCTGCATAATGTGGAAGTCAAGAGAGCACAGTACAGCAAGGGATGAATAGAAAGATGAGATGAATGGTTGGAAAACACCATTAATCAGGGGAGAAAGTTAGCATTCTGCATTATGGATCTATAAGCAGTTTAGCTAAGGTGTCTCCAGGATCCTGTAATTAAGTGGGATTTACCCAGCACTTTGCTTTCGGAAGGAATTCAATTCAATTCAGTAAATGTTTCCTGAGTGCCTTCTCCACACCCGCCATTGGAGATAAAAGATGAGCCAGACAGAATCTCTGCTCTCAAGTAACACATAATCTAGTGGAGGCGTCAGTTGCATATACAAAGTAATCAATTAATTGGTGGTAAGTATTATAATGGGAATAATAACCAAGAGCTGTAGAAGCGCAGAAAAGAAATAAATGAATCTGAGTGTATTTATATTGGGTGCTGATTAATGAAGAAGATTTTGACAGATTTGGAAAGGAGGTAAAGTTATAATTAATCAAATTAATATGAGATTTCTGGCTATTCCAGGGGATGAAAGGAGAGAGGGGTTGTAGACCATCCATAGCAGAAAGCTTCAGAGTTCAGGTTGCATTAGGATACTTTGCTTGGGATGTACTGAAACTGTTTAAGCATTGCACTGAGAGACCTTGTCCTTATCTTTCTTGCACTTCTAGTAAGGTTGGTACAATGCAGGCTCTTGGGCACCAAAGAAACTGATGTTCTCTGATTTTTTGAGGCAATGAACTCAGCCTACAATGAGCAATGTTCTAAAACTGAACATCTAACTGATAGCTAAATCAGGGCCGAGAACTAGCCCCCTGATAATATGGTACTTGCTTTCACTGAGCTTGCATTCCAAGGAGTGTAGCAGGTAATAGCTAAACAAATAGACAAGATAAAAGCAGATTGCAATAAATGCACTGAAAGAAATAAGGGGGCAACAGGGAGAACTTGGAAAGGACTCTTTAGATAAAGTGTTGAGATAAAAGGAATGTGAAAATCAAGGAGGAAGATATTCTGGACAGAAGGGAGAGTAAATATAAGAATATAAAAGGGGCTTCCCTGGTGGTGCAGTTGTTGAGAGTCCGCCTGCCGATGCAGGGGACACGGGTTCATGCCCCGGTCCAGGAAGATCTCACATGCCGCGGAGCGGCTGGGCCCGTGAGCCATGGCCGCTGAGCCTGCACATCCGGAGCCTGTACTGCGCAATGGGAGAGGCCACAACAGTGAGAGGCCCGTGTACCGCAAAAAAAAAAAAAAAAAAAAAAAAAAGAATATAACAATTCTAAGGCGAGAAACTGTTGGGCATGTTGAAGAAACAGAATGAAAACCAGTGAATATAATGGTTAAAGTGAAGGCTGGAATGAGATGAAATTGAAGAGGTAGCAGGGGAAAAATCAAGTAAGCTTTGTAGGTCATGGGGGCAAGTTTGGGTTTTATCCGAAGAGGAAGCCACTGGATTATTTTAAGCACGGTTATAAAATATTCTGTTTTTAGGGTTTAAATATAACTTGACTGTTGTGTAGCAAATGGTGGGGCAGGCTGTCTGTTGTCAACTGAGTGCCTGGAATGCATAGTTTCTGTTTCCCAACTGATAGAAAAAAATATGTTGGAAAGGATTAGAAGCTGTGAGAGGACACAGTTTGGACATTATGAGTAGAGGAGAAAAATGATGAACTTGAGACATACCTGGTAGCAGCACAGAAAATATTACATATGGATTGTTTGGGACAGTGAAGTAAAGAAGGAATGGAGGATGTCTTCTCTGTTATTAGCTTGATGATGTTGCCATTTAATGAGATGAGGAAGTTTAGTACTGAACAAATTATATGGATAGATATCCTAAAAATGGGGGTAAACCTTGAAGAGGGAGATAGCTGGCCAGGACCATGGGCCTTCTGGAATGGCATTAGGGTTCCTGGGATCACTGGGGATGTAGGGAACGTTGGGGGCAGAGAGTCAGTCAGGTGAGGATATGTTTTGACATTTTTACATTCATGAAAGGAAAGGAATTGGGAAGCTGGCTTGAGGAATCTCAGGAGCAATTCCTTTGCAGTGGGAAGGGTAATTTTTCTTGAGCTTAAGAGAACTGAGTTCAGATCTTGACTCTACAACCTATTAGCTAGGTGAGTTTGGGGGAGTTGTTCAACCTCTTTGAGCCTGCTTTATTGTGTATTAGAGATAATTTTAATGCCTACCATAAAATATCCAATTAAATTATGGATATCAAGTATCTGGTCATAAATAATGCCCTTTATCCATGCAACACATATTTGTTGAACAACTACTAAATACTAGACACTGTGCCAGGCAATTTGGATATAACCCTCCTAAAAAGTACAGGGTGCTACTAATCAGATTATGAAAAGCCCTGAATCACTCTGGGGAGTTAGGGAAACTTTCCTGTGAAGTGATGTTTGAGCTAAGCTCTGGAAGTTGAATAGGAATCAGACAGATTTACACAACGGGAGTTTTTGTCAGGTGGGGCATGAGAAAAGATGAAGAACATTCCAGGTCACAAGTAGAACATTGTAAAAGGCACTGAAACAGGATGCAGGAAAATACATTTGGTACTCAGCAAAGTCAAGTGTGGCTGGTGCTGAAAGCCTGAGTGCCAAGAGAATAGGAAGACTTTTAGGATTTTTCTTCATTAATCCAGGCCAGCTCTCAAGACTGAGATAAAGACTATGATTAAAAGCAGACATTTCGTTCAGCCAAAACCATAATCATTACTTGATGAGCCCTTACTATTTGTCAAGCACTGCATTAAGCACCTAACTCTTGTTTTGAGAACTATTATGTCTCAGACACTGGCATATGATGGCGAACAAGACAAGCAGTTCCTCTGTCTTTACTCAAATTTTACTTATTTAAATCTCATAACAATCAACTGAAGTTAGAGATAAAGCTTATATAGGTCAACAACTTGCCAAGCTCATACAGCTAAGAAATATTATAGTTATTATTCCATTTATTCACTTGCTTTACACATATTTATTGAGCACCTACGATGCGCTGGGCACTGTTCTAGGCTCTTGGGACATAGCTGGGAGCAAAAAAAGAGATCTCTCAAGGAATATACCTCCTAGCAGCATAGCCCGACAATAAACTGTAGCCCTAATATGTGAATTACATCACGGGTTAGAAAATGATGCATTCTTTGAACAAGGAATAACAGCAGAGGAAGGGAAACTGGGAATTGTAGCATCACAATGTTAATAGAATGTTGTGATGGGATTCTTTGAAGAGATGACATTTGAGAACAAGATGAAGGAGTGGGGAAGTTAGCCTTGTGGCGATCTGGTGTCTTAGCCTGCTCAGGCTACCATAACAAAATACCATAGTGTGGGTTGTTTAAACAACAGAAATTTATTTCTCACAGTTCTGGAGGCTGGGAGGTCCAAGATCAAGGTATCAGCCGAGGACCCTCTTCCTGGTTTGCACATGGCTGCCTTCTCATTGTGTCCTCTCATGGCAGAGAGAGTTCTTTCTAAGGCCACAGTTCTATCGGATTAGGGTCCTGCCCTGACAACCTCATTTCACCTTAATTACTTCTTGAAGACCCTATCTCCTGACACAGTCATACTGGGGGTTAGGGCTTTAACGTATGATTTTTCAGGGAACATGATTGCATCCATAGCATCTGGGGAAGTGCCTTCAAGCAGAGGGAACAGCCATGGCAAAGGCACAAATGCAGGAGTGAGCCTGGTGAGTTGAGACCAGCAAAGAGCCTACTGTGGCTGCAGCTGATGGAGGTGTGGGAGAAATGAAGTCAGAGAGGAGAAGGGGACTAGCGTATGAGGAACTAGCTGGGTTAGGGGCTCTGCATTTTAATCTGAGTAAAACAGGGGCCAATGCAGAGCTCTGAGCAGAGGAGTGACCTGATTTGACTTGTTTTAGTAATATCACTGTGACTGCTTGGGCAAACAGAGACCAATTTGATGCTACTGTAGTTGCTTAGGCAAGAGATAATGCCAGCTGAGCCAGTGGTGACAGTAGAAATGGTGTGAAGGAAACATATTCTCGATATAGTTTTTAAGTAAAGTAAACAGAATTTCCTGGAAAAAAAATAGATTTGGGATGTGAGAAAGACAAGTCAAAGATAACATCAAGATTTTGACCTGAGCAACAGAAATTTTGGGTTGTCATCAACTAAGATGGAGAAGGCAGAGGTGGAGCTAGTTTGGGGACAGAAGATAAGGCACCACCATCCCCGTAGAGCTCTCATTTTCTCAAGGTACAGGCATCTGATCGTAATACTTGGGGAAGTGAACAGAGATTAGGTTGCCAGTGAGGAAGTTGCTTCCGTCTTCTCAAAGCTGCTCAGAGTTTACTTGAACAGAGGGTCCTGGATGAAAACTAGTTTGAAAAACTATTTACAAAGGTCAGTCACTCTATCTTACCAGAGAGAAGACTGAAGCCCATACAGGTTTAACAACTTAGCCCTGGTTGTACCCCAGGGTTTGGGTAGGAGAGAACACAGAAAATCCACAGAAACAGAATATCTAGAAAAAGAGAAAGGAAATCTCTGCCCAGTCTTGATATTGGGCATTTTGAAGAGGCAATCTCTTCAATACTGCAAGTTGGATATACATAAAGATAAGGAAAGGAATACCATCTACTGAGTTCCAGGCACCAATATTGTACCATTTAATTCTACAGCAGCCCAACATTACAGATAATAAAAATTAAGGCTTCACAAGCTTAAATAAATGGACCTTCAAATGTGATTTAATGGACACAGCTGGAAAGTACAGAGTTGGGGCTAGAACCCTGGCCTCTTTCATTCCCAATCTCACATTCTTTCTGCTACGCCGGCATGAATGTAGCACCATTATTTTAAGTGCTCAAATATAGCCCATGTCCATGTCGAAATACTGATCTGGAAATACAGACTGAAGTCCTATGATGTGAGCAAATTATTCAGTGATAGGTGATGTGAGGAAACAAAGAATTGAGTAAGATTTCATGATATAAACCGTAAGTGACATCGCTAGCTGCTGAGTCTATGTCAAACAACACTGTCCACGGGACAGCTTGACGTCTACTAGCTGATGGCTGTGGCATGGGGGACTTCATAAGAAGGGAGGAGAAAAGAGTGTGGGGTATAAATAACATGCATGAATTACTGGGGGCTCAGTAGCTCATGAAGAACAAGCCTTTGTGATACATGGTGCCCCTCATCTGGGACCATAGGGCAGTCATAACTGTCATGGATAAAGTCTCCAAGCCAAGGCTTCAAGGAGCCAGTCTCCTGAGCTTCAAGAGGCGAGGGATGGGTGGGGCTGCAGCATGGCAGAGGGCCGCCCACTCACCACCCACTGCGTGGACTCATCGCTGCCTCCTCCATCCCGCCGCGCACGCCAGCTCCCCAGAGTAACTGCTTTTCACAGGTGCCTGTCATCTATTTCTTTTATTTATGCTGTCCCCTTGCCTAGAATACTCTCTCCGTCTTGTCACTGTGACCAGAGCCTTCTCATGCCTTCAGAGTCTGTCCAAGAACCGCTTTTCCCAAAAACTTTTCCTGCTCCATCCAGGTTAGCTATCCTCATCTCTACTTTCCTAATTTTCTATGCATACTTTCTCACTGTACTTATAGTGCGCTAATAAGTGCGATTATGATGGTCTTTCTATACTTGCCTCCTCTGTTAGACTCTGAACTCCCGGATGTCAGGGAACCTAATTTTTTCTTTTTAAATCCTTAGTACCCAGCATACAGCCTACATACTAGTGGTTCATAAACTTTAGTGGCCATCTGAATCACTCAGAGGGCTTCCTAAGGCCCATTCCCAAAAATTCTGATTCAGTGAGTCTGTGGTAGGGCCTGAAAATGTGCATTTCTAACAAGTTCCCAGGTTATGCTAATGGTACTGGTCTGAGGACAAATTTTGAGAACCACTGCTGCATACCACAGTTCGTTTTTGCTAAATACATTTATGTTCTATGACATAAGTGGTCATAAGCATCGGCTATGGAGTCACCCAGAGCCTGGTTTAAACCATAGTTCTCCAAGCTAGAAGACCTTAGAAAAATGACTTAAGTTCTCTGAGCCTCGGTTTCCTTATCTAAAGAATAAGATAAGGATGCAGTAAGATAATACTAAAGCATTTACCCTGATGCTCCACAGCTCCTGCTGGTATTGAGCTGGAGGTAGAAGCACCAGAAGGAAGGGAAATAAGTGAGAGGGCAGGATGCAACAGTCCAATAATCCCTGAATGAGGACCAGCCTCACACATGGAGCCCAGCAGCGAGTTTAATTAAATACTACACACATTTACTTACTGAAGTATCCTATCTCCTTAACATAAACAGATAAGAAGGCAGTGGGGCATGACAGCCTCTAGAGTGCTGGGAAGAATCTGGTTTGAGTTTTTTTCACATCAATCAAATGATTCACACACACCTCCTGTTCTGTGGATGGCTTTCAGGATTGAGTCTGGTAGGTTTTCCACCAGGGCTCACCACTAAAACCTGCTCATTAACAGATAATCAGCTTCTGCTGATCTGCTCCTAGGCTGCCTTCCAGAGCAGCTGTTTCCTCCTGTGTTGTGATTTAAGCTATGTTAACAGTGATGAAAACAGATTTGTGTTGCTTCGCTTCTCATTAACCTTATTATAGAGTTTTGCTCTCAGATACACACTTCCTAAAAATATATCAAATGTATAAAAGGGTTAAAACTTTTTAACCTACAATGGCTTGATATTTCTCAATATCTGGATAAAGAGTAAATGATTTGGTCAGTCTTCAAATTATGGGTTTGATTGGAGGTGACTGTCCACAGTCTAGCTTCTGTGCCCTCCAATTTAGGCTGACCCTCACATATATACACAGTTTCCTGGGGCAGCCCTCACTCTTCCCAAACCACTGGCCTGCCTCACCTGGCTTATTGAATTATGGTCAGCTAGATCACCAGTCTTCCCTAGGGTGACCAACTCTTCTGTTTTCCTGGGACTGGGGGCACAGTGAAAGTGGGACTTTCCATTTTAAAACCAGAAAAGTCCAGAGCAAACCAGAATGAGCTGGTCACTCTGCTACCGATCCTACAAGTTGCAAGTAGCCAAGCCCACCAAGTCCTCAGGTCACAACTACTTCCAAGTCACCCTTGCCTTCCCTGCAACTTTTATTTCTGGCAATTCTGAGTTTTCAAATAGCTCTTAATCATCATCACCTCCCCCTGTTTCCGCTTCCCATACTCATGGCACTACCAGGCAAAGGTAAAATTAATTAACCTCAAAAGCTGGGGGAAGATAATCAGAAACAGTTTTAAATCCAGCCTGTGGAAATCAGTTGTCAGTGGTTCAGAAAGATACGGAGCAGTGTGGAGGTCATGAGGAATTTCCCAGAACACATTTCTAAATCCCTGATGTTTTTTCTCTGCCTCGTCCTTTATTTTTTAGTTGGAAATAATGTATATGTCCTAGCATCATTTTTAGCCTTGTTATATTGTTCCAATGCCTACAGCTATATGTACTTCAACAGCTCCATTGCAGCTAAACTTTGTTTACATATTTGAGGTGAGTCAGCCTCAGGTAGATTTGTTCTCTTACCTGATTTCCTAGCCCAACTTTCTACTTCCGTTTCTGAGGCTACACGGAGTGTGACCCAGCGGTGGGTGAGGAAACATGCAGGTGCAGAAATGCAGAGGATGAAAAACTCTCTGTCCTTTGTAACAGCTTGAAGACATTGTACTGAAATCTGAAATGTGCTCAGGTAACAAATTTGAAAACATCGTTCGAATTCCTACTGACTTCACCTCCCAGGTATCATCTCATTGGAGTGTACCCTTTGAAGCAAACTGATTCCAGGCATATGTAACAGGGAGCCCCATCATACAGTATGTGTGAAAATGGTTGTCGCTTTGGCCAGCACATGGGAAGCAGATGTTTTCCAAGAGAACTGATGGCATCCCAGGCTCATCACAATCTGTCCACAATCTGTCTTTCCAGACGTATCACACCCCCACCCCCATACATGCTCAGTCACATGAAATGATTCTCCATTATGCCTTTTCATGCCTCCATTCCTCTCTGCACTTGCTATTTTCATAACCCAGAATATCCTCTACACTCCTGTTTCCCCTTCCTCGCCTGCTAAACACCTACTGATTTTTTAGGATCCAGTTCAAATGACATCTTTAAATCCTTTCTGGACTCCAGCAAGCAATTATTTATTCATGACTCTGTTCCCTTAGCATGTTAAACATGCCTCTGTGTATCAGACCTCAGCAGGACCTTAGGCTCTGGCACTTGTGTCAATTCAGGTATGTCTGGGATCCACTAGAGATGTGGTATGGCAGTAAAATGGAGCGTCAGCGAGAGGAGGCTGCAGCTCTGTGGGAGGCTCTACTACAGGACTAATAGCTTACTCAATATCTAAGACTCCTCAGAAGTTGAAACTTATTTTCCCCTTTTAACCTTATTGTCAGTTGTGGTAGCTTATATTTTTGGTGCTCCAGTACCCTTTCCCATGACCCTTCTCCCAATAACAGGCAAACCTGGTTCCTGGCCACAGTGGTGGGCATGTCCAGAGGCCCTGCCAATCATAGAACCGATTCTCTCTGCAAATCAGTTTGTGATTGGCCAAAGGGATGGGCACATGACCCCAGCAGCCAATCAGGATCCTTCCGTGGGACAGAAAGCTGAACAGTTGGAAGAACCACTGAGGACTAGTTCAGGGTGTGAAAAAGAAGTCAAGCCAACTAATGCTGCAACAGTTAAGGTCACTGTTGCCAGGTAATAGTAACAGGCAAGGCAAGCTGGGCAAGGAGAATCAAGTTCCTTGTCTCCAAAATTCTGCCTTTCCAGCTCTCTCTAGTGCCCCCTACTGGCAGAACCTGAAAGGAAGACAGCTGGCAAAGGGAACACTGAGCTTGCAGTTTCAGCTCTGCATCACAGAACAGAGCCTGGAAGGGTGATTTGGAGCTGAGATGCAACCATATATACAGAGAAGAATGTATACAAGCATTTTGCCATTGACCTATATGGTTTTTCAGATGGTTGTGGAAATGTGTAGGTGTTCTAGGGTCTTCTGGACATACAGATACAAAAGAGATGGTCAATAAAGTACTCTGGGAAACAGCAAGTCATGAAAGACTGTGTTAAAAGACTAGAAATATGAAACCACCCCTATAGTCTATTCTTAATTCCATTCCACCTTTCTTATTTTAAATAGCATATTAGGGGGCTTCCCTGGTGGCGCAGTGGTTGAGTGTCCGCCTGCCAATGCAGGGGACACAGGTTCGTGCCCCAGGCCGGGAAGACCCCACATGCCGCAGAGCAGCTGGGCCCGTGAGCCATGGCCGCTGGGCCTGTGCGTCCGGAGCCTGTGCTCTGCAACAGGAGAGGCCACAACAGTGAGAGGCCCATGCACCGCAAAATAAATAAATAAATAAATAGCATATTAGTGACTATTATTGAGATTATTGGGAGCAAATCATGGGATAGCAGTATAGCAATTAGGATTATTTTGGCAATGTTTCCTGCTATCTTATTTATTTCCCATACTTGAGAAACAACTTCTCCATCTGTTATAGGCCTTTTTTATATGGCACTGTAAGTGTTTTCATGTCCATTTACCCCACCAAACTATGAACACTTTTATGGAGATCCTCTGTCTTATTCATCTTTGTACTGGTTTACTGCCCAGGATTCACTGAACATTTACGCATTTGTATTATTCAGCAAACATTTAGCACATTTTATGTGCCAGATCCTGAACTACAAGTTAGACATATAATAAATCTTAGCTGCTGCCTGCAAGATGCTCATAGTCTAATAGAGCAAAGGGATGATAAAGAGGCAATATTAATGCAGACCGTATAAGTGCCCTGGGCATAATGAGAACATGGCACTGGGGCCCCTAATCCAGGTTGAGGCAAGGAGACCAGAGAGAAGATCACTGAATTAATCCACATTAGAGATTAGAAGGGCTTCCACCAAAGGTGGGCAGTGGGAATGAAAATTAGTAGAAAGAACTGAGACTTCCTGTATCTCAAACTTGATTGCACATGAGAATCCGTTGGAAACTTACAAACAGCCCCCCACCCCAATGATCAGGCCTTTTCCAAAACCAATTACATGAGATAGGACCTAAACATCAGTATTTTTTAAAGTATCCCAGGCGATTAAAATGTGCAGTCAATTGTCTTAAAAATATGATGTCAACAGAGCTTGATAACTATATAATGGCATATATAGTAAAGAAGGGGGAGAAGTACAGGGTGATTCTCTAGCTTCTGGTCTAGGCAGCCACATAGATGGTAGATGCTTAAAAAGTTGTCCTAGTATGATTGTGTATTTGTCATTCCCAAGGTGCCCTGTACATGTGCGATGTAAACAGCAACTACTCAAAAAATCTTTTTGGATAAACAAGTACCTGGGACGTAATGTCTGCTCAGAGGGGAAGATAAGAAGCAGAGGCTTGAATAGGTACAGTTTCTACCAACAAGTACAGGTTCTACCGGCAGGTGCTTAGTAAAGGTTTGAAAGAAATCAGCAGCGATGACTGTAAACAAGTAATCTGCTGTGTGTAGATAGTGGACTTAAGTAACAGGCTCACATACATGTGAAAATTCAGACATATCCTTATCAGTAGTGCAGTTTTTAACCAAAACTAGTATTGTTACCGACCAGGATTCTTGGCTTGCTTAATAATAGGAATTGATCAGAGGTCAGACAAGAAATTCAGGCAAGGTTTTATTGGGAGCGAGAACTCCAACAGTTCCGTAGCAGTGGGGAGGGAGAACAAACAACAGTTTCCCTTGCTGGCCCACTCGCTGAGAGAGGGGCGAGTTGTTCCTTAGATAGGGTGAGAGTAAGGGTGTGTCCAGGGGTCGGGCGGGAGCGGTGGCTTAGGTGGTTTACCCACCCCTTAGGTGGTGTTGTGTGCAAGGGCCTGAGCAGTACCCTGCTTTTGCTCCGGCCTCTTCAAAAGTGGCAGTTGGGTTTTTTGGTTTCTTTTTGTCCAGAATTTGTCCCAACTGTGCATGCGTGCAGTTACTTTTACTCTCACATAGTTTCTTTGTATTTTGTTGCCCAAGGAGAGGTGTGTCCAGGTGCAAGCATTGCAGCACTGCAGCAAAGGGTCCCAGGTCCCAGCCTGTCTCAGTATTTAGAAAATATAGTATTTTTTAAAATGTTGATTTGTAAAACTCACTACAAAATAGATTATGTTAGACTCTTGTAAGAATCACATGGTGTTAATTACTACTGCCATTTACCAAATATTTCCAGATCTCCTTCTCCTCAGGCACACAGTGGAATTAGGCTTTCTGACCCCCTTGTGTTTGCAAAGGTCACACGACTAGTTCTGTCCAATGACTTGAAAGTGGAAGTGACTCTGGACCACAGCATTCAATGGCCAAGCATTTAATTAATTTAATTAATTTTATGACTCTCTGGAGTTCTTTTGTCACTTTGGCAGTTGCCAACAATATCAAAGGCAATGGTGTCTGCTTCAGCCTGGTTTTGCAAGCAGCTATGATGTGTCTGACTTTGAGGCGCCATGAGCTAAAACTAAATCTTTGCTGTTTTAACCACTGAAATTTGTGAGTTGTTTGTTACTGCAGCATAAGGCAACCTATCCTGGTTGATAAACACTTTAACCCAGGAAGATGTCTCCCTCTAAATTCTTGATGCTTATCACCTGTATTTACTCAATTGTAGGTACTATATCTGCCTTTATAATACTTCTTTCATATTGTACATCTTCTTTGCTGTTCAGATACATGTTACTCATGTCTCCAATTAGAATACAAGCTCCTTCAGGGCAAGAAATGACTCTGGATAAGGTGTTTAACTTCTCTGAGAAATAATGTCTTAATCTGTTAAATGGGAATATTAAAAACTTCCCCACAGGTTTTCAGGAGAATTGAGATGTGCACACATAGAATATCAACCACAGAGCCTAATACAAAATAGAAAATCAAAAATTATAATTTTCTTTCCTTCTGTTCATCTTTGTGATCCCCACAAAACTTAGCACATTGCTAACTGAAAAGATACACTTATGCACTGAATACCTACTATGTGCCAAGTCCTAACTATATGCTATTTTAACTCTTATTAAATATGTATTATTTTCTCCATTTTGCAGGTGAGAATATTGAGACTCGAGGAGATTGAGCAATGGAGTACTTTCACTGCTCAAATGGTAAGAACCAATATTCAAATCTAGCCTAATTCCAAAGCTTGTCCTTGTTTTCCCCTAAAGCACACTGCTTCCTTTGTTGATATAATTATGGACTTATGATTTAATTATGAATTTTATAGAAATAAATGTAGTTTGAGACAATAAGAAAAGTGATATCTTTATCTATTTATCTATCCATCTCTATAATAGTCCTCATTTCTATGAAGCTATTGAATGTAAGATATACTACCAATTAAAAGCAGTTTTTGGAAAGAAAATACTAACATATGAAAAGTAAATGTAGATTTTGTTTCACCTTGATTTTAAAAAGTCAAGATGAAAGGGAAAAAGGAGATCGGTTAAAATTGATGAAATACCTTGATATAAGTAGAGACAATGACAGGCACGGTACCATGAGGGCATTTTACTTGTATGTTAATGACTTAAATCCTCAAAACAATCCTGAGAAAAAGGATCATTGTCTCCACTTAGAACTGAGAAAATAGAGTAACTGAGAAGTCCCACAACTAGTAAGAGGCAACCCTGCCAGACTTATCAACGCCATCTTTCTTTACCTGTTCGGCAGAGTTGATGCCTGTTTGTGGGGAGTGGTTTGAGATTTCAAAGTCACCGGTCAGCCTCTTAAAAACACCTTCTCATCCATCTTTAGATGAAATCAGCTATGAGGCATTTCCTGAGATTGTATGATTGAGTGTGCTGACTACACTACCCAAGCGTGCAAGGTCCCCAGGGACGTGTCCATGCAGAGCAAGGGAAGGAGCACCACATCCCTGCCTGACCCTCCCTCCCCTTGACTCCCACCTCTGCCCAGACAAGGGGCTGTCACTGTGTGTGTGTGTCTAAAACCTTGTGAGATAAGATAAGGTCACTCAGGGAGAGCCAGAGATAGCAGTTTCCTCAGCCTCAAAAGATAAGAAACTTTGAGCTGTATAAGCGAGAAAATTAAAGCTGCAGACTGTTTGGCACCAGAAAACTAAAAAGATCAAAGTCCCAGGATGCCAAGAAATTGATGCTATCAAAGGGCTTGTGCTAATGAAATGGTCCAGCATAGAACAAGGATCTTTGCAAGTTGGAGGTGTGCCATTTGCTCCCTTACTACCAAGACATCCTAATGATGTCATCTGTGCTATGAATGCCCATGCCCCTCTGAACAGGGGACAGCCTGTGACTGTCCTGTTACTGACACAGGACAGACTTTCCTGGAAATAAGGTTTTTAAGCAAAGGTATTCAATTCCACTTTGCTCAACCATTTTGGCTTCCTAGAAATTGACTAGTAAGGCTCATGTCAGCCCATCCCCAAGCTCAGTTACCTACCAGGCATGTGGGTCTGTTTTTACCTGGCTACATGGAATAAAACTGTCTTCCAAATGTTCGCCAGCTAATGTAATGTGGAACGCATTGCTGCCTAATATGTATCAAAAGCTCTGCTGAGGGATACAGCCAAGAATGGCCTGATGGATATGCCACCCCCAGGATTCCACTAAGCAGGCTGAAATATGCCCCCAGATTAGGCTCAATCAATTTAAGCCTGAACTTGACTGTGTCCAGTCAGTTCCTTAGGGCATTGTTTTCACTGCCTCACCCTTTTACTAAATCGTGTCTTGGCGGGAGACCATTAAACTGGATTGAGGGTTACTGTAAGAAACTGCTCACAGTATTCATCACTGAGTCTACTGAGAGGTGTTGTTGAACGCATCAGTCTTTACATCACATATTGTACTCTTCTTGAGGATCCTGGGGAGAAAGCCCCGTCTGCTCCCAGCAATAAGAATAGAACTGATCCATTTATAGCTTATAAGTACTGTGAACTATGTAACAGGCAGGGTTTTAAAATTTTCCTTTTGGTTGCCAACTCTTACTAAATAATATTTTCGGCATAAATATTTATAATATGCACATTAAGTCTCATCCTTTCTATTCTTAGGTCTCCTGCCTTGTTTCTCTTTATTATTTTACTCCTAATTTTAACCTATTCCATCTTGCTCTGTATTATGCATGTTACCTTAAATCCCTTTTGGAAAAAAAAATTGGGGCTCTAAATAGACTTAAAATACTGTGTTGATGGTAGTACTCTAATAAAAGATCCATTCCTTCATCTTTAAAGTGTTGTTTTTATGAAATTATTTAAAAGAAAATGGCTCTGGACAGGACTAAGTGAGGTAACATGTTAAACTGTCATCAGTCTCTCACACATCATTTTCTACTATTTGAATAAAGAAATAGATATCTGGTTGAGGCTTATATTTGCTGTTGACATAAAATGGATGAGGAAGAAAAAATAGAAATAATGGCTTTATAACAAAACAGAATAACAATTTTCTGAGTTCCTCAGAGATCGGAATAATAGGTTGACTCCAAAAAAATGAAAGTTAGCTGAGTCATATGTCACATCCTTCGTTTTAGTTCAAATAACCAGTTGCACAAAGAGAGAAGGAGAAATCTTCAATTAACCAGAGTTGGAATGGAAAAAAGATCCAAGGAATTTGATTAATTATTAGTTTACTATTTAAATCAAAATGTGTCACCACTAATTATAAGGCTAATAAAGTCTTAAGAAAGAGCCACAGAAGACCCATACCTAGTTCACAGTAAGGTAACAATCTCAGAGCATATTTGGCCCTGCTTAATCTATTTCTGGAATAGGGAACTAGTGCAGGATAATACTTTTAATTGAGATAAATTTTTAGAGCAGTTTAAGGTTCACAGCAAAATTGAGAAGGAGATACAAAGATGTCCCACATACTCTTTGCTCTCGCACATGTATAGCCTCCCTCATTATCAACGTCCCCCAAGAGTGGTATATTTGTTACAATTGATGAACCTACATTGACACATCATTATCGCTCAAAGCTCATAGTTTTCCTAGGGTTCACTGTTGGTGTTATATATTCTATGGGTTTGAACAAATGTGTGATGACAGGTATCCAAGATTATAGTATCATACAAAGTATTTTTACTACCCTAAAAATCTTCTCCCACCAACCTTAACTCCTGGCAACCTCTAATCATTTTACTGTCTTTATCGTTTTGCCTTTTCCAGAATGTCATATCGTTGGAATTGTATAGTATGGAGCCTTTTCAGATTGGCTTCTTTCACATTGTAATATGCATTTAAGTTTCCTCCATATCTTTTTATGATTTGATAGTTCATGTTTCTTCAGTACTGAATAATATACCATTGTCTGGATGCACCACCATTTATTTATCTGTTCATCTAAAGAAAGACATATTGGTTATTTCCAACTTTTGGAAATTATAAACAAAGCTGTCATAAACATTTGTGTACAAGTTTTTGTGTGGACATACGTTTTCAACTCCTTTGAGTAAGTACCAAGGAGCACTATTCCTACATCATATAAGAGTATGCTTAGTTTTGTAAGAAACTGACAACTTGTCTTCCAAAGTAGCTCTACCCTTTTCCATTCCCAACAGTAATAAAAGATAGTTCCTGTTGCTTCACATCCTCATCAGCATTTGGTGTTGCAGTGTTTTGGATTTTGGCCATTCAAATAGGTGTGTAGTGGGTATTTTATTGTTGTATTAATTTCCATTTCCCTAACAACATAAGATGTGGAACATCTTTTTTTGTGTATATTTGCCATCTGAATGTCTTCTTTGGTGAGATGTCTGTTAAGATCTTTGGCCCATCTTTGATTGGGTAGTTGTTTTTTTTTTTTTTATTGTTGAGTTTTAAGAGTTACAAGTACATATTGGACAACAGTCCGTTATCAGAAGTGTCTTTTGCAAATATTTCTCTTAGTCTGGTTTTTCTTCTCATTCTCTTAATATTGTCTTTCATAGAGCAGAAGTTTTAAATTGAAAGTCCAGCTTATCAATATTTCTTTCATGGATCATGCCTTTGGTGTTATATAATAAAAAGTGATTGCCTTACTCAAGGTCATCTAGGTTTTCTCATATGTTATCGCTTGTGAGTTGTGCAGTTTTGCAACTTCCATTCAGGTCTGTACTTCATTTTGACTTCATTTTTGAAGAGGATGCAAGTTTTGTGTCTAGATTTTTTTTTTTTTTTGTATGTGGATGTCCAGTTGTCCAGCACCATTTGTTGAAATGGCTGTTTTTTAACCCATTGTATTGCCCTTGCTTCTTTGTCAAAGAACAGTTGACTGTATTTATGTGGGTCTATTTCTGGGCTCTCTATTCTATTCTCTATTCTTTCATCAGTAACACACTGTCTTGATTATTGAAGCTTTATAATTCTTGAAGCTGGGTACTGTCAGTCCCCCAATTTTGTTTTTCCTTTGAATATTGTGTTGGCTATTTTGGGTCTTTTGCTTTTTCATATAAACTTTAGAATGAGTTTGGCAATATCCACAAAATAACTAGCTGGGTTTTCATTGGGATTGTGTTGAATCTATAGACCAAGTTGGGAAGAACTGACAACTTGACAATATTGTCTTCTTATGAATGTCTTATCTACTTGTTTAGTTCTTCTTTTATTTCATTCATCAGAATTTTGTAGTTTTCCTTGTATATATCATGTACATATTTTGTGGGACAATGATAATGTTACTAAGAATACTGAAAACCATGTCATTTGGGAAATTATTGAAAGCATCATGTTGTACTATGGTGAGATAGGCTGTATCTTTGGGGTTGAAACATGGCTAGCCACTTGAATTAAATCTCTTCTACTAGCTATCTGATTCTTTGTTTCTAGTGAGAATTTATTTAGCAGATTGCTTTTCTCCCTAGGAGGAAAGAGCAACACATAGATGACATGGAGATCCATATGGGATCATGAAAAGTTAAAGAAGACAATTTTTAGAGACTGCTGAGAGCCAAAAAGTAGAGAAAAGTCTAAAAATTATATCAGAAAGGTAGTGGGAAATAAATCTGCATAAAATTGAATTCATAATATACAGCTGAACCTTGAACAATGTGGGAGTTAGGGACACCAATCCCTGCACAGTTGAAAATTCACATATAATTTTAAAGTTAGCCCTTTGTATCTGCCGTTCCACATCCACGGATTTAGCCAACTGCAGATCATGTAGTACTTTGGTGCATGTTTGTTGAAAATAATTTTCATATAAGTGGACCCGCACAATTCAAATCCATGCCTTTCAAGGGTCAACTCTACATACCAAGTGAGATAATTGTGTTTTAGAAAACAAATTATGATGGTCAGTATATCAGATATATATATATATTCCAGATCTTTTTCTACTTGAACAAAAACTAGACTATCAAATTCATGAGTCAAATCACAGAAACTGATAATCATAGCAACTTGCCGAATTAACCATAGTAGGCATAGTGAAAAGAAAAGGAGATGAGTTCAAATCCACACACTATCACTTAATAGTTATGTGAACTTAAGCAAGATTAACTCCATTCAACTTCAAGTTTTTCAAATGAAAAATAGGAAATTAAAAAGGTGCTTCCTGCCTAGCTCACAGGATTGACACATGACTTAAGATGAGATCATATTTTATAAAGTATTTTGCAAACCGTAATATGCTAGAAGACTATTAGTTTCATCGTGACTGTTGTGATTAAATAAATTTCATAATGATCAAAGGCACGGAGTAATTGTGGACCTCAGTCTCAAGTGGAGCTTAGTGCTCAAGTCTAATGCTCCCAGGGGAGAGCCCTTGACTTCAAGAAGCATACATATTAATAATAGTGAGTCTGACAAGGAGAGAGGGGATTCAGTTTTTATTCCCTTGTCAGTTAATATAATAGTTACACCTAGAGAGAATACCATATTTATTTGGGAATATATATATTATATATATATTTGGGAATATATATATAATATATATATTTATATATTGATAAGACTTTGAGGATGAGAGAACTGACAGATAAATTCAACTAATTAAGATGATTCTTCCACTGCCTTCCAAGATGTATGAGTCTCATTAACTCTACATCTTTTGTTTACATGGATAGCAGAATGGAATGAGGTTTATCATTTTGAAAGCACATGTTATAATAACGTAACATTTTATATAAAAGAAGTGAGAAATCTGGATATCCATGATAACAACAAAAAATAAAAAAACAGAGGAAGGAGTATGAGAAAAGCAAATCCCAAGTGGTGACAAGGTCAAAAGTAACTTTCAACCATTGAAATATTTGATATAGTCTGTGCTGAGCAAAATAATGGCCTCCCAAACTTGTCCACAACTTAACCCCCAGAACATGTGAATATGTTATCGGGCAAAACGGAATTAAGGTTGTTATCAAGTGACTTGAAAATAGGGATATTAAACTGGGTTATCTGGGTGGTCCCAATTAAATCACAGAGTCCTACTCCATGAGAAACAAAGATCAGAGAGAAATGCAACATGAGAAAGACTCAGCCTCTGTTACTGGCTTTGAAGATGGAGAAAGGAAGCCATGAGTCAAGGAAATATAGGTAACCCCCAGAAGTTGGGAAGTGCCCTCAAATTACAGCCAGTAACAAACTGTCCCACAGCTACAGGAAGCGGAATTCTGCCAACAATCTGAACAAGCAAGAAAATGGATTCTCCCCTGGAGCATCCGGAAGGGAATGCAGCTTGCTGACAGCACTTTGACTTAAGCGCAATGAGACCCCGTAACAGATTTCTGACCTCCAGAGCTGTAAGGTAATAAATTTGTGTTAAGTCGTTAAGTCTGTAGTAATTTGTCATAGCAGCAGTAGAAAATTAATGCATAGTCTTCTTAGTATGACAAAGAGCACTGTGTAATGTGAGGCCTTCAGACATATCTTAAATAGACTATTAAAAAATAAGATGTTTATTATGACTTGATTTTCCTAGTAATAGGAGTGATTTCTCATCCAACATCCAGGTGTTCCTAAGGCAAAAGTACAACCAGTTAAGCATGGCCAGGGGAATAGCTGAATGCTGGGTTACACATGTTCTAGAACAGCATAAGAATAGTCAGTAGAGATATCTTAGGAGAAGCACTGGCAGGAAATATCTTAAGAAGATGCTTTATTTGCCCCCACGGAGTGAATGTAAGGGGGAGGAATATGGTGAAAGCAAAGATAAACAAGGTATTTCTGGCAGAAGATATATAACTGGACAATAAGAACATGGAAAATTATTAAACATTATTAGTTATTTGAGAAATGCCAATTAAATGTAGGGGATAACACTTCACACCCACTTGAAAAGATAAACTTTAAATACTGACAAAACCAAATGCTGATGAGGATGTAGAACAACTAGAACTCTCATACATTGGTCATGGGTGTGGATAATGGGCTGTAGAAAAGTCCATTTCCTTCTGGCCCTAAGCCCATGCTATGTTCACTATACTACAATGGTTAATTATTACAGAGCATCTAATGTATGTCAGACACTGTGCAGGGTCTAGGGACAGAAGAGTGAACAAGAACACAAAGACGCAGTTGCTGAAGTCATGGAATTCACAGTCTAGTGCAGGAAACAAATATTAATCAGAGAGCCAAAGAAATAAACATAAATTTAGAGTTGCAACTCTGACAAATTACAGAAAAATATATTTTGTGTTATGAGAACACATAATACTGGGGATTTATCTAGTGGGAATATCAGAGATTTCTGCATAGAAGTGATGATTCAGTGGGCATAATCCTTGGGGAAGGTAATTTTTTGTTGTTGCAGGTATTTTATTATTATTGATACTATTATTTTACTAGGAATGTCTAAAGTCAGGAAAACCACTGAATTGGAAGAATGTTAAAAACAAGCTAGATGCCTATCTCTCTGAGAAAGGTAGATATCTGTCCTGCCCAGAGAGAACATGCCCACTCAAGGTCCCTTTTAATTTCATGATCTAGTTATTTTATGATATAATGTACTGGAAAGAAAAGCAAAAACAAAGCACACAAAAAACCTAGGTTCACATTCCAACTCTATTATTAAATTTTAGCTCTAGAAATACAGAGATTCAGAGACATTAAATTCTTATTCAATATCACACGGCCTATAAATGATTGGGTTAGGCAGCCTTGGACAACTCAGGCTTTTAATTAGAGTTGAAAGTCTTGTTTATTCCATAGTGAAGTAGGTATGTTGTCTCTGAGAGGCAGGGAAATAGGTGTAGGGAACATTGTCATTTCATTTTTTTCTTTCTTTATGTTAAAAAATATATATTTATTTCAATTTTCAGTTCAATTTTCAACTGTTACAGGCCATCATGATTTAAAAAAGAGGAAAAAAATTTTGCAAAAGGAAAAGAAACCTTTTGTTTAGAGAACCGTTGTCATTTCTTGCCCAGATTCCCTCTGGTTTACTTACCAGTTCTGTGCACACATCCACAAGTTTCTATATGTTTGCTCCTACTGTCTTACATCTACAATCTTCCAAGTGCTGTTTCTGAACTACTAGAGCCATTTGGGTTATGTGCACAGGAAGATGGAAGTTTCTTCCCCACCCACCCCATAACCCACAGCCAATGACTGACTCCTGTGGGAAGAGAAAAGCTCAGCTCCCTTGCTTTGAGGCTGGAGAAACTTTGATGTGTAATGTATATTGCAGAGAACTATGCAGGATTAGGCTGAGACTGGTACTTTGCCAGAAATTATACTCTTCCTGGGGTCCTTCTTCCCCATCCCTTACCAGTTTCTTCCTGGAACATTTCCTTAATAAATCACTTATACATGAATCCCCATCTCAGGATGTGCGTCTAGTGAATGCAGTCTAAGAGCAGGTGAGAACTTACCTCCCAGACGGTAGGTGAGAATCTCTGACCCAGCTTGAGAGAGGAAGAGGCTAACAAGGCAGGCTCCTGAGTTCTGGCAGAGCAGGCTATGTTCTTCTTAGCAGGTAGACAACTCATCGCCTGTTAAAATTTCCACGTGATCTTTAAGGGAAATCCTCTGGTAGACCAATGACAAAGAGCAGTACCATCAATCCAGAGGGAAGTATCAGTGGCATCAGTGAGCACGAGCTACAGATACCCAAAGAGATGAAAGTCTCTGAAAGCTTGTACCCAGTCTAACTCTCCAACTCAAAATACATTGTACTAGAACTTTCCTATTTCCAAGGCTTTTTAGAGATAAAAGGTTCCATATCCTGCTTTATTTAAAACATTTCACCAGAAACCTATTCCATGACACAACCCAAATCCTGTCTTGAATTTAAATTTAGGTGCAAGCTGGTAAGAAAGGTGGAAGAGAAGTTTGTTGAGTTTCTGTTATGTACCAGAAATTTTCTATGCAATGCCATTTAATCCTCCCCATAATACTCTTAGCTACCATTACCCCCAGTGTAAAGGTGACAAAACTGAATCACAGATCTCTTAGGTAAATGACCCAAAGACACGCGGCTTACAAGCCAAAGATCTGGAGTTTGAAATCACGTGTGTTCGGATACAAAGCTAGTACTCACTCCCATACATTATTCAGCCTCCTTCCTACAACCTGCAGACCCGAAGCTGATAGAGAAGCTGTTTAAATTCTAAGACTCTTGTGTAATACTTCATTGAGAAGGCAAGGGTACAATCCAACTATGGTGACTTAAATAATATTGACAAGTATTATAACGTATGAAAACTGGAGGTCAGCAGATTTAAGGCTGGTTCAACAACCTGACAATCTCATTAGGAGTCCAGAGTCTTCCCATCTTTCTGCTTTAGCATTGCAACCTCGTTGGTAAAGTCTCTCCTCATGATTCCAAGATGATATTACAACTTCCAAGGTCAAGAGAAGAGATGAAAGGGAGCAAAAAGAAAAGGAAGGGCATCTTTGTGGGTGTCACTCTTGTATTTCATAAAAATAAATTATTCTTATAAATTCTCTCATAAGCTGTTGCCTCCTGTTACTTGCCCACCCCTCATTGCGAAAGCAACTGGAAAAGTAAATATCTGACAAAAGGAAATGAGACACTGTGAAAACTATGGTTTGTTTCTAGCAATAACGTTTTATCTCATAGGGCTGGGAACATGGCTTTTAAATCAGCGTTTTACAAACTGAGAAAGAGGTATATGATAGTTGGTAGGAAAAAGCACTGTTTATTATATGGTGAGAAATAGATCTGAAAACTTAGCTTTCTGTCCACATTCTCCCAGTTCAGGTAAGCTCCTGAAATCCCTGGAGACACAGGGAATTGTTCCTGCTCCTACAGCTATATGCTGAGATTATGTCAGAGGGCAAGAGTTTGGAGGACGGCCTGAAACAATAGCATTTGACACCTATTTGATTCATTTCTTGACAGCACCCAGGATGAGAATGAAGAAGAGTGATAAGAGATAAAGAGAATTTTCTTTGTTTTCATCCTGTTACAGCTACTGACCCCAGTCATGCATACCCCAAAGGGACAAAGTTCAGCCCCACTGCAGCCAGCACATCGAGTGAGTGCAATATTTTTAGTAAAAGCAATGGCCAAGTACAGCAACCAATCGGTTTTTTTTAAATGACAACCCTAGTCCCTAGAAAATCATCTCTTTCTGCTGCCATCTGGTATCACCTACCATGAACTTGACCCTGGCACAGATGAAGAGAAGGGAGTCTTTTATTTTCAAAGTCCTACACGTTAGAGAGAAGGAAAATACAGAAAAAGAAGAGAGATTGAAAGTTTGGCAAATCCAGTTCTGGAAAATGGACAAATGTGGAGAAATGCTGCACTGAGATTTTGAACAATGATAAAGGTCCAGGGCGGTTCAAGCGCCACACTGCCTGAAATGGAAACTTCTATGTGATAACGTTCTTATTAAGTGGCAGAGGCACATCCTGAAGTACAGAAATGACTCACTTTTCATCTTATGGACCTAAAATTTTATATAGACTTCCATAGTTTGCAGTAATAATAGTAAATGTGTGTTAAGCATAATCTGCTTGATAGGTTTTGCTTTACACCTTTCAGCTAGATTACTTCTTTGAATACTTATAAAAACAACTCTATGGAAATGACACTGTTATTATTTCCATAGTACAGATGAGGAAACCGAGGAGCAGGAAGTTCACAAAACTAGTAACTGACAGAGGCAGGATTTGAACTCAACAGAGCTGGTGTTCTCACCTACTAAGCTAGATCTTTCTAGAAATGAGGTCCCCTTAGTATAGTCATCTAGCTGGATGTTAACAGGTACACCCCCCAACATACACACATGCAAACAAAATGGCTGGTGGTCAAAAACATTTGGGAAATGCTATTTTAGGCAGTGTTAAGCATCTTCCAAACTTATTGACTCAGTAGTCTCTTATTTTCTCGAGAATATTTGGAGATGGATATTTCATGTAATCGGCTTCAGGATGAGAAGCTTTAAAGACAACCTGTAATGAATTCAGATAGGGATGAACCTCCTCAAGGCAGCAGTCATCAAGTTCTCATTATATCATCAGTCTGTTCTAGTCTTGATGCCATTTCAAGAAGATAATAACAATAAGTAAAATAATAGTAAATAATAACATTATTATCTGAGTTTAAATGTTTTCAGTGTGCTGGGCATTACTTTAAATGGTTTCCATATGATTTCTTATTTATTCTACATAACAACTTGATAATGTAGTGACTATGCCCTATTCATTATTCCCATTTTGCAAATGAGGAAACCAAGAAACAAGGGAGGAGATATGGGGAAATATGTATATGTATAGCTGATTCACTTTGTTATAAAGCAGAAACTATCACTCCATTGTAAAGCAATTATACCCCAATAAAGACGTTAAAAAAAAAACAAAACAAAGATCTTAAATAACTTGGCCAAGGTCTCAAGTAATAACTGTCACCAATATATACATATTTTTTGCGGTACGCGGGCCTCTCACTGTTGTGGCCTCTCCCGTTGTGGAGCACAGGCTCCAGATACACAGGCTCAGCGGCCATGGCTCACGGGCCCAGCCGCTCCGCGGCATGTGGGATCTTCCCGAACCGGGGCACGAACCCGTGACCCCTGCATCAGCAGGCAGACTCTCAACCACTGCGCCACCAGGGAAGCCCCCTGTCACCAATATTTTAATTCAGTCAGAGTGACTTAGTCGAAATGAAAATTCAGATTTTTAAGACCCACATAATTACCTGCAGAGTTTTAATTCAACGCTTTAGAGAATGAAAGGATTAACTGGGAATGACTAAAACTACAGGGATTACAATGTTCTGTATTTAATGAATGAGCTAATTTTAAATAAAAACATAGTAGGCAAATTATTAATACTATGGGATGTTGCTCTGGCATTAGCTTTTAATTCCACCGTGTTAGTAACAAGATGCATTATTCAGCCAGGTATAGCCACAGGGAAACCTTTGTCTCTTTGTCACTTCTGGCTGATGGTTTTCTTTTATAATCACTATTGTCGCTCGTATACGTTTGGACCCGAGTACACAGAGTTGAATTCATTGTTCTCCTAAGTTCATGGTGTGTCATCACCATTGTCCAGGGCTCACTTTTACTTTATTTTACCTTTATTTTCACTTATCTGCCACCTCTAATTCCACTCACCAGCCCTCATAAAGTTCACTGTAGTGCACAGTATATTTTTGTTTGTTCATTTGTTTGGTTTTAGAAAAACACATATCTTTGGCTAAAGAAAGATATGCTTTTTGCCTGGCAATGGGCCCACCTGTCTTTTGAGCACCGTGACTCTCAGCTCTGTGCCAGTCCCTCTCCCTACGGCAGCAAACTATCTGACTTCTGAGAACTTTCTGATCTGAGCCCCTCTGACTTTTAATGAAAATGATGCATTGTTTTATTTATTTTTCTTTGTTTTGTTTTGTGTGGGGGTTGGGTTGAATTAGGCAAGAAAACGTCTCTCCCATTTTGCTGGATAACAGTCCTCACGCTCTGTTCTGTACAATACAAGCAGATAACACTAAATACTCCTTTAATATAAGCTGTGTCTGCTCATAGCTTATATTTCAACAATTTTATCTCATTTTTTATAGATTGCATGTTTTCTGCCATTTTTTTCTAAAACAAACCTTACCTATAGTTTATTGAATTAATTATGTTCCCGTCCATCCTAAGCCTCTGAATTACTGCCCCCACTACCTGGAACACATCTCTCTCAGCACTCTCCATTCCCCATTCACACTTACTAACTCTGCCCATAGTTCATTTCACCTGTAGAATGAATGACTTTGTAGAATGAATGAGTGAATGAATGATGAGCATTTTTGAAGGAGAGTATGTGCTGTTTAATCAAATGATCCCTGCAGAGATCACTGGCAAACGACCTCGTCTGCCCTATATTTTGCTGCCCAACCTAACTGAGTGAGGCTGGCAGAACTACTTTATACTGACATCCGTGAGCTGTTTACCAAAACGTGTGTCTTCATGGGTGTGCCTGGAAAACCCACCAGGTTACCAAGAGACAGTTTTAAGTCCAGGATGGATTTTTCAAGCTTAGTGCAGAGTTACAATTATGAACAAGGGTACAGTCAAGGTTACTCATACACTTTAGATCTAGAAAATGCTGCAGCTACTTGAGATTTGCTATCTGATATCTGGAAATAAAACATTGTTCATCACACCTAATTGGATAATAATTTGATATTTAATGGTGCAGTGCATCCTGCTGTTAATCCTCTCTTCCTCAGTCCCTGTTCTAATGAGATTAGCACTAAATCAGTATGCTGGCTCTCTGAATCTCTTGAGAATCAAACAGTGGTCTTTATCATTACGACTTTCCACAAGGTAATGAGGAAATTTTCCCTGAATATTTGATTGGAATATAAATAAAATCAACATTCACTGGAAATGGGACCTTCGAGAATTTGAGCAGTTCACCGTCCTCATGCTCTCCTCCTGCACGTGGTGATTGCCTTCCTGAGAATGGGCCCCTCTGCCCATCTGCAAGCGAGGAACAGCCCAAACTTAGACCAAGGACCTTGCACAAACTCTATACCCTACAGAACGTTCCTGCTGGTATTCCTTTATTTGGAACAGGGCTTGTGGAACCCCATGCTTAAGGGATTTGTCCAAAACAATGGAGATCTTGGTGCAAAGCAAGTAAGAGGAGGCTCATAGCTCTATGATATAGGCAAAATGGCAGAGCAATGTGAAGTTTAATAGAGAGAACCAGGAAGAGGCAGGCAAGAAGAGTCCTCCTGGGATCACAGTCGAACTTGGGGTCCAAAAGCCTGTGTGCGTGAACTAGGCTGCTCTCACACAGAGGCAGTCAGAACAGGATGTGAGGCAGACTTCAAAGCATTCCACGAGCCATACACAGACCCATTAACACAGGGTAGAAATCTCACTGGTATAAACTCTGACAAAAAGAATCCCACTGACTGAACGTTGAACAATAAGCTGTTCTGACCCACGGGAGACTCCTAGGAATCAAGACTTCAAACTAAAATCACATTCTTCCCTGAAAGTCTTGAAGATTTTGTGCATATCCAAGGCTGCACCCTCTTGAGAGCAATCAGAGAAGGAATCTCCAATTTCCTAGTTCTCAGCTGAATTGAAGCAAAATACATAAATGCCCTGAACTTTGATAGCTACCTTCAAGCCACGTGCAAATCCTTTGGTAAAGGGCAAAAATGTGACTGGTTAACAGACCTTAAGTATAGTCTTTGACCAAGGAGTAGCTTATGCTGACCAGAGGTGAACTCCAAATAGCCAAGCTAAAAGATAATATCAAGGGGAAAAAAAATCTGAACGTGGATATCAGAGGCAGCAAACTGCAGGGGAGATAAACTTGGCAAAATTAGTTCAGCCAAGTTGTTAAGCAAATAAATAATCAAATAAAAGAACAAACCAAGGAATAGTGGTTAGTATCCAGACTTGTTACAATATATTATCTAAAATGTAGAGTTTTCAACCAAAACTTACAAGATGTGCAAAACAAGAACAAAAAAAAGGAAAATGTGACCCATATATATGAAAAAAATCAGACAAATAGAAACTGCCCTCGAAGGGACCACAGTGAGATATACTTTATACCCTTTAGGGTGGCTATAATCAAAAAAGCAGAAAATAGCAAGAGTTGGCAAGGAAGAGGAGAAAGTGGAACCCTGTATACACTGCTGGTGGGAATGTAAAATGGATCAGTTGCTGTGACAAACAGTTCAGTGCTTCCTAAACAATTTTAGCATAGAATTACCACATAACCCAGCAACCCCACTCCAAGGTATATATCCCAAAGAACTGAAAACAAGTATTCAAGCAGATGTTTGTGCACAAGCATTCATAAAAGCACTATTCTCAATAGCCAAAAGGTAGAAATAACTCAGATGTCCGTCAGTGGATGAATGGATAAACAAAATGCGGTATATCCATGCAATGGAATATTATTTGATCATAAAAAGCAATGAAGTATTAATACATGCCACATGTGGATAAACTTCAGAAACATTATGCTAACTGGAAGAAGTCAGGCACAATGTTCAATATCTCATTAATCCCATTCTGTGTGTTTTTCATCTCAGACATTGTATTTTTTTTTATATCTAGAGATTTAATTTGTCTTTATTTATATCTACCAAGTGTAAGGTTGTTTAGAAAATAAGTGGAAGGCTAGAGAAGCAGGCTATAGGCTGGACTTCCAAGAAAAGTTTCTGGTGTTTAGAGTCACAATGTCTCTGCTCCGGTTGTAAGAACGTCCATTAACGCTGTGGAAAATTGCTAAATTGAGAAGCCGCTCATCCCAGAACCAGGCTGCATATGGTTCAGGAAAGCTGCCACCTCCACTAGAGAAAGGCGCTGACTGAGGGGGTGACTAATGATTAGCTACATTGCCCTAGCTGTGATGCAAGCCAGAAAAATGGATGCCTAACCTTATCCACTCCTTATCCAGTTCCATATGTAGATCAAATGCAAATACTATATATTGGAACAACTTAAGTCGCATCTCTACCTATACCCACAAGGAGGGCTACAAATGCCTTCCTTTACAGTTTCTGAAATATGGAAGGCATTCTAGAAGAAAGCATGAATGAATGTTGAGCAGTCAGTCTATATATCTTCCATAGTTTCACAGTATAGATAAGAGATGGAAAGAAGCCAGATTATGAACTTTTGATCAGACTACATAAAACTAGGCAGTACCTCAAACCTTTTACTTTTTCTTTTTGATCACTTGAGTCAGTCAATACATTATTTTATTGGGCTTAAGCCAATTTTAATTGTTTGTTTTTTGTTTGTTTATCATATGCCCGAGTCCTAACTGATAAACTTTAAGGTTTCTTCCAACTCTAGTGTCCTATGACTCATTTTACTTTGCTCAAGAAATTTACCAGCAATGATTTTGGTGGGAAGGAAATGCAATATTAAACAGGAATAACCTAGATCAAAATTGTCAGTTACCTAGAGCCTCTCTCTCTCCTTCTCTTTCATCCTAATATCATCCCTCATCCTTATTTTGGTTTACCATCCCTAGAGAGGGCAGAGTGCCCTAAAACAGCCATAGGATATTTAGTTTGGCAAATTTTGAAAAGGTTTTAGCACTTTTAATGCCCTGATAAGAAGACTAGGGGTAATAGAATGTGTCCAATTGCGTAGACAAAGGGATAGTTGAGTTGAACTTCTTTTCCTTGGGTGAGAGGATGGAGAGAAGCTTTCTGTGGTAGAGTACCCAGTGGGAAAGTTGCATTAGGTAGAATTGAAACAACGCAGTATAAATGCACTTTTATTAAGTCCTGGGAATACAAAGACAAGCAATGCAGGGTCATTCAAAAGACTGCGAACAGCTAGCTCCCCAACTAGGGAGAAAACAGCAAAGTTTTGGAAAGCATATCGAGGAAAAACTCTTCCAACTTCACATTTCCAATGGGGATAAATCTTTCTCCAGGGAGTAAAAAGCTGTGATTTGGGTTAGATTGCTTCCGTTCTATACTCTCCAAGCATGCTGCATTTTCCCTTGATAGCATTTTATTATAGTTGTGCACAATTATTTGTCTAATTACTTGGTTAATCCATGTCCCATGATAAACATCAAGTTCTATAGGGCCAAAGATGATATCTACCTTGCTAATTTTTATATTCCCAGAACGATATTCCCAGAGCCTGGAAAACAGGAAATCAGATAATAAATATTTTTTGAATATAGTTGAATGAAACTAATGTCCTGACTTCAAAATCAGGGCAAAAGTTGGAAGCAATTACCTTCCAAATTTTCTTCGCCCTCTGTATCTTCTAAGCAAAATCTTCCTCAAATACCAAATTCAAGATTAGACAAAATAACGTCTTTCCTCCCTAAATCATCAGAAGCTTAATGATAAATATCTAGAAAGAACTATGCTTGCTGTCACACCAGTAGTCCCTAACTCCCATTTATATGCATTTCCTATGTGTTTGATATCCAGATTTCAGCTTTAAATATATGATTCAATTTAACCTTCATCACTATCTTCTAAGACTATTGTCTAAGATAAGTACCACCATTACACGAATGAAGAAACTAAGGCCCAGAGAGTTTAAAGAACTTGTTAGAAATTGATAGAGCTAAATATGAACTCTGCTCTTTTTCATTCCAAAGTTAGAGTCAGTCCCAGGTTGACTGGGCGTATCATCTTCCAAAATGAACTGGGCCCCAAATTCTTCTCTCACTGATTTAACTGCAGAGAAGCTGGTATAAATTCTGTTTCGTCTCTGGCCTTAGCAGTGTTCAAATGTGATTTCTAGCAGTGCAGTAATTGTCCCCCAAATCCCATCACAACTAAACAGTTTGGACAAACCAAGAAGTTTATTCCAATGGGATTTTATGTGACATAGGAAAACCCAACAGCTCTCCCTGGAAGACAAGACAGATGGTACATGCTCTGGTTATGGGTCCCACACCTCCATTTCTGGAAGAGGTGTATTATTTTAGTTCTAAATCTTTAAAAGCTCCTTGGTAAATTCATAGCAAACACTCTTAGGTTTGTTTCGTTTGCAGAGCGGAATGGCGGTCTGCACTTTTAAAATTATGACCTCTCAGAGGATCCTTATCCCTTTGTCACATAGCACAGTAAGAACTGAACGTTTTCACTTTTAATTTTCCAATGACAATGACAGTCTAGACACCTCAGATGAAATATGCCTTTGAATTACTAGGTAGTTCCACAGGAGGTAGAGACATACTATGTTTTGATGCAGACATGCTCTTTAAAAGCAAGATGCAACAATCCTATTTTTTAAATACCTGGTGAGAAAGCAGAATAGAATTGTAACTTTTAGGGGATTATAATTAAAAGTGAGGGCCATAGTCAAAGAACTTTATTTTTGCATCATAAGCTTTGCTCTGCTTTCTAACTTCTGGGGCTCATGGGGTCGGATTCCCAGAGCTTTGTCAATAACGTGGCTCACTAGCAAATTTGATGTGTTTTCTCAACTGTAACAGAGCATGTTAGCATAACATTTGCACACAGCTCCCAAAGGATTGGAAGGAGTCTAGAGGTTTATATTAGCATTTTGAAGATTGTGATTATTTCAAAGTTTTGTAAGAAGGTAGAGAACTCTCAGTGAGAACCATTTGAAGCTTGAATAAGATTCCACCCAGCTATTTCATCCAGCACACAGCTGCAAAAATGTATTCCTCTACAGTGGATTCACAGTTTCAGTTTCATCTGATCTGGTCTGAGTTTTATTGTCTTATGGGGAGGATGAACAATTTCAGTTTCATCTAATCTGGTCTGAGTTTTATTGTCTTATGGAGACCAATCTATACATGGAGAAAGACCATCTGTGACATCCACTAACAAGGGTTCTACTTAAAAATCTACTGTTGTCATTAAAGAATCTTGACTTTGGGGAGCCGTTTGTCCTGTATGAAAGCCAGTGGTACATATTAGTAAATGATATATACAACACCTACATGTTCAGCTTACGTCTTCTATTTTGCAACAGGCATCCAGCTTCCTAGACCCAGGATACCTAAGTATGTCATCATCTTAGGAGACATCAAAGTCTATGTGAAAATCATACCAACATCATTTAGAGCTCTTGCGGGTCCAAATGAACAAAAACCCCAACCCAAACTGATGTAAGCAACAAAAAACATTTAATGGCTCATATAACTGAAAGATGCTGGGATAAAGTACATGTTAGGAAAGCGGGTATCTTTTTTTGTTAGGGGCACATTTAGACCTTCTATGGCATTTGAATTTTGACCATTACTTTTCTTGAGAAATCTCTCTTTGCTTGACCTCTATGAGTTCATTGTTCTTATTCTTTCTAATACCTCATTGACTATTCCTTCATGGACCCCTCCGTTTCTTCTAACCACCCAAATGTTGGCTGTCTCCAGACCTGGGACCCTGTTCATCTCTTAACATGTTTTCCCTTAATGGCCCCATCTGAAAACACACACCCAACTACCATTTTTACACTATCAACTCTTAAATCTACATTTTCAAGTCTAACCTCCCTCTAGATCTTCTCACTTGTATATCCATCTTCCTCCTCAATGTCTTTATTTAACCGCTCTACAGGTACAGCCAACTCAATGTAATCCATCTGACCCACTCTTCCAGTTTAAGATACAAATGAAACCACATTTCTTTTATACTTTCAACTAATTGTTCAAATTTTCACCAGCCCAAATAAATCTAGTCCTTCTTCTCAAACTCCAGATGGAAAAGAATAGTTATAAACCCCTCCTACCCCACTACTAGAACCATTGTTTCATTGTGGCCACATGGATTGCTTTTAAACACTGGGCTTACCCATACTTGTGGACACTTATTCACCACAACTTTATTCCTTTACTAATTTAAATATGGGCCAATTTGCAAACTTCAAGTTTGTAGCTGTTTGACAAATAGTCACATACTTAGAAACTGTTTCCCAGGTCGGTTGGTTACACCCAAACCAGCCCTTCCCCATGAATTCAGACCATTTTGTTAGTCCTGGAAGAGTCAGTCACCAAACCAATTTCCTTTCCCTCCTATCGAGTCCCATTTGGAGCCCTGGTGTTCTCCTCCCAGTGTTTTGTTTGTTGGCTTATTTTGCTTTGTTTTTGGTCAGTGCCTTATCAATCTTAGACAATGGGTTTTTCAAATTTGGAATCTCAGAGAGCAGAGGTTGGGGATGTCTGACTCTTGCCTTTTTGGTGTGCTGCTTACAGTATCATAGGGCACAGTTGTACCCAACCCCCAATATAGTGGATGACTATTCTCCTTACATATGCATAACTAAGAAGGGATACTCAATGATCTGTAGCAGAAAAAAGAAGATGACTTTCTCTCTCTACCCATATGAACGTGCTGACAGAGCCTCTTACCAAACAAACAAATCAAATCTATACTTCAGTCGGTACCCAGATACCTCAATATGCCCAATTGAAATTATAACCTTTTCCCCCACAATTTGTTTCTTTGACTATACTCATCAGATATATATATATATATATATATATATATATATATACTATCTATCTATCTATATATATATATATATACTATCTATATCTGCAATTCCAGCCTCAAATGTGGGAAAGCTTCTAGTCTTCTCTCACTCATGCATCATCCACATCCAATTTTACTTCATCATCTGGAATCAGTTTCTTCCCTTCTACTTTCAATGCCTTAGTCATTAATTCCTTTTTTCTTTTTTTGCGGTACGTGGGCCTTTTGGAGCCTCATCTCCAGCTACTCCTCGATATAGTTTGTAAACTCTCCAAACTTCATATAGTTCACCAGCCACACCACAGTGTTTCCCACCCCTTTGTCTATACACATGCTAGTCTTGACACCAGCAAAATCCACTTTTTCCTTTTCAACTGAATTGACCTCTTTCTCCTCCTGCAAAACATAGTTCAAGTACTTCTAAATTTAGGAAATATTTTTGGCCTTTCTGTCTGGTTTTGATACCATTCTCTAAGTAACAGAGCTGTTTATCGCATCACAACATGAAGGCTGACCTATTTGTTCATGTCCTCCTCTAGGCTATAATTTCTTTAACATAAATACCATGTCTTATTTCTCTTGACAGTCATGTCAGACAGTACACTGCCTGTCACCTAATGGGTGTTTCATAATATTGACTTGAAAGAATGAATAGCATGGATAAAGTGTCTAGAACAGTGTCTAGCACATTACCAGTGCTCAACAAATGTTAGTTTCAATTCACACCTTTCCTTCTTGTCCCCTAACTTTGTGTTGCTTTAGTAAGCTGTATAATTAGTTCTCACTTACACTGTAGGAGCTATTTGCCCCAAGAAAAGTGAAGATTTGTAGTTATTCAGATTTGCTGATCTGAATTATTATCATTTTATTATTATTAGTTATATTTTCTAATAAAATTTACCAGTTATTTGCCAAGTACTCTCTTCTTTTTGTGCTGTCCAGGTACAATTTCTGTCAGTAATTTGCCACTGAGAGAGAGAATACAAACATGAATCATGGTGCTTAGACTTCTTATAGAGATAACTTCTACCATTTATGGTTGCTATTGAAACAAGATCTGACACAATTTAAGAAACTATGCATTCAAGAAATAGAATTGGGGATTTGGAAAGCAAGACACCTTGGCGCCAACTACCACAATAAGTCAAGCTAGGCTTCTATTGAGTCTTATTAATTCCCTATCTCCCCCATCTACTTATAGCAATTCCAGTGTGCATCATATGGGAATATGATGATATTTGAGGTCCTTTTGATATCACCAAGAAAAGGATCCTGAAGTCAAAACCAACATACAGAAGAGGCAATTCTCAGATTAAACAAATCATGCTTTCTTTCAATTCTCAGATTAAACAAATTGTGCTTTCTTTATCTCTGAGTATTTTGAGTTACAAGTAACAGTTATCATCATCATTAGCATCATCATTTTTGCCAAAATATACAAAATGGAAGGTTTTTATAGGCAAAAGAGGGTAGGACAAAGAAGTTGAAAGGGTGGATTATTTCAGGCAAGGTCAACTTCCTTCAGGGGACAGCAAGGGATCTCTGGCAGACTACATCACTAGTGCTGACCAGGAAATTCCAGACTGGTTTAAAATTTCCCTCCTGAGAAAGGTTGAAACTGCACTAGGTTAGGTGTTAAGTTTTGGTGAGGCTTAGCACAAGTGACTCTATTTGGGGCTTGTTGTTTCTTTTTAACACTAACAAACTCCCAAGATAAGTGTCACTTTATCTACTTCTCAGATCTTGATTCATGGAGAGATTAAATAACTTGTCCAAGGTCACCCTAGCTGTTCAGGTTTTAAATAGGCTCTAAGTCTAATAAGTCTAATAAGAGTCATTTAAGAAAAATGCAAAAAGAGACTTGGACGTCAGCATTAAAAGTCCCTATTTAAAACTATATAATGAGTTTCTTGAAGATAAGATCTGAGTGTTAGTTATCTTGGAATACTAAATAGCTGGCACCTTGTAGGGATCCCATAGTTAAGTAAAGTTACTATAGGCAGGCCATGGGACACAATTTGGGGCAGGATATGTTGCCATTGTCTATGTATTAAAATGTTTCTTTTATTTCCTTCCTACGACAGAAACCATGTCATGTTCAATTTCATATTCTCCCTATGACATCTGACACAGCCTTCCATTCCCATAGTACTCTCTTCAAACCCCTATTCCAGACCTTTAATTTATCTGCTATGTGTTTAAGTCATGGGTGCTTCTTAAATACCATGCATTTTTATTTGTATATATCCATAACCCAGTGAATAATACTTTAGGTGCTTATTGAATATGTGTTATACAAATCAATAAATATGCTAGGGGTGGATTTATCATGTAAATATATTTATAAATAAATAGACTTGAACGGAATCAATTTAAACTGTTGAATAATCTTCTTAGTAAAGATGAACTTGCCCTATTCACCAGTACCTGGCACAGAGTAGAATACTTAGTACATGCTTAAGTATTTACACTTTAGTATGGGATCCAGATAAGTGAAGCCTTCACTTATTTTCTAGAGGACTAAAAAAGAATGGGGTAGCAGAAGCAAAGATGATATAGTTTGTGGTGGATTTTTAATATCAGATAACTTGTCCAGTATCACTGCCTTACACAGGGAGCCATGCTCACCCTCATCTGCCAGTCTTGGCACATAGGATTAACTCTCTCTAGTTCCCTAGAAATCTTTTCTCGAGAGTAAGTAACTGCCTAAACAATAAAAGTATCATCTCCATATATGCAAGTGTAATAAGTAAGTTCTAAGCTTCTTGATAACTTTATTCCTTTGTACTTGAGAGATACCTTTTGTAAAATTTCATGGAAGAAGACTCAAAGTGTTCACCTATGGCATCCATCTTCAAATGGGATCAATCTTTTAAATTCACTTTATAAGGCTTCCCTGGTGGCGCAGAGGTTGAGAGTCCGCCTGCCGATGCAGGGGACACGGGTTCGTGCCCTGGTCCGGGAAGATCCCACATACCGTGGAGCTGCTGGGCCCGTGAGCCATGGCCACTGAGCCTGCGCGTCCGGAGCCTGTGCTCCACAACGGGAGAGGCCACGGCAGTGAGAGGCCCGCGTATCAAAAAAAAAAAAAAAAAAATTCACTTTATATTAATAGGGCATTTTGGACCTTCAAATGCTTTCAACAACATGTTATTTCTGTTAATATCCACAATGACCTTCAAGGGTAGTACTATTTCTCTGTAGCAGATACTGGGTTGTGAGGGAGAAAAAAAACAGCCCCAGTAGCTGACCTACTCACTGCCAGTTAGATCTGGTTCTCCTTTACTGAACATTAACAATGTCACAAAATCATCAACATCAACAATGACACTGGGATCTCATCGATCCCAGGCATGTTTGATCTCTCTTGCTGCAGCAAGCACAATGAACGTAACTTTGTTTAACTACAGGTGTGTTCCTTGTAGTTTTAGACTGGTAGACATCCAGTTACTTATCCAGATCTATCTTTCATCTCACTTCCTTCTGGCTCCAGAGCTATGAATTTCTTTGGTATATATTCTCCTCTGTGTGACTGTGATAATGTAATTTATAATAAGAAATACATATTTGGTCTTTGTCTTCATCCCCAGTTCTGGCAGAGAGCTTCTAAAACCCTTGGGATTTCCTAAGTGGTGAGAGAAATAAATGTGTTGTTTGTTATATTAATGAGGAAACTTTTGGAAAGCCCCTATGTCACCTAAGGATGGGGAGACTGGTTACCAGGGAACCAGCCATGTGATTGGAGGGTTGGGACTTTCAGTTCTACCCCTCAACCTCCTGAGAGGGGAGAGGGAATGAAGGTTGTATCAATTTTCAGTGGCCAGTGATTTAATTAATCATGCCTATGTAATAAAGCCTCCATAAAAAGCCAAAAGATGGGATTCAGAGAGCTTGCAGGTTGGTGAACATGTGGAGATGAAGGAAGAATGGCACACCTGGACAGAGCATGGAGGCTCCATATCCTTTCCTACATACCTTGCCCTATGCATCTCTTCCATTTGGCTGTTCCTGAGTTATATCCTTTTATAATAAATCAGTAATCTAGTAAGTAAAACTCTCTGAGTACTGTGAGCCACTCTAGCAAATTAATCAAACCCAAGAAGGAAGTCGTGGAACCTCTGATTTATAATTAGTTGATCAGAAGTACAGGTAAAAACCTGGATATGTGACTGGCATCTGAAGTGGGGTTGGGGGGCAGAAGTGCAATCTTATAGGACCGAACTCTTAATCTGTGGAATTGGATACTATCTCCAGGTACACAGTGGCAAAATTGAGTTGAATTGTAGGACACCCAGCTGGTGTCAAAGCATTCCTTGTTGAATGTGTGGAGAATATCCCCCTGACACACACACTGAAAATTGGTCTCAGAACACCAAAAGAGTGTCCATGACATAAGAAAAAATTGAACAATTGAAGAAAAAAAAAAACAATTCTCTTTCTGAGAATAGTGGATCTTTATTAGTTTAGGACAGGGGTTGGCAAATTTTTTCTGTAAAGAGCCAGAGAGTAAATATTTGGGAGGTTGTATAGGCTATATGGTCTTGTTGTAGCTTTTCACCTCTGCCATTGTTGTGTGAAAGCAGTAACAGATAACATGAGTTTATGAAAATAGGCAGCCAGCAAGATTTGGCCAATGGGCCTTATTTTGCAGTCTATGGTTTAGGCCAACAATGGAAATTCTATTAACACATTAACTACTGTCATAGAAGGGAGCTTGTGGCCCATATAGGGCAAGAAAATGTGGAAATACTTTGGCCATGGGGAGACTCTGAGAAACACTCTTAAAAAGAGACACATCAAAGAAATAATCCCTGCTGGATGTTTGTGAGTGAAGTTGTGGCACCTGGAATTCTCGAGGCATCTCAGGAGCACAAGGAGAGCTAGCCCTCAAGCTGAAAGGTAGAAAGAATCTGGTCCACTGACTTGCTTAATTAACTAACTCTGGGGTTTTTCTACTGAGATTTCTTTGAATCCTTTTATTGTTTAACCAGTTTTGAATTGCTTAGCTGATACTTATCTCTATCTTGCTGATGTGGGAAATGAGGATTAGACACTGAAGGTGACTTATTTTAGGTAAGACCTGGGATGGCCTTATACTCACTTCCTCTTTGAGCTCATTGCCCTCAACTTCATGCAGAAGATACCAGTTCTCTCTCTCTTTCTCTTTGCTGCTTTCCTCCCTTCCTCCCTTTCTTTCTCCCTCCCTGCTTCCCTCCCCCCCTTTTTCCCTTCCTTCCTCCCCTCCCTTCATGGAAATAGTGTACAGTTGTGAAAAGCAGAGCTCTGGAGTCAGAGGACCTGACTGTATTATGGCCCCAGCAGTTACTAGCTCTGTGAACTTAGGCAAATGAATTAACCAGGCTGAGACCAGAGACTTTAGGATAATACAATCTACCTCATATGGTTATGGAAATTAAATCTAAAAAAAATATGAAGTACTTAGTACGGGGACTGGCCCATCATGATCACTCAATATCATTATTCTCTTGTCATTTAGTTTTAGATGTTTACTGGCTTTAGAATATTTCTAATAGGCTGCTGTCACCTTAGACTGAATGTGAATAAAACATTATTTTCTGTCTTTATACTAAACCTTTCTGGTTGAACAACTTGCACAGATAATTATATACACCACTTTGTTCTTCTCCTCCTACATTTCACTTGAATGCCCAATGTAATTGCCTTGTTTTTGGCAATAGCATATAGTCTCTCTCTGTCCAAGACTATGGCTACATTCTTATTCTGCGCTTTTCTTACTCTAAAACTTTACCTCAAAACTTATACTCTGAAAACTATAAAATGTTGATGAGGGAAATTTAAGTTGATATAAAGAAATGGAAAGATATCCCATGTTCATGGATTGGAAGAATTAATATTGTAAAAATGTTCATACTACCTAAGGCAATCTACAGATATAATGCAATTAGTATCAAAATACCCATGATATTTTTCACAGAACTAGAACAAATAATCCTAAAATTTATATGGAACCACAAAAGACCCCAAATAACCAAAGCCGTTTTGAGAAAAAATGAACAAAGCTGGAGGTATAACACCCCCTGACTTCAGACTATACTTCAAAGCTACAGTAATCAAGAGAGTATGGTACTGGCACAAAAACAGACACACAGATCAATGGATCAGAATCGAGATCCCAGAAATAAACCACATACTTATGGTCAATTAATCTATGACAAAGGATGCAAGACTATACACTGGGAAAAAGACAGTCTCTTCAATAGTGGTGCTGGGAAATCTGAACAGCTACATGTAGAAGAATGCAATTAGAACATTTTCTCACATCATATACAAAAATAAACTCAAGATGGATTAAAGACCTAAATGTAAGACTGGAACCATGAAAATCCTAGAATAAAACATAGGGAGAACACTCTTTGACATAAATCATCATAGCACCATTTTTGGGGGATCTGTTTCCTAAAGCAAAGGAAACAAAAGCAAAAATAAACAAATGAGACCTAATTAAACTTAAAAGCTTTTGCACAGCAAAGGAAACAACTGACAAAATGAAAAAACAACCTACTGAATGGGAGAATATATTTGCAAATTATGACCAATAAGGGGCTAATATCCAAAATACATAAACAGCTCATACAACTCAATATCAAAAAGACAAACAACCCAGTTAAAAAATGGGCAGAAGACCCGAATAGGCATTTTTCCAAAGAAGACATACAGGTGGCCAATAGGCAACATGAAAAGATCCTCGATATCGCTAATCATCCGAAAAATGCAAATCAAAACCACGTGAACTTTATCTTGAGCTGCTCAAGGGAGCAGAGCACAATACTCATTTACTATAAACCAGAGGTTGACAAAGCTTTTCTGTAAAAGGCTACATAGTTGACATTTTAGGCTTTGTGGGCCAGATGGTCTTTGCTGCCACAATTTTGCTATGGTAGGGTGAAAGCATCCATAGACATTACTTAAATGAGTGGGTGTGACTGTGCTCTAATAAAACTTTATTTACAAAAGAAATACCAACACATGAGCTGCCACCTCACACCTGTCAGAATGGCAATTATCAAAAAGACCACAAATAATAAATGTTGACGAGGCTGCGGAGAAAAGGGATCTCTTGTGCACTGTTGGTGGGAATGTAAATTTGTGCAGCCACTATGGAAAATAGTATGAAAAAAAACTAAAAGATAGAACTACTGTATGATACAGCAATCCCATGCCTGAGTATATATCCAAAGAAAATGAAAACGCTCATTCAAAAAGATACATGAACTCCAATGTTCGTAGCAGCATTATTTACAATAGCCAAGATATATATATAATGGAATAGTACTCAACCACAAAAAAAGAATGAAAATTTGCCATTAGCAACAACATGGATGGACCTGGATGGTATTATGCTTAGTGAAATAAGTCGGACAGAGAAAGACAAATACTGTATGTTATCACTTCTGTGTAGAATCTAAAAAATAAAATGAATGAATATAACAAAACAGACACAGATATAGAGAACAAACTAGTGGTTACTGTTGGGGAGAGGGAAGGGAGAAAGGGCAAAATGGGGTAGGGGATTAAGAGGTACAAACTGCAAGTATAAAATAAATAAGCTACAAGGATCTATTGCACAGCACAGGGAATGTAGCCAGTATTTTATAATTACTTTAAATGGAGTATAACCTATAAAAATACTGAATCACTATGTTGTACACCTGAAACTAATATAATATTGTAAATCAACTGTACTTCAATTTAAAAATAATAATAATAAAAAAAACCAAAGCTTCACCTCTATGACTTGTTTTTTTGTCCTGCCTCTTACAGCTTACTCTCAACCAGTTACCATATTCTCCATCCTGTACCAAAAGTCATTCCTTAAAATGTTGCATTGACTACTAAATTCTTTTCAGTCTTCCAGTCACTACAAATCTTTGTTTCGACATAGAGAGTCAACATTTGTCTTCAAAATGCTTCACTAGATTGCTAGCCTCATTTTACTTCTTTTTTAAATACATATCTTGGCGACCCCTTCCCAACTAAAAAGCTACAACCTAAAATCTTGGGGTCCTAAACGTACTTATGATCTAAACGTGGACTAGGTCGCGCCACACACTTCCTATACTCTCAATTTTCTCATCTGTAAAATGCTTACCTCACAGCATTTGGAGGAGGAAAAAGAGAAGTGAGTTTTATGAGAGCACATGATAAGACTCCAACAGTATAATGGATTATTCACTTTATTTTTGAATGGTGGTGACATGATAAAGAGCCAAATGTATTCCAAAGAGTTTTCTAAGTTCTACACCCTGATGTTTGCAATATTTGAATTCTTTGTCTATCAATCATATTTGATGAACACATACTAAATACCTGACTGTATATTATGCATTGTGGAGTACAAAGAAAATAAACAGACATGGCCCTCGCCTTTTAGAAAAGTGTGATATTTTCTCCGTAGATAGTAATGCTGTACACTATATAATTGTACCAATTTTCTAACATAAAACATGTCAGAGTATATTCAGATAAATTTATGGAGCAGGAAAAAAAAACAGTGTAGAGTCAGGGTTAAAATTACAGATGTTGAAATCTACAGACCCCAGATTCAATCCCAGCTTTTCCACTGATTACTTTGTGACCTGGGACTTGTTGCTTAATCTAGACAAACCTCAGTACCCACATTTACAATGTGAGAATTTTAATACTATCTATCTGAAGAGATGGTTGTTGGAATCAACGATATAAGACATGTAAAGCCTTTAAATGAGTACTGTCTTGCAGACTTTCAATACCTGGTAACAGCCATCATCTTCACTTAAAGGGTCGAGATCTATGTTACTATTTGAAGTGAGGCTTTGCCTACATCCAGAATGACTGACAATTTTCTAAGCCTATCATTATTTTCTCTATCTTCAAATAACTTCACGTGTGACTGCTTCTAAGAGGGGGAGAAACGTACATGCATCTATCATCATTCACTTAAAGAATTACCCAAATTGAAAACACCATCAGATTTAAATAAATGAGAAACATTCATACAAATGAATTCCCTGTGTACAAATTGGAAACAGACAATTAAAATTACTTTCTCCTATGCCCTAGCAAGCATTCTGCTCAAGAGGATTTTAAATTTCTCAGGGGATCAGGAAGAAAGAAAGAAAAAAAAAATCCTTTCTGCTCTCAGGCAGAAATTCAAAGAGGAAAAACCCTTCTTATGTTGATCTCCTTCTCTGGATTTTCTTGATTTTATAAAATGGACTTAAAGGTCCCCTCTAGTTTTGATTTTTTTTTTTTCCAAGCCAGGGTAAACTGCATAAGCAAGGTCTGATACAAACTTCATGTTATGCATACAGGAGACTTAAAAACTGCAAAAAATAGGCCTTCTCAGCTTCGTTACTTGCCACCGCTTTCCTTATCCCCTCCCTATGCACCCTTCTGCCTGCAATTCACACAACTCCACACCTTTGCTCCTTTTTCTTCCAGACTGCAATGCCTTTCCCTCCTTACCCACTCAGCTTTCTTGGTCCAAATCAAATTTCACATCCCCTGCTAAGCCGTTCCTATAGCTACCTCTCCCCCCAAGGCAGAATCAATCACTCCTGGTGCTGTGATTCTACCGTGGCTTGTTCATGCTGTTTCAACAATTTTCACATTGTTTTCTAATCAGTTACTTACATTTCTGTTCCTTTGCTGTTCCAAACCCTCTTTTTTCTTCCCTCAGTCAAAATAGATGTTGTCTCACACTGGCCTGGGGACCTCTATAAGATCATAAGTATTTGGTCCCAGTTCTCTTTGAGGAAAAGACAGTATCCAGAGCTATGGTTATCAACCAGGGCAATTTTGCCCCCCAGGGGACATTTGATAATATGTGGAGACATTTTTAATTGTCACAACTGGGGTGGTGCTACTGACATCTAGTGGGTAGAGGCGGGGAATGTTCCTAAATATCCTACAATACACAGGGCAGCCCTGACAACAAAGAATTATGTGGCCCCAGATGTCAGTACAGTAGTACCAGAGTTGAGAAATCCTGGTCGAGAGTGAAGACTTTCTTAACATATTCATGCTAAGGCGCTAAGTGCATATAACGCTCCAGCCAGCTTCCCGGATAGATGATACCACACATGGGCAGTCAAAAGAGTTGTACACAATACCAGCCAAGGTTCCCTTACAAAGTTAAAGCTCATTTGATTAATCAACAAACTTTGTCATGATCCTTTTGGGAGAGTTGGGATGGGATCCATCGAAACTAATTCAAACTTCAGAAACTTTGTTCCTAGGTTTCCCTTGCTGATTCATGGAAGCAGTCAGCCTTCTGCATTTATTTACTTCTTAAAATTTCTTCATAATAATTTCACTCATGGTCCTATTGCTTCTCCGTCACTTTTGGTGAGAGCCACTCTTGGTTTTCTGAAGTTTGAACCTCTGAAAGAATGGTTTGAGACTTGGTCCTTCTCCTTGCCATGGGCTCCTTGGGAAAATGGGTTCGTTCCCTTTGTTAACTTAAAAAAAATGTACAATGTGAGAGCGAGTTAAGTTTTATTTGGGGCAAAATGAGGACTGCAGCCTGGGGGACAGCGTTTCAGATAGCTCTGAGAAACTGCTCCCAGGAGGCGAGGGGATGAGCCAGGATACACAGGAGTTTTGCAACAAAGGACAGGTGGTCGGAACGTCAAAAGATTATTGTTAATGAAAGAAAGCCAGATATCTCAAGTTAAGGAATTTAACGCTTTTCTGTATATGGGAAGAGGCAAGAGTCTGGACCCATTGAAATCATTCCTTTGATACGCACCTCAGCTATCTGGGGCCAGTATTCTGATACATTCTGAGTTTCCTCCAGGCTCACCACAGGGCGTGACTGCAGTCTAATGGCTGCTAGATGGCAGGCATTCTTTTCACCCCTGAGTTTCCTCAGCTCAGGGCTCACGTTGGAGGGCTGCAATCCTTGATGACTGTGACATCCTTTGTTTATTGATACGGCAGGAAATACTCCATTTATCACCTTCTCAGGTGTCGGCATTCCTAAGAGAATTAGAAAATATAATTTTGCTAAAGGAGAAGATCCTCAAGTCCTATTATACTTTTCCCTGGATCATAAGCAAAGAGATCATTAAGTGATTCTTCCCATAGTAAACAAAGTCTTCTCCAGCATCCTCCTATATTCACAGAAACAACTAGCATAATTTCTAAGTGGGTGCCTTCCATGACATTCCATTTATGGAAACCTGTAAAATAAGAAGGTTTTAAGCAGGTTGCTTTCCAGACCAGATGCAGGTTGAGTTTTCAGTTTTGCCCCAGACACCTCAGGCTACAGTGGAATGGACACATCCAAGCAAGACCTTGGCTCCTTCCTACTCAGAGTCTGCAAACCTGGAAGCTGAACTTTGCGTCTTACTGTTTCCTTCCCATCTTCTTTGCCACACCCTAGGGTAAGCCACTACCAACTTTCTTCTGCACCAAGGCAGAACTTCCCTATTGGTCTTCAACATCCCCTCTTGCTATGCATGCCCACAGTCTGTTACATACACAGTCAATTCAGTAAAGGTTTTGAGTCGAAATTTGATTAATCACACCCTGAGTAAAAGTAATTCACTAGCTCTTACAGCTTTTAGCATAAGGCCCATCATTCCTAAATATGCACTCAGAGTTCTGTATGGTACTGACAACCTAACCCTTATTTCCAGCCATGCTCTAAGTGCTCTGCCTCCTCTGTCAACTCCAGATCCACTAGTCTTCTTCAGTTCTTACAGTGTGCACTGCTTGGTTCCATCTCAAAGGCTTTGCCTGTGCTCTTCTCTTCATTTGGAATGCTCTTGCATTTGTCAAGTGTCACTTCAGAGAAAATTTCCATGATTTCACAGACGATAGCACATTTAATTTTCTATTCTGTGGTATACAATATGGTAGCCACCATCCACAATGTAGCCATTTAAATTTAAATTGATTAAATTAAATATTTAGTTCCTCAGTCACACTAGCCACACTAGTCACTCCTGCAATGGACAGAAAAAATACAGAACATTTCTGTCATCACGGAATGTTCTATTCGACAGTTCTACTTATATATTTTCATAGTACCAGTTATCTTTCTCAGCATTTAGCACAGTAGTCAATTTACATTTATTTCTGTGATTTTTGAAGATGATAGAATGGTCTCCCCAACTAGACTCCACGTTCCATGATGGCATGAACTGTGATGTATTTCCTTTGTTATTTCTGGCAGATATTTGGTACTTAATAATTATTCATTGAAAAAAAAAGATGAATGAATAGTTAATAGTCAAAACATGGTTTTATAAACAACTCTATTGAAATATAATTCATGTACTAAACAGGTCACCTATTTAAAGTGTGCAATTCGATGGCTTTTAGTATAGTCACAGAGTTGTACGATCATCAATAATCTAATCTTAGAACATTTTTATTCTCCTTAAAGGAAACTCTGGACCCATCAGCAGTCCCCCCTGATTCCTTCCCCCCTCCCCGTGCCCTAAGCAACTACCAGTCTACTTTCTTTATCTATAGATTTGCCTATTCTTACCATTAAATGTGATACAATCTTAATATATGTGGCCTTTCATGACTGAATTCTTTCACTTAGCATAATGTTTTCAAGAATCATCCATGTTGTAGCAAGTATCCGAGCTTCATCCCTTCTTATTGCCGAATAATATTTCTTATATAGATATATCATATTTTATTTACTTATTTATTTCTCAGTTGATGGACATTTGGGTTGCTCTGCTTTGGAGCTATTATGAATAATGTTGCTGCTATAAACATTCATGTACATGTTCTTGTTTGTACATATTTCCATTTTGCTATAGTGGAATTGCTGGATCATATGATAACTCTGTGTTTAACATTTTGAGAAACTGTCAAACTATTTCCCAAAGGAGATACATCACTTTACCTTCTCATCAGCAATCTTTGTGGGTTCTAATTTCTCCACATTTTTGCTAACACTTGCTATTGTATGTCATTTTGATTATAGCAATCTTAGTGGGAGTTGAGTGGTGACTCATTGTGGTTGTGATTTGCATTCCCCTAAGGACTGATGATGTTAGGCATCTTGTCATGTTTGTTAGCCATTTGTATATCTACTTTGGAGAAATGTCTATTCAGATTATTTGTCTATATTTTATTTGTGTTGTCTTTTTGTTGTTGAGTTGTAAGAGTTCTTTATATATTCATGATGCAAGTCTGTTGTCAGATATATGATTTGCAAATATATTTTTCCATTCTCTGGGTTGTTTTTTCACTTTCTTGATGGTGTGCTTTTTTTTTTTTTTTTTTTTATTTTATTTATTTATTTTTGGCTGTGTTGGGTCTTCATTTCTGTGTGAGGGCTTTCTCTAGTTGGGGCAAGTGGGGGCCACTCTTCACAATGGTGCGCAGGCCTCTCACTATCGCGGCCTCTCTTCTTGTGGAGCACAGGCTCCCGACACGCAGGCTCAGTAGTTGTGGCTCACGGGCCTAATTGTTCTGCAGCATGTGGGATCTTCCCAGACCAGGGCTCGAGCCCATGCCCCTGAATTGGCAGGCAGATTCTCAACCACTGCGCCACCAGGGAAGCCCGATGGTGTGCTTTAATGCTCAAAAATTTTTTAACTTAATGCAGTCCAGTTTATCTACTTTTTCTTTTATTGTTTGTGCTTTTTGTGTTATATCTAAGAAGTCATTGCCTAACCCAAGATCATGAAGATTTACTTCTATGTTTTTTTCTAAGAGTTTATAGTTTTAGCTCTTACCTTTAGGTTCATGATCCATTTTGAATTAATTTTTGTGTATTATGTGAAGTAGGGGTCCACCTTTATTCTTTTGAGTATAACTATCCAATAGCACCATTTGTCAAAAAGAATATTTTTTTCCACATGAATTATCTTGGCACCCTTGTTAAAAATTAGTTGGCCATAAATTGAAGGGTTTGTTGTTGGACTCTCAATTTTATTCCCTGGATCTATTTATCTTTCTGTATGCCAGTATCACATTGTCTCAATTACTGTAGCTTTATAATAAGTTTTGAGGTAGGAAGTGTGAGTTCTCCCACTTTGTTCTTTTTCAAGATTGTTTTGGCTATTCTGGGTCTCTTGCATTTCCATATAAATATTATAAATTTCTTCAAAAAATGTCAGCTACAATGATCATATGGATTGCATTGAATTTGTAGGTTACTTTGAAGAATATTGCCGTCTTAAAAATATTAAATATTCTGACCCATGGATATGGGAAAACTTTTCATTTATCTAAATCTTTTTTTTTTCAGCTGTGTTTTATAATTTTTGGTGTAAAAATCTTATGTTCCCTTTTTAAGTTGTAGTCCTAAGTATTTTATTCTTTTTTATTAAATATAATCCTAAACATTTTATTCTTTTTGAGGCTATGGGATTGTTTTCTAATTTTATTTTTGGATTGTTCATTACTAGTGTTTAGAAATAGAATTGTTTCTTATATAGAGCTTATATTAGTGATCTTAAAGCACTCATTTATTAGCTGAAATAGATTCGATTTTTAGCTGATTTTTTTAGTTATCTAAATATAAAATCAGTCTTCTGCAAATAGAGATAGTTTTACTTCTTACTTTTTGATATGAATGTATTTTATTTATTTTTCTTGCTTAATTACTCTGACTAGAATCTCTAGTACTACAATGTTGAATGAAAGGGATGAAAGTATACATGTTTGTTTAATTCTAAATCTTAGGGGAAAATCATCTAGTCCTTCACTACTAAATATGATGTTAACTGTAAATTTTTTTTTTTTTTTTTTTTTGCGGTACGCGGGCCTCTCACTGTTGTGGCCCCTCCCGTTGTGGAGCACAGACTCTGGAGGCGCAGGCTCAGCGGCCATGGCTCACGGGCCCAGCCGCTCCGCGGCATGTGGGATCTTCCCGAACCGGGGCACGAACCCGTGACCCCTGCATCAGCAGGCGGACTCTCAACCACTGCGCCACCAAGGAAGCCCTGTAAATTTTTAATAAATGCTCTTTATCAAGTTGAGGAAGTTCCTTCTATTCTTATTTTGTTAAGTGTATTTATCATTAAAAGGTGTTGGATTTTATGGAAAAGATTTTTCTGTGTACATTGAGATGATCGTATGGGTTTTGTCTTTAATTCTATTAATGTAGTGTATTACACTGCTTAATTTTCAGATGTTGAACTGATTTGCATTCTGGGATAAGTCCTACTTGGTCCTGGTGTATAATCATTTTTATATGTCTATGGATTTGATTTGCTAGTTTTGTTGAGGGTTTCTGCATCTATATTAGTAATGAATATTGGTGTGTAGTTTTCTTTTCTTGAAATGTCTTATCTGGTTTTGATACCTAAGTAATACTTACCTTATGGAATGAATTAGGAAGTATTTCTGCCTCTATTTTTTGTAAGAGTTTATAAAGGATCAGTATTAATTTTTCTTTCAATGTTTGATGAACTTCACTAGTGAAGACCTTTGACCATGGGCTTTTCTTCATGAAAAATTGTTACTAATTCAATGTCTTTTCCTGTTGTAGCTGTATTCAGATTGTATACAGTTGATGTTGGTAATTTGTGTTTTTCTAAAAATGTGTCCATTTCATCTAACTTACCTAATTTGTTGGTAAACAGTTGTTTACAATATTCCCTTATAATCTTTTTTTTTTCCTGTAAAGCCAATAGTAATATCCCCTTTTTATTCCTGATTTTAGTAATTTGAGTCTTACCTGTGCTTTTCTTGGTCAATCTCACTAAAGGTTTTTCAACTCTGTTGATCTTTTCAAAGACCCAACATCTGGTTTCATTGTTTTTCTCTTTTGTTTTTCCATTTTCTTTTCACTGATTCCTATTCTGTTCTTTATTTTTTCCTTCCATTTGCTGACTATGGATTTATTTTGCTCTTTTTTTTTCTAGCTTCTTAAGTTTAGGCTATTGACCTAAGATCTTTATTTTTTTAACATAGGTGTTTACAGCTATAAATGTTCCTATAAGCACTGTTTTGTTACATCTCTTAATTTCTGGCATATTTTTATTCTCATCCATCTCAAAATACTTTCTAGTTTCCTTTGTTAATTTTTCAATGTCCAATTAGTTATTTAGTAGTGTATTATTGTATTTCCATATATTTGTGATTTTTTCCAAATTTCCTTCTGTTATTGGTTTCTAATTTCATTCCACTGAGAACACACTTTATGTCAATCCTTTTAAATTGACTGAGACCTGTTTTATTGTTTAGCATATAGACTATCTTGGAGAATGTTCTATACGTGTTTGGGGAGAAGTTATATTCCACTGTTACTGGGTGGACTGGTCTAAAAATGTTTATTAGATCCAATTGTTTTATAGTTTTATTTAAGTCTTCTATATGCATGTAAATCTATCTAGTTGTTCTAGCTACTGAAGTTGGGAAGTGAAATCCCTAATTATTATTATTGAACTATCTATTTATCCTTTCAATTCTGTTAGTTTTGTTTCACATTTTGAGGGCTCTATTGTTAGGTGCATAGATATTTGTATTTGTTATGTCTTCCTGATGAATTTACTCTTTTATCATTATAGAATGTCCATCTTGTCTCTTATCACATTTTTTCTTTTACAGTGTATTTTGTCTGATATTAATATAGCCATTCCAGCTTATCTATGGTTGCTGATTGAATGCTAGCTTTTTAAAAATCTTTTTTCTTTCAATCTGTTTGTCTTCTTAAACCTAAAGTATATCTCCTGTAGACTGCATATAGTTGGGTCATATTTTCAGTCTGACATATTTTACTTTTGATTCGGGTGTTTAATCCATTCACATTTAACATTATTATTTATATAGCTAGATTCACACCTGCCATTTTCCTTTTGTTTTTTTATATATCAAGGATATGATTTTAAATTTAATTTAATAAGTCCTCTTTTATTATGCTCTCCTTTTGCGTAATGTGGAAAGCACAATATGTTTGTGGCCAGGACTTCTCTATTTGGATCACGGTTTCACATTTCGATACTTTTATGAAGACTTTAAAATTCTCTGGATATAATTTTTTTCATCAGTCAAATGGGGACTACTATTCCTGCTTTGCTGAAGCCCGAGCATTTTTGGTGCAGGTGAAATTTGAAACATGTACCAGAAAGGGTTTTTGTATGAAAGCTGACTGTCACTACAAATAGAACAGGGACTATAGGAAAAGTAGGTAGATGACACCTTCACCATAACTTCACCCAGATTCTAGCACTCTGCAGGGCCCACATACCTCTGCCTCAGCAGGGCCCACATCTGCTAATCAGGGCTTCCACCATTTGCATTAACTTGAATCTGCAATCCCTTTATAGTCTTGAGCAATGAGCAAATGTATAGCAATTATTTCCAACTAGACCATATTTTTTTTATTCCATAACATCTCCATTCACAGGATTGATGCTGTATTTGAAACCAGGGGCTTCAGCAGCATGAGCAAAGATGAGCCAGGGACAAAGCGTATATTTGGACTCATTGCTTTGAACTTTTTTTTTTTTTTTTCATTCAAAAGCTCTCTCCTGCAGTGGGAACTAAGTTTAACACACCATCCCTGACACTAGACGCAATTTGCCTTCTAGCAAAAAGAGATCTCCCTCATGCCTGGGATTTGGACTCTCTCAGACCTATGCCACTTAGTTGAGTTTCAGTTTTATCCACCATAACAGTTGTGAGAGGGTGACAGAATTTACTTCACAGTATTATTTTGAAACTTATTTTAGATGAATATATAGAAAACTACTTACACATATTTGGTACTTGGTATGAATTATCTCTACTACCTACCTCATCTCTTACAAGAAAACCCGTTTGTGAGGACTCTGTGTAATGCCTTGTCAATCCTTCATGCCTCAAGGATAAATAGATACAACACTCATGTCAATTAACCCTTCCTTTAATATCAAGTGTACTATTGGGATCAAGGTTGAGGATAAAATCCCACTAAGCACTGACTGAAATCTCACTGATGAACGGGAGTAGTTAAGGAAAAGAGAGGGAGGACAACTTACATTACATAGAATAAGAGGTGGACACCTGGGACAAAAGAAGAGAAAGTGTTAAAAAAAAGATACATACACACACATATATATATAAAATCATGCCTAGGAACCAAGTGAAAGAACAGAAAATAGAGATGAGGAAAATTAGGATAGATTTATTTCATACATAATGACTTTTATTTTTAACCTTTTATGCCAGGATTTGCTCTCTCTAGCATCCTTTCTGCGCTTTGAAAGACTCTCTGTTATTTAGATCAGCCAGAATGGGGGGTGGTGAGGGTGGTGAGCAAACTATTTTTAGACAGAAGTTCATCTATTAAATTTTCTAAAGCAAGACCTATTCTGAGAAGCATAATTGAGTATTTGCAAGGAATACTTTGGAGGCCTCTACGGGGCAGCCAGTTGTCAGACTTCTAAAGACACTGCATCATTCTTGGTAACCGTCAAGAAAATGAATCATCACTCCTTTTTGTCTTTTCTTGAAGACATTCCAAGCCTTAAGGTTTTGTGGTGCTTGGGGCAGCATCTCTCTGTAGTTTTAGGCTGTTAGATCTTAGTTGAAGAATGTCAATGTGAAATGAGATTTATGTCAGCTTGTCTAACACACCTGACAAGCAATTCAAATATTATCCCAGCCTGGATACTCTCACAGCGACCAAGGTGAAAATTAAGTCCTACAGAGGCTCAAGATGAGTATTTCCAAGGCCAAGTCTCCCCCAACTCCCGTTCTCCCTTTCCATGTTTTCCATGATTTAATAATAAGCATCTTGCTGCGAAAGAACATTTAAAATTCTAGGTAATGTGTGCATAATGCAAAAACAAAGGGAGAATCATCAAACGTGTCATATCAGTCATTGTAATATTCTTATAATGCTCTTCTTTGTACCACTGTTCCCTTCAAAGAAGCAGTGACAATTCCTAAAAAAATAAATTCATGAAGGACCTTCCGTGTGCAAGGCACTTTGTTCCGTGTTAATGGGAATACAAGATAAAAGCAGATATGATTCCTACCCTCAAAATGGTGTAAATAACAGTTTAAGATAACAATGGAAAACATCTGTCAGGGCAATATGGGAGTTATTATCAAATGAAAACACAACAATAAACGCTATAAAAAGGTCTGAGAATTGAGTGACTCTAGCATTCCTGGTTGTTTAGGAGTGTTCTTTGAAAAGACGGTGAAAGTTTTCCTAGGAAGCAAAAGGCAAGACATTTCCTTTGTTACTATTATGATTTTTATTTAATAGGGTTAGGCTGAAAATAATTTATTACACAAATTATTGTTATTTGGGAGTTCTTTGACTTGCCCCATTGTTAAGCTAGTGTGTAATCTTGGACAAATCATCGAACTTCAAGTTGTTTATTTATAAAAAGGCAACAATAATACCAACTTTTTAAGGTTGTTGTGAGACTACTTTAAATAAAATAATATCTGAAAAGCTCTTTGCACAGTGATTGACACTGTAAATGCTTAGCTGCCTCTTAGGTTGATTTTGTGGCCTTGATTTTCCACTTATGGTCTTAATCACCAAGTTTTTCTTAAGAGGACCAAAAATGTGAACAATTTTAATCAGCAATTCCTTTTATTGTGTTTTGTTTTGTTTTGTTTTACCATTTTTAAAAATCGAAGTATAGTTAATTTACAATCTTGTGTTAGTTTCAGGTGCACAGCTGACTCAGTTATATGTGTATATATACTTTTTCAGATTCTTTTCCTTTATAGGTTATTACAAGATATTGAGTATAGTTCCCTGTGCTATACAGTAGGTCCTTGTTGTTTATCTATTTTATGTATAGTAGTATGTATCTGTTAATCCCAGCCTCCTAATTTATCTCTCCCCTCCCAACCCCCGCTATTCCCTTTGGTAACCATAAGCTTGTTTTCTATGTCTGTCAGTCTATTTCTGTTTTGTACATAAGTTCGTTTATATCATTTATTTAGATTCCACATATAAGTGGTATCCTATGATATTTGTCTCTCTCTGTCTGACTTCACTTAACGTGATAATCTCTAGGTCCATCCATGTTACTACAAAAGACATTATTTCATTCTTTTTTATTACTGGGTAGTATTCCATTGTATATATACACCACATCTTCTTTATCCATTCATCTGTCAATGGACCCTTCTATGTCTTGGCTATTGTAAATATCAACTGTACATTCAGCTAAACAAGGATAACTACCATAGATGTAACATTGTTCCCCTAAATATTTGAGTATGACTGTGTGAGTCAAAGTGATGTGTGGCACTTCCATGTGGAAACATCCAATTTCTGATACTTGAACCTCCAGCCCACCCCTCTCAGTGGAAGTGACTGTGAAAGTATTGCTCAATATGGAGATCCACTGCTAAACCATAACATGAAAAGCTGCTTCCCTGGAAAGAGACCCAAACCTGTAACAGACTTCGCACAAGTAAGAAATCAACCTTTGTTGTTTTAATTAAGACACTGAGATTACAATAATAAACCTCAAAAAAAATTACGGTAGCTTCACATTAGTAATGTTTTCAGATGAGATTAAAAGATTAATATAATATTATTAATAAGGGACTTTGTGCTCAAGCTAAGTAAAAAGGAAATATCTGGGTACTATCTGGAGATGCTAATACATTACTTTCCCAGGCTTGAAAATACCTGACTAAGATCTCAAATAGTGAACATCGATCATCTGAATTCTATAATGAAATGCAAGCTCCCTCTCTGACTTCAAAATTTGGATTGTGATACCCCCTTCTTGCCAACAAAGCCATCTGGCTTGGTAAAATTAATTCTTGGGTAAGGAACTCATAGAATTTCTGAGATAAACTTCTTGGAAACTTTTGGCAACCAGGAAGTATCCTTGGCCAGAACTCAGAGATCTGAAAAACTGCTTTAACAAACAGTGTAGCTTTCAATGTCAATGCCATGGATTAGCTTTGTAGCTTAGTCAAATCACTTTTCACTTGTCTGGGCTTTAATTTCCTAGCCATATGATGAAAGTGTCAGATTAATGATATCCAAGGTCTGTTTTAACAACTTATTAATGTGCAACCTGTAGTTTCAAATGAGAAAATAAAATATAAATTTCTATCCCATAAGCTAGAACTTGTTATTCTGGAGAAGTAAAGCCCATGATGAAATCTGAAAATATTTGTTAATGTAGACACTAACCAACCACAAAAAAAGTAGTATGAATTACCATTATTGCGTAACAAGTAAAAGTGTGAAAAAATCCCTCAGATTATGATCATCTTGAGGGCAAATACTACTCCTTCCTAATCTTAGTATATCTGTGTAACATGATGTCTGATTTACATAGTAGGTGCTCAAAAAATTATTTATGGAATTGATCAATAGATTAATAAATCTGCGGTTGATTAAATGGAATGGATGGATATTGAAGATATTTCCTTGGCATTTTTTTGTCCTATGTGTGTGTAACTTACTGTATAAGATACTCTTTGTGAGAAAACAAAGAAACATTGTGTAAGATTTTAAATGCTTGAATAGATGGTATGCAAAGTAGAAAGAAGTAGGAGTCAAAAGTCTTTAGTTGCTGAGCTGGTGTGTCATCATTAACTAGTGGTGTAACTTTGGGGAAACCACTTCACCTGCTGAACCTCAAATTTCTCATCTATAAAATGGCTATTAGAAATTTGTCATGTCTCCTAAGTAAGAGTTGCTGTGAAAACAAAATGGGATGAGGTATGAAGAGGCTTTGAAAAATGAAAATATATGTCATTATGATTGTTAATCAGCCAATGAGGAGCAGCTTGTATTTCTGAGAATAAAGGTTCTCAGAGGCAAGCACTTTTTGCAGGAGCTGGAAATCTTCCTTTGGTTCTTGCAGTACCTTGAAACCTGCTTTTTATTGGGAGTCCTAGGCTGTCTGTTCTTCCTTTAGCAAAATTACCTTTCAGAATATCCCTGTCCTCAAAGCAAACACTGGTGTTATTTTCAACTAATAGCATTTTTTTTCCTATCTTGAAATTCTTTCATCAGATTTCCCTTCCCTTTCCAAACTCTAGATGTCAGTGTTCTCAGGTCCAACCTATGGGCTTTTTCTCCATATATATTCACCCTCTTTCAATGTGCTGTCGTCCAGACCTATTACTTCAGTGAGCGCATCAATCCCAAATTTAGGTCCGTCTTTTACCTTGCCCTGAAATCTAGACTCTTGTTTCCACCTGTTTGATCAACATTTCCAGTTATATATCTGATAGGCATCTCAAACTCAACAAGCTCTCAACCCCATCTGCCACTCCCATGTTTTTCTCATCTCTGCAGAAGGAATCAAGTACCCAATAGCTAAGGTCTGAAAGTTTAAAATCATCTTTGATTTTTATTTTTCTCTCACATTCTACATCCAATATAACCATTAAAATTTTGTCTACTTGCTCATCTGCTCTTGCCACTTAATTGGTCTTCCTGTTTATGCTCTTACTCTATCACCAGAATATTTTTCACACAATGGACAGATTAACCTTTTAAATATGTGAGCCAGATCAAAGCATGGCATTGTTCAGCATCCTTCAAATAATTTTCCATCAGACTGAGGACAAAATCTAAAATCCCGGAGGTAAACGTAAACTCCACCGTTGCCACCTTGCTCACTGCACTCAAACCTCAAAGGCCTTCTGGTCATCTGGTCGGTGTTTGAACGCACCAAGTTTCCTCTCATTTGCGGATTTTGCACATACTGTTCCTTCTGGTCTGGAATGCTACTTCTCCAGCATCACAGTTCAGATCCTCACTCTTTTCAGGAGCTTCTCAAAAAGTCATCACTTTGGAGACTCCTTCCCTGACCATCATCTTCGAAATGCCTCTCCTTGTTATCTTTATCTCCTTAGCCTGCGCTCTTTTTCTCCACTGCACCATCGTTATTGATTTTTCTTCATATTTATTTTTTCAGATTGTTTTTTCTCAAATATCTATAATATGTAGATTTGCTTTTGTATAAAGAAATAAATATAAGCCTTAGTAAATCAAAATAACTGAGAGATCCAGGCTACCTACTCTGAGGCCCTTTTGCAGAGAGGCAAAACTCGGAGAATAAGCAAGAAGGATAAGACACACAGGCTTATAATTACTTCTTATTTAATTAGAAAAACTGAGAGAAGGTAAAGGAGCTTAGAATTTCAGAAACGGAAGAAGCCCTAGTTAATATGTGTTGGGGGGAGGCAATCTTTACATTTTACAGAGTAGAAGTCTTAGGCATGGAGGAGAGGAAGTCTTACAAATGTCATTCAGTAAATGCAAAACAGTATGTTGGGGGTGGGAGGTGTCACTTGACACTCCATCACATTTCTTTGGCTACACAGTTGAGTATTCATTACCACCGATGGTTTCAACAACAATGGAAGGTCAGTGCTGTCTGGAAGGAAGAGAAAAGGAAGGTGTCAGTATAAGAATACTTTTCAGCTAGGATTGAATTATGCTTTATGGCTAATTCTCAAAACCAATGTTTAGAATATCTCAAAATACCATCCAAATTCTGAGATTGCTGCTGCTTCACAGTTTGACTAAACTCTATAAAATGAATGACACCATTCTAGAAATGTCAAAAAGTGGAAACAAACCTAGACTTGATTTTATTCATAATTTCCTTTCTGTCTGAAATCCTTGCTCAGTTTAATTTGAAATGGCAAAAACAACAAAAAAGTCATTGATCACGTCAGGTTTTCTAAGCAATATTTTGAGTTTGAATTACAATAAAGTATTTCTCTAATCTTCTGAGAGATGGCCACTGCATCTGCTAAATACTACATAAAGTAATGTTATTAAAAAGTAACGTTTTTAATTTAACTGGTATTGCCATTAACACTCATATTTCTTATAGTAATATTATTCTTCCAATTCCATTAGGCCCTTTGTGCATAGCCATGTTTATCCTGCTCTTCTATTATTTATGTTTAATTTGTGATTGGGTTACTTCATATATTTCAATTCCATTATAATGCAATGTGATGATATAAAACTGTAGTCAATTGTATTTCCTCAATCACTAGGATTCCATTTCTTTTATTAGCACTTGTAGTAAAGGGTCTGACTCCATTGTGATGTTTGACTGCTGACAGCTTTTAAGATCTACTTCTTCTTTTCCTCCTGTCCCACATCTGATCAAACTGATAAGAAAGCCCAGTTCTCCCTCCTTTGGCATGAATGGAAAATTCATACTACACAAGCCCTGTCCTATGCATGGAAAGCCCCCGCCCCTTCCTACCCCCCACATCCAGTATCATAAACACCCAAGCCAGCCTCCTTTCCATACTATCTCAAGCCCTTTTGGGATGAGCTTGGGGAGTCTATCCTGCTGTACCCAGAAAGCCTCATTCTGTGAGTCACAAACCTTTTCCTACGCACGAGGAGCGTACATGGTGTCATCATTCTCAACATGTGAACCAAATTTTGGGCCAGGATCCTCCATCACTATGCAATGTGGATACAACACTTGGCATTCTATAGGTTACTTAATCATTATGTAGAGAACTTACATGAAGTATAGAGGAAAAGATCTCAATTGGTCTACATCATTTTACTGAAAAAACAACACTATGCATCTTGTTAGATTTAAACTGGGTACAGCAACATTTTCATTTTATTTGCAATTACAAGCAAAGACATAAGGTAAATCAGGTGAGCTAAGTTTTCTTTTCCCTGAATAAAAGAAGAGCTGAGATGATTAATAGCAATAAGTACATTAGCACAGTAGTTTAAAGCTTAAATGAGCAAATTCTAATAAACCTACACACACATTCTATAGAATAAGAAATGGTGCTTATTAAATAAGATTATATTTTTGGTAGACTAAAATCAACTTTGTATTTAATATTTAGTGAATGTACTCAAGAAGGACTTCGTGCTGAGTAGCATGAGGTGGAATATGACCATCTCAGGAAAATGCTTGTCCCTTCCAAGGAAATAAAACCAAGGACAAATTTTCTCCACTTTTTAAAGTACTTGACATATTAGAATTATTTTCTCCCAAGATTTTATGACATCACTTAAACCTATAATTTATATTCCCAAAATAATTTATGTAGGATTACATGGTTGAGTTGTTTATTTACTGATGTTTTTTAAATTCTGTATCAGAATTGAGTTGGCAATAGTTTTTGGACATAACACATTATGATATGTCTGTGCAAGACCTTTTGTTCCTTATTATATGTTATTGCTTCTCTCCATATTAGGCTTGACAGATAAAATACAGGATGCCCACTTAAATTCAAATTTCAGGTAAAAAATTCTTTTAGTACATATATTTAGTATAAGTGTGTCTCGTGCAATATTTGGGACTAAAAGAAAAGAATCTACTACTCTTGCTTTTCTGTGTATGTCCCCTCAGGCTGAAATTCCTAAGGATGGGAAGGTCTTTTTAATCCAATATTAAATTGGGTATTAGTAAGTATTTAATAATCCAATATTAAATTGGGTATTAGTAAGTATTATTTATCTTTTATCTGAAATTCAAATGTAACCAGATGCCCTGTAATTTTATTTGCTAAATCTGGCAACCCTACTGCCTACCCCCCAAACTCAATTCACACTTTTATAAACAGAGTCTTGTATATTTAATATATATCTTTCCCATCTATGTTTATATATATATAATACATATGTAATATATAGTCATAAAGTATTGTATATGCAAGTGCATGTTTAAAATTTAAGTAAATGTTATTGAGCTTTAAATCACATTCTGTTTTCCTTTTAAGTATCGTTACTTTAGTACTTTCTCTATGTAGATATAGCTCATTTCATCTGGCCAATACACAGTATCCCACCTAGCCATGGACTATAATTCACTGAAGTTTTCCCCCAAGGATAACACCTAGGATATTTCACTTCTTTGCAAAAAAAGCAATGCTGAAATTATATTCTTGTTGCATGTGCCCCTCTGCTCTTGTGTGGAATTTCTCCAAGGTGTATATTCATACTCAGGAGTGAAATCCTGCATGGAATATATATTTGTTATTCATTTTAATATGAACTTTCAGATGGTTCTCCTAACAGCTACTTCAGTTTACACTCTCAAAATAACAGCGTGAGATTTTCTTTCTCTTCATCTTCTCCAACACCTTATATTATTAAACTTTCATTTTTGTCATCGTAATGAGTATAAAGTATCTATGTATTCTCTTAATTTTCACTTCTCTGATTACTAATGAGATTGAGAATCTCTTCATTGTTTTTTTCTAATAGATTATATTTTCCTGCTTCTTTGTATTTTGAGTAATTCTGGATTCTATCCTTTGCATTTTGAATGTTATATTATAGGCGGTCTTTGGGTTCAAAGGCCCTTACTCCTCAAAAGAGTGTTGTATTCATTTGCTTGTTACTTGGTTTAACAAATTCTCCTACAGAATGCATTAGCTCAGATCTCTGTGCAATTGAAGGCATTTTTATATGTTTACTTTGCTGGGTTCTTTGCTGTCTGTCCTATAAACGTGTACTTCAGCAATCAGGCAGAGATGGGACAAAGTTACAAGTACAACCTGACCACAGTTCCCCTTACCTGTCCCTTTTCTTTTGGATAAGTCCCTCACTTTGGGGCAATAAAGATCACCACCCCAGCTTCTTTATTCCTTGTGTAAGAAAGATGACATGTTTTTATCAGAGCTTCAGGCTCCTCCACATGGAATGACCAGAGCTGACCCTCAGGCCACAACTGCTAAGGTGAGGATCTCACCCAGTCCCATCTCTTCTTCCAGATTTCAGCTTGTCCCTAAAATCTGCCTTCAGTAGTTGCTTTTTATTTTATTTATTTATTTTTTTAATTTAATTTTTTTTTTTTTTTGCCAATGGTAATGGATATGTAAAGAGTTGCTTTTTAAATTTTGCTCAGAGTCAATAATTGTGATCTGTAGGTGGATGATCTACCTTGAAGTTGCTGTGTCATACATGAAAGCAGAACTCCTCATCTATTAAGTTTTGTATTTCAACAATTATATCCTTCACTTGTAGAATTCCCATGTTGTTCCTTAAAAAAAAATTCTGGTTACTATTTATAGCCTCTTGTTTCTCATATATTTTGTATTATAATTTTCTATTTCTTTTATTCTTTATATAATAATTCTAGTATCTGATCTTGGGTGTGTAACTCTTCTGTTTGCAATTTCTATTGCCTCTTCTCTTGGAAATGTGTGTTTTGTAAATACTTTTTTCATTTTAAGTTGGTAATTAGCTCCATTTATTCCGTAGAGACTCTAAGGGACATAGATTGGGCATGGTTTTCTCAAGATAAGATTTAAATTCATTTCTACGGCATGTTCCAAATGTTACCAACATGAAACAACATTCATTCACGTATGTATGTACTTACATATAGATGTATGTATGTACGTATGTATGTATGTTGGCCTATTGATTATCTTATTGAGAAGGTGATTAAGGTCAGCTTCACAGTATGTGACCTATGCAGTCACACAGGGCCCCACACTGGGAAGATCATCATACTTGGCTTAATGCTCTGTTGTCATCATCTTGAAGTTTGTAATAATTTTTAAGCAAAGAACCTCACATTTTAATTTTGCATTGGGCCTCACTGCGACTGGTCCTGAGGATAGTATACGTAAGTTGCATGTGACAACATAACCTATAGCCATAAATTCTAAAGAAATACTATTGTTTTTTGTTAAAAGTATTTCCATGGTACAGAGGAAGAAATAAATAAGCTCTTTCATTGCTTCAATTTCTAAGTAGTTAGATGTCCCCATGCCCACACTTTTATGGAAGTTGTACTTCTTTGAGTATCCAGGAATACTGGGTCTCTCCATTTCTGTTCCCACACTTTAGCAGAAAATGTTAGTGATATGCACAGATTCCATCAAATCCATTTTAACTTAAAGACCTTCATCAGAGGACCTCCCTTGGACGACCAGAGCCATTGTATTGAGTCTGCCCACAGAACTAGAAGTTACTAAGAGTTTATCCCCCCAAATTCCCCCTACATGCCCTTAGCTAATTACAGATAGGTGCAAGACTTTGAAAACCCAGTTTTCTTTTCCTTGGGTCAGGATAAATTATTTATTATAATATTATTTTTATGATAATGATAACATCTCAATATTATAATAAAATTACTATAACCAAAAGTTATATATTATATTAACTTATACAAATAATAATATATAACTAAATAATAAAATTAGAATCCCTCTGTGAGATCAGGTTGAAGCTACCTTAATAGGACTTTGCCTCAGATTATACCTTTGCTTGGCTTCCTCCTCTTTCCTCTTTTATTTTCTCCACTCTTTACTGGTTTCTTCTAGCAGTACTTCCTTAATTTCCTGCACAAGAATCCTTATTTGGGCTTCAGATTCTAAGGAACTCACTGACCTGGCATAGCCCTGAAGACTTGTCTCCTATTCTTTCAAGACAGAATAATACCCCAAATTCTGAGTTCCAAATACTGGCTTAGATCCTAGGGAAGCATAGGTTTGCAAGTTCTCTTGTAGGTTTCTCTGTAATTTCAGACCTCTCTTTATTATTCCTGGCCTTTGGGTATTTCCCATACTATCTTGTGCACTCAGAAATGTATTTAAAATAAATTTGTTATGAATGTGTATATTTTAAAGCAGCTAAGATATTTACCTGGACTTCCACAGCACTGGACATATAAGGCTTTTTGCTCTTTATTGCTAGATTTTATGTTGAATGCTTAGCTCATGTTTTTGGTCTTTCTATTTTCCCTATCTATGGATTTTAAAAAAATACATAATACATCCCACACATTTTGTTTTGCATTGTTTCATTGTCATTTAGCTCTAAGTATTTTGTCACTTACTGTTCATCTTCTCTAATACAGGGGTTTTCCATAAGTGCTTTATTGATTTAAAGACATAAGTGATTTAAAATTTTATCCTTTTGGACATTCATTTCTAACTTTATGTGTTTTGTGTATGTATAGGAGAAATTGTATGGTAAAATGTTAATTCTTTAGAATAGTTTAAAGATACATTTGTGGTCTAGCAAGTGACAGATTTTTGTGACTGTTCCAAATGGTACAGAAAATTCTCTATGTATCTCTGGATTATCCTCATTCATTAACTCAGACAAATTTATGGTCTTGTTTGTTTTTTCTGCTCTTTTTATCAGTTTCTGAGAGTGATATGTTAAAATGTCCAGTTACAAGATTAATCACTGCATTAATCTGTCACTTGTTGCTTTAATATATTTTGAACTTACATGAAGTTACATGCATATATTTGCTGATTGTTCTGTCTTCTAGATCAATCACTGTTTTTCACAGTAAGCAGCACTCCTCTTTGCCACTGCTTATGCTGCTGTCATAGAATCTGTCTTGTGCTGTGCTAATATTGCTACTCTATATTTCTTCTGGTTTACATTTGCCTCACATTTTTTACAGTAACTTCATTTTTCAGTCTTACATGTCCATTAAGAATGTTTCTTACAGAAATCAGTGATGAAAATTAGTTTATTCTATATTTGTTGTTGCTGTTTTTGTTATAATACAGTCTGAGTGTTCTCTTTGACCAATGAGTACAGTATATAATAAATATGTGTATATGTAAATATTATGATTTAATTTTGCCCCTTAATCTTATGCCTTCTAATTACTAAGCTCTTTTTGCTTATAGTTTTACTTCTTTCTACCTTGAATTAGAGAGATTGAATCCTGATTTAGTACCATCCACACTTAAATTTACTTTCCCTCTCCATGCTCAAAGTTTAGCAGTATATGTATTTCTCGCAGAGCAGCTCTTATTTCCCACCATCACTCTTAAATTTCGAAGTTATTACAAATATTTTTATAAGTAATTCTTTATTTAGGATATATCTTATTAAAATCTTAATTTATTTATATTTCGTATACTTTATTATTAACTCCCAGATTTATGCTTTGTCTTGCTGGGGTATAACCTTCAACAGCTCTTTCAAAGAGGCTTAATGTGGTAAAATTTCTGAGAAACTTTGTATGCACAGGAATATTATTATTGCATCCTCATTTTTAGATGATTACTTAGTTGAATGTAAAGTTCTAAGTCCCAAGTTCTTTCTTCCAGTACTCTGAAGATATTACACCACTGACTATTGCTGAAGCATTGACGTTGAAAAGTCAGGTATCATTCAGGAAATTAATTTATCTTGGCTTTCAAATGCTCCATTTGTAAAAGTACAAGTCTGTAATAGATCATGTGTAAAGAGGTTTGCATTAGTTAGAAATATTCCTGGCTGCAAGGGGGGAAAGTATTAAGAACAGGTTGGTAAACACAGAAAAATGTATTTGTTTCACATAAAAAGAGGTCATGGGGCAGGAAATTCAGAATTAGTTCATAGCTCAGCAAACCCACAAAGAACCCATCAAGCCCTTAAATCTCAAGTAAAGGAATGTCTAGTTTCCCCATATTTAAAATGAAGGGATTGCTCTAGACAGCTACTAAGGTCTCTTCTAACCACAACATTCTATTGTTCTATGAGCAATAATATCACATAATATAATCAGAGAAGCTCACAATAATAATTCTGAGTTTTTAAGAAATTAACATGTGAAGCAGTTTGATAGAAGTATTTAATGTAACAGTTTTTTGCCTTACAAAGGCTGACAGAGCACTCAGGCAGGTATACATGAGGGAGAAAACCTTACAGAAATCCCTCTATCTCACAGTCTAATTTTGAGCTTTCTTCATTTGAAATAAAATTGCTAATATACCCAGTGATAATCCAGTTCTTAGGTATTGGCCTCCATTACTAAATTCACATGATACTGACCCATAAATACTAGAATGACAACGTATTCAATTACAATAAAAATAAAATCATCAAGTGAACTATTTGCCTGTGCCTTCTGCTCATTGCATTCTCTTCCTATAGATAATTATACAAAGATAGACATATTTATTTTCAGAATATGGCTTGATGAGCATGGGAACAGAGCAAAAATATCAAGATAAGCATTCATTCAGTTGTTCATTCATTCAGATATACTGGTTCAGAGCATACCATGTGATAGAAACTTTTAAGAAATTCAAAAAAATTAAGCATTTTATTATTTAAAGAAAAAAGTACATGTAGTAAAATACACGAATATTAATTATTTGGCTCAATGAATTTTTCAGGTCTGTATCTCTGTGACTACCTTCCATATCAAGTTATAGTATTTCCAAAAACTCAGACAATTCTCTGTGGTCAATATCTCTTCCTAACTCCTTGGCCATTATTCTGACTTCTGTAACATTAGATACATTTTGTTTGTTTTTGAACTTTATAGTCATGAAATTTTTACAGTTTATATTCTTTTGTGTCTGTCTTCTTTTGATCAAGAGCAAATGTTAAGGACTCTTTCAATACTGTTATGTACACCAGTAGTTTATTCCTTTTAATTTCTGAGTAATATTTCATTGTATGAATATACTACAATTTATTTATTATCCTGTCCATAGACATTTAGTCTGTTTCCATTTTTTAATATAATGAATAAAGCTGCTATGAATCTTCCTGTGAAATATTTTATGGACATATACACTTATTTCTCTTTGGCATATATGTGTGAGTGAAATTTCTTGGTCACAGAGTATGTGTACTTTAATATTTTTACAAACTTTAAAAAGTTTTCCAGAGTGATTTTGCCATTTTAACTTCCCACAAGCAATGCATAAGAGTTCTAGTTTCTCCATATCATCACCAACACTTTATATTTCTCCAATAAATGTTTAACTCACCAGGTTTAGGGTGCTCAAACCCTGCGCGTGCCAACAATCAACTCCTCCTTGACCAGCTCCTGAAAGTAACCTTGAATCCTCAGAATGTCTTGCCTGATAAAAGTGACTTTGTATACCAGACCAAGCATTCCTGCTAACAATGTGATTTATGATGGGAAAAATGGACCATGCTATATCAGTCTAATCTCTGAGGGGCTGGAGACCATGTAATAAGGTCAGCTACATGACACTCCATGCCTATGTGACAAAACTCCAATAAAGTCCCTGGATACCAAGGCTTGGTTGAGCTTCCCTGTTTAACAGTATTCCATATGTTTTGTCACGCATCACTGCTGGGAGAATTATTTACTCTATTTGCGTCCTTCTAGTAAATCACTGAACTTCAGGGTGCTCTCAGCAACCTATGACACAATATTGTTGGTGTTATAAAATTTAGCCATTCTGGTGGTTTGGGGAAATATCTCATCATTTGCATCTCTGAAGACTAATGATGTTGTGTACCTTTCCATATGCTTATAGGCCATTTTGATATTTTCTTTTGTGAGGTTCCTATTTAAATTATTTACCATTTTTTAAAAGTTGGGTGTTCATCTTTTTCCTTTTTGATTTATCAGAGTTCTCTGAACATTCTACATATGAGTTCATCAGTTATATTTTATTTCAAATAGCTTTTCCCAGGCTGTGGCTTGTATTTTTACATTTTAATGATAATGTTTTGAGGAGAAGTTTTTAATTTGATAAAGTCCAATTTAACAGAGTGATAAATTCCCCTCTGTTTTCTTTAAAAAGTTTGATTGCTTTAGCATTCACATTTAAGTCTGTATCTTAAGTTAACTTTTTTCTTATGCTGTGAGAAAGGGGTTAAGCTTCATGTTTTAAATATGAATAGCCAGTTGCTTCAGGACCATTTAGTGGAAAGGCTGCTATTTTCCCCAATGAATTTCTTAGGCACTGTGTTGAAATCAGTTGGTCATATACGTGATTAGTTACTCTTGGGCTTCCCTTTTTTTCCCACAGATTTATCTTTATGTCAATACCAGACAATCTTGATTTCGAGTAGAATTATAGTAAATCCTGAAATCTGACAGTTTAGGTATCCCAACCTTGCTATTGTCAGGTGATATAAGTTTTCCAACTTTGTTCTTTGTTTTCAAGATTTTTTAGGTTATACACATGCCCATACCAATCTTAGAAGTAGCTTTCCATATCTTCTTTTTTTTTTAATTTTTGTGATATCAACTGGGATTACATTCAATCTATAAGCTGATAGAGAACCACCAACTTAAAAACTATCTAGTCTTTCAACCCATAAACATGGTGTATTTCCAATTAATTAGGTATTCCAGGAGCATTTGGGGGGGCATTTTTTTTTTTTTAGTGTAGAGGCTTTATACATCTTTAATTAAATTTATTATAAATATTTAAGATGAGTGTTTTTACATATTTTATTGTATTCTCCAAAAGTTTTTTGTTAGTATATAGAAGTATGACTGATTTTTGTATATAGATTTTATATGCAATAATTTTGGCAAAATAAATGATTACTTTTGGTAATTTGCAAATCCCCTTACATATTGTATGTATGCAATCATATTATCTGTGAATAAAAATGGACTTACATCTTTCTTTCCAATCTTTATATCTTTTGTTTCTTTTTCTTGCCTTACTATACTTGTTAGAACCTCCAAATTACTCTTGCATTTAAGTTATGGGAGTGGACATCCTTGCCTTGCTTCCAGTCTTAGCAAGAAGACATTCAGTCTTTCACCATTAAGGATGACAATACCTATAAAACTCTTTATATAAACTCCTAATCAGATTGAAGAAGTTCTCTTTTATTTTTAGTTTGCTGAAAGGATTTTTTTTGTTTATCATGAAGGAGTGTGTAATGTTGTTATCTTTCTTCCTCTCTAAATTTTACTCTTCAGCCCTTTTCAAGGGTTTTGGCCAGGAGTATAAATAAAAAGATATAAGATACATAAGAACAGGAGTATGTGTCTTTTTTCCCACTAATATATACTAAAACTCTAGGATTGTGTCTAAAATGTAGTAGACATTCGATATAAATATTTATTGAATAAATAAATTATGCCAAATTGACCAAATGTTGCACCACTATAATATTTCCCAGTAAATTTGAATTATTAAAGATAGTAGGGACTTGAGGCAAAGGTCTGGCTAACCTTTCCTTTCCCTCTGAATTGAAGAAATCTGAACTGGAACAACAGGGTCTGCCTGGTTTAGTTACAGGCTTAAATGCAGAGAGCAGAGGCAGGTTTATTACACGGAATCAAGACCCAGAAAAGACAGTCCACTATGCTTGAGAGAGGGAGGGAGAGAGGGAAAAAGAGATGCAGAGACAGAGACAGACATAGGGACAGAGAGACAGAATGAGATGTTTTTGAGACCCCACTGACAACATGTATAAATCAGAATAGCCATTCATCCTTCTTGGGAGAAGAGCAATTAAAAGGTGGACAATTAAAAGAAGAACAGGAATCTCTTTTTGTAAGTCAGTAGGAAGACAGAAGCATTGGCAGAGGAGAGAATGTGAAAAGAAGAATGTCTTTTCTAAAAGAATAAGAATTTAATACCTTTTTCTTTGCATTCTTTCTTCTCCGATAATGTAATTCTTACCTGCCCTTTTATTTTATGTTTATCTGTCAAATATTTTCCTGTAATTTTAAAGTTTTAAAAAATAATTTTAAGTATGTATTTTGTTAAAAACTTAAGGTTAGATTTTGTGTTTTAAACCTTTGCTACTTACTAAGAAAACTAATCCATTTACTTGTTTTACTATACAGAAAACCATCATTTAACTGACAATTTAAATGATAGAATATTGGTGATTAGGTTATATCTTGGAGCACAAATTATTACTTCATGATGTAGTAATGACTAAACTACTAAGGTAAGAACTCATTACTACAGAGCGCATTTGAAATAGGAAAGAACTCTATCATTCTATCATTGGATGTTTTACATGTTGAAAATATTATAAATTTCACCAAAAAAGTATCATGTATGACTGAACTAGAGATACTCAAGAAGTACAAACTGGAAGAGAAATTTGACCAACAAATTTACAGTAAGAACAAATGGGATTTTTTTTCTATTGAGAATTTATTGCAGCCTCTTTCAGCTTCTAAAAATGTTGTTAAAATAATTTAGCTAATAATAATGGGTAGCATATATTGAGAGGTTGCCATATGTGAGGCATTTTTCTAAGAGCTTTACCTGTATTAACTTATATAATTTTCACAAAGTTCTGTAAGGCCCTATAAGAGTATATACTATCAGGTGGTACACATAATACTGCCATATGAGTCAGAGAAATATTGAAACCCATTCATATTAGTTGGTAAAGAGCAACTCTTTAACTACGGTTCACCAAATAATGTTACCCAGCAGTGGCCAGAGAGGCATGTAATGAGGTCTGGGAGTGATGCTGGGTGGTAGGAGGGAAGATGAATGTAGACCAACTAAGGCTACAGGGATGGCTTTGGTGCCAGGGGTGTCTGCAGTACCTGCCAGCTGCTCCTGAGAAGGCCACCACTGTCAGGGATATCTGACTAGGTGGCACTGCAGGTGTTATTACTAGCAGCATTTTCATCGCGGACCAAGCAATATAACTTACATTGGCTTCTAAATGAATACCTGGAAATGACTTGTAGGCAATGCATCTAACCACCTCTGGCTGCAGTAAAGCACTAGACACTGAACCACCTTCTGGCGGCAACAAAGCCCCAGGCACCAAGGACCTAATGATAATCAATTTAATGGGGCTGTTGGGAAATTTTGATGCAATTCCTATGTCAAATTATGGCTTGATAGGAATCTCATTTAACTAGTGGCAGCTCAGTTAAACAAAAAACCACAATAATAATTTCTTACAATTAACAAATGATTGGTAAATTAATAAAATGATTTGATAAAGAATTGGCCCTATGACGTATTCCTTATTAAGCACTATACTCTGTGTATTTAGACAATAAAATATTTTAATGTATGTATTTATCCAAAGATAATTTGTTACGTTACTAGTGGATGAATATTTTAAAAATTATACCTGGCCTCTATTTTTATTCTCTTTTTTACAGATGAGCAAATTAGGCACAGAATAGTTAAGTAGCTAGCCTAGGTTATAAACCAGTAAATATCAGAGCTGATATTCAAACACAACAGACCACCTCTGGAGTCTGTGATCTTAACCACTGTTTTACTGCCTATCAGACTATCATTCTGATGAGCTATTTTTCCACTGCTTTTTAATTAAACATTTATTTTAATATTATTGCCTGATGCTAAATTACCTAAGAGAATTAGTGCACATTAGAAGTTCTGTTATTTTGTCATTAAATACTGATAAGAAGTTGCATTATGTTTTTTCATTACTAAAAAATTTTTTTCACCTATATTCAGATCAATCCAGAAACAAAGGGATAGCAGATACTTAACACATTCTTCAATGATTGGCAAGACATATTTAGGTAACATACAAGTTTTTTTAAAACAAATATTTTTTCTTAAATTTGTTTTGCTTTTGAAATTCTAAATTTAAACTATGCCATATGCACTAGAATATATAAACATATAATAAGATTTCCTTTTATTGAGGTGACATTAGTTTATAACATTGTAAGTTTCATGTGTACAACATTATATTTCTACTTCTGTTTTATAAAACATATTTTGAAGTTAAGATTTCCAAATCACCCCTCCCCCCAAATTCTTAATCCAAACAGTTCAAGTACTGGATATTCCAGTTAAATGATTTTCTATTCAGCTGCAGTGATTAATATCTCTTCTATTATTCTTTGTGATTTCTAGTTTTTTTCTGCTTCCATGTTCTTTTATATCATTTTCTATAAAAACAAAATTTCATTTGCTTTTACCTTCCCAGTGTTGTGGAAAGTTCATATGTCTTGCTTTTGTAATTTTACATGTAGAAATTGCTAAGATTTTTTCCTTTTAAAAAAAACAACTCTTAAGCTCTATTTCTCTAGTTATCAGTGGCAAATGAAATGCTATAATTTATTTCTAAAATATAAGATATAGAACTCAGGACATTTTTCACTTTCACTATTATCCCATCCCCTATAATGCATACTTCACAATGTTTGTAAAAGTAATCTGGAATTGTGAATTAGTATTATTATTATAGTCATGTATTGTTACATTAACTGTCTTGTGCTTGTAAGTGGTATAATCCATCATAAAACCACCAATATGCCCTTCCCCCAGTTTATGAAATAAAGCTTTATGAGGACAAATAAGAGTTTCTCTATGACCACCAGTTAACTGCTATCCTGAATTTAGTGTTGATCTTTCCCTACATCTAAAAATTGTTAACACATACACATTTTATTACATATATATGTGTACATGCATATGTTTATATATATCCATAAACTATATATAATAGTGTTTTGCATGTTTCTAAGCCTTATGAAAGTGATATATTCCACAGACTATTCTGTAACTTGCTTATTTCACTCAGCATTCTGTTTTTGAGATTACCTATAATGATATATGTATCTTCACTTGAATAATTTAAAAGTGGTATTAAATAGACTGCAGTCTGATCATTCTCCTTTAAATGAACATTTAGACTCTTTTCAACTTCTTACCATTACAAACAACACGGCTGTAAAGATTGTTGTACGTGTCTTCTTGTGAAAGGATATCCAGAGTCAGAATCTCAGAATGGAATTACTGAGCTATAGATGTGCCTTTACGTAGACTTTAATTTTACTAGATGGTGCCTAATTCTTCCCAAAATGGCAGCTGCAATTTGCACTCCCACCAGCAACTGGAGTTTCCAACTTCATTCCCATCCCTGCTAACACTTGGTTTCGTCAGAATGTTTCATTTTTGCCAACCTTGTTACATGAAAATATATCTCATTATGGGTTTTATTTTTCCTTCCTTAGCTACCAGCAAGGTTGGGCTTTTTTTTCCAATTTATTAGCCATTAATGTTTTGTTTTACCTGTGTATTACCTATTCACATATATTTGTTTTCTTTTTGGTTGCCTTTTTCTTATGGGTTAGTAGGAGTTATTCTACTTTGTATTCTAGATACAAAATCTTTACCAGTTATGTGTGTTTCTAAAATCTTCTCCAGGTCTACTTACTGCTTGTCATTTTTATGTCTTTTTCTGAAAAGTGTATAAGATTTGGAAATAGTCAGTGTATCTTTTTTTTAATGATTTGGGTTCTGTGGGTCTTGTTTAAGATATTCTTTCCTTTCTAAGGTCATAATTTTTTTGGAAGTTTTTAAAGTTTTACTTTACACATTAAGCCTTTAATTCACCTAGAATGTGTTTTTGCATATCACATGAAGTAGAATGATATCATTTTTATGTGATATATTTCTTGAATATTCTACTATTTTCCCATTTGTTTTAATGCCTCCTCTGTCATATATCTCATTTCTGTATATTACTGGGTCTTTTTCTGGGTTTTTTTTTTTTAACATCTTTATTGGAGTATAATTGCTTTACAGTGGTGTGTTAGTTTCTGCTTTATAACAAAGTGAATCAGTTATACATATACATAATATCCCCATATCTCTTGCCTCTTGAGTCTCCCTCCCTCCCACCCTCCCTATCCCACCCCTCTAGGTGGTCACAAAGCATCTGGATTATTTTTTATATTCCATTGCTCTAGGTCTATGGACCAATTTCTGGGACAATATTATTCTTGCTTAATTATTATATATCATAATATATCTTACATAACTTTGTAATTCAAAAATTTAGAATGGTCCCATTGCTTCAATTTTGATCAAACTCTTTTCAGTCCAGATACTGGGGAAAGGGCTTCCCTGGTGGCACAGTGGTTAAGAATCTGCCTGCCAATGCAGGGGACACGGGTTCAAGCCCTGGCCCGGGAAGATCCCACATGCCGCGGAGCAACTAAGCCCGTGTGCCACAACTACTGAGCCTGCACTCTAGAGCCTATGAGCCACAACTAGTGAGCCCACGTGCCAAAACTACTGAAGCCTACGTGCCTAGAGCCTGTGCTCTGCAACAAAAGAAGCCACGACAATAAGTCCGCGTACCGCAACGAAGAGTAGCCCCCACTCGCCACAACTAGAGAAAGCCCGTGCACAGTAACGAAGACCGAACACAGCCAAAAATTAAAACAAATAAATAAATAAAAGAAAATTAAAACAAAACAAAACAAATACTGGGGAAAAACATTCATCTCAGGAGGATTCTCTTAAGTTTTTGGTTGTTAGTGTTTCAGAATCTTTACCAAGCTGGATTTTTAACCTTAGTCCTCAACGTTGAGTGCCCTTTGTTTTTATTCATTTGTCTTTTTCTTCAATAATTCTGGAAAGCCTATCAATTGTATCCTCCACATTTGATCTTACGTTTTGTACTTTAAATTTGGCTTTCAATAAAAAAAACGAAATCGAGTTATTTGTACTGAGGTCGATGGACCTAGAGTCTGTCATACAGAGTGAAGTAAGTCAGAAAGAGAAAAACAAATACCATATGCTAACACATATATATGGAATCTAAAAAACAAGGTTCTGATGAACCTAGGGGCAGGACAGGAATAAAGACACAGACGTAGAGAATGGACTTGATGACACGAGGAGGGAGAAGTGTAAGCTGGAATGAAGTGAGAGAGTAACATTGACATATATACACTACCAAATGTAAAATAGATAGCTAGTGGGAAGCAGCTGCATAGCACAGGGAGATCAACTCCATACTTTGTGACTACCTAGAGGGGTGGGTTAAGGAGGGTGGGAGGGAGACACAAGAGGGAGGGGATGTGGGGATATATGTACGCATATAGCTGATTCACTTTGTTATACAGCAGAAACTAACACAACATTGTAAAGCAATAATACTCCAATAAAGATGTTAAAAAAAAATTTGGCTTTCACTTTCTCCATGATAGATTTTAACTTCATTCCATTTGCATTTCCTGGGGTCCTTTACATCCTCTATCTCTCCTTTGCAATTTATTCTTTTAGAGTTCCCAGTAAGCCTACTCCCTCCTAATGGCATCTATCTCAGCTTTCTCTCTACAGTCTATACTGTGGATTCCAACAGAGTCCAAACATTTTATTCTGGTCCTGCAGTGGATAATTCTCTGATATATTTTTCTCTTAGAGTTCAGAATATTCTCCTCATTCCTATTTGCTACTATTCTTTCATAGACTCTGTGTATAGGCTGCCCTCTGTACTCAAATGAGATGAGGCTTTGAGAGCCATCAAGTGTCACTCTTTGCCTACAGGCAGGGTATTTTTAGCCTCAGTGCAGTTTCGCAGGTATAGCAGATATTCATCTAATGGAACTTATCTACACTTAGGAGGAGAGCATGGTGGTTTCCTCCTGGCTCTATTACTTGTTTCTTCTTTTTGCTTTCACACTTTAAATGAGTGAAATGTATTAAATTCTACCATTCCTAGCATACTCTATCTCACTAGACTTTTAGTTCCAGGATGGCTAGGGGCCATTTCTAATAAACTTTGACGTCTACATATCATACCTCAGAACAGTGATACGCTGTCTGTCTTCAATCCCCTATTCCATGCTCCACTTCAATCAGACTGTCATCCCACCACCATACTAAAACAATTCATAACAACTTACCAATGACCTTCCTCCACAATGGTAAATCCGGTGATCGATTCTTAGCCTCATCTCACCTGACATATGGATCATCTGACACAGTCGGTCTTAGTCTCCCTTTTGAAACACTTCTTAATTGCCTTCAAGAAAATTCCACCTCCTCAGTTCTCTTCTCAATTTAGCCATCCCTCTCAGTCCCCTTTGCATTTGCCCTCATATCAATGACTGCTTAGTACTGGAGTGGCCCAGGGCTCAGTGCGCGGACTTTTTCTCTTCTCCATCTACACTCATCTCTAGTATCACCAGTCTCATGGATTTAAATATAATTTATACACATATAAACACTTATATCTACCCTGAGTGCTCCCCTGAATGGCAGACTCATTAATCCAACTGCCTGTACAGTATCTTTATTTTGATAGTCAATAGGCATGTCAAACTGTATGCGTCCATAAGAGGAATGACTGTTTTCTCCCTCATCGCTGACCCTAAAACTCCCTTCTCCTTCTTGGTTAATGACTGAATTAGTCTGCTCAAGTTTCCATAGCAATATGCCATAGACTGGGTGACTTAAACAGCAGAAATTTATTTCTCACAGTTCTGGTAACAGGGAAGTCCAAGATCAAGGTGCCAGCTGATTTGATTTCTGGTGAGGGTCTTCTTCCTGGCTTGTAGACAGCCACATTCTTGCTGCGTCCACACGTGGCAGAAAAATATGGAGCTCTGGAGTCTTTTACGTTTTTAAAAGGACACCAGTTCTATGGGATCAGGGCTCTACCCCTATGACCTCATTTGTTTAACCTTGACCTCCTCCTTAAAGGCCCTATCTCCAATGCAGTCACTTAGGGGTTAGGTTAGGACTTCAAAATATGAATTTCAGGAAGACACAATTCAGTCTGTGACAATGACATTTTCATTATTTCTAGTTGCTCAAGAAAAACACTTTAGAATAGCCTTGACTTCTCTTTTGTTTCTTTCTTTCACAAATTACATGCATTTTATCAGCAAGTCCTGCTGGCTTAACCCTTAAGATATTTCCAGAGTTTGCAACCCTCTCATTACCAATGCCTACTACTCAGCTGCCATAATTCTCTACCTGAGAATAGCCCCCTGGCTGGTCTCTTTGCCTCTGCTCTTGCCCCTCTTTCTGCTGCTTCTGCATAGCACAGCCGCTGGGAGTAACCGTTTTCAAATATAAGTGGGACTATAACGTTCTTCTCCTCAACACTCTCCAATGACTTCCCATCTCACTTGAAGTAAAAGTCAAGTCCTTACAATGAGCTCTATCACTTGTAACAATTCTGCTACCTGTGCTTCTCAGATCTAAATCCTACCAACCTTGCCCTTGGCCATTAGCTCCAGCCACACTGGCCTCCTCATTGCTCTTCCTGAACATGCCAACAAACCTCCCACCTCAAGGGTCTTTGATTTTTCTGTGCCATCTTCCAGAAACACCTTTTACTAGGGCTCCCTGGGGAGCACACCCTTAGGGATATCCCCTGATACCCCTAAATAAAAAGACTACCTCCCAGCATTTCCCTTTCTCCTTACTGTCTTTTTCTCTCCAGCATTGATACTATCTTGTTTATTTGTTGTCTTATCCCATAATTAGAATGCAACCTCCATAAAGTCCTGATTGCTTTTTTTGTCTTATTAATGGCTTTATCTGCACCACCTAGAATACTCGGCACACAGTTGATGCTTCATAAATAATGAGGACTAATACATATATTAGAGAGGTAGCTGTCCACAATTCTAGTTGGCACAAATCTTGAAACAAAGAGTTATCCCACTGCATTTTTAATCAGTCTTTCTTTTGTAAGAAGTGCTCAGTGGAAGGTTCATGAGGCAGAGTAAACTAGAATGGTAAATGTTCTTCCACCCAGCTCATCTAATGTTGTTTTTTTTTTCCCTCTTTTTTCATGATTCTTTTAGTGGAAAGTTGGGACCTGCTTCATGAGGGGCTACTAGCCATTTGTAATTTTAGTGTAGAAATTGAAAAGAAAATAATTTAACCGAGAGTACATACAGTTCTGTTCTGGGTCTTAGCTGTGAAAGGAATAGTAAAGATGGGAAGGGCTCACGGTCGTATTTTGAGTCTGTTCCGCTAAAGAAAGAGTTGGAGAGGCAATTCAACCAATAATAAATCAAGGTAACTCTTCACAGTGATGAGGACAGATGTCAGGTTCAGCTTGTGAATGCCACTGCTCCACGGTTCCTGAAAGGCAGTGTTCTCTGAATCCAACACAGAAGATAAATGATTTTGGTGCTACTACTGAAAAATGTGAGAGAAATGACTTGCTCATCTTTGGGGATGGCCTTAAGTGAAGGTAGAGGTTTGCATTATCTTTTTAGAAACACTTAGAAACAACAACAACCTTAATTCCCCTTTTCATGTAACCTAACATACTCATGGATTCCAGGGATTAGGTCATGGACATCTTTGGAGGACCATTATTCTGCCTACAGCAGGGTATTAGATGACAGAGCCCCAATTTTACAAATCGAGAAAATCTTGGCTGAGCATGGATTAGAATAAGCATACTCTTGTCTCTCAGACCTGAATAATCTTCACAGAGAAGCCCCAATACACTTTATATACTTAAGTCCTCCCCCAATAAAAATGAATACATTGCTCCATTTACCGTAGATATGCAATTTAGAAAGTTTAATACACAGTATAGACATGCCACATGCATGTTTTCTTTTACATTCAAAATACAATGCTTAATAATATTTTTAGTATAGTAGGTGGCAGTGAAGATGACAGCAAAAACAAATTACGCAATTGAGATTTTAACGAATATTTCTGCCAGTGAAACTTGAAAATCTGAGCACTGATGTGAGAAGGATGTTGTTGTTCTCTGATTAAACATTCACTGACCTTGCATATATCTAAAGGGACTTCCTGTCACAGCACTGAAATTTGATGTTTGATCTTCAGGTTCAAATTTGATCTGACACACTGCAATTACCCCATTTTTTTAAATTAATAAGCGTCTTGGATTCTTTTTCTTGGAAAGGCTGGCATTCAGAAATATCATTAAGAGATGCCTCTCTCTTTTTCTGGTGAGGCAGCAGGGGTGTTAGCTCTGGCAAGCACAGAAATCAGGGAAACCAAAGAGGTCAACACGTACATCAGCATGATATTCAGGGACCGCCTGACACAGAGAGTCTTCAGCGATGTGTTCTCTTCTGTTTTGACTCCAGAAGAAAAGGTGCTGTCAACCTCATTTAGAGGGTTATTCCACATTTCTACTTACTAGGTGCTCTTTTCACTCAATTTTCCTATTTTATTATAACCCAGTGCCCTTGGTTGTTGTCTTTCATTTCCATTCCTACATTACCACTTGAACTTGTCCAGATAATTTTGATCCGCGGAAAGAACGAATTAGCTTCTGTATTCTCTATAAAGGGGTCCTCAGCCTCTATGGAGAAAGATGACACAGGCAGAGGAAGAAATTAAAAACTGACTCCATGGCTGAGTCAGGAGCCTTGAGGTTAAGAAGAAGCTCAAGAAGCATTGTTCATTCCTGCTGTGCTGTTGACTGAGATTCAATACCCATGAATCCCCAAAATCTCAGGCTCTCTTCGTTCTGGACATACCCAGGGAGGAAAACAGTTGTGGGCAGGGAGAACTGAAAAGGATGCTATTGGGCTACTAGGGAAAAGTCAATTCCATGTAATTCTTCTGCAAATCAGGAGGTTCTTTTCTCAGCACAGAAGCTATGGGAATCCTAATATATGGCCCCTGTACTTCAAAACCTTGAACTGTAAATATGTAATAAATCAGATAATTATCTTTTAATATATTTATTTTTAAAAATTTGTAACCATGTGTGGTGATGGATGTTAAGTAGATTTATTGTGGTGATCATTTCTCAATATATACAAATATCAAATTATTATATTGTACACCTAAAACTAATATAATGTTATATGTCAATTATATTGCAATTTTTGTATACACAGTTGGCTCTTGAATAACACACAGGTTAGGGGTGCTGACCCTCTATGCAGTTGAAATTTTTCATATAACTTATAGTCAGCCCTCCTTACACCTGGTTCCTCTGAATCTGAGGTTCCACATCTGCAGATACAGCCAACTGCAGATCATTCAGTGATCATAGATAGTATTTACGACTGAAAAAAATCTGTGTGTAAGTTGACCCACGCATTTCAAACCTGTGTTGTGCAAGGGTCAATCTATTTGTAATGTTAGGAGAAACAAAGGAAAGAAAACATTAATTCCACCATGAACAAAGGGAAGGGGTGAGGAGCTGGGACATTTTTATATTAAAAAAAAAGTTATTTGAGGATGGTGATTGTTTGGTTCTTCATTGTAATACCAGTACTTCAGCAGTATAGGGAGCCTTGAGTGTAATACTAAGAAATTTGATTTTTTTTTTCTATTTTGTGTGGAAATATGGTTTAGTGGAAGAAAAAAGGACTTTGTAGTCATATGAACTTTGGTTTGAAAATCACTGGGGGAGGTGTCAAAAGTTATTTAACCATCCTTAGTCTTAATGCCCTCATTAGAAAGGGTAACAGGCAAGGGTGTCAGATTATAGGTTTGTTTTGTCAATAAGATGAGAAAATACCCAGACACTTGGAAATACCCAGCATGAATCATGCAAATCTTAGGATTTTAATAAATGATAGAGATTCCACTCCTTGTTCTCTTTCTTCTTCCCTTGCTTCCTCCGTTTTCCCTTCTCATGGGACATCACTAAAGATATTAAACAGAAATGTAGTTAAGAAGATAATATGTTTTGAACTATCGCAGATCCCGCTTAACTTGATTCATCACCTCTGTTCACTCAGTTTCCATCAAGATATCCCACTTCCTACTTCCAACATTCAACTCCATACTCCACACTCCACATATTCCATACTCCATACTCCATATTACCATTTCACATTTGATTTTTTAAAAATTCTCGGCCCAAAATAAGAGCTCTTCAGCATGGGATTCAAATCCATCCACAACTTGGCCCCATTTTGTTTGGCAACTCCTATTCTTTGAGAGTGGCTTCCTGGGACACTGTGTTGAGAAGGATTCTGAAGCTAGTTATATCTTTACCAACAACAAAAAGGTATTATGATTAATTAGTAATTTTGGTCATGGACATGAATCTTGCCATTCATGATCTAAACTATTAGTATACATAATAATTTACAATTTAGTTGGAGTGAAGAATCTGAGAACAGTTTTGATAGAGATGTAGAACATGACCTTATGTCCCAGTTTGCCTGGGACGGTTCCAAGTTTTGCCTGTTGTCCCAGTGTAATTTTTTGTAGTAATTTTTAGTAACATTCACTCTCAAAGATATCCTATGAAGAAGGTGTATGGTTATCCTAGTGATAGAATTAGGAGGCATTAGACTTAGGGTCCTACTTATGAATCTAAATAATAACAGATTTCAGAAAATAAGATTTAATAAGGGACCTTAGGGGCAGTCAGGTGTAAGAGCGATAAAGCATTAATGGGGTATGAGATGGCCTGTATGAGTCTTAAGATCACTTCAAACTTGAGATCTTGGTTTAAATATCTTATTTCACTGACTGGGTAACTGAGACCTAGAAGTCAGGCCAGAATTCAAACTTGAGCTGTTAAATCAGAAGCATGTTCATTTACACCACTGCTTTACCATGTGATAATGGACCACCAGGGCAAATGATGTGGATGCCCCATGGAGTTTGGTTTCAGTTAAGCCTGAAACCAAATGTACAAAATCAGAGGCAGCTCCACTAGAGTTAGAGAAGTCTTAAGTGAAAGTCACACGTGAAATAAGTTGTTTTCCTCTTCCATCTGCTTGTTTTATTTTGGGCACAACCTCCTTCAAATGTTCTGCTTTTCTCATATTCTTTGCTGTTTGTGCAGTTTTGTGATGGGTGTAACCTCATTCTAGTAGTCACTAACTGATTCATTCTTTGCTTTTTCAATCAGTTTATGTTGCTTATGAATTTCCATATTATCTTCCGCTGGAGTTGAGTCCTAAGTTTTCATAACTTCCATAAACAAACCGCTCTGACTGTGTGACTCACGTGTGAGCAGAGTCTGGCTGAATTCTGATTGATGAAACCACTTGTGGTTTGATAGGTATAAACGTACGGACTTTGTGTGCTCTGTAGAGCATCTAACAGCTTTTATCTGTTCCACATGAATATCTGGCAATGTGTCTTTCGACAGATTCTGCACATGTAATACCCCCATAAGCAAAGTCTTCCCTTAGGATGCCCAAGTCATGGAACAGAGAAATTGAGGCTGAGACTCTTGTTAAAGACTGCTTGGCCACAAATTTCAGCTCCACTCGTCGCTAACGGCTAGCCTTAGACAAGTCGCTAATATTTCTAAGCCTCGGTTTCCTCATCTGGGCATGAAAATCGTGCCTACATCATAGGGAATTTTTGAGGATCAAATCTGATAATGCATGCCAAATACTTAATGTAGTCCCTGGCTTATCTAAGCATTTCACAAACATTGGCTATCATCATCATCATCATCACTATGATAAGTGGTTAAAATCCATATTTATTTTTATTATGTTGATTACTAGTCTGCACTTACAGAGATGAAATAGGAACATAAAATTTTGCAATGATGGAATGCCTTAAATTTGCAAGTAAGCCAGTGAGATGTTTGTTGTAGTCTAGTTTGCAGATGCAATGGTTGTCTCTCTCATGGTGGCAAATCTTGTAGCTTAGTTTATTTAACACCTATTTCCAATTATACCCTCCTCCACCATAGGAGATAAGGGGACTGAATCTTTATTCTCCTGGCCAGTTAATGAGATTGAAATAGAAGACTTCTAGGAAGTACTCCCTTTCCTAAATAAAAGACAAAAGAATAAGCCCTCTTAATGTCCAAATCTTGGTTCTAAGGCGATTCTCCAATAAGACACCAGAGTTCCTTAGGTAAATGGCTTATTCTAGGACTGGGACAGGGAATATATAAGATGAGCAGGGAGCATCTTGTGCCAGAAAGTAAGGAAGTGCTCAAAACAACAACAGCAATGGGGGTTTGTCAAAGGATCACAAGGAGCTGACTGAAGGAGCTTGCTCTGAAAAGCTAAAACAATTTGAGAAAAAAGTAGACTAAGTAGAATTGGACTCTAATCCAAAGCATCAAATAAATGTCCATAAAGCTATATGAATATAAATAAAGTATTCATAATATAAATGAATGGGAGAAAAGAGACAAATCTCTTGTGAAGAATCCCAAATAATGCCATTTATGTTTTCAGAGATAGACTTTCATTCCATAAGTATTTACATACTATTACTCATGACAATAACCACGATGCAGCCCTGAGACCGGCCCCAGCTCAGCCCAGTTCTCATGCTGAATCTGCCTACTCCCACCAAAGCATAGTTGCAGAGCCATTTCTATCCATACATCCTCCATGCATCGAAGACCAGGGCCCACCCTCTCTCGTGGGTGAAGGAGAAATCAAGGACAGTGAGTGTGGTGTTTCACGGGGTAAATCAGGCAAGGGCCAAGCAAAGGTTTAAGGCAGACATAGGCATCTGTCCAGCTGAGGAGTCCACAGGCAAACATTTCCTGTGCTGGAGACACTAATGACAGTACCATTGCTAAGCCCCTTGAGATGAGACAAGAATAGTGCTCACTCAGGAGAAGCTGAGTCTTCCTGGAATGCTGATTCTACTCCTCCTATAGAGTCCTTCCAGTTCTCGTACTGTATCTGGGGTCACACAGTTCCCTCAACCTTTGCACATTTTCTGTTCCCCTTTCCATTCAACAAAGCCCGGGGAAATTATATTCTCATCTCATAGATGGAAACCTTGCCCCATCTTCACCTGTTCCAGTTTTGTTGTATATGCCATGAATTACTTCTATTGACCACCAAGATTTAGGATTTTGAATCTCAAAACCATTGTTCTGCTGCCATGTCCTTTATCCAAGACACTTTATCAACAGCCTAGCTTAAAGAGAAACAAGTGATGGTAGAACTGGAAATAAAAAATAGTGAATATTTCAGAAATATCCCACTTCAGCCTCTCTCTCTTTCCTCTTTTCCTCCCTCCAGCCCTTGCAGCATCTATATATTCCAAAGATCATAATGTAAGGTAGAAAGTTCCAAGTGCCTCAAGGCATGTACAGATGAAATGGGGAGGTGATGAAGGAGAGAGCAGGTCAGCTTTTAGATACACCTTGAAGGATGGGAAGTTGAACATGCAGGACTTTGAAAAGAGCATTCTTGGCAGAAAGAGCAGCCTGGAGCTCGGCAGAGAAGAGGGAGGTGCCCGTTTAGAGCAACTATAGCTTGGCCAGTTTGTTTGGAGAACAAACAACATTTGAAGCCTGATTATATAGGGCTTCAAATACCAAAGAGGTTTGGACTTTGCTGGACAGTGCTAGAATCTGCCGAAGGGGTCAAAGCAGAGGAGGGACATGATAGAAATGGTGCATGTAAAAATGTACCACCGACTATCTAAAAGATAGATAGACGAGAATTGAAAATGGAAATAGCAAGAATGATTATTAACTCTTAGTGAGAAGTGACAAGGGCCTAACCTAGGACAGTGGCCATGGAGATGGAGAAGAGTTGACCACCTGAGACTACATCACAGCTGGACATCATCAAGCGTTTACTCAGTGCCAGACACATAGCTTCAAGTTTTACCTGGATTACTTTACTAAATCCTCATCATAAGACAATGAGTTATATTATTATTACACTATTTTACAGGTAAGGAGACTGCAACTAGGTTTGGATGACAGTCCTTGGGGCAGTCCTGGGTTATTTTCTCTTTCCCTAGTGTAATTATCGAGGTAGCTTCTCTCCAAGAGGGCTACCCATCAATTCATTTCCTCCAGGATATGAGTGCCATTCCTCCATCAGGAGGTAGAGTCTACCCATCCTTCCCCTTGACTCTAGGCTGTGCTACGACTCCGTCAGGCAATAGAGTGTTGTAGATGTGACACTCTGCCACTTCAGGCATCACTTTCGGGCCGACTTGCAGTTGCCACCTGTGTTTCATAAAATACTCGTTTGTGCAGAAGACCCTTCTCAGAACCAAGCCACCATGCTGTAAGAAACCCACGCCACATGAAGAGGCCATATATAGGTGCTCAGGTTGCACACTCAGTGGAGCTCCATGTCCACACTCAGCACCAACTGCTGGACATACGAGGGTATCATCTTGGATATTCAGCCCAGCTGAATCTTCAGATGACACTACCCCCAGTCAACAGCCACACAAAATACTGCAAGTGAGAATCATCCCGCCAGTCCTGGGCAACACGGAGAATCATGAGAGATACTTAATCATTTCTGTTTTAAACCACTAAATGTTAGGGTAGTATATTCCATAGCAGTAGATAATAAAAACAATTATTAATGGTGCCCCCTTTGTCTCTCAAAGTGTTCTGCTGTAGACAACGTATTGCATGGTTAACCTAGGTTTGGGAAGTACAAATAGCTGGTGCAACCAGAACTCAAACCCAGGTTAACTATAAGTTCCACTACCTAAGAGAGGAAATGATGTATAGGTGTAAATTCCCTGGGAACTCAAGATGTTTTATTAATCTCTTCAGACCCCAGATTACCAGGCACCTTGCAAGTGTTGAATGAAAAAATGTTTGTTAAGTGAATAATTAAATAAATGAATGGGTTAAAGGTTGAATGAGAGTCAACTTCCCTTAGTTAGTTGGTAAGACAGTTGGGGGAACCATCCTCCACTTTCCCCTATAACACGCTTTTGAAGAAAAATAAGCCTGTGGGTACATTTATCAACTCACGATTGTGGTCCAGCCTAACCTCTAACCATTGTGGGGAGGGAAGGGTGAGAAAAAAAGTACAGGATAAAGCCTATTATGAGGTTTTACTAAACTCTAGGGTAGATTCTTTTTAAAAGAATGATCTAACTTTTTTTCTAAAAGAGAAATTATACCAAGCTTTTATAACAGCTCAGGCCTTCCTCAAGCTCTTTTCTCATGAATTTTAATATTAGCAATCCTTGGTGCTGCTTAACTGCAGTTAATGTTTTTTTCTCTTCTTTTTCCTAACCTCCATTCTCCTCCTAGAGCTCATGAAAGCTCTCCCTCCTCTAAGGGATTCTGGCCTCAACTTAGACTTCTTAGTGCACAGGAGCAATAGATGCCTGTGTCAGATCTGTTTACCAGCTGAAAGCGCTGTTACTGGTGAGGCATTTGTCTTCTGCAGGACGTGTTGATTGTGGCTAGTTAATTCCATTCTTCCTGATGGAAATGGTCCTCCTGAATCCAAAGCTATTTAGCCCAACCAAGCTCAGCATGGAGAATTGCACTCTGGGTCATGCAACATCCCAGTGTGTTTTTAACTGAAGGAGGGGTTACTGATGTTGCTGCAGAATTTTTCTCCTGAGCAGGCATAGACCTGTGTTTTATTTATTCTTGTGTTTCTGGTGCTTGTCACAGTGGCTGGAACCTGGGTAACTGTCCAATAAAGGTTTGTCTGCTTTAGCCTCACTTTCTTCCCTTCTTTCCAAATAATCTATTACTATTTAATCAATATTTGAAATTCTTTCATTTCAAACCTTTTTAATGCTTCTCAAATCCAGCCCCTCTCAGCTCCATTCTCTCTCTTGTTACCTGAGTCCAGGCTACCATCATCCCTCAACTGGATCCTTGGACAGCCTTCTAATTAATATCATCCTCCTCCATCCATTCTCCACACTGACACCAAATGAAAGTGAAATTTGCTGCATTCACACTTAAAACACTTCAAGGACTCACCTTTGTCCATCTTTAAGACAGGAAAAAATATATCTAAAATCTTCACTATCCATTCAAGGCCCTTTTTAATCTGGTCCCTCAATGTTCTCTAGTCTTATTTGTTACTCAGCACCTCTAGTCAAACTATGGTCCAATCAAGCCAGACTCCTCATTCCCAGAACACTTCATGCACTTTCCTTTATCGTCTCATTGCATGATTCTTCCTGACTCTGGAACAGTCTTCCTGCCATTTTGGCTTGCTGAAATTCTACTCTTCCTTTATGACCCAGTGAAAATGCTTCCAACATTCTCAAATTCTTTTCTACATCTTTCTTGTTTAAATGAATTGTTCCCCTCTGTATTCCTGCACTGCACCCTGTTTATTCTGTTAAAGCTTAGCCAGAAAGGCGTCTGGGTGAAAGCCCAAATCTGGAGCCTGACTGCTGAGTTGGAGCCCAGAACTCTGCCACTTACTGGCCTTGTGAACTTGAGCAAATTACTTTATCTTTCTTTCTCAGTTTCCTCATCTGTAAAATGGGAATAAGAAAAGTATCAAATTGTAGCAGTGCTATGGTAATTAAATGACTTAATTGTCTGATACATTGAAAGCGCTCGGGATTTCCCCGGTGGTCCAGTGGTAAAGAATCCACCTTACAATGCAGGGGACGCAGGTTTGATCCCTGATCAGGGAACTAAGATCCCATGCCACAGGGCAACTAAACCAGTGTGCCACAACTACAGAGCTCACATGCCCTGGAGCCTGTGCACCACAACTAGAGAAGAGAAAAACCCTCACACCACAATTACAGAGAAGCCCACATACTGCAACGAAAGATCCCGCATGCCACCAACTAAGACCCGACGGAACCAAAATTAAATAATAAAATAAATAAATAGATAATAATAAATCTTTAAAAGAAAGTGCTCTATAAGCATTTCTACAAATTAAAAAAAATAGTAAGTGAGGCCGTAGATGAACAGTGATATCTTAAATCACTGATTAGTGTTTCTCAAAGTGTGGTCCAGCACACCACGTCCCTCACCTGGGAGCTGGTTAGAAATGCAAATTATCAAATCTCCCTAGACCAACTGAAATCAGAAATACTGAGCATGGGCCCTATAGTGGTATATTTAACAAGCTCTCTGGGTAATGCTGATGCTCAGTCAAGTTTGAGAACCACCCTATAGCTGATCTTCTAAGATGCCTTTCAGTTCTCACCACCTATAGATTGATTACAATCCTCCAGTCCACAGCACTGAACACTAGACTATCCCACTGAGGTCAATTCTCAAAGTCGGAGAGGGCAGTAAGGAATTACGTCTGGAAACTGGAAGTGAAAAAGGGAAGCAAACTATCCATTTGCAAGGGAGCAAAAATACAAGAGAGCAAAACATCCTTAGAGAAAAAAAGCCAAGGTGTTCCTTCTACTTCTTCCTTCTCTCATAAAATCAGGAAGCTTCACGTGGGTTATTGTTCTAAAATTTATTAAGACTTTAAAGAATATTTATATATTCTATATTTGTATATATGAAATGTAAAAATATATTTTATGTTTCTTAGAGTGTATTAATAAGAAATATTAAATTATTAGAAAATTATTTTTTAACAAAACTCTTTCTCTTCTTCTAGCGATTGGGGACTTGATTTGGAGGGGGGAAAGAATAATGGGAAATTTTACTAAAAATGCAATACAATTTAACATTTATCTCCCAACATAAATAAATAATAAATATTTGCAAAAATAAACTCATTCTGCAGACACCACCACCAAAACAAAAGGCATCATAAAAATATTTTAGACATGAAAAAGCTCGAAATAACAGACTAAATATCTGTGCATCCAACACCCAGCTTAAGACGTAAATAATTACTGCATATACCTAAAATAGATTTTTAAAGGGGTCAAAGAGTCTAATGCATTCAAAATGCTGCCTGTCTGTTTAAAATTTAATCAAAAAGCACAGCACAGGGCTTAACATAATAAATATCCACTCCCTTCTGTTCTCTTCCTTGCAAAATGTGTAAACAAGCTCCCTGGCAGTGGCATTTCCAGAGAGAAAGATGCATTTCTGGGTAAGTTTGGGGATGATGAAATTGTTACAAGTGAAATAAAACAATTACTGCTGTTGTATTTTCCAAATAAAGTAATGTATTCTTAAGGGAGACTTATTTCCCCCCTTTTATTTTTTTTCCAGTTTTATTTTATTTGCTTTTTTCATTTTTATTGGAGTATAATTGCTTTACAATGTTGTGTTAGCTTCTGCTGTATAACAAAGCGAATCAGCTATATGTATACATATATCCCCATATCCCCTCCCTTTTAAGCCTCCCTCCCACCCTCCCTATCCCACCCTTCTAGGTAGTTAGAAAACATCGAGCTGAATCTCCCTGTGCTATGCAGCAGCTTCCCACTAGCCATGCATTTTACATTTGGTAGTATATATATGTCAGTGCTACTCTCTCACTTCGTCCCAGCTTCCTCTTCCCCCACAGTGTCCTCAAGTCCGTTCTCTATGCCTGCATCTTTATTCCTGCCCTGCCACTAGATTCATCAGTACCGTTTTTTTTACATTCCATATATATGTGTTAGCATATGGTATTTGTCTTTCTCTTTCTGACTTACTTCACTCTGTATGACAGACTCTAAGTCCATCCAGCTCATTACAAATAACTCAATTTCGTTCCTCTTTATGGCTGAATAATATTCCATTGTATATATGTGCCACATCTTCTTTATCCATTCATCTGCTGATGGACATTTAGGTTGCTTCCATGTCCTGGCTATTGTAAACAGTACTGCAATGAACATTTTGGTACATGACCCTTTTTGAATTATGGTTTTCTCAGGGTATATGCCCAGTAGTGGATTGCTGGGCATATGATGGTTCTATTTTTAGTTTTTAAGGAACCTCCATACTGTTCTCCATAGTGGTTGTATCGATTTACAGTCCCACCAACAGTGCAGGAGGGTTCCCTTTTCTCCACACCCTCTCCAGCTCAACATCACTAATCATTAGAGAAATGCAGATCAAAACCAGAATGAGGTATCACCTCACACCAGTCAGAATGGCCATCATCAAAATATCTAGAAACAATAAATGCTGGGGAGGGTGTGGAGAAAAGGGATCCCCCTTTTAAAAGTAAAGATTCTGTACTGAAAATGTTTCAGAGAAACTCTCAGGAATAATTCCACTATTCAAGTACAGTTATTACAGATTCTGAGGGTAGAGAATGAATGATTGTGAAGGTTTCTGTAATCTCATCTTTCAGTTCAAGCATGGCCCAGTGGTGGGGGGATATGTCCACGTGAGCCTATAAAGAAATTAGACAAACACGTAAAATCAACTAAATGTATTTCTATGTGCTCTTCTCTTGATTTCTCTGGAACTCTGGGTTTACAAGGTAAATCAAAAGGACATCAAGAATAATATTTATGTTTATTGACCAGATTCCAGGTGAGAGTCCTCATGCTAAGTACTTTACAGATATTAATCTGTTTAATCTTTATAATGACTTGGGGGTAGGTATTGTGATCCAGTTTTTCCAGCTAAGGAAATCAATCATCAGAGAGGCCAAGTAACTTATCCAGGGTCACAGAGTTGGAGAATGGCAGTGCTGGGATTCAAGGCCATGTTTTTAGCCACTGTGCCATACTTTGTACAATTCAGAACATATTGCCAAAGACTGCGGGTCCCTAGTCATCTAGGGAGCAGTGACTAAGAGATTGCTCATCTAGCCCAATCTCTTCACTTCACAGGTGAGGATATTAAGGCTAAAACGGGGAAGGCCCTTCTGCAAAGTTAGAGAGCTGAGGCTAGAATTCAGGATTCCTGAATCTCAGCTCAGTGCTATGTCATTTCCTCCTTTTCACATGTCCAAAATGGAATGGATCTTCTTTGCGTTAAGACCAACCATATTCCAGATTGCATGGGCAGCACCATAATCTGCTCCAGGTTCTCGACCCTGTGGCTGAACTGCAGTCATCTAAGACCTTATTGAAAATACCAAAACCAGACTATCACTTGATAAAATTTTACGTATTTTGTTCTGGAATGGTACCAGGACTCCATACAGCCTCTGTTTGAATGTATTATAGGGTTCTCAAAATTTTTATGTACACAATAACTCTTTCACTTCCATCTCTGACCAAAAGCAACCTAAGCAATCCATGCTCAGATCCTGAATTTTTGCATCTCAGTGAATGGCACCATCAAGTTGCTCAGATCAGAAACTTAGCCTTTATCCTTGATTCCTCTCTCCCTTCCATCTACATCCAATCCATTGGCTTGTGTCAGGTCTTGGGTAAAATGTTTGTTAAATGAAAAAAGGCAGACAGTTATTGTGTGAGGTCCAGTGTGTGTCTTCATTTGGAAGAGTGTAAACGTTTAAATCACAAACATTTTGTGTGTGTGTGTGTACACATACACACACACAACTTTCTGGATGGCTTCTTCTGTCATTCCTACATGACTTTGAGGTGCAGGGCTCCCCTCTGAGAGAGTCAAACTTCAGGCTCTCTAAAGGCTCTCTAAAGAGAACCTCAATGCTCTGAGTGACACCCTGACACCACTACAAGAAGGCTTGGACCGCCTTTTTTTTTTTTTTTTTTTTTTGCGGTACGCGGGCCTCTCACTGTTGTGGCCTCTCCCGTTGCGGAGCACAGGCTACGGATGCGCAGGCTCAGCAGCCACGGCTCACGGGCACAGCCGCTCTGCGGCATGTGGGATCTTCCCGGACCAGGGCACGAACCCGTGTCCCCTGCATCAGCAGGCAGACTCTCAACCACTGAGCCACCAGGGAAGCCCACTCACTGAGTTTTTTGAAGATTGGTGATGTTGTCCATAGCATGACTCTTTCTCCAATAAAGACATCGATGACCTGAGTGTTTCACCAGACTTCAGTAGTGACCCAGACAGCAGCTTGTCAAGGGAGAAATCGGGCCATGCATGGTCTGCAGTAGTAATGAGTCCTCCTAAGCTTATAACGAGTCCTCAGGCTTCAGCTTGCAGTGACTCTTCAGATCCTAGGGACAAGGACCAGCTACAAGACAGCCTGAGAGTCCCAATAAGGATCTGGCAGTCAGGTTTTAGCTTTTCAGTGACTCCAAGTCAAGGAGGAGGGAGAAAAATTGAAAAGCTTAGTGCGGAGGCTAAGGTTAGTTTGCAGCCAGATATTGAAGGAAAGTGGAAGAATTGAAAATTTGGTAAGGGTTGACAATCTGTGCCAAGTAACAAATCCAAATCCATTTTACAAGTAGGCATCACAACTGGTTTATCCACAATGGGAGAGCAAGCCAATTAAGTCTCTACCAGACAAGACAGAGTCTGCATATCCATGAGTTACCTGCAGTTTACAAAGTGATACAAAGTAGCTCAAAAACAGTGAATAGCATCAGAATGTGATAACTCAGAATGTGCATAGTGTCCCATTGAAATATAGAACTTCTCTCTATTGTCCCTCTTTCCCTTCTGATGGAAGACAATCTCTAAGGAAAGATTATTCTTCATCACAAAATAAAGCCATTCTCATTAGATGTGGCCTGGTTATTTACATAGGTGCAGCAAGAATGACAATTTACCACATGACTCTTATATTTGCTTTGCTGAAAGTTTCATAAAGAATCTCACATTGGACTCTTCTAAGCCTCTTGAGGATAGGAAGCCAAGCCACGAATTCACCATCATTTTTTACCTGCAGTGCCTAGTGATTTGGTGGGAATTCCTCTCTTCCTTGAGGTCCCCAAAATACCTTAAGATTCCTGGGCCTGCCAAGAGGAAGTGACCTTCCTTGCTCACCTGTGAGGCTGACACCCCTATAAAGCCAGTAACCAGGACAGTTTTCCCAAGAGGGACTTAGTAAGCATTGGCCCCGTAAAGTCAACCTTAGTTCCTCAAAAGTGTCTGATCATAACTGATTAAATGAACATCATTCTCAAATATGACATTATAGGTAAAGCCTAGTTACATAACCAACATAATTTCCAATGATGTCCTGTTAGCAAGGTGGTCAGATTCTTGTTGAATGTATGCAAATAACCGTATGGGCATGAAAATAAGAATACCCAATAAGAGTTTCCAAATTTTGGAAGGGGTGAGTCAGGGTAGAAAAGATAAATGTTTCACTTCTGTTTGTAAGAGCACAGTCTACTAAATAGTTATGAGTGATAGCTAGCTTAAAAAGAAAAGGGGTTCCTTGTTACCAAAAATAGAACATTAAAGCATTAGCACAATTCCAAACAAAGTTCATATTCATCCAGTTCATTCAGTCCTATGTAATTAATTTTTGTTCCATTCGATCTTAGGTTCGTAGTCTCATGAATGCATCCAATTCTTGACTAGACGTCTGGAACTCCTGACGCAGTCCACTAGTATGATGTGATAGCTGTTTAAGCAATGCCATCGGTAGCCTGTACCCAAGAGTACCAGGCCATAGTCCTTTTTCCACCAGGCTCTAAGATAGTCCTTCTTTGCTAAAGATGGAACACTGCCCTATAGCTGATTCCAAGTGATTTCATGGAAGCATCAGGAGCTTAAAAACACACACACACAAACAAAACTATCTGTGGATGACAAAAGACCAAAAATGGCTATTGTTTACTTATTACTGACATTTTTCATAAGGGAATGATCTGAACAGAATTTATTATAAGGATAATGCAAATGACAAGCCTATCTGCTTATTTACATGGAGTGAAAAACAAAATAAGCCAGTCCAAAAAAATATAGACAAAATACCTTTAAGTAAAGAGATTTAAGCCTATTTTAAAAAAACATGAATATTACATCTAATCCATGAAAATGGATGAACACAGTCTTTACAGAGAAAACATTTTCAGATATAACATAGAAAAATCCTGAGACAATAGATGTCCATTTAAGAATATATCAAGTAAATAGATTCAGTAAGTCTGGAGTAGGTTCTAAACACTAGTAGATTACTAAATGTCCATAGAGAAGTGATGTGGATCCCAGTAGAAAACTACTGGCCTGGAATACACAAGACTCAAATTAAAACAGTAAAGTCGCAACCAAGTTAATGTTTTAAAAATAACTGCACTGACTGATAGCTTTTTATATACTGTATAATTATACTGCTTTTGTCTAATAAGCAACATCAGGACTCTGATAAATAGAAACACATCATGGACAACAAAAACACTGACAATTCTCTAGAACCTTCCCATATGGAATACAATTGTTTAAATATTTATGTTAATAATATTTTACCAGTACAAATTTAACCTAGGGAAGTCTAAGCATTTCCTCAGGTTTGACAATATTTCCCATGCAACTCATCATTAGTAACATATCAAATGACCCTATTATTTCTAACATGTCTCTTCTTACAAGGTGAAAGGACAAATCTTTGTGATTTTCCAGGGTCCCCTTTGGACATCTCAAAGCCAATTTTCATTGCTGACAAGGCTAATCAAACTTTGACCTTGAAGCAACTTTAGAACCTTGAACCCTCAAGGCTATGTGAATTCCCTGCACTTCAACTTGTTTGCTCTAGCTCAGGTGCAGACCCCACCCCATGTGTCTAACCACAAACCAACATTTCCCGCCTTGACTTTCCTGTTAGCACAATATTTGACAAAGATTGGCAAGTTCCAAAAACACCCTCCCACCAGCAGCTTTCAACATCCTTCCCTCTACTTTCACAGCCACCTGTCCCAGTAGTCTCTGCATTTAACAGTTTTGGCCTCCCATCCCTTCCCTGAGACATTTATGGCTTAGTCTTTGAGCGTCTTCCTGTTATAGTACCCACCTCCTCCTATTGCAATATCCCCCTTAAAGAGATCTTTCATATTAACATACAGATTGCATTTTTTTTCTTTGACAGTAATGATGCCATGACTTTGATGGAGTGTTGACCACCCCTCATACACTGCTTTCTTCACCCAAGTGCTAATTCCATCTTATCAGATACTGTGTCCTTTCCTGGCTGAGGAAACCAGGATCTACAGTGGTGAGTCATAACTCCTAATGCAGCATTCCAAACATTTGTCTGTTGTAGCACGATAAACAGACAAATGTTTTTGGCTTTGGTTTTCGTTTATTTTTGTCTTTTTTCTTCTATTTATCTGTCTTCTCATTCTGGCTTTTTTGACTATGGGTTAAGCCCCTGACTCTCCCAGGATATCACACCTTGGTTAAAGTCCCAAGGCCTTAGCGCCAAAAGGTGTTCCTTTATTAATCATGGGAGATTGTCAGTCTAAACATTGTCCCACAGATCTCTTCATTGTAGAATTTGTACTCCATCATTATGGTACTAATTCCACCCAATTTCTTCAAAATGTCAAAAATTTTACTAAAAAAAAAAAAAAAAAAAAAAGAACCTTAGAATATCAATGACCTCTTTGGGGACTTAGAATTTTCCCATATTGGCTCATTCTGAGTGGGGCCCTTGAATACGGTGACTCCAAGATCTCATCCAAACAATGGATTGCTTTCATTGTTTGGTACAAAGAGACAATTATTATGCCTCTCCCACAAAAACTTTTCAGAGGCTATTTCTTTCTTCAAAGGCCATTTTCCTTCTTAGTGCCTTTAAGACCTGTCGCTCACCATCACTGTAGCTGCCTTGAATCCTTTGTTCCTCCTCCTTTAGCAGCTCTACTCCTCCTCCGCCAGACCTTTCCTTTCTCATTCAGGCCCCTCAACCCCCTGTTGTCACTTGAGATTGACATCTCCCACCACTGTCCAGGCTCTGGAGGAGCTCAGAGACATAAAGGGCAACAGCCTGAGGCGGGAAAAGCTAACTGGAAACAGGCTGACTGTTTTCTCCACTCAGTTGGACTTTGAAAACACCAGATGGCCCCTTGGTTTCTTCTCCATCCCTTTCTGGAAATTTAGTCCAGAGAACCCATAGCGTCACATATCAGGTCAAAGGACACCTTAAGAGTCTCCTTTGCAAATACTGGTGAAGATGCTTTAGCTCTCATATTGAGCAAATTATTTCAGGTTGCCCCATCTACCAGGAATATAATTTTTGTGGAAATGTAAGTGAGGTAAGAACGAGAGTCAGCTCTTTTATATGAACCAGTGAGTTTTGTGTTTTTGTGTTTATGTCTGAACCATGGCTAAAATTTTAAAATTAAAATTAAAGCTATAAGTTCTCTATTTGTGTGTATGTATGTATGTATATGTGTATGAATTATGCACATGTAATATTTTTCTACCTCCAAATAGTATTACCCCATTAAACTATAAAATTCTTTAAAAGAATACCTTTTGGTTGCTAAGATTTGATTGGCTAAGAGATAAATAAGAGCTTGTATAATTTTAAATATTCCTGAAATTTTCAGAAATTAAGGAAATTAAAATTTTTATATGTTTAATGTTTAAAAGTATTTTTATAGAAACCTATCAAAATGTTTTAAAAATTCAAGCTACCTGATATAAGTAAATCTTTGGCAAATGAAACTAGTTTGATGTTGTTGGCTTAATAATTACATCTATGTCTTCTGAGTTATCAGCCTTGCAAAATTACATTTTTATCCTAATTGGATATGTTCTTCCTAAGTTTATACAGGTTTAGTGAGTATCTTTGCTTGATAATCTAGATATATTATTGCTTTATTCTAATCATATGCTTGATATATTCATGGCATACTATGTCTCAGGATTCTTATATCTGATATTCTTTCCCTGTAGAAATTATGCTCACACATTTTCATAAACAGGATGCAATATCCACTCTTCTTTGAAAATAGGATTAATCATTATGTTTATGTATATTTTGCCTAAAACTTTTTGAGTTGATTTTTAGGTCTCATATAAACAATTAAATTTCCTTATCAATTGTATTATTTTTATAATGAATTCTCATCAGACCTTTCCCTTTTGAAAATTATCAAAAATATGTTAACAATAGCCATTTTTAGTCTTTAGTCATCTACAGACAGTTTTGTGTCTGTGTTTTTTCTTTTTTTACCCCTGATGATTCCATGAAATCACTTGGAATCAGCTATAGGGCAGAGTGTTCCATCTTTAGCAAAGAAGGACTATCTTAGAGCCTGGTGGAAAAGAACTATACCTGGTATTCTTGGGTAAAGGCTACTGATGGCATTGCTTAAACAGCTATCACATCATTCTAGTGGACTGAGTCAGAAGTTCCAGATGTCTAGTCAAGAATTGGTGGAATTGATGAGATGACTAGCCCGGGATAAAGTGAAACAAGAATTGGATTGAATGAACTGGATGAATATGGACTTTGTTTGGAATGCTGCTGCTTTAATGTTCTGTTTTCTGGTAATAAGGAGCCCCTTTCTCTTTTCTCTTAAGCTATCTATCACTCATAACTATTTAGTAGACTGTGCTCTTATAAATGTGCTCTTTCCAAAATTTGGAAATTCTTAAGTATTCTTATTCGTGGCTTGGCTTCCTATCCTCAAGAGGCTTAGAAGAGTCCAATGTGAGATTCTTTATGAAACTTTCAGCAAAGCAAATATAAGAGTCATGTGGTAAATTGTCATTCTTGCTGCACCTATGTAAATAACCAGGCCACATCTAATGAGAATGGCTTTATTTTGTGATGAAGAATAATCTTTCCTTAGAGATTGTCTTCCATCAGAAGGGAAAGAGGGACAATAGAGAGAAGTTCTGTATTTCAATGGGACACTATGCACATTCTGAGTTATCACATTCTGATGCTATTCACTGTCTTTGAGCTACTTTGTATCACTTTGTAAACTGCAGGTAACTCATGGATATGCAGACTCTGTCTTGTCTGGTAGAGACTTAATTGGCTTGCTCTCCCATTGTGGATAACCATTGTGATGCCTACTTGTAAAGTGGATTTGGATCTGTTACTTGGCACAGATTGTCAACCAAATTTTCAATTCTTCCACTTTCCTTCAATATCTGGCTGCAAACTAACCTTAGCCTCCGCACTAAGCTTTTCAATTTTTCTCCCTCCTCCTTGACTTGGAGTCACTGAGAGCTAAAACCTGACTGCCAGATCCTTATTGGGACTCTCAGGCTTGTAGCTGGTCCTTGTCCCTAGGATCTGCAAGCTGAAGCCGGAGGACTCGTTATAAGCTTAGGAGGACTCAATTACTACTGCAGACCATGCATGGCCCGATTTCTCCCTTGACAAGCTGCTGTCTGGGTCACTACTGAAGTCTGGTGAAATGTTAAGGTCATGTACTTCCTCATAAGAGAGGTAACCCAGACTCTGGGCAGGATAATTAGGAGCATAAGAAAACTCTAAAAGCAGTGCTGCATAATCAAATGTTTCCATCTACTGACCTCTTGAAATTCACTGGACTAGCTACCCTTAGAGTTTTAACTTCCATCTCCTTACTTTAATTCAACTCTTCATATTAACATTTCTCTTTTTCACTTTAGCCATCCCACTTTTAAGATATCTGATCCGAGGAATATTGAAATAACTGACCTTTGCCAGCACACAAAACAGATGGTTCAACTAGTCCTCTAGGGACATCGCTGAGAAAAAAGCTGACCCTGAGGACTATTTCACTCAGCCATTCATTGTTTGAGATATCCCCTATCCCTGTATTGTTCAGAGAAAGTCTCTTTCTGAGCCTGCCTTGAACAGAGAGAGGGACTGACAAGGCTGAACAAGCTCTGTGCTTAACACAACTTTAGGCTGCATAGCTGAGGACCACTAGGCTCTCAACTCTATGTGAATTTCCTATGCTTTAAGTTGTTTGCTCCATGGTCAGACCCAGAATCCCAACCCCCTGAGCCTAACCACAAACCACCTTTCCTGCCCCAGCTTTTCTATTAGTACAATATTTGCAGCACTTCATAGTTTCAAAGCCATTCCCACATACCGGTTTTTCACATTGCATCCCTTCTACTTTCTGTAAGCCCCTGTCCCAGTGTCTCTACCTATAAAAGCCTTGCTTGCCTAACCTTTGCCTGAAACTTTTGTGGCTTAGGCTTTAAGCATCTCCCTATTGCAATAGTCTTGCTTAATGATGTCTTTTCTTACTCAAGTCCATACTTACATTTTTTTCCTTGACAATGCAAAAGATACCATCTAGGATTTGACATTTGGAAGGTAAAATATAAAAAGTAATCCAAAAGTTTAAGTATTTGATTAAATAAGAACATGGATTACTGAGAAAGAATTCTATTTAACCAAAATGACAAAAAAATTTCAAAAGTAGATGTAGAGCACTTCAGTTCTTTCGAGTGAAAAGACTTTGTTCTCTTAAGTAATCAAGGATATTATAAAATCATCACAACACATAGGGAGTTATTCTGGTAAGACCCTGAAAAGTTGTCTTCTAGGCAGATTACTCAGAAGGTAAAGAAAAAATCTTTTACAAGCACTTATTAAGAGAAGACCAATAGTACAAGAAAACAATTGTCATCTTAATAGAGAAAATCAAATTAGAGTTTTAAACAATATATTGATACTAATGCATTTACTAAGAATCTTGTAAATAAACTCATTAAACCTTAGCCAACTGTGACTACAAGAAATAAGATTCCCTTTTCCCGAACCATCTGCAGCTTTCTCTATCCAGACAGGTTTTGTCATACACTTTTCTCTTTCTCATTCTGGAACAACCAGTCATTTTAATTAGAACAAAACTACTCTCTTCTTCCTTAACAAAATACATCTGCACACTTTGCATGCAAATGTTTCCTCTCTGACACTATCACTCCTATTAGAGTCTCATTCACATATTGATTATAATTTTTTTTTTTTTTTTTTGTTGTGTTTGTTTGTTTTGCGGTACGCGGGCCTCTCACTGCTGTGGCCTCTCCCATTGCGAAGCACAGGCTCCGGATGCGCAGGCTCAGCGGCCATGGCTCACGGGCCCGGCGGCTCCGCGGCATGTGGGATCCTCCCGGACCGGGGCACGAACCCGTGTCCCCTGCATCGGCAGGGGGACTCTCAACCACTGCGCCACCAGGGAAGCCCTGATTATAATTTTTAACTGCAGTAATTTCTATTGCATAGAGAAACCAGGAGGTGGTGTAAAAGAAAAGTTATTCACTAGGCACGTGTTAAAATGGCAAGACAAATCTTATTTGAACTACTGCAATAGGGGAGAGAGACTTCAGTATAGAACTGAGCTCAATTCCCAATTCAGCAAAGACAGCTGGAGATTTATAGCCAAGTAGCAGAGTGAGGGGGGTCAGTGGATGAAAACTTACTAAGAGGAACTTGATTAGATGTCAAGGGTAGGGGGATTCTTGCTAAGCTTGCTTAATAAGATTCTTCCTAAAAACAGGCCTAGGACTTACATATCCAGGGCAGGGGTTAAGGGACTTGATCAGATATTCAAGGATGATCAGGTATCAGAGGTGGGGGGATTTCCAATAAACTGAGCTCAGCAGGCCAAGGCTATGGCCTAGACTAGAAGAAGGCTCCAGGAGCATGACTAAAGTTTGGTCAAGGAGGGAATCAGTCAGTAGATAACTGTAAACTATCTTTCACATGCCAATAGTTTCTTGCAGACCAGCAGAGCTTACAAATATACATCTCATAACTTTTTATAGCCATAAACATTCCTTTTATTACAATTTCTCAATGTGGCAAAAATGAACATGTTTATTAACAGACCCAAATATATAGCCTTTCTGTGTTATATAAAAATGAGGCAAAATGTATGTAAAATGAAAGTACATTTAGTAATTAATGCTTCAGTGTTCTAAATATCTTATTTAGATATGATCTAGGTATTTAATGAATATTTATTAATTAACTCAATTTTAACATCAGTCGAAGGTTTTAAGTTACCAGAAGATTTTGGAAACTATTTTCAAGCTGACATACTGTAACACACAATTACTTTTGAAATAAAATTTGTCAGAATAATGATTTAATTTGACTAAATACAAATTTACATTTTTTATAATCTTAAAAATATAGTAACTGAAATGATAGCTTAAGTCAGCAAATCTTTGTAAGTTGAGGAAGAGCATGCCCATGTAGAATAAAAATGTATGTTGAACTCAGAAGATATAGCTGTTTTATGAAACCAAAAATATTAAATTGGACCCATTTGTCAAAATTTACCCAAATTATGTGGACTTGAATTCTTATAACTATTTTTTTTTTTTTTTTTTTGCGGTACGCGGGCCTCTCACTGTTGTGGCCTCTCCCGTTGCGTTGGCATGTGGGATCTTCCCGGACCGGGGCACGAACCCGCGTCCCCTGCATCGTCAGGCGCACTTTCAACCACTGCGCCACCAGGGAAGCCCTCTTTTAACTTTTGAGTTAGTGCTTATGAGAATATAGTTTTAGTACATAAAAAGTATCAGAAGTTTAATTTTTCAATATCTGGGAATTTTAGGAACATTTCATTTGTATAAGGCCTTATTTAGCTCTAAGTCAATCAAAATAGAGCTCTTTTAAAACTTTTATAATCTATTTTAGTAATACCATCTGGAGATAGGGAACTATTACATACCCACAGACATATAAACATACAGACATAGACATAGATAACTTATAGCTTTGATTCTAAAAGTTTAGCCTGTCGTTCAGGCATAAACCCAGAAATAACAAAACTCACTTTTTATTATAAAAAGAGCTCTTGCTTCCCAGTGGGTACACATTCTTAATTGATTTGAGTCCAAAATAGGCAAAATAGATAAACAGAAAGGGTAACAAAACTCCATTCTCTGTCATCTTTCACATACCAGAAACAAGATACCCATAAACCATTTAATGCATTTACAAGGATTACCAAATTGTCAGACTAAAACAAAACAAAAAAAAATTAAAAATCTAGCACAAGAATCAACTAAATACTCAAAAGAATCAAAATCAAATCCTTACCATGCTAGCCACAGATAAGAATCTGGAGCATAGGACCAGGATCAGGACCCATCTTCAGATCCCTGGGTTGCCAGTCATGAATGAAGCACAAAAAGCTCCCAGTGGCCTTATTACCTGGCTGGAACAGATGAGAATCTGAAGGCAACCTCCAGTCCTGAGTCAGGGCACCAAACTGTCAAAGAAAAAAGCCAGACAAGTTGGGAGACTAGTATTATTGAGACTATTGCGACAGGGAGGTCGTCACCCCATCTGAAGATCTTCAGCTGTCTCAGCTTTTATAGAAAGGAATAGACAGGTTGCCAAAGATGTGGTTTACACTGTGGTTATAGTGCCAGCCCCGACAGTCCGTTAGCCATATAAATAGGAAATGTTGGTTATTTGTTTTTCTTTTATTCTGGCTTAGCTAGCTCTGCGCGCAGAGTTTTAATCTCAGCTAGTTAACCATGAGACAAAGAACTGGAAGGTGAGGTGTCTGTGTTTTGCCTTGTCAGCAGATTCAGACAAAAAGGGAAGTTTTGTTGGATTTTGTCACATGGTAACAAAGATCTCGAGGGAGAGTTTCAAGCAGAGGTAACAACAAAAGCAGTAAGCTTTCTAGTCACTCCTGAAGCTAGGCTAAGCCATGTCCCCTTCTTCAGCCCAGCTGGCTCAACTGCATGGAATGCATTTATTTTCATGTCCCCGCCACCTCCTTACATGTAGCCTCTCTCCCCACCTTAACACCTACATCCACATCTCTCCATTTTCACTGCTGCTGGCCAGTCACTCTATCACCTTATCCCTTCAAGGCTACTGCACTACCCTCCTAAATGGGTCCTTCCTTCTAGTCTTTTTTCTCACAATTCAGTTTCCATAGAGCAGTCAGAGTGAAGTAAAGTGAAAATCGGATTTTGTAACTGATATATTCAAAAGTTTTCAATCTCTCGCTATTACCCTTCAGACATAGTCTGTACTACATAGCATAACATTCAAGGTCTTCACGTTCTGGCTCACCTCCTTCCTCTCACCAGTCCTTAGTGGACTCTGCATTTCAAGGGTATGGAACCACTCGCAGTTCCCCCACATCCTATGCTCTTCTCCACGCCTAGATGCTTGCTTCTGTTTTTCCTTCTGCCTCCAATGCCCTCTCTCCGTCTAGCTGAGTCCCTAATGTATGTACAGACATACCTCAAAGATATCATGAGTTCAGTTCCAGACCACCACAATAAAATAAGTCGCACGGTTTTTTAGTTCCCCGGTGCATATAAAATGTATGTTTACACTATATTGCAGTCTATTAAGTGCATAATGGCATTGCCTTTTTAAAAGTACATCTTTTAATTAAAAAAATACTTTATTACTAAAAATGCTAACCATCATCTGAGCCTTCAGTGAGTCGTAGTTTTTTTGCAATAGTAACATCAAAGATAACTGATCACAGAGCGCCATAACAAATATTATAATAATGAAAACACTTAAAATATTGTGATAATTACTAAAAGTGACACAGATACGAAGTAAGTAAATGGTGCTGATAGGCTTGCTCCATGCAGGGTAGCCACAAACCTTCAATTTGGGAAAAAACAGAGTATCTGCGAAGTGCAATAAGAGGGAGTGCACCTAAACGAGGTGCGCCTGCATACGTGAAGTTCAGGTGCCATCCACTCTGGAACCAGCCCTGGCGCCTCTTCCTCTCTCAGTCTTCTCAAGCCTGAATGGGCTGAAATGCCTCTTTTCCATGCTCTCTTCTTTCATACTACTTACCACACCATTTGGAAATTTTCTCTTTCTTTGCCTGTCTCTGCAACTAAGCCAGAAGCTCCTGCACGTTGGAATTGTGCGTTCTTTATTGTTGTTCCGTGGCAAGGGGAGCTAAGTGGTTGCAGTAGTGACTGGGCATCAGACAAACACTCACTGAACATGCAAAATTAATTAAGTAGGTGAACTCGTCAAGTGTCTTTAAAATTATACAACATGCTGGGATTACACAACACATCTCACAACTGTGTTGTGGAAACAAAGCAAGCTCAGGTAAAGCAGTTAGAAAAAGCTGAAGACTACGAGGTAGAACATGAAATAGAGTGATTTCTTTTTAAACAAATGTGTCTCATCTCCTGCCGCCTAAAGAAGGTTACCACCCACTAACCAGACACCTTGGGGGTCTGGATATGCACTTATTTCAGGATTGCCTTTCTTTACTCAAAACCAGGAAGGAATTCCTCCTTAGAACCTGATTCCTGAGACAGAATCTGAGCAAGCTGCATACTAAAATCAGTTCCATTCCTCTTTACTTAACCAACATAAAAGTCCCCCTGGCTTTCATGACTATGGGATGCATTCCCGAAGATCAAATCTGCATTTACAACTATCTTGGCTCTGCACCATGCCTTGTACATAAATAAGATTTGATAAATACTTGCTGAATCAGTGACTTGCAGAATATCTTCCCACTTCGGGGATGATTGCGATTTCTTTAATATGAGTCTTGATTTTATTCTCCCTAAATGCATTTTGCTTGCAATACCACTCATGATTATTCAGACCATAGTCAAAGTGAACAAAATAAAGCTTTATCCTTATCAGCCACATTCCTAAACATGAGTTACAGAGTCTGAAATATTTTCCGAAGCAGTGTGCTCTGAACCTGCAAAGCAGAACCACAGGTAAATTGCCTTTTAAAGACACTGCCTCTCAGGAGAGGACATTAATATGAAAATTCAGAGGTTGAAACTATGTCTTAATTCGGGTTCCCCAGAAGCAGATCGTGACACAAGGATTTTTGGCAAGTAGATTTGGAATGAGATCCCAGGAAACATCAGTAGGGGGTTGGAGAATGGGGACAGGCAATAAAAAAAAAAAAGCCAAAAGAGAATGCTATTGTGGGAGACCAGGTCTCAACCTCCAGGAGATGGTGTAGGACATGCCTCACAGCTGACTCACTTGAGCAGTGAGAAATCTGGGATAGTGAATGCACTAACTCCCATTAGTGGAGAACTAGTCCGAGGATATTAATTCCCTGGCATTTACAGCCCACCTGACGTCAGGTCTAGCATGTTACCTTGCCAGAGGGAGGCCTTATAGCATGAAGCAGTTTCCTGAACAATTGAGACCTCAGGAGACTCACTCAGGTGAGAAACACGGGTAGTGTCTCTCACCCACACTTTGAACAGTCAAGTCCTAAACTGCAAGATGCATTCATACAGACCTCATTATATTTCAGCTGAACCTAGGCAGTTGGGCCTAGGTACAATAGGCTCTCAGCTGATACACAGGCAAAAAGAATTAGGAATTCTTTAGCTTCATTAAATTCCTGCAAAGTGCCATCAAATAACCGGATTTCTAAACTCTTCTCCAGAATTTTCATTCACTCCTTTTGTACCTAAATGAAACTAGTTACCTCAAGCAACTTAAATATGCATATTATTATTCTCTCCTTTAAACCTTGATTCCACCCACCTTAAGTGCCCTTTAGTTTTAGGCCCAGTTATCTTAAAAGCAGTCCCTGAGGCAAGGGTCCTAATGCAAGGGAGGTATTAAGGAAGTGCTCCTATAAGAAACTAGGAAGGGAGAAGAAGCAGAGGAGGGAAGAGAAAGGAACCAAACAAGGGTATGACTTCCATGAAGCCCCAAGCTGCAGCCGGATCCTGCAGAACTCCAGAACATAACTTACACTCTGGAGGTGTTGTCTTAAGACAAAGGAGATGGGGCTATTGTATTCCCATAGTCAACCAAGCATTGGCATCAAGCTTCCCTGAGGGGATTGGAAGGCACTCCTGCCTCTCTATAAAGGAAAGGGGCCCCAGTGCCTGGGCACAGTCCTCTATAGCAAGCATGAAGAGGCCAGAGGATGGATGCACAGAGCTGGTAAAAGGAATCTGAAGTGCTCTGGGTGGGGCACTTTAACTTCACTTCATCTGTCATTTACAGATTTTTCCCTTTTCTGGATGGTCACAAATTCTGGGGGAAAATTTATGAGAAGGAAGTTGGAATAAGCTAATCTGCTGCTGCATTTGGTCCTGAGGCCATGAGTAATTCCCGTCATCTTCCTTCTCTATCACTCTTTTACATCCCCCCCCTTAAGCTGTGGTTTGTGCCCGCACAGTGCACCTGACTTGTCTTCATCTGAGGAGTCTGGGTCCCTGGTTGCCATGTTTCATTGAGCCATACCATGGAAGTACTAAGAGATGCCCCAGTAGGCTTCCTGAGTGCCAAGCATAGCCCTGCCTGCTCCCATTATATAGCAGCAACCTCTGCTTATACTAAGTGACCTCTGTCTCACCTCTCCTGATGCTGTACTTCCCCTGAGTTTTAGCCCAAGATCTCACCTCTTCCATAAAGCCTTCTGGATGCTTACAGACCTCAGAACTTTCTTCTTCCCATAACTCACAGAATTTACCGCTATGCCTCTCATCTGGCCTGAATCACAGTCCGCATTGTGATTCCTCATTATGGGATTATTTTTGTATTGTCTTTGGAAAACGTCATTTGGTTGACTTGTGAGTGCACATCTTGTCTTTCCAGTGGAAACCTGAAAGGTTCACTGACTACCTCCAGTGCCTAGCACAGAGTACTCTGCCTCCCCAGGACTTGGTGAATGCATGTTGGATCAGCCACTGAACAGCTTACAGAACAGCACATTTGCACTGTAGCACTGGATCCTGATGTTTTCACTGGAACTCTTGCTTCCCAGAGTTCCCTAATTTCTTTGTTTCCAACCCCCCAATCATCTTTCAAACAACACAAAAAGGAAGCTTTGAAAAATTTAACTTTTCACATTTTGAAACCAGTTCAAACCCTTAAAATATATATTTTTAGATATTTGATTACAAATTTCTTGCTGATAAAGGTCGTAAATGCTGCCACACAGAGAAATTTTCCCTTTTTGGCACTGCTCAGACCTTAAAATTTACAAACATGCTTTGTTTGAGGATAGTGGATATTTGTGGAGAGGGCATAGAAAATGTTTCCAATCGTCACATAAAGAGGCAATTCAGCTTTATATTGAACACCTTTTTTGTGCCAAGAATTGCACTAAGAACTTTATACAGACTGAGTTGTCCAGAGATGCTTTTTTTCTTCTCCTTTTCTCTGAAGCTCACATGTTGGAGTACTTTGAAACATATCATAGCCTCTCGTGGAAGCTTAAAGAGAAAGGGGGAATACTCAGGTCAATTCGTTTCACAATGAATTACTTCTTCTGGAAGGCTTTGCCTTGTAATTGTAGTATTTATCTCTATGTATTTATTATTTCTGATTGCTTCTGTTTTATGTACTCTATTCAGAAGCAAAAATTGAATACAGTAATAGAACTAATCTTGACTATGTGGCTCCAAGTATGTAATCTACTCTCCACAAGCAATACTGGGCTGAAATAAAATATTTATATGACTGTTAATAAAGGTTAAGATATATTGAATGCTTGCTATGAGCCAGACAATCTGTAAAGCACTTTATATACATCATCTCATTCTAATACTCATCACAATTCCCAGAGATAGGTTCTACAATTATCTCTGTTTTATAGACACAGAAATTAAAACTCAGAGAGGCTGAATCAATTCCCAAAGACCATACAGCCAGTAAGTAGAGAAGCTGAGATCACACTGCACAGAGGAAAGAGTCCTGGTTCTTTACTTGGAGATGGCCGGCTAAGTTGCATTATCAGTGCTGGTCTTGCTACTTAAGAGATCAAAAGAAAATCACACACTCTTTAAGCCTCAGTTTCTTCATTTATTGAATAAAACCCTCGATGCTCACACTGCTTATTCCCATCTATCTACACTCTCATTTGTCCATCTTAGAGCGTTTAACTTGCACTGTTTTATACTTTGTTTATAAGAGTAACAGGTAGCTCTCAAAGAGCAGAAATTATGTCATATTCGTCTTCAAATCCATAGCTCCCAGGCCACTATTCTATATGGTTTAAATGCATTAACGCATTTAGTCCTCACAACACCATACAGAAGGTTTTATTTTTATCTCCACTTATTTCACACTTAAGGAGGATACTGGACCCCAATCATGATTATGTTAATGATGTCAGATGGATCTGAACTTAGGTAGTCTGGCTCCAGAATCCATGCTCTTTTTTTTTTTTATTAATTTTTATTAGAGTATAGTTGATTTACAATGTTGTGTTAGTTTCTGCTGTACAGCAAAGTGAATCAGTTTTACATATACATATATCCATTCTTTTTTAGATTCCTTTTCCATATAGGTCATTACAGAGTGTTAAGTAGAGTTCCCTGTGCTATACAGTAGGCTCTTATTAGTCATCTATTTTATATATAGTAGTGTGTATATGTCAATCCCAATCTCCCAATTTAATCCACCCCCTTTCCTCTTTGGTAACCATAAGTTTGTTTTCTATATCTGTGACTTTATTTCTGTTTTGTAAAAAAGTTCATTTGTACCATTCTTTTAGATTCCACATATAAGCGATATCATAGGATATTTGTCTTTCTCTGTCTGACTGACTTCACTCAGTATGACAATCTCTAGGTCCATCCATGTCACTGCAAATGGCATGCTCTTAATTACTATGCTATACACAAGAGTAATTTAATTTTTTCTTAAATCCAGGTCTAGTTTCAGAATGGAATTATATATACATTTTCCTCTCCACTTTCTCTTGACTCTTTAACTCTTGTTTCTGTTCTGTGACCTGTATTTACTTGTATGTAACTGGAGATGTGATTTTCATTGCACTCTACTTTAAAAATCCCAGATATTAAATCTCATATGTATGTTAATATTAACATATCATTGATATTTCTTAGGAGCAACACTAAAAGAGCAAAGCCTTCCTCTAATTTTCAAGTTGACAACCTTAAATGTAAAGGGTAGCCAAATTTGGCCACCCCAAAGTATGCCACTTTGGCAAAGTATTATTTCGAACTAAAGGCATTTGAGGAGCAGACACAAAAATGCTCTCTGTTCTCCCCCTATTTGCCTAAAAGCAAGACGAAAATTTACAAAGGTGTCTTCCTTCCCCCTGCCCCCTCACCAGGAAGGACAAAAGTTAATCATCAGAGAAACTTTAGTTCCTTATTAGGCTGGTGGTGATGCTAGAGAAATCTACATAACAAACTTTACTAATTAGTCTTTAACCATTATCAGTTTTCCTTATATTTGCTTTCACACAATTTGCTGCCCCTAGATACCCAAAGTCCTTTTCCTTTATCTTGTCACTTCTCTAAAAATGTACTGTTCCCTTGCCACGCTTAAGTTCTAACCACCCCTTGAGTCTCTCCACTGTATATATGAGATATACATGTTAGTGAACTTCTGTTTTTCTCTTGTTACTCTGTCTTTTGTTAGAGAGCCCTAGCAGAAAACCTAGAAGGGGAAAAAGATTTTCTTTTTCTCCTCCCCTACAAATGCAAGGACATGATCTTACACAGGTCCCGCAGAAGTCCAAGGTTTAGAAAGTCAGCACAAATCTAGGATAAAATCACAATGAACATAAGGTCCCAGATATGTTCATTTTGGCCTAGTAGGACACAGAAAACAGGTATAATACATAGGACCTAAAAAAGATTAACTAAGTCCCTCACCTTTAAAAAAATAAAATAACAAATGATTTAAGAATAAAACTAAATGAAATATCATTTAAAAAAATAAACACTGTGATTAAAAAAAAGGAAGCAGTAAAGCATCTAAAGAAAACTGATGGGTCAACTAGGCATATCATTGTGAAAACCTAAAGGTATAACCAAAGACTATCCAAAAGAATTTAGACATGACCCCCAAAGATTAATATCTTTATAATACCTCTACAAATAAAGGACACCAAGACTAAAGTATAAACAGATTCACTTTTTAATGTGACTTTTTTTCATTTACTTAAAAATTTGCAATCAGGGAATATAAAATGAACATATCAGTCAAAACCGAGTGACTACTCCCCACGAGTTCTTAAGAGTTCTTAACATGTTACAGTTCATTGTTAGAGGCATAATCAAGGTCACACATTCTTCCCAGATTTCCAACAATTGTTTTGGGATCCACTAGTGAGAGATGCTCTTGTAAACACGAGTTAAACGAATAAAATAGAATAGGATAGGTTAGGACAAGATAGAATAGAATAGAATAGACTACAACACAACACAACACAACTCAACTCAAATGTATAGTTTGAAACTAGAGCAATAATATACAAGGTAAAGATAGATATAGATGGTAGATAACAGATACAGAGCTATAGAGAGAGATTTCAATAAATGTGCCTTTAAAAATAAGGTTAGGGGCTTCCCTGGTGGCACAGTGGTTGAGACTCCGCCAGCCGATGCAGGGGACGCGGGTTCGTGCCCGGTTTGGGAGGATCCCACATGCCGCGGAGCGTCTGGGCCCGTGAGCCATGGCCGCTGAACCTGAGCGTCCGGAGCCTGTGCTCCGCAACGGGAGAGGCCACAACAGTGAGAGGCCCGCGTACCAATAAATAAATAAATAAGGTTAATCACAGTATTCCCTCAGATTGTTTAACTTTGTAAAAGTGATACTCCAAGGCTGTCCACGACCCAAAGCAAGTCTGTGAATTTTTTCTTATCTATCTATGACAAGATGAGCACAGAAATTGAGAGTAAATCTTTAGAAACTTTTATAACAGTCTGACAGAAAAACTTCATGACTTTTGAATGTAGTAACAACAATGACAAAGTTTAGAGTTTCATTTTATACCTTTTTATAATTTTTCTAGTAATTCATTTTTATTATATTTTACAAAAGAATCAAGCTCTGATGGGTTAGAAGTTTCAAAAAGAAAACTATCCGTTTTCCACAGGTAGTTTGAGAAGCATGTCATAAAATTATATTTGGTCAAGATGATGCTGTGTATTCTTCCCCTCTCTATGGTTGTACAAATCCACACATTTCGTTAGACTATTATTTCACCTTCCCAGGAATTGTAATTATTCACTTTCACGGTAAGAAAAATCAGAGGAGGTAGGTGAACTGAGAGAAGGGGGAAGACCATCTTCCTGCCTAGCAGCTGCAAGCTAGAACTGTAAACGAGGTATAGATTTAGGAAGTCTAAGGTCAGTGTTAGGTCAGTAGTTTCCCCTTTTATATCAATTGTCACAAGGTTATTTTTCTTGCATCTCCACACAGTTCTTCCAAACTTTCTTCTGGACTTTATGCCATCACTCACAGATACCACAAGACATCCTCTCCCTTTGACTTCTAGGCTCAAGGGCAGTGAAAATGCGGGGACCCTTTTAGGCTTTGGTGAGTTAAAATGCCATCTGAGATTTGCATCTGTCCCCGCCCCGCCCCCTTGCTTTGGTGGCACTTATTATATGGATGCGATTTGTTGTCCGTGTAGGGCTGAGCTGACTCCCAGTGGAATATGTATATACTGGAGGTGCTGAAGAGTGTCCAGGGCTAAGGTTTTTCCTGCAAAAACAGAGCTGTAAGCCTCAAGCTCACACCACCCATTTATCTTGCTTAGCTCCAAACCACAAACTGTACAAAAGGTACTTGCCCAGATTTGTTTACATTTCTGTCACATTTTCTGAAAAGAGAAAAGGGCTAACTTCCAAATTCACTTCTCAGAAAATTGAAAACAGTTAACTGACCTTAGAGAGCATCTGCCTGGCCCCGACGTCACATCCTTGTTTCTTGGTCCACTTGTCTCATGACCAAGCCCCAGAACTCAAAGCACCTATAAGATATAAAATCACTGCTAATTGCCAGATGTCAGGGTCATTGCCCTTTCAGGCTGACCCTTCTATTAGTAGCAAATAAAGGTGCTTTCTTTTTTTCCTCACCTCTATATCCTGCAACAGGAGATTTTTGTCAGAATATAGTCCACCTTGTGGCCAGGCAGTTCTTCCTCCAGAATTCCTTTAGGTACACTCTGTGAGCTGAAATGTATGTGCTGATGTCCAGTTTAATGCTGTAGATTACACATTTTGAAAAGGAACTCAGAATGGAAGGGATACTAATGTGTCCTCCATATAGTAGATAAAACAGCTGGAAGAGAATTTAAATAATCATTGACTGAACCCCACTTTCCATTGATCTGTAACCCACATGTCCATCACGACAACTGGAAGTTCCTAAGGATACTTATAGCCAGTTTTGTTAAAAATGACATCATCTTCTAAAGAGGTTTATGCCGAATGGCTGCCTATATTCCTGTTTCTCAGAGAGTAGAAGTAGTCGGCTAATTTAAAAACAGAAAAAAAAAAAAAAATAGAAGGGAAAATAGAGTTCTAAAAAATCCATGTTAATATTTTACAATATAAGGAAAATTAGATGAGCTACAGTTATCCTTCAAATGAGTGTAAAAGGGAAAGGGCTTAAAAGCATCTATTACACATAATAGATGCCTAAAAAGAGAACTCTAGGAATAGTAACGATAAGCTTGTAGGATAAAAGGAAAAAATCTAAAATGTGTCCAATATACTAATTATTGTGAACATCTTAGTGGTTTCTATTAAAAAAGTCTCTTCTAAACCTCAAAATAAAATACAAGAAATTGTAGCCTACAGAGATATGTTTAATATAACAACATGAAAACATGCATTCAAAGTATAGGCAATAGGGCCAAAAGAGTAATTAATCAGCAAAAATGTACTAATTAATGCTATTACTATTCCTAAGGGAATACCAATACAATAAACTACCCTCAAATATGTATTAAATAAATAAATATTGAAAATCCATCAAGAGAGAAAAGATGACAACATAATATCATGAATAAAACAACACAACGATAAAATAAAATTGATTTCTGCTAATATGATAGCAATATTACTAGTGCTTTGGAAAATTCATAAAATTTATATATTTGGATTTAACTGATTTATCAAAAACTAAAAAATATAACAATTAATAAAACTTGGAATAAAAAATGAGAAACCTAGCAACTTCCTTGTACCTGTATAATATCTATTATTTTATTGTGTCTAGAGTGATGTAAATCAGTGTCTGGCTTCCCTAGTAGATTGAGACCTTAGTCGGGATGGTGGGTAGGTTATCTTCAGGTTTTGGTTACCTACATAATAAGTACTCAGTAAATGTTTTTAAGTAATGGAGAATATGAAGAAAAAGAGATTCTTAAGTTACAGGATAAGATCAAGAGATTGAAAACAATATAAAAGGTTAATAGCAACTTAAAAAATTAAAGCACCTAAATCTGACAAATTTACTGGGTAATTTTTCCAGGCATCTAAAAAGAAGGGAAAAGAATAAACTTTTATTTTTTGAAAAATGATATATGTCAGGCACCATACTCAGAAGACACTGAAATATCAATGTTTGTGAATGTGATTGTATAAGTAGAAAATAAGAGAAAAATCCTAAAACAAATTAAGTTCCTTTTGTTGTAGGATATCAGAAAACCCCAAGCATTACAATTAAATTCTTAAGTACTGATGACAACTAGAATGTGAAATGAATGGAGTCCATTCCTGGCAGCAAAAACTGAGTACTTATGAATTAATGCATTAAGAAATAGATGCTCATCAAAACACACACACATGTACTACCCTAAATGAATGTACAAGAATACATACATCAATGAAGAGGGAAAGTCTCCGCAAGAAGTCTATTTTGAAAAGACTTCAAAATACCTGCATTCTCCTACGTAGCAATCCATTTCGGTGATACTATTCCTGAATCCCATCATCCCCCAACCACACTTCACCCTAACTTCCACCACCAGATTGATTATCCTAAAACAGACACTTCTGATGCATCCTTACTGTTTTTTATTTATTGTATTTATTTATTGCAGTAAGCACATTTAACATGAGATCCACCCTTTCAATAAGTTTTTGCGTACAATGCAGTATTATTAACTGCAGGCGCAATGCCATACAGCAGATCTCCAGGACTTAGGCTGCATAACCGAAACTTTATGCCCTTTGAATAGCAACTCCCCAGTTCCTCCCTCTCCCAGCCCCTGGCAACCACCATTCTCTCTGCTTCTATGAGTTTGACTATTCTAAATTTCTCATATAAATGGAATCATACAATATGTGTCCTTCTGTGACTGGCTTATCTCACTTAGGATAATGTCCTCCAGGCTCATCCATTTTGTTGCGCTCACTTTTTATATTTATTTTCTGATTTCTCCAAACTTACCTACTTTCAATGCCTAGGCCACATGATCCCCACCCCTGCATTTTTCTATTTGTGTGCCTTTCGTGAAGCTTTTCCAGATTTTTCCAACTGAGGTGACCTATCCCTTCATCATATAACATTTAGTCTTATAGTATCTGCAGCCATTTACTGAAACCTGACACTCCATGTGACATTTCTTGTAAGTTTTGCTTGTACTGCAATTTAACAGTCTGTGTGTTTCTGCCGAATGTTTGCAATTCAGTTAAATCTGTGTCCTATACAGCATCTAGATCCCTCATCATATGTAGCAGAGTGTCTTACAGTAATTATGCAGTAAATATTATTTAACCCATTGGATGGTTGTAAACTCCTTAAGAGAACATTTCATTTACCTTAGTAATCCCAAGCGCTAGGAAGTATCTGACGTAGCTAAATGCTCAAAAAATGTTGAGCTTTGTGTGGGGATAACCAGAGAGAAAGGAGAATGCAGTGATTTGGCTGAGAACACATTGCTGCATGCAGAGGTCAATACTTAGCTCTCTTCTCATTTGACCTGTCAGCAGCATTTGACCCAGCTGGTGACTCCTCCCTACTGGAAACACTTCCTTCACTAGACTTCTAGGACATTTCCTCTCTTGGTTCTCCTTCTATGTCACTGACTGTTTCTTCTCAGTCTATTTTGCTATCTCTCTGTCTTCTCCCAGCCTCTTCACCTTGGAATACCTCAGGAATCAGTCTCTGGTCCTTTTCTTTTTTGTCCTCTTCTTTTCTAACACTCACACCCTAGGTGACCCCATTAGTTCATGGCTTTAAAAAAATAACTAGGTGCTGATAATTCCCATATATACATACATCTCCAATCCTGACACCTTCATTAGCTCAAACCTATAGTGTTCAATGCCTACTTGATATTTCCCCTGGGATGTCCAATAAATGTTTCAAATTTAGTATATCCCAAGATGAACTCTGAATCTTCCTCCTTAAGCCTGATCCTCCAGCAATATTCCTCATCTCAGCTAAGAGTGAAAACATCACTCTTCCTGAATCCCAGGCACTTCTGACCATCTCATTCTCTCACATCTCCATCGTCAGGAAACACCTTTGTGCTCTACCTCCAAGCTATGTACAGATGCCAACTTCTCACCTCCCACCCGTCCGCCAACATGATCTGAGCCATCGTCATTGTTCCTCTGGATTGTTACAGCAGTACCTGCAATTGCTTGCCCACATGGCAGCCCGAGAGATCCTTTGACAGTTTAAGTCAGGTCACGTCACTTCTCTTTCACAACCCTGCAACAGCCCTCCATCTCACTCAGAGTAAAACCCAAAGTCTTTATGAGGAAATATACAATTGGACTTCCCATGTTCCTCTCTGACCTCATCTCCTACTAATATTTCCTTCCTGTTCACTCCCCTCTAGCTACAATGCCCTCCTTCCTATTTATTTCAGTTCTCTATTGCTCCATAACAGAATCCCCAAATTAAGTTTTGTTGTCACCTCTGTGGCTCTGTAGGTTGACTTCAGCTGGGCATTCTTGCTTCGGGTTTCTTGTACGGTTGCAGTGCATGGTCAGCTGGGTCTGAAGTCATCTGAAGGTTTAAAGACCAGGGCATCCAAGATACCTCAGTCCTATGTTTGACAGTTGATGCTGGGCTTGTGGACGAGCGCCCCTCCATGTGGTCTCTCTGTGTGCCTCGGACTTCTTACAGCATGACAGCCAGGGGACAGTCTGTGTTCTGAGAGTCAGCCTCACGAGAGCAAGTGTTAAAGAGGCAGGAAGTAGAAATTTCCAGGCCAGCTAAGAGCCACACCTGCAACTGGCACAGTGACACTGAAGCCATATTCTATTGGTTTAAGCAGTCATAGAGCCTGGCAGGATTTAAGGACCTGGAGAAATAAACTCCACCTGTTCATGGGAATGGGGCAAAGTCTCATTGCAAAGGAGCGTGTGGGATGGGAGATAATGGGGCAATCTTTGGAAAATATACTCCGTGGAGCTATTTTTCAAACACATCAGCTATACTCTCACCTCAGTGCTTTGCACTAGCCTTTCCTTCTGCCACGAATGCCTCTCTCCCAGTATCAGCACGCTTTGCCCCCTCGTTGCTTTCAAGTCCTTGCTTTCTCACTTCAGCTCTGCTGATATGTCTCCTTCTCCATGAGCCCATCTGTGGCCACCCTATTTAACATTATACATAAACACTCTCCCTTGTGACCAGGTGCTCACAATGGCCCATGATAACCATTGAACTTCAGGTTCCTCTGCTGCCCACAAGTGCCTGAACTGTGGCTTGCCCTCAATTTTCAGCAAGCACTAAACCACTAAGGTGCAGAATATCCCCTTCTTCACAAAACATTCTGAGAACCTGCTAACCACACAGAAAAACATTTCCCCATTCAAACAGCCCAGTGACGCCACCTGTTCACCCCACCCTATTCACCCACTTGCCCTGCTACCCACAGATTTCCTGTCAGTTCTTCCCCACTCTCCAAAAAAGAAAAGCCTTTTTTGGTTTAATTTTGAGAGACTTGCCGATTTCTGGGATCAAAACATTCTCCCTATTAGAATAATCATTTTAAATAAAGTCTCTCTTTATCTAAATCCGTATTTATTTCGATCTGACACTCAGCACTCTTAGTCCTTTTTACCCTACACCATTTTTTTCATATCACTTATTACTTTCAAACGTACTGTATATTTTATCTATTTAGTATGTTTCTTGTCTCTCTCCCTTTATTAGAATATAAACTGCATGACAGCAGGATGTCTTTCTATTGTGTCTACTAAATTCCCATCACCCGGTACACACATTGTGGGTGCTCAAAAATCATTTGTCAATTTAATGCATAAACCCTCTCCTGTGGTGTAATGAAAGCAAGTCCATCCAGCACATAAAGATAGAAAATAAAGAAATATTGGCTACTGATCTGGGATCTCATTCTCCACGGCAGGTAATTGAGTCTTTGACACGTTCCTTGAGCCAGTTTCTCCTTTCAATCATGTGGTTCCTATAAAACTCTAATTAGTGTTCTGTCATATTATCCTTAGTCCTTCCTAACTCCTTTCCCTCTCTGCCCTTGAACTTAGCTCAGAGACTGGAACCTGGTTATTTGTGAACAGTTTCCCCTGATGCTGCTGGACCACTGCATTTTCAATCATTTTCTCTTGACATGCCCTTGTTAACTTGTGTTGAGTTTATATCCTGTCTAATCCCAGCCATTAGTCTAGACCTTCCCTATAGTCTGTTACATGTTCTCAGATGTTATATTGTCCTATGGTCTGGACCATCTTGCTTCCTCTCCAGCTGATCTGTCTACCCGAGCTTGCCCCGTCTCAATGGGCAGGTACACTACTGTTTGTGACCCCTCCTAATCTTCCGCATCCTACTTTAGCAAACTAAGTCCCTGGTAGACACATCCTGAGGCAGAAGGAAAAGAAACTAATCTCTTCTTCATGATCATACACTGGTAATATTTATGGAGTGAATTTTTGTCAGAAAATCTAAGGGCACAGTGATTTTGTTGTCCAGGTTATTCCTCCTTTCCTAGGATCTAGGCAGAGAGAGAAAGAGAGGGGGAAGGTCAAAAGTCTTAGGCTCATAATGACTTTCAATTTGTGACCATATAATTTACCTTGTTATTACCCACTGTTGCTCTTTTAAACAAAAATATCAGAGCCCTATTCAAATGAATGGGATACCAATGCCTCAGAGTTTCCCTCAAGCATTGCTAGTAAAGGGGCAATCTTCAAATTTATTCAAACTGCGTATATCTCTGGAGTTTGCAAAACTGAGCTGGAAATCCGTTAAAGAAAATTTATGGGATTTTGGCCCAGGAGGGAAAGCACGAAAGCTAGGATATTCCAAACTGTGAGGAAAATCTTCCCTCACGTCACGTTGAAAAATAAAATTTTGTTTTCAACTCTTCTTTTAAATGTAGGAAATATCTCACACTATCTTTTATATCTTCCCTGTCTTGTTTTCCAATTTTATATCTTCAGATGAGGCAGAGGGTGAAAGAAAAGGCCCTAGAATCCAGGTGGATAGCCTTGGGTTCTACCTTCTTGTGATCAACATCTGAGTCTCATCTATGAGATGTAAATAATAATTTATTTACATGCCCCATGGGTAATAATGTGCATTAAACAAGGAGGGCAAATTGAAAATATTTTTACTAATAGACATATAACCAATTGCAAATTGGAATGTAAAAAAACAGTATAAATGGAAATATATTTGTATTGGATAATTAATATTTGTAAATACCATTCCCCCAAAATAATATATAAATTAAATATATTTGCAAAATGAGTCTAAAATTTAACTAGAATAATAAATGTATGAGAATAGCTGAGATCTGATGAGGGGGGAGAAAGGAAGAATAAGAATTGCTTTATCCTATCTAACATAAAACGTATGATTAAGCTAAAGCAGACTTCTCAACTGGGGGTAGTTTTTTCCCCAAAAGGATATTTGATCATGACTTTGAGACATTTTTGCTTGTTACTGGTGAGCTGGGTTGAGGGTGGGGGATGTGCTGCTGATCTCAGTAGGTAAAGGTCAAGGATGCAGGTGAACATCCTGCAATGCACAAGATTTCCCTGGACAACAAAGAATTACCCAGCCCAATATGCCAATGGTGCTGAGGTTAAGAAACCAAACTCAAAGTATTAAAACTGTGGTGCGGGTATGGGGACCAATAGACAAATACTGGTGCAGACTGGAAAGTCCAAGTTCAGTCTCAAGTCTACACAAAGGTGTTACATCCGATAAAAATGTCCCACCAGTTCGGGAAAGTACTCAGCAAATGTTAGTGGATCAACTGACTAATGGATTGCAAGGAATAGAATTACCACCTTATTTCACTCAAAAAGATTCAACATTTTTTATCCAAGTAGCTAAAGAAAAACATAAAGTGAATAGTAATTTAACCTTGGGATGGAGAAGCTATTTCTAGAAATAGCATTCATTCTACCTATCATTTAAGATGCAGTGTGTTGCAGTTCCTGAGCCACATCCCTGTGAAGAGGGAAGTGGGAGGGTAAACATTTCTATCTCCTGGAAAACAAAGGAAGTTTCAGCTCTGGGGAGGCTAGCTTATGCCTGCAGATAAGCAAGAGGCCTGATTAAATAGGGCTTTGTAAAAGGAGCTTAAGTTTCACTTCTCAGTCTATGCTTTCAAACAAGAATAAAGAGTGTTCCCAAAGAGATATGGATGCTGAAGCATTAAGTCCCAGCTCCAGTGATTAGCCTCTGTCTAGAGAACACAAACATCCAGAAGTGCACGCGTTGCTTCCCCTACTCATGACTGCAGACCTACATTTTAGTCTTTGCACCTGATTTATTGTTATAAATGTATTATTCTGCCCCTTGAAAACCAAATGGATTGGGTCACCTTGATTGATGAAAACAAAATCAACTGCTTTGGTGTCATTTTCCAAGAAAAGGGTGGTTATATTATATATGAGAAAGTAAAAGGATACAATTAGAAGGTGATCCCTCCAGCTAAAAACAAGGAGAGCTTTTCTTTAATATGGCTGCAAGTCCTCCTTTTTGTTTGACGTTTCTCCTTTAAATTCCCCATATATCATCTCTGTGGGCAAACCTGGAGGAAAGAAGCTCAGGTCTGACCTCAAAACTATAACATACAGAACTGTATTTGCAACTATTTAGTTCCAAGGGGCCATGTACAATTCAATCATAGTTTTGGTTGCGTTTGGAGATGTTCTTCCTAGTCTGTTGTTCCTCATTCACTTATGACTTGTGCGTAGGGATCCATATTGGCCTGTGACATTTTTCGGAAATGGAATATGGAGCTGATCCCATTACTAGTTGCATCACAAGTGAGAAGGCAATAACAGAAGTGGAGGATTTGGGCTCTAGAAAGCAGATGAGTTTCTCTATTGAGAAAATGAGAGCTGAGCACAGGGATGGTGGATTATATATTAAATGAAGAGATAGAGTATCAAATTAGACAGCACAGCCTGTTGTATCAATATTTCAAAAAACACTTCTAAACCTGCAAAGAATATTTCTAAACCTTTACATATAAATACAATCATGGGTTTCAGCATCAAGATATTTTAGGACTACAGTAAGTATACAGAGGTTGGACAAACTTTCCTTGACAATACTTTCTGTAAAAAGATTTCTCAGCCTGCTCCAATCCTCAGTTCCTTCTCTGAATTATCCACATTACCTGCTCAATCATTTGTTTTTTACAAAATTTCCTTTATTTTTGCCATTTTAAAAGAAATTTGAATTGTCATTTAATTTGGCATATAACTGTGCCTGGACTTTCCATGTTGGTTTTGAGCAGCTTGAGGGCAGGGATTTTGCTTATTTTGTATCCTCCAGAGTATAAAGCATAATTATTTCTGCCCCAATACTGGCATTTATGATTTTAAATTATAACTGATTAATGAATCCATACAAGTGAGTGGAAGATAGAATAATATCTCATCTACCCAGAATTCACTGCTCCAGTAGTCTTATCTTTTTGAAACACATGAAAGAACCATTAGAAAAAAAAAGCTTTCAAACATCCAAAAAGGATATTATGAAGTTCATTTGTACCGTCTTAAATGAGGATGAAATAACTAAAGGGAAAAACCTGAGATGGTTACAGCTAGGAATTATTTTAACAGTGTGACACAGGAATTAGTATAGGGAAAATAACTTTTGACCCAGTGAAGCAGACTTTTTTCAGATAGCATGAAACTTGGATTTTCTTTTTCTTTTCATCAAAGGCAAACAGCCTAAACTCCTCTCCTTGCTGCAGAGAGAAGACACTATTCCCAGACAACAAGGGGCTTTTCCAATATAATTTTGCAGAATGTACTCTGGAGATGTTGGCGGGGAACCCTCAATTTTCAGCATTTTCATAGCTGTGTGCAGTAGGAAAAAGAATGGCTAAAAGAAATGCAATAAATGAAGCCTCTGCTCATAATGGGTATAGGAGGAATTATGGACAAAGAGTTTGAAAGTTCTCTGGAGTTAGATCTTCAACACAGAGATAAGGTAATGACTTTCATGAAACAAAAATATCTGATGTATCTGTCATAGACAAGTATGAAACACAGAAGTGATTAAGCAAAACAGGTAGAATCAGACATGCATTAGTAAGAACATCCAGGCGAGAGCAAGAGAGCAATACTGCCCTTAATATATTACTGAAGGGTTCACCATCACCTAAGTGAAGAGGTATGGGAGGTATCAACCAGTTATGTTACACCTACATCAGGATATCACTGGTACTCTGAGATGGTATATCATTGTGCTTAAGGAAACCAATTAGCAAGCCATTCATAGCGGATCTTATATATTAAATTAGTCATTCTCAACTGGTTCTTTGCATTAACTTTTAAAAGGATCAAGTAAAAAGCACCATTCAGGTATTGCCGGAAAGAGGTTTTCTACAGCAATTCAGATCCAGTTTGGTTGCTCAGAGTGACGGAAGCTCGCACATTGAGATAGAAATGACTCAATAATTTTTCCCTCTGAAGTTTATAAACGGAATGAAATTGCTATTAGAAATGCAAAGAAAAATCAAGTTAAAACCCCTGATAGGGCTTCCCTGGTGGCGCAGTGCTTGAGAGTCCGCCTGCCGATTCAGGGGACACGGGTTCGTGCCCCGGTCCAGGAAGATCCCACATGCCGCGGAGCGGCTGGGCCCGTGAGCCATGGCCGCTGAGCCTGCGCGTCCAGAGCCTGTGCTCCGCAATGGGAGAGGCCACAACGGTGAGAGGCTGGCGTACCGCAAAAAAAAAAAAAAAAAAAAAAAAAGCCCTGATAAAATAAGTCAGTTTTTAAACGTGCATTTTAAAACCTAAATTTCCAAACCCCCTTTCTGACGTTAATATTGGTAACTTAAATAGGGTTAAATTAAAAAGCAGTGTTTGGGTTTGACGGTGACAGAGTGTGGGTTCTAGACCGCTCCCTGTCCTCCCTACTGTAAACAACCATAAGACTGGACAAAATATACGAAGCATTTTCGGAGGAGAACCGCGAGAGGTGTGGGGTGTGGAGGGACAGGGCCACTGGGGAGCTGTAACGCCAGCCAAAAAGAAAACACATGTGGTGAGCTCAGTGCTTTCCCAGCCTTCTGCCTTGAGGAACGTTCAGGGCTGCCACATGTCCCCAGAAACAAAGCCCACGGAGAGAACAGCAGTCTTGCTGGGCTGAGGAGGCAGAGATTAGTGCTGAAGCCTGTTAAAGCCACTGGAATTTGCAGGGCAGTGTATACCAAAGAGAAGGGCCCTGTGCAGACGGAGTCCCCAGAAAGACACAGGGGAAATCTCCACGGATCCCTGCCCAGGGCAGGACTGCATACATGTGAAGTGGCTCTTCCAGAGCTGAAGGGAAATACTGCAGGGCTTACAGACTGTTTCTGAGTACAAAGGAGGCAAATTAGAATCCAGTAACTGTTGGTGGGAATGTAAATTGATACAGCCACTGTGGAGAACAGGATGGAGGTTCCTTAAAAAACTAAAAATAGAACTACCATACGACCCAGCAATCCCACTACTGGGCATATACCCTGAGAAAACCATATTTCAGAAAGAGTCATGTACCACAATGTTCACTGCAGCTCTATTTACAATAGCCCGGAGATGGAAACAACCTAAGTGCCCATCATCGGATGAATGGATAAAGATGTGGCACATATATACAATGGAATATTACTCAGCCATAAAAAGAAATGAAATTGAGCTATTTGCAATGAGGTGGATAGACCTAGAGTCTGTCATACTAGTGAAGTAAGTCAGAAAGAAAAAGACAAATACCGTATGCTAACACATATATATGGAATTTAAGGGGGAAAAATGTCATGAAGAACCTAGGGGTAAGACAGGAATAAAGATGCAGACCTACTGGAGAATGGACTTCAGGATATGGGGAGGGGGAAGGGTGAGCTGTGACAGGGCTAGAGAGAGTCATGGACATATACACACTAACAAACATAGTAAGGCAGATAGCTAGTGGGAAGCAGCCGCATGGCACAGGGATATTGGCTCGGTGCTTTGTGACCACCTGGAGGGGTGGGATAGGGAGGGTGGGAGGGAGGGAGACGCAAGAGGGAAGACATATGGGAACATATGTATATGTATAACTGATTCACTTTGTTATAAAGCAGAAACTAACACACCATTGTAAAGCAACTATACCCCAATACAGATGTTAAAAAAAAAAAAATAGAACTACCATATGACCCAGCAATCCCACTACTGGGCATATACCCTAAGAAAACCATATTTCAGAAAGAGTCATGTACTACAATGTTCACTGCAGCTCTGTTTACAGTAGCCAGGACATGGAAGCAACCTAAGTGTCCATCGACAGATGAATGGATAAAGAAGATGTGGCACATATATACAATGGAATATTACTCAGCCATAAAAGGAAAGGAAACTGAGTTATTTGTAGTGAGCTGGATGGACCCAGAGTCTGTCATACAGCGTGAAGTAAGTCAGAAAGAGAAAAACAAATAACGTATGCTAACACATATATATGGAATCTAAAAAAAAAAAATGGTTCTGATGAACCTAGTGACAGGACAGAAATAAAGATGTAGACATAGAGAATGGACTTGAGGACATGAGGCAGGGGGAGGGGAAAGCTGGGGGGAAGTGAGAGTAGCATTGACATATATACACTAGACTACACTAACTATGTAAAATAGTTAGCTAGTGGTCAGCAGCCGCATAGCACAGGGAGATCAGCTCAGTGCTTTGTGACCACCTAGAGGGGTGGGATAGGGAGGGTGGGATAGGGAGGGTGGGAGGGAGACGCAAGAGGGAGGGGATAAGGTGATATATATATATACTTATAGCTGATTCACTTTGTTATACAGCAGAAACTAACACAGCATTGTGAAGCAATTATACTCCAATAAAGATCTGTTAAAAAAAAAGAATTCAATAAGTAAAAATAAAATAAAAGTATGCAAATTAAACAACACATTTCTAAATACCACATGGGTCACAGAAGAAATCACAAAGGACATTTAAATATTTCAAACAATCAAAATGAAAAGGCAACATATCATAATGATAAAAAGGCATAAAGAAAGGTAAAGAAAAGGTAAAATTTTAGGAAGAGGCTAAAGCAGTAGTAGAGGAAAATTTGCAAATTTAAATACTTATATGAAGACCAAAAAAAAAAAAATAGCTAAGAATCATAAATGACCATCTGTCCATAAATGATGAAAAATGAGATACCAGAAATAATCACTAAAACTTTGTAGCTTCTACTTGAACATCCTTTGCATGTTATTTTTTGAAACCAGGTCCTCTGATTGTTTTGGTTTACTTTTGTAAAATTTATTTCTACTTTTAAATGTTCAAGAGACTTTAAAAAGGCCCAAAGGCCTAAATATGTCCAGGCTTAATATAATATCAAGCCAAGGTGGTATCTGTTGGTTCCTCCATTGCCAAAACCTCGATTTGATGCTGGTTAATTATACACCTTGATAATTCTTCTAGCTGGGTAGTGGTGATGTCCTCTGATTCCTGGCATCTTCCATAAATGGCAAAACAAGAACAACAACAACTAAGAATCAATGATTTGTGTTTCCATTATGAAAAGTTAGAAAAAGAAGAGCACAGTAAACCCAAAGTAAATAGAAGGAAGGAACTAATAAATATGAAAACCTAAATCAATAAAATAGTACACAAACTTTACGGAAAGTAAGAAAGGCAAAAATTTTATCTTTGAAAAGAGCACCAGTTATGTCCAGAGTGCATATAATGTGCCACTTCTTATGCTATCTCTTACTCAGATTAAAACAAGGCAGTCCACTCTGCCCCTACCCTCAAGTTCATCATATTTGAAGTTTCACAGATGTTTTTCACAGGATGGTTCAACTGTAAAACTAGCTGGAAAAAAGAAAAAAAAAAAAAAAAAAAAACTAGCTGGAAGTTTATCTAGTCCAGCAGTGCCTAGACCATAATAGGAGCTCGACCAATATTTATTGAGTAAGTGATTGAATTATTTCCTTTAACAGATGAGGAGGTCCAGAGAGAGGAAGGGACTTCCCTCAAGGTCACCAGAGTCTTTAAGTGGTAGATCCTGGATTCACAACTTACCTCTGGACTCTGGGTTTTGTCCTCTACACCAGACAATATTTTCTGCCTTAACCAGATCAGACTGTAGTTTCAAACCTCTATGCCTCTAGAGAACCCTAATAGCTAGTTCTGTTTTGGTTTTTTGAATTTTATTTTTTTTTATACAACAGGTTCTTATTTTATTTTATTTTTATTTATACAGCAGGTTCTTTTTTTATACAGCAGGTTCTTTTACTTTATTTTTTTATACAGCAGGTTCTTTTATTTTATACAGCAGGTTCTTTGTAATTTTATACAAATTAGTGTATATATGTCAATCCCAATCTCCCAATTCATCCCACCCCCCCACTTTCACTAGTTCTGTTTTTAAATTGCCCTGGCAGCCCATCTTACAGCGACATTTCATTAACATTCTTATTCTTTTTTTTTTTTTTTTCAAATATCAGCTTGCTAGCCAGGGAGTCCATTGAGAGATGAGAAAGGGGAGAGTTAATGGGCCCAAAAACTAACATTGGAACTTCCAACTCCAGGCAGCACAGGTGGAGTTGAGCTGTGTTTACCCACTCTAGCAGCCACCCTTCTCAAGCTCTCTCCCCTCCCTAGCACTGCTCCTTCTAGTAGAGTGAACCTGTTGAACCAAATTTTCCTGAGACAGAGTTCAGGTATAATTGAGACTTCCCACCAGTGGAGAAATTCCAATGGAAATCACCATGAAATTGAAATTGAAATTTGAGTTTTGAAATTAAAGGGAATTTCCTTTACAATGGAAATCACAGAAAAAAAAATAATATTGAAACAGGAGGGAAGGGGGCAGGGCACAACATTTGAAAGAATGACAGAGCCCAAGAACATGACAAACTGATTAGAACCAAATGAGTCCAAGATGGCTGACAAGTCAACTTCCACTAGACCTTGAACCTCAGTACACGCTCACTGTAACACATCAGCAAGCTAAATGACACACCCACAGGTGCCATGACAGTTCCAAGACCGACCATAAGGATAAAAAAAGTGGGCGGTGGCCCAATTCCTGGAAATCCCCACCCTTTCCTGAAATAGCTGGAACGCTCCTCCCACTCATTAGCCTATGAAATTACCCACCACTATAAAAACTGACAACCCCATACCCTGATGCCTTTCTCACCTTCTGAGATGGCCCATACTCTATGGAGTATGTTTCTTCTAAATAAATCCACTTCTTACCTATCACTTTGTCTCTCACTGAATTCTTTCTGCAATGAGACTTCAAGAACCCGAGCTTCATTAAGTCCTGAAACCAGGTGTGTGATCTCAGTTGGAAGACTGTGGGTTTTGGCTGGGTTGGAGTCCCGGCCGCGTGGATTCAAGTCCCAATCTGAGTTTTGGCCGGGTTCGAGTTCTGGCACGGGGTGTCAAGTCCCAGTCTGAGGTGCACTGTTTCAATATTGTCATAATCCAAGTAGGATCAGCAAATGGTCAGATTATAGCAACTCAGGTCACAAGGAGGCAGGAAGAAGCCAGCACTATGAGAGAAATGGTAGGAGACTTAGGAAGGAAGTGCTTTTAGGGGCTGGCACATGAAAAGGCATTACGTGGTTTACCTCGTAAACAAATATATAAAATAACAGTCAATACTTACGTAGCATGAACTGTAAGTCAGGAACTGTTCTAAACACTTTGCAAGATAAATGTTAAATTATTTAATCTTCACAACAACCCTCCCATATAAGTACTGTTATTATCCCCATTTACAGATGGTAAAACTGAGTCAAAAAACTCACTTAAATTCACAGAGCTAATAAGTAGTGCAGTCAGGCTTTAGATGCAGGCAGTCTGGTTCCAAAGTCCATGCTTAACACTGCCCCCCACAACACACACACACAAAGAATCGCTCTGGGTGTATGTATAGACATGAGCTCCTGATCAGATAGGCAGACCAGCTCCTGAATTCTCTTCCAGAGGCTGAAACCCTGCAAAATAATGACAAACACTCACTGAAACTCAAGCTTTGCTAACAGTTAAGTGTATAAATACCAATTATATCCATTCCTTCCTTCCTCCATTTATTTGTTACTGATCATTTGACCAACTAAGGAATGTATAGATATGAACTAAGTTAGTGATCGGAAGGAATAGAAGACTGTTTGGGGGGAGTGCATCACAAATATTTATTTAGCATCTACTACATGCTAGTTTCACAAATTGGAGACTGAATAGGATTTAGAGAGGGATTTAGAGAATATTTACATAGCAGGTATCTGTGATTAGAAGGTATCTAAGTTCTGTGCCAGTCATGTCATGTTGTCCCCGCTCTTATGGAGCTTACATCTAAAAGGAGAGACAAATATATATATTTTTTTTTAACATCTTTATTGGAGTATAATTGCTTTACAATGGTGTGTTAGTTTCTGCTTTATAACAAAGTGAATCAGCTATACATATACGTATGTCCCCATATCTCTTCCCTCTTGCGAGGAGAGACAGATACGAATCAACTTATCCATTAGACAAGGTATAGCTGCAGAGTGAGGCACTCTGAAGGAAAGGAAGGCAAGTATTAGTGATTCACACAGGAAGCTGAGCTGGCCCTGGGCAGCCTGCCTCGAGAAGGAAAGGCTTGGGCTGAGAGCCCCCAAGAATGAAAAAGCTTTCCTTGATGACACAAGAGTGATACAGAGAAAGTTCTAGTCAGAAGAAGCAGCACTTGCAGAGGCAAGAGGGAGCAGGCTCCGAAGCTGCAGGGCGCACGCCGGCCCCACGGCAAGGCTGCAGGGCGCGCCAGCCCCACGACGAGGCGAGGCGCAGGGTGGAGGTGACCGGACGCTGTAGCGGGAAGCAGAAGGCGGGCCACGCAACATCTGAGAGCGCCAGGTCTTCGTGCAGAGGCCCCGGGAAGCCACGGGAGGACGTTCACACAGTAGTGACAGGAAACAAGCAACACCGGATGCACCCAGGGAGTGACTAAACAAATAATGAAACTCAGATCCTTCTTCCTCCCGACCTCCAACCTCACTGCATGCACGCCAGCATATGAAATTCAGCCAGTAGAGGTCCTCGCCAAGCCCCCCAGATCAGGAGCCTCAATGCTGGCAGAGGCTTAGACATCTAGTCACCCCACCTACTATGTAAGCACTAACTTGCCCTCTCTGAGGCCCAGGCAACCTCTAACCCGTGTGAAACTAGATATCAGGACTCAGCCTAGGCTTAATAGCTGGGTAATCTCCAGCAAGTTAAGTCATCTCCTTGAGTCTCTGTTTCTTCAACTGCACAAAAGGGGATTGTAGTGTCAATTGATTATTAAGATAATGTAGGTAATCTTTCCAGCACCACCCAGTCTTTGGTTTGTGCCCAATAAGTGACAGTTTTATCTGAATGCATTCATTCTGAGTGATATCATTCGCCCATTTGATCCTCACAATGTGGAAGGGTTATTACTTACCCCCCTCCATTTTGCAGGTGATAAAACAACCCAAACCCAGACTAGTTCAGTAGCCTGCCCGTTGCCAACAAGTGATGGAAACATGCCTCACACCCACTTCATTCTGCTTGCAAACCAAGTGACTCTGCTCTCACATTTAGTTAGGAGGAGCCCTGAGAATCATCTGTGCGGAGGACACCCAAGCGGGTAAGAGCAAATGGTAAAACACACACACACACACACACACACACACACACACACACACACACACACACCACACAGGAGATGGTTAGAGTGCCTCTTCCAGCAGGCAGGGTCAGTGAGGGAGATGGGGTGACGCCTGGATGAGCCCTGCCACGGAGAGAAGCCTCGTGGGGGCTACGGTGCCTGCATGAGCTCATGTGCCATGAAGCTGGCATCCTGTAAGTGCGTGTGCCGACGATTATGCCGATCAACACTGCAGGGGCTAACTGCAGAGACGAGACACGGCCATCTGCACGTTTGTACGGCTTCTCAGGTTGTAGGACATTTCAAGGCTGGGAAAGTATGTTATTGCTTTGCTAAAGCCTCTCTCTCTTTCCCTTCCTTTTGTAGCACACATCGGCTGTTTCTCAAGCAATTTCAATTCAAAGTAATCAGTTTGCCATTGTGGCCGAATTTGGGGTAGCCCCACCTGAGCCCCCAAACATCCATCCATCCAACCACTATATACTGTGTGCTTTCTATGTGCCATGAAACCTTCTAAGCACTTTCAATATTTACTTTCGCTTTCATCTTCACACCAACAATTTGAAGCTTAGGTGCCGCCACTTGTCTGAGATGTGACCCAGATGGGAAGAGGTAGAGTGAGAACTGTAATCCAGGTGTCTCTAAAGCCCGTGCTTTCATAACCATCATATTATACTCTCGTCCCAGCTGGTACACAGCTAAAAGTCAGACTATGAGAAGTGATAGACAGTAATACAGATACAGGAGAGAAGATGCATTTAGACAGGTGAGCCTGCAAGGCTTCTGGAGAAAACACAAGTTAGCCTTTGGAGTGCCCAGACTCACTGCCAGATCGAAAGCTCAGCAATTTTGTTCGCGCGAGAGAATGGAAGGGCCCCAGGCTCCAGAGTCAGCAGACTTGGGTTTAAGTCCTGTCTTCATCTATTACTAGCTGTGTGATGTTGGACACCTTACTTAACCTCTCTGAACCTTCATTTTGTCAGTGTGAGAGACCTCACTGACTTGTGGTAAAGCTTAAAGAAACCATGAAACTCATCTAGTCCAGTACATAATAACATAGTAGATGTTTAACAAATGATGCTTGGTTTGAGCCAACTCAAAATCTCTCAGTTATAGTAAGAAAATGGAGAAAGGTTCATTTGTCAGCTTCTCTAGTGTATGCCTTAGAGAAGGCTGAGCCAAAGGAGGACTTTGCCCTTGTCCTTTTATCTCATATTGCACTATTGGTCACAAAACCTGTGCACTTGCACATGCACACATGTAAATACACACAACACACACAGGCCCACACACGCGCACAGACACTCAGGCACGAGAGCCACAGACCACAGAGCAGAAGCGCTCAGAGTGCTTACGCGCTATAATAAGCTTTCACTGGAGTTCGTTGCCATAGTGTTCTTAATTAAAATCTCTAAAGAACTCTCAGTGTTTACAGTCTCACCAGCCAAAGCCATATTTACGTTGTTAATTATTTAAGTTGCGGTGAATAAGAAACAATGCCCAGGCTTCCCATAAAATTTCCAAAAATTAAACCAGGGAAATGGGCAATAAATGTCATTTGAAATGGTCCCGCTGCCAGTCAGTTGCAGGACAACTGTAAAGTAATAGGGCATGAGGTGCTTCAACAATGCCTAGTTAGTAACAATATGAACACTTTCTTGGGAAAAATGGCAATTACACGGTACGGACACTCAGCATTCATCATCAAAGGCCTGTTACCAATACTAGCTAATTCATCTTGCCCACAATACCCCAGGAGGAGGCTACACAAGCCCTCACGGAGAGACTGAGAGAAACAAAGGCCAAGTAATGAACTGGCAAATCCTCTTCCTGCTTAGCATCTTTGAACTGCAATTTGAAGATCTCAACCTAGAAGCATCCAGGAAGGATCCCCAGGAAAGGGGAGAGGATTTTTTCTTAATAAGTGACTTGCCCAGGTGATGTGTAAGTTAGTGTGGTGAACTCTTGGCTTCCTCCTGATCTGCCATGTCTCACATCCCAGCTGCCCCTGAGAACTTCCCTCCCTGAAATGCTGTCTCGGGCAGACACACACTCTTGTACTTGTCAGCCCTGTCCCTTTTTCTCGGCAAGAAGGCTTTTGATCACAAACATACTAAACTAGTGGGGGAGGAGGGAGAAATATTCCTCTTTCCCTAAAGCCACACATATTTTATTAGAACACGGTTCACAACTTTTGGTTTCAACCCAACTATAAGGTCTAGAAGTATTTCTGGAATATGACTGCTTTTGATTCGGTGAAAATATGAAAAAAGGAGTGAATTATATCTTGTATGTACTAATTTAATCTCCATTAAAAATTTTTGAATAACAGTAAGACAGTGGAGACGAAGAAAGGGGAGAATGAAGAGGAACAGAAAGAGGAAGAATAAAAGGGAAAAGAAGGAAGACGAGAGGATGAGGAATGGGGAGGAGAAGCAACAGCAGAATGAGTCAGGCCTGAACTGCAGTGCTTTGTGGATGTTAGCTTTTAACCAACTGCTATGAGGTTGGGATAATTATCATCCCCATTTTAAAGATGGTGAAACTAAGGCATGGAAAGGTTAAGTGTCTTCCAAGATCCCATAGCTAGTAAAATGGTGATCCAGGTCCTGAAATCATCTCTACTTGATCCTAAATTCGTAGTTTTTTCTGTAACCACTGCCTTTATGGTGAGTTTCTTTGCCACCTTCTAAGCTGCCTCTAAACCCTAGTTCAGTTTGAGATCTAGTTCCAGGTCAAACCAAATACTATTTTCTTAGAGAAACACATACACTTCCTGGAAGATGATTTATTATTTGTCTCTTCAGTATCACAAAAGAGGAAATAAGACCACACAATATTGAGAAGATAAGCTTTAGAGTTTGATAAAGTTAGATCCAAAAATTCTAGATCCTGTGCCTTATCTACAAAGTGAGCACAATAATAGTACCTACATTACGAGGCTGCTTTGAGGATTAAGTGAGCAGATACTTAGTGCCTCACATGTAGAAAGCATTCAATAATTGTTAGCTATGTTTTAAACACATACTGCCATATTAATGATTGATAATGATCACTCCTTCGCTGGAGGTGGTGTACTCTGTTGAACCATGCTGGCTTGGAAGTCACACAACCTAAATTTCAATGCTGCATCATCTAATTACTCTCTATGAACCATTGGGGAGCTACTTAGCCTCTCTGTGCCTCAGTTTCCTCATTAGTAAAAACAGTGTGATCAGTGTGATGATCGCATCTTCATGATTTTTTTTTAACTTTCAGCCTTTTTTTTTTGGCCACACCTTGCGGCTTGCGGGATCTTAGTTTCCTGACCAGGGATGGAACCCAGGACCTCAGCAGTGAAAGCACAGAGTCTTAACCACCAGACCACCAGGGAATTCCCTGCATGATTTTTTCAATAGATTTGTTTGTAGGGTTTGAATGAGACAATGCACGTAGGCATTAAGCCTGGCACCTGGACAATAACAAGAGCTTGAGAAATATTAACCAGTGATATTCATTCCAAGTAGGCATATTTAGTACACAAAATAAATTCAGTCCATGTTCAAATCCTAAAATCAACAAAGTTAATTTGCCATTTGCTCAACAAACATTTATTGCAAATCTACTCTATAGAAGGCAGTGTCTTCTGTGCTACAGATTCAGACATAAATAAAACACTGCTCTCAGCTGAAGTGATAGTATAGACAAACACTTTGGGTATAAACAATGGAATAAGGATCCTTAGATATGTGTGGACTGGGAGACTCTTCTTTTTCAGGCCATGTTGAATGAAGGAACAAAGTATGTTGCAGTTCTTGAAGTCTCAGGAAAACACATTTTATCCAACTTCCTACCCAATGTAAGAGTTCATTTAATCTAAATTCTCACCTCAGTAGTAAACAAATTTTGATGAACCCTCTTCCATGAAGTGATAAGCTGTTTTTAAACATTACTACAAACAGGAAGCTTTGCGAAGCAGCTGCTTCCACTGTCCAATAGCTTTAAAGTTCTTCCACCGAGTGATTATACGGAAACCTGGTCCCCTTGAAATGTCCACCTTTGGTCATTGTCTTCTTCTGGAGCTGGGCAGAGTCAGTGTAACCCCTTTCCAACCAACAGGTCTTTCCCACACTTCCACTCCCACTTCTGAGTCTTTGTTTCCTTAAGTGAAACTTGCAGATGCACTGTGATGAAAACCCAAGAGATATGAACATCTCAGTGGGGAGCTTCCAGACGGCAGGAGCCGTGACTAGGTCTGTGCCCTGGAACTCAGCACCCCACAGCTTAGTCTCAGCATTTTCTCTCACCAAAGGTCCGTGTCAGTCCTGTCAGTACTTGTGAACCGGGGCAACCCTACCAGAGTCCTCTCCCTTTAATCCTTCCTGGTGGCATAACTCGTGCTCATATACTCATTTAACAGTGACTTGTTGAGTTTCCTCTATGCCCAGAAGTGTGGGTAATGGATTATCTGTCCACTTCACATTCACGGCTAATTTTTGATATCAGTGAACTGTTTTCCCCCACCTGAGAGAGCAAAGTTCAGTGACGTAGACGGTATGATGAGCATAATTAGGACATGAGGATTAAACTTCAGGTGGATATCCAGAACTGTTAACATTCCCAGAAAAGTTCATTAAAACCAACTTCTTACCCAACTGAGAAATCCCTACTTCCACATTCCTAACACAGTGCTCTTGAACATCTCTGAAAAGAGGGGGTTTATGAAGCAACTGCTTCTACTGCTTAATAATTTTAATGTTCTTCCATAACAGGGTAATTTGAAATTTGCCCCTTTGTCACTTCCACCCCTGGTCGTTGTCCTTCCCTCTTGAGCTAGAGAGACTGAACGCAGCCCCACTTCTGCAAATAGATGTCTGCATGTTTGAAGATTTCTCATGCGTCCATTTGCATTTCTGGGTCTTTGCTTCTTCAGCCTAAAACTTTACAGCTCATCAACTGTTCCTCTCTGAAAATGATGTTCAGATTCCGCATCACATGAATGTCTTAATGTACTCATTTTTTTAGTATTTCTCTTAGGCTATGGCATCTAAATCTCAACAACGCGAACAGTGCCAAGCCTTTAAAGAAGGGATAGCTAATTCCAAAATCTCACAGTGGAATTTTCAGTAACAAAGTCTTCTGTGCAATGAAAAGGCCATGGGTCCTCTGGGAATCCACTTAGTGGATTCTTTGCTTTTACAGAAAAATGAAACAATGACCCTGGGAATATTGTTTATTGACCCTGAAGGATGCTAGTATCATTCTGATTCTGCAGGTGAAGAGGGTATTCACCCACACCTCATTCCCTTAAGAGTCAACTCCCCAAATGAGCCATAAGGTTAATTCCTAACACATGTTCTTCAACCACTACCTTATGTGCCAGTCCCAATCCAGATGGCATTTGGCTTAACACTTTATTAGCTAACAGAATGGAGATCTCTGCAAATGAGACTTGTCTGGCTTCTCCTTTATATACATTTGGACTAATTTTCAGTAACCTAATTAAACCGTTCTGTGATTGACAGAAGCTTGTGACAAGCAGATCTGCTGATGGAACTAAATATTTTCAGTTTTCCCTTCAAGACAATAGACATCCAGGACAATTTTAGAGATCAGAAATTTGGTGAAAGTAGGAGATCATTTATAAAAAGATATGAGCTTGAAAACAGCATCAGATGAGGCCCCTGACTTGGCAGAGGAAGAAGCCCAGAAAATAAATGGACAGAAATGGTCCTCTGTTTACTCTGCAGGAAACAAAATTCCCCAGACAAATGCACAAATACATCCTTGGACAAATACCTTTACTCTTGCAGTGAAAATCAACACTCTTTGCTGAGCCCCACAAAATAGCATGGAATGTTGCAGTGAGCACTGACCTCGGAATCCATAGATGTGGGTTTCAGGACTTACTCTGCGTCTTATTGGCAAAGCATGTCAGTCTCCTCTTTGAACTTCAGATAATGTTAGCTAGTTGCTTACCAGTCTCAAGAATTATTGAATGAGCTTCAAGTTATATGGGTGGATGAAAAGGCTTTGTGTTCCTGTGAAGTGTTATAGAAAGGTGAGACATTAATAACACCAAACTCTGCCTCATATAATTATTTGTACACACTTCCCACTTGAATGCAAATGCTGAACAGCAGGAATTGCTGTCATCTCAGCCTCCTCTGTATCCAGCATAGTATCTGTCGTAGTAGGAACTTGATAAATGTTTGCTGAATTGAATTCCATGGAATTGAATTACTAACTTGCATGGTCTTTGAGGGCAATTGTAGAATCTCACTTTACATCATCACCATCACCTTGCTGAAAGCTGACGTGAAAAAGTATGCAATAAGTGGTGAGTGAATGAATGAATACATTGAGAGGACTTGAAAAGATGGTTTCCAAATCTGAGTGCACTTTACAGCTACCCTGGGGTGCTTTTAAAAATCAGGCTCTGGGACACTGCCCCACAGATTGATTTAAAAGTTCCCCAGGATATTCTAATGTACAGTCAAGGTTGAGAAATAATGACTTAAAGCAATAGGAAAACATAAGGAAGACATCACCTTCCCTCTTTTAACTACCGTAGAATTTAGATTCTTAAGTGGAATAAAGCATTCTGAAAGCCTATGGCACTCTAAAATGGAAGAGTGGTGTCATTACTGCTTTTTTGAAAATACTGTCAAGAAGTGGTTTTCTAGACTTTTGCCTGATGGACCTCTTTCTTGGCAGCTACACCTTGGCAGACATTGACCTCGCTATGGCTGAGCTGTGAATGCAAGATCAGCCACCAAGGCAATTGCTCTGGACTTCTGCTTGGCCCTAATGTTCTGGGAGGCTGCCACCTTGTGGTCAGTCTTAAGTGACCGTTACAGCAGCTTCCTGAAAGCTGGCACAACTCAGACTTCCGTAAGGTTTTCTCTTTCTCAGATTACATGCAGAATCCTAGTGGTATATATTCTGATATTTCTAGAAAATTAAATAAGGAGGAGAGGGTTCTGGATGCTCCATGATGAAGAGAATGCTGTAGATATTAACACCAGGCATGATATAGAGGTTATATAGAGCAGGTAATTTGTCTATCACTGTTGAATAACAGGTGACAGAGGTCAAGAGAGGACAATGTACTCAATAAGAAACCAGGATTCATTTCCAGGGGGAAAGTATCGGCTGTGTCAAACCCATTATAAACCTTTATTTCCATGAGGAAGAAAAGTAGGACAGCAATATGGCCATAATTCCCATTTCACAGGTAAAGAGACTGAGGCTCCAGGAGTTAACTGTTTTTGTCAAAGTTGCATGGCTAACTACTAGATGAATTTAAACTGGAAACCAACTTGTTAAGCCAATATCTCCTGAGAATGAGATTTCTTTTTATCATAAAAGAAAAAGTTCAGGGGAAAAATTTTAATTTCAAGATTGGACTAAAGTGTGTGTTTGTGGGAAACAAAACACACATACCCACACATTTTTTAAAACCTCATTAAGAGGAGTAGTTGGATGATAGAAACTTCTACTTCATGAAAAATTATGCTTTGTAATACTATTAAGGAAATGCATTTTCTTCAAAGACACAAACTAATTCAGACAAACATCTACATTTTCAAGTCCTATCAGACCTGCTGTAATGAATAGATAAGACTCCCTGGTAAAGGCACCTGGAATCTTAATATGTAATATGAATTATATTCTGCACACCAGCCTGATTTTTCAAGCAGATTAAATGTATGAGAAGTGGAAAAGCTGTCCCTGTGGACATACAGACCTGGGTTTGTGCGTCAACTCTTCCACTGTGAACTGCAAAATCTTGCAGAATTTTCTTTAACGCCCTAAACTTCAGTTTCCTCATCTATGGGTAAGAATGAGAATGACAACTTACTAATAATTCTTATTGCTGTTAAATTAAAGAATGTACCCATACAGAGGTCCTAAAATGGGAAGCACCAAAATATTAAATGAAGAAGAGTTTCCCTTATCCTATGATTTTTGTAGAATGTTTGGCTAATTGATCACATTGCTAATGAGTGGGGTACAAATTACTTCGGCTCTGCACCACTCTAGATGTCCAGGATTTTATAAGGGTTCAAAAAACAAACCAGTCACATCATTAGAATAAAATATAAAAGGATATTTTAGGCAGCTAAGAGGAGTTGGGAACTTTGCTAAATGGATCAGTGCAGTCTTCATAGTGGGTTAAATTTCACATTTGGACCCAGTTTTAGGAAATAATTTATTGGAATAACAGCTTTAGAAAGCAGCCTGGTACTCAGCTACCAAGAAGGCTCTGTTTTTTGATTTCTGCCTGACTGGGTCATGAGTCAGCTGGTATCTAGAAAGAAGAAACTGGGCATCAGTTACCACAGGTCATGCACTCAGAAATCACTGTTGATTTCAGAAGCTGAGAAACAAAGACCTCCCAGAACGTCTCCAGGCCAGACACTAGACGCGAGATATTGAAGAGGAAAATTTCTGTTGAAACTAGGAAAACTTCCTAAGGGCTACCTATGAAATGCTTTGTCTGTCTTCCATCTTTGAATATAAATGCTTGTATTAATCTTGTTACTTTTGTTCCGTCCAGTATCTAGTAGAAGGAAGGAAGTACCTGAGTAGGATCTATATTTACACAACACACGGGAATGGGAGGACTAGAGATAGATGAGCAAAGTCTTTAAAACTGAAATCATTACTGTTTTAAGAATGGAGTCTTGACTTAATGACTTAGAATAGTGAAAGCTATTGGTATTCAATTCATTATCAGGTAATTTTAAAGGGAATAAGACATCGCTACAGCATATCAGGAAACGTCAATGTCAGCAATGCAAAAGGTGCTCAACTATGCCTTCTGTTCTAAACTGGCAGAGTAGATACTTACCTATAAGTGGTAGTTTGAAGAGCACAGGATAAGCACAAACCTCCTTAACTGCAAAGGACTTCCCTACCAGAATTCTACAAAGCCTGACATTCTTATTTTTTTTCCAGTTTAAACGTTGTCCCCAAAAGGACTCTATTAAAAAGCAAATATGTTTCCTTGGGAGAAGCCCTATTTGGCCTGGGTTACTTTATCATGTATAGAGAAAAAGAAAAACAAACCCAAAAAACTTGTAGAAGAAGTTGAGGAAAGTGGGAAGAAAGGGAGGAAAGAGAAGGAGGAGAGATAGAGAGACAGGCTACCAATATCTATTCATCCAACCTCTAGACCAGTCTGTCCAGTATGGTAGCCTCTACTCACATGTGGCCATTTCAACTTAAAGTCTCACATGTGGCCATTTCAACTTAAAGTTTACATTAACTAAACTAAGCAAAATAAAATATTCAGCTATTCCATCACGTTAGCCCTATTTCAAGTGCTCAATAGCCCCGTAAGTTTAGTGCCTACCATATTGGTCAGTGTACACAGAGAACATTTGCATTGTCACAGAAATTTCTGTTGGACAGCACTGCCCTAGTGAGTGACTCTTACAGAAGACCTTATCACCTGCTTCAGAAGTGACAGGCTTAAAAAAAACAAAAAAAGCCGAGCACATTGTGCTATATTATCTTGCAGTCCTTCTTGGCTTTGACATATAAAGAACCAAGAAGCAGATATTTTGTTGCAGACTAAACCTATATGGGGAAAGGACAGGATGGGTCACAGAGAAAAACATTCAGACATGACAAGTCCAAGGCCTCTTCCTTAGCAACCCCGAATGAGAACTGTTCACCCGTGGGCACTAAATGGAGACTGACATTGAAACACGCTTTGTTCTGTGGAGCTAATTTACTCTAACCATGTGTTATACACTATGTGAAGTTCCCATGGCAGAGTGGGATCAGCCTCTCACAAATTTCCTTTGTCACCTTCATCATTTCCAGGTTGTAGAACCCCTCCATATATTCTATAGCTGGGGCAGCTGCTACCTGACCACAAGAATTACATAAGAATCAAGCTTATGGAGGCTAGAGTTTTTTTTTTTTTAGAGGTAAGTAATCTGAATTTGAACCCTGATCTATATGACTCAGAAATCCAAACTTTTAAATCATACCATGCTGCCTCTATGAGAAGAAAAAAATATCATGAAAGGGTTGTTTTAGCCAGAAATAAGTGCAGGGAAGACCACAGGAGCAGGACCCTCTGTATTGCTTTGGCGAAATGTTTGGGAACTCGTGGCTGGCTCATAGTTCCAGTAGCCTCAGCACATTTATGGTTTCTGTGAATTTCAGTATCGTCTTCTGTAAAGGAAAGGGATTGGACCAAGTGATCTTTGACACCTTTCAATTCTGCATAATTATTGAATACTCAAGATTTCTATAAAGTATTCATTGTAAAGCCTCTCCAAGTGAGGATTAATTTATTATCTAGTAAAAGTGGTTTTATGAGGACTTCCCTGGTGGCGCAGTGGTTGAGAGTCCACCTGCCGATGCAGGGGACACGGGTTCGTGCCCCGGTCTGGGAAGATCCCACATGCCGCTGAGTGGCTGGGCCCGTGAGCCATGGCCGCTGAGCCTACGCGTCCAGAGCCTGTGCTCCGCAACGGGAGAGGCCACAGCAGTGAGAGGCCCTCGTACCGCAAAAAAAAAAAAAAAAAAAAAAAAAAGTGGTTTTATGGGCATATATATTATTTTAGTGCTAGGGAAGGACGTCAGTGCATATTAGCCAGCCAAAAATTTGATAGTCAGCCAATTTACTCAGTAGCCCATTTCTCCAGTACATGTGGAGCCTTAAAAGGCTTTTTTAATTAAAAAGAAATTATTTTGAAAAATAGAATTATTTAAAATTTTGCATATAGTTGTCGTCTTCATGTGCATGTGTGTTGATTTCTACCCCTCCCATTCCCCCAAGCTAAACATGTTTATGCTTGAAGCTGCTTTGTGAATCCCAAGAAAGCATTTGAAGAAAATTAAAAATCTCTGCCAAAAACTATAACCGTCACCGAGCTTGGTCATAAACTTTAATTGGAGAACTGATATTAAGTATGTATCTTTATTACATTTTGAAAGCATGAGTAATATATGTAATCATCCAAGGACTGAGCTATGAGCATTGCTTTATTATTCAAACATAAATGAAAGTGTGCTGTATTATCAATTAGTGTCCAGCTTCTTTGGAAGAGCGAGAATAAAATCTGTTAGACCTCAGCTGGTGATTTACGTTCTCAAACATCTTTATTCACAAGCCTAAAAAGCAGGCGAGTAACAGTTGCCAAAGCAGTTGCCAAGACAACTTATCTCTGGATTTAGTATTACTGCATCACGAAAGACGCCTACGGGGAATTTAATTAACGCCTCATCCTCCCTTGGCCAAAAAAGGATGGATTTTCCTTTAACTCAAAGTCCCTAAAGGATGAGATTATTTCAATAGAGTCAGGGTAGACACAGACATAAAAGATAGACACACACACACACACACACACATTCACAGATGCTGGGATTTAATTATAATATAATGAGGCTAGTTTTCAGCCAGGGTTTACACAGGGTCTGCTGCAGTAGTTCATATGTGTTTATTGAATGAATGTGAATAGATATGTATATACATATATATAGTTTCTTTATTCATTCATTCATTTTCCTTCTCTCTCCCTCTTCCCCAAAAGGAGTAGGCATTTTAGAGAAAGTTAATTGGAACAGAAAACTAGCATCAACGGCCAGATAAATCAGATACAAAATTGATAAGTATTTTAGAATTGTTAGAACTGTTTCATAATTGGTTCTGAGCTTCCAGGTAACCATGGTAATAACGGAAACGGAACAAAGTGCTTGGCTTACATTATTCCTCACAGAAAGGAATGCTTTTGCTCTCCTAAATTTTAACATCATTTTGGGAGGTTTGTTTGAAAGCCATGGATATTTCTGACTAACGTTATAAAATTCCTAAATTAAGTGCCAGACTTTGTACGTCATGCTCTGCATGTACTTTTGTCTCATTTAATCCTCACCACTCACCCGTAAAGCCCAATATCTACTGAGCTAGTAGAAAGTCCTGTCTAATTGTATTAATTAGTACGTACCTGGATTATACTTCCATTTTACCCACATGCTGCTCCTCTAAATTAACGTCCAACCCCATGAGATGTGGGGTTGAGCACTGAGCTTTTGCACCCTACAGGTGGTGCAGGCTTTGGGGATCTTTTGGGCACTTTTTCCCCAGAATGGACAATAATTGGGTGTCTCCCCCTTCCCAAATACACATTATGACAGATCTGCATTCACGTGCTAACAATTCCAGAGTTGCATAGTGTTTTGTGCTTTTTAAACATATTTACGTGCTTTAATCCTCACAACGAAGGAAAGAAAGCAGGTAAATACTGTTTCTCCATCTGTATGCAGTAAGAAATATGAGCTGTTAGAACACAAGTTCTTTGATCCCTACTCTTAGTGCTCCGTACTTCATTTTTCAGTTCTTCCTTTGTATAATCTGGCAACTAAGTCGTAATACATATACTTCCAGCACATTGTTTAGCTCATCAAGCCAGTCATTTGCTAAATAGGAAAACAATGATTTAGTACAGCATCATGAGATTCCTAATTGTCTGCCTCAGGGCATAATTTTGAGCTAGCCAAGTTTTGTCTACCTATCAGGTAGTGTTAGCCCTCTGACTTTGTTCTTCATTTCCAAAGTTTGTTGCTGTTGTTGGCTAGAGTTGGATCCTTTTGCATTTCCATAAGAACTTTAAAACCAGCTTGCTTATTTCTACCAAAAAGCCTGCTGGAATTTTGATTGGGGTTGTGTTGAATCTTTAGATCAGTTTGGGGATATTTGGCATCTTAACAGTTGGAATCTTCCAACACGTGGACAAGGTATATCTCTTCATTTACTCAGGTCTTTTTAAATTTACCTCAACAATATTTTATAGTTTTCAATGTACAGGTTTTACCCTGTGCATTGTTAGGTTTATCCCTAAGTATTTTCTAATTTTTTGCTACTGTAAATGACCTTTATTGCAACTTCCAAATATTCATTGCTAATATATTTAAATACAATTTAGTTTTATATGTCAATCTTGTATCCCAAAACTTTTCTAAACTCATTTATTGGTTCTCATTTTTTTGGTAAATTCCATCAAGTTTTCTACGTAGGCAATAAGGCCACCTACACGTAAAGACAAGTTTACTTCATCCTTTCCAATCTGGATGCAATTATTTTTGTTTTTCTTGCCTAACTGCACCAGCTAGGACTGCTAGTATAATGTTGAATAGAAATGATAGGAGCAGATATCCCTGTCTTGGCTCTGATCTTAAGGGGAAATAATTCTGTCTTTCGCCATTAAGTATAATGTTAACTGTAAGATCTTTTTTCACATAGATGTTCTTTATCAGGTTAAATTTCCTTATTCCTAGTTTGCTGAGAGTTTTTATCAAGAATTGATGTTGCATTTTTCTCTGCCCTTGTGTAGCTTTTTTTTTTTTTTTTTTTTTGCAGTACGCGGGCCTCTCGCTGTCGTGGCCTCTCCCGTTGCGGAGCACAGGCTCTGGACGCGCAGGCTCAGGGGCCCAGCCGCTCTGTGGCATGTGGGATCTTCCCGGACAGGGGCACGAACCCGTGTCCCCTGCATCGGCAGGCAGACTCTCAACCACTGCGCCACCAGGGAAACCCCCCCTCGTGTAGTTTTTTCACCTGCATGCACTGGTCAGAACTCAGCTGGAGACTAAAGAAGGTGCCCTCTGCAGTTTTTTGGAGTTCTTTCTGTATGTTTTCTCTCTCCAGTACTTTACTTTGCAAGCTCCAGCCACTTTGGCTTTCTTGGGCCCCCAAGTCCATTTCCCCAACACAGGGGAGACTAACAGGCTTAGCTTGGGCCCCTTCTGCCAGTAACATAACCTGGAAACTCTCTAAAGCAATATTCTGGGATAATTGTAGGACTCACCTCATTTGTTTCCTATCTCTCAGGGATTATTGGGCTTTGTTGTCCGATGTTCAATGTCTTAAAAATCGTTTTTCATATGTTGTGTCCAGTTTTTTAGTGTTCCTGCAGGAGAGTTAACATAGCCCTTGTTATTCCATCTTGGTTGGAATAGTTTCAGAGCATGACTAGGACCCTGAACCTGGGTTCTCTGCCCCTGTAGCCTTGATTTCTTCTACTCTTCCCTATGTGTACAACCAGTGTCAGTGTCTGCTACATTAGTGCTGATGCTGGGAACGCTAATTTAATTTCATACATTTCAGTAATGCTTAACATCTAAATATTCCAAAGACTAACTGTAATATAAATTGGGTTGTTCAGTAGAAATTGGATGTTTCTTGCCCTGTGTTACGTATTACATTCTTATACCGGATGAGGAAGGGACAGTGATAGTTCCATTATATATATAATCATCTTCACAAAGGGAAACCCATCAAAATTTGGACGCACTGAATAATCACCAAGATTGCTATCATCTTTTGTCCTTCATGTGTTACTGGACACCTTTCCAAGGTAATATCTCTGTAGCAATGGTATTGGTCACTCTTAGACATGTTTGAAAACACAGCTGGGTAGTTATTTCCTCGTGATGTCGTCGCATAAAATTCTAGGCAGCTTTAATCCCTCCTACTCCTGAATGCTAATCAGGCAGGTCACATAGCAGTATTTTGGCCTTCTTCACAGTGTAGAAAAACATGTATTTGTATAAACAACACCTGCATCAATGTATTCTCATGTTAACTTTCCCAGGTAACCAATCTTATGGAAATTATTAATTTGGCATATCTATTCCTCCTATTCAGTTACTCTAGAAATATTCAGAAATCTAGAATATATGATAATTCACATTACATAATATGCATATATAATTATGAATACATTTATGATTATATAATTTAAATATACATTTACTATGAATGCAGTGTTATTTCTTTTTCTCTGGTATTCTGTTTGGGAATATCTGAAAAACAGATAACTGAGCTATATTAAGTTTAATTAATATTAAACAGCATTGAGTTGGCAAGTCCCGTTTCCTATGCTGGCAAATTTCTGATTTCACAAGTACCTAAACTGGCTTACAAATGGCTGAATATGTGAGGAGTTGTTTCCATTTGGGATCTTTTTGGTAATGGGCACACCCTAATAATACAGTTACAATTCCTTAGGATTGTCTGGGTACCCTCTGATTTTATGACACTGATTTGTAGGGAGCCTAGGAAATCGCCCTTGGCAGGACCTAATCCCTCCACACAGATGTTAACTCACTGAAACATTATCCCTTCATTCTTCAGATCATCTTCTAAGCTATTCATAGCCTGTCAAACAATGTACAAGCAAAAAATTGGAATTTTGTTATAGTTCAACAGTTTGATTTTAAGCCTAAATGCTATGCTTTAACTGTGAAGTTTGACTGAGGAGGATTTAAAAGGATGGGTGGGCTTTGTGTACACACACAGCCAAAACTAAGACTGTTCCACCAATATTAATAGAAATCTTGACCATGTGCAAACCCAGTTGATGATAAACTCAACTCCCTATAACTGAGGTTTGAAAAAAAGAATGTCTTTGTATAAGATCCAGCCCAATTCATTGACAGAAGAATCCTACCATAGAAAAGGGTAATCATGGATGTATTTTATCTGAAAGAGGCATTAGAAATCATCTAATGCTATATTTCTCCAGTTGGTAGGGGAGGGGGACGATAACCAGAATTACCTGGGCTGTGAGGAAGAGGAGAGAGGAGAACTGAGCATATAGAGTTTGACAAACCCCAAAGAGAATCTTTTTAACCTTTCATAATTTATGAATCACTGATCCAAACAATGCTTTGTAGCTCTGGCTACAATTCAAACCATCTGGGGATCTTTCAAAAATCCTACCATCCAGGTCACATTACAGACCAAATTAGAATCTCTGGATTGGACCCAAGCACGAGTGCTTTAAGGAGTCTTATATGAGAGGTTAGGAATCCATAGGCCCACAGGTAGGGGAAATCTTGCTAACACTGGAAACAGGATAAGTCCCCAGCTCACATTTGAGTAGCCACAAAGAGCTACTTCTCCACTTCTCTCTAGATGCCTCACCAACCAAGGATTACTGTTATCTTTAAATTAGCAATTTTTCTTTAATCATGGTAAAAAACACATATAAAATTTACCATCTTAACTTTTTTTTTTTGCGGTACGCGGGCCTCTCACTGTTGTGGTCTCTCCCGTTGCGGAGCACAGGCTCTGGACGCGCAGGCTTAGCGGCCATGGCTCACGGGCCCAGACGCTCCGCAGCACGTGGGATCTTCCTGGACCGGGGCACGAGCCCGTGTCCCCTGCATCAGCAGGCGGACTCTCAACCACTGCGCCACCAGGGAAGCCCCATCTTAACTATTTTTAAGAGTACAGTTCAGTAGTGTTAAGTATATTCACATTGCCTTCTCTAGAGCTTCAGCTTGCGAAACTGAAACTCTATGCCAATTGAACGCCAATTCCCTATTTCCCCCTCTTTCAGCCCCTGGCAACGACCATTTTATTCTGTTTCTGTGAGTTGGACTACTTTAGATACCTCATGTAAGTGGAATCATACAGCCTTTATCTCTGTGTGACTGGCTTATTTCACTTAGCATAATGTCCTCAAGGTTTATCCATGTTGTAACATGTGACAGGATTTCCATTTCTTTTCAAGCTGAATAATATTCCATTGCATGTATATACCACATTTTCCTTCTCCATTCATCTGTCCATGGATATTTGGGTTGCTTCTACCTCTTAGATATTGTGAGTAATGCTGCAATGAACTTGAGTATGCAAATAACTCTTTGAGATCCTATGTTGAATTCTCTTGGCTATACACCCAGAAATGGGATTCCTGGATCGTATGGTATTTCTATTTTTAATTTTTGAGGAATCTCCATTCTGTTTTCCATAGTGGCTGTATCACTTTTCATTCCTACCAACAGCACACAAGAGATTCCAAAAAATATGGAAAGCTTCATGAATTCACATGTCATCCTTGTGAAGGGGCCATGCAAGTCTTCTCTGTATTGTTTCAATTTTAGTATACATGCTGCTGAAACAACCACTAAATCTTAAAATCTTGAGATGATTTTCAGAACTTATTAACAAATCCCATGTAGGTGGCAGGCTGAGTCTCCCAGATTTATAAAAAAAATATAAAATACATGGTTGAATAACTAATTTTATTTTAAGAGGAATCAGATCAATGGTCAAGGAAAACTTACTAATAGGAAGCCCTCAAAGCATAGTCCCATACCAGAGCATCATTGGAGAACTTGCTAGAAATGCAGACTCTCAGGCCACACCCCAGAAACTTGCTGAATCAGAAATTCTGCAGGTTGGGTCCAGCAATCTGTGTTTTTAAAGCCTTCTAGGGGCTATTGATGCATACAAAAGTCTGAAGCACTGTCTACATTTTGATTTTATTGATCTTAGAAAGAACCCTCTAAGCACTAATACTTTTCCTATTAATGCTTGAAATGCCAATACATTTATTCCTTTTTGTTTTATATTACTTTTTTTGGTTGTTCAATTGCCTGGTCAGTGAAACAGACTTGCTCTAAGCATCAGTGACTTCAGGATTAAAAGCAGGCTCAGCCAGTAGTTCACACTATAAATTGTAACTATAGTAACTTCTTAGTCATGAAGTAAAATGACTAAGTCTGTGAAATGAGGAGACTAGATCAAAGATGGCAAATCTCTGCCTTACATGCCACCACCACTTTTCTAAAGCCCAAGGCAGACACTGCTAATTGATCAAGACACTCTGTACCTCCCAGTGCAGATAGAGTCTCAACAAGGCAGACATTGCTAATTGATCAAGACACTCTGTACCTCCCAGTGCAGTTGGAGTCTCAGAATCTTTCTTAACACAGCCCTACCAAAAAATTAGTTATGTCATGAGATGAAATCCATTTGCTACCAGATAATCTTCATTGCCCCACTTATCTCTGTCTTTAAATAATATGAACTCCCAATACTACCAATTCTAGGCTGTTCTCTAGAACAGTAAATACTCTGTGAGCTTAGTTTCCTCATCTATAAGATACTACTGATGTTATCTACCTCATGGGGTTTTTAGGAAGATTAAACAAAATAATGCATTTGAACCAGCTAGATCAGCACTAGACACAAAGTTTTTAAAATGTCATTAAACCTTAGTTCCTGTATTCTTTACTCGTATTTACATTTCTTTTTCTGACCACTCACCTTACCCTTGGCTAGCAACCATAGCTGATCAAGCTCCGTGTTTCTCTGAGCAGTATAAGTGCTCCTGGTATTGGCTTGGCCATAATGAGAACTGACTGTTTTCTTAGCCTTTGCCTCTGTTGCAGTGTTTTCCTCACCACTCTGCTTACCAAGTCTGCACATTGATTCAAACAAGTAGCCTTTGGGTGAAAAGGGAACATTTTTACTTCTTATTTAAACTAATCTCACAACAGCAAAATATAAATAATCATCTTCTCCAGCACAAAACTAAACCTTGCACACATACAACCAATGTCCTAGTGTTGACTTAATATGGTGTTAATGAGGATGTTTCCCTCTTGGGTTACATGCAAAGAAGTTAAGATTTATTGATGACTATGCATGTGCAAAAGCTTTGTTAGACAATTTGCCATTATATCTGATTTATTCTGCTCAAGAACACTCCGAGATATGTATAACTACACTGTTCCTGATTTACAGGTAAGAAAATTGAGGTTCAGAGACCTTAAGAAACATAACTAGTCATAAGCTTAAAAGAAGGATCAGCTACCTAATTTGCAGGGGCTGGTTCAAAATGAAGATGCAAGTCCTCTTTAGTCAAAAAATTATTAAGAATTTCAAGACAAACACTGTAGAGCATTAAGCCAAGCACAGGACCCTCTAAACATGGGTTGTGGGCTACTGCACAGGCTAGACGCCCATGAAGCTGGCCCTGCTTGTGTGAGAACTCATTCCAAAACCTATGTCACTTTTCTGTTTCATCATTTATGAGAGCCAAGTGACTTTTATGGAACCTAAAAGTTTAGAATAGGAAACAATGCTTCTGGGTGCAGTATGGAGTGTTTTTGAAGTAATCACAAGCAAGCCTCTGTGGCTGTTTACATATAAACCAAAGGGTGACAAAATCTTGGGACTGAAACAGAAATGCCATGGAACCCTCTTCAGTAGGTGCAATCTACTGGATAAAAATAAATGCTGGACTCCATTGCTTCACTTTATTTCCCTCCATCTTATAATTCCAAGAACCCAGCATGGTTCTCTTAGACCCAATGGGATTTTGGATGAATGGATTCATCCAGCAATTCATTAAGTGATGATGAAAAGGAGGCAGAACCTTGGAAGTAGGAACCCTGTAGACCCCACTTAGAGAAGCTATAACACTGTTACTGTCAAAAGCCCAGAGGGTGCTGAAGCCAAGAGCTTAGAAGAAGAGAAGCAGCTGTGATAGGTATAATGACCCAAGTGGAGCAGTGAGAGTGGAAATTCAGGGCAGATGCAGGGCGGATCGACATGACTTCATGGGAGAACCTCCTCCCACATTCTCCTACCATGAGATGTGTGTCCTACCATGAGACAAGAAGAAAAGAAAAAGAGTGACCTGGACTTCGAAACTATGCAGGTCATGGTTGGGGCCCAAGTTGTCATTTTGAATTTCACCCTCCTAGGACTTTAGTGTGACAATTATTTATGATGACACAATTATCCTGTGATGCTTGCCTTAAAAATCTAGCTGCTTCTGGCCCTGATATTCTGAAAATGATAGAAACTGACTGAATCATTAGCGGTTGCCCCAGTCTCACAGGTGTCTTTGTCACCCTCTTCACCAAATCTCACTCCACATTTTGTTCTACTTCGTGACTGGTGGGTGGGCTGTAACTGACAGAGGAATCTGAATTATCAGCTTTTCAAACATAAGTTTAAACCAGGTCTGTATGACTTCATCGGTTTAGGGCAAGGGTTAAGAAATATCTGATTTTACCAGATGCAAATTTGCAGAGGTGATGAGAGACAAAAAAATTCTTATTCTTCAGTAAGGGATCTTGCTGAGACACCCAAAGCACCTCAAGGTTTTAACACCTTAAAAATCACTTTCCTCAAGTCCATGTACTGCCTGGTCTCATTAAGATCAGACAGACCCAGGCTAGCATCTCAATCTCGCCACTAGCTGTGTGACCTTGGTCTAATTACTCATCTTTTTTTGGATCTCAAATTTCTCAATGAAGATAATAACTACCATTCAAGCCTGATGTAAAATTAAATGAAATAGTACAAGTGCAAGGGTTTAGTAGAGTCTACGTTCTACTGTAGCTTCTCAAGTAATATTTGCTTCATGTTAAGTGATTTCATGAACGAGCAATCAATACATGGAAAAAATGGTTTTTTTTTCTTTTCTTACACATTCTCATTCCAGAGTCACCTAAGACATAAACATGAAACGTAAACACTCTATTTATTCTTACATAGAAATTTATAGTTTACAAAATGAGGCATTATCTCATTTAATCCTTGTAGAAGTTCTTGAGTGACAGTTTAGGAAGCGGTTGTCATTTGCATTTTATAGAAAAAGAAAGTAGGCTAAGGACAGTAGTTTTAATTTAATTAACAAATCCATACAATTGAAAGAAGGAAGGAAGGAAGGAAAGGAGGAAGGGAGGAAGGAAAGAAGGAGGAAGGATGGGGCTCAAGTCCAGGCCCTTTAACTTTAAATTCTTTCCATTTTAGAAAACCACCATCGTTGAACACTGAAGCAACCCATCTGTAATCATTGGACCTGATTAATGGCTTAATCTGTCTATGGTATAATTTCTGGAAAACACAAAGGAGACTTTTCATGTAAGCCTGTCAGAAAAGATTCAGGCTCAGAAGAAGCAATCTTTTAATCACCTTCAGTTGTGTTATCTCCAAGACGACTTCTGGTGGATCAGAGATTAGGACACATAGTCATTTCAAATGTGTCATTCTCAGTGTTCTCACCTGCCAGTCAGAACCTAGAACAATTTCAGATGAGACCATGGACAGCTTTATGATGAAGGAATGCTTTTAGATTAGATACTCAGAAATTCCAAGAACACTTGGCTCCCTAAATAGAATGATGGTACTAAGCACTGAAGTGAAAACCCTAACTACAGTATCCCGTTTAATCTCCCCATATACCTGAAGAGTAGATATTTTTATCCCCATTGTATAAATAAGAATCTGTAGCTCATAGAATTTAGGTAACTTGTCCAAAATTAGTGGCTGAGCTTCAATGTAAACCCCGACTTGTCTGAACCCAAAACCCATGTTTTAACACCTGACCAGGAGTTCTCAACTAGCAGTCCACAGATCAGAGCAGGGCTGACAAGAAAGGAAAAATACAGGTATCCCCGTTCCATTTGACCACGAGTATTCTAACTCAGTACATCTGGGATGGAGCCCCTAATTCTGTACCTTTAGCAAATATTCTGGGTAATTATACAGGACAGCTAGGTGTGAAAAGCTTTCCCATGGGCCTCCTCAGGAGACAAATACATATTTCTTAGAGAAATGGTACCTGGAATACTCAGCACTTAGCTGGTGTGATGGGTATGAATTGCCCCTTGACAGCCAAGGTGCATGAACAATCCTATTTCTCTATGTTTGCAAATCAATTATGTCCTTTCAAACTCTCACTTAACTACGCTAATGAGTCATTTTGTATGACCTTGGAACATGCTAGAAGCTCTCAGGATTACTCAAAAATTAGGACGGAGCCTTTTCTTTGGCCCGTCATAGTCATCGCCGTTGCTCAATCTGTTGCACTGGTTCTCCTCGTTTGCACGAGCTGCAGAGTCACCAGCCCTTCCTGGAGGCACTCTGTGGCTTCCTGGCTGTGACCCTGAACTCCTCTTCTTTTAGGACCCCTTTCCCTGTATGCTACTGGGGGTAGTTCTCACTAACTCAAGAAAATCAGAAGTGCGATCATCCTTCCCGATCTCAGAAGAGCTCCCCTAATCTCCTAACCGACCAAGCGAAGTAGCCCTTTACTCTCAACCTTAGGACCACTGTCCACTTGTCTTTCTCCATATTTTTTCTTTAACAAGGAAATTTAATGATTAACTAGGATGCATAAAATATTTTAGGTCCCAGAATCAACAGATAGCAGTTTTATCTTTTCTGGGAATAAGGTTAGTCTGAAAATGCATGAGTCAGTCTTCTATCCCCAAGGACGAACAGCTACTTCTACAAAGCAATGGGAAACAAAACACAAGTTTGAGTCTTCCTATTCTGCTACATTAAATTGTCCTTAACCCACCTTGGCACTGTTTACAGACTTCAGTGTAAACTAAGACGACATTCAAATCAATATGCATGTGCTTGGCCATAACAGGTGCCTGATACTGAGTGAGCAAAATATGGGAAACAAAACAAATACAAAGTATGACCCCTTCCCTGCAGAGACTTTATAATCCTATTGTGAAATAGCGTATATGTGAAATGACCCTGAAATTTTACACATTGGGATTCCTTTCTTTGTTCTGTTATCACTACCTTTGGGCATTCTGAATCTAGGCCTTACATCCTGCCCTCTCCCCGCCAAAAATTAAAACGTTGATATTATGGTTATTCTCTTCACACTATAAGATAAGGTGTGGCAAGGTACTTTGAAAGCTGTAAACTTTTACACTAAAGTACCAGAAATTCTTAAAAGTAAGGGGAAAAAGTAGAGAGTTTTATCGCTGCAAAATGGAGTCCCCTCACTTCTGGCTTCATCTCATCTTTTCTACCCTAATTTCTTCTTTGCTCCACGGTCCTCATCCTCTTAGGCTTATCTTTATTCACAGGTGACTTTGTTTTCTATGTAAAAAATCCCAAGTATTGACCTAAAACAATAAAACAGCCAGTTATTTTACCAGCAAAATAGGTTTATTCAGGTACAACAAAGAATCGCAATTTGAGACATAATCTATGGCAAATCACAGGCAAGTCAAGAGAACCGAAGGAAAGGAAAATTCTGTTATAGAGGAGAAGGGAGAGTTGAGAGGGGCAGTTATAAAGAGTCCATCAGAGGAAACTGGGAGTTTGAGGTGAGGTGGCTTTTCATTGGCTCAGTTGTGACAGGCTCTCTTTAGCTTGCTTGTTGCCAGTCAAGAAGAAATTCTTCCTTCCTCCTGCTGGCTAGTAAAGTAGTAACCTCTGGAATGTTTCTTTTTCAAGTTATATACATTTTCTTGAGTTGGCCTAAAGTACATTAAACATTCCACCCCCAAACCCTAACAGAAACAGTTATATTATAAATACAAAGTTTCTCTAATGCTAGTTCGCACATGCCAGGCTCCTAGCAGGGACCCTACACTTTGCCTTTGTTATCTCACTCAACCCTCACAATAATGTTATGGAGTCAAAACATCACACATGTTCTCAAGATTGAGCAAACTGCACTTCCAAGAAGTTAGAAAATTTGCCCCAAGTCATACAAGTGATTTGGAACCCAGGTATATTTATGCAGAAAACCGCAGTGCCTTTCTCACTCTGTGGCTATAGACACCTATTATTACATCTATTTTTCAAACACTCTTATGGTTCTTATCTTTTGCTGGTCACAATTCAAAATGCTTTACAAATATTAATTTATTTAATACTCATAACCACTTATTAGGTAGGTGTTATTAATATCCCCATTTTAAAAATTAAATAACTGACTTCATTTTCTGAGTCTATGACTCATTTTCTAAAAACAATTTCTAAGAGTCCCAGACAGCTCTAGCAGACACTGATTCAATAACAGACAATATACCTCCAAGGTCAAACTCACCAGGCCTGGGCTTGAGACAAGGCCATTTTGAAGACTGGGCAAAATCCTTTGAAGTGGCTTCTATAAAATTCAATAAAACAAAAACAAATCAAATTTAATTTTCCTTGTAAAAATTATGGCAAACAGAGAGATGACATCAGCTGACATTTGTGCAAGTTGCTATTTTAATACATATTCATTTGAAAGGGTGCCTGAAAATATAATAAAGTGAAAGGATCCAAGAAGCTTCTGTCAAAAGTACTCAGTCTTTCTTTCCTCTTTTCACTTAACAAAAAAGGGAAAAGAAAAAAAGGAAGAAAAGGCAGGGAGGGAGGGAAAGAGAAAGAAAAAGAGATAGAAGAAGGAGGGAAGAAGGAAAGGAAGGAAGGAAGGAAGGGAGAGACAAAAGAAATCAAAGAAAAATTAAAGAAAGAAGTGAAATAATATCCCTTCCAGAAGCTAATGAGATACATGAAATAAGCAAAATATCAAGTGTAATATCCTAGACTTAGTGTCAGCTAAGATCAAGTCTTTCTTCCATCCCTCAAGAACTGTATGACCATTGACAAGTTACTTAACCAGTTTAAGTATCAGTTTCTTTACCTGAAAAATCAGAACAATATCTGATTTATAGGATTTTTGTGCGATTAAATTAAAGAATGTATGTGAAGAGTCTAATACTGTGCCTCACACATAACAGGTAGTAAATAGAAGTTAATCCTTTGTCATCCACTCGCTAGATGTCTCAAATCATGGTAAACTGGAGAATTGACTGTACCTACTCTAACAAAGTGAGACTTGAGGACATAAAAAAGTACAAATGGAAAGCCTTACTTAACCATCACCACAAAAATGGTATTTGGATGCCCATTCTCAAAACTAGATGGAATCAGACGATCTCTAGAATCATTACGGCCCTGTAGGAAATATTGATCACTCCCAGATGACCCATTCTAACTATTTCAGATTTCTTAAAACAATGAGCAGAGGAAAAGGTGGTCAAGACTGGTACATCCTAGATATTCTAAGCACTGTCAACACATAAAAATAATAAGTATGTCTTGAGAGTTTCCTCAGTAACATTGTCCTGTCACATAAAATATCAACATCATAGACTATAAATTGCATTCTTCTTTCCATTTATAAGGCATGGCCTGTCTCCTAAATGTTGGAGACTTCCACAGGGAGGAAGTCCGTAATTAACCTATTTACTCGAGAACATTCTCACTTTACATCCTTCAGTCAACATTTCTTTTTTACCAAACAGATTTCACTCCTAAAGATTCTGCTTTCGAATTCAGACTCTTTTAGTTACTAGCTTTGGGCACATTAAATAACCTTTCTTGGCTTCAGTGTTCTCATTTAAAATGTGGAGTTAAGACTATTGTCTTCATAGGGAATGAAATGAGCTAATACGTCAAAATGCCCATCAAAGTGTCTCAGCACACATTCATTACTCATTATGTGTCAGGTACTGATTTATTTATATTATTACTTATTGTCATTTCTGAGTTGTGTTCCTTATTAATGATCTCAAATAAGTCCATTCTGAACTCATGTCTCCATGCCCCAGACACCATAGCTAAAATCCTGCCCTTCTGAGATAATTTATGGTAACTAATCTAACTTCTGATCAGGTCCTTCAACTAGAGCTTCTGAAGAAACTGTCAGTTGGCTCTCAGTATCCACGGGTTCTGCATCCACATATCAACCAACTGCAGATCCTAAATATAGTACATGATTTATGGTTGGTTGAATCCGCAGAACCCGTGGAAATAGACGGAGGACTAAGGGACTTAAACAGTGGGAATTTTGGTATGAAGGCAAAGATGAGGGTGTCCTGGAACCTATCCCTGGCAACGGATACTGAAGGATGACTGTACTTGGAAATTTGTTCAGAAGAAAAGGCCCTGTCTTGGATTTAAGCAAGGTTAAGAGCTAGAAATAAATGTATTCTCACTAACCTTGGAAAGGGAGACATGACGGTTCAACTCATTGGTTAATAATCAGGAAGTGCAGATAGCTAGGATGACTGATTTGCAGATTACTGAATTCCTCCGGTTATTCTGGAAGAAGGATGGCCACAAGGAGAACTAAGAAGACTAAAACATTAAGCCGTGCAGAAACAAGTACATAAGGTCACTCACGGTGTCAAGAATAACATAAATGACATGAGCATGACATGTGCATTCTGGATTTTGAAGAGCTTATGATTCTGTTCATGCATTCTAATGGCATCCTTGAGATAATTAAAATGTCTCAAAAACTAGTGAGTGATGTGTCAAAGCAGATAATAGAGATGTCAGCTTTCTGTATAAGAGACATCAAAACAGCGACTAAGATTTAAGGGTAGAAGTGATTTTCTTCTTCCCTGGCCAATTGATGAAATGACAGTGACTTCTCACTAGCGTATGCTCAATAAAGTATAAGGTTTGGAAAGGAGAGAGGGGGCAGGGGAGGAAGGAAGCTGGGCTGTTTGAAAGACAATATCCCAGTAAATTCTACCCTAAACTGCTGCAAAGACCTAGTTTTACCTCTTCTTCTCATGACAGAAACAACTTTAAAAAATGCTAAAGTAATTCATGTTCTTCCCTGATTAAAGCACTTCAGAAAGGTCACATTTCATGGGATGGACAGTCTTTTGTGACCTATCTTTCAATCATCTGATGTGCCGTTTTTCATGAACCTTGCAGACAAAATTAATTGACCTCCCTGTCTTGTCTCTACCTTTTATCCATATCTGTTCCATGTGTTTCTCCAGGATATTTTTGAAATGTTTGTGTCCTCGTTCATGGTACCAATAGGCTCACTCCTACATGTTAAACCGTATATGATGATGTATCAGTTAAGAGTATAGGCACTGGAATCAGATCACATGAATATGAATGCCAGTCTGCCAGTTACTAGCAGTGGGACTTTTGTCTAATGAGTTAACATTCGTGCCTGAGATTCTTAATCAGTATATCAGATATAATAATAGTACCTGACTCCTAGGATTTTTATGAGTGTTTAATTGGCTAATACATGTAAAGTTCCTAGTAAAATAAATGTTATTATTTCATGTTTAATAAACACTGTCATCATAGAGTCAGGTCATTGTGGTGGTTCTGGGGAAAGAACATGGGCCCCGGTGCCATGAAGACCAGAGTCTGAAGCCCAGCTCCTCTGCTAACCAGCTACTTGCCAATTAACAACATCCTTAGCATCGCTGCACCGTTTCATTTATACAGTGGAGATGAAACTATCTGTAATACACCGTTTGGGAAGATAATTAGATCAAACCACAATAAGATGTCACTTCTCACTTGTTAGAATGACAATTATCAAAACAAAAGATAAGTGTTGGCCAGGATGTGGAGAAAAGGAAACTTTTATACACTGTTAGTGGGCATGTAAATTGGTGAAGTCACTACGGAAACCAGTATGGCGTTTCCTCAAAAAACTGAACTACTGTATGAAACAGCAACATCGCTTTATTTTTCTTTTTTTAATTTAATTTTTATTTTATATTGGAGTCTAGTTAATTTACAGCAGTCTCACTTTTGAGTGTATATCTAAAGGAATTGAAATCAGGATCTTAAAGAGATATCTTCATATCCATGTTTATTGCACCATTATTCATAACAGCTAAGACATAGAAGTAGCCTAAATAAAAAGAAGGAAATCCTCCCATTTGTGACAACATGAATGAGCCCTGAGGACATCATTCCACATGAAATAAACCTGACAGGGAAGAGCAAATACCACATGACCCCACTAACATGAAGAATCTAAAATATTCAAACACATAGAAGCAGAGTAGAATGGTGGTTAGCAGGGGGTGGGAGAGGGAGGAAGCAGAGATGTTGGTCAAAGTGTACAGTTTTAGGTATGCAAGACGAATGAGTCCTACAGACCTACTACATATGACCATACATATGCAGAGCATAGTGCCTATATCATATACTTAAAACTTTGCTAAGAAAGCAGATCTTATGTTAAAAGGAAAAGGTTTTTTGCTTAAAGCCTGGCCCTGTGATGGTCAAAGACCGTAAGTAAATTAGTGTTGGTGACTTAGTCTCCTTATGAGATATGACTCTGAATAACTTATAGATAAGCCTTGGCAGGTGAAATTTCTTGCACGAACTCTGAGAAGACCTCTGGTCAACCAGCAGATGAACAGTGCAAGATGGTCTTCTTTCAAGGCTGATGGCCATATGTGGGGGAACAGGGGAGAAAAAGGAGAAAGAAATAATTCCTCACTCAGCTTCTTCTCTGCAACCCTTCGCACTTCTGTGTCTGGGGGAATTGATTTCTGCATTTTTCTGGGTGACTGAGCCAAGTGTCAAAAGCCAAGGGCCCTTTGCCTTATGACACCGGATAGCCAATTAACTGATCTAATATCAATCTTTGTTATAATTGTTTCTTATTTATCTCTTCCTAATTCTGAGTTGTTATGCTGACTCGAGAACCAATCAGGGAATATGTAAGAATTTGGTGGGTTTGTCTGACCCATTCCCCACCTTATCTCACAGGTTAGTGACGGCTCCAGGGAGAAAATTGAGCTATTTAAGGGTGGTTGGCAGTGGAGTCCATTTGATGAATAGTAACTATGTCAGGAATAGGTGAGTAAGGTGAATTCAGAAGGCATATAGGTAAGAACAAAGACAGTGAGTAGTAAAATGCTCTCTATCTAGCCTGGGCAGTACTGGGGAGGTTAGAGAGAAGGAGAACATCTAAGGCACTGCCAATAGGTAGGTTTTGATTCATGTCATTTCATTTTCAGCAGTGCTTTGCCTGGGTAGTTTACATCTCTCCAAACTGCCATTTCTTATGTGTACAAATGAGACCAAACTAATATCTAGTGTTCCAACAACTGTTACCCCATCCATTAAGGGGGTATTGTTAATATAAGCTGTATGACCCTCTCACATTTGTGCTATTTTGTCTTCTGGAATCCTCAGCTTGCTCGTGAGAAAGTAGTCATTCTACTAATAAATGATGACCTCCATGTTTTCCCACTGGCTACCACTGGGCTTGCTAAGGTCTCTACAGTATCCCTGGGAGCTTCTTGGGGCACTAGGTTCCAGTAGCTCTAACAAGCACTATGACTGTTTATGCTATTGATTCCCGAGTCTGATCATTGCCACTGTTGCTCTGAGCCTCAGATATGAAGGTACAAAAGTTCCATGATGGGCTTTACAGTAGAGCAGAAACACAGGTCTTAGATGAAATTATTCTTTCTATTAAAATAATAAGAATTTAAGTATCTCTTGCCTGCAAATGTGTCAAACCTGAGTTCATAAAAACTGGGCTTGGAAACAAATGCAGAATATGGACGTCATGTTGTGTTTTAGATTCCTCTTCCCTTCTCACATCCAAGACTTTGTTATTCGGCCAAGTTTATCTACCTGCTGTTTCCCTCAAGACTCTTTCCTCAGTTTTCTCCCAAATGTTTCTTATTCTCTAATGCAGACCTATCCCTGTAGCTTTCTAAGCTTGCTTTAATTTCGACTCAAAAGAGGTTAGTCTAAAAATAGAACTCTTACTCAGCTATTGTTTACCAGATGGAATTACCAATAAATAAAAGCAATTTAGGGAGAACCCAGATAACATTTATATCAATACAAAATTTAATATAGGAAAATTAGTTCTAAACACTGTTCAGGAGACTGCTTGTAGCTGAGCTTTTTGGCTAGGCAAAAAGTGGAGGACAATACATTTTTTTCAAGTATTCTGTAAACATTTTCACATATAATGTATGCATACAGTTTGAAAACTTTTGAGGAAAGATCTGAAATGCAGTTCATTTTAGTAGATCTTTTGGACAAGGTCAACTAAAGACAGTGACACTAGTTCTTACTGAAAAGGGGAAAAAAGTGATGTAGGCAATGGAGAAGGAGCTGAAACCTATTCCCTGTCCCTCTAAGTGCACCCTCAGAAGAAATTTATGTTTATGAAGGGAAAGTGATGAAGCCAGCCAAGACTCTGTTGAACACCAAATCTCTTCCACTCTGAATCAGACATCAGATAAATTTTTAAAAATCATTTCAAAAGCCCTCCAAGTGACCTAACATACTGGCACTCACCCATAGTGCTTGTCAAAACCCTTGTCTGGATATCAGCTCTGCCGTGGGTCTTCCTGACAGCAGTATGGCATCTTGTATAAGGATGGGGGAGCTTTACCAAGTGCATTTGAGAAATCAATGAGAGTGCAAAAGGAAGTTACTGGACCTACCGTTATCAAGATGGCTCCACTGCCTGTCTTACATCAGCAGGGCTTTTGGTTGCCAAATGACATTTGAGGTCCCTATTTCACCTGTCCCTACTTGATGACCTTTACCAATTACGATGTAATGGCTTCTCAAACTCTTTGCCAAAGAATAAAAAAGGATTTTCAAGTTCACTTTTACAAATGAACACATTGTAAAGGTAAAAGGAGGAGGGTGAGAGAGAAAATGTCCATGAGATTTCCCTTTACCAATGACACTAAAGTCTCCTTTCTTCCCCCATTAAGGTGGCACCATCTTGTGCCATCTATTCTCTGAGCATCCAAATTCAAACCATTAGTTGAGAATGAGCTTGTAGCTGCCCCATCCATGAAGCCCTGTCCAATCATTCCACCACCATTAACTTCAACTATTCATGGAAAAACTTGAGCAGACAGGGCACAGCTTACCACCTAACTCTAAAATATGTACTGCCTCTTTTCTGTGAGTTAGTCGTTTTTTTATGTCTATGTTGAATAAACTTGAGTCAGGAGCTATATGATATGAAAAGGGAGTATGTCAAAGTGGAAATACTATGGGATTTGGAGTCAAGGAGACATAGGTTTGCAAAAGAAAATAGAAAATTGGCCAAAATGTTTTTTAGAAAACGTGTACACATTAAAATGTAATACATTGGACAAAATACAAAAAATTTTCTTTTGCATCCCTCTGAGGCAACAATATTGGTTTTCTATAATTATCCAAACATACATATAATGGGAGGATTTCCACCATGTATTCATTCAACTACTATTTATAATGTATCCATGCTGCCACTACGGGCACCATGAGTATTAAAAGTCTTTTAAGAACATCTCCTTCTCTTGAGCAACAAATAATCCAGCCGTAAAAATAATAAACTGCTCCCATTGAACACACTAGTAGGTTCTTTGTGAGAGGTACAAGGTGTCAGGGCTATAGTTGTCATGGATGGGTTCCCTGGGAGGCAGACAATGAGAGGGAGTTTGGTACCCAGGATGTTTATTAAGGATCACTCTTACAGTCAAGCCCTCTGGAGAAGGAAGGAAGCAGGAATGGACAGAGGGAGGATCAAGATATAATATTCAACCTACAGCAGTCTTCAGTGAACACTGTGGGAATCTCTAGAGCTAGGACGGCCCTTCAATACAGCCCCCTGTTGGAAAGAGATGGCTAGGACTATAAACCCAGCTTCAGTCATTCATTGAAGGTGGGCAGACCAGAAGGGATGTGAACTCAGGTGAGTCGGCTCTCTTCAGCTGACACAACCCTGAAAGGCCTATAGCTGAGCACCATATGCTGGCAACTCTCCCAGCAGCTAGGAAAGTATACCCTTGCTTGAAAGGGAATCTGGGCATTACAGAATCCATCAAACATGGGGATGAAGAGACAGTGCGTGTGGACAATGCATCTGCAAGCTTGATTGGGCAGGGAAGGAGGAAGGACAGTGACCAGAAGATGTATGCCTGAGGGGGGATTTCTTTCTGGTAGTGTTGTTCTTCTTTGCAGGATTTTAGTTCCCCAACCAGGGATTGAACCCGCGCCCTCAGCAGTGAAAGCGTGGAGTGTTAACGCCTGGACTGCAGGGAAATTCCCTTCATTTTTCTATTTTAAGATGAGAGAAGCCAGTACAGAGGGAGACATTGACGATATAGGAGACGAGAATATAATTAGCAAAATAAAGCAGACTTATTTCTCTTTCCTCCATATCCATGCAGAAACTTTTCCACCTCAGTTATAGCACTTAGTCCATTATAATATGCGTAGTCTCCCCAGATCTACTGTGATCTACACAGAAGCAGAAACCCGAACAATTTTCAAATTGTATCGTCTATATTTAGAACTGCAGACAGCACATAGTTAGCATGTAACTACTGAGTCACTGAACTGAACATTAAAAAATGGAAAAACATAAACCCCTTGAATATTATTTTTTAGTTAAGTTAAATAAGAAGCGTCTAAATATTATTTGTTTTTTAAAGTAATAATGTTTCCTACCTACTGTATAAATGCATCTTTCAGCTGGCGTGGGACAGGGGAAAACACACAGATGTTTCTTGCCATAATTATGTTAGATAATTAAGACGTAGATTCTGGTGGCCCCCAGGACCTATCAGCTTGTCAACTCACTACACGAATTTAAAAATCCAAATTAATACATACACAGCCCAGGAGTTGATATATACAATGAGATTTGGAAACATCTCAAATTGTCTTAACAACTCTCTTCTTTATAATGCTTTTTGCTTCCTTTGAAGTATCGGCTGTGAAAGATGATTAACATACAGCTTATTGGATTGGAAACCAAATAAATCCATGTTGTTTTCTTTAAACCCAGAAGGCTCACAAGGAAGAACTTTTACAGTATTTATTTATCTTTAATAATCTCCAATGGACAGATCTTTGCAATTGAGCTGTCAAGGGACAGCAAAGAAAGAGGGAAACTCTTCTTATCGTTAACCTTCACGGGGCCTTTATTTCTTGTTAGCGTTTGTATTGTCTGTTTCCTCTGTGGCTGAGATGAAAAGCAGCATTACAAGAAAGATTTGTTTATGGCTTTCATTCCTGGAGCACTGGAGGAAAGTAAAAGAAGGCATTATTAATGGAAGAGCATCATTCCAGATTCTCGTAATTCTCCGTAAAGGCATCTAATTCAGTCTAGTATGTGATAAAAGAACACCAATTAGTGAAGAGAATCTTTAATATGAGTCTGTGCAGCACTCACCCTTTGGGGAGTCCATGATTATGTAAATCTCTGATTCCATATCGAGGGGTTTGGATATGTGCCGAACAACAGCAAAATACAAAACAGACTATTTCATTCCAAGTGTTAGACCCTCAACACGTACATTTCAAGAAGGAGAAATTGCAGTAAATAACTGCAGTGTATTTGGGGAGGTTTTGGATGCCAGTCCTAAACACAGCTCAGGATTTATCTATTAAAATGGAAGGAACGGTTGAAACTTCTCCGAGACTGCTGCAAGATAGAAATTGAGAGCCAGAACATCAAGCCATTGTTTAATCAACCCATTAGAATTTATACAAGTTCCTGGTCAACTTAAAGTTGTCCCTTTGAGAACAGTTGAGCTACCAACTTAATCTCACAAAGTTGCATTACTGAGGACATTTTGGGTGTCCTTCTTCTGCAATTCTTTTTAGAGCATGTAACACATTCTTTTAAATAACTTCTGGGGCAATAACTAGATCTTCATGCTCAAAAGGTGGATTTATTTTCTGAAGTTTCTTATCCATTTGAAAGTGTCAAAAGTCACTCAGAGCTGAACTTGCACAAAAAGCTGGGTGACCACGGTGGGTTACAGCTCCAATCTGACTTCAGTTTTATGGACTGAATTACTTAGAACCTGGCCAAGAGGGTAACTGCCAAAGGGGGATGGCAGAAATAGCCTGAGTGAGGGAAAGGCAACAGTGTGTGGTCTGTCCAGGAGAAGTACTTTGGAAGAAGAAAAAAAAGCTGTTTATGAGCCCAGGCGTGCTTGTTGAAAAGCACTCTTGTTCATTCATTCACTAATTTAACAGCATGTTCAGCAATCAGTATGACCACCTACCAAGTTTTGAGCACAGTTCTAGGAGCTGGAAACATTCGAACAATTAGGACCCAGCCGCTTCCCTGGAAGGTTCACAGTCTAGTTGGGTGCATATATATTTATAATTGTTATATCTTCTTCTTGGATTGATCCCTTGATCATTATGTAGTGTCCTTCCTTGTCTCTTGTAACATTCTTTATTTTAAAGTCTATTTTTTCTGATATGAGTATTGCTACTCCAGCTTTCTTTTGATTTCCATTTGCATGGGATATCTTTTTCCATCCCCTCACTTTCAATCTTTATGTGTCCCTAGGTCTGAAGTGGGTCTCTTGTAGACAGCATATATATGGGTCTTGTCTTTGTATCCATTCAACAAGCCTGAGTCTTTTGGGTGGAGCATTTAATCCATTCACATTTAAGGTAATTATTGATATGTATGTTCCTATGACCATTTTCTTAATTGTTATGGATTTGTTTTCGTAGATCCTTTTCTTCTCTTGCTTTTCCCACTTAGAGAAGTTCCTTTAGCATTTGTTGTAGAGCTGGTTTGGTGGTGCTGAATTCTCTTAGCTTTTGCTTGTCTGTAAAGCTTTTGATTTCTTCATTGAATCTGAATGAGATCCTTGCCGGGTAGAGGCATCTTGGTTGTAGGTTCTTCCCTTGCATCACTTTAAGTATATCATGCCACTCCCTTCTGGATTGTAGCATTTCTGCTGAGAAATCAGCTGTTAACCTTTTGGGGGTTCCCTTGTATGTTATTTGTCATTTTTCCCTTGCTGCTTTCAATAATTTTTCTTTGTCTTTAATTTTTGCCAATTTGATTACTATGTGTCTCGGCCTGTTTCTCCTTGGGTTTATCCTGTATGGGGCTCTCTGTGCTTCCTGGACTTGGGTGGCTATTTCCTTTCCCATGTTAGGGAAGTTTTAGACTATAATCTCTTCAAATATTTTTTCTGGTCCTTTCTCTCTCTTCTCCTTCTGGGACCCCTATAATGTGAATGTTGTTGTGTTTAATGTTGTCCCAGAGGTCTCTTAGGCTGTCTTCATTTCTTTTCATTCTTTTTTCTTTATTCTATTCCGCAGCAGTGAATTCCACCATTCTGTCCTCCAGGTCACTTATCCGTTCTTCTGCCTCAGTTATTCTGCTATTGATTCCTTCTAGTGTATTTTTCATTTCAGTTATTGTATTGTTCATCTCTGTTTGTTTGTTCTTTAATTCTTCTAGATCTTTGTTAAACATTTCTTGCATCTTCTCTATCTTTGCTTCCATTCTTTTTCTGAGGTCCTGGATCATCTTCACTCTCATTATTCTGAATTCTTTTTCTGGAAGGTTTCCTATTTCCACTTCATTTAGTTGTTTTTCTGGGGTTTTATCTTGTTCCTTCATCTGGTACATAGTCCTCTACCTTTTCATGTTGTCTATCTTTCTGTGAATGTGGTTTTTGTTCCACAGGCTGCAGGATTGTAGTTCTTCTTGCTTCTGCTGTCTGCCCTCTGGTGGATGAGGCTATCTAAGATGCTTGTGGAAGTTTCCTCCTGGGAGGGACTGGTGGTGGGTAGAGCTCGCTGTTGCTCTGGTGGGCAGAGCTCAGTCTAAATTGAACTATTTTGTAAGCCTCCTATAGAACTGTCATCCAGGGATGTCTTTTCATTAGCTTAGTGAACTCAGCTATTTTTCAGATTCCCTGTCTTGTTCCACTTATGATGTCTTTTATTTTGTTTGTGTCTATCCATTTGTTTTGAGAATAAATCCTCTTGTAATATTTAAAGAGATATTAACTTAAGATCATGAATATCTGAGTTATCTTTACATTGCTCTCATACCTGAATGATGGTTTATGTAACATAGAACTCTCAGCAGTTCTACTTGGAGAATGTCGCTTAATTTTTGTACCTCAGTTTCCTCATCTGAAAATGTATTTAATTATAATTATACCAACTTCAAAGGATTGTTGAGCGGATTAAATGTAATAATTTATATAACACATTTAAAAGAATGCCTGGCTCATGGCATTCAATAGATATTGGTTCTTAGTGTAATAGTTCATTTCCTCTCAGTACTTTGAGGGCCCCTCTTCATTATCTTCTAGCATCTAGTATTGCTGTTCTGATTCCAGTATGATTTTTGTTCCTTTGTAAGTGATTTATTTACCTTGGAAGTTCTAGAATTATCTTTATCCTAGGGTCTATGAAATTTTATGAGAGTTTATCAAGGTCTGTGTCTCTTTTAATTCTCCCTATTTGGTACTTGTGTATTTCTTTAGCTCTAAAATTAATTTATGTGTTTAAAAAAATAATTTTCTCCTTTCCATTTTTCTTGATCTACTTTAAAATCTTATTAATAAAGTATTGGATGTCTACTTGACTCTATATATCTCTAGCCTTATTCTTAATATCTTCTCCTCTGTCATTTTACTCTTTGCCCTGGGAGATTTTCTCAATATTATAAGCTCTACCATTGAATATTTTAGTTTGGAAATAACATTTAAATTTCTAAAGATGTTTTTGGTCTCTGAAAGTTCCATTTTCCCAGGAGCATATTCTGGTTTTATACAAGTGGTATCTCCTACAACCTCTCTGCAAGTAGCATTTGGAGTATTTTCTATTGTATTGTTTGCTCCTGTATTAATCTGCTCAGACTGCCATAACAAAACACCACAGACTAGCTGGTTTACACAATTAAAATGTATTTTTTCACAGCTCTGGAGGCTAGTTCAAGGTTAGGGTGCCATCAGGAGTGGTTTGTGGTGAGACCTCTCTTCCTGTGCCTCTTCTCTGTGCATGTGTGTGAAAAGAGATAGTTCTCTGGTGTCTCTTCCCTTTCCTGTAAAGACATCAGTCCTATCAGATTAGGTCCCCACCCTTTTGACCCATTTAATTGTACCTCCCTAAAGGCCCTATCTCCAAATACAGTCAGGTTGAGAGTTAGGGCCTGAACCTATGAATTTGGAGGAAATACAATTCAGTCCATAACACCTCCTATTCCTTAATTTTTCTCTTTTTCTGTGCTATCAGTTGATTGCCTTTCTTGGCCCTTTCCCCCTTGTACTGTTGGTTTTTCTCAAATACTTAATGACCCTGAGTTGTCTCTTCATACTTGTCATTAAAGGCCTGGGTTGATCAATATCTTTAACTAGTCCTTGTTTCCCTCTTGTTGCATAGAAGGGTTTCCTTATCCTGTCCTCTGAATGGGAGGGCTGATAGCAAGCTCTATGAACTTGAGAGTTCATGGATGGGGAACCTATAGGCAGGCAGATTACACCTCCCCATCTTACTGTACAATATCAAAACAAGTGAAAAGGGCTGACTGGTGGCCCCCCAAATATATTTCCACATCCCAGGCAGAAGCTTGAATTTAGATTTAGCATGATTTCAAGAAAATAAGTACTGACTATTTATTTTAAGGCTAAAAATTTTTTTAAATACAGAAATATGATACCCTAGTTAGTAGAGTTTTTACAGGAATATGAGTTGACTTGAGCATGGTTTTAACAAAATAAGTATTGAACTATGTATTCTAAGGCCAAATACAAAAAAGAACTCTACACAAATGTTATACTCTAGGTAGTAAGCTCATTTTTCACAGGGATATGGTTGGCAGTTTTGAAACTACTTATGTGTATTCTGGGATTGAGCAAATAAGTTAATATATCATAGATAATGAGAACCAGGTTTATTGCTGGAGAAACAAGTTATAAATAAGGAAAGGGAGAAGGCTAGCATGCATCCTGTGTTATTGGGCTGGATATATCAGTATAAACTCATGGTTTGTAAATATGTATATACAGATAGATAAAGAATAGATATAACTCTGTCCACTGAGAGGATCAGAAGCAATGACACACTAATACCAATGAGAGGCTCTTGATTTCCAAATATCATTCTCTAAGCCTTAGAGAAATGGTCAAGGGACTGCAGAAGGAAAGTACAAGCTGTGACTCTAATAGCTTGTGGTGTGAAAAAGTAAGAAAGTGCTCAAAAAATGACAGAGACAATTAAAAAATTCACAGAAGCCAAACTGATGGGGCTCCATAGGCCAAATCTGGGGCAATTTGAGGATCAAATACACAATGATGGAATGGATTGTAATCCATAGAATAGAGTAAGAGTCCATGAGTACATAGTGATATAAATAAATAATAGAATAAATAAAGAGGAGAGGAAAAGGTCTTCCCTACAATAGTATTCCAACTAATGAACATAGAATGAATAAAGGAAATAGCAAATCACCACATGGCAAATATCACAGTAATGATTATTTTAGACCAGTATCATCTATGAATGTTAAAAATGGGTGAACACATGATGAAAAACAAGATAGTAATACAATCTTAAATTATTTCCCAGAAAGATACTTATTAATTGCGAAGAGAAAATAGTTACTATGCAGTGGAGAAACCTGGCAGTCACCACCATAACAAAGTGATCATAAATACACTACCATGTGTAAACTGGATAGCTAGTGGGAACCTGCTGTGTAGCGCAGGGAGCTCCTCTCTGTGCTCTGTAATGACCTAGATGTGGGGGAAAGGGGGAAGGGAGGTCCAAGAGGGAGGAGATATAGGTGTACATATAGCTGATTCACGTCATTGTACAGCAGAAACTAACACAACATTGTAAAGCAATTTTACTCCAATTTAAAAAAAAAAAAAAGGTGATCAGCGTTAACATTTTGCAAACATATCAACATCATTTGCCTCCAGATTCAGTGCACTGAGAAACACATAACACCATTTGTGCACTGTTCTTGCCCAAAAGGCATAAGGTAAATTTAATCATAAGGGAGTATCAGACAAATCAGACTAAAGTACATCTACAAAAATAATTAGACAATACTCTTCGAAAGTGTGAAGATCATAAAAGAGAAGGGAAGACTGAGGAACAGTCACAGGTTGGAGAGACTAAGGAGACATGACAACTACATGCATTGTGTGATCCCCAGACTCAACCTTGGACTAGAAAAAGGAAATTAGTGGCAATATTGGTGAAATTTGCATAAGGCCTGTGTATTAGTACAACCTATAGTATTGTATCTGATAATTCCCTGGTTTGGGCCATGTGCAGTGCTATGTAAGATAATGACATCTGTGAAATTTTAGTGAATGATTTATGGGACTTTTTGGTACTTCTTTTGCAATGTTCTGTTATTCTGATGTTGTTTCAAAATGAAAATAAAAATTAAAAATAAATCATCAATGGATAAATGAACTGTAGAACATCCAGACAATGGAATATCCCTTACTGCTGAAAAGAAATGAGTTATCAAGCCATAAAAAGTCTTTAAAAGTATCAGTTCATTCCCAAGACTTTATCCAAATCACCATCATCTGTCCTAAATGATGACAATAACTTCTCTGATGTCTTTGTACCGTGCCAATCTATCTAATGGCAAATTGTGTTTCACCACATTCCTTTCTCTGACTTGTTCTGGGTTAGGGTTGACCACCGGAGAAATAAGCAAAATTTGGAAGGCAGAAGGAAATCAGAGGCCGTTATGCCCTAAGAGTTGGTGTAGAGAGTTAGGTGCTGGTGCCTCTTGTGCATCCAGCTGCTAATCTACTAGCCTTGCAGGATATTTGGTCCTCTCAAAATGTCCATAAGACATTTGGTCGATTCCAAAAGGTCCTTGATATTTGGTCCTGTCCAAAACCATTTGGCATGGACCAAATATGTTCATGGACGTTTTGGATAGGACCAAATTTCAAGGACCATTTGGCATGGACCAAATGTCTTTTTTGTTTGTTTTGTTTTTTTTAATTTATTTATTTTCTTTATTTACTTTTGGCTGCATTGGGTCTTCGTTGCTGCACGTGGGCTTTCTCTAGTTTTGGCGAGCAGAGGCTACTCTTTGTTGTGGTGCGCAGGCTTCTCGTTGCAGTGGCTTCTCTTGTTGCGGAGCATGGGCTCTAGGTGCGTGGGCTTCAGTAGTTGTGGTATGAGGGCTCAGTAGTTGTGGCTCACTGGCTTAGTTGCTCTGTGGCATGTGGGATCTTCACGGATCAGGGCTAGAACCTGTGTCCCCTGCATTGGCATATGGATTCTTTACCACTGTCTTATGGACAATTTGGACAGGACCAAATGTCTGCTAGCCATCTGCTGGCTCCCTGTGTTGGTGTGGAGCAGCAGGCAGACCCGCAGGTCTCTAGTCTCTTCCTTTACTGCCTCCAGGTCTGGGCCAGGTGTGTGTGCATCTACCTAGGGAGGCACCAGCTTCTTCTGCGGGTCACCCAATATTGTGAGAGATAATGAGAAAGGACACAGGTTCCTGTTTGTCCTCAGTTCCCAAGGTTTTCATCCAGATTGTTACCTCTCTATAGCCCCCTCATATTCCATGCCTGTGCCACCATATTGCTCCCACTTGGTCTTATACATGCCCACACCTCTCTCTCTCTCCCTCTCTTCAGCCACACGGACTTCATTTTGGTCCTCATTCTCTTCACGCTATGTCTGTCCAGCCATATGGCCTTTGCACATGGTGTTCCCTTTTTCTTGGAAATGTTCTTTCTTCCTTTTCCATCTGGTTCCCTCCTCACCTTTTAGATCTCAGCTGCAGCATCTCCTATTCAAGAAGGGCTTCCTTGACCTGTTGACAAGTTAAATAACATGCCCATAAGCTTTCCTATGCCAGTGTGCCTCTCCTGATTTTCAATTCACTTGTGTGCCTATTTCATTGATGTTTGACTTCAGTCACTGGGTGGGGGTGGCGGTGGGCCCAGGGACTTGCCGGGTTATGTGCCCGGTCAGTAGCACAGTACCCAGCACAGTAAAGTTTCAATAAATATCTGTGGGTGAAATCAGTGAGTTTTAAGCCATGCCTGACACAAAATTTGATTGATGCATCTATGCCTACTGATGTGCTTGAATTCCCCTTCTTCTGCACGATCATGGGTAATATAAAAAGATTAATTTAGCCTCTTCACAGGATCTGTGTCTCTGGCTTACAAATGTACCTTGGTCACCTCCCTTCTATTCTCTTCAAGAAACAAGAGTCCTGACACTGAGGAGGATCGCACCATGAATCAGCAGGTTGATGGTCATTAACACTGAACTCTCAAGCATCTTCCCATTTTATTATTTGTTGGATGACGTGTGTTTTTACAAGGCTATCAAAGTAAGCTGCAGGAAAGCTGCCAGTGTGTTTCTGAACTGACTTTTGGCAATGTATTTCCATCGGCTTCATGCAGTTCTGCACCTATTAACACATCCCTTTGAGATTCAATTTCATTCTGAACTCCATCAGTTCTAAACCACATGAATCAAATTAAACACCAAGAAATTTCATCAAAATATTCCAATTAATTTAAACTAATTTCATTCAGGTTGACAATTCCAGACACTGAAATTTATGTCCTTCTTGCCAGAGCATACACGAACTGATCTTACTTCCATCAGATCGTTTGCCTTTTACCCCTCTACAAAGTAGCTGTAAACATGGTTACTACCACATCTTTTCAACTTCTACAAAATATTCTCAATTCCTGATAATTTGAAGGGATCAATGTGTTGCTATGACCATCTCAATCCCCTTCCCTTTGATAGCCAGGACCTCTCTGATATCAAATAGTAGAACAAAGAAGCCAGAGTGGTCTCAGGGAACATTATGGACCACATAATTCCCCTGACCAGGCCTCTGCAGCCTGGCTTAGTACAGCTTCAATACAGCCTTTTTCCAGATTTATGTCTTTTTTCAATCTCCTCCCATTTTAGCCTAACCCTCTGCTATCGTAAGAATCCACATTCCATGAGGCAAAGCTTGAGTCGATATGGACATTTTTCATGTTCTGTGGCTCAGTAAATGGACGCATTCTCAACTTTTGAATCCCTCCACCCCAAAGGACATATACATGTCCTGCCTCCCCTATGGCAAAGCTCAAAGTGACATGGGGTCCATCAATCAGGTGCATCTGGATGATTTTTGTGGTTTAAAGGAGAGGGAGGGAAGAAATCATCACACCAAATCCACCGCGAGTGACACGCAGCATTCTGAGGAGGCAGTGGGGGACATCCTGGTGGCTTTGCCCCTGTCCAGCATCACTCATGAAAGCTGTAATGTCTATGTCCATTGGCAGCAGCAATGGGGTCTCAATGGGAACAATCAGGGAGGGTCATCTGGATAATTTTTCTGACTATATGGCCTCCAGTCACTTTTTTCTGACCTTCCTAGACTTTATAAAATACATAATATCCTTTAAGAATTTCTTTTTTATTTTTTTAAAATATATTTATTTATTTATGGCTGCGTTGGGTCTTCATTGCTGCACGTGGGCTTTCTCTAGTTGTGGCGAGCAGGGGCTACTCTTCGTTGCGGTGCGCGGGCTTCTCACTGCAGTGGCTTCTCTTTTTGAGGAGCATGGGCTCTAGGCACGTGGGCTCAGTAGTTGTGGCTCACGGGCTTTGTTGCTCCGCGGCATGTGGGATCTTCCCAGACCAGGGCTCGAACCTGTGTCCCCTGCATTGGCAGGTGGATTCTTAACCACTGTGTCACCAGGGAAGCCCAAGAATTTCTTTTTTATTGAAGTATAGTTAATTTATAATGTTGTGTTAGTTTCAAGTGTACAAAAAAGTGATTCAGTTATATATATACATATATTTATCTATACTTTTTCAGATTCTTTTCCATTGTGTTATAAGATATTGAGTACAGCTCCCCAGTTGTTAACCTATTTTGTATATAGTAGTGTATATCTGTTAATCCCAAACTTCTAATTTTAATTTCCTTAAACTGCCTAGAGTGAGTAAACTCTGCTATGTGTACTCTAAATTCTGACTGATACAGACCTGCTTTCACCACATCTAAGAATACATTTTCACTGAGGGACAATTTATGTGCCAGGCACTGTTCTAGATTCTAGGTAAGCATTACTGCATGACACTGTGTACAGCAGACATAGTTCCTGCCTAACGAAGCTTGTGTTCTCAGAGAGAACTAAGCAGGAGAGTGTATTTCTTTTCAGAGTTTGAGATTTGATGAGAATGAGCCCTCTGGCATGTAAGTCTTACACAGGTTTCATGTGGCCGTAAAAAGCTCAGCAGATGTGTTTTTTCAGAAAGCCATCTCAAAGTACATCAGGACAGATATCTAGTGAATGTGGCCGCTGGATTTCCTCTAGTTTCCTGACAGAGGTTGTGGCGACAATTATACTCTGCCTGTCCGTGATGAGCTCCTGCCTGTAGCAGGGCGCCACCGTGGAATTCTGCAGTCGATCGTGTTACCCTGGAATTCCCGCATGGTAATTGTATATATTGTTAGCAAGTTTTGACACCGCACCTAATATTCGTGTTACAGGTGGAATTCTTCATTTTGCCAACAAGAATCATCTTGCTAAACAGTCCAGAGGCTACACAGGAATCACTGGGTATTTCACATGAGAAGTCTGCAACAACAATCTGGATGTGGACCTGTGAAAATCCTGTATCTACCACAAGTCCATCTGGGGCTTTAATTTCTTCCTGTGGGATTTTGACATTTAGCACCATATTAGTCTACCAATTCACACTGTAAACTCTTTCATATGCATCTAAAAGTTTCTGATAACTTCATTTCCACATTACATAAGTTCTATTCTACACAGTGATTAGCTGAGCGATTTTATCCATTAGCTGAGTGATTTTATCCATTCACCTAACTTCTAACAGTAACCAGTTCTGACCAACTGAATGTCCTACAATTCAATTCTCACAGTAACTACTTGGAGTCAGACTAAGAAGTGACACTTCAGATTAGCACTCCAGTCTAAGACGTCAGCTCCACAGTTTTGAACCCTCAATCCCGTAGACTGCTCTCACTTCAGACGCCGGTGGCAAGTATCAGGTCCCAAGTTACCCACACTGCTGTTCAACTTGCCTTCACAGTCGGGGGTTTCCATTCATGGGACTAGGAAAACATTTTGCAATTACGTACTTATTACCAATTTATTATAAAGGACAATTCAAGAACAGCCAGTTGTAGGAAATGCATAGAGCAAAGTGTGGAGGAAGGGCAGGGAGCCTCCATGACCTTTCCAGCATGCCACCTTCCCAATACCTCAGTGTGTTCACCAACCCCAATATCTCTAAACCCCTTTGTTTAGGGGTTCTTGTGGAGGTTTCATTACATAGGCATAATTGATTAAATCATTGGCCACTGATGATAAATTCCCCAGAGGTTGGAGATGGGGAAGAAATTTCCAACCTTTAATCAAGGCTTGGTCTTTCTGGTCAGCAGTCCCCATCTTGAAGGTATCTAGAAACCCCCAGCCACAATCATCTTATTAACACACAAAAGACACTCTTATCACTCAGAGTTTCCAAGGGTTTTAGGACTGTGTGCCAAGAATAGGGAACAAAGACCAACTTTATTATTTTTCTTATACCATAATGCTTTAATAGATATGTAAAGAAAAGATTTTAGGAAGGGCAAGAATAAAACCCTGGGGCAACAGCTAGGAAGCTTTTGGCGTAATGCAGGCAAGCACCTAACCTATAGTGGTTAGGCTACAGTGGTAGCAGTAAAACTGATCAATGGGCCTCTGCTTGGAAACGCCTAGTAATGTCGACTACTAAGAACATGGGAACAAGAGCTCCATTTCATTCTTGGGAAGTCTAGACAGTTAGAAAATTCTTCTTTAAGCAATTGGACAAGGTGTATCAAGACTGTTGAAAATAGCCATGTTCCTTGGTTCAGAAATTTCATTCTAAAAAATTCATCTTAAGGAGATATTTTAACAAAAAAAGAAAAAAATGAAAATGTGTGGAGTTATTTATTGTGGCATTAATTGTGAGCAAAAAAACCCTTAAAATCTGGTCATAGAAAGATGACAAAGAAAATTATGGTACTATAATTCAGTGGATTTTTATGCAGCCACTAAAAATTAAAATTATGAAGAAACAACTCATCATAGAAAATGTTTGTGATAGAATATAAAGCAAGTAAAGATCACTATAAAATGTTTGTTAGCTTGTATCCACTTTCTTAAAATTGGTCTTTATGTGAACGTCTTGAAAAGGAACATGGGGGAAAATAATGTGTTAAAAGGGTGTTGAGGATGGTTTTTTTTTTTTTAACATTTTCCATAAATTTTACAGGCTACTGATTTTGGTGTTGGCTTCTGAGAGATTTCATGTTCATTTGACAATGGTTCCATACCGAGATATCAGATTGTTCTCTGATGAGTAAAAGGTAAACTTCCCCAATAAACTGAACCATAACGCTAAATGAATCAGAGGGAATTGCTCTTTTTTGGAATCATAAGCCTTTCTGCAGAGCCCAAGGCCAAGGATGTGAAGGTACAAATATAACTGGAATCTAATCCAGAAGCCTATGTGTCCTTTTAAGGTCTTGGAACAAAAAATACACTCTTCTAATACTTTTCTCTTCCCTTCTGTAATCCTTGCTTCTCCATGAAGCAAAAAACACCTCCCGGAAAGGATTAACATTCCTTCTAGCTTCCTCGTTGTGCACACACCAAGGAGAAGCCTATCCTTGTAATGATATCAATCCACTCCCAAGAATTTGACTCACTAGATAGCCCCTTCTCATTCTTCATAGATGTGTGACTGACTCTAAAATGGTATAACTAGAATTTCAAATGGAATCATTAAGGTCTGTTGAATATCTTGTCCATGTCTCCTGTGGACAACCAACTCCCCAGTGATGAAATGACAGAAAATAGACGATGAAACGATAGAACACTGAAGTTAAGAGCATACTGCACAGGCTGGTTTCAAAAAGAATTGCGATGCTCTTAAAATCAACAAGGGACTTGACAAGAGTTAGTCTTGTCACCATTGTTCCCCCAGGTCCAAATGGCTTCATCAATTATATGCCTTTCCCCACTTTAAGCTCATGACACAAGCAAAGCAAGTATTTATAAAATATATGGTGCTTGTAGAAATCTAGAAGTAGAAAACATGTTCTTTGAATTCAGGGAATTTCTTATTTCATGGGCATAAGAGATTCACTCCAACATCAATTAGAGAACAAACCAAGACATATGTAATGAAATGCTAAACTTAGTGGTCAAGTTATGTGACATAGGGGACAGAACTTCCTCTGGAATCACAGATCAGCTTTAAATTCCAGTTCTACCGCTTACAAATTAAGTGACCTTGATGAGTTATTTTAATGTCCTTGAGCTTCTGTTTCTTTTTCTCTAAAGTGTAAAAACAACAATAGGCCTCATATGTGCGAGAAAAAGTTACCTAATGCAGTGAGGTTCAGGTTTCAGAAAAACGTTTAGAAAGAATGTTTGTGGTATTGAATTTCAGGCAGAGACAGTAGAGCACAATTTCAAAAGTAGGTGGCATATCCAGTATTTTGTAATAACTGTAAATGAAAAGTAACTCTTAAAAATTGTATACAAATTTTTTAAAATTTAATTTAAATAAATAATTTTTTGAAAAGTGGGTGGCATATTATGTTAAAATTATATATTTTTTTAATTTATATATATAATATATATATATATAATATGAAGCAGTTTGGAGGAGGTGCTAAGTTGGAAGCCATCCTGTGAGTTGATATTTATTCCCCTGGGTTGAGTATAAGCTAAAAGAATTTACCCGTAGACACAACCTAGTGTCACGGAACCAGGGAAATCCCTGCTCTCCTGGATGAATGCTACGGCACCTCTGTAGGTGGATGACATGTAAACAGCTACTCTACAAAATCTTATCTCATTTAAAAATTGAGTATTTGTCAAAAAACCTCCACCCTCCTTAAAATATAAGGTTTACTGTATAAAAAAGAAGAAAGAATGAAAATATCCTCAATGGCAAAAACACTCACCAGGAAAACATGACCCTGAAAATTATAATGACAGATGAAAATTGTAATCAAAATTAACATAAAAATTCATCAAACAATTGCCTCTTTAAAACAGTGGATATAAAGGTTCAGTAATGCAAGATTAATAAGTTTTAGAGATCTGCTGTACAGCAATGAGACTATAGTTAACATTATTGTATTGTACCTTCAAAAATCTGCTAAGAGGGTAGATTTCATGTTAAGTGTTCTTAACACAATGGAATAAAAATAAAATTTAAACACACATACACTTTCAAAGTAGAAAAAAAAAGTGTTCAAAAATATTATAGCCATACAATAATAACAAAAAGATAAATCAGCTTGTAGAATTCAGGGAAAAAATAGTAGGGAAAATAATCATAAATGAAGATCACGGTAGGAAGTTAAAAAAGACAATCAACACTACCAAAAACAGAGTAAGGGCCAAGAGGACAGGATTAAGAAAAGTAGATAAATGAAATGATACTGTTTAGGTACTTAACGGAAAGAAAATGATAGATTGGAAAACAGGTAAGAACTAGTGGCCTTGAGTTCACGAAAAAAATAGCGGGAAAAAAGGATGAAATTCAGAAATACAGAAAATTTCAATATGCCAATTGAAAGGCATATGTCCCAGGAAATCTTTACAAAATGATCAAACCAAAGCATAACTTAATAAAGTTAATAGGTTTCACAAATAAGAAACAATTCTTCAGGTAATCTGATAAAAATTTGAAGTCATTTCTAGGGGTAAATAGGCTGGCCGTGGTCTTTTCCGTAGTGATATTAATGTTTATAAAGTACTTCCTCAAAGAAAGAAAGCAAGATACCAGAATTTTATACTTGAATAGGCAAATACTATTGAAGTACAATGGCAAAACAAGTATTTTCAGACATGAAGGTACTTAGCAAATACAGCATCCAAGCAATTCTCTTAAAGAAGTCATAATAGGATAAGATTCAGCCAACTAACAGATCATCAGAAAAACTCTAGCAAATGTACTGATGGTGAGCAGTGAGTTCATTTAGAAATAAGTGTATGAATCACTAAAACAATTACGAAAATCATGGCTGTTAAAATAGACTAACATAATCATGACTGTGTATAAACTATATTATTAGCAAAAGTTCGGAAGACGTAAAAATGTCGGGAGGTAATGTAAGTATGCTGAGTTCCTTATATTACTTAGCTGAGTTCATTAATAATAATAATAAAAATATTTTATAACACCTGACCAGGAGTCATGAAAAAAGTTTAAAATACTTAGGAATACACTTGATGAGAAATTTGTAAGCTTTATATGAAGAAACTTTAAAACACTCCTAAAGGACATACACATACAAAAAATTTAAATCAGGGAAAGGTATAATGTATCCTATTCTTAGATATAAAGACACAATATGATAAATATGTTAATTATCCCCAACCTAATATATAAATACAATGCACTCCAGATAAAAATTTATAAATTTGATGTTACCATAAATTTCAAATAGGCCCTCTGGTTCTAAAGTCTATATGCAAAGAGGTACTTTCCAGTATATTCTAAAAATGAACAGTAATGAGGTAGGACTATTCTAATTAGACACCGAAATATTTTATAAAAGACACAAAAATTAAAATAGCATTATATTGTCACACAAAATGTAAAAACATTATAGCAAAATGGAGAACAGAAACAGCATGTATTAAACCTTGATCCATAAGTGATACAGGTAGCTTTATATTAGTTGAGAAATATGGATTATTCAGTCAATGTTGTCAGTATAACAGGGTAGCCATGTGGGGAAAAAAATAAAATTATGTTGACTCCTATGTCAGTCTTCATAACAAAGTAGATTCTAGTTAGAGAAAATATTGAAATGAAATTATAAAATCATGAAAATTCTAGAGGAAATAATTTTTCAAATTTTAGAGGTCATTTTTCAAAATAATTTCTGCATGGTAAATATCTTTCTAAGTATAACATAAATTCCAGAGACCATGAAGTAAAAAACTCTATAATTTTTATTAACATATTTTTAAATACATAATGAACAGGAAGCTTACAGTAAAGAAAACACAGCTGGCTCTCAACTATATAAAAAGATGCACAGTCCCATTGTAATAAGATATGCAAATGAAAACTATAAGGAGGGCTTCCCTGGTGGTGCAGTGGTTGAGAGTCCGCCTGCCGATGCAGGGGACACGGGGTCGTGCCCTGGTCCGGGAAGATCCCACATGCCGCAGAGCAACTGGGCCCGTGAGCCATGGCCACTGAGCCTGCGCGTCCGGAGCCTGTACTCCGCAACAGGAGAGGCCACAGCAGTGAGAGGCCCGCGTACCGCAAAAAAAAAAAGAAAACCATAAGGAGATAACACTTCCTAAATATCAGGTTGGCAAAAAGTAAAAAAACAAAAACGAACAATAACACAATGGTTTGATAAGTACATTTGTGGTAGGAGTATAACTTCATATATGCTCTATGATAAGGAACTTGGAAATATCTATTCAATATAAAAATGTACACCCAGCTTTCCACTCTTTGGAATTTATCTTACAGGTATTCTTGCACCTTAAAATAATGATATATGTATACTGCAGAATTATTTGTAGAAGCAAAAGTTAGGCAGCAACCTAAATTTCCATCAGTAGAGAATTTGTTAAGTAAATCAGACACAGCTAATAGCAATGAATAATATGCAGCCAACAGAAGAATGAGAAATTTTTCTAGGTTACAAATATGGAATAAATCTCCAAGTTATATTGTTAAATAATAAAAGCAAGGTACAACGTGTATACAATAATACAGTATGATTTGTGTGTTTGTATGTATGGGTGTGTGTGTGAGTATGGACTTGAAAATTCATAGACTATCTCAGGAGGAATACACAAGAAACTAGTAACAGTGTGTATCTCTGGAGAGGAGAAATGGATGTCTGGGAGATAGAAATAGGAAAAACAAAGCTACATTTCACTCCCCCTCTTTGATTTTGCCAAATTTTGTATTATTCTGCTAAATTTTTGTATTATCTGCTCAAAGAAATTGATTTCTTAAACTATTGCCCCAGGAAATTAGGACCAGGTTAGGGAAAGGGGAATGGGGGGGGGTTGTTTTTTATTATAAGTTCACTTCTGTTTGACTTCTATTTGACTTAATGTGTGCTATATTTATCTTGTTTTAAAAATTCAAAAATTAAGTATAAAAATAATTTTAAATACCCTGTTCTATTTAAAATACTCTATCCCACTATTCGGCTTTTTGTGCCAATTTTAGGAGTAGAAAATGTGTCGCTGTAGCTCTAATAGAGATAAAATGTTCAATGTATTATGGGAACACAAAAAAGAGATCAATTAATCTCTGAGGAAACTCAGAGATGGAAGGTGCAAGTTTAACTGGCCCTTAAAAAATGTTAAATTCACCAGACAGACACCTGTGCAAAAGTCTTGCAGGCACAGGGTACAGCATTAGCAAAAGCATGGGGATGCACAGAACCTGTCATGTTTGGGGAGCCACAGTGATCCGTGAAGCATGAAGGTAGAAATGACAGAGGAGGAATGGCTAGAAATAAGTTGGAAAAGAGAAGGAGGGGTTGCAGAGAAGACCACAAAGGGCCTTGAATGCCATGCTAAGAAATGACCTTATTTAGTGTATCTGTGGATCCTAAACCTGAGTGGTTGTTAGAATCACCTGGGGGAATTTTGTGAAAATACAAATTCCCAGGCCTCTCTCCCCTACCAAATAAATCTGACTCTCTGATGAATAGACCTGGAAATGTGTATTTTGAAACCAAAAATCCCTCTGCCTCCGTCATAAATAAAGGGGAATCATCAAAATTCCGTGTATGGTGTTTAAAAACACCACTCGGAGTGCAAGGAGAGAGGAATGGAACCAAATGCCCCATTAGGAGGTTAATAGGAATTAATCATATGCAAAGTCCCGTTTCTGGTACCTGTCAGGCTGAAAATTAAGATCTCTTTCCAGGTGCTTAAAGTTCTGAACTTATTCTTGCCTGGACTATGCTGAAGGTGGGGAAGGAATGAAATTGGGAAGAAAGTAGGAAGAGGAATGTCTGCTGTTGAATCGACTACATTTTCCCTGCCCCTTCCTCCAAGCGTCATCACGAAGTTCACACTGTGAATTTCTAGTCAGAAAGAATACAAAAGACACAAGAGCCATCAAGCACATTCATCAGGGTTTTTCCTTAGAAGCAAGGACTCTTCCTCTCTTTTATTAAAGCAGCGATAACCACACTCATAACCGGTCCATGTTCCTGGGCAGCAGATTTTGTGTGACCTTTTTAAAAACTGACTCAGTTGCTTCCATGAGATCCTAGGCTGATGTGAATTATAATACACAAATGGTGCTCACCAGGCACTGGTGCTCTTGAATTACTCTGGAGTCCTTCTTCCAGTAAAAGTGTTTCTTCATTGATTCAATACATATCTGTTGAGCACAGAGATACGAAGACACATTAGACACGGGTCCCATCCTGAAGGATCTAACCTTTCCCTAGTGATCAATAGATCGCTGCAATTTCTTCATCCTGCCCATTTCAGATCCTAGCAGTGAAGAGCTACCGTGAAGTGTTAGCATCCCAAAAGGCTGGATTATTCTTCAGTAGAATAATCCCTGCAAACTTCAGTCTCGAGCTGAACATAGAATATCAAATTTGAAAAGAATCTTCAATCTCACTTTATCCAACCACTTCAATTTATAGATAAGAAAAGTAAGGTAGAGAACAATACATTGATTTGTTCAAAGTTATACAGGAAGCGAAGGGCAAAACTCAAGCTGAAATCAGATGTCTTGACTTCCACTCCGAACCTTAAAGGCTAAATTATAATTTCGAGTTCCAGTGCCATAAGTAATCTTCCTGAATAGGATATGAGTGGGAGTGGGCATTAAATTCACCTCATGTCTTAGGAAAGGTGAGGAAATTAGAGAAATTTAAGTTACTGGAACAGGGGGTATATTGACCCACAGCAGGGAGATTACATGACTTGAGTTTACTCACATGCCCAATTTCTGCAATAGTTATTGAGTGTATATTATCAGTGATAAATAATACAGATAAAGTCCCAACTTTCTGACTTGAATACCCCCTATTATCCCACCCAAGACATATGAGAGTGAGTGTGGCCAATCCATGCTTATTCTTATCTGCGCTAGCTCCAAACCTATAGTTCGTCTTTCTTCCTTTCTCAAGTTTGGCTCTCAAGGCATAAAGCGGAGATTCCAAATACACAGCACGCACGCTATCTCTGTCCTATCCTCTATCCTTGACAGGCATCACTAATCAATCACAACACTCTTTTCACTGTATTGTAAGAAGACCTTAGAATCCTTCCCCATACAACTCTACACCACTACTGCTAATCTATCTAAGATGACGTATGATTGTAAGGTGCATGAATATTGCTCATTTTTTTCCCTACGTAATCTCAGCCTGAATCAAAACTTGAAATAGAATTGTTTGGAGATAGAGTACAAGAGGAAAAGCAAGAGAAGAGTTCTAATGGGTAACAAACAAACAAAACGGGATGTAAGATGGCCCAGAATCCATTCAAATGATTCAATAAATGTTTATTGAGTGTCAGCACCATGCTGGATTGGGGGTAAAATGACATGAATAGACATAATTTCCATCTTCAAAAGTTTCCACACCAGATGGGAAAGATTTCTATAAAGGGATAATTTTTAAGCAATATAGTAATGGTTATAATTGGGTAAGCTCCATGTCTTCAGGCAGGGTTCATGACTGTATTTTTCACTATTGTATACCCAGCACCCACCAGCACACCTGACATGGATGTGGAACGCAGTAATATTTGTTAAATGACCAAGGCAGAGGTCAAAGTACTTAATTTTTCTGGAATAAATAGGCAAAGACCTTAAGGAAAAATCAAAGTTTTCCTGAATCTTGAGAAATCAGTGAGAATTTTCCAGTTGAAGAGGCATGCATAGAGAGAGGAAATCCTATTTATATCTTTGCTCCAAAATTTTGATGAAAAACAAAATAAACCACTTGTCCTCCATCTGTTCATAGATAATAATTACCCACATCCCAAATGACTTAAGTGTGCTTAAAGAATATATAATAAAGTGAAAGGTATGACTATGTTTTCATCAAAGCTGTTGTAATCCATCTTTATTTGCTATAGATATCCTAGAAACCCCAAATTCAGCAGTGCTCACAGATTCCACCTGGGTACGTGCTCTCAGAGTGACCTTCTATCTTCTTTTTGTGTGTGTGCAACACTAATTAAAATCAATTAAGGTGACATGTCATTGACTGGCCTGCTTTTGCCAGGGCATAACGAAGAGACAGAAGAAGAGGCATGAAGGGTAATAATGTGCTATTTGTTTTTACTTCCTAAATTGCAGATGTCTGTTTCTAATGGATGAACAACTGAAATTTCAAAGCACTTACTTCAAGCATAACTAAATGTCTTCAATCAAGCAGCTTTACTAGAGATTTGATTAACATTATCTCTTCTTCAAATGTGTTTGAAAGAATTTTTTTTTTGTGGTACGTGAGCCTCTCACTGTTGTGGCCTCTCCCGTTGCGGAGCACAGGCTCCGGACGCGCAGGCTCAGCGACCATGGCTCACAGGCCCAGCTGCTCCGCGGCATGTGGGAACTTCCCAGACTGGGGCACGAACCCGTGTCCCCTGCATCGGCAGGCGGACTCTCAACCACTGCACCACCAGGGAAGCCCCTGAATATATTCTTGAAGAATATCTTCAATCTTCCCTGTCTTTGAACTGTGATAAGCCTTAAGAGCCTACGCCTCCCTCTTTTGTACTTGATTATATATTCTTTTGTGTGGGTGCATTAACTGCTTTATGTGTGCTAAATCATGTCTCCAGAGAGCTTGTAGGTCCAAGGCAAAGAGATCAGGCCTTCTATTTCCCTTATGTCACATATAAAAAGGAGAGAGGGCAAAGAGAATAAAGGAGAGGAGAAGGGAAGAAAGGAAAACAGGAGAAAACAGGGGAAAGAAGTAATAAGAAGACCCAAATGTGTGCATGTTGGACACCCATTATCCTCCAAGCATGGTGCTATGTGCTTTCATATAACGTGTGCCACTTAATCCTGTTAAGAATACTGTAAAAAAAAAAAAAAAGCACCTCTTCCCCTTTTGAAGATAAGGAAAGTGAAACACAAATTGGTTACCAGCTGAATGCCAGAAGCAGAACAAAACCCAGGTCTGTCCTTTGTGTTTACTTTTCCTTCTGAAAGAAGTTGCCTTGTCAAAACCCCTTCTCAGGGGACAGAAATGGACGGCCCTGTCTTATACCAACAGACTCTGACTCTCCCCCCATCCCTTGGGCACAAATGACCGAATAGGATTTCGGCATCTGAGGCATGTCTCTGTCTTATGTGAAAAGATTAAGCCATTCAGATTATTTTTATTATTTGACTTAGAAAATAACTGAGAGACTGAATTAGTTAGATGTAAGACACATGACCAAAAATAATAAGTTAAGAAATGTCCTGTCAAGCCACAGGATAGAATATATTTACAATACTTATAACCAACAAATGACTTATATATGGATTATATAAATAGTTCACACATATCTATGAGGAAAAGGCAGACAACATTACAGAAAAATGGTCAAAAGGCTTGAACAGTTACCTCACAAAAAAAATATGCTATGTAGGGTGGCCATCTAACGTATCATCCAAACTGGGACCACTTTTGAAATGAAAAGGGCCCTACTTCTAATTTTATCAAGACAACAGAGTAAGCCAGGACTGACCCAAGCAAACTATGATGTGTGGGTCATTCTACCCAAATAGCATCAAATATATGAAAAAATACTTGACTTCATAGGTCATTCAGGAAATGCAAATTAAAACTACAATGAGATACTTCCATACACCCATTAGAATAACTGAAAAGAAAAAGAATAATAGTACCAACAGTCAATTTTTTTTTAGAAGTAACCCTTTTTTAAAAAAATATTATTTATTTTATTTATTTATTTTTGGCTGTGTTGGGTCTTCGTTACTGCGCGTGGGCTTTCTCTAGTTGCGGTGAGCGGGCTTCTCGTTGCGGTGGCTTCTCTTGCTGCGGAGCATGGGCTCTAGGTGCATGGGCTTCAGTGGTTGTGGCGCACAGGCTCTAGAGTGCAGGCTCAGTAGTTGTGGCGCAAGGACTTAGTTGCTCCGCGGCATGTGGGATCATCCCGGACCAGGGCTCGAACCCATGTCCCCTGCATTGGCAGGCAGATTCTTAACCACTGCACCACCAGGGGAGCTGGGCATCTGGGGAGTTTATCTTCATCAAAAGCTTTTTCAGTGATATAAATGAAACCAAAAATAAACTGAGCCAAGTGGATGATGAACCCTCATGTCTTCCAGGACAAGGACTAGAAGACTTTCAAAATGTAGTGCAAATAGAGAAGTATCCTCTTGGTTCAAACCCATCATCTTTCCTGGTTGTATAAACCATGAGTGGTGCCGAAATAACAGGTCTTATGGCATTTCATGTTGACACATTTATTGAGCTGTACGATGTGCCAGATGCTAAGCATGGGGTGATAGAGCTGAACGTAACATGACTTCTCCTTTTGGCCTCATAGCTTTTGTCTGTTTTGTTTGACACTGAATCTCCAGCACCTGGAATAGCATTTAGCACATAACAGCACATTCATTTATGGAATGAATCAGTGAATGAGTAGGTACAATAGATATACAAACAAGCACCATGCAATGGAACATAGTAGCTGTATAACAGGCTTCAGTGATGCAGGGGAAGTAGTTATTTCTCCAGTAGTGGTGAGGAAAAACTACACAGAAAGGACTATTAGGTTGAGCCCTAAAGAAATTTCTCTGATTTATGGAGAGACAATGAAACACATCACAAGCAGGGAGAACACCATAGGGAAATTTGGGGTATGTATGTGTGTGCATAGTTTGTTCAATTCTTCTTTTCCACAATCCAATCAATGAAAAGTGAGGAGATGTGATGGTTCACAGACCACAAAGTACATACTCCAGTGGTCTCCTAAATCAGCTGGTCAACTCTGTCTACACAAAATAAAGAGGGATAAAGAATTATCCAGATCATATACGCTACTAGAAAAAATAAAAGAATATTTGAAGATTTAGTTCTCCAGCTTAGTAATCTTCCATGGTGGTTTTCAAATTGAATTTCATATAGCCCTAGGGTATATCTAAGAGGTACAGCTTCATAAACCACCCTGGAGTGAGAGTTGGAGGAAAAGCAGACAAGGCCCCAGGGCCTCCACCCCTGATTTAACAGCAACAACTCCTCTTTTATCTGTTTTCTGTGAGATTTTACTGGGAAAGACATTCTCTTTATAACTAGGTAGTTATTCTACATTTTTAAAAAATAAAGTTTTAAACAGCTGACCTATAAAGTGCAAACTCACAGAATAATTGTACATCCACTTACTGTACTTTCTGTAGACACAATTTAATCACTGTAAGTAAAAAGAGAACTCAATGGGTTTTTATTTCTTTGAAATTATGATCTACCCTGACATTCCTAGTCTACAAGGGAGTAATATCTAGTTGTGATTTTTAACACCATAAAAGAGAAGGCATCTGTCACAATTGTCTCAAAGATGAAAGAGTTGTCAAAGTACTAATTTTGATCACCTCTCCCCATTCTCATATCCTGTACCATGTTATTTTTTTGGTATACTTTGCACTGGGAACTTCGAGCCCTTTCAAACCTGTCTCTTGGTTGCCATGCTGTTTTGGTGGCTGGGTGTGAGAAATAAAATATTATCTCACGCTCCTGTCTTAGATTTTTCCCCATTTAGTCTTAGTTCGTGACTTTATTTGCATGCATTTACATTCTTCATTTCATTTATAAAATAAGTCAAGGGATTTTATAGGCCTGTTTAATGTGCTAACATACAGGATGCCCATGCCACTTCCAGATAATTTATATATTCAAATGATTCATTTCCTTCGTTCTTTCCTCCAACTCTCCTAAGTGTCACTATTCCTCTTTTAGCAGATGGAATATTATAATTTTTAACAAAGCAATTTTATAAGTTCCTGAAGCAACAGATGTATGTGTGTATACATAATTGAAACTGACCAAATACATATATATAAATATATGTGTATATAAAATTTGACTATTTATATCACCTGTATATAAAAGATAGCAACAGTCAATTTCTGCTCCTGCACTAGCCCTGTGTCCTTGGCCTCCTCGATTATAACATAGGAGTAACTGTATCTAGAATTTATATAGAGATGCATCATAGGTATATAATAGCCATGCTGTAATTGATCTTTATTTCCTGCTATTGTTCTTTCATGGTTTTGACCATAAACTAAGGAAACTGATTTTAAATGTGGTCAGAAGTGTTACGTTTAGATGAGCACTGTTTTTCCATGTGACTACCCTAGGAGACAGAAATGTATTTCAACAATCTTTGTTTATTCAACAAAAATATATTGGCTACCGCTACCCATCAAGGAGGCACTGAGCTTGGGATTGAGACTGAAATATACAAGATCCACTCTTTATTGCCATTTATATCCTAAAGGAGACAAATATTAATCAGAAAAATCACACCACTGGATGTACAATTACAATACTGGCATGAACTAAGGGTTAGACAGAAAGATCCCATTAGGGCCTATGAGAAGGAGCTGATCCAGCCTGAAGGGATCGGGAAAGATATTTCTAAGGAAGGACCTCTTGAGTTAGGATATGAAGGATGAGTGGCGAAGTAGGCACAGTGGGTTGGGGGAGAAAGACCAGAAATCAATGAGATCAGCAAGAGGAAAGCCCCCAGGAAGGGATAGACCATGGGGAGTATGAAGAACAGAAGAAAGACCATGAGTCAGGAGCACAGATGGAGAGATGAGAGTGAAAAGAGACAATTGGCCAACAGTGACCACACATCTCTAGATGCCAGGCAGTACTCTCAGCACTCTACCTGAACTAACTCATTCGATCTTCACAACAACCCTACAAGGTAAGCACTACAAGGTAAGGTGGAAGCTGTGGGGCAAGTACCATCCTACCTCGCGAATGTTACTGAATACTGAAGAGTAGAGGATAGAAGAGTTCATTTATTTAACAAATATTTATTGAAGGCTAATTGCATCTCAGGCACTCTTCTAGACACTGCTTTATGTGGGCAAAAAGAAAAGAAAAGCAGGAGAGAAGAGAAAAATCCATAGGAATCATGGAAGCTTTCCAGAGGTACTGGGGCCAATAGTGTAATTCTGTTCTGCTAATGGAGTGTGAGGGGTCGACTGGCCAGTTGGCAAAGACAGATCTATGTCATTTTCCATTGGTAGATATCCATGGCCATATCTCTCCTCTTCCTAAAATGAAAAGCAAAATTGATTCAAGCCATTTGCTTGTAGCTGCAGAAAGCTTTAGGGAGCAAACCAGTCCAGCCGGTCACCTGGCTCTTCCAACCAGTCCTTTCAGCAACTTTTGGAACTTCTGATGACAGATTGAATGTGTTCTCCTCAAGTCCCTGAAGCATAGAACCACCTTGTGTGTTCTACCATATTCTCTCCTCTTTGGTTGCCCCTGTGGTCTTGCTGAAATCACACCTACTCACAATGCAATTCTGCACACCAGCCCAAAGGAGATATTTCTGGTCCCCTTGCACTTTCACATGGCACATGTTCAACTCAGGCCCAGGAAACAGTCTGGAAAATTTGTAACAGAAGAAAAAGAGGTGGTTGGAACCCCAGACCTACTGCATCCTTTATCATGTGTCACAGTCAGGACCAGGTATTTTTCTATAAACTAGGTTCATTCCTCCTATTCCTCCATAATTGCACCCTCAACTCTGTTCTATTTGTAAAGATCTTAATTGGTTCAACTGGGCCAAGACTAGAAGGGGACCAAGCCGTGTGAAATAGAGGAAGAGCATGGGCTTTGGACTTATACATGAACCCTCATGGTTACTAGAGTCAGATTACCTGTCTCGAATTCTAGCTCCACCACATGGCAGTTCCTAGAGCAAGTTACTTAACTTCTCTATGCCTCAGTTTCTTCATCTATAAAATGGGGCAATATTCTTAACTCCAGTTTCATAGGGTTACTGTGAGGATTATATTAGATATAGATATATGTAATAGATCTATTATATTCATAATATACCCATTTTATATATAATATATAAATAAATACTATACATAAAATAAATACATATAATGCACTTAAAGCAGTGTCTAAAATTAGATGTTATTATTACCAGATGTCCTAATTATCTATTGCTGCATTAAAAAAACCACCGCAAAATTGAATGTTGTAAAGCAAGAGCCATTTTATTAGGCTCACAGCAGAGATAGTGCATAAACTAGAGTGGCTTGAATGTCTGGAAGGAGCTGAGACAGCATTACTGAGGCTCTGTCTGGTGTCTCCATTCTATCACTTGGATTCCTTAGTTATTCTCCCCAGGGTGCCTCCTAGACCTAGAATGTCCAAGATAACTTACTCATATGTCTTGCAATTGTGTTGGAACAGCTGGGGCTGCGAGGCCATCTCTCTATCTATCTCCATGTAGCTAACTTAGACTTCCTTGAGGCATGGTAGAATCAGGGTAATCAGACTTCTTACCTGGCAGCTGGCTTCCCAAGAGTGAGCATTCCAAAAGAACCATAAGGCTCCTTATGAACTAGCCTCCGAAGTCATACACGCATCCCTTCTGCCACATTCTATTGGTCAGCCAAGATTCAAGGCATAAAGATGACACAGAACATGAATACCAGGAGACATGACTCATTGAAGTGCTATCTTTGGAGACTAGGTATCAGTTTTCCCTTTGGCCTGCAATGATCCACATCCTTCCCACGTGCAAAATAAATTCACCCAAAGAGGGCAGCAACAATATCTCTCATCCCACACACTCTTCAATATTACCTTAACAGTCCCCCGCTAAGATGGAGAGTACATTTCTCTACCCCCTTGGATCTGAGAGAGGCTATGACAGCTTTGACTACTAGGATACAGTGGAAATGATGTTGTTCCAGTCCCATGTGTAGCCCTAACTGACCTAGGAGCTTCTTCTTTCATCTTGGAAGCTAGTCATCACTTAAGAAGGGTAACTACCTTGAATTCACTGTGCTATGAAAAGTACAAGCCAAAGGTCCTGAAGGATGAGATGTGATGTAGGAGGAGAAAAGGTCCAAAGAACACCAAGGCACCAGGCACATGGCTGAAAAAGACATCTTGGACATCTAGCCCAGTTGATCCTTCAGATGCCTCCAGCCCCAAGTGCCGTCTGGCTGGAACCATGTGAGAGACTCCAGGTAAGAACCACCCAGCTTAACCCAGTCAACCCCTAGAACTCTGATATGTAATAATAAATTGCTCTTTTAAGCCCCTAAGTTTTAGGTGGTTTGTTAGCAGTAAGAGATAACTAAGAATGCTTGCTAATCTTGGTCAAGCCTCTTAATCTATCTGAGCCTCAGCTTCTCCAGCTGTCACAGAGGAGACACAAAATATTCATTCCTTTGCCATCTTTTATCCCAGGATGTGGCAGGGATTTTAGAGTTGTTTTGCCATTCTTACGCAACATCTTCAGAGGGAGAATGTTCTTCCTCTTGGTTTGACAGAGAAATAAGAAAGCAGAAGAATGCATTATTGAAGCACCAGAGTATTTCCCACCTCTTCTTTCCTAACATCAGCCTGAGTATCTCCTGTGCTGTTGCCTCTATATAAAGAGGAGACCAGCTGCCCGAGCTCCAGCCAGCCTTTCATCCTAATGGAGATCTCAGAAGGAAAGACACATTGCACTCAAAAACCTTCCCTGGAATCATGTACCTTTCACACCTCTGGTCTTTGGATATTTGTGTGCTTTTTAAATGGATAATTTTTTTCCCAAACCACAGTCAGTGTGAATACCAAAAAGAAAATTACAGACTATTTTGGAAATCCAAAAACTATGCATATCTAGGACTGTGACCATTATAGACACCTAGTATGCAATGAATTATAAATGGATACAGAAAAGGAGGATGCCTTGTTTCATTTTTATTGTCTTTATATTTCAAAAATCTCTATTTCTCAAAGAATGTTTGTGTAAACATATCACAGTCACCAGGGTGCTTGTTAAAAATGCAGATTCCAGACACATATTGAATCAGATTCTTTCGGAATAGAAGCTGGGAATTTGTATTTTGAACAAGAACACATAGTGATTATTAAGAACACTAAAATTCAAGAACCACACTCTTAAGTTCCCATGTTTCTTTCCATACTTGATGTGGGAGTAATTTAAATGGCTAAGACAGAAGAACAAAGAGACCCAAGCAAAAGGAGCTTCAAGATGGCGGAAGAGTAAGACACGGAGATCACCTTCCTCCCCACAGATACACCAGAAATACATCTACACGTGGAACAACTCCTACAGAACACCTACTGAACGCTGGCAGAAGACCTCAGACCTCCCAAAAGGCAAGAAACCCCCCACGTACCTGGGTAGGGCAAAAGAAAATGAATAAACAGAGACAAAAGAATAGGGATGGGACCTGCACCAGTGGGAGGCAGCTGTGAAGGAGGAAAGGTTTCCACACACTAGGAAGCCCCTTTATGGGCGGAGACTGCTGGTGGCGGAGGGGAAAGCTTCAGAGCCGCGGAGGAGAGCGCAGCCACAGTGGTGCGGAGGGCAAAGTAGACAGGCTCCCGCACAGAGGATCGGTGCCGACCGGCACTCACCAGCCCAAGAGGCTTGTCTGCTCCCTTGCCAGGGTGGGCAGGGCTGGGAGCTGAGGCTCGGGCTTCAGAGGTCGGATCGCAGGGAGAGGACTGGAGTTGGCGGCGTGAACACAGCCTGCAGGTGGTTAGTGCACCACAGCTGGCCGGGAGGGAGTCCTGGAAAAGTCTGCAGCTGCCAAAGAGGCAAGAGACTTTTTCTTCCCTCTTTGTTTCCTGGTGCGCGAGGAGAGGGGATTAAGAGCGCTGCTTAAAGGAGCTCCAGAGATAGGCGCAAGCCGCGGCTAAAAGCACGGACCCCAGAGACGGGCATGAGATGCTAAGGCTGCTGCTGCCGCCACCAAGAAGCCTGTGTGTGAGCACAGGTCACTATCCACACCCCCCCTTCCGGGGATCCTGTGCAGCCCGCCACTGCCAGGGTCCTGGGATACAGAGACAACTTCCCCGGGAGAACGCACGGCGTGCCGCAGGCTGCTGCAATGTCACGCCAGCCTCTGCTGCCACCGCAGGCTCACCCCGCATCCGCAACCCTCCCTCCACCCGGCCTGAGTGAGCCAGAGCCTCCGAAACCTGCAGCCTGTGAAAAGGAGACCCCAAACACAGTAAGTTAAGCAAAATGAGAAGACAGAGAAACACACAGCAGTTGAAGGAGCAAGGTAAAAACCCACCAGACCTAACAAATGAAGAGGAAATAGGCAGTCTACCTGAAAAAGAATTCAGAAAAATGATAGTAAAGATGATCCAAAATCTTGGAAATAGAATGGAGAAAATACAAGAAACGTTTAACAAGGACCTAGAAGAACTAAAAAGCAAACAAACAGTGATGAACAACACAATAAATGAAACCAAAAAATTCTCTAGAAGGGATCAATAGCAGAATAACTGAGGCAGAGGAACAGATAAGTGACCTGGAAGATAAAATAGTGGAAATAACTACTGCAGAGCAGAATAAAGAAAAAAGAATGAAAAGAATTGAGGACAGTCTCAGAGACCTCTGGGACAACATTAAACACACCAACATTCGAATTATGGGGTCCCAGAAGAAGAAGAGAAAAAGAAAGGGACTGAGAAAATATTTGAAGAGATTATAGTTGAGAACTTCCCTAATATGGGAGAGGAAAAAGTTAATCAAGTCCAGGAAGCACAAAGAGTCCCATACAGGATAAATCCAAGGAGAAACACGCCAAGACACATATTAATCAAATTATCAAAAATTAAATACAAAGAAAAAATATTAAAAGTAGCAAGGGAAAAACAACAAATAACACACAAGGGAATACCCATAAGGTTAATGGCTGATCTTTCAGCAGAAACTCTGCAAGCCAGAAGGGAGTGGCAGGACATATTTAAAGTGATGAAGGAGAAAAACCTACTACCAAGATTACTCAACCCAAAAAGGATCTCATTCAGATTTGATAGAGAAATTAAAACCTTTACAGACAATCAAAAGCTAAGAGAATTCAGCACCACCAAACCAGATTTACAACAAATGCTAAAGGAACTTCTCTAGGCAGGTAACACAAGAGAAGGAAAACACCTACAACAACAAACCCAAAACAATTAAGAAAATGGTAATAGGAACATACATATCAATAATTACCATAAATGTAAATGGATTAAATGCTCCACCCAAAAGATATAGATTGGCTGAATAAATACAAAAACAATACCCATATATATACTGTCTACAAAAGACCCACTTCAGACCTAGGGACACATACAGACTGAAAGTGAGGGGATGGAAAAAGATATTCCATGAAAATGGAAATCAAAAGAAAGCTGGAGTAGCAATTCTCACATCAGACAAAATAGACTTTAAAGCAAAGACTATTACAAGAGACAAAGAAGGACACTACATAATGATCAAGGGATCGATCCAAGAAGAAGATATAACAATTGTAAATATTTATGCACCCAACATAGGAGCACCTCAATACATAAGGCAAATACTAACAGCCATAAAAGGGGAAATCGACAGGAACACAATCATAGTAGGGGACTATAACACCCCACTTTCACCAATGGACAGATCATCCAAAATGCAAATAAATAAGGAAACACAAGCTTTAAATGATACATTAAACAAGATGGACTTAATGGATATTTATCGGACAGTCCATCCAAAAAAGCAGATTACACATTCTTCTCAAGTGCTCATGGAACATTCTCCAGGACAGATCATATCTTGGGTCACAAATCAAGCCTTGGTAAATGTTAAAAATTGAAATCGTATCCAGTATCTTTTCCAACCACAAAGCTATGAGACTAGATATCAATTACAGGAAAAAACCTGTAAAAAATACAAACACATGGAGGCTAAACAACACACTACTTAATAACCAAGAGATCACTGAAGAAATCAACGAAGAAATCAAAAAATACCTAGAAACAAATGACAATGAAAACACGACAACCCAAAACCTATGGGATACAACAAAAGCAGTTCTAAGAGGGAAGTTTATAGCAATACAATCCTACCTCAAGAAACAAGAAACATCTCAAATAAGCAACCTAACCTTACACCTAAAGCAATTAGAGAAAGAACAAAAAAAACCCCAAAGTTAGCAGAAGGAAAGAAATCATAAAGATCAGATCAGAAATAAATGAAAAAGAAATGAAGGAAATGATAGCAAAGATCAATAAAACTAAAAGCTGGTTCTTTGAGAAAATAAACAAAATTGATGAACCGTTAGCCAGACATATCAAGAAAAAAAGGGAGAAGACTCAAATCAATAGAATTAGAAATGAAAAAGGAGAAGTAACAACTGACACTGCAGAAATACAAAGGATCATGAGAGATTACTACAAGCAACTCTATGCCAATAAAATGGACAGCCTGGAAGAAATGGACAAATTCTTAGAAATGCACAACCTTCCGAGACTGAACCAGGAAGAAATAGAAAATATGAACAGACCAATCACAAGCAATGAAATTGAAACTGTGATTAAAAATCTTCCAACATGGGCTTCCCTGGTGGCGCAGTGGTTGGGAGTCCGCCTGCCGATGCAGGGGACACGGGTTCATGCCCCGGTCCGGGAGGATCCCACATGCCGCGGAGCGGCTGGGCCCGTGAGCCATGGCCGCTGAGCCTGTGAGCCATGGCCGCTGAGCCTGCGCGTCCGGAGCCTGTGCTCCGCGACGGGAGAGGCCACAGCAGTGAGAGGCCCGCGTACCGCAAAAAAAAAAAAAAAAAAAAAAAAAAAATCTTCCAACAAACAAAAGCCCAGGACCAGATGGCTTCACAGGTAAATTCTGTCAAACATTTAGAGAAGAGCTAACACCTATCCTTCTCAAACTTTTCCAAAATAGAGCAGAAGGAGGAACACTCCCCAACTCATTCTACGAGGCCACCATCACCCTGATACCAAAACCAGACAAAGATGCCACAAAGAAAGAAAACTACAGGCCAATATCACTGTTAAACATAGATGCAAAAATCCTCAACACAATACTAGCAAACAGGATCCAACAGCACATTAAAAGGATCATATACCATGATCAAGTGGGGTTTATCCCAGGAATGCAAGGATTCTCCAATATATGCAAATAGAACAATGTGATACACCATATTAACAAATTGAAGGAGAAAAACCATATGAACATCTCAATAGATGCCAAAAAATCTTTCGACAAAATTCAACACCCATTTATGATAAAAACCTTCCAGACAGTAGGCATAGAGGGAACTTTCCTCAATATAATAAAGGCCATATATGACAAACCCACAGCCAACATCATCCTCAATGGTGAAAAACTGAAACCATTTCCACTAGGGTCAGGAACAAGACAAGGTTGCCCACTCTCACCACTATATTCAACATAGTTTTGGAAGTTTTAGCCACAGCAATCAGAGAAGAAAAGGAAATAAAAGGAATCCAAATTGGAAAAGAAGAAGTAAGACTGTCACTGTTTGCAGATGACATGATACTAAACATAGAGAATCCTAAAGATGCTACCAGAAAACTACTAGAGCTAATCAATGAATTTGGTAAAGTAGCAGGATACAAAATTAATGCACAGAAATCTCTTGCATTCCTATACACTAATGATGAAAAATCTGAAAGTGAAATTAAGAAAACACTCCCATTTACCATTGCAACAAAAAGAATAAAATATCTAGGAATAAACCTACCTAAGGAGACAAAAGACCTGTATGCAGAAAACTATAAGACACTGATGAAAGAAATTAAAGAAGATACAAATAGATGGAGAGATATACCATGTTCTTGGATTGGAAGAATCAACATTGTGAAAATGACTTTATTACCCAAAGCAATCTACAGATTCAATGCAATCACTATCAAACTACCAATGGTATTTTTCACAGAACTAGAACAAAAAAATTCACAATTTGTTTGGAAGCACAAAAGACCCCGAATAGGCAAAGCAATCTTGAGAAAGAAAAACGGAGGCTAGGGAAATCAGGCTCCCTGACTTCAGACTATACTACAAAGCTACAAGACAGTATGGTAATCAAGACAGTATGGTACTGGCACAAAAACAGAAATATAGATCAATGGAACAGGTTAGAAAGCCCAGAGATAAACTCACGCACATATGGTCACCTTATCTTTGATAAAGGAGGGAAGAATATACAGTGGAGAAAAGACAGTCTCTTCGATAAGTGGTGCTGGGAAAACAGGACAGCTACATGTAAAAGAATGAAATTAGAACACTCCCTAATACCACACACAAAAATAAATTCAAAATGGATTAAAGACCTAAATGTAAGGCCAGACACCATCAAACTCTTAGAGGAAAACATAGGCAGAACACTCTGTGACATAAATCACAGCAAGATCCTTTTTGACCCACCTCCTAGAGAAAGGGAAATAAAAATAAACAAATGGGACCTAATGAAGCTTAAAAACTTTTGCACAGCAAAGGAAACCATAAATAAGACGAAAAGATAACCCTCAGAATGGAAGAAAATATTTGCAAATGAAGCAACTGACAAAAGATTAATCTCCAAAATTTACAAGCAGTTCATGCAGCTCATTATCAAAAAAAAAAACCAATCCAAAAATGGGCAGAAGACCTAAATAGACATTTCTCCAAAGAAGATAAAGAGATTGCCAACAAACACATGAAAGAATGTTCAACATCATTAATCATTGGAGAAATGCAAATCAAAACTACAATGAGATATCATCTCACACCAGTCAGAATGGCCATCATCAAAAAATATACAAACAATAAATGCTGGAGAGGATGTGGAGAAAAGGAAACCCTCTTGCACTGTTGGTGGGAATGTAAATTGATACAGCCACTATGGAGAACAGTATGAAGGTTCCTTAAAAAACTAAAAATAGAACTACCATACAACCCAGCAATTCCACTACTGGGCATATACCCTGAGAAAACCATAATTCAGAAAGAGTCATGTACTACAATGTTCACTGCAGCTCTATTTACAGTAGCCAGGACATGGAAGCAACCTAAGTGTCCACTGACAGATGAATGGATAAAGAAGATGTGGCACGTATATACAATGGAATATTACTCAGCCATAAAAAGAAACGAAAGTGAGTTATTTGTAGTGAGGTGGATGGACCTAGAGTCTGTCATACAGAGTGAAGTAAGTCAGAAAGAGAAAAACAAGTACCGTATGCTAACACATATACATGGAATCTAAAAAAAAAAAAAAATGGTCATGAAGAACCTAGGGGCAAGACGGGAATAAAGAGGCAGACATACTAGAGAATGGACTTGAGGATACGGGGAGGGGGAAGGGTAAACTGGGACAAAGTGAGAGAGTGGCATGGACATATATACACTACCAAATGTAAAATAGATAGCTAGTGGGAAACAGCCGCATAGCACAGGGAGATCAGCTCAGTGCTTTGTGACCACCTAGAGGGGTGGGATAGGGAGGGTGGGAGGGAGGGAGATGCAAGAGGGAAGAGATATGGGGACATATGTATATATATGTATATATAACAGATTCACTTTGTTATAAAGCAGAAACTAACACAGCATTTTAAAGCAATTATACTCCAATAAAGATGTTAAAAAAAAAAGAGAGAGAGACCCCAGCAAAATTTATAAATTCTGGTGCCTTGCATACCTCTTTACAGAATTAATCATGTCTACTTACTTCTGGTCTTAAGGGTATAAGCACTACAGATGTTTCACTGATATTTTTGCTTAATCTATCCAAATGTAAAACAAAAATGAGAATACCTTATAATTTCCAAGGCTTCAGTAGTGTTAATTTAAAGTCATGGAGAGAATGTAATGGTAAAGAGTAATTACTTCCTTTCCAGGTAAAACAGCATGAGAACTCCTTTGAGCTGACCAGATTCTCTAAGTGAAAGAGCATAAGATTTAGAGGACAAGCTTGAGTAAATCAATTAACCCCATTTTCCTCATGTGTTAAGGGAATATCTATAAGGGATTACATAGGGTCTCCATATGGCACAACTCAGTTGTAGTCTATGTGCAGTGTACAACTTGAACACCTGTACATAGAAGTCCTATGAGTGAGCAGTGAAGACTTGCCATATACTGTAGGGATAGTACAGGATTCTTACATGAAGTGGTGATAGGATGGAAAAATAAAGCTTTATTTGGATCTATAAAGCAGGAACCTGAGAAAGAGAATGTGTAGATATTAAATTGTTTGATTGAATCTATTGCTCAGATTCAATAAGATAGTTGATCAGCCCAAAAATATACATGTGTGCACAATTCAGGCATCCACAAACACACACATTGTAGAGGACACTTAAGGTTCCCTGCCCGTATTTTGATTACATTCTCTTTTCTTCTGGAAAATTCCTGATTTCCGTTTGTGGACAGAGCTACTGTTCCTCCATCTCAGGCTATGTGGTATTGTAGGGCTCCTTATTCAGCTACAAGGATGGAAAACATAACCCATGCCTTTATAAACATAAAACATAACCCAATCAGCACACAACCTTTCCTTGGGGATAAGAGGGGTATATGACCCAAGGTGGGCCAGTCAGAGTCGATCTCAGAACTCATACAAGTGCTCCTGGCTAAGGCTCTGGCTCTCCTCTGCTAGACTTGAACTGAAATGGGATGAGGCAGAGGTTGTCGCTGCCATTAGATACTAGGAAAGGCGAGCCAGGAACTACTCAGGAATAAGGGGAGCAACTCAGCAGACTTTTCAGCTACATAAACCTGTCAATGCCCCTTTATGTTTTTGCTTCGGCCAACGTGAATGATTTTACCATCACAAAATGAATACTATGCACAGCAAACAGATCCACTGTTTGACTGACACATACCAGGGTTTTACTTTGTCTGCTGTTTGCCTCTCTGTTCGTTTTTATTACGCTGATGCATCAAGTTTAATTACGGTGACTATCTAATTTATCTTCCAAACCAGGACATTTTGGAGAGTGAAAGGGACACTCTTTATGATTATGTCAGGACAAAAGCATGGTCCAAGACAAACCAGGATATATGATCATCCTAATTTTGACGGAACGGTCAGATTGCTGATAATTTGAAGATACAACCAGAGTGAAATTTTTTTAAAGTGGTTTGCTTTACAATGCATGGCATTCCTGACACTTAGAACAATGTCCAGCACAAAGTCAATACTCAGTATTTATTGAATGAGTAAAGTATTTCAAAAACATTTCAGTATATTCATTCTTGTATTTCTTCAACAAATACTTGACTAAACTTTACATACTATCATTGTTCTAGGTACTGAAGATACAGATGTGAGCAAGACAGATAAGGACCCTACCCTCCTGGAGTTTTTATTCTTGGGGAGAGAGACCAGGCAATACACAAGTAAGTAAACAAGTACTTTCTGGTATGGGGTATGTGCCGGGAGAAACGAAACAAGAGTGGCATCTGGGGAAAGAGAGACATTTTCAGGTGTTATGACCAGGAGTATCTCTCTGAAAGTTGACATTTGAACTGAAACCAAGTCAAAGGCAAAGAGTGAGAGGAACTTCCTACAGCAAAAATCATTTCTCTCTCTGCTATTTTGCACCACTCTCCAGCTCACAACTCACAGCGTGACCCACAAGATCATACAGTGCTCAGTACTCTAGGAGGTGCCAAACTGGTTGAGGAGGAAAAGCATAGACCCAGACACAGAGTGAGTGCCATAAGCATCTCAAGGTGGGAGAATTTAGAGCATCCTAGAATTGAGGGTGGGCATGGGGAGGGACTTCATCTAGGAGGAAGTGAGATTTAGGTTTAGGGAGTAGAGAAGCGGTTCAAGGCTCTGGGATCAGGCTCAGGGATCAGGTCCTAAGTTTGAATCCTGACTCTTCTGTTTATCGGCTTTGTGACCTTGAGCAGATAATCTGTGGGAGATTCACTATCTCATCTCTAAGACTAGGATAGTAATAATAGTATCCTAATATGTACTCAGGACTTAGCACAACATCTGAGAAACAGTAAGTGTTCAGTGAATAGTAGCTATTATTATTAAATAGTGAGGAGAAAATAACAATTTAAATATGTTCGAGAATACAAAAAGAAATAAGATGCTGGCCTTTCCCTTCAGGAATCTCATTATGTACTCACAGTAATGGAAGTTCTCAAAGCTCATACTGAATGTCAGATCTCTGAAGGCTTAATGGAGGTGTTCTGCCATGAAACCAAATAATGGTAATTTTTTCCAATTATCAGGAAAAATATTAGTTTAGAATCACATTTTTTCCAATTTCAAGCTTTCTTCCCAGATATATTTTTCTTAAACGTTGGACATCTGCTACCTAAAGTACTGGCAGATGAAAAAATAAGTGAACAAGCAGCAGACAAATATTAGCAGAACAACTCAGAAACAGCCAATCACATTTAGACCAACAGCTTGTTCCTTTCATGGACATGTGTACTCAAGGCGGTGGTTTTTAAATCACGCACAGATTGTCATATTGTCTGGAAGTAGAACTGTTCCTATTACATATACCGGCATTAAATATATCAATCAGTATTTCATGACGTTCTTCAAAGAGTGCCATGCTTTCCAGATGCTCTATCTCCTAAATAAGTTTGAGAATCACTCTATAGAAAAGTTCAAAGCCCTTGAAAGAAGGTTTCTAATTTATTCTCCCACTCTCCTAAAAGCTGGGAATATGGCAGAGGTGTAAGAGTGACCAAAAAAAGAAAAAAAAGTAAAAGAAAGAAACTAGGATACTGTTATCTTCTTGAAGAAGAAAGAAAGACCCAGGAGATGGTTGCTGATTTGCCCAAGGTCACTCAGGAAGTTGACAAAGGAAGTAAAACCAAGAATGACATCTCAGGGAGGAATAGTTCATACAAGTCTCTGTTATGGGCATAAAAATCACTGAGCCTCCCAAGAGCAATGATAATGAACCGTGTGATTTAGGAATTCTGACTTCAACATATATTGACGTTTTTAGTCCCAGAGGCACAGTAACTAAAGTGATCTCAAAGCAGTGGGCAGAAAGTGTCTGGTTCTTTTAATGAGTGACACCCCAGATGACCACTAATCCCCCCATTGGACTCTGCATATCCATCTAGGCCACTGTGTCTTTGATTACACTAGAGAGTCCTCTCCATCAGTTATAACTAGTGCCAAGCTCAAATGCTGCTTATTCCATGAAGTCTATGGTTGGAAGCTCTCCCTGCTCCAAACGTCTTTAGTGATGGCTTTTACCAGTTTTCTAATAAGAGTCACATGAGAAATACCTTTATATGCCTGCATTCACTTTTTTTTTTTTTTGCATTCACTTTTTGTTGCTGCTATTAAAAACTACCACAAGTTTAGTGGCTTAAAATAGCACAAAGTTATTGTCTTACAGCTCTGGAGGGTTAGAAGCCCAAAACGGGTTTCCCTGCGTCAAAATCAAGGTGTCAGCGGGCTGTGTTTTTTCTGGAAGCTCTGGGAAAGATTCCACTTCCTTGACTTTTCCGTCTTCTAGAGGCTGCCTGCATTCCTTAGCTCGTGGATCCTTTCCTCCACCTTCAAAGTCAGCCATGTGGCATCTCTCTGACTCTGCTTCCAACATCACATCTCCTTTTCTGATTAAAGCTAGAAAATGGTCTCATGTTTTTAAAGACCCAGGTAATTATATTGGGCTCGCCAGGATAATTCAGGGTAATATCTCAGTCTCAATGCCTTTAATTTAGTCACCTTTTCAACATCCTCTCACATATAAAGAAACATATTCACCAGTTCTGAGACTAGGGGTGTGAACATCTTTGAGGAGCCATTATGCAACCTACCACAGTCTCTGCCTTTAGCCCAAAAGATTCATGTCTGTCCCACATGCAAAGTACATTTACTTCATCCCAAATTCTCCAACACATTACAGGATCAACTCAAAGTTGAAAACCTCATATAAATCAAATCAGCTCAAAGGTCCCAAATCTCAGTATCTAAATTATGTAAATTAGACAAGGGTGAGATTCTGAGTATAATTCATCCTAGGGCGTAATTCCTCTCCATCTGCCGACCTGTGAAACTCAAGAAATAAGTTATCTACTCTCAAAGGCAATGCTGGGACTGACATCAAATGACAGTTATAGGCATTCTTGTTCAAAAAGGGAAGAAACTGAAAGGCAAAAAATAGTCAAGCAATTTTGAAATCCAGGCAGGAAGATTCCATTAGGTTTCAAGGCCTGTGAATAGTTTTCTGAGGCACGTGGCTCCTCCCTCTGGGCTCAGGGCTCCCTCCTCTGGACCCATAGCTCTACCCTCTGAACATGAGGCTCTATCCCCTGAGTTTCCTTACTTTTTCATAAAAGGTAGCACTTGCTTGCAGCCGAGTAGCTTTATCAGCTTGTTTCCTGCCAGTAGACTGCAGAAGGCTGACAGCCTTCTTTCATTTAGTACTCTCTTTCAGTCGAAGCTGACAGTGTTTATGACGATATAAAATTCTCAGGAACTTTGTAGGTCTTCTGTGTATGTCATGGGGATTCACACACAAGTCCCATCTGTTCTCAGGTCCTCTGAAACCTAGCCAAGTTCTAATCCCCTCCTTCTATTCCAATAAAAACAGATTCAGCCCAGGGGGCTCAAAGTCCCCTCAGGGGCTTCCCTGCTGGTGCAGTGGTTGAGAGTCCGCCTGCCGATGCAGGGGACGCGGGTTTGTGCCCCGGTCCAGGAGGATCCCACATGCCGCGGAGCGGCTGGGCCCGTGAGCCATGGCCACTGAGCCTGCGCGTCCGGAGCCTGTGCTCCGCAACGGGAGAGGCCGCGGCAGTGAGAGGCCCGCGTACCGCAAAAAAAAAAAAAAAAGTCCCCTCAGGAGTATCTACCATCGTCCAAATCTTTTGTTTTCCTTTGGGATATGTATTATGGCAGGGGAGAAAAACTATTTTTATACCAACCTTCATTCATAACCTACTGTTACCTATGGAATAAAAATCTATACTTCATGAGTCCTCGGAGCTCTTTGACTTTTGATACTCAAAGCCAGGGTTTTAGCCTGGAAGAAAACTGCTGCTCTCTCCAAAAGCATGGCCCCTGCAACTAAAAGCCTTGGTCATGTGTGTTTAAAAGTCCATTTAGCTGCTCACCTGACTTTATCATTCCCGTCAGTGTATTTAGAGAGTTCTCATTGACTCCTGCATGGAAGAAAAATACTGAACAAAGAGAGCCCAGCCAAATGATTATTACATCTGTTAATAGTCATATTATACACTGAAATATGTTACATGGTTCAATTCTTTTGATGATTCTCAAGATGGGGATTACTATTCCTGGTTTCTCATTGAAGAAATAGATACACACAGCATGAACTATTTGCCTACGTCACACTGCTTAAAAGTGTCTAAGTGTATATTCAAAACTCAGCCTGTCTAACTTCAAAATGGAGCTAGGCAAGCAATTCTTACAAACGTCCGAGGCACATAATCCTGCCAGCCTTCAGTCCCCACATTTGTCAAGTGGAAATGTTGTTTATAATTCCTCATCCACAATTCCAGAATCTCAAAAGCTTTAAAAACTAGAAGTATTGTTGGTATTGTTCACAAGTTTGGGGCCAAAATAAGACCTGAACTGCCATTTGATGCCAGTTTTGTCTCCGTGCTTCTATCACTTACATAGGCCTCTGCTGCTAGCTGACGTTTTTGTTGCGTTGTGTGTGTGTGTGTGTGTGTGTGTGCTCGCGCGTGCATGAGCAGTCTGTTTGCTGTGAGTCATGGAGCGACCATCGCATGTAATATAATTCAATAACTCTTTGTGAACAGTGAGAAACAGTGATTTTACCCTGAAGATTTTTCACTCAGAATTCAACTAATTGACTATGATAATTAGCAGAAATGTAGCTCTCTATTGCTCACCTGGAAGCAGAATAACTAGAATGTTATAGGCAGGTACTCCTGCCAATGCCACACACATGCAAGTCCAGCAGTCATCTTTATTAGCACGCGGTTTCTATCAGCTATACGAAAGCCATAATTTTTTTAAGCCTCACTTCGGTTTCACTGAACCTTCCTATGAGCCTCCTGGGTTAAGCCCTAGCTGCTGCAAAGAGGCCCAAGACAGGAAACTGAGGAGACTCCAGGAGAGCAGGGTCTCAATCTATTTTTTAAACCATGCCCTCTTTGTATAAAAAGAAACCGCTCTTTTCCTTCCTAATCCAACATCTCGAATTAAATTATAGAGTGGATAAAACCAATGGTAAGATAGTATATGTTTGTTCATAAAATCAAATCAAAGAAACTATGTGCTTTTTCAAACTTGGCTCTCTCCACCTTCCCCACGCATGGCTGAGAATCACAGATCTGGAAGGAAAGGACTATATCAGATCTTTTAGCTTTTTCAATCTGGATGCACAGAGGAGCCATGAGGCAGGGAGACAACTCAGGCTTTGGTGGTGGGCAGATCTGGATCCAAGTTCCACCAGCTCTGCGCTTGAGAACATGTATCATCTAAGGAAAGTTGTCCAACCTCTCTGATCCCAGTTTTCATGTTTCCAAAATGAAGAAAACAGCTAACACTCACTCGTGGTTTGTCGTGAAGATTGAATGGGGTATGTGAATTTTTATATGAGATAGCTAATGTCGTGAGGCTTTTCTACGTACAGGGTCTTGTCAAGTGCTTTACAAACTCATCTACTCCTCTCAATAACCCTATGAGGTAGATACTGCTTTCCCATTTTACATGAGAGAAAATTGAGGCTTCAAGAAATTAAGTTCCTTACCCAAATTTCTCCAGTTATCAAATGACCGAGAAGGGACTTAAACCCAGAGCTGTCAGACCCCATGAGAAATGTTTTGCACTGTTATGTTATATGCCTCCCAACAGGTATGTTGGCTCCCTTCCCTTTGTCAGCAATACTACTACTTATACTAAGACCCACCACACTACTATTATTTCTACAAAGACAAGTATCTTAGTCTGCTTGGGCTGCCATAACAAAATACCATAGACTGGGTGACTTAAACAACAGAAGTTTATTTTCTCAAGTTCTGGAGGCTAGAAGTCTAAGATAAAAATTCTAGTCCATTTGGCTTCTGGTGAGAGCTTTCTTCATGGCTTGCAGACAGCTAGCCTCTCGTTCTGTCTTCATGTGGCCTTTCCTTGGTGTATGCATGCAGGGGGAGAGAGAGAGAGAGAGAGAGAGAGAGAGATGGAGGGAGGGAGGGAGGGAGGAAGGGAGAGAGAAAGAGAGAGAGAGGGAGAGAGATACAGAGAGAGAGAAGGCACGCTCGTGTCTTTTCTTATATGGAGACTAATCCAATTAGATCAGGGCCCCATCAGTATAACCTCATTTAACCCTAATTACTTCCTTAGGTGCCCCATCTCTAAATACAGCCACACTGGGTGTTAGGGCTCCAACATACGAATTTGCAGTGGACATAAACCTTCAGTCCATAACAGCAAGGATATTAGATTTGTTCACTATTCTACCCCCAGTGCTTAGAACTATCTGGCACAGAGTTGGCACTCAGCAAATATTGGTTGAATGTATGCGTTAATAAATGAATAAACACAAAATGAACTTGAATTAATATAGGACACTGATTCTAAACCTTTTCACCAGAAGGGATTCATTTTATTGATTTCTTCCCATGAGGCTTGTGCTTTGATAAATGCCATCTTCCAAGTTGATACTAGTAACAAATTGGCTTTTCCCCTGTTTAATTAATCAAAGACAGATAAATTGCTAACCAGTACTTCTAATCAGCATGAAATATGTAAGCACTGTAACCAGCCTGAGTTGTTTAATTCTAGGCTAAAATAGACAATGACCTGTTGGCGTGGGTGCCCTGACTGCAAGCAAGTTAACAATTACTCCCAAGATTTCAAAATTCCAAAGTTAGTTTATCAACCTGTAGGGATCTGGGGACCTCAGTTTGGGAAACACTCCCTTAGTGTGATCCATGTCATACAACAAAGTGGCATCTTATCAAAGTTTGGGTTCCAATGTGAGTGATTAAGTAAACACATGCATTTAATCAAAATTATCTTTGAAAATCCATTAAATCACCCAGACTCTAGGTTTTGTACATGGCTTCTGCAGTAATAAGTGTCTATAAATTTGCAGTATATGCAGTAATACGCAGCACATAATCAAGTATTTTTATGCAAACCATAATTGAATATATGGTATATAATTATGTGTAATTGAATATCCAGTATACATATATGATTGGATTGGTAAGTTAGGTGTACACATGATGTGACTCCAACATAATATTGTCATATGTACAAAATAATACATACAGTAAATATTTATATTATAAAGAATAATTAAATAAATACTTCCAACCAGATTGAGGAACACTGCCAAGAGTTTTAAATCCCTATGTTGCCCTCCCTCCTGACACTCCTCTACCTACTCTCCCCTAGCTTAATACTGTCCTGCATTTTGCTTTGTTTTTCAACTTTACCACGTGTCTGTATTACTAAACAATACATTGCTTAGTTTTGTGTATATCTGAGCTTTATATAAATGGTATCATATGGTATGTATTCCTGTGTAATTTACATTATGTAAATGTTTTTACCCAACATTATGTTTCTGTTTCTATGCATACGGCTGTAGTTCATTCATTTTCACTGCTCTATAGAAAGTAATTTTTCGACTTAAGGTGTATCTTTTCCTGAATTTAGTTGTTTTTATCTAATTTAGTCATGTAATACAAATGCATCAACATAGAAAACTAACACTAATGTTGCAACAAATAACCCCCAATCTGAGTGGCGTTAACAAAATAAAAAATTTATTTTCTGTTCACATCACAGGCCAGAGTGAGCAGGCAACTCTGCTAGACTAATCTCCTCCTAAAAGTAACTCGGGAATCCAGGCTCCTTTCATCTTTGACACCAAGATCTTCAACATTGACCTTCTGGTAGCCATGGAAAAGGAGGGAACAAGAAAGATCTCTTAGGGTTCAGGAGAGGCTGAGAAGTACTTTCTGTATGCCCAGAAAAGGAAATGGATATGCTATAAGAGTGTTCACTGAGCTTAGGATCAGAGGTTTGGCGTGAATAAAATTTGAAAGTTCTCTAATCTAACTCCCTTGGTTTTATCATTCAGTGAATATTTTTTTAGCACCAACTATATGCCAGGTAATGGTCTAGTGACATCTATAGCACCTTTGATGAAGAGCTGCCCATCCCCTGCTTCAACACTCCCCAAGACAGGACGCTCACTGGCCCCAAGGGAGCAACTCCCATATTTGCACAGTTTGGACTATTATTCATTATGCACATGTCAAGCAGTTCCAATTAATGACAAGGACCAGGATGTGTCTCTCCTTATACACAAATGTAGAGGTTCCAAGATGACCCATAGGCTGGATTTGTTGAAAGGGTCACCAATGCTGAAGTTATCCATGACAATGACAGTAATTCTATATTTTGAACATGATACCCCACTGAATTTTCTCTCTTTTTCCTGTTCCAACAAATTGTCATATAGTGTTTTCCAAAGTTTGGATGTATTAGATGTCTCCAGATCCCAAAATAGTTGAGCCAGCTGGGCTTTGCCTTTACCCAACTGTTCCCCAGTTTTTCTCTGTACCCTGCCACACACACACACGCTCACACACATGCACATACATGTACACATGCGTACTAAGACCAATATATTGTTTTGTAATTGATGACATTTTCAACTCTGTTCTTTAAGGTTTCATAATACTTCCAGTACCTAGCGATCTAGCACAAACACACCACATCTCTAACATATATTTCAAAGGCGTATGTTTGATACTGTCAACAAGCTCTGTAGAGGACAGGGACTTTTGTAGGAATACAGGTGTACATATTAAGGCCCAGATTTTCAAAATGGTACCAGCACAAATAAATCTCGTTCCCAGAAAGAAATGCGGAAACATTGTTCCACTCAAAAATACTTTGAACTCTGAATTCTAACTCCTGTGACTTATCTCTTCTGTTGCCCTTGAGTTTATAGTTTGACTATGAAATCAAATAACCATTTTGCATATATATATATATATATATATATATATATATAAGCAAAATGTGTGTGTGTTTGTGTGTATAAAAACACACAAGCACAAACATCTCTTGGAAAATTTTTAGGGTAAACAGCTTGAATTCAGATGTACTAGTTATGCTTAGGTAAGATGTTGGCAAACTTTTTCTGAAAAGAGATAGATAGTAAATATTTCAGGCTTTTGCACACCATATGTTCTCTGTTGCAGAAAAGGGCTTTCCTGTCTTTCTTTGAGTTTCACTTGCTTGCATCTCACCTTGGAAGATTGTAGACTTGCTGGTGGATGAAAGGTAAGAGGAAAATGATAGCCTCTGCCACTGCCCTGGAAGGCCCTTGCAGACTTTGACAAAGAGGAAACCTTGAACTTCCTTCCAAACTGAAAGGAGGGTGAACTCTGTGTTCTGAAGCACTCTGTCTAGCACACTACCACTCAGCTTTGCTCCCTCACAACTGCCCTGCTCCACCTTCTGCCACAGCTGCCACCTCCACCCTAATAAAAGGAAAATCAAATTTCTGATTAAGTCACCCACACCTGCTCTGCCTCGCATCAGCCCCATCTCAGTAAATGTCAAGTCCTTTCTTTTACTTCTAACATCGAAAAACCTCAGAGTCAACCGCAACACTTTTTTGCTCCCCACCATTAATTCTGGTTGTAATTTAACCTCTTCCCACCACTGCTACTCCCTGACTGAGAGCCAGCATCACCTCTCCCCCATCTCCAGTCCTTTAGAGATCTTATCAAGTCTCCTGACTTTAAACATAGTCTGTCTATACATGACAACTTCCAAATGTACACCTCCAACCGGACCCGCTTTTCCACGGACTGTTCAACACCTCTACATGAGCATTAGAGGATTAACAGGCAAGTCAAACTTCACATGCACAAATTTGAACTCCTTATCTTCCTCTTCAATTCAGCTTTCCAGAAGTTTTCCCCATTTCAGCAAACAGGACCTCTGTCCTTCCACTGGCTCAGACCAAAATCTAAAATACCTCTCTGTCTCTCTCTGTCTGTCTCTTGCTCTCTCTCATCTGTCTCATTCTCTGTCTTCCTTCCTCCTTCTTCTCCTTCCCCACCCCACTCCACACCCATCTAATCCACCAGCAAATCCCCCTGGCTCTACCTTTAAAGTGAATCCAAATTCCAATTCTCACCCCCTCTTCTACGCCACATTAGCCCATCACTTTCTTAGACAAGCATAATAACCTTCCGCCTCCCTGTTTCCAACTTTGTCTCCCTGCAGTCTATTCTCAACCCAAAAAGCAAAGTGTTATTGTTTTTTTAATATCTTTATTGAAGTATAATTGCTTTACAATGTTGTGTTAGTTGCTGCTGTATAACAAAGTGAATCAGCTATATGCATATGTATATCCCCATATCCCTTCCCTCTTGCATCTCCCTCCCTCCCTCCCTATCCCACACCTCTAGGTGGTTGAAAAGCACCTAGGTGAGCTCCCTGTGCTATGTGGCTGCTTCCCACTAGCTAACTATTTTACATTTGGTAGTGTATATATGTCCATGCCACTCTCTCATTTCATCCCAGTTTAACCTTCCCCCTCCCCGTGTCCTCAAGTCCATTCTCTATGCCTATGTCTTTATTCCAGTCCTGCCCCTACGTTCTTCAGAACCTTTTTTTTTTTTTTAGATTCTATATATATGCGTTAGCATACGGTATTTGTTTTTCTCTTTCTGACTTACTTCACTCTGTATGACAGAATCTGGGTCCATCCACCTCACTACAAATAACTCAGTTTTGTTTCTTTTTATGGCTAATATTCCACTGTATATATGTGCCACATCTTCTTTATCCATTCACCCGTCAATGGACACTTAGGTTGCTTCCATGTCCTGGCTATTGTAAATAGAGCTGCAATGAACGTTGTGGTACATGACTCTTTTTGAATTATGGTTTTCTCAGAGTATATGCCCAGTAGTGGGATTGCTGGGTTGTATGGCAGTTCTATTTGTAGTTTTTTAAGGAACCTCCATACTGTTCTCCATAGTGGCTGTATCAATTTACATTCCCACCAACAGTGCAAGAGGGTTCCCTTTTCTCCACACCCTCTCCAGCATTTATTGTTTGTAGACTTTTTGATGATGGCCACTCTGACCAGTGTGAGGTGATACCTCATTGTAGTTTTGGTTTGCAGTTCTCTAATGATTAGTGATGTTGAACATCCTTTCATGTGTTTGTTGGCAACCTGTATATCTTCTTTGGAGAAATGTCTATTTAAGTCATCTGCCCATTTTTGGACTGGGTTGTTTGTTTTTTGATATCCAGCTGCATGAGCTGCTTGTATATTTGGGAGATTAATCCTTTGTCAGTTGCTTCATTTGCAAATATCTTCTCCCATTCTGAGGGCTGTCTTTTCATCGTGTATATGGTTTCATTTACTGTGCAAAACCTGTTAAGTTTCATTAGGTCCCATTTGTTTATTTTTGTTTTTATTTCCCTTTCTCTAGGAAGTGGGTCAAAAAGGATCTTGCTGTGATTTATGTCACAGAGTGTTCTGCCTATGTTTTCCTCTAAGAGTTTGATGGTGTCTGGCCTTACATTTAGGTCTTTAATCCATTTTGAGTTTATTTTTGTGTGTGGTGTTAGGGAGTGTTCTAATTTCATTCTTTTACATGTAGCTGTCCTGTTTTCCCAGCACCACTTATTGAAGAGACTGTCTTTTCTCCATTGTATATTCTTCCCTCCTTTATCAAAGATAAGGTGACTATATGTGCATGAGTTTATCTCTGGCTTTCTATCCTGTTCCGTTGATTATATATCTGTTGTTGTGCCAGTACCATACTGTCTTGATGACTGTAGCTTTGTAGTATAGTCTGAAGTAAGGAAGCCTGATTCCTCCAGCTCTGCCCTTCTTTATCAAGATTGCTTTAGCTATTCAGGGTTTTTTGTGTTTCCATACAGATTGTGAAAGCTTTTGTTCTAGTTCTGTGAAAAATGCCATTAGTGGTTTGATAGGGATTGCGTTGAATCTGTAGATTGTTTTGGGTAGCATAGTCACTTTCACAATGTTGATTCTTCCAATCCAAGAACATGGTATATCTCTCCATCTGTTTATATCATCTTTAATTTCTTTCATCAGTGTCTTATAGTTTTCTGCATACAGGTCTTTTGTCTCCTTAAATAGGTTTATTCCTAGGTATTTTATTCTTTTTGTTGCAGTGGTAAATGGGGGTGTTTCCTTAATTGCGCTTTCATATTTTTCATCATTAGTGTATAGGAATGCAAGAGATTTCTGTGCATTAATTTTGTATCCTGCTACTTTACCAAATTCATTGATTAGCTCTAGTAGTTTTCTGGTAGCATTTTTAGGATTCTCTGTGTATAGTATCATGTCATATCCAAACAGTGACAGTTTTACTTCTTATTTTCCAATTTGGATTCCTTTTATTTCTTTTTCTTCTCTGATTGATGTGGCTAAAACTTCCAAAACTATGTTGAATAAGAGTGGTGAGAGTGGGCAACCTTGTCTTGTTCCTGATCTTAGTGGAAATGGTTTCAGTTTTTCACCATTGAGGATGATGTTGGCTGTGGGTTTGTCATATATGGCCTTTATTATGTTGAGGAATGTTCCCTCTATGCCTACTTTCTGCAGGGTTTTTATCATAAATGGGTGATGAATTTTGTCAAAAGCTTTTTCTGCATCTATTGAGATGATCGCATGGTTTTTCTCCTTCAATTTGTTAATATGGTGTATCACATTGATTGATTTTCGTATATTGAAGAATCCTTGCATTCCTGGGATAAACCCCGCTTGATCATGGTGTATGATCCTTTTAATGTGCTGTTGGATTCTATTTGCTAGTATTTTGTTGAGGAATTTTGTATCTATGTTCATTAGTGATACTGGCCTGTAGTTTTCTTTTTTTGTGACATCTTTGTCTGGTTTTGGTATCAGGGTGATGGTGGCCTCATAGAATGAGTTTGGGAGTGTTCCTCCCTCTGCTCTATTTTGGAGGAGTTTGAGAAGGATAGGTGTTAGCTCTTGTCTAAATGTTTGATAGAATTCTCCTGTGAAGCCATCTGGTCCTGGACTTTTGTTTGTTGGAAGATTTTTAATCAGTTTCAATTTCAGTGCTTGTGACTTGTCTGTTTATATTTTCTATTTTTTCCTGGTTCAGTCTTGGAAGGTTGTGCATTTCTAAGAATTTGTCCATTTCTTCCAGGTTGTCCATTTTATTGGCATAGAGTTACTTGTAGTAGTCTCTCATGATCGCAAAACCTTGTTTTAAAACTCAAGTCAGGGCTACCCTGGTGGCGCAGTGGTTGAGAATCTGCCTGCTAATGAAGGGGACACACGGGTTCGAGCCCTGGTCTGGGAGGATCCCACATGCCACGGAGCGACTGGGCCCATGAGCCACAATTACTGAGCCTGCGCATCTGGAACCTGTGCTCCGCAGAGAATAAGAGAGGCAGCGATAGTGAGAGGCCTGCGCACTGTGATGAAGAGTGGCCCCCGCTTGCCACAACTAGAGAAAGCCCTCGCACAAAAAAATGAAAACCCAACACAGCCATAAATAAATAAATAAACTCAAGTAAGATGATGTCACTCCTCTACTCATAACTCTTCTCCCTCCGGATTAGTTGTCTTATAACTTTTGCCAACACAACTAACTATAAACTGGAGAGGAAAGGAAAGGTGGACTCTGGTGCTCATGGTCATTAGAAAGCCCCAGTGTGTTCATTCTGGTTTGGTACTTAACCTTATCAAAAACTTGTTTATTTTTGCTTACAAAACGTTCATCTACTTTGATGACAATACAACGCTTTTCTCTTTTTCTTTTTTTGACCAATTCTCTTGAACCCAATATGTGAATAGTTGATCATTATAATGATTCAATCTAATTTTATAAGAAGTAGCTCTTTATTTTCTAAATACTTAAGGACCACACGCTTTTAATAAGTGTTAACAAATACACCAAGATTTCTGAGTTCAAACTACTTTCATTTATTTAAACTCATTTTTGGCCTCATAATATTGTTTTTTTAAAAAGGTAGCATTTTTTGAATGTTTACTATGATCTTCACTTGCAATGTAATCTCAATTGATTATCAAAAAGAAACATGAGGTAACTACTATTATCCACATATTTTAGACAAGCAAATTGAAACTCCGTGAGGTAAAGTAACTTTCCTAAAGACACACAGGACTGAAATTGGAATTCAGACTCACACCTGTGTGGCATAAAGCCTTACTCGGTTTGACCTCTTTATAATGTTGCTATAAGGGAAGAATTGCTGCATAATGAAGCCAAGAATGATCTCTAGGATCGGCTTAGCCAGAATTGAATTCTAGCTGTACTACTAGACTTTATACAGGTGATGTTACTTCTCCAAGCCTCTATTTCCTCACCTGAAAAACGAGGCAATTGATACCTACCACAGGCACTTGTGATAGCATAGTGAGAGAAAGTAGGTAAAATGTTAGCACATCTTAGTTATTATTATTTCTGATCTAATAGGCAAGGAAAGAAGGAAAAATGAAATGAAGTATCTTATTAGAAGCTAAATTGCTATTAGTGGAAGAATCAAGAAGAGCTTAAATTTGTGAAATTTATGATATTCCATATGCCGTTTACTGAAATGGCAATTTCACATGGCAAACCATGTGACTTAATTGATCTTCTGGCCCAAGTTCTGTGCTCTATCTACTGGTATAGACTGGGCCATAGATGAACATTTGAGAGGTATAGTGTTGGCAGCTTGTAGTAGTCTTAGTATGAAAATCTGTGTTTTAGGATTCTCTAATTATCAGGGTCAATAAGAAGACTGAGTTCAGGCACTTCTAATTTTCAATATCACTGCTAAATTTATCACCTTAAAACAATACACAGTTGTTATCTCACAATCTCTGCAGGCCAGGAGTTCAGGCACAACTTTGCTGGGAGATCGTTTTAGGGTCTCTCAAGGGTACAGTTAAGGTATCAACAGAGTTGCCATCTCATCTGAGGCTGGACTGGGAAAGATCTGTTTCCTAGTCTGTGTAGGCTGTTGGCACAAATCAGTTCCTTGTGGTTGTAGGACTGAGAACTTCAGTTTCTTGATGATTGTTGGTGGAGATCACCCTCAGCTCCTAGAGGCTGCTCATAGCTCTTTGCCAAATAGGGTTTCTCAACATGGTGGCTTGCCTCTTCAAAGCCAGTAAGGGAGGCAGAGACTCCAGCAAAACGGGCCCTACAGTCTTATGTAATTAATCACATAATTGCATCCATGAAGTCATGTATGTCCCAATATCTCAGCCATAAGTGGTTGGTTAGAAGCAAGTCACAGGTTCTACCCACACTCAAGGGGAAGAAATCACACAAGGGCCTCCCCAGGAGATAAAGATCTTGGGCATCTTAAGAGTCTGTCCAGCACACAAGGGATGGAAACAGAAGCCTATGGGGGAAAAATAGTGATGTGGTTTCAGCAAATAGTAGGAGGCATTAAAAAATAATCAGCCCGGAACTTCCCTCGTGGCGCAGTGGTTAAGAATCCACCTGCCAATGCAGGGGACACAGGTTGGAGCCCTGGTCCGGAAGGATCCCACATGCCGCGGAGCAACTAAGCCTGTGCACCACAACTACTGAGCCTGCACTCTAGGTCCCGTGAGCCACAACTAATGAGCCTGCGTGCCACAACTACTGAAGCACACACACCTGGAGCCCGTGCTCTGCAACAAGAGAAGCCACCGCAATGAGAAGCCCATACACCGCAACGAAGAATAGCCCTGCTCACCACCACTAGAGAAAGCCCACGCACAGCAACGAAGACCCAATGCAGCCAAAAATAAATAAATAAAATAATTTTTAAAAAATCAGCCCACAGGTTACCATAGATTATCTACTTCTGTCATTGACCTGACAAACTGGTAAGTGAGGTGACAGATTCAAGCCAAGGGTTTGGAAGGCTTAAAGTTCTACACTTTTATTTGTGTACTTTGGATATGCTGTAACTCAATAAAATAGTTATGGAGTTTTACTCTTTGTTACAATTTCCCTTTAAGTAGGCATAATTTATTTCTTCTTATGAGTTGTATGCTGGCTGTGTAACCTAATTTTTATCACTATTAGAGTCCTGATTATTTTCCTTCTTGTTTTAAATAACAAAAGACATTCTAATTTAGTTCTTATTCAACCAAAATAAAGCAAATATCCTAATTTTAACATAGTGCTACCCCCTAAAGAGACTGGAAAAGTCAAGCATGGTTGTTTCATTTTAATGCTTGATCTCTTAAAACAAGCTGACAAAGAAGTGACATATTTCAGTTGAACTTATCAAATGTTTATTATTTTTTGCTACCATTATTTGGGGGTAATTATGGCTCAATAATTCAGTAAACATGTTCTGATGTAAACAACTGTGAAAATTGCATTTTTGAATGCTCCAACTGTGCCCATAACATAATCAGAAGCAGTCATTTATTACTCAGACTAATAATTAGAAGTAATTAACTACTAGACACAATTAGAAATAGTAATTTATTTCTTAACATAATGTAAAGAGCTGCTTTTTCAATGCGTGTTTGAATATTTAGCAACCAGTAATTACTTTTAGAGGAAAGAAAGCAACATGACTGTTTAGTTAACAACCCCAGACGCCTGGCACGTGTGTCAGTCTGGCACATCAACATGAAGGCTTGACAAGTCACTGGGTAGAATCCTGCTGAAAAGGAGAGTTCTGTGACAAACTTGGAAAAAAATGGTGTGAGGATTTCATATTTATTCAATCACTGAATGCATATTTACTATCTGCTAGGTGTTATGTCATCTGCGCTAAGCACTGGTGACAGAAAAGTGAATGGGATAGACACAGCTTCCCCACACACACACAAGAGGTCAAGGTAAATGTGGTATATAGCATGATAGGGAAGTATCGGATGCTAAGGGAATTTAGATTAGAAAAGGGTTTTTTGGCCTGTTTTTAATACCTCACTAGAATTCTCTGATTGGCATGTAAACCATGGTGTGAACTAGATGAAGAAGAGAAGAGTCTCTGGCACTAGCAAAAACACAGTTGAAACGCCCCTGAGGTGGGAGTGAGCTGGGCACCTCCACAGAACTAAGGAAGGACCCTGCCGGCTGAAGCAGAAGAACAGGGGAAAGAGTAAGAGCTGGCACGGTCCCCATATGCATGGCTATACCAGCGACCTTAACAAGTATGGTCTTCACTTTAAGAACAACGCTAGAGCATTGAAGAGACCTAAGGTAGGCAATGGCACCGTAAGATCTGCCTTTTTAAAAGAGCTTTCTGGCAGCTATTCAAGATAGAATGAGGGAAGGCAAGAGGAGATGTGGGGGAGCCAAGGGGTATTTTAAGGAGCTGTTCAGCTGAAAGATGTGCAGCAGCTTCAACTACAGTAACTGACAGAACGGAGAAATGCAGATTGAATCCTGAATATTTAGAAGTAAAACTGACAGTGCTTGATGACGGATGAAATAAAAATGGTGACAGAAAGAGAAGGGAGCTGACTGCTACAGCTGAGTGGTGGTGGGACCATAAACTGACCTGAGGAGCACAAGGGAGCATCAGGGTGCATTGTTGACTGATCTTTCGGAGATGGGAGTTTGAGGTGCCCAGAGACATCGAGGGGAGCTGTTGAGCAGGCAGAGTATATACCTACCCTTTTGGAGTTTGGCTGACAGATCTCAGCCGGAGCTATGTATTTTGGATTCTCATCAGCATATAGGAAGAGATTTACTTGAAAGAGAATTTAGGAAGAAAATACAAGCTAGAACTGAGCCTGGGGAAACTCCATCTACACAACTCCAGCAACTAGGCACTTGGCATCCCTCCCCACGTCTCCCCAGTTGTTTCTCAGGATCCTTAATGGTGACTCATATGTGTTGGCATTTCTTCCCCTTCACTCTTTTTAATGATATTCCTCTGCCCACAGGTCTTTCAAGGGAGGCAACTCTGCTGGTACCACCTAATAAGAACTAAGTCCTGCTTTCCTTCCTAGGGCCTTTTCTGGTTCTCAAAGCTGCAGACCCCCGAGGTAACCAGCAGTGCTGTGCTCTCCTCAGTCTTCACTGTGTTAATCCATTCACACTAACCTCAATTCACAAATGAGAATGTCCCTCTCCGAAATTCTGCAGTGTGCATTCTTTCCGTCTGGAACACACTGCCTGCTCTCTGCCTAAGGACCAGGCACAGTCCACACGGCAGGCATAGGGCAGATGCCATGCTAGTCTCTTCAGTAGCTCTTCTCTCATCTGTCCTAAAACCATCCGCTCACTGGGCTTGCGCACATAGACACCTGGCGGGGCGGCCGGATGGGGCACTGAGGGCACGTTGATCAGGTCCTTGGATGAAACCAGTCTCTGCAACCCAGTTCTGTTTCAGCCACATAACCCTTCTGAAAAAAGTCAGTGATAGGGGCTTCCCTGGTGGCGCAGTGGTTGAGAGTCCGCCTGCCGATGCAGGGGACACGGGTTCGTGCCCCGGTCTGGGAGGATCCCACATGCCGCGGAGCGGCTGGGCCCGTGAGCCATGGCTGCTGGGCCTGCGCGTCCGGAGCCTGTCCTCCGCAACGGGAGAGGCCACAACAGTGAGAGGCCCGCGTAACGCATAAAAAAAAAAAAAAAAAAAAAAAAAAAAAAAAAAAAGTCAGTGATAGATAATACTCTGGTTTGGAGCCAAGACCCAGGAAATCAATAGGCATTGCTATATAGTGTTTGCAGTTTATAAAATCAACATACTTTATCTTTTTAATTTCCATAGCAATCCTATGAGGCAGATGTCATTATCCTCATGACACAGATGAGGAAACCAAGGCTCAGAGAAGTTAAATTACTAGATTCATACAGCTAAGGTGGTGGAACAGTAACTGAAAACCGTATTTTATAACTCTAAATTTTGGATACTTATTACACCAGGCTCAAGGCTGCTCAGGCTAGAAGAATCATAATTGTTAAAAGATTTCATAGGTCTATGTCATCACAACATGTGAAATCTGAACCATACATGATGGGATTGTCCAGGGCAAATGAGACTAAGAAAACTTTTGATCACATAGTTATAAAAAAGCTGCAAAATTCAGTGGCAGAGTCTTCATTTCAGGAAGAAGAAATTAATTTGGGAGTATTGAGAGATGATAAAGCATTATGAATTGAGAGACAAAAACAAGTGGAAAGCAAATTGTCTAGATCTCCATTTGTTATTGCAGCATTAAGTAGAAGAATAATTGGAACCGTGTATGTGGTCATCATAGGAAACAGAACCATCTTCAGTGCTTATTAAAATGCAGGTTCCTTGGCCTTTCTCCAGACCAACTGTCTCAGAATTTCTGGAGATGAGACCCAGTAATTTGCATTTTTAAAAGATGTTCAGTGATTCTTTTGCGCCCTCAAGTTAGAAAACTACTGAAATAGATCATTCAAGACTATTTACTGGCCCAGTAGCAAAAAATGAGAACAGCAGCTGGGTACAGGACAAACTAAATTTTCTTAATATAATGATTTTCACAGTAAGTGTAAGCCTTAGAGCCCTTGGACAAGTTCTAATCAATAGAGGCAGGTGTTGGAAAGAAAACTGAATTTGGCCATGGAAATTTTAAGTTCCTAACTTGCCAGATCATACAGAAAAAATAACTTATATTTTGATCCTCAGTTTCCTCATCTAAAAATGGCGAAATTAATTTCTGCCTTACAAGGTTATTTTAAGCATTAAATAGGATTCAGAGGGTGGGACTTTGAAGAAGGTAAAACTCTGTGCGTAGGAAACCACGTGCCTTTTGTTTGATGTATGTTTTCATGAGTTCTCACCCATGCATCACCACTAGTAGGACCTCAGCTATTTGTAAACGTCAAAATCAAGTCCATGACCGTGACGTCTTGACAAGTTGAGTTCTCAGTGCCCTGAGAGGCCAGTTTCCTATTTAATCTTGTTGCAAAAGATGGATGGCTGTAGGATATCAAGCTAACTGCTGCCAAGGAGAGGAAACATGTCAGAGCCACGCAAACTTGTAGCCATCCCTACACTCTTTAGTTTCCCCATTATATTTTCTCCTGTGGGTTCCAAAGCTGGGACCATCACCATCCCCTCCCCCCCAAAAAACCCACAGATTATTCTCTGAAAAGCAAAATTTATCTTTACGTATTTTCTGAATGATATGCTAAGACATAGCTCTCATGGAGTGTTTTTTAATTATGTTACCCTGGAACATTTTATTGTTGAAATATTTACTGGACACCTAAACGTACAATACAATGAGGTTGATTCTACTATAAGAACACGCTGAATTAAATGAAAAATATCATTACTTCATCTTAGCTTAGATTGGCTTTCACTTCCTTTTCCCCTATCCAGTGTTTCATCTTGTCCTCAAAGTACCTGTAGATGCATTCCATTTCTGTGGTCAGTCAGCAAGAATTTCCCCATAAGGAATCCTGCTTCTGAAAGTGGTTGAATTATTCTACCCCCAAATTCCCTTTATCCTCTTTCACTGTGTTCTCTTGGCATTGGAAAGGAATGAGTTTAATTCAGCTAGGAATGAGTTTTGCTACTTTCTTAGGGAGACAGGCTAAACCATCCAGCATGTGCTTATATGGATCTTAAGAAGCAAAGAGTCTTAGAAAACAAAAAAATGGATGAAAATGGGAAGAGAGAAGAAAAGAACTTGCTCGTACTGAGCACCTGCTACACAGAAAGCACTAGATTCGTTGCCTTATTTAATTAAAACCCTGCTTCCCCCCAGACTCCCCACCATAGGCTTTAATGTTAATCTCTCCTAGCAGGTCCCCACCTTTGGCTGCACTTACAGTGGAAATTTTATTTTGTTGGAAAATCCATCCAAAGAATGGCAGAATGAATTTTTTAACACAAACTGAACTTCCCCATAACAACCACTTATGCACTATCATTTACTGGTCCCCTTGGGCAGATATCATGTAATATATGCAGGAAGACCTGTTGCATAACACCTTTGTGGATACTTAAACTGCTGACTTTACTATGATGACCCTGACTCCACTCATAGTCAAACATAATGTTGAAAGGACTCTCACAGATCATCTAATCCATTACCCGTTCCCCCACTTTAGAGATGAGATAATTGAAGGCAACCTAGCAAATAGGCAGCCCCCATAATCTTTTTATTTCTCTGCACATCAGCAGGTACTTAAAAGGGTAGAAAAATGCCCAAAACCCACCCACCAAGGAGTGATTCAGTCTGATATTTCTAGGACTTCTGTTTAACCTTCTATTAAAACCTATTTTAATTGTTTATATTGATTTACCCACTTGTTTACGTCGATTCTGGGGAACAGTCAATACCTTAGCCCTGAGCAGAATTGAGATGCATCAAAATCATAACCAATGGGCAAAATTGGCATGTCCTGCCCCATAGCTGAAACCACAGCCATTTGAGCTTAGCCTCTAGGGGCAGGCCTTCCCAACATCATTGCCATCATTCTCATTCTTCAGGGCCATTGACAGATATCACTACACAGTGCTCAGGAGTAAAAAGAAAGCAAAGACAGGGGGGTAATCCATGTTTCTACAGAGAGAAGTGGAGACCTGATGACACCTAGAGCCAACCATAGTATGGAACCAACCTCCTAATTCTTGGGTTAGAGAGTTTTATTTTCCAAAAGTTTTCTCATTGAAGGAAAGCAGAGTCACTTCCTGGCTAAGCCAAAGGTCATTTTGTATCTGGGAGGAAAAGAAATCCACTGAGGCTATTTCGAAAGCACCTAGGGTTTTTCTTGGGAAGACATAACAAGGAATCTCACAGAAAACCCAAGGCTTAAACAAACACAGATAGATCTCACAGGATTGGAGCTGGGAAGTTGGAAATTTCAACTACTTTTTCTGTCTCGCAGAGACCAGGTAGTGTTCCTGAACTGCTTTTCTCTGGCATCAACTCCTTTTTTTCTCAGCTGTCTTGTCTGATAGGGACCCAGCCCAATACCTGAGACTCAACTCTACATCACTTCCAGGTGAGCACCTTTAATATTCTGACACCTCTGTGTCTCTACATTCGCTTGTACAATGATTCACTTTGGGTTCTGTGTCTTTCTCTGGTTCAGTCAGCAATGGCTGGGGATGGATTATGAGGCACCCAAGGAAAACAATTTCAAGGGTTGCGTGTGAGCAGATCAAACTAGAAGGGGAAGTTGGCATGGCAAACTGATTTGCCACCTTCAGCGTAACATTCAGCTATGTAAGTGGATTTTATGAGATCAATTATTCATGGTTTCCTCTTCACCTCTTGCCTCTACTTCTCCTTTTCTTAAAACACCAGAGAATAAAAGAACCAGGGGATAAGCCAAAAGTAACGTTTAGGATTCCCCTAAGTAAACAGTAAGTTCATGACTCTGGAACAGAAGAAATACATATGCTTCCTTTAAAACACACACGCACGCACACACACACACACACACACACAACACAACACATCTATCCCATGTACTTAACATATACAAAGACATTGATAAATATTTAACAAGTATTCACTGAATGACAAATAAATGAATGAATGAGTGAATGAACAAATGAACAAATAAAATGTGTATGTTTGTGTAGATGTAAGTTCCTGTAACGGGTAGTATTACAAATTTCTGCAGAAATGTTTTGCCCACATGTGATTAACTTCTCTTCCCTTCCATTAGGGTAATATGGAGAAGCAACCTAATGTAGAGATAAGGAGCATGGACACTGAAGATAGACTTTCTGGGTTGGATTAGTGTGACCTTGGACAATTAACTTCTTTGTGCCTCTGATTCTTCATCTTGAGGACAGGAATAAAAATAGTAGTATTAACCTTAGAGGGCTGGGGTAAGGATTAAAAGAGTTAATATACAAAAAGTTCTTGGAAGAGTTTCTGGCATAGTAGGTGCTGAATAAGAATTTATTACAAAAATATAATAATTTATTATTACAATAAGACAAGTGAGTTGTTTCCATAAATTTAATGTCATTCAACAAATATTTATTGGTATACGTACATCACAGATATGTGAACAATATACATGTATATATGTATACACATAAGTTACAGACATATATATATATATACACACACACTTATGTATACATGTGTGTATATCTACCTATCTATATAGTATGACCTTATGGAATATAAGGATTAATCAGGGAATCCAGTGAGGGAGGTAACAGTATAAGAATAACCCAAGAGGTTGAATTGAAAAGAAAAATGCTCCATAAAAGTACCCATACGATTATGAGAAATAAGAATAGGAGATAAACTCTGCCTGGAAATTATCTCATGTATTGCTCAGAAATTCCAGTGGTTCGGGAAAGTTTGCAAGTTTGTACAAGAACTGAGGTCAAACCTGAACTGACAAGAGCCCACTCACAAAGAAGCAGGGATGAGAGGCAAAATAGGAGTAGTAAAGGCCTGTGTAAGGCTTGGGGGATGATTTGGAACCAAATCCTGACCTGAGAATCATAGGGCCTTGTCTGGGAGTTGAATTCGATCCAAAGAAAATAACGCATTCCTCTCCCGTTAACATCCTGAGGAGAGTTAATTTCGGCTGAGCCGAGCCCAAAGTGTGGCCAGGCCCTAAAATCAATGAATTGCGCTTCCTGGCCAAGGATAATAATTTGGCATTGCCCCTACCCAATGATCCATCTCTTGTAACCTCCCACAGTCTTTCCTCACCCTGATCTGTTCAAATTCCAAGTGCAGCTATTGGCTATCAAGGGACATATTGTTCTGGGAGGTGATACTGTGGAGGAGCCCTGTCTTCTTTCCTGCATACAGATATGAGGACATTGTCCCATGTCTCCTCCCACTTAACTGAATTCTTTACTTTCTGCTTGTGTCCATGGGCTCCAGGAGAAATGATCTTCCTTAGACTATTCTCACCCCGTAGGGTTTCTTTGTGGAGTTCAGGGGAGGGGTTTGTGTAACTAAAAACCTATTTCCAGTTGATTCTCAAGGTCATTTCAGGACTGCCACATCCTTATTTAGAATTGATCTGCCATGAGCATTCACTCTGAGCATCTCTGTCTCAATCTCTAAAGCTCTGTCAGGGTCTGAAAGGAGAAATCCCAGTGTGTTTAAGAGCTACATATTTTTAAATGTCTCTATCCCATTTAATAGAGTCAGAACCGAAAATGAGCTAGCTGGCCTGAGGGCTGGAGAAGAAGTTGTAAAGATTGTTACAAGGCCTGATTCAAAAACAAATATCATATAATGAAAACAGCATGGTTTCTAGAAATCAACACGCCCAGCTCTGCCAATTACCACCTGTGTGGCCCTAGATGTGTGGCTTAACAAATACCTGTCCCAAAGGACTAAAACGAAAATTCAGTTACACAGTGCTTGTAATTACCTAGCTCAGTGGGGCTCCCAAGTTTGCCTCTTCCTTCTTAGACTTCTTGTGATAAATAAAATATTCAGCAGAAACAAAGGACCTAGAGAAAGGAAGAATGGCTGTGATGTGACCCAGGCAAGTGTGGTAAATTTCCACTCATTATTCATTCAAAAATTCTTTATTGAGTTCCTACTTGGAGTGGTTTTCAGGCCCAGTATGGGATGTTGTAGGACATACAAAATTGAGAAATAGACATGGATTCTACCCTCAAGAAGCTTAAAATCTAATACATGATAAAAGATGTATATGCAAAACATTAAGGTATAGGTCAGATCATAATCTGTAAGGTACATCAGATTAGACCTAGAAGAGATACCAGTAATTACTTTGGGACTTCAGAAGATAACAGTTGGTATATAGTTGCTACAGATAAAGAAAGAACTGTGGCCTGGAAATAAAAACACACAGGTGTCCGACAAAGCATTTAAACTATCCTTGAAGGACTGAGTTAGGGTCACTGATAGGAAATTCCATCTAAAAGAAATGCATAATATCTTAGCTAAACTTCCAGGTGTTGAGGACCTACCATGAATGGAGTATTGTGCTAAATAAACACTTTTCAAGCATTTTCTCATTAATCCTCTCCCTGATACTGTAGGGAAGATACCATAGCTCCTATTCACATAAGAAGAAACCACCTCTGAAAGATTGAATGACCTGTTCATGGTCCCACGGAGCTGCAGAGAGCTGTGAGCTGGAGCCCAATTTGTCTGACTCTGAAGAACCTGCTCTGAATCACTCTACTGCACACAGAAGGAAGGAAAGGCAGGATATGCAAGGCAAGCAGTGAATAGCCCAACTTGGCTGGAGTTTAAAGTATTTAAACATACACAAGAAGAAGCACATAGGAAAAAAGAATGGGGAAAAACTTGAGAAAACCCCATATGTTAGCTTAAGAGTTTTGGCCTTTGTTTTGTATTTCAGAACTAATTCAGGAAAGTATACACTAGAAAGATAGATATGTTTTCCATTAAGGAAGGCTTTAATCACAAAGACAAAAATAAGAAAGAAAGAACAAGTAAGGGGTCTCTCTGGCAGGAACTCTCTCATAACAATAAATGGATCAATCAAGAGAGGCTGGTGGTCCAGTTGTTAAGACTCCATGCTCCCAGTGCAGAGGGCATGGTTTCGACACCTGCTGAGGGAACTTAGATCTCACATGCCACACGGTGCAGCCAAAAAAAAAAAAAGATAGGTTGGGTGATGCTCCAATTACAAATAACCCCCAAGTATCAGTGGTTTAAAACAATACCCTTGCATGTCTACTGAGGGTCCACAAGAAATCTCTTCTGTACATCACCTTACTCTAGGTCCTTGGCCATCAATGCCAATTCTGGCAGAGGGCAAGAGAGCTCTGGATGGTCTCGCAACTGTATTTAAAAGCTCCAGCCAGAAGTAACAGGCATCACTTGCATTCCAATTCAGGGACCACCTGACCACAAGGGGATGTGACCCTAAGTTATGCGCAGAAATAGAAAAACCAGAATCCTGAACAAACGGCACTCACGGCTATGCCAGCAAACCTGAAGTCTGAAACTGCCCAGGGTTTTTTGAAGATCTCCTGTGCTGTCTTCTCTAGAAATGAATAACTGAGGGGGTGCGACCAGATGTAACCTCACACCACCCGTTAGATTTGAACGAACATTGAGATTACTGTATAGTTTTCAGTATGGAAAATAGTGAAACGACACTTTAAAATGTCCAACTAGGAAACGAGAACTCAGAAGGGAAACCTTAAGTTGAAGGGGGAACCCTAGTCTTTCTCTGGGGCTATGGTCTTGTGTCTGGACATCAGGGCATCATAAAGATGCCCCTCACTGGGAAGAACTCAGCCAGGAGAAGGACGGTAGAAAGCTCATCCAATTAAGTCCCATTTGTTTATTTTTGTTTTTATTTCCTTTACTCTAGGAGGTGGGTCAAAAGTCAGAAAGAGAAAAACAAATACCGTATGCTGACACATATATATGGAATCTAAAAAAAAGGTACTGATGAACCTAGTTGCAGGACAAGAATAAAGAGGTAGACATAGGGCTTCCCTGGTGGCGCAGTGGTTGGGAGTCCGCCTGCCAATGCAGGGGACACGGGTTCGTGCCCCAATCTGGGAAGATCCCACATGCCACGGAGTGGCTAGGCCCGTGAGCCATGGCTGCTGAGCCTGCGCGTCCAGAGCCTGTGCTCCGCAACGGGAGAGGCCACAACAGTGAGAGGTCCACGTACCGCAAAAAAAAAAAAAAAAAAAGAGGTAGACATAGAAAATGGACTTGAGGACATGGGGGGGAGGGCGAAGCTGGGCGAAGTGAGCGTAGCATCGACATATATACACTGCCGAATGTAAAATAGTTGGCTGGTGGGAAGAAGCAGCATAGCACAGGGAGATCAGCTCGGTGCTTTGCGATGACCTAGAGGGGTGGGATGGGGGGGTGGGAGGGGACACGTGTGTGCATATGGCTGATCCGCTTTGTTGTGCGACAGAAACTAACACAGTATTAGAAGCAATTATACTCCAATAAAGATCTACTTAAAAAATAGCTCATCCAAGATGCAGTCTGTAGGGGAGTCCATGTCATATGGATGCAGGTTATAGTGTGTGTGTTTCCATCCTGTTAACCCTGTGCATTCAGTAGCATGTTGAATGTTTACAGGTGTCAGCTGGGGCTCAGCTGAGTGGTTGTTTTCCTTATTTGGCTAGAGAGTATTCATGTGATTGCATTTAGTTAGTGGATCAGCTCAGGGCTGGGCTCAGCTGGAGACCCTGGAATGGCTAGGTTCCTCTCCCTCACCCTTTCCATCACCCTCATGGCCTCTTCTTTTTTTTTAAAGAAGATGTTGGGGGTAGGAGTTTATTAGTTAATTAGTTTATTTTTGCTGTGTTGGGTCTTCGTTTCTGTGCGAGGGCTTTCTCTAGTTGTGGCAAGCGGGGGCCACTCTTCATCGCGGTGCGCGGGCCTCTCACTATCGTGGCCTCTCTTGTTGAGGAGCACAGGCTCCAGACGCACAGGCTCAGTAGTTGTGGCTTGCCGGCCTAGTTGCTCCACGGCATGTGGGATCCTCCCAGACCAGGGCTCGAACCCGTGTCCTCTGCATTGGCAGGCGGATTCTTAACCACTGCGCCACCAGGGAAGCCCGGCCTCTTCTTTTTGATGTGGTCTCTCCATGTGGCTTCCCCACATGATCTCTCCAGCAAGGTAAACAGATTTCTTACATGGTAGCTCATAGCTCTCAAGAAAGCAAAAGAAGGAGCTTCTAGAACTTTGTAAGACTTAGGACTAGAACTTGCGTGACATCACTTCACTGCATTCTGTTTGCTAAAGGTAGTCACCAGGCTAGCACACATTCAAGGGAAAGAGACTAGTCAAAGACATGGATACAAGAAGCATGGAGCAACAGTGGCTGTCAATGTAACAGACCATCACAATATGCTAAAGGTAGTAATCTTACAGTTACAGCCATTCCACCTCTTAGAATTTACAATGCTTAGAAAATACAGAGAAAGTCTTAAGAAGAGACCCCCATGACTACCTTCTAAGAGAACTTTACCCATATCTCTCATCCTCTACCATAAACATTCTACAAAAGTGAGAGAAATTAACTCATGGGCCCTCTCAGAAGACTAAGCTAGCTCTTCCCAGGCATATCCTTGGAAAAGAGCCAACAGCCAATCCACAGGAGAAATGAGAAGGATAATACCTGGTCACTCACTTTGGTAAACATTCTCAGAAACAAATTATCAAAATGTGTAATCCTGGTTTCATGCACTTAAGGATGGATCAGCTCTAATCCAAAGTGAAGGATAATGAGAAAAACAGTAGTGAGAATTCTGGAGTGGAAGGGATCACAACTTTCCTGCTTCCAGAGGGGCCCACCGGCCACATCCCAAGGAGAATAACAAAACCAGAATAAAGAAGGGAGAAGTGGGACTTCCCTAGCAGCACAGTGGTTAAGAATCTGCCTGCCAATGCAGGGGACACGGGTTCGAGCCCTGATCCAGGAAGATCCCACATGCCGTGGAGCAACTAAGCCCATGCGCCACAACTACTGAGCCTGTGCTCTAGAGCCCACGAGCCACAACTACTAAGCCTGCGCTCCATAACTATTGATGCCCTCGTGCCTAGAGCCTGTGCTCTGCAACAAGAGAAGCCGCCACAGTGAGAAGCCCGAGTACTGCAACGAAGAGTAGCCCCCGCTCACTGCAACTAGAGAAAGCCCACATGCAGCAACGAAGACCCAATGCAGCCAGTAAATAAATATATAAACTTACATATATATATATTAAAAAAAAGAAGGGAAAAGCCACCACCACCTTTATAGAAGGGATTTGAACTTGGACATGACAAAGCAGGGGGGTAGAAACAGAGATGGTAGAAGTTAAGTTTATTTGATGATGTTGTTTTAAAATAAACGCAATTACATATTTTAGTGGATTGTCCTGATGGTCTCATTTTAGAAACTAGTTATCCCTTATCTTCAACCCATGAGATCTTAGTGGCTCTCTGCTTTCCTATCTGAAGAGTTAAGATTAAAAACTACTGTCAAGGGTTGAAAAGTAATAGAGTAGCCTAGGGTTCCAGGAGAGTCTGAAATTGAAAGAATCCTGCTGTGTTTTTAATCTTTCATTTCAGAATCAGGGAGATTAGGTGGATGGTCAGAAACTGGTTATTAGATGTATTAAAGTTCACCCAACTTCACAGCAATGTACATTGTAACTCTAATGTTTCCAGGAATAGAGGGAGGGTGTGCATCCTCACGGCCACATTTATCAGAGCTTTAGCAGACAACACAGGAGCCCATCTGCTCTAAGGTGAGCACTCAAGCTTTGACAACAGGAACAAACATGGGGATTTTGTAAAACTTGTTGTGTCAGTTAGGGTCCCAACAGGAAACAGCATTCCACTCAAAAGGATTTAACTAAAGAGAATGAATGACCTTTGATGGAATCAAGAGAACCAGCTAATGATGTGGAGGCACTCAGAGACTAGCAATGAGTCATCACCACCCCTTCGGTTGAAGGGACAATGGGAGGAAACAGTGTTACCGGTGAGACCTGAAACCATGGGGAAGAAAATACCTGCAGAAACTCTAGTGTAGAAGGATGCAGTCATTCTCCAAACTGCAACACTGAAATAAGGGAGAGGTGAGGATATCAATAACCCAAACTTTCTCTCCTCAAACCCCTCAGACTCTCCAGTCTCCAAGTGGTGTATTTCATTGTCCAGGTCAAGCCATAAGCCAGAGGACAATGGAGCCCTTAATAGAGTCCAAGAAATCAGTCCCCAGAAATACACAGAGCTGGGTGGAAATGGGAAAAAAATGAATTAGCCAAGTGGGGAGATAAGCATCAATGGAAAAAAAAACAGCACAATTATAAAAAGTGGGAGGGGGTAGAGAGTAATTACCATGAGTCACAGCCACAGAGATAGGAGTATCATCAACTCTTTAAAACACTTAAAATTATATTTGAAGATTCACAGAGGAAAACACTGAAAATAATTTCATTCACTTCATATCACAGACTTTTACATATTGCAGAAGAAATTATGGGTGGAGTTTAAGAGTCATTGTGGAACACTACTTAAAAGGCAAAAGATTCTAACTAAAGGATCTAGCACCACCAAGCTGTGAAAATTTCACCTTCAGAAATAATTATTATGATCTTACGGTTAATTGAAACAAGTTGTACCTGTGAAATCCTATTCGTTCATAATAATAATCCAGAGAGGAAATGAAACACTAAGTATAAAGAATTGCCGGTGTAAAACAAAAGAGTGATGACTACAGTAAGGAGCATTTAACTTTTTAGGAAATTTGGAAGAGAGATATATATGAGGATTTTGTTTCTTCTTTTCAGTGAACATCTATTTATAAAGTTTCAATATGTGCTATTTCTTTCTTTGTTAGTGGAGAAATCGAATACAAAGAATGGGAGACAAACACTCCTAGGGATTATATACAATAGCTAAGTACAAAGGTAGCTTAAAATGTGTTCCAAAGTTCTAAATAAGACTCGTGTTCTTAAAGAGGAGAGTTAACTATGCAAACTCATTCCCTCATCTCCAAGGAAAAGAAACATCTGATGGCTAATTAAATAAAATAACACACATTAGTAACATACATGTTTAATAAGACAAACAGTTCAGGTTGATATATCATAAATCAATACTTGCTTTGCAGAGTCAATTCACGTACAGCACAGTCCTTGGCATCTAGAAGTTCGTCAGTGCCAGATCTTTTAAGTTTACTCTTTACATAAAATATAACATTTGTTTAAGAATGGCAACTCCAGCTGATTTCTATTTTAGAAACACACTAAGAAAATTTTATGACTGTTTAAGACCCTTGTTCATGCTTATTAATGACTCGTACTTACCTAGAAGCACATAGCAATGAGTGGCAAAGTGTTTATTTGTTTGTTTGCGGTACGCGGGCCTCTCACTGTTGTGGCCTCTCCCGTTGCGGAGCACAGGCTCCGGACGTGCAGGCTCAGCGGCCATGGCTCACGGGCCCAGCCGCTCCGCGGCATGTGGGATCTTCCTGGACCGGGGCACGAACCCATGTCCCCTGCATCAGCAGGCGGACACTCAACCACTGCGCCACCAGGGAAGCCCGCAAAGTGTTTTAATAAACTAAAAATCCCAAGAATGCAGCACAGTGCCCAGATCGTAGCAAATGTTCCATAGATGTTTGTTGAATGAAAGGGTATGACACTGACTACCAGTAATATTAATAAAATCAATAAAAGCCAACATACACTTTTAATACCTCCCAAAGGATTTTCTCGGATCTCTTAGCATTTTTTCCTTCCTTTTTAAATCTTTAGTTAAAAAGATTATTTCTGATTGAGAAGAGAGATGACAAAAGTATGAACTAAGCATCCCTCAGCCCCCTAACCTTACTGAGATGGTAGATCTTTTACAAGCATTCAGTGGTGAAAGCTGTCTTTCAAAAAACATCTATGGAGCACCTACAATGTCTTGTGTTCTTCACTAAGCTCTGGGATGCAAGGATGGGTAAGATATAAGGCCTTTGGGGAGAGAACATCTCAAGGTCAACAACATTGAATACCATGACTTCAAGGAGAACAATAGAAGAGGCAAGACATACAACAATAAATGTATCCATACAAGGAATATCTAGGTGCCCTAAGAGCAGTACAGATTGAAAGCACTACAGGAACCCAGAGGAGGGTGAGGTTACATAAGCCAAAATACCTGAAACCAATACCAAATATGTACTGTGCAGGTGGACAGCTCGCTTCAGTCCTGACACGGCTGTGTTTTGTGTTCACCATTTCAAGGCTACCATGAAATAGGTCAGCAAGAACGGATTCTATAACAGACCCTAATGAAAGTCTCAGACAATAGAAATCCTTCTTTGGTGTTTGACACTTGTCCCAGGGAAAGCCTGCCACATGTCAACTCTGATAGAACACAACAGCCAATGTTTAAACATTCCATCTCCTCAAGTTGTCTTTCCAAAATGCACCCAATTCATCTTGTGTGAGGTGAAAGGCGTGGTCAGATTTCTGAGTGATGAAATCATTCAGAAGGAATCCAGCTACCACATGCAAGGTATTGCTATATTAATATTTGATTCAAGAGAATGTGGGACCAGTTATCAATAATTCAGTCATCATTTAATATCAGAGACATGGAGTGCGCCCAACTGTGGTATTAGTTTACACATTAGAGTGACTAAGATGTAACGTGTTATTGCCACTGTCACATTTCTTATGTTACACGATGACAGCATGGCTTATGAGGACTGAAATGATACGCGTATTCTGCCACCCAGATTCATAAAACAGTTGGGAGCAACTAAGCCAGCCCTACTGGAGGACTTGTAAAAAGAAATGTAGATTAGGATTCTGTTTTAGTTTGGATTCTTCTAGAAGAATCAGTCCCTGAGATGGGGATTCAAATGCAAGTCACGTGCAAGTAGAAGGTGAAGGAAATACTAGCAGGGGAGTGGATGAGACAAGAGAGAGAAGGTGGCCAAGTGGGAGCACGGTGTCCGAATGTCTAGACTTCAATGCCATTGGGTCACTCTGACAGTCAGTGCAAAATATGCCCAAGGGATGTGGAAGCTAGGGTGTTTATACAACAGTCCCCATTAGTGATTGGTTGAAAGCTGCCCCTAGTAGCACTAGGGGCAGCTTGCAATCCACCCACAGGGAGGAAAAACATGCCTCAGAGAGAAAGTTCTCAAGCACAGGAATGGAGGGGTTGGCAGTTGGAAATAGGGGATATGGCAGGGCACTGGTGGGATCTGTCACCATGTCACAACAACTGGCTCCACATCTTGTCCCCCTCACCCTAATAGACAGAAGGGGAGAGAGCCAATATTAAGTACCCACTACATTATACACACATTGCACGCCGTAACATCTAATCCCTAAATAAAGGCATACACTTTTACCAAAGGAATGAACTAGATGCCAGAAGAATAAGGGACTTACCCAAGCTAGCCCAGCCCCAGAAAGTAAGAGGACAGAGACTCAATCCTCTCCAACCTCTAAGCTGACACCTTTCCAATGAAGGGCATGCAAATTCCCCTGTGCAGCCACATCAGGCAACGCTAAGTCACTTAGATGCAATCTGCACACCTAGATTTTGACTGGTGGTTACCAAACATCTCCAGTTTTGACTTTGTTTTCCCCCTGCCTAGAATGCCTTCCTCCTTTTACACCTGCTTATTGAAGTTGGGCTGCTGGTGAGTCGAAAGTCAGCCTTTAAAGAAGACAAGGGCTTATTAGATAAGCAGAGCGAAGCATAAAGAGACATCCCACATGGAAGAACAGGATGAAAGTGGTGCTGATACTTCTAATGAGCTTAAGTAATTCTCACACACACCAGAGTTTGACGGCAACATCCACAAGCAAAAGCCGAGAGGTGAGGATGTGCGTGAGATGCTCAGGAAAAACAGGGTGATTCCTTTGCCTGTAGCTCTGGAGGAAGAGTCCTGTGGGTACGCAGACACAAGCACTAGATGACCTTTGAAAGCCACGCTATTGACTCTGGTCTCCTTCCAGGGACAAAAAAACACTCTTGTGGGTTTCTGAGCAGGGAAAGTGTCATACACAAAGTAATCAGGAAGATTAATCTGGCAGCCATAAACCAAATGGGTTAGAAAAGGGAGGATTGGAACTGGAATGCAGTCACAAAATATAAGGAGCTTTTAGAAATGTCCCTTGGATCCCCAGGGTTTACATTTTTCCTTATTCATTTTTTGCTTTTCTATCCTACATTAAGGACAAGCCAAGCTAGCTTTGCTCAAATCTTGAGCTGGGTTTCAAGGACTTACTCTTTCAAGGACACTCAGAAAATTCCTTCTCCTGGCTTTGTGGAGTAAAAAATCTAACCAGTCTCATTTCCCTCACTTTTCACTCATCCTTCTGGTTCATAAGAGACTTTCAAGAAGTATTTTCTCCTTGTGATCGAAAGTGGCTATTTTTTCATCTCTATTGTGCTAAGCTTTTAAGTCAGAGCTAAAAAGTTCTGGTGTCTGGAGAGCCAAGATGCTAAATGTGGAAACCCATTATTTCATCTTGCCAGGTGAGTCTCAAAACTTTCTCAGGTATAGTGGCCCATGAAGCATGCCTGAGATGCTAATGCACACACATGCACACAAAGGCCTGGCTTCTGCCTCTGTCAACACCCTGATGACACGTCAGTCCTGCCCTTTATCCAAATAAGGGGTTTTGTTCTCAGTCCTAAGGGCCATTAGGAAGACAATTCAACAAATGTAAAAGAACAGGACTGTGGGGGCTTCCCTGGTGGCGCAGTGGTTGAGAATCTGCCTGCCGATGCAGGGGACACAGGTTCGTGTCCCAGTCCAGGAAGATCCCACGTGCTGCGGAGCGGCTGGGCCCGTGAGCCATGGCCGCTGGGCCTGTGCGTCCGGAGCCTGTGCTCCGCAACGGGGGAGGCCACAACAGTGAGAGGCCCGCGTATCGCAAAAAAAAAAAAAAAAAAGAACAGGACTGTGTTGTTAGACTGGACCTTTCTAGACTTTTAATGAAACTCTGATTTGAAGTCCCGTATCCACTTGGATGCCAATCAATAGGGCAACTTCCAGGAGGCAGTATTACCCTCTCACTACTGATGGAAGTCCAGCTTTCTGCTAACTAGTGATTGGAAGAGCTGTTTATTGCAAGGAGAAAGTGACTATCAAATAAAGACTAAAAATCATTTTGAGTGGCAATTTTCCAATTTAAGTAAAACTGAAAAAAAAAAAAAAGACCTAAACTGAGACTGGGGAAGTCCCTGGTGTCAGGGAAATTAGATCAAAATTGTTGGGAATTTTCAAGGCGCACTTAACCCTCTCTTCCTCAACCGATTCTGAACAAATTCAAAAGTAAGCTCGTGAGAAGCAGTTGCAGGATTAAAATATCACCGTTTCCATCCTACCACATGTGTCACCTCATCATCAAGATCCTGGATTTAAGTTCTCTTTCTTGTATGCACGATAGAAATCAACAATGGTGTAGAAACAAGAGAAGGACTTAATAGAACCTTGTGATTGAAATTGTTATTTCCATTGTTGGTGAGTGTGAATGGTGGAAATGTGCATCCACGTGGTCTGGAAGAGTGAGAAATATCTCAAGTGAGACCCTATAACAAGACCAAATCCCAAGGCAGAAGACAGGAAGTGCAAGGGGTTCTAGTGAAAAGTGACCCCTCCAGAGGGCACGAGTGGCTGACGCAGGCTTCTGAAGGACACGGAAAGGGCTCAAACTGAGTGGATAGCAGAGGATGTAGATGTATTTCAAGCTTGCTTACCCCTGCCCTTTCATTCACTCAGCCTTCAGCAGTGATTTTGCCTAAATAAGCAACTTCAGAAGATTTAAAAAACAAAAGCATTTTGGTGTGTTTATTTTAAGGATAGACCCGTTTCCAGTCCATTGTTACATGCAACTGATGCACAGCAAGGATGGACTTGTTACTAGACTTTTCTTTACAGTCTATAAATGTGTGTGGCTAATTCTATAACCGCCTGCGGTTGTACAGATGGAAATAGCTCCAGCTGGAACTTGCACCAAGACTAAAAGATGCTTGGCAGTGGCAATTATAGATTCTGATGGCCAAGGACTGGAATGGCTTGGCCTATTTTCCCTTTTCGGGTTCCAAACTACAGCGCAGGTGGACAGAGGTTGCCCATGCCTTAAAATATTTCTGCAAGGGTGAGGCTGGCAGGCATGACTGACCTATTTCAGTTCTGGAGAAATGGTTCAGCTCTTTATGATTCAGTATTTCTTTGGATGTGACCAAAGGAAATGAATTTATTTGATTTACTTATTATTGATTTTCTTCCATTTTACTGAGCTCTGAAAAATATTAAAAGATAATTATTAAAAATAGGGAATCAGATGTAGGCAGTCAAAAGGTCAAACTTCCGGTTATAAGATAAATAAGTACAGGGATATAACGTGCAACATGATTAATATAACTAACACTGCTGTATGTTATATATGAAAGTTGTTAAGGGTGTATATCCTGAGTTCTCATCACAAGGAAAAAGTTTTTTTTCTTTTCTTTTATATCTATATGAGATGATGGAAGTTCACTAAACTTATTGTGGCAATCATTTCATGATGTGTGTAAGGCAAATCATTGTGCTGTACACCTTAAACTTGTACAGTGCTGTATGTCAATTATATTTCAATAAAACTGGAAAGAAAAAAAGAGCGCAATTTTTTTAAAAGGCAATTATTAAAAATAAGTGTGCCGTGTATTAGTTATGTCAATAATAACGGCTAATAGACTTGCACTCTTTTGAGAGAGGAGGGAATGAACTCACAGGCACCCTTGGCCAGGAACAACCTAGAATTCAGTCCAGACACTGAGTCTATTCAGAGGTTTTCCACCACATCCCAGAGCTCTCTGCCTGTCAAAAGCTTGCTCTCGGCACCTAGGAAATTTCATAGTTCATTAATGTTAGAGAATGTTACCTGGATTATTTTATGAAGTTGTGGCTGTTAGGAGCAATAATACATATGGGGACTACAAGTTTCATGTGATGCAAAACTTATGAAAATCTGAATGCCACTGCAAGACCAGATTTTTCCTGTTTTTAAGGAGAGTCTTCTCCTTACACATCTACAAAGCAAACCAGAATAATAACCTCCATCAGGTCTGGCTGTGAAAGACAATGAAAGTGTTAATTTTGTGTGAACCTAAGGTCTGTGTGCTTCTTTTGAGATCTTGAAAGCATCTTGTGGCCTATTGCCTCTCTTTGAAATGGTTATTCCAACACAGAGCACACCGTTTTCTGAACACCATTAGGCAGTTTTGAAAACATGATGAGGCCAGACATCTATCTGCTCATGCCATCCTAGTTGTGTGAAGATGGAAAATATTCTGCCCTGAACACCCTTGGTAAGCCGATTCTGGGAGAAATGTATGGTTTATCATTCAGGGTACATTTAAGTTTTGCCAATCACATTCACTTCAGGCTTAGCTATTATTCTCCATCACATTCCTTGGGAAAAAAATGAGACATTATTCCTATTAACATTATTATTATAGGATTATAATTCCCATTGACAAGATAAGAAGTGTAAAGTCCCTAAAAGCCACTTTATTTATCCAAGTTTCCAAAGCAAGTGTTTAATTAATTGAACAATAAGGCCATTAGACTGAGGTGGCCCTAATGCTGAGGTAGCTCTAGGTAAGCAAACCAAAACCTAAACCTATAAATGCCTCAAGGTTACAAATCAATGAGCTAAGGACAGCCAATCACAAACAGCCAACTAGGCTTTAAGCTACAGCCAATCAAATAAATTCCTTTCTTCGCCTCCGCACTTTATGTAAGTCTTTCCCCTGAATCAGGTCATGGAGGGCTCCTAACCACTTCTGCTTTGCCACTGCCCTATTCAAATTGATTGTTGCTCACATAACCCTTTTTTTCCTAACGTTTTCCCCCCAGAGATAACTGACATAGAGCACTGTATAAATTTAAGGTATATAACATAATAATTTGAGTTACATTTATTGTGACATGGTCACCACAATAAATTTAGTTAGCATCCATCATCTCATATAGGTTCCAAAAAAAAGAGATGTTTTTTCCTTGTGATGAAAGCTCTTAGGAGCTACTCTCTTAACAACTTTCAAATAAAGCATACAACAGTTTTAAGTACAGTCATCGTGTTGTGCATTACATCCCTGTTACTTATTTATCTTATAACTGGAAGTTTGCACTCAAACTCTTAAAATTTTTACTATGCCTCAGTTTATCTTTTAACATGAGTTAGAGCTTCAACCACCAGAACACAGGCACCAGTTCCCTCCACCAGGAATCTTACACAGCCCACTGAACCAACCTTAGCCACTGGGGACACCCACCAAAAACAACGGGAACTACGAACCTGCAGCGCGCGAAAAGGAGACCCCAAACACAGTAAGATAAGCAAAATGAGAAGACAGAGAAATACACAGCAGATGAAGGAGCAAGGTAAAAACCTACCAGACTAAACAAATAAAGAGGAAATAGGCAGTCTACTTGAAAAAGAATTCAGAGTAATTATAGTAAAGATGATCCAAAATCTTGGAATTAGAATGGAGAAAATACAACAAACGTTTAACAAGGACCTAGAAGAACTAAAGAGCAAACAAGCAATGATGAACAACACAATAAATGAAATTTAAAATTCTCTAGAAGGAATCAATAGCAGAATAACCAAGGCAGAAGAACTGATAAGTGACCTGGAAGATAAAATAGTGGAAATAACTACCACAGAGCAGAATAAAGAAACAAGAATGAAGAGAATTGAGGACAGTCTCAGAGACCTCTGGGACAGCATTAAACACACCAACATTCGAATAATAGGGATCTCAGAAGAAGAAGAGAAAAAAAAAGGACTGAGAAAATATTTGAGGAGATTATGGTTGAAAACTTCCCTAATATGGGAATGGAAATAGTCAATCAGGTCCAGGAAGCATAGAGAGTCCCATACAGGATAAATCCAAGAAGAAATATGCCAAGACATATATAATCAAACTAACAAAAATCAGATACAAAGAAAAAATATTAAAAGCAGCAAGGGAAAAACAACAAAAAACATACAAGGGAATCTCCATAAGGTTAACAGCTAATCTTTCAGCAGAAACTCTACAAGCCAGAAAGGAGTGGCAGGACATACTTAAAGTGATGGAAGGGGAAAACCTACAACCAAGATGACTCTACCCAGCAAGGATCTCATTCAAATTCGATGGAGAAATTAAAACCTTTATAGACAAGCAAAAGCTAAGAGAATTCAGCACCAGCAAACCAGCTTTACCACAAATGCTAAAGGAACTTCTCTAGGTGAGAAACACAAGAGAAGAAAAGGACCTACAAAAACAAACCCAAAACAGTTAAGAAAATGGTGATAGGAACATACATATCAATAACTACCTTAAATGTAAATGGATTAAATGCTCCAACTGAAAGACATAAACTGGCTGAATGGATACAAAAACAAGACCCATATATATGCTGTGTACAAGAGACCCACTTCAGACCTAGAGACACATACAGACTGAAAGTGAGGGGATGGAAAAAGATATTCCATAGAACTGGAAATCAAAGAAAGCTGGAGTAGCAATTCTCATATCAGACAAAATAGACTTCAAAATGAAGACTATTACAAGAGACAAAGAAGGACACTACATAATGATCAAGGGATCAATCCAAGAAAAAGATATAACAATTGTAAATATTTATGCACCCAACATAGGAGCACCTCAATACATAAGGCAGATGCTAACAGCCATAAAAGGGGAAATTGACAGTAATACAATCATAGTAGGGGACTTTAACACCCCACTTTCACCAACGGACAGATCATCCAAAATGAAAATAAATACGGAAACACAAGCTTTAAATAATACATTAAACAAGATGGACTTAATTGATATTTATAGGACATTCCATCCAAAAACAATGGAATACAATTTCTTCTCAAGTGCTCATGGAACATTCTCCAGGATAGATCAAATCTTGGGTCACAAATCAAGCCTTGGTAAATTTAAGAAAATTGAAGTCATAACAAGTATCTTTTTGGACCACAGCATTATGAGACTAGATATCAATTACAGGAAAATATCTGTAAAAAATACAAACACATAGAGGCTAAACAATATGTTACTAAATAACTAAGAGATCACTGAAGAAATCAAAGAAGAAATCAAAAACTACCTAGAAATAAATGACAATGAAAACATTACGACCTAAAACCTATGGGATGCAGCAAAAACAGTTCTAAGATGGAAGTTTATAGCAATACAATCCTACCTCAAGAAACAAGAAACATCTCAAATAAACAACCTAAACTTACACCTAAAGCAATTAGAGAAAGAAGAGCAAAAAACCCCCAAAGTTGCTGAAGGAAAGAAATCATAAAGATCATATCAGAAATAAATGGGAAAAAAATGAAGGAAATGATAGCAAAGATCAATAAAACTAAAAACTGGTTCTTAGAGAAGATAAACAAAATTGATAAACTTTCCCTGGTGGTGCAGTGGTTGAGTGTCCACCTGCCGATGCAGGGGACACAGGTTTGTGTCCCGGTCCGGGCAGATCCCACATGCCGTGGAGCAGCTGGGCCCATGAGCCATGGCTGCTGAGCCTGCACGTCCGGAGCCTGTGCTCTGCAACGGGAGAGGCCACAACAGTGAGAGGCCCATGTACCACCAAAAAAAAAAAAAAAAATTGATAAACCTTTAGCCAGACACATCAAGAAAAAAAAGGGAGAAGACTCAAATCAGTAGAATTAGAAATGAAAAAGGAGACGTAACAACTGACCCTGCAGAAATACAAACGATCATGAGAGATTACTACAAGGAACTATATGCCAATAAAATGGACAACCTGGAAGAAATGGACAAATTCTTAGGAAAGCACAACCTTCCAAGACTGAACCAGGAAAAAATAGAAAATATAAACAGACCAATCACAAGCACTGAAATTGATACTGTGATTAATAATCTTCCAACAAACAAAAGCCCAGACCAGATGGCTTCACAGGCAAATTCTATCAAACATTTAGAGAAGAGCTAACACCTATCCTTCCCAAACTCTTCCAAAATAGAGCAGAGGGAGGAACACTCCCAAGCTCATTCCACCATCGCCCTGAAACCAAAACCAGACAAAGATGTCACAAAAAAAGAAAACTACAGGCCAGTATCACTGATGAACATAGATGCAAAAATCCTCAACAAAATACTAGCAAACAGAATCCAACAGCACATTAAAAGGATCATACGCCATGATCAAGTGGGGTTTATGCCAGGAATGCAAGGATTCTTCAACATACGCAAATCAATCAATGTGGTCACCTTATCTTTGATAAAGGAGGGAAGAATATACAATGGAGAAAAGACAGTCTCTTCAATAAGTGGTGCTGGGAAAACAGGACAGCTACATGTAAAAGAATGAAGTTAGAACACTTCCTAACACCACACACAAAAATAAACTCAAAATGGATTAAAGACCTAAATGTAAGGCCAGACACCATCAAACTCTTAGAGGAAAACATAGGCAGAACACTCTGTGACATAAATCACAGCAAGATCCTTTTTGACCCACCTCCTAGAGAAAGGGAAACAAAAACAAAAATAAATAAATGGGACCTAATGAAACTTAGCAGGTTTTGCACAGCAAATGAAACCATATACAAGATGAAAAGACAACCCTCAGAATGGGAGAAGATATTTGCAAATGAAGCAACTGACAAAGGATTAATCTCCCAAATATACAAGCAGCTCATGCAGCTGGATATCAAAAAAACAAACAACCCAGTCCAAAAATGGGCAGATGACTTAAATAGACATTTCTCCAAAGAAGATATACAGATTGCCAACAAACACATGAAAGGATGCTCAACATCACTAATTATTAGAGAACTGCAAATCAAAACTACAATGAGGTATCAATTCATACCAGTCAGAATGGCCATCATCAAAAAATCTACAAACTATAAATGCTGGAGAGGGTGTGGATAAAAGGGAACCCTCTTGCACTGTTGGTGGGAATAAATTGATAGAGCCACTATGGAGAACTGTATGGAGGTTCCTTAAAACACTGAAAATAGAATTACCATATGACCCAGCAATCCCACTACTGAGCATATACCCTCAGAAAACCATAAAAGAATCATGTACCACAATGTTCATTGCAGCTCTATTTACAATAGCCAGGACATGGAATCGACCTAAGTGTCCATCAACAGATGAATGGATAAAGAAGATGTGGCACATATATACAATGGAATATTACTCAGCTATAAAAAGAAATGAAATTGAGTTATTTGTAGTGAGGTGGATGGACCTAGAGTCTGTCATACAAAGTGAAGTAAGTCAGGAAAAGTAAAACAAATACCATATGCTAACACATATATATGGAATGTAAAAAAAAAAGGTTCTTATGAGCCTAGGGGCAAGACAGCAATTAAGACAGTCAGAGAGAACGGACTTGAGGACACGGGGACTGGGAAGGCTAAGCTGGGATGAAGTGTGAGAGTGTCATGGACATATATACACTACCAAATGTAAAATAGATAGGTAGAGGGAAGCAGCCACATAGCACAGGGAGATCAACTCGGTCCTTTGTGTCCATCTAGAGGGGTGGGATAAGCAGGGTGGGGGGAGGGAGGGAGGGAGGAGATATGGGGATATATGTATATGTATAGTGATTCACTTTGTTATACAGCAGAAACTAACAAGCCATTGTAAAGCCATTATACTCCAATAAAGATGTTAAAAAAAAAAAAAAGATCCTTGACCTTATCACATACAAAGACCCATTTTTTTGCCATGTATGATAACATTCACAGATTCCAGGGATTAGGACATAAATATCATTTGGAGGACCGTTTTTCAGCCTATCACACTACACAATTTCAAATTTTACTCTAAAGCTACAATAATCAAGACAGTGTGACACTGATATAAGGATAGACTTAGAGACTAAGGAACAGAATAGAGTCCAGAAATTCACCCTACATTCATGGTCAATTGATTTTAACAATGTCTCCAAGACAATTAAATGGTAAAGGATAATCTTTCAACAAATGGTGTTTGGAATAACTGGATATCCATAAGAAATAAAAGAATAAAAACCCTAAGACCTTTATCTCATGCATAAGCAAAAATTAACTTAAAAAATGGATAATAGACCTAAATGCTAAAATTATAAAACTTCCTGGGCTGAGTCTTCCTGGGAACACTGCCAGGATGTCAGTGCTTTTTTCACCTAAATTAAAGGGGCTTTCCTAAAGGACACAGACAGTCTAGAAAAAAAAAAACTGCTGAGAAGCATAACCACAGAAGACATGTGGAGTGCCTCTACTGCAGATTCCAGCAACCCTAAAGAGGTGAGATTTGTCGCAGAGTGAAACAGGGAGATGTAGAGTGCATTTAGGGGGAAAAGGGGAAAAGGTTAAAATGTAGGGCGGTTTTGGAGGGTCAAACAGAAGTCTAAAGGGGTAAGAAGAATTCACACTTATTTTATCTGACTTAACGCTTTACGTATGACAGGTCACTTATCTTCCCGACAGCACTTTGAAGCAGTTACCACAACTGACGTTTTACAGATGAGGGAACTGAAGCCCGTAAGTGATTTGTGCAAGGTCATACATCTGGTAAATAGAACCAGAATTCAAATCTAAGTGTGCCTGATTCTACTACTGCCTACCTTTCAGAAAGTTGTGTTAATTAAAAGTACTAATTCCCATAAAATAGGGAACAGAGGGCTTGGTACATCATAAGTATGAAATGACACTTACCCCGTTTGCTCAAGACTCCAATACGTAACACCTGAGGAGGCCAAGCCACCCAGCAGCTAAGCCTCACTCTTCATCATGTGCAAATTCAGGTTGTAAATGCTGCTACCCGAGGAACACAGGGCAGAGAAGCTACCTGGGGGGAAATGAAGTATGCCTGCTTATGAGGATTGGCAGCCAGGACGACAAAGCCCTTCCAGTAGAATACCTGGACCCTGGGGACATTGCAGAGGGGTCCCTTGAAGTTGCTACAAAGAACATTAAAGAGGACAGATAGAGAAAGCAGATCAAAACACAAAGGACAGGAGGAAAGGAACAAATCACTGAGCTAGAGAACAGTTAACAGCCCCTGGCGTAAATAAGTTGTAAGATTTCGCCTAATTCTTTTGCAAACCTGTATGCATTTCTGTTAAAAACCAAATGGGCACTAATTAAGATAACAATAGAAATAAATGCATGACCTGCTGATGATAAAACAGGGACGAGCTGAGTGCCTCTGCCTGCAGAGACTGAAGGATTAGACAGCTGGCGGCTGGTGGTTACTTATCAACCTCCAAAACCAGTACTAAGAAACGTTCATGTGATAATAACGACTAATGTCCACTGAACACTTGCTATGTGCTTTGCCTGGGTTATTTATTTATTATTCACAATCTTATGAGAGCCCACAATTATCCTTACTTAACCATGAGGAAACTGAAACCAAGAGGGTTAGCAGGTATTGCATTTAAAATTAGGATTGGTTCTATTCAATCTTAAAAATGAAGCCATTTATTATAGCTGTGTGTACATCCTCTCTCCCCCAGAAGTAGTCTAATAACACATCTTTCCACTCCTCTCCTCCCAAAAAACCTGGCAGTAGTCGCTGTTTCTGGCATTTCCTTAGGGGATCTGCTTTTAGAATATTCCAATTTCACTCTTGCAAAGTGCATTAGTCACTATGGAAACAGTTAATTCATTGATAATAGTGGAGATCTTTTATTAATAAGGATACAACAGCATATGTGACCCGTAATTAGCAGCTCTGCACAGAAAGGCATCCCAGAAAAAATGTACAGCATGATAGGATTTTGGCCTTACTACCATCTGCTGCAGGATGTAAATACAGGGCAACCACTCTTGGTGAGTCCATTTGGTAAATCTTCTGAGGATTCTTAAGTACTGGTCTCCCCAGACCTCATTTCCCAAACCTGCCACTTGCACAGAGGCAGCGAGCTGCCTGCTGAGCACAAAGTGATCTCCATCCTCCCCACTCCCTCCTCTCAGAGGGCTTTCAAGTGACTTGGGAGATGACCAGACAGTTACTGGGCCTAATTAGCTCCCCTGCCAACTGGAGCACTCCCTCCCACACCCCACGGCCTTCCACACAAAAGCTGCAAATTGCTTTCCAACCTTTGAAGCCATCCCAGGAAAGCACTAAAGAAGAGCTTCCTAGCTGTGTCTTTAGTGGTAGGCACCCTCTGATCAAAAGCCTGGGCAAAGAGCAGGAGAACCAGCCCCTGGTGGGCAGTGGCTTCAGAGAAGCGCTGATGCCCGGAGCTAATCAGGGCCAGCAGGGGAAGGACCAGCGCCTGAGTGTAAAAGCCCAGCTTCTGATACCTGCTGTGTGGACCTGGCCATTCAGACAAAAGTCAGTGGGAGTCAAAGCTCTCCCCCTTCCCCCTCATTCTCTTTTTCCTTCCCTGGGCAGTGCTGGCCTGGCTTCCATGCTCAGAGGGCAGCAAAATCAGGACAAAAAAGCTTTCTGCTTCTGAATCACTCCTTCACTTCCTTGTCTGCAGCCCCTCTGTTTTCAGACAGGCTGTATCTGAATTCTGGCTCCAACACCGACTAGCAGTGTGACTTTGGACTGGTTCCTTGACTCTCCAAGCCTCAGTTTCCTTGTCAGACTGCCTGGTTTGCATTCCAGCACCATCACTTAATAGCTGGAGAGCTTAGGGAAGTTACTCCTTTCTGTACCTTGCTTCTCACACATCAAATGAGGATAATAACAGCACCTGTCTCAGAGGCAGGAGCTGGAACCCACGAGGGCTACCTGTGAGTCTGCAAGCACAGTGGGAGGGGCGGGATGGTGGGAGCCGGAGCCATGAAGGAGATATAGCCACTGCTGGTGGCATCCCTCTTTGGTCTAACCAGCATCCAGTAAGCCAAAGAGCCTGGGAAGCACAGTTTGCAAAGGTCCGTCCTCTGGGGTGCAGAGCAGCACGGGAAGGATGAATCTGAGGGTGAAAAGGCACAGGACTGTGTGCTGCATAGGACCCAAAGGCTTGTCTGCGGGGCTAAATAAGATAAGCCATGCAAAACCCCTAGCACAGGGACTGGCACCTTATAGGTGATCAATAAGTGTTATGTGGCAGTGAGCAGTTATAATGGTTAATTTCATGTGTCAGCTTGACACGGAGTGCCCAGATTAAACAGTATTTCTGGGCACATCTGTGAGGATGTTTCCAGAAGATACTAGCACTTGAATCAGTGGTCTCAGTAAAGCAGATGGCTCTCCCCAGCGTGGGTGGGCATCATCTGATCCTTTGAGGGCCTGAAATAGAACAAAAGCGTGTCAACTGAAAAAAAAAAGTGCACAAAGTGAGAGTTGTGAGTTAAGTTTTATTTGGGGACTATAGCCTGGGAGACAGACTCTCAGAGAGCTCTGAGGAACTGCTCGGAAGAGGGAAGGGGGGACGTCAGTGTATGTATGATTTTAGTGAAGGGGGTACATGCAGTCAGGCACATATTTTGGGAGAAGGTTGCTAGTCATGAGGAGTGGACGTCACTGTTACTGATTTTAATGCTTTTCTAGATATGAGGAGATACAAGAAACTGGGCTCACAAAGTCTCCTGAAAATATCTAACTATCTGAAGGACGGTTCTACCAGTTTTTCCCAGAGCACAGAGTGCTTCGTTCCTGATCTCCACCCTGAACTCCTTTCAGGGTGTGTGGAAGGCCAGTGACTGCAGTAGCTGGTGACCTAATCCTTATAGAGGCAGGTGGCGAGAAACAATTTTTAGTTGGCAAGGGAGAGGAAGACGTTTCCACCCCTTTCTTCCTGCCTCACTGCTTGAGCTGGTTCATTTCATCTCGTTTCACCCTTGGCCTGGGATTTACACATCAGCTCCCCTGATTAGCAGGCCTTCAGACTTGGACTAAGTTATACCAAGCGCTTTCCTGTGTCTCAGCCTCCATTAATGCATGAGCCTATTCCTCATATAAATCTCTTTTAATTTGTATCCTATTGGTTCAGTTTCTCTGGAGAATCTTGACTAATAGAGCGGTCATAGCATTCATAGTTGTAGGGGTGACAGAACTATGCAGACAGCTAACGGCCATGGGTGAGTCCCTGTCTGGCCTGACCAACATTGTCAATCACTGTAATGCTGTAACGCTGCCCCCCTGATTCCAGAGTACAGAACCCCCTTCCCTAGTTCCAGCTGCAACCCAGCAACACACAAACCCAGAACATCCCTTTCTCTGCCTTTTTTCCTCTCTTGTTCCCAAAGCCCAGACTATTAATGAAAAGTGTCACAGAAATATGCCAGCCAGTTTGATACCAGAATGCAGCCCACAATTGCTGCTATCATCTTGTGTTGCTGGAGCACTCTCCTCACCACGGCCCCTCTCAGAAGATCAACCCTGCTTCTCTTTTACTGAATCAGGATCACAAAAAACGTATCTCCCAGAACTCAGCTATATGGTGCAGGACAGTGGTTAACAGTATAGACTGGGGAATTAGGTCTGAGACCTGGCTGTCCACAGACTTGCTATGCGACAATGAACAGATCACATAATCTTGCTGAGCCTCAGTTTTCCCATCTGTGAAATGGATGGTTCTGACAATTAAAAGAGAGAACCCACAGAAAGCAATTAGCACAGTAACTCACACATTATGTGCTTAAGTAATGTTAGTTATTATTTCCTATTATTGTATCTCTGCTCCCTTAGCTGTCTTGTCTTCTTTTATGCCTCTCTTAGGAGAAAATGTGTCCCTCCATCTTTACAATTATAAATTCACTTCCTCTTCTCTAGTAACCTTTTTGGATTTCTGTCAATTATCTCTGCTTCTTTTCAGTCTTAGTATTTACTCTTTTCCTTCTGCATTCCAGTGATTTCTCTCCATATTTGTACATAATTGACTCGAAAAATAGACAAATCACAAGAAAATCTTCTTCCTTACTAATAAAGAAATAAATGTTAAAATCATTCCAAACATCTACCTTATATGGACCAAAATAATAAAAACAACTCTATTCAGTCACTCTTTTCTTCAAATGGCCAAACACCACGAGGAGAAATAAGTTTGGTGGTTGCCCTATAAAGTGGCACAATCTTTGCAGAAAGCAGTTTGACAAGTGGTGACAGGAGTCATAAAAATGTTTACACTCTGATCCAGGAATATCAATTTGGAAAATTTATCCCAAGAAATTAATTCTAAAGGAAAAATGAGTTCTGCAGAGATGTTTATAGCTGCCCTAAATATTACCACTTGAAACTAGAAACAGCTATTCCTAGACTGACTAACCTGCTCAGATACTGCACATACTGGGAGAGGATGTGGTCCTGAGATGGCAATTAGGATGGAAAGAAGAAGAAAAGTACTGTGCGTCCATTCTTACCATAACTGCTTCCAAGAACTCTATACAGACCTGAAATGGACCACAGGGTGATGTAAGGAAAAGGAAGTTAGAATCAGCTATAAAAATAGCAAAAATAAAAATTTTGTCTCTTAAAGCCACAAAATAGAAATAGGCAGCAGAATTTTAAAATAATTCATGATACAAACGGCTAAGTGTTCTTTGCTCTTGTGTCATTCAGCTTGATAGAAAATTACTGTCATCTTATTAGGTGGCAAACTAAGAAACAGTGGCAAAATACAATGTCCCTGCTATCAAAAGCTCAGAATCTAGACAGCTACTCACCAGAAAATCGCTCTATTAGGAAAGAGGAAAGGATGGATTGCTCTGAAAACACCAAGATGACTGGGACCAGGAAAATGTTTTCCAGAGGAGGCATCACCTGAGCTAAGAGGAGAACTTAATCCAAGGAGAAAGTGGGTGGGAAAGGAAATTTCAGGCAGAGAGAACAGCACTGAAAGGTAGATAATTTATATAAAAGAGAGTGGAGCCTTCCAGAAACTGCAGGTTGTGCAGTATAGCTGGATCATGGCATCCTGGAAGGCAGGTGGAGATAAGGCCACCAAAGTAAGCAAGAACCAGATCAAGAAGGACCAACATGTTGTCAACTGTGAACTCCACACAGAAGGTTCTGGGAAGTCCTGAAAGACTTGAAGAGGAAAAGTTATATAATGACAACTATTGCAAGTAAGATGAGGAGTTACTGATGTCTAGGTGACTGGTTAATGTGAATAGTTTACTAGAGTGAATTTATACTCAAGGAGAAAAAGTCAATCTATTCTAAAAGAAGAATAATTTCCTTCCCTTCTGCCTACTAATATTCTTAAGCCATGTATCTTTTATCTTAAAACAAGAAAAACACATTTATTCAACCATGCTGCCTACTTTAACTGCTGCAGCCCAGTTTTTTGGATATGTGGCTGATACTTCCTACTTTTACGCTTCCATTTATTTTTTGAGTTTCAAAAATTTATTACTCAACAACTATGTTATATGTTAACATGTAGTCAAATCCATTTTGTAAAGAAACTATCACAGTTATATCTGTACTTTTATAATATCCAGTTACAAAATATAAAATAAGCAGAAAAAGATTTTGACAAAATTCAATATCCATCCATGATAAAAACTCTCAAAAAAAGTTGGTATAGAGGGAACATATCTCAACATAATAAAGGCCATTTATGACAAACCCCCAGCTAACATCATATTCTATGGAGAAAAGCTGAAAAGAATTTCCGCTAAGATAAGGAACAAGACAAGAATGCCTACTCTTGCCACTTTTATTCAACCTAATACTGGAAGTCCTAACCACAGCAGTCAGATAAGAAAAAGAAATTAAAAGCTTCCAAATTAGAAGTGAAGTAGTAAAGCAGTCACTATTTGTAGACTGCATGATCCTGTATATAAAAAACCCTAAAGACTTCACCAAAAAACTATAAGGATTAATAAACAAAGTCAATGAAGTGGCAAGATACAAAATTAATGTACAGAAATATGTTGCATTTCTGTACACTAATAATGAACTATCAGAAAGAGAAAACAACCCCATTTACAATTGCATAAAAAGAATGAAATACCTAGAAATAAATTTATCCAAGGAGGTGAAAGACCTGTACTCTGAAAACTGTAGGACATTGATGAAAGAAAATGAAGACAGAAATGAATGGAACGATATTTCATGTTCATGGATTAGAAGAATTAATATTGTTAAAGTGTTTCCATTACCCAAAGCAGTCTACAGATTCAGTACAATCTCTATCAAAATACCCACGGAGTTTTTCATAGAACTAGAATGAAAGAGTTCTATGAAACACTGAGACGCTTGTACACACTCAGTTCTTTCTTAGGCTTTCACGTATCTACTGGGGTTTAATCACATGAGGGTCTCTAACACGTCCAGTTGAAGCCATTTTTCTTGATGGACAAATGTATTTGCTAGAACCCTTCTGATTGTAGGTAACAGAGAACCAACTGCAACTTCCTTATGCAAAGGAAATAAAGAAGTTAATCAACCTAATGAAGAAAAGCAAGAGTATGACAGGGTCTGAAGACAGTGGAACCACAGACTGGAACTTGCCTGGTCTCCCATACTGGTTTCTATCCCCGTTCCTCTCTGTGTGGTACCTTTAGTGTCTACGACTACAGACTGGATTTTTTTTTTTTTTTTTTTTTTTTTTTTTGCAATACACGGGCTTCCCACTGCTGCGGTCCCTCCCGCTGTGGAGCACAGGCTCCGGACACGCAGGCTCAGCGGCCATGGCTCATGGGCCCAGCCGCTCCGCGGCATGCAGGATCCTCCCGGACCGGGGCACGAACTCGTGTCCCCTGCATCGGCAGGCGGACTCTCAACCACTGCGCCACCAGGAAAGCCCTGGATTTTTATATTAAGAATAAATGTCATTGAATTGTCCCACGTTTTCTGTCTTATGGGTTTGATCACCTGAAATTGACAACCCTCAAGATGTCTTTTGCCCCAGTTACAAAATTTCCAAGAAAAGGATTCGCTGGCCAAGCTTGAGCAAGCTGTCCATCTCTAGACCAATCCTCTGGGCCAGAGGACCAAGTCAAGTTATACTTTTATGACAACTCCCATGTAAATCATTTGGTCAAAGATAAAGAAAATTCCTAGAAAAGAGGGTTAGATAGAAAATCTCAGGGGTTGGCCACAAAAAAAGAATGAAAGCAAAACATGCACTAATATTACATCTGTTTCCCTCTGCCGTGTTCTTACCACATCACTTGACCCAAGCTCTTTGTTACCTTTCCTACACTAAACATAGCTAAACTCATCTTTTAATTTTCCTTAGCACTTTTACAGCCTCGGCTTGCTCTTTCTGACGTTGACATATTAATGTTCATAGGTGTCTACCTCACTTGCTATAAGGATCACTTATACAGTCAATGGTCATTTTGCACACCTCCCACACCCAAGGTCCCCTCTCCCTATTCGAAGTCATTGGTCTGAGAGGCATAATCTATATTTTCTCTGGATTTTTTACAATATCCCCAGCTTGGTGGTAAAAAGGCACTTTAGCAAATCAAATTACCATACCCATTCATTTCCTCCAAGAACATCGAAGCATCAGACACTGGGCTGCATCCTGAGATTACAGAGGTTGCCACAGGAAAAGGAATAGATACTGAGAGATGGCTCTTAACAGCCTTGAGAGTCTGGCAAGAGAGGCAGACATGGGTACAAATTAAATAGGGCCCAGTATGTTAAGTGCTGAAGGTCATCCTGCCATGGTATACAGGGGCCCTGAGAAAGGAGGAGCTAACTTAGGGGAGGAACTGAAAAAGGCAAGAGTCTCTTGTACTAGCTTTGAAATATACATCTCCTCCTTTTCCATCTTGTCTTAGCAAGGACACTGCTGGAGTCACAAGATCATCGAATCACTAGCCTTGAAAGTAGAAGTGACCTGAAAGATTATTCAGCATAAACATCTACCCAGGGTCCAAATTTCTCCCGCTAGCCTGTCTCTCCCCAGATGCTCCTACAATGAGGACCTCACTGAGTTACAAGTGAACGTGTTGGCAGGGTAGAGAAATCAAAGGGTTTGGAGTCAGACAGATCTAGGCTCAAAATACAACACTTAGTAAATATGTGACTACAGACTGGCCACACAGCCTCTCTGAGCCTCAGATTTATTGCCAGTTAAACGTCATCATATTACTTGCCATACTGGGTTGTTGTGGGTTGTGGCTTTTAACTACTTACCTCCTTGAGGCATTCTGTTGTGGGACAAATGGAATCAATAAGAAGCTCATTGTTGGATTAAGATGAAATCTGCTTCCTATGCACTTTGTATGCATTGGTCCTGATTTTGTGCTTTGCACAGGAGAAAGGAAAAAGAAGCCTTTTCACTCCCCTATCTAAGAATAGCTCAGACTGGACTATTATAATATACCAAAGCCCTTTTTCCATAGCTGCCTCTCCCCACTGCAGTGAATTCTCCTAGCTTATTGCATTCCTGCTAAATCTTTGTATTTTTCTGAATTCAACCATCTCAACCCTCAGAGATTCAGCCTAGTGGCCCTCACAAGTATCGGCTTATTACAATAAACAGGCTTCAAATTAAATCTCGGGTCCCACAATTCCCTTTCAATAGAATCCCATAAAATGGAAGTGTCAAAAGCTGGAGAAAGTATAGCTGTTTGACAATTGAAGATGGAACCATGGGCTAGAGGAATTCAAACCAGCTCACTGGGTCACACAATAGATGTTCCTGTTACAAGAAAAATGGTGTATAGGATCTCCTGCCTCCCCCAAATCAAACTCATTGTGTTCTTATGCCAAAAGGAATCCCACTGACAGACATAAAATACTCACACCCCAGCCTCTGTGGCTGATGGCAAGCTTTCAGTTCTCACACACACCATCTCTAGCAATGCAAAGCAAATAAGATGAGGTCTCTTTCATAAGAGAATGACAAATATCTTACTGATCCCTGTATAATGCAAACTCTTCCAATGAATGGTGGGCTAACAGTCCAATTATTTTAATGCATTTGCAAACTGCACAGCAAAACAATATGCCATATAATATATATAGTCAAATTTCACTTTCTGTCCATATTTCCCAAATATGTTTTGTGGGGTTGTGAAAAGGGAGAATCAGGTAGCACACCTTAACATCATTTTTAAAATTTAAGGAGAAAGGTAGCAATTTAGAAATAACTGCACACTTCAAAATTTTCCTTTTTGCTATTTATCTGCCATTGTTGTGTACCCCAGCAGGTGAAAGAGTGAATGAATATGGTATAATAGGATTGGGAGTAATGGAAGAGATACAATTGCCAATTACATTGTATCTTAACTTTGAGATGCTTCTTTCAAAATTATATGTTCATTTGACATTTCCCTGGAAAATAGAGGATGGGGAAAGATATTTTTCAAAGCTCTTGGGGCAGCTATTCAAAAACCAAAGTGCTAAGCAGACCTGCATATTTGGAGAAAGGTCCTTTGTAGCTGAGTGTGACCCTAGTCGTTTGACCCGAGTCATCCCACCGCAATGGAACATATTCTACAAACATAATTACCTGTTGTTTAAAATGATCTTTTTGAATCTTTTTAAGACATTTGTAATATGAAACACCATCAAAGAAAGGGGCTGGTATGGGAGTCATTAATGAGTTAAGTAGTGTTGGATACAGATGGAAGTAAGACACCTACTGGGAAAAAAACAAATGTGAGAACCCTTGGAAGTAAAAGAGATTTAAAAGGCAAATGGAAGGAAGATGGAGACAAACAGCTTAGAGGGGTTTTCACTCTGGAGCTAAGGTACTGCAGCAGAGGTGGTCAGAGCACAGGTTCTACATCAGACTGCCTGAGCAAGCCAGTCTGTTAGCATCTAAGCATTACTTCTGCATCTGTAAGATGGGATAATAGCAATATCTAGCTCAATGTAAAACATTTGCGTAGGACCTAGGATGAGAACAGCACAACTGCAATTAACTATTAGTGTAGTGATAATAAATAAGCCTTAGACCCAGGCAAGGGAACCTGCATGAGTTAAAGTGCTCTCCTGATTTTCTAAAGACATTTCTGGTACCTAAAATGGGTCTTGTGCAAGCAATGCCATCAGGCAGAGTGTACCAAGCCTGGACAAGGAATAGACCCTCAGGTCCGTTTTTCCCTTTTGAGATGCTCTTCAACTCTCTATTACCACTCCTACTATGTGTGAGGTTGACCAGATGCCCAATAGAGCTCCAGGACTTGTGCCTATTAAATTGTCCAGGAACCTAATGGTTGGGCCCTGGTTCCAGAGGGCTGGCCTGGCAAGATTATTGCTCCCAATGGAAAGTTTGGTATTTCTTTTGCCAGACTCATGTAAGATTTGGCCATCAGAATGGTGCTGTCACATTACAAAGGAGGCAAGGATATACAATGGAGAAAAGACTGTTTTTTCAATAAATGGTGCTGGGAAAACTGGGCAGCTACACGTAAAAGACTGAAATTAGAACACTCCCTAACACCACACACAAAAATAAACTCAAAATGGATTAAAGACCTAAATGTAAGGCCAGACACTATCAAACTCTTAGAGGAAAACATAGACAGAACACTCTATGACATAAATCACAGTGAGATCCTTTTTGACCCACCTCCTAGAGAAATGGAAATAAAAACAAAAATAAACAAATGGGACCTAGTGAAACTTAAAAGCTTTTGCACTGCAAAGGAAACCATAAACAAGACGAAAAGACAACCCTCAGAATGGGAGAAAATACTTGCAAACAAATCAACCGACAAAGGATTAATCTCCAAAATATATAAATAGCTCATGCAGCTCAATATTAAAAAGAAAACAACCCAATTAAAAAATGGGCAGGGCTTCCCTGGTGGCGCAGTGGTTGAGAGTCCGCCTGCCTAATGCAGGGGTCACGGGTTCGTGCCCCGGTCTGGGAAGATCCCACATGCCGTGGAGCAGCTGGGCCTGTGAGCCATGGCCGCTGAGCCTGTGCATCTGGAGCCTGTGCTCCGCAACGGGAGAGGCTGCAACAGTGAGAGGCCCGCGTATGGCAAAAAAAAAAAAAAAAAAAAAATGGGCAGAAGGAGCTTCCCTGGTGGTTGAGAGTCCACCTGCCGATGCAGGGGACACGGGTTCATGCCCCAGCCCGGGAAGATCCCACATGCCGCGCAGCGGCTGGGCCCGTGAGCCATGGCCGCTGAGCCTGCGCGTCCGGAGCCTGTGCTCTGCAATGGGAGAGGCCACAACAGTGAGAAGCCCGCGTACCATAAAAAAAAAAAAAAAGGGCAGAAGACCTAAGTAGACATTTCTCCAAAGAAGACATACAGACGGCCAAGAAGCACATGAAAAGCTGCTCAACATCACTAATTATTAGAGAAATGCAAATCAAAACTACAATGAGGTATCACCTCACACCAGTTAGAATGGGCATCATCAGAAAATCTACAAACAACAAATGCTGGAGAGGGTGTGGAGAAAAGGGAACCCTCTTGCACTGTTTGTGGGAATATAAATTGATACAGCCACTATGGAGAACAGTATGGAGGTTCCTTAAAAAACTAAAAATAGAATTACCATATGACCCAGAAATCCCACTACTGGGTATATACCCAGAGAAAACCACAATTCAAAAAGAGTCATGTACCCCAATGTTCATTGCAGCACTATTTACAATAGCCAGGTCATGAAAGCAACCTAAATGCTCATTGACAGACAAATGGCTAAAGAAGATGTGGTACATATATACAATGGAATATTCCTCAGCCATAAAAAGGAACGAAATTGGGTCATTTGTAGAGACGTGGATGGACCTAGAGACTCATACAGAGTGAAGTAAATCAGAAGGAGAAAAACAAATATCGTATATTAACGTATGTATGTGGAATCCAGAAAAATGGTACAAATAAACCAGTTTGCAAGGCAGAAATAGAGACACAGATGTAGAGAACAAACATATGGACACCAAGGGGGAAAGCAGGGGGTGGTGGTGGTGGTGGGATGAACTGGGAGATTGGAATTGTCATATATACACTAATATATATAAAATAGATAAGTAATTACAAGCTGCTGTATAAAAAAATAAATAAAATTCAAAAAAAATGGTTCTGTCATGTTAATTTAGGGTGACTCAAGCTGTTTATGTAGACATGGGGCCTATAAAAATTTATCTTCTGGGGCTCCTATACACCTTGGGGACAGCCTTGGTAATACGAAGCTATTCATAGTGTTGGCTACTCTTTTTCTGTTCCCACTCAAGGAGAGGACTCAAAAAGTTCAAGTGAAACATAGCCAGGAAATTCTAGATGGTGCAAGATACAACAAAGTCTAATTATTTCAAGCCATTTAATTACTTCAAACAGAAAACCACTGTCAATTACTGGGGAGATGGGGAAGTTCTCCTTCCCAGCCTCCCACAACCCCTACTGGTGAGTACTGAACTTCAACCAGCCCCAGAAGATTTTTCAATGCCTAGATAAGAACTTTAAAAGTTACTACTAGTCAAAGAAATAAAATTAAAATAAAGATTCCACATTTTGCCTACCCGAAAAAATTTTTTATATAGTAATTCCAAATACTGACCAAGATGAGGTTAAAAAATATATATATAAAAGCATTTCCCAATATTGCTGATTGTCATATGAAAAGGTTCCACCTTTGGGACAACTATTTAATAATACGTGTGAAGAGAATTTAAAATGCTTGTGCTCAGTTATGTCACTTCTGGGAATCTAGCCTCAGGAAATTATCATAAATATAGAAAAAGCAGTCAACTTTTCTCTACATAGCAGCTGGCCTCCATCTCCTTTATTTTTCTATCTTGTAAGAACTTCTAGAGAACCAAGTAAACAATGTATTACACTTTAGGCGATTCCTGGTGACAGATATAAAGAACTTAGCCATATTTTTTATTACAGCTAGCATTTATTGTTTCTTTGCTAATGCCAAGCGGTGTGTGAAGTGTCTTACATAGGCTAATTCACTTAATATTCACCACAACACAAACAATGAGTATATCTTAGAATTCCTTCAACTCCAAGAAACAGAAATCCCAGCTTCACTGGCTTAAGCCATGAGGAAAGGTATAATAATAAGAAATCCAGAGATAGATGACTCTATGACCAATAAATTCCATGGTGCCATTAAGAAAGCACCTCAGGCACCATCATTCTCTCTGCCATCCTCAGGAAGCCTGATCCTTTGTGGTCACAGATGGTCAGCACAGTTCTGAGCCTCACCTCCACACGTAAGTATCTAATAGAAATATCTCCATGTCTTCTTGACCAGAAATGCATTCTATACTCATTTCTAAACCAATTCCCAGTGCTTGGCATACAGAAGAAACACATGGCCATGCAGAGGGTGAATCACATAAACAAATTTGGATTTTGGTTAGAAAGCATCAAAAGACAGATGGACATTGGGTGGCAACCGACAATCTTAGCTAGGAGTAGGATATTTCTTATATCCATTTAGCAGGAAAGGAAGTTAATGACTGGGGAGGTTACGTAACTTGCCTGAGGTCACTAATAAGTGGCAAGGCTAGGATTTGAATCCGGTTCTGTCTCTATCCGGAATTCATGCACTAGCATTATGGTGTAGTAGTGATCCACACAGGTGTACTCAAACATACAGAAAGGTTCTGTATTAGTCAGGGTTCTCCAGAGAATAAAACTAATACATATGATTTATTATAAGGATTTGGCCCACACAATTATGGAGGCTGAGAAGTCCCACAATGCTGTCTGTAAACTGGAGACTCAGCAGAGCCAATGGTATAGTTCTCATCTAAACCTGAAGACCTGAGAACCAGGAGAGCTGATGATGTAAGTTCCAGTCCTAGTGCAATAAAAGACTGATGGGCTTCCCTGGTGGCGCCGTGGTTGGGAGTCCGCCTGCCGATGCAGGGGACACGGGTTCGTGCCCCGGTCCGGGAAGATCCCACATGCCGCGGAGAGGCGGGGCCCGTGAGCCATGGCCGCTGAGCCTGCGCGTCCGGAGCCTGTGCTCCACAGCGGGAGAAACCACAACAGTGAGTGGCCCGCATAGCGCAAAAAAAAAAAAAAAAAAAAAAAAGACTGATGTCCCAGCTGAAAAAACAGTCAGGCAGAGATAATTCTCCTTTATCCCACCTTTTGTTCTATTCAGGCCCACATTGGTTGGATGAGGTCCACCCACACTGAGGAGGGCAATCTGCTTTAATCAGTCTACCATTTCAAATATTAATCTCATCCAGAAACATCTTCACAGATACACCCAGAATAATGTTTAACTGAATGTCTGGGCATTCCATGGCCCAGTCAAGTTTACACATGAAATTTAGCATCCCAGTTTCTCAGTGGAAATCATTTGCTCTCTTGCTATGTTTGTTGATATGAACTTCTTTTATGCCAGCAAACAAAAACGTGTCAGTCATAGTATTGAGAATACATGAGAAAGAAAATTGGGTCATTTCCTTTTTGCTTTTGATTGGGAGGTGCTAAATAAACTGGGCAAGGATACCCATTTCATTCATTTTCTCACTCATTCACTTAACCAGTGTGTAAAATTAAAAATGGATGCTTGGCCTTCATGAGATGTGGGTTCCAATTCCAATTAAATCTTGGCTGTAAGAGTTCTTTATAAAATAAGAAATAGAATACAAGTGATAGTGATTGTCAATGGTACCAGTAGAAATAGAAATAATAGCAGTTTGATAAGGACAACCATTAAGAACAAGGTAGAGTTCCCAGCCCTTTCTTCTCCTCCTGAAACTAAAGAGAACTTTTATGTTGCCCATTTTTCCTTCCCCTCCCTCCCTGTTCTATCTTTGTCTGCCTGCTTCTGGGATTTTTTAAAATACAGAATAGGAAGGACAGGAAGAGAGGAGCCAAAGAAGCCAAAAGAAGAAGCAAGAGAAAAGAGGCCAAAGCCAACTGACCAGGTGGAGAGAAAGAAGGGTTGGAGGAAGAGGATGTTGTGGGCCACCTGTGAGGAACGAGAGGATGAGAGGCTTGGAAAGGGAAGGGGGATGCGGCTCTGGGTTTTGAGTTGGCCTCTCATTAATGTTCTTCAAGGGCTATTGGTAAAGTTTGTAAGTGCTTGGTAAATACTTTTCCGTGTTGAAGTGTGTCTCTTTGAATGTGACCATGTACCACAGAGGAATGTTAGAGAGCCCTGGGATTCAGGTAAGAGTAATAGGAGTAGTCAGAGGGGTAGTAGTAACGGTGGCCGCCATAGGTGCAGAGAAAGTAGAAGTATCAACAATTGGGCAACTCACTTTGACTCTTAGGACCTCAGGCTCCTCATTTGCAGAATGAGAGCATTAGAAGTCACTTCTCTAATGACTAATATTTTGTGGTTTTATTCATGTCTACTAAGTGCCCAGTCCTGCGTTAAGTGCTATAAAGAGGAACACAGGACTTACAACACATGATTCTAGCCCTCCAGGATCTGACAGGGAGGATGGGCTTTCTTGCTGATCCTTCACATTCATGACTGAGCCCTGCCTCAGGGCCTTTGCACTTACACTTTCTTCTGCTTGTAATGCTCTTGCCCCCGGTAGTCACATGAGTCCTGCCCTCATTTCCTTCAGGTTTTTGCTCTAACGTCACCTTCTCAGTGAGTTCTTCCTTGACCACCTTACTTAAAATTGCAACTCCTTATGAATCCGACAGGAATACAAACATTCAGCCCATAGCAGTATTTAAGGTCTTAAAAAGGAAGAGGAAGAGAAAAGGATGCCTATCTCCTACTGTGTGATGTGAGAATCTCAGGTAATATGGGGGTGATTAGTTTCAAGTCATAAGGCTGGTTTGTGAGGCTTTTTTGGTGAAACATCTTTATGGCTTATAATTAAGAGTTAATAAAATTAACAACACCTGTCCCCCAAAATGTGCAATCCTCTTCTATCTATCTGCTTTTCTTGCTTGATTTTCTGCTACATTTGTCACCACTTAGCATTTTATAGAACATATGTATTTGTTTAACATGTTATTTCACATAAGAATTTATGTCTCGTTAAGACATGATTTTTTTCTATTTTATTCATTGCTGTATCCCCAGGAACTAGAACTGTGCCTGGCATGTGGTCGGGCTTAATAAATATGTGTTGAGTGAGTGAATAGGAGACATGACATGACTTGGTGAGGCAACAGAAGGAAGAAAGTCATGTGAGCTAGAGCTCTCAGGAGAAAGCTCAAAGGGATGGGGCAGCAGGCTGGTTGTGGAGAAGTGATGAGGCATTAGGTAGATTGGGGAGGCCTTTCTCTGACAGAGAAGGCAGGGAAGAAGGAACATGGAAAGAGGACAGAAAAGGCCTATGGGCACCCACATGTTATGTTCTGGGCTAACCCAGGATGAGGGTCTACCTAGAGTGGAGGCGAGGACCACATTAGGAAATGGAGGGAGGTCAGGACAGGAAAGCAGCCGAAAGGCCCAAGACCCCCAGACACACCATGTGCTACACCAGAATTTCCACGTATTCTAGAGGCTGAGCTGGTAGATGGCTCAGCATGCATGTATGGAACAGCATTGAAGCTGACACTAGGAAAAGAGAAAGGGATGAAACCAAAGCACTTAGGATTGTAGGTGGCCTAGTAGAACTATTCATTAAATAAGTTTAGGTTAGATTGGATCTGATTTGTCATAAGAATCTAGAGCAAAGATGACCTTTCTCTCAGACCTCCCTCAATGTTGAGTCATTTGCATGGACATGAAGTGGTTTTGTCTCAGAAACCCTCTTCCTCCACCACCCACCTCATGCAAATATCTCTTGCAAATCGTTGTCAAACAGACCTAGGTTGGAGCTCCACTTCAAACCCTTACTAACTGAATAACCTTGAGCTAGTTAATATCTCTAATCCTCTATTTCCTCTTGGGTAAAATAAGGATAATAATAATATATTTATCTCATAGAGTGGCTCTATAGATTAAATGAGATAAATGTATATAAAGCCCTTAGCACAGTTCCTGGCACAAATCAAATACTCAGTATCATTTTTATTGTCTGTGGACCACTGTCTGCCCCTCAGCCTACCTTACATCTCTGAATCCCAGCAGTGGGCACAAATTACACTCTAAGTGGGTCCTTCACAAATAAATATAAATAATAAAATAAAATTTCTCCAAAATATAAGTAATAAAATAAACAAAATATAAGTAATAAAATAAATTTTCTCCAACTTTGAATGATGCCAAAGGGACTGTAACTAGGAGAGAAAAGACGAATCTGTTTCTCCTCCTCAGTAATAATCATAGCATTCCTTGCATCAGGACACTTTCAGAAAGTCAAAGAGGAAAATCCTGTGATTTCTTCTGAGCTCAGGGTGTGAGGATTCATCTGGTGTGGAAACGCCCGGTAAGGAAACCAGTCCCAGATGGTGCGCAGGCTGGTACATCTCTCTGGGTAACACACATCTGCTCTTTCATTTTCTGGCTTTACCACTTAAGTGTTCTGACCAACACAAAAGATGGTTCTGCAAGATACAAAGGAGAACGAGTTGGAGTCCAGATTGTTCCTGGGCCAGAGTAAAAGCACTGCAGAGGAGCTAACACAACACCTGTCAGCGAGAAGTTAGGCTGGTCATTGTGATGCAAGTCCAGTTCTCTCTCTCCTGGTCTGGAGAGTTCATTACAACCTGTGAGCACGCCCTTCTGTCCCGAAGACTGATCAGGACTTCCCCAGGGACTCAGTTCTGTGAAACCTGGAAAAGCTCCTACCCTAGGCAACTCATCCAAATGAAAACCCCCAGTGGTGGAATTCTCCAATTTAAGAGGCCTACTTTGTGCCCAGGAAAGTAAATGAGGAATATATATAAGCGAATACGATTGCATTCCTTTGAGAACTGTGAAATGAGGAAGAAAATTCTAAGCGCTTTTATTTGGAAACTGGAGTCCCGTTCTGCAATGTATTTACTATCTATGGCTTAAAATGAACCTGAGAATCTGTTGAGGAAGACTACTGGACGCAAAGTTTATGCTGTAAATTCAGAGGCATACCACACACACACACACACTTACACACACACTCACACACACACTCACACACACATACACACACACTCACACACACTCACTAGCCACCAATTAAAACCTTTTGCTTTTTTCCCCCAGATATGACATCTATTTAGAGCCCTGTTAATTCTATACTCTTCCTGGTTTCACACAATCTCTAAGATTTGCAAAAGGCTATGCTATGAATGAAACAAACAAAATAATTCCCAATATTTGGGCACCAAAGTATTTTCATATACATGATGAGTGGTGTCATATAAACATTACAGCTTAAATAGCAAACCACCCCCGTTCCGGTACTCCTACACCTCTTCCTTGGTATATTTTCCAGATAGTACTTACCACCCTCTGACATACCATATTCTCTTTATATATGTGTTTAGGGTTTTTTCTGTTTTATCTGAACAGAATGTAAGCTCCATGAGAGAGTCGGGTGGAGTATTTTCCGTATTTTGTTTACTGCTCTCTCCATAGAGCCCAGAATAGTGCCTGATCCTTGCTTGGCACCTGTATAAATCAGGGTCTGATCAGGAGACAGAAACCACAACAGCTACTGAAACAGAGAGAATAAAAATTAAACATTGTTAACCAGCCAAAAAGTTATTAACTTGGTAACTGAAAGAATAAAAAGAAAATTCTAAAGTAATCACTTAGGGCTGAGTTAACCAAGGGGAGAGGTTGAAATGATTATTAAAACTTGGAAACTTGGAGAAGGGGCCCCACGGAGGTGAAACTCTGAGAAGGGGACACTGCTGGGCTGAGGCTGGTATCTCTGAGCTCAGAGGAAGACCCCGTGGGCCTGGGACTCAGATCAGAGGAGAGGCACTGCCTGTCTTCGAGACGGCACATGGTGAGGCTGAATCCAAGGGCACACGGAATTAAGCTGTTGCCACCTGAAGGCGCTGTCATCTCCAGGAGATGCTCACAGAACCAGAAGCCCTAGGAAGCCCCAGGGACCTCACAGCAAGAAACAACTCCCCTCTGCCCCATCCAGCCTTGCAGAGTTGTAGCCCCAGAATCTCAAGGCTAAGTGTAGAAGGGAGGTGTTTCTGCTTAGAGTAATAACTTAATACCATTATCCGTAAGGTTTCATTTCTAGAAGGAAGAAATGAAAGGAAAGAAAAGAAGAAGGAAGGAAGGACAGACAGACTGCTGGACATCGCTGATGAGAAGTAATCTCGTGGTATTTAAAGTCAGAGTAACCACAATACCTGCCAGTTATTTTTCTCTTACACTGTGCTCAGCTCTTTACACCTTTACTCTCTTGTCCCCTGACAAGTCTATGATACAGGACATTATTCTCATTTTACAGATGAGAAAGCTGAAAGCCAGAGAGGTTTAAGTACCTGCTCAATATCACTGAGCTAATAGATCCTGAAGTGGGGATTTGAACCTATGGGTAATTAGTATTAACCCCATCCTCCCCCTGCTCCTTCCTCATGCACATTGGCTAATGTGCGTTTGGAAAGTTGCCATTTCAAAAACTCAGGGATACCTAGAGAAAGGTGTGTGTGTGTGTGTGTGTGTGTGTAAATTCCAGGTTCAACTGTTAATGTGACCCTATTTGTATTCATGAGCCTGTCATCAAAGACTTGATGGAAAGAAAGAAATGAAGAAAGAAAGAAAGAAAAGAAGAGGCAAGGCTAAGAAAGAAAGGGAGGAGAGAGGGTAGAGGAGAGGAGAGAGGGGGTGAAGAGAAGGAGGGAAGGAGAACTGGAGGGGAGGGGAGAAAGGCCCCCCTGCTGGTTACACGTAGTCATGGGCACCAGCCCCTCCCCACACATAACGGCCTGAGAGAGTCAACTTTCTTCCCGTCTCTCAACCAGAGCAAAAGACACTGTAATGAGGTTATTTATTCCCCCCAAGAAGCTCCGAGGTAATAAGTCCCTTAGCTGACGGTTTTTAGGCTGAGCTTCCCTACAAATACATGAAATGCCCAAACCCAGCAATCAGCACAACTAATTGAAATGCCAACTTGAAGTCCACTAGATGAGTGCCGCAGGGGTCGCAGTCATTAGCAGCTATTAAATGTTATGCGAAAAGACCCACGAAGAGACACAGGTTTAGCAACAGACTTTAACCCTACACACACCGTGGGGAAAGCAAGGGAAGGACAACGCTGGATGGGAAACCTGGAGTGGAATCAGAGCAGAGATTGGCCTGGGGGGTTAGCAGAACACAGGCAGACCGCAGCAGGAAGGATTTGGGCTAGCTGTCAGGAAGCTGACGGTAAAAGCTTGGAGGGATCCACCTTTCTTTCCTAAAGTGTCTCTTCATCAGGGTAGTAGGGTAGACCCAGGAATCAGACCTAGGTGCCAATCAGAGCTTCACCTCTCTTTTGTAACCTGTAAAGCAAAGATAATACTATCTATATCAAGGAATTGCCATGGGGATTAAATTAATAGTTTAAACGTTGAGATGAATGCCTGGCACACAGCTGTTACTCCATAAACAGATATGTCTACGATCAGTCAACTAACAACCAATCAACAAATGTTTATTGCAAATGTATTCTTTCCAGAAACTCTTTTTTTTCCCGTTTCTTTTCCAGCTCTTTTCTTTTTTTTAATTTTTATTGAAATGTAGTTGATTTACAAAGTTGCGTTAACTTTGGGTGTACAGCAAAGTGATTCTGTTATATATATTTTTTATATATATATAATATATATATATATATTCTTTTTTAGATCCTTTTCCCTTATAGGTTATTATAAGATATTGAGCATAGCTCCCTGTGCTATACAATAGGCCCTTGTTGGTTATCTATTTTATATATAGTAGTGTGTATATTTTAATCCCAAACTCCTAATTTATCCCTGCCCCCCTCCAGGAACTCTTAAAGGAATGCAAAGACGAATCCAACCCAATTTCTAACCTTTAGACTCACTTGTAAAGGTGGAGCACATACCAGATCCCAAAGCCTGTGTTCGGTATTCTACATAAATTAAAACTTCAAGAAACCTGAAATCAACTGAGACTCAGCAATCACACAGCAAGGGAACGAAGAAGCCGTGTTTCAAAGCTTGTCTGCCTCCCAAGACCATGTCTGCCTCCCAAGACCATGGCATTTCTCTATACCGCTTGGCTTCCTATGATGGAAGCATAGAAAGTTCAAAAACAATGGGAGAGGGAACAGAGCCCATAACAAACCAGCATTATTGTACAACAGATTTCTAGAACTTTTTCACATTGTGTAACAAACTCCATAATCATGGAACCTCAACTCCCCATTTTCTCCTCCCTCCAGCCCCTGGCAACCACCATCAGGTATTCCAAGGCAGTGCATGTTCCCCCGACAGGTGAGAGTCCAGGCTTTTAGGAGGAAGAGATGACATTGATCGTGCCTGTATTAGTTTCCTAGCGCTACCATAACAAATTCCCACAAACTCAGGGCACTAAATGAGCAGAAATTTATTCTGTTACAGTTTCCCTCTGGGGCCTCTGGAATATATATATATATATATATATATATATATATATATATATTCCTTTTCAGATTCTTTTCAATTATAGGTTATTACAAGATATTGAATATAGTTCCTTATGCTACACAGTAGGTCCTTGTTGTTTATCTGTTTTATACATAGTAGCGTATATCTGTTAATCCCAAACTCCTAATTTATCTCCCCCCTCCTCCACTAACCCCTTTGGTAACCATAAGTTTGTTTTCTGTGTCTGTGAGTCTATTTCTGTTTTGTAAATAAGTTCATTTGTATTTTTTTTAGATTCTACATATATGTGATATCATATGATATTTGTCTTTCTCTGTCTGACTTACTTCACTTACTATGATAATCTCTAGGTCCATCCATATTGCTGCAAATGGCATTATTTCGTTATTTTTACGGCTGAATAATATTCCATCATGTATATATACCACATCTTCTTCATCCATTCTTCTATAGATGGTCAAAGCCCACCAATTTAAATGTTAATCTCATCTAAAAACAACCTTACAGAAACATCCAGAATTTTGACCGGACATCTGGACACTGTGGCCCAGCCAAGCTGACAGATGCAATCACCCCTCACACACCCAGACTCCATCACTTGCATAGCTGACTCCTCAACGTTCTGGCCTCACCATTTCAAAGGCCATCCCTCATCCTGCAGTCTAAAGCAGTCTCCCATTTTGTTTTCTTCGTAGCAGGTTTCACTGTCTAAAATGAGCGTATTCATTTCTTTGCTTGCCTATTTATCCTCTTGTCTCCACCACCCCTGCCACCAGCAACACGACATTAATGACTTTTGTCTTGGTCACCCTGACACCCCCGGCGCATAAAGCAGTGCATGACACCTATTAGGTGCTACCTTAGTGTGTTAGCTTGGATCCTCCAGGAAGCCAAAGCAATGAAGCAGCTAGAAATGCAAGAGATGTGCTGGGGATACCACCTTTGAAGGCTTGGCTTAAGGGGACTGGGGAGCAAGGAGAAGCTTAGGTCTGTAATTCAGGCCTGACATCTATGAAAGGAGAGCAGGGAGGAAGAAGGGCTGGGTAAAAAAAGTCTTAGACTGCAGTGAATCTCCAAGACTGTTTTTGCCAGACCAATGGGGAGCCCAGCAGAGGAGTCCCACATCCCAAAGGGATAGCCCGCCATCTGCAATCATTGGCTGGTAACAGCCCAGGAGAGACAAACCCTCAGCACCTGTGTATGGGTGATCCAGGGGGACAGAGGCCGGGTGGTCACTCACGTTCCCCTAAGGAGGAGATCTGAGTGGAGCATTTTCATGGCCACCCCAGGCACTCAGTAGCCACTGGGTGATTGAATGGATGAATGTCCTCAGTCTATATCCTGCTCCATCTCTCCTCTGCCACTGGCTGGCTGTCACCTTCCGCCCTCACCATTCTCGGCACTCTCCCTCGGCCCCTACCTGTTTGTATCCCCCCTGGTGTCCCTGCTACCCCGCCAGCCCTTCAATTTCCCTCTCTGCTCCCTCTCCCTCATCTCGCCGCTGAAATAAAGGCACCCCCAAAGCTTCTACCCTCTGCCAGGTCTCCTTCCTCTGCCACACTGGCCTGTAGGCCTGTGCCAGGCTTGGGATGAGAGATGTGCATGCAGGCATTGGTCTGAGTGATATCAGGAAACACTGTGGTTTCTGGAGCACTCACTGAGCGCCAGGCCTTTCCCTGCACCTTTTGCGGGCATCTTGCTTATCCTCAGTTTGCCCGTAAGGAAGTGACAGCATCCCATTTTATGGTTAAGGAAACTTGTTCAGAGGGGCTCCTTAGCCCAAGGCCTTATAAATTGCCAGGATTCAGACTCAGGTCTACATGACTCCAGAGCCTGTGCTCTCACTAGACTGCAGGTCCTTGAGGTCAGAAATCGTGTTTTACAACTTCTTATATCCCCATGGCACCCAGTGTAGCTAGATGAGCACACAGTAAGTGCTTGGCAACCACCAAGTGCCTGATGGATTCCGACCCTGGTACACACCTGCCTGCAGAGAAGAAGGGAGGGGGTTAATAGCTCTGGCAGAGGGAGCCTGGCTCTGGGCAACCTATTCTAAATAATGAGCCTCTGGTATGCTTGCTAATGACATTCTCCTCTCACTGCTTCAGGTTTTACTCACAGGAGTAATGAATTAATGAGTGAATGTGGGTGAGAAGCTCTTTGAAGCTGTAGAAAGCCCCGAGTACAAATGCTAAGAAAAGGGACCCAGTAGACTAAATCAGATACCCTGTGAGGGCTGAAGAGCTCGTGGTGGCTGGGCCACCTGCCCTCTGAGGACACTGCAGCCAGAACAAAGGAAAGGACGAAGGGGCAACCGCTGGCATCGTGAACACAGCCAAACACCCAGGGCAGCCTTCAGAGGCTCTGTCGCCTCCTGGGAGTCTGACAAACAATTCATCTGCTCTCCCCATGGATTAACAGTGGAAGAATCTGAGGCCACCTAGAGGCTCAGCAGGCAACAGTGCCCTGTTATCAGTGTCATGCGTATTGCATTGGTTTAACTACTGCTGCAAAATCGCTGGATAACCACCCACCCCACAGCATTTATTTTCATAATCTGCAGGTCAGTGAAGGGTCAGCCGATGGAGGGTGGGTTTGGCTGGTGTGGTCCAGCTCTGTTCCACCTTCTCTCGCTCCCCTTCCGGGATGGGCAGCCAGCTCAGATGCGGTCTCCTCATGGTGATGGCACAGATGCAAAAGGACAAGTCTACTCTCTCAAGCCTCCATGTGTGTCTCAGCTGCTAATACACCATTGGGCCCAAACAAGTCATAGCAACGAGGTGATCGCAGTGATGAGAAAGCATTCCCAGCCACAATGAGATGACACTGTAAAATTGTATGAAGCGGGGCTGGATACGTAGAGGGGTAATGAAATAGGGCCATTAGCACAGTGTACCATGGGGACAGAGGGTGGCATGGTGGTGGCAATCAATCTAAGTGCCTGACATGCCCATTGATCTAAACTCCCTACTCTGCTGTTTCTGCAAGACAACAGGCTAGAGCTTGAAGCAGGGCACCAGCTCTCTGGTTCATCAGTCCCAGCCAGGCCTGCTTCCCTCACTTCTGCTCCCTGTCTGGCTCCTGAAGGCGTCGGAGGTTGGAGCCACCATCATAAAATGTACTTTATCCTTAATATTATATGTAGGATACATAACAGTACCTGAACTGAGGAATCTGCTGCTGAGAAAAGAAGTGTTGCTGATCCAGTTGTCCTATGCGATAAACAGCTAAATGAGAATTGTGGCCAGTGTGTGAACAGGCTAAACCTGGTGACGTCTAATCAGGAAATCTTTTTCCCTCTAAGCCCTACCTTCTATGCCACCGTGTCCTCTCTCCTGTTCCATCCCTCAGTGACCGCCCGAAGCTTTTCAGTCTCTTCTAGCTGTTAAAAAATGCAGCTCAGTGCAGCTGAACACATGGCATCATGTCTAACTTGGCAGTCACCTCCCCGCCCACGTCAGTGCTCAATGTATTGGTCTGAAGGACTTGGCAGGGGAGGGGAGGTAGTATGCTCAATCCTATCTTCCCCCACCTCTTCTGTCTGCACTCCCAGCTCCTTCAGAGAAAAAGAGGAGTTTAGAGGGCAGAGGCGGACAGTCTTTTTAACTAGACAAGTGTTCTTTAGGTCACCTATGAGCTCTGAGTGACTGGTATCCAAATACTGCCTGTGTCATGGAGCACACATGGGAGAACCTACAGGGTCGCTCCACTGCACCATTTCCTTAACATGGGAGATGTGCTTTGGATAATCTCTTCCAGTCCCTCCATACCCACACTCAGATCTCACCCTGCAACCCACTCCACGGCCCTCTTGGGCTGGGTACCAGGCAAGGCAGTTGTGTCAGACATGTTTGATGCCCCATTTCTCGTCCTCTTGGCCACCATTTATCCCTGGCTCTTGTTGCAGCTACAGGATAGAGCATCTCTCTTCTGCTGCCTTGGGCATCTTTTACTTTCTGCCTGGGGCCTGTCACCTAATGAATTGCATGCTGGAGTCTGCTCAGCCACTCTGGTGTATGTGCAAACTGCAAATGCAAGGGAGTTAACACCCCCAGGATGCTTCATGACCACTGGAAGACCAACATCGTTTTCCATGTCTCCAGAGAACAGTCCAAGTCAAGATCCCAGTAGGATCAAGTCCCAGTTGACCACAGCAGTGACTCAGTTGTCCACGACAGTAACCATGCCAAGAATTCACCCATAGGATTGGCTTTCCCTCCTTCCCCAACGCTCTTCCCAGCCCCTCCACTCCTGACCTCTGGGATTACTTCCCAAAATAAATGACCCAAATATGAGCCCTTGTTGCAGTCTCTGCTTTGGGGGAACCCAAGATTGCACAGCTGTTCATGTTCAGCTAACTTCTGCAGCAGTCACTCGGTTTATGTGACGCTCCTATATCCTCGCCATCCCAAAGGGACAAGGCAGGCTGCCCACTGCTGTTCCTCTCCAGCACTCTTCTCTACAGAGTCAATAACTGTGCCTACAACAGTAGATTCTTCTTTGAGGAAAACTGTCATTTAGACATGAAAGACATGGATAAGAGCTATAGACTGAGCACCAATGCCCCACTACAATTATCCCCAGTTCTGTAAAATTGTATGAAGAGGGGCTGGATACGTAGAGGGGTACCTAGGGAGTAGATTCAGATATGTCATAGACTCCTAGAGCTGGAAGTTGCCTCATTTCTACACTCCATGCTTTACACAAGGAAGCTGAAAGGAAGAGATGGGAAGGGACTTACCCAACATGACTCCATAGGTTAGAGACAGACTCAGCAGGACCAGAGCCTTCCTGACTCCCAGGCCAGCTTCTGCCCGCCCCTCCCCCCCACCCCACCCCGCCAACACCACCCTCCCTCTGGGGAAGAGGGTCAGGCTACAGTGAAAGAAGCAGAGACTGGGAGGTTTTATATACAAATGTTTGAATCCTGGTTCTTCTCACTAGTGGTGTGACCTCGAACAAGTTAGGTCACCTCTCTTGAGCTCAGCTGCATCATCTGAAAAGTGGTGATGATAATGCCCTCCTCATAAGGCTGCTGTGCTAAACAAGTATGTGAGGGGTACGTGGCCTTGCAAAGAACAAGCTTAATAAGTAGAGGCTTTTACAATTATTACCTCACGTCTCAAGGCTCTGGATTTCTTATCTAAGAAATAGTGATAAATAACATTCAACAGGCATACTCCTGGACTTTGGCGATGTCACAGTAAGTAATACATAGGAAGTTGCTCTGAAAAAACAAAAATATTATACATATAAAAGGCATTGTTATTATTATTACTTCAAACCCAGAATAATTCTATCTGCCATCATTCAAATTATCACCCTGTGATTTCTGAGTAAGATCATTGCTGCTTAGGCTTTCCATAGAGTAGGTACAGTAGGTACCCATTTCCATGACGTTTCCACAGAGTAAAAAAAAGGAGAAAGAATTGCGGAATTACCTGACACCCTAAGACCTGAGACTATTCCCTTGTTATTGCTTCACCACGGCTAGAAGGTTGGCACCCAAACATGCTCTTAAGTGGTTGACGTAGGATTCCAGAATGAAAGGGGAATTACTACCAAGAATTGGGGAAGTGTCAGGTGTCTTTTAAAGAGATTTACCAAACCAAGGCAATCGAAACTAAACCCAAGGAAAATGTCACCAGAATCCAGTAAATCACTGACCACACAAGAGTCCTTTCAAGAGGGATATTAATTATCCTATATTGCCTAAAGTGCAATAAATATACCAATGTCAGGACATGAAATGATATACATACCACAAAACATCATGACCTAAAGCCAAAAGCCAAACAAACATCCAAACATTTGTATATACATAAATAAGTAAATGAAAATAAGTGAACATATATAATATTATATATTAAATAACATATTCATTGTATATAATATATAACAACTACATTACCATATAATATATTTTATATATTATATAATAATGTTATTTAATATATAAATTTACATATAATTAATATACGAAATATATCATATTTTTATTCACTTATTAGAGAAATTAAATAACTTGTAGGTACTACAGCACAGGGCAGTGGTCACAGAGTGGGAGCCTCATCCAGTCCCTGCATTTCCAGAACTTATACCCTTTCTTCTCTGCTGTGTTTACTGTTTTGAAGACATCAGCTGTCCAGTTCTACTTAGTGACCCACAGCAAAACCCTGAAACCCCAAAGCCCTGCAATTTGTCCTAGCAGGGAGCAAGTTAAGTGCAGGTTGGTGTGACCATACAGATTCCCCAGCTCAGCTTGAGACGAGACAGTGCCCACAGGGTCCAGGGTCTGGTGGGCAGGGGCAGCTCCTAAAGGAGTAGGAGGCTGATGGGTCCCAGGACCTGAGCCGAGAAAGACAAACTCACCTGGGAGCCGGTCCCTGCGTGAGGACACTCCTGATTTCATCACGGTCGTTCACAAGCCTTGGCCTCTGCAGGACAGCTCCAGCTCTATCCTTATCGACAGGATGTGACACTGGTCATTATTGATGGGTGACAGCTGGCCTACTCCATCTAGGCTCACTCCTCAAGTTGTTAGGACAGGACACAAAGACTGCCTCCTGGGCCTTGCTTCTGGGTAGACACAGTTGAGAGAGGTCAATGGTGTCCTCAGTGACACCCAAACCATCCACCCCACCAAAATCCAGGTGATCTGAGGACTCTTGGCCACAGCCTGAAGCTGAAGCTTCCAGTTGGACCTGGAGAGCCAGACCTGCGGGTTCCAATAATGAGGGACCAGCAGGCAGCAGGGGGAAGGGATTTGGGGACATGAGTCTGAGACGAGGGGTAAGGAATGGTCCAGTGAGTCCTGCTCAAACCAAACACTCTTTCTGCCAAGGCCCTCAGCCAGTCTGATCTCAGGTGTAACCTGCACCAGCCACTGCCTTGGGGGCCAACCCTCAGATCTCTGTCATCCCCATGCCCTGGAACAGTCCAGAGGCCCCCAGCCTCTTTTCTGTGGCCCTGAACTGAGGCCAGTGGTCTTGAGACAGTACAGCCAAGTGCTCTGAGACTTGAAAAGAGCTGACCCAGATGGCAGCCTGGGTCGGCAGGGCTGGGAAGGGGGCAAAGTGTAGCAAGAACCTAAAAGAGACCCCCTGCAACAAAACGTTTACATTCAAAGCATCTAAGGGAGGCTAACTTGGGTCTCCCAGAACTTGAAGCAAATAGAGCTCTTTATAATATTGGAGAACTCAATACCACCACCTTCTGGCAGAAAGAAGAACTATAAGCAGCGGAATTCGAAACCAACGTCAATGGCAGCCACCAAGCAGTTTAAATCAGGACCTTCCGAAGCCATATTCTAGGTTAAGTTCAATTTTACAAGGGGGGAAACTGAGGCCCTGAGAAACAAGGAGACTCACACAAGATCAGACTGCTGGTTGGCAGGGCTGAAGTTTGATCTTGAGGGTCCAAGCTTGTCACTGAAGAAGTTCCGTATAAAGGCCGTAGAAAGCAAACTTGTTTCTTCAGTTACAGAGAAAGAGGAGATGGGGCTTAATGCCCTCACGACTGCTGTGCCGAGTAGCATCTGTCCCGACTTTACAAGAGAGGCCCCGTCACTGGGCTTGTTCGGGTGTGTTGTCCCCTCGGCTGTGTTCTCTGACTGTGACATTGCGCTGCCTCCTGGTGGACTCAAAACTGAATCCTGTGTCATTTGCAGAAACGTGGATGGACCTAGAGACTGTCATACAGAGTGAAGTAAGTCAGAAAGAGAAAAACAAATACTGTATATTAACGCATACATGTGGAATCTGAAAAAATTGGTATAGACAATCTTATTTACAGAGCAGAAATAGAGACACAGACGTAGAGAACAAACGTGTGGACACCAAGGGGGAAAGGGGGAGGGCAGGATGAATTGGGAGATTGGGATTGACATATATACACTATTGATACTATGTATAAAATAGGTAACTAACGAGAACCCTACTGTATAGCACAGGGAACTCTACATATGGCTGATTCACTTTGCTGTACAGCAGAAACTAACACAACATTGTAAAACAACTATACTCCAATAAAAAATTTTTTTAAATAAATAAAATCTACTACTACTTAAAGAAAAAACCCTGACCCCTGGAAGATTCCTACTGCAGCCACCTCCCCTCCAGTCAGGTCATCAAACTCCTGTTCCACACCAAGAAGTGAAAGAGGCGAGGGTGCTCCATAAAGAAGGAACATCTGGCACTACCTGAAGCTGCTCTCACCTAGCAGTGACAGAGAAAACTCTGACATTTGCAAAGGCAAGTATAGAACACATTATGTTTCGTGGTTTTTCCAAGACTCCTAGAGATGCCACGGTTGAACTTTTGGATTGTTGAAGGTCACACAGTATCTTATTTTTCCCACAATATACCCAGTTCAGGATTCCACAAGGACCCTCCTTGTAGAGCCCTGCCCAGGGGTTCATCTAGAAATGAGATAGGTCCTCTCTCTTACACGTGGAAATGTTAGGTGGGGATCCCCAGAAATCAGAGAACCCAATTTGCAGGAGGACTGATTCCTAAATGGCCACTAGCCCGTGGCCTTAAACAAGGTCTGTGTCTAGCAATGAGCTGCCCCTCAGTAAACAAGCACTGAATGAATGAGTGGTTTAAATGCCCAGAGGGTGGGCACCATGGCATCTGTCAGGTTACCTGAGAGACACTGCACACTTGGCCTCCTCAGCTGCTTTGTCCCAGTCTTCTGACCCTTGAAAGGCCAGTCATTCCTGGGTTCTCCTCACTGGTCACTTCACACTTATCCCCACCCATGACTTTCACTTCCATCTAAACACTGATGATTCCGTGGCCGCAATTTTTGGCCCTGTCCTCTCTGGGGGTCCCGATTTAATGGTGTCAAGACCTTCTTGTATCGGTTAGGAAGGCATTCACTCAATTTATCAGAAAGCCTGATGTGAGCCCCTCAATTAAACAAACAAGGCTTCATTGCTCACATAGCAAGTAATCTGGAGGGAAGTGCTTGCTGGCGTTCATTCAACAGCTCGATAATATCAAGGCCAGCATCAAAGCTGTTCTCTTGACTCTCTGAGGCGGTCCAGTAATAAAACTCTCTTCCCTGCTCAGGTCTGAATTAACTGAGAAATAAGACAGAAGAGTCAACTTATAGAGAAGAAACACATCATCTTTTTCCTGATAACTGACACTGGAGATTGTGTATTACAAACCTGAGCAAACAGGATCCCTCTTCCTGAAGCCCAGAATTGGACAGAAATCCATTCAGCCTCACGGGACTGAGGCAGGTCCCAGGGGCAGAGCTGGGCTCATGCCTGGGGGCTTTCTACAAGGCAGCCTCCTCCGTGTAGAAGGGAATACCAGGCGTGGAAAGAAGCATTCCCCTCCACACCCCACACGTAACTTTTCCTGCCCACACCATCCTCAAGCTGTGCGTCCCCATCACAACGCACATTGCATGCATCTTGCTCCACAGTGTTTCCAGAGGGACCACCCTGACTTAACCCTGTCCTCCAACTCATCCTCTGCACTGCAGTCAGAGTGGTCTTCCTAAAAACCACGTCTAACCATGTCACTCCCCTGCTCCTAGCCACCTAGAGAAAAAAGTGCCTTTCAGCTTAGCAACCTTCCCTGGACATGCACCCCTTTTCTTACCTCTTCCTCTTTGCACTTGCTGCCCCCTCAACCTGAACTAAGTGTCCCCATTTCTCTGCCTTCCACATACAATCCTGTCCATCCTTTAAACTAAGCAAAGTTTCTCTCCTCCTGAAGCCTTTTCCTAACGCCTTCCCCAGGGCAGGGAGTACATGTTTGGATCTCCATTCATTACCTGGAATACAAGAGTTGCTCAGTAACAACTTGCAGAATGGAGGCATTATTGAATGAATATGTAACTGGATGCGTGAATAAACTGTTCTACCCAGCTAGATTGTAAATGTCTTTTGGGGGTGGGGGAGGTATGGTTGTTTTCCAATGTTGTGTTAGTTTATACTATACAGCGAAATGGAGTTCCCTGTGTTATACAGCAGGTTCTCACTAGTTATCTATTTTATACATATTAGTGTATATATGTCAATCCCAATCTCCCAATTCATCCCACCCCCCTCCCCGCTTTCCTCCCTTGGTGTCCATACATTTGTTCTCTTAGCTTGTAAATGTCTTACAGACAGGAGCCATGACTTATGCTTATCCATACCTTGCCACAAACAAAAATGATGGTGGTGGTGGTGGTGGTGGTGGTGGTGGTGGGACAATGAGAATGACCACCGCTAAATCAGCAGCCTTCCTGGCCCTCATCGTTCTCCCAGACGTACAGTACATTTGAGAAAGCTCTCCAATCTCACTGATCTGTTGAGAGAAATAAATGATAACATGTCAGAGCAACATTTCACAAGTATAAAATGCTCTCCAAACGGTATCACCCCTGGGAGTAGTCCCTGGCTTTGAAGCGAAGTGGCTGTCTAACCACTCTAGCAACGACTTGTGCTCTGGAATACACCTAGGGCAATACCTTGTCGTCTGCTAAAAGTTTTCAGAGCAAGAAAACATCCCAGCTGAAAGAAATGTGGGTAACTTCAAAATTGCTGATGGGGGTTAAGCTCTGGCAGACACTGTCTCCCTGGACACAGTGTCTGGCTGAATCTTATTCTCCCTTTTGTTCAGATCAGGATATAAGGACATGGTTTGTAAGACACTGAGGTCTTTTGTCTCTGTGACAGAGTGCTGGGCTCTCTGGGGCCCTGCGTACACCAGGAGGGCTGTGTACAGTGTCCTCTGTGGCAGAGATTGGGGTCTGGCCCCAGGGACACCAATCTGACACTGACCAGCTCTACTGCATGATCCTGCAAAAATCACTCACCTCTCTGAGCCTCAGTTTCCCTTTTTGTCTTCAAGTCTACAGAAGGCAACTAGTTCCCTTCGTCTTTCATATCAGTGCAGTGAAACTCACTTCTCTCCCTTGTTCGCTCAGCTCTGGTCACACTGGCCTTTGCGCCATTTCCAGGCCATTCCAGACACACACGCACCTCAAGACTTTTACACTTGCTTTCCTTCTCCCAGAAAATGCTTCTCCTGGATAGCAACGTGGCTCGCTCCTCACCGCCTCTCAGTCTTTGCTGATCATCTATTTATAATGACAACTCCACCACCACCCCTGGCACTCCCTGCCCCCTTTTGCCTGCTTTACTTTTCTTCATAGTACTTACCACCTTCTAGCATACTATATGCTCACTTAATGAGCTCACCTGTCTTCCACCTCCTACCCCATGACAAGAGAAACTCTAGGGGGCAGGGATTTTCGTCTGTTTTCTCTCACTGTTCAGAGCAGTGCCTGGCACATAGTAGGGGCCCCAAAATATCTGTCACCTGAGTAAATGACTTCAACACGTGTTTGCTGAGTACCCACTATGTATCAGATTCTGGGATGTAGAAAAGAATATGACAGCTTCTCAAGATGCTAAGTGTCTAGAAGGGTAGAAAAATAAGGGTGAAAAATAACTTTATTAATCAGTAAAACAGAGGCAGAAATGAAAAGATGATGGATTCAGGGGCAACTCCGAGGAAGAACTAGCTCATTCTCTTAGGAGGAGGGAAGTCAGAGGTTTCCTGAGGTACTGACACCTGCTCTGAGCCTAAAAGCATTTCCGAGGGTTGGAGAAGCTGAGAAGGCTGGTCCAAGGTCCAAGGTGCAAGATTTGTTTCAGGAAACACCAAAGGCAAGAATGTCATTTGCTAAAAATTTTCTATTATGAGCAGGAATGTAGATCTCCAAATTGCTTAATAGATGTTGAATGGATGAATAAATCAATGATTCAACAAAATGAGATCATCTAAGGCATCTTCTGGCTCTAATATTCTGTGTCCCTCGCTCTATGGTACGTTACTAAACCATCTTCCAGAGAAAAAAATTTCAAAATAAAAAGAATTTCCCAACACCCCAAAAGGAAATTTTACTGTTATAACCTTCTTTGAAGAAAGAATTCTTCCCAGAAGCTGCAATTAAAACGCACATTCTCAGAAGAAGCTGATGTCTTGAGCTGCCAGAACAGGTTGTTTTATTAAATACCTTAATTGACATCCAGATATAAGTAGGATGTGAGAATGAGAGACAGTACAGGTGAATTTTCATGGAGACAGCTATGGTATACAACAAAGTTGTCAAACTACCATTTCCCACCCCCTGTTTTGTATGGCCCGAGAGCTACAAATCCTTTTCTTGTTTTTAGATGGTTGAGAGAGGAATCAAAAGAATACTACTTCATGACACACGAAAATTACATAAAATTCGAATTTCCATTTCCACCAGTAGGGCTTTATTGGAACGGAGCAGGCTAATTTGTTTACGTGCAACCTACAGCTACTTTCATATACCATGGTGGAGTTGAGTAGTTGCATCAGGGATAGTATAACTACAAGGCCTGACACATTTATAATCTGACAACTTGGAAATGCATGACTGTTAGGTTCTTTGGGGGAAATCATAGTAGCTCAGAAAGTACTATAGGTTAAATTTCAGGGTGGATTAAATTACTCCCCTACAGGCTCACTACCAGGTCATATGAAAACAGGACTCAGACCAGACAGTGCTTACGATGGTTAATTTTATGTGCTGACTTGGCTAGGCCATGGTACTTAGGTGTTTGGTCAAATACCAGTCTAAATGTTGCTATGAAGGTATTTTTTAGATTAGATTAACGTTTAAATCAGTAGACTCTGAGAAAAGCACATTACTCTCCATAATGTAGGTGGGCCTCATCTAATCAGTTGAAGGTCTTAAGAGAAAACAGACTGGAGTGCCCCAAGGAAGAGGGAATTCTGCCTGTAGATGGCCTCCAGACTTGAACTACAACATCACATCTTCCTTGCGTATCCGGTCTGCCAGTATATATCTTCCTTACTAGATTCTTAGACGGTGCAAATGTTGGGATTTTCTCTAAAATAATTAAAGCAATCAACACATCGTCAGTAGCACTAATTTTGCCAGTAAAAGCCCCTTTCTAACATTCATCACATTCATTAAGCTAATTAATATCCCACATATGTCACCAGTGAAACCCATTTCTAAACTTATTGAGATAATTAGCAAAGCCACTGGTATTGATCAAAGGGAAAAGGTAACAAAAGAGATTGTCATGGCCAATCCTGGACTGTGAGCTTTCTGGTTAGATTTCATGCTGCCCACTCCTCGAAGGTGAACTTCTGATTTATGAAACTGACTGCACCCAAGGTGTGGTTTAAACTATTGTAATTGGCACATATACGAAAACACACTGAGATACTGAAGTATTTAAAAGTAAATTACAGACATTCTAATGATGGGGTATAAGAAATGTCACATTTCTAAATCAAATTTTAATCTGCTTTAAGCCACCATCCTACCAAGATGGCAGGAAATTCAATTCCAGTGGGATCCTCCACCTGTACCCCTCCTCTTAGGTCCCATGAGGGTCCCAGAAATTTTATGCAGTGTCTATCGTCCCAGGAGAACCCTCTCTTTTCTCCTCCATGTGGCTCTTCTGATGTGTTCCCCATCCAAGGAGCCACCTCAAGCCTGACCTCAGGGATTTTTGCCAAGGCTGGAAGCCCAGAGCCTCTGTCCGGTCTCTAGAGGCCCCACACAGCCTCCCACGCCCTGCAGGACTGTGACACAGGGCCCACCTGTGAAGTCTCCAAGCTACTTCCAGGCCCTTTCCTCTTTCCATTTGCAGGGAAACTCCCTATACTTTGAGCCTCCCTCCCTCTTTAGGATGAGAAGACCCCCAAAGAACTACTAGAGTGTGGCAGATATGGAGCAAGAGGAAAACAGGATGAATCCTTGAGTCTTGGAGCAGGAAAGAGAGAAGGGAAAAGAGAGAAGGTCTGCCTCTAAGCAAAGGGCCACGTGTGATTTCCCAGAAAGTGTGAATCATGGAAGGTTTCTCAGCAGAGGCAAGTCTGGAGGAGGCATGTGCAAAGATCTGGGAGGGGTGTGGTAATTCCAGGTTGATGAGTGGTGGGGGTGAGTGAAAGTGTCCAGGTCTTCACCAGCCACTTGGCCTTTGACATCACCTCCCTCCTCCCACTTATGCCCCACTGCATACCAAGTCTGGGTGGGATGGTCTCAAGCCTCATCATAAAAGTTTCTCTAATTAATGGTGAAAAGCCTACTGGCATCTGGAGCTCCAGGTTGGCCTCGTCCCTGCCCATCCATAATGTTATGACACTGCTCTCACAAAGAGAGGCAATGCTGGCCCGACAGTGAGTCAAACCAAGGGAAAGAGAAGTCAAAATCAGAGACCAGAGGACATGCAGCAGAAGCAAGAAGAACTACACTTCTGCAGCCTGTGGAAGGAAAACCACATTCAGGGAAAGATAAACAAAATGAAAAGGCAGAGGACTATGTACCAGATGAAGGAACAAGATAAAACCCCAGAAAAACAACTAAATAAAGTGGAGATAGGCAACCTTCCAGAAAAAGAATTCAGAATAATGATAGTGAAGATGATCCAGGACCTCGGAAAAAGAATGGAGGCAAAGATCGAGAAGATGCAAGAAATGTTTAACAAAGACCTAGAAGAATTAAAGAACAAACAAACAGAGATGAACAATACAATAACTAGAATGAAAAATACACTGGAAGGAATCAATAGCAGAATAACTGAGGCAGAAGAACGAATAAGTGACCTGGAAGACAGAATGGTGGAATTCACTGCCATGGAACAGAATAAAGAAAAAAGAATGAAAAGAAATGAAGACAGACTAAGAGACCTCTGGGACAACATTAAACCTAACAACATTCACATTATAGGGGTGTCAGAAGGAGAAGATAGAAAGTGCCCAAGAAAATATTTGAAGAGATTATAGTCGAAAACTTCCCTAACATGGGAAAGGAAAGAGCCACCCAAGTCCAGGGAGCACAGAGAGTCTGAGGCAGGATAAACCCAAGGAGAAACATGCCAAGACACATAGTAATCAAATTGACAAAAATTAAACACAAAGAAAAATTATTGAAAGCCTCAAGGGAAAAATGACAAATAACATAAAAGGGAACTCCCATAAGCTTAACAGCTGATTTCTCAGCAGGAAATCTACAAGACAGAAGGGAGTGGCATGATATACTTAAAGTGATGAAAGGGAAGAAACTACAACAAAAATTACTCCACCCGGCAAGGATCTCATTCAGATTCGAAGGAGAAATCAAAAGCTTTACAGACAGCAAAGGCTAAGGGAATTCAGCACCACCAAATCAGCTCTACAACAAATGTTAAGGAACTTCTCTAAGTGTGAAACACAAGAAAAGAGAAGGACCTACAAAAACAAACCCATAACAATTAAGAAAATGGTAATAGGAACATACATATTGATAATTACCTTAAATGTGAATGGATTAAATGCTCCATCCAAAAGACACAGGGTTGCTGAATGGATACAAAGACAAGACCCATATATACACTGTCTACAAGAGAACCACTTCAGACCTAGGGACACATACAGACTGAAAGTGAGGGGATAGAAAAAGATTCCATGCAAATGGAAATCAAAAGAAAGCTGGAGTAGCAATACTCATATCAGATAAAACAGACTTTAAATAAAGAATGTTACAAGAGACAAGGAAGGACACTACATAATGACCAAGGGATCAATCCAAGAAGAAGATATAACAATTATAAATATATATGCACCCAACTTAGGAGCACCTCGATAGATAAGGCAACTGCTAACATCTATAAAAGAGGAAATTGACAGTAACACAATAATAGTGGGGAACTTTAACAGCCCATTTACACCAATGGACAGATCATCCAGACAGAAAATTAATAAGGAAACACAAGCTTTAAATGACACAATAGACCAGAGAGATTAAATTGATATTTATAGGACATTCCATCCAAAAACAGCAGATTACACTTTCGTCTCAAGTGCACACAGAACATTGTTCAGGATAGATCACATCTTGGGTTACAAGTCAAGCCTCGGTAAATTTAAGAAAATTGAAATTATATCAAGCATCTTTTCCGACCACAATGCTATGAGATTAGAAACCAATTACAGGGGAAAAAACATTAAAAACACAAACACATGGAGGCTGAACGATACGTTACTAAATAACCAAGAGATCACTGAAGAAATCAAAGAGGAAATCAAAAAATACCTAGAGACAAATTACAACAAAGCCATGATGATCTAAAACCTATGGGATGCAGCAAAAGAAGTTCTAAGCGGGAAGTTTATAGCAATACAAGACTACCTCAAGAAACAAGAAAAATCTCAAATAAACCATCTAACCTAACACCTAAAGGAACTAGAGAAAGAAGAGCAAACAAAACCCAAAGTTAGTAGAAGGAAAGAAATCATAAAGATCAGAGCAGAAATAAATGAATTAGAAACAAAGAAGACAGTAGCAAAGATCAATAAAACTAAAAGCTGGTTATTTGAGAAGATAAACAAAATTGATAAACCTTTAACCAGACTCATCAAGAAAAAGAGGGACAGGACTCAATAAAATTAGAAATGAAAAAGAAGTTCCAACAGACACGGCAGAAATACAAAGCATCCTAAGAGACTACTACAAGCAACTCTATGCCAATAAAATGGACAACCTGGAAGAAATGGACAAATTCTTAGAAAGGTATAACCTTCCAAGACTGAACAAGGAAGAAATAGAAAATATGAACAGACCAATCACAAATAATGAAATAGAAACTGTGATCAAAAATCTTCCAACAAACAAAAGTCCAGGACCGGATGGCTTCACAGGTGAATTCTATCAAACATTTAGAGAAGAGCTAACACCCATCCTTTTCAAACTCTTCGAAGAAATTGCAGAGGAAGGAACACTCCCAAATTCATTCTATGAGGTCACCATCACCCTGATACCAAAACCAGACAAAGATACTACAAAAAAAGAAAATTACAGACCAATATCACTGATGAATATAGATGCAAAAATCCTCAACAAAATACTAGCAAACAGAATCCAACAACACATTAGAAGGATCATACACCATGATCAAGTGGGATTTATCCCAGGGATGCAAAGATTCTTCAATATACGCAAATCAATTAATGTGGTACACCAATTAACAAACTGAAGAACAAAAACCATATGATCATCTCAATAGCTGCAGAAAAAGCTTTCGACAAAATTCAACACCCTTTTATGATAAAAACTCTCCAGAGAGTGGGCATAGAGAAAACCTTCCTCAACATGATAAGGGCCATATACGACAAACCCACAGAGAACATCATTCTCAATGGTGAAAAACTGAAAGCATTTCCTCTAAGATCACGAACAAGACAAGGATGTCCACTCTCACCACTATTATTCAACATAGTTTTGGAAGTCCTAGCCACGTCAATCAGAGAAGAAAAAGAAATAAAAGGAATCCAAATTGGAAAAGAAGAAGTAAAACTGTCACTGTTTGCAGATGACATGATACTATACATAGAGAATCCTAAAGATGCTACCAGAAAACTACTAGCTCTAATCAATGAATTTGGTAAACTTGCAGGATACAAAATTAATGCACAGAAGTCTCTTGCATTCCTATACACTAACAATGAAAGGTCGGAAAGAGAAATTAAGGAAACAATCCCATTCACCATTGCAACAAAAAGAATAAAATACCTAGGAATAAACCTACCTAAGGAGGTAAAAGACCTGTACTCAGAAAACTATAAGAAACTGATGAAAGAAATCAAAGATCAAAGAAGAAATCAAGACGGAAATTAGAAAATATTTTGCAACTAAATGATAATAAAAACACTATCCATCAAACTTGCGGAATTTACCTAACATGGCACTTAAAGGAACACTGTAGCCTTAAATGTTATATTAGAAAAGAAGAAAGATGGGAAATTAAGGAGCTAAGCTTGCAAACATTTAGGCGAAAGACAACAGGATAAATCTGAAGAAAAGAGAAGAAAATGCATAATAAAGACAAGAGGAAAAGTTAATAAACTGGAAACAAAAACACACAGCAAAAGAAAAGCCAAAAGCTGATTATTAGAAAAGAACAATAAAACAGACACAGCGGGAAAACTAGTTAACACCCACACTTCAAACAGGCTGGATAGAAAGGAATCAAGAAGTTTCACATTAAAAATACTACAAGTGACAGATTAGAAAGACTATAAAGGGAGTTAGTGTTTTGTTAACTCATGACTGCAAACAATCAGGATTTTTTCTAGAAGTTCTCAATACTCTACCTAAGGATTTATAATTCTTTCTTGGGTTCAGAGTCCATTAGTTTCTACCTGATTCTCTCCCTTCAGTTCTCCTACTCTGCGGAGCCTGCCCCTCACTCTCAGCAGAGAGATACCTCACCTCCAAGGTCACTGAGGAAACAGAAACCATTAGGTGCAGCCGCCTTGCCCGCTTCCCTGGATTCACTAACCCACCTGGCCTGTACCCGTTGTGTTACAAGCGCAAACCCTTGCAACCATGTTTAAATATGCCTTTCTCAGGTGTCCTGCTTGGTAACTAGTATTTTAAGTTAATTCTTCTCGATGTTTCTCCCAGCAGGTCTTTTCTACTCCACAACAACTTCATTAACACACAGCTCAGTGGGTGCAGCGACCTCTCACCCTGGCTCCCTGATTCCTGTCGTTTTTCCCCAACTCACCATGGCAACCATGGACGATGTAATTTCCCTTTAAAAAAAGAAAAAAAAAAAAAACCTGACAGTGCTGTCAAGCTACAAAGCCATCCAGGACTCCCTCCTGCCCGTAAGATGCAGACCAAACATTGGTATTGGCCATTCAAGCCTTCAGCCTCCCACCCACTTTCTGCCCCTGTACTCCTCCCTTCGAGATCTTTCTATGGACTCACTCATGGCAGAGACCCCTCCTTTGTTCCTTAAGAACTTCCCTCCCAGGGATCCTCTTACACATCCAACTTCACCCCCAAACTCCTATGCACTTCCCTCTATATAATGGATTTAGGGGCTTCACTTATAAAATACTTTGTGTGATTTCTCATGCAGCAAGTAATTCTTGTTTCACCAAATATTTACTGAGCATTTTCACCTAGAGACCTATATCGGAATATTTATACCAGCCCTATTCATAATTACCAAAGACTAGAAACAACCTAACGTCTTTCTACAGTAGAATGGACAAGTAAATTGTGCTATATTTGTAGACTGGAAGACTATACAGCAGTGAGAATGGATGAACCTTCATAATATAGGACGTATATATGATTTTATCCACATCAAGTACAGAAAAAGGCAAAACTGAGTGACAGTGTTAGAATCAGGATCGTGGTGACCATTGACAGGGACGAGTGGAGGGGTTGGTGACCGGAACAGAGCACCGTGGAGGCTTCTGGGGTAATAGTAGTTCTGTTTCTTGATCCTGGTCACAGGGTGTGTTCCCTGTGTGACGATTCATCAAGCTATGTAGTGATGATTTGTGCACTTTTTGTCTATATGTTAAACTTCAACAAAAAGTCAATTGAAGAAAAGCAGTGAGCACCTACTATGTGCCAGGCACAGCGTTAGCGGCACTAAAGACACAGTCCCTCCCTCAAGGATTGGAAGCTGAGCGCAGAGGCAGGTGAAGAAGCACGGCAGGCATTATGACAGAGTGAGGGTGTGATGATGGAGGTAAACACAGGATGTAGTCCATTCGATTCTGTGAGCCTCAGTCTCCTCATCTGTAAAATGGGGAACATATTTCCTACTTCACTGAGTTACATAAGGACCCAAAAGTTAATAAAAATGGGTGTGCCCCACAGAGTATCTGGGGCATGGTAGGTGCCCGACAAATGGTTCTTGACTCTGAATCTGATTCTCACACAAATATTCCAAGAAAGCCCCACAGATAGCATCTTCTCCCTCTCTGCCTCCACGCCCCCTTCACACCCTTGCACACACACTCAGACACACATAACACCACATGCACACAGGCCACCAGTCACGGATTCTTGGATTAAGACAGCAGTGGAAAATATACCTTAAACTTCAAAGGTGTTCGTGGTCACGTTCTCTCATTTCTAAAAATGTCTGGCTTCCCATACACGCCCCTCTGCCAAGCCCTGAGCTGCCCCCACTCAGGTTTCCTCTGCTGCCCAGCGCCTGGCAGCAACCCAAAAGGCCACCAAAAAGTCCTGTTAGAGGTATATGCCCCGTGCCCTGGGGAACCTGGATAAGAAGCGAGTGGTGTCATCTCCAGGCTCTTTCTTTCTCTCACCAGGATTCAGGAACTTTCCGACCTGAATGAAAACAGCTCTTTGAAGTGTGCTCATGTTTAGAAATGAATGGGGAACGTGGATGGCCTCTGTCGGGTTTGAAGGCTGTGGCTCTGCTTGAGAGCAGTCTCATGAGGTCTGACAGATGAAACAGACAGTGACCTCAGTCAACAGATTGCAGAATTGCTGCGTAAGCCTGAACAGGTCCCCACAGAGGTGAGCTCAGGGCACTCACTCTTTCTTGACGCCACCTGCCATGACTCACCCAGAGGTACAAATGTGGGCAAGTAAGCCATCGACGGGAAGGAGATTCACTACAGCAGGTTAGAGCCCACAGATCTGTGCAGAGCCAAGAGGCACCTTCACCTCTTCGGTTCCCCTTGAAAACCTCTCTCAAACCCCACCCCTGCTTCCCATCTCCCTTGCCAAAGCATCAGGCCCCATCAGCTCTCAGCCATACTTCTAAAATCCCCTCCTCACACCCATCTCTCTGATTCCCTTCTTGCCCTGCCGGCTACACCGCTTCCCCTCACCCCTTCAAGTCCACGGAGCTCCCTCCGAATTTGGCAGGTTGCCCTGCCTGGAACATTCTACACCTCCTCTTCAGCGGGCTAAGTCAGATCTCTGTTCCCAAGTCACCTTCCACAACTTCTCACTGACCCCCATGCCAGTCTAAAGTAGATCCCTACCCCGTCATCTTCTCCCGTAATAACCATCACAATGTGTAAGAATCTATCCATCTGTGTATTTGTTTGCATATCTGTCTCACCTGCTGCTAGATTATAGACTTTCATTCATCACTCTGTCTTCAGGGGCTAGCACGCCGCTTCAGAGTAGGTGCTCAATATTATGGGATTGATTGGATTATTGATTGATTGATGACTCTCTGGAAAGGGAACATTGCCAAACAACTTTAAGCTGAATAAAAGTTTTTAAAAAAGCCCTTTTCCTTCATTAGTGAAAGAGGTTTGGGGAAGCAATGGAAGAGTCATGCTGCTTTTTATAGTGAAAAGTTATGGGCAGTCATATGGAATGAGCACAGAACCAGACAACATGTTCCTGCCACACAACAGCTGTGGGATTTCAGAAAGTCACTTAGCCTCTCTGAGCCTTAGTTTCTTTCTGACAATGGGAAAAAATAATACATTTTGGGGTTATTGATAGGATCAGATGAAATGAGGAATGTGAAAGTATTTTATAGAATCTTAAAGCACTGGAGAATTCATGGGGTCTGAGTTAAGCAGAAACGGGAGGCAGAACGTAATGGAAGTGTGCAAAACCTGTTTGAGATGCAGTTCACACACATACACATACATGGGCCCTGTGCTGTGTTGAAGAGGGTTCCTCAAAATTTCACGACCACCTGGAACCTGTGTATGTGACCTTATTCAGAAATAGAGTCTTTGCACACCATTGTAAAGCAATTATACCCCAATAAAGATGTTAAAAATAAAAAGAACACTTTGAACAAAATTAAAAGATAAAAAAAAAAGAAAAGAAATAGAGTCTTTGCCTATGTAATCAGGTTAAGATGAGGTCATCCTGGATTAGGGTGGGCCTAATCCAGTGACTGGTGCATTTATAAAAGGAGAAATTTGAACACAGAGACACAGAGGAGAACGTGTGAAGCCCGAGGCAGAGAGTGGAATGGTGCCTCTATGAACCAAGGAATGCCAAGGATTGCCGAATACCCGACAGAGCTTGGAAGAGGCAAGGAAGGCTCCTCCCCTAGAGCCTTCAGAGGGAGCGTGGCCCTGCCCATACCTTGATTTTGAACTGCCAGCCTCCAGAACTGTGCAGGAATGGATTTCTGCTGTTTTTAACCGCCTGGCTTGTGGTGCTTTGTTACAACAGCCCTAAGATACTAATACACAGGCAACCAGCAATTGGCCATTTTGAATACCTACAGGTGGCCCACGTGCCCCACCTTTGCCCTAGTGAGCGAGCCTTTGTAACCAAGGAAACAGCCCTCATGCTTAGCCTAAAAATGCTTTCAGGAAGATTTCACTTCAAAAGATAAGGCACAGAGATCAATTATTCCTCTTGAGCTGCCTGCTCTTGGATGACACTTGTCGCTCTTAATGCCCCGGTTCCCTGCCTGCATTTAATGCCTACCAAGACTGCATCAGTGGCCAACCCAGCTTCCTCTGTTGCCCGAGGTCCAGCCAACATCTGGTTTCCCCTCCTCCTTACAGCAAACCACTGGGGGAACGATTCCATCACAGGCTCAAAATGATCGAGGAATAAGTGGCCAGGAAGGATTTTTACTTGCAGCCCTAGGCAAGCAGACTCTATACAAATGACCCAAAAGGAGAAACTGGCCAGGATCAGGGTGTCCACATGTCATCTTCCCAGGAGGACACCAGACTGTGATTTCCCTTTCTCGATTGCATGTTAAAGATCAGAGCCTAGAACCGCAGTCAGCACATAGCAGTGACAGAAGGGAAGCCCCAGCTCACCCACTACGCCCATGTGCCGGGTCTGTATCTTCCTCTGAGGTGTTAGATGGGAATGCCCTTCCCCACACTTGCTGGCCGTGAGCAGCAAGTCTTCCCCAAACGCTTCTAGCCCTTTGCTCCTTACATCTCCCCACAGAGGTGGCATGTTTCCTGGTTTGTGAACAACAGCCGTTGGTCCGTATTTCTCAAGAGGGCGGAGTTAATCCATCAACGGTGTGGAGTGAGGCTCCTTCCCTCTCCACCCACACCTCTGGGTTTCAGGGACCTGAGAAAGTGTATCTGCTCTGCAGATACAAAATTTGCCTTGGGGAGACTAGGCTGTGGATAGAGAAGCCCACTTTGGCTCTCATTATAGCCTCTACTAATCTTCATCAATAATAAAGGTGGCTTTTTAGTTTCCACATCTTAGACATTTTATGATTTATCAATTGGTTCAGCACATGGGTGGTGAAGAGAGGGGCTGTTTGGCAGGGACTCCCAATGACCCTGAGGTACTACTGATTCTTATTTTTAGTGATAGTTATGTTCTGCAAATACTGAATTAGCAAATACTGAACCATTGCTCCTCGGGGAAGTACACACACACACACACACACACACACATCTCACATAGATTATAACCTTAAATCTTAACAACAGCCCATCCTGGTAGATTTAATTTGACTTTTTTATTTTATAAGAGTGAAAGGAAGCTTCAGAAGTGTTAAGTGCCTTGCCTGAGGACACCCCACTAATAGGGGCCAGAGCTGGGATTCGCACCCAGTCCAACTGGCCAGTGTCAGAGCCTCTTGCACTGCCCTGTCCCATCCTGTCTCCTCCCTCTGCTCCTCTCTGCACAAAAGCTGAAACATGGAAGCAGAGTGTTGCCTCGTTCCACCTCAGCTAGGAAGGTATGCATCGAGCAACTCAATTTTTTTTGCTGCTCTGCACATGTCTACAAATAACTTCTAAAGTGCCCAGAATACTGACTTGGGGGTTACAAATAAATATTAGCTAGTAGGTGAATTTGCAATTATGGAATCTGTGAATAATGAGGATGAACTGGATATTGTCTCATTGCTTCTAATTATTCACTGTCCCCATGGTAAAGGGTTTATAATCTTTGCCCCTCTCATGTGACTTGCAGTGCCTCCCTGGGCTGGGGGAGGAGGGGGGGTGAGTATATGCACCTGTCCATTGCCATCATGCCTGGCCATGTGACTTGCAGTGATTATATGCCAACCCCGGGAGAACCTCTAAGAGCTACCTCATGGTTTTACCCACTTTCTCGCAATTTTTCCTCTTCCAGGAGAACATTATGTCCCAAAAGAGGCTGCTCCTTCCACCCGGATCCTGGAATGAAGACACATGAATCACAGCCAACATGTGATGTAAGTGTTTGGGCTTGTAACCCATTGAGACTTTGAGGTTTGAAATTGCAGCTTAACCAAGCAAAAGCTGACTAATATAGACCCCTGACGTGATGAGTAGACAGCCATGCTGTTACCTTATCCTGTTGATTAAAGGCAATAATCCCCTTCTGTTTAGATAGTGGTTGGTTGGAACTTTACTTTTTTGATTTCTGCAAACCTATAAAGAGGAAAAGTCAACCCCATGGTCTGGAGGACAAGAGAATGGGTAAAAACAGAGACCAGGACTTAATCCCACAGTAGGCAAGCATGCCAGCTCAGGTCCGGCAGGAAGCACTTGCATGATGGGATCAGATGTACAAGAGATTCATACCAGTGAAGGATAGAGGGGGAAGGAATGGAGAAGACCCGGAGGATCCTTCAGACGGCGATGAAGGTCTGACACCTGGGAAGGGAGAGAGCGAAGGAAGGACTGGGGAAGAAGAGCCTCAGACTGTAGCTCAGTTCTGGAAATGTGTCGACCAGGATGATGGGGAGCCCCAAAGCCAGAGCTGTTCACTAGGGGAGCCCCACAGTAAGCAGATCCCCCAGCCAGGCTCAGTTACCGTCTGGGAGCAGCCTGGAGGCAGCAGGGCTTCAGTGTTTGTGGGATGACAGCTATGTTCCCCGAGGCAGATTCTCTTGAAAGAGGTCCGAGTGGTGGGTCTCCAGGGCTACCACACCTGTTTAGAGAAGGCCTGCGCTCTGTGGAGCCCACATACTGATGGTCTCTGACTTAAGATGGTTTGACTTAGGATTTTTCAACTTTACGATGGTGTGAAAGTATTGAGTAGAAACCGTACTTCGAATTTTGTATTTTGACCTTTTCCCAGGCTAGAGGTAGGCAGTATGATGCTTTCTTGTGATGCTGAGCCGCCACTCCCAGTCGGCCCGGGGATCAGAATGGTAATCAACCGATACACTTACAACCATCCCGTACCCGTCAGACAAACGTTCCATTTTTAACTTTCAGTACAGCTTCAATAAATTATATGAGATAGTGAACACTTTATTGTAAAACAGGCTTTGTATTAGATGATTTTGCCCTACCATAGGCTAATTGTTCTGAGCATGTTTAAGGTAGGCTGGGCTAAGCTATGATGTTAAGTATTAAATGCATTTTCAACTTAGAATATTTTCAAACTACGATGGTTTTATCTGGACGTAACCCCATCGTAAGTTGACGAAGACCTGTAGATATGGAAAACAGGCCAGATGAGGGATATAGTAGAGATAAAATCCAAATGGCATGTCCCCCCATAGCTCTCTACTGGCCACCCTAACACGTGTCATAGACTCAGCACCTAGAATATATGTCTATTTCTACAAAGCCTTTGAGGACTGTCATTCCATTACCCTTACAAGCAAATATTCAGAGGCTCCTGACACTCCGTCAAAGAGGAGGAGCCATAAGGCAAGCCACTCACTCGCAGTTATGCAACAAGTCCAGGCAGAACCAGAATTCAGACAACGCTCATGTAATCCCTGCCCTGAGCTACCTCCTTCCCAGGAGACATTTGCAGATTTTCTCCAACCGAATGAGCACAAACTTGACTGCTGCTGCCAATGCTTACCCATTTCCTCCTGACATGGAAGATGTACCTCCTCATTTCACACAGAAGGCAGATGACACCCAGGCAAGGGGGTGGGGCGGTCAGCCACACGTTGGTCTTATCCGATGGAGACAAGACCCCAGAATTTCCAAGCCTATCCAGGATTACCGTGAGGAAACAGAGGCCTGGATTTCGAGACTCTGCTTGTGCTGTGGCGCTCTTTTATTGAGCATCTACTATATGCTGATCCTTGCCGCAGGCCGTGGGAATATGGATGAGAACGGGGGCTGGAGACCCTCCCTCGTGGAACTTACCGCTTCAAAGCCTTCCCAGGTGTGGCTCAGAAGCGCAGCTGCAGGGTTCCCTGGTTTGGTTCTAAATCCACAGAAGTAAGAGCTTAGCCTTTCCCTGCTGTGTGTGAGCTCATGATTTTTTTTTTTTCATATGTCGGTGAGGTCAATTTCTCTCCTGCAGTTCTGCAGTAAAGCTTTCCAAGACTCTCAAGTCACTGCTCTTATTAATTACTGGATCAGCTGTTTTACATTCCCTAATTATCTCCCTATGGCACAGACAATGGCCTTTTTAATTTCTTTTTTCTTACTCTTTCTGGTAAAAATAGAAAATATGAATATGTATGTATTTTAAGCTTTTACGGAATTTAAACACAACGCGAGCGCCGTCTGCTGGTTACATTGAGAAACAGCTGCCTTGATTCCTACAGTTTCAGCTTTGAAAATCCTACTAATAAAACTAATGGTAATAAATATAAAGTAATGATATATTTCAAAATAATAGATTAAAATACCATTTAGACACCTAATGCATTCCTTTGCTAAGTGACCTAATCCTCATGGCATAATTAATTATTCTAAAATATTTGTCACGTGTATCATAGCTAACCCTTGGTAAGAACTTGTTATGTACATGATCTCAAAAACCTTCTCAACGACTGTATTTGTTGGGTTCCGTTACTATTCGAATTTGAAAAATTAGGAAATGACAGTACAGAGATGGAAAGTGACTTGCCAAGGAAGTAGATGACACCGCCAAGATTTGAACTCCCATGGACCTGTCTTCTCCTCTGCACCAGCGTTCTATAATAAGCTCGGCAAAGGAGACAGAGACGACGTATTTAAAGACAAAGAATGAGTCACAGTTTGCAAAGCACGTGCAGGGGCATCACCTTGGTCAGTCCCCTCAACCAGCTCATCAGAGAAGCTGTGTCATCATCCCCGTGATACACATGAGGAAGAAGAGAGAGGTTAATAGTCCCGCCCAGATGTCACACTCGGAGGGGAAATGGGACCTGAACCTGGGTCTGCTGACTCTGGATTCCAGGTTGCACCCACCACATGGTACGGCTGTCCAATCCTCAAAAGTGATAGAGAAGGACAGCATCTTAATCAGATTTCATCTTCCCCGGGGTCCAGCAAGAGCAGGCACCATCTCAGAGAACAAATAGGAAAATGCTTCGATTTCTGAAGGTTCCCCGTGGCAGAAGATGCATCAACAGGGCCTGACCTCCTCCAGAAATAGGCCCCCCTCCCCCAGCCTCCCCACATCCCCTTCTGTGCCTTCCACACCCATGCCTGCTGGAGTAGGAACTGCTCAGACCCTCCACCTACAGGCAGGCCACCCTCTTCACACACACACACACACACACACACACACACACACACACACACATACACACTCCCTAACGCTGGCTGGTTCAGCAGTTAGCTTTTCCTGAGTCTCTAAGAACAGCAGGTATCACATTGCTAATCCTTGGTGTCTCCCAAACAGCACTTTACACACATTGTTGGTGATTCATTGATCTCTAAGGAGTGATTAAGATGGAGAAATCCCAATAACTTTATGTGGTGACAGATGGTGACCAGACCGACAGATCTTTTGTAATGTATAGAAATAGCACATCACTGTGTCGTGCACCCAGAACTAACATAGTGTTGTAGGTCAGTTATATTTCGATTTTTAAAAGGTCTTCAACAGTAAACCTATGAATAGGTATAAAAAAAAAAAGGAGGACTCCCAAGACCACAGCCATGTGGAGTCAAGCAGTTAGGGTCAGGGTACAGCTTGCCCTTTACAGAAAGTTTTAAGCCACTCCGGATGCGCAGGCTCAGCGGCCGTAGCTCACAGGTCCAGCCGCTCCGTGGCATGTGGGATCTTCCCGGAGCGGGGCACGAACCCGCGTCCCCTGCATCGGCAGGCGGACTCTCAACCACTGCGCCACCAGGGAAGCCCTAAGCCTCTTTAAACTTCAGTTTCCTCATCTCTAAAATCAGGATAACAAGCTCTGGAAAATTCAGTGAGGGTTAAAGGGATATCACACTTGAAGGTGCTTCATCAAGTATTAAACCCTTTGTATATGCCAAAGAAAGCCCTTCCTGAGCTTTGTGAACTGTAGATTCCTCCAAAAACTATGAAGCTAGTTGGAAACCACAGAGATGTAAAGACAAAAACTGTAATGTGCTGTAAGAATATAGGTCGTTAATCGTTATTAGACCGGAAGGGTTGAGGCTCCACAACGAGTCATCAATTCCACAACTTACTGAGTGCTTCTGAGTTCCAGGCACCGTCCTGAGGGAGGGGAGGGTATTCAAAATGCCCCTTGGCGCTGGACTTAAGGCACTCACTACCCCACAGGAAGACTGTTCTCCTTCCTCTTCTCCCAAGCTGACGCAAGGAGGACCAGTGGGTATTTGCAAAGACACCAGCGCCAGCCCAGCCCAGCAAGTGTGCAGCATCTAAACACCTCTCAGCTCCTCTGACTCTGCCACTTACCTGCTGTCTATCCTTGAACCAGCTATTTATCCTACCATATGCGTACCAGCCCAGATAATGGATTTTAAAATGATATCTAAACAGTAAAGTGCTGGGCCAAAATTTGGCAAAAACCACACATATTCCTCAATATCGTTTTCCCCTTCTTCCCTAGCTGGAAACATGACTGTTCAGCATAAAATCACATCTCCCAGATGTCCTTGCAGTTAAGTGTGGTCATGTGACTAACTTCTTGCCAATGGGATGTCAACAAAATGTCATGCGGTAGCTTCTGGCAGATTCTGGGACTTTTTTATAGGTAGTTGGTCCACCCCCTCTGCCTCTTCTTCCCACCTTCCTCCATGCTGTGTTTGGAATGTGGGTGTGACAACTGAAACTCTAAATTGGGCCATGAGGACAGTGGTTAAACCCTAGGGAGAGTGGATGGAAGGTAAGAATAGCTGTGTTCCCAAGGACTTTGTGGAGACAGCCGTCATGGCTGTCCTGGACTGGATCACCTACTGATGTTCACATGAGAGAGAAATCAATACCTATTCAAGCCACTCTCATTTTGAGTTTTCTATAATTTTCAGCTGAACCTCATTCTAACTGATATAGTTTGCTATCGTGACTTGACATGCCACATTGACCTTTCTAACAAGGGCTTTGTACAATAGAATGGGATGCACAAATGAGAAAGTCAACTCCCACCACAAACAATACTGAAGGAAATACTGTACAAACTTTTGATAAGGTTATTAGAGAACAGAATCTTCCATCAGCTGGATTCCAAGAACCAGCAACCCAGGGGGTATGAGACCCATGTGCGTAGTAGGAGTCATGACAGAAACCAACCATATTGTGAAAAAATTCATGTAAAATATATTCCCAGAACACCTACCATGCCAGGCCAGATGCTCGGGCTACAAGGGAGCTAAGATATGGTCCCTGCCCACAGGTGGCTCACAGTCTGGTGGGAGACAAACGATGGCCACACCTTGGGGTCTGTACTATAACAGAGTGGTTTGAGATGCCACAGGAACTTGCGAGGGCAGAGACATGGGCATCCTCGTGAGAAAGCAGAGGGACAACTAGGAAGAGTTTCTTTTTTTCTTTTTTTTTAAATTGTTATTTATTTATTTTATTTATGGAAGAATTGTTGATTTTAAATATTGTGTTAATTTCAAGGGTACAATAATGGGCTTCAGTTATATATATTCTTTTTCAGATCCTTTTCCATTATAGATTACAAGATATTCAATACAGAACCCTTTGCTATACAGTAGGACTTTGTTGTTTACTTTCTACATAGTAGTTTGTATCTACTAATCCCAAACTGCTAACTTATCACTCCCCTCCCCTTTTCCCCTTTGGTAACCAGAAGTTCGTGTTCTTTGTCTGTGAGTCTCAGCCATAAAAAAGAAGGAAATAATGCCATTTTCGGCAACATGGATGGACCTAGAGATTCTCATACTAGGTGAAGTCATTCAGAGAAAGGCAAATATCATATGATGTCACTTATGTGTGGAATCGTTAAAAGTGATACAAATGAACTTAGTTACGAAACAGAAACAGACTCCCAGACATGGGGGAGTTTTCTTAAAGGAGATATTGGAGCTCAGTCTTAATGGATAAATGGAAGTCACCCAGAAAGAGAAGAGCAAAAGCAAGAAGGTGTTGGTGGAAACCCAGAGCAGCATCGAGCGGGGACCACCTGCCACAGGCCGCAGAGAGACACCAGGAAAGAGCAGCTGCTACCCCAGGTGAACCCAGCCAGCCCTTGGAACACAGCTGCACCCCCAGGTTTCACTTTCCAGGGTGACTCAGAGGATGACGCGCAGCGGCTGTGGGCTCCCTGGTGGTTTTTCGCAGGGACAGCTTCTGCTTGTGGGGTCATCACTGGCGAGTAAAGAGACAGACAGGCTTTATAGATGCAAAGTGAGAAAATATCAAAGTGCTCAAAGCAGGAAGCGAGAGGAGCACGTAGAGCAAAAGAGAAGCGAGCGTTATTGATTCCCTTTTTGGAGCCGGTCCGGCTGCCTTCTTGCCTGCCCCCCCTCAACGAAAGGAGAATCTCAATCCCACAGCTACATTCACCACGGAGGTCAAGTGGAATGTTCTTACAGGCTCCCCAGATCTTCTTGTCCTTTCTTCTACGCCAGAGCTGAAGCATCGCCTTCCACAGGGTATTGGGACACAGCTTTGCAGTCTCTGAGAGCCCTGCCCTGCCCTGTCCTGCTGCCCCAAGATCTGCCTTCCAGATATCCAGGACACAGCTCACATCTTCTCAAACCTGCTCACACACTCAGCCCCTGGCCTGGTTGCAACTCCACTGAGCCCCCAGGTAAAAATGGTCTAGGTAAAAAGAAGGATAATGCTTGGAAGATGAAAACATCCCTGCCTCACGTACACTCTTATGTGAGGATTCTCCCAGCAACCCTTGTGGAAGGCGTGTTGATCCACCCTGCTCAGACAAGAAGCTGAGGTTTGAACTCATGCCAGGCACTGTACCACCGCAGCTCTGAGGAGGAGATGTCAGTGTCTGACCCAGAAAGTCCCGTTTTAGCATGGCATGTATGGCTAGCGGACACCCCCCTGTGCTAGGGACCATGGGAGACCCAAAGAAAGAGGAGGCATTGCCCTTACCCTCGGTGGCGAGGACATCTAAAGGCATGCCCACTGTGTGCCAGGCACTGCGCCAGTCACCTAACATGAACCATCTTAAACAGATGATCCCTTCCAGCAGCTAGTTTGAGGTCGGGATTATCACACCTATTCTACAGACAAGGAAACAGAGACTCAGGGAAGCTGAAGGTGATTCATCGAAGATCCAGGAACAGAAGATGATTCATCGAAGATCCAGGAACAAGTAACAAGAAGATTCGGTCCCCAAAGCTATGCTCTTTTGGCTCCAGGAGAGTCCACCACCGTGAACGATGCAAACTCCGGGGCCCCACCCCAGCTTGGCTGAATCAGAATCTCTGAGGGTGGGACCCCAGTGATGTGCTTTTAAAACCATTTCTCTTCGTGATTTTCTGATTGGCAAAGTGTGAGAACACTGTCCTCTATCAGGGGCCCTGAGTTGGGGACTCAAGGCCTTTATGTCTCAAAGGTCCAGTAATATGAGACAATGAGCCAGGATTTGTCACCAGGAGGCTGTGACATGGAAGGCTGATGGCACAGCTGTTAGAGCGTAGTCTCTGGAGCCAGGTCTCTTGAGTTCGAATCCTGGCTCTGCTGAATCCTAGCTGTGTCACCTTGGGCAAGCCACATTCTTCCTTGTGCCTCAGTTTCCTCACCTGAAAAATTGTAGTCAAGGTAGGACACATCTAGAAGGTTGTTTGGGGGACTGAATGAGTTAAATGTGTAGAAAGTTTAAAACAGTGCCTGCCACAGAGTAGCCAACCAAAATGCTGTTGTCATCGTTCCATCACCAATTGCCCCAAGTGACACAAGAAAGAAGAGGGTGTTTGACACTGTGGTTCTTGAAAGAGCAAGTCAAAGGGCGGAGTTCCAAAGGATCTGGACGGATAGCGAGAGAAGCGATGAAATAGCAGCTCTTTCTTTAGTTCCTGGTCTGGTCTCATGTCACTGTTTGTTATTCCTCGGGAAATGTCACCAAGAGTAAGTCACTGCAGTGGAGACAGGTGCAGGGCTGAATCACAGCCAAAGCACAACTTCTCCAGAGTCTTCAGGCAAAGGAGACGACGGTTAGTTCTCTTTTAAGCTGTGGAAGACTTTCCCCAAGAAGTGAGCTGTGTATGCTCTTGATGGCCACCGGGGGGAGACAAAGAGGACTTAATCGACTACAAAATGTGAAAGGTATCCTTAAACTCCCTGAAGGTTTGGGCTATTTCCCACTGGTTTGTTTTCACTCGTGCTATTTCCCCTACTTAGAATGCGTCCCTCTTTAGCCCTTCAACCTGTTGTCAACCTCCCAGCCAACTTCTTCATATGCAACCTTGGCACTGTGCTAGGGGCCAAGGGAGGTACAAAAAGACATAAGGCATTATCCTCACCCTTGAGGGTAAGGGCATTTAAGGAATGTTTGCTGTGTACAAGGCACTCAGCTGGAATCCCTACAACTACAATGAGGCAGGTTTTATATATTCATTTTCAAGACTCAGTTCAACAGGGATAAGATTCAGGGCACTAAGGGCTAAGCACTTTCTGTGAATCAGCTGATTTAACTCCCAGAACTACCCAAGAAGTAAGAACTACCGTTATACCCATTTTGTAGCAGAAAAGACTGAAGCTTGAAGAAATTAAACAACATCCTTGACCAGGGACACAGAGCTAACAAGGGGGATGGAATTCAGATATGAGCCCATGGAGTCTGATTATAGAACCAAAGCCGCATCCTGGCCACCTCTCTGGTCCTTCCACAAACCCTTGACTCAGGCCTGTACTGTGCTCTCTCTTCTCTGAATTCTGATCTTATTTACCAGCAATCCAAAAAAGGGATTTGCACTTATTTCTTCTCACACACACACAGGTAAATTCCACTCTCCTATCCCCACCCCACCCCTGCCAGGTAAAAAGTAAGTTTTTTGATGCCAATGACCCTAACTCAACCTTCTTTCTATGAAGCTGCCAACGTTTGAGCACCTCTGTGTCTGGCTTTATCAAGGCCACATTATTCTTTAGATTTGTTGATTACTAGTCTTCAGGGTAACCCTGGGAGGCCAGTAGCATTATCCACATTTTATAGATGGAAGATTAAGTCTCAGAAATTACGTGACCCTAGACCACTGTCACCTAGATAACAAGCAGAATATGCAGGACCCCGAAGCCTGTGATCTCACCATGACCCTAAGCTACTGTCTCCCCCTCTGCCTTGCAAAGAGTAGCACCCAGGGTGAAGGAAAGCCTCAGAACATGAACTTGAAGGCTTCAGTGAAAGTCCCTGGTCAATGATTGACTAATTGTACAGGTCACTTCACCTCCCTGGGATGCAAGTCAAAAGCATCATCTGTTAATTCCTATCCTGGTACAGTTCCCAGACACAGGCGCCCTCCTGTCCTCAGTGTTGCTCCTTCTTTGGGGGTATTCCATGTTTGGGTCCCAAACATTAGTCTAAGAACCATGTCATATGCACCATCAGGTCCCTGGAGCCCAGCCCAGAGCCTCACACACAGAGTGAACTCAGTATATACTCAGTGAATAAACGGACAAATAAACAAAACCACAAATTAATACATCTGGTCCCTTGGGCACTCTGTACCCAGATCCTCTCTGTGAACTGGCTTGACTACGTCCTGCCAATCTCCTGCCCTCAGTTCCATCATGCAATTTGGACAACAAAAAAGCACTTTGTGAACTTTAGCAGGCTATGGAATACAGTAGATCCCTCTCTCTCACTCTCTTACTCTCTTTATTTCCCCAAAATCCATCCTGTCTTTTGAAGAGAATTCCGCAGTCTTAGGTCATCCCACAGTCACTCCCACTTTGGAAGCCTAGAGAGAGCGAGATAATACCTGATCTATCCCTTGAATCTAGGATGCTGGTAAGGACCTAAGAAAGAGTCTGTCTGTCTGAAACTCTGATATTAGATCAAAGATGCTGGAAGGGTGTAGACATTTTCAAAGTAGTGGTCATGCCAAGAATCCAGCCATAGCGTGGAGTTCAGAGGGCCTGTCACTGTGCTGGTGGCAGTGTTATAGCCACAGTGCCCAGGACTGACCTTGGCTACGGTTGCAACAGCCCAGCCTCCCTGGGTTCCCAGCCTGGTTCTCCAGCCCTCTCCCATCCATTCTGTGAACTACTCAGTGTACTCCAGTGAATTCTAAACTGAGGCAGAGTCCACTTCTGTCGCTTGAAAACCATGGCAGAAGCTGGCCAGATGATCACCAATGCCATTTCCTCTTTTCCTGAGCACACAAGACCACTTCTCTCAGCCTCCCTTGCAGTTACGTTAGTGGGGTTCTGGCCAAGGGAGCGGTCATCGAACCCTTTGAGCTATCACCATATTCTCTCTTTCCCTTCTGCGGGGACTTCAGAAGCTACGTGGCTAAGAAGAGAGCATCACAGGATGGGAGGAGCTATGTCCCCAAATCATTGTGTGGAGAAGAGACACCCCAGACAGCATCAAACCATGAAATAAATCTTTCGCTGTTCCACCACCAAAGCCCGAGGGTGGTTTAGGACGGGACATAGAGTTTATCACTCTAACTAATACCATCAATAACCCAGACTAGTTCAATCCATATTATCATTAAGGTTGCAAATATTAACATGGCTCTTCTTAATACCGTGTATATTCGATAGGTACTTTATTGCTAGGAAATTGTGCCATTTTTAGGCACAATTTTAGGCAACCAATAACTTGTTCTTGGTTTTCAATGATGTGCCTCAACTTATACTAGGTGTGGGGATGCTCGGTGACTAAGATGTGACAACTCAAAAGGGAATATGGGTGCTATTTGTCTAATACCCAGCACATAGTACGTGCTAAATAAAGAGTAATATTCTCTGGAGGCAGGAGAATGTCGTGGTGAAGAGGATGATCCCTAAAGTGAGACACACCTGGATTCAAATCCCGGCTCCTCTACCCAACTGTGGGAACCAAGACAAGCCACTCTGCTTCCCTGAGCTGCCCTTTCCTCCTCTGTTAAGTGGAGAAATTCATTATTTCTTCACTAAATACTACACATTTTACTAAAACCTATTATTTTGGGGGATTAAGAGAGACAAAATATGTACATCCTAGATACAGCTCCCAGCACAGAGTAATTATTAGAAAATAAAATATTCACTATTATAAGGTATCCTAATACTGAAATGTTACTCAGAAGCAAAAGTCTAAAGGAGATTTACTTCTCCGGACATTTTTATTTCTTACACAGATACCACAGCTGCTTAAGTGCTAGTGAAGTGTTAACAGTGTAGAATTTCTGGCTTGTTTACTTGCTTCACCGAGGTTTGCTATCTTTATTAGGTGCTGCATGCGTCAGTGTGGGTGTGGGCAAGCCCAGCAGGTGCCCCTGTGTTTTCTCTTTAACGCCCACAACCAGCAGTTGGGAGGGCAATTTTACCTCCCAAAATAAGGAAAATATTAACAATCCCAGCAAGCAAACATTACTCTGAGAAAAAAACGTGTCTTCGCCAGGTGAAGACATTCTATCGATTTGTAGATTCTGGGGGTCTTCAGCCAGGTGACAAGTCTTTATGGAACCAGCAGCACATTTCACCTTTGTGAAACACCAGCAACTATTTATTGAGTATTGGGCACTCAACACGCACCATCCCATTTAATGCCAAAAATAACCATCAGAGATTGAATCCATTATGATCCCAGTTGGAATGAGGTTTAGAGATTTAAAGCAACTCGTTCAAAATCAACATCTAATGAGTGGCAGTGACTCCCCTCCATCCCGTATCATTAGCATCTCACCCAACACCGGGTACACTTAGAAGCAGACACATCTCTCTGACTTGAACGCTCCCTCTTTTTACCTTAAATTTTAACGTTAAGGGCTGTATACACCAGTCAGTGCAGTTATCCAAATTCAAGCTCATCTCCCTGACTTAAGCATCTTCCAGCTGGTCTGTGGGATGCACTGCCCCTACAGGTCTGGCCTTGATGGGCTGGTGCAGTGGACAGGGTACAGTTTAAAAACCTCACGTGCCCAGGTCTCACTCTTGACCCCACCACTTATTAAGTCACATCACCTCTGCAGCTTCAGTTTCCTCATCTATAAAATGGGTATATTCCTACCTCACAGTAAGCTCTGAGGATTAGGTGCAAACCCAGCACAGGCCTAATAAACATAACACGTGCTCCCTAAACAATGGCTCTGTGTCCCTTCATTTTTGCCTTTGCCAAACTTTAGGCCAAAAGATTCGCAGCCCAGGGGAGCTCCCAGCCAATCAACAATTGTTGTTGTTGTTTTCTATACCTGGGTAGGGATTGGGGTGTGGGCAAAAGGTGTGTTATGGCTTTAGGACACATGGAAACTCCCTGAGGAATCTGTTACAAATAAAGAATCTTGGACTCCACCCTAGAGATTCTGACTCAATAAACCTGGATTTTTCACCAGTTTGTAGGGCATGCTGACACAGGTAGTCACCAGACCACCCTCTGAGGAACTCTGCCCTTCAGTCATTCGGTTCCAGCATCACAGCACCCACCTTATCTTCACACCATCTCAGTATCTTTAACTTATTTTTTATTCATCATGTTTATTCCCATCAACATGCCTTTGTAACTTTCAATGAATCTATTGTTAAAGCATATTTTGTATCAGTTCCTGAAACACAAATATATTGCAAGGAAAGACAACAGGCTGTTAAGGGGCCCCAAAGCCAGAACTGCCTGACTGAAATCCCATCTCTGCCGCTCCCCGGCCACGTCAGCTCGGACAGGCTACCTAAGGTCTCTGTCTCAATAGGCCACGTGTCCAAGGGGTAATAAGAGCAGATACGTTGCAAGGCTGTAGTGATGATTAAATGTTTTACTATAAAGCACTGACAACCATGCCCAGCACATGGTAAGCACTCACAAAATGTAGTTATTCTTATGATAAGAAAAGAAATATCGCTTGCTACAAATAGAAAATAACCACCAAAACTATATGCATAACCGTGAAACGTCATTAAAAGCTCATCCATAAACCATCTAACGTCACTTGCGTATCGGCAGTGGTATACATTCCAGGTTTAGACAAGCGTTGCTCATCCATAAACCATCTAACGTCATTTGTGTATCAGCGGTGGTATACATTCCAGGTTTAGACAAGCGTTACTCCAGAAAGTGTCAGATAGCATGTCAGGGAGGCCATCACGGCACAGACCGACTTGGGGGTTATTTTGGTTCTGTTTCAGACCTAATTTTGCATTTCCAGTTTACCTGAGAGCTGCATATGTCTACTAAAAATTTCCCTTGGCCTCCACTGTTTTGGTTCATCTGGAAGCACCTGGAAGACACTGTCTCCCAGGGATTAGGAGCTGATGTCTGTTCAGTGGGAAACAAAGCCGCCTCTCAGAGCAGGTTGCTCCATACCAGGATCGTGAGGACGCTGTGCTTCATGAGGCTCGTTTATCTACAGATCTCGACGCACCTCAAAACACTCAGCGCTCACACCATGACCCTTTTGGCCCAGAAGCGTGGTCCCCATTCTGCAGGTGGGAAAATGGATAGAAAGGGCTATTAAGTGACAACACTCGTAAGTAACTGAGAGATTAGGTGGCTATTTAGCAAACATGGAGATGTGACAAGAGGGCAAGTGGTGACTCTTAAAGGTCCAGGCCTGCTGGGCCTTCCCACACATCTGGGACAGAAACACACGCTCAGCAGAAAGCTACACGGTTCCTTCTGTGGTTGCCATAACAGGGCGGGGCGAGTGGTTGCCGGGGAGACGGGACAGGGTCTCTGGAGAGCGTTGCAAGAGTCGGCCATGCAGTGGGCATTTCATAAGGTTTTATTGGATTAAAGGGTAGAGGGGATGCTCTAAAAGGAGCCCAATGTCTCCGTCTCATCCAATTCCCCATCAGAGGAGTGATGATAAACACAGCAGGGCGCAGAGGGTAGGGCGGATTGGGCTGAGAGATTTATGACCCAGAATGATGAAGAGGTGTGGAGACAGTAACCGGAAAGGCGGCCAAGGGCATGGCCGGCATCAGATCCAGGGAGAATGATGAAGGCTGGGATACAGGAGCTACAGATGAGGTTCAAACTTTACGCTGGGAAGTTGTATATATGAAGAATCATCAAGGACTTCCCTGGTGATGCAGTGGTTAAGGATCCGCCTGCCAACCCAGGGGACACAGGTTCGAGCCCTGGTCCGGGAAGATCCCACATGCCGTGGAGCAACTAAGCCCGTGCACCGCAACTACTGAGCCTGTGCTCTAGAGCCCATGAGCCACAACTACTGAAGCCTGTGCGCCTAGAGCCCAAGCTCCACAACAAGAGAAGCCACCGCGATGAGAAGCCCGTGCACCGCAACAAAGAGTTGCCCCCACTCGCCGCAACTAGAGAAACCCCGTGCACAGCAAAGAAGACCCAACGCAGCCAAAAATAAAATAAACTTTTTTAAATGGTTTTTTTTTTAAAAAAAAAAAAGAATCTTCAGAATGCTCATTTCGGGAATTTGTCCAAAGCAAGTAATAGGACAATTATTTAAAGATTTCTAGGGGACTTCCCTGGTGGTCCAGTGGTTAAAATTCCACATTTCAATGCAGGGGACGCGGGTTTGAGCCCTGGTCGGGGAACTAAGATCCCACATGCTGCGGAGCAACTAAGCCCGCGCGCTCTAGGGCCCACACGCCACAGATAGAGAGAAGACCATGTGCTGCAATGAAGAGCTGACACACCACAGTGAAAGATCCCGCATGCCACAACTAAAGACCCCATGCAGCCAAATAAATAAAATATTTTTTTAAAAAAAGATTTCTATAAAATTATATAAAGATATCTCTAAGGGACATTGTTTGCAACAGTGTCATTTATATTAACAAAAATTTTAACTAATCTAAATATTCAAAATTGGGAATCGCCTTAAAGAGGTTCTGGTACACCCACCCTATGCAACCATTAAAAAATATATTTAAGGATGTTTAATTATATAAAGAAAAGATTGTAAACAAGTGAAATGTCAGGAAACAAAATAATAAACTATTCATAAAGATGTCAAAGGAAACAGAATTCTATGCTTCAGAAAAATTTAGAAGGAAATACTGCAAAAGTATGTGAATAATCTGGGCGGTGGAATTAAATGTGATTTGAATTTTGTACATGCACTTTCGTATTTACTGAAATTTCAGCAATAAGTATGTGTCACTGTTATTTTTAAGATGCTAATTTTTTTTAGACTTTTACTGTGAATGTTACTGGGGCTTTAGTCTGGGACTTGCTCCCCTGGGAGATAGCTATGTGGTTCTAAAACAGATCCACAGACTTTAAAAACTCTCCATCTGTTGGCTGGATACTTCAAGGGATCCAAGTGGCCAAGGTGCTCCCAGACCTCTGCATTTATGAAAGGCATCACAGGGCATGAGAATAAGCCCTGCATTAGGAGTCAAGAAACCCTTAACCCACTCCATGATCTTGGGCAAAGCACTTCCCCTCCGATTCCTCATCTAAAGTGGGAATACCAGTGTGTACGCTGACGACCTCAGAGTGCCATAATTAAAAGGCATGCTCACCTGGGTGTTGTCATCCAATGAAGATAATTAGCATCCTAGACCTTGACCCAAAGAATGACCTCAGGGCCCACCCTTGGTAAGGTTTGCCCATCTATGTTCACCCTCTCCATCAGCCACCTACTGAGAGCTAGTGTTCACAGTTGTGACCCTGGAGTCACATTCAGCTCCCGGAGGACCTTCTGAATCATCCCAGAATGACTAAATCAGGAGTGGAATCCTCGGAAATTTATAAAGCACCCATGTTCACCATGGTGACTCTCAGTGAGTCAGGATGTCTTAATTTAGCTGAAACATCCCACCCCAGATCCAAGTAGATTAATATGAGAGAGCCATTGCTAGCAGGTAGTGGAGTCTACTGGTTGCTTTGAAGAAGAGTACCCACATTCAACTGTTGACACACATTCGTGCGGATCCGGGAGCTTTATCTCTCTGTGGAGCCCTTCCTCTGAGGACTTCCTCCTGCTTTAGTCTTTCATACAGCATGGCTTCCTCTCATAAAGTGGCCAGTGCATTTCTAACTTCATAGAATACTCACTCATGTATCAGCGTTGCCTGATAGCCTACACATCTCAATGTCTCCAGGCTAACAGTTTCTAAAAAATAACAGTGGAACACTAGTTACAAGGAATGATAATTACAAAAAGATTGTCCTCAAGTCACTTTGGGAAGTATACTTTAACAGCAATGTACAATTATAGAGGTCACTGTGATGACCATGGATCATTTTTCCATGGCCAGTCATGTGGGACTATTGGTCCAGGGCACGCTTTTTGGTCAACACTGCTTTGAATCCCTGGGATGTCTAACGGTACCCAAGCTGGGTTTGTCTTTGGAAAGCTCCTGTGTGACTCTTACTGCTTGCTAAATATTCTTCAAGGAGATGTCTTTACAATTACTCTGCACTCAGACCTGGAGAATACCCAAGAGGTTCCCTGTCCGCCTTTGTCCCCAGGGAGCCATGCTTCTGAAGCATCTTCAGTAATTAATTCACAGATGAGCCACCATTACTGCCCCACCACACATGTACACTGCTGTTCTTGTTCATGGACTAGTGCTTTTGTTTTTTTTCAGCCATGCCCTATGGCTTGTGAGACCTTAGCTCCCAGACCAGGGATGGAACCCATGCCCCTTGGAACCCAGTAGAAGTGCAGAGTCCTAACCACTGGACCACCAGGGAATTCCCTGGGCTAGTGCTTTTGATTGGTCTTTTCTACTTTGTACAATTGTCTTGCCCGCAAATGCCTATGCATAAGTGACTTGTATAACCTCAATCGAAGCATCAAACCTTGAAACAATCGCTGGATAAAACTCAAGGCCTCAGTGCCATGACACTGGGAAACGGCTTACCTTCTCTGGCCCCATTTTCCTCATTTATAAAAGAAGAAGGTTGAACTTCTTTACTTTCCTTAACTCTCTTCAAACTTAAACTCTATTCATTTTCACTTAGCAGGATTAAGCAAATCCTCAGAGCTGGGAGGAAAGGAAAGGGGGTGTCTGCCAATACCTAATACTACAGTATACAGAAGAGAGGGCCTGAGTGTCTTTGGACAAGTTTGATAACTTCTCTGGGTCCCCATTTATTAATCTGTAAAATGGGTATAGTTATACCTACCTCACATAATTGTTGTAAGGGCTCATTGAGTCAACGCATGTATTAATGCCTGAAATTTAACAATTGACCAAGCCCCTCACAAATAGACCGGACATTGGCAATGGAAAGAAGAGTAAAACATCACTGGATCAAATCACATCACTCCCTATCTCAAATATTGGCCTTGGCTTCCCATTGCCTGAAATTCACACTCTCAGGCATGGCATTCAGAGCTCTTCACCCTTTAATCGCAAACCACCTTCCAGACTTATTTTCCACAACAGTATATTTTTCCTTTACTCTATTTAGGTTAATGTAGAATTCAATTTCTAGCTGTTCTTACAACGAGCACCTCTGTCTTCGTGAAGATTTTCCTTTCATTGCCAACTTTGAAGGATCTGGGTTCAACTTTATTAAAGGAACTGGAAACTCTTCAGCTGAATCCCAGACCACCTATACTTTCCCTTTTCTCTCCCCATCCCATCTCCTCCCAGCCTCCTAAATAGGTCTTTAGGTACAGGGATTATTGAGGAATGAGATTGTTAGAGCTCTAGAGGACACTTGGTCTCTGGCTCTGGGTACTGGCCCACTTCCAGTTATTTTAAATCATCATCGTCATCATCATCCTCTACTTACAGCTATTTCCAAATTGCTCTTGAAACTCATTTCTCCTCTCCCATGATTCTGGAGTACAAATCTGCATGTCACACATTCACATGTGTTGCTCTTCTCCTATATTGTCATAGTGAGCCCATTGTTCTGAGCTGCCAGAGTTGTGTTCTGATTCTCTCCATCAAGACGCTCTCTGTGTCTCCCTTCTCTATGGCAAACACACAAATTAAAAAAGCAGAGGGTCTCTGTCTTCACCCAGGCCATCGATTAAACTCCTGAAGGATGCATAGCAGGGAGTATGGTCTTAATATCCTCTCCTAAGGCTCATGTTGATTCGCTAGTGAGTACATTTAGTGCAAATGGTTATTCAAGTAACTTAGAGTCCATGCAACTGTTTTAACATTCACCACTCATGACCCCAACTTGTCTAAAAAAGACCCCAACTTACCCCTAAAAGACCCCACTGAAGGCCATGCTGAAATCCAGACACTGCTCATGAAGATATCATGAGACAGCTAGTCTAACCACCATATTCCAAGAAAGGCCTTTGGCCTTAAGTGGTTGGCATATTGGTTGGCATATTGGGCAGGATGGAGCAGACTCTTCTGCAATAACAGACAAGTTAGGAAATCTCCGTGGATTATCATAACACTTTATTTTCCAGGCGTAAGAATTCGAGGATGGGTCAAACAGTTCTCCGTCTTGTTATGCTGCATCTGGAGCAGTGGCCTCTAAGGCGGCCACGGCAGAAAAAGGCGCCATGCCAGCTCTTTCCCTTGCTCTCCATCCACGAGCAGGAAATAGCCATGTGGCTCCAACCCAAGTCGAGGGGACCTGTGAAATGTCGGGGAGAAAATGACTCGTGGCACAAACCAGCTCTGCCACAGCTGGGTATGTTTCTATGTGTGATCCCATGATCCTGTTTTCCCTCTTCTGTGCCGGGAAAACTTGATCATCCACTTTAGCCTATGTAACAGTTCTAGAATCCTCCACACTGAAGTCTTTGGACAGATTCCATTAGCACCAACCGCAAGAGTCATAAATGCCAGCACGATAACCTGGATGTTCCAAAATATTGCTTAAGAAGTCCCTTTCATGTCACTGAAACACACACACACACACACACACACGCGCGCGCACATGCAACCATCTAATCATCTGGCCCCTGGAGGATAAGAAGTCTCAGTTCCCAAACAGCAAGCTTGACCAAGTCTGATTAATGGATTTCTGAAGTTATTTTTGTTTTTCCACCTACCCTTGATGCTATGATTTGCCTGTGGCAACATGCGTGTAGATTAATGAGGCTTTCAGCAGCTAGTGAAAAAACGTTCATTAGCTTAATTATCCACACCTTCAGAGGGAGGGCAACTGGGGACTGTCAGGACACAGCAGAGCGTCTGTGCCAGAGAAGAACACCCGCTCCATGCTGCTCAACGAGAACGGTCTTCCCTGGAGAGCAAGGTGAGGAATGGGGGAAACGAGTACGCAGAGGCACAGAAGACAAAAATGACAGGATTTCGTGTGATTTCCCAATTGCATGCTGAATGTGCCTTAAGCACCTAGCAGGGGTGATCCTTTGTAAGCAAGCACCTCCTATGCTTCTAACCTGCTTTATCCGCGTGCATCAGACAGATGCATGAAACCAACCTCTCCTAAAAGTCCATAGCAATGGAATGTATGGATTCTTGCCAAGATCAAATGATAAAACCCCAAGTCCTCCTACTTGTGGACTGATCTGACTTTATGTCTCAGTTGTGGTCAGCTCCCACCTTGGACCTAGGACTTAATGACTCAGAGCTGGCCCAGTGCGCCTGTGTGTCATGCTTTGCCTCCAAAGTCTCCCACTCTGCCCCCCAAGGACCTAGTCCTACTTCTAAGCCCCACGCCAAGGGGGAAGTTTCTCCCATTTCTTCATGCTGCCCCTCTCCTGCTGAGATCTCGGCCTATTCCCTCTCCCAGTCTCCCCGTTGCTATGCTCTGCCAGCTAGGACCCATCTTTTTCTTATCATCCCAGACATGGAGCTTTCACCTTGGCCTTCACACACAGTGGCTTACAGCACTCCCTGCTAGACCCTGTGCAGGACAGAGATGGTCCCGTGGGGTTCATGGGGCTTAGGAGATAAGACTCAGACATGGAGAATGATGACTAAAGGAAAGAGAGCTTCAGCACCTTGTAAATCAGTCTTCCTCAAACTTGCTTAAGCATAAGAACCATCTTCTAAAGGTATAACTTCCAAGGCCCCACCCATGAAGGCTCTAATTCAGAACACCTGAGGCTTAGACATCTTGTTCAAATGTCTTAACAACTTAAAAAATTGTTAAAACATCTTTAACGAGCACCCAGGAGACCTTTATTATGAGGAAAGTTTGGAAAACACTACTAAGCAACTATATGACAGTAGTAGTGACTATTGATTAAAACCTCCATCAGCCAGCCAAGGTGCTAAGAAACGTACATATATTGACTCATTTTAATGATCTCAACAAACTTTTCCATATAGGTGTTAGATTCCCATTCTGCTAGTGAGAAAACCCAGCTCCAGATACATGGACTAATTGCTCAAAATCATACATTTAGCAAGTGGCAGAGCTAGGATTCAAAACTTCATCTCCCTGACTCCTGACCCACGTCAACGAAAATAGCTTATTTCTAAGACTAAATGCTGGTGTAGGCGAGTGGTGTCTGAGCATTTTTGATCTAGCACCATATTGATAACAAAATTCTGAGCATGCACCTCCAATGTATGTGTATGTATTTTTAACTTATATACACATACTATTATTCTAATATACTATTGATATTATAAAATATATACGGCAATTCAAGAGAATTAAGCAATTTTAGGAATTTTTATTTTATTTAGCAATACCTAAGAACTTTTTTTGCTTTCCTGAAAAATCACTGATAATAATAAAAAAATTTTTAGTGAGATCAACGTGATTTTGCTTTCCTAGTTTTTTTCAGTCTTGGTTGAATCTTTATGACATAGTGATTAATAGTTTGGTCTTAAATTCAGTTTGGTCTGACACCTGCTTTTAGCTGCTGTCATTGTTGGAAAAGAAACCTCACAAAAATATGTAGATTCAAATGAAATAAATGCAACATGATAGACTTATTCCGTCATAATACTTATTTCTCAATTCCATCTACCAATTTATTGGATTTAGAAAAAAAAAAAAAACTAGTTCAAGGGAATTCCCTGGTGGACCAGTGGTTAGGACCCCGCACTATCACTGCCAAGGGCCCAGATTCAATGCCTGGTAGGAGAACTAAGATCCCACAAGCCACTCAGTGCGGCAAAAAAAAAAAAGCCAACCTAGTTTAATATCCAATAACAATTCATTTAGAAGCTTAAAACAGGCTAGAATATTCTGTTTCAATCTTTTCAAGAGTAGAGGTGTAGGTTATATACGTCATTTTTAACAATGTTAACACTGGAAATGATTCAAATCTTCAGGGCTCAAACACTGTCTTCACCTAAAAAGTATCTTTTTCTTCTTTTCAATCAAGAATAATATGCATACAGGAAAGCGTATGTAACATAACTGTCCAGATCGATGTAGCTTTACAACGTGAGCACACCCGGTTAAGGACACACACCAGGAAGCATTACCTGCAGCCCCGTCATCAAAAGCCCCTTTGTGCCTTTTCCAGTTATTTCGCCCCACCCCCAAGGGCAACCACTCCACTCTCCTAACTTTCAGATTAGTTCTGTGTGTGTTTTATTTAACGTCATATAAGTGGAATCCCATAGGAGGCACCCATTTTTGTGTCTGGCTTCTTTTGCTCAAAATCTCATTTGTGGGATTCATCCATACGACTGAGGTTGTCTTGGTTATTCATTCTCATCGTATGTAGTACTGTCTTGTGTGAATACACAACAATGAGTTTATCCATTTCGCTTTTGGTGGGTGTTTGGGTAAATTCCAGTGTTCGAGTATTAGGAAAACTGCTGCTATGTGCACTCAGAACCATCTTTTGGTAAACACATGTTTGCATTTCTGTTGGGTATATCCCTAGAGTGGAATTGCTGGGTCACTGTGTTTGCTTTTGTTCTACTTTTGTAGATACTGCCAAACAGTTGCCGGAACAGGTTCCATGAATTTACGTTCCCTGCATTCTAGGTGTCCCACATTCTTGCCCACTCTTGGTATTGTCTGTCTTTTTCATTTTAGCCATTTTGATGCATGTATGATGGTATCTCATTGTGGTTTATAAGGTTTTTTTGAAAGGCAGTTACTGTCTCATTCATTATTAAATCATGACACTTAACCTGCAGGGACAACTTATATGCGTGCTTCTGTTTTTTCAAATGTATCTATTATAGCTCACTCCCAACAGTCCCGTGTCAGCCTTGAAAAGGTCAAATAATTTGAAACCCCTGATTTTATGTTCATTCACTGTTTCAAATACTTTGCCAAAAGAGAATAAGAGAATCTCTGCTTGAGCAAAATATTTTCAGGTGCACTCCCTATCTAATTACACAGTATTGTAAAGATCCTGCTACACTTTAAACTTCGTGCCTCTGTACAGTGATTCACATCAGTGAAATCCTATTTTGCTCTGTGCTTTTGTGACTTTAACCTCCTGGCTTCAATAGCTTGCTATGGAAAAATGCAGCAATAAATTTCACATATAGTACTAGCTGGTGAAATTTACCTTTTTTTTTTTTTCTTTTCATTCCAGTCAACATAAATACCAAAAACATTGCTTAAGAAATGTTTGAAATTTGTTAAGAAATTCATTTACTATTGAAAATGTATTTTTTCTGGTATCTCTTTCCTTTAAGAGCTGACAAGAAAGGGGGTTCTAATGTATTTCATTACTGAAATGAAGAATCTAGAAATAACGTAAGCTAAAATATGTTGGAGACATTTGTACTTTCCAAATTGTAATTTGGAAAGTAATTGTATTGCAAACCTCTCACACTGAATTACTTAAGTTTTCTTCAACTCTTCAGCAAAAGTTCTATGCATCTGCCAACAATATTTAATGACCAAGGAGTCCATTGTAATATATCACTATGTACTTTTTAGATATTTCTTCAGCCATCTCACCATAGCAAGAGTAGCAAGGGTTTGACCGATGGATTATGACATTAAGTAATAAGTTTAAAATGATCACATTTAATTCAATTTTATAAAGGGCTGGGTTGAGTATATTATGGCTTTAACCAGTTGAAAATTTTTCTAAATGTCTTGGCGATTGCAATGGCTTCGCCCATTCACTAGCTATGTCAACACACAATATTCACTCAAGGACGCAGTCATCGTTAATGATAGTGGACCACAGACCCTATTTCAAATATCAGTCTTAATAATTTTTTTAAGTCTTTTGACCAACTTTGTGATTGATATACTTAGACGGCCATTATTTTTCTCTTGTAATTAGCTGAAAAGCCACAAACGCTAGGGGTTGCAGATGGATAGAGTCAGCCATGCTCCTACTGTTCCCTGGGTTGGCATCATTAACGTGGTCCTCAGCTTGCAGTTTCTTCACAGGAATCATTTCAATCGCTTGTCCATTTTGTGAGGATTAGTTAAATTGAAATGAGATCTCCGAAGCTGTAAATCCACTTAACAGGACACAAGACAAAAACAGGCAAGGTTTATAGGAGGCGTACAAATTTCCATTTCAGGAAGTCTCCTCTGAATAAGGAGTGTTCCCCTGCACTTCACCATGGGAGTTTCCAAGGTCAGAGCTCTCAGGGTTTCTAGAAAGCATCTTGTCAGCCTCCTCAGGCGATAAATGAGGAGTTGGAGGCATCCAGAGGAAGAGCACAGACCATGGAGACTGAGGCGGGCTCTGGTGGTAGACAACAGAGGTTCAAGCCCCAGTCTCTGCCACCTCCTCTCTGTGTATGCTGGAAGAAATTATGCTGCCTCTCCAAGCCTGTTTCCCCACACAGGGCAAACGCTACCATTTGTAAATTATATCTCCATAAACCCATCTTTAAAGGGAAGGAAGGGAGGGGGGAGGGAGAAAAGAAAACATCAATGCTAAAGTCTGAAATTCAGTAGAGATTGTCAAAGGAGCCTAGAGGCTTCCAGTGAGTAGCATTTCTGTCTTGATTACCTCTGTATCCCTGGCATGCTTAGCACACAGTAGATGCTTAAAAGTTATTACTGATTGTAGTGGGTTGAATGGTGGCCCCAAAAAGATACGTCCATGTCCAAATCCCTGGAATCTCTGAATATGACCTTATTTGGTTAAAGGGTCTTTGCAGATGTAACTTAAGGATCTTTATTTATTTATTTTTGGCTGCGTTGGGTCTTTGTTGCTGCACGTGGGCTTTCCCTAGTTGCAGTGAGCGGGCTTCTCATTGTGGTGGCTTCTCTTGTAGCAGAGCACGGGCTCTAGGCACGCGGGCTTCAGTAGTTGTGGCACATGGGCTCAGTAGTTGTGGCTGGTGGGCTGTAGAGAGCAGGCTCGGCAGTTGTGGCACACGGGCTTAGTTGCTCCACAACATGTGACATCTTCCTGGGCAAGGGCACAAACCTGCGTCTCCTGCATTGGCAGGCGGATTCTTAACCACTGCGCCACCAAGGAAGTCCCAACTTAAGGATCTTGAGTTGAAATTATCCTGGAATATATCCAGGTGAACTCTAATCCAATGACAAGTGTCCCTGTAAGAGAGAGAAGACACAGAACGCAGAGGAGGAGCTCATGTAAAGATGGGAACAGAGACTGGAGTTATGCAGCCACAGGCAAGGATGGTTAGAGCCACAGAAGTTAGGCAGAAGCAAACGGGGATTCTTCCCTAGAGCCTGTGGAGTGACTGCAACCCTGCCAGACACTTTGATTGTGAACTTCTGGTCCAGAACTGTAAGAGAACACATTTCTATTGTTTTAAGCCACCAAGCTTGTGGTAATTTGCTACCATAGGCCTAGGAAATGAATGCACCAACCCCATTGGCTTCATGTGACCGTGCAAATTTGGTATTACCTCATCCAGTGATTTCCAAACTTAAGTTCTGCAGAGCCCTCTGTGGCCCCCATGATGCAAATTTGTATTTAGAGGTACTTCTAAGATTCTTTGTAATTTAAATATTCTGCAGCTTAAAAAAAACTAAATTAGGGAATTCCCTGGCAGTCCAGTGTTTAGGACTCAGCATTTTTTACTGCATGGGCACGGGTTCAATCCCTAGTCAGGGAACTAAGACCCTGCAAGTCACGCAGCTTGGCAAAAAATTAAAAAATTAAAATAATCTAATCAACCAACCCCAAATCTTAGCCAACTCTAAATGTTAACACAGAAGATCAGAGAAGTTGCATAACATGTCCAAGTTCCCCTGCAAACAAGAGGCAGAGCTTCGGTCAGTACCACCGCCTTCTTCCTCCCTCTGCAAGGCTCTGCCTGTTCCCCGAGGAACCACCAGTACTCCAATGTCCTTGGAAAACAAAGAGGAAAATACCAGCTACACTCTCGTTATAGTGAACGACAAGGCAAAGATGCCCTTGATTATCAGCACCACCATCCAGCATTCAACTACAGGTTCCAAACCCTGTGAGAAGTGGGGATGAAGAAAGAAAATGCAAAAAGAGAAAGGAGAATTCAAGTAGTGGGAGCTGCTGACTGTCCACAGGAGATGTGAGGAAAGCGCCCATCGTATTGACACCTGTGAAGGTGGAATATTCTTCCACCATGGACTGAGCATTCAGCTCAAGCTGCTGTCACTTTGGAGTCAGACAGCAGTGAATTCCCACTGCGGCCCTGTCACTTAAGTCTGTGTAACCTTGAGCAAAGTTAACTTCTCAGAGCCTCAGTGCCCTCTGAGAAAATAGCTACCTTGCAGGATGGTTACAGAACGAAGGTTGCAAGAATTAAATGACATGACACAGCCTAGGGATCTGATCCAGATTCTGGAGCCAAGCTAGTAGACCCTTGCCTCTGTGATACTGGCTGTGAGTCTTGGACAATTAGCTCTCTGTGCCTTAGTTTTCTCATCTATAACAATGGGGTATGCTACCTGCCTCCAAGGGTCATTGTGAAGGTTAGAATAAGCTAATAGTTATAAAGTACTTAAACAGTGTCTGGAAGAATAGTGCTGTATGAGCGTTTGTAAAAACAACATGAAAATGTACCTATGGAAGGGGAAGGTTTTTCTCACCTCCTCACAAGAAGGGACTCCTAAGTGACTTAGAATTTGGTAAAAAGACAGAATTTCGATTGCATAAAATGCATCAATGTCAGTTTTAGCAAGAGAAACGTTTGCTTCTCTGACAGATGCTCCATTCTAAGAGTCTGAAAGCTCCCTCTCTGCCTGACTCAGTGTGGACAGAAAGAGACTTTGATAAAAGTCTGAGAGTTTGGTGATTGGCTGACAGTGAGAATGCTTTCTCTCCGGTGTTGAATTGTCACGTGCCAGTCTTTCCAACACCACGGGCGTAAGTGAGGGGCGTGCACATGCACAGCCCCTGGCACAGCACAGGTGGTGAGTAATTCTCTCCCACTGATGCGATTAGGGTTACTCCAGGCCTGGGACCAGGCATTCCTGGACTGTGGCCGCAGGTCTTGCTAATTTGAGCCTAATTCCTGTGACACTGGTTTGCAGGCATCTAGCTCATGTCAGCTGATCACTGAGCACTCTCACTTCTCCTGACAAAAATAATAATAGTAATAAACACCAAGTATGTATCCAACCCTCTGCTGCTAGGCTCTGGGAACACAAAGATGAGCTCATGGCAAAACAAGATTAACGAACAGAACATTGCAAATCCTGTTAGGTGGGATCACAAAAGAGACACTGCAGCTAACCAGGGAGTGAGTGTAGAACAGTTACGGAGCTCTTGCTACGTGCTAAACATGACTCAAAGCGTTTCCCTTTATTAACACATTCCACCCTTACAGTCATTCAGTGGGGTAGATGGTACGACCCTAATTTACAGTCAGGGAAAATGAAGAACAGAGAGGTTAAACCACTTGCCTAAAGTCACACAGCTAATAAGGGTAGAATCAATGTGCATCCAGATAGCGGGACTCCAGAACCTGTGCTCTCTGCCCCTCAGACTGGGCTGAGGTGGCTCTGGTTGGTGACGCATTGCATTTCACCTTTGTGTTCTCAATTCCCTTAGTATTAGAAAAGAGAGTGGGATCTGCCTAGAATGCCAACGCTGGACTCCTGTCCAGAGAGAGGAACTCATCTTCCCCTAGGGGCCCTGCTGCTCAAGGTTATTACTGTTGATGAAAAATGTCACCTGCCATGTAAGTAAACAAAAAATGTTGCAACCATCAAGCCAGCAGCCACTGTAGCTGCCCCCAGCTGTGCACCCTGAGGGGATTCGGGATACAGAAATGTAGGATACTGACCCTAGGTAGTGAAGGTGCACATCAAAGGAATGATTTCAATGACTCCAGACTCTTGCATCTTCCCAGACAGAGAAAATGCTAACTTCATTAACTTGAGAGGTCTGCTTTTCTTCAATTAACAGTCATTTTTTGATGTTCCGGCCACCTGGTTTTTGTTGCAAAACTCCTGTGTATCCTGGCTCCCCCTTACCTCTTAGGAGCAGTCCATCAGAGCCATCTGAGAGGCTGTCTTCCAGACTTCAGTCCTCAGAAAAATCCGCTGAATAAAACATAGTTCTCACACTTCAGGTTGTGCTTTTTTTTTTTTTTTTTTTTTGGTGACATTGGTATATGTAGGTATGTAGGGTGAAATTTCAAGGACGATGCTTTGATGGTGTACCCGTGACGCGCATTCTAACAAGATCAGACTGACTAAGGCCCAGTATGATCAGGCCTTGTACCTGACTTCACATCCTATTTTCAGCCCACAACTGGAGATGGGTGTTCATGTCCCCATTTCACAGATAAGGAACACAGAGGATTAGAGAGGCCTAGTGGCCTGTTTAAATCATACAACAAACAAGAGAACTCCAAAGCTCATGCCTTTTCCACTGTGCCACATAGGCCATGGAACCACTAGAGAAAAGCCTAGAGCCAGATAATTCAGAGCTTCTGTTGCTTAAAAGGCCAAAAATCTGAGGGTGAGGAAAAATAAATAACCATGATAATAGTGGCAGGTAACATTTACTAAGCTCTTCACATGCCATCCTAAGCACAGTATCTCATTTAATCTTCTTACCATCGCTGTGACATGAGTTCTTTTTTACACTTGTTTTACAAATAAGGAAAATAAAGCTCAGATGATAAATGATTTGCCCAGTTTGTATGTGGTGCAGCAGGAATCAGACCCAGAGAAGCCTGGATCCAGAGCCCTTACTCTCAGTTCCTCTTGCCTTTGCAGCCAGAGATGAATCCATCTAACAGTCTCAGCCTCTGCACGGCGGGGTGCCCTTGGATGCCATACCTCTCTGAGAGTTGGCTTCTTCGGTTGCAGGTGCAGGACCCATAAAACCTACCTTCCAGGTGGTAGTGAGGGGCCACTGAATCAGGATCCCTGGGGCCTTGGGGCTGGGCATGAGCACTGTGAAAACTCCCCAGGTGATTCTGAGAAGGACTCAAGGTTAGGCTCCATCCACTGGGCCCACGTGCGTTGTAGAGTGTCTCACACTTTAATGTGATACGGATGTGCCTTCTGGCTCAGCAAGTCTGGGGTGGGACATGAGGTTCTGCATTTCTAACCAGGCCTCCTCCCCCACCCCGAGGCTGGTGGACCACACTTTGGATACCAAGACTGTAGGTCCTGGTGATGATATGAATTTTATTTTACGTGCCAGGGAAGCCCCTGCAGACTTTTAAACAGGGGAGTGTTACCATCCATTCTACCACCTGCAAGGGTCACTTCAACTGCTGTGTAAAGAGCAAAGCCCTGGGTGATGGAGAGGTGGAAGGCTACCTAGAGGCAGGAGGCCCAATGTCTGCCGTGGTCCAGAGACGATGTAAAAGGACTCCTCTCCTCTCTTCCAAGGAGGAATGGATGGGGAACCAAGCACGGCGCCCATGCCCAGCCCAGGAGGCCAACACTGTGTAGGGATGGATGTCATCGAGCCCGGGAAGGGGCCAAGAGTGGGCACGCTCCACTGGCCTCCTCCTGCTTTCCACCTTGGCAGCCTCTAGAGAAGAATGCTTCTTTGGGCGCTGGGTAGACAGCTTTCTCTCCTCGGCTACTGAAGGGCCCAGTCCAAGAACAACACACCCTCTGGGAAGACCCAGCAGGCAGGTTGGAGCGTGGGATCGAGATTTTCCAGAATTCCACGAGTCTATCTAGACCTAGTCCAGAGCCTGTCACGCTGACCAGTGGCCCTTCCAAAAGGTCCAAAAGCCCCTCGGCCTTTCTCGCCCCTTCTTTTGGGTGCTCAGATGAGAGTTCAGAGGGAAAGGATTTTGCTTCCAAGGTGTGGCTGTGAGGGTTCCATAAAAGACTCACCTCTCCAGGCTCTGCATTTTCCTCTGGGCCGGGTGAGTCATGCTGCTGGAAAATGACAAACACGGGTAAATGAGATAATAGGAATGACACGGGTGACTCAGCTGACATCGACACCCATCTGGCAGGGCTCAGACGCCCCACAGAGGACAGGAGGTTCATTCGGGAAAAGAGGATGATTGCGCATGAGGGATCCACTCAGCACATTTTTTTTTCTTGTCCTGGTTACAGACAGCATTCACAAAGTGCTTCTTTCCACCAGGCGCTGCCTGAGTCTGACAGGCCCCGGCATTACTCGCAGGGGAGGGGGGTCACAGCCCGGAATCAAGGTCCAGGGATGGACAGATGTGCGCGAATCTTCCTTTGTTGCAGAAAACGGCAGCGCCCTTCCCCCAGAGGGCTGGTCTAGGCCTCATTTTCTCCCCCAAATCCTCCAACAGAATGAATTCGGACACTGGGCTGTTTATGTGTAAAATAAGAGGGTTCTGGGATTTATTTTAAAAATTCTATTCCCTACTCTAAAATCACTGGGAGGTGATAGATGAAATGAGACTGGCAAAATGTTGATAATTGTTCAACTGAGTGAAGGATGCATGGGTCCATGAAACCATTCTTTCTACTTTGGGATATGTTTTAAGTTTCCATAATAAAAAAATGTTTGTGGTTTTCATTTTAAAGAGATTTGGTTCAGTCACCCCTCATTAGCCTTTAAGCTTCTGGAGCACCAAGATCATGCTGGGAACGTTTGACCTCACTTCCCCTCATGGGCCTCAGTTTCCCCAGAAGCCTAGCCGTCTCCTGATAAAGGAGGAGGCATTGGTTTCTCTGAGCCCTTTTCCAGCTCTGCTTCCCTGTGAGCTGATCATCTCCGTGGATTCCAAATTCTCACCGCCCCCCGGGCACCTCAAGCTCGTGTTTTCATAGCAAGTTTGTGTGACCTGTGTAGTTTAGTGGTTAGAGAAGAGATTCTGGAACTCCAATGTCCAGATTAGAATCCTGGATCAACCACGTCCTAATTATGTGACCTCAGACAACTCACTGAATGTCGTGAGATGTCAATTTTCTGATCTGAGAAATGGAGATAATGATATACACCTCATGGGGTTATTATAAAGATCCAATGACCTTAAATTTGTAAAACATTTAAAACAAGTAATGTTCAATGAAGAAAAGGGAAAAGGCTTCCCTGGTGGCGCAGTGGTTGGCCGATGCAGGGGACACGGGTTCGTGCCCCGGTCCGGGAAGATCCCACATGCCGCAGAGTGGCTGGGCCCGTGAGCCATGGCCACTGGGCCTGCGCGTCCGGAGCCTGTGCTCCGCAACGGGAGGGGCTGCAGTGGTGAGAGGGCCACGTACGGAAAAAAAAAAAAAAAAAAAAAAGGGACAGGCTGGGAGATTAATATGTAGGCTGACTTTGGGGAATTTTAGGAATATTGGGTGGTCCTTTGGGTTAAGAGGAAAGGACCCTTGGCCACAAGGCTTCCCCAGGCAATCTGGAGGGTACGATTATAACAGATCCTGTCATCCAGAGGCCTTGGAGCAGGAGTGGGTCTAAACTGCCACCATAGGGTCTGTAAGATACTGAAGGGGCCACAGGGTGCAACCCACAGGTAGGGAGCAAGGGAACTGGGCTTTGGGGCCAAGCAGGCCTGCATTCAAATCCTAGTTCTACCCGACTGACCATGTAAGCCTCAGGCATGTCCCTAAATTTCTCTGAGCTACAGTCTCTTCACTTGAATTCCATTTGAATGGTGACACCTCCCTTAAGGTGGTGTGAGGATTAAAGGATGAAGGTCTATAGACTCCAGGCTCTTAGGAGGCGCTGGAGCTGAAAGTACCATTTCTCATCCCTTCTTCTCCCACCAGGTACTAGGGTGCTTCTCCCACTGGGTGCTTATTCCCACTAGATAATAGATAGAAGGAACTGTCTGTAGAAATGAAAAAAATTCACCTTATTTAATGTAAAGGTGTATTTCTCTCTTTAGAAATGGAGACTGCCTCGGAGCAGTGGTTCACATCGCATGTTAGAATATGGATATGCCATCTGGATCCATATTCTAGATAAGGGGAGTTTTTAAAAAAAAATCCCAATGCCTGGGCCCACCTCCAGGGAATTCTGTTTCAAGTGGTCAGGGTGACTATGATGTACAGCTGGGTTTGAGAACCAAGGCCCCAGGACCTCCTACCGCCCACCAAAAGGAGCCCACCCACATAGCACTCACGAGTCAAGGAAGGAACTCTCTCCAGCAGACAGCTGAGAAGGCAGTGCAGGTGACACATGATTATATCTCAATATTATCTTGAGTAGAAAATGGAAAAGGTCTTGTTGAAAAATCCGTTTGCTGATATGTGTCTCTTGGAATTCTAAACCTTGCACACCCTACCTGATTGAAGTAGACTTTTTTTTTTAATTAATTAAGAGGCTGGCAAAAAAAGAAAGGAATCATCTCTGTTCTTTAGCCAACACTTTTCCTAAAACAGCTGCAGGGAGAGGGAAGGTAGTTTAAAGTATGAAGAGCAAAAGTGCAAGGAACTATGTCAGAATCCAGCAGGTCGGGCTTCCCTGGTGGCGCAGTGGTTGAGAATCTGCCTGCCAATGCAGGGAACACGGGTTCGAGCCCTGGTCTGGGAAGATCCCACATGCTGCAGAGCGACTGGGCCCATGAGCCACAATTACTGAGCCTGCGCGTCTGGAGCCTGTGCTCCGCAACAAGAGAGACCGTGATAGTGAGAGGCCTGCGCACCGCGATGAAGAGTGGCCCCTGCTTGCCACAACTAGAGAAAGCCCTCGCACAGAAACGAAGACCCAACACAGCCATAAATAAATAAATAAAAAAAAAAAAAAAAAAAAAAAGAATCCAGCAGGTCCAGAAGGAGAAAGAGACGTGAAACCCTGCTCCACAGACAGATGTGACTCAGTGAACACCAGTCTTTCCCAGTATCCCCAATATGACAACACAGCTGTTCTTCCCATGAGGAAACATGAGTAAAGCAATAGAGAGAGGGAAGATCTGTCTCTAGTACTTCCAACGAGGATGAATATGTTGATGGGATTTCACACGTCTATGAGTCAAGGCAGGAAGGGTAAGAGCATCTGTGGAATATTCCAGAAATCACACCCGCCTCATAAACCCCAGGGCAAACTCTTATCTTCTTTCTATTCTTCATGTGCTCCTTCAATCTTTATTCATGCAGCCAATACTTCCATGTCCCAGGCACACAGTGGGAGTTCCAAGTACCAAAAGGAGGTAGAAAAAGGAATTGGCTTTCACTGGTGCTTTAAAAAAATTCCTCAGACACTATTATATCAGGAGGAACCAGGACTGGCTGCCCAGAAACAAGGCTGTCCTCACTTTCGAAAGACCCACTTCAGGCTCAAACCACCTGAGGCTCAGCCCCAGCCCTGCAGGCCCCCTCTCCTCTCCCGGCTCGTGCCATCACTTGGGCAAGTCACCTGACTCCTCTGCAACTGGATTCCTCACTGATTAAGATAATGGCAGTTGTTCAACCTGCCTCGCAGGGTTGCAGTGAGAATCAAGTTTGTACAAACGCAGGATTGGGACTTTCGAGACTATGTATGCAGATGAGGGCTCCAGAGAATGGCATAGGAGATGGGGCTCTGCCCTGCCTCCCGCCCCCCACCAAATGGCAGTGACGAAGGGAAGAAGCAGCCAGCTGCTGATGGTGCTGTCAAGGACGACCAGGGCCATGACAATGACCCTTGTCGTCTCAGAGTACAGATTCCTTACACAGGCTGAGCAGCGACCAGGTAGAAAAGGGGAAGACTCATAGGCAGACCGCTGTTTCTCCTCTCCCTGGGAGCCTACCTTGGTTTAGGGCATAATCCTAGACAAGGAAACGCACATGATTTAATTTGTTTTGCGATTCCTTTCCAGCATTTTCTTTTTGTTTACATTAAGGATGAGTGTTCCATGGAAGGTGTTAAAAAAAAAAATGATCAGATTAGAATTGGGTGGTGTCGCCCGCCACTGATAACCAAGGCTCCACCAATGGTGTTGATATCCTGCCTTTCTGCCCAGGTACTCAGCAAACCAGTGCAGATGGGATCTCACCTGGGCACCGGACACTTCCTCTGGACCCACAGGAAAAGTGAGGTACCCCTCCCTCAGGGATGCTTTCCCAAGATGTTGCAGCAATCTTTATGAGCTAGAGAACAGAGGAGAGAGGAGGGCAACTACTGCTTATTGAGTGCTAACCAGGTGATCCTCACAATTACCTTGTCCAATAGAAATCAAGATCCCCATTCTATAGATGAGACAACTCGAGGTCTCACAGATAAAGTAACTCGTCCAAGATCACGTTGCTAATAAGCAGAGGAACTGGAGCTTGAGGAAAGCCTGGCTCAAAGCATTGTATGCTAAGTGCTGTGGGAAATGCAGAAGTAAATATTCCAAGGTTAATATGCCCTTTAAGGAACTTTCAGTCCTGTGAGGGAGAAAAACAGGTGCAACTGACATAAAATATAAGGTGAAATACAATAAACAGTAACATACCAGCGATGGACTCGAAGTGTCCAGAGGAAGGAACAATGAATACTGATCCCAGATCCAGATGGCATTTGAAGGGACTCATGAAAGATGGGTAGAACCACAGCAGGAGGAGAACAGGGAGAGGTGGGGAAAGGAGGGAGGGGCCCTGAGGGAGAAACACCAGCCCTGGCGAAGGCCTGAGAGTCTGAGAGTACCTGCCAGGCTGCGCAGCAAGGAGGGCGGAGACCACACCCTGCTTCCGGTTCCTTTTCTTCCAGGAAAAGGTCCAGGCAAGGCTCACCAGGACCTTCAGAAACTGGGCTGCTTCCCAAGCCGTGAACTGCCATAGTTGTGTCAGTCTCCCCAACTTCCTGCGCCCTCTTTCACACCAGAGTCACTCTTGATGGGACACGCTTTCCACTCCCACCGTCCACATCTGACTCTGTCAGTCTGCATCCCAATCATCACCCTCACCCCAGGAAGATCAGGCTTCCCTCCAATGGGCTCCCTCCAGTTGACCCTCCATTTCCCATGTTATGGCACTTACCCAACTGCACGGCCGGCACTCACCAGTGTACGTGTCTGTATCTCCCAGGAGGCCGTGAGCCTCATGAGAACAGGGCTCTCACTTTGTTCCCCAGAGTGTAATGCAGCTCCTGGCACATAGGAGGTGATAAGGGAATAAAGTAGAATGGCAAACTTAATCAATGAACTGACCATAGAAAGAGAGGAGAAATGGGGAAAGAAAGGAAATGGGGGGGGCCAGCTTTCGAGTTAGAGCAGGGCTTTCAGTGCCAGGTGAATTTGCTCCATTTTTACCAAGTGGCCAATGGGGAAGGGTTGATGGGTTTTGAGGAGGGAAGCAATACCTCCTGTGCGTCGGGATGTAGTGTGGCAGACAGAGAGAAAGCGGGGCTGGAGGCAGGGAGAGTCTTTAGGAGGCTTTTGTGATGGTCCAGACAAGAAGTGAGGACGTGGACAGACTACTCTCTTGAAGAAGCCTTTTAAAAGCTGGAACCGGAGGGCACAGAGCACATCCAGGCTCTGGCTAAACTGGCCAAGAGTTGTCCTTGAGAGCTGGCAGGATTCCACGACACCAGAGATGACTGCTGTGGACAAGCCTGGGGAGGGGTGAGAAATCGCCATGTGTGCATCGGAGCTCTTAAGAAATATTACATGAATAAATGGAAGCCTTGGCAAGAGTTTCCCTGGGAAACCGCCTATTCCATGACTAAGGCTCTGAGAAATCTCTGCTCATGGCCTGGCAGAACCTTCGCCAGCCAAATCTCTCATTGAAAACCTCAGAGGGCTTCTGGGAGCATGTGGATAATGGGCTGTGGGAATCTCGGGTCATAAAACTTTCACCCGGGCTTCCGTGGTGGCGCAGTGGTTGGGAGTCCGCCTGCCGATGCAGGGGACGCGGGTTCGTGCCCCGGTCCGGGAGGATCACGCATCCCGCATGCTGCTGGGCCCGTGAGCCATGGCCGCTGGGCCTGCGCGTCCGGAGCCTGTGCTCCGCGGCGGGAGAGGCCGCAGCGGTGAGAGGCCCGCGTACCGCAAAAAAAAAAAAAAAAAAAAAAAAAACTTTCACCCAGCTGCTCGAGTGCCTGGCTGGGCAATTAAGCAGGGTGCCCTCAAGCAGATCAAAAGACTCTGGTGAGGCGATCTCCTGCCCTCCCGGTGAGGAAGGCAAGAGTCAGGTCTCATAATCTTCATTTTACAGATGAGAAAAGTAATTTCCCTGGTGACTAAGTCCCTTGGCTGAAGTCAAACAGCCAGCAAAGGGTGGAACCCCAAATAAGCATCACAGTCACCCAATTCCCAGGACATCATTACTCCAGAGCCTCCCACTCCATGAAGGCTGGACGCTCCTGGGAGATCTGGACCCACATTTGGGATGTTAGGGCAGGGAGTGGTCCACAGGGTCTATTCCAACCATTTAGCACCCACGGACACTTCCATGAATACAAGGCGACTTGGCATCTGCCCTTGGCAACATCAGGATGTCTTGATGGTCTTCTCACATTAGCAGTTTATGAAACCCAGGCCCCCAACCTAACAATAACAACCCAGTTACCCCTTGGCCCACCTATACGCAAACCGTTTTAGAGGGCATACTCAATCTTAGCGGTCATCTTACAGAACTTCTCAAGTTCATAAAGTCCCACCTGACTTCAGATCCCAGTTCTGCCCTTGCTATTCCCAGGACCTAGGCAAGGTACTTAACCCAAGTCCCACTTCCCGCATATATGAACTGGAGATATACAGAATACCTCTCTCATTGGGTTATTGTGAGGAGTCGGTGAGGTCAGGCACATAAAAAGCATAGCAGAAAGCCCAGCATGTGGTAACCATTCAATAAATGTTAGCAATTATTAATAGCATTGCTCACATGAGTGATCTGAGTTTGAAAAGTAATTCTTCATTCTCATAGTCTCGCTATTAAGTTCAAATCTTAGTGTTTGACCAATTCCTTCCCTTCCGGGACAAGGACGTTCATTTTTACTCTTAATAATCTCAGCTACTTGCCATGTTTTAAACAAGAGATGACTCATTACTCTTAATGCAAAGGATACCTGTTACAGCAAGAATGCTCTAAGAGTCACAGAGATGCGTCTGGCTTGTCATGGCCTCAAAATTCTTTCTGGGGTCCTGCCTTGTACTTCCCTCATCTTGTCATTGCCACCTGGTCATCCACAGGTCCAGGGTCCAACAAATTAAAGGCAGCTAACAAAGAGAGGCCAGAGGCTGGGCTTCTGAGACAAGGTGGCATGAGCAGCTGTGGTCCCTAACTGCAATAGCATCTTGGCTTGAGTCAGTTTTATAGTGTTTCCAGACCTGGAAGGCTGACTCTCCAAATGAGCCCGGTTACTCAATATGCTTGAAAAGGCATGTCCTATTGTAGGCTCCCATTCTTTTTGGATATTACTGTTGCACTTCATACACGCCAACGTCCTACCCTCATCCCATCAGCTCATCCCGCAGGTCACCTGCAGTTTGGTGACAGTTCCCATATACTCCTCTGCCTACTTACTCCAAACCCCTACATCTCTTGGTCTGAGCTCTTTCTCGGCCACAGGAGTGCACCCCCCTCTCTCAGGGCAGGCCAGGGAGATAATGCTTCCATGAGTGACCCTCAACTAATACAGGACAAGAATTAGTAAATAAATACCCCAGTTACCTCATCCCTCAGTGCAGCGATTTCGAGATCAGCCAATACTGCCTCTTAAAGAGTCCCTAGCACGACTGAATCCCAGGAGCCCACAGTGACAACTGACTCATTCATGCACCTTCACTGGCTTCCGCCTTTCCCTGGATGACTGCCTTACTCCCCTAAGGAAGCTTCCTCAGATCACCTCCGTATTGACTGCTGGCACCCAAATCTCTGCCTGGGGTCTGCTTTTGGGAGCACCCAAACTAAGACAGATTCTTCAATGAAAAATAGTTGTTATACTAAAAGTGCACAAATCATTTAACTCTTAATATTAAATTAGGCAGACACTGGCACTGAAATATGATATGGAGCCAGTCTAAAATGAATAAAAACCCTGGTTACAATGTCTCTGTCTCAACAGACTCCCCTAATGCCGACCACCAGTTAAATCAAGGCCAGGGCCTTGCCCACTAGTCATACCAGCCCCAGCCATGCATACGATGTGAGTCCTTCCAAAGCCTGTGACCAGCCAGTGCTGAGCTCTCAGAAATAAATTAATTAGACTCTCCAAGGCCAAGAGACAGTTGCTTTTTGGCCCACTCAGTGTCAACTTCCCGCCATTCTCTTTCATCCTTTTTTTTTCCAGATCACAGACTTAAAAGGAAAAAAATCAATGTAGCCTCTCATCTTTTTCCTCCACAATCTTCACTTAGCTGAGGAAAGGCATCTTCTCAATGACTTATTCAAAGAATGTCCTCCTCCTAGTTGCATTCCTCATCTGTATCAAATAAGTACCCTTTACTCAGCTCTGCAGATGTGGCTAAGTTGTCTCTTGACAGACTGATTTTCCACCAAGACTTGTTAAAATTGTATTTGAGGGTTTTGTCCTTCTGAAGATTTCAAAAATATTTGGAACCTAACGACAACTGTTAAACAAAATTAGATAGTCGAATTTGCTGTGCCCTGAAATGTTTTCTAGATTTTCACATGTGTCTTAGAGGAGGTGAATTAGATTTTTTCTATTGCTGTGCAACATGTTACCACAAACTTAGAGGCTAAAAACAGCACATATTTATTTCCTCACAGTCAGGAATTCAGGCATTGCTTAACTGGGTTCTCTGCTTAGGGTCCACCAGGCTACAATCCAGGTGTCCGCTGGAATGCGTTCTCATCTGGAGACTCCTCCACTGGGAAAGAACCGACTTCCAAGTTCATGTAGGCTGTTGGCAGATTTCCGGTGGCTGTTTCACTGAGGGTCCTGGCTGCATGCCGGCTGCCAGCTAGAGGCTCTCCTCAGATCCAAGAGGTACCCACAGCTCCTTGCCACGTGGGCTCATCTATCATGGTCGTTTACTTCTCATCTCCTGTTATTCAACCCTTGTATAATCCCCTCCTGATTGTGGGCTGAACCTAGTTACTTGTTTCTAATTAATAGGAAAAAAAGTGATGGGATGCCAATTCCAAGATGAGATTGCAAGAGACTGTGACTCCTGTCTCGTTTGCAGTCTCTCTTCCTCTCACTTGTTCATTTTGATGAAGCCAGTGCTGTGTTGTGTGATGCTCTGTGGAGGGATCCACATGGCAAGGAACCAAGGAGGGCCTCCAGCCAACAGCTCCTGAGGAACTGAGGTCCTCAGTGCAAGAAACTAAATCCTGCCAACAACCGTAGGAGCGAACTAGAAAGCAGAACCTTCCCAGTCAAGCCTTGAGAAGACTTCAGCCACATGAGAGTCCCAGAGCCAGAGGACCCAGTTAAGCCTCTCTTGGATTCCTGACCCAGATAAAGCTGTGAGATACTAAATGATGCTGTTTGAAGCCACTAAGTATTGGAATAATTTGTTACACAGCAATAGATAACTAACACACCCCTCACCAATGGTTTGTGCCCAATACCTTAGTAAACGTCATCCTAAAAGAAGAGCGTTGGGGCACTGTTCCAAGGGGATAAGTGGGGCAATGCAAAAAACAAAGGGACAGCTTGAGTGCAATGGCTCAGAAATTTCTCAGTAGCCTCTTTACATATTGGAGCTTGACCCAGAACCTGTGAGCAGAGAAGTTGAAACCGAAGCAAACAAAAATTAGAATTATTCCATTAAAATCTCCTTGTCTATTAAGAGGCAAGGTGGCCTTGTCTTGCAGACAAGATGCAAACAGAGATAGGCGTTCTCCTCGAGTCGTCAGGAACACAGTGAGATGCTAGATGGAGACAGTAGCCCCGATACAGATACCAGTCACACCAGCCTTGGCAAGAGCCACCAAAACTTGGCTGTAGACATCAGAGCAGAAAGCTGGAGATGACAAAGCGAAGAGTAAACACTACATGGGAGCCAGAAGGACGGAGTTCACATGTACACATGAGCCATCCCCTGGGACTTCCAGAAATAACTGAGGTGAGAGCCTTGGCAGGGAGGAAGAGAATAGCACAAGGTGAGCATGGGTAAATATAAATATTTATTGACGGTGACAAAGTGATGGATGTGATGGATATGGTGACCCTGAACCTTCCCCCAATCTTTGATCCCTGAGGGCTTAGGAATATAAAATCATTTTCTTCCTAATGGTTTTATAAGTCCCTACAGTACAGAGGTGACGAATATGGATAGAGAGAAAGACACAGTGGTCTTTCCTATTTAATGAGTTGAATAGAAATAAGTTTATGTTTCCTCCACTTGTCCCGTCCCTTGGTTACAGGCTGCTTTTTGGGCCGGGTCTGCCGAGGGCAGAAGCCTGTGTATTCGGGGCTGCATGTCAGCCAACTCATCAGCACACCACAGCCAGGCCCCATCTCAAACTGTTGGAAAGTACAATCTCAAAGCCTTCCCCTTCCTCAAAGCTCAACCCACTCTTGGTCCAGCTCCAAGAACAATCAACCCAGAAAATGTGGAATGGAGACAGCATCAATGCATGCATGGACCATTTCCAAAATAATAAATGATGCTGTTTTAAACCATGAAGTGTAGGGGTCATTTGTTACACAACAATAGATAATTAATACACCCTCAACTGATGGTTTGTGCCCCACGCTTTAGAAAACAACATCCTAAAAGACCAACACTAAGTCACCATTCCAGTGGGGTGAGTGGGATAATGATGAAAAAGAGAGGGACAGAAAGCTAGATGAGAAATCAAAAGCCTTGGGTTCTGGTTCCAGCTCTATCAAGACTCCCCAGCTGTCTGAGCTCTGTGAGATCATTTCCTCTTCTGTAAAGTAGAATTCATGATAAATGCCTTTCTTACATCACATTGTTACTGTGAGACTCAGATTACAGAACCCGAGTGAAAGCTTTGTAATATGTGAGGTTATATCCCAAGTAAGGGGTTATAATCATCCACATTATATCATCACTTTTATTGCTGGCTGTTACAAGGTAAAGCCAACAAAACTTTGAAAGGCTCAGTCAAAGTCCAACCAAGTGACTAGAAACCATTCTAAGTATTTGGAACCGGGAGAGATTAATATAGGAAGTGGGTTCCACAGGTGATGGAAGGGTTGGAAAGCCCACCAGAAAATAATGGGGGTGACCCAGAGATTAGTAATAGCAAGAAGGGCTTCCCGGGTGGCACAGTGGTTAAGAACCCACCTGCCAATGCAGGGGACACAGGTCAAGCCCTGGTCTGGGAAGATCCCACATGCTGTGGAGCAATTAAGCCTGTGTGCCACAACTACTGAGCCTGAGTTCTAGAGCCCACGAGCCACAACTACTGAGCCCATGAGCCACAATTACTGAAGCCCGCATGCCTAGAGCCTGTGCTCCACAACAAGAGAAGCCACCGCAATGAGAAGCCCGCGCACCGCAAGGACAAGTAGCCCCCGCTCGCAACTAGATAAAGCCCACGCACAGCAACAAAGACCCAGCATGGCCAAAAATAAACAAAATAAATTAAAAAAAAATAATAATAATAGCAGGAAATCCCTTTGCTGGAGGGATAGAGGAAGGAGGCAGGACCATAACAACCTAAGGCCTGTGGTCACCCTATAAGAAGCTGGAACCATAGTGGGAGCCAGAGGCAAGGAAGAAATGCAACCTCTGCCAGATCCTTCTGAAGGCAGCTGGGGTGGGGGGGGGGCAGTGAGAAATGCCCTGGTTTCTCCCTTCCCAATGCCCTTCAATAATTGTCCAGTGCCTCCCGTTGGCCGGACCCAGCTAGAAACCAGCTGACACAGGAATGACAAATGGAACTGAAGCCAACAAGCCCTGGACCAAAGAAGCAGTCTATTTAGCCAGAAATGCAATAATATGCTAGAAATGAAAGTAACATAACAAGGGGACTCAGAAGTCCCAAAGACTCAGACTCCAAAAGAGCATGGGAATTCATCTGGCCCAATCCCTCATTCCACAGGGGAGGCCTCAGAGAGGAAAATGACGTGACTTGCCCAGAATCAGCTGGCTAGGGGCAGCCGAAACCCAGGCATCTGAATTCCTAGTTCGTAGCTTTTTCCACAGCATTAACCTTACAATGATGACTAGCAGAGGTGCTTCAGCTTAAAGGGATGTATTGCAATAGCTGATTTCTAAGATGATTGTGGTCCCAGTCCGGATGTTTAGCCCACCACATGGGAAGAAAGGAACCTTTCTTCTCTGAATTAATGTGAAATCAGGAGGCTGGCGAGCGTCTTTCTCCCAGGGCAGAACAGAAGAGAGTCTCTCCCCCATCTCCTTGCTCTGCCATTAAAGGGGTCCTGGGGGCGGGAACCTCCTGCTTCATCACTCCTCCTTCATCACTGCCAGACTTTCCCACAGTGGTCATTCCTGTGGCTGCAGGGTCAGCCACAGAGTGAGAGCTCCCAGAGGGCTGGAAGCAGGTTCTTTTTTTTTTTTTTTTTTTAACACCTTTGCACCCTCGGCACCCTTCTAGTAACTGGCCCAACCAAATCCTGTGATTGTCACCATGCCCTCCCTAGTGGGGTCTGAATTAGCATCTTCAAAGTATAGTCATTGTTCTGCCAATGCAGGGGACACGGGTTCCAGCCCTGGTCCGGGAGAATCCCACCTGTCTCGGAGCAACTAAGCCTGCGAGCCACTACTGAAGCCCGCATGCCTAGAGCCCGTGCTCCGCAACAGGAGAAGCCACCGCAATGAGAAGCCCGTGCGCCACAACGAAGAGTAGCCCCCACTCACCGCAATTAGAGAAAGCCCACGTGCAGCAACGAAGACCCAACGCAGCCAAAAATTAATTAATTGATTGATTGATTATTTTAAAGTATAGTCATTATTATGAAATCATTTTATATTTGGAAAATGAAAAAAATTGCCTTTTGTTTTTCTACTCTAAGTGAAATAAAGTAAAATTTGCACACACACACAAAGTGCTCTTAGATAGTGAGGAGAATGAGGGGAGATGTGGAGAGACGGGGTGCTGTTATCTGTGAGATGAAGGCTCCCGTTCTCTGGGGCCACTGTGGGGTCACTGTCCTGTGGTTTGGTCAGAGAATTCCTTAAACAGCTACAAGGTTGCCCATACTTGATCTTCCTGTTTTAGACACACCCCCTGCAATCGGTGAGCTCCAATTTAAGCAACCAACCACCCAGAAAGAAACTACCCATCCACCCAAAAGTGAGAATGAAGGCAAATTTCCCAGGGACTTAAAACAAAATGCAACTCGGGAGCTAATGCAAAAATGGAAACTGAAATACACTTTCTGCTCTACAGGTCGAAACACAGAGACAAATTTCCTCAAAACTTAACCCTACTTCCCAGTTGAAGAGAACAGGAAATCCAAGTCTGTACAGCTTTGGCAGCGTTCACACTCCAGTGCCCTCTGCCATGAAGTTCCCCTACCCTGCAAAGGCGGAAGTGATTGGTCCCCATCCCTCTCCCCTGTGCCCCGTCCCTTGTTCCCATCCCACTGGGTCAGTGCCACCATATACAGTCACACAGGCAGCACACTGCCCAATTCAGGGGGTGCCATCCCATCAGCGACAGTATGAATGGCGCCCCCTGGAGTTGTGCCATGCTTCTATTAGAATATCTTGCCAATTGCTATGTCTTAAGACTGACATCTACAAGGCCACAAGGTTCTAGCTGAATTACGGTCACCTCTGTGTCCCTAGCACCTAGCACAGTGCCTGGTACAGAGTAGAACGTCAGTATAAACTCCTAGGGATTTCAGAAGCAACGAATTTGAGAAGAGAGTCAGCACCCCACTTAGACAGGAAATAAGTAATTATTTTAAATAGCAGTAGCATCCTAATTAGAGTATGGATTCTTCTTGAACTAACCTTGGATACTTTAAAGAGTAAATACAACAGAGTGATTAAGATCTCTGGCTCTGAGGTCAGAAGGATCTGGGTTTGAATCCCTGCTCCGCAACTACTGAACCATGCTGGGCACATTCGTAAACCTCTCTAAGCCTTAGTGTCCTCACCTGTGAGGACCCACTGAGATCATGCTTTAGCCTAGTGCCTGGTACACAGTAATGTAAGTCTTAGTTGTAATGATAAAGTACATTGTTAATGGCAATTAATCCATAATTAAACATTAATCCTAAAAGGCACATTTTAACTATCGATATTTATATCCCACCAGAATGAATATGCCCAAGACATATTGAGTGCTCAGTTACTGCTTACTGAATGAGAGAGAGAGAAAGAAAGAAAGAAAGAGGTGAAACACAGAGAATGAGAATGAAAGTGAGGGGGGCGGAGGAAGGTGGAGAGGAAGAAGGGAGGGTGGGAGGGAAGAGGGTACTGAACTGGGAGTCAGGAGAGATACAGCTTCAAATCTGACATCACTAACAGTGTGACTGAGTAAGTTCCTGTCTTTGTCTCAATCTGCTCCTTTTTAAGACCAAAGGTCGTTAGGTGACGTCTCAGGTCCCTTCTCCAGGATCCCCTCCCACCTCTCGCTCCTGATCTTTTTATTGCAGGGTTCACTCAGATCCTGCAGGTGGTGCTGCTGAGTTAAGGAGAAGACCTGTTTTTCTGCAGCCTGGTGCCCAGCTGCCAAGCCTCTGCTTAAAGGGCAGACTGGGAATGAGGGAAATCACTTACTTGTTGCTGAAAATGCCTGGGGCAGTAAACGAATCATTCCGTTTCCCTTCTTGCCTACTTGGCCTCTCCCGGTGCCATGAAAGCTCCGTGGATGCGGGGAGACAGCCGGCCCTGGATTCCAAATCCAGTTCCACCACTTCCTGGCCAGTGACCCTGGGCAAAGGCATTTGCCCTCTTGGAGTCTCTTTAGTAGTCTTCGAAATGAGGAAAATAATATGGACGCTCCTGGAGCATCGGGAAAATTAAATGTTGTTTGTCAGTTGAAGAGCCCAGTGCCTGGCACATAGTAGGTGTTCAAGAAATAACATTCCCTTTCCTTCCCTGCCTTTAATTCACTAAGGACTATGGCTAGTGCTTGAGAAGAAATGAACAAGGTGTAATGATAGAGTGATGAGGACGTGGGCTTTCCGAGGGGATCCCCTGAGGAGAGGACACGTCATCTGAGGCAGGCAGGATAAGGAGAGATGTCCCAGGCAAAAGGACCAGCACGTGCAAAGTCACAGCCCATCTCATCCAGCTCCCCAGCCCCCTTCCTTTACAAACTGATTCTCAATCCAGTGGTTCTGTCCCCTAAGCCCAGAGCCCACCTCGTTCATGCCTCTAGAACAGCAGTTACCTGCCTGTTTCGTAAGTTTTATGTACCCAGTCAGGTCTCCTCAAGGACCAGGAGTGCATTTTATTCATCTCTGTCTCCCCAGAGCCTGGCACAACAAATGCCTTAATGAATAGATGAGCTGATGAAAGTGCCACACTGGCATCACCCTATCTCTTATTGGCAGTCTCTGTACACAGGCATCCTGACCCTTAGCTCTTCCCCGCCCCCCACATATCTTGCATATCTAGCCCTTGGTACCTGGTAGGTCCTCGATACATGCTCACGTTGTTGAAATCCAGTTGCATTTTCCTTTATTGAGCACCTGCTGTGTGCCAAGCACTGGTGATAGTAAGCACTCAGTAGATGTTGGATATTATACATGTGCGCTACCATTGAAAATATACTCTTTATTGAACACCTACTAAGTGCCAGGCACTGGGCTAGAAGCAGAGCGTTTAGAGATATTAAAGAGAAAACCGCAGGCCCAAAACGGGGTTGCTTGTGCTAAATCTCATGATACCAAATCTGGATTTAAAACATGACTTCAGGCTTCCCTGGTGGCGCAGTGGTTAAGAATCCACCTGCCAATGCAGGGGACACAGGTTCGAGCCCTGGTCCAGGAAGATCCCACATGCTGCGGAGCAACTAAGCCCGTGCTCCACAACTACTAAGCCCATGTGCGACAACTACTGAGCCTGCGCTCTAGAGCTCGTGCTCCGCAACTAGAGAAGCCACCGCAATAAGAAGCCCGTGCACCACAGTGAAGACCCAATGCAGCCAAAAATAAATAAATTAAATAAATAAATAAAAATTTAAAAATAAATAAAACCTGACTTAATTGCAATTTTGACCTTCCCCCAAAATGTAATCTTAATCAGCCAGTCTGGAATTTTCTGGTCAGCACCAATGAGGTAATCTGTCACAGGGGCCTTCTCCATCCCTCCCCCAAAGGAAGAAGAGTCAGTCTGCATGACGCAGACCCCTGCTGGTCCCTGTTCCCAAAAGAAGACGTTCTGCCCTGAAATCATCTTTTCTTTTCCTTTGCAGATACCTTTTTGCCCCTCCTTCTGCCTATAAAAACCTTTCATTTGGTCCAACGCCTTGGAGTACCTGGATGGCATCCTGCCTGATTCATGAGTCTTTGAGTAAGGCCAATTAGATCTTCACATTTACTCAGTTGAATTTTGTTTTTTAACAGAGATGAATAAGACCATGGCCACTGCACTCCAGTAGGGCAGAGTCTAGTAAGAGTGAGGCTTATGACGAAAGTGATTACAACACAGGAAAACAGTCCTATATTAATAATAATAATAATAATGAGGAATTCTCATCCATGGTGTGATTCGTGGGTGCAAAGCACTGTGTAAAGCTGGCTGTATATTTGATCCTCCCCACAGAGCTTTACGCAGAGACCATCGTTGTCTCTAGTTCTGCTTGAGGAAACAAGATTTCTCAGCAAAGGATGCAGCTGGTGTCTCAATTCAGACCGGAGGCCACGCTGCTAAGGAGGATGCGCAGGGCTAGGGGGGCACGAGGAAGGAGCAAGTTCACCCTCCAGTGGATGAGAGGGGAGGCCACGCAGAGGCGGTGACGTCTGAGCTGTGCCTTTAAGGATGCTGATGCTGAGAAGCAGAAGGGACTGGGGGGCCGGGGGGGCTGGGGAGAGAGCACATGACACAGAGGTCTGGGGGTGAGAACAGCGTGCAGGGCAGTGAGACGCCGCCCTGCCTGAAGCGGGGGGCGGGCAGGTGTCAGAGCTGCGTCTTGAAAGAGGCCTTGAGTGCTGGGCTATGGAGTTCAGACTGTTCCTGCAGAAGATGGGGACTCACTGCAGGTTTCCAATCAGGGGGATGTCCTCTCCACTCGCCCCCCAGCCCCCAGGAATCCCGGCCAAGGCAGGATCCTCGGGCTTCTCATTAACGTGTCGGTCAAGGAGCCTCTCCGGCCTCCATATGGCGCGTAAATAATTTACAGTGACGGAGCGTGCTTGTGCGGGATACCAGCCAGCCGCCTCGCTCCTTCAGCCTCAGTGCTTCCTTTTGCTCCTGGCCGGCAAGGCCCCGCCCCCGCCCCACGGGGAGGAGTCAGAGGCCGGGGGGCACCTCCGGACTCCCTCCAGCGCCGCCCCTCCGGTGAGAGGCAGGGATTTTACGGTCCGGGAAGGCTGCGGAGCCCCTCAGTCCTGGTTCCCAGGGAAATCACATCCAATCCCAACCCCATGAAGGGGCCTTTCCTGTTCTCAGCGCATTTTCCAGAAATAAGTTAGAAAGGGTTGACGTGGCCTAGGGGACAGGGTGGAGAGCTGGGCCTGGAAGTGAGGGGCAGGGTGGGGGAAGCACGTGAGCGGGACTTCCTGCCTGAGCCTGCAGGAACTTGGGCTGTCCCTGCACAGCGGTTTCCCTGCCCCGGAGTCCAGGGTCCCCAACCAAGGAAAGCTCCTCAATCCCATGAACCAGCTCTCCCCGCATGGCAAAAATGTAATCAGTCTGTGTCATACAGAGTGAAGTCAGAAAGAGAAAAACATCTATAGTAGAATATCGCTTATATGTGGAATCTAGAAAAATGATACAGATGAACTTCTTTGCAAAGCAGAACTAGAGGCACAGACGTAGAGAACAGACGTATGGATACTGCTGCCAAAATCTTGGCTCTCTGTACACCGATGTGGAATAGATGCACGAAGACAGTTTGGATACAAAGGGGGGAAGGGGGAGTGGGATGAATTGGGAGAGTTGGATTGACATATATACACTAATATGTATAAAATAGATAACTAATGAGAACAGACTGTATAGCACAGGGAACTCTACCCAATACTCTGTGGTGACCTAAATGGGAAGGAAATCCAAAAAAGAGGGGATATAAGTATACATATAGCTGATTCACTTTGCTGTACAGCAGAAACTAACAAAACATTGTAAAGCAACTATACTCTAATAAAAATTAATTAAAAAAAAGAATGACATCAGAGGAATGTAAATTACTATTAAATCAGAAAAATTAAAATGAATGACACTAGTTTTTTTCAATAAAAAAATTTAATCGGTCTACCAAGTGCAGGAATTACGTAGCACAAATGTGACTGTGATTTCATCCTGGTTCCTCACATAACAGTCCTAAAACTCTTGGAATTTCCTAAGTGAAGAGAGTGATCAAGGTGTCTTTTGTTATTTAAGTGAGGTAACTTTTGGAAAGCCCCTACTTCACCTAAGGATGGGGGCTGGTTGCCAGGGAAACCAGCCAAGTGATTACGGGGTTGGAAATTTCAGCCCCACCCTCCAGCCTCGGGGGAGGGGAGAAGGGCTGGAGATTGAGTTCTGTGGCCGAAGGCCAATGATTTAATTAATTGTTCTGACATCCTGAAACCGCCATAAAAATCCAAAAGGATGGGCTTTTGGAGAGCTTCAGGGTTGATGAACCAGAACTCCTCCACGTGCCATAGTGGTGGCCCCCAAACTCCACAGAAGCTCCCACATTTGGGATTTCACCCTACCTGTCTCTTCATCTGGCTGTTGATTCATAGCCTTTAATATTCTTCGTAATAAACCTGTAATCTAGTGATTGAACTGATTTCTGGAGTTCTGTGAGCCGCTCTGGCAAATTAATCCCCCCAAGGACGGGGTCATGGGAACCTCCGATTTATTGCCAGTCTGTCAGGAGCACAGGTAACAACTTGGACTTGCAATAAACATCTGAAGTGGGGGCAGTCCTGTGGGACTGAGCCCTTAGCCTGTGAGATCTGATGCCACTTCAGATAGCAGTAGATAGTATCAGAATTTAGTTAAAATGCAGGACATCCAGATGGTGTCTCGGAGGATTACTTGGTGGTGTGGGAAAAAACACATGTCCGAACTGGTGTCAGAATCATAGGGGTAAAGCCAAAATGATATCCAATTTAATACGGTCCTATGATCTATATTGAAGTCGCATTCAGGTACACCGTGACACCAAGGTCTGTTACATGTAAATTTGTATCTGAACCAAGTTGGTGAGATGTTGTGAATTCAGCTGGGTGTTGAAGCTGAGGATAAGTTCAGGGTGAATAGAAAGAAGCCTTTTGCTCAAATCTAGGCAGAAGAGGAGATGGCTAAATTGGATAAGGATTGCTACCAGTTAGGATTAGTAAGAAAGCTTCCAAAGTTTACCTAGATGTTGGGATTTTATTAAATCCTTGCTGCAACTCTGAATTGTCTTGTTAAACATACTAACTTGTCATACTGAGCAAAAGAAATACTTGGCAGTGGCTTCACACACACACAAATTCTCATTATTCATGGAACTGTAGTGATGTTCTATAAAGTTGCCATGACCACTGAATTAGTTAATGCTGTACCACTGTTCCTAGGGGAAATAGGTTAGGTTCCTATGAGCCTCTGGTCACAACATTTTCATCAACCCATCAGTACCATAACCTTGCTTTATATATCAATACGTTTCTGTTTCAAGACACTTTATTTAGTATGTATTGTTGATTCATTAACACTGAGCTCATGGCTAACAACACTATAACCCATGCCTGAAAGAAGCTTAGCTAATACACCTATGTTCCCCATAAGGTACCTCACAGCCTCCTGTGCTTAGGACACTACACAGCACGAGGCGCTATGCTTGGGGGTGATGTTAAACAGCAAAATCACCCAAAAGACGTACAAAAGATGGCATTAAATAGACTACAAAAGAGACCCTTGGGGCTTCCCTGGTGGCGCAGTGGTTGAGAGTCTGCCTGCCAATGCAGGGGACACGGGTTCGAGCCCTGGTCTGGGGAGATCCCACATGCCGTGGAGCAACTGGGCCCGTGGGCCACAGCTACTGAGCCTGCGCGTCTGGAGCCTGTGCTCCGCAACGAGAGGCCACGATAGTGAGAGGCCCGCGCACCGCGATGAAGAGTGGCCCCGCTTGCGGCAACTAGAGAAAGCCCTCGCACAGAAACGAAGACCCAACACAGCCAAAAATAAATGGATGAATAAATAAATTTAAAAAAAAAAGAGACCCTTGTTTACAATACAAGAGCTGAAACAAGAAGGCAGCACACGGCTCAGGTGGGAACATGAGGGTTGGGTGAGTCAAATGTTTTCACTACTCTGCACATGACCACAAATGATTGTGAAAGAGCCATGAATATAGATTTGGGGGTTACAAGCAAGTATTAGCAAGTTGGCAAATTTACAAATACAGAATTCACAAATAATGAGGATCAACTGTGTGTGTGGCAGTGGGCGGGGGGCGGGGTGTATATGTTATACCTCACTGTGGTCCCCAGGGATGCTGGCCTAGCAGGAGCCCCCTCCCCTGGTTTCCCCGGGCCCTCCAGGCAGATGGGGAACAGCTGCCGCTGTGGTTGGTGGCTCCCAGAGGGCAGAGCTGGAAGACGGTTCTGAGCAGCATTCACATGCAAAGAGCACTTAGCCAGTGCTTTCTCTGTGGAGTATTTAAAACAGCCTGTACTGCTCTCTGCCCAGGGTCGTCCCCCTAACACATCCTCCCAGTTAGTGACAACTTAGGCCCAAAGGCTCACCCAGCACCCTCCTCCTTGAAGCCCTACCTGACTCCCACGGGCAGCTGACCATTCCCACCTCTGCATGTCCCGCATGTACCCTGTGTGATAATGGGATCCATTGTCCTGTCTGTATCCCCACCTAGAGTGCTAGACACAGAAGGCAGAAACCATGTCTAGTTCCTTTTTTTTTCTTTAATTCCCCACACCTGGCACAGTTCCCAAAGACCAGGAGTTGTTGAGTGTTTTGAATCACTGAACAGCAGAAACAACAGGGTCATTCAAGATCATCCAACCCCAGGAGACTCAAAGTTGGGACCATGACCAGTCAGCAGTCCCACTGGGGAGCTTGGAAGCAATGCAGATTCCCTGGCCCTTCCCCAGATCTTCGGAATCAGAATTTCTGGGGAGGGATCCAGCAATTGGTATAATAACAAGTGCTCCAGAATATTCTTATGCCTACTAGATTTTAGAAGCTCTGAGTTTGTTCGCCTCCCCTCCGCCCCCATGCCTCTACAGATAGGAAGTGGCGAATCGGTAAAGAGACAAGTTTCCCCAAAGACACGCATTTGGTTAAGGACAGGAGTGGAGCAAAAGCCCACTTGCTAACTCTTGATCCCGTGCTCTCCTGAGCATCCCACCGTGGGGAGGCCAACAGGTGCCCTCGCTGAAACCAGCCCTTCACAGTGTTTCTCCACGAGACAGGTTCTCATTTTCATTCTCATTCATGGGTTTCCTCCTCCTCTTCCTCTCTCACCTTCTCTCCCCACATCCCTCAACTTGCGGAAATAGCTCAAGCTCTCTGGGCACCGACTTCCTTTGCGTGTCAAACGGGAACAACCATCCCTCCCCTGGCCAGATCAGGTCAATCCAAAGAACACAAGTTACCTCCAAGGGGATGCTCTGGTGATGACTGAAATGATGCAATTTGGGGAAAAGGCCTTGGGAAATTAGAAGGGTCCACACAGAGGGCAGGAGTCACCTGTAAACGCTGCCTCCATCAAACGGTCCTCCTGATTCCCACCGCCAACCCTCACTGCTCCCACCATCCTCTCCCTCAGCTGTGACAACAGGATTTGTTTTTCTCTGCAGTGGGCTCTGGGTTATACATACAGGCAACTAGGTGAATGTTCTGTGAGGCCGTTAGGGTTTCTCAGAATGAGTCATTTTTTCAAAAATAACAAAATCTCTCGACATCACTTGATTTCAGCATTCTTGTAACCTCTTCAGGCTCTTGTAACCTCTTTTGCAATTGCATTCCAAGCACTCCTGACTTTTTTCTCAGGCCTGATGGCAAGTCCCCCCTCCCAGCAGAAGGACTGATAAACAAAGAAACCAAGCTCAGGATCTGCCCATCCTGGTCCAAATACGTTTAGGTTTCAGAGGCTGGGAAGGAAATGTCTGGAGGCTCTGGACGGCAGTGGGGGAGGGAGCACAAGATCAGAGAGGCTGCCGTGGCTTCCAGCCCGCAGTCACTCACTGGACTCTGACCAATCACCCTGCTACATCACCTTCTCTACCGCAGTTAGGACTGGCTAAGGATGCGAAGAGCAACAATTAACAATTGCTTAATGTGTCATGGTTTTACAAAGCACATTTCACTTCCATCACCGGCACAGATGAGAACATTCAAAGCTCCTGGAGAAGTGGAGAAGGTGGCTGTCTTGCCTGAGTGCTGACAGTCAATAGTGATGAGTGTCTCTGTGCACCGAGTGAGCCAGGCACCTTATCAGTGGTATCTCAATGTTATACTCTTCATCCACCAATGCCCACAGGTAGGTTGTTACTCTCCCCGTTTTCTAGATAGAGAAACTGAGGCTCAGAGAGGTTAAGTAACTTTCCCAATGTCTCACATCGAGTGGCAGACCTGGGATTGAAACCCAAGTGTGCCTGGTTTTAAAGCCTGTGTCTTTTCCAACCCTTCACAGGCAAATACTGCTCTCAAAGAACTTTGCACGTTATTCCACTGGCACTGATCGTGAATTTGAATTGACACTCTACATCTCTTTGTCCTATGAGCTCCTCAAGGCAAGGAGAGTACTTTATTCATCTCTGTACCCTCAGCACGCAGCTCACTTAATTGACATAGACGCGTGCACCCATTGTTGGATGAAATCCATGAAGGACTCAACCTCTGGCCCTCACAGGGCAGACCTGGGCGTGTCTCCTGTACTCACGGCCACTCCCATTCCAGAGCCCTCAGAGCCTGTGGTCTGAGGAAACCCCAGACCTAAACCTGCCCACTGTACTTCCTGACCTTGGTAAAGACATCTCACCTCCCCCAGGTCCATGTTTGCACTGGAGAAGCTTTCTCATCTGTGCAAACATGTTATTGGACACGAGGCACTCAGAGGGACCTCTAGGCTCTCACAGGGGATACTTCCGAAAGTGTGCTGAGTTTTCTCAAGAGGACAGGGCCTAGCACATTTGTTGCTTGAATAACACTTGTTTGCAAAAAGGGTGCGGCAAAACTCATTAACGGAATCCATAACATTGATCCAATAGTATGCTTTGCATTTACTTTTGTCTCTATAAGATCCTTGCACAAAAGGGGAAGTGGAACCTCAGAAATCTTAACTCTGTGTGACTAAAATCCCATGTGAATGAAATATATACACCCAGTATCACTATTGTGTTTGCATCTGCTTTAAGACTCAAGCTAGGTGTCACTTTCCTACAGTCCCCACCCCCTCCTGCCATCCCATCAGCAGGCAGGGTGGGATCACCCTCCACCATGCTTACGTCAGGGCACACATCACTTTTGCATTAAAACTTCCTGCTTATTTATCTCTCTTCCGGGAGGCTGTGTGCCTGTGTTTATCTATTTCCTACTACACTTTGTGCCCGATGGTTCTTTGCATCTTCAGCATTTAGCCAGAGTGCAGACCAGAGCCACGACCTAAATGTTCGATGATTGCACGACTTCCCCAATCCCATACTCCTGCAGAATCCTTTGCTCTTCTGAGAGCACATCCACATAATAACCCTGGGAACTAGGTAGTGGTTCTCTCCTTGTGCCCATTTTAAAGATAAAGGCACTAAGACTCAGAACGCTGAATGACTCATCCAACACTGTCCAGCCAGGAAGGGGTAGCAGCCACACTAGAATTACAGAACCACGGGCGATGAGATTTGGGGAAGCCTTGAAGGCCACGTAAAACAGAGCTCTTCCAACCTGGTTTTAGCAAAGGAATCTTTTTTTCTTCTTTCCCCAATGAAATCTTACTCGAAATCACAATATAAATTGTTCTCCAGGAGAACCTGCTCTTGATAAAGAAAAAATAGAAATATTGAACCCCCATCATTTCAGCCCCTCAACTGGCCCTCAGGAGGAGGGAGAGGGTTCACGAACACCCCTGGAAAGCCACTGATCCAAATAGACATTCTAGAACATCTACGTTTATGTTCTAATCTCGTGTTCCTTCAACTGTAGCACCCCACTTCCCCGAGGTTGCCCTCCTCATTCAAAAACTCCCTCTTGGCCACCATTGTGTCAAGCCCAGTGCTAAATGCTACCAAGGATGCCACTTATGTTGGACCTGGGGTCCAAGGATCCACTCTGATCCCCAGTCCTACCATTTCCTGGCCGGGAACCTTGGGAAAGTCACTTGATCTCTCCTTGAGCCTTGGCTGTTTCACCCGTCAAGTGGCCCCAAGGCTTGGATTGAATGAGTTTGTTGTCCCATGAGTGTAAACACACTGAGCATGGATCTTGACACCTGCAGGTGCTCCTGAAGCATTGACGGTGTCTGCGGATTCAGGGCTCTCCAAGGTGTGGAGCAGAACCCCCAGGAAGGACCTGAGATCCCTTTTGTTAGGATGTCCACACTCTTATTTTAATGATCACACCTCATCCTGCAAGTGAGTGGGGTTTAGGTTTACAGTAGCAATGTCTGTGCTAAAGACATGGATTTAAATGAAAGAAATGTGGGTGGATTTCATCTCAAATACCAAGTTATCAGCGTTACAGGTGAGAAACAGCAAGAACACCTGAACAACTGGCGCTCAGGAGCCTGAGAACCCACGAGGCCACAGGTAGAGCAGAGGGTGGGGCGGAGAGCCACCCTTCGTGTGCTGGGCTTCTGTTTCCCCAACCCCAGCCAGCTATCTCTCTGGAGGTGCTGACAGGTGCATTATTCCATCAGGTAGCGCTGTCTAAGTTGGAAGCCTCCCAGATCCCCTGCAGGCCTCAAAGGGAAAAAGGAGACGACGAGGTCTCAGGAAAGAAGCCTCCAGGAGCAGCTTTTCCTCTCTGCCTCTCCTAACTTCATCTCTACATGAAAGGCAGCAGCCGGCTGGCAGTGGCTGAATTCTGCAGGGGCCTCCAGGTTCCAACTTCAAAACCATTTGTTATTTTTAACAACAATAATAATAATCCTCTAACGTGTGCATTGTGGACCCAGTCCTTTCACTACATCACGTCACTGCCTTTGAAATCCTCGTGTCTTGGGGAAGAAGAAAGCTGGACAGGGGCCACTAGCCCTCCTTTGCAGATGAGGCAATCGAGTCTTACAGTGGCTGGAGGTCACGGAGTGCCCAGGTGGCAGCATGTGGACTGGATCCTGGGGTCTTCCCTCGAATTTCAGTCCTCTTTCTAAAACCTGTTCCTTCCAGAAACATCCAGTAACTTATAAGGTGGGTGGGAAGGAAAAGGACCGGTGCCCCTGGCCTCACAGCCTCCCCTCATCAGCCAAATGGCTCTGGCAGGTGTGTGGCCTCCCGGCATGATGACATTGCCCAGGGCATCAGAACAGCATGGTTGGCCAGCAGCATCCTTGTAAATTCCTGGCTCGGTGCTCTGAGCCCTCACCAGCACATCCGGGTCTCTTGTCTTCCTTCCGTGGTTGGGTCACAGGAGGTAGGGTCCCCTGGGACACCCACTGCCTTGCCCTTTCTCTCAGTCCTGGAGCCCATGGGCAGACTAGGTTCAGAGGTCTTGGGGCCAGAGCGGGAGGGTCCCCACAGAGGGGTTTCAGAGTGGTAGATGCTGCGGCTCAGCGTGACCTGAGAAGCTTGTTCAAAATGCATGTACCCACCATGCTTTTCTCTAGATGCGTCACAATTTCTGGGTGAGCTGGGCAGGTGTGTTTTCTACAAGTTCTCCAGCTAACTCCTACTTGCTTCACCGGCAAACTCAGAGCCAAAGAAGCTACTTCATCTTACAGAGAGGGAAACTGAGTCCCAGAGAGGAGAAGTTTCTAGAAGTATCAGAGGAAATTGGGGCTCCATGACTCTGGGGCCCAGAACCAGCGGTTCTCCTTTCTGAGCCTCAGTTTCCCCACCAGTGAAAGGCCACCTTTAAGCCCAGGGTCCTTCCTTAGCAGAACAAAGACCAAGCTCTCGCACTTGCACCCCAAAGCTCAACTTAAGATCCTTCATTATTAAAAGAGGCATAGAGCATAGAGGAGATAAAAAAAGATGACGAGGGAAGGCATAACATGGGCAGTTGTGGTGCCTCCCCAGGCCTCATTCCTGTTCTCTCTTCCCACTGGTTTCCATCGATGGCACTCTGGGAAAGCTGACGCTACCTCCCATCCCAGGAGTGGGACCTTGGCTTAAGCCAACCACTGAAGTCCACCTACCTGCAAACAGTGATTGGTCCAAGGGTAGGCATTGATCTAAACTGAACCAATGAGAGTGAATCGCAGGATGTGTGCTTAAAACAAAGGAGAAAAATCATTTTCCGTCTCTATCTGGATATGATACAAACAAAGTACATAACCAAGGAAGTGCTGGAAGCCATACTGCAAGAAGAAAGAGAGCCAGCATTAAAGGAAACTGATATCACAGTAGGCAGGTGAAGAAACAGAGAGAGGTCTTCAGAGGCATCTTTCACCTAACTGCTGGATCAAGCACTGCCTGAAGCACACACTCTAGAACTAACCCCCTAACCCCCAGTGTGATGGTACTTGGAGGTGAGGGCTTTGCTCTCTTGCTCTCTCTACTATTCAAGGACACAGCCAGAAAATGTCTCGGAATCAGACACCCCTTCACCAGACATCCAATCTGCTGGCACCTCCATCTTGGACTTCCAGCCTCCAGAACTGTGGGAAATAAAAGCTTACTGTTTAAGCCACCCAGTCTATGATATTTTGGTTATAGCAGCCCAAAGAGACTAAGACTCCCTGGCATGAGTGCCTTATTAGTAGAGATGAGGATGAGCAACCGAACCCATCCCAGCTTCACATCAAGAGAGTTCATGGTTGTCAAGGACTCTCTGCTCCCTGCCTTTCCCAGCATCTCTTGCAGTTAGATGGGGCCATGTAACTACTTCTGATCAACGTATTGTGAAGATAAGAAGCAAGGATGTTAAGAACTAGTGCCCCTCCTTTGTCACTCTCTTCTCCTCCATGAGAGACTTTGGTGACCATGTGTTCCAGGAGATGCTTGTATAATTGTATAAAGCCACAAGATTTCCAGGGTTTATCTGTTATCACAGCAGAGACCATCCCATCCTAACCGATATACACTCAAGAATTGAAAGAGAAGATACACACAGAGAATTGGACACAAAAAAGTTTCACCTTAATGTCAAAGCTCTAGGGTAGGAACCCAGTGAATTTTTGCTACTAAGTGGAAGATAACTCAGTTATAAGAGGTGGGTTCTGTCCTGAGCAATTTTATGGTATCCAACTACCTTCCATCCTCTGTGAGGCCCGGCTGTCCTGAGGATTGTGTTCATTCTGTGATGCTGGTTGTGGTGTATTCCTGATTCCCCAAGAAGTTTGGCCTGAATTCTGGAAGCTCCTTTATTCCTATATGTACCCTCACAATTACCCCGTTAGTTGAAGTTATTTGAATGCCTCTGCAACCCAAAGAGGCTGCCAACACAACAGATCTTTATCATCTAGCCCCTGCGGGCTTTTCCAAGCTTACCTCCTCTACATGCTTCTCAGGTTCCCCTGAGCACCAGCCATGTTTGCCAGACTCACCCAGGCCTCTCGTGCCTCTAAGCTTTATGGTTCTCACTTTAGCCAGGAATGCCCTTCCTACTGCTTCCTCCATTTATCAAAAGTCTGTTCATCCTTCAAACCCCAGCTCAAGGCCAGCCTCTTCCTGAGGCTGCCAGTTTCTCCAGCTAGAATTAATCACTTCCCTTTCTTCACTTCCATAGTACTCAAACTCCGAGATTTATAAGACGGGTATAAGAATAATTTGTACTTCACAGGGTGGCTGAGAAGGTCGAAGGAAACAATGTGTGGGAAAACGCTTAGAAAAACATCACAGACTATGTCAACATGAATTGGTATTGTGACAGCTCTTCCCTCCAGGAGAGCATACTGCATTCTCCCTGATGTTGTGGTTTGCTTTGTACTTTCCTCCCTTCCCTGTATCAATTAGGGTATTTTTGGTTGTGTCAAGAAATTCTGCCTACCTCAAGCACCCTCCCTATTAAAAAAATGCAGATTCCATATCAGTCAAGAGGTACATTTGGCTACAAGTAACAGAACCCCTAAACATAGTGGTTTAAAACAGGGAGGGGTTCTCAGCAAGAGATCCAAAGGGGAGGTGTTGCCTGATGTCACTAAGCAGGGCTGATGTCTCTCCACTTTTTCCTCATGCTCATAACTTATCTGCTACAGCTCCAACCACCATGTCTTTCCTAAAACCCAGTAGGAAGAAAAAGGGGAGAGACATCCCCAGCAGATGCATCTCATTGGCTAAGCCACGCAGCCATCCCAAACTGCGAGGGAGCCTGGGAAAGTGAGCTTTGAGATTTCCACCTTCCAGAATAGAGAAAGCATAGTTTGATTGGAGTTGGGATGTGTGCCGAGTGAACCAGCCTATATTATCTGGCACAAGGAAGCTCTCAGGAAAAGAGGGAAAAGCTGAATAGTCAGATGGTGGGAACTAATATGCAGGTATCTTCAGGGTGCTGCCAACCGGATCACTCAGCTCCAGCCATTTGTAGCTCTTGAGTCATAATTTGCTTTCCCATAGTCTGATTTTCCAGTTTGAGGCACCTACCCCTTGGCCAGAGGACCACAGGAACGCTGATGAGCAAGCCCCACAGTGTGGCATGCAATGAGGGAAAGGGAGATCCCAAAAGGAGAATGAGAGAGCTGGGCAGACGAGAAACAAGAAAAAGTCCTCACATAGCCCTTATTAGGATGTGAGCTCCCCAGAGACAGAACCCCTGACTTTCTCTTCTGCACGTCTGCGGTTCTACCCAGGAAAATTATGCACTCAACCAATCCATGATTTCATTCTTCAGCCAGGAGGCTGAGTTTGTGTTCTCCTCTTTGTTTTGATTTGTGTCACTGTCATTTGAATCCTCATGGAAAGCATGGGTCTTGAAGACAGACAGACCAGGGATGGAATTCCAGCTTCACTAACCCTCCTTCTGTGGCTTTGGTCAAGACAGTTAATTCTCTATGCCTCAGTTTTCCTATCTGCAAAATAGGGAGATTGAAACCAATCTCATGAGGTTGCTGTACGAATGAAACAATATAGTGCATGTAAAGCACTTAGCCAGTGCCTGACATACAGTAGTCACTCCAACACCAATGGTCTATTGTTATTTTTATGTGGGAATTTTAGGCAATAGGCGCACAATGAATAACTCCCTACATCCAATTTCCCAAGAATTCCTGTTTGGATTCCTACAGATTGCAGGTTTGATATTTGAGGAGAGAGCAAAGTTCTAATCTTTCTAGCTCATCCTAAAAATAGTCAGCTCTTCTGTGTACATTCTGTCAGCTCAGCAAAGCCCCATCTAGGGAACCGGGAGATTGTGTAAGGCAATCTTTCTAAACCGCGGTCAAATGTTCTTCTCTACCCGAGAGTAACTCACAGAAGATGCACATGAAGATAAAGGGCTGGCCCGGTAGTGTGTGTGGGAGGGTGAGGAAGTTGGGGGTGGGTCTTCCCACCCAGGCTGGGGTCTGGCGTCTGGAGCCTCAAGGATAAAAGGCACGTGCATCCTAGAGAGAAGGGATATTTTACTCATTCAACCATTCAAGTCATCTGAAAGACATTTACTGAAAACTACCAGCTCAGAAACTGGTAAATGCCCAAGATGCAGAAGTAATTAAGTATACCTAACCCTAGAGATCTCACGGTATGTTCAAGCTTATTTATTGAAATCTTTAAGCATTCAATAACAACAACAACAATAATAATTAATATTTATTGAGCATTTATTAGGTGCTCAATAAATAGTTCTAAAGCTTTACATGCATCATTCACTCTTAATCCTTATCTTAACCTCATGAGATAAGGACTTTATCCCCATCTGCTGATGAAAACATCGAGGTACCAAGAGGTTAAATAAGTTATCTGGGCTCTTTAGAAACTGTCTTACCTGGAAAGCTTTCAATTGTTGCCCCCAATGTGGGGGGCATCTAACATATGAGGCATCACTGGTTGTCATAGAAACAGCAAAGGAACGTAAACCTAGTGCACTTTGCTGCTGGCAAACTAATTAACACCCTCTGTGGACTTTCTTAAGTCCCTCTCCAGGCTCAGACTGTTCCCTCCCTGAGAAGGTCTTCCCCTCTACTCTACTCATCTTTCAAAGCTCAACTCCGTCGCCACCGCTACCAAGAAAATTTTCCAGAGTGCCCTTACCATACCACCTAGGTACAATCTCTCATACCTTGGTGTTTGTCCAACTCTGGTGGCGCTTACATTCTGCCAAAATGTATGATCTGCTGTGTATCTGCCTTATTTGCCTACTAAATGAGTTTTCCTCCAAAGCAGAGACCTTGTTTAGTCAACTCTCTTATCTCCAGGGCCTGGAATTCACGCGTGGATTAATGGGCACTAAACCCATATGCCTGGCTCATAGCAAGCCCACGTAGGTGCTTGACAACCGTTTACAGAATGGAATTGGAAATTGACAAAATGAGACAACACGAGGAGAAAATCTCGCATCCCAGAGTTGAAGCGTGAGGAGGAGAGTCAGCAGATGCTATGAGCAAGAAAGGCCAACAGGTTAGACAACCGAGACTTCCTAAGATTTAACAATTAGACTGCCCTCCAACTTAATCCACTCTGTCCTCTCAAGCAAGCTGCTGGATTCCCCAATCACCACCCAGAGTAGATGAAAAGCAGAAGTCATATTATTATTTTGTGCAACTTTGGGGGAAAACCACAGTTTCTACTCCTTTGGCTTCCACGCCCTGTGCTGCCCATCCAACTGTTTCCTCCCATCCACACAAGAAAATCCAAAATGCCTCTCTTTAAAAAGCATATGCCATGAAAATCCCGATTTACCAAGACTGTAAATCACTTAGGAGTAATGATCTGCTCTGCCAGAAATGATTTACTTTTATTTTTATTTTTTAAAGGTTTTTTTTTTTAATTGGGGTATAGTTGTTTTACAATGTTGTGTTAGTTTCTACTGTACAGCGAAGTGGAGTCCCCTGTGCTGTAGAGCAGGTTCTTATTAGTTATCTATTTTATACATATTAGTGTATATATGTCAATCCCAATCTCCCCATTCATCCCACCCCCCCACCCCCCATTTCTCCCCCTTGGTGTCCATACATTTGTTCTCTACTTCTGTGTCTCTATTTCTGCCTTGCAAACTGATTCATCTGTACCATTTTTCTAGATTCCACATACATGCGTTAACACATGCACCCCAATGTTCTTTGCAGTGCTATTTACAATAACCAGGTCATGGAAGCAACCTAAATGTCCATCAACAGACAAATGGATAAAGAAGATGTGCTACATATATACAATGGAAGATTACTCAGCCATAGAAAGGAATAAAATTGGGTCATTTGTAGAGACGTGGATGGACCTAGAGACTCATACAGAGTGAAGTAAGTCAGAAATTATTTACTTTTAAAAAAGGATTCTGTAACTGGCAAATTGCCAGTGTGGTGCACTGAAAGTGAACTTGAATTTTCAGAGATTCAATACATAAGTTTGTTTTTTCCTGGCCACATGCTAGGTGCACTGCAGGGTCAGTGGAGTCGGTGGTGAAGTGATGGTGGGATATTTGAGGGAGAACTAGAATGGGGGAGGGCTAGTGAGAACCTGGAACTTGACTCCTCCCCCAAAACCTTCCCACCTGAAATCCCTTTAGAACTGATTTTCACAGAATATGTCTTGAGCTGATCCACCAGAAGTAAAGAGTCCCCATGATCAAATGAGTTTAACCAGTGCACCTGCTCTGTCCTGCTTTTAAAAAGCCTGATCATCATTTGGTTATGCAAGACTCTGAAGAATCCGAAGGTAAAGCAAGTCATTTCATTTTATTTAACCCTAACTTTTAGAAACTTATTTGGTCATGGGACCTTTTTATGATAGAATTTCTAAAAACATTCCATAGAATTCCTTTCCAGAGGAGGCTATCTTGAGAAAGACAGTAAAGTGAAGTGTGTGAGAGACTGGTGTCTGCAGCCAGACAGCCTGAGTTTATGCCTCGCACTCTCTGTGTGATGGAAGCACAGTACTCTACCCATGCTCTGTGCTTCCATTTCCTCATCTGCAAAATGTAGATGATAAGAGGACCACCTCATCAGACAGGGGGGATGTGAGAATTGAAAGCATTAACATAGGTACAGTTCTTGGAATGGATCCCATATTCAGTAAGCGCTCAATAAATACCATCTATAATTGCAATTATTTAGAATGTAGGACGCACGTGTCATCTAACAAGATGAAGACCCAGGTACTAAACATCTCAGGATATTCTTCCAGCCCAGCCCCAACTTTCTGGGAAATGGTAAAGTGTAACTAATGTGACAATATTAGGTAAATAGAGTTACAGGCTAGATGGGGTGTAAGAAAGATACAACCAGCTCTTGGTGGTGTTTCATGTTGACTCCGAAACAATGGAGGAGAGAATGGAAATGGTCCAAGGCTCTGGGTTACTAGCGTGACCTGTGGAGGACAATGGCTGAGGATAAAGCTCAGTCACACCACGTGCATGCTGTGTGATCTGAGGCAAGAAACCTAACCTCTCTGTGCCTGGGAAGTAGAACAACACAGACCTTTTAGAATTCCTGTGAGGATTAAATGAGCAATGAAATGAACAGTGTCTGGCTTCTAGCAAGTAAAGGTAGTCTTGATTATTCTCGTCTTAAAGTGGTAATGTCAATTTTTTGCTTAGTTTTGTTTCTTTTTTTTTTTCTTGGAAATACATAGACTCACAGACTCAGAGCTAAGGGGTACCTGAGAGGTCATCCAGAGAAATATCTTTATTTTGCGGACAAGGAAACGGGGCCCAGAAAGAGAAAGTCGTTTCCCCCAGGTCACATGGCAAGGGAGAGGTAAGGGGAAGAAGCAACCTCCCTTCAGTGACACAGAAAAAAATGGGTACACTTTCCCTGACTGCGCAGGCTCCTGGGGAGGAAGTGAGTCTTTAGAGAGACGTGAGGATAGTAGGAATGGGCATGTGTTCGAGGAGAGCAGAGGACAGCTGCTCGGGAGAACGATCCAAACTCAAACGGTGTTCTATTGGGCCATTTCATCACAGCAGTGCAAGTGTGCTTGGCCATGGATAATGGAAAGAATAACTGTGATTCACTTTTGTCCACTGCCATGCAGCCTTTGAAGAATGTTTGCCATCAACATCTCACTTATTTTATCTTCCTATCAAGCTCATGTGCTAGGTGTCGTTATCCTTGTTTTTAAAAATATTCAGAGAGGTTAATGACAAGCTGGTAATCAGCACAGAGAGGCTCCAGAGGCAGCGCTTCCTGACTCCAAGCCCCTGCTGTGGGGAGCCGCGCCTGACCTGGAGCCAGCCGCCCCATAGGCGTGGGATGGTAACTCTTAATACGTGGATTTAACAGACTTTAATTTCTTAGAGCCACAAAATATTGGGGTTGGCCAAAAAGTTCGTTCGGGGTTTTCCATAACATCTTACAGAAAAACCTGAACGATCTTTTTGGCCAACCCAATAATTCCCCCGTGATGTCCCTCCAATTCATGTCTCCAGTCCCACATTCTCTGAGGAAGCTTCTCTGACCAGCCCAATCCACCAGCCCTCCTGGCTGCTCTGAACAACTCCAGGGTCTGCCATCTACACCTTGATGGACACCTGTCAATCACAGCCTGGTTTCAGAGGAGAAAGGCTCGACATCTTATCATTCCAATGATAACAGTCCCTATACACCCACCAGGAACCAGGCTCCAAGTCAGATGACCTCCACACCCGTAGAGGATGAAGGGGGTAGGAGACAAGTTACTGCCTCAGTTATAGGTTATGGGAAGAACAGTTATCACATCACTTTCTATGAGGATACGGTTTGCGAGTGATATAAATCCTCACAGCAACCCTGAAAGGTAGATATTATTATCTGTATTTTAGGGATGGGGAAACTGAATGTCAGATAGAAAAAATAATTTCCATAAGCTCACACAGCAGGTGGGGTGATAACGATGTTGATTGTGAGAACAATAGGACCTTGGGCAGATTGCCTAAACTGGACTGGGTTCCAGTGGATACAGTGGTGGTGGCGGTAGGGGTGGGTTTTATTGTCACTGTGATGGTCCCTTTCTGGTCCCCTGCTTCCACTCTGCCTCCTGTGTTCTCCACTCAACAGCCGGAGGCATCCTTCGATCTCCATCCCTTCCCTGTTCCTCCCCAGACTTCCCATTTCACTCAGTGCAAAACCCACAGGGCACCCCTGCGGCCTTTGAGACCTTACAGGATCTGTTCCCACGCCTCTCTGACCTCACCTGCCCCCCTCCCCTCCTCATTCACTGCACTCGCCTCCAGCCCTCTTCCTGGAATACACCGGGCAGCACGTTCCCTCCTCCAGGCATTCACCCCTCCTGTCCCCTCTGCCTGGTGCACTCTCCCCAGTACATCTGCAGGGACCCCTCCCTTCCTTCTCAGTGACCCCTTCCATGAGCACCTTTATAAAATAGCTCCCATACCCCATCCCATAATTTTTCTAACCTCCTCATCCCACTTTACTTTTTTTTTTTCTGCAGTACGTGGGCCTCTCACTGCTGTGGCCTCTCCCGCTGCGGAGCACAGGCTCCGGACGCGCAGGCCCAGCGGCCACGGCTCACAGGCCCAGCCGCTCCGCGGCATGTGGGACCCTCCCGGACCAGGGCACGAACCCGCGTCCCCTGCATCGGCAGGCGGACTCTCCACCACTGCACCACCAGGGAAGCCCCCACTTTACTTTTTATCTAAATATCACCTGACAAATTAGGATCGTACATCTCTGTTTGTTATCTATCTCTTCCCACTAGAATATAAGCTCCATGAGGGCAGGGGCATTGCTTGTCTTATTGGTGATGTACCTTCATTGCTTAGACCAGGACCAGGCATACAGTAGGTGTTCTATGCAGATCTACTGCATAAGAGAATGAACTATTAGGCTCCTTTGGGCATCGTGGGCAGAGGGAGAGAGAAGGCAGAAAGCAGGGGCTGAGTAATGTGGGGAGGGGAGGGAGGGGCGCAGAAGAAGGAACTGGGAGCTGCTGCCAGATGCCAGCGGGTGCCCCTGGCAGGCACAGCTGGGTGCAGTGGCTGATCTTCCCCCTTCTCCTCCTCAGAGTGGAGAGCACCCCGAAACCACCCAGAGCTGACCGCCACCCCAGAGCAGGCAAGAAAACTGAAAGCCAAACCGAGAATCTCCCAAGGTGAGGCCAACCTCAACGAGTCTCTAGCCTGCTGATTTGCTACTTCGCTTATGCCCAAGAGATGAAATCAAGGTAGGGGGGGCTGGGAGTTCATCCTAAGAAAAGGAAACTTCAGCCTAAAAAAGCGTCCATAATAACGTTAGGTGTACCCATAAGAGTGCCAGCAGAAAACAGAACTTACCCCAGATGGTGCAGATGGAGAGCATTCGACGGAGGGACCATTTACAGATGTGGGCTGGAGCTGAGGCCCCCGGGGCCAGCAGCAGTGTGAAGCCACGATGCCCCCTGAAGGAACAGAGGGAGGCAATCGTGGTACTGGAGGCTTCGGAGAGAGTGATGGGAACCACCATGGAACCACCATGAAAGATGCTAACCTCTCTCTCTTTCTGCCCTCTGGTCTCCTGCCAGGGCCCTCCAGAAGACAGGTGGCTAGGGAGCTGGGGGCTGCAGTTGGCAGGGTCGGCCTCCAGGGCACAGAGCACGGCAGGGAGTGGATCTGGTGAACTGCGGAGAAGAACCGGCAGAGGTGACTGTTTAATAACCGTTCAGAGTTTTCCTGCTGCTTGGTGCAGAGCCCGGCACAGACTAGAACTGAATAAATGCTTACCAGGCATCCTGCAGCCCCAGCTCCCAGGGTCCACAAGCTGCTCTGTCCTCAATACTCAGCACAAGCACCAACTGAATGCGCTTAGATCACACACATACACACATACACACTCCGACTGAGTTCTTACTATATGCCAAGCGTGTCAAGCCCTTTGCATTCATGGTATCATTTACTCCCTATGGGGTAAGTTTGCCCATCCCTATTTTTTCAGATATGGAAACTGAGGCTAAAACATGTTCATAGCTTTCCCAAGGTGACTCAACTAGTGAGGGGCAGAGCCAGGGATCCAGCCCAAATGAGCCTAACTCAGCGGGCCATGCCTTCAACAACCAAGTTCTCCATCCCTGAGCCTAGCACAGGGCCTGCCCGGTGATGGGAGGTTAAGGAATAGTGACCTATAGTGGGATAGTGGAGGGGTAGTGGAACTCTTCCTACAGTTCCCACGTGAGTGGGAGATTATGAGTTCTGCACATCGGTGGTCTCCAACCCAAGGTTACTAGGTACAAAGTGGAATTGCTCTTCGCTGATCTGAGATGGTCCCCACAAGTCAGGGTGAGGGCAGAGGAATGGAGCTCAGGTCTTCCAATGCCCTGGGTCACTCTGACTCTAAAATAATCAGGGAAGCGCTTGCCTCCCTCCTCACTGCCTACTGACGGATCATCAATTACCCCATCAATGCCAGCCCAAGCTGATCACCTGGAAGTTCCAGCTCTGTGGCTAGAGTTTGGGGGAGTTGGTGATGGGGAAACAAAATGCTGGATTTGTAGAAACCAACCTACTCAAAACTCAGAAAATGACCCCAGAAGGACACTGCATGGATGGTGCAACTCTAGTTTGCCTACCATTTGACTTCTAGCAGGAAGTATTTTTAAAGGGTGTTTTTCTGCCTTGCTGGCCAGTTCCTCATTGAGAAATTCTTTGTGACACTTGGACATCTCAGCTCCCAAAGTGATGACGGGACTTTTTTTTTTAATTGCCACTTCCAGGTTTGGATTCACTTCTTCATTCATCTGGAAGAACAGAAAGGATTTCCAAAAGCTTACCAAACGTCTCCTCTGAGCTCTGAAGACTGGCCTTGTCCCTAGACCCTGACTGTCACCACTTGGAACCACACGGCACAAGACGGGGTGTCTCCACCTCCTCTTTGTTTCCCCCATCGTCAACTCACACACTCAACACAGTTTATCAGCGCCTTCCATGTCCCTCCTACGTTATGAAGCAACATGATACAATCTCCTCTTAGGTTTAGTAAGAAATAGAATGTAACCCGATGGTGAAACCACAGTGGGCTTCAGAGCTGAATGGGCCCCAGATGATGCTGGAAACTTCCTTACTCCCTGCCCTTCCTGGGGACCAAGCAAATGGAAACCATCACCCATTATGGTGGCCCATGGACAGGGTCCCTGCCATCCCTTACACTGCCTACTTACCCTGTCACCCTCCTGCCAGGTCCCTCTGTGCCTCAGTCTTCTCGGTGACTATGAGATGTTAAGTCCTGCTTACTCTGCTGGCCTCCCTCACCTTATCTTTCTTTACTCAGACTCCGTGCCAGGCAACGCCAGGTCCCTGTCATGTCTTGCACAGGCTGTGCTGTTCCATCGCTCTACCTTTGCTCATGCTGTTTCCTCTGCCTGGGACACCACTCTCCCTCAGTCTCACTCCAGCAAACTTCTACTTTTGCTGGAAGACTCAGCTCAGGCTGACCCTGAATGTCATTTCCTGAGCCCCAAGCTGAGCTGTGCCCCCACTGGGAGCCCCAGGTTCCCCTCTGCCTCGACATTTAGTACCTTGTGTTAGAGACATCTGCTTTCTGGTCCACCTCCCACAGTGGACTCTGAGTTCTGGGAAGACCCTCTCTGACCTCTCCTGATCCCCAGAGCCCAGCACAGGGCCTGGCACGCGGTGGATGCTCGAAGGACCTCTGTCTGGCATTTGGCTCGACACCCTTTGTTTGCCCTCATCCTCTAAACAGGCATGTGAATGGGCTCAGTCCCTGCCCAGAGAAACAGGAACTTAGAAATAAGTACAAAGCGACTGAACCTCGTGAGCCCACAGGCTCTTCCACCATTTGTAGCGGGCTGTGAAACAGAGAGTGGACAGCCCAGAACGGGGGCCCCAAGAAGCTGTTGGTGGTGGGCGTCCCCAGGTAGACCCAAGTGGTATAGGTTTCATGGGTTTCAAACCATCCATCCCACCAGAAATTCCAGCACTAGAGCAACTTACCTTTAGCTGAAATCTCTCTCCCTGGTTAAAAGGGAAAGTCTCATGACAAGGACTTCTAAGCTGTCTTTATCCCTGCAGCTTTCTTTATAATCATAAAGTGATACACCTATGCCCATCAACTCATTTAATTTCACAACAACTCTATGAGATTAGTATTATTTTCCCTATTTTATGGATAAGGAAACTAAGTTATTGAGAAATTACGGTGCCCAAGATCACACGTCTCAGAAATTGAAGAGCTAGACCAGCTCTGTCTGGCCCCATGGAGCTTCCTCTTACCCAAAATGTTAAACTGCCTACTTGAACAAGGGAAAAGTCCCTGAACAGGAACCAGGAGACCTGCCACGTGACTGGCCTGGTCACAATCATTCTGACCCTTGATTTCCTCATCATTTCCCTCTAGGTCCAAGGTTACACTAAACTCAGGACACATGTATCATCACTTCCTCTACAGAGCCTCTCCCAACCACTCCAACTCATGGTCAAAGGACAACTAATAATTCTTCCTTTGTGTTCCCACCAGTCCCTTTGTCACAGCACTTATGTATCAGTTGTTATCGCTGTGTAACAAAGCGCTCCCAAACTCAATAGCTTCAAACCAGCGGTCAGAAACCATTTTCTTAAAGTGACACATAGCAAATATTTTAGGCTTTATAGATCACACAGTCTCTGTTGCAATTATTCACTCTGCCTTTGTAGCTCAAAAGAAACTAGACAATAAATAAATGGGCACGACCGTATTCCAATAAAGTTTTATTTACAAAAACAGAGAGCTGGCTGGCTCACAGGCCATAGTTTGCCAATCCCTGCTTTGAGCAGTAAGCATCTGTCATGGTTCACGAGTCTATGAGTTGGCTCAAACAATCTGCTCATCTGGGTTGGGCTCCACTGATCTTGGCTGAACTCACTCATGCATCTGTGGTCAGCTGGCCAGATGCCTGAAGGTTAGCTGGTCTAAGATGCTTATTTGCATACTTGGTAATTGACTTTCTATAAGTGAAGGTGGCAGAGATAACAGGGCTGTGTGTCTTTTATCATCAGGGAGGTTAACCTGGGTTTATTCTTCTAGAAGCTCAGCAAGTTTCCTAGAGACGGTGGAAGCACTCAAGGACAATTGAGACCTAGGCTCAAGACTGGTACAGCATCACTTCCATCACATTTTATTGACAAAGCACCTCACAAGACCAGTCCAGATCCAAGGGGTAGGAAAATAACCTCAGTCTCTTGATAGGAGGAGCTAGGAAGTAACATCTCAAAGAGTGTGGATAGAGCACAAGCCAAAGAATTGTGGCCATGTCCACAGTCATGCCATCAGAGCCAGTGGCACATGTATGTTACATGTACAGCTCCCTCTTTTTAGACTGTAAGACCTTTAAAGATGGGTTTAATCTTTGTATCTCCAGTGCCTATCGCAGTGCCTAGAGTAGTCTATTTTCACCTCCTAAATCAAACCTATCCATCTCCATCACCACCACCTCCACCCCGGTCCAAGGTATTGTCAGCACTCGCCTGGTCCACTGCCATAGCCTCCTGACTGCTGAGGGGGCGGTTAATATTCACTTGAATTGGGAACCAGTTCACATCCATGGGTGCAGAGCAGCCTAGTGTGGAAGAACAGTACCTGGGAGGGGAGGTTGGAGGCTTCCAATAACTAGGAATTGGGCAGAAAGTCCACGGATGCTGATTCCCTGGCCATGATTCTGCTCAGTGTTGGTCCTGGTGCAGCTCCTAACAAGACACCTGGGATGGAAGTCTCAAGAACTTTGGTGCAGGGGACTAATAAAACAAGCCAGGAGCAATGCGGGTTTAGCATCAAAATCAACCCACAGCTCTGCTTCTTTACAAACATCTTAACTTCTCTGTGCCTCATTTCATCATCTGTAAAATAGAAATAAAAATAGAGAACTCCCTTTCATCATAAAACCCAAAACAAAAGAGCTTCTGTTACAGGATGTTGTAATAAAGCTAACACTCATGGTGTGCCCAGAGTGGCTCTAAACCTTTTACCTGCTTTGCTCATTCAATCCCCTCCACAGCCTGATAAAGCAGGTCCTACTATCATCCCCATTTTACAGATGAGGAAGCAGAGGCTCAGAAATGTTTAGTAACTTGTCCAAGTTCACACCGCTAGAAGGACATAGATCTGGGATTTGAGTTCTTGTTCTTTTGTTCCAGAGCCTGTGCGTGATATCACAGACACATTGAACAAACTCCAGGTGACGTTATTATTAAGGCTCCCAGCCCTCCCTAAAGTCAGGCATGCCTTCCTCTTTCCTTCCCATCTGCACTTTCGAGGCCAAATGGCAAAACAGAGGTCCATGTTCTGAGCTTGCCTCTGCCAGTTCCTTACCCCCTGACCTTGAGCAAGCCAGGTCACCTTTCTGAAACTCAGTGTTACCGTGTCCATAAAATGGGTCTAATAATTCATGCCACCCTGGTAGCAATCATGAGGATTAACTGAGACCCTTGTGGCAGCACAAAGTAAGTTACCCAGCAAGGCCCCACATGAAGGGGCTACAGGACGGGGCACTTCCAGGCTCGAAGAATGGGGACACTGAAAGGCCCAAATCTTGGTCAGCGGGTTGGCTCTTACAGAGAAGGCCACCCCCGCCTGGAAGTCACCTTGTTTCTGCAAAGATCAACAGAAGCTGAAATCCAAGAGGCTGCCATCTTCCCTCAGAGCAGACCTGGCCGCCACTTTCCTTTTTATCTTCATCGGCTTCAGGTGGTTTGTTTCTTTACAAAAAAGTTTGGCAAGAGATGTTGTCCCAAAAATTTTAAGTGGTTTCGTTTTCTTTTTCTTTCTTTCTTTTCTTGTTTTTTTTTTTTTTTCCTTTGATTGCATGTAACTTCAAACTATGGTGTCATTTACGGACTCCAGGTGGCCTCCTGCTGTGGGTCCCACACGGAGCTCTGCTTTCTAAATCTTTGGCTCCTGCCACGCTGACCCTGAAACCACAGCTCTCCTTTGAGGTCGGGTCACATGGCATCTGAGGGCTCCATAACCTTCAAGGGGCGGTCTGGGCTAGCCCGGATTCTGATTTTTTATTTTAAGCTCATCCCTGTTATTAAACAGTGGTGCGTTTAGGCTTTGTAGATCGCACAGTCTCTGGGGCAATTATTCACTCCGGAAGAGCTAGACCAGCTCGGTCTGGCCCTGTGGCACTTGGCTCTCTCCTCCCAATGCGTCTCCCAGATTTTCAGTGTTAAGTTCCGTGGGTCTAACCCTCCCACTCTTGACTCCTTATTCTGGGAGACGTGACAAATAAGGCTGACCAAGATCTGCTGCACTTGGACGTGTAGAACATGTATAACATATGCTTCCCGCTCTCCTGGATTCCTGAAATCAGGACACTTCATGTTAAGACAGTAATTTTGGAGAGGAGGCACATTAAACCCCAGACGTCATTTACACTAGAGTATGATTGGCCTGTTAGCAGATCTGAAAGCAGTTGTCAGGTGGAGAAGGTGGAGAAGATGAAACTTCTGGGAGTTACAAGCAGGACGAGATACCACAGCGGGTACAAAAGGAGTAGGAACAGGATTGTCACGTGCTGACAATGAACTTGACTTCTGTCATGACTTTGCCTTGTGCTGGGACCATGCCAAAGCTTCACTCTGAAAGGAGGTCACCGTCTAATAGACCTCCATATTGTTTATGAAATTTATTCTTTATTTACTTTATTTAATAAATTTCATAGAGTACATCTATCAACTCTGTGTTAGGGGTTGTTTTAAGCTCTCTACAAATATAATCGAATTTAATCTTCACAACAACCTCACTAGATAAGTAACATTAGCATTCCCATCTTACAGATGAGGAAAGTGGGGTCCAGACGAATTAAACGATTTGCCAGACGTCACGCAGCTTCTAAATGGCAGAGCAGAAGTTCAAATCCAGGCAAGTCTTGCTCTAAAGTCCACGCTATTAACTTTTATGGTGTAAAAGCGAAAGGATACAAAGCCATGAGTATAATTTTATCTTTTATGGGCAAATAAATGAATAAACTCTTGTGATGAGTAAGTCATTTCAACATTCAACTTTAAAAGCATTTTCAAGATTCTCAGAACCCGTAATCAGAGACTGGCTTACGAACTTGATGATGACATTCATTAATGCACCTTTTTGACGCATTCAACAAGTATTAACAAAGCACCCTCTGTGCCTTAGTCTAGACACTGAGTAGACAATCATTAATGAGACAGTCGCAGCCCTGCCTGCCTGGAGCTTACAGTCTGGCCAGCAGTCAGGGCCTCAGCTGGGAGTTGTAATATAGGTGGCAGGTATGGACCAGCTCACCGTGGGAGTCCCGGGGTGGGGGGATGGGGCAGGTGTAGAGAAGTGACGTCTAAGCCGAGGCCTCACAAAGAAGTAGGAGCCTGCCAGATGAGAAGGCAGAGGCACAATGAACCAAGAAGCAGAAAGCGCAAGTGCAAAGTCCCAGGGGTGATTGAGAGCTGGATGGCTAGGAAAACAGAAAGTTGAGCGAGGCTGTTGGCAGGAGGGAGGTCAGCTGTGGAAGCTGACGGCAGACAGACACCACAGGGTCATGTGGACCCTGACGTGAAGTTAGGGTTTACCCTGAGGTCAAAGGGGAGTGAACCGGGGAAGGCACTGAAGCCAGGGTGGGCCAGGTAGAGTTCTGAGGTGGAACGGACTGGAAGCAGGGGTGACTTCCAATAACCACAGAGAGCAAAAGCCACATCTCTCCCCCTATACGGGCCTCTAGATCTGTGGGTTGATTAAAGGGGACTGAACCTGATTACCTCAAGTTAAATACAACAGTTTACCTTTCAAAAAGTGTCTGGACCCACTTCTCCTTGAAACAATACAGACTTGGCAAAAAACACATGCCTGTAAAAGAAATAATCCCCAGTGATGAGAGAAACCAAACTGAAGAGTCTTCAGGGTTATGGACTAAAAGATATTTGATTCTATTTAACTTTCATTTCCCCAGACTCCATCAGTACAGGTCAAAAATGAAGACAAAGGGGGACAGACAAATGGGGACACTGTGACAGAAACAAAGTGGTGCTAGTGGCTTGTCCCACCCCAACCAGGGGTGTGTTGAAGCCTGTCCATCCACCTTCCCTTTGCCTCTCGCCTGGGTTTTCGGTCATTTCCATTGTGGCCACCATCATTCACGAAAGCTGAGCTCATGCCTCCTGGCCGCCCACCTGGCCTGCTTCGGAGCTGCTTTCTCTTCCACACTGTAAGTCACGTGATGTGAAACCCTCTGATGCAGCCACAAGGCTGAGCAAATGCGCTGCCTTGGAAACCTTTCGGCACAGCTTCTTCATTCCCCAACAGTGTCATTTTGAGTGTTTGCCGGATGCCAGGCACTGGGGACAGAGGGGTGAATAAAACCCAGTCCCGACCCTTGAAGAGAGTCTAGCCTCATGGAGGAGGGGAGGGCGCTTACATCGGGTTCTCCCATTTGGAGGCATCTCAAAGCCTGATGCCCGGGTATCGGCACAAGTGGAATGTCACCAGGTGAAGGGCAGGGGGAAGGCATTCCAGGGAGAGGGTACAAGCAAGGTATGGCCTCAGCCTGGCCTGTCAGAAGGGCAGATCTCCCCCTTTAGTGCTGGAGAGAGCCCTGGTAATTTGCTCCAACTTGAGCTGAGAGAGAGAAGCAATAACAATAAGAATGGTAGTAGCTTACTATATTCTAGAACTTTCTGTGATGATGGAAATGTTCTGTATCTGTGATGTCCAATAGGGTAGCCACTAGCCACATGTGGTTATTGTGCCCTTGAAAGGTGGCCAGTGCCATAGATGAACTGCATTTTTAACTTTACTTTATTTAAATAGCCACATGTGACTAGTGGTTCTAGATTACACAACACAGTACAAGTTATTGTAGTCACTGAGTGCTTTATGGGTAATATATCAATTCTAAATCAAAGATGAGATAAGCGTGATTAATTATCACCTCCACTTTACAGATGTAGAAACTGAGGGCCAGAGAGGATAATTTGTCCAACTCGCTCAGTTAGAAGTGTCAAGCCAAGATTCAAATCCCAGCAGACTAAACCCAGAGAGAAGAAATGGTTCCCTCATCATTCATTCATTCATTCATCCCAGAGACGCATAGTCATTGTGTGTCTGACGTAAATCAAGCACCGAACCACGTGATGGGGATACAGACATAAAAGGGGTGTGGGCCCTGGCCAAGGGGAGCCAAAAATCTATAGAAGGAGACAGACAAACGAAAGGAAGCCTCACAGCCAAGTCACAACTGCCACGTTCAAGTTCAGTTCACAATGCCGAGGAGCCCTCAGCCAGGGCCATTAACCCAGCACAGAGATGTTAGGGTATCTGGACAAAGAGAAAGCCTTCTCTACAAGCAAATACTTTCTGCTTCCTGAGCCCTGGCTGGGTCCTCCAACTCTCCTTGCTAGGTGCCTTCCTCCCTGTGATGGGGAACACATGAGAGGGAAGGGAAGGGCAGTCCCAGGGAGGGGGTCAATCCCCCCTCTCCCACTGAAGCCCACAGGACATGCAACAACTCAAAACCTCCCCTGACGTGCCCTCAACTGTCCAAATTGGTCACTGGTAACCCACTCACACTGTGATCTCCAACACTTTCCAAGTTTTGCATCTTCCAGAGCCTAACCTGGCACTCAATTCATAACAGACCTGCACCAAGGCTGTGGAGCTTTAGGATCAGTTAGACCACAAGTTCAAGGTCCAGCTCTACCACACAGTGCCCCAGTGACCTTAGGCAAGCTTGTTTTAAACTTTCTGAGTGGCAGTGTCCTCATCTGAAAAATTGGAATAATAATATTTACTTTCCAGGGTTTTTATGAGGATTAAATGTGTGCAAAGCCCCTAATACTTTGTAGACTTTTAATAGATGGTGACTATTGTCATTAAAATTGTTATCGATTAGAGCTAAGAGCAGACCATGTCCCCTTGCTCCTCTGTCCTTCCCATCAGGGCACTGAGGCAAAGGAAGGAAACCAGAGGCACAGAATGTGTGGCTGAGTGTTAGGAGGCCTGGGGTCTCATCCAAGCTTGGTCATTCTCATAAAATTCATGTCATGTCCCCGCTCTGCATCTCAGGCTTCCCAGCTGTAAAATGAGACTATTGGCCTTAAACTTGGTAATCTGACATACAAGTGCCTACTGGGACAGTGCAGGGAAAGAAAATGGGCCAAGGAAACCTAATATGGGGGCATCTACCATTCAACTCCCACTGACACTTGTCGCATGGGAATTCCGGCCTACTGTTCCCAGATATTCTGATTTTCACCAAAGCTGGACATGCCATTTACGACCACCTGGATGGTCCTGGAGGGCATTAGGCTGAGTGAAATAATTCAGACACAGAAAGACATATACCGTATGATCTCATTTATATGCAGAATCTGAAACAAAACAAAACAGAAAAGCAAGCTCCTACATATAGAGAACAGATCAAGGGTTGCCAGACGCTGGGAGTAAGGTGGGAGAAACGGGTGAAAGGAGTCAAAATGGATTTTTGTAAAAAAAAAAAAGAAAAGTCGGGCTTCCCTGGTGGCGCAGTGGTTGAGAGTCAGCCTGCCGATGCAGGAGACATGGGTTCGTGCCCCGGTCCGGGAAGATCCCACATGCCGCGGAGCGGCTGGGCCCGTGAGCCATGGCCGCTGAGTCTGCGCGTCCGGAGCCTGTGCTCTGCAGTGGGAGAGGCCACAACAGTGAGAGGCCGGCGTAACGTAAAAAAACAAAACTAAAACTAAAACAAAAACAAAAGGTCTTGCATTAAAAGGAGATGGTAACTCTTTGCATCGTTAAATCTTATCAAACACTGTAAAGTGAAACTAAGCAAGTCTTCATGTCAAGGCTGGTCCAGTGGCTGCCACCATGGCCTCTACAGGCCAGGTAACCTCTCAGGACCTCTCAGCCCTGATGGGCAGCAAATCTGCTCCTTGGGGCCTCCGAGACGCTGCCCCTCCACCCCTGCTGCTCCCTTTGCCTGTTTCTGAGAAAACACATCTTTCAGGTCCCCTTTTCGGTTCCTTCCCCCACACACGTCACAGACCTGTGAGGCCACAGAGGGTGTCCCTCTGAGGGCTAGGCCTCCTGGAATCTCACACTGATGCATCCTGGCAAGTTCTCCTTGCATTTCCAGGAGGCTCCGAACCTCTCAATTCCCAGTTCCCGTTTGTGATGATTGATTTCTTACACTGACCTCACTCCCCGCTGCGCCGAGCAGAAAAGGTTGATGAAATCATCTTGTCAGCCACCACGTAGGAGAGCAGGTGTGAAATCCGAGGCTGAGCTGACAAGCCAGAGGGTGTTAAGAGCCATCCCCCTGTCAGGCACTGTTCAAAGGATGTTGTAGGTGTTTAATCAACCTCAGCTTCGTAGCACCTCCGCAAGGTAGGTACCATTATCAACATCTTTTTGCAGAGGAGAACACTGAGGTCACTGAGGTTCAGTAACCTGCCTGGGGTCACCCAACTAGCGCTGCTGAGACCCAGGTGGTCTGGCTCCAGAGCTCCAAGCTTATAAGTCATATTCTCTCTGATGTTGAAATACAGCGTCAACCCCTCCAGGATGGGGTTGAAGGATGAAGCCCAGCCTCCATGGGTGGGCTGTCTGATTCAGCCAGTCTTGCCCTCCAGTATCATATCTAACTCCCTTTGTGAAATCACGTGTGCCTCTGTGCCTTTGCACATGCTGATCCCTCTGCCTGAAACGTTCTTCCCTCCATTCTCTGATTGGTGGGCACCATGGCTGACCCTTCGAAGCATGTCTTCTGTGAAGTCATCCCGGACTGTGGATTATTCCCTTCCCAGGCCTGCATCTGCATGGTGTGTATTTTCATCACTGAAGGACTCCCACTGGACAAGCTATATGTTATCTCCTTGTAGGATTAGGAGGTCCTTGAGGGCAGGGCTAGCCTTCATCATCCAGCCCTGACAACACAGCAGGTTCAACACATGGTGTCCAAGGTGACCTACACTGAACCCCTCCCTTTGTCTTGCCTGAACTCCTTTCATGTTTGGTTTAGCCGCACCCCACGAGGACCCAGATATCATGGTTGGGGGACAGTGTTGTGGAATCAGCCAGTGGTGTCACCCTGTATCAGTTTGCTAGGATTGTCACAACAAAGGCCTACAGACTGGGTGGCTTAAGCAACAGAAATTTTTATTTTCTCACGATCCTGGAAGATGGAAGTCCAAGATCAAAGTATTGTCGGCAGGCGGATTCTTCTGTGGTCTCTCTTCTTGGCTTGTAGATGGATGTCTTCTTCTAGTGTCTTCACATGGTCATCCCTCTGTGTGTGCGTGTCTGTGTCCCAGTCTCCTCTTCTCTTTTTTTTTAAAATTTTTTTAAAATTAATTTATTTATGTATTTATTTTTGGCTGCATTGAATCTTTGTTGCTGTGTGCGGGCTTTCTCTAGTTGCGGCAAGCGGGGCCACTCTTCATTGCGGTGCACGGGCTTCTCCTTGCTGTGGCCTCTCTTGTTGCAGAGCACGGGCTCTAGGTGCGCGGGCTTCAGCAGTTGTGGCTCACGGGCCCAGTTGCTCTGTGGCATGTGGGATCTTCCCAGACTGGGGCTTGAACCCTGGTCCCCTGCCTTGGCAGGTGGATTCTCAACCACTGCGCCACCAGGGAAGCCCCCAGTCTCGTCTTCTTATAAGGACACTAGTCAGGTTGGGTCAGAGCCCAACCCAATGACCTTAATCACTTTTTTTTTTCTTGGCCATGCTGCACAGCTTGCTTAATCACCTCTTTAAGACCCTATCTCCAGGGACTTCCCTGGTGGTCCAGTGGTTAAGAATCCGCCTTCCAATGCAGGGGACGTGGGTTTAATCCCTGGTTGGGGAACTAAGGTCCCACATGCCAAGGAGCCCCCGCACCACAGCTAGAGAGAAGCCTGTGCGCCACAAAGATGCAATGAAAGAGCCCACGAGCTGCAACCAAGACCCGATGTGGCCAAAAATAAATTTAAAAAAATAAAAATAAATAAAAAAGACTCTATCTCCAAATACAGTCACATTCTGAGGTCCTGGGGGTTTAAGACTTCAACATAGGGATTTGGGGGAGATACAATTCAGCCCATAACATACCCCAGTTCGCCTCTTTCCTCCTGCCCCCCGCTAGGTGACCCGTATGCAGCTTGAATCACTACAGATCAGGCTGGGAAAGACTTTCATGAGTATTCAGCTCAACACTGGCATTTCACAGATGGGGAGACTTGAGGCCCACAGAGGGGAATTGGCTTACTACCCAAATCACCCCACAAATCCAGTCAAAGCTCCCGACTGCTGGTCCAGGGGTCTTTCTGTGACCGCACATCCATTTGCAAATACCATCTTTGCTACTTTGAGCTCCCATCCAGCTGCCAAGGCAGAACAGAGGGGAGGCTGGTGGGAGCCAGAAGCAGATTCCCTGCCAGGAACTCTCCTACCTTACCTGAAGCCCAGGCCTCTGGAGCAGTCCCCAGCTACCTGTGGGATTTCTGCAAGCTGCCCCTGGTCACCCAGGCTCAACCTGAGAGCTCCCAGAAGGGGAATTCGATCAAAATACCAAGCATTTGACCTTCTTTTCCAATCCAGAATGTCAGTAAAACAAGAGCCCCTCGCCACACGACGTGCTCTGCTTCAGTTGGTCAAAGGCTTCCCAGAGGCTGCAAGTCACCCCCGCTGTCCTGGGAGCCTGGGGGGCAGCCCCACAGCCCCTGTTTCATAGCCTCTTCAAGCCTGCACAGCCCAAGGCAGGGCAGCTCACGTCTGCATAATACAAGACTCTCTGGGACTTCCCTGGTGGCGCAGTGCTTAAGAATCCGCCTGCTAATGCAGGGGACACGGGTTCGAGCCCTGGTCCGGGAAGATCCCACATGCCACGGAGCAACTAAGCCTGTGCGCCACAACTACTGAGCCTGCGCTCTAGAGCCCGTGTGCCACAACTACTGAAGCCCGCACACCCTAGAGCCCATGCTCCGCAACAAGAGAAGCCACCGCAGTGAGAAACCCACACACTGCAATGAAGAGTAGCCCCCGCTCGCCTCAACTACGGAAAGCCCACGTGCAGCAATAAGGACCCAACGCAGCCAAAAATAAATAAATTAATTAATTAAAAAAAAGAATCTCCAGGGCCCCCCTCAGTCTGTCCACACTGTGCGAACTCAAAGCCCTCCCACGGCTCTCCATGCCTCCCAAGAAAGTCCATCCTCCTCCGTGTGACCATCAAAGCCTTTTGCCTTGGCCCCCAGTTAGGAGCATAGACCTTGGGGCCAAATTGCTCCTGTCCAAATCCTTTCTATCTGTGCAACCTTAGAAAACTGACTTAGTCTCTCTGTGCCTCAGTTTTATCATCTATAAAATGGGGAGCATAGCAAAGCCTTCTTTATAAAATTGTTCTGTATATTAAATTAGTTGATCTGCGTACAGCACGTGGGTAGTGCCTAGAATATACTAAGCCCTGTGTAAATATTGGTTACATACATACATTCCCTTCACCCCACCCAACACAACAAGCTTTCCTAAGAACCCACATTGTACAAGGCACAGGAAAGGGCTTATGGATGCAGGCATACTTGATATGGCCTTGAAGGGCAGGGAAATACTCCTGGGTGGGTGGGGCCGGGGGGTGGAGTAATTCAGGTAAAGGAAAGCACCTGAGCAGAGTCAGTCTGGCTTAAGAGCAAGTGGGTGTCGGCCAAACAATAGACCCTAGGTGTTGAGGAGGAAAAGACAGGAGCTCAAATCTTGAAGAAAAGGGATGCTACAGTGAGGGGCCTCGGGGTGTGGACCCCTTATCAGTCTAGGGATGGGCCACACACGTGTCCTCTCTGCGCCTTGCTCACCCTCGTCCTGTCTCTGCTCACGCTGCCAGTCAGCAAACACTGAGTTGCAACTCTGTCCCGACTCAGCATTCAGCCCAGGATATAAAACCGCATGGGGTATGTAATGTCTCTGCTCTAGCAAGAAGACAAGTCGAAGAAGCTAATTAGCCAGTTTGAGTGTGATGTCAGCGAAGAGTAAGACCCTGGACGTAGGGCAGCGCTAGCTGAACCTGGGGGGTCAGGGAGGGCTTTCTGGAAGATGAGACATGTGAGCAGAATGGTGAAGGGTATGTGAGCCTTTGCAGTGGGGGAAGGTAAGGAATGTTCCAGTCTGTGAGAAGGCACAAGAGCATGGAGTTGCTTATGGCTTGACACAGCAGGAGCAAAGGGCACACAGGCCAAGAGGCAAGGGACGGGGCTTCTGGGGAGGAAGTGACCAGAGCTGAAGGGGCCGCATGGAACAGGCGGAGGAGCTGTACCATCTCTAGGAGTCTGTGGGCTCAGGGATGGAGCTGGAAACGGGAGAGGCACGAACAGAGCTGCATTTTAGAGGGAACCCTGTCGGTTCCCCCAGCACCAGAGCCTGAGACAAGAATATGAGTGGAGGTGGTTTATTTGCAAGGTGACCCCAGGAAGCAGTGACAAGAGAAGGAGAGTGAGCTAGGGATTTGGGGAAAATACAGTGAAGGATGCGTCATTGTGCAGGTTATCCCTGTGGGAAGCTAGAACCGGTCCTGCTGGGCACACTCGGAGACACCGTTAATGAACTTCATATTGTCGCCAACTTTGAGTCCCCACTGTTTGAGGGCAGCCTCCAAGACGCATGAACTGCCTCCCCTCCCATAACATTCTTCCAGGTTGTTCCTTGGCCGGGGTTGATGGGCCTTCTCTGGTTTTGAACAAGCCCTGAAAGTTTGAAATAGGACACTCATGTATGCGTGTAGCTGTCCTCATAGCTGTGCTGAAATCAGGTGGCTCAAGGGAGGTGTGGGGCAGGGGACCACAGAAGCATCTGCAACAATGTCCCAGGTACAAGGTGCATGGTAAGAATTGTGTTTTGTTGCAAATAACAGAAAAACAAAAAATAATAGTGGCTTAATCAGGTGAGATATTGCTTTCACCCTTGCACTGAAGAAGTCCAGAAATAGTGATTTAGGGCTGATGTACATGTGAAGGGCCTTCCTCTAGCTATGGAAGGCCATACTCTAAACGGCCTGAGGTAGCTATTAGAGCTTCAGCCATCAGATCCGTATTCCAAGCAGCAGCAAAGAGCCAAGAGAAAGAATGCTCCCTCTCCACCTTAAGGAAACTTCCCAGCCCTTCCACTTGACACTTCTGCTTCTATCTTCTTGGCCAGAACTTCGGTTCCTGGTCATTCCTAGCTGCAAGAGAGGCTGGCTGATGTTGTCTTTTAAATTTATTTATTTATTTATTTTATTTATTTTGGCCACACCGCAGCCCACAGGATCCCAGCTCCCCAGCCAGGGACTGAACCCGTGCCCTCTGCTGTGAAAGCGCAGAGTCCCAGCCACTGGACTGCCAGGGAACCCCCAGATCTTGTCTTTTAGATCACTGGCTATGTAGCTAACTAAAAATTGGGGTTCTTTAACTAAGAAGGGAGAGTTAATAGACCTTAAGAGGTGACTAGTAGCACCTGCCACAAGGATGTGAGATATAAGTTGGAAGTTAATTAAGAAATAATTGTCATAATCCAGGGAGAGATGGAGAGGGCCTAAGCAAGGGAGAGGGTGGGGAGGGGATGGAGAGGGGGCTGCACATGTCAAATGTCTGGGTGTGAATTTGGCAGGACTCAGTGAGGGACGTGGACAGGAAAGGAGGGCCAGGAGTCAGGCAGACCATTCACGCAGGCAGGGAATATATAAGACAAACAGTTTAAGGGAAGACCATGAGTTCCACTGAGGACATGCTGAGTTTGAGACGCTTCAAGGACAGCCAGAGATGTCCAGTAAGCAGATAGTTGCGTGTTCAGGAGGTCAGGAGAGAAATCTCTGCCCGAGAAAGCAACTTGGGGGCATCAGCCATTGGGCAGTGGAGGGTCCTCAGGTTGAGAATGTAGAGGAAGGGAGTGGGGGGTCAGACAGAGCAACAGGCCAACATCAGCACGTAAGGGGCACGGGAGGCTGACCTTTGTGAAGTCACCCAAGGGTGGGAGAAGAGCCGGGGGTATTTACACCCTTGGGTGGCTGTGTCTCTCTGTCGAAGCAGCTAACAGGAAGTCCCCTCTCATAGCTATACTCACTTGGCCTTCAAGTCTAGGGCTAACAATGGCTCTTTGAGATTATTCATCCTAGCATGCTGTACTATTTCCTGTTGGATTCCCTTAATCCTCCCTTACTTTTGTAAACAATGCCTTCATTAAACTCTCCTTAATTACAGAGATGATAGAGGTAGATAAATAGATGATAGACAGATAGATAGATACATAGATAGATATAGGAAAGAGAATAAATAAATGGATGGGAGGATGGATGGATGGATGGATGGATAGTAGATAGATGGTAACAGGGAAATTTAGAAGGAACAGTGCGAGAGGCAGGGGAGAAGCAGCCGTCAAGGGGGAAGTGAAAGGTGACCCCACGTTAGTTAAGAGGAGGCTGTGATGCATCCATTGGATTTGCCACAGAAGGTCGGTGATGACCTGGCAGAAGCCAGACTGCAGTGGGTGGAGAGGAGAAATGAGTGGAAGATGAGGAAGCGGGGACAACTGCTTTCTCCATCACCTCCACCTAAAAGGCCTGCCTCAAATGTCACCTCCTCCACAAACCTCCTCTGAACCTTCCTCCTTCCCCTGTGTGCCCTGAGCATCCAGTCAGCCACCGGCCACAGACCAGTGGCTGAGCTCCCAGGGTAGGGGTCCTCTGGGACCCTGCCACATGCCCAGTGCCCCACACCATGGAAGGTGCCTCCCAGCCTCTCAGCATCCACTAAAGGACCGCAGCCTGCCCGCCACTGCCCTCACCTGATTCCTTGGCCATGAAAAAATGTAGGAGCATCCAATGGTCATGGACATCTCTCTTTTGTACAATCTCCAGGACAGGTCCAGGAGGTGGCCTCTGTTACAAGACAATGCCCACACTGTTCCTGGAGGCTCAGTAAGGAGCCCAGCTACTACTGCCCAATCACCCTGGACTGTCACTGCCTAGATCTGTCACTCAGGGTCAACTCTGACCCCTTGGACCAAGGCTCCATCACCAGCAAAAAGAACTATACATAGCCAGCCACAAAGCTGACCTTTACAGGGCACTTCCCATGTGTTGGGCATGGCCTAGCGTGGTGCTTGTATCATGTCAGTTAACCTCATAACAACTCTATGAGACACATTCTATTCTTATCCCATTTTATGGGACTCAGAAAAGACCAGTCCCTGGAGTGATTTGACATTTTCAGATCCAAATCTCTCTTCTTGGCAAAATCATGAGGAAATAAGGATGCAAAGAGAAGGCAATTGGCACTCTTGCTGGGCACCTTACCTTATAACAGCTCCGCGAGGGGGAGCAATTCATAGATAATCAGACTGAGGCTTAGAGAGGGTAAGTGTGGCCAAGTGGGTTAGTGACGAAGCCCAGAGCTATGATTTAAACCCAGGCCACCCACCTCTTTTGTTTGATCTGCTTGATCATTCTCAACTCGGAGAGGCAGGTAATGTTATCCCCACAGCACGGATGAGCAAACGAAGGCTCAGGCAGGTTGGAATGACTTGGTCAATGTTGCTGTGAGATAGGAGGGCTGGGGGGTGGGTAGCAGAGGAGGAACGCAAGGGGGAGAGCTGGTACTTGAACCCAGACCTCGGACTTTGAAGCCTGCTGACACCAGGTGGGGAAGATGGAATTGAGAGATGGAAGTCTCTTCCAAAAGCCGTGGTCTCTGTGGCTTTTATACCCCTCACTTCCGCGCCTTAGGCAGAGTAATCCTCCCCATGCCAGCCTCCGTACTCAGTCCTGCTCGTGTGGAATAACCTGTGGAAATGGCAGGCCTGGGAAGGGTTGGCATGTGTGATGGAGCCATTCCCAGGCTAATCCTCTGAGCTCCTTGCCCCCCATCCAGGAAGGGAGGAAGACGGGGCATAACCCTACTGTCATCGCCTCATCTTCCCTGCTCCACTCTTCCCTGGCAAGGCCATCCCTCTGAGCCTGTGGGATGTGTGGGAGAACAGAGAATGGCTTGGGTTCTTGGAAAGCTGATTCACTCATCTTTCACAGAAAAGAAGACTGTCTTGTTTTCTGGACCCAAGTGGCGCTCGCCCTTGCGCAATCCTGCCCTTTGAATCTCCTGGGTGATACCCAGGCTGGAAATCTGTGCCTTTTGAGACTTCAGACCTGTCCACCCTCCCTGATTAGTAGCAAAAACAATCACCGACTCAGGGCCATCACCCCAGGTCCTGCCTGCTGAGAGATGCTTCCAGCTTCCGATCAGGAGCCTGAGAACAAGCTCCATCGCCCACTGTGATGAGAGGAAGCCACGCCCTGACGGCTTCCAGCTTCTGAAACACTGAGAGTGGCCCGTTTCTGGGAAAGGGGAGGTGTCTGCCTCCCCTGGGGGAAGATTCGGGAGACCTCTCCACAGGTAATCTAAATAAACCCGAATGCTCTGGGACAGTCGTCTTCTTTGCTTTCCTCCAGTCGTAAACATAGTGGAGGAAGGCAAAGAAGCAGATATCAGAGTCAGACAGACCTGGATGCGGATCCTGCCACCACCAAACTGCTCTCTTCCTTTGGGAACACTCACTTCTCTGAGTCCCTCAGTTTTCTCACCTGTAAAATGGAGCTGGTTATCACAACTGTTGAAAATGACACCTGGGACTTCCCTGGTGGCGCAGTGGTTAAGAATATGCCTGCCAATGCAGGGAACACGGGTTCGAGCCCTGGTCCGGGAAGATCCCACATGCCGCGGAGTGGCTGGGCCCGTGAGCCACAACTACTGAGCCTGCGCTCTAGAGCCCATGCCCCGCAAAAAGAGAAGCCACCGCAATGAGAAGCCCGCGCACCGCAACAAAGAGTAGCCCCTGCTGGCCACAACTAGAGAAAGCCCGTGCACAGCAAAGAAGACCCAACGCAGCCAAAAATAAATAAAATAAATTAATTCGTTAAAAAGTAAAACAAACTAAAAACACGGAGAATGCTCGCTGAAGAAATCAGCACGTAGGACTCCGTGTCCCCCAAAGGCAGCAAGATGAGGTTCAGAGAAGGCAGAGAGCTCACTGGGGCGCAGAGCCAGTAGGAGGCAGAGTCGGGGTGAGCTTCCTCTCACCAGTTAATCAACTACCTCTATGGGTCAGCCACCTTGGTTCCATTTCACCCAGGAGTTCCTCCTGTCCCTTCACTGGCCTCTAGAAACCAGAACGTCAGTGCAGTGACCTCTGAACCACTTTATATTCAATCGCATGTCCCATTTGATGAACATTCAGACCCTTGACATCAGAAGAACCAGAGGAACTATTTTCAAACGCAGATGCCTCGGCCCCATGCCCCGGCTCGGGATTTCTCAGGGAGGTTCCAAGCGTGCCTATTCCTGAGAAGGGCAGGTCTGATGTAGAACCAGGGCCGAGAACCACCAAACCTAAAATTAATCATAGGAAATAAACACTGAGCACCTGCTAGGTGACGAGCAGTGTCACCGTGGTTAACCTTGCCGCCATCGGCAAAGTGGGCTTCTCTCAGCTTCACATTGTCATGAGGTGGAGGATGAGCCTAGAGGTCAAGGGGCTTCCCGAGCCACAGCTGGCGAGAGGCAGAGGCAAGCTTTGACTCTGGGTCTTTCTGATTTCACTGCCCAGGATCACCGGGATCCCTTTATGTGTAGGCCTACTGTGTGAAAGCCTTAGGGTTATGGGATGAGTCAGACTCACGCCTGGTCTGGGAGCTGACACCTGAATGGGGGTGGCTGACACATCAACAGTTATCTCTAACACAAAGCTGCTGAGAAGAAGGGTAAGCAGAGGCTCCAAGGGCCGTGAGAGTCTAGTGCTGACACTGTGGAGGAACCAAGGAAAACTGCCTGGAAGAGGTGGCGTTTCAGCTGGGTCTTGGCTGATCTCTTGGTTATTTCCATGTGTCACGCAACATGCCTAGCACTATGCTTGGTCCAGGAGATAGAAAGAGAAACAGGACACGGTTCCCGCTCTCATGTCGCTTGCGAGTCTACTGTCCAGCCTTCTCAGCACCTCCCATTTTCTCTGCAAGCCCTCCCTCCCCCACTCCCTCTGCTTTCTCTGGTGCCTCAACTCTCCCTCGCCCTGCCCTGCCCTGCGGTCCAGAGGGTCCTTCGCAGTGAGCCAGGCCTTCTTGGTCTTCCAGGAAATGGGGTGCTCCAGGCCCAGAGCCAGGGAGGGAGAGGCCCGAGGGCCCCGCCAAGGCCGGGGGAGTAGGAGGTGAGCTCCAGAGCCAAAGGGTGAGTCACTGCACCCAGACACCCAAGAAAGGGGGTAATAAGAACCACTTCCCTGGGAAGTTGGGAAGAGAGATGAGATAGGAAGGGAAAGTGCTTTGAGCTCCTCGGGAGAAAGAAACCATAAACAGAGCCAGAGTATTATTACCACAGTCATTACCTGCCTCCATTAAAGGGGCACCCATCTACCTACATGAAGAATCATTAACCTGTCCTGCAACCCACACATGATTGGAATTTTAATATAATTTCATTTTTATTATTAACAGATAAGCCGATGAAATATTCCAAGAGTCATTTTGGCATGTTCATACTCCCCTCCGGGCTGGCTAGGGTCTCCTCCCCCTACGTAGCTAGGAAGGAGAGGCTGAGCCTCCGGGGACCCCTCAGCTCCCCGGCCCCCAGGGCCTCCCCACAGAGGTTTGGAATCATCCCTTGGCCCCCAACTCCATTGTCCAAGCTACCTTTCCCCTCGGTGCCTCATACCTTTTCTGCTTCAAGCGTCTGCCCACAGCTGCCTTATCTATCCTTCAACTAAGGACCAGGAGAATTTAGTCAAGTCCTACTGGGTGCCAGGCACTGGGAAAACAAAGATTAGTTAGACACAGTCCTTGCCTTCAAGCAGATGCGTGCACCAGGGCATTTCATTCATCCGCCCAGCCAGCTCTACTCATCGTACCATGCACCGGGCTCTGTGCGGAGTCCTCTGAGCGCCAAGGTGGATACGCACATCCCCGCCCCCAGGAAACACACCTACAAGGGGAGACTGCCCCCGAAACAACCAAAGAAATATGTCCCAATGCGTACTGTAATAAGGCAATGCCCCCAAGTGATGGGGAGACAAGGCGGAAGGAAGAATTATATCTACCTTCAAGCCGGGCTGGCAGGGGCTTGCTGTCCATGCCTGAGGATGGTTGCCCAGAGGAAACAAACGTAGGCCGGGCCTCAGGCTGTTTGGGGAAGCAAGGGCACTGCAGGCAGAGGGAACAGTGGCAGAATGTGTGGGGAAGGAAGAAATCGGTGTGCTTGGGGCTGGGGAGGTGGGGGAGTTGGGAGGAGGGACAGAAAGGAGGCTGAATGCAGAGGAAGGGGCAGGTTGGGAAGGGCCTCTTAGGCCAGGACTCTAATAACAGCAGAGGTTATGGCCCAGGTGAGGTGTTTTCTTAGCAGTCACTTAGGAAACCCTCCCAACAGCCCTCGGAGGTGCTACTGCCATTTCTCTTTTTCTCCTGAAGACACTGAGACCTGGAGCACTCAGGCTGCCCAGTTAGTAAGAGGAGAAGCAGGTTCAGAGGGACCCTGGCTCTTACTGGAAAACTCGGGGGTCTGACTGAGGACAGCAGTGAGGGGGCTTAGGCAGAGGGAAGGGGAGCTGCAGGCTCCTTGGGGTAGAGCGATGGGGCGTCTGGTGCAGAGCAGGACGAGGGCAGGGGTCGCCATGGGAGAAAGCAGGAGCAGGTGGGGGGTGGGGGGCTGCATGGAGGAGGGGGGCTCCTGGCAGAGCCTGGGCCTCCTCCGCAAGAACCAGGGCCAGCACAGACTGAGATCATAAAAGGGCAGAGCTGGAAGCAACCCTGCGGAGAACCTTCTGGGGAGTAGGACCTTCCTAAATCATTCACCACGCTGCCCCATCTCCCCTCTAAGCCATCCGCACTCTAGTTCAAGTCAATAGCATCTCTTGCTTAGATGCTTTCTATGAAGCCCATATCCTCATCGTGGCCCAGAAGGTTCTGTGTGGCCTCTTTCTGGCCCTACCCACCCCCTACTCCTACCTTCCCACCCCAGTCTCGTTCCCACCCGACCCTGGACCCCCTTCACTCTGGCCACACAAGACTTCAAGTGTCTTGCAAGAGCTAACCTCTTTCTGTCCCTGGAGCTTCATGCTTGGAACACTGCTTGCCACTCCTCCCATTTCCAGGCTGAGCCCTCATCCTTCAGGGTTCCGCCCTTGCCTACCCGCTTCTTGCCTCTGCCTCCTGTCCCCTGTCCATCCCCTGTCCGGCTGTTCAGCACTGCCCTGACCCTGCGTCCTTTTCCAGCTCATGCTTTCCTCACTTGTCATATTTCTTCACTATCCAGCTCCCGCACAACTCTGTGGACTGGACTTGTTCCCTGCTCTGCTCCCCAAGGCTGCAGCAGTACCTGGCACAGAGTAGGGCTCCGTGAAGTATTTTGGGATGAATGAATGAGCCCCACGCGCTGCTCTTTGGCCTGTGCCCCAGCCCCTTGCCTGTCCCAGCCTCCTGTCTTCTGACCGGAAGCCCCCCTTAGTCCCATGTGCTCCGAGAAGGCCTCCCTGGGCATCTGTAACACGAGGAGACGCTCCTCTTCACGGCGCCGTAGGACGCGTCGTCTGAACGCGGCGAGGCTTCGGTAAGTCCACTGCAGCCCGTGGGCTTCCCTCTGCTCTGAGCGCGTCACCCTCACCTCCCCTGCTAAGAAGACAGCTCACCAAGGCCTGACACTGGGCTACACAACAACGCCAGGTGAGGGAGGTGAGGGGCCCTCATGCCTGAAGGCGAGCTCAACCACCAGACGGGTTGACTCACTGTAAAGGGTGGTGAACATGACACAGCATCATACAAGTGCAGCCCAGCCTCCTTTCCTTCCCTGTACTGACTGAACACTCTCTCCCCACAAGGGTCTGAGTTAGGTGGTACAGGAGAGGGAAACTGTGCTTCAGCCCTGATCCCTGTGCGCTAAGGGTTTATGGTCTGGTTACAACATAAGACCTAATCATAAGTCATCACCATATAAGACTATCAGCTCAAGGGCAAGAGAACCCCACCTCCAGAATTCCATGTCTTTATCACTGAACAATCCCAAAGTCTGGCCCCATGCCCATGAGGCATCTGGGTACTCGGTTCCCTTTCTCACTGGGCGGTGTTCTCTCGCACAGCACCATCACCCCTGGATCTCCTGTTTCCATCATTCTATGTTATCTTCTCCAGTAGGGGTGTGTGTGTATGTGTGTTCCAGTGAACTTGTCCCCGATGAAGTGCACGTGGCTAAAACCATTCCATTCCCGGTTGTCTACAGAATATGCCTTGGAATTGTTTTTTATGAGTGTTTGAACTCAACAGCCTGGCTCTAGCAAACCCATCCAATTGGGAGACATGGCCACATGGCCAGGGAGAGGGTAAATGCTAGACCCTGGGTCCAAAGGCTTCCATGATTACTTGGAGTCCTTAAGCACATTTTCAAGATCCTTTGATGAGAGAGGCAAAGGTGCTTTGGATACATAGAGACCCCTGATACCACAGGAAAACAGATGAGTCGTATAAGGTGACTCTCTTGGCACTCTTCAGGGCCTGAGGCATGGAAATTGCCAAAATTTCTCAAATTCTACCAGCCCCACCTGGAGTTGCCTGGATGATGAAATATTCTGAAGAGTTTGAGTTACCTCCTCTGATGAGCTGAGCTAAAGCCAGCAGCCCAGCCTGCCTCCCGGGGGATCACTAAGGACTACAGATCAGACTTGCTGTGGTCCCACCAACACTCTACACACCACAGCACGTCTTCCCCCCTTCACTGCCGCCAGCATCACAGTGAGTTACTTCACCGCTTCACTGGCCAAGAAAATGCCAGGTGGAAGCAAAATGTTGAAACAAAAATGGATGCATCCCCGCCCCGAGGCATGATGAAATACTTGCAAGAGGCCTTCGCAGGTGCTTGGCACATGTGTGAGGGAGCACGGGAGGTGGGTGCTGGGGCTGCAGACACCCACCTGCAAGGTGTCAACTTGAACCTGAGTGTGCAGTGGTGGCAGAGAAGCTGAGGCTGGGATGAGAAGGAATCTTCGGGGATTGGGGCAGCTGCAACATTACCAACCTGAAATAGTCACAGATTCCAGCAGTTTAAAAAGGAAATCCTTCTCAACAAACGCAATGGTGTGTGTGACTATATGTGCGAGTATGTACGCATCTGTGTTTGTGTGCTAGAATGGTGTGTGTGTGTGTGTGTGTGTGTGTGTGTACCTGTGGGTATATTTGTCTGCATGTGTGTATATATGTTTGTATGTGAGCACGAGTGCAGTGTGAGTACTTGTACATTGAATGGTGTGTGAGTGTGTTTGTGTGTGCAGGTGTGTGTATGTGAGTGCAGATATGTTTGTGTGTGTATGTGAATGTGTGTGCATATCTGTGCATCTGTGTCTGTACAGAATCCCGGAATGAAAACAACCGTGGAATAAGTCTCAAAAAAGATGGGATCTTATCCTGATCGGCCACATACAAGCTGTGCGACTTTGAGCAAATCATGTCACCACTCTGAGCCTCAGTTTTCTCATATGTTCTAGTTCCTAGAGCAATGCCTAGAACCTGATAACCACTCAGTAAATATTTATTAAATGAGTGATTGTTATTTGGGGACAATGCTGCCTCCTTCTTAGGGTTGACAAAGGTTCTTAGATGACAAAATGAGAAAATATATGCAAAACTACTCTCCGACTCCCTTGGTGCTTGGCACATAATAGAAGCCCAGTAATTCTTAGCCCTTCCCCTCCCCAACTTCAGTTTTTTCCCCTCCTTTGTAGAAGGAGGTTGAAGGATGAAATGATGCATTAGGTCACATGCCTCTTACAGCCCCCTTTCTTGGGCCAAGTGCCACTGATCATATTCTTGAGCCATTTCCAGGGACTTCTGAGTTCCCATTAAGTTAGATATTAGCCAGGCCTCTTCTGCCTGCTCTCCAAGATCGACAGTAATTCATTTGCAAGAATTAAATGCAAGATTGAATTTTAACGACTTAGAAATTTGAGGTCAACTTTGCTTGCAATGACCTGTAGGGAAGGGAAGCCTGGCGAGTGAACTGGTATCCTGACCTTTCATCTGGTGGTATGCTTTATGGGTTACAATCCTGCGAGATAGGAATTATTATCCTCTTCATGCAGTTGAAGGGACAAAAGCTCAGAGAGGTCAAGTGACTGGCCCAAGGTCACACGACTCACTCCAGGGCACCAGCACTGCCTCCAAGCCCAACCAGTGATATTCAGAAGCTTCAGAAAGGTAAAAATCTCCTCACTCAGGCAGACAGAAATGAGGTCTCAAGTTCTGAACCCACAAACATCTCAAAATCTCTGACCAGTCAGCCCCGGTTGAGTATTGGCAGATAGAGCCAGAGCCGTGTAGCAATCAGAAAACTAGTCAGGTGGGACTGGAACGGTGCCTCTGAGGTATTTCACAAACATGGGGAACAAACACATTTGGTGTCGCAATCCTGGCCACCCGGAGCTGCCGCGTTGGCTGTTTTTTGAGAACGGTTGGTGGATAAGGAGTTTGAGGGCTGACAGGCCGGAAGGCCCAGGTGGGCGGCCCTCTTGGAGACGCACCAGCCCTCAGGACACACGGCTCCTTCAGCCTCCAAGCCCCGCACAGTCACAGCCAGGTAGCTGAGCTACTCTAGACCCCTTAGCAAGGTACCAAGGCTTTCCACGGCCCAGAAGTAACCTGGACTTCAACTTCTCCCCCTGTTGCCTCTGACAGACTTTGTGATCTGGACTAACCAGTCTTCTGACTGGATCCCAAACATACATTTTCCTTTACTGCCTCCATTCCCAGGAAACAGACTATCCCCTGCCCTCAAAGAACTATTCATCCCATAATCCTAAAAACAAAAGTTAATTAAGACCAAATCTCTCTAGCTAGTGGGAAGCAGCCGCGTCGCACGAGGAGATCAGCTCGGTGCTCTGTGACCACCTAGAGGGGTGGGATAGGGAGGGTGGGAGGGAGGGAGATGCAAGAGGGAGGAGATATGGGGATGTATGTATATGCATAGCTGATTCACATCGTTACCCAGCAGAAACTAATACACCTTTGTAAAGCAATTATACTCCAATAAAGATGTTAAAAAAAAAAAAAAGAACATTACATGTGTTTTCTGCCCTTAGGGAATAAATCTCCACAATGTAACTGTGGTCTTTGAAATGTATTCATTTCTGTCAAAATTTTTAAAATTATATATATATATATATATATGTTATGTGTAAAGTGTGTGCCACAAACACACTGTTTAATAAAAGCAGCAATATCAAATATATTCAAAGCAAGAATTGTGTCTGCTTCTTTGACATAAATCACAGCAAGATCTTTTCTGATCCACCTCCTAGAGTAATGGAAATAAAAACAAAAATAAACAAATGGGACCTAATGAAACTTTAAAGCTTTTGCACAGCAAAGGAAACCATAAGCAAGACGAAAAGACAACCCTCAGAATGGGAGAAAATATTTGCAAATGAGTCAACGGACAAAGGATTAATCTCCAAAATATATAAACAGCTCATGAAGCTCAATATTAAAGAAACAAACAACCCAATCCAAAAATGGGCAGAAGACCTAACTAGACATTTCTCCAAAGAAGACATACAGATGGCCAAGAAGCTCATGAAAAGCTGCTCAACATCACTAATTATTAGAGAAATGCAAATCAAAACTACAAGGAGGTATCACCTCACACCAGTCAGAATGGGCATCATCAGAAAATCTACAAACAACAAATGCTGGAGAGGGTGTGGAGAAAAGGGAACCCTCTTGCACTGTTGGTGGGAATGTAAATTGATACAGCCACTATGGAGAACAGTATGGAGGTTCCTTAAAAAACTAAAAATAGAATTACCATATGACCCAGCAATCCCACCACTGGACATATACCCAGAGAAAACCATAATTCAAAAAGACCCATGCACCCCAATATTCATTGCAGCACTATTTACAGTAGCCAGGTCATGGAAGCAACCTGAATGTCCATCAACAGAGGAATGGATAAAGAAGATGTGGTACATATATACAATGGAATATTACTCAGCCATAAAAAGGAACGAAATTGGGTCATTTGTAGAGACGTGGATGGATCTAGAGACTGTCATACAGAGTGAAGTGAGTCAGAAAGAGAAAAACAAATATCGTATATTGACGCATATATGTAGAACCTAGAAAAATGGTACAGATGAACCAGTTTGCAGGGCAGAAATTGAGACACAGATGTAGAGAACAAACATATGGACACAGTGCAGGGAAAGTGGTGGTAGGATGGTGCTGTGATGAATTGGGAGATTGGGATTGACATATACACTAATATGTATAAAATGGGTAACTAATGAGAACCTGCATAAAAAAATAAATTAAATAAAATTCAAAAAAAGAAAAAAGAATTGTGTTTGAGCTATCAAAAGTACTCCTGTTTAGCCTAATATTGTTGCTTTTGAGTCTGAAAATTTTCTTAATATGTCATGTTGGTAACAGGCATTTTGCAGTATTCAGGCCAACAGTATTCTGTTAGCTGGTGTGTAATATATGTCAGTTATAGAACTGAGCGAGTTAAATAAATACTCAAATATTAAGAAAAAAAAATGAAGACCAAATCTCTCTTAGCATTTCACAATGCCCTCTGGGATAATTAATGTAACTGATATGAATCGCTCCATAAACTCAGAGCATAAATACGGTCACATTCCACTGACTTTTCTAATTAATCTCTTAAGCACACATCTATATTAAAAGCAGAAAGTCCAGCATCTCCCTCTGGAGGTTTCCTCCCTTCCCAACAAAATTGTCCCAAAGCCCTGGGGAAAAACAAAACTGAGTCCTTGCCTTCACCAGTCACAAAGGAACTGGAGTCTGTTCAGTTTACAAACTGCCCCGATTCTTGGCCACGAATGCCTACCACCACACAGGGTCACTGTTGAAACTCATGCCTCCGTAATTTCGTGGATACACACAAATGTCAAAACCAAGTCCCCAACCCACAGACAGGACCCCATGAGAGCTCTTAAAGTATGATTCTCCTAATTTATTTTCTCATACTCAGCTATTTCCCAGGGTATAAGAAGACAACAGGAACACTAAGTCAGGACTGATACTACTTTCCACCCCTCACAAACCCCTTTCTCCAGGCCCCACGAGCACTGCAGGGAACACCTTCCATCTTTTAAATTTCCAGATAGGGAAACATCTTTTTATCCTTCTCTCAAGAGCATGAGGGCTACTTGTGATGTCCCTCCCCTGCTCAGGGAAGCTGGCCTTGGTTTTCTGCCTGTTCTCTGATATACCTGGCAACTTCCTCACTAAAGAAGAGAATGAAATTTTGCCCAAGTTAAATTTCCATCGGGGCCCCTCCTTTTAGGACACCTGCAACACCTGCAGCGAATTTCAGGGCCACAAAACTGCTCCCAGCCATAGCTAGAGGATAGTCATTATATCCAGGAAGGGTCAAGACGCCGGGAGTGAAGCGTCCTGAACTACATTTTCCGGGGTAGGAAGAGGAGGCTCAGAGCTACTCGGCTGTAAGACGCTTGAGCTCTCCCTCCCGCCCTGGAGAAGGCACAGGGTGTTCCCCCACCCCCAATAGTTTACTGCAAGTGAGGTCAAACTAAAGGAACCAGCCTGAGCAGCTTGAAAGAGATAAAGCGATCACAAAAGGGCAGCCGAAAGGGCGTGTGAGGCCGAAGAGGGAAGATGGGGAAGGAATGGGTTCATTTTAACCCCTAGAACTCAGCCTAGCACATAGTAGGTACTCTATTAATATACACACATATTAATACGTACACACATAGAGTTGTAAATGATATCATGGATACTTGTCCTGGATATGGCTTAAGCACCTGCTCTGTGCCCAGACCTGAGGTGGACCAGTAAAGCACAAGGGCTGATTCCAGCATAAAACCTCATCTCTGAGCTTACCATTATGGAGAAGACTCACTTCTTGATTATCCTAATTTAACGTTGAAAGGGAAACATGATTTCCAAAAACTAGAGAAATGATGAAAAGAAAGCCCAGGAGAAGAAAATGCTAATTTCCACTTGGAGAAGCTCAGGAAGGCTTCCTGGAAGAGGGAGCATTTTAGCTGGGCCTTGGAATACACATAACAGTAACAGCAACCATAATCCACTAACTACTGTTGACCACTTGCTCTATGCCAGGCACGAGATAAGCCCTTCTTATGTACATCATCTCATTTAATTCTTCCAATACCACCTCCTTAATTCTACAAGGTTAGGGCTGTTGTTATTCCCATTATACAGGTGAGGACACTGAGTTACAGTCATAATGACAAACCAGTAATGGTCAAAGCAGATATTGAATCCCAGGTGTCTCTGGAACTTATCTGCCCAGGCAGAGGTGAGGCCAGGACAGAGAGAGAGAAAGAAGTATGGCTCCTCCAATGGGAGGACTCCTCTGGAGTGGACTCCCTACGGGGAAGCAGGAAGTGGGAACGTGCAGGAAGGGGAGAAGGTAAAGCCTATTTCTGTTTGAAAGGCACAGTCTCCCTGCCTACCAGTAAACAGCAGCACAATGAATAGCAAAGCTTGTCACTTGCAGAACAATTAAAGAGAGAGATTGGGACTGTTTGCTCCAAAGTTTCCTGAATGCAAGAATGGTTAGAGGGGAATTGGACAAAGGAGCTCATTTTCCCACCATTAATAGCTACACTTACTATGCGCTAGGCATACACTAGGCTTTTGCAAGCATTATTTCATTTTAATTTTCCTAGAAACACTCTGATAATTATAGATAGTATCCATTGATTGTGAAGCATGTGCCGGCCATTGTTCTAGATGCTTCTATCTGTATTTTTACACTCATCGGATCCTCACAACTCTACACAACAAGTATTATTATTATCCCCACTTTACAGAAGAGAAAACTGAGGCATAGAGCAAGTAATTGTTTATCCCAAGGTAACACAGGGGGTAAAGAGAAGAATCAGGCTTTTGAACTCAGCAGTCTGGCTTCAGAACTCATGCTATTCACCATTATCCATTCAGCCCTATAAAGAAGGCATTATTACCCACGTCAAATAAATAAGGAGGTAGAGGTCCAACAATATTATATGACCTGTCCAGTAATTTTGGTGGCAAAACCATCAGAACCCAAGAGCCACACTATCAACCACTTGGCAAGAGTAGCCCTCTGACTTCTGGTGTGCCGTGCACACGTCACTTCTCTCCCTGCCTCCGTTTCACCACCTGGAAAAGAAGAAGAAAAACTTTGATGTTTTTTAAGAGCCTGGTCAGCTCAGACCTCCCGGAACAGGATGGGAAGTTTGAATATCCCAGAGCATCACCTGAGTGTGAAACCAGTTGTTTTCTGGCAGGCAAACCGCAGCTTAACCCTGAGCAGCTGCTCATTTGCATGAGGATAATAAAGGGCTCCTGTCACCACTCCTCGTTCACCCCTGTGGCAGAGTCTCCAGTATGGCCGCCAAGAGTTTCTCCCTTGTCAGTACATACATTCTGCTCCCACAGCAAGAGGTGGAGTCTGTTTTCCTTCCCCTTGACTCTGGTCTGGCCTTGTGATTTGCTTTGCTCAACCGAACGTGGTAGAGAGGACATCCTGGGACTTCTGAGCCTGGTCTTAAGAGTTTGGAGAGCTCAGCCTCCTGCTTCTTAGAAGGCCGCTGCTAGGCTGTAGAGAAACCAAGCTGGATGATGAATGATGAGAAACCACATGGAGGAGAGAGGGCCTGAGGATGAGAGGTCACCTTGGACGTTCCTGCCCCCGGCAAGAGCCAGCTGACTATAGTTACTTGACTAACCTCGGTTACACCACGTAGAGCAAAAAATTGCCCAACTAGGGGGAGAAATAATAAATCTTTCTTGTTTTAAGCCACTACACTTGGGAGTGATTTATTGCATAGTAATTGAAAGAACCCCATTTCTTCCACCTTATCTTTTTTCACCACAGAAGATAACTCCATAGCTCACAGGTGTCAATGTCCACTGGCTTATGGCATTTCAGTGTTCTCATGCCTTCATGACTAATGGACAGGTTCCTACCTAAGGCAAAGAGCAGTGATGTGGCTTCATTCATTCAGTGTGAGCATCTGCCTGTGCCAGGAATAGGTTGGGGTCCAGAGACCCAGAGATAAATGAGACACAGTCCATCCTTCAAAAAGCCAAGTTTGGGGAACAGCCGAGTCCCTCTCATCACAACCCGGAGTGATGGGGTCAATTCGTTCATTCATTCAGCATCTTATGAGCGCCGACTACGCGTCAGGGACTCCTACTCATTTGTACCAGTGATCAATGAACAAAGTGCAGAGCCAAGCCCTCCTCCACCTTATATTTTAATGGGATTTCATTCCAATAATCACAGTGGTACAAGTGAAGCTCTGTGGGAGCACAAAGGAACTAAATGCTGAGATGGGAAGGGTAACAAGTTTTATCCCTGTTTTACAAATGAGGATTCTGAGATCCAGGAGAGCTCAGACTTACTCCACTGCTTATTAGCTGTGTGACCTTGGGCAAGTTACTGAACATTTCTGTCCTTCACTTGCCTCATCTATAAAATGAATTTAATAATTATATGTATGCCATGGATTATTATAAAGATTAAATGAGTTAATATTTATAAAGCACAAAAAATAGTTCATGACACATTTAAATACTATATTAATTTTATTCAATGAATCTTAGAAACAAAACAAAAGAAAATGACATGATTAGCCCAAGTTCACAAAGTTGCAATTGACCCCTGATCCAGTGCTCTTGCTACGCACCTCTATTCTGCTGCTCAACTAAATTTGTGCCTCCATTTTCAGTGAGAGATTTAAATCATCTGTGTACTCCCCTCTGGACATATATATATATCACAGGGAGACCCTTTGTGCATCCCCAAGTCAAAGAATTCAGCAGAAAGGACTTCCGAGGTTCAAATCTCAGGCTCCCCACAGATCATGTGCAGGGTAGAGATTGTTGAGATGACTCAGGTGATGTTAATTTACAAACTCATGTGTCAGAAATCATGTTCACGCCCCAGGTGTTTTGAGAAGGACTTGAAGGGTTAAAAGGCACCATCGTGCAGATGGGGACTGCCAAGGACTGTGAATTCTCCCCAGACGTTCCCACCTTCTATTGTCTGGCCATCCTAGGGTATACCTCCATGACCCTCATCTGGTGAAACTCGGTCCAGCCAAGGCATATAATGCCCAGGCTCTCTGAAGCTGACACTGTCCTTCCATCAGGGTGGCAAGCAAGGCCCCTGGGAAGACTGTAGTCTCACCTGCAGCCTGGCTTCCATCCACTTACCAACAATGACACAACTCCCTCTTCTGACAAGCACTTCCCAGCCACCACTGAGATCTGCTGGATGAGGAACCAATTTCCATCACAGCCGTGCACAGGCACTGTGGGCGGGGCTGTGGATGGAGCTGTCTTCCACACCCAGATCTGGGAAGATGGAGATCATCTCTTCACCTGGCAGAAGCCCAGAAGCCCAGCCAAGCATCATCGGCCTGCTGTGAGGGGCCACGCGGAAACAAGCGGGAAACGACCCAACAATCAGGACTGTGAAAGCTACGGTTGTCAAAGAAGCATGCTCAACTGCCCTGATGATGGAATTGTCCCAAAAGGAAAGATTTAACTTGTTTTAGAAACTAGTCAGAGCATGGCTTGGGCACGCTGCCTGTGTATTATGAGAACAATCTCTGGGAAATGTGGAACAGAGTTACTGTCAAGGAGATCGTAGCCCTGGAGCCTGATATTCAGTGGTCCCTGGTATTCAGCTAGCCCCTAATTCCTCAAGACCCCCTGACCACTACCAGTGCCAGACAGGCTGACCCGTGGTTCTCAGTTACTCCACAAGTATCAGGATCTGGGTGGGGCAAGAGGTGTAAGGACATAGCCTCTGCCCTCGAGAACTTCTTTGTCTGGAGCCCATGGATAATTACAATCCAATATGATGGATGCCGCAGTGTGTACGGATCCTGGGAGCCCAGAGAGAGGAGTGACTTGTCCTGTCTGGGCAATCCCAGGAGGATTCAGAAGAAGTGAATGGTGAACCAGGCCTCAGAGGATGACTTCAAGTAGTTTGTGAAGTGTTGCCGGGGTACCAGGCGAAACACCAGCACCGGCCAGGGAGAGTGAGCCAGATGTAGGGGATTCCAGCAGGGTACTGTTCCCACCCTCCCCGCTGACCCCAGTCTACCTTCCTTTCAAACACCAGCTCAAGAGTATCTCCCTTCCAGGAATAATTTTCTGGTTTCAGCCAACCCCTAACTCAACATCTCTTCTCAAGCCATGAACTTAGGGGCAACCTCTTCATAACCAAGCAAAAGACATTTACTGAGGCCCAAAGAGTCGCTTAGAGTAGCTAAGAACCCGAAAAGACTCCTCAGCTTATGCTCCAAGAACCAATAGTCTTGTCCTCAATTGGGTGCTGAACTGAATGGTCATATTTAGAAGTCCATACAGTATGAGGGACAAAAATTAGGGATGAGGAGAGCATTTATCCTCCTCGGGAACTCCAGCTGAAAATGTTTTTGGACAGTTTCGAGCGTGAACTGATGTTTGGACCTAGGGAAGCTTCAAGCCCCTTGAGAATAGAAGTTTGTGTTTTCTGCAACTTCTGCATCTTCATACTTAACTTCTTAGCAGGGACGCCTACAGTTTTAGTACAGAATGTACTTGCTACGGTCTGAATGTTTGTGTCTCCTCCCCAAATTCATACGTTGAGATTCTAAATTCCAAACATGATAGTATTAGGAGGTGGGCTATTAGGAGGTGCTTAGGGCCTGAGGGTGGAGCCCTCATGAATGGGATTAGTCCTTTCATAAAACAGGCTCCAGGGAGATCCCTTGCCCCTTCCACCATTGAGGACACAGAGAGAAAGCACCGTCCCTTCTTGAACCAGGAACTGAACCCTCAGCGGCCATCTCACTGAATATGCCAGCATCATGACCTTGGACTTCCCAGCCTCCAGACTGTGAGAAATAACTTGCTATGGTTTATTAGTACCCAATCTGTGGTATTTTGTTATAGCACCCCAAATGGACCAAGATATTACTCAAACAAGACTTTCTTAACAGGAAAGGTAGACACTTTGACATAGCTGAATCTCTCCTTGCCAATCTGGAAGGTTCCCCCAGCTGGGCCTAGGGAGGTACCTAAGCGATTGGGATCCAGAGGCTAGATATTCCATCCATCTGCAGAAGGCAGAAAGGCAGGACAGCAGGGAAAAGGAAGGAGGGAAGGAAGGAAGGAAGAGAGGAGGGTGGGAGGGAGGGAGGGAGGAAGGACTGCAAGGTGGTTATTTTCTGAGTACCTACCGTGCGCCTGGCACCAAGTGAAGTACTTTGCACTTACTATTAAACACTGTTATATTTGATTTCTGCTTCCAAACAATCTGTGAGAAAGGTTTCATTGACTCTACTTGACAGCTAAGAAACTTGGGCTCAGAGAATTTAAGTAACACACCTAAGGTCAAAGCCCTAATATACAAGGATTCCATCCAAAATCTGAAGACTCGGAAGACAGTGCTTTTTCTAGATGGCCTGGATAAAAATAACGGCCATTTATCCAGAACACTCTGCTTGTCAAGTCCTAGGAAGGCCCTTTACAGACAGTGTCACATAGACTCACTGAAAAGATTCTCCCGACAGAGCAGCCCGTGCCCAGGTGCTCCTCCGGCACAGGGGCCAACAGCCAAGGTGAGCACATCACATAGCATCCAAACCAGAGCAGTTCTGAGCAGCAAGTACAAGGGCACTGTCTCATGTGTTTGTCCTAGTTGTAGCCCCTCTTCCAACCATCCATCCAACCCCTTGAGCAAGTACGCCTGAAGGGGCTTAAACCCAACTCTCCTGTGTGATCCTTGAGTCCTCTTCATCCTCTCCCAACAAGGGGCCATCAGTCTTTCCAGGGCTTCAGGGACACTGGCCACACACTAAGGAATGTAAAAGAAGTAAGAGCAATGGATTTTATTATGTAGCTTTTTTATAAAACACTGCCCTGTTCAAAGCATTGTCATACACCTTAAGAACACATCTTTCTTGCTCTCTTAAGGTTTAAAAATACCCTTTCTTTGGCTTCCCTGGTGGCACAGTGGTTGAGAGTCCGCCTGCCGATGCAGGGGACACGGGTCCGTGCCCCGGTCCGGGAAGATCCCACATGCCGCGGAGCAGCTAGGCCCGTGAGCCGTGGCCGCTGAGCCTGCGCGTCCGGAGCCTGTGCTCCGCCACGGGAGAGGCTGCAACAGTAAGAGGCCCGCGCACCGCAAAAAAAAAAAAAAAAATGGCCACAGATACTGTTCCAAGGAGCATAAACTCACAATCAAGAATCGAAAACACACTAATAAACAAAACTTCGTAAGTGAGAAGCAGCAGATCAACAAACGATGGTTCTGCAGATGCTGGAATTAATAGATACAACATATTAACAGATACAACATATAAAGCAATCATGCAGATAATGAAATAAAAGAGAGATTTGAACGAGTGATAAAGGAGTAAGAAACCAGCCAAGCATGTTTGGAAAAGAACCAGATAGAGCTTCTAGAAATGAGAAAGTATAATAATTAAAATTAGACATTTGAATTACAATAATTAAAACTAGAAACCCAATGGATTGCTGAAACAATGTTTTAGCAATTAGTGGGAAAGGGAAAATTAGTAAAAAAAAAAAAAAAAATTCTTAAGAAATTATCCACACTGCACTCTAGAGAGAAAAAGACAATATGGTGGCTAGAATGAGGGGGGCTAACGTATGTCTACTGGATGGTCAGAGGAAGGTATGAGAGAGGACAGGCAAGTTGAATAGGAGCATATCCAGCCCCAGCTCCGTGTCTCCTATCACTGCCCTCACTCTAAGGAGAAATGTCAAAGTCCCTATCAAGGCCTACACGGTCAGACACAGTCTGGTTCCTAACCACTTCGTGTTGGCGTCTGTTCTGCACCTTGCCAAGCGTACTCCCGCACCTCCAGGGTTTCTTTGGGGAGCATTCTTCCCCCAGAGCCCTGCCTGCCTTACTTGCTTCATTCAGATGAAAGGCCACCCTTGAGCACTCGAGCTAACATTGTCCCCCGTACCTCCACCTGGCCCTGCTTTATTTTGCTTCCTGTATAAGTACCTAATATTAGATTATACTTTTATTTGTTTATCTTGTATTGTTCTTTTCCTCAGTGTATAGATATATGCCTTGCCCTGAGTAGATTCAATGAATATTTTTGTTTTCTGTTTTTGTTTTTTTGGGTTTTTTTGCGGTACGCGGGCCTCTCACTGCTGTGGCCTCTCCCGTTGCGGAGCACAGGCTCCGGACGCGCAGGCTCAGTGGCCATGGCTCACGGGCCCAGTTGCTCTGAGGCATGTGGGATCTTCCCGGACCGGGGCACGAACCCGTGTCCCCTGCACCGGCAGGCGGACTCTCAACCACTGCGCCACCAGGGAAGCCCTCAGTGAATATTTTTTGGTAGAAATAATGGACGAGTGAAACATAGACATACCCACTGTGTGGTCAGTGCTGCAAGGGTACAGAAATGGGTGAGGTGGGTACACTGGGTTGCCTGCCTTTATCCCCCCTCTTCTTCTCCCTTAGTAACACAATCCTGATTTTGTTCAGGAAGCAATGGAATGAGCTGAAAAGCTCTATTTCCCAGGTACCCTTGTAGAGAGATATGACCATTTGGTTATATGCTGGCTGGTGTCACATAGGCTTTCTTTGTTGGGTGGTACTTCCAGGAAGACTCCTCAAAAGAATAAGTGGACTTGTCTAGGGGACCTTATGTATCTTTGTCCCTTCTCTTTCTTGCTACCTGGAATGTGGACATAAGGGCTGAGACTGCCATGACTATCTTACAACCATAAGTCAACCTTGAAGATGGGGAAATTCCCTGGCAGTCCGGGGGTTAGGACTCCATGCTTCCACGGCAGGGGACCCGGGTTCAATCCCTGGTCAGGTCGGGGAACTAATCCCGAAAGCCGCGAGGCTCGGTCAAAACAAACAAACAAACAAAACCTTGAGGTTGGGAGCCATGAGCTAAGGATGGTAAATGGTAAACCACACAGATAAAAGGAGCCTGGAACATCAATGATGTCACAGTTGTCATTCCAGGCCTGTCTTCTTAACCCAGACATATTTTAGCAGAGAGAAAAATAAGTCCCTATCTTTTTTCAAACACTACTTACTAAAGGTACTTGTCAATGATACCTTGAATAAGATTCAGTCCCTGACTTCAGGAACTAACAACCAATAATAAGATTCAGACATACCCACTGACTCCCAGGGCAATGGGCTGGCCAGGAGGAACTCAGCAGCGTCAAGTGCCTTGCCCAGCACGGGGCTTGGTGGGCAGAAGGAGAGTGCTGGTATCTCCCCAAGGAAAGATTGGGTCATCACCGTGGCCTTTCACACTCTCAAATTGTTGGGTTAGGCAAGGACTGGCAGTGTGAGGGGTCAAACCACAGCAATTTCTGCTCCTTCTGGAGTCACCCAGTGGGGAAAATGTCACATATGTTCATGAGGTGTCACCAGTCAATCAGAAGTCTTAGCTCAGCATCCTCTCTGTGCCTGGCATTGTGTTAGATGCCATGGGGGGAGGCACACGGAGGAGATGTGGCTCCTGACCCTAGGAGGCTTACACTTACAGATACTCATGAACTTATGTCTGGGAAGGACCTTGGTGGGAACCTCAGTTTCCTGGCCTCAAGGTTCCATGTGGAGGGATCTTATTTGGGGTAACGTTTCCTACCTCATTTCCGCACAAGGCTCACTCCTCATGAGAGATGGAGTGAGTCTGAGAGCAGAAACAGATAAGCCCTTCTGCGTTCTCTCTCTTTAAGATCCACCTTAGGGGCTTCCCTGGTGGTGCAGTGGTTGAGAGTCTGCCTGCTAGTGAGGGGGACGCGGGTTCGAGCCCTGGTCTGGGGGGATCCCACATGCTGCAGAGCGGCTGGGCCCGTGAGCCACAACTACTGAGCCTGCGCGTCTGGAGCCTGTGCTCCGCAACAGGAGAGGCCACAATAGTGAGAGGCCCGCGCACCGCGACGGAGAGTGGCTCCCGCTTGCCGCAACTGGAGAGAGCCCTCGCACAGAAACGAAGACCCAACACAGCCAAAATAAGTAAATAAATTAATAAACTCCTACCCCCAACATCAAAAACAGAAGTAAGATCCACCTTAGGATGTGCCTGTAGGATGTTCAGTTCCCACTGAAGGGGTGGCCAAGTCTGTCTGACTCCAGGGAACCCAATCACATACTTGCACCACATCCTTCAACCCAACTTTTATCAGTTAAAAAGTTGATATTTTTATCTCCATCTCCTTTTTGGTTCTGAATTCAAGAAGAGAAGGAATGAATTATTTTTGGTCTGTCAGTATAATTAACGTTGACAGCTGTTATGAATAACCTCCAAATCTCAGTGTCCTAACATCATAAAAGTTTTAGTTCTCATCTCACAAAGTCCAATGATGACGTTTCTGGTCAAGAGGCTGTGCTGTAAAAGGATGACTCAGGGACCTAGTTTGCTTTCATATTGTGTCTCCACCATTATGTGGCTTCCAAGCCAACCTGGAATCATCCAGGCATGGGAGATGGTGAAAGCCTGGAAGATCACGCTGTGGGATATTTTATAGTGTGAACAGCCAAGCCTGGAAATGTCAGAGATGACTTCCACCTACACTCCGTTGGGCAAAGTAAGTTACATGACATCTCCTAGATGCAAAGGGGGCTGGAAAATGTGTCTTATTCACGTGCCCAGGGAGAACTAGACGTTGGTGGACTTCAGCAGTCTCTGCCATGCCCAACATGGTCTAATCCCGTCATCATGAACATGACAATTTCGAGAATCGAAGCCTGTAACAAAGCTGCCCAAAGGACACAGCCATTAATAACAGAGCTGGGAAGAAAACCGGGCATCGCCGAAACTAGATAGCATGTGTGGAGTGGGGAGGGGTAAAACCAAGGGCCTTGAACCTAGGTGAGGCATCTGCCCGGCCTGGCCTCAGGGAGTAGTGAGTTGCCTGTCACTGCAAGAAGGCAAACAGAGGCTGACCATTGGTGGAGTTATTAAGAATCAAGTTTTCCATCAGACAACTGGATTACATCAGTGATTCCCACACTTTTCATTCTCAAGGGCCCCTTTCATAAGTTTTCCCTTTGGACTTCATGTTTTGAAAGATTTTGTCAAACAAACAAACTGCACTTATTGAGTAATAACAAATATATTTCCCCACTTCTTCTTAATCAAGGGTGTGTGTGTGTGTGTGTGTGTGGTGTGTGTGCGTGATCTACAACTGGACACGCTCACATTGGCACCATGGTTTTGATCTGCTCATCGTGTTCCAGAAATGCCCAAGATGTCATCAACAGCCAATCTAAGCATTTGACACCCTGCATGGATGATTTAATTCCAGCCAAAGCAAAGAAACTAAGAGTTTAGTTACCCCTATCATGGAGTAAAGTAACAATTTTTTAAAAGATTATTAAAAAGCTCTTCCAGACCTATAGCACTATTTAGGACTCTAGACATCTCACTCCCTTCTTCAACCCCTTCATTCCCCCCAACAGACAGTGTTGGGGTACATTTTTTTGCCCCACTGAGTAGGAATCTTCTCAAGGACATGGACCCTGTCTCTGTATCCCTGGTGCCCAGGCTGGTGCCAGGTAGTCACTCAATAATTAGCCATGAAAAAAAAAATCTATGAATGAATATGAGGAACTCCATTTCTAGCGTGAAGGTAAGGCTGGCAGATCAGAAGAAAGCAGACCCCTCTGAACTTGGCAGTTACCCTGATCAGAGAGACAAAGTCAAAAGTCAACAGCTGGGGGCTTCCCTGGTGGCGCAGTGGTTGAGACTCTGCCTGCCGATGCAGGGGACACAGGTTTGTGCCCCGGTCCGGGAAGATCCCACATGCCGCGGAGCGGCTGGGCCCGTGAGCCATGGCCGCTGAGCCTGCACGTCCGGAGCCTGTGCTCCGCAACGGGAGAGGCCACAACAGTGAGAGGCCCACGCAAAAAAAAGAAGAAGAATGGGTAGGCGCTCCCCTGGATGGGAAGGTGAGCCCACCATTCCAGGCAGAGGCCAAAGCAAAGGCAGGACCCTGGGCGGTTTGGGGTCCTGATGGGCGTCCCATCTCCCTGAGAGTAACCTCCAAACTTCCCTGTGTCTTTATCCCACACCCTGTAGACCCTAAACTTCAGAGTCCAGCAGCAGCATTGCCAAGAGGCAGGGAGGGAGCCTCAGCCCCATTATCTTTTGTTGCAGGGCCTTGATCCCACCAAGTACCCATAACTCTCAAAATTTGGAAGGGGTTCAAACACAGGCAGATGAAAGGCTACATATTCTCTGCAAAGGTGAACTTCAGGCATGGAGTTCAGTACTGGCCCTCAGTGCAATTTCTTTTCTATAGCCCTTTTCTCTATTACATTTGTATTGGAGTTAGTTTTTTTTTTCTTAATTCCATTTCTTTTTCTATTTGGACCACACAGTAAATTCAAATATGAAAGCAAAATAGAGCATACGAGAATGTTCACGGTAGCAAATGTTGTAATAGTAAAACTCAGCAGGCAAAAAGCTAGAAACAAATGAAAAGCCCATTTGTAAGGATCAGCTGAACTAAATATGGCACAATTTCTATAACTGACTATTATGTGGTTACCTTTAAAAAGTAGACCAGTTCTGTTGATATGGAAGGACATCCACAATAAATTGAGAAAGTCCAGATGCAAAATGTCACAGTAGGCTACCGTTTGTGATATTTTTAAGAGGCTATTTAGACAGGTGTGGATTATATACATGGAAAATTGGAATAGTAATACATAAAAACTGTTGAAGGTGATTACCTCTGGGAAGTAGAATTGAAGATCTAAAGTGGAAGAATTATTTTTTCATTGGTACATCCTTTGCTTTTGAATTTTTACCATGTACATATGTTATTTCCATAATGAAAATTAATTTACTGGTTTATCCACCTGTAATTTATCTGTTAATTAATTTTAATAGAATATTAAAATTTGTGCCCTGGATACAAAGTCCAGTTATGAATTTATTTAATTAATATTGATAAGGGTTTATTATACCCCTAGCAAGCGCTAGGTGCTGGGATTACATAGATCCACAAAGGAAAGTAACGTAGAGACCTTGCCTTCTAGTGGCTCATTGTCAAGTGAGGGAGCTAGCCAAATAAATGTTGGCAACGGGGGAAAAAATCAGTGTCACGATTGAGAAAAGTCCTGAAAATTATGGGACCATAGAGGATGGCACCTAGAAAGAAGACTTTCTGAAGGAGGTGCTATCCGCAAAGGGTTTTGAGGATGAATAGAAGTTAATTACAAGGAAGAAGGAAGGGGAAGAGCTTTCCAGGTGTAAAGAGCAAAACACATCCAGCTCACGGGACAATAAGGATGGATGGGTAGTTTTAACCACAGCAAATACACACTTGGAATACTTATGATTTTAAAATGCTCTCATAATGAAATAGTATGCAACCCCTACAAGGAAGAGGTAGCTCTACTGGAAGCAACTAACAGTTGGGTAAAGTGGTTAGGAGTTTGGGCTTTGGAACCAGATGTTAGATCTGGTTCAGATTCTGGCTCCACCACCTACTGGCTGGCTGTGCTGTGTTCCCTAACATCTCTCTGCTAAATTTCCTCCGCATAAAATGAAAATAATGATAGTACGTTCTTCATTGGGTTCTAATGAGTATTAGAATGAAATAATGTATACAAAGTCCTTATCCCAGTGCCTGCCACAAAATAAGCATTGCATTAAATACGTGATAGTTACCCTCTCATGGACTGATATTTAGACATGTTAAGTATGAGGGAAAGAGACAAATTGCTTTTTATCTTTATGATATTATCTTATTTCAGCAGGGACTTTGCTGTTTTGTTCACCAATATGTATCCATCAATACATAGGTGCATTCCAATAAATCACTGTTGAATGAATTAATTCCCGTAAAAGAAAATATATGTTGCATTTGCTACTACATACACAGGAAAAGAAACTGAAAAAGTATATACCAAACTGTTAATAGATGTTGTCTCTGGAATGACAGGATTATGAAGGATTTATCCTTTTTAAATCATACTTTTCTCTAACAAATGTTTTGCAAGGAGCCTGATACCTGGAAAAAGCAGAAAACAGCAAAAACATTCAAATGTAAAACAAGAGGAAAAGTAAACATTTTAATTGTTTACTGGCACCATCATAGTCAATTCAAAGCTTTTTTCATTTTTTCTGGAATTTGTCTCCAGTCTTCTGAAAGAGAAAATATAGTCTTGGAAATATACAAGACTGTATATATACTGTATAACTGTATAACTTGTATATACAAGTTGATCTTCTCTTAACTTAAAATTATAAGATAGGCTGAACTTCAGTCATTGCTCCAGTTCTTGGATCTCTGCTCTTTGTTAGTGCTCTCCCAACACTGTCTCTGGACTCAGCCCTGTGGCTTGGTTTTGACCAATGGAAAAGTAGCAAGCATGACAAAATTATGGCTTGAAAAGCACTTGCACACTGCGGGTCTTGGAGCCCTAACAACATATGAAGAAGCCCAGGCTCGCCAGCTGAATGATGAGAGACAAGCAATCCACTCCTGCCATCTGAGACCAGACCGACCACAGACACGTGAGACGGTGCAGCCAAGATCATCCAAGCCCGACCTCGACCAGTGAACCACCTGACAGGATCATGAGCTAAACAGACAGCTGTTATTGCAGGCCACTAAATTTTAGGGTGGTTCATGGTTTGTCATGCAACAACGGATAACCAATACAAGTTACTTTAGTCACATGGCTTCTAAACAAAGTGCTCAACTGTATGTGATTTTTCAAATGAAAAAAAAAGTCAAGAACCTGCAGCAAAATCACCACAAACTATTCACAAAGAGTCTCTTTTAAAAATAAAAGTATATCAAATTGAGGGCTGCCTTTTGTGGAGGACAACAGACACAAGAATATTATATTTTATATATTATATTCTTGTGTATAATATTTTATATATTATACAATATTATATTATAATAAGGGCTCTAGTTTCCTGACCACAAACACAGTTGAAGTTTACCCTGATATAATATATATTTGACTTCCTTTTGAGATGATACAACCAGTAGTATTAAGTGATTCATTAAATTTCTTGAAACATTTACATACCTTTACAATGAATTCATTTCTTAAAAATCACCCTGAACCTTTTCTTTTGGACATTTCTGAAGCATGAAGCAGCAGCATCAACCCCTCTAACAAGAACACACCTCTGCCAGGTGGGTCTCACATTCACACACATCACCTCATTTGTTCCTCACAGCATTCCTGAACATAGGTGTGATTATTCTAACTTAACCGAGGCAATGAGGCCCAGAGAAGTCAAGCGACTTGCCCAAGGTCACACAGCTCATAGGGGCAGACCTGAGCCCTGTCAAGACCAGGTCTTCTGCATCCAGATCTCTCATTTTTATCACATCACAGCACATGCTCTGGGATACTTTTTTGTTTCGGTTTGGTTTGGTTGGGGTTTTTTTGCGGTACATGGGCCTCTCACTGCTGGGGCCTCTCCCGCCATGGAGCACAGGCTCCGGACGCGCAGGCCCAGCGGCCACAGCCCATGGGCCCAGCTGCTCCGCGGCACATGGGGTCCTCCCGGGCCGGGGCATGAACCCGCGTCCCCTGCATTGGCAGGCAGACCCCCAACCACCAGGGACGCCCTCTGGGATACTTTTAAACCTGGTGGAGTTAGACGGTTTACACTGAGCATCCAATCATCAAATAATAATAGCTAACCTTCACATAGCATTTGCTGAATGCCAGGTACTGTTCTGAGCACTTTGTGTATATGAATTCGTTTCATTCTCACAACCAGCCTATGAGGTAGGCTATCTTATTATCCGCATTTCACTAATGAAGGGATTAGGGCATATAGAGATTAAGTGATGTGACCAAGATCACACAACAAGTGAGCGACAGAGCCAGGATTCACACTGGGGAAAATAGCTCCAAAATCGACACTCCTAAACCAATAAGCTGCACTGCACCAAGACCTAGCATCCTGGTTGGCCTGGGACTGAGAGGCTTTCAAAGATGCTGAACTTTCAGCGCTAAAGCCAGGAGAGTCCCAGACAAACCAGGGCAGTGGACAGAGGTTACAAACCAGCAGCCCTCAGGCCACATCCAGCCCATTCTGTTTGAACCATACAGTATTCTGAAATAATATTGAGGCAACATTTAAAAATTAGATGACATATCTTAATAAGAGCTATACTTTGGGGAGATCAGGGTATGCATTCAGGCCTAGTGACAAGAGCTGCTGGGCCCTGTCCCCCTGGCAACAGCCCACCACATACACCAGGTGTCACGTGCCCTCACCCCAGCCTGCTGGGCTCATTTCTGTGGCTGACCAGATGCTGTGTGCAGTTACTGGAGTGTGGGACCCAGCTTCACCGTCCTGAGGCACTAGAGCAGGGCCCCTGCACCTGTGAATCATCTGGGGCGTTTTGAAGGTGCCCAGGACACACCTCTGCCCAGTAGACTCGAACTTCACTGTGCACGTGAACCATCAGGAGATGAGGCAGGTTCTGACTCAGTGGGTCCGGGTGGGGCCCGGGATTCTGCATTTCTGACAAGCTCCAAGGCGACGTTGATGCTGCGTTTCCAGGGACCACACATTGAGAGGCATGAGGCCAGAAGACAGCGGCTCATTAGCATGTGAGCATACTAAGCTGTCTCTTCTGGACAGCTCCTGTCTCCTTGGAGACTCATTAGCAGAGAGGCCTAGAGAGGCGCAGTGAGCAGCCCCAGGTCACACAGAGCACCCAGATCTCTGCTGTTTCCCACCCTTTCCCACCTGTCTCCCCCGACAGGTGACTTCACCCACCCATCCAAACCACAGCACCTCCTAGCTCACTGTGCGAGGTGAGGCTGGGGTGAAATTCACCACGGAGAAGTCAGCTCCTGTAGAATCTGTTTCTGGATGGGGGTGGGTGGCAGTCCTCAGTGGAAAGGGGCTCCAGGGCAGGTGAAGCATCCCACATGCATGCAACAGAGAGAACAGAGGCTGACGAAGGGAGGAGGGGCCGACTGAGGGATGGAAGCTCGGGACACAGGACAGTCTCCTTCCCTGCCCCCTGTCAGACAGGACACCCCATAGTGCCTGAGTCAGAGGGCCTGTGGACTCAGCCCCCCCGCTGCTGGGTGGGAGGGTGAGTCAGAGGGCGTGTAGTGAAGTGCACTTCTCCCTGGCCAAATATGGGGCTGCGCTCTGCTCTGTCTTGCCATTCACGCTGCCAGAGGCCTAAGGCTGCGTCTGTTCCACATGACAGCAGAGTCCCTGATGAAGAAGGGACACTAGTCCACACCCGCTGACCCCTCTCTTGCTCCCTCACCAGTGGGTGGTACTTTGCTTTGCACTCTCCAAGCACCCTGTCAACCCCCCACTGCACACCATTATATGAAGCATGAAATAGAGAAGTAATAATAACGCATTTTGAAACAGTGTTTTTGTCATAACGGGGTGCTGGTCTGCTGTCATACACCCACAGGACTGTAGGCTCGGGGTGAGGGTTAGGAAAGAGACCACATCTTGCTTTTCCTTATACCCCTCCTCCCCCACCAGTGCCACACACAAAGCCCGGAACAGGGCAGATGTGATTAGCTATTTGTTAAATTAATCACTGTGTGTATTGTGTGTGTGTGATTCTCTGCCACTAGACTTTTAATATCTTGAGTAAATAACTTCCATAGCATGCCCTGTGTGCTGGGCGCTGTTCTGAAAATCTTCTCATGTTAGGTCATTTAGCATGAGGATTAAGGATTAACTCATTTAATCCTCACAACAATTAGACAAGGAAACTACTGTGATTATCCTCATGTTACAGATGAGGAGCCTAAGGACCAGAGAGGTTCGGTAACTCGCCCAAGGTCGTACAGCCAGAAAGTTCTAGAATCACGATTCTAACCTCAACAGCATGGCCTCAAATTCTATACTCTTAACGGTATTGGATTCATTTCTGTATCTCTGAAGCCTGGCACGTGATCTGTAGTAATAACTGTGTGTTGACTAGATGAATAATTAATTGGTTAATTACTGTGTTTGTGTATGTGCATTTATGTCTCCCACTAGACATCGAATTTCTCGAAGAAAATATTCATCTTGCCGATGCCTCCCTGTGCATTTAATAAATGATTAAAGAGAGAATATATTAAGGAATGGGCGTTCCCCAATGCCCACTTATCTGATGTGTGGTCCAGGGTGCCTGACAGGCACCCTGAGGTTTTCAGAGTTTATTCAGGTGTCCAGGAGGAGACAGGTAGGGCCAAGAGTCAGGGCCGGCTTCATGGCCCTGTGTGGTCTGTACAGCTGCACAGGGTCCTGTGCTCAGAAATGTCCCCCCACTTGGTTCAATGTCCTACTGTCGCCATCTTGAAATTCTTAATAATTTTGAACAAGGGGCCTCCTGCTTCTGTTTTACACTGGGCTACACAAATGATGCCGTCCATCCTGCCAGGAATGAATAAAGGCCATGAAGATGCCTGCAGGAGAGGAGAGGGAAGGAAAGGGACTCCAGGAGCTCTGTGTCCACAGCCTCCTGGAGAGAAGCCTGAGTTGTGGTGACCATCCTGATGGTGGGTCGCAGACTTAGTGATTCCAGCCCAGGTGTGTCTTCTGAAGGGGCATTTGCATCTCATCGCCCCTCCCCAAGAGCTGTCCCTGAGACACCCTTGGGCCTCAGGCACCAACAGCTTCAAACTGTCACCCAGGCCAGCTTCTACAGCTCTCCCCCATTTCAGCCACTACGGTAACAATGCCCGCGTGTCATGGAGCTCACACTCAGGCTGGGCACTGGGCTAAGCTCTTTTCTTTCATTTGATGCTCACCACCAACACCCCAAGAGACGGGTTTAAGTGACCCCACTTCAGTCATCTGAGGTTCCAAGTTAATAAGAGGCAACATCAAGTGCCAATAAATGGCTCCAAGACGCTTCTTAACCAATGGCCCCCACTGCTTTTAGACAGGCCCCCTTTCTCCCTGCCTGGAAAACCCTCTCCCCTTTTCCCGAATCCTGTCTTCTCCTCTTACCTCTCCTCCAGCCATACAGCTGGGAAGTGGGAGGACCGGGGCTCCAACCCAAGCAGTCGGCCTCAGATTACTGCTCTTAACAATACTTGATAGATTTGCCCTCTTTGGGCCTGGCTCGGATATCTCAACTCACAGGAACGTGAACCTGGAAGGAACTCCAGCTTCAGCTTCTTCATCTGTAATAAACAGACCTACATCACAGACTTGCCTGGATTAAATGTAATGACAGATGTCAAGGTGCTTTTTAACAATCCAGGTCTAAGCAGTTACTCCTATTAATTACCGGTAGTGAAACTAAGGCTTATTACACCCCGTGCTAAAGAAACAAAGGTCATTAGCTCCTACCTGCTTCACCTCAGTCAACCCGAGTCCGGCCACACCCTGACCAGTTACCAGTCAGTAAAGAACTAAACAAGATGCGTGCCTGCCAATCACCAGGATTTCTTCTGCATTGTCTTTCGATCCTGAATCTGCCTCTTCTTAGCTATGTGACTTTGGGCAAATCAATTTACCTCACTCAGTGCTGAGTTTCTCATCTACAAAGTGGAGCTGATGGAGACAGCTGTATTGCAGGGTGGTTGTAGGGTGACCAGCAAGGTAATCACCAAGTGGTGGCTGGAGTTATTCTTGGGAAAAGCTCTCGTACACACAAGATTCCCTGCGAAGCAGCAAGTATCTGACCAGCATCTTGTGATTTGTGACGGTTAATTCTATGTGTCAAGTTGACTGGACTAAGAAATGCCCAGAGAGCTGATAAAACATTATTCAGGGTGCGTCTGGGAGGGTGTTTCTCAGATTAGCACTTAAATTGATAGACTAAGAAGATCACCCCCCTCAGTGCAGGTGGGTATCATCCAATCTGCTGAGAATTCGAATAGAACAAAATGGTAGAGGAAAGGCGATTTTCGCTCTCTCTGCTTGAGCTGAGATGTCCATCTTCTCCTGCCCTCAGGCCTCGGCACACCTGGTTCTCAAGCGTTCAGATTCAGACTAGGAATTATACCATTGGCTTCTCTGGTTCACAGGCCTTTGAGTTTGGACTGGAACCACCAGATTTCTGAGTCTCCAGACTGCAGATAGAAGATCATGGACCCTCTCAGTTTCCATATCATGTGAGCTGATCCCTCATAATTAATCTCTTTCCATCTATCAATATATATCCTAATGATTCTGTTTCTCTGCAGAACCCTGATTAATACGCTCTTAGAGCATCTTTTCTGAGTGTTCTCTTCCCACTGAAGACGTGCTACGCTCAGAGAACAAGGGTGAACACTCTACTGATAAGTCCTAAATAAGACAGCTTTCTAAATCTCTCAGCTTGCCCAAATCTCGACCAAGCTGCAACACTGCCGACAGCTCTTCCAACGTCTTCCCCTCCCTTAGCCTCCCTTTCCCTGACTGCCCAGGGTATAACTGATGGCCTTTTGATTCCACTCCTGCTGCCACCAAAGCTTCACCCCCCACAACCAGGTTGGAACTTTCTGGTTTTTTTAATCTTTGCAGAAGAGGGGGCCAATTCAGGGCATAACAAGGGGTTAGGCTACTGGATACAGTGAAGTGTCTATTTAGAGTTGAAGTCTCCCTGTTCTTCACCCTACTCTCTCCCCCAATGACATTTTTCCAAAGAAAAGAAAATTGTGCCCATCAGAAACACACACACTAGCTTCACAGGTGCTAACTCTGTGATCTTTGGCAAAGCCCATAGTGTCTCTAAGGCACAGCTAACTGGGAACAGTCAAAGTGCCCCTCTGGTAGGGCTGGCATTGGGATTAAATGAGATAACCCATGCAAAGAGTCTAGTACAGTTCCTGGTGCATAGTAAATACTCAATAAAGGTAACTATTTTGTTGTTATGGTTATATGAAATCAGTTCCTAACTGTGAAATTGTACATCACAGTTATATTCGATCCACAGCAGTATTAACCTAATTTTCATCACCGTAGCAAATAGAACGATGAGCATATTGACAGACGTCAACTGATGATGACATTTTCACAGGCCTAGGTGCTGTCCTGCCTGTTGTCCCAGCATACTTTTTAAAAATTCCTGCCAGCACTCTGGCTCTGTGAGCAAAATTTTTAAAAATTATAAAACTTGCTCTCGGGCTTCCCTGGTGGCGCAGTGGTTAAGAATCCGCCCACCAATGTGAGGGACACAGGTTCAAGCCCTGGTCCGGGAAGATCCCACATGCCGCGGAGCACCTAAGCCCGTGCGCCACAACTACTGAGACTGCTCTCTAGAGCCCACAAGCCACAACTACCGAAGCCCGCGTGCCTAGAGCCCGTGCTCCGCAACAAGAGAAGCCACCGCAATGTGAAGCCCGCGCACCGCAACGAAGAGTAGCCCCTGCTCGCCGCAACTAGAGAAAGCCCATGCACAGCAACGAAGACCCAACACAGCCAAAAATAAATAAGTAAATTTTTAAAATAAATAAATAAAAATAACATACCAATCTATGTTCCCTGGAAATTGGGAGTATTGGGGGGTATATCTGAAATCAGAGTGAACCATGAAAGAAAAGAAAAACTTCATTTGTTCATTCCATAAATATATAATAAGTACCTACTGTGTGTCAAGCTGTGCAAAAATAGAAAATTTTTTAAAAACAGGCAAAAGGCCCTGCCCTCAGAGAACTTACCTGGCCTGAGGAGTTTCCTAGTTGATCACTATAAAAGTGATTTCATTTTTTAAATGAAATCTTTCAAAGAACAATGAAGAATGAAATGTTTCAAGGCGTAAGAATGAGATCAGTGTTTCCTTGGCTTAGTCAATAATGTGTGATGAGCCTCCTGGCAGGGCAATGAAGGAAGACTTGTCATCTTGTGCAGCAGAGATCCAAGTAGACCTCAAGGCCCAACATAAACAAAGACAGGCTGTTAGGACGCATTAAGGTTGAAGGGAAAACTGGAATCAATTTGCACATGGTTGCAAAAACGGATTTGCAGCATGGAGTTGATCTGAACAAAATTCCTGGCCAGGCCTATCACAGAGTTGCTAACAAGAGCAGAAAATTGAATGGATTTGCAGCAATGCTGGTGAAAAGAGAGCCAAGCATTTCATACACACAAGGCTACGTCAAAGTTTGAGACTCGGTAGTAATAAATTTTGATGTGAGATCGAGAAATAAAAAAACTCCGAAAAGCTCTCAATACTATCAACTCATGCAGATGAGAAAAAGCTGATGATTTTTTTCAAAGCATTTCCATGCAGAGTGAAGGTGCAACAGGCAGGAAGCTGTGTTATTCTGTGAAAATGTCTTTGGGCTATCCAATATGGTAATTTGTGTTCATTTGGGTTTAACATCTTTTCAGAGATTACAGAATTTAGGAGACTGTATAAAGTGATTCTTAAAATATCAAGTGTCTGATAGATTGAGCAAGGTACTGAGGTTAACTTCCAACTTTGAATTTATCTTTTGTCTAATACACATTAAGTATTTCAGGAATTCTTTCCAAGGGCTGCAAAATAAACTTATCTATAATCACTTCTTTTTTTCTTTCTTCATGATTTATCATCTGTGTAAAGCGATAAACATTTCAAAACTATTCAGGACGGGGTAGAAGAATCATGCCGAAAAATAATCATAGAGGGTTTCAGAGTTTAAAAATCATCCTTTCAAATGAGTACCAAAAAATCCTGGAAGAAAAAATATCTTGGGAATTTAAATCCTTTTTCTTTCAGAAAACAATATAACAGTGTTGTTTATTTACTAAGAATTTGATTCTTAGTTATTAAATTTAAATATGTATTTTATGAACATGAGCACAAAAAAACTTTTTTGAGGTTTTGTATACGTATATACATGAATATGTACATATATGGAATAAAGCATTAAATGAAACAGCAAGCAACATTTTTCAAGAATATAGATGTACATATGAAGTACATATGGTCCCACAGCTTCATTTTCCTAAGAATGATACAAAGTTTAATTTTCTTCATGTCTGCATCAACATAACCAACACAGGTGACTCCACGTGGCCTTCATGAGAATGCTACACATGTCCCGAACCATTGCATTTTGTTTCAGTTCCAATTGCCAGACCAAGCAGGGGTGCTTATCCTTCTTCCACATCATCTTAAAACATACTGCGAAGGGCACAAGCCCTTGATGGTTATTAAGAATGACTCAGTGACCAAATTGATGGACCTCGAAGGAAGGAACCAGTGGTGTTTGGAGAAATTGACCATGCAAGATGAGAGGCAGATGGTGTTTGATGGATCCAGTCTCACCTATCAGAATTACTCATCCAGCTTGGTAGATTGTTATGGCTGACATCCAAATCTGAACTCTAAGTCTGAAGGCACGCTACCCTGATAACAATTGGACACCGTTCCTGGGAGAGGATGGTGACACAATAGAAATCACCATGTTGTTTTTATTAGCGTATTCCTGCATGTTCAAAGATTTTTGGAAACCTGCATTTGAAAGCTGTTGCTCTAAAATCTCCCAGAGGGCTTCACTTGTTTGGTGAAGTTTCCCTCACATGGAAATCTGCTGAAAACAAGGGTAAGGGATCTGGGTCCCCCGCAAACATCCTATCAGGCTCCACCTTGTCTGGGATTATTACAAATCCCACTTTATAGATGATGAAACTGAATTTCAAAAAGGTGAAGTCATTGCGTCCTTGATGTCCTAAGGGAAAGGCCTCAGTATGTACCTTTGTCACTCGATGTGCAGGGATTTGTGCAAGGGATTGTTTATTTACAAGAAGGCAATCGGGCCTCTGGGTGGGCCAGTGTATGACTGATATGCTTACAGTCCCTGGGGTTCTTGGGAACCCAGGGTAGCACCAGGCCAGAGGGAGCCACTTCCAGCTCCTCTCCAACCATGACCCATGCCTCTCTCGTCCTCCACCCCAGACCCTCGCCCCTCCTGCCCTGCAGCCGGAATGGGTTCCTCTCAGTCTGTGTTCCCTATTACCAGCAGCTTTTTCTGGTTCCACTCCACTGCCTAGATCTTTCCCACAACCTCTCCGCAGCCTGGGCGGCCACCACCACCCTTCAGACCTCCATGTGGTCTCATTTCCTCCAGGAAGTCCTTCCTGCCCCCTCTCCACCAGCTGCAGCGGGAACCCTTTCTCTGGGCTCTTGTAGCGTCCCGTGCCGCCTCTGAATCAATAGTTGATTTGGTGGATGAGCAAGAGGTGGTCCAGGCCTGTGGTTCAAAGCCTGGGCTCTGGAGCCAGTCGGCCTGGGTTTAAATCTTGGCTCCGCCTTTTATGTATGAGCTCTGTGACCTTGAGCAAGTAGCTTCATCTCTCTATGTCCCCATCTCTGCCTCTGCAAAATATGAATAATAACATAACCAGCCTTTTCTAAAAATCCCAAGAGTGAATGCTTCCCTGGTGGCGCAGTGGTTGAGAGTCCGTCTGCCGATGCAGGGGACACGGGTTCGTGCCCCGGTCCAGGAAGATCCCACATGCCACGGAGCTGCTGGGCCCGTGAGCCATGGCCGCTGAGCCTGCGCGTCTGGAGCCTGTGCTCCGCAGTGGGAGGGGCCGCAGCGGTGAGAGGCCCGCGTACCGCAAAAAAAAAAAAAAAAACAAAAAAAACCCCAAGAGTTAATACACGCAAGGCACGTAAAACAATGCCTGACATATAGCAAGAGCTCATTACTGTATCATTACAGTAATCTACTATTTTCTGGTCCATCCGTTCACTAGACTGAATTCTTGATTGTACAGACGGTGCCATAATTCTCTCTTAGCATAGCCTCTGGCACGTAGTAGGTACTCAGTAAATATTCGCAGAATGAACGAATGGGCAATAGAGGCCACAGCCTCTGTTGAACCCTCTGCCTACAGCTGGCTTTCTCTAGAGGCCGCCTTGGTTTGCATGGACTCGAGGCCCATGTTGGCTGAGCTGATTTGCTTAGAGGAGACTCGCTTATGCTCTCCCCAGGGCTGAGCTATTCCTCCTCACACAGCTGCTCATGCCATCGGAGTTGTGCAACTCCACGCGATTCAGCTTTGCAATGACGATTCCTCGTATGACTAGGGTGTTGACCTGTTTTCATGGAATTGAACTTCTCCCACTGGAAGGTCCCAGGGCCTCAGTCTTAGCCAACAGCCTCACTGACTGCTCTGTGAGCAGCTAACCCTCTCCTCACCATTGCCTGGGCTGTGCCCCAAGTTCCAGAGCTGGCTGCCTCTGCTTTCCACCTGCGACAGGCCAGCTCTGCCTACATCTCGATGCTCAAAGGCCACCCCACCCAAGGCTTTGCCAGACTCTACTCCCAGGTGGAAACCATTCTGCACCCCCATAGTCCTCTCTATGTACCCTTGTTGCTTCACCTCTTGGAGTCTCAGTTTCATTATCTATGAAAGAGATAACAATGCCTACTTCAAAGGGAGGTTATGAAGATCAAGTGACTCAAGCAGATGTTTCATATCATAAGCATTTGCTTGTTTACTACCTGGGAAGTTTCTCGAAGCCAGGAACCCTCTGTTTCATTACTATGTGCCCCTTATTCTTAGCAACCGATTCGTCTTAGGCATTCCCTAATGTTTGCTCAATGAATGAATCAATCAAAAAACAAATCAAAAAGCACAAATTATGGCAATGTAGCAATATCCTACAGTTGTAACAGAAAGAATTGTCTTCGTGTGACTTTCTTTCTTTTTCTTCCTTTTTTTCTTTCCCTTTTCCTTTCTTTCTTCCTTTTTTTTTTTTTTTTTAATTGTTTTCAGATTAGAAATAGCCAAACCAAACCAACTATTCTTTTCCTGGGAGGTGGATTCACAGTGCCTGGTGTGTTCAAAATATCATTATTTTAGCCAGAGAATTTGGACTTGGGAGTAAAGACATACACATATGTACTCACACGCTGGGGATACTTTTCAGGAAGGAGTGCGTTCTCGTAGCTCTCCTCCCGCACAATGTGAGCGTGGGCTACCTCATCCAGCCTCTTGCTCCGTCCTGGGCCCTTCCCTCCCTGATACCCACATGTCATCACCTGTACCCAACGTCACCAAAGCTAAGTGATTATCGCCTACTCTTCTTGACAAAATTTCCTCTCCCACAGAACCCTCCAGACACCAAAGGGGAACGCCTGGAGAAGTTCATGTTAGGGGGGTGGGAAGCAAGAGTACTGCCTCATTTCTCATAAGCCCTGGGCACATGGAAACAGGAGGATACGCCTCCTTGTGTGACTCTGTCCTGCTCTCTCTCGCTGATATTCAGAGAGGCCTATCACGTTCAGGGGGTACGGGTCCCCACCCTTCTTTCCCTTGCCCATGCCCTGAGCCCTGGAGGGAAAGCCCAGATTCCCTACAAGGTGGTGCCTCCAGAAATTGCCCCATCGCCCTCATCAGACCTACTTGCCTGCCCGACCCAGACCTGTCCCTTGTATAGTCACCAGAGAGGCTCAGCCCAGATGGTTGCAACTTGCCCAGGTGAAGCAAACTGACTTGCATAAAGGCTGACAGTGAGCCAGAACCGAGCCATCCAACAAAAGCCAGAGCAAGTCAGTTTGTCAGCAGGATGCTACGGGGAGAACAGGGGAGGCCTGGGCTGCCCCAGTGCACAGGAACTCCAGGCAGGGACCTCAAGGTCTGTTTCCCCTCCTCCCACCTCTAGCTCTCACCCTGCAGCCCTGGCTACAGTGGGCTGGCTGCTCAGACCACAGTGATTGGCAGGAGCATATGCACAGCACCGTGATGCATCCATCTAAGATGCCAGGGACTGTGAGAGGTGCCTCTAAGAAAGAAAGAGAACTGTCTACATCCATGGTTTTCCCCACAAGCTCATCCCCTGTGCCGTCAGGAGCCCAGGGACGATCACAGGAACAATGCAGCATGTGTTCAGAGAGTGGCCCCAGCACTGTCTCTGGGGTTTTCTTCCAAGCTGCTGACATTGTTTTGCCAAATTTGAAGCACAGGTGGAGAAAACCACATCATGAATGCCTCTGTCCCAATGTGACTTATAGGTGCATCCTGTTTTCGGAGATGACAGAAAGGAAAAGAAAGTGCATTTAAATTGATAAAACATGAAATAATAATGGCAGCTAACAGGTATTGAACAGCTGGGACATCCCAGGAGCTGTGCTAAGCATGCACCTTACATGTGTTATCTTAGTCTATCTTCTCTCTGAGGTGGGTAATAATATGAGCTGAACTTTTATAGAGCTTGCTACTTTCTAGACATGGTTTACTTTCCTTATATATACTTACTCATTTAATCCTCCCAGCAGCCCTATAAGGTAAATAGTATAATTATCTCTATTTTGAAGATGAAGATGATGAGAATAAATTACTTGCACAAGATTACACTGCTTCTAAGTGGTAAAATTGGTATTTGAATTCCGAAGTCCTGTTCTAGAATCTACACTTAACCACTCCACTATACGTGGTGCTATTAATGTGCCCATTGTACAGATAAGGAAACTGAGGCTTAGACAAGGTAAAGACCTTGCCTAAGGGTACTCAGCACAAGGGCCAAGATTCAAGTCCACAGCATCTGACTCTAAAGCCCTTGCTGTTCATCATTTTGCTACCATCATATTTGTCAAGACAAAAGGGCAAACATCAAACCCAGATATTTAGATTGTATCTTGTCACTCAGAATCCCACGTGGCATCATTCTGAAAAAACTTAACTTGCTTTCCTTTCTCTCAAAGATGCAGGTAGCACAATTCCTTGTAGTGATCCAAAGAAAGTCTCATCCATCTTCTTATTTATTCACTGAATAACTATTTTCAAAATGTCCATTATGGGCAAGGCCCTATGCTAGGTGCTCCAAGTAGCTCACAATGCAGCAGGAATAACAGACGTTCTACAAGTGATGGTAAGTGTGTCCAAGAAAGGGGAGATGCTATTGATAACTGGAACTGACTGGAACCTCTTCTGCCACGGAGGAGGACAGTCCAGGAAGCAGAGGTACACAAAGTGGGGGAAAGATGTTTAAAATTTTTCAATGGCTATTTTTTTTTCTCCCAACCCTCTCCTATTACTGGGCCAGAAGGTGGATAAAGTGTTCTCCTAACATCTTTATTGACTCTTCCAAGTCTATTCTTTCTTCTTCCTCCCAAAGCTACTCCCCACCCCACACCCAGCTCTAAATATTTCCCGGCTCTGTCTCACTCCAAAACATGCTAGCTAATAACCAAAGTGAATAAACATTCTTTGCCCCCATAAATTAAAACATGCTAATGACTTACTGGGTTTATTTTTCCTGGACTACTATGGGGCACAGGACTTCCAGAATTCAGATGCCACAGATATTTCTCAACACATACTCGGTGGAAGGCATTGGCCAGACTAGTCACTTTCACATACTGTGGCATTTAATCCTCACCATAATCCTACGAGGTTGATAAACACACAGAGGCTCAGGGGAGTGAAATCTAGAGAAGAAATGACCCCAGAGGGAATGAATAGCAGAGGGAGGCTTTTGACCTGTCTCCAGATAACTAGTCCTGTGTATTCAGTAAGCACGTATTGAAGACCCGTCCATGAGTATTGCAGTATTGTACAGGATAAAAAGCAGCTGCAGTATCTCCCTTTGACCTTACAGCATTGATGCTGGGAAATTCTTCCAGGTATCAACTCTAAATTCCTTCTGCAACTCAGTCCCGTTCCCTACCTCGCCCCCATCCTCAGATAAGTACAAAACAAACAGTTGCTGATGAGATCGACGCCAAGCTCCTCCTCTTCTTGTGCCTTCTGTCTTCAGTTGCCACACAGGCTTGAGATAAGCCTCATGGAACAGGCTTCGTATCTCCCTAGGCATTGCTTCCACCCTGCCAGTCACTCCTCAGCCCCTGTTCAGAGTCGGGGAAGACCAAGTACTTTAGGAGAGTCTTCTCTGTGGGAGGGGAGGAAAGACAGAAAGCTGAAAGCTGGCAGCATCTCTCAGTCCATCACTTCTTACGTGACGCTTTGTGTGAAGACTGTCACCTTTCCAGAGAGGCTCCCCAGATTAGGAACTGTACTGGATGGGCTGTAGTACGTGCCCTTGACCTCCACAGCTCCTGGAAGCTCCCACTAGATACACACCACAGAGGACTCTTTTTCACTGGCTTATCAAAAAGACCGGGACAGCAACAGCCTCCCTGTGGAACTCAGAGATGACAGGGTCCCGGAACACAGAACAGACTTCATAGATGGTTTATGAGTAAATGGTTGAAAGAAATGAATGAATGTGAGAGTGAGTGAATGAGTAAATGAATTAGATATCATTAAATGGACCAACAAAGGGAGAAAGAAAATAGAAGAATGAATCAGGGTGAATTAAAGAATAAACTTCTAAGAGCTTGAAGGAATAAATGAAAGGAAAGAGTAACAAAGCAATTAAATGAGTATATGATTGAGCATGTGAAAAAATGAATGCATAAATATGTGAGTCAATTGAATGACTATATGAATGATGGACAGATAGATGGATGGATGGATGGGTGTGATGGATGGCTGAATGGACTGATGTATCAGTGAGTGAATGATGAGTAGATTCATAGCTTCTTAGAGGAAAACTAAGGAACTAAATTATGGCCTCTATGAGACCAATAACCAGGGCTGTTTTAGTGTCCTACACATCGTAAGAATTCTTATAAATGAAATGAATAAGCAGACGGATAATTAGATAGCCTCCTGCTTGCAATACATGGTACTAAAATCTGCCCTTGATGGCGTCCTTCAAATATCAATGTTCTTCATGTGAAAAGAACTTTACTCTTGAGTTACATGAGCCTGGGCTTAAGTCCAGCTCTGCCATTCCCTAAGCTGTGTGGTCCATCAAAAGGCACTTAAGCTCTTGGAACTTTAGTTTCCTCTTCTATAATGTGGAGACAATCAGACCTACTTCGTGGTGCTCCAGTGGAGACTGAAGAAGAATATGTGTAGAAGCAACCAGAAAGTATCCAGCACATAGAAGACACTTGGTAAATAAAAATTTCCTTCCTTTCTCTCCCAAGAGCATCTTCTTCCCCCATCCATCCAAAGCCCACCAACTCCAGTGCCCTTTGAGGCCCTGCCCTCTGTAAGCCCGTAGTCTTTTAAGGGACAGGTACAAGGGGAAAGAACTCTGCTAGCAAGTGGAAGGGTGAAAGAGTTAGGCTAAACTATGTGAAATGGCAACAGTTCAGCTGCTTGTGACCTAAAAAGCCCGCAACTTCACATGTTTCAACTACAGTAGCTGGAAATATAAGGGCACATGAAGGATTCGTCCCAGGGAAGGTCAAAGAAGCCTGGGAAAAACTGGTGGGATTGGGATGTGTGCTCTATGAGTTGAGGAACTTCGTGGGCCACCGTGTCCACCCAGAGTTCCTAAGAAGAGGGGAACGAAGCTGGGTTGAGAACTACCTCTGATCCCCCTCTATACCCAGGTCAAATGACCTTGGACATGTTTCTTCAATAAACTCAATTTCCTTACCTACAAAAGAGGCATCAGGAATATGAGCCCTGCCTGGCTGATGTAAGAATCCTCATGGAATTCTCATGTGAAAGCACCTGGCATCTGGTCCACCTGCCCAGGAAAGTACCATTTCTCTTCCCTTCCCTGAGGGGTCACCCAACACTTCCCCACCTCCCAGCCAGCAGCGCTGCTCGTGCTGTGTTTGTTGACACCACATCCGGGCCTGGCTGATGTTGTCACTGTACGTTACACCACCGCACCTCACCAGTGACATAACCCCCCTCCATCTCCCTCCCCACCCACCCCAGACTGGCGTAACCCAGGCTCTGCTGACACATCCTCACTGAAATTCAAAACCAGATGCTCTGTGTGTGTTTGCTGGTTCGTTGGCGGGCAAAGCCAAGTCCAGCCCCTTTTTCGCTTGGCTGTCTCTCCCCTGGCCTCTGAGACCTGAGAAGCTGGGAGGGGGCCCCCGAGGCAGCAGAGCCAGACCCAGCCCATCCAGCACCTCCCGTCGGTTCCTGAGGCTGGATGGCAAAAGCCACAGGTGCAGCAATGGGGTGACGTGAGGAAATGGGCCTGCCTGTTGAAACCCATTTCTCAGTGAGGAGAGCCAAGGCGGGCTGGTCAAGGAGAGACAGAGAAACAGAGAGAGGAGCCAGGCTGAGTTCCCAGGAAGATCTCCATTCCCTCACCCATTCAAAAATATTTTTTGAGCACTGACTGTGTGCTAGGGTCACAGCTGGAGACACTCTCATGAGTCAGGCCGGATCAGAGTTTCCAGCCTCACAGAGCTGTACATTCGAGTGGACAGCACAGCTGATAGCTGAGTAAACTCACCACAAAACAAAGCAAGAGAGCTTCAGGTTGTGAAAAATGCTTTGCGGGAAACAGATGGGCCGGTGCCATAGTAACTGAGGCAGGGGAGAGGGTACTGAGTTAGTGGGGAGATTAGGGAAGGCTTCTCTGAGGTGACAATGAGCAGAGGCCCAGAAGATGAGAAGGAGGCAGCCATGCGAGGAACTGGGGTGGAATGTTCCAGAAGAGGGGGCTGGAAATGCAGAGGTTATAAAATGGGGGAAAGGCTGGCTTGCTCAAAGACAGGAAGGGACAGTGTGTGTCTGGAGCACATAGCACAAGGAGGAGGGCAGTTCTGAGAAGCTTCCAGACTCCAGATCACGAAGGCAGGGCCTCCTAGGCCAGGGCAGGAGCTAGGACTGTATTCAAAGGGAGATTTTCCACACCCTGGAGGACTCTTCCCTTCCTGGTCCCGAATGCCTGAAGGACAAGCGTGACCAACAGGACTCCCACTCATAGGCACTTGAAGAGATCAATGCCCTCTGCTCTGTCAATGGGGGACAGCCCAGAGATGGGACCGCATGTGCCCAAGATCACACTGAGTGGCTATGGCAGGGCAGAAACTAGAACATGGGACGCTGGAAATGAAAGTGGAGCTCACATGTTTAGCACTTACTGCGTGTGGTGTCCTCTTACTCTTCACATCAACTCCATTTTTTCACAGACAAGAAAGGAAACATGGTCTCCTAGGGTCCACCAGGCTCTAAACCCAGGTTCTCCTGATGCCAAAGCCCACACCCTTTCTACTGGGCTGTTGCTTCAGTGGAAATGCTTCTGATTTACGTTACCACTGGCAAACACTTCAAATTTATGTCAATATTCCTAGACACCTAAGCTGCTCAGGACCCAGGTACTTCCTGAAAATTGCTGGAACTTTCTTTGGGAAACACCTCAGGGCCCAAGCAGGTGAGGCAACAAATGAGTCAGTTGCCCTCATGGATCAGTCCATTGAGAAACATATGAACACATTTTAAAAAGTAGATCAAGGAAAACATTTATACATAGATATCACTCTATATCTGCTTCCCACCATCAGACGTGCCTCTCGGAATGTCCTCTGAAACTGAACTAGGGCAGAAGGATTTTTCTTCATAAATGACCTGCTGGATCCTCCCCCTGTAGTACCATGGAACTCGAAATTCCACTGCATCAAACTAACCGGGAAGGTTTATTAAAACACAGGCTGTTGGATCTTATACCCAGAATTTCTGAGTCAGCAGGTCTAGGGTAGGGCCAGAGATTTTGCATCTCTAACAAGTTCCCAGGTGATGGTGATGTGGCTGGTTTGGGGACCACACTTTGAGAACCACTGCTGTAGTGGACGCTATGGTCTCTGCCCAGACCACGCTTTAGGACTGAGGCCCTCACTCACCCAGGAATCATCCCTCCCCAGAAATTGTTCTTCATTGAAGGGTACTGCCTCACCCGGAGTTATCACCCCATCCTGTGAGCAGCCCACCGCTGGTCAATGGAGAACCTCCGAGGCCTTAATTTGGGACAACTCTGCAGGGCCAGCTCAGTTTCAGAGTTCCCCATGGGACTGGCTGAGGCCTCCCTGGCAACTGCACCAGAATTCAACATCTCCCTCTGCCAATCCTATATGCTTCATCCCTGCAGGTGTTGGTCCCCAAAGCACTCCGCATGAAACACCCTGAATTCAAATTTCTGTCCCAGAATCTATTTCCCAGAGTGTCTGACTTTAGAGAGTTGATACCAGAAGTGGGTGGTCTAAAGAAGCAGATTAAAATGGGACTTTGATTCACCCATTCACCAGCTGGCTGACAATAAGTGCTCCGGCCCTGGGACAGGTTGGGAGTAAGTTGAGTAAGCACAGCCCTTGGGGTGATGTAACAGTGGAAACATGAAGGTTTTCACTGGTGGCAAGCTGGGATGGATTACCTGCGGAAGGGAATGAACTCGTACGTGCAAAATCTCAGGCTCTGGAGAGGTTTAGATAAGGTACTAATTATAATGACAATAAACTTGGTTGGCTCTCCAAAATGTCAACGTCAGAGGGCCTCTTTGGCAACATCTAAAGAGCCTTCATCTCCTGCAGTCAGAAGATAGAAAAGGCTGAGACTCAGGCCCGGGTCTTCACTATAAGGGCAACAGAGCACCAGAAAAGTCTCAACCCTGGCAATGCTCTTATGCCAAGGTCAGAGCTTTCATTCGAAAGAAGTGGGGCCCTGAGACCTGGGATAGGAACATGAACGTGGATGCACTCAAGAACCGTGAGGCCCCCAGACTCTCCAGAACTCTCTAAGCCTGCAGAAGTGGTCCAGGACTCCTACTAAATACAAACACTCCTGCTTGGCTTTAAAAGGTTGCAGAAAGTTATCTCCCCTTCTCTCTGCTGCAAGAAAACATATGCCCCCATCTCCCACTCAGTTAGAGGCCCACCTTACCTCCTGACTGCCAAACCCATATCTAAGGCCAAGTTATAACCTTATTCAGCCAGAAAACACTGGGTCTGCTAGGCTTCCCAGAAAGGAATGGGAATGATAGGATCCCGAAATAATAGATGTCAGATGGCACTTAGCCGTCAGAAGGGACATGAACACAAGTATTGTAAAGGAGCGGCAAAAGTCACAGGAAGCAACAGCCATGGAAATGATTAATAGAACACGGCATCCCTAAAGACAAGTTAGATGAGCAATTGCTCAATCTATGCAACCAGAAAAAATCAAGAATCAGGATCTCTTGCCAAGTTCCCAGACCTGAGCCCATTTTCAGACACGGAATCTATTGACCAAAGGAAAGAGCAGCCCCCCAGGAAGAAGAACCCTGCACCACCCTGTCAAAGTGACCTCCAGGGTTTCACTCCAGAAAGGAAAATATCCAGGAATTTTAAGGACTGTTGGATATAAGGTCTGAGTTAATACAAAATATTACCTTGGCCCCTGTTAGAATGAGAAGGTCCAGGGGGCTGGGTAAGAAATGGAGTCCAGACTCAGACCTATCACCCAGTGGTCATTTCATCAGTCCCTAAATATACAACCAGGATGGACATACTTGATAGTTGGCAGAACTTCCGTATAGTTTCCTTGGCCTGTGAGTCAGAACAGTCGTAGCAGGGGAAGGGCAGGTAGAAACTTCTGGAACTGCCTCCACCACCCCCCACTCTATCCCCACCAGCTAAGAGAGTAAATCAAAATCAGTATTACATCAGGGAAAGATGAATGCCACCCTTACAGATCTAAAGGATATAGAGATGGTAGTTCCCACCATAGCTCCATTTAATTTGTTAGTCGGGCCACTAAAAATACCCTAGAAGGATTCAGAGGCTGTCACAACCAAGTAGTAGCTCTGATCGCAACTGTGCTGTATGCAGTATCTCTACTGAGCAGGGTAACAGCCTGGGCTGGAGTGTGGCCACTGAGCTAAGCTGATGAAGGTATTCCTTCAAATGTATCTCAGGAAGGTAGACCAGGAGCAGCTGACACTTGTGTAGAATGGAAAACACTCCACATGGACAGTCTTCCCCTAGGGCTACATTGACTCCTCTACACTCTGTCGTAGCAGTTTGGACCATCTGGACGTTCCACAGAACGGCACATTGGTCAACCACATTAATGACTTCCTGTTAATCAGTAAGTGATGAGTAAGACGTGGCAAGTACCTTGGAGGTCTCTATAAGACAAAAGCACTCCAGAGGATGGGCGATAAAACCCACGAAGATGCAGGGTCCTGCCACATCAGTTGTAATGGGTTCTGGGAAAGGCCAGGGCATCCTCACCACTCAGACAAAAGCACAACACCTGGAAAGCCTCTTCAGGTTCTGGAGTGAGCAAATTCAGCTAATCATCCATTAGGATTTAGCATTTCCTAGTGAATGCTTTTTCTATTTTGTAAACCACTGGGTAAATGAGTTTTATTTTTCAGAAATGTTTCTTGACAAATGATGAAGCATGCACTAAATATATTTTCTTCTTTATTGCTAGAGAGATAACACTTCAGTGACTTCATTATTTTTTCCTGACTCTGACGAACACCAGAATGAGAGAGAGGTGGCAGAAACCATATGTTCATATTCATGTCGGGCCACAAAACGAAAAGTATTGTACAGTCTGTAAACAGATCTGGTGTGATGTGACATTTTGTAGGAGAATCCCATCAATTTAAAGTATAAAATACAGAAAGTGTGTTCTGCTTTATAAACTCCTTTTATTCTTAACATGTTCAGAAAAATGGATATGGAATTGGTGCAATTCTGTGACTGCTTTTTGTGTCAGATTACATCTTGATGAAAAAACAATGACATACTCTTTTCCCTATCTCAAAGAAAAGTATTTTCCTTTAAGGTGTTTTTCCTTTGGAAAATTTTTCAATTGTACATTTTATTTCCCTAAGAGTTGTATTTTTCCCAAGGAAAATGTTGTGGCTATAATTATGTTTGATGTATCTGTACTACATTTTTCATTATTTGCAGTAGATCTTATTTAGTTATATTTTTCTTAAGAGAATAATGCTCCAAACCAATTTCTAAGTGACACAGAAGACTGCCAACTTTGAATGAGGCCAAGAAGTGCTATGCAGCAAATTCTGGTTACCGTACACACGGTTACAGTTTAAGCCCTGGCAGACCCTATGGCATTAGGGCAAATCTAAGGGGGAAAAAAATGCTGCTTGGAGTTTATGGCAAACCTTAGTAGGAGAACCACAATGTATATCCCTGCAGCAGATCTGCTCCAGTTGAAGGGGATGGGAATACCTAAGGTGCCGTGGAACCCACCCATTTTGGGAACCACTGAGTAAGATGTTCTCAAGGCTCCCTCCAGCTCAGATGTTCTATGGATCCTTCTTAGTGTGGGTTTGCTCAAGCCCAGGCAACCTGGTCTTATTTATTTGGGGGCCAATTCTGCCTGCGACTTGCCCACATGCCTTGCCAACAGCAGCCCAGGAAAAAGCTCTCTATTACTCTCACCCTGAAGTTCTGGCTCCGAACGGGCTGAGAACGCCAGCCAGGGGCATTGCCAATGTTTCTAGTCTGAGTAAGAACTGTGCATCTTTTCCGTGACTCTGCCCTCCGCTTTGGCTGGAGAAACCTAACTTGCTCCTTCTTGCATGAGGCTGTGGTGTGTGTGTGCGAGTCCCAGGCAGCAGCATAGTTGCCTTGCCCTAAACCTTCCTTTCTCTGAGGGTGGAGGAAGACCTTGTGTGGGGCACCTTTACTGACCACAGTAGCCCACGCCCCTTCACTTGCCAACAGAACCCAGCTGAAGGAGAGGGACCATCATGGCTTCCCTTCCCCTCTCTGGGCCTCAGTTTCCTCATCTATAAAATTAGGGGGCTGGATCAGGTGACATCTAAGGAGACTCTGCCTGCTTTGATGTTCTCTGACCCACAACTTGAAAAGGCAGAGAAAGAGCTGTCCTCTCCTCTCCTCTCTCATCTTCCGGCTCCTGTTACAACCACCTGCCCTGCATCCAATTTTGGAAACACATCAATGCCCTTGTACTTCAAGAATGGAAATAAATGAATCAACACATCCTAAAATAATAAGAGGCCTGGCTGATGGAGCAACTTCCCAGCTGGGGCAGGTGTGGGTATTAAAACAATACCACCTCCTGGATGTGAGGATTAAATGTATATAAACCCCAAAGCACCACACCAGGACACAGTGAGCATTCAGTAAATGGCAGGTGCCATTACAATATCACATAAGGAACCAAGGCTCTCCACTAGAGGGATGAGGCTCCCCTGTCTAACCCTCTGACACCCTAGTCCTCCCACACACACTCTGATAGTGACAGGGAAGTCACTACCTTACAGAGCAGCCAGGGCAGCTGGGTCAGGTACTGAGCCACATGCTTTAGAAGAGACATCCACCAACCAGCACTAATCCTGCCCTGGAGGAGCTTCGATTCCAGAGATGAGTCACGAATCCAGTTATTACACAGAGGGGTGGTGTCCTACGCAGAGTGAAAACAACAGGGCTGGAGTTTCAGATGTGAGCTGTTTTTTCCAAGTGGGGAGGTCAGGGTGGCTCCTGAGGGCAGGGTCCATGTTTACCTTGCCCCACAAGCGAGCTCCAGACCCCAATACAGCTCTTGGCATATAAGAAGTGCCTTACGAATATTTATACATTAAATCATTGAATGCATCAGAAAGAAGATGGCCTGGGAGGATCCAGATATGCAGGGATGGACAGAGGGGGAACATTCTAGGCAAAGGATTCCAAGAGGAGTCACTTCCAGGGAGGTCTAGGATAGTGTTTCATTTAGTGACATCCAAACTCGTTCCAGGGAAACCAGAACCAACCGCCTTACCATCCCCTTATCCCCAAAGCCCTGTATTGACCCACAAAATCTGAAGAAGGAAAGTAGGAGTCTGGATGTGGGAACCTGGTTTCCAGTCCTTAGATCTCTCACCTACAATCCTGGTGACCTGGGGCAAGTCACTTCCTGTCAGCCTCTCAAAGGAAAGGTGTCGGACAAGTTAATCTCTAAAATCATTTCCAAGTCTACAAGTTCTTTTTTCCATAAGTATAGTTATATTATTGAAGTATAGTTGAAGTACGGTTGATTTACAATGTGTTAGTTTCTGCTGTATAGCGAAGTGATTCAGTTATACATATATACACATTCCTTTTTATATTCTTTTCCATTATGTTTTATCACAGGATATTGAATACGGTTCCTGTGCTATACAGTAGGACCTTGTTGTTTATCCATTCTATATGTAATAGTTTGCATCTGTCTCTATACCCCTTTTTATTCTTCCCTCTCCCCTCCAACTACCTGGGGCAACCTGTTGTGTGCTGCTATTGTCATTTTTCTGGATGTTTGGTCCATCACCGTGGGCCACAGAGAGCTGGCGAGGTACAAGGCGTTCTGGTTACTATTGCTATGAAATAAATTACCCCCACACTCAGTGGTGTAAAAGAACCGTCATTTTCTCTTGCTCATGATTTTGTGGGTTGAGAACCCAGCAATGGCTTGACTGGGCGGTTCTTGTTTCAGGTCCCTTATGAGAGTGGAGTCAATGCCGGCTAGGGTTACAGTCATCTGAAGGCTTGGTGGGGTTGGACATCCCGGGTTGCTCAGTCACATCCAGACTAAGTCCAAGATGGCTGGTGGTCGAGGCTGGTTTTGGGCTAGGTGCACAGATGTGCCTCTCTAGCGTGGCAGTCTCAGACTTTTTACATACCAGCTGGCTTCCTCCAGAGCATGTGACCCAAGAGAACCAGGCAGAAGCTCCATGGGCTTTTATGATCTAGCCTTGGAAATCACGTGGCAAAACCCCTACTGCATTCTACTGCTTACAAGTGAGTCACTAAGGCTAGCTCAGATTTAAGATATGGGGCAGGGAGGTCTTCCCTGGTGGCGCAGTGGTTGAGAGTCCGCCTGCCGATGCAGCGGACACAGGTTTGTGCCCCGGTCCGGGAAGATCCCACAGGCTGCAGAGCGGCTGGGCCTGTGAGCCATGGCCGCTGAGCCTGCGCGTCCGGAGCCTGTGCTCCTCAACGGGAGAGGCCACAACAGTGAGAGGCCCGTGTACCGCAAAAAAAAAAAAAAAAAAAAAAAAGGTATGGGGCAGGGAGAAACATAAACCTCACCTCTCAATGGGATGTATATCAATGAGTTTGCAGACTTGTCTTTAAATTGCCACACAAGGTATCAGCCTGGCCCTCAGTAGAACACTGATGTACCATGTATGGCCTTGGCTTTCCCTGTTCACCCCATGTCCACAGCCTCAGGGCCCTCATACTATCCTGAGATATGTCCCCTACTTTACCAGGTCTTAGGTCTTTCTTCTCTCTAATCAAATCTTGCCTTTTGTTATGGACTGAATGTTTATGTTTCCCCTAAAATTCACATGTTGAAGTCCTAATCCCCAATGTAACGGTATTTGGAGGTGAGACCTTGGGGAGGTGAGTAGGTTCACATGAAGTCATGAGGCCTCCCCGATGAGATTAGTGTGCTCATAAGAAGAGTTGAAGAAACCAAAGCTCTCTCTCTTCCTGCCGTGTGAGGACACGGTGAGAGGGCCACCATCGGCAAGCCAGGAGGAGAGCCCCCACCAGACCCCAAATCTGCCAGCACCTTGATCTTGGACTTCCAGCCTCCAGAACTGTGAGCAGTTAAGTGTCTATTGCTTAAGTCACCCAGTCTATGGTATTTTGTTATGGTCGCCTGAGCAGACTAACACGCCTGCCCTATGTCCCATTCCCTCAGGATCCTAGTCTATGCAAGATCCCAAGGGACTCTAATAGACTAACTGAACCCCATTAAACCTGCTCATCTCTAGAAGGCCTCCCACTAAGTGACCCAAAGAAGGCAATTTCAGACACTGTGGCAGGTGAGAAAATGAGGCATGTATTTTGAATCCAAATGGGTTTATGATGTCTACTAAGGTCCTATATTTGGCGCACATCATGACACAAAAAACTCATGAGATCAGCAGGCTACACGTGGGGAAGTGTATCTGCGGCTACCAATTTCTAATTTCTTTCTAAACCTGAACCTGGTCGTCAGGCAGAACATCTGTCCAGACTTGAGCTGAGCCCCGCAGTGAGACAGCGCCATCTCCACCGGCTGACCTCCAAATTAGCAATCATTGCATCTCTACCTGTTACCTGATATTAGACTAGTAACCCAGTTGGTTAAGCCAAGTCAAAAGAAACGAATTAGGACTGAAACAATAATCTAGGAGAGCATTTAAAGGATTGGAATAAGGTAGATAATAAATAAAAGAATGAAATGTAATGTGTGGAATAGAATGAACTGGAAGGGAAAGTGCTCCCTTCTCAGGTCTTCATTTCTTTTCTTTTTCTAGAACTTTCTATAACCTTATGACAGCTTTCTCATTTCATTCAGGTCTCTGCTCAGATGTCACCTTCTCTGACCACCCATCACTCTCACACCCTCTTCCCTAATTTTTTTTAAATCTCCATCTGTAAATAGCCTCTATTTATTGGCTTGTTTCCCTTTCTAATTCCAGGAGAGCAGGAACCTCATCCTTTCCTGCTTCCTGCTGTTGTCTGCCCTTCCTAGTCTCGTATCAGGTATACGGTAGGCCTCCCATAAATAATTTTTGTATGATTGAATCATTCAACCAATCAATCTCATTGGAATGTATTCAAGTAGAATGGCTCACAATAAAATAAAGTGGAGTGGAGTGGAACATAAAAGGGAAAAAATGGAATGGAGTGAGATGGGGCAGGGTGGGGTGGGATGGGGCAGGTAGTTCAAGATGAAAGGAAGCAGAAAAAAAAATCAATTCAGAGCAGCAGATGGACTGGAACAGTGGCTTTTCAACCCTCAATGTACGTTGGAACCACCCCGGGAGCTTTTAAACCATACAATGCCTGAACCTACCCATGGCCATTCAGACTCAATTGGTCTGGCATGGGGCCCAAGCGCCATTATTTTTTAAAGCTTTTCATGTGATTCAAATCTGCATCCAAGGGTGAGAACCATTCTAGTAGGACATTCTAGTTACAGAAATTAGGTTAACCTCAAGCCCAGCTGTCAAGCTTATGCACACAAGAGTCACAAACCAGAACCTCAGATCCTACAAACAGCATGTCTGTAAGGGAAACATGTCCACCAGCAACAACCACAGAAGAAAACCTCTCGAATTTTCAGCTATTGCCCCATAAATATTGCGTGCTGTTCGGACAAACGTATGAGTGAAAACTCTCATCTGAACCTCAACGGTTGACTCTGCCGTGGGGCCGGGCGGACTGCTGAAGTATCTCCAGGCTCTTCTCTGCGCAGTATGGACTGGGCACTCTGCGAAGTTGTTCCATCTTTGCAGAGAGATAAATGGGGTCACCCTGGAACTCCAGTCTTCTCTAAGGCAGACTCTCCCCCTTGTCTTTCTCCCACTATCCAGCTAATCACAAAGTGCCCCTCTGCTTTGGACAAAACCAAGCAGAATTATAAAGGAACCCCAAAGTCTGACTTCCACAGTCTTCCTGACTTCAGATTTTTTTTTTATTCAATGTATTTAAACTAAAAAAAAAAAAAAACAGTTTACCCATCTCTCTCACCGCCCACCTCTTGCAACCCCCAATCTGTTCTCTGTGTCTTTGAGCTTTGTTTGTTTGGGGTTTTGTTTATTTGTTTTTTAGATACACATAACAGAGATCATTCAGTATTTGTCTTTCTTTGTCTGACTTATTTCACTTACAATGCCCTCAAGGTTCATCCACGGTGTCACAAATGGCAAAATTTCATTCTTTTTATGGCTAATATTCCATTTTGTGTGTGTGTGTGTGTGTGTGTGTGTGTGTGTGTGTGACATATTCTCTATCCACTTATCCATCAATGGACACTTTGTTTTCATATCTTGGCTATTGTAAATAATGCTGCAACGAACATGGGGGTGCATATATCTTTTAAAATTAGTATTTTTATTTTCTTCAGGTAAATACCCAGAAGTAGAATTGCTGGATCATATGGTAGTTCTATTTTTAATTTTTCTAGGAACCTCCATATTGTTTTCCATAGTAGTTACACCAGTTTACATTCCCATCAATGGTGTACTATGGTTCCCTTTTCTCTATATCCTCGCCAACACTTATTTCTTGTCTTCTTTTCTTTTTAATATTTATTTATTTATTTGGCTGTACTGGGTCTTAGTTGCAGCACACAGGATCTTCATTGCCTCGTGTGAGATCTTCATTGTGGCGTGCAGGATCCTTTAGTTGCAGCATGTGGGCTCTTAGTTGCAGCATGCAGTATCTAGTTCCCTGACCACGGATCAAACCTGGGCCCCCTGCATTGGGAGCATGAAGTCTTAACCACTGGACCACCAGGGAACTCCCTCTTGTCTTCTTGATAATAGCTGTTCTAATAGATGCGAGGTGATAACTCACTGTGGTTCCGATTTGCATTTCCCTGATGATTAGTGATGTTGAGCATCTTTTCATGTATCTGTTGGCCATCATATGTCTTCTTTGGGAAAATGTCTATTCAGGGCCTCTATTTTTTAATCAGATTGTTTGGGGTTTTGCTACTTAATTGTATGAGTTCTTTATATATTTTGCATACTCGGCCCTTATCAGACATATGATTTGCAATTACTGTCTCCCATTCCATAGGCTGCCTTTTCATTTCGCTGATGATTTCCTTTGCTGTGCAGAAGCTTTTAAGTTGATGTAGTCCTACTTGTTATTTTTGTTTTTGTTGCTTTTGCTTTTATGTCAGACACAAACAATTATCACCAAGACCTATTTCAAAGGATCTTACCCCCATGTTTTCTTCTAGGAATTTTATGGTTTCAGGTCTTACATTCAAGTCTTTAATCCATTTTGAGTTAATTTTTGTATATGGTGTAAGATAGTGATCCAGTTTCATTCTTTTGCATGTGGCCGTCCAATTTTCCCAAAACCACTTATTGAAAAGACTGTCCTTTCCCCATTGTATATTTTTGGTTCCCATGTCAAAAATTTATTGGCCATATATGCGTGGGTTTATTCCTGTGCTCTCTGTTCCGTTCCATGGATCTATGTATCTGTTTTTATGTTAATTACCATACTCTTTTAGTTACTATAGCTTTGTAATATAGTTTGAGATCGGGGCATTATGCTTCCAGCTTTGTTCTTCTTTCTCAAGATTGCTTTGACTATTCAGGGTTTTTTGTGGTTCCATACAAAGTTTAGGATTGTTTGTTCCTAACTTCAGGTTTTCTTCTCTCCAATGCACCTCCCAGGTTTTATCAAAATTCACTTCAGCTCTCTGGAAAGAAAGTAATGATGATAATGAATGACAACTACACTTTCTTGAGCTCTGGCTGTAATTAATTTATGATAACGTGCTCTGATAATCACTTTATATAATGATACCTAGCACTTACTGAGAACTCATTATGTACCAGACATCTTTCTTTCAATTTTACATATATTAGCTTATTTATTATATCAGTTATGAGGAAGATGCTATTATTATATCATCCCCATTTATAGGTGAGGAAACTGGGGCACAGAACAGTTAAGTCACCTGCCTAAGGACACACGGTAGCAGAGCAAGGACTTAAACCCCCAGCTGTAGAGTCCAAGTTCTTAGCATCTACGTCCTGTTGCCTCATGCAATCCTCATGTGTCCTTATTAACCGTCTTTCCAGGCAGATATTATTTCCTGATTTTACAAATGAGAAAGATGAGGCTCAGCTATGTCTGGGCACATGCACCAAGTCGCCATATTGGAATTGGACCTCAAACCCAGTATTGTCTAACTCTAAAGTGTGAGGCCCCAACCAGCACACATCTCTGCCCCTCAGCTCACACTCCTCTGAGCTTGGGGGAGCAGGGAGGGCCTCCCCATCTCCTGACAGGAATGGTTTGAGCCTTCTCTTCATGACCAAGAACTTCTCACATGGGCCACCCAGTCAAGGGGAGGCCTCTGGGGTTTCCGGATCCAAAGCCTGTGTGTCGCCATCAAGCAGCTACACTAGTGACACCTCCTCGGATTTCTTCCAGTCTTCAACTCCTTGGTAAGTGCAAGAGACTTTGTTCCATGATGGAGTGCCGCTAGATTCCAGTGGTGGGCTCAGGTGGGCGAGGGATGCCTTTTGAGTCATGGAGGAAACCACAGACTTGGGTCCCTGCAGCCCCCGCTCCCATGACCCAGAGGTCACACCCCTACACTTTGGAAATGTGTAATTCGCACCCTCATCCTCTTCCCACAGACGTGGTGTTCGGGGCTGCTGATTCATTTTGAGAAGCTCCGCTTTCCACAGCTTCATGAGGAAGGATTGTCCCCACCACCGGAGCCATGTGTGTTTGCTATGATTCATCAGATCGTCTGCAATCGCCTCAGAAATAGCCCTTACGCAATCCAGGAGCCTCTGGGAGCCTCGGCACAGGGGCTTCCCCTCTTAGTCACCCTCTGGGCCTCAGTCCACTTCCACGCAGCCACGGGAACACGGAGGGGCAGGCACATGCCCAAAAGAGGAACTTGAGAAACTAGCAGGCGGGGTGAAGGCCGCCCCCCATTGCTGGCCACGGCAGTGAGGCAAGATTGCAGCTGTGCGGCTCTGTTGAAGTGAAATCTGCACCGTAAACAAAATCTCCCGAGGCCGAGGGTGGCCGCTGCCCTGTGCCCTCTGGTCTTGGGGTCTGTGGATAGGAAGGACCTGACACGGCTGATCTTCTCTTCCTGCACATCAGGATGTCTGACGGGGGAGGCAGGCTGCTGGCCGAGGCTGAAGCTGGTCTGAGCCTAAGGAGGACGCCAAAAGGGACAGAAGGGACGGAGGTGGCCCCGGCAGGAGCTCCTCCTGCGGGCCTTAAGCCCTTTGGGTCCAGTGGGTTTTTGATTCTGGCTGCCCAGAGAATCACCTGGGGTGGGGGGTGGGGGCAGTTGTAATAAACACGGATGCTCAGGCCCCATCTCCAGAGATGCTGGGTAGGGCCTGGGCATCGGTGCTTTTGAAAACCAGACATTTTAGAGTTGAAAACTACTTGCCGAGTCCAAGCCCTCACTTTGCACATGAGGAGTCGCTGGACTTGAACTTTCCCTTGGCCTACAAAGCCCTCCGTGATCTGGCCTCCCCGTGTCCTCCTCACCTCTCCTGAGTCCTCTCACTTTACCTCCTCTCTCTCCCTCTTTCTCTCCTAATCTCCTCCGCCTCTCTTCCTCCCTCTCCCTGACTCTCTCCTCTCTCTTTCTCTCACCTCTGGGCCTTTGCACTGCCTGTTACCCCTACCTTTAACCCAATCCCTCAGGATTCTAAGTCAGAATCAGTGCCTTGGTGCCTCTCCATTTTCTCGCTTCGCTTTATCTTCCTTCATGGCACAACCTGACCTTATGTCTGTATTTGTTTATCCCTTTATCCTCGATTAGAATGTGGTCCAAGAAGGGGCGGGGCTTCCTGCTGTACTCCCAGCAATAGCAGAGGGACTGGAACACAGCAACTGCTCAATAAAAATATTTGCTGAACAGATGGACAACCCCGGCGTGGTGTTCACACCGACACCAAGGCCCCGACCCACACCCACCAGAGCAGCGCATCATCTGCCAAGCCCTGGGGTCACATGTTTCTCTTCAAGAACTAGCTCACGAACGTGCACAAAGCAAGCTCAGAACCCAGACCATTTCTCTGTACAAACAGTATCTCCAAGGCTCGCCCACAGAGGACAAAGGGCTGCTTCGTAACCAGCATACCAGGACAACCACAGCTAGAAAATAGTTGTCTTGGCCCAGAAGCCTCTTAGGAGGCCCTTCCAATGATGTTCACACTGATCAAATGTGTTCAGACTCCCATGGGGAACTGGCCTTCACAATTTACTGGCCCCAACCTCTTGAACTTCTGCCACCATCTTGTTTTCAACCAATCATAACTTGTGTATGTACAGCTGTTTTTCAGTCACAAAATGATTGCACAGATATGCTCGATCCTCACAGCAAATCTGGGAGCTGAGTGCTACTGCCTTTCATCTTCCAGATGAAGCCCCTGGGTCCCAGAGAAGTCAAGTCACTGGCCCAAGATCACACAGCAAAGGCACAACCAAGATCAGACTCAAAGCCAAGTCTTGGCAAAGGCCAGTCCTCTGCTGGGGCCTCCACCCAGCCCCACTCCACACCAAATGTGATTTATCACCCACCTCGAAACCAAGCTTTGCTCTGGATCATGTTTGGCTGCTGGCAGAAATCTCCCCCTCCTGGAAGATGAAAGGTTTGCCACGTTCGAGGAGATACAAAAGATCGGGGCTCAGCTTCCGAAAGGCAGTCCAGAAGAGAGACTGACAATGCTGTAAGCGATACCACCTATTTCGGCTTGTGTTCCTCCAAAACAGAGCCTCAGACGAGGACAAAGGTAAGCGCAGTTTATTTAGGAGGTAGCCCCAAGATGCCAGAATGAGAGGTGAGGGGAATGAATCAGAAAAGGAGGAAAAGTCAATACAAACATGTGATTTCAAAGTGGCCCTGGTAGGCACAGGAACCAGAGTCTTCTGGGACCTCTGACCTCTGGGCTGCCCCTGCACCAGGGGAGCTGAGTGGGAGACTCCAACTGGGGCCAAGAGAGAAAGCAGAGAGTCACGTGTCCAGTGCCTGAGATGGGAGGCTGTGAGTAAGAGTCAGAACTCACATGGAACTGTCCACCCACCACAGATGCCGGTAAAACCAGAGGCAGTCGGCTGGGATGTGCTCAGGGCACAGAAGCCCCTCCAGTGACATCTTTGGAATATGTCCACAGTCTCCCCTGGTGACAACTTTGAAAATAGTCCAAGTGTGTTTATTTGAAAGAAAAAGTTGGTCACGCCTCCCATCCGGTTCTGACCATCAGAGTCACGACAATGCATGTCAACAGTTTCTCAGTGACTTTCTACACTAATAGCTGAAGTAAGGCCCTCCACCAGCCCACAGCATCCCAGAGGGCTTATGTGTCCCTTTTCTTTGGTCTCCAGCACCTGTCAGCCTCTCTAAAGCTCTACCAGGTACCAGGTCCTCCCAGGCTGAACCCCAGCTTCTATCGCCATCGGGGTCCTTCTTCCCACAAGAGGTCCTCCCCAAGCGTCCGCAGCTCAGGCCCTGTGAATGGGATGCTCTCGAGGCCTGACCTTTCACCTGGCCTCCTACTGTGCAGATAGGGACACTTAGTGGAAGTGACCAGCCCAAAGCCTTCTGCAAGTTAGGGGCATCGGGTCCCATAACCTTTTGTGCATAGACCCAGGACTGGCCAACCATTTGCAGGGTCCCTTGTTCAAAAATTATTAAGAATTTCAAGGATGGTGACAGCAGGACCAATTAAACCAAGGGCAGGGTCCCTGTGAGTGCAGGGTCCTGTGTGATCACAAAAGTCACACAAGCTTGAAGCCAACCCTGTGTAGAAGCCACCTCTCCCAAAGAGGCAGGGCGGGCTGCTTCCAAAACAACTGCTTTCCAGCTAAATAAGCCTGGATTGAAATCCCAGCTTTGCTTTTCACCTGCTGTGCAACTCATACGAAATGCTTCATCCCTCTGGCCTCAGTTTCCTCACTGTAGAATGGGGATGAGATGTAAAGTGTGTGGCATATGAAAGGCACTGAGCAAATGGGAGTTCTTTGCCTCCCTCCCTGCCTCCCTCCTCCACATCAGTTTCTTCCCCTTCAGGCTAGAAGAACCAGGACACATACACCACCATCCCCACCACCACCACCATCACCACCTTGGTCATGGTCTTAGCCTCAAAGTAACAGCTGGAGAAACTTGGGGGACACTGTCCCAGCTCTACCACCGGGGGCCCGGGTCCAGTAAGGAAGAGGATCCTGGGCACCACCACCCCCATCCTCATTTTTCTCCAACCCCACCCTAGGTTGGGCTGGAGCCACTGAGTCTGGCTGTACCCCTTCCCTTTCCAAAGAAGAGCCCGACATTCCCAGGGGTGGCAATTCTTCTTTCTGACCCTCCTTTTCCCCAAAGGGAAAGGGAACAAAGGGAGGAGGCTGCAGGGAGCCTCCTCAGCTGACTCATCGTGGCACCATGGGCAGGTCACAAATGATAATCCCGGCCTCGGCTTTTCCGTCTCTAAAATGGGACTAACGATGCCTGCCACTTGCTTCGGCAACAGGATGCTTGGAGACCACTCGTTACGGCTGCACTGCCGCTGTAATTGTGCTTTAACTAAAAACACGCTGCCCTGGTGAGGCCCCAGAGGGCCCTAGGAGCTTTGGGAAAACACACTCTGATTCATCTTCAAAGCATTCTTGAGAAGTAGGTGGGAGGAAGGTCTCAGCTGATGGGGAGGGAGGAAACTGAGGCATCCCAAGAGGCAAGCACCTTTGTGACAGAGAGGGGGATGGAACGAAGGTCTGGGGGGTCCAGATGGGGAAGGTGGTGGAAGGTATTTGGCCTTAGGTGATACACACGCTCAGGTTCAAGTCTCCCCAGCAAGTCTGCTGAGAAGAAGTTAGACGGGCTTGGGCAAGGCAAGCTCTTCAGGCTTCGTCCTGAAACGCGAGGAACAACAGCTGCTTCCCGGGGTCGTAGTGAGATGAGGTGGCGTCACGTGAGTGCAAATGCCAGCACCTAGTAGGTGCTCAGGAAACGTGCACCCCGGACCGTCCTGCTTCATCCCTGAGAAATCAGTGTGATGGGTGAGGCTGCCAATCGGGTCCACACTGGACACTTTCCATGACAGTGGTTTGCTGACTTCCTCCTCTTGGTAAAATGTTACATAGTTGTTAGGCCACGTGTCACACCTCTCTGGACTGAGATAACGTGTGGTGAAGGGGGACCAGGTTCCCATCGTCCAGCTGGGGACAGTGGTCCTGCCTTCCCTGCCCAGGGGAGCTGTCAGGAGGAAGGGGGATGGGAGAGAGAGCTGCATTCTTGTCACAAGCAAAGCCTGGAGGGAGGGACAAGTGTGTGTGAAGTGCCTACTTGGGTCCCCAGTACTGTGCACACCTAGCACGGCCTCTCCTGGGCTCTACCTCACAGCCTAAGTAAGATTTCCCTGTTGTTCACTTGAGAAAATGGCGGCCCAGGAGGATAAGCGACCTGCCCGAGATCACACCCTGACTGAGGGGCAGAGCCAGGGTCCAGACCGTGGTCTCGGTACCCCGCAAGCCTGTCACGACGTGTGGCCCCTGCGGCCAGAAACCCAGCTCGAGTTGGCAACGGCCTGGCACACCGTCTTGCCCAATCTCCCAGCTTTAGGCTGAGGAAACAGGTGCTCAGAGAACTCAGGGCAGCAAGTGTGGAGCAGCTGGAATCGAGGGCCTGTGCCCCGCCTGGGGTGGGGTGGCCTGGAGGCGAGCGGGTGACCCTGGGGCGCTGACCACAGGCTTCCGCCGGCCCTGACTCAGAGACCAGCATCACTGTGAGTGGGAGGTGAGGTACAGGTGGCTTCTCCAGTTAGAGCAGATCCGCCAACCGGCCAGCGAAGCACCTACTGTGTGCCAGGCCCTGGGGGCACAGAGCAGAACAGCACACACCCAGGCCCTCTGGGTGGCGGGTGACAGTAGCCCCACAGCGGGGGACACAGAGGCTCAGGGGGGTGGCTTGTCCAAGGCCATACTGGGCTTGGCAGCAGAGCTGGGGCAAGAACCCAGCCTACCCTTGGTGGAGGGAAGAGGGACTCCAGCAGTTAGGAGAGGGAACGGACCATGGCTGTGTCATTTAGTGTCCAAACAGGAACACTTCTGAGAGTAAAAGTGACGGCTATTAATAATGACACTAGGACAACAGGCGTAAACCCGGCTGTCCCAGGCAAACTGGGACACGTGGTCACACGAGCCACGAGCCTCTGATGTGAGAGGAGATTTAGTCACTGGATCGTCATGTCAGCCCTGAAAGGTGGTTGTTAGTATTACATGTCCATCTGACAGGTTCAGAAACTGAGGCTCAGGGGGGTACTAAAACCTGTTCAGAATCCCCAGGCCAACAGGCAGCTGCAAAAGAGGGTGAGCAGGTAGAATCTGGGTACCGAGAAAAGAGAGGAAACAGCAGGCGAATAGTCAGCTGGTCCGGTCACCTCCGGAGGGTTTGTGGTGGTTTCCGTCCATCGCGATTGGGCAAGCTGGGGACTCTTACAGACGTTTAATATTCCCTGCAGAGAAGGAGCCCGGGGCAGCCCAGGACAGCAGAGGGCTCCGTGGGATGGGGACGGGCAGAGGAGGGGTGTTGCACAGCCAGGAGGCCCCCCGTTCCTGGAGTTTCAGGGAAGCTAGAAGGAGCCACCGCATGCGGCTTGGCCTTGCTGGGTGGTGGCCTCTCTGGGAGGGAAGCCCTCAGGTTCCTTCTTCTTTTTTCTAAGTAGGTTCGAAAGCAGCCAGTCCAGGGTCTGAGAGCCAGGAGGGCGCCAAAGGGGAGCAGCAACCTCAGTTAGGGCAAAGAAAGGCAGTGCCCCAAACTGGATGGGACCTGGACAGAGACAGGGAGAGGTCTGCAGGCCAACCTGGGCAGAGCTGGCCAGACCCGGTCAGACCCGGCCACAGGAGGCCATGCCAGCCCCTCCCGCTACAGGGCCGTGAGGGTCCTGGGCATCTGCTGAGGCCCGTCCACAGTCCCCCCCTCAATTCTGGGGCCCGGGTTCCCTGCTCCCCTTGCTTCACCTCCCAGCCCTCTGCTTTCTAACAGGAAGTGCCTTCCTCTTTCTATGTTTCCCCCCTTGGCTGGTACCCAGCAATCCCCAGCCCAGAGTCAGGGTGACTTTCAGGAAACTGCCATTGTGAAAAAACCAAACCACTCCCAACTGGCTGTCTCTAGCCACCTGGGGTGAGGTGTCTGTGATCTGGGCAGGTGGGGCAGCCGAGCTGTCAGGAGGGCCCTGACTACCCCAGGAGTTAGAGCCTGCAGGCATTGCAGCCACCTCCCCGGACTGCCACCCTCACACACATACACACACGCACGCACACACACACACACACACGCGCGCACACACACACACACACACACACGCACACACGCGCGCGCGCACACAGCTGAAGGAGCTCCAGGGCAGGGTGCAAAGACTCCCTGCTGAAGTGAGATTAAGTACCAATAACAGTTTCCATTTATTCACCTGTTGAGCACTTAGGACTTGCCAGGCATTTTATATACATTGACATTAACTGAATTGCAACTCTATAAAATACGCCTCACTTGGTAGAGGGTATGTATATGTATACCCATTTTATAGATGGTAAAAATGAGGCTCCGAGACATGAACTGAGGTGCCCAAGGCCACACAGCTGGTACAAAAGCCAGCAGGCGTTCACAACTGTGAGGTCTGTTTGTATCAGAGAGAACTTCCCACCTGTGTTCAGACCCCAAGCACTCTTACACGCACCCAGCGGTGTCTTCTCTAAAGGCACAAGGATAACTTGCAGCTTTCAGATGCATTACTCCTCAGACTGTCACATTCCACACAATGTCTCTGGTCACAAAAACTGCCTTCACTTGACCTGCCAGATTTCAGACCCTCACAAGAAACAGCCCCTCCGTGGTTTTCTGGTTCAGCCCCTCAGCTTGAGTCCAGCAGGTAGTGGACTATCTACAGGGCTGTCTACAGGACACAGGACAGCCCACCCCCTGCAACAAAGAGTTGTCTGACCCAGAATGTTGACAGAGCTCAGCTTGAGACACCCTAGATTAGAGGAAAGCAAAAAGGAAGCAAGGAGGGTGGTACGCCTGGCAGGAGAAGCAGGAAACCTGAAGTAGGGCATCAGCTATGAAAATGCAGAGATCCGTGCCAGCAGGACTGGTGATGGATTAGACGTGGGGAGAAATGGGATCAGCCTTCGAGTTCCAGTCATTCTGCTCCCATGATGCCTCTCACTTCCATTCTCTCCTTTTCACTCCCACTGCCCTCTTACATGGATGATTGCATTAGCTTCCCAACTTGTCTCTCAGCCTCCAGGGACACCCTTCTTCACTCCAAGACAATGCCAGAGTGATCTCTCTAAAGCTCAGCTTTGGTCAGGTCACACCCTCGCTCTACAACCTTCCATGGCTCCCCAAACCCAGGGAAATGAACTGACAATATGCCCACTCGGCATCTAAGTTCTCCCCACCCTTCCTCACTCATCCCCAATTCCACATCCCTCGTGGCACACACTTTGGGTTGCTTATCCAAAATGCATCTCCCCATCTTCCTAGCTAACAGAACCCAAATGTTGTTTGATAGTCTATTCTCTTCTAAACACATGCTTCCCTAAACTAGTCGTCTTGCGGGTAAGCAGGAGATAAAATTCTGGCCTTGGAAACATGCAGAGGAAAAGAGGAGTGGGAACTTCTAGGGAAGGTTTCTTTGCTGATCAGTAGACATTCATGTGAAGAAACAGAAACAGTCCCCCATCCTCTGCTAGACACTGTCATGTCTGTACTAGGTCCCTGAATTACCAGCAGCCCTCCTGCGGTGAAGAGCCGTGGCCAAGGCAAACCCTGTGAGATGACGGTGGCAGAACAGGGGAGGGAAAGAACAGGGGTCCCTGGCCAGGTAGTCGAGGCACCATGTTGGCCAACCTGGACTCTCCTTACTTCGGGGCTTCTTCCGTATGAAAGGACTTGAGGTTGTCTGTTGCTTATAGCCAGACATCCTGATAGAAAATCACTGACTCCAAACCCAACTCTGCCCTGGGTTCTAAATTCATACTCTGCTCTCCCACTTCTGTGCCATCATTCATGCTGTTCCCTCTGCCCATTTGCGGGAATCTTATCCTTCCCTTAAAGACCAACTCAAATGTCACCTCTGATAGGACTCCTCCCAGGAACTCGCTGACCAGAAGCCGCATCTCTGTCACCTGCCTTTGATCTGCAGCTTCACTCTAGCGCTCATCACTTTGCGCCTCTCGCTGGAGTCCTTTGCCTTCAGTCTGGGTCCCACTGCTAGACTGTAAGCTCCTAGATGGTAGAACCCATGCGTTATTTATACTAGGACATCTCTCTGCATCCTGAGGGGTATCTACCTACCACTTTCTCAGGTTCTGACAGTCCTTATTCCCAACTATATTTGTTTCCTATTTTTACTGTAACAAATCACCACAGACTTACCAGCTTAAACCAACACAAATTTATTCTATTACAATTCCGGGAGTCAGAAGTCCAAAATGGGCTTCAAGGGGCTAAACGAGCAGGATCGTGTTCCTTCCTGGAAATTCGAGGAGAGAATCCATCTGCTTGCCTTTTCCAGCTTCAAAAGCCACCTGCACTCCTTGGCCCATGGCCTGTTTCTTCCTCCACCCTCAAAGCCAGCAATCGCATCAGCCCAACCTCTGCATCCATCATCACCTCTCCTTCTCTGCCTCTGACTCTCCTGCCTCCCTATTCTAAGGACACTTGTGATTATATCAGGCCCTCCGGATAATCCAGGATAATCTCCCATCTCAAGAGCCTTCACTTAATCACATCTGCAAAGTCCCTTTGCCAGGTGAGACAACATATTCACAAATTCCAGGAATTAGGATGTGGACATTTGGGAGAGGAAGTGTTACTATGTCAAATGCACCCACTAGAGGCCTTAATGAAGCCACCAGGAATTCATTAGAAGGGCAGTAGGTAAACAGCATCGTCAGGATGAGGATAGAGATCTCAGGGCCAACACAAGCTCCCAGTTATCACCCTACAAGTTTCCAATTTGACATTTCTTGGTATTTAGGCAAGTAGAGCCTCGTTAGGTGGAGGTCATAAAAGACTTGAACCAGAATTGGAAACAATAAGACAAAAGGGAGCTGAGGGACGAGAGAAAGGATGCTAAGTCCCTGGTGCTTAGACTTAAAGATTTGAGACCCATCATGTCCAGAACAGAAGTGGTCCTAACCCCAGGGCTGGGTCTCAGGGGCCCCAGGAGAAGGAAAAGCCAAGACATAGAGGCTGGAAACTCGATAGGGCCCGTGACAGTTAAAACTTACCTATCCTCCATCTCATAACCCCAAAGCCCAGCTTTCTGTTATCAAATAAATAAGGCCACCTTGAGGAATTCGTTGGCTGGTGACAAGTTATTCATACTTTGGTAGAAGTTTTCTGGTAAGTAAGGACCATAGCCCAGGGCTTCCCTGGTAGCACAGTGGTTAAGAATCTGCCTGCCAATGCAGGGGACACGGGTTCGAGCCCTGGTCCGGGAAGATCCCACATGCCGCCCAGCAACTAAGACCACGCGCCACAACTACTGAGCCTGCGCTCTGGAGACTGTGAGCCACAACTACTGAGCCCGCATGCTGCAACTACTGAACCCTGCATGCCTAGAGCCCGTGCTCCGCAACAAGAGAAGCCACCACAATGAGAAGCCCGCGCACCGCAAAAAAGAGTAGCCCCCGCTCGCCGCAACTAGAGAAAGCCCACGCACAGCAACGAAGACCCAACGCGGCCAAAAATAAATTAATTAAAAAAGAAAAAAAAAGAACCATAGCCCAAAGAAGAAATCTCATGTGGTGGAAATTCAGTACCATGACAGGCTGGTGGAAGGGTCATTTTGCTGCCCCAAGATGGCACCTGTGGTTGTGAAGTTTCACGTCAGTTGCCTCGTCAGGACTAACGTCTGGTCCCCTCTTGGCGCTCTTGGGTCTTTGGACTTCTCTGAAGCCACTTCCAGGGCTGTGTGTCCGGCAGACATGGTGGTCGCCTCCCCTGAATGGACCCCAGCAAGGTCAGGTAGCTGCACCCTGAGAAGGCCTCTCTGTCCGTTGAAAAGAGAGGGAGAGACCGTAAGTAGCAGTTTACAAAACTCAACAGTGGTTACCATCAAAATAATCAAAGGCAAAACACATTGCCTCCAGTTCCCCTTTGAAGCTATTTCACAAACTGAATTCCTTTCCTTTGACCACCTTTCCCAATCCTCACATATTTACCTTGCAGGGGAGGCTGGTACCCACCCCCCCATGGTGGTGTCCACTCAACACCTCCCCCTTGAGCACCTCCACACGACCTTCAGCTCACCTCCAGGACCAGTAGCACCTACAACAGACCACGGGTTCCAGCAAGTGAGCCGAAATTCTCACAATCACCGTCTGAGGAGGCCATTGGGCTCCCATTTTACAGATGAGAAAACTGAAGCTCCGAAAATTTAAGGCACTTGCCCAAAGTTCACAACCAGCTAATGAAGAACCGGGCTGGTGGACTTCCCTGGTGGCGCAGTGGTTGAGAGTCCACCTGCCGATGCAGGGGACGCGGGTTCGTGCCCCAGTCCGCGAAGATCCCACAAACCGCGGAGCAGCTGGGCCCGTGAGCCATGGCCGCTGCGCCTGCGCGTCTGGAGCCTGTGCTCCGCAACGGGAGGGGCCACAACAGCGTACCGGAAAAAAAAAAAAAAAAAGAACCGGGCTGGTATTGAAGTCCAGGGCTCTGTCACCACATGAGGAGTCCCCAGACTTTTGGCCTCAGGCCCTCTCTAGTGTCTTAACAATCACCGAGGCCCCCAGTGAGCTTTCATTTTTGTGGGTTCTATTTACTGATATTTGCTCCATTAGAAATTAAAATTTAAAAATTTTTCATCTTTATTAATTCACCTAAAATAACAAGAAACCCATTTCACTTTAACATAAATAATACCTTTTCATGAAAAATAACCCTATTTTCCAAAACAAGACAAGAATTACTGAGAAGGGTGGCACTGTTTTACATCTGGCAAACCTCTTTAACGCTGAGCTTAAGAGAAGACAGCTGAGCTTCCGCCTCTGTTCCTACATTCAGGATTGTGCAATACGCTGTTTGGATTAAAGTCTATAGGGAAAATCCTAGGGTCTTACAGAACCCCTGCAAGGGTCCCGAACCAGACTTTGAGAATCACCACGCTACATTGTACTACCTCATTTCTGACGCTCCAAACCCAAGTTTCTAAATGTGTGCTTTGCACAAAACAGATGCTTAACGTGTTTGTTGAGTGAATAAAGGAGCAAGTCCAGGGCAAAGCTGGGGGAGGAAAAGGTCGAGTCTTAGGTCAAAAGTCATCCGTGAGCTTCCATTATTGAGACTTTGCCTTCATGGGGTGGAATCATGGGGTGGAAGGGGAGAAAGAGAGTTTGCAAAATGTTCTACGTTGGGGTTGCTGTGAAAGGTTGTATAGGTTGTGGACTCTTCAAGAGCATCTGAGAGGGTGTGCGGAGGCGGGAATCCAGCCCAGGTTCTGTTCGCCAAGCCTTGTGCCCTGTGACAGGGCTAAGGAAGGGGTGCATTTTCCTAATCTGTCCAGTGCTGCAGGGAGTGCTAGCAACAGCCCAGGACTCATCCCGTAAGTATGAGTCTCCCAAACACATCTGGGTGCAGTGAGGGACAAGCAAACCCCAAATTCTTAGAAGGGTGCCAGGAGATGCTACAGCCACCCATGGGTTGAGCCAGAGACTGGACACAAATCCTCATTTCTGTGCCTCTTACACAGCCTGGACCTGCCTTTGGACCAACCACAAACCCAGACAGCAAGGGGCCCTAGCAGGCAGCCCCATGGATTGGCACCTACTGTATATATGCCGCCCTAAACCCTGGGAAAGGAAATCAAAGAAAGGCAGCACGGTCTGCTAATCTTTACTGTATTGCGGTGGTTCTCAGTCCTGCTGGGGTATTTTGTCCCTTGGAGGACATTTGCCAACGTCTAGAAACACGTTTAGTTGTCACAGTGGGTGGGGGTGAGAGCGCTACTGGCAGTTAGCAAGTGGAGCCCAGGGATGCTACTCAGCATCTTACAATGCACAGGACAGCCCCACACAGCCAAGAATATCCAGCCCCAAATGGGAATAGGGCTGAGTTTGAGAAACCCTAGTGCAATGAAAAAACTATGGGCTCTAAACTCAAAGGTCCTAGGTTCAAATCTCAGCTCGGCCACTTTGTAATTTTGGGCAGGTAAGCGGCTTTCCTCTTGTGTAAAATGAAGGGAATAACATCTAACCTGCCAGATTGTTGTGAGGATCAAATGAGGGAGGGGGTTGCTTCAACTTGCCAAAGGAGGGCAGTGATCTCAACCTCTGATTCAACCAAGCTAGGAGTGATAGCGACAGTAACAATAACCCTTGTATCCTGTGTCTGCCACCGGCTGGCACCCTGCTGGCCTTCAGGTGAATGACATCAGTCTCTGCTTCCTTTCAGGAAGCTCAGAGCCCAGCAGTCAAGTCAAAGTTCCACAGTTGCAGCTATTTAAGTTGATATGCATGTGAACAGAGACTGGAATGTTCAAAAATAAGAGGGCTGATGGGTGGAGAGGTTTTTTTCTCTATTTTCCAAAAAAAGAAATCTTTGGTGTTATTTTTATACTGTTTTCCCATCAAAAGGAGAAAGGGGGAGGGGAAGTGAATTCAACTGGTTTTGGAAAAATAAAACATGTAAGTGATTGAATCTGAACACATGTGCCCTTCATTGTAGGCCTTAGTAGTAGCCTGGGCTTAAATCTCATTTCCTCACACCGAATCATTTTCTAGTGTATGATTGATATTTGACTGGCTCGTTTGTAAAGTGAAGAACAGTCCTCCCCTTTATTTGTCTCCTCTGAGCACCTTCATACTGTGTAAAGCAGGACCCACCTGCAGAAGCCAAGTGCCCTCTAAGCACTGATGGGTAGCAGGTGTGTGTGGTGGGTGGGGGCAATCAGAGAAGGCTTCCTGGAGGAGGCAAGGTTTGGGCCACTTTTGTGAAAGCAGCCATTGGTGGGGAGGAGGGAAGGCGAGCTGAGAGCCAGAATGACATATGCAAAGGCTCAAGGACAAAAGCCCCAAAATGACCAGCCCTGGTGGGGGGAGGGGGAGGCCTTGGAAAGATACTCGGAGCCCCCCAACCCTCGCACCCCCGGGGCTGCTTGGCCTCCAGAGAGCTCAGGTGGAAAAGCCAGTGGGCCAGGTAGAAATGAGTCACAAAGCTTTCATCACCTCAGTGCCCTTCAGTCTCTGCCTGGCTTGCCGCTGGGAAGCTGGGAGCCCACCTTCTCACACACAGTCTCCCACACCCACCTGCGCCAGGAGGCCCAGCCCCGGCTGATTCTCCACCCACCCCCACGCCCCAGGACGCCCTGGGTTTTCCTCTGCCCTCCAGGTCCCACATAAACCCCAAACTGTGGCATCCCGAACAATGAGCTTCCCCTCTCTGAGTCTCAGCTTCCTCGTGTTGAGAGGAATGATGATGACATCCACGTTCTAGGGTTCCTCGATGGAACCATGAGGAAAGTGCCAGACAGCCTGCCTCACACCCACTTCTTCTCAAGAAGGGGTGCATCCAGCCCCAACTCCCATACCCCACCCCTCCCGGCTGTCTCCTCTGTGGGCCTCTGCCCTAAAGGGGCCAAACACCGCCCCCTACCCACCCCACGAGCTCCTTTGAGAGACCCTGCCTGAAACACAAACACAGAGGGACCTGCGACTTAAAGCTGAATACGAGAGCAAGTTTTTGATCAAGACAGGGATGGGGGAGCCGACACTGAGCATCCCTCCCCTCCTTGCTAAACCCCACTCCCCATATACATTCACACAGGTTATAACAAAAATCCCCTTGGCCAGGCACCAACTAAGTGCTGGGTGCTGTGCTGGGCATTTACACACAGCAGTGCCCGTGTCCTGAAAGGACGAAGCAGACGCACATGGAAACCAGAGCTTAGAAAAGGCAAGCAGCTTGCCAAGAACTCCGTGACTGCATCATGTCTGAATAAAAAGGTCGTGTTCCTTCTGCTGGACCACCTTCCCAACTACCCTCTTACCTACACTGCAACCCATCCCCACAGCATTTCAGTCTCCCATTTGGGGCAGCACTGGAGTTGGGCCGATCCACACCCACACCCGCCTCCTTCTCCCATGTCCTCCTCTAGAAGATAGGTGGGAAAACCAAATAATCAACTTCCCCATCTCCCTTGCTGTTAAGGGGTTACCACATGGCACAGTCGTGACGGGTGAAATATAAGCAGAAGTTTGCTGGGAAGTGAGGATGCATCTGGGAAAGTTTATGACTTTCCTAATAAAAAGTAAACAGCCCCAGCTGGTGTGATCTCTTGCTCCTTCCTCCTGCCTGGCCAATGGGCACGATGCCCACCTCGTAACCAGAAGGCTGAAAGTCAACACACCGAGATGGCAGAGCGCGAAGATCAAAAAAGCCTGGACCCGGATGACACCATTGAGTTTCTGTACCACCTCTTGCCCTCCCACCTCCAGACTTCTTGTTCCGTGAGAAAAATAATCCCCTTATTATTGAAGCTGCTGAGTTGAGTTTTCTGTTACCTGTTGCCCAACACACTGTTAATACACTATTCGAGTCATAATCCTACACTCCAGCCAAAACACATATATACCCCAAGCCCCACCCTAGCACCATCCCTTAATACTACTGACCCATATAATCACTCTCCCGCTTCCCACAATACACCAAACAGCCCACCCTAACCCCAGCACCCAGTACACGCACACACCCTTAAATCACATGCCTTTCTCCACAGGGAGCTGAACAGTTCATCCCATCATCCACTCCCCTCATCCGCCTTCCCACCATTCAGCCTGCGGTAATCACCTCTTCCCTCACCATCCCCAGCCCCCAAGCTTTATAAACTGCTTTATAAACTTCCCATCATTCAGCTGCTCTGGGAAGAAAAATGCTTTCTCCCAAAGGCCAATGGACAGTCTAATCACGTTTGTATTTTCTGAGTTAGGACAGGTTTCTTTATCTATCTGAGATCACGCACCCCTCCCGCAGTGCAGAGAAATTCTCTGTGGGGAAAAAAACAAACAAAAAAAAATCTTTTGCCTCCTCTTTAAGAACTTTATTTCAAAACACCAGACCATGTCGATCATTTGACAAACATGGTGTTGGGCAATGCCTCCAGGGGCCAAGAGAGACTCTCAGGGAACATCCCTCCATCACGGTGAGCAACCTGAGTTGCAAAGGGCTTTGAAGTAGCTGAGTGGCTCATTCACTTTGATGGGGAACGGACGAATGGGGGAAAGAGGAGGAAGAGTCCAGACCCCCAGACACAGCACCCTGTTCTGTAAGGCCACCGCCCCGAAGACGGCAGGATTTATTACTGCCCTTGGGGTGCAATGGCAAGAGGTTGGTGGCAAGCCCACCTGCCCGCAGCATTTCACCACTGGACACCCCATCCCTTCCAATCCACATCCTGAACTTCTACCCACCTACAGCGCAGTCTTGTCACCCACCCACAGCTCTGATTGCTAAGAGAGAACTGGCCTGCAGGCACAGACCCAGGCCAGAAAGCCCCAAAGAAGGGGCCAGAGACCAGGACAGCACCAGGGCAGGATCCCTGTGCCATCGCTTCCGAGTTACATGGTCTTGGGCAAGTTACTAACTTTCTGTCTCAGCTGTGTATCACTGTAAAATCTGGATACTAATAGTATCTACCTCCTAAGACTGCTTTGCAAATTCAAAGAGATTATATAAAACACTGAGAAGAGCAGCTGGTGCATGTGGGCATTTAGGTACGGCGACAGGGGACAGGCATTCAGTGGCAGAAATGTCTCACCTCCCCCCGAGACATCTGCCTTCACCCTCCTGAAAGCTGAGATAGGCAAATGGCTGGGGAGTTGGAGATCCCGGGTTAAAAGGTCTTGCCCAGTTATATCTCAATCCATGGAATAAAGACAGAAAAAGTGTATAAATGAAAGCCGACGCCAGGATTTCTCTGAAGGACAGAGCTGTTTTTGTTTGGGGTGTGTGAGGAGGGGGGAATTATAAATACCTTGATGGGTACTTGCGAGGCAGGGTGAGCCTGGGAGGGGATTTGCAGGGGAAGACCAGTAAGAGAGAGGTGATTTGCCTTAGAAATAGTAAGACTTGGGAGCGAGCAGGGGATGGGGTGGTGGGGGACAGGGGAGAAGACGGGGCTCCTCCCTGTGAGCCCCAGAAGATCTTCAAGAACATCTCCTAAAGTTTCAAGATCTTGGGGATTTGGGGGGTACAGAGCAAAGAGATGGTCCAAGACTCACACTGAGGATGATGAGGTACAGGATGGAGGCTCCACCTGGAAGTAAGAGAAGTTGGGGGAAAGCTTTGCGTTTCCACCGGCAGAGGGAACAGAGGATTTGTAAACTGGAAGACCAAAACAGCAAGGTGTGCGCAACTGGCTCTCAGCAAGGAAAACTGCATTTGGAATTTGGAGAAACGGAGGCAGAATCCAAGGGGCTGGGGAGATGGACCATGAAGAAGCATGAAGCTTTCTTCCCCAGGGCACCCATCCTTAAAAGGACCATTCCACATCCACGTGGGATTTCCCAATCACCCTTTTTCTCTGCTCTTTGCCAGAAACCCAGGCCCCAAGGATTCCAAAAACAGAGAGATGGCCCCAAATTTGGCCTGGGGGAAGGGATCAGCCCCTTCCTGAGACCATCACCCAAGGCCATCCCTGTTGCAATGGTGGTCTCGTAACAATCGCTTACAAACCCGGTTAGGCAAGTTGCTTTTGCGTGATGGGACTATCTTGAGTAAATAGCATCCTATGTCCCCTGCCGGTCACTTGCTCAAGACATTGCTGGACATTGCATTAGAGTCACTGACACACAGAGTTTTGAAAATGAAAACAGGCCCTCTGGCTTCTGATCAGATAGCATTTAACTCATTCATGATTGCGCCAGGGTTTCCCAAGGCTCTGGGGCCATAGAATGGATATTGCTACAGCGCAGTCAGAGGTTGGTGGGGACAGTTGGAGCCTCAGGCCCCTACAGGATGAGGCTTCCAAAGGTGAACAGGCCAGTTGGGGTCTGCATCACCTTGGCCCCAGTAGCCCCCATGTGGGCCTCCTCTGGGCTGTTTAGCATGTTGGGCTAAACCTGGGAGCCAGGTTCAAACCCCAGGGGGTTAGGGGTAAGTTTTGTTCCAGTCCATCAATTTTGGTCCCCTTATTCTGGGGACCTGTCCTGATGATAGAAATCCTGAGTTGAAAGGGATGGATAAGATGTATCTCAGACATCTGTTGTTATGTAACAAATCAGGCCAAAACATAGCAGCTTGAAACAATGACTGATGATTTCTCACGCTTCTGCTGGTCGGCTAGACAGCTCCTCTGTTGGTTTTGTCTGGGTCCGCTGAACGGCCAGTGGAGTGGAAGGTCCAAGACGGTCTTCCTGATGGAAGAACATGAGTCTGCGAGATGGTGCTGGCTGTTGTCTGGGGAACCTCATTTCTCCTCCGTGTGGCCTCCCATCCTCCAGTCGGTGAACTGGCTGCCTTACACTGGGGTTCTCAGGGGAGCATCCCAAGGGGCGAAGGTGAAAGCCACAAAGCATCCGGATGCCTGGGCTCCAGAGCTCACACAACCGCACTTCCGCCACGTTCTGCGGATCAAAGCGACTCCCCCAAACCAGCTCAGGTTCAAGGAATCGCGAAATAGACTCTTCCTCTTGATGGGAGTTGCTGCAAAATCTGTTTTTCAATCTACCACAAGGTGAGAAAATATTGGGTTGGCCAAAAAGTTCACTTGGGTTTTTCCATACGATGGTACGGAAAAACCCAAATGAACTTTTTGGCCAACCCAATATAAACGGCTCCACGGAAAAGTTTCCTCACCATTAGAAAATAGTTTGGCAAAGTTATATTTTCTGAATCAAAAATCCAGATTCCCAGACTGGCAACTTTCCTCTGATCCGTGAGTGCGCATACAGAGGTAAGTCAACAGGCTCACATCAAGGGCGGCGTTTCTCTGTCCTGGCTGAACGTGAAAGTCCCTTGAGAGGCGTTTCCAAATCCCAAATTCCTGGGCCACACCTAAGACCTGCTACATAAGAACTCATTAGGGGTGGGGCAGTGGGAGGGTTAGGCCTGGTGATCTGCATTTTCAAAAGTTCTCCCAGTGATTCTGATCCACAGTCAGGGTAAAGAACTGCCGAATTAGCTAACAAGCTTTTAGGGAAAAAAGATCAAGGAAGGAACTCTAGAAATATGGGCTATGAGCCTATCGTTTATAGAGAGGCTTCTGGTTAATCCAACCTAACAGGTCACTGCTGGGGCTACTGGACTCTAACTCGAGGGTCTGGAGTGAACAAGACTCAGCCCCTGCTCCCATGTTAGAGCCATCATGCACTGCGTGCCAAGCCCTATTCTGTAGACCTTCCAGGCATTACCTCCTTCAGTCTCCACAGCTCCATGAGGTAGGTATTGCCATAAGCCCCAGCTTACAAATTGGGGAACTGAGGCTCAGAGCAGTCGCATAATTTGAACCCAGTCACACAGCCAATAAAGAGGTAGAGTTGGAATTCTCCAGCCCACCTGGCTTCAGAGTCCACGCCCTTAACCTCTAGACCACCTGCCTCACTCAGAGCACACCATCCGGGGGGAGCACCCCGGGCAGGTAAAGGAAGGGGCCAGGAGGTAGGGGGTCTCTGTTTCTCCGGTCCACTGGCCCTTTTTAAACCAGTGGCTCTCAACTCGAGCTGCACATTAGAACCACCTGGGAGGCTCTTTTACAATAGGGAGGTCCTGCCCCCAAATATTGTATTCTCTGCTCTCGGTGGTGCCCAGTTATGGAAGTTTTTGAAAAACTCCACGAGGAAATTCTAGTGCACAGCCAGAGGTGAGGTGAGGACAGATGCTCTGCAGCTGGGCTAGAATCCCTGCTTCTCAGCAGGGAGGATGGCGGCCCCAGTGTTGGTGACACTTGTGACCACCATATCTCACCAACTTCCAAGAAATCTATCAAGCTTAAGCCAAAAGGGACCCCTCCCGATCAACCAGATAGATGGTCCCAACCTTGGCCAAGCATTGGCAACAAATGGGTAGCTTGGAAATGACCCTGATGCCCCACGCAGATATTCTGACTGAGTTGGTCTGGGAAGGGGTGGGACGTCTGTGTGTTTATACCCGTCCCCCAAGTGGATTCTAATGTGTAGCTGGTTTGGAACTACTGATCCAGCCCCAGATGCTCAGTTCATAGATGAAGAAAACAAGGCTCAGAGAGAAGTGACTTGCCCAAAGTCACACAGCATGCTTGCTCCAGAGGCCAGACTAGAGCCCAAATGTCTGGCCAGCACTATTTCTATGTTGTAGCCCATAGAGTTTGCAAAAGTATTTCACATACATTACCTAGTCGGTCTATAGCTTGCCACACAGTGTTGCTTCCTGCCACCATCCTCTCATTTCACAGAAGATGAAACCAGGGCCCAGAGAAGGAAAGTGACCTGCCAAAGCCCCACAGCGACAGAAACCAGATAAGAACTCTTATCTCAGGTCGGGGATGTGGCCGCACCTCTAGTGCCCACAGCCAGTCTCCTGCCGACCAAGCTCCACAAGCATGTGGGGTTCTCCTGAGACTCTACACCATTAGCTGAGTCTGGACAGCCCCACTCCCCGCACCCAGGACAGGCTGTGCAGGAATCTCCTGGTGGAAGTTGCCAGTCGCACTGGCAGCTCTACTCAATGATAATCCCTTACCCACTGTTCTGAGCTTCCCTATTTACAACACACGTTTGCCTCTATTGTCTCTGACGTGTATTCATGACAATCCCTATTCTACCAAAGGGCAGACTGAAGCTCAGGGAGCTTTTAAGACTTTGCCCCAGAACCAAAGCTACACCCAGACCCAGAACCAGCTCTGTGGGCTCCAAGTCCAGTGCTCTGTCCACCTGAGGCCAGTCCGTGGGGTCTGGGCATGGGACCTCCTGCTTTGTGCTTTATGGAAGTGTTTTCTGCCTGCCTGGACAGAGGGCCAGCAGAGCTTATAACCAGGGGTCAGGAGGGAGAGGGGGAAGGGGGGTGCAGGGCAGGTGCCCTGGTTTGACCAGTTCTGGTTTCTGGTTACCTGTTGCCGAAAGACAGATGTTCACCAAAGTGGTAGGTGCAGAAAGCAGACCTCACTTCTCACTTTAGATGAAGCCCAAAGCAAGCAGGTGGTTTTGACCTTCCTCCTTTCTTCTCGCCTAATCATTTGAGGATGAGGGACATCGAAGCCTGCTTTCTCCCTGTGTCCTCACTTCCCGACAGTGGCCGGACACAGGGGGTCGGGGCTTCAGGAAGGGCACAAGATGGGTGGTAATTTATTTTACTTATAAGCACTGATGTGACCCTACTCTAAGTGCTCTGAAATTAACTCATTTCAATCCTCAAAATAACCCAAGAAGAGGATACTGCTATCACCCCCACTTCAGAGATTAGGAAATAAGGTACAGAGAGGTTCACTTACTTGCCCAACGGCACACAGCTAGGAAGAAACGGAGCTGGGATTGGAACCCAAGCAGCCTGGCTCCAGAGCCATCTTAACTGACTATGGTTTACTGTGCAACGTCGGCCTGGGTTTCTGGCCTAGGACAGTCTCTCCAGGAAGGTTCTAAGCACAGCACAAAGCAGGACCTTACACCCTGCTGGCTCTTCAATCCGTACGAAGACAGCATGAGGACTCCCCATTTCCCGGGGGGTGCTGTAGAGCATGCAAGCCCACACGGATGCCCATTTCAGGCCCTGGCTGTGCCCTTCACCCTCCTCACGTGACTGCTGTGATCAGAGTCTACAACCCCAGTGGTTGGTATGATAATTCCCATTGTACAGGAAGGAGCCCTGAGGCTGGGAGAGGATATAAGTCACTTGCTCAAAGGTACAAAGTTAATAAATGGCAGAGCTTGGAGTTTGACCTTCACCTTCTGCCCCTCACTCCATCTGATGCTTTCCAAGACCCCTCGGAAGGATTCAGCAGGAACTGTGCTCACCATAATGGGAAAACTAAAGTGCAAAGTTATGTGATTGGTATGAAAGTCCAGGCCTCTTAGCTGCTGAGAGGGCCCTCTGCCACCTCCCGCTGCCACCATTGGTCTGTGAGTGTTGTTGCCATTTCAGTAACCCCATTTCTGGGATGTGGGAACACATGTTAACCTGCATGGTGTAGGGTTCAGCAAACGGCCTAACAGACACTTGGTCTTAAAGAGAACAGGTCAGGTCTTGCCTGGCAGCTAGGTTAGGGCCCGAGAGCCCTTCCTGCCCCTCTCAGGATGTCCAGAGGACCCGTTCCACCCTCCTGGGTGGATGGTGGGACTGGTCACCAAAGGAAGCGGCAGGGGGCAGAGGGCCCTGTTCTAGTGGAGGCAGAGCTTAGCAACGCCAGGCACAGGGTTCTTAGTAATCACAACAGCTAACACGGCTTGAACACTACGCGCCAGGTGTCACTCTAGGTGTGTTAAGCCTGACATGACATGGGCTGTGGGTTCTACCGAGCACTTAGACGTCGGCTGCCCTTGGAAGCAGTGGCACCTGAGGATCACCTGTCACTGCAGCTGGCAGGGCACTTGGCTGTTTCTGGAGGGTCTGCTGGGGTCCAACCACAGCCCTGAGATCCTGGGCCCTGCCCCCCACTCACCCTTTCCCAATCTCCATTTTGCAATCAGTCCGCCTGACCCAGTAAACATCCTCAGCCTGAGGAGAACCCATCTTCCTGACCCTTTTCTATGTGTTTCAAAAAAGAGTCCAGGGGTGTGGCACAGAGGGCCCCAGCCATCCGTCGGGAGGCCAGGAGAAGGCCCCTGGGTCCTGGCCGGCCATCTGAACACCAGCCACACTGCCAGAGCATCCCGACCAGCCCCAAACCCCGCGTAGAAAAGGGAATCACTGGAGAGGAAACTGGGCAGCGGTCTTAGATAGGTATCATTGGCCATGCCTCTAGGGCACCTTAAGTGAGTAAGTGAAAAACAAATAATTCTATTGAGAAATGGGCAGAGGACTTGAAGAGATGTCTGCCCAAAGAAATCATACGAACGGTCAAGAGGGATGTGAAAAGGTTCTCACTGTTACTAATGAGGGAAATGCAAGTAAAACCACAATGAGATACAACCTCATATGTGTTAGAATGGCTCTTATGAAAAAGACACGAGATAATGGATGCTGGTGAGGGTATGGAGAAAAGGAAGCCCTCGTGCACTGTTGGTGGGAATGTAAACTGATACAGCCAGTATGGAAAACAGTATGGAGGTTCCTCAAGAAATTAAAAACAGAACTACCATAGGATCCAACAATTCCACTGCTGACTACATGTCCACTGCTGACATGAAATCATTAACTCGAAGAGATATATGCACTCCCATTTCACTGCAGTACTATTTAGAATAGACAAGGCATAGAAACAACCTAAGCGTCCATCAATGGATGAATGAATAATATATATATATTCAATGGAATATATTTAGCCATTAAAAAAGGAAATCCTTCCACTTGCCACATGGGTGAAACTTGAGGGTATTATACTACGTGAAACAAGTCTGAGAAAAACAAATACTTCATGATCTCACTCACATGTGGAATCTAAGAAAACCCAAGTCAGAAACAGAACAGACTGATGGTTGCTGGGACAGGGAGGTGGGGAAAAGAGGTGAAAGTGATCAAAAGGTACAAACTTCCAGTTAGAAGACGAATAAGTTCTGGGGATCTAATGTACAGCATGGTGACTGTAGTTAACAATATAGTACTGTACACTTGAAAGTTGCTATGAGAGAGGTAGTAAAAGTTCTTACCATAAAAAAAGGTAATTATGTGAGGTGAAGGATGTGTTTACTAACCTTATTCTGGTAAATTTCACATCAGATACAGGTATCAAACCACTGCATTGTACACCTTAAACTTACACAATGTTACATGTCAATTGTATCATAATAACAGTGGGGAAATTTTCCTTTTGAGAGAGAGAAAGAGTGTGTGTGTGTGTGTGTGTGTGTGTGTGTGTGTGTGTGTGAGAGAGAGAGAGAGAGAGAGAGAAAGTGCGTCCTGGAAGCCAAAGGAAGAAAGCATCTCCCGATGGCAGACATGGTCAGCTTCATCAAACGCTCCCAAGTGCCTTGACCCTGTGCCTCTTTTTCTGAGCCGTGTTGCTCCTGAGTCCGTTCAGATAAGCTAGTGACTCCCTTCAATTCTAAGATTCGCTTTTTGTTTTCAAATGCTAACACTGAGGGAATCAGGGTACCCCTTGCAGTCAATATTTGTCCCCACCACACACACCAACCTTGCCAATAAATAAATAAAGAGATAGATAAATAAATAAAGGCTGTTACTAAATGAAAACAGCATGTTATAATCAATGGCGGGGGAGGGATATGTTGTCATGACAACCAGGAGAGAAAGGCACTAAAAGAGAGCCAGAAAGAGATCTACCATTTATTAGACGTCTACTGTGGACAAAGAACTGTGCTTGAATTGCATTTTGTCTCATCAAACAGCAAGAGAGGGAAGAATCTACAAGGGAAGGAGAAACACTTTTCCAGTTTAGCATGGTAAAGAATCAGAGCCTTATTCCTGAAAAGCAACGGGCTCTCCAGCTCAAAAAGAGGAAATGCCAAGGTCACACTGGTTTGCCCATCCCTCACCCTCACTCCCATCCCCCCAAAACACCAAGAAGTGACACTCTCACCAAATTCAGTGTTCTCTCAGAACTTGTAAAAAGCTTTTAATACATAAACACAGCAAATGCTTCCCAAAGTCATAGGTGTTCACAAAAACCAGGGGACACATTTTTAAAATAGGTGGGAGATACACCACTTGGTTTCCTGAGAGCTGTGCTTAAGACTCTTCCCAAAGTTTTGGCTTATTTCCACTTGACTAACTAAGTCACACCGACTTGCTCTTGGGCTGGGTTTGCTCAGATCTCCAAACTGCTATCTTTAAGTAGAAGACTCTCTGGGGTTGGAGCACCTACAGTGAGGGCAGAGATACAGGGAAATGGACTGGGTTTGTTTTGCCAATTTGTAATTTTTTACTCACTGTAAAGTGAGGTCGGTAGTTTCGTGAATGACACTGATCTTTGGTTTTCTCTAACTTTTTTTTTATTTTAAAGCTCCAGCATAAGCTGGTGCGTCACTAGTCTTCACAGAACTTTATAGGTGTGGCCAATTCCAGCCATAGAGAACAGGAAATAGAGCCTACACTTTTATTCTCTTCAGAGCTAGAAATAAGATCAAGCCCAGATCAATAGTGAAAACACACTTGCCCTTCTCTGGGATCAAATACCCTACAAGGACTTGTCCTTGGCAAGTTTCTTCTTTTCCCTACTTCCAGGGAGCGGCATTTCCCTCCTGACCTGGGAGGTGTACCTTTTGATCATTATCAAGCCATCTGTCAGCGCCACTCTACCTGGCCCCAGAGTTTCTCCTTCCCGGAGGGCCGGTCTCTCCCTCTGCAGCCATGCCAAGATCATCCCAGAGACGCAGACTGTTGCAGAGAGCAGCTGTGGGGATCAGCCACCTCAGGAACTGGCTGGGGCACCCCAGTTTTCCCAAACAGCACATCGATGAGCACACCGAGGGCTGGGTCCCACAAGGGCTGCCTTCCCACTGCGACTCCCAGGGCCCCATCATCTCTCCCATCTCCCAGTGAAGCAATCTACATAATTAGCCACATTAATACCCAGGCTACCTGAGGCCACCTGTCTCTACCTGGGGCCCAGGTGCCTGTCACAACGAGCACGTAAATGATTATTCAGCTCCCTTCCAACCAGCTGCACAAAGATAAATGGGGTCTCACTCTGGGATGGCTGCCTAACACCCTGTTCCCCTGGGCTGGGCTCTGTCCCCAGAACAGGTTTTTCCGGAAAGCCGACCCCTGTGCACCACAAGGGTACTGTTCTGACATGGCAGCTGAAATGCCAAAACAGCCCCAGGGATTCTGGACTCTGCTTGGGCTCTGGACATTCTTTGAAAGGCCGTTTTGTTAACCAACATCTTTTGAGCATTTTTGTATGGGCAAGACACTCCCAGGGTTACTGAAATGCTCTAAGCAGGATCCTCTGACCTCTAGTTTCCTACCACTTCATAGAAGAAGTGGTAGGAAACTTTTCATAAATCTACAAAGATAAAGGGGTGGGTGGGAAGTAGGGCTAATTTCTACATAGACTGAGCACGGAGGGAAATGCCACCCCTGAAGGTATCACGGTCCCCATTTTAAAGGCTCAGATTAGTTAAGCAGAACCAGGAAAGGGATTCTCTAATAATTCTCCACGTGACCGAAGAAGATTTACTCTCCGTCTCTGAACCTTTAATCCTGGACAAATCCAGGACTAGCTAAGTCACTTGCTTAATTCCTCTACCAGTGTCAGTGCAGGTGGGTCTGCCTCCACAGCCCAGATATTACCCAGGGCTCAGCTGGCCCTTCAAGAATGATGTGGATAAAGGTGCCCACAGCCTGCTGGCTCTGCCCTGGGGAGGGAAGGAGGGCATACAACCGTCACAAGCAGTGAAGGACCTTAAAGGGCAGATGGAGACTGGAGGGGCAGGGGGAGGGGAGAGTAAGTTTCATAGGCAACAGAAAAGGCTCAGAGGTGGAGAAACAGGCAAGGTAAATTGAGGCTAGAGGGAGAAAATGGAAGGGACTCTCAGATCTGCGGCTCTGCCAAACTCCCAGAACCTCCGTTTCCAGATTTTTCCATTCCCCAAGAGATGAAGCTGCATTGCTCAACTGTTGCGCTCAGTTTCTCATGGGTGTTCCGAGCTGTTCCCAGAGATGTTATCAACCCTGGGTGGTGGATTACCATATGAACTGACTTCAAGGTGGGAAGGGTTTGCTGGATACCTACTCATTGGTACCCAGCTGCATGCATCTCCCCTTGACCTTTTCTCTTTCAAAGCCCATTCCAAATGCTACCCACAGCATGACTGCACCCTGCAAAGCTGCATGGGGTAATAGCCTGGGTGCAAATGCAGGTTCAACCATTTAGGAGCTATGCATCCTTATGCAAGCTATAAACCTCAGTTTCCTGAGCTGTAAAATGGGGATTAACCCTAGCACCTATCACAAAGGTTCCCTGTGAGAATTAAATACGTCTAACACGTGCACAGTCTCTAGAATAGCACATAACACACAGTAAATACCTCATCAATGTCAGCGATGGCCTGTGATTGTGTGTAGCTTTCCTTTATTCCCTCCTCTGGGAATCATTGCATCTCTGTATTAGCATAATGCCTTTGCCAGGAGGTGCCTGGGAGAGATGTGCTGAGTAACTGATGTAACTTGGGTTGGAAAGCCTGGGACAGCATTGCACAGAGGTTCATGTGTGGGCTTCAGGTCCCACGGCCTGTGCTTGAATTCCAGCCCTGCTCCTTACAAAGAGTGACCTCAGCAAGTTACTTAACCTCAGTTTCCTCATCTGTAAAATGGAGATTAAAATAGTTCCAACCCAAAAGGATCTCTGGGCAGATAAACAAGAGAACGCCATGGAGAGTTTGTCAGAACCCTGGGACGAGGGCATGGTGAGGGCTGGCATTGCTCTAATGCACGTGAACTTGCTCTCCCAGGGCTTTGCGTCTCAGACGCAAGCTGCAGAGAACAAAATAAAGAAAGTGGCAGGTCTGGTGCTTTCTTTGTCCCCTCTCCTTCCCACTCCATAACAAAACACCTCCTTCCCTTAGTCAATCAGGTGGCCGTACAGAGGACAAAAGTCCTTGTTCTGTGAAATACCGTCTGCATGGCCTCGGGCAGGTCCCTGCATATCTTCAAAGCACAGATGCTGGTAACCACTCCACCAAATAAGTCAGTCACATCATTAGTCTACAGGGCCTTCCCTGAAAAGAGCCAGAGAAACTCCTAGGTGTTGGCTTCTGCACAACCTTTAGTGATCACTGCTGTGTCCTGCCCTGGGCTAGATGCTGGAGATACAGCGCTACGTGGGACCTTCAAGTCCTTTCCAATCTCCTGCAGGAGGCACATGCTTAAGGAGAGAACTACACTAAAGGGTGCTGAGTGGTTGACAGGCTGAGAGCATCCTCTGAGCAAGCCACTACGCCGAGAGCTCCACAGACATGACCTCTCTCCACCTGTCGACATCTCTGTGCTGTCCATACAGTTCCTATCACAGCCATTTTACAGCTGCAGAAACTGAGACTCAGTTAGGTTACACAATATACACGGGGCCACACAGCCAATCAACGGCTCTGAGAGAGCACAGAGCGGGAGCATGAACCCAGCAGGAACAGAGGGTTTTTTGGGAGAGGGGGCTGCCTGGAGGAGGTGACGTCTGCATCTTGCAACATATGGAAGTCAGCAAAGGGGAGGGGGTTTGGGAAGAGTGGACAGTCAGGGCAGGAGGCAAGGGAACAAAGAGCTGTTCTTTGTTCACACTGTTCCCTGTGAACAGTACAAGAAGCATATGATGATGGGTGAGGCTAGAAAATAGAGGTCAGGTGACTGAAGTCTCGATTGCCAAGCTGGTAAGAATTTGGGGTTTTATCTGGAAGGCCATGAGGGCCTGTTGAAGGGTTGTAAACAAGAGAATGACATGATCAGGTTTACAATTTTGGAAGCTCTGCTCACCTGCCCTCATAAACATCCAGGCTTCCTTGAGCTCCCATCTCCAAGAGGGAGGCTGCAAAAGGTTAAGGGCACCTCGCAACCAGTACAAGGCCCATTTCCTTTATGCCACCCCGGTTTGAGCCCATTCCCTCAACTCCATGCCATGTATTGACCAAGCTACTTTATCTCTCTGAACCACAATTTCTTCATCTGCAATGTAAAGTAACAGCAGTTCTGTGGTCAGAACCTGGGATTACATCTGTAAATGCTTAGTCCAGCACCTGGCCCATGAGACAGGCTCAGTAAAGGAGTTTCCTTCCCCTTTCCTTTTCCTGAGATGCATTCTTCCTGTTCCTAAGCTGAAAATAAACAATCTCTAAACATGTTCTTTGATTGATTGATTGATTGATTGACTGATTGATTGATTGGATGTTTGATATTTTCCACAGTCAGTAGTTTTGACTATCCATGAACAACTCCGAAGGCCTCTGACATGGTAGTGACTTTGAATTTAGCTGAAGTCTGGATTAGAATTACAGAAACAATAAAGCTGGTGAGACAGGCAAATGGGTCTGATCATATCAATCAGGTGAAGACTGGGCTGCTGTAACAAGGAAGTCCAAAAATGCAATGGCTTAAATAATAGGGAGGCTTCTCTTTCATGAAACAGTCCTGAGACGAGCTGTCCAGGTCAGCAATGAGGCTATGCTCCACTTGGTCATTCAGGGACCCAGGTTCCTATGTCCTATTGTTCCACCATCCCCTAGACTAGAATATCATTGCTGTCTGCCTGATCCAAGTTGGGTCACCATCACAGCTGGGTTCCAGTTGCCAGAGTAAAGAAGAGTTTTCAAGTAACTCAAGTCTCAGACCCACAAGTGGCGCACATCACTTCCACTGGCAACCACTCAGGCCCGTGGCCACACCAAACTGCTAAGAATGCTGGGAAATGCAATCTAGCTGTCCATCTATGTGCCCAGCCACGATTCTCACAACAGGACAAATGGAAGAATGGATTTTGGAAGCCGACTCACAAACAGAATCTGCCTCCCTGGCTGACCATCGAGCATCTACAGAATACGAGACTTTGTTGTAAGTCACTATAGGTACTTTACAGATGCATTTTGTTCACCCAACACAGGGGTTTACGATCTGGGGGAGTCGATAGGCCATTAGACAAGACATTGTCTCTCCAGCTCAGCTCTAGACTTCACCACTCCCTATTTTTATAACCCAGTCCAAACTCACAATTATTTTATATTCTTGGTCCTGTGGGCATTTGAGTCTGGGGCCCCTGTCCTATAATATAAATTATAATTATTATTGAGGCTGGGATAATATTATGGAGATGTTATGACTGACATTCATACCAACCATCTTGCCCTTAGTGTGATGTTATATGCCACATCCTTTTATCCCAGTCTGCTTGCTGCTCACCAAAACCCATGTCCTTCTCTTCACCCTGGGCACACAGCTAGACTACATTTCCCAGCAGCTAGGTGTGGTTTGTGACTGAGTTCTCTCCACTGTAACATGAATAGAGGTATAACTCAGGCCTGGCCCATGAGACCTCCATGTACTCTTTAACTTCTGGTTGAATAGGTGGCTAAAATGACCCCCAGGGTGACCTTAGAAGCTACATCTCTAAGACGACAAAACCGCTGGAAGCCAGCATCCCCAGGTGACTGCATGGAGAACAGCCAGCACCAACTTGGAACCACCTTAGACTGTAATGTAACCAAAAACACTTTCTTGAACTATGACCCATTTGGGGTCTATTTGTTACAGCAGTTAGCCTAACCTGACCAATACACTCAATTTTATAAATGTAGCAATGGACACACGAAGAGGTCAAGACATCTGTCCAGTGTCGCAAAGATAACGTGGGAATGCAGGGGTTCAAACCCAGACCCACCAATTTTAAAGCCTGTGCTCAAAATAGCTTTTATGCCTCATATTTAGCCAGGTTTATTGAGGTATTAGTTACATGCAACAAAATTGATCTTTTTTAAGAGTACAGTGACTTCCCTGGCGGTACAGTGGTTAGGAGTCTGCCCGCCAACACAGGGGACATGGGTTCGATCCCTGGTCTGTAAGGATCCCACTTGCCGCAGAGCAACTAAGCCCGTGCACCGAAACTACTGAGCCTGCGCTCTAGAGCCCACAAGACACAACTACTGAGCCCGCATGCTGCAACTACTGAAGCCTGCGTGCCTAGAGCCCGTGCCCCGCAACAAGAGAAGCCACCGCAATGAGAAGCCCGCGCACCGCAACGAGGAGTAGACCCCGCTCGCCACAACTAGAGAAAGCTTGCGCGCAGCAACGAAGACCTTATGCAGCCAAAAAAAAAAAAAAAAGAGAGAGAGTATAGTTTCATGAGTTTTGACAAATGCAGTCACATACCCATTAACACAATCAAGATAGAGAATATTTCTGTCATTCCCAGAAGGTCTCCTGGGCTTTTTGGCAACCAATCTCCTTCTCGTCCCTCTTCCCCCAGCCCCTGACAACGGTTCACCTGATTTCTGTCTCTGTACTTTTGGAATCACATGTGTGGCCTTTGAAGTTTGGCTTCTTTCACTAAGTGTAATGATTTTCAGATCTACCCGTGTTGTTGCTTACATCAGGAGTTTATTCCTTTGCTGAGTAGTATTCCGGTGCATGGAGGTACCACTATCTGTTTGTCTATTCACCAGCTAATGAAGATCTGGGTTGTTTCCAGGTTAGGGCTGTTACCGAGTACAGCTGCTGTGAATATTCACATACAGGTATATGTGTAGACTTATACTTTCATTTCTCTAAGGACTGATGGATCAGACAGAAAGTATATGTTTACTTTCATAAGAAAGTGCCAAAGTGTTTTCCAAAGTCGTTTCCCAGATTTTTACAAAGATGGCACCAAAAGTGAAAAAAGAAGCCCTTGTTTCTACCAAAACCCAATCCAAAGCAAAGGCTTTAACGACCAGGAAGACAGTGCTGAAATATGTCTAAAGCCACCAAAACAATGAAGAGCCATATGTCACTTACCCTCCAGCGGCCCAAGACACTGTGGCCCAGAGGCAGCCCAACTAACTAAGGAAGAGCATCCCCAGGAGAAACAAGCTTGACCATTTGCCATCATCAGGCACCCTGACCATGAAGTTGGCCAAGAAGATCAAGTTCATACTGGTGCTCATCATGGATATCAAGCTCAATAACCGTGAGACCAAACAACGCTGTAAAGAAGCTCTACTGGGCTTCCCTGGTGGTGCAGTGGTTGAGAGTCCGCCTGCTGATGCAGGGGACACAGGTTCATGACCCGGTCCGGGAAGATCCCACATGTCACGGAGTGGCTGGGCCCGGGAGCCATGGCCGCTGAGCCTGTGCATCCGGAGCCTGTGCTCCGCAGCAGGAGAGGCCACAGCAGTGAGAGGCCCGCGTACAGAAAAAAAAAAAAAAAAAAAGAAGCTCTAATACCTGGGCTGGCCAAAGCCAACACTCTGACCAGGTCTCATGGTGAGAAGACAGTGTGCATTTGATCCCTCCCTACAATATTTTGGATGTTGCAAAAAAAATGGGATCATCTAAGCTGAGTCCAGTTGGCTAATTCTAAATATAGCACATTTTTTTTTTACCACCTTAAAAATAAAATGCAGTCATTCCATTTTGCATTCTTACCAGCAATGTGCAAGAATTCCAGTTGGCATTGTCAGTCTTTTTAACTTTAGTCATTCCAGTGTCTGTGTATTAGTATTTCACTTTGGTTTTTATTCACATTTCGCCAATGACTAACAGTGCAGAGCGTCTTTTTATGGACCTACTGGCCATTTGTACATGATCTTTGGTAAAGTGTTTATTAAAAAAATTTTTGACCATTTCTTAATTAGATTGTTTGTCTTGCAAATATTTTCTCCCAGATTGTGGCTTATCATCTCATTTCCTTAATATTGTCTTTCAAAGGGCATATGTTTTCATTTTGATGAAGTAGAATTTATCATTTTTTTTCTTTTATGGTTTGTGTTTTCTGTTGTCATTTTTTTTTTTTATGATTTAAAATTGTGTTTACACCTCATCTAGAGAGCTTTCTCTGCAAGATGAAATTGGATGTTTTTAGAAGGTTAAATTTACACATCAGATTTACTTTGGCAGGGGAGTGAGGGAGTGGTTGGGTTTTCATTTGGTGTGTTGTGACTTTCTGAAATTTGTGTTTATGACGGTAACCACCACCAAATGAGAAAGAAAAAATTAGGGCAATTTGAAAAGGCAGTTCAGAAGTTTTGTGAGCACAAGACTCTCTCAGCAGAAGCCTGATTAAGGAGGTAACAGAGGAGGGAGTCTTGTTAAATGAACAGAACGCAGCAGACAAGATCCACAGGCCTGGTACCAACTATTTTAAACCTGTGGGCAGGTCTCCAATCCCCGACCTGCACTTGACCGAGAGAAAATGATTTCTACTGCTTAAGGAGGCTCCCTCCTGGAAGGGCCATTTATTCCCTCCCACGTTGGGCAGACTTTAATAAGCAAAGCACACAGCTTCTTGCGAACAGCCCAGACAGGAGGATTAACTCATTCTTTCCTCTGCAGTTACAACCAGCCAGATAATTCTGGAACAATTTGAGTCCCAGTTTAACAGGAAGGCCCGACAGTAGATAGCAGATTTCCCATGGCTCTCACAGTGTCCTGCTGGCTGTGGAGCCCACTGGAGCCTGTCCAAGGAATTTCAGGGTTGACATTACGTGGCTGCCAAGACTGCAACTGCTGACCCGGGCTAATTCGAGACAGTGTCTGTGCCTGCTGCTGTGTTATGCGTCCATTCTGCAGCCATTCCCATCAGGGCCTCATCCCAAAAGATGGCATAAAAGGTCACATGGTCTGGACTCATTGGAACTAAAAGGCCATCTGTCTAAATCTGGATTTTTAAAGAAAGAGATACACAGGGTAATGAAAAAGAGAGTGCCCGAACTTTGGTGTCAGGAGGCTTGAGTTAAAGCTGCCCTACTGGGGCTTCCCTGGTGGCACAGTGGTTGAGAATCTGCCTGCTAATGCAGGGGACACGGGTTCGAGCCCTGGTCTGGGAGGATCTCACATGCCGCAGAGCAACTAGGCCCGTGAGCCACAACTACCAAGCCTGCGCGTCTGGAGCCTGTGCTCCGCAACAAGAGAGGCCGCGATAGTGGGAGGCCCGCACACTGCGATGAAGAGTGGCCCCCGCTTGCCACAACTAGAGAAAGCCCTCGCACAGAAACGAAGACCCAGCACAGCCAAAATAAATTTTAAAATAATAATAATTTTTAAAAAAGCTGCCCTACTTACCAGCTGTGACCAAGGCACTGCATTCCACCTCCCTGGTCCCCCAGTTCCTCACCTATAAAACATTGATTGATGAAATCACAAAAGAGTACATGCAATGACAAGAAGGTGACCAGCTCAGTTAGTCCCTGGCACACAGTGAGTCCTCAATAAATGTGAGTCCCCTTGCTGTACCTTGTCTCTTCTTTCCCCTACAGACAGTTTGCAAGCAAGTCGGTGAAATAAACAGCTGGAGTTAATACTCAGCCCCTTCGAATGTAAATTGGTGCAGCCACTATGGAAAACAGTATGGGGGTTCCTTTAAAAACTAAACATAGAGCTACCATATGATCCAGCAATCCCACTCTTGGGTATGTATCCGGAAAAGATGAAAACTCCAAAAAGATGAAAATTCCAAAAAATACATGCATGCCAGGGTTCATAGCAGCATTATTTACAATAGCCAAGACATGAAAACAGCCTAAGTGTCCATCAGCAGACAACTGGTTTAAGAAAATGTGGTGTGTATACACAATGGAATACTACTCAGCCATAAAAAGAATGAAATATTGCCTTTTGCAGCAACATGGATGGACATAGAGATTATCATACTAAGTGAAGTAAGTCAGACAAAGAAAGACAAATATTGTATGATATCACTTATATGTGGAATCTAAAAAAATGATAAAAATGAATTGATTTACAAAACAGAAACAGACTCACAGACATAGAAAATAAAGTTAAGGTTACCAAAGGGGAAAGGGAGGAGGGGGAGGGATAAATTAGGAGTGTGGGATTAACAGATACAAACTACTATATATAAAATAGATAAACAACAAGGATTTACTGTTTAACACAGGGAACAATATTCAATATCTTACAATAACCAGTAATGGGAAATAATCTGAAAAAAATATATATGTATAAATAACTGAATCACTTTTCTGTACGCCTGAAAGTAACACAGGATCGTAAACCACCTACACCTCAAAAAAAAAAAAGAAAAAATACTCATCCCCTTCATAGTTGTGAACATGGACATATTACTTAACCTCTGTGTGTTTCAGCTTCCATATTGGTAAAGAGTGTTCTGAAATGGGAGACCTGGGCTGGAAATATTGATCTGGGCAACATCAACAGCGGAAGGAGAAGAAACTGTTTAGGTTGCCTGTGTTTCAAGAAGAGGAACAGGGTGAGGTCAGAACAGGGGATACACCAGCACTCGAGGGTCAGCTGGAGGATGGGGTGAAAGTTGAAGAAGACAAGAAGAATGACAAGAAGTGTCTGGGGAAATGTGGATGCCACAAAGAGCACCAGGAAGAGAAAATCTAACACATCTCCAGGGCGTTTGGCTCTCGGGAGCTTATTTATTTCAGGGAAGTGATGGTGGTGAAGGTAGTGGATTGAGGTGGTGGATATACGAGTTGAGAATGAGGGGAAAGAAAAGGAACTACAATTTAAAAGCTAAAGCCAGGAGACTGGGACTTCCCTGGTGGCGCAATGGATGGGACTTCGTGCTTCCAATGCAGGGGGCCTGGGTTCAATCCCTGGTCAGGGAACTAGATCCCACTTGCATGCCGCAACTAAGAGTTCTCATGCCGCAACTAAGGAGCCCACGTGCCGCAACTAAGGAGCCCGCCTGCAGCAACTAAGGAGCCCACCTGCTGCAGCTAAGACCCAGTGCAACCAAATTAATTAATTAACTTAAAAGAAAAAAAAAGCTAACGCCGGTAGGGTTAAGTCATAATGTCAAGACAGGAAGAGCTTGATGCATTAAAATGTCACAGGAAGGAAAAGGAGAAGATAAGGACAGAAAGTTACAGAAAGACGTCAGGAGCCAAGAGTTTGTTGGGTGAGTGTGGGAAGCCAGCGTCCAGGCCACTGCGGTGTTTGGTGAAACCATTCATGGCGGGGGTCGGGGGGGACGTGGTGTTGGATGAACTTACACAACATTGACTCCTGAGTGATAGGGAGCAAGGTCAGGGTAGTAAACAGCCCTGGTGACCCCGTGACCTGGCACTGGCCCAAGGAGTGAGTGCATACATGGGGATTCCACCTGAAGCTCCAGTCTCTAGAAGGTGCTAAGAGTGGGGGGGGGAAGATTGGAGACTCACCGTATTTGTCCATGGGCTGCTCAGAAGGCAGAGAGGATGAAGTCCAGTCATGAGGTGGACACTATCTCCATCCCCCCTGGAATCTGAGAAACCTCATGGGCCGTCAGGTATAGCAGGGCAGGACGAGGGGCAGAGAATTTGAGATTTGAGGAGAAAGCTCAATCTTCTGGGGTTCCACAGTAGTAGTGGTTTTGACTCATATCTGTCTTGTCCTTTGCAAAGTGATTTCACTGGCATTATCTTAATTTTGGAAGAATGAGTCCCATTTCACAGAATTGGGAAATAGTTTTGGGAAAGTTCAGTGGCTTGCGCAAGAGCACAGAGTGGGGAACGGCAGGGCTGGGATGGAGACCCCTGTTTCTCTGATTTGTGGTCCAACTCTCCCCACCAGTGTGCTTCTGAAATCAACCCAACCAAACACACATTTCTTAGGCACCCTTGTGTGCTAGGCAACACATGAAGGCATTGATGCTGAATTTCATGAGTGGCAGACGTGTTAGTTGTTGCCCAATACCCACTCCACACTCCTTGCTGCTACCAAGCTCTGATTTCACTTGAGGTAACCGAGTGTCTTTGACTGGACCAAACCACACATGACAATCCTCATGCTCGGTTTCCTGCAACTTGAGGGTGGTAACATGACCCATTTCTGGCCAGTGAGGTATAAGGAGAAATCCCCCAGGTGGGGTTTCTGGGAAGATTCTACTTTCTCCCTCTCTTTTTTTTTTGGCTGTATCATCTTAGTTCCCTGACCAGGGATTGAACCTGGGCCACAGCAGTGAGAGCACCGAGTCCTAACCACTGGACTGCCAGGGAAACTGCCCTCTACTTTCTTGAGAAGAGGGGACAGATTCAGCTGTGTCTCCCAGTCCTTCTGCTTCCCTAGTCCCCTTTCCCCTGCCTTGCTTGTAACCTGAGGCCTCAGGATGGCGACCTTGCATCCTGCAACCATAATACCACAGCAGGATGTGGAAGATGAAGAGGAGAAACAACTCAGATCTCTGGTGGCACCATCAAACAGGGGAACCAATGCCAGCATCCCCCACCTCCAAACTTCTTGCCATGTGAGGAGAAAAAAATATCTGTTTACTGCAGCCATTGGTATTGGACTTCCTATTACCTGCAGATGGATGTATTCTAATTGATGAACAGGCCCACTCAGGGAGGCAAGCCCTGAAGCCAAAATCAATAATCCAATTGGATTATGTTTATTTGTGTGTTTACTGATACCAGCTGTGATGGCTGATTTGATATGTCACCTTGATTGGACCACAGATACTTAGTCAAACATTATTCTGGTTGTTTCTGTGAGGCTGTCGTTGGATACAATTAACATTTAAATCAGTAGACTGAATAAAACAGATTGCCCTCCCTAATGCTGGTGGGCCTCGTCCAATCAGTTGAAGACCTAAATAGAACAAAACCTTGACCACTCCCCCAGTGAGAGGGAATTCCTCCTGCCTGACTGCCTTTGATCTAGGACATCGACTTTTTTTACTGCCTTCAGACTCAAACTGAAACATCAGCTTTCCTGGGTCTCCAATTTGCCAGCTGCAGATCTAGGAACTTGAGAGCTTAGATAATTATGTGAGCCAATTTCAATAACTAAATAATAGATGACAGATAGATGACAGATAGACAGATAGATAGGTGAGAGATAAATCCTATTGGCTCTGTTTCTCTGGAGGACCTTGAATAATACATCAGCTGTCTTTTATTTTCTACATACAAACTTGTATATAAATAGAGCAGTTATATTCATAATAGCCCAGAAATGGAAATAGCTCACATGTCTATCAACAGGAGGATGAACAAACAAATTATGATATATCCACACAATGGAACGCTAAGCAATAAAAGGAACCACTGCTGGTATACATAGAATCACGGAAGCATCTCAAAAGCATTACGCCAAGTGAACAAAGCCAGGCACAGAAGACCGCATGCCGTATGGTTCCATTTATACGAAACTCTAGGAAAAGGTGAATCTGATATACAGTGGCTGTAAGCTGATCAGCGGTAGCTGGGACCAGGTACAAGGGAATGTTGCGTGATAGAAATGTGTTCCCTGTCATTATTGTAGCGGTGGTACATGGGTGTATACATTTGTCAAACTCATCAAACTATATACTTAAGGTGGATACATTTTATTTATGTAAATTACACCTCATTTAAGTTGATAATGCAAAACAATGTTTTTTAATTTGTAGGGGGTCACGTAGATGGAGATAATCCAAATATATATAAACAAAGAAATGGAGGAAAGAAAGGCTGCATGTAAGATAAAGCCAGGGAGAGTCAATTCACAAAGTACATACACATCAATCCCTTGACCGTGTGAAGTTACAAATTAGGATTTGAGCTTCCCAGAAGCCAAAGCAAAAAGAGAAAAAGAAATACAAGCTTTCACATGTCCATAGGAGAAAAATCACAGTGTGTGTAAAATAAAATTGGACCACAGACATATGGTGCCTTCTGAGTGTGATGGGAACACAGAGAAGGAAGTGACTAATTCTGTTTGGGAAAACCAGGAAATGCTACAGAGATGAGGGTAGGAAAAAAAAATAGCTAATGTTGACTGTTTGGGGAGTGTGGATGTGAGAGGGGTGGGACTGGGCTTCTGGATGGGAAACAATCAGCTTTACTCATTTCCTAGATGTCCTTCAACTCTGAAGTGGGGGGATCAGAGGTTTCATTCTCAGGAAGCAGGAAGAAGCCTGGGGCCTGAGCCTATGTCTCTGCAGGGCCTGAGGAAGGAACTGTTACCCCACAGCCAGGAGGGGTGTGTAATTTATTTACTCACCAGTTTGCCACAGATCCAGCCAAACGAGGTGCAGACCCCAGCTGGACCTCGTCTGGAAGGCCTTTGCCAGGTCAGCACTAACCCTTTTGCTGCTGGATTGTGAGGTGGCGGGGGTCCCTGAGGAGGGCCGGAGCCGCAAGGGAGGCAAAGGGCTCAGCAGCCCATACAGAGCACTTTAGTATTTTAGCAGGCGCAGCCAGAGTCATGCCTGATTAGCACCAGCTAATGAGAATTCCTGAGCTTGGTCAACGGCCCACATTCAGGAATTTGCTATTCATGAGAAATGTCAACTTTATGAAAACCCGCCCTGTGTGTCAGCTCTTTTTCCCACATTCAGGGTTTACAGCTGATGAGAGTTGGTTTCACATGATTTGCTGATGGGGGAGAGGTTGTAATCCAGGAAACTGCTCTGGCAAATCATCCCTGAGCCAGCAGAGCCTTCTGGAACATTCTTTTTATTTTTCCCCTTAGAAACCACTTGGAAAGGGAAGTGTTGGGATTTAAGCAAGGCTAGAGTGGAAGACTTGGTGCCCAAAGGAATACTAGAGCAGATCGATGAGGCCACCAGAACCTGAATTCATTTTTCCCAGTGTACATACGAAATGGCTACCAGATTGAGAGGAATACTGGAAACTTGGCAGGAATCCCAGGGTGATGAGAACTGTTATTCAGGAGCGTGATGTTTCATGATATGACATTACTTTCTTCATTTATAGGATTGACAGTATAAAGTCCGCTCTGTATGATATGCGACCTTTCTGGCCCTGGGTACATAACGGGACTCATTTCAACAAAGCACCAGCCCCTTGGAGAGCACTGCCCCACATCTGGTCCCTTGACTTTCTCTTTTTTTTTTTTTTTCCTGGGAGTGGGGGGTGGGAGAGAATTTTAATACATTCACCAAATTAAAGGACAAGAACATACTGTAGACACAACTTAAGACAATTTAGAATCGTGAACAAAATGTGAGGTAGACTAGTGAAATTCACCAAATTTTGGTTAAGAAAATTTTACAGTAATAAAGTAACACAGGTGCCTCCTCTTCTAAAAATCACAAAAAGCATTACAGCCAAAAAAATTGAATAAAACAATTCTCATTGTAATTTTAGTTTACATTCAGTATTAACCTATGTGAACTGTCACATGTGGCAAAGTTCAGCAGGTCTAGAGGTCAGTTATTATGCAGGCCTAGTGAACACATTCACACCACAATATTCTTAAGGGATGACAAGGCTCAAAGTGAAACACACCAAGGTACGTATTAACCAATCATGGTGTCCTGTGCTTGTGCAGTTTTATCCCTGCAGGAGAACGACCTAACATTCTCTAAAGAATTATACTGATAAGGTGATTTTAAAAGATCCAAACCTTAGTAAGATATGCATTGAAAAGAACAGGCAGGTCCATTTTAATTCTCCATCATTGCGGTGATGGTCTTTTGGTTTTATTCTGGCATTTCTCTTCCCCAGAGTGAAATAGTATTTAAGAGATCATAATCATTTGAATTTTCAGAGTACAGCCCCATACAGAGTATGGGGTCCCCTCAGGTCAAGTAACTACTTTAAAATTTTTTCCTTAGACTATGAAGCCATAAAGCCTGAAGAAACCCTGAGAGGCCATCTGCCCCAGGTACAACTGTTTTAGGATTATTTCAAGTATTTTATTTGCCCTATATAGTAAATATTTTTGGAATATTGCACAAATAGTGGGTTTCTTGATATCATCTGCGTTAGGCCCTTTCAACAAAACAGGAACAACTGAAACACATTCATATATAAATCAGCCTGCTTCAGAACGTACCTCTTTGCCAAAAATTCTGCTGTACTAAAATTGAGTATTTTTAAAGCATCTGTAAGGCAGGTCCTCTTTCAAGGTCAGTTAAACATGGAGTTTAAAGGAATTGTTCATTTCAAGATACATTTAGGGCGTCCCTGGTGGCGCAGTGGTTGAGAGTCCACCTGCCGATGCTAGGGGACACGGGTTTGTGCCCTGGTCCGGGAAGATCCCACATGCCACAGAGCGGCTGGGCCCGTGAGCCACGGCCGCTGCACCTGCGTGTCCGGAGCCTGTGCTCTGCAACGGCAGAGGCCACAACAATGAGAGGCACGCGTACCGACCGCAAAAAAAAAAAAAAAAAAAAAAAAAAAGGCCATTTAAAGTGGGAATAAAGTGGTACATATGGGCTAATGAGAAAAACGCCCTTGACTTTCTTTTTTGCTCCTAATCTGACTTCTGAACCAACAGATAATTACCTTCATAAGGAAAACAATGCCATCCTGTGGAATTCCAGCAGGGCCTGTCCAGAGGATGTATATTCTAGGCCACAGGCTGGGAAGGGATATTTCTGAAGGTGAACTTCCTTACAGGCAGAGACCCTGGATTTTCAAGGTTTGGCATGATAACTCTGGACGGAGCCAAGCACAGGAAATACTAAAGCTCTACAAGCGCTCAGAGAGAACAGGAAGGGCTGGGCTCCCACTGCCCCAGCCCCAAGCAGTGCCAGCTCTCCTCGAGGGCCCGGCCAGCCCCTGCCAAGTTCCCAAAGGACTGCGACAGCATAGAGCCAACTAAATCCTAATGACTGGGTTTGTATGGCACCCCAAGGTTTTCAAGGGCTCTCAGCTAACCTCCCACAGCCCAACAAGGAAGGTTCAGAAGGCTTTACTGAGATTGGGAAACTGAGGCCCCAGAAAAGTGCCCCGCGTCACACAGCTAGTCAACGGGGAAATCGCCTAGTTATCAATAGCTTGGTCTTTGCAGTCAGAGGAATCTCGCTGAAACCCTGGCTGGCTGCTCTCAGCTTATTACCTCACTCCCTGGAGCTGGTTTCCTCTCCTGCAATATGGCGCACGCTCCGGGATCAGGGTTCCGGGGCCACACTGCCAGGGGTCACAGCTCCACTGTGTAACAGTTGTGCGATCGTGGGCAGGTTACTTAACCTCTCTGTGCCTTGGTTTCCTCATCTATAATGTGGGGATGATACTGGTACCCACGGCACACACAACACACTGACTCTCACAAACACATGTGGGGAGAAAGAAGCCAAGCCCAAAAGGCCACAGTGTATGATTCATCATATTCGGTATTCAGATACGAGCCAGCTGCTTAATGAGTGTAGGGTTTCCCTGCGGAGTGCTGAAAATGTTTTGGAACTAGATAGAGCTGTTGGTTGCACAACCGTGTGAATGTACTAAATGGCACTGGATTGTACACTTTAAGGTGGTGAATTTTGTTATATGAATTTCTCCCTAATAAAAATAATTTTTTAAATGGGTCAAACTCGTCTTCAGTGCTGCAAGTCAAAAGAGTGGTCACTTCGGGGTGAGGAGAAGATGGGAGGGGACACGAGGGAGCCTGCTGGGAAATGTCCTGTATCTTAATCTAGGTGCTGGGTGATCACAGAGGTAAAAACTGATCGAGCTCCGTGCTTGAGATGTATGCCTTTAGAGGGTTGTTGTGAAAATGAAATGAGGTCATCCGCAGGAAGCTCTTTAAACAGCCCTAGCACGAAATAAATGCTCAATAATTTGTAACTATTAGTGTGATTATCTCATACTGTTAGGAGGATTGGATGATACAGTACACACAGCTTCTTTAGTAGAGAAGCTGGCTTTTCATATGGCCCCCAAACAGAGGCAATTTTCATTAATTTTAATTTGAACCCAAACCTTCTGGCTCAAGATTCATAACATTTTGCAAAGCAGTGTGCTGCCCACTCCCGGGGGTTGTTTTGACATTAGCTTTCTGGAAAAGAGGCAAGGACTTAAGGATTAGGGGTTGGTACAACATAGCGCTGCCTCTGGATAAACTGGGTTACCTCCCCCAAGCCAGCTTGGGTACAAGGCAAACTGTTTGCCATCACACAGGCAGAACTTAGAAGGGAAATGCATCTCTCGCTCACCCAAAGCCTGATGGTGTGCAGGGAGAGACTGTCCTTGCTAACTCCTGCTTCCATCGGCCCCTGGCAAGCAGAGCCCACCCTGCTCGTTAACATGCTCATTTTATTTGCTTACTATGCTGCCCAATTTCTTTTGATTGGCAAGCTTTATACAAACCCCAAAGAATGACACCCCCCCTCCACTGGGTCACCCAGTCCCAGGTACATCCTTACTTCCCCAGGACCTGAAAGGTGTGACAGCTTTCATTCATTGTGTGTCTCTCCTTCCAAACCCAACTCTCTGCAGGCATCCGTCCTGCTAGGGCTTGGTCATCTTTTCAGCCCAAGCATAGCTCCTGGAACTTAATAACAGGAACTTAATAAATGTGTGAGGAAGGAAGGGAGAAAGTAAGGGGCTCCCTGGCTGGACAGACCTTTGAGAACAGAATGATTTCCCTACCTTCTGATCCCAAGAAGATTCATTCAGAAAGAAAACCCTGAAGCAGAAAGAGCTTGATCTCAGGAGGGAAAGGCAATGGCTTCCTGGTTCATTCTGAGTCCATTTAGAAAAAGTTATCAAGATCCAGAAATTGCAGTAATTGTTGCTTTGCAGGTGGGGTGTTGGGTGTGTGAAATTAGGTGCAAAACAATATGTGTAATTTTTTTGTTTTGTTTTCGTTTGGGGTTCAGGTTCTCTTATCTCTTATCAGCATGGTAATTTTGCGAGCATATAATGTCAACCACAACACATTTTCATCTAAACTAACTGAGTTTAGATCTTAAAAATAAGTGCAACTCTTTACCTCCATGGTCTTCCTCCCGAAAACCCGTAACTGCAGACTGATCATGAGAAAAGCATCAAGCAAATCCCAATGGAGGAACATTCTACAAAGTACCAGACTGTTACTCCTCAAACCTCGTTAAAAGGTCAAACTCAAAAGGTCATCGAAAACAAAGAAGGTTTAAGAAACTATCATAGCCAAGAGGAGCCTAAGGAGACACACACACAAAAATGGAATGTGCTATCTGGTACAGGAAAAGGACATTAAATTAAAAACTAAGGAGATCTTGGGTTTCCCTGGTGGCGCAGTGGTTGAGAGTCCGCCTGCCACTGCAGGGGATACGGGTTCGTGCTCCGGTCTGGGAAGATCCCACATGTCGCGGAGCGGCTGGGCCCGTGAGCCATGGCCGCTGAGCCTGCACGTCCGGAGCCTGTGCTCTGCAACGGGAGAGGCCACAACAGTGAGAGGCCTGCGTACTGCAAAAAAAAAAAAAAAAAAAAAAATTAGTGTCTGAAAATCCCAGCCATTTTACTAGCTCATGGTTCTGTGGTCAACAGTTTGGGCTGGAATCTTCTGCTAGTATCAGTCGGAGCTGGAGTTACTTTTGCTACTGTACGTCTCTGGCATCTGGACTGGGGCTGGATGATCTAAGATGGCCTTGTTCACAGTTGGCACAGGATGTCAGCTGGTGGGGCTCAGGGGACACAGCAGGGACAGGCCCGCATACCGCAAAAAAAAAAAAAAACCTAAGGAGATCTAAATAAACTTTGGATTTTTAGTTGCTAATAATATATCAATATCGGTTCATTAATTGTACAAAAAAGAAAAGAGTCCCATTCTAATTTAAGACATTACTAATAGACAAAACTAGTTGTAGAATATATGTGAACTCTCCATACTATCATTGCAATTTTTCTGTAACTCTAAAACTATCCTTAAAAAATGAAATTCTTTTTAAAAATTTTTCTACAGAGCATTGTCCAAAATGTCAGTAACCCAGTCCCACTCACGACTCCCCTCCAAAATGTACCTGGTCATCAAGACTTTAACACCTCAGAGACGCCACCTCTCTTGTGTTTCTTACCCCCAAAGCGTCAGACCACCATTTAAGGTTAAAGACAATTGGGGGCAGGATGGGGAAATGACCCCTGCCTGGGCTGCCCCCCATTCCAGAAATTAAAATGACTCTAATATGTTTAGCTACAAACTAACAACTTGCTTATTCCAGGTATCCAAACTTGACAATTTAGTCATTTAGAAGAGCTGTTGCCATTTTATTGCATGTCAAGCATCGAGAACTATCTATGAGAAAGACAGATAAGGTCCCTTCCCTCCTGGGGATTCTGGTTACATTCCAGGATGCATGATAGACAGCTGGGCCAGGGAGGGGATGAGGGTGTGATGGTGACCAAGAGACCCTCTGCTCAGAGTTTGCTCCAGGTGCAGTGATGTGTGGTCAGGTCCCATCTGCACCCTCTGCTCTCACCTCTCTTCAGACCAGAGAGCTGTTTAACTGAGGTTTGATACAGCCTGCAGCATTTGGGTCAGAGATTTTTCCAGCCAAGTGATTGGGGGCTTGAATAGGATGCTGAACGCAAGGAAAGGTATCTCCAGGTGGCTCCGTTACTTTTGGCAAGTCGTTAACAGCTCTTCCTTAGCCAAATACTCCTTGCATGTCCAGTGAGTGTGAGCCACTGTGCTCAGTGATGGTGATCGTGCAAGATACGTCTCAGGGAGCTCAGAGTCTAATGTGAGACACAAAACAGAAAAAGTGATGTGAGTCTGAAAACAGACTGAGAAAATACAGCACGAGGAGGGTTGGGGTATAGAGATAGAGATCTGCAAGGCTTCCCCAGGCCAGACCCCATGAATAAAGTTTTTTTTAAAAAATCAACTTTATTAAGGTGTCATTTACATAAGTAAAATAATCTGTTTTAACTGTTCTATGAGTCTGACAAATGTATACGCCTGTGTAACCACCACCACAAGCATGATCTAGAATAATTTTATTACCTTAAAAATTTCCTTTGAGGGCTTCCCTGGTGGCGCAGTGGTTGAGAGTCCGCCTGCCGGTGCAGGGGACGCGGGTTCGTGCCCCGGTCCGGGAGGATCCTGCATGCCGTGGAGCGGCTGGGCCCGTGAGCCATGGCTGCTGGGCCTGCGCGTCCGGAGCCTGTGCTCCGTAACGGGAGAGACCACAGCAGTGAGAGGCCCGCATACTGCAAAAAAAAAAAAAAAAATTTCCTTTGGGGGCTTTCCTGGTGGTGCAGTGGTTGGGGGTCCGCCTGCCGATGCAGGGGGCGCGGGTTCATGCCCCGGTCCGGGAAGATCCCACATGCCGTGGAGCGGCTGGGCCCGTGAGCCGTGGCCGCTGAGCCTACGCATCCGGAGCCTGTGCTCCGCAACGGGAGAGGCCACAACGGTGAGAGGCCCGCGTACCACAAAAAAAAAAAAAAAAAAAAAAAAAAAATTTCCTTTGTTAGTTCTAGGAGTCCTTTTGCAGATTGCATAGGGTTTTCTATATAAGTGGTCATTATCTGTGAATAAAGAGCGTTCTACTTCCTTCTTTCCAAAAAAACCAAAACTTTCCTTTGTGCATCTTTGTACACAATCCCTGCCCTCTCCACCCCTAACCCCTGGAAACCACTGATGAATTTTGTTATTATAGTATTGCCTTTCCTAGAACTTCCTGGAATCATACAGTCTTTTGTTTCTGGTCCCTTTCATTTCGCCTCATGTCTCTGAGAGTCGTCCACGTTGTTGTATACGAGTACAGTCCTTCTTGTCGCTCAGCAGTACTCTATCACATGGACGTACCACAGGTGGTTTATCCATTCACCTACTGATGGACACTTGGGCTGCTTCCAGTTTGGGGCTATCCTAAGTAAAGCTGCTATTGATCTCAGTCTTAAAGGGTTAGTCTGTCAGAAAAGAATATTCTAGAAAAGAAGATCAGCAAAGGGAGGAGGAAAAAGAAAGACTGGAGAAAGAGGCAGAGGAACGGCCATGGCACCAATACTAAGGGAAGACATTGAAAAGACACGGCAGGATTTTCAGCAGAAGGATCACTTGATACAGTTTGCTGATTGGAGCCTGAAGATGACCTACGAGGACTGGAACTGGTTGTTTGTGATATGCACCAGACGTCCAGGAAGGGAGGTTTAATGAGAAGTGGGAAAAGATCTGTCTGAGTACACAGTTGGCATACAATGGTTGAAGCCATGGGTGGTGGCGCGATCACCCAGGCAAAGCACATAGAATGAGGAGTTATTTCAGGGGTCCTCTGTCTCCCCCATGGGCACAGAAGAACCTAGTACAGTGGTTAAGAACATGGACTCTGGGGCTAGACTTCTGGGCTTCAAACGCCAGCTGTGTGACATGGGTAAGTCGCTTGGTCTCAGCTTCCTTGTCTATAAGATGGTTTAGAATACACCCACTCATGGGGTTGACATACGGATTAACTGAGTTCATTCACGCATAGCTCTTAGAACACCATCAGACATTTGCACATGAGAGGTGCTACTATTATTAATGTGTATTAAGGTGTTAGCTATTATTAATACAAAAAGAAGAAAAGTCCAGGGTATAGGTAGCAGGGAGACCTAAACTTGAATGCCGTCTCCATGCAAGGCAAGCCGAATGACACTGAGAAATCCAACATCTCTGAGCTGAAAATTCCTTACCTGAAAAATGAGGATAATGCTTTCTACCTCAGTAAGTTTTGGAAGGAGTAAATGAGTACCGGATCAAAAGAAGAAACCATCAAAGAATTCTCCCTACAGGGTTAATCTTTGTTCCCTCCTCTACTCCCTTATGTTCCCATGAAACACTATGTTTTTCATTTCCAGCACTTCCCTCACCACCGTGGTGGACTGTTTCCTGGTGTATTAGTCAGGATGGTCTAGGTTATGCTGCAGTAACAAAGAGCGCCTGATTCTCAGTGGCTTACAACAGCCCAGGTTTACTTCTCACTCACCCTATGTGTCCAGCACAGATTGGTTGCCCATCTGTTCAGCTTCACTCAGGAGCTCAACTGGACAGTACATCCCATTTTGGGGACATTGCTGGTCATCATGAGAGAGAGAAAAGAAAAACACATTAAAGAAGGTTGTTGACTTTTAAAACTTCCACCTAGAAGTAATACACATTTATTCTTTTGGCATTTCATTGTTCAAAGCAAGTTAAACGACCACACGGGTGTTTAACGTGGCAATGATGTGCAATCCTACTCAAAGGTGACAGGAATACTCTATCACACCTGGGCCGCTAAACTGAGAGCCTCGGGAAGACAAGAACCAGGCACTAGTCACAGCCACACCTCCACCCTGGCATAGTGCCCTTGAGGTTTGGTGAGTTAGGACTGAGAGCGCCTCCATTTGGCCTAGGTTTACTTTGCTCCAAGGTGAAAAGCCCTCCTTCAGTCACTGCTCCTGTAGAAAGGGGAGTGAACCTGCTGTCATCAGAGGACAAAGCAGGCCCCCTTCCAGGTCACCAGAAGCCAGTGCGTTTGCTGACCAGTGAAGCAACTCCCACAGCCACCAGCTGCTCCCCAGTTTCCCAGGGGACCAAGCTCCTTTTTTATGTGGGCACGAGATAATAATTCACCACGTGCTTTACAAGCATTGTTTCATTTGGCCTTCAAAACATGCCTGTGAACCCTCTGATGCAGGCAGGTAGCAGCATCCCCAGTGGGCAGATGAGTCCATCAAGACAGTGGAAACCCTTGTGCATGGCTTCCTCCTTCCGTCTGTCCATCCTCTGGGGAGACCCCCTCTGTCCTCTGCACTGAAGCTGCCTTCAGCCAGCCCAGCGCACAGGGGTCTGACCTCCAGGCCCAGGATTCCAATGGCATTTCATGGACACCACACAGCACAGCCTTTCATGTCACACTGCTGTTCATCGTGGTCTGAGCACATGTCACAGCTCATCCATCTCCCACTCAGCGCCCGCTGCATAAGAGGCCAGGCCTGCATCTGGGCAAGTCCCCTCCCCCTGCCACCCACCCCCACCTCCCCAACCCTCATACAGACTGCAGCTATCCGTGCCCCCCGGGGTAAGGACAGAAACCTCCCAACCCCTCTCCAACCTACGATCTTGCTTCCTCTCGGGCATCCCCTTCTACCAGAGTCATCTGCCTGAACACAGGTTGCTGACATCACTCCCCTACCTCAAAGCCTCCCAGAGGTCACCAAGGTCACAGGACAAAGGCTGGACTCCCCAGCCTGGCGTGTGAACTCTCTGGGAGCCAGCCCCAGCCTACCTTTTCAATCTGACCCTCCGCCCTGCTGCCCCTGCAAATATGACACTCCTGGCTGACTTCACTTCCCCCTCCAGAGCCTGGGTTTAATATCTGCTCTATCATCTACCAGCTGTGTGACCACCGGCAAGTTATTTAACCTTTCTGACCTACCGTAAAATAACGATAATAATAGTATCTACCTCCTAGGACTGATACAAGGATTTAATGAGTTTGGATTTGCAAGGCATGACAGGTCTTGGCACAGAATAATGCTGGGTGTGCTGTTATTATTCCTACCACTGTTCTCTCCCTCCAGGGTCTTCTTCCCCAGCCCCATATCTGCAGAATACAGGCCTCTGTCTTTCAAGACCCCTCTGACATGCCACCTCCTCCACAAATGCTACCCAGACCCCCCGGAGCACCATGGTACTGTCTGCATTACTTCAATATCATAGTTATTTCTGTTCACCCTTCACCAGACATCAAGGGCCTGTAGTTAGACACTGAGGCTCCTTCCCCTCTGTGACCCCCACAGGCCCCAGAGGAGTTCTTAGTACATAATGTGGCAACATGATTAGTGAAAGTACACAGGCTCTGGGGTCTGAGAGTCTTGAGTGCACACCCTGGCTCTGACACTACTAGCTGTGCAATCTTGGGTAAATTACTTAACCTTTCTGAGCTCCAGTTTTCACCTTAGGAATGAGAATGACCATCTCGGTCTCATAGAGTTGCTGTGGGAATAAATCCGATAACCTCTGGACCCCCTGACACAGTGTCTGGCACAGAGGAGACCCTCAGTGAAGATTAGTTTCCTTTTTACCTTTAACCATGTGAATTCACATCTTCCACAGCTTGAACGTAAACACCTAGAGGGCAGGGGTCATGCCTTCATCCTATAAGATGAAGGGAGAATTTGTGAGCTCGTCCAAGATGCTCCCCAAATATTTGAGCATCAGTCATCTGAGTGGTCCTGAGGGAGGTCAGCAATGCAGGGACTGGGGCAGGGGCCGGTGCAAGCAGGAGGGCTGGAATGAATTTTTATTTGTCGCTAACTTTCCTCTAGGCAAAGCTTCTGCACCATACCTCCTTCTTTTTTTTTTTTAATAGATAATTTTAATAAGTCTATATTCATTTTGAAAATTGAGTCAATAATCAAAACCTTCCAAAAAAGACATCACCAGGCCTAGACGGTTTCACCAGTAAATTACACCAAATATTAAAGGGAAGAAAGGCTACAGATCCTCCATAATTTTTCCAGAAAATAAAAGCAGAGTAACACTTCCTAATTCATTTTATGAGGCTAGTATCACCGTAAAGTTAATCAGATCAGTTTGCCGGATCGCGCTGCTTAGCGTATCTATGTTCATATGATTTTTTGCCGGCTTGATCTATCAGCGACAGAGGGATGCTAATGACTCCAACCGTATTGGTCCATTTCTCTTAAATTTCTCAATATTTTCCTCGCTTCCTTCTTAAAGTGGAACGAATTACGCAGCTCCCAGGACCTTCCTGTCCCACAGTCACCTCCTGAGGCTGTGAGACACTGAGGCTCCAGAGACCAGCCGGACCCAGCAGAAGCTCTCTTCTGGCTGCAGGAGGGAGAGGGGAAGTCATCCCGTCCAGGTTCCAGCTCTGTTTGACTTGCTGAGCATGGCCGTCCCCGTAGGCTGCATTCCGTGGCCTCACGCCAGCCTGGTGTGTAATACGCTCCAGCCACCCTCTCATTACCTAATGCCTTCCTAATCTGCAGTTTACGCAAGATGAGTGCAAATCTCTGAGAAACACTAAGAGAAACACCAGACCAGGCACTTCCCCGGCCGGCCTGCACCCTGCATTGGGGCTGGCGGTTTCATCGTGGAGATGCCTGCTTTTCGTTACCATATGTGCCACTTGGTACAGGACTTGGAGCTCCGCTTCTCACACGACGCTCCCCCCAGTCTGTACCTTCACCCCTTCTCTCTCATCACTCACATTGGACTAAAATGTCTATTGTACATGGAATGGTGGGCAAAGCCTTATAACTTTCAGTAAAGCAGATCTTTCAACCAATGGTGCTGAAACTATTGGCCGATCAATATGGAAGAAAAAAAACAAAAAAGCCTTGCCCTTTATTTCATATCATATATGAAAGTTCACTCAAAGTCTCAAGATGTATCATTGACCCAGATATAAAACCTAAAACAAGGAGCTTCCCTGGTGGCGCGGTGGTGGAGGGTCCGCCTGCCGATGCAGGGAACACGGGTTCGTGCCCCGGTCCAGGAGGATCCCACATGCCGCAGAGCGGCTGGGCCCGTGAGCCATGGCCGCTGAGCCTGTGCATCCGGAGCCCGTGCTCCGCAGCTGGAGAGGCCACAACAGTGAGAGGCCCGCATACCGCAAAAAAAAAAAACCTAAAACGATAAAACTTTTACAAGAAAATAAATGCGGGATAGAATCTTTGTAACATTGAGCTAGGCAAAACTTTTCTTAGAAAGTACATGAACCATAAAAGAAAAAAGTGGTAAATTGGGCTTTAAAAAAATGTAAAACTGCACCCCCTCAAAAAGCATTCTTTAAGAACATGAAAAGACAAGTTATGTTCAGGGAGGAACTATGTATTTGCAAAACATGTATTGGATAAAGAACTTGCATCTGGAATATGAAAAGAATTCCTACAACTCAACAAGAAAACAAACATCCCAACTGGAAAATAGGCAAAATACTTGACCAGATTCACCAGTTCACCAAAGAAGAGATGCAGAGGGCAAAGAAGCGCTGGAAAAGATGCCAGACCTCACTAGACATTAGGGAAGCGAAATTTAGAACCACAGCAAGCTACCACTACACGTCTACTAGGAAGGCTAAAATATGAATTAATTGATTAATTAACTAATTAACTGACAATACAAAATCTTGGTGAGGATGTGGAGCAACTGGAACACTCATACATTGCTTATGGGGATGCAAAACAGTATGGCCACTCTGAAAAGCAATTCAGTGATTTCTTACATCAAGTCAAACATATGAGCCAGCAATTCCACTTCTAGGTATTCACCCAAGAGAAATGAAAACATACATTCACACAGAGACATGTACATGAATGTTGATGGCAACTTTACTCATAATAAGCCCAAATTGGAAACAACCCAGATGTCCTTCAATTGGTGAAGGGGTAAACAATAGGTTTCCATCCACACAATGGAATACTATTTAGCAGTAAAAAAGAACGAACTAGGATACATACAACAGCATAGAGAAATCTCAGAAGCGTTTTGCCAAGTGAAAGAAGGTAGACATAAAAATTTTTATCTGTATGATTCCAAATCTCTAGAGACAGAAATCAGATTAATGATTGCTAGGGGCTATGGATAAACAAGGAGAGTGACTACAAAAGGCACAGGGGAACTTTTGTGGTGACAGAAATGTTTGAAATCTTTATTGTGGTGGGACTCATACAGGTGGAAGCATTTGTCAAGTCTCATCCACGTGTACACTAGACAAGGGTCAATTTTACTGTAGGGAAATTCTACCTCAATGAATATGACTTTTAAATAACAGAAAGTAGAATAAAATAAAATGCAAATCTGATGGAACCTGTCCTCATCATGGAGATAAAATGACACCAGTAATTGTAACAGTCAACGTGCAGCAGACACTATCCTAAGAAATTTACACCCATTGTTTCATTTAAGCCTCAGACAATCCTTGCAGGTCCTCAAACACAGCAAGCACTTTCCTGTCTCAGGCCCTTTGCACTTGCTGTTCCCTTTATCTGGAATGTTCTTCCACTAGATGACTCCATCTCCCACATTCCTTGGGTCTGTATTCAAAGTCACCTCCTCAGAAGAGACCTTCTGTCCCCATTCTATCTAGAATAGTGCCTCAACCTATCACTCTGTATCCCTTACCTAGTTTTACTTTCTTCCCAGATCTCAGTAGTACCTGCCATTACATTGCACATGTTTTGTTTCTATCTCTCCATAAGAATGTCATTTTTTCATTTGCTCCTTCTTCCATTCCAACACCCGCTGCGTGCCTACCCTGCGGTACGTGTGGGCAGAGCAAAGCTCCCAGAGGCAGAAAGTTCCCACAAGGCCGAGATAGTGTTGATCGGTCCTGTCTCCCTCCCAGCACCCCTTCTCATAACCTGGGAGGGGTCTCTGCAAGGGCCTCACCTGTTTAAGAGTCACAGAATTTGCAGCATGAAAAGAGCACTGGTCTTGGAGTTAAGACACCTTTACACCAGCCTGGGAGCCCCTGAGCCGGGCACATCACCTAACAAGGTCTCAACTTCCCCACTTGCAAAATGATTTGAAGCGTGTTCTTTGGATGTTAGCATGAATAGGAATCCCCTAAGAAATTGATTTAAAATGCATGTCCTTTCCCAAGAAAATGGGATTCAGCAGATCATTGGTGGAGTCAGGAAATCAGCACTCTTAACCCTCACCCGGGGCAATCTGACAGTCTAGGGACCAAATGTTGGATATTGATAGTTTCAAATAATTTTTGAGCTGCAAAAGTCTTCCTCTAAATATTATTTTATGTAGAAACCATAGATCCAGCGCATAAATTGGAGAAGCTCTGGGCGGGCGAAAGGAACAGAATGATGCTGACTCCTTCTCAAGTGTTTCTCCCTCCCACTCCCGCCAACTCACCATGCAGTGGCCCCAGACACCCTAGCGTTCCTTGGAACACAGTTTGAAAACCACACTCTAGAGCTCTCTGATTCAATCATTGCACAGATATTCATGAGCATCCGCCACTCTAGTCATTCTTCCAGGTACTAGGTATCCAACAATAAAAACAGGTAAGTCCCTGCTCTGACAGATTTCACATTTTATGGAGATGGCCTGCTTGCTTGCCATGTGCCAGACACCGTTCTAAGGGCTGTTCGTGTATTAATTCATTCAATTCTCACCACATCCCTATCAGACGACTACTACCGTTAGCCCCATTTTACAGAAGAGGAAACGGAGGTCTAGGGAGATTAAATAAGTTGCCCAAGATCACACACTAGAAAGTGGCACAGTCAGGATTTGAACCCAGAGATTTTAGCTCCGGCCAACATGTCCTTCTAAACTCCTGCCCAGTTCTCAGAACCTCTGCTCTATGAGCCCAGGAGGTATGTGTGAGCCCACCTGAGGCATGTAGGTGCCTCTGCCTGCCTCACCAAGTGTGAGTTCAAACAAAACCCTTTAGCACCCAGGCCCTGCGGGGTTAAGACTCCAGCACTGGGCTCCAGGTGAAACCGGACCCCACATGACTTCCAGTTGACGCAAGTGGCCTTCTCTACCTGCAGGGACACCGAAAGCCTCATCTCTGGGGTGTGGAAGAATGTTCTCTTTGGCCCGGGTGCTGAGTTTATTCTCACCACTGCACCGCCTTGGCCAGCTCTTGGGAAGATGACTGGGTCCAGCAGCTCTGCTGGTGTTCCCAACTTGACAGGGTGACTTTGGTGCATCTGCAACCAGAACGCCAGCACCAAATAAGGAAGCAGCACAGGGACACAGCCAAGTGAATGCTGAGTAAGAGTAGAGAGCACACGGACTGGCAAACTCTTCCAACAGGAGGCTGGGGAGGGAGCTTAGAGGTCATTTACACACAGGCCACTCATTCTGCCAACTGGGAAACCAAGGTCTTATTTCAGCTGTGTTCTCAGGCTCTGGCCGTTGCCTCTCAGGTTGAGAAAGGTGATGGGACTGGAGGCAGACAGACAAGTCCATATCCCAGTCCTGTCTTTAGTGAGCCCTGTGACCTTGAGCACTTCACATCTGAGTCTCCGTTCCCCATCTGTACAAAGGAGATGATAATATCCCTCAGAGATGCCGTGAGGATTGCAAGAGATGATTCCTTCAACACACCCAATGCCAAGCAGCTACTCAGTAATATTAGTTCCTCGCCGCTCCCCTCTCCTGGATTTACCCCAAATATACCCATTTTCAGGAATGACCTCACCTTAGCTGAGGCTTAACAGGTCTCTGTTTGAAAATGGGTGGCGATCTCATGTTGCCCTAATTGGTCAACAGAGTCAGCTTCACCCAGGAGCTGGTTGCAAATGCAGAGTCTCTGGCCCCACCCAGCCCTGATGAACAGAATCTGCATCTTAACAAGATCCCCAACCCCACTCATGAGAAGCACCACTAAGCATATTTTTTTAATGAGTTGACTTACTGCTTTTGGCCATCATTGACCCCAGTTGTTGGTAGCCAGCATCTGTTGAGACTTTGATACATGGCAGGCATGTGGGAAATGTTTTACGGGCATGATCTTATCTAAACTGCACAATCTCAGGAAGTGCGAATGCTCACTAACCCATTTCACAGATAAGACAACCGAGGTGGGTGAGTTCCCTCCGCGGGTAAGTTCTAGAGCCGCACCTCAAATCCTGGGCCTCTGCAACTCCACGCTCCTCCCTTTGCCACCCTGCTGGCTAGAACTAAGCTACCTCTGCCTCTGCAGAAACTGGGCATGGGTTAATTTTTTTAATCCCTGTTCTCCTTGTGGGGTCCCAGTGAAGCCTCTTGGGTATCTGTGAAATGGCAGTTTCAAGTCCCCCCGGGCTCCCAAGGTGGGTTTCTGAGACGCTGGAGGAGCTGGCCAGCTGGGCGAAGCCAGAGAAGCCAGACTGCTCTCTGCTCACTTGGACTGACTAAGGCCAAGGTCACCAGGCGCCCCCCGGGGAAGCAGGTAGTGGGAAGGCTAATGCTCTGGGCACTGCCCTGCTCCCCGAGACTGGCCCTCCCATCTAAGCTGCCCCCTAGAACAGTCAACACTCTGACCTGGCAAGCCTGCAAGCCAGAAGGAAAAGAACAGTTATGACAAAGGAGAGAGGGGGACGTGTAATAATGACAATGGGAACATGGGAACACTAATCTGTGACCGAAATCCCAGGCCAGGCCCTTTGTGTGTTTTATCACCGATCCTGCCCGCAGCCCTGCAGCTCTGCAAAACACTTATTTTTATGTACCCATTTTACAGATGAGGAAATGATGCGTCAGAAAGATTTTGCAACTTGCTGAAGGCCACAGACCAAGTAAAGAGGGAGGCTGGGATCCAAATCCAGGTCCATCTGACTTCCCAGCCTGGATTCTTTCTACTTTGAAGGGATTTGCCTGAATTTCAAGCCACCTGCAAGGCACCTTGACCTAGACACTGAACAGCTTTACTTCACGTAACCCTCACCGCCACAGCATTGGGGACAGGTGGCATTATTACTGCAACTGAAGCAGGGAGCAGTCACGTGACTCGTCTGGGTCGTACAGCTAATTAGCTATGAAGCTGGTATTTGCTACCAGGTCTCTCTCACCCCGAAGTTCAAGCTCTTTCCTCTTTCCTGCCAGCTCTGGGAAGTATAAAGTGTTTTACCCCAAGAGATCTCAGGGTCTACTGACGTGATAGGACTTTAGTTGTGGGAATAAATATAAAAGATGAACATCTGCCAACATGGGGGACCAGGTCACTCACACGTTAAGAGCATATTCATTAGCATGAGACGCCTTATGTTCAGATCCCATTTACTAGCTGTGTGACCTTGAGCAAGTTACTTACCCTCTCTGGGTTTTCATGTACCCACCTGTAAAATGGGACAAATAAGAGTGCCTTCCTCACAGAGTTGTTATAAGAATGAAATGAGGCCATGCCTGTAAAGGGCTAAGGCAGTGCTGGGCAGGTATGAGTACTCAGTACACGTGGGTTCCTATCATCACAGTCATTCTAATTATTCCCTTTCTGTGTTCATAGTTGGCACAGGACATCCAGCAGTGTGTCGAAAGCATATTGAGTGTTCAGGGGCTATCCGTGAAATGTCCTCCACAAATTCACTTCCCCAGTGAAGAAGTGAGAAAGGTGCTGATCAGCAAGAACTTGGAAACCAACTCTGACTGCAGCTACTGAGAAAGAAAATTTCAAATACAAGACGAGCGTTGGCTGCGAATCGGCTATTCTTTCCCCTCTCTCAGGCTTGGCTTCCCCATCCATAAAATAGGGGGAGTGTGGGTGAACCTGCCTCCCGGCTGCTGACAGCTACAGCTCCACAGGGAGCGGGTTTGGTGGCTCTTCACCTCCCAAAGGCCTCCTCGCGTGTAACGGGGATGGGAAGTCCGTTTGGAGTGTACTTGAACCCTGACCCCACAGGCCCTCGCGGTCCAGCCTTCTACTGGGGATGCGCCTGCTGCCTTCTAGCTAACGAGGCGTGGAGTTGAGATCATGACTGAGCTGCACAGCCACGGGCCTGGCTCGCCGGGCTGTGCTGACCAAGTGCGACGGCCAGGTGAGGAAAGTGCTGGGGACCCTCATGTAGTCACTGTCTGAAAGGACAGACCTCAGAACCGATGTTTTCAAAATGCCGTGCCTTACATCCAAAATTTTTCTGGCTCACTCCATGGACGTGCCTGACATTGATCTCATTTGGGTCCAGACACATTCTAGAAGGTCACGCACAGCACACCAGCTAGCACCCAGGAAGCTGAGCTGCAGGATGCAGGCGCGGGGGTGGGAGCTTGGTCAGGAGTGGCCCGGCTGCTGTTTGGCTGTGGCTTCCCCAGTCTCAGCCTTGGTGTCCCCTCCTAAAATGGGATAAGTGTGGACTAAATCTTTTTTTTATAGTAAACATTTTATTTGGAATAATTTTAGATTTACAGAAAAGTTGCAGAAATAGTACAGATAGTTGCCGAATATCCCTCCCTCGGTTTCCCCTGATCCTATCATTTTACATTTCCGTGGTACATTTGTCCCAATTAAGAAACCAACAGTGACACATTATTACTAATTAAAATCCAGACTTTATTTGGATTTCACTCATTTTCTCATTAACGTCCTTTTCCTTTTCCAGGATGCCACGTTGCATTTAGGACTAAATCGTTTACAAAGTCTCCCAGTTCTAAAAACCAAGAGGCAGTAAGCCCTCATGGTTAAGAGCTCTGGATGAATGCTGTGCTGTGTGACTTTGGATAAATCCCTCACCCTCTCTGAACCTCAGTCTCTTTATCTATAAAAAGGGGATGATACCAGTACTGCTTTATAGGGGTGCTGTGAGGTAATTTGTTAATTCACGTGAAGCACTTAGCACAGCTCTTAGTACGCCATGAGGGCTCTGTTGATAAGTCTCAGCAAGTAGACATCATAGACTAAAGCAAGGAGTAACCCAGCATATGGTACACTTCCTGGCAAAAAATCTCCCAGCACAATGGCTGCTCCAAAAAGAAGATATCATGTTGCTGGTCTAGCACATCAAACCAAAAGTGTAAAGCACCGGACTGGAAAAGGCAAAGATCTGGAGTCAAATAGGCCTAGGTTTGAGTCCCATCCACCCACTGCATGAATTTGGACACACCGTTCAGCCTCTAGGTCTTGGCATCCATATCTGCTAAATGGGAACAAATCATTCACTTCACAGGGTTGCTGAAAAGATAAAATGAGACGCATACTGTCAAGCATCAAGCACGACTGAGGTGTGATATTTGTGAAAGGGACCATCTTCCTCTTTTCCTACCTCTTCTAGGAACCGTAAGTCATTGACTGCTACTGGGATCTTTAAGAATCCACTGAAATCTCATATGGGTAGTTCCCAGGGCTTGGTAGTGAGATCCTACTCCTCTTTTTTTTTTTTTTGGAGGGGAGCCAAAGTCATATTGAACAGCCAGTTCCATCATCTTCATTGCTACAATGCCCTTTCTCATCCAGTATGAAATTCTCATTCTAATTTCACGCTGCCTGTGACTAGTTTTAAAAGGAAGCATAAAGCTATTCCGATGGTCCCTCTGACAAAGATTATTGTAGGCCCTGTTTTCACAGAATCAGTCTCTTTTCACAGAATACCAGCTGAAGAGGCCGAAGAAGTCAAAGAGTATCACTCCTGTTTAAAGATGAGCAAATGAGAGCCAGAGAGGTAGATCTGCTTGTTCAAGGTCAAATAGTGGAAGAGCTTCAGAGCTAGGAAGAGACCCCAGTCACAAGATCCCGGCTTCTGTGCTCTCGGCTCTCTGACTTGGAGGCCCATTAGGCTCTGAGGTGCTGGAGGACATCCCTCCATCTATCCATCCACACATCCATCCACCCACTCGTCCATCCACTCATCCACTCACCCACCCACTCGTCCATCCGCTCATCCACTCACCTACCCACTCATCTACTCACCCACCCACTCGTCCATCCGCTCACTCACTCACCTACCCACTCATCCATCCGTGTTGGTACTGGACACCTTCCTGTGATAGGCACTGAGCTGAGTGCTGAGAGCCAGGGGTGACAAAGACGGTCACAGTCCCCAACTTCATGGAGCTTTCTCTTCACTGAGCTACGACTGAGTCTTGGTCATCTGTTTCCCAAGGGTCTACCACAGTGCCTGGCACATGGTAGGAGAACAGTAAATGTTTTTTGAATAATGGATATCTCTCATCTTCAGTAATGCTCCCACCTTTATAACTGACATACTGAATCCCTGTGAAGACCTTGAGGGGACTAAAATCTCAGTATCTGTATTTGTCTTGAACCGTCTTCTCCAGTCGTCATTCTTACCAAAAGAAGTTAAGCAGCCGTGTGCAGACATAGCCGCAACATTAGACAAGGAGTAAAAGACCTGAGTTTATGTCCCAGCCCTGAGCTGCTTACTTCTAAGTAGCTCCTGAAAGACATTCGAGCCTGTTTTCTCATCTATCAAATGGAGGAAATAATATTTGACTCGCCTATTTCACTCGGCTGCTGTGAATATAAAAGGAGAGAGAGAAGGAGAGGGAGAAGGAAAAGGGGAGAAAAAGAGTGAAAACTTCTAGAGAGTACAATATGAATAAACAGTCATTGATATGTTACTTGAATGATTTATGTTGAGGGTACAAGAGAAAATAAAAGTGATCAGCCTTTTAACCAGTACTCGGTACACTCTCCTTCCAACCTTCTATAATGTAACTGGTTGTGATTGCCCCAGATTTGTTCCAACCTTTGAAGAGATTAAATTTATGGATTTGTGGCATCACGTGTCATCCCAGCCAATCCTGACCCATATTTCTCTCCACTTTGTTCATGCAACGACAGTACAAAAAGGTGCTGTAACCTTAATTGCTTGCAAAGTATTTTGAAATCCTTAGATTAAAAAGCTCTGTGAAGTCCAAAGTATTAGCCTTCTGTGTGCCCAAGGAGTTGTGCAGAGCCTCACCTGGGTTCATCAGGGCAGGGAGAAATTGCAGTGTATGTTCTGAGGACCCAGGAACTTTGGGGTTTAAGGGTCTTCTTCGTGGAATGGCCCTAGATCAACTCCCAGCTTCCTAGTCTCTTAGCCACTCAGGCATCTGACCATTCCTTGTGTTGCTTTGTGCTTTTTCCATTTCTTAAGTTCCTGGGTCACGAGGCCTGAGTTGCACTTACTTTGGTGTCATAGGTCTCTTTCCTGAGTGATCTCAGCCTAAGTCCTAGAAAGGGTAACTGTGTCACCTGTAATCTCTGTATACCTTTTCATTTAAGCCCAGAGTGATGACTTAATCCTCATTCTAACTTTTACCATTAGAACTTAGAGTTAAAATTCTGTCCCATGGTGGTAACCCTTGGAGGAGGTGTCAGGTAGGGACTGAAACGGGCAGGAGGGAGCTCCTGGGGTCCTGGCAGTGTTTTGTTTCCTTGCCCTGACTGTAGGTTAGGCCAGTGTGTTTGTTTCGTGAAAATTCAGAGCCACACACTTCTACGTGCATTTTTCTATATACTTGTTACACTTACAATGAAAATATTTTTTTAAAAATCACTCTGGGGCATCCCTGGTGGCGCAGTGGTTGAGAGTCGCCTGCCGATGCAGGGGACACGGGTTCGTGCCCCGATCCGGGAAGATCCCACATGCGCGGAGCGGCTGGGCCAGTGAGCCATGGCCGCTAGGCCTGCGCGTCCGGAGCCTGTGCTCCGCAGCGGGAGAGGCCATAGCAGTGGGAGGCACAAAAAACCCAAAAAAAAAAAAAAAAAAAAAAAAAAATCACTCTGGATGCTGACTTCATGTAGAATAAATTCTGATGTGATAGTGAGGCTATACACCTAATCAAATCAAAATCCTTTCTTTCTCTGCCTTTGTAATTCAAAATAATGTTGCTTTCAGTTTTCCTTCCTTTAGTTCCATTTTCACACTTACAGGAAAAAAGGAAGAGCCTCAGCCGTTTTAATTAAGTCTAATGGGGGAGGTAAGCGGGGAGGTTGGTTCTCATCAGAAGTCCTGTGATGCCTTCAGGGATGTATGTGGACCTCTGAAATTACAACAAAATTCTGTTGGATACACATGTACATTTTTCTGAGAAGTGTCCACGATTTTCATCAAATTCTCAAGGGTCCCTGAACTAAAAAGGACCATAAGTCAGAGGGACTCTTACAACTCAAGACTCTTTTATGTGTGCTCCTCTTGAAATGTTTCTCAACTCTAAATTCAACCCATAGCCCTCACCAACCTGATTCACCAAATTGGTTTCACCCATCAAAATGAATGTGCTCACTTCAATGGAAAAAGTGAATGGGCTCAGCTGTCAAAGGTCATACATAATAATCATCATCTGTTTACTTCTCCGTCTCCTCCTTGAGATCCCAGGCCCTGATGCCAGAGACCTTTGCAGCCTCAGTGTGAAAGTGCACCAGGCAGTGGCAGATTGGACTCCAAAGAAAGTCACCCATTTACGAAACCAGATTTATTAAAATTTATTAAAATTTCTCTACAAGTCAGAAACAGCCGTCTCACATATATACACATGTACAGGAAGGATCTAGTGTTTCGAAGCCCCAGCCAGCCCAGAGTCCTCAGCCGGGTCATGTATCACAGATACAACATTCAAGCAACCACAAGAACGTTAGTGGGACGGAGGCTTCTGTCCTCCCTCTTCTCCAAGTCCCATGATTCTGTCAAGGTAATATTGCCAATGATCATTCACATTTCACGTGGCCTTAGACACGCAGGTTATTCAGACAGACACAGACAACAGAACAAGCGTCAGAGCCAAAACAACAAAAAAATCGGACATATGTATAAAAGGTACACTATATGTACAAAGTACACAGTACGTGAGGTATACACGGTATTCTCACAATGCATGTTAGTAGTTTGCCTAGGCGTAGCCCTTAAAAGTGACTGCCTGTTTTTGTGCCATTTCTCAAAATACAGTATGTTTGGTTTACCCGTTTAATCACCTGATTTCAGTACTGTCTATTTACTGATATTTCATCTGTACTTGTTTTTTTAATGCAAGTTGCAGTTTCTTTGTTAAGCTCTATCTTTTGTAGGTAGTGAGTTCCCATCTCTGGAAGCATTCATAAAGAGGTTGCAGACCCAACCTGTGAAAGAAGCTGTGTGTCGGGGGGCGGATTTCTGCATTGGGAGGTGGCAGAGAAACGAAAGAAGTTGGACCAGATGACTTTTAACGTCCCTTTCAAGTTTAAAGATTTGGGGCTTGCTATTTCATCCCAGATACTGATGATACAGATGTATTCATAAGCCACACCACATCTGAAATATTCACAACCTGTCACGCAAAACTGCAGACCATACCCATGGGGGTGGTTAAAGTATAATTCTGGAAGTTAGTCCGAGAACTAAGACTAACCAAAATTCACTTTCTCTGAAGCACAAAGATGTTTAACATTTGCTCTTGGGAGAGGGAGTGGAGAGCCTTCTTATCTTTCTCCTCCTAGACAAAATGCTCCACCCTGAGATGGTCTTGGGGAAAAAAGTGAAGGATAAATGCTAACATATTTGAGGGGAACCAAGAAAGCTAATGGTTTCCAAGTGCTCAAATTCTTGTTAAAAGTCTCCAGTCTCTCTGTCTGAGCTCAGAGTTCTAAAATAGCCAGGAGTTTGAATCTTTTATGATACTTTTCCACAGTTAGCTGGTAAGTACTTTTATAGTGAAGGGATGGGAGGGCGCATTTCAAGGTCAGAAAAGAAGGCATTAGTGCAAATGAGGTCTTGGCAGGAAATGGAGGAGAAATTCTGGGTTCGTGGTTCAGGCAGGCTCCTCTGCCCCTGAAACAGTCTGCTCCGAAAAGATGAAGAAAGGGTGAGTGTTAAACCAAACCAGAAAAAACAACTTTCCGATCAGAGAAGCTAGGGTAGCAAAAGTCTGGCTACCAAAGACAAGTTCGAAGATGGCAGGTTTATTGGCCCAAATTATTTGTCACCCTGTTAAAAATATGGTTATTGCCCAAAATGCCATTGTGCGATTCATTTCCTCTCCCTTTAGAATGTTCATTTCACTTGATCACATGCTGCAGGATATCCATACTCCTTGCCACCTGTAAAAGATGCGGAACCCCCATATCTGACACAGGGACAGCTGGCGAAGGTTCACTAAGGGAAACAGCTCTGCAGGAAAGGCCTGTCCATCTTTAGAAATGGAAATGCCATGTGTGAGAATTATGAGGTTTCTGAGGTTTGGGGATTAGCAGAAGAAGGAACTGATGTCACTGTCCTCCTGGTACTCTGGAACAATCTGGTCGGAAGTTCCTATTTCTGAGTCGACGTACCCAGGCTCCAAGACAGACTCGAACCAGGGATGGAGTAAGATCTCCGGAGCAGTGAGTCTTTCTGAAGGCTCCCGTCTCAGGAGGCTGCGAATGAGGCACCTGGCTTTGGGGGAAATGTGGTCAGGAATGCAGAACTGTCCACGTCGGATTTTGGAGAAAAGGGCACTGGGGTCTGAGTCATGGAAGGGGTAGCGTCCCACCAAAAGGGTGTAGAGCATCACCCCGAGGCTCCAAACGTCCGCTGCCTTTCCGGAGTAGGTCCCTGTGGTGTTGAGAATCTCCGGGCTCACGTAGGCTGGGCAGCCATGTTTGTCTGACAAAGCATCATCTTCTCCCTTAATTATGTGTGTATCTTCTAGACTTTCCAGTCTGAGCTGGGTTCTGTAGGAGAGAGGAAACAAGCCATTACTTCCAGCTACTATGAAAACCAAGGCCTTCCCAATAATAGCGCCCACAAGTACTCATCGCAAAGGCCCAAGGAATGCCAGTTACCCCTTCATCCAGTTAGCAGTGCCTTGCATCACCCTGGAGGACTCAGGATTTCACAAACCAATACAAACTGCAATAAACATTAGCAAAGTATTGAGAGAGAGCCTGGGGTGGAGGGTATGATGCAAAGCCCCAAATACTATTCATTATGCTACAGCTTATAAGACATATCCTAATAGGGGTTACACAATTTACAAAGTTCACATTGCAGCAGTGGGAGCCTGTCTCAGGGGAATGCTGACATTTCTCCAAAAGCTATCAGGGAAGAGCAGCTTCTCCTACTGCTTCAGGGAGAGCCTGGGCATCCTACAAGCCGATCTTATCTCTTATCATGCCACTGACTGCCAGGGCTACTTGGACCCGTTGCTTGGCATTACAGAACACGGAGCCCAAGGTCACTGTTACTGCACACAGGTTGTTAGCACTCCTGTTCACATCGATATATACACACAGAGGGGATTCTGTCCACCTGAGCCCAAGCCATGACGCCATGACGGGAAATGTACATGGAATGTTAATTACATTTATTGGGATGTTTAATTGCAAAGAATGCTTAGCCTGGACAGAAAGGACAAAGAAAAACATCCGGTGGATTTGAAAGATGCAGGAGCCCTAAAACGCCCTCATATGTGTGCACACACACACACGCACGTACACACACACGCACGCACACCCTAGGATGGCACATCAACACCTGAGCTCATTTACTCAGGTAAGGGTTTATCTCTTCAGGTTAACAACTAAGGTTTGAAACATCTTTAGTTAAGGCTCTCTGATGAAGCTGCAGGTGCCTCCTTGTTCAGATCCAACCACTCAAGCCTCTTGGCTCCCCCAAAGCCCAGAGCCATGTGGGGAGTCTCCAATACATGGTGATCACTTATGCTCCCCCCAGCTTCTCTGAAACAGCCCTGTGTCAGTAAGTCACTCGTTGTGAAGTTAGACGCAAACATTTGGTATGGGCTACTGGGTCAATTCCTTTTCCTCTCAAAGGTCTAGTTCTTTTTTGTTTTTTTTTCTTCTTCTTCCTGCCTTCCTGTTCCCTGGAGTGTAGTATACATGTACTAACTTCAGTATGTCCTCAGCCTGACCTCCCCCGCCCCCCGTCCCCCCCTCCCGTCGTTATGTAAAATACCCATTGGTTCTGTAAACGGAAAATATGACTCAACCCACACTGTCTGCCACTGATTGGCTGTTGTAGTGCTAAAACCCTGCACCTGTGCTGGTTACACGAATAGCGTCAGCCTGTCATTGCTTAACCCTCGGGTTGCCAAACTCCACGCACATGACATTTGCCTGTGCAATAGCAGATTTCAACAGTAAGCAAGGAGGTGTGTAAGGTGTGTTTCAGAAAATACATCACCATATCAAAAGAGAGTGTTCCAGGAATTGGAAACTTCTTCAGTACCAACACTTTGCTTTTCTTTGCTAATCAGTATGATCCAATGACTCTTGCAAGGTCAGACACAAAACCATGCTTTCTGGCAACTCAACCCTATACTTTTTCATAGGACCTGAAGTCAAGGGTAAAAAAAACACAGGTGGGGTGAGCCCTGCATGAATACCTACAACGAAGTAACACACACCCACCTGTGCAATTCTACAATGGTATTGCTTTTAATCTTTCCACAAGGGATGTGGCCCACCTCTTAAAATCAGGTAAGGTTTATCTCCTGTGGCTTCCTGAATTCTCAACTGAAACCTCAACTCTGAATCTTAATGTCACATTATTGTCTTATCGAGCTCATCTTGTTCTTTATGAGGTAAGCCATGATCTATATTTAGCAACCAATTCTAGCCAGCTTCCATTTCTCATTCAACTGTGGCTATCTTCTGAAGATACATCCAAACAAGACGTCTAAAAAGTCAGCGGAGAATGGGGAGAAAATATTGGGGGCCAAGCCTGACTCATAATAGGAGTGTAGTGTGAAGGAAAGGGATAGGTTTCTGCAACTATGACAGTCTGACCAGCTCTGTGATACTTACTAGGTACAATAAATAAATAAATAAACAGGGGGGGAAAAAAACAAGAAAAAAAAATCCACTCGGTATAAACAAGGATTTGAAGACATCCTCTAGGAATGGATGTTGTGAAGGGCAGACTGACATTTGTACCCCAGGAGAACTGACCTTTCTGACAATGATGGGGAATAAACCTGATCCTGGGGTGGAAGCAGGGAGGGCATCCTGTCCTCACGTGACATCCCACAGATGCACCAAGGTGTCCCCAGGCCACGTCCACAAGGGTGCAGAAAAACCAACTTTGGCTTTGGCCCCTCTGGAGAGAGGATTTCTAAAGACTAACTCTGAGACAACTGAGCCCTTGGTGTTGTTTTGAACCAACACCCTGCACCTAACTGCTCGACCTGCACCCTCATTTTGGAGTCAAAAGGCACAGGAGAGGCTGTGGAGGCCGCTCACCTCTCCTCCGTGGAGAAGACAAACTTCCTAAGCTTTAGGTCCCCCAGCACGATGGCTGACTGGTGGCAGTGGGCAACGGCAGAGACGATCTGCTTGAAGAGCCGGGCAGCCTCCTCTTCCCGCAGCCTCTTCCGGCTGCGCACGTAGGAGTGCATGTCCCCAAAGTCCCTCTCAAAGAAGACATAGGCTTTGGTTTCCCCAAGGATCACTTCCACAATGCCAGTGATGTTCCTATGTGAGGGCAGCTGGATGTAAGGCCGGATTCTGTCCTGGTAGTGTTTAATGGGAAACACCTGCAGAGAGAAGGGGACTCACTTAGGAGGCTAGAAAAGCAGAGGCTGCCTCCCAGATCCTGGGCTGGGCTGCAGTTCTCAGTCTCTGGGCTTTGGTTGAAAGTGAGGCTCCATTCATTTACCCCAACCTCCTGCAACCCCTGTTAGCTCTGCAACCCCACCTGATGCAGCCTGGGCTACTCCTAACACCCAAAAGCAGTAGCATCTAGGGCTAGCAAATCTCCAAAGAGCTACCATTTGGATGGTTTAAAAGACATCTTCTAGGTATGGCCTTCCGGCTCCAGAGAGCTAAGCTCCTAAGTCCCCACCCCCTGTGGCCCTTTCTCGTTGGCAGGTAATGCTGTGCAAAGTGGCTAATAGAGGTCCCCCTGGGATCTCCAGGAGCAGCCTCTGGAAATGCATGACCTCCTGCAGACCAGAGAGAGCACAGGACATGGTGACTCTGCAGCCTCCAAGTGGAAGAACATACAGCTGGAGAATGTACAGCTCTGTCATTACTCAGAAGGAACAGATGACTCCAAGCGCAAGACTGTCAACACAGCCCTAAGGAACCTGCCGAGGCTGTGACTCAGGTATAAGTAGTCTTGAGTTAAAATTCCCACAGGAGGGATACGGGATCCTCTCGGGAGGGGGGGGGGGGGCGGTTCATTTGTTTACTTATCTCCCCCCCCACCAACTCCCATCCCCACTTTCACTCGGGACATGGGTAGCATCTTCTCTAAGAAGCTGGCTGGTCTCTTTAAGGGCCTTTTGTTTAGTCCGGTTACTCATATCCTAGACTCAACTGGAAACGGTGACACACGGGCTGTCACCATCTGGATTCAGCTATTATCTGCTCGGAGGAACTGGAAGGGGTTGCACAATGACCAGACCCACCCCACCTCTGACGCTCGGTTGCTCCGGCACCAGCTCGAAAAACCTTTCCGCTGCCCCCCTCCTCCCACCCCAGCCCACACTCATACCCTCTGAGCTCTGTTCCCCAGCCATCACGAAGAAAAGATTTTGCCCCCCTTTAAACTGGGCTTGATCACACACGTGAAGTTTCGTTCGGGTCGGACAGTAGGTGGCAGCAGCGAGGCCAGGGAAGGGGAGCTCGGGGGGGTCAGGTGAGTTGCGGAAAACCAAAGAGCGACTTAAACTGAGGGGTGACCCTATGTTTCCGGTGAAAACGAGCAGCCCGGAGGCTTCTCCAGGATGTCTGAGGCCCGGGTGTCCAGCTCGCAAAGGGTGCATGGCCTGTGGGAATGTTCTGCGTCTGTGGGCGCTGGAGGAGAGTGCGGAGGATCCTGTTTGCAAGAGTTGTATCCCCTCCAGGATGGAGCCCCTTATGTTCAAAGGAAAATTGCGGGCCGGAAAAGCAAGACATGAATGGAAGCGAGGGTTCCTAGTCGGTGTGGGCTTTCCAACATTTCTATTCCGGCCAAATACCCCCCGCCCTCGCTGGAAGACCCTCTCAGACTGCTCTCTGGGGAGGACAGGGTTCCGGTTCCAGCGCGGGTTCCAGCCGGAATCCCCAAGACCGGAGCCCAACACGGACTTCCCGCCCCCTTACCACCCACGGCTGAGCCCGGGTGCCTCGCAGCCCCAGCAAGAGAGTTGCCAGCTGCTCCAAGCTCCAAGGAGGCACCCACAGCAGGGCGTCCTTCCAGAAAGAGGGGCGGGGGAAGCGAGGAGAATGGGAAAGGGGGAATGGCATGGCCCTGGAATCCATATCAATTCCACAACTTATGTGGAACGCCACGCACTAAACTCGGCGCTAAGCAAATAACATAGATGTTGTAAAGCAACTGAGCACCGCACTTCCTCTCGACCGCCAAGCCCCCACTATACCACTCCATCCGAACCCCTCAATCCCCAATAGGGTGACCCTGGTCAAATGCTGCCTTAACGGGCTCAAACCCCCTTATCCGCCTTGCCCCAAGCCCAAGCCCTGATAGCACCTTCGGCCCCCGGGCGACGGTGGGCGAGACCCCAAACACCTTTGCCTGCCACCGGGTCCCCTCACCCCGCGACCCCCCGCCGGGTCCCGGGTCCCGGCCCCTGAGTGCCTACCTTGCAGCGCAGCTCGCGGCCGGTGTGGAGGCACAGCGCCCGGGACACATGCTCGCGCTCGGCCAGGGGCAGCAGCAGGTAGTCGGCGATGCGGCTGGGCCCCGGCTCGCTCCCGGAGCCGCCGCCAGCCCCCGGAGCGGCGGGCGGAGGCTGCGGGCTGCAGGGAGAGCCAGGGGGGCTGAGGTAGTCCGGGGGGCTAGAGCACTCGGAGAGACGTGGGCACTTGGCCGCCACGGCCGCCGCGTCGTCCGCGTCCAGCAGGCGTTTGGCCGGGGCGCCCCGGCCGACCGGGAGCAGCAAGGCCGGAGCGCGGGGCTGCGAGACGCCGCTCATAGCAGAGCGCACGGGACCGACCCGCATCCCGTCCCCGGCCGGGGCGGCCCCGGCTTTGTACGTCCTCGGATCGGCGCGGGAAGGTGCAACTGGGTCGGCGCCGGCGCCGCGACTTACTCCAGCCCGCGGGATGGAGGTTGCAGACGGAGCTTGGTTCTGCCCCCACGGGGGGCAAAGCCGGAGCCGCTCCCGGGCGCTCGCGGTACACGCGAGGACCACGGTGGCCGCGCGTCCGGGGAAAGGAGGCCGGTTCGGGTCCCCGGATCCCCGTGGGTACCGGCTCGGGGAGCCTCGCTATTGTTGTAGAGGCTGCCGACAGTCGGGGAAGCAGAGGCGGCGGCGGCCTCCGAGGTCCGGAGCAGCGAGAACAGGATTCCGCAGGCTCGGCGGAGCCACGGAGCAAATGCGCTTCCCGAAGCAAGAAGTGCCGGAACGAAAGCCGGACCAACTTTTCCGCGGCGCCCGGGATCCTACGCGCTCCGGGCTCCCGGCGTGAGTGTGCGCGAGACAGACACGCTCGGAGAGGGTAACTGAGTGTGAGTGTGTGCGCCGCACCGATCCCGGCCAGTGCACTCCTCCTTCTCCTTTTCCTCCACCTCCTCCGCCTCCCGGTGACTCACGCTGTATACACATACACTCACAGGCCGGGCTGTGTAAACAGTTGGGAAGCCGGGTTGTGCAATGAGGTGGCTGCGACGACTCGGGCCCTGCCGCTGGGCGAGCAGTCACCGGAGCGGAGGGGAGGTGCAGCTGGGCCGGCGGGGGCGACGGGGGTGGCCCGACGGCTGGGGATGCTTCGGGCAGAGCGCGCTCCGGCGCAGGTGGCGTGTCCTGCGCGCGCACACGCCCCCCGAGCCGGTCCAGGCGGGAGGAGGCGCGCGCCCTCCCGCAGGCCGCGGGCTCAGCGCGAGAAGCCGGAGAAGGGGGCGGAGGAAAAGTTCCCGTGACGTCAGGGTCCCGGGGAAGTGGGCGGGAGGGGAGGGGCCGTGGGGGGCGAAGCAACCGTTGATTGGTGCGCGCTCCCCATTCACTCCGAGCACAATGGACTGCGGGCGCGCGCACCAGGGCTCTCAGCACCCGCCGCTCGCTGCATTCGCGGGGTGACACCTCTTGCCCCGGGGATCCCCCCAGTGCCCCAAGCCTTGGGACCTCCGGTTGGAGCCGTGGGCGTCGCCGAGGCCCGGCGGTAGCCGGAGGAAGGGAGGAGAGAGAAGGTGATGAATTCCAGAATCAGTCATTCACCCCCACGCGGTGGTTCCGGGGAAGACCTGCGCGTGGTAGTGGATGTGGGTTTTTTTTTTTCCTTTTCCCGCCCCCTCCCAGCTCTAATCCCCAGCGTCTGTTCGCTTCCACAAATAGAACCTTCTGTTGGATGAAATAAGAGCAAACACTGGGCCTTCTGCGCTGCCTCCACCTCCACGCCCCTCCCGCGCCTGCCGCCCGCCTGGATTGCACGGAAATAGCTCCTCCGGGCTCTCGGGCCGCCCCTTCGCGGTGACTCGCAGAAAGAGCTTCCTGAGCCGGGGCCGGTGGGAAACAAAGGATGTGGGGAGAGGGCGGAAGGGGCCCACGTGGCCGTCGCCGAATTCCTGCCCTCGCCCCAGCCTCCACACGCGCAGCAGGGTCTAGGACGCCGGGGCCAGCCCGGTTCCGTGGTGGCCGGGGAGCGAAGTCTAAGTCATCCCGGCCACCGACAGTGATGCTGCCTACACCCGGGCAACCCTGCCAGGGCGTGTGCATGCACTCGTGCAACGTGATTTGGGTGAGCTCGAGATGTGTGTCAGACCCCGCACAAAGCTCCGTGAAAAAACAACCTAGAATCTGTCGGTTTTCTTTCTTTCGAGAACCAGGTCCATTTGGAGTCCCTGGACACCCAACATAGATAACTGTTATCAGACAGTTCCTTCTGTACTTCTGCTAAATACTTCATTTTCTAAAACCAGGTCGAGCCCCAAGGATAAATCCTTTTCCATATCAAATCTCCATTCGTTCAACAAATACTAATGAAGCATCTGCTAAACTAGACGCTAGGGATTAGAAGATGAAAACTAGTAATAATAGCTAACATTAATTGAGGTCTGTAACGTGCACTTTACACACACTGCAGTTTTACAGCCACCCAGTGGGGTTATTTTTTGCCCTTTTTCACACAGAGGAAGCCTGCAAAGTTAAGTTACTTGCTGTGGTCAAATAGCTACTGAATGCATTCAAGCTCTTAAGCATTTGTGGGAACTCAGGGAAGATTACAATTTGTACAGAGAAAAGAGAAGTCAGGGAGGATTCCCCCTAGAAGGCATTTGACCTGGGAGGATGTGTGGGATTGTAAACGAGTTGCTGGGGTGGGGTGGGGGGAGGGCAGGGATGTGGAGAAGGGTAGGGTCAGCTTAAAGAGGCCAGGGTGGCTGCAAGGCCGGAGCCGAGCCTGCACGGCACGTGTCATTGGGGGAAATGTGAAAAGCTCCAATGCCTGCTGAGAAGGCTGCACTTAATCCTGTAACCAGGCGAGAACCCACCAGAGGTTTTCCTTCTTTCAAGTTCATTTTGTGCTATTTATTTAAGATCCATTGAGCTGCCAGCTGGGCATCAGCACTTGGATGGCAAACTCAGCATGGGCCACCAGCATCTTCCTCCAAGGTGTGCATCTCCCTCAGTGCCTCTTCTGAGAGAAAGGCATCACCACCACCCATCCCCAGGGCCAGAATCCCTGGCAGTCTTTTCCCCTTGAATCCACCGTTTTCCTATCCCCCACTCAGTTGTCACTGGGTCCATCCTAGACCTGCTAGGTCTCACAGCCACCCCCTGCCGCCCCCTCCTCAGCTTCTTGGAGCTGCCCCTTGCAGACTATTTCTCATGCTCCCTTGCCCACTGGCTTACAGCCCATTTTGCCCAGAGGGAGACCCTGGAGGGAGATGGGAAGGTGCTGCTTTGGGCACTGGCTGCACCTCCTCTGTGGCCCAGGCCCCGCTAGGCAGCCCCTCTGTGTAGTTGTTGCCATGTGCTGCCAGATCTCCCTACAGGAATGAAGGATTTATCCACCCACACCCCCCCAATCCTCCATCCCGGGACTGCTAGGAACGCCTTTTGGGAGTTTTGGAAACTGCCTCAACTGAGAAGGGCTACCTTGCCCCAGTTCACACTCCCTTCCCAGGAGGTCCACATCCAATGACAGGTGATTGTGGAGTCCAGCCTCCTCGCCCGAACTTGAGCCAACTCTGAAGGGCAACCCAGCTTCAGCCGCCCATTTAGGGTCAACTGAGTTCTTCCTTGAGATTGCCTCCAGCACAGCTCTTCTCTCCAGCCAGTCCTATTCCTTCCCTCCCCTTCCACAGGCACTCCCTGATAAACCTCCTGCATGCTAATCTCCATCTCCAGTCGGCTTCCTGGGGGACCCGACCAAGGCACCGCCTCCCTCTTCCTGGCCCTAGCTTGCTCTAGGCACTCTGGCTCCTGGGATCAAGTGACACAACTTTCATCCCTCCTGCCCTAGGGTGGAAGCAGCTTCGTGATGTTGATAACCTCTGGGCCCACCCCGCACGCTGTGTTGTTTTGTTCTATGTTTGTTTCTACTCTTCCAATACCTTCATAACTAGTTCCTCGCTTTAATTTTTTTCCACTGTACTTCCTGGCCTGGGTTCCATTTTCCTGACTGATACAAACCCTGTACCTTTCCCATGTCAATCCACTCTTCACCACTCTCATGATCTTAGTTCAGAAGCTTCTCCTGGTTTTCTGCAGTAAGCTGCTAACTGGATCACTCATTCACCCTTTCAACATACAAGGGCACCTACTCTGCCAGTGTACCTACTAGCTGCTGGAGATATAATGGTACACAAAACAAAATGTATCCTTGAGCTCCTTAATCCATTCCCCACACTGCTATCAGAGTACTTTTTCTAAAATTTAAATTTGATCACATCAGGCCCTGGCCTAAAAACCTGGCAGGGACCCTCAGATGATAAAATCCAAACACCCGCTTTCCTGGCCCTACTTCCCATTCCAGTCTCACCTTTCTTGTCTCCTCACTAGCAACATACCCATGCCAGCTCCTGGTAGGGCCCTAAACAGATCTTACTAATTCACACCTCTGCATTTTTGCCTGTGCTCTTTCCTCCCACTGGAATTCCCTCCCCTCCCACTGCCAATCTGATGAACTCCTATTCATCCTTCAAGACCCCACACAGATTTCCCCTGCACAGCAGTCAAATTTAAATGTCCTGCCAAGTGCTGTTGAGTCCTCCATCTAGCTTTTTCTCATGGCACTATCCACTCAGCTGTGTTCCAGAGGGCAGAGGCCATGTCTTATTCAGCCGTGTGTCTCCAGTCCCCAGCCCAGCGTCTGTTATAAAGGAGGGGCTTAGTAAGTGACAACCAAACAAATGTACTCAAGGGCAGAGGGTCACCCACAGGGAGGGCCTGAGATGAGAGACAGGGATGGAGAACAGGCATTTGGGCCAAGACAGGGGACTGGAGAATAGGGCACAGATTTCAGAGTTGAATGTCTAGCCCTGGAAGGCAACAGGATATGGAAAAAGAAAGGGCTGAAGCTTTGGGGGCCTCCAGCCTGCATGCCTGGGAGGACAGACATGTACTCTTGACAGGTCCTGAGATCAAGTCAGCCAAGGGGACAAGTGAGCTAAAATTTTCCTGACTTCATTGCTGGGGTTTTCCCTGCTGGCAAAGTCTAGACTGAACTTCCGTCAGACTTTTCAGATACTTATTTGAGGAAGTCAGTTACTCTTTATAGGCCTCAGTTGCCTCACCTGTGAAATGGGCATAACAAAGGCCTGTTTTTCCTCCCCTGCAAGATTCTTATGGGAACAAATAGCTATAAACTATTTGTCCATATGAGTTATCTACCCACACACAAATATGATTATCAAATATGGGCATGCCTTGATTTTGAACTCTGTTCATTTAGTCAACAAATATTCATTATCGGTTTACCATATGCTGGAGTTGGAAAAGGCCTTTACCATGAAAATTCAAATTGACAAATACAAATATATAAGTAAATAGGATGTGCATTGGATAGTAATTCTTCCTGTCTTAAAAGGGTTCTTTGCTTTATAAAAGGGTCTACCATGTGATGCCATTTAGCAAGCTCCTTTGGCACATTTATGGTGTGGTTTGGTAAAAATATAGGAAACTTGGGGCTTCCCTGGTGGCGCAGTGGTTGAGAGTCCGCCTGCCGATGCAGGGGACACGGGTTCGTGCACCGGTCTGGGAAGATCCCACATGCCACGGAGCGGCTGGGCCCGTGAGCCTGTGCTCTGCAACAGGAGAGGCCACAACAGTGAGAGGCCCGCGTACCGCAAAAAAAAAAAAAAAAAAATATAGGAAACTTGAAAGCAAGAATCACAGTTGGTTGTGCGTGTGTGTGTGTGTGTGTGTGTGTGTCCCCTTTGTAGCCTCAGCACAACGCTGAGCTGGCACCGGATGCTCACTGGATGACATGATGAACTGGGGAAGAAATTGATTTACCTCCAACGTCTCAGGAAAGCACATATTACATAATGTGGGGAAAACCTGTATGGATTTTTGGGGGACAAAGTTGGGCTACTGATGAGCTCAGGCTTGATTCATTTCCATTCATGCCCAGGTAGGTGCCTGGCAGCGCCATTAGGAAGGTTCTGAATGTCGTACCCATTCCAAAAAAATCGGGACATATTTAAGAAAAACAATATTAGTGTTTACGATAAGGTTCCAAAAACTGGAAAAGAGATGAACATTTACTGAGTTCCTCCCATATGGTAGAACCTTGTCTATTTTCTTGTTTAACGTTCAAAATTATCTCATAAACTAGTTATTACCGCCATTTTACAGATCCACAAGAAGGCTCAGTGAAGTCGATTAGCTTGTCTAGTATCACGCAGCAGGAAGGTGGCCAGTTAGAATCGGAACCCTGATCCAGCTGACCTCAAGTCTGGCTCTTTCTGCTTTATATACCACCCAGTCTCCCAATGAAGAGAAAGTTTATCCATATATTTCTCCTCCTGTATCTTTCTTTTTTTAGTTCAGTAAAAATCTTTATCTTTTAAGAACTTACCCTTCCCCCACCAAACATTCACATACACAGATAGAAAATTAACATTCATAGAGCCTCAAATCTGACCTTAACATGATGATTTCATATTACTTCTTTTTTTTAATTTTCTTTTTTTTTTTAATTATTAATTTTAAGAACACAGGAAGCCTTAGGTCATCCAGGCCTCCCCCTAACATCTGTGGGGGGCTGGACGGAAGTGAAAATGAGAGTCTGTGACCTGATACCCCTTCTCTCCCCCCCGCCCCAGCTCCTGCCTTCCCCCTGTAAGGTCTCCAGGGCACACCTTGGCCATGCCAACATCTTCATCCGTGGTGCTGCCCTTGGCCCTTCCTTGACCACCCACAGTCCTAGAAGTGCCCACAGCAGGTCACGTTGGGAAAATAGACCCAGGAAAGAACTCTTGGACCCTAGAAGCATGTTCTGGGCATTGGGGCAGAGGATTCCCCAGTCCTGGGTACCTGGAGTTTGGTCTAGGCCAGCAGGTACAGGCTCTACACAGGCACAGCCCCTGGCCATGTGGGGACAGATGCAGCGGGCAGAGGGCCAGGTCAGGGTTGGATCGCCCAGGCCTAAGAGAGAGGCACTGGTCCCCATGGCGGATTCCTGGGAGCTCCACCAACACCTCCTCTCCCACCTCCTCGTATGCTCATTTCTGCCCTTTGCCTTTAAAATGCTCTTCCAGGGCTTCCCTGGCGGCGCAGTGGTTGAGAGTCCACCTGCCGATGCAGGGGACGTGGGTTTGTGCCCTGGTCCGGGAAGATCCCACACGCCGCGGAGCGGCTGGGCCCGTGAGCCATGGCCGCTGAGCCTGCACGTGCGGAGCCTGTGATCTGCAACGGGAGAGGCCACAATAGTGAGAGGCCCGCGTACCACAAAAAAAAAAAAAAAAAGCTCTTCCAGTGACCTGATTCATAATTCGCATAATCCCTGCCCTTCCAGAATGAGCCTTAGTGGAAAAGGCAGAATAAACAGAAATATAAACAAATGGCTGCAGTCTATTGCCTAGAAGGCAGAGAATAACTTGGCAGGGAGAGGAAGGAAGGATCAGGGCAGACTTCACAGAAAAGGTGGGCTTGCAAGACCACGGACAATCTATTACTTATCTCCATGATGGCCTGTCCAGGGTTTACATGCACTTGTCAGGGTGGCTGGACTGGAAGCCTCTCAGGGACAGAGGCTGGAAGTTTCCCGGATCCAGGGGCAGGCACAACTCCACAGCTGCCTTAGATGAAATGGTGAAACACCCCTCACTTTCTTCAGAGTTATTTGCTGCACCTTTCATCTGTGAGTTGTCCCTGGCCACTGGCTCTTGGGTCATTTTTGCTTTAATTCTTCCAGCATGTGGACAATGGCTAACCCTCTCTACCACTTGGCTGGGGAATCACCTCCCTCCCCCAGTCCAGCCCTTAACTGCTGAGCTGGTGAGTCACTTGCCCTCACCAAGATCACCTGTAGGCTGGGAAGGGGTTGGGGGACAGACACAAGGCAGCACGTTGTCCTAATACAGGTGAGAACACTTTGTCGACTATTAAGCTTCCTGCACATGTAAGGCATTCATTGTATTGCCTGTGGAAAGGGCATAGGTCGTCATGTCAGAAAAGACCTGGGTTCAAGGCCTGGCTTTGCCATTAGCTCACAGTGTGGATTTGGACAGGTCACTTCCCCAGTTTGGGCCTCACTTTTCTCCTTTTTTGCACGAAGATGGTAAACGGGTGGTTCTCGGGCTGGGTTCCTTGGAACACTGGGCTTCATGGCAGTAACTTAAGAAGAGAGCAGGAGGCCTTCCCTGGTGGCACAGTGGTTAAGAATCCGCCTGCCAGTGCAGGGGACACAGGTTCGAGCCCTGGTCCGGGAAGATCCCACATGCTGCCGAGCAACCAAGCCCGTGCACCACAACTACTGAGCCTGTGCTCTAGAGCCCGCGAGCCACAACTACTGAAGCCTGCGCACCTAGAGCCTGTGCTCCGCAACAAGAGAAGCCACCGCAATGAGAAGCCCGCGCACCGCAACGAGGAGTAGTCCCTGCTCGCCACAACTAGAGAAAGCCAGCATGCAGCAATGAAGACCCAACACAGCCAATAATAAATAAACAAACAATAAATATATAAACTTATTTTAAAAAAAGAAGAGAGCAGGAAGCTGATGTGGGTTTCTGGGCTGCCCATTCCAGTTTCCATCACATGTTCCACGTCGTGCTGCTTCTGTAAGATCGTGTTTGAGAAAAGGCTTCCACTGTTTTGGAGAAAAAGAGTTTGAAAACCATTGGCCTTTGTATCTCTGAGGCCCCATCTCTGCTACTGATTCTTTTATTTAATGTCAAGGGTTACAAATCAGAAGCCCAGAGGCCAGATCCAATCTGCAGCATGTTTTGTAGGTCATTGCAGTGATGATGCACTGTCTAGTTTACCACAGTCCCCATTGTTCCTTATTGTCTAACACTTGCCACCTCACATATATGTTAGCAGCATGGCCCCTGGAGCTCTTTGAGCTTGCATCCTCAGAAGTGCTCCCTTGAGATCCTCTTTTCCCAAGAGATGCTCCAGATGGCAAAAAAGAGAAGGGCCCATAGCCTGGAAACAGATGTTCCCCATCAGAGGGACTGGGGTAGTCTAGGTATAAGGGGTGCCCCTCTTTCCTCCTGTCTGCCCAGCCCAGAAGACCACTGTAATAGTTATAAAAACATAGCTGCAACTTCTTTGCCACTTTTTTCATTGAGAGGCAGAGTCTCTCACATCTGGACAGGCTCAGGACTGCTTTGACCAATCAGGTACAATGAAAGTGCCACTCTGAGGCCTCCAAGGTTGGGTCACAAAAGTCCATGCAGCTTCTGTCTTGTTCTGGAGGACACTTGCAGTTGGAACCCTGTGTGGCTAGGTAAGAAGTCCGTCTACCCTGAGAACGCTGTGATGGAGAGGCCACAGGTAGACCCTCCAGAAGAAAGACCCAGCTGAGACTGTCCTGCAGCTATCCCAGCCCAGGCGCCAGATAGGTGAGTAAGGAAGCCGTCCTGGGGGTGAATCCTCCAGCCTCAGCTACCCTTCTTCCCAGCTGAGGCCCCAGACATCACAGTGCAGACAAGAGCCGTCCTTACCTTGCCCTTTCTGAATTCCTGACCCACAGAATCATTTACCCCCTAAGCTTTAGGGTGATTTGTTACACAGCAATGGATGACCAGTATAACATTCTGAAACTGTTCTAGGTAAATTAGGAGGTCTGACAGGCAGGGGCCTCACCAGCCCATAGGACACCTCTAGAGGCTGACGAGAAAAGGGAGCTCCCTCCTCCTTATGGTCACAACCCCACACCTGGCAGAGGGCCTGGCCAGCCGACTGCAGGCTGGATTTCACGACCAGGTGGCCCTACTGCCTAGAGACACTTTCTTCTCTTCTGCTGGGATCAGCATGAGCTGAGCTGACAGGAAGGAAAAGGCATTTTCTCAAAACTCAGATAATTGGCCCATAAGCTCCTTGAGCATCTCCCAGGATTTGGGGAGGCCCCTGTGCTCAGACCTTGCTAGCTCTGCCTCACAGTGAGTCCTCTTGACATATAAAGCATTCATCAAACAACACACACACACACACACACACACACACACACACACACACACATCCTACGGGCTTCTTTTTCCCTTTTCTCATTAAAAAAAAGCTCCACCCTACCGTGATCTGATCTGAGATCTTCAGGCTATTTTGAAGTAATTCATCTTGCCTCTTCAAACATACCATTTTCCCTCACTCAGCTTGAATGAGGCCCTGGTGGCAGCCAGCCAAGCCCATCTCCCTTCATTCTCAAAGGAAGCCTGGCCCCGTGTACAGGACTGCTTGGTTTCTGGGATTTCCATTTAAAAAACTCGAGGCCTGTGGCTCTTCTGCAGTATTCCTGAGGAAGGCTGCAGGCAAGAACTGAAGGGCGGAGGGGGCTGGGGCAGATCACGTGGGGTCGCGGCAATTGCGTGGGGTGGGAGGGCCATCTCAGCACTGTGGCAGAGAGGCCTGCCGGCTCCCAGCGTGGAGGTCCTTTCCCCTCTGGTCTGACTGGCAGCTGCAAATTCAGTAGGGGCAGATGTCAAGGGGTTTGCAGACTTTATAACTCATCTTATGCAAACCTGGTAGACAAAAGTCTGGCTTCCTGTGAAAGATTGCAGAGGGGTAGTCGTCCACATAGCCTGTGGGTTCAGGCCACCTACTTCCCCGGGAGACTGTCCAGTCAAAGATGATTTGCCTTTATTGGAGAAGAAGACCCACCTCTGCTGGATACCCACTCTATGTGCTTTGCATATGTTATGTCGTTTATCCTCACAACAGCCCTACAGATTGATATGATCATCTTCACTTGTCAGCTGAGGAAAGAGAGGCTAAGTCACTTGCTTAAAGTCACACAGCTAGAAAGACTGGGAGCCAGAGTTCAAACCCAAGTTTGGACCATCTCCAGGCACTTGTCCTCCCTTGTTCCTCTGCTCCATTCCCTGATCTCTCCCTCTCTCCCTCTCCCTCCCTCTCTCTCTCTCTCTCTCTCTCTCTCTCTCTTTCTCTCTCTCTCTCCCTCTCCCTCCCTCCCTCACAGTCTCTCTCTATCCATTTCTCTTGAGGAAACCATAGAGTCAGTGCCTCTGCTTAACGTATGGGTATGGGGGGTGAGACTACACATGGCTTCACCTGTGGGTTTGAGGGAGGGCTTACCTAGTGCATGTAAAACACAATTCAACTTATCAAAACTTGTTTCAAGACCTTTGGGGACTATTCCTATTTTGTATATTGGGGTGAATCTGGACTGGGGCTCGGGAAGGGATCTCTGTCCTTGGCCAAAGTCAGCCTTCATTGGGCCCATACTTACTGAGCTCCTCCGGTGTACTAGCCACCGGTAGTGGAGTGCAGCCCTGTCCTCTGTGAGCTCCCAGTGGAATGGGAAGGAAGTCAGTAGCACAGAGCACTGTGGTCCGAACAAAATGAAATACATAATAGAAGAGGGACACACAGGAAGGAGAGATTAGTTCTGCCAGAAGCCTCCTCATGGGCCAGGCTCTGGAACCTGACATTGTCCTTGTAGAGTCTGGATACACGTCAGAAGCAGATTCACTTGAACCGGGTTCTGTGAACTTGACACATAGTGAGAACTACATTGATAAAGGCAGGCATCTGGTAGAGCAGGATGTACGCATCAGCAGATCAATGAAAGCGTTCCCTTTGCCTGGACAAGCCGCCCACAGGAAGCCACATTATCGGAAACTTACTTGCACAAATGGAATCCACAAAGGGGACTTGGCAGTATTAAGAAGTCTATTTCAGCCGGGGTGGCTCGAAGCCATCTCTGACCCTAAAGGGAAAGAAAGTCCTCTGCAGGAAACATTTGCCATCAAGTTTGCTCTGGCAAAACTCTCTCCACCTTAGAATAACGATGATGTATTAGTTAAAGCAAAGCTCTACTGCTTTACCAAAGATAGCCAGGAAGAAGCTGTGTGAAGACTACAGAAACTGTTTCTCTCCCCTGTAACTTTCCGAGGTGACCATTACTGATTGACAGATTTTTAGGGACCTAGGTTCCCTCCATGTTGGGGGTCTAGCATATCATCCACATGGTCAAGGCCAGGTCTCAACCACATCAGGTCCTCTCTGGCTAGAGGGGAGGAACGGGTGAAGGAGGCACACCCCCTACAGCCTGGAGAGGGCACATGTGCCCTGCGTTCATATTCACGTTCCATTGGTGAGAACTTGGTCACATGGTCCCACCCAACTCCAAGGGAAGCTGAGAAATGACATGTGTCCTGCCATGAGCCCAGGAAGATGGAGAGAGTAGGTGTAGGTGGACCCCTGACTATCTCTGCTTCAAATGGCAGTTAGGGTGTTTTTCAGGTGTAACCAAAACCTTAACTTAAACCAGCTTAAACCCAAAGGACAACTTTGGGCCGATTCCAGGGTTGGCTGATCCACCGACTCAGCCCTGGAGGGTTCCAGGTACCACCTTCATTGTCGGCTCCAGCAGGCCTGGGTATCACATCCCAACATGACAGTTTTCAAAGGAAGAAGAGAGCATCTCTCCCTGTGCTCTCCCATAGGAGAGATGAGGGTTTCCCCAGAGGCCCCCGCTCCACCCCCAGCAGACATCCTCTCTTATACCATTGCCCTGAATTGGGCCATATGCCCATTTCTGAATCCATTACTGCTGCCGTAAGCTAAATTGTGGTCAACCTCCTGCAACACCCACCAATTCACATGTTGAAGTCCATGATCCCCAGTACCGAAGACTGTGACCTTATTTGGAGATGGGGCCTTAAAAGAGGTAATGAAGTGAAAATGAGGTCATATGGGTGGGCCCTAATCCAATATGCCTGATGTCCTTATAAGAAAAGAAGATTAGGACACAGATAACACACATTCCAAGGGATGACCATGTGAGGACATGGTAGCCACGTGTAGGCCAAGGAGAGAGGGCTCAAAACAAAGCAAACTTGCCAGCACCTTGATCTTGGACTTTGAGCTCCAGAACAGTGAGAAAATAAGATTCTGCTGTTTAAGCCACCTGGTCTGTGGTGTTTTGTCACAGTAGCTCTAGCTAACTGGTACACCTGGCAATCAGAATGGATCAATCCAGTTCACTCCCGGGGTGCAGTCGGTGTGAGACACAGCTCATGGGAGAGGGAGGTCCGGGTTCTGAAGAAGGAAGCTGATAGGAGGGACGCCGGGCGAACAGAGGGCGATGCCAGTGATAGACAGCATGGCTGCCGTCCATGCCATGGGTGCTGCTTGACCCCTGTCCTCGGACCAGCTCCCTTTCTATGCACTCCAGCCCCCTGCCATCCTTCTCCAAACAGACATCAGGACAACTGTCTCATTAGATTTCTGCTTCCCAAACTACCATCACTCTCCAGTTCTCTTTCTAGAAGTTACCGCAGTTGACCTTGCTAGGAGTTTGGCAGGGAAGGGGGCGAAGGTCCCCCAACTCTTCTCTCACACCTGTATGGTCTGCCCCCCGGTTTCCTCCACTGAAAACCAATCCTACTTTAACTCCGACGTCAACCTCATTTCCAAGTTGCTGGGGGACAGAGGGGTGCCGGTGAATGTTTAATAAGCTGTGCAGCGCTGTAGTATTTGCCGATTTCCATGGTGTAAATACTCCCCTGTGGCCCATTCTGAAGGACCCACATGAGGCCACTGAGCACAGAATTGTGGGAAGAGACGTGCACAGTGGCAGCCCCAGCCCGCTGGTGCTTAGGAAGACCTCCGCGTTGCCTTCGGGGATGACTTTTATCATCTGAAAGTCCAGTCCCTCATGATGTTTGCGGGAAAAGAGTTCCTGGGGCAGGAGAGGGTTAAAAACGTTTTATGAGCCCGCGGGTGGGAACCTGCGAGCAAACAGAGGGCATGGGAAAATCCTGAGGGTGTCCGGTGCGGCATCGCGGAAGGGCTCCCTCCCTCGCTGTTCCCAGGCTGAGAGGATGAATGCCGCTGTAGAGAACGAAGTGGAAGTAGGGCTGCGCTGGGCCCGGGCAGCCCAGGACTGTCACTGCCCGCCCCCGGGAGGCTCCCTCCCCCACTCACCTCTGTACAATCGCTTCCTCTGTTCCCCAGCTCCGCTTCCCTCAGGGTCCCATCCAAGCTGGACTCATGATAAAGGCCACCATTGACGGGCACTTCCTCTGCGCCAGGCACTGGGCCGGGCCCTCCAGACCCATTTTCTCATTGAATTCATACCACTGACCCACAGACTTGGTGAGTATAGTCCCGTCCCTAAAATAAGGTTCACGGAGGTCAGAGGAACGGTCTCAAGGTCATGGTGGCAGGGCCGAGGTGACTGAAACTGCGGGTTTTCCATGGTGCTGCTGGGGTCAAAGAGGCCAGGCAGAGTCAGAGAGTAATAATAACAATGACTGTGGCTAGAGCTTAGTGAGGACTTAATTTAAAAAGTGAGGGTGGGGCTTCCCTGGTGGCGCAGTGGTTGAGAGTCCGCCTGCCGATGCAGGGGACATTGGTTCATGCCCCGGTCCGGGAAGATACCACATGCCACGGAGCGGCTAGGCCTGTGAGCCATGGCCGCTGAGCCTGAGTGTCCGGAGCCTGTGCTCCGCAACGGGAGAGGACACAACGGTGAGAGGCCTGCGTACCGCAAAAAAAAAAAAAAAAAAAAAAAAGTGAGGGTTCAGGGGTTTGAACCCTGGTCCGGGAAGATCCCACATGCCGCAGAGCAACTAAGCCTGTGTGCCACAACTACAGAGCCTGTGTTCTAGAGCCTGCACACAGCAACGAAGGCCCAATGCAGCTGAAAATAAAGAAATAAATAAAAAGTGAGGGTGAAAACACACATTGATCTCCCTATGGGATCCGGATGAATTTGTCTCCCGTTCTGCCGATGAGGAGCCCAAGGCTCAGAGAGGGCGTGCTGCTTGCCCTGTGTCACAGCTGCTTAGTGGCAGGGCAGGACTGAGGACCCTCTGAGGTGGGGTGGGGCAGGGGGCTGCTGTCCAGTCCATCCATGTTCCCCACCCCACTTCCCAGGCTGGCTTCACTGTCCTGGTTCTCGTCATATCCCCCCAGAGGACCAGCACTTTCCTGGGGGTGTTTGGGTTAGATCCGAGGTCCAGCTGGTCCTGCTGCAGGTGCTGTCTGGGTGGTGGGAGAGGAAGCACCTATATCCTTCCCCGCAATGCCCCAGCTCCGGCTGGCTGAGCCAGCACCTGGGTGGGGAAGAGGGTAAAATGGTCCCACCGAGAGAGAGTCTTCCTGATGCAGTAACTGATTGCAAACCCCTTGCATTCCTGAGTGTTTTATGGAGGGTGGTAATTTCCCACAGCATCAGGAAACCCCAAACTCACCTGACTGCCAGAACAAGGCCCTGCAGGTCAAACGCTAGTCCAGAAATACAGTTACCCCAGGCTGGGGCATTAGAAAAACAGCAAGAACACCACCACCAACCCCACAGTTGATCCAATTCTTCCACACCCCTAATCACATTTAATCAACAAAGTCCACTCAGGTGGGAGGGGCAAACCCAAGTCTCCATTTACAGCCAACGACATCGGTTTGCGCAAGGTCAGAGGATGAGGAAAGGGCAGAAGTAAGGCTCAAATCTGACTTCCACACACTGGGTCTAGTGCTCATTTCTCCACAGTTGGGGGTGATGGGTGATGCTGTCAGGAGGGTTCAGAGGCAAACAGAGGTGGATGTCAGGGTAAGAACAAGTACAGGAACCTGTAGCCAGACTGACCCAAGTGCAAATCTTGGCTCTGCAACATCAGGCAGGTTACTTAACCTCTCTGAGCCTTACTTTCCTCCTCTGCAGGTGAGAGAGGGTTGTGGTTAAGAGTCTGAGCTCTGGAATCAGAATGCCTGGATTTTAATCCTGGCTGTGCTACTTACAGCCTGTGTGACCTTGGACAAGTCACTTAACCTCACTATGTTCGTTTCCTTATCTGTCAAATGAGCAATTTTAAACCCACCTACAGGCTTGCTGTGAGGATTTGCTTAGGTAATACCAATGAGGCTCTTAGCACAGGCCTGGCTTATGGTAAGCAGTCATTAATGAGTAACCGTTGTTGTTATCTACAAAATGGAGAAGAAAAGAGCTTTTGTAGATGAAAGGAGAGAAAGCACATTTCCAGTGTGCGTGTGCGTGCGTGTGTGTGTGTGTGTGTGAGTGTGTGTGTGTTTGGAAGGAAGTGCAGGGGGGTTCTTCACAGATGGAATTGGAACCTTCTAGGAAGGAGGAAGGAGCAGAAGGGGACCTGGGCTGGCCCTGCTTTGGGATGTTTCCTGCTGAAACAACCACCTGGCCTTCACCTGTGTGCTCCATCGACTCTTTGCTATGAGTCAAGTGCAGCTTCTTTCCGGCCACTCCCCAGTCCCAGCAACAATTCCTTTGGGAGAACAACCTAAGGCTGGAAATCTTCCTGCCCAGAGTAGTGAAAGGGTCCAAGTGTAAATAAATACGGGCCTCAGAGTTTTGTGACTGTCCTGAGTCACTTCTCTTCAAGAAGACACGGCCAAGGGACAAGAGCTCCAAGTCTCATCAGTGAGTCTGAACCCAGGTGTCTTTCAGACATTCCTCATTTGGGTCCTTTCCAAGTTCTCTCCACTGGAAGGAGGTTCTCTGGATGTTTATGCTGATGGCAGGTCAAGGTTCAGAAGCAGGAACCGAACACGACTGGGACCCAGGTTTCGAAATTCCCCCGTCAAACATCATTTCTGCCTTCTTAATTCTTAGCTATCCCTGACTCTTTCCTAGTTGCCTCAGAGGCCTGACAACTTGCCGTGTATTAGTGAGATGTTATTTAGTTTGCAAGTAGCTGGAATTATAGTATTGCATAAATACAGGTTTATTTTCTCACGTAAAAAGAAATTCAAAACTGAACAAGGACTGTTGTTATTTTGGCAGCACAGTGATGTCAAAGCCATACTCACCATGATTCTGTTGGTCTTTCCCTCAAGTTGCAAGATGGCTGCTGCAGCTCCAGATATCACATCTACCTTCAAGGCTGAAAAAGGAGGGAAGGGCACAAAACAGTGGCACTGTTGGTGTCAAATATTTCTGTATCGGTCATTTATCGTCACTTAAAACACCACTGTAAAACTTAGTAGCTGGAAACAACAATTATTTATTAGCTCATGTTTCTGAGGGTCAGAGTTTGGGCTGGGACCAGCTAGCCGTTCTCCTACTGGTCTATTGGGCTCAGTCATGTGACAGCAGTCAGTTGAAGGCTCAGTAGGGGCTATATTGTCCAAGAGAGCCTAACTCAAATATCTGGTACTTGATGCTGGCTATTGGATATGTGATGACGGAAGCAGAGGTCAGAGTGATGCCACTGCTGAAAGGCGACCACTACCCAAGGAATGTGGGTGGCCTCTACAAGCTGGAAAAGGCAAGGAACGGATTCTTCCCTGAAACTTCCAGAAAGAACAAACTCTGCCAACACCTTGATTTTACCCTAGTAAGACCAATTTTGGACTTGGAACCTCCAGAGCTGTATGATAATAAATTTGTGTTACATCACTTATTACAGCAGCAGTAAGGAACAATCTCCCTCCACTGCTCTCTCATCCTCTAAGGTAGAGGTTAGCCAACTATGCCTCCGCTGCCTGATTTTGTAAATAAGGTTGTATTGGAACATACATTCCTTTCCGTATTATCTGCTTTCATGCTACAACAGCACAGTAGTTGTGACCGAGACTGAATGGCCCACAAAGTCTAACATATTTACTATCTAGGGGCTTCCCTGGCAGTCCAGTAGTTAAGACTCTGTGCTTCCAGTGCAGGAGGCATGGGTTCGATCTCTGGTCAGGGAACTAAGATCCCACATGCCAAGGTGAGGCCAAAAAAAAAAAGTAAAATATTTACTGTCTGGCCCTTTATAAGAATAGTTTGCCAGCCCCTGCCTGCTCTAGGAGGCTTGCTGAGGCCTCCTTGTATGGTGGTTTCAGAATAGCAAGAGAACAAGAGTTTGCTTCAAAGTTCTTGGAAATTCAAAGCCTTGGAAGTCCCACAATGTTATGCTCTTTACATTTTGGTCAAACAAAGCAAGTCACAAGGCCAGTCACAGGGGCGAGAAATAAACTCCACCTCTTGATGGAGGAGCAGCAAAGTCACATTGCAAAGCAGTGTGGGTCCAGGAGCAGGGGATATTGTCCGGGCCATCTTCAGCCAAGAGTCTCAGAGCCCCCTTTCACCAGGAAAGCAAAGCCCACCCACAGACTCCCATCCAGACATCCTTTCAATCTCATTGGCCAGAACTGGGTCACGTGGCCACTCCCAGCCACTAGGGGAGCTGGAAAGCAGGAACAGGATTCTTATGATTGGTTTAGGCGAATGGCGATCCACTACTTGGCGGGCATGCTGTGTTAACGAGGAAAAGGGAAGGGATTTAGAGAGGCAGCTAGCACAGTTTGCCCTATGTGTGCTGTCTGGGTGGTCTTGAACTTCTTGAATTCACCCATTCAACACACAAACATCCAGGACTTCCCTGGTGACGCAGTGGTTAAGAATCCGCCTGCCAATGCAGAGGACACGGGTTCAAGCCCTGGTCCGGGAAGATCCCACATGCCGTGGAGCAACTAAGCCCGTGCGCCACAACTACTGAGCCTGTGTGCCACAACTATTGAAGCCTGCACGCCTAGAGCCCATGCTCCGCAACAAGAGAAGCCACTGCAATGAGAAGCCCACGCACTGCAACGGAGTTGCCCCCACTCACCGTAACTAGAGAAAGCCCGCGCGCAGCAGTGAAGACCCAATGCAGCCAAAAATAAATAAGTTTATGAAACAAACATCCAAATATCAGAACCTGCTATGTGCCCATCTCTAGACAGGGCTGGGGGAGGGGGGGGGCTATAATCCCTGTCCTCAAGGAGGCTGCAAGACCCTGGAGAAACTTCCCCATAGACAAGAGAAGGTGTGCACAAAGATTTTCACTGCAGCCCTATTTTTAAAGGGTGTAAGCAGAAGCAACAACACCTCCATCAAGGGTGGATAAAGAAACTCTAGTTATATGATGGGTGGGTTTATAGCAGATGAAGTAAATGAAATAAGTTCTTACACATAAACATAAATAATTCACGAACACGTTAAGTAAAAAAAAGCAAAGTGCAAAATAATGTGTGGTGTATAGTGTCATTGATGTGAACTGCAAAACATAAAACATAAATTGTTTATGGATTAATACTGTATAGTAAAAGAAGATAAACATGGGAGGGGGAAGGGAAAAGGAATGGGTATATAGCTGAAACTCTAACATTTTATTTCCTTAAAAAACAGATAAAATTCAAGAGAGAGGGAGGGCATACAAATATCTGATTCACTTCATTGTATAGCAAAAACTAACACAACATTGTAAAGCAATTATACTCCAATAAAAGAAAAAGATAAAAGTAAAATAAAATTTAAAAACAGATTTAAATAGCAAGGGACTTCCCTGGTGGCACAGTGGATAAGAATCCGCCTGCCAATGCAGGGGACACGAGTTTGAGCCCTGGTCCGGGAAGATCCCCCGTGCTGCGGAGCAACTAAGCCTGTTGTGGCACAGCTACTGAGCCTGCAGTGCTGCAATTATTGAAGCCCATGTGCCTAGAACCCGTGCTCCACAACAAGAGAAGCCACTGCAATGAGAAGCCCGTGCACCACAACAAAGAGTAGCCCTCACTCGCCGCAAATAAAGCAAGCCTGTGCGCAGCAGTGAAGACCCAACACAGCCAAAAATTTTTTAAAAATAAAATATGGTGGGGCTTCCCTGGTGGCGCAGTGGTTGAGAGTCCGCCTGCCGATGCAGGGGACACGGGTTCGTGCCCCGGTCCGGGAAGATCCCACATGCCGCGGAGCGGCTGGGCCCATGAGCCATGGCCGCTGAGCCTGCGCATCCGGAGCCTGTGCTCCGCAACGGGAGACACCACAACAGTGAGGGGCCCGCGTACTACAAAAAAATAAATAAATAAATAAAATAAAATATGGTGAATGGACTGACAATGATTCTTAAATATAAAATAAATATGAAGAGTATGTTTATAAAAAAATTTTAATAGCAAAGCAAAAAATAAAATATGATAAAGTTTTTTAAAAAGTAAAAAAGAAAGACATACAGATGGCAAACAGGCACATGAAAAGATGCTCAACATCACTAATTATCAGGGAAATGCAAATCAAAACCACAATGAGTCGCCACCTCACACCTGTCAGAACTGCGATTATCCAAAAAACAACAAATAAGTGCTGGTGAGGATGTGAAGAAAAGGGAACCCTAGTAATGTCATGTGGGAATGTAAATTGGTAAGCTGCTAGGGAAAAGAATATGGAGATTCCTCAAAAAATTAAAAATAAAACTACTATACAATCCAGCAATTCTACTCTTGGATATTTATCTGAAGAAAATGATAACACTAATTTGTAAAGATATACGCTCCCCTATGTTCATTGCAGCATTATTTACAATAGCTAAGATATGGGAGGGACTTAAGTGTCCATTAATAGGTAAATGGATAAAGAAGATGTGTTATGTACATACAGTGGAATATTAGCCATAAAAAAGAATAAAATCTTACCATTCATGACAACATAGAAGGACCCTGAGGATATTATGCCAAGTGAAATAAGTCAGACAGAGAAAGACAAACACTGTATGATTTCACTTATATGTGAAATCTGAAAAACAAAACAAATGAACAAACATAACTAAACAGAAACAGAGTCATGGATACAGAGAACAAACAGGTGGTTGCCAGAGGAGAGTGGGGTGGGAGGAAGTGAGGAATAGGTGAGGGAGATTAGGAGGTACAAACTTACAGTTACAAAATAAATGAGTCACGAGTATGAAATGTGCAGTGTGGGGAATATAGCCACTACTAATGTAATATCTTTGTATGGTGACAGATGGCAATTAGAATTATCATGGTGATCATTTTGAAATGTATAGAAATATGGAATCACTCTGCTGTATACCAGGAATTAACATAATGTCGCAGGTCAGTTTTGCTTCAAAAACAAACAAACTCACTCATAGGAAAAGAGGCAGATTTGTCTCTACCAGAGGTGGGAGGTGGGGGAGAGGAGATTGGAGGAAGGTGGTCAAAAGGTACAACCTTCCAGCTGTAAGATAAACAAGTACTAGGGATGCAATGTACAACATGATAAAGATAATTCACACTGCTGTCCGTTATAACTGAAAGTTGTCAGGAGAGTAAAACCTAAGAGTTCTCATCACAAGGAAAAGAACATTTTTTTTCTATTTATTTAATGTTGTATCTTCATGAGATGATGGATGTTCACTAAACCTATCGTGGTATCATTCCATGATGTATGTAAGTCAAGTCATTATGTTATAGACTTCAAACTTATACAGTGTTGTATGTCAATTATGTCTCAATAAAGGATAAAAATTAATATTTTTTAATTTTTAAGAAAATTTTAAAAATAAAATTGTATTTAGTAAAAAATATATATATACTGGGATTTCAAGGGGACAGCTCCAATGAATATGAGGGTGTTTTTGTTTTGTTTTTAAATATTTTTTTTCTGTCATTTCATTGAGAGTTAAGCTAGAGCTCAATTTTGCCATCAACATTAGAGTAGGACGAGCCAGAGGTCAGCCCAAGTTCTGTCACTGGTGCAAATCCTTACTTCTAAGCCTCAGTTTCCTCTTCTGTAAAATGGGCTTGTGGCAGTGTTGTCCAAATGAGAAATGGACACAATAAACATTTTGGGCTGAGCTGCTCAAAAATGTGCCTTGCCCACCTTCTTGCCAATTTCTCTTTCCTTCTCCATGCCTGGAACCTAAGGTCAGGGGCAGGGAACCCTGAGGTAGACTAAGGCATCTCCCATCTTTACCCAAAATACACCCTCTGAGATGTCATTGCCTCAGGGAATGTGTCCCCAGAATAAGTGACACCACCAGGGCCAGTGGATGCTTCGGTGGGAATTGGGGGAGATTATGGACCACCTGGGTAGATAGTGAGTGGGCACCGCTGCATTTTCTCTTTTGGGGCTGCAGCAGGGATTTCCCTCGAGGAGACGTTCTTTCCTCCTTGCCTTCTGACCAGCCCGTGGAGTCTACTTGCCTGGCGTTTCACATTCCCTAGGCAGCTTCTATCCCTTTCAAGGGCAGTGCCCAGGAGGCCCAAGTCACCTATCCCAGAGCAGCCATTGTTTCCATGGTGTCCCCTGAGCCTCGGCAGAAGCCAGATTTGGGGGGAGGCATCGAGAACATTCCCAGAGGTCCCTAGGCCATCCGGTGGCCTCCCACATCCACAGAGCATGGCTCCAAACACCACCATCATCATCGTATCCATCATCATCATCCTTGCCAATGTCTGCACAGACTTCCTGTCGTGAGCCCCTCAATGTGGCAGATCTTCTGTAGGCACGAGGACACTCAGACTTCACCAAGTCCTGTGAGGAGGGCTCTGCAGTCTCTCCCTCCTGAGCGTCTTCAGAGAGTTAAGCTAAATGGCCAAGGTGACACAGCTAGTAAGAACAGTTAGGACTTGCCCTAGGGCATCAGTAACCATCTAGCTGCAAAGCTGGAGCTTTCACCTCTTACATTCCTCACCGCCATATTGCCTCTCTTCCCCGGGGAGAGGCAGGATGTGGGGTCTGAACACGCTCCCCCTTGGGGAGGCAGGGGAGGCTGAGCCTACTCTGGCACTGCCCTGAGGGTGACTCACAGCCCTCAGCCAACTCCTCGCAGGAAACACTAGGTTAATTGCGGTCCATTGTTGCTCTCTCTGCATAAGAATAAGTGTGAGTAACTGCGGAACAGAAAGGAAGCAGTTCCTGAGTAGGGGACACAGATAGAGGAGGGGGGATTCTTGGGAACATGGAGGTGTCCCTTTCTGGAGCTAGGAGGCCTGAGGTCTGCCTCATCCGGGGCAGAGAGAAGAAGAGAGCCAGAGGGCCTCTGCCCCGCACTCAGGGATGCCCTGAAAGTATATTCTGAACACCCTCCGTGTGCCAGGCATGGGGAGATGTGCAAGAGTGGGGACTGGGGCCGAGGCAATTCTGAAGCCTGATGGCAAGGAGAGAAGTTTGAAATCGCTTCTGTGGGCAGTAGAGAGGGTACTTGGGAAACCAAGGAGGTTGCCGGGCAGGCTTGAGAAGCAGGAGTGATGGAGAGCACAGATCTGTGGAGCAAGGGAGGGCCTGCGGGCACGGACAATGCGACTGCATTGGGGAAGGAAGAAATGAGTCCAGATTTACAGAGGCTCTTGACACCCTGCCAGCCTGCTCCCACAAGGCGGGACACACATGTGAGTGGCCCCTGGAATTAAACGAGGCAGCCTGGGTTCCAGAGCAGGTGCTGCCTCTTGCCTGGAGTGGGGGAACTTGAATGAATCAGTGCACCCTCTGTGGGCACAAAAAACACAGACATCAAGGACAGCACGCCTGGCTGGACCCCAGTGGTCAATGGCTCAGAGTGAAGCCAGAGGGAGGGAAAGTGGATGGTCAATGGGGGGGCCTAATGCTACCTCTCAGAGCATTCACCAAACACCTCTGTCAAATATAATAAAGTCTGGACGCCTCCACGCCCTCCCTACTCTAACTTCATCTCCTAGTCATGTTCCAGACACACCTTCTCTATATAAACGTGGCAGCCACTTTCTGTCTCACGGCCTTTGCACATATGCTGAGTCTGCTTCTGAAAGCCTCTATCTCACCACCTGCCCATTTCTCCTCCCCACCAACTCCCACTCATCCTTTAGGTTTTAGCTGATATGTCCCTTCCCCAGAGAGACCTCTCTGAACCCCCAAACTAAATTAGCTGAGTCACTGTTACTACTGCTCCCAGCATCCAGCGTTCACAGTTCCTCTATGTCACTGATCATCATAAGAAAATTATCTGTGCAATTGTTCGATTAGTGCCTGCCCCCACTCCCCACTGCCCCAGACTACAAGTGCCGTCAGGCCAGCAGCCACATCTATTTCACCTACCAGTGTATCCTCAGTTATCCTTTGTTGATAGGAAGAAAGGAAGGGAGGGAGGCAGGGAGGGAGGCTAACTGGAATGGTGGTGGAAAGAAGGAAGCAGGGAGAGACGAGGGAGGGGTCCCTTGGTGGGGACAGCGCAGGCCACCTACAGCGCATACACCCCGTTGTTGCTCTCTGTCCTCCCTAGCAGTGTTCAGCCATGGCTGGGTGCCTCAGGTGGGAAGGAGGAGACAGAGAAGGGCAGGCCAGAGTCCACCTCCCTCAGAGCCTCACCTAGAGCCCCTGGCCTGTGTAGCCCCTTCAGAGGCAGCCTCTGAGCTCTGCCCCACAGCAGCTCAGTATGGAGAGCAAGATCCTTAACTTCTGGGAGCCTCACCTGGCTCTTCTGTCAAGCGAGATAAAGCACCAACTTCCCACTGACTCTGAACTCTGGGAGACGGAATGAGATGGTGGCCCTAAGGCACCCAGCACCTTACCTGGCCCAGCACAATTGTTCAGCAGCTGTGAAGCCCCCCTGGTCCTGTCTCTACACTCTCCTCTGGCCCACTTCTCAGCCCTCGCGACAGCCACCGCCTCCTGCAGACGAGGGTCTGTACTCAGGGCCCAAAAGGGAGAAAAGAAGGTAAGAAAGATTGTGGGTAGCTTTAGGGAACACTTGACAGTAAGGATTCCAGAGACCTGCCTATCTTGAAGTCATGACTGCCCCTCTCCAGCTGTGTGACCTTGGCAAGTGACTTAACCACACGGTGCCTCAGTTTCCCCATCAATAAAGTAAGGATTATAACAGTGCTCATCTCAGCTTTAAATCAGGGAGTGCCACCCACGTTTCCCTTTGCTCATTCCCCTGACCTTGAGTTCAGCTGCTGGCTCCCTTAGAGTTACTGCTCTGTAAACCCAGGGAAGCCCTCGTCCCCCGTTCCTTTTCCTGGTTCAGTGAGGAAGGGTCTGGGAAACAGAGCTTTGGTCTGGGGGCTGGGGAGCCCTGGCCCTCCTCCTAGCTTTTGTACTAAGTCACTTCCCTTCTCTTGGCCTCAGTTGGCCCCATCTCTGAAAGAAAGGGGCTCAACTTGGGAGTGGTTCGAAACCTAAACTAAAAATTAGAATTACTCGAGGGGAGAATTTTTAAATAGCTATGGCTTCCTTCTGTTTAATAACCTGCCTTTTCCACTATTGTATAGACATCTTTCCATTTGAGTAAATGTAGTTCTACACAACTAAAACATAAAATACAAATAAATAATAAAATTAATCTCCCTGTTTGTACTTTTAACAATATGTCACCTAGACAATTTAAAATTACACATATGCTGGAATCTAAAAAAAACAATATAAATGAACTTATTAACAAAAGAGAAACAGACTCACAGACCTAGAAAAACAAACTTACGGTTACCCAAGGGGAAAGGGAGTGGGGGAGGGATAAATTAGGAGTTTGGGATGAACAGATACACACTATTATATATAAAATAGACAACAAACAAGGACCTACTGTAGAGCACAGGGAACTATATTCAATCTCTTGTAATAACCTATAATGGAAAAGAATCTGAATAACCTATTATGGAAAAAAAACTGAATCACTTTGCTGTACGCCTGAAACTAACACAACATTGTAAATCAACTCTACTGCAATTAAAAAAAGAGCCCCCCACCAAAAAAATAAAATAAAATAGAATTACATACACGCTCACATCTGTGGCTTACATTGCACTTCCTTTGGACAACACTAGTCTAGTTGACCCCTTAGGCTTTGTCCCACTTAGACGATGGGATGACAGCCCGCCCCTCCTCATTCAAAAGTTCTTCCTCCGGGCAGAAGGCAGCTGCATTAATTAGGCTTTTGTTGCATAACAAACCACCCCTAAACGTAGTGGCTTAAAATGAGCATTTATTTAGCTAACAGCTCTGTGAGCCTGCACTTTGGGCCAGGCTCAGCTAGACCGTTCTTCTGTCCATCTCAGCTGGTCATACTCTGTGTCCACAGTCAACTGGGCAGCTCTGATTCTAAGGAATGGCCGGCTGTGGCCAGGATGACAAAGAAGCTGAGTCTGTGTCTCTCATCACCCATCAGGCTAGCCCAGGATTATTCCCACAGTGGTCCTGAGGTTCCAAAAGCTAGAGAATGGAAGCTGCAGGACCTCTGGAGGCCTAGGCTCAGAACTCACTCCATGGCACATGTCCAAAGCAACTGAGAGTGCCAGTCTAGATTCAAGGGCTGGAAAAACAGGCTGCCTCTGTAGTGAGAAGAATTGGGACCATTTTTGCAAACCACTTTCACAAGCTGAGTGGCCCCAAACCAGGAAAGGACTCGCCTTGTTCCCCAGACACTGTTGTCTGCCAGGACCTTGCTGTGACTTTCATGGGCCTTAGGTAGTTTGCCTCCATGGGCCCCTTCCTCCATGAAATAAATTAGTAATTAACGTTATATTTTATGAACACATTGGTATAATGAGGGACATATTCATTTTTTCTTCTGATTTTAAAAGAAATGAAAATTGAACCATTTGCGTGGGCCCCTAAAAGTATACTGGGCCCTAGGTATTGGGTGTTGTGTGCCAGACACACTAGTCGGTCTTGCTTTTGGTGGCTGAGCTGGCACAGGGCACCCCAGGCCTGAGTGGCTCAGAGGCCCAGCAATTGCTCAGCCACCTGGCTGACAGAGGCAGGGCAGGTGTCCTCTGAATGAGTTACATATTTCCCCAATTAACTGTGTTTCTAACACCTTATGAGAACATCAGTACTTTGTCCTTCCTTCACTTAAGTGATGAGCCACTGTTAGACTCCCAGGGAACTTCCTGGAAGCCAAGTGGAACCAGAAAGTGCATTCAGGGCCTCAAACGGTGATAATGACATCAGTACGTTTCCGGTCTTGTCAATCACTTTCCAGTCTGCGAAGGGCTTACCCACGCTTCCCTGCCTTTGAACCTCACACCATTTCTGCAGAAACTGAGGCTAGGAGATGTAACAGGACTTACCCATGTAGAGGCAGAGTCACCAAGCAGCCCAGGTTCCCAGAGTGCGCTGGGCTTGTTCCCTGACACCGCATGAATCCCAGGTGATGTGACCCTGGTGGTAACTAGTATGGCCCACGGCCCTGGTAACTGGAGCTTCCTGTCACAGGGGAAAGGGGGACGGCCACAGAGCGCAGGCCTTGACTGAGTGACTTGTGAGAAGATTCCCCGATGGGCCAGGGGTGTAGGCCACATGAATTTGGGGTGGGGGAGGGCTGGGAGATTCTTTCTTGAGGGAATAATTTATGGCAGCTCTTCAAATTCCAAGCTTGCTTTTTGCTTCTTCCCAGATATGTATACTAGTCTGTTGTTTTTAACAAGGCTATATTATCACTATTCCAACTTATTTTTAAATAATTTTATAAATTTGTTTTTGGCTGCGTTGGGTCTTTGTTGCGGTGCGCGGGCTTCTCATTGAGGTGGCTTCTCTTGTTGCGCAGCACGAGCTCTAGGCGTGCGGGCTTCAGTAGTTGTGGCACACAGGCTCAGTAGTTGTAGCTCGCAGGCTCTAGAGCACAGGCTCAGTAGTTGTGGCTTAGTTGCTCCGCAGCATGTGGGATCTTCCCGGACCAGGGCTCGAACCCGTGTCCCCTGCATTGGCAGGCGGATTCTTAACCACTGCGCCACCAGGGAAGCCTTATTCCTATTTATTTAAAAACGTATTAAAAAAGACAGAGCTTGGGGCTTCCCTGGTGGCGCCATGGTTGAGAGTCCGCCTGACGATGCAGAGGACACGGGTTTGTGCCCCGGTCCAGGAAGATCCCACATGCCGCGGAGCGGCTGGGCCCGTGAGCCATGGCCGCTGAGCCTGCGCATCCGGAGCCTGTGCTCCGCAACGGGAGAGGCCACAGCAGTGAGAGGCCCGAGTACCGCAAAAAAAAAAAAGAAAAAAAAAAAGAAAAAAAAAAAAGGACAGAGCTTGAAAGTCAGATGGCCCTGTCTTTCCTGCCCTCTTCCAGCAGGGCAGCTGATTTAACCTCTCTGACCCAGTTTCCTGAACCTGAAATGATCACCCAACGCCTAGGGCTCCTTTGTGAGGATAAATGAGGAAAGAAGTGGCGAATCCCTAGCCCAGAGCTCACAGGCCAGCGGCAGGGTCCGGACTCTCTTGTCTCCGTTTAATTTGCCCAGGCCTTCCATCCAGCATCCATGGGGGCTGAGATGACCCCAGAGCAGGGCAGTCTCAAAACCCCTCCCCACTGCCCTGTGTCTGGCCATGCCCACGTGGCCTCAGTTCATCACCTCGGACGAAGGTAGAGTAGGTATTCTAAGCATTGTGGACATTTTTCTGTGACAACATGAAAAATGGGGATTCTTGCCCCTCAGAGTGCCTGGCAGGGAGAGCGGGGTCCAGCCCTGCCCCCCAGGGCCAGACCTGTGTAAACTGAGATGCAGGGGGAGCGGGGAGGGCGGGAGCAGCTTGGAGCCTGCATACCAGTCATACTTCCCACAGGCGCCTGCCCGCCCAGAGCCATTCCAGCTAGCTGCGAAGGACGTGAGAAGGTCCCCCTCTCCACCGCCCCGCCTCCCCTCCCCCCAAGAAACCACTCTCTTCCTGGCTGGCCCCGGTGTCCCTCAGGCCGTGGTGACAACCTGTTTCCTGCCATGGCAGCTTTGGAGCCTTACGTAAGGTCAGATCCCAGAGCAGAGGAGAGGGCTTCAGCTCAATTTAGTGCCGCTGTCGACCTGCCAGACTCAGGGGTATAGAGACAGACTGGACAGCCAGGCCCCTGGGGTCACCTGCAGATGAGTTCAGTAGAGCGTGGAGAGGAGCAGGGGGCCCTGGAGGCTCAGAGCAGGGCCACCTAATAAACCCAGCTGAGATGGGCTTAGGCAGGGTGAGATCAGGGAAGGCTTCCTGGAGAAGGTGATAGCTGAGCTGAATTCTGGTTATCGCACAGAAATTGGGACGGGCATTCCAGGCAAAGGGCTCGGCCTGAGCAGAGCCTTGGAGGCACCGCGGCTGGCTTAGTGAGGGGGAGGGGACAGGAGAAAATGCGGAGCGGGGAGGGTTACACTTGGAGGGGCCTGAGTGTCAGTATAAGTTGTAGACTTTGTCCCAGGGGCCCTGGGAAACAGGCAGGGAGGGGTGGATGGCCAGATCTGTGATTCTAGGTCTAACTCTGGCTGCCTCGAGGGAATGGACAGAAAGGGGTAGGAGTCTTGGAAGCAGGGAGGCCGCTTAGGAGCTGCTGTCAGAGGCCAGCCAGCAGGAGAGGGCAAGGATCCCATGAAGGCAGTGGCACTGGCAAGGGGGTAGTCAGAGAGGAGGGGACCCGGATCTGGGTGCCTCGTGTGGGGAGGGGCGAGGGATGAGCAGGGGACCCGGGGGGGCACAGCTCCTGACTGGCTGGGCTGAGAGACTGACTCCGCACCTGGAGGGCAAGCCCGTTTTCCAGACTGTGTCGGAAGGTGGGGCTGGAGATGAAAATCTCCTTGAGGTACCAGCGTGCCTCATTGTATTGCACTTTGTTTTATCGTCCTCGCAGATACTGTGTTTTTTACAAATTGAAGACTTGTGGCAACCCTGCATCAAGCAAGTCCATCGGCGCCATTTTTCCAACAGCGTTTGCTCACTTTGTGTCTCTGTGTCACGTTTTGGTAATTCTCGCAATATTTCATCTTTTTCCTTGTTATTAGATTTGTCACGGTGATCTGGGATCAGTGATCTTTGATGTGACTGCTGTTATTTTTTGTTTTGTATTTTTAAATTAAGGTATGTACATTGCTTTTTTTTAGACATAATGCCATTGCACACCTAATAGCATTACACAGTATAGTGTAAACATAACTTTTATATGCACTGGGAGACCAAAAATTTCGTGTGACCCGCTTTATTGAGATATTCTCTTCACTGCGGTCTGGAATCGAAACCACAATACCTCCGAGGTCTGCCTGTGTTTGTACAGGACTGTGCCGGCAGCTCCTGGGTGTCTGCTGTGAGAGCCTGAGCTGAGGTGGGGGCTGGCGGCGGAGCTGGGGGTTGTGCAGAGCCCCCAGGGTGCCTAGTGCACGGTAGGCGCTCCCTGCAGCCTGGGAGTGGATGAGACTCGAGACCCTGAGGATGGAGCGGAGAAGGGAGGGCCTGGGAGGGGCAGGTCCTCAGAGGGGATGCAGGTGTCCCTCCAGGGCTGTACCACCTGATTCGAGGTGGCGCTTGAATGGATCCTTTTCATATTTCTGTGTTTGTTTTCATGAGTATTAGAAAATAGAGAACATCACGCCTTTTAAAAGTTGCCTTTTAGAATTGTTCAAGTGAAAGGGAGGATTAATATCATCAAGAGCTGGGACTTCCCTGGGGGTCCAGCGGTTAAGACTCCGTGCTCCCAATGCAGGGGGCACGGGTTCGATCCCTGGTCGGGAAACTAAGATCCCGCATGCTGCATGGAGCGGCCTAAAAAATGTGTGTGTGTGTGTGTGTGTGTGTGTGTGTGTGTGTGCGCGCGCACGCGTATCATCAAGCACTGATGAGTATGTGGGGCAGGGTGGATGTGCATCCATTGGAGAAAGGGGACAACCGCTCAGGAAAACCTTTTGGCAGCATCTACTGGTGTCAAGCTCAGCTCAGCCAACAAACAAAGAGCTGGTGAACAAATGAAGCAGGCGAGGGGCCCTGGCATTCACGGGGCAGGCGGGGGAGGAGTGAGCAGAGAGGTGGGTAGACACCCGTTGGACATATTATACGATTTTTATTCCTTCTTTTAATCCTCTTTGCCACAGTCATTCATGTTTTCTTCTACTCACAAGTATTTCTGCAGCACCTCCTGTGTGCAGGCACCATGCCAGGCACTGAGCATCCGTTAATGACCCAAAAAGGCACAGTCCTCACCCCCATGGAGCTGACAGACTGGAGTAGAGATAGAGAAACAAGCAGACAGGTACACGGAGCTGTCACATTCCCGCTCAGATGTCTTCCTGGGTACTTCCCTGGAAAGTGGAGTCATATCAAAAATAGTAATTACGGGCTCTAAAGCCCTTTCACTCTGCGATCCCATCCACCAGTCACCATCTCCTTGAGGGTTGAGGCAGCTATGATTATTCCTATTTTACAAATGAGGAAGTAGATGGCAGGGGAGGGAGGTGACCTGCCCAGGGTGACAGAGGCTCTCTGTTACATCTGCTATAGCCCAACCCTGGGCCCCTTACGTAGGTTGGTAAAACCTTCGGGGAAAAGTTGTAAGGAAGTTGTAGGGGAGCAGGCCCTGGCTCTATAGATTTGCTTATTCTGGACATTTCAAATGAATGGAATCATATCAGACGTGGTCTTTTGTAGCTGGTTTCTTTTGTTTTCAATTATGAATTTATTTATTTTTGGCTGCATTGGGTCTTGCTCGCGGGCTTTCTCTAGTTACAGAGAGCATGGGCTACTCTTCGTTGAGGTGTGCGGGCTTCCGTAGTTGTGGCATGTGGGCTCAGTAGTTGTGGCGCACGGGCTTAGTAGCTCTGCGGCATGTGGGATCTTCCCGCACCAGGCTCGAACCCATGTCCCCCTGCATTGGCAGGCGGATTGTTAACCACTGCGCCACCAGAGAAGTCCCTGTAGCTGGCTTCTTGTACGTAGCACAAGGTTCACCCATGTTGTAGCATGTATCCATACCTCATTTCTTTTCACTGCTGAGTAATATTCCATTGTATGGATAGACTGTTTTGTTTATCCATTCATCCATTGATGGACATTTGAGTTGTTTCCACCTTTTGCCTATTACAAACTATGCTGCTGTGAACATTCGTGTACCAGTTTTTGTGTGGACACGTTTCTCTTTGATAAACACCTAGGAGTGGAATTTCTGTGTCAGATGGTAACACTATGTTTATATTGCCAGTGTTATGAGGGAGGCAAAATCAGTCCCAGTTTTCGGATGAGGAAGTAGAGACTCCAAAAATCCAGTGACCTGCCCAGGTTGTACAGAGAATAAGTGACCGAGGAGGCTTTATAGTTATGTCTGATTTCAAAAGGCAAGCTCTTTCAAGCAACTCCACTGTGCATTGTAGGATCTCAATTCCTATAATTTTAAGATGTGTGTGGGGGAATCCCCTGGCGGTCCAGTGGTTAGGATTCCATGCTTTCACTGCCAAGGGCCAGGGTTCGATCCCTGGTTAGGGAACTAAGATCCTGCAAGCCTCGTGGCTCAGCCAAAAAAAAAACCAAGATGTGCGGGGGGAAAAAAGAAGATGCTGTCAGAATTAAACCAATGAGTTAAGCAGGGTCTCTGCCTCTGAGTGACTTACCATTACTGTGTCACTCACCATGACCCTTAACCAGCGCCTGCCCTGTGCTAAGCTTTGCGCTGGGCATGATGGTGGCCACAGAGGTAAAGCCTGTGTCCTTCTGGCTCCCAAGGAGCTCTAACTCTATTGAGGGAGGCCCTGGGCATGTCAGTGGATAACGCTGATGGGTGACAAGTGCTCAGGACATGCGGAAGAGCTGGCGAAGACCACCCTGAGGTTCTGGCCAGTCTGCTGGGCACTGAACATAAATAAAAGGCATTTCAAGGTGAGAGGACAGTTTGTCTAAAGGCCTTACAGCTTTGGTGGGTCAGAGTGGAAGGTGTAGGCAGATGCCTGGACAAGAAGCTGAGCACTGCTCAGGGCCTCAAACACCACACCAAGGAGATTGGACTTGTCCTTTTGAAGTGTCTAACGCAAGAATGATACAGGGTAATTTGAGGGTTAGAAAAATCCCCCCTGGAGCAGTGAAGAGAATGAGAGGAGGAGATGAAAATGGGGCAGCTTAGAAGTCTACTGCACCTGTCCCAGCAATAGAAGAGCGAGTCTGAACAGGACAGCAGTGTTGGAATGGAGAGGAAAGGACAATGAGAGAAGCATCAAGGAGGGAAGCGTCTGTGCCATTAATTGGCTCTGACAGAGGCAACTTCTGGGATGCAGCAGCTTGAATGGTGGCCCCCCAAAAAGATTTGTCCACTGGGAACCTGTGAATGTGGCATTACTTGGAAAAAGGGTCTTTGCAGATGTTATTAAATTAAGCATCTTGAGATGAGATTATCTTGGATTATCCCAGTAGGTCCTAAATCCAATGACAAGAGTCTTTATAAGAGACAGAGAGGAAATGATACAAATGAACTTATTCACAGAAACAGACTCACAGACATAGAAAACAAATTTACGGTTACCAAAGGGGAAGATGGGGGAGGGATAAATTAGGGGTTTGGGATTAACAGATAGACATATATATATAAAATACATAACCAACAAGGTCATACTGTATAGCACAGAGAACTATATTCAGTATGTTTTTATAACCTATAATGGAAAAGACTCTGGAAACAAATATAAATATATATATATATATATATATATATATATATATATATATATCTGAATCACTTTGCTGTACACCTGAAATTAACACAATTTATATGTAAATCAACTATATACTTCAATAAAAAAAATTAAAAATAAATGGAAAAGAAAAAGAGAGAGAGAGAGGAGAAGGCCATGTGAAGATGGAGGTAGAGGCTGGAGTGATGCAGCCAATAAGCCAAGAATACCTGGAACCACCAGAAGCTGGAAGAGCCGAGGAAGGATTCTTAGAGCCCTGCTGGGACTTTGACTTTGGACTTCTGGCCTCCAGAACAGTGAGAAAATCAACATCTGTTGTTTTAAGCCACCACATTTGTAGTAATTTGTTACAGCAGCCCTAGGAAACTAATACATGGGGTGATGCAGGTTCCCAGGGTTTGGGAAGGAGGAAGCACCCTGCTTTCAGCCTGCAGACCCAGACGGGGCAAAGCTGCAGGGAGAAAGCTCTCACTCGGGCCGGGCCCTGCCTCTGGCTAAAAAAACAGTCGCCAGTGTGTTGCCACATGAGGATTAGTCAAATAATGATGAGCTCTGACTTCCCCTGAGTAATTCGGTCGGGCTGGAGACTGAGGCCTCCAGAGGGGCGAGCAGAGTCATTGCCCGGTCAGCCAGCGAGGAAGAGAGCATCAGATACCTCCCAGAAAAAGCTGAGCTCCGTGGGAACCTGCGAGAAACCCAACCAGGCTCACGGGTGGCACACCCCAAACACAAACCAGTCCGGCCACCCGGCCTACACACCGCACTCCACACAGTGAGCTCACCCCCTCGTCGGCCACAAAGCTCTCTTAGGGGCAACCCCGCTGGGGGCAAGGTGAGCCTCGCCAAGCGCTCTCTAGACTGTCTCATGGGGTCCAGCCGGTGGGGGTGGGGGGAAAGGCAGGCAAGGTCGTCCCCTCCTCAGAGGCTGGGGGAGCTCCGTGGGGCAGCAAACCAGGAGCTTTGGAGTCTAATGAGCCAGGGTTCAAGTTCCAGCACCACCTCTTAATAGCCCTGTGTCTCTGGATGACTTCAGTCATTTCACTCAGGCTCAGTTTTCTCATCTCTAAAGTGGGGACGATGAGACCCACATTGCAGGATTGTTTAGAAAATTAAACGAACTGTCACATGCCAAGTGCCTAGCACGTAGCGGCTGTTTCGATCACTTGGCAAACACGGGTTGAGCACCAACTGTGTGCCAGCTGCTGGTGAACAAGCAGGTCGCTGCCATGATGGAGCAACCCCATAACAAGGCAGACACGGCCCAGCGTGGGAAGGCTCTGATGGGAGGGTCAGGGGGTCAGGAGGAATCCCAGAGGAAGTTGAGTTAGAATCACATTTCTGTTGTGCCAGAAAGATTCAGGGATCAGCTCGAGGTCATAGGGCAAGTAGTGGCCAGGTCAGCACTCAGACTCATGCTTCAGACTTCCACCAGCTGCCACTTCTGCTCCGGGCCTGGCAGTCTCTGAGGTCCAGGTGTGCAGGATTGGACCAGCTCTATGTCAGAGAGTCAGCCCACCTGGAATATCACCCTCAGGCCTCCACCCTGAATGCTGGGCATCTGACCCACTGACGGCCCACTGGCCCCTGACCAAGGCCCTGGTACTCCATGTGATAGAGACACCCCAGTTTGTTTATCCATTCACCTGTGGACGGATAGCTGGGTTGTTTCCAGTTTGTGGTGATTACTAGTATAGTTGCTGTGAATATTTGTGGACAAGTCTCTGTGTGGGCCTATGTTTTCATTTTTCTTGAGCAAATTCCTAGGAGGAGAAAGACTAGATAGCGGTAGGTATGATTGAACTTTGTAAGAAATGGCTTAACTGTTTTCCAGAATGGTTGCACCATTTATATTCTCACGTGTGTGAAAGGTCTAGCTGCCCCACTCCCCTGACAACCCTTAGCCGGTCTTTTTAATTTTAGCTACTGTCTTGGTCCACTCAGGCTGCCATAACAAAATACCACAGACTGGGTGTCTTAAACAACAGAAGTTTATCTTCTTACACTTCTGGAGGTTGGAAGTCTGAGATCAAGGTGCCAGCATGGACCAGTTCTGGTAAGGACTCTCTTCTTGGCTTGCAGACAGCTGCCTTCTCACTGTGTCCTCAAACATCAGAGAGAGAGTGAGAGAGAGAGAGAGCAAGAGAGCGATCCCTGGTCTCTTCATCCCTTTATAAGGGCCCCAATCCCATCATGGGGGCTCCACCCTCAACACCTTCAACACCCCAATCCCATCATGGGGGCTCCACCCTCCACCTTCATCTTACTCTAATCAATCACCTCTCGAAGGCCCCATCTCCAAATACCATCACATTGGAGGTTAGGACTTCAACATACGGATTTGTGGGAGACGCAAACATTAGTCCATGACAACCATTCTAATATGAGTCATGGTATCTTACTGTGGTTTTAACTTGCATTTCTCTGATGATTAATGATATTGTGCATCTTTCAAACCTGCTCACTTGTCATCTGTTTACTGTATTTGGCGATAAAAGATCTGTTCAAATCTTTTGCCCACTTTTTATACTTGTTTGTTTTCTTATTACTGAGTTTTGAGAGTTCTTTACATATTCCGGATACAAGTCCTTTATCAGATGCATGATTTGCAAATATTTTTTCCAAGTCTGTGGCTTAGCTTACCATTCTCTTAATAGTGTCTTTTAAAAAGCAGAAGTTTAAAAATTTTGATGAAGTTCAATTTATCCACTTATTTAATGGGCTATACTTTTGAGGTTGCAATTAAGAAATCTTTGCCTCACACAAGGACACAAAGGTTTTCTCCCATGTTTTTTATTCTAAAAATGTTATTGTTTTAGGTTTCACATTTAGACCTATGATCCATTCTGAGTTAAATTTTGTATATGGCACAAGGTATGGTCCAAAGTTCATTTTTTTGCATATGGACATTCAATTGTCCTAGAACCATTTATTTAAAAGACTATCCTTTCTCCACAGAACTGCATTTGCACCCTTGTTTTTTTTAAAAAAAATTTAGTTATTCATCTATGTGTAGGTCTGTTTATGGACTCTCTTTTTGTTCCATTGATCTATTTGTCTATCATTAGGCCAATACCACCCTGTCCTGACTACTGTAGCTTTATAATAGGACTTGAAATCAGGGAGTATTAGTCCTCCAACTTTGCTCTTTTTCAAAATTGTTTGGGTCTTCTAGGTCCTTTGCGTTTCCATACGAATTTTAGTTTGTCTATTTCTCAAAAAGAAAAAAGATGTGGTGGGACTTTGTACCAAGTCATTGCTCAAGGAATTGTTCAGGATTTCAGTCTTGACTCTTCACACTACAATAGTGCTTCCTGGTTTACTGGGCTCTTTCATGCCCTCAGCTGAACTCTCTCAACAAGCCTGTGACCCAGGCAGGTGTAGCTGGTGTACAATAAGGAAAACTGAGGCTCAAAGGCAAAGAGCCTTTCCCACGGTCACCTTGCTAGCAGGTGGCAAGTAGGCAAATATGGCAAATAGGCTTTTTTAAAAATAAATTTATTTATTTTATTTATTTATTTTTGTCTACATTGGGTCTTCGTTGCTGTGCATGGGCTTTCTCTAGTTGCAGCGAGCAGGGGCTACTCTTCATTGTGGTGCACGGGCTTCTCACTGTGGTGGCTTTTTTTATTGCGGAGCACGGGCTCTAGGTGCACGGGCTTCAGTAGTTGTGGCTCACGGGCTCTTAAGAGCGCAGGCTCAGTAGTTGTGGCACATGGGCTTACTTGCTCCATGGCATGTGGGATTGTCCCGGACCAGGGCTTGAACCCGTGTCCCCTGCATCGGCAGGCAGATTCTTAACCACTGTGCCACCAGGGAAGTCCGGCAAATAGGCTTTTAATGCATAATGTCAAACTCCAAATCCACAGCTCTCTGTACCAAGCCACCTCTGAGTAGGGTCTCCAATATATTCTTAGTACTACAGAATTTAATAAACGGGACAAAAAGGAGAACTCACTGTTTTGGTTACTTTTTAAAAAAATGAGTTTCAGATGTTGGTGCCGTCCATGCAAATGTATTTCTGTTGCCCTATTCTGAACTCTTTCCTCTGACTCTCCTAAACTGTGGGTGTCAGTCTGAATAGGAAAACCATATGTCTTTGTTCCCTTTTAACTTTCTTTCTTGGCAAGAACACAGCTCCATAAAGGAAAAGGGAGAGGAAATGGGGATACATCACAGAAGGAGGGATTCCAATTTGAAGTAAGGAAGAACTTCCAGATGGTGAAGGCTGCCGATCACTGGATAGAAATGCCAAAAAAAAAAAGAGAGAGAGAGAAAATTTTCCAGCTTGGAAATCCTAGGGTCCACTTGTCCCCAGGGAGTAGTGATGGCCTGGACCCTCTCTGTCCTCAAAGGCCATTAAAAGTCAGTTGTGTGGCTCTCTGAACGCCTTCTCCCAGGTACCCAATGACAGTCCCACGGGTTCCCAGGCCAGCCCACGCTGCCGGTGGGATCCCTCATGGAATTGACTCACCGTGTACGTAACAGTTCAGAGATGCAGGTTTTGCTTTGCGTCAGGTTCCCCGCAGTTTCTGAGACAGAGATTTGCATATGGGGAGTCTGTGGGGAGCATTCTTGGGAACCACAACTGTGGGGCGGGGGGCGAAGGAAGCACAACTGGGCAGAGGGAGATGAGTAATGCACCTGCAACAAAGGCTCTGGAGCTCGGGTGGCCTTAAAAAGTTGGCCCCTTTGTGATCCCCTGTCAACCAGCAGCCCCGGGGAAGGCAGAGGGCCTCAGCTCTGCAGCTCGAGCTCCTGGCAGCTGCGGAAACAAATGCCTTGGTCCTGGAGGGGCCTGTGGTTGGTGTACCACACAGTCACCAAGATCTAAGTTTGTTCTGGAACCCATCTTCCTTGGGTCTTCAGCATGTCGTGGAATGAGACCTCTGATATTCCAACTTAGAACAGCAGGAACACCTCTCCAGAAGCCCTTTCTGAGGCCACAAGTCCATCATCGCCCCCTCCCCCCAGGAAGGGTGGAGTAAAAATTACATCAATGCCTCAATATCACCACCTGACACTCTCCTTCTGGGCCCTTCGCGAGACTCATCTGCACCCACGTGGATGCACGCCTCACCCCCCTGCTAGGACAGGGACCTTTCAAGCTCTGCCTGCTCAGGACCTCGGCAGGCGGACGCAGGTCCGAAGTAAAGCTCAGTTCTCGGCTCACAGAGCTACTCCCCATGGCTTAGTTTCTCCTCGCTCTCACTGTTTTTCCACTAGATTTTTTCGGAGCTTTTGCTTCCATTTTCACTAATCTCAGGGCTCCTCTTGATATTGACGAAAGACAAGATGATTCTGAACTCTGTAATTTCCTTCATGTCACCCATAGCGATTAAGAAAATCCCTCGGCTGGTTTGTGGACAAGATACAGTACCCAGGGGTTCTGTATCCGTGGATGCAACCAACCAAAGATTGAAAATATTTGGGGAAAAAAGTTCTGGAAAGTTCTAAAAGGCAAAACTTGAATTTGCCACATTGGCAGCTATTTACATAGCATTTACATGGTATTTACAACTATTTACGTCGTATTTATATCTACATTGTATTAGGTGTTATAAATAATCTAGAGATGATTGAAAGTATACGGGAGGATGTGCGTAGGTTATGTGCAAATACTGTACCATGCTATATAAGAGACTTGAGCAGCCTCAGATTCTGGTATTCCCGGGGGGGTCCTGGAACCAGTCCTCCCCGCCCCCAGCCCCCCATCCTGAGGGAATGTAATTGATTAACCACCCCAGGAAGGACCCACCCACTCTCCACTCCCCCACTGGAGAAGACTGTGCTTCTTCCTCCACCCACACTATCGGGAAGCTTCTGGAGGAAAAAGGAGATGCCCCGCCAAAGTACGCTACCCCAGAGGGCTAAGTTTTACCTGAGGCCTAGAGGGGATTGGTCCTGATGGAGCTCCCAAGAGAGGCTGGAGGCCCTGGGGGAGGAGACATTTTCCGGCTTTCCTAAGATCCTTTCACAAATACCCTGCCATATGGCAGCGCGAGAGCCTGCTCTGAAGGAACCCACGGTCTAGCGCATCCCTGTGTCCAAGCTGGGATGGGGACCGCGCAGGCTGCAGGGGGAAACCAAAGACGGTACTGCACGCAGACTCCGGTGGGGCGGGGGTGGGGCGGGGATGGGGCGGGGATGGGGGGCGGTTTACAGGGGCGGAGAGGCTTCGTGGAGGAGAGAACAGCCAGGCTGAGAGCTGGGGGAGGAGCTAGCAGGTGGAAAGGAAGGGCGGTGAGGGCGCAAGGAAGGGTCCAGGCTAGCAGAGTAGCACCTGCACAGGCCACAGCCAGGTGAGGGCCTCGGAGCTTCGGGGAAGGCGGAACATTCTGTCTGGCAGAGTGATGGGGAAAGCCATAGACTGATGGGATGGAATAGATGGAATGGGCCTGAGGGAGACAACTGGTGCTGAGACAAAACCTTCCGGGGAGAGTCCCGAGCAGCACGCATCTCCCCCACATAAAGCCCAGCGGGCATGGAGGCCCAGGGCTGCAGCAGTAGCGGCATTGCTGCAGCGGTGGGGGTCTCCCTCGCTGGACCACGCTTCCCTCACACCCGCATCCGCGTGGCTAGGGCTTCCTCACCTCTCCCCTGTCTTTGCCTAAACAGCACGTTCTCCTGTGGCCTGTCCTAATTACCGTATTTGCAACTTCTACACTTTTCCCTGGTCCTGCTCTGTTATTCTCCTCGGCCCTTGTCATCATTCACACACTATGCATTTTGCTCCTCTGCTGTTTATTGCCCAGCTCCCTCACTTCTTGTCTGTTTTGTTCACAGCCTAGATGCTGGGCACATAGAAGGTACTCAATAAAGATTTCTGGGATGAAAACTGCTCATAATAGCTCCTATTTATCGAGCACTTATAACGTGCCAGGCTCCACCTTCACACTTCACATACATTCCCTTATTTATCCTCACAAACACCTCCCCCCATTTTACAGATGTGCAAACTGAGGCCGAGGTCCATAAAGAAACTTGCTCCAAGCACACATCTAGTCAATGGCAGAGCTGGAATTCAGAATCTTAGGTCGGGGATCTGCAATTGCTACTGCTGGGTTCCCTCGGGAGACGGCTTTAGCATTTCCAAGAACAGACGATATGTAAGAAGGGTGTGTATTTTTACATCCCTCCTCATTGTGTGCACACACACATAGTTCAGAAAACAAATTTCAACAACTGCATGTTCAAATTCAGAGGGCAGATTTGCAAATCCAAAGCGGTAGTGTTGGCTAAGTCCTTGGCATGAACCTCCAACCCGCGGACGTTGGTCAAGAATTTTTCGGTAAATCTGTTGGGTGGAACTCCAGTGGGGTGGTTCCCAGGCTACCCTGGGGAGCCTGTTAACTCCTGCATCCCTCCCAGAGTTTCAGGCTTTGCCCCGGGCACCAAGAGTCCAGACGGGAGGCTGCCTGCGGGGGAACTGACAGAAAAAGCGCTCTTTCTCCCTAAGAAACAGTCTAACAGCCATGGCCATGACCAAGTGTCTTATCTGAGCTGTGAATAAACAACAAGGACAGAGAACAGTACCCTGACTCATTTCACCCTTTCAACCTCTGCTCGAGGGTGTGAGGGGTTCTTGTCCTGTTATCTCATGGGTGGAGGCTGAGAGGTCAGGGACTCTTGCCAAATCCCAAGGCCAGGCTTGGGGCCCTGGACGGGGACTCAGCCCAGGACAGAAGCCCTCAACGCCCTGTGTGTTCCTTGGAAGGTGTCGGCCAAGCTGGCATCCGTTGTGAGGTCCAAGCGCATCTCCTGCAAAGCTCCTGAGTCTGAGAGGGGAGGGGTCAGATTTTATCTGCTCTCCCTCACCACTTCCCCCATCAGCCAAAGCCCAAGCTTTGAGTGGCTCTCAGTTGGTTTCCCTGGGGGAGACGAGGATGACACAAATGACTGTTTTTCATTTCCCAGACCCCACCCAGTGCACTTTTAAGATGTGGAAATTTTATTAAATCCCTGGGCGCAGCTTCTTTTTATATGTTCTGTGGTTTAACTGTCCCTGGGTCTTTTTGCTTATGGTTTGAACTTTTTTCCCTCCCTCTTAAAACCTGAGAGTTTTCTTTCTCCGCTGTCTCTTAACTGCCCCAAGTGCTAAATTCCTAGTATTTGCTATAGGCCTTGCACACTCGGACAGTACATGCATATTGACCCGCGTCCAGTGGCTCCCGCTGCGGGCTCGAGTCCCCAGTAGGAGTCTGGGCTCCCATCCGCCTGACCTCCCCTCACTCCTGCCCCACTGGGACCACATGGGGCATTTGTTCCTGCTGCTGCCCGTTGACCTTTGCCGCCGCCCCCCCCCCAGTCCATTCAAATTTGTCCCTTCCTCAAGGCCCAAGGTGAGTCTCTCCGGTCCACAAAGTCTTTTCTGACCACTGATGCCCACAGGGCTTTGTCACTCCTCTTACATCCTGAAGGATTGTGTCTGCCTCACCGAGCTGGTGGCACAATTTGACTCTCGAATTACCCTTGAAAAAAGATGTAATGAATTATAAAGACATGAATGTTTATTTTAGAAAACTGAACTACCCCACCCTCAAACCTGGTCCAAACCCCCCGATCCCAGCCCCCCAGGTAACCCATTATAAATTGGTTGGTACTTTGCATTATTTAATTTTCTTCGTTCACACGCATTCAAATGAACTGTCTTGAAAGCAAGAACAGGAGCTGAGGCAGGCTTCCCTGGTTCCCCAAGCATCCGGCCAGGCTTCAGCCATTAGTGCTCAATTCCTTCTACATGCACTGTCCCCCTGGCTCTGGACAGCCAGCCCCAAGAGCAGGGGGTAAGACCTCCTTTTCACAGGTGAAGCTACAGAGACACAGCAGACTTCATGGAGTCACCTGAGGTCACAGAGCTAGTGAGAAAGAGAGTGAAATTGGAACTGGCGTCTTCTGACAAGCCCAGCTGTTCTGGGAAAAATGCCGAAGGATGCTTGACTTCCCTAAACCTCACTCCCTGAGTGCCCTGCTCTGCAGAGCTGAGGTTAGCAAAAAACATGTTGCAATCCCTCTTCGCTCCGGGGGCAGCCAAGCCGGGGTTCTCATCTGTGACTTGATACGGGCCCTGGGTGGCAGTCCCTTTCACGCCTCTGGTTCCGTGTCCACCTGGGTGAATCATCAACCATCCGCCAGCTGTCACTTCACCTTTAGCTCGGTGCGGTGTGAAGCTTGTTTTCTTTTGCTGGTATTAAACAGTCACCTCTGACATGTGGTGAGATGCAGGACGTTGCCTCCAAGGCAAACACGGATCCGCAGGAAAAAGATCTGTAGAATACAAGTGCTCTAGGGTGCCAAGAACTGGTTTCTCCCTACGAAGCTTCCACAGCTGGCAGGGATGTCACCTGCCTTCAGGAAACAGATGGGATGTGTGGGTAAGCTCCTGGTTACTGACTCGGGGGAGAAGCAGGAATGCCTGGCTGAGTGCTGGGGGCATGAACCAGACCAGGCAGCCCCAGGGGCCCAGAAGGCCCTGTTCCTGGACTCACACTTCTCATGTGAAACTCAGATCTGTGGGTCAGCACAAACCTGGTCCCGGGCCATCTTTCTGCAGTGCCTGCTGAAATCCCAACCACAGTGGGTGGGCGGGTATGTCTTGATGATTAATTGCCATAGTGGTGTCAATGTCCTCTCAAGGGACTTGATTTCAGCGCTGGCGGCCTGTGGAGGGTGGTTCTTAAGAGAACCCTGGTGAGTGTGGGAAGGCTCTGGGCCCTGGCCTGGACCCCTAGCCCCGCTCTGTGCAAGAGTTTCCCAAAGGGCCACTCGGGATGATTGTAGCTGCTTCAAGATACCTATTTCTTTTATTTCAAGAATTACCTATTTATTTTAATATGTTTTAAAAGATACTTAGCACATCAAACGCGCAATTTCATGTATACTATTACTTAGGAGGAGGCTAAACATTTTTTTTAAGTTGGCTTGATTAAAGTAAAAAAATTAAGCAAATGATAGTACAGGTTATGAGAGTGTGGTAAAACCAATGGAGGAGCTTGAACAATTGGCGTTTGGGAAACACTACTTTCTGGGAGAATCCGATATTCATGCCAAACATAGGGACCAAGCCTAGATCCAGATGAGGGGATGGTTAGAGATTTCTCTCTGTGGAACCACATTAGTCCATTTCCAAGCTTTCAACGTGTATGAAAGCTAGATTGGTAAGGGAAAGCCAGTAAGACGGGTTTTTTGTTTGTTTTGGTTTAATTGAGACTTTACAGTATATGGGGCCCTGGGGGATAGAGATGAACAGCTGCCACCAAGCGGGGCGATTAAAAATAGTCTGTGCAGTGAAATCTGAATTGGCAGGGAGGGCGTGTCGCATACAGTCAGGATGAAATGGGTCATCAAGCTTTCAACTCAGCAGATGATTTTTTTTTTTTTTTAAGTAAAGAAAGAAAAATAGGTACAACTCTTTGTATTTACCTACGGTCTTTTTTTGAGCTTTTGACATAAGAATGTGGTGTTTAGATAGCTGTAGCTCTACTGTGTATACATGCCATTCTGTTTGGCTTTATTAACCCAACATGAATTCATTTGGGCCTCTCCTTATATGTCAGATGTCTACAGTCCTCATGTGAAGTGTGAATCACAATCAGCTGGAGAACTTGTTAAAACGCAGATTCCTGGACCTGCCTCCCAGGATTCTGACTCAGTCGTCATCTGCATTTTTAACAAGCTCTTCAAATCCCGGGATAAAGGTGTTCCTGGACCTCCCTTTGAGAAACCTTGAAGCTTGGGGAATATACACGGTCCAGATGTGGAGTCCACCCTCAGAACCCAGTCTAGGGAGGGAGATGAGACACCACAGTAAGTCACAAGGTAGAAGGTACCCAGTGCAGCTGGAGAGCATGAGATAAAGTGCAAGGAAGCTCTCACCACCATCTCCCACACCCAGGGGTGCTGAAGCTTGACCCTCGGTTCTGAGAAGTTTCCACACTTTTGCTGGATTGTATTCCAGCCAACCTTGAAGTACATATTCATAGTATTACTTCTACCTCTAGCAGAAGAATCATTTCAGTGATGTGGGAGCTTATCTTTCATTTTGGTGAAGGGTAGTGGGGAGGAAAACACTTGTCTTGGATAGAAATCAGACTCGGGTTGCAAGAACTGGGTGCTCTTCCGAAGCTGTATGGAGGTGACATGCAGCCTGAAGAAATACAGCCTCCCAATACCCCCCACCCTCTACTGCTTACCAACGGAACCAAGAAGGAGGTCCGGAAGGCTCCTCTGAAGGGAGTTAGAGATCTTGTGAGAGGCTGAGGCAAGACCAAGAGCTGGGACCTCCTCTCACAATATCTGATTCATCACCACCCACCACCCCTCCCTGAGGGTCCGTGGCCTAATAAAAGGGAGTTAGACCCGAGTGTTAGAAGACTCTGGGGACTCCATCTGAGAGGATCTGAACCACTAAGGCTGGTTCCTCAGGGACTTCACACACTTACTTCATGGTTTGGCCCAGGACTTGGTCTGCCTTCACCCAGCAGTTCTTTCCTGTCAAACCACAGCCCTGACACAGGGGAATGTGCTTTGGGGGTTCTGGTTCCAACCCCGGTCCCATCACTCACAAGCTCAGAGACCTGGGAAAAGACTTCATCTTTGGTCATCAGTTTTCTTATCTGAATCCAGGGCAGTTGGGAGGATTAACGGGATAATGTATGTGAAATATGTCAGATGAACTCTCACAGATGCTAACTACCACGGGTCTGGGAGAAACTTTACCTTCATTAATTTATGCATACTCCTTCTTATTTAATCTTCCAAGGACATAGAGAACATTCTTCTTTTTTCCAAGTCCTCTTTACTAATCAGTGAGCATCTGTGAGGTGCCAAGGCTCTGTGTTAGGGGCTGGAGATGTGTGAATTCAGCACACCCCGCCAGAGGATGCCCCAGAACTGTGGGAGAGAGAGGGCCACAACAGAGACAGGTACAAGTGTCCACAGGGCTGTAGACCTTCACTGTGCCCTGGACTCCTGGGTGGTTGAGTGAAGTGTTCCACCCCTGTTTAGAATAATGCTTTTGAAAGCATAAGATTACAAAGGAAACCAATAATACTGAAATATAGTTATGGAACCATTTTGAAAAATGAATTTGTGATCTAGTAGATATGGTTCTCTTTTAACACAGTAAATGAGATCTAGCAGATTCAGTAAGTACTGTGTTTTATTTCTTCACTTTTTCTGCTTCCTATCTGTCTTCCTTCCTTTGGGGGCTCCAAATACATGTGTGCCAGTCTGCTTGATGCTGTCCCTCAGCTCACTGATGCCCTGTTTACTGTTTTCTGTGACCTTTTTCTCCCTGTGTTTCCACTGAATAGTTTCTATTGCTGTATCTTCAACCCCACTAATCTTTTCTACTACAGTGTCTAATCTGCTGTTAATCCCACCCAGTGTAATTTTTTTTTTTTTTTTTGGCGGTTCGCAGGCCTCTCACTGCTGTGGCCTCTCCCGTTGCAGAGCACAGGCTCCAGACGCGCAGGCTTAGCGGTCATGGCTCGCGGGTCCAGCCGCTCCACGGCATGTGGGATCTTCCCGGACCGGGGCACGAACCCGTGTCCCCTGCATCGGCAGGCGGACTCTCAACCACTGCGCCACCAGGAAAGCCCCCACCCAGTGTAATTTTCACTGCAGATATATTCTTTTATTTCTAGGAATTTGATTTAGCCATTTTTATATCTTCCATGTCTCTCCACAACATTCTGTGCTTTCCTCTAACTTTCTAAAGCACATGGAGTATATTTTTCGATAGCTCTTCTAATGCCCTTGCCTACTAATTCTATTATCTGTGTCATCTCTGGGTCTATTTCTATTGAATAATTTCTCTCCTCATTACGGATCATATTTCCCTGCTTCACTGCATGCCTGGAACTTTTTCACTGGATACCAGACATTGTGAATTTGACATTGCTGGGTGCTGGCTTTTTAAATTTCTTTTATATTCTTTTAAATATCTTTGAGCCTTTGTCTGGACACTGTAAATCAGAGACAGTTCAATATTTTTGATCAGAGGTCAACAACCTGCAGTCCAGGGACCAAATCTGGCTTCCCTTTCTGTTTTTGTATGGCTCATGAGCTAAGGAAGGTGTTTCTGTTTTGAAATGGTTGAAAGAAATTAAGAGAATATTTTGTGATGTGAAAATTGTATTAAATTAAAATTTCAGTGTCTATAAATAAAGTTTTATTGGCACACAGCCACGAGCATTCATTTCCGTACTGTCTGTGGCTGCTTTCGTGCTACCATGGCAGAGTTGAGTGATTGCAACAGAGAACCAAGTGATCTGCAAAACTGAGGATATTTACTGTCTGGCCCTTCACACAAAAAGTTGCCTACCCTTGCTTTTGAGGCTTGCTTATAAGCACTGTTAAGCAGATAAATGCATCCTTTAGTCCAGGGCTAACTCTGCCCCACTTTGGCTGGTGGGAGAAGGAACATCTTAGGCCTGTGTGAGCTCTGGTTTTTGTTCCCGCTGATCCTCTGGGAGGTTCTTTCCCAGCCTCAGGTAGTTTCCTCACAGGCACGAGCTGATGATGACTCAGCTGAAGACTCCAGGGGGACCCTTCTGCAGGTCTCCAGAGCTCAATCTCTGAGCAGCTCTCTGCTCTCTAGCTCTCTGCTCTGCGAATTCTAGCTACTTGGCCTCCCTGATCTTCAACTCTGTCTCCTCAACTCAGACAGACCTCCAGGCTCCAGCTAGGTCCCTCTCCCTCTATGGTAGCCTGGGAACTCTTTAGGCAGGAAGCAAGGGCAGCATCCAATGTCTGAAAACCACAATTTCATACATATTTTGTTCAGGTTTTTAGTTGTTAAAGGTGGGAGGTAAATCCAATTTCTGTTAGTCCATCATTGCCAGAAGCAAACTAAACACTGTATTTTAAAAGAAGAGATGAGTATAAACTTATCTTTACAGCAACAAGAATGCTATGTGAAAATGTCATTTTTATTGGTGATGAAGTCAGATACTGCTAATTCTCCTGGAGTTCACTGCCTGCATTCATAATTGTAGGGAATCAAATTCCGATTAGAGGTTAGTAAAAGTAAAGATGTCCTTTTCCTCCCCGTACTAATTTGTAAACCTTCTGAATATTTTTCACAGTCTCATGGTTTCCTGGATAAGAGCTCTTGTGCTGAGACGCTAACAGTAATTATTTTCTTCTGAGTACCAAAGAACTTTTAATTGGCCCTCTTATGGAGCTTATTGTCAATTGTCCTTGGAGTATTTCAAAAAGTCCCATGTTTTGTGTAAAACAGAAGCCTCAGTTTTTTTTCTCCGTGGGCAAAAACATCCCAGTGCCTTCCAGCATAGCATCCACGTTTCATCATCCTGAGCCTTGTTTGTGCTGATCTCTGGACTCATCAGTGTCGCCGCATTCCTTGTGAACTGTGGGGACCGTTATCAGCTCAGGGCCCACACAAAGCCTGACGGCCAGTCTTCCCTGACTCTGAACGACAGCTTTTCCCGTACATTCCAGCAGCCTTCTGACTTCTTTCTTAACAGCACTGCACTTCTGGTTTGTATTCTGGTTATGACGGAGGATGGTCCTTGGGCTGCGCTTCCTTTCGTAAGTGTGTCTTGCTTTTTCTTTTTGTTTTAAAACAAATTCTGTATTTGTTCATGAAAACAAATCCCCACTAAATGTTCCTTTTAGTGGTCATAAATGTTTATGGTCTTGTTATAAGTTTGGGTCATTCTGCCAACCACTAAATGGTTACGGGGTCGTTTTTGGAGACTCAGTTTCATCCTTCCCAATGGCAGGATGAACAGAGAAAGGAACTAGCCAGGGTTTTCACTCCATTATACTTAAAAAAAATAATAAAAGTAGCTAATTAGAACTATTGATTACTATTAGTGATCACTGCGGATAAAATGAATCTACAATTGGGAGATTAAGACATAGAAATAGGTAAAATCAAGTTCCTTATTGTTAGCAATCCTATTTATCTTATCCTCTCATTAACCCTTAACAGATTTTTTTGTTTAAGTAATTGCTTCTTTTTTCTTGGATTTCTTGAGGCTTGAATAGAACTCTTTTTTATTTCACGTTAATCTTTAAGATGCAAAATCGATTCTCAGAATATTGATAGAGATGTGGTTACCAGCTGAACTGGGGGCATCAATGGCTGTTATAGCTGTCCCGTCTTTTCAAATGACCAGGAGGAAAGGCCTCCCCTCCCTCTCCTGTAAAGCAGTGCCCCCCTCAGCTGATTAATATCATTTATACCCCATAAAATTCACCTGTTTTAAGTGTTGGATTCAATGACTTTTAATAAATCTAGAGTTGTGTAATCCTCACCACAATCCGGTTTTAGAACATTTCCTTCACCCCAAAGCAATTCCATCCTCACCTCCAGCCTCAGGCCACCAATAATCTACTTTGTCTTTACAGAGCTATCTCTTCTGGACACTTCATGTAAGTGGATTCATACAATATTTGATCTTTGTGACTGGCTCCTTTCACCAGCATCACATTCAACCATGTCACAAGCATTGATACTTTATTCCTTTTTATAACCACATAGTATCCCATTTGTATGGACCCACAGCTTCTGTTTAGCCACTCACCAGTTGGATATCTGGATCGGTTCCACTTTTTTGCTATTCTAAAGCATGCTCCTTATGAACATTTACACACAAGTCTTTGTGTGAACATAGTTTTGACTTCTCTTGGGTAGATACCCAGGACTGGAATTGATGGGTTGTGGGGTGAATTCATGTTTAACATTTTTTTTAAAAGCCAAACTTTTCAGTGACTGTACCAATTTGCATTTCCACCAGCAATATATGAGAGTTCTTGTTCCCACTCAGATTTAACTGCCTTCCTTTCAGAATAGTTACCCCCTTCCACAAAGTTTGACACAAGCTAGAAGGCAGATTTCCAAAACATAACAGATTTCCAGTACCACTGGATTATCCACCCTCAGGATTTATCCCCCATATCCCAATCAGAAGGTTTCACAAACTTTTGATTAACTTATTTTGAATCTTGTGACCTGATTTACTAAAACACAATTTTTACTTACTCAATAATTTTCCTGTATTTCCTTTCTTTGTGCTACTGTTCCCCAAACATGGCACTCACATAACCCTTTATGCAATTTATTTTTTTACATATCTGTCTACCCCAACTAGACAAGAAGCGCTCTGGAAGGAATATTTTTGTATCCCAAGTGACCAACACAAAACGTGGCATAAAGTGGGCCTTAAAAAGTGTTTGCTGAATAAATACTTAAAGATGCAACATATACATTGGGTTCAAATATACTCTAATTTCCAAGTCAGCTTGTTTTCCTTCAAAAGGGCCATATACTTTGCATAGGACTGATTCATTGAAGAGGAATCTTAGGGTTTAAGAAAACCTTGGCAAGAAGTCCAAACCTTTTAGCTTATGTGACAAATCTGAAGGCTGGATCAGTAAAGTGACTTGCCCAAGGTCATCTGCATGTGCTGGTTAGGAATATGCCATTACTTCTGGAAGAAACCCTGCCATGAAGAGAGCAGGTGAACTGAAGTGTTGGGGAGACAGAAGTGGGGCTGGTCTGTGAGTAGAATCCTGAAGGCCAGGCCTGAAGTTCATTCGGTAGGAAAGGATATAGAATTACCCAATCAGTATTCTAGTAGATTAACATGGGAGGGGGCGGCTGTGAGGTGGGAGACCAGCTGGAAGGCTAGAAGAACAGCCTAAGTGTGAAGCCAGGAGGGAGGGCCTGGACTTGGTGGGGTGTTTGCAGAGGGGACAAGGGGAGGAGCACAGGGCTATGCAAAATGCACCCGAGACTGGAAAACGGTGCCCCCCTCCTCCCCCGCCGGAAATGGCGGTCTCAGGAGCAGAAATAAGGAAGATGGCACAGAAGTGCAGGTCTGCTGACCATTTATGCATCCTCTATGGCCCTGGGGCAGGGAGCCCAGTGGGAGCCCAGTGGATGAGAGCACTCCCTCTGCACTCATGGTTCCATCCCAATATAAGCTCTACCACCACCACTCACAAGCCAGTGACCTCAGGCCAATGACTTAATGACCCCAAGCCTCAGTTTCCTCATCTGTAAAATGGGGCGATAATGCTTCCCTCTAGGGTTGTAGGGAGGATTCACTTAGGTGATATGTTTAAGGCACTTAGACCTGAGCCTGGTGTGTGGCCAGCGATCAGTTCCCAGTGGCCTTGGTTCCCCCAGTCCTGTAATCTCTCTGTCCTCACAGAAAACTTGAGTTGAGGCATGTTCAGTTGGGAGCAGTGCTCCCAGCAGGAGTTGCTTCAAACTGGGCACTCCATGTTTGAACTTCTATATAAGGTGAGAGAGAAATCATCTGATTCTTTGGAGTTTGTGGTAATGTTTTAAACTTACTCAATTGGAAATTTCTTAAAGGAACTAGCAATTTTTTAAAAATGCCATGTTCACACAATTATCCAAGTCCTAAACCAGTCATCCGAAAGAAATGGTTTAGCTACAATATCTGGTGCAGTTTTCAAATGTCACTCATAGGGCCTTGGGTGATCTCAGATAAGACTGGGGCTGCCCTGCGGAAAAGGGGATTGAACTCCCACCTCCTCTTTGACTAGAACTGCTCCCCTTCCAGCTGTCATATTATTATTGGGTTTCTCAGTAAGACAAATACGACTTCATTTGAAGAAAAGGTTTCACTTTTTTGGAAAACTCTTGTAATGGTAATTTAACAAATATACCAGATTGATAATGACAACCAAATGGTGAATCTTCAAAGATAAAAATAAGTTTTATATAAAACTTCAAATTCGTTAATTGGCTGGACAAGTATATGTTTCTGGAGACTAAAGAAGGAAAAATGTCATAGGATACAAATACCTTTTCCGTAGTAGAATGGTGTTTGCATTTTTCTAACCGATACCAGTGTCCACACCAATATTCCGGAATCCTCTTTAGAAAGAGTAGGGGAAAATGCAAATCCAACCTTGGGCAAGCATTTCATGCTTGCCCCTATCTGTTTAGGAAACAAATTATTTCACAAAAGAACCACATTCCATGAAAAGTATGTTTGTTCTCTCTTAAACATAATCATTTCCTCTGGAAGTCTGATTCAAGTAAAGCATCTTAAGAAACTCAAAATTAGTTTGTAGACAACTGAATGTCATACTCCTTTCTGAATTTCACAAAAGTGTTTTCAAAATTAATTGCTCCATTTTATACTATGCTTTGAAACTCAAATGTGTTATTATTTCATGGCCTTTACTGCCTATTAGATATCAAATCCAGTTACTTCCTGCATTTTAGTGAACTTTTTTTTTTGCACAAACATGTATATGCTTGTTTATTTACAAAAGGTTCCATTTTTAAATGTGGACTCTGAGTATATTTTTAGATTCTAAATAAATCGATAGGGAGGAGGAGAGCATACGATTAAGAATCCAGGGCTTCCCTGGTGGTGCAGTGGTTGAGAGTCCACCTGCCCAGGCAGGGGACATGGGTTCGTGCCCTGCTCTGGGAAGATTCCACATGCTGCGGAGTGGCTGGGCCCGTGAGCCATGGCCGCTGAACCTGCGTATCCGGAGCCTGTGCTCCACAATGGGAGAGGCCACAGCAGTAAGAGGCCCGCGTACTGCAAAAAAAAAAAAAAAAAAAAAAGAATCCAGACCCTGGGACCAGATGATCTAAGTTCCCATCCCAGCTCAGCCACTTACTAGCTCTGTGACTTTCCACGGGTCACTTCACTTCTCTGTGCCTCATTTAGTGGGAACGATAAAGTGGGAATAATAACTGTACCTCTCTCATCGGGCTGTGAAAACTATAGGAGTTAATATATATGTAAAGTGCTTTGAATAGCACCCGGTGTACAGTAAGTGCTCAATAAATGTTAGCCATTATTAGTTACTCTTGGTTTCCTAGTGTAGTCAGGGTATGCTTTGGTAGGTTTAATTGATTATTCTAGTTGATAAAAGGCTGCTATGTAGACTATGAATCGATTAGCACTTTTTATACAAATGGAATATAAATCAACGGTATTCAATTTAAAGACCCTGCTGGTCATAAGTCTACAGACTTTTGGGGCTGAAGGGACAGTACAGAACATCTTATTCAATATCTTTATGTCGTGGCTGAAGACCCCCCAGCCCCACGGGGCTGAAGCCACTGACCGAAAGCCACGGAGCAAGGCCGAGAACAGCCAGGATGTGGTTGCTTCCGATGACGCTTCAGGATCTCAGCAGGCTGCAGCGAAGTTTCCATTATGGCATCAATTATCATCGCACTGATAAGCCAGCTACTGGAGCATTCTGTGCCCATCAGAATGACAAAAACATTTACATATTTGGAACTGTCAATATACAAAGTAAATATAGGTAAGGAAGCCGGCTTTGCTTTACACCCTCATGCTATTCTTTACTATCCTGATAGAAAATGCTTGCAGTTGGGGGTGTTTCTATGTGTTTGCATTTCAAACATGCCTTGCAAGACATTTTTTTTGTTAAAACTATAATAAAAAGCAGTCTGATGGATTAGAAATAGAGAAGCCTGGCACCACCCAGGCTTTACCACTGGAAGCATTTACACCTCGGGAGGCGCACAGATAGGGCACACGCAGATAATCAAAGTTTTATTTAAAATTGCAGAACACTTAAAAATAAACAATATAATATGCTTGAATGTTTAGTGTAACATAGAAAAAGGCTTTCAAATACACTAAAACCTTCAATTTTACCCCAAAGTATGCTATGCAGCCAGTCGAAGTGCTTTGACAAGCATCCCTCTCTACAGATGGCTGGGGTAGGAGGTAGGCTGCGGAGTTCCCTGCAGGCAGGTGGTCTTCCTAGTCAGACTGACGACGTTTCTTCTTGTGACTCTCAATCGCCCTTCTCAGCACCTCGTCCTGGATGAGATCAGACATTCTCACGTCTGTGTGGCTACAGCCAATTTTCGGGCAACTGTGAGGGATGAGAAAATCAAGTCAGGCCGCTTCACCTTAATGCCTTCAGCATAAACTTCTCTCACATGGAAGAATTTAAGTGAGAGCATTTTTTTTTTAATTGAATGAAAGATTCTTTAAATTCTATAGTGTTTTACAATTTTCGGAAGTTTCTCACAGGTGATTTCATATAATCCAAAAATAACCCCTTGTTTTTCTTCTCACCCCTATCTTGCCCCTCCCCCTCCCTCTCCCCACCGAGAGCCACGAGTTTGTTTTCTGTATCTGTAAGTTGGCTTCTTTTTTGTTTTATTAGTTTGTTGTATTTTTTAGATTCCACAGGTAAGTGATATCACACAGTATTTGTTTTTCTCTGACTTATTTCACTTCGCATAACGTCCTCCAAGTCCATCCATGTTGCTACCAATGGCAAAATTTCATTCTTTTTTACAGCTGAGTAGTGTTTACGTGAGGACATTTTACCAAAAAAGGAGCACACTTTAAAAATCAGGACCGATATACACTTATTCATTTGCTCACCGGGTCATTTGTTCACTGAGCCAGGGCCTGTCCAGCACCGGGGGCAGGGCAATGCCCACTTCACAGCACTCACTTTGCAGTGGGGGAGACAGACCTTCGCTAACTCAACTGCATAGATGCTTGCTGTGAGTTCACGTGGCATTAAGTGCTACAATGGCTAAAAAGCAGGGTCAAGGGAGAGAGTGTGAGCTAAGGGGCTTATCTAGAGGGGGTCAGGGCAAGGCTCACTGGGAGGTCTTATCTAGAACAAGGGCTGCGTGAGGCTCTGAGGCTCGGGCTGGGGCAGCAGCACGTGTAGAAGTCAAGGAGATAGTCGCTTGGTGCCCGGGAGTAAAAGAACAAGGTCAGTGTGGCTGGAATGCCCAGGGCAAGAGGGAGGGCATTTGGAGACTTGGTTGGAGGGCGTGTGGGGCTTTGGATTTTATTTTAAATGTGAAAACAATGGAGGGGTGGAGATAGGGGAGGGATGGGGTTTGGCTTACATTTAGAAAACATGATTCTGGCTGTTTAATACAGAACACAGGCAGAGGGGAAGCAGGGGAGAGAGGGGGGGTTGTGCAGCAGCCAGCAGAGTGAGGGCAGCTTGGATGAGGGTGTAGCAGTGAGCAGCCTTGGGATACAACCGGAAATAGAACCTATGGGACTTGCTGATGGACCCGATGTGGAGGGTAAAGGAAAGAGCTGAGCTTTGTGCAGAGTCTGGCCCGAGCCGAAGGGGACTGGTGATACCCTTCATCTCCATAGAAACAACAGGAAAGCCAGGATGGGATGGAGTCAGGCAGGAGTCCTGGTTGCTACATGTTGCCTCTGAAATGCCCACTAGTCCTCCCAGTGGAGAGACTGAGTGGGCTGATGGGGACTCAGGGGAAAAGCTGTGGCTGAAGAAATCAGTGGGTGAGTCACGGTTCTGTTTACATGTGGTCTCCTCTGAAGGCAGTGGGCTGGATGAAGTCACCTGATTTCTTCTCAACATGAACCAGACTCTGGTAGAGTGCCCAGTTTTGGAGTCAAGCCAACCTAGGTCTGAATTCTAACCCCAATGCCTACTTGCTTATTATGAGACCACCGGCAACTCACTTGACCTTTTGGAGCCTCTGTGTCCTCAGATTTATAATAGGGGCAGAATCCCAATTTCACGGGGCTCCAGGCAACACAGTGCTCAATAACTTTCATTCCCTTCACCATCTCCTATGACTATCACCAGTCTCCTGATGAAAGTTGCTGATCTGTCTATAGATTGCATACCTCCAACACAGACGGGCGCACATTCGTGCATTCATTTGACCCTCTTACGTGATTGGCCCTGTGCTAGTTCCAAGCACCCAGCTGTAAAATACAAATATAGGTTCTTGCCCCACACAGAGCTCTGGCCCAGTGATCTGAGACAGCCCTCCAAAAAGCACAGATCAAAAAGAACAAATTCAAGACAAACGCTATAAACCAGAAGGGGAAGGAAGCGGATCATGGGAGCTCTAATTTGTCTAGCAGTAGAAAGCTCCACAGTTCAACACAAAAGTGACACTTTTTCTTGGTCTTGATTTCTGGACCAAGGCCTCTTTATATTAGAGGAGCATTAATCAATGTACTGAATAGTATGCTTGCTAACAACGTTTATATTCAAAATACTGAAATGTGTCCTGTATGGTTGGGGACATGTGTTAAAATGTGATTAAAGAAAGGCAATCATATGAAAGACGATGGGGGTGATTTGGCCCAGGTATGATGATTTGGCTTTGCGTTAGGGGAAGGATTGGAGGTGCTTGAGAAATGCTTTACACTGGTTTACAACACCCTGCTGTCTCAAAGTGAATTCTTTCTTTCAGTATGAAAGTAAATAAGGTGAGATTATGAAAAGGATACGGACGCTTTCCTGACTTCAGCAAAGGCAGTTTTCATCACTTCAACTTCCATGACATGGAAATGCAACCTGAAGTCGGTGGCTGGGATGACCCTCCATTAATGCTTATCAACCCACTGATCATTCGCACTGACTGCCAGGCTGTAATCCCCCCCACTTCACAGAACAAAGTCTTTAATACCAATAGTCAGACAGTGAATAAGCTGCTTTAGGGAAGTGGAGAGCGAGGTGGGGAGGACTTCCTGATGACATCAGTGGTTTTAGTCAGTAAATGAGAGCATTCTGAGAATGTGTGATGGGATTAACCACACCAGTCAGTTGCAGAGCTGGCGTGCACTTTAACCCAGGGCCACCCGTGTCACACAAAGAGGTCTGAGCTCACTTAGGGTATCAGCCCAGGGGACAGAGGCATTAACCAAAAAGCCCTCCCAACGGGAGCCAGATGGCCTAAAGACACAACTACAGGCTCAAGGGTGAAAAAGACCTGGGCTCAAGCCTCCTGGCTGTGACACTCTGGGCAACTGATGTCATTAATGGGTCTCAGTTTCTTCCTCTAGGAAGGCAGAGCATAGGGTTGCTGCGAGAATGAGAAGGATGCATGTAACAACGGTCCAGGAATTCACTCAGGTGCTTGATAAGCTGGTTCCTGCTCTAGGATACAACTTCTGTTCTCTCTCGAACCTTGTGGAGAAGAACCGGGCCCACCTACAATGCTGGCAGGAGGCAGGCGTTGTGGGAGCACAGGGGCGGGGCACCTTGTGCAGCACAAATGGGGGTTCCAGGAAGGCTTCCCAGAGGAGAGGTCGATGCAGGAGAACCTTGTTTCTCACGCCGTCTCAATTAAACAAACACAAGTTTCTAAACTAAAGAGGAGAAGACAAGGTCATAATGACATGATACTGAATCAGGGCACTCCTCCTCCGGAGAAAGAACACTCTATAAGCATTAGTGCATTCATCCCCACGACATCCTGGTGAGCAAGATAGGCGTGGCAACACACAGTCTTAAGCTCTCGTGTCATTACTGTGAAAGAGTCAGACCTACAGGCCTGGAAGGAGAGGCTGGGTCCTGAACTGGGGTCACTGATGGGGCAGAACATTCCACTGCAGCAGTGGGCAAGCGTGTAAGTGTCTGCTGAGTGAAGGGACCGAGTCTTAGGGGGTCCCAGAGGCTCTGGGGACCCTAGGCCTCAGCATCAGCTCAAAAGTACAGGATTCTGGGTCTGACGAGCTCCTGGATCTGGGCCCCAAGAATTCCAAAGTCCAGCCCAAGCTCTAGAAAGCAGGTCTGGAAATGTGAGTGGGATGGATTCCCATCATACCTAAACACAGAGTGTAACTCTATCCTACATCCTCTGAGTCTAAAATAATGTGTCACCAAGCAGTGAGGTAAGTAATACAAACATGAACGGTCTTGACCTCAATAACCCGACTGCTGTTTGTTCAGCGCGCTATAGTCCAAAAAGAGCTTTCTCCTGAGTGCTTTGCTTCTCCACTGCCAAGAAATTTGCTGGTCCAGACCTAGACCGGAACTCCCCACTGTTCCTTTGATCCTGAAATTCTGTGAGACGTCGGTATTTCCATTTTACAGATGAAGACACTGAGGCTCTGAGAGGTTAACGGACTTGTTGGTAAACGGTTAAAATAGGGCCTCCAAGCGCAATGCTGGAGTTCTGCTATTCAACGACACCTTTCTGTTCAACTTAATTGTACTCTCCGTACTCTTAAATGTGACTGTTTGTTAATATAGCCTCTGTTCTTAAACAGAAAAGGAAAGAAATGACTATGGATAACAGGAAATATCTTATTAATATGAAAATCATAAGGCAGCTTTATTAGTAAGATAATAAACAGCCTGATTATTAAGAGATGTGTTTTAAGGAATTATTCTAACTATTGTATTTAGTTAGGGCTAGAGTCTCAACAATGGAGACTTTAAAATGGGGTCAGTGCCAGTAACACAATGTAACTGGAACTCCTGTCTGACAAAACATAGTTGGAACCAGCAAGGAGGAAAAACTGAGATTTCTCAGACTGGATGTGTCATAGACATTTTTAAACAAGGGGAAGCTAGAACTGCTCATCGCCCTAACATGTGTCCTGGGAAACAACACGAATTCGCGTTTAATCAGGAACCTCTGGAGTAGGATTTGAAGAGGCCCTGGATTCTGACCTGTTGACGAATACAATGTACCTCATCCTCAAGATCCTGGCACTCCAGCACTGGCTCCTGTGATACCCAACTCGCTTATCTCTCATCCCTTCTCTCCTGGCTACGTCTCAGACTGCTTGGTTGGAGTCTTCTTCCTTTGATTGCCCTTTCAAAATGGCAGAATGCTTTTTTGTGGGTCTATGTTAGGTGCTGGGGGAACGCGGTAAGCAGAGCAGAGCTGGATCCTGGCCTCGCGTTGCTCAGAGCCAGGCCAAGGTCCCGTCCTTGGGGGTTCTCAGCTGGCTGTCACATCTGGTCCAGAGCTGTACCTGTGCTGCTCTGACTCCTCTGTATCAATAACCTTACAGTCAACATCTCACACTCAGAGCTCTCTCCCGAGCTCAAACACCCACATTTTCTGTGCCTCCTGGATACCTCCAGATGGCTGTATTGCTAGGACCTCAAACTTAGCATGACCCAAACTGTGCCTCTTATATTCCTTCCTAAACGTGTTCCCCTTACGACCTCTCTGTCGGCTAATGACATCGCCATCCTTCTAGACACCCAGTTTAGAAATGTCAGTCGTCCTTCCACTTGTTCCCTTCAACTTCCGGCTCCCAAATTCTGTCCATCGTACCTCCACGATCGTGTTCCTCCTCATTTCCCTCCACCTATGACTCCTGCCTCAATCCCAGCTCTCATTATCTGTAACTTAATCTACTGCAAAAGCGTCTGAATTGACATCTTCACCTCATGCCTTTATTCATCCATCTCTTGAACTGCTACTGGAGTAACTTCCTAAAACCCAGGTTGACTCGCCTTATTCCCTCAAAACCCTGCAGTGTTCTCTCATGCCTACAGAATAATGGTGGCAAGAATGATGATGAGGATAATGATGATGGGGGATAAAGTTTACTGACCACGTGACAGGTACTTTAAGTGCTCTACATATATCTTATTCAAATTCCAAAGATACCAATGAGGCAATTACAACTATTATCATCAATTTATAGGTGAGGAAACTAATGAAATCATGACATTTAACACCCTCTACAATGAGTATAGAATAGAGAGAGAATTTACATACACCATTCCCCTATTGCTATTGTCCAGAGCATCCTTCTAGTCACCCACTAACATGCAATAACCGTTGCTGCACCTACTATCCCCCAAGGGGAACAGACTCTGAATAGGGCGAGCCTCTTGGCTAGAAAGAGTCTTCTTCACCATTCTCTGAAATCCTTCTCATTTTTCAAGGCCCAGCAAACATAGTGCCTTCGCTGTAATCCTTCCAGACTTCCTCCACTTGGACTTAACTGTTCTTAACTAAGCTATGAGAACCTGCAGAGTTTGCGGAATCTGCACCCAAGTTATAGAAGTACGACAGAAAAATACCCACCTTTTCCAAATGACGGGTGTTACTCAAGTGCTTCCAAACATCATTTACAATTCAAAAAAGGCAAACGACATTACAAAATCAAAGTATGTAATCAAGAAGATGCACTTAAATGTGAGCCTGCTCTGGGAGTTGCTCCCAGCCATCCTGGGACTTGGGAGAAATGTGCTTTTGTATCAGTGCCTGCCCTTTTCAAATCTGACTCGAGGAGAATGTCACAAACTTTAAGGAAGAAGACCTGTGACATAGAACTATCTGGGGATACCTATTCTTAGCAATTATGTCAACAAATTAAAATTTTGTTTTTCAGAGACTAAACATAGAAAAAAGGAGAAAAAGTAGCCTTAGAAGTCCAGAAACAAAGAAAATTACACTCATAAGGGAAAATGAAAGGTTCCTTAGGGAAATATGGTATCTCAGTTGTAAGCTGGAAAGTCAAAACAGATAAAAATGTGCTCAAACAATCTCGATTTTGTAGTCATTAGGCAGTTCTTCTAGAATAAATAGGCCAAGCTACTTGACTGAATGACCATCAAGATATCTGCAGTCTCAAATGCCCTATCTTTAAGTCCACACCCAGATGAGGAGTGGTGGGGAATTCCAGTTCTAGGTCTGGACCAGCAAACTTCTGGGCGATGAAGAAGCAAGCCACACATCAAAGGGACCTGTTATCACAAGTCCACTGAGAACTGGTCACACCTGCAATTCCATTCCTTCGACAAATCTGTGATAAAAGCATAAGAAATGCCAACCAAGTCAAAGCTAGGCTAGCCAACTCAGGTTTCTAGGTTATTACAGGAACGGAGCCATGGTCCTCCAGGGTTGGAGCATGTGTGCATGTGTGTGTGTGTGTGTGTGTGTGTGTGTGTGTGAGAGAGAGAGAGAGAGAGAGAGAGAGAGAGAGAGAAAGGGGTAGAAATATATATATAAAAGAAAGATTCTCTAAACGTTCCAATTAAAATTTTTTTTCTCATTGCAGTCATCCATGAATTTACTTAAACCATTTGGGAAGTTATTTACGTAATTAAAGATATGAAAGGTTTTCCCAGACAATCAAATCTTGATCATCAAGACCAATTGGATACGAATTCTTATCTTAGGATGATGACTTAATATTTTTTTTAAACAAACTACCTGTGTTGCAGGATGCAAAAAAAAAAAAAAATTATTCTTTTAACCATTCCTTCTTGTTTGGGTAAGTGCATACAGAAAGGGGAAAAGAAATCTCTCGGTATCACAGTTCTCTATTTTTTTCAGGCTCCAGCACAAATTCATAAAAATTCCTATTATCTAATGATTAACATTACATCCAATTCCTTTTTCTTGTGTTCTGAAGGTGTGGTTGAAGCTCCTTCAGTTTCTTCCTGAACAGATTACTAATTTGTTCCCTCATGTCCTGCTTTTCCATGTTGACACTATCCCTCCGGCTGAATGGACTTCAATGGAGAAGTTTAAACGCCTTTTCCTCCAGCATGAATGCACAGCCTCGGACTGACCACCCCTGGGAAGGTGTCACTTCCCTTCCCGTGGCAACTCACCAGGCCTTTTTCTTCCGCTTGTGCTTGGACTCAATCATGCGAACAATGGCTTCCTCTTCATAGGTGTGGCCACATACTTTATTTTTCACTGGCTTCTTCATTTCCAACTGCAATCAAGGAGACATCAGGCTTTCAGGAATGATAGTGATCAGCTTCCAGTAACTTCTCCAAGCCAACAATTATTTGGCACTATGTTTGCCTAGACCTGGGGCTTCCGAGGTTTAACCTCCCCGTCTCATGGCTCTAGATAACTCTTAGGGCAGATGACCACATCAGAAAATGCAGGGAGACCAGTGGCACCAATGACACTTGGCCTGTGGGCCAGGAATTTATTCCTAGATCCCTAAGGGCATCACTGACTGAAAACTCTTTCCCAGGTATACTCTTCAACTCTCATCCCTTTCCTTTCCTCCCTCCTCAACTCTAGACATGAAATGAAGTCAGAAAGCAAACAGGAACCCTTTGCCTCTATGAAGTGAATCGCTTTTTCTTTCAGGGGAAGGAGAAAACAGTACCTGTGTAATGGGGCAGATGAAGTTGGTCTGACTTTGGGTCACAATCATATCTTCATCAACTCCTTCTGTGCCGTCAGCCTCTCTGTCTGCTTGAAGACCACCTAGAGAGAAAAAAGGGAAGTTGCTGAGTCTCGTTGGTCTAACATGTCAAGGACAGGAAGGGATGGAAGGGTCTCTTTGGTGTTAGCCCCTGTGCTAGGCGCTTGGATGCATATTAACTCTTCTGCAGGGGAGGCAGGACTCTGCCCATGTTTGGTAAGGAAACAGATTTGGAGCAGCGAAATAACTTTTTCAAAGTTACAGAGAGTGAATTTGTGAGGGAGTACTGTTCACTAATCAAGAATGTGGCTTTGGAGTCAGAAAGACGTGGTTATCTTTGTCACTTCCAGCTGTGAGACCTCGTGCTAGCAAGGTCTGTTTTTAACGTCTCTATAACTTTGTTGCAAAGATTAAGAGGTGAAGAATTTAGTGTGCTCTGCATAGCTCCTGGCACAAAGACACATTCAATAAATGATAGTTACTGTTGGACAATACAGCAATTCTCAAACTTTTTGGTCTTAGAACCCTTTTGTACTTTTAGAAATTATTGAGGATGCCAATAAACTTTTAAAATGTGGTTTATATTTATCAAGATTTGCCATGTTAGACATTAAGACTTAGGAATTTAAAAATATGTATTTATTAATTCATTTAAAAAGAACAACCCCATGACATGTGAACATAAATGACATTAAAAAAATTAAAAGTAATTATATTTTCCAGAACAAAAAAAAGTTAGAGGTAAGAGTGGCACTGATTTACATTTGTGAAAATATCTTTAATGTCTGGCTTACTAGAAGAGGTTGGATTTTTTTTTTCACGGTTTGCATACTATATATTTATTTTTTCGTCAGTCTAAAAATGATGTCTACACATTTAATTTCTGTCCAGTAAGAAGTGATAAGAGGTTTAAGAAGGCCTAGTTTAAACAATTTCAAAGAACGAAAATAAGTGAGCAAAATTATATTTATCCTAAAATATGTCTTTCCATCCACTCCATAGTGTAATGGCTCCTTGAGGCAACTTCCAACAACAATGACGTTTCTGATGCTTTCTATGGTGGCAGAGAGGTGAGTATCACGGTCTGCAGGGCAGAGCAATAAATATAACTCTAGTAATCCATTGTACATCGAAAGTCAGGGAATACTTCATTGGAATTATTCTCATTTTGGGGGATGAATAAAATTAAATCAAAGGACACAGTACCTGATAAAGGAGCAAAAAGTTTGTAGGCTTTGGTCAAAGAAAGAAAAGGGCCTAATGAGTGAAGAACTTCACTAATGAGTGAAGAAGAAGTATGTATTATAGTTTTCTTCCTTCAGTTTCTCAGCTAGATTCCATTAGTGGAGTTTTCTAAAAGATTTGGAGGAGATTCCACTTCAGATATTATCAGAGATCATCATAAGGTAGTTGGATTTTGATATCTGTGTATATGTGTCCGGTCTGTCGTGATATCACATCACATAGCCTCTGGAAAAACTCACTTATGAAAAGAAAGAGAGTGAAAAGGGCAAATGACATCTTGGTATTATTATGAAGATAGTTTTGACCTTGTGGGTACCCTGAAAGGCTCTCAGAGTACCCTAGGCGTTCCTGGCCCACACTTTTGAGAACTGCTGAGTAAATGAGCGGTAGGGCTAGCTTTGAATACAACTTATTTGATTCTGATATCTGTGTTCTTTTCATGGTCCTTGCCCCTCACCAAGGGAAACTAGATAATAGATGGCTTCTGGATGGGGTACTGAGAGAATCTCATATGAAAGCCTTTCCTTCTGGAGAAGGCAGACTTGTCATTCTGCACTGAAATCAAAGATCAGTAGTGTTTTAAACACAAGTGTGACAGTGCAGTGACAGTGTAGTCCTTCCTCCTCCTTTTTCCCCTCCCTTCTCTCTTCTCCCTTCCCTTCCTTCTTTCATTTTGGCAAAATATTGAATATAGACATTAAAAAGTGTCTCGCTTTTAATGTGTGAGGGAGACCCTTTTATTAAGTTGAGATGGTTCTGCACATCTTTTAGTTCCTACAACTGCTGGCCCTGGCCTTCCCCCTTGGCCAGATGAAGTATACGCTGGAAAAGTACTACTGGGGACAGGAAAAGGGCCACAGAGCACTTGTTCAAGGTCACCCAGTGAACTTATGGCTGAGACCCAGGGATTCTGCCCCCAATTACTCTGTTTTTTTGGTAGGGGTTTCTCTTTGTTTTAGCAACTAGTGCTATTTATATGCCAGCTTGTTGTATTTTCTTAGAGAAATGTCCCCCAAACAGCGCTTATTCCTTGAAGAAGGCAAGAGTGAAGCCCTCAGAGCTTAGGATTTCTCAGACAGAGCGTTTTCTAACCATTGGTCATTAAGGTATGATGCCTGGGGCCTTTCAGCTTTTCAAGGGCCGATAAAAAGGTCTGAGACCTTGCAAACCATTTACTGGTTTCAAAACAGGATAACTACAAAACGGAAAATAATTTTAAAGGTCTACAAAATGTAATGTTGGGTTAACTTCATTAATTGTTGATTTGGTAACCAAAAATATTTCCTTTGGAAGCAATATATACGCTGGATTTAGGTTTTAATTTAATAATTCCCAAGTATGCTAAGATAATTGCTGAGAAATTAATAGCCAATTATAGGTTAAATCACTTACTTGTAGCCAACCGTTTTCCAAAGCAAAATTGTAAAAATACCTTCAAAAAATTTTGCCAGCCATAAAATTATATTTAATGTGGAAGTTGCCATAGCTTAGTATGTTTGCTATGATGTGAGTTGCGGCTTCTGAAATAATTTTCCTTAGATCTATGAAGAGTCTTTGTGCTTCCCAGGACCTGTCTTTGGTATGAATAGCGCAAGAGTCAGACTCTTAAAAAAGAGTCCTCTTACCAACCCAATGATTCTTTTTTTTTTTTTTTTTTTTTTTTTTGTGGTACGCGGGCCTCTCACTGTTCTGGCCTCTCCCGTTGCGGAGCACAGGCTCCGGACGCGCAGGCTCAGCGGCTCCGCGGCATGTGGGATCTTCCCGGACCGGGGCACGAACACCGTGTCCCCCGCATCGGCAGGCGGACTCTCAACCACTGCGCCACCAGGGAAGCCCCAACCCAATTATTCTTCACGATGGTTCAGGAAAGTTGGACAGGTAAGGAGAAAAGTCAAGGAGCAGAGCTGAGAGGTATTCTGATTCTCTGACTTTCCAAAGCCTCCTCTTGCGGGCTGCTGCCGCCCATTTCTGATTGTGCGTTTGACAGTCAAAATAAAAGTATCTGTTTGTCCATTTCTCACAGGGCTTCCTCTGAACTGATAGATTTCTGACCGTATACGTTATACTGTGGAATTCACCAGAAAATCTGTTGGATGAATAACAGGATTCAGCCAATGTGAAAGACTGTGGGTTTTTTTTTTTTTTAATTTTCTATTTTTAAATTTCAAAAAGTAGAGGAAGCAAGAAAGCGCAACTCAAATGCAATGCCAACCACTAGGGAAGGCTGAGTGGGGAACTTAGAAGCTGTAGGTGGCTATCAACAGCAGCGATCACGAAAGAAGAAGGTGACATAAGTGAGACTGGGAAAGAATGCCAATGGTGAGTAATAGCCCACGGACCGAGAGTCTAAAAAGAGAAAGAGCCTCAACAGCTAAAGTTCTCTTGAGCTAGAACATTTCCTCACCCGAAATCTATATTTATTGAAAGTGATATTAACGTTGGGATTCTACAGTGTGCTAAAACAAAAGGTCACATCTGGCAATAAATGTCACTTAACGCTAATCTATACAAAAAGACAAAACTTTTTTTTTTTTTTTTTTTTTGCGGTACGCGGGCCTCTCACTGCTGTGGCCTCTTCCGCTGCGGAGCACAGGCTCCGGACGCGCAGGCTCAGCGGCCATGGCTCACGGGGCCAGCCGCTCTGCAGCCTGTGGGATCTTCCCGGACCGGGACACGAACCCACGTCCCCTGCATCGGCAGGCGGACTCTCAACCACTGCGCCACCAGGGAAGCCCAAAGACAAAACCTTTTGATAAGCCCGCTGAAAGGAAGATTGGAGAGAAAAAATACAGATCGTCTACTAGAATCACAAAAGTTTTAAACTGAGGTTATTTATCCTTATTCTCTCATTTATTGGAGAAAATGGAGATCCAAAGACATTATAGGTTTTGTCCAAAGTCAGGCAGGGAGTTAGTACAGTAAATCAATGTATAGCTCTACTTTCTTGGCCTGCTTAATTTGAATACTAAAACCAGTGTATAGGTTCTGGGAGCCATCCCTCCCTCCCCCAGATTATTATTTTATTACTAATAATACCTCAAGTTTACTAACTGCTACATAGCAGCTACTATGCCAAGCACTTTATATACATTATTTCATTTAATCTGCACAAAACACCCACGAAGAACAACTCTATTGTTGTTCCTACTGAATAGACAAGAAAACTGAAGCCTCCACGATATTTTTAAGGCAAAAGTAGAAAATATCACCATTATAACAAAGAAGTAAGCAGATTAAATCCGTTTGTTATTCAAGAGATCTCAAAAAGAATTTCTGATTAAAAAAGGAAGAACAAGATGATGAGTCACACTGTTTTCCATCCACATAAACAAGGCATATGCTGTCAGAAGTATACGCGCCAGCTGTCAGCTTCCGCCCAGATGGGTCTCAGACCCACACCTAACATCCATGCCCGGGGCCCAAGGCACCCAAGCGAAGTGCTGAGTAGGGAAACCTGGGCAGGAACTAATATCTACAGAGCACCCAGGAGGGATGTATCAGGACTGAGTTAGTAACTTGAATGGGATTTTTTTTGATGTCATAAAATAAAAACCAAAAGGAGAAGACATGAAAATGCTTGTAGTAGTAATTAGGTAAACAATCAAGGATTTCCAAAAGTCTATGAATATTCCCCAGTGATGTGAGGTTAGGAGGTGGGGGAGGGCATTTATTGGATCCCAAGATGTGGGTTCACGGTTAATCAGTGATGGCTGCTGTCAGTGAACAGCTAAATCCTCATCTCAGTCATCCTCCTCCTAGGTGCTCGAGCCCAAACCTTTGGAATCTATCTATCTATCTATCTACCTACCTATCTTATTTATTTTGGCCGTGCTGTGAGGCATGCGGGATCTTAGCTCCCCAACCAGGGATCGAACCAGTGCCCCCTGCATTGAGAGCGTGGAGTCTTAACTACTGGACTGCCAGGGAGGTCCCTGGAATCATTCTTGATTATTCCTTTCCCTTCATTCCTCACATCCAAACCACTGGCAAGTTCTGTTGACTGGTTCTCAACTATATTCCCTAAATCGAAATCTAGCCTCTTTTCTCGATTTCTACTGCATCTTAGTCCAAAGCACTATGGCCTTCTGCCCAGACCTCTTCAGGAGCCTCCTAACTAGAATCCCTGCTTCTTACAGGGGGCACGACCTCCACCCCTCCACCCCCGCCTGCTTCTTACAGGGGCCTACACAGCCAGCTCCTCTGACCAGTCCCCCTCTCACCCACCGTGCTCGAGCCGCACCGGTCTTTCCTCTGCTTCTGGAACATGCCAAGCTCTCTCTCGTCTTCGGCTGCTATCTTAACCTGCCTGGGATGTTCTGCCCTCCGGATCTTTGCTTGTGCTACTCCTTCTTGTCATTTTAAAATGTCGGTTTCAATGTCATCACTTTGAAGAGGCTTCTCTGACCTCGTAAGCGAAAGAAGACACCAGCCCTCCTCTACCCCATCGCTCTGTTGTGGCTGCACAGAGCATCTCTTTAAGGGCTACTTTCTTGTCTGTCTCCCTCTCTTCTACTCTCCCCTACTCCTGTTCTCTTCCAGGAAAGCAGGGACTTCACTGTCTTGTTCATCGCTGTTTCCTAGGTTCTAAAATGTCCTTGGCATGTAGTGGTAGGTGTTCAATAAACATCCCATTAGTGAAGTGCTTCATCCAACAAGGCAGGAGTGGGCATACTTTTCACAAGGATATACTTAACATATTTAACAGATGCGGCAACACAGACACACACAGACACAGACACACACACATGTCTCACACAATAATGATTTTATAGGTTTTAGGCAAATAACAGAGAGGACTTCACTCTAGCTTGGGGTACAGCCTTGGACCCTGAATTCCACGTCAAAGGCAGCAAGTAAATGTAAGTGTTACGATTATAGCAGGCCGTGTAGTAATTACAAAGGAGAATCCAGACATGGTTTTGTGGTCAGAAAATACACTTGGGCCTGGCCACACACAGCCCTAGTATTAGTCACTTGTCTGTCTTCAGGCAACCCAAATTTGGCTGACAGACAGTCTTACGTCAGCTGGGAATAAAAGTTGATTGCTATGTGCTTTTTCAATTAAGCCTCAGACATTTTTCTAAAAGCACTTTTCCCTTAAAAGTTAGTAGCAAATATTTTACAAATATTTGTTGCCTGCCTGAAATGCTTATTGGGCTGCCTGGATTATTTTACTTGCACTGTTCTGGGATGGCGTATTTGGAGCAGCTCAGCTGGTACATGGGAGATCCCCTCCCTGACCTGCAAAAGAAGGTTGATTCCAAGTTGGAAGCTCTGCAGTCACAGTGTCTGCATATGTGTCTGTGCCGACTCCTGAGTTGTTGCCCCACCAAGCAGCCCACAGGCGGCGTTATGAGTGGCCTCATCTGTGAACTCGGACATGTCTTAGACTCCAAACGGAAAAAGAAGTGGGTCAGCAGGCTCGGTCTCTTTGGCTTGGAATTAAGAGAAGTGTGTGTGCGCGCGCGTGCGTGCGCATTGTTTCGGGGTCTACTCTACTACTAATGGGTATCTAGCCTTGTTCTTAGTTTCTTCCTGGGATGAGTGGCCTGTCCTGAATGCTTCTTAGTTTCTTCCTGGGATGAGTGGCCTGCCCTGAATGCTAGCACTTTGGTTGGGTCAAGTTATTATTGAGGGAATCCTAGTTTTGAAACTCTCTGGCACTGGCTAAGAGCTAAGACTCTTCTGTGTGTGAACAGCTTTTGCAGAATTAAAATGCAGATCATGTCCAGAAAGGGCCTACAGAATTAAAAATTTCCTAGGTGTTATAATCTTCATAGGATAGCAAAATTCAACAAACACAATTTCAACAAAAAATATTCAGCAAAGGTAGATTGAGTTAATAATCAGAACAATGGATAGAACATAGTTAGGTTCTGATAAACGTTATTTATCATGTATATATTTTATTATAAACCAATGCTTTATAACTGTAAATTGTTGCTGCTATTGTTATTTTTATCACTACTTTGTGCCAGGTTGTATGCTTGGTATTGGCAAAAAATAATCCTTGCCCTCAGGGAGTTCAGTCACACAGGACAGATACATACAACACAAAGCAGTCTTGTGAGGGCTATGCACATACAAGATACTGTGGCAAGAAGCTCCCAGGAACGAACAGGGTCAGCCTCTCTGAGGAGCTCATAATTGATCTGTGACAATGAGGAGGACCTTTCAGCTCACATTGTCTGAAACAACTCTGCTGCCCCCTTAAACATGAGCATTTAATTCGCAGCTACCTCAGGTCAACATTTTGATCAGTATTCTTCCTTCTTCAGTTAGCTATAATCTACATTCATCTCAGATTCTATGCATTTGGAAGAAGCTATATATATCCAATACAATTCAATCCAACCCAATCCAATCCAATCCAGTCCAACCAAACACAATCCGACGCATCCAAACTCAACCTAACCCAATCCCTGCAGCCAATCTCCTTCCTTTGAAATCCTATAACACCTACTGTATATACCATACTCTTTTAGCTTAAATTTCTTCATTATTCAGTTGTTTCATGTGGATGGAACTTCTTTTCTAGGTAGATTGAAAGCTCCTTGAGGACAAGCATTGTGTGTTCAAGCCAAAACAACTCAACTCAAGTTGTATTCATCGAACACCTGCTCTGTGCCAAAGGCTACACAAATGCCCGTGGATATGAAGAGGATTAAAATCACGTCTGGTGGGAGAGACAGATACAAACACTTATATTCTGTGCAGTGAGTGAAATAACAAATATCTTTTGTACAAAGAAGAGGAGTAACCTAGAAGATCTCGGAAGGTGGGGTGAGGAATCAAGGTGAACCTCCCTGAGAAAGTGATGACTAAGCCAGGCTCTCCAGGGAGGTGTGATAAGAAGAGGGAAGGACACTCAGGCAGTGAGGATTAGCGCGTTTAGGAACATGGGCTCGGAGACAGCTTGCCCGGGTTTAAATCCTGGTCCCATCACTTTATCAGCTGGGAGCTCTTGGGTGAGTTACTTTACCTTTTTCTGTTTCCATCTTCTCAGCTGTAAAGTGGAGTTTACAGTCTACTTCACAGAGAATGAACCTACTTCACAGAGCTGTATGATGATTAAATGAACTAATGTATGAAAAATTCTTCGAAGGGTGTCTGGCAAATAGCAGGGGGTCAATAAATATTGTTATGATTATTAATATTATTACTCAGAATTCCCACGGAGCTAGCAGAGTGGGTACCTGCAACATATATGCTCTAGTAAATGAAAACGATGTGCTATGGACTCACCCAAAGAGAAACCACAAGATTGCTCGACCCAGGATTCTGAATGGGATGAGCCCTTCCATGCCCAGGGCAGAGGGAGGCCTAAATTAGCCCAGTTGTAGTTAGCTGACAGGGCACTACCAACATCTTTAGTTTCCTGGCCGCTTTCACTTCCACAGCTCTTTCAACAAACTCCTCTAAAGATCTTGAAAGTAAACTGAATAAAGAGTTTCAGCTTGTAACCTCCAAATGAGCTGAGATTCTCATAAGATGTACCCTGTCACATTATCATGCACTTGTTAATTTATCTGCTGTTGTTTTAGACACGTTCTTTGTCCTCTGCTGACATCATGTATTAATTTGCCTCCATTTCTTTAAATACTGTCAAAATACGTCATATGTCAAAATACGAGGGTTTTAAAGTAATCAGAACCCGGTGCATTCTACTGGCGGGACAAAAACCAATCCTTTGAGATCTGGTCATACAATATCCACTTTAAGTCAATAAATACTGAAAATATCCCCAAATTCAGTACATGCATTTAGTACTTGTTATGCAAGTACAGAGAACGTTTGATGCCCATCTCTAGGTTTCTAAGAAAAAGCAGACCACCGAATGCACACATTCTATTTCTTTGCTTTGGGCAATTAACTAGAAAACCACATGATAGGAAAACTGACTTGCCAGCATCGAGAAGGTATACAACTCTCAATTGTTTAGATCCACGGAAGAGTATGAAACAAGCAAAGATCAGAAGATGAGAAATCCCATCTGGGTCCATCTTACGTTTCCTTATTTTAGAGGGTTGCGAATACCACCTATCCAGGTACCCAACACAGTAGATGCAACTTATTTCTATATGCTTTCCAATCTCTATCTTTAAACTACCTTGACTCTGTCTCCTTCTTTTTTTCATGCTCACTGCTGCTGTCCTAATTCAAGTCCCCAGCCTTCCTATTTAGAATATTGCAAAAGTTCTTTATTTATCTATCTGCCTCAGTCTCTCCCCAACCTCCTTCTACACCCTAGCTCATCTTTCTAAAGCCATGGCCGCTTAAACACAAGAACAAGACTTTTCATTAGTTGGCCCAGAGCATCTTCATCTCCCTCCTCAATCCCATTCCCCATATCCATCCCAAACTCATTACAGTTTGCTCACACTTGCCAGGCTATTCTACTTCTCTGCTAGCCCTTCCCCTAGCAATCTGTGACCACACTTCAAGACTAAATTAATTCAAGTATTTCCTCCGTGAAGCCCCAAAGCAGAGGTGATACCTCCTTCAGCCCCCAGAATATCTTTGTAGATGCTGTAACCATTTGTTTACTTCTCCATCTTCCCTATTAGACTATGAATTCCTTGAGGGGAGGAGCTCTGCCTTATTTATCTTCATATTCTCAGGGAGCCAGGCAAGGTGCTGGAACTTAATAAATGTTCACTGAGTGACTGGTTGCCAAAGCAAGAGAATGCTTTGATTATTGTTATCTATAAACTGACTGTGATAATAAGATGAAAACAGTAAAGAAGGCTGTTCTGTAGGCAAATATTTTAGAAAAAGACAAGCCGGTCTTTGATCTAATTACTTTTTTCCAGAAAGGCAGCCATTTTACACCGTCTAGGTCATTCCACTCTCCATTCTCTGTTCCAAAAGAGAATGCAAAAGCAAACTACCAAAAAGCAATAGCAAACTACCAAAAGGCAAGATGATAGAGGTCGGATTCCAAGAAACAAACTATTCCACACTATGTCTTTATATCATCTCTGATTCTATTCCCTTGCCCAGGGGAAAGTACAATAACGATCAGTTATGAAAAATGTGTAAATCATCTTAAGTCTATTGAGTTTAGCCAGACTGTACATGTAGTGACATTCAAGTACAGCAGTTTTTATAACAGAGAAAAACACTGGGGAAATCTAGATATTTGACTGACAGACTGAGAATTTCAATGAATGGTGACATCACCACTCAAAATCTGATAGAAATTAAGAACAATCTTTATCATCAGAAAATGCTTATAACAAGAGGTGGGAAAAATGAAATTAAAACTATATATGTAGTGTGATTAAATAATCTTAAATATGGTATACAGAAAAAAGACTGAAAGAAAATATGACAAAATATTGCAGTCCACTGTGTCCTGGTGGCATAACTACTGTATATGTGAACGGGCAGTAGAGAAGGAATCAAGGGCATTTTTTAATTTTTGAAGAATAATTATTTCATTTGTACTTTTTATAACCGGTACTGTTTATGAGACCAAGTAATATTTAAGAAGAAAGTAGGACTCATGGCAATGGGGATGGATGGATTTGTTTATTCAATTTGTCAAAATGAAACAGATAACGAAATCAAGTCTAGAGATCATAATATTTTAAAAAGGAGCTTTACAATTTTTAGTTGCTCAACCTTAAAACTGCAACACTTCAGCTTTGGGTAAGACAGGGACTATGACACCATTTCCATCCCTGATACATTCGAGATTTATTATCCTAATGACAGTTGTAATATTTCAAACTTATCTGCTCCCCTACAAGGTAATCCAACACAACGTAATTTATATAACATCTTCTCTTCCACCTCCTCTAATTTCGAAGCTCTAGACAAAACAAAAATGAAATTCCTGTGTAGAATGCAAGACTTTAATAACAGAATAAAGCCAGCACCAATATCATACTTTGTTTTGTAAAGCTTCTCAAAATAAATGATAAATTTTGATCTTCAGACGATAAAAGGTAAAGAGGCACTGAAGACGTCCATTGTGGGATAAAGCTCAGTGAAGGGGGAATTATTTGTCTTACTAAGTGAGGGCAGGCCTCAATTCTAATCAGGTATGTTACTCCGTAGGATTTACCCAGCATGGTAGTTACAAGACGCCTCAGAATCTGGCATTAATTAAATATGCTTATATTTCCTTTCTACATGCATCTGATAAAGAGTATCAAGGTTTATTTTTGATCCATTTAAAAATTCTTCTTTATGGTGGCACAGTGTAGTCATTTTTAAACAAGAAAAAAAAAAAGAATAGAAAAAAGAAAGGGGAATAGGGCTTCCCTGGTGGCTGAGAGTCCGCCTGCCAATGCAGGGGACACGGGTTCGTGCCCCGGTCCGGGAAGATCCCACATGCCGCGGAGCGGCTGGGCCCGTGAGCCATGGCCGCTGAGCCTGCGCGTCTGGAGCCTGTGCTCCGCAACGGGAGAGGCCGCGGCAGTGAGAGGCCCGCATACCGCAAAACAAAAAAAAAAAAAGAAAGAAAAAAAAATAGAAAGTGGACTAATCCCCAAAGTGCATTCCATATGGAAGAAATTTTAAAAGGTGAGAGCCCGAGGGACCAGATCTAGTGAGGCTCAACAGTCCTGTCAGCCGCAAAGTCAGCGAAGCCACCCAAAACGCAGCCCGGCTCCCAGCCTGCAAAGTGCGCAGAGCCAGTCGGGGTTTCAGAAAGTGATGAACCCACAAGACGCTCTGCGTCACCTCGACATCTGTTTTCAGTTTTCAGGGTCTTGTCTGAAGTTAGCCTAACAGAAAACATACCAAAGGGGGAAAAAATCCCTGCCAACTGGGAGGAAGAAGAAAAATGACAGAGACAGAGAGAGAAGGAGAATGGGGAGGAGGATGAGGGGAAGGGGGAGGGGGAGGGAGGGAGGGAGAGAGAGAGAAAGAAGAAAGGAAGCAAGGGGTGAGGGGTATGGGGCATCTTCCACACCACAGAGCCCGAGGAAGGGCCCTGGCGGCGCTCACACACCTAGAACCAAGTCCTGTGGCCAAGCCTTCCTTCTGTTCCCCGCTCCCCTTTCCACCCTCTATAAAACCTTCCTCACATGCAAAGGAAGAAGACACATGACTTCAAAATCGGGAGCAGCTTAGGACACAGCTCTTGTGAATGCGTGTACAATAGATCTGAGTCATTTGTTCGTTTTGTAAACATGGAGAAATCACACTTTTAAAACTTCCTCGTCCAGTGACATTCACAGCACTTGACAATATGCTTAGCATTTACTCTTTTCCATATTCACACCTAAAGATGTCAGGAGGGATAAATTTTCTTTCTCAGTGAGAGCTCACATACTCCAGGCCAGGTGGTAATTAGGAGCGAGCTTGCTAAGGGAGGCAGAAGCGGGCCTGACAGTGGCTGGGCCACGCAGAAACACAGAGAATCTCACCAAGGCCACTGCCTTCCTCTGGGAAAGCTTCTCACTCAGGGGCTCCCCCATCCCTCCCAAATTTAAATCCTCGGTAATTACCTGTTTCTGCCACTGTCTCCCTGACTAATCTGTAAGCCGCTCAAGAACAGGGACCACCTTTGCTCATCATCTCTGCATCACAGTGCGTAGCGCATGATAGGGGCTCAGGGTTGATACCTGGCATCCAATCTTAAGGGCGGCTTAAAAATTACACCGTTCACCCCCTAGCTCTTCTGCAGAAAAGCGGTTCTGCGCAAGACCCAGAGAAGAGCTCTGTAAGGCATGGACTTCAACGGGGTGGGTTAAGTCTAGACTAGGTACCACGGGGCTCTAACCATAAATTGGGGGATAGGTGTTGAAGTTCCTTCAGGCGAACACTGTCTCTTCTCAACTATTTCATTAGGATACAGTGAAGATGAGATGAAACGTTTTGCCCTCTTTGGAAAAAAGGACCTAACAAATACATCCAGGCAGTAACAAGAACATCATGAGGAAGGAGGACCCTGGAGACAGTTTCTGAAAGCGCAAAGCAGGGCGACTGGCTGATCTTGTTCATTTTCAAAGCCTTTGTGGGGGTCCAAGTTCTAGTGCTGCAGTGTACGGTCTACGGACATTCACGAGCTCCAAAAGGTAGCACTAATGGGAGTGAAAGATGGTAAGGAGGGACAAAACAAAGGAAGGAAGGAAGGAAGGAAGGAAAGAAGCAAAAAGGCTCTCAGAACTTGCTTTACAAACTCTATAGAAAAACTGAAAGGTCTCAACTAACTACCTTTCTGAGCTTCTAATGAGGGTGATGCTGTTTGAGCCACAGTCTCCAGCCTAGAGTGTGGACCTGATCTGGACTGTGCAGGAAGTAGTGAGACAGCATCGACTCATTAGCACACATCCCCCAACATCGCAGAAGGACAAGGCTGTACAGTAGCTCTCCGGTTTCCCTGAGGACAATTCTCTTCCTCAGCTGAAAACTGAGACAAAAGCCAAATGTGGTGAGACAGCAGGTTAAGTGACCGGGGAAGACTCACTCTGAGTCCCTCAACCAGCAGCCCTGTGAGGGAAAAGGTAGCAGGGAATTCAGGGGCCGATAGCGGAGGAGGCTAAAAATACATAAAGGGGGAACATCAAGGAGCAAGAGACACTGTGCCGGGGAGGTAATGAGCACACTAATTACAGGGCTCATAATTAGGAGCGATGGAATGAAATTAAGAAAAGGAAAGTTTTAATTGTCGGGAAAAACATGGTTGGGTTCATCGTGAGGGAGAGATGAGTTCTCTCATAATCTTCACACAGTCTGAAGGCCATTCAGCTGTACAGAGTTGGTTCAGAATGAGCTAGAAATTATTTAAAAGGGAATTTTATTTTTGTTACCAAAAGTAGACGAGGGTACTTGATGACACACAGAGGGCCTCTCGTATTTAATTTTATCATTCTGTTCCCTCTTCTAAATTAAATTGTAAAATAGCTAATGATAAAAAAGCCTATGACTATTTCATTCCAAAAATATGATTCAACATGTAAGGAGATTGACCAGCAAAGTGAAAACAAGTGAGGAGAATGGAATACAGTCAAACGTGCTTCAACTGACAAGAGATTTACAGATGATGGCAAACTAGAAAGGAATAAGTGCTAAAAATACGACTGGTTTCTCTTATTTTTCAGAATGAATTCAGTTACTTTATTTTTCAGAATTAATACAAAGATGGCAATTAAACTTAATTAATCATTGTCAGGACACGGTAAAGAGCATCAGCTTTCAAATTTTAACCCAGTTTCAGGATGGCAGTTCTGGTAGCAGTCTCACAGCTGTCAGATAACTGAAAGTTGTAGCCCTAAATAGGGTTAAACCTTAGGTTGTAAGAAGAGACTACAGTACTGAAAGCTTATGGATTGGGAATAAAATGTCAAGAAAATCTATTTTCTCTTCCTCATTTGGGGGCTCAAGGAATGATTCATGTAACTTTCACTGAGTAAATGTCTGCTGACCACCCCTGTTTCCTAGGCACGGAGGATGCAAAGGCCAGGGGTTGAAATGGACCAGAAAACACATGACTCTATCCTGGTGGGCTGAGTACCAGGATGGACGTGAGCTTAGGGGGTCCGGGGGAGCTTACCGGGAGGCTTCCAAACACGACTGCAGGAGGGACAGTGATGCTGGGGAGAATCGTGAAGGAAGAGGAGGTAAGATGAGCACAGGCAAAAAGGTGAGAGAAAGCAATGCTTGCCATTCCATCATCCTCAGCGGATGGGTTTAAGAGCAGCAACTCCAGTGATTTGCACAGATACCCTATTATGTATATTACACTAAAGGAAGCAATATTAAAGTCAGGTTTTCTGATATTACCCCAGTATTATTATTATTACTATTATTATTATTTAAATGCATCCTAAAATGTAAGCTACCCAGGAGGTTGTCTGCTTGCTTCTTCCTCTTCCCCCCACCCAGCCACCACCATGAACTGAGGGCCTGTCATCTTGGTGGGTACTGTGTTCACCAACATCAGTAAGGCTGAGCAGAGCTCCTGACCTAAATGACTCACTGTCTAGCGTCAGGGGAGAGAGTGCCGTTAAAATACAGTGGAATAAGTTCTACGAACTTCAGCAATGGCTTCCAGAGGAGAAAGGGGATTCCAAGCAGGGTGGGGAGCTCCCGCAAGGCCTACAGGCAAGAGAGGTCCAGGTACATTTGGAGAACTCTAAGTGCTTGGCTCAGGGATGCTGGGGGAATGAGGCAGACCTGGATGACACCAGATACTGCTAAGCAGTGACCCTTCCAGAGCAGCAAGGTGTCAGGGCGCTTGTTAAAAATTTTCCTCTCCGTATGTGAATTATCAACGTGTAACATTTTGGACAAGATTTCTCAGGATAAGTTATATCTTGTGATGAGGTACTCTGTGTTCTCCCCAGTTGTCCACTCATCCTTGCCCCTTCAGGTCAACTGCAAATTCAGGGACAGAGCTATAAATAAGTTTTCAGAGACTCTCTTAAAAAACCTTTGGTCTTATTTCATAACCAAAGATGTCTTGAGCATTGTGATGGCCTGATTCGGTCCTTATCAAAAAACCTTTTCCATAAACATTCAGTTTCACCATACACACTGTATTTATTACTCCTGTAATGAATTTCATTTCAAATCCTACTCCCGCCAACAGGCACCACATTTTGAAAGGACAGACAGCCTGAAGGCAGATTCAAAAGTAGAGTTTACAGCACTCAGGATTTTCTAATGCAGGCTTTCATCTTGTATAATGTTAACTATATAATTGCTAACTTGATTTTTCTTTTCTTCTCTGGATTGCTTCTGAGGTTCTGATGAAATGTTTGCTGCCATTGCTAATGAAATTCAGGAAAGGACTGTTGGTTTTTTTACTCTGCTTGGGAACTGTGATGCAACAGATGTTTGCATACTGCTGTCAGGACAAATAAGATTCGTTCTTCCTAAGTGCAAAGGGAACACGGCTTTTCAAAAGAAAAGTGAGAAGAAAATTCAAGCAGAGAGGACTTGGGGACATTTGGCAGGAAGAAACTTTTGTGTTCTGCTGATATGATGTATGAGAAACATTTTCAAGAGCTTTTATGTAAAAGGCAGTTTTTTTTTTTCCAGCCCAACATCTAGGGTAGAAAAACACAGTGCCTTCAAGTGAACTGTTTGCCAATGAGAGGAAAACAGTACTTTGGTGGATATTAAGTGGAAATGACTGACAGTTCTGGGTTCTGCCACTTGGGAGGTCATATGCCACTTAAGCTATTGTTCTTTCTCCAACCTGAAAAATAAAGGAATGAGAAGAGGAAGGGAGGTGGACTCTATAGTTTTAAAAAACCATTCCAGTTTTAAATCCTTTATCCTTATAATAACTATCAAAGTTTACCACTCTCTGAAAACCAAAAAAACAAAGATTTTCATGAATATTTAGGTAGTCAACTCAAATGACTCTTCATACTGATTCCAAGGCAAACTTGTTGCCTTCAAGAGTCAACCTATTTGCAAACCAAACTTGCACAACATCCTAATTTATGTTACAGAAATAAGTGGCCATTACTAACCCAGCAAATAAAATTTGGATTTCAAGTGATGAAAACATGTTTCACTATGACCAATGTTAAGTATAAATTGAGCAACAGAGATGTTTACCCAAGTATAGCAGATAGGTACAATGCGGTTATTACTAACATGTTGAAAACAGTATTCAGGAAGCCTTATAATCACAGCATTATTTTACAAGAGTCAATGGACTACAAAGAAGAATTATGTTCAGACCTGACACATACTTAGAGGAGGAGTAGGGCTATAAGTCAGCAACAATAACAGAAATTAAGTCAGTAGCTGAAATACATTTTCTTACTATGCCACAGACACTTAGGTACTTTTAAAACAAAACATTTGTCCATTCTTCTTTTCATACTCCAGATATAGACAAACCTCATTTCCCCAAATTATAATTATTTTTTCACCAGTTAGTTGCAATTCACACAAACCCATAATCTCACAAACATTAAGTGGCCCACCGGTCATTGAAAAGGGCAAGGAGGTCAGACCTGGGGACATTACTGAGCATAGATGGCCAAATCACTGTATTAGTTGGGGGAAAGGATTCCCATAACTTCCAGATGTCTTGCTGGTGTGAATGTCTAGGTAGCCAACAGGACCATCAGTTTAAAAATATGAAAACCGGGCTTCCCTGGTGGCGCAGTGGTTGAGAGTCCATCTGCCGATGCGGGGGACGCGGGTTCGTGCCCTGGTCCGGGAGGATCCCACATGCCACGGAGCGGCTGGGCCCGTGAGCCATGGCCGCTGAGCCTGCGCGTCCGGAGCCTGTGCTCCGCAGCAGGAGAGGACACAACAGTGAGAGGCCCACATACCGCAAAAAAAAAAAAAAGAAAACCACACATTGGAGCCAGTATTTCTCTTGGAACTATTATATGAAGAGGTACCGATCTGGAAGCCCAAAGACTAAAATGTGGCTTGCAAAGAATTTTCAAACAAGGAACTCACATTCTCCAAAAGCACAAGTTGGATGCAGCTAATATTTACTCTTCCACGTTTCAGACAGTAAAATGCCACACATGGCAAATGAACCGTGAACCCGACCATGTGAATTTCCCTGTGGTCAACTTCTCCCACTTCTGTTCCACAGCAGTTTCACTCAGCGAGACCACCAGCATCCTCACTTCTCTGAATCCATTCTGATCCTCGTCATCCTTTCATAGCTTCTGACTCTGCACATAACCAGTCCCCCCCATCTCCTAGCCAACTTGTGACTGGGGCAGTGAGGAAGGAGCAAGGGCCTCAGAGTCAGATCTAGGTGGATCCTGCCTCCCCTAGCTGTCTGATGGCTGGAAAGGCACCACCTCTCAGAGCCTTAATTTCCTCGTCTGTAAAACGGGACAACACTCAACTGGCAGGACTGTTGTGAGGACTGAGAATTTAACTGAATACCTTATTTAATTTGAGGAAATTGATTCTTTAATGTACGCAGCACATAATAATTCACCCATCAGGTCTTCTCTCCCTTTCTTTTCCCTTGGATTCCAGGAGACTGGATGCGTTTGCTTTTGTTTTCTGCCTCAATTCTTTCATATCTTCTTCAAAACCGCTTCAATGATCCCCTCTTCCTGGCACTGAGGTCCTGTCAGGGCTTAACTTTCCCTGTTCTTCTCCCTCCACTACAAGGTGCTGTGTGATAATATGTGGCCTCTCCTAGTCTGTTATTTTCCTAATCCTGACTATTCACTTCCTTGTTATAGTGTCTTAATACAGTGCCATATGCACACAGGGCCATAAGTGATGTTTTCTGAGGATCTAGCTCACCCAGTGCCACTATATTATTTGTTTAGAGGATACATCAACCAACCTACCCACTTTGAACCTTCCCCTTCAGTTGAGCAATGCTTAGTCCTCAATCTGAAAGAGCCTAAATCATCAGTAACTCTTATTTATTATTATTATTTTTTTAAGAAGATGTTGGGGGTAGGACTTTATTAATTAATTTATTTACTTTTGCTGTGTTGGGTTTTCGTTTCTGTGCGAGGGCTTTCTCTAGTTGCGGCAAGCGGGGGCCACTCTTCATCGCGGTGCGCGGGCCTCTCACTATCGCGGCCTCTCTTGTTGCGGAGCACAGGCTCCAGACGCGCAGGCTCAGTAGTCGTGGCTCACGGGCCTAGTTGCTCCACGGCATGTGGGATCTTCCCGGACCGGGGCACGAACCCGTGTCCCCTGCATTGGCAGGCAGATTCTCAACCACTGCGCCACCAGGGAAGCCCAGTAACTCTTATTTTATATGACATCTGCTTATCTTTCTTCTGTGAGTCTTCCTCTCCTCTGTCTCACTGTATCATGTCCCATGTTAATGATCTGACAAATAAGTAACCTTTAGCCATGTTCCACTTGTCCTCTCTGGGGCATAATTCAGACTACTCCAAGAGCTGGTGTTGGTTTCCCACCTCTCAGCCTGTGCAATATCCCCTCTATTGTTCCTTTCTTTGTTTACAGACAAAAAGGGACAATTTTAATTTCCTCCTGGCTGGATGTCTATAACTTTCCTCCCAGTGTTCTCAGAGAGACCTCACGGAAGGAGACAACATGAGCTTAAATCTTGCCTCCCTCAGTACTTCTGTGTTTTTGAGCGAGTTACCCAATCCTTCTGAGTGTTTCCTCATCTGTAAATGGGAAAACAACACCTGTGTGGTAGGGTGGCTCTGAGGATAAAAACATTTTGCGTAAAATGCTAAATATGGGCCTCGACATATGACAGCTGTCAAGAAACGGGGGAAAAGATTTTTCTTAAACCTCCAGATCTGCTTCCCATCACCCAACCACTCCATCCCACCCCATCCCAGACCTTTTAGTGGCAGTAATTTTGAGTGTTTGACCTTCCTTTCACCGTCCCACCATGACTTCCCTCTGTGGTACAAAACATGCCCAAGAACCTCATCTACTGCTTCAAGACTTCTTTCTAGGTTGTTTCAAGTTATTTCATAATCCTTTTTGGCCCAATCCTTCTCACACACACTCTGCCCACCATCCCCTATGCCCACATTCTGAGCTCTCTCATCTCAAGATGTCCTTGAAATGCCAGCTCCCAACTTTCCTGATTAAATATAATAGACACTGTTACCTTCTAACCCTTGAGAAAAACAATTCTGCTCCAGCAGGGGGAGGTGGGGAGAATGCTGGTCAGATCAGGTAACCTGCTCCCAACTTGCTATGTGACCTGGGCTAAGGCACTTCACTTGTCTAAGCCAGGGAGGCAGACTGGATGTCTCCAAGCTCCCTCTAGGCTCAAAGATTAGATTCTCTGAATCCGGTATATTCGGATGCCCAGTCTTGTCTGCCTATCTGCCTATCTGTGTTGTTCTGCTGCTGTGTGAATAAACTTTAGGCCCCTTAGCCTCAGCACTGTTCTCAAGGGCAGAGACCATCACCTGGGCAACTCACTTAGCGCAGCCTGGAGCGAGGTGCCACAGACAGTACTTAACACACGCATTTAGATGACAATGATCAAAGCACCTCCCGTGAGGCACAGACAGCTGCCACTAGATGACTCAGACCTCTCTGCAAAATGGCTTAGTTTAGCACTCTTTCAGTCTAAAGAACAGGCTCTGAGTGAAGAGCGAAGTGAACTGAATACCCTTTAACTAATTTAACCTCCCAATGGCCCTGTAAGGTCAGGAGTTTTTATCTCTATAACACCGATGAGAACGTACAGACACAGACAGCTCCATCCACTCCTCCGGAGTCACCAGTGGGCCCAGGGGTCCGAGTGAGTAGTGGAAAAACCCTAGACTGACTGGGAGGGAGACCTGAGTTCCAGGCAGGTTTCTGCCATTAGCCATGTGTGTGATCTTGGAGGTGGCAGTTTTGGGGCCTTACTTTCCTCATCTGGAAAATGGCCTTGAGCAGTGGTTCTCAAGCCTGGCAGTGTATCAGGACCACAAAGAAAACAATATTAGAAACAAATCTAGACTCCCGGGCCCACTCTTGGAGACCCTTATTCCATGGATCTGGAGTGGGGCTCAGTACACTTTATTTCCTGCATGTGCCCCCCTATGGGAACAAAGATCACTGGCAGCTATAAATGCCTATGACACTGACGTCACAGCTTAGCGTTCCATTCAGACAACTTTGTCTCTTCCAAGTTCCAAGGCCCATTAGATCATCTAATCCTTCTCTTTGTCTCTTGAGGAGAACCCAAACTGGACTATATCCAAGCATATTACATGGGAGCTTACCACATGCAAGAAAACCCAAAGAATTTTGAAATCAAATGTTGGTTCATGAGACTCACAGGGTCAGTAAAGAGGTAACCTTGTTTTGATAGAAATCCAAGCTAAAGTGCAGCGAGTCCTGCGTAGCCAGCCTGAAAGGCTGAAGAGGAATGGGAAAAGGCAACAGGCTTGCTATAGCAGCATAAGAAGCTTCTTTTCAAAACAAAAACCTGTAATACATCTGGATCTGCTTGGCGAAAGCTTAAAGATTCAGTTAAAGTCTTATTAACAAGGGAAGAATGAACCCAAGAATCGGTTTGCTTTGTAGTCTGAGCGCGCTTATCTATTGAAGGCTTATTATGTGTGCCAGGCCCTGTGGTAAGCATTTTACACACATTACTCCGTTTCACTGAACCAACTCTGATGCAAGTATTCACATTTTGTTGAAAACTGAAGTTCACAGAGCTAGCCAAACCCTGGTATACTTGACTCCATAAACCACGTAATACTACAAGCATGACCTTAATATCTAATAAGCTTTAGGTCAAAATTTCTAGAATATCCAACACTGAATAGGAAAGCTCAGCAAATCTGCCAGGTTTCTAGGAATCTATGAATTGGAGACAAAAGTATGTCTTCTATGGAATTCTCAGATGTGCTTCACTTAGAGGAATTTGGACAAATGGAAAGAAGATAATAAATATAATTTAGAAAATTTGAATCCACCTCCCATTCTTGATGTTGGTTTGATGGTGTGAGTGCCCTTGAAAAGGCAGTTTTCATATCTGGCTGTGGGTTCCATATCAGCAGAGTGAGGGTGATAGGAGCTACTTACATGGCAGGGATGTTGTGAGAATTAAATAGATTTAAGTCCACAAAGCAGCTTTGATCTCTTCAGAGAACGGTGACAAATAAATGAATTAGGGAACTATTATTTGTCCTTCTAAAGGCCATAGCTGACTGAGGCTTATAAGAAGCACCCTAGAGATCAGACATCCTCCATCATTTTCTAAACTTTCCAAATTTTACCCCTGCAGATAAACCTGTGATTGCAAGAGGTGGACCAGACTATAGGCTGCAACTTCATTATTGATTGGAATTTGAAATACAGTAACAAACTAGTGGGTACCAGTGGGGAGAGGGAAGGGGGAGGGGCATGGTAGGGGTGCGGGATGAAAACTATTATGTATAAAATAAGCTACAAGGATGTACTGTACAAAACGGGGAATATAGCCAATATTTTATAATAACTATAAGTGGAGTATAACCTTTAAAAACTGTGGATCACTATATTATACACCTGTAACTTACATAATATTGTACACCAACTATACTTCAAAAAAAAAATACAATAAGTCTGTCTTAAATTCTTTCCAAGGGGATTTCGGTTCTGAAACCCAATTTGGATTCTGTTGAAGTAACTTCTTACAACACGGTCTGATTTTTGAAGGTCGGCCCCCAAACTGTGCTATTATATTCATAGAAAAGTGTACAAAAAGCATTCAGTTGTTTTCTGTTAAAAAGCAAAGCGGAAAATACATATTTTTTAAACTTCAGGAAGAAGAAAAGTTATAGTTTTCATCTTTCGCATGCTGTTTTCCTACCCTATTTGAGGTTACTCTTTCCCATTACACGGCTCTTGACATTTACACAGTGTTTTACAATCTTTTTATTATCTCATGTTCATAGGAGGCACCCTATGAGGGAGAGCCCTGGGTACCGATAACCCTTTTGCAGGTGAGGAAACAGTCATAGAAGCCTAATGACTTGTTCAAAATTATGAGAAACCTTTCTTCCTTTATATATAAGACATTTTACCACCTCTTTGAGAGTGTCCGCACAAACTCAAAGACTGAACACATAAGGGGAACAAGATTTGGGTTTCTCTTTTAGTGGACTCAGTATTACATTAAAACTGAAAGGAGCCTGTGGTCATCTACTTCAAACCCCGCACTTTACAGATGTGACCTGGAGAGAGGTGAGCGCTCAAGGCCTCGTGCTCTTTAGTGCCAGTGTCAGGACGCCCACCACTCATCCAAATCCCAGACCCGCAGGCTTCCCATGTGGACTGCCCCTTCTTGTTGGGATGTGAAACTCTAAAGGGTTAGATCTAAACTGTTTTCTTTAGCACCTAGTATACATTCAAGGCTGAAGAGATGAATGTCATTAGACGTGGAATTAAATCTAGAGTCCTCCAGGTGCCAGCTTATCACTGGTCCGTGAAGTACTCAAACCTCTGGAGCAGATCTGTGTTCCTCTGAGACTAGCCTTCCTTCCCAAGGAGATTATCAAAAGGGCAGTGGAGCAGATTGCCATACTTCTCATGGTGGGTCACAGAACGAGTTCTGCTTTTCCCTAGCAAGAGAGCAGCTTTATTTCCACCCCTCTGAAAGCTACATGCTCCAAATCCTTAAAGCAACCCATCCACTCCTGTTCCTACATCATCATCCCTCCCCGTTCAGCTTACCCACTTTTGACTCTAACTCCTAACCTCATTGGCCCCAAAGTCAACAGTTTAGGTGACGGTGGTTCTTTTGTAGGGGTCTGGAGAGAAGTGCTAATAATGACCATTCTTACTACTAGTATCAGCACCATCACTACCTCTACCCCCCATCGTTTTATTGAGTGTTCACTGCGTTCCATGCCGTGCTAAGTGAGCACTCTGTGTGAATTAATCCAACTCATTATGTGCCTCACTACAACTCTATGAGGCAGGTTACAAATATACCCATTTTACAGACAAGGAAACTGAGGCACAGAGAGGACCACTGCTAATTCTGGTCCAAGAGGCCACACTCGTTACCAGTCTCTATACTGTGATGGGGTCACAAGATAAGGAAGGGCCTCCAGACTCTGAGTTTGTCCAGTGGAACAAGCCGGACAGGTGCGCTGCCGGAGAATAAGGCCATCTGGCAATGAAGTTGTCTATAATCAAAGGTTGATGTGGATTCCAAGTAGAAATCCACACAAACACCTAACTTCAAACTAAACAAAGCACAGTATTTGTTCAAAAGGAAATGTTCTTGTTAACTAAAAAGAAAGGAAACAGGATATTAAAAGACAATGGCAATTCAAAGGGGTTGTGGCAGCTTTGAAGGAAGAGCCAAGTTGAATAGCCCTGCACACAGCCTAGGGTTCCTGCAGTGCTGAGCTACTGCAGTTCCCTGGGCTGAACAAACCCGGGGTGCAACAGCAAGGCTGCGCTGGGTTTTCAAACACTTCCAAGAACATCTTTATTGCCTCACTGAGAGAACCTATTAAGAAAGGATGCCCTGCTGTGGATTGAGGTCAGCCTGGTCTTGCTACACTTCAGACTTGGTTTCCCAGGTGGCAATGTTACTGAGAACATCCTTGATGCTGCAACATGATTCAAGAGTGGTTTGCTCTGCAGCTAAACTCACAGTTCAATCTTGGGTGAGTCTAAACAGTGCTCTTCACTTTTCTTTGGCTTGCAGACTGTTTGTCTGAGGGGACAGGCACGACATAGGTAGCAGAGGAGGCACTGAGCTGGGGTCAGGAGATCTGACTTCAGGTCTCGCTGACGCAGTAACCAGACATTTCCTCATCTATGAGAGGGTTAGAACTAGATGACCTGGGATATTATTTCCAACTATAACATTTGAAGACTGTATCTCCCCTGTCACTAAAAAGAAAGAGGAAAACCACAAGAAAATGGAAACCCAGCTGACTGGAATTAATGGAAAGGCTGATACTGTTTCTGATGAAACAGTGATGATGGATATCCTATCACTGATTCACATAAGAAAACAAACAGTAAGGTTGAGATTCTGTGCACCCGCCTCTGAATCATATGGAGGATCCTCAAGACCACATTTTGAAAATCCCTGAGTTGGGCTTTCAGGAGAGACCTACTCATCACCACTTCTGGCCTGGCAGCTAATCAAGTTACCAAACCAATAGGGCTCAGCACCCCGAATTTCTCCAATGAAAATGTGCATCAAGATACCCCTTTGCCGGGCACAGAACCCAGTTCCGGCTCTTGAGGTGCTCAGTCATTCACAGGTTCATAGCTCTCCGTGTGCTTTTATACACGTTTATTTTCTTTTCACTAGAAGCTGATGCGACAGGTATGGAAATTGATCTTTAAATGGGGAATATCATTATTATACTTAGCTCCACTTCACCCTTGCATTAATGCATGATCTTATAAACAGTTTAGGAATCACTTGTAAAGACAAATGCATCACGAAGGTCTCTACCATTGGGGTTAGAACATGCTACTTGCAGACATGATTCTGACAGTCAATTTCAATGTGAGAATTTTTAAAAAGATCAAAAGAATCTGTAGAAAAGGGCCAGTGAAGGGTCTTTGGGGGATGTTTGCCTCTTAAAAGTGACTAACAAACTTGAAAAAATGACCAGTGCTATTTCCTTAAAAGTTACTTTCACTAAAGCACACAGTTTTTAAAAATGTATTTCCCTGTGCTGGAAAACCTCACCCATAATTAGAACAGTTCACAAATAGGCAACCTTTTATTGAGGAGGAGCTCTTTAATACATACTAATCTCAAAAGATTCAAAGGGAGTTCCCAGATTATCTATTTATAATCCATTCAGACCCATTTAGAGATGTTGAGAACCTTTGTTAAACCCATTTGTAATAATCCCTATGATAATTAGTTACCTAATACAGTTTTGCCTTTAAATTCTTTGACAATTATATACCTATATTTCCATATTGGAGAAATGAGTCCTTCAGGTCAAACGTTCCAATCTATAATATTCCTAAAGAAATATTACTTTCAACACCTTTTATTTCTGGACATTCTGTGCCCAATACTTGTATAAAATATACCCCCAACCTCCTTACTTCTGCACCTGCTTTCTTGTAATATAGCTGTCCCTCGCACACAATACTAAGAAGTTTGTTTTTTAGCTCAGTGAAAGGGCCTTTTGAAAACTAATACTCTCTTGCTTTCAACTTGACCAAGAAATGAGGCACAAAATATTTATTTCGGACAAACCCATAAAATCAATTTCTTAACCCGGAATAATCTTTAAAGTCTCCTTTAAAGGCAACATTCTGTAATGGTTCAAAGGAATAAAAAACAAGTATTTTTCAGTTGGTAATTAATTCCCAATTTTTGTTTTTCCCTTTCCTTTCTCTTTCTCTCTTTTAAACCAGAGTTTTCTTTTTAGGCTTATTTTTAAAAATTATGCATGCATATGGTTAAAAACTCAACAGAGGGCTTCCCTGGTGGCGCAGTGGTTGAGAATCTGCCTGCTAATGCAGGGGACACGGGTTCGAGCCCTGGTCTGGGATGATCCCACATGCCGCGGAGCGACTAGGCCCGTGAGCCACAACTGCTGAGCCTGCGCGTCTGGAGCCTGTGCTCCTCAACAAGAGAGGCCGCGATAATGAGAGGCCCGCGCACCGCGATGAAGAGTGGCCCCCGCTTGCCACAACTAGAGAAAGCCCTCGCACAGAAACGAAGACCCAACACAGCAAAAATAAATAAATAAACTCCTACCCCCAACAAAAAAAAAAAAAAAAAAAAAAAAAAAACTCAACAGAAGTGAATAAAATGAGAAATAAAAGACTCTCTCCCTGTCCACAACCCACAATTCCAGTCCTCAGAAATAACTACTGTTAGGTTTTTGTGTATACTTCAAGAAATCCCTTACACACACACACACACACACACACGTGTCTACTGTTCATTCAAAAGAGAACCATATATATGTTAATATATATTGTTGGGGGCTTCCCTGGTGGCGCAGTGGTTAAGAATCCGCCTGCCGATGCAGGGGACACGGGTTTGAGCCCTGGTCCAGGAAGATCCCACATGCTGCAGGGCAACTAAGCCCGTGCGTCACAACTACTGAGCCTGCGCTCTAGAGCACGCGAGCCACAACTACTGAGCCCGTGTGCCACAACTACCGAAGCCTGTGCACCTAGAGCCCGTGCTCCGCAGCATGAGAAGCCACCCCAACGAGAAGCATGTGCACCGCAACGAAGAGTAGCCCCTGCTCACCACAACTAGAGAAAGCCCACGCGCAGCAAGAGACACAATGCAGCCAAAAATAAATAAAAGAAATAACCTTAAAAAAAATATATATATCGTTTTGCACCTTGATTTTTACATCTAATAATATATTCGGGGATCATTTTATACTGGCACACACAAGTTGACTTCATTTTTAAAAATAGCTGCTTAATATTTTATTTTATAGGTATCTAGAATTCACTTAATGAATCCCCTAATAAATAACATTTAAGTAGCTTCCTGTCCCCCTCTTTTACTGAGGTATAAATGACATGCAACGAACAAATATTTAAAGTGTATAATTTGATAAGTCTGACATAGGTATGTATCCGTGAAACCATCACCACAATCAAGATAGTGAATCAATCATTCCCCAAATTTCCTTTTGCCCTGGGTTATCCCTTCCTTCCACCCCTTCCCACTCCCCACTCCCAGGCAACAGCTGATCCATTTTCTGCCATTCTAGATCAATTTGCACTGCAAAGAATTTTATATAAAGAATCATATAGTATGTGCTTTTTTTTTTTTTATTCCTGGCTCCTTGCTGCATGTATCAAAAGTTTGTTCCTGCTTTTTTGCTGAGCAGTCTTACATTCTATGGATATACCATAGAATGTTTATCCATTCATCAGTTGATGGACATTTAGATTGTTTCCAGTTTTGAATGACTACAAATAAAGCTGTTATGAACATCTGTGTACTAGAAGTCTTTGTATGGACATATGTTTCCAATGCTTTTGTGTAATACCTAGGAATGGGATGGCTGGATCATATGGTAGGTATACATTAACTAAACTGTTGAATTGTTTTCCAAAGTGGTTGTATCATTTTACAGTCCCATCAGCTGTGTAAGAGACTGACATATTCCATATCCTTGCTACCACTTGGTCAGTTTTGTCTTGTTTTGTTTTTAAATTTTAGCCATCCTAATAGGTGTGTGGTGATATCTCATTATGATTTTAATCTGTATTTCCCTAATGACTAAAGAGACTTCACATGTACTTATTTGTCACCAGCATATTTTAAGTGTCTGTTCACTTCAATACTTTCTGTCCATTTCAATATCTTTTCAAAGTTTATTTGTTTAAACATATGGATAGTCAATTGCTATAGGACCACTTGTTGAAAAAGACTATCCTTTCTTCACTGAATTGTTTTTGCATGTTTGTGGAGAATTAACTGGTTGCCTCTATATGGGTCTACTTCTGGACCCTATTCTGTTCCACTAATTTGTTTAACTGTGTCTATCTTACTACATTTTCTTGATTACTATAGCTTTAAAAGTCTTGAAGTGAGATAGAATAACTTCTCTAAATTTGTTCCTCGTTTTCCCAGTTATTTTGGCTGCTCTAGGTCCTTCCCATTTCCAAATGAATTTCAGAACAAGCTTGTCAATATCCACGCCCTCTCCCTCCTCTCCCCACCAAAAAACTTGGGATTTTGATTGGGGTTGCTTGAATCAACAGATCAATTTGGTGAGAAACGACTTAAGTAAATTGAGCCTTCCAGCTCATTTACATGGTGTGTCTCTCCATTTATTTAGGTCTTCTTTGGCTTCCCTCGGCAGTGTTTTGTAGTATTTAGTGGACAGCTCTTGCACACTTTTGTCAGATACATTTATAGGTACTTCATATTTTTTGATACTATAAATGGCATTTAATAATTTCCAATTTCTGATAGTTTATTGCCGGTATTTAGAAATATAATTTCTGTTTATTGATCCTGTATCCTGCACATTTGCTAAACTCACTTACTGGTTCTAGTAGCTTTTTTGGAGATTCCATTGGATCTCCTGCACAGATGATCATGTCATCTTCAAATAAAAAGTTTTACTATTTTCTTTCCAATCTAGATGCTTTTTATGCTTTTTCTCACCTTAGTGCACTGTTAGAATACCCAGTACAATGCTGAATAGAAGTGGTGAGGGTAGACATCCTTGCTTGTTTCCTGAGAGGACAAGCTTTCAGTTCTTTTTTTTTACCACAAACTATGATTTTAGCTACAGGTTTTTCATAAACACCATTCTTAGGTTTAAGAAGGTCCCTTCTATTCTTAGTTTGCTGAGAGCTTTTATCAAGAATCAATATTGGATTTTGTCAAATGCTTTTTCCGCATCTATTGATCCATTAATATGGTAAATTACACTGATCAATTTTCAAATGTTAAACTAAATTTGCATTTCTGAAATAAATTCTATTTGGTCATGATGTATTATCTTTTTAATATATATTTGGATTCCATTTGCTAAAAATTTGTTTAGAATTTTTGTATCTATGTTTATGAGGACTATTTTATTTGTAGCTTTCTTGTAAAAACTGTTTTTGGTATCTGGGTAATGCTGACCTCAAAGAATGTGTTGGGCAGTATTTTTTTTTTTAAATTAATTAATTATTTATTTAATTTTTTGGGCTGTGTTGGGTCTTTGTTGCTGCACGCAGGCTTTCTCTAGTTGCGGTAAGCGGGGGCTACTCTTCGTTGCGGTGCACGGGCTTCTCATGTAGTGGCTTCTCTTGTTGCAGAGCACGGGCTCTAGGTGCGTGGGCTTCAATAGTTGTGGCACACAGGCTCAGCAGTTGTAGCTCGAGAGCTCTAGAGTGCAGGCTCAGTAGTTGTGGCGCACGGGCTTAGTTGCTCCGTGGCATGTGGGATCTTCCCGGACCAGGGCTTGAACCCATGTCCCCTGCATTGGCAGGCAGATTCTTAACCACTGCACCACTGGGAAGTCCCAGTATTTTCTTTTTTGATTTTCTGTAAAAGTTTGTGTAGGATTGGTATTGTTTCTTCCTTAAATATTTGGTAAAATTCATCATGAAGCCATCTTTTTTCTTTGTGGAATTTTTTTTTTTTTAACTGCAATTAAATTTCTGTAAGAGATGCAGCACTATTTAAGGTATCTATTTCTTCATAAGTGAGCTTTGGTAGTTTGAGGCTTTAAAGGAATGTGTCCATTTCATCTATGGTGTTGGATTAATTGGCATAAAGCTGTTCATAATATTCACTTATCCTTCTAACACGTGTAATGCTTATGTTGATGTAACATCTCTCATTCCAGATACTAGTAATTAATAGAATCTTTCTGTTTTGCTTTGTTTTTTCCTCCTTGGTCTGGCTAGAGGTATATCAATTGTGTCGATCTTCTCAAACAAACTGCTTTTAGTTTCACTGAGTTTTTCTACTGATTATCTAACTTCTATTTGACTAATTTCCACTCTGATCTTTATTTTTTCTTTCATCTGGTTACTTTTGATTTCATTTGTTCTTCTTTTCCAATTTTTAACATGGAAACTGAGGTGACTGATTTGAGAACTTCCTTCTTTTCTAACATGAGCAGGTGTCTAATGCTACAAATTTCTCTCTATTGCTTTAGCTGCACTCCATATATTTTGATGTTATGTTTTCATTTCATTTAGCTAAAAATCCTTTTAAATTTCCCTTTGATCTCTTTGACTACAGGTTATTTAGAAGTATTTAGTTTCCAAATATTTAGAAACTTTCCAGATATCTTTCTGTTACTGATTTCTAACTTATTCCACGGTGGTCAGAGAACATACTTTTGTAACTTGAATTCTTTAATTTTATTGAGACATGGTCTCTTTTAGTAAATACCGCATATGCACTTGAAAAGTTGTTACTTGAAAAGTAACAACTGCTGTTGTTAGGTGGAAAGTTCTATAAACGTCAATTCGGTGAAATTTGGTGGTAGTTTTCTATATCCTTACCGATTTTTGGAGTACTTGCCTATCAGTTGTTGTGAAATCTCTGACTACAATTGCGAATTCACCTATTTTCCCCTGCGGTTCTATCAGTTTTTGTTTCAATAATTTTGAAGCTTTTTTATTAGATGCATCAATGTATGCCCTCTTTTTTTTTTTTTTTTTTAATGTATGCCCTCTTGATGAACTAACCTCGTTCACATTATAAAATGACTCTCTTTATCCCTGGTAATATTCTTTGCTGTGAAATCTACTTTCTCTAATTAATATAGTCACATCAGTTTTCTCTTGATTAGTGTCAGCATGTGCTTCCATTCTTTTACTTTTAGTCTATTTGTGTCTTTATATTTAAAGTGATTTTCTTTTTGTTTTTTTTAAAGTGAGTCTCTTATAGATAGTATATAGTTGGAGTCTACTTCTATATCTAGTCTGATAATCCCTGTCTATTGACTGCTATGCTTAGACCACTTATATTTAATGAGTATTGATATGATTGAGTTCAAACCCACCATCTTGCTATTTGTTTTCTATTTGTCCCATCCGTTCTTTATTACTTCTTTCCTCTTTTTCTTTTTTCTGGGGGGGAGGGGAATGGGTGCTAGTAACTTTTGGATTAATTGAGTATTCCTTATGATTCCACCTTATCTTCTTTGTAGGTTTATTAGCTATAATCCTTTGTTGTGGTATTTTAGTGGTTGCTTTAGATTATAGTACATATCTTTAACTTATCACAGTCTACCTTCAAATGATACTACTATACTACTCCATCTATATTATAAGAGAATTAAAACAGTATACTTCCATTTCTCCCCTCCTGGCCTTTGTGCTATCGTCATATATTCTATATTCTATTTCTACATCTGATATAAACATTGTTGTTATTTCTGCTTTAAAAAGTTAATGATTAGGGACTTCCCTGGTAGCACAGTGGTTAAGAATCCGCTTGCCAATGCTGGGGACATGGGTTCGAGCCCTGGTCCAGGAAGATCCCACATGCTGTGGATTAAGCTGAGTACAGCTCAACTCGACTAAGCCCGTGTGCCACAACAACTGAGCCTGTGTGCCACAACTACTGAAGCCTGTACAACTATAGCCTGGGCTCCACAATAAGAGAAGCCACCGCAATGAGAGGCCCACGCACCGCAACGAAGAGTAGCCCCCGCTTGCCGCAACTAGAGAAAGGCCGCACGCAGCAACCAAGACCCAATGCAGCCAAAGATAAAAATAAAAAAAATTATTAAAAAAGTTAATGATTAAAGAGGTTAAAATAATAAGGAAAAAATGTTGATATATACCTATATAGCTATCATTTATGATGCTCTTTATTTTTTTGTGTGTAGAACCAGCTTTACATTTGGTATCATTTTCTGATCCCTTGAAGGATTTCCTTTAACATTTCTTGTAATGCAGGTCCTGCTGATGAATTCTTTCATATTTTGTGTCTGAAAAAGTCTTTATCTCATCATTTTTAAAAGATATTTTAAGATATTTTTAAGAATTTTAGAGTGACAGTCTTTTTCCTTGCAGTATTTTAAATATTTTGCTCCACTGTTTTTTAGCTTGTTTTTTTTTTTTTAATGAGAAATGTGCTGTCATCTTTATATTTGTTGATTTGTATGTAATGCATCCTTTCCCACTCTTGTTGCTTTTAAGATTTTTCTCTTTATCACTTGTTTTAAGCAATTTGATTACAACATGCCTTGGTGTAGTTTCTTTCATGTGTTCTTGTGCTTGGGGTTTGTTGAATTTGGATCTATGAGTTTATAGCGTTCAACAAATTTGGAAAAATTTCAGTCATTATTTCTTTAAATATTTTTTTAGTCTTCCTATCTCTCTCCTCTCATTTGGGAACCTCAATGACACATACATATGACTCCTTGAAAATTTCCCATAGTTCACTGGTGCCCTTTTCACTTTTTTAAAGTCTTGTGTGTGTGTGTGCGTGTTTGATTTTGGATAGTTTTCATTGCTGTGTCATCCAGTTCATTAGTCTTTTCTTCTGCAATGTCTATGTTGTTGTTAATCCCATACAGTGCTCTTTTCTTTCCTTCCTTCTTTCCTCCCTCCCTCCTTCCTTAAAAAAATCTTAGCCATTGTAGGTTTCATCTCTAGAAGTTTAATCTGTGTCTTTAAAAAGATGTATCTCCTTACTTAATATGGGCAATCTTTCCTCTAGCCTTCTGAACATATGGAATGCAGTCATAACAATTATTTTAATACCCTTGCCTACCTATTTTTATATCTATGCTATTTCTGGATCAGTTTCAATGGATTGATTTTTTCCCCCTCATTATGGGTTGTCTTTTTTTGCTACTATGCTTGCCTGCTAATTTTTGACTGGATGCCAAGCATTGTGGGGTGACATTTATTTTTGTCTTCTTGTAAACATTCTTGAGTTTTGTTCTGGGATGCAGTTAAATTAACTGGAAACAGTTTTGTCCTCTGGGATCTTGCTTTTGAGATTGTTCAGGGCGACCAGAGCTGTGTTTAATCTATGGTTAATTTTTGCTCCACTACTGAGGCAAGACTTTAACAATACCCCTGAAATATGAAATTTTGTCCTTTCTGGCTGTTGAGAACAGACATTATTCCCATCCCTCTGTGAGTTCCAGGCACTGTTCTCTCTGATCCTTTAGATTTTTCTTTCTCTGGCCTTGGGTCATTTCCTCATATGCATTCACTCCTCTGTACTCAATACTCAAGGGAGACCTCCTCAGCTCTCCAAGTTTCTGTCTTTGCACAGCTCTCTACTCTAGACTATCTTGGCTTCCTTGGACTTTTAGCTACATCTCCTCCAATAAGGCAGACAACAGGGATCTGCCTATATTCTGCTTCTTGTACTATGGCCTGGAGACTCTCTCCAAGCAGTGAGCTGGAGCAATCAGGGGTTCATTTTCTTTTCCTGTCTTCAAAGATCATTGCTTTCTGATGTGTGATGTACATCTTAGGAGCTATTATTTCATATAATTTGTCCTTTTTTTTTTTTTCTTTATTAAAGTTTCAGGTAGAGGTCAGGTGGAGGTAAATGTGGTCTGTGTTGCCTCATCTTGATCAGAAGCTGAAGTCTTACTTCTAGTTTTTGGCTGATATAATAGATGTGGCAATATACATCACTGCATACATACCTTTGGTTCTGGGAGTGGATTTATTTGTTGAATAAATTATCTAAGGTGTCTTTGTTAGGTTAAATGGTAGGTGCATTTTAAGTGCACATGATTTTGCCAAACTGCCCTCCAAAAAGGTTTTACAATCAATACTCCTACTGACAGTTTTTGAGAATGCCTACTTTCCCATATACTCTACGACACTGAGTATTATCAAATGTACATCTTTACCACTTTGATAGGCAAAAAAGTGATTTTATTTTCATTTCTTTTGCAAGGTTAAACATCTTATTATATGCTTACTGGTGACCAGTACTCCTTTTTCTGGAACTATTTATGTCCTTTGAATTTTTAGAAAATTGATTTTTCATTTTCCTATTGATTTGTAAGAACTTGTGCAGGAAATTAATCTCCTACCATATGAACTACAGTTTTCCCCTTCAGTCAGTGGATGGTTTCTCCTTGACTTCCCTCAGGTTGTTGTTGTTGTTGTTGTTTTGCCATGAGTAATTTTCAATTTTTTTTTTTATGTAGTCCAAGTTATCAATCTTTTCCCATATGGTTTCTGGAATTTTCATAGCCCCTGGATATACACATGTACATGACGGTAACAGGAGTTTATATCCTAAACTCATAATTAATAAGTGAGACAGTTTAGTTTCTTGTTTTTTTTTTCTTCAGTAAACTGAAATTAGATAACAGTTTGCTATACTGAGTTCCTGTTTCTTATGCTGATGAAGATCTCTGTTGGGCAACTGTCTTTGATTAATGAAACACAGAAAATACAGATTATTACTTATAAATACAGTTTGGTAAACAAGAATTTCAAAGCATGGAGGAGACTAGAGGTATAAAAAAGGGATCTTTGGGGGAATCACTGGCTTTAAATCATAGTCTTATTTTTCCCAGGATGGACTCATCTTTAGGGTTTGCTGGGAAGCTGGAGGGATGATATGAAACCAAAACTGATGGTTATTTTCAGATATGTTGGTTGGTTATAAGATAGTTCCCAAAGCTTGGTGCCTCCCCTAAAAACTCCAGCAACTTCTCCCCCGCTGTCCCCACCCTGCCCCCCATGACCAATGTACTTACTGCCAGTGTCATAAACATATTTAGAATAGACTTTGTACCTTGTCATACTTTCTTCATAAAATTGCCTAATTGTTTTCTGTAAGTTCTATTTTCCCAACCAGGCAGTCAGCCACTTGAAAGCAGGGCCTTGGGCCATATGCTTACCACAATATTGAGCTTAGATATATATAGTTGAGTTGTACTCAGCTTAAGCATGTGCTGTTAAAGGTAGTAAAACTGTGTAGAAACTACCAAACCAGGAGAGTAGAATCCGAGAAGAAAGTACGCTATTTATTGCCTGGGGATGACGCTTGTCACCGTCAGGCATTTGGCAAAAATGAGGCTACTGTCCAACCAAGGAAAATGAATGCAGTGAGGCCTGAAAGGAAGACCCCTTCCGAGGAAATATAATTGCTAAACAGGCCAAGTTCTCTCTCAGCATAGTCAGAGTGAATAAATTACCAAGGGACTGAAAACTGCAAACCATTATACTTCCGTAGGGGAAATGAGCTAACCTTTGTGAGGGTCTATGACATGTGGTGGTGAAGGAGGAGGACAGCTAACATTTAATGCTTATCGTGTAGCCAGTACTGTCCTAATAAGCACTTTCCATGAATTAGCTAATTGAATCCTCTTAAGTCCATGAGGAGGATACTATTATTCCCATTGTACAGGTGAGAAAACTGAGGGTCAGGGACATGCACAGTTACTTAGGTAACACAAGAAGGCAGCGTGATTTGAACACAGGTCTTTCTGACTCCAAGTCCAGCCCTTGATCATTCTACAGATTATGCTATAGACTATGCACCTCATTTCATCCTCAGAGGAACCCAGATAGAAGCTTTTCCACATTGTTGATGTGGCAACTGCAGTTCTGAGGTAAGGGAACCGCCTACGGGCCATCCAGGTCTTTCTGACTCTAAACCTCATATATTCCTCGTATGTGGAGCCTCCCGACCCCTACACTCCTCCACTCTGCTTGTCCCAGTCCCTCTATCCCTGTAACTCTCCTTCTATCTGCTCCCAACGCACACTCTAAAAGGAAAAAGGTCTAGTCACATGAGAAAAGTCAATGATGAAGGAACATGCTATGCATGGTCACTCTTCTGTATTTGTCTTGGCTCATGTGATTTCCTGTGCCTAATTATATCTTCTTCCTTTAAACTCATCCATGTGAGTCTACTTACTCCTCTGAGGCCCTCCTTGATTCTCACCTCCCTTCTTGAATCAGTTGCTCTCACTCTGCCCTTACATACCACTTTGCTTACACCTCTGCTCCTATAGTACTTCTCACACTCTGCCCATTTCTCCATCTAGACCCCATCTAGCATCTTATTTAATCGCGGTATCACCAATAGCTAGCACGGTGTTCAGGCATGGTGTACAATGAAGGAACTCAGTAGCTTAAAAGAAAGCCCACAGGTCCCTGTACAGCACTTGCTACTGAAAAGAAAGCAACTGCCAGGATCACAGCCCCACTTCCAAAGGCGTAAGAAAGACAACTGGCAGACAACCACTACCTGGGCTGGGCTGGGTTATTTTCAGGGAGGGATTGAGTGTCTAAAAATGCAAGTCTCCTTGAAAGGAAACTGCAAGCTTAGAAAGGCACGTTACTGATTTATGGAATCTGTATGAGCTTTTAATGGCACAGAAGAGTTGGCCTGCTGCTCCGAATATCCACTCAGGCATTAAAAGCTTTGCTTCTAGTTGCTAAAGTATTTTGAACAAATCATCTCCTACATCCATCCAACTCAAATCTCTGTATGTTTGCTACCCTATTCAAATACCAGTCTTTGAATACCCCATGCCTTTGAATACCACATGCCAATCTTTTTCACTTTCCACTATTCTAAAGAACTAGAAATGTGGTATAGTAAGCTGCTCACACAGGGCTCCCCAGGAGGTATTTGTTGGAAGACGAGAGTAAGAAAGCATCAGTCGCTTTCTGCCACTTTTGGTATTGGTAATTGCTGGTAAATTGAATCTTGGGTCTATCATTTTGGGTCTCTTGGATTTTTCATTTTGTCCTGCAAAACCAATATCTCTAACCTGTTGAGAGAAGGAGAGTAAAGTTGTGGGGTTTCCCCTTTGTTTGTCGTCACAGTTAGCTGTGCCCCACTTTGTCTGTGAAGGAACGGGGGCGTTAGGAAACTATTCCTAACTACAGGGGGCACATGTAGCACAAATGCTGGGGTTTAGGGTGAATGCAGAAGAGCAGTCACAAAGCAAAACTGATTTTGAGGATTTGCTTCGGTGTCCTTAGTTTATGTGGAAGTTGACGACAACAAGAGAGGTGTAGCTGGCAAGTCACGAGGTCCTGCTCTTTACAGCTAAGAGTACAGCCTATCTGTCATCAGACACAAATCTGGAAGTTGTAGCTGGCTCAGAGTTGGCATACAGGCTTTTTACTATTTCTTCGAAGTGTTTTTCACATGCCATATTTAGAGTTGGGATAATCTGAAACACACTAGTAAGAAGCTTTCATAAAATGAACACAACTGCTAATTCTTTTCTCCCAGTGATGGACTTTTATCAGAGCTGCCCCTTCCTACCTTTCAGGTCCTGCCTCACCTCTCCTGCCTTATGCTCCAGCTACATCTGCCTCCTCACTGTTTCCGGAACAATTCACGCCAGCCCCAGGGCCTTTGTACATGCTGTTTCCTTTTCCTTTGTACCTGCTGAGTTCTTCCCTGTGCTCTATCCCTGACGATTCCTTCTGTTTCAGCTCGAGTCACTTCCTCTGAGAGGCTTTCCCTAACCACTCTTCTCAAACAGGTCCCCCACTCTTTATCACACCAACCAGCTGTCTCCTACTCACCCCATCCCATCCTGTCACTGGGCAGAAAGCTCATTACATAACCCTTGTGCCTGAAATAGATCTGTTTCCTTTTGTCCTGTCTAGTATATTTAATACTACCCCAGTCACCATCCTTGTTCTGGTGGCACTATGGATGCAACATGGATTGACACTTCAGAAAGTTTTCTAACAATGTCTTAAAACAAAAAAGATTTCTGTTAACTCCAAGTAAATCAAGAAATTAAGAAACCACTTTCCAAGCATCTGAAATTTTATTTTAATGTTTCTATTTCAGAATAGCTCCTAAAGTGTAATAAGTACATCTTTTGAAAAGCACAGAACAGAGATAATTACAGTTTATTAAATGTTTTAAAGACTTGATTATTTCTAAAGTTTTTCTAATTCCTTCTGTAACTCTATCTTATTTTCAAGAAAAACAATCCTCTCTTGATTCTATTTCACCATTGAGATTCACACAAGCCATTCCAAATTTCTTAATTTCCAAGCAACACATTAAATTCTTCAGACTTCTTTCAGAACAGCTAAGGGGAAATCCCTGATGATTTCAGCTGACAATTCCTTAATCAGGAAAAGACTTTAAATGCCAATCACCAGAAAAGTTACAGTTTACAGGAAAGAAAGGGGAAATGCTGACATATTACACAACAAAGCACGAATAAAGCATGGCTTATGAACTCAATGGCATACTCATGCTGACAGTTTTATCAAGAATTTCTGGTGACATCATAAACTATGTTGGAGCAATGAACTGGTTCTATTGTCCATGTTTCTGAGAGTCTAAGGTGAAAATAAGATTCCCTTCTTTGGAGATTTTATGGGAAAAATGAAATAACAATTTGTGTACTTCCCCCCCCCCCCCCCAGACTTCTACAAAGACTCTGGGTTTTAAATGAAGCAAAGAACTGAGCTAAAGGGAATTCTTATTTGACGCCTAATTTCATCCAGAATTGAGGAGCGCCCTTTTCGTCAAGGTTTCTATTAGTTGGTAGAGGAAAGGAATGATCTGCTTCCGCCTCTAGCTGTGGGTGTTCAGATCAAAGTTCTCTGGAAGGGCAAATGCTGCAGCAGTAGGGTCCCCAGAACAAAATCCTCCCCGAAGTTACAAAAAGAAGATAGTTTGAAGGTAGTAACTACCAGGATGTAACTCTGACCCCCAGTGAATCTGGTAAAATCAATTACTTTCAGTTGTAGTAATTATGTAACATATTAGAGATGAGAACACCACGAGCAATGGGTTTTCCCCCTTGTAGTCTATATAAATTCATCAATAAACTATACTCTCTATTAAGGCTTTATTGTAAGTGATTACAAACACAAGGCATTTCATAAGCGTTCTGTCATTTGCTACACTGTAATTCAGCAGAAGGAATGACGCAAAAATTATAATCTTCAGTAAATGAACAGGAAACAAAAAAAGAAAAGCTCCTGAACGCTGAAATAAATCAGTGACTCAGTCCCAGAGTCAGCCTAAACCTCCATTCAGATTGGATCTTAAGCATTTACTCATTAGAATGGTATTGGCCGAGAGTGAAAAATGACTGGAGAATGAACGAGATACTGGTAAGTATACGCAAAACTAAGGAAAGGGGCTGAGAGCGACTGGAGATTTAAACATAATCATGGAAAACTTAGAAATAAACTTTGGTATTGGCCTTTATTTCGAAAACCATGTTGAATATCCAAAATAAAAAGTGATTGCGAATTTCCATGTAACCGAATAGCTATTGCTGTCACTTATTGGGCACTCATCATTTACTAGGTACTGCCCCAGGAAGTCTCCACACGTTATCTCTTTTTAATCCCCATGACAATTCTATAATGTTCCAATTCCCATTTTAGGGATTAAAAAAAAATTGAGGAGCAAAAAGGTTACATAACTTGCTTCAAATCTCACAGTGGAGGCCTGGGAATGGAACTCACTTCTGACTCCAATCTGAGTTCTTAACCAGTAGTGATGTATCTTCTCTATTTGGGCATTTTGGAGCTAGCCTCTCTGAGTATCCTTTGGGGCTCTAACAAAATGTTTCAAGTATTTTCTGATGCTTCATCCTACTGATTACACAATTAGAGTTTCCCAATAGAAAGATACTATCTATTGTTTCTGTTTAATCACACTTCATTCCACTGCCTTTGTTGCTGCTTAAATAGGGCGATGTCTCACCTATCAGAGTAGAAATGAAAAAGAAACTGGCTTCCAACCTGTTTTATTATCTTTCTGAGGTTCTCACAGCAGAGCTTTAACATTTTCTTCTTAAAAACCTTGTAATCACAGACTGGTGCTTCTTGTTTTGACAGTCCAATCTTATTAGATCATGTTCTAGCTCAGTGTAGGCCTTGCTCAATACTCCAAAATTTCAGACCTACCAAAGCTACTAAAAACTTTTTAGATGAGGAGTCCACGACCTCACGTGAAATTGGAGTCATGGGAATTTAAACGAACTAATAAAACATCTCTATGGTAAACTGAAACAGTGATGACAATGGAATGAATGACTAATATTCACATATGACTTTTTTTATCCAAAGCGCCCAGTGTTCAATGCATTTTTGCAAACTAAACTTCTGCACAGTGATAACTACACTTTGTACTTCCATGACACAATTCTTTCATGGACTGCTGTGCGCTGGCCTCATGTTACCACGCTCTAATTGCCCTCAGGTGGCTGGCAGGTGGTACAAGAAATGTACTCTTCGTTCGTTCCATCTTCAGAATAAATAAGTGGTACAAAGGAAGAAGAATTCGAGCTGGGGCAGATTTCAGCAACTGAGGTATGCTCGCCTGAATGGCAAGGGGTGGGGGGCCTGCAGAACCATGCGGGAAGGGCTAGCCATGCAGCTCGGAAAGAGAGAGAGGCAAATGACTTCCCGGTAAAAGCAATTTACAAATACTTCGGCATACAACACCTTTGTGTTATGTGGCCCCATGACTCAGTGGAAGCGAAACGTGTACCTTATTTCCCCCCTAGATCTCCACGTTCTCTTCCCCAGAGCCAGCCTATAACCTCAAATCTCTCAGCAGCCAAAAGGAGAGGACTAAGGACAAGGCCGGAGGGTTCTACTTTGGGTTGTTGTTTAGCCCGTATTCCTGGTAGTAACCAGAACAGCATAAAATGCTACCATGAAAAAGGTTAGAGGACAAAAAGGACTGTTCTCTGGCTCAGGAAAAACATCAGGCAAGGATAATTTTCAACTGTGTGATTTTTAAATAAATGACACAATGAATGTTTTACTTGTGATTCTTCGTCTTAAATCAGAGAGCAAAGGCCCGAGACTCAGTATTTAGCATCTTGTTACATTTGGGTCATGGAATGTAATGAGAAGATTTTTCCCTTTTCATTTGGGATTATATTGTGAAGAAAATGGCACCAGGCTCTAAGAGATTTATAAACGTCAACACCTCTGGGGCTAGGAAATGAGCAAGAGTAAAGGATGTGGGCCAGGTGGGGACCCTGCAAAGTGGAGGGGCCGATGGGGGCAGCTCTCCCACTCAGGCAAACTGTTCCCCATGGGAAGGAGGGAAGACCCAGCGTTGTCAGATCTGGCACATTTAAAATAAAAAGTTGGAAATGTGGATTGCTATGTGAAATCTCCCAATTTTTTATGTTGCAACTAACTGATATATGCATATGCAACTATGTGGGCCAAAGCAAACACATCTGGGGGCTGGATCCAGCTCACACACTCTGCTGTCTGACCTCTGTGGCCACAGTAGTGGTTTTTAACCCTTAAGCAGTTAAAAGGAAACAAGATCTGACACATCCTCCAGGGAGTAAACTACACTGTTGCTTGGTCAAAAGGCCCTTTATAACTCCACTGTGTGGGGTTTTAGAAATAAGTCCAAGAAGTCGATGATTTTATTCTACTAACTGTATCAAGTGTACAGCTTTGCAGCTTCCTGTTGTAAGGAGGTCAGTATCAGAGGATCTTAGGGCAAGTCAGGGAAGGGGTTTAGCAGGGAGATGCTCTGTCGCATCACAGTATGAGGTGTGAAGCTGACTCCAAGCTGGAGCTCATACCACCTGTTTAAAAATCTAGGGTTTGTTCTCTGCTGCTCTGAGACAAAGGAGCCCAAGAACTGTGGCAACCAGGGGCTTTCAGTTGGCAGCTCAGTAGGACTGACACAAAAGTTCAGCTAGAGAGAAAAGAGTCATATCCCCCTTCTGATCTGACAACACACTACGGAACAGAGAGAGCACGATGGCTGGCTGGCTGGCTGCCCATCTTCCTTATCATACACGAGGCACCATTCCATATACCATGCCTTCAGCTATCTTCCCATCCTGCTCCTGGAAGATTTCTAAACATAGCCATTGCACATGTGTTTGGAAGGAAGGAGGTTTCTATTTTAAAGGAGAGAGAGTTCCTTGTCTCTGGCTATGGGGCTTGAAATTGACTACCCTCTCAGTTAGTTCTACCATGGCCCATTGATCCTCAGTGTTGAAAGAGAATAAGAGGAGATAAATGCTGGACTCTTCCCTCCACACTAAGTGAAAGGAGAGCTGACCTGTGACTGATTTGCAGTGGGTTGGGGAAATCTATCCTCACTGGCCTGGCTACCATCTTTTTTTTTTTTTTTTTTTTTTTTTTGCGGTACGCGGGCCTCTCACTGTTGTGGCCTCTCCCGTTGTGGAGCACAGGCTCCGGACGCGCAGGCTCAGCGGCCATGGTTCACGGGCCCAGCCGCTCCGCGACATGTGGGATCTTCCCAGACCGGGGCATGAACCCGTATCCCCTTCATCGGCAGGCGGACTCTCAACCACTGCGCCACCAGGGAAGCCCTGGCTACCATCTTAAAATGCTGTTTTATCCACTAGCATAATACAGTAATAACACTAACACCAAACCTTTATGGATTGCTCACTACATATGCCAGGTACACATGCTTACTATGTATATGCCAGGTACAGTTCTAAGTGCTTTATATATATTAACTTATATTCCTCACATAACCCTAAGGATATAGGTATTATTATTACCCTCATTTTACACATATGGAAACTGAAGCACAGAGAGGTTAAGTAGCTTGCCCAAGGTCACAAAGTCAGTGACCGGTGGACTAGGAATTCAAACCTAGACAGTCTGGCTCCAGGGCTGTGCTCTTAACCATTATGCAAATAACCTCTCCAAAGGAGGAATGAATATCAAGGTAAAGGCTGTAATTTGAGACTGAGCTACTTACGGTACAATACGAAGGCTTGGTAATTTCCTGTTCTGATGGAAAATAAATTTTCTATTTCCACATTTTATGCAGGTATCAGAGCAATTATACATCCAGGAAAAAAAAATCTAAGAAATTTCAGTGTGCCCATTTGACTCTCAATATTTGTTACAGTGGATGCATCATATCATTTTATATACAGAGATTCAAGCATCGTAGGGAGGAGAAAGAGGCAGAGACAGGATTTAGATTGGACAGCGGGGTCCCAGAAGGGGTCTGGGGCGGCGGCAGCAGCCGGCTCTCTCTCAGTGGTGCTAGCTCCCCGTGTGCCTCCCGTGCTGTGCAGGTCTTGTTGTGTGGAGTGCAAGTCTGTGATTAAAAGATATGTGTTTTCTAGTGTAACACGGCTCCTCATGGCAAGCCGACGACTTCATCTGGTGCTCACCTGAAAAAAAACTGCAACCCTTGAGAAAAAACTGTCTGTGGGAGACTGACTTAGAGATGGTGCCTCAGCCTGCCTCAAAGACTTGCAGAAGTCATCTTTTGTAGATTTAATTTTTGCCTTACACACCTAAAAAACCCAGCTTCCTGTATAACCTGTGAACAAATTAATTTCAGTACATATTATCTCAAATTTTCTTGTAATCATTCTCAAGCATTTCTGCAGAGATAATCTTTAGTTATTTTTAGGTCCAGCAATTGTTTCTTAATTATAAACTTATTCCATATCACGACCTGTGATCCTAATTCCTTGGCTACTGACCCCCAAGTCTAGCTTTGGAACCAATCTTTCACAGGACTCTAAAAGAGCATTCTATAATAACACAGAAACCTATACTGTACTTGATAATGACTTGTTACTCTTTAATTGCTTCTTCATTTATGGCTCTCTACTAGACTACAAGCTCTGTGAAGGTAGGGACCAACTTCTAATAATGACTGACACGTAGTGACACTCAATACCTAACTAACGAAAAATAAAAGGCAGTCAAATTTATACACCAGAGCACAGTGCTATACTTTGGCCAGAAAAAATTCCACTGCATATAGGTATACGAGTGTTTCTGAACTCCTAAACTAGGTGAGCATTCAACGTCTCACCTTCATTTCCTTAGGGTCTGTTTCTCTTTAACTATACATCCCTTGCTGCGTGACCTCATTCACTCCTCCATGCCAACCACATGCCAACAACGCACAAATTTCTTTATCTCCCCCCACCCCCTCCCCGAGCTACAGGCCTGATTTTCCAACTGCCCTCAAGATATCTCTGCCTGACATAAGTGACTCAAGGTTAACGTTTCCAGAACTAAGTTTTATCTTCACCCTCCCAACCCTACTCCATTTCCCCTTCTCTGCAGTAAAGGCCTGTTTCTTGCTGCAGTTTCAAGCGAGGCTTTTGTGTCAGAAGAATCCACGTTCCAATCTTAGGGATACATTGACTGGTCATACAGCATCGGGCTTCTCTGAGTCTAAATTTTTACAACAGTCACATCACCCGATATTACCTACTCCATAAAGTCGGCATGATGACTAAATCAAATGATGTATTAAATTCCTTAGCTCAAATCTAAGAAAAAAAATGTCATGAAGAACCTAGGGGTAAGACGGGAATAAAGACACAGACCTACTAGAGCACGGACTTGAGGATACGGGGAGGCGGAAGGGTAAGCTGGGACAAAGTGAGAGAGTGGCATGGACATATATATATACTACCAAACGTAAAATGGATACTAGTTAATTCAGTATCTCCATAAGCTAGAAAACTTCAAAGTCATCCTTTACTTCTGATGACCCTTCTACTCCCCCTTGATTCAAATAGTCCCCAAGTTCTCTCAATCCTATGTTTAAAACCTCTCCAATCTGGGTTCGTCCTGCATCTCGGCTGACACAGCCTTCACCCAGGCCCTTGTCTTTGTCACCATTTATTTGCTCATTCATTTCCTTGCTTTAGGTCTCTCTATATTTAGCTCACACATCACAGTGACACCAAAGTCATCTTCCTTAAAACCTACATGAATCACGTCACTCCCCAGCCTAAACACCTTCACTGGCTCCCAGAGGTACAATCCACATCCATCTACACTTCTTACGAACGGGGTGGAACTATCACTTACACAAAATGACTTGTCGGGATCTTTATATATATTTTTCACTTACTCATCACAACAATGCCATTATTTAATGAAAAAAATAAATTTGGAAAATGAGGCTATTCACTAGCCACTAATGGAAGTCAAACAATTTGCCTGTGTCTAAATCTTGTCAGAGACTGGAATTCACAATCAGGTTTGATTCTGGCCCGTATATGTGTCAATACAATGAATTCACAACTTATCTAGAGAATGAACTCTAAAGTCAAATATAAAATAAAAGTTTCATATGACTCAAAGCCAACTTGACCATCTCTTAGAAAAGCGGAACAATTTCTCTTTCCGTGTTGGAAAGAGTGCTGTTTCTTTGGCTGATATAAGCTTAAGTAGTTGATGGGCATCACCTGTACTATTTCACTGTCGTCCTTGTCTCCATTTTTGCTGAGTGTGAACAGCTGAATCTATGTACAGCAATTGAAATATATGGCTAACAGAACACCTAGATAGAGTGCACCATAACTGAACATTATCTGTCCCTCCCAAACAGCTGGAGGGGGGCAGAGACCACTTAATTTGCACATATTAGGTGGCTAATTTATACGCTTGGAAAAAATTAATCTCCTCTTCTTTATCTTACAGTTCACCTCCTTAAAGAATCATCACTGATTTCAAAATAGCTGAATATGAATTAAGAAGCTGATTGTGTAGGTCATTATTTGGTCTCACAAACTGCAAAAGAAATGATCTCATTCCCAACAAGACTTCTGTTTGTCCTTTACGTTCTGCACTGCAGTTTGGTCTTGAACACTCAACCTGACTTTGGGGGTATCCATTCAGTTGAGAACAACTTCTTTCAGAGTAAGGAGTCTGAGTTCCCACAGGCTCCTGTGAGTCAAAGCTGAACTGCAGGTTCATGGGTGGGGACACCTGCTCTGAAAGCTGCCTCATTTTCTGGTCTAAGGTAGTTAGAAACAGGAAGTTGAACCTTTGGTATTTTGGGTTTTGATTCTACCCTGCCCTGCCCTTAAAAAGCATTCACTCAGGGCTTCCCTGGTGGCGCAGTGGTTGAGAGTCCGCCTGCCGATGCAGGGGACACGGGTTTGTGCCCCGGTCCGGGAAGATCCCACATGCCGCGGAGTGGCTGGGCCCGTGAGCCATGGCCGCTGAGCCATGGCCACTGAGCCTGCGCGTCCGAGGCCTGTGCTCCACAACGGGAGAGGCCACAGCAGTTTGAGGCCCGCATACTGCAAAAAAAAAAAAAAAAAAAAAAACAACCATTCACTCACACCAGGGTCTTTAAATGTGGAGTGACCACATTTACAGCATCCACTGGAGAAACCGAAGACGCTGGGAAGTGTGATGCTGGAGCTCCGACATTGTGTCCTACTGCTTGGTGTCCCGGAAAAGCACTTCTGTGTGGTGAGCGCTGTGCACTCCGATTCTCTGTCCCTGATTTCTGAAGTCCTTTGAAAGCACGGACACCGAGTTTCTCCCCAGTTCCTGGGCACTGGTCTTGTGGAGTGGTCAAGTAGATGCTGAAATCAGTCTTGCTACAGCCAATCTGGTGGCAAACACATCCATACGCTCATTCAATTACAGGAGAGTATCAGGAAGTCACACGGATCCGGGTTCCAATACTGCTCCAGGCAGCCCCCCCTGACCCCACTTAGCTCAGATTCCTCCCTGGGGACAGTGTCGTTTGCCTTACATCATCATTCTAATCTGTTCTCTCTCTCTGATCGAATCAGATAACACAGGTGAAGCACTTCTACAAGCTCTGTAAACAGCAGTAGTTGTTCTAATTCCTTCTGGTTCTCACTCCATTTTGACTTCGACCTCAAAGTCTTCACAATGGTCTGTGAGGCTCTGTGAGATCTGCCCCTTGTTGCCACTCTGATCTCATTTCCTATATTGCTTCTCCTTGCTCATTCCACATGGCCCTCTTGGCCATTCCTGGAACATTCTAGGACTCTTCCTTTGCATGGACTGATTCCTCTCATTTTTCCCCAGGTGCTCAGAGCAGTGCCTGGCACCTAGGAAACATCCAGCAGGTGTGTGCTGAGTGAATGATGAATGAATAAATTGCCTTGGATGGTCAACCAGTGCCCTGTAGAGGAGGCGAGCTCAGCACTAAACACCTCACTGCACTGCACAGGTACCGACATGCTTAGGTCCCCTTCAGAGAGAACTGCACTCTGTCTGCTAACAGCGAACAAGAAACTGTTCCAAGCGCTTTCTATGAATTAGTTCCTTTAATCCTCACCCCCATTACTAGTCCTTACTTGAGCGAAAACAAAGCACTGAGAGGCGAAGGAGTTTGCTGAAGGTCACCAAGGTAATAAGGGATGTAGGCTGCCTGTCAGGAGCCACTGCCTACTATTACTTTTGGCCGAGGGACCAACCTTCAGGGCTGATGACTACTTTGAATGATGCTGTCCGACTCTGGCCGATTCTACAATTCCCTTGGGCTGCCGGCCATACAGGCGGGCCATCTCCCCAGGGCCCCCTTTCCACCAGCCCGTGCCACTGGAGTTCCAGCGCACTCCCCGGCCAATCCTGCTCCAGTTACGATGGAGGAGGTCAGGCCAAATGGGTAAGGCAGACTGTTCATTTCAGGGACCAAAAAGCCCAACTGGTTTTGTTGTTTGTTTTTTTCTTATAACTTATACTTCACAAAATCAGCTAATCATTGAGACACAGAAATGAATTTTTTCTGTAACAGTCAAATAAAGATACGATTTGAAGCCAGTGAGTCAGGACATTATTTGTCACCTGGCACGTGCTAATCCACCCTTACGACTCATCTCAGCACTCCATGCTCCAGGAGGCCTTCCTGGGTGAGCCCCATCCTCATGCCCACGCCCCCTCCCCCAGGCTAGATTAGGTGACCCTCCTCTCTACTCTCAAAGCACCTAGTATCTCCCTCCACCGTAAGGTGCGCTGAACCGTACTGAAACCACCTGTTCCCGCCTTCCCCACAGACTGGACACTTGCGTGTGGGGACAGTGTCCACTGCATGCTTGTCTCCGCAGTGCCTAATGACTAAATTCAACAGATGACTGTTGAACAGAACAGCGTCACTCTACTGAGATACCACAACCTCTGACATCTCTGAACCTGCCTTGTTATCTTCGATCTGGCTTGGAGTGAGATCTGAATGACAAAGCCCCTGAAGTGACCCAGTTACAGTTCAAGAAAAGCATGACTATGGGGTCAGAGTAACAGTCTTCAAACCACATGGCATTCTCTTGCCATACACTCAAAAGTTCTCCAGCTGTTCTCGATGAAATTAATTAGCCCCTAATTCTCCTTAAATAAATGCATAAAAGCAGTTGTGGTATTTTCTCTAGGGGTCTTCCTTTCTTTCAAAAAAGGCAGCACAAGGATACATTATCTCGTGATTCAGCCAACACTTATGATGATAACCCACATCAACCAAAATATTTATAACCTCCTGAGTCTCACCGTGTACAGATTTAAAATTCAAAATATTTGCAGGTGATGCTATTCATACTTTTAAAGGTTTGCTTTCAGAATAGTTCACTGGGTCAGAGTAAAGGAGCTATGAAATAGAGGGAAAAATAACGACACACTCCATCTTACTAGCATCACTCATGAAATGTGCTGCCTTGAGTATCCACGCAGATAAATATTTCAGCGATAAATGGAGCAAGGAAGTGCATTTTAAGTATCCGAGGAACAACCCCCTTGGGATTATGAAGTCAGACTCTTTAATATCACCCCAAACTTAATCCTACCCATGCTGACTAATTCTGTAATGAATTCTGTAGTTATCAAGAAGATTAATTTAAAAAAAAAAACCCCACCCTGCTTATTCTGAAGCAATGTTGACATGAGTCTCAAACCGGTGACAGCAAACCACACACCACAAAGTATTTAAAAAAAAAAAAAAAAAAAAGCAAAACCAAACTCACAGATGTTAAGAACCATTGGTCATGTTCAATGGTATTCCATTTAATTCTTATAATAATCTTGCCCATTTTTAGAGATGAGGAAACTAAAGTGAAGGCGGTTTAAGGAAACTCCCTGCATCGCCTGGCTTATAAGGTACAGCCGCAGGACTAGATGCTCTGGCTGAGTCAGCAGAGTCTAGGGGCTGAGAGAGGGGTTTCTGCAGCCAGAATGCCTGATTTCAAATGCCGGCTCCGACACTTTCTAGCCCGGTGACTTTGAGCAAGTTTCTTAACTCTGTGTCTCAATCTTCCCATCTGTAGAAACGGGGACATCAGTAGTACATATTTCAGAGGGCTGTGGTCAGGATTAATTGAGTTAACTTATAGAAAGTGCTTACAACAGTGCATACGGTCAGCATCATTTCTGCTCTTATCTGACTTCAAAGCCCGTGCTTTTTCTCCCACATCAACGGTTAATGTTACAAAGTACACATATTACTATTTTGAAGCATTTCATAATTGCCTATTGTAAATAATGTTTGTTAATTAAGATATTCCACCCTAGTTTGCACCTTGTTTCATTCCAGAAAGGTTAGTGGTGAGTAAAGCAGGTATCAGAGAACACAACATTTGGCTCAACAAAGGAAATCATTTTCACCACTTAGAACTTCCTGAAAATGGAAGGAGCTTCCTGTCCCAGGAGGTACCTCAATCAAAGATGACTACTTAGTGGAGATTTTATAGAGCAGATTAAAAAAGGGCTACCTTCACAGGAGAGGGGGAGGGCTGGGTGAGATAAACTCTAGGGAGTCTCTTTTACACTGGAGGAGATTATGGGCTTAAAGAGCTGCCGTTTTTTTTTTTTTTTTTTTTTTTTGCGGTACGCGGGCCTCTCACTCTTGTGGTCTCTCCCGTTGCGGAGCACAGGCTACGGACGCGCAGGCTCAGCGGCCATGGCTCACGGGCCCAGCCGCTCCGCGGCATGTGGGATCCTCCCGTACCGGGGCATGAACTCGTGTCCCCTGCATCCGCAGGCAGACTCTCAACCACTGCACCACCAGGGAAGCCCCAAGAGCTGCCTTTTGGCAAGCCATTTTTATAGGAATCTTACTTCAGCTACTTTATACTCAGACACACCTTGAGTAAAAAGGATGAATGGTATGAAATAGAGGCTGTTAAAAATGGGTGTGTAGGAAGCGCGTGTGTGTGTGCGTGTGTGTGTGTGTGTGTGAGAGAGAGAGTGAATGTGAGAGAGATGTTAATTAATTCATTGATTTTAGGATATCACAGTAAAATGGCCCAGCGAAGTGATCATAGTAATTTAATTAAATAAGTGACTATAAATAACTTTATGCTTGCAATGACAAAGAAAATGCTTCCTGAATTTTAAAATATACCCTATATTTTCTATGCAAAATAGGTAATCAGAGGTGCGTGGCTTTCTGAAGGAAAACCAGTATAATATTCTTTTTTATTCTAATTTCTTAACAGAAAAGAGCAAGCAAAATCTCTGATCCATTTTTGTTCCATGGAAGATATACCTCGCCTTTTCCTATAGGAATAACCAGCCTCGGGTTTGCCTCTCCTAAGCAGTTATTGCTTCACGTTTGTGTGCAAGAATGTGAAAGAGGGAAAAGGAATCTTAAAAGCTTTAATAAAAACTACCATGACAAAAATAAAAACAAACTCTACTACAGCAAAACTCATCAATTTTCTTCCCTATTTGAGGTCTGCTATTCCATTCATTCATTCATATTTTCTCTCACATTTCTCCATTGCCCACCCCTCTACCCACCTCCCGCTATTTCTAGTATGTAATTTGGTTGAGGGAAGGGGAGGGCTATAGTACTCATTAATATGGCATGTACACAGGGGAAGTCGTTTGTTGGAGAGCTCAGGGTGCGAGCTCTGGATAAGGCAGGCACTAAATTTCATTAAACCTCAGTTTGTAAAATGGGGATATAATAACAGTACCTATTTCAGAGGGCTATGGAAGGAATTAAATGAGATAATCTATGTAAAGCTATTAGTATACACTAGCACATAAACCAATGCTCAATGAGTGCTAGCCAGTATTATGTTTTATTACTCAAGGGCTAATCATTTGCAAAAATAAGGCTCTAAACTATAATTCTTACTTTAATAAACACTCTTTAGTTCTTCTTCTATAGTTCTAAAGGCACGTGGGCACGGATATGCAGTAGTTTAAGATTTTCATTAGAGGCAACAATTATCATTGGGTCATCATATGCTTAAGTTTTAGTCAAAATAATATTTTAATTAATAGAATGCTCATAATAGAATTTACTAAAGCTTCAACAAACAAACATACCCAGCTTGCTAAATGTATAAAGTTATTACTTCCCTTTATTTTGGGAGGAGGCAAAATTCAAGCTCTGCCCATAAGCCTGGCTGATACTTCCAATCTCCCCTCCTCCACACCAAACCAAGCTACAAAAATGCATATTAAAAGTTAAGGAACAGGCCTTCCCTGGTGGCGCAGTGGTTGAGAGTCCGCCTGCCGATGCAGGGGACACAGGTTCGTGCCCCGATCCGGGAAGATCCCACATGCCGCGGAGCGGCTGGGCCCGTGAGCCATGGCCGCTGAGCCTGCGCTCCGCAACGGGAGAGGCCACAACAGTGAGAGGCCCGCGTACCACAAAAAAAAAAAAAAAAAAAAAAAAAAAAAAAAGTTAAGGAACAAATAAGGCAGAACATATGATGATATATTATGAAGGGATTAATTACCCACTCATAGTTCTTTTTCTCTCCTTCCCTCCTTTGTTCCTCCCAGACCTTCTCCAAGATGTGCTAACTGGAAACAGGCATGTAGAGCCTAATGGGGAGAATCTGGATCTATGTGGTCATTCTCTCTATGGGTCAGGGAGGATGATCAGGCCATTAGGGTCTCTTTTTTTTTGGGGGGGGGTCTCTTTTTTGGGGGATGCTTTCTGAGGGATCCTGAGACCTCTGAAGAAAGCATCCTCTCATTCTGATCAACTTTTTATTTTTTTCTTTTCTCACCAAATGGCCTTTGGCGATGTTCTTTTAACATATCTGCTAACTGGCAAAATCAAGATGGTGGAACCCTGATACCTTCTAAGCCCCTCATTTTTTTTTCTTTGACAGAAAGACAAAGATAACCACAGTAGAAGCCTCAATCGGTAAAGAGACGAAAGGTACAACTGGTACAGAGTAAAGTCTAGGCATATAAGCAAAGGCTAAAAATCACAGTGCTTTTACGGGAAACAAGGGATATGGAAGCAACCAAAAGTCATAAAACAGTGCTTCCCCTCTTCTGCAGCCAAACCCCAATGTCATCACAGCAACATGACATTCAAGAAAGTCCAACCTATTTTAAGTAGTTTCAGGTGACAGATTATTGGCCCACAATGAGAGACGGACTGATGGATCACAGAGGAGAAAAGTTCACTGTGCTGTGAACCACACTGCTAATCTAGACTGATAAAACCAGAGGAGACATGCATCTCCACTTTCAAGCGTTTACTGGATGACATCACACTGTGGACTTAACCAAAGTGCTGTCTAGATTATCCAGCAAATGTCACATAAGAGTACTTGAGTAGCTTAGATAAAGGTCTCAAAACACTGTGAATGAATTCATCCTGCAAAACAAATTTCCCATATGAGTTCATAATCTGAATTCCATGTCATTTCACGTTGTATTCTTCCAGGTGTAACTCAAACCCCATAAATGACATTCGTCTTGCATAGAACAATGGTTTTGTTTTAGAAAGTCAAGCCAGTAATGTAAGGCAGTTTCCGTTATGTGCATAAGAAAGCATAAGATTGAAGCTTTTGTCTTAGGTTGGTAAAATAAATATTACAATATTAATCCGTCAGGGAAACACACATCAAAACAATGAGATACCAATTCGCAACCACTAGGATGGCTACAATCAAAGAGACAGATAATAACAAGTGTCGGCGAGGACGTGAAGCGATTGGAACCCTCACACATTGCTGGTGGGAGTGTAAAATGGCGTAGTCGCTTTGGAAAACAGTCTGGAAGTTCCTAAAAAGGATAAACATAGAGTTACCATATGACCCAGCATTTACACTCCCAAATACCACGAGAAATGAAAATGAAAACATATGTCCACTTGTACACGAATGTTCATAGCAGCATTATTCATAACAGCCAAAAATTAGATACAACTCAAATGACCATCAATTGATGAATGGATAAATAAAATGTGTTCTCTCCATACAATGGAATGTTATTCAGCACTAAAAAGAATGAAGTTCTGATTCATGCTACAGCATGGATGGACCTTGAAAACATTATGCTAAGTGAAAGAAGCCAGTCACAAAAGACCACATATGCATATTTATATGAAATGTCCAGAAGAAGTAAATCTATTAAAGACAGAAAGTAGATTAGTGGCTGCCTAGAGCTGAGGGGGTTGGAGGAAAATGGGAAGTGAATGCTAATGGATACAGGGCTTCTTTTTGAAAATGTTCTAAAATTGATTGTGCTTGGTGCTTGGTTTCACAACTCTGTGAATATATTCTAAAAGCCACTGCATTGTGTACTTTAAATGGGTGAACTGTATGATAGGTGAATTATATCCAATAAAGCTGTTAAAAAAAAAGGAATATTAACACATCAGACAGAAGGAAATATGGTCATCTAACTACAGCAAGGGTAACTTCTGGCACAACAGTCAGCGTGTAACCTATCAGCTAAAGGCTCAAGACCTAAATAATGGCCTTCAGAGTTTCAGGGACCTCACTAATGTTTAAGGTAATCCTGCTACCTCTACAAATCAGTATCCTTGATGATTAAGCATCCCTCCTGTTTGTATTCCCTGCAATAATTAGCATAAAGCTTTCCACATAGTGGATGCTCAACTATGATTTATTGAATGGAATTTAAATACATTTAAAAATAACCAACTGGAGTTGGTAAATAAAAATCAAACCAAGAATGTTTTACCCTACATGGGGAAAGCTTATCGGCACCAATACAGCTATATGCCAAATTAAATCTGGGGCATCTAAAATGCAATCCTGTCTCCCAAATTTTAGTCAGTCATTCCTGGTTACAAAAAGATTCATGCTCTTCATTTGCCTGGGTTGCATTTCCCTGAATAAAATCTGGAACTTCCTGGGCAGGGGTTACTTCCAATGTGGATTATCAGACAAGACCCCTGAGTGTACAAGGTGGGACAGTACTCTTATTTCCTATTTGTTGTCAGGAAATTCTCAGGCGGTCTTTTGCGGTTGTTATTTTGGGTTTTCCTATACTCTAGCCTAGTGTTTAAGAGGATGAGCTCTGGAGCTAGTCTGCTTGCATTTAAATTCGAGTTCTGCTCCTCGCTGACATCTCTGTACCTCAGTTTCACTATTTGCAAAATGAGAATAATTGTAGTACAGGCCACAGGAATTTCTATGAAGATGTAAAGTACTTCAAATGATGCCTGGAATCTAGCAAATCTCAATAGTGTAGGCTATAACTGTAATAGAATTTAGATTTACAGAATCCCTGAAACAGAACTCAGGCATAGCTACTGTTATCACAGAGAGGAGCATATGGTATCAGATATAAGCCAGCCCCACTGGGACAGGTCAAAGTACAACTATGGAATCTCATTCTTTCCCAAATTTCTGGCTGGGAAATGCTACTCCAGGTTTTAAGCAAGTATGACCTGCCAACAGTTAAATTTTGTTTTTCATGTTGTAAAACCCTCCTGGAGGAGATGATATTCTTTGATGGGTATGTCACAATCATAATTGTGCTTTGGGCGGAAAGACGAGAACTACCGCACTGTGATTAGATATGGTACTTTTCAGAATCTGTATGGTCTTAATTTTCTTCTGGATTTTCCATCACTGACAGGGAAGCACATAAGTGGCCTATAGAAGCCAATGATAATACCAGTGGTATGAAGCTTCTGAGTGACAGTTCCTAAATTCCTATTTTTTTTTCTTTTTTAAGACAACTTGTTCGAAAAAATTTAAAATTTTATCAACAAAATTCTTTTGGAAATACAAAGGGCTTTTAAAAAAATTATTTATTTTAATTTATCTATTATTTTTGGCTGTGTTGGGTCTTCATTGCTGCACGTGGGCTTTCTCTAGTTGTGGTGCGTAGGCTTCTCATTGCGATGGCTTCTCTTGTTGCAGAGCATGGGCTCCAGGGCGTGTGGGCTTCAGTAGTTGCGGCACGCGGACTCAGTAGTTGTGGCTCGTGGGCTCTAGAGCGCAGGCTCAGCAGTTGTGGAGCACGGGCTTAGTTGCCTTGCGGCATGTACGATCTTCCTGGACCAGGGCTCAAACCCCGTCCCCTGCATTGACAGGCTGATTCTTAACCACTGCTCCACCAGGGAAGCCCCAAAGGGCTCTTTCATGACATTTTTTCCCCCATGTTTCCACAGCTTCTTGAATCCACATATTGCTAGTGTGGTAGACACTGGGAATGTTCACCTATATCCACATTCTCCTCTTCCTCTTGGGTCCCTAACTGTATGACTTTCCAGCCTTTCCATAGGTAGGTGTGGTACATGTGACGCAGTCCTACTCAATGAAATGTGAGTGGAAGTGATGTGCACTTCCTTGTCTAGATCTGGCCCAATCTCACTCTTTCTCCATGGACCAGCCTTAATGGAGGGGACTCAGAAGGAGCCACAAGATGGAAAGAGCCTGGGTCCTTGAGTAACTTTATGGACCAGACCCATTCTGTCCCCATCCAATCTGCATTGAACTTTACATAGGGAAAAATACACAATAATAAGCCACTGGGGTTCTGTAGCTGTTTATACAGAAGCACCTGTTAGTTACTCTAATTAATATAGCTCGGTAAAGGCTTTGTTAGTTATTGTTTAGGAGAGCTGTTTTGCTTCCAGAATAGTTCTTTCTCTGTTAAATACTGGCAACAAGCTTACTAATAAAACACATTTCCTACATCCCTTCTCCTTTAGTCTCTTTTACTATCACTAAAATCACTGGATACAATCTTTCAGTCATATCCACAGAACACATCCTGGTGTTTTGTGGATATGATTGAAAGATCATCATCTGATCCTGCCAGATTCTTCTTTAGAGAACATGTCTTTTGCATTGGATTATTTGTAATCTTAATCCAGATCTCTTTGCAGAGCTGGCCAAAGTATATCTCTAATTGTGCACTTGATTAATCACTCACCATCTCAGAGAACTGTTTTATAATTATATCAAGTTCTGAGTTAGGAGCTGAACAATCACAAATTGTCAGATAAAAATTAAAAGCTATCAGCAAACACTAAGCACATTTATTTATAATTCTTCACATAGTTCTTTACAGCAATCTTTTAGAAGCCCATGTATTTAATATAAACCACAATTTCTTTGTGTGTGTTAAAGTTATAAATGGAATGAAATGTAAATGGAATCTTTTATGATTATTGTCTCCAGCCTCTTGGGATGAATAAACAAAGTTGGTATATAGCTACTTCGGGTTTTAACACCATCAACGACCTTCTGAAAGTTCTTATTCTTGCTCACTAACTACTCCTTTCTCTCTCTCCCTTTCTTAAAATGTTTTTAATGCTTTTACTACCATATAGCTTTTTATTTGCTTGTTTGCTTATTGCCTGCTTTCATTACCAGACTGTAATTCCCATGAAGGCAGAACTTATATCTGTTTCTGTTCATCCAGTAAATATTAACTGAATGCCTATTGTCAGGCATTGCTCCAGGTACTAGGATTAAACATAACTTAAGATTAAACATAATTAAGATATAGTACCTGGCCTCAGGGTGCATATAGTTTGGTGGAGGCAACAGGCAATAAGCTTATAAATGATATATACTGGGATGAGGGCTACTATGTTGTACTTTTCACTTCATGCTTCCTTGGTTTTGGGTGCTAGTCAGGGTTGTCTGTCTAGCTCGTAATGGCCCATCCTGCCTGAGAATTGCCTCTTTCTGCATTCATACGGGTGCCAAGGTAACCACGTATGTATCACATGGCTCTGTCTCCTTGACCACAGTGAACTTCTGGCCTATGCTATATAGAACAACATCTCTCTTCTAAGAGTCTGGAATTGGAACTGAGAGATTCTAATTCAGTCTGAGCTCTTCAGCTGAAATGAAAGAGGATATATGACTTAGAAGGCTACGCCGTGGCCATCTTCTGCCAGATGGCCAGGGAAACTGAGAAAGCTAGTCTAGAGAGAGAGAGAAAAAAGAAGCAAGTCATGTAAAGCAGTAGTGATGGGAGATTTTATGGTCTGAGGAAGACCTAAAGAGCCCACTTCATATTTTGGTTCTCATCCCTTTTCCCATGAAACACCCTTACTTCCTTGTAGCTTTTTTTTTTTTTTTTTTCACTAAAGCTATTTTGTGTTAGGGTCTTTTGCTTTCAATCATGTCTTAACTGAGACATTTCTATTTAATATGAAAATTAATATTCTATTTAATCTCATTCATTTTCATAGCATAAGACATAGGAGCTATTCTCCAAAAAAGTAGCTTTTCCCCTATGTTATAAACAATGCATCTGTTGGATTTTAATACTTACGAATGCTAACAATGCTTCTAAGGTGTTTGCCTAGAAGTTTCGCATTTTCCTCACCAGTGATTTTAAAAAGTAGGCTCGTTTCCATTCAAGGGCAGAACATCAAAGGCCAACATTCTTTAAACTCTGTGAAAAACACTATCACATGTGTACACCAGCTTTTGTGGCTAGTTAACATTCAGGGCAGAAAATAATTCTTCTTATAAACATCAATGGTGTATTTGTACTCATAAACAAAAAGGCTTTGATAATGAATGTTTTGATTTAAGCTCAGTAGTTGATCAGCTAGTCTGATTAACAACTGTTTACTGGAGACACCAGAATTTGAACACACCTAAAATACATGGCTTTAAGGTCTTACTCAAGAAAAGAAACTTAGGGTTTGTATTTGGGTCAGGGGGATGTGCAGGGAAAGGGATGGATATACTTGAGAGATTTCAAAACAGCACACCCACAAACATCTACTTTTAAAGTGTATTCTCTCATTATTCCTCAGAGATACGTCAGGCACTGTGAACGTTAAGGAGTAAGACTTGGTCTCTGTCCTAAATGAGCTCACCGTTTACTGGGAAAGACGGACAAGGAAACAGGAAACCGTAATGCCCTCTGCTAAGTGCCATGCTAGACATACCAGCACAGATGAGAGGCATCTAATCCATCCTGAGGTCGGCCTTTGAGCTGAGCCCAAGAGAATAAGCAGGAGTCAGGCAGACTACGAGTAGAGGCACAGACAGATGTGCTAAGAGAAAGGAGCATATAAAGTTCACGTACAAGGCAAAGATGGGGGAGAAAAGAGGGTCTACATGTTAATATCCAGTAGTCCTGTAAGAGCTGCACGAACAAGGTGCTTGGGATAACTGTCTATATTTTCCTCCAAAGCTCCTGTTCCCAATGCTGTTCACGTGTCCTGATTGCTCTAGAAAGTTTGATTCAGTTCAACAAATATTTATTGAGTCCTTAGTAAGTTTTAGGCTGCAGTCTCTGGGAGCATGATGATGAATAAGACTAGGGAATAATATTTGTACTAAAGAAGCTCAGCCTAGTGGGGAAGACAGATAAACGGTATCTGGAGAGTGTTAAGACAGATATGTACATAAAGTAAAGGGGCAATAAGGCTTATAATGGGTCTTTAAGAATGAGTAAGAAGACACTAACCACGTTAACAATAATAAAAACAAAGGTGAGAGAAGCATTTCAGACACAAGGAAGAACATAAGACAAATGCCAGGAGAAAGGACCAGGGCATAGGGAGACAGCAGATTTGAGAAATTATCTAGGAGGCAAAATAATTGAGATGTAATTAGTGGGAGTGAAGGAGGGGAGTTGGTCTATTAAGACTCAAGGTTTTTTACTTGAATTGCAGGAGGAAAAGCTGATTTTTGAAGATAAAAGGCCATGTTGAAGCTGCAGTGCTGCGTCACCCAAGTGGAGAGAAGGGTAATAGGGCAGGGCTTTGGCTGGAGTTGTCACCCAGCAGCATAAAGGTGGTGGTGGTGGGGCGACAATAACTGAAATAACACAAGGGAAGTCAGTAGAGAGGGCGGCAAGCAGCCAGAGACACAATCCCAAAAAATATTATTTTAGTTGAAGGCAGAGGGGTCAGGAAACTCAACAAAGGAGATGAAGTAAGGGGCAATGCACTTCTAGCAGCATTAAGTCGTCAGCATTAAGATTTGAAACGAAGCAAAGAAACTCAGTAAGATACAGACTAAAAATCCGTGCAATCTGCAGGTTGCTGGAGATTTGTGCACTGGCGCGGTGGAGGAGACCAGGTTGTCCTGACAGAGGAGTGAAAGAAGAGAGGAAGGGGACCCTGGGTACTCAGACCATGCTTTTAAGCAGCTCGCTGGAGAAGGGGAAGCAAGGGAAGATGCACCAGCAAATGCAGGATGATCTCGGCCTCTCTCTCTCTATTATCTATCAATCATTGTAAAGGTAAAGATGGAGAGACTCGAGTGGGTCTCCAGGCTGAGAGGAAAGCCGGCAGAGATGGAGAGACTAATGATACCGCGGAAGAGACATAACTGAAGGAAAAGGTCCCGGAGGAGAAAGTTGTCCTAATTACGTAATCCATGTTAACAAATTTTAGCTTCTAACTGTCTCTAGCCGGGAGAGTTGTCAAGCAATATGTCGTAGGGTCAGGCATCTGTGGGAAGCAACAAATCAGGCATGAAACAGTGACACTGGGCTTGAAGCAACATCAGAGAGCAAGAGACAAACTCTGTATCTTATCAGTCAGAAAGTTTCTTACATGCTCAATAAAGCCCTACAGAGAAGCACTCAGGTAGTGAGAGGAGAGAAAGTTTACCTCATCGGTGTCTCCTGAAGTTCTGGGATAAACAATGAAAACTATCCCTCCATCCAGGGGATTACAGTCACTACACAAACATGATTTTGTTAGGAGTCAGATCTCAGTCTCAGCTTTGCTAGAAACTACTGACTTTGGAGCAATTTCTGTGCTCTAGGCCAGGGTGATGCTGTAGCCCAGAATGTGAGGCTTAAGCACGTTCTTAGACATGAAAGTGTCTTGTAAAACATAATGCTCTATGCAAACATACGGTGCATGAGGTACATATAATGACATTATTTGGAGTCTCTGAAAATTGTGCAAATCTGGAAGAGATCGCCCATTGAATAGTTTTTGTCATTACCACTGTAAAGTCATGTATCAATACAAAGGAAAGTAACTGTTAAAGCAAAGACCTTCAACTTTTGCTGATGATTAATTCCTTTTGATTTTCTGGTAGCCCTGTGATTCTGAGAACCAGAAGGTTAGGGAAGGGAAGTACAAATTAGTTACTCCAGGCACTGGAGGGTGGGGAAACTAGTGCTACTAGTGGCAGGGTGTCTGGGGTCAGCGTGCAGCAACAGGCAACGGAGACTGTACAAATAAGACTTCAAAGTGCATCTTAATGGTTAACGGCTCACTTTAGTCAAGACAGAGCTGGGTTTGAATCCTGGCTCAGTCACTTATTAACCATGTAATCTTGGACAATCCAACCTCACTGAGCTTCAGTTTCCTCATCTGTAAATTGGGATAATGACATCTACCCTTAGAACGTTGTAATAATTAAACACAACACTGGGTAAGTATCTATGTAAGGGTGTGTGTGTGTGTGTGTGTGTGTGTGTGTGTGTGTGTGTGTGTAATTCCTGGCATATTGTAAGTGTTCCATAAATAGTAGCTATTATATTGGACCTGTTGTTACAGGTTTCATAGAATCTTGCATTCTTTTCACATATAGCTGTTTGGTTTTTTTTTGCGGTACGCAGGCCTGTCACTGTTGTGGCCTCTCCCGTTGCGGAGCACAGGCTCCAGACGCGCAGGCTCAGCGGCCACGGCTCATGGGCCCAGCTGCTCCGCGGCATGTAGGATCTTCCTGGACCGGGGCACGAACCCGTGTCCCCTGCATCGGCAGGCAGACTCTCAAGCACTGCGCCACCAGAGAAGCCCCACATATAGCTGTTATTTATTGATACTTACTAAGAGTAAGTAAGTACAAGTACAGTGTTATCTAAGCCTCCATCTTTAAAGTATAAAATCTACTATGTCACTTAAACACTCTGTTGAGAGTAAAAACTGTATCTATCTTTTTTTTCTCTGGCTCCTCAGGGTGTAATAAATTACTCAGCACAGAGTGGGTATTTAAGAAATATCTGTTGAAGGAAGGAAGGAAAAAAGGAAAGAAAGGGAGGGAGAGAGAAAGAGAGGGAAGGAAGTAAGGATGTTGAGAGTTGCTAACTCAGGTGCTATAAAATTCAAGGGTTGAGAAAAATAGAAACAAGGCATTCTTGAGCTATCAAATGTGATGAAAAATAGCTTATTAAAAAGCTATGTTCTTGGGCTGATGTGATTATTTTTACTCCTCTAAGCTCTGGTATTTCTCTCCATCTGGCAAATGGGAATGGACCAGTTATATTTCAAGTTTGCTACCTTAAGCAAAGATTGCTTAAGATAAATATTTGGTGCTTTCCAGAGAAAATCATACCATTTTAGTTCTAGGTTATTTTAACGACAGCTCCTTCAGATCTAGTTCCATTGATACTTTGTAGTACAGCATAGACATACATTTGACTCCAATTCCAACTATATTTAGAATCCTTTTCACATGGCATCATTCAAGCAGATGTGAGGCCAGCTGTTGCTATTCTTTCCTAGAATCTTACCGAGATGGAGATTTCAGTAAGATTTTTAAAAATAAATTACACAGGTGTTATCTCTGAGCCCATTAGCACATTAGCTAGAAAAAGAATATGTACAAATGAGGCTCTCTTTCCACAAGCTCCAAGACGGGAACAGGGTTTTCACTGTTCTTATCTATCTATCCTCACTTGGCTGTATTAAGCTATTTTTTGTTTTTCACAAAACAAAAAGAAAGTGCTCCCTGGACTGTGGTACTACACTTTTTGTTGCTGTTGTTGTCAGTAGTTACACTAATATTATCACAGAATAAAGTGATGCAGGAAAGTCTTCTCTTTAGATTCAGATTCAAGTCACATCCATTGAGCATGGCACAGAAGCTCTGTAGGTGCCCCCATATCCACTACGTCATTTTTTCCCCAAGACATTTAAGGATATCAAAACAAACTTGACAGCTGTCTTCAAAAACGTGGGAAGTCAGAGAGACAGCTGAAGTCCTAAAAACAACTGAATCTAAGTATCTTGGGGGTGGTACAAAAATCACTGGTTCAACAGTTCTGGATATGGGTGGAATCTCTAATCCTGTTTCCTCGTTTCGGAGACAAGGATTAATGGATTGGTTGGTCTCAATATACTGAGCCTCTGCCCGATCTCTCATGCCTTCTTGTGGATTACAGCCTTAGCTCTGCATCTTCATGTCATCCTGAGTCTTAGGCACAGTCTGGAACTCTTCTAAAGCAAGTTGAATAAAGGAGTTGTGAGGGTTGGGGAAATATTCTCTCCTTAAGGGGGTATTTTTTTACAAAGTGGAAGTACCCCAAAGTAAAAAAAAAAAATTTTTTTTTGAAAAATAGGCAAAATCGTCCTTGGGTTCCCCTACGATCTACACATGGATTGTGCTGTGTCCCCTCCCCATGCTGTTATGCTGACGGCCCTTTCCCACTATTAAATAATACTTTTCATCTGTGTATGTGTTATAATACATAATTACATTTAATCTTCACATTATCCTAATCTTACTGATGTTCACAGAGGTTGATTGATTTCTAGTTGGTCACAGCTACTGAAAGAGGCAGAGTGGGTGCCTAAACCCAGTTCTCTTGATTCTGAGTTCAGTGCTTTTTAAATTAAATGCAACAATAGTAGCAGTAGTTAATAATTTACTACATGTCAGGCATTGTGCTAAGAGCTTTACATATAACATTACCTTATTTCATCATCATAATAACTTTGTGATATAGATAGTATTACTATCCCCACTTACAGATGTGTAAAGTGAGACCACAGAGAGATGACAGAATATGCCCAAGGTCACACAACTATCAAGATGCACAATCAAGATTCTAATTCAGGTAGTTTGCTTTATGACTTGCTCTTTCAACAGCTATGCTAGATGGCCTTCCTACAACGGCATAGCTGCCCTCATCAAAAGTGTTCTCATAATTTCCATCCATAATGTAGGTAAAAATTTTGCAAGAAGGAGAGTCCGGGGCTGCCTCACATAGTTCTACACTGGGGCTCCAAGTCCTACATAACACAGGTCGTCCTGCTCTCGCACAGAGGACAGACACTTTGAAGGCGTGGGCTGTAGAGCATTGCTGTCATCATTTTCAGTGCCTGAGCACAATGTATGATCTATAGACGATGCATAGTAACTGTGTGCTGAGTGGAATTCAGTGGAAATTACCAAGTCTTCATTGATATACCGAAGTGCTGACTTTCTCAGGGTTATATCTGTGTTTTAAAATTAAGAGACAAAAGCCCCAAATCAATAGGGTAAGTTCTGCCTCTCAAATCAAGGAAATTAGTGAAGCAGAGGTAATACGCACCAATCACACACTGTCTGCAGACAAGTTTTGTTCGGCTACATATTGCTTTTAAATTTCCAATCAACAGCCAATATTTAAAAATTAAGAGATTTCACTCAAAAGTCCCAATTTTCAAATTCTCTAGAAAAACTGCAAATTCTGCCACTAGACTGGGCATCTATTCTCTAGCTTGCCAATTTCAATGGAACCAGCTCTACCCATTTACTTTCCTCCTTGGCCCCTATAGGGTCCTGAGTTTGTAAACTATGAGCTAGATAGAGTGTAAAGGAAGATTTGGAAGGGCATCAGAGCCTTCTAAGATTCTAAATCACCCCTTTGATATACCCAACAGACTACACTGCCGGCCTTGCTGTAAAGTACATTGAAATTTTAGTCATTTAGTGACTGAGATTTCATCTTTGCTGCAGATAAACCGACAGCTCTCTCTCCACTTAGTTTCGTTGTCTCCAAAACTAGAATGTCTCCAGCGTGACGGCACCATCACAAAAGTTACAAATTGGGCTAGCATCCTCTCATTGGCTCCAGGTCACATGGCCCATGCTGTTGTTTTGCAGCGCTCTGCACAGTGTGGGCAAATAGCTAACTATATCTCACTCACGTGTTTTAAGGAAGAAAGGCTGTCACCGGTCAAAGCTCTGATTCTTTTTTAAGGCCACCTTAATCTGCTTATAATTGTCACATGGGTTATAGGCAAAATGTTGACATTTGCACTTACTGACCCCTTCTGGGTGGGCAGGATTTTCTTCCTGAAAAATTCTGTGGTCTCTGCAGTTGTGCTACTATTTAGGAAGACTTGAGCTTAGTAGAGCAGCAGCCAGGGAGGCAAGTATGCATTTGAGAAAGTCTTAAATTAAACATGTCTATTCAATCCAAATATAGTTACAGATAAACTACATCAGGATAAAGTGAGATTTCCCTTACCAAATTTTGGATTTTATAATGTAGTAAAAATATTTCCTCAATTAGTCAGTGAATTACTATTGAATTCTGTGCCTTAGTTAAAGAATCTACAGGACTTTCCTGGTGGCTCAGTGGTTAAGAATCCGCCTGCCAATGCAGGGGACATGGGTTCGAGCCCTAATCTGGGACGATCCCGCATGCCGCGGAGCAACTAAGCCCGTGCGCCACAACTGCTGAGCCTGTGCTCTAGAGCCCAGAGCCGCAACTACTGAGCCCGCCTGCCGCAACTACTGAAGCCCACGCGCCAACATGCTCCACAACAAGAGAAGCCACCGCAATGAGAAGCCCGCGCACCGCAACGAACAGTAGCCCCAGCTCGCTGCAACTAGAGAAAGCCCGTGCTCAGCAACGAAGACCCAACGCAGCCAAAAATAAATAAATAAATTTATTTAAAAAAACAAAACAAAAAAAAGAAACTACAGACATTTAAGTGATTTCTCCTGTCTAGGTCCCAAACAAAAACCTAAAAAAACATTTAAGGAGCCAAAAGCACTGCTAGAATTACATATTCGGTAACATTTTATATTATAATCAGCTAGACTTCAAATAGATACCTTCTTTTTCTTAAGGAGGTTAACAGAATCCTTTCTGAATAGGATTTTTTGTTTTAATACTATGTATAATGATAGGGAATATGTAGTTTCTTTCACTGTTAAAAAAAAAATCCTGCTTGTTAGAAAGTCTGCAGTCAACTCTGCTTTATTGCTTTGAATAAGCAGTTTGCACACAGAACAATAAAACTGTTTAATAAAAGAACATAATAGGCTTAGCAGATGTTGCAATCACAGAACATTTTAGGTAAATGGTTTTAAAAGGACATTTCATCAGTTTAGAAATACTCTTTAGAAAATCAAATTCAGTTGCTGCATTTATGTAGGCTTTCTCTGAGGGAATGTTTGGACCTATTTTTCTCCAACAGAAACACAAGACTAAGTTTACAATGAACCAACTTCCAGCAAAGGTGGACTGGAAGAAGTGTGACTCCTTTAACTAACTCACATGACCCATGTTCCTGCTTGTGTTGCTAAGAAAGAAACCTTGGTTTTTCTTGGTTTCTTCAAAAAAATCATCTTTACCATTTGTTTCCTGGATAGCTTTTAAGGTATTCAAGAAAACTGTCACCTTCTTAGCAGTAAGTCCTTCAACATTTATTCAACCACCTCTACATGAGGACATAAAGACAGTTCCTGCCCTCAAGGAACTTATACTCCAGCAGGAAAACAAAAAGTGACAAATGAAATACATGCTCTTGGTATAGAGTTCAAGCCATTGCTTGCTAATTTATGAAGAGTATAGAAGACTGTGCTGGGTGTACTATGTCATCTTTCTGCAAATAAACAATGCCACCTTCACAAGGGCAAATTTTTTTAAGGCTGATGAAAGCCAAGACTTTAGCTCAAAGGAAAAACAAAGTGTTACAATTTAAAAATGTCACTTCACACAACTGATTTACTGAGAAGATAGGCAAGCAGCCAACATTTTATTTTAAGATTAAAAAAATTATTTATTTATATGGTTGCATCGGGTCTTAGTTGCACTTTAGTTGCAGCACGCGGGACCTAGCTCCCTGACCAGGGATTGAACCCAGGTCCCCTGCTTGGGAGCACGGAGTCTTAGCCACTGGACCACCAGGGAAGTCCCCAAGCAGCCACCATTTTAAATGTGTATGTTTATTTGCTAACAACAAAGTTGGTGGCGTACTTGATTATTTTAATAAATTGTAAGTTATGATTTAACCCTGCTTAGTGTTTCAACTCTAAGCTTCAAAAAAAAAAAAAAAGAAAAATCAAAGTAGCAACCTTCCCCTCTTAATGTATCTTTCAGGCCTTACAGCTGGTAAACGTTCCAACCCTAAACACTTAGGTTGTATCTGGTACAAGTTTAGCAGACTTTACTCATTCCAGTCTAGTAACTTGATTCTAATTAGGCATCTTACTCAACAAAATGCTTGAATTGTCATATACTCTGTTGTAAATTTATTTGAGAGAAGTCTTAGCATGGTCATTATCATTCTTAAATAGTAAGACCATTTTTCACAAGGAAACTACTCTTCTGACAGTGGCAAAGAAAATGTTTAACGTTCATGCCACCACAACCAACCATTTGCAATATACACGGGGAGAAAAAAAAAGACCCTTGATCTATCTCAGCACTGCATCTGTGCTCACTGCCTCGGGCTCCCAGGTGCACTGAACCACATCTATCAAAATATTTACCCAGAAAATAGCTTTGTAAAAAGAGTGGAATGTCCTTTTTGATGATTTCCTTCGAAAAATACATATGTATTTAACTGGCAACTATAAACTTTCAGTGATGGTAGATCACATGAATCCACTTATTAAAAAAAAAAAAACCTCCTTTCATGGTGGTTATAGTTGGTGTATTCTAATAACTATACCAACTACTCAACGCATGGAATAGGCTTTACAGTTTCACCTTGGACTATGGCTCTGACCTCCAGCTGACTGTTCCTCAATTCCAATCACAGCCTGGTTCTCACTGTGAGTTGAATCCTTGCTAGAGATTTAGCAGGGAGGTAATATTAGGTATGAACCTCCAGCTTAATAACATACTAACATTAGGAATCGCTAGTGAAAGCTATGAAGGTCTACAGCAGTTTTTGAACAAGTTAAAGCGAATATCAGCTTCTAGGATGGCAATTTATATTAGAGAATGAAAAACAAAAGAACATCCAAAAAACAAAAAGAAAAAGAAAAAGAAAAATATTCCTCCTGATCTAAGCAAAAGCATGTCAAAAATCTACCTAAGGGCTTCCCTGGTGGCGCAGTGGTTGAGAGTCCGCCTGCTGATGTAGGCGACACGGGTTCGTGCCCCGGTCCGGGAAGATCCCACGTGCCGCGGAGCGGCTGGGCCCATGAGCCATGGCCGCTGAGCCTGCGCGTCCGGAGCCTGCGCTCCGCAACGGGAGAGGCCACAACAGTGAGAGGCCCGCGTACCGCAACAAAACAAAACAAAACAAAACAAAAAAAACTACCTAACTTTTAAATATTCAACACTCATGTTACCAACCAGGGTTCTTGGCCTTCCTCCAATCAACAGAAACTGAATAGAGGCCAGACAAGAAATTCAGGCCAGGCTTTATTGGGGCCCCTGCTGCAGCAGCAGGGAGCGAGAACAAACAACAGGTTCCCTGGCTTGCTTGCTCCCTGAAGGGGTGGCGAGCTTGTTCCTTATGTGAGGAGAGGGTAGGGGTGTGTGCAGGGCTTGGGCCAGAGACATGGCTTAGGTGGTTTGCTCACCCCTCCGGTGGTGGTGTGTGCAGGGGGGCATGCTCAGTACCCTGCTTTGGCTCCTGACACCCTTGTTTTGCTACAGGCCCCTCAAAATGGCAGTTCGGTTTTTTGGTCTTTTTGTATCTTTTGGGTCCAGAATTTGTCCCAACTGTGCATGTACGCAGTTACTTTAGTCCCATACAGTTTCTTTGTATTTTGGTGCTTGAGAAGAATTGTGTCTGGGTGCAAGCATTGCAGCACTGCAGCAAAGGGTGTCCCAGGTCCCAGCCTGTCTCACTCATTGCTGACGAAGTGCCTCTACCATACTGTCCACAGGGTCGCTGCATACTCAACATCTACAACAGTGGTTCAGGTCAGCACTTTGAGTCACCCTGGCGGTGACGGGCAAGGGGAGAGGTCAGTTCCACATGTGTTAGTATGGCGTGTACTTCTGCTCCCCGGCTGCTCCCACATCCTGGCCTCACCATTCCCTTGCTTCATTAACTCCAGCCTTCTGCCCTCAAGACTTCTGTGCCGCCCTGGACTTCCTATTCTCAGAAGGAACCAGACAGGATGGCAAGTAAACCTGAGAGCAGGGCCAGGACAGAGCATTCAGGAAGCTCTTACTGGTACCACCTGAGAGCCCCAAAGATTGCTGAGTATCTACATAGGAATGTGGCACTCATTCTGCATAAGACGGGAGAATTCCCTTCACTTTCTTTTTCTTTTCATCAATAAGATAAAGTAGAACAAAACAGAATAAAAGTAAGATAACAAAATATTCATGCTTCCTTCCCTCCATAACAACAAAACCACCATCATTTAACTGCAATCAATTAAAATCCAGCAAATACTTCTAGGGCTATGTGCATAGCATTGTAAACCCAGATGCTTTATTTTTAAGATCTCAAGTATGTTTAATTTTTGGAACCCTCCCCCCACAAAAAAACCACATCGTATCAACCATACTAAAAGCTGTATTCATAACCCAAATTAAAAATAATTTTATTGCCAAAATAGTTTTGCAAGAATTTTTGTAGTCTTGTTTTTTAAATTATTTGGCCATCGGCTACTCATTTATAGTTTGCTATGACTTCTCAGTAATCACTGCTAAATTTAACATTTTATGAGGATGACAAAATATTTGGTTTTATATTTGTTTGCTTTAACACTTATTTTTGATCCTGTAATTTTTGTTTTAGAGCCAATAATTTTTCTTTTGAGATCGCCAACATTTTTGAGGTTCTTGAAAAGTACAATAGCATTTAGTCATTGTGCCCCTAGCGGTTAATGAGTACTGTGATGGCCTTGACCATAATAGCTAGAGAGAGGCCATCTGAGGAGGAGATGCCTTCCTTGGGAACTGGCAGGAAAGATACAGGGTGAGCATAGAGGGAGGGAGCACAGAGGGAGGAAGAGGATGGCTGATAGAGCTCATGTCACAGAAGTTCAAATTCAGTAAACCAGCAGACAGGATGTCCGACCATTCAACAGCCACTCTGCGGACGTCCAACAGGAGACACAGATGCAGAAAGCACTTTCCCGCCCCGCAAGGAATTCATCGCCTAGTAGGGGAAACAGGATTTTAACATAGGATGTAAGGCAGAGTGTGAAAACTGTTGTTAGAAAGACCTCAAGTACCATGAAAACAAAGAGGAGGGAGCTATCACCAGAGCCACCAAATGGCACAACTCCAGGGGGCGCCATTCACAGTGTCATCTATGTGGATGGGGTCCCCTACATGTGTGTAGAGCTGTGGCCATGGCTGAAGGGATAATAAAAGGCATTCCAGAGGAGATGGCATTTGGGCAGGTCTGTGAAAGACATTTCACAGGTTCTTCCATTTACTAGCAGAGTCACTTCTATGAGCTTCCATCTTCTCATCTGGAATAGAGCTAATAATACTGACTTCTCTGGGTCATTAAAGGAAATGAAAAGATATATGTGCAGTACACTACCTGTGCCAAATCCATCCTTCCTTCCGTTTTTCTTTCCTTCTTTCTTTATTCAGATGCTCGTTGAGTTTCTACCATGTGTATTCTATCAGGCACCGTATAGACAATGAGGGACAATACACATGAGTTTGCCTTCATGAAACTTACAATAAAACAGGACTACTCTGTTACTAATTATACTACCAACAGTGATAGGAGGAAGATGGGCCACATAGAAGAAGCAGTGAGAGCAAAAGCAAGGAAAAGGTGTGTCCAGAAAACAATCAGGGGTTTCCCTGGTGGCGCAGTGGTTGAGAGTCCGCCTGCCGATGCAGGGGACACGGGTTCGTGCCCCGGTCCGGGAAGATCCCACATGCCGCGGAGTGGCTGGGCCCATGAGCCATGGCCGCTGAGCCTGCGCGTCCGGAGCCTGTGCTCCGCAACGGGAGAGGCCACAACAGTGAGAGGCCCGCGTACCGCAAAAAAAAAAAAAAAGAAAACAATCAGTCACCCAGTTTTTCAGGAGTAAGGAGGAGGGTTTTATGTTAAGTTCCTTCGTTAGTGGTAAGACTAATAGAGAAGAGTGGGAAAATGACTCAGCAGCAGCAAGTCAGGGAGTGGATCAGAGTGACAAATAGGTTTTATTTCCTACCTCAATTCTCATCAATCAGTAATGGCTTCCTGGAAGGCTGTATCGAGAATGTGCTCATGACTGTCAATGTCACCGTAGGTACTGCAGGGGCTGGGGGTGGGTTGGACATTCTCTGTCTAAATAAACTGGGTGGCCTGTCTTTGTAAAAAGCCATGTCTGGAAGAATCTGTGTGATTTCTTTAGCAGAGATCCAGAGCACTAGAGCAGGACAGGAGACCCAGAGGGGGAGGGAGACCTCTGGCTGACGGATAGCACAGCACAAGACCAAGAGATCAAAGGAATATAGGGTGGTGGTGACTGCTTTAATGAACTGGCTTAGTGTGGAATTCATGTTGGGCTGAGTCACCAAAATGGAGCCAATGGATTAGAAAAAGTGAAAGAGGTTGGGTTTTGGAGACAGAGAGTCCTGTGTTCAGATACTAGGTCTTCTAGGGGCAGGACAGGAATAAAGACGCAGATGTAAGAGAATGGACTTGAGGACATGGCGATGGGGAAGGGTAAGCTGGGACGAAGTGAGAGAGTGGCATGGACATATATACACTACCAAACGTAAAACAGACAGCTAGTGGGAAGAAGCTGCATCGCACAGTGAGATGAGCTCGGTGCTTTGTGACCACCTAGAGCCGTGGGATAGGGAGGGTGGGAGGGAGTCGCAAGAGGGAGGAGATATGGGGATATATGTATACATATAGCTGATTCAGTTTGTTATACAGCAGAAACTAACACAACATTGTAAAGCAATTATGCTCCAATAAAGATGTTAAAAAAAATACTAGGTCTTCCAATAAAATGAAGCTAATTCATTGGCTGGCTGTCCATGGGCATGATCTTACATGTTGGATACCATGGGAAGATACAGGGAGGAATAAGGAGTGGTTTACCTCTGGGGGAGCTTGTTTTTAACTCAAAGGAAGATTGCTTTTAACCCAAAGTTATAAGGTACGATGTGAAGTATGCCCCAAGAATTAGGTACAAATGACATGGGAGAGTCAGGGGACAGGGAACATGGTGGGAGAGAAATAGGGGCAAGTTTCACAGAAGCTGCAATGAGAGTTGCATCAAAGAACATCAAAAATTTTTTCTAAATGGAATGAAAAATATTATTCTTTGAAGAAGGAAGCATATGTGAAAGAGAAGAGAGGTGTGAAGAGTCCTTCCAGCGTAGATGCCAAAATCATACAGGATAAAAGCAAAAATGGGACAGATGGGGGAAAAAAAACAAGTGAGTCAGGTGCTGAAGCCACCTGGGATAACTTATCATTTATTTATTACTTTTATTGTCCGCAGACTGGCCAAAAAAATTTCATGACCAACCAAGCACAAATAGATTCTTATCATTAGAATTCTAACCCTAGTCAGTGATAAACTAAAGATGCATTTATCCTATATAGAAATCAAACTAATTAGGCAAATAAATATGCACAGAACTGGAAATGTCATGGCCCCCGAAACATTTGCCCAATGGAAAACTGGTAGGTGACATCCAGTTAATTGAGAGAAGAGCTTGCCTCACAGCTCAAAAAGCAACTAGTTTTTAAAAGCTAGTCTTGTCTTTAAACAATTAACTGAACTAAAAATAAAATCATTACGTTGACAGGAATTAAAACGAAATTAATACAAGGAACTTTCACTGAATTTTTAAAAACCCTACATTTACTTTGGAATTTTACCCCTCAATTGTAGTAAATAAGTTAAAGCATTTTTTGGTTTCATTTTCATTATTTTTGTTTTGAAATGTTGAAAGCTTGAAGCTTTCCTTTGTGCTCAGGATCTCTCACCTGCCAGACAGTATGGGTTACGCTTTGCCTGTATATTGGGGGTGAGTGGGGAGGGGTGTAGAGTAGATATGCCTTTCTTGAACACAGTTTGAGAGGCCCTGGTCTCAAGAGCTCTGGAAGTCCTTTGAGAATGACATCATTTCGGTGACTCATCTGCTGTACAATCCATCTTGCAGAAGGAGAGGAACCTGAATGCAGCATGAGTTATGCTAGTCAGGGCAGCAGAGGCACCTGGGGCCGGGGTGTGGGGGGGGTGTACCTGAGAACACCTGGGCCCCTACTAGCTCCAGGTAGGTGGTCAGAGGACCAGCAGGTTACCAAGAAATGGCCACATTCACGAGATCTCAGGATTCTAACACTTAAAATGCAGCAACCCAATTTCACAGGTATAGAAACTAAGTCACGGGAAGGGCACCAGCTGACCCAGATCCACAATGAGTCAGAAACAGGGCCTGAATTCAGAAACTGGTCTCTTAACTTCAGCACGCATTTCCTAGCCCACTCTACTAAACTGAAAGACACTTCAGAGGATAAGCTGATGAATCACGATCATACTGTGGTATAAATAAAGCATTAAATAAAAACCAGTTGCAATCTCAAACATGTCCCTAAACTGTAAGTTGGAAAGGTAGTTTTAAAATACACTTTCCAATTCTTTTGAACTAAAATCAAATTTAGGACACTGTAGAAAGGCAGTTCAAACAAAAGCTAATTTTGTTTAATGAACTAACCAGGAAGGCATTGTGCAAGTATTGTGCAACTAAATGCTTAGCCAATTACTGTGAGATCAAATAACTGTTACCATAGTTACTGCACGCTGTTTTCCATAATAACTTTTATCACTTCAATAAATCTTTGTGACGCAACAAATATAAAGTTTACTGTAACATGACTATAATGTTTTGGAAGGCACACACTGATGACTGACCTACCGAAATTACCTTCCCATATTTGTTAGTGAACAAGGGGTGATACTGTGTCTAGTTGGCTCAATATCAAAATGTTTCACTGGCTTCTTTAAGAAGCTGTCATTCCTCAAGAGTTGAATTTACCTGGTCCAGTCATTCAACAGAAAAATCAAAAGGCCCTTAGAGCATTACATCTTGTCTCTGAATGAGAATAAAAATAACAGCAGCCATTAATGAAGCCCTAATTGTCAGGTTCCATGCCAGGCAGTTGACATACATCATCATCTAATCCTTCTTACACTGCTGTGGGATAAGGATCTGGCCCAGTGTCATCCAGCTCCGTTTTGGAAGAGATGTCAACCCAGGTCTGTCTAGCTCTAGCTGAAAAGTCAGTTTTCTTTCCACCACACCACACAGTATTTTGGTATTTTTTCTTTTTTAAAAAAATTTATTTATTTTATTATTTATTTTTGGCTGTGTTGGATCTTCGTTGCCGTGCGCGGGCTTCCTCTAGTTGCGGCGAGCCGGGGCTACTCTTAGTTACGGTGCGCAGGCTTCTCATTGCGGTGGCTTCTCTTGTTGCGGAGCACGGGCTCTAGGCACGCAGGCTTCAGTAGTTGTGGCACGCGGGCTCTAGAGCGCAGGCTCAGTAGTTGTGGCGCATGGGCTTAGTTGCCCCGTGGCATGTGGGAATCTTCCCGGACCAGGGCTCGAACCCGTGTCCCCTGCATTGGCAGGCGGATTCTTAACCACTGTGCCACCAGGGAAGCCCAACAGTTTTATATTTATATAAAAAACACAATTTCTACAATAACTGTTTTCTTGTTGCTGTGTATAGTGTTACACCAACGGCCACAGGAGACTCCCTGACACAATGCCTGGCTGGTCTGTTAGCTGAAATGATGTCGCTTAACTGCATGTCATTGGAAAATGGAAATTCTTTCCCTGGCTACACTGGAGTTGAGACTTGGTTATAATTACTATTCCCAGTAACCCCTGCCCTCCCACCACCCACATGCAGGGCTTAGTCATTTTGCCACTTTCACTCTTTCCTGTATCCTACCCTTTTCTAGGTCTAAATGCTAAGATTTTTGAATAAGTGAAGTGACAAACATAGTCTAATAGGTTAAGACTGACAATAAACTTGTAGTATGAGTACGATAAGATAAAGGCAGCTGAAGACTCACATATCAGTTCTGTCAATGTGAGACTATATAGCCTTGGGCAAGTCGCAGAGTATCTCTCTGTGTTTTCCCATCTGGAAAATGGGGCAATAATCCCCACCTACTAACTCACAGGGATATTATGCAGATTAATTATTCAATGTGGTTGAATTCTTTGAAGATACAAAGTGCTAAGTATAATAATCATTATCAAGGTGAAACGTAAAACGTACATATGATTACAGAGTATTAAGAAGGAGGACCGAAAGCCACTATCAGAAGAGTGTCCCACTGCAGTAAAAGCAAGCACTTTTACACATTCTCCAGAACCTTGATGTAGGAACTCTAAGGCTCCTACCTTTGAAACTTGATTCATACCTATTCAGCACTGTTCCAAAGGTCTCAGTTTTAAGAGGCCAAAGTCATTTCATCATTGGTTTCAACGATGAACAGGTAGGATTCATGTCAGAGACTGAATCAGCCTTGGATGACGCATTGGCTGTAATCTCCCTCCTGTCAGAGATAGCCAAAGGCTGACACCTCTGTCTTTTGGCCCCGCCCCGCCCCCCCCCCCGCCCCCCCCCCCCGCCCCAATGCCTGGGGAATTTAAGTTGGAAACTTGTCCTTGACTCTACCCTGTCTCCCCATTTCTTCCATCCAACCAGTTACTGCCCTCTCCCAAATCTCTCCCCAATTCAATTACTTCCCTCTGGGCCCATCTTGATAGTGCCTTAAATGAGACCCTCCTCACTTACCGCAATGACTACAACAGTCTTAGATCCGTTTTCCTACCTCCAGTTTTCCCTCCCCCTTCAATTGATTGGTCATCCTACCCCACATGTAACACAATGCTAATCAGGATTTGCTTCTGTATAAAACAATTCAACACACACCACTGCTTTCAGAATAAAATTCAGATTCTTTTGCAAGTGATAAAAGAATTTTTCTACACTGTCTCCAACTTCATTTTTTTTTTTTTTTTTTTTTTGCGGGACGCGGGCCCCTCACTGCTGCGGCCCCTCCCGCTGCGGAGCACAGGCTCCGGACGCGCAGGCCCAGCGGCCATGGCTCACGGGCCCAGCCGCTCCGCGGCACGTGGGATCCTCCCGGACCGGGGCACGAACCCGTGTCCCCTGCATCGGCAGGCGGACTCTCAACCACTGCGCCACCAGGGAAGCCCTCCAACTTCATTTTTTTACCCCTCTCCTATGATCCTCTAGTCACTCTCTCCCTTATAGCTGGCTCGCTGCTTACTGCTACTACATCTACTACACTATAATGATACTCTTGTTACTTGTAAAGATACTAGTCCGGAAGAACCCTAAGGGCAGCGGCTGGCCTTTACCTCAGCCTGCCATAAACTACATATGTACCCAATAAATGTTAAATGAATGACTGACTGAAAGGCTTCCAGAGGACATGGTAACCAGTTATGTCGACTTTTTTTGTTACGCTCTCAGCTTGGTAAAAGGCTCTTGAGCAACTAATTTGATTGATGTTTTTAAATACAGATGATGATGATGATAACTGATTCAGAGTATCTTGTTATTAAGATTCAATTGAACTAAGTTATCCTTTGCAAGACAGACCTCAATGATTCAAGTTTGCCCTTTAAGCTTTTAGATTTGGTCAGATTCCATGAACTATTGCCAAGGAGCAAACACTCAAAGCATAATACTAGAGTCTTAATGATTTTGTAGGAAGCTGTGATCATAGAATGTTCACACCTATCAGAACCCCTGCTGTAAAAAAAAAAAAAAAAACTCTTCATTGAAGTTTTGACAGGAACAGGAAATATATTAATCAAATACTGAGTGGCATACAGAGGAGTATAATTTTAAAGTGGTATGGTTTTGTTTGCTCCCCAGATATAGGAGAAAAAGTGAATGACAAAGAGCATCTTACTTCCCGGCTCTGGAATGCTACTGGACCCATAAAACCAAATCAGTCATATATAAACCAGCTTCTCTTACTTAAAGTAAGAGCACCAAATCTATCTTAATCCATTTTGGAGAATGAGCAAAGACAGCTGTGCACAAGAAGTTCCTATTTTGTGGAAATAAAAAAGAGAATTATGAAACTTAAAAATACATAAAAAATAAGACATGCTCTCTCCCCAATATCTGCCAATTTTTAAAAAGTCTTTGAAATTGATCAAACATGAGCGATTTACTTGTCCACCAGTCATCCAGGAACAGTGTCATCTGTCGAGTTAATGTCAGTTAAAGTTCACGCAATGGTCATCCAAGAGAATCACCTCTTATTTTAGCTTCCCACTTTTTGACACTCTTCCTCCTCCTGGATCTCAGTTTTCATCTTCTAAGCTCAAGATGACTCCTGTGATTACTCATTAGTTTTGATCTGCAGGCTCTGGCACTGCTGGCCACATCATTCTTCCTGAAATTACTTCCTCCCTTGGCTCCTGCAAGACTATGGGACCTTGCACCTCCTCCATCTCAGACCATTCCTCCTATGACACTTCTTTCCCATTTTTAGCCAATGGATGTGTGTCCATCTCAGCCCTCTGTGTTGTTCCTGCTAAAACACCAACATTCTATCTGGATACACAACTTCTAAATAATTCACTTTTAGCCTTGACTTGCTTTCCCAGTTCCAAGTCTGTACCCTCCACAACCTAAGGGATATACTAATTGCTCATCACACCACTGCTTCAAAGAAAACATGCTTGAAACTGAATATACCATCCTTTCCTTCACACCCCAAACCGTTCCTTTTGCATTTTTTGGTAATAGATTGACCATTATTTATGGAACTCATGCTAAAAACTTGGGGTCCTTTTTCTTTAACCTCTTCCTCCTTCTAACAACCAATGTTAAGTCCCAGTGCCTAATTCCAGTGTCCTCTGTCACATATCTCACAACCACCCTTTACTTGCTTTTCTAATCTTACCAACCAAAAAAATACTGCTCAAAGATACTTGTTGTTTTAACACACAAGTAAGCACTCTTCCTGTCTCCAGTTTCTTCTCTTTCCTCCATAATGCCACCAGGTTAAACTTCTAAAAATATTAATTTGACTAGGCCCTTCCCAACTCAAAAGTTCTTCTGTAGTTCAATATCACCTTTATAAGATAAAGTATTGACTTCTTAGACTAGCTTTCAACTCCCTCAGCAGTTTGCTCCTGAACTTCTGGCCTCATTTTTCACAATCTTCCATTAAAATGCCATAAGAATAAAAGCCCCTATACAGATCTATACTCATTAAAGTAAAGCAATAAAAACAACATATGCTTAGGAAAAGGACCCCTTTCTGCTTCTGTGTCTCTTCTGCAAAGTAAATATTCAATGTCTTTATTTATGAATCAGAGGCTTTTATCCTATGATATTCCCAGAGACATCTCTCCTCATCCTTCTGAATAAACACTGGAGTATAATTCCAAGGTCTGTTTCCTTGCCCTCAACTCCCTTTACCTCTGCTAAGACTTAATTGGAAAGAAAAACAAGTCTATTGCTGCTCTGTCTTTTATTTTTCCTTCTATTTCTAATCTTAAACTCCCAGCACTTTCCTTTTTTGTGTGTCCCTAACAGGTATACCGGACCTGAAATTCTCTAGGATGCCCATAAATTGTTCAGAAGTAAGGCCAAGTGTAAGGAAAATGATCAGGGACTTCCCTCATGGTGCAGTGGTTAAGAATCTGCCTGCCAATGCAGGGGACACGGGTTTGAGCCCTGGTCCCCTGCCAATGCAGGGGACACGGGTTCGAGCCCTGGTCCGGGAAGATCCCACATGCTGCGGAGCAACTAAGCCCATGCGCCACAACTACTGAGCCTGCGCTCTAGAGCCCGGGAGCCACAACTACTGAGCCCACGTGCCACAACTACTGAAGCCCGCACGCCTGGAGCCCGTGCTTGGCAACAAGAGAAGCCACTGCAATGAGAGGCCTGTGCACCGCAAAGAAGAGTAGCCCCAGCTCACCGCAACTAGAGAAAGCCTGTGCACAGCAATGAAGACCCAACACAACCAAAAATTAAAAAATAAATAAAAATAAAAATTCTGTCTGGAAAACGTTGATAAAAGAAAAAAAAAGGAAAATGATCAGATGGAAAGAGTTTTCTTTTTCTGTTCTTCCCAACTATAGAGGAGGACCCTCTGATACACACTTAAGAAAAGCAAAATCTTAAAAGAAAAAGATCATTTACACCTCCATATAGTCCTATGCACTCTCCTCCCATAGATGGAGAACATGGATGGTATTGTTTGTCCTTATGACCATACACCATTTTCATTATTTAAGAAACTTCACTGAAGAACAAAGTCTGTACAGAACATGAATGGAATAAAAAGTCTACAGAGAACATAAAATGAAGATTAAAGAAAAAAAACTTCAGTGAAATTCCACAGTTGTAGCAGGCCATTGGGCTATGCCTCAGACTTGCTGGGACTAAGTCCCATTCTTGCTTTCAGGGCTTACTCAAGGGAGAGACTGGGAAGTCCTGATCTTGGGGCATCCATCATGGCCCTGGGTTATACTTGTCCATGTGTTCATTTGACCAGCATCTAAACATCAAATATGTGCCAGACACTGGAAATCCAGAGACAAAGTATAGCCCTTGCCTTCAAAAAGCCATCTAGCTGGGGGTATCAGAGTACCAGAACACTACCTGGTAGGTAGACTGAGGCTTTCACTCATTAAGAATAACTTTAGTGAGTGTGAATTGTTAAGCACTGTTCTAGGCACTGGGGAGACAGCAGTGAGTAAAACGCAAAAATCTCTCCATACTCTAGAGCTAATATTTGAGAGGGATTCTTGAGTGCATCTAGGATTGGGTTTGCTCTAGGAAAGATCAGACCTCTTATTGCATTCCAGAACATAAACACGGTAGACCTAAAACCTAACAGTAAATCAAACATGAAGCTAGAAGTAATTTTTTAGTTTCCCCATATGATGATTTATTCCATGATCCAACAGGGATAAACGGGCATTCCAACGTCTAAGAGAAAAGACCTCCCAAAACGTTATAGGACCAAGTGGACATTTTTGCTAAGGCTGACCATCATAAACATACAGATCTAGTTCCGGAGAAACTAGATAAATAAATATGTACTCATCCTCAGCCCTTCTCAAAGCGGCAACAAAATGATCACAACCACTACCATGGTCTCAAAATTACTACTTGTCTTTATATAATGCCTGATACTTTTTTTCAAAGCTCTTTCAAAATCACTATTTTATTTCTTTCACCAAAGCTATAAAATAAATAGGGTGAGCATTATCACTTCAGAGATGAGGAAACGGACACAGAATGGGCCCTACCTAAAGTCATACAGCTTACCAGTAAGTTTAGGAAAACAACTGGATTCTCAGTAAATGGCTCATCCATTACACCAGACTGTGGAGCTATAAGCATTGAGTCCCCAGGCTTCAAAGTACCTGGCACAGAACTGGCACATAGTAAACCCTGGCTCTCTTATTCATCTGTTACCCCAGGTGTCTAGAGCAACATTTGGTGAATGAAAGAATAAACAACGGATGGATGGGACTTCCCTGGCAGTCCAGTGGTTAAGACTCTGTGCTTCCAATGCAGGGGGCATGGGTTCAATCCCTGGTCAGGGAATTAAGATCCCACATGCTGTGCAGCGTGGCGTGGCCAAAAAAAAGTAATAATAAAAGGATGGATGAATAATAATAAGTGGATGGAGGAGGAGTGGCCAGACTAAGTGAAGGTTTGACTCATACATCAGCTATACAGACAGCAGCTTTCATAAAATTACATAAAATTGATTTCACAAATGCTTTTCAAAAGCTTCTAAACTGCTTTTTTTTAACTTCCGTACCTGATTAGTTTTAAACCAAAGTAGACGGTTTTCCCTGACCCATTTTCAAAGCTAATCTCTAAATCCCTTGGTTACAAAATCGTACGGATTAAATATTTGTTCTGTGAAAATGTATAATGGGTCAGGCAAGAAAAAATTCAAAAGTGTAAGTATACAGATTAAATTTCCAGAATTCAAGATAATAACAAAAGAGTTAACATTCAAAGGCCTTCAGTGTGAGGAATCTCCAATGAGAGTTTAGTTGGCAATATTTCAAAAGCTACTTGTCATAAACCCAATTACATGAAAATAGTTAACAGCAGAGCACAGCCAAACTGAAAAAGGGAAAAACAGATGCTTGCAGAAACAATGAAGGCTCTACGATTTTGGATCTAGACTACATTTGAACACCTAACATGGTTTTCTGATAGAAAACCAGAAGTGCAGCATTTCCAACCTTGTGAACTGGATCACCCTTGCATGCTCTCCCCAGATTAACAAAGCTGGGGTGCAGCTTACATACACTTGCTCTGCACAGTATCCAGCACAACGGTGACTGTCAATAAACGTCAAACTAATTGGGATAATTCCACAAAAAATTGCAGGTAAGAACATAATTCTGCGATGACTATGGAATACTTGGGTTGACTCATAAAACAGAGATTTTTTCTCCCTTTCTTCACTAAAATGTAAATATTAGGATTTCTTTGCCAGCGCTTTTGTCTGCAGCCGTCCTCAGCACCTTATGCTCCCCTGTACCTGTGGAGTAAGATTATTCATCTATGGGCTAATAGCAGCCGTGCTTTGACTTAACGTACCTGTGCTGTGTGGTATACTTGGAAGTAAAGAACTAAACCATGAGAGAATAGGATGGGGCTCTCCTAGACCCAAATCCTCATTTTATACAGGAAACTGAAGCCCAGAGAGGGAGAGTGAATTATCCCTGGTCCAGAAACCAGTAAGTGAGGGAGCTCACAGGACTGGAATCCAGATCTGCTGGGGATGCACAAAAATGGCATACATATATACACACACACACACACACACACACACACACACACACACACATACATATGGCATATATATACTATATATATATACTATCTATAGTGTGTGTATATATATATATATATATATATATATATATACTATTAGATATTATTATATTTAGCCCCAATGAATCAAAGCACTTTTTGCCGCAGTGCTGTTTTGCTGAGGTGCTGCTACTCAGATGACTTCATCTTTAATTTTACCCTCTTGGTTCCATTCTGAAAAACACATCTGCACACTGGGCTACCACCAGTGACTTAGCCAAAGCAATGACTCTCCCAGGTAAAGTCACATTCAAGGGCCCACTTCCTTCCACAGTCACACCCTGACTCACCATAGAGGTATCTCCTCCCATATTCCCAGATTTGAAGCCTGAACCCGAGAGTAGTGTAGTACGATGCATTCCAGCCCTGACTTTGGCCTCTAGGAAGTCACTGAGTCTTTCTGGAACATTTTTAAATAAAATACTTATGGAGCAACTTTCATGGCAAGTATTATGTATCTGGCACCGAACTACGGTGTGATAATAACAACTAATTTCCTAAAAGTGGCAGGTACTCTGGTAACTTTATAATCTCATTGGATCCTCTTAACAACTTTCCCCCAAAGGATGGTTCAATTATCTTCCTGTTTCACAAATAAGGAAATCAAGGCTTAGTGAGTTCTCACATTATTTTTTTCCTATTTTACAGGAGAGGATCCTGAGGGTTAAAGAAGCTTACCCAGAATCTGCCAACATTAACTAGCTAACAGAGCAGCTAGGAAGCAGCAGAGACAGGATTCAAACCCACGGGTGGCTGACTCCAAAGATGCTCCTTAGGAATGAGGGAGCCAGGAGTAATGCTGGCAGAAAGCTCTCTGCTCTCAGTCTCCTTTGGGGACCACTTTAGCTGAAGAGAATCACCTTGCCCAAGATTATGCCCCCTTTCTGGGGTGACCAGCATCCAATGGCCGATCAGTAAGGTATAAAGGCCTGGCCCCATTTCCCCCACTCAGGACAGCTCTGAAGGGTCATCCATCTTCAGAACTCCCTGCAGGTCGGCTGAAGCTTCTGCTGAGGCTGTATCATCACAGCCTGCCTGTCCCCCCTGCCCAGTCCTGCTTCCTTCGTTTCCCTTCCAGGGGTGCTCATCCCCAGAGCACTCCCTGATGAACTTCTCCACGCTTATCTCCACCTCAGAGTTGGCTTCCCAGAAAACCTGACCCACAGTATCCACGTTCTTTTCACTTTACCAGGCTGCTGACTCAGTTGCTTCATCTGTAAAAGGGGAGGTTGGATTCGATGAACCCAATCTAGTTTTAGCTTCAAAACAGCAGTGTGGCATAGGTGAAAAAGGTTAGGAGTCAGAGGATCTGATTTCTATTATCATCTCAGCCACTAACTAGCAGCATGACCTTAACCCCTGAGATTCCCACTTTCTAGTCTATAAACTGGAATGACACGATCCATCTTTCTTTCACAGTTGTTGAGAGCACCGATTTAGAAACTACAAAGCCCATATTAACAGAAGTTACTATTTTCTTGATAAGTATTACCGTTAAAAATTTGTGGGAGCTGCTGTAACAGGAGCAGACCAGCAAAGACTAAAATGCTGCTGTTCTACAATTCTCTGGGGAGACCCAACCAAGGTCCCTGGCACTCCACTGCAAAGCTCGTGGCAGCCCTGTCCAACTCATATAACACCACGTACACCTACGCTTATGGTATTCCTCCAGTCTCAAAGGACTGTCCTTGACCCTATGCCCCTTTACCTCCAACTGGATGTTACTGCATGAATCACACCTTCTTTTTTTTTTTTTAAATATTTTTATTCGAGTCTAGTTGATTTATAATGTTGTTAGTTTCTGCTGTACAGCAAAGTGAATCAGTTGTACCTACACACATATCCACTCTTTTTTAGATTCTTGTCCCATATAGGTCATTACAGAGTATTGAGAAGAGTTCCCTGTGCTACACAGTAGGTCCTTAAAGTTACCTATTTTATGTGTAGTAGTGTGTATATGTCAATCCCAATCTCCCGATTCAGCCCTCACACTTTCTTCTTCTTCTCTCTTCAACTTCCTCCCCTTTACTGGCACGAGCCCCTTGGAAATTTACCTATTTTCTATCCCCCTAAAACCACCAGCCGCAGCAACAGCACCACCAAACGCTCTCATGTCCCTGTGTTCTTCTCCAATTATGCTTCATCCCTTAGCTGTACCATCTGTGACCTTTTTTACTTCCCATTCACTTAACCATTGATACATGGCTTTGCCCTGCCTGGTTAAAGTCATCAGTGACTTCTCATCTATCCTCATCTTACTCGACTGGCTGATGACATTTGACACACAAGATAATCCCCTCCTTGAAACTCTACTCATTTGGTTTCTGAGACAACTCTCTCTTGGTTCTCCTGAAACTTCTTGGATTATTTTTTCCCCTCAAATCTGTTGTGAGCTCCTTTTCCTTTGACCATCTTTTAAATCTCAGGGTACTCCTAGAGCTTCATCCCTAGGAGCTCATCCATTTAATGATTTCAACTACCATCTGTGACAGTGACTGCCAAATCTTTATAGTTTAAATCTCTTAATTTTTGACTTGTATAGTCTTCCTTATGCTCTCCTTTGCTCCCTTCTGTGGCACTGGCATCTAGCTGGTCGCCTAACTTAGAAATCTACGTCTTCCTTTGCCCTTTCTCTCCATGGTTACTGAGTGTTATCCTTTCTGTCTCCTAAATACTTCTTTTTTTTTTTTTAACCCCCTAAATATTTCTTGAATCTACTTTCTCTTCCCCATCGCCACCACTGTAGTGTTAATTCAGGCCTCCCTGTCCTTGTCTACACTTCTGCAATGACCACCTAACTGATTTTCCTGCTCCCAGTTTCAAAACCCTCTAACCTATTTTCTCCATGGTGGTAGAAGGATCTGTCTAAAACACAAACTCTGATCAGATTGCTCTGGTATTACCTAGAACAATAACAGAAACACCAAATTGTCTGGTTACAGTATGCCTTCATTGGCAGCCTGCCATGATTCAAACTTTGCCCACCTCCCTGGCTACTTCATCTGTACTTCCCATTCCCAGCTTTGTGCTCCAGCAACACTCAATGCTCATAACTCTTCATGCACACCTCGCTGCTTCGTGCCTCTGCTTCTCGTCACACTGTTTTCCCTTCTGCCCAGAACACCCAACCCTTTCTCCCCTGACCTGGCTAACCCTTCCTCACTCAAGACTCAGTTGACTTGTCATCTCCCTGAGCAGGTCTTCCTTGATAGAAGGATTAGGTGTCTCTCCTCAGTGTTCCTGTGATACCCGGTGCACGTTGCCATCACTGTAACTCTACATTGCTTCAAAATTGCTTGCACGTCTACTTCCTTGTTCTGACAAAAAAAACTTGGTGGCTGAACACGAGTCACGTATTTTGCTCACAGATTTTCAATTTGAGCAGGGCTCCGTGAGAATGTCTTGTCTTTGCTCTACTCAGTGTCAGCCAGATCAGCTCTCCCGAAGTCGGAGAATCTACTCCCAAGATGGTTCATTCATAGCACTGACAAGCAGGTGTTGCCTGTTAGTTCCTCTCCACCTGGGTCTTGCCACAGGGGCATTTAGGCTTCTTCACAGCATGGTAGCTGGGTTCCAAGAGTGAGTGTTCCAAGAGACAGGAAGTGGAAGCTGCTAGTTTCTTAAGGCTTGGGCCCAGAAACTGATATAGTTCCTGAGTAGAAACAGAATAGACTTCTGCTATAATCTATCTTCAGGCAATCACAGGGCCCAGATTCAAGGGGTGGGGGGTGGGGGTAGGGGGTAGGTAGAGCTCTAACTTTTGTCAGGAGGAGTGTCAAAGAATTTGGGGGGCCATGTTTTAAAACCATCATACTCTTCTATTGGACCATGAGCTCCTTTAGGACTCACGGTCATGCCATGGGTCTGATGAATGAATACATTCATTCCTGGACCAAACTACCTTCACAGAACTTCACAATAACTTGCATCAAGGAGGCTGATTCCAGACCACTCAACCACATCAATTAGCAAGAGGAACAAGGCTCAAAGGAAATCAGTCCTATAGCATTTTAGAAGTTGGAGGGATTTATAATCTAGTCAAATCATAGTCTTTCATTTTACCCAACCAAATCAAACCAAAACAAACAAAAAAACCTGAGGCACATAGACAAAAGAATATGGCAAAGATTCTGTGTGGGTCAGTTATATAAAAAATAGCAATGATTCATAATTTATTATTTGTGGGAAGTACATGCTACTTATTTGCTCACTTTCTTTCCTTTAGTAAGTCAGAGTTAATTAAACCTTGGTGTCTGAGTGATGAGCACTGTTCATTTTCTTTCTTTTAAAGGAGGACACTATTTACTTTTGCAAATTGTGTCCCATTTACAGCTGTCAGTATAATTCAATCACTTGATGATGCACTATGTGTCTTGGTAAAATGTTTTGTGGCACACCGATGACTCAAATACTATGCACTGACATGCAGCTAGACATTAAACAGAATATGCAAGAATGCATAAGACCCTAATTTTTAGGCATCTAAACATGACTGATCCAAACACAAATGTGAACTGAGGTATTCGAGTTTGAATTATTAAATGTAATTATTAAAGTCAAAGGAAATGAAATAATTTGACATTGATAAGGTTGAAATTACAAGCCTAATTCTAAAAGTTGAATTTTGAGCAAATTAAAAAAAAATTAATTTGTTGAATACAGAGAGATAACTAATTATAGCTTTAGAAACACACAGTTAGACCTGAAAATATTTAATTTCTTCTAGGCTTTCTCAGGAGCTTCCAAAACACTAGATAATCTTATAGAAGTTATAATGACTACAACTACCAAAAAAAAAAAAAAAAAAAATGGTGGGAATTGTCAATTCACTGAATACATAGAAGCATTTTACCAAGAAAGTAGTATCAGTTTTCCCCAAAGGAATGAATTTTTTTTTCCCTCAGAGTTCTTTTCCTGCCTAGCAGAACATTTAGGAAATGTAACTTCCTAAATGCAATTACCTTGGAAATCAGACTGCCTATATGACTGCATTTTAAGCAATGTGGAGGAAGGGCACAATGCTAATTTAGCAATAAATAAATAATAAAGATAAATCACATGGGATGCTGGTTTACTACACAAACTAAGAGGTATATTTATAACATTATCTGCACTTCCTACCCAATGTTTATGCAGTGACTACATCTTGCCCAATACAACATCTGAGAAACAACAAGATCTCCAGGAACAGATCAGAGATAAACAGGAAAAAAAGAAAAAGAAAACGAAAAACATAAAACTCTTGCAAGCCATCTGAGACATACTGCAGGAATTCCCAAACACCCATCCACAAAGGCTGCATCTTTTTTGTTTAGAGCAAAAAGGAAGGCTGTCCCTCGGGGTTAATCATTATCACAGTACTTTAGGTACCAACTATAAGCAAGGCTTTGGGTTGGGCACAAAATGGTTCAGAATCTGTGTACACCTGCTAATTCAAATTCTCTAGCAGGTAACAGTTGAACAGTCTTCAAGACAAGGCAACATGGAGCTTACATAAGCTTCCAACATATTTGCCTACTTCAGATGGAACCTAGCTTTACTTAAAGAGACGTGGCAGTACCCTGCGGTGGGAACAAAAGGACAGTTATTTCTTTGCAACCTGAAATAGCAATACAGAATACAATAATGATAGCTACAGTTGACTGACAGCTTACTCATTTGTCAGGCACAATGTTAAGTGCTTTATGTGTATTTTTCATTTACTCCTCACAACAATCTTTAGAAACAGGTATCATTTGTGAATCCTTGTTTTACAGGTAAGAAAAGCAAGGTTTAAGGCAGTAAAGAGATTTGCCCAAGGGATAGGTGAGGATGATTTGAACAGCCCTGCTCTGCTCCAGGGCTTGAGTCCTGAACCTCTCAACTGCTCACTCCATGTTTAACCATCCATTTAATCTAATTTATGCACTGTTTATATAAGCTATACAGGTGAAACATATGCTTTCATTATAAAATAATTTAGAAATGGATAAACACAATTGATTTTTAATTGACTGTTAACTACCACATTAAAATACAGTTGACCCTTGAACAGTGTCGGGGTTGGGGGCACCGACCCCCTGTCCAGGTGAAAATCCAAGTGTAAGCGGACCCGTGCAGCTCAAACCTGTGCTTTCAAGGGTCAGCTGTATTCCTTCAGTTATAAAATGCCCCATTATTTTATACAGTAAGCAAAAACAAAAAAAAATCCATCAATTATAAGATGATAATAAGACATATGCCAATCTTAGAGATATTAAAATACAAAAACACTTGTCTTAAAACTGATGAAGTACAGTGTGTTTATTTTACCCGCTTGTTCCTCTTTCTTCTATTAAGCATCCCTTTCCAGTTTCATACATTAGCTTCTCTTTACTTGCTTCTTAAAGGCTGGTGTTCCCAGAATTAGTTCCATCCTCTTTTTTGCTGACTACTCCCTCCCCTTGGGCAATCTCAGCTATCTCCAAGGGTTCAACGACCTTCTGGTAAGGATATCTGTAGCTGAGTCTTTCTCCAGACTCCAGACTGCATTTCCAATGGTTTCCCTCCAAACTGATATTGTGTTAATCTCTTAAGCTCAATATGTTAAAAAACCAAACTCATGGTCCTAACCCAAAGCCTGCTTCTCCTTCTGGGTTCTGCCTGGTGGTGAAGGCATAGTGGAGTATACTGTAGGAAGAAAAGACTTTAGACTACAGGTCCAAGTTCAGATCTCAGCTCTGACACTTAGCCTTCTGTCAGACTTTAGGCGATTGATCTATCCTTGCTCAAAAAGTCTGCTTCTTTATCTAGAGTGGGGTTAATAACTTTCAGATGGTGGTAAAGATTAAATCAGCTAACTTATGAAAATAACTATCACATTGTCTAATACCTAATAAGCCCTCAATAAACGGTTGCTATTCAGCTGTTATTAGTTAATGATATCCTCTTCTGCCTAGGAACCTAAGTTAGAAATTTGGAAATATCACTACCTCCTAGCTTTTATTCAAGGTCCCTGTCTACTCAGGCACCAGATGCTACTGATGCTACTTGAAGAAATATCATTCCTTCCCTTGTGTGAAAAATTTAAGTTTCTTCTTTTTTGCATTAGAATTTAAACATGTTCAAGTCTCTCCCATTTAAAAAACACTGTCTCGGGGCTTCCCTGGTGGCACAGTGGTTGAGAGTCTGCCTGCTAGTGCAGGGGACACGGGTTTGAGCCCTGGTCTGGGAGGATCCCACATGCCGCGGAACAACTAGGCCCGTGAACCACAGCTGCTGAGCCTGCGCGTCTGGAGCCTGTGCTCTGCAACGAGAGGCATTGAATAGCGAGAGGTCCGCGCACCGCGATGAAGGGTGGCCTCCGCTTGCCACAACCAGACAAAGCCCTCGCACAGAAACCAAGACCCAACACAGCAAAAATAAATTAATAAATAAACTCCTACCCCCAACATCAAAAACAAAAACACTGTCTTGGGGCTTCCTTGGTGGTGCAGTGGTTGGGAACCTGCCTGCCAATGCAGGGGACACAGGTTCGAGCCCTGGTCCGGGAAGATCCCACATGCCGCGGAGCAACTAAGCCCATGTGCCACAACTACTGAGCCTGTGCTCTAGAGCCCGTGTGCCACAACTACTGAAGCCCGCGCACCTAGAGCCCGTGCTCTGCAGCAAGAGAAGCCACTGCAATGAGAAGCCCGTGCACCACAACGAAGAGCAGCCCCCACTCGCCGCAGCTAGAAAAAGCCCACGCACAGCAAAGAAGACCCAACGCAGCCAAAAATAAATAAAATATTTAAAATAAAATAAATAAAAAACACTGTCTTCCTATTGAGGCCTGTGATATAATTTCCCATTGTTCCAAGTACCTCAGAAAAATTTAAGTTTGCTTTTTGAAAAGATCTACATATTTCTTAAGCTCATTTCTGGCATTTTATATTATTATCGAGAATTGGGTTCTCTGCTTGTTAATTTTGTCCCTCCCTCCCATTATACTTTCTAATGGGTATGGCTGGAGTATAAGATAGCTGTTGACATTTGTCTTTGTCCTACAGTTTACTGTCTTAGTCCCTTATTAAACTTTTTAAAATTAGGAAACATAACCTTTTTACCACAAAAACTTTGAACATATATATAAATAAAAATTTAAACCACTTGTAGTTTCAACATCGAAGATAGACCACTTTTAATAGCTGTGAGTTAGATTCTTTTCCATATGGCATATCAGAGATTTAAGTCTATTCTATAAAAATGGGGGTCATATTGTATATACTTTTATTATAATATACATAAACATTTAGTATATGTAGGCTAATATTGATGTTATAAATAACATTGTTGTCAACTGTCAATGTAAACCTCACTATTTAAAGATCAAGATTCAGGGTTTCCCTGGTGGCGCAGTGGTTGAGAATCCGCCTGCCGATGCAGGGGACACGGGTTCGTGCCCCGGTCCGGGAAGATCCCACATGCCGCGGAGCGGCTGGGCCTGTGAGCCATGGCTGCTGAGCCTGCGCGTCTGGAGCCTGTGCTCCGCAAAGGCAGAGGCCACAACAGTGAGACGCCCGCGTACCGCAAAAAAAAAAAAAAAAAAAAAAAAAAAAAGATCAAGATTCAGACTGATTTAAAAGATAAAAACTAATAAATGTTTGGAAGTGACATGACAAATAAGTGATAATCAGAAGAAATTATAGCTATAATAATTTCAGATAAATGTCAATTCATGAGAATAAAAGTAAAAGAGGGTTATTTATTTATTTTGCAGTATGCGGGCCTCTCAGTGTTGTGGCCTCTCCCATTGCGGAGCACAGGCTCTGGACGCGCAGGCTCAGCGGCCACGGCTCACGGGCCCAGCCGCTCCGCGGCACATGGGATCCTCCCGGACCGGGGCACGAATCCGTGTCCCCTGCATCGGCAGGCGGACTCTCAACCACTGCGCCACCAGGGAAGTTCCAAGAGGGTTATTTTTAATTAATAAATGTTCATCCACAATAAGGAAATAATAGACTTATGCTATAAACATTTCAATAGCAATCTATCAATAGAGATACACTACACTTATTTTTAAAAAGAGAAGGATAAATAGAAATTCAATAGTATCATGAGATTCCAACAGCATCTCAGTCCTTTTCAGATGAGTTAGAGAGCTAGAAAAATCTGAGAGGATGTAGAAGGCTTGCTGTTTTTGAAAAATCCATTGTGAGCATCTTCACATTTCCATACCAATAAGCATACATATAAAATAGCTTCTCAATGTTTTTTAAAAGTCCATGCCACCTTCAACTAAACTTAAAAATCTCAATCCTGCCTTTAATGTTTAAAATATATATTTTTTAATCCCAAACTTAAAATATTAAAACAATGGCAGATTTGGGGGAACCATGTTTTTAAATTGAAGTAGAATTGACCTACAATACTATGTTAGTTCCAGGTGTACAACATAGTGATTCACTATTTCTATACGTTACAAAAGGATTACCACGATAAGTCTAGTTACCACCTGTCACCATATAAAGTTATTACAATATTACTGACTATATTCCGTATGCTGTACATTTCATCCCCGTGACTCATTTATTTTGTAACTGGAATTTCGTACCTCTAAATCTACCTCATCTATTTAATTCATTCCCCCACACCCGAACCCTCTAGCAACCACCTGTTTGTTCTCTGTATCTATGAGTCTGTTTCTGTTTAGTTATGTTTGTTCATTTTTTTTAGATTCTACATGTAAGTGAAATCATACAGCATTTGTCTTTCTCTGTCTTATTTCACTTGGTCCATTCATGTTGTTGCAAATGGCAAGATTTCATTCTTTTTATGGCTGATTAACATTCCATTATACATGTGTGTGTGTATGTAATTTCTTTATCCATTCATCTACTAATGGACACTTAGGTTGCTTCCATATCTTGGCGATTGTAAAGAATGCTGCAATAAACATAGGAGTGCATATATCTTTTCGAACCAGTGTTTTTGTTTTCTTCAGAAAAATACCCAGAAGTGGAACTGCTGGATCATATGGTAGTTCGATTTTAATTTTATGAAGAACCTCCATACTGGTTGCACCAGTTTACATCCCCACCAAGAGTACACAGGCTTCCCTTTACTCCACATCCTCTCCAGCATTTGTTTTTTGTTGTCTTTTGGATAACAGCCAGTCTGACGGGTGTGAGGGGATGTCTCATTGTGGTTTTGATTTGTATTTCTCTGATGATTAGTGATGAGCATCTTTTCATGTGCCTCTTGTCCATCTGTGTGTCTTCTTTGGAAAAATGCCTGCTCAGTCCTCTGCCCATTTTTTAATTGAGTTGGGTGTTTGTTTGATGTTGAGGGAAAAAAAATTTTTGCTTAAAAGCTCTGATCAACATAAGCACTGAGTATTTTTGCTTGATGAAAATGTTTGCCCCTTCTAACCTAAGTGGTGTGGGAAAGAGAATCTGACGTGGGCCATGCTGATCAAACCACTTTGCTTTCACAGTCACGGATGGAGAAAAACCAGCCTTGCAAATATATGTGGATGAAATGAGTGACATTCAAAGTCCACTAATTTGTTTTGGAGTAAACAGGGAAATATTTTACTCAAAAATTCTCCAAAGTGATTTTTCTGGAAGTTATTTTGGCAACTGAACAAAACTTCAGTTCTAAACACTTGCCACAAAGACCTTCCAGCACAGACTGCATATATGTGAGAAAAGTATTCCTCACAAGCTCCCAGTGGATTTTCAGCTGTGAGTTGAAAAACTATCATCCAAATTTATTCTTCACACAGATTAAGTTAAATTTATCTCCTCCCTGAATCTTTTTTTTTTTTTGATGATTTTAACAAATCAGAAAATTAAGAGACATGTTTGGTACAACATGTCTTCCTACTTTCCTACTTTCATTAGGAAAGTAGACTCTGGCCCTAGACTGGGTTGCAAAGCTGATTCTGCCAATTATTAGCTGGGTGTTCTCGGGCAGGCTACTACGACCTTCCTGTGTCTCTGCATCCATACCTGTAAAATACGTAAAATACTACCTGTACCTATTTCAGATGACTGTTGTGAGCACTACATAAGATAATACATGTAAAGCATCAGAACAACATCTAGCTTGCAAGAAACACTTGAAAAATGTTCGTGAGTCTTATTAGTACAGCTGGACTTTGGCTGCAAAAACTTAATGTATTAAGTAATAATGGGTTTTACCCCTTGAACTTTCAGTTTTTTGTATATAAAACTTTCAAATACATCTTCCAAATGTTATGCTTTGCTGAATGTTTGCAAGTTTGAAGCAGTTGCTTTTGTCCTTATCGTCTCAGAAACAGAGCGACATTATCCTTCTGCTCGTCAATCTTTCCAAGCGCTTTTCCTTCTGACATGATTGAAAAGGTCTAACAGAACATGAGGCAATATAAATATTCATTGATTACTTCTTCTGATAGTTCGGCTTCAATTTGTAACATTAAAACCTTCAATTCATCTGGAATGTATTTTAATGTAAAATATGAACTTTGGATTTAAAGTAGTGTCATTAAAACATTATCAATGGTTCCAAATGTTTTTCTTGAATAAGCCAACTTTCCCCCACTGATTTGAAAATCTATCACACACCAAAATTTTACATGTGCTTATTACAGTATCTGTCTGTTTATTTCTTACTGTTCTCTCAGCGGAACTTATGTTTCACAGAGAAAGGGGCTTGGTTCCTTTGGTTCACCACTGGATCACCAGAGTAATGCTTGGCTCATAGAAGTAAACGGCTGGAAGAGGCTTTCCTCTTTTGACCTCAACATGATTACTAATTAATTGATTTTCTAATGATAAATGCTACATTATTGAAACAAATCCAAATTTATCATATGTACAGTTCTTTCAATATGCCGCCAGATTTTATTTGCTAATATTTGACTTAAGATTTCATATATCTAGTTTTATGTGAAAGTGTTCTTAACTTTTAAGAAAAAGACAAAACATGGAATTTGGTCATAAGTCATCCTAGTTTCCTAAAATAAACTGGGAAATGTTCTGTATTTTCCCATGCTTTAAAATAGATTAACTAGCACAGAAAATATCCGTTCCTTTAGGATCTGACAGAATTTAACAATTAATATGTCTAGGATTTGCACATTTGGGGAGCAAAGAATCTTTCTTTTAATCTTCTTTTTGTAAACGTCATTCACAATTTTGGCCATTTTGAGTCAATTTTGGTTATTTTTTGTTTTAAATCTATTTTCAGTCATTCATTTTGCAGATTTAATTCATTGTCATAAGGTTAAACATATTACTCCTTTCAAATCTATTTTTTAAAAATTCCCTCTGCATCTATGGTTACAGACCTCTCATTTTTCCTTTTAAAGGTGTGCCTCAGGATCATATTATAGTTGGATTTTTTTAAAAAAGCGAATCCTTGTCATTTAACAGAACAGCGTAGTCACTGCGTGGTAATAAGTTCATTTTTAATTTAAAACTATATTCTGTTTTTTATGCTTCCAAAACTTCTGCTTTCCCCCTCATTCTTAGCCAATTGATTCGGAAGTTATTCATCCTATTTCTACTCAAGTACTGCTTGACTTTACTTTCTTTATCCTGTATTTCTTCCTTTTTAAAAAATATTTTTTTATTTGGTTGTGTTGGGTCTTAGTTGCGGCTCGCCGGCTCCTTAGTTGTGGTATGCGAACTCTTAGTTGCGGCATGCATGTGGGATCTAGTTCCTGGACCAGGGAGCGAACCCGGGCCCCCTGCATTGGGAGCATGGAGTCTTAACTACTGCACCACCATATCCTGTACTTCTTAATAGATGCCAATAAGAAAGTAACAGTTTCTGGAATCTCCTTGCACTCTTCCATCTTCCTTCTGCTTGCCAAATTGTTGAAACACTTTATAATCGCAGATCCCCATTATTATTAGTCTGTTACATAATTCTTTTCTGAGGACTCATTTATCATTAGTATTATGGCTTACTACTATATTGACAATTCTTATTCACAATTAATTCCCTACCACTTAAAAAAAAAACACCCTACTATCATTTCTTCCCCTTATCAGGTTCTTTATTCTTGCTAATTACTTATTTGGTGCTGGCATGTCTTCGCATAATTTTCTTTTTTCCAGGGCAAGTACATGAGTGGGATATTCGGCAAATCATTCAATATCAAAGATGACCTTTCTGATGCCCTTTCAAGAAAAGATGCCTCAGCTGGCCGTAAAATTTGAGTAACAACCCTTTCCCCTGGATGTCTAAGGTGATGCTCTGTTGCTTTTTGCATATATAGTGCTACCAGGTAACCGGATACAAATGTATTCTCCTTCTTTTGTGGATAACATCTTCTCCCTCACTCCACTCTACCCCGCCTGCACATCTTCTCCCTCACTCCACTCTACCCCACCCGCACACATGTGATGCTTATAGTTTATTCTTTTTTTAAATACAACAATTTTGTTAGAATATATTTAAAGATTGAATTCTTCATCATTATTATTCTCTTCACCTAATAACAGCTTTCTTGAGATATAATTCACATAGCATAAAATTTCATTATTTTCTGCTGGCTACCTGTGATGTGAAGATTCATAATTCCCTTTAGCTAAGGTGGTGGTGAACGTGTGAAATGTAATTTGTAAGCTCAGGTCATCATCTTGAACCAGAAGCCTACCCTGATGCTGACTGCTGCTGCCATACTGCTACTCCTCCCATCTGTTCCACTGGCTCCATCTAGGAACACACTTTACATACTCCTGGCTTTCTCACTGGGTTCCTCTTCTTTCTCCATTGTTTTGCCAGGTCCAATCCTCACCCTTCCTCTCCTCTCACTCAATACACTCTTTCTGGGTAATCTCATCCACTTCCTGGCTCCAACTGTCATCTCTATCAGTGGTTCTCAAGTCTCTCCTCAAATACTGTTCATATGGAAACATTCTACCATCAGTAACGTCTCTCATTAGACACAGCAATTCACAACTGCAGGGACATCCTGGGATCTCAGCAGGTGCACTTATAGCTTGAAGAAGCACTTCTCCTGTCTAGGGACCTTCAGTCGGAGACACGTCTGTTCCATCTCTGGAGGACAGCATCACCATCCACTGAGCTGTCCAATCTAGAAGCCTGGAGGTCATGACTACTAGACTTGAAGATAGAGATGGTGTCTCTACAATTCACCACCATACCTCACAGAGTGTCCAACACACAGCAGCACAACAAATATTTGTTGAAGGAATTAATTCAATCACTAAATTCTGTGGTTTCTAATTCATATCCTTTCAACTCATCCTCTTCTTTTCACCGGCACTGTTAAGGTCACTATTAGTGTCTACTGGTTACTACTGAAGTCTCCTAGCCTCCAGTCCTGCTTCCCCCAACCCATTCTCCATGCTACAGTCAGTTATCTTTTTCAGTTATAGCAGTACTTATCATCCCTCAACTTAAGGCCCTTTAATATCAAACGTAAAGTTCTCAACAGGCATATAAGTCTATAATTCTCTTGACTATGTACATAGCATTCCTTCTACTTAGAAGAACAACTCAGGTATCATTGTAAAGAGAATTTCTTGATGCCCCAAAATGGAATTAAGCATTCATCTTAACGTGCTCTCTGAAGTAGCCTGTACTTTCCCTGCTGCTGCACCTATTCTGTATTGTAGTTGTCTGTCTATTTGTCTGTCTCCTCAGCTACACTGTAAATTTGGACGGGTGCGCCAGTGTCCTGGTCACTGTATCTCAATGCCCTGCAGAGTTCCTGGCACAGAGTAGGCATTCGATGAGCATCTGGTGAATGAATATATCTTCAAATATCACCAGTGACCATGCAAGTAGATAACTGGAATTTTCATCATGGGACAGGGATTCTGAACCCAGTTGGGATCCATAAACAGGTACGAAGAGGGCACGAACGCCATGAAATTGTACCCAACATTCTATGTGTATATACGTTTTTGAGGGTAACTTTCAGACTGCCTAAAGAGTCAATAATCCTAGAAACTTAAGAAATATTACCGTTGGAGTTTATTTGGTTAGAAAGGAATATTCTAAATTATATTACAAACAAACAAAAACAAAATGTTGATACATACACACAACACAGACAAATATACCCAGAGACTGACTTAATGATATCAAGCCTTATGGTGAACCTTTTACTGAAAAGGGACAAGAATCAGAGAAGTTAGACAGCTGCAGGAGGACTGAAGAAAACCAGAGGATGCCAGAAAAAGAATTTAGAAAGGTAGAACAGAGAATGAAAAAGAAATTCTGTCTACTCTGCCATTTTATATACGGTCCTTACGCAGCCAGGGTGTGAAAGGTTAGCGCCTCATCACAAAGGATGTCAAAGTCTGAAGATATCTGTACAGTTCTGAAAATTGCATCTTCAGCTTGCCATAACGCTGCCTAACTTCAGGATAGTTCTGTCCCACCACTCTAGTTGTCTTTGCAGTTCTGTCCAGTGAATCCCTGTCTAGACAGTGACCTTCAACAGAAGGAAAAAAAGAAAAAAGGAAGGCAGCGGCCTGGGCTTATGAGAAAAGAGGGGCAGGGAGAGGAGTAGGTCAAATGCTCATTACTATTCAGGTGACCATCTTTCTCTGGCTCACTCTACTCCTTTGTCTTTATTCAGGGTAATTTATGCACTTCAAAATTTGCAAGAATCTTGCCAAGATATCATGCACTTTGGTAAAGTAAGGAAATGTACTTAAGTTCTGAAAAATACAGGTAGTTTTGAGAGTTGTAGGTGTTTTTTATAAATGTTGACTATGGTCAGCCTCTCCCCAATAATTTAACATTTAATGAAGCTAGGGAATATGATTTTCCTTTCTTTCTTTTTATTTTTGGGGGGGTGGTATTTCCACATATCACCATATAACATACTATACTGCCTGTTTTGCTTTAGAAAATGCAAACTTTCATATTATAACATGTTGTTACTAATCTACTAAAGTAGGACAAGTACTTCAGAGGTGACAATAGGCTTGACTTTGAGTGTTTTGATGCTACCCAGCCTAACTTCCAATACCGTAGGGTCCACAGTGTAAACCTGATCTTACATTCAAGCTGCCTCTGGCTGTGAAACAAACCTTGCCCACGTGGGGATGAAAAATGGACCCTTTCCTCGTTAGCATCATCTTTCATCCAAAGAAAATGAAAGCCAGAGGACGGTGAATTTGGTCAAAAGGCCTGAGGAATTCATTGACTGGTTAATCAGCCTCTAAATAATCAGGAATGGCCCACAAACCTATAAAGCAATTCATCCCCATACCATCTAACATCAGTCTACAAGAACAGCTCTGAGTAATGTACAGATACAGGAGCCTCATGAATTTAACACAATAATCCAATAGTGTCTTACTTTGCTGCAGAACTCCATTGTATAAAATGGACAAAATTGTGATCGTCAAAACAATAGTTTCAAAGAACCAAGTTTGTACAAAATAAGTCTTTTAAAGATTCTATATTTACCTGCGCTATCTGAAATCTTTGTGAGGTCCTAATCTACTAATAAAAGATATATTATTTTAAATCAGATTGATAACGAGGATTGCTCTGGGTACATCCCTGATAAATTTATGGTGAAATTTAGTGATCAATTATTCTGGCTGGAAGTTGGGGTGAAAGGGGAGGAACAGGAGAGAAAGGGGAAAAATTACCGTTTATCAAAGTCCCACCTAACCGTGTACTTATTTGATGCAAGAATCAATTTTTTAAAAATTCCAGGATCCACTTAAGAGTTGTAGTTTAGTTTTGCCCTGTTATCTACTCTGATATCCTTTTTGGCAAGACACTGCTGTTAATGATTTTCTGAAATCTGGTTTACATGCCATTGTACTCATAGGTAAGCGGAACATGGCACTGAGAAATTGTGCTTTATTTTTTCCATAGCAGTGTGTGGGATTCTGAAACCCTTTCAAATGCTACTGGGACTATTTTGAGGAAAGAGAGAAAGATGAGAATGGAAGAAAAAAATTCTATAACCTCGTTCATTGCCTGCTCTACTTGCATCCTTATCCTTAATCTGGTCGAAATCATTGTGTCCTCCATCTTCTTTAGGTTTCACTGCTGCAAGAGAGACCCAGGTTAGGAAGTGACTTGAGTATGACGCCAGGATCAATGCTGACAATGAGATGAGAGCCAGAAGTGAAGCCAGAAGAGGGTATGAAGCCAGAACTGGATATGAGTTGTTGGGGGTCCTCACCATGTGACATCTACAATATACATTCCATTCATCCATACAGGTGTGAAATTTACAAAACCAAACAGATAACACTCACCCAGAGGATAAGGGTCTACTGTCATTGACATAATATTATTTGGTACCCTCTAGCTGTAATGTGCACATTATTAAGATGTTCTTAACATGTTACTTCCAGGAAGACTTTTTCTGGTGAAGTGTGGAATGGAAAGGGAACATGGAGCAAGACGACACGGATGGGCATCACCTGGGAAATCCAGCAGTCCGCTCCATCAGATGCCCACAAGGTAGTATTTACCTTGATGGGCCTTGCAGACTCTGATACCCGATTCTCATTGACTGGACCCAGGAATGCAGACTCATGCTAACAAAACTCACAAGACACTGATGTATTAAAAAAAAGAAGGCGACTTTATTATTTACAGTGAACACCAGAAGAATCAGGCATACTGAATCTGCATCAGTCTGTACCAGCCTGATAGTGAATTATCTCCTTGGGAAGGCAAATTACCAGAGGGAAGCTTGGTGCGCACGGAAGCAGAGCAAGTGGAGTTAATTATGCAGGATTCCAGTGCAAAATGGCATGAGGCTCTGCAGCTCTGTACCACAGGGTTATCCACCTGCCAGGCAGGTTGGATGCTTGCCTCAACCTGGCAGGCGCTACTGGTCAGACAGTGCTTTGTTAGGTATCATGACGATTACATTAATAGCTTTTCTTTTTCTCTGTTTTGGAGACAGAGAAAATGCCCTTCTGATGGACATTTTATATGTTTGTGTGTTTTAAAGATGTCAATACCCTCAATTAGGTTATAGTCAAATCTTTCTGCCCAAGGAGTCTTTATGTCTCGTAAGATCACACTGCCTCCCTTGGCTTTAATCTATTAGCTGTTAATTTCTTAGTTTAATTTTCAGAGAGTATTTTCATTTTCCAGCTTTCTGGGATCAAGAGGGGCACGACATGGTAGACTCCACATTTGCCTACAGGTTCCACAAAGTGTCAGTTAAATTCAAATCGACCTGCATTCACTGTGCCAACTTTACGCCCACTGCTGTGCCAGATACAAAATAATATTCAAAAGTGTAACAAGAGCCTCTAAGGAAACACATCTACTGGACACCTACAGCCCTAAGTTCTATAAGGTATACTTTTCATTCATTTTTCACTAGCATTTATAGATCCTCTCCTATATACCAGGATTAACTAGATATAAGAAATACAAAGATAAAAATTGTCTTGTTCCCTTTAAGAGCTTACAGTCTAGTAAAGGAACAAGACATTAAAAAATAAGAAAAAAAGGTACTTTGCCAAGTGGTATGGAGCCCGGTGGAAAGCTTACTTTTATATATAAGGGGCAGAGACAGAAGCCATACTTTTTTTAAATCTATTTCTAAAATACACTAAATAATAATGATTATTTTAAAAAAGTAACAACAGGGCTTCCCTGGTGGCGCAGTGGTTGAGAGTCTGCCTGCCGATGCGGGGGACACAGGTTCGTGCCCCGGTCCGGGAAGATCCCACATGCCGCGGAGTGGTTGAGCCCGTGAGCCATGGCCGCTGAGGCTGCGCGTCCAGAGCCTGTGCTCCGCAACGGGAGAGGCCACAACAGTGAGAGCCCCGCATACCGCAAAAAAGAAAAAAAAAAAAAAAAAAAGTAACAACAGTGGTTTGAAGCACAAAGTGTAGTAAGTTCCTTTCTCGCTTCTTCCCCCCCCATTCTACCTCTCAAGGTTGTCTTCAGTAGTTGGAGAATACTCTTTCACATCTTTTTCTCTGTATTTGAAAAGCGTACACACACACAAACATTTGCATCCCCCAAACACACATATTTTTACACATATATAAACATAAATTTCTATATTTTATCAATGTGTGAAATTTATATATTACACATTCTATTTATATAATATACACACATGCACATATACATTTATGTAATATACACACGTGTGAGATCATATTATTGTTTTATAACTTGTTCTTTTATGTTTAATTTTTGGTTATAAATTATGACATGTATACAGAAAAGTACACAAAACAAATAAGCTCAGTTTGGAAAATACCCCACAGAACTCCCACCAGGTCAATAAACAGAGAATTCTGAGTACCCCAGAAACTCTGCACCGCCCCCAAAATCATTACACTAAATTTTACGTTAGCCATTTACACGTTTTCTGTGTAGTTTTACTACCCGTGAGGCAGGCAAAGTCCAAATTTGCCTGGATCAGCAAATGTCCTCAGGGTAAAAGCAGCTTTAGTTCTCTAAAGAACTCTGGCTGACGTAAAAAATAGATAAATAAATACCCTAACCCTAAAAAAAAAAAAAAAAAAAAACTCTCGCTGAACTCTTGCTTTTCCTTACGGTTCCTTAGATTTTCAGGTCTTTGCTGCTCTGAGGATGTTTTCTTATACATATTCAACAGTTTCAATAATTTTCAGCAAGATAATTGTTCAAATAACTTAATCAGCCATATTTCCAGTAACAAAAATTGGTGTCACTTCTCAATTTCTTCCTGTGTTACAGTTCTGTGTATAAATGTAGATTCTTATCTACTAGATCTTAACTCCTTAGGGGTTATGAGAAGTAAACATCTTGGATTTCCCACAGCATGAATAGTGAAATATGCAATAAATGTACAAAGAACAAAGAGTAAAGGATTGGAAAAGAGAATGAATGCGTAATTACTCCTGCCCTTGAGGAGTTTCTATTTTCTTTTTGTGAGGGAAGATCAGATGTATAGGTATAAAACAATTTGACATGAAACAATTTGAGGCGATAAAGATATATGTTTAAATGAAATCACTTATATTCACTGACATGAAGAGACTTCCAAGATATATCGTTAAGTGGGGAAAAAAATGCTGTAGGATGGTGTAGGTGCGTAAAATAGATCTAAATCTATAGCTATCTCCATGTGTGTAAATAGGTGTGTGTGTGTGTGCCTGTGGATATTCTTGCTTATACACAGAAATACGACCCTAAAGACACATTACAGTAGTTACTTCTACAGACTGGAATTGGGAAGCCAGGAGTGATCTTTTCACTTTCAAATATCCTATATAATATTTGTACGTGAAGCATATACTACTTTTATAGTTAGGGGAAATTTTAAAAATTCTATTCAAGGGCAAACATATACGACAAAGGATATCAAGAACTAAAAACATCCAGGAAGACAGACATTATTGGGGAAGGCTTCTTTGAAAAGGTAGGACTTGAAACAGGTCCTGCAGGACTGGTAGAGTTTAAGTTAGAGGGCAGGAGTGGGGGGAAAGTGGGCTTGGTGAACAAGAGTTGTGCTGCGAGCAGACATCAGGGGAGAAATTAGAATGGTACCCAGAGAGGACCATAAAGAAGTGCGTTCACCTGGCTAAAGCTAACTCCAGTTTACATCGAGAGGCAGGATTAAATGGATGTAGAGCCAGGGCATAAAATGTAGAATGTCATTAATATTAAGAGTTTAAAATTGGCGTGATGGGAAACAGAAGTCATTACAGGTTACTTTATGAAGTAGTAATATGAGATAACATTAACCTCATGGACTAGTCTGTGCAGAATGAAATGAAACGTCCCTGGTAATTTGTAAAGTGCTAGATCAGTAACTACTGGTTTTACAAAGTAAGTTATTAAATTAAGAGTCACATTTTAGGGAGACCATCTTGGTATTCTTGCACAGAATGCATTACAGGGGGAGAAAGACTCAGAGCAAGGAGATTCCTTAGCAATATCATGTACTTGAAAGAGCTTACCCAGTTTATACAATCTGAAAAATGCAGATAACTGTCCTACCTCACAGGATTGTTTTAATAATTAAATGTACATACAATGGCATGGTCAAAATGGATCAGTTCATTTCTTCTCAAATGCTAATTGTCCAGATGTACACTGATAAAGATCAGAACTGATGCCCTGGTCGCAGGAATGGAAAAGATAAAGCCCGGAGATTTTTCTAAATAAGTAATCAATAAAGATCTATTTATTGGATGTAGAGAATGAAAGAGGAAAAGATAAAGACTTTGTCTTGGTTTCCATCAGGGAAGACTGGAAGAATGGTGATGTCCCTGACAGAAACTGACCTAGATGTGCAATCTACAACATTTTTGGAGTTGTGACACTCTTACCATGTGAGTTTCACCTCCTCCATCTCTCTGTCACTCTCAACCCATAACCCTCCCCGCTTGGGTATAAGGCAACCTCCTTGTATTAGTACAAATATGGCTTGAAATATTTTAAAATAAAAGTGCATTTATATTCATTTTACTTTGGAAACATTTTTTCAAGAACACATAAAAACCTCAAAACAATTGAGACATGCAAAGTTTCTGACTATTCAATGGTTGCAGTGGGCAAAACTTAGCAATACCTTGTTCAAAATCAAAACAAACTCTACATTTGACTTTAAGGAAGAAAAATTCTAGGCAAATAAAATTTGACAGAATTAAATATCTTTAGGGTTTAAAATTATGTGGATTTGTATTTTTATCATATTAGGGGCCAAATCACAAAATTATGAAAATCAAACAAAGATCAATATAAACTAATATAAGTGACGCTTTAAAAATTCTTTTCTGGATTCCAAGTGGATTTTAACTGCTGAGTGGCATGTTATAACCCTGGGCTGTAGTCTTAAAGCACAGTTTATTATAGTTTTAACAGTATTCCAAAAGTTTCAGCTAGATACTTTTTGTTGCCTAGCTAGAGGTCAAAAGCTTGAGGATTATTACATGATAGAAAACAAAACTTCAAAAAACTTAAAAAGTGACCTGTCATACTTCAGACTCCTTACTTTGCTGTAAGGTCACATTTCTGAAGAAGATGACAGAGTTGGTGATTGTGTAACTAAGCCTCCAGAACTACTTACGACTCTGGAATGTGATCACTGTTTTGCAATGGAGTTGGTCACCATCGGATGAAAATCTTGGGAAATAAAATATCTTGTTTACCTGCTAGTTCCTGTCAGAGAATAGCTCATTCACACACGGTACCACAGTACTTTAGTCTAAACTCCTAACCTGCATTGCTTGGTACTAATGATTCTATTTTAAAAGAATGTTAAGAATATTTCTACATACTTGAAAAGGTAAACAAAAGAGGGAGGAGGGTGGGGGAAGAGAGAGGAATGGGAGAGAAGAAAAGAAGTGCATCTTTGCTTCACAGTAACGTGGAAAGGGGGAGATAGGAAAGGATGCAGATGAAACGAAATTGGCTCAAGCTGCTACTGCTTGGTTGAAGGTAGAGCTGAGTGCACAGAAGCCCATCTTCTGTGCCTACTTTGTATGTTGAACTGTTCCATAATAAAAACTTTAAAAATAAAAAGAAAAGGCACATACTTAATTTTTGAAGATTGTCTCCTAACTTTTTACCTAAAAAGGGATGATAATACAGTACTATTAATAGTACTGCAATAAATATGTCATCTTTAGAACACTGATTTAAGATTTCAGGAGTTCCTGAGGCTTATCTGCCCAACAATAACAAAATTTTTGCCAGATAACAATCCTTATTCTGCACATCGTACTTACATAAAGCACTCTCGCATCCATTATCTCAGCTGCTCTTCACATTAACACTCTGAGATCTGGCGGGTGACATTCTAATTTATGAAAAATACAAGGCTCAGAGAAGTTAAGTGAATTTCATTTCTTTCTTTCATTCATTCCACAAACATTCACTAAACACCTGTGTCAGGCAGATCTGTCCTAGGTATTAGGAATTAAAAGACAAAGAAAATGCAATTCCTTTTTTCAAGCGGACAGATTTATAAAACAATTAAATGACGACGTGATTCATGCTACAATGAAGTGTTTTTCAAAACAGGATTTTAACTATGACCTACAGTAAGAAATACATTTTACATTACAAACCCAGGATACACAAACACGTTTAAGTGAAACAGAAGTTTTATGAAACACTACTCTTCCTATACATGATTCACACTGTGGTATTTTTTAATCTACCCTATTCAGTATCTTTTCTTTTTTAATAAAATGCTGGTCACGACCTTTTACAATTGGGTTGCTGCTTAGAACATTTCATTATTCATTAGTGGGTGTGTCCTACAGTGTGCAAAAGTGTCAGGATGAGTATGATCAGAGTTCTGTGGCAACACAAAAGGAAACAAAACTGTTCTAGGGAAAGAGAAGGGCCTGAAATAGGTTAGTCTCTGAGTACTTATCAATATTAAAATGGCAGGTCATAAAGGTCTTAAAGGTCATAAGGGTCTTAAAAGGCTTTAATCACTTTGCTCTTACAATAATTGTGCTGTTGCATGCTGGCCAAATACAAAGCAGCAACAGACTGTGAACTCACTGAAGAGCTACAGAAACAAGTTGTTTTCTTGAAGGGATGGCAGCAATCACTCATTCATATTTACTAACTCTTCATTATGTGGCACAGCACCTCCTGTCTACTGGACCATCCTGCTACTACCTGTAAAACAACTATAAACATCCTGAGACTGTAAGGTTTGCTCTGTGACTAACAGTCCTAAATATCTGTTTTCTCAAAAATTCTCTGGAAGAAAGACTTAAAAACAAGAGACCAGGACGATATGTGTGAGATGTAAAATCAGATACTGTAATTTTTATCAACCACAAATCTATACTGTGATTGTGTTCAAGGCCTTAATCTTGTATCTCAGAGTCTCAAAAATTTGCTGTCCGTCCAGGCAGTTGTGTAGCTGCTGTGTACAGAGCTCAGGGGAGAGAAGAGGCAGCAAAAGCACTAACATCTCATGCAGCTGCCCCCTGCTGTCTAACAGAGACAGGGTCAAGATCAGGGAGACCCATCGATTCGATTTTGCTTTGTCATTTCCTCCAATAGGAAGGTTTCCATTTTCAGGTACTTGTTCTGAGAATCTATTTTGCCCAAATGCACCAAAGACTCATCTTGTGAACGTGACCTAGTCTGGCAAGTCCTTTGTGCCTTTTATCCAATAAGCAATAAAAGAGAAAAGGTGCTTTTCCACATCAGCATGTGCTCAGCTTACATGAGTGCTACTATTCCTCGGGCCTTCAATAAATATTCATCGAGGATACTGATATTGACACTGAGCAGAAAATAGACAAAAGGAAGAAAGTTAATTGGATTTCATGAAATGTAGAGGAACTACAGCTGTTTCTCATCCCTACTTCCCCAAAGGGAAACATGGTTTGAATATCAATGATAAAAGATTTTGTTGGCTGACGTATTCGTAATTAAAATCAAACCAAACTGAACCAAACCAAAAACATCAACCAGCATTTGTGCCTTTAATCATATAATTGGAAGGTTTTAGTAAATTGAAAGTATTCTGGGTTAGGCCTTATAGGTATTAACTCAGTAAGAGAGCTATGGCCAGAAGGAAATGAAAATTATAGTTTTGAGAAAGTCACTGAAAAGCATAAGCCATTTGTAAAGGCATTCTGAGCTTTGGATGAATCTCTGTTTGGAAAACACGTTTAGGGTTGATACCTTTGAATATTCTGAGAAGTCTTAAATAGGTGAATGAACTACAGTCTAAAAGACCTTCATGTTTTAGACTACACAAAAGATTTATTTGAAGAATACTCTTTAATTTAGACCAAGTATAACAGTTTCAGAACTCTGTAAATATTTAGTTGAGAATCAAATGATAAAACACTAAAACAATCAACCACCAGAACATAAGCTTGGTATTGTTCTCCTTCTATAATCCTTAGGACTCACTTCCAACTTTGTGTGAAGCATCTTCAAGGGACTGCACCACCTTAGGCATCTTGAACCCATCATGTCCAAAACCAAACTCTAATTCGCTTCTACCCTTTCCTTCCTCCTGCCAACCTCCCAGAACACCCATTCTTCTTAGTTAATTCCAGTGATCCCTGAAATGAGTATGCACAAGAAAAATCCACAGGAGAGGGGGTTAAATATTAAAACTTTCATATTGGATTCATGCTCAAAAGTATTTAACTATTTAGAGTATGTGATTTTTAAAAAGTTGAGACAACTAATCTAATCTAGGCCTCCTCACTGCCTTCAGACCATCAGTCTACTAAGGGCTTACATTCTTTCTCAAAATCTCTTCCACTTCTTTTCCTTCCATTTCCACCACCTCTTCAGTAGCTCAGTTTCTCCATGTCTTGCTGGGATTTCTGCAGGAAATGTCTTGCCTCACTTCTTGCAATATCTTTTTCCAACTCATTCCTTGCTCTGCCACTAGAAGTATCTTCACTAGTCAGATAATATCACTCATTAAAAAAAGAAAAGAAAAAAAGCACTATGTACACAATATTCCAAACACTGGAATGTGGTTTTTACAACTTTCTATACTCTTAGCTCAACCTAGGAAAGTAGTGGGAAAAAAAGCATGACTTTCAGGCCTAGGTTTGAGTTTTGGCCCTGCCTCTTACGAGCTCTGTGACTTTGGGGGAAATCACTTAGGCTCCCTGACCTTTTATTTCCATTTTCGAATGGTGGTATTAATAGCTCACAAAACTGTTACGTAAATCAAATGCGATCATCTGTGTATGAGAAGGAAAGTAACACAGAGCCAGACACACACTAATCGATCATCAATTGTTTGATCCCTTCGTGCTCTAGGTTCACTACTTCTACTGCCCTCTGCCTCGCTCCCATTACCCCTGACCCCACGACCCTGGCACATCACACACCGACCCATCTGCAAGACATGTTGCTCTCAAATATGACATGCGCTCTCAGGCCCCTGTGGTTCTGATTATATTTTACACCCTCTGCCTCATATGTCCTTTACTGCGGTCTCAAGTGAAATTCTACCCATGCCTCAATGCCCAGCTCAAATGTCAACTCTTCCAGGAAGTCTTCCCTTTATTCCACTGATCAGAACTAACCACTTTTCCTTCGCATTCTCCCTGCACACTGTTTACAGCTTTACTTTCGTATTTATTTCTTTGCATTATAATATTACTATTATATTTGAATTAAATATAAACTTATGTTTACATGTTACCTGCATGAATTATAAGCTTCTTGAAGGCAGAAAGCATGCTTTTCTTCTTTTAATTCTCAGCAATTAACACCTTGTACTGGAAGGGATTTAATAAAGGTCTGCCAATTGAATAAATACATGTATCACAACATTTCCAAAAGGAGTAAATTTTTACCAGAACAAAACACCAATCACTTGTCTCAACTTTTGAAGTAATTTTTAGAAAACAACTTCTACCTGAAAAATACACTATTATTTAATCTTTACAATACATAAATTAAAAACAAGAAAGAAATGACTTAAAAATGGTAAATTTTTGACATTTCAGACTCAAAGAACAAGATATTATTTTTAAACTATTAAACTGATAATATCAATTGTCATCCACTGACAGCCTACTAGTGAGTGAATATTAATAGAGGGTAATGATTCAAAGAGGAAAATCATGATCCATACATAAATGGAATATTAGACATCAATTAAAAATCATATTTTCAAATACTCAATGAACTCACACTATACTGAGTGAAATAATCAGAACACAAAATGGATCCCAATCTTGCAAGGACATATTTTATAAGAAAAAAAAGACTAAGGAAATACAGAAGACATTAATATGTGGTTATCTCCAAGTGGTGGGACTACAGGCAATTTTTATTTTTTGTCTTTTATATTATCTAAATTTTCTACAACACATACATTTGTATAGTTAGAAAAGTCGTTTTTAAAAGGATTGAACGTCAAGAAATTCTAATTAAAGCTTAACCAGATTTGCAAATACTAAAACAGTTATTAGCCCAGTAAAAGACTTCCTGCTTCTTAATATTAATTGCAACATATTTGTGTAGACATGATCAAACACCGAGAGTTAATGCTGTAGTTTAGAGAAAGATATGAAGAGAAGTTTTCCTGAATTCTAAACAGAAAGCGGAGTAAGTAAACATCTGACTGGTCATTCAGTAGGCAGCAAAGCACCAGCTCTGGATGGGGAGAGACTCGGTTAGCTCCAGCTCAGCCGCCTGTCAGCCACGCTACTTGCTTTGTCTGAGCTGTAGTCACCCTCTCCACAGGTGAGGGACAATCCCCATGCTTCCTCACCGTTACCTGCAGAAGCCATGCGGACACCGTTAAGGAGACCTCTACCCCAATGTCTAGGACATGGAAGGTCCTCTCCTATCTCGCGTCTCACAGATCTGGAGACTGTCCAACCCGACTGGAAGATGGACGAGGATGAGTACAGGGGTTCATTCTGACGTGAAGGGAACCTGAAAGGTTGGTTAAGCTTGCTGGGTAGTGAAGGCTGATTCTAAAAGAGACCCTGAATAATTTCGGCCGCACCAGCTGTGGCCGTGAATGTGGCGCTCCCTGGTGGAGCCCTCTGCAAAGTGGGAAGGGGCCACTAAAAGGAAGCTGATAGAGGTGGGTGAACGGGTGAAGACGGGGGACTGGGAAGGACACTAACAGATGACAGAGAGGGAGGAGGGAACAGGTTTCGGAGGGCAGTGTCACTGAAGGGGCAGGGAAAAGCGGAAGCTAAGGGAGAAAGTGGAAATAACCAGATTGTGGAAGGGGGAGAGGGAAAGTTGTCTCTTCCTCTCCACTGTCTTCCTCCCTAAAGTTTCTCCCCCATTCGTGTTTATTCCTCTGCTTCTCCCTCTTTTCTACGCCCCCCAACTTCACTTCCAAAACCACACTTTTATTCTCAAGAGTCACTCCTACTCCCTCTCTGACAAGTGGCATTCCTTTCTCCAGGAGCCAGGAAGTGGAAACCTAGAAAAACACTGGAGCACTCTGCAATGCCCAAACTGGCTGCCCAAACCCTCAAGGTCCCCAAGCTTAGAGGATAACATCTAGAACTGACCCTGGCTGCAGGTATGAGGGGGCACAGCATAGACAGAGCAGCTGTTCACCTCCCCACTTTCTGTTCCTGGCCATCCGGTGTCCTCATTTGCACTATCTTCAATCACAAAGGATGCACTGTCTTCAAGTACAAACGGCCCACGCGAACGTCCCATGATTAGAATTTACCCTCTGCTAATTGTATGGTCACCTTCCTTTCCTGGCAAATTTATAAAATGTTATTTTAAAACGCCAGGATCGGACATGTTTCAAACAAAGAACACACAAAGACTGGGCCACGAGAATATTAAGTCAAAAATCATAATGTCCTCAGGGTAGGAATGCATTTATTTCCAAAGTACATCACCTCGACTCCCAATGTGGCAGTTTAATGTGCCAAGGAAAAGCTCAAGACAAAATGCTTGATTCTGGTTTTCTTGAAGAAAATTTTATGTATTCTTTTTTACAAATAAATATAAAGGTTGTACTGAATCGAAAGTGTAGATAAAGTGTTACATATGTGGGTGCTGAGTGGGGGCAACTTCAGAGACTGAAGGATATACTTTGATAAAACTGGAACAAGTCTATTAAAAAATCATTTGGAAAATAAAAAAAAATCATTTGGAAATCATTACTTGAAAAATAAGAAAATGCTAATATTGTACCAGGAAATGCATTCAATCCCTAGTTAAGGTGTGTTATTTTAAACCTCACCAAACAGTATGATAACCTGTTTACAACTGCCAAAGGCTGTGCCCCCTCTAGTGAAAACTCAAGTGTCCTTGCAAACAGCTCTGTTCAGCAAAGACGTATGATTTGCTCCCATGTTAAGAGAACACTTCCTTGTAAAATGTACCAAGAAATAAGAAAGGGAGCATCTTACTAAATAAAAACAAATGTACCCCAAAGCACAATACGAAACAAATATTAACTATCAGGGACCTCCCTGGAGAAACTTCTTCCCTCACTGTACCTTTAGACCCTGCGTTGTAGGGGATGCTGGCAAACTACTGGTTACGGGAACAGGGTGGGCTGGTGATTTTTTACTTCTTCCACTTCTCTTGCAGCTCTCAGGAACTGAGACAGGGCCAAGGAAGAAACAAGAGCTGCAGGGCTCTGAATAACTGGTTAGTAGTGTTGACTATAAAAACGGAATTGTTGAGTTTGAGGTGAATGGAGTTGAAGGGACAGAAGGAGGTTGTCAGAGAGCTTAAAAGAGCCGCAAGATGAGAAGTGGCACTGCCTTCCATTGAAGGAAAAGGCTTTCCTGTTAGCTGAGTTGTTTCCAGGCACTGCCCCACGGTGCCTCTCTGAACGGCAGAAACCAACACTGGTTTAAGAGCTGATTTTAGTCTCTGAGGTAATGTGAAAGAACATTAGGTTCTCAGACTCAGCTCATTTTAGGGATCAGCACATATAGCCTAAGAAAGGTAATGCTGGGTAAGCAGTCCATCTCTCTCAGATGTAGCCCACTTATGGAGCCACTTCGTTTTAGCAATAGATTTTACAAAAGTACTCCAAAACAATCACTAATTAAAAAAGAAAAATCTCACAAAAGAGATCATATTATCACTGGTGTGCTGACTTCCCGTTTTCTCCTACTTCTAAAGAGTTCTTTCTTTTTCCTCAACAAAGGCAGTCAACAAGAGGCAGTTTACGTAATGGCTAAGGGCATGGACTCTGAAGCCAGATTTTCTGGGTTTGAATCACGAATATGAAGTTGGGCAAATTGCTCAACTCAATATCCTCAATATCCTACTCTGTAAAATGGAGATGATACCACCACCCGGCTCACAGCACCTTGAACAGGGCTGGCTACACAGGAAGTGCTCAAAGAAGGTCAATGATTGTCACTGGTTTAAAAAAAAAATGTTACTACTGCAAGATAACAACATCCTTGTATCTACACTTAAAAAAAAAAAAGCATATGACTAATGTATTTAATAACTTGTACACCTGCCTTTCCAAGTTAAGAATGTACTTCTTGAAGGCTCACTAATTTTTTGTCTCAAATATCTCACAGTTTCCGGCATATAACAAGAGCTCATAAATGTCTGAGTACAGGAATGAATGAAAGAAAAGGAACAAAGCTTTGTGGATCAAATAAGGCTGTAATATTTGCCGTATAAATAAATTCAGATTTAGTGAGCTTTTAGTAAGTGCCAACTTTATGCTAGACCCTGAGTGAAGTCTTAATGTTGTTTTAATTAATACATTTCTATGGAAAAAGACACATCTATGTAACTGCATAATAACAGAGTGGCTACTGGGCTGTGCTGAGACTCATTTAGACTAGGCCCTTTCAGTTTACAACCCAGAAAGGGCTGGTTAACTAAACCTTGCTGAACTAATTTTCAAGCCACACAAATCACTAACTCATTTATATGCCGCCAAAATGTAGCAGCAGAGGGACCACATGACCAAGACACAGGGAAGGCTACAGCAGGCCTGGCATTCTCTCCTCTAGATCTAGGGCAGGGCGATGGTACTACTTTGGGGTACAAAAAGCACCTTGGGGATATTTTTAGCACCCATAAGGCCCAAGTCGGAAAGCCCTGCTTTAAAGGATCTCTTTAACCACAGAATAAGGAACTACATTATTAGATTCAGGACTTGGCAGCAACTCCATTTCCAAATGTTAGTCTTCATGAAATCGTTATGTATCTCAGGGAGATTTCACATCGATCTCAGCTCTTTCATGTTTTACTTTACTGGGAAGAAAATTCTAAGCCAGCATAAATGAATAAGTGGATTTCAGTCTTCTGAAAGGGCTTTTTGGGTGTGGTTGAGATAGCTAACTTTGCAAACTTAGCAACACAGGATACATTATGAGTAAGTCCTTTCCTTTTTTTTTTTTTTCCTAAATAATGATGTTAACTCACCAGATCCTTCTGAAAGAGGTCCTTTTATTAATTTCAATGAAGTCAAGTACAGAACAAGTTGTAATATGAAGCACCATTTATGCAACTATGTTGAAATTCTCTGCCAGAGTTACATCTCCTCATGTAAGAATTTTATGGTAAAACAATTTCAAATATCAATCATTAGCTTAGGCTCATTTTGGTTTTAGGTTGTCTTTCTATACAAATCACTGAAATCCTAAGGCATAGTGACAGTGCCCTTCAAGAGAAAAAAAAAAAAATCCTGTTCCCCACAGTTTATAATAAAAGAGCTGAAACCAAGCCTCAATTGAAATTATATTGTTAGGCAACTCCAGAAACTAAACACAAAAACATGTTAAAGTAAAGATTGCAACATCAAGGGAAAACCATCCTCATATATATAGTTTTAGATTCCCAGCCATTCCTAACCCCAGCCCAGATGAGATCAACTCAACCTTCAGAGGCTTTCCTGCAGTGAGCCAACAAGCCACTCACTCCTTTCTCAACCACACGGGTTACCCAGGGAAAGGCATGCAATGCATTTAAAGGGCCAATAGAAATCCTGTGGGTGGGTTTGGTCTGCCTTTCAAAACCAATGAACTTCCCATTATATAACCTTTAATAACAAGAGAGAAGTTTACAGTCATACACCCAACTAAACTCCAAGGCTGCATGCCTCACCGTACTTTTTTTTTTTTTTTAGAAGAAGCAGTAAGAAAAAGTAAAAGAAAAAGCTTTCTGAATGGCACAATCCATCTTGTCAAGTAATGTCGGAAAATTAATGAATCCAACTTGGTACAACTTAAGCTTGTCTTTTTGCAATGATTTTCATGGCAGTCTGATGTTTTCGATCAGAAAAGCCCAAGCATCTATTAAGCATTGTATTAATTCTTTATAAAATAAAGTAAGTCCTTAACCACAGGAGAATTCTGAGAATCTGGCTTTTCCAGAAAGCCCAAGAAAAATACTTTAGTTTCACCATTCTCAAATTCATTTGACTTTGAAACAAAATAAACATATTACTCTATTTAATATCTTGCACAAGCGAATTCACAAGAATGAAATGTGTTCAGAGTTCCTAGAAAAAAATGTAGCAATACAGGCTGCCAACTTGTTCAATGTCAAGCTCTAGGCAGTATAGCCACACTAGCAGTAAATGACTCAGAGTGAGTCACGCTTAAGCTATTTTTGCTTTTAAAGTACTGCCAGGCACTGTGTTAATATTCAACCCAGAGTAAATTTAGCCCAACAAGAAAACAAGTGTTTCCATGGTTGCTTCTTCACAGTGTTTATGGTATATATGCAGCCATTAGGCACAGGAATCTAGCCAGATAAATTAAGTAGGAATGCTCATCTTTCTTTCATTTATAGCCAGGCTTTGGAACACTGGAAACACTAAATGCAACTTAGGCTGTTCTTTCATCTCCTTCTGTCTATCTGCCCCTCCAGAACCCTAATAGCCAACTACACAGAAAGGATACTATTCATGATTCATTTAAAAGTTTGTACCATTAAAGTACCTTTAGTGGATTGTTGTTCATGGATTTTATTTGGCTCCTTGTTGTTTATAAATAAACAACAAGGACCTACTGTATAGCACAGGGAACTATATTCAATATGTTGTAATATTTTATTTGAGTCACAACCACTTACATGTCTCTGATGGTGCAGCCACAGGGGACTGAAGTGCTTAAAAATTATCTAGCAAAACCAGGAGGAAATGTGGACTATAGATACCAAATGGAATCATTATATAGTATCATGCACAGTGAATGGTCAGAGTCTGGTAATATGAACACTCACAGGGTGTTTAAAGAATACTGGTTGTTCTAATTCGAAAGATACATGCACCCCAATGTTCATAGCAGCGCTATTAACAATAGTCAAGATATGGAAGCAACCTACGTGTCCATCGACAGATGAATGGATAAAGAAGATGTGGTATATATACACAACGTAATATTCCTCAGCCATAAAAAAGAATGAAATAATGCCATTTGAAGCAACATGAATGGATCTGGAGATTATCATAGTAAGTGAAGGAAGTCAGAGAGAGAGAGACTAATGTCATATGTATCACTTATGTGTGGAATCTTAAAAAATGATACAAATGAACTAATTTACAAACAGAAACAGATTCACAGATATAGAAAACAAACTTATGGTTACCAAAGGGGAAAGCGGGGGGGAGGGATAAATTAGGAGTTTAGGATTAACAGATACGCACCACTGTATATGATATAAATAAACAACAAGGACCTGCTGTATAGCACAGGGAACCATATTCAATATCTTGTAATAACCTATAATGGAAAGAATCTGAAATTCTCATTCTGAGAAATGAATGGCTAATATCTGACTGATCTAAAAAAAATCTCAGTTTTTCAGAATATGCTATTTCTATTGCAAATGCACATGGAGTTCTTGCACTTGAGTAACACAGTGACTACGAAATAGATGCCAAGACCTTCCCCTAATTAAATCTGCCGTCTATTTATAGCTGTTAGAATCCTCAGCTTTATCTACAGAATCTACGCTGCAGTCGTATACCATGGTTAGCTATTCTGCTCAGCAAAGAAATATTACAGCTAGCTATCCCAGCCCAGGTTTCCAAAGTAGGATGCATGCACCCCAGTATGCAAACTCTTAGAACTTTTATTCAAAATTAACTTTTGTCTAAAAAATGAGGGGGAAAAAAAACTTTGTTTCACTAATCATGTATATACCGACATTATGCAGACCGTGTATTAAAAATGAATGAACAAAATATCAGGAGGTGCATGCTCCTCCGGATGGGGGAGAACAGTCAGAAATACGTGGAGACCACTGCTTTCATGAACACAGCCACCTGAAGGACGCAGCCTTCTCCTCTTCATGTTATATCCCAGTAGATGTTTGTTTGTTATATTTAACTGGTCACCGGCACAAAGAAAGTAGAGTGGAAAGGTCTAGGTCAGAAAGCAACTGGAGAAGATAGAGAAATGGTAATCCGAGCAAGGCAAGTCTGGAAAACAGCCACACAAAGCACCCAGTAATGACAGCACTGGGCACAACGACAGTCCCTTTGAGTCAAAAAGCTGACCAGTTAGGTCTGGCTTGCGTGAATGGCATCTTAATTCCCACAGAAGGCATCTAGTGCAAGGCTTGACATATAGTAGATGCTTAGTAAGTCTCTGTGGAATAAACAGATAAATTACAAACCTGTATCCCTACAAAACATCTCATTTGAAACCCATGTATTCTAAAGCTCTGTATTTGTTACCTCTCTGCTTACTGTATAGGTAACTTTCACAATCTAAAAGCCTAAGGGCCGAAAAACAATTTATCAGAATTTCTTGCTTCCTCACAACCTTGATCACCAATTTCACTAACTCTACCAATACCAGGGATCCTACTTATCTGTACTTGGAAGTTCCATATTAAGAGGAATATAAACAGTAACTAAATCTTCACAGAAGGAGTATACGAACATTTATTTAAGCAGAGGCAAAGATGGGGAGGGATGAAGAGTTGAAGCATGAGATTTTCAGGGCAGTGAAACTATTCTTTATATTATAATGGTGGATACAAGACATTATGCATTAGTCAAAAACCCACTGACCATTTGATCCAGTAGTTCTACTTCTAGGTGTAAAGACTTGAAAGCAGGAATTATAAGTAGATATTTGTATACCAACGTTCATTAGTAGCATTACAGCCCTGCGGTGGAAACGACTCCAGTGTTTATTGATGGATGAATGGATAAACAAAATGTGGTATATACAGGCCATGGAATCTTATTCAGCCTTTAAAAGGAATGAAATTCTGTTACATGCTACAACATGGACCTTGAAGACACTGCGCTAAGTGAAATAAGCCAGGCACAAGAAAGACAAGTATTACATAATTCTACTTATAGGAGGTACCTAAAACAGTCAAATGTACAGAGACAGAAAGCAGAACAGTGGTTACCAGTGGTTAGGGGTGGGGATGGGAACATTTAATGGCTACAGTTTCATTATGGAATAGTGACAAGGTGCCAGAGATGGATAGTTGTGATGGTTGCACAACAAGGTGAATGCACTTAACGCCATTCAACTGCATGCTGAAAAAATGTTGGAACGACAGATTTCATGTTATACATATTCTACCATCGAATCTCCCCACAGAACAATATAATACAAAGAGTGAATTCTAATGTAAATGGTGGACTTTAGCTGACAGTAATGTATTAATATCGGTTCATCAACTGTAACTGACAGACCACACAAATACGCAAGACGTTAAAAATTGTAGCTGCGGGGGCGAGGCAAAAATCTCTGTACTATGTGCTCCATTTCTCTGTAACCCTAAATCTGCTCTTTAAAAAAAAAATGTCGATTAATTAAAAAGAAAAATCTAAACAAATGAGGTTGCTCTGTGGCAAACTCCTTTCTTTCATGTTGTGCCCTGCACTGACTCCCCAGTGATCTGTTTCCTTATCCAGGACCCTTAGTCCCTTTGTCTGGACCCTGGGCCCCCGCCACTCAGCCTCTTTGCCTGGTTCCAGCCTCCTTTTCTGCCAATTCTGATCTCATCCCTTTAACGTTCACGTATTTCCTGGTGTCCTAGAGGCCCAGATTCCGGGTTCTCTTGTTCCCATGGGCCCTGGATGCTAATACGGTTTCCCAGTTTGTCTACCTTGCTCTGACCTATGACTTGTCTTGACCTCACTGTCTGTGTATATTCTGGCTGGAAGTGACCGGTTACTACTGACCCTTGGTACTCTAAACCTTGATATAGTTCCCTAATTCTGTCTACCAACCTTGTGTTTATCTGGCTATTAAGCCCAGCCCAGCCTAATGGTAATCAAATATGAAGAGGGCTTGGGGGTATGATATTGGTACGAAATGAAAATATTCAAAAACATTTCTTAAAACTAGAAATAAAAATGTTCTTTATTCAGCATAAAATGCTTCTCTATTAAACTCTTAGGGGCAGATCTTTATTCTACATTCTAATTTCCTGCTTTAATTCTATGATCACAGGGTATCCTAAATGTAAAGCAAGAATTGCAAACTTAAAGGGCTACCAAGGAAACACAGTTAAAGTGTACCAGAGATAAGACAAGGGAATGGTCAGAATTGTGACTGAGAAGCACAGAGACAGAGAATAGAGACAGAGACAGAGACAGAGACAGAGAAAAGAAAGGGGGCAGCATGAGTGCCTTATGTAGACTCTACTGTTTAAGACACCGAGTTTGAGCCAAACCAGCCCATAAAATGTTTATTTATCAAAATACCAGAGAGAAGCTTAGGCCTAGGAAGGATATGGGCATTCAAATCACATTTCAGAATGGTGAACCCTTTGGCAAAGTGAGGATGCAATTAATAACAGGACTAGTTTCATTACACTGTTGGGATGGAGATAACCCTATGAAGGCTGAAAAGACATTCTTCTAAGGCCTGATGCATTTTGCTGCCAGTGTTCTCAAAAAAGAAAATTGTATGGATGAGAATAAAGGCTTAAAAATAAAAAAGAGCACAAATGTCTCAGATTTCTTTTTCATAAAGGGGTTTACTCTTTTAAAGCCAAATACTTAAGTTCTCTTCTTTCCTATCCTCATTTTATAAAAGGGAACTGAACTATGACCAGTTGTTATCATTTACTGCCAAAAGCAATTTTTGGATCAGAAAATATTATTACACTTTGATCCCAGAAGTTTTAAAAACAGATTAGAGAATGTTCTTCACTTTGAGTCCACGACATGAGACGAATGGAACAAAGTCTCTGCTTGCCTACCCTGAGCATTTGAAATGAGCAGATGAATTAGAAAGAGGCACACATTCCTCCGGGCACATGGGGCACATGCCTTGGAGATTAGAACACAGACCGGTATTTAGCCACCCCTTGCCACCTCAGCCAGGAGCTTTTGTGTAGTGTGTAATAAACTGTACAGCTGTATACAACAAACCTCTCCCATCCCACCGTTAGAAATGTTATTTTAATAAAGGAGTTAGTTTGATTCCGTGAGTCAGTACTTTCTAGCCCGCTGTGTCTCTGTATCTGATCAACAATCCCCAATTTCCAAACTATCTAAGCTGTCAAAATAATTCATTCCCTGGCAATGACTTTCAATGGTTTGATACTGAATGACTTACCCGAATCCTTCCCTGCCTCAAACTTCAGCCTGGCTAACAACTTCACTGCCCGCTCTACTCTTCTCACCTTGCTGCCTGGAGGGGTGCGCGTGATAACCTCGTTAAGAACTAGGCCTCCCTGCCCAGCTACCTGGCTCTCATGGCCTCGGCTCTGCAGGGGCAGCCCATTAGCTCAGCCAAGTCCCTGAGCTTCTCCATTACCCAAGAAAGGCATCTTTTATGAGATTCTTCCCACCTACCTCACCTAGCTCTGCAGAGTAGACCCAGAAAGGCTCTCTCTAGGGCTACTAGGAAATAAGTCATAAAATCTTATTGGTATCTTTAAGCGAATTTGTGTTAGCATCTCTGACAAGGTAAAAGCCAGTACTAGTAAATAGGCTGGGTTTGAGTACCGAGAATGAGTTGTATATATAGTAACAGACACCCGTCATGTTAATTAGAATATTTAACACAAAGGCAGGAAACAGTATAAAATAAATTACATAAATAGGTAGATTCTGCCCACTTAGGATAACATTCATAGAGCACTATGACATGTAACTAACTGAGGGGGAAAACAATGCAAAGATGCATGAAAGAATGAGTGTATTTTTCATGCCAAAACTTGGGATACGTGGTCTGACAAGTATATGTCAGTGGAATAGAACATCAGAAAGTAGAACTCTCCTAAAAGTTAAGGAACATAGTCAATGAAAATATAAGATTATTCAAAATTGCAAAGAGTTGCTAACGTATGGGAGAGAGACAGAAATGTTCTAAAGGATAACAAGCGATATGAAGCAGAATAAGAGCAGTTTCCCTGGGTTATGTACATGGCAAAGACCAAAAGGTTTAATAACACCTGAGTCGGCCAGTATGTTGGAAATGGGCTCTCCCATACATTTTTGATGGGAATTTAAATTAATATAATCTTTATGAAGGGCAATTTGTCCTCCAAAGTAAAATTTTTTAAATTTATATATTCTTTGACTCAGCAACTTCCCAGGATTTAAATCTTACAGATACAGACCTACTTGTGTGGAATTTTGTATACATAAGGATATCCACTGCAGTAATGTCGGTAACAAAGAACAGTTATCCCCACCATCAGGGGACTGGTTAAAAATTACGAGCTGCTATGTAGCCAATAAAAAGAATGAGGAAGCCCTAATGTACTGATATGGAAGAATATCCAAAATCTATTAAGTGAAAAAAAAAAAAAGCAAACTAGAACAGCGTGTCTAATATGCTACCATCAATATACACTCACGCAGATACACATACTTCTAACAGGGATACAAAAGAAAGCGGCAATAGTAACTGCCTCTCAGGAAGGCAAAGACCCTTCTCTTCACCACAGTCTTTTGTACTTTGTCTATTTTACACTATGTGCATATATTACCTAATCAAAAGATAAAAACAGTCAAAAAGGCCAGGAATATATATGTATATTGTGCATAGAAAAAAAGAGGCAATCTCGGGCAGCAGTGGTCATCAAAGCTTTCCCACAGAAGGCACTGTAGTGAAATCAGCCTGACGGGGAGTGGCTACGTGAGGCTGAAGAGGTTTCCAAGAGGACAGACTGGAGAGGCAGAAAGGAACGAGAGGAAACCATTTTTTCTCTGCAAAGAGAAGGTGGATCAGAAAGAGAGACTAACAGTATACAGACACTGAATGCTACCCCCTTTCCCACACTCCTTCTATAGTACTTCTCTCTGAATAGGTCATGTGTGTGATTATATAATGTAATCCATTCAGTTATTGAATGTCTACTATGAGCCAGGAACTATGCTAGATGCTGAGGACATGAAAATTGATGAGACTCAGTCCGTGATCTCAGTAAGCTCTCTGTCTGATGAAACTGCAAGTCATAGAGTAGAAGAATTCCATAGCGAAAAACCTGATTAGCATGGATCTAAGAGCAATTATCTATCCATTCTACATCATGCGGTGATGATAATGCTGGTGATGAAAACAACAGCTAACACATATAACATTTACGGTGTGCAAAACACTGTTCTAAGTGACTTTCATCTATTAATTCATTTAATCTTCCAACAACCCTATGAAGTGGATATACTCTTAGTATACCATTTTAAAAGACAGAGAAACTGAGGCACAAAGAGTTTTTTTTGTTTTTAACTTATCCATAGTTACACAGCTAGTGAGGGGCTAAACCCAGACTTGAACTCAAAAAGTGTGACTCTAGAACTAAGCTATGAACTACTATTAGCGAACCTGAAAGAATATGTGCCAATCTCAGAACAATAATATGATCTCACAAATATCTGCATAGGACTTTGCAGTTTACAAAATACTTTCATGTGTTATTTCATTTTCAATATATAGTAGCCCTGTGATACATTCTCTTTGAAATGAAAACACATTCCAGCTATTAAGATAAATGAAATAATAGAAGCTACTATAAATTCTCAAAATTCTCATCACTGAAAATAACTGTGGTAGTAGGAAAGTTTCAAAAAATTCTATACGAATTCATCACATCGTAAGGTTCAAGTTAGTATTAGTCAAGCATCACTGCTTTCATAGGACAAGGCAATGAGAGACTAGACAATGGGATTTATGTATTTTAAATGCCACTTAAACAGTGAAATACTGGCTCTGATTTACTAAAATAATGATTCTTAGACTCTTGTTAATTATACAGTTATGTTGACCACTTTGGCAATTGGTATATATTTAGATATTGTACTATTCAATTAGCATTAAATGAAATGCATTTTTTAACATGGCGGGATTCTGACTTAGAGGCCTTCAGTCATAACCCCAATAAAATGCATTTTAATCAATCCTCCTCATAATAGTTTAAATTGTTTAAATAGAACAAACTAGAACAGAAAGTTTGAAAAGCAAATTTACTTGTCAAATTTAGGAAAGGAAATTCCCAATTAATTTCTACCAACTTAGCTCTTAAATAGATCCAGACATGCTTGTAGGAAGTACCAGTCCCCTTTACTCAATGGGGGTTTCCTTACTTTTGTTAATTTTGGATTTCCTTGTCAGCAGGGACACACGATATTTATTTCTACTTTTCCAATCAATATATAAGTAAAGTGAGCACTACTCAGTGAAAATGAAGTGTGCATAGCCCTTATAAAGTAAAATAGATATTCTATACTCAGTTTTCCAACCAAGGTACACAAATATCGGATGAAAGAAAATTAAGCCTCGGCACAACTGGAGGGAAAAAAAAATTGCCATCCATCTTCCCAGCACGATGTTTTCTACAGGGTCTTTCTACAGTATTATCGCATGCTCTTTAATATTTGTCACTTTAAAAGGCTCTCTTTAATTAAATAATTACTTTCTTGGGAAAACACAACTCAATCCTAAATTGAATAGGATTCTCACCTCTCCACTTAAATTCTACCTCTTCTTCAAAGTCTTGTTCAAAACTCATTTTCTCTATGAAGCCATCAGCCTCTGGTTTCAAAGCTCTCGCCCTTCTCAGGTGTTAATTATATGAATCACATATCCTGGCATTTGATCATTTGCCTCCTATTCTTTTTCTAACTCGGCGGCACTCAGTTTATATTTCTCTCATGGCACTTATTACTTTGCTTTGAATTACAATGATTTTAAGTATCTGTTTCTCTGTTCCACTAAAAGGACAAAGTCACAGCCAGCTGTGTGCACTATCTTTGATTAAAGCCCAGTCCTCGACACATCAATAATAAATGCTTGTTGGATTGAATGGATATAAACTTTGCCCATTTTGTAAGAATACAAACTTCTTGAAACAAAAGAATATGCCACATTTCTTTTTTCTCTATTCTTAGATACCTGGCCTAATGCCAGGCACTAAATAGCCATTTTCAAATATAAATTTGTTGTATGTATAATTAACATATACCACGTAAGTAAACCAGTTGTAATTAAATTTTACTTATGCTAAATTATCTCTTCAGTTGCTTTGATATCTGAATAAACACGTCCCTGATCAAAGGGATGACTCAAAAAAGTGAGGTTACTTCAATTACCCCTTATTTCGAGGGTTGCATATTGAGAAGAGAGGTTAGTAACACACACACACACACACACACACACACACACACACACACACACACACACAGTGAAAACCTGGCCACAGCACTTTCTATCTCCTCCCATTAAGAAGCAGTGTCCACTCTCCCATCCCTTGAATCTGGGCTGCCTGGCGATTGCTTTGACTAATAGCCTAGCAAAAGTTACACTGTGCAATTTCCAAGCGGAGACCTCAAGAGATCCTCTGCTTCTGCTCTTATCTCCCTTCTACCACTCTGTGGACAAACCTGGACTAATCTGCGGGAGGATGAGACTGCATGAAGCAGGGACAAGCTGTGCTAACGGAGGGTGCCCTAGACCAAGAATCCCCAAGTCAACCAGGCAGCTGGCTGCAGCTGTGTGAGTGAGCCCAGCCAGACCAGCAGCAGAGCCACCTAGATAAGCCCAGTCCAAGTGGCCAGTCCACAGTATCAGGATCCAAATGAACGGTCTGTCAAGTCACTAAGTTCTGGGGTGGCTCATTCCACAACTAAAGCTGACTGATAGCTGGAAGCCCAACACCATTTTTTAAAACTGAACGCCTACGTGGTGTCACAATGCCGATTGTTATTCCACAGCAGTTTTGAACTTTAGAGCCAATGCAAATCATTTTTATATGTTTAATTATAATTGAATAAAATATTCCAATTATGATTAAAGCACAATTTCTAACTAAAAAGTAATTGTGAGCTTTTTGATTGATTTAAAAAAATCTATTATCTAATAAATGAATACAACTCATCTCCATCCCCTCATGTACCATGAGAATTTTATTTTAAAACTACACAATGTGTTTCTTGCTTCAAAATTGGATAAAAATCTTTATTTTTAAACACCCCTATCTGGGAGGGGCAAAAGAAGCAGTGAAGCAAACTCTTAATCAATACTACCAACAAGAAGGAAAAACAGAAAATCAAAAGCAATGGCTAATTCTGCCCCCCAATCTTATTAGATTATGGAATTTAGTTTATGAATTTTGAAATACGAAAAATATGAATAATTTTCGGTCTAGGACTGAGAAGTTTGTGCATCCTTGTTAACAGGAAATTCAACTAAAGTAAGAAAATGATACTAAGAAGAGACACTCTTTCTCCCTTTAATGCTTTTGGCCCATGTGCCCCTTGGTCCTCCTCTCAGCCACCCGAGCATCCCTTGCTGGCTCCTCCTTTTCTTCCACTCCTTGACTCTCTTGGACTCCTCCCCCTGCATGGGTCACCTACTCCCACTGCTCCAGCTGTTGCTCAGGAACGTGTGAAGAGCCTCTCTCCTCCTCTCCTTAGCCCCGGTCTAACACCAGTGCTTTCCTCATTTCCAACCATTTGTTGAAGATCTATGCCAAAACCTAGGCCCTTAAACTCAATATACTTGACAATTGAGTCTTCCTCCCCACCTGAAGACCAGCTCTCCCATGAGACATCTTGCTGCTTTTCATGGTATTATCTTTTCCCCAGTTACCCAAACCGGAAACCTCAGAGCCATCTTCAACTCCTTATTCTCTTACGTCTATTATTGTTTTAAACGAGTGGACAAGTCCTAAAGATTTTACTTCCACTACACCTCCTGCGTTTGACGTCTTTTCCAATTGCCCCACTGTAAGTCAGAATGTCATCAGGGGGCTTCCCTCGTGGCTCAGTGGTTAAGAATCCGCCTGCCGATGCAGGGGACATGGGTTCGGGCCCTGGTCTGGGAAGATTCCACATGCCGCGGAGCAACTAAGCCCGGGCGCCACAACTACTGAGCCTGCGCTCTAGAGCCCATACCACTGAAGGCTGCACTCCGTAACAAGAGAAGCCACCACAATGAGAAGCCCGCGCTCCGCAACAAAGAGTAGCCCCCGCTCACCGCAACTAGAGAAAGCCCGTGCACAGCAATGAAGACCCAACACAGCCAAAAAAAAAAAGAAAGAAAAAAGAATGTCATCAGTACTGAACTGGACCACTGTAACAAGACCTCTTCCCACCTCAATTTACCCTATATACCACAGCCAGACTTATCTTCTTACAGTTTGAATACAATCAGATGGCTCACCTAATGAAAAACTTAATGCGCCTAACCCTAACCCTAACCCGTGGCTTACTAATTAAACTATCCTATTTAAGGCAACAAGTAACTCCATAAATCAGCCCCAACTTACCCTTGTAATCTTATGTCCCAGGTACTTATGCTCTAACTGGATTACTTGCTGGTAATCATGTCCTGTGCCTTTTTCCACTTCTGTTCATGGCTTACAGTATTTTCCTACCCAGTAATGGTAATCACAATACATATGCAATATTTATACTGCGTTAAAATTTAATATTATATTATAAAGCATTTTCTTAACGTTTCATTATTTAGATGAGTGATTTCCCCAAATCTCTTGATAGTTTCCAAGTTTTCCTATTGAATATCACTGAGAAATATCTTTGTATAAAAGAATTTGCTTTGGGGGGTTATTTTATTAGAATTAATTCCCCAAAGTACAATTACCAGAGAAACATTTTAAAGAGTCTCACTATATATTCTGTACCTTTAATATTCAGTTGATTATAGTTATCTTAAATTATTATTGTAATATCAAAGCTTACGCTTGATCCTCAGATACAGTGGTATATCTCATAACTACATTGTTGGTATTTATAACCTATAATTTTAACACGCTTCTCCCAACCTTCTGCCCCTTCGGGGCCTCCACCTCTCCTCCAACTTCAAACTCTAGTCTCCAGCTCGTGCAATTACCAGAATTCAGCTGTAGGCCAACGGCCATCATAGCAAAACCAGAATAGCTTATTGCTTCTCAAAGCCTGGAATTCTGAAAACATAATAATATACTTTCTATTTTTAGAGGTGGGGTCCTGGGGGAACTTGCTATTCAAGTCAAATGAGTCAGTCAAGATGAGAAAGTTAATATATTTCAGTCAGTTTGTCTGTGCTGGCATGCACCATCGCCTAAAGCAGTGAACACAGAATATTTTAAAGGACAGTACGCATACACGTTCAAATATCAGAGTATAAATAGGATATTTCAGTATTGGTTTCCATTTTGCACACTATTTAAACAAAACAATCAGCCTATTTCAAAGCCGCTATAAACTTTACTTCAAATTCCTCTCTTGCCAAATAATCTCACATGCTAAATAACCTTCCTAATCTTTGCTATTAGATATCCCTCTCCAGATTAAATCTTCTTTAAAGGTCTCACATGATACCTGTGCACTTACTCTGCCGTGGGGAAGACTCCAAGAAGTCAGTGATATCTGTATTAAGACAGAAGGGTAGACTCTGTTGTAACCAAGTGAAGGGAGAGGTGGATAATAAGCAGAATATTCCATGAAGAGATCTAGTAAATGTGAAGGTCTGGAGGTGAAAGAGAACACAATACTTTCTGGGGACTGCAAGTGTTGGGATCAAAGGGCACAGAGGAAAGTGGTGAAAAAGTAGAACAAAACAAAACAAAACAAAACAACCTGGTTGCAAAAAGGGCCTTTATTCTAGGAGGGTTGGGGGAGCCTCTGAAAGACCACATGGTGGACAACCATGGCCAGATCTATACTTTAGAACGATCAATCACTCTGGCAGAAACTGACAAGAGGCCAGTGTGGAGCAGGGAGCACGGAGGCTGAGAGTAAAATGGGAAATTGAGCAGCAGTAGCAGTGAGAGCAGAAAGAATCGGAGAAGGGCTTGGTAGAGGGTTCTAGGAATGGGACTAGGTAGCCCATCTTGTTAACTGGCTGAAAATTCTTACTCATCTCTTTGTAGGAATAACTTTCTGCTTCTGCTTTTGGTTAATGTAAAATAAAGCCACTGTCCTCTAAAGCAGAAGGAAAATATACCTAAATAAGCAACCACTATATTTTCTTGACTCTATACTACTATCGAATGTAAGAAGCATCATCAACTTAATGTTTTATGTGCGGGTGGAAAAGTCAATGCTATCACATGAACAGGAGAGATGGAGGTTACTAAGCCTGATGGTTGGGGGAAGGAATTAAAAATTCTTGAGTCTAACTTGTAAGTTTCCTGCTTTATGCAGTTGAAGTCAATGAATAGTATCCCCCCCTAGGGAAAGAGGAAGGAAGGACCTTCTACCAGTAAGTAGCCAATGGTCAAACTGGGCAAGGAAGGTTGCCAGAAAGTCTGGGAACACCTCCAGCCAATTGGCAGCCACACTTTGTACTTAGAGCATGGTTGTTGCCCAGACCTACCAAAGCAACCTTGATGAAAAGGGACACAACGCCTTACTCTGTCCTCTCATTCCCAGGACTAGTGTGCATCACAGGATCCGTCATGGAATATCTGTCCCACGGAGGGGAAAAAAGCTTCCATAAACTAAGCTTTAACCCCGCTTTGCAATCCTTCAATCATTCCCCAAATATACATGAAGCACTGGTTCCATGCCAGGTGCTGTGCTAGGCGCTGCGGACAGTGCCAGTCACCGTGGACAAGTGCTGCTCTGGCTAAGGTGACATTCCAACCAAATGCAAACTGCATGATGAAGACTAAGCACCCCATACTAAAGAAAATTGATTAATTTATCTGACCTGGGAAACTTTATTATTTTATTTTAAAAAATAGACTGATTACATTTATTTTGTATTATTTATTTATTACATTTATTATTTACTCAGTACCTTTCATCAACCCCCTCCACCCCACTCTCATTTCCTCTCCAAGTTCTGTGAGTCAAGTCCTAGGACCCTGTGATCTCAAGTGACCAGTATCCTTTTTCTCTCACTCCCAAGACATTAATTACTTGCCTGTGGTCCTGCTGCCTAGCCCAGTGTTCTGCCTAACAGAGGTGCTAGTTCACTAAAAAATATAATTTGAAATAAGTCAGCAGGTGATTTAAAAAAAAAAAAAAAGGCTAAATAGCCAGGTTCAAACACAAAGCAGATCCTCTGCAGTTAAACGTAGAGTGTACCTGTAAGAGAATCCCTAATATAGTAAAGACTCAGGCAGGACACAGTCATAATAGCTGCAGCTCCTTTTTATCTGCTCCATTATGTCCACTCACGATGAACACATTTCACCAGACGCAGCATGGTTCATTATGTGACTAGGGCTGTTCCTGACACTTCACTCCCTGCCTCCCTAACAAGAAAAGGTTGCCAAAACCAATATTGTACTGAAAAATGATTTGTTACCTTATCAACATTTTTTTGTTCACACCCTTGTCAATGACAGAACATTCCTTAACTACTTGACAGCCTATTTTATCCTTCATTACAATCTCTTAACACTTTTACGAAATGACTAAAACACTCTGAGCTTGTTTCCTTGCACTTGAGGATTTATGCCAACTGCTAATGATGTATAAAATGTGTAACTTTGGAAATAGAAATTATTAAAGTTATGCCTTTAAGCAAGTTAAAAAAGATTAGGAAATTAATATTTGGGGAGTATATTACAGTTTATAAAACACTTTCACTTTTCATTTTAAAATATCTGGTTTAATCCCTATACAACTCTGTGGGCTAGGAAGCATTATTATTATGATATGACCTACACTTTACAGAAATGTAAAATTCTATTGATTTGATCAAAAATACAAACTATTATTTGGTTGAGCCAGAATCTGAATGTATATTTTCTGATTCCAAATTCCAGGATCTTTCTATGGGTTGGACAGTCTCTGCCCTTAACATTGTTATCAATGGAGCTGATTAAATACATGACTTTAAAAAGTTATCAAGAAAAAGGGATTTCATGACTAATATTAACAAATACAAGGCAGATAACTCTGAAGGACAATTCTTGAATATAACAAAAATAGGAAAATATGATCGTTAAGGCTATCAAATTATGCATATGAATCGACAACATCTTTTTAGAACTATTAAGATGTGTACCGCATTCCACCTAAACTCTGTAAAGTGAGTAGATGCTAACTAGGTGCCAAAGACCAGAATGTAAGCTCCATAAGCACAGGGACTTGTCTATTTCCTTCACTGTTACATTCCCATCACACTCAATAAACACTGGTTGAACGAATGAATGTGAAGTACAACATGGAGTACAAAAATGAGGCTCTGAGATAGAGAATTATAGTTTCCATTCAAACCCAAGACACCAAGTACACTTTAATTTATTAGATAATTACTGAGTAATTTATATGTGCCTATGTCTACGCTGTGTATTTTTGGATCTTCCCTTTTAGACAACAAGCTACATGAGATCTGGAATTAGAAGTCAGATTTGTGTCCTCTACAATGCCTAGCTAAACAACCTTTGGTAGATCATTTTCAACCTTGATTGTACATCAGCATCGCCTGGAGGACTTAAAAAAAAATGCCTGGAGTCCCATCAGACACCAGCTAAATCTGTATCTTTGGCGGGTGGTGACTGAGCTCTAATTTTATTTTTAAGGTGCACAGCTGATACTGATATCCAGTGATGGGTAAGTGCCACTACTGCAAACTAATGGTCCTCAAAGTCTGGCTTAGTGGAGAATCACCTGGAGGGCTTGTTAAAATTCAGCCCCATCCCCAGAGTTCCCAATTCAGTAGCTCTTGAGTGCACCTGAAAATCTGTGTTTTTAATAAGTTTCCAGGTGATGTTGACGCTGCTGGTGTGGGAACAGACTTTGAGAACCACTGCCACAAACTATGATGATTCTTGAATGAATTAAAGGATAAATGTTCGAGATACATGAATAGAAAAACATGAACGTTATATGAAAAACTTAAATATAAAAAATGAACTTCATGCTCAATATCACTGGTCGTTAGAAAAACATAAATTAAATTTACAATGAGATAACATTACATACTTATTAGAATGGCTAAAATTAAAAACAAAACCAAAGTAACCCAAGTGCTGGTGAGGGTGCACAGCAGCTACAACTCTCATACACTGAGAGAGGAACGCAGGAGGGTATCATATTGGAAAACAGTCTGTCAGTTTCTTTTTTAAAGTTTCTACAACTTTATTAAGTGAGAGCTGAAGTCTAATGAAGATAAGATACAGTAAGTCATCCTTAGATACTTAAAATGTGTTAAAGTAAAATATATTGAGTGAACTTTCAGATACAATTGAAGAAATATTGTCAGTAATCTTTGTGTTAAAAAAAACCCTGGATATAGAGAGAGGTGTTGGGTGACTTTAGATTTACCAAGGTCACCATAGTATTTTTTCAAAAGGGGATGAAAAAAAAGTTGTGATATTAAATATTGCCAAATTTCACATCAGTCCCCAGGAAAATTCTACAAAGGACTGTGAAAAAGATGATTTAATAAATCACTTAAGAAGCTGATCATCAATATAAACAAACATACAGGCATAAGGAATAAATTCTCATGGACTAACGTAATAAGATAGGATTACTGACTAGATCAAAAGAAACTTACAAATACTGGGAAAGTATCTTAATTTTCAGTAATTCATGTAAGTATTGTAGGGGAGGAAAACTTTTCTTCTTCCCTTCTAGGTCCTTTGACTGGTCTAATAACTAAGTTGACATAAGACAGATTAGCAGGAGAAAAACAAATTTAATTTTGTATGTACAGAATCTATAAAAATAAGACTCAAAGAAGTCACCCAAGCAGGCAGCTTTTATACCTTTTAGACAAGGAAACAATAGATCTGTGAGAAAATGACAAGTAAAAGGGGTTTGGGCTTGGGGTAGCAAGTTAGTGAAGGAGTAACAAGGTGTTTTTACACAACTTTCTTGGCCCTAAATTCCCTATCTCTGGTGAGAAGGATGCCTTCTGCCTGTGGTATAGGGAGGGTACCCTTCAAGTGGGAGATTTATTTCCTGCTTCCAGGGAGGGGCAAAAGAAGTCAGCATGTCCACCTTCCCCTGGTTGTTTCTTAAGTAACTTTAATTTAAAATAATCAATGGAATATTACTCAGCCACAAAAAAAGAACAAAATAATGCCACCTGCAGCAACATGGATGGACCCAGACATCTTCATACTAAGTAAAGCAAGTCAGACAGAGAAAGACAAACATCATATAATACCACTCATATGAGGAATCTAATTTTTAAAAAGTGATACAAATGAACTTATTTACAAAACAGAAACAGTCTGTCCGTTTCTTATAAGTTAAATGCATACTCACCATAGAAGCCAGCAGTCCCATGCCTGGATATTTATCTAAGAGAAATTAAAACTTATATTCACATAAAAGCCTGTACGTGAATGCTTATAACGGCTTTATTCATAATGGCCCCAAGTTGGAAACCACTGAAATGTCCTTCAACTGATGACTGGATAGATGAACAGATGAACTATGGTACATCTATATGATGGAATACTACTCAGCAACGCAACGCAACAACAAACTGTGGACGAAACTCAAATGCATTCTGCTCGGTGAAAAAAAGCCACTTACAAGGCTACACCCTGTATGATTCCATGTATGCAACATTCTGGAAAAGTAAAAACTATATGGAGAAAAGGGAAAAAAAACAAAGAACAGTGGTTGCCAGGGGCTGGGCTGGGGTGGGTGTCAACTACAGATGGGTACACATTATATACTAATCTAACGACTATAACACGTCAATCTTCCAGCCTCAGGGACTAATAACTTGACAGGACAAGACAATTCTTTTCTTAAGCATTTTGTGCATCGTCCCCAGGACATTTACTCCTATTCTCGGTCGGGCTGCTTTCTGGGCACAGATGGCATCACACTCTCTCAAAATAATCCACCAGGAGAGAAACACCCATAGTTCACAGTCTGTTTAAACTTGCTGCTGACTCATTTCTCCCTTGATAAACTCAATCTTGCTTCCCTAATAACTTTAATTATAGTCATCTCTCATTCTAAAGCTTCCCAGTTTCCTCGGAGATGTATTTGTTATCCATGTGACCTCCTGACTGTGAGACACTGGGTAAATATGTCACCTCCAGGATTCAGTCTGCTAAAAACAGAACCTGCATTTTTCACACATTCCTCTCCCGCACGTGGATGTCTCAAAGATTAAAAGGGATGATGTATGTGCATGGGATTATTGCCGTTATGCTTGAAATACATTTCCTGGAATTTGTTCTAAACTTGTGGTGCAATAAATATCCTATTCCTCTCTCCCTAGGCACGGCAACTGTTCACACCGGAAATGGCATTCTTAGGCACTATTTACTGGGATCTGGAAAAGAAGGACTTAGTTTCAAGTCTCACTCTGTACCTTACTTTGTGACCTTGACCAAACCACTTGCCTTTTGAGTCACACTTCTTTATCTATAAAATGGGCTTCAGCTACTACGTGTTTCTCTAGGGGCTACCTTGAAGGCAATATCAAGCACATACAAAGTACTATATAATGCCTGAGATGATTCCTACTCTCTGATCTCTAAATGGAAGTGACTAAGCAAGAGATTCTCTCTCAGCTAGATGAAACAGATTCCATCAGTGTCATCAGAGGACATCAATGTAGATCTATAATCTGGGAGACCCAAACAAACTCTTCACTACTCAGGAGTCCTAGGTCACATCAATTTTTAGAGATGCGTGAAATGCTTGAGTTGAGAGAAGAGAAAAAACATGGAAGTGTTTTCAAGAGTTGGTGTGGTATATAAGGGAAAGAACATGAACTTTGGTGTCACCTAAACCTGGGTTTGAATTTCAGCACTTATGATCTAAGGGAAGTTATATTACCTCTCTTTGCATATTTTCTAATCTACAAAATGGTACAGTTCTCTTGTAGAGTTGTGAGAAATAAACAATAATGTATATAAAGTATGCAACTACCATACCCCTTGTGAGAAATAATAATGTATATAAAGTATGCAAATTCCATACCACTTCCATAGGTAGGCCCTCCAACAATGCCTGTACGTTATTCATTAATCCAACAAGCACTGATTAAATACCGTACGTAGTAGGCACTATACAAAACCTGGTTATTACTTCTAATATTACTATTTTCCAAAAGGACCAGGGAAAATCTAGAGTGAAGGCGGAGCAGATGGGCATCTTTATTGTTTATTACAATGCACACGTAGAAAAGCCAATTTTTCACTACCAAAGAGCTCCCTGATAGCTTAATGCCCTGACTAAAACTCTACCACAACAGAATCAATCTAATTTGAATTAATATTTTTCTTCACTAATTATTTATTTGGTACCTCAAATGTGCTTTAAGATGTAAAAATTCCTAGGAAATAACTTTATGAAACAGAAGAGAGAGGATAGTTACACCTCTTCCTAATACTCTCTCTCTACCCTTGGCATCTCCTGTCTTCTGGTTCCACTGTTTACTAGCTTTGTAACCTTGGGCATATCACTTAATCTCTCTGAAGCTGCTTCATCATTAAGACGGGAATGGTAGCACTTAGCTACCACTTACATAAGTAAAGACCTACAGGAAAGAGAAACCATATGGGGTGGGAAACACAAAGAAAGCAGAAGGGAGGAGAGAGCCACAAAAGAATCAGACTGAATGACTCAAAGAGGAAGAGGGAGAGAGGCAAATACACAGAGAATGAAACATCAGCATAGAGATAAATTTCACTCAAGGAGCATGAGTCCTTAGGCCAGCAATGCAATACAGCCTGAAAAAGTCAATCTCTGTTGTGAAACTTAAGACTTTTTAGCATTTCTCAGCAATTAATGGTCATCCAGCAAATGAATGGTGATGGTGTCGTCAACAACAAAGAAAAAAATGAAGATGAACTGAGGGCCACAGAGATGATAAAAATGTCTATAGAAGAGCCAGCGAACTTAAATTTGTATAAATTTACTTAAATGTTCTAAGCAATCACACTAAAAGTGAGCATCAATTCCTAAGCATTATGCTGCTATGGTATTAAAATCTATGTATTACTACATATACTATACATTTACACCAACATATCACTATAATGGGTTATAAGCACAAAGTCATGTATGTTGTCTTTTCTGAGTAATTTAAAAAATAAAGAATTTTCAAAGACAATAAAAGTTGTTAACCTTTGCTGCTGATTTTAGATCCCAACTCTATACATGCTAATTTTCTTCCTCTTCTTTTCTTCTTTGCTGATGACACAGTATTGAAGGGAAAAGACGTTTTATCATCAGACTACGTTAAATAGGTTCTGACCCTCTCTTCCTAGTTGAATAATTCTGTTCTGTAAATATTACCTGAGCCCTGATTAGATGAAGAACAAAAGAAACATAGAGATGTTTCTTGGGCTTGGGCTTTGGTTAACTGCCGGCCAGCAACACACGTTGTTTGGATAGACAGTTATGCTGTACAACAAAGAAATTTACAGGTTGAAGGGGATCAGGATTAAGTCAGGTTGATCAACACCTGGCGTAGTTTAAATGCATCCAACGGATTTCTAGGCACAACCCTTTTCCCTGTTGGCACCACCACCTTTGTTTCTTCCTCATCTCTTTCCTTCCAGGCTTCAAAACTCACACACAACTTCCCAATCTTCAAAGATGCTAATCTTCTCTATACCTCCACTGCTCACCTGCAAGTGGGTTAGGGACTCCCATACCTGGCCCCTCACCATAAAATCTCCACCTGCTTTTCAAGAGAATCCACTGGGTTTCTACTCCACATTCCCAAATGACGTCAAATACATATTCTGGCCTTACCTCTTGAAGTATGTTGAAGCAAAACCATCCCTTTCTCTGAAGAAATCATAATCTACTGTTAATTGGCCAAATTAAGGCTGATGTCCCTCGTTAAGTGCATAACAAGGCACTGAAAAATGGTATTATGAGAAGGCAAAATCAAAGATCACAAACTGAGTTTGCACAGTGTTTTTAAAATTTAGTAACTGAAAAATAATCAGCTAAGCTTCTGGGTTTTCCAAAAGAACCTGAAGATCTGGCAACACCGGGTCCACCCTCACTCATAGAAACAAGGGACTGGCACAGGTGGCAGGGGTCTCCTTTAAATACAGCCTAAGCTCTCAAGTATATGACAGTTCTCCTGAAGACTCTTGTGACTATCAAGGATCTGTGCTATATACATTCCATGTGCCTAGACCTCAAGGGATACAGCAGTAGGCAAAACACGGAAGTGCCTACCCAATGGAACTACACTGCGGCTTTGAATAGATGCTGAAGGAAGGGGTAAGCAACCCATAAGGAACAGTAAAGTAAAGGTATTCTATTGTTCCTAAGAACTCCCTATCTAACGGGTTCCTTGAGGTGAATCCTTTTGTGAAGTGAATGGCCACTCCCTATTTTATCAGTTTTGAGAGCTATAATGAGCATGTTTCAAGTGAAGGTACATAGTTATTTTGTGAACCCATATAATTACAAGATTACAGTGTAAATTCCTATGTCTGTATAGATATATCCGGATACAAATATCATTATCACTGAAATTGATTTCTGAGTTTCACTCATGGATTCAAATATCTCTGTATCTTATATTCTGCATATCTCCTATATGACCTAAATATACTGTTAAATTTGTGAACATCTTCAGATTAGCAAATTTGCATTAAAAAAGACATACTCTTACAACATTTTTTTTTTTTTTTTTTTTTTTTTGCGGTACGTGGGCCTCTCACTGTCGTGGCCTCTCCCATTGCGGAGCACAGGCTCCGGACGCGCAGGCTCAGCGGCCATGGCTCACGGGCCCAGCCGCTCCGCGGCACATGGGATCCTCCCGGACCGGGGCACAAACCCGTGTCCCCTGCATCGGCAGGCGGACTCTCAACCACTGCGCCACCAGGGAAGCCCGCTCTTATAACATTTAAAGGTACCATCAAAATTACATTTCATATTAATTTATTTTAATACTAAAGATCTCAGATTTACAGTAAACTCTATTATGAACACAAAGTGAAGCCCTTAAACTGTAAGGGTTTCTAAGTATGAATTATTGTCAAATGCCCTCAATTTCTGCCTTGATGACCTACACTAAAGCTTCTGATGCCTGCTAATCATACAATGGGTAAATGAATAAAGGACGCCAAAAAGATTACTTGATGACTTGAGAAAGTGTCTGTATAGAGGTGTCTGCACATTCTAATTAAGTTCTCCTGATGTTAAAATTGCAGGAGACCATGAGTTGTAATAGTGTAAACTGTTTAGGTAAAAGAGGCAAGGAAGAGAGAACATTATGTGAACACGTTGGTCAGATAAATGAAAATAATTTCATGTAACAAAGTCTGGTTCTGTCTGCCCTAAACCAAGTCATATTGTTTATTTTACAACTTGGGTTAGTAAGAACATGATTACCATTTAGGGAAGTAGTTTTCTGTGAAATTATTCCCTAGCTCATTTATCATCACCACCGCCAAGTACAAAAATTATCTTCAATCACAATCTCGATTTACATGACTCCAAGAATTAGAACTAAGAAAAATGGGTGGCATTGGTAGGGAGACCAGGCTACTTACTTATTAAGTGACTCAAACCCAGGGCTTCTGGCTGCTAAACTCATATTCTTTCCACTATGCTGTACTAGCTCTTTCTCAATAATAACTTAAGTCTAAAGTAAGCTTTCAGAGTTTGCAAAGATCTACTATCTCATTTAATCTTGGTAATAATCCTGTGGAGTTGGGGCAACATAGTATCTCTAATACAGAGGACACTGGGTACCCAGGGATAAAATACTTTATGCATAGAAGATGGACTGAATGCCTGGCAATATCCATAAGATGCAAATAACTACTAAAAAACCTTACTGTGTGCAACTGAAGTATGGGACCTTTAGAGTACGCATATTCTTAAATGAGTACAATGTATCTGTTACCCTGATATTCTAGGGATGGTAAATACCAGCTATCTGTAATGCTCCTCTTCTTTTCCACCGTAATCCTCCAGCACACTCTTTTCTGCTAGGCCCGAACCCAGCCTCAGAATCTTTTTGAACACACAGTTCCAGGCAGCCCCTATCAACTGACAACAGATAAAATCTGCATTCCTATTCTGACTCTCTCCATTAGGGCCCACATTATATAATATTGTGGAATATATAATATTCTATAACATCTTACGGAAAAACCCAAAGGAACTTTTTGGCCAACCCAATATTTGTTTTTGACATTTTGTCTTTGCCTTTGATTGAATATTTGTTTTCATGGCTCTCACATTATTTCACATTTGTATATATTGTCTTCTCCAGGTACCGGGACTCTACCTTATTTTGATCTCAGAGCACCAGCTGCAATGATTCATACACAGCAGGCACACAAGGTGTTCTGAATATACCTGAGACAAATGCATGGTATTTATGAAAAAAATCTGAAGTTAAAACAACAACAACAAAACAACAACAACAACAAAAACCTTCCCTTGTTTCTGATTTTAATTTAGGCCAGGAGTTGGTAAACTTTTTCAGTGAAGAGCCAGATAGTAAATATAAGTTTCGTGGGCCAAGTGGTCTCTGATGTAACAGCTCGCCTCTGCCATTATAGTGTAAAGCACCCACAGACAACATGTAAATGAATGAGTGTGTCTACATTCCAACAAAAATTTATTTATGAACACTGAAATCTGAATTTTATATAATTTTCACATGTCACATATTATTCTTCTCTTGACATTTTCCCCCAACAATTAAAACATATTAAAAAAAAAAACATTCTTAGCTATCAGGCCATAGAAAAAGAGGGGGTAGGCTGGATTTGGCCGATGGGCCATAATTTACTGATCCCTGGCCTAAATCTGTGGTTTTCAAAGTGAGAACTTCAAGTGGTCTGCAAGATCCTTTCAGCAAGTCCAACCACCTGTATGTGAAGCCAGATTTTCTTTGTATGCTTCAACCAAAACAGTGTACAACAGACTGACTGCAGGAGCAAATACGAGGATCCAGCTGCCTTCCATTAAGCCAGAAACTGAAGAGATTTGCAAAAATGGAAAACAATGCCAATCTTCTCACTAATTTTTCTTTGTTTGGAAAATATATGAACGTTAGTCATAATGTTCTTTGTATTAACATGTAATGGGCATATGATTGATTTTTTGAAGTGGATTAATATTTTTTAAATTCCTCAGTTTTGATTTCGAATTAGACGTCAACAGCTATAACCCATGGAAACAAAAGCTGTCTGGGGGGCCCTCAGTAAACTGGCAGATGTAAGGGGATCTTGAGACCAGAGAGTCTGAGAACCGGCTGCTGAGCTAGAGTGGGGTGAACGGATTCCTGCCGGCAGGGCCGCTTAGGCCGAGTGGGAGCTCGTCCTTAGGTCAGGGCACCTGGCAGACGGCCTCATTTCAATCTCCTTCTCGACTTCCCCCACCTGAGTTTCCTGGCATTTCTTTCATTAAATCCTGATTTGGTAAAATTTAATCCCATAAAATTTATGTCCTCGTAGAATAAATCTGGTGAAAATGTGGGGTGATTTTCATGAAAGAACTCTTCTGCTATGTGCAGACCATAAAAACGCTTCAGCCTTTGTCAAAATAGACAACTAGATGCAAGTATCTCTCCCTGGCTTGTCTTTTCCAATCTTTAAAAAAAAAAAAAAAATTACTATTCTAATTCTTTGCCTTCAGAACATCTCTCAAAATAAACAGATTCACTGGCCTCTTTATAAATCACAGTCCCTTTGACTTGGCTCCACAAAAACTGTAGGAGCCCCGTGCTAATCAGCATCCTCACTGGCATTAAATCTAAAGAAAGGAAATCCAGTAGGCATGGTGCAAGTTTAATTGATAGCGTTAATAATAATGCACAAAAAAGTCACATTTTGCAAGTAAAGTATATGCATCTTATAGGGCATCTTAAGAGAGTCTTAATATTTTGCTTGTTCTACCATTTGAGACTTTTTAAAAGACTACTTTAGAAGAAATAAAAGGGAAAGCTGTCTTAATTCTAGTGTTATCATATGTAAGGAAACCTTACATAAGGGAGCTCTTCTTTCAATATAAGTTTACTTTGTCGGAAGTTTTAACTGTCTAGACAAATGATGTATATACTGCTGGCCTGGGGAAACCTCTCCCTCACCCCCAATTTTAGAGAGAATTAAAGAAACAGTAACTATAATTCCAATAATAATCACTTTGTTGAATTATATATCCTTAATTATAAAGTGTTTTCACGTGAGCATATGATTCTAAAGATCTTTATAGTTTTCTCTTATGGAATAGTAACTTTGTAAACAATAACAAAGTGGGAAGAAATTTCTATTTTTGGGTATTTGTCCTTTAATCTGTATTATAAAACATCTAAAAAAATCAAGAATTATGATCAGATGGTTGCTAAATCTGCCATAATTTGTGATTACTGGCTCCAAGTAGAAAAATAAAATACATTTGGCTATTTTGACCAAGACCAAAACTTCAATTCCCTAGCATCTTAAGACCAGAAAGGCACTAACAAATTATTACCTGTTTGGGGGATTATTACCCATTTGGGGGAACAGTGCAAATTATATTAGGGAGATTTTGGTAGCTGTGTTGTTCAATGAAGAACAAAAAAACGGATTTAAAATGTGGGAAAAAGTGCTTACTGTTTAAATCTACAGTAAAAGCAAAAGTCTCATCATGATTGCAAAACATTCCAAATTGTGAAACTTAAGTTATCTGTAAAATAGACAAAAGTAAAGCAGCTTCCTCAGTCATTTTTTGAGATCTCAGCATCAATTTAAAGAAAATGCTTATATTTAAAAGAAAGCCTATTTCAAAATATGAATTCCTATACTAAGTACAAATATGAACACGAAGTAAACTTATATCTTATATCATGCATTCCTGTTCCATGTGTATGCACAAATGAAGGTGACATGAAACTAAAGTTTTTAAAAAAACTTTATTTGCCTCAATTCTTTAAGGAATAAAAGAGCCTCAAACCTAAAAGAAAGAACAACAGTTGATGCTAATGTAAAAACAGTAAAATTACATAAAATTGTTACGTGGACTATATGGAAAAAGAGGGGGGGAGAAAAGGACATATGTACTTCACTGTACAGAAAACATATATTTCTGCCAACACTGCCTACAAGATTTTTTGGGTACAACTAATAATTTTTTCCACTCTCATTTTTAAATCAAAATTATGTTCATTAAAAACCTGAGTATAATAAAGTTTCTTAGGAAGGCAACAAATCTAAAGCTCACGTGGAATTTATACTACCACCAAGATAGAGGGACCAGGAGAATTCTGGTCTCATATTTGAGAAGACACTGCTCTTGCTACTCTAAAACAGCAAAACTAGAATCAAGGTATGGTTGTTTTAAAGCTTGGCACAGCAGTTTAAAATGTGAAAAAACACCACCGTTATTTTAATAAAATAGCTTTCAGTTTTATCTTCCCAATTCCCCTCCCCAGCAGTAACAGTGTAACTTTCTCTACCTGCTGGGGAGTTTTCTTAGCACTTTGTGGAAACTGTTGGTTTTCAGAAATGGACAGGCTGATGTGAACCAAAGTTAGACCAAATACAGAATTGCAACAACAATACAAAAGCAATTTAGAAAGAGGATCAAGCCAAGCAGATAAGCGAACTCTATAAAATCAGATTTCTGGGACTGTTCATCCAGTCAGTTCCCTAATTTCAAAAAGCCAAACCAAAGCAAAGCATGCTGACTTACATTGCTTCTTTAGTTCTTTCAGCTGTTGTTTAAATTGTGCAAATTTCTCATTATTTTGAAAGTCTGCGTCAGAATTCTTATTCTGTAAAGCCAAAAACTTCTTCTCCACTAATAATTTTAGATCGGGTATTTTTTCTGGACGCTCTTCTTTTACCTGAGGAAGACAATAAAATTACTTTAGTTAAAAGTTAACAATGACACAGTCTTGTAACAGTATTTTTCTCTCATTTCGTTCAAATAAAAGTACAATGAGGTAGAAAACAGAATTCCCCCCAACAGAGAACCAGAAACGCTGGGACTTGTTCCAGGACAGACTGCTAGTGAACAGCAGAGGGAATCATTCATCCCATCCCGTAGTTTCCTTTCTTAAGCTATGCCTTCAATTGCCCTGCTAGCTTGCTGCGTCCAGACAACTGCTGGGGAAAAATTTCACACCAGTGCAACTGTGTCCTCCACCTTCACCAGAACTTGAACATGATGGCTCCTTCCTTTTACTTAGGTCTGTTCAGTCCCCTCTCCTTCCTCCCGAGGGCTCATTCCATCCTTCATTCTCTTCAGCACTCCTCTTCTCTGGCCCCTGGTCCCAGCAGGTGAGTGTGGCTCCTACTTCACAAAACAGGTAAGATTTCAACCTTAAACTTCCACCACCTGCTGCCACAAGGAAAAAGTGCCCCTATTCTGTTCAAGGCTAAACTCTCAATCTTTATTCTTTTTTACCCTTCACAATATTTTATTATAAATTTTTCAAACAGGCAAAAACGTGGAAAGAATTGTGCTTTACCATTCAAAGTCAAAAGACTATCTGCAAGTCCTCTGCTTCGATTAGCTTTTGTCATGGAGGAAAGAATTAGATAATCTTCTTTTGTTCAATTGGTATGCATTTTAATCAGCTGAATCGAAAATGAAAATTAAGCACGAAACCAAAATGCCTAAATCCATATTTAAAGTACAGAGTGTAGGAACTGACTGTCTACTCATCGTACTGATGAAACTCAACCAGTGCTGGATCCACCATCAAAGAGAGGTGTGAAAAAACATGGAGAGGCCTTAATGACAAGTTATACGTAATTAAAAATCTAAACCAAGTCCTGTAAGCCTAAAAAACCAATAAAGCTCAGTTTGGCTAGAGAAGGTAGAAATAATGCCTTATATCTCAAGAATAAGAGCTATTATACGCGGTAACTGGCTATCCTCTGCCTCTACACTGGACAGAACAAGTTCAAGATAGCAGCATGAAGAGGTCAGAGTAGATAGATACAGAAAATAAATTATGAGTTTTTAGAAAAGAATTATGGGCTCTCTTTCTGGATTTATATAACAAAGTCAACTCACATCCACCTGAGATGTTAAGGGGGACATCACAGGCAGGCATACAGGTGAACCTTCTCAAGGTCTTCGATCAGTATGAAATTATTATTTAAGCTGCAACGGTCAGAGAAGATCTGATCTGAGCAGATTATCAACAAATGCAGATGTTCTCTTCCAACAAAGTCTCTAACCCACTCAGCATACTTCATTTCCTTCGTTCAACTACACCACAGCTGAGGAGCTGGGCAGAAGAGTGCGGGGTTGAGGGATGGAGAGGGTAGGCATTTTGAGGATGAAAACACAGCAACCTGAAGTATGACTAGGAAAACCTGAACACACCAAATTTAGCGATTCAGAGTACTTTCTCCCCCCACAGCAGAACCTCAAGAGAACTGCTCTAAAGCACATAAAATTCACCGCGGCAAATATCTTCTCTGGAAACTTGATGCTGCAGTTGGCATAGCTATCCATTGCAAAGAGAACTTACTGTACTCTAGCTATCAAAATGAGAGCCTGGAAAATACTAAGCTCACTACCTGTTTAAATCAATGCAATAAATGGGGATTAAGCTATATTTTTAATGGTTTCCTGCTTCGTTTGTATCTTCAAGATAAACAGATACATAATCCCAAAAGGGGAAAGAAAAAAGCCATTCTTTGAGTAGTTAGTTGATCATAAGTGTTACCTAGTCTGGAAAAGGTAAGGATGGCCCTCTTCTCCTAGGACAAATGTAAAATACCTCAAAGAAATTTGAGATGGCAGGAGAGGATCTATTAGATCCTCAGTCCATCGCTTTCCTACGGATAAAGTTCCTAGATACGAGACACAAAACCTCAGTTTTAAGTCACTGGGTGTATTAGTTTGGTAGGGCTGTCATAACAAAGTACCACAGACCAGGTGACTTAGACAACAGAAATTTATTTTCTCATAGTTCTGGAGGCTAGAAATCTGAGACCAAGGTGACAGCAGGGTTGGCTTCTTCTGAGGTTTCTTTCCTTGGCTTGCAGATGGCCAGCTTCTCCCTGTGACACGGTCTTCCCTCTGTATGTGTCTGTATCCAAATATTCTCTTCTTAAAAGGACCAGTCATTGTATTAAAATGAGACACCCCCATGACCTCATTTTAACTTTCATTATCTCTTTAAAGACCCTATGTCCAAACACATCCTGAGATACTAAGGGTTAGGACTTCAACATAATGAATGTTGGAGGAACACAGTTCAGTTCATACACTGGGCTAAAGAATTTTGAAAACAGAACTTTTAAAATAGCTTATAACATCTTATGGAAAAACCCAAATGAACTGTTTGGCCAACCCAACAGATTGTTAATCTTTACACCATTATAATTTTTAAATGATAGACACTACTGAGAAGTAAACTTATTGGACACCATACTTAGAGAAAGAATTTAATACTGCCCTGGGGAGAGAAAAGGTCATGTTTTTAAGTACTACCTACTTACCCAGTGAGTGCCCTCTCCGGGCAGCTAAGCTTTGTAGCTAAACAGGAGAGAGGACCAGAAAAGTTGGTTGGGAGTAGGGTGGTGAATAGCTTTGAGAGCCAGGCTATGCACATGAGGCTTGACCTGATAGGCAGCAGGGAAAGACACTAAAATATTCTAAGGAATAAAGTAATAATACCATGAGAAATTTCTTTCTTTCTTTTTTTTAATGACGGCTGTAGTTAAAGCACAGAGGATGCACTAAGATAGGAAGGGAGAAAGAAGTTATTGGACTATGTTAACTAATGGTAGAGGGGCGGGCAACTTGACCAAACTGTAACACTATTTTTGAAGCAGAATCGCTGAGTCATTTTGTGAGAGGAAGATAAGAAACTGATAATGACCTCAAGATTTTTAACATTTAATATGGGCAACTAATTAAATTTAAAATGAGAGCATGTGAAAAAAGAGAAGAGAAATGCAAAAGGACCTCTTAAGGAAAAAAAAAAAAGAGCAAAGAAGAAAACCAGGAGTAAGGCATGCCAAGAAGAAAGGAAAAGAGAAAATTCCTTAAGAGATGCTTGTCCTTTGGAAAAAATGATGCAAGAGAGCTTAAGTAAGATAAGGGCTAAAAAAGAAACCACTGGATTTAATTACCAGGTACTTGGTACACTGCACTGGAACTATTTATCTGTTTCAACCTACTAGCTTGCAAAGCTTCTCTCGGGCAAGGATTATTTCACTGGTGCCCAGTGTACTATCTGTTGTACAGTAGGTGCTCAAATGACCTTGATGAACTAGTGAATTACAGGGACACCAAATTCTACTGTAGTGACATGAGAAGAGGGACTAACAGAGTTCCGTGTGAGCAAGTGAACAAAGTCTGGCAGCAAAGGAAGGAGAAAGAGATGGGAAGCAGATTGTGGGAAAGAGACAGCAAAAGACACTTGTTTATTTGTACAGAGGTCAACAGTAGCTTGGAGTGAAGCTGACATGATGGAGGAGAAAGAACATGGACCTCAGGATCAGGCAGGTCTGGGTCCCTAAGTTGTGGATTTGGGGACAGTCCTTCTAGGCCTTGGGTTTCTCTCACTTCATTAGGAATCAGGAACACCCGTGTCAGTGCCATGGAGACTTAATTACACCATGTTTGTGTTTAACTCGGTACACAGTAGACATTAAATTTTCTTACTCTTTCCTTCCAACTTTAGCACAGAGCTTTCAACGTGTTTGTGGACTGAGAAGCAGCCAGTGCGGAAACACAAATCAGAAACACTAAGAGAAAGCAAGTAACAGATTTCATTTGAGAAAATCCTTCAAGTACTAGGGCAAAAACTAGAGAGGGGAGAAGACCAGCTGCGAAAGCACAACAATAGTCTTTACCAGAGCTCATAAATGCCCACAAGGCTGGACACGCAAGGATCTGAGGAAACCCCCAAGAAGTGTAGGACAACAGGCAATGGTGAGGACCGTGTCAAAGTAGCCGGCAACAGCCCCAGGTGAGAGGAAGCCGCTGCACAGCTCCGGGTGACTGCTGCCACGTGAGAGAGCAAGCCCAGGTTTCTAAAGAAAAGTTACAAATCTAGATTTCTGTGACACCTATTTTTTTTTTTTTTTTTTTTGGTCTCTAAAACAATGTATAGTCCAAACAATACATCAGCCTGAAGCCAGGAGTTTGAAACCTCTGTTTAGCGCAAACAGGATATTTTGCACATAAAAAGCAAAGTACTATTGTGATCCGCAATCTTTGGAGGTTTAGTGCAATTCCCAGACTTCTACTTTAGGAATGAAATATGGTCCTTTCAAATAGGACAGAGAAGGATGGGTGTGGGGAAGAAAGGGGAAAGTAAAGGATTCCATTCTGACATGCTAATCCCAAGTATTAATGAATAACTTGGGCTCTAGACTTGAGATTAAAAATTAGGCTCTTTGCTAACTGAATGACCTTAGAAAAGTTACTAAATGCATCTAACCTTAATTTCCTCACTTGTAGATAGAAAGTAATGACAGTATTTCCCTCACAGTGTTGTGGAGAGGAATAGATGGGATGAAACAATACAGCACTGATGAGCTATCATCTGTCACAGAGAACAGTCAATGAGGAGTAAGTGTTATTGTTGTGTTTATAATTATATATATCTCCAGGGTGGCTGGATATCCAGGCCCGCAGCTCTGTGGACTGACATGAACACCCACGTGGAGAAATCAGGGTATGGATTTTAATGGAAACCATGGAAATGAATGGGATTACCAAGGAGATGAAATAAACAGAAACAAAAAAAAAAGAAGTAAGGAGAGAACTCTGGAGAATACCACATGTATGGGATAGCTAGAAGAGTCTAGAAAGAAAAAGTGTAAGAGTTAAGAAGACAACCAAAAGAAAGTGTCCCAAAAGTCTAGGACATTTCAAGATCTGTCCAATGCTGCACTGAAGTCAAGCTAAATAAGGATTGAGAAGTGTCCGCTGGACTCTATGATTGGCTCACTGAGGACTTTAGCAAGAGCCCAGATGCACACGCACAAAGTGCTGACTCCAAAATATGCAGATTTTTGTTGAATGAATTGTTTCAAAAACATGGAGCAGTGATAGGACAGAACACACAGATCGCCAAATGTGCCAGAGACTTTCCAACTAACTGCTCAGTTTGAGCTCACAATCACTGTGAATGTTTAGCTGCATTTAACTGGAACCCAATACTCCTGTGACTGCAGTATTTCTCTGACGTCAGCAAAGGAAGGCAAACCACAGAGCTGACTGTAACAATGAAGTCAGACCTCTGGTGGCTCTGTCCCTATGAACAGAGGCTCAATGTTTTAGGAAAAGAAATAATGGTAGGAACCAATGGCAAACTTGGTCCTTACCCATACTGAAACTATGTATTGTTTTCAACATGCTTTAAAATAAAATTTTTAATATTTATATGATGGTAATACACTTCATTTCTTTCAAACAATACTGTACACATATGCAATTACTCAAAGTGTATTATTTTATTGCCACAGGGCAAAGTCAAGGTCTCCTCCTCCAGTTGTCATTATTGCCTGATAGCTATTATTTCACTGGGAGGGGAGATCACAGGAGCTAAGGATATTAAATGGGCTGAGTCATTCATACACTTTTGAAATCATGTGAGAATCTAGTATAAAATTAGTCACTCTTGCAACTGAACCAAGACTCAGATGGATTTACTCTCTCCAGAACAGCCACTGTTAGATGTTTAGCTCCCAAAATAACATATACCTGATGATTTACATTTTGGAAATCACACAGCCTTTAGAAGTTTATTATAGGTACATAAAAGAGATAAGCACTATGCTTCGTACGTTAAGTATTCCAAGTTCTAATTCATAGTCAGCCTGATCTAAGGCTATCCAGAGAGAATTGCCTCAACTGGTCCTAGAACATTCATTCAACAAACATTTAGAGCCCCAACTGGGTACCAGGCATTATGCTAAGCACTGAGACATTTATGGAGGTTGGCCCACACTTACGACACACCACCAACCCAACTGGTCATGCACAGGGTAAATTTATATAGGCCAACACTGTCTCCACCTTTATATAGCAAAAAAGCTTGGAAAAGTTTTCAATGAAAGACATGTCCAGGCTAAGAATCATTATGCTTTCACTGACTATAACCTAATTGCAATGGAGACACATCATATTTTCTACAGAGTTTACTACACTGCCTTTGCCCTGTTTAAAAAAAAAAAAAAAACATGTATCACACACACTAATGATGACCAGCATGGGTTACACCCTTCATCTCATGCCCGTCTCTGCTGTCCGTTGCACAATCTGCACTGAACTCTGCTGGACCCAGTTATTTGTAGTTGAGTGAGTTTCCTAGTGCCATTATATAGTTTGACTTCTGACAAAAACACCAAAGAGGGAACACTTCCTCGTTGAACATTATGACACACTGAATGCACTTCTCAGTTTGCCAAGGTGTTGTAATACACCATTACTGGGCAGCGGCCAACCAGACATGGAAACATCTTTCCTCTTTCAAGCCTTTCAGAAAAAAATGGAAAACGAATAAACTTAAACCTGTGAGAAAGTGCCATTGGTCTAGTTCTAAGGGACCAGTCCTATTGGAATAGACAGTTGTCTAACAGATGGCAGTTGAATGAGGCAACCTGCCATCTATGTGCATCTGTTACTAAACATTTATGCTGTTGAAAATTACTCCAATAATTTCTCATGGCACCAATCCCACTATAAGATTATGAACAACAGGAGTCGCATATTTATACAGTACAGTAACAGGATTCCCATATTGGTGGTGGGGGGGGTGTGGGCTGGGGGCAAAGGAACCAAACTTCTGATTTGTCTCTCTGGGCTTTGTTGCTGTTGTTGTTTGCTTTCTTTCTTTCTTTCTTTCTTTCTTTCCTTCTCTGGGCAGAATTCATAGAAATATGCATTATTTATTTATTTATTCATTTATTCATCCATTTAATAAATATTTACCAAATGCCTACCACATGCAGGCATTGTGCTAGGCATTGGAGATTCAATAGTAAACAGCCTAACCTGGTCCCTGTTGGTCTCATGGGGTTTGGGGTATAGTGGGGTAAAACAGTACTATTCAAAGAGTCAAACAAATACACTATCACCAGCTGTGAGAAGTGCTGTGAAGGAAACGTATTAGATGGTAGGAGAGCATGTAACCACAGAAATATAGAGGACATCATTTCATAGGCAATCTTTTTAGGCACTGCTCCATTTAAACACAGGTCATGCTGAGGGGAGGGTGAGATGAGGATTTTTTACTGTTGTTATTAACAAGCACTTTGCAATTGCACAAAATCTTTCATCTGAGTGGTTCAAAGCCTTATATACCCAAGTGTCATTATCCCAATTTGACAGATGTGAGGAACGGGCAGCTCACAGGTTAAGCATCTTGCCCAAGGTCATACTGAGTCAGTGACAGATGGCTGCAACTAATTCAAACCCCCTTTCTTTCTTTTTTTCCCTGGGGACTTGCACATTTGGGACCTGTCTAGAGTGGGGGGAGCGAGGGAGGGGGAGGGGCAGAGGACTGTTTGAAGAGAATGAAAGAATGAATAGGGGCAGTCAAGCTCTAAGCGGGGGCCCTGAATTAGCTAACTGATTTTACCACATTTCCTTACAAACAATAGTGCAGTCACAGGGGACTGGTTCCAGGAGACCCCACATATACCAAGATCTAAGGATGCTCAAGTCCCTTAGATAAAATGGCACAGTATGGTCGGTCCTCCCATTTTGCAGGTTTCCTTTCCGCAGATTTAACCAACTGCAGATGGAAATTTTGATCCACGGTTGATTGGATCCAGGTTGCGAAACCAGTGAATACAGAGAACCAACTGTGTATTTATTGAAAAAGATCTGTGTGTAAGTGGACTCTTGCATTTCCAACCCCTGCTGTTCAAAGGTCAGCTGTACATTTCCTGAATGCTTACTATGACTGGCACCTGCTAAGCTTGACATCATCATCTCAGTTGATAATCCCAACACCCCTTGGAAGTTTGTTAGAAATTGTGTTAGAAACCCCCTTTCAACTTAACTTTGCTTTGCATGTGCCTCCAAGTACCAACTCAGAATGAACTTTTATACCTCATCTTAATTTTATGAAAACATACTTGACTTCAGGCAGATATCCTCAACCTTCAGTGGTCATTTGTTAGCTCTCACATGAAAAGACACTTATTCTGAATTTGGAATTGCCTTTCCTGTCCACCAAGCCTCTGTCATCTACAGAATTACTCAATGCCTTATTTATCATTATGGTATCTCACTCAAGATTTGAGAATAAAAAGTACAGCAATGGGTTGATGCTAATGGGATATATTGGTCTCACCAAGTACCCCATTATCCAGAAAGATGATCTCCTAAAATGCTAAATCATCTACTGAAGATTCAGTTCCAGTGCTGCCTGGGAGACAGCGCCTCATGAGGTTAATGTCCCACAGGATGCCTGTAACCAGTGAATAATATGTGACATTGTTTCTCTGATAGTCAGGACACATGGACCTAGGAACCAAGGGATGAAAGTAGAATGAGTTGTAAATCTTCTCCCCCTCATCACACCTAATGACCAACTTGCATTTTTTCTCCCATGGCTGCAACTCGAGTTCTGCTGGTCTAATAGTCTTAGTACTCAAGAGAAGAATGATTTCACCAAGGGACTCAACAATGCCTTCACTGATTTGGAAACTTAAACAGCAACCTAGCAATTTTGAGCTTCTCATGACACTGACTAGACAGACAAAAAGTGAGGTTACAGAACTGGTTGGGGCACTGAATCTGAATTATCAAGGGTAAACAGGACTGCTGCTACAGAGTGAGGAAAAGGAGGTGTGCATCTGGAACCTGGACTGTCTCCTGGTTTTGCCACGTCTAGTGGTAAAAAATAATGAAAGTCCGTAACAACTCCATACAGGTAGAACCATCAAGAACACAGATATCCCAGGAAACAAAGCCTAGGTGTTATAGCCAGATAAAAACCTACCTCATTCAGGAGTTGGTTGACGGTGAACATGAAATGGGTATTGGAGAAGGGAGTTAAAATGCCAACTACGGCTCAGGACCAATAGGAAAAGCTAAGTATCCCGTCATATTTCTTCCTTGGTCTGACATGTACATATTTATGTTTTTAACTAATTTCTCCCTTTCCTTTCCTCCTAACATTTTATAAAAAGTAAGCTGGTGGCTCACTAGTTACAGAGTACCATAATGGAACAGTATGGACATAAAGGAGTAAGTGTGGCCCAAATATCCTAGACTTGGAAACAGTAACTTAAGACGTCATATCTTTCCCCCTTTGGGGGGAAGACAGAGCATATTTTTCACTTTTATGAGAGAGGGCTGCAATATGTTAGTAGGAAGCATTTTCTTGTTGCACGGTTTGCAAGATTAATAAGTCTGGAAGGAAATCGTATACAGAGGCTGAGCAGCCATACTGGTCTAGAATCTTTTGAACCTTTCCTCTGTTTGGGCAATTTCCCACCTTATGAGTGATAACCTCACTGGGGCAGGAACCAGAAATGCACTTTCTCAGCTTCCCTGCAACAAGAACACAGACGTGTCAACTTGGCCCTTGGCCTGTGGGACTTCAATTCTTGAGAATGACATGAAGGAGGTGCCTTGGAACCAGATTACCTAAGGATTTAACCTTTAAATCCCAGCTCTGCCTCATACAAGCTGTGAAATCTTGGGCAACCTCTCAGAAACTTGATCTCCCCATCCATAACTCTACCAAAGTCTTTGCATTGTCATGAATGCTAAATGGATTAATGCATTTAAAGAATTTAGAGCTTTGAAATGCAAATATGGTAGCCACTAGCCACATGTGGCTATTCAAACCTAAATTAATTAAAATTAAATAAAATTTAGTTCCTCACACTGTCACATTCCAAGGGCTCAAAAGCCACACGTAGCTAGTGGCTACCTTTTTACAGTGCAGATATAGAACATTTCCATTACCGCAGAAAGTTCCACTGACAAGTGTTGACTTACAGAATACTTCCTGGCACTCAGTAAGCACTCAAATGATAATTGCTCCTATTATTAATAACTAATATTGCTATCATTATTATTATTTTACATTACATCCCCAGAACTTATTTATCTTACACCTGAAAGTCTGAGCACTTTTGAGCACTTTCACCCAATCCCCCTCCTTCATCCCCTCCCCTCGCCTCTGGCAACCACACTATCATTATTATCGCAATAGCAAGTTTAAGATACAGCTGAATTTAAAATCTAATGGATAACCAATTAAATGTGGTCTTCTAATAAGAATTAGCAGAGCATCAGTAGCAACAACTGCTCTCAGTTTATAGTTTATTATGGGCAAGGTACTGAGCTAAGCACTTCACAGGGATATTTTATTTAATCTTCCCCAAACAAACAACCTGAGTGGTAAGAACATCCCTATGTTACAGATTGGGAAACTGAGGAAAGGAGTGGTATAACTACAAGCACTGGAAATGCTCATCAGTATGGGATCTGGGACTCGCTGGATTGGCATGTCTGCAAAACTACTAAATCCATGACAACTTCTTCTTAGACTTCACTACAGAGTTACTGAGTGCCCACTAGGGGTCATGCACTGCGCTAGATGCTGGGAATACAGTGGTAAACAGAGACCAAGGCTCTGCCCTCACAGACTTTTAGTTCTAGTTGAGAAGAACAGTCAGAAAAGATATAATTAGCTGGATGGTAATAAGTGTTATCGAGAACAGTTAAACAGGGTGGGGTAGGTGAGCTCCTGTATGATGGATGGCTAGGGAAGCCTTCACTGAAAAGATGACACTGGAACAGAGACCTGAAGAAAATTAAAAAGGGCAGGGTGGAGTGGTAGGAGATGAGGTCAGAAGTGAAGATGGAGTAAGGGGCCCAGGCCAGGGAGGCCAACGTGGGGCCTTTAGCCTCTAGGCTAAGAGAGATGGGAAGGTTCTGAGCAGAGGAGTGAGAAGACTTGGTTTTCTTTTTTATAGGATCACTCTGGCTATTATGATGAGAATAGATTTTAGGGGAGGAAGGGCAGAAGCAGGAGACCAGTTAGAAGCAGACCAGTTAGTAGGCTACTGCAGTCATCTAGGCAAAAGGAGACAACGGCCCACATTAGGGTAGCAAGACGTAGCAAGTAGCAAGAGGTGGTCAGATTCTAACTATATTTTGAAGGTAGAAACAATAGGCTTTATTGATGAACTGGATATGGGCTGTGACACATTAAGGAACTTAGGACAACTTTGGGTTTGGCCTCTCTAGATGAAATGGTACAGTTGCCACTTCCTGAGATGGGGAAGTCTGGAGGAACAGCTGGTTTTGGAAGGTTAAAAGTGAAATGCCTATGGGAATGAAATGAAGTGGGAATGAAAAGAAGACAGCTGTATATCTGAGACATGGCTTTGGAGAGACGATAGGGTTATAGTTACAAACGCTATGGAAAACGACTAAGTGTATGGTGTTATGAGAGCACAAGACACATTCGGCGGACAGAGACCGGGTGATGTCAGGGAGGGCTGTTGAAAAAGAGCTAGACTAAGTTTATGAAGGGCAGGAAGGAGTTAGCTATTTGAAAGTGAGAGAAGAGCACTCCCAGCAGAAAGAATAATGTGTACTAAGCCCAGAAGCAAGAGAACATGCCAAGAACTAGCATAAAAGAATGGTAAAAAATGAGGCTACCAAGTTAAGCAGGGTTACAGACCAGGTAAAGACGTCTGAATTTAATCCTGAAAGTAATAAGGAATAAGTGAAGAGGGCAGAGTTGTGAAAAAGGCAGGTAAAATAATCAGATTTCCAATTTAGAAACAGTTTTTGGGCTACTAGCTAGAAAACATACTAGAAGAAAGCAAAACTTCATGCAGCAAACTATTCATGGGAGAGTGGAGACTGTGAACATGGGGATGAGGCAGGCAACCTCATTTGAGAATCAGTAAGATCTGGTGATGGAATGCGAGCCATGAGGAGCTAGGAGAAGGGAGGATAATAACCAGGTTTCTGATGTGGGCAACTGTGGGGGAGGATATCGCCATTTCCTCAGTTACAGAATCTCAGAAGAAAATCAAGGGGGAAACTCTCTGAGTTGCTGAATTTAAGGAGCACGCTGAAGCGAGAGATCAAATAGGTGATTGAATTCATGTGTGTGATTCTCAGACTCATGCTCTGGAATGGAAAGAAGGATTTGGGACTCGGCAGCACAAAGACAGTAATTCAAGTTAAAAGCTCAAGAAGAGAGCGCAAAGAAGACAAAGAGTCAAAGAACAGGTAGGAATACCAAGATTTTATGGCTGGAGAGGTGAAGTAGGGTCCACCGGCAGACTCTGGAGAAGTGGCCGGAAGCAAGAAGAAAAGTCAGACGTGTGTTGTCATGAAAGTTAAGGGAACATAACAATTCGAACAGGAGGGAGTCCTCCATAGTAGCAAAGTCAAATAAGGGAATGATTGAACAATGTCCTCTGGATTTTTCACCAGGTGTGTAACCTAGGGCCATTCCCTCAACTCATTCAGCCTCAGCTTCCTCATCTACACAAGACAAGAATGTTATGGTACCCGCTGTACCCAGCTGTTGTGAGGATACATGGTGATGCATACAAGGTACCTAGTACAGTGTTAAACACACTAGGCACTTAAAAGAAAAAAAAGCTCTATTCTCAGTGCACCACGTCTTATGTGATGTCAGACAGGCAGGGCGAGGTAACAAGTAGACAGGGGGTTGAAAGCTTGAAGCCACAAGGAACCAATGGCCTCGGAGTGCACTGTGCATTTTGAAAAACAGGAACGGGGAGAAAAGAACTACAGTCTTTCTCCTTTTCTTCCTCTCCTCTCCCAATGTTTCCTTTCTCTGCACCGAATGCAGTTTATAAATGCAGAAATTCCTGAGAGCCTGTCAAAGGGACCTTTTAAGCATACCTTAGTATTTACACAAAGAACTGTGTTCAGTGTCGATATTTACCACAATCGTCATGAGTTTGTGACACAGACGTTATATTCTTAAGAAGGGTGGCTTAAACTCAGGAGCAGTCCCCAAATAAATAAACGAATAAATGCTCTGTAGAAACTAAATCTATCGATTAGTGATTTCAAAATTTCTTCCAACAGTTTTTGTCACGATAAGCCAGGTAATGTTTATCAAATGAAATATTCTAAGTACATGATTAAGGAGACCTTTGGACAACCAAACTGACTTTCAGGTTAGTTTCGACACTGACAAAATGATAGTCAAGGAGAAGTTTCCCAGATGGTGTATACTTTACTGTCAAGGATTAAGGTTCTACCCTTTCTTGCTCTCACTCCTCAAGGACATGGAACTGGGAAAACGGTCCCAATGTTTGCTTCTCTAATGGAAAAAACATGTGCTTTACAAAAATGAATCTCACTGATTTTTTTTTCATATCTAAACTATTCCCACCCTTCTAGCATAATTCCTTTCAAAACCTCTGCTTTAGGACTGACTTAGCAATTCTCTCAATGCAGCTCTCAATGCACAAAGCCTGTATTATATAGTCCCTCCCCTACCTGCTTATTTTCTGTTACATCCATCAAAATCAAGGCTCCTAAGGAAAGTTCTAACTACTGGGGATCTTGATTTTCTTATACTCATTTAGATAAACTTTTCCATTCAGCTCAGCAGTGGTTGGTGATACTGAAGCTTATTTTGCTTTAGAATCTGAACAATGAAAGAAGTATCTCTTGCTCCAGTCTGTGTGTGTGTGTGTGTGTGTGTGTGTGTGTGAGTGTGTGTGGAGGGGAGATGATAGGGGAAGGGATATACACACTTGGTGCTCTCTCTCCTGAAGAAAGCAAAAGACCTGGGAGGAGAACGGGGCAGCAGTGCTCTGTTTCGTGGAGCATTCGAGACCAGAAGACCAGCCTTTGGCACCTGGGCCATTGAGGAGTACCCAACCCATTACACGCTCGCCGACGTGAGGACAAGAAGAACTTCTCTCTCACGTTCCATGTCTTTCCTGGGTCCTCCAGTAACTCCCTCCATGAACTAGAGGATCTGAATAACCAAAGGAACAAATTCACCATTTCTGTTGTAACCAAAGAGAAATGCTAATTGTTTTCTTCCCTCTGTTCTTGCCAAGTTTCCATCAGAAAACCCATTTAATGTGACTATAGGGCCTGAAAAAGAAAGAAGCAAAATATCTATTTTTGCTTATATCTATTTGCTTACATCTATTTTGCTTATAACTACCTATATCTAAATGTAAAAATACCTATTTTTACATTTTTGAAAAATCCATAAGTTATCTTCTAACATTCTGATAAACAGTAAGTTTGATTTCAAATCCCTTGTCTTTATATCATACCACATATCCATAGCACAGAATGAGGGCAATCCAAGGATACAAGGCCGGATCCTTCTCTCAGTTATCACATCTCACCCGACACAGTAAAGACTGTGGAATTACTAATAATCCAGCGGTTTATTAATGCTCCTTATCCTTTATCTACTCCATTCATTCCCATCTAGCCACCTATCAAATTCTCTGATGTTGCCTTCTCTATAATTCATAGGGCGTCCTTTCATTTGAAATTATTTCCCACTACTAAAGCTATCAAACTGATTTTCACCTTCCATTTTGTCACCTATGAGAAACATTTCCTGAGTAAATGAAAATGAATTCTCTCCATCTTATCTAATCAAAAGCCACTGTACCACAAGAAAAAAATAAACAGGTGCTTCATAGTACATAGAGCACTTGTGAGAATAATTTATATAATTTGATTCTCACTGCCAGAGAGAGAAAATAATTTCCTTGAATGGAACACCGAATAGATAACAAAGCTAAAACTACAAAGTGGCCACCAAGTCTGAAGGCATAGACAATACGATTTCATAATGGGCTATAATATTATATCATTAAGCCAGTTATTGCATATTCACCTATGTTTCCAGACTTGGTGGCCACCCTGTAAAACCCAGATCTTCTAGCCATAACCTGTTTTCCTTGATTCCCTGCACGTTACCCTGAAGCACTAAAGAAGGCAGCAAAGGAAAAGACCATATTTAAATTGGATGATATTTAAAAATTTATAAACCAGGTTTCATAGTCTGTTCTCCAACTTAAATTCACAAACACATTGTGCACGGAGATTAAAAGAAGCAATTAATATTCTCTCAATGCCTACTATATAAAACCTCACTTCCTGTGAGGGCACACGTAGTTAAGAACTTTACCTACAGTATCACACTTAATCCTCGCAGTAGTCCCATGAGGTATCATTATCTTCTTTTTATAAATAAGGAAGCTGAAGGTTCTAAGAGGACAGATCACTAGCCCAGTGTCACACAGCTAGGCAGTGGAGGAGCAAGGATGAAGCTACGTCTTCTGATTCCAGCTGCAGTATTATTTCCACTACCCCAGTGAAACATCCTTTACATGTTCCATGACATGCCACTTACTGACCATTTCACTGCCTTCTTCCACAGAGAGACTTCTTCCTCCCTGCTTCTAAAAACTAATCCATGAGCAAATCTGTAGTCTAAGCTGGCAAGAAGAAAAAAGTTCCTCAACAATGCCTGGCACATAGCAAGCACTAGAGAAATGTTAGCTAGGCTTACTATTATTATGGAAAGACTGACCATTCCATCTTTTAATATAACAGTTCCATATAACAGTATTCTTTTCCTCAAGCAGTTCTTTAATATTAACAGAATCCCTCCCTATGCATGTCAAATCAGTGTGAAGAGTCTTTTTCACTCAGACTAAAATTTTACCTTTGGGAAATTTACAGTTAGATATGTATAAGATCATAAGCATATTTTATAACCAAGACTACACAAAAACACTCTTTCTCCCAACTAAAACTACAATTCAAAGTGCATTCAACAAACTACATCTTTCATATATATATATATATATATATATATTTTTTTTTTTTTAAGATTTTGGTTTTTTTTTTGATGTGGACCATTTTTAAAGTCTTTATTGAATTTGCTGCAATACTGCTTCTGTTTTATGTTTTGGTTTTTTGGCCCTGAGTCATGTGGGATCTTAGCTCCCCGGCCAGGGATCGAACCTGCACCCCCTGCATTGGAAGGCGAAGTCTTAACCACCGGACTGCCAGGGAAGTCCCACTACATCTGTCTTGAGGTATGGAGATGTCATGAAGAGAGCCTTGAATGACATATCAAAAAAACAAGATTCAATCTCACCTCTTAAGACTAAGCATGTGACCTGCGTATGACCCTTAACCTTCCTGAGGCTCAGAGTCCATCATCCACCTTACCTAACTTGGAAGGTTACTGTGATCATTAAAGAGGTCAGGGATCCCAGAAGGCTCCTCATCCCTTACCCAGGGCAAAGAAAGTTGGCTTCAGATTCTTTTAGTCAAAGGGCCAGGGGACTGAAGTAGAAACCGATATTTCCAAATCTGGTTTAAGTAAACCATCAACAGCCTGTAGGCAAATATCAAGTAACTGGGGAAGCCAGAGGAGAAGTGAATTCACTATCATCCAATAGGCTAGGTCCTCCAGAACATCTGAAACACCAAACTGAAACCAATACCACAAACGGGCTTTGTTACAGTTTATAGAAATTGGATCACAATGAACTATTTATGATTATATCATTTTTTTAAAAATTGGCTAGCCTGGAAACCTAGCCACTGAATGTTATTTCTATGGGAAACTGTATTTCATGATTCAATTCAGAAATCCAAACACTGGGAATGTATCTTATTTCTTTCCAGTTCCAAGAGCTAACAGAGACTCCCTTCTGATCCTCTTTGGCATATTTAGGCAGTCTCTTTCACTCTTTGGGCCTGTGGCCATTCAGATATGAGATGTCAGATGGGGACAGTCAGGACATAATAACTATATACTACCTTTCACTTTTTTTGGAGGGGGCAGTATCACAACACATTCCTATTTATAATCTCATTTTATCTACAATTGCCCAGTGAGGTATGTAGGGCAAATAGCATTATTCCTCATTTTAGAAATGAGGAAGCTGAAGCACAGGTTTCCGTGACTTGTCCAAGGTCATAGCCTGGCAGAACAAGGATTAGAAGTCAGATCTTTATTTCCCAGCCCAACGCTCTTATCAATGAAACATCAACTGTTGAGAAAAGGGGGAAAGGAAGTGAAGGTGATTATGATTTACTGAGACTTTTTGTCTAATTTCGTCTGACATTGTGAATTTTCATTAATTTCCTTCTTCATTGTTGCCTGATGAGTTAGTCACTAAAACCATAAGATCAGAAAGTATAAATTGTTTTATATTATTTCCTCATTGTTACAGATAGATGTTCAAGTTTAAGTGTTTCATAATAAAGTGACTCAGAGACTAACCAAGCCCAATCTACATTAGTCACTTGTTGAACTGTTACATGAGATTTCTGCAAAACTCTTGGGGCCAGGGGGCGGGGGGGCGGGGCAGAAGTAAGCATTTACCAAAAGGATGACTAAATTAAGGACAAAAGGTGAGTGTAAAACTTACACATTTTTTCCTTCCAGTTTAAGCTGTGGCATGAGAAAATAAACACAAGGAAACAAAACACAAGTCACCTATTACCATTTATTCCGAATTTAGGAGGTTTAGAAGAGTTCACCAGTTTAAATCAGCATGTGGTGGACACTCTCGAGACAAGGGAAAGAAGTTAAAAGTTAACAGGACAGAACAATGAGCCTTTGCCTTTATATAGCACTTCTACCTCTCAAGTGCTTTCACATAGGCTATCTCATTTCTTAATCAAGAACTTGCTCTGTCATAGGTAGGTGCAGATATTACTAGGTCATTTTGCAAACGTGCTTAAGGTCAACACAGCTTTTCAGTACACAGGTGTAGAAAAAACCACAATAATTAAACTGAACAGTAAGACCAAACAATTTACTATTGTAATGGGATCATACACACTTTACCTTACAAAGCCAACACATTTTCATTCCACATTCTGGCAGAGCAATACCATTACTATTATAGGAAATGTGGCATGACATATTCTAATTTCATCTATATTATTTATAGGTGCTTTAAGTAATATGTTAAGTATTTCTTCTAAGAAAAAATTGAGCATATGATATTTTTGCTTAGGCTTTTTAAAACACTGTGTAACTATACCTCATGAGCCGTATTTAATTTCTGATTTTGTAAGAGGAATGCTCTGAATACACCCAGCATTTAGTCCATTTAGAGTTCTGATTTAGCATTTCATGTGGTTTTACTGGCTTCTGTGTCATGGTAGGGGCTAAAATAAACCTCAGGGTGACAGAGAGTAACCTGATGGGTGGAGAGGGTTTGCTCCACACTACCAGTAACATTCCAAGAATCACAAATAGATGAGACAACTGGAAGGCACTGAAGCATGTGAGACCCCTGCGTGTCAGCCAAGGAGAAAGTAAAAAGCAAGCAAGTCAGGACGTCTGGAAATCAGTCACGTGATGCAATCGTATTAAACTATTCCTGGTTACTGTTTTCAATTTTAAGTAACAATGACTTGGTCTTTCTAAATATCATTTTCTTTTTTTAAAAATTAATTAATTAATTAATTTGGGGGGCTGTGCTGGGTCTTCGCTGCTGTGAGCGGGCTTTCTCTAGTTGCGGCAAGCGGGGTCTATTCTTCGTTGTGCAGCATGTGGGCTCAGTAGTTGCAGCACGTGGGCTCAGTAGTTGCGGCACGTGGGCTCCGTAGCTGTGGCACGTGGGCTTTGTCGCTCCACAGCATGTGGGATCTTCCCAGACCAGGGATCGAACCCGTGTCCCCTGCATTGCCAGGTGGATTCTTAACCACTGGACAACCAGGGAAGTCCAAAATATCATTTTCTATTAGAAGATAATTGAATGATTATTTTAAGATGAAATAAAGGAGAGAAGAAATAATTAAATTGATTTGGTGAGGACAGCACATAAGGATTTTCACTATTTTAAAGAATCCTGTATTATGTGACACAAATTTCCCTTAAAAAAAAAAAAAGAGGATGGGACTTCCCTGGTGGCGCAGTGGTTAAGAATCCGTCTGCCAATGCAAGGGACATGGGTTTGATCCCTGGTCCAGGAAAACCCCACGTGCCGTGGAGCAACTAAGCCCCTGCACCACAACTACTGAGCCTGCGCTCTAGAGACCGCGAGCCACAACTACTGAAGCCTGCGTGCCTAGAGCCCGTGCTCTGCAACAAGAGAAGCCACCGCAATGAGAAGCCTGTGCCCCACAAGGAAGAGTAACCCCCGCTTGCCGCAGCTAGAGAAAGCCTGCGCGTGCAGCAATGAAGACCCAAGGCAGCCAAAAATAAAAATAAATTAGGGGGAAAAAAAGCCCAAAAAGAAATGAAATTTCAGAAAGTTCAAGGGGTTAAAAATATCAGGCTGGCCATGACACAAAAGAATGAAAGTCACTATTGCTAGAAGCTTTATGCTTTAAGGGAGAAACAGAATGAAAAGAAATCCTCACCATTCTCTCAATGACAGTTCACTGGGCACTGGCTCCACTTCAGAATGAAAGAGCTTTCCTTACCAGTACAACTGCAAACTCACACAGGGCTTGAAAAATTAAATCCATTTACAGTCTCTCCATTTATACACTTTCTTTTCTTTCATTTGTCAACGATTCATACAGATTACACATTTGAAACAGAGCTGACAACTTGCATATGATACATCAGAGGGGTAAATCCAACACATTTTTCTCTCCCAATATTTGTTCAAATGGGTGCTACTAATAAAAAAATATTATTTAAAGATGGAAATGTAAGTGAAGATATATTTCTCTCTGTGCACTTGGGTATATATAATTATGCTATTTATTGAACTATCTTGCTTACATCTTTAAGTAATTTTTGTTTACTTTGGAAAACATCAAATGTTATTCGTGAATTACCGAAGTTTTCACTTAGTTGTCTGGTCCGTATCTCTAGTGTGGCTCCCCCTCCATTGCCATTAACTAGCATATTTTTTTTTTTTTTTTTTTTGCAGTACGCGGGCCTCTCACTGTTGTGGCCTCTCCCATCGTGGAGCACAGGCTCCGGACGCGCAGGCTCAGCGGCCATGGCTCACGGGCCCAGCCGCTCTGTGGCATGTGGGATCTTCCCGGACCGGGACACGAACCCGCATCCCCTGCATCGGCAGGCAGACTCTCAACCACTGCACCACCAGGGAAACCCTAACTAGCATATGTTAAAGGGAGCAGTCTCTTTGTCATTGCTACAGACAGAAGTAGACTTATTGATCCGGGGACTTCACATCCAACTGGCCAAATGCCATGCATCTCACTGGCCTGCTCCCCCATATTCTGCCCAATCCTTTTGGCTTACAACAGTATGAGCACCAACTTCCCCCCAACATCCTCTCTGCCCCCATTACCAGAAGACTCCTTCTAAGGAAAGAAGCCCTTCCTTCAACCTCTCAAGGACATAATCATCTCTGCCCTTTCCCAACGGTTTCCTGCAGCCTACTCTACTGTCTAAATTTTAACTCAAATTTCCTCTTCAGATACTATTTAAATTTGATCAAAGGAAATGACTTCTCCTTTACAGAACTCTCCGGGCAACTTTATAAACGAGTCTTGACAGAACTGTTTTAGGTGCTTTCATGCTATCACTTTTCATCGTTTCCAGAACTCTCTGACCTATATTCTATCACCCCCACTTTAAGAAGAAATTGAGGCTCAGAGTGAGAGGGTAGAAAAGCCGGAATTTAAGCAAAGGCTCTTCTCCCTTACTCTGAATTTCTTAAGCATGTTTTTATTGTCTGTGTCAAACTATTTCACTGTTAGTACTATTTTGTAGCTATTTTATATACACACGTCAAGAGGCTTTTGTCTCTTCATTAGACTAAGCATACTATTGGCGCTAACTGAACAGCTTAATGATGAGATTAATAAACAAGCAACTGCTTTCAACTCCACACTCTGCAAATGCATTCATTTTACAGTGAATCTTAACATTTGGTGATCCATTCCGTGGTTCGAACTATTTTCCCATCTCTCTTCTGCAGTTAGCCTACACTCTTTCACTGCCCATGAGCACCACTGCTAGATAGTGGGGAATGGCCAACATCTCAAGATCTTTAATACTTATCAAGTACAGTGAAAAGTCTGACATGGAAGGAGGCTCAAGTGATTATCTAAAATAAGGGTTTGATGCTACATACGGACTATGCCCAACGTCAGAAATAAGCAGGAGTTTGCTATATTAAAGAACATTCACATCATTTAAATAATTCAAGTGGGACTTCCCTGGCAGTCCAGTGGTTAAGACTCCGAGCTCCCACTGCAGGGGGCGTGGGTTCGATCCCTGGTCGGGGAACTAAGATCCCTCATGCCGCGTGGCACAGCCAAAAAAAAAAAAAAAAAAAAAAAAAATTCAAGGAGTTACCTGCCAGAATTGCCCAGTACCACTGAGGCCAAGGTGTTCAATAAGCATTGAGAGTTGTGCTGAACCAGGTCTTTCAAAGTCTGTATGCTTTTTTCTGTCCACACTGCTGCTGTGTCCTTTCTACCTAAACTATCCCCTCCTCTCTTCATTTCCTTGAAAACTTTTCCTTCTCTCCACTTTCCTGAACCAATACCCCACACTGGGGGTCTTGTTGGCTTCAAAGAGACATAGCCAAGCAACCATTGAATGTTTTTAAAAACTTTTCTTTCCTCTCTTTCACTGTTGGAATAACACATAGTCTTTTCAGAGTCCTGGCCCTTTCCTGATCTTCTGCATAGAAACATCTTGTAGGTCCATTTTAGGTAGGGGGTTTGATATACTCCCCAGTTCCCTGGATGTCACAAAAACTCTACCACAAATTGCTGAATCCATCTTTTAGCCTCTTCTGTAAGGTACAGGGATTGAGACTACAGAAGCGTTTTCCAAACTGGGTTCTGTAGAGTACCAGTCCTTCCCCCAAAGAGGTTTTCAAGTAAGGTTAGGAAATTACTAAATATTCCTCCTTTGGAGAATCACAGTGCATAAAAGCATATTAAGGGCTTTGGAGTCTTTAAGGAAATTCTTTTAATCAAGCACTCTCCAAACTTATTTGACCACAAAATCCTTTTTTCCTATTATACTTACTCACATCGCGATTAATTAGTATTACAGAGCAAACTTCTGAAAATGCTGCATTAGAGGCACATTAAGACCCAGTAGAGTGTAGACGTTTTTATAATTATGAATAAAATCCAACGCTTAGTACCTAAAAAACACGAAGATGGATTTCTATAAACTACCCATGATAAGAAGTCTTAATATGGCACAAGACCAGAATGTTCACCTATTAGTAGCTACTTCACTTGGTAACCTAAGAGATTTATATCTGGATTCTTTCCTATAGAGACAACTCAATTAGTGAAATACTATATCCAGACCTAACTCTCTCTGTTAGCATTAGAAAAAATGCTACCAAACACAACCTTAATTTCGGAATAACTACAGAGGGAGTTCTAAAGGAACGGAATAGAAATTAATTACCAGTAATCACACATTCCAGGGCCAAGAGGCTGAAGAGTGAATACCTACGTCAACTTTTTTTCCCCCTGGTTAATTTCCACATCTGGGCAATATTCCTACAGATGAAAAGGCTTATATGTGGAGCATCTGTTAACTTTGACAGGAAAGGTGTTAAGAGACCACACACCACCATGGAGGGCGGGCAGTGGAGAAGAGGGGGATTCCACAGTACTTTCCCACTTGGCTCCAAGAGATTCTCACTAATTCCACTGTCCTCTCTCACCTTCTTGCTATTCTGCTGACAACAGTCATTTCTCTCATGCTCAGGAATCTTCTGTCCTCAACTGTCATAATCCCAAATAAATTTACCCTGCTTCCTCTTCTGTCAATGATTCACAATGTGAGGTGCATTCTTAGATGCAGTCAGAAGATGGTGATAGCCAATAAATCACATCCTCTGCCCTGGAACTTTCTTCCGATACTATAAATTTTTAGCTTTCTAAGTGAGAAATGCTCCCCAAATCTGGTATAACTAAAATAGTAACTCCCAACTTACAAGATAGCTCATAAGATTTCATGTTAAAGCAGAAGATGTTAAGGTAACTTTAAAATAAGATTTACGAAAGGCAAAGCTTACCAGTTGATGAAGGGTGAAGGGTGAAGAGGCATAGGGAAGTGATATTAAAAACATTCTAAACTAGTTGCATAATGTCAAGGCTGAGGTAAGCTATACCTTTGACCCACCTTGTTCTTTTATTATATCTGAGATTGTGTTGGTTTCAACAACTTACGTGAGGTATATTTCCACTCTTCTAACTCTCAACATGCTACTTTTAAAATGCAGACTAAATGTTCAGGTTAGCTTAGCAAGTAAAAGTCACAGTACACAGGACATATCCATGAACAGATTTATAAGAAACAACACAATAAACCGATCCAGCAACTAACTGCCCCTGTTAGGTTAAGAAGAAAAATATCCTCCCTCCCTACGCTTTTGGTAGGAACTGTTATAAAAAACTGATTTAAAAAACCGCAACAGGGACTTCCCTGGTGGCACAGTGGTTAAGAATCCGCCTGCCAATGCAGGGGACACGGGTTCGAGCCCTGGTCCGGGAAGATCCCACATGCCGAGGAGCAACTAAGCCCGTGCGCCACCACTACTGGGCCTGTGCTCTAGAGCCCGTGAGCCACAACTACTAAGCCTGCGTGCCACAACTAGTGAAGCCCACGCGCCTAGAGCCCGTGCTCTGCAACAAGAGAAGCTACCACAATGAGAAGCCCACGTACCGCAATGAAGAGTAGCCCCCGCTCACCGCAACTGGAGAAAGCCTATGCAGCAACAAAGACCCAACGCAGCCAAAAATAAAAATAAATAAATTTATTTAAAAAAACACACACACACACAACAAATATGTGGCAGCAATCTGATTCAAATGCTTCCAAATCTTAGATAATCTCTAAGATGCATGTAGCCCAAAACAGAGTAATAGAGGAAGGTGAAGAAAATTCAACACTCTGGATTTTCCATAAAGTAACATGCTAAGGTAGCACCTACTAAAAGAACCATATATAGGTAAAATCTGACAATTCTTTTAAGATTTGAAGTTTGTTGCAGTAATATTGCACTATTAAGTATCATGATAAAGAAAATGCAAAGTATAATGTGAATCCTAAGCTTTAGTTATTTTTGCTAAACTCTAGGACTAGGCTGCTCATCAAAAAGCACAGGAAATATATATTTTACCACTGACTGCTAATATTATCTACAACTAATCTGAACCTGTTAGGTCATTTGTCATTTAGCTTCAGGGGGCCCATCCTTTCTCACTATGAGAATTAACACTATAAAAAAGTTGCGAAGACCACCCCAACGATACTGGTGGACGCTTTATCATCTCTTATTTGAAAAAACACATACCTGAGAATAGATTTGAAGATTCCTTGAATTAAGCTGGTGCCCACCCTCTGGAATCTGAAGCCCACGATGGACTCCACGTTTAGTTTAAAACCACCACATAAATCCAGAACCAGAAATACACAGTATTACCACTGTTTATTCAATACATGATAAAGAGTCTCACTTCAAGAGGGATAACCCATTTGACAAGTGAACTGGCTTGAGAAGCAGAATACTGGTAATGAAATTATTCTTAAATCAACTACTGCCATAACTTGCTTTAATAAGCACAGTTCCTGGCACATGGTAGCCGGTCACATCTGTGGATGAATGAATCCTCGACCAACCTTAGGTAGGTTACTCAACTACTCTATAGACTTTAAACTTTCTATGTATAAAAATCGGCTTTCTCTGGCTTAATTTTCTCAAATTAAGCCTTTGGATTGATCAAGGCACTCTGACACTCTGACACTGAGGAAAAAAAAAAGATGCTTCCATTTCATGCAAAAGTCACATAGACAGGGAAGTTATATATCATGATCCCCATGTTGAGGCTCATTTGACTTTCATCTTAGATTCAATATCACTTCATCAGGAAGGAGTCCCCTAACCACCAACCCACTCCCCCCCCAGCAGATATGCCCCCTGAGTTATTAACTCCTTGAAAACTTTATTTTCCCTTTGTAGTACACAGCACAACAATCATTAAATAACATCTGTATTGTTCTTTGTTAAATGTTTGTCTCCCTCTCTAGGCTTCAGACATTCTGAAGGTGAGATCATATGGGCTTTGCTGATTGACCTCCTCTTTCTTGCACCTAGAAGTACCTGGCACACGTATGTTTAGAAAATATTTGTTCAGTGAATGTTTGAGAACAAAAAGCCAGCCAATGGTGCCCCTTCAAGATACTCAAATAACAAAAGCTTAGAAATCAAGGAAGGGAACGTTAGGTCATCAAAAGCTAATGTTCAGAACATCACTCTGTTCTCAACATGAAACTGAGAGAAGTTTTTCCTCAGCAGTAACAGCAATAAAAGAAGTAAGTGTATCATAGCATATCTATGTGCCATTTTATACCTTTCAAAACACTTTCATCACGTGTAGTCTCATGACTGAAAGTCTCCAAAGCGTTCATACAGAAATTCTGTTTACGGTTCTACATGTTTTAAAGAGTTGTGACAGGTATATAGCCCACTTATCCTGAAAGATTTTATAAATAACTTATAGACTGTCTGGGAATTTTTTTTCCCCCCTTAGGTGCTCACTGCATGATATTCCCTCTACAAAACAGCTGGGACAAAGTCCCTTTTTTTTTTTTTTTTTTTAAGTTTCAGAGCGCTGAAATAAATACTGATTCCAAATAAAGTCTTCAGCTCTATTCTTCAGCTCTAGCAGCTCTATTTTCTTAAAGGACAAAGAAAGGCAATCTGAGAGCTTCTGTTGGATGCCAAAGGGACTTCCCAGGGATTGTTGGTAAATTGAACCACATCTAAGGTTCCAAAGTAAACTTCTAAAACCTTTTCAGCGGTGTATAACCTTCAGAATTCTGTGAAGGTGAGAGCAGGAGCGAGATCTTTATTTAAATGATAAACTTTAATGCTCTTTGATGATGACAAAAATTTTTTTAACTTTCTATGACTATATGAAAATTCATAAACAGAAAGACCACGGGGTGGATGAGAATCTTGGCAAATGATACAGGAATGGAAGTACTGCAGCTCTTAAAAGTCTATGACAGAGCAGAAGTGAAATGAGACTCAACAGGGGCTCCTATTTTCTGTATTCTTTCCTAATAATCTGACTTAAAACAATTTCTTTGTTTTAGAGATCATAAAGACCTCATATTGTAAACTTTACCCGCTTATAGCTAATCCTATATGATTCCTGAATTCCAGAGGACAGGTCAAAGCCAATAAAAGTTTTATTTCAAAGCCCTGAAATAAAGTGAGCAAAGTACTCGTTAAGAAAGATCCAGTTCCACCTTCCTCAGGAGTATGTTTGGAAATCTGGGTTTGTAATAAAATAGTATCTTTATCTCCATCAAATTTTATGAATGTCAAAGTGTTTGATACACAATATCTAATCTGATTCACATAATAATCTTGTGAAATAGGCAGGCCAAGAATCTTATAGATGAAGAACACGAGATTCCAAGAGGTTAAGTTTCTTGACCCGGGATCATAACTTAGAAAATGGAAGCACCAGGGTTGGAAGAATTTCTGATCCCTAGACCACTGCTATTTCTATAGCACAGAACAGCTATACCATTCTGGACTCTCTGAATCTGCTGTTCATTCTTTATTCCTCATCAAAACAGGCAATAAGATAGCAATGTCCATAAATGTCCATACTATGTAAAGAGTACACAGTATATAAAGAGGGTAAAATATTCCCCTTAATATAATGGTCACATCCCCACTATGTCCCTATATGGTTTTAGGTCTTAGAAATCTTATTAAACTATGATTTGCTATTCTTGGTCTCATATCAAGCTTATATAGAGAGCACAACTTTGCATGAGAAAAAAACCGCAATAAACATGTGTTCTCTTATTAAAGACCAGGGACCTTCCCGACAAGCATTAGAATCACTAAATCCAAGTTACTCCATAGTCTAGCGTAAGGTTAGGGCTGAAAAGCTGGATAAAACTCCAATTATATTCTTTCCTGATTAGTAGGGTGGGTGTAATGGGATGAGGCCTCAGGATGAAAGAAATGCTATTAACTACTGAATGTGCATGAGGGTGAGCGTTGCTTTTTCTTTTTTTATGACTCAGTTTTTTGAAGGGGGAAAAGTCCAATTCTTCACGTAAAAATACCTTACATATCTGTGAATCCTAGGGTTTAATAGAAAAAAAAAAATCCACATTAAGTTCTTCAACTTCCAAAATCTGTTTTCTTATCTATAATGTACATCGTGCTGTAATATTTGCAAAACATCAAGGTTAAAGATAGAAAAGCCTATCAAATAACCTCCATAGAATGTTAAGGGTCAAGGCAGGATTGATCTATACAATAAGCTTAACTCTGATCTTTGGTAACGAACACACTTTATTCTATAAAGTCAGCCTTGTTCTTTTAAGGCAGTGGTTTTCAACCTTGGATACATAACAGAATGGGTTTTTAAAAAATACTGGTGCCCCAATCCTTCTTCAGATCAATGAAATCAGAATCTCTTTAGTGTAGGGTAGGGACTGGCTGTTTCTAGGGGTCAGCTGGAGTTGAAAACCTCTGGTCTAAGTGCTTTGCTATCTAGTTGAAGAATCTAACATGACATCATTTTCATATTTTCCTATGGAAGGAATATTCACAGTCCCAAGACAGTCACAATGGTTAGAAACACCAGAAATGTACAAGTTGAGTGAGTGTATTACTTGGCTATAAGCAGACATTCTTAAGTTAGTCACAACTGCTACACTTAATAAATATTAACCATTAAAAAAACAGAAAAAAAATTTTAAAGAAAGAAAACAGAAAAACTGCATATAACCATGAACATATATACCCATTTAACTATAGCTTAGTATTAAACCATATTCAAAAATTTATCTCCCACTGAATAGTAGCCAATCTTATAAAGCATTTTATTTTTGGAATTTTCCCATAGATAGAAGTAAGAAAAAGCAAATAAAGAAACCAGAAGTACAAGACATCCTATTACACAGGTATATGAAATCAGTTCAAAGGGGAGTTTCCACTGCTCTGAGGACAAAGCACTTCTCAGAAGCATTACTGCAATCATACTGCTCATTTCTTGCTCAACACAGTACTGCTGAAAAGGATGTTGCTGTGTTCCCACCTTAACTGCCTTGTGTGCTGTTCCTGTGACATGCTGGAGCCAACAAAGACAAGTTTGGCTTCTGGAAAAACCAAAAGGCCATGCTTCTCTATTTGTAACCTTGCTCTAAAACCTCTCCCTATTATCTGATTCTATGAATTTTGCAATAGCTGCATATTCGTTAAAGCTGGAGAATGAGTAACTAAACCTGGTCTCAATTGTATGCTTAAGCAAATATAACAATAAAAACAAGTCCTACGCAATTTGTAGCATTTTATAAAAAACTGCTCACATTCGAAGGAGGCTTAGACTAAAAAATTCGAGACCAAAAAATGCAAGGAAATCTAAAACAGATGTAATATCCTAATTAAACCTAGGTGGCCTATCTGGGAAAATATTTAAGATTCCTATTCTATGAACTTCCTGATTAAGAAGAGATTAATAGCTACTACAGTAAGGATAAGAAATTATTAAAGGTTAGAAAAGAATTTTGATTTGTGTTTCTAAGTCAGTGAGCTGTAACCAAATATAACTAGGTGAGTGGTATAAACTTACATGGTTTATTGTAGATTGAACAGCCTTTAAATAATGGTTTAGTTCCCGATCCATCATTGCGAATTCAACCATTGCCTTATCCATACTGTATTCACTACTCACTTCAGCTGAAAAAGAAAGGAAAGCAATGATCATTTTCCATTTAAAATGCCGTATTTGGAAAAAGCTGTACCAACATAATTTATCAGTCAATGGTCTATCTAAATGATTTTGTAAAGGTATTGCATATTTTTTTAAATGCCTTCAATATATGCCTGCTTCATTCAAAATTCAAAGACACCCAGTAGAAAAAGTCTCAAAGGTGGAAATGTAGACTCAGACTCAGGAGTTCCAGGCTGTGCCACCTACCTGGACAATCTTAAATCAACCACTACACTTTTCTCAGCCTCAGTTCCCTCATCCATTGAAGCAGCCCACTTATATATCTGCACATGAACCTTGTAGTATTGTTAAAGATCAAATAAGGAAGATTTCCACTTCTAGTAATGGTAGGTTGGGTTATGTGGACCAATCCTCCTACTGAAGACAACTAAAATGACTGGAGGGCTTCCCTGGTGGCTCAGTGGTTAAGAATCCGCCTGTCAATGCAGGGGACACGGGTTCGGGACCTAGTCGGGGAAGATCCCACATGCCGCAGAGAAACGAAGCCCGTGCACCACAACTACTGAGCCTGCGCTCTAGAGCCTGTGAGCCACAACTACTGAGCCTATGTGCCACAACTACTGAAGCCCGTGCACCTAGAGCCCGTGCTCTGCAACAAGAGAAGCCACAACAATGAGAAGCCAGTGCACGGCAGTGAGGAGTAGCCCCCCGCTCCCCACAACTAGAGAAAGCCCGCATGCAGCAACCAAGACCCAACACAGCCAGAAATAAATGAATAAATAAATTTATAAAAATGAATAAATAAGTAAAATGATTGGATAAAATAGGAAAAAGAGCAATCTCCTTAAAAACAAAAGGGTCACAAGATAGTAAGAAACAACCAGGGCAAAATTAGGGAAAACCAAAAAAAGAGAAGCTGAACACAGGAAATCAAAGTTGCATACCCTCCCCCAGTAAACTGGGTCCCCACTCATCAGAATAAAGATGAACCGTAAGTAATCCCACTCTGCTCCTCCAGGCTGCAGGGAGGTTGGCCTTGGCCACTGAGCAGAACAGAGGGAAGAGAGAGAGAGAGAAAACAAACATGTTTCTGAAAAACTGTATCAACAAGCCACAGCCTGGGTTTGCAGCCTGGGTTCCCCTCACCTGAGTGGTGCTGGGAACCTGAGCTCTGATGTTGGTAGGAGGTGGTCTCACAATGAAAGTACCCACACGTACTCCCCTCTGGAAAAGACACCTGTATCTGAGGCCTCAAATAACCCTACAAATAATTGTTAAGGATAATGAGTAGATTACAGGGGGAAAAAAATAAAAACAAAACAAAAAACCTTACAAGGAAAAACACAAGAAAACAAGCCAAAAAGAGTAAAAATCAGCAGAAACAGATTCCCAAATGTTTCAGATATCAGTCAGAGCATGAAACAACTATACTTACTATATTTAAAAATTAAAAGACCCTCAGAAAACAGGAGACTATAGAAAGCGACTAGTAGATCGGAAAAGCAAGATAATATTCTTCAAAGTGCTTTTAAACTTTTTTTTTTAAGCTCTAGACACACAATTTAATAATAGATCGGGAAAAGATAGAGAACACAGGATAATAAAAACGTTAACATTAAAAAAGCTGAAAGAAATGAAAATAAAACTGGAGTCCTTAAATCATATTAGGGGATGCACACACTCAAAGACTCTTCATTCAAATAACTTGGCTCAGACAAATGGCAGTATTTCCTGTCTACTCTGAAGAACAGTACAACAGTTCATCTCTAAGTCATGAAATAATATAAAACCCACATGCATTTGGCTTTTAAAAAATGATTTTCCTGGACTTCTAAATTATGCTTTAGTTTTACAGTAGTCAATTATAAGCACCCTCCATAAAATATCTTCTGGTAGAATATCTCTTGGCTGGTAACACCCAGACTTCACAGAATATTCATATCCCTCAATATAAGCTTTTTTTTTTTTTTTTTGAGGAGTGGGAAGGGGCAATGTTTATATAAGAAAAATTTGTATTTACATTCCCCAAATTAAATACATTTTTAACAAAGCGGTATATGAGAAAGGTCTCAAGTCATATTCCATATAAAATTGTTAGACCGTTTGAAAATTTCCAAACATCAATGAAAGAGACATGTTGCTTAGCTGTTGCTGGTACCAACGTGTATCTATTGCCATATATACAACAAATGTTTGTTAAAAATCCTATTAATTGCTTGATGATCAGGAAGAGAATTTTAAACAATTTATATCCTAATAATGATGGGTTGTGACTTATACAGGCATTTTACTGTATATAGTTACATTTAAGTAAATTGGTTAGGGGTTTGGGGTTGGCCTGTAATTTAATTTTTTCCCATTTAAAATAATGAAAAAAAGAAAAAAAAAAGAAGAAAGAAAGAAAAATAGGCCCCCGGTTTCACACAAACCTTATCTAGTTAAAGGAAATGATGATGTGTGTGTGAGTGTGTTTTTTTCCTTTTCTTAGTGGAATCAGTATATTTTATGTGTAATAGATTCTGACACTGGGACCATTGAAAAAGTGGGTCAAGCTGGTAACCTGAGCAGAGACTAACAGCATAAACTGCTTTATCAAAAGTGCAATAATTAGTGGCAACTTCAACCTAAACAGAAACTCACTAAAGGATGTATCAGCAGCAAAAGTCTTTCAAGTATGAGAAATAAAAATGTGTCAGGGGCTTAAATCAGTAGGAATTGACATAACGTTGGCAACCTCCCTCTGGAATTAAATGAGTTAATTTTTTAAAGCACTTAAAAATATGCCTTCGACATTAAAGTTTTCAGAGTAAGCAGGATGATGATTCTCATTATCAAGGTCCATAGACAACAGCAAGACTTGAACCAGATAACAATTTTAAATACAAGGCCAAGGAGACCTTCCCTGCAAAGGAGAACGTGAGCGATGGCTGCCAGTATTTGATGGCACGAAGCCTAAGGGAAGTACCTGAGGAGGCCAACTGCGGACATGCAGCCTCAGCTAAGGCTCCAGGGCCCAAGAATGTTGGGACAAGCTAAAGAACCTAAGTGATGAATAGTGCAGCCTGAGGCGACTAAGGGGAAACACCAGAAGAGAGCAGGAAGCTACTCCTGAGAAGAACCGAGAACCACACCACACCACACCTGGAAGTGATGCTCAGTCAGATAACTTCCGGCTCAAGTCAATGTTTTCATCTGCTGGGGAAAAGGGCTTGGAGAGACTAGAGACGGAAGACAAGAGACTCCCACAATGGCATCTGGAAGACAGGTCATGAGAACATCCGTATCAAGTAGTTGTTAACCCCTGTCTCCCTTATTATTACAATAAAGCCTCTTTCTAAGTATGTTATTTGTGTTCATGTTTCAGAAATACCAGGCAAAGGAAGGCACAGGGAATGTGTCCTGTTCCACTAAAGAACTGAGGTGGGGAAAGAGCATAGTGTTGCATGAAAAAGGCTAAATAAAGCCCTGAAGAACTCAGGAGGAAAAGAGGGATAAACACATAAACAGGGAGCTGGCTGTTGACTAAAAAGTGGCTGGGGCGTTGGGGAGGTGCAGAGAGACTGACCAGCTAGAGGTTCCCTGCTCCTTCATTCCACAGTATATAATCCCACTACCAAAATTCTCCCACTCTCACAGGGAAAGCCCTTCGTAAAAATCCACACCAACCAAATCCTACACATCCTTCAAGGGCTGAGCTCAGGCCCTACCTGCTTTTAAACTCTGCCAGCCTAGAAGGATCTCACTTAATTTATCTTAAAAACTATACTTGATACTTTGGCACTTTGAACCATAAACAATCTTGTTTTCTTATATGAATTTGTCTCATTTTTCCAAACAGACTTTAATCCATTTGAGGGCAAGAATGATGGATCCAACAAAGAACTATAGGAACTCTTCCTTCAATATTCTTATATGGCTATCATATAATAAATTTGAAAATTAAACTTTCACCAAACCAGAAATTGTCCTGCCTCTGATATTCAATTGAATTAAAATGCAAGGAAGACATGTAATATAAACTTATTTGCCTGTTCTATTTTCAGTGTGATTTTTCCACAGGAAAAAGGTTGGCACCAGCGCTGAGTGTGGGGGGGAGATTACAAAAATGATGTTAAAATTCACAGAATGACAATCTCAGAGAGGCAAATATTACTGTAGCACACCTCTGCAAGCCAAAAAGTAACTGCAATGATAAAATATATATACATAATAATAATAGCTGTACCTAACAATTGGTAAGCACTTTATTATGAGCCAGGACTACTTAGCGTACTGTGTTTACATTAAACCTCACAGCAGCATTAAGAGAAAGGTAGTTTTAGCTCCACCTTATATATGAGAAAACCGAAGCACCAAGCAGTTGAAGTAACCTGCTCAAGGACACAACGGTAGTGAGTGGCTGAGCTAGGCCTCCAACTCAGACCTTCTAGCTGCAAAGTATGTACACTAGCCTCCTGTGCTAAAAGGTGCTTAAACGTGAGAAGGACAAGCACCTCCAACTCCTCCATGGATATCCAGGGAACAAACCCTTGGGGTGGGGGGGACTGGGGGGCAAGTCATGGCCCTGAGCTTCATCTCAGCTCCCGGTGGTCTATTCCAAGTAGGACACTGGCCAACGCCACTCAGATGTGATCGGGCCCAGTCCGATCACATTTGGGAAAAGCTTTCCCAAATTCCTTAGTAGAGGAAACCGACAACAAAAAGAAAATGATCTTCCCCTTTTAGAAGATTGCTAAGTTTTAACACTGGTGAAGAGAGTGATCTTCCCATCAGCAAGGCTAACTGGAGGGGCTATAAAAGTAACCAAGTCACCCACTGAATGCTAGGAGAATAACTAAGTCAGCTCTAGCAGCTGGCAAGTCAATCTGTACCAGGCCAAGAGCACCAGCAACAACAGAGATGGAAGTAGCAGCCATGCAAGGGCAGCAACAGGGAACTGTTTCAGGGGAAGGGAAGAGCCCTGGAAGGCTTCACATGCAGAGGTACTTCTGAGTGGAGCCCAGTGTCAAAACCATTCCTATTATCCGTGTCTTTGACTGTCCTCCCCTGGCCAAGCGGGGTCTGGGAGTCTAGGAAGATTCTCCTTTCTTCAATGTGCCATTCAAGGAGCATTAATTTATTATAATCAACCCTTGCTTGTGTTAATCAAATGAACCTAAATGATACACTTGAACATTCATTTACAAGCCAATAAATATGTGGGGAGGTCTCCTGGGGAGAGCTCAGAGACTCGGTGGGACCGGTGTGACACATCTGGCACACCGATTAAGAAACTGCTCCAAGAAGTTAGTTCAATAACTCGCTGAAATATGTCCCCCTAACCCCTGCCCCAGCAAATTAAGTCCAGAGGGCACAGATAATCTTTGATTTGTATTAAACAATTATAACTGCTTCTGTAAGGACGCCAGTAGCGTGGCAAACGTGCCTTGTCTGTACCAGTGACCCTGCTCAGCGCTATCCCAAACACCATGCGCTGCTAACAGGACCTGAAGAACTCACAAAGTGTCATTTAGACCAGGAAGGGCCACAGAATTAAACCCATTCTTTAAGGATGGTTTCTGTTTCATTTTGTTTTTTCCTGTTCATTGGCAAGCCCTAGAAAACTAAAGAGTGATAATCGCTGAAAGAGGACCTCTTTTTAGACTGAAGTGCTCTGATATTTATCTAGCATAAGAAGTATCTGAATGGATGCAGTTGGCCTGCATATGATTCTCCTAAAGTCAAACAAACCTGTAATTATGCAATCTAGGCAGCCACGCTAATCATTAGACATGTCACCTGTTGTTCAATGTCAGGAAGCACTAACAGCAATATGAGAACTATTACTATTCTTTCATTTTGAAGTGCTGAATAAGGCATTAAAGGTACATGTTACATAAAGAACATTAAGCAGAAATGGGTGATTTAGTGTTGCAATCAAATTCAACTTAAAATTCATGAGACTTCAATGGGAGGAAGATAATGGCTGAGGCACGAACACTTACGAAAGCAAAACAATTATATGGAAACTAGCAATCAATGCGGGTTGTCTCAAAAGTGAAAGATGGGCAAAATGAGGGAGAAGAGGGAGGTCTGAGAGAGGAGAGCAAGGGAGGAGACTAGCTATTTTCACAGATGTAGGCAGACTCAGGTGAGACAAATTTCAGGTCCCCTGTGGCTAAACAAGGTATCAATAGGTAGTAAGCCTTTAACAATATGGTAATTCTTATGTAGCACAGTTCAGACTCATGAGAGTTTATCCAGGGTGAGTTCCAAGATTGTCTAGTGTCTATTCCCGCCTTATTTGCTCCACATAATGCCACTTTCTTGGCTACTGGTTAAAAAATAGGGATAAAGAAGATTCTTTATCTTGGCTTCCCCAAGTCCAGATGGGCATGGTCAACAGACCAGTCAAGCTCTTCTTCCATACCAGCAACCAGTTCAGCAAGAATGGAAGGTAACTGATGCCACTAAGAGGTGCAGCTTCTTGACCAACTATTCTAAGGCCCCTCCCAAGCCACAGCTGTCCTGAGGAGCAGCCTAAGCCATGCACTGGAGAGAAAATAAATTCTCTTCCCTGAGGCCTAGCCCTAAGGTTTGGGAAGCACATCTGAAGCAGGTCCGGGAGCACACAGGACCCAGAGCCAAATAAGTTCCCTCAACGTCCTTCAAGTCTTCAGCAGAACTGCCTTCAGTGAAACAAACATGACGATGAAGACACCTGTCCTCCTCCTTCCCCTAGCATGTCCATCCCAGCTTTATCTCTAGGCTCCCTCTCTACACTACTGGATGTCTTTTTCCTTTGCTCTGCTGTTGCCTATGATTTCAGCCACAGGGTCGTTTTCCAGAATTCTCCCTAAGCTCCAGACTAGGACCGGACGCGTCACGCCTTCTTGGTCCATAAGCCCTCTTTACCTTTACAACGAGGACACGTGTGCAGGTGTATGTGTTCAGGCGGCACACCCTCAAGACAAATTTCATCTACTTGTCCTTTCCAACTTTCTGTCCCTGATTCAACTGCAGTTTTGCCCATGGTCAAGTTGCTTCCTGAGATTTTGTCCTAACCAAACAAAAACCACAGAAGCAGGTGATTTTTATTCTACAAAGTCATGCATAGGCATGTCTGAACAGGAACAATACCAATTATATATAGTTGAATAAATTCAACTCCATGCATTTTATTAGGAATATACCAAACCTTTCAGACAAAGCAGTCATTTAGTGTTCTTCTGGGGCTGTGACTCCAATTCCACATGAATCACACACTCAGAAGGATCTGATAAATTCTCAGTGCCATAAAGTATATGTGTCCGTTTTGGAAAGGAGGAAGGAAGGAGAGGAGGCCAGGAATCGCCCAATTTATGTTTTAAATTTCCTAGAATAGGTGGCACATAGGGAGATTTTTACTTTCTGAAACAGGGAATAAGTATTTCCTAATCTCTTCCAATTAAAACTTGATTCTTCTATATTTTGTAAGCAAGAAATTTCTTCTTTTTGGATGAACTCAAATAAATGGCAGTATAAAGCATATTGCCTCTCCCTCCTTCTGTAGAAAAAAACCCCTTCCACTTTTAAAATATAGCTCCAACTATCTCAAGCAATATATATTACACACACACCTTCCTCTATGAGTGGGTGTGTGTATGTTTTTCCTGGCAGCCTAGTATTAAGCAATCATTATATATTCATCAGAAGTCAAATTTAATGACTTATTCACTGCTTGAGCAATATTTAATAGAAAATTGCTTACTTCTCACTACCCCGTACTTTAGTCCCCATTATTCCTCCACACAGATATTATTAGTGTGGTAAAATTAAAATTGAATCCACATTACATAACTGCCTCCCACCAGAAATAATAGTGAAAAGTGTAACAGTTTATGACACAAACTAGGAAGCAGCTGGCTCTTTTATAAGCTCAGTGAATACGGGGGAAATCTTTGTGAAATACTGACCTTTATAATCATCTTTACCCCCTATACAATTTTCTTATCATAGTCATACAGAAGAGGGAAGTTATATAATACAGTAACTCAAAAAGCCAGCTCTGGAGTCCATTTACATTCAAATCTAGGTTATGTTACTTGCTAGCTGTGTAGTCTTTAGCACGTAACTTTGAGTCTCGGTTTCCTCTTCTGTATAATGGGTGCAATAACAGTATCTAACTCACAACATGACTAAGTGAGAAAATGATCAGCACAGGGCCTGGCCCACAGTATGCACTGACAAAATGTTATCTGCCATTATAATTATTACAGAATGGATAACTACTCTGCAAATGTAGTTAGTCTAAACGCTGAAAGCAGTTTGCCCTTAGAACCAAAAAGAATCAAGTGAAGATCATCTCTTTAACTCTCTCAGCTGTTTCTACTAACTAGAGACCAAAGCATGAAGTTAAACTCACAAGACTGCAACGCTCTATGAGAAGCTTTGTCAACAATCCGCTATCCTACCCACCCACACACTACTGTCCAGAAACTCACTTACCTAGCAAATGCTTACTGAGCACTTACTACAGGCCAGGCAGAGGGGAAAATGCTTAGAAGCAAGAAGGAGCAGCTAAGCCTGCCCACAGAAGGTTTAACAGGTTTAACAAGTGAGGGGGTGAATGTGTCTGGAAGGGTAGTGTGCATCAGATGTTTACCGGCTTGTGCAGAGGCTAAATAAATGCCCTCGGTCCTCTCCACCTAGGTCTTTCATTATATAGATAGATATTTCCTTAGAATGTGTATAAACCACCATAGTAAAGGTATAACTCAAAATATTGCTTGAAGTAAATTCTATGAAGAATTAAACTTAGAACTCAATCTCTGGATACAATCTAGTCTCTACCAGTCACCAAAAGCACTACGAATCTCAGGCTATGGGCATCAATCATTGTAAAACATATCCACAGACCTCTTTTGGCTAGCTATTATAAGCCCCTCGAATCTTCAAGGTCAAGTCTGTCTTTTACATGATTTAAATCCTTTTTCTATACCCTTCCTGTCCATTTGTTCCTATCTAATCCCTGGCAGACTGGAAAGAAACAGTGAATTCAAGGCAGCAAGCAGTATTTACAGCAGCATTCCAGCCAACATATTTAATTTCAATGACAGCCATTTCTCTCTGGTTTTCAAATCCTTGACTATGCCCAAGTTTTAGCTACAGTGGGAGGGCTGAAGGCCCAGGAGGCTTAAGAAACAAAGCCTGGCTTTGACTTCTGGTTCAACATCAAAGCTCTGGCATGAAGTTATGGCAGCAAAGACCAAAGGAAGTAAGGCTTAAACCTCATGTGAACACTGAAAACATTTAATGAGAATGTAGGTAAAGCACCCAACAGGATGTCTTAAACATAGTGGACCCTAAATAAAAGAAGGCTATTTTACTGTTAACTATGTGTACTTTGCAATATTCCCCAATACAAACCTATTTCACTTGAGCTAGTATCTATTAAAAACAAATAAAAAATAAAAAACACAGTGAGGCAAGAAAAAGACAAACTGCCCAATGAAAAACTTAGCAAAGAGATATAAGCATAAATTCTCTGAAAAGCTTATTCAAATGGTCTAGTATCTATTGAATTATGGAGTCATCGAGTCACCTCACTTTTGCAAAGTAATAGGGCATATAGTTAAGAAAGTAATTAAGCACATGGTTGAAAAATTCAAACAGAACAATAAGGTGGTGTCTCCAATCCCCAAATTCTCTCCCCAGAGACAATCATTGTTATGAGGTGCTTGGGAATGCAATCCCATGGAAATATTCTACATATAAGGCATCCTCTCTTAAAAAGGTCTACAGAAATTAAGATACTTACAGAAGCAGAGAAATAAGAAATTTTAAATGGCCATACTTGGAGAAAGACAAATCTCACAATGCCTGACATTGAAAATCATATCAGTATTCTCTCTGTGCCCTAGTCGCCAGTAAATGTGCCTGAATAGAAAGAACCATGAGTGGCTGCTTCAGTTTAGTCAAAATATGCTTTGATATTTAGTCAAAATATCCATTCTAAAATAACATAAAGGCAAACAAAAACAGCTGGGAAAAGAACACAAACATTAAATACAAGAAAAGAGTAATGCTAAACAAAGAATACAATATGAGTGTTAATGGGGGAACTTCCATCCACTCATTGAACAAATACCTACGAAACACAGACCATGTGCCTGGCGCTGTGTTGGGTGCCCTGGAGAGAGCAGTGAACAAGATAAACACTGTATCTTCCCTCAAGGAACTCTTACAAATTTCCACTCTACACAAAAATCTCTAAAAAGCCCTGATATAACTATGTGGCCTTTGTTTGGCTCTTGGTATTATGGGAAAGCTTATTACTCTGCTGAGCGGTTCTAATTATTAGAGTTGGTCCAAAGAGAGAGCTGATTCAGGGCCTCCCTAGAATAATTCTAGGCAATGACAACAATAAATCTGAATTGCTCTTTCACACACATTCACTCATTTACACCTCATAACCTCCGTGTAGAGTTATTTTACTTTCTGTTTTCTATGGTTGAGGAAATTGAGGCTCAGAGAAGTGAAGTGGTGCCACTGAAGTCATGCCTCAATGTCAGTAGAACTTGAACCCCGGTCCTCAACTCCAGAGCTACAGAAGAGCCACCTGCTGGGCCACACAGAGTCAACTTTTCCAGCTCACAGTCCTTCAAAGATATGAATGACTATTGAAGGTGGCTATTAAATATCTCCTACTCTGCGAGTCTTTGCTTCATCAGAATAACTAATGATCATCAAGTTCCTTCAAGTTCCTGCCTTCATTTAAACACGCTTCATGTACCAGTGTCCCTTTTTAAAGATGGACTCTGGAATAAAAAAAAACGATAATTACAGCCACAGGCTAACCAATTAAGACTATGATAATACTATTATTACATGTGTACCACTGTGATCCTGGGTTGACCTTGTCAATTAAAAACAAAACAAAAAACTCAACAGGAACTGCTATTAAGCCAGACCTCTCCCTTCCTATATTGGTACCATTGAATTTTTCAATTAAAGATTCAAAACTTAAGATTGTCAAATTTCACGTTTCTGAAAGCTGTTACTCCATTTTATTCAGGAGGCGGAGGTCTTTCCAAATTTCAAAATGTCATCTAAATATCAGGTAGCCTCCCTTATTTTCTGTGATCCATAAATTTGACAACCTTACCTTAGTTTTTTTCCCAAGAAGTTAAATAAAATAATAGCTAACATTTACTGAGCATTTACTATGTGTCAGACATTATGCTAAGCAATTTACATGCATCATTTCATTCAATCCTTGCAATAACTGTGGATAAGACACTGTCATTCCTTTGATGGAAGAAAAAAAATGGGCTCAGAGAGGTTAAGTACCTTGAAGCAACATCATACAAGTAACAAGCTGCAGAGGGAAGATGCAAATCAGGGTCGATTAAATAACAGAGTCCATTCCCCTAACTGCAGTTATCATCAGTAATCATCATCCTTTTGGCATAACCCATTTCCATGTCATAAGACTTTGCCGAATGCCTTCCTAAGATCTATGCAGAAAGCATTCCTACTGTATCAGGGTAGTTGCTCTGGTCAAAAACAAACAAACAAACAAAACCAAACAACAACAACAAAACAGGGGATGGGGGAGTGGAGAGAAATTAGGATGATCAAGAACAAAAACATCAAGTAAGTTCATAAAATGAGATGGCTACTCAAAATAAGGGTAATGAATAGCAACTACCTTAGACCAGCATATCACCGTACTCATTTCAAATACATTTAAACCAAGAAAAAAATTACAAATGGGGTAAGCCTACTTTAAAATAGAAAGTTAATTAAGGAACACTTTAATTAAACAGAAATTAAGTCCTCAAAAACTATAAAATTAAGTTCAAGGAGATATGATAAGAAGTTTATTAGATCATAAGACCTATGGTGACAGGGACTGTAATCTCTGTCATTTACCTAACTCTCAAGTGTTGGTCTAAACGAGAAGTATTCTGTCTGAGAAACGTTTCTTTAAGAGTGGAAGCGCCACAGTCACAAGAGGGAACAACTGTATTCCTCGTTCCTATCTGTTGCAGGATAATTGCTATGTTAATTATTTTTGGGAGGTAACATATATTTGATTTCATGAAAACAATGGCAAATCAATCTTAAATCACCGACAGCGCCAGAAAATACGTCTATCATAATTTACTACAAGCATTATAGTAACTGTCCCATCTAATCAGCATTTTTCCTTATGTTTGTACCTCCACGTAGTACAAGATCCTGAAAAGATGTCTCAGAGATTTTATAAGGTCATTCTTATTTTTCTCATTACTTATCTCATCATTTCTAAGATGTTTTATTTTCACTTTGCCTGACTTAAATCAGTAGTGACTCCAAATACTGTTTCTGTCTTGCCTTCTTTAAAAGCCTACAGATGTAGAAAACAAACGTATGGACACCAAGGGGGGAAAGTCACGGGAGTGGTGGTGGTGGGATGAACTGGGAGATTGGGATTGACATGTATACACTCATGTGTATAAAATGGATAACTAATAAGAACCTGCTAAAAAAAAAAAAAAAAAAGAACCTGCTGTATAAAAAAATAAAATTCAAGAGTTCAAAAAAAAGCCTCTTTATCAAAGAAATAATAATCTATAAACACCTAAACTGACTAGAAATGTCTCAGAGAACTCTGCTGGATGAAGTAAACTACTTCTGTAATGGGAATTATCTCCCACTACTGTATCGGTTTCTGGATGACAATTACAATGAACTGCAAAGTAAGAAATAAAGAACTATTAATATTAAATGAGTAACTAAGTGGCTCTGGAACACTGCAGTAGTATTTATAAAATGGGAGGGTCCAATCAATCACATCCCACATACAGGCACTCAGTCTCTGCATCCAAACACAAATAAACCACATACAAGACCTAATCCCTGAAGTCATCTTGACTCCTCTCTTTAGCACATAATACATTTAACTAGTTCCCTAGTTCGATCAATTCTGCCCGCTCAAGTCAACTATTATCTCCTTTCCAACTACAGCTGCCTTAATTTCAATCTTTATTGTTTCTTTCTCATATTATTGGTTTGCTTCCTTAATGAGTTCCTTTTCCAATATCTTTTCCCCTCTAATCCTTTTCCCATGTTGTTAACAAATTCTCAAGTACAAGTGACGTTACTCTTGTTTATCAAAAGTTTACCATAGTACTTCCACTTCTGGCCAAGACAGAATAATGGGAACCAAATTTATTCTCCTGCCTGAAACACACAAAAAATTCAAAATAAAAACAGATGAGGGGCTTCCCTGGTGGCGCAGTGGTTGAGAGTCCGCCCGACGATGCAGGGGACACGGGTTCATGCCCCGGTCTGGGAAGATCCCACGTGCCACGGAGCAGCTGGGGCCGTGAGCCATGGCCGCTGAGCCTGTGCGTCCTGGAGCCTGTGCTCCACAAGGGGAGAGGCCATAACAGTGAGAGGCCCGTGTACCGCAAACAAACAAACAAAACAAAACAAAAAACAAATGAAAAGTGGTTTGCAAGACAACAGACTTATGCAAGGAAGAAGGAAGGAGAGTGATTGGAACCATATGAGATAAGACCTATAACTGGCCCATCTTACTATCTTGAGGGAGTTTCCAGGCTGCAGGGCACACAATATCAAAATCTCTGCAGACCTTTTGTAGAAATTGACAAACGAATTCTAAAATCTATATGGAAATGCAAAGGACCTAGAAGCCAAAAGAACCTTGAAAACGACAAAGTTGTAGGACTAACACTATCCAATTTCCAGACTTGTTATAAAGCTTTAGTAATCCAGGTAGCATGGTATTGGGATAAAGACTGACCAACAGAATAAAACAGAGTCCAGAAGTACAAACATACAACATATATGGACAACCGATCTGACAAAAAAGCAAATGCAATTCAGTGGAGAAAGGATAGTCTTTTCAACAAATGATGCAGGGACAACTGGCTATCATATGCAAAAAGAAAAAAACCAGGAAAAGAAACTTTGATCTATACCCCCTACCTTACACCACATACAAAAATTTAGTCAGAATGGATCACAGACTTAAATGTAAAACTATAAATCTTCTAGAAAAATTATAAAGAAAATCTTTGGGAACTTGGGTTAGGCAAAGATTTCTTAGATACAAAACCAAAAGCACAATCCATACGACAGCAAATTGATAAACTGGATGCCATCAAAATGTAAAACTTCTGCTCTTCAAAATAATCTGTTAAGAGCTCAGACTGGGAGAAGGTATCACAAATCATATATCTGATAAAGAACTGTATTCAGAATACAAAAAGAACTCTCAAAACTCAAAAAACTAAAAAATAAAAAATAGCTCCAAACAACTGGAAACAAGATTTGAATAGACGCTTCACCAGAGATGAACGCCAAATAAACACACGAAAAGGTACTTAACAGTATCAGTCACCCGGGAAATGCAAATTAAAACACTGTAAGATACCACTGCGTATCTAACAGAATGGCTAAAGCGTACCCTGACCAAGTGTTGGTGAGCATATGGAATGACTAAAGTATTCCCTTAATATACTCCACACACAGATTCCTAATTTTCAGACAACTATATTACCAAAAAAGTACCTTTAACCATATAATTTAAACCACATTTAATACAATTTAATTTTATCATAGTGACTCAGAAGGGACCTCATAACATTATAATGTCTCTCAGTGTCATCGTTACGGTTTTACTAGTAAAATATAGAAACATGAATCAACAGAAATCTTTTATGTAACAGATACCGAAGAGACCAGCTTCCAGTCTGTAATTACCTCACCGGAGTATGACTGCTTTTTATTGTAAATCATTTTCTTGACTTCAGAGTTCTCAAAGAGTGGTTGCCTGACATCAGCATCAACATCTCCCCGGAACTTGTCAGAAATGCAAACTCTCAGGTCTGACACCAGACAACTGAATTGGAAACTCTGAGGAGGGGACCAGCAATCTGTATTTTTAACAAGCCCTCCAGGTGATGCTGAAGCCTGGTAAAATTTGAGATGCATCGTTCTAACGTTTTTTTGTTTTGTTTTGTTTTGTTTTTTGCGGTACGCGGGCCTCTCACTGCCGCGGCCTCTCCCGTTGCGGAGCACAGGCTCCAGACGCGCAGGCCCAGTGGCCATGGCCCACGGGCCCAGCCGCTCCGTGGCATGTGGGATCCTCCTGGACTGGGGCATGAGCCTGTGTCCCTTGCATCGGCAGGCGGACTCTCAACCACTGCGCCACCAGGGAAGCCCTGTTTTAAAGTTAAAATGATAAATTGCTTTTCTCTGAGATTCTTTCTGAATTCAAAGAATTTTTAAGACAAAAAAGGAAATGTTACTTCAAATCCATGTTTTCAACAAATCTATAACTCAGCCAGCTGTTTTCCTATTTTTATACTCCTGAATTATTTTTGGCCCTTTATTAAGCTAGAAGACTAGAACTGAATGTAAGATCCCATAAATAATGCATTCTACAAAAGCCTTCGTTTTAAAACAAACTTTTCGGGCTTCCCTGGTGGCGCAGTGGTTGAGAGTCCGCCTGCCGATGCAGGGCACGCGGGCTCGTGCCCCGGTCTGGGGGGATCCCGCGTGCCGCGGAGCGGCTGGGCCCGTGAGCCATGGCCGCTGGGCCTGCGCGTCCAGAGCCTGTGCTCCGCGGCGGGAAAGGCCACGGCGGTGAGGGGCCTGCGTACCGCAAAAAAAACAAAAAAAAAAAAAAAAAAAACTTTTCTACTTAAATATCACAGTCATTTATTCATATCTATTTTTGCAACTGCATCCAACATTCCTTGCAAATTTACAAGATTTGCTTCTAATTTCAGCCACGAATTGTCACCCCCAGTGAACACCTGTGCAACTTTTAATTAGGTTCATCTAAATGGAATGGACTTGAAAAATAATCCTAGTTATAAAATTTTTAATTGTTTCATAAAGATACTCAAGAAACAGAATGAAAGTGGAGATGGTCTTGAACTGAATCAGGACAACTGGGGCTGTCGATAATTTGCTCAGAGACTTTGAGTTAATAATTTCATCTTTCTGGGTCTCAGTTCCCTCACTATAAGAGAGAGTTGATGACCTTAAGGTCCATTTCAGGTCTAAGAATCTATACATCTGTGATCTTACTCTTATCCTCTATGTACTGTGCTTTTACATTCATGTGACACTGTCAAATTATTTTAAGTATTTTTAAACAGTTTTAAAATTGTTTTAGGATACATGCCTCTTCTCAGGATTCAGGAATATAACTCTAACACTGAATATGAACAGTAAAATATGAACACATGCAAACTTTTAGTTGTTGAAGCACCAAAATGGTAGTGTGACTTTAACAGTCTCTTATTCTTTCTTAGATGGGTTAATTTATCTCTGAAACTACAGGGATGGCTGGCATGAACTCCTAAAAGCAGAGATTTCAAACATCATTAACAACATGGACTCTGGAGGCAGAATGCCTGGGTATGAATTCTGAATCTACCACTTAAGAATTATTTGTCATCTTGAGGAGGTTATTCAAACTTCCTAAACCTTAATTTTATCAATCTTCTGTTAAGAGGATAATAATAGTATCTTCTCCATACAACTTAAATGAGCTAATCTTCTGAAAGCACTTAGCACAGAATGAACACTCAATAAGCCTTAGATATTTGTATTAACATTACTTGCGAAGTTGGCTCTCTGCTCAGAAGGCATGAGAACTCATTGCAATTCACTTTGTAAACACAAGTATACAGCTACTTTGTGCAAGGCATCTCACCCTCACTACAGGAGGAGAGGTTCTCAAACTTCAGGATGTATCAGAATTGCTTGGGATGCTTTTTTAAAATACAGACTCCTGTGCTCTGCTTTCAGAAGCTCCAATTCTGCAATTTTAAATAAGCATCCCAGCTGTTTCTAAGACAGGCTGCTGAGGACTACAGTTTGAGAAACATTTCTGTATGGGTTTTTCAAAGAGAAAGAATGTTTCCCTTCAAGTACTTAAAATCTCCAAGCATTCTTTCCATTTCAGAACTCACGGCAGCTACCACAGTGCTGCTCCTGTTGGCTGTGTACCACATACACCTAATATGGTCCTTTCATGTAGATTCCATTTGCCATCACTTTAAGTTCCAATATCTGTGTCCTGATTCAATGACATAACATAACTCTTTACCTTGTATTTGAGATCTGCCTAATCCTCTAAACCCCACCACCTCCAAACCTGTGACTACTGATGGCTCCTGATATACGGGCTATTCCTGACCTCTGAACATGGTAGATTCATTAACCCTGGATGCTGACCTACAAACATGACTACGGTCTCATTCATAGCCCTGGTCTCAGAATAACACTTCCAATACTGCTGTCAGCAAACATGTCTTCAGTATAGCACACGTTTTCAGACAGAGACTGCAGTGTCAAAACCTATATGAATTTAACTCACAAAACCTTAACGCATACAAAAACAACAAGAACAACAAGAAAGCAACAATCAGGGATCAGAAGCATCCTGGGATGGAACGTAGACTATGACAAAGGAATTTAACTGTATTACAAATGTTTGACATAATAAGCTCACTGAAGGAAGTGGGGGGAAAAAGGAGCTGACCCAAGTAACCTTGAATGGTGTTTTGACTGAAAACTGTTAATACTAAAGACAAGAAGAACTATACATAAGCATTGTATGCTAGCTGATGAAGCTGTCCATCATGGAGGTATGGGTTAATAATTCTGAAACTGCTTTACATGTATATTGGGGTAAACAAATAAGTAAACGGATGGTGGGTAGTGGGAACCAGATCTCTTAACATTGAAGAAGGAAGTTACAGATAAACAAGGGAAGAATACTACTACAATTTAAGCACGTGGTACTAGGTTAGAGTTGAAGACGTCAGTATGAACACATGGTTACCTTAATATAAATGCAGATGGATAGATACAGAAATAATGACAGTTATGTGTGTACACGTGTTAGTATCCATACATATACTTCCTAACTCTGCTGCTGAAAGGACCTAGAAGCAGTGACATTCTGGTAGCAACAAGCACACCCAGAGCCCAGATCTTAGTTTCTAAATACCATTTTCCGATATAAGGAACCAGAACTCCTTGGAGAAACAGCTGATTTGGGGGCTGGGACAGGGAGAATACAATTCTTTATAAAAGAATTCCAAATAATTTATGTTGCTATTTGTCCCTCTAGGAGGTGGAGCTTAACTCTCCCCGCTTGAGTGTGGGTGGAGTTAGACTTGCTTCCAAAAAACAGTATGTAGAAGGAGAAAAAAAAAAAGTAACTTTGCAGTAAAGAAACCTGATAAACACTCCTGGGGCCAGGTGATGAAGGTCAGTATCACCAGTAAATCATGTTGATGACATGTATCCCCCGGTATCATGTGATGAGAAGGGCACTAGACTTCTGTGGTCTTCTTGCCAAAAACACATACCCCAGATCTAATCATGACAAACCCAAATTGAGGGACATTCTACAGAAAATCTAACCAGGATTCCTCAAAATTGTCAAGGTTATAAAAACCAAGAAAAAATGAAAAAAAGAAACAGATGAAGACGACTAAGGAGATGGTGACTAAATGCAAATGGTGAGTAAATGCAATATGATAGCCAGGACTGGATCCTGGACAATGTCTTGAAAAAAGACATTAGTGAAATCCACAAAGTCTGGAATTTCCTATTTGGTTTAGTCAATAGTAATGTACCAATGTTGTTTCTTAGTTTTGACAAACGTACCATGGAAATGTAAGATCTTAACAACTGGGAGACCTGGGTGAGTGTATATGGGAACTCTCTGCGCTATCTGCAACTTTTCGTAAACCTAAAATTATTCCAAAATAAAAAGTTTATTTAGAGAGAGCAAGCACGTACACACAAAATGAGGTGAAAGAGAGACTGCCCAAAGAGGTGAAGCTACACTTAGAAAAGTCTACATGATTAAAAAAATAATTCTTAACTGTTATTTGGTATAAAGAATTTACTTGCATATAATTAAGGCATTAGCTAGATAACATTATTACTGAAACTTTCTCTCTTGGTATTCAGAATCCCAACGAAACACATACACACACACACAGGCAGAATCTTTTCTCAACACCATCTTCAAAATAAAAAGATTAAACAGACTCAGGTTGCAGTGTGGCAAACAAACTGAAGCAGGAATCAAGAAGCAAATCTGTCAACTAGTTCAACTATCTTAGACATGTTATTTCATCTCTCTGGACCTCAGTTTCCTGATCTGTAATAGAAATAGGTTAAAAAAGATGTTTAAGGATCCTTTCCAGGCAAAGATACAACAAGCTCCTTGAAACCAAATCCTGCTAGATTTGCTCCTAACCCTCCAGTAGCTCCTCCTCAATCTCATCTGTCCGCACCAACCCCCCCAGAATGCTGGCCCAGGCCCTCTTTTCAGTTAACATATTCTCAGAAACAAATATATATTTCACAGCTTCAAATCCCACATGTAGGCTATTTCCAAACCCTACCTTTACTTTGAACTCAAAGACCAACTGCTTATTGGTCATCTCTACTCGGGAGACATGTCTAAAACTGACTTCATTTCCCCCCAAAAATTTGTCTTCCAGTTCCCATTTGTCAGAGGCAGAATAACAGCCCCCCAAAGATGTCCATTTCCTAATCCCCAGAACCTGTCAGTATGTATGTTACGTGCAAAGAGAGAATTAAGGTTACTTATCAACTGACCTTGAGATGGGGAGATACATTATCTTGGGTTACTCTGCGTGCACCTAATATAATCACAGGGGTCTCTATTAGTGAAAGAGAAAAGCAGGAGAGTCAATGTCACAGTGATGCGGGATGAGAAAGACCTGACTGGCCATTGCTGACCTGGAAGATGGAAGGAGTATGAACAGCCTCTAGAAACTGAGAGAGACGAGAAAATGACTCTGCCCTACAGCCTCCGCAAAGGAACACAGCCCTTCTGACAGCTGGATTTTAGCCCAGGGAGACCCATTGCAGACTTCTAACCTCCAGCTCTGTAAGATAATACATTTGTGTTGTTTTAAGCCACTAAGTTTGTGGTAAGTTGTTCCCACAGCAATAGCAAAATAATGGCCACCAGGCTAGAAAACTGGGCCTTTCTTTTCTTTTCTTTTTTGCGGTATGCAGGCCTCTCACTGTTGTGGCCTCTCCCGTTGTGGAGCAACAGGTTCCGGACACGCAGGCTCAGCGGCCATGGCTCATGGGCCCAGCCGCTCCGCGGCATGTGGGATCTTCCCGGACCAGGGCACGAACCCGTGTCCCCTGCATCGGCAGGCAGACTCTCAATTACTGCGCCACCAGGGAAGCCCAAACCGGGCCTTTCTTAACGGGGATACTTCAGTCAGAAATTTGAGTATCATTGTTGACTCCTTCCCTTCCCTTAATCTCCATATTCAGTAGATCACTGAATTTCATCAAGTCACTACTATCTAATGCCTGGGACCCCAACAGCCTCCTGACTGGTTGGTCTACCTCTAGGCTCATTCCTAGGACGCCATTTCCCACATTATAGCCAGAGAATTAATGCAAAATACAAATTACCTTATTCCGATTTTAAAAACTTTTTAACAGCTTCTCACTGCCCGAAAGATAAAAGTCCAAACTCTTTAATTTGACTTATGAGAGCCTTCTACCCCTGTTGCAGCCCTCTCCTATTCTCTCCAGCCTCTGCTCAGTACACAAATGCCAGGTCTATTTTAGTCACTGCTATATTGGCAACACCTAGCACAGGAAGTATTAATCCTTTCGGCCCTCACATGAACGCTCCCCCCTAACTGAGATGTAGAGTTTATTTTCTCTATCCATAAATTGAGGCTGGTCCTGTGACTGTTTTGACTGATTAGACACAGTAGAAGTGAGGTTCTGGAACTTCTGAGCCCACATCTTAACAGGTCTGGCAGCTTCTGCTTCCTTCCCCTGGGAACAGCTACTGTGCTGGAAGAAACCCAAACCATGTCGAGAGGCTACGTGAAGGAGAATCCTAGGGCTCTGGTCAATAACTCCAGTTGATCATCCAGCCAACAGTCAGCACCAACTGCCAGCTGTGTAAGGGAGCCACCTTGCAAACTCTAACCCAGTGAAGCCCCCAAATGGCTGCCATCTTAACTGACCTCACATGGAGCGGAAGAACCTCCCAGCCCAGTTCAGTCAACCCACTGAATCATGAGACAGTAACAAAAGAAAGTTTACAGTTTTAACACATTAAGTTTCAAGGTAGTTTGTTTTACAGCAATAAGGGCATATGCCAACGTGGGTTTAAACTCTACTCCTGGTACCAATTTCATCTCTTGCTCCTTAAATTACCCCAGTAAGCTCCATCTCTTGATAGGAGGAAGAGCATGCAATCACAAGGATGGGAAGACTTGCTGGGGGCCATCATTGGAGAGTAGTTATACAGCACATGAGAAATACTCAATATCTCTAATAAATGTATGAGTGCCTGTCCTATCTCTTAAAACCTCATTTCTTTTCCAGATCCAGAGTTAAAATGTACTCTTAATGAAAAAGAGAAGTTAAATCAGTCACCTGTTAAACTCTAACTGATAATTCAAATCTGGGCAAATGTATTTTTTGAAGGTTCTTTTGAGAAATCTACTCCCATGGTGCTCAATTGCGACCAATTAAAAGCATTAAATATAGAACAAAAGTATATTAAAATCCCTATTCACATGGCTGTCATCTGCTCCACTTGTGCTATAACTGTACTAAAATGTGAGGGTCAGATTATGTGAAGGATTTTGATTATGGGTTTTTTTTTGTTTTTTGTTTTTTTGCGGTACGCAGGCCTCTCACTGTCGTGGCCTCTCCCGTTGCGGAGCACAGGCTCCGGACACGCAGGCTCAGCGGCCATGGCTCACGGGCCCAGCCGCTCCGTGGCACGTGGGATCCTCCCGGACCGGGGCACGAACCTGTGTCCCCTGCATCGGCAGGCGGACTCTCAACCACTGCGCCACCAGGGAAGCCCTTGCTTATGTTTTGAGAGGTTCCCCCACCGGTGATATTGCCAAGAATGGTAAGGATGAGAAGCAAAAACAATATCATTGGAGTGAAAATGCAAACATTCATTAAATACCTGAATGAGAGGTAAATTAATGGAACATACAATCAGTTAACCAAAAAATAAAACAATAAAGAAAAGAAAGTGCTTCACAGTTGAGCATGTGAAACATCTCTTAGACCTGCATGGTAATCTCTGACAGCCCTCTGGGTCTATAAGAAGCCTTCTGGGTATTATAGGAATTTGATATGTGAATCTGGTAGGATTCGTTACCGGACTAGTGTTGGTATTTCGCTTCCCAATTAGTAAGTATCTAAACACAAGTGCATAGTGCTCTTTGGAAAGATAAGGCAGATACAGGGCAATTCTTTCAAATTCAACAAACTCCAAAACTACCTAAGGACTCTGGAAGTCTCCATTCTAAGAGAGTAGAGGGCACTAACAAAAACTGCATCCTCTATGTAACAGTTTACATAATCTTTCTTTGTAACTGGTTTAAATGTCTATTTTAGTCTGTCCCAAAGGAGCTCTGATCCTTTTTGCTTGAAATTAAATCCCATACTAATTTTTCTGAAACTAGAACACATTTCTGCTTCCGAAACCATCACAGATGTCACTTCTTTCCTACTAAGAAGGTAATGCCCATACTCCCTCTCCCCCTCCTCCTCACAAACACACTTGGTCCTCACTCAACACACACTCTCAGTGCTATTCTCCATCCCAATAGGAAGGTATATACTTTAAAGTCATTTTTTCACTTATTCTCTTTATAGTTGAAGTACGTGTTTACAGGCTGACCAGCCAAGGTGAGAAGTAGATCCGGCATATGACAAAGCATATAAACTGTTTTGAACTAGGAAAAGGAGATATTGGCCATATTTTACACACACAAAGAAGTGAAGTAACTGGTTCAAACTTACACAGCTAGTAGATACCAGAACTTGCATTTTTAACTCAGGGCTATTTGTACATTATTAAATTTGTACAATACTAATTTTATACAATACTAATTCTCAACCAAGAGCTCCAAAGGATCCACCTTTCTACTCTGCAAAGGGCCCAAATAACTACAAAAAAACACATTTTTGGGTTGTTATTTGTATTGGTCAAAAAGTAATTGACCCCAAACTAATACAACATTGTAAATCAACTATACCTCAATTAAAAAAAAAAAAGATCTAATAAAAATAGCTCTTTGGACTCTTTGGAGACTGAATAAAAACTACAGCTGATAGTAATAAATAAATAAATAAAAATAATAGTATGTGTTTAATAAAAAAAGGTAATTGACCAATAAAATGTGAGTGTTACGTGCCAAGCATTGTGGAGAGCACTTTAAACACATTATTCAATTCTCACATCAACCCTAAATAAGGTGGGAATAAGGGAGATGTTTGTCGTCACACAATTAAACATTCATTAGATATTAGTTCCTATTTTACAATATTATCCCCTATTTTACAGATGAGGAAACCAAAACCTAAAGTCACTATGTTATTAACTAGCATAGCCAAGTCTGAACCCAGTTTACTTGATTCCAGAACTGGTCCTTAAAGTCCTAAATTATTCTGCCTGGCCAACCAAAGTATTTTGCTGTCCATTAGGGAAAAAAGGGAAAGAAGAAAGGAACCTGGCAGTAACCAAGGCCTTATTACTATATTGTGAGATGTACGACATCTTCTCGATGTGACAGTACTAAAGCTATAACACATGGTGGTAAAAATCTTAGAAAGGCCCAAACTGAAGATAATCTTCAATCTGAACTACTTGCATCTCCCTGAATCTGCCAGGCATTGGGAAACAATTCTTCACGGGTCTCACACATCTCTGAACATCTTGTAGAAGCATGCACTGCCCTTTTGTTCCAGCCTATCTTTTCAAGGATGTTTGCATAATGAACAAAGCTTTGGAAGACTAGATAGTGTCTCCCTCCAAAGCAGAGGGCAGTGTAATAAAGATAATGTCTTCCTCCAGAGCAAAAGTCAGGCAGGTTTACTGCCCATTATAAAAATCTGGGTTCCCCAAGCTCAAGGTTCCTCAGCTCCAACCCAAGCCCACCACAGTATCGCCCTGGGCTCTTCCATACCACCCCTGTAAGGACTCGGATGGGGAGTGAACCTACAGGACCATAATACTCACATGGCTTGATGTACAAGAAAGGCCTTTGTCTCTTACCTAGGAGTCTCCTGTCTTCCGCCAGCATCCACGAAACTGTGGCAGGCTAACTTGATAGCGTCCATGTAGGGTAAAAACCCCAGATCCTTCACAGATCTTGATACCAAGTTCTTTGGACTACTTCTCACCTTTGCTTTCCTCAGAGATACCCTCTCCCATTCTATAGGAGACACTATTCATCTTTTGGTCATCATCTTTGGCATGAAATTTCTCCTAAAGGTCCTCAGCTAGAATCTACTATTAACTCCATGATGCCCCCATTGATTCCTGCACACAGGTTTCTATCACAGCCCTTTTAAAGCTTTATTCCACTTGCTTATTTGTGTGCTGTGCCAGTTAATCAATTTATTGCCTCTCAGCTCAAAATTTATCTTTTTATACATGCTCTGTGATAATGAATGAAATTGCTTTAAGCATTTCTCCTTACAGTGAGCATAATGTTAAGCTTTCTCAATAGAGGGTGCTGCCAGGACACTGCAGGAGGAAGGGAGTCCTCCAGAGACCATTACACTTAATGATGAAAGACTTTTCTTTTGCCCTAAGATTAGGAACAAGATAAGGATGTCTGTTCCTGCCACTTGTATTCAGTATTGAGTAAATAACTTACTGCAGGTTCTAGTGCCAGGCAAGAAAAAGAAATAAAAAGCAAATAGATTGGAAAGGAAAAAATAAAACTATCTCTATTCACAGATGACGTGACCTTGCATAAAGAAAATCCTAAGGAATCCACTAAAAAAAATACATACGCACACACACACGCACACATGAGTTCAGCAAGGTTGCAGGATACAAGCTCGATTTTATACACTTGCAATGAATATGAAAATGAAATTAAGAAAATAATTCCATTTACAATTGCATCAAAAAGAATAAAATGTTTTAGAATAAATTAACAGAAGAAATGTACAACTAATATTCTGAAAACATTGTTGAAAGAACTTAAATAAGATCTAAATAAATGCAATCTCATCAGAATCCCAGCTGGCTTCTTTTTAGAAACTGACAGGCTGATCCTAAAATTCATATAGAATTACAAGAGACCCCAAAGACCCAAAACAATTTTTAAAAAGAAGAACAAAGTTGGAGGACTACACTTCTCAACTTCAAAACTTACTACAAAGCAACAGCTACACGACAGTGTGGTACAGGCATAAGGATAGGCATACAGAATTCTATCAATGCAATAAAATTAATGGAGAGTGCAAAAATAAACTTGTGTGTCAATGGTCATCTGATTATCAACAAGGAGGTACCAAGACTATTCATTGGGGAAGGAATGGTGCTGGGACAACTGCATAGCCACATGCAAAAGAATGAAATTGGACCACTTACTCAAACCATATACAAAATTAACTCAAAATGATCTAAATATAATAGCTAGAGCTATAAAACTCCTAGGAATAAATTTGCATGACATTAGATTTGGCAATGGATTCTTACGTATGACACCAAAAACATGGGGAACAAAGGAAAAACAGATGACTGGACTTCCTCAAATAAAAACCTTCTATGCTTCAAAGAACACTATCAAGAAAGTAAAAAGACAACTCACAGAAGGGGAAAAAATTACAAATCATATATTTGATAATGGACTTGTATCTAGAATATATAAAGACTCTTATAACTCAAAAATAGAAACAGAAATAACCCAACTCGAAAATGGGCAAAGGATCTGAATAGACATTTCTCCAAAGAAGATACACAAATGTCCAGTAAGCACATGAAAAGAAGCTTCACATCACTGTCCATTAGGGAAATGCAAATCAAAACCACAATGAGATTCCAATTTGTACACAAATGTTCAGAGTAGCATTTCTTAATAACATCCAAATAATAATTTATTAACAATAACAATCCAGTGTCTATTAACTGATGAATGCATATACAAAATGTGGTATATCCAAAGAGTGGAATATTATTTAGCCATAAAAAATGGAACAATTAACTGGGAGGGATTAAAAAGAAAGCTAGGTTACTTATCATAAGTAAAATCCCATCAAGGGATATAATGAAATAGTAATGGATTCATTTTTAATCAACTTCATTATGGCAGATGGTGCTAGAATGCAGGGGAAGGATAGACCCAAATGTCAATGAAGCTTCCTCTCAACTTCTGTCTAGGCGTAAGTGCTGACTTTAAAAGGTCTTCAAAGAAATTCATGCAAGGAATGCCTCCTGCAACTTGGTCACATGCAAAAGTGAAGCAAGAAGCACATCCGTTTGGAGCTTGCCCCAAGGGCCTCTAGTTCTTCTCCAAACTGGGTTCATAACTCCCACCCACAGAGGGAAAGGCAGTACCTGAAGCAGAACCCAGGGATAAGCAAATTAGCATTTCCAAGGTCAACTGCTGACAGGCCTAATTGATTACAGCAACCAGTATATTCTGGCTGAAGTTAAGAGGCTTAGCCTCTCTAGCTTGCTCAACACTAGCAAGAAACTAATTTACCACATCAGTTACAAAATATGGAAGTACTGTAGGTATGGAGTCAAATTAGGATGCGACATTTCAAAAAGAGGCAAATATTAATAGGATCTGGAGAAGTAAGTGATTTTAAGGGGGTTAAACAATTTTGGAAAAAACCTAAAATACCAATCATGCCAGCGGTAAAGGACTGACAAGTACAAAAAAAAAAAAAGGAAAAGAAATCAATAGATAGTATTATCTTGTTTTACCAACTGGTTCAATGTGAATATTCACCAAAACTGCTAAAAAGCTGCAAAACTAAATGATCTAACTACCATTACAATTTTTTGCCCTCCTGTGATAGTCACTGAAAAGTGAAACGCCCTCTGCCATTTCCCACGTGTAGCTATTAAGCATATGAAATGAGGCTAGTCCGGACTGAGAAAAGAATGTAAGTATAAAAATAACTCAATTTTCATAACGATTACAAGTCGAGGTAATATTTTAGACACATTAAATAATATATTACTAAAATTAATTCCTCTTCTTTTTTCTTACCTTTTGTAATGAGGATAGTGGAAAATTTTAAATTACGCATGCTCACATTATAGTTTTACTGGACAGTGCTGCTACATACAAATAACACATTACATTTATACAGAACACATTTTTTTTTTTTTTAGCGGGGGGGGGGCGGTACGTGGGCCTCTCACTGTTGTGGCCTCTCACATTGCAGAACACAGGCTCCGGACGTGCAGGCTCCGCGGCATGTGGGATCTTCCCGGACCGGGGCACAAACCCGGGTCCCCTGCTTTGGCAGGCGGACTCTCAACCACTGCACCACCAGGGAAGCCCCCAGAACACACACTTAATTTCAGGTGTGAAGTACAGAAAGAGGGAGAAATAGGTCTGGATAATAAAAAAATCTTCTCTAGAATAATCACATTGGTTTCACCTGTTAATCACCAACCTACTAAAAGTTCCTTTCTGCTTAGGGAAAGACAAACTTTTATTTCTTTTAAAAAGGATCTAATGTTTCAAAAACGATCCTAAAGCCTGTTCTACTTCTGCCATGAATTGTCATCTTTGCCTAGAATTAAACTAGTCTTAATTCTTTTCAATGATCAAAGATATATGATAAAGAGCTAGTCTAATTTTAGAATCTGATCGAGTGACTCCACTTCGGTTTTTCCTGTAATAGTCATTTTCATACCTATTAGGTCACTGAAACCTAACTCATGCCTCTGCTCCAAAGGTTTAAAAAAAAAAAAAAGAAAAGAAATGAAAAAGAAAAAATAGAATCAACACAAATATTATTCGCAAGCATCTAGAAAAACCCAGGCAGTATTTAGGTACTATACGTATTCTGTTTTAAAAACTAAAATATGACTCATTTACTATTTCAAAAAGGGACATCCCAGTGTGGATGGGAGCTTAGCAAACAGGAGAGTACAGCAAGCAATTATTTCCACACATTCCATCATGTGCAGAAACCAAGCCAACCTTCAGGTTTTTACAGTCTGGGGAAGAAAGAAAATCTGGAGGTGTTGGAAGAGTTGGAAATTCACGGAGTGAGAGTGCACCGCAACCGGAGGGGAGGGGAGGGGAGGGGAGGGGAGGGGAGGGGAGGTGAGGTGAGGTGAGGTGAGGTGAGGCCAACAACAGCTCAAACTTTCCTCTCCGTAGCTCTCAAAAAGGAAACTACTCAACTTTCTGACTAAGGAAGTCAATAGGAGAGGAAAATACATTTCACACTTTTTAATATCCCCAAATTGTGCCCCATACATTTGGCCCACTGATAGAATTTAAAGTGGTTTTTAAATGTTATCAACAACAAAAATCAAGATCACTAACTCAGAATAATAAATAATAAATATGAGATGTACCTTTCTATTTTGTGACAGGGCCTGCATCTATTGCTGGTAAATGAACTGAGTAACCGTGATAACTAGAAATAAAGCTAGTGGAAATGAGCGGTCTAGTCCTCATTCCTGGAAGAGCTGATCTTAAAATGTTGTGATCCTAATAGCCCTACAGTTTTTCTGGTCTGATAGAAACAGCACAATTTTTGTATTTTGAGATATATGGAATAATTCAGGCTCCAAGCTACTAGATTCCAATAATTTAGTGATTGTACTTCTTACACAATCCTGAACCCCGCAATCAACACACACAGATCAGTAAGGCGCCAATGGCTACCTCATGAGAAGTGTTTTGGTGCCACCTAGTGGCATAGGTTTCTCCTGTCAAAGGGGAAATAACGATTAGACCAGGGTTCTCAAAGTGTGGTCCCTGAACCAGTAGCATCAGCATCACCAGAGAACTCATTAGAAGTGCAAATTTTTGGCCTCATTCTAGATCTACTGAAACTTTAGCAGTGGGGCCCGGCAATCTGTTTCAACAAGCCCTCTAAGTGGTTCCCTCCCATGTTTAAGAACCACTGGATTAATCAGTCCTTACACAAAAATTAAGTGTAAAGTTTTAAAAACTTAGGTTCATCAATGAACAAAAGTGCTCAATTTCTAATTTCTAAAGACCAAACACATTAACAAAACAAAAATACAATAAAAAAGCAAAAGCCCTGTGAAACAAAGAAAAGGCATTTATTGGTATCAGGATATCAGGTTATGGCATCTTAAGGGGGCTCACCTGAAAAGGGGGAACACATGAAAAGCCAAGGAGGTAGAACACTAGTGATCTTTAAACTGAGTCACCTACCCTAATGATTCCTGTGCACCTATGTTATAAAGTAATCAAGAGAAAAGAGAAAAACCTTTCTCTTGATTCCCTGCTAAACTTTATTTTCTATTTAGGTCTTAGAGGAGAACTTGGTTACTTTAAATAACTTAAACTGACTTAAACTGAGGTTGAGTAAGAGAAGTCCCATAATGCACCTAGATGTTTGCAGGCCTCTCACTGTTGTGGCCTCTCCCGTTGCGGAGCACAGGCTCCGGAGGCACAGGCTCAGCGGCCATGGCTCACGGGCCCAGCCGCTCCGCGGCACGTGGGATCTTCCCGGACCAGGGTTCGAACCCACGTCCCCTGCATCGGCAGGTGGACTCTCAACCACTGCACCACCAGGGAAGCCCAAAAAAACCCTTTTAATAAATATCTATTTATTCAAGATTAAAAAGTTATATGCTTGAAGTAAGAAAACTGGGTCATGAGATATACGCCCCGTATGGCCACTGGTCCACACAGTCACAATTAAGTATATACCATCCCTTACTCCATGGCTTAAACGGCAAACTTACCAGTTAACAGAAAAAAATCAACTCTGAGAGGCTAACCATGCAAAACCAAGCCTCCAATATGACAGGTAACATCACAGACATTAATATCGGCGGCATAAAATATAAAGAAATTTCAAAGACTTGCTCTATTAATTTTGATTTTGTCCTTTCAAGATATAAATTTAGATATCCACAGAGACCAACTATTTAATTCTAACATTTTAAGAGCAAATGCCCACAATAGGATGAGTTTCTGACAAAACTCTTCTTTCCTTTTTCTCTTCAAACCTTCCCTCTACCCACAAGTGAGTTCATAAAAATATGTCACAGAAAGATGGGTCAAAAGCAAAATGTAAATAATAATAATTTTTTAAACACGAGAAAAAAAGTCTTGGAACTGATTTTTTACAAAGAACTTTCCTCGTTGTCACTATCATTGCAAAGACGAATCTGTGTTGAGCCACCGTACGGGGCTAAGTGCCGTACTACTTTGCCAGTTCAAATGCTCAATTGTTCACTAATTAATCTTAAGATGGATTTAAAATTTTCTCATTTGTAAAAAAAGATGTAAAACCTCATATAATTGCAATAAGAAGTAGAGAAAATATACTAAGAAGTAGAGAAAATATACCCAAAAAATGCCTCTCACATCACTAACAGCTAGAAAGGATTACTGCCATCAACTGAGGGCCATCAGAAAGAGAAAGGGGCGCCAGATTAATCTAGGTCAAGGGGCTGAAATCAGGCCAAACTGGTTTCAAATTCAAACTCCCTGGCTGCCACTTCGGTGTGTGCCCTATGGTAAGTTACTTCAATTCAGTGAGCCTCATTTTCCCATCTGTAGAATGAGGATACAGCTACGTCTTTCAGTGATTTTCAGTGATTTTCACCGCACGCACCTTTATTTAATAGTATCTGCCTATAGTCAGCTCTGGCGGCTCTCTTTTCCTCACCCACTTCAACACTTTGAGAAACGCTTACATCAAAAGGTGAGGCATGTTCCCAGGTCAAGACTAAACAATACAATTATGGTAGTGATACATTTAATAGCAACATCTCACACATATTTCGAAGACACAAGTCAACAGTACCAGGAATCTCACCAGCTGAGGAAAAAGGCTGACCCTGAAGTTCCCCCAGCATTCAGGCTTTGTGACCTTTGGAGTCTTTTTACCAACCGTACCTACCAAATGCAAATATGTTCCAATGTGAGAAATGCCCCGTGGCATGCTGGTAACCTGAAAGTCCAGCTCTCCAGTTGATGAGAACAGCTTCATTTGTGGCATTTGCCCATTTCTGTGAGTGGGGTTAATTCTCCTACTATGGCTGCTTCAACCCAACACCCAAATTCCTTAATTACTTGATTGATTGATTGACTGATACATCAATAAGCATTTGCAGACGACCTAAAATGTATAAAGCCCTCTGCCAGGCTCTGAAGGTGGTGTATGAGGATGACTATAGATGAATCCTACCCTCAAGGACCTTACAGACCAGACAGGGAAATACAATAAACACAAAAAAGAAATATAAAATATAAGGAGAACATGAAGAACCTCTGAAAACAGGGAAAAATCCCTAACTTCCAGCAAGCAGTACATACAATAAAAGTTCAGGTATTATTTACCTAAAGAACCCCTAATATTGCCTATGCTTTCTACTAGGCAAATTTCAAAACCTCTCTGGGTGAAAAACAATATTTTCCTTTTACCAGAGTTAATGAATATGTGCATATGTGTATATCACAGTTCCTCTGCCTCAGCACTGCTGACATTTTAGGCTGGATGTTGCCCAGGGGCTGTCCAATGCATTGTAAGATATTTAGCGACACCTAAACACCTAGAGGCTGGTAGAGACCAGTAGCACACTCACCACGAGCCTCTAAGTTGTGACAACCTGAAATGTCTCCAGACGTTGCCAAAGGTGCCTTGAGGGCAAAACCACCCACTACTGTATATACACTATGCATATACGGCTATATAGATGGGGTCTACGTAGGGATGGAGTGGATATATGGATCCACGGATATGAACCTGTGTGCATATATAAATGAGCTAGATACTCAATTAGAGGAAATTTTTATATTAATTTTCCTACTAGGTTTTAAATATATTCATTCACTTCTTGAGTGCCTTCTATATACCAAGTGCTGATAGAGGCAACAGCAGGGGAGAGGGCGGGGGAATTAGAGGCACCTGGCAAAAATCCCTGCAGTCATGGTGCTTACGCACAGGGCAGACAGGCAACAAACCAAATAACTATACCAATGATATAGTATGTGAGAAGGTGGGGTGACGTTAAGTAGTAGGGAGAAAAATCAAGCAGGGCAAAGAGTTAGATTCTGAGAAGAGGACATGTTGCCCTTCTAAATTTCAAGGACCTAATTGTGCCAGACAAAACACATGCTCAGATTTTCAGATCATGTGCTCACAGGCAACTTCCTGAGCACAATCTGAAAGCAAGTCTAAATTTTATTAATGTTAAGAAGAGAGGGAATGTACTCATTTTGTTCTCATAACCAGTAAGGGAGCAGAATGGAGGGCTGTCACACACCCCCACTTCCTCATTCCTATTCTCTGCCCAACCCTAGAGGCTGACAAACCTCACTCATTCTGAAAAGCTCCCATTCCCTGAAGTAAGAACCAGTGAGTAAAAGCATCAGAGATCACCTAACCGCTAAGGTTCCTTTCAGCCTCAAAATGGCATTAATGGATTATCAATATGAATACTGCTGATGACAAAGAAGAGGGATTGAGGAAAAGGAACAGGAAATTTCATTCTGGTAAATCTTTTTGTGGGCCTTAATAGATGTTACAAGGCTGTTTTCTCACTTTATTGCACTGCCCTAATATATACATCGTTGTCAAAATTTTCCCTGTGATTCTTTTTATTAGCATATTTCAATCCTCTCCAAAAATGTATTTCATCACAAGTTCTTTTCACTTGATTAACTGTAGAGTCTACAAAGATGCCACTACAATGAACAAACACACACAGTCCTGGTGTGACATAATAGGAAGAAATATATATTTGGTCTCTGCCCCTAAAGCCCTTGGAATCATCAAAGTGATAAAAGTCTTTTTGTATTCTAATGAGATGACTGGTGGCTAGGGGTTATCTGGATAGCCTCAAGATGGGGGCTGGTTGTCATGGAAACCAACCACATGATTAGAGGGCTGGAGGTTGACTCAATCACTAGTGGCCAATGATTTAATTGCGCGTGCGTGGGTACTGAATGACGCCTCCATAAAAACCCAAAAGGGCAGGGTTCAGAGAGCTTCCAGGTCGGTGAACACATGGAGGTGCTGGCAGCGAGGCAAGCTTGGAGAGGGCATGGAAGCTCGTGCCCCTTCCCACTTACCTTGCCCTTTGCATCTCTTCCATCTGGCTCTTCCTGTGATGTAGCTTTTTATAATAAATCGGTAATCTAGTAGATAAACTGTTTCCCTAAGTTCTGTGAGCTGCTCTAGCAAATTATAGAACCCAATGGCAGTGGGGGCAGTCTTATGGGACTGAGCGCTTAACCTGTGAGATCTGACACTAACTCCAGGTAAATAGTATCAGAATTGAATTGAATTGTAGGACACCCAGTTGGAGAATTGGAGAATTGGAGAATTGCTTGGAGTGGGAAGTGGAGCTAGAAGTGTCACAAGCACTGTGAGTAGCAGAGTAGAAACAGTGCAGTTTTTCCTTACATCTGGGAAATATGAAGATATAGGCAAAACAACTGAGCTTTTTGAGAGAGCTGGATTTTTACCACTCTGTAGGCAATGCCTTTATACTTTTAACACTACAGATACCATAATTTTCAATGGCCTTCATTTAAGTTATAATAACATTTTGCTTTTATAATTGACTCCAGCTTTAAAAGCTATATAAGAAATACAAACATTGGCTTCTTATGGTTATTTTTATTGTCTTTGTGGCCACCACCCCGCTATTACTACTTTTTTCCAATTACTGCTTCTACTCAATAACATAATTATGGAATAAAGTATAAGAGCAAGGCCAAAAAGAAACCTTCCCACTTTAACTAGAGTCCTGGCTATAAGAAGCAGTTCTCTAGATGGAGAAATTTATTACAGCATAATGAAAATCCATAATGTAGATCTTCCTAAGAAAAGAAGTCTTAAGAATGTGAGGTCAGTATGTGCTGGCTTCTCAAACCATTAAGTAATTTTCAAAATAAATTTAACATAAAAGATTTAAGTAAAATAATTACTCCTTTTTCATAAAATTAGGTGATGGGTGATAGGGTTATGGGTGTTCATAATTTTCTTTTTCTCTCTATCCCTCAAATTTTTAGATTTTTAGAATGCCTTATATCAGGGGAAAAACTAGAATATTACCCACCAAAGCATCCAGATTCAGAAGTATGCACTGAACTGAATGCTTAAGGTTTGCAAATCTGAAAGTTCAGTTATTCATGAGAAGCACAAATTTCTAAGGCCATGTAATTTTTAACTCTGATTGCTGTTTTTTGTTCATCATTAACTCTAAAGTAACTGTCACAAAGTGAAAGCTCTGTTTATTGCCTAGGTGGAGACCAAGGTGAGAAAAAAAGGAATCGGGTTTAAAAAGATGATGATTCTTAATGAGAATACAAATTCTGGATACATGAAAGAACAGACTATCATTCAATCAATTCACTGTATCACTTCTATCAGTCAGGACTGCAACTGGCTGCAATGGAGAGGACACCTGACAGCCATCACTTAACCAAAAAGGAACTGATTTTCCTAACATTACAACAAGTCCATTAATAGACAGACTAGGGTCAGTACAATGACCCCAAAAGTTCCCAGCTTCTTCCTTCCATGACCAGACTCAACTCTGCCTTTACAAGTAGAAGACACTAAAGTCCAGGGAACGCGTGAGTGTCCAAGGGAAGTCATTGAGAACTTCACTAGCAGAACAGGACAAAAGCTGATGGGCTGTTTAAGAAAAAGCATGCAACCTCATTTCGGAATTCAAAAGGGAGAAGGAAAGGAAGAAGAAGAGGGACAAAAAAGAAAAATCAGATAATGTTAACCTCAACAAAATAATCAAAATTTTCTGAGCTAAATACCACTAAATGTTATTTCAATATTATCCAATTGCTGCAAATGCCATTAGACGAACACAATCAATTTTCAATAAAGTGTAATGGTTACGGGCAGAAACTGCAATCAAGTCCCTTATGCTCAAATCTCAACTCCCACCACTTACTCCGTAACTGTGTGACCTTTGGAGAGCACTTAACTTCGCTAAGCCTCAGTGGCTCATGTACCCAGTGGGGATAACAACAGTCCTTACTTTGAAGGATTAGTTAGGACCAAGTGAGAAATCACTTGTGAAAACAGCGCAGTGCCTGCACACATTTGACGTGTGTAGCCAATCAAGCTATTATCATCTTTTGATCATTATGGCCGTCATTATCATCACCGTACCTCAGAATAGTTCAACAAACATCCAATTACCTGCCTGACCATAATAACTGAAGTCTCTCTGCTCTGTTTCTTTCAGCAAGTCACAGAAAGAAAAGCAATATAGAGAGTAAAATCCAGAAGCTCTCCAACAGTCTTCTCATCTACTGGACCCTTGGGCAATTTAAATATACATCCTTTTACTCTTTTCTTCCAAACGTTCCTCACAAATATTCAGCAAGAATCTGATAAGAACTGTCAATCCTCAGGCACATACATTTTCCATGGAATCGCAGAATGTTAACCAAACCTCTGAAGGCCATCTGAAGGCAGGACGAGAGGATGCAACCCTGAGGTACACTAACATTTTAGGGAAGGGCCATTCCTCAAATTTACTTGACTAAACTTAAAGGGCTTATGAAAATTCAGTTGCTTAAAGATGATGTTGATACCTACAGCTCTGATAAATTAGATCAGTACATTCTGCTTAAGAAGACAGAAAAGTACATAATAAACTTTAAAATCTGAAAAGTAAGCTCCGGTTATCTGAAAAATCTCCTAACGTAACAAATTTCATTTCCCAGTTAGTTCAAATAAAGAATTACAAGAATACCAATAAATTTAGAGAAAAACTAATAGATAGGGTGGCAGCAAAAGTCTAATTGCCCAGACACCATATGCTGTAACGTAACACGAGGAAAGGTGATAATTTCAAATATGCTAGAAAGTTGAATAGGGACAAGCACCTGTATAGGAATATGCAACCAACAGGAAACAAAACGAAACACATCACCACCCAAGTTCTCGGCAGCAGGAATCCCCTCCACCAATAATTTAATAATATAGTGACAAGAGAATTGTGGTGCAAAGTGAGAAAATGATCCCCAAGTGATTGTTACCACCTATTTTGTCAAAATTCATTCTAATTTGTGATGAAACTGGGCAACCCGAAAGGTCAACAGAAAGTGTGTCTAATCTTATAAGGCTAAGAAGAAAAGGGAATATTTCTGCTCTGAAGATAGTTGATGGACTTTCCCACTTGCTCTTCTGCACTTTAATTTCTCCCAGTCCATGGACTATTGCCCAAGAAAATAGTCAACTCAAATGCAAACCAAATGACTAAATGATAGCTAACATTTACTGAGCACTTATTAAGTATTAATGACTGCTCTATGTAATTTGTAAGCATTATCTCATTTATTCCCCACAATAATGCCATTTACAAATAAGAAATCTAAAACAGAGGTTACAAAACTTGTCCAAGGACACAAAAATAATAAGTGATGGAGCTGGGACAAGAACCCAGGCATTCTGTACACAAAGCTCTGCACTCTTACATTACCCTATCCTGCCTATATCACAATGTAGGGGCATAATATAAGACACAAAGCACACAAATCGAATCCTCTTCACCTCAACTATGATATCTTAGTTGAACTTACTTTTTCCACCTGAGCTACTGAAATAACTTCATTAGCTACTTGAGGTATCTCCATCCTCCATAGCATCCTCAGTATTGCCATGAGGTTATCTTTCTAGACCTGGATCTTGCCACATTCCTCCTCTACTTTAAACCATCCAATAATAAAGTCCTAACTTCTTTCAGGACCTTAATGTTCAATGTTTAGGCCCTCAGTGTTCACTTAATGTTTGAACAGCATGTATATGTCTTGCTTCCCAGCTAAACTGTAAACAACCTGAAGGAAGAAACCTTTATTAATCATTGTAATGCTGGCTAACATGAATTACTGATTTAGCTGCACACAAACCAAAAGCCTTAAATAGACTCCAAACTCATCCACCTTTGCTCCCCTCTTCACATCACAGGTCCTTCTTCTAAGCTCTGACCCTTAAATTTCTAATTGCTGGCTATACTTTTTGATAGTTATTGAATAAACACTATGCTAAGAGCACTTTGCATATAGTATCTTATTTAACTCCAACAACCTTATAAAATGGGCATTTTTATCTCTATTTCACAGATAAAAAATTAGAAGTTCAAAGAAATTACCTATCTTTGAGCAAGTTATAGAACTAAAGCTGGAACTGGGACTAGAGACCGTATCAGGCTGATTCCAAGTCCTGCAATTAAGTAGCAATATTGGCTCTGTCTCCTAAAAGTCTTTCATTTACTGTTAGAGGCTGAGTTACTTTCAAATTTACTTAAATACCAGGTATTTTTCTACTCTCTGGGTCCTCAGACGGCACCTCAGTCGGGTGTCAGGTGAAAACTGCTCTCCTAACAAGCTCTTGTTCTATTACTCCAGTGGGGGTCACCCTAGGCATCCTCTCCGTAGGGAGTTTCTCCTGTCACCAAAGTCCTGCTCATAAGCACTCCAATTCAGGTTCATAAGCAGTTCTCAGGATATGGTCCCCAAGACCCTTCCACAAGGTCCACAGGGTCAAAACTATTTTTATAATAATTGTCAGACCTGCAACAGAGGAGCTGCAACAGAGACCACATGGCCCACAAAACTGAAAACATTTGCTATCTGACCCCTCATGGAAAAACTTTGCCAATCCCTGCTTTAGAGCATGAATCTTTCAAAACATGATGCTTATATTTCTTTTTAAATGAAACAGATGCTGCATTTTGCATCAAAATATACTTCTTATTTTAAAAAAATAAAACAAAAACAAACAAAAATGAACTCGGTATCAAACATACTAAGAAGCCTTCAAAGCAAATCCTGAAAAACACTGACTACAATCCTCCAGGAGGTTACGTACCAGCCCTTCTCTCTTATGATTTAAGATCTTATTATGAGTTTTCCCAGGACTACCTACCAAAGCCGAATATCTATCACCATCAAAAAGAGACTACAAATCAGGCTGGACAGGGGTAAGACCTTTAGAGGCCACCCACTAAAGATGATGGGTGACTTCTGCTGCCAGCTGTGAATGAATATCTAGTATGGAACTGGCCTTTCTGCCATGAGTGACTATAAGGCTGGACAAAATATATGAAGCAACTGCTTTCAGGCAGTGGGACAATAGGCAGAGCAGAACTGGGATGCCTGCGAAAAGGAAAACAAGTGAGGTAAGTCCTCCAATTGCCCTCTTGCTTGCAAAACGGAAGAGGAATCCAAGAGGAGCACAGCAGTCTTAAAGGACTGAGAAGACAGAGACTGGAGTTCAGGGAGGATGAGTAGCAGGGTTTTGCAAGACAGAAGGGGGCATGCAGGGAAAGCCCATGAGGGATCTGCACAGAGATGCCCTTGAGTCTGATGCTGAATCCTAAGCTGCTGAGGAACAACTGCTGGGAGCTGTGAAGTGAACAATTCCCAGAATTTACGCAGGACTGGAAGACATTCAAATTCCATCCAGCAGAGTAGAGCTTTTTCGCTGAACTCTCTGGGCAATCAACAGAGACTCCAGAAAGAGCAAGCTTTGTAACAAGGCTAAATTAGCCCTAAAGTAAAGCTACACTAGACCTGCCCTAAGGAAGTTTAACAACAAGCCTGGGATGGATCAGCCTAATCCACAAATTACTTAGCTGCCAACCAAAACAAAGGTCAATACTCTTTAAAAGAAGATGACAAAATCCCCAAACTCAACAACATAATACACACAAGTGGCAACAGAGATGCCAGAATTAGCAGACAAGGATATTAAAGTAGCTATTATAAATACGCTCCATGTGCTCAAGCATACAGAGGAAAACATGAGCATAATGAGGAGAGAAATAAGATTCCATTTAATTCTTTTTCATGTCTTCTAGAGCTGAAAAATACAGTCTCTGAAATTAAAAATTCCCTGGATAGATTTAGTCAATTAGACACTTGAGAAGACAGGACTAATGAACTTGAAGACACAGCAAAAGAAACTATTCATACTAAAGTCAGAGAGAAAAAAAGACTTGAAAAAAATCACCAGAGCCTCAGTGACTTATGAGACATTACCAAGCAGCCTAACATACATGTAATTGGAGCCCCAGAAGGAGAAGAGAGGGAAGAGAAATAGCAGCAGAATTTTTTTCCAAATTTGATCAAAACTGTAAGCCTACAAATCTATAAAGCTCGAAGAACACCAGGCAGAATAAACAAAGAAAATCACACCAAGGCACATCACAATCAAATTGCTGAAAAACAGTGATATTAAAAGAAAAACAAAAAGATTATGTTGCTCCCCTGCTTCCATATTTAATATAAAATAAAAACAAATTTAACCCAAACAAACAAATAACATCTTTCTAGATCTTCTCATCAAAAAATTGTGGTCAAGCGCAGCAAGACTGAACTTTTCTCATCTTTTGTAGAGGCCTTCCTTTACCAGTACCCCTAGCATCGGCTTAGTCTGTCTACTGAGTAATTAAGCATGAACAAAATATAGTTAAATTACTGGAAAATAACTATCATAATGCTGTATACTGTACAGTTCACAAATGTCACATCCTTTTCTTTTTTTGGCTGTGTTGGGTCTTTGTTGCTAGACGCAGGCTTTCTCTAGTTGCGGCGAGCAGGGGCTACTCTTCGTTGCAGTGTGCAGGCTTCTCATTGCGGTGGCTTCTCTTGTTGCGGAGCATGCACTCTAGGCACTCAGGCTTCAGCAGTTGCGGTGTGTGGGCTCAGTAGTTGTGGCTCACAGGCTCTAGAGTGCAGGCTTAGTAGTTGTGAAGCACAGGCTTAGTTGCTCAGCAGCATGTGGAATCTTCCTGGACCAGGGATCGAACCCATGTCTCCCACATTGGCAGGCGGATTCTTAACCACTGCGCCACCAGGGAAGTCCCACAAATGTCACATACTTTTGATTGTATGTTCCTTGAGGTCAGATACCTTCATGTTTCAGCCCATAAATTTCTAGTGCAGTCTCTAGTGGCTCATGGGGGTCTGAACACATATGAATGAGTCAATCTCATCTTATCCGCAGTACATCACTATGTGGTATGTAAGAGAAGATGAGAAAACAGATGCCCAGAGGGATTAAATGATTGTCCCAAGGTTACCCAAAAGGTGAGCAGTATCTTGCATCCCTAGAGCAATGCCACCACTCAGGGTTACATCAAAATAGACACAAAGAAATAAATTTTAATTATTACTTACTCTGAGTTTCCACAAGATCCAAAGCAACACTAGAAGCCGTGTCCATTCCAGAGCTGACGCAGGACTGGAAGTTCTTCAAGGAGGAGAGTGCAGATTCTACACCACTGAAGGATATAAAACCAGCTGAACCTGAACTTGAAGTGGAACGCCCTGGCATCTTGAAATTATTACCTAAGTTTTCAAACACAATGAAACAAAATTTATGAATAAGAATAATAACTGCATAGGAAAACAGAACCACTATAAACATCCATATAAATGTATCCAATATCCCACAAGTGCTACACAATTATCTACATTCTATATCACTTGAAAGGGTATCAAAGCATTGTCCCATCATCTGGGCCACCAAACACAATAGATGAATTTCAATAAATAAAGAAGATGTACTTCAGTATATAAAGGAGGGAGAACACCCTCTTCCAAAAGATTCCCTGATTCTCTAAAGAATTCAACAACAGCACAGTTCCTAAAAACCTAAAACATAAGTGTGTCAGAAAAAGTACATTGCTCATATAAAGCATTCTTCCAAAAAAATGAAAATAGTAGCAATAAAATAGTTTAATAAGGGAGAATTTTGAAAACCTGTAATTTTTAACTTATCTGATACAAATTGAATTCTGAAAACTATAAGAAAACTTTTATTTCTGACAGTTCCTCTGGGTTCTAAGATTTATAGACTTGGTGAGATCCCAGATTCTGTTTAAGAAAAAAACAGAATTTGTCTGTAAATTCTTATCTTCTGGTAGCTCACCCACTGTAACAGTTTCAATTATTATCTTCATATTAAAACACTCCCTAATCTGTATCTTCAATCAACAACTCTTTAAGCTTTGGACTAATTACGTAAAGCTCCCTACAAAAAGACATCTTTGCTTAATTCACAAACCACGTGAAATTCAGTCCACTGAAACCATCCAGAAAAGTGGAGAGAATTTACACAGGCTTAGAGGAAAGGCTGTATGGTAGCAAAAGGTATTTTCTCATAACCATACTGATACAGCATGAATTCAGGTTCTGCCACTGTACTGCTGAGTGACCATGGACAGACTGCTTAACTGTCTCTGAGCTGTCTAGTATCTGTGGCCCTTCCAATCCTCTCCACTGCCACCATGTTTACCTCACAACTGGATTACTACAGGAGTTTCTCAATTATTGGTCCCTTTTCATTAAATTCATCCATTCATTCAACAAGTAGGCCTGTCAATCATTAGATTCATTAAAAATGACACAGGGTATAAAAAGGGAAGGTCACAGAGAAGATGTATAAGATGTTAATTTCTATTTTTGAGGTGTTAGTCTACTACAAACATCCACAATACAACTCGTCATCAATTCAAATTATTCAATTAACAAATACTCAGCAAGTATTTTTTGGAACATAGCATAGAGGGTCTTAATGAAGGATAAAGGTCCAGGTAGACCTTATAGGTCCAGGGACTTTATCTGTTTTTTTTTCTTTAAATGATCTTAAAAATCAAGACCTGAAGCAAATATGGCAAAATGTTACAGACGTTAAAATCCAGATGATGGAACAAGGGTTCTCATTATGTTATCTTCTGGGAGTTTCTGTGGTGTTAAAATTTCACACTGAGAGAAGACATGACCGTGTATATGAATGAAAAACCAATAATGACAAGGGGAGAAGCAGTGGGGGGGGGTGGGTGGGATGAACTGGGAGACTGGGGTTGACATATACACACTAATATGTATAAAGTAGATAACTAATGAGAACCTGCTGTATAGCACAGGGAACTCTACTTCACTGTACAGTAGAAACTATCATGACATTGTAAAACAACTATACCTCAATAAAAAAAATTTTTAAAAAAACAACAATAATGGTGTTTTGAATATGTGTGTTTTGGTGAAAGAGAGTATTTATTTACAATCTCACTTTATTACACCAAACAAGTTGGGATGGTTAACACAATATAAACACAAACATATGCAATAAGATGGGAAAATATGTAAATTCATAAAAATCAGGACCAAAAAACAGATTAAAGGGAAAACCAAGTACATGAGAATATTTAGAATGTAATCATATAAGCTTTAGGATTCTTTATGATTCTACACAGCACTATATTTGTAAATACAAATTTGGCTATGAGATTTCCTGCCAAGCAAAACAAAAAGTGAAAATTACAGAATTCTCTTTCTCCATAAAGTACACCGAGAACTCAAGAAAAATAAGGCTTTCCATGGCAATCAAGGCAGCATGGATCATCACGTATGAGATAATAAGAATCATACTGAAAAATGTCCTTAATAATATTCTTACGATACAGTAATAGTAAGCTTCTGAGGACTGTTTCTTAGATTATGTCTCAAGGTAAGCTAAGGACAGGCAGGACATGTGTGGCAGATTCCAGCTCAGTGCCCACCAAACCCATTTCCTCTTCAACCTGCTCGTACAGCTAGACCACAGTTTGCAGCCTTCCTTGCAGTTAGGTGTGGCAGTATGATTGAATTCAAGGCAGTGAAACAGAAGCCATTTCCAGGCCCCATCCATGAAAATGGCACTCTATCTCCACACTCTTTCCCATTTGTCAGGTTGAAACAGGCAAGCAATGACCTTAGAAGCCACATACTGAAGATAGAGAACCACCAAATGGAAGGAGCCTAGGTTCCTACTTCACTGCTTGGAGGAAAACTGCCCACCAATCAGGCTCCATGCATGAAAGAAATAAAAAACTTCAATTGTGCAAAGCCATTTAGATTTGGGGGTATACCTATTATAACACCAACTGTTACTCAAAAAACACAATCCTGCAAAGATCAAACGATATGGTTCAAGAATTCAGTTTTCTAGTCAATCTTGATTCTAGTGTAAGTCTAAATTGTCTAGAGCAGCACTGTCTAATAGAACTTTCTGCCATGACAAATATGTTCTATAATCTGCACTGTCCAATACAGAAGCTATTAGGCACGTGTGACTATTGATTAGCAGTGGTTACTGAGAGTCATAATAGCATGACTATTGATGTGATTAGCGTGACTGAGTTTTAAATTTTATTTAATTTTAATCGACTTAAATTTAAATAGCCATATTGGAAGTCAACTACACTTTTAAAAAATAATAGTAACATATAACTACATGCATTAAAACAGATTTAGAAATCTTTTTATATTGATTACCAAAACTTAAAAAAAAAAAGAAACTGTCATTCTTGGTACATATTTACATTCATTAATCAGTTTATTAGCCATCTCTGTCTTTAATACTATGACACTAGTATTTTTCTGAAGATATATTATCTCAATGTGGTCTTATTATTTTAATTTTTCATAGAATTTCCCATGATTCTCTTCAAAATTGCATGTCATGATATGAATGTGAAACTGTTGACACCTTCATATGACTCTTCTCTGAAGACCATGATTTTTTTTAATTGTGAAACACTACAGGTGCCAGGGAACCTGGTAATCTCAGAAGTAATGCTTCTAGATGGAGAATATTTTCTATTCTAATTTTTGAAATAGATATATGTAAATATTTCATCACTAATATTTTTACATACTGTCTTTTTGCCTCTTTTCAAGCAACTCTGTTCAACAAATATTTTTATAAAACCAAATTTATCAAATAAGTTGCCTATTTATTATTCTTGTCAATGCTTTGCTATATTAAAATAACGCAAAATCAAAAAAAATTTAAATAGCCACATGTGCCTAATGGCTACTGCATTGGATAGCACTGTTCTGGAAACACAATTATCAAAGTGTATACACACACACACACACACACACACACACACACACACATACACACACACCAGGGGGTAAGCCAGATGGAGTAAAGCCACAGTATGAACATGATATATCCTCCTGGAATATTAATTTTACTTAAAGATAACATGAAACACGTTTATATTAAAAATAAACATTAGTTACATTATAGAGTAGAATATGGAGGTGATACTAGTAGGGGTTAATGACTAAAAACTCTAGTAGGGGTTAAACACTGTAGCCTCTGGAGCCAGACTACATGAGCTCGAAGCCTGATTTTGCCAATTAAGTAGCTGAATAACTTTAGGCAAGTTATTTAACCTCTCAATGCTTCACTTTTCCTTTCTGCAACATGGGCATGATCCAGTGCCAACTTCAAGGATTACTGGGAGGACTGAATGAGTTCATACGCATAACAAAACACTCAGAATAATGTCTGGCATATAATCTTTTACAATGAGAGCAAATATTACCATCAAGTTAATCATACAATACTGTGAGCAGCAATACAGAATAGCGCATAAGTGAACTGACCTCGGACACGAATGCCTGGAAATTCCACCTTGTCCACCCCACTTAAAACTGCATCACTCTGGTTGAGTTGCTTAACTTCTCTATCTTCAGTTTGCTCCCGTGTAAAAAGGAGATAATCACATCTATCTCACAGCATTATTATAACAATAAATTAAATTTTTAAAAATAAATTTATTTATTATTTATTTATTTTTGGCTGCGTTGGGTCTTCGTCGCTGTGCGCGGGCTTTCTCTAGTTGCAGTGAGTGGGGGCTACTATTCGTTGTGGTGCCCGGGCTTCTCATTGCGGTGGCTTCTCTTGTTGTGGAGCGCAGGCTCTAGAGCACAGGCTCAGTAGCTGTGGCACGCGGGCTCAGTAGTTGTGGAGCAGGGGCTTAGTTGCCCCGTGGCATGTGGGATCTTCCTGGACCAGGGCTCGAACCCGCGTCCCTTGCATTGGCAGGCTGATTCTCAATCACTACGCCACCAGGGAAGTCCCCTAAATTAAATTTTGTAGTTTTCTCAAACTTGTCTGATCTTAAGAATCAGTTGAAATATTTGCTAAAAATACAGTTATTAATGGATACTATCTCAGACCTACTGAATCAGTCTCTAGTGGACACTGAGGAAACTGTATTTTTATGAAGCACCCCAAATAATTCAAGTATGGAGAACACTGAGGTAACTTTGTCCCCCCCAAATTTATGTTTACCCTAACTCCCAATGTGATGACATATAGAGATGGAGCCTTTGGGAGTTGATTAAGTTTAAATGCGGGGGGAGCCCTCATGATGGGATTAGTGTCATTAGAAGAGGAAGAGACACCAAGGTTTGCTCTCTCTGTCCACCATGAAAAGATACAGTAAGGTGGCTGTCTACGAACCAGGAAGAGAGCTCTCACCAGTATCCAACCATACCAGCACCATGGTCCCCAACTTCCAGTCTCCAAATCTGTGAGAAATAAATTTCTGTTGCTTAAGCCACCAGTCTATGGTATTTTTTTAATAGCAGCCTGAGCTGACTACGACACAGTGTATATAAGGATTAATGTAATCCAGGATAAATGTAAAGTGTCTACTACATGGTAGCCATCCTTATATGAATGCAAAATTCACATTACTCCAATGAAACTTTACACTTGCAGAGAGGTGGGGAAAACATTCGTCTGTTAATTCTGCACTATCAACAGGAACGACTCAGATCGAGGAGCAAAGAGAATGGCTGGAGGCGAAAGATGGACTAAACGCACTTTTCCCTATTTCTCCCACTAAGTACAGCTAAGTACATAATTCACAGGACAGCCCCCCACAGCAAAGAATTATTTGGCACCAAATGTCAACAGTGCAGTGGTTGAGAAACCCTGGTTTAAACTAACCCCCTTTGGAGCCTTCCCCAGGGAACTGTGACTGTTTTATTCTCTGTACCTATGGTCTCAAAGAAAGTTTAAAACAAGGTTATGCACTTCCTGAGCTTTTCCCTAGCATGTTATGTTGCCTTCCCTAACAGGCCTTGTCTTGTCTGTTGGTGCCGCTGTAACAAAATACCAGACACAGTAACGTATAAACGACAAAAACATTTCTCACAGTTCTGGAGGTTGGGAAGTCCAAAGGTCAAGGCACCAGCATAGTCGCATTCTGGTGAAGACCCTCTTCTGGTGATTCATGGCCAGGGCCTTCTAGCTCTGTGTCTTCACGTGGTAGAAGGGGCAAGGGAGCTCTCCGGAGCCTCTTTTATAAAGGTATTAAGCCTACTAGGAGGGCTCCATCCTCGTGACCTAAGCTCTTCCCAAAGGCTCTACCTCTTAATACCATCACACTGGCTTTAGGAATTCAACATATGAATTGGGGGGTGGGGGTAGGAAGAGGACACAAACATTCAGAACAGAGCAGGTTTATAAGATTCTCTGTAGGTGAGGCCAATTATTAGCTAATGTAAAAATAAAAATACTCCTCTCATCTTTCTGTACAAGTGGTAAGCACAGAGCAAATAATTTAGATACTGTGCTGACCTCCTTTAAATCCACAGGGCCCTATACAAGTTCAGCCATAACTGTATCTTCTTTTCCAATATGCAAGGTTACATCTTTATGAAGCTCTCTCAGTTGCTTGTTCTCTCCTTTATGCTACCACTATCCCTCTCTCTCTCTCTCTCTCCCCCTCCCCCCCCCCACCCCGTTCTATTTTAAAAACCGTCATAACTACTTGCTCCCGTATCTGCCACTCTTTCACCCTGGGAGCAACTTAAACTAGAATTCTGACAGATTCCACATAACATAGAACAGCTCCTCACACAAAATCGGTGACCAATAAAGATTTGGCAGAGCTACATCAATAACAGAAAACACCATTTCTAGGTTCCCTATAGCAAGCCATAAACTGATGCCCCTACACAATTCGTTCTCATTATCGTTAATCCTCACAACCATTTATAGGAGAGAAAAGGAAACTGACGCCCAGAGAGTTTATTTAAACGATCTGCCCAAGGCCCTGCTTTGAAAGCCGGCTCAAACCAGATTTATTTAGATCAAGAATTCGTGATCTCACACTACTATATATAAAATAGGCAAAACAAGGTCCTACTGTATAGCACGGGAAACTATATTCAATATCTTAATAACCTATAAAGGAAAAGAATCTGAAAAGGAATATATATATACACATTTACCTGAATCACTCTCTCTATATATATAATTATACATATATATTTACCTGAATCACTTTGCTGGACACCTGAAATTAACAGATTGTAAATCAACTATATTTCAATAAAAAATAAAAAAAGAATTCGTGATCTTTGCCCCACACACATAGAGCCCAAGGATGGAGAGATGGCGTCTTGGAGAGGGAGGTAAACCGCCCCAGCCTCATTGCTGTGGCGTGAAAAGAACCAGGACCATAACACAGGTCCACAGACCGTAGCTCGGGGCACCGGCGAAGAGCCCGAGAGGGAGGCAACACCTCCCATCACCCTCCCCACCGCCATGCCCCACTCTTGCCTTACCTGGCTGCCCGATGTAGCTCCGTCTGGCTGCGCCCAGACTTCCCACACCAGGACCCCCAACTACTTCCTTAACTCCCTTCCTCTGTCGCTGAAACGGCGAGCGCGGGCTCAGGCGTCATCAGTCGTCGCCGGCGAGTGGTCACATGACGCCCCCGCCCCGCTCTCTGCCCCTTTGTCATGTGACGGCTGAGGGAGCCCCGGGCGGAAGCCGGGGTCTGGCCGGCTGTGGATAAGGGCTGGGGGTAGAAGGGAACCCCTGCAGAGACGGAGGGGTGGTGGCCGGGGAGCTGACTCTGCGTGCGACCGCCGGCCCTGCGCGTGCGCCCTGGCGCGGCCCGCGTGACAGGTGAGTAGGGGCGCTGTGCGCGCGCCCACTCCTTCACGTCCTCCGTCCCCTCCCCCGCCCCAGGGCTGGGCCGCGCTGGCCTTGGTGGGGGCTTCTGCGGCATGGGGTGGGGTCTGGATGGGAGAGCCTGGCGTGGAGGACTGAGGGTTTTCCTGGAGCTGTGCTGCAGTCCGGGCTCTGCATCTCCTCCACTCAGGTGGAAACAATTTTCCACACCTCTTTGGCGCTTTAGGAAGTGATGTACAGCTGCTTAAGTCTGCGTCTGAGCCTTCCAAGTTTCCGGGAGCAGTGTTCTGTGGACGTCGTCATTTTTCCATTTACTCTCCAGAAACCTGAGTGGTTGGTGGAAACTTCTACGGTCTGACGGACCCGGGTTTGAATTCCATTTCTACCACGGGCTGTGAGTTTGGGCAAATCATTGCTCCTCTCTGCACCTTAATTCCCCCACCTATGTACGACATGCCAAAGTCCTTTGAATTTCAAAAAATAGTTTCGAGGGTCCTAATTTGTCTGTGGTCGTACAGTTAAAAAAACTAAAAAACACAGAGCCGGTAATGGAACCGGTTCTCCTGATTGATTCCAAGTGCGTGGAGCTTCCTCCAGCCTAGGAGTTGCTGGGAGAAGGGGGAGAGAGAGGCTTTACTGCCTTTGCCCACAACAGGGAACACCTTCCGGTTTTTCTTCTTTCTTTTTCAGGATTCTCAGACTAGAGTGATTAGGCTTATTTTAGAACTTTTCTGGAAGAGATATGCCGGTCCCTTTTGATCAACAACCGCTATAGTTTGTTCCTGATAACGGATTGGTGGAGACCAGTGCTTCTTTCTTTATGGAACTGCCGTTTTATAAAAGGATTAAAATAGATCAGTCTTCTTTTGTCCTCTGAGTAGGATAAAGAGTGGTTCTTCCCAGGGCAATTTAATTTTCAGAATTCAGTTCTGTACTCATTGGGTAATTGGTATGATGGTGCCATGCTTTATTCTTGAAGGCATGTTGTCTTTTGTCTAGGATTACTTTCCTAACTAAAAATCATAATTCCGTACCAAATTCTTGAAAATGAAGTTACAACCACTTTTCTGGGTGCCTTGTAAAAACAAAATTAGGAAATTGAGTGGGATCTCTGGTTTCATTGCATGTCAAATAGTAAGAGAGCCTCTACTGAGAAAGCTGGTCTTTATGAGTTGTCTTCATCCCTAGCACCAGCAGAACCTCTAAAAGGAAGATTTGTTGGGGGCGGGGGAGAGATGAACTGGAAGATTAGGATTGACATATATACACTAATATGTATAACATAGATAACTACTGAGAACCTGCTATATAGTACAGGGAACTCTACTCAGTGCTCTGTGGTGACCTAAGTGGGAAGAAAATCCAAAAAAGAGGGAATTAGGGGATATATGTATACATATAGCTGAGTCACTTCTCTGAACAGCATAAACTAACACATTGTAAAGCAACTATACCCCAATTAAAAAAAAAAGGAAGATTTAATATAGCTTCTTCTACCATGTTTATTTGCATCTCATTCTAGAGTGAATTTTTTTTTTAATCTCAACTAAGTCTTAACATCTTCTATAAAGCCACCTACCTCTGAGTTCACTGCAGCATGATTAGGCATCTTTAATTATGCTTCTTAGATTCTGTTCTTTAGGACCAGTTTTTCAGCCGACAGTGAGGCTATTTACCAAAGACTTTAGCCAAATAATATTTTGAAAGTTGCCTGCAGTATAACTCTTAGGTAAAAAGGATTAAAATAAGACTTGGACACACAAGAATTTTAACTTAAGTCATTATCCCAGGCCTAAGCCTCCCTGACCACGTGCGTGCAGGCACTGAGTATACCTGTCTGTCTGTTTGTTGGGAAAGAAGGCAGGTCATGTCGCCTTGCTTTAAGCTGTTTTCTCTTTGGCCACATTGTCTGTCCTATCTTGATATCCAAATGGTAGCAGTTAGACCTGTTCATCATAGCCTTCCCTCCTCTGAATTGAGTCTAAAGTTTCATCCTCCTGAGACCTGGGTTAGTTTAGTGGTCTTCAGAGGACTTCAGGTGACTTTTGTTCTCATTTTCCTTTATTTTCTCACTTGTCTTATTTTCCAAGGCAGGCCGTTTCAGTGGGAAAAATGGAATGAAATTATCTGAAATTCAGCCTGTTAGAGATCAACGTGTCTTAACAAGCAAGCATCACAGAGAAAACTGAACACACTTGTTACTAATTTATGCCTTAATATGTATTATACACAACCCTCGAGAGAGAGTTGTGGACAACTGTAGTGGCTTCTCAGTGATCTCTACTATGGGACCCAACTCCACCTCCCCTATCTCTGCTTCTGTCCCGTAGTACTTACTTGTAACCCCTTCCTGGAATGCCCTTCTCTTAGATCACTATCAGTAAACTAACAAATTACCCTCAAACCTAGTGGCTATAAAACAATAAGCATTTATTGTCTTATTAACGTTTGTGGTCAGGAATCAGCTATGTGGCTTAGCTGGGTGCCTTTGGCTCTGGGGCTCTTGGGAGGTTGCTGTGCTGTGAACACAAACTGGGGTTGGGGGGATTCATTTTCCAGCTAACTCAAGTGGTGGTTGGCAGACTTCTCCATCGTCCCAAGGGCTCCTCCACAGGGCTGTCTCACAACCGAACAACTTGCTTCTCCCAAGACACACACGCTGGAAAGGGCTCCCAAGCCAGAGGTCACAGTATTTTTTGCAATCTCATTTCAGAAATGGTATCTTTCACATCTGCCCTATTCCCTTCTTTAGATGGGAGACAGTAAGTCACACTCAGGGAATGAATAGGAAGGTGGAGGTCGTTGGGGACCATCTTAGGGGCTATAGATACCCTTACTGCTTGATCCCTCACTTGCTTCTGGCCTCTGCTCAAATATCATCTTACCAGAGAGGCTTTTACACACTCCTGTATGTTAAATAACACATGCTCCATCCCTTTGTCATGCTTTCCTTTACAGCGTTATCAAAGCCTGATATGTAATATGTTTATTTGTTTATCTCTTTCCCACTCCCAATAGTATGTAGGCTTCATGAAAGCAGGAAGTTAGTTGTGTTCACTACGGTAGCCTCAGGTCCTAAAACAGTGCTTGGCACATAGTAGGCACTGGGTAGATATTTGTTGAGTAAGTGAATCTGTATCATTGGAAATGCTTTCACCTGCATATAATCCAGAACCCAGTTAACATTAGGTAAACCATAAAGCAGTCCATTTAACAAGGATTACAGAGGTAGGTAGTGCCACAGTTGAATCAAGGAATCAGTAACATCAATAAGAATTTAGATTCTTTCCTTCCGCACCACAGTCTGCAGGTTCCTGGCGTTTTTTTCTCTTAGGCCTGTTACCTCATGGTCTCAAGGTGGCTACTGCAGCTTCAGGCATCAAATATTCATTGGACCACACTCAAAGGCAAGAAGAAGGAGGATAGCCAGAGCAACAAGAGAAATTTCTCTTGACATGCCTCTCTCCTTGTAGCTGGAGAAAAAAAATATTTCCTAAAAGTTCTACCATAGACTTCTTCTATCTCATCGGTCACAAGTGAGTCACATGTCTAACCTGGCTTCAAAGGAGGGAAAGTGAGGATCTGAATGTTTTGTCCTCTAGAATAAGAAAGGAGCAGGTGAGTGGGAAGTACTGTTGAGGAGCCAGCAGTTGCTGCCACAGCATCCCAGTAAATGAAGACATTTCCAAATTGTGAATCAATGATAGAAACTTCCAAAAGGAAAAAAGAAAACCCTGAAGGGTTATACAGAGCTTCCAGGTAATAGATACCTACAGTAGGTGGCTCATCACGTGGGTGAACTTTAAAAATGTGTGACAGGCATTGAGGAATGTTTTGCTGTGGCTACAGAGGAACTCAAAAGTGGCATTGATGTAAACATCTTAATAAACTGACCACTTGTAACATTAGTCCTCATTCACATATCCTTGTCCAAAGCTGTCTATTTGGTCTTTAAATTCTTAATTTTCTTACTTTTTGGTCAGTCTTTTTTTTTTTTTGGCCAGGCCATGTAGCATGTGGGGATCTTAGTTCCCCAAGCAGGGATCGAACCCGTGGCCCCTGCCCTGGGAGCACAGAGTCTTAACCACGGGACTGCCAGGGAAGTCCCTTGGTCAGTTTTCTTTATTGTTGACATCACGTTGATAGAGCAGGATCCTAATGCCAAGTGAAAGTGCAAATGTTGGGAAGTCACAGGCCTTTATGAAGTCGAAAAATAATTTAGGCTTCCATGAAGTTCACAAATGATGACCTAGCTAAATTAACAATTAGAGGAGAGAAATGCAACAAAGATGGTGACACAATTAACACTTCAAAAGATAATGAGGTGAAAAAGAATTGGGAGGCCCTTTGGAAAAATGAAGGATGCCTTGGAAACTTTTTGCAAAAATTACCCATTTAAAGCTCATACTATGAAAGACAACTGTGGAGTACAAAACACTGTATTATCGAAATCACGATTTGATGAAGTCAGCTTTTGACTCATTCTTGGTTTGTCCATTGAGTACAGAGTTTCTGCAACTTTACTCTCAATTTTGTTAAGCATAAAACTTAGTCAGAAGTTTTGATGATATCATTTGAAGATACATTCCTAATCAGAACTTCTCCACTGCTTAGTATGAAATAGTTGTCCTTATGTTTAGAGTCACCCTGTCACATTTCTCAGGCATATATTAGTCTCAATCACAGGACCTCCCATACTTGACATATGAAAAAAACTTTTTTTCTCTTTTTTTGTTGGCTGTGCTGCGCAGCTTGTGGGATCTTAGTTTCCCAACCAGGGATTGAACCCAGGCCCTCAGCAGTAAAAGCGCAGAGTCCTAACCACTGGACTGCCAGGGAATCCCCTGAAAAAAACATTTTTAAAGGTTGTTCCCTCATCTAATTCTAGTAGATTTTAGGACATAGTTATCTTTTCCCAAAGGTAAAAGAAGTGGTACAATTCCTGTAAGGAAAATTTAATAATCTGTTCCCAATTTGGGGCACCTTGGAACCTTCTCACAAGCTCAGGGATCAGCTACATCAAGTCTTTTCTCATGGAGAGAAGTGAATAAAGTGTTGAGAAAGAGGCCAAGAGTAGCAATTTAGCAAAGTTCCTCTACAAGGAAAACATGAAGAGTGGAAATTAAATGCCCTCCCTCCATATCAGAACTCATTATGTGTTATAAATTTTTTTCAGTGAGTTTGGAAGAAAAATATTGTGTGTGTGTTTCACGTGGTTCCTTAAAAAAATGGAGATTTTCATACTTTTTTTGTGGGGGGGGGATACAGGTCCTTTAATGGAGCGGCCAGTGTATCTGCAGACCTGGTTTCATCTGATGATTTACAGACCCCAGCTCTGAAGCCAGTTACACATTTCCCTGTGGCCGGGCACAGAGTAGTTGATTATCCTCACGATGTTGGACTTTTTGGCTGAGAATAACCTCTGTGGCCAAGCAATCCTAAGAATTGTTTCCTGTGGCAATGCCATCATTGCTGAACTTCTGAGGCTCTCTGAGTTTATTCCTGCTGTATTCAGGTTAAAAGACCGAGCTGATCAACAGAAATACGGAGATATCATATTTGATTTCAGCTATTTTAAGGTAATCTTCCTCAACAGCTTTTCTTACCAGTCTTTTCTACAAAAGCATGCTTTCCTTGGAAACCAGGAGACTCTGAGAGGTTAAGTAATTATGGAGAAGGAGTTAAAAAGAAAAGCTTTTCAACCAAATTTAGTATCAGCTAACTTTAAAATAATATACTGTGTGGAAGCCCTAACACAATATAATCAAATTTTAAAAAGTTAACTTTGGTATAATGTGTTTCACATTGAAGTACCCCACACTTAAAAGCATGTCAATTGTGGTTGCAATTCAAGTCCATTTCTTTCAAAGGGATTTTATATCTGTGCTTCTGAGATCTTCATTACTTTCTGTTCCTCTGCTTTCAATTTTTGATATCCCTTTTGAGGCATAAGAACAAATTTTTAAAACACTGTTTTGAAATTGTTACCGATAGTTCTATTGGTTTGTGACTCTTTTCTTGATGTTTCACATAAATGTGTTTTTCTTCTTAGGGTCCAGAATTATGGGAAAGCAAACTGGAAGCTAAGCCAGAGCTACAGGATTTAGATGAAGAGTTTCGGGAAAACAACACAGAAATTGTGACCAGATTTTATTTAGCATTTCAAAGTGTGCATAAATATATTGTAGACTTAAACAGGTATTGACTAATTTAGTCATAGCTTATTTTGATAGTAAATAGTGGAGAGGGAGAAGGGATGGACTAGAATGTGTATATCTTTCTGAGTTACTAAGAAATTTACTAGCTTATACCGTGGATAATTGTCTTTTCCTTCCTGTGGCACTAGTCATCTTAAGTATTTTAGAGTTTTAATATAATTTCCTGCTCTTGTTAAGGATTATGATCATCTTGCTTTGTACCAAGTCAGTTGGCTTTCAATCTTGATCCTAATTTAGTTTATTATATATGAGAAGTGAAAAAAAAAGGAACTTATTTTTGTAGCGTTGGTAACCATAGTCTTCCTTCTTATCCCTGACCAGACAATATTGTCTTCCTTCTAGCCCATAAGAATTCATTACTCATTAGCTTTTAAACTAACTAGTCCATGTTTTTATGCCATTATTCCCAAGATATCTGTAATTCATAAATCAGGACTATGGAATACTCCTTTTACTTGGAGTGGCCATAAATAATCTGTGGCCCTGATCACTATGAGTTCCTGCTCACCAATCTATTCCCAAGAGCATGAATGGCCACAAACTATTTGAAGGCCAGAATGCCTGGTATCTTGCCTAATCTTTTAAAAATCTTTACTGTCCTTCTTCAGAGATATTAACATTTTTATTATCAGTGAATAACTTGCTCTGGGGTTTCATTTCTAGGTATCTAGATGATCTCAATGAAGGTGTTTATATTCAGCAAACCTTGGAAACGGTGCTTCTCAATGAAGATGGAAAACAACTTCTAGTAAGTAGTAGTGACCACTTAAAATTTAAAAATCAAGAATGTCAAACTTAGCGTTACTTCTTTTCCTGTAAGTCACAAATACATACAGTGTATCCTTCTTTAAGGAGAAGCAAAATAAACTGATAATTATCTTCTAACTGGCAGGTCTTTGTCTGAATTTAGAACATAGTAGACTTTGAGCAGAGCTACAAGTGAATAAAGATTATGTGCAGGTTATGAGCTTCCTCAGTGTAACAATCCTATCTTCTTTATCTTTTGCATCCCAGACATCTAGCCTGGTACCTAGTACATCTTGATCACTTAAGAAATGTTTGTTAAATAAGTGAATGACTTATAATGTATTCATAATGTTGGGATTCCATTTTGGTATCCCAAGCAAAATAGGAAAATAGACCAACTGAAAGATAGTCATTGTAAATTAAACTTTACTTTGCATAAACTTTTCGAAGCTCATTCTGTACAGAAGGTGAGATCCCTTTGGGGGGAACCTGCATTCTCCCTGTAATATAGAGTTTTTAGGAGGAACCAGAGCAGAGTGATCCTTCTACACATTATCAGCTTCACTCCATAAGCGTGTGTACTCCTGTGAACTTGGCTGTTGTCTTTTTCTCATCATAGTGTGAAGCACTGTACCTATATGGAGTTATGCTCCTGGTCATCGACCAAAAGATTGAAGGAGAAATCAGAGAGAGAATGCTCGTTTCTTACTATCGATACAGGTATCCCTCCAAAAGCACTGCTATTGTTAAAGTACAGTGTAGGTGTCCATCCTCCTTGTATTGTGAACAGCAGCTATATGATCTAGAATGCAAAAGTGTAAGATTCTTATCACTTCTAAGTATAATACATAATGTAGAAATATAACAATCTGTGTTTTAGATCATCATTGTAATAGATTATATGTCCTATAATCTAGTATATATAGAGTAATTTATTGTAGATTATTAGCGATATATAGCTTATCATGTCCATCATGATACCTCAGTTTTTTTTTAAAAGGAATGTGAATTTTCCTTACCTGAAAGATTAATTTGGGAATTTTGGCAGTCTAATGAATTTTTTTTTTAAGTTTTCAAATACTCCTTGGCAGATGTAAGGAAATGAATGAGTTTTCTGTTATCATTTTCAGGTTGATACATTTTGAAAAGTTATCATTCAGGGCCAGGTTGAAAATGAATTCTTACCCATGTATATGTAGAACCAAAAACAGAACAAACAGTAACACACATCCCAACCATGTGTTACATGTGTCTTTACGGAGCTATGACTTCAAGAAGCAGGGTCTTAAAAACAGGACCCACCTTAACCAGCTGTGATTTCAGTCCCTAATATACAGTTTTCAATTTGTTAAATAAATGAGTCAGAATCTGGATACAGGTTTAATGTCAGAAATAATCAAGATTTGGGGAAGAAACAGTCAATAAGCAGGAGTCAGGAACTTGGGCTAAAGATGTGCAGGCTAGAATTGACATTTTCAGACTTACAAATTAGGACAAAATAAATAGGGCAAAAATGCAGATCCTCAACAGAGAGGGATTGTTTGGGGATGTTGTATTTTCAGCCACACTTGGTACTGCTGCCTTCTCAGCAGTAAATTAGGCTACTCAGCTGGCCTGTTCCTTTAGCTTTATCAGGATGTGAGGAGAGTATCCACCAGCATGCGTAATTCATTCACATCAGTTTGACCATCCATGTTTTTAAAAATGGGCTATGAATGGTCTTGCCTCTATTTCTGAAAGTACCTGGAAAAACAAAAACCATAAACAACATGAAGAAGAAGAAAAAAAATCTGCTAATCAAGCCCAGCTTTGACAATCTGGCTTTGTCCCTTAGGGTATAATGGCTAATTCATTAGAATGTGAGGATCCACTACTGAAGAGACACTGAGCAATTACAAGTCAGAGCAGTAGTAAAGGACATTCTTACATCAGATAGGAGGTCATCTTCAAGTCTAAGATTGAGTCTCTTTGGGGGATTACTACTTCAAGCCACCAGAAAAATCACAGATGTTCTGCTTAAATCTCTGTAGAAGGTACATCTTGCCAAGAAAAACCAGTTGGTATATCCCACTTGAAATTGATAGACTTTTTAAAAATTATTGTTTAAATTTATGAAAATTGGTGCAGGTTCACATTCTTTATCCACAATTTTGAAATCCAAAGAACTCTGACAAAAATATATGAACATACACACATGCACAACATGCATACAGAGCAACTGCGTTGGCAGCAAACCTGACCTAAGTTGAAATCTTGGAGTCAGCACCTTTCTGGAGCAGACATGAGGCTATAGACAGTCTTTATTTATATCACTTGTGTGAATGTTCATAAATTTTAATGTAGAAATATTAATATATCTTGATCATGGAATGCCATCTAAGACCCTGCTGGAGTATTATATCGTACATGATATATGTATCATTACTTTCTTATATTTGAAAAACGCTGTATTCTGAAACAAATCCAGCTCCAAGGATTTTGGGGAAACGGATCATGGACCTTCACATAAAACTGTACATACATACAGGAACCCATCTTATCAGTTTGGTATATTACAACAGGCTTGTTGAAAATATAATTTTGAATTTTAGGGATATAAATTGACCTACAGTCATATCTAAAATTATATAAAGTCAAGTTTATACTGAAATTCTTCTGCTTTGCTGGACTTTGCATTTCTGATATATGCGGTTTCTTTGGCCCTTTATTTCCCATTGTGAACATGGCTCAGTGCTGCTCGATCTTCTGCTGATTCGAATATGGATGATATTTGTAAGCTGCTTCGAAGTACAGGTTATTCCAGCCAACCAGGAGCCAAAAGACCACCCAGCTATCCTGACAGTTACTTCCAGAGGGTGCCTATCAACGAGACCTTCATCAGCATGGTCATCGGTCGGCTAAGATCTGATGATATTTATAACCAGGTGGGGATTAAGTCTATTTTTAAATCTGTCCTAATAGTTTAAAAGACTGATTTCACCTTCCTCCTCAATTGCTCCTTTCTTTTCTCCTTCCTCAGAAGAGTAAAAGCAGCTAGAAACTATTTAAAACTTTCTGAGTTGTGCCTTGGAATTGTTAAGGAAAGAGGGATATTAATTAGGGCAGTATTAGAGGTTTCAAGGAGGAGATGAGATTTGAGCTATATTTGGAAAGAAGATGCATTCTTTTAGGGGTTCAGTTAAATGATTGCTGAGTGTGCAGTATGTGCCTGTCCGTGTGCTTGGTGCTGGGGATGCATTGCTGAAGAAGGCAGGCCCTGGTCCCTACTCATAATGAGCTTGTAGCTGAAGAAAGAAGACAGACAAAAGAATTCCAGTAAAGCCAGATGGGTGTTACCTTAGGGGAAGTGCAGAGTGTTGTGAAGCATGTGACAGGGGCAGCAAGATTGCAACCGGTGACAAAGGGGATATCCGGGCAGCCCAGGCAAATGAGGCAGCATGAGCAGGGTTGGAAAGGCTCACTTTCCTCTCCAGTATGTGTACCATTCACTCACTCAAAATGGTACCAGAGAAAGTTACCATTTGACTTCATTTTCCTAAAGAAAACGTAATTTTAGGTATTATATATATATTTTCTTACTAGAAGAGAGTAAAGAGTTGGACCTGTGATAACTGGATATCATTTATTACAGAGCACACCTGTTCTGTACAGTTCTTAGGTAGCCTGCTAGTTTTTTGTATGAACATGTTAAGTGTAAATAAAGAGTTTTTGGTTGTTATTTGTTTTGTTTGGTTTTCTTTTTTTTAACATCTTTATTGGGGTATAATTGCTTTGCAATGGTGTGTTAGTTTCTGCTTTATAACAAAGTGAATCAGTTATACATATACATATGTTCCCATATGTCTTCCCTCTTGCGTCTCCCTCCCTCCCACTCTCCCTATCCCACCCCTCCAGGCTGTCACAAAGCACCGAGCTAATATCCCTGTGCCTTGCGGCTGCTTCCCCCCAGCTATCTACCTTACTACGTTTGTTAGTGTGTATATGTCCATGACTCTCTCTCGCCTTGTCAAAGCTCACCCTTCCCCCTCCCCATATCCTCAAGTCTGTTCTCCAGTAGGTCTGCGTCTTTATTCCTGTCTTACCCCTAGGTTCTTCATGACATTTTCTTTTTTCTTAAATTCCGTATATATGTGTTAGCATACGGTATTTGTCTTTTTCTTTCTGACTTACTTCACTCTGTATGACAGACTCTAGGTCTATCCATTTCATTACAAATAGCTCAATTTCGTTTCTTTTTAAGGCTGAGTAATATTCCATTGTATATATGTGCCACATCTTTTGTTTGGTTTTCTAAGACAACTCAAAATGAGGAGCTACCTGCAGATACCAGGTCTCCATAATATTTGTTGCCGTTTATTGAGAATTCAACATGAACCAGAATCATAGGAGGTTTTTTTCAAATACTGTTTTCTCTATTTTTCACAATAATCTTTCAGAATAGACAGCACTATCCTCATGTTGCTGTTGAGAAAAATAAGGCTTAGAGAGCTTACATAATTTTCACAACATCACATAAGCAGGCAGCAGAACCATAATTTGAATGCAGGCCTGTATGACTTCAAAGCCCACGCTGTTTCTTTACTGCCTCTCGTTAACCCTTCTATTAACCCTTCTGCCTCTTAGGCGGTCCACTTTGTCCATATCTCAAGGGAGTGTGTTTCAATTTTCTCCTTGCCCTGTGACCTCTATTAACACCGGGGTTGAGCTGTGGTTGTGCTGTGTGTCCACCCCTCTCTGCCCTCCACCTCCTCTGTTCCCTAGCTGATTGGACCAGGGCCGGTCACTTGACCCAAGATGGATCAGATTCCCTGTCTCCAGGTAATTTGGAATTGGGCCTGAGAAACGATTTCTGGACATGGGTTTACCCACAACATGCAAGACTTGGAGTTTGGGCAGCCTCATTCTGCCATGTGATAGAGAACAGTCTGGAGAGAGAGAAAAGTTGAGCAAACACATCCAGGGGAGAAACAGTGAAGGCTTTCTGGTTCGAAGCTCCAGGCCCATCCCAGGACCCGACCACATTCCTGCCCGCGGGCTCCATGAGGCATTGCTGTGTCTGTCCTTGTAATAATTACCTCCCTTTCTGCTCATGGTCCTCGAGGCGCCATGTACTACGTGGAGCCAGAGATTCCTAATACATGAGGCAATGGAGCCCTGGGACTCAGCAGCATATGAAAGACAGAGAGAAGCAGAGCACAAAGCATGCAGACTGAGAAGAGAGAGTGGTGTCTGGGAAACCAGAGGAGGAGAGAATTTCATTCCTCAGAGAATTTAAGTGAGAGTGCTAAAAAGAGTCCATTGAACTAACTGACTGTGAGGTCATGAGTGGCCCTAGGGAGTTCCATTGAGGTAATGGTGGAGATCAAATGTCAGTGAGTTGAAGAATAAACAGGAGGTGAGAGCACCAGTGAGTGTGGAATCTGTCATTTCTAAGAGCTTGTCTGTGATGGGAGAGACTCAGAAATGGACAACTAGTGGGAGACACAGGGTTACATTTTTTTTCTTTTTTTAGGGAAAAGAGTTAGAATTGCAGCAGAGTCAAGGATAGTCAAGAGAATGTCATGTGGCTAGAGATAAGAAAGAAGGCCCTGGTTCCCAGTGCCATAATCCGAGAATTGTTTCCAGTGCCCGGGATCCTCAAAGGACACGGACTTTTGAGAGGCTGATGTGTCCTAGAACTGGGTCATTTATTTGGCACACGTAAGTTCAGCTGTTGCTAACATCTGCCTCTCCTGGTCTGGTCTCTGTCTTGCAGGTCTCAGCGTATCCATTGCCAGAACATCGGAGCACAGCTCTGGCAAATCAGGCCGCCATGTTGTATGTAATTCTCTACTTTGAGCCTTCCATTCTTCATACCCATCAAGCAAAAATGAGAGAGATAGTGGATAAATACTTTCCAGATAATTGGGCAAGTATTGCTATTAGTCTTTTTTTTCTCTATGATAAGCTCGCCGGAGAACTGATTTTTCCATTCTTTTGGCCTGTAATCCAAAGGTCATAATGTTGAAATAATGAAACATAAACTCACTTAAGTAAAATTGCTTTAAGCCTGTCGAGAATTTTATAAATCAGGAAGGAATAAATCAGTCAGTAAAATTCCCTGAAACTTCCATTTGTGTTTTTTTTTTCTTTAAATGGATAGTCTCAAGGTAAAACCTCGTGTTAAAATGTATCTCGCTTTAGCTACTGAGATTCAACTAAGTTACATAGCATTTCTTTATTCTTTTCTATTTTATGAATCTAAGTTAGCAGAATTTACCTAATTTGTCACTTTGTGAATAGGAATTGCACATTTATAGTAAGTTTTATCTATAAGCTAATGTTGATGGGGCCAAGGTTTACATTACTGCAAGGATGTGCTTATAACTTTTTAAACATTATTTCACTTAAAAATATTGATTCTTAAAGGTTTAAGACTGACATTGTACTTAATATGTATGCAATGTTTTCTTTGCACATAGAGTTTTTAACAGAGGACAGTGAATTGGATCACGTCCTCAGGGAGCAGATTTTATTTCACTTCTTACCAGCTATTATGAGGGGCCTGAATGAGGAGCTTTACTGGGGAGGAGAGCAGCCTATAATTAGGAGATGATGCTTCCTATCCACAAATGAATCATACCCATGTGCTGGGAGTTGAGTAGCCAAGAGGAAAGTTCCGAGAGTCTGGCTTCGTTTGCCTAAGCTTAACAAAGAGGTTCTGTCCATAATGCTATACTCAGAAACACTTTTAGTATTAAGGAAGGTCGAAGTCCAATTACATGATAGTTACAAGGTACATTCCTGAAAAAGCACCCTGGCGCGCTGAAAATAAAGGAATTTTTAAAAATAAATAAATAAAATAAAAGATATGCCAGACAAATGCCAACCAATAAAAAGCTAGTGAGAAAATATTAGACCACAAAGAGTTTTAAAGGAGAATATTAATAGGGATAAAGAGGGACTGCATATAATTTTAAAAAGAATGAATGTGAAACACAATGCCACTCTGCTCACAGAAATTTGGGGGACAAGTTTAGTTTGATTTTAAGAGTATAAAGGTGAGATGAAAATGTTTGGGAAAACCCCTACTCCAGTCAAAGTGTCTACTTTTCTTTCCCCTTTCATTTTTGTTCATCCAAGGACTCCTACACACAGCAGTTTGAAAGGAAAACCTTGTTTTAGTTATTTTCCCATGAATAGCAACATTTAATAGTCACTCTTGTTCCCAAGTGCTCATAAGGAAAACCACTTCCCTGTATATTTGGAAAATCTTGGTTTTTCACCAGAACGGCATTTAAACTTGAAGGAGTGGGTGATGTCTTCTATAACTTTGTATTTTCCCAGCCCCTTGCCTTGAAGCGAGTAGATATTTAACAAATACTGAACGATTGTCTCTTCTTTCAGGTCATTAGTATTTACATGGGGATCACAGTTAATCTAGCAGATGCTTGGGAACCCTACAAAGCTGCAAAAACTGCTTTAAACAATACCCTGGACCTTTCAAACGTCAGAGAACAGGTAGGTTCTGGCTAATCGGGAGGATTCTCAAACAACTGCACACCAGCTTTAATGGCGTAGGAAACGAGCTAAGTAGATTTCCTAAGCGATTTGGAAGATGCCCACATAGACATTTTAGTGCAATGATTAATGAAAGGTGAATTTTGCACATTGGAATAAGAGAGGTAATTGTAGAATTTTAACTTATGTGGGCTGTATAAATTGGAGACTTGGATCCTGAGGAAGAGTCAACACCCTAAAATGAACCAGTGTGACATCTGGCCCCAGGTGACTTCATTTACTCCTGCTTAAAGACTGTCCTCTTGGACAGAGCTCCCTTCACTAGTAGCTAGAATTTTAATGCTTTCATAAGGATGAGTGTTGAAGATGGTAATTGGATGTGGACAATAGACCCTTTCACTGTAATTTAAGCTCATCATTTCGGGTGTGTGAAGTAAGCAACAAGACTAAAGACAGGCATCTCCTTAAAGTTGAAATGGCTATATTCTGTCTCTGTTGAGAACCCAGGGCAAAAGGAAATAAATATCTGAGTAAACAGAAGAATCAAAATAAAATCTTTTTATTGGGGAGCATACTTGATATTTCTAAACAGTGATTATCTTCCTCAGCCTATCTGTCTGAGTTTTTGAGTTTCCAAATGTGCATAGAATAATACTGACTCAAGGAACTTCAGCATGTTTTATTCAAGCAAATTGAATTCCATAAATAATGCACAAAATAATTTCAGTTTTGGCACATCCCCTAGAAATATATTAGAGAAAGTGGCGCTCCCATACTTACTGGCCCCAGAGCATTAATTTTTCATGGCTGAAATTCCTTTCCAAAATCACATCTTCTCGTTCATGACATTACAAGAAGTTCTTCAGAGGCTTCCAGTGCCACATCTTGTGGTTGTTTTAAACTAACCTGACTAGGTTAATGATGTTTACCATTTAACTCTTGCTTTAGGTAAAGCAGAATGACCAAATTTCCAAAAAGGCTGGTCAGTTTTGATATGCTGAGATGTATTTCTTTTGTTAAGCTTTTATATGTAGAAACTCACCTTTTGAGTATTTCTGCTCTGCTCTGCCTTGTTAGTCGATAATAATAGGAAGAATGGTCAATTTAGCTTCTGCCTTTGTGTCTCTTTCCATCCAAGTTACGAATAGAAGCGACACCAGGAGCCAGCGACTCCAGTTCTCCAGTTTACGTTTGAAGAGACCAGTACTCAGAGGTTAAATCCAAAGTCACACCAATATTTCTAGATGTTAGTCTCTCAATTCTAAGTCCAGTGCTCTTTTCAAAAATATCCAATAAGCCACTTGCCTTTGAGCCTTATCAACTACAGTCCGTGTGCTGTTTGTCTCATATGGAAATGTTACTATTTGTCGAGGGATTCTTTTGAGTGTGATTCACTTTCAAGATAAGTGATTCTCTCTTTCTCTGAAATGTAATTCAGGTCTTTTTTTCTTTTCACAGGCAAGCAGATACGCTACTGTCAGCGAAAGGGCGCACGCACAAGCGCAGCAGTTCCTGAAAGAAGGTTGTTTGAGGGAGGATCTGGTTCTGGATAACATCCCGAGGCTTCTGAACTGCCTGAGAGACTGCAATGTCACCATTCGATGGCTGATGCTTCATACCGCAGACTCAGGTAACACACGAAAAGGTGTGACCATCTGCATTCATCCATATATAGGCGTCCGAACCCAGATCTGCGTGATGCAAAGTGGTTTAGCCCTTCAATGAGAATCACGCTGCTTTTCTAAGTTAGTCATTTTTGTGTCAATTTGGATAAAGCAGTGGCCAACCTGAACAGCCCCTGTGTCAGGTCCTGTTAGGTGCTTGAGAATATGAGGAAATTTACCTCCCAAGTTTGAGGAACTTGTCACTGGTCAGACTGAGGAGATCAGATGTCTACATATGAAAAAATATAGCTGCAGATCTGTAGTAGGCAGAATAATGGCTTCCCACCCCACCCTCCCAAAGATGTCCATGGCCTAGTCCCTGGAACCTGTGGGCATGTTATATTACATGGCAAAGGGGGATTCAAGTTGCAGATGGAATTCATGTTGCTAATTAGCTGACCTTAAAGAAAGGAGATTATCCCAGTGGGCCCAGCATAATTACAAGTGTCCTTAAACTGGGATATCCTTAAACTGGACTCTTCTGGAAGCAGAAGAGTCAGAACTAGACAGATGGCATCATGAAAAAGACTCAGTAGACCATTGCTGGCTTTAAAGATGGAAAGGGCCACAAGCAAAGGAGTACAGGCAGCTTCTAGATGCTGGAAAAGACAAAAAAACTGTTTTCCCCTGGAGCCTCCAAAAAAGAACACAGCCCTGCTGCTACCTTGATTTTAGCCTAGTGAAACCCATTCCGATTTCTCACCTCTGGAACTGTGAGAGAATAAATTTGTGTCATTTTTAGGCCACTGAGTTTATGGTAATTTGTTACAGCTGCAATAGGAAACTAATACAAGGGCCAGGGCAGCACCTAACAGCCAGATGTGTAAAATAGTTGGTAGGATTTGAGTCCGGAGCCCAGAGCAGAAGAGAAACATTGCTTGGGGTAGAAGGGCAGAGGTGGTCTAACAAGGCTCCACAGAGGAGACAGGAACTGACTAGCCCTTGATAGGATTTTATAGTAAAAAGCAGAAGAAATTCTAGTCTGGGGAAATGATGGAAGAAAAGTATGATTTTAGAAGGACAGAGAAACATGGCTCCACTTTGCTGAGGAACTGGCTAGACCCGGGTGCTTAATTACGGTAGATGGGGTCTTAATCTTTCCTGGGTCATGATCCTCTTAGAGACCCTATTAGCCATCAGGCTCAGGAGCTTTTCTGCCGCACGGCTTTCAGAATCTTAGTTCCCCAACCAGGGACTGAACCCGGGCCTGTGGCAGTGAAATTGCAGAGTCCTAACCACTGGACCACCAGGGAATTCCCTAAACCCATGAGTTTAAAACCCCTGGTTTAATAGTACAAAATTAAGTAGGTTGGACTAATACCTGAGCTTATTCGGAGCTGACGCAGTCCTCATACTTAGTAAATGCTCGATCAATATTAATTACTAAAGAGTTCCCTCCTCCAGAGCTGCACGCTCCTTCCCCTAAGAGTGGTGTCATTTAGCAGCTCTGGAAAGCCAAGCCTCTGCTTTTTGTTTTTCACTCAGCTAACTTTTCTTGAGCACCTACCCTGGTCCCACTTTCAACACCTCCTTGTTCTTTCAAGTAAGACTGTGTCTCTCAAAGAAAAACTGTCCACACGCCAGATAATCCTGCAGCCTACCTCGGTAACACAGTGGCCCCATCTCCCAAACCGGCCAGGCAAGATGCCCTTGACACTTCCTCTAGCTGCCGCCTGTCTCCACATCCTGTGAGTGGTCAGCAGTGAGAACAGCAGGTGGACTTCCTCATCCTTCATCTCTTTGAAAACGTGGAATTTCTCTTCAGCCTTCCCTCTTCACACCAGAAATCTCCAGCTTCTTAAATCTTTCCCACAAATGCTGCTTTCCAGTTTTGTTTTTTTCATCATTTCGATTCTTGGCCTAGATCTCTCTCCAATTTACAGTTTACTCTCAGCATGAATACAGGGCCGAATCATCTAGTGGACCAGTCTTTAATTAGTCGAGTTTATGTTTAACATGAAATCCAGTCCTAATTTGAGGATTTTACTACATTGACTCAGCTTGTAATCTTCTTTACCAAAAGTCTTACATTCTGAAGCATATAAACAACTCGAGCCCTCTCTTTATCCTGTCATAAAGGCAACTGTGGGTTTCTAGTGACTCAGCCTCCTCTTTTTCTTCTGGACAACTGTGCCTGACAGCCGTGCCTGCGTTCTGGAAGCCAGCGGTCTCCTGGATTTGTGCCCCTGCCAGGGACAGCCTCGGCTTGCCAGGTTCTCTGCTTTTCGGCCACATCTGTTTCCACTTCTGAGCTGGCAATTGTCTGACCTGATCGCACAAGTTCAGAGTTTACAAGAATCAAATGATTTGCCTATCTGGCTGTGAGTCATATGTGGGGAGGGTAACTGCTTATTTAGCTTTCATGGTGTTTTGGCCGTGGCGTGCAGAAAGGAAGGTGCAGATTTCTCGTATTCCCTCCTGTTAACTCTCTGCAGCTAATTGTTAATGCACAGTGATGTCTCCTGTGCAACAGTGAAAGCAAATTAGTATCAGAAGATTTCTTGTTGAATTAGAGTTAATATAAAGACAAGTGGAACTCCTTCCAAGTTTGTTTTTTTTTTTCTGTTTTTTTTTTTTACGTTAGGCAAACATGAAGCTGAAAAATTGTCTCTGTGTGATCAATGTCATCAGTGCCAATATATTTCTTCCTAGGGAGTTCTGGAGAATGCATGGTAAATCAGAACTCTGCAGTTTCCCGTGAAAACTGAGCCCTCCTCCAGGTTGTCATGAGTCTCCTTCCGATGGAGTAACTTGGAAATCAATATGTAAAATAGCCTTGCTCGGGCTTCACTGTGACTGAAGCACCAAAAACACCACTGATGTGCTCGGAAAGCGTGGTCGTTCTGTACATGCCAGACCTCCTAAGATGCTGATAGGAGGGCTTGGAAAGCAGGAATAAGCACGGGTGATATTAGAGCAACTAACAGGGTCCTTGTACCTTATCAGCTGTGAACTTTCTGACAATGTTTATTGTCTTAAAGTTTTTATTTTGACTTTATTTGCAATCTAAGTAGCTTTTACTTGTAAACATTTTACCTTATCCTATTTTATTTTTCTTTCTTACATAAATAATTGACCCCGTAAACCAATTTCAGCAAATATCAGTATTTTTTATCCTATATACTTTTTTAACATAATGTTTATTTTATTTGAAATGATTTAGCTTGGCAACTGAGAGGCTGACCAGGGAATCAAGACATCTAGTGTCTTACCCCTGGGTCATCACTGCCTAATTTTGTGAATTTGGCCTAGTAGCCATAAGCTCTCTGGCTGAGAGGGGTCTAGGTGGTGGATAATCCAGAAAGCTCTGAGTGCCAGTCATGCCTTTACAAAGAGCAGAATGGTCTCAGGTCTGGTTCTTCCTGTTTGGAGGTGCCACATCTTTGTGTGGGTAACCCTGCTTCCCTGTTGTATCAGTGGTCCCCAAAACCACCCCAGGTTCAATGCTTTACTAGACTCGGCATATAGTAGTATTTATGGCGATGATTTGTAACAGGAAAAAGATAGAAAGCAAAATCATCAGAGGGAAAAGGTGCCTGAGGTGAAGTCCAGAGGAAACCAGGCACAAGCTTTTAAGAGTTCTCTCCTGATGGAGTCACACAGGATGCATTTAATTCCCCTAGCAATGAGTTGTGGCAGTATGTGTGAAATGTTGTCAACCAGGGAAGCTCATTAGAAACTCAGTGCCCAGGATTTTATTGGGGGCTCATCAAGGCAGCCTCTACCTGGCAGGTAACAAAATTCCAAACTCCCAGAGGAAAGCAGGTGTTCATAATAAACCACATTGTACAAAGAGTTAAAGCATGGTGGGCCATTCTTACCAGTTCTCAAAATGGTGGGAACTCTTCCAAAATCCACATTCCCTAATGCCAGCCAAGAGCCGGCCTTGCAAACAAGCCTTTTTGAAGACGGCAGTCTTGGGCCTGCTGTGTTAAATCTTTTCTGCACACCTGTCCGTAGTTAAACGGCAGAGATCAATGCTTAAAACAAAAGCAGCTTCAAACAGGACACAAGGAGGCCACGCACTTAGGAAATGGTGCCAGAAGGCTCGACCCATCATATTGGACAATCGATAATAAACCACCCACACAACGCTTAAAAAATTGGGCAGCACTGTTCTCAGTTTGCTGTTTTCATTCAACAATACATCACGGTGACATTCCATGTCAGATTCAGTGTCATGTTTAACAGCTCAGTTGTGCATACCCCATAGCATAGGTGTAATATAATTTATTTTACTACCTGTTATTGATATATATTTTGCTTATTACTTTTTAAATGCTTAAAAGGGAAATGAAAGTATTTAAGAATTCATCTTATTTATTGTAGATATTTTCTACACGTTTAATAAATTGGAAACTCTTTTCTCTTTTCTCTCATGTCTAGCCTGTGACCCAAACAACAAACGCCTTCGTCAAATCAAGGACCAGATTCTAACAGACTCTAGGTACAATCCGAAGATCCTCTTTCAATTGCTGTTGGATACTGCACAATTTGAGTTTATACTCAAAGAGGTAAAACTATTGAATGAATAATCACCAAATTCTTAGTTTTTTTATGCTTAAAAATTTTTTTAAAGATTAGGATTTTATAGCTGTGTCTCTGATTCAGGCTACAGATTCTAGCTGTCTGAGATCATTCTTATAGGAAAAGGGCAGGATTAAACAAGTCATTAGGGATACAGTGATAGGAAAAAATGCACCAGATGGTGGAAGTTACAGTCTAATGAGGCATGCGGACAGTAATCAGAGAATTACACAAATGAAAATGAATAAAAGCAGGTATAGCTCTATAGGAGAGGAACATAGGTCTCTGGGTACCTAAAATAAAGGATCCTGTCCTAGCTTTGACAGCTTCCCTAAGAAGACAAGCAAGAGTTTCAGAAGGGAGCTGAGGAAGGAACCTGTTAGTTAGCTAAGACAAAGATGGGGGAGCATGATGAAGAACATCCCAGCGAGAGGACAGATTATGTCTAAGTCCTCTTGGGTAGGGAAGAGCCTGGCCAGTTCAAGGATCTGAGAGACCAGTTGGCTGCAGGGGAGAGAATGCAAGATAAAGGTGGTAGGAAGTGAGGTTGACAGGTGGGCAGCCTGCGCTGGGCCTTGCGGGGTGTTATTCTTCATCTTAAAAGCCACGAGAACCTGTTGGAAAGGGCCTAAGTAGGGTGGTAGTTTGCATTTTAACAAGGTTGACCTAAGGACCTGGAGGATTTGAGTTCAGTCAAGGAAATTCTGGGCTTGGTCTTACTCCTAAAAAAGCCTCTATGGACATAATAAAAATCACAGACGCCTGGGAATGTCCAGGTTCTGTAAAAGTAACTTTGGGGGTTTGGATCAGGTGGCCTCAGGAACTAGCCCTAGACATTAATGCCAATTCAGAACCAACATTCACCTTGCCTCAGTTGGTCTGAGAGCCACTGTCTTAGAGATGGTCTAGCTTTTGCCCCCCAATTTGTATAAAGTAGTAATGCTTAAGAGGTGGCATCAGACTGATGTTAGGCACCTATTTTTATAATAAATTGGGTTTCGCTCAGGCTTTCTTAGTAAACTGCCTAAGCTGGATTTTCTTTTAAATCAGTAAATCTCTTCTGTCTCTTCAACAGATGTTCAAGCAAATGCTTTCGGAAAAGCAGGCCAAATGGGAACATTACAAGAAGGAGGGCTCAGAGCGGATGACGGAGCTTGCTGATGTCTTTTCAGGAGTGAAACCCCTAACCAGAGTGGAGAAAAATGGTAATTGCTGAAGAGGAATTATTGGTGTGTTTGAAAAGTATACACAGATTATTAGAAACCAGCAGAGTAAAAAGTCATTACTGTGTCCTCATTGTATGCTGGGATGTTGCTAATGAAGATCAGAAGTTTAGTTTTGGCTGCTCTAGCCTTGTGCTCCCTTGGTCAATCTCATATTCTCTCTGGACTTCAGGTTTCTTATCTTTGAAGTAAGAGGTTGGGCTAAATCATGGGTTCTTGTACTCCGGTTCGTAAATACAATAGTATTTTATAGAGTCATATCCTCCTCCTACCACCATAGTATGCAAAACTGGTGTGTCATTAGTCTGTAACTTTATGTGCATGGGGATGGGGGCATAACTTTCATGATCTTCTCAGGATACTTCACCCAAGAATATTACCGACTGCTAACATAAATGATATCTAAGAGTCTTGTGTTCAGTCCTATTTGGTTCTTCTTCACTGACGCATCTGCCATCTAGTGGCACAAGTGGGGACCTGCAGACTGTTTTGAAACAACATAGCTCAAGTTTTACTTTAACAATTTTAATCTTGCTTCTTTTAGGAAATTTTATCTATAGGAAAATTGTGGTATCACTTCAGATTTTTGAAGGATCCTGTCCTATAGATAGGATCCTTTCAAATTGCCCCTGAAAGACCATTCTGAATTTTAAGGTGACAAATTAAACTATTTTTTTTGATGCTTAATATTTGTTTTAACTGTCAAATTTATTTCTGATAAAGTTAATTATACAGTAGAATTGATGAATAATATAGATTTTTATTTTAAAAAGCTTCACTATTGTTAATACAAGCTTATGACTATTGTATTTGATTTATTTGTTGCTGGTCAAAAAATATGTCCAAATTTCATTAATATTCCTATTGGAAAAACTAGAGCAGTTTTTAGTGGTGTGATATAAATTAGCAACATGTTTTGCAGGTCAGCATATTGTATCTAAAAAACAAAGAATCACCAGGACCAATCTAACCAGATTAGTTGTCTAATCAGACACATTAATCTGTATTCTAGTCTCTTTTAAGTTCTTATAAATACTAGCAATGTTTCAAAGCTTATTCAAAACAATATCTTATACTTTTTTGGCTCTATAGCATATTTCAGTTAGGAAGTACTTTCACAGATATTTCTCATTTGATCCTTACAACCCTGTGAGATAAACATCTTTATTATTTTATAATCACTTGCCGAGGGTAACAAAGGTCCAGAGCCTGTATCTCACTCATTACCTCCTATGTTCTTTTAGCTACTCCATAGCTGTCCCTCGGTCCTAGAAAAAGTCTTAAAAATTATAGCTAGTTCTTTATGTCAATTCTTAAAATAACTTAGATTATAAGCCCTTAAGTGCTTTTATTAAAGTGAAATCATTCCATTGATAAAACAAAAAACCTTTACAGAATCAACTTGGTGAAGTGAAAAGAGCGAAGCCTTTGACGGTTTGCACGTCCTGGCTCTTCCATTTAGTAACTGTGTGACGCAGCAGAGGGTTCATAATATCTCTGGGCATCAGCTTCCTCATCTGAGAAATGGCTTTTAATTCCTACTCCATAGATTTTTGTGAAAATTAAATGAGACTAAGCTTAAAACTTGGCCTGATTCACTGAGGGTCCTCAGAGCATGTTAACGGCCTTCCCCATCTCTGCCTTGAGAAATGCCTGGCTGGTTTGTGAGTGCAAATGGCGCCACTTAATCCATTCAGACTCCCCACAACTCACCACTCACACTTCACTCTCCTGCATGTTGGTCCCTCTTTGCCCTCCAAGACGCGCCATTGTCATTTTGCCCCAAAGCCTCTGCTCATGTCTGTCTCTTCATCTAGGGACAGGTTTTCCCTCTTCCTCCCTCTGCCTGTCCAGACCTCTACCCATCCTCTTAACTCTGTGTCACATCCTTCAGTTCCTTCCTGACTCCTCCCTACCTGCACTACTGTCTTTGCACACATCAGTTTACAACATTTATTGGGTGGGCCAGTTCAGTTTTTCCCGTAAGGTGGCTCTAGTAGGCCAGTTCAGTTTTTCCCGTAAGGTGGCTCTAGTAGCACTTAGTTGTCTTTAACTTCATTCGAAACAATTTTGTTAGATTGTATGTGACACCTGTCACATCAGCATGCATTTAAAAAAACACTTATACAAATTGGTGAATTTTTGAATAGCCATTTTAATATTGAAGATGGAAGAAAAACAACATTTGTGGCATATTATGTTTCAAGAAAGGTATAAAACACAACTGAAACGCACAAAAAGTTTTGTGCAGTTATGGAGAAGGTACTGTGGCTGATCGAACATGTCAAAAGTGGTTTGCAGAGTTTCGTGCTGAAGATTTCTCTCTGGATGATGCTCCGCAGTCAGGTAGACCGGTTGGTTCAATAGCAATCAAATTGAAACAATAATTGAGAACAATCAACGTTTTACCATACGGGAGACAGCCGACATACTCAAAATATCCAAATCAAGAGTTGAAAGTCTGGGCTTCCCTGGTGGCGCAGTGCTTAAGAATCCACCTGCCAATGCAGGGGACATGGGTTCCAGCCCTGGTCCGGGAAGATCCCACATGCCATGGATCAGCTAAGCCCGCACGCCACAACTGCTGAGCCTGCACTCTAGAGCCCACTAGCCACAACTGCTGAGCCCATGTGCCACAACTACTGAAGCCCGTGCTCCTAGAGCCCGTGCTCCACAACAAGAGAAGCCACCGCAATGAGAAGCCTGTGCACCACAACGAAGAGTAACCCCCGCTCACCGCAACTAGAGAAAGCCCACGCACAGCAACGAAGACTCAAGGCAGCCAAAAATAAATCAATTAAAAAAAAAAAAAGTTGAAAGTCATTTGCACCAGCTTGGTTATGTGAATCGCTTTGATGTTTGGGTTCCACGTAAGTGAAGCAACAAAACCTTTCTTGACCATATTTCCACATACAGTTCTCTACTGAAGTGTAATGAAAACGTTCCGTTTTTAAAACAAATTGTGATGGGCAATGAAAAGTGGATACTGTATAATAATGTGGAATGGAAGAGATCGTGGGGCAAGTGAAATGAACCACCACCAACCACACCAAAGGCCGGTCTTCATCCAAAGAAGGTGATGTTGTGTATATGGTGGGATTGGAAGGGAGTCTTCTGTTATGAGCTCCTTCTGGAAAACCAAATGATTAATGCCAACAAGTACTGCTCCCAATTAGACTAACTGAAAGTGGCGCTCGACGAAAAGCGTCCAGAATTAGTCAACAGAAAGCGCATAATCTTCCATCAGGATAAGTCAAGACCATATGTTTCTTTGATGACCAGGTAAAAACGGTTACAGCTAGGCTGGGAAGTTCTGATTCATCTGCCGTATTCACCTGGCATTGCACCTTTGGATTTCCCTTTATTTCGGTCTTTACAAAATTCTCTTAATGGAAAAAATTTCAGTTCCCTGGAAGACTGTAAAAGGCACCTGGAACAGTTCTTTGCTCAAAAACATAAAGAGTTCTGGGAAGATGGAATTATGAAGTTGCCTGAAAATTGGCAGAAAGTAGTGGAACAAAAAGTGTGATTAGGTTGTTCAATAAAGTTCTTGGTGAAAATGAAAAATGTGTCTTTTATTTTTACTTAAAAAACCAAAGGCACTTTTTGGCCCACCCAAAACTTGGGCCTTTAACCCTTTTCTGCCAGGTGTTATAAACTAAGCTATTTATATAGAAAGTTTCATCTCTTCTACTAGGTCACATGCCTGAGGCATTTTTGTTGTTGTTGTTTGGAAAATTCCTAAGACCAATGTTAGGTACATAGTAAAAGCTCTGTGACTAAGAGCTAGATTTGTAGAGGATTACTTAATTAAATTCAAAGCCACCACTGCAGGAATTCTGGGATTTCAGTAGTCTTTTCTTGTTTCTGTATTAATAGAAAATCTTCAAGCTTGGTTCAGAGAGATCTCAAAACAAATATTGTCTTTAAATTATGATGATTCTACTGCTGCGGGCAGAAAAACTGTGCAACTAATACAGGCTTTGGAAGAGGTAAGGCAAGTCTTTTTAAATGACAGTTCTCGGATCATGAATCATACTTTTTGACCTACCCAGCAGTCTGCTCCTGGAAATATATTTAAGAGAATATTTTATCAGAAGCAAAAGCAATATAAATTAATGTGTTCACTGTAATATGTGCAGTGCCCTAAAATTGTGAAAATAATTAAATGACAATAATAAAGAGAATGGTAGTAAAAATTATGATACTTCAATTCGCAGGAACATGTAGTCTTGGAAAAAAAATTATGAAGACAGTATAGAAACATTGGGAAAACTGTGGTAAGGAGGTAAAAGCAAAAACAAAATTGCACTGTATGTGCTACTTTTAGGTTTGTAAAAAGTGTGTGCCTTGGGGAGAAAACCTGGAAAGGGATGGATACACAAAAATGAGAATAGTTGTATAACGATCATATGCTTTAAAGTGATGTATTTTTTCTGAAAAAAAGTTTTCTTTTATCTACTTAAAAATGATTGTACAAAAAAAAAAGGAATTATACCTCCACAATCCTTTTTTTTTTATAATATCCTTTTTTTTATTTTTTAAATTTTGACCACACCACGTAGCTTGCGGGATCTCAGTTCCCCGACCTGGGATTGAACCCAGGCCACAGCAGTAAAAGCGCCAAATCCTAACCACCAGGGAATTCCTATACCTCCACACTCTTAAAAGTTTAATTGTATGTTTAACCAGGAAAATAAACAAAAGCATCAGAACAATAAACATATAGATTATATGAAACATCATCCATCCTCATCTGGAACCCTTTCCAATTGATATAAGTGTACATTAAGACTTTTTTCACTTGCAAGACTTTCTTATAGGCTCTTTCTTACTTTTACAAGGATTTTAGGATGGCCACTATTATAGCAACACAGTATAATGCTCCATTGTTAGCATGCCAGTTTCCCTAGCTATTCCAGAACAATTGCTCACTTGTGCTATTTCTGTTTTGGTTGTTTTTTGGATTTTCTAGTCTATAGTACCACTATAAGCAACTTTGTAAATCTCTGATACTTTTTCTCTTTTGCATTATTTCTTTTGGCATATAGCCCAGGCCCCTTGAATTATGTACTTAAAATGTCAAAACGCTGTGGAATCATTATTTTGTTTTAAAGAGCCCATCAAAAGAACTTAAAGATGTGCAAGTGCCAGCACCTTGGTTGTGATGTGACTTATTTTGTTTTTTTAACAATCCTGCAAATTTTCAGAATTAGAAGGATTTCTCAATACATGTTTATTGATACTGAAATGGAAAATGGGAGTATTTGCTTATTACGTCATATATGTACAGGATAAGAAATTGTGGAACATTTTCTAATCTCAGAAATTATGCATTGTTTTCTGACTTGGCTTATACATTTCTGAAATTATAATTTGAAATTAAAATTTTGCCAAGACATTCTTAGTAAGTAGTGTGCTTTATTGGAAGTGTTTTCAAGGAAAAGTGAACACTATACAGGCCATTCAGAATTTTAAAATCCAGTGTGTTTATGTAACTCAGGTTCAAGAATTTCACCAGTTGGAATCAAATCTGCAAGTGTGTCAGTTTCTTGCTGATACTCGCAAGTTTCTCCACCAAATGATCCGAACCATTAACATTAAAGAGGAGGTCCTGATCACAATGCAGATCGTTGGGGACCTTTCTTTTGCTTGGCAGTTAATTGACAGGTAATGTGGACAGCCTGGCATTTGTCCTCAATGAAGGCCATTATGAATGTTTCCTTACCATTTATCTCTTTTTACAGTTTCACATCTATCATGCAAGAGAGCATAAGGGTAAACCCATCCATGGTCACTAAACTCAGAGCTACATTCCTAAAGGTAAGCAGATAACAGTAAGATTGCATTCTCAGTTACTAGGGAAGAGTTGGCCTTCATTATTACCTCATTCATTAATTCAGTTCAAGATTTCACCTTTTTAGAAAGTTGGTTAATTTAAGTATTTTTATAGACTGAAAATTGTTAGGAAGTTTTTCATGAGAGCATAGTTGCAAAAGATGCCGGAAATAAAGTTTGAATTAATAATAGAAGTTAGTGTCTTAGAGAAAATTGTTTTTAAATGAATAGATTTTTTTAAAGTTTTACAGGATACTAAAAATGTGTGTCCTATGGGTCCTTTATTCGCTAGACATGAATAAAATCCTTTTATTCATTTAAAAAAATTCTTGTTGAGCCTCTGCTACAATCTAGGATCTCCTCTAAAGGTTAGGGAATAATGTTAAACAACACGGGCATAGATTGGCCCTTCTCTCAAGGTAATTTCATTTCGTGATAAATGAACAAATAATTTACTTAATGTCTTCTGATGGAATTACCATATATATCAATTCTGAGGTGCACTTTCATATTTTAACATCTCTGTAATTGGGATGTGTTGTATAATTGATGGTATATCATAGTTGTCGGCATGATTTTTCTTTTTGAGCAGTGCATAAAATAATGGCACTTCTTACAAGCCATGTCATCTTAGATTAGACTCAGTATGGTAGTCCATCAATCAGAATGTCTGATTTCCATAGAGGAGTAGCTGCCTTCTGTAGCTCAGTGGCTCAAATTTGAGCATGCAGGAGAATCACCTGGAAGGCTTGTCACAGCCCAGATTGCTGGGCCCCAGCCCCGGAGTTTCTGATTAAGTAAATCTGCGTGGGACAGAGAATCAGCATCTCTGACAAGGTTTCAGGTGATGCTGTTGCTGCTGGTCCAGGGACCACAATTTGAGAACCACTGCCGTAGCAGATGACTGTCACTTTAAAAAATTGTATCTTGTCAGAAACTATGAATGACATTGATGAAGTTCAGTAGTTGTTACTCTCTTTTGGGCAAAGCCCAAGAGTTTTGTTGTATGTTACTATTTCTGGAAAAAGAGAGATTTCTAGGACTTTTTGAAACAGAGAAACAGATACATCTTATTTTCCTTCCAGCTTGCCTCTGCCCTTGACCTGCCCCTTCTCCGTATTAATCAAGCAAATAGCCCTGACCTTCTCAGTGTATCTCAATATTATTCTGGCGAATTGGTGTCCTATGTGAGAAAGGTAAGAAATGCATCAAGATGGTGTTTATTTTAATGGCAAACTAACTGCTGTTTTAAATACAAACGATGTGCTTGGGACCCTGAAAAAAGTACACCTGTGTTCCTTTCCCTTATCCTTTTTTTTTAAATTGAAGTATAGTTAATTTACAATGTTGTGTTAGCCTCAGGTGTACAGGAAGGTGCTTCAGTTTTACACATATGTAGGTTATTTCAAGACATTGAATATAGTTCCCTGCAGCAGATCCTTGTTATTTATCTATTTTATACATAGTAGTGTTGTATACCTTTCCCTTATTCTTAATTTAATTCCAGAAATTTGCAATACCTGAAAATAAACTTATTCTTACCGGTACTGTGGGTGTGCAGCTGTGTTTTTACTTTCAAAGAACTTTCATACCTATTTTTTAAATGCTGATGGTATTAGCCCCCATTTTATAGGTGTAGAGATGGAGAAACAGAGATCTTAGTGACTTCTTCAAAGTCATAGTTGGTAAAAGAGCCAGATCTAGACCCAGCACATTCTAGTTGGAACTTAATCAAAGTTTTCAGGAGCATTTTGGTCCTTGTTTCAACAACTTGTGGTGTAGCATAGAGCCAGACAGGCCTGGATTCAAAATTTTCCTGTGTCACATCCTAGCTGAGGGCTTTACAGCCAAGTTACTTAACATCTCTGAACCTCAGCCTTTTAGAAACTTGTAATGTGGAAATGATACATCTTTTGCATCATTTCTATGAGAATTAGCTCTATATCCTGTGAGCAATTAATGTTTGAAGGAAAGTAGCCCTGTGCCTGAGAGCAGTTGTTAAAATAGCTCTTGTGAGGCCCTTAGCAGCCCTTCCTGCAGACGAAGGGCTGTTCATATACACGGGCACTGTGCTTACTGTCATCATACCATTTACCAGCTAAGAAATAAAATAGAGGTTCGTTTGTTTTTTCCTCTTTTCCCTTTCATTAAAGGTTTTGCAGATCATTCCGGAAAGCATGTTTACTTCCCTTCTAAAGATCATAAAGCTTCAGACCCACGATATCATTGAAGTGCCAACCCGGCTGGACAAGGACAAGCTGAGGGACTATGCCCAGCTTGGCCCAAGATATGAGGTGCTGTGTCCCTTTGACTTCTGCCTTTTGATTTTGAAACCCCCAAACCATGAAATAGCACAGGTCCGTGTCACCTGCCATATCCCCAGGACCACCAGATCAATTCTGGCTTATTGATCTTTTCCCACACTCTCAGCAATAACCAGGTTTTGCCATTTTAGTGCAATTATACCTTCATTCGTTAACTTGTCCTGGTGTCATTCACGGCCTCGCCTGCCAGAATGTTTTCAGAGGGAGTAGAGCTCAGCTGGTTACTTTTCTTTTGAATAGTCTCAGCATATCAACCTTTTTTCTCTTTGGGCTACATTGCCTAGACTTTTCCCATTCAGGTTCCTGCTTTGTACACAAAATCAGTGGCTCAAAGTAATCCATAGTCCATGAACCACTTCTTGCAGCCAGACTTTTAAGGCCACTCCACAGTTAAGCAGCCTCAGAAATTGTTCTTCCCAAAACACCTCTGCTTTTCTTTTTCCCTGAACTTAAAGATGTGAAAAATAAAATCAAGTGAAATTTGAAAATGTGATAACAAGCATCAATTTCATATCCTCTGACACAGCTCCAAAAGTTACATGAATGTGGAATTGAGATTGTCAAGCTCAGAATTTCTACATTGATTCTAACTCAAAAGTATAGCCTCAGTCAACCTTACCAATGTCTCCTGGTGTTGTTTGAAAAGAATGTGGATGGCAGTAGGAGATTACCTTCTCAGAATCCCCTTGAGCCTTTTCTTTTTGGAAGGGATCATCCATATCACTGAGTCCTGCTTTCATCTTATGCATGAAATGCTGAGCCCAAAGAAGGGGAAATGATTGGTCAAAGGGTAAAGAACGATTTAACATCTTCTGACTCAGCCACCCAGTATGTCTAACAGTGGTCAACACCACAGAACCTCATTTCTGACCAGGACGTGTATACACAGGTGTCCTAAAGCTGCACGCTGCTTCTCTTGTCTTTGCCCATTCCAGAACTGTTAGTCAATTATTTTAGCTTCCCATAGAAGTGATGGGTCGTTTATGAGAAGTACTTCATTAACCTCTTTTTCTTTGTTAAAGGTTGCCAAGCTTACTCATGCTATTTCCATTTTTACTGAAGGCATCTTAATGATGAAAACAACTTTGGTCGGCATCATCAAGGTAATGGTCTTAATGCTGGCCTTTGTGGCCCCGTAGTAAGTCTTCGTCCTTTGGATTATTGCAGAATTTATCCTGTGGGGTAGTGTTACCATCTTATGCCTCTCGCTGTTTCACATGCAGCTTTCACATCTTCACTTTACTCATTTCACATCTTCACTTTACTCATTGACAGAGGAAAAGACAGCATTATAATCCTTATTTTTCATAACACCCAGGAGTTCCTTAACTCTAACAAAAATCTGTTTTATTGAATTTTTGTAATAACACAGAAAACAAAATAGTTCAATTCCCTTAGACAAAGTAGCTCGCTCAGTCACTGTTTCTCCCTTCCCTGCCTGCAGCCTTTCTTTCTTTTTAGTGTTTTTATACCGCACTCCAGGTGCAGAGAGCTGAGATCATTGTACCCCTCTGACCACAGGCCATTGCCATCACTGAGGCATGCAAGCTCCTCTCTTATTTTTTTTCCTTCTCTTCTCCTGGATGCCCATGCCCATTCCCATGCCCCATAGCATCCACTCTATATGTTTGATTTCTTTCCATAAATATGCAAGTATCCTTATTTTTAGCAAGTGGTGTTATTTTATGTATGCACATGGTTTTGATTTATCTAAATCATATTCTTCTCTAAGTCTCATTCTTTTTCCAACTTTTCCACTAGTTACTGCTTTGAAGTTAATTTATGTTGCTGTGGGTCAGGTAGTTGGTTACTTCTTGCTGCTGCAGAGAATTCCATATTTTACTTAACTGTTCCCCAGGGCACAGACACCTATGCCACTCATTTTCACACCTGTGCTTCCTGTTACCATAAACAGTGTCAAGATGAGCATCTCTGAACCTGTTCCTAGCACAGACCTGTGTAAGAATTGCTCTGAAATCTGCTTGCCCAGGAGTGGGTCACTGAGTCTTAGGGCACATTTGTACTTACTTTGTCTCAATAATGCCAGAGTGCCTCCTCACATGACTTGTTTCCTGTGTATCTTCCCCCATTTTTGCCAATACTTGCCATTATCCACTTTCTAATTTTTGTTCTCCAAAGGGGTCTAAGGTGGTATCTCATTGCTGTTTTAATTTGTAATCCTAAAATGCTAGTGATGTGATGTGACCCAGTCACACAGTTCATGGTGCTTTTATTTATTTTTCCATTTGTCTGATATCAGCAAAATCTTAACATTTCTGATTTTTAAAAAAATTTTCATCGACATAACATTTGTGTTAATGAAATGCAAGAAAATACAGGAAATGAACCTAAATAGAAACAGAACCTTACCATGTGGTTTCTGGAAATGTGTTAAAGAAATACCATTGTAGTCCTGGAATATTAATAGATTCTATTAAACATGCTTTAGGCCTGGTGCCAGTTTAATTCAGTTGATATTCAGAGAGTACACACACAGGTTATCACTCCTAACATCCTTAAATGATGATAAATCCTAGGACCAGGTTAGTCTTAAATGCAAAGTGACCAGTAGGATGTAATAAAACCTAGTAATTAGCAATAATTATCAAAGAAAGGATTGCTTAAGAAAAATGTAAGTCTTTTGCCAGAATCTTTCAGATAATAAAAGCAGAGGGAATATCATCTTGACCTCATTCAAACTTAGTAGACTGTCTCTGCCAGTTTAACAACTCAGGGCTTTTTGTGGGATCCTGTGGCTTTCACTAATCTTTAACCTTTGAATGTTGAGGATCTATTTCAAACCCTTACAAAGAGTTTAAAATCACTTCAGTTAATATGACTTAAAACAAGTGAGATATACACAGGGATATACATATAATGTTCATTGTTAGATGTAGCCAAAAAAATAGAAATAACCTAGACATTTTATGAGTAAGAGAATGGCTAAATATATCATGGTGCATTCATACTGTGGATTGCTTTGCTGCCATTCAAAAGTAACTTGCCACTAGGAGATTTCCAAAACGTAAAGTGAAAAAAGCAATTGCAGAACAGTGTGTATATGTATATGTATGTATTATGATCCCATATAGTTTTTTAAATTAAATATATTTAAGGACAAATACGTATATAAATTAACAGAGGAAGGTCTGGAGGATCCATATGAAAACTATTAACTGTTGTTAACCACAGGGGGTGTGGACAGAACTGCGAGGAAGGGGCTGTGTGAAGGGGTCTTTCCCTTCCCTGGGAGCACTCCACAGATTGGTGGAAGTCTAGGAAGAATTGGGTAGAGCCATTTAAGACCATGAGATTCATAAAACATTTAACTCTTTTCCACTAAATCTGTTTTTATAAGGAATATTTCTTTGGAAACTTCATGTTGCTTCTTTGATTTTGTTCTCATTGACTATGTTTATTTATAATTTACCTTTCTCTTGTAAAATAGAGCACAGATGCTGAAAGCTACAGAAACAGTTATGTAGCTTGATCGGTTATTATAAGGTAAAGACCACTCATTCTCACCACCACTCAAGCCCAGAGATATAATTCAGCCACAGCTCCCACCGCAGGATCCTCCTCATGGGCTTGACCTACTCCCAGTCTCTCTGTTTAGTTTTATTATCCAAAAATAAATTTCTAGACACTCTGGTTCAGACTTGCAATTCAAAAAATATACGTCTTTTAAGGCTGATTTACTCCTCAGATTTCTCCCTCATTCCTTTCTTTCCTTAAAATTTGTCTATTGAAGAACCCAAGGCCTTTGACCTGTTATCTCTACACAGTCTGGCTCTTACTGATTGCATGGTCACGCTGTAGTCCAACAAGTTCCTCTGGCTTTTGTATTTTCAGCAACTTTTTCATTCCAGTTATCTTCCTTGAAATTTAAATATTATCAAACCCAGATGGAACACATCAATTGTCTTTATAACTTTTAAAATAGTAGCTCTTGACAAATTTAAAAGTAAAAGAAACAAGTCTCAGGGAATTCAAAGGAGTGTGTTAAAACTATATGATGTTTTATGGATTTGACAGGAGACTGTTTTTTAGGGAATAACAAAAGCTTTCTCATTACAGAAAAAAAGAATCAGCAAAATAAGCTATATAGTTAGATAGCAGAGTTGCTTTCCTATTTTATCTCCCTAATTACTAACAACATCCCAAGAATGCTGAAAGAAAAGAGAATTGTTAAATCTTCAGTGGTCCAACCCCAAACTTGATTCTGCTCATACGACTATAGATGCCCTCAGATAACTTCCATAGGAGACATGTGCACTGACTTCAGATGCAGGCCCTTCAATCTACCACCTCCTCCTGGTGATGAGAAGAGGCACTTTTAACTTTTAATGAAATGATTAAAATGTGAGGCAGTTTAAAACTTTCCATACCCACCATCTTTGAAATGTCATGTTGTAAAATTATCATGAATTTTACTGAGATAAACCAAGTCTTACAGAGGTGACAGGTTTTAATAATTCTATCCAAGCTGCACAAAATCAAAAAAGAAATCCTAATTGTCAAGTAATGAGATAGGAAAGTGCTCCCTTAAGGACTCTGGAAACTATCTTTCCTCCGGATTTCTTCAGGACTGAGCTTTTCCTTCCTGGAATTTATTGCTTTTTGATTTGCACTTAGGTGGACCCAAAACAACTGCTGGAGGATGGAATAAGGAAGGAGCTGGTTAAGCGTGTGGCTTTTGCTCTTCATAGGGGATTGATCTTCAACCCTCGAGCCAAGGTACCAGATCACCAAAGTGGGTCTGTCCTTTCCCTCTACTCGGCTTGCAAAATGTTCTAGAACACCATTTTTAACTGTTATGAACAAGACCTTTCCTACCTTCTAACATATATCTACTATGTCATGTTCAGTAACAGTCAATTGACATGTTTTTTGATCCTATATTATAATCCATTCATAAAGAAAATCCTTTTCAAAACCAGTCCTTTCCTTCACCTGTTGATCCCCAAGTTTAAGAATTAAACTTATGTTTATGATTCCAGGTTCCTTCTCATAGCGAAAAGAATTTGTTAAACCTAAAACAGATTGGCACTATAAAGGCTGTAATTTTTTCTTTTGCTTGATCTTTCTGGGAATAAGGTCATTTTTCTCAAGAGAAAAAGAATAGGCCCGAAATTTACATCTAGAGTACCTTGCACATCAGTAAATTCAATTTAAAATGTTTTAACTCTTAAGATTAGAGTCATCAAATGATATGAGAGAAATCACTGACATTCCGTTTTTATATATTCTTTTATATGAGGCTTTCTTTCCAAATGAATGAAATCTATTCTTTGCTGGATGTCTGGCATAAATTACCATTCCTCCTAGATGAGGTAGGAAATGAGTATTTCCAGAGCTGTCCCAAACCGTCACTGCGGTCTCTCACTTGGGGTATCCTTTAAAGTCTAATGTAGGTATTAGGGGGTGACAGTCTATGCCAATATAATAGGTTTCTGTTTCTTATTATGCACAGCCAAGTGAATTGATGCCAAAGCTGAAAGAGCTGGGAGCTACCATGGATGGGTTCCATCGTTCTTTTGAATACATTCAGGACTATGTCAACATTTACGGTCTGAAGATTTGGCAGGAAGAAGTATCTCGTATTATAAATTACAATGTGGAACAAGAGTGTAATAACTTCCTAAGAACAAAGGTATCTAAATAGATTTTAATATGCTTGACTCTATTTGTTACTTCTGACATGCCCCAAACCTCAGAAATGCCAACAACAAAGTTTATTTCAATAGTTACTAAAAATCAGTAACCACTACACAGTCACGAATACCTTCAGAAGCTGTGAGGGTCACAGAAAAGTTTATATGACACCTCACCTCTCAGAATTTACTTTCCTAAGGAGAAAGCAGACTTAATTAATTAAATGGCTACAGAATGAAGCTATCTGGTATAGTCGTTATAACTCGAGTGATCAGGAGTTCCAAAGAGTTAGGAGGTCAGCTGGGTTTGATCAGAGTGTATACCTAAGAGCAGAATTGCTGGGTCATTTAGTAATTCTGCATTTAACTTATAAGCCACCAAACTGTTTCCCACAGTACCTGCACCATTTGTTCATTCCCACCAGTAGTGTCTGAGGGTTCTAGTTTTTCCACATCCTCGCCAACACTTGTTAATTTCCTTTTTTTTTTTTTTAAATTATAGCCATCCCAGTGTGTGTAAATGGCATCTCATTGTAGTTTTGATCTGCATTTCCCTCATGACTAATGATGTTGAGCATCTTTTCATGTGCTTGTTGGCCATTTATATATCTTCTTTGGAAAAATGTCTTGGTTTTTTTGTTGTTGTTTTTTTTTGCGGTACACGGGCCTCTCACTGCTGTGGCCTCTCCTGCTGCAGAGCACAGGCTCCGGACGCGCAGGCTCAGCGGCCATGGCTCACGGGCCCAGCCGCTCCGTGGCATGTGGGATCTTCCCGGACCGGGGCACGAACCCATGTCCCCTGCATCAGTAGGCGGACTCCCAAGCACTGCGCCACCAGGGAAGCCCCATGTCTGTTTTTTTATTGGGTTACTTGAGCACCAAATTCTTAAGTGTCACAGCTGAGAAGATTGATTTTAGTTGGTAGTTAACAAGGAGCCACTCTGCAAGTTTTTAATTAGGTGACTGACATGATTCAGGTGACATTTTCAAAAGATTATGTATCTTCCAGCCTTATATTTTTGATTTTATTATTACATTGATACATGTTAACTTACAAGACAGAAAGCCAGAAATTCTTGTCTTTTTCCACTTCTCCTCAATCACTTCACTTTTTCACAGATATTTCTTTTTTTATATATATTATATGTGGCATTTCTGAGAGGCTATTAATACAATTTAAAAATTTTCTTCTTCAAAATCAAGGAGCATTTATATTCACTGTTCATGCAACATTGTCTTTGTAAAACTATATGAGAAAAGGATAAGTAGGTTACCTTATCAAAGATGTACTAAATATTTATGTTCTTGGGGTTCTTTTTTTTTTTTCTAGATTCAAGACTGGCAAAGTATGTACCAGTCCACACATATTCCAATACCAAAGTTTACCCCTGTGGATGAGTCCGTAACATTTATTGGTAGACTCTGCAGAGAAATCTTGCGGATCACGGACCCAAAGTAGGTGTATCTGAATTCCACCGGGCTTTGAACACCATGGACAGTGTCTCTCTAAACGTATATCACATCTACTTAGATCACACCCTTGTTCCTGCCACAATTGGAGCCTTTCTAATGGGTTTATTAACTTCACTTTTTCTGAGACTGCATGTTTTCCTCAGTGTGACTGAGGAGACCCCAGTCCAAAGACATATAGGTGAAAACAATTATAAGGTCTGTTCGGCCACCTCTTATTTTAGTCTGCTTCTCTTGCTTTCCAGCTGACATTTTACTCACTTGGGTTTGTGGACTCTCTGGTTTAATTAAAACTTTTAAAATTCCAAATTGCTCCTCTGTGCCTGTGTACCTATGGCACACTCCTGCATTGCAGTCACTGGCTCTTGCACTTGCCAGCTCATACCCTGACCTTTTAAGATGACCTCCTTGTTTCTTAGCCCCACCCAGGCACTTCTGCATAAGGACCAGAATTTTTTTTTTTAATATTTATTTATTTGGTTGCACCAGGTCTTAGTTGCGGCAGGCAGGCCCCTTAGTTGCAGCACATGGGCTCCTTAGTTGTGGCATGCGGGCTCACCAGCTCCTTAGTTTCGGCATGTGAACTCTTAGTTGCGGTGCATGTAGGATCTAGTTCCCTGACGAGGGATCGACCCTGGGCCCCCCCTGCATTGGGATCGCAGAGTCTTATCCACTGTGCCACCAGGGAAGTCCCAGGACCAGCATTTCTTGAGCACTCACCTTGTGCACCCTTCCTAGCCCCTGGCACACATCCCTTCACTTACTCATCACAGCAGTCTTAAGGGGTAGGCATTGTTATTCGTCCCACGTTAAATCAAAGTAACTGAGGCACAGAAAAGCTCAATCACTTGCCCAGAAGTTAATAAACAGTGGACTCAGAATACACATCAGGTGCTCTGACTCTGGAGCCCAACTGTTAAAGCATGTGTCATTCAAGGGCAGACTTGCAGCCGTGACTCACAGTTTATATACAGTCACATGGGTGAAAATCTCATAATCAAAACAGCCCTGAGAATATTTCAGGTGGGCACCACAGTGGAGGCTTGATGCTGCCTGTCTCAGAAGTCCAGCTGAGCTAGTTTTCCTCATTTTTTTTCAGTTGAGCCTCTGATGAAGCAGTTAGTACTAAGCCCAACCAAGGGGAAAGCAGGCTCCTGCCTGCTGTCTTATGTTCACCCCTGGGTCGTGCTTGTTCGGTCATTCCGCCTGGTGTGGTTACCCATGGAAAGATGATTTCTCTTCTTTTTCAGTTCAGCTGTGCGTGCATAGTTGGCTTTGTGTAAGTTGAATGTCCGTATCACATGTCTTCTTTATACTACCTTCAAATTCAGGCTGATTTTGTCCTTCGAAACTTATGAAGCTTCACAAACCAGATGTCACCTTCAGCAGAAATGAGTTCTGTCTATGCCTCATGGGCCAGAAAGCATAAATGATCCGAAACACTTTGTGACTCCTCTTGGGCACCGATGGGTTGATCACCGAAGCCCTCCTAGAAAACTATCCGCCTGACTCACCTAGTGCCGTGTTAATACTGGCAGAAAGGATTAAGCATGATTGGGATTTCCATGTCGTATATGATTTCATCATCAGAATTGGGAGCCTCTCAGCTGACGCATTCAGAGTGCCAGCACTGACCGCTGGAGGCAGGACACTGAGGCCTGAAAGTAGACTGTGGCTCTGGAAGTCATCTTGTTCTTCCATTTACTTCCAAATTTAAAATTCCCTGCTCCTGAGCCTCTTTTAATTCCCTCCCAAGCCTCATTTCAGTAAAGATACATATTGGCTCTTAGGATTGAGGGCATATTATTTTGTGGAGGCTGTTGAAGGTAGAGGCTGGGACTCCACCCCAGACCTACCCAATCCAACTCTCCAGAAATGGGATCTGGGCGTCTGTTTATTAACACGCTCTACCAGTGATTTAAGGTCCGTACGCCAACATTTGAGAACCATTAAAATGGTGGTTATGGGTATGGTGTTGGAAGCCTCGGTTATTTCATCTATAAAATGAAGGTCAAACAGCTCGTACCTCACAGCTATTCTGAGGATGAAGAGTGAGCACACGGAAAGGTCTTGGCCCAGTGCCTGACACATAGGAAGCACTCGGTAAATGTTGTTGGTGGTTATCATTGCCATCTTCACACTCCTGAGTCTAAAAGGGAATTGCTGGTCAATGACCAGAACTGGGAGGAAAGAGGAAATGGCTTTGTCATCATAGTCTCAGATGTGAGGACACAAGGATTCGAAGTTCCTTTCTTACCAAATTGGAAATGACACAAGACTGTGTTTTGTCCCTAGTCTCTGGATATTTAAAGAAAGACCCTCCAGAGAGACAACAGGGCTCTAAAGCCTTCCAGCCTGATGGCTGAATCTAGCCTTGTCCTCAAGACAGGGCTCCAAACAGCAGCCCAACCCAGTGGAAATGAAGCAGTCAAACTGGTCACATAGCAAGGGCAGGAAGAGGTGATTTAACTGAATTTTGCCTTCCTGGCCCAGTGAACGTTCACCGTGAGATGTCTTGGGTGCCTAGATGCAGAGGTTGTTAAAGCGCAAATCATGAAACCATTGTTCTTCGTATCCAATGCCCCTAATCCTGTTGCATCCCACATCCCTTCAGGATGAATTCTGAGCTGCTTTTGGGTTTTGAGTTTGTTTTGTTTTTGTTTTAGAATGACATGCCACATTGACCAGCTGAACACTTGGTATGATATGAAAACCCATCAAGAGGTGACTAGCAGCCGCCTCTTCTCAGAAATCCAGAACACCTTGGGGACTTTCGGTCTGAATGGGTTAGACAGGCTTCTGTGCTTTATGATTGTCAAAGAGTTACAGGTGAGCTTTTTGGCATTCGTGCGTGTTTTCTGCTACCCTGGTGGAGAAGAGAGTAGTTCGTTTAACCTTTCTTTCGTGCTTTCCTAGACTGATATCAGGCATGTGTATATGACTCCTGTTAAACAGATAAGAACTGAGAATAAATGAGTTTCTTTGGCCAGCATAGTATTTTTATGGGTAGACTGTTCTTGTGAATTTCATCTTGGAAACCAGCAACTCCTCCTGACTGTTTCTGATGGGAACCGGAAGTTGCTGCTTCCCCGTCATCCTATTTGTAGCGTTGTGTGAATGCAGCTAGTTTGTGTTCTGCATAGCATTTTAGTTAACTGGAGTATTTATTCATTATGTTTTGCTCTTCGATCCTGCCTTCTTGTTTTAGAATTTCCTCAGCATGTTTCAGAAAATTATCTTGCGAGACAGAACTGTGCAGGATACTTTAAAAACCCTCATGAATGCCATCAGCCCCCTAAAAAGCATTGTAGGTAAGTGTTCTAAAACGAGGCTGAGGTAGAGAGAACACTGTAGCCTTTCCAAAGTTACTAAATAGAAAATCATATTTTAACCTTTCAGCAAATTCGAATAAAATTTATTTTTCTGCCATTGCCAAAACACAGAAGATATGGACCGCTTATCTGGAAGCTATCATGAAGGTATGTTGTGGGAGAGAGGGGAGAAGCAAGGCTATGGTTTTTTAATTATTATTTTCTTGTAACTTGGTTGCCCAAAGAAAGCCACTCTTCTTTCTTTGGCCATCAAAACAAAAACACATCATTTTAGTTTGTCATTATTTCTGAGTTCTTTTGATCTTTGGCTGTTCTTGACTGTGCTTTTCATTGGCCTATTTATTGTTTTTCTTTCACTGAAGAAAACTTTCATTTTTGAAATGACTTTTGGCAAGAGGTGCTTTCACAGAAGGAAATAGAAGTTTTCCTCCCTCAGCTATACTCCATCCTTATGTAACAAGTTCATTAATGAGCTGCTGTCAGTTTGCCACCCTAATCTGGACTGGCCTGAGTCTCACCTCTGTAGGAAGCCAAGAGAGATTACAGAGATGCTTAGAAGAGGCTTTGGAGGTTTCCCAGTGACTGTTATGGACCACTGTTAGTTGTATCAATAATTGGTGGTAATTCAATAGTAGTCAAGTCTTGGTCTAAATCACTGATCTTTACATTAAAACCCCCAAGGACCAATCTGTCTTTTTGTCTTGAATTAGGGAACCTGCAGTCACTAAATGGGCATAATAATCTGGAACAGCATGGAAATACTTGTGCTGTTCAACAGTGACAGCAGCCACTATCCACATGGAGCTGTTGGGCGCTTAGAACGGAAATACTTGTGCTGTTCAACAGTGACAGCAGCCACTATCCACATGGAGCTGTTGGGCGCTTAGAACGTGGCTTGTCGGGAGTGAGGACCTGAATTTCAAATTTTATTTTATTTTAATCGTTTAAATTTAAACAACCACAGGCAGCCAGTGGCTGCTCTCTTGGTCAGTGCAGCTCTAGAGAAATCACAGAGAGAAAGAGTGACAGTCCAAAGCTCTCTAATAGGCGAACAAATAGGTAGAATGAGCTTATCACCTCCCAGGCTCCTTAACCTCTCCAGGATCTTATTTAAATAAGAACAAGTTACCTAAAACTGCCTTTATTTCTGTTTCCATTTCCAGATTGGTATTTTCTAGGGAATCCTTGACATACAGTATCTAGAATTAAGCAAGGAATTATATGGGCAGAGACAAGGTTGGAGGGACATTTTTGAGTGGCCTGGAAGAACCCACTGTTTTCTTGTCCTTGCCCTATTCTAATTTTTAAATAATAATAGTTTTCTATTAATAAAAGGTTTCTTACTTACAAATAGCATTTTTTTGGATTGACTTTTATTTTCTTGACATAAGTAGGGTAGCCTCATAAGAATAGTGGGCAAAGGTAGTACATTTGAGGTCATTTGACACTTTTAACTGTTATAAGCTCCATTGATCTAAATGATACCTTTCCTTCGCTCTTAGAGAAGACCACTCTTTTTTTTCCTTTCTCTGCTCCCAACAGCTCAGAGGAAATGTGTTCATTTCTTCTTTATTGTTGCCATCATTACTAAACAACCTCCCTCCGTATTCCTTCTCTCCCCTTTGCTAATCTTTTAGGGATAGCTTTTCTAGAAAAGAGAAAGAATTTACTGCATAAAAAGTTAGGGTATACTGTTGACTTTATACCAACAAATTGAACTTGTCAGAGCCAGCTGAACTCTTACCTCAAACTGACCCAAAGATAGTTCCCTAACACCTGACAGTCGCCATGGATACCTCCAAATATCCTTTGTGCTCATCACTACTTGGAAATTACAATGGTTGATCCACCATGTTAGCATAACTCCAGGTCACAAATCCATTCTTTTAATAGCTTGCAAATTACATTTTGTTACAATTGGCTTCCATTGTTATCCTGTATGTTTTATTTCGTACATTCAAAAGAATTATTCTGAGACAATGTCCATAGTCTGCGCTAGATTCCTTAAGAGGTCCAAGGTGCCAACAAAAGGTTAAGAACCTCCGGATTCGGGGTTATCATTGTTAGAAGGGCCTTCTTGGAAGATTGTATGTAGACTATTTTATTACCTAGATTATTTCTTGATCTGTAATCCTGAGTGATGTAGACAGGCTTATACTGACCGAATATTAGAGTGAAATGACATCCTTAGGACTTGAGAAATTTCAGTTTAGGACAAATAAAGGAAGTAGGGCTTCTCATTAGTGGGTAAATTCTCCAATTTATTCCAAAAGATCAAAAATAGAGCTTCAAAACACACACCTTTAATCCATGGACAATTGAGCATGAATGGATCACTTTGTAAACTGTTAGACGTCAGGGCTATTTTGAAGTTGGTGTACAGGAATCTCTCTAGACATTTCTTGAAGGGTCCTCTGCTCCGTTAGGGATGATGCTGGCCTTAGCCATAAAGGCAGTCCAGGAAATCCTTGAATGTTTCTTTAGAATGTTGTGATCCTTCCAATAAAAGCTCGTCATCTTTTTGTTTGTCTCCTCGCTGCTTGAAATGCTTGTGTATTTTACCTGTTCTCTCTCTTGCTTGTTCACAGGTTGGGCAGATGCAGATTCTGAGACAACAGATTGCCAATGAATTAAATTATTCTTGTCGGTTTGACTCCAAACATCTGGCAGCTGCTTTGGAGAATCTCAATAAGTAAGTGCCGGCATTTGAAACAGCCAGCCGTGTGCCTGGATTGTTCATCATCAATTAGCATTCCAGTTTCTTGTTCAATACCTGCTCTTTTAAGTTCTTCTTGAGTGAGAAGGCTCTCTGAATTTACAGGCTTTCTTCCCATAGGTAATCAAATCTGTCTTGGTCTGTCTCTCATTTTTTTTTCTTTTTTTTTGATAGACTCATTTATTCAGCCAACATATATTGATCACTTAATACACACCAGACACCATGCTAGGTACTTGCACAGACTGAGAAGGCAATTATTACCAAAATCCACACCTGGCTTTCCACAGGACTGAGTCACTAATTCTCCTGAGGGCGGGTGGAAGCGCACTGATGCCCAGGTGTGGCTGTGAGAACGCATCCTGGTGCACAGCCACACCCTTTACCTCTCCTTCAGCTTACTCTCATTTCGAGCCTCCTGCTTAACGATAAATAATCTGTGCTTCTTGGTCACAAAGTCAGTGCTTTTGACAAAGTAGGTAGTGAAAAAACAGTTCAGTCAATTCATAAAACTTTGAATGGTGAAAGCATTTGATTTGGGTGAACTCCAAAAGATAATGTAATTCTAGGTCAAATTTTCCATTTGTAACCAATCACAGGTATGGAAATTGAGAATTAGAAGGATCAAGCCCTTGTTTTACAGGTGAGGACACTGGATCCCTGGAAGATCATAGCTTGTATTAACTGTTGTCTAGATTCATTTTATCTCTAATGTTTATCACTGTTGTTTTGGTTTTTGTTTTTTTTTTTTCCTTCATCTAGGGCTCTCCTAGCAGATATTGAAGCCCACTACCAGGACCCTTCACTTCCTTACCCCAAAGAAGATAACACACTCTTATATGAAATCACAGCCTACCTGGAGGCAGCTGGCATCCACAACCCACTGAACAAGGTTAACGATTAAAGTATATGATGGTGTGGTGGGGGATAGGGTGGTACCTAAGGCCATCTGGCCCAGATCGCTGTGCTCAGGTACTGGGAGGACCTGGTTCCCATCCTGGAGCCTCCCTTCTCTTGAGTTCCCGCCCTTTCTGGGCTCCTGTTTCCCACGTGTAATATGAGGATGATCACACCGTCCCTGCCTGACTCGGGGCTGTGGGAATCAAGTGATACAGTGTTTGTCAGAACTCGTTGAAAAGTGAAAAGCGCTATATCTATAGGAGGTGCGTTTTAGGTTTCTCTGCGGGTTGGTATTTGAACTGCAGCTAAATGGTGGCATTGATCCTTCTTGCCCAGAGATACTTCCCTCTGTGGCTGACAGTAATCACAATCATAGTCTTGGGCCACAAGTCCTTTTCTGCAATTCTGATCTCCATAAACCTCTGAGAACTGAAAGTTTTTCCACAAGTTGGTGCCAGATCTCACTTGGTGCCAAAACCTGTCCCAAACTGTCTTGGGGCTGTTTATACTCCTGTGAATTTTCATGTTTTGATGCCGAAATACTGATAACTTTCATTACAGGTTGTTACACTAGACTCTATATTACCTTTCTAAAATCTTTATTGTAATATGAAATTCTGAAATCTGTACAATCCCCTGGTTTGGGGTAAAAAATTATGAACCTAAATAGCACCTATCGTTTTGTAATTATGTGCCAAGCACTGTGTTAACCCCACGATGGGTGCTCTCACTTGATCTCAAAGCAGTCCCTTAGGGCTTCCCTGGTGGCGCAGTGGTTGAGAATCTGCCTGCTAATGCAGGGGACACGGGTTCGAGCCCTGGTTTGGGAGGATCCCACATGCCGCAGAGCAACTGGGCCCGTGAGCCACAACTACTGAGCCTGCGCGTCTGGAGCCTGTGCTCCGCAACAAGAGAGGCCGAGATAGTGAGAGGCCCGCGCACCGCCGTGAAGAGTGGCCCCCGCTTGCCACAACTAGAGAAAGCCCTCGCACGGAAATGAAGACCCAACACAGCCAAAAATAAATAAATAAGTTAATTACTTTAAAAAAAAAAAAAAAAAAAAAAAGCAGTCCCTTAAATGTGCCCTTGTTGGCGGAGGATCCTGAGGCTCAGAGGTTGATAACTTCCCAGGGCTCCACACTAGCCAGCCATGGAGCCTGGCAGTCTGACCAGAGCTGGCGCTCCTGGCCAGGATGCCACCCCACCTCCCAGGGAACCAGTCTGACGGGGAGGAGGGAGACGGCTGGGTGTGTTCTGACTGTACTTTTCTGCCCCGTGAACTGGGGTGATGCTACATCCAGAGACTGCTCTGTGGCATTGCCTGCGGGAAAGCCACTGGACAAAGAGACATCTGCTTGCTTTCTGCTTACATGCTGCCACGCACTGCTCTGCGGATCTTTCCTTCTTTCTTTCTCCCTTTTTCTCTTTCCCTCCCTCTGCCCTCCTTCCAGCTTTGCCTTGACTTTCTTGCTAATCGCCTTTTTCTCCCCTCCTTCTGTTGCTGACATTAACAGGATTCAGGGGGGAGGTAACTGCTAATCTAAGCAAAATTGTTCCCATCCCAACAGGGCTAATTGTCAAGTGGGTATCTGTTTGGTGGGGGAATGGTCAGTGGTGTTAAATAAAACTCTGAAGGCAGCAAGTTAATGGAACCATCCTAGTTTTCAGCAGTCAGAAGAGCAAACAAATAAAATGGCAGCTTTCATTTGAAAGTGTGTTCTGTGGTATTGTGTGATGTGAAGAACCCATCTCTTCCCTTCTCTTTCCAGATATACATAACGACAAAGCGCTTACCCTACTTCCCGGTTGTCAACTTTCTATTTTTGATTGCCCAGTTGCCAAAACTTCAGTACAGCAAAAACCTCGGTACTGTATGACATTTATTCTTTGCAATAAGGAACAATAACGGTAGATTAACATCTAACCAAACAGCTCTTGGTATAGAATGCTATGTCACCCATGAGGTCTTTCATAGTTAATTGCATGTTTATAAAATCCATGTCTTTGGGCCTCTGAAATATGATGCAGACGGTGGACTTAATATCAACCAAGTATAATCCACCTTTAATTTACAGTGGCTGATTATCCAACTTGTAAAATGTGTGGGACCTTTGCTTCTCTCTCTTCTTTAAGGAGCTGATTATGGTGGGAAAGAAACTTCTTTTTGGTTAATGTTCTTTCAACAAGTGTCATGTGCCTACTGTGTATCTGGAACTTTGGTATGAAGAGTAAAAATATAGTTACATACAGGAGACTAATCTAGGGATATCCAGTACTTTATTTTTGAAAATACTTGATACAAACAATAGATACCAAAGGCTATCAGTATATTTGTCCTGTCCAAGGATATAACCCAATGTTTTTTTGTCATTGACTTTATCTTGAACATTTTTATAAGATTCCCGGGTATTTCCTCTGTCTCCAAACTTTATATCTAAGTAGAGATTTTTAGAGTCTGCTGTAGAGTTTAATTTACTTTAAAAGTATTGTAAGAGCTTTTCCATGAATGTAACCATATACTTTTTTTAGCCAGCAATTCCAAAATATATTTCTTCCTTCAAGTATTTCCCTTCCTATTCCAAAAGATTTTTTTTTAGGATAAAGATGTGGATTCTCTGTAAGGTTTTTATTCCCTCATTCAAAAAGATTCCTTGATTCCAGACACAGCCCCAATAACAATACCTGCTACAGCCACAGAATGCAGGGCATGGTGGCGCCCAGTAAGTCCTTGCCATAAGAGGGAGGGAACACATGTGTGTTTGGATTCTGGCTTCATGACTTATCACCTGTGTGACTTTGGCCAAGTTACTTAACCTCTCACGCCAGGCAGATTTCAAAAATACCTATGACAGTACCTCTCACAGAGCAAATGCTTATCTGATGCTGGATCCTTTCCTGTATGTTGGTCAAAATCAATGTAAAGAACCATCCCAAGATGGACTTAAAAGTTCATCTCAAGATTCAGAGATTCATGACCTCCCTCTCTTGTCCCTGTGTTATTACAAAATAAGAATATATGCTTCTTTAAAATGGTGAATTGTCAGTGCATGAAGATACCTTGTTTTCATTAAGACAGTTTGTTCAGTGGTCTCGTTCTTAGGTAATATTTCTTTCATTGCATGTATGGTTAAGGTCAGGCTCCTTGATTATACAACTCCTTATGGGAAATATGTCACTATTCCAGTGGAATAGTGATAGTGGAAGATCAGAATTCCCAGATCTTTAAACAAAACAGAACAAACTGTTAAGTGTCTTAGAAATGTATGTATACCTGACTACAGTTCTTTTTTTTTTTTTTTAATATTTATTTATTTATTTTGGCCGTCTGGGTCTTAGTTGCAGCACGTGGGATCTTCATTGCGGCATGTGGGAACTTTTTAGTTGCGGCATGCAGACTCTTCAGTTGTGGCATGCTGACTTCTTAGTTGCAGCATGCTGACTTCTTAGTTGCGGATCTAGTTCCCTGTCCAGGGATCAAACCTGTGTCCCCTGCATTCTGCCCACTCCACCACCAGAGAAATTCCCTGGCTACAGTACTTTTCATGAATTAGGCCGATGTGTTAAGTCGGGGATCAAATTAAAGAAAAGCAAGACTGAGGAAGGAACATCAGCATGTTTGTGGACCCTAAAAACATTTATTTAACCTTGTAAGCATTGTTCTCAAGACTGATCTGAGAAACGCACGCCTGCCTTGGTCTTTTAAGGAAGAATCTCTGGTGCTCATTCAGAGGAAGTTTTTGTTGTAAACATCACTTTTGTTCTCCACCTGGAAAGGATTACTTCTCCATGTTCTGAGTATGGCTAGAGTCTTTTGCAGTGGGCATTGAGTAATTTGGAATTGCCAAGGCCTGGGTTAGGTAACTTGTTTTGGCATCTTAAGTAAGTTTTTCCAGTCTTCACAAAAACCCAAATATGGGATCTGCGGGTCTGTCTGACCAGTTTAACTTTATAATCAACTGCCAATCCTTTCTGCAAAGTGGTTGTACCATTTTACAACCCATCAGCATTTGGCCATCTCAGTCTTTTTAATTTGAACCATTCTAATGAGTGTGTATGGTATCTCATTATAGTTTTAACTTGCCTTTCCCTGATGATTAATGATGTTGAGCACTTTTTCAAGTGCTTTTTGGCCGTTCTTTATATCTTGTTTGTTTGTTTCTTTATATTTTTCTTTGTTAAGTGTTCAAGTCTTTTGCCTATTTTTAAATTGGGTTGATTGCCTTTTTTTAAAAATTAATTAATTTATTTTTATTTTTGGCTGTGTTGGGTCTTTGTTGCGCACGGGCTTTCTCTAGTTGTGGCGAGAAGGGGCTCCTCTTGGTTGCGGTGCACGGGCTTCTCATTGCAGTGGCTTCTCTTGTTGCAGAGTATGGGCTCTAGGCGTGCGGACTTCAGTAGTTGTGGCATGCGGGCTCACTAGTTGTGGCTCACGGGTGCTAGAGCACAGGCTTAGTAGTTGTGGTGCACGGGCTTAGCTGCTCCGCAGCATGTGGGATCTTCCCGGACCAGGGCTCGAACCCACGTCCTTTTGTTTTGTTTTGTTTTCAACATTGTGGTCTGTCTCCTGTTCCCCATACAGCCATTCAGGCAGAAGGTCAAGGTCTCCAGATTTGGGCAGAAATCCTTAGTGAAAAGGCCAGCTTTGGCACTCACTCACTCACTTGACATATTTCCTTCTTCGACTGTCCTGATTTCTGCACGTTCTTTTCTTGTGTAACATTTAACCTTGTGTTTAAAGATACTTTTAAAATTTTATCCAGCATTTTGAATGTTTTCATTTAAGAGAGTAGTTCAAGGTATTTAGTATGCCATGGTGCCATTAACAGAAGCCGATTCTAGGCAATTTTTATTTCCTCATTTACGTTTATCTATATCTTTAAATTTTTCTACAGTTGCATCCATTAATTATATAATCCAAAAGAAACAGTGATGGTAATTATAAAAATTAGTACCCATTTTAGGATGTTGAATCCTTCAGACCACTAGAAGCCTCCACCAAATCCTGGGCCTAATTCAAAATGTAATCCTGGATTATCATTCCCTCACATAATCATCTGCCAGTGATGATGTGGGCCCCAGACATTTTGACATTGACGAACATTCATACTAAATGAATGTTGCCTAAGGCAAGCAGTTCGCTTGGTGGTAATTTGTAATTTGTCGGTCCTTGCAGGCATGGTCTGCCGAAAACCTGCCGACCCTGTGGACTGGCCGCCACTCGTGCTGGGACTGCTCACCCTGCTGAAGCAGTTTCATTCCCGGTACACAGAACAGTTCCTGGCATTGATCGGCCAGTTTATCCGCTCCACAGTGGAGCAGTGTACAAGGTACAGAAGGCCAACCAGGAAAAAATGGAATTGATGTTACAGAATGGGCTGGGAACCTCGCATGGCAAATTCCTCGTATCATCCCCCTAGTAGAGACAGGAACTGACTGCTCACCTTGCTCTGTAAAGCAGGTCGGGGCACATCTCCTTGTTTGGGGCAATTAAAGGTGTGCCCGTCCTTAGTCACTCTGCCGAGGAGCCCTGGGAGCACACATTGTGAATGAGTCATAACCACCAGCAGCAAGCTCCGTGGGGAGAAAGTACAGGCCTGCCCCTCTGCCATCCTGGACACTGTGCTCAGACCTCAGTGAGCCCGTGTCCTCCCACGGGGCCACTCCCCAGGGATGGCTCCACCCTCCAGTGGAGTGTCGGGGAGCACCTCGTGGGCAGCATAGCTCGAGTTCCTGGTGTGTAATGGAACAAATTGCACGGAAGTTCCTACGTGATATAAAGCTTGTAAACCTTTAGTTCTCCCCTCCCGCACCCCAAATGTGGCTTTTCTGGGATAGAAACAAGTTATTTGCTTGAGATGCTCGGTCCTGAGTCTCCTTCTCCGCTACCCTTAAGGGTCAGCAGGCACCATGTGGTGAAGGCCCGTGTAGGCCGTTCAGAGAAGTTTGATTCCGTCCTCCGGGCTGTGTTCTGAAGATAGGCCAGCAAGGTCTGGCTTGCTGTGACTCAGGAAGAGGTGCTGTAGATTTGTTTCTACTTTGGCTTCATTTAGTCATCTGTCATTTTTTTAGTCTTTCAGTATTTTGACTGAGGGTCCACTGTGTACAAAGCAGTTAACTGATCCAGACTGTTCTCTGTTGCAGCCAGAAGATACCAGAAATGCCTGCAGATGTTGTGGGTGCCCTTCTGTTTCTGGAGGATTATGTTCGGTACACAAAGCTACCCAGGAGGGTAAGCAGTAGATAAAGAACAATATTAATGCCCTTTTTGTAGAAAGATGGTATGAAGCATGGCCTTGGACCCATGAGGAGTGAAGTCCAGAGGCTCATTCCCAGTGGACACGTCTGAGCCCCTTGCCCTGCTCTACTCCCGGCTCGGCTCTAAGATGTTCCCCCCTCCTCCACGTGTTCAGTGCTTTGCGAGAAGACAGGGTTGAACACAGCTTCCTCCCTCTTCTTGCACTCTACCACACCCTCGTCCGGTCTGCAGCTCAGCCTGTTGAGGAGGAGCTAAGATGAGCTCCAGGGGAGAATTCCTTAAGGGGTCGGGGTAGAGAATGATTGTGTGCTTCGTTTTTCATCTCTACAGTAACCTGGTTCCCACAGCAAGTTGGGCTAAGTTCACACTATGGTTGAAGTGCTATACAACCACCGTTTCCAAAAATGACAGATTACTTTCCACCTTCTAAGATACTCTTTTCTTTTCTCAGTAGTAATTCCACTTTGGTAAGTTTTAGCTGAGAGTGGAGAGCTTGACCCTGAAATATAAAAAAACCTTCAATAGATGCTGAAAAGCCATTCTGATTTTGAAAAATTAGTAGGTTAGGAATCAAAGTTACTTTTTTATAACAAAAACCAAAGATGATGCTTTTAAAATTAACTAGCAAGGTCAGACTTAATTCTAAGTGCTACTGGCATTCTCATCAAGGTCAGGACGATAAGAGTTACATGGTGATGCTGACGCTCACTGCTGCTTTTGTTGTACGGGTTCCAGACAGTAGAATAGGAAATGAAAGATTTAAAATGCATAATGAAAAGACAAATTTGTTTTATTGAGAATGAATTTGTCTTCCTTGAATACCCGATAGAAACTTGTGGAAAACTATTAAAACAATAAGAATTCAGAAAGTAAGCTGATTACATAATATACAAAGTGAATATACTAATAACCAATTCAAAACTATAATGTGAAAAAGATCCTATTGACAGAATTAACAAGGAAATAACATAGCCAAGAATAATAAACTCTGTAAGAAATATGAAAGAATATTTAGGAAAAAACTATAAAATTTTGAAGTCCACGTTTCTGAATGAGGAAACTCAAGTATTAGTTCTTTCTAGTTTATAATCTTATTGCAGTTATAATTAAAATCCCAGATAATGTTTATAACTTGGAGGGGGGTTAGAATTTTTAAAAATTTCATAAAACTGGGCTTCCCTGGTGGCGCAGTGGTTGAGAGTCCGCCTGCCGATGCAGGGGACACGGGTTTGTGCCCCGGTCCGGGAAGGTCCCACATGCTGCGGAGCGGCTGGGCCCGTGAGCCATGGCCGCTGGGCCTGCGCGTCCGGAGCCTGTGCTCCGCAACGGGAGAGGCCACAACAGTGAGAGGCCCGCGTACCGCAAAAAAAAAAAAAAATTCATAAAACTTAGGCTAAAGCAGAACATCCTATATATAACACCAAAGGAGGAAGCCACAAAGGATTTAGAGATTTCACCTCTTATAAGTGCTGAATGTAATGAAACAATTCTCTGTCAGATGTCTCAAAATTTTTTTTTAAAAATTGGGAAAACTATTAACAAAAGAACTTTTTTTTTTCTAACTTATAGTGTGGTCTTCTAGATCAATAAGAAAAAGATAACCAATCCAACCGAAAAAAAAAAAATGGGAGTTTTCAGGAAACAGGCAGTTTTCAGGAAAAATACAAGTGGCCAAGAAACATTTGTGAAGATGTTCAACCTTACATTAAAGGGACATGAATCAAAATAACAGTAAAATGGGCAAAAAGTAAAATGTTGGGCGCCCAGTGCTTGGGAAAGTTTCAAAGAAATGGGACTTCTCAGTACTATCAATGGGAATGTAAATTTGCTTATCTCTGGAGTGGGCAATTTGACTTTATCTATTTAAAAAAACTTTTGTAATATCTTACTGATCCCAGCAATTCCACTGCTAGAAATTTACCTGCTGGGTATATATGCAAAAGTTCACCAAGATGTACATGTAAGGATATTCAGAACATAAAATTTAGCAGAAGGACAGAAAATTATGTGATTCTAGTTTTGAGTGTGTGTGTGAGTGTGTGTAAACTGGAAGAATTTGATACAAAATAATTAGCAGTTTTAGTTTTCTCTTAAGGAATTGAGATTAGAGATTATTCCTTTTTTATACTTCTCTACATTTGCTAAATTTTCTCTAATTAGCAGGTGATAACTTTATAGTCAGAAAAGAATTAAATACTGCTCTTAAAGACTACCAATTTCCAGTGCTTGGAGATCACCTAGTTCTACATTCCACCCCATTTACCCAGTCCCACCCCTCTGAGGGCTTCCCCAGCACAGTTAAGGAATGCCTGCCTTTGAGGGTCTTCCTCCTCTGGCCTCAGTCACTTGCCAGATGTCCCGTTCTGGCAAGTGACTGAGGTTGGCCATCAGTTAATTATGAGGTGACCTGAGACTACTCCTTAGTAATTCCCAGAGGCATGTGCATCCTTGCATATCCAAGTGCCTTTAAGAGCCAAGGAGCTCACGTCTGGGGCGGGGGTGGGGGGACAGGGAGCTGGATAGCATCCCTTCAGATGTCAGCAGTGCCAGGAAGTTAGACGCCAGCGGTAGGACACCAGGAGCAGAAGGTGGCGGTTTCAGTTAGTGGCCCAGTATTTCCCCGTGATTCACTTGCTCCAAAGGATGTCTTCGCGTCTTTACTTTTCATATGGGAAAATCTGAATTGCTTCTTAGAACACTGTGAAAGTTAACTCTTATTTTTTTTAGGTTGCTGAAGCACACGTGCCTAATTTCATTTTTGATGAGTTCAGAACAGTCCTGTGACGTTTTTTGACGTCTGCGTCTTCAGTGGAAGGATTATCCCTAAATCTTCCCACCGTCACTAAAATGAACTTGGAAATGAAAAGAAACCCAACTGCTCGAAGAACTGCATTTTTTTCCCCTTTATTGTGGGAAACGTCAGACGTTCTGAGTAAGATGTATTTCACGGAACTAATTAATTAATATTGTTTAAATCATGGTATTATATACAGTTTATATCATGTAGAAGCAGAACACATTTTGTACTGCCTCTTATAAATGATGAGTGTAATTGTTGTGTCTAAATCCATTTAGTTTTATGTTCTAAAGAACTATTTGTGCAACTCCAGATTTTCAGTAAAATAGTACTGCCAGTACCCAAAGTCATCCTTCTGCCTGTGATTCAAAAACCACATATTCACCCTGCAAAAAACCTTGTCTGGAAGGTAAGAGAGGAGCCTGGTAGGTCCAGTGTTGTGTCCATGGTCACATCCACGACAGGCTGGCAGGCACATGGTGACCAGAGAGACTAGTAGCAGATGCAGAGACCATGCAATCCGTGGACCACGTACCATGGAAGTTTGTTCATGTCTGAGGCTCAATGTCCTCTTCCAATCCAGATACCTTGGGGGTTCCCTGCAGCCCTTCTGTAGGACTCCCCAACTTCAGCTGCTCCTTCCTCAGCAAGCCCTGAGCCCCACCCCAAGTCCCCACTCCCTTTTTTTTTTATAACAGCTTAGCCATTAGCTTTTAACTCCTCCAAAATTCTAAATCACTCCTGAATGAAAATTACCCTGAAAGAGGAGGTGCCATCCTCTTGTGGCAATTTGGATAAGAGTAAGAAAGGTGTTTTAACTCTGACTGTATAGCTATGTCCTCTGGAGAGGAGAGGAACAAGCAAAAGAAACAAAAAACACCCAGTATCTGAAATGTGCTTGACAGTCAGTTAGCAAGTAGTAAGAAAAGCAGCATTAATTTGTAGTCAGGAGGCAAAGCTTGAGTCCTGATTCTGCCACTAGGTAAACTTTGTCCCAAGGTAGCCTACTGGCATCATTATAAAATCAGGGCTAATGATTTCTCTGGTTCCCTTCAGTTTTCTGATTTTATGATAAGTTATTTCTTTTGTCAGAAGGTCTCAAATCCTAAGATACTGGAGGAGAAAAAAAATGACTTTATATGCTTCATTTCACCATCATTGTAGAAAGGATTTTAAAAAGCATCTAGTCAGCAGAGGGAAGCAGAAGGCTTATCAGCCCAGCTTGGTGGAAACCCAGGGAGGAATTTTAAAAGTGAACTGAAAGTTGCCTGGCATGTAAGGAGTTTGGGAGTCTCACCCACCGAAGCTGACATGTGAACTCAGCTGGTAAGTCTGTGGCCATCGTACGTCCACTTCTCAAAACTATCTTGCTGTTTCTCATTTGTAATCAGATGCACTGCAGTAACTGCATGAAATGAGAGCTTTAGTTCTCTGTGAAAATGTTCCCCGCATAGAAAGCCAGCTGCTAATAAAAAGGTGAGATCTAAGAAAGTGTATTTTTAACCAGACAATTGAAGTGTATGATTTATCAGAGGGGAATTTCACAAAACCAAGCAAATGAGTCCACATACACTGTGCTAAAACAAGGCGAAGTGATCTGGCTAGTGAAAATTTTCCTCAACTGAAAAAATTTCAACTTAAAAGTTGAACAAGAGAAATGTTAATTATAAAAGCTTTATTTTATAAATAAAATTTTAGCCCTAATCATTAGAATCTGAAGTAGTTACTTAAAATTCCTGGTTGTCTTTTACTGCTCTTTTCATGGAAGCAATTTACTTTGGTGATATTTGGGGATTTACTTAAGTCTCATGATACCCTTCTGAATGTCCATAATCTCTTCAAATGTACTGTAAACTCAGTAAAGTCTGACTGATTTTAAGGCATTATGCCAGATATTGCAAGTGCTTATTTGTTCATTCACTGTTTCTTGAAATAAGCCTAGCCTGGCTTATTAATGTTACACAGTGGAATTTATATAAAGCCCTCGATTGCCTTTCCATATAAATGTGATATTTTCCAAGAACTCAGAAAAGAACCTTAACCAGTTGCATAAGTGAGGAAAGACAGGTGGATAGATGAGGAAAATAAGGTCCAGAGATATTAAGGCAGCTTCCCCAGCGTCAGGAGTTATTTAACAGAATAGGTTTCCCTCCGCATTTTCCATCCCACTTTGGTTTCTTTTTCATGAAGTTACGTAAAGAAGTCCACAGCACGAGACAAAAAGACATGAGAGTTCGTTCTTCATTTTATTTGCATGCCCCACAATAACTCATCCCAAATACTGAATTCAAAAGACAAACTGCAGTTCCTCAGTGTTAGCACTAATTTATGGTAACAGTCATTTCTTTTACATGTCTATCTTATTGTACCCTTCATTTGAAATTGCAAACTAAAGTATATATTTACATGTTTATATACAAATAACTTCAAAAACAAATTAATCCCAATCTTGGTCCAAGAGTTCCCACTTTAGAAGAGGTATAGTACTGTGCTATGTACATCTCTTCCAAGTCTCTTCAGACTTGGCAAGTTCCCAGTATTCATTCACAGATGGTTCCCCTTGAAGCTTAATGAACCAAGTACTTCATTTCTGAGTAAATTAGAGGAAATATTACAGAACACGCTCTGTACAATACAGCACCGCTACTGAAAATGGCTCGGGGTTTTGTGATCCAAGGTTCTGATTTAAAGCAAAAATATGTGGCATAGGCTGCAACGGCAAAGAAGTGTCCGATTAAAACCAGAGGATTAGGAGTCAATCTGTAATAAATAGGAAAGATAAAAAGTATATATATTAGTAAGACCTGGAAATGAAAGTTGACTCATAAAGAGGTTCCAATTATATATCATCTGTAAAGGTAAACACACACTCTACATTTTAGGGGACTTTACAAGCTTGTATCTGCCAGCTAAGGGACAAATTAAAAAATTTTTTTTCTTACAAGAAACTACTTAGACTTCACCCCTGTCAGAGAAGCCAGTACCTCCTCTTCGTTTATTAAATTGTCTGTTTTGAGCTGTTTCTCTCACTAGTCTTGAGATCTCGGTCTGAAATAGCTGGATTGCCTGGCTTGTTGAGTCTAGATGTTTCAAAAGATAACAGTGTTGACATTCAGATAGCAGACAAAGGGGAAAAATCTTAAAGAATTTCATTTTGCAGACTTTCCAAGAATAATTCTACATATGTCTGCACCATCAGAACTGTTACTGAGTTTCATTGAGTCCCAACAGAATTAAATTCTAAATATAAACTTCTATTAATCATGGTTCCCATAGAATCAACCCTGTTTCCTAGAACAAAAATGCAGCACTAACTATTGCCTGTTTTCATTTCTCTGGGCTACGTTTTGTTTGGGATACTACTGAATGATAAACTGAAGGATAAAATGGCACTTGCAGTCACTCATAAACCCAACTGTCCTAAGAAAACCTGGAACACGCGTTTCCTCTGTGTCATCGAAACAACTTACACAGAAAGCAGCCCAACTGGACCAGCAACACATTCTCCACCAAGTTTGAAGTAAAGAAAACACGCTTTTCTTAGTTGATGTAGGGAATCTAAAATAAAAGTTAAAAATTACTCCCGATCAAATTATCCACACATTTATGTTGGGTATTAATGAAATGTCAGAAAAAAATGAATGTGTAACATTTATTACACCTTACAGATAATTTCTAAAAAATCTAGTGCTGGCATTTCAGCAACCCAAGATTTCCTTTAAATTTCATAAGTCACATTACACATAGTAATTTAAGTGTGAATAAACTTTTTCTGCTAGTAAATAATTACTAAACATGCAGGTCTTAGAAGTTAGTTATTTAAAAGCTATTTCCTTGACTGTGTTGTAAATTCATTAAATGATGCAAACTACTTTGTTGTAAACACTTTTCTTATAAAAACACAGTTCTAGAAACCAGATTCCCAGTCTCTAAGATGCCTGATCCATATCTCGGAGCAGTAAATTATCAAGTAAAAACAACAGCTGTGAAGAGTAAATAATAATGCCTTATATGTGTACATTTTTTATACTTTTCAAAATAATTCATTAAACCCTCACAACATAATATAATCAATCAATAACCTTTTTAATAGTACAGAACCAATGTTCTTCTCAAGTATGTCTAGATTGTTCTTCACAAAAGATGAAAAAGGGTACAACAGGTAACGTTTTACTCCAATAAAGCTCATTCCTCCTCCACTATTTCGTAACTTTTTTAATGTTGTTTTGTCGGCAGATTCAAACTCATCATGTACGAAACTCAAGAGCTTAGAAAAGCTTAGAAAGAAGAGCTTAGAAACACTCCAAATTTAGTTCTTTTCTTGCCCAACCAGCCACTGTAACTTCCATGCTCAACTAGAGAGATTTGCTTGGCATATCACAGTAAGTTGTCTTTTCTTTTAGCAAGAACGATGGCTTAGAAACTCTACAGGAAGTATTTGTACTGTATCATCCTTTGTAATCAGATCACCAAAGCACAGATCACTAGGGCCTCAGCCAGGTCATAGAAATAGCTTTGTCGTAAACACCTGAGGTAATGAGATTCAAGTTATATTTATTCTTGAAAACGTAAAGGTCTAGTTTTACTAACCTGCCACTCACTAATTTGTACACAGCCATAGTTGGGAGGTGGCACAGATGCCTTTTCCTCCATTTCTACCACTGTTTCTGCTTAGTCATGTTTTCCTTAACATATAGATTGACCATCACCTCATATGGAAACAAAAACAAAAGCGTGGGAATATTTCTGCTTGTGCACTTTAACAAAATCTAGGCTTGACATGAAGCGCATATTCATTTTACAAAATACTACTTTGAAAAGAAATTAAAACTAGTGTTCAGGAAGAAAAAGATTAACAACTCTATTGCCTTTTAATTCATGGCCAGAAAGATCTTCCATCATTTGCATAAGATCTGCATCGCAATCTTATGCATCTGATTTGGACCAGAGGGGTGAATAATGACACATTAGTGAGGTATTGCTATTAAGGCTGTCTTCGGAAGCAACAGCCTTCCACACAAAGTGGTGGCTACATGATTAGAAAAAATCTTGCTCAAGGGCTGAGTCAAAAAGGACTACCAACTTGGAAGTTAGCAAACTCAGGAAACATTTCTAGTTCTGGCCTAATCACTAACTTTTTTGTAATTAAGTTCCCTTCCTGTGCTAAAACCCTGCACTTCAGCAATATTCTTTTAAAAATATCTGCACTTACCATCTGTGGCAGAAAATAATTCATAAAGAGCCTGAGCAAGGATATTCACAACAAAGGAATGAGACGTTTTTCTTGTCCAATAGAATGATTTTTTGGCCTAAAAAGGAAAAAGATCACTTATTATATGGTAAAGGGAAGGAAGAAAGGGAGAGAGGGAGGGAGGGAGGGAGGGAAGAAGGAAGGAAGGGGAAGGGGGGAGAGGGAGGGGGAGAGAGAGCGAGAGAGCACAAACTGATGTTTATAATCCCCTGAACTGATAGTTATCCTGAGGACTGTTGTACAGTAATTATGCCTTGTTCAACATATACACACCCACCAAAAAAAAAATCTCCAATGAGTTACATCTCTGAAGCTAAGTGGCCCATGTAATCCAATGTTATATAATATCCAAATACAGAGATTCTAAAAGATTCATAGGTTACAAGTCAAGTTCTTAATCCTGAACAAGACTGCTTAAGAATCACTACTAAGGACCAGGCTCCTAGGTACAGACCTCCCCTTCAAAGCCCCATTCCTCTTAGGCCCCAGAAAGAAATGTGTTTTGTGACATTTTTGTCAAAGAATAATATCTTACCTGGAAAACAGCTGCATCATCATAAAGGTCAGGGATACCCTTTAGCAATTTTCTCCATAGTTTTATATCATTAAAAACAACAGTCATTCCTCCTCCAGTAAGAGGATGCCTCATGTTATAAGCATCTCCCAAAAGAAGAACACCTATAAAAAGAGAGAAAGTAGATTATGACATCATCCTGGAGCATCCTTTAAGACAAACAAAAACACTACTCTGGTAATTTATAAACATTTTGAATGTGAGCTAGTAAATGAGAATGTGAAAATACAAGGGACTAAATCATGACTAAAATTTATTCAGGCAAAAATTCAAGAGTTGAATCACTTAATATTCATTGGGTAACTAATATATGCCAGACCCTAGGGATACAGTGAGAACAAGAGCATGGTCCCTGCCCTCAAGAAGCTCACATGTACGGGCTTCCCTGGTGGCGCAGTGGTTGAGAATCTGCCTGCTAATGCAGGGGACACGGGTTCGAGCCCTGGTCTGGGAGGATCCCACATGCCGCGGAGCAACTAGGCCCATGAGCCACAACTACTGAGCCTGCGCGTCTGGAGCCCGTGCTCCGCAACAAGAGAGGCCACGATAGTGAGAGGCCCACGCACCGCGATTAAGAGTGGCGCCCGCTCGCCGCAACTAGAGAAAGCCCTCGCACAGAAACGAAGACCCAACAGCCAAAAATAAATAAATAATAAACTCCTACCCCCAACATCATCTTTAAAAAACAACAAAAAAAGCTCACATGTGACCCTAAGATTAAGTCAAACAATGTCAAAATATTTATAAGGCCTCTTCCACGAAAAAACAAAGAATGTACAGGCATCCATGCATAAACAGCAAGCCTTCCACAAGGGAAAAAAATCAAGAGGTCGTTGACGTTTCACAGTAATATTTGCTGCCAGCATGTTATAGAGAGATGTCTGTGTGGTTCCAAGGGAATAGGCAGATATCCCAAAACCATCAGAAGTTAATTTAGGAGAATAAGCCTTGATTGAATCTTAGCTGAAAATTAGGCCCCCTTAAAAACAAAACTACGGAAGCAGAAAGCTCTGCACTTTGACTCGAGATACACCTCCTGACCAAGCTCCTGACTAAGGTTCCCATCAGTTGTCAGCCTGGCTAATGACCTATGACTTAGAGGGAAGTTAAACAAAGTATTTATTTAATTTTGTCTCTGAGAGAAATAGCCAACCATAATAATAGTGGCAAGGTAGCAGAATTATGGATAATTTTTTTCTGTAATGTCACAATATACTACATTTATAACTAATTATAGAATACACATAATATATGTTAATTTATGAAAAGGTATATTCTAATATTAATCCAAGTTTTTTATGTATTAGTCTAACACCTTCACTAAAAACCACGAACTATAACCAGCTTTTATTCCTCTTTCTCCATGGAACATTACCAATCCCACCAACTAGGATATGTTCTCACAGCATGCTGTTTATATCAATTTGGCACTGGCTTTCATTCTGCTTTGCAGTATAGTTTGTTCATATGACTGGTAGTTTATGATGCATGTTTTTCCATAGCAAATGATAGCTGTTAATGTTCAGGAGCCACAGTATATCGACAGCTCCCGTTCACACCTCTCCTCAGGGCTCCACCCTCCTGTTTTCAGTGGGGCTCCACCTGGCCATTCAAATGACCTCCCAGCCCTTCACACTATGTCCAAAAGTGAACTCATCATCTCTCCACACTTCCCTAAACTTACACACTTTTCCCTATATTTCCGATGTCAGCAAATAGGTGGCAAAATTATCTAAGCCTGAAACCTGGGATCCATCAAGAGACCTCACTGTTTCTTACTACCATTAATCACTGAGTTTCATGCATTCTTCATCTTAGATGCTACCCAAATCCATTCTCTACCTTCCATTTTTATTGCCACACCCTAGTTCAGGCCCTTCATCATCATTTACATGGAATAATTAAATAGCCTTACTATAGGCTTTAGTCTGAACTTTCCTCCAAACCACCTTCCACAACATATCAGAGTAATATCTTTGAAACAAAACTCTAGTCGTGCCACTACCTTGTTTAAAACTTTTCAATGAACTATTAGAACTAATAAATGAGTTCAGCAAGGCTTCAAGATACAAGTTAAATATGCAAAAGTCAATGTTTTTCTATACACTAGCAATGAAGAATCTTAAAATGAAAATAAGTCCACTTATAATAGCATGCAAAGGAGTAAAATACTTAGGAATAAATTTAACAAAAATGTGAAACTTACCCTCTGAAAACTACAAAATACTGTTGAAAGAAATAAACTATTACATTTACAGTCAAATTTTGACAAGACTGCCAAGGCACTTCAATAGGGAATAGTCTTTTCATCATATGGGGCTGGTGCAACTGGATATCCACATACAAAAGAAGCTGAACTCACCCTTCCTCACACCATACATAAAATGTAACTCAAATGAATCAAAACACCTACCTGTAAAAGCTAAAGCTATAAAACTCTTAGAAGAAATTATAGGAGTAAATCTTCATGACTTTGGGTTGAGCAAAGACTTTACATATGACATCAAAAGTGACAAAAGAAGAAACAAGATAAACTGGACTTCATGAAAATTAAAAACTTCAAAGAACACCATCAAGGAAACCAAAATGACAATCCATGGAATGAGAGAAAAACTTTGCAAATCATATCTAATAAGGGATTTATATCTAGAATAAAGAATTCTTAGAACTTAATAAATTTTTTTTAATTTACCCAGTTAAAAAATGTGCAAAGTCTGAACAGACATTTCTCCAAAGAAGATACACAAATGGCCAATAAGCACATGAAAATATGTTCACCATCATTATCCATCAGAGAAATACAAATCAAAATCACAGTGAGATATCATTTCACATCTACTAGGATGCTATGAGCAAAAAGGCAGATAATAACCAATGTCAAGGATCTGGAGAAATCGGAACCCTCATACATTGTTAATGGAAACGTAAGATGGGTCAGACACTTTGGGAAACAGTTCGGCAGTTGCTCAAAGCATTTAAACAGAGTTACCCTAAGACCCAGCAATTCAACTCCTAGGTATATACCCAAGAAAAATAAAAATAAATGTCCACACAACAACTCATACACAGGTATGAACCAAAAGTAGAAACAACCCAAATGTCTACCAATTGATGAATGGATAGTCAAAATGTAGTACTGACATATCCATACATGGAATATTATTTGGCCATAAAAGCAGATGAAGGACTGATACATGTTACAACATGGATGAACCTCAAAGAAGCCAGTTACAAAGGATCATATTGTATGATTCCATTTATAGGAAATATCCAGAAGAGGCAAACCTATAGAGACAGAAGGTAAATTAATGGTTGCCTGGGGACTGGGAGGAAAAGAGGCGTGACTGCTAATGGGTACAGGGTTTCTTACTGGTGTGATAAAAATGTTCTAAAATTAATTGTGGTGATGGTTGCATAGACCTATGAATATACTAAAAACTAGTGAACTGTACACTTTAAATGTGTGAACTATGTGATTTGTGAATTATATCTCAATAAAGCTATTATAAAAGAGAACTTTTCAATGACTTTCCATCATCTATAGGATTAAAACTAAACTTTAAATAAATATCTTACCTTTCTACCACTCTGACACCTATCCTATGCTCCAGCCATAGGAAGCTACTTGAGTTCACTTAGTGCCGCCATTTCTCGGCCATCCTAGCTTTTGTAGATGTTGTTCTGCCTACTTAGAAGTTCCTCATCTCTCGGGACCTCCCTGGTGGCACAGTGGTTAAGAATCCACCTGCCAGTGCAGGGGACGTGGGTTCAATCCCTGGTCCGGGAAGATCCCACATGCCACGGAGCAACTAAGCCCGTGCACCACAACTACTGACCCTGCGTGCCGCAACTACTGAGCCTACGTGCTGCAACTACTTAAGCCCGTGCGCCAAGAGCCCGTGCTCCACAACAAGAGAAGCCACCGCAGTGAGAAGCCTGTGCACCGCAACAAAGAGCAGCTCCCGCTCGCCGCAACTAGAGAAAGCCCGTGGGCAGCAATGAAGACCCAACGCAGCCAAAAAAAAAAAGAAAAAGTCCCTCATCTCACTGTCCACCTGATGAGCTCCCACTCACCCTCCGTGCCCCAAGTCCAGCTTTGTTTCCAGGGCAATGTCTTCCCTAATCACCCTTCCCAGTTCACAGGCTCCCCTCCCTGCTTTGTACACCCCACCCCTTCGCAGTGAATCTGGGGTACCACGAGTGGGCTTTCATTACAGCATTTATGATCAGTGTTCTGAAATTATATGTCTATATCTCTCACTAGAAAACTGCCTTCTCTAGATTAAGGACTGTATTTAATTAACTGTTGTATCTCCAATAACTAGAACAGTGACCTATATGTACTGAATATTAAATAATAGATATAAAACTAATTTTGGTATTACTAATGCATTAATCCACAGTAATCAAGTTTCCATACCACATGTTACAAACTGTACCACATACATGTCATTCTGAATATTTGGAATATCTTTTATAAAATCAGTCCAATAAAATAATACCTCGTTTGTTTACTGGTGAAGAAGGGAGGAAGCTTGCTGGCATCGACCTCAAACGAGAATTCTGAGTGGCTTCTAGGAATGGTTCTTTGAGGTGATCTGCAGTAAAGCCCACCCCACCAAATAAATGGTTTATAACATTCCAATTTCAAGTTACCACATTTTCTTATCAAGAATAAACAAATACCTACTACACATCTGTTATGGTTGTTACATATATTCCTTGCGAAAAATCAAGAACTAATTATTACTAAAATTGTTCATTAAGCACCTAGTTATTCAAGCTAAGGAATTACTAAGGAATCTAAGAGAAAATTAATGTAAATAGATAAACATAGAGCTGGGTGAACCAGAAAACTTGAGGAAAAGTGAAGCAAATCCAGATGAGATGAGACAGGGAGAAAAACCACCCACCTCTCTTGCAAATGTTAAATGCTAGGTATCATATATTTAACGCCTAATTTACTGTCACCACCATATTCTATAAGATCAGATGAAATATACCACCAATTCACAAACAGCAGGAGGGTATGTACAGTAGAAAAAGGGTAAGGTGTATAGAGCACTACCTTTCTGAGCTTTAGTTTCTTCATCTAGAAATGAAACAGTTGGATTAGCTTATCTCTGAGATACTTCCCAGTTTTAAAGTTTTGTGCTTCTACCTGCATAGAAAATAAACTTTCTTTTCATACAATTCGTAATCTGGCAATACAGGAGCAGAATGCCTACGCTGAAACTATTCCTTCCTACAATGAGTAGAATTTCCATAACTTAGCTAATTTGAGCATAAAATTACACAGGGCAGTCTGCTGCAACTAAGTTTCGGATTGGGGGAAAAAAATCTATATAAAAGAAAAAAATGCTAAAACTATCACATTATTAACTATCCTTTTCCTAAATATGCATAACTCATTCTTTCCATCTGAAAGCTTCAAAAATGGCTTAACTGAGTGAAAATGTATTGAAGTGCTGAAAATGTCATTGTTAAAAATCTAAATTGGTCCATGTACACCTTAATTTCTGTTAATATTCCATTAATTATTAAATAGAGTGCTTTCACTTAAGTTTAAAAAATAACTTTGCTTAATTTAAAAAATAACTTAAAAAACATATTTAAATAAAATGTAGTCATACCAAGGATAATGTGCTATTACTATAATCATATCATAACTGGCAAGCAGGGTTTTCCTTCAATTTTATCAATATTCTTAATAATTTGTTTACATTTCTTTCTTACATCTTCCTATTCTCAAAAAATAATAATTTTAATGAGTGTTTTACAAAGATGTCTGAAAGACCCCTTATAACCCTCATGTTCTGAGGTCAGAGATGTATGAGCCAGACAGACCTGCTTTCCACCTTGGCTCTGCCACTTACTAAAGGTTTGTATTTGGAGAAGCTAAGTAACCTCTCTGAATCTTAGTTTCCTCATCTGTAAAATGGGGATCATGATAATGCCTACCTCATAGGGTAGTTGTGTAGACATTCAATTATGTTTGTAAAACACCTCTTATATGGTAGACATTCAATATATGGTAGCTACCATTTCTACAAAAACCAAGCACAAGAAGTAATTAAGTGTAAGAGCTATTTCAAGAATTCACATACCTACACTGCTATCCAGACTACCTTAAAAAATACCATATATGCCACTATTAATGATTATTCAGAAAACTATAAATTATTACTAAGAAAAAATACATTGAAACTATTTTTTTTACTTGGAGATTTTTTTTATGTGCTAGTTTAAATAGTTCATTCAGCTCCAGTGTAGCTGACTGGATGAATTTTTCACCTGCCATCCTTATCTTTGGCCTAATTTAGACAAAGCTTCAGTGAGAACTGGAAATGAAGGGCCTTTTGTGAGACTTGCTTGCAGACAGTAGGTTACAATGGCAGTGAAATACTATTTCTTACCAGGTAATTGTGGGTAAATGTTTTCAGTCATGTATTCTCTTAAATTCCTTGGCATTTCTCCTCGGACGTCAACAAGTACTCGAGTTTCATTAGGTGAAATCTGGTAGATGAGAACTGGACTCGGATTAGCTAAAATAAGTTCAGCATGATTTGCTTTAAACTGTGGTGCATTCTAGAAAAACAAATAAATAAAATATTTTAATAATTTTCAAGTTTCAAGTTGCTTTTATTTCCTACAATTGCATTCCTATGGTACCTTCATAAGGAAGCCAACAAAATGTGAAGAAACGGAAACTTTATTGGCAACCAGGTTTTTCCTGAACTTGGAAAAAAGTCCATCTGCAACAACGGTCAATGGAGCATGGAGTTCCTACAACAAAAACAAAGAATACTCAGCTAAATGGTTAGAAGTACACAGTGAAAAGGACATTCTTTTAAAAGGTACACGAACAAATTTAAATACATTATGGGGCATTACAGCGTATTTGAAGATGATGCTATTGAAGGAGCTGTTACATGGGCTGAAGGTAATGCACGACCAATCTCTAGAGACCCTTCCCCTTGAGTCCCTGAGGATCACCTTCCTCCAAAGCCCTACCATCCAAACCATCTGGGATTAAGCTACTTTGATGGACACTGGGGGAAACTGCTACAAAGCAAGCACAGCCCATAGAGGATTGAATCTCATTACAAATTCCAAGGACTAACCACATTCCTTTATTCTAGAATTTTCTAACTTCACAGTTAGTGGCTAGTGGCTAGGGCTTAGAAGAATTTTTGTACATGTAGATGTATGTATTTATATTATTTTGTAATTGCCCCCATTAGAGTATAATTCCTAGGACGTGGTTACCCTATGGAGCAGCTGGGAAGAATCAACAGATAAGCCTTGGACTTTCTCTTCTTTACTAAACCAACAGGAGCAAACTATTTTATTCTGCTATTTCCCCAGACATTCTCTTACTTTTTGCCTTTCTTACTTAAACAATATCTTATTCTAATTATTTCTTTTATGCTGAATCCTTCCTTTTTGCATCTTCCAGTTCCCCTCTGCTTCTCTCCTAGGGTACATTTCTCATTTCAGTTTTTAATACAGTTAAAATCGTGGTGTTTGTTTCTGAAGTTATTTGAACAGCATTCTGAAGTGCTCTAAAGAACATGTGTTCAGTTTGGTGCAGAGGGCTTAGATCTTGGTCCCTTTGATGAATAATAAATTGGTGAGCCTACTTTTTTAAAGGAGTAGGAGAAAAAGAAAATAAAAATCTCTTAGGAAGAGCTAATATTTGATATACCTCACCTTGATGTCTCCAGTCTCTTTATCCCTGTACTGAACTCCCATCACAGCATCATCTTCTTCTAGTAACTGCAGCACAGTGCCCTCAATAAACTTTGTGCTAAAAGATAAATAAACAGAAATAAATTCTCCGGTAGCACAACTGAACAATTTAAATAAGGAATGAAAAATTCCCTTTTCTTTATCTCGAGTTTACCCATGTAAACTGGACACACATGTACATAGAAAAAAGTCTGGAATGACGAAAAGCAAAAAGATCATTAACGGATTTTAGAATTGGTGTGGTTTCAATTTTCTAATTTCTTTCTTTTTTTTAATTTATTTTAATTTTGGCTGTGTTGGGTCTTCGTTGCTGTGCACGGGCTTACTCTAGTTGCGGCGAGCGGGGGCTACTCTTCGTTGAGGTGTGTGGGCTTCTCACTGCGGTGGCTTCTCTTGTTGCTGAGCACAGGCTCTAGGCGTGTGGGTTTCAGTAGTTGTGGCACGCAGGCTTACTAGCTGTGGCGCACGGGCTTAGTTGCTCCGTGGCATGTGGGACCTTCCCAGACCGGGGCTTGAATCCGTGTCCCCTGCATTGGCAGGCGAATTCTTAACCACTGTGTCACCAGGGAAGCCCTTAATTTTCTAATTTCTTAAAATGGAATACATATTACTAATGTAATGATTTTTTAAAAAGCATTTTAAAAAGTAACACGAGGTTTTATCTCATTCGTTAAAAAATAAAGTACATGCAGAAATATTTTACATACCCACACAAATTCATACACGGAATTGGAATTTATCTACCAAATTATTCAGAGTAGTTACTTCTAGTTAGAAGGATCATGGATAATTTTTACAATCTTCTTTATATTTTTGAGTATTTTTCCATTTTTCTACAGTGAACATATACTACTTCCATAGATACCAAATTCTTTCAGTTCTAAGAATAATCCACTCATTTCACTTGCTTTGTCTACACTTAAGCCTTTGCCAATGACATGAGGGTTCTCATGTTTAAAACTTAAACCTCCATTTTAATGCATAGGGCTAGAGACAAATATAATTTAATAGTTAAGAGGAGAAGCCCTTTAAAAACTGTGAATCATTATACTATACACCTGTAACTTACATAATATTGTACATCAACTATAACTCAATAAAGAGAGAGAGAGAAGCAGCCAGTTCTGTCAGTCTAGGTCCTTAATATGAATGGAACAGGGATCTTCTCTTGAAGTTCTCTAACCTGACTTTTAATAAAAAGTACCATAACCACAAACCCCAACTCCCAAATGGGCACATATGAACTTAAACCTTAATTACAACAACTATATCCTCTAAATTCCAACCACATAAAAGATCACATATTTAGTCAAAGGATATGTCATTCAAAGGAAGGTTATCTATATGATACTCTTAACAAAGGCATTGAAGAGCTAACATTCTTCTAACTTATGGTTTATTTTAGTATAATAGCTATGTTCTAACCCATACCCAAACACTTATGAAATGTATAAAATAGTATTTGTACGAAGGCCAAGTTTAAATGTGTTTCTTTAGCATCATGTATTTGAAGCTATAGTCTTACTTGGGCTCTGCCATAGCTGCTTTCCGGAGACTCATGATGAACCTTCCATGATGGAAAGCTCTTCCACTCTGCACATGACTGTTTTCTGACAGAGGGAAAGGAATCTGAACCTCTGATTTGCTCTCCTGATCATGAATTATGTAGCCATTTACAACCTGGGCATCAATACCTTCCACTGTATCTGCAAAACAATTCAGGTCAAAAAAATCAATTTTGTAATATACCCAGAGTTACACTAGGCACCAAGAGGACATGGACCATTGAAAATGAGTTTCTGTGTTCATAAAGCTATGATACCATTTGGAGAACTGGACATTAATATAACTATTTCAGAAATCTTAATGCTTCTGGAAGACAAGTCTTAGCAAATTCGTAATATCACAAAAGGTAAATATTTACATATAAAATTCACTCATTAAAATTCATAGGAAAAATATTAAGACCCTAACAATAATGGGTAAAAGTGTATAGATGATTCACACTAAGCAGTACAGAAACATTGAACATATCAGGGAAAGTGTTCAAAACTTGATTTAAAAAAAATCAATGAAATAAAACTGAAACAATAAGACACCAGATCTCTCAAAATTGCTAGTGAGCTAAAGATAAAATGGATAAATTTATATATTACTGGTCATATTATAAAGTAATAACATTTTAGAAAATAAGTACAGCAATAATTATCAAGAACCATGAAGAAGTTAGCATCCTTTGATATAATAATTTTAGTCTTGTAATCCATCTAAGATATTCATCCTAAAGATATAATTTATATTTTTAATAATTATTAAAGGTGTATACAAAAACAGGTTCACTACAGTGTTACCTCTAATAAGAATAACTGTAAATAACCTAAATATGAATCTAAGTTAGGTAAAGTACATTATTAAGTATGAACTGAGAAAATACTATGTACAGGCTTAAAATTATGTTAAAGAATGGCTAACAGAATTGGAAATACATTTCTGTGAAAAAGTGGACTTTAGCATGTATATTAAAATAGTCACATAATATATATTTAAATACATTAAAATATATTAGGATTAAGTACATTAAAATAACTTCATTTCTGATGAAAGGAAAACTTTATAATAAACAATTTTTATCACACATCTATGCTAAGATCAAAATAAATCAGTTTCTGATATGCTTTTTAGTCACACTTAAAAGTCCAGTCAGGGACAAGCTGGATGAATACTTGTCACACATCCGACCTAGGACCAAAGTAAGTTAATTTTTTGGTATGGTTTCTAAATTACTCCAGTTAAAATTCATTCAGAGAAAAGTACACATACATCCTAAAAGCTTCCAGTTAGCAGTGTATTCACTTTGGATCTCTTTGCCAGTGTTTACTGACCTAAATGTTTAAAGCCCATCTAGTATTTCTACTTTTGTTTTGTCAGCTACTGAGATAGCTTGTTTTTCTTAAGCCATAATTATATTATGGAAGAACTTTAAATGCTAAAACTGTCCAATTTAGAACACAACAGACAATGTGAAAAGTATATAGACGATGTGAAAAGTATATAGTAGCACAGTAAAACTTTTCCTTGGGTAAATTATCCTAAGTCAAGTATATAAACAAGGTCTAATTTAAGATTTCTTGAAAAATCTTTCTCTCTCTTTCTACTTTATTGATGAAATCAAACATGACAGACTTTGGCACTTTTACTTCCTTAAGCAGGCAGGAAGATGGCACCCTAAACCTTAATGAAATTCAGGCTTCACAAATACTAGATAGTTAATAACTTTGAAGACAGTGATGGGACTTAGAGCTGTCACTAACTATTAACCATATAGCTCCAATATTAGACTACTACTATCAACATATCAGATAAACTGGCATGGAAAACTCTTCCACATTGAAAAATGCAGAATTGCTTTCTATGAAAAGGCAAGCTAAAAAACAAAACCAACAGAAAAACTGCATATGCTAAAAATGAAAAGCAACTTCAAAGTCAAACCAGTGAGCAAGTTTTAAAGGCAATAGCATAAGGGCATCAGAACCACAAGCCTAAAAGGCTGGAGTTACAAGGGCCACTCCTGGATAGGAGGTAGGGGCCCCCACAGGCAATGGACGTTGGAACTTGGCACCATGCGTAAATTTCTTGTCAATACGACAGAGACCAGAAAAAATCAATTCAACGCCCTGAGACATGGCATGGAAGTAAGCCATCTACCATAGGCCATGGGTGGAGTCATCCATAAGAAATCCAATCATAACTTTGTACCATGACCTGGTGTGAAGTCTGAACCTCAAAATGAGTATACAGTGCATAATAAAATAGGTATCACTTATGGAAGTCCAAATATAAATCAGAGTCAAGGAGTAAATATAACAAAAGACAAACAAAATTTATGACATTTTATTTAAATACACTCAAGACCTAACTGAAGGGAGAGTATACCACATTCATGGCTAGGAAGTCCAAGACAATTTTTCTAAACCTGAGCTAGACATTTAATGCTATTTCAGTCTTAATCTTGACAGGGTTTGTTTTCATGGGAATTGAAACCTGATTCTAAATTTTATACACAGAAAAGCAAAAAGGCCAAGAAAAGTCAAGATAATCCTAAAGAAAGTGAGGTGAGGAGGAGGTTCCCCACTGGATAATGAGACTTATTATAAAGATATAGCATTTAAATTATAATGTATTCATTTGAAGAGTTCTAGATATTAAGCTTAAGCCAAAGGGCAATCAATTCACTTATTAAAAACCCACACACCAGGATGGGTCAGTCAGTATTATATTAAAAGTCCACACTCCGAAAAGTAACTATTTCAAGGGCTTCTATTATCCATAGCTCATCACACCTGAGGGGGAACTGATAGCATAATGAATGTTAAAAAGGACTCTTGCTATGATACTAAAGGTACACATGATGCGTGGACTGGCTAAAATACCTCAGTGGCTCCCCTCCCTCTTGCACGGCTCTCCTCACCCTTACATGAACTACCCGTAAGAACCCATTGAGGTTTGCTGCCACAACCTTGGACATATCCCCTGAGGCTGGATTTCTAAATGATTCTAAGTCCAGTCATTAGTCTGAGGGCATTTCCAGTTGCCTGATGTTCAATGATAAAGGTAACAAAATCCTGTCTCAGGATACTGTCACATCTGCCTCAAGTGACCGTCTCATGAAGGGTGGTGGTTAGGAAACTTAAAAGGACAGAGGTGGACCTCCCTTCCTCACAATGCACTCTCTCCACTTGGGTCCAGAGCCCTGCAGTCTTTTGCTTTTCCTCCTCACCTGCTCCTTCTCGGTCGTCTTTTTTGGCTCCGGCTCACCTCACTGACCTCTATACGTTACAGTACCCCAGGGGTCGTCCTGCACCTCTTCTTGGCAATGTCGTCTAGTCTCATTTAAATACCATGACTCCTCTCTTTCTCTCATCCCTCACATCTGATCCATCAGCCGGTCCTACTGACTCTTCCTTCCGAAGATAAATATATTCCCAGAATGTGACCACTTCCCCCACCTCTACGGCTATGACCCTAGTCCAAGCCAACAACTCTCACTGATTCCGCAATAATCTCTAACAGGTCTCCCTGCTTCTGACTTGATCTACTCTTTTTTCTACACAATAACAAGAATATTTTAAAATAATATTTCTAATCATACTTCTAAAATGTGAAATCTAATAACTCTTCTTCTTAAAATTCTCCAGTGGCTTCCCTTTGGAGTAAAAGCCAAATCCATATAGTGGACCACAGTGGAATCCAGCCCCCATTGCCCATCTGACCTTTTCTCTATAACTCACACCACTCAAGTCAACACGATTCTCCTTCCTTGCTCTTCAGAGAGGCCAGGCTCACTCCTCCCACCAGGCTTTTCCCCTTGATTCTCTCTGCCTGGAGAGAGAGTCCTTTCCTCCAGGTAGCCCTAACTCCTTCATCACCTTCAGTCCTTTACTCAAATGTCATCTCCTCAGCGAGGCTTTCCCTTCTCCCACTTCATTATTTAAAATTACACGCCACCCTCAACTCCCTATGTCCCTTTTCTGATTCTTCTCTAAAGCCCTTATAACCATAATATACACTCTAAATTGTATTTATTCATCTTTTATCACCACCCTCTACACTAGCAACTAGAATGTGTGCTCTATGAGGGCTGGAATCTTTGTTTTGTTCACTACTGTAGCCTCAGCACCCAGAACAGTACTTACAATATGGCCAATGCTTAATAAATATTCGTTAAATGAAGCAATGAATGTAACCCCCTTAGTCGCCTCCCTCTCAACTTTATCTTCTCTGTCACCACACAAACATGCTCTATCTAGTATCAAAATACCCCTCCTTTGGGGACTTCCCTGGTGGCGCAGTGGCTAAGAATCCGCCTGCCAGTGCAGGGGACGCGGGTTTGAGCCCTGGTCTGGGAAGATCCCACATGCCGCGGAGCAGCTAAGCCCGTGCACCACAACTACTGAGCCCACACACCACAACTACTGAAGCCCACCGCCTAGAGCCCGTGCTCTGCAACAAGAGAAGCCACCACAATGGGAAGCCTGCGTACCACAACAAAGACCCAATGCAGACAAATATAAATTAATTTTTTAAAAAAACCCTCCTTTATCCTCACATCTGCATCTCACCTCTGCCGTTTCTGTATTCTGTTAGAGAAAAACTCCTCGAGAGTAGTTCTCTAGTCTCTAGTAGTTCTTTAATCTCCCACTCACTTCAGTCTAGGTTTCATCTACACAACTCCACCGAAACACCGTCAATGTCACAAGCAACTTCCAAATGGCCAAATCCAATGGCCCTTTCTCTACACTCATCTTACCTGACCCTTCATTAGCAAACCATGACATGGCTCCTTTCCTTTCCTGATACGTACCCGTCCCCTCCAGCTAGAAACATTTTCCTCTCTTGGATTAAGGACACCAAACTCTCCTGGCTCTTTCCTGCCACTCTGCTGGCTCCCGCTCGGTCTCCCTGGCAAGCTCCTCTTCTTCTACCCAATCTCTAAACATCAGTTTCCCAGGACTTGGTTTATTCTGTCTTCTCTTTTCTCCCTGCACACTCTCCTTGGCTGGTCTCCATCACTGCTGTGGCTTTTAAGTATTACCAATATGCTGACATCTCTGAAATGTCTACTCCAGCCAGCTCAAATCACTCACTCCTCTGCACTCGAGATTCATATATTCAACTTGACATCTCCACTTGGATATCTCAACAGGTCTCCCAACTTCCTCCCAGTGTCTGTTCCTCTCTAGGTCTTCTTATCAGCAAACAGCACCGCCATCTACCAGTTGTTCAAATCAAAACCTAGGAATCATTTTTTAATACCCCCTCTCTCATACCTCACATCAGTCCTTTAGTAAGTCATGCCATTCCTGCCTCTTAATTTGGTCATGAATCTGTCCACTTCTCTTTACATCCTCTCTACCATACTAGTCCAAACCACCATCATCTGTCATTTGGACTTAGCAATGAGCTCCCACCAGACTCCTTGAGTTGACTCTTGCTACCGCACCACTACAGTCTTGGAGGCTATTCACCACACCATATCCACACGTTCTTTTAAAACAGCTTTCTCCAAACTGCAGGATGTGACTCAACGGTAAATTGTGAAATGACTTTCGAGCTGTGAATTGTATACTTGGGTAAAATCATGACAAGTATTTAAAAAGTAAAATTTCAGTCTGATTTAGGTATGTTTGTAGGTACTGAGTCAGGATGTAAGGTGTGTCTGTCATTGTGAGTAGCTGTCAAAGGTCTGAAGCCTTTATAGAGGCGTAAACAGGATCCTGTCATATTCCTGCTCCACTGCCTTCAAAGCCCTGCATGACCTGGCAGCTGCCTACCTCTCCAACCTTAATCTCAAGCCACTCTCCTTTCCCCACTACCCAATACTTTCTGGCTACATGGGTCTCCTTTTCAGTTCATTGAATAAAATAGCAAACATTCACATACTGCTTACTACATACCAGGAACTGTTCTGAATGCTTTGTCTTTATGAATTTAATTAATCCTCTTAAACTACGAGACAAGGACTGTTTTAAGTGTGCCAGTTTTACAGGTGAGGAAACTAATACACGGGAGGTTAAGTAACTTAGCCAAGATCACACAGCTTTTTATGTATCTGAGGTGGTAGTCAAACCCAGGCAATCTAGTGCCAGAATCAATGCTGGTAATTACTACAACATACTGCCTACCCTACATACCAAGCCAGCTCTTTCTCAGTTCACAGCCTGGGCCTATATTTATATTTTGATTCCCAAGAGTAGATAGCTGATCTGTCTTGTTTACCGGTATAGCCTTGGCACCCAGTACAGCACCTCATACAAAGCATACAGCAAATATAAGTATTTCCTAAATGAGTAGTATTTAAAAAGCACTGGGTTAATGGATGAATGATGCTTTAAAAAAAAGGTTCCATAACAAGTACATCATAGGCACTCTACAAATGATAGTTCCCTTCACCTTTCACTAAATTTCATGTCCTCATTCTGGTTTTCCAGTCTTCAATTTTGACCATTACAATGTTTTAGCCACTTCATTTATCTCACTAAGGCTACTTCATATCTCCTCATGCTTATTTTCTCCTTTGCTCTCATTTTCATGCAAATTTGTTGGTAAATGAATAGAGTAACTTTTATACATGAAAATAAAATGGAATACCTTTTTACCAGTCATAGCAATGAGTGCTTGCTTATGCCACGTAACTCCTAAAAATCACTATGAACCTACCTTCAAGACCCAGGTCTTTAAGGACATGATAACCGCCTGGCTGCAGAAATTCTCCAAGTATCCTGTCAGGCTCTTTTAAATCTCTCTCAATTACCGTCACCTTTCTCCCATCTCTGGAAAGCACTGCTGCCAAAGCAGAGCCGAGTACACCAGACCCCACGATGATAATTTCTGGATCATTTTGAGAAGATATCAACGTAGAGGCAGTTGCTCCTATTAAGGTTGTTTCTGAAATACTGGTTCCTTTTTTGCACTGTTTTAAAAAAAAAAAGTGAATTATGTAGCCACATTTGTTGTCTTTAAATCATACTACTACTATATAGACACACTGGACATTTGCATCTTAGGTAAAAACTATACCCTAAACATTATCAAACCAAATGAACTGTTATGTTTTTAAATCCAGATCATATATAAAAAACGATATCAAAATATTGGTTAAACAAAAATGTACAATAATATCCCAATAAAATTAAATGTGTCTTCCATCATTCAGACATATTTAGAAAATGCTGTCACGTATTTATAAATCCATAATAGGCCAAACATAAAAAATGTTTACAAGGGGCTTCAAAGACTTACAGGGAAAATTCTATCATTAATTACTCAATGCTTCAAACATATACTGAGCATCTACCAGATGCAAATCATGTACAACTTTTTTTTAAATTAATTAATTTATTTTATTTTATTTTATTTTTGGCTGCGTTGGGTCTTCATTGCTGCGCGCGGGCTTTCTCTAGCTGTGGCGAGTGGGGCTACTCTTCATTGCGGTGCGCGGGCTTCTCATTGCGGTGGCTTCTCTTGTTGCGGAGCACGGGCTCTAGGTGTGCGGGCTTCAGTAGTTGTGGCACACGGGCTCAGTAGCTGTGGCTCGCAGGCTCTAGAGCGCAGGCTCAGTAGTTGTGGCGCACGGGCTTAGTTGCTCCGTGGCATGTGGGATCTTCCCGGGCCAGGGCTCAAACCCGTGTCCCATTGGCAGGGGGGTTCTTAACCACTGCGCTACCAGGGAAGTCCCATACACAATTTCTGATATGACTTCATGTTGCAAATTATTCAGCACCCTGTAAATATTTCAACTATTCATCTTTATTTTCTCCCTCTGGATTTTCATCTGAAAAATCTACCTTAATCTAAAATCACTTTTATATAACAAAAAGACTGTCAAATCCTGGCTATTGATCTATTAATTGAGAATATTTATCGTAAAATTCCAAGAGAATAACTCATTCTGTCCCTTGGGATTCGACCTGTTCACAATTTTAGTCCTTACATATAAGAATATATTTAATTTACCTTCCTTTTCCCCTATCCTGATACTCTTATGAGAGCCTAGTCAAACAAGTGGCCCTCCAGTTTAGGAATAAGGACAAACATTAAACCTATCACTCATTGGGCTGACAGTAAAAACCTTAACTTTGATTATAAGAAGATGAAAAAGGCCTGTTTTGAGAGATTTATGCCCACTGAGCATAACAGTGCCTGTTACTTTTTTTTTTAAGAATAATTCAATATTGTTTGTTTCTTTTGTTTTGTTTTTTAGCCGTGTGTACTGCACATGTGTGATCTTAGTTCCTGCACCAGGGACTGAACCCTCATCCCCTGCATTGGAAGCAGAGTCTTAACCACTGGACCGCCAGGGAAGTACCAATTCAATACTGTAATAAGTATTTTCTCTTGGTATGTGGATTCACAAATATGGATACAATTCAGATTCAGAGTTGCAAGGAACCATCCTCCTTGAGTTCTCTGACCTTATCGATTAAGACTAAATGCAATTTTGATGGGGTTTTAATGCCATTTTGACAGGGTTTTAATAAAAAAGGAAGGAGATAAAACCTAAAATCCTTTAGAATTTTAATTCTCTGTGATTCTAATATTCATTCCACCTGTATAATGGACTGGGGCATTCCTATCCATTCTACTTTTTTATAATTTCTCTTAGACAAATTATCTTTTCACAATAGAGTCTACTCTTATTCTCAGTATTTCTTAATGGCCAGAGCAACTGTCTGTATTTAAATTACTGTTCTGAGAGCAAGAAAAGCCCCTTTTGTCATCTTAGCCATTTGTTATTAGTTTTTCTTCCTAAATTTTCCCTGTTAAACACACACACACACAATCCTGGAAGGGGAACTCTGGAGAAAGTTACGTCTTTCAGAGCCTGGTCAGTAGATTAGCAGTTTCCACTAATGGGAACTTAGTACTCATTACAGTCTACCAATTCCCAGGTATTTAGGAAATAAGCAGAAAGCCTGAGGTATTCACAAAGTGGAACCAATAGTGACTGCTGGTAATCCGATTTCCTACCCCCAAATTTCTCTACGGTATAACGACATTCCAGCCACCTGGACTAGTGCTCAGTGACCTCAGAGGGACACTATCTCAAAGATACCAAAGATGTCAATTTGAGGATTTAAGATTCCCTCTCCCTCCCCTCCCATTCCTCCAACCCACACCCACCCTATCACTGAATTCAGCACCACTTCAGAGGTTCCTGACAGAGACTACCTTTAGACTAATGTTAATAGCTACTATTTATCACAGTTATGAACAAGGCATTTTGCAAACATTAACTCATTCAATTCGCTATAACTACCAGCAAGGTTAGTGCTGTTCCCACCTAAAAGAGGCAACGGATCCTTACAGAAACTAAGCAATTTGCCAAAGGTCTCACAGTCAGCAGTGGTGAAGCAAAACTTCTAAACCAAGCCCCCCCTCTTCTGCAAACCGTGCTGATCTGTACTGCAGATACAGGAAAATGATGTGGATCCAGAACCCAAAAAGAGTGAATTATTTTGGCCACGCACCCTAACGTCAAGTCACTGTCGTCCCTCACTTGGCCTACTGCTGGAGTCTCTTACCCCACATCCCTGCTTCCACTCTTGTACTCCTACAATCCACTCTCCACACAGAAACTGGAATGTGCTTCTTAAAAAGTAAAAATCGAATATCATTACTCCCATACTTAGAATCCTCCAGTGCTCTTGGGAAAAAGTATAAACACCCAAGGGCAACAAATTTGAAATGTTCTGACCTCGACAACCTTTCCCCCCTCATCTCCCACCACCGTCCTCCTCTGCTGTCTTTGCAGGGATCATCATAACTTCACGTGTATTTGAAGACCCACCTTGGATTTAGGAACGTGGCTGAAATGCACACATCAATTAGTCTCTTGATTTAGGACCTTGATTTACTCAAGGCTCCGCAGACGTGGGGAGGGGAGGGTGTTTTGCCTAAAACTTTAAAACACAGCATTTTACTCTGCCAGCTCTTCCCACTGTTCTGTGACTTTCCCCAGGCAGCTGGGTCCCTTCTTATAAGCCGCAGACTTAACCTGCAGCGGGTTTCTTTCTTCCCACGTTCAAACATAATCCTTACCAAAGGATTTAAATTAAAAAAATATTTTTTTCCAACACAGATGAATTGTGATTCTGTCCTAGTGATTCAAACATTTCAACTTCCATCATCAAATCAACATCCATAATCTAACCAATTCTATTTAGCATCGGCACCACCAACACTAAATGAAACAAAGGTTTTTCAATCATTCCTAAGAGCCTCAAGGATTTAGCCAAGGAACAGTCAAGAGCTTTTAAAACAAACAAAAAAACCCAGCTATATGAGAATTCCTACCACAGTATCTAACCTGCAGCCTTTCGCCCTTTAAATTAGAATATTTACATTTGAGTAACCCCAGTCCTAATTTTAATATAACACACTCATTCATTTGCCCACTTGGAATTCAACCTACCCTCCTAGACCCGAGCTGCTCTTTATTTTCTGATCCAGGGGGGGATTTGGCCCAGAAGAAGCCAATGAAAGGCAAGGCTGACAGAATATCCGAGAAGACCGCGAACTGGGAGCCGCTCTGCTGGCGCCCGAGGAGGGCCCCGTTCCGGTAGCGACAGCGATAGGACAGCACCAGCCCCAGCGACAGGAACACCAGCACGCACAGCAAGAGCTCCTTGTTGGCCAGAGAGACGAAGTCTCCGCATTTCTTATAAAAATAGGTGAAAGTGGCAATGCCAAGAAAAGTCCACATGGTTTAAAGGCTTCCTCGGTGACACCGGGTCAATGTTCAGATCCGATCTTTTCTGGTAGGGTTTTGGTGTTTAGATGTTCTCCCCAAAAGGTGTTGCCAAAAGTAGCACGGGGGACCGGCCAAAGTCCAGTAAACACCGTCCAGGATTACAATTCAAATCGGACTAATTTACAAAATCACATAAAGTTAGTATAAAAGTATCAGAAGAGGGGAACGTTCTCCAGGATTTAAAAAACAGTATTTAAAAATCTCCTGCTCCAACAGCTCCCGACGAGGCTCTCCCCTTTCAAGCAATCCATGTATTTCCCCACCCCCTTTTTTTTTCTCTGGAAGGCGAGGAGGGTCCTGGGGGCTATTCCGGATGATGTTTTAAATTTTGTTGCTGGCTCGTCGTGCAGTAAAATTGCTCTTCTCTCTCACCAGCAGCAGATGCCCTTTCAGAAGAGGAACGGGGAGAAACATCAAAGAAATATCTCGCGTTGGGAAAAATGCGGCTTCGCCTCGTCCGACAGCGATGGCCCAGCCGGGTCGGAAAGCGCCAAGGGCTGCGGCGGTGAGGAGTGAGCTTCCTCTCTCGCCGGGACCGCCTTCGCCCACCAAAGATGGCCTCGGACTGGAGACTGCGGCTCTAGGGCAGGGAAGCGCAGCCCCTACCTCGAGATCTCCACCTTACCGCGGCTCCCGAGGCACCAGCCCCCGAACCTTCCAGCCGCTGCACGGCAGTTTCCACAGCGCTACCCTTAGAGGGCAGCGGCGGCGGCGGCGGCGGAGGCGGAGGCGGCGGCGGCGAGGGCTCCCGACGGACTCCTCACCAGCATCCCTCGCGGGCGGCGGCAGCCTTCCAGCACGGCGCTTCGGCAGTAACCAGAGTAACCGCCTGGAGCCCTAGTTGATGGTCAGGCCCAGTGCGCCTCCGCGGAGGATGGGCTAGGCCTGGGCCAGGGACCAGAGGACGGGACCCCGCCCACCGTCACCGCCCGCCGCCTCCGCCAACCAATGACGGCGCGCACCGCGCCGTAGGCCGAGATGGCGCTATGTCGTGTTTGGCCAATCGTAGGCGGCGCGGCCCGCGAGGTGCCGCCCAGAGAGGAGCTGGGACGAGGTTGCGTGGAGTGGGGTGGGGGCGTGGGGATGGGGGCCCGCCGCCCGTTGGGCGGATGGGAAGATACTGGCTGGCTCGGGAGGGAGTGTGGCTGGAGGGGGTGATGCCCTGAGTGCCGCGGTCCCAGCCGCTGGGATTCTACCCGGAAAGAGGTGGAGCTGGTTCCAAGGAAACCCCGCCGTAGATCCGCCGCCTAATGTCGGAAGGTCTCCATTCATCCGGCGAGCATTTGTGGAACGCTTACTACCTGCCAGGCCCAGGTGTCACAGAGAGGAATCAGACACAGTCTTTCTGTCCTGTGCCTACTGTGTGCTGGGAGGCGGTAGAAACAGCTACAGGTGCATGGAGAACGTGACGTTCACAGCTGAATCTGGAAGGAGTAGGCAGGCGTTTGCTGGAGGAAGAAAGGAGAGGATATGCCAGGTGTTCCCTTCCTTCACCCCAAATTGTCGGGCAGCTGTGCACTTGTCACTGTACTCAGGCTGAAGCTACGCTGTGCGCGTAGCCCTTGTTCTCTTAACATCAGAAACAGGGAGGAGGGTGCGGAGCAAAGAAGTAAAATAAATAGAGATGTGTCGTAAGTGCCCTGAGAAAGTGGGTGGGCAGGGAACCATGGAAACGGGAAGCAGCCCTTCACTCGTCCTGGAGTGAATCAAGCAAGGCCACCAGGCAAGTTACATGAATTGTTTCCAGGGCAAGCATTCTGGAGGGAACAATAAAATCTACACGATTCTCAGGGTGAGAGCTGGCCCTTGTTATGAAAAAATGAAACTTCCTAGAATTTACTGAGGCCTTTGCTCACCTTATTGTAACCCCGGACTGCCTATTTTAAACCCTAAGACTTATGTACAAATCCTTTCTGCCATTTGGAGCATGGCTGAATTGTCATCTCTTCTACCAAGTCTCCATTGATCCTCACCAGGTCACACAAGCGTTTATTCATACCTTATCATCCCAATCTCTGACTATACACCTACGGTTATTACCCCACTAGCTCCTACGTTCCTTGAGAGAAGGAGGATCTGTCTGATAAATCAGAATCACCCACAGCACCTGGCACAATATTTTGCGTTTAATTTATCGTCCATAAAAATGAATGAATGAATGATGAATGACAGTGGTGTAGTAGGAAGGCCAGGTGACTAGTATCAGGAGACCTATATTCTGGCTGCCACTAACCAGCTTTGTGACCTTGCACAAGTAAAATCAGTCAACCTCTGAAGGGAGAAGGCAAGGTCTTCATGAAATTTAAAGTTCCTTGCAGTTTACTGATTTATGTAAGTGTAGTACTTATCATTTCTTACCCCAAATATTATGTTTTATCTGCTAATGAAATAATTATGTGTCAAAACGCTTTCACAGGCATCATTAGACACTCAAAACCACTGTGATTTAAAAAATAACAAATATGAAACAAAGAGGTTAAGTGGCTTGGCCAAATCAGTTTATAAGTGATGAAACCAAAAGTTAAACTCCTGGTCTCCAATCTTGTGTTTCCCCAATACTTTTTTTTTTGCGATACGCGGGCCTCTCACTGTTGTGGCCTCTCCCGTTGCGGAGCACAGGCTCCGGACGCGCAGGCCCAGCGGCCATAGCTCACGGGCCCAGCCGCTCCGCGGCATGTGGGATCTTCCCGGACCGGGGCACGAACCTGTGACCCCTAGCATCGGCAGGCGGACTCTCAACCACTGCACCACCAGGGAAGCTCCCCAATACTCTCAATCAATAACTTCTTTAACTTTTCTCCATTATAAAACCAAGACTTTGATTTTTTCCTTGACATTCCTCACTGGTATCAACAAATTCAGCTGCTTGAAATACACATCAAATTAAAAACAACTCAAGAAAAGAAAATCAATTTAACGTGTGGGAAATCGTTTTCCTGAAGATAATTCTTCAATAAACTGCTTATTGGTATCTGTGAGTTCCTATACTGCTAAAACGACAGACGGCTTGGTCAGCTGACTCTTGTAGAAGAGAATACAACTATCACCAGGATGATTGTTACTTGATTACCCTGTACTAGAGATTATCATAAGAGGATTTTTTTCATATTAAGTAGGTAACTTTCTTTTTTTTTTTTTTTTTTTTGTCCACGGCACACAGGATCTTAGTTCCCTGAACAGGGATCCAACCCATGCCACTGGAGTGGAAGTGCAGAGTCCTAACCACTGGACCACCAAGGAATTCCCTAAGTAGATAACTTTTTAATCCTTTGAAAGTCACTTTCTTCATGTGTGTACGGTCAAAGATACACTTCCAAACTGGGGGCAAGAAGAGCATTTGTGATACCTAGCATAAGGCACGTCCTAAATGCCTATACTTTCTGAACTGAATTAAATGCTATATAACCATCACTTAAGTATGTTTGAATGTTGGCCTGGCTGCACTTATTCCAAAGCAAAAATCTGTCACTCAAGCCTGAAGCGAAGGCAACGAAATATGACACAAAATCACCCACTTACTGGCAGAAAGTAATAATACTTTCGTAATCATGACAAGAGCTGACACTTTTATAGTATGCGCAGCATTCTAAAACTTTTTTTCGTACATTAGCTAATTTTGTCCTCACAACCACACTATCAGGCAGATACTATTTTTAGCCCCATTTTACAAACAAGGAAACTGAGGTACAGAGAACTGGTAACACAGCTAATACATACCAGAGCCTGAACCCAAGCCCAGGAAATCTGGCTTAGGAATCTAGGAATGTTTGACTAGAATGCATTTTTTTTCTCCTTTAAGGTAAATATTCAGTTAACCTTTAAAACAAACAAAAAGCACATTTGGTCTTTTCATTCCATCATTTAATCACCTCTGTAGTCTTTCTGCAACAGTAACATCAAAGATCACAGATGACCAAAACAAATATATTAATAGTGAAAAAGTTTGAAATATTGTGAGAATTACCAAAATGTGACACAGTGACATGAAGGGTGAAAATGCTGTTGAAATAATGGTGATGATAGATTTGCTTGATGAAGGGTTGCCACAAATATTCAATTAGTAAAAAATGCAATTATCTGTGAAGCACAATAAAATGAAGTATGCCTGTATTTCACTTAGCATAATACCCTCCAGATCCATCCAGAAAAATGAAAATACTAATTTGAAAAGATATATGTACCCCTATGTTCACTGCAGCACTATTTACAATAGCCAAGATATGGAAGCAACCTAAGGGTCCATTGGTAGGTGAATGGATAAAGATGTGGTATACATGCAGTGGAATATTACTCAGCCATAAAAAAAAAGAATGAAATCTTGTCATTAGCAGCAAATCCAAGGACTTGGTGAAACTCTTGATCTTCTGCACAGATTTGCCCAGCTTCTGGGCAAACTCTTTGACTGGTTGCTTATGCAAACCAAAATGGCTTCAATAAAGGTTCAAGCAGTTCTCCTGTTCAGGCAAATCAAAGCCCCTGATGAAAATCTTTTCATTTTCTTGGGATAAATACCCAGAAGTTGAATTGCTGGTTACATGGTAGTTCTATTTTTAGTTTATTGAGGAACTTCCACACTATTTTCCACAGTGGCTGCACCAATTTACACTCCCACCAACAGTGCACAAGTGTTCCTTTTTCTCCACATCCTCACCAACATTTGTTTCTTGTCTTTTTGATAATAGCCATTCTAACAGGTGTGAGGACATATCTCATTGTGGTTTTGATTTGCATTACCCTAATGATTAGTGATACTGAACATCTTTTCATGTGCCTGCTGGCTATCTGTATGTCTTCTTCAGAAAAAATGTCTATTCAGGTCCTGTACCCCTTTTTTTTAATTGGGCTATTGTTTTTTTGATGTTGAGATGTATGAGTTCTTTGTATGCTTTGGATATCAACCCCTCATCAAATATATCATTTGCAAATATCTTCTCCCATTCAGGAGTTTGCCTTTTTGTTTTGTTGGTGGTTTCCTTTTCTGTGCTAAAGCTTTTTAGTTTGCTGTAGTCCCATTTTTAAATTTTTACTTTGTTGCCCTTGCCTAAGGAGGCATATTTTTAAAAAATATATTGCTAAGACCAAGGTCAAAGAGATTACTATGTTTTCTTCATGGAGTTTCATGGGTTCAGTTTGTACCTTTAAGTCTTTAATCCATTTGTTTTTTTTTGTGTGTGTATGGTGTAACAAAGAGGTCCAATTTCATTCTTTTGCATGTAGCTGTCTTGTTTTCCTAACACTATTTATCAAAGAGACTGTCTTTTCCCCATTGTATATTCTTGCTTCCTTTGTCATAGATTAATTGACCATATGAGTGTGGGTTAATTTCTGGGCTCTCTATTCTGTTTCATTGATCTATGTGCCCGTTCTGGTGCCAGTACCATCCTGTTTTGATTACTATAAATTTGTGGTACAGTTTCAGGTCTGGGAGCATGATACCTCCAACTTTGCTCTTCTTTCTCAAGATTGCTTGGCTATTTGGGGTCTTTTGTGGTTCCACAGAAATTTTAGGATTATTTGTTCTACTACTCTGAAAAATGCCATTGGTATTTTGATAGGGATTGCATTGAATTTGTAGATTGCTTTGGGTAGTACGGACATTTTATTGATATTGATTCTTCCAATACATGAGCATGGTATATCTTTCCATTTATTTGTGTTACCTTTCTTTCCTCATTATAATTTTGAGAGCATAGGTCTTTCACCTCCTTGGTTAAATTTATTCCTAGGTATTTTATTCTTTTCGATGCAATTATAAATGGGATTTTCTTAATTTCTCTTTCTGATAGTTTGTTATTAGTGCATAGAAATGCAATAGATTTCAGTATATTAATACTGTATCCTGCAACTTTACAGAATTCATTTACTAGTTCTAATAGTTTTTTTGGTGGGGTCTTTGGGGTTTTCTGTATATAGTATTATGTCTTCTGCAAATAGTGACAGTTTTACTTTTTCCTTTCCAATCTGGATGTCTTTTTTTTTTTTTTCTTGACTATTTGCTGTGGCCAGGACTTGTAACATTATGTTTAATAAAAAGTGATGAGCATGGGCATTCTTGTCGCATTCCTGCTCTTAAAGCTTTCAGCTTTTCACTGTTGAGTATGATGTTAGCTGTGGGTCTGTCACATATGGCCTTTATTATGTTGAGGTATGTTCCCTCCATATCCACTTTGTTTTTATCATAAATGGATGTTAAATTTTTTCAGATGCTTTTTCTGCATCTATTGAGGTGATCACATGATTTTTATCCTTTGTTTTCTTAATGTGATGTATCATGTTGACTGACTTGTGGATGTTAAACCACTTTTGCATCACTGTAATGAATCCCACTTGATCGTGGTGTATGATCTTTTTAAAGTATTGTTGAATTTGGTTTGCTAATATTTTGTAGAGGATTTTTAAAAATTATTTTATTTATTTCTTAGTTGCAGCAGGCGGTCTCCTTAGTTGAGGCTCACTGGCTCATTCATTGTGGCACATGTGCTCCTTAATTGAGGCCAGTGGGCTCCTTAGTTGTGGCTTGCAAGCTCTTAGTTGCGGCATGCATGTGGGATCTAGTTCCCTGACCAGTGATCAAACCCACATCCCTTGCATTGGAAGGTGGGTTCTTAACCACTGCACCACCAGGGAAGTCCCTTTGTTGAGGATTTTTGCATCTATGTTCATCAGGGATATTACCCTGTAATTTTCTTTTTTTGTTATGTCTTTGGTTTTGGTATCAGGGTAATGCTGGCCTTGTACTATGAGTTTGGAAATATTCCTTCCTCTTCAATTTTCTGTAATAATTTGAGAAGGATAGGTAATAGCTCTTCTTTAAATGTTTGGTAGAATTCACCTTTGAAGCCATCTGGACCTGGACTTTTGCTTGTTGGAAGTTTTTATATTACTGATTCAATTTCATTACTAGTAATTGGTCTATTAAGATTTTCTATTTCCTCATGAGTCAGTCTTGGAAGATTATATATTTCCAGAGATTTATCCATTTCTTCTTTGTTGTCTAATTTGTTGGCAAATAATTGTTCAAGGAATTCTGTTATGATCCTTTGTATTTCTGTGGTATTGGTTGTAATTTCTCCTCGTTCATTTCTGATTTTATTTATTTAGGCTCTCTCTCTTTTTCTTGATGAGCCTTGCTAAAGACATGTCAAGTTTGTTTCTTTTCAAAGAACCGACTCTTAGTTTCATTGATCTTTTCTATTGTTTTATTAGTCTCTATTTCATCTATTTCCACTCTGATCTTTATTATTTCCTTCCTTCTACTAACTTTAGGCTTTGCTTACTCTTCTTCTAGTTCCTTTAATGTTAATTTAGATTGATGTTTTTCTTGTTTATTGAGGTAGACCTGTATCTTTATGAACTTCTCCCTTAGAACTGCCTTTGCTGTGTCCCATATATTTCAGAAAGTTGTGTTTCCATTTTCATCTGTCTCTTTGATTTCTTTGTTGACCCACTGATTGTTTAGTAGCATGTTTCTAGTCTCCATGTGTTTGTGAGGTGTTTTTATTTTTCCAGTTTTCTTCTTGTAATTGATTTCCAGTTTCATATCGCCAAGCAGTTCTTAAAGTGTTTCAACCCAAAGTGAGTCTCAGCTGATCCTAACCCAAGACAGGGTAAGAGGGATGAGAAAAAAAAAAAAAAAGGAAAAAGATTATCCATATCCAAAGAAGCTGCCTTAAAAAAAGGTTTTCATCAATTAGATGTATTTGTCTTGAATTACATGTTTATCTCCCCCATTAGCTCCATAAGATGTTTAACAAAATTATTTCATTGGGGCAATTTAAATTGATACACATTTCTGAAAAGCAATGAAGTAATATACCTTTAAAAACTTTTATGCCCTTTGACTCAATAATCTTACTTCTAGGAATTCACTCTAAGAAAGGAGATGGACAGTAAGATTTGTACACCAACAAAAAGCAAAAAAGCAAAACCAAACAATCACAACCACAATACCAAAACAAAAACAGCCAAAAAAAAACCTATTCAAAAAAGTGTTATTTTTAATAGCAAATTACAGGAAACAATATAAACATAGGTCAGAACACTTAAATTGTTATGGTACATCATTCAGTGTAATATTATCAAGCCATTAAAAACCTCATAACTAATTTAAAACAATTAGTTGGAAAATTATATGATTAGGAAAAAATGAAGACAATGCTATATACATAGTCCATATTATCCATTTTGTAAAAATATTTATTCAGATACATGCTCAGAAAAGAGGTTACTGGGAGATTCCAGAACTTCCATGGTGAATGATCTCTGGAGAAATTGATTATGGGTCATTTGTATTTTGGTCTTCATATTTTTATGTATTTCCTACACTAATACTTGCTAATTGTAAAATATACAAAGAAGTACAATTTAATGATCAGAAAGTAAGCTATTTTTAAGGGGAAATTTTTCTCACCTGTGTTTGTCAGTCTAGTCAATATTTTCTTTAATCTGACCATCTATCCATATGACTTAGCATGGGTCAAAATTAATCATGATCCCTTTTCAACCAAAGCTTCCACTTCCTCCCTCACTGTGTCAGATCCTAGAATATCTACTGATTTTACCAATTAAGCAATGTTAGATCAGCAAGCTAGCTATCTTAGCACCCATAAGCTACCTCTGCTTGTAAGTGACTACGTGCCCACTATGTCATGATTACCAAGATTTTGTTTCCATCTGTTATCTTTACAAGCAAGCATTTGGACCATCCTTAGCCTTGACTTGATTGTCTCTGAGGTTAACTTCAAAGATAATCCAAAGACCCATTGTGGTCTCGAGCCACTCTATGATGGTAACAATAGCTAATATTGAGTGATTACTAGGTATCAGCAATGCTAAGCATATTATATATATTATCTCACTGACCCTCACAACAAAGCCATGAACTAAATGTTCTTAATATCTTTATTTTAGAAACATAGAAACAATCAATCCGAAAAACGATTGAACATTTCCATGCCTAGAGCCTACACTTGGCAAAATTATAAGCAAATGAGGGTGAACAGGTAAGAAAAACATTTCCTTAGCACCTATTCTATGTCAGGTATCTCACCTCATTCACTGCTTACCAAATCTTACAAGGTGAGTACACAGTACAAAGCTAGTAAGTGACTGAAACATGAATTTGAAACAAGTTTTAAACCCCTCCTAGACAGTCTGAACCAAAAGCCCAGGGTCTTACTTCCATAGGATTCTGAACAATTGGGACATTTTAGGGTCCTCTAGCGTTAGTGTGAGGATAGGCCCAGCTTCCTAGGACAGTCACTTTCATTTCCAAGTCAGCCCCAGCCTCTGTGGACTGGGCAAGCAATGGTGTTATAGGGCCCAGGGGGACACTGAGGCTATACAGCCTAATCCAGTAGACTTTATCCATTGGTGAATACCCTTCAACCAAAACCAACAAACACTTCACATGCCAGGCTTTTTGTCAGGCTCTGGGATTACAAAAAATGAAGTCCATTCTCTCATTCAAGGAGTTGACAGTCTAGTAGAAACACCCATCCTGGAAGGACATACTCTTGGACGTTACCATAAAACATATAAGCACGTGACACCCACTCAGTAACTATTGAGCACCACTATGTGCAAAGTATTGTGTCAAACTTCACCAAGCTTGCATTTTCAGAGCAGACCTAACCCACTTTAATCTACAGTTATCTCTAGTTCCTCAGATTATCAAATTATTAAATCTGAAGATGGAGGGTTCAGCATAATAAACATAATTTAGGAGTTGGCAAGGAGAAAGGAGTCATCTGAAAAGCTGCACATTTTCCTACTATTAATCTATCCTTACATCTGTCCCTCCTACTGTCATTTGACCTCTGCTAGACACATATTAGGCATCAGGTAAATTTTCGCTGAATGAATGATTATGCTGCTTGAAAGGAATTACACAAACTCAAATACAGAATAAAAAGCAATGAGTCTTATCACTACAATGATTACCAGAAACTGAGAGATGGGCAAAGGTGAATATGTGGGACTAATGTATAAGGAGCAATTGTCACATACCATACTCTACTACCTCTCACCATCAATAAGGAAACTTCTACAGCACCAAGGAGAAGACCATTTGGTAGATCAAACTTCAATGGCTTAGAATGATGGAAGTAAACTTTTATCTCAGGTACTTAATAGAGACATACGTTTGCATACCTCCTTGTAGGCTATAAAGCAGCTGGGGAGTGAGTTCCCTGCTCCATTTGTGAATATATGCATTAACATGAATTTCCCCACTCCACTGTAGGGAAAAAATACACAAACCCTCACTGTGAGTACGAAAAAATGAATACAGGAAGGAGTCTTCTTTTTAATTAAAAAGAAACTATGAAACACATCACTTGTAAAAAAGAATGCTTTATTTAATCAGGTGTCGAATCCTTTGTGCTGGCAAGAAAAATAGAGAATACAGAATATTTACTTCTTCGGGAGCTAAACAAAGAACGTATTTGCTGATGAATGAAAGTGAGGCAAAGGCATCAAATAGGATTAAATTTGACTATGTTAAATTCTCCATTGTAAGCGACAAATCTCTCTTCTGCTTTCCTAATTTTTAATCCAAAGAGACAATGATGCTTGACAAATTGTTTTACTAATAAAGCCCATCTTAACCCATCTAAAATGTGAATGTCTATGCTCCTACAGACATTTGAGGTTTGTGGAGTGGGTTTTATATAATTGTGGGCAGTCATAAAACATAGTGTAGGGATGGTGATAAGACATAAATTGTACCAATTGTTAATCTCTTTCAGATGCAAATTAACTGAAATTGAACTTGCTGTTTTGTTCTTTCCTGACTTAAACTGAATCCTTTGTTTCATGAATAACAAGAAAATTCAATTAGCTGAATCAAATAAAAGTGTTTTCAACAGTCTGCAAACTTAAAACACAATGCAGTCTTGTGTTTTTATACTACCTTATTCTTCAGAGTTCCTGAGGTTTGTCACAAAGAATCCCCAAGTAGGAAAGCTTGGGGCTGTATTGCTGCTTCTGAAATGTGTGGAGGATATTTTTCAATTTGTTTCCATTAATAATAAACAATTACCATTTATTTAGACCCATTATATTTTAAGCACTGGGCTAGCTGCTTTACAGACATTTATTTAACCCTTACCGAAACCCCACAAGCTAGACATTATCTCTGCTTTACAGATGAGGAAACGGGTTCAGAGTGGTTACTTGCCATACATACTAGGATCGATGATTGAGCACCACCTCATCAGCTACTGCCTTGCAACTGATCGTTAATCAAACTCTTATCAAACATTAATCAAACTCAGTTGTCTGTGGTAAAAACTACTATGAACACTTATCCTCAGATATTAGAGTTTAAGACAATTTGCATAATACTATGTAACATACATAGGTAAAAGTATGCTTAGGTAAGGGTCACATTAAAGCCAATGATGCCCAATAACATTCTCCCCCTTTCTGAAAGCAGAAAATCACCCCCAAAGACTTCTTGAATACTTATAATTGTTAGCTTTTGCTTCATTTTTAAATCCTATCACAATATAGAAAGACACAATTGCCTCACCAGTATCAGGGGCACCACAATCACAAAAGAAATAATCCCCATGCAATTCAGCTACCCACCAGTGATCTATAGCCCTTTGCAGCAGCTGTAATTGGCCCCTTCTGGCTCCACATTCCTAATATGCATCTCTACCTATTCTTCATAAAATATATTTTTGACTCCAAAAAAAAGATGAAATCCTAGGCAAGTCCTGACCATCCTGTACATCTACCTTTTGCACTGCAGGAAGAACTGGAGGTGGGGGCATAGGGAATATCTTAATACTTTACAAAGCACCATTCCCATTGGACAGACGAGCAGGGAGGATTATGTCTCAGTTACCAGATCCACACACCACATAAGCCAAAGGGCAAAAGAAAATTGTCAAGGCTGGAACTAAGGAATTTGAGGCTCCAATGGCAAACTGTCCCTGGACACTGGCTCAGACTCAGTGAGTTAATTATTAGAAAAAGAACCCAGTTTCTGATCTGATGAGGACTTATAGAATAGTAAAACTGAGGGGAAAGGACCATTTGACAGGAAACCTTAAAATAGAATTCAAGAATCCTACATCCTAATCTGGCTTTGGCCGAGACAATGGGATCATGTCACTAGATGACTGAGATGGCTGAATATAAAACATACAATCATCAGAATAGCCAATTTTTGGACTGAGTACCTTCAAACCTCTATCCCAGGGAATTCCCTGGAAGTCCAGTGGTTAGGATTCCACACTTCCACTGCCGAGGACGCAGGTTCAATCCCTGGTCAGGGAATTAAGATCCCACAAGCCACACAGCGTGGCCAAAATTAAAAAAATAAAAACAACTCTATACCATTTCTAGTCTATATTGAAATTCCTCTTGGAGAGCAGAAACCCCAGAGCACATTTCTTACAGTCTTATAGGAACTAGATCTGTCAAGAATGATGATCTTGAAAGAACTATTTGTGATATTTAATACAGCATCCACCAGTCATGTGTGGCTACTGAGCACTCAGCAAGTGGTCTGTGTGACTACGGAAGTCAATTTTTAATTTCATTTCATTTTAATTTAAACTTAAATATCCATTACGTGGCTAGTGGCTATTGTACCAGGCAGTGCAGTTCCAGATACTGTAAAAGTTAATTTTCAGCAAATAAAAACACATTAGAAAAAAAAAAATTAGTCTTTTCTTCCTTAAGACCCAACAAAATAGCCAGGAAATCACATTATTTGTTCAAAATGAACCTTTCTCTGGGTAAATCCCCGAGGACAGAAATGATTTGCTGCTACCCAATCAGGCAACAGGAAATAAGGAAATTCAATGACAATCTCATCTTCAGACTCCCAGGATTTCTCTCCATGTTTTTCTTTGAAGCTATTCCTATCTTACCTTAAATAAAAAATATTCTTCTTTCTCTCCATCATTGGCAGTATCTCTCACTGGGCAGATCCGATGACCCGATGATCTGGGTCTTCCCAACCTCTAAGGTGGGAGGTTGACTTTTCCCAAATGTTTTGGCAAACAAACCAAAGAAATTTTATAACCCTGTGATCAGAGAACACCTTAATTGTAATGCTCCGATAAGAAAAGAAAGGGGAAAAAAACCAAAACAGACTTTGGGACTCAGGAGGGAGATGAATTTGGGACTGAAAATGAAGAGATAAGAGCCATTTCCCCAGAACAGTTTTTCCAAGTCCATTCATGAGGAAAATCTTCAACTTCAGGAGACACAGAAGACTTTTCTATATGAATTTTCTGATGCTGAATGAGGTAGGCACTTCTGCTGAAGCATTTCTCACAGTCAGTACATTTGTAAGGTTTTTCTCCTATGTGGGTCCTCCGATGCCTGATAAGGTTAAAGCTTTGACTGAAGCACTCACCACAGTCAGGACATTTATAAGGTTTCTCTCCTGTGTGCGTCCTTTGGTGAATCACCAGGGTGGAACTCTGACTAAAAGTTTTCCAACACTCAGAACATCTGTAAGGTTTTTCTCCTGTATGTGTTCTCTGATGTCTTATGAGGTGGGAGCTAAGGCCAAAACTCTTTCCACATTCACAACATTTATATGGTTTCTCTCCTGGCTGGATTCTGCATTCGTCTATCACACTGCAGTTCTGACTCAAACTTTCTTCATATTCAGACGTTTCACAGGATTTCTCACCTGTGTGCATCTTCCGGTGTGTAATAAGGTTTGAACTTCGACTGAAATTCTTCCCACATTCTGTACACTGATAGGGTTTTTCTCCTGTATGTATTCTCTGATGCTTTATTAGAGTAGAATTGCAACCAAAGCTTTTTCCACACTCAGGACATTTGTAGGGCTTCTCACCTGTGTGTGTCCGCTGGTGGCGAATCAGACTAGAACTCTGACTAAAACTCTTCCCACAGTCGGGGCACTTATAAGGTTTTTCTCCAGTGTGGGTCCTCTGATGTTCTACTAGGACATAACTGTGGCTGAAGCATTTCCCACAAACCGGACATTCGTATGGTTTTTCACCTGTATGTGATCTGTGATGCTGAATAAGGTGAGAGCTGCTACTGAAACTCTTCCCACACTCAGGACATTTATAGGGTTTCTCTCCCGTGTGAGTTCTTTCATGGATAATAAGATGGGAGGTGTTGCTGAAGCTTTTCCCACATTCACCGCACTGGTAGGGCTTCTCGCCTGTGTGTGTTCTCAGATGCTGAATCAGGTGAGAGCTGTTACTGAAGCATTTCCCACACTCAGAACATTTATAAGGTTTTTCTCCTGAGTGGGTCCTCTGGTGAGTTCGAAGATGAGAACTATTATTGAAGCTTTTCCAACATTCAGAACATTTGTAAGGTTTGTCCCCAAAGGATGAAGTCTGCTGGATGGCAGCCCTGGTATGTTGTCCTGGGTCCCATTCCCAGTGATTGGGTTTTTCCTCCTCTTTTCCTGTAGAATTTCCCTGATTCTCCAAGTTGCCATCATTCTCACAGGAATCATCACACTCAGTTTCACGTCCCTGGGACCATGTCAATGGCATTTTTTTTGTGTCCTCATGCTTACAATTTTGTGGGCCATCACTTTTAGACCATTTTGAGGCTCTCTCTTTATCTGCCTTAGAGTTACTGTGTTGAACAGTTTCCAAATTATTCTTACTTTCATCTCCTGCAAGAATAAACAAATAGTCTAAACACATTCGCTAGTCTCTGCCACGGGAAAGAAATTCTGAATCATGGTGAAAGAGAGGGAATAACAAACTCAAACCTCGTAAACTATTTTATATGAAAAAAAAGTTTTTATAGCTAGTTTTAATTCTTTTACTCTATGTGTTCATCAAGTAGACGAACGTTTTGTACTTACAACAACACTAATGAGGTATCTGAATAGTTCTCACCGATCGCCACAAGGGATATCAAGTTAAAAATAAAGACTTAATAGAAAAAAGTAAGGGAGAAGATGAATAGAACACTATCTGAGGTGAAAACTAGATAAGACCTTAGTTAAAATCTGAGCATGTTAACAGGGGCTTCCCTGGTGGTGCAGTGGTTAAGAATCCGCCTGCCAATGCAGGGGACACAGGTTCGAGCCCTGGTCTGGGAAGATTCCACATGCCATGGAGCAACTAAGCCCCTGCACCACAACTACTTAAGCCTGCACGACTAGGGCCCGTGCTCTGCAACAAGAGAAGCCACCACAATGAGAAGCCCATGCAATGCAATGAAAAGTAGCCCTCACTCGCCGCAACTAGAGAAAGCCCGTGCGCAACAACGAAGACCCAGTGCAGCCAAAAATAAATTAATTTTAAAAATTTCTTTTTAAACCTAAGCAAACATAGAAATAACAATGATACCCACTACTTAGCAAGAACAGTAACTTTACATATAGCGTATCATTAATCCTAAAAAATACGTGAGACAGATATTATTATTCACTTTTCTTAAGGATGAGAAAACTGAGGCTGTAGGAGTTTTCATAGCTTGGAAGTGACAGAGTAGGGAATCAAATTAAAGTCTGTCTCATTCTAATGCCCTGATCTTTCTACACATTCTACAGCACATTGTATAACGAATTTCCAAAGGATTCAGATCTTCTTGATCCCTCACCTGTAAAAGTGCTTTTCAAACTCTCCCTCTCTGTGAAGCCATTAGAATCTGAGACCAACAGTTTTTGCTCTTGTTCCATCACAATGGTCACAGTCAGGTTAGGGATCAGAAATCCTGTGGAAGGAAACAGGTTATGCTTGAAGGCATTTGTTAACATTTCTCCTTCTTCCTTCCTCTCCAACTACTGCAACATAACAACTGTAAGCATAGAATGTTCTGTGGACCATACTAAAAATAAGAAACATGGGCCTTAGAAATCCTTTTAGAAAATCTTATCTCAGATGCAGGTATTTAGAATTATGAGTTTACCTGATTTACCTTTCCTAGGGAAATAATTTAAAAATTAAACCTTCACATTAAAGTCTGAGGATCAAGCTTCAAAAACAGAATGACTACCAATACTCACTGTCCACTTGGAATTTAGAAACACTTTTAATTGAAAAAAATGAAGTAGTTTTTTGGAAAAGGCACCAATAATAAGACATTAAGGAATCAATATGCAGGTATAAGAAGCAGCTAAAGAGAAAGCACCCTGTTTCATTTACAAAGAATAAGTGGGTCCTTGACAGAAGGATGAAACCTTTGAAGTCAATTTCAAAAGAAAGTTAGGATTTACTTAACTAGTAACAAGAAATTAAGACAAGGTAGGGCTAGAATAACTATAGCCAATAATCTCTAAACATAAAAGGGAGGCCAACGAGGAAACTCTTCCTTGCCTCTTCCTCTCTATCATAATCACAATATCCTTTTCAGCCTAAACTTTATCTTCTGGACCCAACTACAATCCCTGAGCTACTTTATGGGACTGGAAATGTGACCTTTCACTGGAAGGCAGTTATACACGGACTTGGCATTTCAGGATATAAAGAATAGCACAATTCAGGAAAAATGGAAGCTCAAAAGAAGGCACACATATGGAAAACAAAAGATGGTGTACTTATAATTTTCACCCTATTACTGCCTATTATGTGGCATGCAGTGAACTAAATACCTTACACGTGTCTCATTTAATTCTTACAACAGCCCTCTGAAGTGTATAAACAGATACCAGCATGCTGTAGGTGAACAAAATAGACATTACGAAACTTTCCCAAGGACACACAACCAGAAAGTAGTAGAGCAGGATTCAGTCCCAAACCTGTTTGGACACTGACTTCAACATTCTTATCTGATACAGTAAACAACTAGAGCAGAAAGCAGAGCTGGGCATAATCCCAACCTGCAAATGATCAGGACCTTTATTTTGGAATATATTGACTTCCACCACCACTCCCCACACCTGGCCCCAGCAGTGAAATCGCCAAGCCCTAACCACTGGACCACCAGGGAATTCCTATATTGACTGTGTTTTTAGAAAGCCAATTCACATCCCTAGACCTTATGCCAAAGGAAGCTGACATTCTCTAAGCACCCTCAGTCTAAAAGAAACTTGTCTAAATTACAAATATGCCCAGTGTTTAAGTGGGGGAAAAAAACATATACCTGAATGCAAAAAAAAAAAAAAAAAAAGGAAAGTTGTTCAAATGGAGTAATATGTCTTGCCGTCTGAATTACGTATTTCTATCAAAGTCTTTACAAAAGAAGCAAGAGTCTGGGTAACAGATACCCATGCTACCATTTTCCCTGCTAAGAAACTATTAATTTTGGTAACAGAAGAGCCCTCAGGTTCTTCTCAGCAAAAGGGTAGCAAACTCAAGGCCATAAATGGTATTAAGAGGCTGTCCTTAATATGTCATTCCAGGGACTTCCCTGGTGGCTCAGTGGTTACGAATCCGCCTGCCAACACAGGGGACACGCGTTCTAGCCCTGGTCCGTGAAGATCCCACATGCTGCAGAGCAACTGAGCCTGTGAGCCACAACTACTGAACCTGCGAGCCACAACTACTGAGCCCGCGTGCTGCAACTCCTGAAGCCCATGCGCCCAGAGCCCGTGCTCTGCAAACAAGAGAAGCCAACGCAATGAGAAGCCCGCACGCTGCAATTAAGAGTAGCCCCCACTGGCCGCAACTAGAGAAAGCCCGCCCTCAGCAATGAAGACTCAACACAGCCCAAAAAAAATTAAAATAATTTTTAAAAAATGTCACTCAACAGAGAAAGGCTGTTTTCACTCTCCTAGAGCAAAGAGGTGATTACGATGGGGCGGTGCTTTGGATTAAAAAGACTTCCAAAGAAAATGCACTGCCTGAAGCTTAAAGAAGCGCTGGCAGGGAGCACAGGCGGGGGTACACTACGGGGTGAGCTCCAGGGGAGCAGATCATCTCCAGTCGACACGGTCCTTCAAGGGACCCCGCAGGCGAGGCTGGCGCGGTTGCCCCTGCAACGAGAGATGCTGGCTGGGCCTTCGCCCCTCACAGCAACCGCATCCCTCTCCGGGACTGACATCCCTCTCCTGGGCGGCGCAGCTTCATTCCTCTGGCCCGCAGCCCTCGGCTCCCTTCCACCCGAGAAGGAACTCACTGTGCTGGGGGTTACACACAAGGCGCCCCGCACCCCCAGCAAGCCCAGCCGTCCCGGAATTAAGCGTCGCCTCTGCTTCTGACCCCACCAAGCCACGTTCCTAACCTCTCAAACCCGGAAGACAGAAACAGGAAGTACCCCCATCTCCCCCAGCGGGCTCGCTGGGGCCTCTCTAGGAAACAGTGATGGCTCGTTCTCGTTGGTCTTAACCCTTAGGTTACCGGACAAGAAGGAGCGTCCTGGTGGATTTCTCTCCCTTGTGGCCTTTGTCTTTTGCCAACTCTGATTCTCATCCCTCACGCTTATCAGGCGCCTTATCATAGGGGCCCAACTGGAGCTTATACTTTTCTTTGCCATCATTAGATTTCTCATCATCATTAGAATTAAAATGAAGCGAGTATTTTAAGCGCCTTCTGTGTGTGTTCCCACTGCTATGAACTAGGAGGTATATTTAGCTACCTGTGAAACAGTGAGAGAGCTAAGGCATCCATCCACATATAAAACAATTAGTTTAGGAGGCAACGTTATGAATAACACTTAGAGAAGCAGTTAAACTCTCCTCTTTCATTACAGAGAAAACAGAAGCCGTCATCTCCCTCACATCAAACATGCAAATCTACTAAGTACGCACCGCAACCATCTCTTCCTTCCTTCCTATTACAACAGAGCCTTGGTGCTTGGCACTGAAAATGAGCCCTCTACTACCAGTCACTTTACTTCCCACCTTCATGGGATCCTTACACCAGTGGTCCCCAACCCTTTGGGCACCAGGGACTGGTTTCCTGGAAGACAATTTGTCCACGGGGTTGGGGGGAGGGATGGTTCAGGCGATAATGGCAGCGATGGGGAGCAGCCGAGGAAGCTTGCTTGTCCGCCTGCCTCTCACCTCCTGCTGTGCCGCCCAGTTCCTAAAAGGCCACTGACCGGTACCCATCTGTGGCCTGGGGGTTGGGGACCCCTGCCTTACACTATCAACAAAACCCTTGACTCTCCCACCTCCACACCAAAACAGTCCTTCAGTTTTCCTTTTTTTTTTTGCAGTACGCAGGCCTTTCACTGTTGTGGCCTCTCCCGTTGCGGAGCACAGGCTCCGGATGCACAGGCTCAGCGGCCATGGCTCACGGGCCCAGCCGCTCCGCGGCATGTGGGATCTTCCCGGACTGGGGCACGAACCCACGTCCCCTGCATCGGCAGGCAGACTCTCAACCACTGTGCCACCAGGGAAGCCCCTATGGTATTTTTTTTATGGCAGCCCAAGCAAACTAATATAGTCAGAAAGCTACAATTACATTTTAGCTTTACCAGACTTATCTGAAGTAATGGCAGTAGCTGAAGCAGCAGGGTTTTTGTTTTTGTTTGATATGGACCATTTTCCAAGTCTTTTTTGAATTTGTTACAATATTGCTTCTGTTTTATGTTTTGTTTTTTTGGCAGCAAGGCATGTGGGATCTTAGCTCCCCGACCGGGTATCGAACCTGCACCCCCTGCATTGGAAGGGGGAGTCTTAACCACTGGACCGCCAGGGAAGTCCCGAAGCAGCAGTTTTGAGAGGCATTCCTGAAAACTCAGCCCCCAATCTGTTTCTTCAGCCCTCCCAAGGATTCCAAAAGCCATTTAATGGTTATAGCAAATCTTCTCCTTATGTCAAATCAAGGAGATTCTGTTCTCTGCAATGGAAACTAACTAAGAATGAAAGCTACTAGTAAGGAAGCTACAGAGATGGATTTAAGGTTGGGGACACGTGGACAAAGTTTATAGAAGTTCCATGGAGTGGCAGAGACCTTTGGCTAGCTTGGAGACAGAATTCCCAATGGGAGGATGGCTGGGTGATACATGTAAGGTGGCTGCGGCCAGCACCCCAGTCCGAGTTAGGTGCTGGATGAACAGAGCCGCTTGCCTTCTAACTGAATACTCTGGCCGTGGCAATCTGTCAACACCAACCACTGGACAGAAAAAGACCTTACTCAAAATTTCTGGTTTGTACAAAGACTCAGAGCTCTAGTTTAACTCCAAGGGAAGACAAGAACAGGAGTGAATTTGAACTTTCCACCAACCCTTGTCAGTGGGGTGCACCAAGGCAAACCACGATTTGGAAAAGTAGAGAAATATGACATTTCTTGTAGACGAGCGGCAGGGTGTGTAGCACTGTGTTTTCCCAAGATGGTCACCACAGTGTATCCCGAACTACATGTTATTTTTGCAAGGTGATGTTGACACTCCTTATATCCAGTGATGGCTTCTGTGTCTCCTCTCCTTGAACTGAGTAATCCTGTACAACTGTCTCAAACTGTGGAGTCTGAGGGAAGTGACGGAATGTGACTTATTCTTATTCTCTTGTGATGCCTGCTCTTAGAACCCAGCCACCATGCTGCAAGGCAGCCCAGGGCACTTGGAGAAGCCACGTGAAGCTATTCTGGCTTGAGTGAGAAAGACTTTCAATGACTTCAGCTCCAACCAACATCATACTGCAACCACATGAGACCCCAAGTGAGAACAACCAGCAGAGTCCAGTCTTCCTCCAGAACTATGAGAGGAAATCATAAAATGATTATTTTTACTCAAAGCTCCTAGGTTTTGGAATGAATTGTTGTGCAGCTATGGACAATCAGAATACATTTAGTACACTGAAGAATGGTACTACTTTTAACAAAAACCTAAAACATGTGATATTGCCTACGGAGACAGGTGGCAAGCAGAAAGGGAAGGTCCTTGAGCAGTTAGTGGAAGACTAAGGATCTTGAGGAGATTGTCAGTGAGGGTTTAAAGGAAAATGAGGAGACGTGGAAGATGGAGGAAAGAGGTCCTTGTTATGTAGTGGAAGAAATTTGGCAACACTGTCATCTGTGCCAACATCGAAAACAAGAAATATACCTAGTGGACTAAACAATCTTGGTCAGGAGTCAGCAAACTCATTTTGTAAAGGGCCAGATAGTAATTATTTCATGTTCGAGGAGCTACTCGACTCTGCCATAATTGCACGAAGGCACGAGTCTACAAAATTGGCAAATAGGCACCAGTGTGTTCCAATAATACTTTAGTTACAAAGAAATGGACAGCCTACCCATCAGTGGTATTTTTCTGACCCTTGTTCTAGCTAAAGAGATTTCAAGATAAAATATTAAAAGTGCCACATGGCCTCTTCTTGCTGCCTATGATAAAATGTGAGAGAAGAGAGATAAGTTAAAAGTACCAGCCCTTGAATATATAGGAGTTAGAACCTGCTGCATTTGAAAAAAATTTCTTTTCTCATCTCAGCCTCTCCAGATGGAGAACATGTTAAAATTAAGAAATAGCTTCTGGGAAATGTTCAAATATCAGGTGCTCCTAGGGAAAAAAATATAGTCTAAATAAGGGTCAGCAAATTACAAAAGACCTTTTAAGGATCTTAAGGGTTTGTATTGAAGAGCTCCTCTCAAAGAGTCTCTAGGGCCTTGCCCGCAGCAACCACCAAAGAGGCCAGGGTGGAAGCAGGTTATTTCATGATTTGTGGGTGTTGCTTTTGTCTAATAGTGTGAGCGAGATATATGTTGACATAACAAAAGCCTCAAGATTTCTGAAAGTATTATGTCAGCTGGGACTGAAAGGCACAGAGTCAGAGGAGGCTGAACTTGGGAGATGAAACTTGAGCTGAAATGAGGAGTGGACGTTTTCTGCACAGACAGACGGGAGCTGGGGAGAGTGATGAGGGTAGGGATGCCAGGAGCAGTGACATTGTGGGGGAGAGTAAGGCACAGAGCTGTGAAAGAACAAGCTGTGTTCTGAGAACCACAAACAGTTTGGCATTCAGTAGGAAGAGCATGGTGGCCAGAAATAAGACTGAACAGAAAGGTCCTAAAATTTAGATGTTATCTTGTTGCCAGTGTAGGAGAGGGGAAAAACACATTTTTCTTCTCCCCTTCTAAGTTCTCAGCTGGGCCCTCTGCAACAAAAACAAAAATGAAACAAAACAAAAAAGCAAACAGATTAACAAAATAAAAATAAATAGAAGTTTATTAATATGTACATTTCATATATACATGGGAGAGACTCAGGGAAAGAGTAACTCAAAGAGATGGCGTAGATCTCTCGCTTACATAGCATCTTCAACAAAGCACAATAAATCAGTAGAGAAATGATAAGACAAAGGAAAGCAGTTTAGGCTTTGAAGGGCAGTGAACTGTGAAAAAGTAAATATATGGGAGGAACCTAATGGAGTGAGGTTTGTTTGTAGATTCCTCTGGTACTGATAAGAGTCTAGAGTCATCTGCAGTGAAGGAGAATTTATATCCTGCCTTTCAGCAGAAAAGGAGGAGGGTAGAGAGAGCATGTTTTACCTTTGCTCTTTCTTAACTGCATCAGCTTAAAACAATTTTTATGTCAGAGGCATATTTTGGGGTGTCATATTCTGGTTCCCTTCAACAGTAGCCCATGTTTGTGGCTGAGTAGTTTTCATAGCCTGTTTCCTGCCAGTAAAATTTGGGGATTCCCAAGACCTCTTTATCATGTACTTTCTTGGACCCAAGACTTTGGCCTTGGGTCCAAGGTTTTCTATGTCTTCCCATGCATTAGATGGGCTTACTCTCCCAGTTGCAGGGCAGAAAAGCCCTGCCCAGAAATGTTACTGATCATATGCACAAGAAGCAGAGAGCAAGTGAAAAATGAACAGGAAAATCTTAGCCCATGGTGGGTTGAACCACACACACATGTTCAGTCTTTTCTGCCCTATCTCACCTCTCAAATAAGTTGCTTTTCCTGACCCCATAGATGAGTAAGGGGTAAGAATTGAGGCAGGGGTATAAAGAGCAGAAGATACTTTATGCTATTTCCAAAAAAAATGGAAGTTCTTATTTTATGGGGCTGCAGGAATGTGGAGAGCAGAAAAGAATGGCTTTTCTTCTATATCTACAAGCTTCTTGAGGATGGCATCCAGTAAACATCTTGAAATGGATTCAAGAATGAATAAATGAATGAATTTGCTTACCATATTGTCTTACGATGCAGCAGGCTGTGTAGATATCTTTACCCAGGTGAACAGGTGAGCTCTCTGAGCACAGGAATCCTGTCTCATTCTTATATTCCAAGCACATAGCACATAGTAGGAGGCAGGGAATATTGAATGGTTAAATTAACTCCTTAGGATACAAGATCTGGAAGGCATTGAGGGCATATCCTATTTTGAAGCTTGAAAAACTTATCCAGTTCTTTTATTTCTCCTCTCATTTCTCTTATTTCCTCTGTTCTTTCACTCATTTATTCAACAAATATTTAGTGTTACCTGATCTTGACTTCCTGAGAGGGTCAACTTGAACAGGCGTTTGAATAGATTGCCCTGACCCCTGGCTGGCTGATACAGGGGACTAGTCAAGTGAGCTTCTGCCTTTCTTCAACCGTGGCTGTTCCCAGGCACCAGAACCAATGAGAATAACAGTTAAAACTGTCTTCCATGAACATGGAAGTACTGATATGTCTTCAAGATAGTGATTTCATTGACTTTGGATATATACCCAGAAGTGGAGGTGCTGGATCAAATGGTAGTTCTATTTTTAATTTCTTGAGGAACCTCCATACTGTTTTCCACGAGTTTTCATTCCCGTCAACAAAGTAAAAAGGTCCCCTTTTCTTCACATCCTTGTGAACATTTGTGATCTCTTGTTGTTTGATAGGGAATCCACTAACACCACAGTCGCCAACACATTGTAACCTAGCAGTGGAGGGTGAAAGTAGTGGAGGCGTGGGGTAGGGGAGAGGGGTTAGGGCTTTGCCCATATCTTCCCTTTTTTCTTCTCATCAAATTTTTTCTCTCCCATTGGGTGTGGTACAGAGTTGGAGAGGAAAGGGAAAGGGAAAATGACTAACCTGAGAGGCAGACTGGGGAAGGAGGCTCTCTTAGGGGAGTTTGATGTTTATGGCCAGGTGTGATCAATGGCACCTTTAAGTTGAACCCAGGCTCATTTCCAGTGAAACAACTGCCCCATTGAGACCTTCAGCAAAATTACAAGTGTAATTGGCCATTGTTTGCTTGGTGAGTTGCAACACTGACACTTGTAATACACAGAATTTAATTACAAGTCAGGCCAAACTTCACAGGTAAAGGGCTTAGTCATCCACAAAACTGCCTTTATTTCAAGACACCAGTCCCAAATTAGGGGGTCACCAGCACTTCTGACTAAGTTTAGGGTTCCCACTATCCCCTCAGCTTCAATAATTCACTAGAATGACTTACAGAACTCAGGAAAGAGCTATACTTGCTATTACAGTTTTATTATAGGAAAAGGACACAAATCAGAACCTGCCAAAAGCAGAGATGCATAAGGTGAGGTTCTGGGAGGGCCCCAGACATGGAGCTTCTGTGTTCTCTCCCTGTGGAGTCAGGACACATCACTCTCCTGACACATCAGTGTGTAAAAATACACAGAGTATTGTTAACCAAGGAAGCTTGTCTGAGCTTCAGTGTCCAGATGTTTTATTGGCATCTCGTTATGTAGGCACGATGGATTAAATTAGTGCTCATGTGGTTAAACTCAATCTTCAGCCCCCTTCCCCTCTCTGAGGTTGTACTGATATCATGTGGTTAAAAGCCCTAATGCTCTGATCACATAGTTGGTCTTCCTCAGTGTGCCAACCCCCACCCTGAACCATCTCATTTGCATAAGCTCTCTAGGGTCCTACCAGGAGTTTCCTCATTAGCATAAACCCAGGTGTGGTCCAAGGGGACACTCCTATCACTTGGGAAATTCCAGGTATTTAAAGGCTCCCTCGCAGGACCTGGGGACAAAGACCAGCCAAATTCTTTGTTATACAACAGGAACCTTCCTGCCTACAAATCCCACCCTCTTTCCCTGCATCCTCCTGCTTGCCTAAGATGGTGAGAAGTGTCCCACCACTGCTGATTCTCCACCACTATCACCATCACCACCGCCACCACCAGCAGGGGAAAAAAAATCCTCTCTCTTCTTTTCCAAAGCCCAGGAATAATCCTGTGCCCAAGAGATAAACTTGGTACTTGCTATGGAGTGAATTGTGCCCCCAGGTTCATTCGTATGTTGAAGCCATAACCCCCAATGTGATGGTATTTGGCCATGGGGCCTTCAGGAAGTAACTAGGTTTAGATGAGGTCATGAGAATGGGACCTTCATGGGATTAATGCCCTTATAAGACACCAAAGATTGATATCTCTCTCTCTCCCCACCCCACTCCCTCTCTCTCCACACCATGTGAGGACACAGTCAGAAGGCAGCCACCTGCAGGCCAAGAAGAAAGCTCTCACCAGAACCGGACCACGCTGGCACCCTGATCTCAGACTTTCAACCTCCAGAACCATAACCACTGAGTATACGGTATTTTGTCGAGTAATACAGCGCTGATCTGATTGTATGATCAGAACAGCTCACACTAAATTGTCCACTGTCAGGTTTTAGCCTTTGCAGGGATATTTGCATTTTAAAAGAGAAGGTGGTTTAAATGATGGAATCACTGATTGGCAGATGGTACACAGCCATGTGGTGAGTAGCAGTGTGATGTCCTAATCATTAAATTCTTTGCCTCACATACAAGATCTGTGACTCTTTACTAAGAAATTGAACTACTCTAAGCCAAAGTAACTTGGGTACCATCTTCTCCATCCTGAGGATTATCCTCATTACTTTTAGTGGTGGGCTTTCTGGTGCTTTCAGCAGATCTTTGGCTCCTTTTCTTTGTCATTCCCCTTCCCACTTCTCCTGGCATTATTTGGCCTGGGAATATGTGCAGAGATTTTCTACTGAAACAATCACTGCTCCAAGTACCTGTGACTCAGCACCTCCGAGGTGGAGTCTAATGGAGGAGAGACTCAGCTTAGGGAAGGAGGAGGAGCTGGCACAGAGCGCCAGAGATATCAGAAGCCCAAGAACCACAGACTCCCACTACAGAGGATTTCCTGATTGAAACAGATACCAAGGAAATTGCAACATCTTTTTTGAAGGTGGGTGGGAGGGTTGGGTGTGTGGGTTGCGAGGGGAAAGAAATGTCTGTATGGATTTGCTTCTGGTGTTACAGTAAGTCAAGGGGATCAAGAGAGCAGGGTGTAGATTGTGCCTTTCTCATATTAGCCCGGATGACTCTTTCCTTAGTCACATTAAATGCTCGGGATCCTAAACTGTGTCAGCAGGTGGCTCCAGAGGCAGCTGTTTGGTGAGCCTGCCACAGAATACAAATTAAGCAGATTAACCCATCCCTGTATAATCTCAAAGAATATTTGTGCAAACATAAGGTGCTATTTGTAACAATTAGATTTAACAAAAATAAACCTGAGTGGATTATGAGCATGGATACTTTCTAATATGAACCATTTGGAATTAAATACTGGAGAGACAGACAGACAGACAGAGACAGAGGGAGAGGCAGAGAGAGAGACACACAGAGAGAGAGAGAGTCTCCAGAATATTAAGGGTCTGACCTCTCCTCTTTGGCCAGATTTTCTCTAAGGTTAGTTGTCTGCAGTGTTCTCATCTTGGCCACTACCCTACTGCAAACCAATTTTCCTCCAGAAGACAGAAGATCAAGAAGAAGCAGGCCTCATTCCTGGCTATGGAGGCGCACGCTAGTTCTTAGAGCCACAGAGCTGTACAACGTAGAAAGCTGGAAAACTGGTCTCGAATTATGCAGGAACCTAGAAGAGGAGGACACCGTTTGGAAATCTGAGGTGTGAGTACACATTATGAAACCTGGTCTGTGGCTAAGAGTACTTCATTCATTTCTAAATACACCAAATTCTGGAAAGCAGAGTGGTTACCAGTCAGAACTGTGAAAGCAGCATAATTTCTTTGGGACATTTTTCCACTTGCTCTTTTTGGATACCACTCTTCACCTGAACTCTAATTTCAGATTGATCTACCAATATACCAGATGTTACCTCATCCAGCCTCTGCATTTTACCCTTTGTCTCTCAGCCCATCCCTACAGATGCTGATGTACTCGAGGGTATCTGTAGAATCACAGACCCAGAGTTGACAGGAAGAAAGAAGGTGAAGAAGAAGAATATTTGATCAATGCCTTCCATGCCCCAGACACTGTCACGTATGTTCTCTCACCTCATCCTCACAACCATCCTGTATGATGTAGGAATGAGTATTCCAGCTTTTCACATTTTGAGGAAACTGACACAAAGAGCTTAAGATAATTACAAAGCCCCTAGGAAGTAGAGGGAGTGAAGGCCCTCAACAAAATCTTTCCTGCCCAATGGCAGCCCTATAGATCTCTTTTGAATTCCTGAACCCATTCCTTCTCCAGTATTTTATTCTGCAGTGAATGCCAGCCCCTGGCAAAAAGTTGCCCCGGGCACCATCTTGGACTATTCATTTTCCCTTAGCCCGTAAACAACCCAAAGTCACTAAATTCTGCTGAGCCCACCTCCTAAATAAGTCTCAAATATGTCCACTTCTCAGCTCTCCCACTGTCACTTTCCTAGGCCAGTGCACCATCACTCTCATTCACGGTATCTCTGTCTCCAAATTGGATCAAGAGGTGTATGTGTGGAGGGGGAAGGGGGACGTTGAGGAAGAGTGAAGAGCTGCAGAAATATCCTTATATTTTAATTGGCTTTTAACAATATTAAATCAAATAACAGCATATATGGAACGTTCATATTACCATGCTTGGCACTGTAACTACTCCATACATGGGGCTGGTATTAATATGGAAATCACATGCAAAAGACCTCCTGGTTACCGTGTTTAATGTCTTAACTTCAGCTGGCCGGAGGGTCATGCTTTGTCTTCTCCTTGTATCTAGAACTCACGTTTTATTCCCCTGAGACTCTTCCTCCCTCTACACTCCTCACTAAATACTTTTTGCTTTAGATCTCAAAACAGATGCTACTGACTTTTATGATATTCATTTGTCAAAAAAAATGTATTCAGTCTAGGGAGGCACTATATAAATAACACTTTAAGTCTATCTGCCTGTGTTTAATAGTATTTTAATTTAGGGCTGCCAAACTCTGAAAGAGAGTTGATATTATCAGCTTTACCTAATGATATAAGTACTGCATTGCATTTCTACTGGAGTTGGTTAAGAAAGCACTTTTCTCAGAGAACCATCTCCCAGTCATCAGAAAATGAGAGCCAAAGTTGGCAGGCAAGCAGGTATTTGTAACTATGTAAAGTAGATGTGGAAATCCTCAGCATTGTAGAACATAGAACAGGAATTCCTCTTAGGTGTCTAGAAGACATTTGAGAATATGTGAGAATATATTTGACTATCTTTGGTTGGTGCTACCAGTAGTTAGTTGGCCAATTGCTATGAACTGAATTGTGTCCCCTCAAATTTCATGTTTTGAAACCCTAACCCCCCTGATGTGACTGTATTTGGAAACAGGGCTTTATGGAGGTAATTTAAATGAGGTCATAAAGGTGGGGCCCTAATCCTAACGTCCTTATAAGAAGAAGGGACAAATACCAGGGATGCAAGTGTACAAAGAAAAGGCCATGGGAGGACATAGCAAGAAGATGGCCATCTGCAAGCCAAGGAGAGGGGCCTCAGGAGAAATCAAACCTGTTGACACCTTGGTCTTGGACTTGCAGACTCCAGAATGGTGAGAAATAAATTTCTGATGTTTAAGCCATCCAGTCTGTGGTATTTTGTTATGGCAGCCCTAGCAAACTAAGACTGCAAGGGATAGGAATGCTAAATGCCCTACACAGTACAGGATGGTAGATTCTACACACCAAAAATTTGTCCTGTCCCAAATGCAAAAGCATCCTGTTCAGAAACACCGATCTGGTCCCAGCTCTTCATCTTATAGATGACTCCATGAGGCTTGTCTTTGAGGCAAAGGACCGTTATCTTATTTACATTGTTCTGTCGGGAGCTGGCACAGTGTCTACAGCTCAGTAGGAGCTTAGAAATTATGAGGGTGCTTATGCAAATTATTTACCTGCTTATGCATTTTACCTTTTTTTTCAGCTCACCTGAGCCATTCATCTGCTTGGGGGGATATCACGACTTATTATTGAGGGACTACAAAGAGACAGACTGGGGTAATATTTAGCTTTTGACATTCAAAACTAAGATTTTGCTGCAAGACAATAATTGCATTCTTTACCAAGCTCTTGTTTTGAGAGAGGATTATTTAAAGTTCTTTAGCATATCAAGGGCCTGGTTTGGGACTCAGTCAAAGAGCTCTTCCTAAGGGCGTTGCAGAAAGAAGATGAAGCCCTTTGGCTGAAGGCAAAGGTAACACTGTTATTACCCACTCTGTCCTTCCCTGGCACCCCTGTCTAATAATTGCACCCCAGTCACTTACTGTTACCTGACATTCTGTTTTGTACTTGTTTCTTTGCTTTTCCCCTTTCTCTTTGACTAGAATGTTAACTGCACGAGGCAGTTCTTTGTCTATTTAATTACTACTGTATTCCCAGCATCAAAAACATACCTGGAAGCTCAATAAATATTTATTGAATGAATGAATGCGTTTTCTTTCCTCTTCCTCTCTCTTTCACATCTAAAGAAGGAGAAGAAGAAACGCTTCAATTTGAGAGGATATCTTTAAAGCTTTTGAATTCATTCACTGGATTTCTCTACTTGTAGATGAAATCCTGAGAACTGACTTCATTAAATCGCATCCTGAAAGATCTAAGGAAGGAGCATCTCTGACTTATGGTTCATTGTTCTGCTCTCCAGGTTTGCTTCCTCTGTGTTCTTTTGCAAAGTTTATAGTGTGACAAATGACGTCTCTAATGGCACTGGGCCACTAATTGTTCAGAAAGTCCAGATAAAATAAAACTGATGCCCTGGGTGCCTGCCTGCTTCTGGCAAGCAAAGCTGGGGATATATTCCATGAATGGTGACCTCTTCTCAGGAGTGGAACCTCATGGGTCCTAAGTCCTAGTGGAGCTGCCCAGACAAGCCTGTCACGTCCCTGAAGGAAGTCATGCCTCCTTGTCCACCATCTCTGTGGGAAGCGCATACGGGTGAGAAGGTGAAGATAGGATTCTGCACTAGAAAACAATTCTATCAGGAAATCCTGTGTATTCAGATCACCAACGTTTGGCAATCAGTGTTGAGATTTTTCTTTGCCACAAAAGAATAAATGTCTTAGGAAACATCAGGACAAATGACCAAGAATGTGAATTTTCACAAAGGATTGGGACCATCAAGTTCTTTGTTTATTAGTATCCAGAAAGATCAACCATGTCCTTTGGGATGAATTACATGGAGACTCTTTATTAGGGTGGGAGAGGAAAGGGGGGAGGGGAAATCCACAAAGGGTGTGGCACTTTACAATGTGACACCTGCATAATGTCAAGTTCATGTGCAGAACAAGTCAGTTGTTACCTATGACAGTCCCTATTCTAAAATGGATTCTCTTCCTCTGCATGAAGGAGAAAACGCCTAGTGAGGTATTAGATAATAGGATGAAATAATCTGATCTATATTGTCATCATAAAAAGAACTTTCATCTGTGTGGTAGTGCAAAGCTGATCAAGTGCTTTCATACCAAAATGCCACCTATTCCTCACTGCAAGTTTGCGAAGAGAACAGAGCAGGAACCATGTCCATTTTGCAGACAGGAAAACTGAGGTTCTGAGAGGGTAAGTGAGTTGCCCAAGCCCATGGCCCAGTGGTGTAGGTGGGTCTAGAGCCCTGGTCTTCCAGCCCCTACTCTTAGCATGTCTCACCCTATATCAGGATGCAGCACTCCACGGCTGTTCATAAATAAAGTAACCATATGATTTATTGCCCAAGCCAGTACACTTCAGAAAGTGAGAAAAGCTCTATGAATAATTATTCTGAGACAATAACTGGAAACCAGGACGGTCTCAGGAATACTTGGATGCATGTTGACCTTAATCAGTGGGAAGAAGCAGAGGGGACAGGTACACTGCACACTGCCCTGCTCATTTTTTTTCTTCAGCAAGAGACATAAATCTTCATCTCTTTTTTTGAAAGTTACTGCCTTTTCAGTTCTGAATAACACAGTTCAAAAAACAGAGCTGGTTGGGTCAATGAAGAAGCAGTTCTCTCTTTGTTTTGTACCACTGTGGCTGATCAGTTTGGACCCCAAAGCTCAAGAGAGATGACCAGTACTTGGAGGATGCACTGAAGAATAAAGGAAGGAAAGATGACATGGCTTCTACAGGACAGAGAGTAAGAGCTGGTGAAAACAGTCAGAAAGGACAACCTGGACAATGTATGGTCTGACAGCTGGGCAGCAAGCAGCTTGGGTATTATCAGTGTCCATGCCCTTCTGCTGGGAAAGGCAGATTCTAGCATGTGGTTAAGGCCATGAGGCTTCCTAGAGTGAGGATAGGCTGCCACATCTGGCTGGCTAGATCATTTTGTTTCCTGGTCACCATTAGTATCTCAGTGGTCACTGCCATATTTGTTATAGCAAGAACTTGCTTCTGGATATAGTTACTTATGCAAAAGTGCAAGATAACACTGATTAGTGATTATGTTTCTAATACTAACCACGTTACTTTTGCAGAATGCTTTTATAATTTTTAATTTTTTACTACTGCTATAAGTTCATACATGTAAAAGTGCTTAAAACAGTGCCTGGCGTGTAATAAGTACTATGTAAGTATTTTCTATTATCACTGTTATTATTATTTCATTTGATTCTCACAAACACCCTACAAAATAGGTTGCCCAGATTTGACAGAGAAGAAAATTAAGCATGGGTTGGCTATGTTTATGTTCCATTGTTACCCAGCCTGTTTCAACAGCATGGCCCTGGTCAGAATCCTTTGGGTTCAGCTAAGAACAGTATCTTCAGTCCTATGATCCCGTAATTTTAGCACATAAGTACAGACTTTGGAACCATATCCCATAGGGTTAACAGAAGCTGGTGCCTTAACAGAAGTCCTCAGGTGTGTCTTACAGAACAGCAGATTATGGAACAGCTTGTTAAAAACTACTCTGCTTGTAACCTGCCTTTACTAATTAAGCCCGCTTTACTTGTTTTTCCTTTTCTTTAAGTGCATACCCTCCGAGCTTCATGAAGCCTAAGTAATATACCATCAGACTTTTTTTTTTTGAGTTTATCCTTCCTTTTTTTAAAAAATATCTTTATTGGAGTATAATTGCTTTACAATGTTGTGTTAGTTTCTGTTGTACAACAAAGTGAATCAGCTATAAGTATACATATATCTCCATATCCCCTCCCTCTTGAGCCTCCCTCCCATTCTCCCTATCCCACCCCTCTAGGTCGTCAAAAAGCACGGAGCTGATCTCCCTGTGCTGTGCAGCAGCTTCCCACTAGCCATCCATTTTACATGTGGTAGTGTCTATATGTCCATGCCACTCTATCACTTCGACCCACCTTGCCCTTCCCCCTCCCCGGGTCCTCAAGTCCATTCTCTACGTCTGTGTCTTTATTCCTGCCCTGCCACTAGGTTCATCAGTACCCTTTTTGTAGATTCCACATATATGTGTTAGCATACGGTATTTGTTTTTCTCTGAGTTACTTCACTCTGTATGACAGACTCTAGGTCCATCCACCTCACTACAAATAACCCAATTTCGTTTCTTTTTATGGCTGAGTAATATTCCATTGTATATATGTGCCACATCTTCTTTATCCATTCATCTGTCGATGGATATTTAGGTTGCTTCCATGTCCTGGCAATTGTAAATAGTGCTGCAATGAAAGTTTTGGTACATGTTCTTTTTGAATTATGGTTTTCTCAGGGTACACGCCCAGTAGTGGGATTGCTGGGTCATATGGTAATTCTATTTTTAGTTTTTTAAGGAATCTCCATACTGTTCTCTATAGTGGCTGTATCAACTTACATTCCCACCAACAGTGCAGGAGGGTTCCCTTTTCTCCACACCCTCTCTAGCATTTATTGTTTGTAGATTTTTTTGATGATGGCCGTTCTGACTGGTGTGAGGTGATAACCTCACTGTGGTTTTGATTTGCATTTCTCTAATGATTAGTAATGTTGAGCATTTTTTCATGTGTTTGTTGGCCATCTGTATATCTTCTTTGGAGAAATGTCTATTTAGGTCTTCTGCCCACTTTTGTATTGGGTTGTTATTTTTTTTTTTTTTGATATTGAGCTGCATGAGCTGAAAAAGGAGATTAATCCTTTCTCAGTCGCTTCCTTTGCAAATATTTTCTCCCATTCTGAGGGTTGTCTTTTTGTCTTGTTTATGGTTTCCTTTGCTGTGGAAAAGCTTTTAAGTTTCATTAGGTCTCATTTGTTTATTTTTGATTTTATTTCCATTACTCTAGGAGGTGGGTCAAAAAAGATCTTGCTGTGATTTATGTCACAGAGGTCACCAGACTTCTTAACCACCCTTATAGACAATGCCTCTGACGTATGGGTCACTATAGTAATGGGGCAGGAGGAGGCTTAAGTTGTTTTCCAGGAATCTGTAATCAGCTTTTGCCCAGTTCCAGCCAGCCAACACTGCTTGGACCCACTGATCACAAAACTGGGCCTGTGCAGCTGTCCAATGAATGACCTTTTGAAGTCAGAGGGCTGAAAACTTCACCCTCAGATCATGCTAAGTGCCTCTAATTTTGAACATGTGTCCCATGAAGAAGTATGTAACCCAGGTATGTCTGCTTAGGACACCAATTACCTCACCTTTTCCCTACCTCCAATCCCCTTTCCCCATGCCTAAGACCAGCCTGCTTCTTTATTCCATAAATATCTCAAGTTCCTCACCGGGGAGGTGGATATGAGACTTGTTCTCCTGTCTCGTCTCTTGGCTGCCTTGTGAATAAACTCTTTCTCAGCTATGAACTTCAGCATCTCAGCGTTTGGCTTGCTGTGAGGTAGGCAAAGGAGACTGGTTGGTAACAACTCCCTCCTGTGTCACAAAGTAACATAGTCTGGGAACACTTAGATATATGGAAACTTGAAGCAAGTATGCCTGCCTCCAAAAGCTCATGGGCATCCTAAGGCCACAGTTGTGATGGGTGATTGTTGTGTCAGTGTATGCTGTGTCCTATCTAACTCATTCTCCATCACCAGTGCAGTTAAAGCAACATCCTGTCACTTTTTTGAGCCTACTCTATATAGCTGTGTTTGCAAAGGGAGCCAAAGGCATCTGTCAGAATACATTTTTGCTGCATTTCTAAAAAAAAAAAAAAGCTCAGTGGGCTAGGAGAGAATTGTCCTCTCTCAGTCACATAGCAGGGCATTGAAGTCTCTTGCTGATTGCCGATTTCCATCATTTTCCAACACTGAAAGTGGAGAAGTGAAATCAATACAAAAGCAAGTTGAGGTTGTTTCTAGGGTATATGTAGACAGTTTGCCAAAATCATGTCTTTAGAGTAAAAGAAGAAGCAAAGGGAAAGGTCACCTTTGCCCTTGAGCACAAAGGCTTAGTGTGGGTTCACCCATTGAGAAAGGTCAGATCTGAGTAGTGATAAGCAACATGATGGGCCAGCCCAAGGTCAGAGCCTTTTTAAAAAATTAATTAATTAATTTTTGGCTGCGTTGTGTCTTTGTTGCTGCGTGTGGGCTTTCTCTAGTTGTGGCGAGAAGGGGCTACTCTTCGTTGCAGTGTGCGGGCTTCTCATTGCGGTGGCTTCTCTTGTTGTGGAGCATGGGCTCTAGGCATGCAGGCCTCAGTAGTTGCAACACGCGGGCTCAGTAGTTGTGGCTTGTGGGCTGTAGAGCGCAGGCTCAGTAGCTGTGGCCATAGGCTTAGTTGCTCTGTGACATGTGGGATCTTCCTGGACCAGGGCTCGAACCCATGTCCCCTGCATTGGCAGGTGGATTCTTAACCACTGTGCCACCAGGGAAATCCCCCAAGGTCAAAGCCTTTTGAGAATTAGACATGGAAACCAGACTAGTGGGGGCTCGTGTTTGATTCTGATGAATTTACAAGTCTGGTGACACCTTGTTTGGACTTCTCTGGAAAGGCCCAGTTTGAACCTGGAGGTGAAACTTTGCTGGTGTATTAGGGTTCTCCAGAGAAACAGGAGATAGTATGTAAATAGTATGCAAATAAATAAATAAAACAAATAAATAAATAAAACAAATAAATTCCTTATATTATAACAAATCTATATCTATCTATCTATCTTTGTAACTATTGCCTGCTGGTCCTGATGGCTGACAAGTCCCAAGATCTGCAGACGGATTCAGCAAGGTGGAGACCCAGAAGAGCCAATGCTTTAGTTCCAGTCTCAGTCCAAAGATCTGGAACCTAGGAAGACCCGAGTTTGCGTCCAAGTTTCAGTTTGCGTCTAAGATGGGAAAAACACCAATGTCCTAGTTCAAGGCTGTCAGGTAGGAGAATTCTCTCTTACTCAGGTGAGGGTCAGCCTTTTTGTTCAATTCAGGCCTTCAACTGATTGGATGAGGTCCACACACATTATAGAGGGAAATCTGACTCACTCAGTCTATTGATTTAAATGTTAATCTTATCCAAAATTACCCTCACAGAAACACCCAGAAAAATGTTTGGCCAAATATCTAGGCACCCTGTAGCCCAACTGAATTGACACAAAACTAACCATCACAGCTGGTATCAAAGGTGCACCAGAAATTATAGACCAAGTCATCTGGGAACTGCTATAAGCAGAAATTGGTGGTCCTGATACACACATGTAGGGAGATGTACAGCTAGCCAAGGGCACTTTGTGGAGTGCTAGAACTCAGAGGATACATAAGGGAAATTAAGACCACACATCCACCCACCAAGGTGAATTGGCACTGCCACCGAGTACTGCTGTTCCTGGACTGAAAGCTCTTCCTAAATCTGTTCAAAAGGCACATCTTAAAAATGGGCTGTATTGGGCTTCCCTGGTGGCTCAGTGGTTGAGAATCTGCCTGCCAATGCAGGGGACATGGATTCAAGCCCTGGTCTGGGAAGATCCCACATGCCGCGGAGCAACTAGGCCCGTGAGCCACAATTACTGAGCCTGCGCGTCTGGAGCCTGTGCTCCGCAACAAGAGAGGCCACGATAGTGAGAGGCCCGTGCACCGCAATGAAGAGTGGCCCCCGCTTGCCGCAACTAGAGAAAGCCCTCGCATAGAAACGAAGACCCAACACAGCCATAAATTAAAAAAAAAAAAAAAAAAAGGGCTGTATCTACTGCTAAAATAATTAGAAAGTCTGAGAAAAGAAATTACAACCAGAATTCCATCAATAATCATAGCAAGTATTATTCCCTCTTGTTTCTTCCACTTTTTTTTCATTTACATATAGGTTTTTATATAGTTGTAGACAAAACTATATATGGAAAATTGTGTTATATGTTGAATATGTATTATACTTGATCAAAGGCAAATTTGCTCCCCGGGAGACATTTGGCACCGTGTGTAGACATTTTTGGTTGTCAAAGCTAAGCAGGAGGGTGTGCTACTGACCCGCTGGTAGAGGCCAGGGATGTTGCTAAACAACCTGCAATGCACAGGACAAACCCACACCCGCCAACAAAGAATTATCTGATCCAAAATGCTGAGAAACTCTCTTATACTTTTTACAACTAGTTTTACTGCATATACAGTGTTCAACATTACTACATTGTCTTTGAACTAATTTAGTCTATGTGGTAGGTTGTTGGCACATTGTGGGTACTGAATGAAACTTATTAATGAATGTGTAATATTCCATTGAGCTAATACAAAGAAATTTCCATAACTATCCCCCTATTATTGGACATTAAGGTTAAGAGATTTTGTTACTAAAAATTATACTGCAGTAAACATTATGAAAATATCTTAATTTGAAATATATCTTTTGGATTAATTCCCAGTTATGAGATCAAAGGTCCACTTGCAGAAAAAGGAGACTGGTAATGTTTTGTGATCAATAGTACATGTTTCAGATTCTTGAAAGCAGAAACTTGTCTTATTTAATGTTTTAGTCCCTAAAACTTAATGCACTGTACTATATCTCAGTAAGTGTTCATTTAATATTAATTTTTGTGATGTTAAGGAAGTATTCCTCAAGATACAGTTTACTAAGAATTTTTTTTAAATTAGGATGATCATATTTTTCTCCTTTGATCTATGGAACATACTCATTAATATTAACCAATTTTCTAATGTTATGTTATCCTTGTATTCTTGAAATTAATCCTACTTGATCATAAGTATTAGTCTGTTTATATATTGATTTAATTGAGCTGTTGGTATTTCATCTAAGTTTTATTCCTAAAAGAGATTGGTTTATAATTTTAGTTTTTTGTGCTACCTTTTCTTAGACATGTACAAAGGGAGAGGTATGGTGGCAAAATGTCCACATAGAGTAGAAGTTATAGAAGGAAGCAGAGAAAATCACATGGAGATATAAATGTATAGGGGGGGAAAAGATGATAAATCATACCTTAAACATGTGGCCTCACTTTTTGGTGTCTTTAAGGCTCCTTTAAAGAGATCTTTTAAAGAAAGCATTGAACTAATTGTAAAAAAAAAAAAAAAAAAAAGCATGATGCCAGACTAACATAAATCTTTCTAAGTAACTAAATGGATGAATAAATAGCCTTTTATACGGAAGGAATTTATTCAATGTGCTGCCCATACATCAATTATTCAACAAATATGAAGCATCTGCTGTATCCATCCATTGTGTTAGATGCTATGGATATCACGGTGAGTAATTCATTCTGCCTAGTGGATACAGCCATATCTTGGGAGTAGGTAATGCTACTCTTAACCCAAAGTGCTAGGGGAAAATAAGTGTTTTCTTTAATTACAAATTTAATAAATGCTTAATGCAAAAAAAAAAAAAAAGAAAAGAGAGAGAGAGAGAAACAAGAAGTTTATATATATCATAGTTCCATTACCATTCAAATATAACCACTGTTCTTGTTATATACAAATGTGTAACAAACCCAAAACGTGGTTAAAACAAGTTATTATTATCTTTCAGAGTCCTGGGCCTGATGGGCTCAATGGGGCAGTTCTTACTTGGTATGCCTCAGATGGTGACAGTCAGAGGGCATCTTTTTCTACCTGATCCTTCCATGTGACTAGCTTGGGCTTCCTCACAGCATGGTGGTTTCAGGGTACTCACACTTCTTACATAGCAGTTGGCTTCCCTCAGAGCAAGCATTCTGAGAGACACAGGCAGAAGCTGCAAGACTCCTTGGGACCTAGCCTCAGAAGTCACACAGCCTGACTTCAGTAGTATTCTGTTGATCAAAACAGTCATAAGTCAGGACACATTTAAGGGAGCACATTTAAGGGAGCAGGCTGCAACTCTGGCTTGCGTGTATAGGGGAGAAAGAATTTGTGGTGGCCAGCCATGCTGGAGACAAGCTACCGCAATCACCTCTCTTTGTCAGTATGATTTTTCAGTAATTTTTCTACATAACCAAAATATAGGTGTTAAAATCAGGATATTAACATTGATAATGACTACTATCTAATTCTCAGAACTCTACTCAAGTTATGTCAGTGATGCCAACAAAAGAATCCAGTTCAGAATCACATATTGCATTTAGCTGTCTCAGCTGAGACCCACAGATGAGAAGGAATCATCCTTACAGATGGGGGTGTTCTAGGGACAAGGACTAGCCTGTGCAAAGCTCCTGTGGTGCAGAGACTTGGAGGTGTTCAAAGCACAGCAAGAGGACCAGATCGGGTAGAGTACAGGATGAAGAGGAGAGTGGTAAAGATGAGGCTGGAGGAACAGAATCCAAATCCTGAAGGGCCTGGAGGCCCAGGTAAAGGAGTGCAGAGCTTGCTCTAAGCACCGGGAAGCCTGGGGAGTTTCCAGCAGGGGGAGTAAGACATTCTGATTTGGATGTTGAAATCCCAGGGTGGGAGTCAGGCCAGGAGAGTGACTTTGAGTGAGCCCCACCTTCAGAGCTGAGTCCTGGTCCAACTGGGCTTCCAATCAACATTTGTGAGGGAGCCAAGAGCTAACGACAAGAGGCCATGCCCATAAGAAATTTGTGAGATTTTCAACTTCCCTATGTTTGCTGTTTTTCTAACCTTACGTTCTATAAAATCCTAAGATTCATGGATTTCTCTTTGGAGAATAAGGCAATAAGGTGGAGCCAGAGATAAGATACCTTGAGGAGTAGGGTAGGAGGCCTACAGCAAAACAAACAAGCAAGGAAGAAACACCAGAACCAGCAGGTTTGCACGTGAGAAACAGAAAGGAGAGGAAAAGGGAGCTTTTACATCTAATTACACCCATTTAGTTGTATAGGCAGCCCCTCTGTCCTAGCATCTTATAGCTCAGCTCTTCCAACAGTATCCAACCACATTGCCAAATTAACACCTCTATATCACTTACCAACACTCTTTGACTCACTCTTTGATTTTGGCAGCAGGACCCGGCAGGGACAGTGGGTTTTATTGGCAATGGGAAACCAGCTTGACGTACTTAAGATGCAACGCTGAAAAGCAGGGTCGAGAAAGATTTTAACCTAATAGGTTGTGGAAATTTCTGGATGCAGAGGAACCAGCTGAAAAGCGGGTCTAGCAATCCAGGCCCCCAGTCGCCGATGACCTGTCACCATCTGAGGCATACCAAGTAAAGATGCCCTCTGACTGTCACCATCTGAGGCATACCAAGTAAAAATGAAGCCAACCTGGATGCAAGGGAAAGGGAAGGTCCAAGAATCTTCTTAATTTTCCTTCTGATTTTTCTACCTGGATTGAGAATATTGCTCTGCATCATTTGAAGATACATTTTTTTTTCCATCTCCAAGTTCACGAATGCTACGCTCAGCATGTGGTAGTTACTCAGCGAAGGTTATGAAATAATTCTTCAGGAAAGAAATAGGCCAGAGAGCTAAGTGGGTGAGCAAAAATAGGTCATGGCGTGAAGAGAGACAGGCTGCTGGCCAAGGCTCTGGAATCGGAGGGCAGCCATCTGCTGGGACACTGGGCAGTGCCCACCCTCACTGTCCAGGCTCATTCCCACTTCTGGCCACAAGCCTGTCCTAGAACAATTGTACAGAAAACAGCCACTGCTCCTCATCTCCTTGGGAAAGTAGTATCTTTCTGCTGTTCAGCCACCTTAAAAGGTGGAATTCCATCTCAGCATTCAAATCCTGGCTTGCCAAAATAAGTCAGAAAGAGAAACACAAATACCGTATGATATTATTTATATGTGGAAGCTGAAATACGACACAAATGAACATACCTACAAAACAAACTCACAGACATAGAGAACAGACTTGTGGTTGTCAAGGGGTGGGGTGGGGGGGTGGGGGAGGGAAAGACTGGGAGTTTGGGATTAGTAGATGCAAACTAGTATATATAGGATGGATAAACAACAAGGTCCTACTGTATAGCACAGGGCATTATATTCAATATCCTGTGATACACCATAATGGAAAAGAATATGAAAAAGAACATATATATGTATAACTGAGTCACTCTGCTATACAGCAGAAATTAACACAACATTATAAATCAACTATACTTCAATAAAATTTTTTTTAAAAAGTAGAAACCACATACTTCCCTGGTAGTGCAGTGGTTAAGAATCCACCAGCCAATGCAGGAGACACAGGTTCAAACAATGGTCCAGGAAGATCCCACATGCCGCAGACCAACTCAGCCTGTGCACCACAACTACTGAGCCTGCATGCCACAACTACTGAAGCCCACGTGCTCTAGTGCCCATGCACTGCAACTACTGAGCCTACATGCCTAGAGCCCATGCTCTGCGACAAGAGAAGCAACCACGATGAGAAGCCAGCACACCACAATGAAGAGTAGACCCCCGCTCACCACAACTAGAGAAAGCCTGCACACAGCAACAAAGACCCAATGCAGCCAAAGATTTTAAAAAATAAAAAACAAAAAATAAATAAATAAAAAGTAGAAACCCAAAACAAACAAACAAAAAAACAAATCCTAGCTTGCTAGCTCTGTGACATTGGTAGTCACTAAATTTTTTTTTTGTCTTAGTTTTCTTATCTGTAAAACAGAAGTTGATAATACTTACCTAGGATTTTTGAGAGTTTCATTAGAGAATTAGAGGATTGAATACCTAGGTACTCAATGGACATTACTTTGCATACAGAAAAATAGTGATAACATGTGACACCCAGCTTTGCCACTCTGTAACCACCTGGCAAACTTGCCACCTGGGCAAGCTTATTTAACACCTGTATCCCTCAGTTTCCTCATCAGTCATGTGGGGATGATCGTAATAGAACCTATCTCATAGGGTGTTAGGAGGTTTAAAGGAATTAACATGAGGAAGTGCTAAGAACAGGGTCTGGCATACAGTAAATACATTAGGTTTTCTTCCTCCTGTCCCCAGAATGCTGGACGCAGCATCCATGTTGGGACTTCCCCATGTTTCTAAGCATGAAATCATGTGAAAATGTTCATGTAGAAAAAAGTCATGGAATTCCTTTCCTGAGAATTGCCTTTTGCACTTGTGTTTCTGTTTCCTTAGAAAACCACTATCGTCACCAGAATTTCTAATGAAGTTACTGGAAATTTAAGTTGAATAAGCTTTATACGAACAGACTTGTGTTAGGCCACCAGCCATACCTTCTGTGCTCTCCTACTTTTCACCAGCCCATCCCTCCTGCCACTTCCCAACTTGTGGCATGACTCCTCACAGTTCCTAGGGAGGGTGGTGTTTGCTGGTGAGGCACTGAGCCCCTCCCCAGCTGCTAGAATGTCCGTCCACAGTGGATGTAGCCTGTGAGAGGGGTCAGGACAGAGCCAGAGGGAGACAGGCTCCAGTAGGGGCAGCCTATTAGGGGTTCTGCAGGAAGAGCTTCCTAGTACATTAGCAGCCTGGTGGAACTGTCCTAGAAAAGAGGCAAAGTCTGAGAAACAATGCAAACTTTAGGTTAAGGTGTCAAACCACAAAGAACACCTAGTCATTGTGCTGTTAGGGTGCATCATCTTGTATGTATTCTGTCAACAGGATTCCTCAGAGGAAGGGAGTGGTTGAACCCACAGTTGCTGGCTGTGACCTGGAACAAAGCTCCAGAGGAGAAAAAGGGGCTGGAAGTTGATCATTTGGGGGCAGGAAGGAAAAGGATGGGATGAATGGCTGCTTCTCCTTCCCCTGGGAACAGCAGACAGAGTTGTTTGGGTCGTGATTTAGGAGGCACGTGCCAGGGAAGAAAAGTTCCTGATAACTCTGAAGGACTTTTGATATAGCAGGTGACATCTGACATGTCCTGACAGCTTCAGGTAAGGTTTTTCATGGCAGATTCTGGAGAAATGCATTGATCTATTGTCAGAACTGGAGGAGAAGCAAGAAGAGAAGTCTCCTAAAAAATTCTTTCAACTTGCATATTCCAGCTCCCAGACTGTGGTCCAGCCACATTCCTGAGCTCAGGGTCACAGCAAACAGGCTGAATGGCTGTAAATGTGACGGGGTTTGAAGATGGAAAAAAGGGTTCAAGAAATGGATCTCTCTACACTGGCCTCTTCATCTTGGCTGAACTTGGGACAATCCTGAAAGGCCATTCTATTGATAGTTCCAGAGTTCCAAATGGCATCAATGCTATGTGAATAGTGTAATTAAGGTTTGATCAAGGTCTTTCCAACTCTATCAAGACTGTTCTCTGAACTACTATGCTCTACTGTTAACATGCAGCCATGTAGAAAACAGCAGGCAGTGAAAGAAGGAAGAAACATCACAGTGTCTTCTTGGTGAATACTTGGGCTAAGAGCTGTTGCCTGAACCTGCCTTTCTCCCACTCACATGCGCATGGTGGGTGGGAGGGTCAGCCACATTGAAGACATCAGGGACAGAGCAGACAGCTATTGTGCCATGTTTCCTATTGTGTCTTCCTGGTTAGTCTACATAAGTTGCTGGCTCATGGAGTCACACAAACAGCAAAATCTAGAGATGATGTTTTAGGAAGTGCAGATTTGGATGGCAGGAGCTAGAATATTATGATATGAGGTAATCAGCTATGTCCTACACGATTATTTGGATAGCAGTGGAGTTGATGAAATCAGAGCCCACAGTGGCATCCATGTGAGTTTTGTTAGTGCATGGTTCTATCCTGAGGAATCTATGCTCCATTTTGAACTCACAGTATCATTCTAAGATCCTACTGGTCATCCATCCCTCCTTCCATCCATTCATCCAGTCATCAAAGATTCATTTGTTACCTATTGTATGCCAGGCACTCTGCTAGGCTCTGGGACTGAAAGATGGTAAAGAATAGTACCTGCTTGAGGAGTCTAGTGTCCCGTGGAGTTGACCAAAATTTCCAATACAATGGCATAACTGCTTGAATCTGTTGGCTTAGGATAAATTATGGTGCAATAACAAATGGCCCCCCAAATCTCAGTGGCTGACAAAAATAAGGCTGACAAAAATAAAGTATCACATTACTTGATCTTTATAGGTTGCCTAAAACTCTGCTCCACATCTTCATTATGGGACCATGCTAGTAGGAGAAGCCTGTGTCTAGAAGATGCTGATCTCATGACAGAGGGAAAAGAGAGAGAGTGGAAATAAGAGAGTAGCTCTTCAAAGCTTCTGCTGGTACCTAGTACATATCACTTCTGCTCACATTTCACTGGCCAAAGCAGGTCACATGACCAGGCGTGATATCAGCAAGGCAACCTTGGCCAGTTAGCAGTTAGCAGTTGGCAATTAACAGTTGGAAGGAAAAAATACACTCCTCCATGGTGCTATAACAGAGCTAAGCACCAGGCACAGACAGCAGGCAGAAAGGCACCAACATTTTGGAGTTCCTCTTAGTTCTCTTTATTGATTGATACACTTTAATTGAAACCACAGGTGTTTTTTTTCCTTCTGTACAGCCTTTAAAGACAACCTTGGCCAAGAACTAATATACTGGAGAGGAGATACTGGAATGAGTGTTACTCAGTGTTTCTATTTTAGCAAATGGGAAAACAGCTTTCATGACCACCTTATGTGGTCCACAGATGTTGCTATCAGTTGGGGCTATTTTTACGGAAAAGCCATTGGGCTTAAAGTCAGCCTTACCTGGGTCCGAGTCCTGCCCTGCTACTTACTAGCTGTGAGATTTTGAGGAGTCATTTGACTTCTCTGAGTTTTAGTTCATCTATAAAACAAGGGTAATCGTGAGAAAGGGAAGTTGCTCTGTAAACAGTGAAGCACTATTCAAATGTTCAACCTTTGTAAAAATTTAACGGAACATGTCAGAAGTGGGCAGTTCTGTTCTCTTCCATTGCTGTGGGAAGCTAGCGCACAGAATAAGAAGTTTACTGACAGCAGCCAAGACGTGCTGAAGCTGGTCACGAGACCGGCTGAGTTTTGATTGTGAGTGTGCCCGGCAAACCTATCAATGAGCCATGTGCCTTGATGAAATGCTGACAGTCTATTTACACAGAGGTAGCTGTGATATTATAAAAGAATGAAAGGCATGCTGGAGGTGTAAGTTGTTGTGGAGGATCTGACTTCCATGTATCTGTGTGGTTGATTGTTCTGGGATGGTAAAAATCTGGTATAAACATGAGCAAAAGAGTTCCTGAATTTTAATAATCCAGTATCTTAGAGATGGATGAAACCTTAGCAATGATGGAGTCCAACCCCTTGCCTGTACAGATAAGGAGACTGAAATTCAAAAGTTAATGAACTAGCTTTTATAACACCTATTCTTGGCTAGGCATAGCATTAATGTCTGAGTGGCTATTAATAGACAGAAAAGTTCAGCTGTCTTTTATTTAATGCATGTATTAACTCATTAACCTCTAAAACAACATTTCTTTTAATATTTAGCATTCACACTTCTAAATATTTATTCACTATTTACACATAATCAACTAAAGCATTAAAAATTAACATTAAATTTCCCCTGACTTTTAAACATTGATTTCAAATTTGTAATCAAGCTGTTATATAAACAAATAATTAAAACTATGAATCTAATAAATCAGATTCTTTTACGTGCTCTAAACACCTTATGAAGGAGACAGCACAAGCACAGCATGTCACTTTGACTACAGAAATGATTATACTCCAGGGAAATGTTTTCTGAGACACTGGAAAGCCAGAGGGGAGATACTACTCATAGATGTGAGGGAAACTACCGTTTCCACCTCCTCTTGTACAAGGAGCAGACTTGCTGCTGATATATGGCTCAAAAACTAAGAGGAGAGGGCTTCCCTGGTGGCGCAGTGGTTGAGAGTCTGCCTGCCAATGCAGGGGACACGGGTTCGTGCCCCGGTCCGGGAGGATCCCACATGCCGCGGAGCGGCTGGGCCCGTGAGCCATGGCCGCTGAGCCTGCACGTCCAGGCCTGTGCTTCACAACGGGAGAGACCACAGCAGTGAGAGGCCCGCGTACTGCAAACTAAGAGGAGGTCTACGAGCATATTTTCAACTGAGTGCATGGATTGTTGGTATACATTCTTCTTGAAATGATGATATAATCCCATAGCAAAATACTCCCACAGCAGAGGCTGTGGTGCCTTGGAAATGAGCCCCTTAACTCTGTCAGTCTCCTACCCTGGAGATAGTACTGGAGGGACACATTTCTTCTGGGAGTTCTGGGGGTAAGAGCTGCACTACAGATGTGTTTAGCTACACATCCAGCTCTTTATGGCCCCAGACTTCCGATAACATTCAGTATATTTGGCTAATTCTATGAGGAATGTTACAGAGAGATGGAAAGCAAGAGTGAGAACAAGAAAGGTATCTTACTGGTAGCCCATAGGTAGCCCATCTGAAAAGTTGCATACACTTGCATTATGAAAACCAGTAGTAAAAGCGCTAATACGAGGAATTTAAATTTGTTTATTTTCTTCATTGTAATCTTTACTTTTAGTTTTATAGCTTCCCAAGGCTAACACTTTTATACCTTTCCAGTATTACAGTAATTTTTATAGGATATGATTTCTATACTTTCCCAGACAGAGTTGCTGAATTTATAAAAGCCTCAAAAATGAAAAGATTCTGTTCTGGTCAGCTGAGTTTCTATAGGTTCTGAAATTTGGACACAGAATCGGCTGTTCCTAAGATCACCCTTACTCTGCATGGTCCAAAATGGCTCCCAGGTACATCTGAATTCCAGCAGCAGGGTGGGGTAAGGGAAGGGGAAGGGAGATATGCCTCTTCCTTTTAAGGGCATGACCCAGAAGTTGTTTTTATCATTTCCGCTCATTTTCGTTTGGGAACTTGACCACACGTAGCAGCAAGGGAGGCTGGAAGTATGCTGGCCAGGCACCCAAGAATCAAGAGTCTTATGAGTCTAAAAGAAGGGAAGAACTAGCACTGGGTGGTGCCTAAGTGTTCTGCCACCACCCACGCTTTTGGCCACCAAGTGTTTGCAGGCACTCCTCACACACAGACACATCTACCCCTTGTCTAAGGGAGACAAGCCCCAAATCCCAAGTGTTTTGATTCAGCTCAAAGACCAGGAGCTCCTGAGTGACAAGCAGTCAGGGCCAGGTGTAGCTCCTGGTGTCACAACAACTTGAAGAGACAAGTGATCTCCCTGCAACTCTTCCAACACCCAATAGACAATGGCTGCAGAGGAAGAGGAAAACTGCAATAATAAGTCCCACTCAGAAGGGGGATGAAAAGAAAACACACGAGTCGCTGGGCCATAGCAATGATCAAATCATACCAGGCAGGGACTGGAAAGACTGTCATCTCTGCCAGTGAGTGAGTTGCTTGCTGGGTCCATCTGGCAACCCTGGTTCTGCTCTTCATGGGAACCTCCCTTGGCTGACACACTCCGTGGCCTTTGACTTTTCCCTTTGGAAGCATCTGCCTGGTTCATGTGAAACAGCATTCAAGGTCATGTCCCTCTTGGGGACACAGTTCCTTCCTGCAGGTGTGGGGTTGGAGCCTAGACCTGCTTCTGGGTCAAGCGCTTTGTAAGGGCAGAATGGTAGTTTCTCAGGCAATAAAATTCCCCAAGAAACCCCAAGTAGGCTTTAGTCTATTTCCTTCCAATTCACTTCATGTGCAGATAACTATAGCCACGATCTGATTTAGCATAGGTTTAGCCTGAACACTTTGTTTACTGACCCCCATGCTCTGCCTAGCCCCCGTGTCTCAATCTAAGTACAACTGTCCTGAATCCAGCAGAACAAAGAAGCTTAAGTGGAAAGGCAGCATCCTTAGCTCTGGCAGAGAACTCTGGAGACCGGTGCTTGAGAAAGGCTTGGGACAAAGTCTTAGTTTTCTGCTAAAGCTCCTTAGAGTCCCCACTAGGGACTCACATGTGTCGTCAGATTCCTCTCCCTCTCTCACTGTCCCATCTCTCAGCTGTGCAGTCCTCTGGGTTTATTCTCACTCAGGCAAGCTTCACCAACTTTCCTAAGCTTACAGAGTCCTGACAGCTTTTGGAGGAGGTTGCACATGATCTCTTCCAGCATCCATGCATAAAATCTTAGGGTAGTTCCTGATTGACCCAGATTATGTCACATGCCCACATGGAAGCAGCCATTATGCCCAGGAGATGGAGCTCTTTGGTTAGCCTGAGTCATTTATGTACCATAGCATAAAGCATCATGATTAGGGGACCTGGCTAGGACCACATAAAGGGCAAAAGAGTCAGCTTCCCAAAAGAAACTGAGGGAGGTGCTATCAGGTGCAAAGGGGAAGGTATAGCTGGCAAGCAAAAAATGAAAGATACCCGGGACGTCTGGCCACAAGCTAAGGCAACAGTGCTCTTCAGGACCTGGGTGGGTGGAACTATTACTTTTAGCTTCACTTAATAATATTTGTTAAAACTCAGGCTATAACTCTTCAACTTCCGTTACCAAGAGTTCACTGTTACTACGGAGAGCCAGAGAAGGCCAGGGTGGAAGCCACATGGAGACAAAAGAGCACCATTCACTCCCCAAAACTGACGCTGGTCCAGTTGTGTGTGCTATGTTCCTGCCCATGGTCCTGACCCTGGTCCTGCCCCGGAGCTGCACGAAGCTCAGACTGAAGCTCCTCTCTCCTCTTCAGCTGCTTTCTCTTTGCCTCCGTCTCCAAAAGAGTCCCTCATGCTCCTGTGCTTACTCTGATCGGGGCCAGGGGTGAGCCTCTGAGTGTGGGGCTGAAAGAGAGGTGCTGGGCTTGGCAGGAAGTAAGCACGGTTAAAGCTAAAGCTTTTACCCCTGGAGGGAGGTGAATATATGGGTGAAGGGCAGAGGCCGGCCATCTTCCACACCAGCCCCACTGGGGAGTGTTGGGCCTGCACCCCACTCCTGTCGACAGTCCCTCCGCTCCCCCAAATGATCCCACTTTCTCCAGCTGGCTCTTCCCTTCACCCATATATTCATCCCTAGAACCTTCCCAGCATGAGCACTACACTGACAAAGCTGCTGATCTCCACGGGTTTGAGTGGCTGCCGGGATGATAAAGCACTTGGACAACATTGTTCCTTTAAAGTTGTGTCCCTCCATCCCACCATCCTTCCTGCACCCAGCTTTCCTGAGTTCCCCGAGTACCCATCTTGCTCATTTTCCAGCGTTTTGTCTTCTCTCCCCACTCCCACCGGCAGGATGACTGAGAGGCAGATGTGGGCCAGAAAGCAGAGCGGAGCAGGGGAAGTACAGTCGCTGACACATTGTGAGCGATGGTTTTCTGTCCCTGCCCCTTTCCCCTCATCAGCAGCCTGCAGGCAGCATTCACCGTGAGGATTCAGATCAGGAAGAAAACCTGGTTTGGGGATTTCCTGGTTTGGGATTTCCAAGCTCAGCATCCTCCAGTGCACAGGTTGCTGTGAATTTCCTCTCTCAGGTCCGCGACACTGCCCTCAGAGGAAATGGAGTTGTGTCTGGAAATCAGGAGTAACTCAGAGTTCTGGGTCTTTGTTGCCGCACGGGCCTTCTCTAGTTGCGGCGAGCGGGGGCTACTCTTCGTTGTGGTGCATGGGCTTCTCACTGCGGTGGCTTCTTTTGTTGTGGAGCAGGGGCTCTAGGCGCACGGGCTTCAGTAGTTGTGGCTCGCGGGCTCAGTAGTTGTGGCTCACGGGCTCTAGAGCACAGGCTCAGTAATGGTGGCACACGGGCTTAGTTGCTCCACGACCTGTGGGATCTTCCTGGACCAGGGCTCGAACCCGTGTCCCCTGCATTGGCAGGCGGATTCTTAACCACTGCGCCACCAGGGAAGCCTGAAGATTCTTGATGAATCTGAACGGGTTGATAAGCTAATGTCAGGTAGATTGGAAATTTACCAATTTCCAAGTCAAGTGGGTTGGGAATTTGCCATTCCTTGAGGTGCCTGGATTCAGAAGCCCTGTTTGTAGCCACCAGTGGGGAGGCTGGGCCCTGACTCGTCATCATTGATCATGTTCTTTTTAAGTTGGCCACACAGTATCTCCCACCCTGCACACTCTTCTGTGCCACGGCCTTGCTGCCCCTCCATCAAGAGGCAGAGCCTGTTTCAGCACCTCCTTGAAACCAGGAAGCCTTGGGGCTGCTTTGACTAATAGAACCCAGTGGAAGAGAAGCTGGGTCATGCTCAGGCATAGTCGTAACTGGCCTGGGGGGCTTTGCTGTCTGCCTCTTGGATGCCAACCACTTTGTAAGAAGTTTGTCTACACCCTGAGACCACTCTGCTGTGAACCCAAAACCCACTTTGGAGGGGCCCTGGAGGATGAGCTGCCCAGTGGAGAGAGAAAGGCCAAGGACCACTGAGACACCAGGCATAGGAACATTTAAGATTATAGCATTTTTTTCTCAATGATAGATACTTACTTGATTTGGAGGGAAAATAATGTATTTTCTATACATTAAATGTTTTCTAAAGAAAATATATATTTTATAAAACCTCATCTTTTTATTTTATTTTTTTTACATCTTTATTGGATTATAATTGCTTTACAATGGTGTGTTAGTTTCTGCTTTATAACAAAGTGAATCAGTTATACATATACATATGTTCCCATCTCTCTTCCCTCTTGCATCTCCCTCCCTCCCACCCCTCCAGGAGATCACAAAGCACCGAGCTGATCTCCCTGTGCTATGTGGCTGCTTCCCACTAGATATCTACCTTACATTTGGTAGTGTAGATATGTCCATGCCTCTCTCTCGCTTTGTCACAGCTTACCCTTCCCCCTCCCCATATTCTCAAGTCCATTCTCTAGTAGGTCTGTGTCTTTATTCCTGTCTTACCCCTAGGTTCTTCATGACATTTTTTTTTCTTAAATTCCATATATATGTGTTAGCATACGGTATTTGTCTTTTTCTTTCTGACTTACTTCACTCTGTATGACAGACTCTAGGTCTATCCATCTCATTACAAATAGCTCAATTTCATTTCTTTTTAAGGCTGAGTAATATTCCATTGTATATGTGTGCCACATCTTCTTTATCCATTCATCCGATGATGGACACTTAGATTGTTTCCATCTCCGGGCTATTGTAAATAGAGCTGCAATGAACATTTTGGTACATGACTCTTTTTGAATTATGGTTTTCTCAGGGTATATGCCCAGTAGTGGGATTGCTGGGTCATATGGTAGTTCTATTTTTAGTTTTTTAAGGAAACTCCATACTGTTCTCCATAGTGGCTGTACCAATTCACATTCCCACCAGCAGTGCAAGAGTGTTCCCTTTTCTCCACACCCTCTCCAGCATTTATTGTTTCTAGATTTTTTGATGATGGCCATTCTGACTGGTATGAGATGATATCTCATTGTAGTTTTGACTTGCATTTCTCTAATGATTAATGAAGTTGAGCATTCTTTCATGTGTTTGTTGGCAGTCTGTATATCTTTTTTGGAGAAATGTCTATTTAGGTCTTCTGCCCATTTTTGGATTGGGTTGTTTGTTTTTTGTTATTGAGCTGCATGAGCTTCTTATAAATTTTGGAGATTAATCCTTTGTCAGTTGTTTCATTTGCAAATATTTTCTCCCATTCTGAGGGTTGTCTTTTCGTCTTGTTTATGGTTTCCTTTGCTGTGCAAAAGCTTTGAAGTTTCATTAGGTCCCATTTGTTTATTTTTGGTTTTATTTCCATTACTCTAGGAGGTGGGTCAGAAAGGATCTTGCTGTGATTTATGTCATAGAGTGTTCTGCCTAGGTTTTCCTCTAAGAGTTTGATAGTTTCTGGCCTGACATTTAGGTCTTTAATCCATTTTGAGTTTATTTTTGTGTATGGTGTTAGGGAGTGATCTAATCTCATACCCTTACATGTACCTCTCCAGCTTTGCCAGCACCACTTATTGAAGAGGCTGTCCTTTCTCCACTGTACATTCCTGCCTCCTTTATCAAAGATAAGGTGACCATATGTGCGTGGGTTTATCTCTGGGCTTTCTATCATTTTCCATTGATCTATATTTCTGTTTTGTGCCAGTACCATACTGTCTTGATTACAGAAGCTTTGTAGTATAGTCTGAAGTCAGGGAGCCTGATTCCTCCAGCTCCATTTTTCATTCTCAAGATTGCTTTGGCTATTCGGGGTCTTTTGTGTTTCCATACAAATTGTGAAATTTTTTGTTCTAGTTCTGTGAAAAATGAGAGTGGTAGTTTGATAGGGATTGCATTGAATCTGTAGATTGCTTTGGGTAGTAGAGTCATTTTCACAATGTTGATTCTTCCAATCCAAGAACATGGTATATCTCTCCATCTATTTGTATCATCTTTAATTTCTTTCATCAGTGTCTTATAATTTTCTGCATACAGGTATTTTGTCTCCTTAGGTAGGTTTATTCCTCGATATTTTATTCTTTTTGTTGCAATGGTAAATGGGAGTGTTTTCTTGATTTCACTTTCAGATTTTTCTTCATTAGTGTATAGGAATGCCAGAGATTTCTGTGCATTAATTTTGTATCCTGTTACTTTACCAAATTCATTGATTAGCTCTAGTAGTTTTCTGGTAGCATCTAGATTATAGCATTTTAACTTAATGCCTCTGATTTTGTACTTGTATCTCTTTCTTTTATGCTCAAAATCTTGAAACCTAATGACAATGACATAATCACTTACGTGCTTTATCTTACAATGTACCTATAAACACTTCAACACCTATATTGTTAGTAGAACATTGGTATGGTGATCTTGAAAAGACAACTTTTAGTTCTTTTTGCCTTTACGATATATTCTTTATCTTTATTTAAGAATATCCCTGTGCATCGTAACCCCTACCCTGTACCCACTTAGAGGCCAGTAGCAACCCTTCAGTTGTGACAACCAAAAATGTCCCCAGACATTGCCAAATATCCACTGGACGGGGAGGAGCAAAAGTGCCCCAAGCTAAAGACTACTGCTCAAGGGATATACAGCCAAAACAGAGTTTAAAGTCTTCTGAAGTTACTCTTTTCTCTGTGTGACTATGACACCAACTTGATATATAGTTAGGTTTTTTTATTTCAGTGGTTTTCAGCTTTTAGAGATTGCTTTTTACTTGTTTAATAGTTTTTAAACTTATGTAAAACATTTACATCATTCCAAAGTCAAAACAGGTAGCGAGGTAGTTGGGTTTTTTTTTAGGTTCAATTTTGTTTTTTAATCATGTAAAACATAACATTGAAACTGGTACTGCCAAAGAAGTTTCAATTTCATCTCTCTACCCTGTTCCCTCCCTTCCTCTGTGATAACCGTTTTCATTAGTTTGGGGTTATCCTTTCATTGTTTCTTTTTGGAAATATAAGCAAATATGTGTTTATACATGTTTATATGCATATTTACTTATATTTATTACCCCCTTTCTTATACAAAAGTTACCATACTATGAACACTGCTGTGTATACCCAAAATCAAAAACTTCTATCCGTAGTAATTGAAGTATCTGAGTGACTATTATATGCAAAGCTCTGTCCCAGGCACTAAGAGTCTCTGCAGTCAATGGAGAAGAAAGACTGACGCAGGACGTGACTCAATGCCAAGTTTTCAAGGTCTCCAACCCTATGGCTGACTTCTCCCATGTGATTGAGGGCCAATATAAATTTGACTTCTAATGAAGGGGTCATCTCTGGGGATAAATGTGCCTGCCAAGAAGCCTTCATGTCACCGTGAATGAGGATGCCCTTGATAAGGAAATAACTGGGGCGAGGCAGTTTGCTTGGGACAAAGTTCCTTTAGAGAATATTCCCCGACCTGCTTGGGATGTGTTCATAAAACACCTCAAGTGAGGCTTAAGCAAGTGTAGAAATGAGTGTAGGAGTGACCTAGACCCGGACCTCTGCCGTTACACATGTGTTGGCTACTGGATTCTATTAAATGAATCATCAAGAAATCTCAGAGTCAAATTTAGCCCCCTGACCTCTGTATTCCTTAACTCAAAATATTTATGGGTAAAAATGACACATGAATAAATTTCCTTTTTATCATAAAAATTTCCAAACATAAACAAAAATAGAGACCACAATGCACTACGTAGTCATCACCCAGTTTCAACAACCATCAACCTTTCGCCATGCTTGTTTTATCTAGCCCAACCTATTTTTGGGGAAGTATTTTAAAGTAAACTCTACATAATAAGTCATTTCACTCTTAAATAGATCTTTAAAAAAAAAAAGTAGGTGGTAGGAGTGGGACAGAGCATTTTCCTGCATAACTGCAATGTCAGTATCACACCTATTAAAAATAACATGAATTTGTTAATATCACCCACTATCATTTCCAAATTTATATTTCTCTGGTTATCTAAAACAAAAACAAACAAAAAATCCCAATGACTGTCTTTATTGTTAGTTCAAAATCAAGGTTTAAACAAAGTCTGCTCGTTGTATTTGGGGAGGCTGCTATGGAACCTGAACTGATCAACCATGACCCAAAACACTCCAGGTGGCTGAGAACAAACCATCAAGCATCAGGAGATATCCAGACTCCTGCTTGTTTTGACCCCAGATCCTTGGTGTTGTTGAAAACACCTGTGTGCCCCCTCAGATTTCTCCAAGTTGAACATTCTCAATTCCTTCCATTGTTCCTCTGTGACATGGGTTCTCCTCTTAACAGGCTTCAGATGGTTAATGTCTCTGGTGAGCATGTTCCAAGGAGTTGCTAGCCTCGGGGACCAAGCGTCAGATCAGCACTGAGGTCCCCACTGTAGAGATAAAGAAAACTAATGACTTGATGGGTGGGTGCCTTGGTCTCCAGCTCAGTATTAGTTGGAAATTCCAGAGCTCAGCCAACAGCTCATAGCTTTGCCTAATTCTTCTCTTTGGAACATGAACAAGCCATTTTGGTTCTAACCACCCTTTGGTTCCTACTAAAATCCTGTTATACCACTTGATCATTTACGAATATCCAGGTACCCACCCAGCAGAGTATGGTTAAGAGCATGGGTCCTTCCTGGAGTCTCAGAAGCACTTCTTAGTGGTTGGACCCACAAACTTTGCAGTCAGGCTTTCCAAGTTCAAATTCCAAGTCTGCTGACTATGAGCTGGAAGACTTGGGCAAATTATTTAATCTCTATTTCTCCATTTGTTTCTCTATAAAATGGGGATGGTGATAATACCTAGCTCATTAGGCTGTTGTAAAGATTAAATAAATCATGACATGTAAAGCCCATTATATGGTTCCTGACACAATAAGTGTCACTTGTGTTTGCTACTGTTATTACATATTCGGCCTCCACCACTTAGAACTAGAACTTGGAGCGAGTCATCCAGCTAGACTATGTCACCAATTCCTCATCCCTAAACTGATGACTACAATAGGACCTCCTAATAGGAATATTGTGAAAATTAAAAGGGACAATTCACTAAAACCTGAAAGAACAGTGTCTGGTACATAAGAAGCATTCAATAAATATTAGCTATTACTAATCTGGCACTTCATACTTAACCATGGTACAAATCTTAAGCCCGGAAGTCCTGTGTGCTGGAGATACTGGCATCTCTTTGTTTTCAATAGATCAACTTGATTTCATCTCCAGCTTCATACTGCCTCAGTCATTCTTGGAGTTTCTCTTCCCTGAGTACTCCAGAGTTTGTGCCAGGGATCTGAGATCTTACATAGTGCCCAGGTTTCCACAGGGTCCTGCTGGTCACCAGTACCCCTACCCCCACTCAGATGCCTATTATCTCAGGCCAGGTGGTCTCTGCCGCTTCTGTACCACACTTGGGACCCAAGGTCTTGGCCAAGCCGTGGGCCTCTGCCCAAGATCATGTCTCCTGGTACATCATTTCCAGCCTTGGGACACACTGACTTTTCTCTTACCTCTTGCCCAAGTCTCTGGAAATCTCTGCTTAATCCAGAGGAAAATCGTTTTGTTCTCAAAGCCTGTTCACCTTCATGGATTTTTGGTAACAAGTTTGGGCACAAGTCTTTCCAGAGACAAAGAACAGGGCCTGCTACATACTTGCATGGGAGGAGGAGAGACAATAGAGGGGAACTCTCACAAAGCTCTCCATTCCCCGCATCTACAAACATGAACCATCAGAAAGAAAGTTCATCTCACAGTCACCGCGCAGACATCAACGGAGTGCCAGGCATTGTGCGAAGCACTGGAAGAAATAAGGAGCCGAACTAGACGTGAACCCCGCCCTCAGAGAGTCTTCCCCTAGAGCAGTGGGTGACAAGCAAAGGAGATTTGGGCTGTGCAGGGGACATTTGGCAATGGTGGGAGGTATTTTTGGTTGTCGCAACTGGAGGGGGTGGTACCACTGGCATCTAGTAGGTGGAGGCCAGGGATGCTGCTAAACAGCCTTCGATGCACAGGACAGCCCCACACAGCGAAGAATGATCCGGCCCAAAATGTCAATAGTGACAAGGGTGGGACATGAAAACTGCCAGCAAGGCAGAGGGAAGTGCCGGAGGCTCACCCGACAAAGATCACTGGAGGGAAACTCCAGCCAGAAAGAATCTTCCTGGGAGGTTTCCATCACAGCAGGATGTGATCTGGGACAAGGAGGAGCTGAGACTTGAGCTCACAGCCGTTTCCATGCAATTGCAGACATCGGTGGCCTGGAAAAGATGCGGAGAGCTGACATGAGCCAGCTCCGTCCGGCCTGACAAATGGAGCTAGAGCCAGCTGCTATCACCGAGGGCCTGCCACATAGAGAAGTGGCTTCTCCGTGAGCCTGGGGACTGGGGTGTGCGGCGGGGCTGCCCTTCTTCACCCAGGTCTGTGGTGCTGTTATCTCCCCAGTAATCAGTGACCAGGCTAGTCAGTCAAGGAAAACGGGTCCCTGGTAGCTCTCCATCCTGGCCTCACAGCAAGTCTACCCAGGGATGCTGATAGCTCCAGGAAAGGGCCCAGACGGGGTTTTTCGTTTTTTGTTTTTTAACTCCACAGGTAACTTTAATGTGCAGGCAGAGTGAGAGATTTGTTTTACCAAAAATCACATCTGCTTTTGCTGTGGAACATAATTCAGAACGATTTCCACGTTGGCTGCGTTGGATGGGAGAGGAATAATGGCAGGTGAGTCGGGTTTAGAAAGATAGGTGGGCTCTGGCTCAGCAGAGTAGGGAAGCACTTCTGTCATGACCTTGACCGCAGAGGGCATGGGATTAAAACCATGGGATGTGGTAATACCCCATTTCAAATTTCAAATATTAGAGGGGTCCTGTTCCCCAAGATATGAAGATCTGTATGTGGAAAATAGACCACATTAAAAGTTCGTGGGCTTCCCTGGCGGCACAGTGGTTAAGAATCTGCCTGCCAATACAGGGGACAGAGGTTCAAGCCCTGGTCCGGGAAGATCCCACATGCCACGGAGCAACTAAGCGCATGTGCTGCAACTACTGAGCCTGTGCTCTAGAGCCTGCGAGCCACAACTACTGAAACCCGCGTGCCTAGAGCCCGTGCTCCGCAACAAGAGAAGCCACTGCAATGAGAAGCCTGCGCACCACAACGAAGAGTAGCCCCCGCTCTCCACAACTAAAGTCCACACGCAGCAACAAAGACCCAACACAGCCAAAAATAAATAAATAAAATAAATAAATTTTAAGAAAATAGAAAAGAATTATCTGTGTAAAAAAAAAAAAAAGTTCGTGATTCACTTTTATTTTCAACCACTTCTAGGGCCCAGAAAATAAACTTTAATTTACAGAAAACCCAGCATTCTTAATGGCCGATACAGCCAAGGACTTCAAGTGTCTCTTTAGTTCCCACTCTTGTTGTGGGTGAGAGGAGGCGTCAGCCCACCTCCTCAAAGATTTTGGCAAGCTTCTCTCCAAGGCTACACACAGTCCCTGAGCCATCTTGTCTTCTCTGGTCGCTTCAGATGCCAGCTCTGTGCTGCCTACTCTCAGTTCTGTTCCCTGGGTGACCTTCCTCCAGCCAAGGTCTCCCAGTGAGTCAACATCCTCAAACTCAACACACCAACAACCACTATCCCACTCCCCTTCCTGGTCTCCCAAGCTGTATTTTCTACCTCGGTGACTAGCAGGCAAACCCACATCCACAACTCTCCTTCACCACCCCCACTTCCCAAGAGCCACTCGTTCCAGAAGGTTCTCAACATCTCCCATTCCAGCTCATTGTGGTCTTTCCCCAGTGCCTCCGTGTTAGCTCAGACCATCATCACTTCACACCTGGGCTGTAGCAAGAACCTCCTATGTGGTCCCCCTGGTCCATTCCTGCTCTCTTCTACTTCCTTCTCCACCTGGAAACCAGAGTGATCTTTCAAAAATGTATCAATGATAAGAGTTTATGACTCCTGGAGCGTTTACTGTATATTAGTCACCGTGCTGAGCTCTATACATGTATAATCTCTTTACACATACCATCTCTTTTAAAAGCTAAAACCCTATGAAAAAGATACTCTCATTATCCCCATTTCACAGATATGGAAGCTGAGGCACAGAGAGGTTAAGCATCTTGTCTGGGGTCATACAGCCTTTAAAAGGGAAAGCCTGCTCCAATGTTACTCTCTGGTTTAGAACCCTTCAATGACTCCCCAGATTTTGACCTTCAGGGCAAAGTGCACACTTTCAACTTGGTCACAGGATCCTTTGTGACTCAGGCTCTGCCTCTCTCCAGATTTATCACTCCCCGTGCTCCATTCTGACCCCACCCCCATGGAGCCTCCTAAAGCTACTCAAAGGTGCCTGGTGTGTCTTGCTGCTCTTTGTTCAAGCTGTTTCCTTCCCTAAGACCCTTCCCCATCCAGTCTGTTTGGCAGACACATTTCCCAAGGTTCAACTTAAAGGACGCCTCCTCCATGAAGCCTTTCCAGAGTGCGTCCTGCCCCCACCCCTTGGAGAACTGAACTCTTCCTCCCTTGGGCTTTGCTGTAGCCGGTCCCACACATCATGACCTCACTCGTCACCATGGGTGAGGACAGGGACAGAGTGTGCTCGTGTTCCATGGAGATTATTACTGTGGGGGCTGTGGCTTGACTGATTCATGCCACCTGGAGAGGGAGGTTTCTCACTGTCTCAGTGGTGTGGGCGACAGTGACCAGGGTGAAGCTGTTGTCCCTTAGTGTAAAGAAGAGTTCATGGGGGGCCAGCTGATATCCTTGGGCTGCACTATGGGGTGCGGTGCTGGGGACCCTCAGAGCCTGTGGAGTGGTTGTCCTGAGATCACAGGGAGCTCAGGAGAGGTGGGAGGAACTGGTCTCTGTCCTTTGGTTTCTAAATTCCTTGACTCCTCAAGGAGTCTTGTGAGACTAGAGCCCGTCCACGATGGGGTGGGATGTACCAGGTGGGACTGCAGCCCAGGCTCTGCCAGGCTCTCCTCTAACGCCCCGCAGCCTCGGCCGGTCCCCTCCTTGTGGGGCAGGCGTCTGCTCCTGCAGGCCCTCCTCGGGCTCCTCCTTTGGGACTCTGTTCCCAGGCCATCTCCCGGGCCTTTCCTCACCCTGGCTTTGGTGCATGGAAGCCCTGCCTCCCTCCCCAGCTCACTGCTTGAACAAGTCTGCTATTGCCTCCTGGCTTCAATGCACTTCACTTTAAAATGAAGCAACTGCTTGCTCCTGCACTTGCTGTGCTTGGCAATGGGTGCCAGGGGAGAACATGTGAGAAGGACTTCCATTTCCTTAGGACAAAGGATGCGGAGGAAGCCCCAGAGAGAATGAATATGAAGTCATCATTTTAGCTCAAGATGTTGGGAGCTGGGTCTCGGAAAGCCCGGCTGCTGCTGTTCCTATTCTCCTCCTCACACTTCTCCACCCCTTGGGCAACATCTGACACTGCTTAAGAAGATCAGCAAACCGGAGGGGCGTCCAGAGCCCACGTAACTCCTCTGCCACTACCCCACTGACCCTATGTCAGGGGCTCTCCCCTGAGCCCCTTGGGGGTGAGGGGTGACGAAGGCATGCAGGAAAGGTGTTGCAAAAGACTGAATCCGTCTAGAAAAAAAACTGTGCCATTGTTGACAAGGGATCAGGTTGGTCTGAGATTTTCTCAGCTGGTTCTTCCTCCAAATGTCTGCAATAGCGCCCTCTTTTGGCCCTCTGAGTCCTTGCCATGTGCCTCTCAGGGAATATATATTACAGTATTCTGAAACGCATCACAATACTTACAAACTATTGTACTTACTACAAAGGCATGTGCCTTTGCCCTATCCTTTCATATTCTTAGCTGCTTACAAACCAAAGCCGTCCACGTTATTAATCTCTGCATTCCCTGCACTTAGCATAGAGCCTGGCTCCTGATAGGTGCTCCACACGTGTTGACTAGACACAATTGTGAGATAGTGAAACAAGACGTCATTCCGTCATTTGCTTTCAACTCTTCCCTCATTATTGTTTATTATTATTATAGTACCTATTATTATATTCTTATTATTACTCTCTATAATGCTATTATTACTATAGGCAAGGGCACTAATGAAAGTCTGATGGATATAAAAGGGGAATAAACACAAGTCTGATGATACATCTCTCCCTCTCTCCTTTTCACCCTTCCTCTGTCTCCCCTTCTTTCTTTGGACCTTTGCATATGTTCTCCCCCTTCTTTGGAACTTCCTTCCTTTCATTCCTCCCCTGGATACTTCAATTCAGCCTTCAGAACCCCGCCCACATCACCCATTTCAGGAACTCTTCCCTCATCTTGCCCTGCAGTGCACTGAAGACACCTCCCTGGAATTTTTAGATCGTCTTCCACTGTGCGACACAGAGCTATAAATATCTCTTTATGTATCTATCTCTTCCACTAGAAGCCCAGCTCCTTGAAGGCAGGGCCTGAGATCCTTGCAATGCCTAGCATGGCAACATAAGTGTCCATTCACAGATTCAACACATGCTTTTTGAATGCCGAGTGTGTATCAGGCACTGGCGTCACATTGACAAACTACCCTTGTGGTGGCCAATCTCCAAGATGGCTCCCAATGGTCCTCACCTCCTGGGATTCACGCCCTCATATGGTTTCCTCCCAACTGAACTGAGATTGGATTGTGTGACCGATAGAGCATGCGGGATGACGTGTGGCTCTAATGCCCCGTAGCATAAGATTCTGTCATAAAGGCATTTTCAGCTTCCTTCATGGTCTCTTGGATTGTTTGCTCTAGGGGAAGCCAGCTGCCGTGTCAGGAAGGCAGTCAGTGCAGCCCTGACAAACGTCCATGGGGAAAGGAACCAACCTGGCAGACACTGTCAGCCACGTGAGTGAGCCTCTCCTTGGAGATGGAGCCTTCAGGTGACTAAAAGCCCACTGGCACCTGAGGTTCAACCTCAGGAGAGACCCCGAGCTGAACCACCCTACTGAGCCCCTCCCAAATTCCTGACCCACAGATATCATGATTCTCATTGTTTTAAAGTTTTTATATCACTAAGTTTGGGGGTGATTTGTTTTACAGCAATAAATGACTGATATAATCCTGTTGCCATGGAGTTTACATTCTAGTGGAAGAGATTACAGGAATAGAATTTATTTGTTCATTTATTCAGCACCACCAGACACTGCTGGGGTGCTGGAATTACAGTGGCACACAAGACACTGGACGAAGTCCCTGCATTCCTGGGGTTTACGTTCTATTGCAGACAGAAGAGAAAATAAACAAGTAAATCCTATAAAATATTAGATCAGAGTGCTAAGAATAAAAGAAAACTGAGCAAGTTGGTTGAGAGGGAGGGAATTGCAATTTAGACTATTTTGTACTAAACATTTTCCATCTTTATCTCAATACCCCCAAAACTTTCGAAGTAGGTAGTTTATCCCCATTTTACAGATGAGAAAATCGAAGGTCAGAAAAGTTAGATGATGAAGCCAACGTCAAACGGCTAGTATTTGGCTCACCCAGAGTGTAACCCAGGCCACTAGGACTCCAAAGCCAGTGCTCTTTGCAGTACCCCAAGCTGACCATTGTGGATTTCCCTTTCAGTGCTCACCCTGGCGCTCACCCTTCAGCGCGGCAGTGCTGAACATCAGCTAGGTGCTTGTAATGTCTTGGTGGAAGGAAGGCAGGGAAATGGCCTTTAGATAGGATTACCTCAAGTTGGAGGTGACCCTCAGCCTCTACTTCTTCTAACTCTGGAAAATGCCACGGTGCACTCAGATCCACTGGCAGGCTGGGAATATCCTCCCAGTCCCCTCAACGTCAGCTGCTCTAATTGTTTATAAAAGGTGACATCCACTCCCTCAAGCTGTTTCCTGCCCACTTCCCTTCCTGCTCTTCACTGAAAGAGCTACAGCTCTTCAGACCAAGCTCACCCTGTCCACCCTTCCTCATCCATCCTCACTCCCCTGGTGCCTCTTGATCCTCTTTCTTTCTTTTTTTTTTTTTTTTTTTTTGGCCTTCTTTTCTTGTGCCAAGACCACTAGAGGGAGATATACTAATACTCACTGGATGCTTACTATGTGCCAAGCTCCACATTCTCTGTGCTTTTCTCGCATGATTTCATTCGATGCTCATGACAACCCTTTGTAGAAGCCCCATTACTTTCCTCATTGAGGTTAAGGCTCAAGGTCATTTGGCTACTAGATGGCAGAGTTGGGATTCAATCCCATGTCCCTCTGAAGCCAGACTTCATTCTCTGGCCAAGGTCACCCACCAAACTGGAGGAGCTCTGAAAATGGGTGATTTTTGCGTTTAACATTCTTATTAATGTCTAACACAAATGATTAACTTGATAAACATTTATTAAGTGCCTAGTGTGTTAATCCCTGTGCTGTGATAGTGCTGTTAAGTCCTGTGCCCATGGGTTATCATGGAAGTATAGAGAGGGATGTTGAACAGACTGGCAAGTCAGGGCTGCCACCAGGTGATGCTAAGCTGAGCCCTGACAGTCTCAGAGGTGCCAGGCAGCAGACAGATGGAACAACATGTGCAAAGTCAGGGAGAGGGGGCTGAGAATGGCTCATTTCAGCATGTGGCTGGAGCTTACAGGAAGTATTAGGGAGCGATGAGCAACAGAATTAAGAGATGAGCAGGGGCCAGGTCTTCCCTGGTGGTGCAGTGGTTAAGAATTCACCTGCCAATGCAGGGGACATGGGTTCCAGCCCTGGTCCGGGAAGATCCCACATGCCACGGAGCAACTAAGCCCATGCACCACAACTACTGAGCCTGCGCTCTAGAGCCCACGAGGCACAACTACTGAGCCCGTGTGCCACAACTACTGAAGCCTGCACACCTAGAGCCCATGCTCCGCAACAAGAGAAGCCACCGCAATGAGAAGCCCACGCACTGCAACAAAGAGTAGCCCTGGCTCACTGCAACTAGAGAAAGCCTGTGTGCAGCAGCGAAGACCCAATGCAGCCAAAAATAAATAAATTAAATAAATAAATTTATTTAAAAAAAGAGATGAGCAGGGGCCAGATCTGTGCCAAGGTAAGGAATCTGCTCTCCATCTGGAAAGCGATGGAGAATGATTTAAGTGTTTTAGGTAAGGTACTGATATAACCAGATCTGCATAGTAGAAAAATTATTTCGTCAGTGGTATGGATGATACAGGGAAGACCAATTAGGGAGGATATTACAATGGTTTAGGCAAGAGATGCTGACTAGAGAAGAGACAGACAGAGGTGGAGGAACAGTGGGGGAGATTTATGAGAAGACTAGTTAAGACTTGGCACCTGCTTGGGTGTGGGGCAGTGGAGAAGGAAGGCACAGAGACTGAGTCCTCCAGCTTCCTGGTTTGGGCACATGGGTGGATGGTGGTCCCATGTGCTGAGATGGGAGTCAGGAGGAGGAGAAGGTCTAGGAAAGAGCTACTGTCATCTATTACCCCAGGCCCCTTAGGGCAATCCTTACTCCAGATGAGGAAAGCAGACTCAAAAGGCTGAGGTGATTTGCTCAAATTCACATGGCCACCCTAGTGTCAGAGGTGAGACTCAAACCAAGGTCTTTCTATTTATGGAAAAATTAGTGTCCCAGGCCTCAGCAGGTTTGCTTTGCAAGGAATGTAAGGAGACTCTTTGAGGTCTGGAGCAGGGCTGTGACATCATCAATCTATTCATTTAAATTATACTTTTTATTTCAAGATACTTACACATTCACATGCAGTTGTAAGAAATAATACAGAGAGATCCTGTGGACCCTCTTCCCATGTTCCCTCAGTTGTAACATCTTGCCTAACTATAGCACAACATCACAACCAAGATATCTCAGTGTGGTTTTGTGTTTTCCTGCGGGTAATGATGATGAACATCTTTTCATGTTCCTGTTAGCCATCTATATATCCTCTTCAGTGAAACGTTTGTTTAGGGTCTTTTGCTCATTTTCTGTTTTATTTTCTAACACTGTTTTATTGTTCTTTTTTTAAAAATAAATTTATTTATTATTTATTTTTGGCTGCATTGGGTCTTTGTTGCTGTGCAAAGCTTTCTCTAGTTGTGTCAAGTGGGGGCTACTCTTCGTTGCGCAGCTCGGGCTCTAGGTGCGTGGGCTTCAGTACTTGTGGCTCGTGGGCTCTACAGTGCAGGCTCAGTAATTGTGGCGCATGGGCTAAGGTGCTCTGCGGCATGTGGGATCTTCCCGGACCAGAGCTCGAACCCGTGTCCCCTGCATTGGCAGACGGATTCTTTACCACTGCGCCACCAGGGAAGCCCTATTGTTCATTTTTTAAAGTTCTTTATATATTCTAGATACAAGTCTTTTGTCAGATAAGTGACTTGCAAATATTTTCTCCCAGAGTACATACAGATTGTCTTTTCATTCTAACAGGGTCTTTCACAGAGCAAACTCTTTTAATTTTGATGACGTCCAACTGATCAATTTTTCGTTTTATAGATTGTGCTTTTTGTTGTCAAGTCTAAGAACTCTTTGCTTAGCCCTAGAGCCCATAGTTTTTCTCCTGTGGTTGTCTTGGACAGTGGAAGAGTAAACTGATGAAATAAATGTAGGGTTGCTGGGTAGAACTGAGAGCCCACTTGAGATTCAAGCGTGGGAGGCAAAGGAGTGAGAGAGGGAAGAGGCTTCAAGTTACTTTCTATTCCCTGGAGAGTACACTATCGGGTAGAAGTTCCTTTCCCTTCTAGCCTGACTGATGTGAGCACAGCAGAGGCCATCTTGGCAACATGACTCAAGGCCTGGGCTTCTCCCTTCCCTAAGGATACTCATAGACTCTGAAAGAATCTAGTTCTTTTTATTCACAACAATGTACTTTCACTACATCATCATGACTTACTTCTCACAACAACTCTGTAAGGAAGATATTATTACCCCCTTTTACAGAAGATACAACTGAGACCCAGAGAAGGGCTGGGACTAAACACAAATCTCCTGATATCAAGAGGAATGATTATTCTCCTCTACCAGCTGACTCTGAATCTCTACTGCTAGTTATTGCTTGAGGTCAGTGGTTCTTAACCATCAAATGATGGTTCATGGACCCCCAGCATCCCCAAGACCTTTTTCAGAGGGTCTTCAAGGTCAAAGCTATTTCCCTGATAAAACTAAGATGTTACTTGCTTTTTGCTGTGTTGACATTTTAACTGATGGTGCAAAAGCAAAGGCGGGGGGTGGGGGGCAGTGAAACTGCTGGTATCTTAGCACGAACCAAGGCAGTGGCACCAACCTATACTGGTTGTCATTGTATTCTTCACCCCCATGCACTCACAGGGGAGAAAATAGCCAGTTTCACACTAATGTGTAATTAAATGGGAACTACACAAAGAGCATTTCTGCTGCATACCAAAATAAGATGGTTTGTCTTAAGGAAAATCTTCTGCAAATATATGAGTTGCAAGCTAACTTGTTCTCTCTTTTTTCCCCCATGGAATACAATTTTGTACTTGAGATAATGACTGACAAACTATAGTTATTCAGACTTAGGTATCTAGCGGACATTTTCTTAACAAACAAAGTAAGCCCATCACACAAAGGAAAGCAACTGACTATATTTGTTGCTAATGATAAAACTTGAGCTTTTGAGTGAAAATTAGAATTTGGGGGAAAAAATTCACTTGCTGCTATGAGCCTGACAGCTTTCCAATACTGAAATACTTTTTTGATGATATCAGTGGTAATATTAATAAATGTGATTTGTTTGATATTGTGTAAAGAAATGTGCTTACACGTAGAGGAGCTGTATAACTCAGTACACTAATAGTTTCCAAGTGACCAATGCATGATGGCACAAATCAGCACGGGTCAAAGATCCATTCAAAGTGTAAGATCAATCAATGGGTTTTAATATGACAGAATATGAACAATTCATTGGTATAATTTCAGACTCCACATTGCAACTAATCTTTAGGAAACTTTCATTTGTCAAGTTTTGCGGGTATCAAAGAGGAATATCCACAGTTATCTGAAGAGGCTGTTAAAATACTCCTCCCTTCCCACTACCTAGCTGTGAGAGGTTGGACATCTTACATGCGTTTCAACTAAAAAGAAAAAAACATGTTGGAAGAGACTAAACGCAGAGGCACGTTGGAGAATCCAGCTGTCTTCCATTAAGCCAGACAGTGCAACGGACAGCTGAGCCCCAGCCAGCGCTGGCTTCCCCTCACTCGCAGCTCTTGTCTGGTGGGTCTCTCAGTTTCCTCAATCTCTTTACAACTCCCTCCCCAAACTGGGGTCCCAGTTTGACCCCGCTGACCCCAGCAAATCTCTAACATTTCCTAGGGGTGAGGATCAGCCTTCCCTAATCGCTACTGGCTCCCAGGGGGTCAGGGGTGCCTCCAAACTTCTGTCTCAGGACAGGGGTCCCAGGGTCCTGCAGCCAAGAAGATGAAATCTAACCTACCCTGGGGGAGGGTTATGGGCCCTTCAAATATATCTCACACCCAGTGGGGGAGTCTGAGCTTGAGGACCTCCCAAGTCTCTGCCTCCAACTCCCAAAGTGGGTTCTGGGCCCCTTCACTTGGGACTCACTTCCCATCGGGGACAGGAAGATGATATTTGCTGGAGATAAAAATCAAAAAAACAACTAACAACAATGACAAAAGCATCTTTTACATTAAAGATGTAAAACTGCAAAATGATCTTTACACTAAATTTTAATTTTTAAATTAATAAATATTTTAAAAATTCCTCTGCTTCAATTTTTATTATTGCAAATATAGATAGGCACAACCCATATAAACAAAAGCTCTCTTAGGTCTTCAGTAATTTTTAAGCACGTAAAGGGGACCAAACAGTTGGAGCAGAACTGCTTTATGCTAAATTGGTGAAGGCTCCTATTAGCCACTGTGACCAAGTGATGCGTCCTTCAGCATGAGCATCCTTTTCTAGATTATTCTCTGACCACAGGCTTCAATCTGACCCTGAAATAAGGGACTTTATTTCAAAGGACAGCTGAGCATGTTAACAGGGGACCCAGGGTTCCGATAACGGTCCGCACCCTTTCTGTCTCCCTTTCCTGCTCACTCTCCTACTGGAAAGAACGTGGGCCTTGAAGCAAGCAGACCTTGGGCTCAGTGTCAGCCCTGCTTTCAGCCGACAAGGGGACCCTAGGCAAGTCTCTTAATTCTCTGTTCTCCATCAAGTAAGAAGTAATATTGCCCACCTTCCCTTACTGAGATTGGTTTGAGGATTAAACAAAGTAATGGAGACAAATCTGGAAAGTGCTTATAAATATAAGTGATGACCACTTTCCAACAAAGAATTGTCATGTAGATTTACGGCCATTCATTTAATATTTAGCAAAAATGTGGCCTAACGCAGGCCCTGAATGCAAAGACAACAATGCAGAGTTCTAGCCTGCATCCTGCATCTTTCGGTCGAGCGGGGAAGATGAGTATAAACAATAGCGAAACAGTGTGAAGAGGTAGAAGATCTTTGACATCTTAACCCGAATTTCCCCCCAAGCATCCACTCAAGCTTCGTCCTGCCTTGTGACCACTTTCTCTTTATAAAACGGCTGGAGCTGCATCTGTACCTCAGCACAGGGCTGATACTGAAGAACTAGAGAGAAAGTTTCTGAGTGTTTTGTCAAAAGCCTGTCCTTGAGGAAACTGGAGGTTTAGAAATCCAAAGGGAAACAGGGTAAAGCTTCCCCCTCCTCATCCGAGCCTAGAAACGAGTCTTTGGGGGCACCCTGAAGGGGAGATGTCAGTGGAGCCCGTGGGGCCCAAGATGAAAGCTCTCAACAAAGAGGCACCATATAAAGGAGCCAGCGTTCTAGACCCAGCTGGTCTCCATCCAGCAAACAGCACCCAACATCAGAACCAGGGAGTTCCTGGAAACTTGAGCAGTGTCTGTAGCCTGTGCCCTTTCTGTTCCTCAGAACATCACAGATGGCCAGTGCTGGGGATCAATACTCTTTGTCCTTCTCCTTGGCCTCTGAACTTCTTACTAGCAACCAGCATACTGTCCTTTGCTAATCAGCAGAAGTGGTGCCCATGTGCGCCCGCAAGACTTTGCTCAATCTCATTCTGATAATCTTGTAGAGACAACCTTCTTTCTAATGTCCAAAGGCTCTGAATAGTTGAGGGTAGAAGGACAAGCCTCATAGGCTTGTGCCTCGGTGATACCAAATGGAAGCAGCCCAAGGTCTCTCTGTTTCCAGTGGGATAAAAGCTCAAACAGAAATGGGCAGGGAGCAGCAAGAGTACAGAGGAAGTGATTCATTCTTCCAGGCCTTCCTGGGCAGGAAGCGAGTGGGAGGAAGAGGGTCAGGGAAGCCTTCACAGAAGAGGTGACATTTGAACTGGGTGTGGATGCTGCTCTGAAAATCAGCCACCAGTCATCTCACAGATGTCAGCCTGTCCAATCCAAGAAGAAGAGGCTGTTTCCTGGGAAAGAGGAGCCCGTGGAGAAGGCACCAGTAGGAACCAGAAGCCAGAAGAAGATCCAGCAGACACCGGTTCTTCTTTAGAAAATGTTGTGTGGCTTTTTCAGAGCATAGATACTTCCCTATTTATGTAGCTACCCACTAACAAATAGTGACTGACACTCCTTGTGCTGGGTTCTAGGACGGGTAAGCAGTATAAGGGCACAGGTGATTTATTGGCTGCTCAATACACGTCAGGCACTGTGCTCCAGCCCTGAAAGGAAAGGGTGTCACTGCCCCTTCCCCTTCTGTCCCCTCCACTGGCAGGAATGAGGATATGGCTATGAGCTATTTTGGGCCATATAAATGAGGTGACACCTAGGGATGGCAAAATAGGTGACTCTGTGGAGCAGAGACACTATACCAACTTCAAGTTTTACCTGAGAGAAAAATAAACTTCTGTTATGTCATCTGGAGTTTCTCATATATAATATATCTCTATATCCTAATATATTATAGCCTAAAAAATATAGGGGAAGAAAACATTGAACAAATCCTCACTCAAGTATACAATTTGTATAAATACAAATTATAACAAATGCAATGAAAAAGACACACATAGACTATTTCCTGAGAGAATGTAGTTGAAGGGGGGCTAATAACTGTCACCCAAGGAGAGCTTTTGTCTTAGTTCAGGCTACTATAACAAAATACCATAGACTGGCTGGCCTAACCAACAAACATTTCTTTCTCATAGTTCTGGAGTCTGGGAAGTCCACAATCAAAGTGCTGGCAGATTTGTTATCTGATGAGGGCCTTCTTCCCGGCTTTCAGGCAGCTGCCTTCTCACTGTGTCCTCACATGACAGAGGGAAAGAGGGCTCTTGTCTCTTCCTCTTCCATCACATGGGCCCCACCCTTGTGACTTCACCTAAACCTAATTACCTCCCAAAGGCCCCACCCCCAAATAACACCACCTTGTGGGTTAGGGCTTCAAGATATGAATTTGGGGGCAGGGGACACAAATATTTATTCATAGCAGCTTCTCAGAGAAAGGGATTTTGCTGAGACCGATGGCATGGGTAGGGTTTTGGTCAGGGAAAAACAGAAGAACAAGGAGACAGCACCTGAGCCACAGAGCATTTGAGCACTGCTGGGACCCCAAGAAGGGTCAGGTGAGCAGAGCCCCTCTGTGCTGAACCTTCAGTCTGTCCTCCATCTCACAATCCTCCATCTCACCATGGGTGTCCCCCACCCATGGTGATGTAGCCTGGGCACCTCAGAACCTAGATGGAAGGCAGCACAGCTGATTCCAGTCCAAATACCTCTTGAAGGGATGGCTGAGGTGCCTCTGGAGGACGAATACAAACCCTCTTCCAGGAGGGAGCCCCAAGTCCAGCCAAGAAGCTGGATGTGCAGCTGGGGCCCAGGAGCAAGTGTGAGCCCAGCAGGAAGAGGAATGGGTCAGGAGATGAGGAGCCAGACAGGTGTGCAAACTGAGGCTCTAAGGATGACTTCAGACGTGACCTGGCTGGACACCAGGATTGCTTTGTATTGGGGGCTCGATGTGTAAGCGTGGCTTGTGGGCTCACTGCCATTTCTAAGTGTGGGCAGGATGCAGCCACAAATGCTCTCAGTACAGAATCTCACCTCACCCTCACACACTGAGTTTATGAGGTGGGCGTTGTCTCCATTTTACACATGAAAATACTGAGGCTCAGAGAGGAGAAGATAATTGTCCAAAGTCACTGAGTGGGTAGTGGGGCCTGGGGTGGGGGTGGATCGAGGGCTTGTCTAATCCCCCCATAACTCAAGGCCATGCAGGGGAACACAACACATCCAATCTGTCCAGAAGAGCATCTGGGCAGAGTGTTGCAGACTCTTGGCCTAGTAACCAAAGATGGGCTGCAGCTGTGTTCGATTTCTCCGGCCAAAGATTTAAACAAACCAAACCACTGAATGTGAAGCCTGTAGGCAGGGCACGGTCTACATCTGTCATAATCTCCCCCATTACTCTCTCGTTCACTGGCTGCCTGGTCCCAAAGGCAGCTGAGTGTCAATGTGGCCTCCATTCTAGAAAAACCTTTCTTTAGCCCCAGAAGCCAGTTGAGCAAGTTTTCCTGAGGCCTTCTCCAGTCACTGTGGGATGCATCAGAGACTGGGAGCCTAAGTACTCACTTAAGCTTTTAGATATCTGCCATCTAATATGCACAGACCTTTCTCCTATCCAAGAGGGTAACGCATGTAGGCAAGGACTCTGCTTTGTGAATTAGCCATGATGTGCACCCTGCAAGCGAGTTAAGAAAGACCAAACGGGCTGGGTTCTTTCCTGGACTTCTTCAGGAACAGGAGGCAGTCGCATTTTCCAGAGCTAGAAGGCTACAGGTCAGCAATTGGGACATGTTGAGGTGGAAGGTTTGAGGGAGTGGGCTGAGAATCCTCTCTGTGTCTTCTTCCTGTGCTTTGCCAAGCTTGCTAGCTCCCCATTGGCCAAGCACTTGGGTTTCCATTGTAGACCCCATCTGTCTGGTCTGGAGTTTAACCAGACACCACCAACAGGCCCACAGTTTCCTTTGCAAAGCTTTGGCCTCTGAATCCCTGGAGCGTTTGGAGGCACAATTTGCAGACCCCATCTTGTCATCTAGGGTAGCAGCCACCTAGCCCACATGAGAGCTAAAGAACTTTGAGTTCTGCTTCCAAGATGCCATGGGCAAGGGACATCATTTTCCTGAACTCAAAATAGCTGTCTGCGTGTTAACCACTTTTGTTTTTTTAGATGAAAGCAACTACTTAGAAAAAAAAAAACCAAAACCAAAATAAATGTGTCAGTGGTATGTCTAATGAAAACCTGGAAATGAGGGTTTTATGTCCCATGAATGCCTTGAAAATTAAAGTTTAGCAAAAATGATTAGATGGGGGGGTGGAGTCACCGAGAAGACAGCACTTGTCTCTGTGAATTTGGGCTTCTGATGAGGGGACAGCACTCATCTTTAACCCAAGCCTCACCCCTTGAAAAATAGTTTATGCTCCAACGAAATAGGCAGGAATGGGTGGGGCTCCCAGGCTTATGAGATTTCAACTCATTCAAACAATAACAGCAAAGTGAAGCATGATTTGCCCTGGGTCATAGTCTAACTGCCTCTGAGTAAGCAGGTCCTGAATATGCTATTTTTCAAAATCTCAAATCTGTTTCCCTGTGTCTCTTTTGAATTTCCTCTTCTATAACATGTATTTATATCCTGCCTATTATAAGCTGACAAGAACAATCACTAGCATTATCTGTTTCCTCTCAGATCCTGCTGTAATTCACTTACCTTCTTCCCACGGTTGTTTTTTTTTTTTCTCCTTGCCATCAACCTAAACTGTCTTATGATGATGAAGGGAGGAGAGAGGTGGCACCTTTGGACATTATTAAACACAAAGTGATTTGGTCCTGAATACCTGGAAGGAGTTTGGTAAATTCATTTGCTCATTTGTTCATCCCATCGAGAACTTACTTAGAGGTTACTACACATAGGCCATTTGCCAGGCAGTAGGAATGAAGCAGAAAACAAGATACAGTCCCTTTCCCTTAAGAAACTCACACTCTAGTGGAACATGCAGACAAATACTCCAGGTATTTACAAGAGAGGGTGCTGTGAATAAGCTTGACTGTTACTGCTGGTTTTAGTTAAAGAAAGAAGAGGGATGATTTCTGTTGATTTGACCTGATTGAAGTTGTCAAGGCATTTTCATTACTGACAATAATGTATTAAGGACCCTCTAAAGGCAAAGCAAGGCTTTGATGTATAGTCACGATTTGCCCAAAGATCACCAGTGCCTTCAGTTTTAGCTCTAAGGATACGATCTTTGACTCCTTCTACTAACACTAGGAGGAAGGGAGAGGAGGAAAAAGCATAGTAAAGTTAGGAAGTGAGTGCAAGGTGGGAAACTTCTTAGGCCATCAGACATTAGAAGGACCCTCTCTCTTACGTGTTCTGCGTGCACTGCAGTGGAGTTCAGTGCAATCGCCCACCTGGGAGATACTGAAGGAGAGGAGCTGGTCTGCGATGGTGATGCACCAAATCCTGAAGGCAGGGAAGCAGGGATGGCAAATTCACGGCACCCACGCTATTACTCCCCTCACCAGCACCCATGGCAAACAACAGCAAACAGGTCAGGCCACCTGATCTCAACTGGAGCTACTCATCAGAACCAACTCTTCTCTGACTCTGATGAGGATCCTCATCAGAGTCTCCTAAGTATGTTACACAACTCATCCCACTGTAGATGCATAAGAAAGAAGTGAATCCATTACAATTAGTGCCTTGGGGCATCGGGGCTTAATTCTCTGAGGAACCCCAAATACAGCTGGGCAATCCTCCTCAAAGGGCAGCATTCAGCACCAGCTGCCTATCCCAGCAGCTGAAGTTTATTCGCCACCTTGGACACCTGGCTCCCTGAGGGAAATGTAGGAAAGGCTACAAAAAGAGTGAGAAATAAGTTTTCCACTAGGGGCATCTGAGAGTCATTTTGGATACTCAGTGCTCAGGTGGAGGAGGAAGACACAAAAGGAAAGTCTCCTCATCGCTCTGCCGTATTTCCTAGACTTTTAGATGCTGTGGTAGAATTCTAAGATGGCCCTCAGGATTCCTGCCCCCAGGTGTCCTCACTAGGGATAACCCCCTCCCCTTGAGGGTGGCCGGGACTTGAGAGCATGAGGCATTTCACTCCTGTGATTAGGTCATGCTGCTGCGTGGCAACCGTGAAGGGACTTTGCAGATGTCCCTGATTACCTGACTTCGAGCTAATGGAAAGGGAGATTATCCTGGTGGGCCTGACCCAATCAGGTAAACCCTTTAAGTGAGGGTTTAGAGGCAGAAGAGCTCAGAGAGGTTCAAAGCAGCAGACACCCTCTCCATGGTCCTTGAAGAAGCAAATTACCATGTTTGAAGAGGGTCGGATGGCAGGGGACTGTAGGCGGCCTCAAGACGCTGAGGGACTCAGCCCTACAGCTGCAAGGAACTGAGTTCTGCCAACAACTGGTGCGCTTAGAAAAGGACCCCTGCACTCAGGGGAAACAGCAGCCCTTGCTGCCAACACTTGGATTTCAGTTTTGTGAGACTCTGAGTTGAGAAACCCAGGCGAGCCCACAGGAACTGTGAGAGGACAAATGGGCATTGTTTTAAACTGCTAAATTGTGGTCCACAGTGATAGAAAACTAACAGAGACTGTATTTACTGTAAGATATGCCACTGATTCTAAGACGTACCATTGACTTTATAACATTTGGGGAAACAACACAACTACAGCATTAAATGTTCCAATCAATTATAAGGCATAAATTGAAAGATATTCTGATTTAGAAGTAATAAAATGAAAAAATGTGTATCTTGGTATTAAAGAAACATGTATTATTACATTTGTGAAGCACCAAAAAAATTTCCAATCCTTTTCACATATGACTTACTTAGTACTCCTAACAACTCTGTGATTGTTGAGAGGGGAGGTTTCATGATGAGAAAGCTGAGGTACAGAGAAGTTAATGACATTCCAAGTGATAACACTAGACAGAGCCTGGACCAGAATCCAGGCTTGCACTTTCCGTTATACCGGGGCCTGACCATCACGTCTCATTTTGCCAACATCTAACACCACTTCAAGGAGAATCTGTGCCACCAACAGGCTTGCTCAGGGGACAGCCACCGAGGCCAAATTTTCCTCCAACTGAGCCTGTCACTTCTGAATGAACCTGATTAGATTGGAAGTATGTACCAGTCCCAAGGCAGCCAAACCACAGTGTAAGTTATCACATATGGAATGGGTCAACTCAAAAAGATGAGCTGGGCTCATCAGATTCCCCCTCGTGAGGCATTAATTCAGTAGTAGAGCGGGACCGTCACATGCGCCATGGGCGAACAGAAGCGGTGTGGGAGCAGATGCCAGGTGTAACGAGAGGCTACCCAAAGGCACGAGGAAAGCAGAGCAATGAAGGAAGCAGAGGAGCCATATGAATGAGACAATGGAGCCCATGAGAAGATCATCCCTGGAACTGCTTCTGTTTCAGACATGCCCCCAAAATCCCAATCACAGCCCTTCTGTGTCCTTAAAATCCTCTCTGCAACTTTTCTGAGAAACTTGGGCAAGTCTCTGTTCATTGCAACTGTATCATTTATAAATTCATGATCCATGTGGTCCAGTTCAGAAGTAGAGTTATGGTTAAAGAAACATAGTTCATGCAAAAAATCAATGTCAAAATAACCTGTATTTATCAAACACGATGAATACTTTTCTCCCCTAATGGCCACTGTCTTCACACACTACAGCTGCACGTGTTCTCAATAATCCCCCATGAACTACTCCTAGCTCTGCTTCCCGCGTGCATCTTACTGTCTTCCTGTCTTCTCCATCGTCTTATGATTACCCAGCACAAAAGCCCAAGAACTGGTCTAGCGAGACCAGGTCCTCCTTGGAGGGTGGAGGCGGACAAGGACCTAAGTAGTCCAAGTCAGAATCTTCCTTAATGAGCAGAGGGTGGGAAAACATATGAGAACACTCATATTTCAATCATTATTTACCCTGTCATCACACAGCCAAGGGAAAAAACCATAACTAAAACAATCTAATTTTGAAATCATGGCCACTGTAAGCATATGCCATGAATATTAGGGACTGTGTTTACGGGTTGCACATAGACTTATTCTGAATTTTCTGGGGGTAAGACTTGTCAAATGATCTGGTGAAATGGCGAAGACGATCATGTCATCCAAATAAAGCAGCTAGTGAATATGCAACAGGATTGGGGTGGGTGGGAGAAGGTGTGGCTGAGTGTGAGTTCCTGTTTGTCTTAGGAGGCTCAGAATATCAGTTCAAATGCTACCACCAATAATACGGTCACTGGAAGCAGCTAAAACATTTTTTTGAAGTTATTTCTGTCCTTAGAGTATATCTCACTCGTGATGAATAGTCAAATCAGTGAGTTTTAAAGAACTAGTTCCTTTCTGAGTGATTACAACACCAGCTAGATGCACAATTAGGTTCATTTATTTCATTTCACTTTTGACATTTATAAACTGCTTTTTAAATTTAGTTTTCTATGAAATGAAATTTCAAATTTTAATTTTTTAATAATATATTTACATGGTTCCAAAGTCAGACGTGCAAAACTGATTTTTCATTTACTTCATCTCAGTTTTATGTGACCACGTTGGGGCTTTTAACAGCTTCCTTCCACCCAGCAGTGTGGTTACAATTAGTTTCCATTTCTATTAGTTTCCATTTCAGAGTCTGCTTCCCATGGAACTGAACATGTGGCAACCTGTGTCAGAAGAGTCTGAGGAATGGTCTTAGGAAACAGGCTCTGAGAACTCCATCCTGGGGGTGGGTGGAGCCTTAACCCCCAGCACATGTGCACCAGTGCAATTATTAACACAGTCCCAGCTGTGAACTGGGATGGTTCACCACATGGGGACAATGTATCAGGCTGAGAAATATGTGGACAATTATATTTAATATAAGTATAATAAAATAGAATTGGATAGCTATTGATGGAGAAAATGGATGCTTTAGAAAAGAAAAAAAAAATGATAAAATACTAATGGTGGTTTATTAGCAATTAAAGGCTAAGTGTGAAAGCCAGAGGGCCTCTTGCCAGCAAATAAGAAACTCTCATCTCTCAAAGCCAGGAGAGAAGATGCAGCTGAAGATGAGGACGAGGCCTTAATCATAAGAGGAGTCAAGCTCCCAAGGAGGTTAAACTCCCAAATAAGGCAGGTCTGCTATGCCCAAGTCAGGCTCTGATAAGAAAGAATGGGACCCTGAGATGAGACAGGGACACTGATGTTGATGCATTAGAAAATATGGGATACCCTGGAGCCCTCTGGCCTGCAGAAGTTGCCCACTCCTCCCTGTTAAAGGCTATCCCCCCAACCTAGGAGATGACTCAGAGGCCTCCCCGTCTTGTAACTCACCCTCCTCGGGATCTACCTCCACCTTCCTCCTAGCACTAGACCAGTAGCTGTTAGGGTTAAGTCACAACATAAACCAGACGGGGGAGTTCTGAGTCTACTAGGGGAGAAATGGAATTATCCACTCAATGAACTGACTGCATGACGCAGCCAACATGTACAGGCAGAAGCAAGAGAGTGGGGACTGGATCCTGAGGGTCCTGGATCCAGGGGGTCAGAATATCAGGTTGGGTAAGGTGGAGCTTATCAATGTGAGAGCACTCTATCATGATACAGGATTTAATATCCTGGCAAGGACTATAAAAGATGGTGCTAGCATACCGCTAGAATAGCCCTTGGAAGCTTGGAAAAAGCAATAGCCAACACCAAGTGACAGAGAAATACCAAATCACCATGGCAGGTATGGAAGAAGGAATCAAAATTTCAGGAAGTGGGCATGTTAGAAGGGATCTACTCTTAAGGTCTGAAAACCTCCTGAGGAGAGGAAACTCTACCAAAGTGGTAGGAAATGTTCCGGTGTAAGGGTCACTGGCATTTCTGAGAAGCTCGGTGGTGACCCTCATCTAATGACCCAAGCTGACCACAGGAGATGCAGTAACAGAACTGGGCTCCCTGGGGGTGAGTGATTCTAAAATAATAGAGGCCAGGTAATGTTTAACCAACAAAGGAAAGTGGATGCAGTTGTTATAATGAGTGGCAAGGTGGTAGTGCATCCTGGGGAACTGGGGGAGTCCAGGGTGATGAACTATTTTGTTTTGCACGGGGACTAAGGGATTTCCAGGGATGCAGGAGGTTGTTCAGTGTTTAAACAGGGACAGCCCTGGGAAAATCAGGATGGTTGACCAAACTAGGGGTGACCCATATAGAGCTATGGAGACCTATGGCCATTTACTCAAGTAATCCTACCTTGGGGAAAGGCAGATATCCAAATATCTCAAGGACTGTTGGACACAGGTCTAAGTTATTGGTATCTGAGAACTGAAGTGTCAGCTGGCCCCTCAGGATATTAGGGGCTTATGGGGACCAGGTAATAAATTGAGTCTGGCTCACTGTGGGTCCAGTACGTCCACGGACAAACCTAGTGGTCAGTCCCCAAATATGTAATTTTAATAGCTATACTTGGCAGTTCACTGAGCATCCACATTGGTTCCTTGGTTTGTGGGGTAAGAGCTATTATAATGGGAAAGATCCAGTGGAAGCTTTTGAAATTGGCCCTCCCCACAGCCAACATGGTTAATCCAGAATAATCCCAAATATCATTGTATCCTTGGGAGGACAGCAGAGATCAGTGCCTCCTTTAAAGACCCAAAGGCTGAGAGGCAGTGAGCCCTACCGTGACGCCTCCAAAGCCAGATGCATCCCGGAGGATGCCAGTGGCCTTCTGCAAAACAGTGGCCTCAACTGCAACTGCCATGTCAGAAATAGGATCTTAATTAGATTAGACTACATGCTCCCAGGCACACAGTGTGTTGCCATTGACCTAGTGAATGCGTTCTTTTTGATCCCTACTAGAAGGGAGAATGAAAAGCAGTCTGCATTCACTTGAAATGGACAGTAGTATCCATTTACAATCTGGCCTCATAGGGAGGAATGAAACTATATGCCAAGTGAGCATCAGGACGGAGCTAATATATGCCAAGGTGACCTGGACTGTCTAGACGTTTCAAAGTGTGTCACACTGGTTCACGGTACTGATGACATCATGTTAATCAGACCAGATGAGTAAGAAGTGGCAAATACATGGGAGGTGTTGGTAAGCCGCAAGTGGTCAAGAAGGCAGGAAATACGTTCTGTGAAGATCCAGCGGCCTATCCCGTCAGTGAAGACGTCCCAATGTAGAAGGCACGTGGACAAATGCAACAGTTACAGAGAAGGGCAGGGTGTCCAGGGGCTCAGGCCACTTGCATGAGGGTCTGTCACTCCACCAGGTAAGCCAACTAGATCAGCAGAGATGTTAGCTGAGGGCGAGGGTGATCCGGGATGGGTATTGGAGAAGGGGGACTGTGCGTATAAGGTGCTACCTCGGGCCAGGCGACAGTAGTAGGGGCTGAAGTTCACCCCATTCACTTTTCCTTTATATTAAATAAAAGAGTCTAAGTGGCACAGGGTAGAGTTTAGGGGACTCTGAGTTACACCATCCAGACCCTCTCCTTCGGGATTGAAGCAGCATTTCTCTGGTGGCTGAAAGTGTTAATAACAGACAGCTCAGCTGGGCTCCCCACTCCACCCCGCGACTGCCACAATGGTCCTTAGGTGGAGAGGGCTCCTCACCCGAGGTCACAGCTCCTTCCCCGAGTGGCCTGCATGCCATGACTGCTTAACACAGGGCTCTAATTGCTGGGTCCTTTGCCCCATTTGAGGACAACTCCTCAGTGCCATCCTCAGCTGCGGGGTCTCCCTGGCTGGGCTGAGGTTTCTGTTTCGACTGGATCACAGACCAACTTTTTCCTTTGCTCCTTTCACTCTTCCACAGGCATTGATCCCCAAAGCATCCCACATGCAAATCTCCATCTCAGACTCTGCTTCCCATGGAACCGAACCTCCAACACAATAACCTCACACATCTAATTTTTTGTTAGAAAAGATATATTCAAAAAATATCTGAAACTTCAGCTTTTCAAAACCTCAAACATCACATATGAATGAGAAGCCTCTAATGCCATCACATGGTAATACAATTACCATTATTGGCACTTAACAAAGAAAAAGCAGGGGCTTCCCTGGTGGCGCAGTGGTTGACAGTCCACCTGCCGATGCAGGGGACACGGGTTCATGCCCCGGTCCGGGAAGATCCCACATGCCGCGGAGCGGCTAGGACCGTGAGCCATGGCCGCTGAGCCTGCGAGTCTGGAGCCTGTGCTCCGCAACGGGAGACGCCACAACAGAGAGAGGCCCGCATACCACAAAAAAAAAAAAAAAAAGAAAGAAAGAAAAAGCAGGGGTGGGGAGAGTGCAGGGAGTTATGTCATTGCCAGCATGTTACCAGGCATGAGAGACCTTTCTGTTACCCCTGAAAAGAGGGAAAGGAATGCATGACTGATATGATCCTGGAATCATAAAAGTGCTTCAAAGGAAAATTACAGCAACACAGGCTCTATATGGAAAACAACAAATTGCTGAGGGCTAGGCCCTAAACAAGGCTCTTTCCCGAATCATCTCACTTAGTCTTTGCAATTACTCTTGGAAGTGGGTAAGACAGTCACTGTCACTTTGCAGATGAGAAAACTGAGGCATAGCAAGGCTAAGCCATTTGTCGAAAATCACACAACCAATCAATGGTGGAGTCTGTGAACCCCAGACTTTGATTTCTGAGCCTGTGAGCTACAAGAGGCTCTCCTGCCTCCACACAGGTAAACACCAGGACACCTGGGCACTAAGCATTACATTGTCTAATTCCTTTCCAAGCCAAACTCTTCTATCTGAATTATTTACACCCTAGGAACACATACTTTATTTTTATTAGATACTACTAATGGGAAAAGAAAAGGATTCCATTACAGAAGTTACTTTACATTCTTGCTTACTGGAACATACCAATTCTGTGTAAAAAATGCTATTTCTACGAATCTGGCTCAACTACTCAAACTCTGGCTTGACAGAGAGGTAACACCCGTGATGGGCTTTAATATTATCCCATTCAATAACTATCCATATGGTGAGCTCTGGTGTTCAGGAGCTATTGGCTTACAGTGTTTTATTACGTTTAAAGAAAATGTTTTATTGCATTTTTTAAAAAACTCGTAGCAATTTACACTCTCATCAGAAGTACGTATTTACAGGGATTGTAATTAATGAAGGAAAAAAAATTGATGCAGATACTAGCAATGCCCAGGGACTCATGAGATATGTCATTGTCATAATTTTTCCTAAGCAAAACTTTTCTACCAAATTATTTCTCCTTAAAACATATACTTTATTTTTTTGTAATGGAAGCTGATTTTAAAAAGGATTTACTGGGTATTCCCTGGTGGCGCAGTGGTTAAGACTCCATGCTCCCAATGCAGGGGGCCCAGGTTTGTTCCCTGGTCGGGGAACTAGATCCCACATGCATGCCACAACCAAGGTGTCTGCCTGCCACAACTAAGACCTGGCACAACCAAATAATAAATAAATAAATTAATTAATTAATTATTTTAAAAAAAGGATTTACTTCACAGAAATGTACTTTGTATAAATATATGTAGAACATATAAATTTTGCATGATAAATGATATTTCTATTAATACAGCCTTAAAATTAATATGTAATCTACATATAAATGTATAAACATTAAATAATATATACATATACTTTAGCATTTATTGAGTGTTTACTGTGTGCCAGGCACTGTTCTGAAGTGTGTTAACTCATTTAATCCTCACTCTCAAATAACTCATAAATAAACTCATGAATGACTCAAAAGATAATAACTCATAAATCCTATGAGAAGAGAATGTATTACATTTTATAAAGAGAATATAGGGCTTTGTACAGAGGAGGAAACTGAGGCACAGCAAAGTTGATGAACATGACCAAGAAGCATACAGGCAATGACTGGCAAAGCTGGGTTTCAAAGTCAGGCACTCTGACCCCAGAGGACTCCGTTCTTTGGGTTTAGAGTTACACAACCAAAGGAAAACAAGGGCATCATTTTCCTGGTTGTTGTTCTCCTCACGTCCTTCACTTCTGCTTCCAGCCCAAAGATGTTTACTAGTGTGTGTGTTACAGGATGAAGCCCCCGCTCCCCCAGGATTTTGAACTTGTCTCTTCATAGCTCCAGGGAATTATTTTACCAACAGCAGTGAAATTAACTCACAAGCAGATGTTCAGCCAAAGCTAAGGGTCCGGGAGAATTTGCGATACTTCCAGTGAATCACGTGCTTACAGGTGAGACGGGCAGGTGAATGCAGCAGCTGTGGGAGGCTGGCACAGACTGGGGCGCTCACACCATCTAAAGGGGGAGCTGTTCCTCAGTCCAGCCTAGAGTTGCCGGCAGCAAAACGCGTCCAGGGCGGACAGACCTTCCCATTTTTTTTCAAGGGAATCCAGAAATGTAAAATCTCTTGACTTTTAAACATTGGTGAACTTGTGTGTGTGTGTGTATGTGTGTGTGCGCGCGCATGCACGCGATATTTTGCAAGCCAAACAATCCATCTGTAGACCAGCTATGGTCCACAGGCCGCCATTTTGTAACTTCTGACCTGAATGAACATTGAGAGGGTGGTCTCCCAAGTGTTATACAGGAGCACTGGGGACGTGACCTCATTTCTCTAAATATCTCCCCCAGAGTGGCCTGAATTTCCACTATTATTAACTTATCCTCTACGTTAACATTGAGTTTTCCATGTTCATTAAAAAACTACGGCAGAGAGAGAGAACCTGCACAGTCCCATCACCATGCTATGAAAAACAGCGATCAGATACTTCAAGCACCCCCTTTTGAAGGTGACATAGTCCATTTTTAAAACTATCTAAGTGTGCTGGACTGAGGGGCCAAAGGAACCAGATGCTGCCTTTGGCTATGGTGCCTCAGACGCCTCTCGGTAAAGACCTCTCCTGCGCCCAAGGAGTCCTCAGGCCTCCCTCCTCTACTCACCTGACTCCACCCCTTTTTTGTGAGAGAGAATTTTATGAGTTCAGACTTTTTTTTAGCTGCAAGTAACAAAAGCAACGCAAAGTGGCCTCACTGAGAAAGGAGAGAACGAAAGGAGGAGGAGCTAGAAAGAACGTGTTCGTTCCAGAAACTGGAGACTGATCTCTAGGAAATCTAGGTCAGATAACGGCTGGATCCAGAACCCCAGCGCTCTCGCTCTCCATCCCAGCTCCACGCTCCTCTGCATTGGCGTCACTATCTGGCAGAGTCTCCCAACGAGGCGGGCCTGGCAGCCAGCAGCAGCTCCGCTGTAACTTATACCCACTTAGCAACTCTGCAGAAAGAGGTGCCCTCTTTCCCAATGCGCCCCGAATTACTGCCGCTGACATTGTGGCCTTGGGTCATGTGTCTAGGCCTAAGCCATTCTTACTATTAGAATGGCGGGGGGTGGGGGAGATACTCTGATTGGCTAAACCTGGGTTGCGTGCCCCCCCCCCACGCCCCAAGCCAGAGTATAGGGCCAACTCCTAAAAATTCACGCACTTAGAGTCTGATGGATGGGGGCTTCCACAGGCTGCGCTGCTTCGTTTTCTTCCCTCAAAGTTCTCCTGTCGTTTTCGCTGCTGTTGTTACAGCGCACTCAGCACCGTGCAAGCGCGCAGAGAAAACAGATGAGAAACACAGCCTCGATCTAATCTCTCCCAGGCATGTCTGCTTATTTTCTCAAAAGACTTCTGCCCCTGCGCTTGGCTACAGCATAAGGTCTCGACTTTTACTCGTGGCATTTATAAGACCTTCTGTGATCTGGGCGCAATCTATCTGCCTTTGTCTTTCAATATAACTCTTACCGCGTTGCACCACGGCCTGACGGCCCTGAAGTGCCTCCCATGAACTTTATTCCTCCCTTACCTTTGCAGATTCAGTTCTGTTCCGGGCCTGCCTCTGATGCCCGGCCACTTTCTACTGTTGGAATCCTACCTCCCATAAAGGATGGTTGTCTTTTTTTGCTGTCTGGTTCCCAGCATCACTTACTATTAGAGTACTGATCCCCCCAGGGGAATTCTCCACGTGGATGGTCTTGATGGAAAAGAACGGGCAACTCCCACTAAAAAGCCTTCTCTACCCCTACCCTGGCTTGGCCAGTGGCTGATCATGTGACTTTGCTCAGCCTGTCATACACGCTGTCCTGGGACTCTGACCTCGAGAGAGTGATAAAGGATCTTCTCAGCAGCATCAAAGCCAAATTAGCCCATTCCTTCTGTGTGATCTCTGCTGGGGGTCATAGTCTTCATCTTCCACAGCTCCCTTGATTCTGCTTGTTTACCAAATCTGGTCATTTCAGCCTGCTGACAATTCCGTGAGTCCCTGGTCTCCTTCCCACACTTTCCTCTTTTTTGTTTGAGCTAGCTAGAGAAGCTTTCTGTTGCTTGCAACTGACATACTCCCCTTAAGGCCCAACTTAAACCTCAATTTCCCACACAAAGCTTTCCTTCAAGATAGCCCTTCTTCTACATTCCCATAAATTCTCTAACATAAAAGCAAATCCTTGGAATTGGCTCTGATTTTGAGTTATTCACTTACATGTCTGTCTCCACACCAGACCGGGAGCTCCTTGACGACAGGGACTATGTCTTAGGTGGCTCTGTAACTCCACACCTAGCTCAGTACCTGGCACATAGTATAGGTACTTTGTAACTGTGCATTGAATGAGTAAGTATGGTTTTAGTTGAATTTAGGCAATTGTTTCTTTCAGGACATTGCACTGCTGCAGATATTTTTCTCCCATTTCTATTTATTTAGGAAGGAACTGAAGACTGCAAGGGAAAAGAAAATTCATTATTATGGTGCTCTCATTTTGACCAGTCATCTTCACTTTATACTCCTTCACCCTTTTTCCAGAGTGTTAAGAAACATATCAGAGATTTCTGTGTCCTTTTCTTTTTCCTGGTGTTGCCAGACAGGCCATGGAGATAATGATGACAACAGTCACGTTTACACAGCTTTTACTGTCAACCAAGCCCTAGGCCAGCTGCCTTACATGCAGTGTCAGGTCACTAAGTATAATTATGACCTCACCAAGATTCAGGAAGCTCAAGTGACTTTCCCAAAGTCACAGAACTGGCAAGAATGGAGATGCTATGACTCAATGTGTTTTCATCACTATCTACTTATGGGTGATTCTCTCATGTCATGAAATGTCTAAAAGGTTGGAAGAAATGGAAGGAAAAGTATGACACTGAATAATCCTCAAAAGAAAATACCTAGCTCTCGGATGGATGAGAATTATGCATTTTTTTGTGCTTAAGTTAAACTTTTTACGGAAGCATCTCACCAAGACTGTCTTCAAGGGTTTAGTTGTTATGGGACCTTCTAATTCGCTAAATTTCAGTTCATTTTAGCCCACATGTATTTCACATCTCCAGTGTTTAAAAAGACTTGGAAAGGATCTGGAAGTGAGAATGCCATGGATATACAGATGGACACACCAAATTCCAGTCCTTTCAAAGCTCCCTGCTGGTAGGGGACCAAGGCTAATAAAAACCCTGCCAATGACAAATGAATCCTTGAGGGACCAACAAAGTGCTCTGGAAGCACAAAGCAGGATGTGGGCAATTCCCAAAACACATATCAGGGTGACTTCACAGGGCAGGAGGCTAAAAGCATCTATAGGAGAGAAGCAAAGCAGGGGGGTTAAGAGGGCGGACTCTGGAGCCCGCTGCCTGGATTCAAATCCTGCCTCCAGCACCAGCTAGCTCTAGGATCTTGAGCAAGTTTCTGTGCCTCCGTTTCTTCATCTGTAAAATGGGCTTATAATCATGGTATCAGCATGGTATCAGTATCAGTTCCTGTGAGGAGTCAACATTTGTCAAGTCTTAGGACAGCAACCTGACACCAAGCGAGCACTCTGTAAGTGAGAAGCTAAAATGTAGGATGAACAGGTAGAGAAGAACCCAGCATGGTATCCCAGCCGTAGAACCACCACTCGGTGTTAGGAGCTGTGCATGGCAAGTGGGGACAGTGCAGGATCCAGGGAGCTAGAGCATTGAGTGCACGGAGGAGGGGATGAGTGGTAGCAGTGGTCTAAGGTGGGAATGGCGGGGGGGGGGGGGCGCCCAGGATGGAGATGAGCCAAACCACTCGGGGAGGGCTCACCACACCCCAAGAATGCGAACCCTCCCCCATGTACACAATGTAGCAACTTTTCTAGGCAGTAATCCCAATTTGGAGCCAGAGACATTTGCAGGCACATGAGAATCTAGCTTTCTGAGTTAGGGCATAGATAGGAATAGACTCTAGGAAAGAACTTGAGTGTTTCTAAAAGGAAAAACCCGGAGAAAATTATTTTGACCTGACTTTTTAAAATACGCTCACAGGGGAATTCACTGGAGGTCCAGCAGTTAAGACTCCTCGCTTCCACTGCAGGGGGCACGGTTTCCATCCCTGGTCTGGGAACTAAGATCCTGCGTGCCATGTGGTGCGACCAAAAAAAAAATATATGCTCACAGAAGGGGAGGGAGGCCTGTCCTGCTTGAGGCAGCCTGTGCATGTCTGAAGCAGCCCGGAAAGAAAATGACTGGCACCCAGATAGGGCACGGAGTCAAGAACCCTAAATCACAACTCAGTTCTTGCTGTGCACCCCTCAATGAGTCACTTAAGATTTCTAGGTCCTGAGCATCTCCACCCTCCAAGTGTGAGCAAAACTATCTTTCTCTGCTAGGAAACTGATGACATACAACATTTAGCAGTGAAGAGGCTGCAGCGTGCCTGCTGGATAATAATACCACATGTAAATATTCCCATAGTCCCACCCACTACCACACACAATTCCCAAAGCCACGATTAATCCCTTTGGAAAGTTCTGTACACATATCACTCTGTTTGCCCCTTTCCCAAGAGGGCACAGTTGATTAATTCTGATTTCTCAACTGCCCCAAGACCTATTTAAACTTGTAAATGGTGGTTCTGTGATTCTCATCAGTTCAAGGTTATAAGGCCTGGCACACCTAGGAGCCACAAAACCACAGAACAAGTTCACCTAGTCCCAGACACCCTCAATGATCCTGAGAGATGCCCCTAGGAAAGACGGAATTTAATGCTCTGATTACAGGTGTGGCAAGGAAGGGCTGTTTTTTTTTTTCTCACTTGGGAAACTTCCTTTTAAAATATTGAACCAATAATCTATGCACATTGTTAAAACATTAGATAATACAGGCAAAAAAGAAGAGAAAATACAAATTATCTACAGTCCCGCCACCCACAGAAATCCAGAGTTAAGCTATGTAGCACATATAACCGTTAACATAGATATCTTTTGCTAACCTATTGTCATAGAGCCTTCCAGACTTCTTTCAATAGTTATGTATTTTTTATAAAATGGAATCTCATTCTTATTGATATCTTGTTATGCTCTAAGGTGTTTTTTTTTCAATTAAAAATATTTAATAAGCATCTCTCTGTGTCCCAGTACGGCTTTATATCATCATTTTTGATGGCAGACTAGTATTTCACTATAAAATCTAATAGTCATAACTCTGGGTGAGATAGAAGCCCAGTTCACACTGGCTTAAGCACCATGGAAGGGATTTATTGCCCTGTGTAACTGCAAGTCCAGAGGCAGATTTTAAACATGGCTGGACACAAGGACTCAGATCTCAGCCTCCCTCAGTCCCTCTCTTCCACATGCCTCTGTGTTGGCTGCTCTCAGGTGGGCTTTGCTTAGGTCCTACCAGCCCCACATCCAGTGGAGGACCTCTCTGTCCCAACTGTTCCAACAAAAAGCCCCTGAAGAGACTCTCATGGACCCAGCTTAGTTATGTGCCCATCCCTGAATCAGTCACTATTCACTATGGTCAGGGGTTGGAATGCTCCCACTGGCCAGGACTGGCTTCCCGTGACTTCCCGTGGAGTAGGGTTAGGGATTAGCCCCTTCCAACACTAGGAAAAGAGCTGATTCTCAAGTAAAGTTGGGGTGCTATTCCTGAATGAAAAAGAACAATTGCTAGACTGACCAAAACGTGTGATGTCTGCCACATAATCACTCTCTTCTACTGAGAATTCCATATAGGTCCGGCACTATGCTAGTCACTTTACAGTATCTCATAATAATCCTCAAACAATCTTATGAGTCTGCGGCCATTGTTGTCACTGTTTTATAGGAATCTGAAGCTTATCAAGGTTAAATAGTTATCCCAAGGTCACAGAGCTAGTAGTGGGCAGCAGTAAGTAAGATCCCAGGTTGTCTGGCCCTGGAGTCAGTCTTTGCCAAGTGCTGTACTTTTCAGCAGACCATGGTTTATTTGACCAATCCCTACCCTGACAATGCTGAAAATGCTGAAAAGTTGTTGACATTGGATACCAGACACAGTGAGCTGGAAAAGTCAGAGGTGGTGATCAGGAAAGAGGGATGGATAAAATTAAGGTTGTAGTCAGGTTGCAAATACTGATGATGACAAGGTCTAGGGTATGACCATGGCAGTGGGTAGCTAAGACATAAGGTCCTTGGAGGAGAGGAAATCAGGAAACTGAGAGGCCAAGGGCATTGGAAGCATTATTTACCTACATGGACACTGAAATCACCACAAGTTAGGTTAGGAGTAGTGACGGAGAGAATGACAGTGGGTTAAGAACTAGAATCCTCAGGAAATTACGGGAAGTCACTTGGGTCTGGTGAAGACTGCAACCAGGAGGGTGGTGAACGGTATTATCTCTTCACATGACCTGCAGAGTTGCTGGTCCTCAGGGAATCACCAGGTCATGGTCAGAGCAAGAGCATAATGAAAACAGAGAGAAGAGGTTCGGTGAGAAAAAGATTTTGCTGATTATGATCAATGGATTTCAGAAGATGCGCTGGGAAGCGGGAAGATGGGAGATGGGGCAAAATCAAGGGCTGTACGGAGTCTGCGTGCTGACCTGGGGATTTGGACCTTTGTGTAGGGCCTCTGGTAGGCAGGGCTAAGAACATGACGGGTGAGTCCTGATGATTCTAAAATCGTGGGGCTGAGGCTGTGAGTGTTGCTGGGGAGGAGATGATGAGAGCTCTGAGTCCCCTTTTCACTCCCTCCAATGAAGATGTCTTATTTTTCTTATTTATGGACAACTAAACAGTGCCTCATTCCAGTTTCCTCCTCCACGCTTCTCTAGGCCTAACACATATTCAGTTTGGCAAGGCTGCATTAGAGAGTCTTGACCAAAAGTCAAAATTCTAGCATCAAGCTCCAGTCAGAATAGGAAATGATATGAGAGTCTGTATAGAATACAAAAAATATAAAATATCAGACTTTTACCCTTAAGATCTTTAAAAAACTGAGGCATGACTCACATATAATAAAATTCAGTCTTTAAAGCATATGATTATGTAGGTTTAGTATTCTTGCAAGGTTGTGTAACCATCACCACTATCTAATTCCAGAGCATTTTCATCACCCCAAAGAGAAAACCCATCCTCATTAATAATCACTCCTCATTTCTGCTCCTCTTAGCCCCTAGCAACCACTAATCTACTTTCTGTCTCTATGGATTTGTCTATTCTGGACATTTTATAAAAATAGAATCATATAACATATGGTCCTTTGTGACTGGCTTCTTTCACCTAGCATCATGTTTTCAAGGTTCATCCATGTTGTAGCGTGCATTAGTACTTCATTCCTTTTATGCTGAATAATATTACATGGTATAGACATACCACATTTTGTTCATCCACTCATCAGTTCATGGCCATTGGGCTGTTTCCACTTTGGGGCTGTTGTGAATAAAGGTGCTATGAACATTCATGTGCAAGTTTTTACATGGGCATATGTTTTCAATTCTCTTGGATATATACCTGCCCTTGCGAACTTGGTGCCTAGCTGGAGAAGGACTCTGAGGAACTAAACTCAGGTCTCATAAATAATATGAGATTACCTCCCCTCAAAAATTATACTTTCAAGATGATGTCTGCCCATTATGGATGGAAGTGCAAAGTTCCAGTCCATTACCAGAAAGAAAGTCTTACCTTGAGCTGATCACCTGTCTATGCAGAGTACAGAGGAGGATGAGGCAGTTCCTTCTTTCCCTACTGAATCACGTATCTGTCCATGCAAAGTCCACCTTGGATGGGCCTCTGGGAGCCCATCTGGTAGTTCGTACCCCTCTACTCTCCTCCACAGACCTGCCCTTCAATTACTTTAGGTGTTGGAGAGACAGTGAAGAACAAAATAAATATAGTTCCTGCACTCGTGGAGCTTACAGTCTAGTGGAGAAGAGAAAGAGTAACCACATGGTTACATGTAATGAAGGCTCATGGGATGGCTCATGGAATAGAGAGGAGAATTGAGCAAATTCATCCCAAGCTTGGCATCAGCCTGGAAACCAGAGCCAGGGTGTTCAGGGCTGTGTGGAGGACTTGCTCCCAGTATCTTGTTTCTACTTGTCTCTCGGAGTTGGTTTATTTTCACAGGGTGTAAAATGGCAATTCTGATCTCTAAACCTCTCATTCAACTCCAATTTGAAAATCTGGGCGCTGGGGAAGAGAGTGAAATCCTCTAACTAGTCAGCATAGGTCACATGCCATCTATGTTCTTAGAAGGGTAGGATATGTTACCCAAAGAAGGAGAGAAGGAGTGAGCAGACAAAAACAATAAATGCCCAACACATGGCTGGTCCTATTTGCCTAAGTAGGGTTGGGACGGAATGTACGACCAGAAAAAGTACAGATTCTGAGAGGCATCAAGACAGCAGAAATGGGCAAGGCTAGCTTACGTAGAACGCTTTATGACATGAAAGAAGCTTGGACTTTATCTCACTGTTGTTTGGAAGCTACCGAAAAGTTTTAAGCCGAGGGAGGGATATGTATTTTAGAGTTACCAGCCTTGAAGACAGGAAAAGGTATTAGGGGGCTTTTGTAATTGCCCATGTGAGAGATGATGGAGTCTGGGCCAAAGGAGTAGAAATTATGAAGAGAGAATAGATTTAGGATACGTTAGGAGGAGATGCTTGAAGAGCTTGTAGATGTGATGGATGAGGGAGAGGGAGGAGCCAGGCATACACTTGCTCCCATTTGATATGAAGTCAAGTTCGCCTGTGATGAACTTCAGGCTCAAGGCAATTCAAACCTTGCCAGCAAGAGTTGGGTGCTGCAAATAACAAAGCAAAGTAAGGCATGGTCTTTGCCCCCAAGGAGCTCCTAAATGTTAGGAAGCTAAACTAAGTATATGAGAAATGCACAGTGTAAGGTCAATTAAGTCAAATGCAATCAGTGAGATTGGAAGGAAAGGATACTCTCATTTCGTTGGCTGATGGGGCCAGACATTATAAAAGAAAGACAGCTGAGATGAGGCTTAAAGCATGGGAAGCATTCCTACAGGTAGGGAGTTGGTGGCGGGAGTTGGTGCATGAGCAAAGACATGGTAATGGAAAAACACATGGCATATTTGGAGAGCACAGAATGACTCATTTGACTGGATGTCAAGAAGTTGTGAAAGATAAACCAATAGGATGAGGGTACAGGGTGGGGTGAAAGACTGTTAGGTTTTTTTTTCAATCGTCCACACATGGTTAAGCTATTCATGGAAAGAGGAATTTAAGTAAAAGAGACCATTTACGGGAAAGATGGTAAGTTTCGTTTAGAGCATACTGCATTTGAGGTAACTGTAGGACATCCAGTGGAGACACCCAGTGATAAATTACTTCTGAGAAATGAAGTAATAGTATTTCTTCTGAGAGATGAGCACGGAACTATTGTACGGATGTGTGGTAGGTGTATATGCATGCATTTGTTTTTACCCTGGTTCATTCAAATAATGATCTGAGTGGCATACACAAATTTGCACAACAAAATTTAAAAAAATACTATAGCAGACAAAGGAAAACACAAGGACATGAAATAAAATTGAATTTAAGCCATAAGGTTAACATATAACCTTTATGCCATAGTTCCTGTAAAATTGCTAGAGGTGGACAGCAAATTTGGCTTTGAACTTCCTAGCAGCCAAAGCAAAGAAGGAAGCATGATTAGTTGTAAGATTTCTAATGGAAAAAAAAATACATATTTGTAAATCTTCTAGACAGAGGCAGAGTTGAGGACTCTGATGTGTGTATAAGATGGCTCCAAAAGAGACACCCAATGCTCTCCTCACCTGGGGTTCCTCTCATTCAAGAGTACATCCATCTTGAAGTTAGATATGGACCAGTGATTTGCTCTGTCCAATGAAATGTGAGCACAAGTGGTGTGTCATCCAAGTGGAAAATTAAAAGGCCAGTGTGAAGTCCCTCTTTGCTCTTTCCCATGCCACAGTGACTGAGACTGCCAAGGAGAAGGGAATATAGAGAAAAAGGGAAGAAAAGAGGAAGGAAAATGGACTGTTTGACAACATCCAATGTATGAGGCAAGAAGAGAAGCCAACAAAAAAAGAAGAGAAAGAACAGTATCCAGAAGGGAGACCCTGAGAATCACAGTATCCCAAGAACTAAGATGAAGACTTTTTCCAAAGGGAGAGCCTTACAGAGATTAAAAGCTTGCCCAGAGCCACACAATCAAAAAGTGATGGAACTAGAATTTGATGGAACCAGTTCTTAACAGCATGAAGAACTGTCCTCTTAATTGCTACATTTAGCTTCCTTCTGAGAAGGGAACTACAGCCTCTACCACTTTCCAGCTGTATAACCTCAGGCACAGTTAACCCACAGTTTATTCACCTGTAGGTACCCCTCATGCAGTATTGTGAGGATAGGATCAGATACTGCCCACAATGTACAAGGTTTATGGTTCTGTGCTTTGAAGACCTGGGATTTGCAAATGTGACTTGAATACTCAGGTTTACCTTTTGAACTCTAGGAAAGGGGAATGGAAGTTCAGGCATCCCTTCCCAGCAACCACACATCTCCAGACTCTGCAGTCCACAGAAGGCCTGGGACCTTAGCCTCTGGCAATGTTCACTTAACCTGCACGAGGAAGATGGAATGAAATCACAGGGCTTGCCAAGATCCACTCTTTCAAGAGCCAAAGGACAATCTCTTGGCAGGAGAGGAAAATAATCTATTCTTCCTCAACCCCTCAGATACCAGTTTGACAAAAAGCCCTCGTTTATGAAATAAAAGCAATGATCTGGCAAAAAACAATTTTAAAAAATTGAGCGCCCAATAAGAAAAAATCTACCACCTATTGAATGCTGAATCTAGGCAGTGTCCCAGAGGCTCACAACCACCTCTTCTGTCTAAGGCCATGGTTTGAAAGTCATTTGATATTCAGGTGGTGGCTGTCTTTCCTAATGTCTCTCACGCTGTCTGGCTTCCTTCAGTGGCTGCCAGCTCACCCTTCTACCCTCATTCAACTTAGGTTTCCACTTAGGTAAGAGGGTTTGGGAACTGGTGAATTTGGGGTGCTTGTTTGCAAGAATACTTTATATTAGATAAGGTCCAGAATGGAAATATGTAAGAAAGATAATTTAGACCTACTGCATTTTCAGAGGTAGGCAAAGTGTTCATCCTGTCTGAACTTCAATACCTTCTAATGACCAAAGAGCTCACTACCTATCAAAGAAGAGAATTCTTTCAAGCAGCATCCTCACTCAAGCCAGGCGCCCCCTGCTGGCTTTGCCACTGAAATTCCTTCTTCCTGAAACCCTTCCCTCTCTACCCACTGCCGATATACAATCTAGCCATGCTTCTCCCCTAAACATGGGAGCCTTTCTTCCCCCTCAATACAATTTTATTCAGTTTAGCGTTTATATAACAGCATTTATCGACATCTACTACATGCCAGGCATAGTTTAGGCTTTAGATACAAAGACAGTTCTGCCCACAGGGTTAAGAGCCCCGGCACTGCAGTTAAAGCTGAATTTAAATCCTGCTTATAAGATATGTGACCTTTCATCGGTTAATGGACCACTCTGAGTCCTACTTTCCAAATCCGTAAAATGGACCAAACAATTTCTATTTCAAAGGGTTGAGGTGATATCTAGATGAAATAACAACATAAAGTTATTATCAGAGTGCCTGACACAAAAGTCAGTGCTTTGTAAATGATAGTTAATGGATATTAGGACATTGCTTGGAACTCTCCTAACTTCCTAGTTAACACACATGCATTTGAGACCTGGCTCGAGCGTTACTTGCTCATGGGAGCTCCACCCCAGACCAGAGTGTTGCCTAACTTCACAGGCTTACAGCACTGTATGCTTTTCTTGATCGCACCACCGCAGCTGGGACTTCACCTGCATCCATCCCATATTATAACTGACCTCTGTCCCACACCCGCGCCCCCCACCCCATCCCGATTAGACTGTCAGCTCGGTGAAGACAAGGATCCAACCTATTTTTACTGACCATTCTATCCCTTGGACATCAATTTCTAAGGACCAAGTAGGTGTCCAGAAAGTATTTGAATGAATGAAGAAACAAATGAACAAATAAATAATATGTAATATTAAACATATTCTAATGACACTGAGGTATTATTCTGGAAAAATATAAAAGCTTTTAGCCCCCGAGAAGTCAATTAACAGCTATTAAGGAGCAGGAATGGGATCTGGATGGGATAAATAACTTCGTTGTGACCTCCTAGAAGAAAGAGCTCGCAGCAATGCACAGAGCAGAAAGAAGCTTATAGCTCATTAGGGTAGGCCTTTTAAGAAAAGATAATAATAGCTAATATCTATGTAGCACTGTGCTAAGGGCTTTATACATATTAATTTATTTATAATCCAATAAGATGGTAACTATGCAGAGGGGTTAAATAATCTGCCCTAGGTTTGTGTGACGGAATTATTTATGCTCCCTTTGGGGGTCTCGTTGCTAGTACTTGGGTCCTCTTCTCTGTGACCTTCCAGATTCTGACCATTAGTGGTTTCATTTCCAATGCTCATGAGGGCATCAGTCCTCAGATGGCCCTGGAATATTTCTATCTTATTGTTACTCACATCCTAGTGGGGGAGACCTCAAATATCCTTCTTTCACTCAAAGACCCTTTTCTAACTTTAACAGAGTTGCTTCAATCACTCCCCTGTCACTCCTTACAGATACTCGTGGAATTGGATGGTGCCTTCAAGGTCATTTAAGGTAACCCCACTCCCCCCACAGGCCCCGCTGCAAATGAATTCAGTAGTTTACTGAACAGTATCCCAGAAAAGCCGTTATTAATCTCTATTTGTATACTGCCATTGATGGATAATTCATCAAACCCAAGATAATACATTCCATTATTGCCTGTCGGAAAGATCTTTCTTTACCAAAGTTGAAACTTAACTCCCTATAATTTCTCCTCATTGGCAGTAGTGAATCAAGCCAGTAGAGGAGCAGTGGGAGCTGTCTGTCCTGGGGCAAGAGAATATTTTATCACTAAAGTTACTTAGAATTTCTACTGTGCGATGCTAATAAAAGCATATCAACTGTTCATGAGTTTTATCGTTGTTTTAAGTTCTCCCAGACAACACCTCAGCTCATTGCCTGCGCGGGGAGGCCCTATCCCACCAGGGCCCACTGGGCCTAGTCCCACCTCCTGGGGCCACACCATAAGTCTGCTCCCCCTTCCTCGTGACAGCTCTTTACATGTTGAAGGTAGCCTGTGTGGCCCCCTAAATCTTTCTTTTTCTTGGTTCTTCCTGGTAGGTGGTAACCTGGGCTCCACTGCTTAGGAGCTGGGCAAACTCAGCAAGTTGTTTAATCGTTCTTGGCCTTGGTTTCCTCATTTAAAAAGGAGGCACGGGTCAAATCAGCCATGTGCTGCGTGGAAAATGGGAAAGTGCTGCGCACACGCCTGTAACTGTCCTTGTGCTGACCATCTGGGGCTGCCAACAGAAAGTGGCCTTGGAGCTCCAGCAATGAGGGTGGGTGCTCAACCCGGAGCCAGAGGGTAAAAATAGCAGGGGCTGATCAGGAAATTATAAACCCAAGAATCAGGGGGCTGTAAAAAAGGGCGGAATCTGACTCACGAGGACTTTTTTATGCCCATGGCCACACTAGCCAACAGGCACTGAGCACTATGCTCTAAGCACTTTGCATGCATTAGTTCACTAATGCCTCACAACAGCTAAGAGGGACGGTGACTGTTACCCCATTAGGCAGATGAGGAAACCGAGGCACAGAGATTCTAAGTGCTTTGCCAGGTTGCACACTCTGTGTTAGGGTAAGGATTGGAACCCAGGCGGTCTGGCTCCAGAACCTGGGCTCTTAAGCACTCTGCTCTGATACTTCCGGGGAGCAAGGCCAAGGTGAGATAGCAACTGGGCGGTGGATGGGATCAGGTGGGAGGTCCTGAGACTTTACCTGACCAGGCTTTGGAGAGGCCGTGGAGCCAGTGGGTTTCCTAGAAGGGAAAGGAGGAAGTTCCCAGCAGGGGGAGGGGAACACCAAGAGCAGAAACAGAGGCATTGGATCTCAGGTTGACTGGCGCCAGAATTTCCCCAGTAAAATCCTCCCAGAAGAGCATCTGCTGCATCCAGACACCATAATTCTTAACACGCACTGGGCCCTGTGCTAAACACTGTTCACATTATCTTGTCTACCCTGCACAACATCCCTGTGAAAGAGATATGAGTGTCCCCACTTTACAGTTGAGAAACTGTCAAATAATTTGCCCTTGGTCACAAAGGTAGACACAGAGCTGGGACATGAATATAATTTAGTCCTATGCTACCTGCCCCAGATCCCTTTGACTCCCTTTTACAGTTTCTGAGAACCGATCCCCAGCTTCTATCCTATTTTGCTGTTGATTGTCTGTACTGGAGGCTCTCATCCCAGGCCTGCCCTTGGGCTACGAGGCTACTCTACCCACAGGAAGTGCTTGGGAATTTATGTCCTGAGGCAGCCCTTAGCCAATGCCTAAGTGTGGGAGTGTGAGGGCCCTGCCTCTCCTGTGGGACCAACTCTGAAAGTATAACTTATTCTCCAGAGCTCTCTTCCTGGGATCAGGAGGAGGCTGGGAATTTGCAGGAAATCAGTCCATCCTTCCAAAGGATGAAGGTTCTTTGGGTTCAAGGTCAGCCTCTCCTTGTTTAGCTTATTCCTCTTCCCTGTCCCATGTCTTTCATTCCCATTCTGGTTTTTCCTGGGAGCACTTCCTTAATGAGTCTCCTGCACTTGAACCCTCTTCTCAAGGTCTACTTTGGAGACCCTCGCCCAGGACACCCCTTAGCTTCTTAAGCACCAGCCTGGGCACCATGTTTTTGCTTAGCACCCTCACTTTCTAAGAGCTGCTCTCACTCCCCCAGGGAGCTGAGACGAGCTTTCCTTTCCCACCCCTCTCCGGCTGCCTGCACGTGCCACAAGGCTTCTCCTCTGGAAATTCCGGGGGCCACCTCCCAGCCACAGCCCAATGTCTGAGGCTTGTGCCCAACTCTGAGCAGGGTTTGAACTGGGCCAGCTCCGTCCACCCAGATCTTGCAGTTCCCAGACTTGAGTGAGCCCAGACGCAGCCCATCTCCCAGGGTGTGGGACACTGGGCCATGAAGTCAGAGGTGGTTTGCAGGGCCTTGTTCAGACTTGTGGGTGGTGCTGAGCCAGACGTGTGAGGGATCAACCCTGGTGTGTCTGGGGCGAGAGAACCAGCCAGAGCACTCCCCAGGGAAGGGAGCCAAACGAGTAAATAAAGGCCCTGCATGAAGGAATAGGTCCTGGGCTGACAAGTTTCACGAGGAATATGTAACATGAAATTAGGCATAGTCACCTAAGATCGAGTCAAATTTTTCCCATCATTTGGCTACAGTTTACAGAAGAAAAATGCTAGGAACCTAGTGGTCCCTTTAAGACGGCTGACCCAATGGTTCCCATATATTGGTCCGAGTGGAATAAGGAGTCAAGACTTTAAGTCACCAGGCACTATTTGCAAGCACCATGCTTGACTGCCTAACTGACCTACTTTCTTTCTTTCCTTTTTTTAAAAAAAATTTTAATTTTTAATTTGTTTTAATTTTTTCTTCTAGTCTTATTGAGATATAAGGTGTACAGCAGAATAATTAGACTTATATACATCAAGAAATGATTATCACAATAAGCTTAGTGGACATCCATTATCTCATATACATACAAAATTGAAGAAATAAAAAAATATTTTTTCCTTGTGATGAGAACTCTTATAATAACTTTCACAAATAACACACAGCACTGCTAATTATAATTATCATGTTGTACATGACATCTCTAGTACCTAACGTATCTTAAAACTGAAAGTTTGTACGTTTTGACCTCTTTCATCCAATCCCCAATCCCACCCTCTGCCTCTGTTAACCACAAATCTGATCTTTTTCTGAGTTTGTTAGTTTGTTTGTTTTTGAAGTACAACTGACCTACAACAGTACATTAGTTCCTGTTACACAACATAGTGTTTTGATATTTCTGCACATTTCAAAATGATCACCACATTAAGTCTAGTTACCATCTAAGTGGTTTACTTTCAACTCAAATGGGAAAGGGTGGGGTAAGGGCAGCTTGACATGGGAACTGAAGGGTGGTCAGTATCCATCTCTGCTGGACCTCAGTTTTCTCATCTATAAAATGGGTCTCTCTCTCTCTCTCTTCCCCATCCCCATACTCTCCCTCAAAACCTTTTTTTTTAATCCATCTTTTCCCCTACACTCCCTTGCTTTTTCCCTATGCCCTCCTCCCAGAGCACAAAGACTTGTTTTTACTGTCCAAGGTCAACCGGCTCCCTGATTTTGCCTGATTATATCCTATTCATCTTTTTAGTCTCAGTTCAGACCACATCTCACCTGGAAATCTTTTCTGATCTTTTGCCCACCACTTGGTTAGGTTGGGTGCCCCTTCTCAGTGCTCCCACATCATCTTGTATATATTTCATTAACTGCATACCTGTTTGTGTGTTGGTTGGTCTCTGTGACTAGACTAGACCTTTTAGATACCATGGCCGTGTCATTTTATCTCTGAAACACCAGGACCTAGCACAGCACCTTGGACATGATGGGTGCTCAGTAAGTGATGAATAAATACCTAATTTACAGGGGTGTTTGAAAATCAAATGAGATAAAGGATGTGAAAACAAAATTACTACTATGTTTGTAATTATTTTCCATGGATATACAGTACTTATGAATTTTATACAAACTCATATCGTGTGTATATATTATTATAATAGTAATGTGTACCAAAACCTAGGCAAAAAGATGTATACAAAGTCGAATGTTGAGAAAACAATCAGAAATATGCATCTATATATACAACTTTGTATTCATCTCCAAATTCATACCATCAATGACAAGAAATTATTATAACTCCTGGACAACAGTCAGATCTCTAAATTATTCATCCAAGAGGACAGAGGGGTGCTGGCCTGGGGAATGAATATCACCATGTCTGCCTTTCCTGTGTTTAAGACTTTGATTCCAGGAAATACTGTACCCTTGGCTCTTACATTTGCCATGTAAACGAGTTTAAAAAATCAGACAATGAAAGGAGAAAACATGGCAATAGGCTCCTCCTTTTCTGTCTGTGCTCTTTTCTCAGGAGAGAAGGAGTGTCAACAGGCTAAGCCTGTGTTGTCCTCTCTGGGAGTGGCAGGGACCCCAGAAGGGGGCCATGAGTGTGGGAGCAGCTGCTAAAAAGAAGGGCGAGCCGCAGCCCTTTCTGTCATACCCCTGTTGAAAGACAGCCTGCCTGTAGGGCTGCCAGACCTCTCCCAGTGCCAGGTTCTATTTGGTAAGTCAGCGTCCCCTTCCTTATCATAATCAACATTCAAGCTCAGCCAGATGTGGTGAACTGTGATGCTCAGCACGTCCGGCCCCTCCTTGGCTGGGTAGGCCTGCTCTTCTGCTGTCCTATCTGATAACTCTACTCCGCCCAGGATGCTGGGAACAGATTCCTCTCCCTCCTTCCCTCTGTCACCCTCATCCCCCTCCTTCCCTCCCACCCTACCTTCTTCCCTGCCTTCCCCTTTCTTCTTTCCTTAACAAAATTTCACTCTACTTAATTTTTTGAATAGTTAATACATTCCCAAGGTTACAAAAATAATTATAAGAAGATACAGTGAAAATTCTCCCTCTTATTAACTATCTCTCAGGAACTCAGTGCCTGCTGTGGAGCTTTCCACAGATTTTTTTTAATGCATATACAAGCATTTATGTGCTTATATGATGATATGCCTCCCCTCCTTTCTATGCAAGTGACAAGCCTTGTATAGTGGTACATAGTGTTCTGCTCCTTAATTTTCTCAACTAATATATCTTAGAAACCTTTCCATATTAGAACATGAAGAGTTTCCTCTATCATTTTCATAGCTGTATAGTTTTCCAACCCATAACTTATTTTAGTCAGCTCTAAACTGGTGAACATTTGCAATCAGTGCTACAATGGATAACTTTGGACATATATCATTTCCTGACTATTTCATGCAATTGGAAGTGGTGTTGCTCGGTCGAGGGGCAAATGGACTTCTAGTTTTGAAAGCTGTTGCTAAATCGTCCTTCAAAGGTGTTACATGAATTTACATGCTTCCCAACAATCTACGAGAAGAAACAGGTTTCTAAAACTTTAAAATAGGAATAATTCTACCACCAATATCCATTGACTAAGCCCTCACTATGTGCCAGGCACTGTGCTGGGAGAATTACAGTTCTGATCTCATTTAATCCCCATCACAACCTTTTGACATAGATTATGGTTGTTCCTGCTGCCACGGGGAAACCCGAGGTTCACAGGTGAGGGACCTTTGGCTCCACCACACCCCTTCTCACTACCCTTGGCCTCTCATCTAGAAGTCAAGAAGCCAATAGGCACTTGTTCCCATAATCATAAGAGGAAACTAACAGCCAGCATTTAGTGGGCACTTAGTTATGCCAGGCACGTACTCTCACCTAATCCTCACAGCTGCCCACGACGCAAGCTCTGTTCTTATGCTCTGTTTTTAGTCAAGAGAAAACCAAGTCTGGAGAGGTAACAAGACCGGGTTCAAGGTTACACAGCGAGAAGGCAGCAGTCCCAGGGTTTGAGCCCAGACAGTCTGACCGCTCAACCCAAAGCCTTCACAACACCACACTGAGGCCACAGCTTAGACATTTCCAGAACATGCTGACCATGGCAATCATCACCTGTAAAACCTTGATCTATGAGTGAGGAAATAGAGGCCCAGAGGGGAGGGGAAGGGGTCCGCATAGTGGCCACGCTGCGTTAGGACCCCCTTCTCCTGATTCCCAGACACTGCTTTCTTTTTTGTACCTTGCTGTCACACAAGTGCCGTGACGTTCTCGGCCCTGGGCTGGTACAGAGTGCGGGTGGCAGGTCCAGGCTGCAGACCTGGCCTGTCCCAGGTGCGAGGTAACAAAGGTAGTCTAAGCACAACTCACAGCCAGGCTGGCAAGAGCTGGCATCTGGCCAGGAGTGCAGCCCACCTGGCAGGTTCTAGCCAAGGGATCAGAGGGTGCGGGTTCTTGGGTTAGCTCTCCTGCATACTTGCCGCGTGACTTGCCGCGTGTCATTACAGTGATAACAAAAGCCAATATTTATTCAGTGCCTACTATGTGACAGCACTATAATTAGCAAATCACTTCACGTCATCCTTACAACAGTATCCTTACAATTTAGCTCAGAGAGGCTAAGTGACTTGCCCAATGTCACAATCAGTTCATGGCAGAGCTGGGATGTGAACTCAGATATTTTTAACGTTAAAATCCATGTTTTTTAGGGGCATTATGGTTCAATGGTTAGGAACCCTGTCTCTGGTTCTCCCACTTATTATTGATGAACCAGGAGCAAGTACTTAATATTACTTAATATCTCGGAGCCTCAGTTTCCCCTTCTGGAAAAGGGGGATGCATAATATCTGTTTTCTTGAAGAGATATTTGTACACCCACGTTCATAGCAGCATTATTCACAGTAGCCAAAAAGTGGAAGCAACCTAAGTGTCCGCCAATTGATGAATGGATAAACAAAATGTAGTGTATGTATATACAGAGGAATACTGTTCAGCCTTAGAAAGGAAAGTAATTCAGACACATGCTGCAACACAAGTGGACCTTGAGGCCATTATGCTGAGTAAAATAAGCCAGTCACAAAACGATAAAAACTGGGAGGAGGGAAGGTTGACAGTTGTTGAACGGATATAGAATTTCGGTTTTGCAAGATAAAGAGTTCTGTGGATGGATGTGGTGATGACAGAACAATGTGAATGTACTTAATGCCACTTAAAGATGGTTAAAATGGTGAATTTTATGGTAGATGTATTTTATTGCCATTTTTTTTTTTTAAAGAAAAAAGACCTGTTTTGCAGAATTGTGAGAATTAAAAGAGATCGTGTTTGTCAAGGGCTCAGCACAGGCCTGGCCCCGGGGGAAGTAGTTAATCGATGGAAGTGATGCTCATTACATGACTATCAGTAACCGCTGTGCGTCTGCCATGGGAACCATCCCTGGTGAGATTTCAGCCTCCCCACGTATCAAGCGGAGAAAGTCGCTGCTGCTGTGTCGTCTGTTTCCCCAAGTGCTTGTGAGGAACAAGTGAGCTCTTATGTGTGAAAAAGCTTCATAAACTGCTGCAGAAAAAACGTTGGGAAATGACGTCTCTTACTGAGGCTGCATGTGGGATAGACAGCTGGGTCAGGAATCGTGTCTGGCTCTGGGTCTGTGCACACTTCTTAGCTGGGCCTTTTGTCTGCCTTCTCTTAGCACTTTGTGTTTATCCCATCACATCACTTGTCACCTTCCACGGGAGCAGATTCCTCAGAGGCCTCTTTCTGCCTCCCCTGACTGGGACCCTCGGGCAGGAACTCTGTCCTCCTACATTCACGTCCCAGCACCCAGCCCAGCACCCACACCCAGAGGTACCTTTGTAAATTTCTGCTGACCTCAACTGAGTTTGGGAGGCTTGAAACAACCCTTTGGAGAATTTTAGCCAGGAGACCTGCTTCTGAAGTCAGAAGCCAGCGGTTTGGTCCTGCTTTATAAAGTGGTGTCCTCTCCCCAGTGCAGTTTCACACAAGGGTCTGATTGTCCATCCCTGTGCCAACATGCGCTCTGCAGACCAGGGGGCATGGCTCTGTGGGGAGGGCAGGGAAGAATTCAGGGAAAGTAGAAAGGATGCTCCTGGACCTCCCAGGAAGAGGTGACTTAAGGACACAGGCTGCCTAGTTGTTTTTGATGGTTTTCATTACTTGGTTTGAGCTCCCATGGAGTAAAGGTTTCTCAGGCATATTTGGGGGATCTAATTCTGGATTCCTTAAGCACAAAAGAATGCAATAAAATACCTGCTCCAAGGAAGTGGAGACGGCTGCCCAGCAGGCTGCCTGTATTCACCCTTTGCAGACAGGGAGGCCCCCAAGTGGGTGAGTGACTGGCCCAAGGTCTCACAAGAAGATGTCAGGACAGGGACAACAGCTCAGTTCCTGGCCGGGATGGATTCTACAAACCCCTGCAGACTGAAAAGGCTGAAGGCTGAGGTAAATTGAGGAACAAAGGCAGTTTCTCTGGGTCAGGCAGGCAGTTTTCATATTAAAAGACCAAGTGTTTTCAGCTAAGAGCCTCTTCACCTTTCAAGGGTTGGAATAGCTCACTTTTGAGTTGAACTTTCTCTCTAAATACCAGACCAGAAAAATCACTTTTTGGTCATTCTTTCTTTTGACTCATAATCATTCCTCAGCATGTCCTACAGAAGGGAGTGTTGGTAAGCTGCAGAGAAGAGGAAGAAAATATGATGACATAGCAAGAGGGGCTTTCTCAGTCATCAAATGCCAAGGAACAAGCTTACTCAGATTGTCTCCATGATTAACAAGGGAATTTCTCCACAAGGAAGGAGAGAAAATGGCAGCCACAGGGCTTCCCACTTACAGAGCACCACTTGCCAACGAGTTCCAAGTGTCTCCATAGAAACGCCATCTTGTTTCTTCTGGTGGGTTTGGTGGGGGTCGAGGGGGATGGTAACTCATGTTAGACGGACACAATGAAGCGATGCCTGGAAGTTGTTCAAGAGCACACGGCAAAGCTGTGAAGTCAAACTCAAGCAGCCTTGCACAGAGCTCAGGCTCCTTCCTGCTTCTAGAAGATTTCACAAGGCCAGGAAGCCAGCAGTCCTGGGGTCAAGGGAAGGGGAGGCAGCTCCAGGACACACCCGAGAGCAGTTTCTGGTCAGGCATTCCTGGCAGCATGGGTTACCCTGGCCTGCCCACGCCCTCAGTATGAAAGCTGATAGGTCAGGCCCACCAAATGCCGGGGCAGGGCAGTGTCTCCAGCGTGGTTTAAGGGCACTGAGAGGTCTCCCTGCTAAAAATATCTCCCTCCCCTTTCCTGCGGTACAAACTGAAATGGCCACATGGAAGTCTTACTCCCTTGGTTTGAGGCATCACATGCCCAGTAGATTTGATTTAAACATTAAATACCATGATGTGCAGAACAAACTGAGGTCTGACCATGCCGTGACACGTTGTTTGGCATTTATATATGCCTGCATAAATCCAGAGAAGGATCTGACAGCGTCACAAATTTACTTCTCAGATTAGCCAGCGGGGGGAACCAGATCTTGTTCCGGTGAATCCATGGAGCAGCTAGAGAGAACATCAGCTCTGCCTTGTACATTTCATTTTTCTGCTCAAAACACTCCGAGTGTCCCACTGCACTTTAAGAAGAACCCTCGCCCCATACCATTCACCGTCTTGCTCATGCATCCCACTTCACTCAAATGCACCAAGCTCTTCCATGCCCCAGACTTCCTCCCAGCTGCCCCTCCTCTGCTGGTCGATCTTTCCCTCCTCTTCTGGCTCCCCTCTACCTTCAGGCCTCGGCTTAAAATGCCACCACTTATCTGACTATGCCAGCTAAGTGTTCCCTCGTCTCTCAAATACTCTATCCTTTTCCTTCCCAGTGTTTCTTATAATTTGAATGTGTGTGTGTGTGTGTCCACAGTCCATCCTCACTATTGCAGATTCCGTATTTGTAAATTTGCCTTCTCCCTAAAATATATTTGTAACCCCCAGTGCTTTTGAGGTCATTTGTGGGTACGTGCAGAGCAGTAAAAAGTTTGAGTCCCCCAACGCACACTTTCCCAGCTGAGGTCCAACAAGGTGGCACTCTGCTTCTTGTTTCAGACTCTAAGCATTTGTCCTTTCTGCAGTCAGTTTTGTGCCATGTTTTTCGCATTTGGGGGCTTTCAGTTGGTGGTTTCCCAGTTGAAAATGGCCTCCAAGCACAATGCCAAAGTGCTGTCTAGTGTCCTAAGCACAGAAGGCCATGATGTGCCTTATGGAGAAAAGATGCATGTTAGATAAGATTCATTCAGGTAAGAGTTGTGTTGCTGTTGGAATGAGTTCAATGTCAATGACTCAACAGTACTTATTAAATAAGACATCTTTGAATAGAAGCACACGTAGAATAAGGTTATGTATTGATTGGTTGATGAAAATGTTGTGACTAGAGGCTCACAGGAACCTAACCCTATATCTCCCCTAAGAGCAGTGGTTCAATATTCACAATTTGGCACTTGAGGTGACTTTATAAAATGTAACTACTGCGAACAGTGAGAATCAACTGTATCTTTATTAGTTTCTTCAGGGCTGTTATAACAAATCCCACAAACTGGGTGGCTTAAAACAACAGAATTTTATTCTCTTATAGTTCTGGAGGCCAGATGTCCAAAATCAAGGTGTCAGCAGGCCACACTTCCTCCCAGCCTCTAGGGAAGAGTCCTTCTTGCCTCCTCCTAGTTTCTTAGTTGCCAACTATCCTTGGCATCCCTTGGCTTGCAGCTGCATCTCTGCCTCGGTCACCACAGGGCATTCCCTCATGCGTCTCTGTCCGTGTCTCCCCTCCTCCTCTATAAGGACACCAACCATACTGGATTTGCGGCTCAGCCTACTTCAGCATGATCTCCTCTTAACCAATTCCATCTGCAAAGACTTTATTTCCAAATAGGATTACGTTCTGAGGTTCTGGGAAGGACATCAGCTTTGGGGAGAGGACACCACTCAACCCAGATATATATTCTGTATATTACATATATTTATATATATAACTTAAATATATATATATTTAATCAATATCAGTATTGAATACATTATTTATTTAACTAATATTTCAACTCCCTAACTAGATTGCAAGCTTCATGAGGTAGAGCAATGGCTTTCTTTCTCATCTTTTTATCCCCAACACCAAGTCCAGCCTGATATGTGATAGGAGCTCCATAAATATTTGTGGAGGATGAATGAATGAATGAATGAATGAATTTCAAAGCTTAGAATATTAGACACTATCAAGCCAGCAATGGTCAAACTCTTGTGGAGCCCTAAACTCCTGGACATTCTTCATCCATCACGTCAGACTGAGAAGGAGGCCAAGCCAGTGGGCTTTCAGTCTCAACCCCTGTACCCCCTCCACTTCAACCAGTTACAGTGCTTGTATCTGTTTTACATACTCCACTTCTATGCAATATTGTTTTATGAATGAGCTTTAATTAAAAGTGTGAGGGCTTCCCTGGTGGCGCAGTAGTTGAGAGTCCGCCTGCCGATGCAAGGGACACAGGTTCGTGCCCCGGTCCGGGAAGATCCCACATGCCACGGAGCGGCTGGGCCAGTGAGCCATGGCCGCTGTGCCTGCGCGTCCGGAGCCTGTGCTCCGCAACGGGAGAGGCCACAGCAGTGAGAGGCCCGCGTACCGCAAAAAAAAAAAAAGTGTTTAAAAACACTGAGCCCAGTCCCCTATTTTATAGATGAGGAAACCAAGGTCCAGAGACATAAAGGGCTTTGCCTTGGGTCACCAGGCAGTCACGGGAGAGAAGAACTAGGAGTCAGGTCTTTTGAGCCGCGTTCCAGAAGTTTTGCCTCTACACTCGCTCTCCTGCCAAGACATACAATGGGAGTGCTTTGGAATTTGCTCTCCCTGGGACCCTGTTTTTCTATCTGGAGCAAATTCTGGGAGAAGGAAGCAGAGCCCGTGGCATGTGCCCCTTCCCCAAAGCTCTGAAAGGCCCTTTGTGCCAAGTTCCATGGACATTCCACAGGCCTGTTCTAGGCAAATCCATCTGCCAGTGGGTCACAATCCTTGCCTTCATCTCTGAGCTGAGGTATTTTGGCCTTTCTGCTTTTAAATGCATTCCTTGCTTTCTTGGAAACTGAAGCTGAGAAAGGGAGGCCGGGCTGGGGGGGCCCAGGGCAGATGGGGTGGGTGGGCTACCGAAGGAGACGGGTCTGTTTTGCAGACCTGGCTTGAGAAGAAAACTGTGCTGATTATCTCCCAGGCCCAGCTGCAAAAATGCCTTAACTCGGCAGCAGATTATAAATAGCCCAGAATGCCCTCCCAGCCGCTTGAAAACAAGGATATTTTTTTCCTGTGTTGGAAGAACAGCTCTTCACAGCTATCCTGGGGCCCCTCCTCAACCCCACCTACAAAGAGCTGTGATTTATGTCTTAGCACCATTACTAGGACCAAGGATCACACAGCCCAGATGAACAATGATTAATTCATTACCAAGTTCTATGAAAAAAGGAGGCATTCCTTTGGAAGTCCTCTCTTTCATTTGGGCAGAGACATGCCAACCCAGGAGACCAGAGGGGCAGTTTTGCTGCAGTTTATTGCCCTGGGCTTCATCTGGCTCTCTCTGCCCTTGCACGCAGTGGGGGCCAGGGAAAGTCTGGTGGTCACTGACCTGAGGGCAGGAGGAGGCAGAGGACAGCTGCTCTGAACTTGACTGTTTGCTGAGATGCTCCAAAATAAAAAATCCAGGGATGCTGGCCTGGTCCATTTATATTCTAGCCCCTCTCTAGAGGGAAATCTATCTCTATCTGGAGGAAATTGGGTCTCAATGCAAATCTCTTAGATATCTTTGTACATCATCACACTCACAGGGACTTTAAGACTGAGCAGCAGCTCCCAGCACACAAAGCGCTTTTCAGGTTCTGCTCTTATCTGACCTTTATGACAACTGTTTTATTAGCTCATTTGTTTTATTGGAATCAAAGATAATGCCTGCCTATTGTTGAAAAGTTTAAAAATTTCAGAAAAGCATAAAGAAGAAAAAAGTCCCACCCAGATCTCACCACACTAAGACAACAATGTTTTCATAGAAGTCTTCCTTTCAAATCTCCCTTATTGGATTATAGGTGGATATAATTTTACCTACATGGGATTGTATTATTGTGTTAGTTAGGCTCTTGGTAGAAATAGATGGAACATTCATGTGAGTAATTGAAGAGAATTTAATAAAGGGACACAGGTTAGGAACACCAGCAAGGAATAGTGCAGTACATCAGGGACAACAACAGGGGAGAGCCACTGTCACCCCTAGGTCTGAAGGCCAAGGGAAGGGAGTGGTTACTGCAAACGAGAGCTGTATGGAGAGGGTTGCCAGTTAGGAACTGTACCTGTCAGGAGAGACAGTCAGCTCTGGAAAACCAACAGAGATGGAGCAAGAGGAATAAATACTCTGACCTCACTCCCCACCAGCCTCCAACTGTCGGTGGCTCCCACCGGCCAACCAGCCAGAGTTAGAAGGCATGGATGCCCACTGACAGCAGTCCAGACAGGCCAATACTCCAGGGCACAAAGCAGGGTGGAGACTGGCAGAGAGTAGATAGGAGAAGCAGGGAGAAAATATCTATTGCATCCACTATAATGCTGCTTTTATTCACTCCATGGTAAGCCAAGACGTTTCTAACTCAACAAATATTTGATAGAGTGACATCATACTTTTTAACGGACCTTGTTTGGATATACCAAATTTATTTAACCAATCCCTTATTGATGGACATGCAATGAGTTTCTAATTTCTCAAGAGCATAGACAATGCTGCAATAAGATCTGTGGATACAAACTCTGTGCACTCCGGATACATATTTTTGATCCACTTTGACACTTTCTAGAAACTGAGGCTCATTGCCAATGAGGCTTGCCCCCAGTCACATAGTGGTAAAGAGGCTTTTAGGAATCTTCTAATTTTTTCAACAATGAAATGGAGCATTTTGTAATAGAAAAAAATAATAAAGTCAATTTTTAGTTTAAAAAAAAAACCATGGGCTTCCCTGGTGGCGCAGTGGTTGAGAATCTGCCTGCTAATGCAGGGGACACGGGTTCGAGCCCTGGTCTGGGAGGATCCCACATGCTGCGGAGCAGCTAGGCCCATGAGCCACAACTACTGAGCCTGTGTGGATGGAGCTTGTGCTCTGCAACAAGAGAGGCCGCCATAGTGAGAGGCCCGCGCACCGCGATGAAGAGTGGCCCCCGCTTGCCACAACTAGAGAAAGCCCTTGCACAGAAGCGAAGACCCAACACAGCCAAAATTAATTAATTAATTAATAAACTCCTACCCCCAACATCTTAAAAAAAAAAAAGCTTATTCCCTTTAAAGTCCTATCACTCACACGGCTCTGAAAGCAAGGGGACTATTAGGTCCCAGTGAGGAAGGAAGTGGGTAGGTCACAACCCTTAAAGAATAACATAGCCGTTGAGTAAAACTGGATATGACAAAAACTGGTTAGAACCGATTAGGCCCAAGATGGCAGAAGATTCGATTTCCAGTAGACCTTGAGCCTCATTACACTCACCGTAATGCACTAGCATATGCGAAATGACACACCCACAGGCGCCATGACAGTTCGGAGGCTGACCTTAAAAAGCCAAAAAGTGGGTGGTGGCCCAGTTCCCAGACATCTTCACCCCTTCTCCAACATAGTTCGAATAATCCTCCCACTCATTAGCCTATGAAATTACCCAGTCCATAAAAACAGACCACGTCATATTTCAGGGCCGCTCTTGTCTTCTGAGACGAACCACATTCAGCCTATGGGATGTGTATCTCTCTCAGTCAACCTGCTTCCACTGTACCACGGCTCGCCCCTGAATGCTCTCCTCACTCGGCGGCCCATCCCAGAAACTCACCCGAGACCTGGGACGTGACCGGCTTCTCGCACCCCGTTTTCCTGCAACATCTCTACAGAGGAAGAGGAAGAAGGTGCTCTTCTCCCCCTCCGCACTTTTCCTTTGATTATAAAAACGTAGCCCACTTAGTTCTCAGGGCAGAGCACTCTAGCCTGTCCAGTTATTATTTCCTTCACAAGTGTCCTATATTAATAAATCTACTTCTTACCTATCACTTTGCCTCTTGCTGAATTCCGTCTGTGCGGAGACTTAAAGAATCCGAGCCTCATTAAGTCCTGAGAGGAGTTGTGCGGTTTCACCAGGAGATCAGGGTCTTGGTGGGTCATGGGAAGGGGGCAAGAGGAACTGCTCAGAAGGAAGAGGCAGGGATGTCACAGGACACCCCTCCGCTGGCTTCACAGTTGTCACCTCAAGAGGTGGAAGCACCTCCAGAGGCCTTACTGTGGTAAAGGGGGGAGGAAACGGGTTCAGAAGGGAGTGGGATGCGTAACGCTGCACTTCCGGGTTGCGCTCAGTCTCGCGACTGAAAAGCGGTGACGCTGCTCACCACGCAGACGTGTCCTGAGGTTTGATTGACGTGCACACGTGGAAGGGCGTGGCTCGGAGCTGGAGCCCCGCAAACAAGCGTTTCTTTTTTCCGTCTTTCTTTCGTAAAAGCTAGGAGGCAAGCTAGAGGAAATCTTTAATTTTTAAAGATTCAACAAATATTTATTGCCAAGTGGATAAACAAAAAGGTAAGCAAGACTTTTTTCTTACCTCCAAGCCTACAAACCATCGTGTGTATATGGAGCCACTCGGTACTTTCAGGCCTGCGTGCGTTTGTCTGGACTTTCGTCCCTCTCTTTAATGCCCTTGTCTCTTCTACCTGGTGGAATCCCTCCCATCCTTCATTTTCCACTCACGTGCGAACTCACGTGTTACTCCCTCCTCTTCACCCCTACAGCCCTGTGTCCGTTCTTCTCTTTCTCAGACCTTATCGCTTGATGGAGTCGGGTGGGTTTGGTTTCTGTTTCAGCCCTGTCACTCACTAACCTGGTGCGTCTCAGTCTCCTCATCTGAAAAATGGGGACAAGGACATTTTCTACCCCAGAGGGTCGTTGTGAGAACTGAGAGGGTATGCACATGCAGAGCGCATAGAACAGAGCCGGGCACAGAGGAAACGCTTCTCAGTAAGCATTGGAGTTGTTATTCATCGCTGCCCACCTGGCACAGAGCCGGGTCACCGGGGACGTTTGTCAAAAGAATTAATGACGTGTATTCATTACCAAAATAGCAACCAAAATATGATTCCAAAATGGCCCGGAATCAACAACACACAAAGGACAAGACACGAAGTGGAACACACTGCATGAGCAAAAAACGGTTTCTCTGATAAGCAGCCTGAGAAGAGGGTGCAGGTGGGGCCCCGTGCCTGATTACCCCTTAGGAATTCGCGTGCTGGGCACGAAGGAAGAACAGGAGGAGCAGGGGCACCGAGTCCCAGTTCCAGCACTTCTAGACCGTGTGACTTTGGATAAGCCCCTCCACCTCTCTGGCCTGCAGGTCCCGTTTTTAAAATGAGGATAAATAGCTCCTTCCTCGCAGAGTTGCTGTTGTAGGATGAGGTGGGGTAAGCTAAGTGATGCTCCTGGCACGCAGTGAGAGGCCAGCTGGCCACTCTGATTTCACTGTCCTTGTTACCGCTCTAGGCTGCATAATTATTGCATGCTCACCTACAGCCCGGCTGCAGGGCTGCCCTCTAGCTGGTGGGGTTCCTCTGAGCTTTACTATCCAGGATTCCGTGATTCTGGACGCCTGTGTTGGCTGGAGAGCAGAAGCCTGGACAGTTGTCCTGCACGAGCACAGCCTGTGCCAGCTGATACGCAGGTCCCTGCCGGGAGCCCATCTGCTGGGTTTGCCAAGGCCAGGGCGATGAGGTGGAAGGGAAAGGAGTCCCAGTGTCTGAGCTGGATGCCAGCCTGGGCACCGACTTTCTGCTTCCCCTGGGGGTCCTCCCCCCACCGACTCCATCAGCTCGCCTGCCTCCTCTGGCCTTCCCCCAAGAAAAGCCTGTGGCCCGCCTCTGTTGCCGTGAACACGACCTCCCTCAGAAGCCTTGCCTCCGTCTCTGACTCCTGCATGTTCTTTACAAGGAGCCTTCCCCACCCAGGCTGACTTACTCCTCCCCAAGGGAAGTCTCCCTTTTCATTCATTCATTCACTCAGGTAACAAACGTATATTGGGTGCCGGCTATTATGTCTGGTTCTGCTTTAGGTGCTGCAGGTACAGAATTGAACAAGAGAATGGAGTGCCTGTCTTCGTGGAGGTTATATTCTAGTGGGGAAGAGAGAGAGTAAACATATGATACAAAGAAATTAAGGCAGGAAAGACCTCTCACAGGAGATGATGTTTGAGCAGAGAGGCCTGAATGCAATGAGGGAACAGCTACATGGGTATCTGGGAGAAGAACCTTCCAAACAAAGGAACAGCTACATGAAGACTGTGCATCAATAGCACACATGATGGTGTGTGAAGAGGTTGGGATGCAGAAAATGAGGGGATCATGGGTGTGAGAAGAGATTGGACTGATGTCAGGGGTCAGATGTCGTACAAACTAGGAGGTGATGCCAGAGATGTTGCATTTTATTTGAAGGGATGGTAAGCTGTTGCCACTGGAGGATTCAAGCAAGGAAAAGGGATGCTGATTCCATTTTACGAGTTTCACCCTGGATGCTGTGTGGGGAATAGGTGGTGAGGGTGGCAGGGAGGGGGGCACAGGTGGAAGCAGGGTTCTTAGAAGGTTGTTGCAGTAATCCAGGTGAGAAGAGGTGGCTTGGACCGGTGTGCTGATGGTGACACTGATGATGGATGGGTGGCCTCCAGCCTTATTTTGAAGGAATAGTCAACAGGACTTGCTGTTACCTAGGAAGTGGAGTGCAAGAAAGTGTACTTTCTCAAGAATGGCTCCTGGCTTTAGACCTGAGCTAAATGGTGATGCCTTTTCTTAAGGTGAGGAAGCTAAGGAGGGAGAAGATACTTAAGTAGAATTCGGAGTTCAGTTTGGGATATATTAGGTTTGAGGCATCTGTGAGCCAGGAAAGGAGATGTCAGTCAGGTGTCTTGATGGTCTTCGAATCTGGAACTCAGGAGAGAGATTGGGATTGGAGACAAGAGGCCAAGGACATATGGAGGGCAAGTAGTCTGACTGGGATTACTGGAAAGTGAGTACAGAGGTCTGAGGACTGAGCCCTGGGCTCCTTGGACATTTAAAAGTTGAGATGAGGGCTTCCCTGGTGGTGCAGTGGTTGGGAGTCCGCCTGCCTTTGCAGGGGACAAGGGTTCGTGCCCTGGTCCAGGAAGATCCCACATGCCGCGGAGCGGCTGGGCCCGTGAGCCATGGCCGCTGAGCCTGCGCGTCTGGAGCCTGTGCTCCGCAACGGGAGAGGCCACAGCAGTGAGAGGCCCGCGTACCGCAAAAAAAAAAAAAAAAAAGTTGAGATGAGAAGGAAGATCCAGTAAAGGAGGCTGAAACCACTTCCGTAGGGGAGAAACAAGGAAAGAGTAAAGTTCTAGAAGCTAAGTGAAGATAATTTCTAAGAATCAGCGTAGTAGGTAGGATAATGGCCCTGGACAGATATCCACATCCTAATCCCTGGACCCTGTGAATATGGTACCTAACCTGGCAAAGAGACATCACAGAGGTGATGAAGGTTAGTCCCTTAATGGGGAAATTATGCTGTATTATCCAGGTGGGTCTTAAAAGCAGAGGACCCTTCCTGACTGAGGTCAGAGGGAGCTGTGGCTACAGAAGAATGGTTGGTGAAATTCAGTGTTGCTGGTTTTGCAGATGGAGGAAGGGGGCCACAAACCAAGGAATGTGAGCAGCCTCTAGAAGCCTCTAGAGTCTGGAAAAGGCAAGGAAGTGGATTCTGCCTTAAAGCTTTCTGACAGGTACACAGCCCTGCCTGCATTTTAGCCTAGTGAGACCCGCCCAGCAACTTGTAACCTACAGAGCTGTTTTGTTTTCAGCCACTAAATTTGTGGCGATTTGCTACAGTAGTCATAGAAAACTAGTACAATGAGGAAGTGATCAGGTGGTCAAATCACAAGCCAAGCTTTAGTAAAATGGGAGTGAAAATTTTCCAGTGGTTTGGGCAAAATGGAGATCATGGGGACCTTGACCATGTTAGTTTAGTGGGGATGAAAGGAGATGGGAGAGGACCAAGGAGAACATGGGAGGAGAGGCAGTAGAGTTTGGGGATAGGCTAGTCTTTGGAGGAAATTTTCTAGAAAAGGAAGCTGAGACATGGGGTAGAGATGGGTGTGGCCTTAATAGAAAGTTTCTGTTCTTGGTTTGTTTGTTTTTAGTCTGTGAATTATATTATAGAAGTATAGTTGAGTTTCGGTGTTTTAGGTATACAGCAAAGTGATTCAGTTATATGTGTATATATATATATTCTTTTTACAGATTCTTTTCCATTTTAGGTTGTTACAATATACTGAATATAGTTCCTTGTGCTATACAGTAGGACCTTGTTGTTTATTTTATATATAGTTATGTGTATCTGTTAATCCTGAATCCCTAATTTATCCCTCCCCCCTGCTTTCCCGTTTGGTAACCGTAAGTTTGTTTTCTATGTCTGTGAGTCTATTTCTGTTTTGCAAATAAGTTCATCTGTGTCATTTTTTTAGATTTCACATATGAGTGATATATGATATTTGTCTTTCTCTGTCTGACTTAACTACATTTAGTATGATAATCTCTAGGTCCATCCATGTTGCAGCAAATGGCATTATTTCATTCTCCCACCACCTGTATTCCAGGGGCTGCGAAGTCTCCCAGGTTCCTGTTTTGCATGTTTCCCTGAGCAGCACGGCTGCATCTTTCTTGTTGTCCTTTGTGTCTCCCCAGCCAAGCCTAGATACCGATACGCAGAGGGCATTGGATCCATGTTTTGTTGCATGATGGTAACAGCCATGTCTACTAAGTGCTCACCAGTGCCAGGGGCTTTACTGACCACAGTAAAGTCACATCATCCTGACAGCAGCCCAGTCATCCCCATTTCATAGGCAAGTGAGCTGAGGCCCGGGGAGGGTAACACAGCTGGTAAGCGGCAGGGCTGGGAGTTGACCCAAGAGACCCCTTTTGCAACCAGCATACTGCATCACCCATGGCATTAACAGCTGAAGTGAGTCAACTCTCCAGGTGCTACAGGAGCACAGAGGAAGGAGCCTGGTGAAAACTATGCAGAGTGCCAGGGCACGCCTGACAGGGCTGGGGTCCGGGTTTGGGCACGTGCTAGAGTGAGGAGCCAGAGGCAGCAGCATCCCAAAGCCAAACCCGGTCCTTCACCATCAGAGCTGACTGTAGTGTCTCCAAGTCTACCGAGGATTCAAGTTCATTTCAGAAAAGCAGTGGCCAGGGTCCAAAGCCTGAAGGGGGCTGGGGCAGTGTCAGAGAAGAGAGCAGAGACCAAGCCTCTGTGTTCCCGCAGACAAAGGGAGAAAGCAGGCTGAGAGATGGGGACAGCACGTGACACCTGGGCCACAGGCCTGGGCAGCAGCCGCGGCAGCCCTGGAGATAATGGCTCCTTTTGTCCTGTACATAAATTCTCCGGAAAAGAAAGGATTCCAGGACCCGCTTCTCCTGCTTGCACAATGCTGGCCGCTGGGGCCCCACTGTGAGGGCCTGCCGTGGCATTCAGGGAGCATTCGGCCCCTGCACTGCCTCTTTCCTCCCAGGCATGCAGAAGCAAGAAGTTGAAGCTGTGTGCCAGACATTCTGCAGGGAGTTGGGAGTCTGGCCTGAGCCACAAACTTTGTTTCACAGCCAGGAGGAAACCAAAGTGTCTTGAAGCTCTGAATTAGAGTCTTTGAGGGCATCTGTGCCAGTACCTCCTATGTTTGCCCTCCCCCACTCTTACCTCCCTGCCTTCCCTCTTCCACCTTCAGCAGACTTACAGTGGTACCACGCACAGGCTGTGGAGTCAGAGAAAGCTGGGTTCAAGTTCTGACATTGCCACTTGGCAAGCTATTTAATCTCAACAAACCTCAGTTTCCCCATCAGTAAAATGGATGTAATGATGCCTAATTCATAAGATTGCGAAAAGGAGTAAGTGAGAAAATGCATATAACATGCTTTGCTTGGAGCACAGCCTTCCAGAAGGGCTTGATGAGGATAGACAGTCCAGGGGGTCATCCAGCCTGTGCTTGGAGTCCTCCAAGGACAAGGCACTCACTGCCTGTATTACGTATTCAGACCAAATGCAGATCTGCCTCTTATACCCTCATTGGTGCTGAGGGTAAAGAGACAGGGGGCCTGTGCTTATTAAGCATTTCCTATGTGCCGAGTGTTATCATAAATGACTCAGAGAAGCTAGGGCCCTTGCCCAGGGTCACATAGAGGAAGTGACCAGGATTTGAACCTGAGTCTGTCCAACCGTCTGTACTATGACACTATAAGAGAATTCTTCACATGTGTGGAAACAGCTTCCATGGCCCCCTCAGTGTCTTCTCCTCTCCAGGGAAAACATCCCCTACACCTCAGGGAATATGCTTTACGTTCCCCTACCATCTTGACCTCTCTCCTCTGGGCATGTTTAATTTTGTCACTCTCCCTCTTTAAAAAACTAGCCTCTAGACATAATATTCCTACCGTCTTCTGATCAGTACAGAATAGAAATACACTCTCATCTCCTTCATTCTAGGTGCTATGTTTTTGCCAGTAAAGCCTCAGATGGTGTGGCACTGGCGTCATCCCATTACCCTGATGTCTCCCTCGTACTCATTATAGTCAGCCTGCAAGAAAGATACGGCCCCTGCCCTTTGAACTGTTTGCAACAGTCATTGCAGGTAGTAGAACGCTCTCCAACTAGTTCAGCAGTCAAGCATATTATATTTGGTTGCTCACAGAATCTCCAGCAGGGCCGAAGAGTCTGGCGTGGAAGCGACAGAGCCAGGAACAACTCATGAACCACCCCTGACTGGGCTTCTCCACTGGCGACATTGCTGCCATTAGACAGGAAGGCACCATGCTGCCAGTGCTGGCGTGGAGCACTGCCTCTAGGACCTCTGAAATCTGGGTCTCCTCCACGTAGCACCTCCTTCTTCACCTGTCTCTTCTAATTAACTAAGCCTCCCTGAGCATGTTTCAGGGGTTAAGTGAGTTAATGCATGCATGGCCAGCCTCCAAGATGACCTCAGTGATCCTCGCCTCCTGGTATCCATGTCCTTATCTAGTCTCCTCCAACACTGGATGGGGCTGACTTGTGTAACCAACAGGATCCTGCAGAAATGACAGAGTGTGATATCCAACACTAGGTCATAAAAGACATTGCAGCTTCCAGCTCTCTTGAAGCACTCGCTCTAGGGGAAGCCAGCTGTCATGGCATAAGGACACGTAAGCAGAACTCTGGAGAGGTCTACATGGCAAGGAACAGAGGCCTCCTTTCAACAACCAGCACAAACAAGTCAGAGATGTGAGGGAGCCATCTTAGAAACAGATCCTCCGGCCCCAGTCAAGCCCTCAGATGATCCTCCGGCCCCAGCTGACATCCTGGCTTCAACCTCACAAGAGACCCTGAGCCAGAACCACCCAGCTAAGCTGCTCCCAGACACCTGATCCACATAAACCGTGTGAGTAAAAATAATGTTTAACATTTATTAAGTTTGGGGGGAATTTGTTACAGAGCAATAGATAGCTAATACAAGCCATGTGAAGACTTAGGACTCTGCCTAGCATGTGGTCAGCATCCCTCCAGTGCTGTCATTATTTTTATCCTCACTCACCTCCGTGCCAAATGCCAGAAGCCATCACCGCAGCAAACTGGGGAGTCTGGAAAATGCAACACAATGATGATTTCCCCTAACCTGCACGGCAATCCTGTGACCAGGTTTATTGGTACCTTTGTTTTCTGGATGATGAGAGGTTGAGTCTCTTGCCTTAGGTTCCAAAGACGAAGGTCCAGGATTCGAGCCCTGGCTGTCTGACTTCAACCCCCCATCCGACACTGCACAGCATATGGAGGCTGAATTTCACTGTGGGAAGCCCCCAACTTCGTGCATTGTCACTTCAAGTCTCCATGACGTCGGTGCGTGGAAGCCTGGGCAGGAGGAGGGGGCGAGCAGAAAGGGAGAGAAGCCAGGAAGTATAACGGAGTCCCATGGGACTCAAGAAAAATACTGTTGACACCAGAGCTCCATTTCCTCACCACCACCCCTTTGGGCAGAGATGTCAGAAGGACCCCAGGTAATTCAGCTAATAGGAAGGATGCGGAGCTGAGAACGCCTTATCAAAGATTTTTCCAGATGAAGGTGCAGGCCATCTGGGCACTTTCCAGTTGTTCTCCCAGGAAGCCTCCAGGGCTTCCTCTTAGGCTGAGCTGCTGTGCTCACACCTCAGAAACTCAGCCTTTCTTCATCGTATTTAAGCTACCGCCCCAGCTTTTGTCTTGGGGAGTTGCCATGTCCCCCTCCCCGTGCCAACCCTAGAGTGGAACTCCAGCCCTCCCACCCCCGACCCACTTCTTTTCTGTCTCCCAAACAGGTACCTTTCATTGTAAGGTTTTTTCTTGCTGGTTGCTCTGGGGTAGGGAGCAAAAAATAAACATCAGAGGGTCACAATGGAAAGATCTTCAGGAATTTATAGCATAATGGAGAGAACAGAGGTTTGAAGACTGACCCGCCTAGACTCAAATTCTGGCAAAATCTTAGCATTGATATGGTTCAGGGGCAAGTGACACAACTTCTCTGCAACTCACTTTAGTCGTTGGAATAATAAAGGGACCCTTGGGGAGGGCAATTCAGTAAAAGCTCTCACAATCTGAAGTACACTCTTCCACCACCAAGAACCTGCCCTGCAGAAGTGCTCTTACCTGTGCTCAAGATCCAGTGCACCAAGAGTTCCATGGCAACAGTGTTCATAACAAAAATTTGCAAATGTTCAGGAAATTCATCAGGAAATAGGTAAATAAATTACGGAGCACTCATAGGATGGAATTGCTTGGCAGCTGTCAAAAAGAATGAAGGAGAAAAAAAGAGAATATCTCAATAGCTCATTGCTTCTCCTCCAGCAAGACTTCGTGTGCGGTGTTGCCATAATCCCTGCTGCCTCCCTCACTACCGGTGATCATGCCTTCTCATTATTTGCCCCACACCTGGAGGAGAACCTTGAGACCAGCGGATGTTCTACAAAGAGCTGGGGATTCGTGGAGTGATGCAAAGCTGGGTTCATGCTGTTTGAGAGATGGTCTTCCGACCCTTCTGAAAGCAGCTCCCTTTATAGACAAGCTAGTGGCAGAGTGAGAAGAGGAGCCCACCTCTTCCGACTCCCAGCCCAGTCCTCTCCTCAACAACTCAGGCTCTCCATCTCTCACCTTTGCTATTTTGTCAACAGCCTTCACTGCCTCTGTCTCTTCCCCTCCAACATGTCCTCCATGCTGCTGCCAGAATCATCTTCCTAAAGCACAGCTCTGCCCTACCCTAGCTCCCTGGTGGTTACAGAGCAAAGTCCACATGCATTAGCAGAGCAGACACATACCGCTATCCCAATCCCATATTATCTCCCTCTGATCGCCTTTTAGAAGCACCTTTGCTCCAGCCACCCTCATGCCAGCCTCACGCTACTGCCTTTGTCTTTGTACCATTTTCTCCTCCTGTGAAGTTCTCCCTTCCCTCACTCAGCTTCCCTACTGGGACCCTTTGTGCATCTTTCCATACCCAACCTGCTGATCCTTTAATGCCGCCTCTGGGAGAACTTCCCAGATCACAGACTCTCCCACCATTCTTTCCACCCTGCTGGCTCAGAATTCCTGGGGCACCATTTACAGGACTGATGTCCACATTAGGCAGGAAGAATAGTCACCACAGCAGATTTCCCTGAGTTCCCCAGGGGATCTGCTATTTCATAGGCAGCAGACGCTCAATAACTACTTGAAAAAATGATTAATGAGTAAACGAGAGCAATGGATTACTACAGAAATAATTTCCAAGTGAATGAAAGAGTGAATAAATTCCAAGTGAATAAATAAATGAATTGCCCTGAATTAATGAAGGAATGATTACAACTGACCTCTGAGTCTTATGGTCACTGGTCCCTTTTCCCCAGACAGTTGAAAGCCAACAATGTGAAGATCTCTGTCTTGGTAATACAAGCAAAGGTTATAATTTCCTCAAGATCCTGTGAGTACACCCCAGGAGACAAACAATATCACCAGCAACTACAGAAAAGTACAGATAGCCAAAAAAAGAAAGAAAGAAAATATGGTCAACCTCATTCATGATTTTTTTAAATGTAATTTAAAATAAGACATAAATGTACAATGTACAGTGCTTAGTAGGCAGAGGAGGGGAAGCAGGTCGTCTCAAATAGTGTTGGTGGGTATGTTACCATATCTAACACTTACAGAGGTCAACCTGGAAATACACACATACACATCAGATTTTTTATTTTAAATACGTTTATCCTTTGACCCAGCAACTCCACGTTTTTAAAGTTGAAGTATAGTTGCTTTACAATATTGTGTCAGTTTCAGGTATACAGCAAAGTGATTCAGATATATAGGTATTCTTTTTCAGATTCTTTTTCATTATAGGTTATTACAAGATACTGAATATAGTTCCCTGTGCTATACAGTAGGTCTTTGTTGTTTATCTATTTTTATACAGTAGTGTGTATCTGTTAATCCCAAACCCCTAATTTATCCCTCCCCCTTCCTCTCCCCTTTGGTAACCATAAGTTTGTTTTCTATGTCTGTGAGTCTGTTTCTGTTTTTTAAATAAATTCATTTGTGTCATTTTTTTAGATTCCACATGTAAGTGATATCATTTGATATTTGTCTTTCTCTGGCTTACTTCACTTAGTTTGATAATCTCTAGGTTCATCCATGTTGCTGCAAATGGCATTTGCACCAGATCTTCTTTATCTGTTCATCTGTCGATGGACATTTAGGTTGCTTCCATGTCTTGGCTATTATAAATAGTGCTGCTATGAACATTGGGGTCCATGTATCTTTTAAAATTAGAGTTTTCATTTTTCCCAATACACAGCAACTCCACTTTTAAGACTTAATCCTAAAGGAATAACTGGTCAAGAAGACAAAGACTTATATACAAGAATTTTTATTTCAATATTGTGAGAGTCACAAATAGGAAACAATATAAAAGTCTGTAAATTCCAGTTAAATAAATCGTGCTTTTTCCACACAGTGAAACAATCAAACTCTGTACAGCCATTAAATAGAACTGCATTCTGTATAGACAGAACATGATGTGCCCATATCATTAAGTGGCAAAAGCAGATGAAGAATGATACGATCCTTTTTATTGACTATATGTGTATATAATTTTGATTTCTGAACAGAATAATTGTGGAAATCTATGGCTAGGATTGTGAGGAGAACTGTCACTTTTTATTTTATATACTTTTGTAGGTTTTAGAAAACAATAATTGATAAAATTACTTTTATAATCAGGAAAACATTTGGAGAGCCCAAGAGGCAGCCAGAGGGCCCTGGCTTGGGTCCCTCCAGCCCCGGCCCTGCTTCTACTGCTCCCCAGCCTCTGCTCTGTCTCTGACCAAGGACTCAGCCCCTGGGAAAGTCTGTCCCAGCCCACTTTCTGGAACAATTAAAACAATGGTGTTTTCTTCAGCAACCTCAAGAGCGACCTCCAGAATAAAACCTTGGGCTCACTTCAGTCCTGCATAGGGAGCGGAGTGTGTAAAGGTCCCACAGCTCAGGGAAAACTGCACAGGGTGGGCCCTTGTGGGCAGGTTTCCTCTTCCGTGGCCCTGCCCAGCTTTGTTCCAAAGGCACATAGCCTGTGGCTACTGTCTTTGTAACTCACCAGCTTCATCCACAGCCCCAGGGTATGAACTAATCAGGCCCAGGCAGGGATCCAAATCAACCAGAATAGAGGGAAGGGGAAAAGGGTGTTATCCTAACCCAAAAGCTCCATGGGAAAGGAGGCCATGTAGTAAAATAATATTTACTCATGTTTCATAATTGTTAAATGCCAGACACCATGTTGGTTAAGCCTTGGGGTCAGTTTTTTTGAACAAGAACCTAATCTCTATGAATCTAGGTTTTTTCATCTAGGAAATGAAAAGGTAATATCTATCTGTTAGGGTTGCTGTACAGAATAAATAGATGATACGAGCAAATTACCTTACTCAGTGCCTGGAGTACAGTAATTCATCGATCAGTAGCCATTGTTTTCTCATTCTTGCTGCAGTTACACTTTGATACACAGAAGGTGACCTGTCGCCTTCTCTACCTGCCCTCCTGTCATGCCAGCTGGTCCATCCCAGTGGGGAGAGTGGCTGGCACCACTGGGACTTTCCTCTCCAGCACGGAACAGATTTTTCCTCTCAGCCTGCCAGAGAAACCAGCCCCACTGACACCTTGATCTTGGACTTCCGGCCTCCAGAACCGTGAGACAACAAATATCTGTTGTTTAAGTGACCCATCTGTAGTACTTTGTAAAGGCAGCCCCAGCAAATGGATACAGTAGGGTATGATGAGAGAGGACAGACCTCTGCCTCTTGCCAGCTCTGTGACCCTTGAGAAGTTATTTAGTCTCCGTGAGACTAGTTCCTTTATCTGTGAAATGGGTTTAACACTAGTGACCGCCTCATGAGGCCGAGTGGGTTCCTGCATGGAATGCTGTAGATCCTGTCCCTGGCACACAAATGCTCAGCGCTTATCACAAATATGCAAATTGGTCACCACTGGGGATCATAGGAGGAGGACTTGAAATTTACTTTAAGTTGCTTCACAAGTATGTGCTTTTCCTTCCCTTTAAAATTCTAAACTTGTGGGCGGGAAATGGGCCATTGTATTGAGTCCCCAACGACACCAGGACAGTTCTCTGAATTCCGTAAATGCTCAACAAATATTTCTTACTCAGTAAAGTGTGTTCTATGGTAAGATTGTATCAGAGTAAATTCTAGAGGAAGATCTTGATGTCTTTGCATCCTCAGTCTGGGATGCCACACCTAAGACATTCAAAGAATATTGATTGATCGGTAACAAATGAATGAATGAACTTTACGGGGTACGTGATTTGGCCTGTGGTATAATTGAATTTCTGGTAGGTAAGGTGTGATGTTTTCATCTAGCAACAATTTTAGCTAATATCTGCTATGATCTTGGCAACATAATAGACTAGAGAAATTCAAAATAATAAGCTAAGGATTATTGAACATTTACTGAGTTGGGTCCTGAGCTCCATGGGGATTCTCGCTTGCATTTCTCATGATATGGAGTAAACACAATTCTTACCTTCACTTTGCCAGTGTGGAAACTGAGGCTCAGAGAGATTGAAAACCTTGCTGCCAGAGTCACAGTGTGGAAAGGAGAGTCAGGATTTAAACTCGGGAAGTCTGATCCCAGGATCCACACGCTTCAGCATTGTGGCTCACTCCCTTTGTCTTACTAAGGAAGCAGAGCCCTGTCAAGGCTCTTACAGTCTAGATCTAGAGTCACTGGTAGGCCTGGCAGAGACCTTGAAAAGTAGCTAATCCAATACCCCATAAGAAAATGAAACTGAGAACCGGGGAAGGCGTGTGACTAGCCTTGCAATGAGAAAGTGACCCAACTGGGACATGAACCCAGGTCTCCTCACCCCCAGACTGGTGTGCCCTGGTGGGAGTGGGGACTTGGACTCTAACTGGTCATTCACCCAGGTCCCTAGCTCTCCATCCCACAGATGGGCAGCAAAAGTCAGGGAGGTGTGAAACTCTGGCTTCTGCCCATGGAGAAGACTTGGGCCAGGAAGGAATCCTACTGAATGGCCCTGCACATCTGTCTTTCCCTCCTCCAGGACAGACTCCAGTCCCTCTATCCGCACCTCCTCTGAGTTTTGGGTCAGTCTGGGCCAAATGTGAATAGAATCCCATGAGCACAAGGCCCAGGCTTCATTCTGAGTGATGAGCTGCTCGTTATAACTCAGGACATGGACAGTACAGTCCCTGGGCTCTAATGATGCAGAGGACTGTGGGGTATCCAACCCTGCTCCTAAAGGAGACAAAACGATCCTTATCACGCCAGTTCCAGCCAGAGGAGGCTGCAGTCAAGTCCACAGAAGTCGAGATGGCGCCTTTCAGAGCCGGGGAGGGACACCGATCAGCCTTCCTCATGTTTCACAATGCGGTGTGTGTTGCACCTGACCTCTCCTCTTGCCGCCACCTTTTCTCCAGTGGCCTTGTCTTCCTGCTGCCATCCCAGAGCCATAGCTCTGGGTCAGGGGCTGAAGCTGGGGCTGGAGGATCTGGGCACAAAAACTTGGGACTTGATTCCCCTGAAAAACACCCATGTATGGTTCTTCCAAAGACCTGGGGTCCTTACAGAACTCTCTAGAAACAGCAATGGTCTCCCTGGAGCCCAAGTGTTTCCCTGAGCTATCAGACAGCTGCCAGGCTGTGGGCTTAACGCTCAGGGAAACATTTTGCTAGTGCAACTTGTTACACGTGAGCTCTCGGTCACTTCAGATCTCCCAGTTATTTTCTACTCACTTGAGAGGCAGTACAGCTCTGGCTGGTAGATTTGGTTCCTTGCCTTCAACTAGAGTCAGAAAATGTCAGTCCTGATAATGGGTCTGGGGCACAAATGGTTGGGTTGTTGACACACTTTCTTGTTGGGTTGTTTCATATTTTGGTCTTCTACATACAAAAATGCATTTTCAAAGAGAGGCCCGATGCTTGGAAGTTAATAATAAAAATGCTTATCAACTGGTACTGTAGCTCAGCCGCCTCATTACAAGAGGAAACTAGGGCCCAGGGAGAGAAGGTGATTTGTCCAAAATCACACGGCTAGTGTCAGAGGCAGCAATAGAACCAACAGAACCCAGGGATCCTGGGTCCCAGTGAATATGGACCAATCTATTTACTGGTGCCTGAAATTTCACCATTAGGAGTCGTTACTTATTTTTTTCACACTATTTGATAGTCTTATTTGGGTATATGAGTAGTAAACAAATATTTCATCATCATAAAACTTATTTTTGTTTTTTTTGGCCACGCCACGTGGCCTGCAGTATCTTAGTTCCCCAACCAGGGATCGAACCCACGCCCTTGGCAGTGAAAGCGAGGAATTCTAACCACTGGACGACCAGGGAATTCCCTATAAAACATTTTTAAGGCCGAAATATATTTACAGAGTCTATAAATGTTCTCTTTTGCCCCTCGTTGTTCTCTCCCCAATCCCATTCCCTGCCCCAGGGGCACCCAGTGTTAGCAAATAGGTGTCACATCCATCCAGGCCTTGTTCAATGCAGTTAGGAAGACATTTTCAATATGTGATTGGGTTTTAAAACATGCACTTATTATTATATACTGTAAATGTAGGTATATATTTTAAAATCCAATTCATATATCAGCCCATTCATAAGTATAAGATCAAATTATACCGTTTTGAGACTTCTTCTGTTCACTTAACCTTGCATCTTGGAACTCTTTTCGTGTTGGTCTTTCTAGAACCTTGCTTGGCATTTTGTCAATGGCTCCATAGTATTCCATTGTATGGAGGTACCACAATGTGTGTTTAGCCATTTGCCTATCCTGGGGCATTCAGGTTATTTCCCATCTTGTTCTATTGTAGTCACAACTGCAATGAACTTCCTCATATATAAACCTCTGGGCCATGAGCCAATGTTTCTGCAGAAGAGATATGTGGAAGTGAAAAATACAAGATCATTTGTCTAGAAGACACCGCTTCAAGTTGTAATGAGTCACCTTAATGCTGTCCGAAGGTTTCTCTTCTGCACCTTCTTCGAGAACCTTCAACAGCTATAAATGTGCATCTGGAATCATCACAGCAACCCTGTAAATCCAGATCACAGCTCTTGTCCTCATGCCAAACTGGCTGTGCTGGGAGATGTCCCCTCAGCCTGGGTCAGTCCTCTTACGGCAGGCCCTTCCACCCCAACAGAAGGCCCCAGCCTGGCTGAGTCATCAGAACAGTGAGACTGAAGGAGTGAAGGACCACAGCCCACTGTCCAAACTGTGGGCCGAGAGGCAGATGGTGGCCCAGGGGCCCTGGGGAGGGAGTCCCACCACCAGAACAATACAGAGGTTAAGGATACAAACTCTGAAGCTGGGGACTTGGATTCAGATTGCAGCTCTATGACGTTCCAAAGGCGTTTTCTTGGAAATTTAAGGTTTCAGGTTTCTTGTCTATAAGATGGAGACAATAATAACATTTACCTCCTAGTGTAATAAGGATGAGTTGATTCAAAGTGTAATTATGCGAGAGCAGTTGGTCACTGATGCTTAGCGACCTGGTGTTTCCAACCAGGTTCTAAATAGCAAGATTGAGAATGAAAAGATGTGCCTTAAAATTATTAGAATTGTTCCCTTTTCTTTTGTTCTCTTTTCATTACCTTCCCACCTCCAACAAATCAATCCCACACAGATATTTAGTTGAAATATCAAGTCAGTGCTTCGAGGAGGGGACCTGGAGCCCTGGGTCCCTGAAGATCAATATTGTAGTTTCATGACAGGACAGGTGTTACAGAATGAGAACACCTTAGGCTGTGTAGCAGAAAAAGTATGGGCCTCAGCGTCAAGCAAACCTGGAGAGAAGACAAGTGCCTCTGCTGATTAGCTGTGTGACTTTGTCAAGTTTCTTAACTTCTCTGAATCTCCATTCTCTCCATCTGTGAAATGAGGATTTTAAAAAAAGATAGCTACTTTGCTAACTAACTGTGAAGTTTACAGATAATGGAGCAATGCTCCGAGCATAGTGTTCAGCTCTCAAAGTTGGTAGCTATTATTATGTATTACTTTCAGTTGACAGTCTTGCTTTCTAGTCCACTGAGAACATTGGCATAACCAGAAACGATCACAAATTCCAGCCACCAGTCTATTGCCTCTCCTGCACCTGTTTCCACAGACTCTGCCTTCCCACCTTTGGCCCCAAAGGAACCAGCCGTTGCATTTGTGCACAAGATCCAGTCCCCTTCACCTACCCAAGAACACTGCTCCAGCAATTCATTTTCAATTTTTCTCTCTCTACTGGATCAGTCCCATCAAGTGAAAACATGCTGCTATTTCTCCCGTATTAAAAAACAACAACAATGGGCTTCCCTGGTGGCGCAGTGGTTGAGAGTCCGCCTGCCGATGCAGGGGACGCGGGTTCGTGCCCCGGTCTGGGAGGATCCCACATGCCGCGGAGCGGCTGGGCCCGTGAGCCATGGCCGCTGAGCCTGCGCGTCCGGAGCCTGTCCTCCTCAACGGGAGAGGCCACAGCAGTGAGAGGCCCGCGTAACGCATAAAAAAAAAAAAAAAAAAAAACAACAACAACAAAACCTTCTCATGACCCTACTTCTGCTGTCAGCTACACACCCCCCCCACCCCTTTTTTATGCTTCCCTTTGCAGCAAAACTTTTCTCTGCCTCATTCAGCATTTCCACTTCTGGGTATATACCCAAAACAATTGAAAGCAGGGTCTCAAAGAGATATTTGCACACTCATGTTCATAGCAGCATTATTCACAGTAACCAAAAAGTGGAAGCAACCCGAATGTCCGTTGATGAATGAATGGATAAACAAAACGTGGTGTATACATCCAACGGAATATTATTCACCCTTAAAAAGGAAAGAAATTTTGATTCATGCTACAACATGGCTGAACCTTGAGGAGATTATGCTAAGTGAATGAAGCAGATACTGTATGAGGTATCTAAAGTGGTGAATTCTTAGAGGAAGTGGAATGGTGGTTGCCGGGGGCTGGGGGGAGGGGAGAATGGGAAGTTGTTGTTCAACGGGTGTAAAGTTTTAGTTTTGCAAGACGAAAAGAGCTCTGGAGATGGGCTGCATAACAACGTGAATGTACTTTACACTCCCGAGTTGTACACTTAGACGTGGTTAAGATGGTAAATTTGGGGGACTTCCCTGGCGGTCCAGTGTTTGGGACTCCGCACTTTCACTGCCAAGGGCGTGGGTTCCGTCCCCGGTTGGGGAACTCAGATCCCGCAAGCTGCAAGGCGCGGCCAAAAAAAAAAAAAAAAAGGTAAATTTTATGTTTTGTGTATTTTGTCACAGTTAAAAGTTAAAAATTTTTTTTTAACTTTTCTCTCCTCCCATTCTTCCTTCAAGCCACTCCAGTCAGCTTTCATGCCCACCACTCCACTGAGACAGCCCTTGTCAAGGTCACCAGCGACCTCCACGTTGCCAGGTCTCACGGGCAGTCACTGCCCTGGCCAGACTGACCTGTCAGTAGTATTTGCCACGTGTGACCACTGCCTCCTTCCTGACCCCCTTTCTCCGCTTGGATTATTCACACACTCTGGCGTGTCCACCTAGCTCATCTCATCCCATTGGCTCTTTCTTCAGAATGTGTACAGAAGGCAACACTTGCGACCTCACTTCTGGATTACTGGAAGAGCCTGCTAGCTAGTCTCATATCCCCACTTCTGCCATTGCCACCTACATCCTTTCTCAATTCAGCAGCCAGAATAATGCCTTTACAACAAGCCCGTCTATGTCACTCGTCCGAGTCAAACCCTCCAGGGGCGCCCACTTCTTTCAGAGTGAAAGTCCACATCCATACAAGGCCCTAAAGTGTCCCCCTCCCACGCCCCCATCAAGTCCCTAATCTCCTCTCCCGCCGCCTTCCCCTGGCTCCCTTGCTCTTGGGCACCAGCCCCGCTGGCCTGGGACACCTTAGACATAACTCTACTTTACCACCCATCACATTCTTCACCCGGGAGTCTGCAGAGCTAACACCTTCACCTTAAAATGTCAACACAATGTCACCTTTCAGCAAGGTCTACTCTGAACACCTGATTTTAAATGACAACTTGTCCTCACCCCAATCACCCCTACCCGTCTCTACTTTTCCTTTGTTCCATAGCTCTTATCACCTACATGTATATATTATTGGAGCATACTTTAGAATTTTTACCTACTTACTAGATTTCCTGTTTACTTTCCATCTCTCCCTGATAGAACATGAGCGGGGACTTTGCTTACTTGGTGCACTGATGTATCCCCAGCACCTAGAACAGTGCCTGCTACATAGTAAGTGCTCAGTAACTATTGGTTGAGTTAACTGCTGAACGATTTTCCAGGGTACTAATCTACTTCCAGTTAGCCCATTATCCCATTTGACCTTTTCACAGAAATTTTGTGAAGGCTGCCGAAAGATATTATTGCATCCATTTTACAGATGAAGAATTGGAGTCTCAAAGAGGCTCAGGGTCTTCGTTCATCTATTTAAAATGCAGTCATTCATTTACTCAGCAAACATTTATTGAGTGGCATCATGGTAGAGCTGATGCTTAGAATAGAGATTTGTTCATGTTAATTCTTGGTTTTTTTTTTTTTTTTTTTTTTTTGGCTGCATCATGGGCCATGTGGGATCTTAGTTCCCCCACCAGGGATCGAACCCACCACCCCTGCAGTGGTAGCACGGAGTCTTAACTACTGGACTCCAGGGAAGTCCCAGCTTTTTCTTCTTTTAAACATCCATGCTCTCTTTTGAGACACTTTAAAATCTTACACACCCCCAGTTAAAAGACAATCTAGAGCAATAACTAAGAGCGGGGGCTTTGGAGTCTGTGCTGCAACCCCATCTCCCTGACTCCCTGGCTCTGTGACCAGGAGCAGGTCCCTCAACCATTCCCTTTCTCAGTTTTCACACCTGCAAGGTGGGAATGACGATAACACCACCTCCAGAGAGACTGCCCAGAAAGCATTGTTATCAGTCAATGCATTTTCTGCCTATCCCTGTTGGCCAAGAGGATTTTATCCCATCTGCTTCCTATAATTTACATGACAAAACCAATAGGCTTCTTTTTTTTTTTCATTTCCAAATATAAAGATATATCATAATATTGAATAGGCTTTTTCAAACCCAAGAGTTTGGTACGCCCACTCTCCATTACCCCAGCGCCTCTTAGCATTCACAGATGCCAAGTGTGACCCCAAGTCAAGAGAGGGTCCTGGCCCATTCCTTCCTCTTTTTGCATCTGTTCCCAGCAGAGGAAGAGCTACCGGTTTCCAGCTGCAAGGTTGAAATGGAAACCAGCAAAAGTGCAAGCAAAGGGCTCAATTTCCCGATAGCTGCAGCTGTGTAGTGCCCTGAGCTATTTTTAAACCCCTTTTCAGAAACCCCAGTGCTTGCAATGGATCTATTTTCTTAACTGCCAAGAGATAATGCTTAAAAGGGATAGCTTGAAAATATTCCACAGCACTCATAAAAATGACTGAAATAGATGGTGCATAAGACGGCCTTTGTCTGGAGCCGCAGAGGAAAGCGAGATGAAGTCTTTCAGACCCCAGGGCGGCCGCGCTGCTGGATCTGCTGCTGACAACCATGGCTTTGTGTCTTGAATGTGCAGTACGGCCAGAAAAGGCAAGAAAACCAAGCAGTAATTATAGAGAACATCAGAGACCTGGCACTTAAATTGGTCATCAATTCCAGGTAACGGGACCCCAAAATAACTCCCCAAGAATCCCCTTCAGTTTGAGTGCCACCTTATCTGGTAAACCTGTCCGCACTGTCTAAAACTAAACTAGTCTTCTGCCCCAGCCCTGAACTCCTGAATGTTCCCTGCCTTGTCTGGTGGAACCACCAGCCATGCAGTCATTTGTGTTACAAATTTAGGAATCATCCTCAGGTCTACTTTTTTTCACCTCCTACATTCAATAAAAGCTTACTAATATTGTCTTCTAAGTAGTGCTGAAGTCTATTCTCTTTGTATCCCTGCAACCACTGCCCTGATTCAGTCCTTCATCATCCCTCATCTGGATTTTTCAAGAGCATCTTTACTAGTCTCCCTGCACCTATTTTTGTCCCTCTTTGCCAGTTGACATTAGGATTTCTTTTTAATTCCAAATCTTATATGTCACTTCTTGCTTAGAATCTTTCAGCATCTAACTGACCTCAGAAGACCGTCCACACTCTTTAGCAGGGCACACAAAGCCTTCCATGAGCTGCCACTGTGACATCTTCCCCAAGCCCTGCTATAACCTACCTCACATTTTATGCTCCAGCAACATCCAGCCACCTGTAATTTTCCACACACCATATTATTTATTCGTCTGTGCCTTTGCTTATGCTATCTCCCCTGCCTGGAATGTCATTCATCCCCATTTTTTAATAGGTAACACTTTATTGACATATGCTATGAATATAGCAAAGTGGACAAGCTCTAAATTTACAGCTTGATGCGTTTTGAGAACTGACATACTCAAGTAACGACTATGCATAAAAAGGATTAGAATATCATCAGCAGTCCGGAAGCCTCCTTCCTGGCCTCTCCCAGATACCATCCCCTAAAAGGTAGCCAGTATTCTGACGTCATTCCAAATGGATTTGTTTTGCCCAATTTTGGTCTTCATTTAAACAGGATCATACAGTATATGCTTTTTTATCTGGGCTTCTTTCATTTCATATTATTTTGTGAGATTCACCCATGTTGTTGCATATGCAGCCATTTGTTCTTTTTTCTTGTCTTATAGTATTCGATCACATAAATATACCACCATTTATTCAGTCTAATATTGAAAAAAATATGAGTAGTTTCCAGGTTTTAGCTATTACAAAAGTCCTGCTATGAACATTCTTTTACGTTTTTTTTTTTTTTTGGGTGAACATGTGTATGCATTTCTGCTGAGTAGAATTGCTGGATTGCATGCCATACATGTATTTAGCTTTAATGAGTATTGCCAACCAGCTTTCCAAAGTGGTTGTACCACTTTACACTCCCACTTACAATATATGAGAGTTCTAGCTGCTCCGTATTTTTACCTATACTTGGGATTGTCAGGTTTTTAAAATTTCACCTATTTTACTGGATTTTTAAAACTATGTCTGACAATATCTGCCTTTGAATTAGAGTGTTTAGACCATTTACACTTAAGGTAATTATTGATATAGTTGGGTTTAAGTCAACCATTTATTTATACTCCATTTATCCCATCTGTTCTTTGTTCCTTTTTTTCCTCCTTTCTTGCCTTCTTTTGGATTACTGAATGTACTTTGTGTGGTCGGTCTAGGTTTTATATTATGTATCTTTGACTTACATTCTATCTTTAAATAGTATTATAAAACTTCATGTGTAATGTAAGGAGCTGATAAGAATACACTTTCATTCTCTCCCTTCTGTCTTCTGTGCTTTTATTGTCATATTTAAGCTCCCACATATAAGATCTACAATTTTTTGCTTAAACAGTTGATTATTTTTTAATTAAAAATAAGAAAAATTCATTGATACTTACTCCCATATTATTTCCAATGCTCTTTATTGCTTTGCTTAACAAGTTTGCAACTGATGGCAGTCAATAAATGTTTGCTGAGTAAATGAATGACTTCATTTTAAACAAATGAATGAAGATCCTTAGCCTCTCTGAGATATAATAATAAATGTAAAATGTATATAAGAATATCTTTTGTTAGCCTTCACAAAATTGCCATGAAGATCAAATGGGATAATGGACTTAAGGTAGTTTAATTCTCCAGAAAATCATTCAGCCTATATATCTTCAAGTATTTCTTTGCCCTTTTCTCTCCCTTCTTCTTATGGTACTTTAATTGCTTACATTTTAGATTTTTTACCACATCTTATATGTTTCTCTCTTTCTTTTCTGTAGTTCATGTAGTTTTTCTTTGTGCTTACATCTGGATATTTCCTATTATCTCTTCAAGTTTACTAATCTATTCTTCTGTCATGCCAAATCTGCTGTTAAACACATCTATTAATTTCTTAATTTCAGTTATTGGACTTTTTAGTTCTATATTTTCTATTTGCTTTTTTCTATATATCCAATTCTTTACCTTGTCATCATTCTCTTGAAATAATTTCACAGTTATTTTAAAGACCATGCTTGTTAATCTCAGTCTGGATCATCTGTGGGTCTATTTCTATTGTCTGATATTTTTTTCCTTTGGGTTTTGATCTTTTGATTCTCTTTTATCGGAACATCTAGTAACTTTTTTATTAAAGGCTGGGCATTCTCTTGAAAACTTGTAGAGAATCTGGATGTTATATTTCTCCAGAGAGGCTTTACTACTCTTCCTCTTGGATGCAGTTAGTACAGAACAATCACCTTAATCAGATCAGAAATTGAGATGGTTTGAGTGTGAGTTTGTTTTTGTAAGGCTTGATCTATTTCCAGTTGCCCTTACTCTTAGGACATGGACCTTCAGTGGTCTCATTAAAAATCTGGCCTATTTACCAGGACCTTTCCTTTTGGGCAGAACTCGAATTCCCTCAGTACCTTGAGATGGACAAAAAGTTTGCTTAGATTTTTAGACTTCTAGCTCTTAAAGTCTTCTAATTGACTTTCCCGATGAACTACAAATGCCTTAAGGGGAAAAGTGGTGTAGAATATCACTCATTTCTCTATGATCTTGTTCTTTCAAGTTCTGGTTACCTTGGTTGCTCACCAATCATTTCAAACAGCTGTTTTAATTTGACTGATTGTTTGATTTGTAATCTAGCCTTTCCAGTTATTCTTGGCAGGAGACTTGATACATCATAAGCTAAATCTAATGCATAGAAGCAGATGTCCCTCCACCCACTTTTTGACTGGCAAACTCACCCTTTTAGCCTTAGTACCACTTCACTAGAAAATCTCCCCTTAGTGTGTTCACCAACTCCACCCTTCTCTCTTGGTTCCTCACACCCCCTCAGCTATATCTCATAGTATCTTCATATCATTTCCACTCAACATGTAAATCATTGTTAATAATTACCTGATTTTTTTCTCTCTCTCTTCCCCACTAAACCATGAGCATCGTGAAGGCAGGGACTAGGATTTATTCATCTCAGTACCCTCCATGCCTATTACAACGCCTAGCTTAAAAAACATGTGCATTAGTGTGAACTTAATTGGCTCTCAATAGATGCTCAGAAAAGCATTAACATGTCAGCCAAATGAACAAGAAATGGGATTTCCTTGACCGTGGAAGTTACCACCAGGACTTCCAGACCCACTCTCATGACGCTCTTCAACTTCTCAGGCATTTCCCCATTGGCCTCAAGAACACGGCCACTAAAATTCAGATGATGTGCTCTATACATCCCAAGCCACCACCTTAAAAATGCAGCAGTGACTCACCAAGACAAGTCACTTTACCTCTTTCATCTTCAGATCCCTCATATGTAAGGTAGGAATATTAAAATCTACCTTCCTGGGTTGATAGGAGTCAGTTATAGCTTTGTCATTAAGCACAGACTTTGAAACTAGGTTGCCTGGGTGCCAATCCTGGTTAAGCCCCTCATAAGCTGTGTGACTGTGGGCAAGTTAATTAACCTTCCTGTGTTGGTATGGAATTAACATACATAAAATTCATAAAGCAGTGCCTGGCACAAAGTAACTAACTATTAGCTGTTAGTATTCTATGAGGCTCAAATGAAATACAATATAAGTAACCTATAAAATACCATGTTGGTTATTACTGTAATGACTTAGTATCGTTATAATAACACCCTGAGGTGTTGGTGGGTGCTACCAACTGACATATTTAACACTAAAATACTAACATCCAGTCTTTTACTGTTGGCTTCTTTAATTTGTTTAAAAAAAAAAAAAAGGTATTTTCAGCCTTAACACTTACTCTGAGTGATTCACATATGAGAATTGAGGTTTCCCCTGTAGTTCCTAAAATCCATAAACCAGAAACCCAGAGCACTACATGTCTCTGCGACCACAGGCTGTGGGCAGGAGGCCTGGGCCAGAGACAGCAAAGAAAACGTACTGGGGACGGGGGATGCTGAGAGACCTCCCCAGCCAGTATGGTGTTCTCTGCCACAGCTCTTGTGCCCCTGGGCATCCACACTCAGGACCAAGGTGCACTCTGAGGGTGTCACAGAGATGGGGGCTGTAAGATGGAGTGTCTCTGTGGCCAGGACGTTGACCAGGCCAGAGGGGACTTGGAAATGAAGTTCCAGAGGAGTTAGCAGGATCCAAAGGCTTAGGCAAGAGCTAGGGTTCCGAGCAGCCAGCCAAGGCCTGCGGTGGGCCGGGATCTGCATCTCCCCACAGCCAGGTGCCACCCGAGGCAGCACAGAGCCACAAAGGTGCCAGCTGAGTGGAGAGTCCCAGACGGAAAACCAGGCTTCTGACACAGGCCAGACTGAACACCCACCAAACATGGAGGACAGAAGAGGCCACAGAAGGGTCAGGGACAGAGCCCAACATTAGTTTGGAATTGGGCAGCCCTGGGCTCAGAGCCAGAGCCGGGCAGTCGGCAGGAAGCACGGAAGAAATCTGCTAGAAGGCAGAGAAGTGCTCTGGGGTACTTGTTAAAACACAGATTATCAAGCCCAAGCCTCAGAGAGACTTTGTACAGCATTCAGATCCAGGTCTAGAAATCTGCATTTTTAACAAGCCCCCAGATTATTCCGACATAGATGGTTCTCGGGCTCCATTCTGAGAAACCAGTGGGGTCCATTTTTGCCTAAGAGTCAAGGGTGTGGCCTCTTGATAGTTGTGCCTGCTGGGTGTGGGTGGCCCCAGGCACCCAAGGGTTGGCAGTAACCAGTAGGAAGTCAAAGACAAGCAAAACCAACCATAGGCCCCTCCATACCCTGCCAGGGGCAAAGGGCAGCAGTGGTCACTGGGTGGAAGCGGAAGAGCGGGCAACCAGGCAGGTGCAAGGTAGCAGGATCCTGTGTGAGCTGAGGCTCCAAGCCTGGGACATACATCATTGTCCCATAAGACGTTGCTATCAAAACACAGATTCAAAGACAAAAGTATTAAGAATTTCAAGACCACTACTGCAGAGCATTAAGCCCCAAGCATGGGACCTCCTACTGAGTGCAGGGCCCTGATGCTGGAACTCAGAAAACTCAGATGGAGGGCATTCAACATCCCTAAGTGAATCATTATTTTCCTAATTCAGTAATACCACAGAAGTCAATACAGGAGCACCTGGGACAGCGTTTTACCCTTAACTGGTGCTCAAAACTATTCAAACACTGGGATTTGGGAAGTTCAGATGACTGTAAATAAGCCTAGATAGAGAGAATCAATGTAAAATTCACATGAAATAGAACAGCCCAGATCAGGGTTTCTCAGCCTCAGCACTAGGGACATTTGGGTAGTTCTCAGTCGTGGTGGCCGTTCTGTGCATTGTTCAGCCGCATCACTGGTCTCTGTCCGTTCAATGCCAGCAGCACACCCCTCCCCCACCTTTATGACAACCAAAGCTGCCTCCAGGTGTTGCCAAGTATCCCCCCGGGGGGCAGAATTGCCCCGACTGTAAAACCACTGGTCTAAAATTTGGCACTTTGGGGGTTATTTTATGTTTGATGAGTAAATTATAGATTGTACTCCCACACTGAAAAGTTAAATTTGATGGGCTATTTATATGGCATTTGAAAAATTTTAACCTGAAAGTTGTCCATGCCTAAACTGTGCCTTCTTTAGCATCCTGCATCAGCTGTTGATAGTAAGTAGAGAGAGGGTATCTTTTTGAGGAGGAAGTGTGGAGTACCTTTCAAAATACTCAACAAAGACTCACTGATGGGACCGTCATATAATGAGCACTTGATTACCAAGGTTTGGAGGCAAGCAGATGTGTTGATATCCAGAAAAAAAAGAACAGATTATGCAAAAAATCATTTCTATTTGGCTTAGGGAAGCATGCTGTGCTTTTGTGTTGGTTTGTTTTTGCTGTGGATCAATCTAGCTGGGTTTTGTTTAGGCCGATATTGAAATGAAAGAGGAAACCATCTGGGCCGGTCAGAATCTGGAATTCAGAAGGAATACAGGAGGTCAACAATTTGGATTTGACCAAAGAAACATTAGTGAACTAAAGTCTCCCCTCTCCTACTTTTTGAAGCCTTCTTGGTGATCACTCTTGGAATGAGAGATTAATAGAGTTGACTCCGTGATGGACACTGTTGGTGCCCCACCCAGAACCCCCATGTCCCTTGGACCAGCGGACTGTCTGTGCCTATCCCTCACCGCTGTAGGCGAACTGATCACACCTGTGACTTTCCTCACAGCACTGCCCTCGGGTAATGGGCGGGCATCATTGGGGCACAAGGGTACAGTTCCTTTGACTGGAGCTGGGACAAATTATGAGGTGTAATTTATGCTCGAGTTCCCCCAGGGGATATGGGTGAGGCTGGGACGTTAGCTGAAATCACACCCTTTCCTACCTTCTTCCTCTTTCCTGTCCTGCTTCCTCCACTCCTTTTCTCGTTTCTCCTGGGAGGTCTTCTTTGATGAATTAGTTACACGCAAATCTCTGGCTCAGGGTCTGCTTCTGAGAAAAACTGACCTAAGGTATGTTCCTTTTACCCACAAGACCATGAGGGAAATGTGACCTGTGCAGGCCCACCCAGATGCGTCTGGGCCACACAACAAAACCAAGAAGATGTGCTTTGATTGCAGGGCACCAATAAGACCTTACGGTTTTGAAATATCTCCTCACTTTTCAGGAACTGTCAATGTAGGGCCAGAGCCAGAGAAGGGGCCTGAGCCAGACCCAAAGGCACTGCCCAAAGAAGGATGCTGGGGTCAAACTGAAGAATCAGGTTACATGAAGTTCAGTCTGAAGCTCATGATGAGGGCAGAAGACAAGCTTGAGCCAGTAAAACCGTGCCACTCAGATTGGGACTTGAACCCACGGTCTTTTAACTGAGATCACACACCTGGTCTCAGGACTTAATGAAGCTCAGGTTCTTGATGTCTCATCACAGAAAGAATTCGGTGAAGGACAAAGTGATGGGTAAGAAGTGGATTTATTTAGAGAGACACACACTCCACAGACAGAGTGTGGGCCATGTCAGAAGGCAAGAGCGGCCCTAGGGTATGGGGTTGTCTGTTTTTATACGGGTGGATAATTTCATAGGCTAATGAGTATTCCAGCTATTTGGGGAAAGGGGTGGGGATTTCCAGGAATTGGGCCACCGCCCACTTTTAGACCTTTATGGTCGGCCTTGGAACTGTCATGGCACCTGTGGGTGTGTCATTTAGCATACTGATGAGTTACAATGAGGGTATACTGAGGCTCAAGGTCCAGTGGAAGTCTGACATCTTGGACCTGTTTGGTTCTAATCAGTTTATGTCGTGTCCTCAAGCTATGTCATTCTTTAAAAGGTTGTGCCCTGCCCTCTTCCCTCCGGTTTCACAGGGAGCCAAGGAAATTGTCAAAGTTGAGCCCAAACTGAGGAGGCTGGTTCCCTCAACCAGAGGGAATTAATGCAGGGAGGTGGTTGTACAGGTGTTACAGGACTGAAAGAGCAAAAAGAGATGTTGAGGCAAACCCAGGGGAAGAAAGTGGCAGGAAGCGATTGCCAACCTTAGGACTAGGGAACAAAGAAAGGAGGTGAATTTCCCAGAACCTAGATGCATGGAGCTACTGCTGGAACATCTGAAGAGGCACTGCAGGCTGGTTCTGGGGATGGGAGCCATCTACTGCTACAGTGGAGTAGGGGCTCTGCAGAGCTGGTGCTCAGTCCTCTGAGAGGGGGGCACCCCCCAGATGCAAAGATTGGCAAGAACAAGAGAACACAGGAAGTGAGTTCCTTCTCCATCCCTTCTGCCTTCCAGTTTCCTTCTAGTGCCTCTTATTAGCAGAACCTAGCAAAAAGACAGTGGGCAAGGGCACCTGGGAAATGTAGTTAGCAGAGTGCCAGCCCCAGCATCTTAGAGCAAAACATAGAAGGACAGTTGTGGAGCTGAGAGATAATAGGTAAATTACTAGAACTTTTCAGTTATATTTTCTCATAACTATACTTCTGACACAGTGCTAATTATAATCTTAATTGTATTTTGTGTGCGTGATTGTTTAGTATGTGTCTCCTACCACTAGACCATATAAGCTCACTGAGGGCAAAGCCACGTTTATTTGATTCACAACCGCATTCCCTACACATACAAACATATCTATAACATGGCTCAATACGTTGTTTACAGAAATAAATTAATGAAAGAAGGGTGTCTGAGCTCAGGTTTTCTAGACGTAGAACCTAACCTGGGGATTCTTTTGCATGAGACTTATGAAGGAAGGACCTTCAGAAGAATGGGAGTGAGAGAAGCAGGAGAGGCCAGAGAAAGAGCTGAGTAAGGATGTGGACTCAGTCAGCCTAGCCTCAGCCTGATCCCACAGGGGGCTCTGGGGCATGAACTGATCCACAAACTTGGCGCCTCCTTGAGACCCTGTGTCAGTCATTGACTACAAGTGGCTGGGAGGGTGGGGGACTGGAGGAGGGTAACCTCCAGGGGAAGATGGTTTCTGACAGCTGAGGGCAGTTCTGCAGAGAAGGGGGCAGCTGTGAGCATTGGCAGCCAACACTCACAACAACAGAGAGATGTGGCTGCACCCACCCTGCGAAGGGAATCAGGGCAGTGCATCCACCACAAACGGTGACTGTGTACTAAGTGGGGAGTTAGAAGAGAATTCTAAAATAGGGTATCTTTTCCCACTAGACAGGTCTGTGAACTCATATTTTTTGTTTTGTTTTGTTGTGGTACGCGGGCCTCTTACTGCTGCGGCCTCTCCCGTTGCGGAGCACAGGCTCTGGACGCGCAGGCTCAGCGGCCATGGCTCACGGGCCCAGCCGCTCCGCGGCATGTGGGATCCTCCCGGACCGGGGCACGAACCCGTGTCCCCTGCATCGGCAGGCGGACTCTCAACCACTGCGCCACCAGGGAAGCCCGAACTCAGGTTCTTTTTATAAGAAACCTGTCAAGGAAGGAATGGATTTCTTTCCTCCTGTTGGGATTTTATTCAGACGTAACAAAGGCTGAGAAATGAATAGTCTGTGTCTCTGGGCAGTGGAAGTCTGGGTCTCGGCTTCTCTTCTCAAGCCTGAAGCACCTGCTGGCATGGCCTCAGCACCCCGGGGGACCCCGAACAGCTGATTCCTACCCCCAGGCTCTCTCCTCTCTGGAAGAAAGGTGGGCCTCTCACTCCTTCCCTCGCTGGCCCACAGGTGCCCCTCTCAGCAGTGGCCTGGCAGCCTCCACCAAAGAATGTCACTCTGGCCTGGGGCCCAGCCTCAGACAAAAACCCTTTTGGAGCTGGGCCTGCATCCTCTGGCTGACAGGACCCTGCCCGCCTCCCCGCTGCCAACTAGGGAGGGCAGCTAAATACGTCCCCCTCAAATTGATGGTTTACACAGAGCTAGGCCACTTCGCTGTTCAGGAAGTAAAATGAGTCCGAGCCCTTGATATCCCGTCCTTGGCTCCAGGACAGATAGCTGACTGTCCTCACACAGAGGAGGGAAGGAAGATGAGACAGCCCCACTGTTGGAGACCAGCGGCAGGGAGGCCTACAGACACGTGTGTATGGGGGGCGGGCAGGAGGGAGCGCAATGCCCCAAACAAACAAAACCCTGAGCCCCAACCAAAGCTTTACACCCAGGCTTGACTCTGCCCAGGGCTGCGACTTGGTCCGACCTGAGTTTGAATTCCTGGCTCTGTTATTTACTAACAGTACAACCCCCAGCAAGTCATTCCCTGAACCTCAGTTTTCACAACTTCTAAATGCAAAAGGATGACCAGATAGATAAAAATCATATGAGTTTTCTGATCATAAAAAGAAATACATGGAGAGAATTTAGAAAATGAAAAGATGTAAGGAAGATAAAATTTAAATGGTTAAAATTATGCTAATAATTGTATACTTTTAGTATATCCCTTTCCAGTCTGATTTGCATTCATGCACATAAGTGTGAATGTTGGAAGTCACAAATATGAAGCCCCTCAGAGTCTTTTGTTTGAATTCATGTTCAGTGTGTACATACATACATACATAAGGAGAATGAGACTTACCTTGTAATTTCTTGTTTTGAAGATTAAATAAGATAATATAAAGTCCTAATGTAATGCCTACCACTTTCTTGGCAAGCCCACCTTCTAATGTCACGCTATCACATTGCACATCTAAAGCCTCTTGTTGGGGTCCAGCACTTAACCTATTTGGAATCTTCCAAATGTACCCATATACCTTCCTTAACCAAGACCACTTGTGCTGCTCATCCTTACCCTTCTACCTCAGGCCAAGTCTCAATCTCTTTCAGATTCTAACTATTCCTTTTGAAGATTTTCCTGGTTGTTTCTGGGAGGCCATCAGCTATGGTCTTATCTGGACCAAGAACAATACATCCCACCCATTGCCCATCAGATGTAGTCATGGAAAATACTGGCGTGCTGTTGGAGGAGCTGTTTTTTTATCGCAGACTTATCTAGAATGGGAGACCTGTCATTACGGGAATTTGCTGGTACATTGTCTGCCAGACCACTGTGCCCTTTGTGGCCCCCAACCCTGCTTGCTTCCTCCTCTAGGAAATGAGAGAAATTAGAAGTGGACATGGCCATAAAGATCAACCCTGTCATCTTATGGATAAAAAGATGGAATTCTAAAGGCAGCAAGAGAAAGAGAGTCATATACAAGGAATCTCCCATTAAGGCTATCAACTGATTTTTCTGCAGAAACTTTGCAGCCAGCAGGGAGTGTCATGATATAGTCAAAGTGCTGAAATGGAAAAACCTGCAACCTAGGATACTCTATGCAGCAATATTATCATTTAGAATTGAAGGAGAGATAAAGAACTTCTCAGACAGGCAATATCTAAAAGAGTTCATCAATACTAAACCTACCCTAAAAGAAATAGTAAAGGGTCTTCTCTAAGTGGAAGAGAAAAGGCTATAACAAGAAGCAAGAATCTATAGGAAAGGAAAAATCCCACTAAAAAAAGGCAGATGCATAGTAAGGATTGAGGATCAACCACTTAAATAAGCTAGTACAAAGATTAAAAGATGAAAAAATCATAAAAGCAACTATAACTACAATAAACAGTGAAGGGATAGACATGAAGATGTAAAATATGGCATCAAAAACATAAAATGTTGGGAGGGGAATAAAAAATGTAGATCTTTTAGAATGTGAACTTAAATGACTACCAGTTTAAAACAAGTAGCTATAGTTATAGGTCAACATATATGAACCCCACGGGAACCACAAATCAAAAACCTACAATAGATACACAAAACCTAGAAAGAAAGGAACACAGGCATACCACTACAGAAGATTATCAAATCACAAAGGAAGAAACAAAAAGAGGAATGAATGGAGAACTACAAAAACAACCAGAAAACAAGTATAATAAAATGGCAATCAGTACACACCTATTGATAACTACTTTAAACGTCAGTGGACTAAATGCTCTGGTCAAAAGACATAGGCTGGCTGATTGGATAAAACAACAAGACCCATCTATATGCTGCTTACAAGAGACTCACTTCAGAGCTAAAGACACACACAGACTGAAAGTGAGGGGATAGAAGAAGATATTTCAAGCAAATGGAAACGACAAGAAAATGGGGGGTAGCAATATACATATCAGAGAAAATAAACTTTAAAACAAAGTTTATAACATAAGGGAAAGAAAGTCATTGTATAATGATAAAGGAATCAATAAAGAAGAGGATATCATAGTAGTCAATATTAACAGATGTAAAGGGAGTAATTGACAATAATACAATAATAGTAGGAGACTTTAACACCCCACTTACATCAATGGACAGATCATCCAGACATAAATCAATAAGGAAACAGTGGTCTTTTTTTTTTTTAATTTATTTATTCATTTTTGGTTGCGTTGGGTCTTCGCTGCTGCACGCGGGCTTTCTCTAGTTGTGGCGGGGGGGGGCTACTCTTCGTTGTGGTGTGTGGGCTTCTCATTGTGGTGGCTTCTCTTGCTGTGAAGCAAGGGCTCTAGGCACGTGGGCTTCAGAAGTTGTGGCACGTGGGCTCAGTAGTTGTGGCGCGCAGGATTAGTTGTTCCGCGGAATGTGGGATCTTCCCAGACCAGGGCTCAAACCCATGTTCCCTGCATTGGCAGGTGGATTCTTAACCACTGCACCACCAGGGAAGTCGGGCAACAGTGGTCTTAAATGATACAGTAGACCAGTTGGACTTAATAGATATCTACAGGACATTCCATCAAAAAACAACAGAATACACATTCTTTTCAAGTGCACATGGAACATTTTCCAGAATAGATCACATGCTAGGCCACAAAACAAGCCTTGACAAATTTAAGAGGATAGGGGGAGGACCTTCAAGATGGAGGAGAAGTAAGATGTGGATTTCACCTTCCTCCCCACAAATACATCAAAAATACATCTACATGTGGAACAACTCCTACAGAACACCTACTGAACGCTGGCAGAAGACCTCAGATTTCCCAAAAGGCAGAGAAACTCCCCACATACCTGGGTGGGGCAAAAGAAAAAACAGAGACAAAAGAATAGGGGCAGAACCTGCAACTCTGGGAGGGAGCTGTGAAGGAGGAAAAGTTTCCACACACTAGGAAGCCCCTTCACTGGCAGAGATGGGGGTGGGCAGGGGGGAAGTTTCAGAGCCACGGAGGAGAGCACAGCAACAGAGGTGCAGAGGGCAAAGCGGAGAGATTCCCACACAGAGGATCAGTGCTGACCAGCACTCACCAGCCTGAGAGGCTTGTCTGCTCACCCGCTGGGGTGGGTGGGGGCTGGGAGCTGAGGCTCAGGCTTCAGAGGTCAGATCCCAGGGAGAGGACTGGGGTTGGGTGCGCGAACACAGCCTGAAGGGGGCTAGTGCGCCACAGCTAACTGGGAGGGAGTTCAGGAAGAAGGCTGGAACTGTCTAAGAGTCAAGAGACCATTGTTTCGGGGTGCACGAGGAGAGGGGATTCAGAGCACCACCTAAACGAGCTCCAGAGATGGGAGTGAGCTGCGGCTATCAGCGTGGATTCCAGAGTCAGGCAAGAAACACTAACACTGCTGCTGCAGCCAACAAGAATCCTGTGTGCAAGCACAGGTCACTATCCACACCTCCCCTCCGGGGAGGCTGTGCAGCCTGCCACTGCCAGGGTCCCATGATCCAGGGACAACTTCCTTGGGAGAACACACGGCACACCTTAGGCTGTTACAATGCCATGTTGGCCTCTGCTGCTGCAGGCTCGCCCCACATTCCATACCCCTCCTTCCCCCCCGGACTGAGTGAGCCACAGCCCCCCTAATCAGCTGCTCCTTTAACCCCCTCCTGTTTGGGTGAAGAACAGACACCAGAGGGCGACCTACATGCAGAGGCTGGGCCAAACCCAAAGCTGAACCCCAGGAGCTGTGCAAACAAAGAAGAGAAAGGGAAATTTCTCCATGAGCCTCAGAAGCAGCAGATTAAATCTCCACAATCAACTTGATGTACCCTGCATCTGTAGAATATCTAAATAGACAACGAATCATCCCAAAACTGAGGTGGTGGACTTTGGGAGCAACTCTGGACTTGGGGTTTGCTTTCTGCCTCTAATTTGTTTCTAGTTATATATTTGTGTTTTGAAAAATATTTATTTATTTGGCTGCATTGGGTCTTTGTTGCTGTGCGTGGGCTTTCTCTAGTTGTGGTGAGTGGGGGCTACTCTTGGTTGTGGTGCACAGGCTTCTCATTGTGGTGGCTTTTCCTGTTGCATAGCACAGGCTCTAGGTGCATGGGGTTCAGTAGTTGTGGCTCTTAGGCTCAGTAGTTGTGGCTCATGGGCTCCAGATCGCAGGCTCAGTAGTTGTGGTGCACAGGCTTAGTTGCTCCGCAGCATGTGGGATCCTCCAGACCAGGGCTCGAACCCATGTCCCCTGCATTGGCAGGTGGATTCTTAATGACTGTGCCACCAGGGAAGTCTCCCTAGTTATATGTTTATCTTACTTTAGTATTTAGAGCTTATTATCATTGGTAGATTTGTTTATTGATTTGGTTGCTTGCTTCCTTTTTCTTTATGTATACATTTTTTTCTCTTTTTCTGAGTGTGTATGTGTATGCTTCTTTGTGTGATTTTGTCTGTATAGGTTTGCTTTTACCATTTCTCCTAGGGTTCTGTCTGCCCATTTTGTTTTAGTGTAGTTTTTAGCACTTGTTATCGTTGGTAGATTTCTTTATTGGTTAGCTTCCTCTCTTCTTTTTTTATTTTTTATTTTTTAAATAATTTTAAAATTTTAATAACCTTATTTATTTTACTTATTTTTTCTTTCTTTCTTTTGTTTTTTTCTTTTCTCCCTTTTCTTCTGAGCTGTGTGGCTGACAGGGTATTGGTGCTCCAGCCGGGTGTCAGGCCTGAGCCTCTGAGGTGGGAGAGCCAGTTCAGGACATTGGTCCACCAGAGACCTCCTGGCCACTCATAGCATCAATCTGCTAGACATCTCCCAGAGATCTCCATCTCAATGCTAAGACCCAACTCCACTCAATGATCAGCAAGCTCCACTGCTGGACAGCCCATGCCGAACAATTAGCAAGACAGGAACACAACCCCACCCATTAGTAGAGAGGCTGCCTAAAATCATAATAAGTTCACAGACACCCCAAAACACACCACTGGACATGGTCCTGCCCACCAGAAAGGCAAGATCCAGCCTCATCCACCAGAACACAGTCACCAGTCCCCTCCACCAGGAAGCCTACACAACCCACTAAACCAATCTTACCCAGTGGGGCAGACACCAAAAACAGTGGGAACTATGAACATGCAGCCTGTGAAAAGGAGACCCCAAACACAGTAAGTTAAGCAAAATGAGAAGACATAGAAATACACAGCAGAGGAAGCAGCAAGGTGAAAACCCACCAGACCAAACAAATGAAGAGGAAATAGGCAGTCTACCTGAAAAGGAGTTCAGAATAATGACAGTAAAGATATCCAAAACCTTGGAAGTAGAATGGAGAAAATACAAGAAACGTTTAACAAGGACCAAGAAGAACTAAAGAGCAAACAAACAGTGATGAACAACACAATAAGTGAAATTAAAAATTCTCCAGAAGGAATCAATAGCAGAATAACAGAGGCAGAAGAACGGAAAAGTGACCTGGAAGATAAAATAGTGGAAATAACTACTGCAGAGCAGAATAAAGAAAAAAGAATGAAAAGAACTGAGGACAGTCTCAAAGACCTCTGGGACAACAGTAAACTCACCAACATTCGAATTATAGGGGTCCCAGAAGAAGAAGAGAAAAAGAAAGAGACTGAGAAAATATTTGAAGAGATTACAGTTGAAAACTTCCCTAATATGGGAAAGGAAATTGTCAATCAAGTCCAGGAAGTGCAGAGAGTCCCATACAGGATAAATCCAAGGAGAAACACGCCAAGACACATATTAATCAAACTATCAAAAATTAAGTACAAAGAAAAAATATTAAAAGCAGTAAGGGAAAAGCAACAAATAAAATACAAGGGAAACCCCATAAGGTTACCAGCTGATCTTTCAACAGAAACTCTGCAAGCCAGAAGGGAGTGGGAGGACATATTTACAGTGATAAAAGGGAAAAACCTACAACCAAGGTTACTCTAGCCAGCAAGGATCTCATTCAGATTCAATGGAGAAATTAAAACCTTTACAGACAAGCAAAAGCTAAGAGAATTCAGCACCACCAAACCAGCTTTACAACAAATGCTAAAGGAACTTCTGTATGCAGGAAACACAAGAGAAGGAAAAGACCTACAAAAACAGACCCAAAACAATTAAGAAAATGGTAATAGGAACATACATATCGATAATTACCTTAAATGTAAATGTATTAAATGCTCCAACCAAAAGACATAGACTGGCTGAATGGATACAAAAACAAGACCCATATATATGCTGTCTATAAGAGACCCACTTCAGACCTAGGGACACATACAGACTGAAAGTGAGGGGGTGGAAAAAGATAATCCATGCAAATGGAAATCAAAAGAAAGCTGTAGTAGCAACTATTATATCAGACAAAATAGATTTTAAAATAAAAACAATTACAAGAGACAAAGAAGGACCCTATATAATGATCAAGGTATCAATCCAAGAAGAAGATATAACAATTGTAAATATTTATGCACCCAACATAGGAGCAACTCAATACATAAGGCAAATGCTAACAGCCATAGAAGGGGAAATCGACAGTAACACAATAATAATAGGGGACTTTAACACCCCACTTTCACCAATGGACAGATCAACCAAAATGAAAATAAATAAGGAAACACAAGCTTTAAATGTCACACTAAACAAGATGGACTTAATGGATATTTATAGGACATTCCATCCAAAAGCAACAGAACACACTTTCTTCTCAAGTGCTCATGGAACATTCTCCAGGATAGATCATATCTTGGGTCACAAATCAAGCCTTGGTAAACTGAAGAAAATTGAAATCATATCAAGTATCTTTTCTGGCCACAATGCTATAAGACTAGATATCAATTATAGGAAAAAACTGTAAAAAATACAAACACATGGAGGCTAAACAATACACTACTAAACAGCCAAGAGATCACTGAAGAAATCAAAGAGGAAATCAAAAGTTACTTAGAAACAAATGACAATGAAAACACGACAACCCAAAAGCTATGGGACACAGCAAAAGCAGTTCTAAGAGAGAAGCTTAGAGCAATACAATCCTACCTCAAGCAACAAGAAAAATCTCAAATGAACAACCTAACCTTACACCTAAAGCAATTAGAGAAAGAAGAACAAACAAACCCCAAAGTTAGCAGAAGGAAAGAAATCATAAAGATCAGATCAGAAATAAATGAAAAAGAAATGAAGGAAATGATAGCAAAGATCAATAAAACTAAAAGCTGGTTCTTTGAGAAGATAAACAAAATTGATAAGCCATTACCCAGACTCATCAAGAAAAAAAGGGAGAAGACTCAAATCAATAGAATTAGAAGTGAAAAAGAAGAAGTAATAACTGACACTGCAGAAATACAAAGGCTCATGAGAGATTACTACAAGCAACTCTATGCCAATAAAATGGACAACCTGGAAGAAATACACAAATTCTTAGAAAAGCACAACCTTCTGAGACTGAACCAGGAAGAAATAGAAAATATGAACAGACCAATCACAAGCACTGAAATTGAAACTGTGATTAAAAGTCTTCCAACAAACAAAAACCCAGGACCAGATGGCTTCACAGGCAAATTCTATCAAACATTTAGAGAAGAGCTAACACCTATCCTTCTCAAACTCTTCCAAAATACAGCAGAGGGAGAAACACTTCCAAGCTCATCCTACGAGGCCACCATCACCGTGATACCCAAACCAGACAAAGATGTCACAAAAAAAGAAAACTACAGGCCAATATCACTGATGAACATAGATGCAAAAATCGTCAACAAAATACTAGCAAACAGAATCCAACAGCACATGAAAAGGATCATACACCATGATCAAGTGGGGTTTATCCCAGGAATGCAAGGATTCTTCAATACATGCAAATCAATCAATGTGATAAACCATATTAACAAATTAAAGGAGAAAAACCATATGATCATCTCAATAGATGCAGAAAAAGCTTTTGACAAAATTCAACACCCATTTATGATAAAAACCCTCCAGAAAGTAGGCATAGAGGGAACTTTCCTCAACATAATAAATGCCATATATGACAAACCCACAGGCATCATCATTCTCAGTGGTAAAAAACAGAAACCATTTCCACTAAGATCAGGAACAAGACAAGGTTGCCCACTCTCACCACTCTTATTCAACATAGTTTTGGAAGTTTTAGCCACAGCAATCAGAGAAGAAAAAGAAATAAAAAGAATCCAAATTGAACAAGAAGAAATAAAGCTGTCACTGTTTGAAGATGACATGATACTATACATAGAGAATCCTAAAGATGCTACCAGAAAACTACTAGAGCTAATCAATGAATTTGGTAAAGCTGCAGGATACAAAATTAATGCACAGAAATCTCTTGCATTCCTATACACTAATGATGAAAAATCTGGAACACTTCCATTTACCACTGCAACAAAAAGAATAAAATACATAGGAATAAACCTACCAAAGGAGACAAACGACCTGTATGCACAAAACTATAAGACACTGATGAAAGAAATTCAAGATGATACAAACAGATGGAGAGATATACCATGTTCTTGGATTGGAAGAATCAACATTGTGAAAATGACTCTACCACCCAAAGCAATCTACAGATTCAGTGTAATCCCTATCAAACTACCAATGGCATTTTTCACAGAACTAGAACAAAAACTTTCACAATTTGTATGGAAACACAAAAGACCTCGAATAGCCAAAGCAATCTTGAGAAAGAAAAATGGATCTGGAGGAATCAGGCTCCCTGACTTCAGATATATTACAAAGCTACAGTAATCAAGACAGTATGGTACTGGGACAAAAACAGAAATATAGATCAATGGAACAGGATAGAAAGCCCAGAGATAAACCCACACACATATGGTCACCTTATCTTTAATAAAGGAGGCAAGAATATACAATGGAGAAAAGACAGCCTTTTCAATAAGTAGTGCTGGGAAAACTATACAGCTTCATGTAAAAGAATGAAATAAGATATATATGGAATTTAAGGGGAAAAAATGTCATGAAGAACCTAGGGATAAGACAGGAATAGAGGCGCAGACCTACTGGAGAACGGACTTGAGGATATGGGGAGGGGGAAGGGTGAGTTTTGACAGGGCGAGAGAGAGTCATGGACATATACACACTAACAAACATAGTAAGGTAGATAGCTAGGGGGAAGCAGCCACAAGGCACAGGGATATTAGCTCGGGGCTTTGGGACAGCCTGGAGGGGTGGTGGGGGGAGAGTGGGAGGGAGGGAGACGCAAGAGGGAAGACACATGGGAGCACATGTATATGTATGGCTGATTCACTTTGTTATAAATCAGAAACTAACACACCATTGTAAAGCAATTATACCCCAATAAAGATGTTAAAAAAAAAAAAAAAAAAAAGAATGAAATAAGAACACTCCTTAACACCATATACAAAAATAAACTCAAAATGGATTAAAGACCTAAATGTAAGGCCAAACACTATAAAAACTCCTAGAGGAAAACGTAGGCCGAACACTCTATGACATAAATCACAGCAAGACGCTTTTTGACCCACCTCCTACAGAAATGGAAATAAAAAGAAAAATAAATGGACCTAATGAAACTTAAAAGCTTTTCCACAGCAAAGGAAACCATAAACAAGAGGAAAAGACAACCCTCAGAATGGCAGAAAATGTTTACAAATGAAGCAACTGATAAAGGATTAATTTCCAAAATATACAAGCAGCTCCTGCAACTCAATATCAAAAAAACAAACAACCGAATCCAAAAATGGGCAGAAGACCTAAATTGACGTGTCTCCAGAGAAGATATACAGATTGCAATGAAACACATGAAAGGATGCTCAACATCACTAATCATTAGAGAAATGCAAATCAAAACTACAATGAGGTATCACCTCACACCGGTCAGAATGGCCATCATCAAAAAAGCTACAAAGAATAAATGCCAGGGAGGGTGTGGAGAAAAGGGAACCCTCTTGCACTGTTGGTGGGAATGTAAATTGATACAACCACTATGGAAAACAGTATAGAGATTCCTTAAAAAACTAAAAATAGCACTACCATAGGACCCACCAATCCCACTACTGGGCATATACCCTGAGAAAACCTTAATTCAAAAAGAGACATGTACCACAATGTTCATTGCAGCACTATTTACAATTACCAGGACATGGAAGCAACCTAAGTATCCATGACAGATAAATGGATAAAGAAGATACGGCACATATATACAATGGAATATTACTCAGCCATAAAAAGAAACAAAACAATTATTTGTGGTGAGGTGGATGGACCTAGAGTCTATCATACAGAGTGAAGTCAGTCAGAAAGAGAAAACCAAATACCGTATGCTAACATATATATATGAAATCTAAAAAAAAAATGGTTCTGAAGAACCTAGGGGCAGGACAGGAATAAAGACGCAGATGTAGGGAATGGACTTGAGGACATAGGGAGTGGGAAGGGTAAGCTGAGATGAAGTGAGAGAGTGGCATGGACGTATATACACTACCAAATGTAAAATAGAAAGCTAGTGGGAAGCAGCGCATAGCACAGGGCGATCAGCTCGGTGCTTTGTGACCACCTAGAGGGGTGGGATAGTGTAGGTGGGAGGGAGATGCAAGAGGGAGGGCATATGGAGATATATGTATACACATAGCTGACTGACTTTGTTATACGGCAGAAATTAACACACCATTGTAAAACAATTATACTCCAATAAAGATGTTAAAAAAGAAAAATTTAAGAGGATATAAATTATATTAAGCATTTTTTCCAATCAACAGTATGAAACTAGAAATCAAAAAGAAAAATGGGAAAAGAACAAACATGTGGAGACTAAACAACATGCTACTAAAAAACTAAGGGGTCAGTAAAGAAATCAAAGAGGAAATCAGAAAATACCTCAAGCAAATGAAAATGGAAACATAATACTCCAAAATCTATGGGATGCAGCAAAAGTAGTTCTTAGAAGTTTATAGCAATGCAGGCCTTCCTCAAGAAAGAAGAAAAATCTCAAATAAACAACCTAACCTACCATCTAAAGGAATTTTAAAAAGAAGAACAAGCAAAGCCCAAAGTCAGCAGAAGGAAGGAAATAATAAAGATCACAGAGGAAATAAATAAAATAGAGATAAAAAACAATAGAAAAGATTGATGAAACCAAGAGTAGTTTTTTGAAAAGATAAACAAAATTGATAAACCTTTAGGCAGGCTCACCAAGAAGGAAAGAGAGAGGACCCAAATTTAAAAAAAAAAGAAATGAAAGAGGAGGGTTTCCCTGGTGGCACAGTGGTTAAGAATCCACCTGCCAATGGAGGGGACATGGGTTCGAGCCCTGGTCCAGGAAGATCCCACATGCCACAGAGCAACCAAGCCCGTGTGCCACAACTACTGAGCCCGTGTACCACAACTACTGAAGTCAGCGTGCCTAGAGCCCACGCTCCACAACAAGAGAAGCCACCGTCATAAGAAGACCGCATATTGCAACAAAGAGTAGCCCCTGCTGACCGCAACTAGAGAAAGCCCACGCACAGCAACGAAGACCCAATGCAGCCCAAAATAAATAAATTTATTTTAAAAAAAAGAAAAAAATGAAAGGAGAAAAGACAACCTATACCATAGGGATACAAAAAATCATAAGAGAATACTACCAACAGTTATATGCCAACAAACTGGACAACCTAGAAGAAATGGACAAATTTCTAGAAACATACAACCTGCCAAGACTGACTCAAGAAGAAACAGACAATTTGAACAGACCAATCGCTGGTAGTGAAATTGAATTTGTAAGGAAGACTTGAATTTAAATCCCTACTCTGCTACTTCCTGGCTGTGGGAACATGAGCAAGACAACTTTTCTGAGCCTCTATTTCCTCTTTTTGTAAAATGGGAATCATCACTGATCCTCTGTCATGGGACAGTGGTGAAGCGCAAACAAGATTATGTCTGCAAAGCATCAAGCCTGGAGGAAACACCTGGATCAAAAAACTGATGTTGCTCTGACAATGGTGATGGTGAACATGAGGGTAAAGACCACTCAGAGGGTGAAATGGAGGAGACAGATGCCTCCGTCAAAACCACCAATGCCTTGGAACCCTCCCCATAGCTGGGCCTGGGAGGGGAAATCACATGAACAGACTTCAGCCCTTCAAATCCATTTGCCAATTCCTGGTTCTAATGGGTGTTGGCAAAACCCTTCAGTTTTGTTTCCCTGGGAAATGCTATTGAAATTCTGCCTGGTAGAACTCCCCATTCGATTGCATGAAAGACCTCCTCTGAGAAGGTTGATCCTAAAACCAGCATCTCTGGTAAACACGGCCCTGTTGTGTGAGATGCTAACAATTACTGCAGCTCTTTGTTCTGTGTCTTTTGGCTGACTTTCAGTTCATGAGAAAGTGTCTGTATTGAAACCAATTTGAATTGATTTTGCAAGTAAAATTTCAGGGGACAATGTGCCAGGTGCATCAGAGAGCTGGAGTCTGGTGGATTCTCTGTCATGCGCTCATAATAACCCCAACTCACATTTGTTTGATGAGCCACAGCTTCCAAAGCTCTAAATTTTCACATTCCATCTGTGCAATAACCCTGTGGGACTAATATTGTTCTCCCCATTTTGCAGTTTTCCCATTTAATAGATGAAACAAGAAGAGTTCAAGTGAAGTGTCCAGGCTATATACGGAGCACCTGGCTGGTCTAGGACTTGGGCACAGGATTTTATTTACAAGCACTATTTCAACAATTTAGTGAGTATCTACTATGTCAGGTGTGTTGTACTAAGCACTGGAAATACAGAGGTGAATAAGGCATAGCGAGCTGTCTGGGTAGGAGCAGAGACAGCCATGGCCACCACAGTGTGATTTACATTATAATATACACACATGTAAGAGGTTAGTCACTTCCTCCTCACCACAACTCTCTTCAACACATTCTCAACAGGCTTCCATTCCCTTGAGACACTGTTCCTACTCCCACCCCAACCGAAAAAAACAGAAAACCTTGCTCTTATTAAGGTACCAACAACCTCAGGTTGCCAAATTCAAGGGTCAGTTCTTCATTCTCATTGAACTCCAATTCTCAAAACAATTAACAGAGTTGGCTATTCTATTTCTGTAACACTTTCTTCTTGGGCTTTCATAGAACCAAACACTCTGAGTTTTTCCTTTGCAGAAAGCTAAACTCCTCAGTCTCCTTTACTGAGATTTTGCTTTTCCTTTGATCAGTTTGGGCTCAGTCTGGGGCTCCCTTCTGCTGCCCATCCAACTGTCTCCCTAGGCTCTCTTCTGGTCCCATGGCTGCAAATACTATCCATATGCTGACAATTCCCAAGTCCTTATCTCTAGTCCCAATCTCTCCCCCCCCCCACCCCAGAGTCTAGACTCATGTATCCATTTAGCTTGTTGATATCCCCACTTGGATACATAATAGTCATCTGAAAGTTCATTATAAAGTTAGCAGGCTTAAAACAAAACTGATTTTCTTCCCTGAACTTGTTCCTCTATGCTTGCCCATCAGTTAGTGGCCCCATCATTCACCCAGTAACTCAGATCATAAATAGTCGTGCTTGATTCCTCTATGTCCTCATAAACCACACCCAATCTATCAACAAGTCCTGGTGGTGCAGCCTCCAAATTACGTCTGGAATCCAAACACCCTTCTCCACCTCTACCGCTATCACCCTGGTTCCAACCATTGGGATCTCTCTGAGACCAATGAAATAGCCTCCCAGCTCCTGCCTCTGTTATTCCCCTTAACAACTCATGGAGCAGCCAGATGGATATCTTAAAAGCTGTAAATTAACTCATCATTTTCTGCTTAAAATCCTCCCCCGCCTTACCATTTGCTTTACAATGAAATCCAAACTCCTTAGCATAGCCTACCAGGCTTTTCATGATCTCATTCACCCCTTCCTCTCTGATTCATCATCTACAACCCTCACCCTGACTCTGTCACTACCCTCTAGTCAAACTGCCCCAGGGCCTGGGCACTTACTCCTCCCTCTGCTTGAAATAATTTCCATCACATCTTTTCAGGAGTGAATTCTTACCGTTCTTTTGAGTTTCAACTCCCTTTCTTCCGCATTGCCTTCCTCCAGTTGCCATTTATTTTACTTCCTTTGAAGGATTTAAAAAAAAAATTATTGGAGTATAGTTGCTTTACAATGTTGTATTAGTTTCTACTGTACAGAAAAGTGAATCAGTTATATATATACATATATCCCCTCTTTTTTAGATTTCATTCCCATTTAGGTCACCACAGAGCACTGAGTAGAGTTCCCTGTGCTATACAGTAGGTCCTTTTTTTTAAAAATTTTTATTGGAGTATAGTTGCTTTACAATGTTGTATTAATTTCTACTGTATCCTTTGAAGGATTTATTACCATCTGCAATCATGTTGTTTGTCTGTCATATCCCCAGTAGAATGTGAGCTCTATGCATGTCTGAATGCTGTGAGTAGAGCTCCACATCTATGGTCTGGCACCCGTGGTCCCTGCATTTATAGGGAAGACAAACAACACAACATTATACAAATTTAGAAACTTGTTAATCACCGGGAAGGAAAAAAAACTGGGTTCTAAATGGAGCTCAGAGGGCATGTTTTATAATGAGTGATGGAGAGGGCCTTTCTGAGGAGGGGTGATGAAAATGAGGCCTTCAGCATGAGAATGAGCATCTGTGAAAAGAGTCGAGGGAGAAGCATTTGGGGCAGAGGGATCAGAACACCCTAGGGGTTATAGAGAGAGGAGGGAGGTGAGGAAGAGAGAGAGGCACAGATTTCTTTCTGTCTTTCTCTTTTAAAAAAAATTTAAAATGGGTTTAATAGAGTTTTATAACTTCATTTTATTTTTTTAATTTTTATTTATTTACTAATTTTGGTTGCGCCAGGTCTTAGTTGCAGCATGCAGGATCTTTGTTGCCGCGTGCAGGATCTTTTTTTTTTTTTTAATAAATTTATTTATTTTTATTTAGTTATTTTTGGCTGCACTAGGTCTTTGTTACTGTGCGCGGTCTTTCTCTAGTTGCGGCAAGTGGGCGCTACTCTTCGTTGCGGTGCGCTGGCTTCTATTGCGGTGGCTTCCCTTGTTGCGGAGCACGGGCTCTAGGTACGCAGGCTTCAGTAGTTGTGGCTCGTGGTCTCTAGATCGCAGGCTCAGTAGTTGTGGCACACAGGCTTAGTTGCTCTTCAGCATGTGGGATCTTCCTGGACCAGGGCTCGAACCCATGTCCCCTGCAATGGCAGGCAGTCTTAACCACTGCACCACCAGGGAAGCCCTGCATGTGGGATCTTCATCGCAGCATGCAGGATCTTTAGTTGCAGCATGTGAACTCTTAGTTGCGGCATGCATGTGGTATCTAGTTCCCTGACAGGGATCAAATCCGTACCCCCTGCATTGGGAACGTGAAGTCTTAGCCACTGGACCACCAGGGAAGTCCCTCTAACTTCATTTTAACTTAATATATGAAAAGCATCTTTTCATTTCAACCATTTCCCGTTTTTGTTTCGTTTTGTTTGCTCTGATGAACAATGTGGCACTAAATATTTTATTCTAAAATATATCCACATACACTAGAATGGTTAAAAATAAGGCGAGAATACCACGTGTTGGTGATCATAGAGAGCAACCAGAACACTCATGATGAAAGTGTAAATTGATAAAACTACTTTGAAAGTCTTGGGCAGAACCTACTACAGCTGAGCATACACTTTCCCTGTGATTCAGTACTTCTACTCCTGGGTGGATAGTCAGCAGAGGTATGTACATATATCTAACGAAAGACATGTACGAGAATATTAACAACAGCACTGTGTATAGTAGCAAAAACCAAAACAGAAACAACGCAAATATCTACCAGCAGTAAACTGTGGAACAGCCACATAATGGAATCTGTACAGCCATCAGAACTGAACAAACTATGGCTACACACGACGTGGATGAATCTCACAAATGTAATGTTGAGTGAAAGACACCAGACACAAAAAAGTAGACTCTACATTATTTCACATGTATTGGGTTGCCAAAAGGTTTGTTTGGGTTTTCCATATGTTGCAGAAAAACCCGAACAAACTTTTTGGCCAAGCCAATATTAACTTCAAAAATAGGCAAACTGGGGCTTCCCTGGTGGCACAGTGGTTAAGAATCCACCTGCCAGTGCAGGGGACATGGGTTTGAGCCCTGGTTCGGGAAGATCCCACATGCCACGGAGCAACTAAACCCGTGCGCCACAACTACTGAGCCTGTGCTCTAGAGCCCGCGAGCCACAACTACTGAGCCCATGTGCCACGACTACTGAAGTCCGCGCACCTAGAGCCTGTGCTTCACAACAAGAGAAGCCCGTGCACCGCAACGAAGAGTAGCCCCCGCTCACCACAACCAGAGAAAGCCCATGCACAGCAACAAAGACCCAACGCAGCCAAAAATAAATTAATTAATTAAATAAATTAAAAAATATATATATAATTTTTTTTTTTAAAATAGGCAAACTGCATCTGTGGTGTTGGAGGTAAGGCACAAAGGAGGGGACGACAGGGGGACTTCTGCAGAGGGTCACGTGCTGCTTCCTGGCCTAGGTGCTGATTAGATGGGTGTGTCGCTTTGTGACAATTCATGGAGCTGAACGCATGATTTCTGCACTTCCCTGTATTATATTATACTTCATTAAGGAGTTTTAAAATATTCATGATTATTTTATCAGGAAAATTCCCAAGTATGAATTTTCTCTGTTAAGGCCACTTATAAGTTTTTGGCAGTTGGCACTACTGTGGGTTGGGTTGAATTGTGTCCTGCCAAAACGTTGAAGTCCTAATCCTGGCTACCTGTAATATGGTCTTTATTTGGAAATAGGGTCTTTACAGGTGTAACCAAGTTAAACGAGGTCATACTGGATAAGGGTGGGCCCTAAATCCAACGACTACAAAACAGGGAATGCCAAGGATTGCCGGCAACCATTAGAAGCTGTGAGAAAAGCATGGAACAGATTCTCGTTCAGAGCCCCCAGAAAGAACCCACCCCACCAGTGCCTTGACTTCTTGCCTCCTGAACTGTGAGATGATACATTTTTGTTGTTTTAAGTCTCTCGGCTTGTGGTAACGTGTTAGGGCAACCCTAGGAAACTAATATAAGTACGAAATTCTAAGCAGGATTACTTTTTGATCCCTACTCAGCCTCTTGGTAGAAGGCAGAAAATGTTCCCAAGAGGTGGTTATAAAGTAATCATTTTGATAACCCTCTTGTTGACCAAGCCCAGGTCATCTCCCTGACCTTACAATGGAAATGATTGAATCAGCCCGTTCCCCTGAGCATGAAAGTCATTACAGAACCTGGAGGCACAGGAAGGAGGAGAAAGTGAGCAGAGGGAAGAAATGCAGCACAATTTTCAAATATCATCAATCCTAATTCTCAACTATTAAGGTTATGCAAAGATAGCACTACCTTTTCTACTTAACTCCTTGCTCATTACATAATAATTCAGGTTTACTTTACAAAAATCAGAAAATATAGGAAAGCAGATAAAAGCTATTCATAATCCACACCCCAAAACATCCACCATTCACACTTGGACTTATTGCCTGCCAGATGTTTTCCTTTGCACGTATCTATATTTTCATTTTTACAAGAGAAATACCATCACTTCCTAATTGCCTCCATGTCTTTGCTTCCTTTTTCTTGATAAACACAGATTTTAAAAATACTCCTGAGATCCATTCTACCTCCCCACCACACATTTCTGCTTTTGATTTGCATCGCACGGTCCTCTCCCTGGGCCCCTTCCTGTGGCCACCACATTCTTTCACACAAGGAGTCAGTTCTCTCTCCAGCCCTGAGTTCACATGGGGAGGCCTGGATTACCACGCAAACAGCACCAGGGAAAAGGGTGATCTCCAAAGGCTTCTTTAGAATAGTTGCTACCTTTCCCTAGATATCAGATTTGCCGTTTCTTTTAGACCTCAGGTGCTGAGAGTTGAGTTAATTACGCTCCTCCATTAAAGACATGATTATCCACCACACCTGCACCAAGAACTCGTCGGTTTTAGTATGTTCCTTTACACACGTCTCCACTCCTTCTCCCTTCCCCCCATTCACATCCATCGTAATGTATTTGATTCAAGTCCTGGAAGATTGTGCCGGGCAGCTTCTATTTGCACCTCCAGGGCCACTCTCCATTTCTCTTGGTCCAGCTCTGAGTCCCTGGCGGCTCATCTGTTGGGTGAACATCAACAGCTTGTTTGCCCCCTGGGTTTTTACTGGGTTTGGCCAATGAAAAGCACTGTCAGGAGAGCCAGAAGGTGGCAGGAAAGAGAAGCTGGGGTATTTGACCCCTTTACCTGCCAGCGAGTAAGGTCCTCTGGTGGGAGAAAGTGTTGGCTGCATCCTCCAGCTCCCGGGGGCTGGTCCTCTCCAGGGAGCTCTCTCACCTCATTCAGCTCTTCAGGTGTAGGGCATGGGAAGGTCCCAGCGCTGCTCCTAGCTCCTGGACACTTTACCACTGACTGTTGCTTTTCCTAACACTGCTCCTGTCTTTGAAAATAGTCCTTGTATTAATTCTTCAATTCTGCAATGTGTATGCCTATCTTTTTCTTGCCTGGATCCTGTCAGATGCACAAATGTATGTGTCATTGTAAATTATGGAATGTTCCTTTGTATGCACATGTGTGTGTTCCTATGTATTTAATGAGTAGAATATTACCTGTTTCTTATGCATTTAGCATAACACTGTTTATACGGCCTGCGTTCTCGTAAACACGCGAGGTTGTTGCTTCTAACTGCATGCAGCATTGCTCCCGTGCATCTCTCCTCTTACTTCTCCAGCCCCTAATGAGGAACCGCCTCCAACTTCCAGCCTTCACAGGCAACACCACATTAAATCCAAATTTTCATCAACTTTTTTTTTTTGGCTGTGCTGCGCAGCAGGTGGGGTCTTAATTCCCCTACCACGAATGGAACCTGTGCCCCCTACGTCGCAAGGGCAGAGTCTTAACCACTGGACCGCCAGGGAAGTCCCGAATTTTCATCAACTTTTTAACCCAACATTTTTCAGTTCTTTTCTTGGTGTCAGTTCTGTATTTACGCCAAGAACAGTGATTTTATGAGTAAATCACATTGCATAAACCTCAAGTCTATGTTGCTCCTTTAAAAGGTGCTTTTGGAATGTGTTTTTTCCACTACGATCTTAAATTGTGTAAAAAAAAAGAAAATGACAAGAATCACATAAGCTACCATTCATTGGGCAGTTCCTATGTGCTGGGTTCTCTCCTAAGCCGGTTCTGAGCTGTAGCTCATCAAAAGCATGGGAAGGAAGGCAGCTTGGACTCGCTCGCCAGGGCTGATTGTTAAATTTTCAAGAATTTTGCAATGCAGCTACTAAACACAACAGTTATTAAAAAATTAAATTATGTTAACCCACAATGAAATAAGTTTACATTAACAACAAATGTACTAGAAACCGAAGACTCATCAGTTCCTACTTATTTTACTACCCTTAACTGTTCTCTAGGCTTAAATTATGTCTGTTGTACCTGGACAGGGTATAACAGAGCACATCTCTTTCCAACTCCACATTCAAAGATGTTACATTTCTATCTTAAAATCAGCTGTGGTGGGAGTATTTGTACCGTGGAAATTAGCAAATGCTATAATAAATCAGGAGTTCCCCCCATCGGCACAGCTGGTTAAGCATTTATCAGCAACACAAAAGTCCTATGAGACTGGTACATTTTCATTTTACAGATGAAAAAGTGAGGTTTAAAGGAGTTAAAGAACTGTCTCAAATCTTAAAGCTACTGAAAGCTACAATTGGGATTCCAATGAGAGCTCATATAACTCCAGGCCACACCCACCCAAGGGTATCGTAGAACAATAGGGGAAAGACATAGTAACTAAAAGGTAGGGTTTTGTTGTATAGCGCCCGCGGGGCAGACAAGGAAGCTAGGTACAGGGGGGTTAAGTTATTTGTCCAAGATTATATGCTTAAGAGAAAGGCGGGGTGGGGTTTAATCCAAAGACTCCTGGCCCTAGAGCTCCCCTGCTTCCCCACCACTCTCGGATGCCCTTAGGCACCGGAAAGGGCAGGGCCAAGGTACCATTTTCTTCCTCTGTGTCTCTCTCCCGGCCTCTCGCTCTCTCTTGCCACGTGATACCCTCTTTATGCTTCTCCCTGCGCTTTCTTTATTTTCCTCTCTCTGCTTTTGTGCATCCATTTCTGCCTCGCAGTTCCTAAGTCCTAGATTCAAGAACCTGCCCAAGCTGACAAGAGAATGCCTGTTCCAGAAAATACCAGGTTCCCAAGGCAAGGTCTTACTGGCCCAGCCTGGGCCACGTAGCTGCCCCTGGTTTCATCTAAGAGTCCAGCAGGGCTGCTGGGCCTGCACCCCTCCACCATGGGTAAGGGAAGCAATGCTGGGAGGGGGTGGGCTGAGCAAACACCCAGAGGGTGTCTACACCCTTCTTACCAGGTACCCAGCCAGTGGGACCGCTGGGACGCTGGGGCAAGAAGAATAATAGTGATAATATTAATCACTCTTCGAGTTCCCAGAATGTGCTTCACAGGTACTGCTTCATTTAATACAATAACCCCATGGAGTGCATCTTACTATTATCATCATCCTTATTTTACAGATGTGTTAACTGAGGCACAGAGAGATTGATAGTGAGGGGCGAGGCCAGGATTCCGGCCCAACTGAATATCCTCAGGGCCGGCCAGCACGCTGATCTACTACACCTAACTGCTCACATCTGCCAGACCTCGCTTTCAGATCTGCTGGGAGGACCAAATTAGATAACAATGCCTTGGAGAGCCTTCTAAGCTCTATAAAAACGAAGAATCTCTCGTCTGTCCCTGTGTCGTCCTTTATGCTGGAATCAAGGCAGTGATACAGAAACAGACGTGGGGCACATTTTAGGTCAGTTTGCCCTACCTAGCTCTCCTCCACAATTCCCGCCAGGAGACTCACCCTTTGGCCTTAAACCATATCTGTCAGAGGCCTCCAGTAAACCTTAAACATGTAACTTAGAAGAGGCAATAAAGCTTTTATTAGACCAATAGTCGTGGCTAAGTTTTCTCCAGTGAGGGCTTTGGGGGAGTAGGAGGGAGGGTAAGTGTAGCTTGCATATTTAATTAGGACAGCTGGGGGAAGCAAGATTCAGGTGGAGAGGATCAGGGCTGAGAGAGGAGCTTGGTAGCAGGCAGGGGGCTGCAGAGCAGAGGCAGGGCTCTGCAGCAGGGGAGAGGGCGCTCCACAGGCAGTGGCGTTAAGTGCCGGCTGCGTCTTTTCAGGATCTTAGCTGTCAGAACCACTGTGAGCCAGACGAATCCCTGCATTGTACAGATGAGGAAACCGAGGCCCAGACCTACTGACGACCAGGCTGTCACGGTCTCTTTTCTGGTTCACTATGTGACCTCTGTCGACCCCTGAAAAATTCCCTGAATGTGTTCTTCCAGGAAGGTTTCCCCTGCTTGTGGCAGACACCAGAGAGTCACCACCCGGGATACAGGGATGCGAAAAAGGACACAGGCAGAAAGACACGGGACTCCCAACCTGAGCTTCCTCAAGTGCCTTCACCTCCATTGCTGTTCTTGCTTGATTGGAAGTTGTGCCAGTGTGGTAAGAGCCTTCGTTCCTCCCCGACACTTTGCAAAAGCGCTGCTAGCCCCCCTGCCTGACAGTCAAGACCTCCTACCTTCTCTATTTGTCAGCCTGCCTTTTCTCTCCTTGCCAACAAGGGCAACACCTCTGACTATCTCGGCACCCGGAGCTGCATTCACTGTGATTGAAGTTTCATGATTTTTTTTTTGCGGTACGCGGGCCTCTCACTGTTGTGGCCTCTCGTTGCAGAGCACAGAGTCTGGACGCGCAGGCTCAGAGGCCTGGCTCACAGGCCCAGCCGCTCTGCGGCATGTGGGATCTTCCCGGACCGGGGCATGAACCCGTGTCCCCTGCATCGGCAGGCGGACTCTCAACCACTGCGCCACCAGGGAAGCCCTGAAGTTCCATGTTTTATATTCTGTCTTCACAGCGAGCTCGTCAGCCTGAGGATGGCTACCAGGTAAGTCTTTTCAATGGCGCTCAATGAGGGTTTTACTTATCCACTGTCACGTTCTTCTCCTCTCCTCCTCCATATATTCCTGTTCCAAATCTTCTCTGTTCTTTTCACACCCGTGGTAACAACAGGGAGGGCGGCCCAGCACAGAGCCTCCAGCCTGCCAGGCACTTTATACACAGCTGCTTACAGAATCCCCAACAGGAGGGGACGTGGTCTGTTTTGCAGATGAGGAACCTGAGGCTCAGGGCTACTAAGTGGCAGCTGGCAGGGTGTGAGCAGCGGGTGAAAGTTCAAGTCCCTGTCTGCCTGCCTCCAAAGCCCCTGCTATTTCACCCTCCACCCGCTCACTTTGGTGAAGAAAATCGAGACCACCAGGTGTAAAGCATCTTAACTTCCTGCCACCCACATCTAAAGGCATCGATCTCCACATTCATCTTCACGTCCCTTCCTGTCTCAGAGGATGAATATCCCAGCTCCTCCCTGAGTCCAGCCTCTCCGTCTGCACCCCCATCCCGCTTAATGCTTGATCCCCTCCCACTTGCTCCAAGGTCCTGCTCCATAAATGAGCTCCCCTCTCTGTGTCCTCTGTTTCCTCCTCTCCAGGAAATGTCCCCCCTCAGCCCCTTAGCATGCTCAAGTCTCTTCCATTATTCTTCAGAACAAACAGACAAACTTGATCGTGGTTCCTCAAAAAGTTAAAACTAGAATTACCCTATGACCCAGTGATCCCGCTTCTAGGCATATACCTGAAAGAATTGAAAACAGTTAAACATTTGTACACAAATGTTATAGCAGCACTATTCACAATTGCCAAAAGGTGGGAAAAATCCAGATGTTCTGAAACTAGAAAGAGGTGGTGGTGGTACTACACTGTGAAAGTACTAAATACCACTGAACTGTACACTTTAAAACGGTTAATTTTATGTCATGTGAATTTCATCTAGATAAAAAAAAAAGGGGGGGGAAATCTTGATCCTGTGTGAACCCCTGTAGCTATCACCCATCTTTCTCCTTCTGAATCACCAACTGTCTTGCATATTAGTCCATATCCACCATCTGTGCTTTCCTGTTCCTGGTTCACTCCTGAACCCACCTCAATCTGGCTTCTCTGCCTCCGTATTTCCCCCCAGGCTATCCTGTCAAAAGCTACTAATAACTGCATAATTATCAGATCCCATGACTACTTTTCAGCTCTTACCATAATAGTACCTATCAGACTAATACACCCAACTGTGCTTTGGGTGTCTGGTGGGTAACTCACACTTCATGTGTGTACACCTGAAGCCTACCACCCACTCAGACAACCTGCTTGTGCAGTCACTTCTTCTGTTGGCGTCAAGAAAAGGATACCTAACTGAAAGGGATTTAACCAGAGGAGCGCATTATCATGTGTATTTAGAAATCCAGAGGAAAGCTTTTAGAATTGGTTAATTCAGTAGTCCACGGGCCCAGGCATGTAATTTCCATCCTTCAGTTCAGCCATCTGCAGAATACTGACTCGATCCTTAGGTTTCCCTACCGCCTCCACCTCATGTTTGAAAGATGGTTGCCACAGTTCCGGGTATCACATTGTGGACATGGCAGCAAACAGCAGAAGAGGGGGAACATATCCAAGCAGTTTTTTCACTCAGGCCCTTTGGTCAGGACCACTGATTTAGGCCTAGCTTCAAAGGAGACTGATAAAGCAAGTATTTGACTTTTTTTTTTTTTGACCTGCACTATGGGGAGGAAGTCTGTGCCATTTACAACAAATTTTGGAGACCCCCTGCTCTAGCCTATCACCAAATCCTGCATATTTTATCTTCTAAGTAATTCTCCAGTCTGCTTCTTTCTCTCCATACTTTCATTGCTCTACTGAGGGCTTCTCCATCATCTCTAATTTAAGCTAATGAGATAGACTCCTCTTAACTGGCCTCCCTGCCTCCAGTCTTGCTGTCCCCCCCACCCTCAATTCCACCCCCAGCAAAGCTAAAATGCAAATGTGATCAGGTCATACTCCTTAAAATCCCCTTTGCCGTCAAAACCAAGTCCAAGCACTTGGCGGTGCACAGTAAGTCCTTCGTGACTTGGTGCCTGCCCCCCTGTTGAAGGCCACAACATTCTTAAGGCTTAGGAATATCAAATATAGTTAGTTCTCTGCTCCCCCCATGGTCTTTGCACCTCCTGGCCTTTGCATGAAACACCTTCCTCCATCCCTCCCCACTCCTCTCATCTGGCAAACACTGTTCATCCCACTAAATTCTGTTCAGGTATCACCTCCTCCAGGAAGCCTTCTCAGAACTCACCACCTTCCATGTACCCCTGTTTCCCTGCCTACATTTATCTCTTCACTTTGTGCATTATATAAAAATTACCACCCCACTTCCTTAGACTGAGCAACAGGAGGGCAAAGATAGTTTCTGTTTTGACTTGGTATCACTAGCATCTAGGAGGGGGTCTGGCACATAGCTCTTCAGTAAAAGTTAATTGAACAGAACAGAGACTATCTTTCAGTCGCCTCTGTGTGCTTACAGATCTCTCTAGCTCAACCCCTGCAACTTACAAGTGCAGCAGGTAGTTGCTAATGTTGCCTCCTCACTATTGGGACAAGGACCCTGTTTTATACCCTGTGCACCCTTCATAGCAGATGGTCCAGTGCCTTGTACATGGTATGTACCCAGTAGGTATTTCTAAAGGATCTAGGAATTATTTTGTAAAATCGTGTACAGTTGACCCTTGAACAACGTGGGGGTTAGGGGCACCCACCCTCCACGCAGTCGAAAATCCGAGTATTTACACACACACACATTTCCGCCATATCTACAATTCCTCACCCCTGGATTCAACTAACCTTGCATTGCAGTATTTACTACTGGAAAAAATCCACATATAAGTGGACCCATACTGTTCAAACCCCTGTTTTTTAAGGGTCAACTGTATATATATATTTTTTTTTAATTTTTAAAAAAATGTATTTATTTATTTTTGGCTGCGTTGGGTCTTCGTTGCTGTGTGCGGGCTTTCTCTAGTTGTGGCAAGCGGGGACTACTCTTCGTTGTGGTGCGCAGGCTTCTCATTGCGGTGGCTTCTCTTGCTGTGGAGCATGGGCTCTAGGTGCACTGGCTTCAGTAGTTGTGGCGCGCGGGCTGTAGAGCGCAGGCTAAGTAGTTGTGGTGTACGGGCTTAGTTGCTCCACGGCATGTGGGATCTTCCCAGACCAGGGCTCAAACCTGTGTCCCCTGAATTGGCAGGTGGATTCTTAACCACTGTGCCATCAGGGAAGCCCCCTAACTGTATATATTTTTAAGGTGAGTTTTACTTTTTCTTTTACAATTACAACATCATTGTAGAAAATGTATAAAGAATGGAAAAGCCTTAAGAAAAAAGTAAAATTCTCTTATGACCCTTCAACCTACATTAATGTTGGAATGGATTTCCTCCCTGTCTTTTTTTATGTGCCAGATCTTAGGGAGTGCAGAGAGGGGAGTGTAGCTGTTACCCAGGTGTATGTTTAAATCCCACTGTTCCCTACTTCTGCTGCTGGTTAATTGACCATTAGGATGGCCGCTTTGCCTGGATCTCACTTTTTTACACTGTGGGCAAACACTGGAGATTCAGCAGTGAAGGCACCTTGATTTCTGGAAATCAGCCTTCTCTCCATGTTCTTACATTAGTGGGAAAGCAGGCAGAGCACCTCGTATATGCCTCAGAGATCCTACATCTAAGAACAAGGAGCTGTGGGACTTCCCTGGTGGTCCAGTGGTTAAGGCTTCGCCTTCCAATGCAGGGGGTGCGGGTTCGATCTCTGGTCGGGGAGCTAAGATCCCACATGCCTCGGGGCCAAAAAACCAAAACATAAAACAGAAGCAGTATTGTAACAAATTCAATAAAGCCTTTAAAAACTGTCCACATCAAAAAAAAAATCTTAAAAAAAAAACCAAGGAGCTCAGGATCTACCGTAAAAAGCCTCTGGCAAAGGAGACATGCATCTTGCCTCTTGGGAAGGGAAGTTTACTCATCTGGGGCAGGGCTTAAGGAAGTCACCCAGCAAGGAGGGGGCCCCTGAGGGCTGAGCTCAGGCCATTTCACTAGGAAAAGTCCTGGGGTGAGTGGGAAGGAACATGAGCCCGGGCGTGAGGAGGATATGCTTAAGAGGAACACAGAAAGGGCACACTCAGCGTTAGGAGTCGTAGGATGTGTTTCTGGCGTAAATCAGGAGCTCCCATATATTGAGCACCAGATGCAGAAGGTGTTGAGATTAGAGCAGGCTTCTGAATGACATCCACCACCCGCCTCATCTATTCCCCACCGGTTCTGAACCATTCGAAACAATAGATGGCTCTGACAGCTGGAGACCAAAATGACAGACCAGTATTGGCGAGCCCGGCTTAGGTTTACGGCAAAAAGGGGCTTCCTTTTATTGCCAGTGAGTATCAGGCCGATATATTAATAACAGCTGGCCCCAGGTAGTGATGGAAAAGACCTGGCCTCCCCCTGTAGTGAGTCTCCCCCCACAATATAAGGTGGATGAGCAAGGTAGAGTGTGCGCTTCGGCGGCTGCTGGGTCCCAGAGGGAAAGTGGAGAGACGACTACTCCCAAATGTGCCAGCCAGGTAATTCCTGCCTTTTCCTCCACACACATGTACCCTCCACAGCTAGCATTTTGACCAACACATAAAAGGTGCCCATTCAATATGTGATGAATGAATGACACCACGGTAAGTTCGAGGGGGTCTGATATCTCGCTGAACTCAAGGAGTCCAGTGACTGTAGGAGATAAAATCGGAGTTGGAAGGTCTTGTATCCTAGGAGGCTTGAGGAGGGGCCTGAAAGGAGCCAGGAGTGCTACACGCATTGCTGTCCCTCCACACAGAAACATGAAGCAAGGGGAAGGGAAGTTCCACATAAGAGTCATCATGCTGGGAGCTTTGTGTATTTTTAATCTCTATTCTGAACAAACCTGTAAGGAAGATACTAATATCTCCATTTTGAGATGAAGAAACCAAGAGGAGTTAAGTCAGAGCACATCATACAGCTAGCTGGTGGTAGAGCTGGGATTTGAATCCAGGTTTATCTGAATCCAGGGTCCATGCTTTTTTCACATGGTACACCGCCCTCCCAGTTTCCTTATGAACACCATCCACTTATGGGCAGGCCCTCACCCATCTGAGAACCCTTGCTAGCAAGGCATGTCAGGATGTAGGGGCTATAAGCATAGTAAAAATAGCCTTTTTAAAAAAAAAAACTTGGTTGTAGATTCAGAATAGGGGGAAGATGTTGTGGTTGGAGTGATCAAGGGGATAGAAGATGGACTTTGAGGAACAAGTAAGATTCCAGTGGATGATTTGGGTTTTTTTTCTCATTATTCTGGTTTGTTGGGTCATAAGAATCAGCCCAGACAGCCCTTGCTCTTCTCTCATGTGTGTTCATTTCTGGGTATTAGTTTAAGTTTTGGTTCCATCCTCAATTATCTGGGGCAGGTTTCTTACCCTTTCTGAGTTTGGATGTCTTCATCTGTAAAATGTGATTGTCATAAAGACTAAACTAGATGAGTCCATGAAAGTCCTTGGGTCACAGCCCCATTCAACTCTGTCCCCTCCATCTCTCTGGATTTTGAATCATTTTTCATTGCTGCTTTTAGAAAACCCCGCTGCATGTTCATTTTTGGAGGCCTCCCTGATTTTGATGCTGCCTGATTTTGATGCTGAACTGCTGGACACCTGCCCCAGAGCCCTCATTTAAAGCCTTATCTCCAGCCCTTGCACAAATGTTATCTCCCTTCTTACAAGGGCAGAGACAAGATGTCTTGATCTGATTCTTCCACTGACACCTGCTGCTGTGTACAATGAAGCACATTTCTGTTTAGGAAAGGAGAGCTGATGAAAGTGTGGAGCTGAGTCCCAGCAACAGGGTGGACTTGGGTTCCCTGAATTCTTCACACATGACGTCTGGGTCTGCCAGTCCCTGGGTTGGAGGATGGAGCAGGCTGGCCAAGGCTTCCTACCATCAGCACTGGGTGCATGTGTGCAAGCGCACATGTGTGTGTGTGTGAAGGTTTCGTCCTTGTTTGGGGGTTTTGTGGTGATCCCAGGAGATCCTGGACTGGCTTGGATCCACCCAGGTGTCCAAATCCTTCCTCGATCTCCAGAAATAGCTTCAAGAATTAGTTCCACCTTCTAAGGTTGTTTGCCTCTTACACATACAGAAAGCTCTTCTTCCTTCTTTCCTTCCAACCTCTGAACCCCCCTCCCAGGCCGCATCATTTTAACAGCAGAAACTATGTTTGTTTCATCTTTATACCTCCTGCTTCTCATTTGCCCATCCTCTCCACACACATGTACACTCCACAACTAGCATTTTGACCAACACATAAAAGGTGCCCATTCAATATGTGATGAATGAATGACACCAGGGTAAGTTCGAGGGGGTCTGATATCTCTCTGAACTCAAGGAGTCCAGTGACTGTAGGAGATAAAATCGGAGTTGGAAGGTCTTGTATCCTAGCCCAGCTCTGCCAATATGTAGTAATAGTAATGAGGATGATGATGATACAGATAATAACATAATAAGAGCTAACATTTATTCATCGCCTTCTACGTTCCTGTACATGCAAAGCTCTTTCCAGCCATTTGTTACCTCACTCAATCCTTACAACAGCCCTTAAAATAATTACTCTTAACCGCATTTTACAGAGGAAGAGTCTGGTGCTTAGACGAGTTAGTTCACTTGCCCAAGCCCCCCACCTCCCTACCCCAGCTAGTAATTGGTGATTTGACACCGCTTGGCTATCCTGGCACCTGAGCTTTTTACCCATGTGCCACCTCTCTGCATGTCCTCGCCCCCTGGGTGACTTGGGCAAAATCACTTCCCCTCTCTGGGCTTTGCTGTCCTCATCTGTGAAATGGAAGACGGGACAGATGACATGATGACTAAGGTCCCTATTAGAACTCTCTTTCCACCAGATCAGAAGCAACACCAAATGGTAACCCCTCCTGTTTGCAGAGGCTTTTACAGTTCATAAAGCCCTTACTCATGCTTCTCATTAAGCAGATTGCCTTGGAAACAAGATTTGCCTACATGGTTAGACCAGCTCCCCAGAGGCACTGCTCGGGAAGTCTTGGCAGGAGGGTGCACTTCCAGAAGCAGGGCTGCCTGTGCTTACCCTGAGATCCTAGGAGGCACTGCCCGTCCTTCCAACTCAGGTTGTCTTCCCAGAGGCAGGGGTCCTGATCGAGAGCAGTTAGACTAGTGAAGCCACCTCCCTGCACAATCTGGCAAGGCGGGGCCGGCCACTGGGCAGCAAGGTCTCTAGGAAACACCTCGTTCCGGACAGAAATGATGTAAACAGTTCCAGGAGGCTGGATTCACCCATTCTGTGTAGTTCACTCATTCATTCACTTGTTCATTCATTCAACAAACAGATATTAAATATCCATGGTGGGACCTCACCATGCAAGGAACTTGGAATAAACGATGACGCCTTCTCTTAAGGAACTCATCACTGGGGAAAGAGTGGAGATCCAGACAGTCAAACAGATAAATCAACACAATGCAGCACTCTTTGGCTGTGGGACCCTAGAACATTGCGTACCTCTCTGAAATTTAGCTTCCTCACCAACCAAACAGGGCTAATAATATCCTATCTTCTGTTTCATCTTCTGCAGCTCCCCACATTCTATGGATCACTTCCTGTTTCCGAAATACACCAGATGCTTAAGCTCCCATCCCTTTGCCTCACCATTCCCGCTGCTCTCTCTGTCTGGGGTGCCCCTTTCCGATACATGTCTCATAAATACCAACTCAACCCCAGCACCTATCATAGTAGAAGATGAATACATATTTGCTCAGTGAGTAAATCCCTCAAGATCAAGTTTCTCTCTCTCTCCCTGTCCCCCTCCCCCACTCCTCTCCTCAGCTTCCTCTTTCCCTCTCCCACTACCCTCCTCCCTCTCCCTTAGCCAGACCTGATTTCCCCAGGCAGAACAATTATTTGCTTGTCTCCCCATTAAAATGCAAACCTCTTACGTGCAGATGGCTGTGAATGACACAGAACATCAGTGGTTAGTAAACATTAGTAAAAGTGAAAAACAAGTTGGTCAGGAAAGGTATTATTATCTTCATTTAATAATGACTCTTAGGTTTTGAAAAATCCCAGAGAACTTGCGAATCATCCTGGAAGGTTAAGCAACTTGCCTATCACACAGGGCTCCAGGCGGCCTCATTTTCTGACCTGAATCTGAGCCATCAGACCACAGCTCTCCTTGGCATTTAAGAAAAAGGGCTCATTTCACAAATCCTATATGCACGTTTTCCAACATCTCAGAAATTGGGATGTATTTTTCTTTTTTGAATGGTACATAAAATAATGGTGCTGTATTTTGCAAGCAATGTGTCCTTAGATTTGATGAAATACTAATTATTCGTATCATGAAATAACTGGAAAAACTGGAAACAACCTATTATACATTTGGCAGCTAGCGATTAAATAAACGAAGGCACTTTTATATAATTGAATAATACAAAATAATGATAAATACTGTTAATATTTATAATTAATTATAAATGATGTGTGTGTGTATAGAGGAAAGCCATTTGTAATACTTTGCTTTTACTAACAAGTCTTGGCTTAAATCTGATTTTATTTCTTTTTTTTTTTTTTGATGGCTTAGGTGCATTTTATTTTGAAAAACAATTCTGTATTGATAGCCCCTGTGGTGTAAGCAAGAATCACCTGAGGTTAATAAGATTACAGGTGTTCTTTCTTTGCAGCTGAGTTTTAATTACTCCAAAATGGATAATTCCACTGTTATCTTTATTTTTAAAATGTATTACTTAGAAATAATTTCTAACTTACAGAAAAATTGCAAGAACAGTACAAAGAACTCTTGCATACCTTTCACTTAGAGCCACCAGTTTTTAAAATTTTGATTCATCGTGTTATTTCTCTCTCCTCTCACTGTCTCTGTTTGTGCTCACATAATTATTTTTTATGAAACATTTGAGAGTAAGTTATATATGTCATGTCCCTTTACCCCTTAATGTTTAAGTATGCATTTCTTAAGAGAAAGGGTAGTCTCTTACAATACATGGCCACAGAACCACTAGCAAATTCCAGAAATATAATATTGATACCACACTTTTATCTAAGCTACTGTCCACAGTCCAGCATAATCAATTGTCCCCATTATGTCTATTATAGGAACTTCTTTTCTCCTTGTCCAGAATCCAGTGCACTGTATCCCACCGTCCCATTTCTTTTGTCCCCTTTATCTGGAACAGTTCATCATCTTTCTTTGTCTTTCACGACATTGACAGTATTTAAGAAACCTAGCCTTTTAGGTTATTTGATGTTTCCTCATAATTTGATTCAGGCTGTGCATTTGGGGGCTGGAATATGACATAAGTGATGTTGTGTCCTTCTCAAGGTATCACATCTAGAAACACTTGATGTCTATTCGTCCCTTCGTGGTGATAGTAGCTTTCACCACTTAGTTTTCAAGTGTGCCTTTTCCACAGTATGGTTTTCTATCGCTCCTTTTGTAACCGATAACTAATTTGTGAGAAGATACTTTGAGACTGTAAATTTCCTATTGCTTATTGGACTTCTTCCCCACCTCCCACGTAGAATCCGTCAATGAATCTTACTTGAATCAATTTTTACTATTAATATATAGTTGCAAAATGGTGATTTTTAAAAATCTAATCATTCCTTTTACATTTATTAATTGTAAGAAAGAACTTATTATCAAAACGGACTTATAGGGTCTTATTTTATTCAACAGGTTACAATCCATTACTGTCTGTATTTATCTTGATGCTCAAAATTGTCATAGGTTTGGCCAGTAAGAGCCCATTTAAGCTGGTTCTTGTGCCCTTTGACATGCTCTACAGTCATTTTTAAAAATTTTGAGCATTTCCTGTCTTTTTTTTTTTTCTATTTATTTATTTTATTTCTTTATTTTTTTGGCTGTGTTGGGTCTTTGTTGCTGCGTGCAGGCTTTCTTTAGTTGCAGCGAGCAGGGGCTACTCTTCGTTGCGGTGCGCGGGCTCCTCGTTGTGGTGGTTTCTCTTGCTGCGGAGCACGGGCTCGAGGCATGAGGTCTCAGTAGTTGTGGCTCGTGGGCTCAGTAGTTGTGGCTTGTGGGCTCTAGAGCGCAGGCTCAGCAGTTGTGGCACACGGGCTTAGTTGCTCTGCGGCATGTGGGATCTTCCCGGACCAGAGCAGGAACCCGTGTCCCCTGCATTGACAGGCAGATTCTTAACGACGGCGCCACCAGGGAAGCCCCTCCTTTCTTTCTTTCTGGTGCAGGAAGATTTTCTAGGCTTATCTTGTATCTTCTATGCCCCAGCTTTGGAATTAGCCATTTCTCCAAGGGGACTGCTTGCTTTTAGTGAATGATGGCATTTAGAAACCAAGATCTGAGTGTTGTATGCCTGTGTTTCATTTTTCTTCTCTTCAGTTATCTGTATCTTCTATTTTTAAACACAAACAAGCATATACTTCTTTACAATAAAGAAACTTATCTGTACGTTATTTTTAAAGAGAAGAAAAACAACCAAAGATAGTTGTAACAAATCCCCTTGGGACCCAAAATTCCTTGGCCCCATGAGAAGACTTTTCATCCACTGACTTTGTCAAATGCCAGAGGAACTAGTTCCAAAACAGAGTCTGGCCCAGGAGGTCACTGGGTGGTACTGTCTTTCCTCCATCTCCAAAGCACAGGGAGGCACACAGCAGAGTCTGTCTGCTGCGGAAGAGCTCAAGGTCCAACCTGGAGGCTGGGAGTGGTGCCCCAGGCAGGGAGCAGAACAAGAATCCATCCAAACCAGCAGCTGATAGGAAAAGAAGGGGCCACGCTCCCCAGCCACAACCCCCACGTTTGTACAGAAACCAGCCCAGCAGGCTGATGCATCCACCACACACACACACACACACACACACACACACACACACACACACACACACACACACACACACCTGGAAGAAGGAAGGGGGCTGTGAATGCCTTTTTAAGTACTTTAATTAACTTTTGAGACGCCACCAACAAGTCCAACTCCTACCTTTTGCCAAAAGCAACTGGCTGGGACCCCCTCCCAAAGGAGCCCTCCTTGACCTGTAGCAACTCCTTGGCCTGAGGCCCAGTCCGGGCCCTAAGTGACTGTTGCACTTTGGTGCCATCCTTGGCTGGGATGGTGGAAGAATCAAGGGCCACAGCAGCTCCTAGGCACAGTCACCCTCCGCCTGGGGGGAGTCATGAAGAGAAGTTGCCCCTTCTCTGTGCCACTGCTCCTCTTTCTAGTTCCTTTGACAAGAAATGCAAATCCTGGACACTCTCATATTTTTTCCTTATGTTGTAAACTCTTCGCCTCAAGGCCCACATTTCTTCCATGAAAACCTCCACTGCAGGCTTCCTTCCACCTCAGACCCCCACCCGCATCGAGCTGCCTGGGCTCCTTATGGCGCAGGTCACATGGCTTTGCCATCACCTTGCCACACTGTGAGCTCAGGAGGCCAGAGGCTGTGTTGTTTCATTCTTGTAGCCTCAGCGCCAAGCACGGTGTCTGACAACAGAGTTTAATAAACTCTAGAATGAGTGAATGAATGAATGAATGAATGAGAGAAGTGGAGATGGTACAGTTGAGGCTGACCAAGGGGGACAGAGGCAGAATGGGATATTGGAATTCAGGGATTTGTTCTGAGGCAAAGCTGAGAGGCTGACCACCTGGTCCAGACTTGCCCCCACTGGCTCCTGCCCCGGGCACTGTCACATCACCCTGCTTTGTTTTCTCCACAGCATTTCTATCCGCTCTGTTGTTTATCTGTTTACTTGCTTATCCTCTGTCTCCCCCACCTTGGCCCCTTCCCTCAACTGCCCCATAACAGCACAAGGGAACCTGCCCCCTGGCTCACAGCTCTACCCCAGCCCTGGCACAGCTAGACGCACATAGTAGGCACTCTGTAGCTCTTCACTGAGGAATGAATGAATCTCTGCTCCTTTTGAAGGCCTAGGTTCTGTTCTCAAGGCCTTGTTTTTTGCCCATCTTACAAATGGCCTATTAAACTTCAGATGCACCCCTTCCTAGGGGCCTCCTGGGGATGGTAGTGACTTCTAGGCTTTTCCCTCTTCCTCTTCTCCCGGCTTTCCTGATCGTCTTTCTCTTTTCATCCCTGAGTGCCTGCTGTGGGCTGCCCATTGTCCTGGACACGAGGAAGACAAACTCAACTCGGGTGTACGGTCCTGATGAGATCACTGGTGGAGGATGTCAGAAGAGGCTCGGAGACGTGCAGGCACGTCATGCGGATGTGCTTCCTCATAATCTGAGCCCTGTCTGCCTTAACATGGGACCAGGCAACTATGTCTTTTGAAACTACTTAGGAGGTTGGTTAAACGTAAGCACTACTCACACAGTGCCATCCAGTGTGGTGATTTCTAGTTCGGAATGTTCTGTTCGGTGTGGAAGAACATGATTATTTGAAATTCTTGCAGCAAAGATGCTAAAGCTGTTCTAGGTGAAAAGCTTACAAATCTCTGTCACCATCTGTGAGACACATGGAGAGAAATGGGGGAAGGAGGATCCCTCCTCTTCTTCAAATTAAAAAAAATTTTTTTTATTGAAGTATAGTTGATTTACAATGTTGTGTTAATTTCTGCTGTACAGCAAAGTGATTCAGTTACACATACATACACATTCTTTTTTTTTATAATTTTTTCCATTATGGTTTATCATAGGATATTGAATGTAGTTCTCTGTGCTATACAGTAGGACCTTGTTGTTTATGCATTCTATATCTAAAAGCTTCCATCTGCTGACCCCAACCTCCCACTCCATCCCTCCCCCAAACCCCTCCCTCTTGGCAGCCACCAGTGTGTTCTCTATGTCCGTGATTCTGTTTCCGTTTCATAGATAGGTTCATTTGTGACATATTTTAGATTCCCCATATAAGTGATATCATATGGTATTTGTCTTTCTGACTTACTTCACTTAGTATGATAATCTCTAGTTGCATCCATGTGACTGCAAATGGCATTATTTTTTTCTTTTTTATGGCTGAGAAGTATTCCATTGTACATATGTACCACTTCTTCTTTTTCCATTCATCTGTCGATGGACATTTAGGTTGTTTCCATGTCTTGGCTATTGTGAATAGTGCTGCTGTGAACATAGGGGTGCGTGTATCTTTTCGAATTATAGTTTTGTCTGGATATATGACCAGGAGTGGAATTGCTGGATCATATAGTAGTTCTATTTTTTGTTTTCTGAGGAACATCCATACTGCTTTCCACAGTTGCTGTACCAACTTACATTCCACCAACAGTGTAGGAGGGTTCCCTTTTCTCCACGCCCTCTCCAGCATTTGTTATTTGTAGACTTTTTGATGATGCCCATTTTAACTGGTGTGAGGTGATACCTCATTGTAGTTGTGATTTGCGTTTCTCTAATAATTAGCGATGTTGAACATCTTTTCATGTGCCTATTGGCCATCCGCACTTTTTCTTTGGAAAAATGTCTATATAGGTCTTCCCATTTTTCGATTGGGTTGTTTGGTTTTTTGTTGCTGAGTTGTATGAGCTGTTTGTATATTTTGGAAATTAAGTCCTTGTAGGTCGCATCATTGGCACATATTTTCTCCCATTCTTTAGGATGTCTTCTCATTTGTTTATGGTTTCCTTTGCTGTGCAAACGCTTGTAAGTTTGATTAGGCCCATTTGTTTATTTTTGTTTTTATTTCTACTGCGTTGGGAGACTGACCTAAGAAAACGTTGGTACAATTTAGAGACTGTTTTGCCTATGATCTCTTCTAGGAGTTTTATGGTGTCATGTCTTATGTTTCCTCCTCTTCTTGAGAATAAAGTAAAAAAAATTCTTCTTTGGGGGTGGGGGAGAGGAAAAGGCTGGTGTTTCCCAGGTAAAGGGACATTTTTGATCCATTATACATATTTTTCATAACTTTATTCTGACTATAAAATTAATCTGTGCTAAAATTGGGGGAAGAAAACAGGCAAATGTAAAGAAAAGAGCAATTTCTCTAAATCCCACTCCCCCCAAGACACTGAGCTACCAATATCTTTGACACATTCTCTTTTAGTCTCTTCCCTAAGCATGAGATCAGGTGTAGGTGCTTGAGATTATGCTGTTTATATAATACCATCCCTTGTGTTTCCACTTGGAAGGCCACGGGTACTTTCCCAGGTCATTAAAAACACATTATCAGGAAGGGAAGCAAGTTGCAGCATCATACATTTAGCCCAATACCAGGAAAAACAGCATCCAAAATACTAATGTGTATTTTCTACGCACATGTGGAAAGTGTTTTTGTAAAGCTCTGAATGGACACACTTCAGACTCAAAACAGTGGTTATTCTGGAGAGAGACAGAGGAAGAACAAAGAGACGGATGGAGGAAAACAGGGGATATTAGGTTTACCAGCAATGGTCAATTTGAAAAGAGAGAGAGCAATTGAAGTTTTTAAGTGTAACATATATAATCGAAATTATTTTTCAGTTAGACTTTATTATAGTCATCATTATATTGTTTAATATTATATGGCTGCACCTTATTTTACTTAAACTTTCTCCTCAGATCAGACAGCAGAATTGTGTCGGATTCTTAGCTATGTTCAATAATTTTGTGGTGAACCTCTCTGGGTACAAATCGTTGTCTTAATCTTCAGTGATTTCCTTTGCACGAATTCCTACAAGTGGAATTCTCGGACAGTGTCCATCAATTTACACCCCTCCAAGCACAGCATGTTAGCATCTGCCTCACCACATCCTCACAAAACAGTATTATCAGTTTTTAAAATCATTATTAATTTGGTGCTGACTCGCTTTATTTTAATTAGTATTTCTCTAGTACTAGTGGATCTAAAAAATTTTTTGGTACATTCATTAGCCATTTTCCCTGAGGAAGGATGTTTCACCGTTGACTTTAAGGGGAAGATGAAAGGCAGAAACTCTTCAAGGAGGGAGCAGTGGGGATCCACACTGAATACCGTTCGTTTTCATTCTTGGAGGTTTCTTCCTTTCTCTGCTTGGGAGAAGGAGAAGCTGAGAAAAAGCAGCTTGGGGGGCAGAACAGCAGGAGTAACATCAGCTATGAGTCAGCCTGAAGCTCGTAAAGTTAATCTTCCAGAAACGCAGCTCTGGTTACATCACTCACCTACTCACTCCTTCATCTCCCCAACACCTGTCAAGAGAAATTCCTTCTAATGGAACCCAACCCACCTTCCTAAGCATTTTCCCTCACCTGCACATCACGTCCTCCAATCAATGGGCTGTGTGCCATTCTTCAAACACAGAGCCCAAGTCCTACTCTTTCCTCTGCTCACATCATTATTCCCGCAACTGCAGTACCCTCTTTGCTTGATCCCCTCGCCAATCTTCCCTTCCCTTAAGAATGATTCCAAAGGCCACCTCTACTTCAGTCGTGCTTTTGCTCATCCCCTAAAATTCAAGTGACTTTTCATTCCTTGCAAATTCCATTTGTTCTTGAGGCAGGAGTTAGGGACAAGGTTTGTTCAAACCCTGGTTTGTTGGGATCTCCCAGTTTCTACACGTGTTCCTTGGGCAAGTTATCAAGGAACCCGAGTCCCAGATTCCTTCTCCGTAAAATCAGAAAATTATATGAGACCATGTAAATAAAGTATCCATAGTTTCTGGCACAAAGTAGAATGTTCAACCAGTGTTAGTTTCTACCTTGGTTCATTTTGCCTTGCATTAGAGTGATGTAGATCACTTTCATACCATCCCCAACTTCTTTCTAGAGTCCAAAGTCCTTGCAGGAAAGACCCCAGTTCTTGCACTTTTGTATGCCCTCTTCACCATAACATCTGGCACAATGCCTTGCACTCAGTAGATAGTCAATGCTGTTGAATTTGGATAAGGTTAAAGGCAAATCATTGAGAATTTACTTTTGACTGAAATTTAATAGGTAAGCGAAAGACATGTACACAGCTTCTATAATAAACAAACCAAGAAAGTAAAGAGAGATGACTGAGTGTGAGCTTGGGTTCCAAGACCGGATCTTCCACTCTTGGCTCTAAGATGCTGGGAAAGCCATTTACTTCATGTAAAAGCCTTAGTTCCTGTGTCTGTGAAGGGAGATCTTACTAGAATCTACTTCATGGAGGAGTTCCTAGGGAAGAGAAAATGAGATCATACACAGACAGCACAGGGCACATAGCAAAACTGATTATCATTTTATAGGTATAAAAGAAGGCAAAGACAAAGAATTGTGAGAATTAAATTTGCTGAGGAGAGATTGAAATACATCTCCCTAGTTCATATTTTTTAAGTCCCTAAGAATGTTAATTGTAGTATTTGTTTAAACTTTGCTTGTTTCGTGTTTTTTAAAAGAGAAATATTTTATCAAACAAGGAGCAAAATGTTTTAATTAATATGAATTTTCCGGACTTGATGAGAGTGCTTTAATGCCATCACCTTAAGTTTTACAGAAAGTTTATATCCTGCAGCTAGGATGGCAAGACCATGGCACAATTTCATTGTCCTCATTCATTTATTGAGCATATACTATGGGCCAGGCATTTAACAAAGCATACTTAAAGTGCAAAGGCAATACGTTTTTTAAAGTTTCAAATTACTCTTTTTCATACTAAAACTGTAAAACAATAGTCATGAAATTTTCAGATTTATAGTGCTTCCAAATTTGAAAGAAATGGAATATTTCTCAACTTCGTCAGTTCCCAGGTACTGAGTAAAAAGTCAATAGGGAAATCTGGCTCTGAAATTTTGAAGAAAGGGGAGAGTTCACACAGCTTAACCAACCACTTAGAGAAAAGGAAGAAGGAAAGAAGGGAGGGAGGAAGGAAGGAAAGAAGGAAGAGAGGGAGGAAGGGAGGGAGGGAGGGAAGAAAAGTAGAGAGAAACAGTAGGTTTGTCCCTACAAGTGAGAATATCAGGAAACTATCTTTACTTCCACCACTTCATCACTAAGCAAGTGTTTGCTTAAAATCCTCCAGTGGCTTTCCACTGATACTAGGAAAAAATTCCAAACTCTAACATGATGGTAGTGGACAGTATTGGTTGCCTGCATAATATTCATTCTCCCCTTCCCAACTACACCTCTACTTGTTCATGTAAACACTTCACTCCTAATTTCAGAGGGGACTTGAACTGTCTATCCTCCAATGCATGGCAATCTCTGGTAATTATCAATCGTTCTTAATCAGCAAGGGAGTCTGTTGTTTCAGTCACCGCTGGCAGCCCCTTTGTGACCATGAGGAGAAACAGGCTGAGAATGACAGAGCAATGAGCTAAAGATTCTGGCTCCACTGAATCAGCAAACTCTGAAGCCACCCACCTTTGAACCTCTCATAATGTTAAATCAGAAACTTTACTATTTAAGTCAGTTTGAGTCTAGCTTTTGTAACCTGCCACAGCTAAAATCATTCTAATGGTTATACATGCTTTAAGGCCTTCGTATATGGTGCCTCCTCATCCTGCCATGTGTCTCTCCACTTGATCTCAACGCTTTCATGCCCTGTTCTCCTTTTGATTCCTTAAATGTGTCTTGCTATGTCTCTTGGCTAAGCCTTTACGCCTACAATTCTCTCTTTGGCTGGCTAATTCCTACCAATCTTCAGGACTTTGCGTAAATGTTGCTTTCTCTGGAATGGCTCTCCTGACCCTTATGATCTTGTGTTGAGTTAGATATCATTCTCTGAGAGATAATTACATATTATTGAACTAACCTACTAACAAGATTATTTTATTGAGGCAATACTGCATGGTAGTTTAATCAATAGATTCTAGAATCAGACTGCGTGTGCTCAAATCTAGGTTCCGCCTCTTTCTAGCTGGGTGATATTGGGCAAGTTACTCAACACTCTTTGGTTTAACTTCCTCATATATCAAATGGAGATAATAGTACCATCCCCATACATTTATGGGGACTACGGAAATTAAATGCATTTAACGTATGAAAAGCACATAATGCCAGTACAGAGTAATGATTGTCATTGTCACCATTGCTAAAGAAGCAGGTTAGTAGAAAGGAAAAAAGATCTAAGTTCAAGACCTGGATCATCAAATAATTATCCACTGGAGCCTTAACAACTGCCAGGCTTCTCTGGGCCTCCATTTTTCTCACCTGTGAAAGGAGGTTCCATTCTGTCAACTCTATTCATTTATTCAATAAATATTTATTGAGTACCAACCCTCTTATCATTATGACAGGTCCTTCTTTATTTCCAGTGACTTTTTTTTTTTTTTTAAGAAGATGTTGGGGGTAGGAGTTTATTTATTTATTTATTTTTGCTTTGTTGGGTCTTCATTTCTGTGCGAGGGCTTTCTCTAGTTGTGGCCACCGGGGGCCACTCTTCATCGCGGTGCACGGGCCTCTCACTATCGCGGCCTCTCCTGTTGCGGAGCACAGGCTCCAGATGCGCAGGCTCAGTAGTTGTGGCTCACGGGCCTAGTTGCTCCGCGGCATGTGGGATCCTCCCAGACCAGGGCTTGAACCCGTGTCCCCTGCATTAGCAGGCAGATTGCCAACCACTGCGCCACCAGGGAAGCCCCCCAGTGACATTTTTTAAAGTCTATTTTGTCTGATATTAGTACAGCCTCTCCAGCTCTTTTTTTGTTTTGTTTTGTTTTGTTTTTCTGTTTTTTTGTTTTTTGCAGTATGCGAGCCTCTCACTGTTGCGGCCTCTCCCGTTGTGGAGCACAGGCTCCGGACACGCAGGCTCAGCGGCCATGGCTCACAGGCCCAGCCGCTCCGTGGCATGTGGGATCCTCCGGGACCGGGGCACGAACCCATGTCCCCTGCATCGGCAGGCGGACTCTCAACCACTGCGCCACCAGGGAAGCCCTCCAGCTCTTTTATGGTTGTTGTTGGCTTGATATATCTTTTTCCATTCTTTTACTTTCAACCTATTTGTTGAACTAAAGTTTGTATCCTATACATAGCATATGGCTGAATCTATTTTTTTTAGTCCAATCTGACAATTTCTGCCTTTGATTAGATTGTTGAGGCTTGTTTTTAAACATTGGAGATATTATAGTATAATTGAACATTGAGAAAAAGGACCCAGCTGAAGGAGAGGTAGAAAATGTAGACCAATGAATATAAATGTTCTTGAGAAGGTAAGCAAGGAGGGAATCCATAGCTCATGTGAAAGAAGTTGCCTCTTATGGAAGAGATCCTTCCTCTATGATGCCAGGAAGGAAATAGAGAATTGGTACAGATGTAGGTCCTTTTATGAGTGTGATGATACAAAACTCAGAGCTTTCACATATGGTGTTTTCTGTATTCTCTTGTGGTGGGACTCAAAAAATATAATCAGGTTGGAAGTACTTCAAAAGCATTAGAGAAACACAAAGCAGTGTTTTCACTTATTCAACCCCTTGTCATTTAGCAGAGTGGAGCTTTGCGTATCTAACTGAGACCCCAGGACAGCTGGGTTTTGAGAGGATGGACTCAGGAAGTCAGAGGCAGGAAGGGGAGGTCTGGAGCCCTGAGCTTGACCTGCTCATGACTTGGACCAAAACCAGGGCTGAGAAGGCAATGTGGAGAAAAAGAGGCTACTGTGGATTTGTGCCTAATTCCCTGTTTCATATGGGCCCAGCCCTGCTGGCAGTATCCACTGGCTGTGAGAGAAGAGGGCTCTGGATGTGCCCAGTCGTTGCACAACGTCCTGTCACGTCCACAACCAGAGGCTGCTCGTCATCCTGGGTCGACTGGCCCATGGTGATCAGCCCTGGGAACAGGCCGACTGGTGAGCAAGCCTCGCCTGGGCCACCCCAGTTCCTCGTCCTGCCCAAACTGCGCAACCCTCACAGGCCCGAGGGCCTTCCCCTCCCTCAGAGCCCAGCCCACTTCTGATTCACCCTGCTAGCCAGTGGAGACACAGGCGTCTGTGCCCAGCCGCTGAGCAGGGAGGAAGTGCTCTGGCTTAATGTGTCTGCATGACAAATTTTCTTTTTCTTAAGAAATTTTTTTTGACTAAAACACAGTCTTATTGTTGAAAAAGCAAAATATACATATAAAAAATGTATCAGCGCCCCCTAACCCTATGCCCCCCCCAGAGGTAATAATGTTAACTTTTTGGTATATGCTCTCTCTGGGTTTTATATATATTTTTTTAATATGTGTATTTTATATATTTTTAAATATATATTTTATATATACACTTTTTAATATATATATTTTTTTAATGGAATAGTATGAACACAAAGGCAAGAGGGGAAATGAAAATCAAGTGCTTTAAGGTCCTCGCATTTTCTGGGAGGTGGTAAAAGTGCACCATGTGGAAGTGTCCTTTATATTCACAGTAATAAGAATGCACATTGAAATATCTAGGGTCACCACGAAAAGAATGGTAAAAGGATATATAACTAACAAGCTGACATAGTGGGAAAATGAAGTAATAAGAAAAAAGAAAGGAGAGGAAAACACTGAAAACATATGACAAATAGAAAACAAATAATAGCATGGTCAATTTAAACCAGAACGCATCAGTAACCATATGAAAAGAAAACAGGTTAAATATTCCAATTAAAAAGCAAAGATTTTCAGACTGGATAAAAAGAAAAACAAAATTCAACTTCCCGCTACTATGAGAGGTATATAAGAACTCTGAAAGGTTGAAAGGAAATGGACTGGAGAAGATTAAACTAAAGAAACCTGGGGCAACGTAAGGAGACATTAGGTCCAAACATGTTATTAAGGATAAAGCGGGAAAGGACTTCCACTAACGGTCGAGTAAGGACCACAATCCCTTCTACACAAATGAGCAATGATAAACTGGACAAAATTATCGAAAACAACCATCTGGGGGCACTGGAAGTTGACTAAAGGCAAAAAATATTGAGAAGTATTTTTTCTTGAAGAACTACTAGAGCTACAGGTGAGAATGGCAAAGTCTATGGCCTTCTTGCCTCTGGCTACTCTCATCCAGCACACCTCCAGCTCAGTAGAGGGGAGATACAGCTTTATCACCCTGGAGCTGGGCACGGAAACCAGCAACTCTGATGCCATAAGACGAGGGATTTGAGTGAGGAGGCAGTGCTTTCCCAACTGAAAGTGGTGGGACTGGGTGGGAATGGACAGGGAAAACCCACAGCTTTGTTGTCCCAGTTCAAGGCAAGCAATGGAGCAGCTAGAGGTTTACTGGGAGAGCCTGGAAGTGAAAGAGCTGTAGAAGAGCTGAGATAAGCTCTCCAGACATCCCTGACTGAATGAGGAACTCCCGCCTAAAGGAGACCAGAGGCAACCTGGCAGAAAGTAAAAGCCAAGGAAACTTGAGAACTAGCTGTGACCCAGTACACTCCCACACACGTGTGGAGAGCAACAGAGGGTGGAAGGCTCACAGGCTTGAGGTGTCTGAGCACAGTTGATGATGACTAGGTTATGCAGACACAAGGGTGACTCCTAGACATCCAGGCTTAAAAAAAAAAAACAAAGTCCAGAGTTTCTAAAACATATGTCACAGTGTCGAATATACTATCCAAAATTAACTGATACAAAGAAAGAAGAAAATGTGACCTTGTCTAAAAATTGTTTAAAGAGAAAAGACAATACATACAAGTAGCCCAGTAACTCATTTAGAACACGTCATCTGTTTTGTGCTGGGATCCTTGGATACACCCTTGAAGAAACCTTAATAGCTGTACAATATACTGCTTAAGAATATGGACTTTGGTGTCAAACAAAACTATATTTGCATCCCGGCTTCAATACATACAGGTCACTGTCTGATCTCAGCCTCCTTCCTTAACCTCTTTGAACTACAGTTTCGGCAGCTGTATAATGAGGGTGAGAGTCCCTACTGCATAGGTTGTTGTAAAGACTAAATGAGATAATATGTGAGAAATGCTCAGTACTCAGTAAATGGCGGCGATTAGTACTGTGACTGCCCAATAGGGAATGGGGTCAAGTTTAAGCTGAAATGCAGGGAAGTGTGGAAATGCGCACAGGCTTGGAGCCTCCTGCAGTGAAGACTCGGCTATCAGTGAAGAAACCCTTCTAGGGACCCAGCAGGATGACATCCCAAGGTTCCTTGGCTCCCTTGGGGTGACTGCAAGACTTTCAACATATTAACAGGAAAGAAAATCTATGGCCTTTCTTCTTTTTGTCAATGTGAGACCCCAGAACTCATGTTCCCAGCATCTCCTTTCTTGCTCCCTCCTACAAGAGCCATAGCAGGCAAGCATTCTCATGTCCGTCCTGAGAACACGGTGGAGGAAAGAGCAGAACGTGTCCAGGCAAAGGGTCGGCTTCTTCTCAGACTGCCAAGGGCAAGGGCACCTAGGATAGAAGAAAAATTGAGGCTGGGGCCATGGAGAACAGACAGCAACATTAACCCTCTTTATTAGCTGCAGAGAAACAAAAGAAAGTGGCGGCTACCAGCGCTTGGCTTTAACTAGTCTTTCGTCTTCCATTTGTTTTCTGACCACTGAATCTGGCTTTGTTAAAACTCTCTGAATTAATTGCCTACATTTGTATATTCATTTATTCATCTATTCACTTCTTCATTCACTCTTTCATTCATCCTTCCAACCATCGGTTTATTGATTCATTCACTCATTGGTTCATTCACGCATTGAAGGACTCATCCATCTATCCATTCATTTATTCATTCACTCATCCATCAAAATAGCATTCATTGAGAACCTTCTTACTGCCATTTGTCAGGTATAGTGCAGGCTGCGTGTGGACAGGAATGACTTCTCTCTTAAATATACTATCAAATCCCCAGGACTTAGAAAGATGATGGCGGGTTGCCAAGATGAGAATAAACAATCCGTGCAGAGGGAGCAACATTTGGAAATGCACGGTCATGAGAGGGGTTGGTTTCCTTGCACAGCAACAAAGTTCCCTTTGGCGGAGCATAGGGTCCGTGGGGGAAGAAGACAGGAGATGGGGCCACCTTGTATGAATACCAGGCCAAGGTGTTTGACTTGATCCTGTGGGAACTGGGCAGTTCACTGGTTTTTCACCAGGAGAATAGGATGCTCATTTGGGGAAGACACCTCTGAGAGAGGAGAAACTAAAGGATGGGAGATCAGCAAGAAGGTTTAGACCGAGGTCAAGGTGAAGGAGGCAAAGAAGCAGTATTTGAGGGGTGTTTCAGAGGAAGGTTTGACAAGCCATGTCTCCAAATGTCATCTAAGGAAATGGGATTTTTTGTTTGAGGCGGGAAAGCATCTTTACCTTGTGTTCTCCATTCTCAGAGCACATTAAAGCCATTTTCCAGTCCAGAGTGTTAACTATTGCATGGACCCTTAGATGATGGCAACCAGAATGACTCCCCTGACTGATAGCACAGACTTTCCTGCAGTCCTGAGAGTAATGAAGGCTTGCATTTAAAGAGCTCTTTCTCTGCTCATTCCTCATAGAATCTTCAAGACGCTCTCATCTTACAAATGAGAGACATATACTAAGAGAGGCCCACGAAGGTTAACTACCTTCTTAAGGTCACACAGCTTGAAAGAGCTGAGTATAGAACCGATGCTTACTGACGACTCCAGCCTTTCTACAACAGCATCAAAGGTATATTGACGGTCACATAATAAGACTACTACTTAGATAAAAATTATAGACAAGGCCTACAAAGAAAATAATTGCTGTTATGAGAGCCAGTTTTCCATAAAATTCCTTTTATAGTGTTTAAAATTTATTTAAGGATTACAAACTTGAATATATACCTTCAACAAATAAGCTGTGTTGTCAGAGGCATCAAAAGGGGGAAATCGGGGCTTCCCTGGTGGTGCAGTGGTCGAGAGTCCGCCTGCCGATGCAGGGGACACGGGTTCGTGCCCCGGTCTGGGAAGATCCCACATGCCGCGGAGCGGCTGGGCCCGTGAGCCATGGCCGCTGAGCCTGCGCGTCCGGAGCCTGTCCTCCGCAACGGGAGAGGCCACAACAGTGAGAGGCCCGCGTAACGCATAAAAAAAAAAAAAAAAGGGGGGGGAAATCTACAGTCCTTCCTCGTGGTAGTCACCTTCTATTCCTGGGAACTAGGAACACGATTTGCGGTAACTCTGAACAATTCTGTGTAACTCAGGGATTGCTTGCAACCCGCCTCTCCCCCCGGCTGGCTTCGCCTCACCCAGGATAGCTCTCTAGCTCTCAGTCCTGAGCCTGCTGCCTGCTCTCCACTTACAGGACGACTCAGTTCTGCGTGTCATCCTCCTAATGCCTCTTTTCCAGGCTTCCCATCAGCCATGGACCAGAGGTCCCAAACTGGCCACCCAGGAATCTGAGACGACCTATGACACGGTATTTGGCCTACACCGTCCTTTAAAAATTTGAATTGGTTCTCAACATTTAAACATTAGAAAACTTCACATTGAAAAACATTTAGATTTCTGAATTCTCTTTTTTTTTTAAATTTTTATTGGAGTATAGTTGATTTATAACGTTGTGTTAGGATTTCTGGATTTTCTTGAAAAGTTGGAAGATCTGGCAGGACCGGGCCTGCCTTCCCGCCTGGAGATCACTGGCCAGAACTGAGTCGCGTGTGCTGTTTAACTAACTAACCAAGTTCATCACAGTTCTCTGCCTGCTTCCCTCATTTATGGAACTTGACTGACCCTGAAGGCGTTTGAGCTTGAGACCCCTGAGGTGGATGACCCTTGGTGTACATCACTGAGCACCTGCTGCCTCTAGTATTTCAGAAGGAGCCAGGAGGTCCAGGACATGGAGTGTTTTGTGGTTTCACCGATACCCAGATGGATTTGACTCAGGTGTGGACATATGAACCAAAGAACATGAGAACTTTCAGTTAGCACGATGAGTTGCAAACTTAATTTTTTTATCTCAGTGTAGTGCTCTGTCTGGATCGTTCTATGAGGTATCAATTCCATATTTCTTCTTTATAAAATATTTTTTATAGAAGTAGTGTTGATAATAGAAACATACCTGGAAGTACACATAAGACAAAAAGGAGAAAACAAAACTCAGTCAGAATCCCTTTACCCAGAGATAACCTCTGTTAACAGTTTTGTGTCCATCCTTCCAATCTTTGTTCTATGCCTTTAAATTCCTAGGAGAGTGGGATTGTATCACCCCAAGGGTTGGTGTTTTTTTTAACATCTTTATTGGAGTATAATTGCTTTACAATGGTGTGTTAGTTTCTACTTTATAACACAGTGAATCAGCTATACATATACATATATCCCCATATCTCCTCCCTCTTGTGTCTCCCTCCCACCCTCCCTATCCCACACTCCAAGAGTTTTATAATCTTTTCTTTTTTTTTTTTTTGGCTGCATTGGGTCTTTGTTGCTGGCGCGCAGGCTTTCTCTAGTTGCGGTGAGCGGGGGCTACTCTTCGTTGCGGTGCGCGGCCGTCTTACTGCGATGGCTTCTCTTGTTGCAGAGCACGGGCTCTGGGGCGTGGACTTCAGTAGTTGTGGCTCACGGGCTCAGTAGTTGTGGCTCGCAGGCTCTAGAGCGCAGGCTCCGTAGCTGTGGCACAAGGGCTTAGTTGCTCTGCGGCATGTGGGATCTTCCTGGAGCAGGTCTCAAACCCGTGTCCCCTGCATTGGCAAGCGGATTCTTAACCACTGTGCCACCAGGGAAGTCCCTTTTTTTTCTTTTTAAACTTAACAGTACAGCATCAGTGGCTTTTTACATGATTAATTATTCCTCTCTAGCATGATCTTTAATAACCACACGATATTTCATCATATGACCATCCTTTGGCTTATTTAACCAAGTCCCTCTTTATGGGTTTGAAGTTTGGGTTTTTTTGTGTTTTTTTTTTTCCACTAGCAAAATTAGTTTATTTGGGAATAACAGAGGAATTACTGGGGTTATTTTTTCAACAGTGTTTCAAAGAACATCCTAGAAGTAGACTTGGTGAGCCACGAGGTATGCAGAAACCTAAGGCTTTTGCTACCCACATTGATGTTGGTGCTATATCTCATTGCGCAGAGGTTCAGCTTACACAGAGTGAGACTGTGCTTTCAGGATAGATTCTTGGGGACCGGGACCTTATCGGGAATAAGTGATAGAGTGAGGGCCTACAGTTTTAACATGCATCTACGCACTAGAGAGAATTGAATGTGGATATGTATTGGTTCCAGTACTTGGGTTCAAAAAAACAAATAGCAGAAATTCATAATCAAGGAGATGTGATTAAGCGAGTTTGTGTGTGTGTGTGTGTGTGTTAGGGGACAGTAAGGTCAATGGGATAATAAGGCTGCTGGTGGAAGTTACTTGGGGAAATCTCAGGCTGCATATTACAGGAAAGCAAGCAAGGCGAGGGCAGCAGCGAGAGTTTGCTCTCCTGAATCAGGTCACTGCAGAGTAGCCTGTGCAGTTCTGGGCGTCCCAGTTCTGGAAAGATACAGCATAGTAGCATGTATTGAGAAGGAAAGGGGCAAGGGTGGTAAGGGTCCTCCTGATGGTGCCCCATGGCCAATGGCTAAAGGAACTGAGAGTGTCTGGTTCCAAGGGAGGTTTGGGGCATGTGGTCTGAGAATCATCAGTTACCCAAAAGGCTGTCAGTGAAACCTGTTTGGTGGTTCCCCAAACCCAGAGCTTGCGCAAATGAATGGGAGTCACGGGCTGACAGATTTCAACTCAGTCTAAGGAAGAACTGTCTAACAATCAGAGCTGTTACTAAATGAAACAGAAGTTTCTGGAGGGAGCATAAGAAACTATTCACAGTGGTTACCTCCAGGGAGGAGGGACCAGGGGGATGCACCATTTGAAATTACCCTTGTGTGCCATTTGAAAATGTTTTTAAACCATGTTCATGAATTACATTTATGATGAAGAAACAAATTTAATAATGCAACACAACAGGAAGAAAAAACAAGTGGATTTACCAGCTAAGGTATTTCGGTGCAAGCATCAAAATCCGACTCTGGCTTCTAAGTGGAACAAGGGAAAAAAGGATTTGATGGAAGGATACAGGTCACAGAATTGAAGGGAAGGCTGAGGAAGGTTAGGAGTCCGGGAGCTGCCTGGAGCCCTCATGGGTCATTTCTCTTTGCTGTGACTCGGTTCTATCAGTTTTCTATCCGTATGTCCCTTAGTTCCAGACTCAGATTCCAGTAAGAGACAGTCCGATTGGCCTAATTTGGGATCATATACCCATTCTCTTGCTCACTGATAGCCTCTAGTAGAACCCCTTGAAATGGGGGTGGGCAGCTATCCAAAGGAAACTTGGGATGCTGTTACCAAAGAAGGAGGGAGGGATGCCAGGCAGGCAAAACCAAGCCATCCATTACATGGGTTTACAGTGAACAGAATAAGCTATCTCAGAAGGTAGTGATCTCCCCATGCCTGGAGGTATTCCAGACAGACTGGATGTGTACCTGGAGACAAAGCTGTAAAAGGATTCAGCCTCTAATGGGGTTTGATTACACCACGTCAACATCCCTCCCAGCCCTGAGATTTTACAGTTCTGTGATTTTGGGGAAATGCTATCTTTTGGACCGGACAGCTCCAACACAGCTAGGACCATGCTTCTACAGCCAATGTACCTTTCAGAATCCCTTAGTCCAGAGCCAACCAGAATGAAATTATGTTCTCACCAGGTTCTTGTTTCTCATTTCTCCTTTGTCTTCTCTCTTTTAGTCCGTTTTCCTTGCACTTTTTTTTTTTCTTTTTTTGGGCCATGCCTTGGGGCATGCGGGACCTTAGTTCTCTGACTAGGGATCAAACCCATGCCCCCTGCAGTGGAAGTGCAGAGTTTTAACCACTGGACCGCCAGGGAATTCCTTTCCTTAAGCTTCTGATACTTCCCATTTCATGGATTTGAGAACTCAGATTGATTATCAGAGAGACTTGTCTCTGGGGTCAGACTTCAGATCAGCTCTAAGATTTAGCCTTTACAAACTGTGTGACCTTGGGAAAATTACTCAACTTCTCTGGACCTATATATCCTCATCCGTAAAATGGAGATAATAATAGTACCAACCTCATGAGGTTGTGGAGGGAATTGAGTAACACATCTAAAATGATTGTTAGAGGGTCTGCTGTGGAGAAAGGGCTCAAAAAACACCATCCCCCCACCCCCACTTAGCATCAGTGTCCTCATCAACAACAACATTATTATTAAAAGAAGTAGGTCCAGGGGCTTCCCTGGTGGCGCAGTGGTTGAGAGTCCGCCTGCCGATGCAGGGGACATGGGTTCGTGCCCTGGTCCGGGAAGATCCCACATGCCGCGGAGCGGCTGGGCCCGTGAGCCATGGCCGCTGAGCCTGCGCATCCGGAGCTCCGCAATGGGAGAAGCCACAACAGTGAGAGGCCCGCGTACCGCAAAAACAAAACAAAAACAAAAACAAAAGAAGTAGGTCCAAAAGAATCTGCCAAAAGTGATTTGGAATCACTTGATACTCCACGAGAAAAGGGGCCCACGTCCTATTTATTTTCCAAACTCTCGTCCCTAGCAGAGTTTCTGGTATGTACGGGTGCTTAATAAAGGTCTGTAAATAAGTGAGTGAATGCAAGAATAAATGAGTCAATCAGTGGAGGTTGAAGAGTAAGATCATTTCTGATGTGGGGTTCTTTTGAGGTTCCAGAAGACAAGGGAGGCCGGAAGAGGAGAAAACCCTCACCAAGTGTTCAGGGGAAAAGAACAGATGAGAGGGTTAGTCTCAGAGTGACTCACAGACGGATAAGCCCCCAAAGAGACATCCCCAGGACCACCCCCATGACCTGGGGGCGGAACTGTGGGTGATCAGGCAGTAGGAGGCCCCAGGGGACCGGTTTGTACCGATTTGGGTTTCAGGGTTGAAGGAACCTGATGGAAGTTTTCAGAGTAAGGCACTTGGGTGATCTATTTTGGAGGAATTATCTGGAGAAAAGAAAATAAGAACTGCCAGTAACCTTAGTGTGCTGGCCTTGGGCAGGAAAGAGGTGATTCTGGGACGCTCATAGCCTGATTTTTCAGGCCCAGTGCGCTGAGGGGCCCTGTGGGAATCAGCGTTGGAGATGTAACAACGTGACGATATGTGTGACGGACAAGCAGAGCAGCAAAGTGCTCGTAGGAAAGAGACCAGGTCCTAGATGGGAGGGGATTTTTTTAAGTAAACTTTTTATTAAGAGATAACAGACACAGAGAAAAGTGAGAAATCAGAAACATACAACTTCATGAATTTTCAAAACTGAACATGCCATGTTAACAGCACCAACATAGAGAAATGAGTTTTGAATGCAGATGTCCATAAGAAACTCCTGGGTGGGGAGAAATTCCCTGGTGGTCCAATGGTTAGGACTCCGTGCTTTCACTGCCGAGGGCCCTGCTGGGGAACTAAGATCCCACAAACCGTGAGCTGCAGCCCAAACAAACAACAAACAAACAAAAAACCCTGGAGTACTTGGAGGGAATGCAGATTTCCTGGCCCCATTGTCAGAGGCCCTGGTTCCATAGGCCTAGCACGTGGCCTAGGGATCTGCATTTCTGCATGCGCCCCCAGATTTAGATGAGGGTAGCCCCTGGACCGCACTTTGACACACACTCGCCTTTTGGGTGAGAACATGCTTTATAGAGTCAAGCAGGCCTGGAGTTAGAATCCTACCTTTTCCTTGAATTAATAACTTGATCTCACAAGGAAAGTGGGGGCAGTGGTACTTATTCATAGGTTTGCTTTGAGGATTAAAAGGAAATGCATGTAGGGACTTCCCCGGTGATCCAGTGGGTAAGCCTCCACGCTCCCAGTGCAGGGAGCCGGGGTTCGACCCCTGGTCGGGGAACTTAATCCCACATGCGTGCTGCAACTAAAAGTCCACATGCCACAACTAAAGATCCCGTGTGCTGCAACAAAGATCCTGACGCGGTGCAGCCAAAATGAATGAATGAATGAATGAATGAAATGCATGTAAATCCACGAGAGCTGCTCAGCGTGGTGTTGGGCATACAGTAAGCACTCAGTAAATGTAGCCAAGCAAACACGCACACAAAAAGGACAGGATTGTCCCTAAATCTCTGTGCCCAGCACCTAGTATGGTGTGCGATCAAACAAGACTGAGGACAGGGTAGTACTATGGTCAGCAACACAGGCTTGGTGTCAGACACCCTGGGGTGTGAGTTCCAGTCCTGGCTTCACCACTTACTAGCTGTGTGACCTTGAGCGGGTTACTTAACTCCTCTGACTCTCAGTTTCCTCATCTGTAAAATGGGCATAATAATGCCTTCTTCACAGGGCGATTGTGGGCATGAAATAAGATGACCCAGTAGAGCTTTGAACCCATGGCCTGGCCCCTGAGAAGAGCTTGATAAAAGTTGGCAACTGCTGCTATGTATAGCTGAAGCTGAGAAGGTTCCATCCCTGGGCCATGGAAAGGTTCTCTCCAGGGACAGCCTGAGAGGAGATGGGCCACCCCTCTGTGATAGCATGGAGCAGTGTAATAAAAAGGCTAAGAATTGCATGCTTATTACTAGGCCAAAGTGTCACTACCATGATTATGGGCCAGGTGGGGCTGCCCAGGAAACCTCTTCAGGTGTTTATACCTTTCCGGGGGAGGGGGGCGGTGGAGGCAGGAATGGAGGGTGGGGGGAGGTTTGCTCCACATATGGAAATTCTTACTTAGCTTCTGCCAAACACAGAGGATGGAATTTGAATTCTTAAAGGGTTGGGGGCATCAGGCTGTTTCCAACTCTACTTCCCAATGCTCACATCTAGGGCAGGGGCACTACAAATCCCGCCTAGACTTCAAAGTGGTTTTCAGGGGTCACCCCAAGGTGCTTTATTTTTGGTGAACTGAATTATACTGGCTGACTAATAATGGTCCAGATGTGAATTGCTGCTCCCTGCTCCCTCCCTCCCTCCCTCCTTCACACGCCTGGTTTAGGGTTGGTGTGTCCCAGCTCATAGGGAAGGAAGAACCGCAGCTGGGGCCTGGCCCTCCTCAGAACAGGGAGAGACTGCCCCGTGTCACTGCCTTTGTCACGCAGCTATCCTCTCACTCAGAGCCATCCAACCTCAGCAGGCCTCCTCGGGCCCTGCCACCCAGATGGGTCTGACTCCAGCCCCTGCTTCATCTCTGTCCTGTGGCCCCATGCCACCATTCCCACCTGGCCCAGACCATCACCGAGGCCCTGGAGACCCAGCCATTGGCACATGTGGCTCTCTCATGTAGCCCCTTCTTTCCTGGGCCTGAGTTCATGGGTAGGGAGGTGGGGTGAGTGCAGGTGTGCGTGCGCATGTGTGCGTGCGTGATTTGCTCTCCTGTTTTAAAGGTTCTGAGCCACGTGAAACTTCCCCTCTGGATGTGATTCCGGGTTGCAGCGAATATTTATTTATGTGTGAGGGTGGGGAATGCACTGGAGGTGGGTTGTCAGTCCTTTTGTGGGGTGCTTCACGTGGTGGTGCCAGACTGTGGCTGAACCTGACGCTCCCAGAGGTTAGCATTGCACAGGGAACTGATTTCCAGACTGCGGAGGGATCTGCACTTTTGTTTGTTTTTGACCAAAAAAAAAGGTTAGCAGTGAGGGTCTGAGGGAATACCCAGCCTCTGATACCTAAGAGACGTCCCTGGTCTCGGACCCTCCTATTGTGTGACCTTAGCCCAGGGTGGGAAATGCTCCCCTGAGCGCCCTGGCGGGTGGGAGTTTTGGGTCAGTGCCTGGAGTGGGCAGTCCAAAGCCTTGAATTGCGACTTTGGTCTTTTGGCTGTAGATGTTGCTTTAATGCATTTCTTCCCCTGCCTGCGTGAGAACCTCTTGCCATCCCCTCACTGCCCGACCCAGGCCCACTGGGCCCGATGCTGCGAGGAATGATCTCGAGCAGGCTGGGCTGGACGGGCGCTTGGCCACGGCAGGGGGCATCTTTGGATTCTTGGAGAGCCCTCCCCACCTCTGCTGGAGAGATGTTTCCTTGACCCAACCCTAGTGGGCTAGCTTCCACGCCATGACACTTTGGCACGTGGACACATAGCATCAGGGCCCCCCCACCAGAAAGTACCAAAGCCTTTGGCACCCCACTCTCTCCTCCCCAGTGACCCCAAGTTGTGGCAGTGGGTCCGGCCCAGACGGACACTGCCAGCCTCCTCTCCCTGCAGTGGGCACCAGCTCTACCTCCCCACGTGGGGCAATGCCCTGGCTCCTCGGCCCGGCACCGTCTGTCCCCCCTAGACTTCTCAGGGGCCGGCCCCGTCTGGGCCACCCTCTCCCGAGCCCTCAGCCCGCACAGGTGACAGGCCCAGGCTGCTCTCTGGGAAAGGTTGGATGCTGCCTAATGTCCCCTTCCAGCCCCTCTTCCCCGACTCATGCACACAGGCACGCACCACACCAGGGCGGCTTGTTCCTCACCACATACAGGGAGGGGGAGACCAGCCCCTTAGTGTCCTTTGAAATACGAAGAAAAATGTGTGATCGGGGCATGACTCCTGTGCTGGGCTCTTGGGCCCACTTCTGTGTGTCTGTCTCAAATCTAGGCATTTTTGCTTCAATTTTATTTTATTTTTTTTTAAGAAAACAAAAATCTGCACTAATTTACCAGGTTTCGTAGGAAAACTTCTTTTTTAATTTTTTACATATTTTGGTGTCCGTTTGTATTGAATAATTTGCAACATTTGTAAAATGTCAGAGGTATATATAATATATGTATATATCTAACGTAAAAGTAATTTTTTTCTTTTCAAGATTTTTTCTGAAGAGAAGGGAAAGATATTTTTTCAGGAAGAACAAACTTTAAAATAAAAAAAGAGGAGAATAAAATCTATTTCTCCACTTTCCCCATCCTCTCTCTGTCTACCCCTCTTTCCCAGGAACAAATCAAAACGTGGATTGTCTTGTGAGGAAAGTAAACTTTTAGTCCAGAATGATGTCTTTTTCTTAATGCAGTGAGCTGTAGGTTCTGTAGTTTGAGCCCTGGGGATGGGAAGAGGGGCGCTGAGGCAACACGGAGAGGAGCTCGCGGGAGCAGGGTAATGAATTTGTTTTCTTTAGTGAAGGAGGAATACAATCAAGTGTTTTGTATTCAGAATGTTGTGCAATATTTTGGAATGCAACATTGGTGTGTTTAGAGATTTCGTTTAAAAACAAAACAAAAAGATTGAGCAAATCTGTACAGTTTATATTGTTCCAGATTTTTTAAAGTTTGTATTAAAAGCATGATATATAATTAAAAAAAAATTATACTGGCTGATTCTCCAAGAGATGGAATATGGACAGCTTACTAGCTTAATGTTTACCCTCTCCTGCATGAGGCCACCTGAGGCCATGCCTAGAATCAGAGGTTCCAGTCCTACTGCTAGATGTTGCGGAATTCAAACCAAAGTACAAGACAAGTTCCTTTTCCTGGAGAGCAGGGCTGACATGCACAGTTGCACTGGTTGGAAACTGCTCAAGGCCATTGAACAGAGGGAGAGAGAGAGAGAGGGAGGGAGGGAGGGAGGGGGAGGGAGAGAGAGAGGGAGGGAGGGGAGGGAGGGGAGGGAGGGAGGGAGGGGGAGGGAGGGGGAGGGAGGGAGGGAGGAGAGAGGGGGGAGGGAGAGAGGGAGGAGAGAGGGGGGAGGGAGAGATACCTCATGCGTATATTTGTACATTTTGAGTATATTTGTATATTTGAGTATATTTTGAGTGTATATATATATATATATATATACACCTCATGAGTATATATGTACATTTTGAAAAATAACCTTTGGGGACTTCCCTGGTGGCGCAGTGGTTAAGAATCCACCTGCCAATCCACCTGCCAATGCAGGGGGCAGGGGTTCGAGCCCTGGTCCGGGAAGATCCCACATGCCGCGGAGCTACTAAGCCCGTGCACCGCAACTACTGAGCCTGCGCTCTAGAGCCCACGAGCCACAACTACTGAGCCTGTGTACCACAACTACTGAGCCTGCGCGCCTAGAACCCATGCTCCGCAACAAGAGAAGCCACTGCAGTGAGAAACCCACGCACCGCAATGAAGAGTAGCCCCTGCTCACCGCAACTAGAGAAAGCCTGCACACAGCAACAAAGACCCAACACAGCCAAAAAATAAACAAACAAACAAACAGAATACAGCTCTAATGATACCACAGTGTGATCATCTGCTGCTGCAAACCAGCTGTGTGACCTTGGGGGAGTCACTCTCCCTCTCTGGGCTTCAATTTTGTCACATGTAAAATGAATCAGTACCCCAGGTGATTCTGATGCTCATGGTCAGCAGGCCCAGTGACTAAACACTGGTCCCTTCCAAGTGCAACCTCCTCTGAGCCTGTGTTTCACCGTGCTATAAGCAGACAGAAGTTCTGCTGAGCAGGAGATGACTGGGAGGCCAGGAAATAATGTCATGATCCCAAACCTGAATGCAATGACCTTACAGGCACTTGGGAGCAGTGGCTTCATGGTCCTGTCCCCGAGCTGAACTGGCTGGCTCCAGACCAATTACATCCAAAGCTCATAGGTCATTCTGCCTGGGCTGACAACACCCATTATCCTAACTGAAAATTAGGATCAACTGGCCCTAACAGGTTCCCTGTTGGTCTTGCTGTAAATACAAGTTAGTAACTGTCAAAACAAGCCTCTGGCCAGCCTAGAAATTCTTAGTTATCAATAGGCTATAAACACCCTTGGTCAGAATTCACTGTTTGTGCATTGACCCGTTTAATTACTGACTTCCTTCTCTAACTCACTTGCCAGACATCTACTAAGCCTGGACTCGGTGTCAGGTACTGTGCTAGTGACCTGGAACATGGAAGAAAATAATGGGATAGAGTAGAAATCCCCCCATCCCCCAAACACGCCCACTAGTGCATAAACCACTGTCTGGAAACCAAGGGGTATTTCAGACTGGGAATCTTTTTTCAGGCTAGTAGTTTCCAAACGTGTCAGCTGCCATCTTAAACAGTGGCTTGCGTCCTGGGAAACACAACCCCACCAAGGTAACTGGAAGCATCCAAAGGGGAGAAAAAAACTCATTAACTTAGAAAAATGCAACAGGGTCTCCCTGCACGGACTAGCATTGAGTTTCATGGACATAAGTCAGAACATTTTGCAGCTGCCCATATACGTTTCCCTCTCCTATTCCAACTGAAGTTTCAGTCTTACTGTCGCAGGTTTGTCTGAAAGCCCAGTGTGGTCAACAATGGTTGAAACAGGAACCACAGAGGCTGGATTGCTTGATCTGTGACTATCAGATCTCAACCATAATGTCGCTCTAAGCCAGGCAGGGTTTCTTTGCCCTAGATTCGTAATTATTTGTAAAACAAACCTTTAGGTTCTCAAATGCCTCTTCTACCAATGGGAGGGGTGGGGGAATGAAGGGTGCCCTCTCTCCTCTTCCATGTTGGGATGGGCATGGGTGGAAGTGAATTGGAGAGAACATTTAGTTAACACCTACCCTATGCTCTTCACAACAGCCTTGTAACGAGGGACGCTTGTCCTGCTTTCACAAATGAAGAAACTGTTGCCTTGGCAGATTTGTCTGATTTGCTCAAACTCACACACCCAATGATTAAAAAAGAAAAAGCCATCATATTAACAGTGACCATTACTGAGCACTTCTCATGAGTTAGGCCTGCACTAAGCACTTTTATAGATACTATTTTCATTTATATTTCCAAATAACTCTATAAGGTGGGTAATGCTGTTATGTCCATTTTACAGCTGAGGAAACTGAGGTTTAGTCAGGTTGAGTAACTTGTCCAAGGTCATACAGTCAGGAAGTATGGAGGAGAGATTCTAACTTTAGTCATAGAACTACAATTCAGAGCTTCTAGACTCTTTTGGCCAGCTGGGCTTGAACTCTCTGTCCTTGCTTTGTGGAGGAACAAATTTAATCAGATTAAGAAAAAATAGAAACAACAAAACAAAACACCTGTTAAATGAAAGTAATTATTGGACTGAGTTAATACACTTCTCCCTTATTTCAGGACTAGTCTTTCAACATCTGGACTGAAGTTCATGGGCAGATTATTGCAGATAGGCTAGTTGTATTGCTAATCAAAGAATTCTTTCTCACAAACAGCAGGCTTCCGTTATTGAGCCACTCTGATTCAGAAGAGAGCCCCTTGGTGCCATGAAGAATATGCCAGGCATATTCTTCCTGGATCTAGCAAATAAAATAAAGCCAAACTCTATGAGACAGAGAGAGACCCTCCACTGAGTACAGGGTTGCCCTGAAGAAAAGATGTTGGATTTGGTCTCTGCCCATATTGTCTAATGAGGAAAATAGATATTAGATAAGCAACACTGACAGCAGTGATATAATTGCTAATATATCAACAGGCAAATCCTGAAAGAGCCCAGAAGAAGGAATGCTGATATCCAAGGATGAAGCTGAAAGGTGTCACTAAAAGATGACATTTTAGTTGACATGTAATATTATTTTCTTGTTTTAAAGTGAGCAGTGGGCGTGCCTCCCAGCACCCATGCCCCTTCCCCACTGGGTAGAAGCTCTGAGCTCTGGATGGCGCCGATGCAATCCCCAGGTCCAGCTTCAGGTCCTGGCTACAAACCCTGGAGATCTCCTCCCCGTTGCCTCAGTGTAAGGCTGAGCACGTGATCTGTATTGATCTAACTGCAGTAAAGCCAGGACTTCTGTTTGCTGGTTTCAAGCTGAGAAGACTCTTCTTCCTGTCTCTTTTCTGGTGGTGTTTATCCACGAGGCCTGGAAACTCTACCACAGTTTTGCTACTGGGGAAGCTAGCCTAAAGCAAGGCAGCACAAGGAGGACAGTTAAGCCAAGAGACGTGCAGAGACATGGAGCTGAAGCCAACATACTTCTGGGCATTTTTAAGACCAAGCCAATGAATTGCCTTGATTGCTTTAGCCATTTAGAGTTGGGTTTTCTTTTATTTGTCACCCAAAGAATTTCAGCTGATCCAAAGGTTACTTTTCTTTTTTTTTCTTAACTTTTGTTTATTTATTTTTGGCTGCGTTGGGTCTTCGTTGCTGCGCGTGGGCTTTCTCTAGTTGTGGTGAGTGGGGGCTACTCTTCGTTGCAGAGCATGGGCTCTAGGCATGTGGGCTCAGTAGTTGTGGCACGTGGGCTCAGTAGTTGTGGCTAGTGGGCTCTAGAGCGCAGGCTCAGTAGTTGTGGCACACAGGCTTAGTTGCTCTGCGGCCTGTGGGATCTTCCCGGACCAGGGCTCGAACCCCTGCCCCCTGCATTGGCAGGTGGATTCTTAACCACCGCGCCACCAGGGAAGTCCCCAAAGTTTATTTTTCAAAATGTACAAATATACTCATGAGGTGTTTTACTCTTAATATAACCAAGGTCAAGTATCAACTGGGAAGGGAAGAGTCCTCTGGTTTCAAGGACAGAAAAACTAGCCCAAACTAACAGGCAAAGATAGAATTTATTAGCTCAGAACATGAACAGTTAGTGAAGAAATTGGGTTTCAGGCATAGCTGAATACAGCAGCTCAGATGAAATCACAGAGCTCAGTTTCTCCCCATCTCCCTGCTCAACTCTGCCCTCGTCCACGTGACAGCCTTGTCCTCAGTCACAAACGCCCTTCCCAGTTGCAATCTGGCTCTTAGGACCTCTCTCGGTCAAGTCCAGTGGGGAAGGGAAACCCCATCTTTGGAGCTGTCCAGGCAAACCCCTGGGCGCCTCTGATTGGGCCTTGGCTTGAGCCCTCTTCCAACTCCTGGACCAAACCCTGTGGCCAGGAGAATGGTGTTCCCCATGATTCATGGCCAGAACCAACCTAGAGGGTCAGCTCCATGCAAAGCACATGGCTGAAAGTGGGGGTGAGTATTTCCCCCAAAACTTAATTCAAGCAGCTGGAGAAATAGGCAACAAAACAACAGATGTCCCTGACAGCTCACTTGAAAATGCCTCTCAGCCAACATTCCTAAAATAATGTAGATTCAGGACAGGTGGGTTTAACAGAAAAGCTTGTTAGTCATGGCTAAGAAGACCTCTCCTGAGTTTGCCAGCCTAAAACCAGACATAGTTTCTATGAGATTTTTGTTCTTGTTCCTTGATGTGCATTAGTTCTTTCAACTATTCTTTTCTTTCTTTCTTTTTTTTTTAACCCAAGGCAAATCTTTTCTTCAACTAATATTTTCTGAGCGCTGATGACAATAACAGTAATAGTTATCACACTTCCTAACTACTTACACATGTTATGTACATTATCTCATTTAATCTTTACACTAGCTCATCAGGTCTCAACCAGGGATGATTTTGCCTCCTCAGGGGACATTTGGCAATGTCTGGAGACAGTTTTGGTTGTCACAACTCAAGGGATGCTACCGGCATCCAGTGTGCTGGGGTCGTGAATGCCACCAAACACCCTCTGGTGCAGAAGACAGTTCCTCGTAGCAAAGAATGCTCCGGCCCAAAACGTCAATAGCACCAAGGTAGAAAACCCCTTACAAACTCGTGATGCTGTCCCCATCCTTATGGATGAAGAAGAATAAAGCTCTGAAAAGCTGAACAACTTGTCCAGGCTTATGCAAGGTCAGAAGGGGTGGGGCTCGGATTTTAATCCAAAGAACTTGCTTTTACCTAGTGATTTCCAATCTTGGAATTGGAACAGTATCCCTCCACCACCCCCCCCACTCTAAATTCTGGTTCAGTGGGCCAGGGCTCCCAGGAATTGGTATAACAGGATCACAGGTGATGCTAATGTAATCAGCTAACTGAAGAGCGTTTGGAGGCCCCTGCAAGGCACAACACACACCTATGCAACACACCGCAAAGATGCAACACACAGCTAAGGAAACAGACTCATGGGCAACCATGACATGCGGTGTGATGAATGCATAATGATGGGCACTTCACTCCTCCAGTCTTTGCTCATGCTTTCCTCTGTGCTTGGAAGTCCTTTCTCTCTCTCTTTTCAAGCTGCTCATCCTTCTAGCTCATCTGGAAAACTTGCCTGACCTCCATCTCCATGGTCCTTTTTAGATGCTCTTTCTCTGTGGTCCCATAGCACCCTGAACAGAATTCTACTGTTCCACCCACCACATCATACTGTAATTAGTAATTCACTTGGCTTCTCACTCACTAGACTGTAAGCTGCTTGAGGACAGAACCCATATCTATGTACTCTTGTGCAGAGCCCAGTGCCTGGCTGTAGGCTATTTGTCTGCTATTACTGCTTGCTATTTGTCTATTCCAGGTGTCAGCAAACTTCTGTAAAGTGTCAGATAGTAAATATTTTAGGCTTTGCAGGACGTATCTTGTCACAACTCCTTAACTCTGCTGTTGTAGCACAAAAATAGCCATAGAAAATACGTAACAGGTTGAACCTGACTGTGTTCCAATAAAACTTTACTTCCAAAATGAGGCGGTGGGCCAGGTTTGGCTGTGGGCCATAGTTTGCTGACCCCCGGTCTGTTATAATAGCCACTCTTCCATTAGTAAGTCCTCACTTTTAGCCATGCATATTGCTGGTCAACCGTCTCCAAAACACAACTATACTTCCCAGCTACCCCTGCAGCCACATGTGGCCATGTGATTAGATTCTAGCCAATGAGATGTAGGTGGAAGCATTATTTGGGACTGCTTGGAAGGCTGTTTCAAAGGACTGATTCATTTGGGAAGGGCCTCTTTCTGCCCCTGTGCTTTTCCTCCTTCTTCCATCCTACAAAGGGCTCCAGCAGCCGTCCTGGACCATGAGGTGGCTTTGAGGAAGAAGCCACAAGATAGGAGGGAAGAGCAGAAAGATAGGAGCCTGAGTCCCTGATGACACCACGGGGCTGCCATACTCGTCCTGCATGGCCAACATGTAGTCTTGGACATAAGAGAGAGAGAAACTTCTGTCTTGTGTAAGCCACCACATGTGCTTCTATTACTATATGCAGGAGAACCTAACCATATCTGTGTGCTAACCTGTGGAAACACTCAACAAATATTAGACGAGTAGAAGGAATGCCCAAAGCGTGAGGGAGCACCGTTGACGAAATTAATTCTGCCGGGGATGGCTGGGGAGTCATGGAAACAAACAAACACCAGGGCCTCCTCAGGCTTTTCCGAGGTTAAGCCCCCAGATGACTCAAGTGTCTGGCCAGTTCCTCCTGCTGCCTTTCTTCCTCCCCACAAGGGACTTTCCTTTTATAGTACCTGCCATCAACTACTTTATCTTCTGGGACATCCTTCCCCACCAAGATTATCTGTTGAAGAGAATTCAGTTTCCTACAAGGGAAAGCGCTGTTCCTTGTTGTTGGAACGGGGTTTTACTACTAAGCACCAAGGGGACACGGTGGGAGAATCCCCAAAATAGCAAAAAGAGCAACGTCTAATAGAGGAAATGTAACAGGACCTTATGTCATGATTTGTTTGCCTTACAAGTCAGTACTTGAGCGGCGTAGAGGGAAAAGCCTGACTTTGCTGTCGGGCAACCTTGAACTTGAATAGTGATTCAGTCACTTAGCAGTGCAACATTGGCCAAGTCATGTCCTTTCCCTGAGCGTCAGTTTCCCCAACTACAAAGTAAGTCAGTAGTAACGTTCTTACAGTGATCTCGTGAAAATTAAATAATGAAAGAGTGCCTAGCTTAAAGAAGGGGTCAGAATTATAGTTCAGAGACATGTCTCTGTTTTCAAGTCAAACAGAGGCGACAGGATGATAATTGGATTTGGGTGGATCCCCTGCCCTGGCTTTGGAAGGGCAAACTCTTCCAGTCTTCAGACTGAACACTTCCTTCCTTTCCTCTTTTCTGAGCCTCTCCCCACACAATTGTACTTCCTTTTTACCCCCTACCCTACTTTAAAGCAATAGCAGAATGACCCTTGCGTCAGTAAAAATCCAGTTTTTTTTCCAACATTATTTCAGCCCCACCGAAGTCCCGCATGAACATCCAGTGCCCCAAGGACACTCGCAATGTCACCCTGGGCCACGCTTTCACTTTCTGATGAATGTGGCCTTGACACATCTCCAACTGAATAAGTGGTCACAGGACACTTCAAACCTGGAGGCCCTTTCCATAAAGGTGGCTTACAAATGCAAAATAGTCCACATCCCCGGAGATGTCTGAAAAAGTTATTACTGCCATGCCGGGGAAATGAACAACCCAAAAAAGCTGCCAGCAGCGAACAGGATCCCGCGGTATTCAGTGTGTGCGAATTGGGTTCTTGGAGCGCCTGTTCATGAGGCTGTAAACTTAGCACCGCTTCCTGTAAATGGTGTCAAGGAGAAGTGAGTGAGCTCCAGAGAGAGGGTAAGAGAAGGGGACCCCCCAGGTGAGGGCTCTTTGGAAGCGTTCATGACAGAGTCACTTATTGGGAAATAAAAACAACACACCCAAAGGGAAAGAGGAGTGAATTACGGATATAGATCTGGGTGGGCAAGAAGCAAATGATCTTATTTTTCTAGCACCTGTTGAAACAAATGTGCCTTTTCATCCTATAGGACATCCAAATATAACAAAAGATATGATTAGATATCAGGTAAATACAAACGAAAGTCTGGTGGGGGCAGGGTAAACAAACAACTATCTGTGTGTAGTAAAGCCTTTCTCTTTGGTTGTTAATGATAACTCGGGAGAAAATGGGATCAACTCGATCAGGGACACTGGATAGTATTAACTTCCTGTGTATATGGGGTGCTGTGTTAGGCCCTGTACAGATTAGATAGAAGCCATTCATTCATTCTCCATTCATTCTGTAAAGACCAGTTTATGTACTAAGCACTGAGGTAGGTGCTGGGAATTCAGTGGGGCACAGGCGGCCCTGGCCTCTTACCACATGCAACTGACGTTGCAGAGGGTGGACTTGTAGTGGTGAGGTTCATATTGACCGTGAAGGGACTTCCCTGGTGGTCCAGTGGGTGGGATTCCACGCTCTCAGTGCAGGGGGACTGGGTGTGATCCCTGGTCGGGGAGCTGGATCCCACGTGCATGCCGCAGCTAAGAAGTCCGCCTGCCGCCTGGTGCAGCCTAAATAAATAAACATATTCAAGTTGCCTGTGAAGAGTCCTGGTTCCGTCACACCAGCTGCATGATCTTGAACAAGGTTACCTAACACTGCCATACCTCAGTTTCCCCCCCATCTGCAAAAAGGAGATGCTACTAGCATTCACCTCGTGGGGTCAGGGAAAGGCTTAAATAAGATAATACCCATGAAGTACTCAGAAAAAGTGCCTGCCATTCGGTATGTTTTAGCTGTGGCTGTTGTTATTATTACTGCTGGCCAGAGGGGCTGAGCAGGCCTGCTTTGAGCAAGGAATGACAAATGCCCTGGGAACTAGGAAGGAGACTGGTAGGGCTGCATGTATTGGAAACACTTACCAAGAGAAACTAATCTCAGAGCTGGATGTGCAGTTGGTGGCGGAGTCTAGACTAGGACCCAGGCGCCTGTGTTCTGATCTAGCGTCTTTTGTCCTGATGGACACTTACTGCAAACACAACTACAATAGGACTCTGATCCTCAGACTAAAATATAAAAGCCGGTGCCCCGCTGTAACAGACATTAGTATCACCTATGGCATGGCCAAGCAGAACAAGGGTTTACAGAGGCAAATGGCAACCGGAATTAAAAATCAATGGCAAACTCTAGAGTCCAGTGGACCAGGGCTTACACCCCAGCTCCACCACTGACGAGTTTCATGCACATGGGCAAACTACTTGGCTTCTCCTAACCTCGGTTCCTTGCCCTGTTAAGTGAGGTTAGTGACGGAACCCACATTTTGGGGTTATCGTGAGGGCTGCATATTCAAAAAGTAACAGCCTTCGTTGCTGCTGCTGCTGTTTCATCTTACGTCCAATTTGCTGTGGGCATTTATTAATCGTTCAGTTTTCTGTTATGTCTGCACATTGGGATCATAACATACATGCTGTTCTGCAACTTGCTTTGACACTTAGTAGTTTTTCAAGCTGGTGCTAATAGACTAGATAGACGTCATCTTTTTTTTTTTTTTTTTTTTTTAGACATCATCTTTTTTTTTTTTTTTTGCTGTACGCGGGCCTCTCACTGTTGTGGCCTCTCCCGTTGCGGAGCACAGGCTCTGGACGCGCAGGCTCAGCGACCATGGCTCACGGGCCCAGCCGCTCCGCGGCATGTGGGATCTTCCCGGACTGGGGCACGAACCCGTGTCCCCTGCATCGGCAGGTGGACTCTCAACCACTGCGCCACCAGGGAAGCCCTAGACATCATCTTTTTAACGTGACAGCATTTCAGAGACTGCATCATCGTGCATTCTAAGTGCGCTTGTGCTTTGCAACGCGCAACAGCGCCTGCAGATATTTGAAGGGAGCGGTATGTGTACGAATGAGCCGTATTATATCTTTGATTTATACCTTGGGAATAAACCAAGACCAACCACATGAGAAAAAGCAAAGGCTATTTATATTGAGCTTACAATAGCAAGGGAGTCGGCCACTGTCACTTGCGTTTTGGCAGAGACTCAAAGGCAGGCAGAGGAGTGGGAAAGGTTTCTAGCGGAAGGAACGGAGGGCTTCAGTTGGGCCCTGATTGGAGGCTGTTGGCTCGGGGAATCTCCCAGCTAACTAGAAGCCGGGTATCCTACTTGTTAGGGGATACATATGTGGTTGGAAGCAGGGACAAAAAATAGGTAGGCTGTTATTAAGCCCTGGACGTTTGGGGCTGATTTTTACAGAATTACTGTTTAGCTTCCTGGGTTGTCACTGGAGATTGCTATCTGGCTTCCTGCAAAAGCTTGACTTAGAGCAGGCTGACTACCTGAGTCATATATTGTAGATAAAGGGTTAGGTTACTGGGCGGTTGCAGGTCAAAGTTCTGATTTTTTTATATGATCTGACCATTGTCTGTTTATATATTGTCTCTCAATACATAAAGCTTGGTGGTTCATAGGGATGTATGGACCCCTTGCAGTAAATTCACAGCCCACAAAAGGAATCCATTGCTCTAAAATATCGGAAAATATTGCTGGCACGTATCCTGGGACTTAGGTGCCTTTTTGTGGGTAGCGATATTGCCTGTACCTTTGTGTACCCAAAGGGCCCGGTGTTTCCCAGGCTTAGAGCAGAGTTCTCAGTCGGTGTGCCCTTCTCTCCTGGGTAAGAGTTCAACAAGGTGGTTTTAGCTGTGGTGCCCTGGGGAGATGGTTCCGTGTGCCGTGAGAAGAGACTTTGAATTAGAAGCCCTGGGCTCTGGTGCCACTTCTACCGTTTCCCAGCCCTGTGCCTTTGGGAACTCAGTAGCTCCAAATCTGCTTCCATTTCTGGAGCCCGAGTCCAGCTTAGTTCTTTCACAGCCATCCTCCTGGCAACACTATTTGTGAAAATGCTTCATAAACTGTGTAGAGTTATGCAAATGTAAGTGAATAGTATCAGGATGATAGAAATGTTATTGCCTGAAATCATGCTTCCAGCATTTTAAGGAATCCATTAACGGGATTCTTTAAAAAAATTTTTTATTTTTTCCCCCTGGCATTGTTCTCAGCCAGGTTACAACATGGAGTCTTACTTGATCAGCTATTAGGTCTTTAAAGCTGCACACAATTTTCAAGTGAGTTATTCAGTTAATCATTTCTGTCATACCTACAATGTCCCCTTGGATTGTCTGCTTCTGGAAACCATCGCAGCTGGAGGAGGGGCCCTAACTCCCTGCTCATCCTCCAAACAGATCAAATGGCCTCTGGGGAAAGCCCTATTAATGGCCAAACGAATTAGTAGCAAGCTGGAAAAAAAGAGAGAGCCAAACGGTTACCAACACAATTGACCTTCCTTTTACACAAGGAGGTGGTCCAGTAATGCAGCTAAATGGGATTGCTACAGACTGAATCAAAATGTGGGGTGGGGAGGGGGAGAGATTGCTATTTAAAGGCCCCCGGGGGGAATTACTTGGTAAAGGATCTTTCCATTTTCATGAATGAGGCCCCTGATAGAACTGCTTTTTCTAAAGTTGACTTTTTTTTTTTTTTTTTTTTTTTTTTTTTGCGGTATGCGGGCCTCCCACTGCCGTGGCCTCTCCCGTTGCGGAGCACAGGCTCAGTGGCCATGGCTCACAGGCCCAGCCGCTCCACGGCATGTGGGATCCTCCCGGACCGGGGCACGAACCCGCGTCCCCTGCATCAGCAGGCGGACTCCCAACCACTGCACCACCAGGGAAGCCCTAAAGTTGACTTTTTATAATCCAATTTTCAAATCATTATTTTTATATATTGTAGTATATGCTAAAGTATAAACAGAAATTATAGAATAGAATATATAAATATATGCGTATAATATGGTATATTCTGTATAATATATAGAATGCAGTTTCTATAATAATAAGTTATTGAGACACAGTGGTGAAAAAGCACGTGAATTGTATGGCTATTTACATTTCTCCTCTGGGAGATAATGTTTAAGGAAAGGTAGTGCCTGTTTTTAAGTCCTTGAGAAATTCATTTCAACAAGGGGAAAAGATTTCAACTCAGGGTAAAGGAAATATTTCAAGTAGTTATGATCAACAAGGGAAGGGGTTGCCATCTGCAGTATTAAGCTCCCTGTCAGAAACATTTAAATTACGGGAACAACCATGTGGAAATCTATTTTCATTTGAAGATTGGGTTTGAATTTGTTCTGGAAAAGACAGATAGGAGGTCTCTACGCGAGGTATGAGATGGGCAGGCCTCTCCTACTTCTATAAGTTTAGGTTAAAATAGCTTTATGGTAAAATAAATAAAAACAATGGGCCAGGAGGAGGAGGTGGGGGAAGGAAGTGTCCCAGTTGCCGGCGGGCAAGGGGATGAGATGATGGGTAGCTCTTACCCTGTTTTTTCCACTGATGGGGGAATCCAGCTGTTTGCATTTATGTGTGCATCCAGGTGGGGGGAGGGGAAGCATTTAGCATCTTCTGAGAAGTCACTTTCTTCTTTCACTGAGTCACTGCCTGGAGCCAACAGCACACATTCCTTCTCTAATCTCTTTTTCCAGCTGTTTGCCAAACAGAAACAGACACATACCCGCAGAGACAGACATTGACACCTATATCTAAAGCAGACACAGAATCCAGAGAGAGCCTAAATTCAGTGCTGGATTCACATGGAAGACACCTTTAACCTCACCTGGAAGGGACCAACTCTCCTTTTACAAATGGGGACAGTGACGCCTAGAGAGGATCTGTGACTCCCCCGGGGTCACAGAGTCCTTTCTTCTGGCCCTGCCTCCTGATGGGCGTCAGTGGGGAGATTACTACAGAGCATCATTCCTGCCTTGAGGACAGGGAACCAGGGGGTGTTGTGCTCATTAGTTGGGTGATGCTTGCCACCAGTTTTTTTTTTTTTTTTTTTTTTTGCGGTACGCGGGCCTCTCACTGTTGTGGCCTCTCCCGTTGCGGAGCACAGGCTCTGGACGCGCAGGCTCAGCGGCCATGGTTCACGGGCCCAGCCGCTCCGCGGCATGTGGGATCTTCCTGGACCGGGGCACAAACCCGCGTCCCCTGCATCAGCAGGCGGACTCTCAACCAGGAGTCCCCTGGTTGAGGAAGCCCCCTGCCACCACTTTTGAAGTTGCTGGATAGGATCTTACTCTGCAAATGAAATGTTTCCCTGCACACAACCTGCTTTCACTTGTTGCCCATGGCCACTGGCCACTTGTGCCTGCAAAGATTGCTACCGAGCTCCAGCTCACAAGCTTCAGGAAATAGGAGGGTTGCCTCTGGTTCTTATTATTAAAAGCAAACAAACCCATTATTAAAAGTAAACAGGCAGAACTGTTTTGCAACGATTGATTAAATGTGTCCTGGCTGAAATTCACCCGTTACCCCAAACAAAGCCTCTCTTATTGAAGATCTAAAGGGGGAATACCAGCAATGTCTTGTTAAGAAGAGCACTCCCCACTTCTGAGTACCTATTACAGGTTAGGCTCAAGAAGCACATTATCTCTAATCCTTAAGATTTAAAAGTGGGTGTTATAGTTTGCATTTTGCCAGTGATGGTACGGGCAGGTCAAGTAATTTGTTCATGGACACAGCTGAAATACAAAGCCATGAGGATCTGAACTTGAATCTCTATGACTCCAAAACCCACACCCATTCCATCCTGGCATGTTGGCGCCATTAAAGACAGGTCTCCTGTGCTCCTGTTTTTGCTGTTGATTTCAAAGTAAAGCTCAAGACATAGGAGAAGGAAGCGTCTGCCCTGGCAAAACCTCCTGAAATTGCAGGCATGCTTGTGGGGTTGCAGGGGAGAGGGAGCCCTGGGCCACCTAGGTCACTTAAATGTGTGAAGTGGGTGGAGCAAAGACTGTTGATGCTAAGTTCCTGGTGCTCAGTATCTTGCCCCCATGCCTGCCTAATTCTTATGCCACTTTATGCACTCTGCCGTCCAAACAAATCAGAATGCAGCTTTACAGGTCCAGGATCTTGGCCTTGCCAGTGAATCTAGAATTAACTGACTCTTGATGATAGACTCCCACTAACCAAACTTATAAGAGACAGAGATGTATAGGTAGAATGTTAATTGGCTACAGTATAATTCTGTTTACCTAGGAGTCTTAGTGCTAGAAGCATTTCAGCAATGGGATTATTCTAAAATAAGTTTTAAAATCTCTAAAATTATGCTATTGGAAGACTCGGGAAACAATTTGTTATGAGTGCAGTGCTGGGTAATAGATTTACCACACCACCAATGACTAGTTGGGGATGACAAAGCAGGCAAATATCTTGATGTGGACGGATGGTGTTACTGTTATAAAGAGACAGTGACTCCATCAGAGCTACTCCATGTTGTGAAAAAACCTTATGAATATATGGAGTAAAAAAATCCGTTTACTGGGAAACAGTCAGACAATTCTTCAAAAGTTTACAAATAGATTTTCCATATGACCCAGCAGTTCCACTATAGGTAGATGCCCAGGAGAACTGAAAACATATGTCCACATAAAAACTTGTTCACAATTGTTCACAGTATCTTTATTCATAATAGCCAATAGGTGGAAACAGTTCCAATGTCCATGAATTGATGAATGAACAAAATGTGGTATATCCATATAATGGAATATTATTCTGCCATCAAAAGGAATGAAGTACTGACATGTGCTATGACATGGATGAACCTTGAAAACATTATGCTACATGAAAGGAGCCAGACATAAGAGCCACGTATTTTATGATTCCATTTATATGAAATGTCCAGAATAGGTAAATCTATAGAGACAAAAAAGTAGATTAGTGTTTGTCTAGGCTGGGGCTGGGGAAGTTGGGGGGAAACAGGGAGTGATGCTAATGGGTAGAGAGTGACCTTGAGGGGTGATGAAAATGTTCTAAAATTGGTTGTAGTGAAGGTTGCACTGCTCTGTAAATAAAATAAAAATCAGGAAATTTTATACTTGAAAAGGGTGCATTTTTATGGTATGTGAATAATAAAGCTATTTTTAAAGAAATTTACTGCTAAGCAGGAGTTGCTCATCCTGCATCCCTTCTGTTGCTCTCCCCACCCCAGTTCACTCTCCATCCTTCCCTACTCTGCTTGCTCCCCAGGAAGCTGACGCTATGGATTGTACCAACAAGCGCCTTTATGCAAGTGATCAAATAATTTATTGTCTAAACTGGAACACTTTTGAGAAAGAAGAATGGAGATGAACAAACTCTCTTGGGCAAACCAGGGTCCTGGTTCTGTTGGGGGTTGGTCCCTGTAGCACTCTACTGAGGGCTACAGCTCCTGGCAGGTGGCCCTCTCCATGCTGCTGCCTCTCTGGGTTCCAGGCTCCACCCCTCTCCTTGCCCTTCAGTCCCAGGAGTGGCAATGGCATGCTGCCTTGGCCCCCTGCCCCTGTACTGCACGGTCCCACTGGTTTCCTTAAACCCTGCCCGTGTCTCTTTCTTAAACTTCCTCCATTTTCAGTTGCAGTGGGCCATCTGTTTCCTGCCAGCACCCTACTGATACAGAACTCCAGATAAACAGCCTGAAAGAGAAATTTGACAAGGAAAAGTGTGGTCAGCACAGTGACACCGCTAGATCTCTTCCAAAGCGCCGTTGCACCAACCCTCCTTCAGTTTCTGCAGATGTTTGTTAATCCTGACAGTAAGTTCTGATAATAAGTGATTTTACTACACCCTCCAGCAACAAGGATATTCCAGTAAATACGATTTTATTATTGTAAGGGTTTTGTTTTTTTTTTAACCACTGTGAAGGAAATGAGGATACAGCAGAAATTACAATTTTTACTATGAGAATATATATTCATTGGGTTTATCTTGCTCAGAATGTGCTGTACTACCGAAATCTGAGGATTTATGTATTTCATCAACTCTGGAGAATTCTCAGCCAATATCTCTTGGAATATCTGTTCTCTCCTCTCCCACCCGCTTCTCTAACAATAAGCTTCATTCTCCTTGTGTCCTAGTCTCCTAACCTCTTTTTTCTATTTTCTACTCCTTTATTTCTGTGTGCTTTCTTCTGATCTTTCTGATCAAAAATTCTCTCTTCAGCTCTGTGTCTATTCGGCTTCCTAACGTATCCATACTATGTTCAAATACATGCGGTAATTTCAATGATTATATTTTTCATTGCTAGGCAGTCAATTTAATTTTTTTCACAGTGCTTTTCCTCTTTTCACAGTGTGTTGTGTTTTTGTTTCTGTCCATATTTTAATCATTTTAAGTATACTTAACTCTATCAGACTGTTGGATTATCTTTAACTCTTGTGGGTTAAATCCTGATATTAGTTGTGTGTGCTGACTCTTGATCATGATGAATAGACTGTTTCTTTATATAATTTATAGTTTTGAATTGTGAACTCATTTCAGGGCCTTTATCTGTGGGATTTCCTATGAGGACTTGATTGAAAGTGGGTCCCCTCAGAGCCATTTCTCTTTTGCTTCTGCCGGTTACCAAGGATTATTTTAGGCCAGTAACAAGTTTTCACATTAATTCTTATCTTGGGCATTTTGAATCTGTTCAAGGTAAAGCAAATTCAAACTCCAAACACAGATGTAGTGCAGGCCTCCGGTTACAAATTCTCAGGGTATGCTTTTAGCCCCCTACCAGAGCCTGGACCAAAGCTATCACACTTTGTATCAGCTGCCTGTCCTGCTAGGCACATTGCTTCCTGGCCCACCCGTCCTTGAAACTGTATGACCATGGTGGGTGGGAGTGTCCTGACTCTGTGAGGGGGCTCTTAGCTATGTGTCCTCCATACATGGGTTCAGGGCCTCTTTTTCTGATCCCCCTTTGTGGGTGAACACCCAGGCCCCTGGATTACTGAAGCCAAGGACTCCTTCCAGGGCAATCGGGGCATCAGCTTTCACATATTCTCTGCTGGTTGTCAGCTTCTTCTTTGCTTCTGGCCCCTGAGGATTTCCCTTCTTCCTTGCGAGCTCTGCCATGTATTTTATTTACTTATCTATTTATTTTTTATTTTTTTTATTTATTTGCGGTACGCGGGCCTCTCACTGCTGTGGCCTCTCCCGTTGCGGAGCACAGGCTCCGGACGCGCAGGCTCAGCGGCCATGGCTCACGGGCCCAGCTGCTCTGCGGCATGTGGGATCCTCCCGGACCGGGGCACAAACCCGTGTTCCCTGCATCGGCAGGCGGACTCTCAATCACTGCGCCGCCAGGGAAGCCCGCCATGTATTTTAAAGAATTCTGGTTATATTTTACCTAGTTTGTCTCCATGGCTGTAGCAGGAGGGGGTTTCATGTTATAGAATCTGCCTCTATGAAAACTGGAAGTCCCTTTTTAGACTGTTTACATCACAAAATGTTGGGTTTTGTGTAATGTGTAATATTTTCCATTTCTAGGTCAACTCAGATTCCTCTGATTGATTAGAAATAACTAGATGGTTTTCAATGGCTTCGCATGGTGTGTTAAAAGTAGGGTTTTCTCAAATAATATGCTTTCCATTTCTTTCACTGCTACTCTAACCAGAACTCATATCTTACATACACAATGTTCCTTTTTCTCATCGGACTTGTATTGAACAGTAAAAGCTAAGCTTCAGAAGAGGAAGAGATCAGGCCCTAGACGGTCTTGTTCTACAATTTGCAGTGGGGAGATCTGCTCCCCTGGGAGCACCATTCTCAATATCTAGGTAACTCAGAAGCCAAGTTAGTAGTCAGCAGGCAATTTGGGAGAATATAAATAAAGAGAAGGATATCAGAGGCTCCTGGGAGGACTAGTGTGTCTTGGCTCAGAGTAGATGCTTAAGAAACATCTCAAGGGGACTTCCCTGGTGGTCCAGTGGTTGAGACTCCGTGCTTCCACTGCAGGGGGAACGGGTGCGATCCCTCATCGGGGAACTAGGATCCCGCATGATGTGGGGCCCACAAAACAAAACAAAACAAAACAGGAACTCGTGGAACCATCCCTACCCCAGTATGGGGCAGACGCACTCTCCTGGTGACCTGGAACCATCAGGTAGGGTCTCCCTTCCTTGTACAGCTCCAGAGAAACAAAAACGCTTACACCTTCTTTCCCTTTTTCATATCTTCTGTGTGAACCAAACCCAACGCTTGATTCCCGTGATCAGAAGCTGCAAACTGGCCTCTAGAGGAGTTTCTAAAAATGGGGAAATTTTAAAATACTTTGATCTGGGGAGACTTCACATCGTGATCCAAGGTTTCAGCCCCTCTGGAAGGATTGGAACATGCGGCAATTAAGGGCCCACATTCCCATTTGGCCTTGGACTGGGGAGCAGCTGGCCCTTGGAGGGGAACTTGCTCTTCAGATCTTGACAGTCTCCCTGCCCCCTGTGAACATACACCTGGCCTGATTCACACAGGTAAGCTGCCTGACCCCCACGGGTACGAGCTTGTGACCCGGCTGTTCTAGCATTACTTGGGCCTGGCAACCAATCAGTTCATGAGGTGATACCTTCTTTCATTAGTTTCCTGCCCCAGTGACACATTCTGCACACTGAGGTTATACTTGGGTGTGTCCCAGGCCACCATCCACAAACACATCCCAGACATCTCAAGGTGAGTCATTGCCACAGATATTTGTTGATCCTTGCTAGTTTCATTTTCAAAAGGGGCTCTGTCTCTAAATTTGAGACACTTTTTAATATACTGACAACTCCCCAATTTTTTAATATATAAACAATTCATATAAATATAAATATATAAAAAATATTAAAAATTCATATAAAGAATTCTGCTTAGGGGTCATGAGAGTGAGCTTAAACCAATTTTATTTCGTAGATGAGCCACGGTAATGATGAATACATGTTAATAGCTAACATTTATTGAGCACTTACTGTGTGCCAAGTACTAGACTAAGTAATCCCATTCAGGCCTCACACTGCTTTCAGTGCTTGTATTTCCATGATCTAGTTTACAGATGAAGAAACTGAGGCACAGAGAGCTGGGGCGAGGATGAGTCGGAATTCAAACCCAGGCAGCCTGACTGAGCCTACCCGCTGGACTACCTTGCACAGCTGCTTCTAATGCAAAGACCCCCTCACGAGGGTCAGGGGTTTCACAAACATTGCCTGAAGTCTCATAGCAACCTGTGGGCTTCACACAGCAACCTGGCCACATTAGAATCAGCTGAGAAGCCTTTAAACCATACCCAGGCATGGAGCAAATACCATAATGGGTTACCATTTGGGAGCTCTAATGAAGAGTAATGGAAAAGTTCTGCACTATTCTTGTAGTGTTTCTGTTCATCTGAAATTTCATCAAAATAAAACAAAGTGAAAGTAAATAAAGAATGTAGTAGGACGATATTAGCTGACCTGAAGGGATTTCTACAGGAATTGTTGATAGCAAGAGGTGTTAATGAAAGTGTTAATAACAAGATCCAGAAACATATGTGTGATGTGATCCCATCTGTGTACAGCAAATAGTGACAAAATACACACAGGCATGCCTATATATCCTTACGGGAAGATGGAATGGAATCTGTATGATACATTTTAAAAATTCTGGATCTCAGTCCCCAGAGATTCTACTTTAGTTATTCAAGGGTAGGACCTGGGCATGGGTGTCTTCTTTGCACCTTCCTTAGATCAGGTTTCCTAAATTTGCTGCACATTAGACTATCTGGGAGGCTTTAAAAAGTCCTGCAGTCCAGGCCACAGACCAATTAAATCAGGCTCCCTGAGAGTGGAGCCCGGGCTGAGTGTTTTCATATTCCCCCAGGGCATGTCATTTGCCAAGCCTGAGAACCAGGCAGGGCCCTCCTGAAGCCAGGGCTGAGAATCGCTTCCAGGAGGGAAGCGAAGTCTGGTGTGCAGCATTACTATGTGATAGGCAGTTGATGTCCATTTCAGTCTGGGGAACAGCCCATGGGTTAGGAACCGGTTCCCCAGGAGGCTGGCTCTAGAGATCAAATAGCCTCCCCAAGGTCACAGGGCTGGGAGATGGTGGTGGGCATCCTGATCTACTGTCCACAAGGAGGGTGATGGGAGCTGCTTCGGGAAGGTTTCATTGCCTCCCAAACTCTCCTTCCCAAGATCATGGGAGTTGAAATTCCTTTAGTTAAGATTCATTACTTTGGGTTCCTCCACCTAAGAGCTATTAAAAAACAAAGCAAATATTCCTGGGAAGAATTGCATGTTAATCAAATCTTTTTTTTTTTCTTTTTAAATTTATTTAATTATTTTTGGCTGCATTGGGTCTCGGTTGCTGCGCGTGGGCTTTCTCTAGTTGCGGGGAGCGGGGGCTACTCATTGTTGCGGTATGCGGGCTTCTCATTGCGGTGGCTTCTCTTGTTGTGGAGCACGGGCTCTAGGCATGCGGGCTTCAGTAGTTGTGGCTCGTGGGCTCAGTAGTTGTGGCTCATGGGCTCTAGAGCGCAGGCTCAGTATTTGTGGCGCCTGGGCTTAGTTGCTCTGCAGCATGTGAGATCTTCCCGGACCAGGGCTCGAACCCGTGTACCCTGCATTGGTAGGCAGATTCTTAACCACTGCGCTACCAGGGAAGTCCCTGTTAATCGAATTTTAATGTTTGCCCAGTGAGTGCTGGGTGTTTCGAAAGGAGGAAAAGTTAGAGAGATGCTCAAACATGGGGAAAGAATGTAACGTAGGGGCTGTAAATCTGACCTTGTCATTTTTCTGCTCAAAATCCCTCCATTCACCAGACTCCCTTTGTTAAAAACGCCAAGTGTCATCCCACCTCTAGGCCTTTCCTGCCTCATGGAACACTCCCAGACTCCCCTTCAAGGTGGTTTTGGACGCTTCACTTACTCATGAAAGAGAAGGGCCTGCCCGAGGCCAGTGTAAAGCCAAAGAATAAGGAGGCAAGAGAGGTGAGCTTTGGCAAACATTGCTAGGGTTGGGGGTTCGGGGCATCTAGATGCAGGCATGTGGCAGGAAAGCAGGACACAGCATCTTTGGGCTAAGGCATGGGGCCCCTATCCCAGGAGGGTTGGAGATTGGGTAGAAGGGACACCTCAGACATGGGAGTCAGAAAAACAGAGTTAGACTTCTGCCTGTCACTTTCCAACAGTAAAATGAAGGCTAGGATGACAACCTCCTTCTCAAGACTGTGGGGAGGATTAGATATAATACAGGTAAAACACCTAGACCGTATATAGTAGGCCCTTAGCAATGTCAGCGGGACAGCATGCCAAAATTATAGGCTTGTGTCATGCGTTCTAGGACCAGGGCTGGAATGAACCTTGACCTGGTCCCTACATCTTTTAAAAATTTTTATTTCATTGTGATAAGAACACAACATTGGACCTAACCTCTTGACAAATTTTAAAGTATGCAATATGACATTGTTAATTATGAGCACAGTGTTGTACAGCGGATCTCTAGAACTTGTTCATCTTGTGTAATTAAGACTTCATGACCACTGATTAGAAATTCCCCTATCCCCTCACCCCCAGCTCCTGGCGACCACCATTCTACTCTCTCTGATTCTGTGAGCTTGACTATTTTAAATACTTCATATAAGTGGAATCGTGCAGTATCTGTCCTGTGCCTGGCTCATTTCACTTAGCATAATGTCCTCAAGATTCATCCATGTTGTTCTATACCACAGGATTTCCTTCTTTTTTAAGGCTAATACATCATTGTATGTATAGACCACAGTTTCTTTATCCATTCCTCTGCCATGGATATGTAGGTTGTTCCCACATCTTGGCTATTGTGAATGGTGCTGCAATGAATCTTTTTCTGTTGATGAGATTTACTGAGTGCTTTTTACTATAGGCCAGGAACTGGTATAAGTGCTTTATATATATTAGTGCAGGGAAAACTCACAACAACCCTATGAGGTAGATGCTATCTTTATCCCCATTTACAGATGAAGAAACTGAGGCCCACTTAGTATGGGCCATACCGTTAGTGGGTTTTAAACTGGGGTTTGAACCCAGGCCATTTGGCTCTACAAGCAGTGATCCTGATCACTATCGTACCGAGAGTATTAAAATCATAATAATGATCATGATTAAGAGCAAACTATGTGTCAAGCACTGTTACTGGCAAGGTGAAGATGAGGCTATGCATCCAGATGAGCAGCAGGGTTGCCCAAGAGAACAGTTAATTCCAGAAGTAACACTCTTCATGATTTGGAGAAGAGGGATGGAGAGGTGGGTTGTGGTTAAGGGTGGGGCAGAGTGGCCCAGGGGAACATAATCTTCCACAGCTGTGATGTTTACCTCCATGCATCTCTTTGGTTTATGCAGTTTTCAAAGCCAGACCTTTTCCTATTGCGGAGGCTGATACGAGTCTATACAGCCTTTGCACTTGGTTTCTTTTGTTACTACCCCCAGCTATTTCCCTTTGTCCTGCTTTGTGCTTCAAAGGGTCAGCTTGTCCCCAAACAGGTGCTGGTTTTTCAATGTCCTTTTTAAAGGGTCATACAAAGTAAGCCAGCATCACAGTGTACACTGTACCTCCTTGGTCTGTACTTGTTTTAACAGCTCTAGATTGCATTGGATTTGGGGGTGGTAGCAGTGTACCAGGGATTTATTGGGTTGCAGACACCTAAATACCTAAGCTTTTTCTTTTGTTCTAAAACCACATGCTGTGAAGCTAAGTCGTCCGCACCCTGTGTTTGGGAAGTTGTTTCAAGATGGGTCTGGGACATAAGCGCAATGAGCTTTGGGAGAAGATTAGCACTTCTTGTGGTCTAGCAGCAAGAAGTAAAACCAGGACCAGCTTGTTGTACTTTATCTGGTGGATTTGGGTTAGTTCCAGGCAGCCAGTGGCTGGAAAATTCTTGAGAACTGGGTCTCACTCCTCTGAGTCTCATCAGAATAAGGAGACACTAGCACAGAACCTGGTCAAGGGAACAGCCCAGAGTTGGGGGCTTACGTTTTAAGGTCTTTAAAATAGCTGCTCATTTGATTCCCCTCCTCCTTGCCTATTTGATGTTGATCTAAATGACACCCGGCTGTGCAGTTAGGCGGTGGAGCTGGGAAAACAAACCACCAGCCTCAAAATCAACCTGGGCCCATTTGTGCTATTTTCAGGTTAAACCTCCCAACAGGGCTCTCTGTAGTGACACCACCACCCGATGCCCTCAGCGCGCCTGAAAAACAACCGTCCAAGTCACGGGCAGTCAGCCATCTCCATAAACTGACGAACAGTACACGGAAGCTCTAATGCCATTTATTTCGCAAGGGCAAAATCAATCGACTTTCCCAGCATCCTGCAACTTTATTGAACTCGGATGCCGCTGCGGGATACGTCGCCGAACTCTCCTTAATTACGTATTTGGCTGTTTGCAATCGTGACTCGGCGCTGCAGTCCTGATATCAGAGAAGCGGCCTCTTAGAAGCCTGCAGTAGTAGCGGCGGCAGCGGTAGTTTTCCCGCCCTACCGACTGCTCCCTAGTTGCGAGGTACTGCGCTAAGCGTGCCACCGTGCAAGTCCCGGGGGTCGGCGGCTGCACCCTCCGCGATGGGCGCTCGCAGCCATTGTGGGGTGGGCGCTCGCCTAGCCGGCGTGCTGACACGCCCTCTCGGCTCTGCGACCCGCGGCCAAGGGATGGGGGTGGTGCTCGCGGAGGAGGCTCGCGCGGGGGTTGGATCCTCCCCGCACCGCCCGCGCGCCTGCCTGCTCCTCTCTGCAGCCGGCGCCCCACGCGCCTCGCGGGCACGCGCTCCCTGCCCCGCCCGCGTGCGGCGGCCTCACGCCCCCGGGCGCGCGCCCTCCCCGTGCCTCCGCGGCGGACGCACGGCCGCGAGCGCGCGTGCGCCCCCGCGAACGTCCCCGGGAGCCGAGCAGGAGCGAGCGCCGGGGCCGGTCGCTCAGGACTGAAAAGGAGGCGGCGGCCGCGGCTGCGAGCAACAGATCCGGGCTCCGCGAGCAGACCCGCTCTGCTGTTGGGCGGTTTTTTTGTTTGTTTAATTTCAAAAACATTTATTAAATTAGAAAATCTTGCATTTTTAAATGGCGCTGGCCCTTGGTCAGCGGGTGGTTTTCGCTGCTTCAAGATGGGCTTTGCCGTTTCTGTCGTCGGCACCAGTGGTGGCCTGATTGTCAGTCTTCTCCGGGCATTTTTAAGGCCAGGAGCTGAGCGCTGCATGTAGGCGCCCTACAGAGCGGTTTGGCTTTTTAAATTATTATTCTTATTTTGGGCAGAGAACAGTCGATTCTCGGGCATTCGTCCTCTGTGGAGAAGAGGCTGCGAGTCGGCGGTGGGTCGCTCTGAGGCTGAAATTCCTCCCGGGGTGAGCGATCCTCGGCCCCGCTCATAGTCCAGGCAGCCCCGAGTGTGTGTCCTGTCCCTGACGACGCCGGGAAAATGGAGGCTGTGATTGAGAAGGAATGCAGCGCGCTCGGAGGCCTCTTCCAGACCATCATCAGCGACATGAAGGTAGGACGCTGGGGGCGCGGCTGCGGCGGCGGCCGCCGCGCACTGACCTCGCCACGGGGCTTCGCCTCCGCCCTGGGCCAGCCGCCCGGCCCTTGCCTGCGCCGTGGCCTCCGGCCACCTGCGGCAGCGCTCCGGCCCGGGTGTCACCTGCTCACCGGGGCGCCGCTCCGGGCTCTGCTGGGTCACCGGGCGGGCGGCTTTTCTGGGGGTATATGATGCCTCCTGACCTCTCCCCGCTCATTGTCCCAGGGGACGGCACCGTCTCGTTTCCCTGGGGGCCCAGGGCCCCGGCTCCAAGTTTTCCATTGTCTGTCGCTGGACGGAGTGTCCGCGACCCGCGGAGTCTGGATGCCTGGGCGGACATCTGATTCCCTGGGGTACAGGGCAGGGGCTCTTCCCAGCCGTGGGAAGGAGCCCCCCGACTCGAGAGACTGGGAGGGACCTCCCTCTCCCTTGTTGGCTTTCAGGTCCACCTGGGGGAGATCTGAGCAAATTAGGTATTAATTAGGCTCTTCCAAAGCTGGCGAAGGAGTGCGTGCCTCCCCTCGGCCCTCCCCCGGGGCTCGGAGAAGTTGTTCCCAGAGCAGTTTTGCGGGGACCCCACTTCCCCTGGCTGAGGCTCCCAGCCTGAGGTCCAGACTGGGGCACCTTAAACAACTGTATCACCTAGACACCCAGCACAAACAGACTCCAGGTTTTCTCTTGGAAGGATTGTGGAGACTCAGTGTGTGTGTCCGACCGCGCGCGGGCGCGCGTGTGTGTGATGGGGGCGGGGAACAACACCCTGGCATTTTCCTGCGAAGGGTGGGACTGGGGATAACCTGATCCTTGGATGTGGATTTTCTGTGCACAGAGATAGACCAGGGCCCTGTGTTACTAATCCAAAGGAAATGTATACGAGCGAGCTGGCTGGAGGTGGGAATTGGGGGCGGTGGGGGGATTTTTTTTCATGTGTATTTAGGGAGCTTCTCTTTGGCTGTAGCCCAGCCCCAGTTTGCCTCAACAGATCCGGGGAGGTGGTGTTTAATTGAAAGCTCGGCTTCCAAAACGAGTGGGCAGGTTTGGAAAGCTGTGCAGCGGGTGGGTGTGGACAGCCCCTCTTCAGCCGCTGCCTCGGCGCCTGCGGGAGCTTTTGTCTGTTGAAGTGTAAGATTTGGAGAGGGTTCGGCCTCGGAGATGGACTTTGGGAAGGAATGCTCAGCTGTCATGGCCTGTTTCCCCCTCTTAGAACCAGCTGCCACCTCACCCGGGGTGAACTTTTTCCCAGGTGCCTCCGTCCTGGTCTTGTCCATTTTGAAATCCCTATCCAGAGCCTGTGCCTTTTGTCAGAAATTGACATCTGTGTAGCCTTATCTTCAGCGGGACCCTGCTTGCCTAGGAATGCCTCTAATCCAACCCCTTGGAATTAGATGGATTATTCCCTGTTCAAAGACAGCCCTTTCATTCCTTTGCCCCCAATCCACATTGAATAATTGAAGTGCTCTTTTGAGACAAAGCTCGGTGTTCCCTCTGTAGACTCTGGGGTCTTTCTTGTTAACTGAAATTCTATAGGCCTTATAATCAAACAGGATTTGGTTTGAGGCACACGTGTATTCTGATCACCAGGGGAAGAATTCGAGATGGGTTGGGAGAGCTGCTTGTGTTTTTTTGGAGGGGAGAAATGGATGTTTCCAGTCCCTCTGTAGTAACAAGAACCCAGTGACCTAACCCATCGACCCACTGCAGTCCCAGAGTGTTCACATCTGGAGTTTTTTCCTCGCTCTTTGTTCCTTAATCCAGAATCTAGGCTCAGTTCTTCCAATTTACAGGTTTGAACCCAAAGCCCTTCAGAAAGTAACTCACTTGAAGGTAGGCCCTAATGCTTTCTACCTGCCATCCTGGGACTGTCCTGCAGCACTTTCTGCCTGGGGGATTTGTGGGTGCTAAGGTGGCATGCTTCTCCCTCCCCAAGATTCCAGTTAAAAATACTTATTTAATGCCCTTTTAGTGCTGGATCTATAGTTTGTGGTTCACGAGTTCTTTCCCTTTGAATTGAGTTGGGTTTGTTCAACATCCTGTTGGGAAGACATTTATTTTAAAGGTTTATTTTGTTTTGGCAGTCAGAGATTTTAAAAGCGAAGTGGAGTGGAAGATGAAAACATGCTTTGGGGTCTGCAGAATTTCAGACTTTTGGGGAATAGAGAGATAAGAAGGAAAAAGAGAGGGGCGGTGTCTAATTTCCAAGATTGTTTATGCCTAAGACAGTGTTTTCGTGGAGTTTTCTTTTTAAAAGGCTTCTTCATGGAGTAGATGGCAGTGACATTTTAAAAGGGAATTTAAAAATTTGGGCGTTTAGGATAAGCAGTGTATAGTATGCTTATGCATGGAGTTACCAGCAACAAAAGTCAATTTTTAATATCTGAAATGGGCTGTCTTTCTAAGGACCTGCTTATCCTCCTTTTCACTTCCTTGAACTCCCATGATAGGTTTATGACGCCTTTGGTTCCCTTTCTGTTTGCTATGAAGGACACATGTAAATGTTGGAAACCCATTTGGAATGCCATCTTGAGAACATTTTCAGGTTATTTGCTCAGAAGTGTTATTGGAGTCGGGGGGCGGGGGGAAGGGTAAGGAAAACTTTTTTTTTTTAAAGTAGCATTTGATTCTCCAAAATGTACAGCAGCACAGGAAGGGAGTCAATTTCCTCTTTGGAGAAAAAAAAAAAAGAAAACAACAAAAAATGGAGTAATTTCAAGGCCTGGCACCATCCATCTTCCCAAACCAAAGAACCTCAAGACATGGAAAAGCTGGAGAGGATTCTTTGTGCATTCTTCTAACGATCTTTCATCTGGCTAAGTCCTGGGCTGTCAGGGTGTGTGTTTTATCCTTTTCAGGGGGTCGGGTGCAGTGAAGAAACCCTCACTTTTCTTCCATTGGGATCCTGCAACAGCTGTTAAATAACTTATTGATTCCTTGATGAGGGAAAACCCTGTAGTTTTTTCCTTTCTTCCATCCTACTCTGGTGGTCGCTAATGAATGGTGGTGTGCAAAATCGCTTACTGGCTGCCCTTCCGCCGTCCGCATAAATCAGGTTGTCTGGAGTGAGCTGGTCCCAAAGGGAAGGGGAGACTAGGGATTCATGTGGCTGGAGGCAAGGGCCCATCGCCAGTTTGTTTAGGGGACAGTAGCTTGGAAGTGACTGTGGAAGGCCAGATGACTGACTTTTGATGTTTAAACACTGTTGACTGTGTTAAGGAGATCCTGGAATCTTTTTGGAATTTCTCTCCAAGTCCCGGGAAAGACAGGCTAATGCTTCAAACAGCAGATTTGTGCCATTACTTTTTCTTTTTTAAAACTTGAGCTGTAATGAATATATAACATTAGTTTCGGGTGTACGACATGCTGATTTGATATTTGTATTTTTAAATTTTTTTAGTTAAGTAATTGAACCAGCATGTAGAATTCAGTGATGTTTGGAGAACTTTTAAGACCAGGAGACCCTGGCCAAACTTGAGGGCAGCTCAGCCTGTAGATGTCTGTCTTCTTTTAATAACTAACTTAGTTTTAAAAAAAATAGTTGGACGCTAAAATCAAATATTTTCCTCAGCCTTGTTGCTCAAGAATCAGCATGTCAGGAGCTGCATTGGGCCTGATGCAGGGAGAACTTTGTACTGGGTTGGAGAGTGTGTTCGGGGTTGTATAATGTGACTGGGGGGTGAAAAAAATACCCAAGCACACCTTGAATTCTCCACCCCACGTCTCACTTGAGGCAGGGGTGTCCTGTTACCAGCACCTGTGCCGAGCAGAATAGGGGCCTTGTTCAGTTTTCCTCCACTGCCCCCCACCTCTGTTTGCCACCAGTATCCTCTCTCCTAAGTTCTACCTAAAATTAGACCTGCTTAAGGGACTTCTTGAATTCCATGGAAATCTTTTGTGGTTCAAAGACATGTCATGATATTTTTCCTTACTTATCACAAGATCAAGAATGTGGGCAGTGGATCCAGCACTGGATAATGATTTCAGGGTTGTTTTTCACCTCTACTGTTTTGCTTTGGCTCTGGGGTGTCTGTCAGACAAGAGATTCACTTCCTCGGTGTTTATTGAGGGCCTGCTGTGTGGAAGGCCTTTTGCTGGACTGTGAGGAACTAGCGATCCACAAGGAGATCTCCCCTTGGAGAGTTGCTTGTCCAGTTCAATTCAATATGGCAGTCATGAAGGAAGGGCTGGTAGTCCAGCCTGGGGAGGGACATCCGTCAGCCCCTGCAGGCCTTCCTTTTGACTTTTCAAAAAAAAAAGTGTTTTCTCTAGGAAGATAGCGAAAACCCAGCCAAGGCCTCCGCCAGTGGCCAGGTGCTCTGAGGGAGGCAGGCTGCTCTGTAAACGGTGACACACAAAGGTAGACAAGCAAAGCCCTTGTAAAGTACAGATGGGCCCCATGTTGCCTTTTCTCTTAGCAAATGGCTGTGTTTGTCCAGGCTTTTACAGCTTCCTCAGTTTAGGCCTGTGGGAGAAGAAGGAGAAGTGAAGATGTCATAAAACCAGTGGCAGGGAACTGCCCAGAATGGTGCCTGTTGAGAGGTTTAGGGCCTATTCTCTGTAGATCAATCTTTGGGGGCTTTTAGGTGCAAATCTTGTCGTCGAGGTTTGGGAAGAAGTCATTTTTTTTGGTCTTGGCTTGAGTGTCTCTGTGGGGAAAATCCCTCGTATGTCATATTTAACCAAATTGTTGTTTGATGCTGTGAACGTTTACGTTCTGAGATCCTAGTTGGTAATGCCCCAGATGGAGAGAGAAGGTCATTCGCAGTCACGGTTTGCATGGAAGGTAGGCTGAGTTTGAATTTTGCCCGGTTCAGCTATCACCTAGTTCTTTATGAGAGTAACGTGAACTCATAATCCTACAGTATTGATTGAGCATCAGTGACATTGCAAGCACCGAGCTTGATATCAGCAAGTAAAGATACAGGATTCCTGGTTAAATTTGAATTTCAGAGAAACAGTGAACAAGTTTTTAGCACAAGTATGTCCCACCCACACTCTGCTGCTGACCTCTTGGCCTCAGAACTCTTTTGCCTCTTGGGGGAGGGAAAAGGAAGAAGTGAAAACAACGCCTGCCCATTTGGCCAGCTCACCTGAGGTTGTTAAAATGCTTGGAGGGTGAAAAGGTTGAAACTGTTGATCCATTAGGTGCTTTATCTATAATTTTCATCTAGGCTTTTTCCATCTTCCTAGGGACGGTCAAGAGCTGGCCAGATCCTTCTGTAGCAAGACCATTTAGATGTTTATATCGGATATGGAAAAATGAGATCATTTTGAGTTTGCCATTACTTCTTGGAACTGCCTTCAGGACACTTTCCCCTAAAACCCACACCTTTGCAAAACCCACACCTTTGCAAAAACAAAGAAATACCTCTCCCTGAACCAAAAAAAAAAAAAAGCCAAAGGACAGATTCAGCTGCCTAGGACAGCAGACAATACGCATTTGGGACTCCTGAAAGGGAGCCGACCGATGCCTGAAGCCGTTTAACTCAGATTGCAGATTGCACTGCTGATTCGGCCTTATTAAGTAGCAAACCAGAGAGACAAATGGAATAAATTAATTGGATGAGCATTGAGGAAGCCCACTGTATTTGACTGCCAAGGTTCTCCCTCGAATGAGCTGGAGAATGCAGAAGGTTGCATCTGAGTGTGTGTTGTGCGCGCGCACATGTGTGCGCACGCAACACACATATACACATATGCATATACAGCCCCCCTCCAAAAGCAAAACCAAAATCCACCCGGCGTAGATTCCAGAGCAGCCCACCCATTATTAATGTTTCCCACCTCTTGGCCTAGGGAAGACCTTGGCATGGGGCTGTGTCGTCTGCCGCTTCCCAATTTAAGATGCTCTTGGTGCCACCTGGTCTGTGGTAGGTGCTCTGTAATCATTGCATGTAGTGAACAGGGGGCAGCAAGGGACTCGGTGAGAATCTACTGGGTGCCAGGATTTCCCGTCATCCTCACCATCATCCCCACTTTACAGATAAGAACACTGAGGCTTGGAGTCGGTAATTTGTTTAATGCCGTGGTGAGGTGGGCTGGCATTCAGACCTTGGTTTATTTGACCTTAAAGCTGGAGCTCTTTAGAGCATGCCTAAGGTAGAGAGGGGGCTGTGGATTTATTTCCACAGCATTTCACTTGCCTGAGTCTTGCAGGAGGCCCAAGGAAGGAATCAAGGTCACATCTCTGTGCCTGCAGCCTGGAGGTGTGAGCCTGAGCTGAGATGCTGGGAGAACTCTGGGGGTGGGGGTGGTGCACAGCTCCCATCTGGCTGTCACTTTTGTGGAAATGGTTTAATTTGTGATGTATCGACGTATTGTGGCTTCCTTCCTTCTCCCACTTACCAATCTTCTCTGACAGACAACCTGCCTTTCCCCTCTCCTCTCCTTCCCCTGGGTGCGCAGAGAGGAAAGTCACCTCCATCCTTGGCTTCTGTCCTTGTCCCCATACAAAGCACCTGCAGTCTTCTCCGTGACTGGCCAGAGGGCTGCCTTTATGTGTCTGGGGAGCCCATTGGTCCCTAAGGTTGGGCGACTATGCCCATCGGTCCCCTTAATTATATGAATTAAACAAATTCACCCGGAGTTCAGTTACTCCTCAAAGAGAACTCCTTGCCTTGAACTCATATTATGTCCAGCCCTGGAACACTCTTGTAAAAGGGCTTTCCGTATTTAATTATTTCCCGGTCACCCTCGAGTTGGGTTGAGTCAGTCGAACCATTGCAAGATCGTGTTTGGGGAAGTTGATAGAATTGCCAAAAAACCTCCTTTCCGTGCTGATTTCTTGGCATATATGCCTTGGTCATAGTTTCTAAGTGGTTTTTCTTTTCCTGTCTAGTTTAAGTGGGTGGAAAAAAAATCAGTGGGGTGCCTTTTGAGCTGTGTGTCTTTTTATTTGCTTCCCCTCAAAGAATTTGGACAGTAGTGAAAGTATTAGCTTGGTCAGCACCAGCCGCCTCCCGAATCCTGGAGGTGGATGACGGGTTTGGTGGACGGAAGGTTTTGCCTGGGCCTCCCTTCCCTGCCACCTCCCACAGACAGGGGTCTCCAGGGTCCCGGAGGAGGGGGTTCTGGCTGGAGGAGGAAGAGGCAGTTCTGGGCAGGTGTGCCCATTTTGGTAGAATGGGCATGGTCACAGGGATGAGCGCATTGGATTCCCTGGGAGCCATAAGACGCTGATGCCTGGACCCTAATTCCTCACAGGGCCTGATTCAGTGCTTCTGGAGTACATCCTGGACATTAGGATTTTTAAAAGCACCCCCAGCTCTACGCAGTTTAAGCACCCTCAGCGTGTTTTCTCAATCTTGCCTAAGTCTGAGTAAAAGCATCTGTACGTGGTCACACAGCAATGAGAATATGCTAACGCTACTGGGCTTCAGGATGGTAAATTTTATGTGTATTTACTACAGTTACTAAAAATAAGAATAAATTTGTAGTGAAACAACGTTAAAGTGAACACATTGGAAAATAACAACAGAAAAAGCATCTTTAGAATCCTTGGCTGTTTTTCGTTGATCTGTAATAGTCCTGTCCAGCATGATTTTCTACAGTCATGGAAATTGTCAGATATATTAGCCAGTAGCCACATGTGACTTTTGAGCACTTGACGTGTGGCTAGTGCAACCGAGGAGCTGATTTTTAAATTTTATTTACTTGTAATTTGTTTAAGTTTAAACAGTCATATGTGACTAGTGGCTACGTATCGGACAGTGCAGATCTATAACATACCACCTAAGTAAAAACAGTGTGCTTGCTTGGCAACACGGCTTCCTGCCCACATTCTGTTTCCTCCTGGCCACATCACTGCCCCTAAACCCCTCCTGTAGAAATTCTGGAGCTATTGCTGACCTTGGAGTCAGAGAGGTCTGGTCTTAAATCCTGTGGGCAAATTTCTTCATCTCTCTGAGCCTCATTTTCCTTTTCTGTAAAATGGGTCTCATAAAGTACCCATCTTATAGGGTTGTTGGGGGGGATTCTGAAATGAGATCGTACTTGTAAAGGGTTTCACACAGTGCCTGGCGTACATGCACTCAGATGTTAGCTGCTGCTGTTTTCTGTCTTGCAGATTTGGGAATGAAGTATTCTGAAGTTTTGAAATCAGTAATTATCTCCACCACTTCTTAGGGCAAACATGACCCCACCCTTTACTGAGCTGTATTTAGAGCTTGCAGTGAAGTTGCAGGAAATGGAGAAGTTTAGTTTTTTTTTTCTTGCTGAGTAAATCACTCCTGAGTTCATTATAACCTCATCTGGCTCAGCAGGGCCTATTGCCATTTCTCTGTTTGCAAACCCTCTGTCTGTATATAAAGGCAGGGAAGGGCTGTGTACCTGGCAGAGGTCCTCAGGGCCTTTAATTTAATGCGTAAAAGAAAAAAACCGTTTAGAGATGTTTACACCAGTGTAAGGGGAGACTGAGTTGCTTCATAAGGGCCATCTTTTTCTGTTCACCTTGTTTGAGTCGCCCCTTCTTTTTCCAGAGTGACTACCAGAGAAGTGCCTCATTTGCCTCTAGTCTGCCTTTTAGCAGCAGCTTCGTACTGGCTTCTGTCCCTTCCCAAGACTTGGCCATATTTGGGTTCTTCCTACCTGCCTACTTGCTGAATATGGCCCACCTGTCTTAGCCAGGCCTTGGGGACCACCTGTGACTTGGCCCAGCAGAGTGACCTGCTCTGTGCCCAGTGTCTCCCCGCCTGGATTCCCTGGCTTCTTTGAACACATCCTGTGCTCCTCTTTCTTGCTGTTTGTCCCGCTTGGAAGAGCTTCTGTGCCGTTTTCAGCATTATCGAAATCTTTCTCATCCTTCAAGGCCTCACCAGAAAGTTACCTCATTTCTGGACCCTCATCTGCCTACCAGGTCAGAGGCCCTTGGGCATTTTTCCAAGTTCATGTTGATTCTACCTAGTACTTACTACATTCTACCTTAAGTGGTTGCCCTTGGGCTTTGAAGCCTGGCTCTGCCACTTCCTAGCTCTATTACTCTGGGCAAGTTACTCTTGTTCCTTGACACTTAATTTTCTTACCTGTAAAATGGGTAGAGTAATACTCTTCTATTAAAGTTGTGGAGGATTAAAAGAGAAAATATATGTAAAGGGCTTAGCACAAAATGAATGCTGAATAAAACTCTCTTATGTATCTATCGGAGCCAACCTAGTAATTTCCAGCAGAGTACCCTGCTGACAGCGACACTCAGATGTTTCAGAAAATATAAGAAACCTATATCTTCGCTTTGAGAATGCAATAGACAAGAGTGAAACACTTTTCAGCTTTCAGCGTGTAAATAATTTGAGAGAACACAGTATACATACTCAACAAATATGATGACTGCTCTGGGCCAGGCACTGCTGGGGGGTAGAGATACATCTATGACCTTGCCCGAAAATTGTTTAGTCTACAGGAGGAAGAGACAAGTAACTAGAAATCTGTGTGATCTGTGCCATGATAGATGTCAGCACAAGAGTTTGAGGGGGGCCTGGGGAAGGCCTCTGATTCTCATTTGGAGTAGGAAGACAGAATCAGGGGGAGGCTTTTGATACAGGTGACCCCCAAGCTGAGACCTGAGTTTTATTTTACTTACTTAACAAGCATTTTTGTGGTACAACCAGGCACTATTCTAGTGCTTCACAAAGACTCTTAATCCTAACAACCCAATGAGGTAGTTATTCAATACTAGTCCATCTAACAGTGAGGGAATTACTGCTATAATTCCCATTTTGCAGATGGGGAAACTGAGGTGCAGAACGGTTAAGCCATTTGCCCCCATCTTACAACTATCAAGAGGTACAACTGGGAGTTGAGCCCAGGTAGTCTGGCTCCGGAGTCTGTACCCTTAATCCACAGTGCTGAGCTGTCTCTCACAGCATTTTAGGATTTCCTTTTCAGATTCCATAATGGGTGTATGTTATCAATTACTTTGAAGATTATTCTACCTATAGCTTTAGGGCTCAGGAGGAACCAGAAAAAGCAAGAAAAATCTAGGCTGTCCTCTGAGCTGCTTCAGGAGGCCCAGGAGGCCTCCCTTTATTTCAAGAGGAGTTGGACCCGCCAACGACATGAAGTTGTTGGGCGGTGGACTCAGCCGGGGGCCGCTGATTCGTCAGCAGAGGAAAGTATGTGGGGGGCAGGCGGGGTGTGGTTCCCAAGGGTCTGACACAGTTGTCCGAGGTGACAACCACATGACACGTTTGTTTTGCTGGAGAAACCCCCTCTGTCAGGGTCGCCCCAGTAATGGCTCTGCAACCCACACGATTGCACCTCAGGAAAGGGGGCTGTGTGCAGTAGGAGTCTGGAAAGGCTTTGAGATTAGTTCACAGGGAGCCCTCAGTTTCGCTTCTGAGGCCCGGCTTGCCCCAGGTCGGCCGGCAGCTCCGGCAGCTGAGGAGGAGGCCATTAAGGAAGTCTTTGAGTTTGGTTTAATGGTCCCTCTTTGTTTTGAAGTGATTGTTTACTGAACCTTCAAAGCCAGCTCTCCAGCAGGATGTGATCTGGGGCCTGGATAATTGGATGAAGCACCCCAATAGGAAGCAAGTAGCGGGGAGCAGGGCCAGGAGTAGCTAGCTGATGGCCAGGCCCTTGGCGTCCGGGCACTGGGAGGCTCTGAGCTGCTGCTGGGGGAGGGGCATCGTCTTGCAACCGGGAGTAGACCTGAAGCAAGGATCCCCTGGAACCTGGCCTCTTTGATGTTGTGCTGGCCTTAATTAGGGACACCCTAATTAAATCACCAAGGAGAGAGCTTTCCTCTACATTTAGCATAAAGCGTTAGCAAATGTTTTGAGAGCATTTCATGAGGGATTACTTCTCCGAGATTATGTAAGTAATAGAAAGTTAATGAAAGGAAAACTAAAACCTCAGGCAAGTAAAAAATAAAAGTCACCCATAACCACTTGATTACAAAGTGGGTTATGGACACATGTTTTAGATGAAGGCTCTTGCGGCCTGTGCCCTGCCAGAAGTTTCTTTCAACACTTAGGTTTTCACTTGTGCTTTCTGTGCGTGTAATTAGAAGCCAGGTCAGTTTTAATGGCTGTGTGGTGGTCCATTGTTTTGTTTGTTTGTAGTTAATTCATTTAGTTGACACACATTTGAGGACCTGCCGTGTGCCAGGTTCTGTGTTAAGTGCTGGGGACACAGCAGTAAATAAAATGGACACAGATCTCTGCCCTCTTGGAACTTACATTCTAGTGGAGAGGGGGTGGGGGTCTGGGACAGACAAACTGAATACGTCAATTGTGTTATATTTTAGAAGGATATGTGCAATGGGAAAAAATAAAGCAGACCCAGTGTGGCAGTTTTTAAATAGGGAAGGCTTCACAGAGAAGGTGACATTTGAGCAACAGCTTATGAAGTATGTGGATATTAGAGAAATAATGAATGTTCCAGGCAAGCGAAGAGCATGTGCAAAGGCCCTGAGGTGGGAGCCAGTTACATACTGATTTGTGATTAGGCTGTGTCCCGTTTTTCACTAATTATAAGCAGCCCTCCAGTGAATATATCCTTGTAGCTGCACGTTGATTGACACTGGTGGTTTCCCCAGAAGGATTTATCCTGGGTCAAAGGTACATACTTTCATGGCTCTTGAAACCCATTGCCAGATGCCTTTCAGAAAATGTGTATGAGTTCACATTCCCATGTGCAGGTGCTTATCCCCAGGGATTACTTCTGAAGGAGCAAGGTCTGAACATCAGGACTGAGAAGTTGCTGACACCACAGCATCCAAGACTTCAGAGGGATGTGGCATCTTATCTAGAGCGATAATTCTCAAATCTGTATGCGACTTTAGCCATCAGAGCATGAGTGTCCCCTGGGGAATGTGTTAAATGCAGACCCCTGGGTCCCACCCCCAGAGATTCTGATTGTGCAGACCTGGGGCGGGGCTCAGGCGTCTGCAGGTTTAACAGACATTCCCCGGTGGTGAGTCTCTGGGAGGTGGTGCTGGGAGTGTACCATGAGTAAGTAGAAGTGGGGGTGGCTCTTGGGCCCCCCTGAGCCACCAAGAGCCTCCTCTGCAGCTCAGGAAGTGAGTAGGAAGGATCTCCCTGCTCCTCCCACCCTGTCCCCGCCCCCCAGATCACACCTTCCCTGGATGTGTTCCAGGTGAACAGAATGACTCATGTCTGAATGTAGCATAGTCTTCTATACTTCCTATCCTTTGCTAATTCTCTTTCTTCTGCAGGGAATGCTTCCTCCTGTCCTTTCTTTCCTTCCTCTTGGCCCAGAAAATTCCCTTTTGTCCTTTAAGACCTCGGTGAGGAATCACCCCCCTCCAGAAATTTGCACCAACCCCACCTTCCAGTGCTTTATATCTGGAGTGTGGCGCCCTCCAAAGGCTTTGGGATTGGTGGCTTACACAGCAGCATTCCTCAACACTCTGGCCTGTTTTAACACCCCCCCCCCCCCCCCCCCCCGCCCCCGGCCCGGTGCCTGTGCATAGTAGGTGCTCATTAAATGTCCCAGTCAGGGTGGCTGGCCTTGTATGTTGACTCACTAAAATAGCAGTTGCTGGCATTTCTGGAGTTCTAAGTTTCTAAGTGCTAGTCATCCTTCTATGCCCTCGTATTCTTTCACTTACTCTCGTTAACATCCTTTGAGGTGGGAACTACCGGGGCTATCATTTACAGATGAAGACAGAGCAGCAATGGATAACTGAGTCACTTAGGTCTCCAGTGGGGAGATCTGAAGTTGGGCAGCCTGACTCAACCCACTAGACCACACTGATCCTTTTAGACACTGGATTAGACTGCCCATCAGGGCCCTCTATCCAGGCAAAGAGAAGGACATTCCGTGGATTGACACTAAAAAAGGGCAATGACTATAGAAGTAACAAACACGGCCCTTTTTTGTGGTACCCACCCAGGTGTCATTCCTAATAGCCCGGCTGGGAATTGGGGCTTGTGGAGTTCAGTGGAAGGGGAAATCTGTTTAGTGGAAGGTGGCAGTGCCCACGAAGTGTGCACAGAGCTGTAAGGTCCTTTTCACAGGCATATTTATTGCTGGTGAGCTTGAGTAGGTGGGTGAGGGTGGGCGTGCAAGGAGGCAACCACTGATTATCCGAGTGGCTGCCATCCACTTGATGGACAGGGATAATTAGTGGATTAGGCAAGCCCCAATCAGAAAATAAAAGCCCAGGAATGGTTTTGATGATGGATGGGCTTACGCAGCGCCTTTCATCAGAGGATCTTGGGAGCCCTTCATCTTGTAGGATGGGGTGGGGAAGGATGGCTTTGGGGACAAAGCTGTGACAGGCACCCACTTCTGGAAGCTGCACATTCCTGCCTTGTGCTTCAAGAAGCATGGAGTCCAGAGGCACTCCTGCTTTGGTCAGAAACTTCCTCTTGAAGCTTTGCTTTTCGTTTCCCTAAAGCCTGAGGTCACTAAGGGGTGTCCCTAGAAGAAGAAGGAGAGGGATGATATGGACTGCGTTCCTCACACCCACCCTGGAGAGAGACCCGGTGGCAGGGGTGGTGGCAGCAGCCTATAGAGATGCTCCAGACAGGCTCTCCAACCTCCTGGGAGAAGCAGATCAGTTCTAGTATCCACAGGAAACCTGAAAACTTAACAGAATTATCCATAATCACACTGCTAATGGTGGTGAATGAACATTTCCCGTGCATTTCTATCAGACGTTTTTTGCACAAAGAGCTTTTCTTTGTTTTGTGTTTTCTTTTTCACATGGTGGAGAATCTTGACCATTCCTGGGTCGACGTTACAGCTTGTCCAGGGCCTTTGTGGTTGTAATCGGGGGTTATGTGTTTGGAGCCCTTGGTCTCCACTTTACTTTGTCTGGGCTCCTACTGAACCCAGTATAAAGCAGGACCCAGCCTGCCTACTGAGTGGCTTTCTGCAGCCCTGGGGCTGGGCCGGGAGGCTGGGTCTGTGCATCTTGCTGCTTGCACTTAGCAGAATCAGGGCAGCGCTTGGGCCACAAAGTCAGGCAGATTTAGGATCAAGTTTCAGCCTAGACCCCTAGGATGCAACCTTCCTGGTCCTTGGTTTCTTCAGCTGTGAGATAATTAGGAGCACCCGCCTCATTGGGTTTTTGTGAACAGGTAATAAGTGTGTATATCAAGCTGTGCTCCTCCGAGTGTGGCCTGTGGACCAGCAGCCTCGGCCTTACTCAGATTAAACATGCAACATCCAGGCCCCACCTCAGACCAAGGGAATCAGAACCTGCATTTTTGCAAGATCCCCAGGTGATGGATATGAAAGTTAACATTGGGGAAATGCTGATCTATGTATCGGGCATCTAGCAACCGTTTAGAACTTGGTGATGCTTAATGATGATGGTGGTGACAGCGATGCTTGTCAAGATGAAAAGAAGGGCTTGGGAGATGACCTGTCCACTCGTATATCCAAGACTTGGATTCTCATCAGCCATGACCACTGGTGAGCCAGCCTCTGTCTGGAACTTTTGAGCTGGAACCCGACTCCCTATGGCCTGTCCCCGCTGGTCCCTGTTTCATTCTCAGCTGAGCCGAATTCTGCCTCCTCGTGAGAGTCCCCTCCAGTCTCTGGCTCCTCTCAGACGGTCCCTTCTCTCACCAAGGCTCCCGGCTCCTCTCTGTTCCCCAGGTGGCAGCACGGTGTCTGATTCCCTCAGCTGTGCCCCGAGGTTCTGCTGTCACAGCGGCGGGGCTGGGAGAGGCAGTTGCTGCATTATTTATGGGGCATCGTTAACCAGCCGGGCTGATGAGTTACGCGCAGTTTATTCTGCTGTGCCGTGTGGGGGATGCCATCCCAGGCCTCTGGTTAATACAAAACAAAGCAAAGCAAAACAGAGCCCCCAGTCAGCATGACCACTGGCTGAGCCCTGTACTCGGGTTAGGCAAGTGGCCTGCCCAGCCGTCTGGCTGTGGGGAAAGCAGAGGAGAGGACAGGAACTCGGGGGTGTTCTTGGAGCTCAACCTTGAGGGTAGGCAGGGCAGCCCGCTTGCATGTTTGCTTAGGTGGCCACCAAACTCTTGGGGAGTCGACGGAGATCAGATGGTCTTTTTCTGTCAGAAGTAAGAGAATAACTTCATTCTCCTCCCCACTCCCCAAGGGACCAGGCTGCCGTCAGGTATGTGATGCGGTAGCCAGCTTCTCTTGTCACCATGCTGGTTTGGGATTTATGTCACTCGCCATCTGGATGAAGGCCCCGTTTGTAGTTCAACCCTGGATCTTGTCCTGGATGGCCGCCCATGGTCCCCTTGTCCATCCTTCCATCTCCTGCTTCTCCCAGCATAAATGCGCCACTCCGGTGTCCCTTGGAGGAGCCCACTTGTGCTGTTTCTGCTTCCCTGTCTTTGTTCCTCTTATCGGAAATGCTTTTCCTTCCTCCCTCCATTTTTCTGTCCTCGAGCCCACAGTTCAGCGGGGGAGACTCGGGCTCAGAGACGGCCAACTGCGTGATATGAAGGAAGCAGGTGGGTCCCAGGATACTCTGCAAAAGGTGACATTTGAGCTGGGTGGTGACGGCCGAGTAGGAGTTTTCCAGATCGCTGAATCCCCCTGGAGGTTAGAATAAGAGAACAGCCTTCGGAGGGGCTGTGTGGTGGGCGCCCCGACTGGTGGCTGCGGAGTTAGAGCACATCTTCAGGGAAGCCCCATCTCTCTCCCTGTAGGGAAGTGGAGACGGTCAGGCAGCTAGATGCAGAGAGTCCTCCACGTGCTTGCTGGGTTTTTGTTGTTGTTGTTGTTTTTTGCGGTACGCGGGCCTCTCACTGTTGCGGCCCCTCCCGTTGCGGCGCACAGGCTCCAGATGCGCAGGCTCAGCGGCCATGGCTCACGGGCCCAGCTGCTCCGCGGCATGTGGGATCTTCCCGGACCGGGGCACGAACCCGCGTCCCCTGCATCAGCAGGCGGACTCCCAACCACTGCGCCACCAGGGAAGCCCCTCCACGTGCTTGTAAACACACCAGCTTTGACGGGGAACTCTTCCATTCTCCCAGAACCCTGTGTGATCTGAGTTCTATTCTCAACAAACTGTCAGGGCCTCACAACCTCCCTGCCTGCCTCTCCAAAGAAATTCAGAGGGTTCCAGAGGGAGGAGAGCCTGTTTCCCTTCACCTGTGACTTTGGACTTGGCAGAGCCCAGGCGCTCAGTGGGCGTCTTATTTTCGTTGACTTTGGTATGTCTGGAAAGCTGTGAAACCCTTCCATGTTCTCTGTTGAACTCCGCAGTGGGGTCTGTGTTGAGGCTTTCTCATAGCTCTGGGGATACATGGTGAATAGAGCCCGCCAGGCATATAGCCCCAGGAGACAGCTTTCTGGGACTTCTTGGTGGGCGGTGCAGATTAGAAAATTAAGGACCACGTCGGACTTGCTTTCTGAAAGGATTCTCAGTGTACACAGTGCCTCGACTGGCAAATTTCTTCTGAAATTTGAGTCTGCTCCCCTTTGCCCAGCCTTGTCGTCTAGAACGACCCAGTGCTTTTTCTCTCAATTACCATTTTATCTTCCTACGGGTGCCTTCTCCCTCCTTCCTCACTTCCTCCAAGCGTTTGAATTTTTGTAGTAAAACTTTCAGGTGGGTAGAAACTTTTTGTTTTTCCTTGAAAGAAACTTTAAAAAAAAAAAATCTGAAACAACCCAACATCACCTTGCCTTTAAATTTTAATAACATTTATACACTTAAAAAAAAAAATTCTCAACAAGGAGGTTTTTGTCTTCTGTTCTTAGAAGTTCTTTTTTTTTTTTTTTTTTAAAGAATCCATTAAATTATATATTGCCTAAAACAGGTGGGCCTGACACTCTTTGAGAGACTGTCAGATATCATCAAGTGGGGAGAGAGCTGCGGTTGGCAGCCTTCTTCTGGCTGAGTGGGTGTTCGTAGGCAGAGAGCTGGGTGCTGTACCCCCTAACTGGAGCGGGGACCCTCCTTTTGTTGCTAATTTGGTAAAGACTGGAATGAGGTTCCCAGTGGGGGCAGATAAGTAGTTTTTAAAGTGGTTTGAGCAGCTGTTTTCAGGCACATTCATCTGGGGTTTAAGTACTCCACCTGCCATGTACTTGGGAACGGCAGAGACATTGACTGACACTGTGTGTCCCACTGCCATGCTCTATGTCTGCTTTAACTATGGTGAACTCATAGTGAGATGCACAGTCCGAACTGTACTTAGGACTAAGAATGAGGGATCCCAGCCTGGGTGGACCATCTGACCTTGAGAGTTTTAAACATCTCTCCCAGCATCCCGAAGGAGATTCCTGGGAGCCTGCAGACGCTGGGATCAATCCTGTCAAAGGTCACTGGACACTTACTGAGTGCCTGGCGCTGCTCTGAGCACTTTAGATGTCTGACTTCGTTTCTTCCTCACACCAGCCCTGGGCAGTGGTGACTTACCCAGGCAGAGGTGGGACGACCTGCCCGATGTCCCATGGCAGACGGGAGAGCTAGGATTCTAGCCAGGAGATGGGCCCCTGGAGTTTGTGTTCCTTATTCCTTCCCAACATTCTTTCAGTGTTCTGTGATGTCAATGTTCAATAACAGTGATGGAATTATGCATTTTTTTTGGTTGATCATTATAAGAAATTGGCCTGAAGAGGTCAAGTGATTACCCCCATAATTTACTGCCAGGGCTGTGGCTAGAACTCAGGATTTGGGGCTCCCTGCGCAGGCCGTTTGCCATTCTGGCGTGTTTTCAGTGAATGTGCCTCACCTTTTTCTTTTTTAATTTAATTAGCTTATTTATTTTTGGCTGCATTGGGTCTTCGTTGCTGCACGCGGGCTTTCTCTAGTTGCGGCGAGTGGGGGGGCTACTCTTCGTTGCGGTGTGCAGGCTTCTCGTTGCGGTGGCTTCTCGTTGTGGAGCACGGGCTCTGGGCACGCTGGCTTCAGTAGTTGTGGCTCGCGGGCTCTAGAGCGCAGGCTCAGTAGTTGCGGTGCACGGGCTTAGTTGCTCCGCGGCGTGTGGGATCTTCCCGGACCAGGGCTCAAACCCCTGTCCCCTGCATTGGCAGGCGGATTCTTAACCACTGAGCCACCAGGGAAGCCCCTCACCTTTTTCTTAAGAAATATTATGGATCATCTCAGTGACCTTCTTCAGGGGTTCCGTGGATGGGAGTGGCTGCAGCTGGGGAGAGGAGGACCTGGCTCTCGTGTCCTATGTGCAGATGAGCGATGATGGTTCCTTTGGCTAGAAGTTGATGGTCCGTGTCTCTGAACATCCTCAGGCCTTTCATAAAGCTTCTCATACTGTCTTGTGGACCAGAAAGAGAAGGGGTGCCTAGCTGAGGCTGTGATTGGTTAGTTGCACTCTTGTGCTCTTAAGGATGCTTAACTGATTTCCATCTGGACAGAGATCTCTAGTGACCAGCCAGAGGACTCTGATCTCAGCCTTTACCCTTAATTACTTGGATGTAAATGTAGAAGGCATGTTCATACCAGGACTTGATAAGAAAATTGTAAATATATTAATTAGGTGCTATACTTGGGATTCCCCACAGTGTCTTGATGGGCCTGGAAAGGTAGCCTGAGCCCTCACAACGTTTCGTTCAACACAAATAAAGTTATGCTTTTGGGTTGAAGAGACCCCCTGGGGCACAAAGATGGGATGGAGGCTAAGTGGTTTAGCAGATGATGACAGGACCTGTGCATGGATGTTGGTGTCAGTAGCTCAGATGTAGCTGCCAAAGGACTTCTGCCAGTAGCCAGCCAGACAGCTTCCCTGGCCTGGTGCAGCTCCGTGTCCTGTTGGGAGCACACTGCCGCTTGGAGGAATAAATCCAGCACCTGCAGTTGGGCCAAGCAGGTCCCAAATGGCCAAATGCAGAATTGGTGGTTGTGATCTAGCAGCATGCACGAAACAGACTTCAGGGTTTGGGTGGATTGTAAATTCACGGTGCTGTTGTTGCCAGAAATGCTAATTTGATCTTAAATTTTTTAATGTAATGACTTCATTGTTTTTATAAAAATGATACATGGGGCTGCCCTGGTGGCGCAGCGGTTGAGAGTCCGCCTGCCAATGCAGGGGACACGGGTTCGTGCCCCGGTCCGGGAGGATCCCACATACCGCGGAGCGGCTGGGCCCGTGAGCCATGGCCGCTGAGCCTGCGTGTCCGGAGCCTGTGCTCCGCAACGGGAGAGGCCACAACAGTGAGGGGCCCGCGTACCGCAAAAAAAAAAAAAAAAAAAAAAATGATATATGACCCTTATTTAAAAAAAACAAAACAAAACTATGGCCATGGAGGAAAGTACAAACAAGAAAACAGCACATTGGTCCAAATCTTAGCTCCCAGAAATATTCCATTATAATATTTGGTAGACGGTTTTCCAGATGTCTCTGTGCACATTTTCAGACAGACTTGATAACTCGAGAAATGTATAAATGGGCACTTTTATTAACATGTTCTATGCAAGATATTTTCAAAATAAAAATATGTTTAATTTTACTTTCACTGAATGGAAGAATTGAAACTGAAGTGAAGTAATACTGAAGAAATTGCAGAACTTCAGATAACTGTTTCTTCCCTAGAAGAAATCAGTTTCTCAGACATTCCTCTAAGGCAGTGGTTCTTAACTGGGGGTGACTTTGCCCTGTAGGAGCCATCTGGCAGTGTCTGGAGACATTTTGTCACGTCCAGTGGCATCTGTGAATGTTCCTGACATCTGGTGAATAGAGGTCAGGGATCCTGCTAAGCACCCTGCAATGTACAGGAACCCCTCCCCCGCCCCCCCGCCCCAGCAAAAGAAAGAAAGAAAGAATGAATTATCTGGCTCAAAGTGTCAGTAGTGGCAAGGTAGAGAAACTGTGCTCCTAAGCATAAGAGAAAAAGATTATGAAAACCATTAGGAAGGTGAAATCATTGTTTTAGGTCAGTTTCAGTTTTAGACTATTTTGATGGGGCTTCTGTAATAAAAGATGAGATGATTAACTTCATTATAGTTTTCCCATCCCCTCTCCTTAATGACAAAATCAAGAGGTGTCGTACGTTATTTTTACCTTGTCAAGGTTCGTAACATTCACATTCTAGCCTGTAGCTGTAACCGCCCCTCGCCCTAGTTTGCCCCCATCAGAATTGCGCCTGCAGTTTTGAGTTCGTGTCTAAGCACCATACTTAGAAGAAAAGTAGAGACATGTGATGGAGTGTCCCCAAGATGCTGTGGGGATGTGAGGCAGGGGCCCGTGTAGACACAGAATTCCGTCTGGGAGCTGAAAGAAGGAAAGCTGTGGATGAATGTACTGCTATCCTCCGTTCTTTGAAAAGATGTGTGTGTGGAAGCAGGATTGATCTTAACTCTGTGGATCCCTAGAAGGTTAGAACTAGGGCTGCGTGGACCTAAAGGACAGGGTGGCTGTTGTAGGTAGGCTGCCGTGGAGGGTGATGAGTTCCCTGTCAGCTGCAATGTGCTGGGGAACCACCTGTAACCATGCTGTATGTAGGTGCTGGGCTCAAGCCATCAGCTGAAGCAGCTGTATTCAGGTAACTTCCCAACCTTGAGATTCTGCTAGTCTAATAATGCTTCCCAGTAGTCTCCTCTCCTGGAGAGGAGCCTCAGTCACTCTGGTTCCCCCCTCCCTGCCTTCTGGGATAAGGGTGAGAAGAGCCAGAGCCATGATCAGGTGGTTCAGGGTAGAAAATGGTCTACATATCTTGAATTTGGACCCACCCATCTGTTGACTCAAAAAGTGATGCATCGATATATGGCTTAGATTCTGCCAAACTTGTTCCACTTGGTATCTGTAGTGTTTACAGGATCAGAGGGACTGAGCCCATTCATAACCCATTTCTGAGCCAATACACTTGTATGTACAGTAATCTGGGCAACATGTCGTAGACTGCAAAGGAAGAGAGCATATACTGTTTTCTGTATAATTGGAATTGAGTGTGCTGTCAATGTCTTCATCAGATGTCTATCACAGCATGACTTATTGACGTATGGCTTTGTTTCGTTATAGGGGAGCTATCCAGTTTGGGAAGATTTCATAAACAAAGCCGGAAAGCTACAGTCCCAGCTTCGGTAAGTAGAAGCATGTCATCCCTAGGAAAACGGCAGCATCCTTAGACAAAGGATGGAATAGGATGGACCCAAGAGGCAAATTAGCGTTAGTTTTGGAAGTGTTGCAGATAGAGAAGCATGCAGTGGCGTTGCCACTTACTAGCCATGCGTCCTGACTTCTGATTCCCGTATGTAAAATTAAACTCATATCCGCTCTGCCTCCTTCCACTGGAATTTTGAGAGTCAGATGAAGTATTATACGTAAGGTAAGAATGGGCCAGGTACATGGTAACTGTTAAATCTCACATCCCCAAGAGATAAAGAGTCTTGTTACCCCATTTTGCTGATGAGGTAACTGAGGCACAGATAAGCTGAATAACTTATCCAAAGTCACACAGCTAGTATTGATAAATGACAGAGCAGGGAATTGATCTGAGGCAGTCTGGCTCCACAGTCCATTCTGATTACTGCCTACCCTTACAGAGTTTAAAACTTAGTTTGTATCATTCTATTTACATGAAATGTCTAGATAATGCAAATCTGTAGAGACAGATGTAGATTTGTAGTTTCCTGGGGCTAGGAGTGGAAAAGAAGGTTGACTGCAAATGGGCATGAGTGACCTTTTTGTGGTGATGGAAATGTTCTGAAATGGGATTGTGGTGGTGTTTGCATAACTCTAAATTTACTGAAAAATTGATGACTTATACACCTAAAAATGGTGAATTTTATGGCATACAAATTATGTCTCAATAAAACTGCTTAAAAACCAGGATCTAATGCTGATGTGCTCTAAGGGGCTATTATTATTGCCTCATCTTGTGCTTGTTAATATATCATTTCATATGAAATAGAAAATACGGCAACATCTTCTTGTTAAAGCTATATGCTTTTGAAATCAGTGAGGGGAGGGGTGCGATTGCACTTAGAGGGTGCTTCAAGAGGGTTGGGACATTAAAAAAAAAAAAAGCAGTTATTTTCACGACCCCTATTCACGGCGTATTGGTTGGTTTGGATGTATGGGGATGGTTTTCCAGAGGACAAAGCAGGTAGGTGTTTTCTGAGATAAAAAGCCATGCGGATGACAGAGGAGGGAGGAATGACATGGGATTCTTAGGACTTTACCTGTTGGCACCAGGGGTCCCTGCCCAGAACTTTAGCCATAGGACTGGGCATTCCCTGGCTCCCCAGCAGATAAGGAGAGAAGAACTTGGGAGACGTGGAACTTTCCCTGCCCATCATTCAGCTTCATGGGGCCTGGGATTTCCAGATCCATGAGTGGGCATCCAGATGGACCATGGGCTCCAGACTATGGCTCCTTTGCCACTTGTCAAGTCCTTTACCATTTCTTTGCTTATGAACCTTTGATTACTTTATCCTGGATCATATCCAAACCCCTCTGCCCCAGCTCTGCTGCTATCATCATTTATTTCAAATAGGTTAGTCTCCATCCTGTAGGAGGTCACCTCCTGTAGTAAAACAGTAAAACATTTAAGTCCAACCCCTCCTCCAACATTTTTTCTTATCCAGCCTCATTTAATTGTCTGACAGGTTTTCAGGGTTGACCAAGGAAAAGATGCTCTTCCCCTTTTACCAATGAGGATGCTAAAGTTTAAAATAGTTAACTGATCAGCTGTCTTAAACATACAGAGTGAGACTTAAAGCAGTCTTATCCCCACTGGTACAAAGTACCATATATATATTTTAACAATACGTAGGCCTCCTGAGGGCAGGGACCGTTTCCTTATTTTGTTAAACTACTAGTACCTGGCTGAGAGCACCATAGGAGCCTCAAGCACATGGTTTAATTTTCTGTGTTAGGGAGTGCGTAAGGATAAGACCGTAGAAGAGGCAAATAGTCTTGGAGCATGTAAGCTGAAGCACTCCTTTCTCCTGCTGATGGATGCATGTTTGCTCGGCCCCATTAGGGAGAGCTAAGATGTCCTGTGAAAAAAGCAGTCAGTGAAATCTGGCTCATCGGAAGTCGGTGTTTAAAAGCTCTTAATTTGTCACACTTGACCACAGTCTTCGTTTTCACAGGAGCCCTGGTGACTGTGTAATACTCAAGGCACCTCTCCAGCTGTGGCTCATTAAATTTGGAAGATTGGCCTTGACTTGAATAAGAATAAACCCAGCACTTGTATCAGATATTAATTATAAACCAGAATGAGCCATTTGTAAATCTCAGGGTGTTTGATAAAGCTAACTTTTCCATGGTGCCAACTCTTTAAGAAATATACTTTGAAGTGGTGTGGTTTTTTTGTTTGTTTTGGTTTTGTTTAGTGTGTATGTCACTGTGTTTTTTTTTTTTTTTTTTGAGCAGAATGTTCTCTTGCTCTACTGGAAAATATCAGGCCTCTTTTTTTTTTTTTTTTTTTTTTTTTGCAGTACGTGGGCATCTCACTGTTGTGGCCCCTCCCGTTGCGGAGCACGGGCTCCGGATGCGCAGGCCCAGCGGCCATGGCCCACGGGCCCAGCCGCTCCGCGGCATGTGGGATCTTCCCGGACCGGGGCACGAACCCGTGTCCCTTGCATCGGCAGGCGGACTCTCAACCACTGCGCCACCAGGGAAGCCCCCAGGCCTCATTTTGAAGTTTGGCTCTGAGGGACTATTGCCCAGGTTTTCCTGGGGACCACTCCATCACCTTCCGGGAACCTTTTGCTTCATAGCTACTCTTGCTTATTATGTTCAAAGGTCATTTCTTTCTTTCTTTTTCCTCTGATTTGAACTCATTCCTTTTTAGTCCTTATTCTCATCTTCATCCTTCAGCAATTTTGCATTGTTAGGAATGCTCAGTGGGGGCTGGATTCATGTGAAATACTTGGAAATTAGCATCAGGCTGTAAATTCTGTTACAGAGTTCTTGTGAGTGAGCCTGGGGCTTGCTTGCTTGTCCTGGGTAATCACGGCCCTGAGATGCAGCAGTGCTTACTTCTCATTCAGTGACATCTTGGACCACGACTCTAGGAACCAGGAGACCACAGAGTGCTCAAGGCATCTTCAAGTGCTCAAGGGGATGGGAAGAATTCAGAATAACTTCTAGGACAGCAAATGAGTATAGTAACTCCTCCTCATTCTCAGCTTTTAGGAATTCAGAAGATGCTGTTTAGGTAGCATTCTAACGTTGAAAAAAATAGTATCTCAGTTTCCCTATAATTATGATTTAGGGGGAAAAGTCACATAGCCTGGATCTTGTAGTAGGATGAACACGACACTCACTGTAAGTCATGCTGGGCTACTGGTCTCAGCCCTGGTATGAGCTAGTGATCTTGAAAATCACTATGTAGCTGTGGTCTCAGTTTTCCCAACTCTAAAATGAATTGTTTAACCTAGACGATCACTCTCCAAGATTCCTTCTGCCAATCCATATAGCTATATTGTTTTCCTACTCTAAAATCACTTTCACGTATACCATTTATATTTTTTAATAACTTGTTCTTTTAGGCAGAAATGCCTTTTTCCTCATTGGTGAAATTTTAACCTGGTGATAATTTATACTGTTGGGTGGAACGGGGTGGGAAGAATTGCTAGCATTTATTGACGAGCGCTGCATGACCTGGACGTTATCGGGGGAGAGTGCTAACATGAGAAGGAGAAAGTTTTCTTAAGAATAACGTGGGTCCACAAAGCCAACGGTTGTCCATGTCCAGTCGGGTTCTCTCTCCTGGAGGGTTACTTTCAGTCCTCAGCAGCAGTTGCAGCCTTTTTGCTGTCTTGCATCTGCTAGTGTGAGACATTCCTCATGCTTTTGTTTTCTGTTTGCATCTTAGGACAACAGTAGTAGCAGCAGCTGCCTTCTTGGATGCCTTTCAGAAAGTGGCTGACATGGCCACCAACACACGTGGTAAGCAGGTGGAGGGATGGCTCCCAGCATTGACGGCGCTCAGCGTGTGGGCTCTTACCCTTGGGCGCTTTACAAGAATATAGAGCTTAAGTTGTCAGAGCTTAGCTGACTCATATTTAAAAATATATAGATTTTTTAACTCTGTGGGATTCCACATCGTAGAAGCTGCAAATCGTTCTCTAGATAATAAAGTGCACGAGAAGAGTGAAAAATAAATGAAAGGAACCACTATTTATGCCTGAGATGGCTTGTTGTGTTTTTAAATTAATTAATCAGTCAATCAGTCAGTTAATTAATTGGCTGCCTTGGGTCTGCATTGCTGCACGCGGGCTTTCTCTAGTTGCGGCGAGCAGGGGCTACTCTTCGTTGTGGTGCGTGGGCTTCTCATTGCGGTGGCTTCTCTTGTTGCGGAGCACGGGCTCTAGGTGCGTGGGCTCAGTAGTTGTGGCTCGTGGGCTCTAGAGTGCAGGCTCAGTAGTTGTGGCGCACGGGCTTAGTTGATCCACGGCATGTGGAATCTTCCCGGACCAGGACTCGAACCTGTGTCCCCTGCATTGGCAGGTGGATTCTTAACTACTGCGCCACTAAGGAAGCCCCCTGCTTTGATATATTTTTAAACCATTTGATTTTAGGTCACTTTTAGCAATACCAGAATACTTTACATCTCGATGTCTAGAATCCATATGCACTGGGAGGAAATAACTTTATTGAATATGGGAGTGTGAGAACTCACATGACCTAAAAAATGTATGGTTGATACAAAAAAGATATATTTTATGGAGATGATAAGAGAGAAACTTGAATGCACATCTTATGTTCAGTAAGCATCAAATTAGTTGTATTAAGTTAATTTTTACTTAACAATTGAAAAATATAGAACATGCTCTTTAGTTTAAAAAAAAGTCATGTAACGAAGTATATAAAGTAGAATCTACCCTCTCAGTACCATTTGCAGAGATTGGGCTTAGTGTCTTTTATAGACTTTTTTGCATACTTAAACACATATGGGAGAAAAATTACTCGTAGAACAATATGTAGGTTGATATATGGAATAAAATATATTTGTAAGATCTTTTTCAAAAGGTAACCTGTAAGAAACATTGTTCCCGTGCTTTTACTCCCCAGTATATTATAATTATCTTTCTATGTCAGTACCTAGAGATCTACCTCATTGGTTCTACCAGCCAAATGGAATTTCACTGTCTGGATGTAGCACGATTTAATCATTTTTCTTTTTTTTTTTTCTTTTTTGCTGTACGCGGGCCTCTCACTGCTGTGGCCTCTCCCATTGTGGAGCACAGGCTCCGGACGCACAGGCTCAGCGGCCATGGCTCACGGGCCCAGCCACTCCGCGGCACGTGGGATCTTTCCGGATCAGGGCACGAACCCGCGTCCCCTGCGTCGGCAGGCGGACTCTCAACCACTGCGCCACCAGGGAAGCCCAAATCATTTTTATTTTGAGGAATATTTAGATTATCTCCACTTACGTACTGTTACAAATTACACTGCAGTTAATGTCCATGTATACATCCTTTTGGAGATCTATGGGTAATCTCTTTTAATGGTGTATGCACCTCCAAGGAAATGAAGAATCTGTTAAAAAAAAAAAAAAGCTTCAATCTGTTTTGGTCAGCAGCAAATATATTTGGGCTTGTGGTCATTACAGGGTGTAACTCTGATGCAGTTTGGAGTTCGATATCTACCCTCAATGGAAAGTCCAGTCTCTTGCTTAGAGCCTTTAGATATCATATTTTTTGAGTCTTTCTTGCTGGAAAGATGAGAAGGCAATAGCAGTTATTCTTAAATGAGTCCCTTTTGGGCTGGTATCCAGAATCTCAAGCTAGCAGGTCTCTGGTTTCCAAAATATTAGCATTCCATCTTGTTTCCCAAAGGGAATGGCTCTGAAAGGTCTTTGTCCTTTTTAGCAAATATTTTGCAGTAGCTCTGAATATAATTTATTTAGGAAAATCTTCTAAAGCTAGGCATTATAAGAGCAAAATCAATCTAGTCATATAACTATTAAGTAGAACGTGGAAATACATTAGAACTCTGTTTTTTTTTTTTTTTTTTTTTTTTTTGTGGTATGCGGGCCTTTCACTGTTGTGGCCTCTCCCGTTGTGGGGCACAGGCTCCGGACGCGCAGGCTCAGCGGCCATGGCTCACGGGCCCAGCCGCTCTGCGGCACCTGGGATCTTCCCGGACCGGGGCACGAACCCGTGTCCCCTGCATTGGCAGGCGGACTCTCAACCACTGCGCCACCAGGGAAGCCCTCTATTCATTTTTTTAAACGAAAGAGTGTAAGTCGCTATTATAATGTACATGTTTAGGTGAATAATTAAACCATAATGAAATTTAAGAGTTAATCAACATGATAATACATACAGTTCCATATTTTTTTGATGTTTGCACTCTGGAATGAATGTACAACTTGTGTTCAGTGTGAAAGTACCCCTGTTTCTGTGTTATTGGCTGCAAAGAATTAGTGTCTAGGCATTTGTTGTACAAAGGATGCCTGACTTTTGTGAGGCAGGGTCTCCATTTTCTTCGTGTCCATGATGGACCAGCACACGGGCTGTCATAGGAGTTGTTGAACTGACTGGTGTGCCTTTGTCTGGGTTGCTTAAAAAAGGAAAAGGAAAAGAACAAAGACCGGGGGAGGCTTCTCAACCCTCGGTGGCTGGTGTTGGGGAGTAGCATTCCTACACCTGTAAGCGTGCAGCCTGGTGCCCCCCTTTCACTGGAAGGCAGGGGCACGTCTTAGTTAGCACTGGCCCTTCGTGGCCCTTGCATCATTTGCTTGTGTCAACTAGGGCCTTTGAGAGCATAATGCTGTGTAACTTTCATTTTTGGCTGCCTCAGTGTGCCTCTGTAATTACTTTATAGCTTTGAAAAACCATCTCTGGGATGTTGAGATGATAATACACCAAACCCAGAGTGAGGAGTTTAAGATTCTAAGAAGGAAGGAAATGGATCCCCAGACGACTAGATCATCTCTAATCACCTTTATTGAATACGTAACACGGGCTGGGCTCTGTCCTTCGTGCTTTACATGGATTGAGTCTTTTCATTCTCGAAACAGCACTGTGAGGTCTGTGCTTATGACCTCCATTCTAGATGATGAAATCTGGACGAAGAGAGCTAAACCGACCAAGGTCACATGGCTTGGAAGTGGGGAGACTGAAGCCTGGCCCAGAGTCTAGATTTTAACCATTAAATTATGATTCCTCATGTAAGGTGCTCCTAGATTTAGTATAAACTTAAGTTTGCTTTTAAAGTTACTTGATCCTGAATGCATTAAAACAACAACAGCAACAATCTATGTAGCACCTTGGAGTAATGAATAGATTGGGAGCCGGGATGCCTGGGTTTGTCTTCTGCTTGGCCAGCTACGTGACCCTGAATAATTTTGTTTCACTTCTCCGGGCTTTGATTTCCCCACTTGTAAAAGGGGTTTTCCCAGGACCTAGTAGGGTCCTAGATGATCCCAGGTAACCTTTTTCAGCTCTAATATTCTATGATTTAAAATCTCCTTTTGGCCCTGTTAAATCTTAAAATATGAATGAAGTTGGACAGTCTAAAATTTCTCTTTCTATATTATCTTTAGAGTTTCCAGTTTTCGCTTTGGGGACAAAGGGAGTGGAAGGAAGCAGAGGTTAAGCAGAGGATAAAGGAGAGAGAAGGTTAAGCGAGAAATACGGTTAGAAGAGACCCGCAATGTGTGCGTGAGGAGGGCAGGTGGAAGCTGGAACTTTCACAATAGCCAGTGAGGTCCAGGCGGTCAGAGGTGGACTTTAATCAGTGAGCCTGGATTGCCGAGGTGAAGACAGTCAGTCTTCACTGACTGTGGAGACTGTCTTGATGAAGACAGTCTCCACAGCTTAACACTGAATGGCACAATCGTGGTTCTTAAAAATACGTTGTGTTTTTAGTATAGAGTTCGTTAAACGTCACGCTCTCCTCATCTCACTGCGTGGATCCTATCGCTCAGGAGGCTTGTTTTAAAGTACAGATTTCAGAGCCCTGCCTTATGCTTGTGGTTACTGATTAACTGCGGGGTGGGGGTGGAGTGGGATGGCACTTAGGAATCTCAGATTTTTTAAGGCTTCCCAGGAGAATAAGGCCTCTCGCCATCTTGCCGTCACCCACCTGTCCAATGACATCTCTACCCACGGCCGGCAGTTCCACCCACAAAAAAATGCTCTCTGCTCCCTGAATCCCTTAAAACCTTTGATCCCTTTCTTGCACATGTGCATTCCAGACCTGGAGTGCCCTTCCCAGCCCACCCCCTCTCTGCCCCCTTTAGATGTTTGAGGATCTTCGGCTTGTCTTCCTAGAGCCAGTTTGAGAGTCATATCACCTGTGAACCTTTTGTCCCCCACCACTCCCACTCCCCTGTCCCCAGGGTAAATTGGGTCTCAGGCCTGAGGCCTCTGTAGCACCTTCTCCCTCTAGAGTGTTGACCTCCCTGTGTGGTCACCATCTTCCCCACTAGACTCAACTGCCTCCAGGGCAGGGCCTGCATCCTGCTTCTCTCTGAGGAACCCAGGTTCCCAAATGCTGGTAAGTATCTGGCATTTAGCAGGGCGCAGGCAGTGTTTGTAAGCAGCCCTTGGAGGGTCCAGGTGAAGAAGGCTGTCATCTCTGGGGGCAGGAGGCTGGTGAGATGGGGTCTTTGGCCAGATTCCGCTTAGGAGTTCAGAATTTGAATCTTGGGACCCTTCTCTGAGGTTGAGTCTCAGGACTGAGTGAGTTTGTATTTCATTGTAGCCAAAGAGGGCCCAGCAAATCCATGATGCCAGTCACAGGAAGGGGACAGGTAGGTTAAAGGCAGCTACCTGCTCTTGGTTGGGGTGTGGGGGAAAAGGGGGAATCTTCGCTTTTAGGGGAGGAGGCGACAGGAAGCTATTTTCAAGAGGCAGCCAGACTGGTTTTGTTTGCCCCCAAGTTTTACTTTAACCAGGTTGTTTAATTGAAACTTCACTGGCCCTTAACTTCTGGATTGACTTCGGTGTTTGAGACCTGAACTTTCTTTCATGTAATTAAGTCATGATTTCTACCTAGGAAGCTACTCAGCCACAAACTGAAAAAAATAAATAAAATAAAATAAGGTCATAAAAAAACTTTTTTGCAGGCCTGGAACTGCATATTCTTTGAAGATGACCTTAAAGAAACATGGACACTTTCATTCACTTAATTAAAAATAAAAAGGCATAAAACTGCAACCCACTAATCTATAGATGTGGCAGTAGATCACTAAACTGGTTTTGTACTTGCATGTGCCAGTTCAGGTTCCTTAGTTATTTTTTTATTTTTATTTTTTGCGGTACGTGGGCCTCTCACTGTTGTGGCCTCTCCCGTTGCGGAGCACAGGCTCCAGACGCGCAGGCTCAGTGGCCATGGCTCATGGGCCCAGCTTCTCCACGGCATGTGGGATCTTCCCGGACCGGGGCACAAACCCGTGTCCCCTGCATCAGCAGGCGGACTCCCAACCACTGCACCACCAGGGAAGCCCCTCCTTAGTTATTTTTGGTTATTGTCCTTAGGATTCTTAAAGGAGGAGAGACCTTATGAATATTTGAGAAACAGCTCAGTTGTAATTTTCCTTTAAGAGCCAAGCTTATTGTTTTGAAAGATTCAAGGAAAGTGTATTAATTTTTCTGATGATCTTACTCCAACTGAGGCTTTATAGGTAATGGGGAGCAAAAGGAATCTAGCAGAATGCATCTGGAGCCTCAAAGTTTTGTGGAAACCTGCTGGTGTTAATTTTACTTAGAGTCTGTATATGGTTGCCATAGTGCCAAGGGAGCCTTAGCACATTATAGATGCCCAGGAAACAGTTGCTGATTTGTTAAATAAAAATTGGTAAAGTGAAAGTACTTCATATCTTGCTTGCATAGTGGATGGACCAGCAGCTGGTTTCTCTGATGTTTTAAAACATGAATCTAGGCAGGCTGTATTGACAATGACCTAGAAACTCTCTATTGCCTTTCATTTTTGGGGTTTTGAATTTGACCTCTTGATTTTGATTCACATGAATTATTCTGAGGAAGCCCGAAGCCAATTTTTCCCTGCTGGTAGTTACATCTTTTTTTTTTTTAATTTATTTATTTTTATTTATTTTTCGGCTGCATTGGGTCTTTGTTACTGCGGACCGGCTTTCTCTAGTTGCCGCGAGCGGGGGCTGCTCTTCGTTGCGATGTGTGGGCTTCTCATTGCGGTGGCTTCTCTTGCCGCGGAGCATGGGCTCTATGTGTGCGGACTCAGGAGTTGTGGCTCGCAGGCTCAGTAGTTGTGGCGCACGGGCTTAGTTGCTCCCCGGACCAGGGCTCGAACCCGTGTCCTCTGCATCAGCAGGCAGATTCTTAACCACTGTGCCACCAGGGAAGCCTGGTAGTTACATCTTGAAAATTCTCATTGCTGTATTGTAGGTGGGTGTGGGGAGTAAGTAAGAGCAAAGCTATGAAAAATAAGAACACTTGTAGTTGATTAAAGTAGGAAATTGGATGAGCCAAGACAAAGCGACCTTTTCTCCCATATTTCTTGTTTCCTTTTAATTGCGTTGCTTTTCTGCCAGGGCTTAACACATCCTGCGTGTGCCACAGTGAGTGACCCCGATGCGGTCCTGGCCTCGTGGAGCTTTTAGGCTGGGCCAGGGCTGTTCTCTGTGATAGAATTTTCTGTGATGATGGAAATGTTATGCGTTTTTGCTGTCCAGTATGGTAGCTTGAGATTATCAAGCACTTAAAAGGTGGCTAGTGTAACTGAAGAAGTGAATTTATAATTTTAAAATTTTAATTAGTTTTAATTAATTTTAATTTAAATAGCCACATATACCTGGTGGCTACCACATGACACAGCATGGATATAAGGAGTATAACAATTCCTACAAAGAAAGGCTAACAGGAAATGTACGTATTTTATGAGTCATCTGATTTATTCTGTTTTATATCAGAAAGCTTTACTGAGAGCTTACTGTATACCTAGTAAAGAATGCAAAGAGGTGTTTTTTCTGAGGCACTGGGTCGGTGGGTGGTAGAAAGGTTTAGACAGGCATGTGGTGGTGGAGTGTTAGGTGGAGAGGTACATGTAAACAATAATAATTCCCAACAATAAATGCTTCCACCTTCTTTTTATAGCATGTCCGTTTCATGCATTCTCAGTGGATAAGATATCATTCCAAAGGGGGTGGAAATTGGTTCTTGAGGAGAGAAGGGGGTCTTACCCTTTTTATATATCAGGTACAGATATGCATACAGTAAGACGCAGACATACATAGGTCTGTGGAATTAACATTTTATGAGGAGGGGGGTGATTAGGAAAAATGTGTCCAAAAAAGGCTCTTTATGGGAGCAGAAAAAATGGACAAGCTTGAGAAAACTGTTTTGTGATGAAGTCTAGCTTTTAAGAAAGGTCAGCCCTTTGCTTGTTGCCCTCTTCAAGGTGCATTTAAGGAATTTTCATGAACCTGAGGAGGGTGATTGCTGTTGGCGTATCTCCTTTACTTGAAATATCTTGGCAAAATGAATCCGTATTACCAGATTCTGTAGTCAGAAAGTCACCTGGTGTTGAACAATAAGTGGATTCAGAGGCATCCAAGACTGGGTTGCCTTCTCACGGTTATGTATTCACCATTTGTAAATATTCTGAATCGTGATGAATGCAAAGAACAACTTTAACGCTGGGTTGTGTCAAACTGCCCTTTATTAATTGGGCTTCGTAGCTGTAATCCTTTTAATGAGGATATGTGTGTGTGTATGTCTGTCTATACACACACATATCTATACAACCCGTATCTGTAACAACATATATAACAACCTTTGTGTGTAACATATATATACACGTGCGTGTGTATGTATATATAAGCATATACCTATACATATATATATATTAGCTGAAAGCACTGAAGCATCGGACTGGTCTTAGTAACAGATTCTTGCTTAGAATGACAGAGAGACAGATTCTCTGTTCCAGGACGACTGGTTTCTATGTAGAGCTCATCTTTGATATGCTTACAACTTTGCTGAGGGCTATGGTGGGACCAAAACCTGGAATAGCTTTAGTGTAGCCATATTCACTTCCTTCAGCCCCTCAAGCCGCTCCGAATCTGTGTATGTATATGTGTATGTAATCTGTTTATATTGAATACCTATGAGTTTCAATCTTATATGAAGTACAAAAAAATTTTGTAAATTATTGCTATTTCTAATAATATGTAACCTAGCTAAAAACTGTACGCCTATTAAGTATAGCTTCAGGATATAAAGTTTCCATCTCTTCTGAGATTTTGGAGCTATCATTGACCTAGTAAGGGATGACATAAAAAGATATAATGCCTTTTAAAATGAGCTCATAAATGTGCATTCTGCTTTGGGCTTCATCGTTTTGATGTTTTTCTACTCTGATAGACCCTGAGTCATTTTAACTCATCAACACAATACATTTAATCCTACATACTCTGCTTAGGATAAAACAACTTTTTAAAAATGGCCCTGTGAATGTGAGGTTTGTCTTACCATTTTCCATTTTTTAAAAACGTCATTATTTTTTGGTTTGCTTTACATGAAACTCAGACTTGGTGTTGGGTCTAGCACAATAGGGAGACATGTGGATTTTAAACTTTTTTTTTTTTTTTTTTTACAAAGCACAGGATAGGTAAGGATGAGGAATAACAAAGGAATCCATATATTTATTATTTTCATTGAAGAAATTTCTAAAAGAAAATCTTATTTTCTGTTTTTTCCCCTCCTTTGTTGTGTTAAAGGAGTTAGGAGATGGGGACTTCGTATATGCAATTAATTTGATGGGCAAATTTGTATATTCCAGGAGATTTGGAATTATGAGTCAAGCATCACTGGTGCTGAAATGAAAATCCCTCATTTCCAATCCCATCTTGATACTAAAAGTGATCCCTGACAGTAGCATCGTTTCCCGCTCTACAAGTGGCTTATTATTGATCTTTGATTGGGTAGCAGCAGTTGCCAGAGATGGGCTGTTTCCTTGTGGTTCCTTGTGGCCTGCCTGGATGGTATTTGGCTTTTCACTGCACCTTCCCGAAATGACCCTTGAACAGTTATTGTGCGTTAGCCTGAAGGGCACTAACCTGAGTCCCACTTTTACATACGTATCTTCTGGGTGTCCAGAGCAGGATGTCACTAGAATCCTAATATCGTCTACCAGGGAGAGTTAGGGATGTAAAAATCCCACACCCAAGCCCTTGTGTCCAGTTAAGGTTTGTCCTCCCACTGACCAAGAGGAGCATTTGCTCCCGCTGAAGTCAGTAGTGTTTCTCTGGTTTGACTTAATTCAAGCAACGCCAGGGAAAATATGATGCGTGCTGTTCTGTTTAACCTCGGCAACCTTAATAAACGCTGGTGAATTACATGGTGGCGGTGGTAGCAGTGGCAGTGGGGAGGAAGGTCCAAGCGTGGAGGGGATGTGTGTTTTTATGGGTGACTGGGTCGGTCTGCGTGCAGCATGGTTATTTGTGTCGTTAGGCAGTTTACATAATGAAGTGGTCTACTCAGCAGCTCCATCCTTCCAGCTGCCTGCGGGGCTGTCTGCACAAGCAGGGGGGACTCTCCCACCATCATCTCCCTCCTGCCCTCCTCCCCACCCTAGCTCTTTCCCTTTGCTTTTCGTTTTGGCTTAAAATAACTAAACCCCTCCACCCCATCCCGCTGCCACACACACAGACATACCAGAGTCACGTTTGGTAAAATATAAATTCGCATTAATGAAAAAGTGCAATTATTTGAATTCATACAGACGAGGCAATTTTTTTTTTTTAAACAATGCTTGCTTATGGAAGATCATTTGCCATAGAGTTGTGAACTTGGTTTGTTCTGCCTGCCTCAGATAAAAATAACCATTTGGAGTGTAAACGTGAACTTGAAGACACTAGAAGTTGTCAAACTAGTATTTTTCTAGGCTGAGTCTATTCTGCCTGATTGCATAGCTGCCTCCCCTCTGCTCAGATAAAGCCCCAGCCTGAAAACACGCACGAAATGTGAAAACTACTCTGAACTAAAAATTTCACCTTAGCTGTTCACTTGTGCTCTGCTGGAAGAAACACGTGGTATTGGGAAATCACTCAGAGAAGAGAGAAAGTGAGAGAAAAAGAATATCCCAAAGGTCTTCCCTCACCCAGAGTCTGGCAGTGAATTCTCCTGATATAATATAAAGAAATTTGATTCTTATACCCTGCTTTTGGAAACATATCTGTGGCCTGACATGAGAATTACCTGGAGGTTTGACGCCTTGTTTTGTCTTAACATAACGCTCTGGTCTTTCATTTTTAGAAGGTAGAGAGTCTCTCTTGTAGACCATCTAGTATGTAGTGCAACCTTTGCATTTTTACAGGGCACACTTAGTGAGCTGAAGTCACTTGCCTGAGGCCGCTCAGCTTGCAGTGGGGACAGTGGGATTGTCACTCTAGGTCAGGGCTTTCTGTCCTGTGGTTTCCCCTGAAAGCCACCTGGCCAACCGCTTGTTGACTTCAGCTCCTGAGACCATTCAAGTAGGAAAGAACATGAGCTATGAAAAAAAGCTCCGTCCTATCGTTAGTCAAGATTTTTGTTGGCTTATTTATACGGAATCCTTGGTTGTCTGGTTTCCCAAAATAGTTTTCCACTTCCATTGCAGTCCTTTCTTTTTCTATGGAAGATGTTTTTGTTTTCTTTTAGCCCTCTGTGTGTGTGTGTGTGTGTGTGGCAGCCTGTTTTGCTTATATTTTAATCATCTGTTATGTTTGACATAAGCATATTTATCTGTAAGAATAACTTGGCTTCTTTCATCTACGTTGTCTTAGTTTTGTAAATATACTGATCTACGAGCGTGTGTGCGCACACACACACATACACACACGGTATGTTTTTTGATTCCCAAATGTTTAAAATTGCCATGGGACATCTTATGTCTAGTAAAAAGATACTGCTGTGGAAATCTGCAGCATTTCCTGCTGTGAGTGCCGGGGCCCAGGGACCCCGGTTACCATGGAAACCAACATGGAGCTGCTGGGTGGTGCTTTCCTTTAGAGCTGCATTTGAGTGCATTCTGCAGTCCGCTACAGTGCTGCATCTTCCCTCCGACCCCCTTTCAAATTAGGAGGGGGAAAATGCTGAGTGATTACAAATAAAAAGAAACTACTGTTTCAGCCAAGGCAGAAAGAGATCTTTAAAATGTACTGTTTTAATGTGATTGCCCATAGTGGGGCAATACAGTTCTCTGAAGATGGCTAAAGGTACCTGATAAAATACAAAGGAATTGTGGAGGAGATAGTGAAAATGGAACCTTCATCCTGTGCTACTGACCTGCAGGCTTCTCTTTGGGAATGACGGGCGTGCAAGACTGACACGGGCTTTATTCCCACTGACTCTGGTTGAGCCCGTTCAGTTTGTCGCAAGGGCTTGACGGCAGACAAAAAAGACCTTCAGCACTCTGCACGTGCCTGCCACCCTCCATTTCCTTTTTTTTTTTTTTTTTTTTTTGCGGTACGCCGGCCTCTCACTGTTGTGGCCTCTCCCATTGTGGAGCGCAGGCTCAGCAGCCATGGCTCACGGGCCCAGCCGCTCCGCGGCATGTGGGATCCTCCCAGACCGGGGCACAAACCCGTGTACCCCGCATCGGCAGGCGAACTCTCAACCACTGCGCCACCAGGGAAGCCCCGCCCTCCATTTCCTGACCCCTCTCTCTCAGAAACCACCCAGAGAACCAGATCTGAGAGCCTGGAGAGCTCCCCCAAATTTTAGCCCTCGATTTGCCATTTAAGCACGTGAGTGCCATCTGTGCTTGTTGAAAGGCAGTGCTGATTATGAGAGCGGTACTTCATTCGGATGATACCATTTAAAACCAAGCGCAAGATGCCTAGCTTGTGCTGGACCCGGAGGAAAAAATGAACCGTGTCAACACACCCCTGACCTCCCACTGGTGGTGGTCCTGTTGGTCACTGGCCACAGGTGGGCTTCCAGCACGTTTGTGAGGGAGATGCAGTGATCCCCAATGCCAGGCTCCCACTGCCCATCAACAGACTCCTGTTTCATGAGACTGAAGGATAATAAAATTGCATCCAACCATGTTAGATGGATGCCTTTGTGCTCTGGTGTTTGCTTTTCCAAATGTGTGTGTATAAAGCAAATGCCAGGAGTGTGTGCTATTCGGAAACAGTGAAGTACCTTGGAGCCTTTGCCTGTTGCAGGCGGCTGGGACCTTAGTCCAGCCTTGGCCTTGAGGATCTACGGAGGGCCCTCTACATGTTGAGGCTCTCAGCTAGCCTGATCTCATTGAGGGAAGGTAGTAGGAACCCCGTTTTGCAAACAAGGGAAACCGGCCGGTGACTTGAAGTGCCTTGGTTAAAATGCCACACAGCTCTGAAGCAGCAGAGCCTGGAGTGTGTGTATCTGCTCTTCAGGACCCTTCAATCTACCTTCTTTCCACCTCTGAGTTCAGTTGGATATATGGAATCATCTGGAAATTTAGAATCTCAATCCAGCACTCTAGACATTTCGGGCTGCATAATTCTTTGTTGTGAGGGCTGTTTAGCAGCATCTCTGGTCTCTGCTCCCCGGTTGTGAAAATCAAAAATATTTGTAGCCATTGCTGAATGTCCCCTGGTGGGGCAAAATGACCCTGGTCGAGAACCACTGAGCTAAACCTCTTAGGTGCTTTTATTTGGCAGTTTAATGGACCCGCGGCTCTGCCTTTTCTTGAGGCGGTTGTGGACAGCTTGGTTCATTTAAGCTAGGCTTTAAATTATTCGTAACTATTTTCGGATTTTAGAAATTTGACGGTCCATGCATTGTTTCATCTGGGAAATGACCACCATGCTGAGTTGTGTGTAAAACTCTGTGAAGAGTCCACATCTTACCAAAAAGGAATGCTTCCTTTTTACTCGAAAGGCCATTTCCCACAGTGAAAATATGCAGGGCTCCCCCCCCCCCCCGCCAAAGATTAACTCAAATAAGAACAGTGTGAAGGAGTTGAACGGAGTGTTGGAGTTTTCATTCTAGCTGAGCTGCCCTCCTTCTCGGAGAGGCTGTGCCTGGGTCAGGAGGCTGGCTGCAGGCCATGCAGGCTGTGTGGCCTTGGGGGTCAGTCTGAGCGGACACCCTTTGGTTTTGTCATATATGAGAGGACAGTCGGGTCTGCTGTACCTGCTTGTCAGGGTGACCGTGGAGCTCCAATGAGGTCGAGGCCGTGAGAACCCCAAACAGCTTTGACACAAGATTACCTGTCCCTTCTGGGGCCTCTGCTCACGTCAGACGCGGTGGGTTCCCAGTCACTTCTAGATTCCGGCACTCACTCCTGATTCCACTTCTGATTTGTTTGCCTGTCTCCTCCCAGCTTTTGCCCCTACTCTAGATCCATTGAGGTCACTGTTTTTCCTCCCAAAAGACCTTTTTTGACATTTACAAGTTCCCCTATTACTATTTTGTTTATTACTCTTACATTTTATTATGTTTTTTCTAATTATTACAAACAAATATTTACATATATTACATATAATTATTTTATTATACTGCTTATTAGATTTGGGGTAATATAATGGGAAAATGAATGATTTTTGATTTTTCTTTTAATAATGTTTCATTTTTTTTCCTGCTTTACTGAAGTATGGCTGGCAAATGAAAATGTGTATATTTAGGTTGTACAGTGAGATTTTTAAAGTTGTACAGCGTGATAACTTAATATACGTATTGTACGTTACGAAACGATGTCCACAGTCAAGTTAATTAATAGATGCATCACCTGTCATAGTTACCAGTTTGTGAAATGAACGCTGAGTGTTTTAGTTATCTCCCACACGCTCGTGGATAGGGAATGTCACCTTCCCCTGCATGGGATATTCTTCTACCTTACCTCCCCCCGCATACTCCAGCTGATCCCTTAAGGTTTCTCTCAGGCAGTCTGTCCTCTGGGAACCCTTTTCTCAGTCCTCAAAGGGGTTAGGAGCTGCCCCGTTTTGCTCCAAGCCCAGAATCTGGGCACCTCCTGCTCTCTCCCTGTTCCCTTACCAACCCGTGAGCTTCCTTAAGGCCAGAACTCATTCGTTTATTAACAAATAGTGAGTGCCGTGGTGTGCCAGGCACTGTTGTTCTGTTTTAATGTGAAATTCACATAGCACAAAATTAACCAACTTAAAGTGAATGATTCCGTGGCATTTAGTTTTGTGCAACCACCACCCTTGTCTGCTTGCAAAGCACTCGCATCACCCCAAATTAAACCCTGGACCCAGGATGATGAAAGAGGTCTGGAGATGGCTAGGATGGTGGTGATGGTTGTACAAAGCTGTGTGAATGTACTTGAATGCCACTGAACTGCAGCCTTAAAAATGGTTACAGTGCAAAGCTTTTAGGGCAGTGAAAACACTCTGTGTGATACCATATAATGGATACGTGTCCTTAAACATCTGTTCACATCCATAGAATGTACAACACCAACGCTGAACCCTAATGGAACCTGGGGACTTTGGGTGATAATGATGTATTTGTGTAAAATTCATCAGTTGTAACAGATGTACCACTTTATTGGTGGATGTTGATTAGTTAGGGAAACTATGCATGTATGGGACAGGGAATATATGAGAAATCTCAGTACTTTCCCCTCAATTTTGCTATGAACCTTAAACTGCTTTAAAGAAATAAAATCCTAATTAAAAAATGGTTATAATGGTAAATCTTATGTTAGGTATATTTCACCACAAGAAAACAAAAAACCATGCCCATTAAGCATTTACTCTTCCCTCCCTGACCCTGGCCTGTTTTGTGTTGTATTCATCATTATTTCCTTGGCCATTAACAAAGTTGTTACTAAATAAAACTTTGTCATCTCTTCAACAGCTCTGTAATGGGAGCTGTACAAAGACAACTGATTTGTTTTTGTAATCTCTTCAATAGCTCTGTAATTCGAAAAGTTATCTTTAAGGCTATTTATTTATTTAAGGGTTTTCTACTTCTCTACCGATATCTCCATAGAAATGCCTCTTAAACCAAAGCTAATTTGTAAGTTTATCTGCCCATCTTGGTTATTTTTAGTTGACATTTTGGGCTGATAATGGTGGTCTTGGTTCTGTACCTGGTGATGTGTGTCTGGCACACTTGGGAACAAAGAGTCTTTCAAATACCTGTAGTCATATCACATCTAAGGATGTTACAAGTTTTTGATTACTCTTTCTTACCGAGGAGACAGAAAATGAAACCATCGTTTCAGAAATCAACACTTTTACTCCAATTTTGGCCTTGAAGTGTGGCTGCCTTGTTAATCCTTTTCTTTCTGCTCACAAGTCACAAAATCTTGTTTTTCTCTGTTGCTCTATAATTTATAAAATTGTATTGCAGTTGGCTTGGGTAGAATTTACTTAAGCATCGTTGAGCCTGTAGATTTTCTTTCTGGCATAGACAAAAGCATCATTAATTATGAATATGAATTCCTTTTGCAAAATGACAAGATTGAACATTTCCTCATGCCAATATCCCAGCTGTCTCATTCTGATGCTCAACAAAGACTTTGAGAGATTGTTTTTAATAGCCATGGTATCAGATACTAAAAAAAAAAGCTGAAAAGAATGCAGAGTAGCTTACTGTTCATTTGTCTAGGAAAAAAAAAACAAAGCATAATGAAAGGTTTTGGTTTTAATGTGGCCGTTTCCACTCTTGTGATGCATTTGAGGTCTCAAAGTTTTGGTCATGGCTGCAAACCAAAGGATCATTTCCGTTCTCTAAAGTGTTCTGCTGTTGACAGATGCAAAATTCCATTTGTTCAGATGATCAGTGCTTGAGAATCCCAAGACTTAGGTCACCTTGTTGCCCACCCTCTGAGGGGCTGCAGCTCACTCTTGGTTTGGTGATGGAGGTGATGGGAGGGGCGTCGGTAGCCAGTCAGCCCTCACTGTTTGCCATCACTGAACCATTATGGCTTCACCACAGTCACAGGGTAGCTTCTATTCCTACCACTGCAGGAAGTGAGCTAGGGTCTGATTTCACAACCTTCAGGCTTTTCACCACCATGTTCCATTGCCTCAGTCCTGAGTGTGTCTGCCCAGCCATCGGTTGACCATCTCAGTGAGTCAGTTTCTGATGTCCCTACTTGCCCTGTATCCTGTATTTGCTGCCAGAGAAGTTGACCCAGATGTGGTCCTTCGTGTTAAAACCCTGGGAAGAGGTTGCCTTGCCTCTGGCCTCCAGCTGGGGTTTTCTAGACTGGAGATGGACCTATGCTGTTACATTCCTAAGTTTAGAGCTCAAGGCTCAGATTTTGTGTGTGCATGTGTTCATGCATGTGGTATTATTTGATAATATGCCACAGGTTGTTGAAAGACTTGGTTTCTGCTCAGTTTCTTGAGTAAGGATGTTTTGGGTCATTGTCCCCCTTCTGTTTTAAAATTTAATTTTCTGTTTTTGAATTTTGGACACTTCCTTTTTTAAAAAACATCTTTATTGGAGTATAATCGCTTTACAATGTTGTGTTGGTTTCTGCTATATAATAAAGTGAGTCAGCTGTATGCATACGTATATCCCCATATCCCCTCCCACTTGTGTCTCTCTCCCACCCTCCCTATCCCATCCCTGTAGGTGGTCACAAAGCACCGAGCTGATTTCCCTGTGCTATGCGGTTGCTTCCCACTAGCTATCTGTTTTACGTTTGGTAGTGTATATATGTCCATGCCACTCTCTCACTTCGTCCCAGCTTACCCTTCCACCTCCCCGTGTCCTCAAGTCCATTCTCTATGTCTGTGTCTTTGTTCCTGTCCTGCCCCTAGGTTCATCTGAACCATTTTTTTTTTTTTGGATTCCATATATATGCATTAGCACACGGTATTTGTTTTTCTCTTTCTGACTTGCTTTACTCTGTATGACAGACTCTAGGTCCATCCACCTCACTACAAATAACTCAATTTCATTTCTTTTTATGGCTGAGTAATATTTCATTGTATATATGTGCCGCATCTTCTTTATCCATTCATCTGTCAGTGGACACTTAGGTTGCTTCCATGTCCTGGCTACTGTAAATAGAGCTGCAATGAACATTGTGGTACTTGACTCTTTTTGAATTATGGTTTTCTCAGGGTATATGCCCAGGAGTGGGATTGGTGGGTCATATGGTAGTTCTATTTTTAGTTTTTTAAGGAAACTCCATACTGTTTTCCATAGTGGCTGTATCAATTTAACCTCAAAATGGATTAAAGACCTTAATGTAAGGCCAGACACTATAAAACTCTTAGAGGAAAACATACGCAGAACACTCTGACATAAATCACAGCAAGATCCTTTTTGACCCACCTCCTAGGGAAATGGACACTTCCTTTTGAACCAGAGGCATTTGTGCGTAAGAAACTGTATCATTCTCATTTTTGGCTTACTTTAAACGGAAGCACTATAACATCAAACATGAACCCATCTGGCTTAGGTCACATGGAAAGAAAACGGGCCAGACAGTTCAGTGTATTATTGATTGACTACTTTAGAAAACATCAGGAGAGGATCCAAGATGGCCTGTTATGGTCAGAGGTTGAGCAAGCAAGGGCCGGATGCCCACTTGTCAGTGTTTAAAAAACAAGACAGACGGTTAGCCATATTTCTAAGGCCATCCATTCTTTTCCTGTCTTTCCATATTTTTTAAATTGAAGTATAGTTGCTATACAGTGTTATATAAGTTACAGGTGTACAATATAGTGATTCACAATTTTTAAAGGTTATGCTCCACTTGTAGTTATTAGAAAATATTGGTTATATGCCTGGTGATATACAACATATGCTTGTAGCCTTTTTTAAAAATTATTTTATTTTATTTAGCTTTGGCTGCGTTGGGTCTTTGTTGCTGCGAGCGGGCTTTCTCTAGTTGTGGCGAGCGGGTGTTACTCTTCATTGCGGCTCGTGGGCTTCTCATTGCGGTGGCTTCTCTTGCTTTGGAGCATGGGCTCTAGGCACGCGGGATTCAGTAGTTGTGGCATGTGGGCTCAGTAGTTGTGGCTCACGGGCTGTGGAGCACAGGCTTAGTAGTTGTGGCGCATGGGTTTAGTTGCTCCGCGGCATGTGGGATCTTCCCGGACCAGGGGTTGAACCTGTGTCCCCTGCATTGGCAGGCGGATTCTTAACCATAGTGCTACCAGGGAAGTCCCTATGCTTATAGCTTATTTTATACCTGACAGTTTGTACCTCTTAATCCTCTACTCCTGTATTGCCCCTCCCCGCTTCCCTCTCCCCACTGGTAAACACTAGTTTGTTCTCTGTATCTGTGAGTCTGCTTCTTTTTTGTTATATTCGCTAGTTTGTTGTATTTTTTAGATTCCACAGATGAGTGATATCATATATAGTGTTTGTCTTTCTCTGACTTTTCACTTCGCATAATGCCCTCCAGGTCCATCCATGTTGCTGCAAATGGCAAATTTTCATTCTTTTTTGTGGCTGAGTAGTATTCCATCATATATACATGTGTATGTATATATTTGCGTGTGTGTGTGTGTGTGTATATATATATGTACCACATCTTCTTTATCCATTCATCGCTTGATGGACACTTAGGTTGCTTCTGTATCTTGGCAGTTGTAAATAATGCTTAAGCCCATCCATTCTTGTTTTCTTCGTAGTGTGATTTGGCTTTAGAAACTCTCTTGTTTCCTTTGATTGTATTTAGTATACATTTGGCATGAAATGCTATTTCACATTACTGTATCTAGTCATGGGCTGTGTGTGTGTGTGTGTGTGTGTGTGTGTGCGCGCGTGCGTGCACACCATAGGAAGATGTTCTACCATGTCCTTGCCTCTCCCCACTTTGTCACTCTGTCCCCCTTCTCTGAAGTAAGAACTTTGTGGGCAGCTGAGCTGACCTGGCCTTGCAGTTAGCCACTGGCCCTGGCAGCTCGCTTCACTCTCTGTACTCCTTCCAGTAGCCTGGACCCCAGCTTCCTGACTCCAGGTTTCCTCTTGCCTCCCAGGGGCCAAGACAGGCCACTCCAGCCTCCTATCTGCTATCTTCTTACCCTGTAAGAATTGAGGCTACAGGGAGAACCTCAGCAAGCAGGGCTGAGCCCAGCATGAGGGCGGCTGCCAAAGGTGGTGATGGGCACACACGTTGATCAACGGCTTCCCCACCCTGCTCTCATTCCACATAAAAGAGACCACAAAAATCATTGCAGCATGAAATGGAAGAGAGGGTAGATGATTCTGGTGCGCACGCTGCCCTGTTGTTAGTTAGGAAATCGCATGGCGTGCTGGTGAAGAACCTTCGATTTAGATTAAATCACAGCCTGCTTTTTTTTGCAGCATGACCTTTGGCAAGTTGCTTTAACCTCCGTGTACATCAGTTTTCTTGTCTGTAAATTGAACTTGATAATGGCACCTATGTAGGATTGTGGGGACGAGTCTTTGAGAATGTGTGTAAAGGACAGAGTTCAGTGCCTGGTCCGTGGTAGCCTTTAGAAGCTATTATTATGAATAAGGAGAGCTCCTGTGTATCAGTACACACGAATGTGCCAGGCACTGTGCTACGTGCTTGGTATGTATAGATTATATTAATTTTTATAGAGAGTTGTTCTGAGACATGTGGTGGTGCTTTAAACAGTGGTCAGGTTGCCTCCGTCATTGAAACAATATGAAATATATGTAGGATGGGTACATTTTCATTGTGGATATTTTAAATAACACACCCCTCCCCAACGACCACAACCAGGAACGGTACAAAAGAGTCCCTTTCGTGCCTGAAATAGCTCCTCCGATGTAACCAGATGCAGGAGTCCTGCGGCTGGCATTTCTCTCTGTCGAGAGGGCATTAGTGACGCCGAGCGGAAGGTTAGTTACTTGAGTTTATCATTTGCTTTATTTTTTTAAAGCATGCTACCGCTTCCCTGTGTTGGTTTGAACTCGACAGTCTGTGTAAGGATTCCAAAGTCCAGTTTTTCACTTGGGAGGAGGCTGAATGCAATAATCTTCCTTTTTGTTTCTAACACTGACCTTTGGAGTTTACTCCACGTGGGGGAAACCTTCCTACTCTGTGCTCTGCGGCTTCATCCCCAGGTGGCCTTGAATAGATCATTGACTTGCTTACATGTGATTAGGGAGCTGCTTCCCTGTGGTCTAAGGAAACCACCACTCTGGCCTCAAGGGTCTTTGTGGCCTGGCTTAGCTTTCCTTCCATAGGAAGGAGGGCTGGGGTAAGAATAAATGTAGAGTAAGCAGGGCGTTAGAGGCAGCGGGGGTGGCAGTGAGAGCTCCTGCAGCCTGCCCTGCTTTGCTGAGGGGCGTGCCCTTCATTCATATGGTAGAAACCCTGTGCCGGGCCCCAGCGAATGTTCTCTGACACAGGTGATGGGTTGTCAGGTTTCTCTGTTAAGAGTACCTTGGTGGTCAGGTCTTTTCAAAGGTGTTCTTTCAAAGAGACGACTGTAATAGAAGTACTGTAATAGCATTCTATTAGTGTAATAGGTATATTATATACTATTACTACAATAGAAGTGGTATATTGGATTCTGTAAGCTAAGCGCCCTAGTTGTGGCATGTGAAGAGCCTTTGTTTTTTCTTATAATCCTCTTCCCTACCTTTCCCTTGGAGTAATGCCTTCCTCTCCGCGCACCCTAACCTTGCACGGGGCTTCCTTCTTTGTCCCTTTTAGCTGAGACTGGAGGCTGCAGCTGGCTGGCCCTGGCCCCTGCAGGTTTGATGTGGAGGGTGAAGGCCTGCAGGTGACTCATCCCCTTCCCAGTCCGGGCTGCCTGCCTCTGGGCTTTGCCTGGTACTCTGTATCAACACCCGATTCCTGAGCTGGGGATTGAGTTGTTCTGCTTGGGAGAAGCCCCATGTTCCAGATGTGGTCTGAGCCAGAGGGAAAGCCGTTGCCACTTAAAAATCTCTTCTGAGGGGACCATTCTGTCTTTCGCACTTTACTAAAAACTGAAGCTCCCGTATGACTCTTCATTTTCCCTGTTTGTTTCCCAGGGCTTAGTATATAAAGCAATCAGGAGAACCTGACTTACTATTCTGCTAACCCTAGATCCTAAAAAAGAAAAGTTCTGGAGAGGATAATGAAAGACTAAAGAATGTCTTGGCAGTGGTTAGAGGAGATTTTAATTAAATCTGAAACTAGTGGCTTTGTGAGATTCATTCCCTTTTTGAGGGTGACTGTTGGGTTTAGTCCTCGTTAAATCCAGGTACAAAGTGTTGTATGAATTTTCTCCCACTGAAGAGTTACACAGCTTCCCAAGCTCTTTCTCCTAAATCCTGTTGCGAATGTGTGGTTAGTTTTGAGATGCTCACATCTCTAAATCTTCTGTTGGCGTTCTCTGAAGTTCATTTAGAGCCCGGATAAGGAACAGTTATAAGTCAACGATTGTGGGTTTTGCACTGCATCCAGGTTTCCCATTGTGACCTAATGGCGGTTGGTTCCTTGGTTCAGCCAACATAGTCTGAGCACGTTCCACAGTTAGAGGACTGGGCCAGCTTCTGGAAGGAGCTTCTGAAGCAGATCGGGCAAGGATTGGGCCCAGAAGGGCTAACTGTCCAGAATGGGAGAGAATTCATGTACCTTAACACCTATCCCTCAAAGGAGAAAGGGACCATTTCTATGGATATTGAAATATTGGTAGGCAGGGGATGAACCTGATCTTTCAAATCACAGGGAACCATGTAGGACAAGTACACGTTCATCATGCAGAGACCGACTCCAAAAGCCAGAAGGTCATTTGTCAGGTAGATTCCGCTGTCATACTGGTTAACCCTCCTGCTGTAGTAAAAACAGAGAGGGAGAGAGAAAGGAAACACACAGTCCATGCAGTTAGACTTTAGAGGTGAAGACTTTGACTCTGTCTGATCAAGCCCTTGGGCAAGTTTTATTTAGCACGTGTAATGTCTAGGTAGGGTTTGCATGTGAGGTCTAAGGGACGGACAGGTCGTGTAAATGAATGAATGGAGTCAGGCTGACGATGCGAAAGCGTGCGCCCTGTCTAGAGCAGACAGACGACCCTCCGGCCAGTGTTGTATTGTTGGAATGTGGGCCTCGATTCTTGGATTTTTATGAACAGCACTGTCCAATAGAAGGCTTGGTGATGATGGAAGTGTCTCATATCTGCATCATCCAGTAAGGCGGCCACATGCGGTTCTTGAGCACTTGAAATGTGGCTAGTATGACCAAGGAATCGAATTCCTAATTTTATTTCAATTGAATTAATTTAAAGAGCCACAGGTGACTCATGGCTGCTGTGTTGGGCAGCATAGTTGTAGATGCAGCCAGAATCTAGGCATTATGTGAAATCTTCTGATTTTTAAGAGTTTGCAGAGGCTAAATTTGGCCCATGGGCTGTCACTTTCCAACCTCCACCCAAAGATTCAGAGGCGCCTTTAAAAAGTCCTAATGCTTGGGGCTCACTCCCAGATGGTCTGATTTGACTCGTTGGAAGTGGGGCCTGGGCATCAGTATTTTCTGAAGCTCCCAGGTTGATTGTAAAGGCAGCCGAGGTCAGGAACCCCGCTCAGACCCTAAACATTGGAGGGTGACAGCGCAAGATCCTTGTGGATTTTCAAATGCTAAAAAACCTGTACTGTGTGCAGTTACTTTCAGATTCCATACGTGGTCAATGAAGATGGTTATAACTATCTCTTAGAGTAATTGCAAGGATAAAATAAAACCATGGGTTAAGTGAAAAGAACAAAAGTGAGTTGAGATGCGGGTGCTAGGCTTGGCTTACTCACTAGCCAAACTACTTGCCCTCACAAACCAACCTTGCCATTGTAGGGGAGGAAAAAATGTCTTTTTCTATGACCTTCCTGGGTTTTCTGGCTGGGGCACTGTAAATTGGACTGATGCAAGACAGGTTAACAAGAGAAAAGCATACAGATCTATTTAATGTAAGTTTTATGTGACGTGAGAGCCTTCACAAGGAAATGAAGCCCCTGAGAAACAGACCTGAGCGTTTTTATAGTAAGTTTAAGGAAGAGTGGAAAGTCGTGGGAAAATGTGATGGGAAGGAAGGGAATGAACTAAGGGCTGTTACTGGGGAAAACACAGCAAGGACTGTTTGCTTGGATCCCTCTCGGCGCCCCTCCGAGGTCAGCGAGTGCTTCCTGCACCTGCCGTTTCTCAAATCCCTTCAGTTGAAAATATTTCTTACACGGAAGCGGCATCTTTGGGGGCGGCATATCCTGAGATGGGATACAAGCCTTGCCTTGGCAAAACCATGAGTTAGCGCTTGCCATGGACTATAGAATTTTTTAAGCGTAGTCTCAATCAGGAATGTTTAAATCATTGAATGCCAGTGGTCTCCTGAAATCACGCAAAAATGGCAGATATTTGATAGACGTTGTGCGTTGATCTGGGTCTGTGAGATTCCAAAGCTGGTGTCACTCTCAGAATTACAGGTTGAAATGGAATTAAAAGTGGAGAAAGTGAAGGAAGGATCGGTGTTTTATAGTCTAAGGAGTGTTTTAGGCATGCATATTTGTTTTTAAAGAAAAAACCAACAAGTTCCCATTGGTCTGTAAGTTCCACAGTGTTGGAGACTGGATCTGCCTTGTTCATTGTGTTCCTGGGGCCCTGTACATTGTAGGGGCTCATTGAACCTTTGTTGAATGAGAGGATGAATTAGTGCCTATGGGGCCCTGCACCAGAGCGTCAGGATTATTTGAGGAAATTTTTATTTTTGCTCTTATTAGGATAGAGGATTTGGAGAGGTTAATTAGTTTTCCCAGGGTTGCAGAGCTAAGTGGCAGAATCAGTATTTTAAAGTCTGGAATTGTTCCTACAGGACCGTGCAAACTTTGTTGCTATAAATATGTATACTGCTAACCCCTAGCAAAAATCATCTCTAAAATGCGTGCAGGGGATCAACTGGGATCATGGTTTGGGAGGGATCAGCGCATTCTGTCGCCTCCATTCTGAGGCTCTACCCCTGAAACCTCTTGGGGATCAAAGACCTTTAGGGGAAAAGATATATTTTGATGTCCTTTACATCCATCAGCGTGACCAGTGCTGAACACACAGAGGCATCTAGTGAGTACCTACCGACCTGATTCAGAAAATATAAATAATGTCTCTTATATACTTCTTTAGACGAGAAGGGAGTGAAACATTTAACTTTTAGAAGTAAGCAGGCACATTTTAAAACTTGTGGCACTCTGCCAAGAGGTGATTAAAAGAGTTTTCCAAGTGTCTTGGGATTTATGTAACAGAGGTATGTGTTTTCTTTCTGAAATATACTGTTGTAACACTCCCCTTGCCTAGTTCTGTTCTGCTTTATCCAGAGCTCTAAGCCTCCCTTGCCTCTAAAAAAAAAAAGGAGAAAACCATATATACTGCATCCCTAAAAATTTAAAGGATTGGCAAACTATAACCCATGTACCAAATCCAGCCTACTGCTGGCCTACAAGCTAAGAATGTTTGTTTTAAATAGTTGGAAAAAAATGAAAAGACTAATATTTTGTGACATGTGAAAGTCAATGTGAAATTCAAATTTAAAAGTCCATCCATAAAGCTTTATTGGAACACAGCCAGCCCATTTTTGTTCACAGTTGGTCTGTGCAGCCATGGCAGAGTGGAGGAACAGAGACTGAATGGCCCACAAAGCCTAAAATATTTACTAAATGACCCCTTACAGAAAAAGTGTGCCGACCCCTGATTTAAAGCCAAGTAGCTTAAATGTAGAAAACAAACTTATGGTTACCCGGGGTGATGGGGAGTGAGGGATAAACCGGGAGATTGGGATTGATGTATACACACTACTACATATAAAATAGATAACTAATAAGGACCTACTGTAGAGCACAGGGAACTCTACTCAATACTCTGCAATGGCCTGTATGGGAAAAGAATCTAAAAAAAGAGTGGATGTATGTATATGTATAACCTGTTCACTTTGCTGTACACCTGAAACTAACACACCATTGTAAATCAACTATACTCCAATAAAAATTAAAAAAAAAAAAAAAGCAATGGAGCTTGAGAAGAGGGAATGGGGGGTAGGGGGAGTAGAGGTAGAAAATATGTTATTCCTTACTTTTCTCTTGCGTCGGGTAAAATTTGAATGTTTAAAATGAATCTCTTAAAGTTTTTCCCCCCTCCTGATTTGCATATCCCTGAATTCAGCGTCTTGATTGGGGAAGACAAAAGAAAAAAATTAGCAAGTGGTGATAGTGGTGACAGCGAAAAGGAAGAGGCTCTGATACAGTTTTCAGCAAAAGGATTCATATGGTTCTCACCCCCTTCCCTTCTGTGTCTCACCCCAAGACCTTTAACAATTTGAACAGTTTTTTCCTTTGCATTACATAGGGGACACAGTATGCACTGAGCTGATCTCCCTGTGCTATGTGGCTGCTTCCCACTAGCTATCTTTCTTACGTTTGGTAGTGTACATATGTCAATTCCACTCTCTCACTTCATCCCAGCTTACCCTTCCCCCTCCCCGTATCCTCAAGTCCATTCTCTAGTAAGTCTGCATCTTTATTCCCGTCTTGCCCCTAGGTTCTTCATGACCATTTTTGTTTGTTTTTTAGATTCCATATATATGTATTAGCATATGGTATTTGTTTTTCTCTTTCTGACTTCCTTCACTCTGTATGACAGACTATAGGTCCATCCACCTCACTACAGATAACTCAGTTTCGTTTCTTTTTATGGCTGAGTAATATTCCATTGTATATATGTGCCATATCTTCTTTATCCATTCATCTGTTGATGGATACTTAGGTTGCTTCCATGTCCTGGCTATTGTACATAGAGCTGCAATGAACATTGTGATACATGACTCTTTTTTTTTTTTTTTTTTTTTTTGGTGTATGCGGGCCTCTCACTGTTGTGGCCCCTCCCATTGCAGAGCACAGGCTCCGGACGCGCTCAGCGGCCATGGCTCACGGGCCTAGCTGCTCCGCGGCATGTGGGATCTTCCCGGACCAGGGCACGAACCCGTGTGCCCTGCGTCGGCAGGCGGACTCCCAACCACTGTGCCACCAGGGAAGCCCCATGACTCTTTTTGAATTATGATTTTCTCAGGGTATATGCCCAGTAGTGGGATTGTTGGGTCGTATGGTAGTTCTATTTTTAGTTTTCTAAGGAGCTTCCATACTGTTCTCCATAGTGGCTGTATCAGTTTACATTCCCACCAACAGTGCAAGAAGGTTCCCTTTTCTCCACACCCTCTCCATTTATTGTTTGTAGATTTTTTGATGATGGCCATTCTGACCGGAGTGAGATGATATCTCATTGTAGTTTTATTCGCATTTCTCTGATGATTAATGATGTTGAGCATTCTTTCATGTGTTTGTTGGCAGTCTGTATATCTTCTTTGGAGAAATGTCTATTTAGGTCTTCTGCCCATTTTTGGATTGGGTTGTTTGTTTTTTTGATATTGAGCTGCATGAGCTGCTTGTAAATTTTGGAGATTAATCCTTTGTCAGTTGCTTCATTTGCAAATATTTTCTCCCATTCTGAGGTTTGTTTTTTCATCTTGTGTATGCTTTCCTTTGCTGTACAAAAGCTTTTAAGTTTCATTAGGTCCCATTTGTTTATTTTTATTTCCATTTCTCTAGGAGGTGGGTCTATAAGGATCTTGCTGTGATTTATGTCATAGAGTGTTCTGCCTATGTTTTCCTCTAAGAGTTTGATAGTGTCTGGCCTTACATTTAGGTCTTTAATCCATTTTGAGTTTATTTTTGTGTATGGTGTTAGGGAGTGTTCTAATTTCATTCTTTTACGTGTAGCTGTCCTGTTTTCCCAGCACCACTTATTGAAGAGGCTGTCTTTTCTCCACTGTATATTCTTGCCTCCTTTATCAAAGATAAGATGACCATATGTGCATGGGTTTATCTCTGGGCTTTCTATCCTGTTCCATTTATCTATATTTCTGTTTTTGTCCCAGTACTATGCTGTCTTGATTACTGTAGCTTTGTAATATAGTCTGAAGTCAGGGAGCCTGATTCCTTCAGATCCATTTTTCTTTCTCAAGATTGCTTTGGCTATTCTGGGTCTTTTGTGTTTCCATACAAATTGTGAAAGTTTTTGTTCTAGTTCTGTGAAAAATGCCATTGGTAGTTTGATAGGGATTGCATTGAATCTGTAGATTGCTTTGGGTAGTAGAGTCATTTTCACAATGTTGATTCTTCCAATCCAAGAACATGGTATATCTCTCCATCTGTTTGTATCATCTTGAATTTCTTTCATCAGTGTCTTATAGTTTTGTGCATACAGGTCTTTTGTCTCCTTTGGTAGGTTTATTCCTATGTATTTTATTCTTTTTGTTGCAATGGTAAATGGAAGTGTTTCAGATTTTTCATCATTAGTGTATAGGAATGCAAGAGATTTCTGTGCACTAATATTGTATCCTGAAGCTTTACCAAATTCATTGATTAGCTCTAGTAGTTTTCTGGTAGCATCTTTAGGATTCTCTATGTATAGTATCATGTCATCTTCAAACAGTGACAGCTTTACTTCTTCTTGTTCAATTTGTATTCCTTTTATTTCTTTTTCTTCTCTGATTGCTGTGGCTAAAACTTCCAAAACTATGTTGAATAAGAGTGGTGAGAGTGGGCAACCTTGTCTTGTTCCTGATCTTAGTGGAAATGGTTTCAGTTTTTCACCATTGAGGATGATGTGGGCTGTGGGTTTGTCATATATGGCCTTTATTATGTTGAAGAAAGTTCCCTCTATGCCTACTTTCTGGAGGGTTTTTATCATAAATGGGTGTTGAATTTTGTCGAAAGCTTTCTCTGCATCTGTTGAGATGATCATATGGTTTTTCTCCTTCAGTTTGTTAATATGGTGTATCACATTGATTGATTTGCGTATATTGAAGAATCCTTGCATTCCTGGGATAAACCCCACTTGATCATGGTGTATGATCCTTTTCATGTGCTGTTAGATTCTGTTTGCTAGTATTTTGTTGAGGATTTTTACATCTGTGTTCATCAGTGATACTGGCCTGTAGTTTTCTTTCTTTGTGACCTCTTTGTCTGGTTTTGGTATCAGGGTGATGGTGGCCTCGTAAGATGAGTTTGGGAGTGTTCCTCCCTCTGCTGTATTTTGGAAGAGTTTGAGAAGCATAGGTGTTAGCTCTTCTCTAAATGTTTGATAGAATTCACCTGTGAAGCCCTCTGGTCCTGGGCTTTTGTTTTTTGGAAGATTTTTTTTTTTTGTGGGGGTGATAGGTGGGCCTCTCACTGTTGTGGCCTCTCCCGTTGCAGAGCACAGGCTCTGGACGCGCAGGATCAGCAGCCATGGCTCACGGGCCCAGCTGCTCCACAGTATGTGGGATCTTCCCAGACTGGGGCACAAACCCGTGTCTCCTGCATTGGCAGGCAAACTCTCAACCACTGCACCACCAGGGAAGCCCTGTTTTTTGGGAAGATTTTTAATCACAGTTTCAATTTCAGTGCTTGTGATTCATCTGTTCCTATTTTCTGTTTCTTCCTGGTTCAGTCTCATAAAGTACATTTCTAAGAATTTGTCCATTTCTTCCAGGTTGTCCATTTTATTGGCATATAGTTGCTTGTAGTAATCTCTCATGATCCTTTGTATTTCTGCAGTGTCAGTTGTTATTTCTTTTTTATTTCTAATTCTGTTGATTTTAGTCTTCTCCCTTTTTTTCTTGATGAGTCTGGCTAATGGTTTATCAATTTTGTTTATCTTCTCAAAGAACCAGCTTTTAGCTTTATTGATCTTTGCTATCATTTCCTTCATTTATTTCTGATCTGATCTTTATGATTTCTTTCCTTCTGCTAACTTTGGAAGGGTTTTTTGTTCTTCTTTCTCCGATTGCTTTAGGTGTAAGGTTAGGTTGTTTATTTGAGATGTTTCTTGTTCCTTGAGGTAGGATTGTATTGCTGTAAACTTCCCTCTTAGAACTGCTTTTGCTGCATCCCATAGGTTTTGGGTCATCGTGTTTTCATTGTCATTTGTTTCTAGGTATTTTTTGATTTCCTCTTTGATTTCTTCAGTGATCTCTTGGTTATTAAGTAGTGTATTTATTTTCTTTTTTTTAAATTGAAGTACAGTTGATCTACAATGTTGAGTTAGTTTCCGGTGTATAGCAAAGTTATTTAGTTTTATACATATATTCTTTTTCAGATTCTTTTCCATTATAGGTTATTACAGGATATTGAATATAGTTCCCTGTGCTATATAGTAGGTCCTTGTTGTTTATTTTATATATGGTAGTTTGTATCTGTTAATCCCAAATTCCCATTTTATCTCTCCTCCACCCTTCCCCTTTGGTAATCATAAGTTTGTTTTCTATATCTGTGAGTCTGTTTGTGTTTTATAAATATCATGTTTTTAGATTCCACCTATACGTGATATTGTATCAGATATCATATATGTGATATTTATCTTTGACTTACTTCACTTAGTATGATAATTTCTAGGTCCATCCATGTTGCTGCAAATGGCATTATTTCGTTGTTTTCTATGGCTGAGTAATATTCCATTGTGTGTATATGTGTGTGTGTATGTATATATACCACAACTTTATCCATTTATCTGTTGATGGACATTTAGTTTGCTTCCAAGTCTTGGCTATTGTGAATAGTGCTGCAGTGAACATTGGAGTACATGTATCTTTTCAAATGAGAGTTTTCATCTTTTCTGGATATATGCCCAGGAGTCATTTTTATTGATTAGAAAAAAGGGGGAGAGATTCGAGTGTGATAAATTAATGAAGAAGGCAGCGCATCTCAAATATTATTTGTAGGACTGAGGTCTACCTCACAGACTTGTCAGGATCAAATGTAAAAGTGCTTTAAGAGAGAACCTGCTACACGTAGAATGTTCATAGCAGCGCTGTTCACAATGGCTAAGAGGTGGAAACAGCCCTGCTGTCCATCCTGGGATGAATGGATAAACTAATATGATATATCCACACAATGGAATGTTATTCAACTATAAAAAGGAATGAAGTACTGGTTTTTGCTACAACTCGGATGGACCTTGAAAACATTATGCTACATGAAAGGCACAGAAGGTCTCATATGATTCCACTTATGTGAAATGTTCAGAATAGGTAAATCCACAGAGGCAAAAAGGATGTTTGTGGTGGGAAGGGGAAATGGAGACTGACTGCCATGTGGGCATGGGAGTTCATTTTGCAGCGATGAAAATATTTTGGAATTAGGTGGAGGTGGTCATTGCACAAAGCTGTGGTGAATATACTAAATGCCACTGAACTGTTCACTTTAAAATGGCTACTTTTATGTCAATTTCAATTCCATTAAAAAAGGTGTGTATATGTGTATATATATACACACACATATATACACACACACACATACATACAAACACATAACACCTGTGTCAATGCCACCATGTATGGCACACCTGCTGAATTGCCAGGAATTGTCAGTCCTTGATGTGCTTGGTCTCCAGCCTGTAACAGAGGGAGAACTAAACACAGCTTTGCATATGGGGGGCCTGAGGCTCAAGGGTGAGGCTCGAGGGTCATTAGGAAGTGGCAGTTGTAGGACTGGCTCCTGGGTTTTCCTGTCCATCTTCTCTATTTCCATATGATGGTCACTGGCAGGGTGACAGAAGCTGACAAGCCGGATAGACTAGGGAAGGATCAGGATTCCTCCTGAAGCTTCATGTCTGCCTCTCTCAAAGAGAGAATTTCTTGACAGTCCCCACCACGGAGCGGAAGGGTTAGTCTTTGCTTTGACTCTTACTAGCTGTGTGTTTTTGGCCTGGTTCTTTCCCCGCCTCTTTGAGCTGGTTTTCTTTCTTTTAAAATAGAAGTGATAAGAATTATAAGAGGATTGTTAGGAGTTCTCCATAAGATGTGCAACGCCTGGGAGAGGTGTGGTAACTGTAATCTGTTACGTGTATACCTGCCCCTTGTACAGTCTGGTTCATTAAGTTTCTTGGCAAGCTTCGAGGAAAAGCTCTGTGCCTTTAGAGGTATATTTGCATAATGAGATGTGTGGGAACCCCAGTGACCTTAAACTGAGCTCCAGCTTGAATTGTGGGCATTTTCCCTTCTTCTGCTCTCTGACCAGCACCAGCCTTCCCGTGTCTAGAGTGGCTGGGGCTGTTCTTGCAGTTGGGTGGCTTCGACAAAACCAAAAAGGCTAAAGTGCTTTCCCAGCAGTTGACCTTGTGCCATTTTTCAGGTGGATCTGGTTTCTAGTTCTAAGAAACATGGCAATGTTTGTGAAATGCTCTTGGTTTAAAAAAAAAAAGGGAAAGAAAAGCAAAGCAACAGTGTTTTCAACTGCTTACATGCCACGGTTCCAGCTTGTTGATGCCCTAACAGGAGGCAAGAGAAAGATGCTGCTTCAAGCCTGGGTCTCCTTATCTTCCTGTAGTAACAGAAATTGATGCGGCCCATCTGTGCTGCTTCAGAACAAACAAGAATGAAGTCATGGTGCTGAAAATAGCTCAGGGTGGCGGAGCCGACAGCAGCCCTCTCTCTCTAATCTCCCTTGGGGACTTTCACCCAGGATTTCAGCATCTCGGCCCATGCTGGGCTCACTTGGCACAGCCACATCTGGGTCAGGCGTGTGCTCGTGACCGGCTTTGCTCCATGCGCAGCCCTCCTAGGAGTGATTTTCTTCGAGAGGGAGAATGTGTGTGGTCTCCTCTTTGGCTTAGTGTTTCATTTCACGTGGCCTGCCCTCCTTCACCCCTATGGAGCTGTCGTTGGGTATTTGAGAACCACTTTAAAGCAAAGCTCGCCTTACTAACATAACACATCAGTCCAGTGTGGAGCTTTTCATTTTAAACTTGGGGACTCCCTGAAGGAGACCCTGACTGCTTAGCCCCAGAGCCAGGTGCATGGATTGGATTCTTGAGGTTTAACTTAGGAGGAGAGGAGGTAGAAGTCAGCTTGATTCTCTTTCCTGGACAATGAATGAAAGGCCATATTTCTCACGATGCCCTTCTCCTTTCTCCTTAATTTTAAGTGGATGAAAATAATATGAATGGGTTGATACTGCCTTTGTGTCCCTTACAGTTTGGGTACATCTTGTTATTCCACACATGCTTAAAGAAAGTACAGCTTAATTAGCATTCCTTGAGTTAATTATGAAGCATGTATTCCAGTTGACATCCCTAAAGATGCAGTGTGGTTTTGACTGCTTAATTTCCCTTAAAACTTCCGCAGAATAGTACTTACTGGGTGTGGAGACGTGTGTCCTTAGTGTGTGTTGCATCGGTTGGGAATTTTCCTGTGAAGCCACTGAAAATAGCAGAAATTGAGCTTTTGTTTGTCTTCTTGTTGTCCTGTACAAATAGTTTTGATCATGATGTTTATGAATAGAGGCTCTCAATCTCTTTTTTCCTAAGTTGTGTTTACAAAGGAAATGGATGTTGATCGTGGCGGGATTTCTTGGGGAAGGAGTATACTTGGAGAGAAGTATCTAAGGAGGGCTAGATGGACCCGGAAAGGAGCCCAGTTTAGAAAGATGGTGGTTGGAGCCACCCAGACCTGATGAACTTAGCAGCAGTAGGGATGCAGAGGCACTCCAGGAACAAACAAACATACACAACCCCCCCCAAAAAGGCAAGTGTTCCAGAAGGTCTCAGGGGAACCAATCAACGTGGAGAATTAAGGATGCCTGTGTCTTGTATTTTAATATGACAGGTGTGGGTTTTGTTGTTTGTTTTGTTTTATTTTTGGTGACCAGGCCTTTTGGGCTCATGGGTCTGTGTCTGAAGCTGTGTTAAAGAGATGATTTGAAGTCTTTAGTGGGAGAAGAGCCCTAAAGCCATCTTCTTTCACCTGCAGTCTCTGGAGTTGTCTTCTTTAACCACTTCAGAGATGGGATGAATTGGTTTCTAGTAATTAAGAGCTTGTTCTTAACCTCTGACGCTCCTTGCCTTCGACATGACCATCTAAATGAGATGCTGTGAATGCTGTTGGTAGGCCCTAGGGTGCTATACAAATGGTGTTTATCATAAGCCCACTTCCTTATTTTTATCCTCCAAAACCATCAATTCTAAATGTAGTATGTTTGCCGAGAGCGTCCGTATATTTGTAGTTAAAGTAGTAGCTCTTTGTTGATTTCTGTGACTCCTTTGCAGGTAGAACACAGTCAAAAGTTCCTAACCACAGCCTGCAAGGCTGCATGGTACCACTTCCTGATCTCTAAACCACCCCCCATCACTTGTCCCCCGAGTTTGTTGTGCTCAGTCATACTGACAAGATGTTTTTCCATCCCAGGATTATTGTACTTGCAGGTTCCTCTGCCTGGAGTTTTCTTCCCCAGACTTTTGTATGGTTTCAGCTCAAATGTAATCTTGGACGGACCTTCTGACCAGTCTGGATAAAATACCCCCATCCTCCTTATTCTGCGTTCTCCTTCCCACGTTCACTCTCTCTTCCACAGCCGTGTTTTATGGCACTTGGAATTATGTGGAGCTTTAATTTGTTTGCATAACCTGTTGCATCTCTTTCCTTTCCACTAGCGCGTAAGTGGAAAGGAAAGAGATAAATTCTGCCCTCCATGAGGGCAGTATATCTCTGTATCCACGGTACCTGGCACTCAGTAAAGATTTATTTAATGAATGAATGAATCAGAATTTTAAATGAATGAACTTAAAAATAGCCTGTGCTTGCAGACACATCCTTCTGCGGAGATGATATTTGGATACTATTAGTAGAGCAGGAGCGAGACGCTCGTACCATCTGCCTTTATGCAGTGGAGGGAGACTCTAGTGTTACAACTATCCATTTTCTTTACCAGAACTAAACCAAGAAGAACAAATATGAACTTTGCTTAGTCAAGTGGAATGAGCCCATTTTAGCACATGAGCTATAAAGGTCATCGCTTTGCCTTGTATCCCTGAGTTTGTGTAGACAGGGATGCTGAACATCAGTAAAAACCAACCAGAAATATGTGGTTCATTGTCTTTGACTCATTTCTGGCTGGGACCTTTTGCAGTACTGTAGCATCCTATAAAAACAACAAACAAAAAACCTGCCTTGATGTATTACCTAGCCAGCTCTTTTTTTTGTTTGTTTTCTTCCCACCCAGTCCAAGAAATCTAGGCTATATCTAAAGGGACTGTTTTCCATTTAGGATGTCTGTCATTAAGAGTGTATATTTCAAATTTGGAGCAAGCTGTGTTTTAAAAGTCAGGCTGGATGGGTCATCACAGCTTGTGTAAATATTCAGAGCCAGACACGTTTTATTCGCCCCTTGGCTAGCATCCTTTGTCACACTATCTCCGTGTAGTAAGATGGTGACACCCACGTAGTTTCTCAGGCTGTGCTTTCTACTAATTGTTTGTGGAATTAGAAAATGAGTAAGTATTTATAGGGAAAATCTAAAACTGTGGGGATGAAACCTTCTCTCATTGTACCATGTTATCACCATCTCCTAAAGATTGCACTTTTGGAGTGTGTAGGTGGTACGGGTCTTATTTTGCTGCCGGTGTTTGCTGAGAGATTCTGCTGAAAGTTTCAAGTGCAGCAAAATGAAATCCAGTGGCAGTAAACCCACTCTGAAACAAGGGTTTAGAAGCCAAATAGACCAAAAATGTCCATCTAAACCACGAGGCTTGTGTTCATTCAGCAGCTTTGACTAGGAACCTGATACATTCAAGACGTCTTTGAAGGCCCGTAGCTGGATGGAAAGGGCCCGTGTGTACCAAAAGGTGTTTCTTTTATGTCACAGGAACAAAGTGAGTCAAACCTTGATAAGCTTTGTAGAATTTGCTGGATCAAAGCTTGGAGCAGGTGAGATCTGTAGATAAAGCTAAGAATGGAGTTTGGTTCTGGGTATAGGAGTTGTTTTCAAAAGGGTGGTCAGTTTTGACTGTTTGACTGAATACACTGAGATCTTGATTTCAACTTCACTGCTTTTAGGCATCTTTGCATTTTGGTTGGTCACATTCAGAGGTATTGATTCCCACCCACGCCCCCGCCCCGCCCCCCATAACCAAATCTGCCATGTTGTTGACTAGTGTCAAGGATGTATGTGAAGTTGACCTTGTAGGTCTAAACAGAATGGCTGAAATAAAATGGTGGATGGGAAGGTTTTAGCTGGCCATGGTTACTGGAGTGGGGAATCCGTTTGCAGACCCAGTAGGGGTAGGAAAGAGAAAGGGGAGGTTGACAGTGGAGAAGAGATGGGATGAAATTCCTCCTGTAACTGTGAACTGAGGTGTGACAACCTAGCTTTGTGTCTTTTGGATCAAGCAGGTCTGGTGACACCTCCTGTCTACAGCGTCATTCTCCATACAGACATCTGTAGGTTTAGGGCCGTAATAAAACATGCCTGACAAGATGTGGCATGTGGAGCTGATTGAGCTTGTAAGAACACAACAATAGAGTAGGGATTCTGTCATGCCGCCCTCCTCCAGCCCCTCAGCAGCACTGTGGGAACTCAAGTAGCCTGTTGACCTGGACTGCCCCCATACTGCTGCCATCTTGGTTGTAGAGTCAGCAGTGGGGGTGAAAGCCGTGGAGCCTTTGGATCTTAGCACTGCAGCTTAGCAGCTGTGCGACCTCGTCGTAATTACAGAACCTTTCTAAGCCTCAGTTTCCTCACTTGCCTGAAATGATAATAACACCTCCCTTGCAGGGTTATTATTTTTTATTGAAGTAAAATATATATAACATAAAATTTACCACTTTCACCGTTTTTTTTTTTTTTTTTTTTTTTTGGCCACGCCATGCAGCATATGGGATTTTAGTTCCCCATCCAGGGATAGAGCCTGTGCCCGTTGCATTGGACACACAGAGCCCTAACCACTGGACCGCCAGGGAATTCCCACCACTTTCACCATCTTTAAGTGTACAGTTCAGTGACATTGAGTACATTCACATTGTTGTCCATCTGTCTGCAGAACTGTTTCATTTTCCCAAACTGAAAACCTATACCCAATTAAACAAAAATTCCCCATTCTCTCCCCTAAAAGAACTGAGATTTGAACCCAGGATTTTTGGCTCCATGGTGTCTTTTCTACCACATCACAACTCAAGAGGGTTTGCTGTCTTAAATGTTGGACATATCCTAAGAATCTGTTATGTTAATTGGTACCATCTACAAAGATGCATTTTTCTCAGTGAATGCGTACCCTATTCCCTGATCTGTCACTAAGGGTGGGTTGAGACTTAGGAAAAATGAGGCTTGCTATTACATTCTGCTGAAGTTCTCGCCGATGACGACACTCTAGATCCCCCGGGAAGAGTGACCCATGGATGTCCTGCCCACACCTCCAACTTACAAACTAAAATCAAATTCTAAGAGAGGAGGAAATGGAGGAATTGCTTTCCCCTCCACTTGAACCCCAGCCTGCTTCCTGATTTGTTCTTCTTTCCTTGTTATAGAGCTTGCAAGGCTAGACTTCTGTCTGCGGGGCACTGGAGCATTTCCTTGCTGCTCAAATGGAAACCGTGCTCTCTGTTCTTATTCCCACACGCTTTTGCATCTCTCTGTGCTGAACTCCACCAGCAGTCTCCCAACCTGTCTTCTTCTTCCTCTCTCCTGGTCAGCCTCCATGTGCTGATGGGTTTTCTTTCCTGCAGTTCAAATATGATCACCCCACTTCCCTATTTGAAAACCCTCCATGGCTCCCCATTGCTGCATAATAAACCTCAAACTCTGCCAACTAGCATTCTAACCCTCTTCCAGCTGGGCTCATTCTGAAATGTGTGACCCCTTTCATTCTCCCTCTACTCTCCCCATAGACTAACCAGGAAGCCAGGACCCTACAGGAGGCAGGAGGCGAGGAGAGAGAGAGAGAGAGAGAGAGAGAGAGAGTAGCCAAGAGGAAATCCCTGAAGGCTTCCTGGAGGAGGGTGCAGGATAGAGACAAAGTAAGCCAAGGGCCAAAGGCAAGGCTGAGTGAGTGAATGAACTTGGGATGAAATTTTATGAACAAAGGTCTGTAGAGCTAGGAAAGGGGAGGAAGGCAGTGTTCACTGAATAGACTGAGGGAAAAAATAGAATTAACCACTGAGCAGATTGTTGAATTGAGCAGAGGAATCTTTAAAGAACCCCAGAGAGTGAAATGTCTTAGACCCTGCAGGGCTAATTTTTGTTTTCAGTGTTGGAAGGCAGCGTTGCTTCTTGAATATACACACGTTCAAGTATTTACATGCTGAAAGGCACCCAACAGATTACCTGGCATAAGCCTTTGCATTAGGGCAAGTTATTTACCCTCTCCCTTCGCAGTGTCCCTATCAGGAAGAGCAGGATAAAAATAGATACTTCCTTAAACTTAAGATAACCTCAGTTAAGCTGCAACTTTAATTTTTCGTACCACTAAGGAAAAAAATCCTGCCAATGAAACTGTGACATGCTTTTCAGAGATGTTAAAATGTGGGGCACAAAAGGATTGGCCACAGAATTGAGTCTAGAATTGTCCTAGAATCAATGAAATACAGTATCTACTTCGTAGGGTTACTGTGGACAGTGCTGGACACGCAGTAATTACTCAGACAGCTGTGGTGATATTGATATAGAGAAGGAAGCAGGTCTGGAGGCTGTAGTGTCTAATGACTTGATGCAAGCAAAAGCTATCAGGGAAGTGCTCTTTTTGCAGAGTTTGCAGATCTCAGACTGGCCGGGTCTCCGGACAGGCGAGAGCCCCTGTTGCCTGTAATTCCGTGTTACTGCAGGCTGTGACCGTGTATGCTTTTAGGCATGATACAACCCAGTGGTCATCGAGCTTTTCCAAGCCTGAGGGGAGCAAAGGGCTCAATTGCAGGGCCTGGCCTCTAATATCGCCTTAGCCCTGCGCGCTGATCTATACATTCCCAACCATTAGAGAGACATTTTGTAACCATAATGGTCCAGTGCAGGCCAGAGTGCCGGGTGCTACCAAATTAAAGGCCAGTGAGAAGCTGCTTGGAGAACCTAGCCTCTGGCGCTTGTGGTCGAGAAGCCTTTATGTAGCGACAGGCCTTGCTGGGAGGAGATGGCCACGCCTGTGCTCAGGCGACTTTAATTAGGGCCGTAGACTTGGTTGCCCTGTGATGACAGGTTGAAGTAAGGTCTGTGGTTCTATGTCATGAAATCACTCCTGGGAAAAGCCTAGCAAAACTGTGGGTGGCACCTTGGGGATTCAAGAGAGGGTGGCCCTGCAGCGCTGGCCCCTGCCCGCCATACCCCACCTGTACTGCACCTGCTCGTCACGCTCAGGTGTCGAGTTTCTTCCCGCAGACCCAGACACAGGGTTCCTTCTGTGCTTTGCTTACGGTCTGCAAACACCACTCGGCCATCCCCGCCTCGTCCTTGGTCTTTTGGACTCAAGCTGGGCACCACCTCCCAGAAGGCTGTCCATGATCCTCACTCAGCCCCTGTGCTCCTGAGATGCCCTGGCTTATCTCTTTTGTTGTGTTTTTCTATCATAATTTTCTCTTCTCTGTGTCTTTGCATCTTACTTATCTTTGTGTCTACTATGCTTGGCACATAGTAGGCTGTTTACAAAAGGGCACTGGAGTGGACAAAGCAGAATAGCAAAGGTGATACTCTGAGCGTCCTTGTAGGAGGAGGAAGGGAAAGGCAGCTCTTGAATGCAGATGAATAGTGACCACATGGGCAGGGGAGCCAAGAAAGGGAAGAGAATTCACCAGGTCTGCTGCAGTAAGGAGTGTGGGGGAAGGGAGGTGAGGGCCCTTACTTGACGTTGATGGGGGCACGGCTCGGGTAGGTGGATGATTCAGGGCTGGTCGTGCACACGTGAACCTAGGTTCCTATTGGCCTCCTGAGTCCCCAGTCCTGCCCTTGGAGGCTTTGGGAGGAGGGGGCTATGGACCATTCAGCGCGCACCAGATGCTGGGATTTTCTTCACTCCAGGGAAGAAACTCCCCTGCACCTCTTTGCCGGGGCCTCTGGAAGCAGAGGGCACCTGAGGCTACAGCTTTCTCAACAAACGTGCGGTGTTCACTTAGCGTGAGGTTTTAGCAGGTGGCCTAAGGAGACCTCCAAGCGCAGTGTGCTGCTAATTCCCAAAAGGGAGTTTCGGGCTGCGGGCACTCCTTCTTTCCTGAAGAGACGTGCTCACAGACCTCAGGGTGCAGGCCAGCGTTGGCTGCCACTTTCTGGAGACCACGTAGGCAACTCCTGGCACAGTGGCCCCAAGCGGTGGTGTCAAGTGGGGGACCGGACATCCAGTGTCCTCATGTGGCTAAAGAGAGCAGCGACCCCTCCGCTCCGAAATGGCTCAGCGTCATGGCTCTATCCACTTGGACCCTTAGGGAGTAGCCCGCTTTGTATTACGGCAAAGTGCTGTCAGGGTTAGAAAAGCTGAGGGTGGGAAGGGAGTTATTAGTGCTTACAAAAAATTTTTAAAAATCCCTGCACTCCACTATTTATAAATATTATAACAATAGCTTGATTTTACTCTCTGGAGCAGAGGTGCTGAACTTAGTGTCAGAATCACTTGGGTGGCTCTTTGAAAAGTACGCGTGCCAGACCCTGTCTTCAGAGGTAGTTCAGGAGGTCCGGGACAGAGCATGGCTCCTGAGTATTTTGGAAAGGGTGATTGTTATGGGTGCCTAGATCAAGAACCACTGCCTTAGGTGGGAAGGCTTCTTGGTGACAGAGACTGAGTCCTGTGTGTATCTTGGGGTCCCCTGCTCTACCTGGCATGTAGTACCTTTTATCATTCACTCAGAAATGTTTATGGAACACCTGCTGTGGGCCAGGCCCTGGAATACCGTGCTGAGCACCACTGTTGTTGGTACTTCTGGAGCTTCTCCCTGGAGTGGGGGATCCCTTTTTGTGTTAGATGCAAGGAAGTGTGGAGACAGGCTTCTCTTCATTCTCAGGCATCCTTGGATCCTGGACTGCCCGGGTACCATCAGGGAGGTACCAAGTGTCAACAGCATGGAGGTTACCCCCTTTCCCACAGTGAACCTGGAGCCCGGCTCACCAAGAAGGGACCCCTGGAATATTGTCAATCTTAGCAAATGGGGTAAATAGATCTAAAACTCCAACCATGACTTTCCCATTAAGACTAAAGAACAGAGCCTGCAGACAAGACTGGGATGGATCCTGCCCCTTTAGTGTAAAAGGAAACCGAAGTTGGCCACCTCTTTCATTTTCAAGGCTTGTCTCTTCCATCCACTCCTTGTATTCGAGGGTTAGTACTCGGTATTCGTGGGTTATGTACTCGGTAAACATTTCTTGAGCACCGACTAGACACAGAGGGCACGAAGATGAATGAAGCACAGCCCCAAACCTTAAGGATTGCTTAGTCTAAGTTGGGAGACAGACACATGCAAAGAAGCGTAACAGGTTCTGAATGTGTGTTGCGCAAACTGTGAACAGGCTCATCACTGAAGTGGCTTTGGTGGTTTCAGTGAATAGGGGAATCCTTTATGGGGCTGTGCTGATCCCCAGGTCCCCCCGGCCTCATCTGTGAAGGATGAGACTGGTCCAGGAAGGAAGCCTTGCACTCCTCACCTGTGTGGGGGAGGCTCTGGTTTATGTTCTCTCAGTGGTGTCTGCCCCCGTGGCTTTGCTAGGATCCCACTGTTTGACCGTTTGGCCAGTTTTCCTGCGTGATGGTCATGTGCATAGTCGCAACTTCAGGGTTCTTTTTGAATTAGCCTGAGACAATAGTAGCTTCTGTTTCTAAGAGGGAGCGCTCTGGTGGGAACTGGGGATGATGAAGCTTGCTCTTTGTGTAGATACTGTAATAATCGGCTTGTGCAGGCATGAATTGTTTGCAAATATCCATCTGTTTACAGGACCGAAAAACCCCAGAAGGAAATAAACTGACATATATAATTTTTGGAGTTGTTTCTGGGTGGTGGGTTTTATGGGTGTTGGTTTCCCAGCCTTTTTACGTTTCACTGTTCCCCTTTGGTGTTGGAAAAAGCGATCAACTTTATTTTAGAAAACAGGGATGTGTTAGTGAGTTTTTCTTACGGAAACTCTTTTTCCTCAGAGGGTGAAGGTTCTGAGTAATAAACAGTTCTACTGACCAAACTCATCCGCCTGCCCTCTGGCATTTTGCTTGGGGGCTGTTTCTGGTTTTTCCTGTTCACCAATCTTGGCTCCTTGTCCCAGTTTGTCTCTCTAGATTAAAAATGGCCTCAGGGCTGAGAGGTGGCACCTTTTAGAGGACAGAGTGTGATCCAGATTAATTGTGTGTACGTGTACCTGTGATGTACACAGGTACGTGTACCTGTGTACGTGTACCTGTGATCGTGCCTGCGATCACAGGTGCCTTTAGGGTGTCAGTCCCTCATCCTTTTGCCCTCCTGGAGAAGACACTGAAAGAAGCCCCTTCACAGAGGGGAGAGCCGAGATATCCCGGGGAGGGGGTGGACCCAGGAGGAAGGGAGGCGTGGAAGAGTTCGGGGGCTTCTGGGATTGAACTAGCTCGAAACTGTACCACGTGCAGAATTTCAGAACCACTGGTGTCATATGCACTGAGAACGCGCTTCACAGAAAGAAGTATTGTGACTGTGTGGATTCCCTCATGAAGCCATGGCCTCATTTTTGGCCAACGGTGGGAGGCATGTGGGAGGGGGTTAAGCTCCAACCCAGGAGGTGCCGTTCTTTTGGAGGGATGGGGTAGTGATCTGTGCTGTTGTGGGAGAGGCCTTGCTGGTTTATTGCCGTGATCTTGCCTCCCCTGTTTAAGGGTGTGTGTGTGTGTGTGTGTGTGTGTGTACTTCTTTCTAAATACCAAAATATACCTTCTAATTATAAACTTGTGTCGTTGGTTCCCTGCCCCCTCCCTCTGCTGTTGACTTTCTTTTTTTTTTTTTTTTCTGCTGTTGACTTTCTGTGGGTTAAAATGCTTCTTGTTTAGGCCTTGTGTTTCTGGGGCCCAGCCTATTCTAACCCGCTCCAATGATTATTTGTGCTGTTTTGAAACCTAACTCTGGGCTGCCAGGTGCCTTTTTATCTCCCGCAGTTGAGCCCAGGAAGAGTAGGGCTTTTCAAAGTTCTTTTCTGACGTGGCTGTGGGTGGATGCTTGGGACAGTTGTGTGGTATCTACCTGGTTAGAACGGTCATCCCACCTGCCACATTTGGCATGGGGAACGAGGCAGAGCCTTTGAGTCTGTGAAAATAGAGACTGTTTCTAATTCTCTGTGGTTTTTGTTATTCAAGCTCCTTGGGAAATGGAGCACAAAGTCTGGTTTTAACAGACACGCAGAGAGAGTCAGCAGGAGGCATTATTCCTTCCAGTGGTGTATATGTGGATGTATTTCTACTTATGTAGTTATTTTATTTGGACTCTCATTTAATTCTATGTTCAGGACAGCTCTCACTGCCTGAAGTTGATTTAATTGTTCCTCATATAAATATCCATACCTTTCTTTAATGTCAGAGTATTTTAGTTCATTCTGTTTCTTCTGTATATTTCATTAATTTTTCAGGATACAGGTTCCCTGCACATCCATCCATCCACCTACTGTTCACTCAGCAGGCATTTGAGTGCCAGCTATGTGCCAGGCATGGTGCTTGATGCTGCTGATTTGAAGATGTGTGGGTCCCAGGCCTCTTCTTCAGGGACTTGGTCTAGATGGACATATCCCTGGGAAACCAGCCCCAGGGAAAATGGGGTCCAGGGGCTGGAGGGGCTTCTGTAAGAGGGCAGGGAGGGCACCCAGGTGGGAGTGGAGTGGCCCAGGTGGTGTCCCATCAGTGTGCTTAGGGAGAGGATCCAGATGATGACCAGGTACTTTTATGTGGTCTCTTTTGATACTGTGACCACTGTATTTTGTTTCCTTCCAAGGATTTCTGTGGACTTTATAATGTAACCAATGGGAACAATTTGGTTTAAGTGTATTGGCTCTGTGCTTCTGAAGTCAAATCATAATTCTCAGCCTTAATCTCCTGAGAAATGAGCTGAGTAGCTCCATGTGATTTTTAGGTAGCTTTTCTGGAGTAAGCCTAGAGTGGTGATCCATGTGTTGTGATCCAAGTGTTTTGCTTTATTTAAAGGGAAACTTTCCTGATATTGTCAAATAAAGGCACGCCATATCTATGATCATTCCTGAGATGCAAGTTACTGAAATGGATTAAGACTCATGGGGAAAATTTAATAAATGGTAACTTTCAGACACACAGACTCTGAGCTCTTAAATCAGTGTGGTAATGGATACCATTTGGCTATTATTAAAGTTGCCCTAATGTCAGAAATAACTTTTCTGAACAGGGCAGAAAGGTCATTTTCATAGCAAATTGTGGAATTCATCTCTGATCATCCATGATTCTAGTTATATCAGGTCCTTAACCAGTGTTAAGTTCTTGTAAAGGAATTATTTATCAGAATTAAATTGATAGATTGTTAGCGTATATAACAAAGTTCAAAATCACTGGGGTTTATTCAGATTCACTTGAAATAATGCAAAGATGGTGTCTTATTCAGTTCGGGCTGCTGTAACAAAAATATCATAGACTGGGTGGCTTAACCAACAGAAATTTATTTTTCATAGTTCTGTAGGCTGGAAAGTCCAAGATCAAAGTGCCAGGCAGTTTGGTTCTTTGTGAGGGGCTTCTTTCTGATTTGCAGATGGACACCTTCTTGCTGTGTCCTCACATGGCAGAGAAAGATCATGTCTCCTGTGTCTCTTCTTATAAGGGCACTAATCCCATTTGTGAGGGCTCCACCCTCACGATCTAATTACCTCTCAAAGGCCCTACCTTCAAATACAATCACACTGAGGATTAGGGCTTCGATATATGAATTTTGGGGATCCACAAACATTCAGCCATAGCAGTTGGAGAGGGACTTCATTTCATAATGCTTGTTGTAACCTGACAACTTGAAATGGGTCAACAGTGAGATTTTAGGGTGGGTTCCACCCCACTTGCGGATGCACATGTGAGCCGAGGGTCTCATGCTTCATTTATGGAGGTAGGTACCTGGGGGTCCTGTGCAGTCCTGGCTCCTGGTTAAATTTGGATTGGACAGTTGCCTTGTCCACAGTGTATGTGCTGTAGGCTTGGGGCTGACCCCGGAACCCTCTTTGGCACAGTGTTGCTGATGCGTCTTTGTGTCTTCACACTCTGTTTTTGCTCTGTGCAGAGGGAACTAGCCTCTGTTCACACCCAGTCCATCTGTGACTGTGTCCTTCTTCTCTCTCTTTTTTTTTAAGCTGACTGCCTTTAGTCACGTGTCTAGAGAAGAAGGAAAACCATCTTTCTGTTCTAATTTTCGTGACTTCATTAAAAAAAAAACTTTTTAGTATGGAAAGCAGAAAGCTTTAATCTTCATCTTTGACTTTTGCCAGGCAAGTCCATGTCCCAGGACATGGTATAAGTTGAATATTGGTGGAGTTTCATGGACTCTGATTGTTCTCACCTGTGTTGAGGGCACTGTGGTGACCCCTTCTTGCTCTGCTGACGTCAGGAAAGGGATATGTGACTCCATACTCGGGAATTCTATGGACCTCTAGGCCCAGCTGTGGGAGTCAGAAGTCCCAGGCACCCAGAAATGCCTTTCTCTTTGTCCAGTTGGCTGTGGCGGCAGAGTCAGTGTCTCTCACGTTGCCTTTTAGAACCATTTGCAGTGACTTCAGGAACAAAAGCTTCCCTAGAAGGGGTCAGTAGACTTGATTTGTAGGCCAGGCAGAGCTCTGTGGGCCCTCCTGGCAGGTGCCCAAGCCTGGGTGTCAACAGTTAGAGCTGCAGTGATCAGTCCTCTCTCATGATCGCATCATTTTCCAGGCCACATTCTTCTTCTGCAGAGCAGAAGAGGGAGGATGGCGTGGTGCTTCACTCGGGAAGTGGTTTTATGATTCAGAATCAAGTGCCTAACTGATCTTTGAGCCTTATTATTAGACTCTTAGAAGTATTGGCATCGGAAAACCAGAGCCCGACACCCTGTTCTATTACTTTCTAACTTTGTGGCCTTCAACAGCTTATCAGTGTTACAGGCAGACCCCGGAGGTATTGTGGGTTTGAGTCCAGACCACTGCAATAAACCAAACATTGCAATAAAACGAGTCACATGAATTCTTTTGGTTTCCCAACACACATAAAAGTTACATCTATGCTCTACTGTAAGTCTATTAAGTGTTATAATAGCATTATGTCTAAACAACAATGTATGTTCCTTAATAAAAAAATACTTTATTGCTAAAAAATACTATCAATTGAGTCTTCATTGAGTCGTAATCTTTTTGCAATAGTAACATCAAAGACCCTTGATCGCAGGTTACCATAACAAATATAATAATGAAAAAGTTTGAAATACTGCAAGAATTACCAAAATGTGACACAGAGGCCCAAAGTGAGCAATTTTTGTTGGAAAAATGGCACCGGTAGACTTGCTCAACGCAGGATTGCTACAAACCTTCAATTTATGTATATAAAAAAGCAATATCTGTGAAGCGCAATATAACGAAGCACAATGAAACGAGGTGTGCCTGTATTTGAGCCTCAACTTGTTCTTTTCTAGAACGTGCAGAAGAGACTACTTCTTTAGTTGAGACGTGTTAAGTGAACCATAAAGGCTATTCACGTTAGTTATCAGGTTTGCTAATAGGTAGGTTACATTGTGCTCCTCACAGAATTGTCATGAGTTATGCCCTCCCTTTGTTAGTACAGCATCTGAGACCTAGAAAGTTTCCCAGCTGGTTAAAGTTACCTTGTTAGTAGTGATTGAACTGGGTTTAGGGTCAAGGTTCTTGGTGTTCTTGGCATAAGAATATGTCATGTGGTTTAGTATGAACCTTTGTTTATACTTGATGGAACTCTTGTTTTTCTTAAAACTCTCTATAATTTTGATTTATCCTTTCTCGTGATCTATGGAGAGGGAAGAAGGACTTCTCTGCTATATAATTGAATGCGCTTTGCATTTACAGACGCTGTTATCCCCATGGAAAGCGGCAGAGACTGAGGGAGAGGCAGGGACTTTTGCTCCTGTTACGCTTCTCAAGACAGCGCATTCTTTCTTTGCTAATGACGCGTTTCTTTTAAATGAAGACTGGATGGGAGAAGAGGGTCAAACGTTTAAATATGGGTTAATAATTCATTTGGCAGAGATCTTCATCCTCAGGATGTTCTTGGCAACTGTCCTCAGGAATGCCTCAGGCCTGTCCTTCCTTTCTGTGGAGTTGAGGCTGCTCTGTTAGCTGGCCGGTTAGTGACGCCGATACACCTCATTACCCTCGTGTTGTGGGGTAGTGGTAAGATATTTCCGGAGGCATCCGCCCAGCAGTAGGAGCTCTGGAATGCAAATAACCTGAGACGTTGCTGCTCTTCCTCAGTCTGTGATAGGAAAGAGGATTTCTCTGCAGCCAAGGCCTCCAGCTGCCTCCTGATGGGCACTGGGGAGTGGGGGTGGGGGGCGGCGGATCAGTGAGTTAAGATTATTTTAAGTTTTCAGCATTCTTTGAGAGCATGTTACTTCTAGTGGCTCTGTGGACTGTAGACCTCCCCCAACATTGTCACAGAAAGTCATACATGTTGTATGTTCTAGGAGGAAAGGAGTATTTTTATGCATAGTAATGTTATGAAGGCCTGTTCTGTACTGTTTTAAAGATAGCACATATCATGGATGGACCTAGAGATTATCATACTAAGTGAAATAAGACAGAGAAAGACAAATATATGATATCACTCATATGTAGAATCTAATTTTAAAACATGATACAAATGAACTTATTTACAAAACAGAAACAGACTCAGATTTCGAAAACAAACCTATGGTTACCAAAGGAGAGACGTGCTTGGGGGGGGTGGGATGGAGGGATAAATCAGGAGCTTGGGATTAACATACACACACTACTATATATAAAATAGATATTCAACAAGGACCTACTGTATAGCAGAGGGAACTCTACCCAATATTCTGTAATAACCTATACGGGTAAAGAATCTGAAAAAGAATGAATATATGTATAACTGAATCACTTTGCTGTACACCTGAAACTAACACGATTTTGTAAATCAACTCTACGCCAATAAAATTTTAAAAGAAAAAAAAGATAGCACGTATCTCCTTTCCCTGATGTTCTACCAACATAGTTGTAATGAAGAAAAACGTATAAAAGCCACAGCATGTGGAAAGTTATTAGCCGGCCTTTTTCTTTTCAAGATGGCAGACTAAAGCCACACGGCGTACTTGGCATAACTTTGAGCCGAAGCCTTTCTGTACTGTCCCCAACTGTCAGTGCACAGAGGGCTGCTGGTTACCCCCTTGTTGGCCCAGGAACCAGTCTGCGCCTTCCTATCAGATTCAGCTTTCTGAATTCCCACCCCATCTCCTTCCCCACTCCCGTCTGCCTTGTGCTTGTGCGCCATCCAGGCAGTCCAGATAAAGACCAGCCCCCATGTATCTGGGCACAGAACGGAATATGTCTTGGCTTTAAATCGGTCACTTTTTTTTTTTTTTTTTTTTTTTTTGGCCTCGCTGTGCAGCATGCGGGATCTTAGTTTCCTGACCAGGGATCGAACCCATGCCCCCTGCAGTGGAAGCGCGAGCCCTAACCACTGGACTGCCAGGGAATTCCCCAGTCACTTCCTTTTGAAAGTTTGCCCCCAAATGGACCGATAGCTTGGAATACAGGTGGTCCAGGTGAGGCAGAGAATTCATTTCGGTCAAGCCATTGATGTGAACGAGATTGCAGAGATTAACTCCTCACAGGTATCTCACACAAGGGCAGAACTTCAGAGTGTTTAGGTGGTTATTCATTAAAGCAGAACCAACGGGATCAATGTTTGGAAAGCACTTTGGGTGGCAGTTATTACAGATTCCTATCCAGTTTTGAAAGAAAGGGTCACTGTCTTAGTATGTCCATTGGAGGTGGAAGGAGGAGGTGGGTGTGTCCTAAAGGCCTCTAGACTAGAGAAATACTGCTTATTTTGTACGTTTAGTTAAGAGGCATGCTTGGTGTGCCTGTGACTATCTTTTTGTTTTTTCTTGTGCTATTCCTCACATCCCAGTTAAGGATGGGAAGGGGAACATTGGACTGAATTGGTGAGACTCTGTTGAATTTCCTACATCTCAGAAATTTAGGGCTTATTTGGAGGAAGCAGAGCTGTGCTGCCTTCTAAAACAGTTTTGATCTTAAATTATGCGTAGACTACAACGGTGGTGACCAAATAGATATATGGTTGTGTGTGTGTATGTGATATTTAATATTTCAAGACCCCATGACTGGACATCTAGATTTGAGGCTTCCGTCTGCTATTATCTGTGTGATTTCAGATTATTCCACGTACATTTTCTGGGTCCTCAGTGTCCTCATCTGTCAAGTTGGACAATGAAACCACTCAGGTCCCTTCCTGTTCTAGTAAATTAACAAGGGAAATGCTGGGCCTCCTGCATATGCCCTGCGTTTCCCAGCCATGGTAGCCTTTGCTGATTTACTAATGTGCTGTGTTTGTAGGAAGGAACTGTGTTTTTCCTATGTATTGTTTAAAGGAGCACACTCCTTGCACAGACCATGGTATAGAACTGCCCTGTCCCATACTGTAGCCACTGGCCATGTACAGCTCTTGAGCACTTGAAATAAGACTGGTCTTGATGGAGATATTTTCCAGTGGAAATCACATACTAGATTCCAAAGACTTAGTATGGGGAAAGAAAGAATTAAAATAACTCTTGAATAATTTGTATGTTGGTTTCATATGGAAATGGACAATATTGTAGATATATTGGGTTACATAAAACATTTTATTAAAATTATTTTCACACCATCTCTTTTTATGTTAATGTGGTCACTAGAAATTTGAAAATTACTTATGTGGCTTGCTTAATGTTTCTCTTGGACATTGCTAATGTATAAGTACATTCCTGTACTGGGTAGGAAATTAGAATGTCTATTCTCTGGGTCTCATCTAGTTATTAAAGAGTTTATGATTATGGATAGACAGGGAGGGAGGATATGGAGAAGGGACCCCCAGGGATGGTTGAAATGGGTGGAACTAGCAGGAAAGGGCTCCAGGGGCAGGTGGCCTTTAGACTGAGTTTTGAAGCTGGGGAGTGAAAATCCTTTAGGGAAAAAGGAAACAGAATGGGGCCCTCTCTGACAGACAGGCATGGCCCACGCCCGCCACCGAGGAGGAACAGGGGTCTGGGAGACAATCACAAAAGAAGCTCCCCCTCTAGGATGGCGTGTGTGGCAGCTCTGAGACAGGAAAGGGTGAAACCCAGCAAACAGGAAGTCAGTGGGTCCCCTAATCCGGGGATCAGGGTGACCCAGGCTCAGTGCATTTTCCTGTCCTTGTGCCCCTTGGGCGATTTAGCAAGTTCTTCCTGAGGAGGGTTTTTTCCTGCTGGGTGTCAGCGGGGACTGTGCAACTCGGTGGAGACTCAGGTCCAGATTGGCTGAAATAACTGCTTTTCTTGTGAAGGCTTTCACATTGTTCTTATCTGGTCTGTGGTTTCAGGGAAGGGCTCTTCTACAGTCAGAATTCTAGAGAAATGTTTTTAATGTGACATGTTCCCAACTATAGTCATCTCTGGCCAAAAAAAATGGGCCACGAGGACCTTGTTTGGTAGCTCGAAGCAGGTGGAGCTAAACAGTGTAACTTCTGTGAGCGTGCTATGTGTGTGTAACAGAAACGCTCTTTGAGGGGGCGTGTCCTACTCAAGTTCTCGTTTTAGACTTCCTCGCATGACCAGTGGGTGCTATCAGCTTTCTTTGTGGCATGTTATCAGCTTAAGCCATGATGTCCTTTGGAAAAAGGCTCTTGTTGCCTGGTGCTTTAACACAACCTAGGAGGTGGCTTTTCTTTAGATCATAATTTTAAAAACTTGCCATACGTGTGTTTGGGTAATGACAGTGTGAATGAGAAAGCAGAGGTGGTCCAGAGATTTGGGTTGAAGTCAGATAGACTTGATTCAGCAGATGGCCAACATTTAATGGATTCATACTTGGTGGTAGGCACTGTCCTGGGCACTCTTCAGGTATTAACTCACTTAGGCCCTCATGACAACCCCATGTGCTAGGTTACTGTTTTTTCCATTTCACAGAGGAATGGACTTGGGCAGAGGGAGGTAAATTGACATCCCCAAGGTCAACAGCTAGTAGATGGGCACCCATATTAGCTATCAAGGTCCTGCTGGCCCCAGCGATGGATGTGGAGTGGTGGATAAGTCTGATAGCTGTGATTTTGCTGCTAGGTCATACCGACTTTCTGAGCCTCAGTTTCCCCAACTCTAAAAACTGGTACCCAAACCCTGCCTACTTTATGAGATTTGTTTTTTAGGGTCAGTTGCCCTGACATAGGGAGATGTCATGTTAATGTTTGGAGGCAGTCTGGGGTGGTTGAAGGTTGAGTGTGTGCGTGGCTCTGGTTTGTAAATGTCCAAGAAGATGGGGTGGAAACGGGAGGGCAGGAGTGGCCGGGGAGGAGACACGGCTGCCCTGGCCTGGGACGTTGTCGTGATTTGGTTGTGTTGGACACCACATCTTGGTGACCTGGTTCCTTGTCATCACTATGTGCTCTGGCTGGAGTGACCCCCTCCTCTCAGCATGAAGCAACAGGAGCCTGATTTCACAGCCCATTAAAATGCCGTCTCCTCACCTCCCTGGCTGGCCCGTGGTATGATTTGGTCACCATCTGGGGGTCCCCTGTTCCACTTGATGCCTGTTAATAAGGTTACACACAGTGTTTGAAGGCAGACTCTGGGTGGCTGGCTAAGCTGTGGTCTTTTCCATATCCAGGAGGTGGCCTTATCCATTTAGTATTGAAGGAGTTCATCCTCAAACAGTTCACAGTATTTGCCCCAAGCATAAGAACAAAATCCCTGAGCCTTTAACTTTCTATAACTTTCTAAGAGCATTGCACCCTTTCCTTGCATTATAGCTCTCTGAGTCTGTGATCTTTCGAGATCACAGCGAGAGGGACCTTAATGACTAAAAGTACTATCTCAGTGATTCACATTTAGTTCTAAATTCTTACTCAGGGAGCCGTGGTGGGTCATAAGCATTAATGGAGAACCTTGAAGAACCAGGCCTGGTTCTAGGGGCTTTTTATATATGCCTTCTTGTCTGAGCCTCACAACAGCCTTGTAAAGCTGGTATTGATGCCCTTATTGTATAGACAGAGGAGCTGCAGCCTGCCAGGGTCATGTGGTGGTCATGAAAACTGGTAAGAAGCAGGGCCCCAGCCCTCTGTCCACACCAGCGCATTGTTTAGGTAAGGGCTGCTTCCTGCTGATAATGGTATATACATCCTAGAGGTTTAAATGCTTTGTGCCATTTAGGGGAAAATTTTTCTGTAAAGGCCACAGAGTAAATAGTTTAGTCTTTGAGAGCCATCGCATCTCTGTCACAGCTGCCCAACTCTGCCATTGTTGAGCAAAAGCAGCCAAAGGAAATAGGTAAATGGGTGGGCCTGGCTGTGTTTCAATAAAACTTTATTTACAAACATAGGCAGTGGGCCTGAGTTGGCCTGCAGTATGTGGTTTGCCAACTCCTGATTAAGGGTTTAGTCTGAATGGAAATGGCTATTATTATTAGGACTATTACTTCCTGACACTTTTGGAAGATGGGATAACAGGTAGTTCACAAAAGATAGGAAGGAGTAACTCTTTTTTGGAGGAAATTAAATCACAATCCATTCTTGCTTGAGGCTGGATATCGTAGAAGCTGTGGGAGGGCTGGCTGTGTGTACCCCACAGCTTGGTGATTGCAGATGTGGACCCCATGGGTGTTGGTTAAATTAGGCATTTTTCATCGTGGCATAGTCCCAGCCATATGGTGTCTGTTTCACTGCAGGTCCTGCAGCCTTGGAGGTTTCACTTTATCTCACTTTGGCGATGAAATATCTCCTGGTCAGGAGCTGGGAGTGGATGCAGTTTGAGGGGAAGGTGGCTTTTGCTTCCTGCCTCCTGAACCTGAGACCAGGGCATGGGTGGCTGCTGGGCTTCCTTGGGAAATGTCACTGAGCTTCCCACTGGCTTTGGTGCAAAGGCCCCAAGCCTTTCCAAGTTACCGTATTTTCTGGAAACAGGGTGCACTCCTGTGGGTGCTAGTCTTGAAGTCTTGCTCAGGAGCTTGATGAGCTTCTTTGTGGGCCTGAGGAATTAGGGGAGGAGGGCAAAGTGAACTCTCAGTGAGTGGGTAATAGCTTTCTAATGGCTCTCTTCAGTATGAAAGGCTAAAACTCAATGGGCATTAGTCTTTTTTAAAAAAATAAATGTATTTGTTTATTTTTGGTTGTGTTTGGGTCTTCGTTGCTGTGCACGGGCTTTCTCTAGTTGTGGTGAAGGGGCTACTCTTGTTTTCTCATTACAGTGGCTACTCTTTGTTTCTCATTATAGTGGCTTCTCTTGTTGCGGAGCGCGGGGCTCTAGGCTCACGGGCTTCAGTAGTTGCAGCACGCTGGCTCAGTAGTTGTGGCTCATGGGCTCTAGAGCTCAGGTTCAGTAGTTGTGACGCACGGGCTTAGTTGCTCCACAGCATGTGGGGATCTTCCTGGACCAGGGCTCGAACCCACGTCCCCTGCATTGGCAGGTGGATTCTTAACCACTGTGCCACCTGGGAAGCCCGGCATTTAGTTTTTAAAGCACTTGGGAAACCTTGGTTCTGTTGTATCCAAATATTGCATACCATTTTCTCAGTAGTAGTTTAAGTTTGAAGGATTTGCCATTGGATTTCTTGCAGGTTGTCTAAATTATCAAAGTGTGGATTTAACTTGCTTTTAAAAATCAGTGAATGTGTAAGATATGCCTTATTTAAAAGATAATTTGAGGAACTCCAGGACTTATTTTTTGTGATCTAGGAAAATATGTTTAGAAAGCTTAAAAAAAAATTTCCTAGTATCTGATTATTTATTCCATTTATTTACAAAGAAATGCTGGTTAGATGTCAGCTATATTTATTATTGCACATTTTCCAGGTCATAAACTGTTTAATATAGAATTGACTAAAGATGAGATGGCAGAGCCATTAGGTTAAAGGACTAAAGCTTGTGAACTCAGCCTTGGTCATATTACCTTGGGAGGAAGGGAAGAAAATACAAAGGAAATGGATTCCTGGTTTCCTGAAGTTGAGGTTTCAGCTTGGCCCAGGACTGCCTTTAAAAAATGAATTAAGGACTCCCCTGGTGGTTAAGACTCCACGCTTCCACTTCAGGGGGCACGGGTTCGATCCCTGGTTGGGGAACTAAGATCCTGCATGCCGTGTAGTGCCGCCAAAAAAAAAAAAAAAAAAAAAAAAAGAATTAAATACAGTTAAAAAAAAAAAACCCACTGTCCATTAAGTGTATTTTGAATACATCATCATTTTTTCTAAATAGACATATTTACAGTGGGGGGTGGTAGTGGGGAGAAGTATAGCAGGAGCTATTGGGATTCGTTGCCTTAGCAGCTCTTGGTGGTACCACAGTCTCTTTGAAGTTAGGTGAGGGTCATTGACCTTTCTGCCCCTAGAGAGCAAAGGTCCTTGTGTTACCACCTGGGCTGAGGGAGAAGGACGCTGGGTTTTGTCTGTTTGGGAACTTGGACAACTGTTTCCATTGAAAGCTTAGAAGCTCTCAGAATAGTTAAGATGCATGTGGTCATTATTGCTTTCCGGGCACTTATGATAACGAGCTGAAGTCAAAGGTTTGAGCTTAAAATTGGAAATCATGCTGAGCTATGAGAGAGAAAATGAGACTTGGGAAAATAGTTAAAAAAATTTTTTTTGTAAAGGGGCATGCTTTAAGCTTGTGATTCCACAATGGATGCACATTATTGTAGCTGCTCTAAGATCAGTGTCATTAGGGTTCTTGTGGGGAAGAACAATTCTACCAGCCACCCTACATGTGTGGGAGCCCCTGTTTTGTCCTGTACACAGAAAGATGTATATTTTTGACAAACCCGAGAAAGTGTCTGAGTCAGGCGACCTTTTTTTCACCTTTGGGTCCCCAAGACCTATCACAATTGCCAACCTAATGGTCGGCCCCCCACTAATGTTTATGGTTAAAGAACTTCATGACATGTCTAACTTTAGCCAGTTTATTTAGACAGACACATCCTTAGAAAAATGACTTAAGGGGCAGACACATTTTCATAAAATGTTTTAAGTCCTCTTACAGTTACCACATCATAAACGGATGACTTAAAGTTTCCTCATCCCCTGTTTGAAATAATCTCCTGGTTTCTCCATAATATTCTGCCTTTAGTGTTCAGATGTCAAAGCCTTGCTCACAGACCCTGGAAGGTTTTTTCCCCCATTTTGATATTCACTTGTTAAAATTAGGTCTGGGAAATCCCCCACTTGCTGCTCAAGGGACCCCAGGTGGAGACAGCAGGTAAATGTTTAGACATTGGTACAGTTTAGCAAAGTTAGAGACTTAAATGTAATTTCCTTTTTCCTTCCTCTTAGTGAAAAAGATTAATTATGTTTACGTAATGCTAAAATTAAATTTTGGTAACATATGAAAATCAGACAGTTTGGAACTCAAATGGTGAAGATATCAAGATTCCACTCTTTAAGATCCGTTGTGTTATGAACAAATTTGTTGATTAGAACTTCTTTCTTAGCGAGTGAGCATTCTGCCATAGTCAGCCACTCTGGAGCAGGCAGTGGATCTCAGGGACTTTGGAGGACCAAGATGATTTCATCTGTGGCTGAGATCAAAGAAGACAGAGATAAGGTTGCCGGGGAAACCAGAAAGCTACAGAATTATGTGCTACTCACGCATTTAAATATGGTTTCGGTTTGGGAGCTCACACACACACGCATACGCACGCACACACACACACAAATGATCATACATACGTGGAAATGGGCAATGCCCATGTGCCCAGGTCTTCAAGGAAATGACCCCAGGCTTAATGTGTCTCAAACTGTAGGCCTAAGGGGATCATATTCTGTCCCCTCTTTCAGTGGGTTCAAGCATCAGCTACTAACAGTGCACTTCCAATTGGTTTTCATGAAGGTAGGCTGTGGAGATATCTCTTTCATGTACTTTCTCTCTCTCCATCACACACACTTCAAAACCTTCTTTTATACTCTTTTTATAGTTATTATAAAATATTGGCTATATTCCCCATGTTGTAAAATAAAGACATCCTTGTAGCTTGTTTTATACCTAATAATCTTCTACCCCTATACTCCCCCTCCCCCTTCCCTCTCCCACAAACTTTTTGATAACTTTTTTTCTAATTTTTAAAATAAATTCTTTGCACAGAATTTCAAAAACACAGAGCAGTTATCCTCTTACAAATGTATAAAAACCTTTAATTTCACCACCTGGAAATACCTAACATAATATTTTATTGTACTTCTAATATTTTCCTATAAATATATATATACATATATACATGCATATGTGTATAGTTCAACTGTGTGAATGCACAATATTTTAAATATATTAATATATTACACATAAAGCCTCTAAGTTTGGGGTACAGACTTTTTTTTTTTTTTTTGCGGTACGCGGGCCTCTTAACGTTGTGGCCTTTCCCGTTGCGGAGTACAGGCTCCGGACGCGCAGGCTCAGTGGCCATGGCTCACGGGCCTAGCCACTCCGCGGCACACGGGATCCTCCCAGACCGGGGCACGAACCTGTGTCCCCTGCATCGGCAGGTGGACTCTCAACCACTGCGCCACCAGGGAAGCCCTACATTTTAATTTTTACATTATATTGTAATAATTTTTTCGTGGCTGCAGAAACATGAACTCATGTGAACATGCAACTGTTTCTTCAGCCATTTCCCAGCTTTGATTTTATCTTTGTTCCCAGCATTCCAGTATTATAAATGATGCCACAGCAAGCATTCCTGTGCATTTTTTTTTGGGGGGCATATCTGATTTCCCTAGGTTAGAGTCCTAAGGTAGAATTACTGAGTCAAGGCACAAGCATTTTTAAGGCTTTTGTTCTTTATTGCCAAATGCTTTTTTTTGGAAGGATTTGGCCAGATACCCTCTCACTAGATGGAGAGTTGTCTCCTTTACACTAAGTGTTAGCAGTTTTTTTCACTCTGCCAAGTTTATTGATCGAAGATCCTTACTTTTTTTTTTTGCTAATTATATAGAGCAGAAGAATGATAGCAGCTACTATGGATTGAGGAGTTATTATGCAGGGAGTTCTGAGTCTGTTATGTATCTTTAGTTCTCACAACAGCTGTCTGAAATAGGTTCCACTATCCCCATTTCACAGATGAGGAAACTGAGGCTTAGAGAAACAGAGGCCGTTGACTGTTTTCATATTTTCTTTAAGTTACGTAGAAGAAAAGTGAGGTTGCCTTAAGAGACTCATTATTTCCCAATTGGGTGGGTTAATGCATATGTTACTAGCTGAGGAAATATCTGGAGTTTTAAAGCTCAGTGAGACCCACATGGGTTGTTGGAAGGAAGATGGGAATTAGCTGAAACTGAGAAGGGTGAGCTGACTTTGGCTCCTTTTAAAATTGAGATGTTTTTCTTCTGAGTATAGTGTCCCCTCCCAAGGTATTTTGGGTGTGTCTTCTTGAACTTTGAGCTTTTGTTTAAAAGAAAAAATCTACAGAATGAGCGAAAGCTTTATCTGCTGTGATTGATTCCATTAAAAAAACTTAAGATGTGCTGAGCTTAGGGCCTTCTATTCTGCCTGCTTTTTCATTCATACCACTTCCACCACAGAAAGTGTGTATTCTGTACCTGCTTCATTTCAGAGTTTAAACGTCTTTCCGGTTAACTGTGCATTTTATGAAATGCTAAGTATTGTACTTGAAATGCTAAGTATTGTACTTGAAATGCTAAGTATTGTACTTGAAACCACATGGTTGTCCTTCTGGAACTCTTTTCCTTTTAACCTTTTTAGACATGCTGTTTATTGAAAACAAAAGGTAAATAATTTAACTTTTTGCTGGATTTAGTTGTCTATGCATTTCTCTGCCCCTTGAAAAAAAACCACACTCATTCTCCTGTATCCTCATTCTCAGTAACTGCAATTGGAAGGAAGAGGGAAAAAAGATGTATCCACCAGTGAGCCAGTTCTTTTGTTTAACATCCGGGACTGATACTTTCTGAATTCTCTTCCGTTTGCCTCTCTTCCTTTTATCCATGTTGTTGATGAAATTAGAATTCATTCACCTTCTGGTGGGGGAAAACTCTGCTTCAGGATATAGCTTCTTGATTCATTTATTTGGGCTGTTTGAGCCAAGGAAGTTACTAAAATGAAGGGTTTTTAAAGTTCTGCCGCCACACCAGCTGTCCATCTGGCTCTCCATCTGTCCGTCCGTCCGTCCGTCCATCCATCCATCCATCCATCCATCTATCTGCAGTGCTTTCAACTTCGAAGCACGTTGCTAGCCTCTGAGGGAGAAAGGTACACAGGCAGAGAAGGAGCTCATGATTATCGAGCATTTCTATGTTCCAAGGCTGGGGCTGGGTGCTTTCTCTATATTCTTACTGAATTTTTGTGGCAGCTGCGTGAGGAACACTGTTTTAACCACTCATTCCAGGGATTGAGGCTCACAGAGGTCCTGGGGCTTGTGAAGGTCATGGTTACTTAGACCCGTGTTTGTTGGGGCTCACCTTTTCTCCTGCTCGAATACTGCTCTGCTTTCTGATGGCATCGCCCAGTGTTTGTCCCAAGGCACTTACAGGTGTGTGTGACAAACCCTATCTTAACTGGCCTCCAGTGGGCAGAGATGCTGCCCTCCCTCCCTGTGGTCCACAGTGGGGGTGTGATTGCTCCCTTGTCTGTCCCCTACCACATCTGCTCCCTCCAGAAGAGTGTGCTGTGCTTCCTGGTTAGTTGTGTTTTGTCCCCCAAAGTTGTTTTTACCTCTAGTACTTGCTTTTTGTAATTATGTAATTGAATGAAATATATTAATGGATGAATCCTGAGGGTGAAGAGACATGGTTTTTCTTGAAACTACATTGTGTGTTTTGGAAAGACTTGAAAAACAACTTATTAAAAAAAAATCCTGGTGTTTTAGGTATGGTTGAGCTGAATCGGTTTAAGTGAAGTGGTGGGGGGATGGTGGTGGTTAAAATCTAGAAGGATTCTTCTCTTTGCAAGTAGTGAAACTCTCCTTAAAGGAACTTGAAATCATACATTGCAGGGTGTGGTTTTTTGCTAGAAAGACCACAGACCTCCATACAGCAGATCCATACTCGAAAGGAAAGACCTTGGCCCTTTATCACAAGACTGAAGAATGAATGTTTTAAGTTAAAGTGTTTAAAGGGTGTATATAATTTCTGAGTCCTTTCCTGCTCTGACTTCTTAAAATAATCAAACAACCGTCACATCAGACAGGATAGTTTTTCTGCTGACCCAGAGTGACTGCATTTCCTTAGCATTGCCTCCAGTTGCTTGGTGGGAAATAGGCTCAAGAGGGTGAAAGAATAGGGAGTGGGCTGCCTGGGAGCCGAGAGAACTGGGTTCGTAGCCCAGCATGATCAGTTGTAAGAACTAAGGGAAGCCACTCAGTTTCCTCTTCTGTGAAATGGGATGAACAGCTCTTCTTCAGCACTGAAGTTGAGAAGGGTCCAGCTAGTAAACAGTATATGTGAAAGAGCCTTTCACATAGTAGGTGCTCATTAAATGTCAGCTCAGTGTGATAGGCTTATTATATTAGTCTGTCTTTATAATGTTTATCTCATTCACTATTATTATTAGTTTTGGGGGGCAGGCAGTTTAGCAGAAATCTTGTTCAATTAGGCTTCCCAGCTCCCAAGTTTATGCACATTTAGACAGTAACGGTCTTAACACTACATAGAAAAGAAATCTGTGAGGCAAGTTAATACTATCAGAAAGATCGTCTGTTTAATAGCATCTGCTTTTATGGCACTTTAGAGAAGCTTGTTTACAGAGTTCTGTTGTGAGAATTTTACATCCTCATTAAAGCAGGTTGCTCGGACTTCTGCTTGCCAACACCTTTTAACCTAGCTCATTACTGTATATGCATTTGAAAAATAGTAGTCCTTTTTTTGTTGTTAAAATGTCTAGTTAATACATCCATTTGTATCGCCAGTTCAGCCTTTTGATGAATTCAAAGTGGCCTTCCCAGTTAATTAAAATTCTTTACCTTGTGGGGGCTGTTTCTGTATTTCCGACATGATATTTATCACTTGTTTCCTTTTAACGTTAAGGCAATAATCACCGGTGATTAAGAAATGCATCACTGTGCTTTGCTACTCATTCTTTTGTGGCCTCGGGGTCCCTGTCACCCTCCTGTGTCCTGACCAAAGTGGCAGGAAGTATGTCTATGATGGGTGTTAATCTAAAAACTCCTAGGTTATTATAAGGGAAGCATTTGGGGGATATTTCAGCTTCATGCTTGAATGGTAGTAATTAGCTCTGTGGCCCTTTCTGTTCTCTTGGAGCACCGGGGAGACCAGAACTGCTCCGAGGCTGTGGGGACCGCAGGTGTCTGCTTATCCCATCATGGACCCTGCGGTTTCCTGACAGTGTTCTAGAGGGCACGGATCTCCTCCAGGGAAGGAACTTAGAAAATGGAATGTCTGAGTGTGATCCCTTTTTCTATTCCTTCTCTTTCCAAGCTTATTTTTTGGATGATTGGGGCTTCCTTTGAAGCTCCATTCAGCAGCGTTACTGAATTCTAAGGGCCAGTTTGGTTGTGGATTTGATCACAAATACTTCCGTGTACTTTCTTAACTATGTCTTCTCCACTGATCAAAGGGAAAGACCTTTAACATTGGGTAGCAGTGTTCAATCTTTAAACCTTTTGTAGTCATGACATTTGAAATTTCCTTAGATCTCTCTAAGGTTAAAAAAAAATTATGATTAACATCTTTATGAGATTTATTGTCAAAGGCTACATTCTCTGACTTAAAGGATAATACCATAACGTCAATGTCTTCTGCCCTAAAAAGATAGAGGAATCACGGAATTACATGAGAAGGAAGGGGAGGTTTCTCAGGTGATTTTTATTATGCACAGTAAAGCTTGGGAAGCGCTGTCCTAACTCCCAACTGAAATTAATACATCTCCTTTATAAAGTCCCAAACCTGTTTCACCTCCTGAATTTATCTAACTTGTGTCTGAGTCTTCTATGAGAGCAGACTTTCTTTGAGGGCAAGTTCAGACTGATTTGGTTTCGTGTTCCCATAGCAACCTTCACACCTGGGCTCAGTCGGAGTTTGTATGAAATGAACGAATGAGCAAGTGCGTGCATCCCACGTGTAGCTATGAAACCCAGCCCTCTAGCTTTCAGAGGCAGATCACCCCTTCACTTAAAGGCTCATCAGGAGAACACTGCTTTGGGTGAAGAATCTGAGGCCCAAATGTGACACAGAAATTCCACTCCTGCCAGGATGTGAATGGAAACGACCACCTGTTTCCTGCAGGCCCCAGCATGAAACAGCAGCTGGGCCAAGGCCAAAGGTTTGCAGATGCTCTCACCCCCTCCTGCCTGCATTTCTGCAAGTGTTTGGTGCTCACCCTCCAGTACCAAGCCCCGCACCAGCCCATCCATCAACCCTGTACTCTGCTTCCCCCTTGGGAGAAGGGCTTCCTTGGGCTTGTATCCCCGCCTCAGCCCACTCAGGCGCCTCACCCCATGCATCCCTCATTTGGTACTGGCCGTGAGAGATGCTTTTTTTTTTTTAAATTAATTAATTTATTTACTTTTGGCTGCGTTGGGTCTTTGTTGCTGTGCGTGGGCTTTCTCTAGTTGGCGAGCGGAGCGGGGGGGCTACTCTTGGTTGCAGTGCGCGGGCTTCTCATTGCGGTGGCTTCTCTTGTTGCGGAGCATGGTCTCTAGGCACACCGGCTTCAGTAGCTGTGGCTCGCGGGCTCTAGAGCACAGGCTCAGCGGCCATGGCGCACGGGCTTTGTTGCTCCGCAGCATGTGGGATCTTCCCGGACCAGGGCTCAAACCCGTGTCCCCTGCACTGGCAGGCGGATTCTTAACCACTGCGCCACCAGGGAAGCCCCCCATGAGTGATTCTTTATAGTCACCATCCGAAACCTCTCTTGCTTCTGTTTGCTTCTCTAGTTCCTACCCCGTTTCCCTGTACTCTTTCACAGAATATATACTTGGGAGGGATTAGATTAATAAATTCATTTTAAAATCTAGCCACCTTAATCTGAACTCCTTTTTGAGGGAGCAGGATGGCCCTTTAGGAAAGTATGAACAAGTGTACTTGTTTTGGAGTAGACAGTCCTGGAGCCTGGTACTTACTTCTGGGGCCTTAGCAGGGCCACAGTTTCCTGGTCTTTGGGGTAGATGTCTGACTCTCCGGGTTGTTGTGATATCAGAGTGGGGGACCATGTAAGGTACAGGGCATATGCAGCAGAAGATTAAAAGATCCTTCCTTCCTTAGCCATTCCATGGACACCAGCGGAAAGTCTCATCTTAGTTCCAGGTTTTATACCTTTGAATTTTTAAATGATGTAAGCAAGTCCTGAAAGATCATGCAGTCGGTAGAGTCAGTTGCCATTGGCTCCCTGCCCACAGCAAATGCTGACCTTTGGTTCCTCTAAAGAGGCTCTGAGGCCATCACACAAGGTCATGATGGAGCCCCACATACCGAGATGTGAGGCAGCCCCCTCTCGAGGGCGCCCTTCCCAATGGTGATGGTGTTTGGGTGCTTTCTGTTCGTTGTACAGGAACACTTGGAGACTCAGTCTGCGAGCTCTGAGGCTCTGAGTGACAGCTGGGTGTGCATTTCCTCAGCTAGGATCACGAGGCCTCAGTGATCACAGCTAAATGAACAGGGAGGGCTCTTGGGCAAATAAAGCTTAATTTGTCATAGCTGTCACAATGATCGTGTCACATCGGCTGCCCTTTGGAAAACTTTTTGGAGGTAAGCTCCCTGGGTTAATAATAACCTTTGTTACAGTTTCCTTGCATTTGGAGTCTCAAAACATGTTTAATAAAAAAAGAGAGAAAGAAATCTGCCAGTAACTGCAAATAAACCCAGGAACCTGTATCTGAGGCTGCTTTGGACTTTGTGTCATAGCCTGAGGAGCCTGGCAAACAGACCCTCTCACCTTTGTGTTCAAGACCTTCCTCAGAGACTCGTTCAATACTTGGTGTATTGTACAGGACATTTTATTTAGCCTAGGTGAGAATACTGAGAAAGTAAACTTCCTCATTATTTTGTTTAGCAGCCAGATGGAAAGCATGATAGCAGTCAAACAAAAGAGAAATGGGCGGGGCATAAAGTAAGTGGAGTCCACCTCGAAATAGGGCAATTGCAGTGCAGACCATAACAGCTTCAGGACATCCTCACAACAGCAGTGATTGAGCACCCACTGTCTCCTGGGTCTGGCAGTGCTTTGGAGGGTGTAAAGATGAATAAGCCACTCTCCCCAGCCTCAAGCAACTTAGCGTGGCAGATGGGAGATAACCCACAATAAGTGACAGTGATAAGGATTTTCCTGCACTCTGGCCAGAGGGACCCTGGGGCTTTATAGGAACAGCAGTGTTAGGGCCTTTGGCTGGGATGTATCAGGCATTACACATTTCTCTGTTTACATGTAAATTTATCAGATGAGCATTTTAGGAAAGAAATCCAAGTCTTCTTAAACTTTGGAGACCGCAGCCATGTTTCTGGGCTAACTGGAGTTGATCTGCTGTCTGAAGGGGAAGCTACAACCAGCATACTCTCACTTTACTGACTTGTGAGGCAACGTAGAGCAGCTGTGTCCTGTGACTTGTTCTGTGCGTTTGTTTCCTCCTCTTCTCTCAAGTGCTGTTCCTTAATCTTTCTCGTTTTCAACCCCAAAGTGAGGTTTGCTTAGAGGAAGAAAGGGAGAGGAGAGAAGTGACGATTGGAGGGTTAAGGAAGTGGGCGTTTAATGGAGCTCCCTTTTATGTTCCAGGCTCTGAGCAAGGCTGGATGCAGCATTAACTTAACACAAATCCAGGGAGATTGTGCAGGGTTGAGAACCTGCCGTGTTCACTTTTAGTAAATGAGGGAAACGGAGTCAGAGGCGAGTTAGTTGTTTTGCAAAAACAAAACGTTGAGGGTTCATTATTTTGTAAAGACAAAACATTCATTAGGGCTCTTTAAAATCATTTGCTGTCTTTTAGAATTTTCACATAGAGCAGCATTTTTCAGACCCTGCTGTGCACAGGCATCACTTGGGGGGTCTTGTCAAATGCGGGTTCTGAGGCAGCCAGTCTGGGTGAGGCCGGGGATGCTGCATTCCTGTGGAGCTCCCGGGTGCTGGGGCCCCTGACCCAGGGACCGCTAACTGAATACCAAGGGCATGGACTGTACATCTGCCAGTTGTTGTTTTTAGCAACAGGGGAGAAAAGGGATTTAGATCAAGGAAAATGTGAAGGCTCTAGTTAGCTGATCACCAGAAATCAGGCTGGTGACCTTACATTTTCCAGTTGTCATAACCCTTTTGGTAAAGGGTGTGTCCTTGGTGACAGGTGGAGATCTCTTCGTATTTGTAAATATTTATACAATGTGGTTTGAAAGGATGATGAAGGAAAGTACAAAGAAACATAGGGGTCATTGGAACTTTGTACATCTCATTTAGAAGAAGGACTGGCCTATACAGTATCCTTCTTACTGGTCTCAAAGGAAGCTACCTGGAGAAGGTCATGGCTATTTTGTCCTTTTGATGAATGTCTACTTTAATACCTAAATTTGGATCGGGATCACACCTGGAAGTGTGAGAGCAGTCATCGCATTAATTGCTCTCGGCAACTAATTTCACTCAGATCTTCCAGGGAACCATTTCTAGAACTACCATCAGAACTCTACACAAATATCGAATTGGAATCAACAAACATTACTTTAAAACCATTCACTGTGGGTAACTTTGTTTTTTTAAATTAATTTATTTATTTATATTTGGTTGCGTTGGGTCTTTGTTGCTGTGCACAGGCTTCTCTCTTGTTGCAGCGAGTGGGAGCTACTCATGGCGGTGCACGGGCTTCTCTTGTTGCGGAGCACGGGCTGTAGGCATGAGGGCTCAGTAGTTGTGGCTCGTGGGCTCTAGAGCGCAGGCTCAGTAGTTGTGGCGCACGGGCTTAGTTGCTCCGCGGCATGTGGGATCTTCCCGGACCAGGGCTCGAACCCGTGCCCCCTGCACTGGCAGGTGGATTCCTAACCACTGTGCCACCAGGGAAGTCCCCACCGTGGTAACTTTGTACCCCACTGAGATCAGACCTAATTTTTCCAATAAGAGTTGGAGCCAAGTCCTGGTACCAGGTTGGGTGACAAAGCTGCTCAGTACCGCTTACGATCAGAACATGCATATGACCGTGAAACAGTCGCAAAAACGGGTTTTCTTAAGTTACTTATAAACCTGTTTCTGAATGCTGTTCTTAAATGTGAGTTCCCAAAAGTTTCTGACCAACGGTAGGTTTATTAAAGTGTTGGCTCCTAAGACAGCAACAGCCCCTTGGTTGGAGAAATTTCCAGTTGGTAACAAGATCCAGCCTATTTTTTGCTGACTTTGGTTTGTGGTGTGTGCGCGCTAATAAAGGGCAGTGTGGAGAGTCAGCTCCTTACCTCTTCCTCCCTGTTCTGTTTACCTTCTGTTAAAACCAAACCTGCAGGACAACCATCACCACGTGTCAACTCCAGATCTGTTTATCTCAGGGGCGAGGCCAGGAGGCTGGGTGTGGGTGGTCGGGCAGTGATGGGAGCCTTAGCTTTGCTGCCTTTGACTCTGGAGAACCCTGGGTCTTATTCTGTAAGCAGTAGGGCCCGATGAGGCAGGATCTGTTGTAGGAGGTTGACAAAGACGAGAGTGGTGCTGCAAATGGTTTGAGCTGGGAAGAGACAGAAGCCGGTAGACCCGGGAGCCTTTGGGAGTGAAGTGCACGGTATGGAGCCAGAGACGTCTTAGGACACAGTTGGGGAGCCTTGAGATGAGTGAGGGACAGGTAAGAGTTGACCAGGACTCGAGGCCAAGTGCCTGGTGAGGCCCAGGGGAAAAGCAGGGCTGTGAGCGGGGTAACGGCCAGCTGCCCGGGACAGGCTCTGACCTGCACAGAGGTGTTGGGACCCTGTTGTGTAGACAAAACCTTTACTTCATACGTGCCTTCGGTGTCTGCAAGGGCTCACGTGTTGTGTGTCTTGCGTTTGCTGGCCCTGAAGTAAAGGACATTTTGTGTCAATGGGGAGATTCCTGGGTCAAGGTAGTGACCGTGTCCTCAGGGCCCCCAGCTGTGGCAACTCGCCTGGAATCAGAGTCCAGAAGCGCCAGCCTGCCCCGTCCCCCGGCTTCCTTGCCTTTGACCTCAGTGCCTGGTGTGTGAGGTGCTTTAGGCTCAAGGGCAAAGCCTTGTGGTGCTGGCTGACGAGATGTTTAAGTGCCACCATTAGTCACTGTTTTCCCTTCCTTACACAGGTGGGTCTTTGGCTCCAAGTGTGGTTGGCAGCTTTATCTCGGTGATGATGCTGTGTTAAATTGTGTATTTAAGAACACAGTGGTGGGTGGCAGAACATTGCAAACTACCAGGCAGGTTCTGGAGTGCCATGGCCAGAAGTTTCCCGAAGGGTGAAAGTAATGAGAGGCGGGATGTGGTGACTTGGGTTCTACCCTTAAATGTTGGCAATAGCAGAGCTCACTGCTATTTTGGGGGGCGGGTAATGATTTTGTGCTAAGTGCTTTACCTGCATTATTTTGTTTACTTCTTACAACTGCCTTGTAAATAAGTACTGCTTTACAGATGAGAGTGTTCAGGCCTGTTGGCCTGCTTGCTCTAAGTCACACGGCCAGTGAGTAGTGTTGCTGGAACCGGAACCCAGATTTTTCTGACCTCAAAGCCTGTGCACTAGACTAGCATATCTCAAACTTGAAAGTGCCTGCAAACCACTGGGGTTCTTGTTGGGATGCAGGCCGTGATGTAGGAGGTCTGGAGCTAGGGCTCCCAGGTCTTGCTGCTGGTCCGTGGGTCCCGTTGTATAGCCAGTGTCTGTACCACCTGGTATGTGGCTGAATTTCTTTGACGCTCAATTCCACTATTTGTAAACCAAGGACATCAGTCCTTGCTTGCTCCTCCTTCCTTAGAATTGTGGGGAGAAATCAGATCGTAGATGTGACATCTTTGAAAATCAGGGGCTTCCCTGGTGGTGCAGTGGTTAAGAGTCCTCCTGCCAATGCAGGGGACACGGGTTCGGGATCTGGTCCGGGAGGATCCCACATGCCGTGGAGCAACTAAATCTGTGCGCCACAACTACTGAGCCTGCGCTCTCAAAATAGAGAAAGCCTGTGCGGCAACGAAGACCCAATGCAGCCAAAAATAAATAAATAAAAAGAAAATCAAAATAATGAAAACTCTCAGTGACCTCTCTCGTCCTTTTTCTTCCCAGTCCTTCCCCTTCCTCAGCTTCCAGGTCTCATGCTCTGCCCCTGCTCCATCCCCGAGTCACCTTTTCCCTGAGTGAATGACACCCATCTGTGTAACGGGCCTGCTTGACCCTCGATGGCTTGTGTTGACAGATGGTATAATATGTGCAATGTGTTTTTAAAAAACTCATAGTTAAAATGAAGATGGGGCTTCCCGGGTGGCGCGGTGGTTGAGAGTCCGCCTGCCGATGCAGGGGACACGGGTTCGTGCCCCGGTCCGGGAAGATCCCACATGCTGCGGGACGGCTGGGCCCGTGAGCCATGGCCGCTGAGCCTGCGCGTCCGGAGCCTGTGCTCCGCAACCGGGAGAGGCCACAGCAGTGAGAGGCCCGCGTACCGCAAAAAAAAAAAAAAAAGAAAAAAAAAATGAAGATGAAGACTCACGATGCCCACAGAGGGAATTTTAGTGTCCGGATGATTCACTTAGGGAGACCTCTTGTTCTTCCAGGGTGTTGGGGGGGCCTTGCGCTGTGCTCTCTGGGAGAAAGGACCCACTCTTCAGTCAGGCTCTCTGTGGGTTGGGATGGAAACAACGCCTGCCCAACCTCCACCAGGACAGGAGGCTACTTACATGGGAGGCGCTTGTCTGTCTCAGCAACTGGGAACGTCGGCGCTTGTACTTGGGGTCTGTTTTGGGGCAGGGCTTACACAAAATCCAGCTGTAGTGTGGCTCAGTGGTCAGATCTTGGGTGTCAGAGTCAGGTACCCTTAGAGCTCAGTACCCAGCTCGAACGTTTCTTAAGCTCTGTCACTTTAAGTGACCTAATTGCCCTGAGTCTCAGTTTCCTCGTCTGTAAAATGGGCATGATAATAGTACCTCCTCACAAGTTTGCTAGAGGAACTAAAATAAATTAACGTGTGTATAGAGCTTAAGCCTTGGCCTGGCTCCTGAGCTCTCTGTGTATGTTAACTGTCCTTTGCCCTTTTTGCCCCGTGGGCCCTCTTGGTGGATAAAACTTTCCTTTAGATAGTCTAGGATGACACGAAATCTATGCATGTTCCTTCCAGAACGTGCCATGGTGTAAGGGGACCTGAAGGACAGACTTTGGAGCTAGACCCTATCTGGATTTGAATCCTGGGTTGACCCACATACAGCAACTTTCTCTTAGCCTCAGTTTCCCCATCTTTAATATGGAGGTGGGGACTTCCCTGGTGCTCCATTGGTTAAGAATCTGTCTTGCAATACGGGGGACGCCGGTTCAATCCCTGGTCCGGGGACTAAGATCCCACGTGCTGCAGGGCAGCTAAGCCTGCATGCCACAGCTAGGGAGCCCACGTGCTCTGGAGCCCGCACGCCACAACTAGAGAGAAGCCCGCATGCCTCAACGGAAGATCCCACGTGCCGCAATTCAGACCCGATGCAGCCAAAAATAAATAATAAATTAAATAAATAAATAATAAAATGGAAGGAGGTGGGTAACGTAACACTCGTCTCCGAGGGTTGCCATGAGTGAGGATTAAATGAAATTATATCCAGTGCTTCTCACAGTTTCTGGCCCACTGTAGACACCCAAGCTCAGGAGTCTGTTAGTGAACTAACAAAACACTTGGAACTTGGATGTTCTGTAAATTGCTCTTGTCAGTGGGGAAAGAACCCCCTTTGGGATTGGTGCCATTGCTTTTGGCATCCCGAAAGCCTCCTTGCCCAGGACAGTGGACTTGAAGGTGAGCGAGCCCTGTCTTCTCTAGGTCCTGCCGGCGGTGTCTTCTAGCCCTTTTCCAGAGCCCCAGCTGTGCGGGCCTGTGGGGGACGGAGGTGGTGGTCCCGCTGGGCTCACCTACGGTCCCAGGTTCCTCGGGCGAGCTGTGGGGAGCTGGAGATGAAGCCTTCCTGCTACTCAGGGGCATAAATGCCAGCCCGGGGCTGGGTACGCATCCTGCTGCTGGTTTGTGTCATTGGATCTGGTGTCCTGTGGCAGTGGTTTAATTGGAACAGATAATTGGAGCTGTGTACTGGGAGCATGATCCAGGAGTGAGAAGGCCAGGGGCGGCAAGGTTGATGGAGCTCAGACTTGCTGCCTGTGATGGGAAGCACCCCTCTTCCCCTGCCAGGCTTTTAGCCTCTGCTCCTTTTAGGGGCCTGTCCTGTACCTTGCACCACAGCTAGTGTTCTATCCATCAGGTAGTTCTATCCCTAGGAAATGGCGATTTTTTTTTTTCCTAAAGTGCGGCTCATGTGGCTTCCCCGGTCTTCTTTCCCTGGCTCTCTGTGACCTGTGGAAATTCAGACACCTCAGGCTGGCACCCGAGGCCTCTCAACTCCCTACCTGACCCCCTGGGCGGTCCCTGGGGGACCCACGGTGCCGCTAGGGCTCTGATCACATCCTGCCTTCTCTGTGACTTATTCCTGGCACCTTCCTGTCTTCCTGGTCCCATGTCACCTCTTCTCCTTGGCTGCAGCTCTGTGTTTTGGAGGAGTTGAGAATGGGGTTTTGAGATCTGACAGCCCCGGTTTAAATCCTTGCTCCAACACATTCTCATCTTGTGACCTTGGTGAAGTGACCACCTCTGTGAGCCTCAGTCTCCTTCTTTATCAAGTAGAGGTGCCTGCCTTGTGGGATTGTGGAGAAGGGGAAGTGTCGAGTGCCCAGTGCATGCAGTGGAGCCCAGAAGTGTTAGCTCATGCAGTGATTGGGCTCCAGTTTCTCCCTGATCGCCAGCCCTCATCCTTTGAGCACTCACTTAAATAATTTAATGGAACCAGCTCTAGATAGTTTAAGAGGACTCCGGGTCTTCAGGTAGCCCGAAGGCACCGTGAAGACGCCATCAGAGGTGCCAGGAGAGAGGATAAACATAGCCTCAGTTTCTCTTTTGAGAACCGGCTGACAGCTTCTTGAGGCCCTGGAAAGTTTTCTCTGTGCGAACTTTGACCTGGTGAACGGGAATGTTGGGGGGACCCCAGGGGTGGAGCAGTATCCTGTGATGGGCTCACCTCCGACTCCAGGTGTGCAGGCTGGCCAGGGGCTGGGAACAAACTGCTGGCTCGTCAGCCACAGTGACCGGGAGATGCCTCGGGGGACCTTAGTGCCAGGGCGGCATGCACCAGCCCCTGCGACCATCACCATGTAGATGCCATCCCTGCTTCCTTTCTCTTCTGTCTGCTGGAGCAGAGGCTGGGGCCACGCCCAGAGGAAGAAACCTGCAGCCAGATATCCCAGGCGGAATTTGCAGGGCACTCTGATCTGTTCTCACTGAGTGTTTGGTCATTTCTAACCACCCTATCCTGTGATCAGGTACATCTCATCACCTCTTTTCCAAGGGCAGGAGGAGTGCTTCCCATAAACACTGCCTCATGGAATGGAATCACACTAGATTCCTATGACCCCCTGCTCTGTGGCTGAGATTGCTAATTTCTGGACTTCATGCTTCTCAGGTCTTTTTGACTGGGGCTGCCTGGGATATGGGATTGTTTTCTAGCTCAAGCATCTTGGCAGAAAAGGCAGCTGAAAAGCTGTCCGTGGTCTGGACCAACGCATGTAGAATGCATGCAGAAGGTTCTCCAGAAAAGAACCAGTGAAACATTAGAAAGGCTCCGTGTAGTGAGAAATTATTCTACTTCTGCAAGATCCATGCACCCCAACTTCCTCTCCTGCAGCCCTTCAGATTGGCTGTGGTTTGGCCTTTGTCTGGTCCCTTCAGTCATTCTCGTCATCATCATCCTCCTCCTCCTTGTCAGCATAGTGTTTTGCTGGAGAACCCTGGCCCTGGAGTCAGAATGGGCTTTGAATCTCAGCCTCCCCCTTCCTGTCCGCGTCAGGCTTTGCACAGTACCCTGCATGTACTGGGTGCTCATTTTGCTTATATCAAAGGCACACACTATGGAAAATTGACCCTGTAAGCCCCCTGGGAGGTGCAGGCGGGCACTGGGGACATTGCCCGGATGTAATCCTGTCATCTGGATTTCTTGGATGGACACACTGCTGTGTATGAGGGTTTGCTCATGAAAATGGATGTGTAGCCTTCCTGTTCTGTAGCAGCGCCTAGGAGTCTGTTCATTAAGAAATTAAAGAAAACTCGATGTGTTTAAAGAAGGCGGCATAGCTGCGCTTGCAGCTGGAGCATTTAAGTGCCTTTCACAGTGGTTCTCAAAGCTGCAGTTTTTGTGTGTGTATTTGGGTTTTATTATTATCCTTAAGTTCTCTACCACACGTTCATTTCTCTGGACTGGACTCCGGCCTATAAGAATGAGTCAGAATTATTGTGATAGGTTCAATGCAAAGATTAGAAGGATTCTGCCACTTGCTCTTGTGGAGCTCTTTGCATTTTGTAGTGTATTCTCAGGTGATTTATCTCATATGTTCCCTGAGTAGAATCTTAAAAGGCCCACTTTGCTGACAAGCACGCCGAGGCCCAGAGAAATCCTTCCCAGGGTCGCATAACTAGCAGGAGGCCGAGCCCGGACATGAGTCTGATTCTGCCCAACAAAGAGGACAGCCGTTCGCATGTGCCTTCTCATTCACTCTTCTTTCTGGCTCCCAAGCCCCAAGTCCTGCCCAGAAAACCATTTCCCCTAAAAGGGGATGATTTGCGTATTTGGATCTGAAATCCACATACCCAGGCCCCGACAGATTGGGGGCCTCCGTGCCCTTCCAGCCGCTGAGGTATCTATCGGGGAAATGTGGCCGTGTCGTTTATAGCATTTATCTATGAAACAAGGACAAGGAGCTGAGTGTCAGGAAGTTTCCAGGCATTTGCCAGACATCTGCCATTTGTCAGGTGGAGGGTAGGGAACAGCTCTGGGTGAGGGCTTCGTTCATTCTCGTGCCCACACCTCCCCGGTCTGGGCCAGTCCACCCCTTTGGGTCAGCCTGCAGTCTCCTCCCGCTGTCTGCTGGTTGGTCTCCATTTATCCGGACAGGCATCTACTTCAGCGCCATCAACACACCTGGCACAATACAGGGATACTTGGCCCTCCCAGTGGCACCCGAGACTCAGCCAAGCCAAACTGCCACCTCTTGATTTCCGTGTCTGTTCATAGAACTCCCAGTCGAGGTTGCCTGTGCCTTGGATGCCAAACTTACTTTCCATTCCTGGTCCTGCCTCGCTCATCACCCTCCGCTCTCAGGGTGAACAGATACTGCTCCCTGCAGCCCTCCCATACCCATCCCTTCCTTTTTTTTCTCTCTCTGTCACATCACCCCCTGAGTCTAGACTGCTTTGGGTCACCTCCCCTCTGAACTTTGGTCCGTGCCTCTCACCGGCCCTTCCGCAACGTGGACAGAAAATCTTGCGCTATGGCCCTGCCCTGCTCCGAAAGATGGCGCTCCGTTGCCATCGCTTTGGAGCTCTTTCGTAGCTCATGTGAAACAGTATGTGCGGGCTCCCATCTCCCCTACTCTGGGATCCAGTCCTTGGGAGCAGGGCTGTCTTGTTCTTCTTTTGTCTGTACAGGTCTTTGCACACTGATGAGTTTTCTCGACTCTGTGCATGAGTGCTGACTAGCATGCTTCAATGGGGCCTGCAAGGAAATCTCTCCCCTTTGTTTTAAGCTGATTTAAGCAGCACTTATCCATTCACCCAGGGAAGCAATGGTTGACAGCTCTGATGAGCTGACGAGAGAAGGCCGAGTTTCCTATCTTCTCAGGGAAGGACAAGATGGCAACATATATTTTGGAAGGTGTTTCTGTGTTTTAGGTGCTTTTTATTTGTTTGATTTTGTTTTTTAAGCCAAATGCTTAAACTGGATGGTTGATATTATAAATTTTGTTTTCTGGCCGATTTGTTAATTCAGCAGAAATTCACTGTGCAGATGAGAGGTTTTGGGAGGTCAGGGCACCAAACTATTTTGGGTGCTGGATTTATTTATGTTGGGTAAAAAGGAGATGTGGTGTTCACGGAATTGAGCCTAAACCACGTTTTCTAATAATTTCAGCCTTTCAGTATTTGCCACCTGTGAAGATGATGGGTCAGTACCTTAATGGAAATTATCTGGGGGAAATATGACAAGCTTAATACCTACGTATGAACACATGCAGTTTAGTCCCCTGCGTTCTTTGTAAGAAGGGTAAATATCTGTGTGAAGTTAAACATTTTCCATAAGGTAACCATACCCTGTAACAGCTAAATTGAGTAGTTTGGGGAGTCTTTTGTGACTGGAATCCTTCAGATGAAACAGTTCTCTGGATTAGGTATCACTTGGATGCTTCCCCTAATACCCAAGACGTCAGCTCCTGAAAGGACTGATAAAGGCAAGTAGGTTGGCTTGTTCTTACTCTTGTAGTGGGATGGTGTGTGTGTGTGTGTTTGTACTCTGACCTTGCCCTTAGGCCCCCTCCCCTTATTTTCTTGCGACTCCAGTCAGGGAGGGTCTTTTGAACTGAGAGAGTAAAGCCAGCTCATGGTAGCACATCACCCCAGAGAAGCAAAACCCAACCAAATCCTAAACCGTACAGTTCAGTGCCAAGAACCCCCTCGAGAATCCTGGTGTCCCTCCAAGGGCTAAGAAGGATTTCTCTGGGAAAAGCGATAGGAAATAGTCCATGAGAGGTCACGACCTCTGCTTCTGTGTTATCGACAGATGATGCTACAGTGCTGGCCCTGCTCCCACCCCCGAGCCTGCTTCCCAGCTCTGGTGTAGGGCAGCCCGCCCTCCCCTGAGCCCCTCTTTCCTGGGGCCGACCACTTCACTCGTGAGACCATGGCCAGCGCTGACACGGCACAGCCATCAGCAGTGCCTCAAACAAAACCTAAGGCCTTTAAATATTTAATTGAATTATTTCACTGCGGGGATTTTGTGACTCATGTTGAAAACAAATCACCTGCCTTTTTATCGGGCCCTTAAAAAAATAGATCCCTGGTTAAACGTTTAAAGGTCAGAGTCATGGTGATTGCAGTGGCGTCAGTGTTTTCTTTCCTTGTGGGTTTGGGTGGGGAATGGGAAGAAAGGAGCGTGTGGGAAGGAAGATGGTTTGATAGAAGTTGCCTTTATGGGTGAAGGGATTCCAGGTGGTCAGGGTGGCTGTGCTTTTCTTTTTTTCCTTTTTTTTTTTGCCTTCTCTTGTCTTGATTCTCCAGAGGGATGCCGGGAAAGGGCTGGAATGTGGGCGAGGACGGCCTTTGAACTAGACAGCCAAGCTCAATAGGAGAAACCGTATTCCCTGACCAGCCATTCAAGATAGTGTTTCATTTACCCTCTCAGAGCTCGGTGAGGCATTGAAATCCCATTGTTCTGTTTTTTTTTGTTGTTGTTTTTTGGGTTTTTTTTTTTTTTTGCGGTACGCAGGCCTCTCACTGTTGTGGCCTCTCCCGTTGCAGAGCATAGGCTCCGGACGCGCAGGCTCAGCGGCCATGGCTCACGGGCCCAGCCGCTCCGCGGCATGTGGGATCTTCCCGGACCGGGGCACGAACCCGTGTCCCCTGCATCGGCAGGCAGACTCTCAATCACTGTGCCACCAGGGAAGCCCTGTTCTGCTTTTTAATTTAATTTTGCAAGCAGGCAGAAGAAACGATGTCTGGAAATTCTGGGAGTGTTATTGCTGTATGCACAAGCCAGCCGTTCTTGCCGCTGTAATGTCTGTCCTCACACAGACTCTGCTCTAAAACTGGTTGACTGAATTAGCTTTAGGTGAGTCCTAGAAAGTGCTTCGTCCTGCTCTGCCTGATGGGAATTTAAGGGGAAGGAATTGAGGACCTCGAAAGGGAAGGTGTGTGGTTGACATTGGATTGATGTTGGTAAAGACCAACTGTGAAATATTTTGAGTGTCCACTGCACGCCAAGACCTTGCTAAGCACCCTTGGGAGTTAGAGTTGGCCCGATGACCTCCCTGAGTGCCTTACCTAGAGGGGACGAGCAGAAGCTGTCCCTTTCAGAAGACTGCTCCATGCCATTTTCCTGAGGACACACGTGCCCAGCTGTGGGTATGAAGCCCTAACTCCCAAGTGTCTTTGCATCTGTTGGAGAGGACAAGCAGAGAGAAAGCTGAAGCAGTGGGAAGAAAAGAATTCGGCTGTAATGTGTGTACTGTTATTCTCGGCTTGCAGTGGATGGCTTTTTGGGGGAGAAATGTCTCCCAGGGTAACAGAGCATCAGTGGTGTGTTTGGGAGCAAAGCAGACACGTTTCCTGCATTATACAGATGCTGGGCCACGTGACTGAGGATCCCTTCCAGTTCCGTGAGTCTAATAAACTCTGTGGTACTTAATATCTAACCAGCTAGAGATGTCAAAGTCCTTTGAAGCAAGTCTGAAGAGAGAAACCAGATCTATTTTGTGTGAATTTGTTTGCGTTCCCATTGGCTTTAACGAACCCCACCACCATCACCCACCATTTCCCAAGTGATTTCTTCGTTCCCAGCTTCCCGGTTTCCATTATTCAGCAAATATCTTTTGAGTGTTGCCCATGCCGGGCACTGTGCAATGGACAGGAGTCCCACCTGCAAGAAGCCTAGTCTTGACGGAGGAGACACCGTGAAGGAGCAGTGGCAGGACGGTGTGTGATGGGCGCAGAGATCAAGCAGAGAGGGGGCCACTTGCAGGCAGAGCTCCCGGAGTACTGCTCAGTCCCGGTGACACCCAGGCAGGGTCACACGGGGGCACAGACGCCGGCAGACAGGGCAGAGTCCCAGCGGAGGGAACGGCGTGTACCGAGGCCGAGAGACAAGGGGAAGGGAGGACGGGGTATTTGGGAGCTGCTGGGAAGCCTGGCGTCTGGAACGTGTGTGTTGGCAGTTGGTGCCGATTGTTTTTTGCAAAGACTCTCAGGTGCCAGTTTAAAAGAACATTCACAGCTCTGCCTTTCTGTCTGTTGACTTTAATAGATGTCAACTCTATGAAGTTCAGGTGAAATCCTCCTCCCATGCATACTAATTACCTCCCGTTAACCGCGTACAAGGAAATTTGCAATAAACCAATTTAGCGAGCATCTGTCCAAATCATTTGGAGCAAAGCACTTCATCTTTACATTTTCCAGCCATTTTATCCCAAATGTTATAAATCTGTTGTCGTGGAACGACTTGGAGGGTGTGCAAAAGTCATTGTTAAACCCGAGACTGTATCACATCTGTTCCCTTTTACGTTGGTCATTAGAACCGTATTTCAGTATGCTTATTATTAGCCGATGCTTTGGGGGGCTTGTTTGCTTTTCCGTCCTTGTCCCTTGTGTCTGGGGGAGCCTCTTCTTCTTGCCCCACGTCTGTGGTGCTGTGGGTGAGCAGGCTGCTGACTTAACGAAGGTTGCTGGGGACCAGGGTCATCGCAGAGCCGATTCGGGGAAGGCTGTGCAGGGAACCCCGTACTTGGAGTCCCCTTGGGAATGAAAGGAGTGACAGCGGGCTCCTGCGCCTCTTTGCTGTCCCTCCACCTGCTCACAACACGTACAAGGCAGTGTGGTTTTAGCAGGGTCACCGAGTCTGCTCTGCCAGCTGCCCAGGCATTTGTTTTGTCAACTGCAGATTAAATATGAAAAGCTTGGCACTCAGACTCTGTCCCGTTGACGTCATCTTTGGAAACCTGTCTTGTGATAATGTGCAACGACGCAGTGGCTGCCGCTTCCTCTCTGCATGAACGGAGGCCAGAAACGTTGTGAAGCAGAAGAGTGTGTTTTGGGTACTTGTCCTCTCACATGTGAAAGATTGGTACGGAGTGGAGTGGTGACTGGTCCTCCTTAGCTTCCCCTGAGGCCTGGTCAGCAGCCCTAGGGATTTCAGTTAGAGAAGCAGTGGGGTCTGATGGAAGGTGCATGGGCTTTGGAGGCACAGACTCTGATCTGCAGGCCAGCTCCCTTGCATGTTAGCTGTGTGACCTGTGGCAGGTTACTTACCTTTTCTGTGCACAGGCAGCCTGAGAATGTTTTAGAGGAAGTGTTTAGATAGTAGTCTGTCTGGAAGGAGTACTTTTACATGGTACTTATACAAGACTGAGAGAGCACGCATAGCGTATGTAAAGAGTCCCCCTTCCAAAAATAGAGTTGGGGGCAGGGTGAGGGATAAAGCACCAGGCCACCTCTTGGAATCACTGTAGTCTCCGTAGCTTATTTTCCTCATCCGTGATGGGAATATTCATGCCCACCACAAACGTTGACATGAATACTAGAAATACAGTATATGCGTTGCCTAGCATGAGATTGCTGTCCCAAGCAGGAATTGTAACACGTCGTTGCCAATGGCCCTTTTGTTTTGTTTTGTTTTAAATCTCAGAGGTCTCTAAAGTTCGGGTGTGCTCTGGTTTTCAGTGGCATTGTCAGGTGGGTGCGCTCTTGGAGGGTGCCCAGGCCCTTGGGGTGGAGAATGGTGTCTGCAAAGAACGCTCCCACGTCCCCACCCGCTCCGGCCAGAGCTGGACCTCTTTTCTCCATTGAAACATCTCAAATCTAAATAGCATTTTGCTGCTTAAAAGGTACTCTTCTGCAAATCTCTGGTTCAGGCAAGATCCCTTCTGAAGTACCAGATGGTTTCTCAAGGATCCTCCCAGCTCCCCTGGTTCTCTCGTTCCTAAGGAGTAGAAGAACTGAATTTTAGGTCTTCTATCATTGACCGGCCAGGAAAATTTAAGTAAGTGGGTTCAGGGAGTTAATGGCATTTGCGCCTGAATGTCTGCTCCCTCCCGACCTGCGTGGGGACTCTCTGGGACCCTACTGGCCCTCTGGTGGGTACTCGTTCTCCTGCAAATGGAAGGGAGAGGCACGGGACCCCTACCTCGTGGCAGCAGCTGCTGGTCTCCCGATGTTTCTAGGCTGCGTGGCAGCCACATCACTACCTCTCACAGCAGGGAGGAAGCCCTCACTGGATGCCCAGGCCGCCTGCAAAGCATCTTTTTGCCACCAGTGTTCTGGGAAGGAATCCTGGGAAGAACATTAGGCACGGACTTTGAAGGCTGAAGGAGACACCCTGCCCTCACTCTGAGCGGAGAGTGCCTTTCCAGCTGTGGGCCGCCTACTTACATAATCCTGATTGGAAAAACTTTAGGATTTGCTGCAGGCAGAGAGCCGATGAAATGCTAGTCCTTAGGTGTGGATTTCTGCGAGTTAATCTGATTGTTTGCTAATCAATCCCTGTTTTCCTAAAGGAGCTCAAAATCTGAAATGAAAAAGCAATCAAGATTTCAACAGCAAAATGCCTTATTGCTCGAGGGGTGAATTGAGAGTTTAATTCTCTCCCAGGTGTTAGCAGCAGCGGCAATCACTTCAGACTCAGAAAGGGAGTGTTAGAGGATTGGCGGGGGGAGGGGTGCTCACCGGATCCATTTATTCCATCTTCTTCCTTTCATGTCTCTCTGGTGCATCATAGTACCTGTGAGGAACAGGTGCCCACTAACTTACGTATCTAATGCTCTTAGGAGACCACAGACTCTTGGCAGCAGGGATGGCCTTACTTGTTTCTATACCTCCCGTGCCCAGCGCTGGCATGTGGGGGCAGGATGTCAGGACATACTGAGGCATATCGGTGGGCTAAGCCCACGTAACGGAGCAATGCTGATGGTGTGTTTTTACTGCTCAAGACCAAGCACACTTGCAGCAGTGGCAGCAGCAGCGACACAAACAGACTGAGAAGGTGCCTGAGGCCGTGTTCTTAACCTCCACCAGCTTCCCAGTCAGCCCAGAGGCACACGAACATGGCTCTGTGTGCAGTTCACTGCCCTGGAGTCACGTGTTGCAGACTCAAGCCTAGGACAGTGCAGAGCCTTCTGACACAGCCTCGGCACAGTGTTTGCATGCTCCTTTGTACGCTGAGTGTCTTCATATTTGGTCTGGTGGATCCGTGCCCTGCATTTGCAAACATGAAATTGCATTCCTGTTTCGGTTGGAGGCACGTGTGGCCCAGAGCCGTGAGGGCCTGATGTTGTCACCTCTGATGGTGGCAAAGGGGAAAGTGGTACTGAGGAGGGACAGGGGACCCTGCAGGTTCAAAGGCCCTGGGGCCTGGGCTGGTTCACCCTGTGATTCTGCGTGACTCGTTCTAAGGCCACCAGACTGATCTGGTCAGACACGGCATCACATTCCTGTGCTGGCCTCAGTTCCTCCTCCAGAACCATCTGAGATGAGATTGTTGCGATCCTTTGAAATTTTTCATTTAACTTTTAATCGTGGGGAAATACATACAATATAACAATTTCCATCTTCATATTAAAAAATGCCATTTTTCAGTGTACAGCTCAGTAGTGTTAAGTATATTCACACTGTCGTGTAGCCAGTCTCTAGCACTTGCCCGTCTTGCAAAATTGAAGCTCTACCCGTTAGGTGACAGCTCCCCATTTTCTTCTAACTCCAGCCCCTGGCTTTTCCACAATCTGTTTCCATGGTTTGCATTACCCTAGACACCTCCTGTGAGTAGAAGCAGACCGTATTTGTCTTTTTGTGACCGTCTTATTTCACTCAGCAGAATATCTTCAGGGTTCCCCCGTGCCGTAGCCTGTGTCAGGATTTCTTTCCTTCTTAAGGTGTGATTATATCCTTTCGTAGAGCTGCTTTGAGTGTGTATTTGTACTGCTGAGGAGTGGCGGATGGACGTAGGCCCTTTAGCTTGCCCACATGCTATTGCCCACTTTTCCTGAGGCCCCGGGGCCACTTCCTCTGCTCTTAAGAGGTGTTTTGATTCATGTGAACCAAGTATGACTGTTGCATTTGTTGAAAGTTTCCGCCACTGCTTCACTTGGGCCTGGAAGCCACAGCTGCCATTTTGTTGAATAGTTTTGAATGGACATTACCGTTAAAAAAAAAAAAAAATTTATTAATTGCGCTGGGTACAGTGTTAGGGACTCTACAAGTAACAGCCACCACGTTAGTGCTGACTGTGTGCTTGGCCCCGTGTCTCATAGGTGCCTTCTCACTGAGTCCTCTCAACAACCTGGTACTGTTACCCCTCACTTTATTTTTTTTAATTAAAAAAATTTTTTTTTTGCGGTACGCAGGCCTCTCACTGCCGTGGCCTCTTCCCGTTGCGGAGCACAGGCTCCGGACGCGCAGGCCCAGCGGCCATGGCTCACGGGCCCAGCCGCTCCGCGGCGTGTGGGGACCTTCCCAGACCGGGGCACGAACCCGCGTCCCCTGCATCGGCAGGCAGACTCTCAACCACTGCGCCACCAGGGAAGCCCTACCCCTCACTTTAGAGATGAGGACGCTGAGGCTTGGGAAGGTGAGGACTGGTAGGGACTGAGGGAACTGGGATTTGAACCAAGTTCTGACTCTGGTGCTTGTGCCCTTGAACCACTGTTCTTCCGGGGGCACTGGCCAAGGACTGGGCTTTCTATTAGGAACACAGGCGAGAGGGGAGACAAATAACTAACTCAGTGCACAGAGGAGTTGTGGGGTATATCTATCAGAAGCGACCCGGGCTTAAGTAGGTCGTTGCAGGCAGGCATGAAAGCAGGCACTTCCTGTAGGAGCATCTCATTCACAGATCTTCCACCTGCCAATGCCAGTGGACACCTGTTTCATGAGAGGCGGTCCCTGCTATCAGAGAGCTTAAAATGGATTTGAGTGACTATTATTTTTTATTTTTTTGAAAAAAGAAAAGCCTACAGCCGAGGACTGATGGTTTCATCTGGGACCTCTGCCATTCACACCTGACTTTTACATGAGTTGGTGAATTATCGTCTTAACCGTTTAAAGTATACAGTCCAGTAGTGTTAAACGTATCTACGTTGTTCTGCAGCGGATCTCCAGAACTTTTTCATCTTGCAAACTGACTCTATACGCATTAAACAATTCTCCATTTCCCTCTGCCCCCAGCCCCTGGGAACCACCATTCTACTTTCTTCTCTGTGAACTTGACCACGTGAGGCACCTCATATATGTAGAATCATAGAGTATTTGCCTTTTTGTATCTGGCTTTCTTCACTTGATGTAATACCCCCGAGGTTCATCCATGTTTGTAGCATGTCACTGGATTTCCTTCCTTTTTAAAGGCTGAATTATATTCCATCGTGTGTATATACCACATCTTGTTTATCCATCATCTGTGGGCAGACATGGGTTGCTTCCACCTCTTGGCCATGCACCTTCTTTTAAACCTTTCTGTGGCTCCCATTTGCCTTGGGGTGAAGTTACCCGCCCCCCAAAGCTTGACCTTATTGCTGAGGACCATTGCAAAGCCTGCCCTCTCCCTCCAGCCTCATCCTCTGAGCCAGCCTCATGTCTGTGATGCTGTAGCCACTTTGGACTCCTTAGAGGCCCCCAGACACACACTGTTCCCTCTTGCTGTCTGGCCTTTGCACATGTTCTTCTCTCTGTCTGGAATGCTCTATCTTCCCAACCTTCCCGACCCTCCAATATCCTGTCTTAGCCTGTCTGGGCCCTTCTGTCTCAGCTTGGACAAGCTCATCTTGACTCCCCAAATCTGGAACCGTATCACCTTGGATCATCCATTCCTATTTAGCTGTCGTTTTGTACCACAGGCTTGGGAGCTTTCTTTAGAGCAAGGACTGTTTTATTGACTCATTGCGGTTTTTTGTGCGTGGTGGGTGTAGAGTATTTATTAAGTGCAAGAAGTGTCGTCCTTTCAAATGCAGGAGTCTCCTCTTTTCTCTCTCTCTGCCCTTTTCTCTTTGCCACTAAACCCATGTTCCCAAGTTGAAAATGGCTACTTTTTTCCGATAGAAACACTTAGGTTCAGTAGTACCTGGGTTAGATATGTAATGGTTCAGTTTGTCAGTTACCCTGACAACATCATTACCATTCAGGACATTGCTTCTTTGGGGGAAAAAAATCATGTCTATTTCCAAAACAGCTGAAGCATAAAGTTTTCTGGAACACGCACCTCTTTGGTAAGTTGAAGTCAGCTGGTGAGTCTGATGTTGGTTTGGAAATCAGGGATGATTTAACAGCCCCATAATGAGGGCAAAGATGAGTGGTCCTCTCTACCTCAGGAAAACAACTCTACCCATCCACCCAGAAAGGAGAGGAAAAGGGTGTTGTAACCTCCTTCTTAGTTGAGTAATTCCCGAGAATTTAAGGTGTGACTTTCTTTTTTTTTTTTTTTAACATGTGTGGGTGGGCCATCGGTACTACCCTCTGTTTAAACCAGGTTTCAGTAGTAAATAATCAGCCCATTCTGTCCTCCAGCTGTCTGGGGTGGGAGCTGTCCCTTTGCTGAGAGTGATTTAGTCTATTTTAAAGCTTACCAAGAGACAAAACAAAAGAAGAGGGTGTGGGATGGGGGATGGCAGAGCTGGCAGTGCCATGACTCAGATTCCACCCAGACCTCATTCCAGACTTGACTGGGATAGAAACCAGACTTCAGGATGCTCACGACTCATTGTGGGAATGGTGTCCCCTGGAGTTGTGCAGTGCACAGCCTGTGCAGCCATATATAGCAGCCCCAGGAGGCTTGAAGGGCCTGTGGCTGTCTTTGAAGGCAGTAACCTCCTCCTCTTAATTGATCGTAACACAAATTTTCGCTGCCGTTGGGGTACTAAACAGAAAACTCAAATGCATTTTGGAATGAGTTGAGATGTAAATCCCAAACCAGATTTAGTTGTGAAGTCTTGTGTGCGCATAAAGGCAGTGAAGAGGGCTTCCCTGGTGGCGCAGTGGTTGAGAGTCCGCCTGCCGATGCAGGGGACACGGGTTCGTGCCCCGGTCCGGGAAGATCCCACATGCCGCGGAGCGGCTGGGCCCGTGAGCCATGGCCGCTGAGCCTGCGCGTCCGGAGCCTGTCCTCCGCAACGGGAGAGGCCACAACAGTGAGAGGCCCGCGTAACGCATAAAAAAAAAAAAAAAAAAAAAAAAAAGGCAGTGAAGAGGTCTGGAAACAGAGCTGCAGTTTTGTTTTTTGTTTTTTTATTGCGGTACGCGGGCCTCTCACTGTTGTGGCCTCTCCCGTTGCGGAGCACAGGCTCCGGACACGCAGGCTCAGCGGCCACGGCTCACGGGCCCAGCCGCTCCGCGGCACGTGGTATCTTCCCGGACCGGGGCACGAACCCGCGTCCCCTGCATCGGCAGGCGGACTCTCAACCACTGCGCCACCAGGGAAGCCCAGAGCTGCAGTTTTGAATGTTACTAGCAAGTACGTGTTGCATATACTTAACTCCGTCCGCACAGGGCCTGGTGCTCAGCATCCTGCTTGGATTATCTCACTCAGTGGGTCTGTGGAGGAGGTACTGTCTGAGGAGGAAACTGAGGTTCAGAGTGGGTATCACCCAAGGTTATACCATTGGTTGGAGGGAGAGCTGGAACAGTGACGAGAGATGTCCAACACCTGAACCCAGTTCTGAACCTTGGTGGTGTACCCGGGGGCCTGCGTCTAGATTCGTGCTCGGCTGGGCCTGTTACTGTCCGTCTCAGGCGTTCAGTAACAGGCCATCTCTCCAGGGCCAGAGAAACGTTCCCTAGGGTTCCCTTCTCCCTGTTTCCCGAAGAAAGAAATTAGAGAAATAGCCTGCATGTGGGATTCTGTTGTTTCTCTGGTGGGGGCACTCAGCTGGCTGGTGGGTGTCCTGGGCTTATTAATCCACCAGATGGGTCTCAGTCTTTTGACCTTAAAAAATAAGAAAATTGGGTTTCTTTAGTCTCTCTCTTTTTTTAAGCAGTTCTTAATCTGCTTTTGAATGCTTGTTTGTGGGCCGAATGCAATTCTGTGTTAACCTAGTGGTTTAGTATTGTCAGGTGCCTTAACCTGTCCCTACTCTTGGGTTCACTCGTGTCTGTATCTGTCTCTCATAGACACCCAGACACACAGATGCACACAGACACACTCTTTATACTTGGCCTCATTCAAATGTCATAGCTTTTCCTGTTTTCTTGCTTGGAACCAGAAGATCCCCGATGCTAAGACTTCTACCTGAATGGTCAGTTTCAGCTTTGTAATAACTGGTAATTGTCTCCTAAAATAAACCAGCCTCTCCAGGGCTGGGAGCTGGTCTTTTCAGCCATCCGGACACAGAGCCATTCTTACCTCATGGCTGTCCGCCTGTGCCGTTTCCTGCGTGGTCCTCTGGAAACTTGGCTGACAGGCCCGCAGAGGGGGAGGGCCAGCTCTTTCTCTGGACCAGGAACGAGCCTACGCCTGCCTGTCCCACCCTCTTCCTCCTCCGCCTTCTGGTTGGGAGCCGCTCTCTGCCTTTGTCTCCCCCAGTTGTCACCACTGGTTTGGAGTGGTGTAATGCCATCTCTCTGGGATGCTCACAGAATCGACACGGATTCTTACTGGAGTTAATCCCTGCCTCAAACTTAAAAGTTTGCCGATGGAGTACTAGCAAGATGGTTTGCTGGGTTCTTCACCGAAGGAGTGCTGCGTTCCAGATTGGAAACGTTGGTGGCAAACCCTGGGGGGCTGCATGGCAGCCTTTTGGGGAGACCCCTGCTCACTGGTTCTGTCTTCATATCAAATTTGTTCCTGTGAAAATAAGCCCACTTGGGTGTCTGGTATCAAGGAGAGTACTGTAGGTCATGCAAATCTTTTTCATTTTTTCAAAGTCTTCTTTTGGGATGGTAGAAATTCTTTATAAGGCGCCAAGTACACTGGAGTTTAAAAATAGACGCTTTCCTTTACACTTTTCTGATCTTTCGCATATGAAATGAGCCATTAAGCTTGCTTCATGGTGGTGGTCCCAGGTACCGCTGCACTGGCCCGGAGTGTCTGTTGGAAGATGCAGATGGTGTCCAGAGCCATCTGGGAAGTGGTGAGGTGCAGGGCACAGTGGATTGAAGGGAGCTGCGGACAGAATGGAAGCAGGCACCTAGCAGAGCTTCCCGGGCACCTGCTGTCTTGGTACCTCACCATGATGGGGGTGGTGTCAGGAGATGCCTGGAGGTCGCTTCTTCACGTTGGCTTGATCTGGAAGGCTCCTCTGCAGGCCGTGCCGCTTCTCATAGCAGCACGTGTGGGCGAGGTGTGGGTTTTCCCCTTCAGTAAGGCTTGCACCCACTTTTATGAATTGCTTACCCTTCAATCCCCCCAGCTCACCCTGTCCTCTTCTCCCAATCCTGGTCTACATAAATGTGTCCCCCTGGGAGTTACCTAAGGGTCCACGTGCATTCATCTCGAAAAATGACTAGGGCCCTGGGAGAAGCCGTCCTCAATGATGCTGTGCAGGGTGACTAAAGAGGCACATCGTGGTGGGTTTGTGTGTATGTGCACGCACACGTGTGCGCTGTGTATACAGCAGGTGGAGAGAAGCCATGTGGTTATGTTTTTGCCATATGCAGCCTCCTAAGTGGTTTACCAAGTACCACCAGGGTCCTTGGTACTCTTTCTGTTTAGGTGACAATTATGAATTTCCAGGTAGTACTCGATGGCTGGAATTAGAAACCAGCTCTGTGCTTAAGACCTGGGAGGAGCTACCTTCCATGGCTGTTCTTGTTTTGTTCAGACTCATTGAGCGGTGGCAGCCATTGCCAAAGAGGCCAGAATGCTTTACCCAAACCTTCTGCTTGGGGAGGGAAAGTTTCTTCAGATGACTCCCTCTCTTCCTAAACCTATGCTCACTCCACTCTAAGGATTATGGGGGTCGAGAGCTCCCTGCCCTCTTCCTATGAGCGTGGGGCAGAGGACGGTCTCTGGCCCTAGAAATGTTTCAGCTGAGTCTAGGCAACTCAGGCAAGGGTGAGAAAAGAGAAATTGCGGTGACTTGCTAAAACTAGGTTACTCCTAAGGTCTCATTCAGCTTGTAAATTCTGTAACTCCAAGATGCTGAAGGTCCTTTAGAAAGTGGCTTCAAAAAATCTCAGGGCTGACTGTTGAGAATACCATCTGGTAGGTCCCTCGTCCTCCTTTATACTCAGCCAGGTGATTGTTGTCATGGCAACAGAGCTGCTCCTGCAAAGGCTTTTCTAACAGTATATAAGGGGATCGGAAGCTTCCTGAGATTCTTAGTAATTATCTTCTAAAAAATATATGTTCGGAATATTGTGAACATTTCCATGGACCCTCTTCCATCCTAATGGGGATTTTTGAGGTCCATTATCAGCCCCGAATCTTAAAACAAAAAGACTCGATTCTTTGTTTTGCCTTCCTCGTTTTTCTTCTGTGTGCACTCTTACCTGGAAGGGGACTCACCCTCTTACGATTCCTCAACGGCTTGCATGTAGTAGGTGCTCAAATATTTCATTTGAAAGGTTGGCAGAATAGCCAAACATTGGTCTAAATATTCTTTATCAAATTAGCATTTAGACATGATGCCCTTTCCCTAGACGATATTGAACCTTAAACCAGGCAGGACTCCCAGAATTCACAGCTTTTCCATCCAGAACCCCTGTTCCCTTTTGTCTTCACATCATGGCAGAGTGGATCCAGGGGTGAGTCTAATACTCAAAAAGAACCTCTTAGCGCCCTCTCCTGGGAACTCGGACTTAGCTCAGCTCTTCAGAATAGGATATTATCCAATTATTAAACTTTCCTTTCTATTTTTTTTTGCTTTTTTGGTTTCCTTTATCTGCAGAATATCTATTGAGTCAAAGATGGGTCATGTATCTTGCCAGACACTGGGAATTCAGGGGTGGTTCAGAAACTGTCACTGGAGGTCCCCTATCAATGGGGGACACAGGCCCAAGAAGTAGTAAACCCAGGACAGCGCTACAAGTGTGACGACGTGTGTATATGCATGGGAACGGGGAGGTGAGCTAGTGATCATCTGGCCCCCTTATTCGTTCCTTCCCTCCATTATCCCATCCTTAAGTGCCAGTGCTGGAGGCCTTTGAGCTGCTAGTCCTGTGCGAGGCAGAGGAGAAACATTACTCCACGCCCACCTCCCCCCCCCCCCCCAGTACGCGGGCCTCTCACGTTGTGGCCTCTCCCATTGCAGAGCACAGGCTCCGGACGCGCAGCTCAGCGGCCATGGCTCACGGGCCCAGCTGCTCTGCGGCATGTGAGACCTTCCCAGACCGGGGCACGAACCCGTGTCCCCTGCATCGGCAGGTGGACTCTCAACCGCTGCACCACCAGGGAAGCCCCACGCCCACCTTTTTATACTGAGTCCCCTGCAGGCTTCTTATTGTCCCTGGCGTGGGGAGGGATGGAGGCCACTGGGAACCGAGGACCACTCTGTGACCCGCTCTCAGCTTCCTTTGAGCCACTTTGCCCTCAAACGTTGTCTGATGCTCCCAAAGCCTCCTCTTTTCTCTGGACCCAGAGTTGCCGTTTCTCTGTTGGCAGGAAGACATCTGGAAGGGGTGGGGAAGCTTCACCAGCAGGAGCCTGTCCTAGCAAAACCCCCGTGTCCTATGGGCGTGCAACACGGTGAACAGTCACGTTCCACGTGTCTGTCCTCCCTGTCCAGGGTACCTGGTCCTCCTGCATTTCACCTGGCACGGTCTGCGTGGTGGTGGAGTTCTCAGGGAATCAGGGAGAGGAATAGTTTTTGGACCCACATTACTACTGCTTGACCTTGAGACTCAGTTGGGGAACTAGGAACTAAAACCAGTTTGCACCCTGGATGGAGGATGGGAGGTCAGGGCTGGCCTGGCTTGTAGGGTCCTAAGGACACGTTGGTTGTGTCACGGTGCTGCTTTCTTGCCACCTGGAGCCTTAGACCTGCTTTCTTGGTTTGGCTGTAAGAGTCAGCCTCCTGTTGGCTGTACCAGGGTTAGAGTTTCAATTACTCTTAGGTCAGAAACCATCCAAACATTCATTCAGAAACCGCTGGGGGAAGGTACGACTCGAAATAGAAACTGAGGGGAAGAAAACACTAGGATGGTAATTAAGTCTGTTTGAATGATCTTAAGTGAATTTGGCTAGGAAGTTAGCTACAAAAGGGAACTCTGACTGCATTTCCAGTGCCACGGGTGTCGTCTCGGCCTAAGTGCAACCACTTTTCCCTTGGAATCTTAAATCTTAACCTCTCCTGATGGGTTCCTTATTACAGGGATGGGTGGGGTGTGGAGTAGGGATGGAGAAAAGAATGGGGAGGAGGGAGATGTACTAAGAGAATTGGGAAGAGCCAGTGTTACGGGCCTAGAACTTGAAGCTTGGCCTATCTGCCAGGTCCCACTTAGTCAGGTTTGTTGAGCACCTACTATGTCCAGAGATATGCACTTTATGTGCTGTTTTATGAGAAACACAGTGTTTGTAGAAGACCAAGGGATGCTGAATTCGGCTAAGCAGGGATGGCCGTTTCTGGGAAACGATACTTCAGCGGCCTTCCTGGGATGGGTCAGTAGCTGAAAGGGTGATTTGGGGAAAGATTCTTCTGGCAAGTAGGGAAGGGTCCTCTGCATGAATAAATAGCACCCCAGTGCCACAGGAAGCTTGCAGGAGGTGAGGCGTGCTGAGACAGCCCATGCCCACCTGATCCCAGGGCCGTGCACGCGGACCAGCCCGCTCACACACAGTTGAAGTGGCGGCAGTGTGAGTCTGGCTGATAACACAGATGTCTGGGTGGCAGGGTTTTTATTTTCCTTCAATCACAGGATGGTGCTGGAGAGCAAAAACCCAACTTCTCATCCACCAAATATGTTAGTACTTGTTAGCAACAATGAGATGTCTTCACAGATGGTTGAAAGTTCTAACTGTGGACCCAGCCCTGGATGCAAATCCTGAATTCTGTGCAACCGTGGGCGAATTACTTCTCTGAGCACCCTTGTCCTCATCTGTAAAATGAGGATAATAATCCTTACCTTACAATGATACCTATGGAAGGAGTATCATGAGATTTAAAGAATTGAATACAGGGCTTCCCTGGTGGCGCAGTGGTTGAGAGTCCGCCTGCCGATGCAGGGGACACGGGTTCGTGCCCCGGTCTGGGAAGATCCCACGTGCCGCGGAGCGGCTGGGCCCGTGAGCCATGGCCGCTGAGCCTGCGCGTCCGGAGCCTGTGCTCCGCAACGGGAGAGGCCACAACAGTGAGAGGCCTGCGTACCAAAAAAAAAAAAAAAAAAAATTGAATACAGTGTGCTCACAAGTGCCTGTTAGATTGCCAACGCTCAGTAAATGTAGCTACTCTTAATAATTTGGAAAGCAGCAAGGTTGCTTCCTGAGAGATGGTAAAGCCAGCACATTCTGGCGTAGTTCAGGGAGGTATAGAAGCCCCTTAAAAGAATAGAGTAGCTCTTAGGCCAGCAACACACAAGGGTAACCTGACTCTAGATACTGGAGGTTTTAGGATAAACTGTCCTAAGGATAATCTCTGTCACGAGGGGTCTGGGTCACCAACAGAAGCAGAGCCAGAGGAGTAGCTAAAGAGGCATCATTTCTGGGGTCTCAACCCTTTGGGGGAGATGGGTGCCTCAGGCTCTTAACTCTGACCCCTAAAACATGAACTGCCCTCCTCTGCTTCCATATTCCTCAAGCCATCTTGAGATTTATCCCTGAAAGCCGCCTGGGAGGTAATGCTCAGATCAGTGGCTGTGAGCATCTTATCTGCCTGACAGTTCAATTTCATGAGCTAAGAAATCGACGTGCGGTTTTGCACATCAACCCACATCTGCTTTGCTGGCGCGTGTTGGCCTGGCTCCAGCCGGAGCCTCTTTCTGAACCCATACAGCAGAGGCAGACCCTGGCAGCGGGAGTTCATGGTGGCAGATGTCGGGGAGCCGGCGGCATTTCCCAGGTGACACTCCCGCAGTACTTTTCAGCCAGGCACCAGGCGCCATTCCATCAGAAATGAGGGTGGAGAAGAGTCCCTGTCGGAATGCCTTTGCTCCTACCAGGGTTTTTCCTAGAAGTGCGAGCGTGTCCGTGTTTTTGTGTTTCCATATTACCAGTCTCACTTTGCTTTTGAAATAGCAACATAAGGAGAGGAATATTGGTCTTTGTGGCTGCCAGTACCGTGCATGCCAGAATCTCGTGCTTGCTGGTCTGAAGCCACCAGATGGTGGTGGGACTGTGTGTAGTTTTTTTTTCTTCTTTCTTTCTTTCTTGTTTCCTCTGCTTTTTGAAAAGTCGTGAAGTGGGAGAAGCTGGGAAGTGTGAGATTGGCTGAAAGATTGTCAGCTGATAACAGTTTGCAGTATCTTCCGCCCCGGGTGTGGGCACAAGGGCGTCTTCCCAAAACCTGTGCCCAGCGTTTGCTGCGTGCGCAGTATTAGGTGCCCCATGAACACCAGCGGGCTTGTCCCCCACATCTCAGCCACATACAGTAGCCCAGGAGTACAGTTTCTGAACGGGAAACTCTGCATGTTTTTCTCTTCCTTGAGGATGGAAGCAGGTTGGAACTGCCATTGTAGCAAAAGGGAAGTCAGGCTTCCTTTGTCCAGGAGCTTTCCGGGTTTACTTTTGAAAATCTTTTTAAGTTTTTCCACTTTTGTCCTAAGTAAACCTCTGAAGACAAAGGGACAGATCCTCCACTGCTTAAAATATTACTCATGTTTCACATTCGTTCGTTTCCTTGAAATCAGATTGTGTATTTGTTGCAAGAATGTTTCGGTGATTTAAATAGCACATACAGAAATGTTTGGATCGCTTTGAAACCATTTTAAGGACTAGCATAAGGTATCTGGATACTCTTCAGTGATTTATGGATGACCAGTGTCTCTACTGAGTGGCCGATATAAATGATAGATGGTCTGTATGGTAACTCGTAATACCAGGAACTAGTTGTTTGTCCCTTTCCCTTCCCTCCCTGCAGTCAAACAGATACAGGGCATTAAATGATGCCACCTCTCCGCTGTCCATCTGTCTGTACCCAAGAATAAAAATAAAATGCTGAGGAAGCCAGAAGAAACAGTTTGGTTTTTTGATATTCTTAATACCCTGAGTGCCTCCTTAGACCTTTAATGAAAATGACAGTGCCCCCGACAGGAACCAGCCTTCTCACAGGGACACAGTGAAGGACACGGATGCATTTCCCTGAGCAAGAGGAACGGCAGTGAGAGAGGGGCTCCTGGGGGGGCATCCGGAGCTTCTCTGCTCGTTAAAGGCAAGCGTTGGGTGCCGAGCAGTAAGGAACCACTGGTTTGTTGCCTCGTGAGTTTTCCGAGGCACCTCCCAGCCCTAAGGTCACCCTGAAATCTGTGGCTTCTGAGTTTAGATGAGCTGCATCCCAGGAGGGCAGGGGTTGTCTCCTCCGCTGACAGTCCAAGAGTCAGACCACAGTAGCGTCGAACACAGTAGTGTTTGTGGAATATAGGAATTGTCCCTCCTCCAGCATCCCAGCTGCCATAAGTTCATTTTTCTTACAGCGGTAAAGGGGGCTCATCTAATCCAGCCTGGAGGTCACCTGGAAGATCCGCTGCCTAGAACCTCAAGCAGGTGTGCCAGCCTCCACCTGAGGTCCTGCTGGTCCCCTGCTTGGAGTGCCCGAGGCCTCCCTGCTGACCCTGTTGTTGGTCTCACTGTAGGGGTCCATCTAATGGCCTTTTGGACTCGGTCCCTTGGACTGAACATTTGGGAAAAGTGTGGTCTTTGTTAGCTGGGTGTCATGGTTGAGCCTCTTCGGGCATCAGAATTGAGTTCCCTTCTTTATTCTTAGAATTCAGCCTCACACCCAGGTGCCACTTTGAGACTCTCTCACTCTGCCTTTCACAGTCTGTGTACCAGCACTTAAGCTTGTGAAATGAAAGCATCCCCGAGCACACTGGCTTCACCGTCAGGCGTGACGCTGGCATGGCGGTTGTGGAACCGTGGGGGCCCCCGGCACCCCCCAGGCTGGCAGATGGTGTGCCCGCCGGGCCGGCCAGAGTGGCGGCTGCTACACGCAGACGTGGCTCCTGTGATGCGCAGCCCAGGCAGCCCTCTTGCCTGCCGTCAGGGTGAAAAGACACCTGACATTTCAGGGTTCTGGGCTCTGAGAGCAGGGGCTTGAGAGGAAGGAGAGTGAGACATTCTTTCCTTGTTTGCTGAACCCACAACCTGACGCAGGTCATTGCGGAAGTGGTCCTGGATTCTATAGGAACTTTCCTTTCCATTCTTCGTTAGCAGGAGGCTGATGACACAACGGTCTTGAGCTTTGTGACATGAAAATAAACAACGAAGAGAGATCTCGGGCTGGGGGCACCTTTAAGCTGGTTAGCCAGGAAGGTGGGGGCCACCGAGGGATGGGCTCACCGCAGTTGCTTGACCATGAACCTCTCAGCGCTACAGCTTAGAGTTCCATCCAGTGACCACTTGGTTGGTGCATAACTGCTGGTAAGGAGGAGATCCTTCCCCGGCGGGCCCTCTGGACTTACTCCTTCTTGGCCTTTGGTCTTCGAAGATGTTAGGGAAGAAGGAACTGTCAAAGAGGTGGAAGGTGCCCCCTCTACTTATCTTGAGTTCTTGTGGCTGCACTAATAATAACATTGACCCAAGACAGATTAGCAGGAGAAAAAGATACACATTTTAATTCGTGTGCATGGAGGTCTCATAGAAATGGGAGCAACAAAAGGGCCAGAGCAGGCAACTTTGAGACTTTTTAGACAAAAAAACCCGATAAATTTGTAAGAAATTGACAGGACAAAGAAATGTAGGTTTTGTGTGCCCAATTAGGGAAGAATCTAAACAGAGTTTGGTTTTGGTGTAGTAAATGAAAGGAGTAACAAGGTTTCTTGGACCGCATTCCCCCTCTCTGGCCAAAAGGGTGTCCTTCTACTTTTCAGATGCAGGGAGGGTACCTTTCACATGAGAGATGCCTTTCCTGCTTTCAGGGAGACAGAAAGGAGGGTCGGAGTGTCTCTCTTGCATTGGCCATTTCTTAAGTAACTTTAATTCAAAATAATCAATATGCCAGTATGGCATATTTGGGGGTGGCCCACCCTGAGCCCCAGCGGAACAATTCTGACTTTGTTCCTTTGGACTCTTACCTTGCCTTCTGTGTACCCATTAGCTAGCTCCTCGGGAAAGGGCGATATTACATGCGGGAGAAGTGAGGGCTGTCACACGCTGGCTAACGCATCACTGTGGGTGGACACTCCAACCAGGCCTGAGTTAATTACTCTGGCCTTCGCCCTTTTGTAGGACTTGGCTGATTATTGCTACATCAAAGTCCTACTTAATTGGCCCATCGATGTAACCAGGGCTCTTTACTTTCTCTATAAAATATACCAACCCCCTTGGGCTTCCCTGGTGGTACAGTGGTTGAGAGTCCACCTGCCGCTGCAGGGGACGCGGGTTTGTGCCCCGGTCCGGGAAGATCCCACATGCCGTGGAGCGGCTGGGCCCGTGACCCATGGCCGCTGAGCCTGCGTGTCCGGAGCCTGTGCTCCGCAACGGGAGAGGCCACAACAGTGAGAGGCCTGCGTACTGCAAAAAAAAAAGAAAAAAAAAAAATATATACACACCAACCCCTGCCTGCAACAAGCTCGAAGCTAAGTAGGCTTCTCTCTATGTCCACACACTTCTTCTACCTGAGCTGTCAGCTTAACCAAGGGTCAGTTGTGTGTGTTCCCAAACCTGTATATGCCAATTGTATGTCATTACATTATTTAATTATAAGGTACATAAATCTTTGGGATAGGAGTGTGAAAATCAAGATTGGTTGTTTCTGCAGAATAAGTGGAATGTTTAGAAAGATAAAAGTAAGTTACTTTTTAAAAAATATATATATTGCCATCAAATTAAATATGGATGAGGCAGTTGTAAAAGATCGGTGACAACAATCGTAAAAAAACCAAAACAAAACAAAAATCTCGGATACCTCAGATTGTTTCACAAGAAGCCCCAACTGGAAATTACAGATGATGCATTTGGGATGTGGTATTTATATGCAACAAAGATGACATGAAACACCAATTGGCATAACCATTTTTTTGGAGTACAGTCATCAACATTTGAATCTAAGCAAGTTAGACCCTTCCCAAGGTCACGCAGTTGGCGAATGGGGGAGCTGGGCTTTGAATCCACATTGTCTGATTTCAGAGCCAAGCTCTTAACCCTTTGGCTCTACTGCTTTTCCTCCTGACCCTCACGCTAATTCGGGAGATGCCAAGGAGTTTGTGCTAAGACTCCAAATCAGCCACAGTGGGAAAGCGGCTGCTTTGGACGCTCTGCGGCTTGCAGGCTGCTTAGGGTCTGCCTGTCACCCAGGTGTGTGGCACGGAGGAGAGAAAGGGTGGGATACGGCTGCTAAGGTGCCCCCAGGACTCTTTTGGGGGTCAGTGGACAGGCGAGGGGGCCCACTTACACCTCAACAGGTAAGATTGGGTGTGGATAAACATATGTTTTGGAAAAAGATTTCTGATAAAACTATGTCACAGGGCAACCTGCAGTTGTATTTGATGTTTGGTATGTTTGGTGGTTATGTGCCTGGGAACATGGCCACCTCCCTTAGAACTTTTTTTTTTTTTTTTGCGGTACAGGGGCGTCCACTGTTGTGGCCTCTCCCGTTGTGGAGCACAGGCTCCAGACACGCAGGCCCAGCGGCCATGGAGCGCAGGCCCAGCTGCTCCACGGCACGCAGGCCCAGCCGCTCCACGGCATGTGGGATCCTCCCGGACGGGGGCACGAACCCGCGTCCCCTGCATCGGCAGGCGGACTGCCAACCACTGCGCCACCAGGGAAGCCCCAGAGCTTTTAAACTTATAAACAACTGAGTACAGCAAGCAGCCTCACATATCCACAGAGAGGGGGCGCCTGTCAGGTTAGGTGTGCTTGGTGCCTGTTTGGTGTCCAGAGTCACAGATTTTCAGAGACGCTTTGGGGCTGACAGTGCATCGCTGGCTGGTGTCCAGGAAGAAGTCACAAGCCATTGAGTGGTTTGAGGTCAGTGTCTTACTCCCCTGCCTCTTGTTGGCCTCACAGAGGAGTTCTCCTAACCATACAGATGGTGGGACTTCTGTGCTTAGATTCTGCCTGCCGTGGGCTTTGGGCTCTTTTGTAATCCTTTGGGTATTCTCATATTCTGGACTTGAACACATCCTGCCTCTGGTTGAATTCCTGTGTCCCTAAGTCTGTGGGTGAGGGAGTTTGTGCCTTTTGACTTTGTGGGGAATGTCAATTTCGTATTCTGAAATCAGTGTGTCTCTAGTGGCAAGTGGAATCTTTTCTTCATTGTGGGGACAGGAGTTGCCTGTCTGAGGCTGTGAAGGTGGGGACGGGCAGCCAGCTAATAGCTCGCGTAGCAGCTGCCGTGACAGTGGAGTGTGTCAGCTGAGGCTTCCCGAGGTCCGGCCTGGAGTCAGCGACCCTCCTTGTGGGTGGACACATGTTCCCCTAGGCCAGTGCTTCGCAACGGGGGCGATTTTGCACCCAGGGGACGATCGACAATGTCTGGAGACATTCCTGGTCGACTTGACTTGCGCGGGGGAGGGCTAACCAAAACATCCTCCAGTGCCCAGGACAGCTCCCTCAGCAAAGATGGATCTGGTCCAAAATGTCAGCAGTGCTGAGGTCAGGACCTGCCCTGGGTGGGCCTGTCCCTGTGACCCTCTCCCCTGCAGAGGTTTCAGAGAGCACTTTCCCATCCCAGGGGTGCCATCTGATGCTTAATTAGCCTCCCAACAACATCGGCGCTCAGAGGGGTGGCCAAGATGCACAGCACCTTACCGTAGCCGTGTGCTTCCACCTGGGCACTTCTTACACCTCGCTTCCTCCAGCCCCGACCCCTCCTGCAGCAGAAGCCGAGCCTGAAAGAACAGCTTTTCAAGCCTCGTTCACCACCTGCACACTGTAAACCCCAGGATGGCCTGTCCATTAGTCCTCCGCTGTGTGGGGAGATGGACGCCACCTGCAAGTGAGGCAGCATGGAGGGATGGGCGATGCCACTTGATGGATGCCACCGGCCCGCCTCTGTCTGCAAAGCCACTGTGGCAGGTGGCAGTCTGGAGGGTGTAGCCATGTCAGGCTTTGCGGGGGAGGGAACAGTGGGTCAGTGGCTTTCCTCTCCTTATCCCCCCACTGCCTGTATCCTCCCCCAATAGGCATTAAAAGGTTTGTATTATGTTTGGGACTTTAATGTGTCTCTTTGTCCTCGGTGGGGAATGCCTCCAGCTTGTCATGGTGGGAGAGAGCTTTTCAGTATCCGTAAAAGCAGGACTTGGATCTTAGCTCTACCGCTTACCAGTTCTGTGGCCCTCAGCCAGTTAACCATGCAGAGCCTCCGTTTTTTCCATTTGTAAGATGCAGACAGTAGTACCTACGTCGTAGGGTTGCTGCAACAGTCACATTCCCTGCACCATTTCATAGCAATCCCCCAGCCAGTCTGTGGGCCCCTCCAGGGCTAGGTCTTTGTCATCTTTGGAATCACTTTAATCCTTGTTGTATGGTAGATACTTATTATGGGGTGTGTTGTATTCCCCCCAAAAAGACAACTTGCATTCTAACTCCCAGTACCTGTGAATGTGACCTCAGTTGGACATAAAGTCTTTGCAGGTATAATCAAGTTAACATGAGGTCGTTAGGGTAGGCCCTAATCCAATACAACTGGTGTCTTTATAAGAAGAAAGAAATTTGGACACAGATACAGGCAGAGAGGAGAATGCCTTCACATATGTCTCACGTGAAGACAGACACACAGGGAAATTGCCATGTGTAGACAGACGCAGAGACTGGAGTGACGCATCTACCAGCTGTGGATTGCCAGCAACCACCACAGCTAGGGAGAGGCAGGGAAGAATTCTTCCCCTGCAGCTTCCAGAGGGAGCCCTGCCGACACCTTGGTTTTGGGACTTCTAACCTCCAGAATGGTGAAACAGTAAATTCTGGTTGCTTTAAACCAACCAGTTTGGGGTACTTTGTTACAGCAGCCCTAGGAAACTAATACAATACTGAATAAATGTTTGTGGAATTTGTGTCTTCATGTGCAAAACTCATCGTATTCTGCCCCCATGTTCATACTTTGATAGTCTAACCTCTAGGCTTTTTACTTCTTTCTTTCCACTGATCATCTCCTTTGCAGATCCCCCAGTTTTGATCGTCAGCTGATTTTGTACTAATTTATCATAAAAACCTTTGCTTGTTACGGGGGAAAGTTCTTAACGTGTATCACACTGAAAAGAATGAAGATTTTTGCCATCAAGTATCTGTGCCTCTCTCAGCAGCGAATGATGGGCTTAGTGTTTCTTTTAGCCACGGGGTGGTTCCTGGTGCTGTGAGAAAGCGCCAGGCTGCTGCTCCCTTCCGTCTTCTTTAAACTGGCAAAAGAGAGAACCAAATCAAGTAGCTTTAAAAATAAGGAGATGTGTGAATTTGCAAAAACAGGAGCCCCAGGTCCAGGAGAGCAGGCTCCCCACTGTGTTAATCTGGCAGCCCAGCGAGAGGTCACTGGAGACTCGGGCTCCTTCTGTGTTCTGTCCACAGGACGGGCCTCCTCCTAAGGCAGGTGTCCCCACGGCCAGAAAGCTGGCTGACCACAGCAGCTGGGCAGCCTGCTTCCAGTTCATGACCTGTGGGGTCTCTTCGGTGTGTTGATCTTAAGATCAGGGACATTTTTGGAACTTCCCTGGTGGTGCAGTGGTTAAGAATCCACCTGCCAATGCAGGGCACGTGGGTTTGAGCCCTGGTCCGGGAAGATCCCACATGCCGCAGAGCAACTAAGCCTGTGCGCCACAACTACTGAGCCTGCACTCTAGAGTGGGTGTGCCGCGACTACAGAGCCCGTGTGCCACAACTACCGAGCCCGTGTGCCACAACTACTGAAGCCCGTGTGCAGCAACAAAGACCCAACACAGCCAAAAATAAATAAATAAATAAATTTATTTTTTAAAAAAGATCAGGGACATAGGGACATTTTCCCCAAAGGCCTCCCCATCAACCTCTCCATCTTTGTCTCATCCCTGAACCAGCCACTGCCAAAGGGGATGGCATTAGATCATTGGCCCTGATTAATCCTCTGGGGAGGAATAGATGGACTCTGGAGAGTGGACCATAGTGCCCCGTGCACTCTCCCCAAATTAACAACTCCTGTTCATCTTTGGTAGGCAGAATAATGCCCTCCCAAATACCCGCGTCCTCAACCCCAGAACCTGTGAATATGTTACTGTACATGACAAAAGGGGCTTTGCAGATATGATTCAGCTAAGGATCTTGAGATGGGGGAGATTATCTTGGATTATTAAGGTGGGTCCAGTACAGCACAAGAGTTCTTATAAGAAGGAGGAAGGAGGATCAGAGTCAGAGAAGATGTGAGGACAGAAGCAGAGGTTAGAGAAGACTGAAGTTGTGACAACACTGACTTTGAAGGTGGAGGAAGGTGCCAGGAGCCACGGAATGCAGGCGGCCGATAGAAGCTGGAAGAGGCAAGGACACAGATTCTCTGGGCCTCCAGAGGAACGAAGCCCTCCTGACATCTTGATTTTAGCCTGGAGAAATTGATTTTGGATTTCCAATTTCCGGAACTGTAAGATAATAGCTGTGTGCTGCTTTAAATTAAAATATTAATAAATTTAATATATTTAAAATTTAAATTTGTGGTAATCTGTTACAGCAACGATAGAAAATTAGATAAACAACAGGGTCCTACTGTATAGCACAGGGAACTACATTCAATATCTTGTAATAACCTATAATGGAGAAGAATCTGAAAAAGAATATATAGATATGAATCACTTTGCTGTACACCAGAAACTAACACAACATTGTAAGTCAACTATACTGCAATTAAAAAAAAACTAATACACCATTGTTTCTCCAGGCTGACCTTGAATCAGTATAGATCTTTTGTAAGATAATAGGGATCTTGTATTCATTTTGAGTCTTCTGTTGTGTGCCAAAGATGATACACAAATATTTATGTGTTAAACGAAAGACAAACCCAGTCCCTTGCTCCGCCTCCAGGTATAGCAAAAAATGCTCTCCAAGTGGTCCATGTTGGTTTCTTCAGTCTGTACCAGTGCTGGGTGCAGGGAAAACAGAAAACAAGTAAGATCTTGTCCTTACTCACAAGCTGCTGAGTACATCGCAGTCATTTGATTCCATAAATATTCTCTCTGTCAGCTCAGAGCTCTTCCAGATGTCGGCTGTGGCATTGTAACTAAAGCCAGCTTCCTCTGAAGCTTTTTCAAACCTGATTTTTTTTTTTTTTTTTAGTTCTTAGCCAAGGGGTCAGGAAGAGCAGAAGACCCTGTGAAGCACATCCATGGATGGAGCTATTTTTAGAGGGCCCTGCGTGGCTGAGATCAGCAGCAAATTCTAATGGTTGGGTCCTGGGGTCCACGGAGGATGTCAGCTGCCTGTCTCCTGCCCTCGTGCCACTTGGACAGAGACACTGCGATTTGCGAGTTTGCTCTGGTTCTTCATTTCCTTCTGTCGCAGGAAGCCCTGTGCTGCAGAGCACGGTGGTGGGTTGCACACAGCATGTTGAGAAACTGCTTGTTCTCATCCCACAGTTCAGCTGTCTCTGGGAAGCCTAGGGCTTTCCTGGGGATGATAAATGACCAGTGGCAATGTATGAAAATATCTGGGAAGCTGACAGAAGTCGGGAGCAGAGAAATGGGGTTAGGGAGCTGAGCTTTGAGGTGATCTTTTCCAACTGCAGAATTTTATTTTGAGGAGACTCAAACTCAGGGGTAATCGACGAAGCAGCTCTCGGTCACTTAGCTCTGTGTTAACAGCTTAGCAAAGATTGGAGCTTAGTTCCCGTGGTGCCAATTCAACAGTTCTAGGCTCAGGAACAAAAATTTGAGAGCTGGACCGTAAAGCCTCAACATCCATAAGAGTGTGTAGTTAAGTTAGCTCAGCGGAGTGTTTTGGGCTCTGCCGTTTCCCTTCTCCCTTTGTCTGTAGTAAGTGCCATGTGCTGAGTGGTTACATGCATGGAGTCCGTAGATGTGGCCTGGGATAGAATCGCACTTACTAGCAGTGTGACGTTGGCCAAATTACAGAAGGCTTTCTTCCTGTCTGGGATGATAGTAACACCAGCACACCTGGGCTTGTTGGGAGGATTAAATGAGCTCACGTGTGCAAAGCACTCATCCCAGGGCCCAGCACATCCTCAGGTCTCTACAAACGACTCACTTCCTGGGACCTGACCATCGCTCTCCAGCACTTCGGGTGACTGCATGCTCGTCCGTTGTGTGGCTGTGTCCTAGGGTCTATTCAACCTGCTCCCTAGAATGGGATGTTATTTCCAGTTTTTACTGCCGTAAGCAACATTTCCATGACTGTCCTCATAGGTAAAGATTTGCTCTCACCCTTAATTGTTTCCTCTGGTAACATTTCTAGGAGTAGAATTGCTGGGTCAAAGAGGGGGCTTGTTTTTAAGGCATTTCTTGATAGATGCTGCCAACTTTTCCTCCAGAAAAGTGCTGGTTTACACTCTTACCAGCTGTGAATGAGTGTGCCCGTTTCCTTGCATGGCTGGGTTATTAACTTTTAATTAAATGAAGGCCCAGGAAAAATAAGAGGTATTTCCCTGCGGATTAAGTGTTCCTCGTCCTTGCTTATAAGCAATAAAGGCTTAAGAACCTGAAATGAGCCCAGAAGGCAAGTGGCTCATGTGAAAACAGCGCCCTCTACTGGTTTTACTGGGTAGAGAGGTGCAAGCTACAGTGTAGATGGTGAGGCTCCGGTGGTCACTAACTCCTGGCAGGTGCCAGGAGCTCTAGGGCAACATTTTACACTTCTGGCCATTTAGTAAGTCAGCCTCAGATGACCTTTCATTCTTACTCAGTTTCTTTCACAGAAGTGCTTCTCAACTGGGGGAGAGTTTTCTCCCCAGGGAGCCCTTGGTACTGTCTGGAAACATTTTTGGATATCACAGGCTGGGGGGCTGCTACTGGCTTTTGGTAGGTTGAGGCCAGGGATGTGGCAAACCATCCTACAACGCAAAGGACGGCCCCCTAACAAGGAATCGTCCTGCCCCTATGTGTCAGTCAGGTTCAGATTGAGAAACCCTGTTTTAGAAGAATGGAAGAATTGCTCCAGAAGGCTTCTTTTCAGACTAAAATAAAATATAGAAATATTAAACATGTATCACCAGTATTACTTTATTTTTTGGTTCTAGAAACCTGATCGTTTTGCAGAATAAAATGGAAAACAGGTGGAAGTGAAGCAGCGCACTGGCATTTCTAGGAGAGAAGGCAGAGTGGAAAACACGGCCCATAATAATGTCACAAGTACTAATAGGGGAGGGAATTTTTTTCCTATTAACTTGATTTGGTTAAACCTGCCATAAATTCCTGTGCTTCCCCTTGAAGGCCTTGTCTGTAAAATAAATTAAATTTTAAAAAAACACAGTGGTTTTGGGGACCCTTTTCCCTCTGATTTCATGAGCCCCAGTGTTTTCATAACATTTATAATTGTGCTTTCCAGTGCTTAGTGCAGAGTGACCATCTGCAGATACAGTTACTTCCCCCTCCTCCACGCCCAAGTAAATGCTGATTTAAGCATTGTTTCTAAGGGGAGGAAGGAAGGGAACTTCAAAAATAACCTTAGAAAAGGGTGTGCCTGAAGGGAAAAGTATGACAAGAATTTCAGGAGCACTAAGCTGTATTTCCGTTTACTCGACATTTGCTGCGTTTGAGGACTTCTCTCTCTGGCGTTACCCAAACCCATCAAAAAACATACCCTGCTCTTTCGTCTTGCTTTAGCCCTGCTTTCTCTACGTTACTTGTATTCTAGAATATGTGGCTTTATGGAGTGGCTTCATTGGTGGTTCTGAGTAATGCTAAGAGGATTATTTTGCCAGAAGTGGAAAAAATAAAACAAAACTACAGCTTTCCCCTAAATATCAGATACTATATCAGATACTGTTTTAATCATCTTCCTTGAGAGGTATTTTTCAGACCCATGAGTGGATTGTAAAATCAACTTCTGGGTCACAATCAGCATCTAAAAACTAAAAAAAAAAACAATAGAAAATATTAGAGGGTATCGTATATAGTAAAGGTAGCTTTTGTTTTGATGATTATTTCAAGATACGTAGCCATACGTAGATGTTTACGTCTGTGTACACAAGCCTGGTGAGAAGTCTGAAAGACCGTGGCTTGGGTTTTATGACATGGTGAAATCTGGCCAGTTTTGTAATTCTTTCATTGTCTCTTTAAGGACCTCAGTGAGTCCTACTTGTCTCCTGTCCCTCATGTTTGCTTCTGTTGCTTTTCCAGGTGGTACCAGGGAGATTGGCTCGGCCTTAACCAGGATGTGCATGAGGCATCGCAGCATAGAAGCCAAGCTGAGGCAGTTTTCCAGGTGAGGACCGTGTTTCTTCCAGACCTCAGACGCCCTTGCTGATTTCAGGTTAAGGAAGCGGTGAGACATAGCATAACTTGCCTCAAGCAGTACTGGTTTCCCCGTAACGTTAAATCCCCACAGCCCATCTCTCATCACAGCCCGTCCCTCTGCGCATTCACTGAACAAGTATTTGACTGAGCATCTGCCAGACAGTGGTCTGGGCCTTGGGGCTCCAGTGAAGGACCAGACAGCCTGGGTCCCTGCCTCATGGAGCCTGCACCCCCCTCTGGGATCTTCTCTGTGTCTCTCCTCACACTCCATCAGTGTGAGGCGCCGAGCACCCTGCTGAGACCCCTGGGTCCCCCACCCCTGCAGGAACCTCATAGGAAGAGGAGCTGCCGTGCTGGAGAGTGAGGCGTGCACTGCCGCCCTGTTACCCGGGACCTGTGTATGTCCTCCAGGCCCGCCGAGGAGGGTGGGGGCGGCTCATAGAAATTTCCACGCTGCCAGCCTCTTGTCTGTTTCACAAGCGTCCAGGATGGGTAGAAATGGCAGTGGCTGGCACAGTGGTCTGCAGTCACCAGTGTTCCAGTGAGAGTGGGACGTTCTCCCAAACAGATGAGCATAATTCAGCACTTCTGCACCGCTCTGCTTTGTGAATTGCAAGTTGCGTGAGGCTGTCACGGTGGAATCCCTCTGACCCTCTTGCAGGACCACCTCAGGAGGCTGCAGAAGGTAGTGGGAAGCACCTGGTCTTGGAGTCACCCGGGCCTAGGTTTGAACCCCGGGCTGGCCGCTGACAGGCCGTAATCTTGGGCTGGGCTCTCAGCCCCTGTCAGATGGGCGTAGGAATCTCTGAAGTGTTCTTGTGCAGACGTACGCAGTGTCCACGCAGTGGAAAGCACCTGCCGGAGCGTGTGATAAAATCTGGCTTCCTCCTTCCCTCCTCGCCCCTGGGGAGTGCGCCCCGTGATGGCACCCCCTGCGCCTCCTCCCACACACGTCGTCTTGTTTTTTCTGGGGCCCGTCCTGTGACACCTCATTCCATTTTAGTGATGAAGAGACGCCAATTCAACAGCCACTGTGTATTGAGCAGCTACTATGTGCCGGCATTGTCTTAGGTGTACAGGGCATAGCCCTGAGTAGGAAACACATCCTGCACTCATGAAGCTTACGCTCCGGACACTGTATAAACCTGATAGAGTGTCAGGCGGTGATGAATGACAGGAGAAGGAACACACGGGATGAGGTGGGTGGCGGCTCTTGGACACAGGCTGGTTAGGCAGCGTCTCTGTTCAGAAGGAGGGTTTGGACAGAGCTGGAGGAAGTGAGGCCAGAGGATGCGCCTGTGAGGGGCATCTTACCACTAGACCCTGGTAAGAGAAGAGGGGGTGGTACCAAAAGCTTGGAGATTTTCAGGAGGCCCAGCATCAAAAAGCAGTCTGAGAATACTTTTGTTGCCGTTCTCACCAGTGCCATTCGCACAGTTTATGGGCATTCTCTAAGTTCCCAACAACATCTCTGTAATGTAGGATCGGGTTGATCCTACTTCCATTGCACAAAAAACCCCGGCTCCCCTGACTCATGATCCCTCTCTGTTGGGAGCTACCTTTCCACTCATTGAACTGCAGTCTGTTTGGGAGTGCACAAAATAAGAAGGGATGTACCTGGAGACCCCTCACCCCTCTGATCCTGCCTAGGCTGTCCACAGTCTACATTTATGACTTATCCTGAATGCACGTCAGAATCATATGGGCCTTTTTTAAAAAAAAGATAATGCTGGCCCCCCACCCTGCAAGTTTCTATCAGGTATGGGGTGAGGCCCCGGTGTCCTCACCTTTTCAAAGCTCTCCAGCTGGTTCCCTTGTGCAGCCAGAGGTGTGACCCCACTGATCTGCAGCGTTGCTTGTTAATAGAGTGTGGGAATGGAAAAAGGGGGCCATGAGAAGAGGTCGCGCCCACCAGTCACGGGTACAGCTTCTTAGCTGTCATTGAAAAGCCTCCTGAGGACACGGTTGCTGTGAAACTGGGGGATTTGGATGTGAACTAGGGCTTAGTATGCTGCCTTGTCTGGCTTCAGGTAATCGTGATTCAGGTACGTTTTGACAACTGAGTGTAAACCTTGACAACAGAATGTGTCTGTTTAATGTCTCCTTTTCTTTCTCCTTTGGTACAAGTGCTTTAATCGACTGTCTGATAAACCCGCTTCAAGAGCAGATGGAAGAATGGAAGAAAGTGGCCAACCAGCTGGATAAAGACCACGCAAAAGGTACTGGGCAAGGTGGCAGATGCATATCAGTCCCAGGTGGCATGTTGCCGGCTGCTGCCTGTGCCTCTGCTGGGTTCATTGATGTCACCCAGAGGACCTGCTCTTTCACCGCTGCTGCTGTGGACATCTCAGTGTTGGAGGGTGAGGGGTCAAAAGTGATCCCATTGCAGGACTCAGTGCTGGGTTTGGGGCATGAAGCATCACTCAGTGGGTAGCCTGATCGCGCTCTGTGACATTAATTGTGATCCGCTGAATTAAAAGTGATTTGTAACAGCAGGCTTAAATGCCAGAGATGCACTTAGGGCATTTCAGCACATTTTGAAAAGCAAACTTTTAATGATGTAAGCTAACCTTCAACCAGTGGGTCTCAGTACCTCATGTGCTAGGTCTGGGGACAGAATGGTCCAGGCAGACGCCACCCCTGTCAGTCTTCCTGGAGCCGAAGGGTGGGGTGCTGGTGGTACGGGAGGGGCAGGAGACTTTGCTCCACGGATCATACAACCTTCAGTAAGTGTGGTGGAGGGAAAGCGTGTGGGCAGATCTGAGGGGATGAAACAGGAAAGAGTTGACGCATAGGTGCTACCAAGAGCATATAAGAGAGAGCCCTGCTCTGATAGGCTCAGGGCTGGTGGGAGGGAAAGGTCGGGGATGGCTTTGTGGGAGCCGGTCCAGTTGGCGATTAGTTGATGAGGGCAGCAAAGGAGAGAAGTATCAGAGGTGACCGTCATTTCAGATGTTCATGCCTGGGTGATGGAGATGCCAACAACAGAAATGGAAAAGTCCAGGGTGGGTGTAGGCTGGTGGGGGAAGAGGAAGTGGCCGGTGGGGATGTGAGTCACGTGGGCCACCCCTCCTCCGTGTCCACAGTGTCTGGCCTTGGTACTAATGTGAAAGTAAAGCAGCTGGGCCATTCCCAGTTCTTTTCCATGCGGTCTAGTTTCTCCTGCTGTAGTCTGAGGGGCTCTTTTCTGAATTGTAACATCTGGCCAGCGTCTTGCCACGTGGGTTCTTTTTGGAATGAAGCACTGTGGATTTGGGCCTTGGGAAAGTAGATAATACTGAAAATATTTCCTGATACTTAAGCTGAGAAATTGTGAATTTTAGAATTTTTATTAAAATGTTCCCAGATACCATGTTTCTTCAAAGCTGGTATGAATGAATACTGTAGGGAAAGACCCCAGTGCATTTTGTTGGTTTTCGTGTTCATAGCCCCTTTGCTGTCAAAGGTCCTCATGAGAGTTTTATCATTTCGTATTCCAGTAAAGCTATTTATTGCATGTCATAGTTTATGCTTTTGGTGATGAAAGTAGTGGCTGTTGCTAAAGTGTTTTCTGTTGAGCTAAGTGGTAAAATTATTCGATATTCTGCTTTCTCTTAGAATATAAAAAAGCTCGCCAAGAGATAAAAAAGAAGTCCTCAGATACACTGAAACTGCAGAAGAAAGCAAAAAAAGGTAATTCTGCTGTTAATGTGTTACTTGGGGAAAATGAGCACTTGCCTGATTTTTCTTTGAAGTGGAAAGTGTTCAATCAGACTGCCTTACGTGTAGTGGTCCTGTGAACAGATAGGAGCTAATAGAATCTATCTGAAGTCCCCAAGTGCAGAATATCTATTAATTTGAGACCCTTGCAAAGTTGTACTTGACTCATTCCTTCCCCCCAACCTGGTCTCCAAAATTTGACAGTTTCCATGCTTATTGTACATTGTGATGAGACCTATAAATTTCTTGGAGGCCTTGGGATAATGCATAAAAGCCTCTTTGCAAATGTTGTATAGTAATTATTGCAGAAATGATGTCATTTTCTCCTCTGTCCTTCACAGCCTATAATCTCTGAAACCCTTTATTAAGTCTCGTGAGAATGTTAGAAAAGGCTGCAGTGGGAGCCGGGAATCATTGCTGTGTAGGGAGATTTTTCATGGTGCTCATGAGGGTGGGAGCTGGATAAGGAAAATGAGACTGCTGGTGCAAGATGCCCCTCCTCCCCCCCCCCCCCCAGCTGATTGTCATTTGCAAACCAGTTAATTATCAGATCCATGACCCAGCTTTGCTCTTCCGGCTTGAACTGGGAGTTTTAAGAGAAAAATCTAGCTCCATCCACTTTGAAAGCATTCGTAACATTTTACTAAGACCTAACAAGATGTAGGGACTCTCTCTCGAACTTGAGCAGGTGACATTCCCTCTAGACTAATTCTTCTTGATACCACGACTTGGAATTTGCTGCATCACAACTGATAAAATGGGTATTCCCCCCCCCCATCAGGATGCTCTGTGGGTGGGTAGTATTGAGCGTTTGTTTGAGACAACAACTTTTTTAGGTAGAAATCCCCAAAACCAAATTTCCTCTTTCCTAAGCAAGCAGTTCTCATTTGGAATTAAAAGAAACATCTGGAGAGATGGGATTGTTTGGTAGAAGAGGGGCGAGGACAGGACAAAGTTTTCAAGCTTTGGCATTTCTGAAAAATGTCTCCCCCAGTTCTTATCATAACCAGGAGACCATTTCAAGATAAAGACAGCGGGATATTCACCCACGATCAGTTTTTCTGTTAGTATTGGCCCCATTTGTTTCTTTTGGATGTGTTTTCCTGGTCTTGGTGCTTCTGCAGTTTATGTTCTATCTGATTCAGGTGCCTGAGAGCTAGCATTCGACAAGTGGAATAGGGTTTGTGGCCAGTAACGTTGTAGTGAGTCTAAAGGTAAATGTAGATAAAACTGCCACCATATTACATTGAATCTGAGGTTCTATAAAAGAACAGGAGGGTAAAAATTTGGAGCTGAACTCTACCTAGTTGACAACATGCCAGCTTTGAGATAGGAGAGATTAATGAGTTTGGAGAGAGGGTCCAAGGAAGATCTGTGGCTTGGAAAAGGTTTGGGAATTTGGTGAAAGGGATGGGGTAAGAAAAAGTAGCGGTTTTCCTTTCTCTCTTCCAGAGTTTTCTTTTCAGAGGCCTTAAGTTCTTGGCTGCAGTGATAATCCTTTTATCTGAATTTTACATGGAGGCTGAAACAGTCTTCATCTGTGACTCAAAGTCACTGGCATTGTCCAATTAGCAGAATTTGGACCTACAGGGGATGCCTGGTAGGTTGATTGCAGTGCAACACAAAAGGAAGTTGCTGGTAATTAGACTTGCCCAGCTCTGCTTAGGCTGCCTGGAGAGGATAACGACCTTCCCATTAAAGCACTGGATAGAAAGATTCAGGACACGTGGAGGTGCCGGACTGTATGACATGAGGGGCTGCTTCTGGTCCTGAGACTCGGGAGTAATTGGCTTTTAGTTGTGAGGTTTCTTGGTGGCACTTAGGCCTGAAGGCTGAGACAGTAGAGGCTGTGATCAGGGGTTTCTGAAGCATCCATCTTTTCAGCCCCAGTCGTATATCTGATGGTCTTGGGCACCATATCCTTTCCAGACGAGGTAGCAGTGATGGTGTTCTTACGCCAAGTCAGGTCAGTAGCTTAGAATGTTCTGGATGACTTTCTAGATACTCCAGTGAACAACCAGAAAACAGTTTTTGTTTCTTTCCTTTATAAAAAAATTTTTTTCTAAAATATGTAAGTGCCTTTTAAAACTCACATTTGTATATTTCTGGGGTGAATGGAGCTTTCTAGGAGGTACCAGAGTTATCGTTCTGAGTGAATGTTAATGAAGTGCTCTCCTAGAAACAGTATGGCCTGAGAATGGAAACAATACAAGCTAAGGGCTGGAAGAAATCTGGTTATTTGAGACTCCCAGTTATTTGGGGGTCTGGTTAGCTGCGGTTTCCCCTTTTGCCTAAAGGCCTCTCTGTCGGTTTCATCTCCCTCAAGTGCTCAAGTGGTAGCTTCCTAGACTCTTGACTTGAAAAGTGTTGGTAGTTCCTTCTGAGATCTATCCAATGCTTTGGATACATTTTTTTTTTGTCCTGATAGAACTGAATCTGGTTTATACAGTGCAATAATCACTTCCTCTTAAATATGTTTTCAGAAGGTCATCAAACAGCTTTCTGCCACTCCTTTTTCCAAAACTGTGATCTTTGATCTAAAAAAATCTTCTGACTCTCCTTTTCAAAGTTGAAATGCGTTTATACATTTAAGCATGGTTCTGGCACTCCCTTTGACCTAGGCAGGCACATATGGGGTGTTATTTTTGTGTGTGACTAATTTACCTTAACTTTCACTCTGCAGCTGTATCACCTTTTGCCACATTCTTTGTTTGACTCTTTTTTACTATACTATAGAAGGGTAATTTGTACTCTAAAGGTATTTAAATATCACTGTCAAAAAACTCTGAATGGTTTTTGGGGTTTGATTAGACTTTATCTTAAAATCATTTTAAAACAACTTGACATGTGCTCCAACTGTGGGTGAATGTACCTATTTTTGTTGAAGGCAGGCTACTGAACACCTACCGGGCATAAAAACTAGGCAGGGAGTTGGGGGCTGGAGGAATGGTCCCGGCCCTCCGAGAAGTTCCAGGCCAGCGCCCAGGGTCGGTGCATGGGGCAGAGCCGCCTTCTTGAGTGGTCAGGGGGACAAGACAGAGGCAGCCAGGAGGGTGGGGAGGGGCTGTGGGGCTGACCCAGCAGCCCCAGGTTCTGAGTGGCATCTCTTGAACCCTCATCGAGTCCTGCTGCTTGACGTCAGCTCGTGACCCTTGAGGCCCTAGAGCTGGTTGTAACCCAACTGGGGGAAGTAAGAGGATCAGAAGTGGGAAACATTTTATGCTGTTTGCCCACTTCTGCCGCCTTACTGTACAGACGGTAAGCCTTATTTCTCATTTAGTTAGCTCTCATGTTATTATTAATTTTAATTAAAAAATTAATTATGGTAAAGCCTTCTGTTTCCATCTGTAACTACTAGAAGTTTATCAGAGACTTTGAGGGAGGGAACTGGAACATTTTAATATGTTAACCCTTGAGCCTGACGTTGAAATAGTTGTTTTCACCAGAGGCTGCAAAGCTAATATTATAAACCTAAGAAACAGACTCCCAGAGTCCCATATTAGCATATTATTTGCTATTATACGAAAATTTTAAGTTCTTTAAATTTAAAAAAATTTAAAAAAATTTTCATTTTCACCCCAGCTTGAACTTTTGATCCTGGTTTCCCTAGTTACTTTTAAAGTTACAGTAAATTACACTTGAAAGCTCTTCTTGTTAAAGCATCTTAATTGGCTTCTTACAGGAATATAGTCTTCATTTATATTTTTAAGAAAAAACCTTGCTGCATTCTCTAGGGGTGCTGATTACTAACTAGGAAGATGTCTGTTTAGATGAGAAGGAAAGGCCATTAGCAAGTGAAGGAAGGGAACTTGGATTTGCAGCTCTTGGTGGATGTGGGTTTAATCGCACCAATGTAAAATTCGGTGGCAAGCCACGGACTGTTTTAACACATGAAAGAAAGGTAAGACTGCTGCTCGAATACCAGTTTGACTTTATTATTTTCCTTTTTGTGTCAATTGTGTATCCTGCACTTTCTCACCGCACGCCCCCCCCCTGCCAGTGGACGCTCTCGGTAAGTCTGTCATCCTGAATCTCTGGTGGCTGGTCACGGTGTGGTCCTTACTGTGGGCTTTCCGTGGTTGTCCAGACCTATGCTAGTTGCCCCAGTTTTCCTGCCAGTTCGGAACAATCAGTGGTGCCTACTTAATCTTCCATAACTTTAAGAAAACTCTGTGTGTGTGTGTGTGTGTGTGTGTGTGTGTGTGTGTGTGTGTTTCAGTCAATCATTTTCTTTCTTTGAAGTTTGGCCCTTTAATGGGTTAGCTCAACATTCTAGGAGTCTCTGCATCCTCATAATTCAGCATTAGACTCATGGAAAAAAGAAATACAGAGTGACTTAAAGCCTCCCTTCCACGCGAAATAAATATAACTATACATACATATCTAGGTGTATATGTGTGTATTTATATCACAAACAAAACGTGGAGAGCTACGCTAAATAACTCCTCAGAATAATTCCCAGATCGGATCTGGTTGTATTAAGCTTGCCACATATCTTTAACTTTGTCCCCCCGGACCATATAGTTTTTTCAAAACCAACCATTTATTTTTTAAAAATCAAAAGTATTTCTTATTTCAGCAGAGTTTGTGGAATGCTTCATTTCAAAGGTATCAGATCTTCAAATTCAGTAAATCAAAATGATTCTTCTTGACTGAAAATTGACCCTCATTCTGTGGGTGACAACGCTGCTAAAAACCTCAAGTCGCTTTCGGTGTCTCGTGGCTGTCCTTGTGTCTCGGAAAGGTCTGTCTGTGAGCCGTCCGTGTAGTTTATCTTGCCTGAGTGTGCCCGAGTGTTCTCTGAGCCTTTGCATTGAGCAGCTCCAAAGAGGTTTTTGCGTCGGATTTTGTCATCTACGATGTACCCGAAGCACACAGGTCCCCTCTGACAGGTGCGGCTGGGATGACCAGCTGTCACGGGGGACACAGCTCTGCCTCCCTCCCGTCATGTTGATGTTGGGATAGTGTCCCCCACCTTTTTTTTTTTTAAGATGCTGTTTTATTTTTTTTTATTTTTATTTTGTTTTGCGGTACGTGGGCCTCTCACTGTTGTGGCCTCTCCCATTGCGGAGCACAGGCTCCGGATGCGCAGGCTCAGCGGCCATGGCTCACGGGCCCAGCCGCTCCGCGGCATGTGGGATCCTCCCAGACTGGGGCACGAACCTGCATCCCCTGCATCGGCAGGCGGACTCTCAACCACTGCGCCACTAGGGAAGCCCAGTGTCCCCCACCTTTTAAAGGTGATAATTCTCTCCAGTCCTCAGTGTTGTGGTTCAGAGACAGCTTGAACAGTTTTTAGTGCACCTTTGGGAGGAAGGTAAGACACAGCCATTCTTTTGCTTATCGTGATAAAATTCATATAACATAAAATGCACTGTTTTAACCATTTTAAAGTGTACATTTCAGTGGCTCTAGCGCATTCTCAATGCTCTGCAACCATCACTACTGTCTAATTTCAGAACGTTTTCATCACCCCAGAAAGAAATCCCTTTCCTTTTAAAGCTGTCGTGCCCCATTCTCCCTCCCCCAGCCCATGACAACTGTTCATCTGCTTCCTGTCTCTATGGATTTGCCTATTCTGGACATTTCTTATAAAGGGAATCATACAGTATGTGGCCTATTTGAGGACTCAGACTTTTACTAGAACCTTTGCTTGAAAGCCTGGCATGAGTCTGTGGAGTAAATGGGGCATGCTGTTTGTTTTAAGTGACGGACAGTAGGATTAGGGATGAGTAAAGGAACCACGCAGCCTTCTGTGACTTAGATTCTGCTCACCTTAGGGAGAATCTCTGCAGCCCCTCTAGTTCTCTGTCTTGCAGGGGCCCGTTCACAGGGCTAAGCCACAGTGGCATATGATTATAGCAGTGAACTTGGGCGTAAAAACTTCGGAAAGCTGTGTGGCTTGAAGCCCTCATAAATTTTAGTTTACAAGTTTTACATCATGTTTGAACCTGGAGATCTGTATTTTAACCAAGTTTCATGGTAGTTAAAATGTCCTGGTTTAACAAAAGAAGAAAATAATACGTATATACAGAACTTTCCCTCCGTCAGTTAGAAGTATTTACCTTGAATCTTGCATAAGCAGTGACTGGGGGCCTCCACAGGGGAGAAATTTACAACTCAATAAAGTGTACTGAGCCAGGGGTACACTGCTCCCGCCAGGAATTGAGACTCTAGTGGAAGGAAACCAATTATAGTCGTTCCTCGGTATCCGAGGGGCATTTGTTCCAGGACCTGCCTCAGACTATGTGATGCTCAAGTCCTATAGTCCGCCCTCCACATCCACGGTTCCGCATCTGCGAATTCAAACAAGGATTGTGAACATAGTGCACGATCCATGGTTGGTTGAATGCGGAACCTGTGGATTTGGAAGCCGATTCCATATATATCGAAAAAGATCCATACGTAAGTGGACCCGTGTTCAAACCCGTGTTGTTCAAGGGTCAGCTGTAGTTTAATCTGGTGAGCTCAGCACCACGATGAGTATAAGCGGAAGGCGTAGCAGCTGGGCAAGGCGCAAGGAACCCATGCATGCTTGGTGTGGGTGGGTGATGAGGAAGATGAAGAGGGGTCAGCTGGTGGAGAATGGGACGAGGGCTGCTCAAGGTAGAGGGGACAGTGCGAGCCCTCACCATTGAGACGGGAGCACCAGAACCGTGGGAAAGGTGACCATGCTGCGGAGGGGGAGTGCGGGTGATACCCCAAGTCACCTTTTGGGGAGACTGACAGTTCCATCTTGGGTGGACTGAGAACCACAGTGACACCCCGTGTCAGCCTCAGCTACCTGCCTCCAGATGGTTCTGTCACTCGGCCCCATTTCTGATCAGACCCCATACCGGACTCAGCTTCTCTACCCATCACCCTTCTTTTCTTCCGTGCGGAGAAAGCAAAAAGCCTGTGCAGTGCTGAAGCCTTTCCACTGGTGCAGTGGTTTCCGCAGCCCCTGGCTGCATCAGGGTGAATGTTTGCATTTCCTCACCCATTTCTTCTGTGCTTACAAAACTGGCAAAAACCATTCTCAGGATGCCCCAGAAACTGCAGTCAACGAGTGGATCACTCTCCCTGGCTCAGTGGTGAAAACTGAGTATGTCTCAGCCACCTCCATCCACTCCCCCTTTGGGTTTTGAAAAGGAGTAGCACTGGGAGCCCTCCTGCCCGGAGGGAACCCCCACCTACAAATCTGAAGTCTGGGTATCTGTTCACGGATCAGCTGACTTTCTCGCCTGGCACAGTGCAGAGGCTTCTTTGCTGCGTTCCCACTGCCGAGTTAGGGGAGGTGGAGAAGAAGCAGACTGCTCAGAAGGTGGTGTGGCCTGCACAAAGAGACCCTCTCAGCAGTTAACCCCATCTGTCATGGGTGTGCCTCCAGGAGTGGTCAGGAATTGTCATGCCCCCAGGACCTCCTGGACCCCTGGAGTCAGCATGGAGCCAGGGGTGGCCCGCCCTGTATTGCCGGTGATCTAGGTTGCAAGACCCAGCCCTAGAAGAAGCGACCCCCAGAAATCTCCTCTGGATGTTTTCTCCGACCACCTCCCCGTGATGCGTGTCAGCTGTCTGCAAAGGGACAACCGAAAATAACAGCGGTCCTTTCTGAATGCTGACGTGAGGTGGTGAAAAGAGCTGGTCCATGATTCCAGGCGTCTTCCCCACTTCCCGCTCACCTCCGGTGGGTATCCCTGGAGGGGGATGGATTGTCACACCAGTGCGATTGGGAAAAGGGTACTTTGAGCCCAAAGCAATGATTGTTCTCTATTGGAACTAAAGCTGGAAAAGTTCCTTCTGAGGTCAAGGGGGTGACTGTAAATGCAGACGGGTGATCGCTTAGACCTCCAGGGGTTGCTTGACCACTTGTACGTAGCCTTGTGGTCTTTCTGGATATTTAGATGCAACTGCACGTAACGTAGCAGGGAAGATTATTGAGTCACTGCTTCATTCTAGGCTTGGGAAAGGTGTTGTAGGAGTGCACACATTTAATTATGCAGGAAATAATGGAATGGGTACAGTTTTACTAAATGGGGCAACCTGTGTGAAATGGACTTTTTAATGAGTCAGTGTTAGAGAACCACAGCCCGACATAAGGTTCTGGCCCTAGAAATGCCAGGTAAAGCAGTCAGCAGAGCAAGGAGAGAGAAGGGAGAGGTCAGTGGGTGATGGCAGCCGACCCTGCCAGCCTGTGCTAACGGGCCGATGGGGGAAAAGCATAACGAAGGGGCAGCCTGACTCCTCCTATCTTAGTACAAGCAGCAGCGGTCAGACTTTATTTTTGAGACCCCGGGTGGCATTCGGAACGCTGTACCTAACTGCAGTCAACAGAGATGTTTGAATCTAACCCAAGAAGTTCCTGAAATGGACGGTTGCATTTTGGGATGAAAGCATGTAGTCCTCGGAGGCCAGGGGACTCATTCGTCATACTTCACACCAGGGCGTTCTAGGTAAAAACAGACCGAACAGATCCCCCCCGAGGCCCAGAGCTGCGAGCTCCCTTCCTCCGCAGAGCTGGTCTCTGGGAAAGCCTCGCCCCGACGCAGCTCATCAGGTGCCTTGCTTGTGACTCTAGCTGCAGATGGCTCATTGCGGGAGCGGAAACAGATGCCCTGAAACGTCCCTGTGCGTGACGAGACTGTTGTCAAGGTTTGGAGCGCCTGGCTTCCCTGTGGCTGCATTTAGAAGCTGGGAAGATGCATTTACAGTGGGGGGGGAGGGGGCAGGGAGAGTGCCCAGCAGGAGCCCAGTGCTTGTCTCCGTGTTAATTTTGCCAGAGGACAAAAAGGACGACATGCTTGGAATATCCATTCCTTGCACAACGTGGTTTTGATTTACCCCGGGAACGCTGAGCCGGTGGTGCGGGTGCAGGACTGGGGGTGTAGTCCTGCCTTTCTTGAGTTGCAAGCCATTCACAGTTTTCGGGGGGTTTATTGCTTTACTTCCAGCGCCTCTCTTTCATTCATACATCCCCAGTGACCGCCGCAGAGGAGCCCTGTGAGGCAAGCGCGCATCTTCGCTCATTCAGGAAGTAGATATAAAGTGCCTCCTCTGGGCTGCACCCCCTTGGCAGCCACGGGACCAGAAGGAGCCTCTGCCCTCAAGCCGTCCCCAGGATGGCGGAGGCCTTTACGTTCTAACATCAGTCCTCTGACACCGACAGGGTGTCCTGCAAGTCACATCAGTTCAGATACTAACTACCGGAGTTGGCTTAGCTAAGGACTCAGCCCCACAAGACTTCCTCCTCTTCAAGATTCACCAGCCACAGGTGGGGTCCGCAGACTACCCACCCTTCCGCCCAGCCCGTCTCAAACTTAGGCTCTCACGTGAACCGCCTCAGGTTTGACAATTTGTTATAAGGACTCGCAGAACTCAGGAAAGCACGGTAGTTTCCTGCTGACTCATTATAAAGGAAACCAGTGAGCGTCCAGGTGAAGAGCTCCGTAGGATGCAAGGTGGGGCGGGGGTGGGCACAGAGCTTCTTTGCCCTCACCAGGCACGCTGATGGATACACTGGAGCTCGCCGCTTCAGAGTTTCTGTTGCATTTTATCGTTACGGAGGCCTGCTGTCCCCTGCTGCGGTGCCCAGGGTTAGAAGGAGGACTTCAGAGATGCTGCGCGACTGCCGACGGCACCTGCCGCTTGTCGAGCGCTGACCACCTGCTGGCCGTTGTGCTGAATGCTCTAGTGAATGAGTCCACTTGGTTGGTCTTACAGCAACCATGCGAATCCGGTGCTGTTTGTTATATTTAACAGATGAGTGGAAACTGAGGCACAGCCTGTTGAAAGAATAACAGAAATTGAGTTTGTTTGGAAATGTTTAAGTCAAAAGGAAAAAAAAAAAGAAAATGGTTAAGTCCCAAAGCTTCCAATCTTATCTGGTCAAATCTCTTTTGATTTCTGGTTGGTTTTGCTTTGGGGAATCGATCAAAAACCGCTGCAGGATATTAAGAGTAGAAGATGATATATGTAGCGATAATAAGGATAGCCACCTTTTGGTGGAAAAAGAGAATTTTTCACTCCAAATTCTAATCTCCAGCATCACCTTGCATGTCTATTTCTGAAACTATACCCCCATGTTTCAGTATTTATATCCCGTATTCCATTGACTTCAGATGCCATCAGTTGTAAGATGCACTATTATTTTCTTTTATTTTTTGTGCGGTACGCGGGCCTCTCACTGTTGTGGCCTCTCCCGTTGCGGAGCACAGGCTCCGGACGCGCAGGCTCAGCGGCCATGGCGCATGGGCCCAGCCGCCCCGCGGCATGTGGGATCCTCCCGGACCGGGGCACGAACGCGTGTCCCCTGCATCGGCAGGCGGACTCCCAACCACCGCGCCACCAGGGAAGCCCACTATTATTTTCTGAATGATAAAAAAGAAAAAAAAAATGCCGATTACACGATGACATCCCCACTGACTGTAAGACATCTTAATTTGTAAGGTATAAACGTGAAAAAGTGGGCATCTTCAGGTGAAATATGGTATTTGCACGAGTGTGTCAGGGGCAGATGGAAGTCATTTTGTGGGGTTCCAATGGCTTCTCCATACGTCTGGGGGAAAAGAGGACTTCGGATGTGTTCCTGACGGTGAGCTTGGCCCAGTGTGTCTTGGGTTGGTTCTCGCCCGTTGGAAAGCCCTTTGCCTGCATCTGGCTTGGTTCAGCCCCGAGGCTCAGGTATGGGCTGCAGTGTGTGTAGGGAGAGGCTGGGAGGTTCCAGATGACGCTAGTCACTTGACTGCCTTTTTGATCAGGCTGTCACTATGTAGAACCTTTAGCTCCTTCCGCCTTGTTCCCAGGGTTTATGTTTGCTGTGAGCATGAAGCTACAAAGAATGTGGGCTTCTGAATGAGAAAGACGGAGGGTTGCATATGTCTGTGCCCATTCCTAGCTCAGGGACTTGCAAGCCACCCTGGTTCCCTCAGTCTCAGTTTCCCCCTCTGCCAAATGGGGGTGTTAATTCCTCCGTTGAACGTTTATGTGTATGTAGATTAAGGAAAATTAAAATGTAAATGTTGGGAAAATATGGGATCTTGGTTTCATTCCAGAATGCTTTGTGACCTCTATCTCCTTTAAAAAAAAAAAATTAAATCTTTTCTCCTTTAGGGGTGCTGCTTTGACCCATGACACGGTGCCCATTAATAGTGCTTTGCCCCAGGAGCATTTTTTGTAAAGAGAATAATCATATGACTTCCCCTGTGCAGGGAGTAAGGGGCTGCTGGCTGTTGTTCAGCGGAATTCTCCAGCATGAATCCAACCAAGACCTGGAAACCAGCAGGGGAAAAAAAAATTCTCGAGACTGAGTTGACTTAGATTTTCCAGAAAAGGTCACAAGCGATGCTTTGCTCAGGAATTTTGTCTGGAAAGCCTGTTTAAGGCACCTCCTCTCTTCTTTTGGCTGATGGACGGCCCTGGAATTTGCTCATTTTCCATTGTTAGGCCATTTAAGGGCGTGATGGTCGAGCCAGTGAGCAAACTCAGATCAGGCTATTATATCAGTGCCTCATTCGTTCGCAAATATTTGAGTACCTGCCTTACAAGCAGGTGTGCTGACAGAGAAGATACCGCACTGAGCAAAAATATTTGTGGTTTCTGTCCTCGTGGGGCTTCCTGATCAGTAGGGGAGACTGCCATCAATCAAAGAACTGGAGAAATAAAGATAAACTTAGAATTGGGAGGAGTGTCGTGAAGGCTATGTATAAGGAACTTCTGAGAATCAAGTAAGAGGATTTAGTCTAGTGAAAGAGTTCAAGGAGGGCTTTCGTGAAGAACCGGGACCTGCAGGATGAACAGGTGCTAGACAGGTGGGGAGGGAGAGTGGATGTGTAGGTATGGAGCCAGACCCTGGAGAAGCGCCTGGGAAGTGGACAGAGGAGGGGAGGAGGAAAGGCAGAGGGTGGTCTAAGAAGTTGACCCACGCATGCCTTGCAGGACAGGCCATGTTAAGGACATTAGACTTTTCTTGAAAGCAACGGGAGCTACTGAAAAGTGATAAGATTTGCATTTTGAAAGGAATTTGGGGCTGTTCTGGGCGAGCTGGTCTCAATGCAATCAGGGTGGCCTATTAGGGGCTGATGGAGCTGTCCAGGTGAGAGATCAAGGTGGCACAGTGAGGGTGGCAGTAGCAGAGGTGAAATAGGTGACAGAATCAAGTCCATGTGGGAGCTGGCATGGCCAGGACCTGTACTGAGGTCATCGGCAGTGGCTCTCCTCGCATTGCTGATGGGAGGGAAATGAACAGGTCTTTGTATATTAAGTCAGTGCCAATACAACTCTGAATTTGTGGATCTAGAAAGATGACTGTATCTTAAAACCAGTACATCCAACAGGGACATGGAATAATTTCTTCCACAGTCTTTTTTAATAAATATAATTACATGTTGTGTTAGTGAATTTAAGAAATAAACATTGTGTTTTTAGGTTATGATATATCCCACATGGAAATGTACTCACTATAATTATAGCAGTCTTCATAGATGATACTTATTTTAGAATACTACAGTTTGGAAGTCCTTTAGTTATAACATAATACACATTGAAAATAACTTGACTAATCATGGAATAATTTAAGCTTATATTTACCGGATTAGGTAACACTTGGGTCTAGTCACTTTGCTTTCCTATGTCAGTGTATTTTTAAAAGTCAGTGTCATTAATTACAGATAGGTGTGTGCCTTATAACTTGTGAAAGGACGTAAAGATACCTCCCCAGTTTCTTACAGTTATAAGTTGGTATTGAAAGAAATTGCTACCATCATCAACCCCCTCCTCTGGAGTTAAGGACATGCTGACTTGGTCTGCAGCCCTCTGTGGTTCCTTAGCTGGAGCATCCTTGGAGAGGCTGAGAGGCTTACGAGGAGGCCTCTGGAGCAGCCGCAACCATGTGGCCTCACCTGCAGGGCCCGGGGTTAGCCAGGCTGTTTGGCAGGTTGCAGAGACGCAGGGAGTTTCATTACCAGAGGACTTGTATCATGTACACATTCGGTGTATGTGGATTCATCTGCGCAAGTCAGCATTTTATTTATTTAAAAAAAAATTTTTTTTGGCCGTGCCGCAGGGCTTGCAGGATGTTAGATCCCCGACCAGGGATCGGACCCCGGGCCCTCCACAGTGAAAGCACAGAGCCCTGACCACTGGACCTCCAGGGAATTCCCAGAGTTTCCTCTATTTGAAAATGCTGGGGAATTCCTTGGTGGTCCAGTGGTTAGGGCTCCGTGCTTTCACTGCTGAGGGCCTGGGTTCGATCCCTGATCGGGGAACGAAGATCCCTGATGGCAGCGTGCTGCATGGCCAAAAAAAAAAAAAAATAGAGAAAACTCCCAATCTCATGGGGCTGGAGGTGCACCCACCCGCCCGCCCTCCATGAGGCCTGTGTCAAGAGGGAGCCCTTGCTTCCCTTCAAGTCCCCTGGGAGAATGGGAGGATGCTTTGACAAGTGTCTTGTCCACTAAAAACTTGGGAAACCTGTGACTCAGGGGCCAGGTAATGTGTGAGTGTGGCTCTCTGGCATCCTGGCGGAAGGAATGGAAACAGTGACCATGGTAGAGAAACTGGAAAAACTGGTAGAATTATGGGGGTGTAGGATGGGAGATGGTGACCGATGACTGAGTGGAGGAATGGGTGAGTGGGTCACCTTGAAAGTACAGCGAAACTTCTCAGAGCAAATTCTCACGTTGGAGAAAATCCCTCCAGCGTGGAATTAAACACTGGGTATTGCTGTACCCAGCATACGTTTGTGCTCACCTGACTAGTGAGGGCTCCACATACGGAGCACGGACTATACTTGAATGCCATCTAAGGTGGTTTTGAGGGTGACCTTTGACTGCCCATGATAGTCCCCTTTTGTGCTAACTTAGGACTTAACCCCTGCCAAAAATCCAGTGACTTTTGCTAGTTGGATGTTCTTGACGCCTGACTGCCTCTGTTTCCAAATGAAGCTTTCTCATCTGCTTGTGAGAAAATACAGAATATATTCCTACATACGAGGCAGTTTTCCCTGACCCTCTACTTTTTCAAACCAAATAACACATCGCATTTAGTGTTCTCTACGGCAGTGCTCCCCAACCTTTTTGGCAGCAGGGACTGGTTTCGTGGAAGACAAATTTTCCATGGACAGGGGCTGGGGAGGGAGGTTCAGGCAGTGATGCTAGCAATGGGGCGCAACGGGGGAGTGACGGGGAGGGGTGGGGAGCGATGGGGAGGGGTGGGGAGCGACAGGGAGCAGTGGGGAGCGACAGGGAGGGGTGGGGAGCGACGGGGAGAGACAGGGAGTGGTGGGGAGTGACGGGGAGCGGTGGGGAGCGATGGGGAGCAGTGGGGAGGGGTGGGGAGTGATGGGGAGTGCTGGGGAGCGACGGGGAGCGGTGGGGAGCACAGGGAGGGGTGGGGAGCGACAGGGAGGGGTGGGGAGCGACGGGGAGGGGTGGGGAGTGATGGGGAGTGGTGGGGAGCGACGGGGAGCGGTGGGGAGCGATAGGGAGGGGTGGGGAGTGGTGGGGAGCGATGGGGAGAGACAGGGAGTGATGGGGAGTGACGGGGAGCGGTGGGGAGAGGTGGGGCGAGGTGGGGAGTGACGGGGAGCAACGGGGAGGGGTGGGGAGCTACGGGGAGGGTGGGGAGCGACGGGGAGGGGTGGGGAGTGACGGGGAGTGGTGGGGAGCAACAGGGAGCTGTGGGGAGCGACAGGGAGGGGTGGGGAGCGGTGGGGAGCTACGGGGAGGGTGGGGAGCGACGGGGAGGGGTGGGGAGCGGTGGGGAGCCATGGGGAGCGGTGGGGAGGGGTGGGGAGCGACGAGAGCGACGGAGAGGTGTAGGGAGCGATGGGGATCAATAGGGAGGGGTGGGGAGCGGCACACGAAGCTTCCCTCACTCGCCCACCGCTCACCTCCTGCTGTGCAGCCCGGTTCCTAACAGGCCTCGGACAGGCCAGGGGTTGGGGACTCCTGCTCTATGGCATTCGCATTGTTAAGGAGGGGTACGTGGTGACCGGTCAGGCCCCTTCCCAGGAGGCGAGTGGAATCCAGTCCCTCGGCTTGAGGCAGCCGGTGGAGGAGGAGGAGGGGTCCAGTGTCAGAGGGTCAGGCGGTGTGGGCTCTGCCCTGACTCTGCCTGCCCCCCTGAATGGCCCTGGACAGCCCCTCCCCTTCTCTAGGCCTCCACCTCCTCTGAACTGGGAGCAGGTTTGCTTGGATAACCCCTACTGCCCCTCCACTCCAATATTCTGTTTAAAGCATCTATTGAGTACTTGTTGTATACACCTCTTAAACACCTATTGAGTACTTGTATACACAGGTGGCATTTCAGTGGGGGCTGAACTCGGAGAGTCCAAGCCTCCATCCTGAAGGAGTTTAGAAATTCTTCCTCTGGTTCAGGTGGTAGGTGAGCATGGGAGCCCAGTGTGGAAGCTCAGGAGCTGGTCTCGGGGACAGTCCCCTTCTTGTCCCCAGATCACGTTTACAGTAGCCATGCCCTCTGACACAGTGCCTATTTGCCCATATTTATACAGACTTCTGTAAAAGGCCAGATTGTAAATCTTCTCAGTCCAGGGTCCAAACAGTCTGTGTCACAGCAACTTTACTCGGCAGTTGTGATGAGAGCGGGTACAGACAACCTGTAAATGGATGGGCGTGGCTGTACTCAAATAAGACTTTATGAAGATAGTTGCCTCACCAAGTTCTAGAGTTGTCGACAAGTCTAGAAATGGGTGCCTCTGCATAACCGGGCTGTGTGGACAGGGCCAGATGACTCCCGGGCATGGGCCAGGCTCCGCACCCAGGCCCCCTTCAGTCCTCCACCAGCAGAGACCTGACCGCAGGTCTTTCTGCTGCTGGGCTTGTTCTACAGGAAGGGCATTCAGGACTCTCCACTAGGGAATTAAAGTAACTGCCGGGGCGTCCCAGGGGCCCCCCAGAGCCAAGAGAGCCAATGCCTGCCACCTTTGTATTCCGGGACAGAAACTTCTGTCTAAACAGAGGCTTTTTCATTGAGGATGACCCAACAAAGCCAGCTTGTGCCCATTTTTGGCAACATCCATAGGCCCTCACCTTGTTCATCCCTTAGCCACTTCAGAATGCAGGTCAGGACGAGTTACCCCAGGAAATTTTACTTGTCGTGAATAAACCAGGATAGATATGCTCTTTGGGCATTGGAAATTGGAAGTGGCTGGCCCTAGAAAAACAGCTTCTTTAAATCCTTTCTGGGTATAAATACATAAAAGTCCTGGAAGATTGTGGTTTCTACTCCAGCAAGGACCTGAGGGAGGAGGGCATTGGTTCCAGGAGCTGGTGTTTCAGCATGCCAAGCTTGGGGCTTTGTTTCGTTTGCAGGGCGAGGTGACATCCAGCCCCAGTTGGACAGCGCACTCCAAGACGTCAACGATAAGTATCTCCTGTTGGAAGAAACAGAAAAGCAGGCAGTCCGGAAGGCTTTGATCGAAGAACGTGGCCGGTTCTGCACCTTCGTCTCTATGCTGCGGCCTGTGATTGTGAGTTGGTGGAAAGTTCCAGAAGGCATAAACTGGCAGTTTGGAGGAGAGCCTCCTTATTTATCCTGGAGGCATTAAGAAGCCGCAGTGTGTCAGGAATCATGATGGTGGAGTCATTTTTATGGGTGAATAGTTGTCTGCAAGTTGCTGATGGCTGCACGGCCCACTCTATGTTCTAAGCACTGATGGTTCCACTTACTTTTTCTCCCCAAGTCAAGAAGGCCCTGCAGAGTGGTTCTCAAAGTGTGGTCCCCAGGCCAGCTGCAGCACCTGGGAACTGGTTAGAAACGTACATGCTCAGGCCCAACCCAGCCCTACTGAATCCACAACTCTGGGGTTGAGGACCCAGTCATCTGGGTTTTAAACAAGTCCTCCAGCTGATTTTGAGACCCACTGACCAAGCTGAATGCCAAGGAGTGACTGTGAGGTTAATATGGGAAAAGCCGCAGTGAATCAATGCAGACTTATTTTCTAAGTAAATCGGCTGCATGCCTTGAAAACTTACGCTGTAGGTGCTCTTGAAGCTGGTAGAAGTGCCCCAACTCCCTCTGCTCAGCCGTAGCAAGATGCCCAAATCCGAGTTCTTCCCCTGAGCGTAGCACTTTTCCCTGACTCGTGCTTCCCTGGTCCCACAGCTGCAGCTTGTTGCACTGGTAACGTGAATGGCTGTTTCTTCCATAGTCCCCCGTTCCTGCCTCACTTGCCATTGATTAGGTTGGTGGAAAAAACAAGAAAGAAGGGGGAAGTTAACCTCCAGTGAACACACATGTGCTGTCACAAAGGGCTATCAGATCTGGACCAGAATATCTCCAAATAGTTGCCGTCCACTGAAGCCGAGTGACTTCGGGGGTGGGGAGGGTGGGTCGTGGCCTGCAGAGGGGCTGTGCTGCAGGATCCCGTGGGGACACACAGGCGGACCACCCTAGCAGGCCCGCCAGCCCCCAGACACTTCGAGGAAGGCCCACGTGTTGGCTGTGGCTCGTTCACCCCTGTCCCAGGTGCACAAGTCTCCATGATTATGGCTGATTTCGTTTTCCTCTCCACGTCCTCCAAAAAAGGGCTGGTAATAGCTTCGGCAAAGACGCATCAGTCCCTGCATGCCTTTTCTGAAAAGCTGAAAGTGTTGGATGGTGTCCCTAATAAAAACAGTTGGATCAAGATGATAAAGTGAATCACTCATAACAGGTTGTGAATTCCTTTCAGGAAGAAGAAATCTCAATGCTAGGGGAAATAACTCACCTGCAGACCATATCAGAAGATCTGAAAAGCCTGACCATGGACCCTCACAAACTGCCCTCTTCAAGTGAGCAGGTAGGAGTCAAGGGGTAAGCGTGGGAGACAAAGCCAGAGAGACAAAGGTTCAAGGCCCTGAGGGTTCCTTGCGGCAATATCTCATTTTCAATACCATTCATGTTTTACACTGTGAAGCATAGTAATCATCTTCCTTAGTCATTATACAGCACCTACTGGGTGCCGGGCTCTGCTCTAAGCTCTTTACATAGACTTCCTCTACTATTATCCCCATTTTACAGAGGAGGACCTTGAGGCACTGAGAGATAAAGTCACTTAATCAGGTAGTTACTGGTAGAACTGGGATTTAAACCAAGCTGTCAATTTCCAGAACCCATGCTCTTAACCATGTGTTCTCACTGACCCTCTAGAAATAAACTCTGCTAGGGACATGACAGTGGTGTATCTTGGTCATCATTGTGAATCATTCTCACTGAATTTCTCCCATTCTAAGTATGTAGTGCACGAGGATTTCTCTTATCTTATGAAAAAGGTGACTTTTTAAATGTTGATTCATTTGGTTCATGTGACATTAACACTGTATCCAGTGGGAAGAGACATATTTGGGTGAACAGGTGATAAATCATGTGCTGGCCTTTGCCTTTTGTATAAAATTCTTATCACTGCCTTGGGAGCCAACTAGGGAGACAAATTTGGGAGCTTATATTTTCCATCCTATGAAATTGTGTTTATCAGACTATAGCCTGCAGGCATTCACTCAGTAAGTAGACATTTATTGAGCACCCAGTGTATGAATGGAAGGTAGACCTTATACTCAAACAGCTCTTTGTCAAGTGAGGGAGACAGATGTAGAAGTAATTGTGAAAGAATTGGTTTCTCTTGATTCTGTCAGGTTTTAAGGGTCAAACAGGGCACAAGTGACCACTGAATATCAGGTAGCTAAGATGTAATAAGATCAACACATCCTGAAACCATTATTGTCTATGTGGTGGTGTAAGCAAAAACCCTACAAATTCTAACCTTGGGTGTAAGTGGCTCTTATAAATTGTTAATGTAACTAACTGTAAATCTTTCTCTTTCTTTTTTGACGGATATGTCATGGTTTTCCTCCCCTCTTCGCATTAATTATATTTTTGCTTGTCTCAGAAAAAGGATTGTGATGTTGATGGATTGGTACTATGATTCTTTAATTAGAAATCTTAACAGCATGTTTTTCTTTGATCCCCACTCCTCGATGATGGCAGAATTTCGACGTTATGATGGCTGTTAAGATTGGACAGATAATGTTTCGCTTCTCGACACCCTGCTTACCCTCCTGGCTCTCTCCCCTTAGGTGATTTTGGACTTGAAAGGTTCTGATTACACTTGGTCGTACCAGACTCCACCCTCTTCCCCCAGCACCACCATGTCCCGCAAATCAAGTGTCTGCAGGTAAGTGAGGCCGGGCTGGGCCACTGCTTTAGGGACACAGCATTTTTCTTTATGCTAATGTGAGCATTAGAGTCGGTCTTGAGCGCTGAAATGGCTCATCTGAAATAGGAAATGGTGATCAGGTGAAAGGATCCCATCATGATTTTGGTCTCACTCTTTAGTCTCTGGATTAGTTTTGGGTCATAAGGAAAATCCCATCAGGTCTTAGACCAGTGGCCACAGCTTTCTCACTCAGTGTACGTTGTACGGATTTTCCCATCTTACGAATTCGCATTGGATCTTCCTGTTTAGCAGAGTAAGAAGCACATGGGCTTAAAAAAAGGGCAAACAGAGGTTGATTCTTGTGCAGACTCATCTTGCTGTCGCCAGAACAAGTGAAGGCAGTAACAGTGGCTCGTGCCCTCATTTGCCCCCCAATTTTGGTCTCAGGGCTTCATAAAGTGAATAGAATTCTTGATCTGTTAACCACTCCCACCACTCCCATCACTGCTCTGTGAAGCACTAGCGCTACCTAGTGGCTCACAGTGAGAATCCATTGGAATAGTTCTGCCATTGGCAACGCTGTTTCCTGGCAGTTTTCTGTTGAGCACCATTCTTGGCTTGCTGACCGCCAAGTTTATTCTCTTCCCGTGAGGGTGGAAACATCCTTGTGCATCATTCCTTTCTTGGTACACTTCACCTGCTAATCTTTTTCTTTGACTTTTCAAAGCCAAATGAATTTCCACTTCCTGTGAATTAGCATTGAGAGTAAAGAGCAGGATGGATCTGCCGAATCTGTGTCTGGTAATATCTCTCTACACGTGTGTGTGTGTTTCATTTCATATTTGAGCTTGTGCAGTGTACACGGAGCAGGAAGTTCAGACTTAAGATGCTTATCCTGACGTTTAGCAACCTGAAGGTGTTGGTTTCTTGTCATCCTTTGTGCGCTGCGTGTGTGTTCGTGTGTATGACACATCTACTTAAGTTTTTTACTGAGGACGTTTTTTGTTTGGTAACCAAGAAAACTTTATCTCGATTAGTGTAAAACAAAGCTGCATGAGTATCTTTTCTTTCTACAGTTTTAGTTTCAATAGAAAATCATGTCACATGGACACCACCAGTTCTGAGCTTGCTGCAATGGAATTGCAGTGAGCTTTGTTGTCAGTCTCCAAGTGCCCTCCTCTGGCTGACTGGGGGAAAAGCAAAAAATCATGATAATTATCCCTGGCAAATGTCCCCAGTGATTTCCCTCCAGCACACTGCCCTATATCTGTTGGAACAAGTAATTCTGGTATAGAACAGTCACGCAGCCCTAGACTACCTTATTAGCTGTCCGAGTTTGCAAAATTTGACAAGAATCTCTTGCGAGTTTAGGAGCAGAAACCACAAACATCCTAATCCCAGGCTGGGTTGTTTATTTCATGCCTTCTGATGCTTCTACAGCTGCTCTTGTATGTCATCTCTGCTTGTTTGGACCACAAGACTTTGTCCAGTTTTCTGGGTTTCGTAATCTGAGTGATTAGACAAGAGTGTAGGACCTGTCTCTTATGACTGGAAATGGAACGCAGACAGAACACCAGAGGGCATGTGTCATTTTCTGAAATCCTGTTTACTGTTCCATCCTGGAAGCAAACAGCTTAGATTGATGACCTTTAGTCCCTGAAAGCTGCCTGCCTCTTGCCTGGTGTTCTGTTTGCTGGGCCCACAGATATTTTAACAGAGAAACACCTGTGTTCAGGGTCGAGCCATTCATTAAAGCACCAACTTTGTAAATAAAATGTAAAACACATGGACACAAAGAGAGTCGATTTGCTGATATTCTGTACGGGGGACTCCTTGAGGAGTCTCTGGGTGCCGAGGGATGGTTGGCCGGGTTGACTTTGGTCTCCTGGACCCAGATGGTCCATCGAAAACAGATGCTTGGGTGTTCCAGCCGGGTCATGCTGAAGCCTTAGCGGTTTGGCTTCAGGGTCATAGTTGTTGCGAGCAGATGAGATGAGCCCTTTTCGTGCCGCGGACATCGGGTCCCCTGGCTTTGGTGGCAGGTGACAGAGCAGAGCTTTAGAATCACAGGCCTCCATCCTAAGGACGCCTCGTTGTGCCGTCGGAGAACTGAGTCTCTGTGGCTGGTGTTCCACCCCCCCCCCCCCCTTGCTCACAGGAAAACACTTCCGTTTACTAGCTTAATGATTGGGTGTTTAGAAAACATGGCTCGCCGTTTGCACTGCTTCTTGGGGCCGGGGGCTGATTGCATGATGTCATTCTCTCCTGTCGTCCCGTGTCGTCTGTCCCCCTTCCCCCGCTGCCCCCGCAGCAGCCTGAACAGTGTCAACAGCAGCGACTCGCGGTCCAGCGGTTCCCACGGCTCCCACTCGCACTCGCCCAGCTCCCACTACCGCTACCGCGGCTCCAGCCTGGCCCAGCAGGCGCCTGTGAGGCTGTCCAGCGTGTCCTCCCATGACTCAGGGTTCATCTCCCAGGACGCCTTCCAGTCCAAGTCGCCATCCCCCATGCCGCCGGAGGCCCCCAACCAGGTAAGGGTCCTTGGCTCCTGGAGCAGCCGCAGCACCTGGGGTCTGGACCACCCTCAGTGGCTGGAACCAGAGAGGGACCTGGGCTTGGACAGACCCCTGTCTTCTGACGGGAAACCTCTGGTTTAATTTCTCATCTCTAGAGGAGCTGCTCTCCTAAAGGGAGAGATACCGTAAGTGGGGGGTTGAAGCTTACGATCATTATGCTGGTGATGGTTGAGTCACTGCATTGATTTGGGGAGTTTTCACATGTACACAGACTCAAAGAGGTTTGGCCACTCCCTGGCATCCCTGTAAGTGCCCGGCTTAGCGTGATGTAGTAATTAATGGGCATTTGCCAGTGGGGGTGGAGATTCTGTCACTGAACAGTGCCTTGGAGACCTGCCCTGGCACTCTCAGCTTCGTTTTATCAATTTGTGTTGAGAATGAGAGAGCATCTTCAGAGCCCATGCAGGTAGTTCTGTTGGCACCTTGCTCCTGGGAGAAGGGGAGGTGTTGAGTCTCTGACCACAGTTGGGTTAGATGGCGCTAGGCGCCCAGCCCAGTGGGTCCAGCCAGAGCAGAAGGCAGGAGCTGGGCACTGGAACACCCTTCACCTGCTCCCCTCTGTCCTCTTTTTGTGCCAGTGGGTTGGCCTCTAGATTAATAAGCAGCACGACCTGACCTATAGACACTGGGAAACGTGAACCTCCAGGGTGCCTCTCCGCACCATCCTCTGGGGAGCATGGTGGCTCCGAGCCCGTCGTGTACATTTTGAGGCTGACCACAGCCTTTGGTTCAAGATCCTTGGGATTCAGAAGGTCACGTGCTTGTCTTGTTCATCCAGGTATCCAATTTGCCTGACAGTCACCAAATATCTCCTGTGTGCCAGGCACCATCCTAGGAGCTTCTGCCTGTGTTAACTGTGTAGTCCTGCCAACAACCACGCAGAGTGTCGTTACCCCTGTTTTGTGTGGAAATGGAGGCTCAGAGATGCAACGCCACTTGCCCGAGTTGCACAGTTATGTGACCTGCAGGTTGAGGATCTGGAACCAGGGTTTCTGGCAACTGGTCCAGCACCCTTTCTGCACCACCCTGGCCATAAGGTGCCCCTGGCAGAGTGTTCTGGGGAGCACTCTATGTAGAAGAAGCATCTGAGGTGTTTTGGGAGCCTAGGTCACTCGCCTGACATGGCTGACATTGGTGAACCCAGAGCTGCTCAGCCCAGTGCTCCTTTTGGCATTTTACAGCCGTCCCCGGGGACTGTGGCCTCTCTCTGTCTTCCTGGGGTCGACACTCAATTTCGAATGGAAACGCTTGGAGCCAGGAGCTGCAGCTTTAAGTCCTGATGTGCTTGGGGTGCTTTGGCTCAGTCTCTGAGGGGTCACCACCTGTCCCCTGTCCGTCCCCACTATGTGTGGCGCTAAACAGCACCTGCATGTCTTGCAAGCAGAGGGTGAGCGTGGTCAGAGGGGGAGCAGGGATTTGCAGTTCTAATGTGCTGCGTCATTCTGTGTGTGTTTTTAACAACTGACACATTAACAAAGTATTGTGCGCTGACACTGCTTTCTAAAAAAAAGAAGCTGTGTGTTCCAGCCTTGCTGTGCGTGTGTGGATCAGGCTGAATGAAGCGGGCTTTCTGTCTCCAGTAGTGTCGAGGGAAGCGGAAGGCAGCTTGTTGGGATTTACTGAAATCTGAAAGCCGGCACCCAAGATATGCTTGACTAGCAACTCCAGGGCAGTTTTAATAAACTCAGGGATACTGCAAAATTTAATTGAGAATTCTATTTTTTTAAAAAGGCATTACAGCTGCTTCTAAGGCAGAGGGGAAATTTAAGGAAATTGTACACATCACACAGGCCAGAGGGTACAATCTCCTGGAGGAAGTAGTGTTACCTTAATTTGGGTGGGAGGAAGGAAGCAAACGTCTGAAAGGGGGCGATCCCTCAGGTACACGGATGCAAATGGATGCTACGTGGCAGGATGTGTTCAGAATTCTCCCGTTTTCCTCCACTCTGCTCTTTTCAAATTGTGCCATGTGTGCCCAACAGTCATGGACCACGTGTGCAGCTAGGCTCCTGCCTAGAACCATTCACTCCATCAAGCCAAGGAGTTCTTCAGGAAAAAAATGAGTAGAAGTCAAAAGAAAATACGAACCTGCAGTCCTGGGGTGATTTACTGGTTCTTTTTTCAAATTGAACATATTTGAGTTACAGGAACCAAAATAAATAGTCCTGGTAAATTACAGTGATAACTGATTTTTATTTATAGTTGATTAAACACTATTTACAGAGGTACACACACACAAGATCTTATTTAATCTTCATCTGATAGATATTATTAATCCCTATTCTAAAGATGAAAAAAAAAATTGAGGTTTAGAGAGATTAAGTCCATGGTTCCTTGACTGGGACGTGGCAGAAAAAAAACTTCAATCTGAACCTTCAGACTTCAGATCCTGGATGGCTAACCAGACACCAAGCTGAGGAAGTGGCCAGAACCTCCACCACGGGGCCTGGCCTTGCTTGGGCTCCTCGGAGCTGCATGCATTGTTGGAATGCCTTTTCAGTTCCTTGCTCTTGCAGGATGGGAGGCTCAGGATCTGTCCTGTTCTGTAGGAACCTTTCTTTGGCGGGTGAAAGGGGTGGACAGAAACACGGATCTGGCCTCCTTGCCAGTGAATACAGGGACACTTCCAGGGAAATACTAGAGAAGGCACAGACTTCCTTATACAAATGGGATGAGATTGCAGTTAACAGTGAAGAAAACTTAAAGCAGATACCGGGGTGGGCCCAAAGCACTATCCTGGGGGACCCAGTTACATGGAAGAGATGGTCATTGTCACTCATCCATTCAGTACCTTTAAACACCTGCCACATGCCAGGACAGGACCAGAACGTCGCGATGTAGTGGTAAGCTAACAGGCAGTCTCTGCCTCTGCCGAAGGTGAGGAGCTGGGAGCGGTTCCCCTGGCCGACACCGGGAGACTGGCAGGGACTGGATGTTTAATAAAATCAGGCTGAAGAGATGTTTTCGCAAGCCAGACCTCCTTTCCGTGATGTCCCAGAGCTCGCCAGGATGCTTCATCTCTCCCTGTGCGGCCACTGGAAACATTGCCCTAACCACTGGGATTCACTGCCTCAAACCTCAGAATCACTCCCCAGGCAGAGAGACCTAAAATCATGTGTTGTGAAGATGCAGCTTCATAGCTGGAAGCCACCCACATCCAGAGGTTGCATGGGACGAAGGAAGAGAGTCCAGGAATTAGAGCCCTTCTAGGCAGACATGGAGCAAAAACCCAAGTTGGGGGTCAGTCCTCTTGCAATAACGCCCGGACACCTGAGAGATGTAAAAGTCATGGCATCCCTTGGGCCCTGGGCCTATGGCACAGGAAGAAAGGCCCTAGAGAATGCAGGGAGTCCAGCGCCTTGACCACACTCCCCCGAGCCAGGCACACACATAGATGGTGGAGTTCTGGGGGCCTTGCAGTCCGGCAGGTCTGGGGCTCGCTGGGTCTCATGCTTCCTTTCCAGGGCTTGGAGGCCTCTGTGTTGGTGCAGCTTCGGGGGAAAAAATAACCCTAACCCTCTGCTTCTCTCATCCTTCCCTCTTTTGTATGCATGTCTGTCTCTCCGTGCGTGCCCTTCTCCCCTCCTGCCCCCCCCATCTTTTTATTTTTTATGACCGTCCTTTTTCGATGGTGTGTGGCCCCTCCCCGGCTGCAGAACTCGTCCAGCTCGGCCTCCTCTGAAGCCTCGGAAACCTGCCAGTCCGTGAGCGAGTGCAGCTCGCCTACCTCAGTCAGCTCAGGCTCCACCATGGGCGCCTGGGCATCCACAGAGAAGGTGACCAGCTGGGGTCCCAGCCTCTCTCCCATCCCCTGCCAGCTGCTCCCCGCACAGCCGCAGGAACCTAGAAACTCAAAATCTCCACCAAGCGTGGCCCCTCTTGGGGCCAGAGGGAGGGACAGGACTGAGGGCTTTTTCCAGAATGGGTGCCTGGCCCTGAGCAGTGACTGCGGTCGTCCAGAGGGAGAGGAAGGGGTATGGGGAACTCGCAGGTGTGAAGGCTTCTTCCCAGGACATGGATGGTCATCCATCTTCCCCCCTTCCCCTCCCCTTCACCCCACCCACCATGGCCTCCTCTTCACCGTGCCCTTGGATGTGACACTTCACTGCATCAGAGGCTGTGTGCTTTCCTGCCTTTTAGTTGCCATCACCCCACCCTTCACCCTGATTTGGAATCTCCTGAACAGTGATGATTTTGGAAACCTGGAATGAACAGCTTTCAGTTGACGCTTTTGAATTTTAAAATTTGCACAATGAGATGAGCGAATCACCGTCACTGTGAAATTATTAGTGAAATAATCGAAAACCATTGAGAGCACCACACATTAGGGACACGGATCATTTCCAAACTATTCTAAAATGTAGATAAAATATTTCCCCAACTGAATACTTGGTGTCAAATATGCAGGCATTGTTTGCACCGTAGCTAGCGCTTTTCTCTCGCATCCTGGACCATCCATGAGTGGCAGAGCCCTGATGTTTGTTTTATTTGCAAATATTCAGATCTCCCCCGTCTCTTGAATGTCAATGCCATCTTGTATCTCCACGCTCATCCTCTTATATTAATTTTTTTTCCTTTTTTCCTCCCTCTTTTTGTTTGTTTCCAGTTGTCTAACGGGTTTTCTCACTATAGTTTATCAAGCGAGCCCCACGTGGGGCCCGTAGGGGCGAGCCTTTTCCCTCATTGCCTGCCCGCCTCCCGCCTGCTCCCTCGGGCCACCTCTGTCCACCTTCCAGACTACGCTCATTATTACACCATTGGGCCCGGCATGTTCCCGTCATCTCAGATCCCTAGCTGGAAGGTTTGTGTCTCTCCGCCCTCCTCTCGCCCTCTCCCCCGTCCCTCATTGCCTCTGTGCTCACCCCCCTGCTGCCCCACGATTCTCACCCCACCCCACCCCACCCCTTTCCTCTCACACTCTGCCTTCTTCCCCATAACACCTCCTCCCTAAGTAAATTCCCACTGGGGAGAACCGGAAAGCAGCAGGCAGCGCTGAGACGGGTATGTCCACACAGAGCTGAGATTGGAGGAGCTCCCTGTAGGAGACACCAGTTAACCCCTGTTAGACCCTAGTAGACCCGGATGTGGCATTGCAGGGAAGTCGCTCCCAAGTTGTAAGTCCAAGTTCTGCCCTCCTGGGGGTTTCCTGAGGGTGTCACTGTTATCAGGGAGGGACTCTCCTCGGCCATGTTCCCCAGACTGTTCCCTTGAACCCTTACTAGGCCATGGTAACAGAACCATGCCCCAAGATATGGTTTGGCTTACTATGTTTTATCTTAAAAGTACCTGCAGACTTTATTTTTAGTCTTAAAACATGTTTGCTTTAATATAAAAACTTAAAGTTTTTATATTATTTCCTATCAAGTCTGATTGATGCCAGGATATTCTACCTTTATTTGGAGAGGAGGTCCCTGACTTGAATAGTAGGCCCCTAGGCGGCCCGCCATCTCGAGCAGGCCTTGACTGCCTCCCTCACAAGTGGTGTGGACCCCTCAGAATCTTTCTTCTGGCCCAGGGGCCTTCCCTTCCTCTGTGAGGACCTCAGAGAGCACATCCTGAAGCGCCCTTTGGGGCGGTTTCCCGGAAGTGAGGTTCAGCCTCAGGAAGAGTGGCTGAAGTCCCTTTAGCGCTCCCTGGTGGCCACTCCAGGCGAGTGAGGTCATTTGAGCTGCTAGGCCCCAGCGGGGGGCCCCAGACATGGGAAGGGAGGGCCTGGTCCCTGGGGATGTGCTGTCCACTGGCCGGTGCCTTCAGACACCATAGGCAGTTGGTCAGTTGTTTGATGGCTGTAACTAAGAGTCTCCCTCAGGCTACCTGCCCCGTTGTTGAGGGTTTTCAGTCTTTGGGCGGATGTGAGGAAAGGGAAGGTACCCAGGGGACCCCCAGAGGATTTTCTGCTCCCTTCTTCTAGTGCTGGGTGAGGGCAGAGGAGGGGCTGCTGGCCTGTCCCAGCCTGAGCTTCCCCCAAGGGGACCAGCTACCTTCTGTGGGCGGACAGCTGTCTGGAGGCTTCTGTGGCCTCCCGGTGGAGGCAGAGGCCCTGGCACCTGACCACACTTGTTCCACTTAGGACTGGGCCAAGCCAGGACCTTACGATCAGCCTCTGGTGAACACCCTTCAGCGCCGCAAAGACAAGCGAGAGCCAGACCCCAGCGGTGGAGGCCCCGTCGCAGCGGGAGGCACGCCCACCGCTGCCGAGGAGGCTCAGAGGCCGCGGAGCATGACCGTGTCGGCCGCCGCCAGGGTGACGCTCTTGTTCTCTACAGCTGGCTGGGCCCCTCGAGACCTGGCGGGGGCCACGTGCTGGCCAGCAACTGGAGGGATCCGAGCCCCTTTCCCCTACTCCCTGCTACAGCGTTTAGAAGGCCCCCAGGGAAGGTCTTGTATGGGAATTAGACTCTAGAACTTTCTAGAGCCTGGGTAGGGTCCAAGCAAGTTGGCGGCCCCCTGGCCTCACAGACAGTGGCGGTCACGGGAGCAGAATAGGAGTCCTGTTGAGGCCCCCACTGGACGAGGAGTGCAGAAAGGCTCTGGGGGTATCAGACAGGGGACTCGCGGCCCCGGTGGCTCATCTGTCTCTCTCCTCCCACCTGCAGCCTGGAGAGGAGATGGAGGCTTGTGAGGAACTGGCCCTGGCCCTGTCTCGGGGCCTCCAGCTTGACACCCAGAGGAGCAGCCGGGACTCGCTTCAGTGCTCCAGCGGCTACAGCACCCAGACCACCACCCCCTGCTGCTCTGAGGACACCATCCCCTCCCAAGGTAGGAGAGCCTGAGCTTTCCAGCCGGGCTTCCTGAGCAGTGCCAGGTAAGGAAGGGGGCCCTCCCTGCTGGGAGGAGGCAGACGTGCGGGAGTCCGTCCAGCCACAGTAGAGCATCTTGGAATGCTCTGGAGGGCTCGTCTGTAGTTGTCGGGTCACTGCCATGCAGCAAAGTGGCCAGATTTCACAACTTGATTTCTCACCATCAGGGTTACAGGGATGTCCCAATTTGAAGGCAGACAGATGCTGTTAATGATAACATCATTTGTGTTTAGCACTTTGTACCAAGCACCTTCTTTATTTTCCCATTAATTCTTCACAATCGTTTATGTCATAAGTCTGTTTATCCCCATTTTACATACATGGAGACTGAGGCCCAAGTTCACACAATAAGCAGCAGAGCTGGAGTTTGAGTCGAAGGTCAGAGTCTGAAGCCCAAACTCCAGCCAAATTCTCTATGAACCTGCCTCCCTCACCGCCCTCCCCAGCACACACACACAAGCCAGTAAGATGGCAGGCCAGCTGCTAGGAAAGATCTATGAGAGCTGACCAAGCCTGTCGGCAGTCCTTCAGTCCAAGTTTCTAGGACAGTGGGTCTCGGTGGAGGGCCACTTTGCTGCCCAGGGGACATTTGGCAACGGCTAGAGACATTTTTAATGGTCACAACTGGAGGGCGTGCCACTGGCATCTGGTAGATGGCCAGGGACGCTGCTGACCACCCCCTCATACAGCTCCACCCCACCACACAGAACTTACCCGAATGTCAGAGCACTGCTCTTCAGAAACAAGCTCTGTGATGTTCAGTCTGTATGCTTCCCCCTCCCACGTGACCCCACTTTTGGAGAGAAAGTGAGCACCCCTCAGTGATGGAACCTGTCTCTGCCTTGTTTTCAGAGACTCGTTACCGGTAGCTCCATTGCTTTTCTAGCCCTCGCCTAACGAGTTGATCATGAGGGAGGTAGTAAGGTCTGTGATGGTCCTTGTGGGGTTTGTCTCTCATGTCAAGTTCTGGGCTGGAGGGCTTGTAGAGGTTATTTCCTCTTGCCACCCCCTTTATTCCTCCCAGAGGTGCTCAGAGGTAGCCTCGCTGTGGCCTGGCGGTTTTGCATTCCTCACCGCTCAGCGGTGTTTGAGTGTGGGCCTGCTGTGTCCAGCGCTGCTCTTGGTGCTGAGCGTTCCCTTGGTGAACGAAACAACGGTCCCTGTCAGGGAGTTCTTAGACGGTGAGGGCTGCTAAGCCTGGCCCGGAAACCCCGGAAGGCTTGGGATGAGATTGCGGGTGAAGTACTTGGCCTCTGGGTCCCTTTGTCCTCCCAACACAAAACAATCAAAGAGCACAGCCACTGCCTCGGCGATTTCTAATTGGATCCTATGATCAGTTTCAGATTACGATTATTTCTCTGTAAGTGGTGACCAGGAGGCAGATCAGCAGGAGTTTGACAAATCCTCCACCATTCCGAGAAACAGCGACATCAGCCAGTCCTACCGACGGATGTTCCAAGCAAAGCGCCCAGCCTCAACTGCTGGCCTCCCCACCACCCTCGGACCTGCTATGGTCACCCCAGGGGTTGCAACCATCCGACGGACCCCTTCCACCAAGCCTTCTGTCCGCCGGGGGACCATAGGAGCTGGTCCCATCCCCATCAAAACACCTGTGATCCCTGTCAAGACCCCCACCGTCCCAGACCTCCCTGGGGTGTTATCAGCCCCTCCAGATGGGCCCGAGGAGCGGGGTGAGCATAGCCCCGAGTCGCCGTCCATGGGTGAGGGCCCCCAGGGTGGCACCAGCATGCCCTCCTCAATGTGGAGCGGCCAAGCCTCCGTCAACCCTCCTCTTCCAGGCCCGAAGCCGAGCATCCCCGAGGAGCACAGACAAGCAATTCCAGAAAGCGAGGCCGAAGACCAGGAAAGGGATCCCCCAAGTGCCACTGCCTCCCCAGGCCAGATTCCAGAGAGTGACCCTGCAGACCTGAGCCCAAGGGATGCCCCGCAAGGAGAAGACATGCTGAACGCCATCCGCAGGGGCGTGAAACTGAAGAAGACCACGACAAACGACCGCTCAGCCCCGCGCTTCACTTAGGCTCTCTTAGGCTCACAAGAAATGCTGCCAGTGGGGAACGAACTGTCTAATAGACCTAGTTTGTCTTGATCCATTCCAATCTGTAATCAAACAAAAGATTTTGTAGGCAACTCAGAACACAGCTCTTTTGAAAGTACTCGACACCTTTAGATAAGAATTAAAAGCAACATATGTAACTGACATAACCTTGATCTTTTAATTTGTAAATATTGAGTTTTCTTTCTGCACATTTTAATCTTATGTTTCCCTTTTGATTTTTCTGAAGGTGCCAAATTCCATTTTTTACAAGTCTTTGTAAAATTTTAAATGCATAATAAGGGGGGGAGGTCGGGCAGGGGAACCACGAAGTAGTAATTTCAGAAAAAAGGATAACTATACTTAGCTTTTTTTTTTTTCTTTTCTTTCCTGCAAGCTTTTGTAGATGCATTGTAGTAGTCTGGCTTAGACACAAATTCAAGTTATTGTAATGTACAAACAAACAAAATGGGTAAGGGGTAAAAATCCTTATTCAAGTATACTACATTCGGAATGAGGAAAGCGGGAGGCAGCTGATGTGCAACATTAGGAGTGAGGGAACTCTGGAAATGGTAGAGGCTGTGTTGGGACTGGGGGGAGGGTCGCGGGAGGGGCACACTGTCAACACAGCCGATCCTGTTACATTTAAGAGTAGCCTCGTAGGTTGAATTTCTAGTAGCTTCATGGTAAATGCATCCGAATAAGCCACACAGGGTTGCAGTGTTTGTTTCTGCAGGGTGTTTAAGGACTTCCTTTCTCCCACGATCGCTCCTGACTGCACACAGCACCCACCTCCAGTCCCGTGCATGCTGCCGCCACCAGGTAGACATAGAACCCCCCCCCCCACCACTTCAGTTACTTGTCTGTTAGTTATACCCACTTTCACTGAATCCAAACACATCCAGAAGGGTAAGGCGGTTTTAAAAATGTGAAAACAAACATTTAAAAATGATTGATAGCAGGGAATTCTTAGATATAGCAAATGCCTTTTACTTAACCGTGCCTAGCAGGCTGGGCACGTTGAAAAGCCCAAATATTTTGGAAAAACTGGAGCGGATTTAACAAGGGTAACCAGCTTGGAGTCTGGCAACTTGCCAATGTGTTTACCAGTCTGGGGGCTTGTTTTTCTTCTTTTAAATAATGGCAGTTAATTGGCTTCACACTAAACATTGAAGAGAGGAGGATTTATTTCTGTCACTGGGAATCTGACCACCATACTGTCCCTTTTTTTTTTGTATTCTAGGCAGTGTTTTTTGGAATGGATTTCTGTCTTTTCTAAGTGAAAGTTAAATTTGTTATAATGCCCATCCCCTAAAGCCAGCAGAGATGTGTAGATTTAAAGGGACCACGTTTGAGGAATGCAGTGGTGTTTAAAAAAGCCAGCCCCTTCGGGTCAGTTCAAAGTGCTCGTTTGGGACCGAACCTCTCAAGGAATAGGAGCCTTGTGGGTCCTGCAGATCTCTGTTGGCTCCAACCTTCAATTACATAATCTTCTGCTTTAATACATAACTGCACTGGATGTGAAAGAAACGTACCTGTATAGTCAGTGTTCTCTATATTAACATTTAACACTGCTGTGATTGCTCAAAAACATTTTACGTTACAGCTTTCAAGCAAAGGCATGATTATTAGAAACTGTTAAAACTTTTTTTCTTTGAAAAACAAGCTCCATTTACAGAGTATAAGCAACAGTAGTGCCTGTGGTTTAGCCCACCAATCTTGATGACTAAAAGTAGCTGATGCATTGTGCATATGATGCTTGAGATGGTTTTTGCAAAAGCAGAAATCACTGCAAGGTAATTACGATAGATAAAAGTGGTATTTTAAACCTTTCAAATAAATGGATGTAACTGTACCTTGGTACAGCTTTTCACTTGTTTAGTTTTTAAACGTTAGTATAATCTGAATAAATTTAATATAAAATGTTGCCAAATTCAATGTAGAAAGAATGTGACAAAACGCCTTGGGTAGTTCTGTTTGTGTTTTTGCATATTGTAAAAGCAGTGTCACAGCTAAAAATAAAGAAATCGTTTCTAAAGGTAAATTATTGTGGTTTAGTTGCTAGTTTGTACTGAGAGTTGACCTCTCCCTGTGCAGTTTTTTGTTCTAAACGTGTATAAATAACAATTGTGTAACGTGTCTCCCTTTTACCTTGTATCAGTTGCTTCAGCCTACATTATAAATAAAGAACCACTAGAAAAAAAAAAGCCCTGCATTTCAAGTCTTATTAAAATTCAGATGGAGGTCTTAGTGAAGTGTTAGAAAATGGACTGAGACCCAGATTGAGCTTAGTTAGAAAGCTGACAACATCATTTTTGTGCATTTTAAGAACACTAGTTGCCTGAACAGTGAGTTACCAAGAACTAAAACTAGCTGGGCTTGGTTGAGCTTTAAAAATGGCTTTAACCTTAAAAAAAGAAACTTCAAACATTTAGAGTTCTGCTACCCTTACCTTTGTGTCTGCAGACAATCCAAGCTACAGTAGAGGGAGCAAAGCTGGAAAACTGCCTCCAAAATAAGTGTCACCAAAGTGTCATCCACATTGGATGCCACCAAACTCCACTCCTGAGAACCCCATGAACTCCATGCTTATTTGCTGAATGCGTGCTTCTTAGAGTAGTCCTTTAATCAGAGCTAAAATTCCATTAGTGGAATCTAGAAAACAGAAAAGGTATCTCACATCCTCAGTATTGGCGTGCCTCTTCTTGGCTTCTTATGCCCTCCAGTCACCATAGCTAGTTTAAGCCTTCAACTCAAGTTTGTTCAACTAAATCTTCAGAGTAAACCTTGTATCTGGTTCTGCTGCAGTTTTCCCTCGATTTCATGTGTTATCAATATGACTTAATGGGGAAGAACAGAATACATCTGACTACGTTTCAGGTACTTTTCTTTATATGCACAACTGCTAAGAAAACGACAGTGGCCCAGTCACCTGGCATCATGTTACTCTTCAGAAGAACACGTCAATCATACCATATGGAGTTATTTTATTAGGGCAAGTGTATGTCCTGTAACTTATTTCACTTGCGAGCGGGACTGGTGAGGCATCTTCCTCTCTTTTTCTACATGGGCTGCTCCCGGGGCCTGGTCACAACATGCCACCACAGTGGGGGCAAATCACCTTCCTTTCGGGCTGGGGGCAAAGCTTCAGTTCTGGGACCACCAAGCGGGGTTTCCTCCTGCAGCTGCTTAACCTAGAAGGGGGGGGGGGTAAGGAAGGAACAATTAGAAAAGGAGTTGAACTGACTGTCCCATCTCTCTGCTACAGGGAAGTGTTGGCATTGTTTCTACTGTGTCACATGACACACCCTGATCCTCACTACTGAAAAGTGTTGTTTGTATATACCTGCATTATCTTTTTGTTTTTTAATGTAGTGTCCTTCCTTGTCTCTTGTAACATTCTTTAAAGTCTATTTTATCTGATATGAGTATTGCTACTCCAGCTTACTTTTGATTTCCATTTGCATGGAATATCTTTTCCCATCCCTTCACTTTCAGTCTGTATGTGTCCCTAGGTCTGAAGTGGATCTCCTGTAGACAGCATATATGTGGGTCTTGTTTTTGTATCCATTCAGCAAGCCTGTGTCTTTTGGTTGGAGCATTTAATCCATTCACGTTTAAGGTAATTATCAATATGTATGTTCCTATGACCATTTTCTTAATTGTTTTGGGTTTGTTTTTGTAGGTCCTTATCGTCTCTTGTGTTTCCCACTTAGAGAAGTTCCTTTAGCATTTGTTGTAGAGCTGGTCTGGTGGTGCAGAATTCTCTTAGCTTTTGCTTGTCTGTAAAGCTTTTGATTTCTCCATCGAATCCGAATGAGAGCATTGCCAGGCAGAGTAATCTTGGTTGTAGGTTTTTCCCTTTCATCACTTTAAGTATATCATGCCACTCCCTTCTGGCTTGTAGAGTTTCTGCTGAGAAATCAGCTGTTAACCTTATGGGAGTTCCATTGTATGTTATTTTTCGTTTTTCCCTTGCTGCTTTCAATAATTTTTCTTTGTCTTTAATTTTTGCCAATTTGATTACTATGTGTCTTGGCGTGTTTCTCCTTGCGTTTATCCTGTATGGGACTCGCTGTACTTCCTGGACTTGGGTGGCTATTTCCTTTCCCATGTTACGGAAGTTTTCGACTATAATCTCTTCAAATAGTTTCTCTGGTCCCTTCTCTCTCTCTTCTCCTTCTGGGACCCCTATAATGCAAATGTTGTTGCGTTTAATGTTGTCCCAGAGGTCTCTTAGGCTGTCTTCATTTCTTTTCATTCTTTTTTCTTTCTTCTGTTCCACAGCACTGAATCCCACCATTTTGTCTTCCAGGTCCCTTATCCGTTCTTCTGCCTCAGTTATTCTGCTATTGATTCCTTCTAGTGTAGTTTTCATTTCAGTTATTGTATTGTTCATCTCTGTTCTTTAATTCTTCTAGGTCATTGTTAAACATTTCTTGCATCTTCTCGATCTTTGCCTCCATTGTTTTTCCAAGGTCCTGGATCATCTTCACTATCATTATTCTGAATTCTTTTTCTGGAAGGTTGCCTATCTCCACTTCATTTAGTTGTTTTTCTGGGGTTTTATCTTGTTCCTTCATCTGGTACAGAGCCCTCTGCCTTTTCATCTTGTCATCTTTCTGTAAATGTGGTTTTTGTTCCACAGGCTACAGGACTGTAGTTCTTCTTGCTTCTACTCTCTGCCCTCCGGTGGATGAGGCTATCTTAAGAGGCTTGATGGGAGGGACTCTATAACTGCATTATCTTTATGCCCACATTTTAACTCGGACACAAAAGCTGTTCTCCTTAAATGTTTTCCCATTCTTAAAACAGCAATGCTGAGAACAAACCCTCCTACCCCACCTCTTACTCATTAAGCAAAACCCTGACAATTACCATTCCAATTCCCCCTTGTTATGGTTCCCCCACCTCTTTCCCCCCCAAAATGTTTATTTTTGTGTCTCAGCTAAGAGGTCTCCAAAAGCACTATTAAGAAGCTTCAATTTGAATACATTAGGGATGTTAATTTAAAAGCCCCCCAAATAGCAATGAGGACAAGAAATAACATGAAATCACAGGTACAAGTGTGCTCAGTTCTGCCCCCACTGCCCAGCTACCCCTTTTCCAGCGATCTCCAAGACCATCACTGTCCTAATAGAGGAGGAGACCTAAGACACCCACTTTCCAGATCCATGATTTTTTGAAGCTTCCTCCAAAAAAACCAACTCTGGATTGTGGCTAATCTGAGCCTCAAGCACATGTGCAGTTTAATGATGTCAAAGAGACGGAACTGGTAAAGGAGGAATGTTTTGGGGAGAAGTGGTTATCACAGTGACCAACTGCAGGATGAATCTGCTGCTCTCCATGAATCAATACGCCTTGAGTTCCCAAATGCTGACATACTTCTTAGAAAACACTGCCCTCCTTGGTCACAAAATCATGAATCTAAGTAACCCACTATCCAACCAGTGTCCCCTTCCAGCTCATTTGCTTAAATGCCCCCTTGAAAATAATTCTTGAAACTCACAGATGCTGCCAGTTCACAGGTCCTCACACCCAACTTGCCCTTCTTTCTGCATCAGCCTCCCTGTCTACTTCCCTCCTTTATCCACCTAGATTCCATCACGACAATCACTCCCTGTCAAATAAGTTCCTCGTCACTCTTGACAGTGGACAACCACACCGTCTACCTTCAAACCTGCAACCATACAGCTCAGTATTGCTAAAAAGAAAAAAAAATACTGGAACAAACTGGTGTCACGACATGTTAATTATTCCCAACTTCACATGGGCCTTCACCACCACGTGGCAATCTTACTACTATTCTCCAGCAAGCTCATCCTCTGCCCACGATTATCACACCTTTTCCACATTCTCCAAACATGCTTTGCCCACTTCCTGGCTTTTCCTGACTTCACTTAAAAAAGAGAAGCCTTCACATCTAAGTCTGTCATTTCCCCATCATCAAAACTTCTAACCCAAATGTATTTATACACATCTTTTGTCCAATTAGAATGGAGGAAGAATCCCTTCTCCTTCCAAAGGCCCCCACACATGCTTGGGATCCCACCCCCCTTCTCAAAAACTTTCCTTCTGTACCTATTCCACCTCTCTTCAGCACTACCAATTTCTCCCTCACCCCAGATCTAATCAGCATATACGCATCATTTATCTTAAAAGAAAGTAATCCCCTGGCCTCCAGTTACTGCCCCATTTCTTCATTCTCCTCAGGAAATCTTCTCAAGAGTCATCACTCCCTCCTGTTTACTCTTCCTCACCTTCTGATCAGTCTTCGTGTGATAGAAATGGCTCGAATCAAGGTCACTAATGCCCTTCCTGTAGCCAAAACCTTTGGATGTTATTTCTAGTACTCACTCTATTCCATCAAATCAAAGATGACTTGGCCCCAGCCATTCTTGTTTATTTTTTTTTTTTGGCCATGTGGCACAGCATGTGGGATCTTAGTTCCCCCACCAGGGATCGAACCCATGTCCCCTCAGTGGAAGTGCAGAGTCTTAACCACTGGGCTGCCAGGGAAGTCCCCCGGCCATTCCTGAAGCCATTCTCTTGGATCTAAGGATCTCAAACATTTCTGTGTCTTTCCCTCCACTTCCTTTACGGGGGAGAGGGCACCCAGAAGAGACCCTCATTCTGTGGCTTTTAAAACAACTGACAACTCCCACATTTCTATTTTGAGCTCAAATCTCTCCTCTGAGTTGAGTTCCAGATTCGTACATCCAAAGTCACCCTCTGACACCTGCACCTGATGTCTCACAGGATTCTCAAATTTAACATTCGTAAATTTAACATTTAAAACTGAACACTTGATTGTCCCTTTGATATCTGTTTTTTCCCCTCTTCCCTATCTCAATAAACACCACAACCATCCTCCAGATGTTGAAGTTTAAAACCTGGAAATCATTCTTGATTCTTCCCTGTCCTTCACTACCCACCCCCCCCACCCCCTATCCAATCCCTCTTCACACCCCTGCAGACAATATCCTGAATTTACTTCCTTCCATATCCACTGCATCCACCCTAGTGCTAGTTGCCATAATCTTTGGACTAATTTACTGTAATAACCCCAAACTGGTCTCGCAAATTCTCCACTTGCCCTCTCCAATATATTTTTCACACTACAGCAAGATTGACTTTTTTAAAATATAAATCAGACATCATGAGTGGAAAAATACCCAAGGTGCTGGTGGAGAAGGTTAAGGGACTGTAGGGTAGAGCAAGGTCAGGCAGAGGACTATGGAGGGGAAGGAGGGAAGAAGCAAAATCAGAGAACAGAAAAGCCAAAAGACCAGGGAACACATTTTAACCTATTTCTAAGATGGCTGTAAACGTTACATTTAACACACTTGAAAGAGAAAGTATATCTGAGAGGCAAGGGGCCAGAGTAACTGTCGGAGCTGGAATCTGGACCTCTGCACGTGGGGAACCAAACCTCAGCTCCTTCCAGGTGTTGACCATGTGGGCCAAACTACATGGTAAAACACAGGCAAGACTCACCTCTCGCTCCCAGCTTTCTCTCCGCAGTTTCTTCCACTGCTCTCTCTTGGCAAAGTAATCAGGATACATTGCCTTCTCGGAAGGATGCCAGTAATCTAAGCACCACTCGGGAACCTGTCAGGAGAGGAAATCACGGCGTCATTCCACAGGACACATTTACATGTCAAAGGTAGGGCCTGCTCAAGAGACAGAAGACAAAAATCAAGGTGCATTTTTATAACCATTCCAAGTATCAGACTGTTTCTGACACTAAGCAAAACAGCAGAGGACCGAGACAAAGGAGAATGCCTTAGAGTGAAACAGCCTAGGGATGAAAAACAGCAAGGTCAGTCCAAAGAGAACTGGCATCATTCCTCCCCTACCTGAGTTCTCTAAAGATCTGTATGTTATGGCTGTATGTTATTTGGAAATATCACTTAGAATACTAAGCACCAATTGAAATTGGTTAACTTTAAGGTCCAAAAATGAGTTATTTACCAATTCCTTTAGCACTTTGCTTTGCCGGAAAGTTTACTGCAACACCTTGGCACTGAATTGGGAAAGAAAAGTCGTGATGGCATCTGGGAGAGAGAAAACTGACACTGAAAAAAAAAAAAGTGTTAACTGTCAGGAAAGAAATGTCCTAGCTGCCCCTAAAAGGGCAAGTGGTTTCCAAGGCTGAGGTTCGGGATTTGAGACACCGCTGGTCCTCACCTACCTTGTAGCACTCGTATCTCTCATAGGAGGTACCCCCAGGAGACTCAGGGAAGATGTATGGCTGAGGATGCTGACAGTGCCAGAACTCTTCCTCTGCCTCCCTCAGCAGCTGGGTGGCCTTCACCATGTCCTTCTCATTCTTATGTTCATCAAACCGAGCTCTCATCAAACAAGCAAAGTACCGGTACTTGTCCCTTAAACCAAAATGATTTTGGAGATTAGAAATGGTATCTACTCAATCAGGCAGTATTTCTGTCTGACAAGAGGCAGTACTTCCACTAACACCTTTCAGGTGAGTAGCATGACTTCCCAGCCCCTCCCTGGACCCTGTCAATGGAGCAGCCGCATCATTACGCCTTCCCTGGCAGACCCCAAACACCAGCAACAAAAAGCTACTGTATTACTGATAAATACAACCTAACCCCTTTCCCGTCTCCTCTATCGCCTCTGTAGGATCATTCAACATTCATTCAATGACAACTTACTGTATTTCCTCCTACCTTGTGCTAGGCACTGTGCTAAATTCTGGAGACACAAAGATGTAGAAGGCATGTATTACTGATACATGGTGCAAAGAGTGTTGCTCAAATCAGACAGACCTGGGTTTCAATTCTGACTCTGACACTAGCTGCCTGACCTTAGGCAAGTTTCGGTCAGGTTCTAGAAGAAACCATGGGCAGAGATCATTTACGGGGCTTTAAAATTTTTTTTATTTTTTATTATAGTTGATTTACAATGTTGTGTTAGTTTCTGGTGTACAGCAAAGTGATTCCGTTATACATACATATATATACTTTTCCATTACAGTTTATCACAAGATATTAAATATAGTTCCCTGTGCTATACAGCAGGACCCTGTTGTTTAGTTTATATACAGTAGTCTGTATCTACTAATCCCAAACTCCTAATTAATCCCTCCCCCCAATTTCCCCTTTGGTAACCATAAATTTTTCTTTGTCTGTGAGTCTGTTTCTGTTTTGTAATTAAGTTCATTTGTACCTTATTTTAGATTCCACATATATGTGATATTTATCTTTCCGTTTGACTTACTTCACTTAATATATAATCTCTAGGTCCATCCATGTTGCTGCAAGTGGCATTATTTCATTCTTTTTTATGGCTCAGTAGTAATGGGGCTTTGATAATCCAGGCCATAGATGACAAGGGCTTGAAGCAGGCAACAGTGATGGATGGTGACAAGAGAAAAACATTTAGACTACAAAGTTACAGGAGTAGGCTGTGGAGTCAGATAGCTTAAGACTGTTTCAGCTCTGCAGTTCCTAGCTGTGTAACCTAGGGTAAATTATTTAAAGTCTTTAGGCCATGGGTTCCTCCTCCATAAAAGAGTTAATAACAGTACCTATATCTTAGGGTTGTCCTAAAGATTGAATAAGCTAAAACGTATCAGCACACTTCAGACAGTGCTTGGTACATCCTTGGTGCCCAACGTAAGCTACGAATATTATTACACTAGGGAAAGAATTTACAAAAATCAGTGTCCAACGGCATACAAGTATGTATGTTGTTGGCAGAGGGGTAAGTAGGGAGTACTTGAAAATAATGCTAAGACTTAAAGCTGAGTGACTGTATTACTAGTAATGCCATTAGCTGAGGCAGGGAATTTGGGAAGAGAATCAAAATGAGGTAGTGAAAAGAAAAATACGTTCAGTTTTAGAGAACTGTAGGTAATCTAGCAAACAGCTGGAAATACAGCTCTACAGACAAGTGAGCATAGGTGCTAACTCAAGTCCCAGCGTTACATGAGGCTGCCCAAAGTATACACAGCAATGACCAAGGGCCTAGGATGGACCCACACAGAACAAATAGCGCTATGAGGACAAATGGAAGGAAAAAATTCAGGCAAGTACTGAGAAAAGACGTCAGTGAGATTTAAAGAAATGACGAGTCAGTGTTTATCACAGTAACTACTTCTATCCTTTCCTCCAAGATAATGTTAATATTCTCAGATGTAATTCAGCAATACCTGAATGCCTGATGGCTTGACTTCCTTCATCTTTATGAAAGATAATTCTCTATGTTATCTGTTTGTTTATATGTCCATCTTCCTCATTAATCCATAAATTGCTACAGCTGAGAAAGAAGCCTTATTAACTTTTGTCAGCCACCACAGAACCTGAATTGCAAATTTTCAGATGAATAAAAGAATTAGGGAAGTAACTAACCCTACAGCCTTGAACCTGGCCATCTTCCTGCCTAGCAAAGAGAAGTAGGTCAATGACTTTACAATAATCCCAAATATACAATCTGGGCTTCCAGGATCCTCTCCACAACTCTTCCAGACGTACTCAGTTTCCCATTGTTTAGAGGTTTTTCTCAGAAGCCCTTCTCCTGACACTAGGTTTTAGGATTCTGCTAAGGGCATGGAGGCCTGGCATTCATACATCTTGGGTTGTCACCCCACCATGCATTGCATCTAGATCACAAAAACCTATATGTTTTAAGACTGTGTTCTAAGACTAGTCCCAGATGGACAGAGGGAGGAAAGAAGAAGAGAATTATGTGGGAGGTAAAGAATTCGGTGCGATGTGAAGCTAATGAAAAGGACTGAATGAAGCTAAAAAGAGAAAAGCTGATGGGAGGGGTGATGATGATGTTTTGGAGTTAAGACACCTGAGTTGTAATCCTGGCTCGGCCACTTACCAGCTGCTGGGCCTTGAGCAAGTCAGTCTCTTGCCTCTTATTTTAGCCTCTTATTTTTTCATCTATAAAATAAGGCTAAATAACCCCTAACACCCAGAGTTGTGAGAACTAAAGAAAATAACGCATTTATTATTACTGCCAGTACCAGGAACGAGAAAGTCACGAAGGAAGCTATTATTTAGTGAGCGCTGGAGGTATGACCATTTCCATGTTTGGCACTTCCTTTCTCTTAATCGTCATGCAACCCTCTGCGCTGGGTCCCGCGTCCGTTTTCCTGATTAGAAAACTGAGGCCCGGGCCAGATAAACAAGTCTTCAAAGTGTCCCAGATGTGGGTGACGAAACCTGCATTCGAACCCGGGTCTAGGGGAGGGCTCCGCGGGGCAAGGGGCCGCCTTCCCACCCCGTCCCAGAAGTCCTTGAGCCGCTCGGTCCCCAGAGCTTCTCAGCCTCTGTAGCGGCCCCCGGGGTCACCTCCCCGCGCCCTGGGTCCCCCTCGCCCACCTGTGGATGCACCACGACTCCAGGTGGCGCAGCGCCCGCTTATAAAGCCGCAGCACCTTCTGCTGGTGGGTCAGGTAGGCAGCCGGCACCGAGAGCGCCATGACTGACATTTCACCTTCAGCGGCTGCGGGGGACGCCGGGAAACCGGACGTCAGCGGCGAGTGGGCGGGGCTTCCGGTGGGCGGGGCGATGGAGGGCCGCTTCCGCTTCCGTGAGGAAAGAGCTGGGGCCGCAGTCATGAGTCGCTTCAAATTCGTAGGTAAGACTTTCCCCGGGTTTGGGGCCTTTCTTTCGGTTCTTGGGCTTCGCGCACCGCGGCCACAGGGCCTAGGACGTGAGCTCTCCGGCTTTTTTTTTTTTTTTGCGGTACGCGGGCCTCTCACTGTTGTGGCCTCTCCCGTTGCGGAGCACAGGCTCCGGACGCGCAAGACTCAGCGGCCATGGCTCACGGGCCCACGCCGCTCCGCTGCATGTGGGATCTTCCCGGACCGGGGCACGAACCCTTGTCCCCTGTAAAGGCAGGCGGACTCTCAACCACTGCGCCACCAGGGAAGCCCGCTGTCCGGCTTTTTGAGGGTTGAAAGTGCACTCTGTGGAGGAGGGTGAGGGGAGGCCTCTGGGTGTCGGTAATGTTCTGGATCTCAGTATGGGTGCGGGCTTCACGGGTGTGCTTCTTTGTGAAAATTCACGAGCTGCGCAGTTACGGTTTATGCTTTTTCCAACATATGTGTTGTGTTCAATAAAAAAAAAGGAAATAAAACTACTAAAAAGCAAACGAAAGGCCTGTCACTATGTTCTCCTCCATCCCACGCGCACCTCCCCGCGGTTTCCCGTTTCTTTGGCGGAGAGGAAGATGGCTTCGAGGGACTCGTTGACTCACTAATTCATATCACAGTTCATATCACAGTTACTGGGCGCCTCTGGTGGGCCAGGCACTGGCCTAGGAACACAGACACGGCCCCTGCTCTGCTGGCATCACCATCTGGTGGGGGAACTGGAGGACACACACAGTGGGAAGAGAAACAAGTTTTATACTTGGCAAGTACAACAATCTATTTGGCATCGGTAGAACAAGAGATGGGGAATTCGACAGGAACTAAAGGAATAAGCATATTTAGTACCAGACTTAGGAAAGCCTGGGGGAGGTTGTAAGAGCTAGGATTGGAAGGGTGACTTGGAACTCGAATGTGTTGCTGAGTTTAATTTTCTGTGTATAGAGTAGAGCTTCACTGAAGGGTTTTGACAAGGAGCATTCATTAAGTAAATCATTGAATGCCAGTTACATATTGGGAGCCTTGAGCTATGGGATACAGCAGTGGGTGAAGCTGGACATGATCCTTGTCTTTGTGAAGTTTCCAGCTACCTGAAGGTGGAAAACGACAGTGATCACGTCTCTGCTTTAGTAAGGTAGACAGCTGTTGTGTAGGTTTGGTGGGTCATAGGGAGAGACAGGGAAGCATTTCAGAGCTTGAACAAGGGCACTGGAAAAGGGAGAGAGAAATGGAAGAGAGGTACGCATTTAGCAGCTGAGTGTTTATGGCAGGTAAGGAAGAGTGAACAGTCAGAGATGACTCGGCGTTGGGATAAATACCTATCTAAACATGAGATGGAAGCATGGGTAGTTTGGCAGTGGGTGGGAGATGTAACGAGATCCATTTGGATTAGGTTAAATTTGAGATTCTTACAGGACATCCAGGTGGAGACATTTACTGGGCAATTGGAAATGCCTGGCACTCAGGAGAGAGCTTAGGATTATAAACTTAGAACAGTTACTTTAGGCAATATTTTTTACTGAGACATTGTACTAAGTATGTGGAATTATAAAGAATCTAGTGGTGCAGTTAGTTTTCAGACTGGAGAGGTATGTACAGTCAAAGCAAATGCAGGGGAGAATGTTTAAGTAGCACATTGTTAAAGTGCCACAAAAGACGTTTTTAAAAATGCTGTGGGAGAGCCTGGGGTGGGGTTGGGGGATGGGAAGGTCATCAGAGGTTTAGACACTATCCAGGTGTGGTGTCTCTCAGCCTGTTTATTGCAATCTGTGATATAATTGATGGGGGAGATGGGGTAAGAGCCATGAAACACCCCAGAAAAGAATTATTTTTTTCTTTTAAAGGTTTGTGTTTGTATTGTAATAAAAAAAACTAAATCCCTGCCTCAGGTTTTGTCTCCTTAAATCCATGCTCTGTGTAGCCTCCAGAGTGGTCTTTATAAAAACCAAGTCAGCTGCATTTTTCTTGTGCTTCAAATCTTTCAGTCCCTGTCCTCAGGACAGTTGAAGTGCCTTAACATAGCATACATTCTGTGGTGTGGTCCTGCCCGCTTTTCCGGCCTCATCCTTTTTATGCTCTGTAAACACTTGGAGGTGCTGTTTCTTGCCTATGATAGGGTTTTAGAGTGGCAGTTTGGGGTCGTAATGTCCCCTCTGCCTCTAATCTCCTCTTGCCTGTTTGATTTTTACCTGTTCTTTAAGACTACATAACTCTACCCTTTACTTTACCCCGTTATTTTATAATTAAAATAAGTATGTGCCCTTCCCACTAGACCACACTCTTTTAAGGCAGGTACTTGGTGGTATTTATCTTTGTTTCCCAGGGGCTTAGTACAGTGACTGTTCAATGGAAGTATGAATGAGTGGATAAAACAAGATGTGTTATTTTAGTACTAAGTTTGTAAGAAAATTTATAAAGGAATCTCAACCAGATAAGCTAAAAAAGACTTCTTAAAGAAGGTGGGCTTAATTGGAACAATTTTTTTTTGTATGCTCTCCTTCATTTCCACTCTCCTGAGGTAACCAGTGTCTAAAGTTTATATCCTTCCCATATTTTAAAATTTATACAGAATCATAAAAATATGCAAACATATTCGATGTGTTTTTTACAACAAAAGTGGAATCATACTATACATTCTACCTTTGTTTTGTGACTTACTGATAGTTAATATTCCATGCCATTTAAAAAGTTCTGCCTATGACCCACTACTCAAATCTCTGCCCAAAATAGTCATGAGCAGTACTTTGGAAAACAACATATCAGGCCCATGGACAATTGGTCCATGAACAAGCTTTACATGGAACAGTTGCATGAAGAAAAACCAGTGGAGGAAGTTTCCTGGTGGTCTAGTGGTTGCGATTCGGGGATTTTATTGCCATTGCCTGGGTTCAGTCCCTGGTCGGGCAACTGAAATCCCACAAGATGCCTAGCATGGCCAAAATTTTTTTAATTTAATAATAGTAATAGAAAAACCAGTGTTATAAGAGCAGCCTTAGATTTTGATTTAGGACAGCTGACTATCACCAGGTTGTAATCCTAAATTTCCCCCTTCTCAAATTATGTAACCAATGGCTGCCCCTTAGAACTACAACCAGTGTTTCTAATGTGGGGAAGGAGGGCGGGAAGCAGATGTATTTGTGTTTTATGGGAAACATTGCTCCCTCCTAGAGGACACTTCAACATTGTCCTCGGTTATACTTGAGACTAATTTCTGTGACATTGAGTATCATACCACAGATGACTATATCCTCAGTCTGAAAGCAATAAGAATCTATGCTTAATCATTGCAAAGTGATAGAACTTGGGATGGAGTGGAAGCTCCCTTTTCAATGCTGGCTGGTTCATGCTCTGAAACTCACCCACCAAAGGTCACTTAAGGACATAGAGTGGAGTATACCCCAGGGGTGATGGGGTGGCAGCAGTGATGTGTAAATCTGGATGCATTTACAACATTTCTTTGGATGTCTTGTGTTTAACTTTGAAATAACATAGTGCCCTTTTAAAATTAAAAGATATTTTATCCCCTAAATCTTCCAAAGTAAAATGGATACTCCAGGGAATCTCAGGGTGTTAACATACTCTGGAATACCCCTCGTTTGAGAAGCATAGGTTTAAGGTGATTCCTATCTAGTAGCCTCTGCACTCCCTCCCACCAAATGAGCCAGTGAGCAGCTGGCAGTAATTAGTAGCAACTACCCCTTGGGGCCAACCAGCTGGGGGCTGTTAGGTATCTAAGGTTTATCAGTAGTTGTGTTATTTTAACGGGGTTCTGATCCTGCCCTGTGCCCCTAGAAGCAGGCTGATTGGGGCTGCTGGCCATCTCTTACAAATCCCATCTCGCTAGGGACTGGAACTTGGTCATTCATTCATTCATTCTACAAATATTTACTGAATCTCTGCTGTGTGCCACCTGATGTGCTAAATGCTAGGACTCAGTGGAGGGTAGAAACTAGGTTACAGTCTAGTGGTGGAGACAGCCTCTTAAGTGCACTAATGACTTTACCACAGTGACAGAGAAGAGGGCACTGAAGAAAAGGAATATGGTTCTCTGGGCATTTGATGAGGAACAGAACTTAGACTGGGAGGTCTGAAAAGGCTTCCTTGAGGAAGTGTCACTTGGACTGAGCTCTGAAAGATTAAGAGTTAAGTAGGCAAAGAAAGGCAGGGGGAAGGTTCCAAATACAACAGCCTGTGCAAACATTCTGTGGCAGGAGGGTGCATAGCACTTTTGAGAAACTGAAAGAAGACCAGCGGGTCTGGAGCAGAGAGAAATGGGGAAGGGGTTGAGGGAGGAGGGAGAATTGTACAGAATCAGCTAGAGGTTTGCAGAGCTAAGATCCTACCATGTTAAGGGTGTATCAGGAGTGACAGGTAAGAGTACCATGATCTGATTTATGAATGAAAAGAAACCTTCAGTCAGGTGGAGAACAGAATGAAAGGGGGTCAGAGTAGCATCCAAGCTGGAGTTGGTTGCTTCAGGTATTATGGTGGTAGTGGAGATGGAAAAAAGTGCACGGATTGAGAGCTTAGGAGATAAAATCCACCTACTTGGTATATACAGATTGAGAGAGAAGGTGATGCTGTAGATTGTCTTAGTCCGTTTTGAGCTGTTGTAACAAAATAGCACAGACTGGGTAGCTTATAAACAACAGAAATTTACTTCTCACAGTTTGGAAGCTGGGAAATCTAAGATCAGAGTGCTGGCATGATTACGTTCTGGTGAGGACCCTCTTCCTGGTTCGTGGCTGGTGCCCTCTTACAGTGTCCTCACATGGAAGAAGGGGCAAAGGATCTCTCTGGAGCCTCTTTTACAAGGTGGTCTTGTCCAAAACAATATCCAATCTGGAGCCATGTATTTGAGTGTCCTTCAGATTTTGAATCTAGCACAGAAATTGGCCAGCTTTCCCTTAAAGGGTCATATGGTATATATTTTTTATTTTGCAGGCCATACATCTGTTGCAACTACTCAACTCTGACCTGTAACTCAAAAACAGCCATATATAGATACTATATAAACAAATGGGTGTGGCCATGTTCCAATAAAACTTTGTGAACACTGTGAAACCTTAGTTTCTTATAATTTTTACATGTCATAAGAGCTATTCTTCTTTTGACTTTTTTTTTTCCAAGTTTTAAACGATTCTTACCTTAGGGGCAAACAAAAATAGACAATGGCACGCAGGCCGTAGGTTGCCACCCCCTTGATCTAGCGCATTTCTTCATGGCACTGCCTTGCAGAAGCAACTTGGTCTGCCATGTAGTGATGGTTAGCTTGTTCTCTAATCGCTTTTATTTCCTGTAAACCTGAAGTTATATCTAAAGGCTAAAACAATCGTAAATTCTCTACTTGCTGTCCCTTTGTATCCCTAGATCATGGTGACAGTGGTATGACATGATTTATTGAGACCAGTGAGGCATCAGTTTGGAGATGTATTTTTCTTTTGGTTACAAACAGTTTTTCCACTCTTTTATTGTTTTGAAAATAAAACTCATTAATACTGGCAACAGTTTTTAGCAGTAATGCTTTTACTTTTTTTTTTTTTTTTTTTTTGTGGCGATACGCAGGGCCTCTCACTGTTGTGGCCTCTCCCGTTGCGGAGCACAGGGCTCCGGACGCGCAGGCTCAGCGGCATGGCTCACGGCCCAGCTGCTCCGGGGCATGTGGGATCTTCCCAGACCGGGGCACGAACCTGTGTCCCCTGCATCGGCAGGCGGACTCTCAACCACTGCGCCACCAGGGAAGCCCTGCAGTAATGCTTTTAAAGCCAGCTAATTAAGGAGAAAATTAATGGAAAAGAAACATTACTTATCCTTATAAGATGGCATGCCACTAAATGTATGAATCCCTCAGTATTCCCCTCCCCAATCAGAGTTAGTGATTTTCTGCTTTGCCTTTTTTTCTTCCTGTCGTGCTCTCTCACCCTTACCTCTCATGTACTTAGTTTTTCAAGCTAGAAGTCGATGTTTGTACAGGATTTAATTTTTTTAGTTACTGACAGTAGGCTTACATCTGATAGGAATTTTTGAATTTAAAGATACTGTCCCTTATATATCAGAACATTTCGAACAAGTTAAATAAATAGGATTTTGACTGGTTTATTTTCGTGGTTGAGTCCTGAATCATAAACCAAACTGGACTTACATTTGGCTATTTAATAATGAGGTTCTTGATTGGGAGTGTTACACTTAAGGTAGTATGACAGTATAGCTAATGTTGACTGAAATTCCATTTGTTGTTCGCATGTTACAGAATTTATACTGTGCCCAGTAATAATAATAATAATAATTACATTTTATAAGGCTTTTAATTTGTAAGGATACTTTCACATTCATTTTCCAATTTGAGCCACATTTCACTCCTGAAAGGAGAAATTTTATGCCCACCCTCCCTATTAGTGAGGAAACTGAGGCTCAGAGGCTACTCATTTGCCCCAAATCATTCAGCTGATGAGTCATAATTCCAAGAATTCTGATTCCAAAGCCCATTCTCTTGTCCAAAACTGCAGTTCCCCATTTTATTGTATTTCTTGGAAGTTGCTCACAGATTGAATATTTTTTGATGATCAATTTGAACTTTCTTTGACGCCTCTATGTCGACTTGTTAATTATCTTAATCACTCTGTTGGTGTTTTCTGGGGAGTCGGTGGGTGGGGAGTGAGAGGCCAGAGGCCCACCCAGGATAGGAGAGAGGAGACAGAAGTGAATCACAGTGTCAGACAAAGAAGCTACTTGCCTGCATAGGGGAGGAAAACTTCACGTCCTGCCCTCTTAGGTCTGTGGCTGGGCCTAAGAATAAAACTGACATAAGGCAGATTAACAGGAGAAAGCATACTTTTTTTTTTTTTCACATACATGGAGAGTTTTCAAAAGGAAAATGAAGACCCAAAGAAGCTTTTAGACCAGAAAGCTTACTGAAATGGCAAGTGGGGAGTGATAAGACAAAGGACTTAAGTTATGCAAATTGGTGGGAGACTTAAGTTATGCAAATTGTGGGACAGGTGACTAGGAAAAATGGGGAGAAACTAATGGAAGATAGGAGTTATTTTGGGTTTGGCTGTACAGATCCATTTCAACTTGACTCCCAGTCTCTGGTGATAAGATTGCTCTTCCCTTCCTGGTACAGGGAGGGCACCTTTCTCATGAGAAATTTTATGACCCCTTTTTAGGTAGAAAGGAGAGATTAGGGATCCTTTCCTGCATTTGCTGTTTCTTAAGTGCCTTCAGCTCAAAATAACCAATATGGCAAAGCAGCATATTTTGGGGTGACATCCTGAGCCCCTTCACCAAACTTGACTAAGGTGAAGCAGCCTATTCATCAGAGGATAGAAAGCAGCTTTAATAACTGGCTGGGGAATACACTTCAGGCAAACCACATGTCAGAAAGGAAAGGGCCAAGAGCTATAAGTCACAAGAGATTCTTGCGTAAAAAGGAAGAAATTAGTGGCTGAGCCAGTGCAGGATATTGTAAAGCCCAAGGCTCACCTGGGTCCAAAGCTGAATATAGATCTTTGATGTACACTATGACTCGGCCTCAAAGACTGACCCACGTCAGGAAGAGGTAGGTTCTAAGAAGCAGCAGCATCCATCACCTGGAGTTGGCCTCAGAGCATGGAAGACCGGTTTAGCATCCATTCCTGTTAGGGTTGAGACAGGGACACGGGAAAGGCTTCATAAACTGAGCCTCCAAGTTAATCTTCAGTTTTGCTTTAAATTAGTATCATAAAGTTCACTAAATTTGCTTGCTGTTTCATTTGTTTTTCACTTTGTTTCTAGCAAAAGATTGCTTTAGAAGAATTCTGATCTCTTTGCTGCACAAAGGGGTTAATAATGGGCCAGAAGAGACACAGGCCGTTTCTGTGTTTCCTAATGCCCATCCGTGGCGGGTGACCGGTAGACTGAGTGTATGAAGGGTATTGCAGGCAGAAAGACCTCTGCACCCTTCCCTGGGTTCCTTTCTCAGTCTGCCCCTTTCCGTACTTGAAAAAAAGTAGATGCTGATTTCTTTGATTTGGGCCATTCCACTGAACCCCTACCTTGTATTTATAGTATTCGGCAACATATGTTGTGTTAATAGCCCTATAAAGGGTATCAATTGTGAATCATCTCCTACCCTCTATTGACATATATGCTGTTGCCCAAATATTCTTTGAAGTTTTTTGCATGTGCCTTTCTCTTGCTGTTACAAATGACTAGAATACTCTCCCCACCATCTCTTGGATTATCCAAATTCCCATTCATCTTTCAAGGTCTGGCTTAATGTTGAAGCAGCACAGCTTTGTTGAGGCTAGCTTGTAGAAATCAGTGAGAATATACCAAGAAGCAGCTGAAACTCAGCAGAAATAATTTGGGGGTCTGTGGGTAGGCAACTGTCATACCCAACCATGAACTTGGAGTTCTCCTAGTGCTAAAAGCTAAAGCGTGTATATTTTAAATAGGGAAGGTGTTTTGTTGCCCATGGCCATCACAAGCTGACTTCACATCTTGTTATTCCCCTCGTCGCCTTATGCTCTGAAGCAGGATTTATCGAGACAGCACTTGGTTGGTGGGGTCAGATTATTCTTTTGTTGTGAGAGGCTATCCTGTGCGTTGTAGGATATTTAGCAGCACCCATGGCTTCAAGCCTAAGATGCCAATTGCACTCCCCTCTGTGTGACAACTAGAATGAATACAGACACTGCTGAATGTTGGGGTGGGGGAAGGCTGGGCAGGGGAGAGGTTAGAAGAAGAGAGGCACTGCAGAATCGCTCTGCATTGTGAACCTCAGCCTCCACAGGCACAGTGAGTCTCTTCCAGTTCTCCGGATGCAGTGTGTACCTACACACACCTGTATGTAGAATGCCTCTTCTGTTTGTCAGCTTCTAAGCTTTAGCTTCAAGATCTAGACTCTTCTGTGAACCTTTTTCATCATTCTTGCCAAAACTGTATAGTGCTACTTCTTTGTGCTCCAAAGCACAAAGCTGTAAAATAATTATTTACAGGCTTAAAACTGTATAGAGGGCTTCCCTGGTGGCGCAGTGGTTGGGAGTCCGCCTGCCGATGCAGGGGACATGGGTTCGTGCCCCGGTCCGGGAAGATCCCACATGCCGCGGCAGCGGCTGGGCCCGTGAGCCATGGCCGCTGAGCCTGCGCATCCGGAGCCTGTGCTCCACAACGGGAGAGGCCACAGCAGTGAGAGGCCCGCGTATCGCAAAAAAAAAAAAAAAAAAAAAAAACTGTATAGAGAGGGCTTCCCTAGTGGCACAGTGGTTAAGAATCCGCCTGCCAATGCATGAGACATGGGTTCAAGCCCTGGTCCGGGAAGATCCTACATGCCACGGAGCAATTAAGCCCGTGTGCCACAACTACTGAGCCTGCGCTCTAGAGCCCGCGAGTCACAACTACTGAAGCCCGTGTGCCCTAGAGCCTGTGCTCTGCAACAAGAGAAGCCACTGCAATGAGAAGCCTGCACACCGCAACAAAGTAGCCCCCGCTTGCCACAACTAGAGAAAGCCCACACGCAGCCACGCAGCCAAAAATAAATATGTAAATTTTAAAAAAAACCAGTGTATAGAGATCCTACTATATACCAGCTATCGTGCTAGGTTCTAGGGATACAGCATTGAAGAAGATAAACATTTCTTGCCTCATGTTGCTCACAGTCCAGCTTCTTATATATCACAAATTATATTTGTAGTTCCCATATAGACTGTGAACTCCTGGAAGGCAGGGACCAAGCGCCGGGTCTTGTTCATCACCCCCTAACTCCTTACATAGTATTTGACATAGTGTTGGTCTTCATAAGTATTTGGTGAATAAAGGAAATAAATAATTTATTGCCCTCTCTGTATCTCCACTCGTATTACCCTAATTCAAGTTCTCTTCATTGCAGATATGAGCTCTTGCCTGTTTCCAAGTAAACTATCCTGACTCCATTTGCCCCCTTTAATCCCACCTTCTACAAAGACGCCAGAATGAGATGTCCAGAACACAAATCTTAGAAGCCATCAGTGCTTCTTGTTGCATCTGGTATTTTAAAGACAAGTGTCTGTAACACAGCTGAGTCTGCCCTTTTCTGGTCACTCCCTTCCCTACACTTCTCTCCACCAGTCAGAACAGCCTGTAGCTCTCCATGATCACCGTGCTATTTCAGACCCCAGAAGCTTTGCTTCTGCTGCTTCCTCTTATCTGCAATTTCCTGTCTTCTACTGGGTAATTCCAACTCATCCTTTAAGATTCAGTTCAAGAATCCATTCTTTCTGGAAGCCCCTTCTGGGCTAACTACCAGACTAAGTTGGGTGGGCCTCCTCTGTGTCCCACCGTGCTAGTATCTACTTGTGATTTCTTAATTGTTAATGGGAATGCCTTCCCAATTCTACAGTGAGTTTCTTGAGAGCAGGACTTAATATCTTTCATCTTTGTATCCCAGGTGTCTAGCATAGTGACTGACAAACAGTAGGCACTTAGATTTTGTTTGAATGAATGTATGAATGAAAAGGTTAGTAACAGGACCTTTTATTTAAAGTAAAAGTTTCAAATAGAGGCTCTTAATGATCATGTGTTTTATTTTTGCTTTCTACAGACATTGGTATCAACTTGACAGATCCTATGTTCAGAGGAATTTATAGGGGGGTTCAAAAGCATCAAGGTAAATGTTTCTTTTATTAAGGTAAATAGTTTATCTGTGAAGACAAACTTTCTGACTCAAGGGAGACCATAAGAAGCTTCATCCACTCTTACAATTGAAATATTAAAGAATTTATTATGCATCTTGGATAAAACTATAAACAAAGTGAAACACATATAAGCTATATTGGTAAACCATGATCATGAACATTTATAAAATACCTATTACAACAAAGTGTTATCAAGCCCTTCTTATCTGTAGAAGTTTATAACTTTGAATATAGAACTTTAGATAACCATATGCATAAAAGGCAAACCATAAAGCCAAACAGACTTTTCCCCTTTGTGGTCAACAGAATAAAAGTACAATTGAATGGATAACTATTCGTCTATTTTGCCTTATATGGGTTTCTTTTTTTTTTAAAGTATCGCTAGGTCTTTGCTTATATGATAAGCACTCATCAAATAGTATTGATTTGACTTCAGTAAATATGATTTTTCTATGTATTTTTCTTTCAATAAAGGATAACTAAATTATGGGTAAGTGAATTTTTAGTTACATTTTCTTAATGTGGGGTTCATCTTTTACAGATGACTTACGGGATGTAATAGAGAGAGCTGTTCAGATTGGTGTTAAAAAGGTAACATTTCATTTTTGTTATCCTTATGGGTTTTTTTTTTAAAAAAAACTAAATTTTGGTTAAAATACTGCAGAAAAGAAGAGAAAGCCAAACCACATTTAGCATTTTGTGATATGTATTGTCAACATGTAATATTAGCAAGTTAATGAAATAAAATATCAAAATATTCTGTTCTCAGGAACTTAAGTGACACAAACCTTGTGAGTGGATCTTCCATGTGATCAGAAGTGTAGTAATGGCCAAGTCTCCCTGGAAAAGTTTTTTAAAACCCATCTAAATTACCAGGCTTCTTAAGAGGCAACTGTTAGTAGATTTTGTAACAATTTAGCGTTTGTTAGAAGTAAGCAATCATCAAAAAGACATGTATCTAATCACCAAGTTTAGCTTTTATACTATGTATAACATTTCAAATAACTGAGAGAACACTTTAATTTTTATGGTGGTAATTTGATAGGAGAATTCCTACTACTTTTAGAGTGTTCTAAGCAAAAGAATTTTAGTTTGGTGTCAAATTTTTGAATAGATATTTCTTTTTAATCAGTATTTTTTTTAAAGTAGCAAGCTAGCCCACACATGCACACAAGAAATAAGATTAAGTTCCAAAGGGGACTTCCGTGGTGGTCCAGTGGGTAAGACTGCACGCTTCCAAAGCAGGGGGCCTGGCTTCGATCCCTGGTCAGGGAACTAGATCCCACATGCAGCAACTAAACCCGCATGCCGCAACTAAGACCCAGCGCAGCCAAATAAATAAATATTTAAAAAAAAAAAAAAAAAAAAAGATTAAGCTCCATAGTGTATCAGGGCGCTTAGTAGCTACTGTTTCTAAGTTAAATAAACCTCAGTTTTAAAAAGTGATACTCCTGGCTAAATGAGTTCTGCAGTCTCCAACTCTAAAACTGTATTAGTTATTATTCAGAAGTAGTAAGGATAAAAGTTACAACATAATTTCTCATTATGTGGTCATTCTTTGCTTGGTAAATCACTTTATAAAATGTTTTTCTGCAAACTCTGAAATACGAAGCTCCTAAATTTTGTCAGCTGAAAAAAACTGCACAACCTAAAGGTTGAGAATTATGTTTTATTTGGCATACTTGCTGAATTACCAGGCTTCTTAAGAGGCAACTGGTAGTTGCCTAAATCCTCTCAGGTGGCTCTGAGGGACTGCTCCGAAGAGGTAAGGGAGGAGCCAGGATATATGGGAGTTTCGCCAAAAAAAAACCAAAACCACAACAAAAAAACAGGTAGTGGAACATCAAAAGATGACTCCTAATTAAAGAAAAAAAATCTCAAGTTAATGAACTTAGCACTTTTCTACATATGGGAAGATGCAAGAGTCTGGGCTCATTGAAATCATTCCTTTGATGTGCACCTTCACTGTCTAGAGCAAGTATCCTGTTTTTCGCCATCCTGATTCCCCTCAGGGTGCACAGTCTGAGGCGGCTGCAGTGGCTGAGCACTTGATGACCATAATATCCTTTGTTGACTGATATGGCAGGAGACATTTTTCGTAGACAGTTTTCGTGTGTCATCCATGAATAGTTTAATCTTAACATTTATAACACCCACATGGATTTAGGAATGATAGAACTGAAGAACTGAAATCAAATTTACTTGGACATGGTTCCAAATTGAAATTTAATCCAGTACCTTGTAGCTTTATGGTAGTGATTAAAAGCACAGTTACGGCATCACAAACCTTGGTTCCAGCCCCAGCTTCCTTCTTCAGAGCTTTGTAACCTGTAACATCTCTCTAGACTTCAGTTTTCTCATCCCTAAATCAAGAATGATAATAATAGCTAATAAACAGAATTGTTGTGAAGATTAAATAAAATATAGGATGCAAAGCAGTTGATATTGTACCTGGCATAAAGTAAGCAACATTTATTATGTTTATAGTGGAAGCTGTCATTGTCGTCATCATCATCGTCGTCATCGTCGTAAACTGGGAGAGGAAAGTATATGTCCCCTAGTCTTGTCCTTACTTTTTCATCTATTTGGGAAAGTTACAGGTAAAATAAAAGGTAGATTTGATTACAAACTATTTTGCATAATTGAATACTGGATGTGGGCACCTGATCCTTTTTTTAAAATTTTTATTGGCATACGGTTGATTTATAACATGTTTCAGGTGTACAGCAAAGTGAATCAGTTATACATATATCCACTCTTTTTTAGATTCTTTTCCCATATAGGACATTACAGAGTATTTTATTTTAATAATTTATTTTTGGCTGCGTTGGGTCTTCGTTGCTGTGTGCAGGCTTTCTCTAATTGTGGCGAGCGGGGGCTACTCTTCATTGTGGTGCGTGGGCTTCTCATTGCAGTTGGTTCTCTTGTTGCAGAGCACGGGCTCTAGGCACGCAGGCTTCAGTAGTTGTGGCATGAGGGCTCAGTAGTTGTGGCTCGCGGGTTCTAGAGCGCAGGCTCAGTAGTGGCACACGGGGTTAGTGGCTCCGCGGCACGTGGGATCTTCTGGGACCAGGGATCGATCCTGTGTCTCCTGCATTGACAGGCGGATTCTTAACCACTGCACCACCAGGGAAGTCCCCACCTCATCCTTTATTAAAGAATTAGGTAGTGTTAGTAAACAATAGTTTTCTCAATATTTTTGTTAATAATATACTATGTTTTACAGGCAGAATAGATAGTGTCTATCATTTCAGAAGTTTATCACTCTGTGAAAATGTCTGTTTATCATTTGCACTATCTCCTGTGTTTTCTGTGTGTTCTATTTACGTGTGTACCTAGAATGAATTCTTCATTTTAGCTCAGTGAGTCTCTTGAAGTATGCTTTAAAAAATATACCTCAGTGTGTTTAAATCACTTCTTCAGAAGAATGTGCACTTAAGCAGCACTGCCTCAGTAGTCACCATCAACACATAGCTCTTTAGTGACATTTTCCCTTAAACAGGTTAGCAAAGATGCTGTTCTAACTGCAGTGGACTCTGATAGCTACCTCTGTAGAAGGGCTTCCTTGCCAAGAGCTATACATTTCCCTGCAAAGAATTTTATCAATATACATTAATCCAGTGATTGTCAAACTTGGCCTCAGAACTCCTTCATATTAAGATTATTGAGGACCCTAAAGAGCTCTTATGTGGGTTCTGTCTATTGATATATATTGTATTAGAGATTAAAACAGAAAAGTTTTAAATGCAGTTGTCTTTGAATAACACTGGTTTGAACTGTGAGTTCACTTAGACACAGATTTTTTTCCAGTAGTAAATACTACAGTATTACGTGGTCTGAGGTTGGGTGAATATGTAGATGTGGAACCCCTGATACAGAGGGCTGACTATAATTAATATACAGATTTTCAACGGCGCCCCTAACCTCCACATTGTTCAAGGGTCAACTGTATCTATATATTAATTCATTTTAAAACAGTAGACCATTATGTAAAATAAATAACATATTTTTATGACAAGTATTTTCTAAACCAAAAACATGTAGTGACATGAGTGGAATTTGTATTTTTTTTAATATCTTTTAAATGTCTGACTTAATAGAAGACTGCTGAGCTTTCATATCTGTTGCTGCAGTCTCTTGTGATGTTACACATCATGTAGCCTCTGGAATACTTGACTGCACACGCGTGACAGGTGAGAGTGAATAGGCAAATAACATCTTAGTATTATTATGATAATAGTTTTGACCTAACATATCCCCTGGAGAGTCCAGGACCACACCTGGAGAACTGTTTAGTCAACACTATTGAATCTCTAATTTAGATTAACAGAATTCTAAATTCAGAAGTTTTTAGTTATTCATTCTTTCCTAATGTGATCTCTGTCCTCAAGAAATTCGTGGTCTAATAGGAAAGACAGACATGTGAATACATTTTAGTAGGAGTCACAAATTCTTTGTAGTGTGTGTATGTGTGTGTGCGTGTGCGTGCGTGCACACGTGGAGAGGGTATTCAGGATCCACTCTGCACAGGAGGTGATCTTTTAGCTGAATTTTTAAAGGAGGGTTGGTATGTGACAGAGAGAGAAGCATTCTGGAAAAAAGCAGCAGGAAAGCACGTTTGGGAAACTGGTTGACACCCTGTTAAAGTGGACTTATTTCTTTCTGTTTCAGTTTGTGATTACAGGTGGAAATCTACAAGACAGTAAAGATGCACTGCATTTGGCACAGACAAATGGTATCCTCATATTACTTTTACCCCCCAAAATGTGAATTAAGTTATTTTGAAGAAGTCTTTCTGAGAACTGCCTCAGGTACAAATACTGTAGACACAACAGGAAGATAGACCAATTTCAGTGTGACATGATTAAGATGAAAAAATTGAAAGTGCCCATTGTTATATCAGATGCTTGATGAATGCTCTTGTATTTAATAAGGATTATTTTAAGATTTCAGTTAATGAGAATTAAGTTCACTAGGCATAAAATTTAACCTCAGATATTCCTGATGTAGAATTTTTGTGTATATGCCATAATGTGTTTAAGATATGAGTTGCTTTTTATTTGCTCTTTTTTAACTTAGGCTGTGAAAGATCATTTATCATTTATAAATATTTATAAATATTCATCATGCAGATCAGAGACACTGTGCAAGGCCCCAGGAATGCAAATAATAATATAATATATAATCCCTCATATGCTCACTTTATGTTCATATATTTGCATTTGTTTAAAGTCTGTAAAGTTTTGGAGTTGATTCCTACAAGAATCCTAGTTACATAAAACACCTCCTTTACCTGGCATTCATGTACCTAACCTTTTTTTGGTTTGTTTTTTGCTGGGGAGCAGCAGGGAGCATACTTCATGTGCTAGACACTGAAGAATTAGGCATTCCATGTTATTTTTCAAAATACTGGTTTATTCATTAAAAGCTGTTTTTTATTGAAATCTTTCTAAAATGCATACTTCTCTTCAGGATCCACTGACACTTTTTCTTAGTGATTAAAGTCATAAAAATAATCATCTTCCCAGAAGCTTTTGATGTGTATAAGAATATTATCTTGCATACTTGTTATTCCCCAAACAGATATGCTTTTAAAAGTTCTCAGATCTCCATTGTCAACCCTTTTCCACTCTGCATATACCTGCTACCTCACTGCTTTAAAAGCTCCTTTTATGCATGAACATATTCGTGGGAGCCTGAGGAAGGCAACAGGTCTCTCCCATGGGTTCATCAGGTGCAAGCGCCTTAAGCTTCTTAAGCCCTTTTCAACCTCACACTTGTGTTCCATACAATTAAGATACCAAAGTACAGCCTCCAAATAAGTGAGCTTTATTTTCTATTAGAAAAGTGAATCCTACTTCCACCTCTGTTACCCTTTTTAAGGGAAAGGAATAATGCATTTTAACTGTTAATACATGAACCTGAGTCACATAAACAGTGAATATTAAAGATAAAATTGTAGAATGAAATGTCATTACCTAAGAAATTGTTTCATTTTCCATTCAAAAGGCTCAGTAAATACCAAACTTTGGAAGAGTTGAATTATTTTTACCAGTACATTAAGGCAATTTTCATATTCATGTCCTACTCTGTTAGTATTCCAAAAATTCTTATGTGACTAACCCAGTGCAATTCTGGTAGTCTGACTAGTTTATGGGTATTGTTAAAAACTGACCAGTTGAAATTATTTGATATTATATCATTTTTGCATATTAAATATAAATATGAAAAAATATTTTGAAAATAATCCTAAGACATTATTTTGTGCTAGATATGTTTTTCAGTACAGTTGGGTGTCATCCTACAAGATGTGATGAATTTGAAAAGAATAACCCTGATCTTTACTTGATGGAGTTACTAAATCTCGCTGAAAACAACAAGGGGAAAGTTGTAGCAATAGGGGAATGTGGACTTGGTAAGTGCCAACTTATCCCGTTAGAGTGACTTTGTTTGAAAATAATTGATTTGTTGTGTACAAGTCATGAGTAATTATTGATTCTTTTTTATCTTTCAAAGATTTTGACCGACTGCAGTTTTGTCCTAAAGGTACTCAGCTCAAGTAAGGAAATTTGTTGTCTTTAGAAATTATCGTATTGTAAAATCTTAAGGGTGATTTTTAAGTAGATTTTATCAGTTCAGAATGTAGTTAGATTAAGCGTGAGGGTTTTTTTGTTTTTCCCTTTGTATATTAAAAGTTAAGTGAAACAAATTCCATGCGTACTTGAATGGAATTCATAAGGTATGGAAGCATATAGTTCCCTAATTGTTTAACCATTTAACTTGATTTTAATGGTAGAAACAGGGATGAGTTTACGTGATAGACTTTCGATTTTTGTTTGTTTAATAAGAGCATTCATACATGAACCATTCCAATAAAATGAATTAAATTCAGTTGTGGGGCATATGATTTAAGAGTAAAAGATATTATTAATAAAAAGAGATTATAGGATCAATCACCAAAGCTAGAAAAGCATATTTTACTCTTGCTGGGTGTTGAATATTGTCAGTTTGGAACCTGAGAATCCTTTCATAGGGTCCATGTTGGGAGTGGTGGCTTCTGAGAAAACTCCAAGCTCACAAGCCTCAGAGACTTCTTACAACCCATTGCCTGTAGCTGTTAGTTGGAACTCCTGTCACCAGACTGGTGGGTAGTGTTGAAGGCTGAAAAGAAAAATTATGTTATAGGCTTAATTTAAGACATAAGTATTTTGTTGAATTTCAAAAACAGTGTATTAATTGTCAAGATGGTAAAACATTAAAATGAGTTTCTAAAGGAGGCTAATTTAGTTATTCATCTATTCAGCAAATATTTATGGAGTAATATGTGCTAGAAACTGCTGGGAACTCATAGTATACAAAACTATGAATAAGGTATAGTATCTGCTCCTGGAGCCATTTAAGAATAAACAACCCTCCATCCTGCTTAGTTTCTCATACATGAAAGAGGAGTCTGGATCAAATTCTCTTAAGATACCATCTAGCTGTCTCATAATATTTAATAATTAACTATTTCTTGTCATATGATCTTGATTAAGGCAGTGCTTGATGGCCTGAAGGGACTTTTTAAACCATACCTGCCAGAAGTGTACTTCCTCCCACTCCCTCTCCTGCCCACACACGCAATCCCAGTGTGACTGGTCCAGGTGAAAGTGCCCCCAGTGAGGCGCAGATTGACCAGTGAGCCTGTCGTACCCTGGACTTCAGGGTCCAGAATTCCTGAAGGACCATAACCAAGTGACACAGGATGGGTTGGAGTAATGTTCTATGGACTCTTGCTTTCAGGCTTCACAGTTATAGAACCTTTCAGAGCTGTTTAGTTAGCAGCATATTATTTGCCGTGTTTTTCAGGGACATTCACGTGATTACTGGCAGGATTATTAAATCTCTGTACCCCTCTCGAATATCATGTAGGTCAGTTCACTTACCTTAAAAGTTCACATATTCACATTTAAAAAGAGAAACAGTTGGCTGTAATACCTTCCTCGGGTTAAGCCCACACATCTTAATTCCTCCACTTCATGTCTGTTTTTGGCCAAGAATGAGGCCTCATGAGGCAAACAGATGGTGTGGTGGTGACCATCAAGGACAGTGGCAGAGTCCTCCATATGGACTTTTCATCCAGATGACTTAAACTGATTCTAAAATGCAACTTAAATACTTTAAACCTGATCTGTGTGTGTGTTTAATGAAAACATTGATAGTATCAGCTCTCTTTTACTGCTCCATCATCTTCAGATCAGAACTTAAAACGATGTATATATAGCAGTATATAGTTTATGCTTCAACACACAGTGCCAGTTGTCCAGATGTAGTGATCTGTAATAGAGGTTGAACTCCTTGATTAAGTGAATGATTACCAAGTGTCTCCTCAGTCTGATACAAAGAAGAATAAGTGCCTCTACAGATAAGAGAGGACATAAATAATTAAAATAGGTTGGAAAGTGCTATCAAAAAGGTATGTGAACAGCAGAGGGAAAGACTCACTTTCTGGGGGGAGTCAGAAGGCTTTGCTAAGGTGACGGGATGTGACCTAGGCCTCTTCCAGAACAGGTAAGGCTAAGGACGAATTAAAGTACAGTAGAAATTTTGAATAGATGGGCAGTTGAGTTTGAAATTTCATTTTATTATAGATCATCAAATGACTTAGTGAGTAAAAGAGTGACAAACCAGTAGTAATTGCATTTGGATTGTTGTTATGGAAACATATACCCATGTCTTCTACCTTTGCTCCCTCCTATCCTATAGCACGTATTAACAGCATTACCCCTATTCTCTGCCACACAGCACTCTGTACTTGTTTCAGCATTTCTCACATTGTAATAAAAGTGTTTGTGTTACCACTTCTGCTCCCACAACAAACTAGTGTCTCTGAGTTCTTCAAAGGCACAGACCAAGCCTTCCTCATGTTCTAGTTCCTATGGCGCCTAGCACAGTACTCTTAGCACATCGTAAATGTGCACTGAATTTTTAATAAGAAGGAAAGTGTCTTTGGTTCCTGTAGAGCATGATGGATAAAAAGCCTATAATTCAGCTTTTACTGTGGAGTCTATTGAAAGAATTTAGATTTTGGTCCGTGCTTATATATGCCAGTTGTCCATCTGAAACAATTAACTAGTGTGCGATTGTCATTTTTGTTTTACTTTTTAAGTAAAAACGTATAGTCAAAAAAGAGACCTGTGAGAAGAGAAGAATAGAAAATAAATTAGTATAATGGATTAGGAGGCAAGACCGAAAAAACACCCACTACTGTGCAAAGTATCTGAAAAATAATGGTAAGTAAAGGCAGTAGATGACGTAGTATGAAAAGATCTTGGGAATCAGCAGATCTTTGGGTTTGAATCATAACTGCCTTTTGGTACCTACATATTCCTTTGTAAATCTCAATTTCCTCATCTTCAAAATGGGGATAATACCGCCTGCCTTTCTTAACATTTAGTATGTAAAGCCATTGTGCCGTGCCCGGCACAGAGTCAGAGCTCCATAAATTGTGGCTGTTGTATTCTTAGAAATACTGCCAACCTAAAGGAGGCTACTGGCTATAGTTTCTGTGTGGGATTTTTGAAAAGTGCTTTTTAAAGAGCAAAAAGAGAAGAAAAGCAAGAAGACAAGGAAAAGACCTGATTTAGTTATGGAAAGGTTAGCCTTTCGGCATACCCTGTATTTTCAGTTTCTCTGCCTTGTGCTACTACACTCCTTTCCTTGTTGCAAGTTAGAGTTCTGTTCACTTGAGTGGGAGGCATTTGCTTTGGGCATTTTTCTTGGGGTTACTACTGTGCAGGTCTTTTTCTTTTTTTTAGTCAGACATCAGACAAAATTTCAAAATAATCATTTGCGGATTTAGAAAACCTCAGAGATGATGGCAAGGAGCCTCAGTCTCTCCTCTGGCTTAGAGGAAGGAGTAACACTGGGTTCAGGTGTGCTGCTGGAACGCTTTGGGTCTTCTGGAGTTGCCTCAATCCAACTTACAGGCATTCCTCTGAGATATCGGGGGTTCAGTTCCAGACCATCTCAATAAAGCCAGTCACAGGAATGTTTTGGTTTCCCAGTGCATATAAAAGTTATGTTTATGCTATACTGTAGTCTGTTAAGTGTGTGATAGGATTATGTGTAAAAAAACAATGTACAGACTTTAATTAAAAAATACTTTATTGCTAAAAAAATGCTAACCATCATCAGAAACTTCAGCGAGTCAGTCTTTGTGCTGGTGGAGGGTCTTGCCTCAGTGTTGGTGGCTGCTGACTGATCAGGGTGGTGGTGCTGAAGCTGGGCTGGCGGCGGCAGTTTCTTACAATAAGACAGCAGTGAAGTTTGCTGCTTTGATTGACTCTTCCTATCACGAACTATTTCTCGGTAGCCCGCGATGATGTTTGATAGCATTTTACCCACAGTAGAACTTCTTTCAAAATTGGAGTCAGTCCTCTCAAACCCTGCCACTGCTTCATCACTAAGTTGTCATGTCATTTCAACAGTCTTCACAGTATTTTCACCAGGAGTAGATTCCATCTCAAGAACCCACTTTCTCTGCTCATCCATAAAAAGAAACTTCTCATTCCTTAAAAGTTTTATCATGAGATTGCAGCAATTCAGTCCCATCTTCAGGCTCCACTTCTAATTCTAGTTTCTCTTGCTGTTTCCATCACAGTAAGGCTGTTTCGCTTTCTTATCATTTGTGTGTTCACGGGAGTAGCACTTTGAATTTTGTTTCGGAACTTTAACTTTGCATTCACAACTTGGCTGACTGGCTCAAGAGGCCTAGCTTTTGGCCTGTCTTGGCTTTAAACATGCCTTCCTCACTAAGCTTAAACATTTCTAGCTTTTGATTTAAAGTGTGAGACATGAAACGCTTCCTTTAACTTGAACACTTAGAGGCAATTCATTGTAGTGTTATTAGTTCCTTAATTTCAATGCTGCTGTATCTCAGGGAATAGAGAGGCCCAAGGAGAGGAAGAGAGACCAGGGAACACGCTGGTAGGTCAGAACACACAGAATATTTGTTAAGTTCGCTGTCTGGTATGGGCAAGGTTTGTGGCTCTCCAAAACAATTGCTATAGTAACATCAAGGACCACTGATCACAGATACAATAATGAAAATACAGTAATACAATACAAATGCAATAATGAAAAAGTTTGAAATATTGCAAGACTTGCCAAAACGTGACAGAGAGACACAAAGTGAGCGAATGCTGTTGGAAAAATGGCGCCGATAGACTTGCTTCACGTAGAGTTGCCACAGATCTTCAATTTGTAAAAACAAACAAAAAAACAGTATCCAAGAAGCTCAGTAAAACAAGGTATGCCTGTAATAACAGCTGGTACTCTGAAGTTGAACTTTTCAAGCCCTGACCTTAGCTATTGTTGACCCTAAAATGTAAGAAGCAGTAATATTTACAATCAGAAGCAAATTACGGCTTTGCTAAAGTAAGCAAATCTAACTCAAAGAATGATTCTCATTTATGAATTTTTAAAAATCTTAAAAGAAGCAGAGAAGTCTCTTAATAGGTGCCACTGGACTTCCCTGATGGCACAGTGGTTAAGAATCCACCTGCCAGTGCAGGGGACACGGGTTCAAACCCTGGTCCAGGAAATTCCCACATGCCTCGGAGCAGCTAAGCCCGTGCGTCACAACTACTGAGCCTGCGCCCAGAGCCTGCGTGCCACAACCACTGAGCCCGAGTGCCACGCGCCTAGAGCCCGTGTTCTGCCGCAACAGAAGCCACTGCAATGAGAAGCCCGCACACCGCAACGAAGAGTAGCCCCCGCTCGCCGCAACTAGAGAAAGCCTGTGTGCAGCAACAAAGACCCAATGCAGCCATAAATAAATAAATAGATAAATAATAAATAAATCAATAAATATTTTTTTAAACACACCTGAGTTAAAAAAAATATAGGTGCCACTTCCTGCCCTTTAGCTTCTGTTTTTATTCCTAGTTACCGTAGTGGGTTGTTTTTTCTTTAAAGACCCTAGTCATTTGATGTTAAGTACCAATTATCCTCAATTTGTATTATTGGGAATGATTTTTTAACCACATGGTTTTCTTATGATACCTAGCTGGCTTGAGCACGTCAACCTTTTCTTTTCTCATATAAAATTCTGTAAGCACATTGCTTGGGTATCTGTTATTTTCATAAATTGTACTTTTGCCTACTTTGCGATAGGAAGGCTTATTTCCAAGCTGATCATTAGATTCTGTACATCTGTGGCTTGGTTGTATGGCTGTGTGTAGCCAGAAGCCAAATACAGAGTAAAGTTTACATGATGACTGGAGAGCACTTAACTGCTGACATTTGAATTACTTTAGAGGTTATGAAAATAGTGACCAGTAGTAATTATTAAAATATTTTGTCCCAGTGTTCGTTTATATTTCCTACACTGTGAAGTTTCAGCACCATGCTAACTAAAAATATTTTTGCTTATTCTAGTCCAGCAGAATCTGAAAAGAAAAATTGGATAATAAAGACATAGACCACCAATTTTAGGATGACTATTTCTTTGAGAAGTACATTTCTATTTCTAATTTAAAATGTAGCATTTTCAAGAGTTTTACAAAGGGGGTACTCTTAGGAAAATAGTTGTCCGGCACTTCAAGGAGACAAGATATAGGAAAACACAGCAAAAGAGTTTTAAGTTATACACGGAGAAATTGTTCCCCAAATTAGGGGCCTAGAAGAGTTAAACCCCTTAAGAAAATAATATGACACCTATTGTCTGTAACTCCTGGTTTAGCTTAAACTACATGACCATGAATGAGAATGAGAGAGAACACTGCTGAAATGAAGACACACAGAACTCCCACCCTGTCATGTCCTCTGGATATTGTCCTTAAATGCTGGGACCAGGAAGAGGCTTCTTGAAAGCCTCTTGTGTGTTGTGATCTTGGACAAGGTCTTACACCCCTCTGACACCAGCTCTTGTCCTATTTATCCTAGGGTTATTTTGAGGATTAGATGAGAGACAATGGTATAAGGCACTTAAAACTCTTTTTATAAAGTACTCTAAAATGTTCAGGACTGTCATTTTATCGTGTAATTTTCATTTTTCTGAAAAATAGAGTATTTCAGTTTTTGTGCTCATTTGTTTCATAAATTCTTTGTGTTTAGTTTTTAAGGGAATCCTTTTTGCTCAGTGGCAATAACTCCTTGTATAACAGCACATAGAAAACACTGAGTAGAAGTGGCTTCTCACTGGAGTGAGTTGATGCCCACTGGTGGTGCTCAGCCAGCTCTCGGGACAAGGGGCTGGCCATGTCTTTTCGGCCACCAACACATGCTTCGGGGAAGGGATCCCACGGGTGATAGGAGGGTGTCCACTTCATTTGTTGGGATTTAGTCAGAAAGCTAGTTAAAAGTAATTATTTGGGGGAACAGTCTCCATCACTGTAAACTTAAACCTTACAGCTCTTTACTTCTAGCGATCAATGGTAAAGTGCTACCTAGTTTACCTGGCAGTTACAATGGAAAAACTAACAAACATTTCTGAAAATAATTTTGTAATCCCAGAAAATGAAGTAACCCTTTCAGGAAGTTTTTATGAAAGCTTTTGGCTAGGCCTGATGTGTTTTAAATGCCTGAATTCACTATTTCTGTTCTATCATTTCTAGAGAATAAAAGACCTTTAACTTAAAAAAAAATCATTTGACAATTATTTTTCTCATGCTAAAATAAAATTTTTAATGAGGAAATTTTTTTTTCCATTTTGCAGATATTTTGAAAAACAGTTTGAACTGTCAGAACAAACAAAATTACCAATGTTTCTTCATTGTCGGAACTCACATGCTGAATTTTTGGGTGAGTTAAAGCTAAAATCTCATTTAATTTAAGAATTTGCAGATACCAAGCTATTTGCTAAAGCTAAAATCTCATTTAAAATTTAAGAATTTGCAGAGATCAAGTTGTTTCTGTTTTAAATTCACAGACATAATGAGAAGGAATAGAGATCGGTGTGTAGGTGGAGTGGTAAGTATAGAAACTGCTTTTAATAAATGATGTTGGCCTCTATAAAGTGATTCAGATGTCAGCAATAAAGTTACGAAGGTTCTGCTCTCTCTTATTAGAAGGGCATATAAATTTACTGTTAAATCTATAGATCAGATATGGTACAAACATAAACCACACTATTTTAGTTACATTTACTTTGTTCAGAGTACAAGAATGAGTGCAGAATTCTGTTCACAAGAAAGCCCCGTGAATTTTGTCCTGCACATTGTAATAGTCTGCATGATCTTCTTTTTCTCCGCTTCTTCCATCAGCCGTTCTTTAGTGTTCTTCAATTTAAATTTTGAGCAAAATATAAATGAAATTTAATAATATTTTAAAATATTTTAGCACTCTTTTCAGGTTTGCCTTCTTAATTTCTTGTCAACTGTATTTATTTACTATTACCACTCTGATTAGAGACACATTCTCATTTCTGTAGTTTGCTTCTGCTCGAAACACTTCTCTATGGTCATTTCAGTCATTAGCCTTGAGAAAGTTCCATAAATAGTATCTGTGTATCACTTAGCTTGGGTATCCATAGCAGTGATTTTTAATTTTTTTTTTTTGGATCATGGACTCCTTTGAAAATCTGCCTCAGAAAAATGCTCATATGTACAATTTTCACATGTAATTTTAGGAGAGACTCACTGGTCTCTAGCAAAAAAGCTGTTATCCACATGTAAGTGGACTTTCTCAGTTCAGGCCTGTGTTGTTAAAGGGTCAGCTGTAGTTTAAAAAACTTAACAGCAACAACAAATCCAACCTAAATGTTTGACTTTTATCAAAAGAAAATTGCCAAATAATTAATAACTAATTTTCTAAAATGGTTTATGAGGGTCGTATTTAAAATTATCTTATATTGATGGAGGCTGTGTTTTCTTTCTAGTCAGCTGGAAGTGCTGAGGGGAAGAACAAACCCTTTTGAGCAGCTGTGTAACAGTTATTTTTGAGAAACATGTTACCCACAGTGTATTCAGACTCTCTGGATGCTATATTAACGTGACTTCACTTGTTAGGTGTGTTTAAAGGAGTCTTGTCACTTATGATTACATAAATACATCTGAAGTGTGAAAATTTTTGCTTTAACTCCTTTATCTTTGAAGGAGAAAAATTCCATCTCAACCCTTTTTGCTTGCTGAGCTGATATTATTGACTGTATAACAATTTACAGTTTCTAAGCAATGTTCTTACAATCTCTTTATACATCTTAAATTTTTCTCTTAAAATTCACTTCTCTCCTAGAAAAAAAAAGCATCCTGTAACAAAAAAATTGAACATTTAAAAATATTTTTAAAATAGTCTTGTAACATTTTTACCTTTTCCTCATGCTTTTGCCTAGAATGTGGCTCTCTCCTCCAGTCCCCTTTCCTGGAGGTACAGCAGTAGTGCTGGTGCAGACACCTCAGCACAGCCACAGACAGAAATTCTAGGCAGCCGTCTCCTTCTTGCCTTATCACATTGGAGATGATGACAGGTTATAATTGTGAAATTTGATTTGAAAATAAAAATTGTAGGGGCCACATTTGAAACCCCATGTTCAAAAAACCCCTACTGCGTTTGTATTTTTGCTTAGACAGTCCTATTAATGTTATTTAGAATTTTAAAGAAAATTAATTATTATAATAAAATTATGCCTTCATGCCCTTAGGTGCATTCATTTGACGGTACCAAGGAAGCAGCAGCTGCTTTGATGGACTTGGGTCTCTACATAGGATTTAATGGTTGGTAGGTCCTTGAGTTTTTTGGTTTTCGTTTTTTTAACTTTTATAATTAAGCAGATTCCTTAAATTGTTTTATAGGGAATTACTGATAAAGATTTAAATTTGTTTTTATTAAAATTTATGTGTTTTGCATTGACCTTGGTCTGTGAATTTTAGTGATAAATGTAAGAAATTAAACAGTATGTTACTATTACAAATTAAAGCTTGAAAGCTATAAACTGCTATCCTGTGTTCCAGTGATGGAAAACAATTTTCTGTTGAGGTTAGCAGGTACCTTTCTCTAGCAATGCAGTTTATTCTTGGATCAGTTTATCCCTTTAAAACATATGTGTTCACAGCATTGCATATACATATACACAAGTGCTGTCCACCTATGGGGGAAAGGTCATACTATGACATAATCGTCTTCTGTATCTCTGTAGGCCAAGAAGCTGAGGCTCAGAGAAGTTAAGAAACAGGTGTAAAGTCACTCAAAGTGTGAGAACCTGTATCCTCTTCCTCACTTGGTGACCTTCCTGCTGTTATACACACTAAACCTCACGCACCCAGTACAGTCTGCTAGCACAGCTGGGTCCCTGGGTTCATTTTCTTCCAAATAATTTGGTGAGCTTCTACCAGTGTCTTTCCTCAGGTTATCAGTGTAGCTCGTGAAATAAACTGCAAAATAAATTGCAAAAAGTAAGACTTCCTTTCCCTCTTCAGTGTTTCATTTCCTTAAAATCACTACTTTTCCAAGTACTTTTATTTTTATTTATTTATTTTTTAAATTTTATTTAATTTTATTTTATTTTTTTTACTAAACTCTACTTCGGAATATAGAATCATGAAATTAATTATTTGCTATAGAGTTCAGACTTATTTAAATGTTCTAGATGCTTCTTTCATATTTTAAATAGATGATTTAATTAATTTATATATTAATATGGAAATAATGCATGCATAAAGTAGTATTAAAAGACTTATAAGCACAGTCTCCCAGCATGCCATCTACCCCAAGTTAATTTTTCCAGAGCCAACCACTTTACTCTTTATCACCTTGTATCTAAATATTACATATATGCTATTAACTCTTAATTCATTCCCTTTGTCTATTCCCATTAAGGTGTTTGAGCACTTTAGTTCTTTATCCAATACTGCCCCCCCACCTCCATTATTTCCTCTATAGCCCTCTCAATGTAGTTATTTGAGAATTTTTGGTTATATGCATATTACGTGTTTTCATTATTATGTCTGTGTAAAATATTGTTGACTGCTGAACCATGTGATGTACCACTTTTTCATTTTCCTGGAGTAACTTTCCTCATATTTTTATTTACTTGGCTTTCTTCAAAACTTGAAGCCTTCTTCACACTTTTCAACAACTCTGTAAAATGCTTTTTTCTATTTTTCCACATAAGGAAACCTGTGTGGATAATCAGATAATTCGTTAGTTCCTGACCCTTCTATCTTTCTGCTACAGTTTGGACTAGTGTCTTTTCTGTGACAGAACTCCTATTTTTAAATCCCATGTATTCTATTTTGTTTTGATGGAACACATGTTTGCAAATGAATTAATTCTCTTCATCTTGAAAGTTTACCTGGATAGTCAATGAAAGGGGAAAAAAGGAAAACATACTTTTCTAGGCATAAAATTCTAGATTAAAGATCATTTTCACTGAGGATTTACAATATCCCAGTTCTAGGTTCCAGTCTCTATTCTGTTTCCCAGTACATTACCTGTGACATACTTCTTTCCCTGTGGAATATTTTAGTTATTTATCTCTGGTATTATCAAAATGTGCAAAGGTGTTTTGATGGTTTTTTGTCATTCTCCACTGGACCCTTCCAGCTAGAGGCTCATCTTTGTCAGGCCTGAGAAGTTTTCTCAATTTTTTTTTTTTCTATTCTTTCTTTGGACCTCCCAGGCTGATACTCTGATCTCATTTTTTTTAATTACTTATTGATTGATTGATTTTTGGCTGTGTTGGGTCTTTGTTGCAATGCGTGGGCTTTCTCTAGTTGCGGCGAGCGGGGCTGCTCTTCATTGCGGTGCGTGGGTTTCTTATTGCTGTGGCTTCTCTTGTTGCAGAGCACAGGCCCTAGGCGCACGGGCTTCAGTAGTTGCACCACGTGGGCTCAGTAGTTGTGGCTCACGGGCTCTAGAGCGCAGGCTCAGTAGCTGTGGCGCACGGGCTTAGTTGCTCCATGGCATGTGGGATCTTCCTGGACAAGGGCTCTAACACATGTCCCCTGCATTGGCAGGCGGATTCTTAACCACTGCGCCACCAGGGAAGTCCCTGATCTCATTTTTTTATTCTACAATTTCTATCTAATTTTTTTCCTCCTCTCAAACAAGTGCTTTATTTTTCAACCTTTTTTTTTTGGCTGTACCACACCGCTTGCAGGATTTTAGTTCCCCGAACAGGGATCAAACCTGTGCTCCCTGCAGTGGAAGCCTGGAGTCCTAACCACTGGACTGCCAGGGAATTCCCTTTTTCAGCTTTTTAAGGAAACTTACTTAAGCTTTTGTTTTCAGTCTCTGAAAGCTCTCGTTTTTTTTCCTACCATATTCTTGTTTGGTAGATGCAGCATCTTCCCATCTCTCTAAAGATGTGTTTTATATATATATGCCATTTAATGCTTTTATTTCCTCTGAGTTCCTTTTCCTCTTTGTTTTGGTCTCTGTCATGACAGGGGCTTTCTTCAAATGTCAGGCAGTTCTTTGCTGTATATTTTAAGAGTGAAGGGGGAAAAGCTGTTGGAAGCTCCGTGGGGAGATAGCCCATCAACTGCAGGCCCACAGATGGCCAACTGAGTTTCTCGCCGGGGAATCCTTAGTGTCAGCTTGTCAAGATCTTCCTCTGGGTTTGTTCAGTTTCTCCAGAGAGGGCTCCTCTGATCCCTGGTGGGAAAATGGGATGAGAATTCATAAACATACCTATGTTCTGGAGCAGGATGGTGCTGGAGAGGGGATGTCTCCGTTCAGTAAGCAGTCAGTCTCCATTTCTAGTCCATGCCTCACCCTGCCCTCCTCCGTGCTGCTTGCCTTCCAGTCCAGAGACGGCACACATCTCTCTCTCTGTCTCTGCCTCTCTCTCTCGGGCCAGGGTATAGGGCAGTTGTCATCTCTGCACCAATTTATTGGAAAGTAATCTGAGAATCCCATCTTCTCTTTACCTTGATTTTCAAGCAATCCCCATTTCAGTCCTCTGCCCTACCCCATCCTTTCTAGGTACCTAGTTCTTCCAGTTCTTAGAACTTCCTTGGGAGAATTGGTTGGCTTATCTTCAGTATCTCTCTACAGGCACATAGCACTTAAGTCACTTAACACGTAAACATAGATCGTTTACCACTTCTCTACTTTCTGCTTTATATTTTGTGATGAGGAGTTAGAAATGTCTCCTAGTTTCATCAAAATATGCTGTTTCTTCTTATTTGGGGATGATTTTCAAGAGAAGGGGGTAGAGACCTTTATTTCACAAACTTGAACTGTACGTCTGTCTTAGAGGTTTCTAAGTGATCTTGAGTTTATAAAGACTTGGCTTTAAGCTAATTACTTGAGATTTTTTTTCTCCTACGTTAACTCAGAATTAATGGGTCAGTAGTTTATTTAGTCGAAGTCAGTATTTCTGTTCTTTTGAAATTCAGTTTAGAGTAGTCTTAATCTGAGTTTCTGGGCTATGGTAATTTAATCTGTTTACATTATGATATAGTCTTTGGTTTCTAAAGATTAAATTAGAATTTTTCCCCCCAAGAAAATGGGAAAGTTTCAAATTTGACCATAGAATTATGCACATGCTCTTCCTTAAATGGGAAACCTTAATAGAGATTCTGGCTTTGATTAAAAATATTTCTTCTGATAGTATATAGTTCTGTATTTAGATGTTTTTTTAACTGATGTGTAGTTTATTTAAATATTGTTTCAAGTGTACAGCAAAGTGATTCAGTTATACATCTTTTCCATTATAGTTTATGACAAGATATTGAATACAGTTCCCCGTGCTACACAGCAAATCCTTCTCGTTTGTCTATTTATATATGGTAGTGTACATCTGTTAATACCATACTCCCAGTTTATCCCTCCCCGCCTCCCTTTCCCCTTTGGTAACCGTAAGTTTGTTTTCTATGTCTGTGTAGATCAGTTTTTACAAGCATTAATATATGTAGGAAAAGAGTGAATCAGACAATTTGTTTTCATGAGATTAAAAATATGCAAATACTCCAAAAATTTGGTCATGTTTTAAATTTAGTATCCATATCAAATATATCAGCATATTTTAGAAAATATATTGACCAAGTATTAAGCTGGCTGAAAATAAGAATTTTGTTTTTTTCTAGAGAATACTAACAAAAGGCTGGTACTTACGATAAACCAGACACACATTTCCCTCCTACCCCTCCTAAAATGCTGCTAAAAAAAAATTATATTCAAAAAGGAAAAGTAAAGAAAAAAAGGCCAAAGTTTTGCTAATGGAGAAATGTTTTGTAGATTTCTGTAAGACAGATTAAATTGGAAGAGAAAACTTAGACGACTGTACCACTAAAGGGCCTCAGAGGAGATGGGAGCAGGTGTAGCAGACAGAATCCCAGAAAGGCTTCAGGCTTAGAATGGCGACCAAAACAGGGTGATTGAAGGCCTATATAGAGAAAGATACCAATCCCCATATCCACTCCCATGCACAGAGTACAGAAGCAGCAAGCATTTATACTCAGGGGGAAAAGTAATTTTTTCTCAAGAAAACTGAACTGGATTATTGAGGACTAAGACTTGGAATGCTTATGTCGATCCCAGAGGAAAGCATTCAGTGGGTGGGACGGGATCATCCAGGATTTGATAATTGATGGGGCTATAGGTAATAGATACATGGAGAAGGGGGTGCTGTGTTATTCTAGTTATGTGTATATTTGAAACTCTCCATGATGAAAAGTTATATCAAGTCCTGAAGTTAAAAATGCAACATAAGGATAGTATTAGTCATCACATATATAGCAAACCATCCCAAAACTCACTGACATATTACAGTAAACTTTTTTTTTTTTTTAAACACTCATGGGTCTTTGGGTCAGCTGGGGTTTAATTGATAGAGGTGAGCTCTGCCACAGGCTCCATGTTGGGTTCAGATCTTCGCCATGTGTTTTCATTCGGGATGCCCAGGCTGAAGAGGTAACAGTTACTTAGTGCGTGCTAATCTCAGAAGATCATGAGGGTGCCATTGCAAATCACGAAGGTGCCTTCCAAGCCTCTTGGCCATATCATCCCATTGGTCAAAGCAAATCTTGAGGCCATGGCCAGATTCAGGTTCCTTCTTCCTACTAAGAAATCATGGCAAGGGTGCAGATATGTAATTCTGTCATATGAGAGAGAACTGGAACCAATAATCCTGTCTATCTCAGGGTGTGAAAATGAAAATTAATTCCCCAGAAAAAAAGGTATGAAAGAAACAGGGCCTCGGAGACCAATTCAGGAGTCCTAAAATTGACTAACAGAAGTCCCAGAGAGAAGAAAGAAAATGAGAGAGGAAAAGTCCTGTTTTTCCATAACGTGTTCCCAGTTAGGGGTGGGGAAGAGTCTAAATTGGAAGATTCCAGCTGCCTAAATGGATGAAAAGGTTTTATGCCCGGACACATTATCACGTTTCAGAATATCAGGAGTAATGGAAGATCTTAAAAGTTTCCAGATTTGGGGGTGGGTTGTGGTGGGGTCTAAACAGGAATAATAAAACTGGCATCTCCTAACCAGCTTTCTAGTTTCATACCATGTTAAATACTCATAGTTCTAACAGTGATTGTGATTTTCATCCTTTGTGAAGATTCTATTTCTGATTAGTGAAACATGAACCTTGAGTATCTGATTCCTTAATACCAGTGAATCCCTGGGTATTTGGCCCATAAAGAAATTGGCCATACCTTCAAATGCAGCCTTATGAGCTCTAAATTATGCAAATTACCCAGAGACGCAAATAAATTCTTTTCAAAGAATTGTTTAACATAGACTGTTACAGAAAGTTATTGGACGATCAACCAATAGGCACAAAAAATTGCACCCCCTAAAGGCAGGATCTGGTTGGAATAGATCTTAACCTGGATTCTGTAAGGATGGGAATGTGCAAATACTTTCTAAAATATACTTCCATTGTAGCCAACCAAAGTTTTGTTTCAGGATTTTGGGTTAGTTCTGTAATCTGTTTTAGACAAGTTTATAATATGAAAAAGTTGCTGTTCATTAAATGCACCTTTTTATTTTATATATGAATAACTTTTTTTTTTCAAGCTCACTGAAAACTGAGGCTAATTTGGAAGTTCTGAAGTCAATACCTAGTGAAAAATTAATGATTGAGACTGGTAAGTTTGCTTTTAGAACCTAATTTTCATATTAAACCATAGCCAAAAACAGCTAGAGAAAAGTAAACAAGTATTATTTTATTAGCATGCTCAACCTCAACAATTATACTTTTCAGGAAGTCTTTTGGAGCTGTAATGGAAAGTATTTACGCAAGCGAGTTTTTCAATTTTAGAAGTCTGACTAAGCCTAAGCACTTAAGAATGGAACGTCAGACCACGTGGTAACTAAGGAGGCTGTTGTATTAAACAGGAGTCTTAACTAAGCATTTCACCTCAGGCTTTCAAAAACTATTCAGAACTTTTTTTTAAACAATGTCTTCTTTGTAATGGCTTAATTGTACAATATTTTTTAAGTAAAGTGCAAACATTTAATTGGATTTAAGAATTTTAGCAATTAATCTGCTGCCTCTCAAAGTAAGACAAAGTTAGAAGCTAAAAATTTTATCTCTACCCTGAACTCAAGGCTCTTGGACTTTTTTAGTAAAGTCAAGGCTGAGCCATTCTGAAGAAATCAGGTGTATTTCCTGGGGGAGTCATGAAAACTAAATTATCTTATTAAAAATACAATGGTTGTAAAATGTGTAAGCTGTTACAATTCTTTATTAGAGATTTAGGTAAGTAAATAATCCCAGTATTCAAAGCCACTGTTTTTGGGACTTCCCTGGCCGTCCAGTGGTTAAGCTTCTACTGGAGGGGGGACGGGGTTCGATCCCTGGTCATCAGGGAACTAGGATCCCGCATGCCACGTGGCACGGCCAAAAAAAAACAAACAACAAAAAACAAAAAAATCAAAGCCACTGTTTTACATTCAGTAGGGGCAAACAGAAGTTTAACTTAAATGTTTTCATGTTACAGTTGTATTTCTTTTAGCTTTAGATTCTTTAAAGCATACCATACACCAACAGTACTGTTAGTGGGGAAAAAAATAAAAGTTTAAGAATTTGTACAGTTCAAGATTTTATCTTGTACTTTTCTTAAAGCTGTTTTCTGTTGCCTTTTACCATTTTTTAAGCTGAATCATGGTGTATATTTGAGAGGTTATATAATAGTTTAATAATATTCATTAAAAAACAATAATTTAAAAAGGTAAAAATCTCTTTGAGAGACTTCTTTTTCTTCGCTTAACTCTAGATGCACCTTGGTGTGGAGTCAGAAGTACACATGCTGGATCAAAATATATAAAAACTTCATTTCCCACCAAAAAGAAGTGGGAAAATGGGCACTGTTTGAAAGACAGAAATGAACCCTGCCATATAATGTAAGTATTTTGTTTTCATGGTCTCCAGAACATTGAAGTCAACCATCAAATGCCATTTACAAAATGAACTCAAGGGACAGAATTAAAGTTGGGTGAAATCCAAGTGAAGTTATCAAACACCATTTTAATGCAGTGATTTGGAGGAATTCGTGCCTAATTGCTGTGTATCAGCTCCTTTTTTCATATCCTCTCAACCCAGAGTGGTTTTATTACAGAGTAAGAACTTCATGTGATTTTGGTCATTTGTCATTTTGTAGGGAGGGAAAAAGATCTTAAAGCTATCCATACATAGAATCACCTTACCTGGCTTAAGTTCTGTTATCTTGCAGGTTTCCTGCTGATGTATAAAAGCACAATCTTAGCAGAAGACCTTTTTTTTAATGGTATCTGTATTTTAAGTGATTTGACAGCTTGAATGAACCTAAGAAATAACACAGTTCTTTAAGCCTCTGAACAAAAGGACAAATTATAGAAATGATTTCCTTTTTCCAACCGAGAAAAAGGGCAGAACTTTATTTCCTAGGGAAAAAAAAAACTAATTCAGAATCATTTTTTTAATTAATACAGAGCACATGTGAAAAGGGGGGTATTACACATCTAACTGCCAAGGAGCTGTACAGCATATTGTAATTTATAGGAAAAGTTTACTTTAATGGGCCCGTCATCCAGTTTCTTTTGTTGCACAAGCAGTAATTTAAATCTGACTGTATCAATCTAGTATGGCTTACCAGTTCAGGCAACTGGATATATTTATCACACATTCATAAAAATTAATATTGGATTGTTGTAGTAATTCCTTTAATATGCTCCATCTTTTTTTAGTAGTTTTAACAGATAAGAGTATATTAGATAAGCCAGATCTAAAATTCAGTGAGCAGAAAAATAAAGAATTATTCTATAAAGGTACACTGGAAAGATTTTCCTTTATTAACATGCTGATGTTGGCAAAGACTTTAAAACTGAATGTTTTAAAATCTGTAGGGTGAGAAATATATTTAAACTCTGATTAGTAAAGAAACACTTGTAATTTTTATGAAATGTAGGTACTTGCAAGTTCAGTCCAGAGACATTTCAGTAATTCTTTGGAGATTTAAAAGGACACTAGAGACAAGAAACTGGCAGTTTTCCAGCAGCCAGCTTAGAGGAAGTAGTTGCCAACAGTATATCTAAATTGGTTTTCCACACTGCCTTAATCGTTAAGTAAAAGTATAGCTGTTGACTTTAGCTGCATATTTTCAAGACAAAATTTTAAGGTGTTTCTAAATGCAGACTATTAAGAACCAAGAAGGCTTTTGAGTATCTACTGCAATCATGAATACCAGTTCTGAGTAGGCAGAGCTTGGGAAAAATCAACATTTGCAAACTGAAAAATTTTAAACCACATTTCAGAAATACACATGCCCCTAGTCTAATGCGAAATACTAATTAGCAAGTTAATTCCTACTTACAAAGTCATTTTTATAAACTCCATCTGTTAAGAGTTTTATGTTCTAATTATTTGTATAGAGATCTCTGCCGCCCCCCCCCCCCCGCCCCCATTAGATTATAAATTCCTTGAAATACATTTTGGAGCTCTTGCCAAATATCAGGAAAGGTACAAGTTACTGAGACTACACAGAAGAATCAAGACCATTCCCACCCTCATCCCACCAGATGAGTAGGTACACTGTGCCAGGCACTTTGGTTAAGGCGTTAACCAAGTCTGACAAGGATCCTCCTAGAGCAGACAAGCAGATAAAAAGTATAATCCAAGATAGTAGTGCTGTTATAGAGGTATGAACATATAACTGGGACCATAGGACAGAGCAGCTGCCTGCCCTGAGGGGAAATGGAGTGCTTAACTAAGGTGACATTTCATCTGTTTACTAAGTTGGACCAGGAGTTAGGCCAGACCAAGACAAACACCTTCAGCGAAGGCAGACTGAAGAAGAGCTTGGAACAATGACTGCAGTGTGGCATAAAGTAGGATGCTCGGTAAGTGATAGGGAAGGTACTGTAAGGCCAGAGAGTGAGGGCTTTTGTGTGCCACCCTTAGGAATTTCGATTTTATCAGAACCCAAAGGATTTTAAGCAGGAAAGCTATTAACTGGTATCAGTGTGGAGAAAGGACCAGAAGGGAGATTGGTGGCAGGAATCATACTGATTTCCCAGTATTATGTATTAATTTCCAATTCCAAGTAGTTAATAGAAGAAAAATCTAGTTTGCTAAGAAAATTGAATCTTTAGTGTCACTTTCAGTGTTAACAGATTTGCTTTTAGCCTAGTCTGACTGTCAGGTAAAAACTGTGTAGTCAGTTCATTTAATATAAACAAGGCTTTTGTTACTCCTATAGAATTTAAAAGTTCCAGTTAATCTGTAATCTCTGTCCCTGATTCCTTTAGGTGTTCATATTTTAAAAACCCATAAAGGGAACAAAAAGCTTAAGACAAAGAATAATATTTCAATGTCTGATTCTGACTTTGAACTTTCTAATTCATGTATAAGAAATATTGTCTACATATAATATTGCTAGAAAACAGCTACTGATAATTATCATTATTCTAGGCAAAGAAACAGAAAGATTCACACCTTTCTGTTGAAGGGGAAAACATAGGACGTTCTCTCTCCCCATCCCCCCTAATAACCATACATTGTTCTAAGTAACTTGCTCTAACTTCCTTTGTTGTCACTCTGCTGGTGGTGATGCAGCAATTTCTTGCTGTCCTTTACAACCAGTTCTCTAAGCAGTGGCTTTCAAACTTTAACTGCTATCCCCACAGTACCACACTGTGACTCAGTACACTTGCATGTATAAATAAAACCCAAACAAAAATGAAACAGTACTTGCCTTACTAAATGCAGTGTGCTTTTCCTTTTTATTTTTTAAAAGCGCATCATGACCCACTAATGTGTAATTAACCCACAGTTTAAAAGGACTCATTTCCACTGGGTTAATTCCGTAATTGTGGTACACATAATATGGGCTGGTTTTGTAACTTACTTGAACCTGGTGCCTGGCTCTAGTTGTATGCAAGACTGTCTCAGAAATTTGTCTTTAACTGCTCTGTTTTAAATATCCTAGCAGTTAAACTTTCTGTTAACGTTGCTGAAAACTTTAACGCCTGTTCGGCTTTTTATGTTAAAAGATGCTAAAACAGTATCTTTTCCTTTATGTGAAAAAAGATAATACCTTTAAAACAGAATATGTGGGTATGTGGGCTTCCCTGGTGGCGCAGTGGTTGGGAGTCCGCCTGCCGATGCAGGGGACACGGGTTCGTGCCCCAGTCCGGGAAGATCCCACATGCCGCGGAGCGGGCTTGCTGGGCCTGTGCGTCCGGAGCCTGTGCTCTGCAATGGGAGAGGCCACAGCAGTGAGAGGCCCGCGTACCGCAAAAAAAAAAAAAAACAGAATATGTACTTAGAAATGTAACCATCCATTTTTGTTCTGTTTTAGTCAAATACTGGAAATAATGTCAGCAGTAAGAGATGAAGATCCACTGGAACTAGCCAATACGCTATATAACAACACTATTAAAATATTTTTTCCTGACATGTAACTGGTATGTGTCTCCCATTTTTCCATCATGTACATAAAATTTCATGGTAAAACTTAAGTTTCAATAAAGGAATTCTCTGGAAGTTGTCTAAAGAGGTATTATATCACTGTATGCCACCCATGAAGTCAGATGAGAATTTTTTAAAGTCACTTAATGTCTTAGTTTACAATAGTGAAAACCCCCAAATATTTCATGTTGTAATCTCTTCAAAAGTTCAAAAGGACAATTTTATGTCAACTCTGCAAACAGACTGGCTAACAAATACACTGATTTTTACATCAAAATAGCACATCCTGGTTTATACCAAAGGTTAGTTGATATATAAATAAGCCTGTTTCTCAACTCACACACTCTCCGAATTGTGACTTTCAAACCCAGCTCAACCACAATGCTACTCTCAAATTTCAAAAAAGTCTCAATCACTTCTGGCAGCCTATTTTTTTCCTTAGTTTTAAAAATACTCTACATTTAGCATTTATCCTCTGGTTGGTCCAAATTCCCTGATTTCTTTGATTTAATACGGTTTCCCCTGATTTGCATTTTTGTTCTCTCCCACCCATTTTAAAGAAGAACTAGGGTCCAGAGTTAGATACATTACATACTTCCATTGAGGAATCTTTGGCACAGTGGACACACCATATTATTACATCTATTAAAAAGTTATTTGTTCAGATTTGTCATAAAAATGTGAAAATTTTATTCTATGTACAATAATGTACACAAATTTAAATAGGTCACCAAAGAGACCAGAAGTAATTGAAGAGGTATATTTACAGTAGCACATCACAGTAAACGGAAAACCATTCACAGATTCAACATTGATACTGTTTTTGTGCTTGGTTACACACTGAAGTGAAGCGTATTACTCCATTTTGGATGAACTGAATTTTAAACAAATACCTCAATGATTAGTAGATGCTGTTTTAATCAGTATCATCATTAATCAGTTCTTCAGCTGCTGTGCCTGTGTGCTGAATCACTCCATCTCTTTCTCTTTGGGCGTCGTCATCACAGTCTGAACTGTCGTCATTCAATTCCCTGTCAGATTCAGCAGCAGCTTCTCTTACAGCTTCCTCTGGATTTTCATTGGGTGCGATAAATCCATTGTTGTTAGATATATTTGAATTATCCTTGATATCATCTTCAATGTACACTTTTTGATGGCACATTGGACAAGTATCTTGAATGTACAGCCATTTCCGAAGGCAGAGTGCGTGGAAATAGTGATTACACGGTGTAATACGAGCAGATGTTGTAAACTCATGATAGCAGATTGCACATACATCATCTATTTCTTGTAGGCGGCTCCCTTTTATTTCAGGAAGTGAATTAATTTTATTTACAGCAGTTCTACGATTCATGAATGTCTTCCAGCCATTTTTTGCTTGTAAATAGATGTTAAAATAGGCATGTAAGCACATCATACAAGCCCGAATTTTACTTCCTGACTCAAACATCATAGTATAAGCCCCATTTCCAAACATTACCACTCCAAATATAAATTCAATAATATTGCCTGTTGAACGAACATAGTAGACATAATCATCAAGCTTTTCCCAGAGGACATTATAGTAGCCATCAATCATGAATAACGTATAAACAGTGAGAGAAACAATTACTTTTAAGCAGAGTTCCACACAAAAGGCTGTAACTGCAAACAACCATGTATTTAGTGCATAGTGATGCCAAAGAACGTAACTGAGTATAACAGGAAGAATAAACAGGCAAGCAGAGACAAAGAGCACAGGAAAATGTCTACGAAAAGATGACACATGAGAGGCACTGAGAGACATTAATACAGGGTCTGTCATTCCGTGGATGAAATGCAGGACTGCTGTTAATAAAAGGCACATGTTTCTACTTAAGCGAATAAGTCTCTCTTCTGGTCTTAACCCACTTAAACCAGTCTGAAGAGCCAAAATAAAAAATAAAACAGGTGCTACAAAGCCAAGCCGCCTGTCATCTTCTTCAGTTGATCCAATAAAGGCCAATATTCCAAGACCCAAATAATGGGCTATTGAGGATATTACAGCACTCATGCCCAGTACAGTGAGTGTAGAATCACATCCACTAATTATAAGATTACAAACGAGGTCCCAGAAATCATCCCAAGAAATAACGAAGGAATCAGTTTCATTTGCCATCCTTAAGATGTACATTAATACCGTAGCCTGAGCTGTAATTCTTGTTAGCCAAAAGACTCTCAGTACAACTGGGAAACGAATCCTCTTCCATGTGTCCTCCATTAATAACTGTAATCCATAAATTCGATACATGTGCCTTACTAAAAGATAAACGTATCTTGTGGAATAATAAAACCACTTAAGTTTCACTGCCAAGACAAGCACTGTATTTAACGTGAGAATCAAGGAAGAGGTAAAAACTAAAGTCTCTCGGATGTGTAATGGTAGCTCTGTGATTAAGCCTATTACAGGAACCAAGAGATCCAAAATAATTAACTGTGAATAGACGGAATGAATTTGGAGTAGTGTAATGTATCCAATTCCAAATGTTAGCTGTAGAACGATGAGTGCCATCCACAGCGAGGGCCCTTTTCGAGGAAGCAGCTCAATTCCAAAAGCTGATGTGTTGTAGGCACCATAGAAGTCAATGTGCAAAGCAGCATAATAATTTACCAACACTGAAGTTGCAGCTAATAGAAAGGCTGAGCTGTACATGTAAAACTTGAAAAGTGATCGCTGTGACAAGATCAGAACAATACTGGATACAAATATACCTAAAAAAAAAAAGAAAGGACATTCGAATGAAACATTTTTAAAGAATGTTTTTTCCACTAACAGTTATGATATTCTTCCTTTAGTAAGGAAGTATGAATATTTTCAAACTGATGAATGTTAAGCCTGAAGACAGTTTAGGCTTAAAGGCCAATAAATGTTTTTTGTAAAGTCAAAGTTCAACAGGACAGATCAAACATATTATATTATCCTTAAAAATCCTACCCCTTATTTTCTAATTTCCAAAGTAATTCAAGTAGTATTATATGTCCAGACACCAAATTACTAAATTATCTTCAAGATGAGTTTGTCATGATATACAGTTTAAGAAGTTTGAAACTTGAAAGAACATATTCAATTATTAAAAATATTTAAGATAATTCCATTACAAAAACATTAAGAATTAAAAGTAACCCAAATGGAAAACTTGTTCCTATTAAATCTGAGATTTCTTTTTCTCAAACGTGTTCTTTAGGAAATCAAGTTTAAGTTTCACACTTACCCCTAATTCCTCCTTTTACTCAAACTGAACTCCTACTGGCTCTTATTTTTCCTGCTCCTTAAATTTGAGCATTCTCCTTCAGGTCCAAATTCACTTTTTTTCTGTACATACTTTCCTCAGATACCAGACATTTCCTCCAAGTTTCCTTTTTCCTGTATGTTTGAATCTTTTTCTTCAAATAGTCAACCCTTTTTACTGTTCTTCAAATTACAAAAGTAACATTCAGAAAACCACAACATGTTTTAATAAATCTTCCCCCACCCCCCTCTGTAAGCAACCAATGTGTAGTCTGTTGTGCATCCAGCACCATCTTTTTTGGTGCTCTGACAAATTTTTAAGTGAGATTACGATAAACATTATTATCCAAGGTTTCAGCTATGGGAACCACACCCAAATATTCACCTACTTACACTTCTACATTACAACTGCAACACTCAAAACTTCTAAAACCTACTGAACCTACTCTCGCCTCAAACAGTTCCTCCTCGCGATTTCCAATGTCAGTCAGAGGTACCATTGTTATTCTCCTAACAGCACCTCTAGCCCCTCATCCTCAAACTCTGACAATCAGTGACAAATTTTACTAATACCTATACCTCCCTTTTCTCAGTGACACCCACCTATTAGTCTGTCTCTGAAAACTCTCTCATCCAAATCCATCTACAAGCCATCACCAAACTGCCTTTCTTCATGTCTCTGCTCAAAATACTGCAGCAGCTCTGAAATTACTATCAATTAAAACCTACACTCCTTGTCCTAACATTCAAGGACCCAATTTGCTTTAAAGTAATAATCCTCCCAACACACACACCAATGCGCCAGATTTCTTTCCCAAACATACCCCTTCTTCTCTGCCATGATTACAGCTGTATTTACATTCTTCTCTTTGCCTGGCAGAACGGGCCCATCAACTTCCCAAATCCCTGACTGTTCAAATCCTACCCATCCTACAAACCCACTTTTCCTGATGCTGACTGTTCCTTCAGCACATCTACAGAACTTGGCGAAACTCCTAATACTCATACACCACCTGACACTGAAGTTTGTAGTTATCTGAGCAGGTACCTACTAGCAAGCAAGGATCCTACCTTTTACATCTATAGATCCCGAAATATTTTGTAGAAAATAAAATAATTGGGGAAATAAACGTTTCTGTTGAATTCTGTGTTCTATTTTTAAAGGCAACCATAAAATACAGCCCACTTGGAAACTGAAACCTATGAAAAGGTAAGACAAAGCTGAGAAATCGGACCTTGGAGTACCGAAAAAGTGACAAACTCCAAATTAAACATCCATCTATCCACCTGATTTCAGCATGCAACCAAGACCAACACTGCATAATACAATAGAGCCATTCCACAATCTACTGCAGTTAAAAGCAAGGGCCAAGTTCCTCCAAATGATGACTTTGCCCATAAACTTAAAATTTTATCCTGTGCCTATTTGTCAGGTCATTTGTGAAAAGGACAACAAAAGAAAACAATCACCTGGAAGATACATCAGCCTCTGCACAAGAACCACCCAATTCGCTGAACAAGTGGGCCACTAATAATCCTCCCAAAGAGCCCTTTCAACAGAAAATGGGCTTTTTTTTTTGAGCAGGTTTAGAAACCCTTCCTGTGGAAAGTAACAGGAAATGGAATTTACTCAGCCACCATATGCCATATGTAATCTTACTTTCTCTACACAGAAAAACAAAAGTATTTTTTCCTGAAACAAAACTTAATCTCCTAAAATGCATCAAAACAAAACCATGATAACGTCAGTTCTATTATATGTTACTTTTTAAAAGGGAGAAAGTCAAGCAGGGACTGTAAATTATTTTTAACTTGCTATTCACAAAGTGGTACATTAATCTTTACCTGTGAATATTCATGAACTTTGCTGTAACTTATAACCAGATCTTTTTATTCTAATAGCTTTTTCCCCCGATGCTTATTTTTACACAGATTAAGGAATTATTTGGGTTTTAGAAATACTTCTGGACAAAAGAGAGTGTGATAGACAAATAATGTAGTGAGACTACAACCTCAAAGTTTGGATGTCTCCTAGCAAGTAACAATCTGATACTTTTTTTTTTTTAAAGTAAACACCCCTAAAGTTGATTTGTCTCCATTTCATCTTTTTTTAAAATTTATTTATTTTTATTTTTGGCTGCGTTGGGTCTTCGTTGCTGCGCGCGGGCTTTCTCTAGTTGCGGTGAGCAGGGGCTACTCTTCCTTGCGGTGCACGGGCTTCTCATTGCAGTGGCTTCTCTTGTTGCGGAGCACGGGCTCTAGACGTGCAGGCTTTAGTAGTTATGGCATGCGGGCTCAGTAGTTGTGGTGCACGGGCTTAGTTGCTCCCTGGCATGTGGGACCTTCCCGGACCAGGGCTCGAACCCATGTTCCCTGCTTTGGCAGGCAGATTCTTAACCACTGTGCCACCAGGGAAGCCCCTGATACTACTCTTTCTTGATTAAAATTATTCCCCAAGATTTAATAATGACCAAACATTTCAAGAATAGTATAAAATTATTTTAATTTTATTATTATTTTAAATTATTTTAGTTTTTAAAATTCTTAAATTTTTCCTTTATACTCATGTTCCTGTGTATGGAATGTAGAATCAGCTCTCATTTCACAGGGAAAAAAAGTCAACTTTCCAAGTCTCTCAAGTAATATTCCCTCTCGTGGCCTTTGGGAAGTGTCAATAATATCAAAGTTTCATTGCATTTTCACAACTTCAGACATGCAACTCTTGATATTTAACCTGTAGGCCTAAGAAAATTAAGCCCCAGGACAGTTTCCTCATTAGGATTTAAGAGTGACCTGCAATAAGTAATCAAGGCTATATATAAATGCTACTTTATAAAGAAAAATCACCTTGGGACAGTGGTGCATAGAATTAACTGGAATCACAATTCAGGGATCCAATTCTTCAGTGATTAGAGAGCTTCACTAAAGTGCTCAAGGTAGGAAAACGGCAGGTATCAAAATGAATTTAGAGCTTTGAAGATATACATGAACTCAATTCATGAAAGAGTTCAGGGCCTTTTCAATTTGGATTACCAAAAATGAGCAAACAAAACAAGCTGAAAACAAAAAACAAACCACCATGCATGTCACACAGCAAAGTGTTTAATTCTTTTATGTGTAAAGTCCATTCATACCCTTAACCTTTCTGGAAGTTGGGGACTAAAAATTAGAAGGAAATAAGACGTAACTCCCCAGGTACCTTAAATACCTTTAATATAAAATCTAAAGCAAGCTGTGGAAAAACATTTCAATGCCTGACAGAATAAAGATGGAACAGTACAAAAATGTTTTAACTACATTACTCCCAAGGGAACCATATGGAATGAAATATAGAACAAAGTAAATAAAACATCTTGGGATGTACATATTGGGATGTCAGTCTGTAGGTGTACCTGACAAACTATAGCATAAAGAAAATTTTTCTATCAAACTCTTACTTTAGGTTAAAAAAAGGGTATTCTAAGTTTTTTATTAATAAGATAAATTTTGCTTTTAAATTAAATTTTTATGTTTATTAAAAAGAAATATATGAACATGATTTTTTTTAAAAGTTCAACCCTATAGGTATTAAATGAAACGTTAACCAAGTTTTGCATAAATAAGCACACATTCATGGATAAATACTTGTTTTTGCTTTTTACCCAAAGGAGATCTCATTATAATAGTGGAGTTTTTTAACCTTTTCTAAAAATTACATTTCTGATTACTCATCAAAGAGGGCACCTTTCGATTTACTGACCATTCATGTTTCTTCCTCTGTGAATTGCCAGTTTATCTTTTGCTCAATTATTTACGGAGTTGTTTTTCCTTATTGAATTGTAGTCATTTAAAAAATATTCTGACTACAGACTCTTTGTAGTTATCTGTAATGCAAATATCTTCTCCAGATGTGTGGCCGCTCTTTTCACTTTCTGATGCTGGCTTCTGATTAACGGAGGTTTTTAATTTTAATATCATTGAACTTATCAATCATTATTTAATACATTTGCTTCTACATATTTCTAAAGAACTTTTCCCTTACTCTAACCCTAAAAAAAAATTCTATATTTTCTTCTAAAACTTTTAAAGTTCTGCTTTTCACATTTAGATATTAATCCACTTAGAACTATTTATATATATTTTATAAATTTATTTATTTATGTATTTATTTAGGCTGTGTTGGGTCTTTGTTGCTGCACGCGGGCGTTCTCTAGTTGCGGTGAGCAGGGGCTACTCTTCGTTGAGGTGCACGGGCTTCTCATCGTGGTGGCTTCTCTTGTTGTGAAGGACGGGTTCTAGGTGCAGGGGCTTCAGTAGGTGTGTCACAGGCTCTAGAGCGCAAGCTCAGTAGCTGTGGCGAACGGGCTTAGTTGCTCCACGGCATGTGGGATCTTCTCGAACCCGTGTCCCCTGCAATGGCAGGTGGATTCTTAAGCACTGTGCCACCAGGAAGTCCAAACTATTTATATATTGATGTGAGGTAGGGATCCAGTATAATTTTTTCCACATGAATAACTAAATAACCACTAACTTAATAGTCTGTATTTACCTCAATGTATTGTGTATTTCCAATTCTACCTCTGAAACACATCAAGTTTCTCTACATACATGGGTGGTCTGTTTCTGGGCTTTCTATTCTGTGCTATTTACTGGGCTATTTGTCCACCTCAGTAGTTCTCAACCAGGATCAGTTTGCACACCCTCCTTTCCCCTCCAGTCGTCTGGCCACAGTCCCCACGCCCCCACCAAAGAATTATCCCATCCAAAATGTCAACGGTATCTCTGCTGAGAACCCCTAAGGCTATCCCAATGCAGTCATAATTACTACTGCTTCACTTCGTTTTTACACTTCACAGGTTTTCTGAGTTCTTTCTACAGCACCAAAAATAACTACCTCATTGTTTTCAACAACTTCATTGCATGGCTGAAACTGATAATATTGTACAATGAACAGATTCTCTTTCAATAGACATTTAGATTAACAATTTGTTTTTGTTTTGTTATTACCAACAATGCTGCAATGAATATCCTTGCCAACAGTTTTTGCACAACTATTATCTTCAGGCCAAGTTCTCAGAACTGGAATTGTGAGTCAAAAGGTATACGATGAATTTTAGTTGATAGCACCAAATGGCTTTACAGAGAAATAACACCTTACAAAAATTGTTTAACTTCATCTATTTCCCCATACTTCTGCCAAACTAGTTTTTATTCAAACTTTGAATTCTTCACCAATCTCCTAAGTGAAATTTTGTTTTAACTACATTTGTTAAATTATAAATAAGGCTGAGTAATTTTTGTTTTGCTTATTGACCATGTGCATTTCATTTACTGTGAAATGCTTATCCTGGGCCCATTTTTCTCTGGGAGTATAAGTTTTTCTTATTGACAGAGTAAAACTTTTATTAGTACTTCAACTAAATATGATGCAAATATTTTCCCCTTAATGTGTCATTTTTAAGAACCTTTGTAAAAAAAGAATTTTTTCATAAAGAGGTTTTTCATTTTTATGTACTCAAATTTACCCTTGTAACTTCTGGATTTTCTTTTATGTTTAGAAAGGACTTTCCACTTCAATGAATTGTCATTATATGAGTAATACTATTAAAACAAACTCCTATGCTTGCATTTTCTGCCTTGGATTTAGACTTGTTAATTCAGCATTACGCTGCACTGGGCTGCATTTCATTTAGCATTGAACACCTCCTAAGAATAGCTTAATATTCTTAAAAGTTATATATATTGTGATATGACCTTATTTGGATCTCCAAAATGAGATGCTTTATATTCTGACTTGCTGAAATTCTCTTATTAGTTTGATACCAAATAAAAGTATAGTAGTAATAGTTTTTTGTAGGGGTAGGAGACAAAATTCTTCAGACACTAAATAAAACTGGATACAGAATAGATTTCCATGTTTACAATTCCATTTTAAGGAAAAAGGTGAGTGACAAATTTTGAGATTTATATACAGTAGCACAGAGAGGTCTACAATTATTAAAAAACTAACCAGATAGAACAATTGATTTCAACCATCCTTTGGTATCTTTTACACACAAACCTGTCACTTTCAATAACAAATAAGATGCTTCATCGAATGGTCCTCAAATAGTTAAGACATTTGTTTTTATTCAGGATGAAATTTTTTACCACCAAAACCAGTTTTTAATAATTTTATCATTCTTACAAATGTCATAAATTAGCATAATTACACTGCCATAATGTGAGGAGCAGTCAAATGATAGATTGGGAAAATATTTTGTATCTCTCATAAAGTCTGACCCAGAGAATACTCTGGGATCAAAATTTTCAAATAAACAGCACCAACATTTTGCTGATGACTTCCAAAAACTGAAATATCTGTAACACAGTATGGTCTTAATTGAAGTATTAAAAAAATTTTTTTAAGCTACCATTTACCAGTAGCTAACAATTAAATGGCCCTTACTAGGTTCCAGGTACTGTTACAAGAACTTATGTCCTTATTTATTGCCCTTAACACTCTATAAGAGAGATACACCATTATGATCCATCTTTAAAAAGGTACCGATAAGAAAAGGGAGGCACAGAGCAGGTGTAACTTGCCTGAGGTCACATTCTTCTTTAACCTCTCAAATGCAAACTTCCATGATTTACTACAAAAATAAGAAGCATGGATATAGTACAAGGAAAACACCAGATTACTTTATTCAGTGTTCTTAAACTACAAAAGATTTAACTAAAGAAAATACTCCTTTAAAGCTCCCTAGCCTGAAGCTCAACTCTGAGCACACTGCATTAAAGCACCTGGTCCCCAAGGGGCTCTCAGAGGCTCTGTAGTTACATGCCAGAAGAACACTCAAGACAGTGGCTACACTACTGGCAGAATGAGTATGTGAATCCTCTCAAACCCAGTTCTGTTTTGGTTTCTTTTTTCCCAGCTCCTCCACCATGGCCTCCTCCCTCCTCTCAAAGCAGAAGCAGGGAAAGCCCCTCCTACCACCCTCAAGTCCACGTTACAATACATTTGGTTATTCAGTGCCCAAAACAACACGTGGTAATCCCAAATTTCATAAAGTTCCCTAGAGCCTCTGCTCTCTCTCTAGCAAACTCTCTCTTCTCCTGTGGGGTTCAGGAATAGAAATGATCAGTGTTCTCCATTTCTCAGTCTCCCCAACCCAGGAGTCAGCACAGGTCTTGACTGCACGCATGTCATCAATTAACGTGGAGAGGTACCGTGGGGAGGGGTTGGGATCTATCAGGCTCAGCTGGGACCACCTTTCTATAATGAGACAAGCAACTGCCTGTTAATTTATGATCATAATGAGTGACTTCTAACTGGCAGGAATAAAATGCTTTCCCAACAGGTCCCCATTCTTATTAATTTCATTGTAACATTATTTAACTAACCTCACTTGTATTCCCTGACTATCAGAATTAAACGAAATATGTTAAGTACAAAACATTAAAGCTAGCTAATGTTTTTTATTGTGGTATAATCAATAGATAACATTATATTCGTTTCAGGTGTACAACATAATGATTCGCTATTCCTATACATTGGAAATCACACAGCTCCATTTCTGCCACAAATAAGAGGGCATTACATTTTGCAGTGGTAAGCAGGATGGCTGGGATTAAGTAGCTGGTGGGTTACTGAGAAGTCTTGTGCTAAAGAACATCACGTTCACATCTGTTAGTTTTAAGATCTAGCATATAATCATTATTATAGCATTCTGTATCTGGACTGCAGCTGTACTGAGGAGGAAGACGAACCATGCCAGAAGATTGTTAAGCCCAGGTGCTGGCAACCAATTACTTGCTGTGTATCAAAAGCAAAACACTTAACCTCTATCTCTCAGTTTCCTCATTTGTAAAATGAGAATAACACCACCCACCCTCCTTTGAGGGATTTTTGAACGTTAGGTTAGATAATACCAGTGAAAAGGCACTGCAAAACTAAAGTACCAAACAAATGTAAAGTGTTGTTATAAACAAAACTCAACATTACCACTTTTTTAAAGAGTAGGAATAAAGCAGCAACAGATGGCTCCTAATTCAGGCTTGGTAAGGATCTCACCATCAGCTCGTCCTCAGCAACACTTCAAAAGCACAGCCTCACTAAAAACTAACACAAGAATTACCTCATCAACAAAATTTGCCACGTTTCAATTACTCAAAAACTTCTTTTAAGTGTAAATCCTCCTCACTCTGGTAATGCAAGTGAAAATGGGGAATGAAGTATAAGATTCTTTTAACACTCCATTCATATGCAACCAAGACACTGATTTTCAAGTCTTATCATTTCCTAGCCACGTTTTTATAACCGTTCTCAATACCTTCTTCTCTATTCATGGAAAATTTTAGGACTCGTTATATAAGTATCGCCTTCTTCGTGAGGATTTTTCTAACAGTTTCAAGGTTTGATATTCTCCTTCGTTTGGATATTTAAATGACAACATACGAGTACCCTGCATTTTGGAAAGGGGGAAACTGAGGCCCAGGCCTCGGCACGACGAGCCCAAGGTCACACACGGCGAGATCAAAAACGTAAGCAGAGTTGCTGTTTTTCCAAGGCTGTCGCATAGAACGCGGTCAAGCACTCATTCCCCTAGAGAAACAGCAGGCACAGAGCCGCATGCTCACACCTCGCTGCTTTCTCCCCGCCCTCGCTCAGAGGCAAAAATGAACAGGAGACTGACTCGCAGGGAGGACCACTCCGCTGTCAACTCTGAGACGAATGTCATCTCCTCCTCCCGTCCGGCCCGCAAAGACGCCCCCAGGGGGGAAACGAAACTAGCGCGCGCGCGCGCACACACACACACACACCACACACACACACACCACCGCCTGCGCGCGGCTGCCCTCTCCCTCTTGCACGTCTCGGCCCGCGAAACTAGTACGTACACACACACACACACACATACATACACACACCCCACGGCCTGCGCTCCGCTGCCCTCTCCTTCCTGCACGTCTCGGCCCGCGGAGCCGTCCCCGGACGCAGGCTACCCCGTCCCCCTCACCAAGGAGCCGGAGGAAGATCTGGAGCCCGATGCAGAACCGGCTTTGGCTGGAATCGTAGGAGTTGAAGATGGCGTCGATGATGTAGAGGCAGGGCACCCGGAGCGCCACTTCGAGCGCCGCCCAGACCTGCTGATGGGCCATCCGCACCTGCTGCTGCGGGGGCCCCAGCGCCGCCATAAGCCGCTGCCACACCGGGGCTGGGCGGGCCGGGTAGAGCCGCGCGGGGCAGGGTCCGGGACGGCGGCCGGGGGCGGAGGCGAAGGCGGGCGACTCCGCCCCCGCCCTCCCTCCTCTCGTGTCTCTCTCACGGCCCGCCCCGCCGCCCGCTCGCGTCTCTCGAGCTGGAGCAGGCGGCGGAGGCAGCAGCGGCGGCTCCCGGGAGGCCTGTGGGTGCCGGTGTTTCCGGCCGGCTATGGTCTGGCCCCTCCTCCCTCCACCGCCTCCCCCGCCCGTGGAGCCACCATCTTGACCTCGCCCGCCCGCCTCTGCAGTGGGTGCTGTTGCCAGGCCCGGAGGCTGCTCCCGCGGTCACGCGAGACCGCGGAAGCCGCGCGCCGACGCTCGCGTCATAATACGGCGCTAGGGGCGCTCCCCTCGCGGTCACCACGCTCGGCGTAGCAGACGTCCCTATCGTTGCCATGGTTTCCGCCCATCTCCGGAGCCGGGGCCGCCTTTGCTGCTTTTGGCACCACCCAGTGGCGCAGGCGCTGTTGGGCAGCCGCGCCCTCCAGCCTCAGGGTGGGCGCCTCACCCGCAAGGGCGTTGGCGTGTGAGGCAGTCACTGCTTCCTCGGGAGGGAATTATTAGCTGCTTTATTAGAGCCCATTAAACGTCCCATAAACATGATTCAGAACTGCTTGGCAGGAGGAGAGCCAAAGGGCGCCGCCTGCCAGAGCTACTCCACTCCACCGGGAAGCCGGGTCTGAGCGGTCGACCTTCCGGGGAAGATGCTACAAGGCCGCCTGTCGGAGGCGTCGCTGCGTGCGGTGTATGGAGCGGGCACCCTTCGTGGTATTGGGCTTGGAGTGGTAGGCGCTACCGAGAAAAACATCCCTCTCATCTCTTTGCACATCATCCTTTCTATCTACTACCCGATTAGGCAGAACTGCGGACCGTGGTCGGCCACATTATACTAATGCCAAGGGCAAGAACCCTTTTTTTTTGGTTTTTTATTTATTTTTGGCTGCGTTGGGTCTTTGTTGCTGCACTGGGGCTTCCTCTAGTTTCAGCGAGCCGGGGCTACTCTTCATTGTGATGCGCAGGCTTCTCATTGCAGTGACTTCTCTTGTTGCGGAGCACGGGCTCTAGGTGTGCGGGCTTCAGTGGTTCTGGCACGCAGGCTCAGTAGTTATAGCTTGCGGGCTCTAGAGTGCAGGCTCAGTAGTTGTGCTGAACGGGCTTAGTTGCTCCGCGGCATGTGGGATCTTCCCGGACCAGGGCTCCAACCAGTGTCCCCTGCACTGGCAGGGGAATTCTTAACCACTGGGCAACCAGGGAAGTACCAAGAACTCATTACTAATGTGACTTAAGGGCAAGAACTCTGACTGCTGTCTTTGTTTCTAATCTTTGAGGTAAGAACACACAGTCAGTGCCTTCTTTCCTTCTCAGGGCAGAAGAGGCCATACTTTTTTGTTTTTGTAGAGGATCGGAACATGCCACCCCAAAATATGTTACTTTGACATGATTATTTTGAGCTGAAGACAGTTGAGAAACAGCAGGAACAAACAAAAAGCTCCCCAGCTCAACACTTCCCTCCTTCCCATTTGCCTGAAAATAGGACATAAATTTCTACTGGTAAAGGTGTCTCCCTCTCCCTTACCAAGAAGAGGACGACTCTTAGACTCAATCACTGGCAAAGCTTATTAAGCTAATCCTTATCCATTAGTTTCCCCCCATACATTCACCTTCCCACAGTCTGCCACCCCAAAAGCCTAAACCCCTTTTCCTTTATCACTTCTCTACAATGCATTGTTCTTTGTTAAGATGCTATATAAGCCCCGAATTGTAGCCACCTCTTTGAGTTATTCAACACTTAGTTTCTCCCGGACGTATGTGCATGGCATGAGTTAATAAACTCTTGCGTTTCTCTTGTTAATCTTTATTTTATTGGTTTAATTTCCAGGGCCCCAGCCACAGAACCTAGGAAGGAAAAGATTTTTGTCCCTCCTCTACATTTTCTTGCCTATCCATGTTTTAATAGTTTCTGATCTTAATTTGATGCACAAATTTTATTAGTATAAGAATTTCTAATTAAAACTAAATTCCACCTTGGGCCCAGAACTTTCAGGAGTGGTGGCACAGTTATCTTACATATGACTTCAAGCATGTCTCTTTAAACTCACTAGGTCTCACTCTCCCTATCTATAAAATGAAGGTATGAATAAGATCCTGGCAAGTACTTTAAAATACTACCTTAAATCTAAATTTACATTAATGAGGTAGTTTTTAGAATGCTTTTAGGGATTTTTAAGATAAAAGATAAGCTTTCAAAGAAATAGCTGCAATTCACTGAATCTAATCTCTTTGGCTTCTACATTGATATGAATGTTGCACAACTCAGGTATATATTAAATTGAGTCTACCCAGAACAGTATGTGGGGTAGCTGTGTGTGTGTGTGTGTGTGTGTGTGTGTGTGTGTATTCATAAATTACCCATGTTCAAAAATAACAATCTGTTCATTTGGCTTTAATGGTTCAGAAGCCTTTTAGTACCTCTAAAAAGCCTTTAGATGTAGAATGTGTAAAAACTAGTTTCAATTTTCGGTTGATATTTACATCAGCCAAGTCTTTGTTACACGCAACAGGAACTGATTCTGGGCTATCTTAAGCAAAAAGGGAATTTATTAAAGAATTATTTTAATTATTCTTCAGAATTTCAGGTTCCAAGAGTGACTATGCAATTGGTCAAGCTTATTGGACCATGTATCTGTACCCAAGCTGTACCAGAGGGCAGGTACAAGCAGCTTCCTTAGTGGGAGAAAGCAGCAGGAAACAAGCACTTAGAATTACCCACCCCAGCTCTCCCTGCCAACGTATTTTGTATTTCCTTCAAATGGAAGGTGGGGATGCTGGAAGAAGGGTAGGTATTGATAGCCCCAAAAAGGATAAATACATACCATAACTTTATCTCAGACCTTGGGAACTACTTGGAAAATAATCTCTGATCCTAAATTACTTTATAGTTTTTCTCATTCATTAAAGTAAATTTCAGATGTGCTCGTGGAAATTCAGCTATTTGAATTTTCTCGCTTTGTAAATGCCAAATGAATAGGAAGATTCTGTTGTTGTTTAGTTAACAAAGGAAACATGAGAGAATATAGTGGCATTTGGAGTCAACGTTGAGTACATACTGACTGACTTTGGTTCATTCATTCATTCATTCATTCAACATTTACTGAGCACTTTCTATATGCCTGGCAGTATGCTTACCCACTTCTGCTTCTCACTAGTTCTCTGTCTCTAGACAATGTACTTAAGCTCTCATCTTCAGTATCCTCATCTGGGAAAAAGAGAAAAAAAGGTTAATAATGTCAGATAAGATACAAAACATATAACATGTATTATCCAATTTAATCCTCCACAAACCTGTCCAAGGACACAGGCAATTAAGAGTGGCAGGTTTCTAACTCACACTTTTCAGATTCCACAGCCTAAGATCTGATCCTCTGCAAGTAATTGCTCATGCTTGTTACACAAATTAAAACAACATGTTTTAGGTACTTAGTATGGTATGTGGTAAACAGATTTTAGGAGAAATACTCATTGGAACCCCTATGATACATACTGTGTTAGTACTGTGAAGATACTGTTTATTAGTGTGGGTTGTTATATGTGATAACCATTCAGTAGTACTGAATTTATATTAGGATATAAATATATGATAGGCTCAAATATGTTAGTCATCTAAGGTGATGGTTAAGAATAATCTGAGGGATTAGATACTGCTGAGAGGAAGAGTACAAGTAATACTAAGTGAAAAACATCTGTCAAGGCAGGGAGCCTAGAGAAGATGGATATAGTATCCCTCGGACAGACGGGAAATATAGGATCCTTCACCCTGGACAGGATCCTGTCATCCAGGCTTCTGATAACCACTTCTCATTTCATAGCTACACCCAAATGAGTAGAACAAAAGCTTCAAGGTGAAAGATACAATATTGCAAAGATGTCAACTTTACCTTATAGGTTCAATGTAATTCCTTCCCCCAAAAAAAATCTCAGCAGGACTTTTTTCAAAAAATTGACAAGCTGATTTTAAAATCCGTAAGAAAATGCAAAAGGTCAAGAATAACTAACGCAATCTTAAAGAACAAAGTTGAATGATTTACAGTATCATATCAGGTCTTATTCTAAGGCTCTAATTTAGACAAGATGGTATTGGTGGTACATGGATAGAAAAACTGACCCATGTAACAGAAGAGAAAGTCTAGAAATAGACCCACACATATACAATCACCAGATTTATCATAAAAGTGACACTACAGTGCAGTGGAAAAAGGATGATTTTTTTAAAAACAGCACTATAATGGGACTCTATGGATACTACCTAAGGACAGCATATAACTTAATGGTCAAACACAGTACAGGCATTCTCCCTAAAATTAGGAACAATTTAACATTGTATTAGAGGTGAGGGGCTGGGAATAGAGCAAGTTAAAATGCCAGAAGCTTTCCTTTTTAATCAAGACTTAGCTGTTTTTCTTGAATGAATGCTCCTTAGATTGTCGCAAGCCTTTAGTTTCTAGAATTCTGAAAAGGTTGATTTTGACAATTTTTGCCAGTGTTCTCATTGCTTTTTATGGAAGAGCCAGTTTTTGGAGGTCCTTATCCTGCCATTTTGGAAGTTGCCCATTTTACTCCTGATATTGGGTAGGGAAGTATCAAAGAGACGGCCTAGCGGACGCAATGAGTGTGAAGTACATTCCTTTCTGCCCGCATTGTCAGTAACTCCACTTCCTCCTGATCAGGTTCAATTACTCCAGCCAGGATGGTGATTCGTTCCTGTCTGCTAGCCTCTTGGCACAAGGAGCCTTAAATTACTGGGAAACCTCAGTAGGTTAAAGTTTAATGGATCTATTGATTGTGTCTCCTGATGAAACAGTTCCCCTGATAGGAAGCAGCCCTCTAGAGCCGGGGTCCCCAACCCCCGGGCCTGTTCGGAACCGGGCCGCACAGCAGGTGAGCGGCTGGCGAGTGAGCAAGTTTCATCTGCCTCTCTGCATCGCTCGCATTACCGCCTGAACCTTCCCCCTCGTCCGTGGAAAAACTGTCTTCCACGACACCGGTCCCTGGTGCCAAAAAGGTTGGGGAGCGTTGCTCTAGGGCAGAGTTGTGGGGATGGGAAGCACATGGATCAGTGGACACAGAAAGTGGGTGTATTAATTTCCTACTGCTGCTATAATAAATTACCACAAACTTAGTGGTTTAAAACAACACATTTATTCTCTTAAATTATGGCGATCAGAAATCTAAAATCAAGGTGTCAGCAAGGCTGCGTTTCTCCTGAAGGCTTTGGGAGAGAATCCATTTGCCTTTTTCAGTTTCTGGAGGCTCTGCCTACATTCCTTGGCTCATGGTCTCTTCCTTACATCACTCCATCCTGCTTTGGTCATCAGATCTCCTACTCCTTGCTCCCATCTCCCTCTTACAAGGACCTCTGAGATTATACTGGGTCCACCTGGATCATCAAGGCTATTCTCCCCATCTTAATCACACCTGCCAAGTCCCTTTTACCATGTAAGATCACATATTCACAGGTTCTGGGTATTAGGACACGGATGTATTTGGGGGCCATTATTTAGCCTACAAGGGGAATTCTACCTTTTCATTCCCAGACTTGCATTTTCTGTCCATACTGGACATGGCACTATATAATGAGTTTGATTTAGTATACTGAGTCCTGGTGGACGGCATCCCATCTTCACATCTTCCAAGCTTTTGCTGAAGTTTCAAAAGGATTTTTCACCACTCCACCGGGCCAGCATTTTCTAGGTTCTGGAGTATGTGATAGGACCAGTGAACCCCATGGTCATGAAACAGTCCTTTGCTGTAAAGTAGGTCCCTAGGTCAAAGGCAATATTATGCAGGATACATATTGATGGATCAAACACCTGTAAGCCCTTGGACAAGTAGTCTAGCCAACATCTTGTGGGCAGGAAAGGCAAACTCATACCTGGAGACAGGAAGATTCTAGTAAAGGTCAGTCACTGTCCTTCCAGGATAGGAGCCCAGTGTAATCAACTTGCTACCAAGTAGCTGCTTGGTTTCCTTGAGGGATGCTATTGTATCAAGGGCTCAGTGCTGAACATGAGGGAGTGGCCACTTGGTGAGTGGAAGCCGTGCTGTTGGCCTCTTGCTCACCTGCATCCCTGGGACATGACAACGTACATGAGCCCATTGTGCCAGTACTAGGACAGCTGATGGCTGCGGTTGCTGAAGTACTGGCCAAGTCTGTTTACCTGGTTGTTGAGTGCCTGTTCTGTGGTGGATTATCCTGGTAGGCATTGTCATACAACACAAAGTTCTTTACTCATGTGCCGAATCCCGCAGATTTCTCCACTGCTTCTTCTCCAGGCTTCCCTGTCCCTGATCTAATCTTTTTCATGCCAGGCCCCTGATCATCTAGCCAACTTATTTGCCACTTCCCAAGAAGATATATTCTTACTTCAAGCCACTTCTTTTTCCACACAAAGTGGATGACCAGGAATACTGCCCCAAATTCTGCCTTTTTGGAGAATTCACCTGTCTTTTAACAGCGCTCCTGATTTGGGCTATAGGGCAGAAGTCTATTTTAGTTTTGAACCCATATTCCAATAAACCCACCGGTGAACTTAGTTTGGGCTTTTTTGTCCTGAATCAGCTAGACAAAATAGCCTCTCAAGCAGCCGCAGTTGTGAACTGAGGGAGGGACCCTGGTTCAAGTGTTATACGTATGATATGGGAGTCTGGACCATCTACCTATTCATCTCCCCCGGCCCTACTTGTCACCGATCCCGGGTGTACCGCTTCCACCTTATGATGGATCGACTTGGTGGGTCTGACAAAACCTAGCTCACGAAGGGTTACTTGATGTCCCATGAGATGCTCAGTTCCTACCAAGGCCCATCAGCATGCAAGGAGCCATTTTTGAATGACGTGTGGTTCTCCACTGCAGATGCTTTGGCCTTGCTACAGAACCTAGAAGTCTACCTTGCGATTCTCCAGTTGGAGCTTGCCATAAACTCCCATGGCTGCTATGCTTATCACAGATACTCTTGTCCCGTAGAATCTCCTGTATTGAATGGCCCATGCAATATGGCTCATTACACTGCAGCCTGTACCTGCTACAGAGCCTTTATGTGCTCTGGATCCCACTGAAGACTGGCAGCCTTCCAGTCACCCAGTATATGAGTCGGAGCAGAATTCTCAAGTTCTGAATTCCCACAAAGAAGCCTGGAGCTTGGTGTGCATTCTTGGTGGCCAATTATTGATAAAATGAGTGAGATGCAAAAATTTGTTCTTTGCTACGAAGGAGACATCTTGACATTCAAGCAGACCACTGGACCCTAAAAATTTCACTGATGTAAAAGGTTGCTTATTCTTATTAGTGATTATTTCCTATCCTTGGGAGTATAATATGCTAGCTACTTATTGTTTACCTGGCCCAAGTAGTAATGATGGCATGAATGTAACAGGTCAGTGTGACATTCTGTGGAAGGTTCAGATGGTCTAGATCTCTTCAGACTATATTATGATAGAGGGTGGGCAAGTACTGTTCTCTGTCCTATATGAATGCAAACTGCTTCCCATCCCACACCCTCAGCACCCAGTTCAACAGACTCTCACGGCTCCTGTTGATACATGTAGGTTAGGTCCTGCATCTCCTTTGGCACATAGGCCCATTTGAAGGTGCTGAAAGTAGACACACAAAGTGAAGGGAAAGGAGCTGCAGGACAGCTGCTTCACCATGGTGCCGCAGAACTGCTTTGTTTTTTCCATAAAGTTTTGCTACTTTTATTTGAATTTTGAAACTGTACGTTTAGCTTTGATCTTAAAATTCAATTACTAAAAGAAAAAAGGGAAACTAGGACAGTCTATCCATCTGTATCTACCTACCTACCTAATATGTGTGTGTTATGCCAAAATTCAGTTTTAGCCTCATATTCAATATTTTCTACTTACCTTGGATTCAACCTTGACCTTTAAAAACCCAAAGAGACAAATACCTATTTTCTTACTGTTTCTGGCCTCTCTGAAATTGTGTGTGATTGTTGGTCAGGAAATCTTGCAAGTTATTATATCTAGTCAGAAAGATATCATTGCTAATATTTTAATATTCATTTTATAATATAGGTAAGCATTCTAAACAATTGTGGCAAGAAATTGTTATGTGCTTTACATGTTGAAACATTGTGTCAGCTGAAGTATGTATATTATTGCTAGAGTGAATTTCATCAAAAATAATGATTGTGAAAGCTAGTACATTTACGTCAAAACAATTATTATAAACTTCTAAATAGTTTTTAAAAAATTGACAAAATTTATGAAACAATGGCCCTCAAGGCATCGGACATAGGCGATGAAGAGCAATGGTCCATGAGAGGTGGAAAACAAACCAGGTGAGCTATACAATTGCTCCAACTTACAGCCTGGAGAAGTTTTCCAGGCTGTGGCACGAGGATGGAGTGGAGGCCAGCAGTCTGACTCCCTGAGGTGAGGAGGTGAGTCCTGGGAGCCCAAGTAAGTAGAGTTCACAGGGTGGAATGCCAGGGAGGAGAAAGCCGCACACAAAGGGAACTCCAGAAATCTGGTGACCGTTGCCTTAAAAGTTTTCAGCTGAGTAATGATCAGCCCACATGACAGGAAACTACCAAAAGCCAACAAAAGACCCATCAGAAAGGATTATAGGAAAAAATACTCAGAGCTCACACCACACAGGGTGGTGGATAATTCCTGTTCCTACATACAGCAAGAGTGGAAAATCTCATAATTCACAAGGCGTCAGAGAACGAAGAAAGGTCTTGCTTCAATAATGGAAAAAAATTAATCCTAGACTATATGCTGCTCTAACAAATGCTTAAAAGCAAGACTCAAAAAGATCAAACTGTTTCCTAGTAACCTAACTGTATTCCAGAACAAAACTCAAAAATGCTTTTAAAAATATGAAAATAGTTTTAATCATTTAAAATAATAGTTTAGTTTGAAAATGACTAGATTTATGGCTTGCCCATGTGAAGTGGCTGCACCTTGAGGCTGTTCAGAGTGACATATACTGGGTTTCTTCTCACACGTGTGCCCAGGGTGGAAGAAACTGAATTAAAAATGCTTTTTCTGGGCTTCCCTGGTGGCGCAGTGGTTGAGAGTCCGCCTGCCGATGCAGGGGACACGGGTTCGTGCCCCGGTCCGGGAAGATCCCACGTGCCACATAGCGGCTGGGCCCGAGAGCCACGGCCGCTGGGCCTGCGTGTCCAGAGCCTGTGCTCCGCAATGGAAGAGGCCACAACAGTGAGAGGCCCGCGTACCACAAAAAAAAAAAAAAAAGCTTTTTCTATATATTTGTGTCTCATCGTTTTAAATTTCTGTTTGTACATTTTAAATATATACATTATATTCGTGTATTAATACATGCATGTAATTTATTAAAATTATGGAGTGAATAAATAGAGCAGCTCACGGTTGAGGGAGTTTGATAAAATCATTATTATTGTTTTTAAATCACAACTTCTCCATCAAGTGGGTACATTAATCAGCAACTAATACTAATGCCCGCAAAGGAAGCCTTTAGAGCTTTTACAAATTCCTGGATTGAGTTTGTAAGGACGCCATGAGCCTCCTGACCCCTTCAGTCTTTTTTCCTTGGTTCCACTAAATGTCTCTTCCAGGTCAGGCCATCCAGCAAGTGCTTGGAGAAAACTGTACTGTAAATGGATATACTCAGGTGGAGAAGAGGCTTAAGGGACCCTTATTCTCTCCCATCACACGTAACTCTGCGCACTCTCTCTCAGCTTAGGCATCCCTGCTCCTGCCTTCCCAGCCACCCTCTCCACCTCCCAGAACCCAGATCCTACGTGTGCCTGTAAAAACCCCCTTGTTTCTATATGTGCACTTAGTACACAGTACTGACACTGCTTCATTTGTGTCCATGTCACCAGATGGTGATTCCATTGTGGGCAGGACTCAGGTTTACTCACCTTTACGTCCCTGGCCCTCCGCACAGTGCCTGATGGGTAAATTCACAGAACATCCTAATAAACCAGCGAATGGCTTTCAAAATAAAGTCATTCTGCTGTAAGTAAAGCAGATGTGCAGCAATCTCTCACAGCCAAATTGGGAAATGGTAGTTCCCCTCATACAAAGACTGAAATATCCACGATATACCAGTCACTGTGATGACAGTTAACGTATGTTAACTCATTTAAACCCAACAACTTTCTTTCAGGATATGTTCAATTGTTAACTCCAGCATACAGACGAGGAAACGAAATCATGAGAGATTCATGACTTGCCTCAGGTCACATAGAAAACAGAGGAGCCAGGAGCTGAATGAGTGGAACCTAAATGCCACAAAGGCAGAGCCCATGTCAATCTTCTTTCCCCACTAACACTCAGGGCCTGATACGTATAACAAGTTGAATGAGTTCATTTAGGTGCACGTGACATCAGCCGCCTCTCCCACAGCTTATGGCAGGAAGCTAACTCCTCAGCCCCTGGACATGCGGCTCCCTGACTTATCTTCCTCCCTGTTTCTCCCCCTGGATTGGCTCAAGCTCCGCCTGGCATCTTTAGCTTGAGGAGAGGATGCTGTAGGCACAGGTGTGAGAAGAAACCCAGTGTGTGAAATGAAGGCAAAGGCAGGAAGGCCGTTCTGTGGGATGGGAATGGAATCTAGGAGGTCCCCTCTGCAGGGTCACATGATAGCCAACATTTCCTGGGGGCCTACTCTGCACTAGACACTCTTCTTTTTCATCCTTACAGCGACCCCCACCTTCAGGACATCTCTCACTGCTGCTGCTGTTCCAAACTGATCTAATGGCCACGCCCCAAACACTCTGAGCTTCCAAACTCTAGCACCTGTTAGTCTCTTCAACCAGCATCTGACTCCACTTAACAAAATCTCACCCTGTTTTTAAGAGCCAATTCAAACACTAGCTCTCTGAAGACCTCCTCATTCACTTCTCAGCTTTTTTTCCTTCCCCACCTTTACACTCCTACAACGAGCTATCACTCGTACGGCACTTACTGCGTTCTGACTCTTGCAGCATTTGTGTTACGTCTGTTGCTAGCTTGGGAGCTCCTCAGAGACGGTATCTAATGCCTCTTCATATTTCCTGTGGCTCATGTTGATAGTAGGCATTTAATATTTCCAGAACAACACAAGCAACACCAATCCTGTCCTTACTGGCACCGCTGCAAGAGAACAAGCAGCCCAGCCCAACCGCAGCCAGACAAATGCCAGGTACAATCAAAATCCTGATAAAGCCACACTTTACCTTTTTCCTTTTTTTGGCCTCGCCACACGGCTTGCGGGATCTCAGTTCCCCTACCAGGGACTGAACCCAGGCCATAGCAGTGAAAGCCTAGAATCCTAACCACTGGGCCACCAGGGAACTCCCAAACTACACTTTTCTGTATTTCCTTCATGAGGAAAACAAGCCCAGATGGCTTCAAAGTGCACCAAAACAAAGGTCTGAAAATTGATTCTCGACAATTAGTCATCCTAAAGGTAAACAGTGATTCCTTACATGTAGTCATTCCAACAGTAAACAATGGCACTGGCAGACAGCCATAAAATAAGGGGAGGCTTGGAAAACACAGTATCTCACATTCCTTAGAGCTCCTTATGTTGGCCCTGATGTTCTCGGCCAGGGAAGGAAGATGGAAAGGGAGCCTGAGGCCTGTAAAAATCTAAGATTTCAATTCAAACTTTAAAAATGAGCTAGCAATTGGCAGCTACTGCACTAGCTAGGGCTGGAAATCTAGTTTCCCTGCCCTGTCATTTAAAGCAGTCATTCTTAACACTTTCTCTACTACAATAAACCTAAGACACCCTCCCCGCACCTACTCATTGAAGAATGCTAAAGTAGACGAATGGAGGTAATTTAGAGTAATTTTTGTCCTCTTCCCTCCCTAATTCAGTCAGTCATAATAACCAAGCAGCACCACTTGAATGCCTTGCTTTGGACCCCAATGCTCAGACTCATTGATTTTACTTCTCAAATCCATTCACCTCCCACTGCCACCACCCTGGTCCGAGCCACCATGATCTCATGCCTGAACCGCCACAGAAGCCTCCTCGCCCGTCTCCCTGCTTCCATCCTGGCCCCACTCAGGTGAGTTTTCATACTGTAGCTGCAGTGATTTTGGAAACAGCACTGCGTCCTTCACTCTAAAATAACCAATGCCCTGTGTATAACCATTTATTAGGTGACAGCCATGTGAGACCTTGCCAAGAATCCCTCATTTTGCAAATGAGAAAATTCAAGGCCAAAGGAATACTGGAACAACGTACCCCAGGTTAGATAGAACTGAGGTCAGAATTCAGAACTCACGATTGCACAGCCAGGCCTCATTTCAATGAGCCACACTACTTCTTCCAGATACGTAGCTCATTCTGTAGGGTGTTAATGGAAGACAAATGAAATAATATGCCTTGATTTAGAGCCTGCTTTTAGGGCAACAAAATATTAAAATAGATTACCAGGAGACAAGAGGGGTGAGGCCCCAGCCTGAGTTGATGCTTTAAGGGTCACTCACACGTAGATCCTCCTGTCTCAGGATCCACCTTCTCTAGCCAACTAGAGGACAGGGGCGGCATTCCAGATCCAGGACTATGTGATCCACGTGGGGAGCATAGGATTTCACTGGTTGGATGTGCAGGATTTGCGTCTTCCACGGTTTCCCGTACACCTGTTGAAGAAGAGTGGCAATTCGAGTTTCTGCAGCTTCTGCCCACCTTTGCCACTCCGGCTTGGTGGCAGCTGACAGCATTTTTCTCCTAGAATCACTGGCAGCTCCATTTTTCAACTGGTTGGTGATCACTTGCTGAGGAGAAGACCAATACTCCTTTTCCATTTCACTGCTTCCAGGAGGCTGGAGAGTCTTCCCTGGGAAAGATTCCACATTTTGGTGAATATGCAAAATGCCTCCAGCATCCTGTCTTAGCGTTTGGCAGGCAATGGGCCAGCCTTCTTCAGAGCTGGGAATAAGCCCCAGGTTCACCCTGTCCGCAATGTTTGAGAGCTTCAGTTTTCTGTTATCCCCAAAGTGTATCTGGCATCGATCAGCTACTCCATTGAGCTCAAGGTTATTTCTCAGAGCAACTACAGCATAGGGGTTCCACTCGCAGGCATGGACGAAGGCTGCACCAGCATGAACTAGGAAAGGCAAGGTAAAATAACCAATCCCTGCATACAGATCCACCAGCACTTCTCCAGCACAGGGCAGCGATGCCACACGAAGCTTCTCAGTGATGTTTCCGAAGGAGAACATGCACTGGGTCACGTCAAACTTATATCGGATCCCATTATCCACATGCTCCACCCAGCCATGGTCGCCCAGCAGCAGATTCACTGCTGGAGTTCGAGTGCCATCCGGTGACACCCGCCCTCGTTTGGCCAAACGCTGGACGCCAAGTGCCGAGGCAACCGTCTCCCAGAGTTCTGGTTCCAAGTTTCTCCATTGCTTGGCTTGGAAACAGTCTTCACTCAGCAACAAGAGGTCGCCATGTCGTTGCCAAGATCGGGGCAGATCAGCCTCCAGCTGAGCTGACCACGTCACTCCGCGGCCCTCTACCCAGCGACTCACCTCAAGACGCAGCCTCTGGGCAGGTGAACAAGCCTGGGCCTTCTTTGAAGGAACAGGATTCAGGAGCTGCGTTACCACACAGGTGCTGCCTGGAGCCACACGATTCCTCAGCTCCCGCAGGTGCTGCTCAGTGAGGGCCTCTCCCAGCACCGGTAGCGCCACGGTGCCATCCGGCATCTTTTCCACACGGTGCTGTCTCTCCAGGAGTTCCTGCTTCTCGAGATATTCCCTGTATCGCTGGGTAAACCGAGGTTCAGTCACAACTGCGACAACAGCCGCGGACTTCCCGCCTGTTCTGTCCATGTTGCTGGCCCCGCATACCCTGCGATTCCCTCCGATTCCCTCCGCGAGACTCGGAGACCTCTCACCTCCGTCCGCACATCCAAGCCTCAAAGCCGGAAGACAGGCGCGTACGCCGCTGGCTGGGGCCGGAAGTGACGTTAGACCGGCAAGGCGGAACTATATGATATCGCGCTCGTTGATGAATGGCGTCGACGTTGCCGTTGCCGTGTGAGGCCGCTGCCGCCATCTTTGTTGTGGCTAACCGTTACTTGTTCCTGCCTAAGGGGAAATTAATAACAAGAAGGAATTCTGCCGGCTTAAAAACTTCAAATTAGATGGTATCCTCCAGAACCCTCAGATACTCTCTGCAATGCTGCTCACATATCAAAAGAAAGAAGTGAACCTGGAATGATGCAATGAATTTGGAGAAAGCCTTCCCTTAGTCCCGTGCTGCACCTAAATCTGGCGCCTAAATCTGGCACCTAAATCTCAGCCTGAGATGGAACTGTTCCTTTGGCTAAACACATTCTAGGGACACCAGTCTCCTTTCGCTTCCTTTATAAAATTGGCCAAACCTTTTCTTGTGCTCTTGCCTTTGTACTTGCTGTCCCCTTTGTCTGAAATGCCCTTCCCCTAGAAAATACAGTGGCTGGTGATTTGTCTGAAGGTCATCTTCTTGTGAGGCCTTTATTAAACACTCTCTTCCCTCCACATTATGCCTATTTAACACTGTAATTTCTTCTTTAGCTCTTGTTTTGCTATTTATTTGTTTATACTTAAAAGCCCCTCTCCCCTGGTAGCAAATAATGTTCTCATGGATAAGGGATATTCTTTTTCTGTTTACTGCTATGGCCCCAGCATCTTGTATAGTTCCTGGCCATGAGTAATGGCTTGGCAAATACTATAGTTATTAAGAGAATGATTGCTTTGAGCACAAACAGGCTTGAACATGTTCATACTTATTTAACTATTAACCCATTCCATAAATGTAGAAATGATCATAAATTCAGACAAAGGTTGATACACTAAAATGGTCCTTGTTGTTTTAAACCTAAAGATGAAAGGTTAAAAGAATTACGGTACATCCTTTTGATGGAAATATTATACAATTATGGTGATGGTCATATGAAATTTTAATGACATGGGATGTTACTCTTATTGCAGTGCTAATTGCAAAATCTATAATTGTGCCTTAGATCATGGCATATTATTAATTTTTGTACATAAATAAATTTATTAGGGCATGCTCTAATATGTGAACATTGACTCACTGAGATTCCCTGTAATGTGATGCAATTACAGATGATTCCATTTTCTTTTATACATTTTCTCTAGTTATAAATTGTATATGATGAACAAATGTTATTTTTATTTACTAGAAAAATCTGCAGAAAATCTATGATGCAGTCAGGAAAAATTTTTTTTGAGTCTCAAACAAATCAAAACTCCCTTTAGTTTATTATTTATAGCAGGGGATGGAAGAAGTCATATCTTACAAAATGTTCGTTCTCTAGGTTTCTTTCTGTTCCACCGTCAGTCTGACATCTTGCAACAATAATTAAACTAAGGTCATACAAACTTTGACCCAGACTACACCTTACTTTTAACCTGAGGTAAACAAACTATGGGGGGATATGACTGAAAGCCAGCAATGTCTGAGTGCTGGAAGTGGTCCTTTTAAAATTGCAGATTTACAAATGAGCCACACTTGTAGATGGCCACTTTGATCCCCGTCACTCAAGCACATGACCTCACTTTCCCCACCAGTTCCATCACTTGAACTCATTAAAATCAGAACAAAGCAAAAGTAACCAGCAATGACCATAATAAACAAGCTTGTAGACAACCCATGAGTTCAGATACAGAAGAGGATAGTTACTTAGTAAAGGAGTAGGCTAGGGAGATTAGCTGGAGAGGAGAGAGGAGGTTGGGCAAACTTTTTCACAAACTGACCCTCCCAGAGTGGCCAGAAAGATCTAATTCCACCTTAATCTCAGTCACAGAGACCTCACCTGGAGATGCGTTTGTATAACCATCTCTTCTTGATGAGACGCCAGCATACTGAAGACCAAGGGATCATATACCTCACAAGAGGCTACATTCAATCCTTTAAGGGCTTTCCCCCCTGTAGGAATGAGGTTCTGAACTGTGTTGGGCTGGCTGTATATACAAGAGATTTCGTCCACAGCTTGAGATATCCTGGAGCCTGAAAATAAGGAGGAGTAATTGCTTCCCTTTAATTATTTTTCTCTTCCTACCTTTCTTCACTCTGCGGGCTGCACCTGGAATGCCTTTCCCTTCCACTGGGTCCCTCTTTTGTTCATTCATTTCAGCATCACTTCTGCATATTTTGAACACCAACTATTTGCTAATCTCCCCAAGTGCTAAGCTCATTAAAGCACAGAGAATTGAATAAGATGCAGTTCTTGCCTTCACACAACTCAATTTTGTGTTATTGGTACATTCGCAAATAAGTTTAAATGTTACTGGAGTTTCAGTTTCTTCATGCTTTGTGAGTGTGGAGAAGAGATCAAGCCCTCCTTCTCTTACCTTTTGAAGAACACATCCTGTTGCTTTTCCTCCTCCCTCACTGAATGCTTCTTTTTATGGGTATAATGGTCTACCATTTCCTCCGTACGTGGTGTCTCCCAGGCACTTCAAACTCAACACTTCCAAAATGCACTCACTTCTCCCCACTTCTCTTTAGCTCGTGAAATGCCCCTGCCAGTCTCCTAGACACTCACATCAGAAACCTGGGACTTTTACTTATGCCTTGTTCTTGCCCTCGGTGTTTAAAACAAAGCCATCTCCATTTTTTATGGACTTGACCCGCCTTGACATAGTTCCACAGGGAATCTCCATCCCTCTGTCCACAGTAACATTGCCCTAGACCTTGTCTCACAGCTTCCTGAATGGACATCTGCCTGTGTTTATTTCACTGATAACACACTATTACTTGACTCCATTTATGTTATGTCAATGTATTTTTTTCATAGACTTAAAAAAATGTAATTGACTTATAATTAACATAAAGTATTATATTATTTTCAGGTGTACAGCATAGTGATTTGATATTTTTATACATTATGAAATGATTACTGCAATAGGACCAGTAACCATCTGTCACCATACAAAGTTGTTACAATATTATTGACTATATTCTCTATGTGTACATTACCTCCCTGTGACTTATTTTTCTTATAGATGGAACTTTGTACCTCTTAATCCCCTTCATCTATTTCATCCATCCTCCGTCCCCCTCTCCCCCCTGGCAACCACCAGTTTGTCCTCTGTGTCTATGAGTCTGTTCTCTTTTGTTATGTTTCTTCATTTGTTTTGTTTTTTAGATTCCACTATAAGTAATATCATAGGATATTTGTTTTTCTCTCTGACTTATTTCACTTAGCATAATACTCTCCAGGTCCATCTATTTTGCTGTAAATGGCAAGATTTCATTCTCTTTTATGGCTGAGTAATAGTCCATTGTATATATGTATAACATATCTTCTTTATCCATTCATCTATGAATGGACACTTAGGTTGCTTCCATAGCTATTGTAAATAGTGCTGCAATGAACATATGGGTACATATATCTTTTCAAATTAGTGTTTTTGTTTTCTTCAGATAAATATCCAGAGATGTAATTATTGGATCATATGGTAGCTCTATTTTTAATTTTTTGAGGAACCTCCATACTGTTTTCCATAGTGGCTGCACCAGTTTACAGTCCCACCAACAGTGCAGAAGGGTCCTGTTTTCTTCACATCCTTGCCAATACCTGTTTCTTGTCTTTTTGTTGATAGACATTCTAACAGGTGTGAGGTGACATCTCATTGTGGTTTTGATTTGCATTTCCCTGATGATTAGTGATGCTGATCATCTTTTCATGTGCTGTTGACCATATGTATATATTCTTTGGAAAAATGTCTATTAAGGCCCTCTGCCCATGTTTTAAATGGCCTGTTTGTCTTTTTGATATTGAGTTGTAGTTCTTTATATATTTTGGGTATCAACACCTTGTTGAATATATCATTTGCAAATCTCTTTGCCCTTCCAGTAGGTTGCATTTTCATTTTGTTGATGGTTTCCTTCGCTGTGCAAAAGACTTTTTAGTTTAATGTAGTCCCATTTGTTTATTTTGTCACCCTTTTTTTGCCCTGCCTGAGGAGACATATCCAAAAAAATATTGCTAAAGACTGATGTCAAGGAGGTTATAGCTTGTTTTCTTCTAGGAGTTTTATGATTTCAGGTCTTATATTAAGTCTTTAATCCATTTTGAGTTTATTTTTGTACATGGTGTAAGAAAGCAGTCCAGTTTCATTCTTCTGCAGGTATATCTAAATGCATGGCCTTTTATTCCCTTGTATTCAACATACACTCTCTTTCTTCTTTGCAGCTCACATTCATGACTGCTCTCACTGCAGTCTCCCCTGGTTCTTCCTGAGATTTCAGGCCAATGGGCACATCCTCAGGAAAACTCTCTCTAACCTCCTACCTATCTCCCCTATAAGTCAAATCCTTATCAACGATTTTCATAGCACCATGCTCTTCTCTTATACCCTTCCCAACTTTTTCTTTTTTTTTCTGTTTTAATAATACTTTTCCATTTTTAAGTTTGATTAGTGGCTATCTCCCCCCAAGTATGTATGTTTGAAGGGGCAAGGAGCTGGATTTCCCCTCATTATCATATTTCCTTATTGCATTTAGGAGGGCCCACCACACATAGTACATCCTCATAAAGTATTTGTAGAATGAACACATAAGTGAGTGAATGAATGAATGAATGAATGAGGAAAGGAAAGAAGAAAGATCTGCAGTTTATGGTCAGAAAGAATTTTAGTTCCAAAATACTGCCACTAGATGGCAGCAATAACCAGCAGCAAAGTAGTCGAAGCCTCTGAATTCTTTGGTTTCAGATGGTTTGGATTTTCCCGGCTTCTCAGGGGTCGTACCCTTTCCCATGGGCCTTTTTTCATCAATCTCTATTAGACATCCCTTATTGACATGGTTAATCCGGATGTGTGAGTGTATTTGGCGACAAGTAACGGAAACCTCCAAAATAGCGGTTCCGCAGTGGGTGGAGAGGCATATCTATCTTAATATAAACGTCCAGGGCTGGTGTAGCTGTTCAGGAAAATCCTCAGCAACCCAGGCTCCTTCTCAGCCTCAGTGTGACCCTTGAAGAATAGGGCAGAGCAAGAAGAAATAAGAAATGCCCACCATGTGGACTCCCGCCTACCCCTCTGGGACAGAAGGGTCTTATTGCCAACACTCCCCCCACCACCGACTGCTGGGGAGGCTGGGAAGTGGGTTGGTTTTACTTTCTGATTATGGAAATAATCGAGATGCATAAAGAAGAGTGAGCGAAAGTCAGGCATTCCTGTAGGCAATAGGTGAAAGAGCCCCTGGAAACAACAAAGAGGTTCTGGAGAAGGATTTAGAATGAATGACAGGAAGGAGACATAAGAGCCAAGAACAGCATCTATGGAAAAAGTGTTAATAAAATGTATAGTTTACCTAAAAGGCTGAACTGACTCTTGTTGCTTTCATCTTCACCCAGCAAATTCCTATGTGTTTCTCAAAATCCCAATTCAGATTGGGGGGGGGTCACCTTTTTCAGGAAGTCCTTCCAGGCTTCTCTCTCCTTTTCCTCCCATCTGGGTTTTTTTAAGGACAATGTAAAACCAAAGATTTTAAGTTGTTTTTAATAGTGGCACTGAGGAAAATAATAATGTTTAACAAGTGCCTACCATGTGCCAAGCACTGATGTCAATGTTTTATATTAATTAGCCTTTCTAAGAACTCTATGAGGTGTGTACTATTATTGTTTGTGTTTTAAAGAAAGCAATATTGAGGTTGTCACACAGCTAGGAAGTGGTGGAGCCAGGATTCGCATAAAGGCCAGCTGACTCCTGAGTCTACATTTTTAACCACCGTCCCTGTGCTGCTTTGAAGAACAATTTGACAACACTGATTTTCACAGGGCTCCAAAATGATGCAATGCACCCCATGAGTATACAAGAGGGTCCTAGTGGGTAAAGAGGGGAAATACTAAATTTTTCTTATTTTGATTTATTTTTTATATCTCATATCTTTAATTTCTATATCTGCATATATTTAGTAAAGTACATAATACATTAGTACTGTAACTCTTTTCCAAAATTTATAAATAAAAATTTAGGTACATAGTTTAGAGCTCTCTGGATTAGAGCTGCTGGCTTAAAAGCGTGGAACCAGTGAATAAAGTGGTGCAGTCTGAATGTACATGTATTACCAGGTGTCTCCACCAGGGGGTGCATTCATGGGAAAACAGACGGGTGCTTAGAGATGGCATCACTCTGGGTGGGTGTAGTGAGGGCTCTGAACACACTCCCCACCTTCCTTCTGCCCACTGGATGCTTCTTACCCACCTGGCCAGTCCACTCACCTGCAGGCTTTAGGAAATCACTAAAGAAGATGACCTATCACAGCCCAGGGAAAATGCTGAAGGGCATTCCTATCCCTCATCTCTCCCTACACCCTCCTCACCTTGAAACTCAGCTCAGGCATCACCCCCTCCTACCTTCCCAACCATGCTCCCTCCCTCCCTCCCTCCCTCCCTCCCTCTACCACACCCTCACGTCTGGAACTCATGCCTCTGCTAGGGTGCCCTTAAAAGCTCTGTTCATTTCTCACACGTGGCACATGCCACTGAGTACAGAGATCTACCTGGCTGGACGGTGACCCCTTCAAGATCAGGGGTCCATGTTTTCTCTCTGTCCTGACCCTCAGCACAGCGCCTGGGCGAGGAGGTGCACAGTAGATAACTATTCGTTGAGAAATGACTTTTCAGAGTCAGGTCGTTCTGCTTTCAGGCAACTAGATGTGTAGCAGCCTCACCAGCTGAGTTAAGGCGTGTGTACACAACGCTCACCCTCGGCATAGCAGCAGCTAGTGAGTTTCTTTCCCATTCTCAGAAGCAGATTTACTGTGACAGTAAGGAAGCTAAAGCTTCACGTCCCCTCACTTGCACAGGCCCCTTCCAAAGGCCCTGCATGGGGCCCTTCACCATCGTTTCACAAGGTCATGTGTTTTTGTAAAATTTGCTAAAGTAAGATGTCTTCACCACAAATAGTTAAGAGCGCTGTGTCACTCCATGCCACCTTCCCCTCTGGCCCACTTCCCTTTTTGTAGAGTGACCCTGGAGTGGCTGCAGGCATTCTGGGAACCAAGTAGGTTAAGTTGAGAATACATGTAGTTTGGGGTTAGTGGGATACATTTACGCTCTTGCAGTCACTTCTGCGTGTGGTTAGGTTCTAGCTAGCCATTCAAGTTGGGAGTAGTTTCCAGGAGTATTCCTATGTTTGGCTCCTGACTCACGGGCATCTTGACACAGTGCAGGCCAGCTGTCCCATGGTGACTTGAATGTGTTCTCTGGTGCTGGGCACTGGAAGGATATGGGCCATGGAGGAGAAACCAGGTTTCAAAAGTAAGAGATCAGTAACTAGAGTGCAGAAAATTTAATCTTCAGACAGGTACAATTTTAAATGTAGGATTTGGTTCTTGACAATGTCTGGTTAAAATGGAATTTCTCTCCTGCTAGGAATATACTCAATAATGCAGCACATATAATCATAAATATACCATACATTAAAAAAATTTTAAGAGTAGTATATCTAGCCCAGAAAAAACTGTAATTGGAAAAGATACATGCACCCCTATTTCATAGCAGCACTATTTACAATAGCCAAGACATGGAAACAACCTAAATGTCCATCAACAGAGGACTGAATAAAGAAGATGTGAGATATATATATATATATATATATATATATACACACACACACACACACACACACACATACATACACATGGTGGAATACTACTCAGCCATTAAAAAGAATGAAATAATGCCATTTGCAACTACATGGATGGACATAGAGCTCATCATATGAAGCGAAGTCAGAAAGGGAAAGACAAATACCATATGACATCACTTATATGTGGAATCTAAAATACTACACAAATGAACATATCTACGAAACAAAAACAGACTTACAGATATAAAGAACAGACTTGTGGTTGCCAAACTGGGAGTTTGGGATTAACAGATGCAAACTGCTATATATAGGAGAGATAAACAACAAGGTCCTACTGTATAGCATGGGGAACTATATTAAATATCCTATGATGAACCATAATGGAAAAGAATACGAAAAAGAATATATGTGTATAACTGAGTCACTTTGCTGTACAGCAGAAATTAAACACAATATCGTAAATCAACTATACTTCAATAAAATTTTAAAAAGAGTACGGTACCTAGTGAAAAATCACATTCAACACAAGGTCACACTCTTCCAATTTAAAAACACACAGTACTCATTAAACTGCCTGAATGGGGGAGTTCCTGGCTGTCCAGTGGTTAGGACTCGCTGCTTTCACTGATGTGGCCCAGGTTCAGTCCCTGGTAGTGGAACTAGGATCCCACAAGCCACACAGTGCAGCCAAGAAACAAACAAACAAAAACTGCCTGAATGGAAGAGCAAAGTACAAAGCTGCAGGCTCATGTTCCAGCCTCCCTGTCTTAGTCGTTCTACATTCACCCTCCAACCTCAGGAGAATTCCACTTTATTGGTTTAGATCTCATTTTGGTAGAATAGAGCAAAAGCATAAAGAAATATCCCACAAGAAGAAACTGGCTCTAGGACAAGAACAGTGCCCTTAGTCATAAGAAGGGAAGGAATGAAAGGGCAGCCTGGCTATCAGATGGTGGCAGCACGGTCAGTAGCAGCAGGCAAAGACATACACCCTACGGTTAGGGGTCACCTTAGCCCTCCTTTGAGTTTCCCAAAGAATCACCTGTCACTCAACCCATTTGTCTTAAGTAAGCCTAACAGGTAATCTCTCTGAAAATGTGACTGGATCCTTTTTTTAAACCAAGTGGTTGCTGACTGAGGATTTTCCAAAATGTAACATTTCTTGTGTAAATCAAAATAAGAAAAGAAAAATCCAGCGTTACACTTCCCTATGCCAACTACGTCACTGCAGCTCAAGACAGAAAATTAAATAGGACAGGGCCAAAACACACTTTTCCCATAAAAACTCCTCTCTTGGCCATGAATGGCCCCGGACACTTACCCACTACATTTAGAACAAGTAGGGGCTGCTTTATTTTCTGTAATTCGACTTAATTTCTAACCTCAAGGTTCCCTTCCTCCCAACTGATAGAAAATTAAACTCATTCCTGGAGATCTTCCCACTGAGAATTAGGCCATAGTTTTGGAGACCCTCCTGACACCTGGAACTTTGACATGATTTCAAAATTATGATGATGCCAAACTATTGAGTAACGAGGTTTCAGCTGCGACTACGATTGTCTGCATCTGCCTGGCCTCCTGGGGCTCCCACCGCACTTGGGTGGGTCAGGGGACTTTGGGGGAGCCTCCCTGTCTTGTCATTTGCCCAGACAAACCCAGGGGCCATTCTGGAATGTGGGGCCTGTTTCCCTCTTCACCCAGGACCTATAGCACCTTTCTCCTCTCTCATTTCCCCGATCCCAATTTTTTGCAGAATTTCCCTTTTTAAATCTTGCTCCCAGGCTTCCTGCTGATGGAAGAAATTTTCACATACCGAGGTAAGAGCAAGTCATTCTGGCTTCTACATTACTTAAATTGAACTTTAACATGCTAACTAGAACAGCCTGTTTTGTGGCTTATCAAACATACATCATACATCTTCTTCGACCAATAAAGGATGCATTGGCCAGAAGTACAGAATGTTGATTTTAAAGATAAAGATGAAACGTCTCCCTTCCTGGGATGGCTGTGTTAGTCCTCCTTCAATGATAAGCCTCCCTTCCCAGGTGCCAACGCCATAGGGGCTCGCTATGTACGTGCTGATCTGACCTTGTTGAAACCTTGAAGGAATGTACCCCTATCATGTTTTTTTGTTTTTTTTTTTTTGCGGTACGCGGGCCTCTCACTGCTGTGGCCTCTCCCGTTGCGGAGCACAGGCTCCGGACGCGCAGGCTCAGCGGCCATGGCTCACGGGCCCAGCCTATCCACGGCATGTGGGATCTTCCCGGACCGGGGCACGAACCCATGTCCCCTGCATCGGCAGGCGGACTCTCAACCACTGCACCACCAGGGAAGCCCTCTTATTCTGTTTTTTGACTCGGGAATTAGGTATACTAGAACCCACTTCACAGTTGTTGGGAGATTTACAGGAGAGGATAGTGCCGAGATGGCCACAGGTGTTTAATATCAACGAGGGGAGGAGAGCACATCTGTGGAGAGGCATTCCCAGTCTGCACCTGATCAGTTCACAGGGCACCAGGGGGAGATCCCTGGGGCAGCCCCCAACCCTCTCCACTGGGGGCTCCATCCCAGGAAATGGCACTGCCACCTGCCCAGCTTTTCAAGAACAAGCTGTAGGAGTTGTCCGTGCATCTTCCCTTTCCCAATCCTTACAACGATCCTTCAGCAGGTTCCATTTGTTCTAGGTTCAAAACATACATACCTTGTGTCCTCAACTTTCCATCTCCATTGTCTTCAGCCTAGTTTAAGTCACCAGCACCTCCTGCCCAGATTCCTCTGGCCTTAAACTGGAGTCCCCATTTATACCTAGAATTCATTCTCTAGGCAGCAACCATGGCTTTCATTTTAAAACATGTCTAATCATGTCTCTCCCCCAACTTAAAACCCTCCAATGTCTTCTCATTGCTTTTAGGATAAAATCTAACTTACATGCTCCACAAAGCCCAGCATGATCTGACTATTGCCCAGCTGCACAAAATGGTCCCAGCCTCTGCTGTCTGTCAGCTCTTATATCAGCTTTTTCTCTTGGGGATGCTCTTCCTCAGATCTGCACATGGTTCCCTCCTTCTCATCCTTGAGTCTCAGCTCAAACATTACTTCCTCATTCAGAGCAGCCTTACTTGCCCATCTTGATTAAACTGTCTTTTCCAAGTTGCATTTTCTCAACATCATGCTAATTTCCTGAGTGCATTCTCATGACCTGTTATCTTCTTCATTTGTTCATTACTTTTATATTGTGTATTTTCATTTCTTTCCACCAAGTCAGAGGGTTTGCCTGTCCTGTTCATCACTGTATCTCTCGGTGCTTAACACAGTGATCAGTACATAGTAAATATTTAATAAATGCTTCTTGAATGAATGAATACACAAATAAAGGAACCCATAAACGAATGAATGATTAAATAAATGATGTTTACTCTTGCTAACTTCCCATTGTCCTAAAACCAGCCCTGAGGACAAGAATCTCTTGCTCTGTTCTGCTAACTGATGTATATTGGGATAGGGTGGCCTGTTGAGAGACTCAGCCCATGAAAGGGGGCACTCAGAAGGAATTCAAGGACACAAACTGCAAGCACCAGAGATTTATCTTAGAATACTTCCTAAAGGGTCTCTTGACCAGAAGAGTGCACTCCAGACAATAAGGGGCACTGGCAATGCTGGAGCATCAAAGCTCCATACAAATGAATCCACAAGTTGCAGCGTTGGGTGACTGAGGGGCTACAGGGTCTGGTACGTGCACCTGGAGGAGAACATTCAGGTGTTTTGATGGTGCTGGTTTCCTGGGCCAGCCTGAGGAAATCAGTGGAAGAGGTGGCAAGGGGCAGCCCAGTTCAGTGTGGCTGCTCACAGAAGCACTCTACTTGGTAGCTCAGAGCTTCTAATGGAAAGGCTTTCCATCTCTACTTCTTACATAAAGGCAGGCAGAGCCAAGGAGCGACTAAGGAACCTAGCCCAGTACCTGCAGGGCAGGGAAAGGTCTACAGGTCCCCTGGTTTACTATCAAGTGAGAGTTAAACATGATTCTTCTTATTATTTAAGCAACACTCTTCTTCTTTTACATGGAATGCATTAAGAAAACCTTATATCCACACATATATGGTCAACTAATTTTCAACAAAGATGTCAAGAATACACAATGGGAAAAAGATACTCTCTTCAGTAAATGGTGTTGGGAAAACTGAATATCCACGTGCAAACGAATAAAATTGGACCCTTACCTTACACCACATACAAAAACGAACTCAAAATGGATTAAGACTTAAATGTAAGACCCGAAACCATAAAATTCCTAGGAGAAAACTCCTTGACATTGGTTCTTGGTAATGATTTCTTTGGATATGACATTAAACGCATAGGTAACAAAAGCAAAATTAAACCAGTGAGATTACATCAAACTGTAACTGAGCAGGACCCTATGGGGCCTTCCTGGAACAGACTGCTCCCCCTCCCCCACGTCCTCTGCCTGCCTCTTGTCTGTACAAAAAAGTTTAGCCAAAGAATAAATTTAATCAGAAAAATGAGAAAATACACAAACAAAGGAAAGCAGTCAAGCAAGACAAAATAATAATAGTTTAGCTATTAAACAAAGTCAAGGACCTTTAGTTTCTCCTCAAGGACTATAGATACTATTCTGACCCATATACTTTGAGCTGTTTTGCAGATACTGAAACCCCCCAGTAGAAGAAGTTAACTGTATGCTGACCACAAGCATGTAGACTCCAAACCAGTTAAAACCAGAAGGACTAGCTAACCAGAGATTTATGGCTCAGATAATGTTCCAATCACAATTGAGACATGACAGCTACTTAGAACCATGTGATGGAAATAATCGTCTATGAAAATAGAAGATTACCCCCTCCCTAGCACATAGCCCTTTCCTCTTTTCCCTATATAATCTCTGAACAAAACCTGGGGATTTGGGAGAATTAGTTTCTTGGGACATGAGTCCACCTTCTCCCTAGGATTGCCAGCTTCCTCAATAAAGCTGTCTTTCCTTTTACCCAACACTTGTCTGTCAGTGTTAGATTTACTGATTTATTGATTGGTTTATTTATTTTTGCCATGCCATACGGCTTGTGGGATCCTAGTTCCCCAGCCAGGGATTGAACCCAGGCCCTCAGTGGTGAAAGCATAGAGTCTTAACCATTGGACCACCGGGGAAGTTCCACAGTGTTAGATTCTTGAGTGATGAGCAGCTGAACCTGAGTTCAGTAACAAAACTAAAAGTCTTCTGCACACCAAAGGAAAATATCAACAAAATGAAAAGGCAGTCTATGGAATGAGAGAAAGTATTTGCAAACCATATATCTGATAAGGGGTTAATATCTAAAATATATAAGGAACTCTTACAACTCAATAGTAAAACAAAACAAAACAAAACAAAAAGCCAAATATCCCAGTTAAAAAATTGGTAAAGGAACTGAACAGACATTTTACCATAGAAGACATTCAAATTGTCAATAGGTTTATGAAGAGGTACTCAAGATCACAAATCATCAGAGAAATGCAAATCAAAACCATAATGAGATATCACCTCACACCTGGTAGGATGCCTATTATCAAAAAGACAAGAGACAGGCTTCCCAGGTGGTGCAGTGGTTAAGAATCCGCCTGCCAATGTGGGGGACATGGGTTCGAGCCCTGGTCTGGGAATATCCCACATGCCGGGGAGCAACTAAGCCCATGTGCTACAACTGAGCCTGTGCTCTAGAGCCCGAGAGCCATAACTACTGAAGCCCGTGTGCCACAACTACTGAAGCCCACGTACCTAGAGCCTGTGCTCCACAACAAGAGAAGCCACTGCGATGAGAAGCCTGCGCAACCCAACGAAGACCCAATGCAGCCAAAAGTAAATAAATTAAAAAAAAAAAAAAAAAAGACAAGAGACAACAAATGCTGGCAAAGGTGTGGAGAAAAGGGAAACCTTGTACACTGTTGGTGGAAATGTAAACTGGTACAACCTCTATGGAAAACAGTATGGAGTTTCCTCAAGAAATTAAAAATAGAATTACCATATGATCCAGCAATCCCACTTCTGGGTATATACTGAAAGGAAATGAAATTACTATCTGGAAGAGATATCTGCACCCCCATGTTCACTGCAGCATTATTCACAATACCCAAGATATGGAGACAACCTAACTGTCCATTGATGGATGAATGGATAAAGAAAATGTGATACACACACACACACACACACACACACACACACACACACACACACACACTCTGGAATATTATTCAGCCATTAAAAAGAAAGAAAACCTGCTGTTTTGACAACCTGAATGAAGCTGGAGGGCATTATGCTAAGGGGAATAAGCCAGACAGAGAAAGACAACTACTATATGATTTTACTTATAAGTGGAATCTAAACAAACAAACAAAGAAGGAGAACTCACAGAAACAGAGAATAGAATAATGGTTGTCAGGGGCTGGGAGGTGGGGGAAATGGGGAGATGTTGGTCAAGGTGTATAAACTTTCAGTTATAAGATGAATAAGTTCTGAGGACCTAACGTATGGCATGCTGACATAGTTAAGAGTATTGTATACTTGAAATTAGCTAAGAGTAGATCTTATATGATGGTGCCAAGAAAAAAAAAGTATATGAGGTGATGGATGTTTTAATTAATTTGTTTGTGGGAATCATTTCACAATGTAGACATATATCAAGTCATCATGTTGTACACTCTAAATATATTACAATTTTATTCATTGCTATTTCATACCTCAATGAAGGTGAAAAATATCCTTAAACCCTCCAGGCTTCTATAATAGTTTAAACAATTAACGAAACAATGGTTCAGCCAGGAACTGCTAAATGTCAACAGTTTATTTTAATGAAACCCCCAAAGGGCCTCTCTCAGATCCTTATCTACTTACCACATGCAAAGTGATACATTGTTCCTAACCCTTAATAAACAATTTACGTAAATTGCTGAGCCCCAAAGGCATTCTAAACACCTAGATTTTACCCTAGTCTCTCCAGGGAGGAGGGGGACCGCCTAGGAACTCCAGCCAGTTAGGTCCCAGCAGTTTACAAACACATACCTGGCAGAAAACATAGCAGTTCCTGGATTTCACCTTACTTTATGAAAAAATGTCTTCCTATTCCTTTCCCCAACACTTTTTGTTGCCTTTCACATTTCTAAGATGCTCCAACTATAATTTATATTGCTTACATGACCACATCCAATTTTTTTTTAGTTCTCCAGGTTATACTTAATGTATATTTGTTATACATGCCTCTCTACAACTTGTATGGCTTTATGTATCCTTTAAGGTTCCCAAGGCAAATACAATTAAGTTCCAATTCATATGAACTGTTAAATATCTATCAGCAAATAAAATTCTTGCCACATTCTGAAGAATGTTCTATAATAAATGTAGTGGGTGGAATAGTGTGCTGTCTCTCACTCATGTCCACTTGGAATCTCAGGATGTAACCTTATTTGGAAATAGGGTCTTAGCAGATGTAATTAGTTAAGATGAGGTCATACTGGATTAGGGTGGGTGCTAAATCCAATGACTGCTGTCCTTATAAGAAGAGAAGAGGATGCACAAAGATTCACACAGAGGAAAGAAGGCCATGTGATGATGGAGTCAGAGACTGGAGTGAAGCAGCTACAAGCCAAGAAACCCCAATGATTGCTGAAGCACCAGAAGCTAGGAAGAGGCAAGGACAGGTCCTTCCTTGGAGCCTTCAAAGGAAGCAGGGACCTGCTGACACCTTGATTTCAGACTTCTAGCCTCCAGAACTATGAGAGAATAAATTTCTGTTGTTTTAAGCCACCAACATTGTAGTCATTTGTTACGGGAGCCCTAGGAAACTCACATATATAATAGGAAACCTATACATACAGTCTTCTGTAAAATAGAAACTATCTTAAACATCGCTTATTCATTTGTTTGTGCGTCTACTCCACTGTCATTTTTGTGTTCCAACGAGAAGGGGCCCTGACCTAGGTCTGGGGAACATGTGGATTACAGGTGAGTTTCTCTCCTCAGGGTCCTTAGAAGACCCATGCTAGGGTCAAGGGCCAGCTTCATGGGTGTGCAGCCTGTGCAACAGCACCTGGCCAGGGGCTTAAAATAGCCCTGTGCTTGGTTTAACACTCTGCTCTTGCTGTCTTGAAATTCTTAATAATTTTCTATCAAGGGACCCCTCATTTTTCATTTTGCACTGAGCTCCAAAAATTATGTAGCTCATGATCACTAGAATAGATACAGAATTACTAATGTTACCAAGAGGGTAGAGAGGAGAACCCATAATCGGAGGGGATGTTTCATTAAGGCAGCCAGGTGGGATGAGTTCCTTAAACAAGGAGTTTGTTCACAAAGTTCCTGTGCCAGGAGGTCTTTAGGGCGGCGGGAAAGTGTGTGATTGAGAGGACAGCTAAATGGACTTTGGTTGTGCTAGCACCAAAAGGACCACTAGGGGGTGCTCAGGGAGAGGATGACAGAGAGACGAGGGTCAGATCCCGAATGGCTTGTGGGCAGTGCAGAAGGCCTTGGATTTAATGCAGAAGGTGATGGTAACCACACAAGATATTGACCCCCATCAAGGTCAGATCCCCCAGGTTTGTTCCTCCAGGAGTTCACCTGAGCCATCCTGCGCTCAAAGATCCAGTCCTCTCAGACTTGTACATCTTTTCTCACGTGGTTACACCAGGAAAGGATCGAGAAAGAATCAATCCTCTTTTCATGTGTTTACTGCTTGTTTTCCTGAGTACTAACAAATTACACGAATAACAATATGTGTTCAGAGTCCGTCAGGAATTGCTAGCCTGAAATAGGATGGTCCAGGAGGAATTTCTGGTGAAGCTCCCTGGGCTTGGCCCCTCTGGTATGTCCAGACTGGTCATCTCTATAGCAAGGTTCATGCAACACAGGAGATTTTCAGGAACGTTAGACTGTGGTGGGATGAATATTGGGTTCCCAAAGATGTCCAAGTCCTAGTCCCAGAACTTGTGAATATGTTACCTTACACAGTAAATGGAAATTTGTGGGTGTGATTAAGGATTTTGAGATGGGGAGATTTTCCTGGATTAGCTGGGTGGGCCCAGTGTGATAACAGGGGCCCTTAGAAGAGGGAGGTACATGGCTCAAAGTGAATAGTAGGAGATGTGAAAACAGAAGCAAGAGGCTGGAATGCTGTGAGGAAGGGGCTGGAATGTAGGTGGCTTCTAGAAGCTGGAAGAGGCAACGAAATGGATCCTCCTTTGAAGTCTTCAGCCCTATCATCATCCCGATCTTAGATTCTGACTTCCAGAACCATAAGAGATCAAATTTGTGTTGTAAGCAACTAAGTTTGTGGTACTTGTTACAGCAGCAGTAGGAAACTAATGCAGATCTTTAACAAATATTTTAACTCATGCTTTGTGAAGTTCTATCTTTGTGTATGTTTATAATGTATGTAATACAGTGGTACAATACTATGTGCATATCTAGTTTAAAAAGAAGTGAATATACATATATTGGGGTCCTCAATCTGAATGATAGATGTGTACCTAATTAAAAAATTTTAGACCTCTGGGATAAAGTAAGGGTTATAGCAGTCTACATATAATATAAATTCATATAATTATATAAATTATTATAATTAATATAAATTCTCAATGCAACTATACATGTACTCAATAATCACAAAAGAAAGAGAATATTGCAGTTAAGCAGCTAGCAATATTTTCCATACATTTGGTGGTTGCCTTAACATAGCTTAAAAAAGCAAAAGTTTAAAACAAGAAAATTCTCTGTTCTAGCCTGTTCTCTTGGCTAACAGTCTGTAGAGCAGGTGCCTGGACTTATAATCATATGATGCTGTCACTGCCCACCCATATAGGTCCCCAGACAACTATTTCTATTAAAAATTAGTTTTAGGGGGGCTTCCCTGGTGGCGCAGTGGTTGAGAGTCTGCCTGCCGATGCAGGGGACACGGGTTCGTGCCCCGGTCCAGGAAGATCCCACGTGCCGCGGAGCAGCTGGGCCCGTGAGCCATGGCCACTGAGCCTGCGCATCCGGAGCCTGTGCTTCGCAACGGGAGAGGCCACAACAGTAAGAGGCCCACGTACCGCAAAAAAAAAAAAAAAAAAAATCAGTTTTAGGAACTTCCCTGGTGGCACAGTGGTTAAAGAATGCACCTGCCGATGCAGGGGACACGGGTTCAAGCCCTGGTCTGGGAAGATCCCACATGCCGCGGAGCAACTAAGCCCGTGCGCCACAACTACTGAGCCTGCACTCTAGAGTCCGTGAGCCACAACTACCGAGCCCTCGTGCCACAACTACTGAAGCCCATGTGCCTAGAGCCCGTGCTCCGCAACGAAGAGTAGCCCCTGCTCGCCGCAACTAGAGAAAGCCCCGCGCACAGCAACAAACACCCAACGCAGCCAAATAAATAAATAATCAGTTTTACTACAATGACGCATCACCTCACACCAGTCAGAATGGCCATCGTCAAAAAGTCTACAAATAATGAATGCTGGAGAGGGTGTGGAGAAAAGGGAACCCTCCTACACTATGAGGAACAGTATGAAGGTTACTTTAAAAACCATATGATCCAGCAATCCCACTACTGGGCATATATCCAGAAAAGACAAAAACTCTAATTCGAAAAGATACAAGCACCCCAGTGTTCATAGCAGCACTATTTAATAGCCAAGACATGGAAGCAACCTGAGTGTCCATCAATAGATGAATGGGTAAAGAAGATGTGATATATATACAATGGAATATTACTCAGCCATAAAGAAGAATGAATAATGCCATTTACAGCAACATGGATGGACCTGGAGCTAATCATGCTAAGTGAAGTAAGTTGGACAGAGAAAGACAAATATCATATGATATGGCTTATACGTGCAATCTAAAAAAAAATGATACAAATGAACTTATTTACAAAACAGAAACAGACTCACAGACATAAAAAACAAACCTATGGTTACCAAAGGGGAAGGGTATGGAGATAACTTAGGAGTTTGTGATTAACAGATATACACTACTATATATAAAATAAACAAGGACCTACTGTATAGCACAGGGAACTATATTCAATATCTTGTAATAATCTATAATGGTAAAGAATCTGAAAAAGAATTATATATCTATATATATATCTGAATCACTTTGCTGTACACCTGAAATTAACATAACATTGTAAATCAACTATACTTCAATAAAAAAAATTTTTTAATCAGTTTTAATTCACCCAAGGATGTTATAGTTGTTTTGAAATATTGTTGATGCCAAACTCATTTTATCAGACATCATTAAATAGGGTCAAGCATTAGTATTTTGGGGATATATCCTAGAAAAATCTATTATATTTTCATCCAAGCACATTGCCTTGTTTGATTTTAAGGAAAATAATTATGCAAATAGTCATATGTTTAGAAAATTTTCTGTAACTTTAAAAATAATTTTCAGGCTTTTAAAAAAGGTAGAGTAGATAGTTGGCCAGACCAGAAGTGAAAGATAATATTAATAGCAGGAATAAATAAATTTATAATGTTCTGAAAGGCACTGTTCTAATTACTCTATATTTATTGACTCATTTAATCCTTAGAGCAACCCTGTGAAGGTAGCTGGTAGTGGTAAATTATACTGCCATTTTCTCCATTTTTATAGATGAGGAAATGAAGGCTTAGGAAAGTTAAAGGACATACCCAAGATCACACAGCTAGAGGAGACCTGTGTGATTTTGCACCCTGTTAGTCTGGTTCTATAGCTTTTGCTCGCAACCATTGCACTACGCCGCACAGCCAATTAACAGAGAAACGAATGAAGATGTAAGCTACGGGGTTTTTTAAAATTAATTTTTATTGGAGGATAGTTGATTTACAATGTTGTGCTAGTTTCTGCTGCACAGCAAAGTTAAGCAGTTATACATATATCCACTCTTTTTAATTAATTAATTTATTTTTGGCCATGCGGCATGTGGGATCTTAGTTCCCAGACCAGGGGTTGAACCCACGCCCTCTGCAGTGGAAGCGCAGAGTCTTAACCACTGGACCGCGAGGGAACTCCCTATCCACTCTTTTTTAGATTCTATTTCCGTACAGGTCATTACAGAGTATTCAGTAGAGTTCCTGTGCTATACAGTAGGTACTTATTAGTTATCTATTTTATGTATAGTAGTGTGTATATGTCAATCCCCATTTCCCAATTTATCCCCCCCCAAGTTTTAAGCACATGAATATCACTATTGCCCCCACTATCTGTCTAAACATTCACTCAGCTGCATCTTTGCTTCCTAAAAGTGTTGCTCATCTTTTCTGATGCAGCCAAATCTGTCTCTCTCTGGCTTTTCCCCAATTATTCTATCCTCTTTAACCACCTATGCAGTGAGCAGTACCACACACTGATCACATATTCTATTTTTATCCCCAGGGTTTTTGCCATCAACGTGATATGCAAACAACATGTGTATGGAGCCCCTACTACGTACACTGAGATAATGACTGTGAAATATGGCCAGATGCATATAATAGCACTTAACCTCTAGTCAACTTATAGTTTTTTGTGTTTATCCTAACTTCTACATCCCCATACCCCAACAAGGGTATGAGCTCTTTGAGGGAGTGACTGTGCCTTTTCTAGGCATTTTTTATGTCCTTTAGATAAAAACTATAGGCTTGCCATTTCCCAGATTTCCTGCTGTCCTGCTCACTGCTCCTATGTACTTTCACTCCTGATTGCCTGAGCAGCTGGTTGGTGGACTTCGTGGGACCAGGGGCCACCTGTTACCCATGACCTCTGATTGGCGGAGGGTCCTGAGGTACAAAAGTGCTTACTCTATCCCCCTCACCAAGTGGTTACGGGGTCGGGGGGACAGATGAGACTGAGCTCTTGGGCTCTTGGGTCAGAGAGCCCTTTGAGAACGGTCCTCTCCAGAAAAATGTACATATAATCTAGACTCTGCCTACAATTTCAGAGGAGTCACTTCTGGACTCCAGAATTTCTTCCACTCCTACTTCTTCCAGGAGACACCCCACAGACCCCAGGTTATACACACCTGATGTGCATGAAAACAAATTATCAATGAAAAAGACTAACTTTGGCAGAGGCTGTTATGAATATTATTTCCCGGGAGCCAGATAAGTGCAAACTAAAGTCTCTTAGTCCCCTTTCCTGTCATCAGGGTGCTGATCATAGGCATTCCCCATGCCTGCTGTCTCTCTCCTCTTCTCCCCCAATCCAGTCTCAGCATCCTGCTTGGGGATTTAAACAGTGGCTGTGTATCAAAGGTTTGTTTTGCAGGGAAACCTGGCCTAGTGATAAACCCTAAGAATCTTGTCATATATTAAAATATATGTAATGATGTTGAAAATCAAGTAGCAGTCTGGTAGCTTTATTTATTATGGGCCCAATTGGAGTTTATGGGCTAGCTTGGAAACAATATATTATATATTTAATATGACATTTACTTATAAATATTACATAATTATAATAGTCATGAGTTTATATTGTATATTAATAATATATTTCTATTATCATTTCTATTTATATAGTTATTTCTAAAGAAACATACACACATATTTCTATAGAAAACTATGTTAAGAAAACAGAAACCTTTGTGAAATAACCTGTTTGCAAGTTGGGGTTTTCTTATCCTGCTTTAAAAATTTTGAAGACATGTCATTGAATTTAATACATTCTAGATGATTTGTCCAAATTATCCAGAAATGAGAGGAATGGAAACTACAAAATCCCTCCCTCAAGGAACTGATAGAAAAGTAGGAATCTGATAAATGCTTATTGACTTATAATGCACGGACCTTTGAAACCTGGATAACCTGGCTGCTTATTATGTCACCCTTCCTGATATGAATTAGACACCAAAGGGTAATGATTTCAAAGGTGCCTAATTAACAATGAAGGACTACTTCAGAATATGGGGTTCATTAAGTACAATTTAATCATTAAGACACTGTTTCTTGTACATGCTTTCTCGAAAAATACCTAATCATTTCATTCTGTCTTAATCGCCATCTCAATTATAGATTATATTTGAACTTATGTACCAATGTTTACTCAAAAGGAAGGGAGCAATGTTATAAATAGAAACAATAAATTATTTACCCAGAGCTATTCAGAAAATAGTAATCAAAACTGGAACTAGGCTTCTAAACACACTGTCAGTATTTAAATATTTCAAGGTCAAAGTCAAAGTAAGGGCTTCTCTGGTGGCACAGCGGTTGAGAGTACGCCTGCCGATGCAGGGGACACGGGTTCGTGCCCCGGTCTGGGAAGATCCCACATGCCGCGGAGCGGCTGGGCCCGTGAACCATGGCTGCTGAGGCTGCGCGTTCAGAGCCTATGCTCCGCAACGGGAGAGGCCACAACAGTGAGAGGCCCGCGTACCGCAAAAAAAAAAAAAAAGTCAAAGTAAGCAACTGGTCTTAGATACTTTTAGCAGTAGCTGCAATTAAGATTTAACAGAACTGTTCAGGTCTGGAAAATGTCATAATGTCATAAACTGAGTATTGAAATTGATTAAGAAATCCATAATCATTAGGGTTTTGGGAGACAGACAATGGAAAGAACGTTTTGTTGGGTCCCTACTGTGAGCCTGGTTCTCTATGATCTTTACATAAATTGTCACATTTAATTCTCACAACAACCCTGGGATGTGGACTTTTTAAATTCCCAAGTTATAGATAAGGAGACAGAGGGGAAATAATTTGCTCTAGGTCACAACAGCTAGTAAGTGGCAGAACTAAATTTCTTTTAAATGCAAAAAATAAACTGCAGAGAAAATTACAAAGGAAGACAGTTATAATGAATGATAGTAAAATGTTGCATTGATTTCCTTTTGCTGTAAAAAATTACGACAAACCTAATGGCTTAAAACAACACAAATTTATTATCTTACAGGTCTGGAGGTCAGATATCCAGAACTGGTCTGTGACACTAAAATCAAGGTATTGACAGGCCTACATACCTTCTGGAGGCACTCGGAGAGAATCTGTTTCCTTGTCTCTTGAGCTTCTAGATGCTGCCCATATTCTTTGACTTATGGCATCCAGTGAGCAATTGCATCACTCTGATTCCATGGTCACAGCTCCTTCACTCTGATTCTCCTCTCTCCCTTTTTCCTTGTTAAGGACTTTTCTGACTTGATGGGGCCCACCTGGATAACCCAGGATAATCTAATCTTGTTAAGATCCTTAACTTAATCACATTGGCAAAGTTCCTTTTGTCGTGTAGGGTAACATATTCACATTCTGAGGATTAGAATGTGGACAGCTTTGTTATGTCCGTAACATAACATGTTATGTTATGGTTATAATAATATAACCATTATTATGTCTATTGAAAAATTATAAAAACAAATTTGTGATATAGTAATGTATGTAATTCTTCAAGAATGTATTAAATAACATGGTCCATGATGGGGCCAATAACTACTATAATGTTGAAGTAATGTTGAGTATAAATAATATTTTGAGGTATCTGCAAAAATGATAATATGATATAAAACATCTATGATTACTACTGTGTGATCAAGGTTAATGATACTGTGGTTTGTTGCCTCTATCCATAATTGAAGATACTGCTAAATTTCAGTTAGAGGTTTGTGACAATAAAGATGTAATTTTTTCCCATTCAGGTTTATGGACTTCTTGAATTCTATCCATGGACTCCAAGCGGGGAGGGGAATGGGCAGGAAAACCTCTGCACTGAACCAATAAGCAAAATGCATCAACAGTTTTGAGTCATGATGATATGTGTCTAGCTTAAGTTCAAAGACACAAATACTTTATTTTATGGATCAAAACAAGGCTAGAACTTGAAGGTAAGGGAGTCTCATTTATTCAACAAATGTTTATTGGAAAACATAAAGCAGTTCCTTGGCTCCAATGTGAGAGGAACATCGAAATGGGTTCTTCTGTCCTCTGCTGGAAATAGCAGTCACTTGAAACCTTGGCTCTACCACTGTGTGACCTTGGAAATGTTATTTAATCTCCACATATCAGTTTTCTCTTGTGAGACATAAAAGTTTCGGCTTATATGATCTTCATCTTCACATCCAGCTCCAGCGATCCATTCATGTACATAATATTTATTGGAAAATACTGTTCATTTTAATGTTTCTTGGAAGTTCTGATTGCAATTTATGAAGTCAATTCTGCTCTCTGGGCTGAGATTTAGACTACTGCAATGTTGATGGGGTCCACTGGAATATTTGGCAAAAATTTCATCAACTCCTTCACTGAAGTTGAATACAGATGAGAAACCGTAAAGCAGCCCGACTGAGTCATCCTCTTACCTTCTACTGTATTTACAGAAACCTTCTCCAGTTTATACTGCCTATCACTGTGGCAAGGAAGAGAAGGCAAGAACCAAAAAAATTTCAAAAACGAAATCCAAAAGCACTGGAGCCCAAGAGGATAGGGTAGGATAAGGGAAGGGATGCTGCCCAGAAATAATTTTCTGGAAATCTACAGGTGATGTTTTTCTTTTTTACAGAAGCAGTGTGAGTCATGGGGACCTGATACATTAGTACAGTACTAAATTCGGGTCTTAAATTTAGTACTTTTTTTTTGCCTTGCTTGCCATATCAACACTGAGAAGAATCATTTTCTTGGACAAACACACCCCAGGTTATAAACAAACAATTTACCAAGCTAGTTTTTATGAGTTCCAGCCATTGACAAATTATAGATTGTAAAAACAGTGAATGTTTACTGGAGAATAATTTCAGCAGTTCAATGTAAATTGATAGCACTCATCTAAGCCCTTTATTGCTTATTGATAAAGGTTACTATTTTGGATATCCAGTGAATACCATCGCTTCTCAGTGATGTACTTGGAAGCCCCAATCCATTCATTTTAGTGATGTGTTCTTTTTTTTTTTTTTGTGGTACGCGGGCCTCTCACTGTTGTGGCCTCTCCCATTGCGGAGCACAGGTTCCGGACGCACAGGCTCAGCGGCCATGGCTCACAGGCCCAGCCGCTCTGCGGCATGTGGGATCTTCTCGGACCGGGGCATGAATCCGTGTCCCCTGCATCAGCAGGTGGACTCTGAACTGCTGCGCCATCAGGGAAGCCCTAGTGATGTGTTCTTAAAGCTAAAATAATGTCTTCTTTTATTTTTTCTTCTTTCCAAGAATATTTTAATATTTGGGGACGTAGCTTGATTATGCAAAAAAGATCTTGCATATCTTGATTATGCAAAAAACATCAATGGGGCAAACAAATAATGCTGGTGCAGAGAAAAACTGAACTTGAAATTAGTAAATTAATCTAATTTGGTGGCAGGCACTGGGCTAGGTTACTGGGGCTGCAGCGGGGCATTAGACAGACAAGTTTCCTGCTTTCAGACAGCAGCAGGGCTTACCTTGTTTTAGTGCGCTTTGCTTTATTGCACTTCACAGACACTGCATCTTTTACAAATTGAGGGTTGGCAAACCTGCCTCAAGCAGGTCTATCAGTACTGCTTTTCCAACAGGATCTGCTCACTTTGTGTCTCTGTGAGACACAAATGTTTTCTTTATGATATTTGTTATGGTGATCTATGATCAGTGATCTTTTTTTTTTTTTTTTTTTTCTTTTTTGCGGTAGGCGGGCCTCTCACTGTTGTGGCCTCTTCCGTTGCGGAGCACAGGCTCCGGACGCGCAGGCTCAGCGGCCATGGCTCACGGGCCCAGCCGCTCTGCGGCACATGGAATCTTCCCGGATCGGGGCACGAACCCGCGTCCCCTGCAGCAGCAGGAAGACTCTCAACCACTGCGCCACCAGGGAAGCCCGATCAGTGATCTTTGATGTTACGATTGCAAAAAGATGGTGACTTGCTGAAGGCTCAGATGACGGTTAGCATTTTTTAGCAATAAAGTATTCGTTAATTAAGGTATGTACATTGTTTTTTTGTTTGTTTGTTTGTTTTAGGTAAGAAGTGGATTTATTTAGAGAGAAACACACTCCACACACAGAGTGTGGGCCATCCCAGAAGGTGAGAAAGGCCAGTACATTGTTTTTTTAGACATAATGCTATTGTACACTTCATAGGCTACTGTAGAGCGCAAACATAACTTTACATGCACTGGGAAAACAAAAAAAACTTGTGTGGCTCATTTTATTGTGGTGGACTGGAGCTGAACCTGCAGTATCTCCAGGTATGCCTGCACCTCCTAGTAGGGTGAATCCCTCAATTAGCAAAGAAACAAATAACTACAAAAGGTGATTTCAGATCGTGATAAGTACAGTGGAGGAAATAAGGCAAGGATGAAGTGACAGAAGGGCTTGGGGGGGTGGGGTCTACTTCCCACTGAGTGTTCAGAAAAGACCTCTCCCACAAGGTAGCATTTGAGCTGGATTTGAATGATAGTCACCAGCAATGTAGAGAGCTGGGGGCTGACTATCCTAGCTAGTGGGAAAAGTACATGCTCCATCCTGATGCAGCAACACACCTAGCACAGCCAGAAAAAACAGCAATTGGTAGGAGTTGAGATCAGGAGAAGCAGGCAAGAGCCAGACCATACAAGAGATCTAGACCAGTATAAGGAATCTGGATTTTAAGTACAATGGGAGGCATGGGAATTTTATATTTTTAATTTTTTTATTATTATTATTTTGGCTGCGTTGGGTCTTTGTTGCTGCGCACAGGCTTTCTCTAGTTGCAGCGAGAGGGGGCTACTCTTCATTGCGGTGCGTGGTCTTCTCATTGCAGTGGCTTCTCTAGTCCTGGAGCATAGGCTCTAGCCGCACAGGCTTCAGTAGTTGCAGCACGTGGGCCCCAGGGCACGCGGGCTTCAGTAGTTGTAGTGTGCGGGCTTAGTTGCTCCGCGGCATGTAGGGTCTTCCCGGACCAGGGATCGAACCTGTGTCCCCTGCATTGGCAGGCAGATTCTTAACCACTGCACCACCAGGAAAGTCCCTTTTTATTATTTTTTAAAATTTGTATTTATTTATTTATTTTTGGTCATGTGGGATCTTAGTTCCCTGACCAGAAATCAAACAAACCCATGCCCCCTGTAGTGGAAGTGCAAAGCCCTAACCACTGCACTGCCAGGGAATTCCCAGCCCTGGGAATTTTAAAGCACAGGAATAACACATGCATGTTTATAAGCTTTTACAGTCTCTTAGAATCATAACTCTTCAGAACTTGAAGGGATTTTAGAGATTACTTGGTAAAGTTTTACTTACATATGGAGAAAAATTAAATCTCACAGGAGGTAGATGATGGATCTAAGGCCATACAGATAGTGCAGGTAGAGAGCTAGGACTCGTCCCAATCCTGGCTCCAGAACCAGTGTTCTTTCTACTCTAGTACTTGGCCTTGTCATCATAAGCTGGTACTGATGAGGAAGAATTCAGGACTTTTGGGTCTCTTTGAAAAACTGTTCCTAAGCTACAAGATGATCTATTAACAGGAATGCTGTAGTCATTAAGCTTTAAAACCAATTAGTGCAAAATCCTTGCTAATGTCCTGGGAAAAGTCAATACTAAATTGGGGTGTCAATTGCACCATTGTCCCAGGAACCCAATGACTGCTCAGTAAGCTCATCTACCTACTATTCCAATCGCCTAACATCCTGGAATCAGAATTTTGTAACGAAATGGACCTTTGTGTTCATTTAGCCTAATCTTTTTAACAAGTAAATTGATTTACCTGTGTTCCTCTCTGAGGACTCTCAGTGGTTTTTTCCTTTTTAATAAAATACCGTCTACTTATTTACATATTATTTACACTGCAAATCTGAGTTTGAGATGCTCAGGATATTTGTTGGTGGCGGTAGGAGTGCTTCGTTTGAAATGTCATTAAACCTGGCTGATTCATTTATTAGGAAACAATTTAATGAGCACATACTATGTGCTTACAGTCTAAATCTAAGGGATACAGGGGTGAATGAGACAGAGGATGTCTCTGCCATCACGAAGCCTGTGCTATTTTCCATTGAGTTTATCAGTTAAAGAAACCTAGAGGGTCAAGATAAGGGGAATGTAAGTGTCAGAAGTTTTCACAGCCATTTGGATTAGCATCAGATAGCCAGGAACCCAAATATGCCATAGCTGTAGCCAGCATGATGGCTGCTATAAGCTCAAAGCTAGATTCTTAATGTCCTAATTATGCGACTGCAATAAGAATATTGCTATTTTTATAGTCCATTTATAGTTCACAATACACTTAGACATACTCTTTTCATTAATTTGACAAGCATTTTTTGTGCACCTATTATATACTGATAGGCACCAGAGGCCCAAAGGTAAACAAGGTAGGCACAGTCTTTGCCTTCAGGAAGCATAGATAAAGCTGGGAATAAGATGCTAATCAAGTAACTGAAAGAGCCATGAGGGGTGTGTGTGTGTGTGTGTGTGTGTGTGTGTGTGTGTGTGTGTGTGTGTGAGATGGAGGCACCTGATGGGGGACATACTCTGGTTTGAGGGAAGTGAGAGTGAGAGGAATCTTCTTTGAGGAAGTAACAATGTTTCAGTTGAGACCTGAGGGATGGGTAGAAATGAACTGGGTAGAAGGAACAGAAAGGCAGAGAGAGAAGGAGGGGGCCCCAGGCAGAATGAAGAGTATATTAGGGTATCTAAGGCAGGATGGAGCTTGGAGGGTTCCAGAAGGGACAAAATACCAGTATGTCTGAAGCTTAGCACAAGAGGGTTCAAGGTAAAGCTGGAGAGGAAGCCCGTTCCTGGCAATGCAGGGTATATGGCAACAGTTGTGTACCTTGTCCTGATAACAAAGGGAAGCCTTTGATAAGTTTCAAGGAAGTAAGTGAGCTCCTGAAATTTGCATTTACTAAATAATTGTCATTGCTGTGAAGAATGGATCCAGTGTTGGAGACTGGTTAGAAGACTGCTGTTGCATTCCAGGTGGAAGATGATTGTCTAGGCCAGAGAAATGGTGGTGAAATGGAAAAAAGTAGACCTGAGTGAAAGTTTTTTTGGCTTTGGAACAGCAAGAAGTAGATCTGGAGATACCGTAAAGAAGATCTCCCAGACTTCTGGCTTGAGCAGCTGGGTGAATGGTAATAATGCTGTTCAGTAAGACAGAAAACATTGTAAGAGGATGTGACAGAGAAATAGGGGCAAAAAGAGGACTTTTCCTTATTTTTCATCTCAACAACCCTGTTACATAGGTATTACTTTGGAGATTTAAAAAGGGATGAAAGGAAGACTCAAGGTCACACAAACAGTAAGTGGTGGGGCTGTGATCTCAACTTTTCTTTTGACACCAAGTCTCATGCTTTTTTCTACTATACCACATCTTGTTTAATCTTGATATCAATTGCAGAAATTCCTCTGTGGCAGAGAAAGATTTCAGGGGAAAAGAGGGATGTCTGGGAGACCAGAGTTGGGGAAGGGAATTTCTTGCTCCAGGATTCAGAGGACAGTCAGGGCTGTGCAGGGTGCTGGGCCAATTGAGGGACATTTCAAAATCCCACAAAGATCAAGACTTTGGGGCCAGAAGCAGGCACTGAACTTACAGTGTAGAGACTGGAATCTGGAAGCCAAGAAGGATAAGAACGAGGAACACATGTTGTAAAGAAATAGGAACTGGTCCAGGGATACGGCCCAGGGAAGCCACAGCTCTCTGGACTTGCTTCTGCATCCTGGCAGAGGTCATCAAAAGTCGTGAGCACCTGCACAACTCACAGGCCTCACTATCCCTTTCAGTCACTCCAGCTGCCCAACCAGTGCAGGCTTGGGAAGGAATGTGCTCCCCAGGACCTCCTTACCATGGGATGGTCATCAGACTTGTTCTAGGAGAAGACTATTCTATTTACATATTGGCAGTTTTCCTTCTATCTTAAATTGTTGTTGAATCTTTTACGACACTTCAAGTATGTCTTGGACCTCCAATAGACTGTAAGTGTCTTAAGGGCAAAAGGCTGTGCATTATGATTTGTATCCTTCACTTGTTCATGGCTGCAATATTTATTGAGCATCTCTTTTGTCAGGCACTGTGGTAGGAGCAGCGATTCGGCAAAGAACAAGACAGATAAAGTCCCTATCTCATAGAACTTATCTTTAATAAGAAGAAATAAGACTATAAAAAAGCATCGAACTAAACGGACAGCGTTATTTCAGATAACAAAAATTGCTAAATAATAAAACAAAGTGACATGAGTGAGAGTAAATTGGGGAGAGGCAACTCTTTATAGGGTGGTCAGAATGGTTTTGACAAAGAAACAGCCATGGGGAAGCTGAGAAGCAAAGTGCTACATGCAGGAGAAACAGCAGGGGCAAAAGCCCTGAGGCAGGGACAAGATTGGTCTGTCCCAGGATCATAAGGAGGGCTTGTGTGGATAAAGTGTGGAGAAAAGGCAGCATTTAAGGAGATGGGATCTCAGATGTGGACAGAGGCCAGATAGGTCATAGAAGGCTCAGTGGCACTCAGTGAAGAGTTTCGATTCCATTCCAAGTATAAAGGAAATCCATGGGGACAGGTAGAGAGGGGTTAAGGAAGAGAGTGACATGATCTGATTTATGTTCTAAGATAACCATTTTATCTGCTTTAAGGAGTATGGATTTAAATGAGTGGAAACAGGGAAACAGGCTATTGTGGTTATATAGACCAGAGATGACAGGCCAGGACTAAAAAGGTGGCCATGGAGATAAAGGGAAGTAGTCACATTTGAGATATATTTTGGAAGAGAGCCCAAAGTGTAAAGAAATCTTTATTATTATTATTTTTTTATTTCAGGGTTAAAAGATAACTAACTCCAAGACATCTTATTTTTACAGCTTTATTGAGATATAATCTGTATACCAAAAAATTCATCCATTTAGTGTCTTCAAACCAATGTTTTTTTAGTATATTTACAGAGTTGTGCAACAATGATCATAATTTTAGAGCATTTTCATCTTCCAAAAAGGGACCTCATGCCTATTAGCAGTCATTTCTCAGTTCCCTCCACCCAGCAGCCCTAGTGTATTACCAGGAACTTGATAGCTTAAAACAACAGAAACTTATTTTCTCACAGTTCTGGAAGCCAGAAGTGAAAAATCAAGCTGTCAGCAGGACTGTGCTCCCTCTGAAAGCTCTAGTGGAGAATCCTTCCCTACCTCTCTGGCTTCTGGCAGCTTCGGGCATTCCTTGGCTTATGGCTGCATCACTCCAATCTTTGCCTCCATCTTCACATGGCCTTCTCCTCTCTTCCATGTCTTCTCTTCTTGTCTTATAAAGACAATTGTCATTGGATTTAGGGCCCACCTGGGGAATCTTGGATGATTTCATCTCAAGATCCTTAATTACATCTGCAAAGACCCTTTTCCAATAACATCATGTTCATAGATTCCGGGGATTAGGACACAGCCATATCTTTCTAGGGGCCATCATTCAACACAGGACACCTAGGCAATCACTACTCTATTTTCTATCTCTATAGATTTGCCTATTACAGGCATTTCACATTTAGGATTTTGACCCAAGAATTTGGATGGATAGTAGTGATGCTTATCTAGGGCTAGATTGGGGATAAATGGTGTAGAATCATGAGTTCTTTGCCTTTGTCACATTTGAGATGCATATTGGACGTCCAACTAAAGATGTCATGTAAACAGTTAAATACATGAGTCTGGACATGTTAGTCTGAAGACAGAGATGTGGGAATCATTGGCCCATAGATGGCATTTATAACTATGGGACTGAATGAGATCACCTAAGATGCAAGTGTAGGTAGAAAGAGAAATAAAGAAATAAACTGAGGAGAAATCCCTAGAACAAGCCAGGGTAATGCAGAGGAACTTTTAAAGAAGACTTAGAAGAAGGAACTGCCAGTGAGATGGTAGGAAAACCAGAAGAGTGTTTTCCCAGATGTCAAAAAAAAGGGAACTCCCTGGAGATTCAGTGGTCAGCACTCCGCGCTTCCACTGCGGGGGGCACAGGTTCAATCCCTGGTCGGGGAACTAAGATCCCTCATGTCACCCTGCGCGGCCAAAAAAAAAGAGCATTTCTAGAATAAGAGGGTAGTTCATTACTGCACATACCTTTGAGATTTGAAGAAAATCAGTACAAAGAAGTGAACACTGGATTTGTCAACACTGCCCTTATCATCAGATAAAAGCAGTTTTCATGCTGTGGTGGCGGTGGAGGTCTAACCGAGAGGGTTAAAGAGTAAACGGGAAGTGAGGAAGTGGAGATGCTGACCACAAACACCTCTGTCAGAAGTTCTGCCCTGAAATGAAACAGAAAAATGGGGCAGTAGCTATAAATAAGTGTGTTCAAGAGATCTGATTTGTTTAAAGATGCAAGATAATGGAAGGTGCTTTTATGCTTTGATCCAGTAGGGAGAACTTAAAGATGAAAGAGACTGGGGGTTAATTCTAGCAGTAGTCTACCGGAGTAGGAAAGCTCCATAGACCACACCTCTGATGAGAGCAGGAACCCCTCATCTATTGTAAAGGGAGAGAAGGCCCAGAAACGGGCACAGGTAACGAAGGTTATGATACTCCCCAGCCACATGTGGCTTCTTAGGAGCTGGCACGGATATCTGGCAAATATTTGAGTTTAGCCAGTTGACAATTTGCCAAATAAGGAGGATGGAGAGAGAGGGAGGTAAGCAAGTTAATAGTGTTCCAAAGGGAGTCATTATAACGCCATGTAATGTAAGATGGGCTCAAAGGGAAGGGAGGACACAAGGATTGCTGGATAATAAAAAAATAGGAGAGTCAATGGATTAAAGGTCCCCATAGGGTCAAACAACTATAGTGAGGAGAAGTAAGAATAAGAGTATCTGAAAGGGTAGAAAGTGATGATCAGAGAGGGAAGTGCATTAATTGAACATTGAGGTATTGACACTATTTGTGATGTCCAAGCCAGGTATGACCATGGGGATTAGTGGCTGAAGAAAGGGGGAGCAAAGAATCATGGGAGGGAGATGAGGTCATAGATCTGCAAGGTCAGAATGCCTAGTACAGTGCTAAGCAGAGAGGAGGATGCCAATAAATAGTTGCAAGCGGCAAAGACGGAAATACATTAATCCTTTCTAACATTTATTGTGTTACGGTTGGTCTTAATGGACCCTGTATTTAGTGTATTATCTTACATAACTTTTCCTCAAGTGATATATTTTCCAATGCCTCAGGGACAATATTACACGGAGAAATCATCTGGGATAGTTTAAAAGGGTAATGATAAGGGGAAACTCAAACTGGAGATTAATAAAGTCATTAAATGTGAAGCTAGTCAGGCAACAGATAATTTACTGAGGGAAATTGCTGCTGGAGCTATCAAGAAAAGAAATAGACTTTTTGATTTTGAGAGACTTTGAAACTTACACAAAGACATGTCTGTGCCTGAAGCTGGCTGGGTTTCTGAGGGGAAAAACCTTGAACTCTAGAATCACAGAGACCAGAGGTTTGAATCCTGTCCATCATTTATTAGCTGTATGACCTTAGGCAAGTTACTTAACCTGTCTGAACATCTGGTTTCTCATTTGAAAAGTGAGGATTAAAATTAGTTCCTACCACATAGGATTTTTAATAAAGATAAAGAGAGGTAACCTATATTAAAGGTTTAGCACAGTACCTGGACCCTGGTAAGCACTCAAGAGCTATAATCATCATGATTATTATTATCTATAAACTGGAGATAACAAAAGCTACTTTTGCGAGGCTAAGAGGATTAAATGAGATGAAGTATGCAAAGTACGTAGCACATGTGGTGTCTTCCATGTGGTGAATACTAAATAATGATTACATATTACTATGAAACTGATCAGCAGGCCTAATTATTTAACTTTACAGCAACTGGGAAGTGTGGAGGAAGAAATAACTTAAATTTTGCTTACATTCATCAAATAAGCTGTATTGAGTTTTGCTTATGTGGATTAAATGGTTTTCTCTACTTGGGGGATTTTCAAGCAGTCTCCATTTTATTTTATTTTAGCAATATACCACCTTTTTAAATCCATTCATCTGTTCATGGACACTTTGGATGTTTTCATATCTTGGCTATTGTGAATGATACAGCAATGAACATGGGAGAGCAGATATCTCTTCAAGATACTAATTTCATTTCCTTTGGATATATACCAAGAAGTGGGATTGCTAGATCATATGGTATTTAGTTTTATTTTTAACTTTTTGAGGAATATTCATACTGTTTTCATAATTGTTGTACCAGTTTACATTCCCATCAACAGTGTAGGAGGGTTCCCTTTTATGCAACCATTGCCAACACTTGTAACCTCTTGTCTTTTTGGTACTAGCCATGCTAACAGGTGTGAGGTGATATCTCACTGTGGTTTTGATTTGCATTTCCTTGATGATTAGTGATATTTAATGCCTTCTCATATAACTATTGGTCATTTGAATGTCTTCTTTGGGAAAATGTCTCTTCAGGTCCTTTACCCATTTTTTAATCTTTTTAATATTTTTGCTATTGAGTTGTAAGAGTTATTTATGTATTTTGGTTATTAACCCCTTATCAGATGTATAGTTTGCAAATACTTTCTCACATTCTGCAAGTTGCCTTTTCATTTTGTTGATTGTTTCCTATGCTGTACAGAAGCTTTTTAGTTTGGTATAATCCCACTTGTTTTCTTTTTGCTTTTGTTGCCAGTGCTTTTGGTGTCACATCCAGAAAATCATTACCAAGATCAGTGTCAAGGAGCTTACTCCCTGTTTTCTTCTAGAAATTTTATGGTTTCAGGACTTACACTTAAGTTTTTAATTCATTTTTAGTTGATTTTTGTGTAATGGTTGAATTTCATTCTTTTTTTTTTTTGCGGTATGCAGGCCTCTCCCATTGTGGAGCACAGGCTCCGGACGCAGGCTCAGCGGCCATGGTTCACAGGCTTAGCCGCTCCGCGGCATGTGGGATCTTCCCAGACCAGGGCACGAACCCGTGTCCCCTGCATCGGCAGGTGGACTCTCAACCACTGCGCCACCAGGGAAGCCCTGAATTTCATTCTTTTGAATGTGGATATACAGTTTTCCCAACACCATTTATTAAAAGAGACTATTCTTTCCTCATTGTGTATTCTTGTCAAATATTATATGTACATGCATGGGCATATTTCTTGGCTCTCTATTCTGTTCTTTTGGTTTATGTGTCTGTTTTTAGGCCAGTACTATACTGTTTTGATTACTATAGCTTTGCAATATAGCTTGAAATCAGGAAGTGTAATGCCTTCAGCTGTTTTTTTTGCTCAAGACTACTCTGGCTATTCAAGGTCTTCTGTGGTTCCACATGCATTTTAGGATTTGCATTAAATCTAAAGATGGCTTTGGGGAGTATGGACATTTTAACGATGTTAATTCTTCCAATTCATGAACATGGTATATTTTTCCATTTATTTGTGTCTTCTTCAGTTTCTTTCATCAATGTCTTATGGTTTTCATTATATAGCTCTTTCAGCTAATTGGTTAAATTTATCCTAAGTATTTTATTGTTTTTGGTACTACTGTAGATAAAATTGCTTTCTTAATTTTTTCCCAGATAGTTTATGTTAGTGTATAGAAATGCAACTGGTCTTTGCATATTGATTTTGTATCCTGCAACTTTACTGAATTCATTTATTAGTTCTAATTTTTTGGTGGAGTCTCTAGGGTTTTCTTCTTTTTTTTAAAATACATCTTTATAGGAGTATAATTGCTTCACAATGCTGTGTTAGTTTCTGTTGTACAACAAAGTGAATCAGCCATATGCATACATATATCCCCATATCCCCTCCCTCTTGAGCCTCCCTCCCTCCCTCCCCATCCCACCCCTCTAGGTTGTAGCAAAGCACTGAGCTGATCTCCCTGTGCTATGCTGCTGCTTCCCAGTAGCTATCTATTTTACATTTGGTAGTGTATATATGTCGATGCTACTCATATGAATCATGTCATCTGCAAACAGAGACAATTTAAGTTCTTCCTTTTCAATTTGTTTTTTTTGTTTGGTTGGTTTTTGTTTTGTTTTGTTTTTTGTTGTTATTCTTCCTTTCCAATTTGGATGCCATTTTTTTTCTTGCCTAATTACTCTAAGATTTCCAGTACTACATTGAATAGAAGTGGTGAGAATGGGCACCCTTGTCTTATTCCTGATCTTAAAGGAAAAGCTTTCAGCTCTTCACCATTGAGTATGATGTTGTGGTTTTGTCATATATGGCCTTTGTTATGGCACAGTCCTTCTATACCTAATTTGTTGAGAATTTTTATCACAAAAGGCTGTTGAATTTTGTGAAATGCTTTTTCTGAATCTATTTAGACTACCATATGGTTTTTATCCTTCATTCTGTTAATGTGGCAGATCACATTTATTGATTTGTGTATGTTGAACCGAACCATCCTTGCATCTCAGGGGTAAATCTCACTTGATTATGGTGTATGATCCTTTTAATGTGCTATTAAATTTGGTTTGCTAGTATTTGTGGAGTATTTTTGCATCTAAGTGCATCAAGAACATTGGCCTGTAATTTTCTTTTCTTGCAGTGTCCTTAACTTGCTTTGGTATGAGTTTAATGATGGCCTAGTAAAATGAGTTTGAGTGGACTCTCATCATTTTTTTTTTTTTTTTGCGGTATGCAGGTCTCCCACTGTTGCAGCCTCTTCCATTGCGGAGCACAGGCTCCGGATACGCAGGCTCAGCAGCCATGGCTCACGGGCCTAGCCGCTCTGCAGCATGTGGGATCTTCCCGGACCAGGGCACGAACCTGTGTCCCCTGCATCGGCAGGCGGACTCTCAACCACTGTGCCACCAGGGAAGCCCTCTCTCATCATTTTTAATAAGCACCCCCAGCTCTGTCCGATTCGAAAGCTAGTGAGTGCTCTTGGCAACTGCTTAACACAGTTCTCACTACTGATGATAAAAACGAAGCTATCATTTACGGAGTGTATATGATGTATTCCAGGCATTCAGCAAAACTCTTTGTGTACATTACCAGCATACCTCAGAGATATTACGGGTTCGGTTCCAGACCATCAAAATAAAGCAAATATTGGGAATTCCCTGGCGGTCCAGTGGTTAGGACTCCATTGTTTCACTGCCAAGGGCCTGGGTTCAATCCTCGGTCAGGGAACTAAGATCCCACAAGTCACGTGGTGTGGCCAAATAAATAAATAAAGCAAATATTGCAATAAACCAAGTCACACAAATGTTTTGGTTTCCCAGTACATATAAAGGTAATGTTTACACTATACTGTAGTTATTAAGTGTGCAGTAGCATTATGTCTATGAAAACAATGTACATAGCTTAATTAAAAAATACTTTATTGCTAAAAAATGCTAACCATCATCTGAGCCTTCAGTGAGTAGTAGAAACATCAAAGATCAGTGAGCACAGAACACCATAAAAAATAATAATAATGAAAAAGTTTGAAATATTGCAAGAATTACCAAAATATGACACAGAGACATGAAGTGAGCAAATGCTGTTGGAAAAATGGTGCCGATAGACTTGCCTGACGCAGATTTGCCACAAACCTTCATTCGTAAAAAATGCAGTATCTTCAAAGCTCAGTAAAGCAAAGTACAAAACATGAGGTCTGCCTGTATCTCACTTAAGTATATGAACGGCTTTGGAGGGTAGGTAACATTATTGTCTGAATTTTGCCAAGAAGGAAATTGAGGAAAGAAGGCTCAAAGGGGCTAATTGGTCCAAGGATATGCAGTCCTTAAGGGGCAGAGTCAAGATTTTGGCCAAGGTTAATCTGACTTCAATACCTCTGTTCTTAACCTTTATTTACATGGTGGCTACAATAACGGGTTATGGCTTCTCAATTTTAATAGGACCTTTCAGTTCCCCCACCCTCTATCTTTTCCTTAATGATAATATATTTTCCTATCTTTCTGGCACCTGAGGTTTGAAGTCAGCTGGTCTAATTATGATAATAGTTCCTAAGATCACTGCTCTTTTTTGCCTTTCAGATGACAGTATATCGTAAAATCAAATATTGATTGGCTGAATGGTGGTTACCAGGGAATGCGGGGAGAGGAATAGGGGAGTTGTTCAATGGGTATAAGGTTACAGTTACACAAGATGAGTAAGTTCCAGAGATCTTCTGTACAACATAGTGCCTGTGGTTAACAATGAGGTATCATGTGCTTAAAATCTGTTAAGAAGGTAGATCTCATGTTAGGTGCTCTTACCAAGAACCAAAACCAAAACAAAGGGACACAAGGAAACTTTTGGAGGCAATGGATATGTTTATTACCTTGATTTCGCTGATGGTACCATGAGTGTATAAATTTCTCTAAACTTACCAAATGATATACATTAATTATGTGCAAATTTTTTGTATACCAGTTATACCTCAATAAAGCAGGAAAAATACTGATTGGCTACTTCATTTAAAAGTTAACAAATGGGGACCTACCTGGCAGTCCAGTGGCTCCATGCTCCCAATGCAGGGGGCCTGGGTTCGATCCCTGGTCAGGGAACTAGATCCCACACACATGCTGCAACTAAAGAGCCCACATGCCATGCCACAACTAAGGATCCCGCATGTCACAACTGAGAACCAGCACAGCCAAAATAAATGAATAAATATTTTTTTTAAAAATTCAACAAATGTATTGAGTGTGTATAGGTACAGGATACCATGCTTGCTGTTCAGGGTAAACAAAGATGAATTAGACAGGGAAGTTGCTTGTAAGTGAGGCACCCCATGTACTAGAACACAAGGACTTCTTTCAGAGAAAGTGATGAGGGGCTTCAGAAAAGGAGCTCATGCCTTCCTGGAAAGCATCTCCAAGAGCACCTCAGGCATGGGAAGTCATTAGAGCTGGGCCTTGAAGACTGGGAAAGACTGGACACTTAGAGAAAATGAGCATGAAGGTGCTGCAAGCAGAGGTGACAACATGAACATAGGCATGGAGAGAATTCTTGGCAAGTACCAAAGGAGTGTTTGGCTCAAGAAAGGGGAAGTAATGAGAGATGTGGCTGGAAAAGCAATTTCTAGTAAGACCAGGAAGTCCATTAGTTAATAAGGGGATGTACTGGAGGTGGAGATTAGAGGCTTAGAGAGGGAGTTAGTCCCATAGTGACATAAACAAATCCTGATGGCTTAAACTCTGTCAGGGTCGGCCAGGGTGGAAATGAGGAGCTAAAAACATTTAACAGGTAGAATGTATAGCATTTGGCAAGGACATGTTAGAAGTGAAAGAGAAGGTCACAGACGGTTCAAATTTTGAGTTTGAGTTGGGAAGGTATACAAAGGAAATACAGTAGGAGGAATGGGTGTCAAAGGCAAGATGATATTTTGGGGACAGGTTAAGAAATAATAGCCAGAAACCATTTTAATAATTAAAAGCACAAAAAAATGTTCTGAATCCTAAAACTGTACATGAATATCCTAGACAGGTGGATTACACATGTGGGCCCAAAGGAGCAATGTGCAGGGTCATTAAAACACAAATCACAGGCAGCATACCTTTGACCTAGCTAAGCTAACAGACTAGCTGTTAAAGACATTAAACATCTGATTAACAACATTTGACTGCCTTTTAGAATTCATCTCCACTCACCTCAGCTTCTCTTCTTAACCCACTATAATCTGACCTCAGGTCCCAGCACTTAACTGAAATTGCATGGCAAAAGTTTATCAATGATTTTCTCATTGCAAATCCAAAAAGCACTTAAAAATTATTTTTGTCAAAGTTGTATTTAGTTATAAAAGTCATAGAGTTCTACACAGTTTATATTCTATTGATATATATTTTTTAAAAAAAAGCAGTTTCCAACGCTGCATCTCCCTATTTTCAATTTTTATTTCACAAAGATAACCACTGGACTTCCCTGGCTGTCCAGTGGTTAAGACCCCATGCTTCTGGGACTTCCCTGGTGGTGCAGTGGTTAAGAATCTGCCTGCCAATGCAGGGGACACGGATTCGATCCCTGGTCTGGGAAGATCCCACATGCCGCGGAGCAACTAAGCCCGTGCACCACAACTACTGAGCCTGCGCTCTAGAGCCCATGAGCCACGACTACTGAAGCCCGCATGCCTAGAGCCCATGCTCCGCAACAAGAGAAGGCACCGCAGTGAGAAGCCTGCGCACCGCAATGAAGAGTAGCCCCTGCTCACTGCAACTAGAGAAAGCCCACGCGCAGCAATGAAGACTCAACGCAGCCAAAAATGAAAAAAAAAAAAAAAAAAGACTCCATGCTTCCAATGCAGGGGGCGCGGGTTCGATCTTTGGTCTGCCCCAAGGTGTGGGGGAAAAAAAAAAGGCAACTATTTTCAATTCTTTTAGAACTCTCTTCTGGGTACATATTAAGATTATGCCTATTATTTCTTCATTTTTTTGGCTTTCTTACTGTGTTGGCTATCTCCCATTTGTCCTTTGGATCTACTCTGTACCCTTCTCCTTGCTCTCTGTTCAGAGAAACTCACCTGTATGGACCACATCAATGGGTTGATGAATGGGCCCTTTGACTTCCAGACGAGTTTGTTTTTCCCCAGCTGGGAGAACCTGGAGAGATCAGAGAGACAGAGGAAAGACAGTGAGAGCAGAACATTTATTCCCCTGTTTCCCTCCTTGACCATCTAATCTAGCCGGCTGTGTCCTCAACAGGAGGTCACTGCTTCTCTCAGGGAGGCCTTTTCTATGTGACTCTCATTCTAGACTGTGGTCCCCATGCACTCCACTCATCCCTGTGAGCCTAGGGTTGGTGACAGTGCAATTTCTTCTAAGCCCTGGGTGACTGCACTATCTCTTGGGGCTCCCCTACACCCATACCTTTGCAAATAAACCCTCCACAGATGACCCTATTTAGAGAGTACTACCACCCGTGTCCTATGGTGATGCTGACATGCTTACTATGCAAGATAAGGATTTAGCTTTTCTACTCCCACTTCCTTGCCCTACAGCACCTATACAGATAAACAAGCAAACACACTTCTTATTATGTTTGTGTCTCCCACAAATTCATATGCTTAGGCTCAACTCCAATGTGATAGTATCTGGAGATGAGGTTTGGGGGAGGTAAGTAGGATTAGATGAGATCATGAGGGTGGGGCCCTCATGATGGGATAAACACCGTTATAAGAAGAGACACCAGAGGGCTTTGTCTCTCCCACACCTGCAAAAAGAAGAGGGTATGTGGGGTTTCCTTGGTGGCGCAGTGGTTAAGAATCCGCCTGCCAATGCAGGGGACACAGGTTCGAGCCCTGGTCTGGGAAGATCCCACATGCCACGGAGCAACAAAAGCCCGTGAGCCACAACTACGGAGCCCACATGCCACAACTACTGAAGCCTGTGTGCCTAGAAACTGCTCTGCAACAAGAGAAACCATCGCGGTGAGAAGCCCATGCACCGCAACAAAGAGTAGCCCCTGCTCTCTGCAACTAGAGAAAAGCCCACACGCAGCAAGGAAGAACCAACACAGCCAATAAATAAATAAATAAATAAATATATTTTTAAAGAAGAGGTTATGTGAGCACAGAGCTAGATGGTCGCTGCATACAAGTCAAGAGAAGAGGCCTCAGAATGAAATCTACCTTGCTGACACCTTCATCCTGGACTTGCTGCTTCCAGAACTGTGGGAAATAAATTCCTACTATTTAAGCCATGCAATCTATGTATTTTGTTATGGCACCCTGAATTGACTAAGACCTTTCCCCTGGCGCCCATCTGCCTAGTTTAGATATATCATCATTTTTGGTTAGATAAGTGTTCTGTATTATTATAATTCTGTAAATACTATTTACCTGAGACTTTTAAATTTATTACAATTTCTCCCTAATATAATTTATTACTAGTTAATAATTGCCTCAGTTGTTTGCTTAGTTTTCAATCACTAGTCCATTCCCAAACTTCCTCCCGTAAGCGTTAACTCTCCTTTAATATTTCAAATACATCAGAAAAATTCATTAAGTCCACCTCTTTGTTAGAAGCCCACCTCCCAGAACCTTCCATTGCTTTGCTCCCCCACAGACTAGCTGCTCTCTAGACCTGCCATCCTGTGACTTCCCACTTCCTGGATCTCTTGGTTTATCCCTTCAATTTGATGGAGTGCATCTTCCAGTTTCTTCCTGATATGATATATGGGACAGAAATATTTTACGACGTTCATGTCTGAAAAGGTTATAATCTACCCTCACACTAGACTGCTGGATATAGAATTCTAGAATTCTAGATTGGAAATAACTTCCCTCAGAATTTTAAAGTTATTTCTCTGTTGACTTCTAGTCTCCAGCATTGCTGTTGAGAGTCTGAAGCCATTCTTATGGGATTATTTTTATTGAACTTCCCTTGACAACCATTGACTTTGATGCTGGGAACTTTCAGAATCTGTTCTCGGTTCCTAGTGATCTGAAATGTCATGATGACAGGCTCTGGAGTGGGTCTTCTTTTTATCTAGTATTCTGAGCCCTCGATGAACTCTTGATCTGGGAACAAATGACCTTCACTTTGGGGAAATTTCCTTCAGATTTTTTTTTAATTAATTAATTAATTTTTGGCTGTGTTGGGTCTTCGTTGCTGCGTGCGGGCTTTTCTCTAGTTGCGAAGAGTGGGGGCTACTCTTTGTTGTGATGCTTCGGCTTCTCATTGGGGTGGCTTCTCTTGTTGTGGAGCATGGGCTCTAGGTGCGTGGGCTTCAGTAGCTGTGGTTCATGGGCTCAGTAGTTGTGGCTCGCGGGTTCTAGAGCACAGGCTCAGCAGTTGTGGCACATGGGCTTAGTTGCTCCACAGCATGTGGATCTTCCCGGACCACGTCTCGAACCCGTGTCCCCTGCATTGGCAGGCAGAGCAGATTCTTAACCACTGTGCCACCAGGGAAGTCCCTCCTTCAGATATTTCTTTGACAATTTTCTCCCTTACATTTTCAAAACTACTTTATCTTCTTTAACTCTCTTGCACCTCCTGACCTGATTCTATAATTTTGTCACTTGTCTTCTATTTTGTTATATTATCTATCATATAGATATGATAAAGTTTTTTCTTGGTGTTATCTTCCAATCTTTTTGCTACATTTCTCACTTTGTCATACTTTAAATTTTCAAGTAAGATTTTTTGTTTTGTTTTTTAATTGTTTTCAATTTAAAAAATTTTTGGCTGCACCGCGTGGCATGTGGGATCTTAGTTCCCTGACCAGGGCTCAAACCTGTGCCCCCTGCATTGGAAGCTTAGAGTCTTAACCACTGGACTTCCAGGGAAGTCCCTTTTGTTTTCTGAATGTTCCTACTTTTATAGACTCCTATCTTTCCATAGATGCAGTATCGCTTCTTATTTTGCAAAGATGTTAATGTTACACATTTTCAAAAGTTTTATTTTGCTCCCCGTGTCCTGAGTTCCTTTTTGTTTGTTTTTTTAAGACTATTTTGGTTCTGTCTTTCCATCTTGAAGGCTTTCTTCAGCTGACTAGTGAATTTAGGCTCTTAGCTCATATTTTGTCTTTAAGAATGAGACAACAAAAAGCTAGAAACTGTGACTGGCAGAACTGGTTAACTGGTGGCCTGGTTAATTACGGGGTGGCCCGGCTGCGCTCTTTTATTGGGTTCTCAGAGAGGAATCCTCCAATACTATGGTTAACAGAACGTTGTCGAGGCAGAGCAGGAGAGTGATAAGGGATCCCTGAGTCAGTCTGTGGCATTCACTTAATCTCCTTGTTTGTGGTGTGCTTCCCTTGCCCTCAGGTGCTCCTGGAGCCCCCAAGCCTAGTGTCTCTCCACTAGTAAACTTCTAGATTTCTCCTGGAGTGAGGGAGTGGCCATCTCCCAGCTGCATGGGATCTGGGTTTATAACTGCTCCATTAAAAAATTTTCACCTGGATCTTCTGTTTTCAGCTCAACTCTATCTCTACCTTCAGAGGTACCTGATGCCTCCAATTCCTATACTTTTTTGAGGCTGTTACTAAAATGAAGCTTCTAGGTTGTTCCATTCCAGTTTAGTTTCCACCTCCCTCTGATCAGTCAGGTTAGTTACCACTCCTCTACCTGCTTCCCGCTTGTATTACTGTGTTGATGTCATCTATTCTCCCATTAATTCTGTGCTTTCTTCACCCACTTACAGTCAACGCATCATTTCTGCTGAGTACTATCTTGTCCTTAATTAGCTTGATTTTGCTGCTGTATTTGAAACTGTAGACCACTCATTCTAGAAACTTTATCATCCTTTGGCTTCTGTGGCCACCTGTTTTTTGTTTTGTTTTCCTTTTGCCACATCATCTTACCTTCTTCTCTTGGTTCTTTCTTCTTCCACTGCTTATCCCTTAACTCTTGTTGTTTCCCAGGTCTCTGTCCTCTTACATTTTCATTTACACATTTTCTATCCAGTGCATGGATTTAACCACTTCCTTAATGCTGCTGACTCCCAAATCTATATCTGTGGTCCCAGACCCACATAAAGCTCAGAAACAAGACAAAGGAAACAAGGACCCTGTTTCCCTATATCTTAATCCTAAGGAAAAACAAACACCCTGGAGCCAAAACAGGCGTCCTTTTAGATAAAGAAAATAGAAGGAGTGAAGGGAGGCATTCAATGTAAGAAACAAAGTAGGAGCTGTACCAGTCATGATATGGGAGCTTTTGCCTAAATCACAGTGACTCAACACAAAAACACTTTATCTGTCACACAAAATCTGCTGTGGATTGGGGCAACTCTCCAGGGCAGCTGTCCTCCTATATTGGCTCACTACTTCCTGCCTCTTCCATTTCATGGAACTTCCATTTCAATACATGTTGTGAATCTCACCATGCTAGGAGAGGACAGAGCTGCACAGCTGAGCACAGGCAATTAAGTGCCTGCATCTGGAGGTGAAAATGTGTCAGTCAGGTTTCCATTCATTGGCCAAAGCAAGTCACATGGCCACACCCCCTTCAAGGGGCCAAGGAAGAGCAACCCTCTCACACCCTGAGAATCGATTCTGTTGAACAGTAGTAACTGACAGCAGTGAAAATATTTGGTCTAAAATAGAAAATTCGGCCTTAAACAAAATATCTTTTAACTTTTATACTTCCAGTCCTAGCTTGGTGGCTGGTACAGAGGGGGGAGGGGTCAATATTATTTGAACTTAGGTATGTGTTAGAAGATGACTTAATAAGTCTATTTGAAATGGTTTTCAGAAAAGTCTGAGTTGATGCCTTATTTTCCTTCAAAAACAGGAACATTCAAGAATCCTTCCGCTGATCTTGCTGCTGGGCTCAAAGTTGGAGTAATTTTTCAAAAATAGTTCTTGGGGCATCTAAATACTTGGGAACCTCATTAAGAATTCAAGTTTAAAGTCTGAAGAGAAGGCATTTCATAGCCCTGTTGTTTACATTTACCTTGGTCAACATCCCTACCCAGCCTCAAACACAACGGGCAATCTGGAAGGGGGAAAAGTTACAAAATATTGCCTTGAGTCAGGCAGGGGTGTGTGCATGTGTGTGTGTGTGTGTTGATATGAACAGGTATTATGTGTGCATATGCACTTCTCATGTTGTGTGGACAGATAGTCGTGTTGCCTATAGGTATACTTATGGACAGATAAATATGAACCTCTTGGAGTATGAAATTAACACATGAGTTCTGAGCTCCAGTTGATAGCCCCTCTCTTATATTTTCCATCCTGCTTCCATGAGATACTGCTTCTTGCCCTGTGATGGACACTTTTCAACATATAGATTAAATCGTTAAAGATGAAGTACCAAAATGAGGTGGTGATGAGAGGCAGTAATAAATGACTGGTGTAGAGGAAGGCAAAGGATCCAAAAGAGAGACTGTCTGTTCAGAATTTATTTAGGATTTTCCAGGTGTTTTTCATACCATAAGTGTTCCGTAGTTCCCCTCTTTAGAGTAAAGCTTTCTATTTGTTTAAATTATCAATACATACACATCATAAAAAATTCAAGCAACAGAGACAAGGGCAAAGAAGAAAGTTAACAAAATCATCCAATATCCCAAGAAGAATGATGACCAGTATCAGGCGAACATCATTCTGGGTGTTTCTAATGTTAGAAACAGAGAGGAGGACTCTGCTTTTCCTCCTACTTTGCTGGCTCCTCTGCCTCTTCCAGTGTCACAGTGGTGAAGGGTCCCAGGGGCAGCCCCACATTCTCATCTCCATCTTTACTTTACCCACTGGAAACCTGGCCAGGTCTACAGCTTTCAATGATACCTGGATGCTGATGGCTCTCAAATTTATATCTCCAGCCTTGTCCTTTGGAAGCCCAACAGCTAAACTGCAGGGAGTTGGAGAGTGAAGAAACATTGAGAAAATAGAGATCCAGTTGGATTCTCTTTCTTTTAGCTCTGAAGTTATATGAGCCTCTGATACCTGTAGATACACTGATACTGCTAACAGTAATTTTTAAATCTTAATGCCTTCTAATACTACCTATTATTTTTTGACCACCTACTACATGTTAGGTATCGTGCCATGTGTTTCACATATATTAACTCATCTTACGCTCATGACTCTGTGAGGTGGTATTTTAAGAAATAACAAGAAACCCCCAAACCAAGACTTTGCATCATAGACAACTTGTCCAAACTGAATCAGCTAGTAGGTATTAAAGTTAGGATGTAAAGTCAGGGGACCCATGCTCTTTCTGGTATGCTACACTGCCTCCATTTGCATTGCAATATAAATTTTAGTATCAGTTTGACCATTTCACACACACATATACAGAGACACAAATCAAGTTGGGATTTGATTGGGATTGCACTGAATTTATAGATTAATTTGGGGAGAACCGTCATCTTATATCAATGCTATTGACTGTTCCAAACATGAATTGATCTTTTCCTCCCTTTATTTAAGTCTTCTTTAATTTTCCTAGTAAGATTTTGTGGTTTTCATTGTGAAGCAGCAATTGATTCACCACAGCCCCAATGAGGCAGGGGACTTCCGGAGGTCAGAATACTAACACTCGATGGATAAGAAGTATAATAAGGGAACTGCAAAAATGTGGGCAGAAAAAAATGATTAAAGGTCCCACCAAGTAAAGCAACAATTTCAAGAATTTTAAAGTGGCCAGCAATAACGGGGTGTATAACGTATTGTAAGATGCAGACAGCAAATGGCCTTGTGCCCTGCCAGCAACAGGGATGCCAGGAACTCTGGAGAGAATTTGCATAATGTAACCTACTGTGGACTGTTGACTCAGCACCAATTTTTCATGAGGAGGAGACTGTGACTGTTAACTGAGGCACGATGTTTGTCATCTTCAAAAGTGAAGAGCAGGTTAGGCTGAACCCAGGCCAGGATTGCCTTCTGGGCTCTCCTCTCCCTCTTCCATTTCTGTAACCTTCTCCAACCTGCTGGCACTACCTCCTCGGCACCATCCCACTTCCTCACAGCCTTCCTGTTGCCACCCACAGTTAGACCTGCCTTATCCTATACTTCTCCATAGCTCCATACGTGGACCCCCCCCAACCCTCCCCCCTCCCCATCTCCTCCATTTATATTTAGGGTATTCAAATGTTCAGAGAAAGAGAGTGGATAGAGGATCCACTTAGTACACATTACATGTGTATTAAATGACAGATAGCTAGGTAGCTATTTCTCAAATTAGGGTCCAAAGACCTAATCCTAGAGGTTTGAGAGGTCCACAGGAATTTGGATAGTAATAACTTATTGAGCACTTCCATGTTCCAGGAGCTGTTTGAAATACTTTACATGTATTTAGTTCCACTGTAACCCTCTAAAGCAGATGCCCTTATGTCCATTTAACAGATGAGCAAACTCAGCAACATGCCCTTACCCCCATCAAAGACATGAGCAGTCATGGAACGGTTGAGTTATTAGCTCAAGGTTATACATCTAGTAAACGGTAGAGTGGGGACTCAAACCTAGGCAGTCTGGCTCCAGAGCTAATGATCTCAACCACTTTGCAATGCTGTCATCTGGGGCTTGACTGGGACTAGGTGGTCCAAGATGGCCTCACGCATGTGCCTGGTAGTTAGCTGCAGCTATTGGCTGTCGCCTCCTCCTTCATGTGGTCTTTCTAGCAGGATACTGCAGACCTTTTTATGTGGCAGCCAAATTCCAAGATTGTACCATAAGTCATGGAACAGATAGGCTTTTTTTTTTTTTCCCCAAAACCACGACATGATTATATTTTAATACAAAACCAAAATACAAAACACCACAGTAAATTGATGGCAATAAAATATGGTATTTCATTTGCATTGCACGATAAATGGTTAACATCCTTTCATAAATGAGTTCTTAGAAACCAGTAACAGAGTCATTGATATACCAAGCGAAATGATAAAAATAAAGAAGAAGAAATAACACAAGTGACTAGTAAGGATTAAGCATATATGTAGATAGGCTTATAGACCAAATTAAGATGCTTGAATCACATTGTTTATGTGGCAGCTTTAAAACATGTCCCCAGGGCTTCCCTGGTGGCGCAGTGGTTGAGAATTTGCCTGCTAATGCAGGGGACACGGGTTCGAGCCCTGGTCTGGGAGGATCCCACATGCCGCAGAGCAACTGGGCCCGTGAGCCACAACTACTGAGCCTGTGCATCTGGAGCCTGTGCTCTGCAACAAGAGAGGCCGCGATAGTGAGAGGCCTGCGCACCGCGATGAAGAGCGGCCCCCGCTTGCTACAACTAAAGAAAGCCCTCGCACAGAAACGAAGACGCAACACAGCAAAAATAAATAAATTAATAAACTCCTACCCCCAACATCTTAAAACGAAACAAAACACGTCCCCAAATTCTTTGACACTGTTTCCATTGAGAGGTGGAGGTCCATATCCCCTTCTCTTTTATATGGCCTGGTCTTAGTGGCTTGCCGGTAGCTAGCAGAATACAGTGGAAGTGATGCTCCATTACTTCTTAGGATAAGTCATTAAAGGCCATGAACCTGGTTCTTTTCAGACACTCGCTCTCAGGGAAGCCAGCTGCCATGTGAGAAGTCTGACATGTTGGAGGGTGTGTGTGAAGGCACTCTGGTTCACGGTCCCAGCTGAGCTTCCAGCCAACCAACAGCCAGCCTCAACTGTCAGCCACATGAGTGTGCCATCTTGGATGTCCAGCCTAGATGAACCTTTAAACGACTGCAGCTGCAGTGACATCCGATAAGAGACACCAACACAGAACTGCCCAAGCAAGCCCTTCCTGAATTTCTATTTCTACAAAATCATGAGCAAAATAAACTGGCTATTTAAGCCACTAAGTTTGTTTTAACATGTTCACTTAAAGAGCAGCAACAGTTTATCAACCAATTTAAAACAGAATGAGAAGCAAGGAGAAAGAAAAGGAGTAGATAAACAAGCTTAGGATAGGGTATAAGCAGGGTGGAAGGACCATAGCACTTAAAACCACAGATGGCATGGTTTTAAGGACCAGAGTGGAGGGTAAGCGAGGGGTTTTGGCAGACTGAACAGGTCTGGAATCGACATACATCTGACATACATCTGAGTGATACAGAAGCAAGTGTGTCTGGTCATAACTGTAGCTGGCCATTAGCTGCCTGAGCAGCTGGGGATTTATCTGCTTTTCTTGTGCAGAGACTACATGAGGCCACAGTGGGGCTATAATGGATATCACTAGTTGGTGGTCAATTTAGGAATGACACAGTTGTCAGTTGAGAGGCTGTATGATTCATGCCTTACTAATACTTAAAGTTTACTTGGTCTATCTCCTTCTATCTGAAGTAGCACTTTCATTTGTTCCATCCTTTTTGTCTATGTTCAACACATATCCATTTACTCTGCGTGTAACATGTCTCATAAGCAAATTGTGTCTACATTTTTGTTTCTCTTATTTTCTATAGCAGGACTGAATAGTCATAAAGCAAACACATTACAGCAAGCCCCAAGGAACAAGCACTTAGAGCATGGCTGTGATGTCCCACTTATTGGCTAAAGCAAGTCACGTGGTCGAGCCCACAGTCATGTGCGACAGGTCTACACAAGGGAGTGGATACCATAAGGCATGATTATTGAGACCACTACTGAAACAATCTAACACTAACACATAGCTAGGAAGTGGTTGATCCAGTTATCAAATTTTCAGCAATCTGTTTCTGGAACCCAAACACAAAACTGGTGTCCTGGAGACTGCTGGGAATTCCTACTCAAGGGTTTTTTCAAACCCCTCTTCCCAGGTCCCAGCCCAAGCCCAATGAGTCAGAATCTCTTGGGGGTAAAAGGGATATGGGGGGCGGGTAGTGGCGGTAGAAATCCCAAGAATTTAAATAACTCTGTAGAAGATTCCAACACACACTGGGAGGTGTAGGGTGTTTCAAAGACAAGAAAATCTCTACCCTCAAAGAGCTTCCATTTTCCACAGAGAAAATTCTTGTCATTATTACACTAGAGGCACTGCCCTGAAATTTAAAAATTTTAAAAACTGCTTTCCATGTTTAAGTTAGAGCAGTGGTTCTCAAATTTTGTGTGAATCAGTATTAACTGGAGGGCTTGTTAAAACGCAGACAGGGGGCTTCCCTGGTGGCGCAGTGGTTGAGAGTCCGCCTGCCGATGCGGGGGACACGAGTTCGTGCCCCGGTCCGAGAGGATCCCACATGCCGCGGAGCGGCTGGGCCCGTGAGCCGTGGCCGCTGAGCCTGCGCGTCCAGAGCCTGTGCTCTGCAACGGGAGAGGCCACAACAGTGAGAAGCCCGCATACCGCAAAGGAAAAAGGAAAACAAAAAACAAAAAAAAACGCAGACAGGGACCAACCCCCAGTTTCAGATTCAGGAGGTCTCTGGTGGAGCACACAAATTTTCATGTCTCACAAGCTCTGCTGTCCAGGGACCACACTTGGAGAACCACTGGGTTACAGCAGTAGGAGGATTTAGTGATACCGTTCCTCCCTTGACGCGCATTTATATAGTGCACTTACATTCTTATAGCACATCTACTGTATACAAGGTCTCGGGCTGGGTGCAGCAGTGGGTATGATAAGGATAGGATTTAGATCTTGATTACACTTGAGCAGATTTATTCTCTAAGTGGATCTATTCTTTAAGAAGACAGGAAGCCTAAGTGCCTTTAGACAGGTTCAGATAAAGCAGAGATCTCCTCCCTTAGCAAGAGATAAATTAAAGCTTGGAATAGCAGACCCTGTGAACTGGGGCCTTGAAAGATGCCTAGGACACGTGGAAATGGTGGAGGATCGCAGAATTCTTTCCACCTTGGCACAGAGAAAAAACCAAACAAACAAACCTGGACAACCACATGGAAAAGGTCTGTGACATTCTTGCCTCAGGCTCCAATGTCTCTACGCTGCTTGCATCAGAACAGGGAAGGGTGTTCTCAGTGTCAAGGTCTCTGTCTCAGACTCTTCTTGGGAAGCGGGAGAACTGGCCTAGCTCTCCCTCTGGGGCTCCCAGAGCGGGTGTCTCAGAGGCTCGGTTGTCTGGCCGAAGTCTGGGTGTGCGCGGACTTGGCGAAGGGCGCGGCCTGGGCGCTTCAATGTTCCAAAGCCTGAGCAGGGCACTGTGGCCGGGCCCGTGACGGGCGAGAGGGCCTACACGCTGGAGCATCGTTCAGAACCAGCCTCAGATTCAGGCACGGCGCTAGGGGGGCCGGGTGGCAGCTGTACTACTCAGCCAACCGGAGGCCGGCGCAAGGGGCAAGGTCCCTCTCTTTCTCCACCTTCATGCTTTGGAGGGGTGGGGACACACGTGCACGCTCCTTAGCCCGGAGAAAGCGCGGCCCGCAAGACTGCACAATGCGCCTGCGCGGCCCCGCCTCACCCACCCCGCCTCTTTTCTTCGTTCCGCCCTGTTACCCCCTTATATTGCCGCTAGGGGTAGCGGCGGCGGCTGTGGTCTAAGAGCGTGGCTGCTTTGAGGGCGCGGAAGCCGTACGGTGTGGGGACTAGGGCTGGCAAGAGGGTGGGAAAACCGGCGAGAGAGGAGGGCGGTGCCGGGGAAGGGCGGTGCCGGGGAAGGGCGGCGCGTGGCTGACTCATCCCTCTGGAAGATCAGACTGACAGACACAAACCGTTGCCGAACCCGCCCGCCCGCGCCGCTCCTCTTTGGTTGGGAGGCGCCCGCCCGCACTGCCCGCCCGCCTTCTCCGGGAGCGCTCTCCCGGCCCGGCCGCCTCAGAGAAAGTTTTTGTCGTCTGGAGGACCGGAGGCGCCGCGAGCCTTTGGGAAGGGAAGGAGGACTGAAAAGGAGGCTCCAGCCGCGCGGGCCCGGCGAGTGCATGGTTCCCGGCGCCTCGGCTGCCTGTCAGGAGGACATCGGGGCGGGGTCGGGCTGAGCCCAGCTCCTTCTTCCCGCGGGTTCGCCAGAAATCGCCCTCCCGGACTGCCGCGGGGCGTCCCCGCTCCTCAGCCCGCCATGTCCCGGCTGCTGCCGCTGCTGAGGAGCCGGACCGCGCACAGCCTGAGGCCGGGGCCGGCCGCCGCGCCCCGCCCGCCGTCCTGGTGCTGCTGCGGGCAGGGGCCGCTGGCGCTCGCGGCCCCGGGCGGCCCCCGGGAGCTGGGCACCCACCCCAAGAAGGAGCCCATGGAGGCGCTGAACACGGCGCAGGGCGCGCGCGACTTCATCTACAGCCTGCACTCCAGCGAGAGGAGCTGCCTGCTCAAGGAGCTGCACCGCTTCGAGTCCATTGCCATCGCCCAAGGTAAGGGGGGCGCGAGGGGGCGAGCCGGGGACGGAGGGGCGGGTGCCCAGAGCCCTCCCCTACCCCGCCTGCGCCCCGGCCGCCCCTCGGCCTGGGCCCCTTGCCGCCGGCCCCCTCGCCCGCTTGGCCTAGCTCCTGGGACGTCCGGGGGGGCGGGGGAACTTTGCGCCTCCTGAGTGTCCCCGGGGCAGTAGGACAGGCGCGGATCGTGCCAGGCAGCCAGGGGCCAACGCTTAGCTGGTTCCTCCCCAGCCTCACAGTTGGAGCTTCAGCCCCAATTACCAACCGACGTTGATTTGATTTTGTTTAGATTTGCTGTGCCCCCCGTCCCCCAGCCCTGCTGTCCCCCTGTAGTCCTTGCTGCTTACTTGTGAACGTGCAGCCATGCCGGTGGCCTGCGGTGCCTCCTTCCAAAGCGCTACAAAGCCGAGAGGCAGGGGGAAACTTCGCTAAATGGTTATCAAACGAAGATGTGTCAGGGTCCGAAAGAAGGGATGTTGCTTCGTTAAGGCAGAGGTGTTCTCAGCGGCTTGTTTGCGTACACCTCCAGTTGGATTCATTTAAGCAGTCGAAGGAAACACTTTCCTGGGAAACTGAAAGCGTGGATCAGACCAGCAACAGCAGATGCATACTTGCAAGCCCATCACAGGCTTGGTGCTGCCCAAGTTAGACTCCCGTTTTTGTTGTGCCCCCAGAGGATGAAAGAATGCAGTAGTTAAAAGGTATTTTTCTGGAAATCTGTGGCTCTGCAATAAAAAGCGGACTTCTGCTCAAAAATAATTTGGAATGGTGAAAGCCAAGCCATTTTTAAGCTAACCTGTTAAAGGAGGATATTTTTCAAACCGGTGCAGCATGCTGGTATGTCAGAATGTGAGTCCAAGTGAAAAAACTAAAAAGTCAGAAAATCAGAAGGATGAAAGGGGCCAATGATCAAATCATTCAGTCTTAAGATACTTTAGCCATTTAAATACCGTGATACAGACAGAATACATTGCTGCTGTTTTATGTTATACATTCTGGTGTGTTGGAAAGTGTTTTTTGTTTCTTTTTTGTTGTTTAAGTTTACTCCTCCCCTCCCTCAAGGTTGGTAGGTACATAAGCATTCCATAGGTTCCGTAAGTTAAGAGCATATTTATTTGGAGCAAGGCATTTGATCTGCCACAGGCACTTGAAAGCGCTTCTTTGGTCTATATTCAAAATGGAGGAGAGAATTGTCTACCTCATAAGCAGGACTTTTCTACACTACTTCTTTAGAAACTTTTTATTAGTTGTGCCTTTTAACTGCTTTTTTTACCTCCGTTCAGGGAATTGTGGACCAATTTATGGTATTGGATGGTTCCAGACATTGTCTACCCACAGTGCTTCTATAGGAACAATGTAACATCACAATCAATTCGGTTACTAAATGTAATCACGATATTACATGAAGTCATAATCAGATACTAGCATATTTGTGAGCTATGTGTGCACTCAGTGTGTGGTTTTAAAATATTCACTTCTGAAAAAGTGACCCTTGGAAAATTATAAAGACATTCACACTAGAGCATTAGTTTTAGGAATCTTTCTCCATGGGTAAGACTGTTTGAATACACATTTGGCCTTTTCTAAGTAATTTCTTGGAAATTCTGCATTAACATTGTTACAAGATTGGAGGGCCTTATTAATATGATTTTATGACAGTGCATGAAAAACATGTCCTGTGATACAAATGGATAAATTTTGCTTCATACCTTATTATTTTAGCACATGCCAGTAGGAATGCTACATTTTCCAGTGAAAATGGAAAATGTATTTTTAAATTTAACATGGTTTTAAATATTCTGGAAAGGACCTATAAACTTCAGTCAATGGAGATCAGTTAGCGTCAATTAAACTTAATAATACATAAGTTATATGAGAGAGAAGTTGGTAATTTAAGTTGTCTGTTCAAGATAAAGGATATAGGAAACAATGGGGTATTCAAATGCTTATTTGACGTAAAAGCTAAAGAACTTCAGAGTTTAAGTCAACTAATTTTGCCAATGTTGATGACTAAATTATTGCTCTTTGACTCAAATGACACATTGATGATGATGGTTTAATTTTTAGTACAGTCTTAGTGTTCCTCGTTGTTTTCGATATCAATACATATAGTTTCTATGTAGATAACTGGGATCATCACTAGTAAATTACCCTATTCATTAACCATTTAAGGTAGAGAGGATTTATTACGTTGAGAATGCATACAGCTCATTCTATTGCTGACATCAATTTTTTCCCCAGACAAATGAAAAATTGCCATGTTTTTCTTTTATTGTTGCTTTTTGAGTGTTTTTAAATGCTCAACCCATGTATTAAATATGTGTGTACTAAGTGCACTTTCTAATGAAATAAATTATGTTAAAAGAGCTGTTTCTTACAATAGGAAACCTTATGTGTTCTTGGAAAGAGTGCTTGCATGATCTAATGAAGTGCTTTGGATTTGGTGTGGAAATATTACAGGAAAAGAAAATCTGTGCTGTGAAATGGAAGTGGGGTCTACTGCTGAAATTTGTTATATTTGCCCTTATCTTTCTTATGTGTTTATCAGTAGGCATTTGATATAGTCTGTGACAAGATAAAGCTTTAGAACCAGTTTGTAATAGATAAGGCAGACTTTGTGGGATGTCTTCTTAATAGTTAAGTAAGATATTGTGATTTTTAAATTACAAACTGATTTCTTTCCTAGTTTTAAAAAAGTTGATGTTCTGTTCTCAATTTATCTGCTCAACCTGCTCTCTATTCTTCCAGAAAGAGTCCATATTCTTCAGAAAGTGCACTGTTGGTTCATTGTTTTTACAAGTAGGACTGGCAAGCTGATGTTATTACTGTTGCCTTTTAATTTTAGCTGAGCTTTTTAAACAAAATTTGTTTTCAAGTTTTGCAGTTACTATTTCTATTTATAATTATTAAAAAAAAATTTTAAATACCTATTTGGTTTTTGAAGGATGGGCAGTGCTCATTGCATTAGTTAGTTCTACATTGCTGTACAACAAATTACCCCAAAGCACAATGGCTTAAAACAGACATGTATTGTCTCATGGTTTCTGAGGATCAGGTGTCTTGGGGCAGCTTAGGGGGATGTTTCTGCCTCAGGGTCTCTCATGAAGTTGTAATCAAGCTTTCAGCTAGGGCTGCATTATTGACGTCGTAACTGGGGCTAGAGGAACCAGTTCCAAGAAGGCTCACTCACATGGCTGTTGGCTAGAAGTCTCAATTCCTTGCTGTGTGGGTCTCTCCACAGGGCTGCCTGAGTGTTTCAAGACATGGCAGCTGTCTTCCTCCAGAATGAGTGATGAGAGAGACACCTAAGCTGGAAGCCACAGTCTTTTATAACCTGGTCTTAGAAGAGATAGTCTATCCTTTTTTGCCCTCATCATACACTGTGGGAGCATATGCAGGCAGGGTGTGAATACCAGGAGGTGGAAATCATTGGGGGCCTCATCTTGGAGGCTGCCTTCCACACTTATTTAGATGTTGTAATTAATGCTCATTGGAGAATTACACAGAAAGGTAAGAGCTGGCTTTTGGGGAGGCACAATGAAAGATATGATTTGAAAAAAGGACCTTCTTAGGGAATATTTTTGTTAAATGTGTACTTAAAGTATTTGTAAAAATGAGATTCTTTTTATATAGGCAAATAAGGGATGTTTTGGGGGAACAGAGCAGTTTTTCTATCAATGCTAGATCTTAATCAGCTTGCATTTTTTTGTTTCTCTGTGTAAGTGATAATTGTATATGTTTAAAAAAATTTTTTACAAAATTTTTTTACCATTTATCTACATCCATATAGATACACCACATAATTCTAAATTTAATCTTGTAGTTCCCCACCATTGTGATTATTTACTTAAGGTAGCATGAGGAGTTTTGTTTTGAGAACTTGCCATATAGCATACTTAGAATACATAGAAACAAATATGATTTTTTGTGGAGTTCCAGTCCACTAGGGATCTTGGACTCTTAACAAGAGTATCCCCATTTTTCTCAGCTCCTTGTATAGGATTATATAAGAAAGTGGCAGTGCTGTTAAGCTATTAACCTCTAGATGAACTGGAGATAATCTTGGCTTTTGCTCAAAGAGAATAAGAAAGAGGGCAAGAAAACATTTCATACTCCAAATTAAGATTTGTGAATAAAGATATTTAGGTGCCTTAGTTGAAACAGTAAAAGAGGAATAAAGGAATAACTAGACCTGAAAGAGGAGAAGAACAGGATGAGGATATGAAATATGGATTGAGTCAGGAAGAGTGAGTGATCTCTAATAAGCTGAGAGCTTCTATATCCTGGCCCTGGATAAGTAAATGAAGCTTTGTTACAATCAGTTATTTTACCAATATGGAAAGAATCTAGTTACAGCAGTATATTCCAGCAAGCTTAATTACAATTCTTTAGAATTAATGGGAACGTTGGAGTAGCCCTATAACTAGGGATTACTGCCTAGAAAACAGATAATATAAATAGGAGTTTTTTCTTCCATTACAAAATGGATATATTCTATTTAACAATCTTTAATCATCATTTAACATGTAACTTGAGGTCCAGAGTTATTTGTGACATAAAACAACGACCGTTCCATTATTTCTCATGATTTTGTGGATCAGAAATATAGGCAGGACTCAGCTGGGTGATTCGTCTCTTTCACATGGTATCTATGGGGGTCACTCGGTAAACGGCTGGCAGATGAGCTGGTCACAGAGTCCAAGATGGCTTCACTCACTTGTCTGGCACTTTGTTGGACGTGGCTGGAAGACTGGGTTCAACGAGAACTATTGACCAGAGTAGATGCATGTGATCTCACCAGTATGACAGTCTTAAAATGGACAGGACTTCCAGAGAAAATGTTCCAAGAGAACTAAGTAGAAGCTGTAAGACTTTGTTATCAGTTTCCCATTGTTGCTGTAACAAATTGCCACAAATATAGTGGCTTAAAACAATACAAATTTATTCTCTTAGAGTTCTGGAAGTCTGAGGTCCAAAATTAGACTTAAGGGGCTAAAATAAAAGTGTTAGCAATGCCCTGTCCTTCTGGAGGTTCTAGGGGAGAATCTGGTCCTTGTTTCTTCCAGCTTTTGGTATTCCTTGGTTCTTGCTCACATTAATCTCTGCTTCGGTTGTCACATCATTGACCTTCTTGCCTCTCTTTTATAAGGACCCTCGTGATTACATTTAGGGCCCACCTGGATAGTTCAGGATTAATCTTTCTCAAAATCCTTAACTTAATCACATCTGCAAACTCTCCTTTGCCATATGAGGTGATGTATTCACAGGTAGGAGGATTAGGATGGGGACATATGGGGAGGGGTATTATTCAACCTACCACTGTTTATGACCTAGCCTTGCAAGTCCCAGAATGTCATTTCTGCTGCATGCTATTGGTCAAACAAGTTACTAAGACCAGTCTAGATTCAAGGGAAGGGAAATTAGGAGGAGATATTCTATGTAGGTAACCATAACTAATAATTGTAGTTTGTTCCTTTATATCAGTTCCTTTATATCCTTTATAACATTTAAAAATTAATCGTTTCTGTTGGAAATCTTGTATTACATCTTTCTTTATTAATGCATACCAGTAACATATTAGTTTTTGTTTGTTTGTCTTAAGACTTTTGACCATTCGTTCTTGTACTGAGTGCCAGTATAGTGATAGTGATTCATTTGATTGATAGCTATATAGAGAGACAGAGGGAGACAGAGATGTATAGGACTCTTTCCTCTATATCAGGATATCTTAGCCTTGGCGGTAGTGACGTTTGGGCTGTATGATTCTTGTTGTGGGGCTGTCCTCCACATAGGATATTTAGCAGCATCCCTGTCTTCTAGCCACTAGATGCCAGTAGCACCCTCCCACCCTCCTCATCCCAAGTTTTGTGTACCAAAAATGTCTCTAGACATTGCCAGATATTCCCTGGAGGAGACACTGGGTGGGAGGAAAGGGAGGAATTTAGCAAAACCAATCTGCTTGAGGGCCATCGCTTTATATGAAATGCTGTATCAGACTCTTCACCTCATTATCAAATAAATGAGCTTTGTGATAACTCTTTTCCTTGATTGTGATGTCCTTTCACTTCTAAGTTCTTAACTAAATTCTAAATATTCGACCCTTAGAATATAGGGCTTCCAGATAAGTCAAACACTGCCATAGTTGAATTCACCAGTAATTTGCTGGTGTTCCTCTCAATAGTCACTATTTTCTTACTTTTTATAGCAGTTGTGACAAGCAAATTTTTATAAAGATGTTTGTAGATAGGAAAATTGAAATAATATAAAGTCTGCAACTTTATAGGGTCATCCAAAGGGTCAGGCAGAAATAAAGATAATGGATAATCTTGAATGTTGGGAATGATCTGATATTGAATCACTATCAGTGGCGACTGGTTTAGTTTTTCTAAAAATAGTGATGCATTTGTATAACTATACTCTTACGTGGTTTTCTTTGGCATGAGAGAATATAAAGCTAACTGGAACAAATAGGGACTAAATTCCTGAGTGCAGATTTTATTAGCATCTTGCTCGTCAGCTGAATTAATTAGTATGTAAGATTCTAGCCTTGTCTTTGACTCATAGGTTTATGCTTTAAGTGAATGAAAACAACGACATGAAAGCAAGTAGTTATTTGTTAAAATATAATAACGTAGTTACCTCAGACCATCTGGTAAATAAGAGACTCTTCTAGACAAAGGACCTTGCAGGTAACAAAACGTCATTCCTCTTTTTTTTTTAAAATTTTATTTCATTTTTTTTATACAGCAGGTTCTTATTAGTTATCCATTTTATACATATCAGTGTATACATGTCAATCCCAATCTCCCAATTCATCCCACCCCCACCCCCACCCCCACCCCCGCTTTACCCCCTTGGTGTCCATACGTTTGTTCTCTATCTCTGTGTCTCTATTTCTGCCTTGCAAACCGGTTCCTCTGTACAAAACATCATTCCTCTTAACCTCTGAAACGTTTAGTTTGACTGTGTTTGATGGCAACATATTTGAACATACTGCTTTTTTCTCTGCCTTAGTAAAAGTATAACGAGCACAGTTTTGCTTGTACCAGATGTCCGAGTCGTTGTATACTGTATTTTAATACGATAATTTTCTTTGGGGCTATTTGTAGAGATACTAGTCATCACACCAGATGCCCCCAGAACGCTGTGCTGTTTCCGTTGGCATGCTTTCAGACCGTGTCATAGTGCTGGCGAGGTGTGTCGGATTTGTTCTGCCCCTGCCCCACTCCATCCACAGTGCCCTCGGACCGCTCTGCTCTATCCTCATTCGTCCCTTGTGGTAAACTTTGCTGCTGTGGAAGGAGGTCTGCTTCTCGGGCGTCTCTTGTTGTTTCTAATGTCTGCTCTCTGTGACTCTTTCATGGTGGTTTTTTTTTTTTTCTTCTTATATTTCTTTCAGTATTTCTTTCTCTCTTCACCCGTATGCTATTCAGTAGGGTTTAATCTTGATAGACATTTCAGGGTCACAGACCACTACTCTCCTGTCTCTCCAGCTAGCCAGTCGCACCTATCACATTGCTATGGACCTCTGACTCTTCAGCTCTCACACTGAAGATCTTGTATTTCTGCTAATGTTACGATTATGGCCATTCAAAGGATTGTTGCTGTAAATACCTGAAAGGCACTTAGGTTCAGAGAAGTTTAGGTTAGAATGGTGTTCTTTACTTGGTTTACTTTAGATTTTCTGTCTTCTTTCTGAGTTTTAGGGTAGACTATTTAGGGCACTGGGTTATTAAAACATTTGTAATTTTAAAAATAGCATGATATTTTGTAATATAGATTCTGAATTTCTGTTGTATAATGGTTCTTATATTTTATAGAAGACATCCCACTGCTACCACTATTGCTGCTGCCAACACCATTTTCATTACCATTACTTAGCAGTTATTGAATGTTTGCTACAGACATACTGGGCTAATTAAGTGAGTTTTCATGTAATTTTTCTGTTTACTTCTCTTGGAGAGAGAAGGAATTATCTCTATTCTATGGATTAAGATGCTGAGGAGCTTGCCCAAGATCCTAAAACCTCTGTGGCAGAGTTTTTAGCTTAGCTTTGTTTGACTTTAAAATCCCTGTTCTTATTATTGCACCTTTCTGTAGATATTCATACCTGGAATTTTTTTTAACATGTGCTGGGAAAAAAGGTAACAACTCAAATGCTCAATAAAAGTCACATGTGCTGGTAGTATATCTTAGTCTATCTTTTATATGTTTGCATAATATACACATTCAATACAAAAGCAAATATAGCATTGTTACTTTTAAAATAAGAGAAATCAAAGTAAAATCAGTGTGCAAAAAAGTTTATAAATTGTGGGGGGATTTTGAAAAAGTCAGAAAACTAGTACTTGGGCCTTCCAACTGTTATAAATCTTTAACTTTCTAACCATTATTCTAGTTTTCCTTTAGATTTTTAAATGAGTTAAAAAAAATCTAACATGCTATTCATAGAAAACCTTTCTAAACTCAGAAAATTTATTTGTGTAACAAATATTTGTTACTCTCCCTACCATAGTAGACTCGGTACTGCATATTGGAGGTGTGTCAGAGAACTAATTCAGGGAAATACTCTCATGAAACCTACATTTTTGAGAGAGGAAAGATAAAGAGCAATAAAGTAAATAATAAAATAATTATAGATAGTGTGTGCTATTAGAAGAATAGATAGAAGGACATTTACTTTACTTAAAGTGATCTGGGAAGGCCTCTGTTTAGGTAATATTTAAGCTGAAAATAAAGGATTGAGAAGAAGCCATTCATTCACACAGATGGAGGAAGCGCATTCTCAGAAGGAAAAGCAAATACCAAGAGCCTGAGATAGGAAGGGACTTCACATAGTGTAGGAATTGAAAGAAGGCAAATATGAATGGAACTTAATGAACAAAGGGTAGAGTGGAATGGGATGAGATGTAGGTAGGCAGAAGCCAGATAGGCCAGGACCTTTCTGGGTAAACCATATGAAGGCCATTCGAGCATTTAAGCATTAGTGAAATAATGGTATTTGAAGAGCCCTCTGGCTGCTATTGGAGAACAGATTGGAGGGTGCAGATGTGTAAGCTGGGAGACCACTTAGGAAGCTGTTACAGTAGTCTAGGCTAGCAATGATGGTGGCTGAGACTAGGTGGCCACAGAGATGAAGAGGAGGAGATGGAGTCAAGACATACTTGTGAGAGTGAACTGATGGGACTTGCTGATGGGTTAGAAAGGGTCAGATAATTAAGGGAAAGGAAATAGTAAGTGATGAGTTAGGTTTCTGACTATACTGACTGAGTAAAAAGCGTTATTATTAACTGTGAGGGAGAAGACTGGGGAAAGAATAGATTTGGGGGTGTGGAACTTAAAGTGTTAATTTTGGACATGTCAAATTGTAGATACCTTTGTGAATATAAATGGAGATGTCAAATAAGTAGGTGTGTGTGTTTATGCATGTGTGTTTATTTATACACTTAAATCTGGAGCTCATAGAAGTTTAGGCTGAAGATGTAAGTGTGGGTGTCAACAGCTGTATATAGATGGAGAGGAAGATCCAGGACAGAACTCTGAAAAGCATCAGTGTTTATTGGAAGGGAAAATGAAGAAGGATCAGAACTAGAGGGAGACTGAGGAGTGTCTACAAAGTCAGGAAAAATAACAAGAATAGTGTATTCCAGAAGCTAAGTGAAGAAGACAGCATTTCAAGAAAGAGGGAATGATCTGATGCTTTAGATGGTTCAAATAAGAGGAAGACTTGCAGTTGGGAGGGTGGAGTAAAGAAGGTCTATTGGATATAACAACACAAAAGAGAGTGATGTCTTTGTCAAGAATTAAGTGAGGAGAAGCCAGATTTTAGTTGGCTGAGGAGGCAGTATCAATAAGGAAGGATTCAACTCTTTAAAGGGAACTTTGGATATGGAGGGCAGGAGGTGTTGGGCCGTAGCTTGAGTACTACTAAGATTCCCTCTTTCCTCATCGGTCAGAAGTCTGAACTTATTTTAAATATACGTTACTAGTTCACTCATTTTTTACAGAGTTCTGTGTAGAATTCTAGTTTATCAGAGAAAAATGTAATATCACAGGTAAGCAAATTATACCTCTTTTTAGCAGTATTGTGTAGAAAATATACAGGCCATTTAGCAACTAATGTCTTTTCATTTTCTTTGGTAAGAAGCTTAGAGAAATCAAGAAGATGATTTGAAACTCCACTTTCAAATTAAAATACCTAAAGGCTAGGGAGAACATTTTTTTCTTGGGATGTGGTACTTTAAGTGCTAAAACTGAAAGAGTCCCAGGCAAACTGGATGGTTAGTCACCCTACCTGCCCACGGGTGACAGTATTTTTGCCGTTCTCACAGATTAAGGCTTTTGACTCATAGGAGAGGTTGAGAAAGGGATCCAGGTAGAGTTTCGTGTCCCTTCTGCACTACTGCTTTTTCCCTTCCTCTAGGTCTGTACCACAATGGATGCTTTCTTAGGGCTCCTTCTATTACCTTTTGTGTCTGGTGAGATTTCTGGTGAAAGAACCTGCAAGAAGGTGCAGACTCCCACAATTTATTCGTGCCCTAATGCCTTCACACTGTTGCACTGGCTGTCACTCTGCCTTCACCTGTTCCCTTACTATTCTAGCCGTATTCGTATGGTGTCCAGTTGCATCTGTCTCAAGTAAGCATGTGCTAACGTCTCCTCTGTCCTTGCAGGTGCCTGCTTCTCTTTTGATGTAGGGCCAGTTGTTTGCTTTGTGACTTGAGTTCTCTTATGGGTTTGAAATAAGTCATAAATTTGAATTTAGTTTGACTTCATTTCACTGTAAGGGTGGGAGCAATACTCTTTGTAGCTCTCTATATCCCACAGTGAAAACTAGAACCTGCTTCACAAAGTTTAATGTACATATAAAATGATCTGGGAATCTTACTGAAATACAGATGCTGTTTCAGTAGATTTGGGGTTGAGCTTGAGTTCTGCATTTCTAACAAGTTCCCAATGATTCAGTGCTACAGGTTCAGGGGGGCAATATTTTGAATAGCAAGGTTATAGCAAGTGTTTTTGTTTTTAAGGTGAGAAAGTTGAGGTCATGTAGATAAACTCAGGCATCCTTGCATTTTGAAAGGAAACAGGCAAACATGTGAGAGTGATAATGTAAGATGTGGCATATTTTGTGAGCTAGCAAATTTTGTTTGTGTGTTAGAAAGATCTTATGGTTTAAAAAAACATTATTATAGCATTTTTTTCTACTCAAAGGGACCTGTTAAGAACATTACAAAAAGTGTGAATTGTTAGCACTGATTTTATAGTTATGCAACGATCACTTTTGAGTAATAAATGCTGTGTAATAGATTTATTCCTTTGTTCCAATTTCTTTTTCTTTCCCGTTATTACCTTGAATATACTGTTCATTGCTTAGTCTCATTTCTTCAGTGAACCATGTCCTATGTCATACTTTTCTTCTTCTGCTTTTCTTCATCCTATTCTTCCTATGTTTTCCCCACTCAATTTTGTATTACTTTTAAAATTTAGAAACAATCTCAAATTTCTGAAAAAGTTTCAAGTGTAGTATAGTAAGATTTTTTTCCTTCCCCTGAATCATTTGAGAATAAGTTGCTGACATGATGCTCTGTCATCCCTGGCACAGGGTAGGTTCTTTGGGAAGCAGTCTTTGAGACAAAATTTAGCATGCAGGAAGTTTACTGGGAGTGCTGTTTGGAAACCTCACCTTAGAAAGGGAAGAGAAGGAAGGAGTTTTGGGCAGAGGTAGAAGTAAAGTGATGCAGTCTCAACCGAAGCCTTAGCTGAACCTGAGGAGAGGTCTAGAGATAGAACGACCCTTCAGTGCTGTCCTGAGTTGGGTGACAGGTCCAGTCCTCTTCCTCTGTGAAATTACATGCGGAACTGCGCTGGGCAGGGGGCAGAGCCTTGGGTGAGGCAGCCTTCTTCAGCTGAAGCAGTGCCCTAAGAGGACTGTCACTGAGGGCTGTCTCTCGGAAGGACTTCGGGCAGCCAAGGATCAACTGTGCATCACGATGCCCGCTACAACTGGAATACTTTGGCCTATACTTCCTACAAAGAAGAATATTGTCCCATGTAAGCCACAATATAACATGGAAAGATTACTACCATCTTATTCTCTGTCACTCAGGTTTCACCAGTTGTCCCAATAATGCTCCTTTACACCAAAAAGATCCAGTCCGAATCACATATTGCATTTAGAATTTCCTTTATTTGAAACAGTTTCTCAGTCTTTCCTTTGGCTCTCATTACCTTGATAGTTTTCAGGATTACAGACCAGTTATTTTGTAACATATACTTCAATTTGGTTTTGTCTCTTTCCTCATGAATAGATTCCAGTTATGCATCTTAAGTAGGAATATCACAGAAGTAATTTTATGTTGTTTTCATCCTATCAGTTGCTCATGATTTTTCTTTGTTTCTGATGATGTTAACTATTTCTTGGTTAACCATTTCCTTTGAACATTTGATGAAGTAATATCTGTCTGACTTATCCACTAGAGAGTTACTATTTTCCTTTTTGTAATTAATATTTTGTGGGGAGGTACCTTGAGTCTATGAATTATCCCATTCCTCATCAACTATTCAAGTTGTGAATTCATATCAATATATATTCATGAATTCTTACTCTATTTAATAGGTTACAATTCATTACTTTCATTTTTGACCCTCATACAGTCCCATATTTCACCAGTGGTAACTCCTTCAAGTTGGCGTCTTGTCTTTTTGACACCTCCATTACTCTTTGAACATTTCCTTTTTGGCACCATGCGATATTCTAGGCTAATCTTAGCACATTTCCTACCCTAGCCCTGGAATCAGCCATTTCTATAAGGAGCCCTGTTTTTTCTCGGTGTAGGATGGTATTTAGAAACCAAGACGTGCACATTAGGTGTGCTCATAGCTATTAGGGTGCTGCGGTTCTCAGGCCCTCACAGTGGACAGAGTTAGTGAATATATGAATGTATGTATTTATATACATGATAAATATTATTTATATTTCTCTATCTATCCATATCTATTATAACATAAGAGTTCATAACAATTTTTCCAATCCTGAGCCAACATCACAGGGTACATTCTTGTTTCTGTCTTTCTGTATTTCTAACTTTATTCTCTGATGGAAAAATACCTGACTCCCATTATCCTTAATATATTTATTCTTTTGATCATTCCTCCTACATGTCACCAATATCCCATCACCACTATTGAATTTATGCTCATTTCATTAAATAATTCATTTTTTTTGTTATTGCAGTCAGTCCCTGCTTTAAACAGTTCCCATAAGCATGAATTTTAGTAACCATGTTTTAGTTAAATAACACCAGTCCCCAACAACAAGGTTCAAATTTTATTTACCATGGTATATTAATTCCGAGTAATTGCATAAAGTATTAACTTTGCTGCTAGCTCTTCAGTCCACAAATCACTGTGTAAAAACAGGGGGTGCCTCATGATTGTGACCAATCATATCACTTTCACGGTCTGTTAGTGATTGGTTACTACTTATCTGTTATTCAGTTCACACACAGACAGCAAAATGTGTAGTTGTGTTGCCTCCTTGTCTCCCAGTGATATACCTGTAAGACGTTTAAAAAAAAAAAGATAATGTAAAGGGGATGGACCAAAAAAGATGAAAATGCAGCAAAGTGATAATACTGAAGTGAAATTTTAATCAAATGTAAATGAGGTTATAGAAGAAATATCTGACTGTGGGAATGTTCACACTGCTGTTGAACGGCTGCCATTTGAGAGACTCCAGATATGCAGCCAGAGGAGCTAAGAGACCGCAAACTTATGGACATGAATGAGGAAAGTGAGAAGGTTGTGATGAAAAGGATGATGTTCCAGAGAAGTGGCTCTGGTAAAAATTTCACATTAAAGGAACTCTCAGATATTTCATGATATAAAAATATGAAAGATAAAATGCAAGCTATTTCAGACTTAGAAAGGAGTGTGACAATTCACCAAGGCATAGAAAAGATGCTTGTTCCATATTGTAAGTTATATGATGAGAAAGAGAGTGCTAGCACGATTGAAGCGACTTTTGATCATTTAATTTTTTTTTACAAAGCATAAAACACTTTATTTCTCAGTGTTTCTAATATTTTAAATTACAGTATAATAAATAAACATCAATTTTACTATTTAAAAACTTTCCCTATATATTTATAACTGCCAGTAAGAGAATTTATAATATTTTAGAAAAAAAAATTTTTTTAAGGTCACAGAACAGTTGTGATTTTTTCCATCAGTTATTGTTTGCTTTGCAGCTTGCATTGTCATTTTTATGTCCCCACACTATCGTGCAAAATGAGGACTGCCCATATTCTAGCATGTTTCACTTCAAAATTTCATATACATTTGAAAACTTATACATATTTTATTTATATTATTGCTTGAATACATTGATTTAAAAATATTTTTAGCATGCAGGTATCCTAAACCCGAGATTGCCATTGTGAAGCGAGTGAAGGAGGTATCATCAGCAGAGACCCCTGATAGTTTTGGTATAGTACAGTCTTGCAGTACTGATGGTTTGTCAGATGTTTAATGCAACTGGAAAAGCATCTATTTGACAGAACTTCTTGCTTGTTTGAAGTAGAATGCTTTGGTTATAGTGATAGTCTTTTTTTGTTGTTTGTTTGTTTGCATCAGTGTTTTAGACTGTCTACAGAATATTTATTTTTATTATCTAACCCTAGACCTTGTGGATATGATCAACTAATAATTGCATGTTTAATTAACTGAAAGATTACATTTATGATCTTAACAAAAGACAAAATCACTTATATTTAATTATATTTAAATAACATATTTTCAAAGTTGTTGAAATAACGAGAGCAAGTGAGACATAAGAAGCAACAGAAATTATGAATATCTTTAGGATGAATGAGTAGGATAAAAGGACGGGGAAACCTTCAGAATATTGTAAAGAGAAACTGTGTTTAAGTAACTGAACTTTAGGAAAATATATTTTAATAGTATATAATATATACTTAAAATATATTTTAAGAGTATATAATATATACTCTTAATATTTTAAGAGTATATTCTTGAATAGTTTGGAAGTCTTATGTAAGTTCACTTTAATGCCATTCATGAACTTTTTTCAGATTCAGTCTCCATGCAGCTTGATATCTAACTTCTATTGCGCGTGATGGTGGTGGTAGAGGAGAAATTATGTTAACTGAGTGTGTGTGTGTGTGTGTGTGTGTGTGTGTTTGTGTGTGTATGGGGGGGAGGAGAGGGAGAAATAAAAATATTGCAATAAATACTTCTCTGTCCATATTTTACTTTTGATTACTATTTAATATATATGCGTTGCCTAAGAAGTATAACACAATGTTTGGAAAGGAATAAGAAATATTTTATGGGCCAATTGAAATTTTGTAAGGATAAAGGATAAATATAACTCAGTTTTCTTAGGCTGTATATATAGTATCAAGAGCAGAAACTAAACTGTAAGAACCTCCAAGAAATGGAGAGGCATATAGTGTGTGTGTACACACATACACACGTGTATATGTTAACATATTAGGGCAGTGCAAAAATCCCCCAGTTTGCTCTACTTTGCCAGTTCTAATGTAATTCTGAAGTTAAAAAGTTTAATCTAAGTGTGTATGCAGAAGTTAAGCATTTAATGAAAATGTCTTTTGAAGAAAAAAGTTTTAATTTGGGGTTATTCTGTAGATTGTTTAGTTAGTCCTCATTTTTAGGACAATGTAGGGAAAAAGGAATGATACTTATTCTATAGATAATGGCAAATGATATCACTAGGAGGTAAGGTGCTGCTGAGCAGTAACTAATCGTAGGATTTAACCTGTCAGCGATCAGCCTTTGAGACTCAGTCTTCAGTTATAACCCTACTCACTGTAGAGTGCTTCTTCATGAATGTTTAGGTGGTATGCCTCTTATTTTTTTTTTAAATCCTACTAGCTATATAATAAACAATAACCATAGAATCAGAATCTTAGAGCTAGAAGGGATGCAGAGACCCTAAACTCCTCATTTTATGTAACATGAAACTGAGATCTAGAGGATTTATGATATAGTCAAGATTTGGTGACTAGTTATATATTATACATGTATAGCAGGGCAGGGATTAGTGTCAAGGCTTTTGGATTTTTAGTTCAGTGCTCTTCACTGTAATAAATTTCTTCAGGGTTAGCAGGGGAGATTAGCGCTATACTATAGGGTATCCTGTTGTTCTGAAACCAGTAGAAACCATGTAATTTTCCCATTCAGAAAATATTTTATTTGTTAACCATAATAAATCAGTTGATTTCCTCTTCTTTCAACTTTGATGGATATTTTTAAATGATGTATATGAAAGGGAATGATATTTTAGGGGAGAAAAAAGGAATTTTAAAAGGTATTAGTATTTTAGTTAATTGCATTTTTACTTCAATTTCAAATACTAATGCATGACCAATGTTTTGACAATGTTTTATATATTCATATACAATTGATTCTTGGTTCTTTTATGTTTTCCCATTGAGAATTTACTCATTGAAAGAGAAGTAGAGCAAGAGAATGAGAATCTGGGTTCTAGACCAAGTTGTGTGGCCTTGAGTAACTCACCTAACATCCCTGGACCAAAGTGGCTAAATCTTCAAAATGGAGAATTAAGTCAGTATACTACCAAGTGGGCAAACTACTGGCATTTGGGCTGGATAATTCTTCATTATGAAGGGCTCTCCTGTGCATTGTAGGATGTTTAGAATCCCTGATGCTAGTAGCATTTCTCAGTCATTATCACATCCACAAACAACCCTGCATTTCCAGGCATTTTCCAGGGTGAGGTAGCATATTGAGAACCCCTGGCAGATTGTTTCTAAGGATCCTTTCAGCTCTAACATTCTGTGAAAGAATTTTTATTTGGGGAATGATTGAAAGGGAAAAAAGCAATGCACTGACTGAAAAATCTCTGCTCCTTCCTAATATTAAGCAATTTTATTTTAAAATGAATGTTTTCTGGGGATTTATGTCACCATACCCACAGATATACCAACCACTTATGATGTTCCAAGATGAATAATTTTTTTATAACTCACTTTAAGCTTTCCATCTATAATATAATGTATCCATGTTATGTATACTTAGTTATATGATTTTTAAATTTAATGTTATATAGTACTGTTTCTCTCTATACCTAATAAGTAAAAGTAACAAGATCTGACTCTTTTTTTTTTTCTTATTTTGGCCACACCGCGCAGCTTGTGGGGTCTCGGTTCCCCGTCCAGGGATTGAACCCAGGCCACGGTAGTGAAAGCGCCGAATCCTAACCACTAGACCATGAGGGAACGCCCCAGATCTGACTTTTTTTAAAAAAGTTGTATTGTTGTTTTAATATCTTAGCCTTTAAAAAAAAAAAGGAAAATCATTATATATAGTAATTATTTGCCTTGTCTCTTTTCCTTTGGCATGAAGGAAGGGAAGGAATATAGTCTCTGTGTTAAGCAGTGTATATAATTACTCCAAATACACAGGTAAGATGTGTAAAAGCAACCACAAATCAATAGTATGTTTGATTATCCTAAAAAAAAAAACAACTCCATGAGATGACAGACATAAGAGAAATAAATTACTGTACATCTAGTATTTACTATTTCTTAAGCCAGAGTTAAATAATTAACAGGTTACTACATTAATGAGGTTAATAAAGGTGATGATTAATTGGGTACTATCACCTTCCTCATTACTACTGGCCAACTCCTGTCCTCAACTGTTATACCACTGGACTGCCTCAGACCAGGAATTGGTTAGCTGCCCTTAAGTAAACTGGATCCCAGTCTAGGTTGCATTGAAGCCCCAGGCTGCATGTTACCTTTCCCTGAAGGTTAGTGAGGTGACAGTATTGCATGATCTAAGTAAAAATTTCTTTACTAAATAATGTACAAGTTGCAGTAAACTTCTAAATGCTAGTTAAATTACAAAATTATACTCAAACTTTTTTTTTGGTCTTAGCTAAGGCATGTATTTAAAAAATAATTTAAAAGTCCTTTTATAATTAATAGTCATTTTAAAAGACAAGACCTGTTAATTGAAATTTACTAAATTAAAAAGTTTTCAATTTCTAAAGTGTTTAATTTTTCAATTGAAATGTCAGTGTTTATAAGTATATTGCTTAGTCATATTAATTTGTTTCTTTTAAAAAATATTGCCTTGTAGCTTTATAAACCCTTCTTGGTGCATGTTTGAGTTTTTTGGCATTTAATATGATTTACTTTGCTTAAATTATTTTTCATACAGCATGGTTTGCATTTTAAGTTTGTTTTCTTTAATGTGTTATATATTTATTGTACATTTAACTTTACCCGTTCGAACTCTTGGTTCTGTTAAAAGTCTAAGCAGTTATCTATTTAGAAATATGGGTAATTGAAACCTGTAATCCCCCAAACTGTTGTTTAAATGCAGCAGTTCCATCTCTGTTCTTTTCATAAATCTCTTTTTAGGTCAAATTGTGATTTGTGTTGCCAAAGCTACTTCCTCTCCTTTCTCAGGGAAGATTCTGGGGTGGGGCTTACAACAAATACTAGGTGGTCAAATGATCAGAAACTGCATCACGGGACACTTCAAGGGTATTGAGTTATTTGTAATTAAAGGAATAGTGCGTGCATTAAACTGTTCCTTTTATGTCATCTCGGTGATGTTGGCTTCCATACTTTTCTTGCTGTCTATTATAAATGATTCTGAATTTTTCCCTTGATTTGTGATCTTATATTGATGTTTATGTCCATGATAATAGACTGAAATAAGTTACCACATTTAGAATTATCGTTGCTGTGAAAGCATATTGGAAACCAAGACCTTTCTTTTTGTTCTTTAGATTTTCTTTCATTTCAAGTTTGTATTTATACTCGTAAAGTATGGTTAAATTTAATGGAAGGTTTAACAATGAAAATGACAGATCATAGTTTTTAAAAAATTATTTATTTTAAAAATTGAAGTATAGTTGATTTACAATGTTGTGTTAGTTTGAGGTGTACAGCAAAGTGATTCATTTATACATATGTATACATCTATTCTTTTTCAGATTCTTTTCCCTTATAGGTTAAAATACTGAGTATAGTTCCCAAGAAATTATAATTTTTATTACATAATGTTATAGAACTCACTATGTCAAGGGGGGTAGTTTTGTTTTCCAGCACAACCTTTGTAAACGCGTTTTGTTTTATAGTGGAGGCTAAAATGAAGTGTAGGTGTTCCACTTACTTTCTTCTACTGAAGTATTTTGATTTTTTTTTTTTAATTAAGGGTACTTTAATTAATTAATTTATTTATTTATTTATGTCTGTGTTGGGTCTTTCGTTTCTGTGTGAAGGCTTTCTTTAGTTGTGGCAAGCGGGGGCCACTCTTCATCGCGATGCGCAGGCCTCTCACTGTCGTGGCCTCTCTTGTTGTGGAGCACAGGCTCCAGATGCGCAGGCTCAGTAGTTGTGGCTCACGGGCCTAGTTGCTCCGCGGCATGTGGGATCTTCCCAGACCAGGGCTCGAACCCGTGTCCCCTGCATTACCCCTGCATTAGCAGGCAGATTCTCAACCACTGTGCCACCAGGGAAGCCCTTGATTTTCAATTTAAGATATATTTCTTAGTACAGTAACTTATTTAGAAAAGAAATATACTAGGCTTAGTTTATCCTAAAAGATATTTTAAAACCACTTGTCTATATTGGACTGAAGATTTTTTTAAAAATTATTTTTAAGGGGAAATATAGTATTAAACTCCTTTGACCTGTCCTACCTATTTGTTGTATTGGAATCTTTTGCCACTTAAAATAACTTGGCAATTGATTGGGATGTGGAAATTTCTTTCAAGGATTTTATTTTAATGACATTTTACCTATATTCCGTAAACATGAGAATATTTTTAGTACAGTATAGCAATAAAAAAATAAAAATGTAGCAAGATGGGAGTAATTTAGCATACTTTTTCTGAGAGAAATTTTGCAAAATTTTAAAAATCCTTAAATGTATGCCCTTTTTTTTGGACTCAGTAATGCCACTTAAGAATCTACCATAAAGAACTTTCAGGGGAACATAAAAAGATTTAGGTACATGTTTGTATGAGTGTTATTTATAAATGTGAAAAAGAATAAAGAATAAATACCTAGTCATAGGGGATTAAACTACTATGTATCATATGATGAAATAAAATACCACCAATACAATTATTGCCTTAAAAAATTTAAGGGGGAAATATTCACCACATAGTGCTTTGTGAAAATGGCAGAACACAATTTTCTGTATACCTCTCTATAGAAAAAAGATTGAAGGATAATACATCAAAATGTTTATTTCTGATAAATTATAGGTAGTTTGAAGGTTTTTTTTGGTTTGTTTTTCTGAGTCTCATTAACTTTCTACAATAAAGGTATATAACCTTCTTAGTTGAAAAGTGTAACTTATTCATTTAGATAAACAAAAGGAATTTAGTATTTTAAATGTTATTTTCTAATTTTTACTTAAAAATCACTCTTAAGTTAAAAAACTCAACATCATCATCCTTTTCATATACATAATATGAATAAATAAATATTTATGTGTGAATTATATACGTGTGTATGTAAATATGGCTTACTTAATGTAAGATGTTTGCAGTAAATTCCTATGGTTTTTTTTTTTTATTAATGGAGGCTGTACAGTATTTTGGGGTTCTTTTGGTGTCTTCATTTTTTTAATTTTATTTTTTATTGGGGTATAGTTGTTTTACAATGTTGTGTTAGTTTCTGCTATACAGCAAAGTGGAGTTCCCTGTGCTATACAGCGGGTTTTTGTAAGTTATCTATTTTATACATATTAGTGTATATATGTCAATCCCAATCTTTGTTATATCCAAATTGATATAACAATCAATTTTGACTGAAAAGCACAAAGGCACAAGGCATTTTATGGCCAGGTTACAGGTAGTTGTTCTATTCCCAGTGGTTCTATTCTAAAACTTGCATGTTGTATATTCCTGAAAAGCACAATTTAAAAGAATTTTCCTACTTTATTCTAAGCATTAATATAAAAGGTAAATTTTAGTATGTTTATAGCACTGATAAAAGTATTTGAATATATGTTATATTTTAGTTATGAAGGATTCTAAGGCATTTTGGTAAAACCTAGTAGGAATTTTCCAGGATTAAAACAAATGTGAGGGGCTTCCCTGGTGGCACAGTGGTTAAGAATCTGCCTGCCAATGCAGGGGACACAGGTTCAAGCCCTGGTCCGGGAAGATCCCACATGCCGAGGAGCAGCTGAGCCCGTGCGCCACAACTACTGAGCCTGCGCTCTAGATCCTGCGTGCCACAACTACTGAAGCCCACGCGCCACAACTACTGAAGCCCGCGCACCTAGAGCCCGTGCTCCGCAAAAAGAGAAGCCACCGCAATGAGAAGTCCACACACCGCAACGGAGAGTATCCCCCGCTTGCCGCAACTAGAGAAGGCCCACGCACAGCAAAGAAGACCCAGTGCAGCCAAAAAATAAATAAATAAAAATTTTAAAAAATAATAAATAAAACAAATGTGAGGTTTAAAATGGTGATATTTGTTCTTCTATGATTAGAGGTCATTGAAATAGTGTAGTATAGGCTTGATTGTAGGAATTCTGTCGCAAATGTATGTCTTGGGAAAAACTGCTTCTTAATCTTACCAATCAAAAAATTATTATTGTTTATTTTTCACCACAGGGAAAAAAAATCTGATTGGAATTCAGCTTAAATTAGAGCCTACAGTTAGCTAATTTCCTTTCTCACCAGATGCCATTTTAGGTTTAAAAAAAAAAAAAAGACAATGATAAACAATGGTCAGGAATTTATTTTAAAATAAGCTTTTAGAACATGGCCTGGGGATTTGGAAACCTTTAGATCTGTGTCCTACAGCAAAGCCTGGGAACCCCTGGCATAGCTGGAGATAATAACTGTTCATCTGGTTTTCCCATAGTGCTTAGCAGTGTGTATATATTAGGAGGTATCTGTGTGCACAGTGGAGTCTGATCCAAAGGTGTCAAGTTTAGACTACCTGATGACTAATCAACAAAGAAGTACAGTAGCGGGACTGAAAAAAACCATGTCCCACCAACTCATTTGCCCAGATCTAGGAAGTCTCTTTCTTGTGTGGCCTTCTCTGAGGCTCCCTTCAAAAACTCTCTCTCTCCCTCCATTTTTAAAAAAATCTCTACATTTGTTCCTCATCTGTTTTTCTTACCTTGCTCTGTTTCTCATTTCTCCCTTTGTCTTTCTCTTCCTAATCCAACTTCCCCCCCTTTTAAGTGAATATAGTATAAAACAAATATTATATACTTATATTTATATAATAAAATATAAAAAGCTGCTGGATTAAATATATTTTTATTCCTGAAATAGGAGAAAAAAGCCTTAATTTGTGTTTTGTTCTCTCTTCTGATTTTTATGTGACAGTGACCCTCAGTTTTATATCTCCTAAATAGATAATAATTGAGCATTAAAATGATGATTCTGATGTACTATAATATTCCAGTTCATCAAAGAAGTATTTCTTTTTAAAGAATTCAATATTACTCAGGTAGTAACAGTATTTTATAAGCTACATCAGTTCTCTGGTTGCTTTAGTTAACTAGAAAACTAACTGGAATACCTCATTCTTTGTACATTCTAAAAAATTAGAATTTCATTTAATAAAAGTGAAATTGCTTTAAATGTTTTAAACTGTTTTCTCTAATCTTCCTGGGTTACTGAAGCAAAACAAAATGTTGAAAGCGTTGAAAATTTTTATATTTAAACATGGAAAGTACTTTCTTATGTTTTCAGGATTTGTAATGAATATCTTAAGTACTTTTTAATTCGGAAAAGATTTGTCTATACAATAATTGAATATACTTATGTTCTCAAGGACAGATCAGAAGGAGAGATAGTCCCACTTAAAATAATTTTTATTTGATTTGGTATGGTATAAATTAGCAGTTTGCAAGAACTGTCTTATTTACTGTTCCTCTAGCAATGACTTTTAACTGTGAAATCAAAAGAAAAAAAATTTATTTGTAAATACTATCTCATAGACACATACAGATAATTTTCCTAATCTATATGTTTCTAAACATGGAACTCTGTTAAACACAACTTCTCCTTCAAACAATGAGAAATAGCAGAAAGGGAAAAATGTAAGGAAGTCTGGATTTTAGTTATTTTTTGCCACTATTGTGAATAAACACACTTTGGGAAAGCAGAACAGTTATCATTACATTAAAATTTTTTCTGATTGTGTTCATGAGGGATATTGGTCTGTAGTTTTCTCTTTTTTGTAATTTCTTGGTTAGATTTTTTTTTTTTTTTTTTTTGCAGTACGCGGGCCTCTCACTGTTGTGGCCTCTCTCGTTGTGGAGCACAGGCTCCGGACGCGCAGGCTCAGCAGCCATGGCTCATGGGCCCAGCCTATCCACGGCATGTGGGATCTTCCCGGACTGGGGCACGAACCCGTGTCCCCTGCATCGGCAGGCGGACTCTCAACCACTGCGCCACCAGGGAAGCCCTCTTGGTTAGATTTTATATTTAGGGCTATTCTGGCCTCATAAAATGAGTTGGGAAGTATTTCCTCATTTTCTGTTTTTCTGAAAGAGATTATAAGTTTGTCTAGGGTTGGTGTTTGCTCTTCATTAATATTTGATAAAACTCAGTGAAAGCATCTGGGCCTAGAAGGTTTTTTAGTGCGAATGTTGTGGAAAGGTGCTTGGTAACAAATTTGATTTTGCTACTAAATAGAACTGTTCAGATTTTTGTTTCATCTTACATCAGTTTTAGTAAGTTGTATTCTTCAAGGAATTTGTTCATTTCATCTAAGTTGTTGAATATGTTGGCATAAAGTTATTTGTAATATTCTCATTTTAATGTCTGTAGGATATGTAGTGACGTCCCCTGTTTCATTCCTGATATTAGTAATATGTGTTCTCTCTTTCTTGACTGGTGTACCTAAGGGTTTTTAAATTTTGTTGATCTTTTCAAAGAACCAACTTTAGGCTTTGTCTATTTTCTTTATTGTTTGTTTTTTATTTCATTGATTTCAGCTTTTTGTTATTATTTCTTTCTTTCTGCTACTTACTTTTGGTTTCCCTTGTTCTCTTTTTCATAGCTTCTTAAGATAGTGCCATAGGTTATTCATTTTAACCCTTTGTTTTTAATATTAGTACTTAAAACTAGAAGTTTCCCTCTAAGCATTCATTTAGCTGTTTTGACAAATTTTGATATGCTGTATTTTCATTGTGATTCAGTTTGAAAACTATTTTCTGATTTCCTTTTTGATTTCTTCTTTGGCCCATGTATTTAGAAGATGTTATTTAATTTCTAAATTTTTTTCCTAGATATCTTATTGTTATGGGTTCCATTTTGGTCAGAGAACATATTCTTTACAACTTTAATCATTAATTTATTAACACTTGTTTTGTGGATCAGCATATGGTCTATCTTGATGAATGTACCATCTACAATTGAAAAGAATATGCATTCTGTAGTTGTTGAGTGTAAATGTTTAAATATCAGTTGAATCAAGGTGGTTGGTAGTGTTCAGATAACGTGTTTTTTACTGCTATTTTCCCCTAGTGTTCTATCAGTTACTGAGAGAGAAGCTTTAGTATCTCCAAGTGTGATTGTGAAAATGTTTATTTTCCCTTTAATTCTGTCATATTTTGCATCATGCATTTTGGTTTTTGTTTGTTTTTCTTTTTCTTTCGGTTGCACTGGGTCTTCGTTGCTGTGCATAGGCTTTCTCTAGTTGCTGCCAGCAGGGACTACTCTTCATTGCAGTGCGCCGGCTTCTCATTGCAGCAGCTTCTCCTGTTGCAGAGCACGGGCTCTAGGGGCACAGGCTTCAGTAGTTGCAGCATGCAGACTCAGTAGTTGTGGCACGTGGGCCCTAGAGCTCACGGACTTCAGTAATTGCAGCACGCGGGCTCAGTAGTTGTGGCTCGTGGGCTTAGTTGCTCCACAGCATGTGGGATCTTCCCAGACTAGGGATTGAACCTGTGTCCCCTGCATTGGCAGGTGGATTCTTAACCATTACGCCATCAGGAAAGTCCGCATCATGCATAGGCATAAACAAATTGTTATTTGATGAATTACAATCATGATGATGAATTGACTCTTACCATTTTGAAATGTCCCTGGATCTGGTAATACTGTCTGTAAGTCTACTTTATCTGTTATTAATATAGCCACTCCAGCCTTTATAAGCTTACTGTTTGTATAATGTATTTTGTACCATTCATTTACTTTCACCCTATTAAAGTGTAATTCTTGCAGATATCATATAGTTGGGTCTTAATTTTTTTATCCATTTTGACAATCTGTGCCTTTTAATTGGATTGTTTAGTCCATTAACATTGAAAGTAATTACCGATATAGTTGGATGTAGGTTTACTATTTTACTATTTGGTTTCTGCTTGTCCCTCTGTTTTTTGTTCTTCTGTTCTCATTTCCTGCATTCTTTTGACTTAATATTTTTTGGAATTCCCTTCACATTATTTATTTAGCTTTCTAACTATGTCCTTAATGCATTTTGTCTATATGTATGGTTGCTCTAGGAATTGCAAATATGCATTCGTAACTGTTTTCAGACTGCTTAGAGCTAATACCACTTAGAGCCTTGTACCACTTCATATACACTGTAGAAATATTGCAACCATATTTACAAATTGGTCCATTTGTAACCTCCTTCATGCTTTGATGTCATATGTATTACATCTACATATGTTATAAACTCCACAAGGCAGTGTTGTAATTTTTGCTTTGGACAATCAGGTTTACTTAAATTACTAGGAAAAAGGAAAAAAGTAGTTTTTTATATTTATTCAGTATTTACCATTTCTGATGCTCTTCATTCTTCCCTGAAGATTTTACTTTCCACCTGGTATTTCCTTCTGTCTGAAGAAGTTTCTTCTGCATTTCCTGTTTTGCAGATTGGCTGGCAACACATTTTTTCATAGTTTTAGTTTAACTGAGGTACAATTTGCCTTCATTCATGAAGGATAAGGATATTTTTCTGGATATGCAGTACTGGACTGACAGCTTTCTTTTTCTTTCCGTATATTCAAATCATTGTTTTCCTTTACTTAATGTGTCATTTTTTTTCCTGACTGCTTTCAATATATTTTTTTTCTTTGTCATTGGTTTTCTTTATATTTATCCTACTAGGGGTTCACTGAACTTCCTGAATCTTTTGAAATTTTTGTCTTCCCCCCAACTTTGAGAAAGTTTTAGCCATTATTTATTTTAAAAGATTTTTTGGTCCTTTTCTTTCTCCTCACCTTCTGGAACTCCAGTTATGCATATATTGACCTTTTGATATTTAGCCACAGGGCCCTGAGACTTTGGTTTACTGTTTTTCAGTCCTTTTATTCTCTTTTTCAGATTGGGTAATTTTACTGATCTATCATTATGTTCATTAATTGCTTCTTCTATCACTTTCATTGTTTTTAAGACTATCCAGTTAATTTTAAAATTTCAGATATTGAATATTTCAGTTATGGAACTTCAGTTTGTTTTTTATCATTTCTATTTGAGCATTTTTATTTTTACCTCTTCGAATATAATTTTAATTACTACTTTAAATTCCTTGTCTGCTATTTCTAACATTTGAGTCACTTTAAAAAAAAATTGAAGTATAGTCGATTTACAATGTTGTGTTAGTTTCTGGTGTACAGCAATGTGATACGGTTGTACATACATATGCATATTTGAGTCACTTTTGAATTGGTCTCTGTCTATTGTTTTTTATCCTGAAAATGAGTCAGGTTTTCCTGTTTGTGAAGTAGTTTTGGATTGTATCCTAGTCATTGCTATGATTATTATGTTGCAGAGACTCTGGATTGTGTTTCATTCTTCTGAAAAATATTGACTTTTGTTTTAGCATGCAGTTAATTGTTAGGCTCAAATTGCAAACTCTGTCTCTTGGGCTGCAGCTCAAATCTTCAGTTATTTTACCTTTAACTGAGATTTTTGGAGTTTTCCCTGCACAAGCGTGGTTTACAGGTCAGCCATATATTTGAACCAAATGTGTATACAGGACTTAGGGCTCCTCCTTTCTGACTTTATTCTTTCCAGGATTCCCCTCTCAGTTTCCAACTGCTTTGGTTACCTTGCACCCTGCCCACTACTTCTTTTTTTTTTTTTTAACATCTTTATTGGAGTACAATTGCTTTACAATGGTGCGTTAGTTTCTGCTTTATAACAAAGTGAATTAGCTATACATATACGTATATCCCTATATCTCCTCCCTCTTGCGTCTCCCTCCCTCCCAGCCTCCTTATCCCACCCCTCCAGGTGGTCACAAAGCACGGAGCTGATCTCCCTGTGCTATGTGGCTGCTTCCCTCTAGCTATCTATTTTACATTTGGTAGTATATATAAGTCCATGCCACTCTCTCACTTTGTCCCAGCTTACCTGTCCCCCTACCCATGTCCTCAAGTTCATTCTCTACGTTTGTGTCTTTATTCCTTTCCTGCCCCTAGGTTCTTCAGAACCTTTTTTTTTTTTTTTTTTGAGATTCCATATGTATGTGTTAGCATACGGTATTTATTTTTCTCTGACTTACTTCACTCTGTGTAACAGTCTCTAGATCCATCCACCTCACTACAAATAACTCAATTTCGTTTCTTTTTATCTGCCCACTACTTCTTTAGGCCAGAAAGACTGAAGTTTTTTGTTTTTTTGAAGTTTTTTTATTAAGAGTTTTACTTGGTCTACATGTTGTGGATTAGGCCAGAAGCTGTGTTAAATGGATAACTCATTTAGTTCCATTCTTTCTTCTAAGTGTTGATTCCTCTCCAGAATCAACCTACTTTTGGTCATTTTCCAGTGCTTTCAAATATTTATTTATAGTTATAGTTATTCTGTGCAGGAGGATTGGTCTAATAGAAGATTATTCAGCCAGTATTGGAAGTAGAACCAGGATTTCTTAAGCTAAAAATGGTTGGAGAATATGGTGTGGTGATGTACAATCTTAATAGTCATCTTATTTTAAAATATTTAGAAAAGAAGAGAGAAATTATGATGCATGTAACACATACATACACACATAGAGTAACTGAAAGAACTGGTTTTTCTAACTCCAAATTCTGCTTAATAAAACAGTAGATTAGAATACACTTCCATGTAAGTGTACATAGTTTACCATATGTCAGAAGAAAAATTTTATGGTTAAGATATATATGTAGGGAAATAAAACTTTGGGGTTTATTATGACTGTTTTCAGGGAGGTTAAATTGGCAGCCATGACATTTTAAAACTTGTATAGATTGCTGAAACCTTGGGCTCTTTCCAAGGTTGAGTTTTGCTGTGTGTTATACATCTAATGCTTTTAACTTCTTTTTTTAAAATTATTTTTAAATTTTATTGATTTTATTTTTGGCTGCATTGGGTCTTTGTTGCTGCTCGTGAGCCGTCTCTAGTTGCAGTGAGAGGGGGCTACTCTTCGTTGCTGTGCGCGGGCTTCTCATTGCGTGGCTTCTCTCGTTGCAGAGCATGGGCTCTAGGCTTGCGGGCTTCAGTAGTTGTGGCACGCGGGCTCAGTAGTGGCTCGCGGGCTCTAGAGCGCAGGCTCAGTAGTTGTGGCACACGGGCTTGTTGCTCCATGGCCTGTGGGATCTTCCCGGACCAGGGCTCAAACCCGTGTCTCCTACATTGGCTGGCGGATTCTTAACCACTTCGCCACCAGGGAAGCCCTTTAACTTCTGATATGTATTTTATTTTCTTTCAGTTAATGTAGTAAAGAAGATAATTTATAGTGTCAGAATCCTCAAACTGATCAACTTATGATTCACAATTTTTTATAGATACTTTCCAATAAAATTTTCACTTTCTAGGAAATGTTCCTTTCATATTTACTCTTATTACTCCTTGGGTTCTCTATGATGCAGGAGGCAAAAATCTGTGCTTTGATTTTACTTTAATCTCTGTGCCAGTGGTTTTCTTCCCTGCTTTTTCTCCTTTACATTATATTTCTTTCTTTTTCTCTATCTTTAAAAAAAATTATTTTTCATTACCTTTAATTTTTTAATCCTTATGTGTACTTGGAAAGACAGATTAGGAATATTGCTTACATTATTTGATTTTTTTTTTTCCTCTTTACCGCTACACGTTATACATTTGCCTAGCCCTTGTCCTTTTGTCTTAGGAGTTGTAAAATATTTTAAATATTTTGCTCAATATGTAAGGAATTTGAAGAAGTAAAAGCAAGGACTCTGTATATTCTCATTATATTGGGAAGGTCCTGCTTGTTGAATTTTTAGGTATTTCAGGATGTTCCAGTCAACTGACAAGGACTTCTCCTCACAGTGTCAGAACTGAGTGATGATGAGAGTAATGCAACTAGGAAATAGTTCTGGTATGTAACCACTTTTGCATGTTTACTTCCCCAGAAAACTCTGTGGAAGTACAGTGGTATCTTATATTTCTTGTTAAAAATTTGGAAAACTATTTGCATGCTTTCAAAGTAGATTTTGAAGTAACAGTGCTAGTCAAAGAATGGAAAGTATATTCTAAGCAGATGTAAAATTCTACGAAGTTTTAGGATATCTTCATTTCTTAACTGTTCTAAAAAAGGAAAAACAAAAAAACTTGCATTCTTAGAACTTTCTGAATAATTCAGTAATTGCCTAAACTCTAGGTTTTAGCGTATTTCTTATTGTAAAGCCTTTATGATACTATATGCTTTTTTAGTAAAATAACATTTACAAATATGAATCATACTCCTTTTTATATAGCTTATTAATGGAGATTTATTTGCTTTTTCCTTTTTAAAAACTAAATTCTTCAGTTCTTATGTTGTCATAGATTATAAATAAATATTTTAGAAAATATATATCCAGTTTGTAATGAATTTCCTTGGACACTTCGGTTGTTTGTACTAAATCTTTAGAGCAGAGCGATCCATGGTTTGGGTTCTTCTGTGTAGGTTATCAGTTACTTCTGTTGGATCGAGTGAGGATAAAGAAGGTGGAATTCTCTGCCATTTTACAATAGCTTACTCTTACTTATAAATGGTGAGTTGTTTATTGTTATGAGATTAGGTCGGTAGATTCTTTGTAACAATTGTTAATTTTTAGATTTAATGATGGCACTTGAAGTTACTTACTTTGATATATATACTTGGGAAAACTTTCTGTGTTTATTATGACATATATTATAAGTAATATTGCTATTTGTTGAATAATACTCTCTCTACTCTTTTGGGTCATTTTATTGTGTAGGATATTCTAATTATCCAGTAGTATAGGTTTCAAAACTCAAAATATTCAGTATATTATCTAGGGATATTAATTAAGGAACATAACACAATCTGGTGAAGTTACTGGTGTAATACATTGCTTTAAAATATTATTTTCCTATTTTTAAAGGACATCTAGGTCTACTTGAGTATTATCAGTGTTTGTTTGGGTATATATTTCTTAAGTCATTTAGGGTTGCCATTTTAAAGAAGGGTAGCTATATTTCTGAAGTTTTTTTTTTTCACTGTAATTTGCATGAACAGCCTCATTATATACAAGGACTTACAAAAAACCAAAAAGCAAATGATTTACTCAGGGCTATAGGGTCCATGGTAGGCCTGTAACTAAAGCTTAGTTTTGTTTTCTAGCTTTATAATTTAATCTATACCAAGTAATATTTCCTGTATGGATAACTTTGGTCCATTAACCTAAAGATAAAATTTATGAAAAACTCTGCTATTCTCTCACTTTATAATTCTGCTGGTATTTTCTTCATTATAATAAAAAAGAAATCATGCTGTAGTAACTAATTCTTGACCACACCCTTTCTTTCCCCTTCAGAAAAATTGGAAGCTCTACCACCCACCCCAGGACAGCTGAGATATGGTAATGGTTCTATAATTGTTAAATATTTGTGCATCTGTCTTTTGGACTTGAAATAACTGTGTTACTCATTAATAGTATAGAAATCATTCCAGATAGAGTGGATTATCCTATTTATTATGCTGAAGCAAAAAGTTTGTAAAATTGGTTTAAGACATATTACAGTATTATGGAATTTCTAAGATTGTTAACCACATCTATTATTGTTTAAATGTTGTTACCATCTAGAGATAGAATTATAGTAGAGGTTTTCTTAATTCCCAAGAAGAAGGGTATGTTTAGTTTGGATTTAAGTTGGGTAATTTCAGAACTAGAATTTCTAGGCTATTTTCTTTGGTGGAGAAAATACTCTGATTTGTTGTTTGTAATAAGGAGGAAAGTAAAGTTCATTTTAAACCACGAGGAAGAAGAGCTTTACAGTGCTGCTGGTGTGCTTTCTTTATTACGATTGGAATAAATATTCAAGGGCTAACACCAAAGTAATGTAAAATAGTTTCGGATCTTACTATAAAAACAATGGAAGAAGAGAATTATTTAGCGGTGCAGTGAATTTGAATAGGTTGTAAGTTAAAGCTAAATATTAGATGTGATTTGCTAACAGCTACTGAGTTAGAGAATAATATTTCCCAAAGGAAACTGAAGAAATTGGTAGGATATCATTACATGTTGGAGAGCAAACTTATATAATTAAAATTTAGTAGCCAGTTCTTTTTAATAGTTCTTTTTACTCTCAGTGGTAGAATATAATTTGTATTAGAAATAAGTAACTTTTCCGAGATATCAAAACAGTTTAAGAATTCTTTAAGACGTTTCTTTCCCAGGTAATCTTTTTTTATTCTTCTAGCCTGGATTCATACAATCAATATCCATAGCACTGTATAATGCTATTACCATTTTGGGGGTCATATTGAAATTACCTGCTTATATGGCTGTGTTATCATACCCAAACTTCTTGAGGGCTGGTAACCAAGTATCTTTGTATCTCAAGTGCCCTGTGGCGTGTCCAGTACATGTTTATTTGACTTTCTGAAACTTACAATTTTCCTTTGGAATGAAAATAAATTTTTATTTATAGGACATATTTACTTAGGTCTAAACATCAAAGCATAATATATTTTATAGTTCCAGGTAATTATTATAGCAGTGTAGCAACATGCCTTGGTTTTATGACCAGGTTTTTACTAAGATAGAAATTAGTCTAATCTTAAACTTAGTTTAATAACCTTGACACCTAATTTTAAGATATTTATAACTAGCCAGTTTTAGAGATGCCATCATATTAACCCTAAAATGTTTAGTAATCCCAAGGTTTCATAGTTACTTTGCCATATTTACATTTCAAAGATGATTGAGACTTCTCTCCAGATATACATTTAAGTAGCTCTCTTTTCACTGTAAATGTTTCATATGGTGAATTTTTAAAATTTCATTATATTCTTTTGACATGTCAAATTTGTAATATGTTTTTGAAATTCTGTATGTGTTTTAGAAGCTGATTATTATAAAATTTTGAATGTCTGGTCATTAAGCAGCTGAATCTAGGCAAAAAGTCAAAGAACTAAGTCTAGACTCTTTAATTAAAAAATCCCATTTCATTAATGTGCCACTTGATTTTTATCATCTTTCATAGCTTTTAAAACAATATGCTTAAAAACAAAACAAAACAATATGCTTTATAATTTAAAAGATGCTGATTTTTACCTGGGACATTCTTATATGATAACGAGAAGAACTCTAAAATGACCTAGGATATATACTATTTTCCCCCTTGATCTTAGTCTTCGACAGTGCTTGTAGGTAGAAATGTTTCTTGTTTTATACTGCTTATTAGTGTCCCCTGATTGGTGTAGAGTGGTATCAAATTTTCATAACTTCTGGATATTTTAATTATACTTTTTGTGGACTTAACTGCATGAAAAGGAAAAAGATCTAAAGGCACTGAACACATATATAACGAATTGGTTTAAGGGACTATTTTTTGGATGTGGTATAAAACTCAGAGCCTTGATGTTTACTTTTAAAAAGTCCTCAGTTGAACGGATGTTGACTATACCTTGGCAAATTTATAGAATAACTAGAATAAAGTCTTAACTATCCCCAGCTTTTAATCTGTTTCACAGTCTTCCTTCAATTCTCTTAATCTGGAATTCTCTTCCTTTCCAAGTTAGCTGTCCTCAACTTATTTAACTAATGTTTATTGAGCATCTACTGTGCACTAGGCATTCTGCAATGTGCTGAAGATGTAAATAGGAAAAAAAATGAAGCTAAATATATTTTTAAAATAGGTATTAGTTCTTCCTAGTTACACTTCTGTTTTCTCAGGTCATTCAGATTATGTACTAGATAAATAGGGTGAGATGTGCCTTTGGTAGGAAGAGATCAAGTTACATTTTCATTTAAATCAAATATTGTTTGTTTTAGTTGGTGAAAGCTATCAGGGATACTGGTGTGTTGAGGGGGGAAAGAGGACTGTGAACACAGATGTCTAAGACAGATGAGATCATCACATTTTCCTAACATTTGTTTAAAAAATTGTTTAGTGAGTATAAGTGACCAGATAGCTTCCCTGATATTTGATTCAGAACACTTTTTATTATTTCTAATATGGAGATCAATTTTATGGTATCAGTCGTTAGGTCTAAGAGAGAAAAAGATTGATGTCAATAGTAATTTAACAGGTAAAACATGGTACTCATGTATTTATTTGTTCTGTCATTAACTGTATGTAATTTGTACGTGTGTGCGTTGCCAATAAGGAAACACAAAAGCCTAACACAATTAATTTTACATGTTATGTGTGTTTTATTTTGTTTTTTCCCCAGTATATCTTCCACCAAGTGTATAAACAGAGGAGAAGCAGAATCTTTTGTCTATGGGGAATGGAAAAGCAAATTCCAAAACTTAAATCAAATCTATTTATGAGAGTTTAATCATATAGTCTGTTTTTGTCATTTTAAAATTATAGAAATCTTAAAACATATTTTTCTGTTTTTGATGTTTTTCAGTATTCATCCACAATGCGATACCTTTCATAGGGTTTGGCTTTTTGGATAATGCAATTATGATTGTTGCAGTAAGTTCTTTCAACCCTTCTATTTTGAGTTAATAAAGAAATTAATGTGGTCTAAATTTTCCTAATAATTTACATATTGTAGCTATAAAGTTTTAATTAATATCGTAATGAACAAGGCTATTTTTAACTATATTTCAGGTTAATTAGACTGTAGCTCAATTTTTAAGGCATCGTATCTATTAATCATCAAGACTTTTGGTAAAGCATTGACAATAATAAACACGTATTTATTGGGTCTGTATTATTCTGTTCTAGTTTCAACATTCTTACTAAAGAATAAAGTATGTAAAATTTTCTAATGTCCTTTAATTATATCAGCAGTTCTCATCATGTGTATATTATTAATTAGTTCCTTGTCCAGTTTCCTCATACAAAAATGTTTTAAAGGGTGTTTGGATATACAGTCTATCCATTTAACCCAAAGATGATTTAAGTTTCAATTCAGAATACTGTGAATAATAAACCCTTCAGTCTTTGTTCCATCGTAGTGTTAAAAAGTTCTCCTTTGCTGAAGTCATTTTAATTTAAGGTTGTTTCTTACAAGTATTGTTTAGTCTCAGGGATGGCTGAATTTATCTTTCTTACTCTTCTGTGACAATTTTTGTCACTAGATACCAATATTGGATCCAGATTATAAAGTCATGATGAATATGCAGGTCTTCTGAAACTGCCCAGTGCTCTATCCACTTCTCTTCACTGACTCAAACTTTTAAAAAGTTCTATAAATACTAGGTGTTTTGTAGGAGACCGCTCAAAAAAGAGATGGAATGATTTTAGGATTATTGAATGTGAGGGAAATATATTTGAGAGATGCCAGGGGTTTTTTTGTTGTTGTTGTTTGTTTTTGTTTTTTGTTTTGGTGTTTTGGAGGTCACATGTACTATAGATGGATATAAATAGAATATTTGGTGTCAAAATAGGGATAAAAGTATAATTTACATTGTATGGATTATAAAATTTGCTTAAAGAATATCTAAAAAAAAAAAAAAAAAAAAAATATCTAAAATTGGTTCATTCAAGAATGGTTTTCTTTGGTATGTAGTCTCACCTTATGTCCAGATTGATAAGGTGGGATCAGATATCCAGAAAGTCTAGACATTCATCTGGTTGAGGAAACACAGGGTTCACACATCAGGAAGGTATCTTGCTCCTTAAGCAGTCACAGAAGATACTGTAGCATGCACATAATTTGAAGGTGATAAGCACCCATTGGATACATAATTCTTTAGCAAAGTAGTCTGGTAAGAGACTCTAAAATACAATTTCAAAATGCTAGTTTTTTTGACTGATTATGACATTTTCCTATTATGTATATAAGAATCAAGTTGGCTATTTTATATATCTGTGAATATGAGAAACTTATTCAACCATACCACACTGCCTTTTCTGAAATTACTAAAACCTTGAGTTGGTTAGATTATTTAAATAGTTAACGTAAATAAAATCTAATTGTAATGAAAACCCCACTATGATGAATTTAGAAGCTATAGTTTAAGATCTGATGTGTTCTTGAATAGATTGTCTGAATGAAAGCTTCTCTGTTTCAGTTTTACACTCAATATTTTAGATTCTCTTTATTGACAGCTGGTACCTCTCATTCTACCATCTTAATAATCATTTTTTTTTTCATCTCAGTTGGGCAGACCTTAGATATTCAAACGATGAAAGACTGTCCTTGCTACAGGGAAGTGTTGAGATGATATATTTTGCATAAAGAGGGGTGCAGGGAGATTTTGAAGAGATATCAGAATAGGGAAACTGGGTAGTTTCTTAGATCTTGAATAAGACCTTCACAGTATGGTCTTATTATTTCTTTGAAATAAATATCTAAAGTAACAGATATCTGTGTTTAAATACAGATACCAACAAGACAAAACAAACAGAACGACCACATTCTAAAGTCAAATTATTGTAATGTTCCTATTTTGTATTACTCAGGCCTGTGTCTCATTATTAGTGTAACTGAGAGTGGACTAGTTTTCCAGGCCTGAGATGGTTGACTCTAATTCAGTAATATTTGTTTTTCTGGTTTACATTGAAATCCAGTTTCAGGAACGTATCACCCGTTTTTTATTTATATAGTACTGAAATAAATAATTAAACTACTGGCTTAAAACTGATTAAGAGTAATAGGTATGGCAAAAATATTATCCTGTGATAATTGCAAAATAATTCAAGAACAGTTAAATTTTCCAAAGAGGCTTTTTAATAGACTGCTAAGACTAAAATCCATAAATAATATAACTGTAGGATCTATGAAAAGGGAAATAAGTGAACATTATTATCTTAAGAATGTTTTTCACCTTTTTTTAAAAAAAAAAAAAACAAAACACTGATTGCCTCCAAACATTGTAGGATAGCTATGACTGAAGATAGTAAGTCAAGAAGATATTTTATTCTTCTTTTCTATCATGCCATTTGATGTTTTTCCTGTTAGGTATACTCTCTTAACTGCTACCTAGTTGTAGTCATGTAAACAAATTCCTATATGACTTCTCATAGTAGGTTTGACCTTTATTCTTGGCTGCTGTTCATACTAAGCTTTTGATTTCATAGTTTTTTATTGTATTTTTATATTATTGGGATTGCTTTTTATAACTTATATTTTAGTGGGTTTTGGGGGGATTATTTTTCTTACAATTTAATTAGGATAGAATTGATTAAAATTCTAGCATAGATTAATCATATTAAGTGATGAACCAAGTATAACTTTAAGACAACTAGTATTAGGTTTATTTATAATTTCTACCTCACCTGTTAACATGAAATTTGATGTAACTGTGGGGAAAAGGACGGGAGTGGACTGTCCATTGCCTTCAAACCGACCTTGACTTTATGTGAGGCTTTTCATGCTGTTTGAAGGATCTTCACATTTCTTAAATTCAACCAAATGATTAAGCACTTAAATGCTTTATAAATACATGTATTGGCAAACAGATTTTTTGGGGGTCATTTCTAATGATTCATTGCTGTTAAAGATCCTGTATTTATTTTTTTATACACTACAGCTGTCAAGTGCTTCTCTTCTATAGTTATGCTCCTGATTTTTTGGCTTCTATATATAAAGATACTTCTTCATGACTGTTTTCTTCTTCAGAAATCTGTTTCTTTGGGTATCTTTACAACCTTGTAACTTTAAGTGCCTGGGAGACTTTTGTACATCACACTGTTTGGCCATACTCTACAAGAATTATATTTTAAAGGAGTGGAATCAACAGGCCTAGGGGAAAGAAAATTGAGGAAATTAAACTTAGCTTCTCTTCAATTTTGTAAATAATTGAGTAATGCAATATTTCTATATTACCAGGTAGGGCATTCTTTTTTTTTTTCTCCACAAATATCGTTGAGATTTGTAGGGCATTCTTTTTTTTTCTGCATAAGTACTATTGAGATTTATTTTTTAAGTTTTAGAAATTTTCAAGCATCAGTATTCAAGAGAGCTTTTGAAAGTTAAGTCCACTTATGGCAGAATTGTGTAAGGATTAGAACTGAATTAGCACAATAGATGGTAGGATTTCTTCTCTATTCTATGTAATAATCCATTAGAATGGTTTAATCTTCTTCACTTCAGTTCCTTCTCTTTAAAGTAGAAGGAAAAATACGAGCCCCTCTTTTCTTTAGAGAAATGAGATAGACATAGAAAATCTTAAACTCTCAATAAATTCAGTGGAAATACAGTGGAACCTCATTTTTGTTGTAGCTCTATTGTATTAAATGCTATTGTTGCTTATAAATGAATCATACAGTCTCATTACTTAATGGTTAAAGAACTAAGTGTTTTAAGGATAATTTTTGAAGTCTGATTTTTTGGGTCCCTAGAAACTGGTTTTGTCTGTCTTTTAAATCTTTTATAGGGTAAATATCAATAGTATAGTTGTATCATTCAGAATTTAAAATGTAGGTGAGTTGGTTGTCTTTGTGTTCAAAAGCATTAAAACAACTTTCTGTGGTAAGAAAATATAAATTCTAGATTATTAATGATGAATTATATTGCTATGTGTGTTGCTATTTTTTATTTTTATGAAAGCCTAATTTTAATAAATAAAATATTGATGTTATTTCTGCATGACTGCATATATTGGGTTGGCCAAAAAGTTCGTTTGGGTTTTTCCATAACCTCTTATGGAAAAATCCGAATGAACTTTTTGGTCAACCCAATATTTAATAATTAAGTGAATTGCTGTAGTATATGTGTATATTTATGCATATTTTATATATATAATTTTGCTGTGATAACATATTGATTGTTTTCCCTCTTTTTATTAATGTTTTGCTATTCTTTGATAGTCACTTCAGTTTTAATTTTTAAGATTAATTTCTTTGTAATAATTTTTCAGGGAACCCATATTGAATTATCTATTGGAATTATTTTGGGAATTTCAACTATGGCAGGTATTTAATAATAGTAATGTTATTATTCCATTGTATATTTATGAAACATTTTAGTAGGTTACGTTTAGAAGAGGATACTTTATTTGAATAAGTTTATTCACTGAGATGTCTCTTAGTTTATCTACGTAATCCTATTCCTCTAATTTTTAATCTCGTATATGTAGCAGATATTTTTCTGAGAAAGTTTAGGTACTTTAAGTTAGTTAATGGGTAACAATAATCTACTAGATTGACTATATTAAAAATTTTTTTCTCTTAATTCAGTGTTACCCTAAAACCTTCCTACTCTTTTTCTCTATCAAATTATTTTCAAGTTGGGAAGAAAAGTCAAGGAAGGAAATACAAGATTGAAAATCTAATTTGGTTCTGTCTCCTTCTTTCCCCCCAAATACCACTGTACTCTTCATGATGGTGATATTTGGGAATGATTCTGTGTTGTTTTATTCTATGGAACACGTGAAGTACATGAATTAATGAAAGAGACATTTCCTCTCCTTGATTTTCTTGAATGTCATAGCTGTACATATAGCTTCACTCTTTAACTTTCAAGTATTCAAATTCCCTTAAATATTATCTGAAAGTTAAACCACAAAATATTGTACAGGTGTTTTAATACTGAAACCAAAATGGAAACTGGCTGCCACATTAGAAAAAAACCTACTACTTGATGGAGGTAGAATACTATAATCTCAGAAATATTGTGTTCTATTTTGGAGATCTCAAGATTCAGAGCTGTCAAATGAACTATTTTGGATATTGTCATTGTAGTTTAGAAATGTGATAACTCTTCCAGACCAGTGCTTTATTGATTTTTCTAACTTCTATGTAATAATTCACTTGTCCATTTTTCATTTTTTTAGCTGCTGCTTTGGGAAACCTTGTGTCAGATTTAGCTGGTCTTGGGTAAGTTCATTCATTTATTCATTTGTGCATGTGTGTACTTGCTCTCTTTCTCTTCTCCATTCTCCTTTAATTGAGAAGGATTTTTAAAAGGGACATTTATTTTTGCATGTGTGTTTTATAACTAAAATTTTAACTTTAGTGTTTCTAAATCAATAGCACTAAATCTTTAAATCTTTGGTGTGCATCAAATATAGATGTCTCGCTCACATCCCAGTCATGCAGAATTAGTGTCTCTGGGGATGGGACCCTGACATTTGTGTTTAATAACCTCAAGCAATTGTGATATGTGCAAAATTTGTTCTAAAACTACCATAAGGTAAGTTGAATTTTCATTTACTGAAGTGTTTATATGTATTTTATAAACATTTCCAAGGGTGAGACAGGACTAAAAGTAAGAACCCCTATTGTTATTTCACCCCCACCCTCCTCCCACTAAACCCAAAGTTAAGAAATATGGCTCAAATGTGAGGATACTGACTGGGCATGTTTTCTAGAGAGAGGAATTTTCAGAGAATAATGGCCAAAACATACAGGGACTCGGCTAGTTTTTGCTCTTTTTATTCCATGTGGTAGGAATGATGAAACAAACTGAGGATGCCTACTTGGAAAAGGCCAGCTTTCTCTCTTTCTGTTTTTACATTCTCTCTTCTAAGCGGCAGATGGCCTGGGCTGCTTCCTGAGCTTGGGGAAGCCTGGGAAGTATAAATTAGACTAAGTTGGCATTAATTTTTGTGATAAACATATTTTCTCTTGCTCACTCTTTGGTTCTGTTTCTTCCTTTTTTGGTTCATTAGAATGGTAAGTTTTGAGATTTGGATCTGGGTCTAGTAGAGGTCTACTTAGCCCTATAATCTGGAGAAAAGCAGCTTTATATATGACCTAACTCTATATATTAGACTTCTGCACTGGAGTTTGGGGCCAAAGCTAATGTTAAAAACACAGTTTTTTTGTTCTGGGCCGAAGCAAAAATTTTATATTCCTGGAATTCCTGACATAAACCTATAATGATATTACCCCTTAAACATTCTATTTCCCAGTTTCCAACTTTAAGGTTAATAATGATAATATTATATAGCTACTGTGATAGCTTTCTATATTTAATAGAATGAAATGATCTAATAGATCTCTAAGACCATTTGGTTTTAGATTGTATCATTAAACAATTATTTTTTTATTAGACATAAAGATTTGTTGGGAGTCTTATATTTAAGAACTACTTCGCTGCCTTTTAAAAATAGCATTAGGTAACAAATACCACATTTTATCAATCTTAGTTGCACAGGTTTTTAGAACTTAACATATCTGACATTGGGATCTATCTTATAATTGATCATATGCATAGTTTAATTGGCAATTTTTTTTCTTTCTTACAGTTCTTAAAGTAAGATTGTATCCAATAAACAATGGCAACTTAAAATTGATAAATACTTGAAATTGCCCTGAAAATCGTAGGCTGTTTTTCTTAGTATATCAATCTGACAAATTTTGGAAATTTTTGTTTTCTGATGATAGTTATTAACTTATATGTTAAAGTGCTTTGCTTTGAATTTGGAATAAATGTATAAATTATAAGTGTTGTAAAAATTTTTATATACCTTGAATTGTTCTTTTTAAGGTAATGGTAGAGAATAATTACTCTAATTAATTAATTTACCTGTATATTAAATATGTCAGTCTGAAAAATTTTAAACCAAATATATTTATACACAATGAAGATGAAAGTTGTAAAAGAATGTTTATACCATTTCTAGAGTGCCAATTACAGGTATAGAATTATCTTACCTTTGTAGTAATTAGTTTTTCCTATGTGAGGACATTGTGTTTCTCTTTAAAAACTTATATTCTGTCCTCTTGTATTTTTAAAGACTTGCAGGCTACGTTGAAGCTTTGGCTTCCAGGTTAGGCCTATCAATTCCTGATCTCACACCAAAGCAAGTTGACATGTGGCAAACACGTGTTAGTACACATTTGGTGAGTACTTTATATGGCTTATGACGGTGAATTTGGGTAGCCAGAGCAAGGCACTGTATTCAGTCCCTTGAGAAATTTGAGACTAAAATTGATTTGAGTGGAATTTTTAACAGAAACTGTCCAAGCCTTGGCAGGTTCAGAAAAGCAGTAATTTTTTATTGACTATTTTTGTAGGTATACTTGATTTTTGAAAAATTCTTTATATGATTCAGTTACTGTTGAGGAGTATCAGTTATGTGCTGAGACTGAAGGACATAAAATGAGTAATAGACTATAGTTCTTTTTAAGGATTGTGTAGGTAAGGAACCAGACATATTAAATAAATTATAATTTAGTGTGACATATTCAGTAATAGAATTATGCACCTGATATAGCAGAAGCACCAGGAAAAGAATTAACTCTTTGTGGAGAGAAATTTCTTTTGGTGTGGAGATTTCTTGGTGAGTATTAGATCTAAGCTTATTTTGAAATTATTGATGAGACATTTGCTAGGTGAATGAGAGAATTCCAAGTATATTGACTAACAAGTAGAAAAGCATGATGACTAACTGGAAGTTCCTAGCGGAGAGAGACAGACTGCATCTGCTTGGACCCTGTCTGTCTCCCTGGTACCTAGCATAGAGTTTGGTATTTTGTAGATTCTCAGTAAATGTCTGTATGAAGACATAAAACTTAATTCAAAAGTGTATAACCTTAATAGTCATCATAGGAATGCATCATTTAAAAATCATTTATAAAAATTAAAAAAAAAATTTTAATGTAGGTGAGATCGCAGAAAAATTGTGTGTACGTATACATATAAATATATTGCAGTGGGTATACAGATATTTGCAGTTTTGTCTAGAATAGATGCATGGCAGTATCCTATGGTTATGCACAAATATTCATATTATTTGATTTTTAAATAAATCATTGAGGAAGAACTATACACAAATGTGTTTATTGTTCTGTCATTTGCAATGGTGAAAAAGTAGCAATGCTTTTTAATGGTAAGGAGAGCATGAATTCCCTGGTGGTCCAGCGGTTAGGACTCAGTGCTTCCATTGCATGGGGCCCGGGTTTAATCTCTGCTCAGGGAACAAGGGTCCCACAAGCCACGCGCTGTGGCCGGGAGAAAAAAAAAAAAGAGCTTAACGTAGATTATAGGCCCATCAATTCAGTGGAATTTAGAAGTTTTTTTATTAAGTTTATGAAACAGTTTGGAAAGGAGTTTATTATAACATGTGTGACTGTGGGGGGGAAGGAATAAGGCAGAAAACAAAGCTATGTTTACATAATGATTAGACCTACATATAATTAGGTGTACATGGGGATAAATATTGAAAAGGAATATATACAAAGGGCAGCAAATCCAAATATATTGAGAGTACTTGGTGAGATATTTCCTTTCTTCCTATCTCTGACATTTTTAAAAAGTGTTTTTCTACTTGAATACTTCTTTAATGTTAATTTATTTTTTAAAATAAATTTATTTATTTATTTTTGGCTGCATTGGGTCTTCATTGCTGTGCGTGGGTTTTCTCTAGTTGCGGTGAGCGGGGACTACTCTGTTGCAGTGCGCAGCCTTCTCGTTGCAATGGCTTCTCTTGTTGCGGAGCACAGGCTCTAGGTGTGCGGGCTTCAGTAGTTGTGGCATGCGGGCTCAGTAGTTGGCGCATGGGCTTAGTTGCTCCGCAGCATGTGGGATCTTCTCGGACCAGAGCTTGAACCTGTGTCCCCTGCATTGGCAGGTGGATTCTTAACCACTGCACCACCAGGGAAGCCCCTCTAATGTTATTTCTATGGCAATTTGAAAAAAAATTTTTTTTCCTTGTTGCTTTGAACTTTACATATTATTTGTTCTAGAACCTTTTGTACATTATTATTATATTTAAGTTACTATGATCAGAAGAAATACAGTCACAGTTGAGTTTTTTAGTACATAGTAATTTTTATCAGATACTTAAGCAAGGATTCCTCTTACAGGGGTAAGTTAACTGTCAAAAAATCTTTTCTTTTGTTTCCATAGGGCAAAGCTGTTGGGGTGACTATTGGCTGCATTCTAGGAATGTTTCCTTTGATTTTCTTTGGAGGAGGTGAAGATGATGAAAAACTGGAAAAGAAAAATTAACTCTCTTAGGATACCTATAAAAAGATGTAAACTAATGTACCTCAATTATTAAATATGCTGTCACAACATTTAGGGATTAAGACAGTAACAGTGCATAGATATGGGATCAACTAATTCAGCATGTATTATGGAAAACACTAACTTATTGTGGCTTGGTTTTCTTGGGACATCTTTTTAAAAAAAATTTTGTGTAAATTGTTGAAATGCTTTTTCATCAATGGCAGTCAACATTTTACCTTTTCTTTTTCTTTCTTTATATACCAAAATATCATTTAAGTATCAGTCATTGATGTGCTGTGCTGACTTGGGGTTTGCCTATTTGTTACTTACCACGTGTACGTGCATGAACGCATTTTCTGTTGTTGTTCCCTTATAGTTACAATTCAACCTTAAGATTTTTTCCAAATTACTTAAGATGTTTAACATCAGTTAAAGATTTTTTTTACTCTTTTTGGCAACATCAATTTTGTACTGTTTCACAGTAAACATTTACAATCATAATTTCAGTCATTTAAAAAAAACTCTCACATCTATTCAAAATGGACAGAGACTTTAAGTATTTTAAGTACCTATCACTCATTTTAATTTTCAGACCTTATTGTCTCACGAGCTGGAGATTAATCAGGATGAACAATTATGTGGTCTCCCTACTACATAAAACCATATATGTTAACAAGTGTATTATTTTGAATTGTTTTTTTTACCAATTTAATTTCTCAGTTTTGAATAATTACATAGTGATTTCTGACTCCTAAGGGAAAGTCATTATTTTAGAGTATTTTGGGTTTTTTTGTTGTTGTTGTTTTTGCGGTACATGGGCCTCTCACTGTTGTGGCCTCTCCCGTTGCGGAGCACGGGCTCCGGACGCACAGGCTCAGCGGCCATGGCTCACGGGCCCAGCCGCTCCGCAGCATGTGGGATCTTTCCGGACCCGGGCAAGAACCCGTGTCCCCCTCATCGGCAGGCGGACTCCCAACCACTGCGCCACCAGGGAAGCCCATTTTAGAGTATTTTTAATGGGGATTGTGGAATTAATGTGTGAACTAAGGAGTTTGACATGACACTTGGAAAATTAAGAGGCTAAAAAAATTTTTTTTCACATTAGTATAAAATGGCAACTGTCAAGAAGGTTTATGGTGTGAGTGGTGAAGTTGAGGTGATATTTGTAAGGTTAATAAAATACAAATAATACTGTTTGGGAAGGCTTTTCCCCCCACAAATGTCTTCTCATCTGAATTGACTGAGTTTGAGTACTCATAATTTTGACATTGTTATATCTTCTTTAGCAGATTTTATTTCTGATAACTTCTTTTGAGGTGAAAAATAAATATTTTATATTTTGCTTTTTGCTATATATAGCCTAGTGGTCAAAAGACATATGAGGAGAAATTCTTGCTCCCTTTTTTGGTCCCTTTTCTTTTTTTGTGGTGTTTAAATCATATTTTAGATTGAAGTTACTTATGTCCAGTCTTGTGTATCTGATTTAGGCATAGATAGGATTCATATCTATACTTGTGAATCATAAATTTTAATTTTATGAACCTTAAAGTTTGTTAGCATGTGGTCTGTTACACAGGCTAAAAAATTACTCTTAATTGTAAGAGTTGTTGAACACATCATGGAGGAGAAAAACAGAAATTAAAGTTACTATTTGGGCCACTGAAATTATTTATTTTGCTAAATAGATGCAAAAGAAGGGAAACTTAAAGATGGCTCTATTTACAGCTATCTTATTTTTAAAGTTTTATTTGCACATATTTACTTTGAGGTTTTATTTTCAGAGCTGTTTTTTCTCACAAGGCAATTTGTCATGAATTCTCTTCTGTGTACTTCAAAATGATTTTAGTGGTATCCTTTAATCATAGATTTTTGAGGGAAAAAATAAATCATAGAAAATAAAAATAAATTTATAACATTCTTATTATGTACAAATACTATGACAGTCTCATTTGATCAAACTAGAATTATAAAACTTAACGTTTTAAATAGAACTGTGGTTTGTATCTTCCACATAATACCACAGACACACCAAAATTTTTTTTATTATTTCAGATGATAGGATTAGAGTGATTATTTTTAAAAAAAAATTTTTTTTTTTTGGGTAAATGTTTAAGTGTTTTTGTCCCTAACTGTAATGCCAGTCCTTTCTGTTCTCTAAAAAGATATTTTATTGTGGTGCTTAAATTTTCTTTTTATTAATTAAATCCCATATCCAGAAACTTTGCCTGTGAGTTTAGAAAGGGCTTTTGATTAGTGCTTTTATTTTTTTTGCTCGTGAAAATAACCCAGTCCTACAGAATCTTTTTAGCTGAGCGTCTGTAGAATTATTTAAAATGTCAAAATATGGAATATATAACCTTCATATTGAAAAGTATTTTAATCTATGGACACAATAAAAATTTGCATCATTCAGGTAATTAGTTTAAAAAAAAATGGAGCCCTTTTGTCCTTAACCTAAGGTACACATTTTTTTCAAGATCTTATTCTATATACTAGTATGGTGCTTTGCACAAAGTGACTTCTAAAAAATGGTTCTCTTTAAGATAATGACTTCATATAATCATTGTTTCATATTACTTGTCACGAGGAATTTTATTTCAGATTGAAACTGGAATTCTTATTTCTCATATTAGCTATTTCTTTTTTGGGAGCAACTATAACTATGGTTAAATGCAACATGAGCTGTGTCAGTACTCTTCGTTTGAAATTCATATTGTCTGTGTATTATGATTTATTGACTTGTTTATGCATGTAAATTAGGTGCATTTTGTTGGCACTGTATGTTAAATGGTGACCAATGTTTTTACAAAGAAATTGAACAAAGAAAAATACCTTTTAAGAAATTTTGGAATGTGGTTTTGATTTTGAAATTTGATTTTCTTCTTAATCTCAGAAAACCCTGGTTATTCTGTAGCTTAAAAGAAACAGGATTAATAAATGCAGATTTGTTACAGGGTTGTAGCAATGACACTGAGACAGTAAAATGGAACTATTTACCATTTCCCTGAAGTCCACACTTGAGATACAACATTACACATTATGAGAGAAGGATGATTCCCATATTGAGATAATTTGATCTTTAATAGGATGTCAAAAAAGCTTTAGATAGAGAGATTGGCGAAAATTACACTGATGGGTATTTATTTACAGCAGAGATATCCAAGCCTTCTATATAATAACACCTCATTTACTTTACTCTGTTTTTCCAGAAGATGAATTTTGAAGGTAATGAAAGTTTATCTTTTACACCAAAAGTTCAGGTAAACCATTTTGAAGTAAGTCTTCCTAATTTTAGAATTATATTTTCTTGCCATCTTACGAGTGTATTAAATGTAATATAATGTAATCTTTTTCTTAGTGGCTAAGTGTCATCTATATGGACATTGTTATTGTGCTGTAATGCAGTACCTTGGGAATCTGGTTTTTATAGTTTTTCATTTTCCTCCCATTTTTTTGCTGCTGTCACTTCTGGCAATTGCTCTCTCTCTCTTTAATTTTCTGCTTCTTTAATTTTCTGCTTCTTAGAAGCTAGATAGTCAGTCTTACCATAAATTATTTGGGAAATATTAGAAAACAATCTGTGGAGCCTGAGTGAGATGATGATGTTGTCAATGGTGATGATGATGGTAAATATAATGTTAGCTCCCTTTTATTAAGTACTTATTTGTTGCTATGTACTGTAGTATTTTACATACATAATCACATTTAATCACTGTAATAACAATGTTAAGTTGGTGCTGTTATCATCCCTATTTCGTATCGGGTGAATTGAGACATGGAAAGGTTAGTTTGCCCAGGGTATCACTATTCATAAGCGGACTGGAGTCTGGTTTTGTCCAAGTGTGAAGTTTGTGTTCTGAACTACTTACTATGCAGTTGGGACATCAGTTGCATGGACTCCGTAATGTCTGTTCTCTGTTCAGGTTCCTTTCTGCCTCTATATTTATGGAGTTATTTTCTCACTTACAACTTAAGGGAATTGTACTCAAAATCTCCAAGTCCATTTAACAACTCCTGTGTTTTTGGTTGCATATTATGTACTAGGAACTGTTCAAGGCTCTGAATGAACAGCCAGAACATCTGTAGTCTCATGAAGGTTATTCTGTGGGGGGCATGAGTTGGGGAGGAGAATATAGGAAAGCAAATGTACACTTAAATAGTGGTGATAAGTTCTGCAGAGATAAATGAAACAAGGCGGGTAGAAAGTACCGGTGGTCATACGTGGGGGCTTATTTTTATACAGGGTGGTCAGGGAAGACCTGAAAGAAGTGAAAACATACACAACACAGATATCTGGGAAGAGAAGGTATCACGCTACATTCTAGGAAGTTGGTGTTAAGAAAATCCCCACCATATGAAATATATTTCAGTTTGGAATGCATTGTAAGATTTTTTTTTTTTTACTGAAGTATAGTTGATTTACAACGTTGTGTTAGTTTCAGGTGTACAGCACAGTGATTCAGTTTTATATTTTTTTTCAGATTCTTTTCCCTTATAGTTTATTATAAAATATTGAGTGTAGGGCTTCCCTGGTGGCGCAGTGGTTGAGAGCCTGCCTGCCGATGCAGGGGACACGGGTTCGTGCCCCGGTCTGGGAAGATCCCACATGCCGCGGAGCGGCTGAGCCTGCGCGTCCGGAGCCTGTGCTCCGCAACAGTGAGAGGCCCGCGTACCGCAAAAAAAAAAAAAAAAAAAAAAAAAAATATTGAGTGTAGTTCTCTGTGCTATACAGTAGGTCCTTGTTGGTTATCTATTTTATATATAGTAGTGTGTTTATGTTAATCCCAAACTCCTAATTTATCCCTCCCTGCCTCCTTTCCACTTTGGTAACCATAAGTTTGTTTTCTACGTCTGTGGGTCTGTTTGTTTTGTATATAAGTTCATCTGTATCTTTTTTTAGATTCCACATATAAGCCATATCATATGATATTTGTCTGGCTTACTTCACTTAGTATGATAATCTCTAGGTGCATCCATATTGCTGCAAATGGCATTATTTCATTCTTTTTTATGGCTGAGTAGTATTCCATTGTAGAAATATACCACATCTTCTTTATTCATTCGTCTGTTGATAGACAATTGGTTGTTTCCATGTCCTGGCTATTGTAAATAGTGCTGCAATGAATATTGGGGTGCATGTATCTTTTCGAATTATGGTTCTCTCCGGATATATGCCCAGGAGTGGGATTGCATGTAAGAAGTTTTCTTGTTTGTTTTGATTATTCATGTTTTCTGAATTAAGCCTAAATATTAATATTTAAATATTAAGATTAATACCCCTGCATATTACAGTAGTAAACGGAAATGACTCAGAAGCATGGGGAAGCTATCCTAGAATTCATAAAGTCAGTGGATAACCAACCTATCAGCAAATAATTTAGGGTTTTGTTGTGTGCTCATAATGAAACCTTACTAACAGATCACTTGTTTTTACCAAAGGAATGAGTGTTATTGACATATGGGTTGTAGCACTGAAATTAGTTTCTCTCCTCCAACATTTAGAAATGATGTAGTAATTAAAGCAGGAACTTGTAACATTTTAATTTTGAAGCTTCCGAACTTTCAGGATCTATTGATCTTATACTGACAGCCGTATGAAGCACATGGTGTTTTGTATTGGTATTTATATGAAACTTTATAATGTCATACATAGGTTAATGCTATTGATAAGTTTATGAATGAAAGAAATTTCAGCAATTTTTTATTGACTTTTAAAGATTAAAAAGATGGAGTAAGCATATGGTAGATTATATAATTCCTCCACAACTACAAGTCAAACCTTTGTTTAAATGAGTAAAATGTGAGAATGGTGACTGAAGAGTTAAACTCAAAGGAACTACTTTCAGGGGGAGATGGGGGGAACCCTCAAAAACTGTACTATAAAGGAATTTTTTGTGAGAACTGTGAAATTCAGTAAAGATTTGGTATCTGCTAATAATATGAAGGCTATACATTTATATAGTGCTTTACCACTTATAAAATATTTATGCAGATGCAAGATATAAGTGGAGTTTAACAGAGGTAGTTGAGTCAAAGAAAGCTGTTAGGAACCTTAATTAAAATTAAGATTTTTCCTTTTGCATATCAACCTCCCCTCCCCCACCATTCTTGCTCTGCAGTATCGATTCTGCAGTGTGTCTGTATCTGTCTGCTTTATGTCTCAAATGTATTTTTTCTCTTCCCTATTTTCTCTTCTTTTCCTCAACCTCAGACTGATGGAAACGGAAAGTGCAATTTTTAGAATGTATTTTATGTCCCACACTGTTACTTTAAAAGCATATAAATCAAACATTTTCTTCCCCACCCCTACTTGGGAGAACAAGAACAAATCTCAATTTAGTTCATTCTTTAATTGGTAACAGCTTTAACTGTTCTTTCTTCCATACCGACTCAGGTAAAGAGCCCACATTTCATAAGAGGAAAAAGATCTGACTAGTTGTGCTTTAAATGTCAGTGCCACAGAGGATGGGATCTCATCTGTCTTCTTACATCTCTATACTTAATGCTCCGTACAGTGCCTGACACACGGTACATGTACAATAGAGATTTGTTTAAAGAGTGAATCACTACCCACATCACTGTGCTCTTCCCTCTAGATATTTGAATTCTGGCTTGACTCCCAACCCATTCTGTATCAGGACTGTATAAAAACTGTATCACTTCCTATGTCACATTCTGTATCACTCTGAACTTCACACATTTTGCTTCTAGTTGATTGGTTTGTGGTTTGTCTTCTACCCATGAACTCCCTAAAAAAATCAGGAGCCTTCAGACCACACTTCTATACTTTGAGAACCACTGCCCTGAACTTTTCTAGTTAGTTTAGATTAGGTTTAGCTATAAGTAACAGACCCCCAAAATAACAGCAGCTGAAATGAGATGGAAATTTATTTCTCTTATATAAAGTTATTGTGGCATGTTTCCCAGGGTGAGTGTAAAGGTTATGCTCCACAAATTAGAGACCCAGATTCACATCCTCCTGCTTCATCATGTGTAGCTTTTATGCACAGAGTCACTTCATGATCTAAAGTGGCTGCTTCAGCCCCAGCTATCATATCCATACTCTACCCAGGAGGAAGGAACTAAAAAGAAAGATGAAGGGCTTAACCAACTTTTAAGTTACCACATGACTCATCTACTTACCTGTCAAACCTCTATTACATGAACACACTAAGCTGAAAGAGATACTTGTAAATCTCTCCATTCTGTATGGCCAAGTGTATAGCCAAAAATTGGAAGAAGGGAGGGCATCTTGGAAGACACCCAACCACAAGGGATTGGGCTCAAGTTTACGTGCAATGACTGCACTCAAGTCTGGGAATGTGCCATTTTCTCTATAATGTCTTAAACTGACTCTGGTATCGGATAAGCTATAAGTGAAAAAAGTATCTGCCCTTATACATCCAGTATGCAATAACAATTTCTTTTCAGAAAGGGAAAGAATGAGCAACACGGCTATCACTGGTTGCTATAAATTATTAAATCCACCACCACATCACCCAGCTTATTTATTTGAAAGCAGTGGAGACCAGCTTATTTATTTGAAGGCAGTGGAGACCCAGCTTATTTATTTGAAGGCAGTGGAGACACCCAGCTTATTTATTTGAAGGCAGTTTCTTAGAGGCTCCCCAGTGCCTTCAAGCAGATTTTAAAAATGGTTCTTCTAGTTGATCTCTATGTGAGCATTGATCTGTTGCAAGTAACTACATCAGTAGTTCTCAAACTGGGAATGATTTTGCCGCCTCCCCAGGGGATATTTGGTAACATCTAGAGACATTTCTGGCTATCATAACTGAGGGGTGGATAGCGGGTGCTACTGGCATTTAGGGGGTTTGATGCCAAGGATGCTGATAAATATCTACAATGCACAGGGCAGCCCCCATAATAAGAAATCATCTAGCACAAAATGTCAATAGTACCAAGATTAAGAAACCCTGCGTTATAATGTTTTGGCTTTAGTATTTTAAAAAATTTTTTCAGACTTACTTTTTCTGATTTTACATTTGAAAGATATTTTTTAATGAAGACTTTTTTTTTTAATTAATTATTTTTTGGCTGCACCAGCGGCTTGCGGGATCTTAGATCCCCGACCAGGGATTGAACCCACGCCTTCGGCAGGGAAAGCGCGGAGTCCTAACCACTGGACCGCCAGAGAATTCCCTACATTTAAAAGATATTCGTTGGTTTACAAAGGTATAAATTCATATTAAGGATCCTATTTAATTCAATGTCAGTTAACTGAAGAGAATAGACATGGAATTTTTATCTTACATGTATTTATCTTCATAGATGTATGTGGAGGATAGCCTGGTAGATAAAGTACATTTAGAAGGTGAAAATATTGGTCTCAATTTCAGTTGAGAATTTGTGATGAAACATATATGCTTGGAAGTTATTTACACGCAGAATTTAGTTAAAGCCATTATAATGTACAGGTCTTTTCATTTTGTAGAACATAAGAGAGGAGGTCCAAGGACAGAACTCTAAAGGTGGCTGGGAGTGGGTGTAAGGATAACAATCACTGGTATTTGAGGACTTAATTCCTCTACATGACCATCTCAAAAGATGCAAAAAAAGAAAGAAAAAATCCAATGGAACAGTCAAACATCCATACTTGATAAAAATTCTCAGCAAACTACAAATAGAAGGGAACTTCCTCAACCTAATAAAGAGCATCTATGAAAAACTCACAGCTAGCATCATACTTAAAGTGAAAGACTGAAATGCTTTTCCTCTAAGATCAGGAACAAGGCAAGGATATATTCTTACCACTTCTATTCAAATTGTACTGGATGTTCTAGCCCATGCAGCAAAGCTAAACGAATGAATGGCATTCAAATTAGAAAGAAAGAAATAAAACCATCTTAATTTGTAGATGACAATCATCTGCAATTCAGAAATCCTAATTAATCTACCAAAAAGCTACTAGTAGTAATAAATGAATTTCTTAAGGTGGCAGGATATAAGGTCAAGCATACAACAATCAATTATATTAGGTATTTTCCTGTCTTCTATTTATTTTATTGAGGTATAGTTGATTTACAATATTGTATGTTTTAGGTATACAAGATAGTGATTCACAATTTTTAAAGATTATATTCTATTTATAGTTATAAAATATTGGCTATATTCCCTGTACCATACAATATATTCTTGTAGCTTATTTATTTTCTGCATAGTAGTTTATACTTCTTAATCCCCTCTCCCAACTGGTAATCACTAGTTTCTTATCTATATCTGTGAGTCTGTTTCTCTTTTGTTATACTCACTAGTTTGTTTTATTTTTAGATTCCCCATAGAAGTGATAACATACAGTATTTGTCTGTCTGACTTATTTCACTAAGCATAATATTCTTCAGGTCCATCCATGTTGTTGCAAAAAGTTGTTGAATTAGTGTTTCATTTTCTTTGGATATATACCCAGGGGTGGAATTGCTGGGTCATATGGTAGTTCTATTTTTAGTTTTTTAAGGAACCTCCATACTGTTCTCTGTAGTGGCTGCACCAGTTTGCATTCCCACCAACAGTACAAGAGGGTTCCCTTTTCTCCACATCCTCTCTAGCATTTGTTATTCGTGGTCTTTTTGATGATAGCCATTCTGACAAGTGTGAGATCGTATCTCATTGTGGTTTTGATTTGCATTTCTCTGATGATTAGCAATGTTGAGCATCTTTCCATGTGCCTGTATGGCCATCTGTATGTCTTCTTTGGAAAAATATCTATTCAGGTCTTGTGCCCAGTTTTTAATTGGGTTTTTTTTATATTAAGTTGTATGAGGTGTTTATATATTTTGGATATTAATCTCTTATCAATCGTATGATTTGCAAATATTTTCTCCCTGTAGGCAATGATTTTAATATTGCTATGGAGCTACAGTAATCAAGACAATATAAAGATAGACACATGAAAAAGAAAGATAGACATGGATCAATGGAATTTGTCCAGAAATAGACCCATGTATATATAATCAATTGATTTCAACAAAAGTGCCAAGCCAATTCAGTGGGGGAAATGGTAGTTTTTTACAATAAATGATGCTGGAACAAATCAATATCCATACACACACACACACACACACACAAACCCCAAAGCAAAACAACAAAGAATCCAAATGAACATCAACCCTTACCTTAAACTAATATACAAAAAAATTCAAAATGAATTATAGACCTAAATGTAAGAGGTAAAAGTATAAAACATCTTGAAGAAAACATAGGAGAAAATCTTAGCAACATTGGTTTGTCAATTGTTTCTTAGCTGGGATACAAAAAGCAAGAACTAAAAAAGAAAAATCAATAAAATGGACTTCATCAAAATAAAATTAAAAAAACTATTACTTTTCCAAAGATATTGTTATCAAGTGTTATCAAGTTATCAACTATAAAATGGGGGAAAATATCCAAAAAACATATATCCAAGAAAGGACTTCTATCTAGGATACATAAAATCTCTTATATCTGATATCTAATAATAATAATGTAAAAAATAAAAATACGCCAAAGATTTAAAAAATTTTTTATTGGAGTATAGTTGATATGCCAAAGATTTGAACAATCACTTTACCAAAGAAAATATATAGGTGGCATATTAGCACATGAAAAGGTGCTCAACGTCACTAGTCATGAAAATACAAATTAACACCACACTCATGAGAATGGCTAAAACTGAAAAAACTCACCATACCAAGGATTGACAAGGATGTGGAACAACTGGAACATAATACTACTGGTAGGGTTTTAACATGGTACAACCACTGTAGAAGTCAACTTAGCAGGTTCTTAAAAAGTTAAACATATACCTGTCATACTACCTAGCCATTCCATCCTGAGGTATTTATGCAAGAGAAATAAATGTATATGACCACACATATATACTAAAGTACATAGCAACTTTATTTGTAATAGCTTCAAAATAGAAGCAACCCAAATGTCCGTCAACAGAAAAATGGATAAACCAATTGTGGTCTATCCATACAATGTAATACACATTAGCAATGAAAAGGAACTATTGATACATGCAACAACTTGGGTGGGTCTCAAAATAATCAAGCTGACAGAAAGAAGACAAAAAGAGTACACATTGTATGATTCCACTTATATAAAATCCTAGAAAATGCAAACTATAGTCATGGCAAACATCTGGTTGTCTGAGGATGGAGCGAGAGAGCAGCAAGCAGGATTATAAAGGGGGTCACAAGAAAACTTTTTGGGGTGATGAAACACATACATTGTCTTGATTGTGATGATGCTTTACAGGTGTATACATATGCCAAGACTCATCACATTTTACACTTTAAATATTTGCAATGAAGCTGTATAAAATACAGCCCCCCCAAAAGAAAAAGAATAACAGGAAAAGCATTAAAAGCCATTACTACTGTAAAGTTTTCTTTACCACCATCAGCCCCTATCCACTGAGCAGGAAATAATTTCTAACTCTTCTTTATTCCCAAATCACTTTTTACTTCCATTATAGTACTTAACAGATGTCTCAGTTGTTTATCATTCCAAAATTTAGTGGATGAAACCAATTATTTACTGTCACATTTCTGTGGGTTGGCTATGCAATTACTCTGCTAGTTTTGCCTAGGTTCAGTCATGTGACTGTAGTCCAGCTGGTGAGTTGGCAGAAGCTGGAGGGTTTAAGATGGTTTTGGCATAGATAGATGGAAGGCTGGGATCTCTCTCACCACTGCGTAGTGCCATTTCGTAGTCTAGCCAAATCTTGGCGTGGCAGTTGGGTCCCAAGAGAGTAAAGGTAGGAATCGTGAGGTCTCATAATGCCTACACTCTGGACCTTACACACTGTGACTTCTGCCATCTTCCCTTGGTCAAGAGAAGTTACAAAACCAGCCCGAATTCAAGGGGATGGAGAAATTGACTCCCCCTTCTGATGTGAAGAGCAGCAGTGTCCTATTGCAAAGGTGCGTGGACACAGGGAGGCATTGCTCGTTGGAAGCCATTATTATAATCTATCCTTTGAGATTATGCTTTATCATGGACATTTTTTTGGTACCCATATCCCTTCTATTGTAAGTTCCTTGAAAGTAGTATCTTATTCATCTTTTATTTCCCTTTGCAACTATCACAGACCTCATTTCCTGGATGATGAGAGAAGTAAAAGGAAAGTGAGAAAAAACTAAAATTGAAAATGTATCATTGTCGTGGTAGGGTGGAAAAGATCCCAAAGTGTTTAAAATAATTTCCATAGCAAGCAAAATCAAACAGCAGCTATTAATAAGCTATCAGAATATCTTAATAATCGCAGCATTTTTATAGCAAAATAGGTTAGGGCGATACAATCCTCAATTTTATAGATGAGAAGACTTGCAAAACTGTTTTAATAGCTAGACCTTATTTAAATACAACTCTTCTGATTCAAAATTCTAGGCTTTTTTTCTTCTTCAGATTTTATAGTATTGTATTATGTTAGGCAATTGGAGAAAGGGTTGGATTACTTTGGGATTTTAAATTTACAGAAAAAAACATTCTGGTGGTTAGTACCATGCTTTTCATATTTATATTTTTCCGTGTAGAAAATGAAAGATTTTAGAACAATGCTTAAGGTGCTTAAAATAAACGTTGTTCATTTATTTCAAGTCCTTTCTGTTTCTAAGCACTTAGATTAGAAACAAGAGATGAAGTATGTTGCAGAGCAGCTCTGCCAAAAGCTGAGTCCAAATTCTTTAGTCTTCCCTAGAAATTGCAGCCAATGTTTTGCGTATCTGCTATTAACACATTTACCCTTTGCATGCCATCTGATATTTGGCATGTTTTGTAAATAGGCTGATGACTCTAGTCTGGATCCTGGCTACATTTAGGTTTTATAATTATATCTTCCTGCAATATTCTTCCCACACAGACAGCTAATAAATAGTTTAACTAATTTAAGATTCAGCCTTTCTCCTTGTCTCTGTAAAATTTAGAAATTGAAAATGCAATTCAGAAAAAACTATTTTCTGCACTGACTCCTATTATTATATGTTTGGTGTCCAGTAAGGAACCAGGTTATGAGGGAGGTGAGTCAACAGAATCATGAGATCCAATCCCTTTCCTTGAGGATCCTCTGGTATCAGAGAGATGAACAGTCTTTGGGTGTCTGCAAGCTCCAGAATTCTGTGATTCTAAGTGAGTGACCCACGTGGTGCAGTGTTGCTGTTAAGTTCTTGTAATGAATTATGTTATAGTTTTTTTGTTTTTATATAATTCAACACATTGGGCAATAAAGTCATTTTGACACTATTCATATTAATCTTTACTCTGAAGTAAGACTTAATGTAACCATTTAAATAAAAACATTGAATTATTCCAATTCAGGAAAAGTATAAATGAAATATAGCAATCTTAGAGGGCAAGACATCAATTTAGTTAAATTCTCCATGATCCCATGGCTCCCTGTGGATACCATTAATGACATCCGTTGTGTGATGCCTCAACACTGAGGCCAAGGCTATAACTAATTTACTCTCCTGTCCTTAGTATTTATCACAATAGCATACTGTAGGTTTTCCTTCTTTCTATATTTTTTTATTAGCCTCAGTATCAATTTTGAACTTCTGAAGTCTTGATAAGAGACTAGCAAATTCATTAAAAATGCATGAATAGATTGAAACCCATTTGTAATGCTTTTTCAGCCTTCAGCCTCTGAGCCTCTGAGGGGAGTGGTTGCTGCTGATAGAGCTGGCAGCTGGTTATAGAGGAAGATCTTTCTTTCTTTATTTGTTTCTTTATTTTTGGCTGCGTCAGGTCTTCATTGTGGTGCGTGGGCTTCTCTCTAGTTGTGGCGTGCAGGCTCCAGGGCTCGTGGACTCTGTAGTTTGTGGCACACGGGCTCTAGTTGAGGTGCACGAGCTCAGTAATTGTGGCACGCAGGCTTAGTTGCTCCGCGGTGTGTGGCATCTTAGTTCCCCAACCAGGGATCGAACCTGCAGCCCCTGCATTGGAAGGCGGATTCTTTACCACTGGGGAAGTCCCGAGCAAGATCTTTCACAGCTGAAGTCCTTTGCTTTTCTAAAGTCATGTTAATAGCATTGATCATTTGGAATCAACAGTTCTAAGCTAATCAGTTCATAGCTGTGGGAACTTACAAACAAGGACTAATCTCTCTGAACTCTCAAAGTGTCCCCATTCATAAAATAGAGACAGTAGTACCTCCTTACAGGATTGTGATTACATATTTATCATGCCTGGTGAACTGCTTGGCATGTAGAAAGTGCTCGGTAAATGGTTGTAGTAAAGATAGCAGTTTTTAGGACTCTTCCTGTCTCAATTTGGTGGTCAAATATTTGGGGAAAAAATGGAACCTGTTGAATATTTTTGAGCTGAGAAATAATGGGAAAGTGAAAAATTCCACTTTCTCTTTGGGCAGTTATAGTGCGACTTTAAGTATTGAAATCTCTATCCATCAGACACATCTTTGGTGAAAGTTAAGCAATCAAAAGATAACCCAGATCAGACACATGTTTTGAAGTTATTTTGCCACTGCTACCCCTAAAATAACTGCACTGAAGTGCAATGATTTGGAGCCTTCCAATATTTTTCTTGTGTGTTGTGGAAAGCTGGTAAGGTCCTATGAAACTCCTATAGTTTCACTGAAATAATATTTAAAACTAAGTCTCCAGGTCTTTTGTTTACTAGCTGTTTGATCCTAAGAAAGTCATTCAGCTCATCTTCAGAACAGTCCTAGTCACTCTTATTATTATCTCACAGGTTTATTGTAAGATTGAATGAGACATTACATGGGGAATGGCTTTGTCATTGGGATGACTGTTTTCTTAAGTTGTATTAATACTAAACATCCATGGGGGTGAAATGGGGACTCCATTTAATGGAATACTTCAGAGACACCTCCTTTCTCGTGTGAAATAGGACTGACTACAATACACTGGATTCCTAAGTAGATACTTAATCTCATAGCACTAAATTCTTTTCTTTTTTTTCCCCTTCTGTTTTTTGGCGGTGCCACACGACCTGCGGGATCTTATTAGTTCCCCGACCAGGATCGAACCCCCATCCCCTGCGTGGAAACTCGGAGTCTTAACCACTGGACTGCCAAGGAAGTCCCTCATAGCACTAAATTCCTAATGGGCTGTCTATTTTAACAGTTTTAGCCTTTCTCAACCACTAACCTGGCTCCTCCTCTTCCCTAGGTTGTATGTTATCTACCACATTTTGCTTATGATGGTTGGACTGGGGGAAACTTGTCACTTACTGGGTCCCCTTTTGGATCTGCCTCTCTGCAGAGAAATTGGCCACTTGATAATTTTATTAGAAAACATTTTGCTCCTGCCAAGAAAGGCCCACGGTTTATGAAAGATGCATATGACTTGGTAGCTGGTCTGCCTAGTTCTGGAGTGCAGAATTATGGAACCCATTGTTTCTGTACCCCTAACCCATATTTCCACCCTAGGCTTTATCAGCAATAAGGCTGCTTTTTTTTTTTTTTTTTTTTTTCTGTACGCGGGCCTCTCTTGTGGTCGCTCCCGTTGCGGAGCACAGGCTCTGGACGCGCTAGCTCAGCGGCCGTGGCTCGCGGGCCCAGCCGCTCCGCGGCATGTGGGATCTTCCCGGACCGGGGCACGAACCCGTGTCCCCTGCATCGGCAGGTGGACTCTCAACCACTGCGCCACCAGGGAAGCCCAAGGCTGCTATTTTTATCTTCAACTGCCTGGCTTGTTTCTCAAAATGTTAAGAACTAAATCAGAAAACGAAGTATTCTTTATTACTCCACTGAAAAGTTAAGGGCTAACTTATCCAAGACTGACTCCTCATAGGGTAGCCTCTGAAAAACGCCATAGAAACTAGCTCCAGCTGAGAGCTTAAGACAATCAAACCAAAGTATGGCAGAAATCTGAGGGGCAGTTTAGTTGAACTGGTGCTCTCACAACCAAGATACCACGGTAGCAGACCTGGGCTTCATACTGAAGTTCTGCCATGTTATGCAGCTGTGACCGCCCCCCCCCCCCAACCCTGCCCCAGATCTGACTCCAACCTCTTGATTTTGACAACTGATGAGTGCTGGGGTTATGACGTAAGGATGGAGCCAAGGTTCTGCCCCATCATGTTGCTGAGATCACAAGTTTTGGACCTTAGCCCTTGGTCATATGTGAAGGACCTGTACTCTCTCAGTCATGCACCTTAAAAGCCCCACAGCCCAAAGACTGAGCTTTCTCTTCCAGAGACTGAAGTTCGGCCTTGCTAGATCCTTGTGTGCTCTTTGAATACATTGGGAAACAAGGGCTCACACACCTATTATGGCTTTTGTCTCTGAATTAAGCCCCACCCTTTACATGTTCCAGAAGACTGGTGTGTGTGTGTGTGTGTGTGTGCGCGCGCGCCTTGCTTGTTCATCTTTGGTTGCTGTCCCCTCTAAACTTGAATTCTAAGAACTTCAAGGTCACATACAATAAATGACAGAGGTGGTTCTCTGGTACCCAGGTCTTTGGCCTCTGAATCCTGTGCTCTTTGCTTTGTAACCCTCTCTAGGAGTTGGTTCTATAAACATCTATTGGGTCATGTAGAAAAGCCTCATTCCCTTGTTGCTATGGGAATAGTTCAATGCCTTGTTTTCCAAAAGTCTTTTTCTTTATTCCAGGTAGCAGTTCCAGTAACGGATTTTGCTTCAAATAAAAATAGCCCATCTCTCTGCTATCTAGAGTTTATTTTTCAGTAAAATTTTCAAAATTACACGGAAGCTGAAGAAAAAAGAATAGATATTGAAATCTCTAGCATCCAGATGCTGCAGAATTGGTACTGCAGGTGAAAGACAAAAGAATACCAGGTTGGGATGCACGTATTCGGAGCCCAAAGGGTAGACTAGATGATAGCAAAGGAAAGGTGGAAACATCAGGAAAAAGGAGGTGTTAGAAAAAAGAGAAGAATACACACAACTTCGAAAATTGTGGCTCTGCACATTGGTAAATAACGTTGTTACACCCATTGCTTGGTCCCAGGGAAAGTTCTTGGCATGCAGGGCAGTCAGGCCACTTTCAGCACTGGCAGGACCAGAAGGGATTGTGACCGTGATAATGCCTGATCTATGGAAGTGGGGTCAAACAAGGAGAGTGATTCAATGGATTGAGGCTAAATTAGGAAACAAACTTAGAACCTCAAAGGACAGTGAAGATGGAGGGGTGTTGTAGTGAGGACTGTACAGGGGGTAAGACTTGATATCTTAATGAACTTACAACCAAATGTGGCACATGAGGCCATACCACGTTTTTTACCCTTTGCTTCTAACCTTTGTTCCGGGGGGAGACAACTAATATTAGGGGACAAGGATGGAGAGTTGGCAGAATTCCAGTGTGCTTCACAAGATCCTAATACACTTCTCAGGGTGGTGAAGCTTCCACTCAGGGAAGAACTTGCTGACAACTCTGCTTCTGTGTCCTCAAGCAGGCTGACCTACCCCTCCCCCGGCCCTCCACCCCACTCCCTGCTTTGGGACACCACCATACTCTGTTTTTTTTTATTTTGTATTTTAGTGTATTTATTTTATTTTTGGCTGTGTTAGGTCTTCGTTGTAGTGTGCGGGCTTCTCATTGCGGTGGCTTCTCTTATTGCGGAGCATGGGCTCTAGGCGCGCAGGCGTTCTGCCACGTTGGTTACACGGAGGGAGCACGTGGAGGAGAAAGTAGCGTTGGTAACATACTCTGTCCTCCTCTTGATGTTCTTTTCAGGAAACTGGGATCAGAGAATGTTAGAACTGGTATGTCTTAATTTAAAATGTTTCTTTTCCAAGAATCTTGGAGTAAAATGTACACTCGAAAAAAAGCGCTCTGTGTTTAAGCTCTAGCTTCCTATACTCACTAGGACATGACCATATGCCAATTTAAGAAGGTCGGTCTTACAAGACAATGTTCAAACTCCAGAGTATTATGCTTAGGTCTTTTGTGATCTGGTCCCCTGTGTCACGTCCTCCAGGCTACAAGCCTCCCTTGTCCCCTGACTCCTTCAGTCTTGTGCTGTTTGTGCTCACGTTTTATGAGTCCTCTTGCAGTTGTCCCAAGGTGCCATCACTTGGCCCCTACACCCCCTCATTGAGATTGAGATTCTCACTGCATAGAGCAGCCTTCCTTTCCTTGCCCACCTGACAAACTCCTGCTCATCCTTTTTAAGTCTCATTTCAGGAGTCAGCAAAACCTTTCCTGACTCTGTGGGAAAGGGTAGAGTCAGGTGCTTCCCCCAGGCATTTTTAGTACCCACTACAGTACCTGACTTATAGTATGGTGTGCTCAAGGAATACTCAAAAGGAGAGAAAGCATCAAAAGCAAATGATCATGGAGTGCCCACTGGGCATTGTTCTAATCACTCTATACACATTACCCCCACTTAATCCTTACAACAGCCCTGTAGGTACTATCACCATTCTATTTTTTCTGAGAGGAAGCTTAAAGAGCTCAAAAATTAGTCCAACTTTACACATCTACTAAGTAGCAGTGCTGGTGTTTGGACTCAGTCTGACTGCAGAGTGAACACTCTTGACTACAGTACTGACGTGCCTGCAAGGAGCTTAGACTGGCAGGGAGGCAGAAAAGAGGAGAAGGACACCTGGAGGGTCCGATGCTTTGTACACACTGATGTCTGCTTATTTGGCTATTAGTTTTTCCTAAGCAGCCAAGCAACATGCGTCAATGGTTGCTGGAATATAATACCATTCCGCAAGAGACTTTTGTGATTATAACACTGCACCATTTTTTTTTGTCCTGGCATGTGTTCAATTATTAATTAGGGTATAGACTTTAGAGTTAAGAAAAAAAGAAGCTCTCTAACAAATACATTTTCCACCCAGAACTGTCTAGAGATACATCCATGTAGAAAACAAATGAGCAATGAAAAATATAACTCTCAGGAATCAGAACTGTCCCTGGAGCAGGGGGAAATGGTAATATAGGCCCGGCTGGATTTCAGAATTGCTACGGACCAGCAACTGCCGTGTGCCTTCCATTCCTTTCCATGGTGAATGGGAGTATCTACTGTGATTATCCTGTCTCTTTCTCACCAGTATGTGGGGAAAAACAGTTTGCCTCAGGTTCACGGGTTTTCAGATCTAGAGGAAAATATACCTGGGGAGTCTCACCTACACTTCAAACTGAATTAGATGAAAAGACCTTGGACCCTGAGCCTGAGACTGATGCTGTAATAAGATGAGACTCTTAGAGGTCTTGGAATGTGGGACGATTGTGAGCCATCTGGGACCAGAGAGCAAACTACTGCAGTCTGTTTTATTGGTGGCCCCAGGAAACAATGCGTCTTGGCATTCACAGCCTTGTGTAGGCCCTTTGCCATGAATCTGGGCTGGGCTTATGACTAGCTTCAACTAGTGGAATGTAGCACAAGTGGCAGCGTGCTTTGCTTTGGTGCTCTTGGCAGCCTGCACTGCCATGTAAGAAGTGTGACAGCCCTGCCAGAGGGTATGTGAAGTGGCCTGAGAGAAATCCTGCTATCCCAGCATATCAACTGAGCCCAGCCCCCAGCCAGCCCACAGCTGAATTCAGCCAATGAGTGACCACCATCAAAATCAGCAGAGGGCTTGTCCAGCTAAGCCCAGTCTGGATTCCATAATAGTGGAATACAAAGGTGGTTGTTTTAAGCCACTCAGTTTGGGGAGCGTTTGTCACATGGCAATAGATATATGAAATAGGACCAACTTGAACTAAAATAGTTATAACACTACCTCCTAAAAATAAGAATGGAGATATTTATGGAAAATAAATCTTTGGTTTGAGTGAAGTTAATTGACTAAGTTCACTCAATCACAGTCTGAGCATAAATCACAGTTGAAAAGACTGGCGCTGCAGAGTAAATGAAGCAGGCTCAAAATGCTGACGGTATCCAGCATCTCTCGGAATTTGGTGTAGGATGTGCGTGCATTTTAAAATCAGGAAAAGGGGGGAAACTCAACTCCTAGTAGAGCCTAGAGATTTGTTTATGCTTTTTAATGCGAGAAACTTGAGATGGCTTTCCTCTGCTGAGGAAGGTATACTTTGTAATTCTGCACAGCTGAGAAAACATGTTTCCACTTCCCTCCAAACCTCACTCCTCACCTTCCAGCCGCGTGAAGAATGGTTGCAATCCCTCACACGTGCCAGGGGCTCTCGCATCTCTCTTCTTTGTTCATGTTATTCCTCCTGCTTCTGTACCCTGTCCCCATCCATCCATTAACCTCCACACTCCACCCACTTTTTAAAAATATAAATTTGGTATTTATCACATACACAAGCAAGTAGGTAATGAAGAGAGAAATAAAGGCTTACATTTAAATGGAATCTTCATCTTTCTTTTAAGTGAAGACGATTTGGTGGTGTAGAGTCCTTGACAATTTGTTCTTCATGCTATGTGCTGAATCCTTGTGATTCTGGTTTTTTTCTTCCAGACTCACAAACCATCTGCTTCATGACCTGCCCCTCGCTGCCTCTTCAACATGATCTTGTGCCACTCTCCCCCTTTCTCTTGATGCTGCAGCCACGTTGGCCTTCCTTCTGTGTCTCACACTCACCAGACTTTTCTGCCTCAAGGTCTTTGTCATGCTGTCTCCTCTGTGGAAAACGCCTCTTCAGGTTGCTTGCAGGAGTGGCCCCTTCTCAATATTCAGACCTAGGTCCCAGATCCTCAGAGAGGCCTTTCCTGAATTCTCAGTCTAAATTTCCCTCTTGTCCTGCCACAGATCCATCTATCACAGCGTTTCTTGTTTACTTTTTTTTAAACCTTAATTAAAAATACTTTATTGCTAAAATGCTAACCATCATCTGAGCCTTCAGCAAGTCATGATCTCTTTACCGGTGGTACATTCCACCCACTTAGTCCCCTAGAAAATGTGCAGGTGAAGCTTCCACTCAGGGAAGAACTTCCTGACAACTCTCCTTCTGTGTCCCCAAGCAGGCTGACCCGCCCCTCCCCCAGCCCTCCACCCCACTCCTCGCTTTGGGACACCACCATACTCTGTTTCTTTTGTTTGTTTGTTTTTTTAGTGTATTTATTTTATTTTTGACTGTGTTGGGTCTTCGTTGTAGTGTGCGGGCTTCTCATTACGGTGGCTTCTCTTATTGCGGAGCACAGGCTCTAGATGCGCAGGCTTCAGTAGTTGTGGCTCGCGGGCTCCAGAGCGCAGGCTCAGTAGTTGTGGTGCACGGGCTTTGTTGCTCCGCGGCATGTGGGATCTTCCCGGACCAGGGCTCGAACCCGTGTCCCCTGCATTGGCAGGCGGATTCTTAACCACTGTACCACTAGGGAAGCAATGTACTTTGTCTTCATCTCTATTACTTGGCTACACAATTCCTAGGATGGATTGTTTGCTTATCTTTTGCTCCTTCTAGACCATGCATTTTTACTGGAAACAGGGAGAAATCCTACTGAGATGACACATGAATAATATGTGGCAATAACTGCACGATTACAACTTGGCCCAAGATCAGTTTTCAAAGTTCTGGTTGCATCAAAGTTGCTTGTTAGGGCTTCCCTGGTGATGCAGTGGTTAAGAATCCACCTGCCAATGCAGGGGACACGGGTTCGAGCCCTGGTCTGGGAAGATCCCACAAGCTGCGGAGCAAGAAAGCCCGTGCACCACCACTACTGAGCCTGCGCTCTAGAGCCCGCGAGCCACAACTGCTGAGCACGTGTGCCACAACTACTGAAGCCCATGCACCTAGAACCCGTGCTCTGCAACAAGAGAAGCCACCGCAATGAGAAGCCCGCGAGCCACAAGGAAGAGTAGCCCCCACTCACCGCAACTACAGAAAGCCTGCGCACAGCAACAAAGACCCAACACAGCCAAAAATTAATTAATTAATTTTTTAAAAATGTGCTTGTTAGAAATGCTTATTTTCAATCCCCAATCCAAGATAGTCTCATTCATTTGGGGCTGGAGGATCTGCATTTTAACAACTCCCAGGTGACCCTGATGTAATTGGTCAGGTGACTCCGTTTTACAAACTACAGCCTGGGTTCATCACGTCTCCTCTGGCCTCTTACTACTTAACTCTGGGCAGTTTCCCTGCAGCAAAGGAAGAGCCTGGGATGGTATCTGGTGAAAAATCAGGGGGACACATTTGGGTAAAATGTTCCACCCTAAAAGTCAAAGGCATACACTAAAATAATAATTATTTGTTGATGTTATTTATTCCCATTTGCCCTGACTTCCTTTTCCACTAACAGTCAAAAACTGGCCTATTTAAAGCTGCTCTGGTTGACTTTTTTTCTTTTTTTTTAAGGCACTGTGTGAACAGATCCTCAAAGCTAGAAAAATTCATGCATTTGAAAATTGTATTGTGATGAGCTTATCTATCAGCTGCATGGTGTTTCCTCAATCATTCTGTCTGGGCAATAAATCCATGATTATTGAAGGCAAGGGCTATTCATTAGACTTGTTCATATAGTCCAGTTCAAAGGCCCAGATTATCTAAACTGACAGTAACTACAACAACTACCATTTATTTACCTGTTGCTTTGTACCAGGGTTGTGCTCAGTGTTTTACATCCATTTTGTTAATTCTCATTAATGCCTCTGAGACAGGTTTTACAGATGAGGAAAGTGGGGCCCAGAGAAATTTAAATAACTGGTTCAAGGTAGGATTAAAACATAGTCTGCTTGACCCCAGGACCTAGATTTCTGTACTACACTGCAGGCCAGCTACTTAGAGCGTGACTTCGTAGGTTACAGATGGGAGACTGATGCCGGGGCACATGGACATTTAATATCAGGGTAGAATTTAGGACCCAGGCCTCCTGACCCCTAGCATAATTTCCTTTTCATGACCTTACATATGAGGGGGAAAAAAAAAATAGGAAAACTAGGACCATTAGTGATTAATTCTGGTTAAGAAAAAAAGAGAGAGAGAGGAAAAGAAACTGATTTTCCTTTACTTGCTTAGATAATTTGGGAAAGTCTTGATTCCTCCGGAAATCGTGGTTTTGCAAAAATACTTACCAAAGTCTAAATTACACTGTTATATATGGACTTGGAACGGATGATCTGGGCCCTTCCCTGTTTCCACGAACTGCTATTCCCCTAACTTTGTAGAAATGCTGAAACCATCACATGATCTTCTCGGTCCATTCTGAAGATTCTCAAAACCTCCGAAGGCCTTGTTAAACCCGTTCAACCACTGCAGAGCCTTTTCACAGATAACTGGCACAGGGTAATAGCTAAACCATGGCAGGTGTGGTTTAGACTGAGAGCAGGCTGGTTTCATGAAAACCCAGCAGCTTTTGTGAATATTAATGTATAAACCAGAAGCAGAAAGCAGCACAGGCAGTGCCATGAGCAGCTAAGACTGTGGCTTGATGTGCCCAAGACCCTACAACGTGGCAGAGGAGACCCCAGATCAGCAGGGGCTCCTGCGTTTACTCTCAGCTCTGCCCGTGACTGGTGAGACTTACGCAAAGCTCTCAACCTGTGTGGATCTGGGTTTTTTGTTTTAAATTACACTAATATTACCTAAGCTGTTGGTGGAGGTGAGAATCGGACAAGAATGTCAGTCAAAGAATTTACCACGACTCTTTTCTCTGTATGTGTTTGTTTTGGTTTGGTTTGGTTTGTTCACTTATTTATTGTTGGATTATTAGTTTTTTTAATTCCACATGTGAGTGAAATCATGCAGTATTTGTCTTTCTTCCTCTGACTTATTTCACTTAGCATGATACCCTCAAGGTTCATCCATGTTGTCACAAATGGCAAAATTTCATCTTTTGTTATGGCCGAGTAATCTTGTATATATACACCACATCTTCTTTATCCACTTATCTGTTGATGGACACTTAGGTTTTTCTAAGAGGGGGAGGGATGGGGGAGCAAAATGGGTAAAGGGGAGCAAAATGGGTAAAGGGGATCAACTGTTTGGTGACAGATGGAAACTAAATTTTTGGTGGTGAGCACACTGTAGGGTATACAGAAATAGAAATATGTACACATGAAACTTATATAATGCTATAAATCAATATTACCTTAATAGAACAAATTAAAAAATTTTTTAATTAAAAAATGTAATCAACTAAACAAAGAACTTACCACGTGTAAGCTGTTAGGGAGTTAAGTGTCATCTGCCATCTTTGCTGGTCGTTTTGTGGTTTTTCAACATAACTTCACAGCTGATGTGATCAAAATTACTGACTGCTCACAGCAGGGATCCAGCCAGCACTTGGTGGAATAGAACTGCTGAATATTTATGATAATTGAGAACTTCAAAGATGCGTTTGAACTGTACAGATGTCACCCTTATCCCTTGTCTTCTGGCGATTTAAGAGCTGACAGGTTGTGCTGTTTCAAGATCTCTGTTGCCTAAAGTGCCGGTGTGTTCATTCACTATGATGTGCAGGATGATTTGCAGGATAGACAAACACTTTAAATGTATAATTAGATATTTAATTTACTGTATATATTTTTAAGGATTCATTTGAAAAAAATAAGTTAAAATTGAGTCATTTAAAATATATAAAGCAAACAATAAGGATATGACAAAAAGCATGAAAATGGCATACAAATGTCTACAATTTAAAATCTACTCCTAGGATATAATTCCATAATTCCGTAAGCCAAACTCTTGGAGCCAGGTGTGTTCCAGAATTCAGAGTATCTCTTATGTTACTTGACACCCCCAGAGGTAACTGGAACAGTACTCTGAAATCAAACACATTATTATTTCTGCAGTAAAACATATGAATATTCACTATAAGTGAGACAAAGTCTACAAATAGACTCACATCAATTCATTTCAAGTATTGCAGCCAAGGGGACTTCCCTGGTGGTCCAGTGGTTAAGACTCTGTGCTCCCAATGCAGGGAGCAGGGATTCGATCCCCGGTCAGGGAACTAAGATCCCACGTGCTGCACAAGATCCCACATGCTACAAGGGGTGACCAGAAAAAACCAAACCAAACAAACAAAACATATTGCAGCCAAATGAATTACAAAAACAATATTGTTTTTCAGATGTTTTTGCATTTTGGAATTGTAGATAAGAGATTTTTAACCTATAGTTAAACAGGCCAAGGGGAAAAAGAGGTAAATCCAAGAACCTTACACCTTAACTATTCTTTGTAGTTTATAGAACACTTTCCCTCTCATTATCTTATTTGTGAGGTAGACACCCCTGTATTATAGATGAGGGATCTGAGGCCCAGAGAGGCTAAGTGGCTTAGCCACGGTCACACAGCTCAGCTGGTAACCAGGCAGGTCAGGACCAGAACCCAGGTCCCCTGCCTCCAGGTTTCTGGATCTTTCCATACCATAACCCACACATCATAAATCTAAAGAGTCAAACTTGCAGAGGCTGAATTCTTGAACATGTTCCCTGGAGCACAGAGAGGCTTCCCTCTAGGGAAGTGTCTTATCAGACTGTATTCTGGAGGGGAAGGATGAGAGAGGAGGACAAAATCTTGACCTTTTAAAGCTGAACTATGGATGTATCCGAGGTAGTTGGTTCAATCTCTTCAGGCAGTACATAAAACCCAGCCCACGAACTTCCCTGGCGGTCTGTTGGTTAAGACTCTACGCTTCCAGTGCAGGGGTTTGGGGTTCTAGCCCTGGTTGGGGAACGAAAAGCCCGTGTATTGCATGGTGCGGCCAAAAAAAAGAAAACCCCACAAAACCAAAAACAAATAATAACAACAGCAACAGAACAAACAAAAAAACCCAGCCCAAACGCTTGTTATGGTCCCGTGTTATTTCAGAGGAGCCATTGCCTGCTACTTCCAGGAATTCTAAAAATAGTAAACATTTATCGACACCTGCTATATGCCAGGCATTCTTCCCCGTAACATTTTGGGGCATTATTACTACTCCCCTCCCCCAGAAGAAGAAATGAGGGTTCAGAGATGTGGCCAAGGTCCCATAGCTGATAAGTGACAAGTCAGGTTTGGGCCAGGTCTGGTTCTGCCTGGGGGCCACACACTCTTACCTGATACCTTGCACAGAGCAATGGCAGTGCTCTGGTTTTCCCATCTGCCCCTGGGAGGGTTGGTTGCCTTCTCCCCTGACCCCAGGCTGTTGATGAGCATGCAGACAGGACAGGTTGGTCTGAGGAGTGGGAGCCACAAGCGCATATTCCATGGTCATCCTGAGCGAGGCTTCAGATGAACTCAAGGAATGTTCTATTTGCAAGATGCAGATGCCAAGACCCTCAAGGATTATGGGTGTGCTCCAACTGGGTCCTGTGTGTTGCATGCCTATTGTCTCAGAAATCCCAGTGCGAGTCGATTCAGCCTCCTGATTTTGATGGTACAGCCTCCAGCAGCAGGGAAGTTTGAGGAAGCTTGCTGTATTCAGGAAGCTACAGTGGGTGCATATGGTTGGAATGTAAATGAATAGAGTTTGAGGAAGGACTGGGGACAAAGGTTAAATCATGAAGGGCCTTGTTCTCACTAAAGAGATTAGATTTCATTCTCTAGGCAATGGAGAGTCACTGGTTTGGAGTTGGGGAATGACATGGTCATATTTCCATGTGTGATGTCTCATTTGACTTGGAAATCAGGGACTGTTTCTCTGAAGAAGTATCAGTTAACCCAGCACTGAATGGATGGATAGGATGTCAACCAGCAGAGATGGCTGTTCACCTAGGGCACAAGCAGCTGTGACAGCCAGACGTGTTCTGGGTTCACAATGACTTGAATCAAAACAAACCATTTCCATGTATTGAGCACCTACTATGTGCACTGGCATACATACACATATCACCTCTTTAATCATGGCAGAATCCCTGCAAGGAAAGCCATAGCTCCTAGAACACAGAGGTGGGATTCAGACCCATTCCCGTTAGACCCCAAAGCCCATTCTCTTCCCATCCCACAAGTTACCTGTCCTGTGGAGTTCAGTCTCGGCCCAGAGTACAGAATGAGGTGGGAGAAGAGAGGCTCAGACAGAAATGAAAGTTGGCATCATATTTTAAAGAGCCTTGACAGCTTAGTGGCTGTTTCAAACTTGGTGTCTCCGGTTACCATACTGCTTTCAAATATACCTGTGCTCCTAATGGAGCTGTGTTCATCAAAGTGAGATTATTATGTGCAAGAGAGGAGTGTTCCCAAGGAAACAGTTTTAATCCAGGATTCGTTTCTGGCTTACTATTCCTTTGTCTCTGTACTTTTCTCTATTTTTCTGAGTCTATATACTCTACGTGAAAAGAGATGTTGTGAGAAAGAATTCTGCGAGCAGGCCACACTGCAGCTGACACTGTTCAGAAGGCAGTGTTGAGGATCTAGAGATATTCCAGGGTTGGCTAAGATGTGGTGAATGTGAGTTGGATATGGGGCTGGGCCTGTGGGGTATAATCATCCTTAAGGCAGCCTTCCTGCACCCCTGCACCTCCTGAAGCTCAAGGCATTTACCATAGGAGTCAGCGCATACCTTTGAAGCAATCAGAAACAATTGCATGTTTATGTGTTCGGTAATGACCAAGAGAGAGTTTGGTGATGGGAGAAAGGTGAGGTCGTTGTGGATGGTGACAGGCAGGAAAGGCTCCCAGAGCTCACAGGAAAGGCCCTGAGTCTTGAAAGCTGTGCCTTCCTGGAGCCCAGATGCTGGCTGTCCCTGACTAACGGGCCCAGCTGGGGGGACAGCATGGCGATGGGCACTTCCCTGGTGTGAACACATTCCATGAAAGCTGATCCATTGATAGCACTGGGGCCTCCACACGCCAGTAGCACCAAAGATTAACCTGGTGTTGGAGTGGTTACTGCTACCTATCCCAAGGGATAGATAGATATATTATTAGCAGCCAAACCTCCCTCCCCACACCCTCTGGGATCATATGAACTAAAGTAAGACTGGGCAAGGAGGAGAGGTGAGCACCCAGAGGACCAAAGGTAACCTGAGTGTGGTTTCCCTTGACCCAGGCTTCGACCTGGCATTTCTAGAATAAAAGCAACCAGAGGGACTTTAAAAAATGATATTGTCAAAATCCAAAGAAGACCACTTTTTCTGAAAAAGGACAGTGACTCTTTGCATATGTGTCATGCTAAAGTCCATGAAATGGCCAGGGCCCTCTCTTATCAATGTACCTTTGACCCTCTTTTCTTTACATAAAGATTTCTTTATGTCTTTGGGAGCCGATCTGAGTCTTACCATTGAGCCCCTGGTGTACAGCTTCTCTTGACCTCACTCCCAGGTTCTCCCTTTCTGTCTTTCCAGAGGCTCTAGAATCTCACCCCTTAGATATTACCTTTCCTCACTCTGGCCCCACTGATCACTGGAGATTTCTCTTCTTGTTGCCTCTAAGGACAAGCAGACGTGCTTCTCTTGTTTGAAAGTTTTTTATTCTCCACAGATAGCAGAGAGACCAAAATAGCAAGCCCAGGGAGGTCACAAACTTCAGGAAATCTTACCCAATTCGTGCTGTCACAGACTTTTTCTGGAGGTGCTGACAAGTGGAAAGTGGTCCAATCCTGGTCTAGCCACTTACCAGCTGCTGAGCTCGAGTGAATCAACTACTTAACCCCACCGAGCCTCAGTCTTCCCTCTGGAAAATGGGGACAATAGCACCTGCCTCCTGGTGTTGATCTAGAGATAGATGAGATCACACACACAGCACCACATCTAATGCCCAGCATGTCATAGACGCTCCACAAAGAACAGTTTTTGCTGAGCTAGTCATTGGTAAAGCCCTTGGACCCATCTCTCTGTCTTCATTCCTAAAAGAGAGGGGCATCCCTTTCTCTATGAAGACCACTTTTCAAGCTTATAGGCTACAGATGGAATATCCAGAATCATGGATGTCAACCAGTCTCTCCAGCCGCCCCACCTGTCCAGAGGGGGTGAAGTTCTGAGGATGCAGGATGGGGCCAGCATCCTCTTCATTGGGCCCATAGGGGTAAAATGTCCCCTGAGAGGAGTTCCTGGTAGTTCTCCTTTCTCACCAAAAAAAAAAAAAAAAGCCAACTGTTCTATCTCCTCCGTCTCAAAGCAGTGAACATGAGGCCACACCGTTGCTCCTGAGGTCAGGAGGCTAAGGTATCCAGCCATGTTCACCATCTTGGGACATGCTTCACATCAAAGCTGAATCTCTATTGGGTCCTTGACCATCTCTGCAGCTCTGTGTTAAAGGTTTTCTTAGAGATCAATCAGGTCAGAACTTCACCATCAGCTGGGAGAGTCAATCAATGCTCCATCAGGTTGGGTATTGGTCAGGCCAGCGAGGTGCCAGCGCTGCCCTCCTCTGAGGACCCACATCCATGGCAGGCCCGTCACTCCCACAGTCTCCCACAAGGTGTTCACACACTTTGAATCCTATTTAAGGTTTGGGATTGGGCTAGGGTATGGATCCCTACCATCACTCAACGGAAGTTCTCTGGGGCATGCACATCTGCCCCCTTGCCCTATGAGAGTATGATTGGATATGCAGAGCTACAAAGCATGCTTCACCACTCGTGGGAAAAGCAACCAATGCTTACTGAGTGCTCCGTGGTGCTGAACACCAGAATCAGAATGTCGCATGCATTATCTTGTTCTGTCTCTCAGTAGCCCTTTAAAAGCAGGAAAGAGAGACTGGAAGAGGGCAGTGAACTTGATGTTTCCCTAGGAACTCAGATGAAAAGTTTCTGTTTAGGAGTCAAATCAGGAAAACCCACTCAATGGAGATTGGGAGCAAACCAAGCAAGTGTCTGTTGTTGAGAAACCGAGGACTCTGGGAAACTGCAATCAAGGTGACCCGATCCTAAGGAGTCTAAGCAGGGGTCTTTGGAATCCACTCAACAGAAACTATTACCTTGTAGTTTATGGTTTGGTGAAAGACTAGGGGGCGGGGCAAAGGTGAGAATGAGGGTGAAGACAGAACAAGGAAAACCGTTAAGGAGCCAGGGGTGGGCTGAGCCTTTCAGATGCTGGCCAGCAGTGTGTCTGCTGCCCCATGGACATCAGCATTCCTATTTTTGGGTAGATGTTATCCTGTCATGTATCAATCTACACACACCCCAACTCGGCATCGCCACTCATCAAGCAAGCTTCTGATTGTAATTTTGATGTCCGGGTATTTGATATATAGGGAAAGGCAGTGGAGAGGTGCTGAAGGGGCAGCTGGGCTTGATTGACAGTTGTACTTCTCATCTTAAACTAAGAAACAGGCATTCTGACTCGTGTCTCAGTCTCTAAGAAAAGGTGCATGCCCTGTATGCCCCAAGGTGGATGCTTCCCTCTGAGACCAGAACCGGTTACAACCTTCTGCAGCACATTCTCACACTGGCTCATTTGCACAAACTCTAAGAACAAGACACTCATTGTTCTAAATCAATGAACGATCATGTATGCACTTAGTGGTTACTAATTAAAATAGCCACCCAAGGAGAACAAAATCATTAAGTGTAAAAACTGAAAGGGTTAAGGTGACTACAAGGGGATGCTCAAACAGGTGAACTGGAGGAGGTGCTTCAGAACCTCACATAGCACCAGATCTCCTCCCTTCCCAGAGAGGACTATATAAATCGGGTCATTTTATCTCTACCGGGTAATCCCAATGTCCAGAGTGGATACAGTGAGATCCAAGGAGCAGTATTTATCTAATATTCACCAGCGCCTTTTCCTTTCCTTGGTGACTTTTATTATTTTTCTTTTTGGAGGAAAATACTTCACTTAGAAATGTCAGCAAATTGATAATGTTTATAAAGGGAATTTTAGTAACAGCACAAGGCTGGGAGGGAGATGACTCATATGTGACACGGTTTCTGCCAGGGTCACTTTGTCCAGCTGTGCAGGTCATGCTAGAGCGTGTTCTCAGCACTGTAGTCTCTGCAATTGTCCCCTCCACCCGCTCCCCAGCTTTTTTAGTGCAATATGTGGTATATCGGGGCTCTGGCCCATCTAGGGAGCTTATAAGGTAGTTGGGATTTGAGGGTTACAGCTGCATTGTGGAGCTCCCCACAGAACCTCGGATGTGAAACATTTCGCAAAGTGTAGGAACTGGGACTAAAAACTGTGAAATTCCTTTTGTGAGTGGTTTGGTGCATATTCATGCGAGGAGCGTTCCAGTGGAGTGACTAGAAATGAACAAGGATCCCAGACACAGTAAGAAGCTGCATTGTAGACAGAAGTAACTGTCTGCTCCAGCCTCAACTTTGGGAGCCATGGTGTCTCTTCAGGAAGACTGATAGACCCAAAAGAAAAGTATCCTTTCAAGTGCTGTGGCTCTTCCCTCTCTGCCACTGTCCAGTGACACCTTAAATATAATTGGCTCTGGAAACAGAATTCCCCAAAGCCACCATAGAAATGAGTCAGCGTGGCTTATCTTAACTCGTGAGTTGATGTCATAGAAGTGACTGAATATTGGGGAATGCAAAGAGACTGTATTAGTCACCTCCAGCTGCCATAACAAAGTGGCCACAGACTGGCTTAAACAAGGGAAATGAATTTTCTCACAGTTCTAGAGGCAGGAATCTGAGAACAAGGTATCTATAGGGTTGATGTCTTCTGAAGTCTCTCTCATTGGTGTGTAGATGTCTGTTTTCTCCTTTTATCTTCCCATGGCCTTTTCCTGTTTGTGCACATCCCTGGAGTCTTTCTGTGTCCAAATTTCCTCTTCTTATATGGACACCAGTCAGATTAAATTAAGGCTCAGGGACTTCCCTGGTGGCAAGGTGGTTAAGAATCCACCTGCCAATGCAAGGGACAGGGGATTGATCCCTGGTCTGGGAAAATCCCACATGCCACAGAGCAACTAAGCCCATGAGCCACAACTACTGAAGCCCATGCGTCTAGAGCTCATGCTCCGCAACAAGAGAAGCCGCCACAATGAGAAGCCCGCGCCCCAAGTAGCCCTGCTCGCTGCAACTAGAGAAAGCCTGCGCGCAGCAACGAAGACCCAATGCAGCCAAAAATTTTTTTTTAATTTTTTAATTAAAAAAAAATTAAGGCCAAATCTTTTGGCCTCATTTTAATTTCATTGCCTCATTAAAGGCCCTGTTTCCAAATACAGTCATATTTTGAGGTCCTGAGGGTTAGGGTTTCAACATATGAATTTGGGGGCAGGGGGACACAATTCAGCCCCGTGAGCATTGTAGGGGAAAATGAGATTGTACTCTCAGGGAGGCGTGAATGGCTGCCAGACAGAAATCTAACCAGAGATGCATCAGAGGCTCACCAAGAAATACAACACCCAGTCCTCCAGTCTGGGCCCTTGGATCTAAGTCCAACCTGTCTGGAGGAATGTGATGGGACAGGGTTCTGAGGAATTTGTAAATACCACAGCAAAGCAGAAGAATACCTCCACCTCGAGACCATCAAATCAAGGGGAATGAATGGGAAAGGGAACAGGCTGTTTCACTGAATAAGAAACTCCATATGGAATGTGAAGGGCCACTGGCCCCAGAGGGCTGCACTTCTCAGACAGTACCCATCACAGAGGACACACATGGCAATATCTGAACATAACTACACACCATCCCTAGTGGTGTGGACAGTTAAGTTGAGGTAACACATGTTCAACCAGTGATGTATGTTAAACCTGAGTTTGTTGTATTAATCCTTCTTCTGTATGGTCCTTCTCATCTGTGAGAGATGATAATGATGAATGGCTATTAAAACTATTTACCTGTACAACCCTTTCAGGTGGGTTTTAATTGACAGCCAGGACCCAAAGTTAAACCAAAAGTAGATGTCAGCTCTGGGATTTGGACTCTAGCCTGGCTCACTCCATAAACCACATATATCACCACTGGGCTATGGTCTCATGCAGAAAGTTCTGGAAAGCAGGGCCTGGGGGCTGGACTCTCAGCTTTGCCAGTAGCCAGGCAGGCCATCCTTGTTTCTGCCTATTCCCTTCCATGACAGAGAAGGGACCCTGGTGGAGATGGGGCCTATGGAAGTTACAAAGCTCCCTAGGCTCAGTAAGCAAGAATTGCCTTTGAAACAGTTTAAGTGTATCTCTGCCTACAGATAGCATCATGGTGATAGTGGTGGTGGATGGGAGGATTAATTGGTACTTCTTCTCTGAGCCTACATTCAATTTCTTTGGTTAGGGAAATTGGGTTTCTCAAGAGGTTGAGAAAGGAACATTGGTAATAAGTTCAGAGAGATGGATTACACTTGGATATTCAACCTTTTCAATGCTAAGCAGTTGATTAAATCCTGCCTGTTTGACAGTGATGGATGCCTGAGGAACTATTCATGCCCATTTCCAAAGAATGGCTTTTCTTGTGTCTAAACAAACTCAAGATGATCACTAATTGACCCCTTTCTCTGGAGTCCCTGCCAAGAGGCCAACTTTTGATAGGTTTCTAGAGCCCAAAAAGCATAGTATGGAGAAGCTGATGGTGGCTGTCCATGGGAAAAGACATCAGTCCTTATGACAGTTTGATTCCCAGTTCATAGTAACTTGGGAATATAGTATGAAGGGTATTTTTTGGCCTATAGTAGGAAATGCTATTTATGTATTTAAAGAAGTGAAGAAGATCAAATAAATGTATCCAGTCACTAGATTGACATCTCTTTGAGGAGTCAGGGAGTTGAGTTGCCTTGATGACTTGTCACTCGCACATTTAGTAGCAAAATAGCAGTTTAAACATTTTAAGAACCATCCTCTAATATACTGGGAAGAGTATGAATCTGTTGATCAGGAGACATGGCTCCTAGCTCCACTCTTTGGTGATCTATTTATTCCAGTTCACAGCATGCCCTCAACAGGCATGTGTGGGATGAATGGATAAATGAATGAACTAGAAGCAAGACCTTGGGTGAGTCACCATATTTGTCTGCCTCAGTTTTCTCATGTCAAACCTGGATAAAGTTTGACCTCTAGACCTCTCAGAAATGTGGTGAGGATTAGATGGAAAATAGAGAATCATAATCTTGGCTAGCATGTTTCAGTACTAACAATGTGATAGGAACTGTTCTAAGCGTTTATGTATCTCATCGTTTTTATTCCTAACAATGATTTTTTAGACCTACAGCAAAACTCCAAAGTGTATCTAACTATGTCTAATTCCCCTCATTCCAGTCTTGTTTGAACCCCTTTCAATCAGGTTTTTATCTCCACCCCTTCACCGAAAGCGTTCTTGCTAAGGTCACCCATGACTCCACATCATTAAATCTCTTGCCAGTCTGTACTCATCTTATTTGACCTCTCTCTTCAGCATCTGCCCCAGTTGGTCCCTACCTCAGACCCAGTTCCTGCCACCACAACCCCACACATTGCCGGTCCCCCTTCCCGTTTTCCATGATTCTTAGTGGGGAAGACCTTTAGCAGACTGTGGGGTCCCTTCCTTGGCTCTGTGAGGGAACTTAATCCCCACTGCACCTCACGTACTGAGGGACTTTATTGACAGTAATAATACAACCAGTCCCTTCAACCAAAGTTTTGGGAAAATGGAAAGTCACACACTTGCAATCTAGCCCAACCCTCCCTGTTTGATAGGTAAGAAACCAGGGCCCCCAGGTCACACAATTAGCTAATGGTAGGGCCAGGACTAAGCCCCCAGCTGCTTGCCTCCTAGCCCAGTGCTCCAGAAAGCAATGTCTCCTGCAAGAAAAAAAAAAAAACACAGAAAACAAAGACTATAATGATCTACAAATCAAGGCTACACAACTTTGCTTCCAATATTGCACTCCAACTTTCAAATAATTTGGAATTTAAAATGAGGTTTGAAAAGTGTCCGAAGTTTCACATTTTCTTTAGCTAATAAAAAATTTAACTTTCCTGACAAGTCTTACTGTCATCACTCTTAAGCTGTGTCTGTCAGGGGCCCAGGTGTTGTTTTTGATGAGAAGGTGACCTCAGAGGATACTGTCCAAGGACAACAGAGGCAATAGAATAATCCAAGTCAAGCTCAGGGTGGAGTGGGTTGCTTTTGAGCTTTCTTCCGTTAGCCTAAAACAATAAAAGGGCCAGCTATTTAACCAGCGACATAGGTTTATTCAGGAGCAGCAAAGAATTACAATTCAGACACGCAACTACGGAGAACCACATGCAAGTCCAGTAAAGCAAAGGAGAGGAAACTCTTTTACAGAGCAGAAAGGGAAGTTGGGAGGAGCTAGTACGAACGAAAAAGTCCATTGGAGGAAACTGGGAGTTCAAAGTATAGTGGCTTTTTATTGGTTGAGTTTGACAGTCTCTCATTGGCTAAGCTGTTGCCAGGCAAGGAGAAAATCTTTATTTCTCCTGCTGGCACTAGTAAAGCAGTGTTGATTCGTGCTGGAGATGCAAAGTGGGACTCTTTCTGTTGGGATCTGTATTGACCTGGAGTGGTATGTGCATGAGAGCTCCCCACTTCTGGCCTCCCAACTCTATTTTAGTGAGGTTTTCCATTATTAATTTTCACACTTTACAGATATTCTTAGACCTGCTTTTGAATATATTGTACCATTTATTGAGCCTCTGTTATGTGCCCAGCATTGACTTTTATTTGGACACATTATGACATTGAACACTCACAAAATTCTATGAAATAATAATAACGACTATTTATTGATCAACAACTATGTGCCAAGGACTTGACATTTACTACCGATAATTCTCACAAACCCACTCCCTTCCTCACTGTTCCTTCAAGGCCAGAAACCCAGGTCAGTGTTTGCTATCCATCACTGGTCCTTGCAGGAAACATGGGCACTATTCCAATTTCACATGTGAGTAAGTAGGCATGAAGGGATACTGTGATGTGTCCAAAAACACACAGCAGTGGTGAGTTGACCCCAGGGCAGCCCAACCTGTTCACTTACCACTCTGCTTATTGCTATGGCCTCGTTAAATTCTTCTACCCAGGTCAAACTGGGAGCATGTAGCTCTCCAAGTTAGAAACTAGTTTCTGGAGATTAGAAACTCCCAACTGGGTTGTTTAAGATAATTCCAAGCACTTCCAAGAAGAGTCCACTGCACTTTCTAAGGCTAACCCAGGCTATTGGTCAAGCTTGGGAAGCTGGGAGCACATCACTTTTCCATGGAGCCCACCACCAGTTCATTACCTCCCAGGCAATCACTTTCTGGATGGTGGGAAAAGCATTCTCTAAGTACAAGAACCCTTTTGAAAGCCCCACAAGAGATTGTAAAAAGCTCTGAATGTTGTTTACAAAGTAACAGATTAGGAAAAGAAAACTGAAGGTGGCCCTGTGCCAGAGAAGAAAGGTTTGTTGTTGTTTTTTAAAAAAATTAATTAATTAATTTTTTATACAGCAGTTTCTTATTAGCTATCTATTTTATACACATCAGTGTATACATGTCAACCCCAATCTCCCAGTTCATCCCACCCCACCCCCCACCCCCCCACCCCGGCTTTACCCCTCTTGGTGTCCATACATTTGTTCTCTACATCTGTGTCTCTATTTCTGCCTTGCAAACCGGTTCATCTGTACCATTTTTCTAAATTCCACATATAAGCATTAATATACGGTATTTGTTTTTCTCTTTCTTACTTCACTCTGTATGACAGTCTCTGTGTCCATCCATGTCTCTACAAATGACCCAATTTCGTTCCTTTTTATGGCTGAGTAATATTCCATTGTATATATGTACCACATCTTTATCCATTCATCTGTCGATGGGCATTTAGGTTACTTCCATGGCCTGGCTATTGTGAATAGTGCTGCAATGAATATTGGGGTGCATGTGTCTTTTTGAATCATGGTTTTTTCTAGGTATATGCCCAGTAGTGGGATTGCTGGGTCACGGTAATTCTATTTTTAGTTTTTTAAGGAACCTCCATACTGTTCTCCATAGTGGCTGTATCAATTTACATTCCCACCAACAATGCAAGAGGGTTCCCTTTTCTCCACACCCTCTCCAGCATTTGTTGTTTGTAGATTTTCTGATGATGCCCGTTCTAACTGGTGTGAGGTGATACCTCACTGTAGTTTTGATTTGCATTTCTCTAATAATTAGTGATGTTGAGTAGCTGTTCATGTGCTTCTTGGCCATCGGTATGTCTTCTTTGGAGAAATGTCTATTTAGGTCTTCTGCCCATTTTGTGAGTGGGTGAGAAGAAATGTTTAATGAACAAGAAAAACAAACGGAATCGAGAACAGGGCTGTTTTTTATTTTCGTGGGATTTTTTTGTTCTGCTTAACTAAATGATTCTTTTGTGTCAATCCTTTGCTATAAACATAGGCTAATCTTCCTTTCCTCCCCCAAACACTGGACAGATTTTTGCCCATAGCTTGTTGTATGGCAGAAAGGAAGGATATTTATTATGTACTATGTGAAATAGTCCACTAGCGGTGTTGGATTCATCTGTTCAGGTCATCTTCACCCAGTCCAGTGAGGTTAGCTTCATTTTCAGACTCTCGTCATCTGATCCCCCGCTGGTTCCATCCACTAGCTGGACTGAATTAGGAGCCAGAGGAACCTGGCTGACTCAACCTTTAAAGTATAGCCTCCTTGGGCATTGAGGAGGTTTTGAGGGTGGAGAGTGAATCTGGAGGGGCAAGTGGAGACTGCACATCACAGCAGCCATGCTGACTGCCTGGAGGTGGGCATGATGATCACAGTGATCCAATAAGGAACTTAACCTGGCTTTGAACTTGGCTTATTGATCCTGCAGAGGACTGGGGCTCATAAGCAAGACCAGGTCCTCTCATAGAACGTCCTCAGGATCTTTCCAAGCCTAGAAAGCTACACCTGCTGGCAAGAAGCCATTTGACAGAGTGGACAGGGGACCAACTAGGAGCCAGGAGACCTGGGGTCCAGTGCAGTTTCTGCCATGTAGGGTGTGTAACCATGGACAGGTCTCCTTTTTCTTCTTCTTATGTTTTTAAATAAATTTATTTATTTTATTTTATTAATTTTTGGCTGCGTTGGGTCTTCGTTGCTGCGCATGGGTTTTTCTCTAGTTGCGGTGAGCGAGGGCTACTCTTCGTTGCGGTGTGCAGGCCTCTCATGTGGTGGCTTTTCTTGCTGTGGAGCATGGGCTCTAGGCACGCAGGCTTCAATAGTTGTGGCACGTGGGCTCAGTAGTTGTGGCTCATGGGCTGTAGGGTACAGGCTCAGTAGTTGTGGCGCACGGGCTTAGTTGCTCCGCGGCATGTGGGATCTTTCTGGACCAAGGGTCAAACCTGTGTCCCCTGCAGTGGCAGGTGGGTTCTTAACCACTGTGCCACCAGAGAAGCGCTGTTATTCTTTTTTAATTAAAGATTTTTATTTTGGGGGGCTTCCCTGGTGGTCCAATGAGTAAGGCTCCATGCTCCCAATGCAGGGGGCCCGGGTTCGATCCTTGGTTGGGGAACTAGATCCCGTATGCATGCCACAACTATGAGCCTGTGTGCCACAACTAAAAAAGATCCCGCGTGCTGCATCTAAGACCCAGGGCAGCCAAAATAAAAATAAATAAATATATTTTTTTAAAGATTTTTATTTCTTTTCTTTTCCCCCCCCAGTTTTATTGAGAAATAATTGACATATATCATTTATAAGTTTAAGGCATACAACATGATGGTTTAATTTACATCTATTGTGAAACGATTATCACAGAAGGTTCAGTTAACATGCATCTTCTCATATAGATACAATAAAAAGAAAAGAAAGAAGAAATGGAAAAAAAATCTCCGTGTGATGGGGACTCTTAGGATTTACCTTCTTAATAACTTTCCTGTGTAGTCGTCATGTTGTACACTGCATCCCTAGTACTTACTTATCTTATAACTGGAAGTCTGTAGCTCTTGATCACCTTCCTCCAATTCTCCCTCCCTCCACCTTCTGCCTCTGGTAACCACAAGTCTGATCTCTTTTTCTATGCATTCGTTTGTTTTTTAAATTCCACATGTTAGTGAGATCATTAGTGAGACATTTTTCTGTCTCTGTCTGACTTATTTCACTCAGCATACTGCCTTCAGGGTCCATTCATGTTGCCTCAAATGGTATGATTTCCTTGGTTTTTTGTAAATGGCTGATTAATATTCCATTGTGTGTGTGTGTGTGTGTGTGTGTGTGTGTGTGTATATACTATATATATAAATATAAATACATATAATATATATTTATATATAACATATGTTTATATATTATATAACATATATAATTATATATAATTAATATAATATATAAATATAATATATTATATTTTTATATAATATTATATAATGTATATAATATAATTTATATAATTATATATAATATATATATAACATCTTTATCCATTCATCCATTTATGGGCATCCGTTTAAGTTTCCATGTCTTGCCTATTGTAAATAATAGTGCTATGGGGGTGCAGATATCTTTTTGAGTTAGTGCTTTCATTACTTCTGAATATATTCCCAGAAGTGGAATTGCTGGATCATCTGGTAGTTCTCTTTTTAACTTTTTGAGGATCCTCCGTACTGTTTTCCATAGAGATTGTACCAACTAACATTCCCACAATCAGCGCACAAGGGTGCTGTTTTCTCCACATCCATGCCAGCATTTGTTATCTCATCTTTTTGATAATAGCCATTCTAACAGGCATGAGGTGATATCTCACCTGCCTGCGCCTTACCTCTAGACCATTCATTGCACTTGGTTTGGATGGGGCCTGGGCATTGGTGTTTTATAAACATGCTCCGGGTTATTCTCCTGTTCATCCAGGATTGAGAAACACTGCATTAGACCATCACCTCCAGTTCTGGGATTCCACTTTCGAGGATTAAGATCCCTTTAGTTCTAAAACTTTACTTTTCTATGGAAATAGCAAGAAGGAAATAAGCATTTTACTGAGGATCTGATAGCACATTTGTGATACTTATTCCTTAAAATAGTCTCTAGGCTGTCATAGTTATCATGCCCATTTTCATAGTTGAAGTTACTGAGGTCAGAAAGTTTTGACATTCATTCAGCAATGTTTACTGAACATATACTGTGTGTCAAGTACTGTTGTAGGTGCTGGGGACACATGCTGAACGAAACAGACCAAGTTCCTACTCTCACGGAGCTCATGTCCTAGTCTAGGAGATGGATAATTAGGGCTACCAAAAGTTCCTCATTTGTCTGGGATCATAAATACCTGTTTGTTTTTGTTTTTGTTTTTTTTTTTTTTGCAATACGCGGGCCTCTCACTGTTGTGGCCTCTCCCGTTGTGGAGCACAGGCTCCGGACGCGCAGGCTCAGCGGCCATGGCTCACGGGCCCAGCCGCTCCGCGGCACGTGGGATCTTCCCGGACCGGGGCACGAACCCGCGTCCCCTGCATCGGCAGGCGGACTCCCAACCACTGCGCCACCAGGGAAGCCCCAAATACCTGTTATTTTTAGCATGCCTTTTGGATTATTGAATTGGGTGGTCAAGGAACACGTCCCTGAGGAGGTGACACATGAAGGCAGATGTGAATGGCAGAGACCTGGGACACCAGGCAATGGGAACAGTAAATGCAAAGACCCTGAGTCAGGAATAATCCTGTCGTGCTGAGGGACTAAAGACAAGGCCCAGTGAGCACCTGGGAGATGGGAGGAGATAAGGTCAAAGAAGTGGGTAGGGCAGGTCTTGGGAGCTTCGCTGGGTACAGTTTGGATTTTATCCTAAGTACAATGGGAAGGCTTCAGAGAGGTTTAAGCTGAGGAGAGCCAGGATCTAATTCAGTGGTTCTCAACCAGGAAACATTCGGCAATGTCTGGAGACATTTTGGTTGTCACAATTGGGGATGGGGTTGGGTGTTACTGGCATCTAGTGGGTAGAGGCCAGGGAAGCTGCTTAACATCCTACATCACACAAGACAGAAACCCGACTCCCCACACATAACAAATAGTTATTCAGCCCAAAATGTCAGCCGTGCTGAGGTTTTTAAAAGATCATTTTGGGGCTTCCTTGGTGGCGCGGTGGTTGAGAGTCCGCCTGCCAATGCAGGGGACGTGGGTTTGTGCCCCGGTCCAGGAGGATCCCACATGCCGCGGAGCGGCTGGGCGCGTGAGCCATGGCCGCTGAGCCTGCGCGTCCGGAGCCTGTGCTCCGCATCGGGAGAGGCCGCAGCAGTGAGAGGCCCGCGTACTGCAAAAAAAAAAAAAAGATCATTTTGCACTGCTGGTGGGAATGTGAAATGGTGCAGCCATTGTGGAAAACAGTGTAGCAGTTCCTCAAAACATTAAAAATATTATTACCATATGAGCCAGCATTACCACTTCTGGGTATTTATTCAAAAGAATTGAAAACAGGATCTCAAAGAGATATTCATACACCCACAGTTATAGCAGCATTAATCTCATAGTTGAGAGGTCGAAGCAACACAAATGTCCTTTGATAGATGAATAGATAAACTAAATGTGGTCTATACATACAATGGAATATTATTCAGCCTTAAAAAGGAAGAATATATTGACACATGCTACAACGTGGATGGACCTTGAGTAATTATGCTCAGTGAAATAAGCCAGTTACAAGAAGACAAAGGCTGTAATGATTCCACTTATATGAGGTACTTAGTGTAATTAAACTCATAGGAACAGAAAGTAGAATGGTGGTTGCTAGGGGCTGGGAGTGGGTAGGAAGTGGAGAGTTGTTTAATGGGCACAGAGTTATAGTTTTGCAAGACGAAAACGTTCTAGAGATTGATTGCTCAACCATGTGAATATACTTAACACTATTTAAAAGTGGCTAAGATGGAAAATTTTGCTATGCATGTTTTACCACAATTTAAAGAAAAGGTCAGCTCACCCTGGCTGTTGAGTGGAGAATGAACTGTTGGGTGACACCTATAGAAGCAGAGAAACTGGTTAGCAGGTTATTGCAGTAATCTAGACTAGAGATAATGGGGGCTTGCCTGTAGTGGATAGCAATGGAGATGGGAGAAGCGGCCAGATTTAGGACATCTTTTGGTGGCGGAGCCGAGAGGGCTTGCTGATGGTTTGGATGTGGGAATTAGGCCATATGCCCAAAGTCACTCTGCTGATAAATGGCAGAGCTGGGACTTGAACACAGGGCTGACTCCAAAGCCCATACTCTCACTTTCTCTCCAAAGTCACAATTTCCAACATCTTCTAACGGACTAAAATCTCACTGGGATAGCATTTCTTACCATTTTGGTCCATTTCATGCTATTGGGTAGGTGACAATTACTTTACAATATTGTCTTCTAAAAAATGCCATGACATATATTTCTCAAAGCCCTAAGCTTTCAAACACTGTTGTTTTTGTTTTTTAACATCTTTATTGGGGTATAATTGCTTTACAATGGTGTGTTAGTTTCTGCTTTATAACAAAGTGAATCAGTTATACATATACATATGTTCCCGTATCTCTTCCCTCTTGCATCTACCTCCCTCCCACCCTCCCTATCCCACCCCTCTAGGTGGTCACAAAGCACCGAGCTGATCTCCCTGCGCTATGCGGCTGCTTCCCACTAGCTATCTATTTTACATTTGGTAGTGTATATATGTCCATGCCTCTCTCTCGCTTTGTCACAGCTCACCCTTCCCTCTATTTCAGCTCATTGCCCACGAGCTGGTCTGTCTGCCAGCAGCTCCCAGCTACACTGCCTCGTTTGCAGCTGTGCTTTTGTGAAGCTTCAGTTGTGAGGGAGAACTGCAGTAATCAGCCTGTGGTTTTCCGTTTCACCTGTGGATTGAGTTCAAAGACCGTATTCATGCTGGCAGCCAAAACTCTTCTAAATTCTGCGGATACCGCTTCCAGTACCTGCTGGGGGCAGACAGCAGGGGGTGATCTCTTAGAAACTTGTTTTCACCTCTGCTCCTTCAATGTTGAGGCTGCTAGGAAATGAGACAAACATCAGAGAAAGGGCTTTCTGAGGTCACCTGAGACCCAGCTTGTGTTAATGGCCACAAATTGCAGTCAAGCTTCGGCAGTTGCCAAGGTCTCCCGAAGAGGTCGAGTTAAGGGCGCTGTGTCTGCATTGCAGGGCTGGTTTATTCTCCTTTTCCTTGACTTTTTTTTTACCTGGCCCAAGGAGAGGCCCATAGGGAACTAAGTCATCAAATCTGGGAGGCCAGTGAAGCCTTAGTCCTCCATTCTCTGTTGCTATGGAGAGTATGCTTGGATCTGGGCCAAGCAGAAACTTTCTGCCATCTCTGAAGAATGCATCTTCTCAGCAAATAATGGCATCGCACATATGTGGGTGGGTAGAGAAACCCAACAACCTCTTTGAGAGTTATTCTTACGGACTCCTCCCCTATTCTTTTTTTTTTTCACACACACACTGTATTTTATTTTTACAAGAGATAAATAAACTGACACCAAGCATTGTAAACGTATGACCACAACAAAAGCAACAATGATTGCAATTACCAAACACGAAACACACTCAAACTAGGTCATAATATTGACATTCAGTCCAGGAATCCTCCACTGTAGCAGCTCCTTTACTTTGCAGTGAAAATTGACTCGTATATTTTTTGCCTCTGAGTCCTTGTGGGATTTTTTTTTTTATTCAAACAGAAAGTCACAAAAATTATAGTCGTCGTCATCAGTTCACTCAGTCCCGTGTAATTAATTTTTTTATCTTGATCTTTTGTTAGCACTTTTATGAGTTCATGAGTTTTCCATTAGAGTTCTGAAAATGCTTATTCATTCAGTTCAGCAGTATAGTCAGTTACCAGAAACCTGTACTTGTCAGAGTCTTTTCCATGAATTCCTTGAAGGTGAAACCCTTTTATAGGAACATTTTTGCAAAAGCATCAGAGTACATCAGAGTACTCCTCCCCTATTCTTTAGGGCTGAAGTTTATGTAATTGATGCTGTGGCCATAAGGCAGGTGTTCTCAAACTGTGGCCCCCTGGGCCAGAAGCATCAGATTCACCTGGGAACTTGTTAGAAATGCAAACTCTTGGGCATTATCCCAGACCTCCCAAATTAGAAACTGTGGGGGGTCGGGGGAGCTGAGGCCTCACAATGTCTTTACAAGCCGTCTGGGTGATTGTGATGTGTGCTGAGAGCTGCAGGAAAATCTAGTCTCCGAATCCAGCATTTGCCAGCCGAGTTTATACCACGGTTCTTTACCACGAGCTTCAGTCTAACAGGATGAGCTAATGCATGCCAAACATCTGGCATGCGTCAGGGATGCCGAATCGACCCTCTTCCAGTAAAACCAGCTTTTCAGTGAACTACGATTTGTTAGCTGGTAGCTGGAGTTACAATATGTGTTCAAAAAGAAGTGACTTCTGTTACAACCTAAAGATTATTGCTTTAGTGTGACCTGTCTTATCTCAATATAAAATCTGAATCACAGAGCTTTTACTGTGATTCAGAGTCTATGCTTCTCAGAACAGAGGAAGCTGGGGTCATGAGTATCTGTCCTTTCTGTCATTTGAATTCTGCTAGTGGTAACTTCTGCACACGTAAGGGTGGGAAGACAGAGAAATCATCTCCTTCCTCATAGCCCCTCAGGTCCAGAAAATCTCCTGGGTCCAGAGTCTGATGTCCTCCCCACTGGAGACTCATAAAATCTAAGAAGTCCAGGACTCTGGGCATGTCTCCCAGGGCAGCTAGCTACTCCCTCTCCACTACCCAGAGACGCTGCCCTCTGCCCTCTGGGGCTGTCTGTAAAAGGCCAGTTTGTAGCCAGGGAAGATATATAAGCTTCTTGTGCTCCACGCCAAACGCTGAGGGGAAGGTTTATTGGAGGGAAGAGAGAAGAAAGATAGATGATAGCAAATTCCTCCCTGATCACCAAGCACTGTTTGTCTTGTATCCTCTTCTCCTCTTAACTCAGCGTGGGATAGTGAGATTTCAGAAATCATGATTATTTCAGGGCTCACTATGTGCCAGACGGTACACTCAGTGCCTTACACACATTACATTATTAATTCTCACGATGATCCCAAAGAAGGTTTAATCCGCATTTTACAGATGAGGAAAAGGAGGCACAAAAATATTCATCATTCTGCCCATGGCTTTCAGCCCATAACGAGAATTGTAATGGAGGCAGGATTCACACGCTGGGGATGGACTGCAGAGCCTGGGGTACCACTCCCCAGGCTATGGTGTGATGCTGGCGGCTGCTGAATTTTGATGGCCCAACATCCTGGTACAACCTGGGCCTCAGGGGGACAATTGACACAGCAGTGGTCTTGACTTGGCTTACACACAGGGATTGCCTGGGAAGCTTTAAACAAATACCAATGCCTGGGTCCCTCCCTAGAGATTCTGATATAACTGCACTGAGGTATGGGCTGGGCACTGGGAGTTTTGAAAACTCTCAAGATGACTCCAATAGCAGCCCAAATTGAGGAACTCTGGCATAGGCTCAAGTGGAGCTTGGGAGGCAGTTAAGTACCTGGGGGGTGTGCAGGTTTGGCTTTGAGTTTTAGACCCTTCAGAATGTAATCTCCTGTAATCAAACACATACAAAAATAAACCTCATCCAGTCCCCAAAGCCCTCCACCAACATGGAAGCTGGCACTGCTACAAGCCAGAAGGGAAAGGAAATCTTTGCCAAGTTTAGAAAAAATTCCCTAACTTTGAGCACTACTTGACCAGTGTCTTAACAGCCTCTTTTTTTCCAAATACAGAAATAATACATTTCAGACACATCGTCTGTTTTCTACATAGCTTCTTATGTATTTAAGTTAAAAATTACCCTGATTAAATGATAAAGTAGCACGATTTTCTTTTTTTTTTTTAACACCCCAGAATTTATAAATCCAAGTGAATATTTCTCTCTTCAGATAAATCCATTTGAGAATGAAGTCCCCTGTTGTAGTGATGTTGTCATTGCCCAAGACTCGGTGGGGATTCTTTCAGAATTGCCTCAGAACTATATTAATTTAAAAAACTTCATAGATTATTTAATCATTGCCTCGCTCTTTGATCAAAATTGGATTTACTTCATTTCTTTAATGTCTGTATTCCCCTAATTTGGCTCTGAATAATGTCTAGCGATTTTTGATATTCTAATCTGCAGGCAGTGCGTGTTTTGTCAGCAATGAGTATATGCAAATGAGCATGGCCCAGTCACTGAAGGCAGCCCAGGATTTGTGATGTGGCAAGTAATGAAATGCTGTTTTCTTATTATAGCAGTCTGTTCTTAATGTGTGTTATTTTTTTCTCTCCAACTTGGCCCTTCTGTACCACACCTAAGGTCTAAGATGTCTTGGAAGTATCTCCCACAGTCCCTGTGCTTGGCACATAGTGAAGTTTAATTGGTACTTGTTGGTTGATTAAACAGTAGTCATAGGTTTTTACCCCCACGTGGATGATTTTTCTAAACAGAGGATTGTAGACAGAGAAAGATTCGTAGGACCAACCGCTCATCAAGTTGCCTCAAACACTTTAAAAAAAATTATTTTTATTTATTTTACAAAATAATTTATTTATTTTTGTCTGCACTGGGTCTTTGTTGCTCTGCGGGGGCTTTTCTCTAGTTGCAGTGAGAGGGGACTACTCTTCGTTGCAGTGCACGGACTTCTCATTGCAGTGGCTTCTCTTGTTGTGGAGAACAGGCTCTAGGCGCGTGGGCTTCAGTAGTTGTAGCACGTGGGCTCAGTAGTTGTAGCTCACAGGCTCTAGAGCTCAGGCTCAGTAGTTGTGGCACGTGGGCTCAGTTGTTGTGGCACATGGGCTTAGTTGCTCCGCGGCATTCGGGATCTTCCTGGACTAGGGCTCAAACCCAGGTCCCCTGTATTGGCAGGCGGATTCTTAACCACTGTGCCACCAAGAAAGCCCTCAGCCTCTCCTTTGAACCATCATTAAGTTCTCCCTCTTTTGGAAGGTGTCTTTTGGGGTTCTGACACAACTTTCCCCTGATCCATATGATGAGTTGTGTCCAAGAGCAACAGATCAAGGTGAAAAATAGATACAAACCAATAAAAAGAAACAGCCTGATATTTAATCAGTATTGAAGGTGTCTCAGTTGTGTCTCATCTGATACCTTTTCGTTTAGTTTCGCAGGGATCCCAGGAGATTGGCAGAGGTTAATGTTCTCACTTCAAAGGTGCAGAAATTGATCACATCAGTGGTTGGGCACCAATGACTTAACTGGAGACAAACCCCCTGGAAACCAGGTGCCTAGGAGGAGGCTCTGGCTTTCTGGGGGAAAGCCTGTAGTTCTCTCAGCATCAGAAACTTCTCCTTTGGAAATGTGGGAGTAATGATACTGTTTTTATTGTTGGTCACAATTCTCTGGTTACTATTCATAGCTGTCCTTTGCAGAAACGTCTGGCTGTCTCAGCTCTGCTTTGGGGAAAGAAGATAAGGACGTATTGGTCCAGCTTGGGCTAGAGTTTTAAGTGGAAGGAGGATAACTTGTAGGGTCTACTATTGGGATGGCCATGGAGCTGAGCAGGAGAAAGGCAAGACCCAGGGGGCATCTTGCACCTCTTCTCGGCTGAGATTGTGCGTGTGTTTGCAGGACTTCTGTTGCTGTGCTAGGGATATTGGCAGGCGGAAGTCCCTCTGCTCTTTGGAAGGACCCACCAGCTTTGCACACCTTGTTTCTCAGTGTCCGGGAAGATTCCTAAACTATGGAGGCAGAAGGCCTGGGTCTGAATCCCCAATCTGCCCTAAGAACCTGCCTAAACTTGGGAAAGGCACTACACTCTTCTGTACTTCAGGATCCCAGCTCTTAAATGGGTGTCATAACCCCTGTCCTATTTCCCAGTCATGAGAATCTAAGAAAACAATAGAGAATGACTAAAGACAGTGCAGATCAATATACTTGCAAATCAAGGCTTTCTCAGACATCCTGTGTTTCATTCTGTGAACAAACAGAAGATTGGCTTTTTCACCCATCAGTGACAGTGCCAGAATTGAAAATATTTGCTCTTGGAATTGAGACAAGTGTGTCTTAGCATCCAAGGCTGGCCTGGACTTTCACATGTGACTTTGGCCATATTTGCTGCAGTAATAATTCTGTTTTGGGGCTTCCCTGGTGGCGCAGTGGTTGAGAGTCCGCCTGCCGATGCAGGGGACACGGGTTCGTGCCCTGGTCCGGGAAGATCCCGCATGCCGCGGAGCGGCTGGGACCGTGCGCCACAGCTGCTGAGCCTGCTCTCTGGAGCCCGCAAGCCACAACTACTGAAGCCCGTGCGCCTGGAGCACGTGCTCCACAGCAAGAGAGGCCACTGTGGTGAGACGCCCGCGCACCGCAATGAGGAGTGGCCCCCGCTCGCCACAGCTGGAGAGAGCCCGCGCGCAGCAACGAAGACCCAGCGCAGCCATAAATACATAAATAAATAAATATAAATAAATCTATAAAAAAAAAAAAAAAAAAAAAAAAAAAAAATAATTCTGTTTTCCCCATGTCTCCCCTGTGTCCATCCCCACCCAGAGCGTCTGTTACTGGTTTTAACCTTTCAAAACAGTTACCCAGCTTCAGGGTGACCTGCTGGGTGGGTAGCTCTCCTTTCTCCCTGATTACTTGCCTGCTGAGTTCTTCTAGGATGGACACTCACAAACTCTCTCTTCCCATCCCTCCTGCAAAGAATGAAGTCTTAAGCTGGGTGTCGATTGTGATTTGATTTGACAATAAGCTTGTGTGTGTAACTAATCTCAGAAGAGACAAGTGGTTTCCTTTCCCCTTTTCTTAAAATAACTGATTTGGACAAGAAGAAAAAAAAAAATCCAAGTATGTAAGAGTTGAAAGAGCACTTGCCCAGTCTTCTCCCTGGAGGAGTGAAGGGGAGAGGAGGAATTATCACCCATCTCCTGGGTTTGATGAGAACTGTGGTATGCTGCTATGTCCTGTGTGTGTCCTGGAATCCATTGACTGAGCCTTGTTGGGCCAAGGGTAGGAGAGAGGGTGTCCAGAGCTGTCACTATACTTGTAGCTAGCTAGGTAACAGTCCTAACTGGAAAGGTGAATAAGGCGAACCGATGCAATCTTTTTTTTTTTTTTTTTTTTTTTTTTTTTAAGATTTTAATTTTAATGAAATCTGACTTACCAATTATTTCTTTCATGGATTGTGCTTTTTTTTTTTTTTTTTTTTTTTTTTTTTTTTTTTTTTTTGCGGTACGCAAGCATGTGGGATCTTCTTGGACTGGGGCACGAACCCGTGTCCCCTGCATTGGCAGGCGGACTCTCAATCACTGCGCCACCAGGGAAGCCCCCGATGCAATCTTATCTGTAAACGGGAACACTAAACTGGATGGTTTTTGAGGTCCTTTCAGTTCGACTTAGTTTAGTTCAATGGTTTGGCTTTAAGATGAGAACAGAAATTCACATTTTACCAAGGTATTTCTGATCCACTTGGCCTTATATGTTATATTCGTAAAATAGATATATGAACCTTGAAGAACTTCAGAAAAGCACAACTTTCTATATTGTCTACTTGTTAATGATAATCTAAGACATTTCAAAGCCTGATGCTTTGACAACGAAAACCACAATTATTATAGGAATACTTACTGAGAAACTATGTTAACCAGCACAGTGTAGAGGGGATCCTACTCTTTTCTTCTTTGCAATAAAGTTGGAGAGAGGAGGGAGAGATTCACATACATAAGAAAATGACATATGGAAAATTTATTAAATGCCAAATTAGAGGGAAGAATCAAGTGTTATAGGACCCATGGAGGAATGAATGGCATCATATGACTTGTAAGAATGGAGAAGCTGACTCAGGAGGTTGGCCTTAGAGAATGAAAAGTATCGAAAATAGTCTAATTCATGGAAACAGAGAGTAGAATGGTGGTTGCCAGGGGCTGGGGGAGGGGGAAATGGGAAGTTGTTCAATGGGTACAAAGTTTCCGTTATGCAAGAAGAATGCAGTTCTAGAGTCTGCCGTGCTACACAATGTATGTAGTGAACAATACTGTGTAGTGCCCTTAACGATTTGTCAACGGGCAGCAACAGCAAGGCAACAACAAAACAAAGAGGCACAAGGAAACTTTCAGAGGTACTGGGTATGTCTATTACCTTGATTGTGGTGATAATTTCACGAGTATATGCCTATGTGCAAACTCATCAAATTATATACATTAAATATGTGCAGTTTTTTGTATATCATTTATTCCTCAATCAAGGTGTTTAAAAAGAAATGAACAGAAAAACGTGGGGGGAGGCGGGGGAGAGAGAGAGAGAATTAGGTGATTCCAGGCAGTGAGGTCCTATGAGTAATGGCAGGGAAGGCACAGGACTTATTTAGGAAGCAGCAAATACCCCAGTGCAGCAAAAGCAGAATGAGGGCGGTGGGTGGTGGAAATATTGGCAAGAAATTAAATTTGAGACAGTTAAAGAAGACCTTGAAGCCCGAGTAGATTCAGTTAAGAAATAAGGGAGTGACTTGATTAGATTTGTATTTAATAATAATCTACTGATTATTATCAAGAGGAATTGCTTTGGGTGAGACCAGAGGCTGAGAGGCCAGGCAGGGAGACCAGTTTTTACAACCACAGCATCTCTATGAGGCAGATTTTTCCAAGGCAACTCAGATTCCAGTAGACCTTTTACTTGTCTCCATGTGTGCTTGTCACATGCCCGGATTTCAGCTTCAGAAAATACAATCCTGCATCACAGATGGTGTGATGGCTAACCCTGTAGACAGGTACTGATTGATACGTTTCCCAGCCAATTTGTGCCGTAAATAAGAACCACCTGGAAGGAGATGCCCTTGTGCAAAAGAGGGTGGGAATGTGAAGCATCGTACAGGCTACTGGAGGAGGTAAATTCTGGCTTTTGGTGCCCCCTTAAACTCACAATGCTGATGGCCACATACTTCAAAAACAGTTAAGGCCACCTTTCCCTGTGGGGATCAGGCCATTTTACTCTCAACCAGCTCCACCCTTCATGCTGCTGTTCATACCTCACTCAGGCTCTTTTTATTTTCTGCCTCCCTCTCTAGTTATATGTGTATTTATCTTTTGACCTTCTCCACTGATGAGAGCTCTTTTAGGGCTTGCTGAGACTGTAGTTCATTTTGTATGTGGTAATTCCCCATCTATCAATTTTTGTGGAATCACAGAGTCTCGGACTGTAAAGGGCCATAAAGATAAACCATTCTAATGGTGCTCTTAGACATCATAGACCATTTCTGGATGATTTAGATGGATAGATGAATGAACAGATAGATGGATAGTTAAATGGAAAGGTAAGTAGATGGGTGGATGGATGGATAGATGGTAGATGGATGGGTGGGTAGGTGAGTGGCTGTGTAGATGGGTGGATGAGTAGAAGGATGGATTGATGGATTGGAAGATGAATGAATGGGTATATGAATATTACAGGTGAGGAAAGTGGGGTTCAGAAAGGCTTAGTGCCTGGCCCACAGTTAACCAGTTGCTGGGTTGTAGAGCTGGGACTCAAATGAGCAGATTCCCAAGACCATGCTCTTAGTGATTACACTAGACTGTTCCTCGTTGTGGGTACTTGCTAGGTAGAGCTTGTTCAACTAATAGCTAAAGCAATCTTTCATTCCAGCACTTCATTCAACAGCTTATAGCTACTCATGATGGGAGAAGCTTCTTCCCTCTTCCTTCTCCCCACTTTCCTAACTGAAGGAAGAAGAATATAAGAGATGACAAGTCCTTTTTTTTCCCCCGGACCCTGTTATTCTGGGAGCCACCCATGAGCCGTGTGGGTGGTGAGAGGCTTTAACAGCCTTCATTACTAGGCCAGGATTGTCAGGGATTCTGAGGGAACCATCTAGATCAGTTCTTATGCCATTTCTAATCATCAGATTTACCTGGGAAGCCTTAAAGCTATATACAGACATTTCTAAGACGCCATCTCTAGATTTCTCTGAGATATGCCTGAGAATGTTTGATTAAAATAGGTAACCAACAAGGATCTACTGTACAGCACAAAGAACTCGGCTCGATATTCTGTAATAACCTAAATGGGAAAGGAATTTGAAAAAGAATGGATACTTGTATGGGTATAACAATCGCTTTGCTGTATACCCGTAACTAACACATCATTGTTAATCAACTATACTCCAATATAAAATAAAAATTTTTTAAATAAAAAATAAAAAGTTCCTCAGATAATTTTAGTCATCAGACAGGTTTCGAATCTCTGGTCTAGATTATAATGGTATATAGATATATGAATAGGATAATCTTATTGAAGTCTGTTAATCAACTCATTCTGAAAGTATTTATTATCACAATCTCTGTAAATCAGGATCCTAGAAGGGAACTAGTGGCAAGTTCCTACTGGATATTTTGAGGAGCATTTAATAAATTAGTTGTTTTTGAAATTGAGGGTAGAGTTTAAGAAAACCAACGAAGGGATTGTGCAGTGGCTCAACCAAGGACCCACAGGGAATTCTTTCTTTTTTCATTTGTTTTATTTGGCCGTGCTGGGTCTTAGTTGGGGGATCTTCACTGGGGCATGTGGGATCTTTTTTTTGAGTTGCGCCATGCAGGATCTAGTTCCCTGACCAGGGATCGAGCCTGGGCCCCCTGCATTGGGAGTGTGGAGTCTTAGCCACTGGACCACCAAGAAAGTCCCCACAGGGAGCTGTTACTACTTGTAGGTCTGAAGTGCAAGGGGAGAGAGCAGTCGCTGGACCCCAGAGAGAGTGAGGTATGTGGAGAAGGTACCCTGACAGGAGAAACGGCCTCCACTGGGACACCATCAACTCATAGCCACCCAGCAAGGAGAGAGTTAGGGAACCAACACCCCGACATCACTATTGATCAAGCCCAACCAAAGCTAGAGGGCAAAGGAGCACTTTGATGCAGAACACAAAGGTCAGCCTCACAGGGCACAGAGCTGGGTGGAACAGGGTGTAGGATGGGTTAAGAATGGCAAATCCATGCTCACCAGCACATCTACAGCATACTTGACCCTCTGCTGGGTGTTAAGGCTCCAAAGAGTAACAAGACATGGTCTCAGCCCCAGGGAACTCAGAAATTTGCTGCATAATTACCTAAAGGGACCCCCTCGCCAACTCCCTGCTCCCTCAGTGGTTCCTAGGATGCTGGTGATTGGGGGTAGAGAGGGGGGAAAGTATGTCCACTTCTTCATGCTTTTTATCTTACTATTGGATGGAGCTCATTAAGCAGCCTTTTTTCCCTGGGTGAGGCTTTTTCACTGGAAGATGTTTATAGCAACTGTACACAGCTCTTTGCTTTTTCAGATGTAGAATTAAAGTCAGTTACCTTGCTCCGGGGTAGATGTTCTGGTTGTGGTCAGCCATCTCTGAGTGTTTACAATACTGAACTCTGTCCCAGTGACTGGGACCAACACTTAAGTGGATTTAGGAAGCAAAGGGCCACAGAATTTATATATTTTGCCAACATAATTTCATTTTTCATATGAGAAAGTCTTTGGAGATATTTGGATCAACTGAGTCAAATGAGAGAGTGAATTAGAGTTGAGAGTGAATTAGAATTAAGAGTGACTGAGCATGAAAAGTGTTTCCATTGTTGTTCTCAAGTATATGGGAATTTGCTGTAGCACTGATATCTCCAGGGATGATCGCCTTCTTTTCTTCAAATGGATGGCGTGCTGTTAAGTGATTGTGGAATATGAGACCCTCCTGTACCTTTAACCCATTACATGCTTTTGAGCCTGACCTTGAAGAAGCTGACTCTTTCTGGTAAATTGCTCTTGGTGCTAATCATTATCTCTATCACCGTAAATACTGAGCATTTATCACAAGTCATGCCTTGTGCTAAATGCTTTGCATGCATTTTATCATCTGACATACTATATATTTTACCCAGATATGTTACCTTTCCTCGCCCAGTAGAAGGATGGGGATTTTTTAAAAATCTGTTTTGTTCAATGCTCCAACTCCAGCAGCTTCAACAGTGCTGGCACAGCATAGGCATTCAGTAAACATTTATTGAATGTACAGGTGAGTTATCTCAACTATTCCTCACAAGGGCTCTAGGAAGTGGACATTATCCTTTCCACTTGAGGATGGGAAAATTATGACTTGGATCTTAGATACTTTTGAAGATATTTTAATTTTTGCAGGAGGGAGCTCTATCTGAGGCTCATAAGAAAAGAAAGGATGCATTTTACCAGGAAAATATAAAGAAAATAAGATTTAGCTCAGTTTTGCTTACAGAAGGCAGTTATGTGAAGTCTTCACCATGGACTTGTTTTCCGGAACTGTATTTTTTTTTTTTTTTTTGCGTTATGCGGGCCTCTCACTGTTGTGGCCTCTCCCGTTGCGGAGCACAGGCTCCAGACGCGCAGGCTCAGCAGCCATGGCTCACAGACCCAGCCGCTCCGCGGCACGTGGGATCTTCCCGGACCGGGGCATGAACCCGTGTCCCCTGCATCTGCAGACGGACTGTCAACCACTGCGCCACCAGGGAAGCTCCGGAACTGTGTATTTAATCCTCTATATACTATTAGCATCTGTGTTGATGGTGGAATTATGCTCATGGGCTCCAAGGCAGATGTGGAAGGGAGTAAACAAGGATGAAGCACATAGCACAGCCAAGCTTTTATGTAAAATGTTACCTCGCTGCCTCCTCACCAGCCTGGTTATCACCCCCATCTCACAGGCTGAGACACCGAGGCTTGAAAGCAGAGAAAATATTTCCTTGGGGCTGCATGACCAAGAAGAATTTGTCTATCTCTTCCCCTCCCCATCTCTCTATGAGCCTACGTACCTATTCAGCTCTTGGACAGAAAGGCCTTTGTCACCATAGTATCTCCACTGCCCAGCAAGAGTATCAGGTGTGTAGTAGGTGCCTCCTAAACATCAGCTGAGTTGATGGAATTTCTCCGGAGTATATTCAGGGGCACATCTTATCTCCAAAACACTCTCAGTTCCTTACTCATGGTTGAGACTTTATTGTGCAATTTGAGCAGGGAGGGAGTGAGAGGAAGACTGGTCTCTCTTTGTTGATGACAAGACAGAGATGGTGACTAATCTGGCAGGTTTTTACTTTTATCTTATCCAGCATTTCCATTTTTCTCTGGCCCTTTGATTAATTGTGTGGCTCGTGGTGCGTGTGGATCTATTTTGTGCTTCATTGCTGAGTCCCACAAAGTGCTGTTAAATCAGTTAGGTTGGGAGGGACATATAAAAGAATGGGGGAGGGGAGAAGGGGAGGGAGAGAAGCTGTGTGACTTAGCTGTTCAGACCCGGTCATGGGGCTGCACTGAGAGGGGCTTCCAGCCACAATCTCCTGTGCTGGGTGCCATGTGGATCCTACATGGATTCTGCCTCCAGTGTGAATGGCATCTGGTAGAGCCAGAGATGGGACCTCCGTACACAAAGCTGAAACACCAGGGGTGGGGTGTGAAGTGCCCCAGGAACAGCGCCAAGAAAATGCTCTGAGAGTTTAGAGAAGGGAGAGAAGATTCCTGTTGGGTGGTGTGTGGTGATGGTGGGCAGAAAGGATCAGGGAAGCTTTTCAGTGTTTGGAAGGAAGAGATAGTGTTTGACCTGGGTCTTGAAGGGTGATGGGATGGGCTGTGCAGAGAAGGTGGGAAAAGCATTCTGGGAAGCAGGCATTTCCTAAGCCGCAGCAGAGTTTGGGAAGCGCAGAGCATGTATGTTTAATAGTAGCTCCTCTGGCTGAAGCAGTAGGTGCACAGAAGGGAAAAACTGAGCTGTGAAGTGAAGTCTGTGGACTGGATCCTGGGAAGCCCAATTTCCAGTCTGGGAGGCATTTAGGTACAGTGGCCAAGAGTCCTAGATTTGGAGTCTAACCCCCTGGGTTTGAAATTTGGCTTGCTAGCTGGGTGACCTTGGAAAGCTGCCCGATTGGCCATCAAAACACATTCAACTTGCCCTCTCCTTGACCCTGTAATGAAGCTGCAACAAGGATTCAGATAAACTGTGTAAAAAACTTCACACAGGCACACGGTAAGTGTTCAATAAATGGTAACCGCTATATCACTGTTATATATTTTTTTAAATTATTAGACGGTAAGATTCCATGAAAGGTTATATTGAAACATTTAAGAAAAACAGGTGGAATATACTTTGGAAATATCTGGGATCTTTTGACTCCTCTGGTGACCATCTTTTATTAATGAATTTTTCATGGAAATAGATCCTTTATTTTTGGTGTGTAAAGGGCATAACACCATTTATTGTATTAAACCATTGTGTAGACAGTAGTATTGCATTTGGTTTTTAAAAATTGGACAGTTTAACCCAAAGCAGTCTACAGATTCAATGCAATACCTATCAAACTACCACTGACATTTTTCACAGAACTAGAACAAAAACTTTCACAATTTGTATGGAAACACAAAAGACCCCGAATAGCCAAAGCAATTTTGAGAAAGAAAAATGGAGCTGGAGGAATCAGGCTCCCTGACTTCAGGCTATACTACAAAGCTACAATAATCAAGACAGTATCGTACTGGCACAGAAACAGAAATATAGATCAATGGAACAGGATAGAAAGCCCAGAGATAAACCCACGCACATATGGTCACCTTGTCTTTGATAAAGGAGGCAAGAATATACAATGGAGAAAAGACAGCCTCTTCAATAAGTGGTGCTGGGAAAACTGGACAGCTACATGTAAAAGAAAGAAATTAGAACACTCCCTAACACCATACACAAAGATAAATTCAAAATGGATTAAAGACCTAAATGTAAGGCCAGACACCATCAGATTCTTAGAGGAAAACATAGGCAGAACACTCTATGACATAAATCACAGCAAGATCCTTTTTGACCCACCTCCCAGAGAAATGGAAATAAAAACAAAAATAAACAAATGGGACCTAATGAAACTTCAAAGCTTTTGCACAACAAAGGAAACCATAAATAAGACAAAAAGACAACCTTCAGAATGGGAGAAAATATTTGCAAATGAAGCAACTGACAAAGGATTAATCTCCAAAATTTACAAGCAGCTCATGCAGCTCAACATTAAAAAAACAAACAACCCAATCCAAAAATGGGCAGAAGACCTAAACAGACATTTCTCTAAAGAAGATATACAGATGGCCAATAAATACATGAAAGGATGCTCAACATCACTAATCATCAGAGAAATGCAAATCAAAACTACAATGAGATATCACCTCACACCAGTCAGAATGGCCATCATCAAAAAATCTACAAACAATAAATGCTGGAGAGGGTGTGGAGAAAAGGGAACCCTCTTGCACTGTTGGTGGGAATGTAAATTGATACAGCCACTATGGAGAACGGTATGGAGGTTCCTTAAAAAACTAAAAATAGAACTACCATATGACCCAGCAATCCCACTACTGGACATATACCCTGAGAAAACCATAATTCAAAAAAAGTCATGTACCAAAATGTTCATTGCAGCTGTATTTACAATAGCCAGGACATGGAAGCAACCAAAGTGTCCATTGACAGATGAATGGATAAAGAAGATGTGGCACATACATACAATGGAATATTACTCAGCCATAAAAAGGAACGAAACTGAGTTATTTGTAATGAGGTGGATGGACCTAGAGACTGTCATACAGAGTGAAGTAAGTCAGAAAGAGAAAGACAAATACCGTATGCTAACACATATATATGGAATTTAAGAAAAAAAAGTGTCATGAAGAACCTCGGGGTAAGACAGGAATAAAGACACAGACCTACTAGAGAATGGACTTGAGGATACGGGAAGGGGGAAGGGTAAGCTGGGACAAAGTGAGAGAGTGGCATGGACATATATACACCACCAAACGTAAAATAGATAGCTAGTGGGAAGCAGCCGCATAGCACAGGGAGATCAGCTTGGTGCTTTGTGGACCACCTAGAGGGGTGGGATAGGGAGTGTGGGAGGGAGGGAGATGCAAGAGGGAAGAGATATGGGGACATAAGTATATGTATAACTGATTCACTTTGTTATAAAGCAGAAACTAACACACCATTGTAAAGCAATTATACTCCAATAAAGACGTTAAAAAAATTAGACAGTTTAAGTAGGAAGAAAAACTCAATTTAGAGCTCACTTAAAAAAGATTTACTGAGCATTGCTTATGTGTTAAATACTAAATTAAGCAGTGACAATACAAAGATCAGTGGTCCATGGTCCCAGTTGCCTAGGGAACATTGACATGAAAACAAACACAAAACATGGTAACTTTGGTAAAAGAAGTTTGCACAAGTTTCTAATTAGGAAATTATTGAAATAGCTCTAGGTAAAATACCTACTGCTACCTGGTGACAGCATACGTAGGTCTATATTTTTTAAAGTAATACACACCCTTTTCATGGCTAAATCAGTAAATTCAAAACAATGGAATTAAGGCAATGAAAGCAATACAACTGTAAATGTTATAGAGCAAGACACCCTGGAGTTATGTTATGAGCACCTGCAGTTCAGTTCTAGGAATTCTGGCGACACCTGAGATACCATGTGGTGGACTGGCTGACAAGCAATTGAATTCTCTACCTATGCACACTTAAGCATAACGATTCACTTAGGAAGGGAAGAGATATATGGTCATTGTCTTCCTTGCTTCCTCTGAGCCTGGCACAGTATGTGCACAGCACTTCACATATGCCATCTGTTTTGATACTAAGCAGTAACCCTGTGGAGTGAAAAGTATGATTCCCCATTTTATAGAGAAGGCAGCAGAACCAGAGAAGCTAAGCAACTTTCCCAAAGTCACAGAGCTGGTAAGTGGCAGAGCAGACATGTCAGACTCTCAAGCTCTTTCCGCATTTGCATTCCAGACTCTCGAATATCACACCTGTTAAGTTGACAAGGAACAATTTTTAATCAGCCTAATGCAGATGTATTGCATCCTTACAAAGAAACATTCCCTTTGCGATGAGTCATTGATCATCCACTCTACGTGGAGCAGGAAGGTGGAGGTGGCAACTGCTTCTCTCCTACTGTGTGGAGTGGTGATAGCTATCTCAGAGAGTCTGTCTGCATCTGCCCCGTGTTTCTGACTGCCTGGCATCCTAACCAGGGCCCTTCTCTAAGGGCCTCCAAGCGGTTCTGAGACCCTAAGGCTTCATTTCCTCCGCAGAGCTGCTTCTCACCCCAGGGCCAGCGAGCATCCTCCAAGCTGCACAGGTGTACGTCTGACCCAGCACAGTACAAATGCTGACTCACTCGGTGTTGAACAGTTCAATAGTGCTCTGTCTCCTAAAATCCACACAAGTAAGGACTGACTAAAGGCCGGAGGTGTCAGTAAGAGGAATAACGGTGATCACGCTGTACGTTTACATTGTGTTTTATGTTTTATGCTGAGCTTTCGCATGCCTTCATAAGGGTAGCAAGGTACTGTATTGTCATCACAACGGCTCTACAGGGGAAGTGTGCTTATCATCCCTATGTTATCCAGGAGGGAACTGAAACAGAGATACTATGGTTTACTCAAGGTCACAAAGCTAAGAAGTGACAAAGCTAGGGTTGGAACTCAGGCAGTCCAGCTCCAGGAGTTAACACACTTAACCGCTAAATGACACTACCCTTTGTTGTGTCAGGTGGTCCCATGTGGACACTTCTAGCTTCACTTGCCTGTGACTTTGTTGGTCTGTGTAATGCTCTGTTGGGTTAGACCATTGTGTAGACTTGTCTATACAAACTGGAAGCTGACTAGATACAGGAAGGAAGAGTGCATGGCGAGAATGGGCATCCTTCTATCTGGAGTGGGGGTGAGGGGAGATGAGCTGGGGTGAGGGGAGCTCTTTCCTCTCTGATGAAAGAAACCAAGAGGATGTGAGCCCTTAACACTTGGCATTTCCAGTTGTTAAACTGGTTGATGTGGACACAGTGATATTCTCTTCAACAAATGCAAAGGGAAAATGTTTCGACAGATGAAGCAGAGGAAACTGTTTCTTAGAGATCCAAAGTCTGGTCCCTTGGGCTCTCTGCTCACAGGTGTCTGTTTAACTTTAAGGCTGTTCTTTTTTTTTTTTTTTTTTTTGCGGTACGCGGGCCTCTCACTGCTGTGGCCCCTCCTGTTGCAGAGCACAGGCTCTGGACGTGCAGGCTCAGCGGCCATGGCTCACGGGCCCAGCCGCTCCGCGGCATGTGGGATCTTCCCGGACCGGGGCACGAACCCGTGTCCCCTGCATCGAAAGGCGGACTCTCAACCACTGCGCCACCAGGGAAGCCCTAAGGCTGTTCTTTGTGTGGGTATCAAGAGGGTAAGAGGAAAAGTACAAGCCAGACTTCTTTTCTCCACATGTTGAGTTGGGATCCTTGAAATTAAATTCATTTTCTGTCTTCCTGAGTCATGAACTGAATGCCATGCACCTGGCACATTTGCTGGTGGGTATAAATAGTCTGGCAGGGAGGCTTCTGCTAAATTAGCATCTCCCAACCCTTCAGCTAGGGACACGCAAACCCAGACTCTCTATCCGCTTTACACCAGCCTCTCCCAAGCACATACCTTTCAAATATTTGAAACTTTGCCTTATCACGTAACTTATGATCAAGTCTATGCTTAACGCTTAGAACCTGTTCTGTGAGGATCAGCGTAGCTGTAACATGCAGCTGTAAAATTGGTTGCCCACCCCCAAAAGCTTACCGTTTGGTGAAGATAAACCCATGGGACAATCAGTAAGTGCTATCTATGCCCATGACCTTCTGCTTCTCATCAGGGATAGTGTCCTTATTATAGCCCTCCTTTTATTTTACTTTATTTTATTTATTTATTTATTGCCGTATGCGGGCCTCTCACTGTTGGGGCCTCTCCCGTTGCGGAGCACAGGCTCTGGATGCGCAGGCTCAGCGGCCATGGCTCACGGGCCCAGCCGCTCCGCGGCATGTGGGATCTTCCCGGACCGGGGCACGAACCCGCGTCCCCTGCATCGGCAGGCAGACTCGCAACCACTGTGCCACCAGGGAAGCCCAGCCCTCCTTTTATGATTATGTTTTTCTTTTTCATAATACTGACTCCATGGCACTTTTCTCTTTTTTTTCTTCATAAGATTGCATATTCTGATTTTCCTTTTCTCTTGTTTCCTTCTCTCTGTGATTGCCCCCCAAAATAGGTTACCAAGTGCCAGTTCTTATTTATCTTTTTATTTTCTTGATGACAGTTTCTGGTTTTGGTGGAGTAACATGTTATACTAACGTGCTCACTAAAAACAATTATGAAATCTGGGCAAAATATTTAAAATACCTTTGAAAGCTTTAGGGAACAACTGATAGGCAGGAAGTGGAGGTACTATGGTCCTTGAGAGAAGGGCAGCAAATCAGATGAGCTCCCCATTCACCTCAGATTATTCCCGAGGTCTACTTCCTATTTCCCAGGAAGGGGAATAGAGCCCTAGTGGAAAGCATACCTCACTGTGTTGAGTAGACAGAGGTCTCCTCAGCACTCGGGGCTGCCAGAGAGGAGGGAACCACTGATAAGTGAGGCCCCAAATATGCAAACAAATTCCCTGGAGTCATTAGATGACTCCTAAGTTGCACGTGCATGGGGTGAGATTCCAGGATAACCAGAAGAATATAGCACCAGGGATGCTAAAGCACTGAGAAGAGATTTCAGCAACTGAATAGTGCTGGGGGAATAGAGGATGGAGTTCAAGTCTTGCCAAAGACTTTTTTAATGATCCTTCTTTGGAAATCTCACACCAACAAATATTTTTCCCAAGAAAATACAAAATATAACTGCAGTCAATAGTTGTACTTAAAGTCCATCAGCTTCTCATGTAGAATATTTGACACAGAAACCCATATTTGCAATTTACTTAGAAGTATACTGCCATAGATTTCATATGGAATGTTTAGTAAGCTCCTTAATCTATAAATTGGGACGAACCATAGAAGTCCTTAAAAAATGGGATGGGACACCCATAATCAGAAAGAACTATACACAAAGAATTCATAGATTGACAAGGATTGGAGACCACCAATTTAGAGAAGACTTGGGGTACTGGAGGTATAAAATCTCTGCTGGCTCTTTTTTCTTTTTCTTCTTTTTCAAAGCTTGTGGAAGCCCACCCAATCTCTAGTCTCTAACAATGGCTTTTGTGTAGATTGTTCCCAAGTCCTCACCATTCCCATAAATTCAGGCCTGGTTTTCCAGCTTCCTGATACACACGTGTACCTGTGTGTCCCACTGAAATCTCAAACTCAATAGACTCTACACTGACTTGCTCATTGTCTCTCCCAGACTGGCTTGCCCTTCTTTTTGTTAAAGGCACCACCATCCTCCTTCATTCCCAGGCCTAAAAGTACAATCACATTTGGCTTCTTCTCCTCCCTCAGAATCTCCTGCAATTAATTTCTCTCCTCCGTATTACCAAAGCTACAATCTTAAGTAGGTCTTTGTGCCTCTTACTAGGACTAGCAATTGCCTCTTTTTATTTTAAAAAAATGAGATATAATTCACATACTATATTTAAATGTTAAAATTCAGGGGTTTTAGTATATTCATAAGGTTTCCATCATCCCTATTTATTCCTAGATCTGAGCTCTAATGGGAGGGTCAGATATGGGAAAAGGTAAAGTCACTGGAATAAGAAGGAAATAGGTAGGGGTTGGGGGGGGCGGGGAATGAGACCCCTTCACTATCAGATCTCCAAGCAGGGAGGCCAAGATACAAGAGCCCTGACATTCTGTTGTAATGTTGAGCTTATGTCTCTGTGGCACTTTTCGTATTTTTTTTATTAGAGCATCATGGCACACTATGAGGCAGACAAGTCAGGTTATTATATCCACTTGAGAGAAGAAAAAACAGAGGCTTGCTGAGAGGTACCAAGACTTTTCCAGGGTTGTATAACTGGTTCCTGCAGTTCTGGTCTGGACTCCAGCCCAAGTTCTTTCCAATGGGCCACATTTTTTTCCAGAGTAAAGAGATTACGTTGGACCTTATCTTAGGGAACGTAGATACATAAATTAGAAAAGGATCTAGGTAGAAGTAAGCACCTTTCTTTTAAAGTATTCCTCAAGGGACTTCCCTGGTGCCACAGCGGTTAAGAATCCCCCTGCCAATGGAGGGGAGGGGGGTTCTATCCCTGGTCCGGGAAGTTGCTCCTGTGGAGAAACTAAGCCCGTGCGCCACAACTACTGAGCCGGTGCTCTAGAGCCTGCAAGCCACAACTACTGAGCTCTCATGCCACAACTACTGAAGCCCGCGTGCCTAGAGCCCATGCTCTGCAACAAGAGAAGACACCACAATGAGAAGCCCGTGCACCGCAACAAAGAGACCCTGCTCACCGCAACTAGAGAAAGCCCACGTGCAGCAACGAAGACCCAACACAGCCAAAAATAAATAAGTAAAATAAATAAATAATAATAAAGTATTCCTCAAGCATAGAATAAACACTAAACTTGAGCTTGGCCATTTAGTTCTAGTTCTGCTCTTTATCAGTCGTATGATCTTGAGGATCTCATTGAATGTGCCTGAGGCTCAGTTTTCTCACCTGCAAAGTTGAAATGATGATAGTTATCTCACAGATTTTCTGTGAGGCTCAAATCAGGGAACACATGTATAGCGCCATGAAAACTGTAAAGTATGAGACTAATAGAGGTTGTTAAGTTTTTTCTTTGACTAGTAATGGACTCTCTGGATGGGGGTCCAGGGCTCTTCCCATGTACAGGCTGTCTCAAGCTGGTGAAATATTTATTCACTCACTCAGAAATAAATTTCTGTTGTTTCTAAGCCATCCAGTCTGTGGTATTTTGTTATAACAGCCAGAATGGACTTAGACACAGGCTGATGTAATAGTGAGTGTAGGGGGTGACTCCTTTAGATAGACTGGTCAGGGCAATGAAACTCGCTAAGATCCTGAATTTTTCTCCTGCAGTTTCTCACCTGGACTAACTCCTGCAAAATTCTGCAGAAGGAGTTTTTTACTGAGCTGGTGTCTCACATGGAGTAGTTGGAATAATCATAAAGATTGCTGTTCCTTTCTTTTCTTCCCTGGCTCTCCAACCAGTGATGGCGCAGAATACTTTGGTCGGATGACCCCATAAAATTTGTGGGGAGTAGCGTAGCAGAGCTTGGGCAGAATGAGGTGATGCCGTCTGTGGTAAATTGATTTTTCTCTCACTATGCACTCACATCATCTCCTTTCACATCCCAGTGCACACTGAATCTAATAAGCTGGCCTAATCATCATTGTTTTGTCCCTCTGAGTTCTGTGAGCATCTTTTTACCAGGCTTCTGGACTGCAGTCCAGGGCAGTCCTTCTGAGTATGGCAAACTAAGGTGGAATATGGGATTTTGGAAGGATTTTTTAATTTTGAAATCATTTGATACATTAAAAATTCCTGACGTAATGGAAGTACAGGGATATTTCCATTCTTAGCGCTTTACCTGGCATGCAGGTTTCTCTCTTGCCACTCTCAGCTCTGGCCAATAAGACCTTGGGCTCATGTTCACTGCTGTCAGCACTGCCCATTCAGCTCTTTATGACAAAAGAATGCATACAACTCAATATCAAAAAACAAAACAATCCGCTTAAAAAATGGGTGGAGGACCTGAATAGGCATTTTCCCAAAGAAGATATATAGATGGCCAACAGGCACGTGTACTCAACATCACTAATCACCAGGGAAATGCAAATCAAATCACAATGAGATATCACATCATACCTGTCAGAACGGCTATCATAAAAAAGATAAGAAATAAGTATTGGTGAGGATGTGGTAAAAAGGAAACCCTTGTGCACTGTTGGTGGGAATGTAAATTGGTACAGTCACTACAGAAAACAGTACGGAGTTTCCTCAAAAAATTAAAACTAAAACTATTATATGATCCAGCAATTCCACTCCTGGATATTTATCTGAAGAAAATGAAAACATTAATTTGAAAAGATAAATGCACCCCAGTGTTCATTGCTGCATTATTTACAATAGCCAAGATATGGAAGCAACCTAAGTGCCCATTGATAGATGAATGGATAAAGAAGGCATGGTATATACATGCCATGGAATATTACTCATCCATAAAAAAAAGAATGAAATCTTGTCATTTGAGACAAAATGGATGGACCTGGAGGGTATTATGCTAAGTGAAATAAGTCAGACAAAAGAAAGACAAATACTGCAGGTTTTTACTTAGGTGTGGAATTAAAAACAAGACAAATGAACAAATATAACAAAACAGAAACAAACAGATACAGAGAACAAACTAGTGGTTACAGGAGGGGAGGGACAAATAAGTGAAGGGGATTAAGAGATACAAACTACTAATTATAAAATAGATAAGTCACAGGGATGTAATGTACAGCACAGGGAATATAGTTAACAATATTACAATAACCTTGTATGGTATGGGTCTTAATCTTAAAAGTATCAAATCATTATGTCGCATACCTAAAACTAATATAATATTGTAAGTCAACTATACTTCAGTTAAAAAACTAAGTAAAATGGTAAAAATTATAAATTGTATGTTATATATAGTTAATCAATCACAATTAAAAACAAAAACTGCACTTTGGTCAGCAACATCTCAAGCCCGCCTGATAAGGACAGTTTGCATGGCCTCACTTAGTATCTGTCCTCAGTGGTGCAGTGGGACCTGGCACTAGGCTGGAGCTCAGAGCCAAAGGGCTTTTTAGATTTTTGTTTTAGTTCAATCCAATCAATCATTTAAAAAAAAAACCCTCACATCCGCCATATGTCAGGGATTGTCCTAAGCACTAGGGAGAGAAGTGAAATTTAAAGCTATTTCTCTGCTTCCATCTGGTGGAAGCCATCATCATCTCTCCCCTGTAGTTTACACCATGTTCCTTTCCAACACAAAATCTCCCAGTGGCTCCCCACTTGACTCAGAGTAAAAGCTCATGTCCTCTCCCTGGCCCATCTTTTATCTCAGTCCCCTCCCCCTCCTACTCTCCCAGGCTCACTGTGCTCCAGCCTCTCTGGCCTCCCCACAGGCCCAGGTACACACTCACCTCAGGGTCTTTGCACTGAATTGTTCTTCCACGCACTTACTACAAGCTGTAATAGTCCGTGTGATCATTTCCTTACCTGTTTCATGCCTTCACGAAAATATCACCTCACTGATGGAATTCTGTCTGTTTTGTTCACTGAAGTATCTTAATCAGCTGGAACAGTGTACTCAGGAAGTATGTCTTCAATGAACAGATGAATGAATGAGGGAGGGACTTTGCAATGTAGTGTGAGAAGATAGGACATGTGGTTAAGTGTGCGATCTTTTCTTTTCCCATGGTCCTGTTCTTTTTTATTTGCATCTGTTTGAGCTCTAACCCAAATCTACCTTGTGCTGAGAGGATAATGTCCTCCTGTACCTCCTAGCGCCCTGGACAGAATGCTGCATGATTCTTCCAGCACTTGGCACCAAGTTCTGAATGCAATGGGCCCTTAATACATTATGGGCTGATTGAAGAAACATCCAAGTCTTGCAGACAAATGTAACAGTTTGGGGTTTGATGGTGACTGTGGGCTGTAATATTCAGGGAAACAGAATGGAACTCTGGAGCTGGACCCTGAGTGTGGAAGTGGGAGCAGAAAGGGAATTCCAGGCAGGGACTGGAGTCAGCAGCGGGTTGGAGGCTGGAATGCATTTGGGGCCTTTGGATTGAGGTTTCCTCCTGGGCAGGGCAAGACTGTTGGCATCTTTTGTTACCCTGCTTCCTGCACTATTGCCCATCTTCAGTGTCTGGACCCCTCTTCCTTCAGCTCATACCCCTGCCTCCTCTATGCCCCAGAAATCGCCCATGGGCCTTGTGTCAGGAGCCAGCAGGTGTTTCCATTCACCGATCCAGCGTGCTGGCCAACTGAAAGCTCATCTGGTGCCTGGAGACCTCCTCCCCAGGTAGCCAGACTTTCCTGACTCTCCATCCCCTTTCTTTTCTCATGAGGACCTGCCGGCTGCCCCCTCCTTTGCTCTGCAGCGAACTGTTACCCGCTCTGGCACCGGGCTGCCCTCTTGTGAGTTTGTAGGTATCTGTTTCCTCTGTTGAGCTTTAAGTCCCTAGAGACCAGGGTTGAGGTTGTATTTGTATCTCTTATCATATCTCTATCTTTTCTATGGCTCTTAAATTCACTGACCTGTGTGTTGATTTGAGTGAATTACTGAGTGGATGCTGCCTTGCAAGGCAGAGATGGGCCCAGAGTAGCATTCCCTGTGAGCACGTGGAAACAGTGGGTGCTCCTCTGAAGCGAGGCCCTTCCCAGGGAGACAATAACGATATTTAGCATTTACTGTGTACCAGGCGGTGCGCCAAGTGTTTCTCATCGCTCATTTTATTTATTCCTCAGAACAGTCCTGTGAGGTAGATTCCGTTAGAATCTCTGTAGTTATGCTCGTGCCGAATCCTCCCAACCCCACTAGATTGGATTGTTTTAAGCTTGGTGAGAAGAACCTTCATAACCTTTAGGACTCAGTTTACATGTCACCTCCTAGGAGGAGCCTTCCCTCACCACCCCCGCCCCTCATCTAAAGCATCCCCTTCCTGGGAATTCCCTGGCGGTCCAGTGGTTAGGACTCAGCGCTGTCACTGCCATGGCCCGGGTTCAATCCCTGCTCAGGAAACTGAATCCCACAAGCTGTGCGGTGCAGCCAAAATAAATAAATATAGAAAACATCCCCTTCCTGCCACTGGCTTCCATCACAGCACTCCACATCTTTCCTTCCAAACACTTATTACAAGATAAAATTACTCATTGATTTATTTTTTCCTTTTCCTAAATTTTCCATCTCCCTTCCCCCCGTGGTAGTTCCACAAAGACAATGGCCTTGGTTGGGTTGCCCAGTATGGTGCTATGCAAAGTGCCTGGCATGTGCACTTTGTAGGCATACAACACATGTTTCCTGAATGAATGACTCTGACCTAATCACTCTGCACCTTACTTACTGCCTGTGAAATTGTAAGGGCTCAATACATTTCGATGCTTCACGGAGATGCTTTAGAATTTCTCTCTCTTTGTCGGATTCTTCTAAATTCAAAAATATTTTCACAGATGTTTTCTCCACAAAAATTCTGTGAAGCTGGTTATTTATTTTTTTTAAAGAAAACATGTAGCAGCTACTATACGCCAGTAGCATATACACTTAAGTAGGTAGTGCAAGCACTTTACAAATGTTAACTCATTTAACCTTCATAACAACCCTGTGAAGTAGGTACTATTATTCCCATTGTACAGAGAGGTTAAGTAATTTGCTCAAGGTCACACAGCCAATAAATGGCAGGGCTAGAATTTAAACCCAGGCAGGCTGGCTCCAAAGTCCATAACTGTCATGCTATAATGTTTCTCTTCAGTCCATTCAGGGGGAAATGGGTAGCAAAGGGAGGAGAGAAGGTTATCATTTATTGAACCTCTACCAGGTTCCAGGTACTCAACTAGGTCATCTCAATTAAGTTTCAAAATTGGATATGATCCCAATTTTATAAATTGAAAAATTGTGACTCAAAAAGATTAAGTAACTTGCTGAAGGTTACACAGGTGGTTGGTGGCAGAGTTGGGATTCAAACTCAGATCTGTTTGGCTGTGGAGTCTGTATATTTCCCCTTCTTTACACCAAATGGAAGCTAATAAAAGCAGGCCCGCAATTAGAAACGTGGCTCCCCTTTTGGAAGCATTGTGCTTGTTACACAAGACCAAGAGGTGGTCTCCCTAATTTTGCTATAACGGAAAAGCAGCTTTTCACGTGACCAACATGGTTTTTCTTTGCGTCTCTGCTGAGTGCCATTGGTCAGGCCCTGTCTCATGACAGAACCAGCCCTTGGTTAGTTATCAGAACAGACTGCTCAGCCTCTCTGAAACTCCCTTCCTTGACTGTAATATGGGGGCACTAATATTCATGGTTCCTGCCTTAGTGGCCTGTTGCAAAGATCTAATCACATATGTTTATGAAGAGAATTTGAAGACTATAAAAGTCTGAGAAGGAAACACAGAACAGTGGTGCTTGAAGAACAAACCCTGGGGGACCAAGGACAAAAACCTGGCAGAGCCTATGCTGTGGCAATTTTGAGTGAGTTCTCTGTTAGTATATCCTTGACCTAACTCCTGTTTCAAAGTCAGGATTTTCAGGTCCATTTCTTTCCCATTAACCCTTCTATTCTGGAGATGCTGAGCAAAGTAAAAATCACCATCCACCCATCCACTTATTCATTATATAATAAACATCCCACTTACTGGAGATAAGACACAGTGACCAAAATAATGGAACTCCCCCATTGTAGCCCTAATGGAGAGATGTGTGTGTGCGTGTACACACACACATATTTAGTATATTATTGAGCACTTAAAAACCACTAAAGTAAGTACTTTACACATATTTTCTTATTTTATCTTCACAGAAACCTGATGATGAAGAGATTATCCTCCCATTTTATAGATGAGGAAACTAAGGCTTGGAAAAGCTAAGCAACTTGGCTAAAGCCTAGTGATTAGATAGTGTAGAGCCAGGATTCATTTTCAATTGTAACTCCAAAGACCAAATACCATCCTGATGATGGCACTAAACTATATGAATATAATTGCTTTAAACTTTCCCCTTTTTTTCTGGTGGGTTTTATAGCCTTTGCTGGTGTTTCTCAATCATAAAGCTATGGGCATCAGGCAGATTGTAAAAAAGTTTACCTGGGACTGGCTCAGGAATATATCTTAGGGGTTGGTATGAATAAGATGGAAATAACATTGGCCTGTAATGGAAGAAAGTCCATTCCACAGGCATGGATGAGTGACGTTTGGAACGTAGTATTAGAAAGTGGTTAGTATATTGATGATTTAAAAATCTAAGCTTTCGAAGCTGAGCTCACATGGAAACTCCTTTTACCTGACTGTCCTGTTCCATGCTCTATCAGTTATTGTTTTATCCAGGCAATCATGAGTGATGGGGAATAAGGGACACATCACAGACATTAGACTTTACACACTCGAAGCAAGTGGTGGAGAAGTTTATGTAAGAAAGACTTGCTCCTACTGCTGGTGCTGGACTTGAAGTTGATCTAGGTCAGCAAGGCCAGCAGCTGGGAAGAAAAGCTGATGTGAAGCGGAGCAGAGTGAGGACATTTGGAACCTACAAAGACAGAGTAGAATCCAGGAAGGCAAATTGGAACCATGAGGACAAGTTGGAAATTGCATCTTTCTCTTGCTGCCTCTAACTTTGATGATGTGGGTGACCTCCAGAAAAGGGGGTGTTCTTTGTCACAGAGCTGCACGTGCTTCCATCCCGGGACTCAGAGATGCTGGAGGAGGAGATCCAGTGGGACCTGGAGGAGCTGCTACCCCCACCAACAACAAGAGCCAGCAGATCTGTGACAACATATGCATGAGATGCACCGGCATGTGGTGCTGGTCTACGAAGACCTTCAGATCATCATGGCTGCTTCCAAATATTGCAGATTTCACCTGTGACCAACGTTAACTCAGAACCACTCAGGGAAGAGAATTCCGGGAAACATATTTCTAGTCTAGCCAAGCTGGCACAATACAAAACCTCCGCACATTCTGATCACTTATGAAATTTGCAAGTCCACACAACTTAGCAATGAATTGGGTCCCGATTATATCATCATGTCTTCTGACCTGACGATAGCTCCTTCCGTTCAGAGCTCTACCTTATAGTTTTGTTTCCTAATGGTGCCTAGTTCAGTGCTAGGCACACAGAGGTCTTAAACGGACGGCTGATTGAATCTGATCCCTCCCTGCCTGTCTTCTCTAGTTAGCAACCTTAGATTTTCATAAGACGTACTCCCTTAGAAATCACTCTGTTTATAATATCCTCAGCAGCTGATTACCCAGTTTCTTTCCCAGCCCTCAGTGACAGGTGTAATAATTCCTGGAGTTGATCCCCCAATAGCTATGGCTCTTAGCATTGCAGAGAAATAAAAAGCGTGAAGGAACTTAGAATTTATTGATCTCTTAGCATCCACCAGGCCGACTCATCCACAATCCTTTCCAAGCCTGGCTTAGAACAAGAAACTCAGAAATATTTTGTTTTATTCTTATTATAATGTCTTAGTTTCATTCAAATTTCATTTTGTTTATTTGTTCATCTGTTGATTGATGTCTTTTAACCTCTTTGACAACCTATATTACACAGAGGGTTGAAAGAGAGGCTTATGATCCTGTCTTATTTTGTCTTGTTTTGTTTTGATATCCTTAAATTTACAGAGCAAATACAATGTAGATTATACTTTGAAGATCTTCAGTTACTCAGTTTAACATAATGGAGTGAGATTACATCAGAGAGGGAGTCTCAATTACCTGGGACTACCAAGAAAAGAGAGAGAGAGAGAACCTAAGAAAACCATTCAGTAACCATCTGCCCATCCATGGCTCTGCTGCCTTGAGATCATGGTAGGTCTCTCTGAGTTCATTCTAGCAGTTTAACTCATTATTTATCTTATTAACATTTCACAACAACCGTTTTCACAGCCACAGACAATATTTCTTTGGAAAGAGTGCGACGTTGGAGTCAGACTCTTCCTCACTCTGTGGTTTGGGTAAATAATAATGACGGCTCTCATTCATTAAGGGCTCACAGTATGCCAGGCACATTGCCAAGCATCTTACATACGCTCTCTCATTTATTAAGAGCAGGTACCATTATTATCCCATCTTGTAGAAGAGACGACTGAGGCACAGAGAAGACTCGCCCACGGTCACGTAGCAAGTAAATAGTGAAGCTGAGAACCAACCCCCAGTCGTTGGACTCCAGAGCCGAGGTCATAAGCACGCCTCTGTGCTTGGCTTTCCCACCTGCCAGCTGGTACAGTAACATCTAACGTTTAGTTTTGTATGAATGGGAGATAAAGAATGCCAAAAAAATATTAAAAGTATCTGGCATTTAGTAGGACATTGATAGATGGTATTTTGCAAAATATAGCCTTGCTTTTCTCGGGGATTTTGTGCTCCATTTCTTTTGGCCTCTTAGACATTCATTGAGGGAATTTAGTGTCTCTGCCTCATTGAACTTAAGTCATTTGGCGTCAGTGATCACTTTGCTGGTAAAGTGGTTCTCGGTCTCTTTGCCCGGCTCTTTCTCACCATGGTGTGTGTGTGTGTGTGTGTGTGTGTGTGTGTGTGTGTGTGGTGGGTACGTGCACAGTGAGTGTCCCTGTACCGAGGCATGGGGGGAGAGCTGTCATGTGTTTAAAGCTGTGCACCTTAATCAATAAGCGGGAGAGGCAGGAGGCGTTCGGAACCTCCGCTGGCCTCCCAGCTGTGGGGTTTGTCAGTCAGTCACTGCCTGTCCTTGAGTGTCCTGGCCTCCCTGTCTCAGCAGTCTTCCTGCTCCACTCAGGTGTGGCTCTCTGAAGGGTGCACTCATGGTCGTCGCTGTGATCCCTGCAGCAGGCAGCTGGCAGCCCCAGCCAGAGGGAAGAGACAGAGGCCAGAGTGCAGGGTACTTCTCAAGGTCACAGAGCTTGGTCACAGGTCATCTGCTTCTCAGTCCAGGCCCCTTTAAGATTATAAAATAGTTTGAGCTTACAAAAAGTAAACTCATGAAGAGTGGGCCCCTCCCTAGTACCTGCTTTTATGGAGGCTGCCTCTGCCTCCCATGCTCTGTGAAAGGTGACAGGTCAGGTGTTCCGGCTCTTCTAGAGGAAATTGTTGCCCGTTGGAATTAAGTTAACCTAGTTACCTTGTGACTTTATCTCTCTGATGGGCTCCAGGAAAGTTATGATTGTTTCGGTTATCTAGTTACTTCTTACTGTTAGGTTGAGAGAAAGATTCTCTTTGCATCTTTTTACATCCTAAGTGAAATGGGACCTCAGCTACGCAGTTGTCGTTTAGCTTTCTCAAAAGTAGTTGCAGTAAACTGTGAGCTGGGCTGTAGTCATCTTGAGGCTTGGCCTGGATAGAAGTCCAAGATGGTGTAACACACAAGGCTATCTGGTGCTGGTTGTTGGCTGGGATCTCTGCTGGGCAGTGGCTTGGGCTTCTCACAGCATGGCGGCTCAGCTCCAAGATGGAGCATCTAAAGAGCAAGCATCCCAAAGAACCCAGGTGAAAGCTGCTAGGCATCTTTTGCCTACCTCTGATGTCATACAACATCATTTCTGCCATTCCAGGGTCAGCCCCATTCACCATATGAGAAGACTACATGTGGGCACCAATACTATGGTTCAATGGGGGCCCATCTTGGAGGTGGGCTGCCACAATGATTAATGGGCCCCATATCTTTTTATTCCTGTCCTTTTCTTTGCTCTTTTGCAATAATTCTCATCTGAGGGGCATCATGGTTCAGTGAGTTATTGTACTTTCTGAGACTCAAGTTCCACAATGATAAATTGGGAACAATGCTCCCCTGGTTATCATTAAGAGGGAAAGTCGTCATGTAGGCACTCAAAAATCCTAGTTATTATAATTGACTCAGATGTCTTGAATGCTAAGTACAGGTTCTGTACAAGGCTCTCTACATATGTTGTTTCATTCAATGTCCAAAACAACCCTGTGAGGGATGTACTAGGCTTATCCTCACTTTACAGATGAGAAAGCTGAAGTTTGGAAAGTTTAAAAAGCTTGCCTACTGTCACAGAGTTAAGAAGTGGAAGATCCATGCTTTTAATCACTGCATATATTGTCTTTATAATTGTTTGTGCATAACTGTTATCTCCCTCAAAAACTGGAAACTTCTTGAGATAAATGGTTTTATATTAGTAATTTTTACATTCTTTCCAGTTCCCAACTCAGAGATAGGCACAGGGTAGATGCTGAAACAATGATATTTGTTAAATAGATAAGAGACTAATTGACAGGAAGCATGGGACTATAGAAATTCTCAGCTAGCACAGTGACAGCTACATGGCTCTCTTTGGTAGAAATTTTTTAAAGATTTTTTATTTTAAAAAATTTTAAATTAAAAAAATTTTTTAGCTGTGCCACAGAGCTTGCGGGATCTTAGTTCCCTGACCAGAGATCGAACCCGTGCCCCCTGCAATGGAAGCAGAGTCCTAACCACTGGACTGCCAGGGAATTGGGAGAACTTTTTAACCTCCTTTGTACCCATTTGATTAAATCCTCAAGGTCACAGAGAATGCCCCCTGATGGCTCTGGAGGAGGAGGGCTGACATTGACTGTATTTACCTATTTTTACTGTGGTGAAATCTTATCGGTTTCAACCTGATACCAAACCCCGAATAGTCTCTACACTGACATTAGTTTCAGAGACTCTTCACAGACTTCTAAATAACAGCCGGTGCTCTGCAGGACACCTTTAGATTTATTACTACTCTGAAAACCTTGTGCCTTGATGCAAATCTCATCCCCGTCCTGCTTCCCCAATTTCCTGAATCTTAGCTAATTCTTAAAAGCTACTAATCAGAAAGATGGTGATAAAGGCTTCTGTGTGGTTAGAGAGCTAAGTACAAGAGAAAATAATGATGTACAAGGTCACTCTGTCCCCACACCACCCTTTGAAATTCTGCTTCTGTGAACTGCCATAATTAGTTGTTGTCTTTTTTTTTAATCAGTCTTCTTCAAATGAAAAGAGTAATGACTTCCTGCAGGATTATAAATAGTAATAGAGTGGCTGACCTAGACCAGAAATCATGGCTTATGTGGCCAGCGTTAGATGTCAGGAGGAGTTAATTGGAGAAAGAGATAAACAGTCCTGCAGAAAGGATAATGTCCCTGAAAACTCTGCCCAGAAAGGACTTGGAAGGGCCTGAGACAGTCTATGGTAGGGGTCCCCAACGCCCCGGGCCGCGGACCGGTAGCGGTCCACGGCCTGTTAGGAACCCGGCCGCACAGCAGGAGGTGAGCGGCAGGTGAGCGAGCAAAGCTGCATCTGCCGCTCCCCGTCGCTCCCCACCGCTCCCCGTTGCGCCCCATTGCTAGCATCACCGCCGGAACCTTCCCCCGACCCCGCCCCCGTCCGTGGAAAAATTGTCTTCCACAAAACCGGTCCCTGGTGCCAGAAAGGTTGGGGACCGCTGCTCTATGGGAACCCTGAAACGATCACTGCCTCTGTATTCTATCACCCAGTGTTAATGCAGGATGCTGTCAGATACACTCAGCTGGCTGCTCACATTTGAATAACACCCTCCTACCCACTCCCAGCCATACCTTACATCCCTTGATTCAGAATCTAAGTGGAATGAGTGGTAACAGGAATATTGGGGCTACTCTTATCTCTTCTATGGCACCAGTTATAATGATAGGTTTAGATAAAGTCATCTAGGAAATCTAGTGTTAGGGAAGGGTCATGGATTCTTAGAACTAAAAGGTATGTGAGAACAGAGGTTCCCAAAGTGTGGTCCATGGACCCATGGGGGGGGTCTGAAACCCTTTCAGGAAGTGTGTGATGTCAAACCTATTTTCACAGTAACGCTAAGCTGTTACTTGCCCTCCGCCATTTTTATTTATTTATTTTTGTGATGTTGACACTTTCACCAAAGAGGCAAAAGCGACGTAGATAAAACTGCTGGCACCTTTGTGCAAATCCAGGCAGTGGACCCAACTGCTCTGGTAGTCGGTGTATTTTTACCGTCGTGTACTCATCATAAAAATAATACCTCTTTTACATAAGAATGTCGTTGATGAAGCAGTGAAAAGCATTAATTTTATTAAGAAAATTGTGTATCTGAATACACCTCTTTTTAATATCCTGTTCAATAAAGTAGAAAGCACAGTGCACATTAACCACTTCTGCTGTATACTAGAGCACAGTGGTTGTCTAGGAGAAAGCAATTGTGCTGTTGTTGAGTTATGAGCTGAACCAGCCAGTTTCTTTAAGGAACTCCATTTTTGCTTTAAAAAAAAAGTGACTCTCAATCTATGGTTATTTAGACCTGGGTATCTGGCAAATAGTTTCTCAAGAATGAAGGAAGTAAATCTGTCACTTCAAGGCAACTTCCTGGCAAAATTTGTTGCAGTGATAAAATTCACATGTTCAAGTGAAAATTCGAAGTTTGAAACTCTGGTATCTGGTAATGTGACCCTGGACAGCCTCCCAATAGTTACACATCTTTGGAGGCTTTATTTAGCCTCCTACACCCTCTCATTTGACAATGAGAACATTGAGTCCCGTGAGAGATAAGGATATTTGCAGAGAACATCAGGGGGATGATCTGGGGTCAGGATAGGTGAGGCTCTCTACCTCCACTCTTACCAACTCATGGTTTGGAAAGTCTGCTTGAGACCCTGATCTCACAGGCAGGGCCATTTCTCCTAACCCTTGTACCCTGCTCACAGAGCTGCCACCGCACACACAAATCCGAGATACTGATGACCTCATATTCCACAAATCCATAGAATACAATATGCATGGTGCCGTCTTGAATTGTGCAACACAGTGTCTCTCCTTCCTCAGTGATCAGGGATTGAGGGCTTGAGGGCATCAAAGCCACTTAATGTTAAAAGTGAAGTTAGGGCTTCCCTGGTGGCGCAGTGGTTGGGAGTCCGCCTGCCGATGCAGGGGACGCGGGTTCGTGCTCTGGTCCACATGCCGCGGAGCGGCTGGGTCCGTGAGCCATGGCCGCTGAGACTGTGTGTCCGGAGCCTGTGCTCCGCAAGGGGAGAGGCCACAACAGTGAGAGGCCCGCGTATGGCAAAAAACTAAAAAATAAAATAAAATAAAATAATAACTTCTAAAAAAAAAAAAAAAAAAGTGAAGTTAATCATCATTTAGTTCATGTCCAGATACATAAGGTAAGACCAGATGACCCACAGCTTGGGGCTACAGCATCCCCACTGTTTGTGTATAACGTGCACCAAAATTTGATGTTCTTTCTCTCTTAAGAGTTCCTTTGTCCCTTTGTTCCTTTGTACATATCTCTAGTCACTATAGCCTATTCCATCCCATATACTCACCACCAGGCTGTGTATATATCACGGTTCCAGGGATAAAGTGACCATGAAGTCTCTGCCTGTTAGGGTCTGGCAGGATGGACCGTGAGTGGGTTCCTGGAAAGACAGCAAAGAGGGTTTTGCAGCTGATAATCAAATAGTGTCAGGATTTAAGACTATTAAAATAAGGATCAAGCAAATGCTCTCCTTCCCAAATCCATTTTGCCAGGAAATGGCTTTTGTAGTGAGTTAAATGGTGGCCTCCAAAAAGGTATGACCATGTCCTGATCCCCAGAACCTGTGAATATTACCTCATATGGCAAAAGAGTGAGTATTACATTATATGACAATAGATGTTATTAAGTTAAGGATCTTGAGTTGAGGAAATTATCTGAGATTATCCGGGTGGGTCTTAAATGCCTCTTCAAGTGTCTTTACAAGAAAGAGGCAAAGGGAGATAAGATGGAAGAGGAGAGGACAGAGACACACAGAGAAGGCAATGTGAGGACAGAGGTTGGAGTGATGTGGCATTAAGCCAAGGAATGCTGAGGAATGACGATAGCCACCAGAAGGTGGAAGGGAAAAGGAAGAGATTCTTCCCTGGAGTCTTCAGAGGGGGCGAGGCCCTACTGACATCTTGGTTTCAGATTTCTGGACTCCAGAACTGTGATAGAATAAATGTCTATAGTATTAAGCCATCCAGTTTATGGTAATTTGTTACAGTGGTCCTAGGAAACGAATACACCTTTGATGGTGTGGGAACAGGCATACCAGTTGCTTGTTAACAAATAAAAACAACAACAAGAAGAAGAGCTAGTATTTATCGAATAGCCACTCTTTGCCAAACACCGCACTGAGCACTTTAAGGCATCATCTCAATTAACTGCGTGATGACTTCATTAGACAGATGTCAATGTCATCCAGAATTTTCAGAGGAGGAAGATGAGACTTGAAGAACTGGGTTACAGGGCTAATAAGTGGAGGAGCTGAGATTAGACCCAAGGTCTGTCTGACCCTTTCTGTTGGGTATCATCAGTGACCTCTCAAATTACTCCAGGCACAGCCCATTCCATCGGGTGGGAGAGTCAGGGAGAAGAGAACAGAGCAGAGGAGGACCAGCAGCTGAGCAGAGAGAGGGCCAGGGTTCCCAGGGGCACTTCAGCAACTCCACATGAGCCACCCTCAAGCCCTGCCCGGGGAAGGGCAGGGCTCGGCAGGTCTGTGGTCTGTGTGGAGGTGGGAGGGAGTCCTGGGGTTCAGAAATCCTCTTGGTCACTATTTAGAGCCAAAGACTGTCTTCATGGTGGCTCTCACTCCCCATACCTTCTGCCTTGATTGGGAGGGCAGCCAGGAAGCACATATTTCACACAGAGTGACCGTTATTGACTGATGTCAGTGTGGACAGTCCTCTGTCCTCTTAGACGAGGCCAAAGAGAGTCTGCCTAGATCCTGGTGAAGCCCCCTGTGAGGAGCCTGCTTGTCATGTCATTGCCATTCATGTCACCTGAAGGCACTTTAAGGCAATTTTCACTTCCTTTTCTGAGGTCCAGTTTCCCCTTGATCTTACATACCTGGCTCTGGCCTATAAACTCAGCTTAAGGAGCTAATTAATGGCAGCTCACAGGAAGGGGGAAAGTTGAGCAGAGCTCTCTCCTATACCAAGCTCGATTCAAAGTTCTTCGGGACCACCTGGGCACGACGAGCTTTGTGACGTTCCGGAGCTTTGCTAACATCATGCCAGTGGTACTGGGAGCAGAGAGGGCTGGGCTGCGCTGGAATCTAGGCATTTGCATGTAATTATTTGGGATGAAGGAGTTGTTGCGTTAGAGTAGCAGAAACAGGCTGAGGACTCCAACCATAATTCTTTATTATAACTAAAGACAATTGAGAGAAACTTGATCTTTTCCTATAGCCCACAGCTCACAGTACTTACAAGGAACTAAACTAATGGTAGAGGACTCAACATTTACTGAGCACCTTGGTATGCCAGGTGTTTCACACATGTTTTTAATTTAATTTTTGAAACAACTCAAAAGCATTATTTCTCACATTTTGTCAGATGAAGAAACTGAAACTCATAGAATTTATGTCAGTTGATTTGCCAAATATAACCAGTAAAATGACAGAACTGGAATTCCAATACGAAGCCACAGTCTGTGTATTGCCCCATACCATGCAAAATAAACACTATAATTAAACTACAATGTTACCCTTGCATGTACAATAGAGATGTGTCAGGGGCACTTGAAAATATCCAAAAGAAACATATACTGTTGTGCAATTAGATATGTAAATTTAAAACACTTTTTTTGGTTATTTTGGATAAATCACCAGGTATGTGCTGAATTTTAAGCCAAAATATCCCCAAAGTAACATTCTCCAACCTACTGAAGGGCTAACTGGCAGTGGCCATTGAAAAATAACAGGCATTTCTGCAGAATAGCACCCATTTTCCCTGGGGAGTGGCTCATCCTTCTGTCAAACAATATTTATTGAGTTTTTTGATAACCCCACAGGGACATGGAGAACTAGGTGTTGGTAGGGGACACAGAAATATAACAGAGGATACTGAGTAATAGATGATTTGGCTGTCCATCAGCCCAATGGCAGGGGTCTGGACCAAATGATGTCCCAGGACCATCTTCTGCCTGGACCTTTCTAGGTGGTATCCACGACCTCCCTGCCACTCAGCTCTCTAGTGCAGTGTACTTCAGAATGTGGTCCATGGGTCAAGGCTAGTCCACCAAACGTTTTTTACCAGACTAAGAGGAAATAAGTATAGAAGCTGAGGGTAAGTGCTTGGAAACATTTATAGCAATTTGACATTCATGACAATTTTGTTGTATTTTCCAAAAGTATTGATTACAATAAATTGGAAATTAAAATGTCTGTTCCTTCAGCACAGTTGGAGAAGCCCATCTGAGCATGCAAATTTAGTCACGCATAAAGCCCTCTGACCAACTAAAAATAACCAAAAAATGTGTTTTGGATGTACATGTATAATTATATGAATGCATCTACTTAAATCAGATCTATTCAAGTCTTCCTGACTCACCTGTGTTGTATCTGTCACATTGTTTGTTTGTTTGTTTATATATATAATTAATTATATATACGTATTTTTAATATAAATTTATTTATTTATTTTTTTGGCTGTGTTGGGTTTTCATTGCTGGGTGCAGGCTTTCTCTAGTTGCTGCAAGCAGGGGCTACTCTTCGTTGCATGGGCTTCTCATTGCAGTGGCTTCTCTTGTTGCTGAGCATGGGCTCTAGGCACATGGGCTTCAGTAGATGTGGCTCGCGGGCTTCAGTAGTTGTGGCTCACGGGGTCTAGAGTGCAGGCTCAGTAGTTGTGGCACATGGGCTTATTTGCTTCACGGCATGTGGGATCTTCCCGGACCAGGGCTCGAACCCGTGTCCCCTGCATTGGCAGGAGGATTCTTAACCACTGTGCCACCAGGGAAGTCCCACATTGTTTGTTGTTCAAAGTATTTATTTGTTTAATTTCACCATAGTATAGTGAAAATAGCATTCTATTCTATTTTTCTCAGGAAAAAAAATCCAAAATCCTTAGCAGCAAGCCAGGCCCTTAACAATCTAGCCCCACCTCCCCTCTCTAGCCTCTTCATCATCGTCTTTCATACTCTGTGCCTTGTCCAGGATGCTTACTCTGCCTGGAATTCCTCTTCCTTTCCTTTGCCTGTCAACTCTTGTTTTCAGTCTTTAAGGCTCAAGTCAGACCTCATTTCCTTCCCCCAGCCCTCTGCTCTGCTTTAGTCATTTTCTAGTCTGTGATCTCATAGTACTTTGCACGGGCCTGGTTCATAAGGCATATGGTGGTATTTAGTTATACATCTGCTGCCAAGTCCACGTCCTCTCCCTGTGCACCTAGCCTGAAACCAGTCATGCTTCAAGAATCAGACCAAAGATCGTCTCCTCCATGAAACCTTTCCACACCACAAATAGATTTAATAGCTTCTTATTATGCACTGTGTTTTTATTATACATGGTACACAGTTCATTCATTCACTGAGATCCTGTGTTAGATTCTGAAGAAAGTTTCATCACCCAAGAGGACAAAGACCTCACATTCTAGCGGAAAGAGATTTTTTTTAAAGGAAACAAATAATAAACACAATCATTTCAGGAGGTGATAAGTACTGTGAAGGAAATAAACCAGGGTGATATGATGGAGTGTGTTGGAGATGGGCCAGGAAAGTCACAGAGAGGATGAGGCCCGAAGGATGAGGGGTAGCCAGCTATTGTAAGAACAGGGACAAGTGTGCTCCAGGCAGAGGGAAGGGCAAGGGCAAAGCCTCTTGGGTGGGAACACATTTGCCACATTCCAGGGACAGCCAGAGGTCTGTGAGTGGGGCACAGTGACAGAGCAGGAGTGGGGAAAGAGCCGAGGTCAGAGAGGGAGGCAGGGGTCAGATCCCTAGGTCTTTGTAGCCCTCGGCAAGATAAGAGTTTATTTTAAATGCAGTGGGAATCCGATAGAGAAGGTGTGAGCAAAGGAGTGGTATAATCTAGTTTATTTCTCTCAGAGATCATTCTGGCTGGTATGTCAGGAGACAGCACTGAAACACCACTTAGGAGGTGATTGCAATAGTCCAGGTGAGAGATGATGGTGGCCTGGACCAACATGGGAGTGCTGGAAATGGGGACAGGAGGAAGGGCCCAGGTTAAGTTTCGGAAGCTGGGCTGACAGGAATGGGTCATGGTTTGGAAGTTCTACTGTATGTAATATTAGGATGCTTCACTGAAGGAATGTTGGAGTTCTCTTTGGCTCTGAATCTGGGATTTACTGAATGGTCCAAACAGAAAATATCCCAATTACAAAAATTTTCACCAGGGAAACAATGCAGATTTGATTACGTACTAGCAGGAGTGTAGGTGTTGGCATCTGAGTTGACAGGCATTTTTCTGATCCAACTCTGCCCTTATGTCAGAGGAAGAAAATATTGGCCCATCTTGGCAGAAAAACATGCAATATAAAGCCCTGCCGCTCACCCCAGAGACTGCCCTCTTGGCTGACAATGAATCAATATGATGCCTTGTTTGAGCTCCATAGTTTTATTCTAATATTAATCAGGTAAAGGTGTCCAGAAGACAAAGTGACAGGTCTCTGGACAAGGAAGGGTATGACAGTCAAGGATTCACTTCGCTGTTTGGTCCTTGGTTTTGGCCAGTATTTCAGAACTCCTTAGGAAGCTGGTGGAATCAAGATTTGAATCAGCATGACTCCAGAGCCTATGCAATGAACCCCAGGTACACATTAGTGGTGACTGAACACATTATCACGATGGATTCGGACACTAACAAGCAGGTGGATTGCAGGTGAATCTGGGTACCAATCACATTTCACCTTCCTGTGCTAAAGTCTGTGCCCAGAGAGGAATATGGTCACAGCTCTAGCAATGGTGATAGCTTCAAATATGTCGGCGAGCCCAACAGATCAGAATTAATTTTTAAAATTGGGGCAGGAAGGGTGTCCCTGGTGGCGCAGTGGTTGAGCGTCCGCCTGCCGATGCAGGGGACACGGGTTCGTGCCCCGGTCCGGGAAGATCCCACATGCCGCGGAGCGGCTGGGCCCGTGAGCCATGGCCGCTGAGCCTGCGCGTCCGGAGCCTGTTCTCTGCAACGGGAGAGGTCACAACAGCGAGAGGCTCGCGTACCGCCAAAAAAAAAAAAAAAAAAAAAAATGGGGGCAGGAAAAAAAAAGGCTTAGCTGATGATGCTTATAATGGTCAGTAAGACAAATGCTGATCTTTCTATCTTAAGATGATATTTCAAAAAGGCTTCTGTGATCAAAATTCATCAGCATGGTATTCATTGCAGAGACAATTTTTGGAATACTGATGTATGCTAGCTAACCAGCGTATATTGTACACCTCCTGGGAGCTAGGTCTGGGGGAGGGGGAAGGAATAGAGAAATGAGAAAGTTGTAGTAAGCGCCCTGCAAAAGGTCAGTTGTTCAATTGAGTCAGGTTTGGAGGAATGGATACAATACAGTGGTGGGTGTGGTCAAACCTTGAATAATTGGAGTAAACAAAGGGCTCTGAACACAGAGAAGGAAGCCAACAGTTTGTATGATTTATAGTGCAGTGTAAAGAACATCAAATTTGGGGCCAAATAGACTATGTTAGGAATCCTGCATATACCACCCACCACTGTCTTCACCTTGGACAAATCAGCCTAACCTCTCCAAGTCTCAGTTTGCCCATCCCTGAAACGGAGGATAATACTTATCTCCAGAGTCTTAGTGAGAAATAGATGAGATAAAATATATACAGTGTCTAGCACATGATTGATGCTCAAAAAACGATAGAAAATGTTAATATAGATTCTTAGGGAGAGTATGGCTCTACTATAATTTCTTTTCTCTTTCTGATAGAAAGTCACCATATTCTGGGTTACCTTAGATTCTCCAGGGAAAATAGAGGTTCTGATGTGAGTATCTGTCCCTGAATATTCTAGATGGACAACTGTAAACCCATGCGATGGGATGGGTGATGGCTCAAGAGCTGAGATGCTACGCCCGGGAAAGAATCATTAGATTCCAAATAAGCAGTGGGTAGAAAGAAAGCAGATGGGGTCTCCGGGCAGGAGAATTAGGGCAGAGGCTCATATGCAGGGGCTGCAGGGGACCACAGGGACCGTCTCATCCCACCTCCTCACCGTGCCAGAGAGGATCCTGAAACTTAAAGAGATAGTAATGATTCTGAGACTCCAGAGGCAGAGCTGGAACTGCAGCCTGGGTCCGTGGATTCTGTTGTTTTCCCTTTTCCTGTTCCTTGTTTCCTGAAGGCTCTGAAGGCAGATGGCAGTGGATGATTCAGACACTGAGCTTAGAAAGTCAGAGAAGAATTTAATTTCTTAGCTCAGCTCCTCTGCTTAGCTATGGGAAACTGCTACTTATATTCCATTTGAGAACGATTCTGTAACCATTAGAGCGCACTTGTCCGGACACAAGGCAGAAAGAAAGAAGCAAGGGCAGCAGCCCCTGATTCAATGTGCTAGCTGGAGCATCTCGAATGGATTCTAATTGGCTGGTTGGTTGATTGACTGAACTCTGTCTCAAACGTGGCCCGTATAAAATGATGTTCAGTTGCCAGAAATCTCTTGGTATAATTTGGAGAAAGAAATTAAAAATCATAGACTTAAAAAAATGTTGGAGTACAATTATTACATAAAAACTACCTAACTAAACCTATTGTCTGAGAGAACACAAAGGAAACTCCTTTCACCAAGCCTCAGGGAATATGTTGGTGAAGAAACAACTGGTATCTTTGAAAAATGCCTGAGGTGCTATTTGTGACGACCAGGGCTGGTGATAGAAGGCACTGCAGTTGAAGGGCCTTCTTGATTTCACTGAGGATCTGTGGGGCAGTGGTCATATGGCTGCACTCAGACACCAGAGGCAATGGCTGTACAGTCAGAGTAAGCAGCCTTGCACAGGTGCTGGCCCTAACAGTCTGAACTTGGATCCACAAGGTGTCTAACCCTATGGTGCCTCAGTTTCTTCTTTTGTAAAATAAAGCCACATCTCTCTAATTTGCTGAAGGATGATACGTATAACATACTTACCTAGCGCCTGGCTCATAACAACTTCTAGATAAATGGTAGCTATTATTAGCTGTAATTATGGGATTCTAGGGGCTGAACATTAAGGAGATAAGAGGGAGCCTATTTTCACTTCCCCTTCAGGCCCTCCCATTCCCCGTCTCTACTTCTCAGGTTCTTTTTTTTTGCAGTACGCGGGCCTCTCCCTGCTGTGGCCTCTCCCACTGCGGAGCACAGACTCTGGACGCACAGGCTCAGCGGCCATGGCTCACGGGCCCAGCCGCTCCGTGGCATGTGGGATCTTCCCGGACCGGGGCACAAACCCGTGTCCCCTGCATCGGCAGGCGGACTCCCAACCACTGCGCCACCAAGGAAGCCCCTCAGGTTCTTTTAAGGACCCTTGTGATTACGTTGGACCCACCCACTCAGATTGTCTAGAATAATCTCCTGATTTTAAAGTCAGCTACTTAGAATCTTTTTCTTTCTTCTTTTTTTTTTTTTAAGAATCTTTAATTCCTTCAAACAGTCTTAATTCCCCTTTGCCAGGGAACCTATGTAATCCATACTCATAGATTCTGGGGATTAGGACATGGGACATTTGAGGGGGAGGCATTATTTTTTCACAGTCACCAAATAGGTATATTACCTTAGGCAAGTTACTTAAGTCTTTAATCCTCCGTTTTCTCATTTGTAAAGCAGGAGTAATTACCCACATGTTGCTGAGGTGCTGTAAGGATTAAATGAGATACACACGTGTGGAGTACTTAGCACCGTGCCGTGCGCGTAATAAATGCTCAGTCTTTGTCACGTTCTATTTCCTTTCTCAAAAACAAAGTACACAATGTAGAGCTCCAAAGCCATAACGTCCTTAAATGACGCTGACGCGATGTCCTGGCCTTCCTAACGGATGGGACAGCAGAGGCTCAGGGGCTGCCTTGCGCCCGGGTCACGTGGTCCTTCCCTGTCTTCTGGGCCACCTACGCACACCACCCTCCAGGTTTCTGGCACTTGGCAGTGATTGTCCTGGGAAGGAAGTGCTCTTCTGGTGTCCCCAGGGGGACAAATGAATCACTCAGCGTGGACCTGGCAAACAGTTCATTCTTCTAAGAATGACGACAGTTATCCAAGAGGAAACAGCACTCAGAGCCCAGAGACTTGCTCTGGACACAGACGAAACTTGCAGTGATATTTACTGTTCCAGGTCCCTCACATTCCTCATGTCACTCGAGCCTCCTAATTTGGAGAAGGGGGGATGGGAGCCACCACCACGCGGCCACTGGGGAAACTGAGGGATGGAGGGCAAATGGCTTGGCCGCGGTGACACCGCGTCTCAGAGCCTGGATCCCAGCTTCTCTCCACGCCTTTTTGCCTTAGTCTCCTCTCTGCCAACAGAAGGTGGGAAGGGGAGTGGGCGGCCTCATTTAAGTCTCATCTCCTTCTCTGGTTTGCCCCCAACCTGCTCCTACCTCCAACAAGGAGGTGTTGCCACGGAGCACTTCCTGACCACACACCTGGGTAGGGTCCATTCACCCCAGGGCTCTGATGCCTGGCGACCAGTCCGATAAAGCACTTGGTGCTTTATTTCACTCAGTCTCACGCTGTTGGCCGTCCTGTGTTTGATGCTGATTTCTCCTAATTCCATGGGTGTAACTGAATTAATGAAAAGAAAAAAGAGGAGTAGGGAATCCTCTATTCAATGGTTCTCACATGAGGCAGAATCATCCCCCACCCCCCGGAGAACCTGAGAGCGTCGTGCAGGGCATTTTGGGGTATTACTGTGGCCTGGCGTCCATGGGAAGGGAGGCTGATCATCCTCCAGTGTGCCGGGAACTCACTCAGCACGAGACAGCGAAGAACTGTCTCACCCAAAATGCCAACCGCACACCCACGGCTCTCAGTGGGCAATCAGCTCTCGTGAAATTAGAACTACCTCTATTTGATGATCATCGTGGCTTATCTTGTAACTCTTCCTTGGGTGAGAAAAGTTGTTAAAGGTAAAGAAGAGCTATTTTTTTCATGAAATGATCGATTCCACAGCTCATTCGTAGGTAGCAGGGTGTGGTAGATAGAGCAAGGGCTGGGGATTCAGGGGAGGAAACAGCCATCAGTAACACAGATTCTGAAGCCGTGCCGCCCTGGTCGATAGTGTGGCTCTATCATTACTAACTCTGTGATCTTGGCAGGTTAGTCAATCTCTGTGCCTGAGCTTTTACTGTTTGTAAAGTAGGAACAACTGTAGCTACCTGGTTTTGTTGCGCCTGGCACATCATAAGAGTCTACTAAATGTTTGATATTGTTATTAAAATCACTACCATCTGTGGAACCTTGGGCAGGGCACTTCTTGGCTCTGTGCCTCTGTTTCTTTACAGGCAAGTGGGGATAATAATACCGACTTCAAAGTGTTTTTGTAACATCAAATGGGAGAACATATGTAAAGGGCCAAGTATGACACATGTGGTGCTCATGACAACCTCATGAAGATATCACCCCCATTTTACAGGTGAGGAAATTGAGGCACAAAGAAGCTACATAACTTGGCCAAAGATACAGCACTCATAAGTAGGAGAGCTGAGATTGGAGCCAAGGCTGTCTGGCTCTAGAGACAGCATGTCCAACTGTCGCAACCATTAGCTGCTTTTCATTACGAAGCAGCTGGAATAATACTCGGCAGCCTGTGAGCATTCCTGGCTGGCAGAGAGACAGTTCTGACCTTTAGCTGTGCCCTCCACCAGGCAGTGGCAGGATTCCCAGGCTCTTGTCCCAGAGAGACAGTGCTGTATGAGGGGTAGCTGGGAATCAGGAAACCTGGAATCTGGTTCTTGCTCTGCTGTTGCCCTGGCAACCACCGGAGGTCATACAATATCACAGGGCCTCGGTTTCCCTCAGGGGAAGGAGGTGAGTCCAGAGATGCTACAATGATAATGGGAAACTGGTGAAGGGACATGCCTTTGTGTCCCACTGTCTCTGTTAGCGTGAGCACCCCCCTGGGATGGTGTCATAATGGGACTTGCAACACAGCCAGTTTGGAGCAAAACCTCTGGTTTTCCCTTGGACTATGCACAAATAGGAGTGAGTTTCTACAATAACAAAGAGAGTCAATGTAATACAGGGGCACCCTCTCGAGGACCAGACAGCAGAGGACAAGTGTATGAAAAGCCTCGGGAGAGCGCTACCATCCATTAAGCACCTACTATGTGCCACGAAGTTCGAGTTCCTGGTCTTAGTCATCGACGATGATGAAGACCATGGTGATCCACCGTGTTGGCAAGTAGTGAGGGACAGTGGTTATCGGGTTAAGTCAATTTATGACCAAGACTTAGAGTCAGATAGACATGGAGCCAGGTCCCAACCCTGACATTTATAAAGAGCTGAATACCCTCCAACAAGATGTGTAATCTCACTCAGCATCTTCTTTTGTCAGATAAAGCCGTATTCCCTCAACATGTGCTGAGAGATGATACATGTAAAGTGCTCACCACTTTAATGTAATTATGGGATTCCAGAAGGAGAATGTTAAGGAGATGAAGAGGGGCTTATATCTCCTTTCCCTTCAGTCCTTGCCATACCCCCTCCCAAGTACCAGTTTTATTTATCACTTTAAGCCCAGGACTGTGCCCCAGGCTGCAATGGCCTGTCCTCACAATACTGGGGATGACAAAGTCCTAAAGTCAGACCCTTTCGCTCCTGCAGCAGGGGCTTTGGACCAGATGGGAAGTCTCCATAACAAAGTGGAATTGGGTGGGGGGGAGGGGAGGAGGAATTCCCTCGGCTCCCAAGAGATGCAGACATGGTTCCCAAACTTCAGCAGCCGTCAGAACCACCTGAGAGCCTGGTTAGGCCACATGGCTGGGCCCTGGTCCAGCGTTTCCCATTCAGGAGATCTGGGCTGGGGCCAGAGAATTTGCATTTCTAACAAGTTCCAGAGCTTTTGCTCTTCTCACTAAGCTATGTTGACTCTTACCAATTTGAAAGGATAGTAAATGCACCTTATTGAAGTGGTGTGATGGCCGAAAGATATTGATGCTACCGGTTTGAGGACCACAGTTGGAGAATCACTGAGTTAAAGAAAGGGGGTGGACAGACCTGGATGCTTCCGATGAATTTCTCTTTCTTTGAGAGAGTGTTTTTGTTTGTTTGTCTTCTCTGAGTCACCTAATGAATCATCCTCGGCTCTGCTACTAAGTATCACTTCTGAGCAGGCTGCCTTGAGAGTGGGGTATGAGACAGCCTCTGAAACAAAGCCCTGCCTGCAGTGAAGCAGGGCAGGGGGCCTGGGGCCCCTCAGGAAGTAGGCTCCTCCTTCACTCAGCTTCAGGGCTGTCCCTGCCTGCCTGCCTGCCTCACCAGAGCATGTCACCCTTCCGGGGTCAGGCAGGGCTTTTGTCTGAGTTGGGCTGACTCACTTCCTAGAGCAGAGCCAGGGCCACAGGCAATCGCTGACAATCTGGGGTAACTGGACACTGGACTCAAATAGACCCCTTGAAGCATGGACCACATCTTTTCCCACAGTGGCTGTTGGCAGGACGGGATGACCTGTGCCTGCTGCGTGAAAGGACACTGCTGAAGTTTGGACGGAAGCAGCCTGGTGATTTTGCCAGGTTCTCAGTTCCCTTGGATCTGCTTACCACCCCCGCCTCCCCTCCGCCCCCCCGCCTCCCCCCCCACCCCGCCCCGTGAATGGCATTTGATGGCACTTGTCAGCTCAATGTCAGTTGTCAACGTTGTTCTGATTTTCCATTCCTCTGTCCCCTCCTGTCCCAGGCTCCACCGCCCGACGTAGCTTGGCGCTCTTGGGTCTCTTCCACACAGGTAACTCTGACTCAGTGTCCCCCATGACGCCCGCCCCCCTACCCCATCACTCTGGCCTGTGTGTCCATCAGCACGTGAGGATGGTGGTGTTTTTCCATATACCTCTTTGGCTGCCTTATTGTTGATATTAAGCCATTTCAGCAATACAGATTCCTCTCATGAGAGAACTTTGTGACACTCCAGTAAATGCCAGGCACGAGGAAAGGTTTCCATCGTGTGGAGCAGAGTTGTGCCCCCCTCACATTTGTGGCGGACCCCCCTGGAGTCCTGGGCACAGGAGAACAGTAGGGCTCTGCATCTGACAGGAGTCTGTTCTGCAGAATCACAGATAAGCTCTTCCCATTTTTCTTCCAATGCTGCAGAGAAATGACAAAATCCAGGACCAGAGTTTGCATAGAGTTGGAAGAGATCTGAGAGTTCATCAGGCCAAAGGGTGGCAAATAAATTTTATTTCGTGCCAGTTGCAACTGACTGAGGGTGGCTGCAGGACACTCTGCATTAGAAGCCCAGTTTGAGCCCAGGGGGAAATGCTGCCCTGATCTATAGTCATGTCTGTCTTGGGCAGAGGATGGGAGGGTGGCCATTTGTGGATCATACATTGCCATCGCTGACCCAGCTCAGTTCTCTTCATTTATGGAACAGGAGACTAAGTCCTGATGAAATGGAAGGACCTTCCCCAGTTCACATAATTTGTTAGTGGTGGATTTAAGAAGAGGACCCAGGTTTTTAACATTAATTCTATACTTTTCTATTTGCACAGGAAGAGAGACTTTGGAAATATCAATAGATAAGCCTGAGTTCAAATCCCTAACCCATCATTTACCAGCTGTGTGACTTTGAGCATGTCACTTAACATCTCTGTGCTTTGCTTTCCTCCTTTGTTAATGGAATAAAGGCACCCATGTTATTACTGGGAGAATTAAATGTGACAATGGTATGTGTAGCTCAGGGCCTCACGCATAAATGTTTGATTTCTCTCCTTTTCCCAACAGAAAATGATATCCATTATTAAGATGACCTCCTTGGGAGCAATTTGCACACCACAGCAATGATTTCATTGTATACTTGTAGATCTGGTTTGTTCCCTTGTGAACTCAGGGTTTGGGACAAGATTACCACCAAGATTCCTCTAGATTTAAAATTGCTATGACTGTAAGTAAATAACTTTAAAGGATTTTTCTTTAGTTGTTTCTATGAGCTGGTACTTGGTAAATGAGCCCTGGAGGATTTCCTCGAGTCAAACCAAGGTCTTTCCAAGTGCAAAAGCCATTTACAGCATTCTAATCTCTTACATGTTGTGCAACTCATGGCCTGGGACCTTGGTACGTCACACTCCATTGTAGTAATGGGTTTTCTTCTCTGCTGCCTGCTGTGGACGTGTGTCTTGCAAGGGCAGGAATTAGTCTGAATCATCACAGTGTCCCAGCACCCCACACAGGGCCTGGGTGCTCAGCCCGTGGTGGCTGGCTACATCTCTAGGGGTTGAGGACAGGTGTCCCAGGCTTTGCTGTGGCTAGGGCTTAGGACTTGCAAAGACCAGAAATCAGTTCATCTGGAACTCTGGGACTCTGGCCCATTCACTTCCTCTCACAGCCTCTTGACTTTTCCACGCATGAAATGGGGAAGCTGCTCAGTGACTCTTCTGTCCTTGAGGCAGGGGCTAAACGGGCAATCAAGAAAGGCTGCTGCCTCTTGACAGGGAGCTGGATGGAGCCACACACATTGGTACGAACAGCTGTACCTCCTCTGAAAACCATTTCAGGTTAACCAAAGCATTCTGCCCCTAGGAGGAAGGGAGGGAGGGAGGAGAAATTGGGCCCAAAGAACTGGGCTCAAGTGAGATTTATAAATAGGAACATGGAAACTCACGGAAGGAGCCAAGCAGGGCAAAGGAGAGTGGGCAAGTCTCAGCAAGACCATTCTAAGATGTAAATAGCTAATAAGAGAGGAGCCAGATTTCCTGAAGACGCTTTGAGGGCCATTATGTAACTGTTTCCCCCGACTAGGATCACAGAAGCAGTTTGCAGCTGAGAAACATGGCCAGAGATGAAAGAAAGCTTTGGCGCTTACACTGCTCATTCATTTATCCAGGCAACAAACACTTCTTCATTGCCTCGTGTACACCTGACTGTGCTAGGTGCAGGGGAAACAATCATAATTAAGGTATCATCTCTGTTTCCAGGATGCCAGAATTTCACCAGGGAGAAAGACACATAAATAGCTTAGAGAGGCAGTTGTAATGGTCGCTATGTCCTGACATACACTGCTTTGTATTCTATAGTGTCTCCTGTGGTGCACATCCATTGTTCTGTCTGCCTGGAACTCTTCTGCTCCTCCTTGGCAATGTATCCCCCTCCTTTGGCGGGTATTGTCCCCTAGCCTGTCGTAGTCTGAGTAAGAGTGTATGTCTCCATCTCTCTAAATGCTGGCGATAGTCCGAGGAACATGCACATGGCTCAAGTCAGGACAATCAGAGTCCTTCCCTGGCATTTCTCTAACTGGAACTCAGAGAAAGAAGCACCTTTTCTCTCTGGCAGTAGAGCTGTGTTGGGGGGATCTTGTGCTGCAGAGACAAGTTTCCTGCTTCCAAAAGGCTGGCAGTTGAGAGAATGAAAGTGATAGACAGGGAGAAGCAGAGATAAGGTACACACACACACACACACACAGAGGGAGAGAATGAGAGAGAGAGAGAGGTGGGCAGCTGAGGGCATTTGAGTCCCTGGTTTCAGCTTTTGCTCTATTTCTCCAGTGGTTTAGAAACACCAGCTAATCACTTCCCTTTTGTGTTTCAGCTCAAATTCAGTTTCTGTCACCTACAACCAAGGGTCTTGACTAACACACCCTGCCCCCACCAGGGAGAAAGCCAAGGGAACTGGCATTAAATACCAATAATGGGCCAAACATTATGCTAGACAGTTAGCAAATGATCTCGCTTAACTCTCAAAATAACCTGAAAAGTAGGGCTCAGTAACCCCATTTTATCCTTAAAAAGAGAGGCTAAATAAGTTGCTCACGGTCCTAGAGTGAGTAAGTGAAACCGGAGCAGGGAATGGTGCTGAGCACTGGGCTAGGGCAGCAATCAAGGCAAGTGCTCTTCCTGATTCAAGCAGTTACAGGATTAAACACACAATCACAGATAAATACTTATACATTATGGTAGGATTTTTGAAAACAAAGGGGAAGGGGGTAGAGAGAAGTATTGGCTTAAGTACTGAAGGCTAAAAGATGGAAAGGGAGGAGGGAAGTCGGCAGCTAGGTGGAAAGAACGGAGAGTCAGAGGCGCGCCGGCTGGGAGCAGGGAGACCAGCTGGGAGACGGAGGCGACAGTAGCTGAGGTCGGGGCGGCAGCGGCCAGCGCTGGCCTGGGCTGTGAGCGGTGGAAGGATCTGAGGGAACGGCAGAGTCGGATGCTGCAGGACCTGCTCAAGGCTCAGACATGGCGGGGAAGAGAAATCAAGGCTGGCTTCCCAGTTCAGAGAAGCAAAGAGAGACCTCCCCATGCCTCGGCTGACATGGTGGGACGAAGAAGGGGACCCATGCCCGGGGTGCGCCGCCATTTTGCCATAGGGAGGGTGAAATGAAAGACGTAAAGAAAATATGATATTGTACTTGACATTCTGATTGCCGTTTGGGGGTGTGGCCAACTTAGTATAGCAGGGAAGACAAAAGTAAATGCAGTAAAATCTGTCTTGGAAGTGGGATTCCTTAGCAGGTTGAATGTCCCTGCCCAAGAGCAATGGCTGTGACAGTAGGTCCCATGAGGCCTGTCTCAGAGGACAATTCTTTTTTTTTTTTTTTTTTTTTTCCTGTACGCGGGCCTCTCACTGTTGTGGCCTCTTCCGTTGCGGAGCACAGGCTTCGGACGCGCGGGCTCAGCGGCCATGGCTCACGGGCCCAGCCGCTCCGCGGCATGTGGGATCTTCCCGGACCGGGGCACGAACCCGTGTCCCCTGCAACGGCAGGCGGACTCCCACCCACTGCGCCACCAGGGAAGCCCGAGGACAATTCTTTGCACACATCTCTGGTACTTGGTGCCTTTTTTAAGGAGGAAGGAAGTGAGGGAGAGAGAAATATTCTGATTCTCTAAACTACACCTCAGTCAGTCGTCCAGCTTCCTAACCCGGAAAACTCCACAGTTAGTGGGAGAGCACACTGCTGGTTCTCCTTTCTCAGCACCTTCTGAAAGTTACGTTAGTTTAATCCATTAGCTATGAGATTATTTCACTGCCTTCAACAAATAACAGAAAATACTTCACTTGTCTGTTCAATCCAGATTCTTATCATGGCCTCAGCCAAATTGTAAAAGGGCTTCCCACTTAGTGGTAATGATGCGAAGTGAGTGCTGTCCAGCCAAGCAGGTGTGCCTTGCACAAATCCAGGCGGTGTCATTCACAGAGGTGACAGTGTGCCCGGTGTGCCCTGGAGCTGAGTGTGCAAAACCCACACAATGAAACTCTGGCCTTATAAAAGAGGATCTCAATTCAAGTTCCGGCTTGATTTCTTAATGGTTATGAGAATCTCTGAATGAACCCCTACATCTCCCTGGGACTTAGTTCCATTGGCTGAAAAACGGGAAAGGAAGAATGGACCAGATCAATTTTTCCAAAAGTATGTTTACTGGAACACTCAATTCTGTAGGCTATTACTAGGTCTTATATGGAAAAAAGATTCCAAGATAAACCAACAAACAAAAATTAGATTTGAAAAGTTAAGATGGGATTTTTTAAATGGACCTACCCTAACCTATATGATAATAATGTACAATATGAAACAATAAAAGTGGAATTAAAATTTCAGAGTTTCACCAGAGTTTGACGTTTTTGGACTAGGAATTTATTTTTCAAGGCATGACTGGTCCTATACTTGCTAGTACATCACTTTATGGCTGGAGTGACAGTTAAAAAAATTTTTTTTTAATACAAATTATTTTGTAAAGTTATGATACTAAAATTAGAAAATACAGATCAGTGAAAGGGAAAATTGAAACTACTCAAGGAATAGAAATATTTATAAAGTACTTCATTTCAATGTAAAAACTAAAATCACCTGCCATTCAGAGAAATCCACACAAGTAACATTTTGTGCATTGCTTTCTGGAGATTTTCTCTCACTATATATTGGTATTGCCAGATGGGAGGATGATATTTGGCAAAGATCCATGATCCCAGATTCCTGAGTCGTGACCACAAGAAAACATATGCATAAAGGATGAGGCCAGACAGCACAAGCTTTCATTACACTGAGACTTTTGCTCCAAGTCCTATGATGCCCTGGCCGGGGCGCATGGAGGCTGCCTTTTATCCAGGTTACATGTATTCCAAGTGGTGGACACAAGAGATGGTAGGCTGAGGAGACACCATGGTCCTTCCCCTGTGTCAAAACCACACCTAAGTGCTCGGTATCTTACTACTTCAACGGTGAGGAAAATGTGTTCAGAGGCAGCAAGAGAGCACGTCCAGAAGACCCAGACCAGAGTTGTCAGAATCTCATCACCCCAGACCTTCTAGAGAAGGGAACGCACCTCACTCTTATTGCAACAGCAGTCTGAAAGAGTGCAGAGAACCCCAACAGACTGAATCCAAGATGGGGAACATGTATGTGCACAAAAGTGGGGTCATGCCATTCGATAGTAATCACCTTTTTCTCGGGTCATTTAACCTGAGGATGGTGGAATAACTGCTGTTGTCTTGTGACCTCTTAGACCACAAAGTTGGCAACAATTGATGATAGAGTTGTTGGAAAGATCTCTCACATTCTGAGCAAAGGGTGGAGGTGGGAATTTGGCACGGGGAGACGGACAGGGTTGGGGGGCTGATCTCTGAGGGTCCTCCGGCACTTGTGGCCAATCCCTCTGAGGAGTAGAAGGACTTCCAGCCCTTAAATTAGTGTTTCCAAGGTATAGGATGTGCACACCTGGTTCTACTCATGAAGATTTAAGGTCATCTACAGGCAAGGCATGAAACAGCATCAACTCAGAGTGAGGGAACAATTCCCTTTTCAATTTTATTTCAGCCTTTCGAGTTATATCTAGAGAAAGCAAGCTTCAGCAAGCAACACTATCTAGTTGGAATCTGATAAAATTGCTCCGTTTTCATAATCATCATTTTAAGCGACCATCAGCTGTTGCAAGAATTACAGCAACAGGGAGAGATCTTCCCGATATCAGTTTTCCATTCATGGTAGTCATATAAAGTTTCCTTTTAAAATGAGCTTAAGTTAAAAAGTGACTAGATTTAAAGAAAGCTATTGAGTAAATAATAACATGGCTGGAATACAAGTATGACAAAAACATGAAGGTGGAACACAAATGATTGAAGGTGAGGAGAGACTGTGGAGGGTAAGAATTTGCGTGAGGTGGGGATGTGCAAACTGGGGATTCCCTAATAAGGAAAGACTGTTTTTGTCCACCTCCCAGATTGGTTTTTCCAGAAAGATAATGACGCACACTAGGGCCAGATTTCCATGTCCAGGGAATGGAAGAGACACTTCTCTGTGATTCTCAGGTACTGTGAGGCAGGATAGAAATGTTGGGTATTGGAAGTGGAATGAGAAAAGGGAGCTGGAGTGGCTGGCAGAGCAGGAGGGGAGGTATTTTTGATGCATCCCTGGGGAGAATCAGGACAGTGAAGCAATGCATCCTGGGACTTGGGTCCTTCTCTCTGTTCTCAGGAAGGGAGACAAAACAAACTAGACAGCTGGTGGTGGATTCTGCCATGTTTTGCCCTGATATTATCATAGGCAAAGTTTCAGGTCTGTAAGCCCAAGCATTGAGGAGGGAGTGGGCCTCCGTGATATCTTATCGAGTGGAGGAATAAACACCCTGAGTTTCTACTTACACTGTTCCCCACATCCTCTCTCTGGAGTCCTCACTGCTGTCTGGAGAGGCTATCACTGGGGTCGAACCTGAGTTTTCACTTGAAGATTTGCCTACTTGAATACATCCCCTGGAAAAAAAACAGAGCTGCCCAGCAACACCTGTGACATATCAGTTTGACCAGAAAAACTTCAAGTTCATGAAAAAACTCCTGATTTTAAAATTACGTTCACATACATTGTCACATTTCTGAAAAACACTTCCAACAGTGCCTGAGGCATATTAAGCGTCATAGAGATGTTAGCTTTGTCGCTGTTGCTGTTATTATTGTTATTTTCACCCTCGCCCTGAGAGGAAGACAAGGCAGCGGTCAATATTGGAGTCATTTTATGGACAAAGAAAGAAACTCAGAGAGATTAAGTAACTTGTCTAAATCTGTACAGTAAATGAATGGCAGAGCCAGGACTTGAAGCCAGGTTTTAAGGCTATAAATCTCAGCTTTTAAAACATGATGAAACATCTCCACTTATAAAGTTCTCTCAACTGTGACTCCATTTGTCACCTCACAAGCCTCTTAGGCAGGTAGCACTGAGGCAGTGGAAGAGCCAGTCACAGCTGTAACTTCAAGTTCTATCGCTCACCAGCCCTGTGACCGTGAGCTGGTTTCCTAGCCTCGCTCTGGGCCCCAAGATTTTCATGGTAGATGGGCTGTGAGTGAGGATTGAGGGAGATACTTCGGTGTACGTCGAATACTCAGCACACGACGGCAGCTATTATAATCACAACAGGGTCCTTCTTCAGAAGAGAAAGGAGAACACATGTGACCTGCCCAAGTTCTTGGGTTTCCCAGTTCCAAGTTCAGGTTCACTGCACCATTCTGCCTCACAGTCAAAGTGAGGCCGTTAAAGAATATTGTTAGAACTGGGAGTTGGAGGAAAAGAGAAGTGGTGTGAGCCTGTTCAAAACTGAAAGCCCTCTGACAAGAAGTGTGAGGACGACCAGTATTGAAATGATCAGAAAGATCTGACTGCAAGAACATTTTAAATTCCCATTTTTCTAAGTATCTTCTCCTTAAACAAGATAATGCAAGTGAATCAATAATAATGAGTTCTCTTTCCTCTGAACACGTCCCAGAAGTAAATAAACTGACCAGGAAAAAGACTTTATTTCTGATGTTACAACCTTGGGGGAAATAGACCAATGAGCATCAAGCACTAATTTTGAAGGACAGGAGGGATGGGTGGAAAGACAGTCTAAGACTTTGCTACCCAAATTCTGGTCCTCAGACCAGCAGTGTGGGCATCACCAGGGAGTTTGTTAGAAATGCAGAATCTCAGACCCTGCCCCAGACCTCTTGAATCTGAATCTGCAGTAATACTGGGTCCTACCCCTGGAAGGTTGAAAGTAATTGGTCTGGAGTGTGGCCTGGACATTAGGATTTTCAAAGCTCCCCAGGTGATTCTAAGAGGACAAGCAGGGAGAAGAGGCAGAGCAGCTATAGCTGGCCTACTGTTATTCTGTTGAGATAACAACTTCAGACAACCTGGGGGCTCTGATTTTAATTGGAGACACTCACTATACCAGCACCAGTCCACCTGGAGCCGCTAAAGTGCCTTCAGCCACTAGCCACAGCCGTTTTGCTGACGCCAGGACCACAAAGACACGTTGCCATGAGCCACAGGCAGAGGTGAGGAGTGAAAACGTGAGTATCAGGACTTCTGTCTATTTCTGCCATCATCTGCTGTACCCAGTCAATAAGCCCAGTTTCTTATTTTTAAAAGTGTCCTATTGAGGTCTCGATTTGGTTGACCCATGGGGTGTGTTAGGCAGCATTTAGATGAATCTTAGGCTCAGAGCTTATGAAACTACAAATCCTTCGAGAAGAGGTCAAAGGAAAAGCTACTTTCTTCAACCACACTCTACTGAGGATTAGTTTCCTCTTCTCTTTCTGGAGTTGGTTTGCTTATAAATTGAACAAGGAAACACTGGACCCAGGTGAAAGAGATTGACCTCAGTGAATGGAGTTAAAGGGTGAACAGGACTAAAATGTAGAGAGGGTCGGGTACCAGCCAAGTATCTGCTCCTGGAGACATTGGAGAACAGTCGACCTAAATGTTAACTCAGGAGCGACCACTGTTCTGAGGGCTTTGCAAGATAAGCTGAATCCTCACCATAGCCCTATAATGTAGGAACTGCTGTTTCACTTTACAGAGATTATCACTGAAGCTCAGAGGCATTCAGCCAGGCCTCCACGGACTCCCAAGCCCATTTCCTCCCCTATACTCACTTTCCACCAAGAAGTAGCACATCAGCATTCTAAGACGAGATCATTTTAATTCTGGAAAAATGGAGGGATGATTTGCCAAAGAGGCCACATGGGAAGAAGAGAGTTAGGTAAGGAATAATATGGAAGCACTCTTCCGTCTGAGCAGCATTTAGAAGAGAAAAAACTTCCTCTTAATTAATTAATTATTTTCGATTGAAGGGTAGTGGATCTACAATACTATACTAGTTTCAGGTGTACGACATAGTGATTCAATAGTTTTATAGCTTATACTCCATCTAAAGTTGTTACAAAATAATGGGTGTATTTCCCTCTGCTGTAACTGCAACTTAACTTGGATGAGTCTTCTTATGGGGACAAGGAAATGTTCTTGTGGTCTTCGGTTTAGCACAATTTCATTGTAACAGGGCCGTGGAGTCCTAGGTTCCTGAGGACAAATGCTCCATTGCTTTTTGCCATTAGCAAGTTACTGCTGTTAATGTCAAGTGGACGTTCAGTGATTATAAAGTAGCAAAAAAATGTTCAAGTGCTTGCCGGCTGCATGCATCTTTTGCAAGTTTATTCAACCAGTGTTCACCAAGCGGATGCCTTTGTCTCACCCTATATTTTGTGTGTTATGGACACTCTCTAATTCATCCCTGAGGAGTGAGCACAGTATTTTATTTTATTTCATTTCATTTTATATTTTCTTTTGTCATGCCACGTGGCTTGTGGGATCTTAGTTCCCCGACCAGAGATTGAACCTGGGCCCTCAGCAGTAAAAGCAAGGTGTCCTAACCACTAGGCAGCCAGCAAATTCTCAGTGTTCCATTTTAGAGATGAGAACATTGAGGTTCAATGAAGACCTGAATTTGGTCTCAGACTGTCTAACTGTAGAGCTTGTCCTCTTTCCTGGATACTCTCTTAACTTTACAGTCCACAGGTTCTTAAACCTCAGTGGACATTTGATGCACTTGAGGAGCTGGTTAAAAGGCAGACTCCTGGGTCCTCCTCCAAGAGATTCTGATTCTGGAAGTCTGGAGTTGGGCTCCAGAATTTGCATGTTCAGTGGTATCCCCTAAGTGACTCTAATTCCAGTGGTCTGAAGACCACACTAAGTGATTACTGTATCAGTGCTTCCCCCAGACCCAGTTCCAAGAGAAGGAGAAATCCACAGCCCAACTGGAGGTGGCAGACACACAATGGATTATTATAACACAACATAGTAATTGCTAAGTGGGGGACATGTCCTAGGAAGCTCAGACTTCAGTTGTCCAGGTAGAAAGAAACATGGGGGTTGGAGGTAGGTGGTACAAGGCATGGTTGGGGAGTGTTGCACTAAGGTCAGCAGAACGACGGACCCTTCCCAGCACTATGTTGACAGCAGATACTCCCTTTCTGAACACAGGCTTCATGCCCTTGTTTCCTAGCACTGCCCAGCCAAACACCATTCACACACATCCCCTCAGGAATTAAGTCCTGTTGGTGGGCACTTCCGCAGTTCTCTGAAATCCATCCACTCTCTTCCATCCCACTGCTGTTCTGCTGTTACCTTCATGCAGCCTGCTGTCTCTCTCCTCTGCCACACATTAGCCTAGTCTAAAACGTCCACCTTTGCTCCCCTCCATTCATTGTCTACGCAGGATCCAGCGTGATCTTTTGAAAATGCAAATCAGATCACATCACCCCACCCCCAATGTAAGCTCCTCTACAGATTAAAGCCCCCAATCTTTATATATCCTGGTCTGCAAGCCCCTTTGCTATCCGGCCCCGATTATTTGGCATCTGTGTTGCTCACTTCCTCTCCCCCCAGCACTTCTTGATCCCCCATCCAAAGTCCCTGGCCTTTTGCAAATATTGTTCCCTCTGTTGAGGATGCTCTCTCCTCCATCTGGGTAACTCCTAGAGCATCCTTCTTTCGGGGTTCTGCTGGGATGCCACTTCCTCACGACCCCCAGTGAGTTGGGTGCCTCCTCTGTCCCCCACAGTCCCTGCGTGTTGCTCCTCCTTGCACTCTGCACTCAGCACCCTGAATTTTAACTGCTCACATCTCTCTGCTCGCCACGGGGCCATAAACCCCGCAAGGACAACGGCCCGTGGGTCGTGACCTCCCCGTGTACCTGAGCCTTGCATGGCGCTGTGCTCAGTCTGCACTTGTTTCAAATTGTCTGAGTGCATGAATGCACAAAGGTGGGCTTGAGTGCCACCTGCCAACTAGCCTGGTGGTTCAGTCTCAGAGTCTCTCCCAGCCTCATGCCTGAGGCCCCCTTTCTACTCACTTTCTTCCTGGGCCTGACGACCTGATGCAGTGCCCTAGAAATCTGCAGTTTTGACAAGTTCTGTCAGTCAATGCTGATGGAGGTGATTCATGGATCTCACTTTGAGAAATTCTGCTGGACCCCTTTCAGGCAGACCTAAGGGGTCGGGGCTTGTCTTCCATGTGGAAAGTGGGGCAAATGTCTGACCATGGGCCATGGAACTGAAGGGGGAGAAGAAGAGAGGATAAAGGAGGGCATAGGCAGTTCCTGCTGGCTTGTCCTGACGTTAACAACAACAGTGACATGATAATAATAACAACGAATATCATGGAACACGTATGATGTATTAGAGCCCATGTTAAATGCTGTGTGTGTATGGTCTCCTTTAATCTTTACAACCACCCAGTGAGTTGGGGACTATCATCCCCCTCTCACAGATCATGAGGGTTAGAAAATTTAAGTAATTTGCTCAAGCTGCTAGTGAGTGGCAGATCTTAAATTCAAACTTATTGCCCAATAGTCAGTGTTATTGACCCATTGGGATGAAGGAGGTCACACACCAGAGGACCCATGGGGCGTCTTACCAAACAAAGGAAGGATAGAGATATTATATGATTGGGGCAAGTGTGGAGTGTAGGTAAAATTTACAGTTGACCCTTGAACAACATGGGTTTGAACTTCACGGGTCCACTGATTTGTGGGGTTTTTCCCATAAATGCACACCATACTACAAGATCCATGGTTGGTTGAATCCATGGATGTGGAATCATGAAAATGGAGGGCTGACTGTCAAGTGTTGCACAGAATTTTGATGGTGTGGAGTTGGCATCCTTAGCCCTGGTGTTGTTCAAGGGTCAACTTTAAAAGAAACAGTTTGAATAAGCTCAAAGCAAACCAGATCTGCGGATGTAGGATCAACATCAGCTCTGGATGCAAGGTGGATGCGGACTCTTTCACTACAAAGAGAGGGTAGGTATGGACAGCTGAGTCTAGAAAAGCCTTATTGGACACTGTACTTGGGCTGGAAATGGAGTCTGTTTCTCTGTGTCAAAGTAACTTAGATTCTCCAGGCAAGGGTGAGGCATTTCATTCTTGCTGATAAACTTCAAACAACCAAGTTTCTGATAGTGTATGATTTTAGAGCCCAGAGTCTCTCAGTGTAAGAAAGTAGCAGTCACAAAGAAAGGGGATGTTATGACACTTTGGGGGCTATCTCAGCAGTATCCTGTTCTGGGCAAAAATATTGTCTCCTAGCACTCAGCCGTTGACTTCATCAACAGACTTCATCTGTCTGTTACCTTATTATTATTATTTTGTGTGTGTGTGTGTGTGTGTGTGTGTGTGGTATGCGGGCCTCTCACTGTTGTGGCCTCTCCCGTTGCGGAGCACAGGCTCCGGACGCACAGGCTCAGCGGCCATGGTTCATGGGCCCAGCCGCTCCGCAGCATGTGAGATCTTCCCGGACCAGGGCACAAACCCGCGTCCCCTGCATCGGCAGGCGGACTCTCAACCAGTGCGCCACCAGGGCAGTCCCTGTTACCTTATTATTTTATCTGTGTCTTATCTGGATCTATAGCCATTATCTGTCCTATCTATCTTATTTGTGTCTAGTCTGATGAACAGCCAGACAAATTTTTACTTTCTTATTCTGGGCTAATTTTTATTTTCTCAGGGCTTGTGAGTGTATTAGCTTCTTGTGACTGCTGTAACAAGTGCCGTAAATTAGGTGGCTTAAAACAATAGAAAAATTTTCTCTCATAGTTCTAGAGGCTAGAGGTCCAGGATCAGGAGGTTGGCAGGGGCTGGTTGTTCTAAGCATACTGTTCCCTGCCTCTCTCCTAGTTCCTGGTGGTTGCTGGCATTCCTTGGCTTGTAGGTGCATCACTCCAATCTCTTCCTCCATCTTCACATGGCCTTCTGCCTCTGTCTCTCTGTCTTCACAGGGCTGTTTTCTGTGAAGGACACCAGTCATATTAAATTAGGGGCCCACCCTATTCCAGTGTGATTTCATCTCAGTTTAGTTAATTAAGGTCACATTCTGAGGTAGCGGAGGTTTAAGACTTCAACATATCTTTTTTGGAGGACACAATTCACCTCATAACAAAGAACAGGACAAACTTGTTCCTGAGTCAGGACCTAGTGAGAATTCGTGCCTTGCCATGACTCAAGTGTGGCACGCAGACTAGCAGTTTCAGCATCACCTGGACCTTGTTGGAAATGCAGAATCTGGGACACCACTGCAGACCAATGCCTCAGAAAGCTATGTTTCAACACTATCCCCAGGTGACAGGTTTGTACATTAAATTGTGAGAAACAATGCACTAGCTGACAGCACGTGAGTGGTCCTGTGGACATACAAAACCATGTTTACATGGCCAGATTTGAACCTGTGTGCTATTAGGAATTAAGATCCTGAACAGAAGCTGTCTCCCAAAGAAACTACTCCATACCAGCAACTCTAACAGTGGCAAGGAACCAGAGATAACTGGTGGATTTGGGTGGAAGTCTTGCTGGGGTCTTAGGGTAGGCTGATGGAGGAAGAAGAGGGGGAGCCGGTATGGGGGCTGCTAGAACTCCCCCAGCTGCTTCCAAACCACGTGACCACCACTTAATACTCTGACTTCACTGTTCTTGGGGGTAAAGTGGAGTGAATACCTCTTACCTTGGTGACTGGTCTGAGAATTAAGGGTGAAAGTATGCCTAGAGAGTCTAGTACAGCATCTTCAGGAAAAAATGAAGAGTGACTGGGTCCACCCTTGGAGAAGAGGAAGCTTGACAGGTGGGGTAGCTCATTCAGTCATTTCTTCATTCATTCAGCATTTGGTACCTACGATGTGCTAGACCCCATCCTAGGCACTGGGAATACAAATAGGAGTAAGTCCTCCAGTGGTTCCCAGTCAAAGGGAGGAGAAAATGAGGCAGATGTTGAGGCATCAACAACACAGGCTGAATCAGGAACTTCTCATGGGGTGTATGGCGGGTACCGGAAGGGGCCTCCCAACCCCCGCCCAGCTTGCAGCAGGCACGCTAACTCTGGCCCCCACTGTGTGGTTTCAGGGTTCCCCACCTCATTTCTTCTCATTAGTTTGGTTCCAAAAAATGATGGATGTGAGCCTGTAGCTGCCAGATCTTAGAGTCTAACTGATTAAAAACAACAGCAGTGACAAGCAGGCAGCTTTCATAGAATGAAAGCCAACTTAATCATTTATCAGATGTTACTGTAAGCACGATGCATGGATTATCTCATCAACTTTTTGAGGCAAAGCTTTTGAGGCTTATACCAAGCTCTGGCATCAGCAAACCTAGGTCTGAACTCCGGGTGATTTGGATGAGTTACTTAACCCCTCCAAGTCTGTTTCTTAACTCATTTTTTTTTTTAACATCTTATTGGTGTATAATTGCTTTACAATGGTGTGTTAGTTTCTGCTTTATAAACAAAGTGAATCAGTTATACAATACACATATATCCCCATATCTCTTCCCTCTTGTGTCTCCCTCCCTCCCACCCTCCCTATCCCACCCCTCCAGGTGGTCACAAAGCACGGAGCTGATCTCCCTATGCTATGCGGCTGCTTCCTACTAGTCTATCTATTTTACATTTGGTAGTGTATATATGTCCATGCCACTCTCTCACTTCATCCCAGTTTACCCTTCCCCCTCCCATATCCCGAAGTCCATTCTCTAGTAGGTCTGCGTCTTTATTCCCATCTTGCCCCTACGTTCTTCATGACCATCTTTTTTTTTTTTTTAGATTCCATATATATGTGTTAGCATACAGTATTTGTTTTTCTCTTTCTGACTTACTTCACTCGGTATGACAGACTCTAGGTCCATCCACCTCACTACAAATAACTCAATTTCATTTCTTTTTATGGCTGAGTAATACTCCATTGTCTATATGTGCCACATCTTCTTTATCCATTCATCTGTCGATGGACACTTCCATTGCTTCTATGTCCTGGCTATTGTAAATAGAGCTGCAATGAACATTTTGGTACATAACTCTTTTTGAATTATTGTTTTCTCAGGGTATATGCCCAGTAGTGGGATTGCTGGGTCATATGGTAGTTCTATTTTTAGTTTTTTAAGGAACCTCCATACTGTTCTCCATAGTGGCTGTATCAATTTACATTCCCACCAACAATGCAAGAGGGTTCCCTTTTCTCCACACCCTCTCCAGCATTTATTGTTTGTACGTTTTTTGATGATGGCCATTCTGACCGGTGTGAGATGATATCTCATTGTAGTTTTGATTTGCATTTCTCTAATGATTAATGATGTTGAACATTCTTTCATGTGTTTGTTGGCAATCTGTATATCTTCTTTGGAGAAATGTCTATTTAGGTCTTCTGCTCATTTTTGGATTGGGTTGTTTGTTTTTCTGATATTGAGCTGCATGAGCTGCTTGTAAATTTTGGAGATTAATCCTTTGTCAGTTGCTTCATTTGCAAATATTTTCTCCCATTCTGAGGGTTGTCTTTTCATCTTGTTTACGGTTTCCTTTGCTGTGCAAAAGCTTTGAAGTTTCATTAGGTCCCATTTGTTTATTTTTATTTCCATTTATCTAGGAGGTGGGTTAAAAAGGACCTGTATGCAGAAAATTATGAGACACTGATGAAAGAAATTAAAGATGATACAAATAGATGGAGAGATATACCATGTTCTTGGATTGGAAGAATCCACATTGTGAAAATGACTATACTACCCAAAGCAATCTACAGATTCAATGCAATCTCTATCAAACTAGCATTGGCATTTTTCACAGAACTAGAACAAAAAATTTCAAAATTTGTATAGAAACACAAAAGACCCAGAATAGCCAAAGCAATTTTGAGAAAGAAAAACGGAGCTGGAGGAATCAGGCTCCCTGACTTCAGACTATACTACAAAGCTACAGTAATCAAGACAGTATGGTACTGCCACAAAAACAGAAATACAGATCAATGGAACAGGATAGAAAGCCCAGAGATAAACCCACGCCCATATGGTCACCTTGTCTTTGATAAAGGAGGCAAGAATATACAGTGGAGAAAAGACAGCCTCTTCAATAAGTCGTGCTGGGAAAACTGGACAGCTACATGTAAAAGAATGAAATTAGAACACTCTGTAACACCATACACAAAGATAAACTCAAAATGATTAAAGACCTAAATGTAAGGCTAGATACTATTAAACTCTTAGAGGAAAACATAGGCAGAACACTCCATGACGTAAATCACAGCAAGATCCTTTTTGATCTACTCATTTTTTTAAATGGGATAAAAATGGTACTGACAACAGTGCCTGGAACATGCCGATAATATTATTGTGTTGAATAGGACTGAACATTGTGTGTGTCAGTGGCAAGGGAACAACCAGCCACTGTTCTCTTTGAGAGACAATGGTGTTACCTCTCCAGTTCTCATCTATCAGCTGGGTATTCAGGAGCCCCTGTGATGCTTCAGCATAAGTCTTACTGGATTGCAGGAGAGAAAGGAGGAATCAGGCTTTCTATTTAGAGTAACAGTCAAATCGACATTTCTCAGACTTATTTCTAAGCCATTATGAAGAACTCAATGATCTGTGCTAATGAAGAGACATGAATATCACCTGGGATGACTTTGGGCTTGAGCTTCAAACTCATTTTAAAATTTGGACTCTGGCAGTAACCCAATTACCTGATAAATTTTGCCTCCTGTTTTCTCTCTCTCCTCCACCTGCCTTTCAGTGGAGGGGATACAAAAGTCTAGAAGGGCAGGAAGAAGGAGGCTCAAGTTGATACAAAAGCAGTTGGAAGACTTACCATCATCCTGCTCTAGTTTTGTCCTGGAACTTCTCTGATAATTATAGGTTTTCTGCTTTCCCCCCACACTGCAATTTAAGCTCTGTGAGAGTAGTGATTGGCTCATTGCTGTCTCCCAGGTACCAAGCACAATGTCTGGCACATAAAAGCCCAAGATCAGGGACTTCCCTGGCGGTCCAGTGGTTAAGACTCCATGCTTTCACTACAGGGGGCGTGGGTTTGATACCTGGTTGGGGAACTAAGATCCCACATATCGTGTGGCACGGCCAAGAAAAAAGAAAAGCCCAAGCTCAATAAATATAAGTTGAATGAATGAAGGAAGGAAGGAAGGAAGGAATGACATACTAAAGAAGTTGTTTTAACCCCTGACTATAATTCAACAATACTGTGGGCTTTAAAAAAAATCCAAGTTTTCAGATTCTCCATCCTGGAAATTCTGATACAGAAAGTCTGGGCATGGGGTCCAAGAAAGGGCACTTCTTAAAATCTACTCATATCTCTGGAAAGATCCAAGAGAAATTAGTGACATCATTTGCTTCCAGGGAGGAGAATTGACTGGTTGGGGGCCATGGAGGGAGATTTTTAACTGAATGTCCCTTTGCATTTTTTGCTTGTGAGTCATACATTACCAACACATAAAAGAAAATAAGATTTAAATTAAAGATTAAAAAACACTCTAGATGTACACCCTGATGTGCAGCCGGGGTTGAAAATAACCAACTGAAGACAAGTTGTTATGTCTCACCAGGAGCTGGGATTGGGCAGCCGGTTCAAATGTGGGCTCCCGTGCTGCTTGTGTAATGGGCTATCGCTGAAGCAGGCCAGGAGGGGAAGTTACTGCGCTGAGGTATGAGGTCAGTTAATCATCTGGGGAGAAGGAGCGGGGCTATTGTCTGTCATTCCAGGTGCTCAGGGACCTCGCAAGCCTGGGTTTGAGTAAAATAGGCAGGAAATTTCCTGTGCTCTGTGATAGCCACGCATTCAACAAGAAGCCGTCCTGTCTCCCTCCCTTTTTTTTAAAAATTTTTTTATTGCGGTAAAAGTCACATAATATAAAACATATTATTCTGACCATGTTTAACTGTACACTTCAGTGGCAGTAAGCACGTTCACGTTGTGCAACTCTCACCATCATCCGTCTCCCAAATTTTTCACCTTCCTAAACTGAAACTCTGCCCCCTTTAAACACTAACTCCCCATTCCCCCTCCGCCCCCCCCCCCCCCCCCCCCCCGCTCTCCCCAGCCCCCGGCACCTACCAGTGTACTTTCTGACACCATGATTTTGACTATTGTACGTACCTCATATAAATGGAATCAAACAATATTTGTCTGCACCTAGTGTATATTGGAATGCATTTTTTTTTTTTTTTTTTTTGTGGTACGCGGGCCTCTCACTGCTGTGGCCTCTCCTATTGCGGAGCACAGGCTCCGGACGCGCAGGCTCAGCGGCCATGGCTCACGGGCCCAGCCGCTCCACGGCATGTGGGATCTTGCCAGACCGGCGCACGAACCCGTGTCCCCTGCATCGGCAGGCGGACTCTCAACCACTGCGCCACCAGGGAAGCCCAGAATGCATTTTTAAGGTTAACTTAATATATGTCCTGCAAACAGACTGTACCTTCTCTTTTTTTTCCCCTGTGCTATACAGTAGGCACTCATCAAGATGACTGGTGAGTGCCCCTTGTTTGGTAGTCAAAAGCTCACCAAAAAATCAGATAAATTTTCTTCTTTGGCTCATCAGATTGGCAAAGATTAAAAGAATAATATCTAGCATTAGAAGGCTAGAGAAACAGAGAGTCTTATACACTGTGGGAGAAGACTGTGCTACTGGCTTACTGGAAAGCGATTTTGCAATTAAAGCCAAAACCTTAAAGGTAGTTCATGGTATGTTTTGACTCACTAATTCTGAATGATCTATCTTATGGAAGTATTCAGCCAAGTGAACAAATTTATATACGTAAAGATGTTGACCATAGTATTTATAACAGTGATTATATTAATATAAAATTATATTTACAATTTTCTATTATAAATGATAGAAAAATCCACCAATATAGGATCATTTAAATTATGGTACATACACACAGTGGAATGCCTTGCCACCATCAAAAATGTAAGAAGGACATCATGATATAATATTAGATATGCATACTAATAGTTCACTATTGAAAAGGTAGAAGTGATTTTTTTTAAGCTAGGGGTATTTTGTTTCATTCTAATCTGAGTGAACCACACATGGGTGTATTTTTTCCTCTGCATCCACAGCCTCCCAGGAGAGCCTAGAGCCCTGGCTCCCTTTCCATCTTGAGGGTCTATTGTTCTGTGTGAAAACCTGAACTTATAAATCAGATATTTGAAGAGTCGAGTCTTTGCTCTGTAAAATAATTCACTGTGGGTTTTCTTTATCTATTTACAAATAGCAAGGGCACCAAGTACATTTTGAATTTCATTTGATTTACACAATTTAGGAAGTAAGAAAGACTTCAGGAACCGATCAAATTCCAGAACTTCAGGGTGTCTCTAGAATCTTTTTTACACAACTTCTCATTGATGACTATCTCTGGATGGATGGATGGATGGATCTCATAGGGATGACGAGTGGGGCTCAGCCATACTAACAATAATAACCACTAGTATGGGGGAAACCTACAGCTTTTCCTCCTGTGAATCTTTCTTTACCACTCAAACAGAACACTTCACTTCTGATGCTTCTGGTCACCAAATGTGTGAAGTTTTTTCCGCACATCAAGCAATTCTCCATGACACCAGCTGAGTGTCCTACAATTTAGTTCAGTTTGGATACTGTTTACTGTTAACTATATCATTGATTTCTGATCTTTTCTTTGTTATTTTCCTTCCTTGCACATGGGGTTTAATTGCTTATCTTTTTCTAACTTTTTAAGATAATTTAGATCATTGAGAAAGTAGATAATCTATTTCAAACTCTTCTCCTTTTACTTACTGAGATATGATTGTCATATAACATTATGGAAGTTGAAGGTGCACAACATGTTGATTTGATACACTTTCTATACTGCAATATGATTACCACTGTAGCATTAGCTAACACTTCTATCACATCACATAATTATTATTTCTTTTTTTGGTGTGAACAATTAAGATCTAGTCTCTTAGCAACTTCGAAGTTTATAATACGTTATTGTTAGCTATAATAACTATGCTGTGGATTAGAACTCCAGGACTTATTTACCCACTAGTTGCCTTAAACAGCATCTCCCCAGTTCTAACCCGTCAGCCTACGCTGTTTTTACAAGTTCAGTTTTTCAGTGTTTCACTTTTAAGTAATATCATACAGTATTTGTCTTTCTCTGTCTGACTTATCTCACTCAGCATAATGCCCTCAAGGTCCATCCATGTCATCTCAAATGGTAGGATTTCTCTCTTTTTTGTGGTTGCAAAATATCCCATTGTGTATATACATCACACTTTCTTTATCCATTCATCTGTTGACAGACACTTAGGTTGCTTTCCTATCTTGGCTATTATATATAATTGCATGAATATAATATTATATTACATATAATAGTGCAGATATCTTTCCAATATCCTGTTTTCATTTCCTTTGGATATATACTAGAAGTGAGATCGCTGGATCATATGGTAGTTCTGTTGTTAATGTTTTGAGGAACTTCCATACTGTTTTCCATAATGGCTGAACCTATGTTCATTCCCACCAACGGTGAATTAGTGTTCCCTTTTCTCTACATTTTTGCTAACACTTGTAGTCTCTTGTCTTCCTGATAAAAGACATTTATCAATGAGCTGATATCAATGAGCTTTGATTTGCATCTTGCTGATGACTAGTAATGTCCAGTATCTTTTCATGTACCTGTTGGCCCTTTGGATGTCTTCGTTGGAAAATGTCTATTTAGGCCCATTTTTAATCAGATTTTTAAAAATTAAAATTTATTTTGAGATAGTTGTAGATTCACCTACGGGTTTTTTGTTGTCATTGAGTTGTATAATGTATAGCGTATAGTGATGATGGTAGTTGAGAATTCTATCAAATAGTGAGAGGTAAAAAAACATGAAAGTTGTGTTAAAATACCCAACTATGATTGTGTATTTCTCTCTTTTTTCTTTTAGTTGTGATCAGTTTTTGCTTCAAGTATTTTAAGCCTTTGTGATTAGGTACATACTCATTTGGGATCGTTATGTGTTAATGAATTGATACTTTCATTATTTAGAAGCGTCCCCTTTTATCTCTGGCAATAATTCTTTATCTTGACATCTACTTTGTTATCAGTATAACCACACCAGCTCTCTTATGCTTAGTTTTTCCATGGTATATCTTTTTCTATCCTTTTGCTTTCAAGTTATCTATGCCTCTGTAGTTAAAATACATCTCTTATAGACAGCATACTGTTGGATCTTGCTCTTTTAATCCAGTTTGACAATACCTGCCTTTTTTTTTTTTTTTTTTTTTTTTTTTTTTTGCGGTACGCGGGCCTCTCACTGTTGTGGCCTCTCCCGTTGCGCAGCACAGGCTCCGGACGCACAGGCTCAGCGGCCATGGCTCACGGGCCCAGCCGCTCCACGGCATGTGGGATCTTCCCGGACCGGGGCACGAACCCGCGTCCCCTGCATCGGCAGGCGGACTCTCAACCACTGCGCCACCAGGGAAGCCCAATACCTGCCTTTTAATTGGAGTGTTCAGTCCATTTTGATTTAATTATTTATATGGCTGGACTTAAGTCTGACTTACTGCTATTTGTTTTCTCTTTGCCACATTTTTTTTTGTTGTTATTCTTCTTCTTTTGGAACTTTCCTAAACTAAGTTAAACTAAGGGCAGATCACCTTGTCAAATCAGGGACTGAAATTATTGGAAGCCTCGGTCCTTGGAAGGCATATTCCATTTCCCATTTACTGTTATTCCTAAGTGGCCTTCCTGTTGTCCAACTAAAAGCCTTGCATATTTTTCAAGGCCCCTTCTCTGTGGAGGATCGTGAACCCATTTTATTTCCCTCTATTCCTATGAGAATCCCAAAAAGCTCTACTCTCAAGCTCAGCTTTGGTTTTGGAATCAACAGTTGAACTGAATAGAAAAGGAGCTCCATTTTCTGGTGTCACTTCCCCTGGCTGTGCCAGACTTTGGTCCTGTAAATTCTCTTTGCCTTGGTAGCTTTCTGATGCATTCAAATACGCATTATTTTGTGTAGGTTTTCTTGTGGTCGTCAGTGGGATAGTTGGTCCTAGTCATTGATGATAGCAAAACGCACCATTAATATTTATAGAGAAACCCACTCAGAAATGTCAAGGCCTTATCTGGAAATCTAGGCTGTGTAATTTACTGCTGTATAATTTGGGTAAGTCATTGCCCTGCCCTGAAATCTGGGTTCCGCTACTGGCCAAACACTCAGAAATATCTGTCCTTCATGTGTTTTGGGGGGCCTTACAGGGGTTCACCTTGAAAAGGAATTGTTTAATATTTTTTCCCTTCCTGTGGAATGAAACTGCTTCATCAGTCGTTATGTAATTAAGTTTCTGAAGCAGTTAAAAATTTTTATTATCTGGAAGTGTCCATTTGATTTAATCACAGTGTGTTAGGCAAATCTTAATTCTGTTCTGTACCCATATCTCTCCACAAATATTATTAGTTTTAATTTTAATTTATTTTAGCATAATAAAGATTTGCCCAAACCGCTAGTGACATTTTCAGGACATAATTTAAAATGTCACCTGTTATCTCATCAGCTTGTGATATTTATGTTGTTTTCTCAGAGTTGGAAGGAGTTACGTGTCATTATTGACTGATTTATAAGAGTTTGATTTAAGGAGACTTACAATGGGAATGTACAAGTAATTAAGTAATTTTTGGTTTCAATCATCCTAATCTAAATATTTATCACGTTATGGACTGAAATTTTTGTTCCTTTTTAATTAAAAAATGGGGGGGGTGTATTATATAAGAAAGCAGTCAGTGAAAATGGAGCCCAGAAGCAGAATGGGAGGAGAGCGGCTGGCTGGGAGGGCGGAGGAAAAGGTTTGAAGAGACTTTGAGGATGCTAAGAGAGGAAATCTTAAAAGTTCTCGTCACAAGAAAAAAATATCCTGTACCTGTGTGACGTGATGGGTGTTAACTAGGCTTACTGTGGTGATCATTTTGCAATATATACAAATATCAAATCATTATGTTGTGTACCTGAAAGTAATATACCTCAGTTTTAGAAAAAAAGAAGAGAAAAATAAAGCAAAACAAAAAAAAGACAAAATTTGTCATGGAAAAAGCAATGGTTTGGAAGTTAGGAGACCTGAATTCTAGTCTCTGGGCTTCTCCTAAACATCTCTGAAGCTTTGGGCAGATCATTTCTGCCAATAGGAAGCTCAGGCTGGTGAGAGTAAGGAGGAAAACAGTTGTCCACAAGACTGGTATCCCAGGGAGGTGGAGTGTCTCTTTCCCCAGCTAACTCTGAGAAGGACTCCCAAAGGAGGGCTCTCTGCTACACGTTCCCAGTAGGTATCCCACGGCTACTGAGTGTACACACTCTAAAATCAATCTACCAGTGACTTCCTATCTCTAATCTTCAGTTTTATATTGATAGGAGTAAGGACATTGAAATCAATCATCTTTAAAGCCCTTTGTAGCCCCTAAAATTTCAAGATTTTGAAAGAGAGTTTTTAAGGTTTAACTCAGCTTTAGAAGCTCTGGCTACCTTATAAAATTGACGCACAATTTTATGTGTTTGAGTGCATTTGTACAGATGTGCATTTTTCTGGGGAGAGGGTTCTTAATGCTGTTACTCAATTCTAAGATGTGCCATGAGCGCAAAAATATCAAGAAGCAAATGGATAATTAATGTAATCATACTAATTCATTTCATTATTATAATCGAACAAGCAACTTATTGACTATCTTTTATGTATTCATATGAACATGTAGATGAATAAGACAATTTAGCCACTAAATCATCAACAACATTGTATGTATTGTTTCTCCTAGAATGTGTTAAATTGGGTCAATGTTAGAAATTCAGGCTTCTAGTCCTACCTGTGGTGCCTGGCTGTGACTCTGACTCTTAGTTTCTTCAAATGGGAAATAGATTTAATCAAGTACATCTTGCTTACTCCTTAGGGGTGCCCATTCAGTTGGTAGACAGATTATACATAGCCCTATGCATTAGGCACCTTGCTAAGTACAAGGGATACAGCCATGAATGACACTGACAACCTGCTCCCATGGAGCATACAGAACAGTTTTTAAGATAATATGGGTTTGATTTTCCTGGGGTAAATATGCTACAGTGTGGGGTTGAAAAGTGGGAAATAGCAATATATGCTCTTATTCACCTCAGATCAGAGCCTGAACAAGTGTCTTCATTTCCCCTCCTTTTCATCTCTCTATATTTAATTGAACCAAGGAAATAAAGAAGCATTTAGACAAACCATGGACACACCATGCTCCCTGAATAAAGAACAGTAACAGAAATGGTAACTTTGAGATTTCTCTAAAAGACAGCCAAGGGAGTTTTGCAAATTGATCTCTGGGCTTTTGGGGATGTCCTGAGATGGACTTCCTAGAGTCTGCTGGGAACTGAAAAGGGTTGAGAGCACATGGTCATACTTCTCACTCAAGATGATAGATTGAGCATGGGGGAGATGCCCTCATTTCAAAAACACATAGAAATAATAAAAATATTTTAAAATATTCACATATAATTAATGAACATTAAAATTAAAAAGTAAATTTATATGTATAACTGAATCACTTTGCTGTACACCAGAAAATAACACAACATTGTAAATCAACTATACTTCAGTTTTTATTTTATTTTATTTTTATTTATTTATTTATTTATTTATTTTTGGGTGTGTTGGGTCTTCATTTCTGTGCGAGGGCTTTCTCTAGTTGTGGCGAGCGGGGGCCACTCTTCATCACGGGGCGTGGGCCTCTCACTGTCGTGGCCTCTCGTTGCGGAGCACAGGCTCCAGACACGCAGGCTCAGCAGTTGTGGCACGCGGGTTCTAGAGCACAGGCTCAGTAGTTGTGGCCATGGGCCTAGTTGCTCCGTGGCATGTGGGATCTTCCCAGACCAGGGTCGAACCCGTGTCCCCTGCATTGGCAGGCAGATTCTCAACCACTGCGCCACCAGGGAAGTCCCAGTTTTTAAAATAAATAATTCTTTTAAAAAAATGTAAGAAGGTAAAATTGAAAAAGAAAGTAAAATTATGTAATAGCATATTAAAATAAGGTAAAGAAATCTCAGCCACATCAGATACCAGGAGACACTGGAGGATCAGCCTCCAAATGTTGAGCATATGTGCCTTTGGTTTGTTTTCAATGATAAAATGATGTTATGGCTTATTTTATACAAATACAAAAACTAACAGGCTCTTCCTTACATCAGATAATTGTGCAACAAGGATAATAAATCATTGTTAAGGTACATGACTTCAGAACATTCTTGGGAAGATTTCCAAAATCCATTGGCTATCTAACATAAAAACAAGCTCTTTATTGAAGAAATCTGTTGATATACTTGATAGGCAGTTTCAAGGAATTCAGTGTATATTAAAAAATAGAAAGAAAGCAATTAGAGGATACGTACTTTTGAAGCTGAAATTCCTTATCTAGCCAACTGTAAGCGAGCGTGAAGGAGCGCTCTATTTCCACAAGCCTTCCAGGTGATTCTCGGGCGCACTGAAGTTTGAGAACCACCAGGCTTGAGCATTCTCTTGGTAGACATCCTAGGAGGGCTTCTCCTTTCTGAACGATTCACTCTTAACTCCTTCCTTCCTGCAAATGTTTGGAATTTGACTCACCTAATCTTTCCCACTTTTGCCAACACCCAGAGTGGGTTATATACCAGGGACAATGTCTTTACCTAAAAGAATGAAATTACAATGGGGCTGAGTTTCAGATACCCATAAGGCAGGTGTGTGTGGGGCACGAGGGGCTGAGCTAAGATGTGGTATTGGGGGAGCTGGGTGGCTTCCAGCAGCTACCTCATTCGATGGGGTGGTGCCTTCTTGTGAAGCAGATCTGGTCCATGGGAATGTGAATCATCCTTATCTTCCCTCAGCCTCAGTCCTCAAGGAGTGGAGGTTCCTCTATCTGAGTGTGTCTGCCTATATGTGTTTAATTATTTCTTTGCTCCAAGACAAAGCTTGAAATGGAATTTGCCATAAACTTATATGAAGGGAATGAGACCCACCTGCTGTTTTTCAAAGGGTTTATTTTTAGTCTCTTCAGCGGTTGCCCCACAGAAGCTCTTTAAGGAAGATCTTTTCTTCCTGCTAATTCAAGTGTTGACTGTTTTCTCTAGGTCTGAGTCCAGTTTCCTGACTGAAGGACTTTTGTCAGTTATAAAGTGTTTATTTTTCCCTTTGGGTAAAAGGAAAGAAAAATGCAAGTTTCTATCAGTCACCAGTAGAGAAGTAGCTGGAAGTTTTGCTCTTCAGTCCTAGCAGACTTGTCTTATCATGGTCCCATTATTGTCCCAGAGCCCAGAACTAAGAGGGGTGGGTAGAAGGTGGTCTGGGAGCCTGCAGAATCACTGATACCTCTCAGACTCAGCCTCAGGTTAGAAACTACCTTATTCATCTTTGGGTCTCCAGCTCTGAGCACAGGGATGATGGTGCTGACCAGGAAATGCCTTTCGGATACAAGAATGGATGAATGAATGAATGAATACATTTAAAATTTTCTAGTTGGATTGGTTTCTATGTATCCTGACACCTACGGCAAAAAGTCAGTCCCTTGATCCCGAGTTGCAAATATATAGACAGTATCCTACAGTATACAGAGCACTCCCACACTCACTGTTTGTGATCGAGGTCCCCAGGGGCACTCTGAAGCTTGGGGGAAAAGCGCCTCCCAGCTCCACTCTGGTTGAAGAGCCTGAGTCTTGGGGACATTTAAGGACATATATTCAGAAAGCAGCTGAATCAAGACCAAAAATCCATCTCTGTAGAATCTCCCGTCAGTTAGGTGAGTAAGAGAGCAAATTGTATCTTCAACCATGCTTGCTCAAAAGGTAGCAAATGCTACTGAAATGGAGAGCATAACATTAAATCACACTTTCAAGTCAGCAAAGATATTTGGGAATAGGATAGGGAAGGAATAGGATGATATAGTCTGTTTTGAGAGAATCCAGAGAAGTACTTAAGTTGATTACAATTGAGAAGGGGAGAGTTGTGGAATAGATACTTCTTAAAATTTGCAATACTACCATAATCCAAAGGTCATCCAGGGTAAACTTGGAATATGTTTTTCATTTTCCTTACTCATCTTTCCGCATCAATTGATAAATACTTCCAGAGTATACACCCCATCTAGTGTACAGGAGAAAATGATCTCATTTTAAAAATGGGTTTTATTATATAAATTACTGATCTTTTCTTATTCTTTTTGTTTAACTATAATTTAGTGGGTTTTTTTTTTTCTGATTACCATGTTACAGATGTTTACTTTAGAAAGTTGGGGAAAAAAATAGAAAAGCATTAAAGAACTTAAAGATCACCAGTAGTCCCACCATGGAGAGCATTTTTTTTTTTTTGTAATTCTATTTTTAGGTATTTATTTTATTTTATTTTACTGGAGTATCGTTGATTTACAATGTTGTGCCAATCTCTGCTGTACAGCAGAGTGACTCAGTTATACACATAAATGCATTCTTTTTTTAATATTCCTTTCTATTTTGGTTTATCCCAGACTGGATATAGTTCATTGTGCTATACAGTAGGATCTTGTTGTTTATCCATTCTAAATGTAATAGTTCTGAGAGGAGTACTTTTGAAATTGAGGGTAACCATTAGTTAGATCCATTAAACTTGTAACCTGCCATCACTGATCAAGCGCGCTTTTACTATTGCTGCAAAAAACCGCGTGCCCTCCAAGTGTCACGTAGCCTAAACCACAAGATGTTTGCCCTAGTTGCTTTTCAGGAACTTGTAGTCAGTTGGAGCTTGAGCTGGTAAGATTGGTTAGGACCACTGACCTTCCAACGGGGCATGCATGAATGTCCACTTGGTGACCTTTTGACCTCAGAGGACCAAAAACTCTACCCTCAGAACATGTTAATGCACCCATTTGCTGAACACGAGTCCCATGAAAAAGCATGTAACTTAGCTACACCTGCGCAGAATGGCGATTACCTCACCTTTTCCTTGTCCCCAATCACTGTTCCCCTTGCTCCCCATGCCTCAGATTTACCCATAAATGTCCCAAGCCCCTCACCTTCCGGGAGGTGGATCTGAGACTAGTTCTCCCATCTCCTGGCTTAGCTGCCTTGTGAATAAATCCTTTTCTCTGCTGCAAACCTTGGTGTCTCAGCGTTTGGCTTGCTGCACGTCTGGGCAAACGAACCTAGTTCGGTAACACTGTTAAGGTGGTGGTGTATCTACCTCCCAGATTTTATCCTCTCACCCACATCCCATCCACTAACGGCCCCAGTTCTCATCAGCCTAGGGGGAGCCCTGGAGCCACTGTAGGAAGAAACCCATCTTTCCTTCTCTCCACATTGTAGTTCCCTCTTGAGAGAGGACATATTTGCTAAGGCTTGAGGAAAGTGCAAGGTGACCAACTTGTGTTCTGATTCATCAAGGACTTTCCGGTGTTAGTCTTGAAAGCCCCACATCTCAGGAATGCTTCAGCCCAGGCAAACTGGGATGGTGGGTTTCTCTCTGTCTCCTCCTCCCACCCCATGAGCAGACAGGAAGAGCATGGACTCCTCCACTGGAGGGCTGGTGAGAGGCTAGGCATTCGGCAGCCACGCTGCTCTGCTGGGCAAGGTCAGGGCGCTCATTCACGGCAGCGCTCTTGCCTCTTGTTGCATCTGTGCCCAGGCACAGGCAGCCTCGTGAGCTCACCATTCTCTGGCAAGAGGTAGATTGGTTAATAAGTTCATCCTACCGTACTGGCCCATCTACCTTCCATGCAGGGCAGGGCAGGGGGATGATTTGCTGGAAAACCACGACGGTAAGCAAGTTACGGGGACCTTGCTGTTATTGATGAAACTGATTCTCTTGTCCCTATTTGGCCCCTGTGTCTATTGTCAACTGGCTACAGCCCAGAGGGAAGGGGAATGAGTAACGTGTGGTCCCAATCTCCAGCACAGCGGTGTGCCCTGATGGACACACCCCTCGAAAGTAATGAGAAGACTCAGGTTTGGGGTGTGGACGCTAGGCTGGGCTTCAGAATAAGTTGGCTCATTGTATTATGACCTACAGCTAGTATTTCTGAGCACGAACTGGGTGCTTTGTACAATGGAAAATGGGAAATATGAGAAAGATTTTTCTTTGCAGGAGAAGCCAGTTGGAAAATGAGTGTATTGAGTTAATGACTTGTGACTTTTACAACCAGCTGGTGGATTTTCTAAGGGCAGGCAGGGTGTGGCTGGAGTTGGCAGCTCTAGTTCACTGAAGGCTGAATCAGGTTCGGAGATGAGGTGTCTAACTACACCCAGCCTCGGCAATTGTGAGACAGGTGTGTCAGTCTTTACTCTCTTCACCTACTTGCCCTTCTTTGGCATTGTTGGCCCCCCCCATTCCCCTCTTACCCCACTCCTTAGACACCAAATACCATTTTTCAGGAGCTCTCTCATGTTTGAACAACTCTTCTCATCAAAATTGATGCAATCTTGGCAGCTTCTTACAAAACTAAACATACTCTTACTATATGATCCAGCAATCATATTCCTTGGTATTTATCCCCCAAAGCTGAAAACTTATGTCCACGTAAAACCCCACACACAGAAGTTTATACCAGCTTTATTTGTAATTGCCCAAACTTGGAAGCAACCAAGATGTCCCTCAGTAGGTGAGTGGATAAATAGACTGGGGTACATCCAGATAATGGAATATTATTCACTGCTGAAAAGAAGTGAGCTATCAAGCCATGAAAAGACAGAGGAAACTTAAATTCATGTTACTGAGTGGAGGAAGGAAGTCAGTCTGAAAAGACTGCATACTGTATGATTCCTGCTATATGACATTCTGGGAAAGGCAAAACTCTGGAGACATTAAAAAGAGCAGTGGTGGGCTTCCCTGGTGGCGCAGTGGTTGAGAGTCCGCCTGCCGATGCAGGGGACATGGGTTCGTGCCCCGGTCTGGGAAGATCCCACATGCCGCGGAGCGGCTGGGCCCGTGAGCCATGGCCGCTGAGCCTGCGCATCCGGAGCCTGTGCAAAAAAAAAAAAAAAAAAAAAAAATAATTGGCTGAAAGCTAATTTTCTAAAAGCCAATTCACCAACTGACCAAGTCACTGAATTATTGAGGGGTTTTTTTTCACATTAAAAAAAAAGTGCTTGTTGTTTATTTATTTATTGGCTGCATGCACGGCTTGTGGGATCTTAGTTCCCCGGCCAGGGATCGAACCCGGACCCTTAGCAGTGAAAGTGCAGAGTCCTAACCACTGGGCCATCAGGGAATTTCCCTGAATTATTGAGTTTTTACAAAGCTTTAGCTTCACCCTTGCTCCTGCCCCTGCTCTGGCCTCTGCTTCTGTGTGATTGGTGCTGATGGAGGGGAGAGAGTTGTTCTTATATGTGAGTTACCATCATACATATTTGGATGTGAACTTCTGCTTCTGCTCCCAAATCTGGCCAGACCCTTCCTCTTGCTCTGCCTTTCCTCTACCAATTTTTACTCAAATGGGTGCATTTTTCCTTAAAAGCAATTTAATAGCATCTCTAATTTTGAAGACACGTGCCTTGCCATTCTGCATCATTAAGGATTGCTATTGACTGTAAGCCACAGAAAATCTATCAGGTTAGGGGTCGTTTTTTTCCCATGTAATGGCAAGTCTGAAGGGCACCAGTGCAGAGCTAAAGGCTCCTTCATGCTTTGTGATGCACTATCATTGATCTTGGCTTCCATCCTCATGTGGAGAGATGACTGCTGCAACTCCAAGCATCACTTCTATATTCCAGAAAGGAATCAGGGGATTAGATAAAAGAAAAGAACTGTGTCCCCCTTTTGTCAGGTGAACCAGAACAATTCAAAACCTCCAGCCAGTGGACTTCTACTTTTTTTTTTTTTTTTTTTTTTTTTTGCGGTACGTGGGCCTCTCACTGTTGTGGCCTCTCCCGTTGCGGAGCACAGGCTCTGGACACGCAGGCTCAGCGGCCATGGCTCATGGGCCCAGCCGCTCCGCGGCATGTGGGATCTTCCCAGACCGGGGCATGAACCAGTGTCCCCTGCATCGGCAGGCAGACTCTCAACCACTGTACCACCAGGGAAGCCCCAGTGGACTTCTTAATGTCTGTCACTGGCCAACATTTGTCCCATGGCCACCCTAGTCTCTGCTTCTGTCCGTATATCTGTTCCTGCCCTGCTGGAGGTGAAATGATGATGGGTAAACTGTCCTAGGCCTGGTTTAAGGTTTTATTTAAAAGCTTCTGGGTCTGAGTAATCGAATTAGACTTTTTAGGAGGCTGAGTTTCTATAAATCAAACTGGGTCAAGAGAATCCCGACTTTGGGGTTATTACTGTTACCATCATCACATTTCTATACATCCGTCAATAGGACCTAAGAAAACTCAGTATGCAGAGGTGAATAAGGCACGATGACAAGTACATATTGATTGCAGGGCCAGATAAAATGTGTCTGGATCATAGGAGGGGTCCAAACAAAGTATACCGGGGTTTGGCAGAAGGAAAGGTGGGGAGGACCAAATGAGCAGAGCCTCATGTACTTCTGAGCGCGTTGTAAACTGACACTAATGCAAATTGACTTCTACTTTGTGGCCACTGTTGCTGCCTCTACATGCCTGGATCCTAACTGCTAAAACTCCAGCCGAGCTTCCTGAGTCAAAGGAAGTAGAGGGCCACCTGGGTGTTTCCTAAGAGCCCCAGGTGGAATCTTAGGAGCTGTAATTGGTTCTGGTGAAGGAGCTCAGGAAAGCCATAAAAATGATTCACCACAATCTGAATCGTGTTGTTTTACTGAAAATCACTTGGCTTACAGTTAGCAAGCGGTTTCATTAAATCATCATAAACATCACAAAGACTGGTACAGGCAGAAAATTAGATAATTCTTTAGGGAGAACACAGTCTATATCCAGTATATTATAATGTAATTATGCAGCCAGCAGAAATTCTCTCTACTGTGTATTAGAAGGAGTGAAAACAACGTCAAAAACACCACCACATATGTTGACCTTCTAATAGCTACTCATGACATCATCCACATTTGTAATTCTAGTGCTATAGAAATCTGCTGAAATTCTAAAGCCACGGTTAAGATTTCCCAGGCAGACACCTGGTTTGGAATAAAATAGCACCAGACTCCCCAGCAAAGTCCCTGTGTTCTACATGTGTGTTGACATCTCTAATTGCAGGTTAAAAAAGAAAAAAAAAAACAACTGGAATAAGGAGAGAAGATGGTTTAAAACCAAACAGAACTTCATTGTAATTAGCTATGGAGTCCTAATTTTTTGATCTGTAAATTGCAAATAATCATACCCAAATGTGGAAAGCATTACTACTATTCACCAACATCTGGTTCTCCTCTGCCTCTGGGTACAGGGTGGGGGGATTATAGTTCCCTGCTCCTTTGAATTTGGGCATGTCCACGTGACTCATTTTGGCCAATGAGGTGTGAGTGGCAGTGTCATGTGTTACTTCTTATGGAAGGCAGTGTTGGAGTCTCATTGCCCTGTTTTCCTGGCCGCATATTGTGGAGTTAGTGTTGATATGGAGGGTCCATATGACCAAAGCAGCCTAGGATCCCGGGCAACATGTGGAGAGTTGTTCAGACCCAAAGCCAAATCTGTGAGTGAGAAAAATTATTAAGATCAACCTCAGAGATGTGGGAGGTTGTTTGCTACTATAATATATCCTAGGTTATCTTGATCATAGACTCTTCATAGGGTCATCATATGGATTAAAGAAGATTATCTATGAAAATATCTAGTTTCCAGCTGCAACAAAGAGCTGCTACTGTTAGTATTATGTATTAATGAAGCACAGAGAAACACTTAAAAGGTGAGGTTTGGGCTTCCCTGGTGGTGCAGTGGTTGAGAGTCCGCCTGCCAATGCAGGGGACATGGGTTCGTGCCCTGGTCCGGGAAGATCCCACATGCCACGGAGTGGTTGGGCCCGTGAGCCATGGCCGCTGAGCCTGCGCGTCTGGAGCCTGTGCTCCGCAACGGGAGAGGCCACAACAGTGAGAGGCCCGCGTCCCGCAAAAAAAAAAAAAAAAAAAGGGTGAGGTTTTCAACAAATGGTGCTGGGAAAACTGACTACATGCAAAAGCATGAAGTTGGACCCTTACCTAACATCATATACAAAAATTAATTCAGAATGTTTCAGAGTCCCAAACATAAGAACTAAAACTATAAAACTCTTAGAAGAAAATGTAAGATAAAAGCTTCATGACATTGATAATGATTTCTTTGATATAACATCAAAGGCACAGGCAAAAAAAGAAATGATAGACAAATTGGACTTCATCAAAATTTTAAAAATTTGTGTGTCAAAAGACACTATCAACAGAGTAAAAAAGCAAGCCACAGAGAGAAAATATTTGCAAATCACATCTCTGGTAAAGTATTAATGTTTACCTTCTGTTACCAAGCAGGAAAGAGAAAATAGATATTTGGTAAGTAGCTAGCAGTTTCTGGGATGGTTGAGTGCCTCTACCCTGCCTGTTTCTTCACATAATTTCCAAATCTAAGTTCTATGAGTTCTATGCCTGGTTTATAAAGAGCTCAGTTAAATGTCTGCATTCCAGAAGTTGTTTTCTGCATTAGGGTGGGGGGATTTCTACTGTAAGAAGTGGCAAAATGAGAAAAGAAAATTGAAAATATCTGTGGAGAGCATGGATGAGAGATGCCAGCTACATTCTCTAGCCATCAAACACAGTGGTTCAATTAAAAAGAGAGGCTCAAACATGCATCCACACTGTTGTGTGTAAGATACTTGAAAGGTTTTAGGGGACCTGGATGGACCCCTAGGACATGGATGGACCTTAAAAAAATCTCTGAGGAATTTTCTGACTGGAGGCGGCCCCACCCACTTTAAATCAATCATTAGGCAGCTGCTTATAAAGGAGAGAGCAGGAGGGCAGGGGCGGGGCGTGCGGCAGGAGGGAGGAGTCTGGGCTTGGATCTTAGATCTGTTACAAATGAGCTGGGCGATCTTGGAAGTCCCTGCAGCTGTTTCCTGTCTACAATGTGAGGCTGTTGAGAAAAATCAGTGAGAAGATACATGTATTACTTTGTAATCTATAACAGCACACAGCAAACATTAGTTGTTACTTAAATAATAAGCTCTCACTAATTTGGATACTATGACATAGAAGACAGTATATTAGACATTTTATAATCCTCTACCTCTATCCCCAGTAGAGGTCCACTACCCACAACCACAAATGCCCAAACACAGACAATCCTAATAAGATGGGTATTAGCTTCATTTTACAGATCAGAAAGACAGGATTCACAGCTGTTGAGTAACTTGCTCAAGGTCACACAGCTAGTGTCTACACCCAAGTTTCAGTGCTTTTATCTCAGTCTCCAAAACCCATTTTTCTTTCCACTAGTACAACAATTCAGTGAAAAATAGAGAGTGCTCTTTTCTCAGATTGCCCTTTATACACTAGGGAGAGGAGAGACACAGGTTTTCTCCTGAATTGGAAGGAACTACTGCTGTGTTAAAGGAAAGCTGAATTTAAGAGGCTTATTTGGAAACTCCTGAGGCAGAAATGTGAGAGGAAGTGGCAGGGTCTTTTCATAACCAGCTCCCAACACACCTCATCCATTGTGCTTGAGAGGATTTTAATGAGTCAGGGAGGGACTGAACGATCCTTCCTTTTTTTCCTGAGTCAATTGTTGCTTGAGAGGCTGAACAACAAATGGAAACATCTTGTTCCAGAGAGAAAAGCGTCTGTGGAGCCTCCTTACTTCATATACCATAATCATCCCACCGACTTTCAAAGCTCTGCTGAAGTGGCTTTCAGGGTGGGCTGAATTAAAATGCTGGAGTGATATTCGATGTAGTAGATAGAATAATGCTTCCCCTTGCTAAAAAATTCCATGTACTAATCCCTAGAACCTGTGCATATGTTACTTTACATGGCAGTAGGGTCTTTGCAGATGCGATAGTTAAGGACCTTGAGGTAGGGAGATTATCTGGGTGGGTCCAATGTACCCACTTGGGTCCGTAAAAGCAAGACATTTCTGGCTATAGTCAGAGAGAGGTGTGACCACAAAAGAAAGGCACAGAGGGATGTAAACTTGCTGGCTTTGAAGATGGAGGAAGGGGCCACAAGCCAAGGAATGCAGAGCCTCTAGAAACTGGAAAAGGCAAAAAAACAGATCCTCCCCTAGGGCTTCCAGGAGGGAAGGTAGGTCTGATGATATCTTGATTTTAGCTCAGTGAGGTCCGTGATGAACTTCTGACCTACAGAATTGTATGATAAATTTGTGTTGTTTTAATCCACTGGGCTTGTTGTAGTCTGTTACAGAATCAATACAAAATAAATACACTTGGGAGTATTATTGGTTGAAAGTTTCTTAGTCCATGTGCCAGAACATTTCTAAAACATGGGTCTGATCATCTTTCCTCACTTCTAGATACAACTAGACTCCAAATACTGCTGATTCCACCTGTAGAAATGATACTTATGACAGTAGCTACTATCCTTTGAGGACTGGCTTCATGCCAGGCACAGGCTACACATTTTACATACTTTTTCTACAATCTACACGACTCTTGCTAAGTAGGTAATAATTCCTTTTTTTCAGATGAAAAATCAAGACTCAGAGATTGTGACCTGCCCAGGTAGAAATGACACAGCCAGGATTCAAATTTCCCTGTCCTCTCTGGCAGGCATCTTGGGTGCCAGAGATGGGGGTGAAGGTTGGGGAACCTCAGCAATGTTCCAGAGTCTGCTCTTCCTCTCCATCTCCATGGCCATGGCCCTGACACAGGTCCTCATCTCCCACCAGGGTTTTGACTACTGCTTCCTAAAATGTCCCCAGCCTCTGGATCTCATCTTCATCAATCCATCATGCACTGCAGGCAGAGCAACTTCTCCAATACCTAGACTGGTTCTTGCCACTTCTCTGTTTAAATTCTTCCGGGGGTCCCCACTTTCTGCTGCATAAAGTCCAACCTTCTTGGCTTGGCATTCAAAGCCATTCATAATCTGACTCTGAGTACAGTCCATCCCACTCCATGCTACAGACCCACCAACGCTCATTTTGCCCCAGAATATGCCATGGCCTTTTCATCACAGTATATATGAACTTCCTTATGTGATAGACAAGGAAAGTATAGATCAGAGATGTGAAGTTAGCTGCCTTAGGTCACACAGCTTGTATAAAGTAGAGTCAATACTAGACCCCCAATTCCCCATTAGACCACCCTGGAGCCTTAGAGAGATCATCTCTGATCCCTCCTCTTCCCTCCTCTGCCACAATTACTGAGTGAAAATAATCATCCTCTCTTGTGGGAAGGACTGCAGTACCTCCAGTCTGTTCTCCATGTGGAATAAAAATCTAGTCATTCTTTTCTACTGCTTAAAAATCCTTTGCTATCCACTGCCCTTAAAATGAAGACTGAAGCCGTTAAGGGTGTGGGCCCTTAGATGACCTTCCAGCCCCATCTCAGGGTCCTTTGCCTCTCACTTGGTACCCACCGTCTTTTAGACCACTTCATGTGCCTCACTCCCTCCCGCCTCAGGGCCTTTGCACATGCTATTTTCCTCTGTCTAGCGTGCTCTTCTTCCTCTCCATCTTTCTTCCTTATCTTTTATCTCCCTTCAGTCATTACTTCCCTAGGAAGCCTTCCTGATGGCCAGACTGGCTACGGGTCCTCCTTTAGATGGTCTTTCTGCTCCCAGTACTTTGCCCCTATTCGATCCATCAGTCTGTATTTATCTGTGTGTGATTATTTGATTAATATCTTCTGTCTATCAAACCCTATGCTCCTTTAGAGCAAAGATTTAGTTTATCTGACTGTGTACTTTTGAGACCCTAGAGTTAATCACAGCAGTTGGAACAAGGATGGAACTCAATAATTAGCTGTTGAGTGAATACATTCCCCAGCTGTGAAGTCAATCCCAATTTCCACTTATGTGTATTTCTGAGGGAAAAGAGCAAGAAAGGCACCGTTTCAACTACTGGAGACACAGAATTGGATATCATGTCCTGTGAGTTGCTTGGTGTTGTTGCTGGTATTAATTATGTTTTGCTTAGTTGGTTTGGGAGGAAAGATTCAAATGTTGTTAACAAAACAAAACCAAACCAAACCACTCTGGACCAAATTTAAGCAGCAAGAACAACTCTAATCCGTCAAATGAATAGATTTAAATTAATCCCCTTTAAGGACACAAGTAGGGACTCATGACAACTTCTTGGGAAATGGGTTTTCTGCTTCAAAATCTTTTTAATTCTTAAGCATAGTATCTTTAGGGTCAGGGCTGCACAATTAGGCCTAGAACATTATTTTATTTTTTTATACACAGGACAGGCCATGAGCAATAACCCATGTGTAGAACACCAGACAGAGCTGATTCCTAAATTATGCTTGCTTACCCCTTCTCCTGGCACATTTCTTATGATACCATCTGATCTGAAAGTGTTTCAAATACTTTTGCTAAAGGCTTTTCAGCATTCCAACATCTTTTGACATAAAAGTAGATTTGATGAGCTCTATTTAACTTAGAAGAATTTTCAATGTTTAGCTTGTATTTATTGTGGATTTGAACAATGTGCATTGTTTTGTTGACCTGACTTGTCGTTTTACTGTCCAGAATCCAGAAGAAAGTATAATACCTTCCTTCCAAATCTGTCCTAAAGTGATGCTGTTCTTTTCCTTTTCAACGTCACCATAAATGTATGTTGTGCTTTTTCCTAAACCTCATCCATGAAACACATTCCTTACTTAGTGCTCTAGAAAATAATTTTCCTAAGTCAATTTGAGGTCACCATTGATTACTATGGGGTAAAGGAGCCATTATTTCATCCTGCCCATGGACAAAACCATGACTTAAGGCTTTTAAATTGGAAAGGTAGTGGCAAGGGTTGGGGTAGGGCAGGACTGCTCCTCTCCCATCTCCTCCAAGAAGAGCTGATCGGTCCTTAGACATAGGGAGTGGCTCTTGGGCCCTCTGGGTTTATCCTCTTAGCAGCCTGCACAGTGCCTGCACAGAGCATACATTCTTATGCATTTACAGATGAGGAAGAAGGGAGGAGTAGTAGAAAGGGAAGGTCTGGGTCCTCCATGACCCTCTACGACGAGCCCACAACGATCCTTTGGCTGATGGCTCCCGGCAAGGTGTAGATGAAGAGGGCCAGGAAGATGATGAGGACAATCAGAATGAAACCGATGATGATGTACTTCTTGTAATTCCTCCAGATGAGGTGGTACAGGCACTTGAAGGGGGTCACAAACCAGGAGAAGGAGGTGTCTGGGCGCCTGAGAAGGAAGCAAGAGAAGATCAGGGAAGGGGCCATGTTGTCAACACATAGGAGTCTCAAGACCTCAGGAAGGATTTCTGACTCCCCATCTCCAGGGGCCCACAAAGAGAGGCCCGAGAACGGGCGAAGACCATGTTGCCTTGAAGCAGAAGCAAGCTAACATTTTGGGTGATAATGATTCCTCATCATTTTAAAAGTTGGTCTGGAGGAGGGCAAGAGTTTGGTTAGGACCCAGCCAGAGAACTGAGGGCCCTCTGTCTGTCCCACCCTGACCAGCTCAAGCCCTACCTCTTCCATGAAGCCCTTCCTGACTACCCCAGTCCACAATAATTCCCCTCATTCTGAATTCCTACCTCACTCATGGCTTGACTTACCCACTTTTTGAACCTAGCATATGTCTTCCACACTCTGATGGCTGTCTTAGGGACCTGTGTGTTCTCTCTAAACAGACTGAAAGCTTCTGGAAGGCAGAAAGCTTCTGGAAGGCAGAAATATCTTATATTTCTTTGGTGTTCTTCAAAGTTTTTTTTTTTTTAGTAGGTACACATTATAGGAGTTTAATAAGTAATTTTGAATTAATGAAGCACCAGTTATGTTCCTGACACTATGATAGATGAAAGGTAGGTAGAGAGAAGGGACCACCTACTCATCAAGAGACACTTGGGAGTCCAGGGAGGGGTAGGACAAATACAATTTGAAAGAGTATTTTGTGTACACATTTCATATCTATATATGTTTACTTTTTAATTGATATATAACCATGGTTTCAATTGAATAGGGTGACACTTGCTGCTAGTAATTCTACTTCTGGAAATTTATTTTAAGGTGATAATTTATAAAGGGGAAACATTTTTATCATATTATAATAATGGAAAAAAGGTAGAAGTAAATTAAACATTCAGTTACGGGGTGGCAACCAACTCAATTATGGGTATCAAGTCTATGGACTATTCCACAGCCATTTAAAAATCCTAATTATGACAACTATGGCAACAAAGCAAAAATTTTCAGCAAAGGATAAGTGAAATATGAAGATAATTTGGTATGCATAATTAGAGAAATAGTAGAAAAAAAATTCATGTGAAACTTATATTCCCATGAAAAAAACAGCAGAAAAAAACATATGAAATTATTCTAGAAGTGCTTATGTGGTAGTTCTATGGAAAAGTGTCCTGTCCATTTGCCAAACACTCTATAATGTTTTTGGAATATTTTTCAATTATAGAAACAAAAAGTTACACTGATTGGATGGTACCTATTAACTCCTCACTTCTCCCAGCGGGATGCTCTAGAGAAATGTTTTCATCCTCTGATATGGGGACCTCAGAGGGTCCTTCCCATTTCTGATGTCCCCATCCCCACCCCGTGACTTCACTCACTTGGGCTTGGCCAGGGGCTCTGGCTCCTTTCGGGCTTTTCCAACAGGATTTTTCTCAGCTTCTTCTGCCGTAACGAGGTGGAACTCAGCTTCAACCTTGCCCTGCACAAAGACAAACTCTCAGTTTCTAGTCACAAAGAACTTCTGGGGGCAACGCCGACCTTCTAGAAGAAGTGTTATCATGTGGGAGAATGTCAGGAAGGATTTTGACTATCCTGCTGCTTTATTTTGAGGAAATATTATCTTTTCGGCCCTGGGAGAAGCCATTTTTATGACCGACAATAAAAGCCCTGGCACGACGTTACTCTTGAGCTTTGTGAGAAGAGGGGTGTCCCACGTGTACACATAGACACACAAATGCTCAGTCACAGGGACTATTTCACTTGTAATCATTCAATATCTGCAGAAGTAATATGAATTACAGAAAGTAAGAATTAAAAGGGGGACTAATTACTTGAGTGGCAGAACCCTTTTGAATCTGCTACCCTCTTTCTTCTCTGTCATCCTTCCTTGTTTCTGTTGTCCCCCCTAAGTGTTCTAGAATTACCCTTTTATTCTAGCACTCTCTCTCCCCTTCTCTTCCCTCAGTAAGAAACAGCCTCTTGGGTTTGAAAATTATGAGTCATATGCTTCTTCAGAGCATTGTGCCAAAGACAGTGGCAGAGATGTAAGTCTTGGGTTATCAAAGGATGAGACAGGATGTCTGCAAAAGGTAGGAGTTATTCTTTCTTGTTCGTTCATTACTTTTGGGGACCCCCTGGATGCCAGGCACTGTTCTAGGCCCTGGGGACTTAATGATTAAGAAAAATAGGACCCTTGATCTCCTGGAGCTCCCGTTCTTGGTGGAGGGGACCCTCTCTCCTGCCTCCTTTGGTTTTGTGGATCAAAATTCAAGGTGATAGGAGGGACACAGACGTGGCTGGAGACTGCAGCATCACCAAAGTATTTTAGCCCCTATGATTGCTGTTAAACCTTGTCTTTTTGAATCCCATGTGGATGGGGTATTACCTGACTTCAGAGGCATGGTTGATTTCCCACCCCAGTAAAAAGGTCTAAGATTCTGATGAACCAATGGTCTTGTGTTAATTTACCTATACTCTCTGAAAAAGCCAGGGCTTTTTTTTTTTTTTTTTTTTTTTTTGCGGTACACAGGCCACTGTTGTGGCCTCTCCTATTGCGGAGCACAGGCTCGGGACACACAGGCTCAGTGGCCATGGCTCACGGGCCCAGCCGCTCTGCGGCATGTGGGATCTTCCCGGACCAGGGCACAAACCCACGTCCCCTGCATTGGCAGGTGGACTCTCAACCACTGCGCCACCAGGGAATCCCATGCCAGGGCTTCTTAACAAGCAAGTTTAGTTGCTGGAAGCCGTGAAAATGTAATCATGGGAGAAATTAGAGAAAAGTAGAGTATTTGGGGTGAGTTTGAAGCTGGAGAAGAGAGGCAGAGTCATGGTTGTCTGAATCAGTAAAGAAGCACAGTGGGCTTTTATTACAAGTGAAGTCATGAGTTCAGCTGTAGGTGATCTCATCCATTCTTTAGACTAGTACCATGACCCGACTCAGAAGGCATTAAATTCCTATGATCCAGAAATATTCCTTTAAAATATGTATATATGTGCTCTCTCGTTCCCATTGAGAAATTCTGGCTCCATTGGCAATGACTTGCACATAAGGCACTCAGGAAGTATTTGAAAACCAGGAAAGAAAGAATATAAAGCTTCTATCCATTCTATCACATCTATCAACAGTAGAGCGATAGTAATATAACTCTAACTGTAATTGCAATGCTTTATTGAGTGCCTGTTTTGTCCCAGGTTTGTTCTTTTTATCTATCATCTATCTATCTATCTATCTACCTATATCTATCATCTATTTATTACAGTGACTAGCAAAGTAGGTCTCCTTTATATTGATAGAGAAATGAAGCCATAAAAGTCAAATAACTTTCCCAAGGTCACACAGGCAATAAGTTAACCAACTGGAATTTGAACCAAGGTCTGTAAGATTCCAAAGCTCATGCTCTTTCCATTATAGCAGGCTGCCTCCCAACTGCCAGATAATTGGACTAGAAGTTTTATGAGGACCTTCCCAGCTCTAACGTGAGATGATTCTATGACTGTCTTCATCATGGCCACCTAAAAGCATCTGTCTTCTTGGGTCTTAGTTTCCTCATCTATCAAATGGCCAGAGGCTCTTTAAAGCAACTTGGCTCTAACTTCTAGGTTTCATGAAAGGCAGAGTTAGAGCCCACGGTGCCCCTGTAAGATTTCACAGCTGGAAGAAACCCAAGAAGCCAGCCCAGAACTCATGGCAGAGGGGCTTCCAATCTGCCAAAAGGGTTTATTTCCGGATGTTTTCCAGAGATGATCTGAGCGCCACTGAGCAATATATTTATACGCTGGGAGCCTCATCCAACTCCTCGATACTTGATAGAGCTTAAGAGTCACTAACCAATTGCTGGGCTCCAAAACGTTTGAAAGAGAGGACAAAAATCAACAGAGAACAAGTTAGGACTAGAGTGAAAGGATCATAGGTATGTTCATTGCCTAACAATAAGCTCAGCCAGAGTGCTGTATAACTTGCATGGTGGTATGTGAAGACATTATTCCATTTAAACCATTTGACAGCCTGGCAAAACAAATGACATTTTTATTCCCATTTTACAGCCCAGGAAACGAAGGCTTGATGATGTTTGCTAACTTGTGTTATAAAACTAAGATTTGTACCCAGGTCCTCTGATACCAAGTCCCATCCTCTGCTATTTTATGTGTCCAAGTGGCTCCTTTTTGTGGAAAAAAGCAGCAGCCTATTTAACAGTGACTCAATATACCTTTTCTGAAATGTTCAAGAGGGGCCTCATAGTCATTGCCATGGCTCCAGCATTAGAATGTATTTTTGATGTTTCAAATAAAATGTTGAAAAACACACTTGCTATATAGAAACACTGTTGCACAAAAGAAGCCAAACACAAAAGAATACACGGATGTGTGATTTCATTTAGCTAAAGAAGGAAATAGACATGATCAAATGATGAGGTTAGAGGTCAGGAGAGTGGTCAGGACAGGGGCAGGAGGGGTCTGGGTCACTGGAGAGGTTCTGCTTCTTCATCTAGGTGCCGATAGGAGTGTTCAGTGCGTGGAAATTCATGATTGGCGCACTCTTCTGTAAGGTATACTACTCGTTTCTGTATGTAAGTATATTATATTTTAATAAATTGGTTTTAAAAAGAAAAAAAAGAACGTTTTTGACTTCCATCTAACGACTTGCCTTGGGTAGCTTAAGGAATAGTATAGCATAGCGTAGCACAGGAATTGAGTGGGTACGATTTGGTGCAGACAAATTGGCATCTGAAATCGTGCTCTACCACTTACTAGCTGTATGACCTTGGGTGAGTTACGTGCCCTCTTTGAGTCTCAGTGATCTGGGATGTTAATAGCATGTACCCCATCAGATTGCTTTGAAAAATAAATGATACAACACTTATAAAGTGCTCAACTCAGTGCCTGGTGAATAGTAAACTTAAAAAATCATAGTTGTTAACTTCAACACTATTTTATGGACAGAAACGCATAATTTCCTGAGAAATATATTTTGCCCATTCAGAAAACTCCCAGAGAAGTCCCAAGGATGCATATTCCCACAGGAAAAAAAAATGCTAAGAAAAAAGGAGGCAGAGGATATGAAATTAATTCTGCCCTAGGCATAGCAGTTGTCAGCTAATATCATGAAAAGCCTTGTCCCCGCTTCACTGCCCTGCCTGAGCGGTCACAAAGCATTTATCTGGTATCGCAGAGGCAGCAGGGGAAGGTGTTTACTGACATAGTCTGGTAAACGCTGCTCCTCCTTCCGTGTCTCTCCACACAGAGGGTTCCATGTCCTATTTCAATCATCAGTATTCAACCAAGTACCAGGTAGAGGTCTTAAGCTAATAATATCCTCCAAATGTAATTTTAAATCAGAGCTAGAAAAAATGGACAGTGTGAGAGACTATTAACCTAATGACATCTATGGATGGAAGAAAATGATAAGGAAAGGGCCTAAAAGACTAGATTGGTTGTATCGTATCCATTGTTTATGGGCTTCAAACTTCACTGGGCCTGGAGAGTGGACGCTGGGGGAGGCTGAGAAGTGATTGTGTTCAGGTTGGACATGCCTTCTTCAGCAATAATTATTGCTTATTAAACACAACTGTCACTCATATGAGATGAGGCATTCTCATACATTAATGGTGGGAATGTGTACTGGTAAATCCTTTAGGAAGAGGAATATACACCTATACATACATACATACATATATATATATATATATATATACACACACATATATGTAACTGCACACATATATATGTATGTGTGAGTGTATGTGCATTACAGTATATAGTCATACTCTGGACCTGTGAATTCCATTTCTGGGTAGCTAATTAAGGAAATAATTCAAAACTCAGATAAACCTTTAATGCACAAAGCATAGTCATTATTCTTTTGGATGTTCAAATTGTCCTATTTTTCACAATGAGATGTTGTGTAGGAGGATATCCATAGTCTCAGGAGATGCATAGGGAGTCTTTAGGGGTAAAGTGTCAGAATGTCTACAACTTACTCTTAAATGGTTCAGCCAGTGTGTGTGTGTGTGTGTGTGTGTGTGTGTGTGTGTGTGTGTGTGTGTGTGTGTGTGTATACTATAGCCATATATTCACATATACAGACAAAATAAATATATCAAAATGTCTACAAATATTAAATCTAGGTGGTGGGTATATGGCTGATCACTGTACTATTCTTTCAACTTTCTTTCTGCATGCTTACATTTTTTTAATGCATGTATGTTGAGGGAAAACACGATTTAACTGTAGCATTTCTATTTTGAGAATACAAAGAATTGATAATATTCATAATAAAATGTAGGGGAATGCTCATTGTAACACTGAATAAAGCAAAATGAACAAGGCGTTATTTTTAACATAGAATGATCACTATTATATAAAATTAACCGAAATCTATGCATATTGGGAATAACCAAAATGTTAGCAATAGTTTTCTTTGGGTGATGTGCATATGGGTGCTATTTCTTCCTTTCCACATTTTTGTGTCTTTCAAATTTCCTATAAATGCATATAATATACTTTGTCTTAAAAATGCTCTTCACATGAAAATACCTCCCCTCCTCCACTCCTGGAGAATCTGAATTTGCCACATACTATTTAGATGATTTGTCTTTCTACCAGCTGCCTCAGCTAAGCTGTGAAATTCTGGGTGGCAGAAATGTGTCTTATTGACCATTGAACCTTTCTTTAGCTGCTAGTGTACATGGCCACAGTAAATGCTGACAATTGTTTTTCACACTAACCTGGAGGCAGTTTTAGTAGTTATGCTCTTGGGACTTACCTGGGCTACCAACTGTAGACTTTGTGAGATTAACCTGTAAAAGAAACTTCCTGATCTCCATCTTCTAAAGGAGTGATTTCTTTGAAGGTTGCTTTTAGTAGGATAATGCATATAAAATGCATAATGCAATGTGTTTCATGAAGAACATGTTCAATACATATTCCCTTTCCTTCTCCAAGGGGTACCCATTCTTTTGCCATTCCACTGGAGCTGTTTTTCACTTACTATCCATATTCCACACTAGGAGCTGCGTGATCCAAATGTCTAAATTACACTGCTTGTGTGTACAGATAAGCAGCTTTAAAAATAAGCCTGGCAGGTGGCAGTGCCCATAAACAAATCCCTCCTGGCTGCTGGTAATTGGAATAAGACAACAATGATGTTCTGACTGCTGGCTTCAAGGCACGGGAGGGGAGTTCATGCAGAGTTGGAATTAGAGAATGTCTTTGCTGGAAACACACCTTGGAGGCACCCAGTCCGGACTACTCATTTTACAGACATGGAAACTATAAAAATTAATAAACAGAAATCTCAATTAAAATAGAGTTGAGAGACCTGAAAGGGGAGCTCTCATGCCCTATGCTGATAGCAGAGCCTAATAGGAAGAAGAAAGACTTTCTCTTCTCACCTGGCAAGAGCTCAGCCAATGAGAGACAGTCATGGCTCAGTCAGTGAAAAGCCATGGACTCTGTTAACTATAGCACTCCCAACTTCCTTTCCCCCTCTATAAAAGAGTTCTTTCCATTTTTGCTGGGGATTTGCACATGGCTAGCCATGGTTGCAGACCTCAAATTACAATTCTTTGTTAACTCCAAATAACCCAATTTTTGCAGGAGAAATAACTAGCAGTCTATTGTTGGAGCATCTATCAGCACTTTATTCTTTTTTATGGCTGAATTCTATTCCACTGTATGGATATACCTGATGACATATTTAAAGCCGTTTAAAAATCAAAATGGAGTAACTATGGTTCAGGCATCCAAAATGGAGCCCGGTGGGACCTCCCTGGTGGTCCAATGGTTAAGACTCGGTGTTTCCAATGCAGGGGACCCGGCTTTGATCCCTGGTCGGAGAACAAAGATTCCCCACGTGTTGCACAGTGCAGCTAAATAAATAACAAAATGGAGGCAGGTGACCATTGTGGATGCAGTTGCAGACATGTTGCTAAATCACTGGGAACTTGAATTTTCTGAACTGTATCAAATTCTAGGACACTACTGGCCATCTTCAAAACAGTATCTGCTAGCAGCTGCTCCCTGAAACCTTGTAGTTTCAAAGGTTCCCCAACCCTTTTGCAACAATGTAATCATTTTGAACCCCAACCAGTTCTTGTTTAATAAGCCCCCTTACTTCTTGCCAGCTCCAATCCTAGTTCTTGACAAACAACCTGTGTAACCTTGCCCCATTTTGCTTTATAAGCATCCCCCATTTTGTAGTCCAACAGAACACAATTCAAATACTTCTTGAATCTGTGTCTCCCGGGCTATGGTCCTAACAAACCCCAAATAAGCACCTCTTTACTTCAATAAGGTCTCTGTTTCTGAAATTTCGGTTAACATACCACATTTTGTTTATCCATTCATCAGTTGATGGACATTTGGATGGTTCCACTTTGGGGCTATTATGAATAATGTTGCTATGAACTTTCAGAACACTGCTTTTTAAAAAGGTCGCCAGGAGAGGTACAAATTATTATGTATAAAATAAGCTACAAGGATATATTGTACAACACGGGGAATATAGCCAGTATTTTATAATAACTGTAAATGGAACATAACCTTTAAGAACTGTGAATCACTATATTGTACACCTGTAACATATAATATTGTATATCAACTGTACTTCAGTTAGAAATTAATTAATTTTAATAAATAAATAAATAAAAGGTCGCCAGTGACCTCCACGCTGTTCAACCCAATCGACACTTCTCTGCTTCTTATGCAACCACCCAGGAGCATTTGACACAAAGACCCAGCTGTCCGCAAAAGACTCTCTCCTCTCTGGGTTTATGTCTCAGCACATTTTCATTATTTCTTCCTACATCTCTGCCTACTTCTCTTTCTCCACTCGTGACCCTCTCCCACCCATTGTCCCCATTGCAGTGAGGGACTGTTTCCTGTGTGAATCAGATCCCCTCACCTCCCTGCTAGAAACCATTCACTGGCTTCTTGTTGATCTGAGACTGAAACCCAGAAACTCTTCAACATGGAGTCTGAGTTCTGCATGATCCAGCTCTGGTTTCCTCTCCACTTCATTGGCGTCACCCTCTCTTCACCCTGCTCCAGTTGTGTGAGGTTTTTGCTTGTTTGTATTTTAATTCTTCCTATGCACTTAACTCATTCTCACCTCAGGGCCTTTGCCTGTGGTGTTTGCTTGGTGACAAATGCACTTCCATATTTTTCCCTATGGCTCACTACTTTTCATTCTTTAGGTCTCAACTACAAAGGTTCACAGAAAGGTCTCTAACCGCTGTATGGAGTGGGAATATCTGCCTTGGATATGCCTTAACTCAGCACTTCCCAGCCCTTGTTTTAAGAATTTGCTAGGCAGAGCAATTCTCAGAGCTCCCTGAGGGTCTCTTTCTCACACTGTAATCCTCAGTTTGGCTCAAATAAAATTCACTTTTTTCTCTTAAAAAAAAAAAGAAGATTTGCTTTCTTGGTGTGCCTGTGGGTGACTCGCTGTGCATTTGTGTGTTCATCTATTTACCCTTGTGTGTCTGTCTTTGACATTGGACTATATTATTCTCAGGGCCTATCCTTTAATAGATGCTCAATAAATATTTGTTGAATGAAATGAAGAAATAAATTACATGGAAAATAGTCAATTAGGATCAAATGAAATAACAGAAGGGATCTGAACATATTTGGCAAACTCTGCAGGGCTATAAAAATATAATAGATGACTGCCATTATGTAATACATATATAATCACTGCCGTTTGTTTCATAGGAAAAGGAATTATGTCAAAAGGTAAGAATTTGGATTTCAGGACTTGGCATTCCCCATTTCCTGACCTCATATTACATTCTGACTGACAACTCTGACCAGTGGGCAGTTAGCTGTCCCCATGGGGATATTTCATGACTCCAGGCTGCACTCATCATGGTTCTTCTACTTGGAGTAGACATTCTCCTTTTCTTTATCTAGAAAAGGCCTTTCATCATTCCTTGTTCTTGAAAAATCTGTGCTGTGCCCTGCTTGACCCCTCAACATCCTCAGAGGGGATTAGCTCCTCCCCTCTTCCTTCCCTGTGTCATTTTCACTTTGACTATTTCATGCAGAATGTACTGTTGATACATCTGTCCTCACTGGACTCTGAGCTGGTTGACAGCACAGGCCATGCTTACTTCATTTCTGAACCCATCCATTCGTCAATCAAGTCACTGACTGAGCATCTATTATGTGTTAAGCCGTGAAGCCTGGAGCGGAGTACAGAGGCTGCCACGTAGTAAAACCTCAACGCATACTTGAGGAGACTGGAAGGAAGGAGCCTGCTTGGATCCTTGTTCTTTTGATCCAATCCCACCAGATGGGACTGAATTGAGAATGGAGGGAAGAGAAAGCTCCTAGAAAACATACTAAGACTAGACACCACGGAGTCAGGTCAGCAGCTCCCAGTTAAGTTCAAAGAAATCCTTGTCTTGTACCCATTGAGCCCATAGCACAAAGAGAGAGTAAGCAATCAGTCTCTATGCAGACCTGCTACCTGAAAGGTCCTGACTTGCGTTCGCTTTTGCCGTTGGGCACTAGGAACAGAGGAGAGAACACGCTCACCCCAAGAGGAGGACAGCAGTGAAAACAGGCCCCCTATGCTGGCCCGGTCCCTTTCCTCACCTTCACTGAGCACTTAAGTCCTCCACCCTCCCTTACAGGGGAGTGACGAGCGGGCTGAAAGAAAGGGCAAGAGAAGCTTTCTTCCTACGATTTGTGAAAGGTCCGAGTTCCTACAGCATGTGTCACACAGTATGGACCAAGTTGGCTAGGCAAGCACAGGGGTAAATGGCTCTCCTTTCTGCTAGTATCCTCTTGAGCAAGTTTTAAAAGGATGGATCACTTTTTAAATGGAGTTTCACGTTTTGAGGGTGAAGGGATGAAGCAGTTGTATTAAAATTGTACATTAGTCAGGACTTTATGCGTAATTTCAAGAAATGTTGAAAAAAAATTAATGCCGGGGCATATGCTGAAGGTAAGAAGATAGAAACCCAGCCTGATATAGATCACTAGTAAATCAAGCATGCTGAATGGAAGGCACAATGCATTTATACATTTTTCAAAATTCTCGCTTCTCAACAGAACCTCTGCCCTAAAGGGCTCTATGTCATTTTAGGGCACTTGACTTGAAGTTTACAAAATGACTCATTTAAAGAATATGAGGTCCCCTGCCTGCCCCACCCTTACCCCATCTCCTACAGCTGTCACTTACCATGAGTTCTTTGCTTTTAGTGAAAGGCCACCAGCCCCGCACACGCTTTTGCTGGAATATGGATATCTTGCTCTCCTCACTTGCATTTTCAAACTTGGTGAGGTCACAGTCTTTGGCAGCCTTAGCTGCTCGGGGAAAACTATTGAGGTTTATCTCCAGGGAGCCTGTGAAGAGATGTCCTTAACAGTTATAGAAGGGCTTGAAAATCCATCATCATCCTCATTCACCCACTCATTCATCCATCCACTCACTGGTCATTCAGTCAGGACCACATGGGATCCACAGGCATGTGCCAGGTACTGAGGGCACAAATATGACCAAGACATGTTTGGTGCATTTAAAGCATTAGTAATATGGCAGCAGGTAGAAGACAAGGGCAGAGCTACCATATGTAACTTTCAAACCTTAGTTTCCGGTGTCATCTGTTGGGCCTCTTCTCTGCTCCCTGAGCGTGATCTGGATTACGTGTCTATCCTTTGAGCTGTTCCCTGCCTTAGCACAGACAGCCTGTAAGAACCTCCTCCCCCGACCATACCTCTGTCTCTGAGCCCACTAAACTGCAGGTTGGGGACTCAGTCTTACTGTCTTGGTAGCTGCTCTCCAGTACCATCGTGGGCTCTCAACACTGTTTTCTCTTTTTAAAAATGTTTTATACATTTTAAATGTTGCTTTCCATTTACAGTTATTACAAAATGGTGGCTGTATTCCCTGTGTTGTACGATACCTCCTTGAGCCTATCTCACACCCAGTAGTTTGTACCTCCCTCTCCCCTACCACTATCTTGCCTTTCTCCCCGTCCTTCTGCCCACTGGTAACCACTAGTTTGTTCTCTGTCACCTGTGAGTCTGCTTCTTTTTTGTTGTATTCGCTAGTTTTCAACAGTGTATTTTCAATGAGTGAATATAAGCCAGAGTAAGATAATGCCACGAGAATGTTCTATTTCTCTCTCCTTAATAACCTTTCCTTATTTCGAAAGTGATATATGTTAACTGTGAACATTTAGAGCATGCATATTAGTTGAAATCTTTTTTTCTATTATTTTTCCACCTCCCGAAAGTTGACGACTGTCCTACTTATTAGTTCATATCCTTATATCAGTCTTTCTGTCTCTTTGGCTATCTCTGACTATCTCTTTCTCCTATAAAAATAAACCTATTTTTTACCAAAAGGGGATTTTTTCCTATACACTTTTTTTCACTTAATGCACCCTGCACAACTATCCAACTCATTAAATATTCTAATATTTTAATGGCTGCAGGGTTATCACTTACTGAGTGCTTACTATGTATGAAGCACTGTCCTTTGTTTTTAAATTATATTATCACATTTACAGCTCCCCTCTGAGGTTGTAATATTATTATCCCCATTTTACAGCTGAGGAAAACTGAGGTACAGAGGAGACCAGTAATTAGCTCAAAACATAATAGCTTCTTAGTAGTAAAGCAAAGGTCAATTTTAGTCTGTTTGAATATGTATCTTCCACCATAGGGATGCACCGTAACTTACTGAGTCAATCCCCTATTAAGGGCTATTTGGAGTGTTTCAATATTTTGCTATCAAAATTATTAAATAGTATTGAAATTACTATCCCTGGAGCTAACTCAGACTAAGTTCTTCAAAAGCTGGGACAAAACCCTCAACATTAATATGAGCTTGATGAAGCCACTGGCTTACCCAGAAAATCATCTGAAGACAGCCTTTCAAAATCCCAAACCTGAAGCACCAACACAGCTGGTGTCTTACACTCCATTTTCTCTAAGGAAAAGATGTTCTCCCTCTTGGTAATGACCATTTGCTTCTCTGCTGGGAGATACTGAAATGGAAATAGAAAGCGCCAGTTGAAGTTCCCCTCTCCAGTCAGAGAGTTGTAATGCACGTCTGTTTCCTGCTTGTCATCTTCCAAACCCTTTAACCACCTGAATAAAGACAGAAAAAGAATTAAACACTCAGAGCACATTATTCAGGCATCAGTATAATCAAGAGCGATTTAACTAGTTTCATTGTGGTCACAGATCCATGGTTTTAAAATTATGATATAGTTAGATTTAGATGAAAGCTTCCATTGAATCCGAAAGAGATAAATAGGGATCAAAGGGTCGGAAACTGAAACAAGACTCTCGGTCTAAGTCAGGTTGGGAAATTGTCTTCAGTTCTTGGGTAGATCTGAAGCCGCACTCAGTAAAAAGGGAGAAGTCAGGAAATGTGAAATGAAAGTGTAATCTGAGTTTCCTCTCACCTTGGGCGACCTCTTTATAACACGTACCATTTCTGCACCCACTACATTACATTGCTACATTACATAGGAAAATTATCTAACCTCTCTGTGCCTTTGTTTCATCTGGAAAATGGAAGCAATGACAATATCTAGTTCATAGAAATTCAGAGGAATTATATGAGATAGTGTATGTACAGTGCTTTGTGTACTCCAAATGATCTATTATGTTATTTCCTCTTAGTATTATCTGGTCTTTTTCCTCCATGCCAAGTATAAAGTAAGCTACAATGAATACATTTTCCCCTAGTAATTTATCCACAGCTAACTAATTCTTGAGAAAAAAGGTATTTTTAATTCAAACTAATTGATAATGCCAAACCACTTGCTTTCTGAAAGCAGACATCCCTCCCTCCACCCCAACCCACCCTGGGGCAGGGGAGGGTAAATACCCTTCTATTCCCAGAGGAGTGGTACCACTCGGGGTATGGGCACAATAATTTAGCTAAAGATGGTGCTCGGTCAACCAATATATGTGTGGTATCTCTTACGAGGCAAGGAGTGAGCTAGATGCTAGGGGAGTGATGGGAGCAAACAGGGATGGTTCCTGCCTTCATGGAGCTACAGTCATGGAGGGAAGAGGATGGAGGGAGATACGTGGGATGGCAAAAGTCACCAGTGAGGGATGTGCAAAGGCCCTGTGGAAGAAGAGGTGAGGACCCATTCTAAAAAGGGAAAGAAGCTCGGTGTGACTAGAGAGCAGAAGGCAAGGGGGAGTATTGATCCAACAAGATGAGTCTGGAGACATAGGCAAAGTCTAGTCATGTGTGATATTTTAGGACATATGAGGGATTTGGATCTTTGTCTAGAGAAAATAGGATGTCATTAAAGCGTTTTAAGTACAGGACTGATGTGCTCAGGTTGTGTTTTGAAAAGATAACTCGTGTTTCAACAATAGAGAACAGATTATTGGAGGCAAGACTGAATAGGGAGAGACCAATTCAGATAGTATTGGTATTTCAGTGACCCTAGCAGGAAATGATGGGAGGAAAAGATGATGATGGTGATGCGGTGAGGTGAAGAGAATGGACAGTGCTGACAGCTATTTTGGGAGTAAAATGAACAAGACTTAATAGTGTACTAGAAATGGGAGTGTCAGTGAGGAAGGGGGTTTCTTGTTGGGGGAAAACAAAGAGATACCAAAATAAGGCTGAGATGAATTGACTGTTTCTGAGATGAGTTTTATCTGAGGGTACATGTTTAAGTCACACTGTTTCTGATTCTCCACCACTTCACCTCCCTCCCTGATTAGGGGTGAAAAGGAAACCTACAAAGACATTTGTGTTATAGCCAAGACGTAAGAGAGAGACACAAAATATTTAGTTTCCTGAGTCCTAGGTTGGTAAAACTAGCAAACGGGAAGGTATAAAGTTTAGCTTTTGTACTAGGCTTATAATCTTCTTAACACTTAATCTTTCATCAATAGCACTACAGCTCTCTACCTCCTTCTGGTGTAAACGTGTTTTGAATGTCATTCAAAAAGTTTAAGCATCCAATATTTAACTGAAAGAGACATTTATATAATAAGACTTCCTCACAAAAATATTTCATGGGATAATCATTCTTAGCAAAATGACCAAATAAGGCAAATATTTGACAAAGAAAGTGACCTTATCTAACAAGGTGAGTAAGATGGACTCCTTTTGTGAGATGGTTAGGGGTTAAAGAGGTGAAGAGAAGGAAAGGGGGTATGGAGTTTGCTGGTAATCTTACCCTTTAACATAAATATCACTTGATTTTTGTCCTGTGAAGATATTCTCATCCTCTAAAATGACATCTTCCGTGTTCCAGATGGTCACTCTCAATTCATACCTGGGATAAGGGAAGGCAGACTTAGGGTGAAGACCTTGGACGCTGAGTCGATTGGTCTCTATGTGATTCTCATACTGCTTTGAGTCTATAAGCTTCCTCAACTTTACCAAGTTGAAAAATGTCAAGACTTAAGGTCTTCATTCCATCAAAACCACGTGTCCCAGCTGGAATCGCCAAGAACATGAATTTCTCTGAGCACATCCTCCTTCCATTAACCGACATTTTTCAGAATGTTGAAACTCAGGGGCTCCTACCATAAAACAGGGGCCACCATTTCAATCCCCACCACTACTATTATCACCACCACTCACCCCCTGCTGTACTTGGTCGGGTGGAAAGTGAGGCACGATTATCAGGTGTCAGCTGATTAATGTAATGTATCAGACACCAGATCAAATGACATGATCCTTTAGTCTGAGACCTTGGTCTCTTTCCTTGAAGGTGGGGCTGCAGGTTACTTACCCTTTGGGTTTCCTTGGCGAAATGTCAACAGGAGGTCCAGGCTGAGGCATATCTTTGGGAAACATGTCCACCCACATCTGCAGGCGGCCCTTGTTAAGAAGACATCCTTTAGATTTTTTGCAGGGGGGCATTATCACATGGACACTGACCATTCACGGTGTTAACAGATCCCTTTACTAGTAATGGATATTAGGTACATATAATATAATATAATGTAATATAATAAGGATATTATCCATATTATATTCAGAATATTTGTTGACAAAGACAGAACTTATATTTTTATTAAAAATTAGAACATATATCAAGAGGAGTGTATATCAAGAGAAGGGGAAGGGTAAGCAAAACCTTATTGCGCACCTACTATGTGGTAGACGCAGTGCTATGCACTTGAAAAGCATTGTCTCATTAATTCTTCCAATATCCCCACTAGGTAGATGTTATTATTCCTACTTGGCAGATGAGAAAATATCTTGCCCATGTTTACACAGGCAACACATAGCAGAGCCTGGATTCAACCCTTGTCTGCTGACTCTAGAGACCCTGCTCTTCTTACCAACCCCTAAGGATTACAAAGATAACACTATCTGTCAGAAGAATCATGCTTCATTGCTTCCAATGTACCTTAACATCCATTATCTCCATCAGTGCTCACCCCCAGCCACATTTCTGTGCTACACATAAAAAAACTAAGGTTCAGAGAAGTCAAAGAAATTATCTGAAGTCCCGTGGCTAATTAGTGGCAGAACAGGGCCTTCCATCCATTGCTTTGGACTCCATACATCAAAATGTACCCTGTTGCAAGGGATGTGAGAGCCCAGGTGGGGAGAAAGTCCAGTGGATTCCATATTCAGGTCTGTTGTATGCATGCTAATTGCTCCATCAGCTCAGGCAGGAAGGTGAGTGATCAACAAGGGCTGGGATGGTCAGGGGAGATTTTATATGAAGTAAGTGGGGCTTCCAAGAGAGTGGGAAGGATTTGTAGGATTTGGGTGAACGAGAGGGGCTTTGGCTAGGAAAAAAAAAAAGAGAATTTCCATGGGAAGGGGCAATGTAGGCGAAGAGTTAGCGTTCGGGAAGAGAAGAACCAATTCAATGGAGGATTATATCCCTAGGTCTCTAAAGAGACATTAACATTCACCGTTAACCAAGAAGCTACATCTGACAGGCAAAATGAAGGATACCAGTAACCAAAAGATTTCAAACATCTGGTAGTAAATCTTAGGAAATAGTCATAAGCTTCTACATCTGATAAAAGTTTATCCTTTCAAGACACGCCCTCACACATGCTATCACAAGGTTTATACCCCAGCATTGCTGGGATAGCAGTGTGGGAGTTCCTGCCCCATTATATTCAAGCCCACATGCTTTGCCCAGACTACACAGCGAGTGAGTCCAGAGCTGGGACAGAACTAGGGACTCACACTGCCTGGGTTAAATCCCACCTCTACTTATTACCAGCTGAGTAACTTTGAGCAAGTTACTTAAACTCTCTGAACCTCAATTTCTTCATCTTAAAAGTAAGGATTATAATAATTTCACCGTGAGGCTGTATTAAGAAATAAGCGTGAGGTGACACACACACCGGTTTGTCTAGGAAAATCGTGGTGTGTGCCCCTTGTATCAGCTTAATTATTAATAGTGCCTTCTTTCACTCTCAAAATGGCCATAATTTGGATAACTAAATCTATGGCCATCCTAGTTAGGTGAGATAATTTCTGTAAAGGGCCTAGGACATAAAAGCCAAACTGTCTTTTCCACACAGTTGGTTTTGCCAGTTCTTCAAGGTAAGCCTCCATCTATTGCTTCTTTGGGAAAATTAGTGGGCTGTGTGGTTACTGATAGATCTTTGGACAAGGTCTTGGGCACATCAGATGAGTTTTGAAGTTTCTCAAATGTCAGGATTCTTCAGAAAGAATGTGGTAACTCAAATCATAAAAGGGAAAGAGCACTAAATCCTACTCTGATTTTAGGGCAGAGTTTCTCAATCTCAACATTCGTTTGGGGCTGAATAATTCTTTGTTGTGGAGGGCTTCCCAGTACAGAATAGGATGTTTAACAGCATCTCTGTCTCTTCCCATTAGATGCCAATATCACCCCCACCCACGTGAGACAACCAAAAATATTTGAGACATTGCTAAACGTCTGGGACAGGAGGGGTAAAATTGTCCCTGGCTGAGAACCATTATTATACAGCACACAAGATTAACTTGTAGGGGAAAAGTCATTCTCTTCAGGGATGAACACTCTTATTGGGGCCAGAACTGTCTTGGCCACTACCTGCTCCATTCCTGGCTTATCCCTGTGGTACAGTGGCCGAGTTTCTACGTGCTCAGGAACCAGCCTACACCCAACCTCCGGGATATCCTCCCAAGAGTGTAAAACGCTGAGGGCCAAGTGCTCGTACGACTCCACCGTCTCATCTGCATGGAAGAGAGAAAAATAAAGAGACTTGTCAGATGTGTTCCTGTAAGGTGATAGTCATGGGCTGTCAGATGCGTTTTCAAACACTCCCTTAAAGGTTCATTTAAATATACCAAGGAACCGGGAGAGAGAAAAGACAGTGAAAGAGAAAAAGGACGAGAGAATGGAAAGAGGTAGGAGTAGAGTGGTGGGAAGGGGAAAGAGATTGAAAGTTAAGAGAGCCAACCTATCTACAAAACTGAAACAGACTCACAGACCTAGAGATCAGACTTGTGGTTGCCAAGGGGGAGGGGGGAGGGAGAGGGAGGGACTGGGAGTTCGGGGCTGGTAGACGCACATTATTACATTTAGAATGGATGAACAACAAGGTCCTACTGTAGAGCACAGGGAACTATAGCCAATCTCCTGGGACAAACCATAATGGAAAAGAATATTTTTTTAAAAAAGAATGTATATATGTGTATAACTGAGTCACTTTGCTGTACAGCAGAGATTTGCACATCATTGTAAATCAACGATACTTCAGTTAAAATAAAAATTAATTAAAAGAAAGTTAAGAGAGTGGGAAATGAGATGGGTTGACCAAAAGATCCAGAGCTCAGTCAGAGTCTTGGAGTACTGGACTCCCTTCACCCCTTGAATCAGACTCCTTCAGAGTCTACGAATCACAAACTTGGCTGCAAGGGACGAGAGAGGGTGTGTTTCCTGGAGACATAAAACTGTTTGCTAACACCATAGTGGGAGAGGGCCCGGAGAACCAGTGTGACCCTAAGCAATGTGGTGAAACAGCCACAATGTGTGCTCATCGACGTCTCTTGACTTTTCTCATTATTGCTTGGGATCTCCCGTCTACCAACACTTACTCCAGAAAAGATTCTCTGATCTAGCATTTTACCAAAAAAGGTAATTCATGACAAAAACTGCCAGGAGAAATGATACTCACAAAATAAGGCAAAAATTGTTGATAGAATAAAATCTTCTTGAACAAAGTTTAGGATGGCCAAATTCGACATAGGAAAGTTGAACCAAAAAAAGGCTACCAAAAGAATCTCCCAACAGCAGTCATTACAATCAGTAAAAGTCAATAGGGATGAACAAGTAATCAATGAATTAAATCTTTGTCAAAAAGTTTCATCAGTCAAGAACTGATCTTAATGAATATAATTTCAGATTTTTGGTGGGCAAGTAAACTGGTTAATCGTGAAATGTAGAATACCGACCAAGGGACTAAAGTGGCTTAATAGAGTACATTACAAAAAAGTATTTTTCTCACAGAAATTCATCAATATCATTAATACACTAAATGTCAATAACTCTGCATGCATGAACCTCTAAGAAGTTCTTGGGGCCAAAACAACAAGGTAAAAAGAAATCTTGGCATTGAAGTGGTGGGATCAACAGAGTGTCAAAACACCCTGTAGCAGGTACTTAATCGGGCTTTTTGCATCAGGAGCACTGAACCATATATAGGTAATTTTTAAGCATCAAATGGACAGGTGTGACAGTACAGAAATTGTTCTATATCCTTAAAGTAAAGGTGGCTTTTTTTTCTTATCCTAAATTTATGAAAGGCTCTCTGGGATCTTCCTGGTATGTCCTATGTTGCTCATATGGAAAAATCTGTTTCTTGGTGTTGAAACAGGAGATTGGTTGGTATAACACTTATGGGGGTAATTTGAGTTGTGTCCAATTATTTATTTTATGTAACATTAATTTTAAGGTATTGTCTATCTTCTGACACAACAATTCTACTTATACGATATGTACTGTAGACACATCAGAAATATGCAAAAATATGTGTAAGGATGTTCGTGGTAGCATTAAGTGTCACTACAAAAATGGACACAATGGAAATAAATGTCACAGCCATAAAATAGAATATTATCAAGGATTGTTTCAAAGAACAGAGAATTGTCATAATCTATTGGAAATAGAAAATGCAGAGTATAAAACTGTAGATATGGTACATTTAAAATTATGTAAAAATGTGCCATATTGCACACGTACTGTGCAAAATTTATATCTCTGTAAAGAAATATACCAGCACGCACCATGGTTATCTCTGAATTTGGGAATTAAGAGTGATTTTCATCCTCCTCCTTACTTTTCCATATTTTCTATTGTGAGCATGCATTAATTTTACAATAAATGAGCATTGTCTTCAGTCACCAATACCACTGAAAACAGGCTTTTCAAAAGAAGAGCCATGTCAGCGGGATACATTGGGGGAGTTACCTGTGTCCTCCTCGGTGAAGACTGTTTTTCCAGAAAAGACCTGGTTTCCTATCTGTATTTTCCCAGGGCAGAAGTAGGGGCCATCCAGCTTGTTGTCTTTGCAGAGCTTGGTGAGGATTTCGGTGGGTTTGGACGTGTCTCTCCAGGCATTGTATCCTTCTCTGAAAAGTGGAGGAGGGACAGAGGGTGAGGTCCAGCCTCCCTGGGAGCCACATCTGAGGTCCCGGTAAAAAGGACCACCTAAGGATGATCTGTGTTAATCCTTCAGATTTAACTTGACCTTCTACATGCTTGGGGCTAGTGTTTTCATTTTATCATCTTCTCTCTCTTCTGGTCAATACCTCTGCATAGTATGCTTGTACAAAAGGCAGAACTTCTGAGCAGCTTGACATAAACATTCCTTACAGGTAGTTTTGGATATTTTTTTAAAGAAATGCATCCTTTAAAAAAAATCTGAAGTGAAATTCACATAACAAAATTGACTATTATAAAGTTGACCAATTTGATGGCCTTTAGTACTTTCACACTGTTGTGCAACCACCACCTCTATCTAGTTCCAAAAAATTGTCATCACCCCGAAAGAAAACCCTCTACCCATTAAGCAGTTACTCCTCACTGCCCCTACCCCACCCAGCCTCTGGCAGTCACCAATCTGCTTTCTGTCTCTGTGGATTTCTTTGCAGGTAGTTTTTGTTTACTTTGTTCTGTCCCTAGCAGAATAGCTATTTGGCTGCTACTTATTCTAAGAAGAAAGCCTAGCTCATCCTTCCAATTTCTCTGCTTCTTTCCTCCCTTCTCCTCCTCCGCCAACTCATGTCACAGGCAGGAAGTCTTGATGTGCCGTTTCTCTAATCAGTTATTTCCTAGTGGTGAGTTTCTAAATCTTTTCAACCCCTTCTTCCCTTAAAAAACTAGCTGTTTGGTTAAAAATTATTAACTTGCAATGAGATGCTCCCTAGGAACCATGACCAAGCTAAGCCTGGATTTCTCTGCGCCCTGGGATGCGGGATTCATCAGAATTTAATTTGTTTAAGCATTGAAATAAACCAAAACATGGCTATAAAGCAGTTTTCCTCCACTGGGCCAGAGATATGAGGATCCTGAAAAGACTCCAAGCCACCCCCAGAGCCATACATAGGCCTCCCCAGAAATAAGTGCTCTTGTTTATTTTTAAAACTTCAGAGAACAACTTCCCTGACTAAATTATCCTGGCCCCTGCTAGTTCTACTGTCAGGAAATTCTCCTGAACAAAAGATCCACCATGTTTGCTTGTGGCTTCCTTTACCGACTTCAGAGTGAGCACAGCTAATCATTCTCTGCATGGTACCCTCTCAGGGACTTGAGAATGATGCAAATACACCAGGAGGCTTATAAATTCACTACAGTCCCAAAACTGAACCGGCCTTCTAGGCTCAGAGAAGAACAGGCCAGCAGTAGAGACTTGTCTGAAAAATCATGCCATGGAGGAAATAGATGCTCAGACTGTGTTAATGAGAGTGTAAATTGGTCCAACCCTTCTGGAGAGCCATTTGGACATATATATTAAAAGTCTTTAAAGTGTGCATTCCTTTTAATGGAATAAATCCATATCTATGGATGAACACTGAATGAATTATCAGAAAGGTTTGCAATGGCTTTTGTATGGGAATGTGCATGGCAGCAATATTTCTAATGGAATAAGAAAGAAAAATATAAATGCCCTGAAATTCAGGAAGGGAAACTGGTTATATCATTTTATAGTAAATTTATATAATGGAACGCCACTATTAAAATAATGACTTTGAAGAATATTTAATGACATCATAAAATGTTTATAAGGGTATAAGTCCAACAAGAAGCTTACAAAATTGCATGGATAGTATGAGTCCAACTTTGGGGGAACTAGAATAGAAAAAAATACTAAAAGGAAATACATACAAATTTTTTAATGTAAATTTTATCTCTGGATAAAATAACTTGAGCATCATTTTGTACTTTCCGTATGTCCTAAATTTTCTACAAGGACTATATATTACTTTATATTCAGAATAAATATTTCTAAAATTATACCATGGAAATCTAATGGATGTTTTTATATTTTCCTAGCTGATATTTGTAAGAGTTTTCTTCTTAAGATATTAAATATATCATACTTTAAAAAATAAAGCTGGTCTCTGTTGCTCTGTCTCATTTCTAATTGAACATTAAGGGAATGTAGTATTTTGATCGTAACTCAGCCAATATCTTTATTTAGACGCCTGCTGCTATTTTTGTCTTTTATGAAATTTTTGTCACCAAGAAAGGCAGGATTACATTTTTTCCTTCCAGATTGAGTTGGTGTAGTGTATTCTTGGTTATTAAAATACTCATAGCTTTGGGACTTTGAAATAGTAAATATTCGTGGTGTGTGAAATAGCATGATACATAACTGTATGATCTTAATTACATAAAAATGGATGCTTAGTCATGTAGATATAAAAACAAGACCTAGAAGGACACATCAAACGGTAAACTGCTTGTAATTATGGATGACTCTGTTTTTTACCTCTTGTGTTTTGGGTTTCCTATTATGCACATGTTAGCTTTTAAGAAATAAATGAAAAAAAAAAAAAAAGGAAAAAAAAAGAAAAAAAAAGAAATAAATGTTATTTTAAAAGCCTTAATAAAAGTAAAAATAAAGCAGATAATTTATATTTTAAAATTAATCAGAATTCAAATATCTTTGTAAAGAGTGAGAGCTGGACCCACTTTTCCCACATGTGTAAGATGGGGATAACACCTTAATGGGTTTTGAGAGAACTGAATGAGATACTCCATGCGAAGTGCATGGTATATTGTAAGCACTCATGAGTGTTTGTTGTAATTAACTAGGATATTGGCATTTGTATTATATTAGTCATTCTTCCGGCATCATTCCCCACTGGGAACTCTGTCCACCAGGCCCAGCTGATCTAATGAACAAATACAATTCAGCTCTTGACTCTTGAAGAACCTGCCCTGGGTTCTAAATCAGTTTTGCTTCCCCAGCCCCAAGTACCCTCAAGTGCAGTGAGCAGTTGCCCCAAACTAGCCCTGCTGACATGGAGCACATCTGAGATATTAAATCTGGGCCTTGGCTGGCCTTCCCAGCACATGGGCTGCAGCCTCAGAACACCAACAGTGTCTCCATGGGAGGAATAACTTACATCTCATATTGATTCTGCAAGCCACAGATGGCTCGGTGTTTGCTGTAGAAGCGGTTCTCCAGGTCAATCCTTGTCTCACCAATGAGGTCATCCATCCCGATCATGTCATGGTCATAGATCAGCACAGAGAGCAAGGACTCCTTTGGGAATGTGGCCTGGATCTCAAATGACCTGCCATCCAAGCAGAGGTTTAGGAATCAACAGCATTTAGTGATACAGAGAACTTTTCCCTGCTTCACTTTTAGGCCACCTACAGTCCATATGAACTCTACACTCAGCAACCCAGTTACTACTTAATGGGTGTTTATGTGGTTTAATTTTTCATTGAGATGCAACCAATTTCCAACTCTTTTGTCAGTTTTCCAGTAGCCAATCATCTCCTCTTTTGTGGGCCATGCCTTGCAGTCTTCAACTAGGGTGACAGCAAGAGGGAGAGGAAAGTCTTAGATTTTGGTCTCAAACAGGACTGATTTCTAATCTGGATTTTGAATCAGCCACTTGCCGGTTGTAATACATCGGGAAAGTTATTTCGTCGCTCTCAGCCGCTTTATGTGTAAATGGGGATAAATATGTCTTCTTTATAATATAGCAGAGTGGCTAAATGTGATAGTGTTTGTATAAACACAGATTTTACTTCCAGGCATTCAACCTGGTGCCCAATAATTCCCTTTCTCCTCCATTGTTGCTTCATCAGGGAATACCAGCTGGGTTTATTTGAAATCCTACTGACAATGGAAAATCATTAGAACACAGACTTGCAGGACTGGAATGCTGTCTCTACAAGATTATTCTGAGCCCCTTGAGAACAGAGACCTCTTCATCTCCACATTACTGGAGGCTGCACTTCACCTGCAGAGAGTAGACACGATAAATGTTTCCTTGAACTGTAAGGGATCTCAGAAATCACCATATCCAATCGCTTCATTTTACAGATAAGGAAACTGAAATCCAGAGAACACAAGGGACTTGCCCAGGATCCTAAATCAGGTCAAACTGGGATAAGTACCAGTTTCCTAACTCCTGGTACCGTTCTCTTTCCACAATCTCACCCCAATGCAGTGTTGAAAAGAATAGCAATGCTGTCGGATTTCCCGTGACAATGCATTATCCGTGCTACTGAGCGTTAGAGAAGATAATTAAGAATTAAATTGGGAGTGAAAGCCTGCATTTTAGGGAAATGTGTTCTTGAAAACAAAATCAAGGATACACCAGTGTTTCTCCAGTTGTTCCTGTCTCTGTCTGCCCTGGGACAAGGTGGGGAGGCTGGTCTGGGAACAAAGGACAGAGAGGATGCGCAGAGGAGGGGAGAACAGAGGACCCATTATTTCCCTGCCTGTCCTCAGGCCTGTCTGGGCTGCTGCCGTCACGGTCAGGTCCACTCCCACTCTCCAGGTTGCTAGGGACAGCAATCACAGCACAGCCTGGAGCCAATTAGCCCTCCCCAGAGAGAAAAAAGCAGAGATGCTGGACAGCTCCAGTGCCTGTAACTGACTGATGCTGGCAGCTCTTGCAGGCCAGGGATACAGCTATGCAAAAAAGAAATTCGTTTCTTCCACCTGAAGACACAGTATTGCCTCTCTGGGGCTCTAAGATTTGGATTTGAAACTGTAACTGATATTCTAGAGGCATCTCACAAGAAAGCCCCCAGCCACCTCTGAGCTTGGCCATCACCAAGCTGCCGCCACCAAGGAAGGATTTATTAAGTGCTTAACTGCTCCTGGCAACCATGACAGAGGACAGAGGGCTCAACTGTTCTGGTCCATCTCCCAGAGTTGTGTGCTATGTGCTCACAGGTTCACCTCTCCTGAATTTTCATTAGCGCTGCCTTAGAAAAACTACCAAAAACAGCTCACCATGGTTGGACTTCCAGTCATTCGGGGATAGACTAGGCTTATACCAACGTGTGTGTGTCATTGAGATAGGATCCCTAGAAACAGCACTGGTGTGAGAAAAGAGAATGCATCCTGAAATGGGTGAAAACTGAGCCTTGTAGAAACATTCAGTACCGAAAGCTTCAGAGCAAAGATGTCTCACTGTTTCTTTGCCCATTCATTCATTCTTTTATTGATTCACTTGTTCATTTGACATTTATGAGATATCCATTATGTGCCAGGCACTGTGGTTATTAAGAACATGAGGAACGACCAACTCTGACCAACTCTTCAGACATGTAGCCCCTCGGGATGATGGGGTCCCATGAAATCCCACTGAAAACTGACTGAAGGGTAGTTTGTCAATCTGTTTGTTCATTTGCTCATTCTACAAATATTTAAAGAGCATCTGCTCTGTGCCACACCCTGTCCTAGGCGCTAGGGATGCAGCATTGAACAGACTAGACCAAGTCCCTGCACGAATGGAGCTTACATTCTAGCGGGGAGATGGGAGACAGACATAAACACACCAATTCATGTCACAGGTTATGAAGAAAAGTAAAGCAGACCAGGGGCCAGGGCATCAGGGGTGGAGCCTGTGATATCCTCCTATGGGGAGGTCTCAAAGAGGAGTTCCCCAGGCCCCAGGTCGGGGATGAGAGCCCTCCACTCTCCCTGCTGGAACACAGATTGAGCCAACAATGTCTGTCCCTGAGTAACAATTAAATATACATCCAACAAAGCATCCACACCTGGTGGGCTTCTGGAAGAGGCTCTGAAATGCCAGAGGCAGGAGGGACTATTCCATCACCCTCTTCTTTTGTTTACCACAGCCATAAACGGAGGCTATAAAACCAGTCTAATTCATGGCACTGTGGTGAGAGCAGCTCATAAAACGACTGCAAAGCACTTGACAAAATGAAGTGCTGGTTACGTAAACAGCAGGTAATGATAAAGGTCATCTCCCGGTCAGGGAAGCAAGGGTAAGTTTCCCCAGCATGTCTTTTAAATCATTCTCTTTCATCTGAACAGGCAAGATTGTTTATTGCCTTATTTCCTTGGGAGCAATAAAATGTAAGAGGCTGGTGCTGATCAAATGTCAGAGGGTCCAAAGCTATCACAAATGTGTAAATGAATTTAAATGAGGTGGATAAAGATTTCATCCCAGCCTCCTTGTTACTCCGGAAAAAAAGACATTAAATACACATGAGATGTGTGCATTGCTAAAATGATTTTCAAGGGAGAGCAGAAGGAAGCTAATGAGTTTTGAGTATCTACTATGCGCTGTCATAGACAACATGCTAGGTGCTTGTCATATTTAATCTTCTAAAGGCGTCTGACAGTCAAGTATCACTGCTATTGTTTTACAGATGAGAAAAACTAGGACCAGAGAGGTTAAGCTGTCTGCATAAAGTTACTCAGCCTGTATGTGGCAGAGTGAAACCCAGGTCTGCTTGACTCCAGAGTTATTGGCAGTCAAGAGCACAAACCCAAGCAGGGAACATAAATGTGTGACATACCCGTTTAGAAGATAAATGGGGTGGTGGGGTTGCTGTGAACTGGAGAATGCCTGGTTCACCTAAACATAACACAAGCGTGATGCATTGTAAACACTTCGCAGGAAAACAAAACACAGGCGGGGGGGTGCAGTTCCACTTTTTGACTGCAGGGGTCACCTCAAATGAACTGCAAGATGATATGATGGAAAAATCTCTTTGGTAGAAGACAAAAGACCAAACATCCGGCCCCTTCTCTTCTACTTATGAGCTGTGTGAACTTGAACAAGTTTCTAAACCTCTCTGGGCCTTGGTTATCTTGTTTGTAAAAAGGAATTCTCTCCAAGGCAGGAGGCTGAATCTGTTCAAGTGGTGTCTTAACTTTGAGATCTGGGAAAATCATTATTGGAAAACCATGGCCGTGAAGACCATGCAGAACCAAGCTGCTGAAGGGACCGAGGAAAGAATTTAGCCCTTCTCCATGAAGAGAGGCTTGATTGGCTGTTATCCCGGGCAGGAGTCGGCATTTAATCTCCTGCACTGTTTGCTCAGACCCACACACGTATCCACACCAAACACCCTACAGCAGCACCATAAGAACAAATGCAGAGAGGACAATGCAATGAGACCCAGGTGGCCACTGACCTTCCAAATACCGGGTTCAGTTGTTTAGGGATGTATTTGTCCCGGTCTTTGATTTCAGTTTTGCCAAGCTTGACCACAATGTAGGGATCCGATTTGCCATCTGGATCAGCTGGACTAAGATTAAATGCCTGGAGAAGAGAAAAAAAAGCCCTTTGGTCCAGTGGTTCTGAACACTGGCTGGCACCGGGATCCCCTGGGAGTTTTAAAAAATACTGATGCCTGAGGTCTATTCCCAGACATTCTGATTAAATTGGCCCTGGACTTGGGGATCTTTAGAAGCTCCCTAGATGATTCTAGTGTGCAGCTATAAAGTTAAGAACCACTGTTTTAGCCTCTCTACTCTGCTGTTAAAAGAAAAGTTATCAGCTTTGCCCAAGTTCTACTTTCTCTGGAAAGCAGCCCTTGGCACAGAGTAATGAGGAATCTGCTGGACCAGGAAGCAGATGGCATGAATTTGAGTTCCAGTTCTACGTAGTCATGTGATCTTGGGCAAAACATGTCATCTCTCTGAGATTAATATGTAAAATTATGGGGTAGACCTAAAGCCTCCTCCCAGAAGTAGTGGACTCTGAATCCATGACCCCGTCAGTCTTGCATTTAGCGCTTGTCAGCTGAGAAACGATCTGTTTCCGTCAGGGAAGACCAGGGTAGGGAGCTGGTGAGGAAGGACATGGAGAAGATGGAGAAACTGCAGAGATGAGAGCTGGATAAGAAACAATCGCATTTTTAGGACTCTGTCTTACAGACAGGAGGGTATAAGCACACAAAGCTATATTTTCAAGGTTGTTCATTAGAACGTTGTTTAATAGCTAAAAATTGAGAACAACCTATATGTCAATTACTTAGGGAGAAACTCCATCCAAAATTGTCCCTCCCCTGCTGGCCCCATGGTCTAGTGGTCAAGATCCTGGTTTCCATCCAAAATTGTCCCTTCCCTATTTACTCTCGTCACCACATTGCCCAATTTTTTTCTTTTTTACTGAAGTATAGTTGATTACATCCCCCAATTTTAATTCTTTATTTAGCAGTTATCTCTGACATTCATCTTGCTTATTTATCTGTTGTTTATTTTCATACCCTCCTAATGCCCACACCACCCCCAATTAGTTATAATTTTCATGAGAGCAAGGATACTGTCTGTCTTGTTCATTACATTAACTCCAGGACTTAGGACAGGGTCTTTCCAATATTTGTTGAATGAATGAATAAAGGATACTACACGTATCCTTTATTGGATCCTTTATCCTTTATTGGATAACTTTACAAGTTACTTCTCATCTTTCCAACTAGACTGTGACTTCCTCGAGGGCAGGCACGGTGTCTTTTTCCGTCACGATATCCGTAGTGATTAGAACATGCCTGGCACATGGTGGTCATGGCCATGATGACATTGCTGCTAATAACAAAGGAAACATGAGAACTGCATGATGGAAAGGGGATGTTTAGTTGTCCACTGGCATTAAAGAATAATTCATCTTTGTTTTATGTTTCATTTCGGTTTCTAAAAACGATTTTAGGCAATTTAAGCAAAGAGTTAATATAAAATATAATGACTACAATCAAGTAAGATTATGAAAATCAACTCCAAGGTCAGGAGATGAAAACAAATACATGAACCATAAATGTCTAGTACGCAGTTGCTTTGATTGAGCACCAAATTTGGCCCCAAGCTTCCTGGCAATCAGACCAAAAGTTTCACAATTAGTGTTTAGTGCTCTCATTATCAGAAAGGAGGAAGCCTAGGGCAGATAATATTTTTCTTGGAAATACACTGGAAATGAAATTTCTGACTGCGGCAGAACAGAGGCTTAGCCCCGGAGGCGGGGGAGGACTGCACAGTGGCAGCTGCCCTGTTCTGCCCTGGTTCTTCCCGCTGTCTTGCCTGTGAGCTTCCTGCTTCAGTGCTACTTGGTTTCCTGCCCAGCTAGCAGGCAACCACAGAGAGCAAATAAAGCTACACAGAGCAGTCCTCTCAGCCTGGGAAATATTTTCGCTCAGTGAAAAGCCAGCAAAGGTCCATGTTACCAACCAAACATCATACCCTCTGTTATGGACTGAATTGTGCTTTCTCAAAATTCCTATGTCAAAGCCCTAACCCCTAATGTGACTGTATTTGGAGATAGGGCCTTTAGGGAGCTAATTAAGGTTAAATGAAGTCATAAGGGTGGTGGTTCCCAGGCTGTGCTACCTAATCCGATAGAACTGGTGGTCTTACAAGAAGAGAAAGAGACAACAGATTTCCTCTTCTCTCTCTCTCTCTCTCTCTCTCTCTCTCTCTCTCTCTCTCACACACACACACACACACACACACACACACATACAGGAAAGGCCATTTGAGGACACAGCAAGAAGGTGGCCATCTATAAGCCAGGCAAAAAGGTCTCACCAGAAACCAACTCTGATGGTACCTTGATCATGCACTTTCAGCCTCCAGAACTGGAGAAAACGAGTATCTGTTGTTTATGTCACCAATCTATGGTATTTTGTTATGGCAGCTCTAGATTAAGACAACCCCTCAGAGTAAACAAGGATGCCTCACCGCAACAATGTACACCCTGATCAGGACTTTGATGGGGTGGTTGGATGGAATCCCTTGCTGGATTCTCAGCTGCTTGCTGTCCTTGATGCTGGAATCCTCGGGGCTTTTGTAGATGCAGAAGGAGCCCTGGAACCACAAAGCACTACCCATTGAAACAAGATAGTCATATGCCCCGCTGAAAACCAACCATGTAGAGGAATCAATTATTGATACACGCAACAACTTGGATGGATCTCAAGGACATTATATAAGTGAAAAGAGCCAATCTCAAAAGTCTCATACTGGAGGGTTCCATTTATACAACTTTCTTGCAATTACAAAATTATAAAGATAGAGGATAAGTCAGTGATTGCCAGAGGATAGAGACAGTCACAAGCAGGGCATAATTATAAAGGGGTAGCATGATGGAGATCTTTGTGGTGATGGAATAGCTCTGTATCTTGTTTGTGGTAGTGGTTACACAAATCTACATATGTGATAAAAATTACATAAAACTATATACACACTATCAATGTGGATATCCTGGTATTGATATTTACATAAGATGTAAACAATGGAGGAAACTGGGTGAAGGGTCCACTAGACCTCTGTCTACCATCTTTGCAACTTTCTGTGAATCTTAACTATTCAAAATAAAGAGGGTTTTTTAAAATTAAAAAAAAAAAATGTCTAGGGCATAGCGCTGGGAAAAGGAGCACAGCCTGGGAACCAACAGGACCTGGGGTGGTGCTACTCTTGTCCCCTGGATGTCCTCGGGCCATTCACATAACCCTCCTGTATCTGTGCTTCTTCATGGTACATCAGTGAATCAGTGTTGGTACAGTACCACCCTCCTCACGGGGCTGTTACGTGAGAAACGAATAGGAGCATCAGATGGAATCCCGAGTGCCTTTTACATGCAGGGTGCTGAGCTAGTGTTTCCTCCCATTATCTCATTCAATCTTGGCTTCAGTATTTCTATTTTCAGATGCCGCAACCGAGGCTCAGGGAGGTCAAGTACTGCTCAAGATCACAAGCTAGTTAGGATTTAAATCCTAAATGAGGATTTAAACCCAGACTGGCAAGCTGCAATGCCCATGTGATTTCCAACACATCACCTTCATATAAAGGGCCCAGGCGTGCAGTAGGTTCATAGTGAGTGTCAGCTACTGCTTTGTGGTGCTGACACCGTAAGTCTGCCAGATGAAGGGTTTGTGTTGTTTGATTAATTTAATCATTCAGCTGATAGGCTTGTATAAATCATATGTTTGGTAGGTCAGGGGGTGGGAAAAGCAGAGTAAAATTAAGTGATCCCTTTAGGCAATGACTCTGCCTCCTCATATTCCACAGACTGAGCTCCGATCCACTTTACTGGCCACAAATCAAATACCTTGAAAGACTGGGGCTAGGTCTTGTGGGGTTCTAGAGAGGGAGGGGCCTGCAGAGAGATTAAGGATTTTCCTTACAGACATCGCACACCACAGTCCAACAGAATTGAGTCATATCCGACATTTATGGACAGGAGAGCCAGATAAAAGTGTTAACCTTGGAACCTGCCTTAAACTTTCCTATGACTCGGTCTCTGTCAAGGCCATGGTCATCCTCCGTAGACTTGCCTCTGAGCAGCTCAAAGGTTTTCACCCAGTCTTCAAAATTGTTGAATTCACTCTCCAGATCCCCATTGTATATCTTTAGGGAAAAGGGAGAAGAGTGTGCTCAGAGGAAGGAAAGCCCAGGATTGATTTAATGAAAACTGCCAAGATTCTCCAAAACCAGCCTTCGTATATGCCCCTTGGAAAAATCTAAGAGGCGCTGTTAATTTATCTTCAGCAAAATAAGGAATATGATTGACTTGGCATTCCTAGAACTAAGTACCACTCTGAAATTTATAAAACATTTTTGATAAACTTTGAAATTCCAAGAACTATAGCTAAACCAACAATATTTAAAATATAATACATAAGTATAAATGTGACAAAGCTTTTTATAGCTAATTGATGTCATTGAGTTTTGGATACAGACTACAATATTTTGAGGACATTCAAATTAAAAATATTCATTGAACATTTCATTCTTAACACATGTGATGGAATATTTGTTTTTATTATAATGCATGTAGACATGAATTTTCCAAGCAGAAAATTACATATATATTTTAGAAATGGAAAATTGGATTGAGTTTTTGATTGAGTAATATAATTAAATCACTTATTCAAATTTCCCATCAAAATTACTTATCTAAATTCATTATCTAGGTACATAATTTTCATAATGCCAATTTTCATATCCATCAATATGCCTCTAGCTAATAGTCTCTGGCTAATGTTAGGACTGGTCTGACGAAGCTGACTTTTGTAAGAGTTAAAACTCCTGCTATGTCGAGTCTGTACATATCTGCATGATGATGTCAAGCCCTGAGAGGTGAACCCAGGGGAACTCACACGCTGTAAATTACATCGTTGCATCCAGGCTAACCAAGTGAAGTTATGCCCCTTCTCAATAGGAGGATGTAGAAAATAGAAAACTAGCAAGCTCCACTGTCTTGGCTTGCATGCTTGTTAGTTTGTTACTCTGCATCAATGATTATAACAAAGACAAAGTAAGTTATTCAGACAAAGGTATTCTGGAGTGGACTGAAGCACTAAAAGAACGCCCACCTCCTGAGTTTCCCACCCTAACCATGGCCAAGATGGCTGTGTCCACACACCTGCAAGACAGCCAGGTTGGGGATTTCTTTTTCTCTGAGTTTCTTCTTGAGTATTTTGTCTTTCTTCTTCTTTGGGCCATCTATATTTACCACTACCTCGTCTGGTTTTGCCTCTGTGGGTATTTAGTGAAAATGGTTAGACTTCTTATGCTGTTGAGATGAGAAGAAACAAAGTCAAGCTCCCTCTTTCCCTTTGCTCTGGCATGTGTCATGACCCTTCTTTTAAGAAAGAAATAGTAACATTTCACTGTAGGATTTCTGCACATAGCCCTGCAGACCGTGCACTGAAGGAGCAGAGGAGATACCACTTATGCAGCAGCGCAGTGTCAGTGGATGCCCTGGGGCTGGCAATGTGTTGGCCTTCCCTGCCATATGCAAGAATTCATTAAGCTAGGCACGGAGAGGGTAAGTAATTTGCCCAGTCACCCAGCTAGCAAAGAACAGACCCAGGATGGAGTGACACCAAAGCTTTAGATACATTCCCTCTCAGATCTGTTTAGGAACTTGAGAATCATCTAGTTCAACAACCTCAGGCTCAAATATGCTAAGGGTCTAACACAATGTCGCAAATGTACTTAGATTATTCAGTAATTTTTTAGGAGCAGATGCTGGAGAAAAATCACCCAAGCTCCACTATTTTCTAGCTGCATAAACCTGGGCAATTTACTCAGCCTCTTTGTACTTCTGTTTTACTATCTGCAAATCAAGATACTATTGCTTATGTCATGGGGTTGGTCTTAGAATTAAATATGCTAGTAGGAGTGGCCTGAGGAACTGAGCTTGGCTCTGTTTTTCTCACTTTTTGTGCCACCTGAAACAGCACTTGGTGTTACTGTTGTTTTTAGGCCACGACTTACCGTTGGCTTACATCAAGTTTGTGGTCATTTCAAATTCCAGGGCTCTTCATTTGAACTTCTGCCAAACCAGATCTACCCAAACCCTGTCAACTGAGTTTTGGAAGCTAAATCCAGGTCACCTGTGTTAAAGTTTATCATGCTGGCTTTGGCCTGTCATCCCAGCTTGCTCCTATTTTTACTCTGCTGTTTCTGCATTAAGACTGTCAACATAGGGACTTGAGCCAAAGGGTCGATTTCAGCACTCAACTGAACTCAGGAGACCTGGGATCTGGTCTCCGTCCAGCTCAAATCAGCTATGTGACCTCTTTCAAGTGTTGCCATCTTCCTGGGATTATTTCCTCACTAGGGAAATGAGGGCTTTGGGCTCCAGTGTTGTGCCCATGGCTCCTATTTTAACATTTTCTCACTCACATGGCCTTAATGCATGTTCAAATGTCCCCAGAACAGCCACTTACCTGTGTTGCCTGTTTGCTCCTTGGAATTGCTCTCCTTTTCCTTTGAGAAAAGAGGGAGACGAGATGATGGACACTGTCTTGTCTCATTTATTAACCCTGACTGCTAACAGTTCTCATTCAATTATCTCAGCCCTCTGCATTTTAGAAGAATATGCACACAGTTCTCAGTAGCCCCCAGATGAAGCCTCACTGTAAAGACCTAGGACTTAAGTGCAGAGAGATGCCCTGCCCTAAAGAAGAGGCACCCACACCTCCAAAACCAGTGCCACCAAACTGTGGACGTCCTCGTCCTCTATGTGCAGCCTCCTCTCAGCTGCTGGGAAAGCAACCCCTCTCCCCACTGTTCTTCCACATCCCTGGAGCATCACCTCCATCTGCAACTATGAGTTTTATGGGCTGCCATGTTGGGTTGTTGGGTTTGTCCTGGGACTGGGGAGGTTAGCAGAGACAGAGGAAAGGGCTGAACACTCACCAGAAGTGGTAGTGTCCATCGTAGTAAAACGAGGGTGTTTGGAAGCAGGGATTAACATTTAGTTTGTTTATTTAACTATATGTCAATATTCATGGATAGTCCTAGATGAAGAAGTTATGGTCTTTCCCAATAAAGAATCAGAAGAGTTGCTACTCAATAAAATATGATGATAACATCTGAATAACTTTCCTTTCCATTTTTACTCAGGGATGAGAAGTCTTACCAGATTCAGCCACTGAGCTTTTGCCTGAGTCTCCAGACCCACTCCCCACTGGTTCTCTGGCTTATAACTCAATCCGTTTCTTATTCCATGTGCATGAGGCCCTGCTGATTATTCCCATTTGCTAAGGCCAAGACCTCTGCCTTTACTTTGATAATTTCCCATATGAACTTAGAAATCTGCTGGAGACCTGGAGCCCTTTGACCTGGAATCTCCAGGTGAACCTGAAGCCCCCTTCGCTGATGCCCACCTGTCCAGAGACCCATTTCTCTTGGCTAGACCTCCCTGAGGTGGGCAGATTCCCTGGATGCCATGATAGACTGCACATCCTGCCAGCATTTACAGCAGAGCCTGTGTCCTAGGGCCAGCTCCAGCCAGACAGTGAGGATTTGGCAGTACTGGACCCTTGGTCCTTTCAGGCTTTGAACCCTTCAGCAGTTAACAGAACCACACCCAAGTAGGGCCTACCTATAGCGGAATTTAAAAGAGGGGACAATGCAGGATTTGGGGTAGGGGAGGGTGGTAAATGGTTCTGTGCTCTTATCGAAGCCTTGACTCTCACAGCCAGGAGAGAGTCTACCTTCTGTGCTTTCTTCAGGGAGGCATAGTATTTCGACCACCAGTCAATGACGTTTTCAGCAGATTCATCCGCTATGGTCCTCTTTCTCCTTTTAGTAGACTTCCGAGAAGGTTTCCTGGCATCCTGGCAAGGGATGAAGGATGGATTGTTAGGTGTCAAGGATCTGCATGCTGGTGGCTAAGTGGTTTACTAAGGAAGAGGACATGTAGGTACCCTCGGGGAAGTGGATGGAGGTGTCAGCAAGTTTTGTGATTGCAGCTCTCTGTCCCTCTTAAATCAATAAAAGTTTAATAATCTGTCATCCATTAATGAGTTTATTTGACATTTATCAAGCAGGTATGAGATTTTGTGGTTGACATTGGGGATGTAAGGGGTAGACATCATCCCTACTTTTGGGAAGCTTCGAATTCAGTGGAGGAGACAAGCAGGCTACATGATACAGTGTGATATAGTAGAAAAGGAATTAGCTTCTAAACATAATATAAACGTTTATGATTTTATGATTCTCAGTTTCCTCAACTAGGAACAATAATACCTGCTCACTTCACTGTCATGAGGATTAAGTGACATAGGTAGACAATCCCCCTTTAGCATCACTTCTGATTTGAACAGATGCAAATAAATGACACCTACAACATAAGTGATGGGGGGATAGGAGAAGCAGTGTGATGCATACGTGGCAGAAGGGAAGCATTTGGGGAGAAAGTTGTGTCATGCCAAATTTATCGTGTACTTATCATCCATTTGCTCTCAGACATCTCTCGGGTATCTACAATGTGCCAGCCACTCTATCAAGTGCAGGGGATACAGAGATATTTTTAAAAATCATCTATGACCTGGTGAAGCCCACAGTTTTATGGTGGCAACAAACAAACTGAAATTTGCAACATGAAGTGGCAGGTACAATGCTGGTGGGATGGAGAGAACCCCGTGGGCTGTCAGAGAGTCACGCTGAGCCTGGATGAGATGGGAAGAGCCTGAGAAAATAGCCATTCATCTACCATACTGTACCTTTTATTTCAGCTTTTATAATTTGCTGGGCAGGGCATCTCTTAGGACTTTCTTAAACCTGCTTTCTTCTTTAAGTCAGTTGCTAGATACACCAGGATTTTGCCCTTAAAACTATGACTTAAAAGATTACTCATGTCCCCATTTTATGGTCTTGTGTACTTATCCATCTCCCCTCCCAGAATCTCAGCTGAGGATAAGTCTCACTTTTATTTAGACCAGAAGACGCATCTTTTTGGTCCCACGTGACGTTGTACAAAGTAGGTTCAAAATATTTGTGGAATAAGCCTTGATGAGGAAACCATTGTTTTTCCAAGCTAATGAATTAAGAGTTTCTGTTCAATTAAATACTGCTGTCACATTTGACTAGCACTTTAATTTCACATACACTGACTTATCTGATTCTATGACAATGCTGTGAAGTGGGTATTGGTGTCCCCGTTTTGCCGATGAAGAAACTAATGCTCAGAAATGTGAAGTTGCTTGCCATGGTCACATAGCTAGTAGGTGGGAGGATTAGTATCTAAAACCTCTGAGCAAACTCTAACGTGCCTTATAAATATGAAGAGGGATGACATTCCGACCTTAGCTTTTCCGTCTTTGGGTGGCTCCTGGGCTGCAGGTTTGTGTTCCGTCTCCAGCATAGGGGATGGGTCAGGGATATCAACCAGGCTGGCTGCCTGAACCTGGGCCAAGTCAGGTACCACTGTGGGAGGCGGCCCAATATCCACAAAGATTTGATCTGTTGGGAGCTCCTGAGCAGAGCTGGGGGTCTCAGAAGGCTCAGTGGAAATTAATGAATCTGAAATAGCCAAAATGAAAGTACATTGGGTCAGGACTTCCCTGGTGGCACAGTGGTTAAGAATCTGCCTGCCAATGCAGGGGACACGGGTTCGAGCTCCGGTCCAGGAAGATCCCACATGCCACGGAGCAACTAAGACGGTGCGCCACAACTACTAAAGCCCACGCACCTACAGCCCGTGCTCTGCAACAAGAGAAGCCACCGCAATGAGAAGCCCGCGTACCACAACGAAGAGTAGCCCCCACTCGCCACAACTAAAGAAAAGCCCCGCACAGCAACAAAGACCCAACGCAGCCAAAAATAAAATATAAAAGAAGTAGAGGGGACCGCAGGAAATTCTTCAGAAAGATCCTGCAGGCACCACGGTTTTGTAGCCCACAGCGCTAGAATCTAGAAGGAGCTTCCTACCTTGCACAACTTGGGCTCCATCCACCTGTGAGGTGAGGGCAAGGGGCTCCCTGGATTTATACAAAAACTGTTTCAAGCAGTTGATGGTGTAGGTGCCCACGAGGGTGCTCCTCCCAAAGGCTCTCCAGTCCACCACGCAGATGCTCAGGGGTGGGTGCAGAAGCTCATTCTCAGGCAGCTCCTGCAGGGAGAGGCTGGGGTGAAGTGGGGCACTGCCTGGGCTGACCTGTCTGGGTGTAGGACCAAAGCAAGCCAGGTACCCATCCTTCCTCTGTCCCTGCCTGTCCTTTCCCTACAGGTCACCCCTGCAGCTTGCCAGAGTCTGGAGCAATGCCTTCTCAAGTCAGGGAGTCATTACCCAACATATGAGGGATGGCACTAACAATTCACCCCAGGTGTAAATTGCAAAAATCACACACTCCCAAATTCTCTATGGCAGTAGTCTTCAATCCTCTTACTTTGTCATTACTGTATTTATCCGAACTTTCATCTCAGATGAACATTTATCCAGACCCAAGATATAAAGCAGATGAGAACTGAGCCATTTAAGATGGAGCTGAGCGTGAGGGGCCAGCGCCCCATCCACTTCTTTACCCTGGTGGACCCCGAGGCTCAACAAAGTCTGATTTGGAAGGTTTGCAAACACAGTACACGTTCTTAATTCCAGTCCTTCTTCATTCAGAATGTGTGTCCATTGGAGCTGACTGGGTTAGACAAAGCAAACTTTGACTTCACAGTTGGTTCCAAATCAGAGCACAGAAATAAACCAAAAGCAACAGGTGTCAAACATTGCTTTTGACACGCTATGTACAAATAATTTTTAAAACTCTAACCATTGTAGTAAGTTCCGTGACAGTGTCTTCCAGGCCAGTGGTTCCCAAACTCCAGTGTGTATCAGAGTCACCTGCAGGGCTTGTCAAACCAGAGGTGTCTGGGCCTACCCCCCAGACCCAACAGTTCTCTGGTTCAGTAGTTCTGGGGCAGGGCCTGAGAATCTGCATTTTATAATAAGTTCCCAGGTGATGCTGATAAACTGGGGGCCACACTTGGGAACCGCTGTCAACCTTCTTTGATTTACTATATGATCTACACCCAGAACCTTTAAAACAAAACAACAACAAAAGTCTGTTTTATCCCATTCTGCAATTCTGGCTTTTACTGAATTAAACTGTTCTTTCTTTGTGAGTAGTGGGGCACCTGACACTCTGAAACATCTCCCCAAGTCAGGTTCAGGAAGGAGTGGGTCGCATCTACGGAGATGAAGGGAATGAGCGGGTGGGGCGGGGGAGGGGAGAGACCCGCACCACTTCGAAAGCATCTGCCTGGACGCTGAAGTTTGGGTTGTTCTGGTAGCTCTGATCACACAGGGACTTGACTCCATGCCCGCCACACTCGATGAGGACCTGGGGACGATCCACCGAGAGGAGCTGCACCTTCTTCATTTCCCGGACTCCCCAGAAGAGAACCTGAAGAGAGGATGGCAGGGCTGTCACACAAAGGCCCAGGGAGGTGGCAGCAGGTGTGGCTCAGGTGTGGGAAAGTCGGCCATGCCAGCCTGAGAACCACAGGATGTTCTTCCAGGAAAGGATGGGGCAGCTCCTCGTGGCTCCGTCCGATCAGCTACGTCTCCTTCCTACCCCTCAAGTCCCCTGACACAGTGCAGGCATGATTGCAATGCACCAGTGCCCTTTAGTCCCAAAGAACAACCCAGTCCTTCCTGGCCCCATACCTCCACTTGGTATTTACTCAGCACTGGCCGGATGCTGGCAGGAACAGGGTAGATCTGGGTGACATCGGGTGGGTCGAGGGGAGGGAGCCCTTGAAGCCCAGACGCAGGGACCTACCACACAGATCGAGCGCTGGTTAGACATTGGGAGAGGTAAGGAAAATGAACGCTGCCACACAATGACCTCATTGGAAAGACTGTCACTGTTTTAACCAAAGGAATGTTTCCAGCTTAAAATGTAAATCAAGATGATGCATTTTGTCACAGTGAATAATTTCTTAATTTACAAATGCATTCGTTCACAAGGGTAATCAACATTTAGTGAGCACTCACAATGTGTCACAAATTAATAGTTTCATAAGCTTTCAGCGAGCTCACAGTATAGAGGAGAGGAAAAAAAGACAGATAGATCCTCATAACCTCATTGTATTTCATTCTTTTCATTTTTTCTTGAAAATTAATTATATAAACACTTATCTAAAGTTTAAAAAGAGCAATAAATTAATTTTAAAGCTTCATATTAAAATTTTGGAAAAGCAAGTTTTCAATTCATAATATTTTCTAATATCCTTCATACTTATTCTTTACCCTGTGGGTAATTTAGAAGTAGTCTCCTTAATTTCTGAATTTATGGTGTTGTTGTAGAAGTACTGCGTGATTTACAGAGTGGTCAGAAAAATATACTCTGTAGGATTTTAAACCTCTGAAGTGTTTTGAATGTTATCTGACATTATTGGAAGCAAAAAATTCTAGTAACACCTTTGCAGATGATTTATTCATTAAAGAATATAAGCAGTAAATATATAGGATTAAACATTTAAAAAATATCTCTGGTATCTAAATGTTTGCAGATATTATAGAAATAGGAAATAAGTAAACCTATAGACATTAAATAATAACTGAAAAATTATGAGTGGTAAAGTAATGGTTGAATGTTTTGAGTATGTAGGATAAATTCAAGTATTTTACAAATGGCTGAAATCTACTTTTTTCTGTCATTAAAGTATATATATTCAGTCAAAAAAAAAAAGAAATGACAGGGGAATTACAGCCGTAGAATAGAGAAGGGTCTCTGATCAGATTCCAAACCTCTGAGACTTAACTGTCCTCCCACTGTGCACTACAAGAGATTGATTTAATCACATAGAGACTAGTCATAATCAGTAAAACAGAAAATGAAGTCTTTTGAAGGCAGACCTCCAGGAAAAGGTGTTATTTCCTGTGCATTTGGAGTTGACAAAACCGCAAGAGGACAATTGCTATGCTTTATTGAAATCTCACACAAAGGACTTAGAAAGTCTCCTAAGGAAAGGGCCTTTCTCGTTTGTGGGCCACCCCACATTACCTTCAAGACCTGGCTCAACACGTCCATCTTTCAAGAAGCTACCCCTGATTTGGTCCCGGCCACTGTGGCCATTCTCCTAAACTTCAGTCCTTGGAACACAGTGTGTCCTCTCTGGAGGCTTAGTGCAGAAACTAGTGGACTGAGCCCGGAAACCAGGCTCTGCTGTGTGACCCTGCATGAGTCCCTTTCCCTCTCTGGACCTCAGATATTGGGCCAGCTGACCCTTCAAGTCCCTCAGGAGCCAGATGTTCTATTAAACATTGCTTTGGAGCAGGAGGTTTTCCTCGCTGGGGGAGTTTGCCTGACTTGGCCAAGAGGAAGCCTTTGTTTACTTCATTAGTCTCAGACTCTCAGGTAATGCTCCAAAACCAGTGAGTTCTTGATAAACGTTTATTGGCTGACACACATTAACTCTGTATGCTTGAAAAAGCCTATTTGCCCATCAAAACCTGTAAAGCACAAACATATCACCATTTCTTTTTCACAGACATATTCTAGCTGGCATCGGCAGATGTGGTTCAGTTAATTATAAGAAAGCCCAGAAAAAGAAGACAGCAGTCACTGCGAATGCCAAGTAGGCTCAAGATAATGAAGCCGCAGAAGGAACCAAACCAGATCAAGGAGCCGGGAAAAGGTGAGGTGAACACTGCCTGGCGGCGAGGAGGTGAGCGATCCAGGCTGCAAAACATCGCCTCCCTGAGAAAGCTAATTGCTCCTGTGGCTCCAAACGTAAAGCCACAAAAACAGCTGTGATGGTGGCACAGGATGGGGTGGTGCCTCTGGATGTGCTTTTAAAAGCACCATACGTGGGCTTCCCTGGTGGCACAGTGGTTGAGAGTCCGCCTGCCGATGCAGGGGACGCGGGTTCGTGCTCCGGTCCGGGAAGATCCCACATGCCGCGGAGCGGCTGGGCCCGTGAGCCATGGCCGCTGAGCCTGCGCGTCCGGAGCCTGTGCTCCGCAACGGGAGGGGCCACAGCAGTGAGAGGCCCGCGTACCGCAAAAAAAAAAAAAAAAAAGTACCATATGTTTTGCTCGTCTTGGGGTCTCTGCCTTCAAAAAATTTACAGATTAAGGGAGACAAGCTGTAAACAATTGCCTTTATCAAAGCCTAGATTTGGGACTTCCCTGGCGGTTCAGTGGCAAAGAATCTGCCTTACAATGCAGGGGACGTTGGTTTGATCCCTGGTCAGGGAAGAAAGATCCCACATGCCGCAGGGCAACTAAGCCTGCACGCCACAACTACTGAGCTCGTGCACCTCAACTAGAGAAGCAAAAACCCACACGCCACAACTAGAGAGAAGCCCAGGCACCGCAAGGAAGATCCTGCGTGCTGCAACTAAGACCCAATGCAGCCAAAAATAAAAATAAATAAATAAATCCTAAAAATAAAAGCCTGAATTAAATAGAAAAAGAGGCAAAGTGACGTAGGATGGAAGAGGAGAAAACATTTGACTGAGGTGGGGGAGGGGAAGTTGCCTGGAGGAGGCAACTCTTGTCCTGAACTGTGAGGATGATCAGTTTCCTAAATAGGTAAATAGAGTGCAGGGGGTGGAGTTGGCAGAGCAGGGAGACATTTCGAAATAGGGTGACAGCATGGCCAAAAGCAGAGAAGCACATCTGTGTGCTGAGGTCTGAGAATTCAGAATAGTCTGCTGTAAAGAGGCCACAGTACGTGCAGAGTAATTGTGCTGAGATGTGAGCCTGAAAAGGCAGTTTGAAGACAAATTAATTTGGGGAAAGCTTAAATGCTAAGCTATGGAAATCTGACATTCTCCTATGGGCTAGATTTTCTTTTCATGAAATATTAAGAGTTACCATGCAAAAAGAAAATATTTGTACTCACAAACATTTGGGAAATGTTGAATTTCAAAAAAGAAAGAAATTTCAAAAGTTTCTTTATAGCTGACTTCTCAGAGTCTTTACTATGGTAACGGGCATTTCAAAGTCCCAAGAGGGACATAATATGAAGAATTTCCCAAACTTTTTTTTTTTTTTTTTTTTGCAATACACAGGCCTCTCACTGCTGTGGCCTCTCCAGTTGCGGAGCATAGGCTCCGGACGCGCAGGCCCAGCGGCCGTGGCTCACAGGCCCAGCCGCTCCGCGGCATGTGGGATCTTCCCGGACCGGGGCACGACCCCGTGTCCCCTGCATTGGCAGGCGGACTCTCAACCACTGCGCCACCAGGGAAGCCCCCAAACTTTGTTTTTACTGTATTTAGAGGGACTTGTGTTCCAAAGATACAGATTTTGGGAAATGCTCCTGGAGATAAGAAACAGACTGTCTAAAGAGGAGAGTGGTATGGTGGACTTGCGTTCTGGAAGGAATGCGGAGGATGAAGCAAACAAGGAAGAGGAGGAAGCTAGGAGACCAGGAAAGAGGCCAGTGGAACGATCCTGATGAGAACGAGGGTCTACAGGAACAAGGGACAGTCACCTGGCTGGAACGACTGGCTTGCTCATGGATACAAACCCAGAGTGAAGAATTACAGCTGAGTGTGAATTCTCAAGGCAGAGAGTCTAGGAGAAAAGGGGGACAGTGGGCCAGGACTGGGAAAACAGGGTCAGCTAGCTGGGTAGAGGAGGAAAATGGAGGTAAGGAATTCAGTCTGGGGCACTGAAGAACTCAGGTACTACACCCTTCTTCTGAGACAGGGAAGCCTTTCAGTAGTGGAGACAGACGGGCTGAAGGTAAACCACCCACAGACGGAAACAGATTTGTCGCCGCTGGCGACAAATGATGGCGTTTTCCAGCTCCTGCCTTCCCGGAGTGTAGGAGATCCACATGCTGAGAAAGTGGCGTTGATGATCAAATCAATTTTTGCACACGTAATCAACTGAGAGGAAGTCCTAATGAAACCCTAATGAATTGTGTCTCTTCGGTTGCTTGCCTCTGACACTCCACTGTCAGTAAGCAGCCGTATCTCAAACCAGTCTGCCCAGCTCATGGTGGAGGGAGGGCGGGAGAATCAGAGGTGGGGCCGTGGAACTGGGAGGAAGCCAGGACCTCAGAGGGCCTGTTGGGATCAGCTGGTCCAGCCCCTCATTGATGGATTAGGGGACTCCCTTCAGGAAGCTTCATGCAATGAAAAGAGCAGTTGACTGAATCCCATCCAGTAAACCCGGAGCCTCAGCTTTCTGACATGTAAAATGAAAGCATTGTACTCAAGCTGGTTTTCCCAAATCAGTCATTCTTCTACCACTTTTACCACCTGTGTTATTATCTAGTAAACATTTTCATTAGCTGTAATTTCATTTTTAGAAAGGAAACTTCAAGTTGCTAAGTAAAACAGGTACCACTGGCCATCAATGGAAAGTAACTTTAAAAAGAAAACCAACGAAAACAAAATAATGTTATTGGAATATGTCATGTGTAGCGTTTCTTAAAATTTCTTTTCGCTATGTTTGGAGGGGCCAGTGTTCCAAGAAGCAGACTTTGAGAAATGTTCTTGTAGATAACACTGATGTTTCTTTAGAGGCATTGAAGCTGAAGCCTATGCTTTCTGAAAAAGAAAGGTTGCAGGTTAAGAAACGTGTTATACACAGATGGGCGTGAAACTTTCTTCTAAAACTACTTAGAAGGATCCAAAAAGGCAAAATTCCATTTACAACAATATGGATGGGCCTTGAGGGCATTACACTAAGTGAGATAAGTCAAAAAGAAAGACAATACTGTATGATCTCAGTTATATGTGGAATCTAAAAATAGAAAACAAACACAGAAACAGAGAGTAGATTGGTAGCTGCCAGGAGTAGGGAGGTGGGGAAAGTGGGTGAAGGTGGTCAAAGGGTACAAACTTCCAGTTAGAAGATGAATAAATTCTGGGGATCTAATGCATAGCATGGTGACTACAGGTAGAATAGTGTATTGTACACTTAAAAGTTGCTATGAAAGTAGATCTTAAAAGTTCTCACACCACACACACACACACACACACATACACACACACACACAAAAGGTTAACTATGTGAGGTGACGGATGGATGTGTTCATTAACCTTACTGTGGTAATCATTTTGCAATATATACATATATCAAATTATCATGTTGCCCACCTTAAACTTACACAACGTTATATGTCCATTATATCTCAATAAACCTGAGGAAAAAATGGCGACACTCCCTCGACATTAATTCACTGTGATTTAATGTTCTACCTGGTTTCAACCTAAGATTTTGACAACCTAAGATTTCGACTCATTGACGGCCTAAAATCACCTGGACTCTCAATTAAGGAAAGACTAGACCAGCTGATTTTGAAGATCCCTAATTTTATCTCAATAAACCTGAGGAAAAAAAGGCGACACTCCCTCGACATTAATTCACTGTGATTTAATGCTCTACCTGGTTTCAACCTAAGATTTTGACAACCTAAGATTTTGACTCATTGACGGCCTAAAATCACCTGGACTCTCAAGGAAAGACTGGAGCAGCTGATTTTGAAGAGCCCTTTCAGTTCTGACAGTCCATGTTTCTGTGCAACACACATCCATCTGGTGAGAGCTGGTTCTATTAGACTCTCACTTGGTTGATCATCCTGGAATCCCAGAAGCTAAGATTTGTAAGACAAAGATTTCACTAGTCCTTCTCTCCTCCCCTCCTACACTACAAGCATCATAGAGCTGGAGCTGACGCCTGTGACCCTGCTACTCTGTCCCTTTAAGAGCTCATCCAGCTTCAGTTCCCCTGAGAGAGGTTGCTGTTTCTCCAAGGCAGCCACTCCAGCCTTAAAAAGTTCTTCCTCGGGCTTCCCTGGTGGCACAGTGGTTGAGAGTCCGCCTGCCGATGCAGGGGACACGGGTTCGTGCCCCGGTCCGGGAAGATCCCACATGCCGCAGAGCGGCTGGAACCGTGAGCCATGGCCGCTGAGCCTGCGCATCCGGAGCCTGTGCGTCCGGAGCCTGTGCTCCGCAACGGGAGAGGCCACAACAGTGAGAAGCCCGCGTACCGCCAAAAAAAAAAAAAAAAAAAAAAAAAAAAAAAAAGTTCTTCCTCAAGTGGAACAAAAACCAGACGACAGTCAAAGGCTGATTGGGTGCACTTCAGAATTCATCTCTGTAGTCATATGCAGCTCCCAGGCCGCACACCTGGGCACTTTGGATTTGAGTACAAGTGTGTCTAACCCCGTAGCTAGCTGTTCCCGTCCTCTAATGCTCTTCAGCCTCTTCAGCTCTCGGGGGGAATCTGTACACTGGATTCTAGGCTCCGACCTGCCATATCCAGCGAGCCATTACCGTTCTATCCAGCTCAATTTCTTCACCTGAATAAACAGATAGGACTAGATATTTTGCTTTAATATTCCATGGTATAATAATATTTAATAATAAAATAGGTAGCATTTGTTGAGTGTTGATTCCACGCCTGGCACTTCAGGCAGGTTAATTATCATCTCCATTTTGCAGGTCAAACAGAGAGAGATAAAGCAGCTTACCCACAGTCGCACACCAGTAAGTGGTGGGAATGAGATCCATATTCATGGGATCCAACTCCAGCACCTTCCCTCTTACTCATTTGCTACGTCTTGGGAATGTTTGTCTTCTAGTTTCTGTACTAGAGATTTTTTTAAATTGGGATTTCTGGAAAATGTGCTTTCCTAGAGAGGGATTGATCTGACCCAAAGGGTAAGTGCCACCTGCCCTCAGTGAGTGCGATGGTCAGGGAGAGAAATCTCTCTGATACAGGCCCACCTGGTCACTTCTTTCCAGGTCACCATTCTGTCCTATTTGGTCCTTGACTGGACAGCCAGACTTGAGAGGCTCAGCTTCCCTCCCTAAGTATCCTGCCATTGCTTTCTGAAAAAGTCCTCCTAGACATATGTTCATAAATTCCCCGATGTCTTAGTGGGACAGACTAAGAACTCAATGTCTTTGGGAAACTTTGTGATACAGCGTAAGGAGCAGAAGGCTTTAAAGGTCTAAGGTCAGCTCTCAGCTCAACCACCGACTAGCAGCGTGACAAGGTAAGTCATTCAATTACATTAATCCTTCAGTTTACTATCTGCAAAATGGGAATCATAATCCCTACCTCAACAGGACTGAGGGAGGTTTCAGTGTGATGAGAGGTATGTGAGGCAGCAAACACAACACAGGGCACGTGGGAGTGTCCACAAACGTTTGCTCCCTTCCCCTTTTATATCCTCCTGTGGTCTGTATGGAGCTCAGGGTCTGACGCATAGGGCTGCTCAAGCATTGCTGGCCAAATCCACGTGGATCTTTCATCCTGGGACTCTGACTTGTAGCACGGAGGCTCTGGGAATAACCCGTCACCTGAGTTCCTAAATGGCATCTCCCAGATCCCCAGAAGGAGCCGTCTCCAGACACAGGACAGCAGGGAGGGACCACGCATAACGTGATGGACATACACTTCCCATGAGGCTGCTTCTCTGGCCAGGTAGACTAGATAGACGGCCAGTGCAGATATCACTTCTGGTTCACTTACCTGCAGCAGTTCAAATACAGCAAGGAGGTCGCCTCCAGAAAGGTTCCCGCAAAAGATGGGGTGGTAACACAGCCTGGGGGGCTTATAGTCCTGGTCAGCGAGTTTCACAACAGGAGCAGCCACGGTGGCACCCAAATATTCTGGCTTCCTCTAGGGCAGAAAAGAAATGAAGTTTTGTTCCTGGTGGTCACCTACCTGGTTCTGATCTGCGTCGGTGTGATTTTGTAATTAATCTTCACAAAACTGTCAGCCTCAGTGTCTCCCTCCTGCTACTGTCTCACTCTCTTCTTCTGCTAAGCCCCTCCCACCTCTTCCCACAGCCTTGGGGGGCAGCAGAATCCATCTGGGCTCTCAGGGAAAACCCTAAGAGGGTCATCTTAGGGGCTTCCTGGCTCAAGGCGATCTTAGGGGTTATTCCTTTCCTCAGTGTATTGAGTTCAGTGGAATAAAGTAAAAATAATCACCCAGGGTAGACTTGAAGGGGAAAAGGAGAAATAAGGTGGCACCAAATATTCCAAAAGATCTCCAGAGCAGGGAACCCCTGTGGCTGGGAACACAAGTTTGGAGTCCAGGCAAACGTGAGTTGGAGTTCCCAAATCTATTGCTTTGGAGATCTATGGTCTTGGGCCAGTTACTCAACCTTTTTTTTTTTTTTGCGGTACGCGGGCCTCTCACTGTTGTGGCCTCTGCCGTTGCAGAGCACAGGCTCCGGACGCGCAGGTTCAGCGGCCACGGCTCACGGGCCCAGCCGCTCCGCGGCATGTGGGATCTTCCCGGACCGGGGCATGAACCCACGTCCCCTGCGTCGGCAGGTGGACTCTCAACCACTGCGCCACCAGGGAAGCCCTCTAAGAACTATTTGGTGGGGTCACCTCCTGCCTCTTCCTCATCCCTGCTCCCAGGAGCCTCAGTCCACATTCCCCCACGAGTATCATGGGGCTGGAGCATGGGGCTGCTTTGCTATTTATCTCAGGAACTGCTGTATCCCCTGGCACAGGGCAGGCACTCATTACATATTTATTCAGTGAAAACTCTTGGATAAATGACCTCCAAGTCCAAGGGCAGTGCCCACATTTTCTTTGGCTGAGGCTGGGTTTTAGTACCTGCACTACTTCATTGCCTTTGGACTCACAAACAAGCATTTGCATTCCCGGCTGTAGAAGGAAGCTTGGTTGAGGTGGAAATGGGTTTAGCTCAGTCACACTTAAAAACTAACAAAGTGGGGCTTCCCTGGTGGCACAGTGGTTAAGAACCCGCCTGCCAACGCGGGGGACATGGGTTTGAGCCCTGGTCCGGGAAGATCCCACGTGGCAGGGAGCAACTAAGCCCGTGCGCCACAGCTACTGAGCCTGCGCTCTAGAGCCCGCGAGCCGTAAGTACTGAAGCCCTCTCACCTAGAGCCCGTGCTCCGCAACAAGAGAAGCCACCGCAATGAGAAGCATGCGCACCACAACGAAGAGTAGCCCTCGCTCACCGCAACTAGAGAAAGCCTGCGCGCAGCAAAGAAGACCCAACGCAGCCAAAAATAAATAAATAAATTTAATTTTTAAAAAAACCCTCCAGTAAGCTTTTGAATCTGCTGTTTCAGGACACGGACATCTTTGGAGAGAAAGAGGTTTGGCTAATATCATAACAGAAATGAGACAGAGCTGAATGCATTGTTTCAGGGCTCGGAAGCAACAAAGAAAGAAAGAAAAAAAAAAAGGTCCAGTTACAAGTGCTGAATCAGTGACAATATATCCATTCCTTCCAACCAGGCGAAATCAGTAAAAGACCTTCTATTTTCAAAAGGCATGGACATTTTTATAAGCAGCAATAAGGTATAGAACTAGCTGGGGGCTGTGTATAATAATTATATTCCTGAAGAAGTATATGTGGACTGAACTTCTGTGAAGCAGATTCTATTTAAATTGCAATCCAAAGGGAAATCTAAGCAAAAAACCCTTTAGTAAAGCAAATGATCATCATCCATTTCCCAGATTCTGCAGATCAGTGTTTCCCAGGTGAGGACTGCCTCTGGGCATAGTCACAGGCTGGTTAAATAAAGGAAGTTAGTTGAACAGGGAGTTTTTAGCAAAAGGCACAGTTAGTGCAGCCCTGGGACACTCACCACTGCGTCACTGTCATACAACTCCACCACCACTAACGGCGGGGATCCTGCCAGTTCCTTCAGGTCTCCGTGCAGCACCAGGTCATTGAACAGCAGCATCTGGTTCCAGGTGGGGGAGAGGGTCTGGGAAATGACCTGGAAGTTGAGGCCAAAAGAAAAGCAAAACATGGCTCGACTGGGTTGGAGGGGGCTCCGTGAAGGGTAAACAGGACACATTCTCATCACCATTGCTCACTTATTCCACATTCAAGCAACGATGGAAACTGATGTGCTACTGAGTATCAGATGCCAGGGATGCAGATTCCCTTCCCTGGAGGAGCTTACATAAGCTTCACGAGTAGAACTCCCACCTGATTACCACCCAACTTGCAAGCATAATTCCAACTCAATCCTCACAGTAGTGCTGTGATGATAACACCAGCTACCCTTTATTGAGCACGTACTGTGTACAGGCTGTGGTACTTCACATACACTGTCTTGCTGAAACTTCCCAACAATTCTGGGAGATAGAAATGTAAACCAAGGCTCACTCGCCGAGAGCCGGCACACGGCAGAACTGGGATTCAACCCAGGTCATCTGGCACCAAAGCCCAGGCTGCTAACTTCAACCATCCTCACCAAGTAGATGCTCATATTGTCTCCATTTTATGAAAGGGCAAACTGAGAATGGGGAAGATCTAGTGATTCTTCACTGTGAACAAATAAAATTTCGTCATCGAATACTCGAAAGTGGATTTTCAATCTAATATTCCTTACATGGAATTCTACTGTTTTGTGCATATTTATTCGACTGCATTGAACTGACCAGGGTCTTCAAAATAACCTTAACCATTTTGCATGACATCATTCTTTCTTCCATAGCAAACTGTGACATTGGAAGTTGGCTGCACCCATTATGCAGATGGAGAAACCAAAGGACAAAGAAGGACCACAACCCGCATAACTGGTTCAGAACCATGAGTGGCTCACCTAGGAGTGACTCAGAGCCCCCTGCCAGGCCATTCAGGTGGTACCTTCAGAAGGTAGAGGGTAATGAGCTTGCATCCTCTATTTAATTGGATGTTTGGAAACATGCCCGTTTCATAGAGCTAAAGGCTAAGGTTGCTTGCAGGATAGGTGCCTGTACCTAGGCAGAAACTGCCGCATTCATGTGTGAGGCCAGTCCTGGAAAGAGGCCACAGTCACAGTCTCCTGTGCAGGTAAATGGGTGATTTCTCAGGTTAACACAGACTGCACAGCTCCTGCTGGGTCCTGAGGAAATTTCCACACCACCTCTGCACTCCACTCTTACCTCTCACCATTCTCTCCAGGAAGGACTGGAGAGAGATCTGGCCTGAACTAACTACTGCTTAGATTCCAAAGCCCAAATAAAACTGTCATCTCAGAGCTTTACATCAAGAGCCATTTCTAGTCATGACATTAAATCACTTGCACTGTGGTTGCGAAAAAATATTTGTATTGCTCTTTTTTATGAGTCATAAAATATGCATTCCACAATTTCCTCCTTCCTTGCTTTTTGCCTTTAGAGTATTTTATGCCTCAGACACAGTGAGGTTTTGAACATAACGTTTCAGAGAAAATCTTAATTTTTTGGACAGGAGGAGAATGGCTTCAACCAACCTATGAACAGCAGTTAAGGCATTGCAATGCAAAGTTCCCCTGTGTCGGTGACTGACATCACAAAGAACTATGTGCTTTTATGTTGCTTTTGAAAATAGAAATGTGATCTTTTCTGCAACCTGTACCCAACAGTGTGACACCAAAGCAATTTATGATTCTCACAGCATCTTTCCTACAGAAATATTCTGATGGCTTCCTTGGCACTTTGGGCTATAACTGCCACTTGATAAGATTCCAGAGGCCAGCATTCATTCTTTCATTCATCATATATTTATTCCTTCAAAGTGCTAGGCTCAGTATTAGGCACTAACACAGCATCCTGTGCTTAGCAGGTATGCAGTAGCTACTTGCATGACTAAATGAGTGGATTTTGGCCTGTTCCATGATTAAAAGGATGATGTGGCCACCTTCGAGAAGTACTAAAACGTTCACCCAAACAAAATATATTGTCCCACTTCTCTGCCAAGGTGAGTACAGCTCACCTCATTTCCTCGGGGCTTCCTTAAGGAGTTGTGCTTTATAAACTTGTTCGGTGATGTTGTTGGAGAGATTATGGTAACACTTAAATTTAACGCTTTGAAGAAGGAGTGAGATACCATGGATGGAGTGTGGCTTTAGAATCAGAGACCCCCTGTAATGGAACCCTAGTGTCACCACCTGCCTATGTCCAACTTGGGCAGGTGATTTAACCTCTCTGATCCTTAGTCTTACTCATTTCAGTGGGGTTAGTACCCACCTTGTAAAGTTGTTATGACCACTGTCTAAGATAAAGCGTATTAAGTGCCTGGCATACAGCAGGTGCTCAGTAAGTGCTTGTTGTCGGCCCCCCTCCACCCCAGCCACACTCATTTATAAATGAGTAAACACTTACTGAATACCTACCACGTGCCAGCGTTGGTCACCAGGGTAACTCGTATCTAACAAGAGACCACTGGTGTCCTCAGGACTCAGCATCAGTCTGACTGCTTGAAATCTCAGCTTCCATGCCCCCCACCCTCTAAGATCCCCTGTCCTTCTCTTCTAAGCCTCCCTCTTACCACATAGTCCTTCTCCCTTTCTATCCCCAAAACCTTTCTCTTTGGGAGCTGTCTCCCTTTCCCTTTATCCTATCATGTCCTCAGTGGCATCTGGAATAGCCGGATTCCCCTCCTGAAAGATTTCGTACCACTAAGTCACTTATAAAAGATTGGCTGCAGGACCCTCCCTTCAGAGATAGTTCTCCTTGAGCAACACGGGGTCCATTCAGAGAAGTGCTACCAGGTGTATGGTGGACCAGCTCAGCTATGACTGCAGGGCCCCCAGGCTCAGCCTTCCCCACCTTGAAGAATGCACGAGTGGGGCATGTCACACACAGATCAGTCCCACCGAGGCAGCACACACTGGAACAGGAGAGAGAAACCAGAACCCTTTCTTACCAAAACGGAAGCAGAGTGGTTAAGCAAAATGACTTTGGAATTGGACCAACCTGGGTATCCATCTTGGCTCTACCATCTTCTAAATAAAGAGTCTCCAAGCTGTACCTTCCTCGTCTGCAGAATGAGGACACTAATAATACCCACCTTGGGGTTGCAGTTAGACGTAACCAAAAATGCATATAAAAGGCTTAGCATCATGCCTGTCACAGAGGGAGATTTTAAATAAATGAGAGCTATTATTATTAGCAAAAATTAGGTACTTGGTACAAAAGTATGGAGGCAAAGTCCAGGGTTCAACAGAACTTGTTTTCCCTTTCAAATGATTATTTGATAAACAAATGTCATCTGTTCCTTTGAGATATGCATCTAAATCAAATGAATATACCGTGTGGAGGTGCAAAATAGAAGGAGAACTACATAGCAGCCAAGGGAGCTCACTCAAACCCCCTACCCCACCCAGAGCCCTGAGATCACCTCTGAGGGCTTGGAACTCCACAGCTGTGCAGGCAGAGGAGGTCTCCAGGGTTTCCGCCCGCCCCCCCCCCCCTTTTTTTAAATCACACTGTGTGGCATGCAGGATCTTTGTTCCGCGACCAGGGCTCAAACCTGTACCCCCTGAACTGGAAGCTCGAGGTCTTAACCACTGGAGCGCCAGGGAAGTCCCAGGGATCCCCCTTTTGAGAATCCCCTTTGTTTTTGGTGGGAAGCCTCCATGGCAATAATAACGCAGTCACACAGGAGCTGTTATAAACAAGGCACTGTACTGGGTGTCTCACCCTCTGGGAGGCATATACAATATCACCATCCCTATTTTACAGATGAAGAAATTGAGGACAAAGAGGATTTTGCTGTCACACAGCCGATAAATGGAAGGGCTCAGACCTGAACCCAGGCACTACGGCTCTAGAGTCTATACTCTTAACCACCGCGCTATGTACTACCTCTTAAAACACAGGGAGGAGAAAGGAGTCTGAAGTTTTCTCGTTCTCACGCTCATCACCTTCCCTCTGATGTCTCTCCCGACTTCCCTCCCAGGCAGAGAGCTAACCCCTCTCTCCCTGTGGCCCCTGGAGGTTCAGTACTCTGGGGTTTATCACAGTGTGGCTGATTCGTCTGTACAGAGCACTGCCGAGCTCCACTGCTTCGTGCACTGTGCAGGAGTGGAGTCCGGAAGATGGCGGCGTGGGAAGACGCGGGGTCAGCGTCTCCACACAACTAGGGCGCCTGCCGGCCGCTGGTGGGAGACCCTGACCCCCAAGGAGACAGGAGGGACCCGAGTGAACCGGTAGGACAGAGGGGGACCGAGGGGGGAGGAAAAGTGGAGGCCAGACAAGATCGGCGCCCCTGAGGCCGGGGAGATCAGGAGAGGCAGGTGAGAGGGAGTCTCCGGGAGGAGAGGGAGAGGAGCGGAGGGCCTGGGGAGCCTGCTGAGCTCCCAAGCTGGTTCCCCCTGCTCCAAGGCCCCTCCAAGCCGCGTGGGTCCTTGGGAGCATGGGGGGGGGGCGATCAGGAGACACAGGCTGGAGAGGGGCCCTGGGGGGCAGCGGGAAAAGAGCGGAGGGTGATGGCCCCGCCCACTCGGGCCCCGGAAGCCTGCTGAGCTCCCAGGCCGGTCCCCTGCCCTCCAAGGTTCCCCCTTCCCCACCGGCCGTACTGGTCCTGGGGGCATATGAGAGAGGCCGGGGGGATCAGGACAGGCAGTCGGGAGGGGCCCTCCCAGACCCCAGACCGGAGGAGCAGGAGAGGAGAGGAGGGCGTTTTTCCCACCCACTCGAGCCCAGGAAGCCTGCTGGGCCCCCAGGTGAGGTCCCCTGTGCTCTGAGGCCAGGGTGGGGGTCACGGCTGGGCCCCTTCTGTTCCTTCAGCCTAAGCCCCACTCCCCACAGGCCCCAGGGCCTTTGCGGCCCTGTGCGTCCTGAACATGGGCCCCGCCGACTGCCCAAACCTCGCCCTTGCTTAGGCTCCGCCCTCCACAAAACCACCCCCCTTTTTTTTTTTCTTTTTTTTGCGGTACGCGGGCCTCTGACTGTTGTGGCCTCTCCCTGTTGTGGCCTCTCCCATTGCGGAGCACAGGCTCTGGACGCGCAGGCTCAGCGGCCATGGCTCACAGGCCCAGCCGCTCTGCAGCCTGTGGGATCTTCCTGGACCGGGGCACAAACCTGTGTCCCCTGCATCGGCAGGCGGACTCTCAACCACTGCGCCACCAGGGAAGCCCAAACCCCCGCTTTTTTTTTTCTCTTCCCTCCTCCTCTTTTTTTTACTATTGTGGTACTGATGTACCTTCCAGTTGCTGATTCATCTATAATTTTATTTTTACATTCTTTCTAACATATCTGTTAGTTTCCTAACAATAACAAAGTATTTTTACTTTGTTATTGTTCTCTTTTTTCTTGAATTTTTGAATTTTATTTTTTTATACAGCAGGTTCTTATTAGTTATCTATTTTATACATATTAGTGTATACATGTTAATCCCAATCTCCCAGTTCATCACACACACACACCCCACCACTTTCCCCACTTGATGTCCATACGTTTGTTCTCTACATCTGTGTCTCTATTTCTGCCCTGCAGAACAGTTTATATGTACCATTTTTCTGTTCCACATATATGCATTCATATATGATATATGTTTTTCTCTTAATGACTTACTTCACTCTGTATGACAGACTCTAGATCCATCCACGTCTCTACAAATGACCCAATTTCATTCCTTTTTATGGCTGAGTAATACTCCATTGTATATATGTACCACATCTTCTTCATCCATTCATCTGTCGATGGGCATTTAGGTTGATTCCATGACCTGGCTGTTGTAAATAGTGCTGCAATGAACATTGGGGTGCATGTGTCTTTTTGAATTATGGTTTTCTCTGGGTATATGCCCAGTAGTGGGGTTGCTGGGTCATATGATAATTCTATTTTTCATTTTTTAAGACACCTCCATACTGTTCTCCATAGTGGCTGTATCAATTTACATTCCCACCAACAGTGCAAGAGGGTGCCCTTTTCTCCACACCCTCTCCAGCATTTGTTGTTTGTAGATTTTCTGATGCCCATTCTAACTGGTGTGAGGTGATACCTCATTGTAATTTTTTTTTTTTTTATAAATTTATTTATTCATTTATTTATTTTTGGCTGTGTTGGGTCTTCGTTTCTGTGTGAGGGCTTTCTCTAGTTGTGGCAAGCGGGGGCCACTCTTCATCGCGGTGCGCGGGCCTCTCACTGTCGCGGCCTCTCTTGCTGCGGAGCACAGGCTCCAGACGCGCAGAGCTCAGTATTTGTAGCTCACGGGCCCAGCTGCTCCGTGGCACGTGGGATCTTCCCAGACCAGGGCTTGAAACTGTGTCCCCTGCCTTGGCAGGCAGACTCTCAACCACTGCGCCACCAGGGAAGCCCCTTCATTGTAATTTTGATTTGAATTTCTCTAATGATTAGTGATGTTGAGCATCCTTTCATGAGCTTCTTGGCCATCTGTATGTCTTCTTTGGAGAAATGTCTGTTTAGGTCTTCTGCCCATTTTTGGATTGGGTTGTTTGTTTCTTTAATATTGAGCTTCATGAGCTGTTTATATATTTTGGAGATTAATCCTTTGTCTGCTGATTCATTTGCAAATGTTTTCTCCCATTCTGAGGGTTGTCTTTTCGTCTTGTTTATGGTTTCCTTTGCTGTGCAAAACCTTTTAAGTTTCATTAGGTCCCATTTGTTTATTTTTGTTTTTATTTCCATTACTCTAGGAGGTGGATCAAAAAAGATTTTGTGGTGATTTATGTCAAAGAGTGTTCTTCCTGTGTTTTCCTCTAAGAGTTTTATAGTGTACAGTCTTACATTTAGGTTTCTAATCCATTTTGAGTTTATTTTTTTGTATGGTGTTAGGGAGTGTTCAAATTTCATTATTTTACATGTAGCTGTCCAGTTTTCCCAGCACCACTTATTACAGAGACTGCTTTTTCTCCATTGTATATCCTTGCCTCCTCTGTCATAGGTTATTGACCATAGGTGCATGGGTTTATCTCTGGGCTTTTTATCCTGTTCCATTGATCTATATTTCTGTTTTTGTGCCAGTACCATATTGTCTTGATTACTGTAGATTTGTAGTATAGTCTGAAGTCAGGGAGTCTGATTCCTCCAGCTCTGCTTTTTTCCCTCAAGACTGCTTTGGCTATTCGGGGTCTTTTGTGTCTCCAAATTTTAAGATTTTTTGTTCTAGTTCTGTAAAAAATGCCATTGGTAATTTGATAGGGATTGCATTGAATCTGTAGATTGCTTTGGATAGTAGAGTCATTTTCATGATATTGATTCTTCCAATCCAAGAACGTGGTATATCTCTCCATCTGTTGGTATCATCTTTAATTTCTTTCATCAGTTTCTTATAGTTTTCTGCATACAGGTCTTTTGTCTCCCTAGGTAGGTTTATTCCTAGGTATTTTATTCTTTTTGTTGCAAGGGTAAATAGGAGTGTTTCCTTAATTTCTCTTTCAGAGTTTTCATCATTAGTGTATAGGAATGCAAGAGATTTCTGTGCATTAATTTTGTATCCTGCAACTTTACCAAATTCATTGATTAGCTCTAGTAGTGTTCTGGTGGCATCTTTAGGATTCTCTGTGTATAGTATCATGTCATCTGCAAACAGTGACAGTTTACTTATTCTTTTCCAATTTGAATTGCTTTTATTTCTTTTTCTTCTCTGATTGGTGTGACTAGGACTTCCAAAACTATGTTGAATAAGAGTGGTAAGAGTGGACATCCTTGTCTTGTTCCTGATTTTAGAGGAAATGCTTTCAGTTTTTCAACATTGAGAATGATGTTGGCTGTGGGTTTGTCATATATGGCGTTTATTATGTTGAGGTAGGTTCCCTCTTTGCGCACTTTCTGGAGAGTTTTTATCATAAATGGGTGTTGAATTTTGTCAAAAGCTTTTTCTGTATCTATTGAGATGATCATATGGTTTTTATTCCTTAATTTGTTAATATGGTGTATCACATTCATTGATTTGCGTATAGTGAAGAATCCTTGCATCCCTGGGATAAATCCCACTTGACCATGGTGTATGATCCTTTTAATGTGTTGTTGGATTCTGTTTGCTAGTATTTTGTTTGGGATTTTTGCATCTATATTCATCAGTGATATTGGTCTGTAATTTTCTTTTTTTGTAGTATCTTTGTCTGGTTTTGGTATCAGGGTGATGGTGGCCTCATAGAATGAGTTTGAGAGTGTTCCTTCCTCTGCAATATTTGGAAGAATCTGAAAAAGATGGGTGTTAGCGCTTCTCTACATGTTTGATAGAATTCATCTGTGAAGCCATCTGGTCCTGGACTTTTGTTTGCTGGAAGATTTTTAATCACAGTTTCAACTTCATTACTTGTGATTGGTCTGTTCATATTTTCTGTCTCTTCCTGATTGAGTCTTGGAAGATTATACCTTTCTAAGAATTTGTCCATTTCTTCCAGGTTGTCCATTTTATTGGCATAGTGTTACTTGTTGTAGTCTCTTATGATGCTTTGTATTTCTGCAGTGTCTGTTGTAACTTCTCCTTTTTCATTTCTAATTTTATTGATTTGAGTCCTCTCCCTCTTTTTCTTGATGAGTTTGGCTAAAGGTTTATCAATTTTGTTTATCTTCTCAAAGAACCAGCTTTTAGTTTTATTAATCTTTGCTATTGTTTTCTTTGTTTCTATTTCATTTATTTCTGCTCTGATCTTTATGATTTCTTTCCTTCTACTAACTTCGGGTTTTGTTTGTTCTTCTTTCTCTAGTTCTTTAAGGTGTAAGGTTAGATTGTTTATTTGAGACGTTTGTTGTTTCTTGAGGTAGGCTTGTATTGCTATAAACTTCCTTCTTAGAACTACTTTTGCTGCATCCCATAGATTTTGGATCGTCATGTTTTCGTTGTCATTTGTCTCTAGGTATTTTTTGATTTCCTCTTTGATTTCTTCATTGATCTCTTGGTTATTTAGTAACGTATTTTTTAGCCTCCATGTCTTTGGGTTCTTTATGTTTTTTTCCCTGTAATTGATTTCTAATCTCGTAGTGTTGAGGTCAGAAAAGATTCTTGATATGATTTCAATTTTCTCAAATTTACTGAGGCTTGATTTGTGACCCAAGATGTGATCTATCCTAGAGAATGTTCCATATGCACTTGAGAAGAAGTGTAATCTGCTGTTTTGGGATGGAATATCCTATAAATATCAATTAAATCTATCTGGTTATTGTGTCATTTAAAGCTTGTGTTTCCTTATTAATTTTCTGTTTAGGTGATCTGTCCATTGGTGTAAGTGAGGTGCTAAAGTCCCCCACTATTATTGTGTTACTGTCAATTTCCTCTTTTATAGCTGTTAGCATTTGCCTTATGTATTGAGGTGCTCCTATGTTGGGTGCATATATAATTGTTATATCTTCTTGGATTGATCCCTTGATCATTATGTAGTGTCCTTTCTTGTCTCTTGTAACATTCTTTTTTTTAAAGTCTATTTTATCTGATATGAGTATTGCTACTCCAGCTTTTTTTTGATTTCCATTTGCATGGAATATCTTTTTCCATCCCCTCACTTTCAGTCTGTATGTATCCCTAGGTCTGAAGTGGGTCTCTTGTAAACAGCATATATATGGGTCTTTTTTTGTATCCATTCAGCGAGGCTGTGTCTTTTGGTTGGAGCATTTAATCCATTCACGTTTAAGGTAATTATCAATATGTATGTTCCTATGACCATTTTCTTAATTGTTATGGGTTTGTTTTTGTAGGTCCTTTTCTTCTCTTGTGTTTCCTACTTAGGGAAGTTCCTTTGGCATTTGTTGTAGAGCTGGTTTGGTGGTGCTGAAGTCTCTTAGCTTTTGCTTGTCTGTAAAGCTTTTGATTTCTCCTTCGAATCTGAATGAGATCCTTGCCAGGTAGAGTCATCTTGGTTGTAGGTCCTTCCTTTTCATCACTTTAAATATGTCATGCCACTCCCTTGTGGCTTGTAGAGTTTCTGCTGAGAAATCAGCTGTTAACCTTATGGGAGTTCCATTGTATGTTATTTGTCATTTTTCCCTTGTTGCTTTCAGTAATTTTTCTTTGTCTTTAATTTTTGCCAGTTTGATTACCATGTGTCTTGGCATGTTTCTCCTTGGGTTTATCCTGCCTGGGACTTTCTGCACTCCCTGGACTTGGGTGGCTATTTCCTTTCCCATGTTAGGGAAGTTTTTGAATATAATCTCTTCAAATACTTTCTCAGGTCCTTTCTCTCTCTCTTCTCCTTCTGGGACTCCTATAATGCAAATGTTGCGTTTAATGTTGTCCCAGAGGTCTCTTAGGCTGTCTTCATTTCTTTTCATTCTTTTTTCTTTATTCTGTTCCACGGCAGTGAATTCCACCATTCTGTCTTCCAGGTCACTTACCCATTCTTCTGCCTCAGTTATTCTGCTATTGATTCCTTCTAGTGTATTTTTTATTTCAGTTATTGTATTGTTTATCTCTATTTGTTTGTTCTTTAATTCTTCTAGATCTTTGTTAAACATTTCTTGCATCTTCTCGATCTTTGCCTCCATTGTTTTTCCGAGGTCCTGGATCATCTTCACTATCATTATTCTGAATTCTGTTTCTGGAAGGTTGCCTATCTCCACTTCATTTAGTTGTTTTTCTGGGGTTTTATCTTGTTCCTTCAACTGGTACATAGCCCTCTGCCTTTTCATCTTGTCTATCTTTCTGTGAATGTGGTTTTTGTTCCACAGGCTGCAGGACTGTATTTCTTCTTGCTTCTGCTGTCTGCCCTCTGGTGGATGAGGCTATCTAAGAGGCTTGTGCAGGTTTCCTGATGGGACGGACTGGTGGTGGATAGAGCTGGGTGTCGCTCTGGTGCGCAGAGCTCAGTAAAACTTTAATCTGCTTGTCTGCTGATGGGTGGGGCTGGGTTCCCTCCCTGCTGATTGTTTGGCCTGAGGGGACCCAGCACTGGAGCCTACCCAGCTCTTTGGTGGGGCTAATGGCAGACTCTGGGAGGGCTCCTGCCAAGCAGTACCTTCTGCTGCCAGTGCCCTTGTCCTCACAGTGAGACACAGCCACCACCCTCCCCTGCCTCTGCAGGAGACCCTCCAACACTAGCAGGTAGGTCTGGTTCAGTCTCCTATGGGGTCACTGCCTCTTCCCCTGGGTCCCGATGTACACACTACTTTGTGTGCCCTCCAAGAGTGGAGTCTCTGTTTCTCCCAGTCCTGTCAAAGTCACAATCAAATCCCACTAGCCTTCAAAGTCTGATTCTCTAGGAATTCCTCCTCCCGTTGCCCGACCCCCAGGTTGGGAAGCCTGACGTGGGGCTCAGAACCTTCACTCCAGTGGGTGGACTTCTGTGTTATAAGTGTTCTCCAGTTTGTGAGTCATCCACCAAAGCAGTTATGGGATTTGATTTTTTTGTGGTTGTGCCCCTCCTACTGTCTCATTGCGGCTTCTCCTTTGTCTTTGGATGTGGGGTATCGTTTTTGGTGAGTTCCAGTGTCTTCCTGTTGATGATTGTTCAGCAGTTAGTTGTGATTCCGGTGCTCTCGCAGGAGGGAGTGAGCGCATGTCCTTCTACTCTGCCATCTTGAACCAATCTCTCTCTTTTTTTTTTTTGCCACCCCACCTGGCTTGCAGGATCTTGATTTGCGAGCCTGGGGTCAGGCGGAAGCTCCTGCGGTGGGAGCTCTGAGTCCAAACCACTGGACTCACAGAGAACCTCAGACCCCAGGGAATATTCATTGGAGTGAGGTCTCACTGAGCTCCTCATCTCAGCAAAAAGACCCAGCTGTACCCAATAGCCGACAAATTCCAGTGTTGGAAGCCTCAGGCCAAACAACCAGTAGAACAGGAACACAATCCAACTCATTAAAAAAAAAAAAAAAATGTCACAGATGAAGGAGCAAGGTAAAAACCTAATAAAGGTTTTTATTAAGACCAAGTAAATGAAGAGGAAATAGGCAATCTACCTGAAAAAGAATTCAGAGTAATGATAGTAAAGATGATCCAGAATCTCAGAAGTAGAATGGAATCATGGATTGAGAAAATACAAGAAATGTTTAACAAAGATCTAGAAGAACAAACAGAGATGAAAAACACAATAACTGAAATGAAAAATACACTAGAAGGAATCAATAACAGAATAACAGAGGCAGAAGAACGAATAAGTGAGCTGGAAGACAAAATGGTGGAAATAACTGCCAAGGAGCAGAATAAAGAAAAAAGAATAAAAAGAAGACAATCTCAGAGACCTCTGGGACAACACTAAACACACCAACATTTGAATTATAGGGGTCCCAGAGAAGAAGAGAAAAAGAAAGGGTCTGAGAAAATATTTGAAGGGATTATAGTAGAAAAATTCCCTAACATGGGAAAGGAAATAGTCACCCAAGTCCAGGAAGCACAGAGACTCCCATACAGGATAAACACACCAAGACACATATTAATCAAACTAACAAAAATTAAATTCAAAGAAAAAATATAAAAAGCAGCAAGGGAAAAACAAAAAATAACATACAAAGGAATCCCCATAAGGCTATCAGCTGATTTTTCAGTGGAAACTCTGCAGGCCAGAGTGGCAGGATATACTTAAAGTAATGAAAGAGAAAGACCTCTAACCAAGATTACTCTACCCAGCAAGGATCTCATTCACTTTCAATGGAGAAGTCAAAAGCTTTTCAGACAAACAAAAGCTAAGAGAATTCAGCACCACCAAACCAGCTTTACAACAAATGCAAAAGAAACTTCTCTAAGAGGGATACACAAGAGAAGAAAAAGACCCACAAAAACAAACCCAAAACAATTAAGAAAATGGTAATAGGAACATACATATTGATAATAACCTTGAATGTAAATGGATTAAATGCCCCAACCAAAAGACACAGACTGGCTGAATGGATACAAAAACAAGACCCATATATATGCTGTCTACAAGAGACCCACTTCAGACCTAGGGATACATATATACTGAAAGTAAAGGGATGGAAAAAGATATTCCATGCAAATGGAAAACAAAACAAAGCTGGAGTAGTAATACTCGTATCAGATAAAATAGACTTTAAAATAAAGACTGTTACAAGAGATAAGGAGGGACACTACATAATGATCAAAGGATGAATCCAAGAAGAAGATATAACAATTATAAATGTTATGCACCCAACATAGGAGCACCTCAATACATAAGGCAAATGCTAACAACCATGAAAGGAGAAATCGACAGTAACACAATAATAGTAGGGGACTTTAACACCCCACTTACACCAATGGACAGATCATCCAAACAGAAAATTAATAAGGAAACACAAGCTTTAAATGACACAATAGACCAGATAGATCTAATTGATATTTATAGAACATTCCACCCAAAAGTGGCAGAATACACTTTCTTCTCAAGTGCACATGGAACATTCTCCAGGATAGAACACATCTTGGGTCACAATCAAGCCTTGGAAAATTTAAGAAAATTGAAATCGTATCAAGCATCTTTTCTGACCACAATGCTATGAGATTGGAAATCAACTACAGGAAAAAAACTGTAAAAAACACAAATACATGGAGGCTAAACAGTGCGCTACTAAATAACCAAGAGATCACTGAAGAAATCAAAGAAATTTTAAAAATACATAGAAACAAATGACAATGAAAACACGACAACCCAAAACCTATGGGACACAGCAAAAGCAGTTCTAAGAGGGAAGTTTATAGCAATACAATCTTACCTCAAGAAACAAGAAAAATCTCAAATAAACAATCTAAACCTACACTTAAAACAACTAGAGAAAGAGAAGAAAACCCAGTCAGTAGAAGGAAAGAAATCATAAATATCAGAGCAGAAATAAATGAAATAGAAACAAAGAAAATAATAACAAAGATCAATAAAATTAACAGGTGATTCTTTGAGAAGATAAACAAAATTGATAAACCCTTAGCCAGGCTCATCAAGAAAAAAAGGGAGAGGATGCAAATCAATAAAATTAGAAAAGAAAAAGGAGTAATCACAACTGACACTGCACAAATACAAAGGATTATAAGAGACTACTACAAACAACTATATGCCAATAAAATGGACAACCACGAAGAAATGGACAAATTCTTGGAAATGTACAATTTTGAAAGACTGAATCAGGAAGAATTAGAAAATATAAACAGACCTATCCAAGTAATGAAATTGAAACCGTAATTAAAAATTTTCCAAGGAACAAAAGTCCAGGACCAGATGGCTTCACAGGTGAATTCTATCAAACATTTACAGAAGAGCTAACACCCATCCTTCTCAAACTCTTCCAAAAAATTGCAGAGGGAGAAACATTTCCAAATTCATTCATTGAAGCCACCATCATCCTGATACCAAAACCAGAAAAAGATATTACAAAAAAAGAAAATTATAGGGGCTTCCCTGGTGGCGCAGTGGTTGAGAGTCCGCCTGCCGATGCAGGGGACACGGGTTCGTGCCCCGGTCCGGCAAGATCCCACATGCCACAGAGCGGCTAGGCCCGTGAGCCATGGCCGCTGAGCCTGCGTGGCCGGAGCCTGTGCTCCACAATGGGAGAGGCCACAACAGTGAGAGACCCACATACCACACACACACAAGAAAAGAAAATTATAGACCAATATCACTGATGAACATAGATGCAAAAATCCTGAACAAAATACTAGCAAACAGAATCCAGCAGCACATTAAAAGGATCATACACCATGGTCAAGTGGGACTTATCCCAGGGATGCAAGGATTCTCCAAAATACACAAATCAATGAATGTGATACACCACATTAACAAATTAAGGAATAAAAAACATATGATCATCTCAATAGATGCAGAAAAAGCTTTTGACAAAATTCAACACTGATTTATGATTAAAAACTCTCCAGAAAATGGGCATAGAGGGAACCTACCTCAACATAATAAAGGCCATATATGACAAACCCACAGCAAGCATCATACTCAATGTTGAAAAACTGAAAGCATTTACACCAGGATGAGGAAAAAGACAAGGATGTCCACTCTCACCACTCTTATTCAACATAATTATGGAAGTCCTATTCATAGCAATCAGAGAAGAAAAAGAAATAAAAGGAATACAAATTGAAAAAGAAGAAGTAAAGCTGTCACTATTTGCCAATGACATGATACTCTACACAGGAAATCCTAAAGAGGCCACCAGAAAACTACTAGAACCAATCAATGAACTTTGTAAGGTTGCAGGATACAAAATTAATGCACAGAAATCTCTGGCATTCTTATACACCAACAATGAAAAATCAGAAAGAGAAATTAAGGAAACAGTCCCATTTACCACTGCAACAAAAAGAATAAAATACCTAGGAATAAACCTGCCTAAGGAGGCAAAAGACTTGTATTCAGAAAACTATAAAACACTGATGAAAGAAATCAAAGATGATATAAACAGATGGAGAAATATACCATGTTCTTGGATTGGAAGAATCAATATTGTGAAAATGACTATACTACCCAAAGCAATCTACAGATTCACTGCAATCCCTATCAAACTACCAATGGCATTCTTCACAGAATTAGAACAAAAAATCTTACAATTCGTATGAAAGCACAAAAGAACCCGAATAGCCAAAGCAATCTTGAGAAAGAGAAACGGAGTTGGAGGAATCAGGCTCCCCAACTTCAAACTATATGTCAAAGCTACAGTAATCAAGACAGTATGGTACTGGCACAAAAATAAGAATATAGATCAACGGTACAGGATAGAATGCCCAGAGATAAACCCACGCACATATGGGCACCTAATTTACGACAAAGGAGGCAAGAACATACAATGCAGAAAAGACAGCCTTTTCAATAAGTGATGCTGGAAAAACTGGACAGCTACATGTAAAAGAATGAAATTAGAACTCTCCCTAACACCATACACAAAAATAAACTCCAAATGGATTAAAGACTTAAATGTAAGACCAGACACTATAAAACTTTTAGAGGAAAACATAGGAAATACACTCTTTGACATAAACCACAGCAAGATCTTTTTTGACCCACCTCCTAGAGTATCAGAAATAAAAACAAATGGGACTTAATTAAACTTAAAAGCTTTTGCACAGCAAAGGAAATCATAAACAAGACAAAAAGACAACCCTCAGAATGGGAGAAAATATTTGCAAATGAAACAGACAAAGGATTAATCTCCAAAATATACAAATAACTCATGGATCTCAATATCAAAAAACCAAACAACCCAATCCAAAAATGGGCAGAAGACCTAACTAGACATTTCTCCAAAGAAGACATACAGATGGCCAAGAAGCTCATGAAAGGATGCTCAACATCACTAATCATTAGAGAAATGCAAATCAAAACTACAGTGAGGTATCACCTCACACCAGTCAGAATGGGCATCATCAGAAAAGCTAGAAACAATAAGTGCTGGAAAGGATGTGGCGAAAATGGAACCCTCCTGCACTGTTGGTGGGAATGTAAATTGATACAGCCACTATGGAGAACAGTATGGAGGTTCCTTAAAAAACTGAAAATAGAACTACCATATGACCCAGCAATCCCACTACTGGGCATATACCCTGAGAAAACCATAAAGAGACATGCACCACAATGTTCACTGCAGCTCTATTTACAATAACCAGGACATGGAACCAACCTAAATGTCCACTGACAGATGAATGGATAAAGAAGATGTGGCACATTTATACAATGGAACATTACTCATCCATAAAAAGAAACGAAACTGAGTTATTTGTAGTGAAGTGGATGGACCTAGAGTCTGTCATACAGAGTGAAGTTAAGTCAGAAAGAGAAAAACAATACCGTATGCTAACACATATATATGGAATCTAAAAAAAAAAAATGGTACTGATGAACCTAGTTTCAGGGCAGGAATAAAGAGGAAGACATAGAGAATGAACTTGATGACATGGGGTGGGAGGGCGAAGCTGGGGCGAAGTGAGAGTAGCATCGACATATATACACTACCGAATGTAAAATAGTTGGCTGGTGGGAAGCAGCCGCATAGCACAGGGAGATCAGCTCGGTGCTTTGCGATGACCTAGAGGGGTGGGATAGGGAGGGTGGGAGGGAGGCTCAAGAGGGAGGGGACATATGTATGCATATGGCTGATTCACTTTGTTGTGCAACAGAAACTAACATGGTATTGTGAAGCAATTATACTCCAGTAAAGTTCTATTAAAAAAAAAAAAAAAAAGCAGAGTCTGGTCCCCCAGCTCCCCTGAGCCCAGCATGGGACCTGGCACAGAGCAAGCGCTCCACGCATGCTGGTGAAATTGACAAGATGCTAGCTCACGTTATGCTCTCAACCTGTGTCATCAATCAAAACACCATCACGGCCTCACTTTGGGGAGAAATGTCAGCCCTCTTAACATCAGCCAATGTAATGGCCACTACTCCTCAATCTCTTTGTACACTTAACTTTTTGCTTCTTCTCAACAGCCCTATTTTAAGAAGACAAACTGAGGTTTAGTGAGTAAAGGCAGCTAGAGAGTAGATGAGGTAGAACGTGAGGTCAGGTCTCTTTGTGTCTTAATTCTGTCCTAACTCCCAGAGGTGGGCAAATCCTTTACGGAGCTTCCCTCCCTCAGAACAGTGAATCCTCAGAGAACAGAGTAAATCCTTAGAGAATACGATCTAATGAGAAAAGCAGCCTATTGGATATGCGCTCATTAGGGCCCCTTTTTCACATGTCTGCACTCAGTGTACAGGAAAGGGAGAAAGCCAAGGAAACAGGTATAGATCCGTCTCCTTTAATCCTCACAGCGTCTGTCTGGAAGTAGTATTTTCCAGAGAGAGACACTGAATCACACAGGTGTTAAAAGTGTGCAGAGTCCCCCAGCTAGAAGTACAAAGTCTAGGGCTTCCTGACTGCAGAGCAGGAAAGCTTTCCTCCCCACCAAGACCGCTCAGCAAAGACTGCACCAGAAGCCTCATGCAAGTTGTCTGAGCTGTTTGTTCATCCCACTGAGCTTGGCATTGTGCCCATCACTCCAGCAGGTGCTCTGGGTGCCAGATCCCATTCTCCCTCACCCCTCTTTTCCTCCCTCCCTTCCTTCAACTCTGTTGCTTGCCCTCTTGGCTTCACGACAACAGATCACATTGGATCAGTAGACCTTCCCAATGTCTGGCTGCCTTGTGCCCATGCTTTTGAGTCTGAAACACCTACACACCTACACACCCAGAGACACAAGTATTTGCAACGTGCCCCGGTTTTTTTCTTTCCTGGGGTTCTGCTGTGGCTCGGCTGTGGGCTGCGGGGAGAAAGCAAGTGGGCTCCCCTGGTTACCTTCGTGGTCTGGCAGTGGGAAAGGAATGTGACCTTGGCAAAAGGGTCTGAAAGTCCGTTGCTGTCAGCTGCGATGAGGCCCCGGGCTTGGTACATGTGAGCTCTCAGCTGGAAGACATGCCGGTCTGTGGACAAATAACGGGAAGGGGTGGCATTAGCAGGCTTCTGAGGAACAGTGAGTGCGAGTGGGTGTCTGTGTGTGATGCTCACCTGTGGGTGCTTCCGGAGACAGACAAAGGAGACCACGGGCACTGAAGGCCTCTTAGACCAAAATGGACACAGGGAAGATGGGGGGGAGAGGTCATGTTCACGGGTACTTTGGAGCCAGGCATTCTCCTTGGTGCATTCACCACATTGTGGGATTTAATCTTCATAACAAAACAACCCCGTGAAATATATATCATTATCTTCATTTTATAGATGAGGGAAATGGTTCATAAAAAGGCTAAAATACATTTCCAAGTTTTCAGAGCTAACTAATTCCAGAGCCTGGATTTCATTTCCGTCAGATTCCAAAATCCAAATCTCTTCCTAAAATACCACATTTTAAAAATCTATATGCAAAACGGCAACAGACTCACAGACATAGAAAACAAACTTGTGGCTACCAAAGGGGAGAGGGGTGGGGGGAGGGATAAATTAGGGGTATGTGATGAACGGATACAGACTACTATGTATGAAACAGATAAGCAACAGGATATATTGTACAGCACAAGGAATTATAGCCATTATTTTGTAATCACTTTATAATGGAGTATGATCTGCAAAAATACTGGATCACTGTGCTGTACACCTGAAAATGATATCATACTGTAAGTCAATGATACTTCAATAAAAAATTTAAAAAGACCACATTTCACCTCTTAGTAAAACCTCCTGTTTCCAATGGTGTGTGTGTATAAGGGGGACATTTCTTCATTTTTGCTTCCATAAACTCAGTAAAGTCTTGAGTCATCCATCCATCCATTCTGCCATTCAGCCAGCCAATGTCATTTTGAGCACCTACAGTACACCAGGCACAGTTCTGGCCTCTGAGGATTCTGAAGTAGCTAAGACAGCCCCTGACCTTGGGGAACTCCAGGGACGGGGCAGAAGACAAGCAAGTGCCCCAATCCCAGTGACAGGAGCCAGAGCTAAGTGTCCGAGCAGGAGATACAGGCAGAGGGCATGGGAGGTTAAAGGCGGGAGTGAGCACACCTGGTTGACGGGATGGGAGGCAGAGACAGGGCTGCAGGTGGGGCAGACCAGGGTTCAGTGGGGGAACCCCAAAGAAGAGTTGAGTTAATCATATGCCCTGTTTCATGGACTTTATGATCCTTTGCCCTTGCCTGGCCCCTCTTGCTTTTTATATTCATTTACTCCCTTTTACCCTCTTTAAAAAAAAATTATTTCGTTCATGGATCATGCCTTTGGTGTTGTATCTAAAAAATCATTGCCATACTTAAAATCATCTTGGTTTTCTCCTATATTATCTTCTAGGAGTCTTATAATTTTGCATTTTGTATTTAGGCTTATGATCCATTTTGAGTTAACTTTTGCAAAGGTCATAAGTTCGATGTCTAGATTTATATTTTTGCATGTGGGTGTCCAGTTGTTCCAGCACCATTTGTTGAAAAGACTATGCTTGCTCCATTGTATTGCCTTCACTTGTTTGTCAAAGATCAACTGAATATATTTATGTAGGTTTATTTCTGGGCTCTCTATTGTGTTCCACTGACCTATTTGTCTATTCTTTTGCTAATACTGCACTGTCTTGATGACTGTAGCTTTTATAGTAAGTCGTGATGTCGGGTAGTGTCAGTCTTCCAACTTTGTTCTTCTTAATATTGTGTTGACTCTTCCGGGTTTCTGCCTCTCCACATGAACTTTAGAATCAGTTTGTCGATATCCACAAAACAACTTGCTGGGATTTTAATTGAGATTGCATTGAATCAAGAAAAACACTAAGCAACAGAAGTATCTACTTAAAATTGGAACAAGGAGATAAAAGCTTGGATAAGTTACAGAGGTAAATCCTCATCTTTCACAATGAGTAGCTATGTGTTAAATGTAAAATCAAGAAATAGTGATATAAACATATCATGTAGAATAAAGGGAGATAATTACCTTAACAAAAACTGTTAAAAGTGTTTTTCCCTTTTACCCTCTTACCCAAGAGAGCTCCTTAAAAGGGTGACAGTTAACAAAGGAACATTCAGCAGAGGGTTGAGGAATTTCCTGACCAGGGTATGTCAAGAGAGCCCACGCTCTCTAAGCATTCCTTAACATGCTACATAAGTGGGCAAATTTCTCAGCTGGGAGTGAACTTGAGAATAGCTCATTCCCTGAGATCATCCACAAGGTGTCCCTGAAGTGAGTCACCCCAGAATTTTAGCAGAGCTCCCAATACAACCACATAGGCAGGACACTGCACACCTCCAGGGGTCGCCATTGACTTGGTCTAGGTTTTTGTTTTTCTGAAACCTTGAGTCTTACCAGCTCTGTTCCTTAGACTAGTAAAGCCAGCTTCCTCTTTGCTCCCATACTTTGGCCCATCTCTGTGCTGCGGCTCACTTTCCATGTGTGGTTATTAGAGACACGTCTGATTGCCCCCATTGGAGGGCCAGGATCACCTCTCCCACCACTCCTCATTCCCCACTAGTTTTCCCACCGTACCTTCCATATGCAGGTGCAAACTAATTATTGGTTGAATGGATATGTTCTGAAGCATAAAATGAACGAAGAAAGGAAATTCTCCAGGAGGTGTGGAAGGCAGCCAAAGCCATTAATGTCAGGGCACAGCTGAGCAAGTTTATTAGGTCATTCCATGAAAAGAACATGCTGCAGAGGGTCAGAAAGCTTTGGAAAAAGCCTTTCCTCTCCTCTGAATCGTTAGTAGCTGGGACAGCAAATATGTCCAGGTACCTTGGGTCTCTAGAGATAGTGTCTATAGAAATAAAAAGGTAACTTGATGTGGGTGTTTTCACCCAAAGATGAAAACTCTAAAGACAAGATGGAAAGCAGTGGAAATAAAGAAGAGTTTGGAGACAGTTTGTTCCATCATTTACTAGCTGTGTGACCTTGGGCAATTTCTAAACACTTCCAATACATCCTTTCTCCATCTGTAGAATGAAGAAACCACCCAAGGTTGGTGTGAGAAATAAATCAAATCCTATGTGTAAAGTGTATGACACAATGCTTGGCATATGGTAGGGGTTGTGCATTTTTCAAAAAGAGCTGAGTTTTCCTTGCTCTTACGCATTGATATTGGGCATGGCAACCACGAGCTGAACCATTGGATAAATATCTCTAGAACTCTGTCTTCTCTAAGTATTGAGCCATTTAGGTTCCACTGGCAGTCAAGTTCAGTCAACATCAGAGGAGCCTTGTGCAACACGGGAAACCTGGATTTGTAGACAGTCTTCCAGTGTTTCAGGCACTGGCTCAATTCAAAACTCAACTTCAGTTGAAGTGAAGGTAAAACTGTTCTACCCCATCTGAATTCAGCAGCAAGGATGGTGCAAATTGAAGCAATTTGGCAACAGAAAGCAAAATGCAACTGTAAGGCATTAATGATTAGAACAAAGTTCAAAATTATATGGAAATGGAAATATGATGGCACTCATAGAAAATACCTACGTAGAAGAGAGCATTACATAAACCATGCTGAACTGCTAAAAGCAGCCAACCCAAGAACCAAGCTAGAGAAACATGAGTGACCCCAATGATACCAGTTTCTACTGGGTCATTACTGGGAAATGTAAATGGCTGCTGTTTATGGGTCAAAACCCCAATGCCATGTAAAAGGAAATCTGCTTTAATTCCACAGGTCCTATGAGCACAAGAACTTACTGATGTCTCTTTAAAAGACATCTTTTGCTTTATTATTTTTAAAATTGTATTTATTTTTGGCTGCATTGGGTCTTCGTTGCTGCATGCGGGCTTTCTCTAGTTGTGGCGAGCGGGGGCTACTCTTTGTTGCGGTGCATGGGCTTCTCATCGTGGTGGCTTCTCTTGTTGCAGAGCACAGGCTCTAGGCGCGCGGGCTTCAGTAATTGTGACACGTGGGCTAAGTAGTTGTGGCTCGTGGGCTCTGGAGCACAGGCTCAGTAGTTGTGGCGCATGGGCTTAGTTGCTCTGCGGCATGTGGGATCTTTCTGGACCAGGGATCGAACCCGTGTCCCCTGCATTGGCAGGCGGATTCTTAACCACTGCACCACCAGGGAAGCTGAAAAAGACATCTTTTGCTTTAAATGCAAACTCAATCTATATAGTCTGTTAGCAAAGAAACTCATATTGCCTTCTCTCCATTAACAGAAAAATATAAATATTTATTCCAGATATGTTTAATAATTTCACTTTATTCTTTAGATGGGACATTGGAAGGTCAGAAAGAAAACTTAGAAACTGTATTAAAAGAGGCAAATAAGGGGGCTTCCCTGGTGGCGCAGTGGTTGAGAGTCCGCCTGCCGATGCAGGGGACACAGGTTCGGGCCCCGGTCCGGGAGGATCCCACATGCCGCGGAGCGGCTGGGCCCGTAAGCCATGGCCGCTGAGCCTGCGCATCCAGAGCCTGTGCTCCGCAACGGGAGAGGCCACAGCAGTGAGAGGCCCGTGTACCGCAAAAAAAAAAAAAAAAGAGGCAAATAAGTTGATCCTAAAATAATATGCAAACAGCTCATGAATGCCACCCCTCAGAAGCCCACCAGAGACATCTTATGACCCTCTTGGCCCAGTGGGCATCATACCTTTGTAGAGCAGGTTAGCTGGGGGTTTACTGATGCCAGCCCCTTTGGAGGACATTTCTGCTTCATAGCCTGCTGGTAAGTTGTTCAAAATGGCACTAGAGTGTCTGGTGGAGCCCAGCCACATGTACACGTCAATTTTCGCTTGCATCGACCAACCAGCTGGCTGTTTTCCAGGAAGCTGGGGAAAGGTTACAAGGAAGAGACCCCCTCATTAGTAGGAGCCATTGTGGGCCTCACTCTCTGAGAAAAGAGGTCCTTCCCTGGGGCTCCTATTAAAACGAGACCAATGACCCTAGTTGCCACGATGCACAGCTTTAGAGGAGGATCCAGGTTTAAGGGGGCCAGGACCTCAAACAGGCCCTGTGTGATCATTTAAACCTAACAGGTAGGTATGGTTATTACCCCTGTTTTATAGATGAGAAAACTCAGGCTCAGAGAGGCTAAATAAGTTCCTAAGATTACTCAGTTTTCAAGTGACGGAGCCAGGACTCGAACCAGGCGAGATGATACCAGATGTGGGCTCTGGACTCTGAACGCCCACAGCCTGCTTCTCTCCACACTGAGTTGAAATCCCCCTTCCCAGAACTTCCAATTGCCTTGAGTTCCAACCACAGCCTCTGCCTCTTTGCTGCTCAGAAGAACTCGAATTCTTCTTCCACAGGTCAGGCCCCTGTGGGCTTCGGGGCATCTACCTGCCCTACCATGTTGTTTCTTCCTGCTAGACACCTCTCATCCCTTCACCCCTCCCTCACGCAGTGTGGTTTCGAGTTCCCTCGCTACCCTGCTTTCCCTCCTTTAATGTACTCGGATTTGAATTTATATTTATGTTTGTTTGAATTTGTGTTTATGTGTGTAGTAGTGTGTGTGTGGTGTGTGGGTGTGTGCGTTCTCAACATGTAAAGGACACAACTCAATGCAGAGCGGCTCCTTTATTTCTCCATCACCAGGATTAGGGGCCTCCTCACGCCCATCTAAGGAACCTCAGGCCCCAGACTTGGCTGGGTGCAGGATTTCTGGCAAGGCTTTCGCTCGGAAAGTGGCCACCTCTCCAGATTTTGTTGACTCTTCTAAGTGCCTCTTCTTAGTGTTTCCTAGGATTTCCCATCAGTGCACAATTCCCCTTTCTTCTGCACCACTTGTTTTCCATGGAGAATCACAAAATCCCACTGGGAGAGGCTACCACTTGCTCTGACAATTTCCCAGGCACCCGTGGAAAGCCCCAGAACCCCAAACTGTGCCTGGTTCTTGGCCTGCCTTCCTGTCTTGCTCTGTGAGTTCCCCAAGAGGATTGTGAGCAACTCAGTTCAGCAGCTACTACCAAGTGCCACCAGACCTTGCTGAGGGAGTGGGGCCAGAAGCGCCTCACAATGACTGCGACACAGTCCTGGGCTTCCCTTCCAAGAGCTCACATCTAGACAGGGAGGCCGACTTGCATTCACTTACTCAAATGCGAGGTGTAAGAGAGAAGATGCCATAGGACCAGAGGAGAAGCAGGTATATCCATCCTTTCTTTAATACTCACATATTCCAGTAGGCTTTAATAAGTACTTTGGAGTTGGACTCCTAGAGAAGGCATCCCAGGAGGAAGGAAGTGCCTGAACAGAGATACAGAGGCAGGAGCTAACTGTGGTGATTAGGGCTGACGTTTAGTGAGCGCTTACTTGGTGCCAGGGACAGATTTGCTAAGAGCTTTCAGCAAAGAAAAAGCTGGAACAGAGAATGACACAGATGAGGCTGCAGAGTCCTGCTGAGTAGATGGAGGAGTTTAGATTTTATTCCTTAGGGAATAGGATGCCATGATTTATTCAGCTTTAAAAAAACAACTGGGGGGGGCTTCCCTGGTGGCGCAGTGGTTGAGAGTCCGCCTGCTGATGCAGGGGACACGGGTTCGTGCCCCGGTCCAGGAAGATCCCACATGCCGCGGAGCGGCTGGGCCCGTGAGCCATGGCCGCTGAGCCTGTGCGTCCGGAGCTTGTGCTCTGCAACGGGGGAGGCCACAACAGTGAGTGGCCCGCGTAACGCAAAAAAACAAACAAACAAAAAAAACAACTAAGGGGGCTTCCCTGCTGGCTCAGTGGTTAAGAATCCGCCTGACAATGCAGGGGACACGGGTTCGAGCCCTGGTCCAGGAAGATCCCACATGCTGCGGAGCAACTAAGCCCGTGAGCCACAACTACTGAGCCCACGAGCCACAACTACTGAAGCCCGCACGCCTAGAGCCTGTGCACCACAACAAGAGAAGCCACCGCAATGATAAGCCCACGCACCTCAACAAAGAGTAGCCCCAGCTCGCCACAACTAGAGAAAGCCCGCATGCAGCAACGAAGACCCGATGCAGCCAAAAAAAAAAAAGTGATACTTCCAAAAAATTAAAAAAAAAGAAACAACTAAGGTCATTTTGCTGTTAGTAAAGACAACTAGTCTGCAACTCATCATTTTAAAAATTATAATAAGACAAAACACCCTCAACTCATCACTTCCACAATAATAATGAAAATAGCTAAAATGCATTGAGCACTTGTTCAATCAGACAAATAGCTATTGAGAGCCTAAGGTTATTTTGTTGTAATAAAAGCAATCCCTCTGCCATCTGTATATATCCCGAGGACATCAATTCACAAAGGCAGGATTTTTGACTGTCATATCACAGTGATGTCCCCAGTGCCTAAAATAGTACTTGGCACTCAGGAAGCACTCAGAAAATATTTGTTGAATTATTTATTTCTTTTTCTAATAATAATATTTTACATGTGCTGAGCACTTACATTGTCCCAGGCCCTGGTCTAATGTTCCTCCCTACACACAGAACGGCCTATTACTTGCATACTATTAACAACTAATAGGTTATCATTCATCTTCATGACGACTGTAAAATAAATTCTTTCATTATGTGTATTTTAAAGATGAAGAAGTGGAGGTTCAGAGAGGTTAAGACAATTGTCCAATGTCACAAAGCCAGGCAGGGACGGAGCCAAGACTCAACCCTGCTCTACCTGGCTCCAGAGCCCATCCTCTTGGCCCAAGCTCCTCATACACTGGTACGTGTACCTGTGCATGTGAACTGCTGGGGCATCTGGTTAAAATATAAATTCTGACTCAGCGGGTATGGGGTGGGATTTGAGATTTCTCCCTGTTGGTGCTTATCCTGCTGGTCTATGGACCACAGTTTTAAGTGTTTGAGTAGCAAGACTCTTAACTCTGCTGTGTTGCCCCCAAGCAGGTCTGATTTCCTTTGCTTCTTAAAGTAAAACAAAAACACAAAACGTCCTTCATCTCTACTGCTATGAAAACAACCTGTATATGTGAATTCATGGCTAGAAACCAAAACTCAGCTAACATCTTGTGAAAATGTTATACAAGGACCATGGCTGCTTGCCTAAAGTTTGCCGTTTATACATCTTTTTAAAAATACACACCTTGAAATTGTTTGCAAGACAATGCAGTCTCTCACTTAGGAATCCAAGTTGGAACTCACGCACCATCACTGAGCACCTTTCTAGGTGCTCACAGAAACAACAACCCACGTTTCACTTCACGTGCATTTCCAGCCTCAGCTGTCTTCCCTGCCTTCCCCTCCCCCGCTCTCCCCTTTCTCTCATGTGCTCCTGAAGCCTGACCAACCAGAGCAACTTCTTTCCTTTTAAGAATAGCATGGCAGGGCAGGGAGGGAAAGAGAAAAACAACAACAACAAAGAAAAATAATTATAGAATGCAAAATTGCGTCAAAAAAGTATGATCACCAATGTGTAAAAACTGCACGAGACAGAACGCTGAAGTCTTAGCCTCTCCTGTAACCCACCCACCTCCCCTCCGGGGTCCTGGTGAAATGCCAGCTGTCTTACAAAAGAAGGGAAATCTTGGCCAGTCAGAAAAAGGAGAGAAAGATGGTCATTCACACAAACTGTGTTGAAGTTGGTCCATCAATATTAGTGTGAGAAAGGTGTGTTTGCCTTGTAGAGACTTCACTTTGAGGCAGGACCTGGAAGGGTGTCTGCAGCTACCACTTTCTGCTGCATCCTAGGGAAAGCTGGATGGAAACCTGGAGGCCTGAGAGGAAGAGTCTGGACTCAGGGCTGTGGAGCAGAAGCCAGGATAGAGGTGGAAACGAGACTGAGGAGTGGCGGACTCAGCACTGAGAGGTGACTCGAGGAAAAAGAAGATTGGGCCGCTGCATCCATCTCCCACAGGAAGAGTTTCCTTTTAGAATGAATGTCCTTTTCTGAGACTCAAGGGGGAGAATTCTGCTTTTCTGGATGGTGGATTAGGCTGAGCTCAGCAAATTCTGTTGCAGCATTTTCAGTAACATTATGAATATATTTAGATTAGAGAGAAAGAAAGATCATGGAACAGGGACCATGAAAACCTGACTGCCATTCCAGATTTACTATTACCTAGCCATGTGACTTCAGGTGAGGCAGTTTTGTTTCCTTTAGATTAATTAATATTCCCTCAACCTGGGCCCCCTAGGCATAGCAGTTTCCTAAAATTTGTAAATAGCTATTCTAGATGAATAAGGTTGACAAGCATGGGTCGTAAAAGATGATTCCTGACTGCAGGACATTGACTTTTCTACTGGTTGACAGGCACTGTGAAACTCCAAGAGGGGGATACAACGGCAGACTCTAAATGTGTTTGAACACGGGGTGTTTATGGCGCCACTCAAAGGACAGCTGTTCTGTGGAACAAACTTTGAGGCGACTCTGGAAAAAATCTAGAGATCTGAGAGATTTACATTCTGTGCTTTGTCTCACTGCACTTTCTAATTCCCCGTTAAGAAACCGGAGTGACCAGCAGGTGGGTGAATCCTTTGTCTCCCTGAAGCAGCTCTTGCTTTTTTCAGATTCACCAATTCAGTGAAGAGAAACAGGGCCTAAAGGGAGGTGGCGGGAGGGAGTTAAAAGCAGGGATAACAAACGTAAAGTAGATAGCTAGTGGGAAGCAGCCACATAGCACAGGGAGATCAGCTCGATGCTTTGTGACCACCTAGAGGGGTGGGATAGGGAGGGTGGGAGGGAGGGAGACGCAAGAGGGAAGAGATATGGGAAAAAAAAAAAAGAAAAGAAAAGAAAAGGAAAAAAAAGCAGGGGTAACAATCAGAACTGGAATGAAAATAGTTTTCATCTTATCAAGATGTTTCATCATGTCAGGACAATCGAACATGTTCAACATTTACAAAGCTATCACCCAAAGCAATCCCAATGACAAAAGGAAAATCCAGATAAAGAAGTAAGCCAAGGCCACAGGGCAAAGGTCCTGAATTCCCAGTTAGGTCTATTCTCTGGCTTTAGTTGACAGTTGTTCCCTGTTCTAATTTTAAATGATTCTGGGATACATCAAAATATTTAGGAAGGAATAACTTTATGCTGGTTTTCTCTTATTTTTAGCACTGGGCTTTCTGAAATGATTTGCTATTTTTAAGACAGGTGTTTCTTTCAACCCCAGAATTCCTTGGAATGAGAAAGCTGAAGAAATATTTGTGGTGAATAACTAGGGTGAGTTTTTCTTTTTCAGTTACAGTTTTACAGAGGTGGGTTTAAAAATCCTTTTGTACATATGACAGAAAATATTGGGTTGGCCAAAAAGTTCATTCGGGGTTTTCCCTAACATACAGAACCACAAACACTTCCCTGGATGTGAAGGGGGCACACAATGCCAGAAATGTCCCCTAGATGTTGGATTTCCATTTGTTTGAATGCCCACATTTATTGCGTGATGACCCCGGCGGACATACACTCTGTGTTCTTTTATGTGCAGTTATCCACTTAATCCTCAACATCACATCCCTATTTGAAGGATGAAGAACAGGAGACACAGAGATGTTACGTAACATTCCCCAAGTCATACAGCTCCTAAATATTAGCCCTGGAATTCACTAATAGGTAAAATTGTATTCCCCTCAAATGCATATGTTGAAGTCCCAACCTCTAGTACCTTAGAATATGACCTTATTTGGAAATAGGGTCATTACAGACAGAGTTAACATGAGCTCAATCTGGAGTAGGATTCTTATAAAAAGGACATCATAGGAAAAGAGACATGCACATAGGGAGAACATGATATAAAGATTGGAGTTATGCTCCCACAAGCCAAGGAGCTACCAGAAGCTAGAAGAGATGCTTCCCTAGCACCTTCAGAGGGAGCACGGCCCTAGCAATCCCTTTGTGTCAGCTTTCCAGCCTTCAAAACTGGGAGATAATAAACTTCTGTGGTTCAAGCCACATGGTAGCACTTTGTTACAACAGCCCTAGTAAACGAATACAAATTCCAACCCAGATTCACCTTATTTCAAAGCTCAAGTATTAAACCAGTACCTGTAACGCCTCTTCTGTCTGCCCCCCATAACAATCACATCAACAGTAGACTCTAGCCATTGGATGCGCTTTGAGGCTGTCTAATCCAGCTGCCCACTGCCATATTCATACCAAGGGGAGAAAGAACACATTGTGGACCTCCATTTAGGGAACTATTTCCCTGTAATGGCTCTCGTGGGGCCCAGTTCTAGCCTCTGGAAACACACACGTGCACGCGCACACACACAATCATCCCACCATCCACGTGGAAGCCCTACGAACACAAAATCTCTATCATGCTGTCAAATCTCTCTTCTAGTTAAACATTGTCATCTCCTCACCTATTCTTCACATGGCATGGTTTTGAGCCTTCTCATCCTCCTTCTAAGGTAGTGGAAGAATAATTATGTTGTAGCAAATAATCAGAACTCAGATTGGCAGGACAGCCCACTGTGAGTTGGGAAAGTTAATCAGTCAAATCACACACTGTTGTTGCCAGCCATTGGTGAGTGTTAAGCTTTTGGACCAGTCTTTCTCCATGTTTGCTCAAATTCTCTCCTGGGATAGAAATGTCTTTGTAGTAGAGGTAAAATACCCAGGGTCTCCAGGAAAGGCTCAAATCTTGATTTAAAGACAGTAGGATCGGGCTTCCCTGGTGGCGCAGTGGTTGAGAGTCCGCCTGCCGATGCAGGGGACATGGGTTCGTGCCCCGGTCTGGGAGGATCCCACATGCCGCGGAGCGGCTGGGCCCGTGAGCTATGGCCGCTGAGCCTGCGCGCCCGGAGCCTGTGCTCCGCAGCGGGAGAGGCCGCAGCAGTGAGAGACCCGCGTACCGCAAAAAAAAAAAAAAAAAAAAAAAAAGACAGTAGGATCTATCCAGAGATTGTGCCTATGAGCCTGTGTTCATGAATGGTGCAGGGACCCAAGATGAAAAGACTATCATATCTTTACAGTGTAAAGCCGCCAGGAATCCTGAACTAGCAGTTCTGTGGAAGAGCAACCTCTCCTCTTGTAATTTTCTTTGAAGTCTATTTTTTAAATATAGATGAACTTGTGTAAAATGATGCCATAGATAAATTACTCAAGAGAAAAGTAGAGAGGAAACTAATAGAAAAAATGTTCATTCTTCTTAGTAATCAAAGAAGTAAAAATTAAAATAACCTTAAGATATCTGCACTAGATTTTTAAAAAAACACCTTATATGTCTCTGGTGACATAGTTATTGGAAAATTGGAAAATATTCAGCCCCAGGATGGTCTCATTGAATCAAGAGGGGGCAAGATGTTCTAGTTATCCTCAGACTTTCGAAAGTCTTAGTGTCTAGTCAGAGATCTGGACACACACTAGGAATGCTGTGCAACCCAGGAAAAACAGACGTTCCCATCCTTGAGTCAAAAATAGTACAGACTGTGACCTTTGATGAAATACCAGAAATTCCATGGGGAAGGGCGTGTCCCTGGGCCAGGAGCCTGAGCAAGAGCCCCTCTCCTTGGTGAATGAGGGCTGAGCAGAGAGGAGCAGGGAGGAGTCTCTTCCCTCTCAGCAATGATGCATGGGGTTCCCTGAGAAATTGGCCTAGAAGCCAGGAGCCAGCTCTTCCCTTGCCATCTGGGACCCATTCATAAAAAAGACAATAAAAAGAGTCTGATCAGAAAAAAAAAAAAATAGTACAGACTTACTTTGAGGAAGTGAGTTTTGATCTTCCCGCAGTGTTGACCCATCTGCTTCCTGATGGGGGAATAGAGCAAGTCCTTGGCGGCGATGCGGGCATATGCCACCCTCCTGCTGTTGCTCAGCATCCAGATGAGGATGTCAGGGATGGTGTGCTGTGGCTGTGGAGAAGGAGGGGATGGATTTGAGATGTGGGTGTTTACACAGCACCCCCAGGGTTCTCCTATCCTGCACCAGCACCCCTTCTGCACAAGTTCTGTGACTTAAACTTTCTGGGTACTGAAACACCCGTGCAACCGAGCAAGTTAAGCGTGGCTTCTTTGAGAAAGTCTTAGGTCACGGAAGCCCCATACGCCAAACTGCTTATCATGCTTTGACAACATGCAAGTCGGACCCGTGACTTGGCATCTCTGGTGGCCTATTTTTCTCCATCTGCAGAACAAACGTTTGTTCCACCTTCCCATGGGTTTTTTCTTTGCAATCTTGTAATCATGATTTGGCTTCCAGCATTGGACCTCCTAAGAGCCAGGTAACATTTCCAGAACATTCAAATGAAACACCAAAAATCCATGAATGTCTTTGGATGTCTTTCCATCCGCTCTGAAGGAAGGAAAAACAATTTTACAAGGGATTTTATACCTAAAATATAATTGCTAAGTATTTTCGCTCCATTATAGGTGTTTATTCAGGAGAAACTGCACTCAGTTGCACAGAAAATTAGAATTTAAAGTTGAGCTAATCAAGGTAAGAATTGCAGAATTCCCTGCCAAGAGGCCTATTATGTTGTGAGTGTTTGAAATGCACATTGCTGAGCCAGTATAGCTTCCAAAACAAAAGGGAGGCACATTGTCATAAACTAGGCTTTGACATTGTCGGACTGGAAGCAGATACTTTTTCTAACCCCGTAATCCTCTAGTGTAATTGGTACCCTAAGAAGGCATCCCTTCTCTCTTGACAGGGAAACAGAGACATCCTCGTGGAGGTTTTCTGGCCACACGGTCAGTCAGTCACAGACCTAGTTTGAACCTTCTGGGTGCTTATTAAAATTCCTGCATTCCAAGGTGACTATCTCACGGCTTGTTATGCCTCCAGGGAATGATGAATTTGCAACAGGAAAAAAAGCTTTCAAGGACAACAGAAGCAGTAACTCTGTACCTCTCCCTGAAAACTTCCGCCACAAAATCTAGTATTTAACAGAAGCAAATACGAGGACTTTTTTTAGATCATTCTGGTAGTCACCAGAAGATACTGCTTACAATTAACTTTAAAATGAGAAGCTGTTTTAACTTTTACTGGACATGAGTTTCAATTTGCTTGCAGTTAAAAACCTATCAAAGATCCCATGTTTATTTTGACTTTTCTTGATCCTATTAAGGAGTGTGCTTTATTATTATTTATTAGTATTTAGGTATGTGCTTTTTATTTCAGCTGCATACTCAGGCTTCGTGAAAAAAATCAATAAAGCCATACATGTTTGGCTTAATTTAAAACCCCCTCCTTCACCCTTCAAGCGAATGGTACCTGCTCAGCTCAGCAGGGCTTGAGAGAAAACACTGCTCATCTTTCATTCTTATCAAACATTCAAGCCCCACTGGGAAGATATTCGGTCTCATCTTCCAAATGACCTTTGCCTTTATAGTTGATTACCTCATCCACAAGAAAGCGGATTTTTTCCACAAAGTTTTGGGCCGCCTGGATCATTTCATCAAGAGATAACTTTTTCTTCTGCTGCTGAGTGAGCCCCTTGGCCTCCTTGGCTATGGCCTCCTAAAACAAAACAAGAGTCGGTGTAGATCTTTCTAGAAATCTGGTTAGCGAGCACAGTCCTGTTGCTGGAGATTCCTTAAAGTGCTTGTAAGTTCCATGCTGAGACACTCATGAGGGCTGTTTCGGGCTCTGCTATGGGGCACGCTGCCCATTAACAGCAATTTGGTAGGACTATGGGGACAGTGAATATTATCTCAGCTTCATTTGACAGATGAGAAGCTGAGGCCCAGAGAAGCCAGAGGTTTGTCACGGTCCCATAGCTCTTTAGTCAAGACCTGAATCTAGGCTTCCTGATACTGACAACAACAACAGCTAAAATAGATTGAGCTCTTACTCTGCACGGGGCAATGTTATATCTGCTGTATTAACCCTTAGGACTCCTCACAGCGACCTTACGGGGTAGGTACTATCATTCCCATTTTACAGCAGAGGAAACAGAGTCATGCAGCTACAGAGAGGCAGAGCTGGACTTGACCCCCTGCTGAGTCCAGAGGCCATGTCCTTCATCACTGCTCTCACCACCTCTCCCCGGAGGCACAGTAGATGCTTCCAGACCAAGCTGGCACCAGGGAGATCTGTGTGCGTGGTTGGAGCATCTTAAAGTGTTTATTTTGATTTATTCATTCAGCCTGCATTCATGTTCTTAGGGGGAAAAAAACCAAACACTTTGCAGTGATTTCTAAGGCCCTGCATGAGTGGGTCCCGCCCACTGGCTGCCTCATCTTGGACTGCTTCACTCACTGGGCCTCAGGAGGTCCTAAAACACGCCCAGCTCCCCCTCCAGACTGGGATGCTTAAGGTTCCTCTTGACCACATGTTCTCCCTAGACTCTGCATGGCTGGTTTCTCCTCAGGCCTCCACTGCCATGATACCACTGTCATATATTCTCCCACATTTTCCCAATCACCATGGCCTTTTAAAATGCCCTTCATTAAAAAAAAAAAAAAAAAAATGCCCTTCATAATCATAACCTGTAATCGTTTTTATTTACTTTTTGTTATCTATCTTCTGTCTTCCCCACTCAAATGTTAACTTTGCAAGGACAGGGGGCCCCTCGGTCTTGTTCTTACCTTGAATACTGAGAGTCTGGTGGAGTTCCTGGCACATAGTGGGTGTTAAATAAATGTTTGTGAAATGAACAGACCAGTCAATAAATTCCTCAAGAACAAGCACCAAGTACTGACAGCCTTGTGTCTCCAGCACCCAGCACAGGGCCTGGCACCGAAGAAGCCCTCTGATTAGAGGACCTGAATACCTGCTATGCACCAGGCACCATCCCAGGAGCCAAGGCCTGGGACAAGAGGAGGACTCAAGCTTCCTTTCCTTGAGACTTTGACAGTTGGTGAGGTGAAAGCAATATATGCAAATAACTAAAATGTGTAATGCATCATGGGACCAGAGGGGCCAAAGCCAGGTTTTATGGATAATATGATATTTGTGCTGAGCAAAAAACGCATTGAATTCATCAGATGATAAGAAGAAAAAGTACAGTCCAGTTGGAAGGAACAATTACATATGAAGGCACGTAATCAGTGAGGGTTCAGAATCGTTGGCACATAGATACATGGGAAGGGAGCAATGAGAGACAAGGCTGGGAGACTAGGCTGGGACAAGACGGTGAACAGCCCTGTATATCATGCACAGAGGAATTTGGCCTTTATCTTATGAACAACTGGGAGACTCCAATCTTTTGTTTTTAATAAATTTATTTATTTATGGCTGTGTTGGGTCTTTGTTGCTGCGCGCAGGCTTTCTCTAGTTGCAGTGAGCGGGGGCTACTCTTCGTTGCGGTGCGTGGGCTTCTCACTGCAGAGCACGGGCTCTAAGCGCGCGGGCTTCAGTAGAGCACAGGCTCAGTAGTTGTGGCGCACGGGCTTAATTGCTCCGCGGCACGTGGGATCTTCCCTGACAAGGGCTCAAACCCGTGTCTCCTGCATTGGCAGGCGGATTCTTAACCACTGAGCCACCAGGGAAGCCCTCCAGTGGTTTTTTTAATCAAGAGAGATCTAAGCAGATTTGTGTTTTGGAGACCATTCTGGCTGCGGTATGGAAGGTGGACTAGGGGAAGATGACTGTGATAGCCCTGGCCAGAGACGCTAAAGCACTCGGGTTAGGCAGTGGTCCTGGGGATGAAGAATGGAGTGAGTGCCAGAGTCTTTAAGGGCAGGGGTCTCAACCCGGCCTGGGGTCAAAATGACCGTTTAGTGTGAGGTATAGCAGGGGTCCCCAACCCCCGGGCTGTAGACCAGTAGCGGTCCGCGGCCTGTTAGGCACCGGGCCGCACAGCAGGAGGTGGGCGGCGGGCGAACGAGTGAAGCTACATCTGCCTTTCCCCCTCACTCCCATTACCGCCTGAACCACTCCCACTGCCCCCCCTCCCGCCCCCATCTGTGGAAAAATCCTGTCCACGAAAGTGGTCCCTGGGGCCAAAAAGGTTGGGGACCACTGAGGTACAGGATTCAAAGTTGATTCTTAAGCTTCTGATTGGAGCAACAAGTGAGGCTGGTGGTACAAATACAGGACAGGGAACAAGCTTCGGTGGGCAGATGATGGGCTGAGTGGGATACGTTGAGTCAGAGGTGCTATGAGGCAAGCAGTGGACGTGTCCACCCAGAGGCTGGAAATGCGGAGACAGAGCTGGGCCACTGCAAAGCACGAAGTCTTGGGCTTGTTCAGGACAAGGACTGTCAGACACAGGAAACGAGAGAGCTGTGCGGGCTATCTGTGGAGGACGTGCACCGCAGAGACAGTCAGAGGTGCTGAGGAAGACATTCAGTAGGAAATAGATCTTACATACGGTGGGAATCTGGCCTCCTTGGAGTAGAGGAGGACACAAAACTTCACTTATTGTTCTGGAAAGCAGGATGAGTCAAGTGTTCAGAGACTCGGGCTTTAGTCTCTGGAGTATGATTAACCAGCTGTGACCCTTAAATAAAATCATTTAACCTCTGTGGGCCTCATTCACATCTTTAAAAATGTCCCTGGCCAAACATTGAGTAATTTTATTTTGCAGAATTATCATGGCCTCAAACAGGACGTCCCTTGGTGCCATTGCTGGAACTGAAGTTTCAAGGAGAGACAATCAGGGTCTGACTTGGTCTGGCGTTTGTCAGTCGTCACTCATTCAATAGCAACCGAACATCTCTAAGTCACTCAGCACTGTGCAGGGTCTCCAGGGCACAGAGAGGTACCAGCCACTGCCCTGCCCTCAGGTAGTGCTCACAGCTTTTCACACAATTCATAATGGGAGGACACCAAGGAGAGGTAGTTGAGTTATGTCTTTTTGTCTCTCAGCTTAGGAGGCAGAAGGTTAAGTGAAAGAGTCCACAGCCTTTGACAAAATACAAACGTCAAGAAAATGAACAAGTCCTACATCAGAACAGAATATAGCGCTGGTGGGCTTCTAGCTCATTCTTGTAAACATTCAGTAAATGCTAGTTCCTCTCCAACTCACTCATCTATTTATTCCCTTCCCATTCTTCTATATCACACAACTGTATAACTTTTAGAACTTTATCCTCATGTGCTCTATGACCTATGCTTCATCCATGAGGTTTATTTTTAAAGCACACGTTTTAGTTCTTTGCAAAAGTATAAATAGATTTTCACATACCAGCTCCTGCCAATAGAGCGTAAGTCGTTTCTTATCTAAATTGGTTTGGTTCAACATCTTGGGTTTCTTTTCCACTTCAGAGATAAAGGCACTATAAGAGAATAACAATTTTGAAACCTACTTAGTGAAAATTCATTTATATAATTCCAGAGGTTTGCAAGTATACTTTCTGTAATACAATAGGAAAGTTGATGAAGCCACAGAACCAAGATTTTTCATTTTGGATTAAGCAGTAAGGCACTAACTTTTCTATGAGACAAAATGAGAATGGGAAATAGTGCCAGGCCTCACATTAGTTTTGGGGATGTTTGTTTTTCTACTTTCTTTCAGTATATACCTATTGTGATTCCTATCCAAGTTCATAACAGCAAACACAAAATAATGCAGTTTTCCTTTATCTTACAAATTTAACACACACCAAAATGTTCCTGAAAATTGTATGTAGAGCAAATATTTTAGACTCAAAACTGGGCTATGTCTTCACATTTTTAAAACCATACAAAGGACTGAACAGTAACGTTTTGAGGGATGAAGTTAAAAAGGTATTCAATAGGAAAATGGTAATGGTTATAAATGCAATTGAAGAAGAAAGAGAAATGACTTTAAATTTGGGGAAATAAGATATTCCCTCATCAGCAATAAATTAAAATCGATACCATTTTCACTTACTAAAAACCAGGTAATATTCAAGGTTGATAATATTCAAAGGGAAATAGTCACTCTCCTCTATTATGATAGGAGAGTGTTAATTATTATAATATTTCAGAGGTTATTTGACAGCATCTATCAAAATTTAAATGTCCATATAATTTGATCCAAAAATTATACTAGAATTCTACCCTTCAAAAATAACTGAAGATTCTTGCAAAAATATGTTTACATAGTAATGTTTATTGTAGCATTGTTTATAGTAGCAAAATAAATCAGAACAACTTAAATATAAGGGACTAGTTAAATACTACATGATACATATCACGTGACCGAACACTGGGGATGAGTATTAGGTGCTACTGTAGAAAGATACCAGTGATACATTGCTGAGTGAAAAAGCAATCTGCTGAACAAAGTGTGTGACGTTTATTTTTATGAATGTGTGTGTTTGCAAATGCACAGAAAAAAAGGAAGACAAATCAAACTCTTCTCTCTGAGTGGGATTGGAGAGAGAGTTGAGAACACTTTTCCTTTATACATCCTGCATTTTGTTGTTGTTGAAGATGAGCATGTGGTATTTCTGTGATGAAAAGAATCAATTACAAAAGAACAAAAGGGGGTTCTAAGATGACACACCTTCCAGGGAGGGGTCCCACACCAGAGCTCTGCCTGCTGGTAACTGGAAACTTCAATCAGAAATTTTCTTTGGACATACTAGTCATTGCATTTTCTCTTCATTTTTAAAAAGAATAAAAAGGAGTCTATTTTGAGGAGGGAGTCTTGGTGCCACCTGTCTACCTTTCTTTCCTAGAGGCAGAAGGAATCCATTCCACTCCCAGGATGGATCAGCTCTAGGAAACATGGATGCTTCTAATCTCTCTCCCTTCCTCACAGGGGGAGAAGTAACTTATTTCCCCATCAGAATGGGGGTAGATGACTTTGGCACGTGATTCTGTCCATCCCTCATCTTTCAGACCCCGCCCACTGCCAGCTGTGGGCGGCCTCCTCACCTGTACACAGCAGGTGGCCTGTCCCTTCTGGTGGGAAGCCCCAAAGTCCAGCTGCTCAACCTCAAACAGCTGGGGGGACCACAAAGTCTCCTTGACCTCAGGTACAAACTTTTTTCTCAAATCCAGGTTTACCAAATATAAAATGAACGTTTGATCTCTGTCTGACCCTCATGAATATTTTTTCAGTTGGCTTTAAACTTGAAGAGAAAAGGGAATAATTATCACTTCTAAGTAACCCCCTAATAGAGAAAAGTTATTGAGCTATGAATTTGCCCGCAATTTCTAAAAATATGACGATGAAGCTTTTAAGGATGCTTCAAGGGATTTGCAGGTGACACTTAGCTCACAGCAGGAGTAGCCCTGATATATATTGCTTCTATATGAAAAACAGAAAAGAAAGAAAGAGAGAAAAAACTACATATTTATTTCTTTGCTTTCTTTTTTTTAAGTGAAAAAGGCTTGGGTAGTTGAGAGATTAGGAAAGACGAAACTTACAAAGCTGAACACAAGAATCTATTAATTTTTTTCTTTCCATCACATGAACAGCCATTCCTTTTCCATTGATTCTATTATAACAAATTCTCATTATTGCTCACGTCTTGACCCAATTCATCAGGTTGTTTCCTTATCGGGAAGGCAGCCTCTAAGATGGCCCCAATGATCCCCACCTCCTACTCTTCTTGCCATTGTGCAGTTCATCCCCTTTGAATGTGCACTGGTCCTAGTGACTCGCTTCTAACAGAAGACATCAAGACTGATGGGATGGCACGCCCAAGATTAGGTTATGAAAGACCGTGACGTCCATCTTATTGGCATGTTCTCTCTGACTCCTCTTTCTTACTCATTCTGATGCAGGCAGCTGCCATGCCGTGAGAGGTAGCTTGGAGAGGCTCACGTGGCAAGGAATTGAGGATGACCTCCAAACAACAGCTAGCAGGGAAATGGAGTCCTCAATCATCCTCAATCCAACAGCTCATGAAGAACTGAATTCTGCAAATGTCCGTATGAGTGATCTGGGAAGTGAGTCCTTCCCAGTCGAGCCCTGAGGTAACTGTAGCCTTAGTCAATGCCTTGATTGCAGCCTGGGAGAGGTCCTGAGCCAAGGACCCAGCTAAGCCACACCTGCATTCATGACCCAAGAAACTGTGAAATAATAAATGTGTAAGCCACTAAATTTGAGGGTTATTGTTACTCTGTAATAGATAACTAATACACCCTGTTGTTTCATCTTTTATTATATTGTCTACCTCCTGGAATAAAAGTCATTAATTGGTGCTTATTAATGTGGTGTATAAAAAATTCTATTAAATAGCATTTGATATAATTTATCCATCTACTTGCCAAATAGTTGTTGAGTACCTACCAGATGCAAAGAGCCATGCTGGACACTAACACTACCAGCATTTTTCTTGTTTCATAAAATGTCTCTGCAGTCTTTCTTGTCTTCTCTTTTCCTTTGTTTTTCCCCGCTTTGCTTTATGTTTTAGTTAAGTGTCAGGAAGCAGTAGTGAGCCCACAGTTGCAGCTAAATTACTGAACAAAATTAAGGTGGATATAACACTATTCAATGCCCGTATGAATGCACGTAAAATCGACCATTTTCTAAGGTAGTTAAAAGCTGATTCCGTATCTGCTGAGCTACCCAGATGACAGCTGTCTCTGCAGTACCTGCTTTGACTGACAAAGTCAGTGAGCACCATCTTCATTTTCTCTTCCGGGGCTTCCTCTGAAATCTTAATCAGTTCTTTCACTTCCTCTATACCTTCATCCTGAAAACAAACCACAGAGGTGGGGGGATGAGAGGTGGGAATGAGACACCATAGTGGAGATACTGATTCTAACACCCACAGAAATAATATCGAACTAATATTTTGTTTTGAAAATGAAGGAACATATCTCTTGTTTTTTCGTGTATGTCTGAACAGGGAAATGCTACTGCATTCTAACTTCGAACCTTCCTTTCTTAACTGGAATTGGCCCAGATTCAAGTCTTCTCCTGTGTTGTTCAAACTCATTGCTTCTGTCCCAGATTTATTCCATTTATTTAGAATCTACCTTGTGAGGGAAACCTAATGTCATGGGAAATACCTAACAAAGTAGAGTAAATTAGATAGAATTATCAAAAACTTTAAAAGCAATGTTCATGCCAGTTTGTTATAGAGGAGTATAACCACACTGGATAATCCCCGAAACTAACAGGCTATCAATTCTTCTGATTATGGGGGTTTTTGTCAGGGGTGGGGTGTTGAGGGAAAAGAAGACAGGTTGTATATGACATTGGCTATATGCTTGTGTACTTAATCTTTGTACTTTTCCTCTGGATCCTAAATTCTAGGGTTCCATTTCATGGCTTGGAGGAAAATGGCACCCAAGGGGCAGTGTACATGTCACCACTGCTTTGCTAGAATTTACAACAACAACATCCTCCATCACATGCCTAGGGACATATATTTCCCTCTTTCCCCCTTCACTGTAAGTACAGGCAACACTGTGGAGCGGTTAAAGGTTTAGGCTTGGGAGTCAGACTACCTACGACATCCAAATCCAGGTTTTATCAGGTGACCTCACCCACTTCTGCCCAGTTTCCTCATCTGTAAAATCTGGTAATAATGGTACCCACCTATAGCCCCATAGGGAGATATGAACTTCTTCAAACCGTGCTTGGTGCTTAGTAAACATTCAGTCAGGTTAGCCATGATATGCCACGCATGGCAGGGATCCTGGCTCTGAGAAAGAATTAGAAACAAGTGCTCAAGGCTACTATGGCCTCTAGGGATAAAAAAATTCTGATTTGTTTGTTCAAGCCTTTTAGAAATAAACTACTTTGTCTGAAGGAGAAGCAAGACCAACCGTAAAAGGCGAGTCCATGGCCTCCCCATGGCGTGACTCCAAACCCAGCCTCCATGACCGCTTTCAGACCCCGTCTCCACGATGCCTGCAATCCCCATGGCCAGAGGCAATACTGTGTTTTGTTTTGTTTTAATTAATTATATTTTTGGCTGCATTGGGTCTTCGTTGCTGCATGCGGGCTTTCTCTAGTTGCGGCAAGCGGGGGCTCCTCTTCCTTGCGGTGCGCGGCCTTTTCATTGCAGTGGCCTCTCTTGTTTGCGTAGCACGGGCTCTAGGAGCGCGGGCTTCAGTAGTTGTGGCTCGCGGGCTCTAGATCGCAGGCTCAATAGTTGTGGCACCCGGGCTTAGTTGCCCTGCGGCATGTGGGATCTTCCCAGACCAGGGCTTGAACCCGTGCCCCCTGCACTGGCAGGCAGATTCTCAACCACTGCGCCACCAGAGAAGCCCCCAATACCGTGTTTTACATAATTGGAGACAGAATTATAAAGCAAACGGGAGAGAGAAATGTGTGCTTTCCTTCGTGTGGGTTTTCATGGAATGAGAGGGATCAGACCAGGGTCCCCTGGTGAGGCACAGTGGGACAGAGAGGAGAGGACACTGCCCGTGAGATGTGTGGGCTGCAAAGAGGAATGTGGAGTAAACGAAAAGGAATCACAAAGGGAGGGAGATACCAAAGGAGCAGTGTTTCCAGGTTTTCTTCCCCCGCTCCACCTGGCAGGGGTTGGGTGGGACAGCCTAGTTATTTTTCACATATAGGTGCTGTTTTAAATACTTCCACACATTCAATTCCTCACATAATTCTGAAGGAAAAGAGCAGGATATGATGGAAGAGGGTAAAAGGGAGCGAGTAAGAAGGTTTCTCTGAGGAAGTGCTTAAATATGAGCCCTAGAGGTTGACTGGGCTTCACAGGAGAAACATGAAGGGGAAAAGCAGCCCTGACAGAGGGAACAGCATGGAGGTGGCTAGGAGGCACAGAGGAGCCTGGTTTCTTTGAGGCACTTGAAAGGAGACCAGCATGCTTGGAACACAGTAAGGAGGAAGAGCCCGTGAGATGTAGGACTGGAGAGGTGTCAGGGCTTGAACTTGGAGGAGCTGTCCACCGTGTTTAGGACTTAGCATTTTATATTAGTTGAAGCTAAGATCTATCAATTTTGTGAGAAAGCTGTCCATCCCTTGCCTTTGGAGATTGGGAAAGTGGCCTATCCCTAGGTCCTATAACAGTTAGAAGCAGAGCAGGGATTTGAATTTGGATAATTTGATTTAAAGTCAAGGGATTTTGCAAAATGTATTCTCGTTCCCCTGGGTCCGTGTGGTAGGAGCCAGGTGTCCTCCAAATGCAGCAGCCTCGATTCACTTGTATTTAAACTGAGGTCAAGACCCTCTACTGGGTGGAAAAAAATCCCCTTTGCCTCCAGCTTCCCAATATTCAAATCTATCACCTGTCAGAGTCACCTACCAGGAGGTCTGCCATTTTCTCCAGCATGTTGGACCAATGCAGCCTAAACGTCTGGTCTCCCCAAGAACTGATGAAATAGACACAGGGCTTCTTGGCCTCGAATGGCAAATAGTTGTAATTCCTGGGAAAACACATTAGGTCTAGAAGTTAGTTGGTGATCAGTGTTTTTCAGACAATCCCAGTAACCTGTTCATGTTTGTATGTTCTGGGTGGGTTGGGGGAAGGGTGACGACAAAATAGTCAAACTATTAATTCCATCCATAGCCTTTACTTGGGGATCCATAGACAATAAGCAACGAACTGTTATATGGCTACAGCGGTGAGGTAATAAAAGCTACCACCCTCTGACCCAGGGCAAAGTTTAGAAATGATCTCACAAGAGGCAAGGCAAGCCCTCTTCAAGGAGAAATTCTCTTTCCAATTGAGAGAAGAGAGAAAGGAGGAAAACTAACATCTTTTTCCTTTTAAGGTCTATATGCTGGGCCCTGACTGTGTAAGGATCAACCAAGATAACAGATGTGAATGTATTTTATAAACTGAAATCGCTAGAGAAATCTAAGAGGGTAATAATATTAATGAAGATGAAGTCGTGTGCTTCAAACTAAACGTCAGCATCCCATGGCTTGCCGTCCATTCATCCATCCACACAAAATGTATTGTTGCTGGGCATTGGTGCCGGTAATGCAGATGACCTGCTTGACTAAGCAGGGATGAGAGGGATGGCAAAGTAGCTGGAAGGGGAGCTGTGGAGCCAAAGAGAATGGCTGATGGCGATGGTTGGATGTGCTTAAATGATGATAAGAAAAAAGTTAAGAGGATGAGACTGAAGACAGAAAAGAAGGAACTAACCGGTAGAATTAAGTTCCCAAGGAGGAAAGGGATGGATGTGAAAGCAGGGAAGATGGGAGAGGTGTAGCAAAAAGCTGAAGTTCCCTGCCTAAAGACAGCGATATTCTTAACGAGGTTTGCCCCCAGCTGCCTGTAATTGTCCCACAAACACCCGGGTCTGTGTGAAGAGAAACGTGGAAGGCAGGCCAGTCTTGTCATGGAGGCAACAGACAAATTGTGTGTGTATGTGTGTGTGCACATGCGTGCATGTGTGTGTGTGGTGGTCTATTAGAAAATCTTCCAGTTCAGCTGCTACCACCCTGGCTTGCCACTATGTGGACAGGGCCTCAATATAGTGACAGGAATATAAAGCCCCAAAACACCAGCATGGCATCTTGGTCTCTTTGAGCCAGCCTGTCAGGACTAATGTGAGGTCCATCGGAGGGTTCCGTAGAGCTCTCATTTCCTCTCAAACCCTTCCCATACTACATCCCCTGACATCCCCTCCAACAGTCAACAACGGGCTAGTCTAACAAGGTGGGGATGTTTTCACTGCCAAAAGGATCCCAGCGAAAGGATGCAGAGTACCACTGAGAGTCTCATAAAAGCCTCCCAGAGCTGCAGATCCTGTTCATTGATGTCCTCAGTTTCGAGACTGGACAGAGAAGCCATTAAAGGGCTGGGAAGTTTGGGGTCCTTTTTGGTGCGTGTAAAGGAGGGTGGCTGCCAGGGACCCATAAAAAAGACCCCAAAGAAGGTGGTCTGTGGGAGGGGGAGGGTGGTCCATGGGAGAGACAGGATTTAGAAAATGTAGGCCATGCTCAAAAATTATTATTTTCACTTACTGCTTCCTACTTTGTCCCAGACAGTCGCTTTCTGTCCCTTAAGCTCGTTCTCGCCCTTTAGGATGCCGCCCTTGTTGTGACCTTTCCCAACTCTTCACCTCCTCCACTGCCCCCCTCTACCCACATAGTACCCTGTGCCCCACCCAGTTATAGCATGTCCTTAACTCATTCAGAAACAGTTATGAGCATCTACTATGTGCCTGGCATGGAGATGAGCAGATCCAAAGGTGAACAAGACACAGTCCTTTGCCCTCAGGGTACTCACAGTCTAATAGGGAGACAGACTAGTAAAGATATCTTAATGCAGTGTGATTAATGTTTGATGCAGGTGAGTAGAGAAGGTCCAAATAAGACTTGGGATTCAGGGAAGGGAACTTGAACTTAGTCTTGAAAGGTAACAGAAGCAAGCAGTTCTGAGGAGGGCGCTTGTTGCCTCTGGCAGAAGGAAGAGCGTGTTCAAAGGCCCAGACACAGCAAACCACAGGACCCATCGGGGGAATGGCGCTTCGGGAACGCTGGGGTTTGGGGAATACCCAGAGGTTATCGTAGAGAAGTGGGTAGGGATCAAATCAACAAAATATGTGCTCTGGGCTTCCCTGGTGGCGCAGTGGTTGAGAGTCCCCTGCCGATGCAGGGGACACGGGTTCGTGCCCCGGTCCGGGAAGATCCCACATGCCGCGGAGCGGCTGGGCCCATGAGCCATGGCTATTGAGCCTGCGCGTCCGGAGCCTGTGCTCCGCAACGGGAGAGGCCACAACAGTGAGAGACCCGCGTACCGCAAAAAAAAAAAAAAAAAAAAATGTCCTCTGAAATTAATTCTGAAAGCCACAGACAGCGAATGTATAATGTCAATCAGGGGACTGGGGAGTTCAGATAGATAGTTCAGTGAATTTCTTGAAACAGATCCAAGCCAGGTAAGAGGTGTTTAAAATAATTGAGGCCAAAGGTGCTGACAGGCCAGATTCAAGAAATGGCAATAGAGAACACACTGGAGAACTCGAATTGACCAGACTTCATCACTAATTGGATACGGGTAGGAAGGGAAAACTGAACATTTGCCAACTTTCTGATTTGTGGCTTGGAGGATGCAGACAATGTTATGCCCAGTCTCTGAGATGGGAAAGATAGGAAAAGGGGCAAAGTTGTCTGTGAAGACAATGAGTCTGGTGAATAATCCAGGGACCCCCAAATGGAGGTGTTTGGACCTGCTGCTCAGGAAAGAAGCCCGTCTGGGGAAACAGATGTGAAAGTCATTATTCTAACAGTGGTCGGTAAGCCATGGGTTCGTGCCCAGAGAGAGAAGAGCGAAGATTGAAGAGAACTAACGATGTGGTTCCCATCCCCTCACACGTGAACAGGGAGAGCCATGTTCTCTTATGACAATCCAGTGAGATCATATTTTTTTACTCATGGCATAAAGCTCAGAACACAGAAGAATTTCTCTACGTGTGGCTTTCCCTTCTCATAAACCATTTGGTTGACAACACTTTCTTAAGACAGTTCTATAATTTCACTTCTCTTTGCCTGTTGAAATGTTACTTGGATTAACGATCAGTGAGGGCACATGTAGGTGCCCCAGCAGTTTTCTGAAACGGTCTTTTCTGGTGGCTGATGCTCATTTTTGAGTTCTTCAGTTTGATGGTGGGCAAAAATAAGATAATAAATCATGTATCTAATAATTCCACCAACTTGAGTTTACATTATATTCAGATGCCTATAACAACTGTTAATAGGATTTGGGATTGAAATTTTAACATCTGACCTTCCTACCTTGTTATGCTTCAAAGTTATAGAATGAATGGAGCTTCAGATATGATAATAATAACCATCATCATTGCTCTGCCCTTACATGAATCCCCTGGATGTGTCGTTTGGAGAGCTGTCAACATGTTACTAAGAATTCAGGAGAGTGGCACTTACCATGTTGCCCTTGTTTGCACCTTGTTCTTTTTTTTTTTTTTTTTTGTGGTACGCAGGCCTCTCACTGTTGTGGCCTCTCCTGTTGCAGAGCAACAGGCTCCGGACGTGCAGGCTCAGCGGCCATGGCTCATGGGCCCAGCCGCTCCGCGGTATGTGGGATCTTCCCGGACCAGGGTACGACCCCGTGTCCCCTGCATCGGCAGGCAGACTCTCAACCACTGTGCCACCAGGGAAGCCCTGCACCTTGTTCTTATAAATAAGATAAAGAATGTTTCCAGTTTTAGGGAAGAACTGAATCAAACAGTCCCAGAAATTGGTCAAGCTTCTACTGTCAGAAACCCCGGCTACTCTCACCTGCTGTGTCTCCTACCTGTTCCCTTCTGTCACGAGTGGCTTCTCGGGGTGAGTGGTGGAGACCATGGGCATGGCTGCGTCCCCTTCTCCTTCATGCAGCAGTGGAAGGGCATCTTCTTCCGCTGGGTCAACTGACTTCTTCCTATTCCCATGATGCGATCCCCCATCAATCAAGTTCCCAAAGTTACCTGAAGAGCCAGTAGCAAGGGGAGAAGGGCCAGGTGTCAATAAGCAGAATCAGGCTGCTTGGCAGAAAGGATCCAAGTTTATGTCTTCCCAGGGCAGGGAAATAAGCTCTCAGTATGAAGGCAGAGTGATGGGCAGACCAAAGAAATAAGATTAACAATGACACTAAGCCATCATCAACATACATCTTAGGGGTTTTTTGTAAAAATTACTTAAGTTACAAATTAACTGGATTCCATCTCCATTTCCTTCTGCTCCACTGATGGAGAACTTCCCAAATATAAATCAAGACCTTCTCTGTTGGAATGCTCTTTCTTGGAGTGGTTTTCCCAGATGTACATCAGTCCAGGAAGATTGCTGGGAGTTATAATAACAGCACCTATTATATGTGTGGCATGTTGCATGCATTAACTCATTAAACCCTTGCAACAGCTCCAAGAGGAGTTATCATTATCCCCATTTTATAGACGAAGAAACTGAGACCCAGAGAAATTAAGTGAGCCTAGGGTAAGGGAACAGAATTAGTAGTCCAAGTCTGTCTGAATGCAAGGATTATATTCTTAATCCTTTTTTGTAAGTATGAAAATAAATCTATCCCTTACATATTGACACCAGAGTGGACAAGGATTTATTCATTTCTTCCTGAGGTGCAAACCTCCAGCAGAGTGCTACCATCCTCACGTAACACACTAATTCATTTATTTAAGAGGTAGGTGTAAAGTTCATGCCATGTGCCAGGCGCCGTGCTTGTCTGCACTTACCAATAGAAACTTCAAAGCTAATGGGTTTATCTCCAATCCTCCGGTCAATCATGGTAGCTTCAAAAAATGCTCCAAAGAGTAAAAATTCCTCTTGTTTTTCTGGTACAATCTATAGAAAGAAAAAAATACATTAGACAGGGCTCCCTCTTTATTTAGCAGGAGGAAGCTGAATTAGTGATGCCAACCCGGTCCAAGGTAATTTATAGAAACTTGAGTCTTGGTGTCAGCCTGAAATGGCACATAGTTTCCCCTCTAATCAGACTGGCAGAAACCAGGACCTACAAATTGCAAATCCAAATTCAGTCATTTATCTAGAATGATGTAGTCTCCACCTCCTGAGCTTCAACCTTACAATCAAATTTCCTTTTATTTTAAAGGTAAGCTTGGTATACATATCTTTCTAAGAGGTCGATTGTTCAAGGAGCATGTGTAGCTGGGACACCACATGACACAGCATCACATTTCTGAGCGAAGAGGCTGAATGAGCTGGATTTATAGTCTGCTCTTTCTGGTTTTACCCTTGGACTTATTAAACTCAGCAGAAAAAGCAATAGCGTTCATTTAAGGAAATAAAGCTGTTGTGGCTTCATAGATTAAGAGCTCCCTTCAATCAAGAGCCCTGACCTGTATTCCTCTCTCTTTTTTGAGACCCTTCCTTCACACACGAGCCTCCTGTGCTGTTGGCATCAGCAGGAAATGTTTCTATTGACCAGAAAATGTGGGACAGGGTGGGGACCTAGTGCTGGCTCTTAGTCACAGAGCACACACCACTCCCACCTGCCACCACTGTGTCCCTTGGCTGTAAGCCAGCCCCTTATCGTGCCTTCATGGGGCCAAGTTTACTATCTGGGAGGAGGTTAAAAACCACTCAGAGACCAGAAGGGAATGGAGGCCATAGAGCCTGGAAGAGGGACAGCAGGTTCCAAGGCCAGCCAATCCCCTCTTCAAATCCCAACTCTGCTACTTCCTAGCTGTTGACTTTGGGCAAGCCATGTCCATTGCCCGGGTGTCATTTTCCTTGTCTGTGAAATAAACATCATAGTAGGACCCACACAGGGAAGAAATGAGATCATCCATGTGCAATACCTATTATAAAGCCTACTCATATCAATGCTGCAAGTGGCAGTCACCATAAGTATTTCAACTATAATTCATGTCTTAATCCCACCCACCCTTCAAGGTCCAACCCAAATGCCTCTTCTTCTGGAAGCATCCATTGACTCCCTGAGTTAGAAAAATGATGATGGTAATGTTTACAGAACTCTTACTATGTGTCAGATGTGGTATTAAGAATTTTACCTACGTTACCTCATGCAATTCTCATAACTATCCTAGGAGGGGGATCTTTCTATTACACCCATTTAAAGATGAAGACACTGCAATTCCATGAAAGATTAAGGTATCTGTCCAAAGTTACTAAACATGACTAATACTTAGAGAGCACTTACTACGTGCCAGGCTCTAATAAGCACTTTGTTGTATTAATTCATTAAATCCTCACTGTGAGCCGATGAAGTAGAGGTTGTTATTGGAAATAAACCTAAGGAGCTTATGTCACTTGCTCAAAGATTCAAACAGGGAATGTTTGTCCAGAGGCTGGGGCAGTGACCACTGCACCATACTGCCATGTCTTAAACCCAGCTGTCTTACTTGGGAGCCCAACATTTTAATCATTATACTGCACTCACTCCAGGAAATAATAGCACTTTCTCTGTCCCTACTTATCACACTTATCACCTTCCACTTCCTGTATATTTATTTTGTATGTCTTATCTCCCTTTCTATAACCATAAATTTCATGGAGTCAGACTCTATTTTTATTCCTTCCAATGCTGAGGATTTAAAAATGAATACGAAGTTTGACCTAAGGGAGAAAAGCTTTGATGGTGGTGATAGGGTGAGTTTTGAAAGCCAGCAACATGGGATTTCATTTGTCCAGATATGCAATGAGAGTAAGGCTGCAGCAAAGGAGATTAGAGCTGGAGGACCCTGGAGAGCTAAAAAAGAAGATGCTGCAGAAAAGGGATGTTACCATGTTGGTAAGGGCAAACTCTGAGCTGTTGAGACTCTGGGAAAAGGAGGAGCCCAGTGTGGTGGTTTTAAAATATGTCCACAAATTCTTGGAAAATCTTCCCCTTAAAAGGTGAAGGCTAATTTCCGCCCCCCCACCCCTTTCAGCATGGCCTGGACTTGCTGCTCATTTCTAACAATTAGAATGTGGCCTAAATGTCAGGGTGTGACTTCCATGGATTTGGTCATAAAAGACATAGCAGTTTCTGCCTTGCTCTCTCTTGGATCACCCACTCTGGGGGAAGTCATCTTCCATGACGACACTCGAGCAGCCTATGGAAGGGTCCATGTAGTGAGGAACTGAGGCCTCCTGCCCACAGCCATGTGAGTGCGCCATGTTGGAATTAGATCCTACAGCTTGAGTCAAGCCTTCAGATAAGTGCTGCCCCTACCAACATCTAAATGGGAACCTCATGAGAGATTCTGAGCCAGACCCACCAAGCTAAGGTATTCCCAAGTTCCTCACCCACAGAGGAAATAAACATTTGTTTATTTCGTGCTGCTAAAATTGGGGGTAATTTGCTATACAGCAATAGATAACTAATAAACACAGCAAGGAACTGACCACAAACCAGAAAGCCAAGATTAAGAGAGGAGGGAGGAGAAATAAGGGTTTGAATGAAATAAGGGTCTGAATTTTCCCCCTCAGATCACACAATAGCCAAGATGGCCCCCTGGCCTTGTAGAAAAATGGATGCTCTACCCTACATAAGTTCCCAGTCACCCTGGCTTTCTGCTAGACTTTACTTTTTCAGATGACCTCAGCAAAATATCTTGAAGATATTAACTTAGGTTAAAGAAATCTTCAACTAGCCCCTTTCCACTTTGCAACCTCTGTTTAGAAAAGAATGGAACATTCAACAGGGACAGATACAGGGGATATCAGTTTAGGTGGCCACTAAGCTACCCACAATTTTTGGCAAAGTCCAAAAAAAGTCAAGCAGGGTGGAGAGCTCTGAATAACCTTCCCCTGGTGGTGGGAGTAAACCATAGAAACACACTGGTAACCACAGCAACAGCAAAGGTATTGCCTGCTCACCATGGATGTGCTAAGAACTCTGCGGACCATTTTACAACTATTCCCTCATTCACTCCAGGAGGTGCCTACGACAGAGGGACCATTACCACCCCATTCTGTTGATGAGTAAACTGAAACACGGAGGGGTGTTAGTATCAGAGCCATGAATAGGACCAATCCCCAAGATTTCCAACCCTGAGCTACAACCTCTCCCCCGCACTGTTTCTTAAGATTTATTAGCTCCCAGCAGTAAAATTAAGTGGCTCTTCCAAAGCTAAGGTGACCCACATACTAAAAATCCTTCCATCTGTCTAGTCTCTACCAGGAATGGACAGCTCAGGAAGACTGGCCATTACCTCCCTTCCCCATCTAAAATTATTGCCTGGATGACCTGAGAAACCCACTCCCAGAGGTAGAATCATCCAAGCTATAATCTACCCACCAAAACATAAAATTCCTTCGTTTGCAATTACAAAGTACTATTGCTGAACTAAACAATTGGGAGGATATTCATGGTCTGTATTCCTCTTGGAGCCCCAGATCTCTCTACCATAGCACAGAACTGGGCTAAAAAATGCTGCTGTGCATTATGTTGAATCACAAGCAAAGATAACCATTCCTTCCAGCTGTGATTTCCCCACAGCCGTGGGGGGGGGGGCAGGAGAGTAGGTTTCTCACTTTCTTTCATCCCACAGCTTGTCACCCACTCTTCTTCCTCTTCATCCCTCATCCCACATTATCTCACATCCAGAGCGTACGTTAAGCTCACAAAACTAAACAAAATTAGGCCACGGATAGACTTCAGTCCATCAACCCACCACCCACTCCCACCAGCTCCCCCAGAGCACTTTTATTTCTCTTTTACTTTGGTTGCCATGGGAATCCGTATTTGGGGGGGACGCGGATGGAATGTATCACGAGCAGATGGCTGTGATGTGAGCAGGAAGAGGCAGAGGACCAACCCCGGAATACATGAGCCAACACATGTTTTGGAGGGGCAGTGTCACCTCTGCGGGTCTTTGGAAGCCTGTGGCAGGTGCTGTCCCTGCTCTGGGCTCAAATCACAGACGCGGTGGAGCAGCGCTCAGACCTACCTCCAGAGGCGCATCGAAAGGCTCCACCTCGACCTCTGTTGAGTTGGTTTTGTGTGAAGCCTGCTGGGCTTTTCCATCAGTTTTGTCTTTACTTGAGTCTTTGGAAGATTTGGAGTCTTTGTCCTTTGAAGACAGCTTGAGCTCCTTGAGTGCCTTGGAGAATTTAAACTCTTGTGTCCCTCCCGAGAGGATCTCCACAGCAATCTCCACCAAAATTCTGCCCCTGAACGACACGCCTTCTCTGAAACCTTCATTCAATTCCTGGTAGTCTTCCATCAGACTTTGGCTCCTGGGTGAGCCATACAGGTTAATCCAGGCAGGTCCGAATGTGGGTAGAAAGCCTGTAAAGATACCAAGCTTCAGTCACCTAGTTATGCTTTCAAGCTGTGGCTATTTTTTGCTTTATGAAAATTGTGCACATTCATTTAGAAATGTAAAATATAAAGAAAAGACAAGAGAAAATATTTACAGAATATCCTGTCACGGGGAGTTCCCTCGTTGCCTAGTGGTTAGGATTCTTGGCTTTCACTGCCATGGCCCAGGTTCAATCTCTGGCTGGGAAACTGAGATCCCGCAAGTTTTTGGCATGGCCAAAAAACAAAACAAAACAAAAAAGAATATCTCGGACTTCCCTGGTGGCACAGTGGTTTGATCCCTGGTCTGGGAAGATCCCACATGCCGCGGAGCAACTAAGCCCGTGTGCCACAACTACTGAGCCTGTGCTCTAGAGCCCGTGAGCCACAGCTACTGAGCCCTCATGCCACAACCACTGAAGCCCACGTGCCTGAACTACTGAAGCCTGCTCACCTAGAGCCAGTGCTCCGCAACAAGAGAAAGCACCGCAATGAGAAGCCTGCACACCGCAACGAAGAGTAGCCCTCGCTTGCCTCAACTAGAGAAAGCCCGTGCGCAGCAACCCAACGCAGCCCAAAATTAATTAATTAATTAATTAAAAAAAAAAAGAATATCCCATCACCAAAAGCCACAACCACAACCACCATTTTGCTACAATCCTTTCTAGTCTTTCTTCCATGCATATCTACGCTTGTCCACAATTGTAGTAAGACTGAATGCCAACTTGCTTCCTCATCTGTTCACTCATTGATCAAACATTTATTGACTCCTAACATGTGCCAGGCATCATGGCAGACACAAAACACAGAGCCCAGTAGAGAATAAAGCAGATACAAACATTAAACAAATAAATATTCACATCACATTACAAATGCTATGAAGGAGACGTATCTTGGGCAGCAAGGACACAAAACAGGTTGGTGTGGCGTGGAGAGAGGAGTTAGGCAGAGAGAGAGGAGACAGAGTTCTGGGCAGAGGGAAGAGCACATGGCAGTTGGAAAGGGGCTTGGAGATAGAAGGAACTGGAAGAGAAAGCCAATGTGGCTGGAGTCCAGAGAGTGAGCGGGTGAGAAGAGTTTGGAGAGGTGAGCGGGTCTCGGGAGGCTTGACAAGGATTTTGGACTGTATCCTAGAAATTATGGGAATATTTTAGAGGGGTTTAAGCAAAGATGTGACCTAACCGGTTGTGTGTTTTTAAGATCACCCTGGTTACTATGTGATGGGTTCTAAGGACAGATGTGGGCCGCTATATGTAAAATGGGTAACCAACAAGGACCTACTGTACAGCACAGGGAACTCTGCTCAATGTTATGTAACAACCTAAATGGGAAAAGAATTTGAAAAAGAGTAGGTACATGTATATGTATAACTGAATCACTTTGTAGTACACCTGAAACTAACCCAACATTGTTAATTAACTATACTCTGATATAAAATAAAAAGTTAGAAAACAACTAAATAAAGTGCTAGGGCAAGTCCCGAATCAGCTATCTTCAAAGGTGGAAACAGAAGTCCATGCTGGTTTGATTTTGTTTTGTTTTCTGTTTTGTTTTGCATTCGTTAGTTTCCTGTTTTAGTACCATGTTTTTGTCAAGACTTTAGCTTTTCCCCTAAAATAGAAATAAGTAAATAAATAAATAAAAATTTAAAAACAAAGAATGGATGTGGGCACAGTGGTTCAAGCACTACTTCTCCATAAAAACTCAAGACGTGGGCTTCCCTGGTGGCGCAGTGGTTAAGAATCCACCTGCCAATGCAGGGGACACAGGTTCGAGCCCTGGTCCGGGAAGATCCCACATGCCGCGGGGCAACTAAGCCCGTGCACCACAACTACTGAGCCTGCGCTCTAGAGCCCGCGAGCCACAACTACTGAAGCCCCTGCGCCTAGAGCCCGAGCTTGGCAACAAGAGAAGCCACCGCAACGAGAAGCCTGCGCACTGCAACGAAGAGTAGCCCCTGCTCACCACAACTAGACAAACCCTGCGCACAGCAACGAAGACCCAACACAGCCATAAATAAATAAAATAAATAAATTTTTTAAAAATTTATATTAAAAAAAAAAACTGAAGACACGGGTGGCTTGGACCAGGGTGACGGTAGTGGAGATTGAGAGAAGTAAATATTCTGAGATATGTTCTAAATGTAGAACTGAAAAGACCTACTAATCTTAACTTACTCTTAGCATAAGTAGTTTCCCTTCTTAATACAGAGCATCTGGGAAAATATACAGTGTCTATGCAAACATCTCTTTGACAACAGAATATTCCATTTTGACAGGCAGTATATAGCATGGTGGTCCTGAGCTTGACTGCCTGGGTTCAAATCTCAACTCTCAGGTCTGCCATTTTCAAGCTGTGGAAGTTTTTTAACTTCCCAATGCCACGGTTTCCTCAATTGTAAAATGGGGGTGCTAATAGTACCTATCTCACCTATCAAGATTAAAAGAGATAATATTAAGTGCTTCACACAAGTCTTTAAGAGATGTCTAGAATGTTAGCCATTACTATATATCATAATTTGCTTAACAATCCCCTCGCTTTTTGACGAGGAAAAGTTTCCATATGCTTTAGTGTTATCAATAGTTTTATGCCTGAAAACTTCCTCTCTCCATTCCCCCCCGTCCCCCTCCCATGGCCCCCGATGTCTACTTTTTAAACCATTGTTATACATCTCCCTGAACCCATCAAGATGTTTCTGAAAAGTTGTGGGTAACGTGTTTGGTTTTTTTTTAATTTATGTATTTTTGGCTGCGTTGGTTCTTCGTTGCTGTGCATGGGCTTCTCATTGCGGTGGCTTCTCTTGTGGCGGAGCATGGGCTCTAGGTGCGTGGGCTTCAGCAGTTGCAGCACGCAGGCTCAGCAGTTGTGGCTCACGGGCTTAGCTGCTCTGAGACATGTGAATCTACCCGGAACAGGGCTCGAACCCGTGTCCCCTGCATTGGCAGGTGGATACTTAACCACTGCGCCACCAGGGAAGTCTGTGGGTAACATGTTTATGTCTGGTTGAGAAATCCTGTAGGTGGACAGAGTGTGCTTTCTGCAGAAAGAAATCCTGTGGCAAATCCTCCCACATCATGAATATTTAAACAGTAGATATTTATCAAGGCCTTTCTATGGTGTCACCCTGTGCAGGGCATAAAAACGTGTAAATCTCATTCTCTGCTTAAGCCACGCCTTCAGTATAATGTGTATGTGTGTGTGTGTATATATATACACACATACACACACACAAACATACACACATATACACAAATATATACATTGGTCAATGCAAATTTGTAGTGCAGAGGAAGACTGCATTGGGATTTAAAAAAGGGAAGGTAGATTGGGGTATTTAGAGAATTAACAGGTATTAATTTAGGTTTTATAAATAAAGAGCTTTATCTTGGGTGAAGACTCCTTTGCCTGACTCTGTGGATTAGCTGGGACTCTCCATTCTTGCCCTGGCTCTCTGAGTGCAGTCAGCAGGACCTCCCTGAAATACTCATGCTCTTGAGTTCCCATTGTGAGTTGAGGGCACCATATTTTTTGGACCATTTAAACACGTAAAAACCGGGACTTCCCTGATGGCACAGGAGTTAAGAATCTGCCTGCCAATGCAGGAGACACAGGTTCGAGCCCTGGTCTGGGAACATCCCACACGCCGTGGAGCAAGTAAGCCTGTGTGCCACAACTACAGAGCCTGCGCTCTAGAGCCCGCAAACCACAGCTACTGAGCCCACGTGTGACAATTACTGAAACCCGCACGTCTAGAGCCCGCGCTCCGCAGCAAGAGAAGCCACCGCAACGAGAGGCCCTCACACTGCAACGAAGAGTAGCCTCTGCTCGCCGCAACCAGAGGAAGCCCACACGCAGCAACAAAGACCCAACGCAGCCAAAAGTAAAAATAAATAATTAATTAATTTTTAAAAATAAATAAATAGACACGTAAAAACCATTCTTAGCTTGTGAGCCATACAAAAATACGTGGTAGTCCAGATGTGGTCCATGGATCACAGTTTGCCAACCTCTTATCTAATCTAAACTCTTCATTTTTCAATTAAGAAACCTAAGGCCCAGAGAGAGGGAGTGACTTCCTCAAGGACACACAGCAATGTTCCTGGAAGACATGGGACAGGGAACAAGCCTCGTGGTTCCCAGAGTCTGGCTCTGTTCACCACCCTGAACCAACCCAAGCCACAGACCACACAGAGGATGGAAGGTGCCTAAGACATTGCCTGCTCCAACCCTCTCTTTCTGAAGATGAAGGCTCTAAATCAATCATTTGGAGACCCAATCTCCAAGTCAGACACATGTGGCCTTACCTTTATCTCCATCCTGTTCATTGGAAATTTTCTTCAGGTCGATGAAATGCGTTGCCAGCACCGTATCACTCACGCTGCCTTCATCCCATACCTGGATTTTCACCCTCCGACACAAGGGAGGGAACATTTCCTTGAAGACCACCTGTTCGTGCCACACAGGATCGGCGCAGTTCTTCTGCACCGTGGTTCGCCCCTAAAAACAAAGCCAGGAAAATGTGAGCCATGGAAGGAAGTGAAAGGGGCCCTTGACCGACTAAAGAAAACTTCACACCAGCTGGAAATACAAAGTGAGTTGTCAAAAATAATGAACCTGATTCCACCGACACCCAAGAAAATCAGTTACACCCCATGAACATTACTGATGTTCTATTCTGTGCCAGACACTGTGCTGGGCATCTGGGACAAAGGTGAGTTGTCACAGGTCCTGCCCTCAGGAAGTTCTCATCATCCACTGGGTTGGGGTGAACTTGACACCTGTGTATGAAGGAGTGCCATACATCTCCAGGATTGCAGCAGATACAGTTAGAGCCTGACTTCATGTTTTATAAAAGTTGGACCTGGTGCAAATCCCTTCCCTAGTCTGGACCTCAGTTTCCTCGTCATACAATGGAGGTGGTGTTCTATATGGGGGTTATATATGTCCTATATATGCCAATGGGGTCCAAGATAGAAATAGTCCAAGATTCACCCTGCCAACGGGAGGGGCCGGGTGGAGACAACATGTGTGTCAGCTGAAGCTTCCAAGTCCAGCCAACCAGGATTAAGCTCTGACCATGTGCCCAGGCCCTAGCACTTCCAATGGCTCTTGAGCAGGGAACAGCTGGGAACAGGGATGTCCAGGCTTACACAGGACAAGGACTAGCTGGGTAGATTGTAGAGCAGATTGAAAGGGAGGTGGTAATCCTCTGGGGGCTGGGGACTGGGCAACAGCTCAGAGAAGCAGCCAGAGGTGAGGAAGGAGGCCTGCCTGCCTGGGTGCTGCACTGTGGTCTTCCCCTCACTTCTCTCCACGAGCTCCAGTGGTGAGGGAGTGGGTGGCCCTCCACTACTTTCCTGCCATGCGATGTATAACGTTTTTGTGACAAGCTTCCTCTCTCTGGGCGCTTCCTAATTTTGATTTTAACTTAATGTCATTTGACCAGCAGTGTCCTGGGTAAAGAGCAAGATTCCAGTCCAGGCCTGCCAGGATTGGTGATGACCCTTCCTCACCGTCTGTCCAGCAAAGGAGACCTCCACAAAGGGATCCACGAGGTCCTTACTGTCTCTCGCAAAGGCTTTGGTGATGTTCGCCATGATGCTGGAGTTCATTTTGGGCAGCCCTTCAGCTCTGTAGAGTCTCACGTAGAATCTGGCCCAGGGTCTCTCTGATGGAAACCCTTGTGGGATCAAAAGGTTCCTTGGGGGGGGACAAAAATAAGACATAAAAAAGCTTTCTCACTTGAAAGAGTAGAGAGAAAAGGTAGAGGCAATTTGGAGGCAGAAAGAAGAATTCTGATACAGGAGAAAAATCTGAAAAGATAGGAGTCATCGCTGATATGAGTTTTCTTTCTAGTGTAGATGACAGCACAGAGTATGAGGAGAGTGAACGCAGTACTCCAATAAAAATTAATTTAAAAAAATAGAGTGAATGCAAACTCGTTCAGGTCCTGGAATTAAAGAATAAACACTTAGAAGAGGCGCATAAAGTCTTCCCATTTTACAAGCTAGTGGCTGAAATTATTCTTCCTTCAAAGAAAAATCAACTAAATTCAGATCAATAGGATAGGCTCAAGAATAGCTTATCTATTATGGGTTATTATAGGAAGGCAGGCTGTTCTTGTCCTAGAAGCTGACCTCCCAAAGGATAGTGACGCCTTTGATAAGACACATCGTTGTGCCTCTGACAAAGCAGAATCCCCACTGGACAGGCCTTGAACTTGGAAGTTCTCATGAACCCGTAAGGAAAGGGAGAAGAAAGAGACATGGAAACTGGGACATATCATTTCTCTTGCATGGTCCTCAATGGACCTGTCTCACTTTTCTATTTGCTCCTTGGCATCAGAGGTTTTGGGATTGCGCGTTAAGACATCTCCTTTCCCAGTCACGCTGATGTCACACTTCAGGTACCCCTTCGTGCCAGTCCTGATGTTGCCGGGGTCCATTAGCAGGGCCCACTTGTCGGAGAACTGATGACCTGCAAAAAGTCCTGACAGCTCAGATATCCTGCACTGATGCACCCCGACGCTCCATCCAGTTCTCTTCCAACCCGAAGCCTCCCCACCGTCTACTCCCCAGGAGGGGCCAGCTCAGCACAGTTATTTCCAAGTCTTGTGCTGCCTCTCTCTCCTCCTTTCCTTCCTCTCCTCTCTTCCTACCCACTTCTCCATCTTTTTCTCCAAACTGCCACAGGGAGTTGGGAAGCCTTCAACGCAGTGGAAATTGCCTGTACAGGAGTCTAGATTTGACCGGAGAGGAGGACATTAATGCAGTGTAGAAGCCACACATGATTTCACAGGCCATAAACGCTGCTCAGGGATCTTTTTGTTTGACTTACACGGTGAGCCCAAACTTCAAAACTCTTACAAAATCTAGACTTCAGGCTTACCTTCTTAAAAACTGTTAGATCTGGCCACACGGAGCCCACATTTCCACACGACTGTAGGTGGTAAGGAGTTGAGTAGATGCTACTCCTTCCACAGGGGTTGTGAGCCCTGCCCCCCATTTCTCATAGCCTGTGTCACCCCTGACTGCATTAAACCCAGCCCACTGCACTCAGCGATGCTCACTGCCTGGCCCCCTTGGGGTCATGTGAGTTGGAATCACTGTTGAAGAGAAGGGGCCTTTCATGAGAAGATCTATGTGTGTTGTTGGTTCTGTTACTTATTAGCTCTTGACCTTGGACAAACTACCTAGCTCCTCTGACAAATCAGGGATAATAATAATAATTACAGCAAGCCCACAGATGGCATGTCACAGTCATTATTCTGTGCTAGATCCTATAAAGTGCTTATGTATACATTCTTATGCATATATTCACTTACGTATATATTCACTGAATCCTCCAACAACCCTATAAGGAGGTGCTATTTTATCCCCATTTTTACAGATAAGGAAACGGCAGCACAGAGAAGTCAAGTTATTAACCCAAGGTTGCACAGCTAGGAAAGAGCAGAGTGGAATGTGAAGCCAGGCAATCTGGCCCCAGAGTCCATATTCTTAACTTCTACACCCTTCCAACTTTCCTTCTTGTGTCTCACAGCAGTAAATTAGACAGAATTTATGAAAAAAAAATTTTTAAGCTGCTCGGATGTATGAACATATAAGATATTTGCATCATTAGATTGTGAACTTAGAATAAAAGAGCCACATGTCTTGCTCCACTTTGTAAAACTGGTGCTCAGTGTTATTGAATAAATGGATACATGGAAGAACACACAAACTAACTGACCTTCAGGTGTCACAGTAAGAGAAGAGTAACAGAGAGAGATTGGGAGGCAATGCTTTCTCACCAGGTTGGTTGTACACGGTCCCCAGGTCCACTTGGAAGGAGCCGATCAGTACACCTCCTATCAGCTTGTGGTGAAAGACCTGGGGAGAGATGGAGCGGTGAGTCTGACAACACTAGATTTCTCCTTGGAGATAAATCTGTGAAATGGGTTCATGACAAGCCCATTCAAAGAGGATTCTAGACCTTGAACCTTGTCTGGCCTTCACACTTATCTGGAGCACAGTGACATTTGGTTATCAAACCTCAGGGCTGGCTGTACAGGGCGTCCAAAGTATTGCAGCTGTATCTCATCTCCTAGCAGGATTTTAGCTAATTTTCTATTGAAGGACATGTATCAAATCTCACTGCCTAAAACGTGTTTTTTTGCTTGTTTGTCTGTTTGTTTGTTTGTAGCCAAAATGAACTCTAGGGCAGCCCACTCTTCAAACCCATCTCTGCCTTTTGAAATGCTATCCAGCTTTAAATGCCTAGAGCAAATGCTGCCTCCTCCAAGCAGCCCTCCCTGATCCTCCGCAGATGAAAGTATTCCCTTTCTCTCCTAAAATCCCACAACACTTTGCTTACCACTTTCTCAGAGAACTCATCCTTATTGCCTGGAGAAGTTTGGGACACGTACAATAGTCAGAACAAAGGAGGCTGTCATCCTCAATACTTTGATTAGAAGTCAACACAGTGCCTGGCTGGTTAGAGCAGCACATTTTTATGTTAATGCTATTAAGATTAGGAAGTTCTAAAGGAAGCTGGCAGAGCTGGGCCTGAGTCCAGAAGTCACACTGCATGAAAAACTGCTGAAGAATCAGGAGTAGTTTAACTTTTTTTTTTTTTTTTTTTTTTGCGGCACGCGGGCCTCTCACTGTTGTGGCCTCTCCCGTTGCGGAGCACAGGCTCCAGACGCACAGGCTCAGCGGCCATGGCTCACGGGCCCAGCCGTTCCACGGCATGTGGGATCTTCCCGGACCGGGGCATGGATCCGTGTCCCCTGCATCGGCAGGCGGATTCTCAACCACTGAGCCACCAGGGAAGCCCCCAGTGGTTTAACTTTTAACCCAGAAAAGAGAAAACTGAGAGTGTGGAAGAAAAGCAATGGTAACTCAAGTGTCTTTAACACTTGAAAATACTGCCATCTAGAAGAGGGAGGAGGATCCCTGTGTGGTTCCCAAGCTACAGGAAGAGAGATTTCAGCTCACTATAAAGGCACTTTTTATAACAGAACTTCCCAGCAATGGAATGGGCTACTCTAGGAGTAGTGACCTCCCCATCTCTGGATATAATCAAGTAGTGCCCAAGAACCCCATGTCATGTGTCATGGAGGTGGTGGAGAGGGATTCCTACGCCAGCTGGAAGTTGGACTAGATGGTCTCTGAGGCTTCCTTCTAACTGTAAAATTCTATGAGTTCCTTGATTCAAGTACAGTTTCCTACCTTCTTCTACCTACCACATGGCCTTGTTCGTAATAAACACTCAATAAACATTCAGTGAGTTAATGAGTGATTGACTAATTGAATGATGGATGAGTGAGAGACTTTTGTAGCTTCTGAACAGATCCTTTTGAAAGAGGCAGTAAGAAACAATACATTCAATTGATTTCAAAAAATGAAGAAAATGAGAGCCCTTCCCAGCTCCCTTCCCACTCTTCCTCCCTTGTCCAGAGTTTGCAAGGGTGTTAGAGAACAAAGGGGAAGTAAGGACAGTTTGGCTTCAGTTGAGGAGCTATTTAAATCCACAGGCACAAAACTCACCTCAAACCCCTCATGCTTAGAGCTGCTACTGCAGCTTCCCAAAGCCCTCAGCAGGAACACGAGCCTAGGGCTTCCCTGGTGGCGCAGTGGTTGGGGGTCCGCCTGCCGATACAGGGGACACAGGTTTGTGCCCCGGTCCGGGAAGATCCCACGTGCCGCGGAGCGGCTGGGCCCGTGAGCCATGGCCGCTGAGCCTGTGCGTCCGGAGCCTGTGCTCCGCAACGGGAGAGGTCACAACAGTGAGAGGCCCGCAAACCGCAAAAAAAAAAAAAAAAAAAAACAGAAAAACATGAGCCTAACTCAAGCTCTCTTCTCAGATCAAAGGCATCTTGGTCCCTATGGGCATAATGAGCCAGAGCCCCAGATGGATCTTTAAATAACAGGAGGCCTCCTCACATCATCCACCCTGTGTGAGCACCAGGCAATGCTGGTGTGGTCAAGCATTAGGTTACAAGAACAAGGGCATCTCACACACAGAGAGAAGGGGGCCCTGCATGCCTGGGGCCACTGTCAAGGGAAGACGGTCTTTGGCACCACCAGGGTCTGCTACAGCCTGGCTGTCCCAACAGCATTTGCTTACAGCACTGGCCCCCTTCTCCCACATGGAATTTTTTCTGGACATGTTAACTTTTGGTTCATGGACTAACAGAAAACTTATATTAAACACTCCCTTTTCAAGGGTAGTTTTCCCTTTAAAATCTTCAGTCTCTATCCCCAAGTGTCTTTTAGGGAGACCAAAGTATTCTTTTCTTCCAAGTGAGACGAGCAGAGATAGGCAATACCAGCTTTGATCCTCTGCTAAAAATCCACTTGCCCCGCAGAGAGTCATGACCCTTGTCTATGATGCCATATAAAACCTAGCTATTGGACTTCCCTGGTGGCGCAGTGGTTAAGAATCCTCCTGCCAATGCAGGGGGCGTGGGTTCCATCCCTGGTCCAGGAAGATCCCACATGCCACGGAGCAGCTAATCCCATACTCCACAGCTACTGAGCCTGTGCTCCAGAGCCTGCCAGCCACAACTACTGAGCCCACGTGCCACAACTACTGAAGCACACACACCTAGAGCCTGTGCTCCGCAGCAAGAGAAGCCACCACAATGAGAAGCCCCTCACCTCAACGAAGGGTAGCCCCCCCTTGCTGCAACTAGAGAAAGCCCACACGCAGCAACAAAGACCCAACGCAGCCAAAAATTAATTAATTTAAAAAAACCTAGCTATTAACTATTCATCTGCACTCTAGACAGTCCCCTAGGTGCCTGTTATAAAGCCGATCCCACAAACAGGTGGTTGCCTGAGTGATGCAATGAGACATCCTGGAAAACGCCCCACGTCCTGAAATATCTTCTCACCACCTGTCTTCACGCCTGAAATTCACGTGTGAAGAATGTTTGGCTCCTATTGACTTTTCATTACTCAAGAGTCACATTCTTCAAGTGCCCCCGGGAAAGAGAATATCACGATTCCACTATTACCTAAGCCTTAATGTACGACTTATATATAATATGCATATATATAATGTAATGTAATGTAATATAGTATAATTTATATAACAGAGATTGACTGGGTGATAATGACAGGCAAGGAAGTCTTCAAGACAAGTTTTGCCATCTTCATAACTCTGATCAGGGTTGGTGTCACTGTTCAAAACCTTTCCTCATTCTCCACACATCTTACGTTGTCACATAAAGTAGGAATTCTGTTCTTTCAGAATTTATTGGGAAGAGAGCACCTACCCTTCAAGCCCCCTGCCCATCCCCACCACTTTAAGGCATACACACCCCCACTGTGCTCTTCATGGGAGAAGCAGAGATTTCTCAGTCTGGTGAGATGGATGCAATGAGCCATCCACACAGCTCTCTGTTCCTTTACTGAGTGGTGTGATGTGAAGTTGGCAGTGATCCCGGTTGGCCTGCCCTACCCTCATTTGGACTAATACGGCTTCAACACGGGCACTCTCCTTCTCATTCCTGCCCTCTACATGGTGGGCCAACCTAGTAAGGCACCTGTGTGGACCAGGAAGCTCTCTCCATCTCTACTCCTCAGACTTGATCTGTGGAGACAGGAAATCGCCCGGCAGGGCTGCGGAAGGCTCTCTGTAGCCGACCCAACTCCCCTGTGGGCAGGTCCTGCTGTTTACACTCCGAGGCAACTATTAAGACTCCAAATGGCAACCACTTGCTGCAAATCACATTTTCCGACTCAGCATTATTGATATATTGGGTTGCTTCCTGCTTCTTTTTCCTATTTCTCTATTTATTACCAAATAGGAGGGGAATGGAGGGTGTGACTAACTATTATTAGCATGGCTATCACCCCAAGAGAGAAATACTAACATTTGCTTGATAAAAAGAAAGAAATCAACTCAAAATGGCAATCTATTAAGATGTCATTTATACTTCACGTATATATTTCACATTCCCACATTAGTCAGCTACACAATGGCTTGATGGTAGCTTACAACTTGCTTCCAGCAAGTATAGAACCTTTCTTGAGTCTGTTTTCCTTCCCAGATGCCTCTGCACTGATTATTTCAAGTTCTATTCTGTTGGTTTTAAACTCAACAACCCACACTCACACTCCTGAATCTATTCATCCGTAAACAGACTGAGCTGCCCTAGAGAGTTCCCAAAGCCTAGAATCTCTTCCACCTCCCCTCACCCCCACCAGCAATGATATACTTACTGAGATTTTGATGATCTTGTCAAAAAGATGCAATTGGGGCCCAACGAAGTCGAAGACAAAGTACTGGAAAACATAAAGTTCATTCTGCCCATAAATTCCTGGCTTGCATGTAAGAACTCTGTTCCTGGAATAGATTTAGATCTGCATTTTTCTAACAAATTGCTGCAAGGTTCTCAATGACAGAACTGTGTCACCAACTGATCGGCCCAGCCCTACTGAAAGTCATTTAATCTGTTTTCAATTGTTTTCAAGTAGAAAAACAAAGACTATCACCAATTACATCTTTACACAACACATTTTTAAGTTTTCCTCTAAAATGGACATGAGAATTGGAATTGTTGGGTCATGGCTCGTGTGTCTGTAAACTTTTAGTAGCTAGCATAAAATTTTTTTCCAAAGGAGCTAAGCCATTTTACGTTCCCACTGGCAGCATATGAAAATAGCCATTCCCTTGCCGACCCTTGAATTTTCAATTCTTTTACATTTATGTATCTATCTACCTATCTATCTATTTATTTGTTGCCTATATATAATGATGAGTGAAAGTATATCACAGTGTGGTTTTAATTTGGAGTGAACTTGATTAAAATTTGATTTTCTCAGGATTTTTCAGCTTCAAACGTCCCTGTGAAATTCCCAAGATTGACCAGGGAAAGAATGAAAAGAAGTTATGGGTAAGGGAGATTTCTAATTTGAGGAAAGCAATTGAATTCTACAGTTGAAGAAAATATATAGACTGCTCTCCATATTCTACAGTTAAAAAGACTGAAGATGAAAGAATTTAAAAGACATGCCTGGAGTCATATAGCTAGTTATTGCTGGGCTGGGGACCAAAGCTGAGTTCTCCTGAAGTTACTATAAAAGGAATTCAAGTGCTAGACGTTTCACCATTGGAACTTTATTGAGTGCCTCCCAAATGTGAGGTAGGAGGCTCCTCATGTAGAAAACTGGTGTAGTGCTTTGCTGTGGGTTGTGTGTTTTGAGGACTGATGGGGTTGGGAGAGGCCAGTAGGAAGTTGTTTCATGGATTGTTTTGTGTTTGAGCTGCAAGATGGAGGTATGACACAAGGACATTAGAGACAAAAATGACAGCAGTAGGAAAGGGAGAAGTGACCACTAACAGCCTGCCGTTAAAGGCAACACAGAAAAATCAAAACGTGAAAGCTGAAAGATGTCATCATATACCATAATAAGAGATGTTCAAAATGGCCATCTTTCAATATCAATGAAAAGTTACGTTATGTTCAGTGTCTCCTGTTTAAGAGAACAGGAAACTATGTATAACATTTCAGGAAGTTTTTCATATACATGTTTAAAGTTTTTAAGAGCTTCGGTGTTCAGAATTTCTTTTATGTCCAAAACACTTGCATGAAGTTCTTCATTCTCTGGTGTATGAGATGCTGGGGGTTCCTTTGGATCAATAAATTAGTTCTAATGTTTATTGCCTTCCACTGAGTTTCACATACAGTATTTCAGATTTAGCTGCCTCATATATGTTCCCTGGACCTCTGAACCCACACACATTTTTCTAGCTGGGAAATATTCCCCAGCCTCTACTAACTGGTTCCTTCAACATCTGATGATCTTTGGGCTTGAAAAATTAGAGTCCAAATCTGTAACAAAGATTTTAAATTCCACTTCTTTGTTTTTTACTTGATTTCCCAATGATTACACTTAGCCTAATTGAATGTCATTTAGATCCAGGACTTGTATGCACAAAGCAAACATTAATAAAATCGTCAACAAATCTGTAGAGCTTTGCAGTTTTAATGCATTTTCATGCACGTTATTTCATATCGCATTCAGGCCGAAAGATGTTATGGAGCTGAGGCGTAGAACAGAAAGGAGAAAACTGTCACTTAAACACATCGTAAAAGTCTCAGAGGCAAGAAAGATAAAGAGGAAAGGAGTTAACAGCTCAAATGTGATTTGGGAATTTTCTATATATATTATTATGCATACTCTCTCTGCCTGCCTTTTCAATTACCACTCTCATTAAAATATTAATTAAGAGTTTACTGCATTTTTGGACAATTCATGGTGTTGAAGTGCCTAGGGGGGAATGAGTGCTCTCGCACACTGTTAGCTGGAGTACAGATTGTTACCTTTTTGGAGGGCAGTGTGGTCATATCAAATTTTAAATGCATATACTCTTCACCCTAGTTATGCCATTTAAATATCATTATAAGTAGTACCAAAGGCTGAAAAAAATTTTAGTATCCATCAATGAGAGATTGGTTTAGTAAATTATAATATATCAATGCAATGGAAAACTCTACAGCAAAGAAGGGAAAATGAGATTGAACTATATGTCTTTTATATATATATATGTATATATATATAAATTTATTTATTTACTTTTTTTTTTTTTTTGGCTGTGTTGGGTCTTTGTTGCTGCACGGGGGCTTTCTCTAGTTGCAGCGAGTGGGGGCTACTCTTCGTTGCGGTGCATGGGCTTTTCATTGTGGTGGCTTCTCTTATTGTGGAACACGGGCTCTAGGCATGTGAGCTTCAGTAGTTGTGGCTCGTGTTCTCTAAAGCACAGGCTTAGTAGTTGTGGCACACGGGCTTAGTTGCTCCGCGGCATGTGGGATCTTCCCGGACCAGGGCTCGAACCCGTGTCCCCTGCATTGGCAGGAGGATTCTCAACCACTGCACCACCAGGGAAGCCCTGAACTATATGTCTAGATACAGACTAATCTCCAAGATACATTGTTTTGTGAAAAGACCTAGGTCCAGGACAGTGTGTATAGAATGCTACCATTTGGCTACAGTATCTGTTTGTATTCTTACGCAGGCCTGGAATATCTCTGCAAAGGATACACAAATGCCTGGGGAGAATGGCTGTCTCCAGGGAGGGGCACTATGGGATTAGATAGAGATCAAAGATCAGGGGGAAACACATATCATATATATTTTCACATATATCATTTTAAACTCTGTATCTCTGACCATTTTTAAAAACTGTTTAATCTTTTTATTTAAAAAGAAGAATTTAGTGTGTATAAATTTAGAAGCTTTGTGTCTCTCCTTGATGCTTTCCTTTACAATTTTTGCGCTGCTTAGAAAAATACCACTGTTGTACTTTCCAACACAGCATGCCTATTTCAAAATTAATAATTAAATTTTCAATGTTTCTGCTATGCAGAAGAATGTATGTCTTCTCCCTAACCAGCACATTTATTGGATATAAACTCAGAGCTTATGACAGATGAAGATGAGTTTATAAGAAATTGGTACAAGCACTATGGTAAACAGTATGGAGGTTCCTTAAAAAATTAAAAACAGAACTACCATAGGATCCAGCAATTCTACTTCTGAGTATTTATCTGAATAAACCAAATACACTAATTTGAAAACGTATATGCATCCCTATGTTCATTGCAGCATTATTTACAATAGCCAAGATATGGAAGCAACCTAAGTGTCCATCAACAGATGAATGGATAAAGAAGATGGGGTATATATACACAATAGAATATTCCTCAATCATAGAAATACTGAAATCTTGCCATCTGCGACAGCATGGGTGGACCTGGCGGGTAGTATGCTAAGTGAAATAAGTCAGAGAAAGAGAAATACCATATGATTTCACTTATATGTGAAATCTAAAAAACAAAACAAAGGAACAACTTACAAAACAGAAATAGACTCACAAATACAAAGAACGAATTGGTGTTTGCCAGAGGGGAGGGGTGTTGGGGGGATGTGTGAAATAGGTGAAGGGGACTAAGAGGTATAAACTACCAGTTATAAAGTAAATAAGTCACAGGGATGTAAAGTGCAGCACAGAAAATATAGTCAATAATATTGTAATAGGGCTTCCCTGGTGGCACAGTAGTTGGGAGTCCGCCTGCTGATGCAGGGGACACAGGTTTGTGCCCCGGTCCGGGAGGATCCCACATGCCGCGGAGCGGCTGGGCCCGTGAGCCATGGCCGCTGAGCCTGCGTGTCCGGAGCCTGTGCTCCGCAACGGGAGAGGCCACAACAGTGAGAGGCCCGCGTACCGCAAAAAAATAATAATATTTTAATAACTTTGTATGGTGACAGATGGTAATCAGACTTACTACGGTGATCATTTCATAATGTATTAAAAATTTAATTACTATGTTGTACACCTAAAACTAATATGATATTGTAAGTCAGTTATACTCCAGTAAATAATTTTTTTAAAGAAATAAGAAAATGGGTCTATTGAAAACACAGCAATGAATTTAATATCACGAGGAATTCCTTGCCTCTCCCTTCCATTGTCTGTAAAATTTTGGAAGGAGGCTCCGCGACGGCTTTTCTATTTGAAGAATGCTGCAGAGTGGTGGTGAAGAGTGTGTTGGTGGAGAGGAAGTTGGTGACCTCCGTGACTTACTTCATTGTAAAGTGGGTTGTTGGTTCCTTCCTTCACTGTGCTTTGCTTCTTCTCATCCCCAATTTCAATGATCACAACTGGGTCGATGTTCTCACCCACCAGCTGGCGGGCCTCAGTGATGTTTATGGCAATCTACAACACAAAGCAGCATGTACACACTCTGGGTCTGGCTGTTCATTCACACAAGAAGAGCTGGGGGAGGCTTGGTAGGAAGAGCTCATCACTTACTTGGTAATTTTGGGATCTGACCTCCCCATCGTGGATCTTAGTCAACAGTTTTGATCTATTGAAAGAAAGTTTAACATATTTGTTTCATTAAGTAAGAACCTACCTTAGATCCATAAGCCATGAAAATATTTTCCCAGGTATTTCCACATGCTTTTATTTATATCACATATTCTCTCTCCACCTCTGGAGGAGATAAGTATAGATGGACACATGACTTAACCTCTCTATGACTCAGTTTTCCCATCCTAAAATTGGCACTAATAATAGCCCTTAACACAAGGAGTGATTGCTACAATTAAAAGATGTAAGGCTTATAAAGGTTTAACCCAGTTCCTGGCAAGACTAAATGTCAATTCTTACTGTGAGTATGACTATCAGTATCATTTATTTTTTATTCTACAGAATGAGAAACTGAGATGCCTCAGCAAATCAGTGGCAGAGCTGGGTCTAAATAAGCATCTCCCTAATCTGCTGTCTGATCCTATCCAGAGGACCAATTTGCCATTTCTGGTAAATATAGCAATTCTGAGTTTCGTGATTGCTTTTGAAAAAAAAAAAAATTGGTAAAAAAGAAAATTGCAAAGAATGACCAAGATGTCATCTGAGCGAGATTTCACATTCCAGGGGATTTCATTTATCAGGACTGTCATGAGTAATTGAAAACAGATGTACAACACCTGGGCATCTAGAAATTGGATAATAACATAAAGAGGTGAAGAATCCCTGTTGCCACAGAAGCAGCAATGGGTGGGATATAAACTGAGCTCGAGTTCCTATTGAATTTTATTCTCTTGCCTTCTAGCAACACTGCCGCATTTGACTTCCTTCCATTTCTGCTGATTATAATTGAGTCCAGTAGAGAACAGAGTAAACTAGTAAAAGTCTCAAGGCTTTGGAGTCAGGCCGATCTGAATTAGAATATTTGTTTTCCCCAATTTTGTGATATTAACCTTAATTTCTTCATCTAAAAATAGAAATAACAATTTCTACCGCATAGGGTTGCTTTTAGGATTAAAAGAAATATTGCACGTAGGAAAGGGTAGATATCAAAGGGTATCTGTTCATCAATAAAACGGCAAACCTGTACTGACCATTTACCATGTGAAAGCTCTGTGCTAGTCTCAGAGGAAAAACAAACATGAACAAGCCATCATCTTGGTCCTTACAGAGCTAGCAAGCTATCCAAGGGAGAGAGGACCAAAGCAGATAAAGGGAGAACTATTAAGTGTAAGACATGTCGTAGAAAAAAATGTGATAGAACTTCAGAGAAGAGAGAAATTTGTGAGAGCCGAAGTAAGCAACAAAGACATCACTACAGAGGTCAGATTTGAATTGGACATTAGTAGGTGGGTAGAATTTTAACTGATGGAGGATGCACTGGCCAGGAGAAAGAAAAAGGCTCGTACTTCTTCCTTCTCTTTCTCCTGCCTTCCTCCACTAGTTCTATGCTATTATCTTAGCGAAATAAATGGCAAAGGATCTGTTAAAGGATATTAAAAAATAACTGAAGTCCTGATTCTGGGGTTTGGGGGAGTGGTAGCTGTCATGGTGCCGTGTAGGGGGGAGACATTGCAGTGAGTACGAACGTACAAACTTCACATCTTCTTTTAAGGGTCAAGCACTGAGCTATCACCTTTTCTGACTTCCATCTGTCTCCCGACCCCTGCCCCCCTCCCCATACACACATACACTGTGTACCATCCTGTCACAGCCCAGTAATACCAACTTAGGATGTGCCACACAAGGAAGCACTAATTTGCCCTACTGATAATAACAACTCTGAGTGGAAAAGGAAGGGATGGCATGAGGAATTATCATTAGTAAGAAATTGACATAAACAGATATGGTAGACTAAAAGCATTGATAGCCCCAATTATTGGCTTCCTTGTATCCAGGATTTTTACCCTGTAACTTGTAGCCTCCTCTTGCTGTGACATGGGCTAGACTTGTGACTTGCATTGGTCAACAGAATGCAGCAGAAATGACTTTTGCCAATTCCAAGCCTGGGCTCAAGAGATCTTGTGTACTTCCACTTTCTCTCCTGGAACCCTGCCATCACCACCATTGGAATAAGCTTGGAATAGCCTGCTGGAGGATCTAATACCGTATAGAGGAGAGGCCAGTGGTCCCAGGTAAAGCAATACTGGACCAGCCCACCACCAACCAACAGTCAAACTAAAATCAGCAGAACTGCCAAATGACAACAGACACATCAGTCATATACCTGTGACTACGTGGAACCAGTAAAACTATCCAAACTAACGCATGATAAGTGCTCATATTAAGCCACTGAGCTTAGGGGTTATTGGTTACACACCTATAGCTAACTGATACAACAAATTGCACGCAGAAGGCCAGTTTGTTCTGACTCTTTGTTGGGTAGTATAAGAACCACTTTCTCATTTGGGACAAACACAAAGCCAAGACATCTAGCATCTTGATGAATTAAAGAGCAGGTGAGGGACAGCACCTGATTCTGTCTCCTGTTGCTGCTGTCATTCCTGAACAATGAGGGACATGAGTACCTTAACTCAGGAAATTTAAGACGTTGGTAGAGCTGGGACCCTGGCCAGCACTGCCACAGAGAAAGTAGAGGAGACAAAACACTCAGTCTTCCTGCCTCAGACCTTCAGCTCCTGTAGACGGTGACTAGGTGTTATTCTCTGTTCTCCCAGAGCCTGCAGGAGTACCTGGCAGAGGGGAGGTGCTAGCAAATGTGTGCTGATTGCCCGTATCAATACTGTACCTTCTCTTTGGAGGAGCTGAGGGGACAGGAGAGGTGGAAGCATTGTCAGAAATCAAATCTCCTCCCAGGCCTTCCTGGTGAGAAAGCCCCTCCTGTGGTGCTTCTGCTTCTCCTTGACCATCTAGAAAAGCAAACAAAAGGGACAGATCTATTAAATATGACACACCGTGGCAATATGAGCCTCAACTCTGTGTCCAGGCTATGCCAGTCACCGTAAGGTGTACAAGGACTGGTCAAAGACAGTCCTTGACCGCATGGACCTTAACATCTTATTGGCAGAAAAGCCAGACACATACTATGTCTCTTCTGTTTCCAAAAAAGAGAGGGAGTAGATTTGTATGACTGGTATTGTGGAATTATGGATTATAAATTTAAAGATATGCTTTCGGGGTTTCCCTGGTGGCACAGTGGTTGAGAGTCCGCCAGCCGATGCAGGGGACACGGGTTCGTGCCCTGGTCCGGGAAGATCCCACATGCCGCGGAGCAGCTGGGCCCATGAGCCATGGCCGCTGAGCCTGCGTGTCCGGAGCCTGTGCTCCGCATCGGGAGAGGCCACAACAGTGAGAGGCCCGCGCACCGCGATGAAGAGTGGCCCCCGCTCGCCACAACTAGAGAAAGCCCTCGCACAGAAACGAAGACCCAATGCAGCCAAAAAGAAAATAAATAAATAAACTTTAAAAAATAAAAGAATGAGGAGCAACTCTTAGGGAATCAGGTTTACAGTGATCATTCTTAGGTACCTTATACATGCCAGAAACTGGGCTAGGTTAGATGTTCAGGATGGAGGAATTAACAAAACGTGGACCCCTCCCTCTAGGGGTTTACGTGCTGGAGGGTGAGACAGGCCTGCAGGCAGTCAGCTAAAGCATCATCCATAGCTAACTCATTCATTCATTCATTCATTCATTCTGTTCTCTCCAATCTACTCACCAAGGAGCTCCACTGCAACCTACTTTAAAAAAAAAAAATCATGCTTCTCTTTTGAAAACCCCTCCATGGCTTTCCACTGCACTTAGAATAAATCCGAAGTGCACACGCAACTCTAATTCCCTGTCCTACCTGGCTGCAATCTCCTCCTCCTGGCCTACCTGCCCCCCGGCCCTACCCTCAGTGCTTTCTAGTCACACAGGCTGGCTTCCATCCCTTCTAACAAGCTCTCTCCTGCTTGGAGTCTTTCTTCACAGGCAGCCCTCTGCCTGAGCTGCTCTCCCTGCCCACCCATCGGGGGCTCACCCTCGATGCTGTAACTTAAATATTACCCCCCCACTCAGGGAGCCCCTCTCAGACCACACTAAAAGAGATCCCCCAATAGTCTCCATGTAAGCACATTGTCTATTTTCTTTACAGCACTTTTCTCCACTTGTAATGCAGTTACCACATCAGGGTCCCCATGGATAACAGATGGCCCATCCACAGCAGAAAGACTTGAGGACTTTTTACAAAGGCGTGGGTGTAGGAAAACCACAAAGGGTTGTACAGCTATCTTTGGCTATGGCAGCCAAGCTGATACCACGTGGAGGCCCCCAAAATGAGGAGAGAGAACAGTTACCAGAAAGTGGTAGGAGAGGAAGTCGGGTCTAGTCGGCTTTCCTAGGTGGAGGGGCACCCATCCTCCAGTTGAGGGACACATCCAACCACTGGGTCCTGACCTCACACTCCTTCCTCCCCCAGACCTCCTTCTGGGGTACCCCCTTGGGGAAGGGACCTGGGTTGTGCATCCATAGAGGTCAGCCTCCTGGGACAGAGAAGAGGTAGACAAGGGTGGAAGATAGATCTGGAGGGGCAAACGGAAGAATCCTCCACAGGGCTGTCTTCCCTCTAAACTATCCAATGTCACCACTACATACCCAGAACCGAGCACAGGACCCTAGGCTCAGCAGACATTCTATTAATATTTGTTAAATAAATGAATGAATGATGATCATGGGAGGTACCCAACAACTACTCTTTGGGTAGCTAATTAATGGATGCGTCAGGATCATTGGAATTTTAGGAAATTAAGGCATAGCCATTAAGTCTCAAAATACACAGATGTAAGAGCCACAGACTTTGAGAATCTCTAAACATTTCACCCAGAAAAGTCCTAACTTCCCAAGTCAGGCCAAGAAGCAAAGACCAACTTGCACTAAGTTCTGTAGACTTTGTTTTCGCTGTCTCCCACAGGGTCAGCCCATGGCCAGTAGGATGGATGCTATTTACTTTTAGGAGGGCCCTGACTCCTCTCCGCCCTGTTTGCTCTGTGGGCTGAAGACTCTAATTCAACATTGTGAAAATGACTCTACTACCCAAAGCAATCTACAGATTCAATGCAATCCCTATCAAACTACCACTGGCATTTTTCACAGAACTAGAACAAAAAATTTCACAATTTGTATGGAAACACAAAAGACCCCGAATAGCCAAAGCAATCTTGAGAATGAAAAACGGAGCTGGAGGAATCAGGCTCCCTGACTTCAGACTATACTACAAAGCTACAATAATCAAGACAGTATGGTACTGGCACAAAAACAGAAATACAGATCAATGGAACAGGATAGAAAGCCCAGAGATAAACCCATGCACATATGGTCACCTTATCTTTGATAAAGGAAGCAGGAATGTACAGTGGAGAAAGGACAGCCTCTTCAATAAGTGGTACTGGGAAAACTGGACAGGTACATGTAAAAGTATGAAATTAGATCACTCCCTAACACCATACACAAAAATAAGCTCAAAATAGATTAAAGACCTAAAGGTAAGGCCAGAAACTGTCAAACTCTTAGAGGAAAACATAGGCAGAACACTCTATGACATAAATCACAGCAAGATCCTTTTTGACCCACCTCCCAGAGAAATGGAAATAAAAACAAAAATAAACAAATGGGACCTAATGAAACTTCAAAGCTTTTGCACAGCAAAGGAAACCATAAACAAGACCAAAAGACAACCCTCAGAATGGGAGAAAACATTTGCAAATGAAGCAACTGACAAAGGACTAATCTCCAAAATTTACAAGCAGCTCATGCAGCTCAATAACAAAAAAAAAAACAACCCAATCCAAAAATGGGAAGAAGATCTAAATAGACATTTCTCCAAAGAAGATATACAGACTGCCAGCAAACACATGAAAGAATGCTCAACATCATTAATCATTAGAGGAATGCAAATCAAAACTACAATGAGATATCATCTCACACCAGTCAGAATGGCCATCATCAAAAAATCCAGAAACAATAAATGCTGGAGAGGGTGTGGAGAAAAGGGAATACTCTTGCACTGCTGGTGGGAATGTGAATTGGTACAGCCACTATGGAGAACAGTATGGAGGTTCCTTAAAAACTAAAAATAGAACTACCATATGACCCAGTAATCCCACTACTGGGCATATACCCTGAGAAAACCATAATTCAAAAAGAGTCATGTACCAAAATGTTCATTGCAGCTCTATTTACAATAGCCCAGAGATGGAAACAACCTACGTGTCCATCATCGGATGAATGGATAAAGAAGATGTGGCACATATATACAATGGAATATTACTCAGCCATAAAAAGAAACGAAATTGAGCTATTTGTAATGAGGTGGGTAGACCTAGAGTCTGTCATACAGAATGAAATAAGTCAGAAAGAGAAAGACAAATACTGTATGCTAACACATATATATGGAATTTAAGAAAAAAAAATGTCATGAAGAACCTAGGGGTGAAACAGGAATAAAGACACAGACTTACTAGAGAATGGACTTGAGGATATGGGGAGGGGGAAGGGTAAACTGTGACAAAGTGAGAGAGTGGCATGGACATATATACACTACCAAACGTAAAATAGATAGCTAGTGGGAAGCAGCCGCATAGCACAGGGTGATCAGCCCGGTGCTTTGTGACCATCTAGAGGGGTGGGATAGGGAGGGTGGGAGGGAGGGAGACGCAAGAGAGATGGGAACATATGTATATGTATAACTGATTCACTTTGTTATAAAGCAGAAACTAACACACCACTGTAAAGCAATTATACTCCAATAAAGATGTAAAAAAGGCTTCCGGGAAGACGGCGGAAGAGTAAGACACGGAGATCACCTTCCTCCCCACAAATACACCAGAAATACATCTACACGTGGAACAACTCCTACAGAATACCTACTGAACGCTGACAGAAGACCTCAGACCTCCCAAAAGGCAAGAAACACCCCACGTACCCGGGTAGGGCGCAAGAAAAAAGAATAAACAGAGACAAAAGAATAGGGACGGCACCTGCACCACTGGGAGGGACCTGTGAAGGAGAAAAGGTTTCCACAGACTAGGAAGTCCCTTCGCGGGTGGAGACTGCGGGTGGCGGAGGGGGAATGCTTCAGAACCGCGGAGGAGAGCACAGCCACAGGGGTGCAGAGGACAAAGCGGAGAGATTCCCGCACAGAGGATCAGGGCCGACTGGCACTCACCAGCCCGAGAGGCTTGTCTGCTCACCCGCTGGGGCGGGCGGGGCTGCGAGCTGCTGAGGCTCGGGCTTTGGTTGGAGTGCCGGGAGAGGACTGGGGTTGGTGGCGTGAACACAGCCTGAAGGGGTTAGTGCGCCACGGCTGGCCGGGAGGGAGTCCGGGAAAAAGTCTGGACCTGCCGAAGAGGCAAGAGACTTTTTCTTCCCTCTTTGTTTCCTGGTGCGCGAGGAGAGGGGATTAAGAGCGCTGCTTAAAGGAGCTCCAGAGACGGGCCGAGCCGCGGCTAAAAGCGCAGACCCCAGAGACGGGCATGAGACGCTAAGGCTGCTGCTGCCGCCACCAAGGGGCCTGTGTGCGAGCACAGATCACTCTCCGCAACCCCTTCCGGGGAGCCTGTGCAGGCCGCCACTGCCAGGGTCCCGGGATCCAGGGACAACTTCCTCAGGAGAACGCACGGCGCGCCTCAGGCTGCTGCAACGTCACGCTGGCCTCTGCCGCTGCAGGCGCGCCCCGCACTCCGTGCCCCGCCCCCCACCCCCGGCCTGAGTGAGCCGGAGCGCCCGAATCAGCGGCTCCTTTAACCCCGCCCTCTCTGAGCGAAGAACAGACGCCCTCCAGCGACCTACACGCAGAGGCGGGGCCAAATCCAAAGCTGAGCCCCGGGAGCTGTGAGAACAAAGAAGAGAAAGGGAAATCCATCGCAGCAGCCTCAGGAGCAGTGGATTAAAGCTCCACAATCAACTTGATGTACCTGCATCTGTGGAATACATGAATAGACAACAAATCATCCCAAATTGAGGAGGTGGACTTTGAGAGCAAGATTTATGATTTTTTTCCTTTTCCTCTTTTTGTGAGTGTGTATGTGTATGCTTCTGTGTGAGATTTTGTCTGTATAGCTTTGCTTCCACCATTTGTCCTAGGGTTCTATCCGTCCGTTTGTTGTTGTTGTTGTTTTAATTTTTTTCTTTTTTCTCTTAATAATTATTTTTTATTTTAATAACTTTATTATATTTTATCTTACTTTACTTTATCTTCTTTCTCTTTTTCCTTCCTTCCCTCCTTCCTTCCTTCCTCCCTCCCTCCTTTCTTTCTTTCTTTCTACTTCTACTAATTCTTTCTTTCTACTTTTTCTCCCTTTTATTCTGAGCCGTGTGGATGAAAGGCTCTTGGTGCTGCAGCCAGGACTCAGTGCTGTGCCTCTGAGGTGGGAGAGCCAACTTCAGGACACTGGTCCACAAGAGACCTCCCAGCTCCACATAATATCAAACGGCAAAAATCTTCCAGAGATCTCCATCTCAACACCAGCACCCAGCTTCACTCAACGACCAGCAAGGTACAGTGTTGGATATCCTATGCCAAACAACTAGCAAGACAGGAACACAACCCCACCCATTAGCAGAGAGGCTGCCTAAAATCATAATAAGTCCACAGACACCCCAAAACACACCACCAGACGTGGACCTGCCCACCAGAAACACAAGATCCAGCCTCATCGGCCAGAACACAGGCACTAGTCCCCTCCACCAGGAAGACTACACAACCCACTGAACCAACCTTAGCCACTGGGGACAGACACCAAAAACAACGGGAACTACGAACCTGCAGCCTGCAAAAAGGAGACCCCAAACACAGTAAGATAAGCAAAATGAGAAGACAGAAAAACACACAGCAGATGAAGGAGCAAGATAAAAACCCACCAGACCTAACAAATGTAGAGGAAATAGGCAGTCTACCTGAAAAAGAATTCAGAATAATGATAGTAAAGATGATCCAAAATCTTGGAAATAGAATAGACAAAATGCAAGAAACATTTAACAAGGACCTAGAAGAACTAAAGATGAAACAAACAACGATGAACAACACAATAAATGAAATGAAAAAGACTCTAGATGGGATCAATAGCAGAATAACTGAGGCAGAAGAAAGGATAAGTGACCTGGAAGATAAAATAGTGGAAATAACTACTGCAGAGCAGAATAAAGAAAAAAGAATGAAAAGAACTGAGGACAGTCTCAGAGACCTCTGGGACAACATTAAACGCACCAACATTCGAATTATAGGGGTTCCAGAAGAAGAAGAGAAAAAGAAAGGGACTGAGAAAATATTTGAAGAGAGTATAGTTGAAAACTTCCCTAATATGGGAAAGGAAATAGTTAATCAAGTCCAGGAAGCACAGAGAGGCCTATACAGGATAAATCCAAGGAGAAACACACCAAGACACATATTAATCCAACTGTCAAAAATTAAATACAAAGAAAACATATTAAAAGCATCAAGGGAAAAATAACACACAAGGGAATCCCCATAAGGTTAATAGCTGATCTTTCAGCAGAAACTCTGCAAGCCAGAAGGGACTGGCAGGACATATTTAAAGTGATGAAGGAGAAAAACCTGCAACCAAGATTACTCTACCCACCAAGAATCTCATTCAGATTTGATGGAGAAATTAAAACCTTTACAGACAAGCAAAAGCTGAGAGAGTTCAGCACCACCAAACCAGCTTTACAACAACTGCTAAAGGAACTTCTCTAGGCAAGAAACACAAGAGGAGGAAAAGACCTACAATAACGAACCCAAAACAATTAAGAAAATGGGAATAGGAACATACATATCGATAATTACCTTAAATGTAAATGGACTAAATGCTCCCACCAAAAGACACAGATGGGCTGAATGGATACAAAAACAAGACCCATATATTTGCTGTCTACAAGAGACCCACTTCAGACCTAGAGACACATACAGACTGAAAGTAAGGGGATGGAAAAAGATATTTCATGCAAATGGAAACCAAAAGAAAGCTGGAGTAGCTATTCTCATATCAGACAAAATAGACTTTAAAATAAAGACTATTAGAAGAGACAAAGAAGGACACTACATAATGATCAAGGGATTGATCCAAGAAGAAGATATAACAATTGTAAATATTTATGCACCCAACATAGGAGCACCTCAATACATAAGGCAAATACTAACAGCCATAAAAGGGGAAATCGACAGTAACATATTCATAGTAGGGGACTTTAACACCCCACATTCACCAGTGGACAGATCATCCAAAATGAAAATAAATAAGGAAACACAAGCTTTAAATGATACATTAAACAAGATGGACTTAATTGATATTTATAGGACATTCCATCCAAAAACAACAGAATACACATTTTTCTCAAGTGCTCATGGAACATTCTCCAGGATAGATCATATATTGGGTCACAAATCAAGCCTTGGAAAATTTAAGAAAATTGAAATTGTATCAAGTATCTTTTCCAACCACAATGCTATGAGACTAGATATCAATTACAGGAAAAGATCTGTAAAAAATACAAACACATGGAGGCTAAACAATACACTACTTAATAACGAAGTGATCACTGAAGAAATCAAAGAGGAAATAAAAAAATACCTAGAAACAAATGACAATGGAGACTAACCAAAATCTATGGGATGCAGCAAAAGCAGTTCTAAGAGGGAAGTTTATAGCAATACAATCCTACCTTAAGAAACAGGAAACATCTCGAATAAACAACCTAACCTTGCACCTAAAGCAATTAGAGAAAGAACAAAAAACCCCCAAAGTTAGCAGAAGGAAAGAAATCATAAAAATCAGATCAGAAATAAATGAAACAGAAATGAAGGAAACGATAGCAAAGATCAATAAAACTAAAAGCTGGTTCTTTGAGAAGATAAACAAAATTGATAAACCATTAGCCAGACTCATCAAGAAAAAAAGGGAAAAGACTCAAATCAATAGAATTGGACATGAAAAAGAAGTAACAACTGACACTGCAGAAATACAAAAGATCATGAGAGATTACTACAAGCAACTCTATGCCAATAAAATGGACAACCTGGAAGAAATGGACAAATTCTTAGAAATGCACAACCTGCCAAGACTGAACCAGGAAGAAATAGAAAATATGAACAGACCAATCACAAGCACTGAAATTGAAACTGTGATTAAAAATCTTCCAACAAACAAAAGCCCAGGACCAGATGGCTTCACAGGCGAATTCTATCAAACATTTAGAGAAGAGCTAACACCTATCCTTCTCAAACTCTTACAAAATATAGCAGAGGGAGGAACACTCCCAAACTCATTCTACGAAGCCACCACCACCCTGATACCAAAACCAGACAAGGATGTCACAAAGAAAGAAAACTACAGGCCAATATTACTGATGAACATAGATGCAAAAATCCTCAACAAAATACTAGCAAACAGAATCCAACAGCACATAAACAGATCATACACCATGATCAAGTGGGGTTTATTCCAGGAATGCAAGGATTCTTCAATATACGCAAATCAATCAACGTGATACACCATATTAACAAACTGAAGGAGAAAAAACATATGATCATCTCAATAGATGCAGAGAAAGCTTTCGACAAAATTCAACACCCATTTATGATAAAAACCCTGCAGAAAGTAGGCATAGAGGGAACTTTCCTCAAAGGCCATATACGACAAACCCACAGCCAACATCATCCACAATGGTGAAGAACTGAAAGCATTTCCACTAAGATCAGGAACAAGACAAGGTTGCCCACTCTCACCACTATTATTCAACATAGTTTTGGAAGTTTTAGCTACAGCAATCAGAGAAGGAAAGGAAATAAAAGGAATCCAAATCAGAAAAGAAGAAGTAAAGCTGTCACTGTTTGCAGATGACATGATACTATACATAGAGAATCCTAAAGATGCCACCAGAAAACTACTAGAGCTAATCAATGAATTTGGTAAAGTAGCAGGATACAAAATTAATGCACAGAAATCTCTGGCATTCCTATACACTAATGATGAAAAATCTGAAAGTGAAATCAAGAAAACACTCCCATTTACCATTGCAACAAAAAGAATAAAATATCTAGGAATAAACCTACCTAAGGAGACAAAAGACCTGTATGCAGAAAATTATAAGACACTGATGAAAGAAATTAAAGATGATACAAATAGATGGAGAGATACACCATGTTCTTGGATTGGAAGAATCAACATTGTGAAAATGACTCTACTACCCAAAGCAATCTACAGATTCAGTGCAATCCCTATCAAACTACCACTGGCATTTTTCACAGAACTAGAACAAAAAATTTCACAATTTGCATGGAAACACAAAAGACCCCGAATAGCCAAAGCAATCTTGAGAATGAAAAACGGAGCTGGAGGAATCAGGCTCCCTGACTTCAGACTATACTACAAAGCTACAATAATCAAGACAGTATGGTACTGGCACAAAAACAGAAAGATCAGTGGAACAGGATAGAAAGCCCAGAGATAAACCCACGCACATATGGTCACCTTATCTTTGATAAAAGAGGCAGGAATGTACAGTGAAGAAAGGACAGCCTCTTCAATAAGTGGTACTGGGAAAACTGGACAGGTACATGTAAAAGTATGAGGTTAGATCACTCCCTAACACCATACACAAAAATAAGCTCAAAATGGATTAAAGACCTAAAGGTAAGGCCAGAAACTGTCAAACTCTTAGAGGAAAACATAGGCAGAACACTCTATGACATAAATCACAGCAAGATCCTTTCTGACCCATCTCCTAGAGTAATGGAAATAAAAACAAAAATAAACAAATGGGACCTAATGAAACTTCAAAGCTTTTGCACAGCAAAGGAAACCATAAACAAGACCAAAAGACAACCCTCAGAATGGGAGAAAACATTTGCAAATGAAGCAACTGACAAAGGACTAATCTCCAAAATTTACAAGCAGCTCATGCAGCTCAATAACAAAAAAACAAACAACCCAATCCAAAAATGGGAAGAAGACCTAAATAGACATTTCTCCAAAGAAGATATACAGACTGCCAACAAACACATGAAAGAATGCTCAACATCGTTAATCATTAGAGGAATGCAAATCAAAACTACAAAGAGATATCATCTCACACCAGTCAGAATGGCCATCATCAAAAAATCCAGAAACAATAAATGCTGGAGAGGGTGTGGAGAAAAGGGAACACTCTTGCACTGTTGGTGGGAATGTGAATTGGTACAGCCACTGTGGAGAACAGTATGGAGGTTCCTTAAAAAACTAAAAATAGAACTACCATATGACCCAGCAATCCCACTACTGGGCACATACCCTGAGAAAACCATAATTCAAAAAGAGTCATGTACCAAAATGTTCATTGCAGCTCTATTTACAATAGCCCAGAGATGGAAACAACCTAAGTGTCCATCATTGGTTGAATGGATAAAGAAGATGTGGCACATATATACAATGGAATATTACTCAGCTATAAAAAGAAATGAAATTGAGCTATTTGTAATGAGGTGGATGGACCTAGAGTCTGTCATACAGAGTGAAGTAAGTCAGAAAGAGAGAGACAAATACCGTATGCTAACACATACATATGGAATTTAAGGGAAAAAATGTCAAGAAGAACCTAGGGGTAAGACAGTAATAAAGACACAGACCTACTAGAGAATGGACTTGAGGATATGGGGAGGGGGAAGGGTAAACTGTGACAAAGTGAGAGAGTGGCATGGACATATATACACTACCAAACGTAAGGTGGATAGCTAGTGGGAAGCAGCCACATAGCACAGGGAGATCAGCTCGGTGCTTTGTGACCGCCTGGAGGGGTGGGATGGGGAGGGTGGGAGGGAGGGAGACGCAAGAGGGAAGAGAGATGGGAACGTATGTATATGTATAACTGATTCACTTTGTTATAAAGCAGAAACTAACACACCATTGTAAAGCAATTATACTTCAATAAAGATGTTAAATAAAAAAAAAAATGAGCCCTGGGGAGCCAGCTCCTCTGAAACGCCTATGGTCGGCTGCCCTAAATCTCCACCAGCTTGTTCCTTCCCTGTTGCAGTCAGTAAGGGCTCCTAACTGGAGGCTGACCCATGGGGTAGGAAAGCCTGGGCTCTGGTGTAAGACTGACCTAGCCTCAGAAGCCAGCTTCTGCACCTATTGGTTGTGTGACTTTTAGCAAACACTTATCCTCTCTGAACCTCTTATAAAACAGGGGCAAAGGAAACTACATTTCAGAGTCATGAATGATGTATGTCAAGTAAAAAACAGCCGGGGCTTATTCAATGTGTCATAGATATTATTTTTCATAAGGTCCTTGAAGGAAGGAACTGTGTCTTATTCAAGCTTGTATCTGCAGGACCTACTGCAGGGTCATAATTTCAAGGACACCAGGAAAGACCCCAGAGTCTTTTCTACCCAATCCCTGATACCTTCAACTTGAGTGAATAGACAAGTACTTCTATTAAGCTTTAAGCCTTGTCTCCACCTAAAATGTAATGCCTCTCCTGTCCCATCCAAGAATGACTTGATCGTTACCATCAACACTTTAATATGAATGAGTCTCTGTATTTTCCCATTGTAAGGTTAGGTTTTCCCTGAGGGTGAGGAGTGAAGCTTGGTGGAGGCCAGGTTGCAGGGCACCTGCAGGGTACGCGGTGAAGGGTGAAGGACGCACCCCTCCAAGGAGACGAGAGGGGTGAAAATAAAGCAGACTGACTGTACCATTTTGGTTTAGAAATGGTCCAGAAAGCTAGCCTTGAACCAGTTGCTGTCACGACCACCCAACGTAAGTTTCCAGACACCACCCCAGACCTGTCCATTGGAATCAGTTGATCATATTTGATTCAATACACATGAGTGTCTCCCTGATATGGGGCCTGGCCTCCACTGGCACAGGTCACACTGTAACTTGGAGCTTTGCTCCTCTGGAGAAGGAATCGCCCATTCTAAGCGCAGAAAGTCTGAGAGCCTGGATTTATCAATATATCCCAATGCCATTGCTTCCTGGCTCTGCACCTCCCACCCTCAAGGCTGGCTTCATGGGTCTGTGCAGCCCTGTAGGGTCCTGTGATCAGAAGGAACTCATTGCCCTTGGCCTAATGCTCTGCAGTCACCATCCAGATATTCTTAATAAGTTCTTAACAATGGCTTTGCATTTTCATTTTTCACTGAGCCCTGCAATTCTGCAGCTGGTCTTTTCCACACTTTACTTACTCTCTCTGCATCTCTGTAACCTCATTTGTGAAACTGGGATAGGCACACCTTCTGGTAGGATGACGGAGGGGTTAAATGGGACAGTATATGTAAAGCCTCCCCCAGAGCAGCTGCTACCCTCCCTCTGATTTTCAAAATCTCACTTGCTTCTCCCCATGATCGTGTGGTCAGCTCAGTAGCCCACGTCATGCCCACTTAACAAAGGGAGAAGCTGGGACTTGGAGCTGCTGAGTGACTTATCCTGGGCCACAGAGCAAATCAGAACAGAAATGGGAGCTTGAACCCTGTCACTGCCTCCTTGGGGGGAATCCTTCCGGGGTCCAGCAGGTGTCCACCCACCCTTGTTTGGCCAAGGGACCAGATGACCAGTGGCGCAGCGGGGGATCACTTTGGGCCTGCACTTGGGGTTGGCAGGGTCTGAAGACCCAGAAGGCAGCACAGTTCCCACCTCACTCCTCGGAGAATGAATCCCATTCTCAGCCAAGGGGGGGGTCAACCCTGGAGACCTGCAGGCCCCAGGGTGGTAGTCCCTCCCTACCCCTCAAAAGACTCACCTTGGGCACCCTTGTTGGCTAGGATTAACCCCTTCTCTGCTTTCTTCTTCTTCTTCAGCTTCAGCCCAAACATCTCCTTTCTGAAAAAAAAAAGAAAAATTAAAAAATACAGTGATAATTACTTTGACTCATTCAGACATGTTAAGAGAAAATACACACACACACACACACACACACACACACACACACACACACACACAGTGAGTTCTTCTTCTGGAACCTGACCATCCTCCTAAACCACCCAGGATGGGCATCAAAAGACAAGTATCAGGATGACCCAACATGCTCTCCAGACTCTTACAGAAACCACAAAACCCCCTCCTAAACAGAAATCCTGAGGTCCACCTAGAACCACAACAAAATTAATAACACTAGCTGTTTTCGTCTCCATTTCTCTTTACTCAGCTGTGCCAGGCATTCAAAACAAATGATATCATTTAATCGTCACAGAAACCCTCTCCTATCCATCTTGCAGATGAGGGGTCAAGGCCCAGAGAGGGTAAGTAAAGTTTCCAAGGTCACACAGCTCTTAAGTATCAGAGCTACCCCTGGAACCAGGCCTGTCTGATTTTAGAGCCCAGGCTCTAACCACAGGGTCACCTGAGCAGAATGAACACCCTCTCCACAGCTGAGCTCCAAACCATTTCTAAGGTCAAGAGGCTCTGGGATTTACTAAGGTCACTCCACAAGTGCACAGCTCAGCTGACATGTAGTATATGCCCAGAATGTTAGCTATTATTATTATTAGCCACGAGCAGGAAGCTGTTTGGGGGCCTCCTCCTCAGCCCTGGAAAAGGGCCCAGTCTGTTGTTTCTAACACCAGGAGCATCCCGACCCTCTGCCAGCCTGCTGAGAGAATCCATTTCTGGAGCTGCGCGGAAGGATGGAAGGTCAGAAAAAGTTCTGGCTTTGAGTCGGGCAGGCTGATGGGGTGGCCTTTGGAGACGGGAAGAAGAGGAACAGGGACGGAATGGAGGAGAAGGGAGGCGAGAGCAGCAAAGGCTCGGACCCTCTCAGCGAGCATCCTGCAGTCCTGAGCAATGTGAGGACAGTGGCAGAACAACTGAAGTTTTCCATTTTCTTACATATTTAGGACTCAAGAGTGCATGGACTGCAGTGGCCAAGATCAGGGCCTCCACAGCCAGACTGCCTGGGTGCTAATCCCAGCACCATCTCTGCGACCTTGAACGGGTCACTTAACCTCTCAAAACTCCAGGGTCCTCATGTGTAAATGAGATAACAAATGTAAAGCATTTAGCCCAGTACCTGAAACATACTAGTTGCTCAATAAATGTTAGCTATTCTTGTTATTATTTGAAGGGATAAGGTTAGAACTAATGAGAGGAAGCTACTAGGAGACATATGTCCCCTCCATTCACTTATTTATTTATTTCCTTATTTGTTTATTTATTCTTTTCATGTCCTGCCTTGATCCAGATGAGGAATTAAGGAGCCTTCCTCACTGATGCTGCCTGAACAGTGGAATGCACTGCACTGGGTGTAAGTGAGTTCCCAGTTCCTGGAGATGTGCAAGCAGAGACCTAAGGACCACTGGTAAAAGATGTTGTAGAGAGGACAAACATCAAAGGCAGGGGGCACTGGCCTAGGGGACTCCGGGGGTCCTTTGAGATCCTGAAATACAGTAGAATGATGGAAAGAATGGGTTCTGAATTTATAAGCAGCTCATGCAGTTCAATAACAAAAAAACAAAAAACCCAATCCCAAAATGGGCAGAAGACCTAAATAGACATTTCTCCAAAGAAGATATACAGACTGCCAACAAACACATGAAAGAATGCTCAACATCATTAATCATTAGAGAAATACAAATCAAAACTACAATGAGATATCATCTCACACCAGTCAGAACGGCCATCATCAAAAAATCTAGAAACAATAAACGCTGGAGAGGGTGTGGAGAAAAGGGAACCCTCTTGCACTGTTGGTGGGAATGTAAATTGATACAGCCACTATGGAGAACAGTATGGACATTCACTAAAAAACTAAAAATAGAACTACCATATGACCCAGCAATCCCACTACTGGGCACATATCCTGAGAAAACCATAGTTCAAAAAGACATATGTACCCCAATGTTCATTGCAGCACTATTTACAATAGCCAGGACATGGAAACAACCTAAATGTCCATCGACAGATGAATGGATAGAGGAGATGTGGTACACATATACAATGGAATATTACACAGCCATAAAAAGAAATGAAATTGAGCTATTTGTAATGAGGTGGATGGACCTAGAGTCTGTCATACAGAGTGAAGTAAGTCAGAAAGAGAAAGACAAATACCGTATGCTAACACATATACATGGAATTTAAGAAAATAATGTCATGAAGAACCTAGGGATAAGACAGGAATAAAGACACAGACCTACTAAAGAATGGACTTGAGGATACGGGGAGGGGGAAGGTTAAGCTGGGACAAAGTGAGAGAGTGGCATGGACATATATGCACTACCAAATGTAAAATAGATAGCTAGTGGGAAGCAGCTGCATAGCACAGGGAGATCAGCTCAGTGCTTTGTGACTGCCTGGAAGGGTGGGATAGGGAGGGTGGGACGGAGGAGACGCAAGAGGGAAGAGATATGGGAACATATGTATATGTATAACTGATTCACTTTGTTATAAAGCAGAAACTAACACACCATTGTAAAGCAATTACACTCCAATAAAGATGTAAAAAAAAAAAAAAAAAAAGAATGGGTTCTGGAACCACCCAGACATGGTTGGATTGGGTAAGTCACAGCACTTCTCTGAGCCAGTTTCCACCTGAGTACAATGGAGATAAATGACACGGTACATACTTTACAGGATTGTTGTAAGAATATAATGAGGTAAGTAAGCAAAGCACCTAGGACAAAGCAAAGCTGTGATAACAACATGCTTCTAAGTCTCCCAGGAATCTCAAATACACAAAGGAAATTCCCTTTTTTTCTGAAATTTCTTAAAGGAAATTTCCAATAATAGTTTTTGCTTTCCTGTTTTCAAAGGAGAGTTACCATGCAGAGAGTCCAGGCCAGTCCCGTCCAGACCCTGAATTACCACTGTGGTCCCCAAGGGCTCCCTGCTGTGATCATTTCACAGAGTCAGAATCTGATGTTCCTGGGAAATTGGCAAGCAGGCTCGACAGAGTACTTGAGAAGACTGAGTAACTTCCATCTGGAAACAGGAAGTTGCTACCAGTAAATGACAGTAGCTACCGGAGGGAGACTTAACACTCCTTTAGGAAGCTGACAGTTCATCACGGATGGCCTCAGCATTCCGAGCCCTCCCACAGGGCAGTGACTGAGGCATGGGGCATGCCACAGGCTACTGTCGTGGGCACGGGAGGAGGGAGAGATGCGCCACCTCTCAGAGTCAGGCACCCCTGCCCCTCCAAAACCAAGAGCTCCTAACCCTGCTGTCCATTAAACCCACCTAAGGAGTTTAAAATATACCAGTGTCCGGAACCACCTTCAGAGATTTTTAATTAATTTGGGAGAAGAACCAGTTCTCAGGAGGTCTGCTCTAGACACAGCTCAGACCCCATACAGAGGAAGCCAGAAACCTTCCAGTAATGCCCGAAGAATTTACAACCAGCTCTGCTCTCTGGGTGGATTGATGTTTGTTTCACAAACACACAAGGTTGTTTGCTTGAAACTCTGAGTCAGTTATCAAGGGCACTCCCAGCATGACTCCCAGTGTGAAAAGATTTCTTGATGAAAATTGATTTCTTCTCCTCAGCCCCGTGACATCCACAGTAGAGAGGGCACAGCTCGCCAGCCCTGAAAGATCTTGCCACTGGCAGATTGCACAGCCCAGGGTAAATTGGAGACACAAGACTCAGCTCAGGGCCCTGCTTGAAGCCACCTGTTAGCTCCAGAATTGGGGGCTGCATGCTTAAATCAGATGAACATGTTTCATTCTCACACAACACAGTATTTCTTATCAAATCCACAGGGTGATGTTAAAAAAGGAAACAATGCTCATACAATGTAAAACATGCTATAAAGTATTACAATGTTGATGACGAGAAAACATGCTACAATATTCCCCTGAGTGAGTTTTGAAGGTTTTAAACATGCTTTGACACTCAGCAAGTGCCAGGAATACCATGTTACATACATAAGCTCCTAGGATCCCCACCACGTACCACGAGGAGGATGCTATTATTATCCACTTTTACAAACAAGAGTTTGTCGGGGTTCCCAGCCAATATTTTGGGATCAACCAGTAAAGCAGGAAGACTTACCTGGTAAGTCTTCAAGGCAGCTGCCATCGTACCGGCCCCCCTCTCCAGTTTGCCGAGGATTCCGGCATGGGAACCTCCTGCCCCACTTCAAAGAAAGGATGGAACTCTCCAGTTTAGGGTCTACTGAATCTCCTCCCAGGGCCACCCCAAGATAAGTCAAGAGACACACAGCAACCCCCATACCACCCTGGTCTCCTCAGGGCGAAAGCTACCACAACTCCGATATCTACATCCAAACAGCGAGAGCATTCAACAGTGCGCATGTTTAACTTGCTTCCGCACGTCTGTTCGAGGCGGCGTTGCTTTACGTTGAGCCCAGGGCTCGCACTGCCAAGGAGGCAGCCAGCCTGGCACACAGAAAGAGGAGCCCGGCAACTGGAGTTTGGGTCTCATCAATGACACTTTCTAGCTATGCCACTGCAGCTGGCCACAGGACTTCTCGGAGCTCCAGGCTCCTCTTCTGCAGGAAGTGGTGGTAAAGTTAACACTGCTTTTCTCACTGGGATATTGTGTATGTCACCTCATTGAACCCTCATGCTGAACTGCTCTAAGCTCTACAAATAGCAACTTTACTGTCATGTCCACGGCTCAGGGGAGCCGAGATCAGGAAATCGCTCACAACCATGGTCACCTTGTGGTTTTCCTCTTGTGTCACCAGATTCCCCTTCTGGAATCACCTTTTCTACCTTCAGTGCAGAAGAGAAGCAGCTCAGGCCAAGAGGCCAAACACTAAGTTAATTGTATCAATGGATGTGACCAGTACTGGCCCCTGCTACTCTCCTTCGCAGATAAGAAGACTCAGGTCACCTCTGCACCTCACCCTCCAGTTCCACTCATAACATCCAGTGTGGGGAAAAAAAAAAAAAACACTTTGGGGCTTCCCTGGTGGCACAGTGGTTAATAATCCACCTGCCAATGCAGGGGAGATGGGTTCGAGTCCCGGTCCGGGAAGATCCCACATACCGCGGAGCAACAAAGCCCGTGCACCACAACTACTGAGCCTGCGCTCTAGAGCCCGTGAGCCACAACTACTAAAGCCTACATGCCACAACTACTGAAGCCTACGCACCTAGAGCCCGTGCTCCGCAACAAGAGAAGCCACCGCAATGAGAAGCCCGCGCACTGCAACAAAGAGTAGCCCCTGCTCACCACAACTAGAGAAAGCCAGCACGCAGCAACCAAGACCCAACACAGCCAAAATAGATAGATAAATAAAAAATTTATATTAAAAAAAAAAACCACTTTGATTTGTGAATTTCTTTATATGGGAACTCTTTAAAACTTTAAAATATATATATTTAATAAAATTCCTTTATCAGAAGAATGGATTTGCAGGTAATCAAGTCTATCCTAAAAAACAAAACAAAATCAAGCCTTATCACCATGTTGAGGTTATCCAGAGAGCCTTGGGTAAATTTCCCACTGCCTGCTAGGAAATACCTTCTTGGGTATATGCTATCTGTGTACTCATCTTACTTCTAGGACTGACATATATTTATTAAAGGCAAACCAGCAAACATAGAAACAGCCATAATGTGGGCTTTGACAGAAGATTGTTAAAATATAAATCTATGCGACATCTTGCCTTGTCAAGACTCCGAAACTTTTTTTCCTCTCTGCCCGTGATCGTCCCATTACTGCTCTCCTGATCATATCCGTTTACTTAGGGCAATGATGGTCAACTTCGGCTGTACATCAGATTCACGTGAGGGAGCATTCTAAAACTATCTCCCACACTACGGCCAGATCCCATCCCAAAGAGTATGAGTTCATTGGTCAGCACCGGGGCCAAGCTGCAGTAGTTTTTTAAGTTCCCCAGGTGATTCTAAAGTGCAGCAGGGTTGCAAACCCCTGTGGCTAAGTAATCAGTGCCAATGAGCTGTGTTCTCAAAGACAAAGTTCATATATATATATATTTGTGTGTGTGTGTGTGTGTGTGTGTGTGTGTGTGTGTGGTACACGGGCCTCTCACTGTTGTGGCCTCTCCCGTTGCGGAGCACAGGCTCTGGACGCGCAGGCTCAGTGGCCATGGCTCACGGGCCCAGCCGCTCCCCGGCATGTGGGATCTTCCCAGACTGGGGCATGAACCCGTGTCCCCTGCATCGGCAGGTCTCTAAGAACAAACAGAAGGGCTCCCAGCAGCCTGGACAGCAACAGAGTCCAGCTCAGTAATAAGAAAAAGAGCAACCGGTCTCACCTTGACCAGTGAAGGCTCCTGACCTTGCCCAGAAATACTCACGATAACTAACTTCTTAGTCTCAAGGCAGGTCAGCAGGGTAGGAGGTGCAGCATCCAGCGCTGGTCTTTGGGAGGAGAAAGTCTACCCTCTAGAATGGAGAGGGTCTCGGGCACGAGGCTGTCTCCTCCAGACGGGCAGATATCTCCCAGGAAATGCCCTTTCTGCTGTGTCTGCCCGGCAGCTCCCTATCTCTGTTTGAAATCCAGAGCCCAAGACTGGTCTGCAAACACAGCAGCTCAGAGCAGATCCTGAGAGGAGGGGCCTCCAGGGTGTTTTATTCCAAGTCAGGTAGCCACAGGTAGGTCAAGGCTCAAAGAAACTCCAGCTCCAGACAGTGCCAAAGCCCTGGATACCTTCTAGCTACCGTCCAGCCATCAAAGTTGGATTTTTAATTATTTCACCATCCCCTACTCATTTGCAGTAATGAATATGTTTTCACTTTACTTGGGGCCAGTTCTAGATACTTTTACAAGTATTATCCTATTTAAGTCCCACATCAGCCCTCAGAGGTAGGTATTATCACTGTGCCCAATGTACAGATGGTGAAACTGAGCCACAGAGGGGCTGGTAAGTGCTGGGATTTGAACCAAGGCCACCTGCCCTCAGAGCCTGTGCTCTCAGGCCCTCCAGCCTGCTCTCTGTGGCATTTCATTGGGACTTGTAGTCTGAGGTTATTTCAAAGACGTCAAGTTTAGAAAGGAGACAAATAAAAAGAAGGCATTTTGGTGGATCAGATGCTTCAGAAGTCATTGCCTGGAGTGGGTTGAATAGTGGCTGCCCAAAATATACACATTTGGGAAACTGTGAATGTGCCCTTATTTGCAAAAAAGAGTCTTTGCAAATGTAATTAAGTTAAAGATCTCAGGATGAGATCATTCTGGATTACATGAGTGGGTGTTAAACCCAAAGGCAAGTGTTCTTACAAGAAACAGAAAAGAAGACACACAGAGAAGGCCATGTGAAGACAGAGGCAGAGATCGGAATGATGTGACCACAAGCCGAGAAATGCCTGGAGCCACCAGAAGCTGGAAGAGGCAAGGAAGGATTCTCTCCCAGAGCCTTCAGACGGAGCATAATCCTCTCAGCACCCTGGTTTCAGATTTCTGGCCTCCAGAACTGGGAGAGGATACATTTCTGTTGTTCTAAGCCTCCCAGTTTGTGGTCATTTGTATGACAGCACCAAGGAACTGATCCACTGCCCTTTGTTACTTCCTCTTGCGCTTTTTTAAAAATTTAATTAATTTTGGCTGTGTTGGGTGTTCGTTGCTGCGTGCGGGCTTTCTCTAGTTGCGGCGAGCAGGGGCTACTCTTCGTTGAGGTGCGCGGGCTCCTCACTGTGGTGGCTTCTCTTGCTGCGGAGCACAGGCTCTAGGTGCGTGGGCTTCAGTAGTTGTGACTTGCGGGCTTAGTTGTTCCATGGCATGGATCTTCCCGGACCAGGGATCAAACCCGTGTCCCCTGCATTGGCAGGTGGACTCTTAACTGCTGCACCACCAGGGAAGTCCCCCTCTTGCACTTCTTAATGGCACCACATGAAAGGAAAGAAAGTGGGTGCACTCCACTGAGCCCCTCATGGGGAAGAATGGGAATTTGACGCCTGTGGGCCAGGCAGTGGTGTAAGAGCCTCCAAGGGGCAGGACAGCAAGGCAGGAAGGCAGCGGGGTGGGGAGAAGGTTTTGCAAGTGAGGACTGAGCAGGTTACAGAGTAGCTCACAAGGCAGCCTCGTTCAACATCCACAACTGAGCTCAATGTCTCCAGAGAAATGGGCCTTGGCTCAGGGGTTCACAGATGGGGCACAGGCTTCCTGAAGCATCCCACCTCCCGTTTTTGGTCATCATAGATTTGACCCCAATCAGAAGCAAAGATGTCAGAGATTACTGAGCCCCAACCTTACACGTTACAAAAGGGGAAAATGATGACTAAAGAGGTGATGTGGTCTGAGGTCACATAGCCAATCATGGAACCGTCAGAGCTGGAACCTTGTCTCCTGATTCCTGAGCCGTTCAAGGGAACCAAACCTCCTCCTCTTGTCTGATCTGTTCTTCACAAAAGAAGATCCTGTGGCAACTCTTTTCTGAGCTCAACAGCCCCAGGGGTCCCCAAGTGTTCTCTAGCTAAAGCTCAAATCCCTCCTCCTACGATTTAAGTTTATTTCTCCTTGTTTGCAGAATGACAGCCTTACCATGTGGCTGCTATGTCTGGCTCAGATACAAGTACACATCATAACAACAGGAGTCATCTGGCTGCACAGTACACATTCAATCATAAATGTTTGCTGATTGCTCATCGCAGGGAAAAACCAAATGGACAACCCCGCAGCCTTCTTTCTCTACTTAATCTCGTACTGCTTGCTCTCTCTGCTCCGACCACACCACCTTCCCTCAGCAACTTGACTGAAACATGCCCTTCCTTCAGGGTCTTTGCACATGCCCTTCTCTGTGCCTAGAATCCATATGCCCTCCCACACCTCTTTGCCCCATTAACTCCATCCCATCCCTTAGAAAGATGTCACTTAACATCACAAGGACACTGATGTATATAAAATTGATGACTAATAAGAACCTGCTGTATAAAAAAATAAATAAAATAAAAAACATCACAAAGGGCTTCCCTGGTGGCACAGTGGTTGAGAGTCCTGGTTGAGAGCTTAAGTTGATTTGCCCAGGATCAACCATCCTGCAGCCAATTTTTGTCTCTGACACCTTTGCTCTTAACTTCCACACTTCACTGCTTCACTATCCCATATTCAATGTATCCATAGGACAAGTTCCATTATTGGAGGTAACCTATATGTTATTTTGTTCTGTGCAACAACAACAAAAAAAAACCCCAAATCATACCTATACAGCACAGCACAGGGGACTCATCACCAAAACCGTCTACAGGGCAAGTCTCTTTCTGGAAAGTACTATCATGTTGTAAAAGATCCAGGAGAAACAGGCCATCCTCGTTCTACTACTGTTGTACAATGAAAAGGGGATGACTTTGATTCCATGGAACCGTAAAATTCTGATAGATTGAAGTGCATTTGAGAACGGTTACCATCACCCTTGATTTCTTCCCAAGCATACTGAAAGCTCTTAAAGGACAGAGACAAGATATATTTCACTTTTCTTGCCCTCAGCATCCCATCCAGTGTAGGCATCCAATTAATGTTATACAGAAGGTTTTGAAGCTCTGATAGATTATCTGTGTCTGCACCCCACAGCCTCTCCCAGACAACAGTGACTTTCCCGTGACCCGTTTCTGGAGCTTCAGTGATCAGTTAAGTCCAGTCCAGAACGTGCTGCTTTTTTGCCTAAGTTCTGGGATGTGTTTGCCAGTGCTGAAGTTGGGAAAAGATTTTCACCTTCCTGCTTTTTCTAACACTTTAATCATAAGAGGTTAGATATAACCTGGAAAGTCTATTCTGGAGAATAAGGAAATGCTCAGAAACCTATGGGAACATGTCGAAAGGACACAGGAGCCAACCTGAAGGGGTTCCCTCTGGCAAAATACGGAACAATTTGGGTATCAAAATCAATAACAAAAGGAAGGGATTATAACACATTAAATAATAATCCAAAAACCCATATTGATACTGAAAAGGGGGAAGTGTTGGGAGAGGAAGAGAGAGGGGAAACCTCTTTTTATACTCAGAGGTAATAAAGGAAATAAGATTATAGACCACCATTTACCATCCCTAGAGTGATTGCTAATTATCACTAAGAATCATCAGTGGGGCTAAAACCTGTCCCTGTACCCCCTAAAATCATTGCTTATTCCCCAGCCGTACGTGCCTTGTGTCTGTAACTGGGAAACAGTTCACTACCCTCCTCTTCACAACTGCCCATACTTAGTGTGTTAAGTCCCTGGTCTGCTGGGATTATAAGAATCTCCAAGGGGAGACAGAGACAGTAATATTTGATAGCACACAATGAATTGTTGACGAGGCCATCTGAAAGTTGTGGATGGAAAGAACCTTCCCAGGTTCTGTTCAATTCCATCCTTGAAAAAAAAAAAAAAGAAGTCTCTGCAGCTCCCCAGACAGGCCTTCTCTATGGTGGCCTCTCACAGCGGGTTTGACAGTTGGCAAAAGGATTTGTAAGGAGCTCTTAACTGGAATCCTGCTCTACTAACTGCCTTTTGTCTTTGTAACCCAAGATTTACTTTCTCATACAGGTGTGTACACAGCAAGGGAATGCTAATGGAACCAAGAGAGGTCCAGACACGCTAACTGCCAAGTCAGACCTGCAGCAAACACCCCTCCTCGATCACATGAAGAGGAAGTACATGAAAAGGGAGCTGATTCTTGGGAATGATTTCCTACAAGCCTCTTTCTTAGGAAGGAGGCCAGGCTGGGATAAAACTCACCCACTGACCCTGCAAAGTTTCGGTGAGGCTTTTGGTACACGAGACTGGTTATTCAGGAGGGCAGCCTGCCAGGAGGTTCATGAACCCCCAGATTCAGAAATGCCCATTAACAAATCACTTTCCTCATGGGATTTAAGAAAAGATGTAAAAAATGCCAGCAAGGTCTCCGGAGCCTCAGTGGGAGTGACCAGTGGGCGAGAACAACAGAACCACAGTGGGCTGGGGGCCAGGTGTTGGCTTTGGTCAGCCACCAGCTGAGAAACGTTTCCCACACCAGCCTCAAGGAGGAAGCCCAAGCCAGGCCTCCTCACAAAGGCAGATTGAGACAGGACCTCCCATCTCGGTCTCTGGAGGCCCTTCTCAAATTGCTAAAACCAAGACTAATAAGAATGGCACCTGCTCGTTGAGGTGAGTCTCACCATGTGCCTGGCACTCTGCTGAGTGTTAGACATGGCCCATTGTAGTTTGTCCCAAGGTGACCCCTGAAGTGGGTACAATGTCCTTCCTATTTTAAAGATGAGAAAACTGAGGGGACCTAGAGAGGTGCCCAGGTAAGACCACTCAAACAGTAAGTGGTGGAAAGGGAATTCAAACCGAGGCAGCCAGTCCTTCTTGGAGTCTGTGAGATTAGTCACTGTGCCCTCCAGCCCGAGTGTCCCCCGCTCACTGCTGAGCTCTGCGTCTCCTCCTTCTCTGACTAAGGCCCAGCTGTAATGAATGGCTTCATCCTCTGCCTCCGGAGGAAATATATTAATATAAATACAAATATAAAAATAATACAATATAGCCTCTTATGGCACTGTTAGTTCATTTATTCTTTATAGATAGCAAGGATACATGAGACAGAAAAGATAAAACCAGGAAGGGGGGGAAATATGGTTATAAAAATATAAAAGGTCAGGGCTTCCCTGGTGGCACAGTGGTTGAGAGTCCACCTGCCGATGCAGGGGACACGGGTTCGTGCCCCGGTCCGGGAGGATCCCACATGCCGCGGAGCGGCTGGGCCCGTGAGCCATGGCTGCTGAGCCTGCGCGTCCGGAGCCTGTGCTCCGCAACGGGAGAGGCCACAACAGTGAGAGGCCCGCGTACCGCAAAAAAAAAAAGTATTAATCTCTGGGAGTAGGATTTGGGTTAATTTTACTCGCATCTTTATACATTTTTCTGTGTTGTTTTACATTTCAATAAAGGCTGTGTATTATGTTTACAATCAGCAAAACTTGTAAAGTTCTTTTCGTTTTGGAAAAAAAAAAAGTATCTGGAACAAGGAGGCTCTTCCCAAACACTAGTTAAATGGAAAGTGACTCATGGTCCTTTCGGCACCAGCAGGATTATACAAATGGCATGAATAAATAAAGAGCTGAAGGGCCTTCCTCATGTTATATTGCACCAAAATGCCCTAGTCTGTTCCCTGAGTAAACACCACGGTAGTAATGTTGCTATTGATGTGGCGAGGACCCCAACATCAGTGAAATCCTTCACAGTTTTGAAAGGCTTTTGCTTTCAATGTCTCATTTGACCTTCAAAACCAGATCTGTGACTATTCCCCAAACTAAATTCCCTAAATGTCTGTCCAGCCACTGTTAGGCAACATTTCCAGGCCGGCGATGGCACAGTTGCTTGTTGGTTGGACAAATGGGTGGGTGGATGGATGGATGGATGGATGGATACTAAAGGAGTGAATTCTTTTCCCTCTTTTACAGACAAGAAAACAGAGAAGCAGAGTTGAAGCAACATGCCTAGGGTGATACAGTTAGTAAACTAGGGTGATACAGTTAGTAAATGATTAACTCAGGGGTTGGAATCATTCTTGTATATGGTTTCTTAATCAGCCCTCTTTTATCAAAATGCACCCACCAAATCTGTTTTCTTTGGGAGGAAACTCTTCACTATCACTGACAGACATATACTTGATAATCAGGGGTGATAGTCAAAATATCGGTGGCATGGGTATTGACCTGTCAGAATGGCACTGGTTCCTGGACACCTCCTGCCATGCCAGGCATTAACCCATTAATTGCTGGATGTAGGTGGTCCTGGGTGTCAGAAGGACATTCAGTGGGCTCAAGACAGGAGCCCACTCAGCCACTGGTATGGAGCTAGTCAGCCACTGGTATGGAACAGTTTCATTATTTTACCAATGAATGCAGCCATACAAGTGCATAACAGCTGGATATAAGCCCTGCCCCAAACCCTCTGCAACACTAAAGCGTTGGTCCCCACGTGAGAAGTTCTGCTCTCTCGCCACTCAGCACAGACCTTACCCCAGGCACTATTTATAATGCCACTTAAAACCTTCATCCTGGGCTTCCCTGGTGGCGCAGTGGTTGAGAGTCCGCCTGCCGATGCAGGGGACACGGGTTCGTGCCCCGGTCTGGGAGGATCCCACATGCCGCGGAGCGGCTGGGCCCGTGAGCCATGGCCGCTGAGCCTGCGCGTCCGGAGCCTGTCCTCCGCAACGGGAGAGGCCACAACAGTGAGAGGCCCGCGTAACGCATAAAAAAAAAAAAAAAAAAACCTTCATCCTGACACATCCAATCTGCATGCATAAATGAAATCGAATGCCATTATCCTCTTCTGAAAATTATCCTGAGCCCGACCATGACAGGGGATAAGGGCAGGCACTGGGAGGGAAAGAATGATTACAGTGAGGGAGAGGATGAGCTAAAATCGCAAAAAATACAAGACAGCAGCACAGAAGACCAGCCCTCACCATGAACCCAGTTCTCCCTGGACACACACACGCTGTGTAAGTCCGGCTTTGTTCTAGGCACCAGGTAAGATTCTGGAAGACAGACTGTCCCTGACCTCAATCTGTTCAGAGTCCAGGAAGGCAGCAAGAGAGACATTGAAAGTAGCTGTTGTATAAATGGAAAGTTTAGAGAGGAGAAGAGCACTATGGGATTTCAGAGGAGAGAGTTTCTTTCCACCAGAGGAAATCTAGGAAGGCTGCCTAAGGAAGGTGGCCTTGACCCAAGTCTTCTTTAGAAACAGTGGCAGTTACACTTGGGAAGGAAGGAAAACGTGCCATCAGAGATTAACACAAGCCAGTCTGGAAGCAAACATCATTGTCCAAGCATTTACCAGCAAAATACACAGAATGGACATCGTATATACTTAACTGAGCTTGTCATTCCCAAAGACATCATGCTTTCTTACCTCCCAGCCTTTACTTGTGCTGTGCCTTCTACCTGGAATATTCTCTCTCATCTTCACCTCCACTTCCACATTCAAGAATGTTGTTTACCATTCACCCTCCACTTCTCAGCTTAGATGCCCTTTTTCGAAGAAGCCTTCCGTGATCCTCCAGAATGGATGAAATTTCTCTTCCCACCCGGGTGTCTACCCCTATCATAATCTCACAACACCCAAATCATAGTCGTCTATTTTGTTATTCATCAATATCACTTGTCTGTAAGTGCTTTGAGAGAAGAATCTGGGTGATCCATTTTTGTGGACCCAGTGCCTGGTAAGGTGCTGTACTCATAGCAGATATATTTATTAAATGACCGAGTTTTCAAAAATGATTCAGCAGCCCAATCATGTACTTTTACCCCAACCCCGTCCCCAAGCAGAGCTGAGGGCTGCCCGTGTAATTCTACCAAGTTGCTTTGTAGATGAAAAGATACAAATGTCCTTAGATCCCTTTTAACCAGCCCCAAGCAAAATGAAGAGCCAAGTCATGTGTTCTGAACACACGACTATCTCCCCCAAGGCCCTTGTGGCCACAGGGGTGCAGGCTGAGCCCCAGCAAAGCTCCCCTGGCAAGTCCAAAAATGAGACCACAGGACTAAAAAGACACCACCTCTTATTCACGAACCGAGAGAAGAGATTTTGAGGCAGCAGGAGAAGGCCAGAGGAAGAAAAGAAACCACAGGCTTAAGGTGGCTTTACAGGATAGTGAAATTACATAAGGAAAGGTCCTGCTTTCCGAAAATAACAGCATTTAATATTAACCCTTTGTAGTCCAGTTGAAAAAATTAAAGGAAATTTTTTAATATTCAAAATGTTAACAATGGTTATCTCCAGAGATATTGTGAGTGATTTTTAAAATCCTCATGACTTCTATATTTTCCAGATTTTCTACAATGAAAATTATATATTTTCTCATCAGATGGGAAAAAATGTGTCCTTTAAGTGCATGATCAGGCCCAAATGTCCCACCTGGCCCACAACCTTTGCCTCCTAAGCCTTAAGTCTTAGTTAACCTTTAAGGGTTTTTTGAAGAGAAACCCTTACCCCCAGCTCCCAGCCCTTTGGCTGTGGCCACACCCAGAAGTCTTCACTTTAGGAGAAGGAAATATATTACTTGGCTTTGGATGGCTTCTCCATTCTTCCTCTTCTTGGTGGCTCCTCTGGGCTAGGAATTGGCACAGTCCTGGTGTCTGGCTTTATCCAGCTCCTGGGCACAGGTTTCTGAGTTTCAGAGTCATCTGGTGGGTGAGACTGTTGGGGTGTGGCTGAATCCACACTCATTGATGTGCATAGCTGTTCTTTAGCATGTTACCCAGTGTAATCAAAGGTGCAAAAGGAAACCGTCCCACGAAGAGCGGACCCATCTGTCAGGCTTCTTAACCACTCCCACCCAGTGGCATGTGTCTTAATTCCCTTCAATGACAGAATCAAAAGCTAAATGCCTTCAAGCCTCAAACTCATATTCTTCTAAGAATTATGTGATAAGACCACCTCATCTCAAGGAAAACACGCTATTAAGATCACTCAGGGGTACTTCCCTGGTGACGCAGTGGATAAGACTCCACACTCCCAATGCAGGAGGCCCAGGTTCTATCCCTGGTCAGGGAACTAGATCCCACAAGCATGCCACAACTAAGAGTTCACATGTCACAACTAAGGAGCCCGCCTGCTAAAACTAAGAATCTGGTGCAACCAAATAAATGAATATATATATATATATATATATATATATATATATATATATATATATATATTTTAAAGATCACTCAGGGATTCTCCGGAGGCCCAGCAGTTAGAACTCTGTGCTCTCACTGCTGAGGGCCTGGGTTCGATCCCTGGTCAGGGAACTAAAATCCCATAAGCTGTGTAGCAAGGCCAAAACCAAAAAGAAGATCACCCAGTTCTCCTAGAAAAGGGCTATTTCTTCGGTGATGATATATTTTATTATCAACACTGACCAACATGGTAGCCACTAACCCATGTGACTATTGAGCATTTGAAGTGTGACTAGTGCAACTAAATGCATTTTAAAAAATTAATTTAGGGACTTCCATGGTGGTGCAGTGGTTAAGAATCCACCTGCCAATTCAGGGGACACGGGTTTGAGCCCTGGTCCAGGAAGATCCCACATGCGCGGAGCAACTAAGTCCATGCGCCACAACTACTGAGACTGCGCTCTACAGCCCGTGAACCACAACTACTGAGCCCACGAGCCACAACTATTGAAGCCTGCATGCCTAGAGCCTGTGCTCCGTGACAAGAGAAGCCACAGCAATGAGAAGCCCGCGCACATCAAGGAAGAGTAACCCCTGCTCGCTGCAACTAGAGAAAGCCCGCGCGCAGCAACGAAGACCCAACACAGCCAAAAAACAAATAAATTTTAAAAACTAAATAAAATAAGAGAAACCAGGTTTATGAGCTCCTTTCCATAACAGCAAGCAAGACACAGAAGAAAGAGCCAAGGTGTTCTTGGCTTAACAACAGCCAAGTTACAATGGCCACCAAGTTCATGGCCATTGAACTTGGAGGAAGAGAGTGGTCTCAAACCCAGAGCTCTGATGCCCGTTCTCTTCCTATTTTGATTACAACACACTGCCTCCAAAACCATGCACTGCACTGCCATTCCAGATCACTGAGGTTGGCAGGGAAATTAATCAGTCAGTTCTAAGCGTTTAGCGTAATAGGCTTTCAACTCCATGGGCTTCTCCTTTTGAATTTCCATAGCATTTGAATGCTTTTTTGAAACTTAACCATAGTAACTACAAGCCCGGACTGAATCAAGACCCTAATACTTATTAACTATGGAAAGTTTGGTCATTTGCTTCACCTCTCTCAGTCTGTTTTCTCATCTGTAAAATGGGGATAAAAATTCACTGTATAGCCACGTTAAAAAAATTTAAGATGATTCCCAGAAATCTCTTCAAAGAGTGTCCAGCAGAAAAAGTCAAAGCTCTCTCTGAGATAACAAGTGTTCAAATTAATTATGCTTGTACACATGTGTGTCCCATGTGAAACTATCAATTTCATGAAAGCAAAACTTTGCCTCTGTTTCCTAACCACCCAGCATCCCCATGGGTGCAGAGCGCTCTAAGCACAGTGCAGGTACGTATGATGGTTACAAATGTCAGCTTTGGCATGAAGGCTACAGCCTGACTCCAGTACTCATTAAGCTTTTTTTTTTTTTTTTTTTTTTTAACACTGACAAGTTTCTTAACGTCCCTGGGTCTCAATTTCCTCATCTGTTAAATTGGTTTAATCCACTAACTTGTAGCTTAACTGTGAGAATTAAAAGACCTTGGTATGTGATGAGAACTCCATAAAAGCTGACTGTTGTGAGCATATTAATGTGTTATCTCTGCTCCCATCCAGGTGTGGTACCATGTGACATTCGTGCCGGAAGTGGCTAATACACAAGAATCGAGGGGTTGATTTTCAGTGAACTCCCTTGTTTACTCTATGCCACAGCTTTCTGCTTCCAAGAGAAGCCAGAGGCAAACCACCATAAACGCAGGGTGTGGGGCAATTCCAGACATCACAGCACAGCACACATGCCAGCTGTTCCCTCGGGAAGGCTAAATTTGCTCTGTAATTTTCTGGAATGAAACCAACAGCCTATTTGCAGGATTGCATGGAAATTCAAAATAGCTGCACCAGAGATGCAGCCTAATATAGAAGACAGGCTACTGCTTTGAGAGTCGGAGCCCTGAGTTTGAGAATTTGATCTCAACAGTAACTAGCTGTGTGCCCTTGGGTAGGCCACTTCATGGCTCTGGACCTCAGATTCCTTTTCTCTCACAAGAAGGGCCTAGAGTGGCCAATCTGCAAGGATCATTGCAGTCCCTCTGTTTCAGCATCCTAGGAAGAGCTAATCAGGTCAACAGGAAATGGGCACAGAATGAAGAGCCAAAAAGACCTGGGTTTGAATCCCAAGCTGTTCTACTCTGATCAAGCTACTTAACCTTTCTGGGCCTTGGTTTTCTCATGGGTAAAGTAGGGAGAATAAACATGGCTATTGGAGGATTCAAGAGTGAATATCAAATACTACCTTGTGCCTGGGTCACTGGAGATGCTCAGTAAGTGGCAGCTGCTGTGACGATTATTAGCAACATTGTCATCATTAATAGTATCACTTTTCTTTAAAAAAGTTAAGTCCCCAAAACATTCCAGTCCTGTGGTGTTGAATAGGAATATTAACTCTTCCCTAGTGATTTGTCTGAAACTAGTCCATCTCCTTCTCCTGTGTATAATTGCTATTGCTTTTTAAATTTTTCACCTTAAACATTGTAATTTTTGACACTTTAATTTCTTTTTTTTTTTTTAATTTATTTTTGGCTGCGTCAGGTCTTAGTTGCGGCCTGCAGGATCTTCGTTGAGGCTTGCGGGATCTTTCGTTGCAGTGCACAGGCTCTTTGTTGCGGTGCACGGGCTTCTCTCTAGTTGTGGCGTGCGGGTTTTCTCTCTCTAGTTGTGGCACGCAGGTTCCAGGGCATGCGGCCTCCGTAGTTTGCGGCACACAGGCTCTCTAGTTGAGGCGCACGAGCTCAGTTGTTGTGGCGCATGGGCTTAGTTGCCCCGTGGCATATGGGATTTTAGTTCCCTGACCAGGGATCGAACCCATGTCACTTGCATTGTAAGGAGGATTCTTTACCACTAGACCGCCAGCGAAGTCCCTTTAACTTCTTAATAATAGCAAACAATATAGATTAGTTTTGTTTATAAGGTATTTCACATACATTATCCCATGGACTCCTGGGCCACCACCATCATCATCATTATCGTCACCATCACCATCACCATCACCATCACACCTCCATTTTTCAACACCTAGGGTCCTGCATGGCTGAGCGACTTACCTCAATGCCCACCCAACCAGGAAGTCACAGGGCCTGGACTTCGAGTTAAGGCTTCTGACTCTGAAGCCCAGGATTATTCTACTCCACCATCAACTTCATGAATTAATTCAACTTTGTCCTCACTGTCATTGACTTGACTAGTCTTAAGATATCGTCCTTTTTTAAAGCAATGGCCCTTCTGTAAATGAGGAATTTGAAATGTAGTATTTTTCTAATGTTTAACCTAAACTCCTGAGTCTATCCAGTCATATGCCATCTCACTTAACCATATAAGCAAATTTTAGATGACCTCTGTTTTAAATTCAATCACCTCAAGAAAGATTATTCTCAGTTCAGGTGAATAGGGGTAGTGTTTTTATATAGCCTTTCGGTTTCAAGAGACTTGGCTAACTCAAGTGAAGGGTGAAGGTTATTTTAAGGATTCCCACTGAATGAAATTATATTGAACAAGGTAGTGGAAGCTGACGTGGCCTTGTGGAGGATGCAACTGAAGAGTGGTTTTTGACCTAAAGCCACTCCAGCGATGCTGGATGCCAAAGGTCCTGGATCTTCTCCCTACTAGCGTTCTTCCATCCTACCATCTTACCATTTTCCTTCTACCACCATACCATCTTCTCCCTAGTGGTCTGCCATGTTACTCATCTATCCCATTGTCCCCATGCCATAGACCGGATGCTTTACTCTTCACTTCCTCAAATTCCCTACAGAAATTACATCCCTGGCTCAACTAATTACCATTATTCCCATTTGGAAGAGTCTTTTTGACACGAGGGCACATCTTAGACCACTGATCAGCAGATGAACCCGCTGCTGCTGAGCCAGACGTGGCTTGAGGTGTCAGATGTGGCTGCCTCGGATTGAGCCCTCAGCTAGGGTAGTGGGTGGGTCCATTTTACCTAAGTGGCTGTAAACCACACTGTGTGCCATGGTTGGCACTGTTCATAGCAACAGAGTAAATTTTTCCTCTCCAGATGCAGCTATTGTTTCACATAAATCTAAAAAAAAAAAAGTCATTCTTTTTAATAAGAATTTTTCATGTCTCCTTATGTTTTTAAAGTCCTAACTGATGCAGAATCCCAGAGCTGGTTACGATAACACCAATAAAAATTGCTTCTACGGAAAGCTTGTCCTTCCCAACACAGCCCATACTTGCTGTCCTCGTTTCAAATAAAATTAGCGTGCTAACCACCACACCCCCCAAAAAGTCACTTCCATGGATACAGTCCTTCATGGTGGTGGCTGCTCTTTCATGCTCTCTGCTTCTCTCGATTGCTGCAGCATCCCGAGATGACAGAACAGTTATCATTGTCACCACTTGACAGAAGGAAAGCTAAAGTTGAAGAGGAATGATTGGCCTTGGGCCACAAAACTAGCTAGTGGTCTGTCTGTGACTTAGACCTCAGTTTCCTAAATCAATCTCTGAAGAAACAGAAAGCAACCTTTATTTTTAGCCAATCATGAATATTTTTTTGACTGTTCATGTATCTCACGAGTCCCCTTTAGTCTAGATTCAGACCCTCATCGGTTCTCACCCTGGATCTCTGCAGCATCCTCCTAACTCATTCCCTGTCCTCAACTCGACAACCTCCTCCATTCCTTCTTCCATAAGCAACCAAATAAGTCTTTATAAAACAGAGTTTTCAACAAACCATCTCCATAATCACAGGCTCCCCACAGCCCAGAATAAGATCTGAACTCCTACAAGTATATTCAGGTCTTGGGAGATACAGCTCTACCCAGCTCTTTTTCTTATTGCCCCCGACTTGCAACCACTCACATCCACATACTTTCCAGCAGTGCTTTTTCCCCGAGCATGGCTTGCATCTTTCTCCCTCTACATCTTTATATAAATCATCCTCTGCAGACTAGATTTCGATAGGTTTGGATCACATGATGTTACCGTGGTTGTTGTTTTATCTACTTCATTGACAACATTTAAGATTTCCAACTTCTCTTGACCCCAGAGCTCAGGGAATGGCTGGGATTGGAGACATAAACTTGAAAGTCATCAGCAGATAGATGGTGTTTAAAGCCATTATTTTCTACCTAATACAGATACTATTTTACACAGTGAGAACCATGAATATAATTTATGTCTTTAAAAAGGAAAAGCAAATCAGAGCAATATTCAAAAGCAAAATGGGGAAGGAGGGAAAGACATCAAGATAAAAGAAAAAAAACAGAAATTTAAAAATGAGAGACTCATGACTGTTCAGGCAAAAAAGACAAGTTACAAACCACTACCAGGACACATCCTTCCAAAAATCTTTCCAGGTTCAAAGCAGAAAGGCAGATTCCTTGCAGAAGAGTCAAATCTGCACAGTTTCAGAGTTCTCGTGAATAACACAGTATGTACCCACAATAATGAAAAAGAAATTCCATATGCTCGGCTTGATTTTACCTTTCTGCAGAGCAGAAGAAAGAAGCCAGACTTTCTCAGATGTTCAAATTAGCAGCATATACAATACCTAGGTACCTTTGCTTCAAAAAGGACTTAAAATCCTACTTGGAAGGAATAACACACAAAGGTGAGAGTATGTTGTTAGAACTGGAATCTGGAGGCCTTTGAACTGAGCGTGCTCCCCTTTTTTACCCACAGCCCCCCAGCTCTCCGTGGTACCCCTGGCTGGCTTCTCTCATTTGCCACCACCTAGGACGATGCTCTGTGCCCACACCCCTTGCCTTCCCCCTCCCAGGACAGCACTTGCTCTTTCTAGAGCTGCTGCCTCCAGAACAAGCCCTCTTTTTTTAACATCTTTATTGGAGCATAATTGCTTTACAATGGTGTTTCTGCTGTATAACAAAGTGAATCAGCTATACATATACATATGTCCCCATATCGCCTCCCTCTTGCGTCTCCCTCCTTCCCACCCTCCATGCCACCCCTCTAGGTGGTCATAAAGCACCGAGCTGATCTCCCTGTGCTATGCAGCTGCTTCCCACTAGCTGTCTATTTTACGTTTGGTAGTGTATGTATGTCCATGCCACTCTCTCACTTCGTCCCAGCTTTCTATTTGGCCCTGGAACCCTTACTCTGTGAACTGCGCCCCCAGGAGCCTGCACTGTGTGTGGTGTAACCCTGCCCTCACTTTGAACCAGGCATCGAGAATTCTAAGAATCTACCCTTATCCTCATCCTGTTTGCTCTGATCTTCTCATGTCTATTTCCCAGCACCAAACATCAATGTTCTTTGTAAATTTGATTCTGCATATCTTATTACATTGAGATGAGCAATGGGCAAGACCAGAGCTAATACATCCCGTTAATTTTTCTAAGATTGATTTCAGGAGTGAAATGAATGATTTTTCACAGCTCCTCCCTCAGCCCCATCGGGCCTCTGTTCAAATCCTCACTTGCTCAGTGAGGTCGTCCCTGACCACCTCATTTCAATCAAAAGCCAGCCCCCTGCATGCCCAGCTTTGGTCTTCTTCGTTAGCACAGGTCAGTCTCTGATCCACAATGTACTTATCTTATTTGTTTGTTTATTGTTTGTTTGTTTATTGAGAGGCAGTACAGTGCAGTGACAAAATCCCAGAGTCTAGAATCTGGACAATCCCAGCTCTGCTACCTACTTACTAGCTGTGTGATCTTGGGCAAGTTACTTAACCTCTCTGAGCCTCAGCTGCCTTATCTGTAAACTAATATTTACTAACTCATGGGGTTGTTGTGAAAAGAAAATGAGTTAATATGTATAAGACATACAGAAAAGACAGATAGAAAGGGAATTACCATGACCTAATCCTTAGACCATATTGAACTTTCACCAGTTGTGTCAGGGCTGTCCTTGACAGCCAAAGGAGCCAGGTCAGACTCACATATGCTTCAGCAGAGTCTGATATACCCCTGGTCTTGGCGGCAACGTAGTGATGGGTAGAAGGACAGCATAATAAAGAGAAGTACAGCCTGCCCCACAGTAGCCTTTAACTTCCACTGGCACCCACGGAGGAGAAGCAGCATCCCATGAGGGAGAGCATCTGGGAAACCCAAGTGACAACCAACAATATGTGCTTCCCGCAGAGCTGGAAAACATGAAGCAATTTACAAGTGGCCAACGCAGGAGAGAAATGAGATTAAACCTCCATTTTTCCAAATACATATTTGAGAGACAGAGAGAGAGAGAGAAAGAGAGAGAAAGAGTGAGTGAGTGAGTGTGTGTGTGTGTGTGTGTGTGTGTGTATTTCCCTGGTGGTCCTGAGATTATTTTAGGTGAGATTATATATTATTGAAACTTATAATAAAATTATTATAACTCTCTTTCTTCCTTGATCCTTGTGATTACAACAAAGGGACAGTCTCATTTTGGTGCTACTGTATCTTTAATGACCAAGCCTTGACAAATCTCACTTTTTAACAGAGAGAAGGAGGCCTCAAGCTCAGAGCCTGACACAGGGCACAGAATATAGCTAGAATTTAACATTGTTTTGTTTTCCTCATTTTTATTTTTAGTTACTTTCTTTTTAAAAACACATTTTCCATTTTCATTAGTTAACATAAAGTTTCCTTTTAAAACAGATACAGTTACATGTAAACCTTTATAGGACAGAAATAGGAAAAAAGTATTTGGACAAAGCAAAAAAAAAAAAGTAATTTATTTAACATACACATAGTTTTTGCTATGCGCCAAGCACTATTCTAAATGTTTCACAAATATTAACTTGTTTATCCCCAGAATAAGCCTGATGGATGAAGAAACTTACAGTCACATAGCTAGTGCGGGCAGGGCCTGGAATTAAGCACTCAGGGTGGGGTCCTGAGATGTGGCTCCTACCCCGTGCCTCTCCCAGGATCTCTGTCCCAAGGACAGAAGTCAGGAAACATTGGGACTTCCTTGGTGGTGCAGTGGATAAGAGTCTGCGCTCCCAGTGCAAGGGGCTTGGGTTCGATTGGGTAACTAGATTCCACATGCATGCCACAACTAAGGAGCCCACGTGCCACAACTAAGGAGCCTGCCTGCCACAACTAAGACCTGGCGCAACCAAATAAATACATAAAAGAAGTCAGGAAACACTGCAGGGGAGGCGGTAGGTAGGAGCTTGGGCCATAATGATGAAATCCAGGTCTTGCTCCATTGTCCTGTATTTAACTTATTCCCATCCAAACACTGCTCCAGGTTCTCCTTATGACTTTGACTCTAGGAACTCCAGCTATCCTTGGCCATTAAAGAGTTAAAAAGCACATTTGGGAGCAAAATGCTACCAGTGGGTCCCCTAAGTTCCCCTGCTCTAATTCTCAGCAGTCTTCAGCACAGCCAGCTTCTTTCTGTCTTTCATCTTTCCCCTTCTGGAACATATAATGTTACCGTATTCCCACCCCGCCATTCTCCCAGCTGTTTTTAATTCTAAGACTTGCTCTCTCTGGGAAACTGACACAAGACAGGTCAACAATCTTAAACCTGATTTCTTTAAGGACACCCTCCACTTTATTTAAAAAAATAATAATAAAATAAGTTAAAACAATTAGAGCATTAGATAGATTCTTTACAATACCAAAAAGATTGATGCAGAGCTCTCTCTCTCTTTCTTATAATGATAAATGTGCTTAAGCAAAACAACAATAATAATAATAGTTTGTCAGCCTCTATTACGTCTGGTAATTCTTTTTCATAATGGTAACAACTTTTTTAGGAAAGAATCAATCTTACTACAGATAATAATCCCATTTTCTTTGCAAGGCCAGGTAAAGAAAACAAAGTCATAGGAGGCTTTTTTCACATGCATATGCTAGAGGATTTTTTGCATAACATGTGATAGAGCTTTCTGTCATTGGAACAATCTTACGAACATGCTAATTCAAATCCTGAGCAATTTAGGCTCGAACAGATGGGGCTACCAGTGAGCACACTCACAGAACAGGTCTAGAAACTGCCTATCACAGCAGCAGCATGACAATGGCCCTTATCATGCCTGCCATTCCAAAGTGCTCTGCTATTTCTCCCCACTTCATCTCATTTGATACCAAGCACGTCCAGCTGAACTGAACTCTCAAGAGTCCTGAAACCCACCTGAGCCAGAGAACTCAGGTATGTGAACCCAGGACCTTCACCATTTTATACAGAGAAACAGCATCAATCAGAGAAAATTATATTGCTATTTTGGGAGCACAGAGGAACTGAGATATGGAAAAATGCGCTAAATAGACAGAGGTTGGATAAACTCATGGCAGTGAACAAAAAGAAGGCTAGCAATTCCAGACAAGTCCAATAAATCAACTATAATTAAAAATTATGTGAAAGCATGACTCTTGGGTGAGTGTACACAAAGTGCTTTCACATAAATTACATCATTTTGTCCCTCAGTCAGCATTTCTATGTGCCAAGTGTTGTGGTAGGTACCAGGGCTATGAGCAGGAGAAGGAAGAATTGGTCCGTGCTTAAGAAAGTCTTACAAATCAGTACTGGGAGCGGGGGGCAGGGGTTGGGAGGGGCTGGGACAGAAAGACCAATATGCTGTTACAAAGCCCTGAGCGTAGGGCACTTGGGAGCAGAGAGGAAGGAATGGCCAACCCATCCTAAGGTCCTAGGGGACGTAGGGTTGGTTCAATATTCCCTAGAAAGTGACATGTAATCTGACTCCTAAAGGATACACAGAACTTTCGTCCATACAGACATTAGCAAGGACTCTTCTAGATTCTTAAGGCTAAATCAGTGAACAAAAAGACAAAGTCCCTGACCTCGTGCAGCTTATATTCTGGTTGGGGAAGAAATATCAAAAACACATACTGAAGCCACTACTGCAAACAGTATGGAGGTTCCTTAAAGAACTAAACATAGAGCTACCATATGACCCTGGGTATAAACAACTCCTGGGTATATATCCGAAAAAGACAAAAACTCTAATTCAAAAAGATATATGTGCCTCAATGTTCACAGCAGCACTATTTACAATAGCCAAGAAATGGAAACAACCCAAGTGCCCATCAGCAGCGATTGGCTTAAGAAGATATGATTATATATATATTATATATTATATATATATGGAATTATTATATATATATGGAATATATATATATGGAATATATATATAATATGGAATGTAACTCAGGCATAAAGAAGAATATTGCCATTTGCAGCAACATGGATAGATCTAGAGAATATCATACTTAGTGAAGTCAGACAAAGACAAATATTATATGGTATCACTTACATGTGGCATCTAAAAAATAATACAAATAAATCTATATACAAAACAGAACAGACACACAGACACAGAAAACAAACTTATGGTTACCAAAGGGGAAGGTGGGGGAGGGATAAATTAGGAGTATGGGATTAATTGAAGATTCGGGTCCTGGCTCACCATTACTCTCTCCATCCCTGCTTCTCATAATGCCTGATGAATTTCACCATCCACATGGACGATTCTGCAGCATCTGACCTCTCCGTCTCCTGCCCTTTTCTCTTCCAATGATCTTGTCCTCTGCTCTACCTCAGCATCCCATTCCCAGGGTCATATCCTGATTTTATCAGTATCCATAATTGCATCCCCTCTGTATCTTATTCCATTCTGAAGGCTCTACCTTCAGAATATATCCAGAAGCTAATCATGTTCCCCACCTCTGTCACTGCCATTAATTATCTCTACATAAAATAGAGAAGCAACAAGGATTTACTGTACAGCACAAGATATATTCAACATCTTACAAGGTTATTATAATAACCTATAATAGAAAATAATCTTTAAAATACATATATATAAATATATATAACTGAATCACTTTGCTGTACACCTGAAACTAACACAATATTGTACATCAACTATACTTTAATTTAAAAAAAATTTTTAAACCTACATCCCTACATCTGCTGATAAGCACTATGGAAAAAAATAATCAGTGTAAAGGGAATAGAGAGTGATGGAGTGGACGTGTAGAAGGGATCGCTAAGTTGGTTAAGGAAAGACTATCTGAAAAAATAATATTTATACACTCTATTTTTATTGATTGATTGATTTTTGGCTGCACTGGGTCTTCATTGCTGCACGTGGGCTTTCTCTAGTTGTGGTGAGCAGGGGCTACTCTTCACTGAAGTGCACAGGCTTCCCATTGTGGTGGCTTCTCGTTGCAGAGCACAGGCTCTAGGCGCACGGGCTTCAGTAGTTGTGGCATGCGGGTTCAGTAGTTGAGGCTCGCAGGCTCTAGAGTGCAGGCTCAGTAGTTACTCTGTGGCATGTGGGATCTTCCTGGACCAGGGTTCGAACCCAGGTCCCCTGCATTGGCAGGCAGATTCTTAACCACTGCGCCACCAGGCAAGTCCTGAAAAGGTGATATTTAAATAAACCTGGGACTTCCCTGGTAGTCCAGTGGTTAAGACTCCCCACTTCCATTGTAGGGGTCACGGGTTCAATCCCTGGTTGGGGAACTAAGATCCCACATGATGCACAGCATGACCAAAAAACAAACAAAAAAAAATATATACACATATTTATATGTATGTGTTTGTATATATATATATATATATGTATATATATGTAATTCTGTACTTATACAAATAAAATTGTGTGCTAAAAAATTAAAAATTAAAATTAAATAAATAAATAAAACAAACCCGAGGAAGAGAGGAAGCAAGCCATACAGAAATCTAGGAAATAGCAATGAAGATAATTTGGGAAGAGGAAACAGCATGTGCAAAGGCCCCGAGGTGGGAGCTTACTTGGTATGTTCAATAGGAGCAAAGAGGGGAGTGTGGTTGGCATAGAGACAGGGAAAGGTGGCTTGATTTGGAGCCAGAGAGCTGATTGGGCTGGACTATGGAGGGTCTTGTAGAACACTGAACATTTTGGGCTTTTACTCTGAGTGAAATAGCCACTGGAGGACTTTGAGAAGCAGAGGGACATGATTTGACTTACATTTTTCAAGAATCACTCTGGATTCTGAATGGAGACGAGATTACAGAGAAGAACATGGGGGGACAGCAGTGAGACCTACTAAGACAGGTGACAATAGTGGTTTGGGTCAGAATGGCAGTGACAGAGGTGGGGAACATGATTAGCTTCTGGATATATTCTGAAGGTAGAGCCTTCAGAATGGAATAAGATACAGAGGGGATGCAATTATGGATATTGATAAAATCAGGATATGACCCTGGGCATGGGATGCTGAGGTAGAGCAGAGGACAAGATCATTGGAAGAGAAAAGGGCAGGAGACGGAGAGGTCAGATGCTGCAGAATCGTCCATGTGGATGGTGAAATTCATCAGGCATTATGAGAAGCAGGGATGGAGAGAGCCAGGACCCAAACCTTCAAGGAATGAAGAAGAGTATCTTGGGGTCAGGGAAGGTGATCTGAAAATGATTTCAACAAACAATTTTTCTTTTACGTATCACACTTGTTTGGTCATATCTAAAAACTTATCACCAAAGCCAAAGTCACATAGATTTTTCTTCTAGAAACTTTATAGTTCTGCATTCTACTGGAAGTAAAACTTTCCGAACAGTATACTTTATATATATTTTTTCCTTGTACTCCACTAGCTAGGCTTTGCAGTACTGTTGAACAGGAGTCATGAGCGAGGACATTCCTTGCCTTGCTGCCAGGCTTAAGGGGAAGTGTCCAGTCTCTCACCATTAAGGATGAAGTTAACTGTAGGGTTTTTGTAGATGTTCCATATCAAGCTGAGGATGTTCCCCTCTATTCTTAGTTTTTATCATGAATTGAGGTTGGATTTTGTCAAATTCTTTTTTTTTTTTTGCATCAGTTTGGTAGGATCATATGGTTTTTCTTCTTCAGCCTGTTGATGTGGTGGAGTACACAGACTGATGTTTGATTCATGAACCAGTTGTGCATACCCAGAATAAATGCCACTTTGTCATTGTGTATAATTTTCTCTATACATTGTTAGACTCAGATATGCTTTTGATATTCTTTGCCATGACATCAATGTTCAGGGTAGATTGATGAGAAGGGAGACTGGAGACCAGATGACTACTTGGAAGACTATTGGTTAAGAAATAGAAAGGAATCAAAATTCTCTAGTGGTAATGAGAATTGAAAGGATGAAGGGTTGGACTTAAGAGGTATTTAGAAGGTAGAATTGCAAGATTTGTCAACAATGGAATAAGTGAGAAGAAAGAGAGAAAGGAGAGTGAGTTGACTTCCAGGTGTGGAGCTTGAGCTTGAGGGACTGGGGAGTGCCATTTATCAAGTCAAATAATACAGCGGCAAATGGATTTGAGAGAAAAGGGATAGAAATGGTGAGCTCACCTTTGGACTTAACTACCTGCGAGATGATGGCAGGACATCCTGATGGAGATGCCCAACCAACATCTGGATATATGGATACAGGTGACGGTTAAAGCCATGGGTGTGTACAGGAAACAAGGGAGATCCTATATAGGCAATTATTAAGAATTCTAAAAATGTCTGACTCTACTGACAATAAAATAAATTCATTCTTGTAAAAGTGAAGAAGAAACTTGTCCAAACCTTTGCTTTTTCTACTTTCAGACCTTCTCCAACAGCAACTTCCTTCATTGTTTCTTTAGGAAAAATATTCCCCCCTATTATTCTATCTTAGTCACATTGAACTCCATTCAATCCCACCTAGAAGCAATCCCAACTCTGCCATAAATTGGATCTAATTGTAACTGCATCACTCAGGCTCACCTGGCAGGTAACAGCTGGCAACTCTCCCTCCCTGTATGAAGTGTTGATTAAATCACTTATGAATCTCTCTGTAGGGCTATGCTCTTTATTTCTTCCTATTACACCGCTCTTGAAATGCCTGGCAAGTCTCTGGTGACTTCCTGCCTCGTGGAACCATTAGCTCAGAATTTGTTTTGCAGCTCTGGTGAAAGATAGAGAAAAATGATTACCTCTATATCCTGCAATTAAGCAGACAATGACTCCTACGGGAATATAAAAATGAAGATGAACATGATGTCAACAGACTTTTACTTATTTATGGCACAAACATGCCAACAAGTCTGCAGGGTGGTATGCTTGGGGAAAGAAGTAGTGGGCTGACTTGGGGCCACCTCACAAAATGTTTGCAGGCAGCACAGATCATTTTTCTGGGAATGGAAAACATCTTGTACTTAGAATGTGTTTTCATTATATAAAGAAATGAACATCAGTTATGATAAATAAAATCACTGGGAGACAAATTCTAGAAAGGGCTCTGGTGAACAGATATCTCTGCTAGCAACTGGCCTGCTTTGACTCATTGCCCCGGAATAGATGCTAAGTACATTTTTATTTATCATTACTCTCTTTCTTTTATCCCTTCCTCAAAGCCCAAATCACTAATTGGCTCTTCTTACCACACCTGGGATTCTTCCGTGTCAGGATTTTAATAAGGCAGCAAAGTTCACCAAATCCCATTAATTAATCTAAGTAGCATATTTTCCTTTTTAAAAATTCCTATTAAGTCACCCACCCATGTATTTTCCCCCTGGCCTGGCACTTTATCCCTTTCCAATAAACAGAGAGAGACGGGGGAGTGGGAAGAGGGAGGGACGTGGAGTGAATGAAGCCAGACACACATAAAAAGTACACGTTATATGATTCTGTTATATAAAGTATGAAATGGGCATAAAAGAATCTATGCTGTTAGAATCATGGTTTACTCTGCGGGGAGTCGTGACAAGCAGGGAGCAGAAAGGGCTGCGTGGGTACTGGCGATGTCCCATGTATCAATCAGGATGCTGGTTATGAGGATCGGTCCAGTTGGCAGAAATTCATTAATCTGCACACTTATGATATGTGAGCTTTTTAATAAATACATTATACTGCATTAAAACTATTTTTTAAAAAAGGAAAATACTAGCCATCTTCACAAAAACAGCCACACACAAATATTGTGAGAAATAGTAACACCCAACATTTAAGGAGCATTGCCCTTGTACCAGTGCTGTTCTGAGCACTCTGCTGGTAAATTAATTCATTTTTACCCTCAAAAAACTACTCTACAAGGCAAATACTAAGCTTATTCCCATTTTACAGATGAAGAAACGGAAGCTTAGATGAATAATTAGCGCAGTGTCACACAAACAGAACACACTGTACTATGGGTTTGTATCCAGGTTATCTGACTCCAGAGCCCGTGCTCTTAACTGCTGCAACTTGTGTTGGAGAAGTGAGGACCCTGGGACCAGTGTCCTGTCCCAGGTCATCCTGTGTGACCTCAGACAAGCATCTTTCCGCCTGGGCTTTAACTCCCCTGTAAAATGAACAGTTTGAGCTAGTTGTTCTCTCATGGGACTGCACTGCACAATCCAGGACCTTTACCATTCCTGGCCCCTGCCCACTGCCTGCCCAGTAGTGAGCCAGTGATTGTCACAATTAAGACAGCACCACACTTTTCCATCTGCGTGGTCCCTAAGAGAACAGTACTGCCCTGATTGAAAACCATTGTGCTACATGACAATTGTAACAAAATTCCGGTCTGAGGGGGGATGTGGATTATGGGGGAAGCTATGCGTGGGATGGGAGGGGGTCTAGGAGGTATATGGGGCTCCTCTGTACCAGCTACCAAATTTTGCTGTGAGCTTAAAACCACTAATAAATTCTATTTACAAAACAAAACAATGACTACAAGCAAAAATGTGGACCATTTCTAACAAACATATTGATGAGCAAAAGAAACCAAATACAAAAGAGTACAAACTGCATGATCCCATGTATGTGAAGTTCAAAGATACACAAAGGCAAAGTAATAGAGGTCAGAATACTAGTTACCTCCGGAGGGGGGCAGTAGTTCAGAAAGAGTGCAAGAGAGTTTCCTGGGGTTTGGCAAATGTTTATTTTAGATCACACACACACACTGTATTTGAGTCTTCTGATTTCATAAAGAGGGCAGAGAGAGGGAAGGGTTGAGGGGCTATTCCATAAATACAGCCCAGCTGGAGCAATGATTTAGGGGTAAGAGAATCTATACTGAGTGACTAGCCAGGATTCTTTTAGTCTATCTTCCATAACGTCTCATCAGAAGCACATTTTATATCGATCCTAGGAAAACAATTTATTTTGTCATTTTTTCTTAACCTTTGAAATGGACTGAGTGATCTCAACTGGGGTAAGTTAATTTAGAGGGGGCTACGTCGGAGGGAATATAATCATGTGCCCAGGTTTCGAGTTAACTCAAACGCCAAAGATGGGCTTTTGGAGAGTCCCAGAGGTTTTCCTGTTTTTATTCAAACTGGCGATGCTGGTGAGGGGCCAGCAAGCTGCTGGAGGATCTGTTTGAGTTGTGACCGATTCATGCCCCTGCAGGACACACAAGGTCTGGAAATTTGATTACTGCTCAATCTCTAAAGAGAAATGATGTGTGACTGAAAAGCTAAAACCCTTCTTTATGAATTTTTTTTTTTTTTTTTTTTTGTGAAAAGGAATAGTTAGGTAGTTGACGCTGCTGCTGCAGAGGTGACATTAACAGAATGTTGAGCTGTGCATGTTTGGTAGGACTTACTGAAAGTGACAATGTTCTGTTCACTTTCTAGGCATCAGAAGCTCTCACTTTACCTTGTGTAATCCTTGCGTCAGTCTGTGAGGTTAAGTCTTATTATTCCCATTTTCTTGATAAGGAGAAGTGAAGCTCAGAATGATTAAGCAACCTGTCCAAGGTCACTTAGCCAGTTATCTTCAAAACTGATGTCCCAGCCTCTGTCTTTAGTTAAGTATGGTTCTGACAAGTGTCCTTACGAGAGACACACAGAGGTGAAGGCCACATGAAGATGGAGGCACAGATTGGAGTGACGCAGCTACGAGCCAAGGAACTGCTCGGAGCCACCCGAAACGGTAAAAGGCAAGGAAGGATTCTCCCCTAGAACCTCTGGAGGGACCACGGCCCTGCCGATACCTTGATTTACAACTTCTGGTCTCCAGGACGATAAGAGAATAAATTTTTGTTGTTTAAAAAAAATGTATATATATGGTTCCAAGGACCATTACCTCTAGGCTGCTGGTGGGCACTATTCGCCACTGTGACTGTCATCCACAGTGTGAAAACTAGAGATGAGTGATGGCTGGACTGAAAAGCCGTAACAAGATGGAAGGAAACACTCAGCATGGGGACATATTTGTGAGTGACCCCCACAGCCTGAAGAACTCACTGAGTTGATGAGCTTCATTAAGTGCGATGAACAGTGAGACACTCAAGGGTCTAAGTGATTCCATGGAATGGGAAAGTTTACTTATTTTTTATAAGTCCTTAAACTATGCCAGCCTTTTTTTTTTTTTAAAGAAGATGTTGGGGGTAGGAGTTTAGTAATTTATTTATTTATTTTGGCTGTGTTGGGTCTTCGTTTCTGTGCGAGGGCTTTCTCTAGTTGCAGTGAGCGGGGGCCACTCTTCATGGCGGTGCGCAGGCCTCTCACTGTCGCGGCCTCTCTTGTTGCGGAGCACAGGCTCCAGACGCGCAGGCTCAGTAGTTGTGGCTCACGGGTCTAGTTGCTCCGCGGCATGTGGGATCCTCCCAGACCAGGGCTCGAACCCGTGTCCCCTGCATCGGCAGGCAGATTCTCGCCACCAGGGAAGCCCAATGCCAGCCCTTTTAAAAATGAGACTATTCATCTCCTCTCACAGTAAGGAGTAAAGGAATATTCCTAAGAATAAAAGCACAAACTGGGCAAGAAAGGAGGAAATTTACTAGGCATCTTCATGCAGACCTTTCTGTTTACACTATTTCTTTCAATCTTTAATGCATCACGATGAGGGAAGAGGTACATCCCTACTTTACAGGCAAGGAAGTCAAAGTTCAGAGAAGTGGTAGAATTTGTCCAAAGCCAAACTATAAGGAAATGGTTGAACTGGTATAACAGAGAGAAGTCAGACAGCCCTGTGGGCAAATTTAACCCCAGTAATTCCTTGTTTGGAGACATTGGGTAACTTATCTCACCTATTTGAGCTTCAGTTTTCTGGTCTAATAAATAATTTATCATTTATGGTGCTTTGGGTTACATGTAATAGAAAACTCAAATCAAAATGCCTTAAACAATAGGTTTTTTTTTTTTTTTGGTTGCACCATGCAGCTTGCGGGATCTCAGTTCCCCAACCACCAGGGATTGAACCCGGGCCACTGAAAGTGCCAAATCCTAACCACTAGACCACTGGGGAACTCCCAATAAGGAAATTTTATCTCATCAAGTAAGAAGTTCCAAGGTCAGGTATCTTCAGGCTTAACTAATTCAGGGGATCAGTGACATCATTAGAGATCCAGGTTCTTCCCAATTCTCCGCTCTGCCTGCCGTCTTCAAAAAGTTACCTTTGTCCCACAGTCTAGCTGCCCTCATGGTCTCAAGATGGCTGCCACGGTTGCAGGTGTCACATTTAGACAGGACAAAATCCAGAGGAATGAGAGAGGCCAGCTCTTCTTATGTGTTTTATTCAACTAGCAAAGAAGCCTTTCCCAGAATCTCTACACCAGTAGGTTTGTTCTCAAATCACACTGTCAAGAATTGAACCATATACCATGTTTAAACCAGTCTCTGTGGAGGAGAATGGAACTACTACGGTTCACTTAGACCAATCAGGATTGACTTCCGAAGTAAATCCACCTAAGAAAGGGTAGATTCCCAAACAAAATCAGGTCATTCACTGCCGGCAAAGAAAAAGTTTATTGGATAGGATAACATGACGTCTGAGTTTCAGATAAATGGAATGTATACTTTTACAAGAAAAAATTGTTATCTATTTAAAAGCAAACCTAACTGGACACCTTGTATTTTTATGTGCTCAATCTGGCAAACCTACTTCTAGAATTTGCCAAGAAGAATAGGAGGAGAGAAATGTGTGGGGAGTAAAATTTCATCTTCTGGTAGAAACGGCCCTGGGTCCTGGTTTAAATTTGGTGAAAAGAATGAACAGGGCTTTTATAAAAATACAAACAAAAATGTGAAAGGAGAACTAAGGCACAACTGGTGCCTTTTATAGACTCTTATCGCTGCTCTTTCTTCATTCTGATCAGGTCATTTTCTGGCACAGAGCTACTAAGATCCTTGGAATTTTCTAAGCGGTGAGAGCGATAAAGGTCTTTTGTTATGTTAATGAGGTAATTTTTTGGAAAGCCTCTAGGTCACCTAAGGATGGGGGCTGGCGGCCAGGGGAGGCATTCATGTGATTTAGAGAACTTTCAGTCTCCTCACACCGCCCGGCCCCCCACCTCCTGGGAGGGAAGAGGGGCTGGAGATTGCATTTAACCACCAATGACCAAAGATTTAATCAATCATGCTTGTGTCATGAAAACTCCATTCAAAAAAAAAAAACCGAAAGGACAGGTTTCCAGTGGGTGAACACATGGAGATTTAATTTACATGGAGATTCAGGAACAGTGGTGCAAATAGAAACAAGACTTGTCTCACCTGAACCAAAATTCCTAAACATAAATTTCACTGCCTCAAAGAGCCTGGCGTCCTTGGATCACGTGTCTTGTGAGGCAGTTCCTAGGCTTCTGTATGTTTTAGATTTGAAAAAATTGTCAAAATCATCACCATGACAACCAGAGTCTGTACTGGTATTGCTGCTTTGTTTTCATTATGAGTCTTAGAAAAACACTAAATGCCTAACTTTCTTTTTCACTGGCTGTTTTATATTCGTCCAGTCAGCCCCTTCTATGGTTGAACCACAAGCATCAGATTTTTAAATTTTCTTTCTTGCAGCTCCTATGACAGAAGCCAGACAAATACAAAATCAGCATGTTTTGAGTACTGCAGATGAATGACAACTGGCAATATGTTTACACTTAGAAACTGTCCAAAACACTTTCATATAAATTTGTTGAAAACATCTGCAGGATGAGGCAGCAATTATAAATCTCTCTCTTGAAGACCAGAGGTTTTATTAAGCACAAAAAACAAATGACTTAACTCTAAACAACAAAAAAAATGTAAAAAAGAAAACTAGTTCATTATTGTTACCTTGTTACCAAATGCCCGGTTTCATTGTTTAGATGCAACTGAAGTGATGACAATGGGTAGAACATAGTCACGACTGTTCTCTCTTACACTAGCCTTGTTTTCTTATCTGAATTATTCTCCACAGACCTACATTATCCATTAAGCATAGAAGTTTACATTTCAGAGGGATAAGAGATGGACTCTGAAAAAAAAACAATTTGACAAGAGAATCTTTATCTCTTTATAGAAAATGTCAGGAAACATAAAGGAGAAAATGATTTAAAAAAAAAAGGCCATGGTTGAGTTTAATTACAAGAACTTTGTCTCAAGCTGATTAATTTATAAGGTATGGTGCGGGTCCCTTCAGTGATCTCAAAAGTCCAGAGAAAGAACATAAAACATAGAACCTCAAGAAACAAAATACTTATAGATCCAAGTGATTTACTTCATTTTCCCTGTAACCAAATGCGATTCCCTTCTCTAAGAGACTCATACTTCTGATTTCATATATTCCCTTTTCAGAAACAGGGCTTATCAAATCTTTTTTGCTTTCACAACACTCTACGGTGTTCAAATCAACTCAACACATATATTTTGACCACCAATCATGAGTGAGACCCTCAGTGAGACTACACAATGTTAGAATAAGATCACGCTTACCTTCCAAGAGCTCAAAGAACAATCTGCTCACACTATACATAAAATAGATAACTAGTAAGAACCTACTGTATAGCACAGGAACTCTACTCCATACTCTGTAATGACCCATATGGGGAAAGAATCTAAAAAAGAGTGGATACATGTATTCACTTTGCTGATTCACTTTGCTGTACAGCAGAAACTAACACAACATTGTAAATCAATGCTTGATGGTAATCTAGGTCTGTGGAGAATAATTCAGATATTAAAAATCGTAAAATAAGGCTAGTGTAAGAGAACAATCGTGACTATACACATTGTCAATCACTTCAGTTGTATCTAAACAATGAAACCAGGCATTTGGTAACAAGGTAACAAATAAAAATTTAAAAAAAAAAAAAAAGAAACTGCCTTGGAGCACTGCTAAGTGACCCAAAACTGGCCGAAGGTGGAGAGGTGGAAATTCAGGAGAAGGGAAAGCACTGGATGAATTTTCATGGCTTTTTAATTGAAGACATGCCCCAATTAAGTTCTACAAAGCACAGCTACCATTTTAAAAACCCACATATTTACTGGAGAATCAGAGGATAGGATTCAGTTCAACAACAGCTGCTGAAAAGGGAGGGAAGAATTCCCCAGAAGAAGAGAACCAGAGAGGGAATGCTCTAAAATCCGTGCCTGAATGCTGCCCGAGTCGCTGACTGACCTCTGAACAATGTACGTTCCCCCTCATTTTGAAGCTTTTCATTGGCTCTTCCTTTCCCTAACAGGTTCCTCTCACCCCCGCCCCGCCTCCATCTCTCTCCGCTAGCTCATTTCTCACACTTGAATAATTCACGTCCACATTCCCTTTCAAAAGGAGAAAGTCTTTCAGACTCTTATTGTTCATGAAAACGATTTTTTAGTATGTTACTTAAATATGTGGGCAGCGAATTCTTATGCCTCTAAATCCCATAAAGTTTCATAGCCAACGTGTATACAAATTAAATACAACAAATCTATAATATTCAAATCAACAGTATGACAAATGATGCTGTTGTGTAGAAAACTGACCACGTTCACCCTGTGACTATGGCCCTGCCTGCTCTGGCCCAGTCTTTGAGTTTTGCATAAGCTGACTCACTTCTCACCATTCCTCTCTATTCAAACTCCTACAAGACCTTCAGCCACAGAATGGACCCTGAGACGGTCTGGCCTCTTCCTGTAGCAGATATCATGTTGCCCGGCTTCACTTCTTACTTTCTGTATGTAGCACTCCTGAACTTAGGTGTGCCTCCTGCAAAATAGAGATAATCATGGTACTGTTGATTCTGTATGATCATCGTGAGGATGAAATAAATGCCTGCAGAGCCGCTGGCACATGTCTTATACAGAGTAAGTGCTCAGCTCATGTTTTTCTACTCGTTGTTCGGTGCCCACCACATAGCACTTCTGCTGTCAGATTTTCGAAATGTAACTTAGCCACAGCCATGTCCAAGAGCTGGAAATGCTCTACCAGAGGCTGATGTCTAGTTATGAAATAGGTAATGGGTTGGACTATTTCCTTGAATAGTGAATAATAAGTTTAATTTATATTAAATTAAACTATATTAACATAATTAATTACAAGTATAATTTTAAATTATATAATATGTATATTTAAAATTAGACTATAGTAATTAAATGATGGACCTAAGTTAAAATAAGTTTTAATTTTAAGAGTTTATGTGCTATAATTCTTTATTTCCTAATCTGTACTTTAAAAAAATACTTCCACTGCAAATAACAATCTAATTCAGAATGGCTTAAATGGGGGTAATTTTTGTCACGTAACACAGAATCCAGAAGTTGCTGACATTGGTTCAGCTGCTTAAGGATCATACCAGTGATCCTGGCTCTATTTTCTGCACTACCATCCTTACTTGTTGGTTTTTGTTGTATGCTTGACGCTCACGGTCATAAGAAGGCTGCTGCACCTCTAGACATTACATCCAAGTTCCAGACAGGAAGAAGGGGAGGGAAAAAAATCTTCTCACTCACAAGGCTTTGCCTGTCCTTCGGGAGGGGTGCCCTCCCCAGGAGACCTTCCCTAATATTTCATCAGCCAGAATTGGATCACACAGCCACTCTTAGACCAATTAAAGGACAGAGGTGACATGATCAAACCAATTTAGATCAGTCAGGATCGACTCCCTTGGGTTGAAGTAGGGGCTAACTCATGCTGAGATCCCTTCCCCAAGTGCCTCCATGGCAAAGAAGGGGAACCACCAGAAGGGAGACCATGGGTTGTGGACAGGGTCTGCTGCTCCAAGCATGACTTGGTTTAATCCAGGGCAGACCAAGAAGACAGCCAACTTGTAGACATAGCCCAGGACACTCCCTCTCATGAAGCTCCCAACCAGGGGGCCCTGTGCAAGCGCCAAGTGAAAATCACAGCACACTTATCCCCAGACAAACCCAGTGTCACGAGCCCCGGTGATATTCCCTTGGCCGGCCCTAAGGCCACCTGCAGCCTCAGCTCCTGTGAACTCTGCTGCCTTCCCACCCCAAGTACGGATGTCTCTCTCCCTAAATGTATCCTCAGACCCAGAAGTATGCTCAGCCCACTGTCAGGGCAGGTCAAAATGCTACCTGAAAACTGGGTTCGCCTCTTGGTGGGTGTCAAGCCAAAAGGACACAACCAAGCCAAAGAGCAACAGAAGAAAGGACTTATCATTTGCAGCAAGTAAGGAAAACACCGAGAATCTTTCTCAAAGCAGTGTCTCCTAGAGTAGCAAAATTGGGAACGTTTTAAGCTAAAGGTACGAGCATATTCATGAATGGGCTTGGGCGAGTCCAAGCCCAAGAGTCCAAGCTGTAGTTGATCGAAGTCAGGAGGGTTAGAAAAGGTCAACATGATCCCTTAGGTTCCAGTTCTGGTTGCTTGAGGCTTCAGGCTAATCTTTACTATTGAAACAGAACTGGGAGTCTTCACCACTGTTACATTATCTTTGCTATTGTTACTTCTCTTGCCTGATAAATTTGCCCTTTTGTTCTCTTAAGATCATTATTACTGACACCTGTTCAAGGATAAGCACTGTGGCCAGGCTTAGATCACAAAATGGCTTAGGCCAAAAATGGCTTCTCTTATGTCAAGCAAGCCATGCCTGTTTCTCCTTCTCTGGGGACCCCCTACCTTATCTGCTTACATTTTTGCAGATGCAGTTAAGGTAAAATAAGGAGATTTGGGGCCTGACCTAAGCGCAGGAAGCTTTCAATCCGGTCTGGAGGTCAGACAGGGAAGTCAGAGAGTCACAGGGTTAGAAGGATTCAACACAGGAAAGATTCCCCAGGGCTTTAGAGCTAGAAGGGGACTGTGTCTGGGAAAGCAGGCAGGCTTTAGGAGCTGCAAGTAGCTCCAGACGGCAGGCAGATGGTCAAGGAAACAGGGAGGGCAAGGATCTGAACCCTGCCATAACTGTGTGAGCTTAGCAGAGGCCCGGAGCCCCAGAGGAGGACTCCTGCCACCCTGACTCTGCATCTGACACTCTTGAGCAGAGAACCCAGCCATGCCATGCTAGGACTGCAGACCCCCAGAAGGGGGGGATAAATAAATGGATGTTGTTTTAAGCCACTACATTTTTGGTAATTAATACATAGCAATAGAAATGAAATACATCTGAAACATTTTCTTAAATGAATTTAAAAAATGATGGAATAAGTGTTCATCTTTGAGGCTCAGTAACACCCCTGCCACCACCATGCTGACTGTTGTCTCTAAGCCCCAAATCCACTCTTCTGTTCTCACTCTGTAATGCCCAGGCTGAGTCAGACGCTCCTGCAGTGAGATACCTTTTCTGGAAATTTATTCATAATCAACCTGTAGGAGTAAGTCCTCCAGTTCTCCGAGTAGTTTTCCAAACGAACTCAACCCACAGTTAACAGGACTGGGGGTGATGGGTGAAGAGGTGCTTACTCTGTGCTGTCCTCATGCAAGTTAATTCCCTCAGAGAAAGGAGGATTCAAAAGTGAAATACTGCCACCCACCGGAAGAGAAAAGCCTGCAAACAAATATTAACAGAAGCTACTGAAACAACTCAGGTCCTCAGGAGTCTGGACTCTTGAGCTTTCAACACAACTTCTGCACTTTGCCTGAGTCCTAATGCCAACACTCCAGGGACCTGGACGGTGATTTTTTAAACACCAGCAACAAAAACACTAAGAGATGAAGCTAAAAGTTTAATCCGGCAGCTGTGCCCTTTTGGCATTCTGGATTTTCAATGGTGTTCAAAAGACGGAGAGCAGGAATGGCCTAAAGGTCGGTTTTGACTTGACTGTCCTGTCTGGGATTCAGCAGATGCCTGCTTGGAAAATGAAAGCCATTCATACTTTTTTCTCATGAGCAAAACATACAAAATCAACAAACCATTTCAAAGCAGACTGCCACCATTATCTATCCAACACAATTTACCCCAGCTCCCTTTACCCCAGTCTCATCACATCTTGAAGTTCCTTGGACATGCCAGGCATGCTTCTACCTGTGAGCCTTTGCATACTGTTTCCTCTCCCTGGAACACTCTTCCCCAAATGTCTACATGGCCCACATTCTCTTTAAGTCTTTGCTTAAATGTCACCCGCTCATTGAGGTCTTCTCTGGCCAGCTACTGATAAAGTATAATTCCAATTCCTAGTGTTTCCCATCCTTCTCACCATTTTTTTTCCCCGTAGCAATTATCACCTTCTAACCTGCTACACAATTTACTTACTTTGCCTACTGTCTCCACTAACTACAGTGTAAACTCCATGAAGACCAGAATTTGTCTTATTCACTGATCCGCCCCTTTACTAAAATAGTATCATGTCTACCACAGTAGACATGATAGTAAATGTACAATTAGTACTGAATGTACAGATGAAAGAATATTATTCACCCTCTGAACAGTATGAGCTTAGAGTGCTTTAACTCTATGTAATCTCCTGACTCACATGACTTTATTTTTTAGGATTTTAGCCCTATTTCTTTACTTTCCCAAATTAAATATCATATTATTTTCATTCAGAAAAGAAGTTTAAGATTAATCAACATCTTTGCTCAGCATTCCTTCTCATATAACAGACATGCCTGGTGGAAAAATTTCTTTATTTGAATTTTTTTTTGAGGTTAGTCTAATGATAAACTTGGTTTTTTATATTTGAAACTGTCTTTTTCACATTTGTTCCTGAAAGATAGTTTTGCCAGATTCACAACTGTTAGGTCAAGTCATTTTCTCCAAGTACTTTGATGATGTAATTGAATTGTTTTCTGAGTTCATTACTGATGAACATTATTGATATATACTATGCACTGGATTCCTGTATCTCTGGATTCCCATCTTTCATCTGTTCTGGATCATTCTTAGCCACTTTCTCTTTGGGATTTATCTCATTTCATCTTTTTATCTTCCTATTCTAATCCCACTAAATAAAAGGACAGTAAGAGTACACTATGAAAAATAAATGCCTATAAACTCAGTAATCTAGAGGAGACAGACCAATTCCTTGAAAGACACAAACTACCAAAACTCACTCAAGAAGAAATAGCTAATAGGAATAGAGCTATTAAAGAAATTTAATTTGTAGTTCAAAACCTTTCAAAAAACAAAAGAAACCTGCAAAAGAGTGACCAACAAAAATCAAAGAAGTTATAAATAAATGGAGAGATACTTGTTAGAATATCAATCCTCCTCCATTTGATCTACAGATTCAATATAATTTTGATTAAAATCTTTGCAGGCTTGTGTGTAGATGCTGAAAAGCTGTTTCTAAAATTTATATGGAAAGGCAAAGGAACTAAAAGAGCCAAAATCAATTCTAAAAACAACAAAGTTGGATGACTAACAGTATCCAATTTCAGCATGGTATTAAAAGGACAGACACATTGATCAATGAAACAGAACTGAGAGCCCAGAAACAGACGCACACAAAAAAATGCCAATTGATTTTTTCAAACCACTTTACTGAAGTATAATTTACATATGATAAAATTTACTTGATTTAAGTGTACAAGGCAATTTTTTTGGGTAAACTTAAGAGTTGCACACCATCAATCATCGCAATCCAACTTTACATTTCCAGCACTCCAAGAAGATGCCTTATACCCATTTGCAGTCACCACCACCCCCATTTCCACCCCAGGCAACTACTGATCTACTTTGTCTCTATAGGATCATCAACTGATTTTTGACAAAGGTGTAATGGCAATTCAGTGAAGAAAATATAAACATGTATCTCATACCGCATATTAAAATACTGCATATTAAAATTAGCTCAAATGGGTCAAAGACCTAAACATAAAACTATAAAACTTTCAGAAGAAAATGAAAACTCTGCACCTTGGGTTTGGTGATGAGTTTTTTGATAACAGCATCAAAAGCACAACCGGTAAAAAAAAAAAAAACCCCAAACCAAGAAACCAGACATCGTCAAAATTAAAAACTTTTGTACTTTACTTTAAAAGACACTATTAAGAGAATGAAAAGACAAGCTAGACTGGGAAAAAATATCTGCAAAACACGTATCTGATAAAAGACGTGTACTCAAATACTTACTGAACTCTTAAAACTCAGTTAACACCTCGTTTTTAAAATATGAGCAACAAATCCGAACAGATACCTCACCAAAGAAGATATATGAATGGCAAATAAGCGCATGAAAAGATGCCCAACATCATTTTTCACTGGGAAAATTAGTTATTTCAACTACAATGAGATACCATTGCAGTGGGAACCCTCATTCATTGCTGGTGGGAATGCAAAATGGCACAGTCACTCACTTTGGAAGACAGTTTGGCAGTTTTTATAAAGTTAAATACACGCTTACCAATGACTCAGCAATCCCACTCGTCGGTATTTACCCAAGCAAAATGAATTGTTTGTATTAAAACCTGAACATGAATGTTAAATGATAAACAAACCGTAATACATCCATACAATGAAATACTCAGCAATAGAAAAAACAGAGCTATTGATTCACACAACATGTATGAATTTAAAATGCATTTTGCTATGCAAAAGAGGCTAGACTCAAAGGCTACAAACTGTACAATTCCACCATGTGTATGACATTCTGGGAAAAGCAAAATTATAGGAATGGAACAGATAAGTGGTTGTGAGGGGTGGGGTAAGGGGTTGAGTACAAAGGGGAATTTTTAGGGTGATCGAACCGTTCTGTGTAGTGCTGAGACAGTGGACACGTGACTGCGTTTGTCAAAGACGACGCAGAGTAAATTTTCCTAGTGAAAAATCAGCTGGGATGTTGAGAGATCCCAGATGGAATTCAGAGTGTGACAAATAAATCTGTTTTACAAATGTATGACATAACTTCAATGAAGGGAGTGGGGAATAAAATGAGCTGAACTAAGTTACTTTGGAAAATGAGTGAGTACTATAAGGCTAAAGACAAAACAAAGTACTTAAACACTATACCCTAGTTGGTCAATTTGTTTCTCACAGGGGTACAACGTTAACTATTCTGAAACCACTTTATAAGTATTCTAGGGTTGAACAAATAAATTGTAGGTAAAAAGAGCTAGGTTTCTCACCCTCAGAGAAAGAAGTTATGAACAAGCAAAGAGGCATAACTAGAATGAACCTTGTAGTGCTAGATGAGAATCAGTTTCATATACATACAGATAGATGGATCTAAAAATAATTATAGAGATGTGTACCTATATATTTGTTAGTATACATATTTATACCTCTTAGGTCATTTCACTGGAAAGTTGTAGATGCAGTAGCAGCAAGCACACCTAAACCACCACCTTGGTTTCTAAGTACCATTCTGCAATGAAAGGAACCAGGGCTCCTTGGAGAAATAGGCTAATTCTAGGGCTGGCATCCAGATAATACCTGCAGTGCTAGGAAGTAAGACTATGGTCAAAACAAAACAAAACAAAACAAAGACGAGGGTACACCAGAAGGCTTTAGGAGCCAACTTCAAAGAGTTCCCAATAGGCAAAGCTAAAACAATTTGCACAACAAAATAAATAACAACTGTACTGGATTTTAACCCGAAGTATAAAATAAATAGCCACGATTGCATACTAATATAAATAAATGATCAAATAAATAGGGGAAAGGAACAAATTTTTAAGAAAATTTGTAAAGAATATATATAGATATTACTCCTTCCCTTTGAGTGTGGACTAGACTTAGTAATTTACTTCACACACACACAAAAAAGAGTATGGAAAGTCGGAAAAATGGTACTTTACAGTGGAAAAACCTAGCAGACACCACCTTAACCAATGAAGGAACATCACCAATAATGCCTATTAACATTATGTACCCCATGATATAATACAGCGTGGAAGGGCACAGGACCGCTGTGCTATATCCTTCCTGATAAAGCACAACCTCAAGTTTAATCATGATAAAACACCAGACGTACCCACGTTGAGGGACATCTTACCAAATCACCAACTAGTGCTCTTCACAGTGTCATGGTCATGAAAGACTGAGAAACTGTCACAGATCGGTGAAGACCAAGGCGGCAGTGATGAGTAAATAAATGCAACGTGGAATCCTGGACGGGGTCCTGGAACAGGAGAACATGAGAGGAAAATAGGTGAAAACCAAATAAAGTCTGTAGTTTAGTAAATACTATTGTACCAATGTTAATTTCTGAGTTTTGACAGATGTGCCATAGTTTACATAAGTTGTAAACATTAGTGGAAGCTCGTGGAAGGATACAGGGAATATCTCCGGACCACCTTTGCAATTTTTCTGCTAATCTAAAATTACTATAAAATAAAAAGGTTATTTTTGTTTTTTAAAGTATAGGAAAATGTCAGCACTGAAAGCATGCCTGTATTTAAAATTAATGAAGGGGCTTACAGAAGATTATACACATTTTCACAGCAACTTGACCAACACCACAGTTTATTTGTAAACATATTATATGTGTCAATAATCAAATTGACAACACTTTATACATTTCACTGTATAATATTAACAGCATATCAGAAAAAAAATCCACGGTGCTCAGTTACAGTTTTGGTATTTTAAAATCTTTAAATACAAACCGTATTTGAAACACTGAACATAAAAGAGAAACACAAATGGCAAAGAAAACTGGAAACAACTAAAAGAAACCAATATTCCCCCCCAAAAAACAAATAAAATATCTGATTACACACTTTAAAAGAAAAAAAGGAATCAAGAAAATCAAACGATCATATATTTTTTTAACAACATAAAGTTACACTTCTTTAGACCTATGTGATAGGTGAAATTGTACCATACTAAACTCTATGTCCTTTTTTATATTTCTTTTTTTCTCTTGGTTTCTGAAGTTTGCCAATGGTTTAAGCTACTTTAAGGGCAGAAAAGAGGGGAGGCAGCATAAAGCCAAATGAAATTACTTTAAACATTTGCAGAAAAACTGGATAAAAATTCTTTCACAAATTTTCTTTGGCAAATAATAAATTCTGTATTTATTACCTTTTTGTTGAATAGGATCAACACAAGATTTAAGAGATGCATCTTTACATGAGTTAATGTATGAATGAAACAAAGCCAAATTCACAAAGTAAAGCATAAAAGTGGCTTTCACATTTTGCTAATAACAGCTTTATAAATGCAGATTATCCATCCTTACAAGTATGAGAGGTCTTCACCTGGGAATCAGAATCTTTCCTCATTCACATGAGAAACCGGAGTTGACTACATGTTTTTTCAGTACTTTCCCTAAAATTCATAATCATTTATTAGGTTCTATTTCCTCCTCTGTTAGCTCTCAAAGGAAATATAGCAGCAAATCACTCCCATATTTTAAGTTTTAAATTCACCAACAACTGGGTTCACTACCAACAACTACAAACACTCAATGCTTTATTAGTGTACATGTCATTACCGTAGGCTAAGCTTGTTAATAACAGAAATAAATAAAATAACTACAGTTAATCTGAACAAAGCAAATGAAAATGAGATTAAGGAGCCCTGATCAAATGAAATACTTACAACTTTCAGTTGAAAAACTGTAAAAGTTACATACATACCTAACAGCACTAGGAATGTACAATATCAATTAATGGAAAAATAAATGAGTGATTCACAGTTATAAGAAATTATTTTAATATTAGTATTTTTCCTTTTATACACAAACATTTATAACATACACTTGGTTTCTACCTCATATTAAGACAAAGTAGAATACTAAACATTACTGCATTTACCCAAACACAGCACTGACTGTGCCACAGGGAACCTGCTCCAAAATATTCAATAGGGAGGCGACAGTACTGAATGCATGGTTATGTTAACAGTTTGAAGAAAGACACATACTTCCAGAAGTATGTTAAATAAACAAATGTCAGTTCTATAAATAACAAAAATTATCAGCAAAAATGTTTAGGTTTAACCTTCCCAAATTTTCTAATGCTTTAAATATTTTAGATATATGTTGTTTGACCAGTTAGTTTGGTTAGTTTTAAACTAGCAAACCATTATCCTATGAGAAGAGCTAAACTAAACTATATAACACTGCACAAACTTCCCAAGGAAGGTAACTTGTAAAATCTAAAAAGTGATTCCAATTATTCTATTCAACATTTGAGATACTAAAAGAATCAATGACTCAAGAAACATTTTGAAATTACTCAATTTTTCTTTATCATTTCCTCTAAAACCAGTCACATAAACTTAAGATCCGGATTGCTTATGTCCTCACAGTAGGTTTATCACTAAAGTGTTCTGATCAGAAGACATAGCCTTAAGGCCTCTAATATGGAATTCTAAGCTGAAATCAAAATCCTTGGTTTGAAAACATCAAATCCAATTCCATAACATTCATGGGTAGAGCTACTAAACAAAAAATAAATCAGGGAGAAAACGTGCAGCAGCCACAGCTACAAGAGTGGAAAATAAATTCTATTTTTCCATAAAGACTCTATGAAAATATAAAGCCCAAAATGAGCGACAACAGAAGTCCACATATAAATGTTGTTTAAAAATAGAATGTTTTCCAAAGCTTCTTATGAGATGTCAATGTATAGTCATAGTCTGAGTTAAGACCTTCTAAATCAAGGTTAAGCCATACATAACTATGCTGATTTACATACCTTCAACAATGTTCAACCGATACACATAATTTACAAACATCCACAGCAATTCTTAATGCCCCATCAGATCACCTCTCAATAATGGATGTTTATCATTTTATAGTTTTGCTACTTTAAATACCAAGAAGCCTTTTCAGAGGAAGAGTTCTACCTCTTCCCACGATCCCCTAAAGAGTAGGTAACAAAATATAAAACTAAACAAGATTTATGTTTGATAAACTAACATATAAAATTACCACTGCAATATTCATAGTGACTGCTTATAAACATAACAGTCATCATAAAGCCTATAAAGTATATCCTCAGTTTTATAAAAGAAACGCAGATTGTCTCAAGGTAAAAAATACAGTGCAGACTGCTAAAAAGCTCTTCGTTGCATTAGGAGGTGCAATAATGAGGAAAACTTCAGAAAACATGAACATGTTCCCCGAACTTTAACTTTAACATCAGTTAAGCATGAACTGCACTGCAGCAGCAGGATGCTTTTTAGTGGCTGGCAATATAAAGCTAATGTTAAGAAAGAAAAATGGCAGAACGTGTGAGCAACAAATGATGTAACCAAATTATTGCAAATGGAGATTAGCAATAAGAAGTGAGGAAGGTGAACGTCCACTCCACTCTGTTAAGATGCCATCTTTAAATATTAAGTTCTTTGCAGGAAGTGGGACTCCCATGTCAGCACAGGAAGACTGTGAAAGCAAACTTGGAAAACTGGCCTCAGTGTGAATATCCAGTGTTGAAGCACCTTCCTAAAAGATCAAGAAACAAGAGAAAAAAAATTCTATTCAACACTTTACCAAACCACTTAATGTAGCTAATGAGAAATAGAGACCCTGATTACCTAAGAAATGTTTATGGAATGGCAAAGCACTATAGGAGATGCAAAGTTGTACCTCACAAACCCAAAATAATCAATGATAGGTATTAACGTGCAGAAATGACTAATACACTCAGATGATGACAAGTGCTTTGAAATAAACAGAAATAACACGCTATGAGAATATGGGGTGAGAAAAAGTTAATTCTTAGACAAAAACCCTCACACAACATTAAGCAACAGAACAATCCATCCACTCCCAGGGCTCTCAGATTCACACATTCAGCAGACTTCTCTCCAGAACTCCAGGCTCAAACCTCCACCTATCCAACATCTGTTCTTGGATGTTTCACCATAAATTCCACACTTAGCATGTCCATAAGCAAACTCTCAAATTTTCCCCCACTGGTTCCTCCCCAGCCTCCCCTACTCAAACTAGTCAAGAAATAGGAAAATTATTCTTTATCCTTCCCTTCCTCATCACAGCCTCAATCCTTCCTCACATTTAATCACCAAGTTCCATCAGTCTCCCTCCAACGTGTATCCCAAATGAGTTTACTTGACTCACTCACCATAGCCACCACCGTAGTCTAGGCCAGTGGTCTCCAAAGTGGGGTACTCACTCCAAAGTGGAGTGCAGTACCATGAAAATTTTTAAAATCCTGTATCTACTTATTGCATCTGATAAAATTCCTGGTTTTGTGTATCCTTTATAATATACATAATTTATTACATTATTACATGTTTAACAGTATATACATGTAATAAACAAACCTTTATTATGGATACATGCAAATTTTTTTAAAACTAAAAGGGTGTTCGGCCACCAACATCTCTTACTTGGGCTATTAGAGCAGTCTCCGAACTTACCTTGTTTCTGTGCTTGTCTGTTTTTAATCTATTCTCTAAACAGTAACTAATCTTTTAAAAGAGTCAATTAAGAATAATGTCATTCTCTGTTAAAAGTCTTTAACAGTTTCTCTTTGCACTCAGCATAAAATACATATTCTTTAACATACTCTAGAAGGCTCTCCGTTCTTCTTCAACCTCACCTCTTCCCATCATCCCTCTTTCACGAGGCTTCTGCCACACTGGCCTTCTCGTTTCCTTGCAGGCCGAGTGCCTTCCTGACACAGGACTTTTGCACCTACTAACCTCGGCCTGGAATACTCTTTCCCATCCTTTAGGTTTCAGCTTATGCATCATCTCTATGTATTTAAATTAGGTCTACCTTTGGATTCCATCAGATTTGAAGGAGCCTGGCTCCTTCAAAGCACTTACTGAAATCTGTAATTGCTTCACATATTTCGATGTTTACTCGACTATGGTCTCATACAACACTTAAGCTCCATTAGTGTCTTAGACATCATTGTTTCCCCAGCACCTGGTAAAGGGTCTGGCATAGAGTCGACTCAATCATTTATTGAAAGAATGAATGAAACCAAACTCCAAAATACTGATTTCATAATGTTAGAACAGATATACCAAACAAAAGTATTCCATTCTAAAAGTTTATCTACAAATCAAGTCTAGAGTATCCTTTCTTTCCTTGGGGGGAAGATAAAAGGTCTAGAGCACTGGCATTCACTACCATAACAGACAACCCCCCTCAGCAATGGAGAATCACTGCAGTTATTAATGGAAGTGTACTGACCCAAGAACCAGCACCTAGCACGGTGCATGGCCCATGGTAGATGCTTAACACATTTCCGTTTAATGAAGCACCAGCACAGAACAAACAGTCCAAGCTTCCTAAACACCTGGCCTGTGAAATCATGTATAAGTCAGTTAACTTCCTGAATTTCAGCATCTCTGTTTATAAATTAAAATGCATAAATAAGCATGAAATAATGCTTATTTCATGTCTTACTGCTGTGGAGACTCAGAACAAACATGGAAGTGTTTTGCATACTATAAAAGCCCTATGCAAATACCATTTGGATTTTTTTTGGTTTTTGTTACCTGGAATGAGTGAACAAAGTTAAGGACTTGTAGAGACAGTTTTCTACTGGAATGTAAGAGGTTCTGAAGGCTGAAAAAGAGGGGAAAAGTTTAAAAAAAATATGACAAGAACTAATATCTCACAAGAGTTTAATTTTAACAATTTAAACACATTTATATATGTATATACATCTTGGTTAATTACATACAAATTTTTTAAAAACAATTTCAATGGTTCCCGTTAATGAAATTTCTGCTTCTTTTAATAATACAGAGTAACAGTGCATAAAAAGACCATTTTGAAATAAAACATCATGCATAACCAAAAGTGGAAAATTATTGTTGAAAGTTTAAGCTACTACCAAATATAAATGTTAAATACAAGAAAACTTCTAAAATAAAAATTTAGGTACAGGGCTTCCCTGGTGGCGCAGTGGTTAGGAGTCCGCCTGCCGATGCAGGGGACACGGGTTCATGCCCCGGTCTGGGAAGATCCCACATGCTGTGGAGCAGCTAGGCCCATGAGCCATGGCCGCTGAGCCTGCGCATCCAGAGCCTGTGCTCCGCAACGAGAGAGGCCACAACAGTGAGAGGCCCACGTACCGCAAAAAAAAAAAAAAAAAAAAAAATTTAGGTACACATTTTTCAAATATGTAAATTGCTAACAATTAATTATAGTGGCAATCATTAAAACTATATAGTATTTCTTTTTTTATTCATGTATGCTATTTTATTTTCAGGATAGCTATTAAAATTATTTGTCAGTTAAGTACTTTTAATTTTCTGATATAAGCTACATTGAGCCAATTAAATTAATTATTTATTATCCAACTTTGTTTTCCTAAATAAAGATGTCAAGATCTGTGGATATCATCTCTACAAGCCACCCACCATGACAATCAGATTCAATGATATTCTTTTTGGCTAAACCAGACAGTCTCAGAACCTTTACAACGCTGACTCTAAGCAGCCATTCCCAATGGATCAGAGTTGGCATATGAGATAAAACCTACATGTCATTTCTGATAATATGTGCTCATTTTAGAAAATGTGGAAACTGAAGAAAATTTAGAAAGTCAGCCATAATTCCATTATTGGAGATAATCACTATTAACATAACTTGAGTGTATGTTAAGAAAGAGAATTTCTATTGATATTTACATATTAAAAAAAACTAGGTTCAGGGCTTCCCTGGTGGCGCAGTGGTTGAGAGTCTGCCTGCCGTTGCACGGGACATGGGTTCGTGCCCCGGTCCGGGAAGATCCCACATGCCGCGGAGCGGCTGGGCCCATGAGCCATGGCCGCTGGGCCTGCGCATCTGGAGACTGTGCTCCGCAACGGGAGAGGCCACAACAGTGAGAGGCCCGCGTAACGCAAAAAAAAAAAACTAGGTTCATACAGTCATATAAGCATGCCCATTCTAACTGTACTCTTGCCCAATCTGGGTAACTAAGTAAATATAATTAACCAAAACATGTGTCCAAAAGACTTGCATGTGCCTAATTTCTGAGACACTGAACTTTAATTTTTTTTTTTTTTTGCGGTACGCGGGCCTCTCACTGTTGTGGCCTCTCCCGTTGCGGAGCAACAGGCTCCGGACGCGCAGGCTCAGTGGCCATGGCTCACGGGCCCAGCCGCTCCGCGGCATGTGGGATCCTCCCACACCGGGGCACGAACCCGTGTCCCCTGCATCGGCAGGCGGACTCTCAACCACTGCGCCACCAGGGAAGCCCTGAACTTTAATTTTAAATTACATAGCAAACCCTTAAACTAGCCATTTTTATTCAATCAACAAATAAACACAAGGCAAGTACTATGATCATGTGTGAAATAAGACAATGTATGACATAGCAACTAATACTGAGAGCTTAAGAAGTCTCAGATGAAAAGATGACAACAAACATAAACCCTCACCTCTCTCTTCTGCAAAGGCCATGTGTAGCAATTTTTCTGCACACTTTCTGGTTTAATTCAGAACTAAACAGTGGAATTCCAAAGCACAGCTCGAGAGGAACCCAATCTGCCTCTGTTGTGGCAACTACAAAAGGATATATAAAGTTATTAATCATATATATATTTATATATATTATGACCAACCAGGGTTTCTTAACTGAGCTCCAGAGATTTTCATAGATTCTTCCCACCCCCCACTGACATCCACCAAAGGGCTTAGCAGGGGAGAAGACTCAGAGAGGGGATCAGTGGATCTCTGAAACAGGAAAGAATGTTTTTTGAGTATGTACATGCTTCTGGGAAGAAGGCCTACAGCTTTCAACAGATGCTCAAAGTGGTCTTTTACCAAAAAAAAAAAAAAAAAAAAAAAAAAAAAAGTAGTGCAGGACATCTACAAGATGAGAGAATCAACACAGGAAAAATAAAACATTTTTATTCTCAGATCATAGTTTTATAATATTTTAACTAACTTTATTATTCTAAATATATAAAATTCTTTCCTAGAAAATACTTTTGAAAAAGTCCATTATAATAAGAGCAGACAAACGATATCCAAGTGACTTAACAAAAGAGTCAAACCTCAGAAATTAGTCCAAGATTGCAAATAATTTTTAAAGCCTTACCAGAGTTTTGCTTTGCGGCTGAATCTATAGTTGCTTCCTCAATGACCATTTCAAATGACTCTGTACTCCCATTTACATCTGAGCCAGAAGCCAAATCAGGTTCTCCTTATAATTAAAGGGCATACACAATATTAGGATTCTAGTAGTTGGCACAGGTTGTCAATAAGTCAGTCCTAACATAAAAGAAGACTTCAGGCAACAGAAATGACAACGGAAAACAATGAACAGTCTTTAGCCTAAAGCAGTAGTTCTTAAAATGTTCTTAAAGAAACATTTAGCAATGTTCGAAGACATGGTTTGGTTGCCATGAATGGGGACAGGGATGCTACTGATGTCTAGAGATCCTAAACATCCAACAGTGCACAGGACAGCCCCCCACAACAAGGAATTATCCAGCTCCAAACATAAATAGTACTGAGCTTGTAAAGCCCTGACCTAAAAAAAAAAAGGATTAAAAAGGCAGAACACAAGTTTAGACCTTTTAGAGAATTACTAAAGTCATTTCTATCCCCATAGAAACATGCAGTCTGATTACATCATTCCTTCTCAAAATATTTTTTTTTGACTCCCTGTATCTTTCAGCATGAAAGATCCTCCAAGATCTTCTAGATCTCATTTATTACTTCTCTACTCTCATCTACTACTGCCCAACAAACTCTTTCTTTCAGCCAAGATGAGCTACTCTATTGCCTGGTTCCCTCTGCCTAAAGGTTGCTACCCTCTAAATAAACAACAATCATCTGTGTGTAGCGAACTCCTCACTTTTCAAAATTTAGTTCAAACTTTACCTTCTCTAAGAGGCCTCTCTGATAGCTCAACTGGGCTGGGATATGCCTTCTCTGTCCTACTTTAGCACTTCAAGAAGCAGACCCCCGTATCTCAGTCTTTTAACACTACACAGTAGGCTGATTCACTTGCTTGTCTCTCCTTCCAGGTCTTTATTCCCTAGGACTTAAAACAGAAATATCTCCAACACCTAAGGAGGTATTTTGTAAATGTTTATAGAATGAATGAAATAAAACATGACAGCTACAGTAGACATTCATTGAAATGACTGCCTAACCCACAGCCCTCTTCTCTAAAAATGCTCCTGTGATACCTGGCAGTCAACTGTTGAAAGTTACCCAACTCCTCTGGCCAAAGGTAAATGGACCAGGAGTGGATACTAATTCAATCCACTGAATGGCTAGCAATCAATCATATTTTCTCAGGATTTCAAACTAAGAGGCTCAGCGAATATAGTCAATCAATGATAGAGACTTGAATTAAAAGGTTCCCTAGAGTCGTGGACCAGAGGTGACATCATGGCAACCAAAGCCACATACAAGCCAAAATTATGCCAGAACAGAAACAATCAGTAACTATGAGAAGGTGATTTGAAAATGAATTTTTAAATTAGAAAGAAAAAGGTATCTAAGGAAAATTAGCTGTTGTCAATATGCAGGACAGGCTGGAGACAGAAAGAAGAGAATGGGGCCAGGAAGGCTAAGCAGGAAACGGTCACAATAAAACATGTATAAAGTATCAAAACTCAGACTAGAATGGCAGTCACAGAGAATTAAAGAGAAGGGGAAAGAAATGGATATAAGAGACATTTCTAAAGACTAATTCACAGAACTTGGAAACTAACTGGGTTGAGTAGGAAAGGAGAAGGTGAGATAAAGATATGATTTTTAAGGCCTGCATAACAAGACAATGGTGCCTTGATAGAAAGAGGAAAGCTGAAAGGGAAAAACTACTCATTCTAGTTTGAAAACAATTTTACAAAGAGACTAAAGTTTTGAAACCATCACCCCATACAGGAACTTAATTTAAAGCCTATAAACATAAATACGACAGTAAAGGGCTAAAACCCAATAACCATTCTGTATTCCAACCCCAGGTCATCACTTCTTTACTTATGCTCTTAGTATTTTCTCCATTTGAACAACTGATATTTGTCCCAATGATGTCACAGAATATTTTCTCATCTTTCAGTGGAAAAACATTAAGTATTAAATAAGTCAACATCCCCACAAAGGTACCCATGCTTTTTAAATATTAAGCTTGTGATAAACTCAGTACCAATTATCTTAGTTCAAAGAACCCAGCTAGTAGCTAACCTCTCTCATCAGAAGCATCACTGAGTTTTCTGTTTGCAAGTTGGCTAGAAGCATTCAACATGGTGACATATCCACAAAAATGCTGCAAGTCCACTTTGTTCCTTAACATCTGCAATGCTTTATGAACACCCATATTGACATGCGTAAACTCTAAGAACAAAGAGTTGACATCACATTATAAGTAAATAGTTTTACAACAAAACACCAAAAACTTAAATATACTTTCCTTTTATTAAACAATTCTTAGAACTACTTTTATATTTTATCAAGATTGATTCCAATGAAGGAGTATCTCTGGATGAAAAAGGATGCTGTACACATACAACATATTTACAGACTTCAGAAGGCAACTGATGTAGCAAAACAACTGACCTGCTAAGTAATCAAATAGGGCCAGTCAGTGGCAAATTCTCTAGGCTTCTCTTTGTAGTTCTATTCTGCCTCAAATACTTACTTAGTGGGTTTCTACCAGGAAATGCATTAAATACACATTTTTTTTAATTTAAGAAAAGTAAAAAGTATTCTTATTGAAACTAAAGCTAACTAAGTACTTGAAATTATATCCCTAATAAATTATTTAAATATCAGCTCATTCTCACAAATATGTGAACTTACAAAAGAGAAAGATGCTCTATAACCAAATATGAATATTCCTCTTTTTTAGAATTCGCACAGTAATCTCCAAAGGCAAGAGATTTCTTAATCAGTTCTTGAGATTTTGTGATTTTTAAGATCCTGCTGTCACTATCCTGTATCTTCTGGTGAACAATAAATTTTTCCATAGAATTTATAAAGTATCAGAGAATTAACTAGTGAAGTTTAGTTGCAGAGAAATACTTATTTCTGAATAGGGGCTATTTTTTGGAAGAGAAAACTCTCTTCTTCAAATTTTGTACACATTTATTCACAACAGCCAAAAGAGAGCATTTAATTTCAAATGTGAGCCTTTTGCAGCCTAGCCATGTGGAAAAGAAAAAATACTTATAAAAATCTTCTTCCAAAAAAAAAAAAAAAAAATCTTCTTCCTTTTCCCTGCTTTGGGCAAGGAGGGGCATTGGTGACTAACATTTTAGAAGAAAAGTTCTTATATGAATTAAGTTAAATTACTTGAACGATTCCCTTCTCTCTAAAATTCCAAGCAATATTCTAAGAACAAGAAAAATAGATTAGAGAATGAAAGTTTTGCATGGAGCAGGAAACATAAGTGCTATATAAATATACGTAAGTTTTAATCAGAGAGTATTTTTCTTTTGAATATACATACTTTCTTAATATTCAAAAGAGGAAAGGTGTATTTAAACAAAAGGAAGAATGATTTTGCGTTTATAGAAATTCTCCAGGCATCTTTCATCAAATGTATTGTAGCTCACAATTCTAAAAAGAGATAACATTAAACAGGCTTTTCACCCTTGATTCGAACCCGCTAAATTTAGCTCAGACTTTGCTATTCACTCAAGTCCTCTCTAATAGGAAAAATAAAATGTAAAAAAATTTTAATTAATTAATTAAAAAGTAAATTAGTGTTTTCTCATTTTCTCTACACAATGACTCTAGATTTGGGGCTTCTAATACTATAGCACAAACTTAAATCAAAACACACTGACCATTAGTAAAAGTTTTTTCAAAAAAACTTGTTACTGTAAAAAAAAAATGCTGAAACAAGAAATACATGCAAGTTCTCTGTAAACTGTAAGTTAGTATACAAATGTTCATTAGTGTCCATAAAAGCTCCTGGAAAAAACCAGTATGTAACACTGGGGGGAAAAAAAATCAACTTTCTAAGCGTAAAATCTTCCCTATGACTTGTCTTCTCCCCCAACCTCCAAATAAATAAACAATAAATGGAAACTAAAAGGCCAAACATACAGAAAACCTAGTCTTCCATCTACGTAGCTATACCTACTTAGTCTCTTCATCTCCAAGACAGACTAGTATTCCTTCTAGGCCTAGGTCCTAAATGAGTCTTATTCTATTAGTTCTTTGTAGGAACAGGCACATTACAGAAAACTACCTTTTGCCAATACTCTTTAAAAGCAGAATAGTTTTAAGACCCTAGAACTTAAAAATCTTAAGAATTTACTTCCTGCTATGTTTCCACCAAATTGTGGACAAGATTAATCATAAAGAAGTCAAATGGATACAACTCAAAATTCAGGTACCTCCTCGTAGTTCTGTCTCATCAAATGGGAAAGGTATGTGGACAGTTTCTCCTATCCCATGCAAACCATGTCCCTAAACACGAAAAAACACAAGTTGAAAGGTATATGCGAAACCTGTATTTCCAATAGTAGACACACAAACGATAAACAAGACTGTGCCTCGTGATGGTGTATTCCACATTAATACTCCATCAAAATGCTCTCAACAATTTTCTATTTTTCTCCAGCAAGTAAAGACAATCTGAAGTCTATATTAACCTATTAAGGCAATGTGTATCAAATTGAGTGTATGGGCTAATGAAAAAACAGGTAAATCTGGTGTCAGCCAAGTGAAGCCTTAATGAGATCAAGTGCACTCACACAAGGGTCAGCTGCAGCGCTGAGAGAGAAAAGTGGTGGAGGATCCCCATGATAACCTGGCATGCCATGGATTAGGAATGTAAATCTCAAAACCCTGCACTGAATGACACATACTGAAAATTACTTGCTGCAACATCATAATTATATACGATTGGAAACAACCAAAATGCCTGTCAGTAGGGGACTGATTAAATAAATTAATGTATGTATTTTCAATGCAGCTGCAAAAAAGAGCAAGCTCTCTACAAAGTGAAATGGAAAGTTCCAACTGCTAAGTGGAAAAAGCATGGGGCATCTCAGTGTGTAACCGCTTGCACATGCATAAAGAAATTCTAGGGGCTTCCCTGGTGGCACAGTGGTTGAGAGTCCGCCTGCAGATTTGTGGGCCATTCCGGGAAGATCCCACATGCCGCGGAGCGGCTGGGCCCGTGAGCCATGGCCGCTGAGCCTGCACGTCCGGAGCCTGTGCTCCGCAACGGGAGAGGCCACAACAGTAAGAGGCCCGCATACCACACACACACACACACACAAAAAGAAATTCTAGAAGGGTACAGCAAAAACTAATGCGGTTGTCTGATTTGGAGGAGAGTTAGGGAGTGGGCACTGGGTAGAGTGTTAGAAGGGCAGTGATACTTTTCTCTGTGCATCTTTTAATAGTGTTTTATTTTTGAATCATGTGAATTTACTATCAAAAGTTAAATTGAAAGAAATCTATGAGTCTAACCACGCCAGTCCCACATTACAAATAATAATTTACTTTCACCCATCACACTCAACTAATGTTGTTCATTTAAATTTTGTTAGTCTTTCATATTTAATTCCTAAATTCACTTTGGCTTTGCAGTTGTGTAAAAATGATAAGCATGAGGAATTTATGTTTACATGTATTTCAAATCGTTATAATAGAAAATTTAACACTGGGGATCTATACATTTTTTCCCTTTAAAAGAGACCCATACCTTATTCAAATTCAAGATACCGTGACATAAAAGAAAAAAAATAATTTCAGGGAAAAAAATCACATTCATTTATTTGGTTCATATAACAACTTGAATATATTTCTGACATCTTGCTTCTATTCCACTGATACATTTATGATTTCAACCCTAAACAAGATGGCTATTATAAAAGCATGGTTTTAATCAAAATCTTAATTTTGTTGTGTTTTAAGTTCCAGCAAGGTGAATTTTTCCATAAAAATTAATAAAAGAGGCATTCTTTTTTAGCAAAGGCAGAACTCCTTAACGACACTTTAAAACTCCTCTTACTCTTCTCCCACCACCACAGCGAACATTTTTTGAGATCTTCCGACGTGCTAAACAATGGTCTAAAGCATTTTTACGTAGATCATCCATTTCAGTCATTTTTCAACAATCGTATAAAGATAAGAACTGTTACCATCTCCGATTTGCAGGTGAAGTCACTGAAGTTCAAGGAGGTTATTTAACTTGCCCAACATTGCCAATAAGTGATGGAATCAAGATGTGAATTCAGGCAGACTGACCCTTCAGTCCATGTCTAACCCACTCTACTGTGTATCTCCCCTCATCCCTACTTCATGTCTGCCCTGGCTGGCTAATGCATCATCTCACGGTTTCTACTACCATCCACATGCTGATGCTGACACTCAAGTCAATCTCTCCTGTTCAAGCTCTCATTTGAATTTCAGAATAATTTCAATTACCTCCTAAATATCTCCACCACCCAAATGTCCCACAGGCCCAAAACACACCACCTCATCTGCCCCCATAAACTGGCTCTGTGTGATATCATCATTCTTCCACTTTCAAAAGCCAAGTACCTCAGGAATCATTCTTCTTCTTCCCACAGCCATCTCAGACATCTGATCAATTCTATTTATTTTATATTTGTAATAATTCTTCCTTTTCATTCTTATTACCACTTCCGTGACCTAGGCTGTCCTCATCTCTTATCTGGTCTCCAACACTGAATCCTAATCCTGTCTTCTCCCACCCAGCCATTCTCAACAGTCTTCAGGCTGATCTTCCAAATCAAAACTGACCATGTTTATCCCCTGCTCAGCACCCTTTACTGGCTGCCATCAATCTAAAGGGGAAAGTCTAAGCACTACATTGGGACAGTTAAGGTCCACTGCCCTCCAGGGCCTGCCTACTTCTCCAGACTCATCTCTGACCACCATCCCATCATACTTCAGCTCACCCCTCAAAATTACATAACAGCTTACAGGCCCTAGCACATGCTCCCACTTCGTATTCCTATTCATTTATTCAACAAACACTCACTGAGCAACCTCTACGAGTCAGGCACTATTTTTGGGCACCAGGGAAATAGTTATGAAGAAAAAGAAAAAAAATCTCTACCCAGAGATTTATTCATGCTGACCCCTCTGCCTGGCCTCGCTCTCCTCTAAATGAGCCTTTTCTATTTAGCCTGGGTCTCATTTTCTCTCAGGAGCTTTCCCTAAGCCTTTGTCCTTGTTCCAAGGCTAGAAAGATACTTCTCTTTAATGCTTGCACTGTGTAACTCTCTTTAGCGCTCAGCAAAAAAATGGAAGTGACTGCTTATGCAACTTTTCCCACCAGACTTTAAGTTTCTTGAAGACAGGGACATCTTATTTGTATATGCACATTAATTAGTACAGAATTACTAATTCTGTAAGGCAAGTACAATTGTTAGTTCAATGAATTAATGAAATCTTTACAAAGAGCCTATTACATACCAGAAAGTGTGCTACACACTTCATACACACCTTCTCATTTCATTCTCTCAACAATCCTAAGGCTAAAAATGCTTACCTTGGCATTAGCTGTCACTATCATTTTTTGTTGTTACACAGTAGATATTACCACCTCCATTTTGCAGATGGGAAACTAAGTATAAGAGGAGTATCTCTAAAATGTTACACACCACTTCACACCTGCTGGGGTGGCTATAATAAAATAATCAGATAATACCAAGTGCTGGAAGGACTGTAAAATGGTGCAGTTCCTTAAATAGTTAAACAGAGTTACCATATGACTCAGCATTTCCACTCCTAGGGATACACTCAAAAGTAATGACAACATGTCCACACAAAAACCTGTACATAAATGTTTATAACAGTGATTATTATTATTTGTAATAGCCAAAAGGTAGAAGCAATCAACTGATGAACAGATAAACAAAATGCACTTCGTCGTACAAGGGGATATTATTTGGCCATAAAAAGGAATGCAGTACTCACGCTACATGATGAACCTTGACAACAGGAAAGAAGCCAGTCACAAAAGACTACATATTATATGATTCCATGTATCTGAAATGCCCCAAGCAGGCATTCTAGGGAGACAGCAAGTACATTAGTCTTGCTGGGGCAGTGGGGGTGGGGGTGGGGGGTGGGGGTGTGTGAAAGTGGAATAGGGGAGTGAGAACTAAAGGTCCAGGAAAATGTTGTAAAATTGAGTGTGGTGCTGACTGTAGACATCTGTGAATACTCTAAAACCACTGAATCACTGAATTCAATTGGGGAATATGATATGTGAACTGCATCTCTATTCTAAGGCTACTATTAAAAAAAAATAGGGCCACACAGGTAGCAAAAGATGAGGCTGAAACTCAAGGTTGGGTCTAACTTCAAAGCCTTTGCTGTTTCCACCACTCCCAAGCTGCTAGACAAAGGCCAGGACTAAAACGCAGATCTCTGTTTCCTTACATTTCAGTTTTACAAATGTCAAATTACTGATGTCTGATTGCGACTCAGCAGAAAGCTAGACAAATTATGATCTTTAAAATAAAAATCCCAAACTGACTGTTTCAAATAAGGTAACTGTACCTGAATCAAAACCGCCGAATGTGTTAGGGCATCGTTCAACATCGTGAGCACATTTGATGTAGGAACAACCCCAGGATCATGACCCCAAGAAGTTATTAGTAATCGATCATAACCCTATGGGAAAGAAATAAATAAAACACAGCATAGTATTTAGAAACAAACAAAAAAAAATTAAGAAAGTTATCTATAATACTGCTTACCAGTTTCTATCCTCCTTAAAAATGATTTTTAAAAAAACCTCATTCAACATACCTGGAATATATCTGGCAGTTTTCGAAGTCTTGTACCTTTGGACAGCAAAAGAGACGGTGGTCCTTGCCTGGTGATGTGGTAAATGTACAGTTTAAACCAGACAGAACTGACTTCTGGGATAGCTGGTCCAATATGCTAAAATCATAAAACAGGTAAGAAAAAGTTGTAAATACTTATCTAAAGAAGCCAAATTTCACAAATGACCAAGTATATTCTTAAAGCTAATGCCTCATGTAAGTGTTAACTGCTATTATCCTCATGAAGATAAATTTTAAAGGATCCATTCAAACAGTTTCAAACTTACACTGGAATTGAGAAAGCATGGCTTATCACTGCAATTAAGAGAATGGACTCAGGCCAGTAGACGGCCTAAGTCTGAATCTTGGCTTCATCCCCTCAGCCCTATCACCTAAGGTTACTTAAGCGCTCTTGTGCCTCATTTTGCTCATCTGTAAGATGGCATAAAAATAATTAAAAAAAACCTTATCTCTTAAGGACATTGTTAAAGGTTTAAAATAGTACCTGGCAGCACATAACAAGCTCTATATCAAAGTGTTAGTTATTACAATCATTAATAATTTTTCTCAAAAGGGACTATGTATCCTTCCATCCATCTTACCATTCATCCATTCATTCAGTTCATGGATTCCTACCATGACCAGAGGCTGTGTTAAAGAACAGAAGGAAGTGTGTGTGTGTGTGTGTGTGTGTGTGTGTGTGTGCGCACGTGCGCGCGCGTGTTTGGGGGTGGGCCGCAAATCTACAATCACTCCTGCTTAACAGAGGACAAAACTGGGGTAAGGGGGGAGTGGGCACACTGAGGCAGCTAGATCAGCACAGGCAACAAAATCATCCTGGTACAAGAATCCCTTCCTTTCTTCTACACCATTAAACCTAGCACATCTAGGAAACCAGGAAGGATGTAGCACTGAAGAACAGAGCACAAAGCTCACTCTTTGAAAATGGTACATGTCACAGTGGCCTTGCTAAGTATACAAACAAATGCAACTGATCAATTTTTAAAAAGTAAAAGACCAGCAATCATTTTCACGATTTTACAGATTAAACTAGAGTTCTAGCTTTCAAGCATCATCTTTTCTTTTCAGCTTATTTAGCATCACAGCCCCACTTCCAAAATATTTCATTTTTCCTAATTAAATTTATCTTATCCCTCAAGGTAATCCAGGTTTCCTTCTCAGAGCAGCCAAAAACATTTTCTTTAAAATCCTGCATTCAAGAAGAAAATTTTAACTGAATGTGTCACTAGTTACTAGATAATACATATATAAAAAGTACCAATTATACCTCACAAACTGAACATAACATCTTACAACAGCAAAAAATACAAAACTGCTTTCTGAGTTGATGATGTTAATATCTGGTTATCTACAAATTGAGAATTAATACAATAAGACTGATAAACCTCTCCTTCAAGTCGCCATGAGGAAGGATGAAATGGCAGCAGAGTGAGCTTCCCAGTGAGTCTTTACCTGAGGGGTGCAGCTGCTGACAGGCCGGATTTCATTGGTGAGAGGAGCCATGGAAACAAGCAGTGTGTAATTTTTGTTTAGAACTCTGCTGCAAGTTGCAGGGTCCAACCCAAGAAGGCTTTCACAGCGCAAGAGATCCAGAGGAAAACCTGAATTATGATCAACCACATACATAGAATGAAAGACTGACAATGTGAAAAAAAAGAGTCTAAGATGAAACACTGATACCTGCCTTGAGATTTAAATTTTTTTAATAAGGTAGAATATCTCTATTAAAAAGCACTTTAGGGCTTCCCTGGTGGCGCAGTGGTTGAGAGTCCGCCTGCCGATGAAGGGGACACGGGTTCGTGCCCCGGTCTGGGAGGATCCCACATGCCGTGGAGCAGCTGGGCCCGTGGGCCATGGCCGCTGAGCCTGCGTGTCCGGAGCCTGTGCTCCGCGGCGGGAGAAGCCGCAGCAGTGAGAGGCCCGCGTACCGGGAAAAAATAAATAAATAAATAAATAAAAATTAAAAAATAAATAAAGCACTTTATTTCCTAGGAGACCAATAAGACTCTTTAAGACTTAAAGCTGAAAGTCTTTATTCTACTGGTGTTTCTTCAGGCTAACCTTATACTTTAAAAATATGTTTGCTTTATCTTACTTCCTCTCCATCATGGCAGTGGCATCTTATGAAAGCCTAAGTGCCATGGGAAAGCTGTATCCTTCCCTCCCCCAGTTTTCAATCTCTATAAAAACTTTGCAGCCAAGTTCTGAATTGACCAGAAGGGCAAGAATTCCTCATTTAGAAACATGTGCCTAAACTGTAGTCCATAAAGCAGGAACTCACTTAGCATGCAACTGATTTTAAGTGTTCCCATTCTTAATCCTTCTGGAAAATACCAGTCCTACTGCTCTCTAAAAAGATAAAGGGAATTTGGAGGGTCTGTCTGTGTCTGGCCTCTCACAGATAAACAAGGGGAGTGCCTGTGATCTTAACTAAGTTATATGAGAAAGGGTGGGTCATTGCAGTAAGCCCTTTTCTGAAACACGAAAGGGTTAGAAGCTTCAGGCAAAACTCAACATTGTCAATGCCAAGTATAGAAAATACTTAATGAATACTAGGATATGGAAGGAAGTCTAAAGAGTTGATGGTGGTTAAAACAAAGTTTTTACAACTGTGATTGCTTTTCTACAGATGAGGTTTAATTTCTAAACACTTCATAGTACTAGACTGCCAAATTACAAATAGTGGCTTTAAGGTCTCACTTGTACTGATCCTAGGGAAAAGAGATCTTTTTTAAAGACAAAGATACCTGGAAAAAATAAATTATGCTTATAAATAATGAAAAAAAGTTAGACCACACATTGTTTCTGTTTTTTAAGCAGTGCCTCATGCTGTCTAAAACCAAAAGATTACTAAGAAACTAGTCTTTTTCACACATATCAGAGGTTTGCTTCTATGACAGTATCAGAAGACTTTTTGCTTTACAGTGAATACCAAGTACTACATGATACACCCAAACTACAAATTATTAGTGACATTAAAAAAAAAAATTCTTGCTACTCAAAACAAGATGCTTAAACACCAATACTACAGAATTTCTTGTTTAAAAAGGAGATTATCACTCCTGGCACCTACAGAAAGTTACCTTTCTCAACATGGAGAATATTAAGCCCTAATGCCCTAAAAAGTTATTCTTTATCTGGAACGAATGACCTTCTTTTCTATGAATCTAGAATGGTACTAGTTATACGCCATTATAAGAAAAATTGAGAAACATCACTTAAATCATCTTCTGTGTTCTGTGGTTCTAATGAGGAGCCCCAGTTAAGAAAGGCTGGTTAAAAGAATGAAACTTCATAAACAATTGCTCATTTGGTCTCATGGGGAGGGAGGAGTTAATCACATTTTAACTTTGGAGCCATCAATTATTCTAAGCTCCAGAAATAGTCAACTATTAAATATACCTTAAAGGTTAGAATTATACTTTACTTTCACACAGGATAGGTTTAGGTTTACCATTTAACTTAGTTGATGATACACAGACTATTCATGGTGAAAAACAAAGTTTAGCCCAATCTATTAAACACGAATTGCTGATGAATAAATCAATAAAAACCTTAGTGTTCAAGAGAAGATGATGTAAGGAACAGAGCAAAGGAAAAAAATTCAAGAGACATGGATTCAAGTCCCCGCTCTTCCATTTACTAACTATATGGGTTTTAATGACTAAATGGGCAGGAGATTTAACCAAGATAAGCTTCAATTTCTTTACCTATAAATTGAGTTACCCCTGGCTGGTCACTAGCACTAATATTCTTGGACTCTATGATTGGCAGTAAAAGATGGCTATAACAGAATAGTTCAAATATTCTAACCCATTATCTCGATAAGTCACTAAAAAGTCCCAGAAATTCCAGGATTTGTACATCCAGAGACATATTTAAGACTGTGCCACCACTCACTGTTAGGTTACAATATCTAATATTTGGTAACCAAAAAATGGTTACTATTAACAAATGCTTATCAATAAGTGCTTCAGACTCTTGGTGTTTGGTGATTTAATATTCTCAGTTTCAACTGTTTATGAATAACCTCAGAAAGAGCTCCAGCATGGAAGCATTTGTAATACTGCTAATGCACAACACTGAACCAAACACCCCAAGGCTGAAGAAGTGAGTCACTAGGTACTAAGTGTGTCTAACCTCACTCAGCTAAATTACCCAGCATCTTTGTCCTCTCCTCTGCAACAACTCTTGTAAAGTGACAAGTGATTCTGCCCTAAATTTTTTTAGTTGAGCTGAAAAGAAAGCCAGATGCTGATGAAAGCAGTAGAACGAAAATGGATATGACTAAGAAAAAGATGGCTCTTGGCCAGAAAATAGAACTTTTAGGTAAATGAAAGAATAAGTGAAATTAAATGTGATACTGGTGCTAAGAATTCAGTGTCCCAAAATGCAACTCCTGTGAATGTCCAAAGACTTCACAATGTAATTACATTCACAGTGTAATGCTCTTACACTGGTGCCCAAGCTGTTGCATCTTTTTAAAAACACACATTCCTGGGTACCATTCCACAATTTAGGAGCTAATACCATCAGTTCAACTAAAGTTCGGGAATCCCTTTCTACCACGAAACTGAGAGAGCACACTAGGGCAAGAACCACATTAGAGTTCATCAATCGATTAAAACTGCTTCCATTTCTTTCTTTAACTCTTTTAAATGAGGTTATCTGTTCCCTTTTTTATTCTTTAAAGTAAAATCCTTTAGTAAATATTATAGCAGCATTTGAATAGGAAGACCCTGTTTATTATCTTTATATAACGAATCTTTCATTCTTGATATTTCATGCTTCCTAAATAAATTTTGGCATTTGTCCATCTCTCAAAACAAATGCCTATTCTATATCCCATAAGCTACTTAAACAAATTAACACTCCAACTCTTTTTGTAGGTAACTAAACAAATTTAGATACTACAAAAGTCAGTGGCACATAAGAGGAGAAACAGTAAAACAAGGTAAGGAACAGCTGACGAGTAAAGAAATTCACAGAACGAGCCAACAGTTATAAATTCAATGTGCTATCTACACAAAATGTTTTAAATAAGTGATGATTAAATAAGTGAGCATGACCTGTTTAATTTCTTAGAAAGAAGTTCCACAGGATCATGTCTTCAAAATCAAGTATTTTTATCATACCATAATTGGGTTGGTCTGGCAGTGCAGTTTGTGCAACTAGATCTTTATTATGACGCAGAAACAATATTGTGTTTCTCAGAGTGAGTGCATGATCAAAGTATCTCTGTGCTTCTCCTTCACCAGTGCTCTGAACCTAAACCAAGAGAAAACAAATTTTGCAACAAAAACCACTCTCATGCCATTCATTCTCGTATATAACCATACAGTAGAGATATTAAGATATTTAAAATCAATAAATCAAAAATTTGCCCAGGCGATTTTGAAACAAATGTTAACCCCAATCGGGGTTGGGCTTCCATGTGCCTATACCTTTGAAGATGACAGAAATTACCCCAGCAAGTAAAACCAACAACTTCAGCAACGAAGTAATGCTGAATTGTACCATTATACGTTGTATGTTCCATATATGATTCAAATAAGGTGCTTTAAAAACTCCAAGATCTATATATTCTGTTTCATCCAGAAAAGTACTCTAATCCATGGTCACCAATTATGCCACTATCTTATCACCCTGTTCACAACTTTGCAAGGAACAATGGCATACGTGATTCAACATAGCTGTTCAACATTGCTGAACATACAGCTTAAAATCACTCAACAAGGATTCACTGAGTCCCTATTATGTGCTATGACCTCTCTAGGATGTAAGGAGAGAGTGGTGGACAAAACTCCTGCCTTCACTGGGTTTACATGTGTGCTCTTCTGACACTGAGTCAGTCACCTGTTTAATATGTAAAAACATACACATTCCAGAAACAACACAAAAAACAGAAGGAAAGGTCTACAGGGGGAAATAACGAAATTAGACTTGCATGAAATTAATAAGATCAACTGATTAATCAAGATGAAGCTTAAAAAATAGCTAAGAAACTATTTTTAAAAACTAAACTTCAGGGCTTCCCTGGTGGCGCAGTGGTTGAGAGTCCGCCTGCTGATGTAGGGGACACAGGTTCGTGCCCCGGTCCGGGATGATCCCACATGCCGCGGAGCGGCTGGGCCCGTGAGCCATGGCCGCTGAGCCTGCGCATCCGGAGCCTGTGCTCCACAACGGGAGAGGCCACAACAGTGAGAGGCCTGCGTACCGCAAAAACAAACAAACAAAAAACTAAACTAAACTTCAGACTAAAGGGCTTTCCCAAGAATGACTATGTGGTAAAAAAGAATACAGATATATAAAGTGTAAAATGGATCTTCCAATTTGCTATACATGATAAAACACTAGTTGAGGTGAGAAAAATAAAAATCAGGAAAACACGTTAAAATGTGCTAAATATAAAAAATTTACTGGCAAAAGATGATACACAATAAGATATAGGGTTAAACAAGATATTAAAAGTATTGAGGAAATAATAAAAATATAAAGATAAAAGTTAAAGAGACAAATTAATAACAAGGATCATCTCAGGCACTAAAAAAGTAAAAATCCTATGGAGAAGGGGGAGTGGAAAAAAATGTTATGGTAAGTCTTTTTTCTGAGATGTAAAGGAAGTATAAAATCATAAAAAATTCTCTAAACATACATGAGTTCATCACTAAAGCACAAAAGTTACCAAAATTATTAGTCAAAGAATAGATTAGGCACACAAACTGCTTGCATAAACAAGTGCAGAGGGCAGAATAAAATATCCAGGGAATGAAAAACACCAAAAGGGCAATCAAGATTTAGAGCTAAGGAAAACTAGGTTGTATTCATGAGGAAAAAGACAGTTAAGAACAAATATGGCTGAAGTCTTCAAGATGCTAAAAGCGGTAGTGAGAGTGGACATAAACACGATACCCAGGGACAGACACTGTTCCAGATTTAAGATAAGTGGAACAAAAACTTCAAATAAAATTGCTTAAGAGTAGATCTTAGAGTCATACTGAAAAAAAAAGTTAAAGGCTACCTTAGAAAAGTGTAATTTAAAAAATTACACATAGACTTAAGATTTCTTCATTTTATCAAATTATGCTAACAGCTTAGATGAGGTAGACAAATCACTGTTTTTAAATCACAAAATTCATTCATCCGCTCAATATGTTTAAGCCTAAATGCCTGCCACGGTATTACAGTGCGAATGAGGTAGCAGTGAACAAGAACATACGAAAAATCTACATAATCAATAACTGATGTTTTATCAAGCAAGAGAAGATTCCAAATGCCTTGACATCCCATAATAAGCTATCTAGATTTACCTTTTCTAGTTCTATAAGAAAGCTGTCCAGAGACTCATCTGAGAGTTTGCCAACTTCGAACATTGTGACTGCATGGCTTTTCAAGTTCTGCAATAAAGAAACAAAAACAAAACTAAAATGTACCTTATTTGAGCCTATTATTAATAAGTTGTAGTTTTCCCTTAGATTTATATTACGCTTTCCAATACATTTAAACTTAAGGGTGGGTGAGGAGCTGATTTTTCTAATAACAAAAGTAGCCCTCACTAAAAAGTTCCGACATTCCTCTAAGGAATATAAGACAAAGGCAGCTGCATTTTTCCGGAAAAAATCTAGTACTTAAAAAAAGATATAAAAGCACTGAATTATTTTACATCTAATCTTTATTTTAAATATTTTTGTATTTAAACAAGAATCTGACTTACTGGTGAAAGGTTTCCCATCATTAAAAAGGCAGTAAGAGTTGAGTCAAACAGGAATGCAATACGCTTTGTATATCCTGTAGACAAACTCAAACTGCTTATACTGGCTGTGTCTGTTGGGGGGGAAAAAATCATAGTTTAAAAATCAAGTAAGTGAAAACTGTTCTTTGCTTATCATTTGGAATGAGAAAGTATTTCATTTCAGCTTCATTTAATAATCAGAAAGTACATAATATAGGCAACACTGTAGTCACAAGAGGTCCCAATCCTACCTATCTCCAACAGAGATAAAAAAAGTTAAAGTTCAAAAAAAAAATTTTTTTTAAAGGCACTCACTTTTGTAGTAAATATTTTGAAAACCAGTAATAAACCAAGACTTGATCACTGTCAGATCAATAAGACTATCTAGCCTAACCTCTACAGACAAGTCACCTGGCTCAGGTAACAGAGCTACTTAGGGTAGGAGCAGAAGCCCATGTTGTGTGCCCCTCTCCCCTCCCAACACAAAACCATGTGCAGCGTGCAGCCCGCTTGTCCACTATGCTTTGCCTCCCTCTGTGCTTAGCCCAAGCAATGGCCTTCCTGTACTCGCCAGCTGGCACGCTCTTATTCATTCTCAATCCAAAAATCATCTTCTCCATGAAGGCTCCTAAACCTCTCTAGGCAGAAAGAGGGCTCTTCCTCTTTGTGCTCCACAAGCACCATAATGCTTCTCACACTGTGGTGGTTTTTATGGTTATACTCTCCAGACTTAGTTTTTGGAAGGAAACTACCATATTCTTGTCAATTTTATACCCCTAAGATCTACCACAAGGTCCAACATATGGGTAAGTACTCAAAAGACTACTTTTGAATGACTGAAATCCAGAACAAACCACAAAATAATTGTAAGCCTGGAGAGTTTATGAGTGTATGTGCAGACGCATGGCTTATCTACAGACAGACTCAAACTGAGTTACTGCTAACCTGGATCTTCTTGACTATTTGTATCAGTGTCAGTAGCCGATGAAGCTTCTTGTACAGGACTCCTACTTTCCCCGCCATCCCATGATAGGAGCATCTTTTGTGGATCTAAAGTACTCCTATTAATGAAGAATACATTCACTTTTTAAAAATCATATAAATGATCATATATAAAAACAGCTACTGAAGTCAGTACTTAAATTATGAACATCCACCTAAATCCACTCTTACATTCAAGCCCCAAATTGAGACACAGTCCCAAAATACTCTGCACACACAGAAAAGGTTCTTAACTAAACCCATGGATAGGCTTCAGGAAATTTGAGAATGTTTAAAAATTATATGTAAAATATTGTATGAGTTTTTCTCTGGGGAAAGCATTTTAGTTTTCATCAAATTCTAAAAAAGATTACCACACACACGAGATTAACCACCACTAATATATATATGGTTCACCTCACTTGACAGGTTGAATAAGTAAAATTTTTGTATGTAAAGCAATGCTTTTTTCAAAAAGAAAATCTCCTACTAAATAAATGAGTTACTTTAATCTGTTTACGGATGGAACATTCTTCCACGATGAATGAAGTTGATCCAAATTTATTACTTGTCCCTTCTTATGGGCAAACCCCAATCGGCAGTACATTGACACAGCATTCTGAAAGGAATATAAAGGAAATGAACATCTGAAATAAACTAGACTTCAGAATGTTTGTAGAGAAAAAACTATTACGGACTATGCTTACAGTGAGCCTCAAACATTTTCATCCCGTAACTAGAAGAAAAAATTTTCAGTAGGCCTAGTCTTCCCCTAAAGTCTTCACATATGTAGGAGAGGGAATGCTCCCAACTGTCTGGCCTGGTCCTCCCTAGATCCATCCCCAAAGAAGCGGAAGTTGTTGCTTATCTGACTTCATTACAAGATACTGTGACTTCACTACAAGACACTGGTCAGGCTGCTTTCTTGTGGGCACAGACGTGTGAGTACAGCTTTCACTCCCTGGGATGGAATACTGGTTCAGGGTTCTTATTTTGCTCTTCTCTATCTTTGTAAGCACCCCGACTGTGCACACTTCCTCTGACAGCTAATAAGAATCTCACTGCTTCCGTTTCTCAGTATCAAGACAAAAATCTATAATCCATTCAGTATTCCTATCACAAGTGAAGAGAGTATAAAAATTACATACCTTAACCAGGGATAGGTCTATCTCAAGAACATTTGCAAGCTGGAAAATAAAATTTTTTAAATATTTTACATTCTAAGAATCATAAGCATATTACACAGTTGTAATAGACAATTTGACCATAATCAGAAAAATTTAAATTATTAATAACTGAGTCTGAATAAATTTTGTAATCAGAATTTTTTCGTTCCATATCTCTAAGACACTTAGAGGAGTACAAATCCAGGCAGTGACCATAACAACTGAATTACTTAGCCTTTAATTTCGTCTCATTCAAAATAAAAAAAAATTTCCAGATCAGTCAACTGTCTACAATGCTTTTATTATAAAGTCATATAAAGTTATTTAACCCATTCATAAGCTATTAACTAAAAAAATTTTAATATACATATGCAGGAAGTAACTTAAGAATAGTGAACTTAAGTATATTAATGGTCCAAGATCTAACCATGGGTGGACTTTGAAAATATTTTAATTATATCATTAAATAATTTTATCTACTTTACACAAACTTATTTTATAATCTTGAGGTTAAGTTTTTTCATAAGATGCTATCATACTTACCTCTGCAACATTAGTATGCTCATCTATTGAAACAAATATCTTATAGAGTAGAGTTTCAAAATAATCACCTTGCACTCGATTCATTACAAAACCTTCAAGAGGAGGAACTAAAATAAACAAAATAGACTTTTCTCAGTGACATAATTTTATAAAACAAGAAAGTTTAATTCAAACATCTAATTGAAAAGAGACCTCCAACTTAGGGACTGAATTCAGCTTTTGATTCATTTTACCAACTCCATAGCAAGTTTTCCTAAAACTCCCAAAGTAAGGTCATATGCAACGCTGTCTACACAGAGTGGACTCTTATGGCAGAGCATAAATCCTACAAAGAGTAATTTCATCCCCATGGACCTCTCAGCATTACTGAGGCAGAGAAGTGCTAGAGGCATGGATTTGGTAGAATGGCAGGGGCGCCGGTGCTGCTCCAGAATGGGGAGGCCTGCCAAGGGTGTGTTTCTGATGCATCTAGGGCAGCAGGTGGCTGGTCTAAAGCAGAGAAGCAAGAACTGCAAGTCACCATGCTACCCAAAACCAGGTGGACAGAAGGTATTGGCTCTCTGCCCTCCACATCATCCCTGCTCCATCCTGAGAAAAGGGGAAATTCATCTGCGTGACTGCCACATTTATCACTGGTATAATTTGCTCTTTGGGGCTTTCTATTCTGTAACCTCCTCGATGGGAAGAGGGTCAAGACCTTCTGCACAAGAGGCTGCCCGATCGATGCTCCCCACCTGTTTATTCATACTCACTTCTCTCCATCTCTTTGGTCCAGATGCTCTAACCCACTTTACTAGAATGCTCTGCCTGGCCAACAATAAAGAGGCACTATGCTTTCCTTTGCCATTCTCCCCTGTGGGCACACTTCCCCTGAAAACATCGTGGGAAGAAGGCGTGTGCCTAGGCCATAGCAGGATTTAGGTGTTCCTGTGTCCTCTAACCCTAACACCACCTAACTTCACCCAAAACCTAAATTATTCCCAACAGAGAGATATAAGACAAAATTCAGGTGGTCAAAATGAAGGCACTGTGAAGAACCACAATGTATACATGAGGATAGGCTATCTACTTTACAGCTCTGGCTCATGTCATTTTTTGATTTAGTGCTACCCATATTTCCAATCATCCAAGGACTGTTAAGGATCAAAGGTTTCTTTTTAGAAATATTTTAGTAATCCCATTTTTTTAATATAATTCTTTTCCTACACTCTCAGCTGTGTGAATACGAAGTGTAAACGTTTACTGAATGCTTACTAAGTGCCAGACTATACTACTAGCTACTTTATATATACAATTTCACTTAATCCTCTTAATGTTAAGAGTTGTTCAAAACTATACCCTATCTTAGAGATGAAGAAACAAGGCACTGGGCTTCCCTGGTGGCGCAGTGGTTGAGAGTCCGCCTGCCGATGCAGGGGACATGGGTTCGTGCCCCTGTCCGGGAAGATCCCACATGCCGCGGAGCGGCTAGGCCCGTGAGCCATGGCCGCTAAGCCTACGCGTCCGGAGGCTGTGCTCCGCAACGGGAGAGGCCACAACAGTGAGAGGCTCGCGTACCGCACAAAAAAAAAAAAACAAGGCACTAAAAGGTTAGAAATACACAATTTACATCTAGGCAAAAAGAATGAGGCAACTCTACATAAAGAGATATGGAATAGTATCAATATATAATTAAAAAAGCAAAGTATGAGCTGGATACACCACCTGCGTAAGAATAAAACCACACAAAAAAGGATATATACATATATGCCTATGTGCATAGTATGTTTTTGGAAGAATATACAGGAAACTTAGTGGCGGCTGAGAAAGGAACTGACTGGTTAGGGGCAGGCATGGGAATCAGACTTTTTATACTCTTCTGTAAATTTAGTATTTTATAATCATAATTACTGCCTACTCAAAAAATACATTAATAAAAATAAAGAAAAATACCTGGAAATAGCAAAAAAAAGTTATAGAAAAAAAAAGACAAGGAAGGCCTGGCCATAAACACATGGTAACACAAATAAAAAATAGAGGTCAGGACACACTAGACTATGATAACCTGATATGAGGGAGTAGTGCTGTGAAAAGCCCCCATTGTTAACAGTAAGGTCCCTGGGGTTTTGTGACACTTCATATTTGATTACACAATATCTTAGAATGGTAAAAGATATCACAAACAAGAATAATACCTAAAAGATATGATGGAAAACACACTTATAATACATAACCTTAAGATAACAAGTGCTTCTATAAATTGCTAAGAAATCTAATCTAGAGGAAAAAAAAAGCCAAGGATGTGTCCAAGAATGTTAACCACATCACCACTGAGGCAAAAAGTAAATAAATAAAATAAAAAAGAATAAAATATTTAAAAAAGGAAATGATCTAAACAACCAGCAATAGGGAAATGGTTTACTAAATTGAAATATACAAAGGTCTTTTTTTTTTTTTAAACATCTTTATTGGGGTATAATTGTTTTACAATGGTGTGTTAGTTTCTGCTTTATAACAAAGTGTTATACATATACATGTGTTCCCATATGTCTTCCCTCTTGCGTCTCCCTCCCTCCCACTCTCCCTATCCCACCCCTCCAGGCTGTCACAAAGCACCGAGCTAATATCCCTGTGCCATGTGGCTGCTTCCCACTAGCTATCTACCTTACTACGTTTGTTAGTGTGTATATGACCATGACTCTCTCTCGCCCTGTCAAAGCTCACCCTTCCCCCTCCCCATATCTTCAAGTCCGTTCTCCAGCAGGTCTGCGTCTTTATTCCTGTCTTACCCCTAGGTTCTTCATGACATTTTTTTTTTAAATTCCATATATATGTGTTAGCATATGGTATTTGTCTTTTTCTTTCTGACTTACTTCACTCTGTATGACAGACTCTAGGTCTATCCATCTCATTACAAATAGCTCAATTTCGTTTCTTTTTAAGGCTGAGTAATATTCCATTGTATATATGTGCCACATCTTCTTTATCCATTCATCCGATGATGGGCACTTAGGTTGTTTCCATCTCCAGGCTATTGTAAATAGAGCTGCAATGAACATTTTGGTACATGACTCTTTTTGAATTTTGGTTTTCTCAGGGTATATGCCCAGTAGTGGGATTGCTGGGTCATATGGTAATTCTATTTGTAGTTTTTTAAGGAACCTCCATACTGTTCTCCACAGTGGCTGTACCAATTCACATTCCCACCAGCAGTGCAAGAGTGTTCCCTTTTCTCCACACCCTCTCCAGCATTTATTGTTTCTAGATTTTTTGATGATGGCCATCCTGACAGGTGTGAGATGAAATATACAAGATGAAATATACAAGGGTCTTAATATTGATTTAACTTGGGGAGGTGGGTGAGGAGGAAGAGATAAAGATAAAAAAGATGGTAGTGACATGAAAATATAAGACACAGATATGTCAGGTAAAAATGAAGAACAAGGACTTCCCTGGTGGTTCAGTGGTTAAGAATCCACCTGCCAATGCAGGGGACACGGGTTCAAGCCCTGGTCCAGGAAGATCCCACATGTTGCAGAGCAACTAAGTCCATGCACCACAACTACTGAGCCTGTGCTCTAGAGCCCGTGAGCCACAACTACTGAGCCCGTGTGCTACAACTACTGAAGCCTGCGTGCCTAGAGCCCATGCTCCACAACAAAGAGAAGCCACCACAATGAGAAGCCCACACTCCGCAACCACGAGTAGCCCCTGCTCGCCGCAACTAGAGAAAGTCCACGCGCAGAAACGAAGACCCAACGCAGCCATAAATAAACAAACAAATAAATAAATAATGTAAAATGAAGAACATATAATTGTATGATATTACTGAATATAAGTAGAAACTTATGCACTGAACAAGGTTTAAAAGGTGACATAAATGCATAAAAACACTGGTTTGATTTAGGATTGTGAGAAATTTACCTCAGATTTCTGCTATTTTAATACAGTGCTTCCATGAACAGAAGATAAAAATGAAAGGAATTCAACTAAAACCACCTCAGTGAGTTGCAACGTAATGAGGAAGTAATGTTTTTCTTTGAAAAATTCTAACATCAAAGATCCCAGAATGATATGTGTCTAACTTAACAGGGTGACACACAGTGCCCAGCACCTAGTAGCCATTCAAAAAACAATGAGAAATATTAGCACATATTTACCTGCTATACAACTGTCATCAGATATTGGTACATCCAGATAAATAAATCCTTTGTTATATAAACCTACAGAAGCAAAAGTATCTTGTTTTAGATGAACCAGTAAACACTGTAATTTAAAAAAATAAAATAAAAACTTTATTCCTGATTTTCTGTAAAGATTCTTACAACTTAATGGTATAAGAAAAGGAAAAAAGAAAGATAGAAGAAAAAAAAATTACATCAAAGCTTTCAAATCTTGGTTTCCCTCAAATGCTCAGAACTGCAAAATTTTTCTTATGATTCATTTGTATAAATTTCTAATCTATGTGACTAATTATAGCCACACTGGAAAACAATGGACTAAGGTCACGTTTCAAACAATAACATTCCTTAGGAAATATTACTGTTCTTACCTAATTGATAAATAATTGCTATAAATTGCTGATGGCTTAAAATAATTTTTTATGTTGACGAAAGACCATTTCTACTAACCACTTACTATGTACTACATTGTAATCTAGTGATCCAGAGAGCTGAGGGCCTGCATCAATGATCTTATCAATAGCGCATTTCTCGGGCAAAGTGCATATCTAGGAAAAGCAAAATATTTTCAATTAGGTCCTGTCCAAATTAACTAACTGGTAAGTTTCCTGAAATCTATTCATGTTTAAACCAATGATTATAAGTCATTAGTTGAATGAACTACATATTTTTTTCATTTTTTTACTCTAGAATTCAAACAAAAAAAGCCACACACAACCATCAATTAAGGTGCCAAAATATGCTACCAACAGAACTCATACCACAAAGCAATTTTAAGTGCCAATACTTGCGGGTAAGTAATGTGCTCACTAATAAGTAGTAATACTGACTCATCTTCTTTGCACTGGAATCTGATCCATTTGCTGATTCTGGATCTCTCAAACCAGAAGTTCATTCACATGCCACAGGATTATTATCACTGACAAGATCACCATCTTATGACACAGTCTGACATCTCTGCTCGGAAGTAAATGCACTGAAGCAGAATTTCTAAGCCTTGCACTCACTGGGTTTATTCTGTCCTCGGAAGTAAAACAAAATGCCAACTAAAAAAAAATCCACACGCTCACTTAATTCCTTCAGCCACAGGGATATGACTGGTCTCTAGGCACATCGTCTGCTATTCCACCTTTTTCCCCTAAATCAACATCCCTTCTAAAATGTATAAAGCTTATAGCAAATGTGGTCTGACCCCTGGGAACAGTATTTCCCTTGATCTTGACACTACTCCCTAACAAGCACTTACCACTTCAGTACAGCGGTTCAGCACAGTGATTAAGAGCACAGCAAACTGCCTGGGTTATAATCCCAGACCTTTACTAGAACTGTGACTGGAGCCATTACTTCATTTCTCTGCGCTCACTTTCCTCACATGTGAAAGAGGCTACAAATAATACACAGCTCTGGGGTTGTGATGAGACTCAAATGAGACAATATAAAAAGCAGCTGGAATAGTGCCTGGCACACTGAGCACACAGCAAGTCCTCAAAAACCGTTGGCAATACTATTGCTGGTAGCTGTGGCATCACGTCACTTTACATGAAACATGTAAGTAAAATCCCCAGATGACTGTACATGAACCAAGTCAAGTCTCCCTGATGACTAAAGAGTATTTTCGAAAACTTCCAATATTCTAGCCTACTAAGATCATTTACAATTTTGAATTTAATTTCCTTCAGGAAAACCAACTAGTGTTACTTTTCGTAAAAAAGTTATGTAACTATAGTTAAAAATTATAATTTTTAAAATAAAAATCCTATGTTTAACTTTTAAAGTTATCTACCTTTATGTCATCTTCTGTGATATATGCAGCCTGCACCACCCACCATGCCTCTATGGCAATTTCCACCGGCTTTACTGGTAGAAGATCACGGGCCGTTTTCCGTCTGAAAAATTTCTGCCATGGTACAAACATCAGAGCATTTGCAATCTATCTAAAATTACCACTTTCTTTTTTTATTGATAAAAGTATAACAAGACAGTTTCCAACAGACTAAATAAATATCTTTTAAAATTCTCATGTCTTAAAATCTAAAGTATTCTAGATATACTGAATGGAGAAAGTCATTCTTAAATTATTTCAAAGTAAATTACTTCAAAACACTATCATTAAATCTGGATCTAAATCCAGAAATTCAAAGGAAACCCAGGTGAAAATGCATTTGTGTACTGATTTCACCCATGAAGTGAACCCTGGGAGTGGAATGAGCAGGTGAAAAGACCAGCAGAGCAAAGTTAATTTTTAAAAATAAATGAAATGTCTTATGCCTTAGATATTTTTAATTCAATAATCACTTAAGCTATAACCTAGAGATACTGATGAGTTGTTTCTGTATTAAGCATATTTTATTTGATGAAAGAAATCATAATTCATTATTTCTACTACTTAAAAATTTAATCAGATTGTGTGATAAGGAGGACAAGAAATTTAAGGGAAGGGAAACAACTAACTTACTTTTGATGATCTACACTGATTCATCAGATCAATGTACTGGTTCCTCCCTATGCCAAGAAGCCTTAGACCTAAAAGAAAAAGCCTTTCCTTTAAAATCATTTAATACATCTTGAAATGTCAGTACACTCACAACCTACTAGGAAAAAACCTTTGACTTTCATTCCTCTTTTGATTACTGACAGATGATCAATATCAAATTAAAAAGAATTCTTCAAACAAAATATAAAAGACAAGCAACTGGGAGAGGTGAATTCAAGCTGACACTTTGACAATGCTAACTGAGAAAATTTTTAAAAAGCAGAAGTCCTCCCAATTCCAGGAAGTCAAAATGTACTTCTCAGCAAAAGTTTCTTCTTAACACAACAGAACTATGTCACATTTCAAATACACACTTCATTAAAATAAGCATAATAAAACACCAGCAAATTATGTTAGTAACAACCATATATCATGCTGCAAAAATATTGTGCACAAATTTTCTTTCCTCATTTGGTATACACCACAGCCCAAGTAACAGAACTTCGTTCTCTAGAAACAGAGACTAGTCCCATTTTTCTGATTCTACCACTCCAAAATATTCCTCTCTTAGACATTTAGACTAAATCTTACACTTGACTTGTATCATCTGATAAAATTCCTATCAATAATGTTGCTTGCTGTTCTCATCTTTCAAGTCTTCCAGGTTAAAAGCACAATAATGAAAGGCAAGAGCACGCATGCACAAAGACACTCTAAACACTGCCTCGTTCTTCAGCATAATTAAATACTTACAGTCAGCAGCAGTGAAATTGGGCAATGAATCATAACTTTTCTCACTGTTCATAATGTCCTTTTAAAAAGAAAAAAAACGTAAATGTTAAAACACAAAATGTCCTTGCCACAGGAAGCACTGAGATCAGAGCCTGGCAACCTAGAGCATGCATGTGACAGTGTAGCATGTACCACGAGGTCCCAACCTAGCAACTGAAGGTCAGGCTTTCAGGTCTGGGTTCCTCACAGCACACTATGAAGCCCAGACAGTTGCCCAGAACCTCTGCCCTGTGGAAGCTATGCAAGGAATACCTCTCTCAGAGTTCGGGGTTCCAGGCTCTCCACACTTCATACCTGATCCTAGACTCCTACCCTAGGATTAGAGAGAATCCCGAGAGAAGGCCCAACAGTGTGTCATAGCTCCATTAACAAGCATCCAAGACAAGCACTGCCAACAAAGACCTTAACCGCTCAGCAGCCTCTGCTCCTCCAAATCCCAATCAGCAACAGAGTCAAACTCAGTATCCAGCTTCTTGCAACCCTCATCTGTTTCTCCAGTAATAAACCAGCTGTTTACTGTGGGGATAAGACCCATTTTTAGCCCAGGAGTTATACCCAATGGTATAAAAACAGATACCAGAGAACAGCAAGCACATGGATGCACTGAAAGCTGGTAAATGGGACAAAACCTCACTCTATTATCTCCCCCAAACCTGTGGATAACACCAGAAAAATAATCAGAGAGACAGCAACAAAACTATTCTACACACTGCTTAGCTGCCACCTTCATTACGCTACCCTGGTTCTAGGGAAAGGGACTGACAGAAACCTGGGCGGCCAGGCCTCAAGCTTTACTTTGTATTTCCTCCAAAACAGGGACACAGGAGACATGGGACTATAGAAGTGCCTGTGAAGAAGGGGCTTAAGAAGACAGGCAAAGGGAGCTCCTGTGAAGGCAGCCATGTCCTAAAGGGAGCTAACCTCACTGCTACTGCAGGCGCCCAACTCCTTCAGTTCTAGGCTGCCCTCTGCTCTTCAAGTGGCTGGTGAGCCCAGAACAGTAGCACTCAAATAGAATTAACAGCAAATGAATACTAGATAAATACTGCCAAGCTTTACATAAAACTCACTTAAAAACAGTATATAGGGGCTTCCCTGGTGGCGCAGTGGTTGAGAGTCTGCCTGCCGATGCAGGGGACACGGGTTCGTGCCCTGGTCCAGGGGGATCCCACATGCCGCAGAGCGGCTGGGCCCGTGAGCCATGGCCACTGAGCCTGCGTGTCCGGAGCCTGTGCTCCACAATGGGAGAGGCCACAGCAGTGAGAGGCCCGCGTACCGCAAAAAAAAAAAAAAAAAAAAACACCAAAAAAACAGTATATAACTACTATTTAAAGCTATTCAACACAGGCCTAAAAACTGCCTTTGGAAAAAGGCTAACATCTAAAAGTTAGTAATCACAGAAAGATTAGCAACCAGGACTACTAATACAATTCTATTCTTCTGAAACATGCATTATATAATGTTGGGTCTATACCATCATTTATTCTTTCTACAGTTAGAAAACAGCTAAATATATTAAGCTTCTCTGAGCTTAATGTTCAATTCTGTCACCCACATTTTCAACCTTAACAGTGTATTAAAAGCAATAAATTTTATACAAACTGTGCTAACATAAATGGCTGATTAACGCTACAACAGCACAAAGGGTCAACAACGTCTTCAAGAACACAGAATAAAGACAGATACTTTCCTGCCGAGAAAACACTGATAAGGACAACTACTTGCACAAGTGTGGCTACAACAGTTAACTTGTAAGCAACCGTCTTTTTTATACTATAAACTCAGAAACAATGTCCACCGTGGCTGAGTGCTGGTCATCATTCACAAAGTGTCCCCGACATGAAGTCCCATCCCATCCCTGAAGATTCACGTACACTGTAAACTCACCTCCATAATCCCAGTATAATATAAAAATGGTGTTATCCTCAGGCCCTTTACCATGATATCTGATAAATGGTAAGGGTACAGCATGAGATGATCTCGACTGTACTTTAACAGTTCCTCATAGTACTTGCGTTCATCTTTCTTGACATGTTTAACTGGGAAAGAAAGGGAAATTCTCCAGTTTTTTTTCAGATCTTAAATATAATTATAAATGCAAGGAGAAACACTTTACAAACTATATTAATTAAAAAGAGAAGTATGTAAATTGGAAGAAAATAAAACAATCTAAGTTGGAACAAAGAAACAATTACACCACAAGCAACAGACTTCAGAGTATATAAGTAAAATGTATGGGACAGAAAAGTAGAGAAATAATTCTTAACAAATCAAAAAGCAAAGAAAGTGAGCATGGAATGTCTCCCCCCAAAAACATAAGCTATAATCCATCCAATCCCTATGACACTTTACAAGACAGCCAATCTGAATGGCAGTTTTCTATGAAATCAAGTCTATTTTTAAAAATTATTTGCTGGTTTCTGTGTTTTAAATGTAAAAAAACCTCTGATTTCCATGGAATATGTTTTCACAGAAAACCTATCTCTGAAATACTATGCTTAAAATAAGAGTAACAAATGGGAGGGAAGACTAGCAGGGCAACAGAATAATCAAAGTAATCTGACAAATAAACAGCAAACATTTTTTAAAAAGTTTTTTTAAAAAAATGGAGCCAATTATGTTTAATATTTGTTCCAATTATTATAGAAAGAGTCTTCATTAAAGTTGTATTATTTGGAAAATTTATAGAGACCAAAACAAAACTCAAAGTCAAAATTCATTAAGAAGGAACGTACTTCTTTTCTGGCATATTTTCTCACTAAACTAAAAAGAGGACAACTGAATCAAAATTAATATTCTATAGGTAAAATCAATCTATAAACAGTACTCTAAAAAATAATTTTCATTGGAATTAGAAAGAAGAATCTACTTGCTAATGCAAATTATTGTTAGGTGTGATGGGTCATTATAGAATTTATTAAAGGCTGTACATGGAAAAATTTCAGTACTATGAAATATATAATGAAAAGATAGGACAGATTTATGAAAATGTAATTCAGCAGTAGTCATTTCTACCTCAATGTAAAAATGTCTCTACTTACCTAAGTTATTTCTGTATCGTAACTGATTGCGGATACTGTACAGGACAACCTGCTTCTCATATTCTCTCTGTGAATTTCCAAGACTCTAAAAAAAATTTCAAATAGATTTAAAATAGTTTCTAAACTAAACAACAGTACCTTTACCCCATAAAATTTCAATACCATGCCCCCTAATTTTATCCTGGAATCTCTAATTTCCAGAATTGAGTAAAGATTTTCTTAAATTTTATCATACAAACTTTCCTGCTACGGTATTAGAGCAAAAATTCAATGTGTTTATCTTCAGTCTCCCTTTCTAAAAGGATTTACTGAAATTATCTAAAGTATTTAATATCAAATAGAAGAGCAGTCTGAGAGCATAACTTCACTTAAGTTAACAAAAAACTAAGTTCTACTAATAAAGATTTCCTTCTTTTGTTTTTTTAAAACATTTTTACTGGAGTATAAATGCTTTACAATGGTGTGTTAGTTTCTGCTTTATAACAAAGTGAATCAGTTATACATATACATATGTCCCCATATCTCTTCCCTCTTGCGTCTCCCTCCCTCCCTCCCTACCACCCTTCCCATCCCACCCCTCTAGGTGGTCACCAAGCACTGAGCTGATCTCCCTGTGCTATGCGGCTGCTTCCCACTAGCTATCTATTTTACATTTGGTAGTGTATATATGTCCATGCCACTCTCTCACTTTGTCCCAGCTTACCCTTCCCCCTCCCCGTATCCTCAAGTCCATTCTCTAGTAGGTCTGTGTCTTTATTCCCGTCTTGCCCCTAGGTTCTTCATGACCTTTTTTTTTTTTTTTTTTTTTAGATTCCATATATATGTGTTAGCATACGGTATTTGTTTTTCCCTTTCTGACTTACTTCACTCTGTATGACAGACTCTAGGTCCATCCACCTCACTACAAATAACTCAATTTCGTTTCTTTTTATGGCTGAGTAATATTCCATTGTATATATGTGCCACATCTTCTTTATCCATTCATCTGTTGATGGACACTTAGGTTGCTTCCACGTCCTGGCTATTGTACATAGAGCTGCAATGAACATTGTGGTACATCACTCTTTTTGAATTATGGTTTTCTCAGGGTATATGCCCAGTAGTGGGATTGCTGGGTCATATGGTAGTTCTATTTTTAGTTTTATAAGGAACCTCCATACTGTTCTCCATAGTGGCTGTATCAATTTACATTCCCACCAACAGTGCAAGAGGGTTCCCTTTTCTCCACACCCTCTCCAGCATTTATTGTTTGTAGATTTTTTGATGCAATCCCTATCAAACTACTACTGGAATTTTTCACAGAACTAGAACAAAAAATTTCACAATTTGTATGGAAACACAAAAGACCCCGTATAGGCAAAGCAATCTTGAGAAAGAAAAATGGAGCTGGAAGAATCAGGCTCCCTGACTTTGGACTATACTACAAAGCTATAGTAATCAAGACAGTATGGTACTGCCACAAAAACAGAAATATAGATCAATGGAACAGAATAGAAAGCCCAGAGATAAACCCACACACATATGGTCACCTTATCTTTGATAAAGGAGACAAGAATATACAGTAGAGAAAAGACAGCCTCTTCAGTAAGTGGTGCTGGGAAAACTGGACAGCTACATGTAAAAGAATGAAATTAGAACACTCCCTAACACCATACACAAAAATAAACTCAAAATGGATTAAAGACCTAAATGTAAGACCAGATACTATCAAACTCTTAGAGGAAAACATAGGCAGAACACTCTATGACATAAATCACAGCAAGATCCTTTTTGACCCACCTCTAGAGAAATGGAAATAAAAACAAAAATAAACAAATGGGACCTAATGAAACTTAAAAGCTTTTGCACAGCAAAGGAAACCATAAACAGGACGAAAAGACAACCCTCAGAATGGGAGAAAATATTTGCAAATGAAGCAACAGACAAAGGATTAACCTCTAAAATTTACAAGCAGCTCATGCAGCTCAATATCAAAAAAACAAACCCAATCCAAAAATGGACAGAAGACCTAAGTAGACATTTCTCCAAAGAAGATATACAGATTGCCAACAAGCACATGAAAGAATGCTCAACATCATTAATCATTAGAGAATTGCAAATCAAAACTACAATGAGATATCATCTCACACAGGTCAGAATGGCCATCATCAAAAGATTTCCTTCTTGACCATCTCCAATTTGTGTAGATGGATAGATTATTGCACCTACATTTATTTAAATTTAAGAATGGCCACTAAGGACAGATCCCCATCTGATGACTACTTACAGTTGAGGGCTATGATTATTAAAAATTAAGATTCCTGGAGAATGTACACTTAAAATATACCTCTAAATACGATTATTTCTTAAAAACGTCATCTTACGGCCTCATCAGAAAACACTTAAGACAATTTTAGAATTTCCGATATATTTTTTAGTGAGCAAAATGCTTTCTAGCTGTGAATTTAGTGTTTTAGGTTCAAAATTGGGTTCTCATGAAAGCCAAGAATAAGTCTGTCTGATTATAGTTAACATATTCAATGTGAGACCATAAACTTAATTTAATATATGACTGCTATCCCCCTTCTAATTACTAGCTATGATCTTTCCAACACACTATAAAATAAGACATCTTAAGAGATTAATGACAGAAGGAACAGAGGACTCAGTTATTATACTTCTCACTCATAGGTTTCTGAAAGCCAAGGTAAATGTCCATGCACATACTTTCACTTAAGGCCATCTTCACAAAACAGATGAAACTCACATCTAAATAAACTGGCACACAACTGGAACTACTGGTGGGTAGCATTTTAAGAAAAAAGGGACATAACGTGAGAAAACTAAAAATCTTTCTTCCTGCATCTAGATTAATTGATTTATCACAGGTTGAACCATAAGCCACACTACTGCTGAAATGTTATGTGCTGACATTATTTTCATCCATTTTAACATTACAAGAAGTTAGGAGTAAAGTTCATTGTAGAGATACTGCTCTCCTATCTTTTATGTAGCACCAAAACCAGGGCCAGTATTGAAGATATTTAGGGGATTCAAAATATTAGGCTTTCTGTAAAATTTTAAAGGATCTCCTCTAGCTCTACTGCCAAATAAAAGTCTCTTTCTCAAGGAACAGAGAACACACACACTCACTCACACAGCAGACAATTTGCTAAAATCTCAGCAACTTCCAAACTTGAGGATTTACTCTTCTGTTTCAAAATAAGTCCCTTAATTTATTCTACTTACAACCGTTTTCTCCCTTTAAAACTCTGTTCCCAGTAACTCCAGGATAAAAAGTGTAAATCAAGCCACTACACAAAATATAAGGTCCCCATTATTTATAAGTTAATTAGAGAATACAGTATCTACTAAACATCTAAGTCTTTGCGCTAGTCATTAAGTAATGACTGGTCCTGATCGATACATGTGCAGACACACAAATAACTAAAAACTGCATTAACAGCTGATTTTATTCTCTCACTACCCTTGTACATAAAATATAATTGCTTTGTTAACAAGATTCTTTGGCTTCTCTTCCACGCCCACCCCAATTTCCCACCATCCACATTTTAAAACACTGCTGCCACTACAGGAGGCAACGAAAGAAAGGTCATTTTACTGGGAGACAGTGCAGACCCTGTAGAAATTCCCACCAGGTCTGACAAATGAAGCTGGGCTGCAGATAAAAGTAACTAAAACAGAAGGAGTGACATAGAAACCGGCTGTAAAACACCCACTGTAGATCAGATAATGCTAAAAGCATAAAGAATTCTTTCTAGAGCTTTTGCTCCTACAAACCCCAATGTGCACCACCTCCCCCAAAATACACAATAGTTTTTTTTAATTAACCCTCCTTGGAACCTCATCATAAAATTTCCCTTCAAATAAAACAACTATGAATTGTTTTGAACAATGAATACTGGTAAACTACATAGAAAGATCCTGAAATAATGGCCTGATCCATAACTTTTTAATGTATTTCTGAAAGTCTAGTATAGCTCACACCATGTAAAAATTTTCATCTCATTTATATAAAAACTATTTTTTTCAAATATTTTTTTAAAAAATACATTTAAAAAAATCTGGATCACCTTCCACCAGCTTTCAAAACTGGGAAATATGAGTCACTTTCGAATTAAACTCATCAAAACTTACCAGAAACTCTTATCAAAGTACTTAGTACCTTTAACACCAAAAACCAAATTCTTTCCACACAAGGACTATTCCCCACTTTTAAACTGACTAAGCTTTAGCTCCTAGAAAAAAATCTCAGACTGATACTATCACTCATTTACTGCAAAAGTATTTACTAAAAGCCAACTAAGAGATAGGTGCTCAAAATACAAAAGCAAAAACAAGTAATGTAACCAGAAAATACAACATAGTGGGGTAAGTGCTATGGGTGAGAAAGACAGTGCTGGGGCAGCACACCTGAGGGTCAACTACTCCAGAGATAGGTCAGGAAAACCTTTCTAGGGGAGTTAATATCTCAATTCAAAAAGAAGCAACATGTAATCTATGGAGACAAATAGAAATAGGACTGGGTTTGCATTTTAGAAACCTCAGCACAGTATAGTATGAAGAATGGATAGGAAGGTACTTTTCTGAGTGCTAGACACCAGACAGAAAGCTGATGTCCTAATCCAAGGTAGACCTAGGGAAAAAGAGCAAGGCTAGAGAAAATCCATGAAGTAATTTGTACAGATGGGTTTGCAACACCTTCTACAAGTGGAAGCTTATCCTAAGCTAAAACACCAATTCTTGTAAGTGATCTCACAAAAAAGTTTTAATTTAATGTCATGCTTGTGCTTAAGTATAAACACTGTCTGAGATTATTTTTAATAGTCATGACTAAGGTTTGGAAAGGTTTTGCGATATGTACAAAATAGATAAGAACCTGCTGTATAAAAAATAAATAAAATAAAATTCTAAATTCAAAAAAAGCCTTTTCCCAATACTAATTAAGATCAATTTATTTTCTGTTGGACATAACTGAATCATCCATCTTTCTTCTATTATGTTACATTTATTTTTGTGAAACAAAGAGTAGAGAAAACATGGAAACAAAGGATTGTTGGTTCTCCAGCTGTCTTGCCATATGCCACAAACGCTAAAAACAAAAAGTGCCCATCAAAGCCCTCATTCCAGCTTAACAAGAGAAACTTAGTCTTTCAGGTTTAGAGCTTTCTTCCTCCCATTCAAGATTAACGTCACATGGGCAGCCACTGCCACCCAAGAATTCTGAGTTCCTTAAATTTATCTTTCCACTTCCTTGTATTTTTGGTACCTTGAAGTGAAGTGTTTCTCTGCCACACAATGCACTGCCAGAACCTTAAATTATTCATTTCCTGGAACTAAGACCCCAAGCTGGGAGAGGATGGTATAATAATCCTTATACCATCACCACCACCAACCCAAACTTTCCAAATATGCCAGTGTCCAGCACCAATGGAAAACAGAATTTAACTCTCAACCAAGCAACATGGCGGGAACTTGAAGGTCCATCTATGACCAGAGAGAAAAAGTGCCTTCTATACAGCACATATCACTTCTTCATAATCTTTACCACCGCCCACCATATTATGTATTTATTCATTTATTTGTTAACTGTCTTTCTTTACTAAAACGTAAGCTCCATGAAGACAGGGCTTTCCCGTGTTGACTGTTGCAAATAACCCGCACCTAAAACAAGGCATAGCACATAGTAGGTGTTCAATAAATAGCTGTAAAACAACTGAGTAAAAATAACTCTCAAGCATTTGAGAACTACCTCTCGGACAAAAACCTCCTGTCGCTCTCTTGTTGCAACATCTCTAATAAACTCATCTTGTTGACAGACTGAAGTCCAACAAAACAAAGTCCGAAAGCCCTTTAAAATCCGGCCCTGACCGCTACCACTCCCCACGCACTCACCAAGCCCCACTGCCAAACACACCAATACATCTAAACCTCCGGATTCCGGTGATGGAGGAGGTCGCTCACTACTCTCAAAGCACGCTTTCACTCATCAAAGCTCCTTAAAATGACTTTCCCCTCTCGCTGGAAAATCTTGAATCCCTCTTATCTATCTCCTATTCGTCCTTTAAGGCCCAATTTAAATGCCTCCCCTACACAACGTCCTGACACTCCCTGGACGGTTTCTGACGCCCTCCTCTGCGCGCTCGCATATACTATCATGCAGGTTCGTGTGAGCTGCTATCAGCCTGTAACGGATTCATTTGTTTCTCGTCCCTTTCCCACCATCCGCAGTTCTGGAGGTCAAGAGCCGTGTTTTAAATTTGTTTCGAAGGTGCCTAGCGCAGTGCCCGGTTGAAGGGAGTCTGCGTGCGAAGCGGCAAGCGAGTCCACTGGACACCATCCCATCCCATTTCGAAACGGCCCCATCCTGCCCCTGTGGCCCCAGGACCGTCCCCTCCTCACCCGCGGGCTGCGGGTAGGTTATCTCAAGACCCTGGGCGGGCGAAGGCCGGGAGCCAGCCCAGAGGCGCCAGCCCTCGGCCCCGCGGGCTCGGCGAGCAGGTGACGGCGGGGCGGGACCCCGGCCCCAGGTTCCATACCTGCCTCACGTTTGGCCGGCAGCTTGCTCCAGGGTAGTTGTGCCGGATGTGGAAACTCCACGTCTATGTTCATGATGCCGGGAGCCCGGGAGGGCGGCGGCGGCCAGGACCGCAGCTGGAACGACGCCTCCCGCCTGCCCGCCCGTAGCCCGTCCGAGGAGCCCGCGGGAGGCCCCACGCCTCACACTAGGGACGGCCCGGGCTGCCCCATGGCCTGGGCTCCCGACAGCTCGGTGCGGCCCGGGCCACGGGGCACGGGAGCAGAGGAGACAGGGGGTCGGACGCCTCGTCCGCTCCAAGTTTCTTCCTAGTTTCGGCCCGCCGGAAATGGCTTTCGGGCGTGCGTCACTTCCGCCCGCCGGCGCGAGGCCAGGGGACCGAGGCCGGGGGGCGGAGCCCGGGACCAGCCTTCCTGCCCGCCCCCTGCAAGCTGAGGGGCGGGGCAGCGAGGTAGAGCCGGCAGGGACCCGGGTAGTCGTGCCTTGCTCGAGCGCTCCGTGTCCTTCTGTCCGTCTCTGGATGAATTAATTGGGTTTCTATTGCCATTGCTGGATGACCACTTTCCCCCAATGCGAGCCCGGGTGGCCCTGGAACGGGCGGTTACAGGCGCTGGGGGAGGGCCGGCCAAGAAGCAGCGACTTGGGAAAGGGGGCCCATAGTTGACTTAAAAACGGACAAGCAGGGCTTCCCTGGTGGCGCAGTGGTTGAGAGTCCGCCTGCCGACGCAGGGGACATGGGTTCGTGCCCTGGTCCGTGAAGGATCCCACGTGCCGCGGAGCGGCTTGGCCCGTGAGCCATGGCCGCTGAGCCTGCGCGTCCGGAACCTGTGCTTCCGCAACGGGAGAGGCCACAGCAGTGAGAGGCCTGCGTACCGCAAAAAAAAAAAAAGGGCAAGAACGGTGAGGTCCCGGGGGCTCTCAAGAGCCAACCCCGAACCAAGGCCAGGTGGAAGGGGTCCAGGCTCATGAAGGAAATGTGAAGTCAGCGCTTTCCCCCCAGTGGAATGGAGCAAAGGTCTAGCGATGCTTCATCCCCTCCTGATAGCTGCTACACCTTGTGGAAGAGGAACAGTTGGGCTCTCCTTCAGAGCTCCACATTCTTGTTTTGTTGCGGCCCGGTTGGCGGGATCTTAGTTCCCCCACCAGAGACTGAACCCCCTGGCCCTCTGCAAGCGCAGAGTCCTAACCATTGGACGGCCAGGGAATTCCCACAAAGGTCCAAATTCTTAAAATGTAGGGATTCAGGGAGTTGAAATGGTAAACAGCCGGTGCTGACGTGGGGGAGGTCCAGAAGTAATCTAGGAGATAAGATTCTTGCATGCAGCCTGTTACTGCTCTGCTCCTTACAGATGCTCCGGAGTCACTTTTTAAAGGCAGAAATTAAGACACTCTAATTTCAGTTCTAGTGAGAAGGTCTTTGGGGACACTTTCTTCCAGAATTCGTTTACACTGGCTTAGCAAACCATGACCCTTGTTACTGGCAAGCAACCACAGTATCTGTTTCAGTTTTAAACCACTGTTTATAAGGGCCTTCCCTGGTGGTCCAGCGGTAAAGAATCCGCCTTTCCAATGCAGGGTACAATCCCTGGTCCCGGGGAACTAAGATCCCGCGTGCTTGCGGGGCAACGAAGCCCCCCGCACCATGACTGCTGAGCTCACACTCCTCAACGAGAGAGCCCATGCACCCTGGAGCCCTCGTGCCACAACTAGAAAGATTAAAGCCGCACTCCACAACTAGAGAAGCTGAGCGCACGACAAAGATCCCGCACACCTCGACGAAGATCCCGTTGTACCGCAAATACGACCCGACACAGCCAGAAAACAAGGAAAATAAATAAATTTAAAAAGAAAAACAATGGTTTTAAATATTTTATTCCACACCTGACAGAGTATACTTAGAACTTTTTATGACACCTAGTGCACAGATCAGCAGCCAGCCTGACGCATGCAGAGACCTTATTATCTCTAATGGGTTGAAACAAATATGATCCACGCTGCCCTTGCATAGATATATTGGACTCGTGTTATCCAACTATAAGAGCCCATAACTAAATGCTTTGACTCCTATGACTACAGACCCTCGACATCATAGCTAAAATTAAAAGAACTCTAACCATGAGATGTTTATTCAACAAGTATTGATTGCCTGCCTGCCATGTATTAAGCCCTTGACTTACCACAGGTTATTTCTCACAACCTTATGAAGAATCCCCACTCTTAAAATCCAGTTTAACAGAGGAGGAAACCAAGGCTTGGCAGGGCTGCCTGACTTACTCATAAGATCATACAGGTGGTAGAGGCGGCGCCAAACTGGAGCCTAAGACTCTCTCCTGCCAGAGCCATCCTTTCAATTCCTTGATTCAGGCTCTCACTGAACTGTTCTGCCTGCTGTTCCAGTTCAGATAATGTTCAAAGTCAACAACATAAATCCCCCCTCAACAATATTTTTTTGAATAATTAAGTGTAGAAGAACTCATATTCTTCCAAAGTCTAACTTTGATTTAATGCAATGTAACAATGAAAATTAAAGTCAACATAATTTTTTAAATCTTTGTAAACCATTGTTTAGGGAATTATAGCAAACACGAGCACCTGCTAAATTCATCTTTTTTGTTTATCAACAAATATGACTATAGACACATCAAAAACTACAGAAGTAGACAGGAGATGGTGGAAGTGAAATTACACCTGCTAAATCAATAAGACATGGACCTTTGGAAACTTGACCATCAAAAGAAAAGAATCTAACTCAGTAAGTAGAATAGGGAAAGATTAGTATAGAAAAGATCCTAATGCAGCAAGTAGCTGAGAAAGAAATTTGAAGGAGGAAATGGTAATGGGTCAAAGCTATATATGGGAAAATCCAAACAACAAGCCCTTCTAAGTAGGAACTGATGACAGAGCTTGGCTTATGAAACACAGGTGCTAATTAAAATACTGATCTGCCTCATTTCCCCCAAGGCGCCAGTCTTTAAGAGACGGGAAACAAAGCAGTTCAGAGAGACCATAGGTTAATCCACAGGGCTCAAAGACCCCTGTGCTGGGAAGTTCAGGAACAGGACTGCTCCCTCAAACACCAGGAAGCAGGGCTTCCCTGGTGGCGCAGTGGTTGAGGATCTGCCTGTGAATGCAGGGGACACGGGTTCTGAGCCCTGGTCTGGGAAGATCCCACACGCCGTGGAGCAACTGAGCCCCGTGAGCCACGGGCCGCTGAGCCTGCGCGTCCGGAGCCTGTGCTCTGCAACAAGAGAGGCTGTGATAGTGAGAGGCCCGCGCACCACGATGAAGAGTGGCCCCCGCTCGCCGGAACTAGAGAAAGCCCTCGCACAGAAACGAAGACCAACACAGCCAAAAATAAATATAAAAATAAATTAATTAATTTAAGAAAAAAACCACCAGGAAGCAAAAACAACTCATTGGGCTCCACATGTAGCACTCATTACATCATAGAGCCTTTCTGGTAAACGATAATGTCCATCCTTTTAGGTCCTTGACTCAGACCCCCCTACTATTTCTGCTTCCGTAGGCCTTTGCTATTCAAATTCCAGAGAGGTCAGAAACTGCAGAGTGTTAGAAACCCGATTCCAGAAGCTACCATTCAATTAACCTTATGGGTAAACAGTGTGTTCAGAAATACAAGTGCAATGAGTATTTCCATCTTATCTGGCCTTTACCAACTTGGACTAAGGAAAATTACTCAAGTTGTCCTGAACAGCTGCCCTCAGAAAGACTACAGAACCATTTCATTCCCACAATTCCAACAAAAGTAAGGAGCAGAAACAAACCAGAAGTTAGGGCGCTATCTGGTGGACTATTTCACAAAGTCCAGAATATCACTCCCTGTGGTAAATAGAATAATAGCCCCAAAGATGTCCCCATTCTCATTCCCTGGAACCTGAGAATATGCTGCCCCTGATATGGCAGAAGGGTCTTGCTGGTGTGAGTAAGTGAAGGATCTTGAGATAGGGGTATATCCTGGATTATCCGAGTGGGCTTCAATGTAATCACAGGGGTCTTAGGAGAGGGAGGCAGGAAAGTCAGTCAGAGACGGAGACGGGACAATTGAAGCAGGGGTTGAAGTGACAACAGGGCCCCAGGGCAAAGAACATGGGCAGCTTCTTGGATCTGGAAAAGGAAAACAGATTCTCCCCCAAAGCTCCCCAAAAGATCATAACCCTGCCAACTCATTTGGAACTTCTGATCTCCAGAACTCTAGGATAATAAATTTGTGTTGTTTTAGGTCACTAAATTGCAGTAATCTGTTACCGCATCCATAGGAAATTAATATATTCCACAACAATCAAATCACTCCAACACCCAAACAGCTGATCAAATTCATATTTCATAATTAAATCAAATTTCATAATTAAACCATTGTAGTTGAAGTATAAATGCCCTTAGGAGGAATAATAGCTTTTTAGCCTTATCATTTTTTAGTATGTACAAGCTATCACATCTTTTTCTGAGAGGAAGTTTGAAAGAGAAAGAGCTTGGGGATTAAATGAGGCCAAGGAAGGACCTGTAGAGGAGGAAGGGGTGTCTAGAAAGAAGAAAGAGGAAGTCACTGCGAACCATTTTGTTTCACAGTTTTGCCTGGGCCCGACCTTGCCATGGTTTTTACCTCCTGAATGTGCTTTGCTCTGTTCCACGACCCAAGGCATCACCCCTGATGCTCAGCACCATGACCTAGCTTGTTATCACCTCACGGCTTTTGCCCTTGCTGTTTCCCTTGGCTTCGAATGTCTTTCCCAGACCTTTGCAAAGCAGGCTCCCTTCACTCCACCCATTGTCACTTAGAGTGGCCTTCGCCAAATTTCTCTGTCCGACCTAGCCACTTCTCCCCCACCTCTCTGCAGCACATTATCTTGGTTTATTTTCTTTGTTGCAAAGAATCACTAATGGACATTATCCTGCTGATTTCTTGTTTATTATCTGTCTCCCCAGCAAAAAATAACAATCTCCATGGAAGAAAGAACTTTGTCTCGTCCCTCAGTCTATCCCCAGTACCTCGAATCATGCCTCACACATAGTAAGTGCTCAATAAATGCCATTGAATGTATTGAATGAGTGAATCAGTTATGTGACATCCGAACTCTTCCATGTCACCTTCTTGATTAAGCCTTCCCCAACCACGTTATTTAAAACTGTAAAACATCTTCCAGTCCTTCTCAGCCACCTCCCCTACATTACTTTTCTTTATAACACTTATTACCATCTAATATATTTAATAATTTACTTAGTTTTAAAATTATTTGTCTCCCCTATCAGACATGAAGCACCCCAAATGTAGGAACTTCTGTCTGCTTTGTTCTCAGCCTTGGCCTCAGGCTTAGAACAACACATAGTATTGAATGAATGAATAGATGTTGCATAGGGAGCAGAATTCTCCTAAAAATCCAGATTTGGGGATCTTCTTGAAAATGTGGGAAATCCCACAGCATTGAACACCCTTCCCCACACCAGTCAGTGGAGCTGAGGACAGGCTACCCGGATTAGACAGAACGTGGGCTTTCTCAGGGCCACGTTCTCCACCACCCCTACCTCTGTTAAGAGGTTGTCAGTTGCAAAACCCATCTCACTTGTACTTTGTTTATCTCAGGGTAGAGAAATATTTCTCTAACCTTGTCTCTGTCCAAACTGAAGGAAATGAACGCTAGACTGGAAGGCCCAGCCGTCCATTCTCACTCACATTATAGACTACAGAAATACCAAGACATTTAGAATTCCCTAAGTGTGCTACACTCCTTAATCCCTTTGGGTCTTTGCATACAGAATACCCTGTCTGGAGTGCTTTTCCTCCATCTCCACCTGAAAACTTTCTCATCCTGACACTGTGAATGGAACACTGAAGGATCAGGAGGTGAGAATGGAGAGGTGGGAAGAAGCACGATCATATGGACCATTGTCCTCTACATTAGGGAGTTTCTAGGATTTTCTTCTACAAGTGATAGAAAACAACTTAAGAGCTGTCTGTTTTAGAGAGAAGCTGAGAGATCCTTTGCCATGTAGCCTGGGAAATATGAATATTATATATTTATATAATAAAGAGAATGTTATATTTCTGCCATCTGAAGTCAGTCTGTGTTCAGAACACTTGTGGTCTGACGTGGCAATGAATACTGTTCCAACAGCAAGCCACGTCACCTCAACACAAAGCCTGAACAATTGCAATCGTCACAGTGCCCACTAGGGGCTGATCTCACACAACATTTCTATACCTACAACCTAAGTTCTACACTTCCTCATTTCTGACTATTGACTTTTATCCACACCATTCTCTCAAGCCTCAAAGTCCTTGAAATTCTTTCTCTAATTTGTCTCCAGTATCTGATAGCAACAAATACTTCATTGGAAACTGATGGAGTTAGGACTGCTGAGCAGTGGTCCAGCTGAGGTTTGTACCATCTCAAGGTCACCATTGAGCCTCGAGTTTTGGAGCAGAGCTCCTTGGTAGCTCTGGTAGACAGGATAAGTCAGTCAGCTACAGGCATGGTTTATCCTTAACTGAAAATATTTTCACAATATCCATGATGGGGAGTAAAATCACATTTTGAGGGAATAGGATTTGTGAATTCTACAGTAGGTATGCAACTTAATTTTTTAAAAAGAGGTTCGACTAGCTGGAAAAATAACTATAGAGGTAAAATGGACACAGTTATGAAAGCCCAGAGAAGTGAGGAGGCATCTGGAGAGTTTCTCTTATTTCTCCCCCTTTACCTCATCAAATCAGTTAACTTAAGTAAGTGGGTAAGATACAGAATAAAAATTTTAATGCCATTTTTTTTTTACTGGGGGGAGAGGGTAGTTCTAGGAGCACGAGAATCACCTGCGAAGTTTTTTAAACTTACCAACATCCAAACCTCACACCAGAGCAATTATATCAGAATTCTTCAGTTGGAGCCCAGGTAATGCATGTTTTTTAAAATATTCCCAGGTGACTCAAAGCACAGTGTTGACAACCACTTCTCAGGCCTCTTTGGGCCTCAGGTACTCAATGAGCACTTGTTGAAATGAATTTGTAAAATGATGAGGTTAAGAAAGATGACTTCTACTGTCCATTCTAACTCTACAGGTCAATAAGTTCATGGCCAACTATAATGTAATTTTTTTCATATTCAAAATAATCCCCCCAATCTAGACTTTTCTGTACGAGAAATAAGCAGGCATCTATTCAACACTGGTATAGACTGAGGAAGTAATTTCTCTACCCCTTGGGAGAGCCATGAGATAAATGAAGAATTACATGCTATTGGACTAATATGGAAATTATCTGAGTTTGTGTTACACATACGGTATGGGTCCATCTCAGATCTTTTTAGCTTATTTGGGTGTATTGTCACAGTGGCTTAGAACTGGCTGAAATGAAATATTTTTTTTCCTTCTACATTGTGTCACTCAAACTTTACACCTTTAGCAACAGGTAATCTAACTGTCCAATAAGAAATACGAGTTTTGGGCTTCCCTGGTGGCGCAGTGGTTGAGAGTCCGCCTGCTGATGCAGGAGACACGGGTTCGTGCCCCGGTCCGGGAAGATCCCACGTGCTGCGGAGCGACTGGGCCCGTGAGCCATGGCCGCTGGGCCTGCGCGTCTGGAGCCTGTGCTCGGCGGCGGGAGAGGCCACAACAGTGAGAGGCCCACGTACCGCAAAAAAAAAAAAAGAAATACGAGTTTGTCTACTAGTATAATCTGTGATCAAGGATTAAATGAAGTATAATAGGACTGTTTCATGACCTCTGTAAATGAGATCTCAGTGAGAGACAGGATATTGTCTTGGCTCCCATTACAACTGATTCCAGGAAAATGGAAATTGGCTTTCTTGGCCCAGGTCTACGTAAGCATTTGTTCTCTCACTTTACAGAAGCAAATTCTCTTTCTTTTAGAATTTGCAAAGATTGAATTCAATGTCATTAGTGACCATATCTTTTTATAATTTGTATAGCCTTAATGCACAGCAATTTCTATCTTTCTCCCTTCCTCCCTTCCTTCCTTCCTTCCTCCCTTCCTTCCTTCCTTCCTTTTCTTCCTTCCTTCCTTCCTTCCTCCCTTCCTTCCTTCCTTCCTTCCCTTCCTTCCCTTCTTTCCTTCCTCCTTCCTTCCTTCCTTCCTTCCTTCCTTCCTTTCTTTCTTTCTTTCTTTCTTTCTTTCTTTCTTTCTTTCTTTCTTTCTTTCTTTCTTTCTTTCTTTCTTTCTTTCTTTCTTTCTTTCTTATCATTTTTAAAGGATATTAAAAAGCCAACTGAATCATGTACCTGGTAAAAAGGTAAGCCCAGGAAAGCAAAAGTCAGGAAAAATTAATTAAAAAGCAGTATCATCCACTTGCCTTTGAGCAGATAAGGATTATTACAGAGAAAGACAAAGTCAAGGTTCATCTTTTGAAATAAAAAAATAGGATTTTTGAGTCTAAGACAGTAGTCTTGAAAGCCAGGCTTTGTTGAGAAACAGTTTTCTGAATTAGTTTATTTTAGTTCCCACTGGCATATCTTGAGGAGAAACAGGTGAGAAAGATGAAATCTTCAAGGTGGAGCATAGCTGAGTAGAAACCTTGCCCCAATGAGATGGCTGTATTTAAAACAGGGAGAGACCGAATTAAGAGTAATGTATACCTGAAAATTAACACTATTATAAATTCAACTTACTTTAATTGTTTCAAGAAGAGTGTCTTAACTGGTAGATTTAAGGCCCCTACACCCTGCACACACACTACCCCTGTGGGGTGGGAGTGTGAGGACAAACTGATCCACCTTCAAAAATAAAGCAGCTATAATATTATTTGTCAATGTGGAATGGTCGTGTTATGAACATCCTCAACCCCCAAACGACGGCCAGCTTTACTCAGAGTAAGACTTATTTCTGCACAGAAAAGATCAGGAGCAAGGCTGCACTGGAGGGCTAGTCCCTCACTTAATTCGATGCAATGAATACAAGCATGGGTACAAGATGATAAGTGGGCCAGTGGAAAGAAGTGGTCTTCTGATTCATGAACTCTGGAAGCAATCGTGAAGGAGGTGACTTTTTTGTTGGACTTTAATGCTCAGATAGATCTGAAGGGATTGGAGGAAGGTTTTGGCTGGCAAAGAATGGTATGGGAGATGCCATGAAGGCCAGGGCACACTAAAATAAAAGGATTAGGTGATGCTCTTGCTAGACTCTGGTGTCTAGTAAAAGTTAATGATTATATGACCAGAAAGCCCAACCTCGAGAGATGATTTTGTCCTTTCATAGCTCTTCAACGTTTTTATATTATTAATACATCATGAACATACTACTTGATCATTGTATTGAAATCCTAACAACCATATTCAAATATAGAGAATGGACATAATTTATAATCTGTCCTATTTTTACAATAGAACCACTGCCCGCAAAATAAAAAAAAAGAGAAAAAACAAATTCTTGACTGTGATCAAACACCAAGTCAGGGAAAGAAACATGTACTGGCTTAAAAATCTAAAGAGACTGAGGTCACTGTCATTTCTTGCCAAGTGTACAGCCACTGGATTCTAGAAAAATGAGAAGCTGGTTGTTCATTTTATAAGTAAACCACAAAGTTAAAGATTCACCACATATTGCATTAAAAACCAATAGCTGGTACAAGCTGGTACTGTGTATTTCTGATACAAGAAATGAGCCATGCCTGCTATTAACGAATAATGACATGATACTATGGAAGACTACCTCGGAAAGCATACCAGAGCGGCTTAGTCGTATCATTTAATCTTGCTGGTAATTATTTCTGGGCTTCTCACCGAGAGACTTCAGAATTCTCTAGGCCAGGAGTTCTCAACTGGGGCAATGTTGTCTCCAGGGGACGTTTGACAATGTCTGGAGACATGTTTGGTTGTCACAACTGGAGAAGATATACTGGCATCCAGTGGGTAGAAGCCAGAAAGGCTGCCCTAAAATGCATAGGATAGTCCCACACATTACACACCAAAAAGAATTACCTGCTCAAAACATCAACAGTGCCGCGGCTGAGAACTCTCCATTGGCACGAAAATGATTACTCGAAAAGCATTCACCCCCAAATTTCTGACTCCAAATCCTAAATCAGTTCTGCAGATTTTTGGTGCTAATCATTGTACAGGAATTCTATACTCCACCTAAATATGCAGTTGTCAGGTAGACAGTAGGGGCATGAATTCAAATCCTCACTTGACTATTTATTGAGTGAACTCTCGTTTAACCCCTTTGGGCCTTAGGTCCTATTTGTAAAATGGGGGAAATAATCGTAACTATCTCGTAAAGTTGATGTGATGTTTAAGTCAATAAACAAAAGTAAAATTCTTAGAACACAGTCTTTGCCCACAACACTAAATAAATGTAAAATTTTGTATTGTTAGTATTAATTTATCATCATCATCATCATTACTTGCATAAAGAGAATGTAAAGGTTTTTCATTTACCTAGACTGATTTCCAAAGTTCAGTCATTAGAATAGTAATTTATTATTTCCAGTATCATCTAAACTACTATTTACTTAAGATTTTCCTTTAAATTGTCACACTTCACACCCTTCATAAACTTTTTCCTGTCCTTTGCAGGTTTGATACCTAACTGTAACTTCCTAATGCACATAAAATAATGCCATGCTATCAAAGCAAAGATTTTGTGTTTGACATAAAGTCATCTCATGTGTCCTGTGCCCCACTGGTAAACATGCCACAGTTAGACAGCCAACCCATTTACTAATGGACTCCTGTCATTCATTTGTGCTGCCCAACAGCAAATACATTTTATTAATCTTGCTGGAGGCAGAGTCCACCTCCCATCAAATGAAGTTATAAATGCCAATACTCCCTTTCCCAGCTGCCTTTGCAGCCGAGGCAAGAGCACGTGACCTCAGCCTCACTAATCAGACCGTGCTCGGCCAGAGTGTGAATCAGGAGCTGCTGCCAAAAGAAGCAGGCATGTGTCAATCTTCTCAGTCTTAGCACCATGAGCTTCAGTGGCTATAGTGGCATGCAGCCCTGGGAGGCTGAGGTGGCAGAGATTCTCTCGCTGACCCAAGATTACCCAGTATTGAGTGAATTCCCAGAACTGCAAACTCAAATGCTAGAGGGACCAAGGCAAGTAAATGTGCAACACAGAGCCAGGTCAGGTTGTAGGGGTGACGGTGCAATCTTGAGGTCTCGTATCCTCTTCTAATGTGGGCATCTACTGCTCGGTTCCAGCCATTGGTTTTCCTGTGGAGATAGAAGCCCTGTACTTACCAGGTCTGATTTTTTGAGAGAAACAGGAACTCTGAATTTTATGTGGACTTGATGGGCAACCAATTCAAACCACACAAATAAACACGCACCGTGTAGGGCATCATTGATGGGCAAGTGCCTGTGAGCCAGCTTCTGTCCTCAAGGCCACCTATATGCAAAATGCCGGGGTATTCCTAAATCCTCTCACTTCTTATCTCGCCTTCAGTGGAAGGGTTAATGAAGAGAGAAGTTAAAGCAGCCTCTCTATACCCCTGTAATATTTGTAAGACTTCAAGTAGCTGATAATATGAAGTAAAAAACATCATTAGTAATAATAATATTATTAAGTAGTAGTATCACTTATTAATATTATTAAGCAGTAATAATAACTGTAATATTAGTAAGACTTTGAGACCTCCCATAGTTTCTACTGGCCTTCTACGCAGAAGCCTTATTCCCTGAATACAACACAGTTCCATGTCTGTATTTTGTTCATGTTGTTTCATCTTCCTTTATCAGCCCCACTTTGCCTGACTCCTTTTCCTTCTAGACCCTATTCAAGGCTCACCTCCACCTGGAAGCCTCTCCTGGTTTCCTTTCCCACTTCTTCCTCCCCCACTCATCCACCTTAGGTTAGGTATCCCATAATAGGAACAAGGATAATGTTCCAAACATTTTAAAAAAGCAATGTCCTTTGTACCAATTCTCTAGAAAACAGCTAGACAAAGCTTACCTCTTAACAGTTTATCAGGGGGTATAATCCCAGGGGCCAGCAAGAGTAAGGGGGAAATAATTGGAGTCAGAAAGGACAAAAAACAAACATAAGATACTACGTTCCTAAGCAGGCCACCACTTCTCAAGAAAACACAGCTGGTTGCTAAGTCCTGTGTGATGCCTCTCAGATGCAGTATGAAACTGCTGTACCTCAAAGCAGTTACTTGGGTGGTAGGAGGGGTGAGGGATCCGTATTTTAGCTCCTTCCTGTCTTCAGGCCTCCCCATTGGTCACAATGTGAGCCGTGGGCTGGTGACGTCCCCACACCAGAATGAGTGGCCATGTGCCCACAGAACTAACAGTGGGCCTGCCTCGCCCGTGGCCACTTCCCCCATCATATGAAATGATGTGTATGTGCTTTTTTCAACAATTACACGGTCCATGACACCAATAGCATCCTTAGCCACCTTACGTTCTTTAGCATTTACATATTGCCCAGCACACAGGAGGGAGGGAGGTGAGTTGGTATTAGGTCGGCAGATATCTGTAAAACATCTAGAGGTTGTCAAGTGGAATGAAACCCAGAGGTGCGTGATAACCATGTTGAAATACAAAAATCCATTTTTTTGGCTGTGCAGCTTATGGGATCCTGGTGCCCTGACCAGGGATCAAACCCGGGCCCTCAGCAGTGAAAGCTCGGAGCCCTAACCGGTGGGCTGCCAGGGAATTCCCGATACCGCAGCTTTAACGGGTCTTGTTGTATTAGTCAGGGTTCTCCAGAGAAACAGAACCAACAGGATATATAGATAGTTATATATAGGAGGAGATTTATTATAAAAATTGGATCACTATATATAAGAGGAGGTTTATTATAGGAATTGGTTCACACAGTTACGGAGGCCAAGGTGTCCCACAGTCTGCCATCTGCAAGCAGAGAAGCGGGAAAGCCCGTGGTATAATTCAGTCTGAGTCCAAAGGCCTGAGAACCAAGAGCTCCGAAATCCCAGGGCCGGAGGAGACGAAGGAGAGCAGGAATTGGTTCTTCCTTCACCTTTTTTTGTTCTATCATTAGGGCCCTCCGGAGGATTGGAATGATCCCTGCTCACATTGGTGAAGATCGGATCTTCTTACTCAGGTCTACTGAACCAAATACTGATCCTCTTCCTAAAAACACCTCACAGACACACCCAGGAATAATGTTTTACCAGCTATCTGGGGCATATCCCTTTTACCCCCAGTCAAGTTGACACAGAATTAACCAGCACCACCTAGCAATCCAAGGTGTATGGGCTTCTGGCCTTGCCTCTCCATTCCTAACCACTCCCCCACTGGCCTCTCCTACCCCCTCTGGCCTCTCGGGGTATCTAGATTCTCTTCAGGTACCACAAGACAATCTTACCTTGGGTAGTGGCTCTGGATAAAATGCCACCAAATTAAAACAATCTGCAGTGTATGTAATATCTACCATTAGGCACCTGGGGTTTTACTCTTGTTGATGTTGAGTGATGTTCACACGCCTATACAATGCAGTTGACTTTTCTACAAGAAGGTTTTTGTGTATTTTTTCAACGAAATAAAAATGTTCCTTTTAATGGTCTCTATTGTACTAATTAGTTTTAAACACTTGCCCCCAGTAGAGTTTCTCTCCACCCCCAGAATTCCCCTGATGACACAGAACTAACAATAAATGAGCATTTTTACATAGAAAATGAGTCCTCACCCATATGGAATTTTTGTATTTATTAGGGGGTAAAAAGTACCTTTTGCAATTCTTTTCATGTCTCATTTTGTGCATCCACTTAGCACATAATTATTCTTTGTGTTTTTCTCAGCTATTTACTAGACATCTGGCTACATAGCACCTGGGTAGATCTCTTCACTCACTGATACTTTAAAAGGCTTCATGTTTTCTAGCCATTTAACATGTACTCCAAAAGTAAACTGCAGAATTTTCAATTTTCTCTTCTCCAGGGGCTAATAAATATACGAGTGGGATTAAAAGGTGGATTTTAAAACATAAATTATGGAAAATAAAATAAGTCACTGTATCTAAATTATGAATTAAACTCTTAGTAATGCTTGATTCCACTTATTACTTTAAGAATCTTATCTCTAAAAGTAGTCTTGACTATCAGGAAAGATAAAGAAACCTAGTTATCTGTTAAAAAGTGGTGCATAAAGTTCACCACTTCACGCTTTTGGCAACTACATTTTGAATGGCATATTGGTCAGCAGGTGATTTTTTAACTTTCTGTTGTATTAATTACTTATCTGTTATCACTATGCATGACTTATATTACAATTTGCTACAGCCTTTCTTTAAAGATAGTTTGGGAATATTCATGAGATCTGAAATGCAGGCTGAAAAAAAAGATTTTTATGGAACTGCATGACTTAGTCTACCTTTTGCCATGTGTAGTTCATCAAATAAAGCTTAATCAGACTGCTAAGAGGAGCCCACACAGGCTGTGGTCCTTGGGAAAGCAAAGGGCTTCAGAACAAATAACTTTCAACATGTACCTTCTTTATAGAAAGTTCAGGCCTTGAAGTCAGCCAGTAATATAGAGCCAAAATATGGGGGAGTTCAAAAGGCTTGGAACTCTTATCTCAGGCATCGTAGTCATAGCGTACCCTTAAAAAGTAAAATTTAATTTATAACATGAGTCAGGCTTTAAGATGCCATAAAAGTAACGGAGTTTGAAAGTGGGGATCCTGCATCTTGCTACTGACACTAGCTTTGCCCAGAAATCATGAAATGAAAGCCAGAAATAAAAATACTCTTTTGCACATTGACACAGGCAATGTTAGCCTTGGACCAAATTTTTGGATGACGACGAAAAAAAGTCTTTCATTGGTGCCAATACACTTTAATAAGAAAGGTCTCCATAAATGGACCTAGGTGGAATCATAGAATCAAAAGTCGTCTTAAAACAGAAGGAACTTTACAAGGTACTTGGCCTAACCCTCTTGGCTTAGAATTATAAAAATGGAAGCAACTTTATAAGAGGAAGGAACTTGGGTATGGTCATCAGATAGTTACAGAGACACGGGATGGTGTGGAGCATCTTGTGGCCGAGGGTGACCAAGGAGACCCACGTGTCCTGCGTGACCTTGTTTGTACACTGCCACCTGCTCTAACTCACTGCAATCAGGCCAACTCTGATTCTAATCAGACCTCTTTACACAAATGAAATTATATTTGCTAATTAAAAACATTAAATCAATTAAAGTTTATTATTAATTTGTAAGGAAAAAATAAAACCATCTGAGAAAAGATTGCTTCTGTTCATGTGATATGTATATTCCTGAAAATTTGCAAGGTTAATGTTTACAATCAAGTATAGTTTAGATACTTGTGCTCGCTTCATATGACTCCCAGGGGTACTCAGCAGAGTTAACTGCTTTCTTTCTTGAAACACTCTCTTATCTTGCCTTTCTAGCCACCACATCCTTCCAGTTCTCCTCTGCTCAAACTCACGGCTCCTTCTCTGCCTTCTGCTCTTTCTCTGTTCAGCAGGTGACCATTGGCACAGGTAAGGCTCAGTCCTGGGCCTCATTTCTCTTTCCTTCTCTCTCCTTTTCTCTCTCTTCACACTCTCTATCAATAATCTTCCTCTGGGTCTTCCCTGGTGGTGCAGTGGTTAAGAATCTGCCTGCCAATGCAGGGGACATGGGTTCAAGCCCTGGTCCGGGAAGATCCCACATGCCGCGGAGCAACTAAGCCCATGCGCCACAGCTACTGAGTCTGTGTGCCACAACTACTGAAGCCCACACGCCTAGAGCCCGTGCTCCGCAACAAGAGAAGCCACTGCAATGAGAAGCCCGCGCACCTCAACGAAGAGTAGCCCCGGCTCGCCACAACTAGAGAAAGCCCACACGCAGCAACGAAGACCCAACACAGCCAAAAATAAATAAAAGTAAATTGAATTAATTAATTTAAAATAATAATAATCTCCCTCCTGCTTATGACTTCATACATGCCAACGATTCCCAAAGTTTTCTCTAACCCAGGCATCATTCATCCCCAATTGCCAGTCTGCCGTAGCCACCTGGGTGTCTAATAAGCATCTCGAACTCAACATGACCAAAGCCCAAAATCTTGATGCCCTGCTGGGAGATCTCTTCAATTCACCCCAGCCTTCCTCACCTCACATCTGGGAGAGACATCTTTGATTTTCCTTTGCCCTCTGTCCCCACATCCAATCCATCAGCAAATCCTCTTGGCTCCACCTCCAAATCCGAGCCCACCTCTAAACTCCGCCTTTGCATCCAGGCCAGCTCCATCGCTCACCTGCTCAGCTGCAAAAGCCTCTTCACCTATCTCTTCTGCTCTGCCTACCTGGGATCCATCACGTACACACAGCAAGGGCTATCTTTGAAACGCTAAATCAGATCGCACTGCTCTCTTGTCTGAAACGCTAAATCAGATCGCACTGCTCTCTTGTCTAAAATTCTTTAGTGATTTTGCAATTCTCTACAAGTAAATTCCAAATCCCTCACCACAGCCCTCGAGGTCCTGCTTGGTCTGATCTGCTTTTCCCTTCTCTGCACTCAGCCCACTCTCCCCACCCTCCCCTCCAGCTGCCACAGGACATCTTTCCTCTGTTATTCAAAGGCACCAGAGCCTTTTGACCTCAAGACCTCTTTTGGCCTGAAATCGCCTCCCTTTGTCCTTCAAACGCTGTGTCTGTTCTTCAGGGCTCATCCCCCAGCCCCTTCCTCCTACTTGCCTCTCCTTCCTGCCCCCTGACAGGTGGCCTCCCCAACTGTTCACCTTCATATCACCCTGTTTCTTTCCTCACAGCCTCACACTTTTCACAATCTGTAACTATGTTGTTTGTGTCACTGTCTAGTCTTTATGTTTTCTCCAATAGAACGTGAATTCCACCAGGGCCGGGACTTGGTCTCATCAGCACCAACCCCCAGAGCCACTGGCATGTAGTAGATACTCAATAGATTATCTATTTCATTCATGAACTAAGTAGTGGATTAGCATGCGCTAATTCTCCACACTTACAAGAACGGTCATGGGAAACAATTTAAGAATTACAGAATCACTCACATGCACATACTTCATCTGTGGGTATGTAGGTGAGAATCCCAGCCTTTCTAACCTGCACTGGTTTAAAGTGAGAAAAACATGCACAGACACACACACACACACACACACACACACCCCACACCTATTTCCAGCCAAACCATCCAGTTATTAAAGGAATATTTGAACGAATTAAATTCCTGCTCAAGAAATTTTTCCATCCCTTGGGGTTTGTCATAACAAAATCTGGTCTGCGACAGACAGCTTTCTAAGGAATTCCTTCCTCTCACTCACTCACTCACCAAATACATGTTGTAAGTCAGCTGCCGTTATTTCCACATGCCATGTATGACAGGTGCCATACAAGCTCTGGATATAGAAGGGTGAAGTGGAGATATTCGCTGCCCTATTCCAGGGTGAGAACATGCAAACAGAGAAACAAATAAAAACAATCCAGTGGGGTGAGGGCTGACCTGGAAGAGACAGCCTGCCTCCCACGATGCTACATATGCATTTGTTTTATCTCGTTTCTTTTTTATCACTTTTTCTGATGAACCGTCTGACTTCTCTGATGGGCTCGCTCTTTCTTTTTTTTTTTTTAATAATAATTAACATTTATTAAACATTTACTAGGTTCCAGATATCATGCTCAGCTCTTTATATATAATATTTTTTATTTTTTTACATCCTTATTGGAGTATAATTGCTTTACAATGGTGTGTTAGTTTCTGCTTTATAACAAAGTGAATCAGTTATACATATACATATGTTCCCATATCTCTTCCCTCTTGCGTCTCCCTCCCTCCCACCCTCCCTAACCCACCCCTCCAGGTGGTCACAAAGCACCGAGCTGATCTCCCTGTGCTATGCGGCTGCTTCCCACTAGCTATCTACCTTACGTTTGGTAGTGTATATATGTCCATGCCTCTTTCTTTTTACCACCCACCAAATATGCTTTCTGAGCCCCATCTTCAGCCTTCTATTCCCTTTCTCCGTGCTCGTCCTCTGCACATCTCAAGACGCTAACACCCCCTGGGTGAATGGCTCCCTGACCTGGCTCCGTCCGTCCCTGTCTTCTCAGCCAGGCCCAGCTCTTCTTCCTCCAACTGCCCTCTGAACTCCTCTCTTTGGGGGTCTTCTGGAACCTTGGCTTCCACGTTTCCCTGCTAGAGTAGCTCCTTCCTTGCTTGCCCTATTGCTAAAGGTCGGCACCGAGTCCCAGTCACTCCCGTTGGAAACCTTGGTTTCAAGTTTTCCGTTTGCTACTATTCGAGTGCAGCCATTCTCATCCACATCAACTTTCCAAGGTCTCCTCAACTCTCCCCCTGTCCCCTCCACATATCACACTCCTAGTCGCCTCCTGATCATTCCCCAAACAGCATTCACCACTACCAATGCTGTCACCCCATGGCCTTCCCCCGCCCCTTTCAAATTCTTGCCACGTCACAGCCCCCAGAGTAAGGCTCATGCCCCCAGGAAGTCTTCCTCATCCCTTTGAGATAGTCATTTACTACCTCAATTATATCTTGGCTTCCAACTGTACTTTTTAATATCTATCCTCTGCAGATAAATGTTAAGTTCCAGAAGGGCAACCACTCCGTCTTTTACCTTCCTTTCTTCTGCCCCGTGGTGCCTAGCACAGCACTATTACATTCCTCACTTAGCGACTGATACATATGTGTTGATGAGTGAGTGCTGGGTTCTGAAATCCTGCAGTATAGACCGAACATGTTTCATCTTCAGAGAAGCACTGACAATGGAGCCCTGTCAACCAGTCAGCACTGAGGCAGAGCTCACAGGGGCAGAGTCTACAGGATGGAGCCATCAGGAGAGGGATACTGTGCAGTGACCTGGGCAGCTGTTGAAGGTGCCGGTGGCAGTGGCCAACCACAGGCAGATCAACCCAAGAGGATGCACAGAAAGCTGTACCGGAAGAGAAAGTTCCAAGGGAAGGGCACTCTGCTCCCCTTTTGGTGGCTCCAGTTAATTCTCAGACTCTGAGAGGCTTCAAAACACTCTGGGCTACTATTTCCACCTCTTCCTCCCATTCTCACAATTTCTCCTTTTTCCCTTTCCTTTCTCTTCTCTTACTCCCATTATGCCTTCCCTTTTGCCCTTCTGCAGTGGACATCTCTTGCTTTGGCCAGCCTACCATCCATTCACCCTCTTTTTATTTTTATTTATTTATTTACTTTTTTGCGGTACGCAGGTCTCTCACCGTTGCGGCCTCTCCCGTTGCGGAGCACAGGCTCCGGACGCACATGCTCAGCAGCCATGGCTCACGGGCCCAGCCGCTCCGTGGCATGTGGGATCTTCCCAGACCGGGGCACGAACCCGTGTCCCCTGCATCGGCAGGCGGACTCTCAACCACTGTGCCACCAGGGAAGCCCCACCCTTTTTTTACTAAGAGCACCTCAGTTTTCTCTGGGTGACCAGTCCCCCCACTCTCAGACCTCGTGGTTTGTGGGGGGGGGGGGTTGGCTCCACGCTCAGCTCCAGAGGTGACAGGAAATCCAGTCCTCACAACCTCCCTCCAGCTACGGTGGCCAGTTCACAGATGCGTGCTGAGTCCCAATTTGGGCCAGAGAATCGGACCAGGACATACAGTGAAACTTACAGGAAAGGAAAAGCTCTCGTGTTCTTTTCTACAGCTTTGGAATTGGGAGGATGAAAATATGAATCCGCTGGCAGTCATTTTGCCTGTGAGAGGGGGATCCCTTTAAATGGGGAGAAAGCAGAACTGAGAAATGGAGAGGGACAGTGGATCCTGGCGATATAGTTTGAGTAGCTGGATCCAGCTATGCCTGAAGCTAACTACTTTTTCCAGTTATACGAGCCATTAAATTCCTTGTTTAAGTTATTGTTAATCAGACTTTTAGTCACTTGCAACCAAAAGAGTCCCAACATACCTTCCTAAATCCAACTGTTCGTAGTATTTTAGGTCTGGAAGTAAATGTAGAGAGGAAGTCCAACTCTTACATTTACTTAGTTGAAACCCAAGAACTGGAGACTGTGACTCTGATAGTTGTACCAGAGACCAGCCTAAAATTCAGGTCTTTGCTCTCCCAGAGCTACGGTTTATTTTTCGGTTTGGAGGTTTTTTTGGCCACAAAATGCTACATTAAATCAAGGTGTTGTCTCTTATGTAGATGCTTTATCTCTCCAACCAGAACATAAGCCTCTGGCTGTGGGAACTGTGTCCGAAATTTTTCACATGCCCTGCAGCTTAGCATGATGTCTTACATGTGGTAAATGCAGTAAGTCCTTGTTAACCAATCAGTGAGTTAAGAAGGTATTTTGATCTGTGAGAGTTTTGCTTTTATGCTTACGAGATGAAATGTGTTACTTTCAGGGTTTTTACTACTGAAAAAAATTTGGAGTATGAAAATACAGTTGTTTTCAGAAACTATAATCATTTCCTGCAGATTTTAGTCTTTTTGTCTTAAGCAAGATTTATTAGCATCTACATTTATTATTTAATGTAGAGAAAAAAGTGTAAACAAACATGACAAAATATTAACTTTTTTGCTTTTGTTTATATGGAAGAAAATAGCAGTCCAGGGACTTCCCTGGTGGGGCAGTGGTTGAGAATCCTCCTGCCAATGCAGGGGACATGGGTTCAATCCTGGTCTGGGAAGATCCCACATGCCACGGAGCAACTAAGCCCGTGCGCCACAACTACTGAGCCTGTGCTCTAGAGCTCACAGCCACAACTACTGAAGCCCTTGTGCCTAGAGTCCGTGCTCCACAACAAGAGAAGCTACCACAATGAGAAGCCCCACTTACCACAACTAGAGAAAACCCTCACGCAGAAGCAAAGACCCAATGCAGCCCAAAAAAAAAAAAAAAAATCAGTCCAAAAATCAACTATAATTTTTGGGTTCTAATTAAATTACACTAAATAAAGAAAATACTATTAATTCTCCCTGCAGAAATAGATATTAGGCAAGTGTTCAACTTGACGGTTATATTTAGAAAATCAGCATCTGTGTATTTTTGTTATTTTGAATACTGTATGGCTACAATATAATCTGAAATACTTGTTTGTATTATCATATGAGCTTTCACCAGGGTATTTCTAAATGGATGTTTTATTAAATACAAATTATCCAGCATAATGTATTTGCTCTGAGAATCATAGCAACTGATGAGATTGTTTTGTTTGTTTTTTGAGATGTTGCATTAGTTTCCTAGGGCTGCCATGACAAAATGCCACAAACTGAGCAGCTTGAAACAACAGAAATTTATTCTCTCATGGTTCTGGAGGCTAGAAGTTCAAAGTCAACATGTTGGCAGGGCTGTTCTCCTTCTGAAATCTGTAGGGGAGAATCCTGCCCTGCCTCTTCCTGGCTTCCGATGGTGGCTATCAGTCCCTGGTGTTCCTTGGCTTGCAGCTAAATCACTCCAATCTCTGTCTCTGTCATTGCAAGGCCTTCCCCTGTGTGATGGAGTCTTTGTATGGCATTTTCCTCTTCTTATAAAAACACCAGTTATAGTGGGTTCTGGCCCATCCTAAGTATCTCCTCTTAGCTTGGTTACATCTGCAAAGACCCTATTTCCAAATAAAGTCACATTCAGAGGTACTGAGGGTTAGGACCTCAGTGTGTCTTTTTTTGGGGGGTGGGGGTGAGATACAATTTAACCCACAACAGATATATAAGTAACATTTTTAAGAAGTGTTAGAAACTTAACCTTGGTGGGCTAAGAAGGAAAGACTCTCTGGCAAGATTGATTTCTGACTTGCTACTGAGACACATAAAGTTAGATTAGAACTTTGGCTGGCATCACCACTTTGAGAACCACCAAAATCCAAGAGATGCAAATAAACAGGCCCAGTCTAATAAAGAAAGATGCAGCACCTGTAATAATTTAGAATCACTAAATATTCATAAAGATACCAAAAAAATAAAATCCCCAAACGCCTCCCATCACCCCTCCTGTGCCCTCTTTTCCTCCATCAAGTCTGCTCACTCTTCTTTCCTAGGCAGTTCTTTTTCTGCCCTCTGGACCTCCAGCTATGACATCCTTCCAGTAATGGCCTGGGGTCATAGGAATTCCCCCTTGCTGCTGTTGCTTGGAATTATCCCAGCCACCTCCTCACACTCCCACGGGGAAGGAGAAAAGGATGAGATGATACCAGAAATAGTTCTGTTTCAGTCAAATCCAAACTTGACTGTGGGTGCATTTAAATTATCAAGAGGTGGCTGTAGTGGTGGTGATCTAGAAAAATAAGGTGTGTCAGCTTCTTCCTTGGCCTCTAGGCTTTCTATCTTTCACCTCCCTGGAGCCATAAACCATATCTCTTCTTGATGAATTGCCGGTGTTCCATAACTGGGCAGAACTTATCTCCACACTGAGCACCGCACATCAAATTGCCCTTGTTCCTCCTGAACTTTGAGCTTCAACAGCCTGGGGTGGGAGAGGAAGGGAGGGAGGAAAACTGTCACTGATCAAGTTCTAGGAGGGGTCAGTGACACAGAGATCCATTCCAAAGCCAGCACGGAGGTAGGGCAGGGAAGACTAGGCCCTGAGAATACTGGGGCTGGGAAAAGGAGGTAGTGAAACTATAGAAGGCAAACTAGACACTAAAGGCAAAGTACTCATGAATGGTCAAAGCGTTCGTTGTTAACTTATATCTTCTTCCTTCTGCCCCATTCCACTGTCAGTACCCAGAGGACAGCTGTGTCTTGTTTACCACTGCATCTCCAGCACCCAGCATCCCACCTGGCACACAATGGACTCCAATCTCTTTGGCCAGCTTTCATTTCCTGTCATTTGCAAAGCCCTGTCTTATTTCTGAGGTGTAGCACAAACTAAAACACCTGACCTGGAACACTTTCTCCTTTCAAATGATGCCCTTCTTCTCACCCCTTGGTTCACAGCCTAAATGTTAGCTCCTTGAAGAGTTCTATCTCTGTTTAAAGTAAATTACACGTACTCTCGTGCACACACACTTTAGCTTCCATCACAGCATCCTGTTCGGTTTCTCCGTAGCCCATACAACAATTCGTAATGATTTGTTCTTTGTATATCTCCTCCACTTGGCTGTACATTCCAGAAAGAGAAAATTCATATCCCTTTTGTTCACTGTTGTAGTCCCAGCAAGTAGTCCATCCAAGAGACGCACCAGATAAAGGTTAAAGAACAAAAGAATGAATATATAAGCAGAAGGTAATAAACCTATAAGAATTTTCATACTATGTTACGTGGTAAGGTAGCATAAAATAAGCATGGTATCTTAGACCAGAAGAGGAAGGCTGGATTAATTAATAACTACCTAGGATCGATTGAATAACCAAAACTAAAGCTGAATCTATTTCTTCCTTATTCTACATCAAAATCAATTCCAAATGAATCAAAGATGTAAACCTTAAAAAATGTCGTTTAAAAAAAAAAAAACTTGAAGAAAATGTACAAGAAGTCTTAATCATCTTAATGCAGAGACTTTTTCTAAGCAAGCCAAAGAAGAAAAGATAGTTTTTATGTATTTAAATATATCTAGCACTTTCTTCACACACATATATGCACTGAAAACATCAACAGAGACAAAAGATAAATTGGGGAATTATAACTGTTATGCTTGACAAAGACCTGGATTTTATTATATATATTATTACAAGTATATAATGAAAAAACTAATAACTCAAAAATAAAGGACATAAACAAGCAGACCACAGAAGAATTCATGCAAATAGCTTTTAAGGATCGGGATATATAATTTTAAGAATATCAAAGGAAAGGAATGTAAATTAGTGCGATAACCATTCTTTATCTTTGAAATTGGCAGAAATGAAAAAGTTTGAAAATCTTCAGTGTTGGCCATTATGTGGAGAAAGGAGTACTGGCATATTACTGTAGGAAGGTATACACTTTGTCTTTTGAAAGTCAGCCTCGTGGGTCAGCTGGCCTTTGAAAGTCGTTCAGCATTTTTATGTCTGGGTATAGGACAACTTGGCAACATCTCTCAGAATTTTACAGCATATACATTTTGGCCAGCTATTGCATTCTTAGATTTTATTCTACAGATAAACATGCACACATATGCAAAGATGCATAAATGAAGATAGTCATTCAAAAGACCAAAATAACCTAAATGACCTTGATTAAATAAGCTTTGGTTCATACCCATAGTAGACGAACATGCGGCCACCGAAAAAGAAATGTGCCAATGTCTTGTATCTATTTAGTATATGAAGCCCAGAAGGCATGGAATAGAAGGCAATGTACCAACCCATTTGTTGAAAAAAAGCATACCAAAGATAGCTAGGCAGATAAACAGATAAACATGGCTGTGTATGCATACCATTTCTGGAAGGACTCAAACCACAGAGGGCATGGACTGAGTGGTCAGTAAGCTTACTTTTCATGGTACCTCTTCATATTATTAGGGGGGAAAATGTACCATCTGCACATATTACTTTTTAAATTTAGAAACTAGCTAAATTATAAAAATGATGTTAGCATAACTCAATGTAGCCTTCAAAAAGATCCTTTGTAATAATAAGGGTGATGTTAGTAAAATAAGAAGATTTTTCAGTCTTGTTTGGTTAATGCTTTTATCACTCCAAGGTATAAAATCTTAGCGAAAACGTACTTTTTTTTTTTTTTTGGTCGCACCATGCGGCTTGCGGGATCTTAGTTCCCCGACCAGGGATCGAACCCAAATCTCCTGCTTTGGGAGTACAGAGTCTTAACCACTGGACCACCAGGGAAGCTCCTAAAGGTATAAAATTTTAAATGAACACCTAAAATAAAAAATAATAACTCTTGCAATAATCCAGGAGTGAGAAAGGTTTAGTCCTTTAGCTGTGAATAAGATATTCAACTTGCAAAGCCAACACTCGATCTATTAATAAATATTTTAGTTTTAAAAGATGGCCAACCAAGGCAGCGTGGGCAGGTTAAGATCATTTGTAGCTGCTGCCACTCCCTACCCATCCCCAACAATGTATTCAAATGCAATGCCAAGGGTTACTTATTAAACTCAAGAGATATTATGCCCTGGGAAAACCATTATAAACTTGGCCTGTAGGAGAACTGATCTCTTAATGAAATACAGAACAACGATCTCTCAAAAAAAAGAAAATGGGCAATCGCCATGTAAGTATTTATTGCTTTCGGGAATCAAACCAAGTTCTAATTTTGGTTAGCATGTGGAGAAATTTAAACTATGAAATCATGATTGATACTTTTATACTTTATCATTGTGATCACTCCTAATTGTTGGTTTTCACAACGGCAAACCATGCTTTCAAAATGCATTTGGAATATATTTTTTCTCCGTTAGTCAGAAATCTCTTTGGAGGCGTGAAAGAGAAGTATTTAAAACAAGGTGGTAAACGGTGCCTTGCAGAGAGCAAGCAGTTAAAATAGTATTTAAGGAATATATGACTAAAGATGTTAGTTTGCAGCAAAGCTGCACAAAGTTTCATAGACTGTGCCCATCGGTGTTTTGGGAATACAGGCTCATGTTGCAAATATCAGTAGATAAAGATACAAGTATTCTCATAAACCTATACAACTTGGATTGAAAGGTGAAAATATCCCAGTATTTTTTCTAAACACACCAAATGACCAGATATTTGCAAATACTAATGGAATGGATTTAATATTTTACTTTTCTTCTGAAATGTCTAGGCTCATGTGAATAGCATGTCTATAAACTATTAATGGCTAAAAACTGACAAAAATACTACCATTTGGAGCCAACTATGCATAAGGCAGGTCAGAGTTAAATCTTGATTTTTTTTTTTTTTTTACAGTGAAAAAGGTATACTTAAAGCTATGGCAATAAGAATTTTAATAAGGTTTTGTTGCACCTAATGTGGCTTCCCACAGGAAGACGTATTTATTGTGTGTACACTAGGAGCGAAGAGAATAAAACTCCAAAATCTTCTGTAAACTAGAACTTTGTTAATAAGATTTTCTCCTTTGCTCTAAATCAAACTTGTGCTCAGATGGTGGCAAACCTACAAGCGTTTTCTTTGAAAAGACATTATTTTTAAAATCATCTGTAAGTAGCATTTTCATACTAGCCAAGGTTACGAAGCTTCCATTTAGATTATCTTTCAGAGAAACTGAAACCTACTTTTAAAATACTTCTGATCCCGGAAAAAATTTTTTAAATAATAAAATAAAATACTTCTGATCCTGCCTGGGCTCCCTGGTGGTCCAGTGGTTTGGACTCCAAGCTTCCAGGGCAGGGGTCATGGGTTTGATCCCTGGTCAGGGAACTAAGATCCTGCAAGCCATGCAGCACAGCCAAAAGAAAAAAAAATTTTTTAATAAATAAAATAAAATACTTGTGAACCATGCAGAGGACCTCAGGAAAAATCATTGGCTCCTGGTTGAGCAGCTTAAGAGGATGTTTTCACCCCTTGAAAGTCACCCCTTGAAAGAGGCAGCTGGCTTGTGTGAGTGGTCTAGCATTTTATGTATTTCTTTTTTGAATCCCCAGAGCCAATCTTACTCCCTGTCAGAAGGCAGGCAACCGTTGTACGAAGGGCAGGCCCAACCCTTGGCAGCCGTGCAGCCTCTCAGCCACCCATCAGGGAGCGGAGAGCCAGAGTTCCATCAGCCTGTAAGCACTTTATTTTCCCTCCAAATCATAGGTATGACCAGGCTTTCTCATGGGCCCATATTACTCACCAGTGACTTGTTATACTGGACCATCTACAATCCTCTGGTCTGAAAATGTCACCATCAGGCATTACTTCCAGGCAGGGAAATTTTTCCCTAGAAAATGGTTGTTATAATATTTGCAGCTAAGGTAAAAATGCAATTTAGGAACTCAGCTTCCCTTCCCAACAGTGTCCGCTTAATGGTGTACTGGAACAGAATACGTGATCCTACACCATGCCCCTGTGACATTGTAGAAAATATTAGTGGAATTTAACATGTGCATAAAGAATGAATATGTTCTAAGACTGTGTTTCTAGATGAGTAAATGCAAAACCTTTTTAAAGGACAAATTACTGCATTAGACAATGACTTGAATGTGTACAAACTTAAAACTACGATGCTTAGAGTTTTAAAGCAACTACACAACCAAAACAAATTTGCAAACTAAATGCTAGTAAAATTCAAGTCCATGATGTGCAAAAGTATGGTATTGATTTAGTGTAACAGATAATGTTATTTTGCTGAGATTAAATGTAAAAATGGCGCAGATTGCTATAATGTGGTTTTTCTGAGTTGCAGCATGTCTAAAATATGATGCAGTGTGTGACTTCTTAGCTCTCCTGTCACGTTTCTCTATCCAAACTACTGAGAAACTTTTGTTTGTATGACTCCCTGTAAGACAACTGGGCCTTCTCTTGGCTAAAATGCAGGCTTTTTATATTAAACCTCCCTCTGTTCTCTGTTCTTTCACCATGAGCTTGTAACAATTAAAGTACGGCTATTTGGCATGCTTTTTAAATAGAAACACAAATGCAGGCATTGAAGTCACGTGCTAGCCCCTGCTCATCCTCGTGATACAGTATGCTTTATATTTGTTTTTATATATTAGTTATTATCAGCACTAAAGACACTATATAAAAAGCCTACTAGGAAGGTTGAATTCCCAAAAATATGTCCACAAACCAGAGTCCACAGATAACTGTCTGACAGATATTGCTCTAAAGCCAATAGAATGTTGGCCAGGAAATTACATTTTCCAAGGTACTCTGATATGGAATCCTAGCCAATTCTGAAAACTGAAAAATTACTTTTTTTTCGCTTTCCTCCAATCCTTTTGCCATCATTTTTTGAACTCAAGACATAGTGTTTGTGCCTAACCTATTTGGGGCAGTAATAACGGACACTTGGATATTATCATTTGCTGAAACACAGTGTTCAGAGTTCGCTTAGCCTGGAGGCCATGTCCCTGTGCTCAGAGAGCTCTGTGCAGAGACAGAAAAATAGATCCACAGGAAAAAGCTTAGGTTCAGCCAGATGACTCTTCTATTCTACTGTGTGAATTGTTTTCAAGAGGATCACCATCTAGAGGAAAATAGAATATTGACACAAAGAGTGAGATGACTTTGCCATAAGAGTGTGGCTAGAGGTGGCAGAGTCATAGACAGAGAGCAAGATCTAGGGGTGCCATGGATAAATGTGGAAATAATCACAAACTTAAGAGGACTGTTGATTTCTGGAAATTTTTTTCCAGACTAATGCACAGGCGCTAGAAAGGACTGCTGCCTTGTTACTCATAGTATGGACCCTGGGCTAGCAGCAACATCCACATGGCCTGGGTGCTTCTAGAAGTGCAGAATCTCAGGCCCACTCAGACCTACTGAATCAGAATCTACATTTTAACAAGATCCTCAAGTGATTCCCATGCACATTAAAGTCTGAGAAGCAATGGACTGGGGAACAAGTTCTTAAACTGGGCTGGGTGTTGGAGTCACCTGGGGAGTTCTAAAATCCACTGATGCCTGAGTCCCACCCCCAGAGAGTCTGAATTAATTAGTCTGGTGGTTGGCCTGGGCGCTGGGAGTTCTAAATGCTCCCCAGGTGATGCTAATGAGCACAGAGTTTGAGAAACAGTGAACTGCACACCACGATCCGGACAAGACCAGCTCAGCACACCGCTGATGTCATTCTGAGGGTCGGTAAATGAAAACCAACTTGTAAATGTTAGAACATCTGCTCAGCGATCTGCCACGGTGTTTGTCAACATGCCACGTTTATGACTCACTTGTGGTAATATTTAGCCAACACAAATATTGTCTGAAATGGAGACTAGTTTGGGACTTGTAGCAGGAGTTCCGAACCAGCAAGTTCAGAAGAAGGTGGATCGGGAATACCTGGGAGCTACATGACAGGTGGGGACCGGGTCCAGATTCCTGAGGAAAGAAGGGAGGCTCTAGAGACAGGTGAGAATGTGTTTGGGAATTTCAGACAAAAGTAAGCACGGCTTGGGGCTTCCCTGGTGGCGCAGTGGTTAGAGGTCCGCCTGCCGATGCAGGGGACACGGGTTTGTGCCCCGGTCCGGGAAGATCCCACATGCCGCAGAGTGGCTGGGCCCGTGAGCCATGGCCGCTGGGCCTGCACGTCCGGAGCCTATGCTCCGTGGCGGGAGAGGCCACAGCAGTGAGAGGCCCGCGTATTGCCAAAAAAAAAAAAGTAAGCACGGCTTTAACCAAGAGTGTACACTCAACTGTGATCCTCAGCCTAGACCATGCAGTAATATCTCTCCTATCAGGAAAACTTTTGTCCCAGAAAGGTAGTCCTTCATATTACCACTATCCATAAGAGGAAACAAAAATGGCTTCTGATGTGAAAACATGACATGCACTAAAGCATACCTTCTCTATTTAATGACAACTCACCCACTTAAAGTCTAGCTACATTTTTTGGCACAATTACACGATCTGGGCTGTGGAGATTTCTTGGCTATAATAGATTAAAAGCAGTCATTTTAAAGAGGTGGGGGGAAAAGGCTGGCAAGGACAAAACCACTGACAGAAGGAAGAACATGCAAACTGAAAACTTGACCCAAGAACTCTAGTTATAGGAACCCAGGGTCACTTTGTGTAGGGGATGGATTTCTAGCATATCCAGCGCACCTGGGAACTCTGCTCTACAGCTCGGCAACATGAATCCAAAGGCCCAGCAAAGATGGACACCACTGTAGGTTTAAAGGGGCCTTTTGAAATGATGGTAATAACAGACATTTTTCAAGTGCTTGCTAGACTGTGCGCAGTTCTGAGAGCTGTGGTCCTCATGTAGGAGCATGGGTCTACTATCAGGTATTCCTCAGTGCAATAGTCCCAAATGTGGCCCCCAGACCAGCATCATTTATTATCGCCTAGGCTTTTGTTAGGAATGCAAATGATCAGCTCCCCACCCCCACATCTACTGAATCAGAAACTCTGGGGGTACTGTCCAGCAATTGCCACTGAAAAAGCCCTCCAGGAGGTTCTGGTGTTCCTCGGTGTTTGAGAACCAGCGTTGAAGCAAAAGCCTCCCACAGGCCTCACTAGAGCTGTGCCCTTGCTCTGACCACAAACCATCCCCACCCCTCAGCCTGCCCACATGCCCTGACCATGGCATTTCAAGCCTTCTTAGCCCCATGCCCTCCTCCTGGGCTTCTTACACCAAATGCAACCCAGAGAACTACCCCTTCCTGCTCCTTCCTCCACCCCAGACCAGGCCGCACACTCTCTCTGCCTTCCATCTCAGAGCTGCACAGTGAACTGGCGGCAGAAAGGCAGGGAGCCACTCTCCGTCCTCTCAGGCAGCTTGACATATTCTTTTAGAGAAACTACCAGAATCCAGGTGCTGTTTGAGGCTCTGGAGATAAAAAGAGGAATAAGATAAACGACCAGAGTCCATATGCCCTCAAAACAGCTCACAGTCTGGTCAGGAGGCACACAAATAAATAATTATAATGACGTGTGGTGGACACACTAAGAGAAACGTGTCCATGGTCACAAGGTTCAAAAGTTGGACAGAGGAGGGAATGATGCCCTGTGGGAGAAGTGAGAGTAGAATAGGGTCTCTAGAGTGGAGAAAGGCATTCTTTGTAATGCAGGAGCACAGAGAGGTCCAGGAAGGCTGGTGCTGCTGGTGAGTTGAGCTCTAGCCCTGCCAAAGCACTCAGCACATCACAGAGCAATTGCCTGGGCAGCTGCTACCCTGTCCCCCAGGCTGTGAGCTTCTGGGGGCAGACACTGTGTCTTACTCACTGCTGTAGCTCTGGGGCTTGACACATAACAGGCGTTCCATACATATTTTTGATAGAAAGATCGATGAGCAGGGACAGAGACAGGAGACAAGACTAGACAGGAGCACAGGGTTGAGACCTGAAGTCCCTTGCATGCCATGCAATGTATATTGGTTTCCTAGGGCTGCTGTGCAAACTACCACAAACTGGGGGGTTTCAAACAATGGAAATTTATTCTCTCAAAGTTCTGGAGTCTAGGGACTTTGAAATCAGCATGTTAGCAGGGCCACACTCCCTCCGAAGGCTCTAGGGAAGAATCCTTTCTTGCCTCTTTCAGACTCTGGTGGCCCTGGGGCACTGCATTCCTTGGCTCCTGGCAGGATAACCCTAATTTCTGCCTCCATCTTCACAGGGCCTTCTTCCCTATGTGTCTCTATGCTTTCTCCTCTTCTTCTAAGGACACCAGTCATTGGCATTAGGACCCTCCCTAAGTCCAGAATGAGCTCATCTTTCTTTTGTTTTAAACCACCTATAGAGGTTTGGCGTTCTTTCCTTATTTATCTTTGGCTGCATTGGGTCTTTGTTGCTGCGCGCGGGCTTTCTCTAGTTGCCTCTAGCGGGGGCTACTCTTCGTTGCAGTGCATGGGCTTCTCATTGCAGTGGCTTCTCTTGTTGCGTAGCACAGGCTCTAGGCGCACGGGCTTCAGTAGTTGTGGCACGTGGGCTCAATAGTTGTGGCTCGGAGGCTCAGTAGTTGTGGCACATGGGCTTAGTTGCTCTGCGGCATGTGAGATCTTCCTGGACCAGGGCTCGAACCCATGACCCCTGCATTGGCCGGTGGATTCTTAACCACTGTGCCACTGGGGAAGTCCTGAGCTCATCTTGAGATCCTTAACTAATTACATCTGCAAAGGCTCTACTTCCAAATAAGGTCACATTCTGAGGTTCTGAGTAGACATGAATAGGGGACACTATTCAACCCATTACACCAAGGAAATTGCGCTTTATTGCCTTAAGCTAGTAGTGGTTTTTAAACTTTACACAACAGATTCCTTTGGAAGGCTTGTTTAAACAGAGAGCTGGGCCCCATCAGCAGAGCGTCTGATTCAGTAGACACTCTATGGTGGGGCCTGAGAATCTGTATTTCTGACAAGTTCCCTGGTGATGCTGATGCTGCTGGTCTAGGCACCACATTTTGAGAACCACTACCTTAGGCAGTAGAGAAGCCCTAATCGATCTCAGACAAGGGAATGACAAGGTAAGCACTGCCCTTTGGATGGACCATGCTGGAAGCTGGTGGAGAAAGGTCTGGAGAGAAATATGACCAAAGGCAAGTAAAGCACTTGAAAGCCTGCAGAAAGATGATGAACCCCTGCCCCCAACTAAAACAGTGACGATGGGATTGGAGAGACAAGGACAGATTGGAGGGTCAAATCGACATAACTGGCTGACTGACAGGATATGGGAGGTGAGGGACAAGAAAGACTACAGAGGGACTCCAAGGTAACTGGCTTGTGCATGCAAGTGGATGATGGTGATGCACCCGGGGGATGAGGCAAAGTTTGCAAGGTGAGAGGATGAGTTTGGTTTGGGGATCTGTTGAGTTTGAGATTTCTGTGTTCCACCTGGGTTTAATGCCTAGCAGGTAGCTGGATCTGGAACTCAAGAGAGAAGTCTGGGATTGAGGTAATTTGTGTGTATAAATTCTGTTTTTTTGTCTGTTTTGTCTTTAAGTTAGTATGTATTTGTTCACAGACTACGGGACTCACAGTGGCTTAAATAACGAAGACTTTTTTTTTTAACATCTTTATTGGGGTATAATTGCTTTACAATGGTGTGTTAGTTTCTGCTTTATAACAAAGTGAATCAGTTATACATGTGTTGCCATATCTCTTCCCTCTTGCGTCTCCCTCCCTCCCACCCTCCCTATCCCACCTCTTAATGATTAACCCTAACAGGAATCTGAAAGGAGGGCACTCTAGGACTGGTTCAGCAGTTCAGTCACGTCATTAAGGACTCAGGCTATGTCTGCCTTTCCATTCTGCCACCTTGAGGTACTGGCAACATCTCCCCTCCTGGATGCAAGATAATGGCCATGTGTGTGTTCAAATTAGTAATCTCACATGATAGGGTCACAAGAAGGAAGGAGCGGGATGGAGAAAAAAAATGTCTTTCTCCTCCTGTACCAGTCCCCTATCAGTGAGGAAAATCTTTTGGGAATGCCCAGGCAGACATCCCTTTCTATCTCATCGGCCAGAATTGGTCAAAAGCCCATCCTAGACCAATCACTGGCAAAGGTGAAGGGGATAGTGATGGATCATGATTCATCTCCAGGGCTGGGGAAATCATCTTGTCAGCTAGTGTTCTTTCCTCTCTTTCTCCCTCTCTCACACACTCTTTTTCTTTCCATGTCCTAGCCTTATTCTCTCCTATTGAAAATGAACTTTTTCTTTTCAATGATGGGGGAGGCAAAAGGAGTTGATGAGAGGGAGGCCTGGCCACAGGTAGTTCAGGCACCACAGAGCGTTCCATGGCCTCACGTAACTCCAGATTAACTACCCCAAGGAATAGAGTTTTCTCTAAGCATCTACACATACAATGCCAGCGAAAATTCTGATTGGCTGAGGTACGTGCCTACCTCTTTGAATATCACTGTGGCCAAGGTTGACCTTACCTATCGTTAGGGATGGGCAACATTGCTTTATCAGTATTGCTTTCTTATAACTATTGTTTTTATTAATGTTACTACTTCAATGACTATGACTACTATTGGATGGACTGAAATAGAAAGAGAATGAAGATTTGAAGATCAGATGGGAAGGCAGTAAACTAATTCACCCTTTTTAGTGATGGATGGTTTGGATTGTGGTGGGAATGAAAAGGAAGATAAAAATGTAAGAAGAATTTTAAAGAAATAATTAATAAGTTTGGATCCAATGCATATTGCAACTCTCTACCAGGGGAAGAATGACATTCATTGTTTTGATTCTGGAGGAGGACAAAAACTTGCTCAAAGCAAATTTAGCTCTTTCACCTTGTTTCCTTTTCAGCAAATCTGAACTTGTTCACATACTGCTGGTTATGTCCTACTACACAGCACTATTCCACGCTGTAACAGCTCAGCTCAGCCCCCAATATTTTCACTTTTCAATTCCATCTGCCCAGTTATCATTGACTCTGGAGGATGCCAGAGTACACTAGCTTCCTTTTTTCCTGTAAGCGATGAATCCAAGTTCATACTCTCAGTGAATTGGCAAAAACGAAAGAAAAGAAAAAAACAGCCTTTGGCAATAGAAGAAGGAAATGGATAATTCTTTTCCAATGAGAAAAGTGCTTCATTTTTCATAACTCTTGAAGGCACGGTTCCTTTCACAGTTGAGAAATAGTTGTCACCTCCCCATCACCACCTTTCCCTCAACTTTTGTTGAGGCAGTACAGCAGTCATTGGATATCTAGAGGTGTAACCCTCTTCAGAGGTCTCTAACGCCCCAAACAATCAGTGGACAACCTCAAAGCAGACATTTTCCCCAGGACACAAAGTCTGGTTTCAAGACAATGCATGTTATTCTGCCTCGAGAAGAAATTCTGAGTTGTCCAGCCCAGCACAGCACTGAAGGGCCCCCAGGGATGAGCCAACTGGGGCTGCCAGTGAGGCTGTGATGCAGACAAAGAGGCAGGGGGTGATGACAGACTTCTCCCTTTGGACCCACTTTAACTCAAATTCTTCCTCCTAGTTACCTTATCCCACTACTCATCTTTCAGATTTGTCATCTGGGTTCCTTTGAAATCAAATCAAAGAGAGAAAGACACCATAGTCCACTTCTAATCCTCCCTTTTAGGTAACCACAGCGATGCGTTCTTTGTGACTGGGGACCTTGCTTTAGTCAGTACCTATGTACATTTACCACCAGAAGCTCAGCCTTCTCAACACCTTGAAGTAACATGTTGACAGAACTGTTATAGCCATTAGGTCAGGGCTGTAGACCCTTCACATACCAGATTTTTAGCACTATTGGCACTTGCAACCAGATAATTCTGTGCTGTGAGGGGCTGTTCTGTGCCCTGTGGGATGTTTAGCAGAATCCTTGGCCTCTATGACTAGACACACCACTAACACTCCCCTATTTGTGACAAGCAAAAATGTCTCTGGACATTGCCAAATGTCCTCAGGGAGGCAAATAGCTCCTGGTTGGTTGGGAACCACTTCATGAGACACAGACCCTTAAATGGGAAGGCTGGGCTAGTGGGCAGATGTCCCCATAATGTCTTTATGTGGCTGAATTTCCACCAGCGATGATGCATTCCTGCCCCTCTGGCCTAGGCTCTCCCTCACACTGATTTGCCTCTCTTGTCACAGGGTAAAAGCCAACTCATCTTGAAGCTTGACCCTTGTCCTCCTGTTGATGACAACGGCCAGCTGAGAGGTGGTGGTTTTCCCCCAAAAGGCTGTTAGCTCATAAGTTCTGATGGCCAGAATGCAAAGGGCCTCCCTGCAGAAATACCCAGTAACAGGGCTGCTAAGCTACTGGTTTTTCCTGCCTAGATGAACAGTGCTCATCTGGAAAGACATAATCATGAGTGAAATAATCAGGAGTCAATTTGCTCACCTCTCCTCTTGGGTGTAGCCCACAAAGGGCTTGCCCCAATAAATCGCCCTCTACCAGAGCTCAGGGCGTGGTAGGCCCATCACATTGTTTGCGTTTCTGAGCGTACTGCCAGTAACTTTGCAAACAACGGTACCCACCACCTTGAAGAGTCTTAAGTCCCACATGTCCTTAAGGTCAGGTCTCAATCCCATAGTCACTTTTGATGGTAAATATCACATTGACATGTATAACCCAGACAGCATAGCCTAAGGAAACTTGTCTTTCTGGAAATGACCTAACTATACCAATCTTCATTAAAAGGTGTTCTTAAAATGCCAACATAAAAATAACCCCACATTAGGAGAAAGATCACTTTTTTAATTCTAAAAAGTTTCACTTATTTTTCAGAACACACAGCATATGTAAGCATATATCATATTGAGACCTGATCCAAGGGGATGTTTTTTCTATTTTCAGCCTTATTGACGAATGATGCAAATATTTGTACCCATTTAGAATGATGACCAAACTACTAATAGTCATACCTGTCACTTATAACTGCATCTCTGAGAGGGTGAATAAACAGCAGCGAAGAGCTCCCTGTATTCTCAGCACCTTTCAAAGGTTTCCTAACACACTTTCCCAGCTATCTTGTCTACATCCTTGGCTAACAGACTTCAAAAGCTGATCCAAGTGAGAATAGGATCTAAGAACAGCAGATTCAGCTTTGTTATCACTGAGACCATGGTGACCATTAACTCTTTGCTCTGACAAACATTTACGTAGATTTTGATTTAAAACCAAAAAAGACAAGACTTTTAATCAAATTTATTGTTTCAAGGAAACCATGCCCAAGAAGCAATCAACTTAATTAAACAATATGCCACTAATTACCCAAGATTCATGTTTAAAGATATGAATGACCCCTCTATTGTGTTTCAAATTGCCCATCAGTGACTACTAAACGTATCTGTGGAAATGTCACCAGGATATTTTCCGGCTGAATTCAGTTTATTGACTTTAAATAGTGCAATACTTTGCATTCGTGCTAACTGTTTCAAAGTACAAATGAGTGACCAGTTAGAGGTGAAGGAACATTGTCCTGAGAGAGAGGAGTCCAGTTTTTTCCATAAGCAAGTAAGTGACCCTGCGCAGATGACTTAACCACCAAGCCTCAGTTTATCTGTAAAATGAGGGAATTTGGATACATTGAATAATGTTTCCCAGACTTCAGACTTAAGTGTGACCTTCTTGAACATTGCCAGATACATGTGCCACATGTTGTACTAATAATTCTAGTAACTATTTTCTTTAAATCCACTCATCTTTTTGACACAAATTTATCTTAAAAAGAAACTTTGTATTAGTACCATAAATGGAAAACCAATATCAGTTGATGTTAATACAGAAAGTGAGTGTATTACATTCGAACTAAATACTATTGCCAGCCAAAGGCTCAGATCCTGTCACCTGTTTTCTGATAAAAAAGACCTTTTGCATGAAATAGAGAAGGCGTTTGCAAAGTAACTATTTGAGGCTTTCTGGACCACACAACCTTTGTCGAACTACTCAGTTCTGCCACGGTAGTGTGGAAGCAACCACTGACCAAATGTATATGAGTGGGTTGGCTATGTTCCAATAAAACTTTACTTACAAAAACAGGTGATGGGCTGGATTTTGGCCCCAGCCTACAGTTTGTCAACCCTTAGGCTGGAGGAGTGTGAAAGACACACTATTACCTGGCAAAGACTGACTACTCAGAAGAATCTAGAGAGAATTTTACTTTATTTTATTCTTTTAACATCTTTATTGAGTATAATTGCTTTACAATGGTGTGTTAGTTTTCTGCTTTATAACAAAGTGAATCAGCTATACATATACATATATCCCCATACCTCCTCCCTCTTGCGTCTCCCTCCCTCCCACCCTCCCTATCCCACCCCTCTAGGTGGTCCACAAAGCATCGAGCTGATCTCCCTGTGCCATGTGGCTGCTTCCCACTAGCTATCTATTTTAACATTTGGTACTGTATATATGTCCATGCCACTCTCTCACTTTGTCCCAGCTTACCCTTCCCCCTCCCCGTGTCCTCAAGTCCATTCTCTAGTAGGTCTGCATCTTTATTCCTGTCTTGCCCCTAGGTTCTTCAGAACCATCTCTTTTTTTTTTTATTCCATATATATGTGTTAGCACACAGTATTTGTTTTTCTCTTTCTGACTTACTTCACGCTGTACGACAGGACTCTAGGTCCGTCCATCTCACTACAAGTAACTCAATTTCGTTTGTTTTTATGGCTAACATTCCATTGTATATATGTGCCACATCTTCCTTTATCCATTAAAAGGAACTCCTTTCCCAGTTGGAAACTAATGGGCTTTAATACCTTCAGTGTTCCATGTCACTCACTTTGAAAAATGCTTGGTTGAATTTCTACCCTAAGAATCTATGATAAACCTCTTCCCTTTATCTTTTGCTCCTTGGATAAAGTCTAGGATTTCTTACTTGTACAGCCCTCAGTGTATATATTTTTTTAAGTTGTCTTTCTCATTCACTGGGATGTCAATGGGAAAGTTCCTAATTTTTATCAGACCAATGGTTCTCAACCTTGGTTGCACATTAGAATTATCTGGAGAGTTTTGAAAATTCCAATAGCTAGTATATACCTGTATCTTAATGATTCTGATCTAATAGGCCCAGGATGTGACTCAGTCATTTGTGTATGCTCACAACTGGCTGTGGCAAACTTGCAAAGTCAGTCCAATCCAGGGTGACCAACTATGCCGGTTTCCCTGGAACGGGCCCAGGGTTAGCACTGAAAATCCAGGATTTCCTGGGAAATCCTCAACCTTCGGCAGTCAGACAGCTGTTCACCTTAGTGCCAGCCACCACTGGCAGAAAAATCCTCGACTCTCTCCAAGAGGATCAGGAACAGTTTCAGAGAGGAAATGAGGCTTCAGCAAATTTCCTTATGTAGATCCATTCTCCACTGTTGCCCCTAGAATGAATGGTGGGCAACCAGGTGTTTAAAAAATGGATGGGCACGAGGATCCGTGCTGTCAGTCCCCAAGCTTCTTTGGCCCTCTGAGGACTCAGGTAGGACAGTGAGGAATCCATCACAGCATCTGTCCTCTGCTTCCCCTACCTCACACTGATAGGCCCCTTGCTAATAAGACAAACTGGCAGTCATTTTGCATAGATTCTGTCAATAGGGAGAAGTGACCTTTTTTTTTCTTTTTTTTTTTTGCGGTACGTGGGCCTCTCACTGTTGTGGCCTCTCCCACTGCGGAGCATAGGCTCCGGACGCGCAGGCTCAGCGGCCATGGCTCACGGGCCCAGCCGCTCCGCGGCATGTGGGATCCTCCCGGACCGGGGCACGAACCCGCGTCCCCTGCATCAGCAGGCGGACTCTCAACCACTGCGCCACCTGGGAAGCCCGAGAAGTGGCCTTTTACCTGTGAAAATGTTTGACAGTTTATCAGGTTGGAAAGCAGTCACCCGAAAGGAGCAAACATCAGAAACTGGCCATCCTGCTGGCCTCATGCCTTTTCAGTCTTCAAAATGCCTCCGCTAAAATGCAACTCCCTGGCACACCGTGGTCCTCGAACGACGATCCCTGTGAGCTAAGGGCAAGATGCTTTAGGAAAGGGGGAACTGGAAGATTTGGGGTGAGATGGGGAGAGAAGGAGGAAGAGTCCTGAGAGCCTGTTGGAGACGGTCAGAAAAGCCAGTCCCTCCCTGGCCAGCTCTGATTACCATTATGAGATCTCTCTGCCCAGTACTCTCATTGTCTTTTTTTCCCCCAGCTTTATTGAAATATACAATTGACGCATAACATTACGCAAGTTTAAGGTGTGCACTGTGTCGATTTAATACACTTATAGATTGCAAAATGATTACCAGCATAGCATTAGCTAACACCTGCAGCATGGCACTTAGTTACCGTTTCTTTTTTGTGGTGAGAACATTTAAGATGCTTTCTTAGCAACTTTCAAGCATATAATACCGTTTATATATATAATATATATATTTATATATAATACCATTTATATATATATAGTTTCTGTATTATTTAACTATCATCACTATGCTGTACATTAGACCACCAGAACTTATTCATCTTATAACTGCAAGTTCGTACCCTCTGGCCAACCTCTCCCCCTTTCCCCTAGTCCCTGGTAACCACCATCCTAGTCTCTGCCTCTATGAGTTCAGCTTTTTTAGATTCCACATATAAATGATATCATACAGTATTTGTCTTTCTCTGACTTATTTCACCTAGCAGAATGACCTCAAGGTCCATCCATGTTGTCACAAATAACAGGATTTCCTTCTTTCTCGTGGCTGAGTAATATTCCTTTATATATAATATTCCTTTTCGGGCTTCCCTGGTGGCGCAGTGGTTGGGAGTCCGCCTGCCGATGCAGGGCACGCGGGTTCGTGCCCCGGTCCAGGAAGATCCCACATGCCGCGGAGCGGCTGGGCCCGTGAGCCATGGCCGCTGAGCCTGCGCGTCCGGAGCCTGTGCTCCGCACGGGAGAGGCCATAGCAGTGAGAGGCCCACGTACCGCAAAAAAAAAAAATTATATATATATATATATTCCTTTTCTTCCTTCTTTCCTTCCTTCCTTCGTTTCTTTCTTTCTTTCTTTCTACCACATCCTCTTTATATATTCATCCGTTGACAGACACATATGTTGTTTCCATATCTTGGCTATTGTGAATGATGCTGCAGTGAATCACACTGTCTTATTTTATCTTCCTAAGATGCTGCTGGCTACAACAGGTATTAGTCCCAGTTTACAGAAAAGAAGCAGAAAATATGATTCTATTGACTCCGAAGGAATATTGGGAGCAGAGTTTGATAATAACGCCTCTCCTGCACACACACTTTGCCCTGAGAGAGGCTGTCCCTTTTGCCTTGCAAATAGTGATAACTGGCCTTCATTTTTCATTTCACGTCCTATTTTCTCATCATCAAGAATATTTATTGATCCCATGGTCATGCAAGTGGTCCTCAGCTTCTCTGGTCAGCAGACAAGTCACAGGTCTCAACTGGTGTTTCTACTAAAAATACAGCATTCTAATAGTTGAAATGAGCTTTCTATCATTAAATTTTTTAAATAAATAATTTTGACAGGACCAAAAAAAAAATGGTTGATGAGAAGTCAATAGTAGAGTTTCTGTATCCAGACTGTGTAGGTTTGAATTCCATTACTTACTAGCTGTGTGACCTCAGGCAATTAATTAACCTCTCTGTGCTTTGATTTCCTCATCTGCAAAATAGGAGGTCATAATACCTACTTCATAGGGTTGCTGTGAGGACTGAGTGACTATACGTAAATTGCTTGGACCAGTGCCTGGCACTTAGTAAGTGCGTAATATTCAGCTGTCATTCTCAATTTGAAGTGTTTCTCCCATAAATTTCTCTTAAACTCTTAGCTCCTGCTACTACTTCTCTACAAGTACAAAATCGTTTCTGATTTAGGAGAGAATTATGTAATCAGCTATTTTAAAGTTGCCACACAAGGCACCATGTCAGGCGCTCATTCGACACTCAGCAGGAATCAGGTCAAAAGGGAAGGAAGTAATAAAAATAAGGCTGAGCCCTCCCCACATGCCAGCATCCGGCTCAGCACTTTTGATCCATATCCTCACAACAACCCACAAGAGACAGATACTATTATTACCATCTTTCAGATGGAAACAGAGACTTAGAAACGATAAGGAGAGAAATAGCATCACGCCAGATTCAAGGGTAGATATCTTGGAACAGGGGGGTTACCTATGTGATCAGAAAGAAGTCTCTCTCCCAAAATGAACCTCAGTATCCCCAAGTCTATACAAGGCGAGTTTAGCCTAAACGGCCAATGTTAACTCAAGTACCAGTAACTAGCATGGGGATGGTCATTGCTAACGCTGAGGAGAACACAGGCATGTCTGAGCCTCTCCCCAGCACGGCCTTCATTTTGCTCCTAATAAGAGCAGGCCATCACTTAGTTCTAATCCTGGCCCTCTTTCTAGTCTCCCCAGCCCCGCTCCTGATTCCATGTCAGCTCAAACAGTAGCCCTCTTTAGATCAGTGTACAGAGAGCCTTCTGCCCTCTGCTCCCCAGCGTTTCCTCGGAGACTTCCTGTCTCAGAGTCTGGATACCAAGCAACCACTTTTAAATATTTACCGAGGAGACTGCAGTCAGACAAGCCTTCTGGGGAGCAAACAATCCAAATGCCACTCCCATTACATTTTGATATTATTTCAGAGTTTACAAATGACCCTTACAACCTTATGTCACCCAGCATCCCACCTCCTACGTGCCACCCACTGTGTGCTTACTGTCATCCGGCACTGTGCTACTGCATCCCGGACACAACTGCATCCAAACTTCACACTTCCCATGAGCTGGTGCACCTCCACTGTGAAGATGAGACGACAAAGGCTCGGGGAGATGGGTCAGCTTGCCCTAGGTCCTACGACCAGCAAGAGGCAAAGCGTAACTGGACACAGTAGGTCTGACTCCCAAGTCCACATTGTGTCTTTATGTCACATTTAGATCAATCATGTTTGTTCTGCAGCGGCGCTGTGACAGGTCATAGTAAGCACACATGTACACAGACCCAGAAAGCAGCATGCTGTAGTCTCTCCCTGGAATATCCTTTCCCCCACCTCCACCCCTCCTCTTCCCCCTTTTTTTCTGCTTGCCTAACTCCTACTCATCTTTCAAGAACCAGCACACATGTCAACTTCTCCATAAAAATTCCCCTTTCTCCTCTCAGCTATTGGCAGCCAAAGTGCTTACCGTATCATAACGCAATTGTCATTGATCTATTTCCATGTTGATTTCTCTGAGGACAGGGGCTACGACTCATAGACATTGAGTGCCCCCCTCACCCGGGGTAGTGCTTGCGACGCAAGAGACGTTCAGTACTTGTTTGTTGAAGGAAGAGGAGGGAAGAAAAAAAGGAGGTGGAAGGAGAAAAGGGAAGAAGGAAAAGGGAAAAGAGAAGGGAGGAGAGGAAGCAGGGGAAAAGAGAGGAACTGTTCAGAGGATGGTCTAATTTGCCTGCTGTGTATTGCTTTTTAATGAATTCACATGTCTCTCGTGGGACAGTATATTCTTATTTTCCAGTGTTGATGTTATCCAAATAGAAGATGAGGTCACCTGATCAGGTCATTCCTACTGATGGGCAGGAGTGTATTTAAATAAGGGTATACGCAGGTTGGATGACCCACCTGGAAAATTTTGGTTACTATATAATGTATAGAGCAATGAGTTTGCAAACACAGCCCTCAGCTAACTTTTTCACACACCCCTTCCCCAGAGTTTGCTGTGAGTGGAGGCAGATTTCTGGAAACCCCCTTTCGATCTTAAGAGTTAAGCCTTCCTTGAACTGTACTGGGTCAGAAGCCTTTGAGCAGGTGTCTGTTGCTCCACTCTGGCCCTTCTGCCTGGGGGTATCAGATGCAGAGCCATGCTTCTTCCTGGGCGGTTGCTGTGCTGAAGCTGGCACATCCCTGAGTCATTTCAGAGTGGGTGTTTTCAACATTCTTTCTGCCCAGGTGACACTGCTTCCTAGGCTCCTAAAATTTCAGTTTATTTTCTCCGCATCCTCCCTCCAGAAAAAAAATCGTTCATTCGTTACCTTGTTTTAAATGCAAGAACATGAAAACACAGAAAACTGACATGTAGACGCACTAGAAGGAAGAACAAAACAGAAAAGCTCCCAGCGTAGTCACGCACCAGGCAGCGCCCTTTGTAGAGTTAGGAGTATTCGTTCCATTTTGAGCCTGACACACCAGCATGATGGCCAGCACTGCACCTGCCTTGTATCTCAATGGGACCCTCACACCCAGGGGTGCGAATTAGCACACTGGCCAGAATATGGTGTTGCGGTGTCAGCCCAGATCACCTGGACTCCACAGAGCCTGAATTTTTAACCATTTTACTGCCCTGGGTGAAATGCATGCCTGGATCCCAACTGCAGGCAATGAATGAAAAACTGATCCTCAGAGTGCCATTTACAAGGTGAAAACCCCTCAGGCAATATTCTGGAAAGGTCCTTACTGATCTGCCTTCAACAAATATTGTTTACATTTATCGAGCCCGTGCCCTCTGCTAGGCCTCATTTTAGATGTTTTGCATGAATGACTTCACTGAAACTCTCACAAGAGACCTATGAGATAGGGGGTATTATTACCCGCATTTTGCCATGAGGCAACCACAGCACAGAAAGGTTCCCAAACTTGCCCGAGGTCACAGAAGCAATAAGCAGTACCGCTGGGATTCAAATCTAGTCTGACTAGAAACCTATGTTCTTAAAGTTGACTATTATATCCTCGGTGGCTACCTATTATAAACACGGTGTCTGGGGCATTGCGAGATAGATAACAGATGGATAGATGGATAGATAGGTGATAGAATCTCACAATATCAAGTTTGGAAGATGTCTGTTTATTTCTATATGTATACCTTCCAAATTTGTCAAGTCAATATACGCAGAATCAAAACCCTAAATATCACTACAAGACAAAACCCAAGAGTTGGCCCAAAGCAGCAGAGGCAGGACAAGCTTGCCTGTGGTTCCTCTAAATATCTGGCACTGGAAATGTTATCTCACGTAAGCCCCAGATCTCAGAAGGCAGACACTGCCCCCATTTTACAGATGAGGAAATGGTGGCTTAGAGTTTAAATGGCCCAACTTTACATGACTGCTGAGGGGCAGGACCACATTCAAACTTAGATCCACGTGGGCTCAAACCCAGACTCTGTAATCTTTTTTTTTTTTTTTTTTTTTTTTTTTGCGGTACACGGGACTCTCACTGTTGTGGCCTCTCCCATTGCGGAGCACGGGCTCCGGACGCGCAGGCTCAGCGGCCATGGCTCACGGGCCCAGCCGCTCCGCGGCATGTGGGATCTTCCCGGACCGGGGCACGAACCTGTGTCCCCTGCATCGGCAGGCGGACTCTCAACCGCTGTGCCACCAGAGAAGCCCTGTAATCATTTTATTAACATCTAACATCATGTCTTTTTTAATGTGTCTTCTGAGTGTCAATGAAAATACTGTTTAAAAATAACAAATCAAAACAAACAAAACCAAAAGAAGGAATGTTGCCCCATCTCTTTTACACCTCGTAGTTGACAGCAGGCAAACTATCCATTTATTTGTCTCAACCCTCACAAACTCAACCCTCTGTCCCCATCCTGGAGTCCCCTGCACCCCCGTTTTGTGTCTGACTCACGTTCTCGCAGACCTGCTTTATATGGAAGTTCTGTTCAGCGGCCTCAGGTTTTCAAACACAAAATCTCCTGATGGGCAAACAGGCCCAAGGCCCCAAAGTCAGCTGCCTGGCCCACTAACAATGAACAATGGAGGTGGAATGTCCTTTCCGTGTATATTCCCGAGAAATTCGTTACCCAGATCATTGGAACAAGCCAAGGACACCCCTTGCATCAACACTGGCCATCGCTGATGAATGCATCCATTGTAGACACAGTCCCAGCCATGCCGAGGGGAAGATTCCTTCCACACAGACTGTTTTCTTTTTCTCTCTTTCCTTTTTAAATCACGTCACATGGTTCCTTCCCTCTGACATCAAATATCCTGCTGTTACTAGGAACAAGCTGGAATTCTCTTCTGATAAGGAAAGCTAACCAACATGGCTAAGAGTCATTCATTCCTAGAAGGGGACAGTGACTTCAACCTGCCCTGCTGAGGGTCATGCATCTGATACAGACTTCTACGCTGCATTATTTGTAAAGCAAAAAAGGAAAAAATTAAGTCTCAATATCATCTTTATTCCTAACATGGAGTTCAACACTCTCCCACTGCACCCCACGCCACCCCACCAGACATTACTATTATTTTGGACTAAAAGACATTTATTTTTACTCATTTTTTGGCCTTGGATAAACAAACTGGACATGTTCGGAGGGTCCTTTTCCCATCCCTCCACTCTTATAACTCTATGATATTTGTATCATGGAACCATCTTGCTAAAACAGAGAGGGAATGTCATTTCATACCTGACAGTCAGACAGTCCTGGTTCGAGCCCTGGCTCCGATTCAGCCGTTACCTAGCCAGGTGATCTTAACCAAGTCTCCTCATGGCTTCTGCAAGCCCTGACAGCATCTTTGAGCAAATGAGGAAAAAGTATTCCTCTGGGGGAGAAGCAGCCCTGCCAGCACAGAGCTTGGCAAGCGTATCCCCAGCAGGACCCAGCTCCCGCTGCCCTCAGGCCAGGCATAACCTGAACAGCCATTCACAAGTTCACAGCCATTCTCTGTTCCAACTTGTCAGTTGTGAAGTGGGATAGATAATAAGTCCACCAAACTCTTGCACCGATGAGGCTAAAATGACACACAGAATAGTTTATGAAGACTGTCACGAGATTTCTGCAGCTCCGGTTTAACTCTACCTCACTTCCTAGGTCGCACCTAATACTCCTGATGAAAAGCAAAGACACAATTTACTTCTTTGAGATTGCTACTTCCCACACTCCCACACCCAGAGAACCAGCCCTTTTAGAATGTGATCAAAAGGCAGGGTGGTCTTGGTCAGTGTGCAGCCTGTGCAGCTGCACAGGGCCCCACGCTCAGAAAGGCCCTGCTCTTCGTTTAATGCTCTGATGTCACCATCTGGAAATTCTTAATTATTTTTGAACAAGGAGCCCTACACTTTCCTTTTCCACTGAGCCCCACAAATTACGTCTCTGGTCCTCCCAACAAGCCTTCAGAAGCACCAGATAGCCTTCTTACAGCCCACAAAAGATTGGGAAAGGAACATGGGACACGCCATCGCTCTGCCGAACGTGAAGGCCCCAGTCATAATTAGAGTGTGAGGCAGGATGGTGCACGGGACCCAAGAGCATGAGATTCAGGAGGCAGACTGAGCTGGTGCAAACCTGCATCCTGCAAGACCACAGAAAAATTCCCTAACCTGCCTGAATCCAGGCTTCCTCCTCTGTAAAGCAGACAGCAAATGCCTACTCTTCCCTGTGAATAATGAAGAAAGGTCTGTCAATGAAGAAGTTGTCTAGCACATGGCGGGCGCTCAACAAATGTGAGTCCCTCTCCCAGCTTGTTTCAGGAATGGATACTTCAAGATGGGCCAATGGACTACGTTCCAAAAGGCAGTGGGGTCGATGGGGGCCCTGAGATCCCTTTGGCTCTTAAGATTATATGATTCTCCATTAACCAAAACCTAGAAGCCAGCCTTCCTCCAGTCCATAGTTATTCAACCTCAATCTTTCCCTCTCTCTTTCTCTCTCTCTCTCCATTTCCACCCTTCTTGTCTTTGCTTTGCTTCATTCTGAGCCCACGCTTCCTTCATGTAGTGGACAGCATGGCTGCCAACAGCCCTAGACTCACACTCTGTTGGCTTAGCAAACCCAGCAGGGAGAGACATCTCTCTCTCAATATCTATATATCAACCCAGGGAAAACTCTAATTGACCCTGCTTGGATTACATCCCCACTCCTGAACCAGTCACTAGTGCCAGAGTGACAGGGTGCGTGTCCACCCAAGGGCAGGACGATGGGAATCAAGCTTCATGACTGACATCCCCCCGTGAGACCACATGAAATGGGGGAGGGGAAGTCCCCCAAAGGACGTAGGGATACCAGGCAGATAAATGCAACTCGTCCTCTGTGCTTTATGTGGTTTACTGCTCGTTCGCTATAGGTGCCCAGAGAAATGAAGGGAGGGACAGGGAAATCGGGGAGTGTAGACAGTAGCACTTAAACCAGCCTTCACTGAAGGATGGGAAATAAGTGGCATATGTCATCAAAGACCATGTCTGTGAGGAAAGACAAAGACAAAGAGAAAACACAGGGTGTGTTCAAAGCTACTCGTTGCATGAGTGCAACTAACCTCACATCTTTAATTTTTTTTTTTTTTTTTTTTTTTTTTTTGCAGTACGCGGGCCTCTCACTGTTGTGGCCTCTCCTGTTGCGGAGCACAGGCTCCAGACGCGCAGGCTCAGCGGCCATGGCTCACGGGCCCAGCCGCTCCGCGGCATGTGGGATCCTCCCGGACCGGGGCACGAACCCATGTCCCCTGCATCGGCAGGCGGACTCTCAACCACTGCGCCACCAGGGAAGCCCACATCTTGTAAATTTTTAATAGCCATGCATTGATTTTTATGCTTACCTTTTGTTTAGGCAAGCAACACTGGTTTTCCACTTCAGTGCTAATAGAAAGTTTCTTTTTGAAAAATAAGCGAAAACAAAGTAGGTCAATTGAAAGAAAAATAATAAGCAAATAATAATAATGTAGACATAGATAGCTGTGGACATTCAGTGCATGTATTATGCCAATGACTGAAGTATGGGAAACATTAGTATATATACAGAACTTTTTCTCCCCAAGGAGCGGTAAAAACCAATAACTCTGTTATTGCTCGTCCATAGGTTTATCTCTGGCAAGCTAAATATTATGTCTCTCATTGTGTTAATGGTAAAGCTTGTAGCCCAGATTGTCAAATGGATCTGTAATAAGATCCTAGAATCCTCAGCTTCTGGCCAAAAACACCTGTTCTCTAGACATACTGTGTCTCGTGGCGAAGGTTGAAAACCAGCATTCCAGGACATTGGTCCGCTGTATTGCTCTCTGTTTCAGAGACAGACACACAAAGGTGGGGTTAATATGAAAATCACTTCTCCCCGACTTGTCAGGGCTGATTGTTCTCGAGAACACAGGGGGCCATTCTCCATGGTCATCCAAGTCCAGCTGGCTCCAGGGAGCACCAGCCATCTCTCTGGGGCCAGAGTTTCCCCAGCTGATTTCCACATGTACCCATGTGTAAAGCGGCGGCTGGTCCCTCGTTTGGATGACTGCTTGGTCTTCCCGTTAGCTGCCAACTTCAGCCAGAGATAATTATTAAATGCCTATATTGTCCACTCAACCTTTTCAATTATTTTTTTCTAGGCCAAAGAGAAAGATCAGGGTTTTGATGCTGATCGAGATGCCAAAAAGCTGAACAAAGCCTGCAAAGGAATGGGTATGAAAGATATTTTGTTTGCTAATTTACTACTGAAGTTGATTAAACTTGATCTCATGTCCAACTTTCCCACGATCTTAGGAAGATGACCTCCCACTTATCTCGTATCTTCCAAGCTAAGTTGATCACTTTTAAGGTTCCCTTTATAAAAGTTCCCAAAGTTATAAGCAGGTCCTATTACTTGTCAGGATTCAACATAACAGCTAGAAATTTAATATTATGACATTTAATTTGAACTTGAGATGGGGGAAACTTCATGAGAAGTGTCATTCATACAATTCTAATGTCATCTAAACCCTCTGATGCCTTTCATGGGAGTTGGTAGGGAATCAGGGCTGATGAGAACTGGATTAGGGACCTGGAAGCTGTATCTACGAGCAGAGCAAGTGGAGATAAAACTGTGGCCAAGGCTGAGAATCAAGAGGCAACACTGGAGCAACTATTTACATCCAGGCCTAAGTGCATGGCCAAGGATGGGTGACTAAGCAAGAGATCAGGAATAAGGTAAACCCAGGAACAAGGTGAGATGAGGGAGGGAGCGTCTAGGGCTAGGGCCATGAAAAGAGGCTCTGGAACCCAAGGAAGTCACTGATAAAACAAGGTTCTAGTCCCAGAAGCTTGGAAGAAGGTGGAATTTGAAGCTCAGATGGAAGGATTTACCTTGAGTGGGAGGGCAGAGGGGAGGGAGGGAAGACTGAGTGCAAAAATAGATACATTCATGGGTGTTGTAAGAGGAGAAGGCTGAAGGCGGTCATGCCTAGTAATGGGACATGGCTCCATGAGTGTGAGGCAAAGTTACCTGCTAAAGACATGGGTTTGACAGTGGAGTATGGAGTTTGGGTGATAATTTGGAATACTAGCTCTTGAGTGGAAAAGAAGTCGGAGGTGGCCAGTATCGACTTATGCTGAGAGCCCTACTGAATAAGAGAAGAAAAAGGAGGAGGCCAAAGAACAAACTTACCTGCCTTCAATGGTATCTTAAGTTCTGGAACTGTACAGAAAAGGCAGCTTTCTAATAATAGGTAATGTTTATTGAACTCTTTTGCCATACATTTTGCATGCATTACTTCATTTGACAATAGCAAACCTCATTTAATCCTAATTTTCCAGATGGTTAAAGTGAGGCTCAGAGGGGCTAAATGACTTGTCTGGACTCACACATCTAGTGAGTAGGTGGTCCAGCTAGCATTAAGCCCAGGCAGGAATTAATTTCCTGCTCTTGACCACCAGCTGATGACCTTCCTAGCTTAGGGCAGCTTTCATCTCCATGGGGGCCTTCAGAGCTCTTTAACACACATCACACATTCACTCAACAAAGCAACAAACACTTATTAAGCACCTTCTCTGGAGGGTCATGTGTGACATGTTTAGGGACCTGCACTTTATTCTGAAACAAGGTGGAATCGAGCAAGAATTCATCTGGAAAGCAGCACAGAGAATTGACGGGAGGACGGTGGGAAGGGAGATAGGGGGACAAGTTCGGAGGTGACCAGGGGACAGATGATGAGGCTGCTGGGCAGTGAGTACAGACAAGAAGGAAAAGATTTGAGGCATTAATGGTCAGACACCACAGGGGTTGGTCACAGACCAGTCGGCGTGCGAGGTAAAGTGAGAAGTCAGAAAGAACCCCCAAGTTTCTGTCTCAGGGAACGAGATAGGTGTTATCATTCATCGAGAAAAGGAGTATAAAAGGAGCCTCCAGTGTGCTGGTGAAAGTGTAGGGCTTACTTTAGACATGTTGAATTCAAGTGTCTGAGAAAATCCAATGGAATGACCCACGTTAGTAGAAATATGTCTAGAACCCGGGAGAGAGACGTGGACAGAGACGGTCGACTTGGGAGACACCAACACGTGGGTGGTGGTTGAAGCTATGGGTGAGGATGCGCTCACCCAGGAAGTCTGTGTAAAGAGAGGAGAGATGCAGGAAATCCCAGCATTTAAAGCAAATGTAAAAGTGAGACCAGGAAGGAGTGGCCAAAGAGACAAGATGGGAAACAGGAGAGAATGTGTCTCCAGAAGTAAAGGGAAAAGAGAGTTCCCAGAAGAAAGGAGTGGGAACCAGTATAAAACCCTATCCACCCTGAGGTCAAGTAAGATGAAGAGTGAGAGCTGGATTTTACAGCTAAGAATAAATTGACCATCTCTGCCAGAGTGGTTCTCAGCAGACAGCTGGAAGTAGAAGGCTCATTGCCCTTCACTGGGGTGAAAATGGGGATGAGGTTCTATCCCATCAGAGAAGAGAGAGGCTCACAGCTGACAGAATGTTGAGGTGACGGGAGGCTAGACACATAAAGAGGGAGTCCACTGAAAGGGAGAGCTTGTAAATACAGGAGGGAAAGGGGGTTGCTGACAAAAACAAGATTTTAGAAAGCCTGGAGGAGGGGGAAGTTCAAACCACAGATATCAGGATTGACCTTGAATGGAAAGAGGAGGTGCGACTGAGAGCTGGAATTGATACATTCTTGGGGGTAACGGGCAGAACGTTGAAGGAGCTCTGGCCTGGCAATGTGACATTGCTCAGTAAGGTGGGAGGCGAGGTTATCTGCTCAAAGTGTTGGGTTTGACGACGTAGTATGAGGTGTGAGTGGTGCTTTGGCATAGACGTTGAGTAGAGATGACCAGGAAATGACTGCTGGTCCCCTGTGAGGTCTCTGTTGCCTAGAGAGACCACGATTTCACGTTGGCTCAGCCCACACGGCTCTGTGATTTTCTCCTGCAGCCTAAAGGGAGGACAGGGGAAATGGATGTTAGGTTGACCCCGGGTTTGCTGATCAGGGGTTCCAGAGGAACAAGAAAGTGAGGGCATTTGAGGGGGCATTACCTTGGGAGAAAAAAGATAGAGGGACCAAGGGGCAAGGTTGATTAATTTCCTCAACTTTATTTTCTTACATCTACTGGGGAACTTTTAATATTCTAGGCATTGAGCCAAGCACTTTATATACAAAATCTCATTAAGTTATTCTCACAAAAATCCACTTTTCAGATGAGGAAAGAGGCTGTGACAAGTTAAGTAGCCCAAAGCCACAACCCCGTAAGTGGTGAACACTGGGATGGAACAAATTCCTATCATTGCCTGAAGCACAGAGGCAGCGGGTGGGACAGGGCTGAGAAGAAATGGCTGGTAGGAGCCATCTCAGTCCACAGGCTATTTTATTAAATTTTCCTTTTCCTTATCGTGCTATAATTCACCTAGCATAAAATCCACCCTCTGACAGCGTATAATTTAGTGGCGTTTAGTATATTCACAGGATTGTGTAATCATCACCTCTAATTCCAGAATATTTTCATCACCTAAAAGAAACCCCACATAGATTCACAGCCACTCCCACTTTATCCTCCCTTCAGGTCCAGTCAATCACTGGTCCATTTTCTGTCTCTATGGGTTTGCCTATTCTGGGCGTTTCATGCACCTGGAATTATACAATAGGTGGCCTCTTGCGTCTGGCTTCTTTCACTTGGCGTAATGTTTTATGAAGACAAGTGCCAGATTTTTACTTAGAGGTAAATCAGTGCAGATTTACTTTCCTAGGAATGGGTACTGTGGTAGAATACAGATGGCCATAAACTCTTTGTGTGACTCCAGAGAAAAGAACTGGGATCCACAGCGGAAGTTCTAGGAAGACATCTTTTGCTTCTGTATAAGGAACTATCTAACTATAGAACAGTCTGCCTTGCCCAAGAAATGCTGAAGTCCCAAAGGAGCTGGGGTGGGAGACAATCTGGTAGGAAAGTGGTAGAAGGGATTTCTACAGAGTAAGTATTGTTGAATAAATGGGTGGGGTGGGGCTGGGAATGAAGGATGACAAGCAGGTTGGTTTGGGGGCATCAGAGGAAAGCTCAGCAGAGAGGAGCTGGTCCTTGCTCACGTCCTGGCTAATCCTGTATTCGGACAACAGCTGTTGGGAGGTATGTCTGCCTGCAAGTGTCAGGATGTTTATAGTTCTGAGCTGTGCTGAGCGGCTGAGCCAGCCTCACAGGTGTCCCCCTGCTGCCTCTCGAGTGAGGGCCTGGCATCTGGATGTGGGTTGGAGACAGGAGCTGCAGTGGGTGTGGGAATGAGTCAGCTGTGGTTTATGATAAATCCCCAAGCTCTTAGCCACCACACTAGTTTAGTTCGCCAAGCACAGATGGAGCACCTACTGAATGCCAGCCCTGCCGTGTACTCCACCCCCTCCTGTGGGTGCGGCCACAAGGCGAGGCCATTCTTGTGCTGGTGACTGTTGGAGAGCCGCTTCTAGGTGCCAAGCTCTGTGCTGGGTACCACACGTACATCACCTTGTGTAACCCTACCAACACCCCTGTAAAGTTGTACTGTAATGACAACAGATGAGAGTGCCGAGGCTCAGAGGTTAAATACTTGCCCAAGGTCAAAAAGATATGAGATGAAGGTAGGGTGGCTGCAACCTAGGGCCATCTCGAAAAGATATCATTTGGATGAAGGTCTAGAATTCCCACCTCTACTAACAAGAGCAAGACCAAGCAGAATCGTACCATTGGCAAAATTCGTCTGCAAGATCTCGTTGCTATACCAGCCCTGCAAGGTCTGGATTTAAATGTCTAGGGCCATGCTGTCCAACAGCCACCAAGGTGAGGCATACCGGTCACTTTTAATATTTTTTTAAACAGACCTCTCTCAAACCGCTTTTTTTTTTTTGGCCACGAGGCACGTGGGATCTTTGTTCCCCGACCAGGGATCATACCCCCACCCCCTGCATTGGAAGCTCAGAGTCTTAACCACTGGACTACCAGGGAAGTCCCTATTTTTAATTTTTGAGAAGCCAAATTTTTTTTTAATGCTGGTGAAATTAATTTTAATTATACTTTAGCTAACTCAATACTGTATCAAAAATATCATTTCAACAGACAGTCAATATCAAAGTTATTCATGAGATACTTGACGTCCCGTTTCTTGAATTAAGTCTCCAAAAGACCGTATGTAGTCTATGCTTGCAGACCATTTCAACTTGACCAGCCACGCTCTGAGCCCTCAATAGCCACATGCATCCACTGTATCAGGTAGAGTGAGGTCAGAGGCCCTAGGCATCAAGAAGTTTATGTGCACTCCTCAGCCGTTCACCCACCTGTGCAAGTCAAAGTAATAAGAATGCTGTACCATAAAATAATATTTGATTCTTACAAATATCATAAAACTGACAATTTCCTTGTTTGTGGTTTCTTTGGTGCCCCTGCTTTCCTGGCTCCTAAGTACCTGCTTGGTCTGGGTTTTGGTTAACCCAGAACCCCCGACGCTGACACTGACAGGCCCTCCTCTCAGGGCTCCATGCCCACCCTGTTGCCCCCATCCCAGCAAGGCCCTTCTGAAGATGACGTGTGGATAGTGTGTGGACCCCAACATTCATTATCCTCTCTTTTTTTTTTTTTTTTTTCTCGGTACGCGGGCCTCTCACTGTTGTGGCCTCTCCCGTTGCGGAGCACAGGCTCCGGACGCGCAGGCTCAGCGGCCATGGCTCACGGGCCCAGACGCTCCGCCGCACGTGGGATCTTCCCGGACCGGGGCACGAACCCATGTCCCCTGCATCGGCAGGCAGACTCTCAACCACTGCGCCACCAGGGAAGCCCCTATTATCCTCTCTGAAATGTAAGAGGATGTTTGTCATTCTCCCTCCGAGAAACACAGAAACAGGGGCTTAGAGGGAAAAGCTGCTATGGAGCTGCTATGGGCAGAGACGGCTGTGGCTGGCTTTGGGGCCTGCTGGGAAGCGGCTCACTCATTAGGCACCAGAGTCCCAGGGGTATCGGGGAGGGAACTTCAAACCCAGAGGTCCCCACCCTGCTGAGACTCAGCTCGGTGTGTTCCCAGAAAATGGCTGGAAGAGCCAAAGCCAGGAGGCCCTGTGGCACTCCCGGGGTTGACGGTCACCCAGTTCTGACCTCTACTGTGTAATTACTGCGTCAGATGAACAGAGCTGAGGTTCCTTCTTTTCTCAGTTTTTTAAAAAGTCTTTCCCAGAACCACTGGGGACTGGCCCTAGTGCCTCAAATCATTGTAAATGTTTACAGGAAATTGTTCCACTGCACGGACTGCTTATATGACACACATACTGTGAAATGTAAAATGAGGTCACTGTTTGCTAAATCGCTTCTCAGTCGGGTAGTGGGAACAGCTCCCTGGATAAACCTGATACCCGGACTCAAAGGGCTCGAGAGAAATCTAGTCATTTCCAGGCTCTCCCCGACCTCCAGGCTGCTGCTGGGACATCCCCAGACTGCTTTGCTTTCTGCTCTCCTTTTAAAAAAAACACTCAGGAAGGAAAGTCTAAAACACCTTATTTTTAAAATTTTAACTCAATTTTCCTGAATTATGCAGATATGGGTTGACTATAGCGACAGAGTAGAGGATTTCCTATTGGTCCCTGCTACGTACAGGCCACGTGAGTAGCACACACAGCTTACAACTAAGCAGAGACCAGCTCCATCATAATGCAGTGCAAACTTCTCCATGCATGCATTTCCACATTCGTTCACTCAGCAGGTCAAGTCTGATGAACACTGAGAGCCTTCTCTGTGGATATTGCAATGAGCAAAGCCCCCTGCCCCCATGGGACTTGCAGTGTGGGGTGGCAGAGACAGGACAGAGGAGGAGGACAGGTAATGTGAGGGACACCGGCAGGTGTCCCAGGAAAGTCCAGCGAGTTGAGTCCTGAAAGAAGAATGGGAATAAAGGTGAGGGCTGAAGCTAAAGATGTTGCAGACAGAGGCAAGAGACCAGGCTGTTATTCTGGATTTGAAGGAGCCTAGATGGAAAGGTTCAGGCTGATCTGCTCCACAGAAAGGCCACTCTGGAGACTGTGAATGCTGATTGGAAAAGGTGAGAGTAAGACAGGAACACCATCTGGGGATCAGCTCTGGTGAATGATACAACAGAGGTGAGGATGGAGAGCGATGGGTGGGTCTCAGGGCTACCAAGGAGGTGAATGGTGAGGTCTTCAAATTAGATGTGGGGCGAGGGGAAAGAGAGAGCCAGGGGTGAGCACCCGCACCCCTCCATTCCTGGCTGGCACAATACAGTGAATGGGCCACCTGGGAGGCAGGAAGCCTCCTTCCAGAGATGACAACTGTAAGGGTAAAGGTCTGAGATGCGGAGGCCCTAGACCTGGGCTGGAGCAGCCCATGTGAAAAAAAAAAAAAGTTGGGGGACTGGATTCAGAGATTTTTTTTTTTTTTTTTTTTTTTGCGGTACGCGGGCCTCTCACCGCTGTGGCCTCTCCCGTTGTGGAGCACAGGCCCCGGACGCGCAGGCTCAGCGGCCATGGCCCACGGGCCCAGCTGCTCCGCGGCATGTGGGATCCTCCTGGACCGGGGCACGAACCCACGTCCCCCGCACCGGCAGGCGGACTCTCAACCACTGCGCCACCAGGGAAGCCCCAGAGATTTTTTATGAGAAAAAGAAATCCCTTTTGAGGTGAGATTTCTGGCACTCCCCTGGTTAAAAAGAAGCAATGTCACAGAGGAAGTAACTGGATACACAGTACGCAGGTGAGGCTACAGGAGGAAATGAAGAGGAAGGACAGAAATAAGTGCTGGAAGTGAGCCGGAATGAGGCAGGCAACGAACGCTGACTATTTTTGCAAGTGAACTCATCCTAGAATTTTCTGTTTCTCCAACTGGAATCAGAGAGCTAGATCTTCCCAGAACCGTAAAGGTGGAACTAGTCCTTGAGACTAGGTGAACAGTCCACGGACACAGAGCTGGTGGCTGTCCTAGGAGCAGCGCACAGCTCTCTCACCCCTGGGTCAGAGCAGTCTTTCTAAGTCCCAGCACTGCCTTTCCAAACGTGGCACTGAGGGCTGGGGCCAGAGTCAAACGCTTGAAGTCTTTGGCAACACCCCTTTTCTTCCCTTCCCCGTCTCCAGCCAGGTCCCTCTTCAGCCCTTCCCGCAACCTTGACCCAGATTTCTCCTGTTCCCAACCCGTCTATCAAAATGCATCTGCCCCGTGTTTTGTTCCTTCAGGATCCTGATCTCTCAGCGGAACAGGAGCTAACGTACAAGTCCAACTAATTCAATTCCACTGAAAAATTGCCAAGTGTGCTATTTACAGGCAGCAGACATTGAGAGGAGGGCCAGGAACAGGCTAATGTAGGAAATCTCCAGACTTTGGGCTGTGAAGAGGGGTTTTTTTTATTCCTTTCTTGAAGTCTTGAGATACTGCTGAGGACAGTGGATGGACTGGCTTCCTAGGGCTGCCATAACAAAGTACCACACACTGGGTGTCTTTAAACAGACATTTATTGTCTCTCAATGCCGGAGGCCAGGAGTCTGAAACCAAGAAGTCAGCAGGCCATCCTCCCGCAAGGTGCTAGGGAAGGACCATTCTATGCCTCTCTTCTAGCTTCTGGTAGCCACAGGCGTTCCTTGGCTTGTAGATGCATCACTCCGATCCTCCGAACTCACACGGAGTTCTCCTGTGTCCCTTCACACCATCTCCCTCTGTGTGAGTCTCCCTCTGTGCCCCAATTTCCACTTTTTATAAAGACACCAGTTATACTGGATTAGGTCCCACCGTAATGATTTCATTTTCACTCGATTACTTACATACCTTAGAATGTGACCTATTTCCAAATAAGGTCACATTCTAAGGTACTGGGGGTTAAGACTTCAATGTATTCGGGGGAGACACAATTTAACACATAATAGTAGGTGTCCCGCAACAGCCAGGTTACAAGAGAGGAGTCAGATGGGAGGTCTGCCAGTGCCAGGATGGACAAAGTGATAATATTCGAACAGAGCTTTACTATTGTCTAGATACGAATTTTTAGAGTCTCTGTCTCATCCTCTCACAGCCCCTACGCGATCAGATTGTCATAACTTCCTTCTACCAGAGAGTAAAAGTGAGACTTGGAGCGGCACTGCCCAAAAGAAACATAATGCAAGCCACACATGGAATTTCCAGAAGCCACATTTTTTAAAAGTAAAAAGAAACAAGTGAAATTAATTTTAATAATATATTTTGTTTAGTTAAAGACATTAACATTCTAACGGGTAATCAGTATAAAAATTATTGAGCTAGTGCTTCCCTGGTGGCGCAGTGGTTAAGAATCCGCCTGCCAATGCAGGGGACACGGCTTCAAGCCCTGGTCCGGGAAGATCCCACATGCCGCAGAGCAACTAAGCCCGTGCGCCACAACTACCGATCCTACGCTCTAGAGCCCTCCAGCCACAACTACTGAAACCCGCGTGCCTAGAGCCCGTGGTCTACAAGAGAAGCCACCGCCATGAGAAGCCTGCGCACCGCAACAACGATCCAATGCAGCCAAAAATAAATCAATAAAACAAATAATTTTTTTAAAATTAAAAAAAATTATTGAGATATTCTACACCCTTTTTTTACACCAAGTCTTTGAAATCCAGTATGCATTTCACAAAAACACATAACTATTAAAACCTTAAACGGTCCTAAAATGATCTTTCATTCCTTCAGTGGTATGCATAGTACCACACCCTAGAAGAGCAGATCTGACAGGCAAGACGGACCCAACAGCCCCACTCACCCAAGGAAGACGGCAGTACGTGGCACCTAATAGTACACACTACCTTTCAGTGACCACTCCCTATGGCCTAGGTACCAAGCTTAGAATGTCACATACATGCAGTCTTATGTATATATTATATAATCTGATGAAAGCTTACCTAACATGCAGTGACTCTAGAGATATATAAGCAATGCTCTTTAGAGGAACGGCGGGAGCAGAAACGTAATGTTTCAGGATTTCTGAAAGTGCCTGACCTACCGACAAATGTGGCTCCAGTGAGGTGAGTGAGGCTGGGTGTGTTTGTGGGCAGAGATGGGTCTAGAAGAGCAGTTTGAGACCGTGCTTCAGGAAGTCTCAATGTCACACTAAGGGACAATGATTTAGTTCTGGAAATCACGAAGCATCACTAGAGGTTTTAAAATTAGGGAGTGAAATGAGCACACGCGTACTTCCAGATGATGATTCTGACGGCAGTGTGGAAGGTAGGCTGCAGAGACCAGAGCCTGGTGTCAGGGAGGATGAAAACCAGCAGGCCTGTTACGCAGGGGCAGGGGGAATGAAGAGGGCGGAGTCATCTCGTAGCTGAGACAGATGGGCGTGGCGGTGTCGGAAAATAAAAGCAAACGGAAGGTGGGCCCTCAAAAGTGACTTTGGATTTTCTAATTCAGGTGATGCCACACACTGAGATGAAATTAACGGGGTGGGGAGTGGATTCAAGGATAGACGGGATGAGCTCTGCTTTAGCTCCGTGGGGAATTGAAAGGCCTTGGGATCTCCATGGGAAGCTGGCCACAGGCAGCTGGAAATAGGATCTAAACTCAGGAAGGGTAAGGGCTGGAGGTGCTAGTTTAGGATGCACCAGTCAAAGGGCAATGGTCACGGGTTGGGGTGGGGGGAGTGATGGCAATTAGCAAGGAGACCTGGCAGCTGAGTGTAGAGGGCAGGTAGAAGAAGGGCTGATGGGGGATGCTGAGAGGGAGATGGTGGAGGGGCTGAAGGGAAGAACGGAGGACAGAGGCAAAGCACTCAAGCAGAGAACAGTCAACAAATTCCAATACTGCCGAACAGTAAGGTACATGCGGGAACTAAGAAGAGGGTCTGAGCTGTGCCTCAGTTTCCTCCTCTGTAAATACGAGTTTGAGCCAGAAGGCTTCTGATGCTCCTTCCAGCTCAGTCACGGGGGTGACAGCCCAGGGACAGTGGCCTCAGCACAAGTCTTGCCTGGATCTGAGGCAGCCCTGGGGCACTTGGTCATGTATGCTCCCCGGTGTCCCAGGACCCATGTGCACCTCAGGGCAACCATGGACCCCTACTTGGATTTCATTCTCACAATAGCCTTGTCTATTATCACCCCCATCTTATAGGTGGGAAAACTGAGGCTTGGTGAGGCTAATTATTTGCCTGATGTCATAGGGTTTAAGGGATTTGAATCCAGTCCGAAGAAACTGAATTCAGGGTTCGCTGATCAAATAGTCTTTCTCACCCTCACACCTGCAACACCTGGGTCATCTTTCCAATCCTGTCTCCAGGTTCAAAAAATGATACGCTCCCCTTCTTTCTTAGTCATTATCATTTCAGTGCTGATCAAATACCTACAATGAACAAGTATTACTATGAACATCAGGGGAAAAATCGTTTTAGGAAGAGTGTGATTCAAAAGAGTTTAAAGGGGAACTGCCCCACATGCTCCCAATTAGTACTTCTCTCCTGAGATTAACAAGTTTATGGATGCGCTTAATACTATAGCAATTTGGGTCTATATCTTTTTTTTTTTTTTTTTTGCGGTACGCGGGCCTCTCACTGTTGCGGCCTCTCCCACTGCGGAGCACAGGCTCCGGACGTGCGGGCTCAGCGGCCATGGCTCATGGGTCCAGCCACTCCGCGGCATGTGGGATCTTCCCGGACCGGGGCACGAACCCGTGTCCCCTGCATCGGCAGGCGGGCTCTCAACCACTGCGCCACCAGGGAAGCCCTGGGTTTATATCTTAATCTCTTCCACTCCATTTGAAGTACTTGCAGACCAAGGAACATACCATATATTTTTTTTTTACAGTTTTTTTGAGGTATAAGTCACACACCATACAATTCACCCATTTAAAGTGTTCAATTCAGTTGTTTTTAATGTATTCACAGAAATATGAAACCATCACCACAATTTAGAACATTTTCATCACTTTAAAAAGAAACCTCCTACACTTTAGCTATCACACCTCTGCCCACCCCCTCCCCAGCCACTATTCTACTTTCTGTCTCTATAGATTTCCCTATTCCGGACTTCCATATGAATGGAATCATAATATGTGGTCTTCTGTGACTGGCTTCTTTCACTTAGCAAAATGTGTTTACGGTCCATCCCATTCATACTGTAGAATGTGTCAGTACTTCATTCCTTTTTCTGGCCAAGTAATATTCCACTGTATGGATATAGCACCTTTTAATTATCCATTGTCCACTGATGGACATTCAGGTGGTTTGCACATTTTGACTATTATGAATGATGCTGCTATGAACATCTGAATACAAGTTTTGTGTAGACATAAGTTTTCATTTCTCTTGCATTTATGCCAAGGAGTGAAATTAAGGAATAGACCATATTCGTTCCTCTTTCCACTACAGTGCCTAGCGTTGCGCTTCATGCAGTGTGAGGCCTCAGTGGGTATTTGTCAAGTGAGTGAAAAGAATACAGTTCTCAGCATAAGATATTACAGCCAAAGGGTCCACCTAGGTTCCACCAAAGCCTGTGACCACCACCCTGGCTTCCCCAGATTGACTAAAATAAACGTCCATCTTGTTTCTTGCTCATTGTGATTTTGCCTCTTTCTCCTGCACTTCAGGAACTGATGAAGCCACCATCATTCAAATCCTATCAAGCAGGACATCGAATGAGAGGCAACAAATAAAACAAAAGTACAAGACAACGTATGGCAAGGTGACGCTGAGGGTCCTCGGCCGTGTGCACACGGCCTTCGTCTTGACTGTCTCTTCTGCTTCTTTTATGTTCCCAAGACAGTGAGGACTATCCTTAAAGCTTTATTGAATTAGCCCAAGAGAAACAAAATGAAGCAACCATTTAAAACTTTAATTGACTTCAGAAAAACTGAAATGGCCTTGTTAACAGCCTGTAAAATCAATACTGGTTAACTCATTATTTTTCCAACTGACTTCTTTTTAAGTTGATTCCTCAGTCTTTTTTTTCCCACTCATTTGGATTAATTCCACATATTAACTTATAGATAGGCCAGGGATTTGAAAACCAGTTTTCACAGGTGGGTCTTTATGTAAGAATTCTTCATTTATTCAGATGTCTTCAAGAATGATATATTCTTCATAAGTGATTGTTACAAAAACTAAAAAACCAAAACCAAAAAACCCTCCATTTCGTTAAGCATCAACGCCTTTTTCTTTCTTTGCGTATCTTTTCTTTCATTCTTCTTGTTGATGGTGTTACATTTAGAAATCTTTAAGAATGCATTAGGCTTTCTGTTTTCTTTATTAATATAGCATGAACACGATTTAACATTTTCTTAATGTCATTAGAATTATCAGTTTGCCAAATAAATATGAATTATTATGCTGCGTTCTAATCCAAATTTATACTTCCTTTACAGTTTCAGTAACTCTATGTATAAATAGAGATAGAGATAGAGGTGGATTTTCTTACTTATTTGTCACTGGGGAAGCAACAATCTCTCTAGGCCTTGGTCTCCTCACAAAATGAAAATGGTAATTTGCCTCCCTTCTCAGGCTGCTGTGAGAATCAAGCAGGGTAATGCTGGCACCTACCAGTAAAGGGAGGCTGTGATAGGTGTGATTGTCTCCACCTTACAGAGAGAAAAAGTGGAGCGCATCTGTTTAAATGACTCATGCAAAACCCCACACTTAGTAGGAAAAGGAACCAGCATTCAAATCGAAGTCTTCCATCTCCAGGGCCAGCCTCCACTCCTGAAGAATCCATTGCCATGAGAGGAGCTGTTTATTTATACATTAAACAGTCCAGACAGCTGTGCTTTTGTAGTTCTTCTGCTTCCCTCTTCACAATCAGGCTTGTCAATGTCACTCATTGATGACCCTGGTGAAAATAAGTGCAGCTTCAGTTCAGCTGCATTTAATTGAATTGAATGACATTGAACTTTCATCCTTGTCAGCACGCCTGACTACAGCATCCTCTCAAGTGCTGTGTCTACTTATATCCTACCGATATGGAAAGTCAGATACAGGCATCTTAAGCTTTGGTGTAAAATAAGTGTAAATGGGTTCAAAGTGAGGACTCAGGGGCTCTGTGAAAGCATGCTCTAGCACAAAACTCTGCAACACCTACATCTGCCAATCATTTGCTTACTTTCCAATTCTCAGCTGTGTTTCAAACAGCTGGGACTGCCAAAGAAGTGATCGAGAATCACGCCACAAAGCTAGAAGACGTTAGAGACAATCAAATCTAAAGTCAGCTGAGCTCCAAAGAGAATAAGTATCCCAAGGTGACACAGCTAGTTAGCAGGAAACCAGGATTAGAGCTGAAGAATCCTGAGCTGGCTCCTAGGTCCAAACAGAATGTAAACACACGAGGATTTGTTTTCATCCTTGCGACGTACGAGAGCAGCCAGCTGGGATTTCTCTTCTCTACAGTTCTATATAATGCCCATCTGACTTGGAAAAATATTTCCAGTCTTCAGGTAGATCCACACCAGAGTACTGACCAAAGGCCTGTCTTCACAAGATCAGGTTAGACGCAGCAGCTGCCATGGGATGGAGCCAGTAATATCACAACCTGCTATTAAGACTGCAGATCCCAGGGCCTTGGACAAAAATCTTCTGGGATTTTCCTCCCACGTCCGGAGCTCAGAGGTTCATTTGAGAAATAGTTGATTTGCCTTCTCTCTGAAAGTTCCTTTCAACATGACATCATCATCAATCATCACTTATTGAACATTGAAAATGTGCCAGGCACTGTGTTCATTGTTTACAAGGATTGTCTTATTTAATTCTCCCAACAACCTTAAGAAGTAAGTCTTATTATTCTTCCCATTTTTCAGAGAAGGAAACTGACAGTTGGTGAAATTAAGCACCTTTCCTAGGTCGCAGAGCTACACGACTGTGTTGTTAGACACCATGCCATGGTGCTGAGTAGCCAGGCCCACCCCATGCTGTAATGTGGTCTATCGGCTTCCAGTCTGACCCACACGGGGCTGTCTCCGTGTGAAGGTCCTGCTCTGAGGTCCTGCATTTAACTTGGGACATTGTCACCTGAGAAGTTCATGCACTTCCCTTCCCCCACCTGAGTTCTTTCCCACGTGTGTCCCTTTCAGAATTTAACAAAATGCCAAAGTGACTGTATATCAGGTTTGCCCAGGACAGTCCCTCTTTAATTCCTGTTGTCACCCTGCCATTATTAATAGTGTCCCCCCTTTCACTGTCAAAAGCATCCCAACTTGGACAATGAATGATCTGGTCCCCTAGAGATGACAAGCCTGTATTTCAGTCCTCTCTAGCCAAGTATTTGGAGATGAGTCCTTTATCTTATTGAGGTTCAGTCCATGGGAATAATGCAATACCTCTCCTGCCAGGGCTGTTTTAGGGATCAGTGAGGAAGCTCTCTGAACCCCAAAATATTCTGCAAATGCTGGTTGTTACTTCGATTCATCTTTGGGGTCCCCAGCCCTGAGCAGGGGATCTTCCCTCTGCCAGCCTTGGCAGAAGATGGATGGGCACTTGGGAGACGACTGTCCTCCAGAGCAGGTCACTCATGCCTGTAGAGCTCCAGTCTAGATTGTGCCCCGTGTGTCCACAGCAGGTGTCCTGCGGTGGGGAGAGCAGACACCTGTCCCTCTGCTCTCAGCATGTTCCCAGACAAGACTCTTGCTGTCTTCCCACAGGACCTGGAGGAGGTGCTCAAGAAGGAGCTGAGTGGATGCTTCGAGAAGACAGCCTTGGCCCTTCTGCAACACCCCAGCGAGTATGCCGCCCGGCAGCTGCAGAAGGCCATGAAGGGCCTGGGCACGAATGAGGCGGTGCTCATCGAGGTCCTGTGCACGAGAACCAATAAGGTGAGTCCCAGCCGAGCCCTGGACCAACTCCCAAGGGAGCGTCCATATGCCCATCAGAGATGGTTACAGCAGCCAGAAGGGAAAGTCCTCCCTGCATTCCACCCATGGGGTGAGCAAGTGTCTGGGCAGAAACGCGTCCACTTGGTTCACACTGGAGAGATCCCTCTTCCAATCTTCTGATGGTCATTCTTGGTGTCACTGCTCCTGGCTTGACAGGATAGATCCTTCCAGAAGCACAGTGTCAATCCAGCTTTCATTTTTCTAAAGAGATGCACAGTTTTACACGAAGGAGGAAAGTTCTACTTTACCCTCCCAGCCTGACTTTGCCGGTCTCCTGGCACAAATAATACAACAGTCCAAGCATGGCTGCATCTAGCGGAGAGCACAAGAACAGGCAGGGGGGTGGGGGGTGCCAGGGGGGTCCCAGTGAACACCCCCAGGGCCGCCACCACTTCCCCAGAGGTTTCCATGTCCTCTACCCTGTCCTCCCCTGATCCCTTGGGCACATGCCACCATCTCAGGAGCTGAAAAGGACGTTCGTTAAGGCCCTCGCAGAAGCCCATTCATCTTTGGTTCCAGAACCCATAAGGGCCAAGGACTTCATCAGAAGAGAGGGCCCACAGGGCATTATCTGGGGAACCTCTGCCTCTTCCACAACACCCATCACATAGAATGGGGAGGTCCAGCGAGGAAATGCCAGGAAAATCCAACACTCTTGAGGCCTCCGGGTAGGAAGCAGAAACAGCACTTGGAGCAGATGGCGAGGAAAGCTGCCCCAGCGCTCTGACACTGCAGTGCCGTTTGAGCCGCTGAGTGCCTACCACCTGGGCTGGTTCCTCCTGCCCAGCCTGTGCCGTCCACCCACGTCTCCTGAAGCACCACCAGGCTCCACGCTAACGCTGTAAACCCCTTTCCTGAACATCTCTGGACTTCTCTTCTTCCCAAAGGATAATAAAACCCCTCCATTTGGGGAGTTTCAGGTTAGGATTGTGCCTTAAGGGAAGGTTAGCACAGGAGGGCGGTATCAATTCAGTCCAATAACCACACAACTCTCCTTACTCAATATTCCCATCCTTTCCAGAAGCACCAAAGTCCTAGCGACCAGGCAGCCAATATTTGGGCAGCCTGCCTTGGCAAGAAGGTTAATTTGGTCATTACTTTTCTAATCACACTTGCCTACACGTGGTTCACCCGCAGCCTAATTTCTTTCAGGTCCTGGTCTCAAACAATGAACAGGTTCTTTTTTTTTTTTTTTTTGCAATCAAATAGATCTGACAGTAAAAAGAAGAAAAGCAGGGAGAGAGCAGGCCCTGGGTTCAGGCAGATCCTGAGAGTGGGCTGGAAGGAGGAGAAAGGGGAGGGGGCTGCAGAGTCACAGATGTTCGGCCCCCACCTGCTTCCTCCTCTCTCCCACCCACCGAAGCAACATTGGCCTGGCCCTCATCTTCTATCGCTCCCTCTCCCTTCTCCCCATCACTGCCCCATGGCTTTCATTTTAAACAGTTTAGGAGCGATGCTGTAGGGAAATGCCTGCTCTTATACGCTGCTGGTTCAAGTGTAAACGGAGGCAGCTCCCAAGTGGGTCAAGCCATTGCAATATACAGCCATACTCTGTTTCATTGTGCTTCGCTTTACCGCGATTTTGCAAATAGCATGTTTGTGGCAACCCTTCATCAAGCAAGCCTATCAGCACCATTTCTCCAAAAGCATTTGCTCACTTCCTGTCTCTGTGTCATATTTTGGTATTTCTCACAATATTTCAGACCCTCCACTGGCAGAAAGATGACGTCTTGCTGAAGGCTCAGGTGATGGTTAGAATTTTTAGCAATAAAGTTTTTTTTTTTTTTTTGCGGTACGCGGGCCTCTCACTGTGTGGCCTCTCCCGTTGCGGAGCACAGGCTCCAGACGCGCAGGCTCAGTGGCCATGGCTCACGGGCCCAGCCGCTCCACGGCATGTGGGATCCTCCCGGACCGGGGCACGAACCCGCGTCCCCTGCATCAGCAGGCGGACTCTCAACCACTGCGCCACCAGGGAAACCCACAATAAAGTATTTTTAAATTAAGTTATGTGCACTGTTTTTTTAGATATAATGCTATCACACACTTAACAGACCACAGTAGAGTATAATCATAACTTTTGTGTGTACTGGGAAACCGAAAGATTCGTGTGGCTCGCTTTATTATGATACTCATTTTATAGGGGTGGTCTGGAACCAAACCCACAGTATCTCCAAGGTGTGCCTGTAAAGCAGTTCTTCCTGGCACACACCCTGGAGAGAGGCTTGCACTCCTGTACACAGCAAATTGTTTACTGAGTGCAGCCTTGTTTGAAGTAGAGAAAAATTGAAAATAGCCTAAATGTCCATCAATCAGAGGCTGGCTAAATAAACAGGGGCTTGCTGTAGGATGGAACCTTTTGTATCCATTTAAAAAAAACACTAGGTGACTAACTAATGTACAAGCCTAGCTGGACCTCCAAAACCTATTACTGAGTGAAAAAATAAGTCAAAGAACAAACAATATGAACAGTATTCCACTTTTTAAACACATACACAAAACAGTTCTATATATTTGCAGTAGCACAAACATATGTATACAAATGTAAAGGGAAAATATGCACTGAACTTCTAACACTGGCTACCTGGGTGGGGAAGGGAGAGTGAGATGGGGTGAGGGGGTAGTGAAAGAAGATGTTAGCTTAGCTGTAATGTTTTCACTTTTAACTAAGGATGACATATGCTAAAGGACTCCACACAGCTGGGGACTTGCTCTAGGCCTAGACCTTGACCTGTAGGGACAACCCCCTTTGGAGGAAGTCATAAAGGCATCCCGTGTCCAGAGACAAGCTCCTGCCTCTTCCCTTTGCTTGTCTCTGCCTATATTATTGATTAACCCCACCTCGGAGTATTGATTTTTTTTTTATTACCTCTCCTAGGAAATCATCGCCATTAAAGAGGCCTACCAAAGATGTAAGTGGACCGTTTGTTCTGACTTAAAGAATGTTCCTTCCAAAATACCTCTGGGAGACTAAATCTGCATTCTCTCCTCCTTTCTTCTTCCCCAAAAGTATTTGACAGGAGCCTTGAATCAGATGTCAAAGGTGACACAAGTGGAAGCCTAAAAAAAATTCTGGTCTCCCTGCTACAGGTAAAAGTAAAAAGGTCTAACCTGCCTTATGATCTTGGGAAACAGCCCTTGGCAGCATGGGACCATGATGAAAAAGGCAATTTCGATGATAAACATTTCCTTCTTTTATTAAAAATGTTACTGAGGGATCATCAACCTGTGTTCTGTCAGCCCAGCTCATGTGAAATTATTCAATGGGTATTTTTCCCATCATAACAATCCACCCAGTCATTTGCAGTTTACAGTTCCTTTTTGTTAGTGTGTTATCTCATTAAGCATCACCACCTCACTTTGCCAGTGAGGAACCGCTAGGTGTACACACAGTAAGACACAGCTTAGGAGCAAGAACCAGCCCATCTGACCCCAAGTAGGGCCCTTTTCATGACACAACTTACTTGCAGGATTCACCCCAAGTCTAGGCCTGTAAGAACTGCTGCAGGGAGCTTGGCCTCGAAAGCAGGGCTTTAAGAATTGGCCCTGCTAGGACACAGCGCCCGCGGCCCCCGGCCAGATGGCACCTGCACTCTCACGACACACCCATCTTTATGAGCTTTGTGTGTTTCCTCCGCTTCATTACCCTCGACGTGGAGAGACTGATAGCAGAGAATACACAGAGTAGGCTTCACCTGTAGCACAAAGAGTATGTAAGTGTTCTCCTGCTGTGTAACAACTTGCTGCAAACTCAGCAACCTCAACTACGCACACCCATGATCTAGCGGTTTCCATGGGGCAGGGGTCCTGTGGCGGGTTAGCCAGGGTCTCACCAGGCTGAAATCAAGGTGTCGGCCAGGGCTGCCATCTCATCTGAGGCCTGGGGTCCTCTTCCAAGCTCACTGGCAGTTGGTAGATTTCGGTTCCCTGTGGTTTTACGACTGATGTCCCTGTGTTCCTGCTAGCTGTCAACCAGAGACCACTTAGCTCCTAGAGGCCATCTGCAGTTCACTGTCGTGGCCCCATAGACAGTTCAGAGCGTGGCTATTTGGTTTCTTCCAGGCCAGCAGGAGTTCATGTCTCTGACTTCTTCCATCCCTGACCTTAACGAGCTCACCTGATTGGGTCAGACCTACCCAGGATAACTGATTAGGGATTTTAATTACATCTATAAACATCCCCTTTGCCATATAAACATAATATGATCACAAGAGTGGTATCTCACCATATTCACAGGTCTTACCCACACTCAAAAGAAGGGGATTATACAGGAGTGTGGGCCACCTGGGTCATCTTAGAATTCCACCTGCCACTAAGGGCTTAGGTTAGACCTCCAAAACTTTCCATGACCAACATTCAGGGCTCTTCAAGGCTGGGACCCTGAGAAGTGAAATTTGATATTCTGGAAGGAAGACTAATATCTTCCCAACAGACTCATTCTAGGGGACATAATGAGGTTTCTTAGAGGTCAGTGGGGTTTGTGAGTGACCCTGGTTTCTACAAAAAAAAGGGGAAAATGTGTTGTCACAGAAGCTACTGTTTATCAGTTGTGCCCAAAAGATGGCAGCAAAGAGCAGCATTGCCACTTTGCCAGGTTTTGTCTAGCTTCAGGGCCACCCCTCTGAAATCACCCCCTTTTCTAGGACTTTCCCTTTTTGTTTTCTGTGGTCAAGCAGGAACTCAAGTTAATAACAATGTGTTGATTTTTCTAGGCTAATCGCGATGAAGGAGATAATGTAGACAAAGATCTAGCTGGTCAGGATGCCAAAGATCTGTACGATGTAAGTATGCAGATGTGTCAGTCTCTGCAAATCCTTTTTTTTTTTAATTAACATTATTTTCAACAACTGTTACTTTATTTTATGTGAATTGGAATTACTTGGGAAATAAGTATGATCTTTAAAATATTTTTCATATATACGGTCTTCATGAACCTGAAAGAATTGCTTTTTCTATTCTTATATTCTGTTGTTAACCACCTTAGATCCACTTTGGAACAAGGGAAGGTATAAATAATATACATATGTGAGGTATACTTGTGGGTTAGAAGTTTAAAGTGCTAGATCGATCAATGTGGCTTAGATTCAGTGCATATTTTGTTTCCTGTAAGGGAGGCCTGGTCACAGCTCTGTTTATTCAGTCTTTTTGCAAAAGGCTTTTTCAAAATGTTTGCACTCGGCCCTCTAGGCAGGGGAAGGCCGCTGGGGCACGGACGAGCTCACCTTCAGTGAAGTCCTGGCCAAGAGGAATCACAAACAGTTACGAGCCACCTTTCAAGCCTACCAAGTTGTAAGTGATCCAGTACTAAGGCAAGGAGTTCACACGGAAACTGAGTCTCAAGTTATTTCCAAAAGAAGCTGAGTTCTGGGATGTGGAACTGGGCGGCAGGGGGTGGGGTGTCTTTTACAATAGTGGTTCTCAATCGTGGTGATTTTGCACCCCCCAAGGGATATTTGATAATGTCTGGAAACATGTGGGGTTGTCACAACAAGGTGCGCTGGGGCAAGCAGCACTGTTGGCATCCAGAGCGTCAAGGCCAGGGATGCTGCTGAACAGCCCACAGTGCCCAGGGCTGTGACAAACAGTCATTCGGCCCCCAGTGCACTGCTGAGTCTGGGAAACCCTGCTTTGCAGCAGAGGCTAGGGAAGCAGGGGAGTGTCAAGTTTAGGAGCAAAGCCCTAGAGCCAGAGGTTACAGGTTCAAGTCCCGGTTCTATCACTAACAAGTGACCTGATGTCACCATCCTCATTTGTAAAACAGGGACCGTGAACATCAACACCCCACCCTCACGGGGTTATTTTAGGTGTTAAATAAGATGAATATAAAAGGCTCAGGACAGTACCTGGCATGTGGTAAGCTTACATATGTTTGCTGTTACTATTATTCCAATTGACAGTTGGGCTAACAGTGCCTACTGCTCCCAAAACAGATGTGATAATACCTCAGAGATACACTCTTGGAAAGATGTGTATCAGTTACTTTTATACAGTTATTTATTTTAATCTAATGATAATTTTAAGTCAACGAGGTGAGTTAGCTATTTCAAGGCGCTTAGTGGTTAATCCTTCCCTGAAAATCAGTCTTTAATTGCAAGAAGACCTTTGTGGAATATCAGATTTTGTTTTGGTCTCCTATTTTATATTTGTGGAATGGTTTTAAAGGACATCTGTACCCTGTGTCTCATTTCAATTTCACAAGAATACTGTAACTCAAAAGTAGGCTGAAGAGCCATTGTTACCCACAACTGCTGGTGGAGGAAAATCTGTTACAAGTAAGGAACCATCTGTAACTTATCAGGACCACACAGCAAGTCAGTAGCAGAAAGTGGATGAGAATTCCAAGATTCCCCAGCCTGAGCTCCTACCTCAGCTAGAGCTGGCCGCTCCTCACTCAAAATAGCATTTCCTATGTGTTGCCAGCAGATGAAAAGACAACAAAGCTTTGGAATTTTATCATCACTGTATATAAGCCCTTAGGGCCCTCTGCTTTCAAATCCTGCCCAGAGCTGTGATCAAAGGCAGCTGACGCTGTACTCCCCTGGTCCCTGGGCCTGGAGCTGTGTAGACTGAGCTGGAAGCCTTCTCCATGACCTAGACCCTCTTCCCATAAGACTGGGGCTATGGATGGAGTTTCTGGGGTGGCTGTCATTGGAGATCACTATAGAAACACACATATGTGTGAGGGTGTGTGTGTGTGTGTGTACATGAACTACTGACTATCTAAGGATACTCCCTAGGCCAATTGTTCTCATAATTAATCCCCAAACAGCAGAATCCATATCACTTGACACAATGTTTAAAATGAGAATTCTTAGTGCCGGCCCTGGACCTACTGAATCAGCTTCCTTGGAGTTAGGGTCCTATAGTCTGTGTTTTAACAAATCTTCCAGATTCTGATACATGTTAAGGTTTAACAAGTCTGCTCTAGGCTACTAGCTGTATGACCCTGGGCAAGTTATTAAGGGTTCTGTGCCTCAGTTCCCCCAACCGTATAATAGGGATAATAATAGTACCTACTTCACAGGGTTAGTAAGGATTAAATGAATTAACAGATTTAAAGCATTTATTGCCTGGCATGAAGTAGGTGCTCAATTAACATTAGCAGTTGTTATGAGTCGCCTTATGTGAACCGACAGTGTCAAAAAACAGAGCTAAAACTCAAATGGTCAGTAAGAGAATCAATTGATCTGATAATTCTTTACATGAAACCAGCTCTAAAATGCTACCTATTCATCATTCCGAAAGCCTTGCTGGAACATTGTTCATCTTGATCTTTATCATCGATCTTCTGAGTTCATCCTGATCTTGGGAACCTGGCTCCATAAATCTTCTCATGGTCTCCGGCTAAAGGCACTAAGATGCTAAGGGTCAGATCAGTGAAGTGTGTCACACGGCATAGGCTGTCCTGGCATAGAGTCGAATTTTAATTTTTGGCGCAAAAACTCAGGGTTTTGTCCTTTATCTGCCCTCTAGACCTGAGTCTTAACTGTTGACACGCTCGGAGATCCCAACCCAAGCAACAAAGCTTCCCCAACTCTGCAGCATCATGAAAGATTATTACCGTCCCCAAATCTACCAAATATGAAAGGCTTGTAGAGTTATAAAGTTCCCAAAACATGGCTCAGTATAAATTGTAGGTACACATACCCATAGCCCCAGGTCACTGCCTCACCACCACACCCCTCACCAGAAAGTTCTCCCCTCCCCTAAAGTGTTCCTAAGCCCACTCCAGAACCTTTAGCCCTTTAACTGCTATAACCAAAGTCAGAGTGCACAGGGCTCTGCCGTGGGCACGCTGTCAGTTTGGGGCATTGGTTTTAAAAGAAACCTCTTACTCTTCTAATAATCTCCCCACAGGCAATGCTACCTGGTAAACTAGAAGCCTTTGAGGCTTGTCTGGAATCCACCCTGGCAATGGGTTTTTGTACCGAGATCAGAAAACCTGGTTTTGTCCAAAGAGCCCCCTAAGAATTAAGTGTTCCGATAAGTGAGAAGCATTCCATTTGCAAAGGGGCATCTCAGTAGCTTGGGCCAGTGGATTGTTTTCCATTTGTGCTCAATGGAGTCCCTGGAGGTGGCTTGGTAGCTACCAGGAGGGAATGGGGGGCAGGAGGTAGGTAGAGAACAAAGGGCAATGCCGTCTCACTGTATCTCATGAATAGTGCCCCCGGAGTTGGGCAGCAAAGAGACTGAGAGGCCAGGAACCTGGCATTACCGTCTAGGGCTGCGGTAAGGAGCCCATCTCCCGCCTCTCCAGAACAGCTCTGCTTTCCTGCTTTTATCTGTTGTGTAGGCTGAGATGCTACAGAAAATTTAAAAACACTGTTCTAGCCCAGTACTAACAATAATAATGGAAAGTGGTTTAATGTGAAGTTTTTTTTTTTTTTTTACTAAACACAGACCTGTGTGAGGACAATGTCCTCTTGAAACACAATCTCAGTCTACACAACAAGAACCCTGTTCGTGGGAAAAGTGATAGCAGTTTCTTCTGAAATCCCAGCTCCCACATCCAACCCCCAACACCTCAGAACAGCTAAGAAAGGGACTGAAAGCCCCCCCAATCCAATCCCCTTCTTATCTAGGTCGATTCCACACCAGACCTCTAGATGGGCCAACTATGATGAGGACATCAAGCTATGGGTTTCATTAAATCTGGACCCTCCTTCCCCCCATATCTATTGTGCTCGTATCACAAAGAATATGTTGTTTACCAGTGTTTTCAGAATAAACTACATAAACTCCACTGGCATGTCCTCAAAGGTCCCAATTATTTATAGACTCACAATTGTGTCATATCCTCAAGAGATAATTTCTAAGAAAGAAGTTTCAGTATTTCTAATGCTTAATTGCATTTCCCAAACCCAACCAAAAGTTCTCCTTTCTCTTTATATGCCTGCCCTGAGCTTGGCCCAGGCGGTACTTGTGTTAAGCGTGGTCACAATTTACTCTGAACTTCAGCTTCTATAAATATTTGGAAGGAAACCTAATGTGTAATGCTGTGCAGAGCAAGCTGGCGGTGAATATTAGATCATCTGGAGTCTCCCCAGAGGGAAAGAAAGCAGCATTTGACGTGGTCAGCCCCTGGCTCCCAGCCCAAGTAGCCCCACAGTATCAGAAACATTAGACCAAGTCCTTACCATGAACTTCACAACCTCTATTCATGTCACCCAAAGTGTAGGTGCCCGAGCTCCCAGTCTCAGTCCACAATGGAGGAAGGTGTGGGAGATGATTATAACAATAGCCTCCTGGAAAATTGGAAATGGAAAGAATTTTTATAAACACATAGGAAACTCAAGTACGATAGAAACATAAAGAATATTGTTGCAGTATTTATTCATTGTTTTTCCACTCCCTGATTTCACAGAGGAGGAAACTGAGGCTGAGGGAGTGGTCCTGACTGGGGTCACATCCATTAGGGGTCAAATCGGGACTAACTCCTAGGCCATGAGAGTCCCCACTCGAATGGCGGGCAACCATCCCCAGCCCTGCAAGGGCTGAGGCCAGAGAGGAATCCCAGAGTTCCTCTGGTCCTCACGTGACCAAATCTGGAAGCGTCTATTGCTTTTTGTAGAAGAACGAGCCTCAAGTGCACCAAGGCCAAAAGCAAAACCCGGACTAACAGCTGCACTTTCTTTCTCCAGCTCATTGGCAAAGACATCGAAGAGGCCATCGAAGCAGAAACGTCAGGAGATCTGCAGAAGGCCTACTTAACTCTCGGTAAAGTAAAGCTAGGAGAGCCCCTGATTTGGGTTGGGCTCCCGGGAACCAGACTTGGAGACAGAGGTCTGTGCGCAGGAAGCTTTCAGGGAATAGCTGGGGGGCCACACACCTAAGCAGCGCTGCGGAGGGAGAGAACGAACGTGATGCAGATGTAACAGGAGCTGTGCTGGCCCCCAAGGAGACCTGAAGTCAGGATGTCCAAAGTGGAGGCAAGGAGACCAGGTCTTCACACCCCACATCAAGCAGCCGTCAGGCTGCACCCAGGGAGCATCTGCAACCTTGGGGAAGACAGCTGCCTCTTTTGACTCCTAACAGATATGACCCCAGTCAGTCCCTCCCTCCTGAGAAGGGTCTCAACCCTGAGCAGCCGGCAGGTAACACTTGGCATGAGTGCCTGCTGTCCTGAAGACAGCAGCTGGGGGAGCTACCACAGCATCCACGACAGTCCCACTAAGATCATGGAGCCCCGAGAGCCTCCATCAACAGCCTGGGACCATCGTCTAGTCTCGTGGGGCGGCATGCGGTTCACGTGACACACACTCAAAAGCACCCAGGTTCGGATCCAGGAACAAGTTTCTGCGGGTGCCTGATGGCCCAAGGGTGACCTTTTCCATTTGGTTCCCTTCAACACTGGAATGAATGAGGTCTGTGTAGAAAGCAAGGCGGGGGAGACTAGATCAAGGCCGTGCCAAGCGAACGCCAGGCATTTCTCTCCAGGTGTTGCCTGTAGGCAGGAAATAGCAGAGAGATGGGTACCGGGCTGTGGCTGGCAGGCTCATTTCTCATTTTTGCAAGCCCCGGAATGAAGGCATTGTCCATTGTCCACACTCCGGTGGCGAGGAGGCCAGGGCAGCAACCCAAATGGCACGAGAAATGGAGAGAATATCCCCAGAAGAAGAGGAAGAACCAAAAAAGCAGCCCCTGGAAGCTACAAAATGTGCTCTCGCTGCCAAACCCTTTTGTTTTGTTTTTCTGATGGGATTTTGGGGGCAATGTCAGCAATTGATTTTTTTTTTCCACCCTCATTTTGCATTCAGATTAGCAGGTCTGCTATTGTTACAGAGGCCTGAACATCTTTAATGTCACTCCCGTCCCACAATGGATACACACAGATGACTGTCCTTAGGGCTATAAGGATGAGTGTGTTAAGTAAACGGAGAGATCTACTCATGGCCCAGCTACAAGGCTCCAAAGCCTTTCTGTACCTGCAGTGTAAAGAGGCAGGAGAACGCCAGAGTTCAGTCAGAAGATTAATAGTAATTCTTATTAGTATTAAGTATTAATGGTAATAAAGCCATTCAACCCTTTAACATTTACTTAGCACCTGCCTGGGCCAGCAGTTGAGCCAGGCGTGGGGATCAGGGGCAAATAGGGCCAGTTCCTGTTCTTAAGAAGCTTCAAACTCATGGCAGATACACACAAATCAACAGACTGAGCTACAGTAAAGATAAAACCAATCAGAGCAAAGCAGGTACAGAGGAAGGAAAGGACCCATCCCTGCAGTTGGGGGACCATGAAATGCAGGAGCTGGGTGGACTCCACTGGTAGCAAATATAAAAGAGATTAGAAAAGACCTTGAAAAGGAACCACACAAAGAGTGGAACATGACTTCATGACTAAATTCTCTACACACTCCCCACCCTACTCCCGCATAACTCATAAAGATGCCAGTTTGCCACTAAAATTGAGGAGGTGTTATGAGACCAAACGGTTCCCACTGCTTGCAGCCTTCGGAGCAGCACTTCTCAAAGTGGGGTCCATGGACCCCCTGCATCAGACTCACGTGGGGAGGCGTGTGAAAGTGCAGTTTCTGGAGGCCCACTCCAGGTTACCCACTTAGGACTTCCTGGAATGCAGCCCAAAGCCACACATTGACAAGCTTCTCCCGTGATCATCTTATGCCCCCTGGAGTTTGAGAGCCCCTGCTCTGCAGCCCAGGAGGGGCAAGAGGCACCGCGGGCTGGCTGGCTGCCCTTCCTCTCACACGCACGAAGATCTTTATTCCCGCCTCCTCCCAAGCCGGCCCCACCCAAACTTTCGGGGTATTCCTGCCGCTGCGAACAACAAAGGTTGTTCACCAGGCATAGACTGTATACGGTAGAAAAGTTGAGAGTTTTCTCCCCAGAATATCAGGAGGAAGGAGTGTCGGGGGGAAGTCACTGGTGTGGGGACAGAACGACGATCACTGCAGCGTCAGTTAGTACGAGCGCACAGGACGGGGTCCTCGGGAAAACCTTGTGAGGCCACTAGCTCAGAACGTCTGGGGGTGTGTGTCACAGTGAGTCTCAAACACACTGCTCCCCAAATTGCCAGGTTCACCCCCCACCCCATCACCACCACCACCAATCCAGCAGCTTGTGGATTCAGACTCCTGGGTCTGGGCTTCTCCACTGACACGCTGGTGGCTGCCACATGACCTATAAAATAAGGAGACAGACCACCCACCCCCACAACCTAGACTCTGCTTTCCTAATTCTGTTCCTCCCCCTTCCTTGTAAGCATTCTATCGGCAATTACCTAGAAGACAAGAGTTCTCACTGCAGGACATAATGCACATAAGGATGTGCATTCCACACTTATGCTGAATGTATTACTTATTATTTATTACTAACATCAAAAATGTTAAGTGTTCTAGGTAAATGTCAGCAACATAAACAGTAAAGGGTTCATTCTCCCAAAGTGTTAGTCCTGGTGGACCCATATGAGCCTTGGAGAAGGGGAGAGCAATCATGATTTATCCCCAGGAGCAGAGATGCGCCCCATCCCCTGATTGGTGAATAGAAACCATACTTTGTTAATCTGTGGATTAGATCATACTTTATTCATTTCTGGCTGGGGCAGGGCCAGAAAAGAGCAACTGGCAGCATCACAGAAAGGTGCTCTGTAGACAGGATCAAACACTGCATCAAGCCCACATCCCAGATGGAAAACTAAGATGATTGTGGGGACCTTGGAAAAGATTCAGAGATGAGGCTCACAAATAAAACCCAGTGAGGGACTTCCCTGGTGGTCCAGTGGGTAAGACTCTGTGCTCCCAATGCAGGGGGCCTGGACTCCAACCCTGCTCGGGGAACTAGATCCCGCATGATGCCTCAACTAAGAGCCCATGTGCCGCAACTAAGACCCGGGGCAGCCAAAATAAATAAATAAATATTTTTTAAAAATAAAACCTAGTGAGGAAAAACAAAAGAAAGGAAGGTCCAACTGAGCGTATCTTCAAGATTATGAAGTTTTATATGGCAAGGTTGCCAGCCAGTCCGTGTTTCCCCTCCAAACCCAACTCTGACATCAGAGATTTCTCTTAGAGTTGAGAAGGTATTCCTGCTGGTGAGAATCATGAACTTTACAAGGAGGACCTGAGGATGGTCACAGCCCTCCACCTCCTGCCAAGGGTCTTCAGGGAACAGGAGAGGTTCTTAGGTGTCTGAAGGGGTTTTGGTCGAAGAGTCCAGATGCCCTGACCCCAGGGGAATCTTCCAGATCCCATTATCAACAGTGTGAAGTCTGCCCCTTTCAAACACCGGCCTCACAATTCCATCAGCTCCAAGGGCAGCCAGGTGACACTCTGAGCCAGCTCTGTTCCTTCCCAGGGTCTCTGTGTTATTCCACAAAACATGAACACATCACGTTCTCTCTCCCTTTGCCCTGCCCAGTGAGGAGTGCCCGGGACCTCGAGGGCTACTTTGCTGACCGTCTGTACAAGGCCATGAAGGGTGCGGGGACTGACGAGGAGACCCTCATTGACATCATTGTGACCCAGGCGGAGGTAAGACGCACTCGTTGGGCTCCACCTTCTTGTTTTGCCACCACTGATGTCATCTACAGGTCGTTTTTAGTAAGAGCCTATTTACAGAAAGAGTAAAACAGAGAGGGCCCTTGCCTTCCCAGGCTTTGTAGAGGACAGTGTGCTGTGCTTCAGTCCGTTTCTTTTAATACAAATACAGTAACGTTAGCGGCTTCTATGTCTGTCATCTGTGGCTTCGGAGAGCTCGGGGTAGTGTGTGGAGGGAAACTGGAGGGGCTGTTCCGGATAGGGCAGCTCCATTTTAAGGAAGGTAAAACAGACACTCTGAAAGGTGAACAATGGACTAGATCACCCGAGCAAGTAATTTCCCGACTCCTGAGCTAGGCCTTTATTTCCTTAAACACATCCCAGAAGCACAATTTTGCACAAAAAACCACATCAGTACAAGACAATGTTTCTCAACCTTTTTAAAATTAGCGATCGCCCACCCTCCCCCCCAGGGAGCCTTCTTAGACCCAGTTTTCTCCTGTCACTCCCCTCCAAGAAATGTTAACACGACATACACTGTGTGAATCTGTTTATGTTCCCTATGTACATACGTAATTAATTTTACATAAAAAGATTAAGATGTTTTTTCACCCTCTAAGAACCAGTTTTTGCCCCCGTTGGGAACAATATCGCCCCCCTTTGAGAGTGCATGCGTATAACAAAGGCACAGGGAGAGGAGTGGCCAGAAGCTTGGGAGCAGCTGTCAAGACTCATATTCAGAATACAGGGCCACAGAGAGGAGGAATTGCAGAATAAATGGGAAATGGCATTTCATCCACAGCAGAGAGGCCTTGGAGAGTGAAGTGGAACTGGGCACTTGAAAACCACAGACATCTTCCCTCAAAAACGTGTTAAATGAGGGAGAAAAGACACCAACCCAAATTCTGGCCCCTAGCTTTTTGACAAATAATACTTAATATCTGACACTGTTTTGAAATATAACTTAGCAACACAACTATTCTTTCGTTTTTATTTCTATTCCTGGAATTTCTCCTCCCCCTCTTTCTCCTCTCCTCCCTCCTCCACAATTCATATTTCCCTCTCTCTCTTAAGCCCCTTTCTTTTTCCTCCTCCCCTCTCCCTCCTCCAGTCTCTCTGCCACTCTCTTTGTTTTATTTTGGTTGCTCTGATTCTCTGTTTCCCTTATCTCTCCAGGTCTCAGCCTTCTCTGTCTCTCTGTCTCTTAGTAACTCACCTCCCCCAGCCAGAGTCTCTGGAGATCCTAAGACGCTCCAAGGAGCAGGTTGGTGACAAAGCCCAGCAAGGATTCTAAAGACTCCAGGGGGTTGGACCACTCCGAGGGCTCCTCAGGGTGCCATATTCACTCCAGCATGCATGAGCTGTAGTGTGTTTATTCCAAGATGCTCTGTCCTATCTCAGTACTGACCACAGGTCCTGGGTCATCTCCACATGGGGACCATCCCCTCGGAATGCTTCCGGCCCAGCCAGATATATTGGCCAGATCCCCTAATCCGCCAAAGCCACCAGGTACTAGAACAGAGCCCCGTGAGCCCCACCCCATCCCTGCAGTGACCCACCCCTCCCACCACTTCCTGCCCCTCCCCCAGCTGAGCAGCCTACCAGCCAGGGGAGCAGGGATCACAGCCCACCTGCCTGATGCAGTCTCTCTCTTGTGCAGCATCCACTTCCAACAATTCCTCCCTCTCCTACCCTCTCCTGTTCTCATCTTTCTCTCTCCTGTTGGGCCCTCTAATTGGGGCAGGAGAAGAAAAGAACCAGAAGCTTGAGTAATGGTTTGTGAGTCTCTCAAGAAAGCAAGATAGAGTCTAAATTAAAAACAACGATAACAACAAAGCTAAAAACAAAAAACTCCTGGTTAAAGAGAGCTCTGTGCTTCTTTTATGAGACTTACTGTGTTCTTTCTGGAATTACATCTTCCATGGTGCAAGTATTATCTCCTTTACTAGGTGGTCAGAATCTTCAGAGCAGAACAATCTTTTTATACTTGTTTCTTCTGAGTCCTTTCCCCACCTCCAGCACCTAGGTTTTTCAAGCTTTTCAATGAGTTACAGTTGATCCCTGAACAACACGGATTTGGTGCACCCATATGCAGATTTTTTCAGTAAATAACAGTACCTGTATTTTCATTTTATGGATCTTTACATTAACTAAGTGTGGGGAGAAGCTTGTGCTCCATTAGAGATCACAATATGTAGAATCAAAAGAACTAGGGTTTGAGGCTTGATTCTATCCAAACTGTTTCAGCTTCCTGCCCTTGGGTGAGTCATTGATCAAATTCCTTTGTTTTTGAGGCAGAGATAGCAATACACAGATTCTAGACTGCACGGGGTGTCTGTGTTCCTAATTCCTGTATTGCTCAAGGGTCAACCGTAGATTCAAAATAAGTCCTAAAAATTGATAATGAATTGAATTTTGTTGTTTGGCACTAATATTCTTGCTGATCAGGGTACAAGAGAAAAAAAAAGGCATCATTTCAAACTGTGTTGACAATTTTCTTAAGCTTATACTAAGAGTCAGCAAACTGTGGCCTGCAAGCCAAATCAGGCCCACCACCTGTTTTTGTACAGTCCTGTTACCTGAAAATGATTATTTTAAAGTAACTGTAAAAAACTCAAAGGAAAAATAATATTTTTGTAACACATAAAATCATATGAAATTCAAGTTTTAGTGTCCATAAACAGTTTTACTGGAACAGACACACAGACACTGAACTCAGCTTTCCTATTCTCAGCCACGAGAGAGGAAGAATAATAACTCCGACTCTTAAGGGCTGCTTTGAGGCATTAATGAGCAAGTGAGAATGACGTGCTCAGAACAGTGGCTGCCTGTGTTTATGGTGAAAACGCTATAAATGTCCCAGTTGCTGTTGTTATCTCTCCTACAGGTGGACCTTCAGGGGATAAAAGCCAAGTTCCAAGAGAAGTATCAGAAGTCTCTCTCTGACATGGTTCGCTCAGACACCTCTGGGGACTTCCAGAAACTGCTGGTGGCCCTCCTGCACTGAACCGAGTCAGCACAGCCGGAGCACAGGAAGGAACCACCTTTGTCAAGAGCCCCCCCAAACCAGATTTGCAAGTGCCACTCCAGCACGAAACACTCTCGAGGGTCCTGGTTTATTTCCTTGGCAGCCTGAGCCATACGGCCAGGGCAAACTGTTCAAGTTAAGGGCAGCAGCCTCAAGACGCTTGACTAGGTCACCCTGAATGCTGGTTTAGCTAGTATCTGGGCTGCCTCTTAATTTTCCTTGAGGGCAGTCACTGAATGCTTTCTGAGCAAAGATGAAATCTGTAGTTGATGAAAAACTATGCCTTCGTAATAAAACATTTAAAAGAATACGTATCACACAGGGATATGTATGTTCTGGGTAAAGAGCAAATGGTTGAAGTACAAGAAAGACCAAAGTAAGCAATTCATTCATTTTCCTTCTGTGTGCTCAATTTCAAATCCTCCATGTTAATGGAAGATGTGGATTACGCCTACATCAGCTGCTTTTCCAAAGACTGGGTTGATTTGCTTTGGTGTTTGTCCTGTAAATAAATGACTTGTGAAATGTCAACATAGTTGGAAAATGCAAACAGTTACACTTATTAATAATCACCAAGGACAGTCACCAAGGCCAGCGGCAAGGAAACAACTGACTTGCCTATACGAAACGTAACGAGAGGTAAAATTCCCTGATCTGCTACCTGGTTTAAATGGGTTTTCTTGCTTCTCTAGACATTTAAGCCATTTGAGTCTTCCCTGGGATCTTCAAATACAATCAGGCTGGGTACAGTGCCAACAGGGTCAAGGTTAATGGTCTGACTCTCAAATGGATTGATCCTGCACCAGTAGCATCTCTGTTCCAAGGTGTTTGTCTCATAGCCACGTGCTGCTACACGTGAAGGGGTCTCTGTCATGAGAACACGGACACTTTGGTCCAATAATTATAGTCATCGTTCACTGGATGATTATTTGTGCCTGGCACTGCTAATTGGCTTACTTCCATACTTAATTTTCCCAACATCCCTATAAGATTCATATTACTCCCATTTATGAGCTGAAGCAACTGAGACATTAAGTAATCTGGCTAAACTCATTCACAAATGACAGAACCGAGATTTGAATTCAGGGCTGGTGACTCCAGAATCCATCTTAGTAACTGCTTTTCTTGGGAAAATAACACAAAGTACATGGAAATGGGTCTGTATTCATTCACCTGCTTAAGTTCCTACTATTTGCCAATCACTGTGCTGGGCTCTGGGGATACAAAGATAAAGAGAACACTGGCCACACCTTGGGCAGTTCATTCCCAGACCAGTAGTGTAGACGGATGCCTCCAATATTCATCAGACGCTGTCAGTGCATTGATACAGGCATGTAAAGCTCTGTACCCATGAGTAAGAAGAGTGAACACAGAGCTCTGCCTGGGGGAACTGGGGAATGCTTTACAGAGATGCAGTTGTGCTGGGTTTTGAATACATAGAAGCCTTCCAGAAAAACAAAGAAAGAAGCACATGGGTAGAGGCTCGGAAACATGAGAGAGCAGGATGTGTTCAGGAGGCGTTGAAATCCATTCTACTGGTGAATAGACGTGGTGAAAGGAAGGAGAGGGTCGGGGAGGCGGGTGATGAAGAGTATGTTTGGGTCACATCAGCCGTGGTTTTGCCTTCCAAGTGTGAGCTTGGTCTTCTGGGCAATGGTGGTCATTGGAGATGTTTAAATGAGTGAGAACACGATCAGATTTGGGTCTTGGGAAATCACTTTGGTGGTGTAATCAACACAGAGCATACCAGCCCAAGTACGCTGTGCTGTCTTTCTAGCAGCTGTAAAAGCGTGATCAACAAATTAAGGTTATGTTAACATCTGTATCCTCGACACACTGGTTTATCTACCTAACAGACACTGCTGTCATTATGAGCTTTAACACGTAAAAGGGTTCAGTGACAAAACACACTCATGTTCACTTGTTGTCTTTTAAAAAACAAACGAAAACAACCAGTTCTTGGGATCTGAGCTTACAGTAAGGACAGAAAAACAAACCAGTGGACTGAAAAGAGATCTATTAAAAACAGCCATCCTTTGAGTGCGTTGAAGGCCATGACTGACATGGAGAAGAGAGGAAAGGGATTTCACAGGGGAGGAAACAGGCTGAGTAAGATGGAGAAGCAAAGTCATTTGCTCAAGGTCACACACAGGAAGAATCAGGGCCAGAATTCAGACGCAAGTCCTTCTGACCCTGATGTCTGAGCTCTTAGCCAATTAGCTCACGTCCATGCGTGCTTTCTCCAGACCTTGCTGCTCCAGGCACCAGGCACCTCTCTGCCTGTTGCTCACCACTCACAGGCAGAAGCCAGTTTCCACCCTTGACCTGGGGGCTGCCTCACAAGAGAACTCCCCCGTCTGGTCTGTCCCCAGAGTGTCCCACCCTCCCTGTCATGGTCAGGAATTTCCTCCTTTTCCCTTCCATACACCCCTGCCTGGCCCAGGCTCCCCCTCCCCTCTCCCCAGGCCCCTACTCTCAGAGGGCAGGGCCTGCCTGGGGATGGGGAAGGAGGAGAGGACAAAGGTAGAAGGAAGGGGGGAGAGCAACCCTGCCTTGTCACCCTCCCGCTGCACAGCCCTGTCCCCCAGTCCACCCACCTACTTCCCCCAGGGCCACTGGGGAAATCCTAGCTCCTGCCACCCGGGTGTTCGGGTAGGTGGGGAGGGGGTCTGAATCCCTCCTCCAGGGCTGCATGGGGAGAGCAGGTCTTGTGGGTGCACGTGGTAACTCACCATCCATTTCCCCATGAAATTCTACCCCTCTTGGCATATAATCAATATAGCCATATAATCGATCCCTGTAAATCTAAGGAGAGTGTTTAAAAGCGAAGATTAAAAAGAAAAAGGAGACTAGAATAACGGTCCAGAAGAGGAGACAGAGGTTATATCACATATACAGAGATAGATGGTGGAGCAGAAGAGGGATATCCAGGCTGCCTTCAGGAAGACGTCAGCCCAATCAGAGTTAGATGTGTCAGCCCCCAGAACACCCCACCGTCCTCACCCAGAGGGCACTGGGTCCCTGCCCCAGCAGTGCAGAGTCTGGCTCCTGCAGCAGCAAAAGACCGATGCACGGGACTCCTCCAGGCTGCAAACTAGCTATTTCTCAGACCACACTACAGCCCATAAAAATGCCTCAGATAAGCCCCCAGAAACTAGGTAAGTCAAGAAATAAGGGTGCCGGGAAACCAGAAGTGGTATTTGGCTCTCCATACCAACCAGCGAGAGCTGCCACATTGTATGCAGAGAGATGTCAAGGCTGCCTGCTTGTGCCACTACAATTTCTTGCATGACCAGGGCATAGAGCGCTGACCACCATGTTAAGAGAGGGTCAAGACGAAGAAAAGTGGGTGGGGTGGGGGCAGGGAGAGAGGGTTTCAAAAGAAACTTTTTTTTATTTCTGTAAATTTTAGGTTTACAGAAAGTTGTAATTATACTACAGAGAGTTCCCATATATCCCACGCCCAGTTTCCCAAATGTAAGCATTATATTGTACATTTGTCACAACTTATGAAATAATATGGATACATTATAATTGAGTAAAGTCAATACTTGATTCACATTTCCTTAGTTTTTACCCAATGTCATTTCTCTGTGCCAGGGTCCCATGAGAATACCACATTACATTTAGTTGTTATGTGTCTTTAGGCTCCTCTAGACTGTGACAGTTCCTCAAACTTTCCTTGTTTCTGTTGACCTTGACAATGTTGAGGAGAGTACTGGGCAGGTATTTTGTAGAATGTCCTTCCATCTGGGTTTGTCTGATATTTTTCTCACGGCTAGACTGGGGTTATGGGTTTGTCTGGAAGATCACAAAGGTAAGGTGCTGTTCCCATCACAGCATTATCAAGGATACAAGGGTACATGCCATCAAGGTGACTTAACACTGCTGACGTTGATCTTCTGGCTCAGGTAGTGGACTGTCAGGTTTCTCCGCTGTACTCATTAGAAGGAAGTCACTGTGCATGGCCCATACTTCAGGGTCAGGGAGTTACGCTCTACCTCTCGAGGGAGCAGTAGCTACATTATTTGGATTCTTCTGTTTAGGTTTTGTCTGTTCTCCCCCATTTATTTATTGATTCAATAATTCCATTTATATCAATATAGACTTATGAACACTTATTTTGTACTTTGGGTTATAATCCAAGACTATACTATTCATTTTGTTGCTCAAATTGTTCCAGCTTTGTCTATTGGGAGCTTTTCCAGTCGGCTCCTGTGTCCCTCTGACATGCCCCCTCACTTTGCTTCTTGAGTACTTCTTTTGTTTCTGACACTGTAAGATGCTCCAGGCTCATTTTGCATATTCCCTTCCCCAGCCCTGGAATCTGCCATTTCTCCAAGAAGCCCTGGTCCTTTTATGGGAGAATGATATTAGAAAACAAAATCTGGGCACTGGGTGTGCTAATTGCTTCTAGGCCCACTCAGTGGACAGAGCTAGGAAATATAAGTGTATACACTAACCCATGTATACACACGTATCTATATTTATACATATATGTAGGTAGATGATACAGATATAGCTGTACAGGTATAGATGTAGATGTAGACATAGACATAAATCCACCTGTATCTATATTAAGTTAGACATGAGTTCATACAATGTCTTCAGCTTTCATTCAGTACCACACGGTTCATGCTAGTAGGATATTTGACATCTTGAAAACATCACAATGAGACAAGAGAGTGGGAGGGAAGCTCCTAGAAAAAGGAGCCATGGGGGAAGAAGCAAAGAAAACCACACAGTGCCCTGCATGTGCCACTGATTGAATGTATTTCCATTTTGAATGGCAGAGTTTGTGCCCAGATCTGGGGAGAAAGGGTAGTCCATGTCTGAATGGTCCTCCACTACCAGGTACCCAAGGAAATATCCTTAGGTTCTGAAGAGGATGCTCCACGGCTCCTTTGTGACCAAACCAGAAATACTGAAGTCTTCTGTGCCTAAGGTAACCAACTTCCAATGAGTTCAAAATGTGTTCCGCCAACACTGGTACCATGCAAAGGAAAGGGAAATAAAGACCATCTTCAGCACTAGAATGAAGAGACAGTGGGTTCTCATGTCAGTCTCTTCCTGAAAATGATTTTTTTTTCCCCTATAAGTGTAACTTTAGGATTCCTTAGAACAAGGATGTCTCAGAACAAAAGAGGCCTGAAGCATTTTTAGACTCTGGGCTAGAAGAAAAGAAGCACTAGTTTTGAATCGTTCCTCACCGTGAGTAATGTGGGCCAGGATAACATGACTCACAAACCAAAATGGACACACTAATTGGCTGAACTCTGAACCCAACCCAAGTATTAATTTTTTTTTAACTACACTGAAAACAAAATCAAAGTTGTTGTTTTTAAAATCCTACCAAACCAGTTCAAATTAGTACCAGTCTTTGGAAATGGTAGAGCCAGAAGAAAAAAAGAATTAGAAAAGCAAAATCATTTCCATACAAGTATTTCATTCAAGTGTCTGGCACATACAAATATGCACTGTCTATGTATTTCTATCAGTAGGAGCTCTTTTAAATGAATCTCACTTAACCTATTAGCCAGATTAAGTAACATGCCCCATACTCTCTATAAAGTCTATTGGTGGAGGTCCTGGATGCTCTGGAGGCTGGTGGCTTGTGGGGCACTGGGTAGGAAGCCCTCCCTTCTGGTGGATCGTGCACTTTGCAAGAGTGCATTGCATTTGTTCCCTAACCTGTCTATACCTGTTGTACTCAGTATTGTAATTACATAATTTAATTCAATATTAAATAAGTCGATCAACTATAAGTACAAAAGGAAAGACTTCTTGTTTCTATGAAAGCTAAATCAAATGTTTGGAAAGACTAGATAAAGGTGTGTTGCATTTAAAATAAAAAGACTGAACGGGGGCTTCCCTGGTGGCGCAGTGGTTGAGAATCTGCCTGCTAATGCAGGGGACACGGGTTCGAGCCCTGGTCTGGGAAGATTTCACATGCCGCGGAGCAACTAGGCCCGTGCGCCACAACTACTGAGCCTGCGCGTCTGGAGTCTGTGCTCCGCAACAAGAGAGGTTGCGATAGTGAGATGCCCGCGCACCGTAATGAGGAGTGGCCTCCGCTTGCCACAACCAGAGAAAGCCCTCGCACAGAAACAAAGACCCAACACAGCCCAAAATAAATAAATAAATAAATTAATTAATTAATTAAAAAAGACTGAACGACAACACTGATGCCCATCAATGGCTCATCTGCAAAGGAAAAGTACCCAGGACCATGTAGCAGGGTCCTATCAGTTCTATTACTCAAAATAGCTTCGACTTTCCATGTTTTACCACCTCCAGAGCTCTCACTCCAGGTCAAGCCTCCATCCTCTCTATCCTGAATCCCTATAATGGCTTCATATGTGGGTCTCCTGCTTCCCTGGTTGCTTCATCTCTGACTCCTTCTGGAACCTCCACTCTCCCCCCTCATTCACCAGGCACCGGCCACACTGACCTTTTATCTACTCCTCAAACTTGTCATGCTACTTCCTGCCTCAGGACTTCTGTACCTGTAGTTCTCTCCACCTAGGACTCCCCTTCTCCTAGACTGCCCTGTGATCCGATCGCAGTGTATGTCTCCCCCTCCAGAGGCTTACGCCGGCCATCCTAACTAGTCCCATTCCCATCACTGCCCTCAAAACACTCCCAAACTTTCCCTTAAACATTATCTTGTATTGTCTTCATAACCGTTGTCACCATCCATAGTTATCTTATTGTTTACATATTCACTGTCTACACCCCCCATCAGAATATAAGTTCAAGGAGGGCAGGGACTTTTTCTTATTATTTCACCACTGTAACCCCAGCACCTAGAACAATGTCTGGCGCATTGTAGATGCTCAATAAAATGTGGCTGAACAAATGAACACCTAACACAATTATTCTTTCTTCCCCCTTTCCAGCCAACTTTATCCTTTGACTTCCAAGTTTCCTTTCTGTTGCAACATCACAATCTTGCCTTGCCTGCCCCACCCTCATGTAGCTAGTCTCCCCTCTAAGCAATCCCTTTTACACAGTTCCATCAGAGCACTTAGGGTATTATTCTTCATCCTTCTTTGTCCATATCCCAACTAGACCAGGAGCTCTGTGAGATGGAGGACCACATCTTCCTCAGCCTTCCAGCCCCAACACACAGAGCAATTCTCTATATATCTCTCACCACCCTGCCAGCCCGGGACCGCTAGATTATTTCATATCTAATCTTTTCCTCCATCCTCTTCTCTATCACAGTGCTGCTTTATAGCACTTATCATCGCCCCAAATCATCTCATCTCTAGTTATTCATTTATTTGTTCTGCTTATCTACTGCCTGCCTTCCAAACTGTATCCCTAGTGACTAGAACAGTGACTGACACATAGCAGGTGCTCAATAAAGATCCGTTACAAAGGGCTCATTCAATGTGTTTGTTAAATGAAGACTAATTATCGATTAGCCACCATGACCACTATAAATCTCAGGACACCCAAGAACAGGGAGATTCGATGCTATGTTTTATAGCAGTTACTCATGGTTTCCAAAACAAGACACAGGGACACGATTCATGAAAATCACATTCTGAAGCAAATGTTTGTGAGGAGAGGGGAACGTGGGCAAGCAGACATTTCGCTAATGAGCAAAACAGGTCTCGAACTGCTCCAGGGCATCTACTGCCTGAATGACTGACTGGTTGCTTCTTTTGTTTGGCATTGAGACAGGAGCAGCAGGTCTCTCTGCAGCTCTATTAATTCTATGCCAATTAGTCCAGCTAGTAGCAGGTCTATAGATTAATTGCCCAGATGTTTGATTTCATCAAGGTTACATGGCCATACGCAGCCCAAGAAGATTCACATAGATCTTGGCACACAGAGGATGGAGGAAAGGGATGACACTCAGCAAAACAGGTCTCAAAGGCAAGTTCTTAGAAGACTTCAGGCAGTTTCAACAGCCCCTTTCCAAGAGGGAGACCTCAGGCCGCCTGCCTTCTCCAGGCCCCTCAACCTGAGCCAGCTGGGGAGTAGGGACGTGAGATTTGCTGGTGATGTCGGCTTGGCGTCTTCCATGTGACATGTAACGAATATCAACCATATTAAGTCACTCTAGGTCCCCAGCATTGCTAAAGATGCGATAAACAGAAGTTGGGCCATGCGGCCACCACAAGGGCAGCGAAAGTGGAGGCTGGAGCTGAGCCAGCTTATGTCTTATTATGAATAAGATAGGCCAGTTAATCATGCCTGAAGTTTGTGAGAGACGTGAGTGGTACCTAGCACAGTGCTTTCCACCCTCGGCTGCACAGTGGAATCACCAGGGAAGCTTACAGAATGCTGAGCGTGGGCCTCACCTCAAAGATTTGGATTTTATGGACTTAAGGGTGCAACCTGGGAATTGGGAATTTTTTTAATTTCCCCAGGGCTGAATGGGAAGCCAGGATGAGAGCCACTGCCCTAACACAGCTGCAGATTGAGGGGCTCTGAAACCCAGCCCCTGCCTTCACCCATGGACACTCCCCCAAACTCCCATCCCCCCTCCGGACTCATTTTAAGCAAAGAGGAAAGGGAAGGACCGCTCACTGACTCCTGTCACAAAAGGGCCCTTCTGGGGACATACAGTGTACCTCTATACAGCTTATATTGAAGTCCTCATAATTTCCTATAAAACCTAATTCCTTAAACTAGAATTCTGAGCCATCTATCTACCTGCTCATGCATTCCTCCAACAATGCATGAGTATCTGCTATGGACTCGATGTTCTTGCTTGCATGAAGATTTCATTCCATTAGGGGAGCCAGAATAACAATAAGATGTTACAAATAGAATAATTTCATTAAACAAAAAAATGTAATAAAAAATAAAACAGGTAATATGACATAGAGAGACAGGTGGGGGGACCACAAGCCACTTCAGGTGGCCAGGAAAGGTACTTGTGATGGAGGGAACGTAAGCCAAGTCCTGAACATTGAGAAGCCAGCCGTACGACTACCTGAGGGAAAAGCGAGTGCCCAGGCCCACTTCAAACTCCTCTGCTGTCCCGTGGGGTGTCACCAGCTCCCCCACCTTTGCATTTTGGCCTTGTCCTACCAGAAATGCCATCTTCCAATCCAAATCTATGACTGCTCAAAGAATCCCCTCCTCTCTAGCAGCTTCCCGGATCCAGTCCCTTCCTCATTCTGACCGCTCATTACCTCACCTGAAATGTTCTGGAAATGCCTTTGATAAATCACAATGGGTATAAAAGCATAAGACTTACTATTAAGTTCTTACTATTCATACCTCCTTAGCCTCCTGCCTGATTTGCCTTGAATCATCACACCCCTGATTTTGTGGTCTTGTTGTTTCACCTGGGTACAACCGGTCTCCTTCCATGGGATCATTGGTCCTTCTGGGCATAAGTCAGGTTTTCTGTTCCTTTGGTACTCCTAGTTGCTCCTCAAACAGAGCTAGGCATTCGTTCTTAGCCCCTGACCAGAGCTCTTTACAGGAGGATTTGACTAGGTTGGCAATTCAGTGCTTGTTTGAATACAAGAATTAATTAGTAAGCCTTGCCTCCAAACCACAGCCTTCATTCTCTTTTGTACTAGCATTATCTCCATTTTATAGGTGAGAAAGCCAAGGCACAGAGAGATTAAGTAACTTGCCACAGGTCACACAGTTGGTAAGTGGCAGAGCTGGGATTCAAACCCAGGTCTACCTGGTACCAGATGCTGGACCACACTGCATGACCTCGTCCTGAGAAGAATGCAGGTCAGTAGTCCCAGTCTCAACTTTTCAACAAAGAAACTAAAACTCATAAAAGAATTAACAGAGGGAGCCTGGTTCATAGATTGAGTTGGTGCCAAAGCCAGGGCAGTTATTCATGGCTGTGGATGCCAAGGCCTCCGGGCTTCTGCTTTGCCACATCCCTTCAGAAAAGTCAAAATTCTGGTTGGGATTCAGCCGAAGTATCAGATCATCACTGTGCCCTCTACTGAATTTCAGTGCTGTCAGGTTGCTGCTGACAATAGATGAAATAATGAAATGGTCCGTGGGCAGAGGGCCAGAGAATATTCATTCACTTTCAATAATATTTTCTTTCGTTTTTTCCTCTGTTTGGACTGCTGGAATGGTGGAGTTGGGGAAGGACAGGAGGAAGAAGCTAACATTATCCAGCACCCCGAGCCAAGTCCCATGACCTCATCTGCAGTTTGGGCTCAATGAACGGTTGCCAGAGTTAGCAAATGAAGATAGGATACACACTTAAATTTGCATTCCAGGCAGTGAGAACATATTTTAGCGTAAGTATGTCTTGCTCAATATCTGGGACCCTCCTTAACGAAACCTGCCTCCCAGGATTATGGTGAGGATTAAAGAACACACAGGACATACAGTGCTCACAGGTATCTGACTACGGCGAAGGGGTGGCACTAGGTCTGTTCAAAGACTGCTTTTTGTCCTTTATATAACAGCTGGCAACACACCCTGCCCTGGACCCTCATGCAAAAGAGAAAAATGGCCACCATGCATTATCGACTCACAGTTTAATAAGCAAATTCACCTAGAGAAGACACTGCTCCTTTCAGTAGGTGAGGCTGTCTTGCTCCACTTTGCCCCCAGGGAAAACAGGGTGAAAGGGTAGAATCCAGTGGCCAAACCTGGTAAGTTCAGAAAAGTTCCTCCTGAGAAACAATAATAGAAGAGATAAAGGGTTAGCAGTTTTGCAAACAGAAATAACTTGGCTAAGCAAAGGAGAAAATGAGGTGGGCAGATGGTAAGGGGAGGGGTGTAGGTGGGGAACAGGGCCAGGGGAGAACACGTGAAGAAAATTTGTGGGAGAGTGTCAAGTGGGAAAGGCCTGTCGCGCCTAAATCAGAACATCTGGGCGCCTTGTATGAGGCATGGGGAGGATGGGAATGTTTCTCAAAGGTCCTCAGGCACAGCTGTGGGGCAAACGAGTTTGTCTTCAACACCCTTTGCTCCGCCCTTTGAGCAGTAACTCCAGGTCCGGCCACCCCCCTGCCCAGCGATCCCCTCACATCTCAGAAACATTGTTCTAAGAAAAGCACCACCTTCATCCCCCACGCCCTCCCAGGTTTGGCACTGTTCTGTTTACTTGTCCAAAGTGCTCCTTCTAAGACCCCAACCCTTATGTGACAAACTAACCACAGGGCTGGAACATTCTTTCCAGGGATAATTCATATTTGGTAACTAACATCTTCTAGAATGATCTTTTTCCCTTCTCCCCTGCACTTTCCTCCTCATTGTTGTCTAATTCATTACCTGCTCTAATTGGCGGAAGGAGTGCTTTTTAGGGAGAAGAGAGGGTTACCGTGCGGCCTGGTAAAAACGAGATCTTTGTGTGTCTCTCCAAATACATTCCATGAGCAGTGAAGACAGTAGGTGTTCATTAATTTTGTGTTGGGATGATTTAATCAATTAGTGTGCGCTGGTGACTCTCCTAATTTCAGAAAAGATCATCCTCATTACTGTTCTTATGCAATCATTTCTGGAGGAAGATCCACTAACAATTGGGAATCTCAGTCGTGTCATCAGTTGCCCATCCCCCGTCTCTATAATGTTCTACTTTGGAACAGAGAAAGTTTCCCTTCAGGCACTTGTGTTGAAGAAAGTTCTGGAGATGACAGTGGGAATGATGTGCACATCTTCCAGGTAGAATGGCAGGTTTCTGGTTGCTATTATTACCACCAATATTCTGCACTGCCTTTGGGCGACCGACAATGCACTAGGTGTTATGAAAAGTTTAATTAGCAGACTCCCTGACCTCCAGGTCATGTCTGAAACTCCATGGTCTGTTCTGGCCTGCCCATTGGAATGGAAGACACAAGAAGATACTTCCTACTTCCTTACCCAAAGCCCTGGGGAGTTGGGCAAGCTTTCCTAGCAATGGGGGTTACCAGATCAACTGTGCTGTCTTTGCTCACTCTTTTTTTCTATCTTTTGATTATTCAGGTGTAGGAGAAAGTAAAGTGCTGACAACGGAAGCCTTTATCCAAAGGGCTCCTGGAATCCCTGGTAGGTTCTGAGGACTGAACCTCAAGAACAATGTGTGAAGCTAATACAAAACAGTGTCTCTCTGGTAGCATCTATTTCCCACCAAAAATGATTTACAAGGAATGGTGAACGCTCACCACAACCTCAGAAAGATAGGACTGATTACAACCCAATATCAGAATCAACTCAATATCAGAAGCAGACACGATTGGCTTGTGAGAAACAGTGAGTGATCTATTCACGCTTTATCTCACGAAAGAGAGGAGATTCAATTCTTTGAAAAGTCAATAAAGAGAGAGTTCTTTATTTCTACACTCCTACTCCTTGACTCAGAGACTAGACTAACCTTAAAACTGACCAGCTATCCTCTACTACACAAGTGACATCTTTTGAGGCAGCCAGAGTACAGCTTTATGCACACACACATGCACCCCCCAAAATCTTTCTGTATCCTTTTAGAGACTACAACTTACAAGCAACCAATAGTACAAGATGTGGAAGATGGTGGGGAGAGTCCCTGCCAGGGACCCTCTGCATCCTGAAGGTGGAATAGAGTTGGTAAAAATCAAATTTTGAAAGATGTGGGGAAGACAAGAAGAGCCTGTTGGGGCATTTTTTGGACAGTTGGGGGTTATAGGTTTTTTTGCATTGCAGATAGAAGAGAATCACACCTCAACCCAACAGGGCCAAACTTTGTGTATGTCACTAACCCTGGGAATGGAGCTAGGAAGTGGGAAGAATAATCAGCCATCCCTCCAACTACAGATGTAAGAAGGACATTCAAGTAGCACCCAAGGGGATAGTTAACCGTTCCAAAGGCAAGCTATATAGTCTGTTATTTGCCCATACCTGGGTCTGGATTAATCTTCTCATTCAAAGATGAATACATAAAGAAAAGAGACAGACTGAAAGTATACTGCAGGACATGAAAAGAGAACACCATTCTGAAGACTCAAGAGTATGTCCAGAAGAAACTTTTTCAAAAACTTCAGCGTCAACAGAAAGAAAAATGACATTCCTTCTGTAAAATTGGCAGAAATCCATTATGATCATACTGAGACAGAAAGAGAGTTAGAAGAGCTATGGGATTATTTTGGAGGGATAAAGATGCAATAACATATTTCAATACTGCATTAGAAGCAGCAAAGAGGAAAATTAACCATATGGAAAAGTACACCAGTGGTGTAAAGGGTAAATTTGGGTGAGTATTATAGAATGCAAAGACAAGCAAGTAAATATTTTAAAAGAGATAATAATTTAAATAAGGAGGCCAAGTTAAAAGAATATATCTGTGTTGTTCATGTAGGAACAAAACTGCAACAGAAGTAATAAAGATATAATTGAAGAAAAATTTCCTGGGCTGAATGAAGTCTGGAATATACAAATCAACAGCCATGTTTTATAGGCAAAATTTATAAAAAGAACATACACCTGGACATATCCTGGCAATGCTTTTAATTAAAAGAATAGAGAAAAAATTTTAACAAACAAAAAAGGATATAAATCAGTCAACTGTCAAACTTCTACTCTGCAGCACTGAACGTTTTCCAGGATAAAATGGGTGGTTTTCAGAAATTTTTGATGAAAATAATTATTTATTTATTTATTTTTAGTTAATATATAATTGACATATAACTTTATATTAGTTTCAGGTGTACAACATAATGATCTGATATTTGTATATATTGTGAAATGATCACCACAATAAGTCTAGTTAACATCCGTCACCACACACAGTCACAATTTTATTTTCTTGTGATGAGAACTTTTAAGATCTATTCTTTTAGCAACTTTCAAATATGTAGTACAGTATTACTAACTATAGTCATCATGCTGTACATTACATCCCCATGACATTTATTTTATAACTGGAACTTTGTTGTGAAGAAAATAATTCTTGACCTAAACTATTACACCTAGCCAGAATGTTGTCCATCGATGGTAGGAAACAAAAAGAGAATCTTAGATAAGGAAGGATTCATAAAAATGCACCTCCCCCATATTCTACCTAAAAAAATTCAAATCAATGAACCCCAGGTAATAGAAGGATGAGTCAGAATTAAGCATTTGAGAATGGGGAAGTTGTGCCATAAAAGAACTGGCAGTGAAGATGTAAATCAGCTAAGTATGGAGCTAAGTCTAAATAATTTTTGTAAATATGATTTAAAAGCAAATAATAAAGCCATTCTTTGAAATAATTTGATGACAATAATCTGGGCCTTAAATTCCAGGTTACCTTTACAAAAACCAGGGAGATGTAAGTAAAATGTTTCCAATTCTTTTTCTTATCTAGCAGGGAGTCAAAAATATTCTTTTATTTTTGATCATTAGAAAAACACAGATTAAAAAATGTTTTGGAAAACTTAAAAGAAAGCCACCAGTAAAAATATAAACAGGCTGGGCTTTGCTGAACCAAGATGGAGGAGTAGAAGGACGTGCTTTCACTCTCTCTTGGGAGAACACCAGAATCACAACTAGCTGCTGGACAATTATCGACAGGAAGACACTGGAACTCACCAAATAAGATACCCCACATCCAAAGACAAAGGAGAAGCCACAATGAGACAGTAGGAGGGGTGCAATCACAGTAAAATCAAAGCCCATAACTGCTGGGTGGGTGACTCACAGACTGGAGAACACTTATACCACAGAAGTCCACCCACTGGAATGAAGGTTCTGAGCCACACGTCAGGCTTTCCAACCTGGGGGTCAGGCAACGGGAGGAGGAATTCCTAGAGAATCAGACTTTGAAGGCTAGTAGGATTTGATGGCAGGACTTTGACAGGATTGGGGGAAACAGAGACTCCACTCTTGGACGGCACACACAAAGTAGTGTGCGCATCAGGACCCAGGGAAAGGAGCAGTGAACCCAGGAGAGACTGAACCAGACCTACTTGCTAGTGTTGGAGGGTCTCCTGTGGAGGCGGCGGGTGGCTGTGGCTCACCATGGGGATGGGGACACTGGCAGCAGAAGCTATTGGAAGTACTCCTTGGAGTCAGCCTTCCCGGAGTCTGCCATTAGCCCCACCAAGGAGCCCAGGTAGGCTCCAGTGTTGGGTCGCCTCAGGCCAAACAACTAACAGGGAGGGAACACAGCCCCACCCATCAGCACTCAAGCAGATTAAAGTTTTACTGAGCTCTGCCCATCAGAGCAACACCCAGCTCTACCCACCACCAGTCCCTCCCATCAGGAAACCTGCACAAGCCTCTTAGATAGCCTCATCCATCAGAGGACAGACAGCAGAAGCAAGAAAAACTGCAATCCTGCAGCCTGTGTAACAAAAACCACATTCACAGAAAGATAGACAAGATGAAAAGGCAGAGGGCTATGCACCAGATGAAGGAACAAGATAAAATCCCAGAAAAACAACTAAATGAAGTGGAGATAGGCAACCTTCCAGAAAAAGAATTCAGAATGATGATAGCAAAGATGACCCAGGATCTCGGAAAAACAATGGAGGCAAAGATGGAGAAGATACAAGAAATGTTTAACAAAGACCTAGAAGAATTAAAGAACAAACAAACAGAGATGAACAATACAATAACTGAAATGAAAACTACACTAGAAGGAATCAATAGCAGAATAACTGAGGCAGAAGAACGGATAAGTGACTTGGAAGACAGAATGGTGGAATGCACTGCTGCAGAACAGAAGAAAGAAAAAAGAATGAAAAGAAATGAAGACAGCCTAAGAGACCTCTGGGACAACATTAAACGCAAAAACATTCGCGTTATAGGGGTCCCAGAAGGAGAAGAGAGAGAGAAAGGACCCGAGAAAATATTTGAAGAGATTATAGTCGAAAACTTCCCTAACATGGGAAAGGAAATAGCCACCCAAGTCCAGGAAGTGCAGCGAGTCCCATACAGGATAAACGCAAGGAGAAACACACTGAGACACATAGTAATCAAATTGGCAAAAATTAAAGACAAATTGAAAACAGCAAGAGAAAAATGACAAATAACGTACAAGGGAACTCCCATAAGGTTAACAGCTGACTTCTCAGCAGAAACTTACAAGCCAGAAGGGAGTAGCATGATATACTTTAAGTGATGAAAGGGAAGAACCTACAACCAAGATTACTCTACCCGGCAAGGATCTCATTCAGATTCGATGGAGAAATCAAAAGCTTTACAGACAAGCAAAAGCTAAGAGAATTCAGCACCACCAAACCAGCTCTACAACAAATGCTAAAGGAACTTCTCTAAGTGGGAAACACAAGAGAGGAAAAGGAAATACAAAAACAAACCCAAAACAATTAAGAAAATGGTCACAGGAACATACATATCGATAATTACCTTAAACGTGAATGGATTAAATGCTCCAACCAAAAGACACAGGCTCGCTGAATGGATACAAAAACAAGACCCATATATATGCTGCCTACAAGAGACACACTTCAGACCTAGGGACACATACAGACTGAAAGTGAGGGGATGGAAAAAGATATTCCATGCAAATGGAAATCAAAAGAAAGCTGGAGGGCTTCCCTGGTGGCGCAGTGGTTGAGAGTCCGCCTGCCGATGCAGGGGACACGGGTTTGTGCCCCGGTCCGGGAAGATCCCACAGGCCATGGAGCAGCTGGGCCCGTAAGCCATGGCCGCTAAGCCTGCGCGTCCAGAGCCTGTGCTCCGCAACGTAAGAGGTCACAACAGTGAGAGGCCCACGTACCGCAAAAAAAAAAAAAAAAAAAAGAAAGCTGGAGTAGCAATACTCAAATCAGATAAAATAGACTTTAAAATAAAGAATGTTACAAGAGACAAGGAAGGACACTACATAATGATCAAGGGATCAATCCAAGAAGAAGATATAACAATTATAAATATATATGCACCCAACATAGGAGCACCTCAAAACATAAGGCAACTGTTAACAGCTGTAAAAGAGGAAATTGACAGTAACACAATAAAAGTGGGGGACTTTAACACCTCACTTACACCAATGGACAGATCATCCAAAATGAAAATAAATAAGGAAACAGAAGCTTTAAATGACACAACACACCAGATAGATTTAATTGATATTTATAGGACATTCCATCCAAAAACAGCAGACTGCACTTTCTTCTCAAGTGTGCATGGAACATTCTCCAGCACAGATCACATCTTGGGTCACACACCAAGCCTCAGTAAATTTAAGAAAATTGAAATCATATCAAGCATCTTTTCTGACCACAACACTATGAGATTAGAAATGAATTATAGGGGGAAAAAAGTAAAAAACACAAACACATGGAGACTAAACACTATGTTACTAACCAAGAGATCACTGAAGAAATCAAAGAGGAAATCAAGAAATACCTAGAGACAATGAAAACACGACAATCCAAAACCTATGGGATGCAGCAAAAGCAGTTCTAAGAGGGAATTTTATAGCTATACAAGCCTACCTCAAGAAACAAGAAAAATCTCAAATAAATAATCTAACTTTACACCTAGAAAAACTAGAGAAAGAAGAACAAACAAAATCCAAAGGTAGCAGAAGGAAAGAAATCATAAAGATCAGAGCAGAAATAAATGACATAGAAACAAAGAAAACAATAGCAAAGATTAATAAAACTAAAAGCTGGTTCTTTGAGAAGATATACAAAATTGATAAACCATTAGCCAGACTCATAAAGAAAAAGAGGGAGAGGACTCAAATCAATAAAATTAGAAATGAAAAAGGAGAAGTTACAACAGACACCGCAGAAATACAAAGCATCCTAAGAGACTACTACAAGCAACTCTATGCCAATAAAATGGACAAGCTGGAAGAAATGGTCAAATTCTTAGAAAGGTATAACCTTCCAAGACTGAACCAGGAAGAAATAGAAAATATGAACAGACCAATCACAAGTAATGAAATTGAAGCTGTGATTAAAAATCTTCCAACAAACCAAAGTCCTGGACCAGACGGCTTCACAGGCAAATTCTATCGAACATTTAAAGAAGAGCTAACACGCATCCTTCCCAAACTCTTCCAAAAAATTGCAGAGGAAGGAACATTCCCAAACTCATTCTATAAGGCCACCATCACCCTGACACCAAAACCAGACAAAGATACTACAAAAAAAGAAAATTACAGACCAATATCACTGATGAATATAGATGCAAAAATCCTCAACAAAATACTAGCAAACAGAATCCAACAACACATTAAAAGGATCATACACTGTGATCAAGTGGGATTTATCCCAGGGATGCAAGGATTCTTCAATATATGCAAATCAATCAATGTGATACACCATATTAACAAACTGAAGAATAAAAACCATATGATCATCTCAATAGATGCAGAAAAAGCTTTTGACAAAATTCAACACCCATTTATGATAAAAACTCTCCAGAAAGTGGGCACAGAGGAAATCTACCTCAACATAATAAAGGCCATATATGACAAACCCACAGCAAACATCATTCTCAATGATGAAAAACTGAGAGCATTTCCTCTAAGATCAGGAATGAGACAAGGATGTCCACTCTCACTGCTATTATTCAACACAGTTTTGGAAGTCCTAGCCTTGGCAATCAGAGAAGAAAAAGAAATAAAAGGAATATAAATTGGAAGAGAAGAAGTAAAACAATCACTGTTTGCAGATGACATGATACTATACATAGAAAATCCTAAAGACGCCACCAGAAAACTAGAGCTGATCAATGAATCTGGTAAAGTTGCAGGATACAAAATTAATGCACAGAAATCTCTTGCATTCCTATACACTAATGATGAAATATCTGAATGAGAAATTAGGGAAACACTCCCATTTACTGTTGCAACAAAAAGAATAAAATACCTAGGAATAAACCTACCTAGGGAGACAAAAGACCTGTATGCAGAAAACTATAAGACACTGGTGAAAGAAACTAAAGATGATACCAACAGATGTAGAGATATACCATGTTCTTGGATTGGAAGAATCAATATTGTGAAAATGACTATACTACCCAAAGCAATCTACAGATTCAATGCATTCCCTATCAAATTACCAATGGCATTTTTTATGTAACTAGAACAAAAAAATCTTAAAATTTGTATGGAGACACAAAAGACCCCGAATAGCCAAAGCAGTCTTGAGGGAAAAAAACAGAGCTGGAGGAATCAGACTCCCTGACTTCCGACTATACTACAAAGCTACAGTAATCAAGACAATATGGTACTGGCACAAAAACAGAAACATAGATCAATGGAACAAGATAGAAAGCCCAGAGATAAACCCATGCACCTATTGTCAACTAATCTATGACAAAGGAGGCAAGGATATCCAATGGAGAAAAGACAGTCTCTCCAATAAGTGGTGCTGGGAAAACTGGACAGCTACATGTAAAAGAATGAAATTAGAACACTCCCTAACACCATACACAAAAATAAACTCAAAATGGATTAGAGACCTAAATGTAAGACCAGACATGATAAAACTCTTAGAGGAAAACACAGGAAGAACACACTTTGACATAAATCACAGCAAGATCTTTTTTGATCCACCTCGTAGAGTAATAGAAATAAAAACAAAAATAAACAAATGGGACCTAATGAAACTTCAAAGCTTTTGCACAGCAAAGGAAACCATAAACAAGACCAAAAGACAACCCTCAGAATGGGAGAAAATATTTGCAAACAAATCAATGGACAAAGGATTAATCTCCAAAATATATAAACAGCTCATGCAGCTTGATATTAAAAAAACAAACAACCCAATCCAAAAATGGGCAGAAGAACTAAGTAGACATTTCTCCAAAGAAGACATATAGATGGCCAAGAAGCACATGAAAAGCTGCTCAACATCACTCATTATTAGAGAAATGCAAATCAAAACTACAGTGAGGTATCACCTCACACCAGTTAGAATGGGCTTCATCAGAAAATCTACAAACAACAAATGCTGGAGAGGGTGTGGAGAAAAGGGAACCCTCTTGCACTGCTGCTGGGAATGTAAACTGATACAGCCACTATGGAGAACAGTATGGAGGTTCCTTAAAAAATTAAAAATAGAATTACCATATGATCCAGCAATCCCATTACTGGGCATATACCCAGAGAAAACCACAATTCAAAAAGACACATGCACCCCAGTGTTCATTGCAGCACTATTTACAATAGCCAGGTCATGGAAGCAACCTAAATGCCCATCAACAGATGAATGGATAAAGAAGATGTGCTACATATATACAATGGAATATTACTCAGCCATAAAAAGGAATGAAATTGGGTCATTTGTTGAGACATGGATGGATCTAGAGACTGTCATACAAGTGAAGTAAGTCAGAAAGAGATAAACAAATATCGTATATTAACGCATATATGTGGAACCTAGAAAAATGGTACACATGAACCGGTTTCCAGGGCAGAAATCGAGACACAGATGTAGAGAACAAACGTATGGACACCAAGGGGGGGAAAGTGGCAGTGGTGGTGGTGATGGTGGAATGAATTGGGTGATTGGGATTGACACGTATACACTGATGTGTATAAAACTGATGACTAATAAGAACCTGCTGTATAAAAATAACATTCTTTTCTCCCAGTTAAAAAAAAAAATGAAATAAAGAGTCTGGAAAAGGCAAACAGTCTCCAGTGTCAGTCTCTGTCAGGAAATTCCATTCTTATTCTTCTCTGCCTTTCCTGATAAGGGCAGGGGAATAAGACTTATCCCTGCCCTCAAGGAGCTACAAGAGAGCTACAAGGAGCTAGAAGAGAGATGAAAACACGTTATTAAAATTCAGCCTGATGTGAGAGCTTTTCAAAGATGTGTGTATAAAATTCCCCTTTGGGGGTGACCCAGAATTCACGGTGGGAGGGGAGTGAGGTGGGAAGGAGAAAGGTTGAGGAAGGCTTCCCTTCAAAACACTTAAATTATTAACTTGTCTGTCTACCAGATTGTGAGCACCGGAAGAGCAGGGACCTTGTCTTACTCAATGGATAAATGGATAGATGGATGGATGATGAATGGATGAATGGATAAATGGATGATGGATGGTTGGACAGACAGATGGATGGACCCTTAGTTAATCAGACCAATTCAATTGGTCTTGCTCAATTCACATTTCCCCTAGGGATTCTAATTAATCCTACTTCTAAAGGATTAAAGTTCATCCTCCCAACAGACCTTCCTCTGTAGGTCATCCACTTTCTATACCACAGCAGCAAATTGCCAAACTATGCCTCAGTGGCCTAGGGAGAGTCAAGTTCCTGTCTAAATTCCTATCTCCCCATCAGGGAGTGCCTGCCCGGGAGAGCAGAGACGCCAAGGCAGTGTATTATTCTTTGTGACTCACAGTGCTAAAACAGGAGAATAAGAATGTATCCTTGATCGTATTATTTCTTTATTCCTGATTTGATTTAGAGCTCAGAAAGCTGATTTGTGGCATAAATGATGTATGAAGTCAGACTTTAGTTTGTGGGGAGAAGTGGGACCAGACAGCTGGGTTATGTACCAACCATCCCCTAGCAGTCCTGACATCATCTCTGTCGGCCTTTTTTCCCCCTTGCCCTCCCTGGGGGAAAGAAAATATGAAGATATTTTCTGGCAGTGGGACAGCATGGAGGAAGAGCTGGGAATGCAGTCATTTGCACGACTGGCCTAGTAAAATTAGCTAGGCTTTTAGCTCTCAGAGGACAGTCGTCATGGCAACCCCAGAATCAAGGAGCAGGACGCCTTTTGGCCATTGTCTAGAGCACAAAGTCCTTATTCAGCTTTCCACAAGCTGGTTAAACAAACATACCCAGACAGATAGGTACAGACGCCGATAGACAGGCACTCACAGACACAGAAAAGTTTTAAAATCACACAGCAAGGGGCAAGTTCCTTCCTACAGCTTTTGATGACCCAGATCACTGAAACCGTATTTGTCTGCTCCTCAGTTTTCTCCTGCACCTGCAGACTGTGGGAAGTGGAGATACTCTGATGCCATCAGAGAACAGTCTTCCAGGTCTCAAGGAGCTGTCCCAAAGCCTTTAAGTGTACATATGTCCCTTCTTGAAACACAGGTCCTGGGAACTGTCCCAGCCATGGTTCACTGGTTAGTGTGAAATAACACCTTGCCTTGAAGGGTTTTAGGAGGACTGGACATGTGTGATATAGCACATTTTGTGGCTTCCTTGTCTGTAGTTGTCAGACGTGAGGCTGACCTGAGCCAGCAGCACTGCCCTTCCATGGGAATCCAGGCCCAGCTCACCCAAACAGGAAAGAAACCGAGGCCTCCCAAGTCCGAGCAGCCTGTAATATCAATGCAAAACTCTATGGGGAAACTGAAGGCTTTCTGAATTTACTTAAAAGGGCAAAATAATAAGAATACCAGCTGGCAGCTTGACTGGTGTTCAGACCAGAGCCTCTGGCTTCAGGCCAGAGATGTGCAGAATCTCTGAGGAGGCCCCTTTGCTGAGGCTCAGCCCCTAGCATTCCCTTCTCTGGCCTTTTCAGGACACAAACCACAGGGTGAGCTGAGAAAGGCACAGCTCAGAAGTCACCTGCCCATATCTTCGTGGCCAAGTGAGAAAGTACAGAAAGGTTAGGTGACTGGTCTAAAGACACACAGCCTGTCCATGACAGAGCCTGGACTGGAATCCAGGACTCCCAAAAGCTGAATAGGTAATGAGGAACATAGCAATTGCTCAGGGCAAAGGAAACAGGTAGAGTGAGTAGGAGACTAAATTAGATGCTGAAAACTGGGCACCAGGACCTACTGGAATCTCATGAGATTATTTTCAGAGTAATGGTATAATACTAACCAAAATTTACTGTGAAACTACATTGTGCCAGCACTTTACTAGATGTTTCTCATACATTATTTCTCTGTGACAAGGTTATCCCCATTTAATAGATGGAGAAACTGAGGCTGCAAAAGTGGTTACCAAAGGGGAAGGGGAGTGGGACAGATTTGGGGTATGGGATTAAGAGATACAAACTGCTATTATAAAATAGATAAGCAACAAGGATATATTGTATGGAACAAGGAATTACAGCCATTATCTTGTAATAACTTTAAACGGAGTATAATCTATAAAAATACTGAATCACCATGCGGTAAACTAATATGACATTGTAAACCAATTATACTTCAATAAAAAAAATAAGCTACCTGCCCAAGACCACATAGATGCTGAGGGGAAGTGTCAAGATTCTCCCAAGTCTTCATGCCCTCGAAGCCTGACTCTTGGCTCCTTATGACAACAACTTTCATCACAAGGAGAGGTAAGGAGCTGAATGTCCTCATTTATCTTAAGTTCCCATATGTTCAGACCCTAAACTAAGACATCTCCCAGAGAAGGTCAGGACATAAAATTAAGACAAAGAACATAAAACTTTGGGAGACAAATAGATTCATGAATTGAAAGCAGCCGGCTGGGGTCACATGTGGTGGGTAATAGATACGTTTTCTGGATTGGGCTTAGTGTTATATGTGTGTGTTTGCTAGGAGGTAAACACCAAGATTATTTGTGTCTTTTCCTTACGTTTAATGTAGAGCCAGAATTCTCCTAGTAGGCCAGGCCAATGGAATGGGGCCTGTTTTTTTTAAACTTTAGAATCCAAAGGATTTATTAAAGTTGGTCAGACATTCAGGCTGCACACCAGGGCTCGTCTGAAGATTTGACAGGGCTGGATTCCAGAAGGTCTAATTAGTTAGAAAACGTAGGGGAAGCTTCAAGATTCCTGCCAATGGGTGGAGCCATGTTAGTTGCCCTCACAACAAGCTCTTGGCTTGCCCACTGGCTGGAAGAGAAATAATATAGTCATTTCAGAACAATAAGGAAGTTATTTTTTCCTTGTGCTGACTCTGAGGCCAAGGGCTAAAGCACTAGCTTTGGAGTTGAGAAGACCTCAGCTCAGTTCCCAACCTTGAACTCAACTCTTGCTCTGTGGTATAAAGCAATTATTTTACTTTTCGCTTCATCATGTTATTGGATTTGATCAAAATGAGGGACATCCAGGGCTGCTCCAGAGCACGGTTTGCATTGCAGTCTAATGGACACGCACCAAGCTGTACACGGCAGCCCTGCTAAACTTATACAGCAGGTGGGGCATGAAGGCCACCCAGCAGAGCTCCCTCTCTTTCCCTAGTCTCCATTCTGTTACGCTCAATTCAGGAACTATATATAATTCACCCACTATGTGTCAGGCACTGTGCTAGGTGCTGGGGACAGAGAGACAATTAAGACAAAGTTTTTGCTGTCCAGACACTTCCATTCTAACAAGAGGGACGCAAACAGGCAAACATAATTGCAATGAGGGTATGAGGCATGTACTATTGGAAGTGTGCAGAGGGTGTGGAAACAGTACAGAGGAGTACTGAGTACTGAGAGGGTCGAGGAAGACTTTCAGAGATGCTGATATACAAACAACGTTTTGAAGGATGAATAGTAGTTCAGAAGTGAAAATGGAAAGGACAGCAAAGGGAAGAGTACATACAAAGGCCCAGAAACGCAAACAGAGGGACCTCAGGCCCTTTCAGGAATTTGGCTACTTGCTCGTATGCCCCCAGCACGGCTCAGAAGTGCAAGAACAGTCACCAGTTCTGATAGCTGTACAAACAGCTGCTCTCTCCAGCTCCTTGCTTGTACCTCCAAGGGTCTCTGATCCACTTGGCTCAGATCTTTTGCTCCTAATTCCAGCCTCCAGGCGCCTGGCCCCAACAACATGGGATGGATGTTTTCCTGACCTTGATTTTCTTCTGGGCGTGATCTACTCTGTGATCTGCCACTATGAGAGACACTCCCCCTCCTCCCACCATGCTCCGTGGTGCCCTAAAGGCCAGCCCAGCCCAGCCTTCCCAACAGGGACCAGACACATACAAGGATCTGCAAGTTGTCTGAAGGAGCTAGAGTGAAAAATATAAGTGGGACAGGGGAGTGGCAGGAGACCAATATGGTTCCTGCGAAGGAGTATGGACTTTATCCTACAGACGGGGGAGCCACTGAAGGGCATGATGCAGTGGTGGGGGGAACGTGGAGACTGGCAGATTCTGATTTGTCTTCTTCAGGGTGACTCTGGTGGTGACGGGGTGGATGTACTGGAGGGAGAGACAGGAGCAAGGGGAAAATCAGCACAGGAGGCTGTTGCAATGGTCCGAGCAAGACTTGAGCAGGTGAGAAAGCTGGGCTTCCCTGCCATTCACTGCTGGTACCCTCAATCGGGACCTCCCTGGAGGCAGGGGCAGAACAGACCTGGGGTCCCTTTAACTCATCCTGGTTGTTCTATAACCCTCCATCATGGTTCTAACTCTTACATTTGAAGGCTGCATTCTACTCCATCACCATCATTGCTCTCCTCTCCTCCTCCCCCTCCTCCCCTCCCCCTCCCCTCCCCCCTCTCTCCTCTCCCCCTCCCCCTCCTCCCCCTCCTCCTCCCCCTCCTCTTCCTCCTCCTCCCTCTACTCTCCTCCCCCTCCTCTTCCTTCCTGTCCTCCTCCTCCCCCTCCCCCTCCCCTCCCCTCTTCCCCCTCCCCCTCCCCTCCCCTCTTCCCCCTCCTCTTCTTCCTCCCCTTCTGCCCCTCCTCCTCCTCCTTCTCCTTCTTCTTCCTTTCATTATCTCTCTCTCTCTCCCACCCACCCCCGTCTCCTGGAGCAACATATTTTGCCTCCTTCCTCTAGCACAAGCCTCCCTGAAGGGAGAAAATGGAAAAATAAAACAGAAAAGCAAATCTGAACTATAACAAACTAACTGAAGAATAGTCATCAGGGGTCTTGTGAGAAGCAGGTATGACCCACAAGACTACTGCCCTTGCCACTTTAAAACAGAAGCCCCCGTCATAAGGAGGATCAATAAAGGTTTGGTCTTGCCCACGTCTAGAAACTCTGGGAGGCTCCACAAATATTTAAAACAAGTTTCATCACAGACACCATCACCTTGGAGCCTGGAGGAGGAACTCTCAGCCCTCTGCAACGATCCTGCCAGCAGACAGTTGGAAATAGAGACCCACTAAACAACACCCTTGGGCCCATGTTCTGGCTTCCCTGTGACCATCTGCCACCTTCAACTTGCCCAGGACTATCTTCAGTGACTTTCCCCAGGTCACGGCAACCTGTTTACAGACATCTAGAATTCCCAGGCACTTTTAGGACAAGGGACTCGGGATGTGTCCAAGTGGGCATCAAAGTCTTCTCTAAGAGAAGCCGTTCCTCCAGATCTATTTCTGCCGATGTAAACACTTGCCAAAGAAACAAGGCATGTGGGCATGCGCTGGCGCTGCAGGCCCTCGGGTTGCTGCAAAAGGCAACTGGAAAGTCACATGTCATAACAGTGGAAAGTACATATGCAACTATTCTTAGCCCTGGAATGTATACACTGTCTCCCTGCCCAGCAGTTCTTTCACAAAGGTCTAGAAAACTGTGAAAGTGCCTTCAGCATAAACAAATCCAGAATTCTCCCAGGACAAATTATTTGCCAACTGAAGGAAAGGCCTGGGTTTATGGTTTCATTTGGAGCGAGAGGTGGAAACTCTCCGGAGGGACCAGCCGGAGCAGGTATCGGTGGATGTCACTGCAGCAAAACAAGGTAAATAGCTCGAATGTTTAATTCTTCTGCAGGTAGACGGGCAGCCAGATGCCATCCAATAAACCCTGTCCAGGGTATTGTTTGGTCTCTGCTTTCTATTTACCTCATTTAAAAAACAAAACCCACAAGACTCTGTGAAGTCATGCTTTAAAAAAGAAAAAAAAAAATCTCAAAGGTCCACTTTCATCCCTCATTTCTGTCTTGTTACAGAGGCCACACCCCCAGAATGACACCTGTGGGGAATGACTAACACCCAGAAAGATGTTTAGATGAGTTTACTAAATAACAGACATGCTGAGAAGCTGGAGAAAGGTTCACAGACTTCTGCTGGTCAAATGCACAGACTGTCATCTTGCTTCAGGTTAACATTTCAGACCACGTGACCATTTGCCACCTTCAACTTGCCCAACTTATCCAACCACCTTTTCTTTTTTTTTTTGGTTTTTCTTGTTTTGTTTTTCTCAGATTGTCCGCAGATGCTATTTGCCTGTTACCTTTGAGAGTAATCGTAACCTAAAAGAGAGGTGTCAGCTGTGAGGCCCACGCCACAGGTGGTCTCCCTTTCTGGTCTTCACTGAGCCATATTCTTGGCAATACCCACAGGCGTCTTGGTTGAACGGACATAGGTGCTCTAAGTCTTGGAGCCGCTGCAGCTAAACCCTCCAGCACGTGCTCCCTCTCGGGACTTCTCCCCATCTCTGTAGGATGGACGAGGCATCGCCAGATGGGCTGCTCTTCAAAGACCATGACTTCTCCTCTGACTTGTTGAGGCAGCTCAATGGCTTGAGGCAAAGCAGGATCCTGACTGACGTGAGCATCTGCACGGGGGCCTGGGAGATCCCCTGCCACCGCAGCGTGCTGGCCTCCAGCAGCCCCTACTTCTGGGCCATGTTCTGCAGCAACTTCCGGGAGAGCAGCGAGCCCAAAGTCCAGCTGAAAGGCCTCGACTCCGCAACTCTGGAGCGGATCATCCTGTATGTGTACACGGGCGAGGCACACATCACAGTGGAAAGCGTCCTGCCCTTGATGGAGGCCGCCTCCATGCTGCAGTACCCCAGGCTGCTTGAGGCCTGCTCCTCCTTCCTCCAGAGCCAGCTGGCCCCCAGCAACTGCCTGGGCATGATCAGACTCTCTGAAATCTTCAGCTGTGAGACCCTCAGGAAGAAAGCCAGGGAGGTGGCCCTGACATACTTCCCAGAGGTGGCCGCATCGGCTGATTTGAAGGAGCTCTGGGCCTTGGAACTGATAGACTACCTGGGAGATGACGGGCTCTGTGCGGAGGAGGAGAAGGTGTTCGAGGCCCTCATGGTTTGGATCAAGCATGACCTCCAGACCCGGAAGCAATACATGCAGGAACTGTTCAAGCAGGTCAGGCTGCAGTACGTCCACCCAGCCTTCTTCTACCACTTCATTGCCAACGACACCCTCCTGCAGTCCTCGCCCCCCTGCCAGACCATCTTGGAGACAGCCAAGAGGCAGCTATTTTCTCCGTACAGCACCACCAGTGCCCCGGGCCTCCAACCTCTGTGGCATGTCCCCCCAAGAAACTCTTACCAAGACTTCCTCATCCTCTTGGGTGGAAGGAAGGACAACCAGCAGACCACCAGGGACGTCCTGCTGTACGACGGACAGACCGGCCAATGGCAGAGCCTTGCTAAACTCCCGGCCCGGCTGTATAAGGCCTCGGCCGTCACCTTGCACCACAGCATCTACCTGCTGGGAGGCATGGCGGTGGACGCGGGGAACAGTGTGCCCAGCCCCAAGGTCTACATCTTCTCCCTGAAATTCAATCAGTGGAGGTTGGGGCAGCCCATGCTGGCAGCCCGCTACTCCCACAGAAGCACTGCCCACAAGAACTTCATCTTCTCCATCGGGGGGATTGGAGAAGGACACGGGGTCATGGGCTCCATGGAGAGATATGACAGCATCTGCAACGTCTGGGAGAGGATGGCCAGCATGCCACTGGGGGTCCTCCACCCTGCAGTCGCTGTAAAAGACCAAAGACTCTACCTTTTTGGAGGAGAGAACATCATGCAGAACCCTGTGCGCCTTATCCAGGTAAATGGTCCCTCCCACCATGGCTACACATACACACATATACATACATAAATACATGCATATACACATATGTACATGCACACTGCATACACAAACACATACATATATATACATACACATACATACATGCTTGTCAGTTGCAGGGGAAGGAGAAAGGAGAGAGGGAGAGAAGGAAGGAAGGAAGGAAGTTAGGTTAATTTCAGCCAGATTTTATCCATTTATGAATTCTTTTTGTATAAGATTAATACAAAGGTACATCAGATACATCTAAAGGTTCTCCCTAGAACACATCGAATGCCAGATAGTGAAGTCCTACAGGAATACTGCAGATGCTTCTAACCAAAATCAGTAAGGCCTTAGAAGAAGACTCCCAAGCACTGGTCCATAGTCTGTTACCAAATCCCCAGGAACCTGACCTCAGATCTGCTGAATCAAAATCTCTATGTATGGGGTCTTGACATTTACTGTACAAACGTTTACAGGAGATTCTAAGGCACAGCCAGGTTGTGGAACCCCTGCCTTAACGATAGGTAGATGCTAATTTCACTAACAAGCTCTCTGAGAAGTGTGATTAATAAAGATCAAAATGTCAGAATACTGGGTGTTTTCCACCTTGACACAAGTTCTAATCTCTGCAGTTCACCTAGATATGAAAAACTTCAAGCCTCTACGTGATATATAATCAAGGAGGCCCCTGAGATCTGCTGTGTTCATTTAGAGGAGTTATATTGGGTGCCAACCACAGAGAAGGCCCTGGGGACATGGACATGAGCAGTAAATCCCACTTACCCTCCAGGAGCTTATGAGACAACTGCAATTCAGATGCTGAATAGAGGGGTGCTCTAAGAGCATAAGGGGTGCCCTAAACCAGTCTCGAGGGAATCGGGGAGGGTGTGAGGGTTCACTGAACTTTGGAGGGAACTCTGTGAGGTTGGTTTAAGCTGACTTGAGCAGAGAGGCAGAGGAAGAGAGAAGGTAGGTGAGGATGAAGAGTAAAAGAGGAGGAGAGGGCTTCCCTGGTGGCGCAGTGGTTGAGAGTCTGCCTGCCGATGCAGGGGACACGGGTTCGTGCCCCGGTCCGGGAGGATCCCACGTGCCGCGGAGCGGCTGGGCCCGTGAGCCATGGCCGCTGAGCCTGCGCATCTGGAGCCTGTGCTCCACAGCGGGAGAGGCCACAGCAGTGAGAGGCCCGCGTACCACCAAAAAAAAAAAAAAGGAGGAGGACGCACAGGGTGGACAGAGGGCTCTGACGTGGACAGAGGTGGGCGGGCAGCTTCTCTGAGCAGACGAGCCTGCGTCTGCGTCTGGAACAGGAGTCACAGTCACCTGCTGAGGGAGGGGTGGCGTTCCCGGGTAAGGGAACAGCTGGCACAAAGGCCCCGAAGTAGAAAGGGGCACGGCCCTTCGCCTGGAGGTGCCGAAAGCATGACCAGGTTGCAGCAAGTCTGTGCACCAAGGCGGAGCTGGGGATGGTCAGTCCCCCCATAATCTCTCTCAGCCCCCTTCCCAAGCCACGCAAGCAACCCCCTCCACCAGACTGCTGCCCCTGAGACCCCCCTACAGAAATTCCAGAACATTCCTGGGGGGATGAGTGTGGAGATGAGGCTGATCTGGCAGGGCTTTCCAGGAACTGGGGTTCACGCCTAAGAGCAGCAGGGTCGGTGAAGTTGTCAAATTTGCATTTTTAGAATCTCCTGGACGCTTTGTGGAGAAGGCACTGCAAGAGGCGTGAGTGGACAAAGGAAGGAGAGTTGGGAGATTCTTCTAGAGGTCCAGGCAAGGGATGATGGCGGCTCAGACTAAGTTGGTGCCAGTGGAAACAGAGAAAAGTGATCATTTCAATGCAATCCTTTTCTTGTTTTTCTCTCTCCTTCACTTCTCCAGCCCATATTGTCGACTCTTCGCTGACCATCTAGGCAGATTCTAAGTCTGTTCCAAATCCCACTCATTTACTTGAGCCAAGGGAGACATGTTCTGATCCCCTCCAAGCTCTGGCCACACAACACAGGTGTAATAAAGAGCTTCTGTGTAAAGCTAGAGCCCCTCCTACATTTTTTTAAAACCATTTTTCAAAATAATGTCAACAAATATGTTGATGATTTCACATTACAAAATTGTTACCGATTCCTAAGAATAAATACAAAGCTCAAAAAAGCTTCTAAGCTACCTCATCAAGAAATGCTTAGGACGATTAAACAAGAAGCTTAAATAGCCAAAAAACGAAAACCAAAACACTAACATGTGAGAGATCCTTTTACACCGCAGTCATGAGAAGGGGAAATGGGGAAAGTATTAATTTGGAAGCTCTTCTTATCTACTTAGCATTAGCTTTGTAATGGAAATTGTACTCATTCAGATATCGTTCAAGATGGATGCTTGGGGTTACTTGATGGGGCAGGTTAGATTTTCAAGTATAGGTTCAAAGATTTCTTCATCGGATGGTTTATCTGCACGCAAGCATTCTTTTTAAGGACGAGGCTGCCATGGCGTTACTGTGCAAATTGTGTGTGTACGCGTACCTTTCTACCTGGCCTTCTTTCTACCCCTATTGCTGGATGGCGTTAAGCAAATCCTTTACCATAACAAAGTATCACTTCCTCCATGGGTCAAAGACCATCCTTTGTTGTCCTTGCCTCATCCTCTCTGGTGGCATGGTGAGGATTGTGAACAAATGTTTAATCTATTTTTGAAACCATCCCCAAAGCTAATAGAGAACAGAAAGCCAGGAGCCATTTACTCAAGTAAAATGCAACCAGTGTTTGCTTTTCCTCCAAGGACCTCCTGTTTCCAAAGAGTGTTGCCTACATATTTGCAGATGAAACCATGAGGCTTGACAGCCATTGTGGTTGCCCCTGTCTCTAGCTGTGGCCTCCTCTATGCTTCACCAACTTTAAGGACGGACAGAGACTTCAAGAGGGCTTCGGTCTTGAAAGCCTCCATCAAGAAAGCCACACCGAAGAAAAAGGAACCGTCCTGCACTGTTGGTGGGAATGTAAACTGGTACAGCCGCTATGGAGAACAGTATGGAGGTTCCTTAAAAAATTTTAAATAGAGTTACCAAATGATCCAGCAATCCCACTCCTGGGCATATATCTGGAGAAGACCATAATTCAAAAAGATACATGACCCCAGTGCTCATTGCAGCACTACTTAACACTAGCCAAGACATGGAAGCAACCTAAATGTCCATCAATAGATGAATGGATAAAGAAGATGTGGTACATATACACAATGGAATATTACTCAGCCATAAAAAAGAATAAACTAATGTCATTCACACAACATGGATGGACACAGAGATTATCATACTAAGTGAAGTAAGCCAGACAGAGGAAGACAAATATCACATGACATTGCTTATCTGTGGAATCTAAAAAAAAAACAACAAAAAAAGATACAAATGAACTGACTTACAAAACAAAAACAGACCCACAGATATAGAAAACAAACTTATAGTTATCAAAGGGGAAAGCTGGGGTGGCAGGGGGATAAATTAGGAGATTGGGATTAACATATACACACACACATATAAAATAGGTAACCAACCAGGACCTACTGTATAGCACAGGGAACTATACTCCATATTTTGTAATAATCTATAAGGGAAAAGAATCTGAATTCAGTTATATATATATATAACTGAATCACTGTGCTGTTCACCTGAAACTAACACAACATTGTAAATCAACTATACTTCAATTTAAAGAATCTACAAAAGGGACTTCCCTGGCGGTCCAGTGGTTAAGACTCTGCGCTTCCACTGCAGGGGACACGGGTTTGATCCCTGATCAGGGAATTAAGATCCCACATGCTGCAGGGCACGGCCAAAAGTACAAACCATCACCAAATATCTTTAAACACTACTAATACTGAAATAAAAGCAAATTAAAATAGTAAATGCTTTTTTTTAATTTTTAAAAAAAAAGAAAGAAAAGCCGCATCTCCATGGCCCCAAGCAGAGCCATGAGTGTGGTGGATAAAGGCACAGATTCTGGGTTCAATCAGACCAGCTCTTCTACTACTCTAGCTGTGTGACCTTGAGCATGTCATTTCACCTCTCTCAGCCTCGATGGTCTAATCTGGAAAATAGAGGGAAGTAATGGTATCTACATCATAGGATGGTTGTGAAGATCAAATTTGGTGAAATGATAAAGTATAAGGCCTTTAATATGGTGGCAAAAATATTTTGTACAGAAAGAATTTCCGGTCAAGAATATTGGAATACTTTGTTCCTTCGTTTCATCCTATATCTCTTGTGCTAAATTCTGCCAGTAATGCACTAATTGGCATTTGACACTTAAACTTTAAACTGCGGGATCTAACAGGAGCACGTGTTCTGGGCATCATGATTTGCTGCTCTATTTCAGACGAAGGCCAAGGAATCCTGCCTCCACCTCTTTGCTCTTTCTTCCTTTTCTCATGCTTACTTTCTTCTAGGATTCTAATGACTTTCAGGCATGACCTGTTGTTCAAAAGCCTTCCTCTTTTAGCCCTAAATTTATTCTTGGCCCTAAGAGGCTCTCGGATACGCTGGAACATTTAGAAATTTAAACATGAGCCAGAAATAAAAATGATTGAAAAATCACTGGTTTTACGCATGTTCAAGTTGCTCCATTTCTCATTGAAAGGAAAGAAATGAGCCAAGCAAGGTAAGCAAACACATACTACAAACACTTAACTCTTTCTGTTATTTAATTATATTTTGTTTACTGATAGTAAGATAACTACATTTTAAGAACTGGGAAAAAAAGTGAAAAGAAAGAGAAATCACTGCTCTTTCACCCTCTTAATTACTATTTCTATCTTTTAAAAACGTTATCACTTTAAAATGCAGTGCCGTGATTATATTTCTCTGTCAGGTTTATCACATTTCCAGAAACACGTGGTTCAAAATGGAGACGAGAATGATCAAGAATGTATGTGCCCCTGCCGTGGTACTTGGGGAGCGGATTGTCATCGTGGGAGGTGAGTTTTAACAGAAGATCGAGAGGCTGGACACGAACCTGGCATCTCCCACGGGAAAATGGTCACTGATGTTTTTCTACAAGACAGTCTTTCTTTTTCTTATAAATTTATTTATTTATTTATTTTTGGCTGCGTTGGGTCTTCGTTGCTGCGCGTGGGTTTTCTCTAGTTGTGGCGAGCGGAGGCTGCTCTTCGTTGACATGCACGGGCTTCTCATTGCGGCGGCTTCTCTAGTTGCGGAGCACGGGCTCTAGGCACATGGGCTTCAGTAGTTGTGGCTCGCGGGCTCTGGAGCGCAGGCTCAGTAGTTGTGGCGCACGGGCTTAGTTGCTCTGTGGCATGTGAGATCTTCTTGGACCAGGGATCGAACCCATGTCCCCTGCATTGGCAGGTGGATTCTTAACCACTGCGCCACCAGGGATGTCCCAAGACAGTCTTTTTAAAAGCACATAACTGAACCACTTTGCTCTACACCTGAAACTAACACAACATTGTAAATCAACAACTCCCCCACATAAAATTTAAAAAAATAAAATAAAAGTACACCCATCCAACTAGGGGAGTGTGGATGACTTGACAAAGCTCTTTTCTCATCCAGAAGTTTCTCCTTGTCAAACAAGGAATGAAATAATGAACATATTTCACAGAGTTGTGATCATAAAATGTGCTCATCTATCTAAACCACTTAGCACTATCCCAGACCCGGGGCAAATACTCAGAAAAACATTTGCTGTTGTAAGTAAGATTAGCTGCTAAGGGATCATTTCTCTGTAGTTGTAGTATAATACTATGGTTAGGAGGGCTGGTTTGGGGGTCAGATAGACCTGGGTTCAAATCCTGACTCTGCCACTAACTGGCTGTACATTCTTAGGCAAGTTATTCATCTCTTTGTGCCTCTGTGCGCTGATCTGTGAAATGGGGATCAGAAGAGTACCCACCAGATAGGGCTGTCGTGGGGACCCACTTCTGAGTTCCCAAAGGCTCCGTCTTGGGATTGTGAAAGCTCTTGGATGAGCATATGAGAAAGATGAAAAAGCTAACGAGGCTGAGAAGGGCACTGGAATCTCTGCTCCCTATCTAAGAACGAATGACATAAGTGTTGCCCTCACTTCGAGTTAAGATGCAGAGACTGAAGTCAGACGGATCTGGGTCCAAATCCCAGCTCTGCCACACACAAGACCTTGGGCAGGTTATGAAAACATTCCATGCTTTACCTCAGAGTCCAGCCTCAGGGTTAGGCGATGACAGAGATCAGACAGGTCCCTGGACCGCTGACCTCCAGTCCCAAATAAGCATCGCTGACCCTGTCGATATGCCATTTGTTTTTCAGGTTACACAAGGAGGATCCTTGCTTATGACCCTCAGTCCAACAAATTTGTCAAATGCGCAGACATGAAAGACCGGAGGATGCACCACGGGGCCACGGTGATGGGGAACAAGCTCTACGTGACGGGTGGGCGGCATCTGACCACGGACTGTAGCATCGAGGACTCGGCCTCCTTCGACTGCTACGACCCTGAGACCGACACCTGGACGTCCCAGGGGCAGCTGCCTCATAAGCTCTTTGACCATGCCTGCCTCACTCTCCGGTGCATCCCTCACCCCTCCACCACCCCCTGAAGCCCACGAGAAACTGAGAAGTCATCTGTCCTAGTCAAGATGCTCTTGTTGCAAGAGACAGAACACAGCTCCAAAAAGCTTAACCCTGGAAGGGTGTAGGGAGAGCTCACAGAACTGAAAGTTCCAGAGCCTGGAGGCCTGGGACCAAGCATACTGTTGACAGAACACTGTCTCTCTGTCTCTGTCTCTATCTCTGTCTCTGCCACTCTATCTTTTCTCTCTCCCTTTCCCTCTCTCCCTCTCTCCTTCTCTACTTCATCTCTGTTAGGCTCTACTCTACAAATAAGCTTCTTTATCCACACAGTGTGAGAACAATGGCAACTGATAAATCCAGACCCACACTCTCTAGCTTGGCATCTTCGGGAAGAACTTTACCATTATCCATATAGTAACTGCCTCCCAAAACGATGCTGATTGGCCCTTTTGGAACTCCATGCCTCCCTCTTGAGCCAATCACTGCTTCCAGGTTGTGCTACTAGAGTTGGCTTGTCCTGGATCATGTCTCTACGGGCAGAGGTGGGGTTAACGGTTGTCATTGACAACCTATTTGAACTGCACATAATGGGATAGAAATGGTTCCCCAAAGCAAGAAATAAATGCTGAGCGGATTAAAAAACACATCTTCCCAGAACATCACAGAAGTTCACAATGAGAGGGCAAAGACACACAAGAGGGTTTCTGGAAGCACCTGGTCCATGTGGCAGCAAGAGCAATTGCCATGACTGTGTTTCTCTGCGTTCTAGGATGTAGTGCATTGGAATTTCAGGAGAGTAAGTGAAACTCAGTATCCAGCGTTTGCAAAATTATCTGCACCAGCAGAATAAAGTGTGTTTCTGGTGCCAAATGATGTTTTTCTTCTAGCCTCTGTGGAGCTGTAAACCTACAGAATTAAGCAGGATTTTCAATTTGGTAAATGTTATGAGAATTGCTGTTCTGAGGAAAGCCAACAAATTCCTTGAGAGATTACCGCAATTACGGCCCTTCCAATGCCAGGGCTGACTTTCCCTACGGCCCTCTTTGTCTCAAAGAGCCTCCCACACTGGCTCAGTCCCAAACTCAGGAATTAGCTGAAGCTGCTAGCACATTACAATCACCTGGGAAGATGTTGAAAATGGGGTCACGTCCCATTTGGGATGGACAGACAGGGATTTTCACAGCTGGGACCAGAGCTCTGTATTTTTGAAAAGCAGCCCAGATCATTGTAATGCACGTGCAGTGAGGTCGAGAACCACCGCCCGCTCAGCTGCAGGCACAGAAGACCTTCACCTGCTGGTCCCATCCCCATCCTGGCCTGCACCCCCCACCAGCCCAGCAAGGGAGGCGAAGTCCTCTCCCCACCCGGGATGAGTCTTGCCGCCCTGAGCCTGGCACCACGGTGCCCCCAAGCTGACGCCTTCCTCCCCGTCCAGCTCTCCACGTCCATGTTCTGGACTTTTCCTTTCTTCCTAGTTTGTATTTCTTGCGCTCTTTCTCCTGCTGGGGTCTGAAGCTCTGCCCTGCTCCCCAGACCACTTGGTTGTGGTCCAGACACCCTCCCCAGATGGTCATCCTGGACGCTGTCACCTGAGCTGTTGGCTGGCCTTATTTCAGCCTCTTCTCTTTTTTTTTCAATTTTTTTTTTTTTTTTTTTTTTTTTTTTTGCGGCACGCGGGCCTCTCACTGTTGTGGCCCCTCCCGTTGTGGAGCACAGGCTCCGGACGCGCAGGCTCAGCGGCCATGGCTCACGGGCCCAGCCGCTCCGCGGCATGTGGGATCTTCCCGGACCGGGGCACGAACCCGTGTCCCCTGCATCGGCAGGCGGACTCCCAACCACTGCGCCACCAGGGAAGCCCAGCCTCTTCTCTTTGAGCCTCTTTGTTCAGGCTCTCGATCCCACCTCTCCCTCAAACTGTACTTGTGAAAGTGACCAGTGACTCCGACAGTGCCTACATGGCAGCCCATTTTCACTTCTTGTCGGACTTGACCAGTCAGCAGCATATGACCCACGGATGCTCCCTCCAATTTGAAATACCCTCCTCTTGGCCTCTGGGACACCCACTTGCTCTTGCTTCTCTTCCTCCTCCCTGCAGTTCATTCTCTTTCCTTGTTTCCTTGGCAAATACGTGGTGGCTGACTCACCCCAGTGCTCAGCCCTGAGACCGTTTTCGTATCTACTCTCACTCCCGGGGTGCGTGAGCTCTCCCAGTGCGCGCCTCTCCATACTGTCCCAACGCTGCTGACCTTCCAGCTTTCTCTAAGCCTGGACTCCAGTGCTCGCCCTACGTCTCCACGTCAGTGTTAAGCAGACATCTCGAATTAAACATGTTCAAGTTCACTCTTTCCTCTCCAAGACAACTCCTCCCACAGGCTTCTCCACTCTGGGACAGAACAAGACCTTCTCCCAGCTTCTCAGGCCCAAAGCCTCGGACACTACTCTTGGCTCTTTCTCTCACACTTCAGTCCATTTGTTCCAAGAACATGCAGAGGCCGACCGCGTCTCACCACGCGTAGCTCTGTCTCTGGTCCCAGCTGCCATCTTGACTCAGCTGGACTTATCACCATCATTTCTTCACTGGTCTCTCCGCTTCCACCTTTGCCCCGAACCTCTTCTCAACGCGGCAGCCTGTGTGATCTTTCACACATATAAAAAGTAAGTCAGCGTAGGTCATTCCCCTGTTCCCTCCAAAGCCTTCCCAGCTGTCTCAGACCACCTGCAGGGAACTGCAAGCTCGCTCACCCACCGGCCCTGCCACCTCTCCGCTCTCAGCTGCTGGCCTCATCTCCCACCATGTAACCCCCTCCCTCAGCATTAGCCTCCAGCTCACAATTCCCAGCGAGTCTCCACTTTCTGTTTCCACCCTTGCTGTGCCCTCCACCTGAAAACGCTGGCCCCAGTTCATAACCACGTGGCTCACTCCCTCAAGTTCTGCTGACGGCCCTCATCTGATCCATCAACAGGTCCTGTCCACGACACCCCTGAAATAGACCACGAACACCTCCAGTGCCTCTGTCTTCATTGCTGCTTCTCTGAGTGCAGCCATCCTCGCCTCCTACCAGCCTCCTAATAGACTCACCGCTTCCACTCCTGTCCCTCTGATCCTTCCTCAGGTAAGAGGTATTCTTTTTAAAGCACGGACCTGATCGTGTTACTTTCCTGCCTAAAATAATGTTGAGTCTTCCAGAGACATCTGCCCGAAGCCCCCAATCCTCCATCTAGTCTCTAGGGCCTTCCACGACCCAGCACCTGCCTATCTCTCTGCCCTTACCTGTTGCTACTCCTCTTCCCCACTCTCCCACACCCGCAGTCATCTCTGCTTCAGTCATCCTTTATTAGTCCCCCTCCTCTCTCTTGCCACAGGGCCTTTGCACTTGCTCTTGCCCCTGCCTGATACACACCTCCCTCACCTCTTCACCTAATGTAATTTCAATTTATACCTGACACTCCAGACTTTAAAAGTCACTGCATCAAGGAGGCCCTCCATGCCCCCTGCCACCCCAGCCTGGGTCAGCTCTCCTATATGTCCCCTTTGAGACCCTCACCCTATTTGTGATGACTTGATCATCATTTTCCCCTCTAGAGTCTTACATCTGTCCTGTTTTCCTCTGCATTCCCAGAGTCGGAGCTGGGCTCAGTGTCAGCCACATGGATCGCAGATCCCCAATAAACGTATGATGAGCGGATGAAAGAATTAGTAAATGAACGTGGAAGCTGAATCAACACTGTCTCTGGGACCTCCATCTCAAACTCAGAGGTAGGTCTGTGTAGGCACTAGTTTACGCCCCCTCAGGCCCTCTGCTAAGGAGGGCAGTCCGTCCTTCCCTCTTTCCCTCCCTTTGCCCCTCTTGAACTGAGTCTGGCGAGTCTGGTTGGCACGGCCTACCTCGGTCAAGGCTGCAGGGTAAAGGGCTTTGTCCAGAGGGCACTATTTGCCTGGGAGTCTTGCCATCTATAAACTCCTCCTGTGGCCTCCAATAGTCCTTCTGTCACAGAGACTTGCTAATGCCTTGACTTTCTTTTCCCTTCGTCTCAGTAAGCTGCCAGAGTTTGTGGTTACTCAGAAGCTGTCCAAGTCTCCCTGGGGCGTGGAAGAACTTTGTAAATTGTCTGCTGGGATTCAGAGAGAAAGATGGCACCAGAGCCAGACACATTCGGACACACACGGCAGGCCCGCTCGTGCATCGAATCAGACGCACCTGTGACAGGTGCACTCACACACCTGGGCATCCTGAGGGCCAAAGCCCGTATCTGAACTGGGCTGCACAACGACCCTCAGGACACGAGGGATCCTTTCCAATCTGCTGAGGATAATCTCAGTCCAACGAAGGAGAGAGAAGGGTTTGGCACAAAGCTTCCTTGGTCTCACTGGCTGAGGGGAGAGTCACAGTCCAGAGCTGAGGCCAAAATATATTTAGCCAGCAGCAGTTAAATTGAAACATTTCAAGTAGAAAAATGTCAACTAGCCTGACTGACCATCTCAACAGGCAACAAGGGAAGGTGGGAAAATGAAGCAGAGCTGAGTGCTAAGCAAGAAAACATCAACAAAAATATCAAACACCCTGTCCCAACACATCCCAGTGAGCAGGAGGGGGGCCAGCAGAGAAAACAGCACCAGAGGAAAGGAACTGCAGCAGGGGAGTGGTAAGTGGAGCGCTGGAGGGGCTGCTAGCTTCAGCACTGAAACATGCCCCTCCCAGCCCCAACTCCCAGCAGGTATCTTGGAAGAAGGTCTGCTGTGCTGAGGCCACAGTGCACCCAGCCATGCACTGACCAGGACATGGTCAGCAGACGCTGCACTGGCTGTCCCCTGGCAGAGCTACACGGCCCCAGCGGGAGAGAGTTGCTGGCATCCTGGCCCCATGCAAACCCTCCCTGACTCTCGCCCCAGGAGCAGTGGTGGCTTTGAAGGTGAACGCCGACCTGGAGCCTCCAGTCTCCCCTCCAGGAGGTGTCCTTAAGATCCTGCTTCATCCTCTTCTGCATCCATTGTGTCTGGTAAACAAGAGCAAGTCCCAAGTATCCACATCTTAAAACCAAAGTCCCGAGGTAGACTGAATTTACCTTTGCCACCTACAACAAAAATCTGTAATGTCCCAGAGGCAAGGGCTGTAACTAGCTTTATTCAAACACGTTCTCAGGACGTCTGACACCACCCTCCCCACCCGGCTCCAACATGCCCCCATGCCTTTGCACATGCTACTTCTGCTATGACGCCTTCCCCAGCGCCACCTACTGAATTCTTACTTGGCCTCCATCTCCTCCATGGAGCCCTTTCCAACCTTTCTACCCTCTTCCCTTCCCCCCCTTTATTCCAGCTCCTTTCACGTTGCAGCACCACAGAGACCTGGCAAATGGAACTGAAAGGGGAGCTCTTCATGGAGGCAAAGACAGACTCTCAGTGCCCTAGAAACCCCGGGCCAAATTCAATCAGCACTTGGCACGCAGACAATGCTGACATAGTTGTGGAATGAATGAGCGGCTGCACAAACGAACGGGTCCTAAACACCACTGGGGTGTCCATGCTGCTCTGGGTGAGAACAAGGCCTTAATTATCAAACGCATTGAGCTCTAAGTCAGGGAGGACCCCCGATGGTGTCTAAGCTTTAAACATTATTATTGCAGAATGAAACACATAGACTAGAGTAGTATGTAATATGGCGGGCAAGACAATGACACTGATTTTTACCCCAGGAACACTATTCAAAAGGGCACAGCTGATGGCCTTCAGATGATCCAGGTCCCCAGCACTCCCTGCATGCCTTCTGTCCTCTTGGATCATTTTTCAGAGAATCCCCCCTCTCCAGTCATCTGGACTTGGAAAGCATTAAATCCTTTCCCAGCTTCAGGGACCCCCGCTGACCTTCGCTTGCCAACAATTGTTTATTGGTGGAAGCAGCATGTGCTGCTGCAGAGAACACAAACGTGGGAGCAAATGAGACCTGGGCTTGGGCTCGGGTTCTGCCCCTCACTGGCACTGCAACTTCTGACAGGTTACCTCGACTCTCTGAGCTTCCGTTTCCACATCTGGAAAATGGGTGCATTTTTACCTGCCTGAGGGATTACTTGGAGAATGACAAGAAAGATGAAGACCGTTAACAGTACAGTGTCCGACACTGAGTGGGCAGTGAACACGGCCAAGTTCCTTTCTCTTCTTCCCTATTTGGTCCTGCTCCTGTCCCCATTACTGGCTAGTCTGCACGACCCCGATGAAAGACTTCCCTAAGAGCCCACTTTGACCAAGGAAGAGCAAATGACTCAGACAACCCTGAACAGCCTCTCCCCTCTGGCTGCCGTGGCTTCTCACACCTGAGGATCTGATTCCTGCATCTTGCTAACTGGTCCTCCTCTGGGAGCACTCTTGTCTTCTTCATTCATTCACTCATAGACTGTTATGCATGCAACAAATACTGACCAGAGACCCCTACATGCCAGGCACGGTGGTAAATATGGGGGTCATGGAGTCAACAAGGGGGTGAATGAGGCTCCTGCTGTTACCAGCCTCACAGACCGATGGGAGTTTTCCCAACCGGATGTGTTCAAACAGGGAAAGGATGCGAGAATGAGGGCAAGACTCTGACACTTGCTTTAGGACTCAGCTCAGACACTGTGTTGGTTCCCAAGCCTGCCATAACAAACTACCACAAACCTGGTGGCTTCAAACAACAGAAATTTGTTCTCCCACAGTTCTGGAGGCTAGAAATTCAAAATCAAGGTATCGGCAGGGCTGGGCTCCCTCTGAAGGCTCTAAGGAAGTATCTTTCCTCATCTCTTACAGATTCGGCTGGCTCCTGGAAAACGCTGCCATTCCTTGGCTGGTGGCTGCATCACTCCAATCTCTGCCTCTGTCATCACAGGACCTTCTTCTCTGTGTGTCCTTCTCTGTCTCTTATTGGACTTTGGGCCCACCCTAATCTAGTGTGATCTCATCTGGATCCTTACCTTATCACATCTGCAAAGACCCTGTTTCCAAATAAGGTCCCATTCTGAGGTTCTGAGTTGACATGAACTTGGGGAGGAGGCACTATCCATCCCACTACAGACAACATCTCCCCCAGGAAGGCATCCTGATGAGCCCTCATTGCCCTCTGTCCCCGGCTGGGCCACCAGGACACCGACACCTCCTCGTCTCCCCGTTTCATCAGGGGCATCTCGTGGCAGGGACCAGGTCTGAGAAGATACTCAGTAAATGTGTACTGAGCTGAACTAAACCATATCACAGGGACTAGCAACTCTTTAATGGATTCCAAGGTCAACGTATATGAGAAACAGCTTCCGAGTAGCTTCCCCAAAGTCCAAGGTGAGCAACGTCTGCCAAATGCCAATCAAGAAGGAGTTAGGGTCCATAAGGAGAAGTCCAGGGGTAGGCATGAGAAATGATCTAAGAGAACTAATCTGTTAGCATAATGTTACCACAATGTCTTATTCTCGGTCTTGCCAACATAAGCCTTTGGGGTGACGTGAGAGGCTGCACCTTAAAGCAGAAGCCAATGCTGTGGGTGCTGGAGGGAGGGGGTCTGGTTTCTGAAATGTCAGCTCTCATGCAGTCTTATAGGAATTCTAGGCTCCCATTCAAACACCACGTCATTCTCTTCATGTGGGGAACTGGGGTTTTGTTTTCCCTAAAGATAGGCACAAGTCTCTTTTCCTCTTCATTTCACTTGTTTAATTAAGATTCCAGGCCCTGCGGTCCAGAAATCTCCAGTAACACTCCCAGAAGAAGCTGATGGTCCAGAAAATGGTGCTTTGAGGACAGAGATTCAAGGACTCCAGGGGTCTGAGAGACACAAGCACAGAGGTAGGTCCTATTCGAAATCAAGAGGCTATCTCTGCAGTTTCCCCAAAGGACCCATTGGCTCTACTCACATTCAGAGACAAGAGGCCACGTCAGGGTAACTGCAAAATCAAAACCCTCTGAAAGGGGCTGGAAGGGAGGCAATGTGGAGACATCTATACTCAAGATAAGACCAAGGAGAAAATGGTAGAATTCATCAGCAGAGCCTCTGAGACACTTCTCTTTTGTGGAGTATTGGAGAAGAAAGCAGAATGAATCCCCACTTTGGCTATAGGTTTATTGGACTTATCTGAAGGGCAAAACTGAGAATGCTAATGGATTTGAAAGAGCCCAGATAATTCTCCACTTGAGACTGAGACTACCGGGGTCTGTGCCCATGGGTGCAACGATTAGCCCTCAGAAAACGTTTGCTGAGTGAAGGGATCCATGAGTGATGACTAATGTTTATTGCCCAATGGCTAAGCACCGTACCCACGATACCTGGCTCAGGTATCACAAGAATCTTCCGGCATCTCCTCAGCACACTTCCTGAAACCCTATATCCAAAACAGCCTCCAGCCCACCCACTGCATTATTCTTGCTCACCCCGTGTATCTTCCCTTCATACCTTTTATCATAATTATTTATTGTTTTATTTGCTTTCCTGAGCTTACTTAGTTGACGCCCTCACCCAAATGGAGGTTCCATGAGGACGGAGAACAGGGCTGCCTTGGTCACACCTGTTTCCCTGGTTCCCGACACAGAGCAATCAAAACAGGTTTGCTGAATGAATGAATGAATGGATGGACGAATGGCAGTTGGGCATTAGGATGCAGCGCAAAGGAGGGAGAAGGTAAATTTTTAGAATAGCATGGTGGGGGGGGCCCAGTATGAGGAAGGAGTTAACTGGCCCTGGGGAAGGCATGTTCCTTGTCCAGGTGAGGGCTACAGGAAGGTCACTCTGCAGGCAGCCAGGGGAAGGATGGAGAAATCCAGACAGTTTATTGATTTATTTTATATATTTATTTTTGGCTGTGTTGGGTCTTTGTTGCTGCACGTGGGCTTTCTCTAGCTGCGGCGAGCGGGGGCTACTCTTCCTTGCGGTGGTGCGCAGGCTTCTCACTGCGGTGGCTTCTCTTGTTGCGGAGCACGGGCTCTATGCATGTGGGCTTCAGTAGCTGTGGCACGCGGGCTCAGTAGCTGTGGCTTGTGGGCTCTAGAGCGCAGGCTCAATAGTTGTGGCGCATGGGCTTAGTTACTCCGTGGCATGTGGCATCTTCCCGGACCAGGGCTCAAACCCGTTTCCCCTGAACTGGCAGGCAGATTCTCAACCACTGCACCATCAGGGAAGTTCCCAGAGAGTTTAGATGAGCTGCTATTGCCAGTCCCTGGGAGGGATGATGAGTTCTGGCCACTAACATGACAGTGAGGAATAAAGGGAGGGGAGGACATGTGAAACAAGATGGCAGAGTCCACGGGGAACTGGACACTAATTGGATGCAGAAAGGGGAAGAGGTGGGAAGCAAGGAAGAGAGAGCGCACAGTTGCCAGCCTGCCAGGATGCCTGCGCCATCAGCAGAGAAGTGCAGGGCAAAAGCAAGGGGAAGTATGCCATGGGGCTGCCAGCCAGGAGGTGAAAGCCCCGAGACAGGTACAGAGGCATCCCATGTCCAGAGCAGTGTCCCGTGCCCAGGGGTTTGCACAAGCTCCATGGATCTGTAATCTTGCCTATAGTATGTCTCCCCCACTAGATCTTAGGGGTCTATCTTTCAGAACCCCTTTTGAAACTACCCAGTCACCACTGAAAACACCTCTGACAATGGCTTGTGTGGTGACCTTTCGCATCTGCAGAGGAGCCTATAAGGCAGTTTCTGAGTAGACGAGAGCACAGATGGGGCCAACGTGCCTGGCTGTGTGGCCCTGAGAAAATTAACCAACCTCTCTGTTCCTCAGTTTCCTCATCTCTAAATTGGGTATTATGATAATACACCTGCCTCCTCACAGAGTTTTTGAGAGAATTAACTGAATTAATATACATAAGTGCTGTCTGTAGGTTAGCCATTATTACCGTTTCTGTCCTTAAATATAATGCACTGCAAAGAGCTATCTGTAACTATGTGGCCTTGGGGAGGTCTCTTAACCTCTCTGAGCATCAGTATCCCCTTTGGCAAAATGGAGATGATGATGCTATCACTCTGTAGTGGGTTGAATCATGGCCCCAAAAGATAAAACCTTATTTGGAAAAAGGGTCTTTGCAAATGTAGTTACACAAAGCATCTCAGGATGAGATAATCCTGGATTAACTGGGTGAATCATAAATCCAGTGGCCAAGTGTTCTTATACGAGAAAGGCTGAGGGAGATCTGAGACACAGAGGAGAAGGCTGCGTGAAGACAAAGGCAAGAGACTGCAGCTACGCAGCCCACAAGCCAAGGATGCCTGAAGCCATCAGAAACTGGAGGAGACAAGGAAGCGTCCTCGCCAGAGCCTCCGGAGGGAGGGCAGCCCTGGCAACAACCTGATTTTGGACTTCTGGCCTCCAGAACTTGAGAGAATACACTTCTGTTGTTTTAGGCCATCAAGTTGTTTCAGCAGCCAGAGGAAACTAATACACTCCCTCACAGGATTGCTGTAAGAATTAAAAGAGGTAACATCCATAACGTAGCTGGCAATCAACAATTCACAACAATTATTGTTATAATTTACCTCCTTTCTCTGGACCTTCATCTCCCCACCTGTAAAATCAGAATTTAGATGGGATAAAAATGTCCAAGTTTTTGCTACCTTGTGCCGGCTCCCTCACCCCTCAACTCCCTCACAAGGGAGGTTGGGACCATGTTAATTTCTCGTCTCCCTTCTGTCCCAATGTCCCCAAAGGACAGGTCTTTACATCTCTGTGTCCATCACGGAGGATGGTGGGCACTTATCCTCATCTTCAAACTGGACGTGATGATGAGACCACAGAATCCTGAGCAGTCACCCTCCAAATCTTCCAACATGAAAGAAGATCCTGGGTATGTCACTCAACCCCACTAGGACATGACTGCCCAGAGTATATTTTAGGAATTATAATATTTTCCCCCTTCTCAGGGCTTGATGAGAAGGAAGCACTTCAAACGACCACATCAATGTCTAAAGCAAAAACAGCAACCACGAATGGTGGGAGTGCTAACAGACATAAAAGTAAAATGTGCAATGACAGTAAGAATGTCAGTGACGTTTAAAATTTACAATGACCTTGTAAATGACAACGACAGCAGAAAGGATGGGAGGAAGGAGATGGCGATGCTTCATGGGTGTACTAGACGGGGACCTCTCACCAGACTATGCAAAGAGGCCCTTTAACTACTCTCCCGGGCTCCATTCTCTCCTCTTCTCACTCTTGCCCTGCCACTCATAGTCAGGACTGGAGGGACACTCCTAGCAGAAGGGCGGGAACAATAGATCCATTTATCTTTCTAAAAAATAAATCTGGCCAGATCCCTCCCTTTCTTAAGTCCCTTTGAGGAATTCAAGCTCCACTTCCATACCCATGAAGTCCTTTGTATGTGTAAGAATAAACAGCCTCGGGGCTTCCCTGGTGGCGCAGTGGTTAGGAATCCGCCTGTCAATGCAGGGCACAAGAGTTCGAGCCCTGGTCCAGGAAGATCCCACATGCCGTGGAGCAACTAAGCCCGTGCGCCACAACTACTGAGCCTGTGCTCTGGAGCCGTGAGCCACAACTACTGAAGCCCACGCACCTAGAGCCCGTGCTCCGCAACAAGAGAAGCCACCGCAATGAGAAGCACGCGCGCCACAACGAAGAGTGGCCCCAGCTCATCGCAGCTAGAGAAAGCCCACATGCAGCAACAAAGACCCAACACAGCCAAAAATAAATAAAATAAAATAAATTAATTAAAGAAAAGAAAAAGAATAAACAGCCTCCGCTTGATTATGTAACATGGTAGCGGAGGTCCCACCCAAAAGGTACTCAGTGAATGCTAATTTCCTTGCTGCCTCCACACTCCCTGCTCTCTTCAACTGGCCAGAAAGAGAACTCTCTTATTTCCTATTAACAAACAATGCTTAGCTATTAGCTGTAGCTGCAGATACATAGAAACAGAGACTAAATAGATCTCAGATTCTTGGCCACTGGCTCCCCATCCTATAGGGACACAGTGACCTGCTCTTTCATGCCAAAGGCACAGGACATGCTTCCTACAAGGGCTCAGTCCCAGTGAATGTGGTCAAAGCCTTAGATTCTCAAGAAGTTTTCAAGGAAATATTTTTGCCCTCAAAATTGCCTCCTTCTTTTTATCTAGAATAATGATTTATTTTGTTATTCAGTGACTGAAAATTCATGAAATTTTGTGGTTAGAGCAAAAACGTGCAGTGGGGCTGCACGTTTTTGCTCCATATGTCCATGCAGTGGGGCTGAGAAAATCTGACAGTGAAAACCACCGTTTCTTCCCCTAGAGTTTAAAGGCCTCCAGCCTCTTTTTTTTTTCTTATAATACTTTATCCCCTTAAAAACATTGCTTTAAAAAAATCATAACTAGATACAAGGTTCTATAAATAAAGACAATGGTCAAAGCACTGTATTTTCTTAGATTAGTTTCAAGATTCAAATTCTCAAATGCAAATGTAACATTTCCAAGTCATAGACCCAGAAGTAGAACTGACAGACCAGCTGGTCCAATCCAGAGAGGCAACATGGAGAAATGGAAACAACGGTGGGTCCCATGAGAAGCAACCAAGGACCTGGATTTGAGGTTCAGTCCTCCCTGCACTAGGCACAGGACCTTGGGCAGGTCACTAAACAACCAAGTCCTGGCCTGTAAAACAGATGAATCTCATCTGCCCAGCATGCTTGAGAAAATTGCGATAGTAAATGGAAAAGCTGAAAGCGCTCTACAGTGACCAGGGCTAAATATTCTCCCACACTCTTCACTCTACCTCTCTGGACTCAAGGCCCACTTGGCCTGGGGAAACAAGAGTAAAGGGATAATTAGAGAAAGCCATGGAACACACATGCGTAACCAGCATCTAGATCAAGAATATTACAGCACCCTAGAAGGCCCCTCCACACCTTGTTCCAGTCATTAGACTTTCCAGGGGGAACCACTATCCTGACTTCCAAACCTCCTATTAGTTGTACCTATTTATGAATTTCATGTAAATGGAACTAGATAGGTTGAACTCGTCTACGTGACTTCTGCTCAACATTAAGTTTGTGAAATTCATTCACATTGTTATGTGTAATTATAACTTGTTCATACTTGTTGCCTATAGTATTTAACTACATGACAATATCACAATTCACGTATCTGTTTTACTCTTGATGAGCATTTGTGTAGCTTCCCATTTGGGGCTGTTATGAACATTCATGTGCATATCTTTTGGTGAACATTTGTGTGCTGATCTGTTGAGTGTATATCTACTAGTGAAATCGCTGGGTCACGGGGTGTGCATAAGTTCAGCTTCATAAAAAACTGACACAGCCAATCAGTTTCCCAAACTTGTTGTACCAACCTCTACTCCCACCAGCAGTGTATGAGAGCTCCAGTTGCTCCACATCTCAACAACACTTGATACTGTCTGTCTTTTTCATTTTAGCCATTCTGGTGGGTTGGAAGTGGCGTCACATTGCAGAATGATATGTTTAAAGTGTGAACCAGATTATGTTTCTCTGCCAATGGTTTCTTTCTGCAAGCAGAATAAAACCCAACTCTTCAACCTGACCTATCAGGCCTTGGTTACCTCTGACCTTCTCTCTGACCACTCACTCTACTCACTATTCCTCCACTCCACCACCTTTCCAATCTTCAGATATGCCAAGGTCATTCCCAACTCAGGTTCCTTATATTTGCTGTTTCCTCTGTCTAGGAAGTTTTCCTCCAGATCATCCCATGAATAACTACTTCTGGCTCACTCATACATTCAAAAAATATTACTGAGTGATTATCAGGTTCCTTCTCAAATGTCACCTCCCTCCAAGGATCTTTCCCTGATTACCATCAAATGCAGTCAAGATTACTCCATTACCACTACCACCACCACACGTTCACTCTCTAGCCCCTTATCTTGCTTTATTTTCCTGTTTAGTAATTATCACTACCTCTCATTTCCTCTTTTAAGATTTCTGCCTTATCACACTAGGATATAAACTAAGAGCAGAGACAGTCAGTGTATCTTCAACTAGAACAGTGCACACAGTAAGTATACAATAAATATTTATGGGATGAACAGAGAATGAAAGGGAAGGAATTCACATAGCCTTCTCAAAGTTAACCATAGAATATTAAAGCTAATGGAGCCCCTTCTATGTTTTTCTATCTTACTCCCCGCCCCCATCCCACCTGACTGATATAAAAATGAAGCTCAGAAGGATAAAGTGAATTGGTAAAGCCAGCAGCAGAAATGGAGTTTGAATCCAAGCTCATGATTTCTAGTTCTAGTATACTATTCTGCCTACAAGAACAGGGGACAAAGTCTAATCCCATTTGAATGAGTCTCTAATTACTGAATATTGGACATTAGGAACTGATTCAACCTGGAGAAGTCCCCTCTCATACCATGAAGGTAGACAACACATCAAGAGAATATGACACAGGAATCACTTCTGGTTTCCCCCCAAATCATCTCTGACCTTGGTTCAGAGGAAGAGGATGACACTGAGAGGGTAAATATGGACGAGGGTGGCTCTGAGTCTACCTCCCATTCTCTCAAGAAAGGAAAGTGAACCATCTTGGCAGGAATAATTTCCCTGGGCTCCAAGGGCCTGAGATCTACCAGGAGATCATGGCCTACCGGGAGAGGGCCCTGTCTCACATGCTTAGTTTGGGTGAGAATCAGGTTGTACCACAACACGAGCCTCACGGCCAGTTGCATAATTGGATATGTAATCAGTACCTTCAAGGACTTCAGCCAAAAACACTCCTGACACCACTTCGATCTTTTGCTGAATCAACTCCAAACCCCGTGACTGGATGGTTCACTGGTCTCCTCTGGGGTCATGACTATCAGGTGCTGACCCAGGAATTAGAACTAAATTCATAAGGGGAAAGATCCACTAGTTGGAACTCTGGTTTTTCCAGTGCTTCAACCTACTGCTCCTTGGGTTTCCAAGCAGTGATGGAGGCCATGCTGGTCTCTTCCTCATGAATCCAAATAAACGGAAGATAACCAGAGACCAACTAGATAAGATAGGGAGCTACCGTTTGGGAAGAAATCAACCAGAAATGATTAAAAAACAAAAACTTACAAAACCACAACCTCCTATCATAATTCCAAAAACCTCTGAAAACTGTTTTTTTTTCTTTTTTTTACAAATTTATTTATTTTTGGCTGCATTGGGTCTTCGTTGCTGCACGCGGGCTTTCTCTAGTTGTGGCTACTCTTTGTTGCGGTGCGCTGGCTTCTCATTGCGGTGGCTTCTCTTGTTGCAGAGCACAGGCTCTAGGCACGCGGGCTTCAGTAGTTGTGGCTCGCGGGCTCCAGAGCACAGGCTCAGTAGTTGTGGTGCACGGGCTTAGTTGCTCCGCGGCATGTGGGATCTTCCCGGACCAGGGCTCGAACCTGTGTCCCCTGCATTGACAGGCGGATTCTTAACCACTGCGCCACCAGGGGAGTCCCTGAAAATTGGGTTTTTTGCTTGATTGTTTTGTATATTTGTGGCAAATTCATCTGGCAGCAAATCCTGAGAGCGAAAACTGACATGAGACTATTTTTAGCCTTTATTTATCCTACTTCGTGTGCATACTCATACATTTTGATGTAGAAATATTACCGTTTGATTTTGAGGTGCTGAGTCAGACCCCAATGGAGTGATCAGAATATACAGTATATTGTACATCTTACTACTTTAATGAAAACTGAAAAATTCTTAATACCAAAACACATCTTGCTCCTAAGATTTTAGGTAAGCATGGCAGACCTGTAATTTTTCACTTACCTTATTTGTTCTGCACAAAAAACTAGGGCAGACAGTATTGTCCTCATTTAACAAATGAATAAACGGAGGCTCAGAGAAGTTATATGACCTGCTATCTATCACTGCATAACAAATTACTCCAACACTTAATGGTTTAAGACAATAATAAACATTTATCGCTTCACACAGTTTCCGTGGATCAGGGATTTGAGAGTGGCTTAGTTGAGTGGTTCTGGTTACAGGCCTCTCATGAAATTGTAGTCAAGATGTTGACCAGTTATCCAGCGTGTTTTATCTGAAGGTTTGACTGAGGCTGAAGGATCCACTTCCAAGATGGCTCACTCACATGGCTGTTGGCAGGAGGCTTTGGTTTCTTGTTACATGAATCTTTCCCTAGGTCCGCTTCAGTACCCTCCCAATATGGCAACCAGATTCCCCCAGAGCAAGTAACCCAAAACAGAGCAGGATGGAAGCCACAATGTCTCTTATGACCTAGACTCACAAGTCACATTCCATCATTTTCATAATATTCGACTGGTTACAAAGGTCAGCCTTTCAAATATGAGGAAGAACTACGTAAGGACATAAATGCCACCGCAATTATATAATATTCTGTTTATGTTTTACAGATGAAGTCTAAGCAACTGGTCCAAGGTTGCATAGCTCGTCAGATGCAGAACAGGACTTGAAGCCAGGCTGACCAGTTCCAGAGTCCATACTTTTAACTGCGACATGATAATACCTCCTTCAATTTACTTGACTGTCCTCTAATATATTGGACATTTAAGTAAATTCTAGTTTCTTGTTACTATAAATCATACTGAACACTTTCCACATAAATCTGTATCTCCAGCTCCTGTTCTTTTGTTAGGACAAATGCCTAGAGGCAAAATTGCCAAGTCAAAAGGTACGAACTTTTTAAATCCTCTTGACATATATTACAAAAAATAATCTCCAGAAAGGAAACACCAATTAACAAACTCAGTGAATGTTCCTGTGAATGCCTGTCTCGCTACATCCTTGATACAACTGAATATCATTATTGTTTAAATATGTTAATTTTATAGGCTATAAATACTTATATTGATTTGCATTTCTTCATATAGTTATTATTATTTATCTGCACATTTAGGAGTTTTGGTTGTAAGCAATAGAATTTGACTAATTTAAAGTTTTTTGTATCCAAAGAATACAGGTGGCTCAGGGAATTAAAGGGAAGGTTGGAAAATATGGCTTGTAAAGAAAAGGAGACCAGAGCATGCCGAGGGCTCTAGGCAACAGGAAGGGATGGATGGCCTTAAAGGCCACAATCACTGGAATGAGTCGGTTTCAACATTCTATCCATCCTTGGGTCAAAGAGCCCAAGCCTGAATCATGTATCTCACCTTAGGTAGGGCAGGGCAAGTTGCCTTGATTCAACCAAGACAGCACTTAGTGGGGGAGAGGTAATTACCCAGAAGTAGGTAAATTGCTGTTACCAAAAGAAGGGATGGATCCTTTACAGCTGAAGAGCAATAAATGTCTACTACAGGGTTCAATTTGATGGCTCCCAAACCCATGCTGTTAAGTTAAAAATTCTCTGCTCCTTATGCTGGCTCATCGTCTATTTTTATTCATTGGTCAAGTAAAATAACTTTACTTTGTTTTTAACCTAAGAAGTTCAGCATCATTGGAGTCCCCACCATGGACAAGCCAGGGAAGAGTTCTCTTTGGTTGGGAGAAAAGTCTAAAAATGTAGAAATGTGGAGATACGATGCCTTCAACTTTGCCAAGTAAAATAACCAAGAACAAAGGGATTAGACCGGCTCTGGTCTGAATGTTTGTGACCCCCCCACCCCCACCCCGATCCCACCCAAATTCATATGTTGAAATCTTAATGCCCTATGTGATGGTATTAGAAGGTGGGGCCTTTGGGAGGTGATTAAATACTGAGGGTGGAGCCCTCATGAATGGGATTAATGGTTTTATAGAAGAGACCCCAGATTGCTTCCCAGCCCAATTTCCGTCACATGAAAACTGATGCGACGAGAAGTTTGCAATGTAGAAGAGGGCCGTCACCTGACCATGCTGGCACCCTAATCTTGGACTTCCAGCCTCCAGAGCTGTGAGAAGTAAATTTCAATTGTTTATTAGTCACCCAGTTTATGGTATTTTGTTAGACTGAGATAAGCCCTTTACCAGGAGTTGGCAAACGTTTTCTGTGAAGAACCAGACAGTAAATATTTTAAGGTTTGAGGGGATAACATTCTCTACAACTACCCAATTCTGCTGTTGTAGCACAAACGTACCCAGAGACAATAAGGAAACAAATGGACCTGGTTGTATTCCAACAAAACTTTACTGACAAAAACAGGTGGCAAGCAGGATTTAGTCTTGGGGAGGGGGGGATACTTTCCTGACCTTGTCTTTAAACCAAACAACAACAAAATGTATAAATGCTTCTGTTTGTGGTTATTTTAATCCTGGCTCCAAAACTGTAACATTTCTCCTGTGGTTTTAAGGAATTTACCTTCAGATGCCAATATTTAGGACAGCGTTCACTTGGTTTATCACCTGCATTTTAACTATAAATTACTTCAGGTGATTCTGGCTTGGAGAAAACATGAGAGCAATAATGAACTATTTGGTAGGGACTCAATATCCACCTCAAGATCAACTTCGCTATCCATGTAGATGGGGACAAGCAGATGTGTTTATTCATTCGAGAACATTCAACATGCATTTACTCAGCACATATTATGTGCCAGGGACTGAGGCTAGATACACAAAATACACAGGCCTAGGCCTTAAAGACTTTAAGCCTGGTGGAGAAAATTACAGTCTAGAAAAATAATCCATAGTTGCTGAGTGTTACTCTAGTGGATAATGGATGGGTGTTACAGAGAACTGAAATCAGGTTTGAAGAGCTGTAACTGTCTGAAAATGGAACAGGGTGCCTCATGGACAGGTCGGAAGAACTCCAGCTTTTCGGGATAACCAATGCCCAAGGCCAATTCCTAATCTGGGTAAATCTCAGACTGTACTGCTCTGTAAGATTCTACAATCACCAGATATCCCTTGGAGTGCCCGCAAGATTTATAAGAATTCCCCCTTCAGTGGGTGTCCTCCTCAATATGTCATGTTGAGCTCCCAGCAGCTGAATCTATACTATGTTCTGAGGCCTGTGTTCATGATTGATTGATCCAGGGGTTGACAACTGACCCAAGTAGGGTACAGTAGGAAGTCTCCAAAGATGGCCACCATCGATTCCGTTCCTCGTTCTGTGCACATGCTACTCCTCACACCCAGAAGGGAAGTCTATTTCGCCTATGCTTGAATCTGGGTTGATCTGAGTGAATTTTCTGACCAAAGGTAATGGCAGAAGTGATGTTGTCTGACATCAAAGGCTAGGTCAGAAGACCTAGTCCTTAGTCCTTTGTAACATCTGCCCTTGGAACTCAGCTGCTGTGCTGTGAGGAAGTCAAGCAGCCCGATGAAGAGGCTCACATGGCGAGAAACTGAGGTCTCCCCATTGATGGTCTGGCTGAGATCCCAGCTGACAACCAGGAACCACCTACTAATCACGTGAACATGCCGTCTTGGAAGTGGATCTTTCAGCAGCACCAGCTGATGCTGCATGAGCTGCGTCGCTGAGCCCTGCCCAAATTCCTGACTCGTAAATCATGAGACGAAATAAAATCATTGTTTGGGGGCTTCCCTGGTGGCGCAGTGGTTGAGAGTCCGCCTGCCGATGCAGGGGACGCGGGTTCGTGCCCCGGTCCGGGAAGATCCCACGTGCCGCGGAACGGCTGGGCCCGTGAACCATGGCCGCTGAGCCTGCGCGTCTGGAGCCTGTACTCCGCAACGGAAGAGGCCGCGGCAGTGAGAGGCCCGCGTACCGCAAGAAAAAAAAAAAATCATTGTTTGAAGTCACTACGTTTTGAGGTACTTTGTTATTCAGCAACAGATCATTGGAACATGAGCCAACCACAGTCTTTCTCTCCTAACAATTTGAAATTTCGGTTGGAGATAAACAAAATATTGGAAATTTTAGGAGCTGAGTCTCATTAAAAGCAACCTTGGGGACTTCCCTGGTGGCGCAGTGGTTGAGGGTCCGCCTGCCGATACAGGGGACACGGGTTCGTGCCCCGGTCCGGGAGGATCCCACGTGCCGCGGAGCGGCTGGGCCCGTGAGCCATGGCCGCTGAGCCTGCGCGTCTGGAGCCCGTGCTCCGCAATGGGAGAGGCCACAACAGTGAGAGGCCCGCATTATCGCAAAGAAAAAAAAAAAAAAAAAAGCAACCCTTGGTGTGCATTAGAATCACATGGAGAAACTGTGTCAAATGTAAAGTTCTGGGCTACAACCCTTCCCCTAAAGTTCTGATCCAGTCAGACTGGGTAGAGCTTAGGGATATTTTAAGCAAACATTGTAAGCAAGCATCCCAGGTGCTTCTGATATCATGGACTAAAACCATGATTTGGATACACAACCTAGAGAAACAACACACACACATCCACTTAGATTTTCCCTCCCCTTGTGTTGCCAAACTGGCCTTGACTTGAGCCCCTGACAATCCAGTGTTAGCTATTTGTAGCCTAAAAACTGGTTGGATCTCAAGGTGAAGAAAAGCCCACATCAATAAAAAAAACTCAGTAGAGGAATGGTGGTGCTTGAATCCTCATGAACCCACAGTTCTCTCTAAATTGAAGACTTAATCATCTCCCTAATTTTAGAATCCTGAAATATCTAGGATTGCGAGATTAAAGACCTCTTTAAACTGCAATGTGAAATGTGTTCTGGTCCTTGCTATATTTTTTCTCCAAAAGGCAAATCCCATCAGCCACCTTGGGGATTCTTCTGGATTATATCACAGACAACAGGATTCTCTCAGTAAGACAAGCTGGCTGTGACTGCCAATGTCTGCAGACGGAATTTCAAAGGGCTGGTCAGTATGTGTGAACTCTAGTGAGGCAACTGCTTCGGGGGGAAGATTTCCTTTGAGGAGTTCAGATAGGAAAGCTGATTTACATGCACTGGACTCCCACAGACCTGCTCTAGTTAGACATGAATCGGGTCAAGGTCTGTGCGTTCTTTCCTGCTTGAAGGTTTATTGGGAACAAGAAAAAGAGAGAAAAAAAAATCTCTGTAAGTTAAGTTGGTGGACTCTTCACTTTTTCCCACAGCCAGTCCAAAGAGGCAAACACTATATAAATGAGTATTTGATAGGACTCAGAGTGACAAGCCTGGAGTTTTCAAATACGGGGTCAATGCTAGCAAACTTGGAAAGCAGGTGACATTTACTTCAGCAAACTTCTCCCAACTCTGTGCTTCATAAGACCTCTCCTTGCTTTACCCTCTGTCTTCATACTGCCCTTCTGTTCCTCAGTCTTCCCCACACTAAGGTTCCCCACCGAGAAGTAGCTTCTTTAGGAAGTAACTTAAGCTCCAGAAGTGTTTTCCTCCTCTTTCTTCAATCTGCCCAGCCCTCCATCAAAACACACCCTTCCCAATATCCATGTCCTCTGGACCCTCCTCACACCTCATCATGATTCATCCTTCTGGCAGCACTAAGTAGGGGAGAATTTTTATTATTATCCTTCATGTTTCAGCTTTGCAATTTATAGGAAACTGGAAGAAGCAATCCCTTGGGGTAACTAGTAGTTAAAGCTTCAGGCTCATAGCAGTGAGATGACAGGGTTTAAAGCAATGCATGGCTAAAGAACATATGATATGCGCGTGCGTGCGTGCGCGCGCACACACACACACACACACACACACACACACACTGGAATACTACTCAGTCATTAGAAAGAATGAAATTTTGCCATTTGCAGCAACATGGATAGACTTGGAGGGCGTTATGCTAAGTGAAATAAATCAAACAGAGAAAGACAAATACTGTATGATATCACTTATCTGTGGAATCTAAAAAAGACAACTAGTGAATATGACAAAAAAGAAGCAGATCCACAGATACAGAGAACAGACCAGTAGTTACAAGTGGGGAAAGGGGAGGGGGAAGGGGCAAGATAGGGGTAGGGGAATAAAAGGTACAAACTACTAGGTATAAAATAAGCTACAAGGATACATTGTACAACACTGGGAAGAGGACCAATATTTTATAATAACTATAAATGGGGTATAACTTTTAAAACTGTAAATAATTATATTATATCAAGTATATAAATACTTACATAATATTTTACAGCAACTATATTATCATTTTTTAAAATGTTTATAGCAGCTTTATTCATAGTTGCCTAAAACTACAAATAACCCAAATGTTCATCAACAGAATGGATAAAGCACAATATACATATATCATGAAGTTCTAGCCACATTAAGGAAGAAACAAACAACTGCTCCAGGCTACAATGTCAGTGAATCTCAGACATAATGAGCAATGTATATGTCAATTCTTTTAAAAAAGCACTGAAGGAGAAAAAAAAAGCAATGCATGGCTCCTTCTCTGTACCAGGCAAACTTAGAGGCTCAGGGGAGTTGCAGGGTCCCGGGCACTGAGGAAAGAAGAGTTCATTCTTAAATGAGGGTTTAACTGAATACATTTGGATTTTTGGAATAAAAATGACCTCTCCTGTAACTTAGAATCTATTTATTCTTCCCTGTGCAAATTAACAAAGCTTATTTTTAAAATCTGGAAAATAAAACCAACTCAAAAATTAAATTAAAAAAAATGGAAATCTGAAACTCACCCTCCCAAGGTTCTACTGGCTGACTCTGGGGCACATTTTTGTGGGCAGTTTACATTCAAGGCATGTCACTGCCCTTTGCCCTGGCTCAGCATGGAGAAGGGGGCACTGATCAGTCTGTCTGACCAAAGCTAATTTCCCAGCTTGTCTACCTTGGATCCCAAGATTTCCAACATAACTCTATTTTCACATGAAAAAAAATCCAAACTAGAAATCAGAAGACCTGTCTTGTAACCCAGGTTCTGCTGCTAAATATGGGGTCTTGAACTTAAGAGAAAAATGAAGAGTACAAACCTGGGAAATTCTCTTCACCCTAAAAAATCTAGGATTCCAAGATTGAAGGTCTTTGTTTAAAATACACATTAATTCCCTGAAAAGAGTGACACATTAATCATCTACTACCCACTGCCCCTAAGCTCAAGCGAACTTCCCAGCTTAGCTTATTCATCTTCTTCTCACAGGTCCTAAAGGAAGCCACAGAAGATGAGCAATTTAAATAGGATGATGAGAAGGGAAAGTTCTAGAATATGGAGGCTTCTCAAGGGAGGAGAGGAATGTGGTGGGAGACCCTGCTGGAGCAGGGGAAAGCATAAGGCTCTGGACCCCCACTGTGGAGGCACCGAAAGGAAAGGGAGGCCACGGACAAGGCACAGAAAAACGAATTTTTTCCATTTCACATTTTTTTCCCTTGGCTGGGGCTAAAGAAAAACTGCAAAAAGTCCATCATAGTGAGAGTTTTTTAGACCCTTGTGGATGCTTATTAAATGGTAAATAACTCCAGAAATAATGATCCCCAGGAATGCTAGTCCCATCACTGCCCTGACCCAAGTCAAAATAAGTGCTTTCTCTCCTTTTTGAGAAATGAGACTCAGCTGATGTGAGGTCAGCAGGGGTTAGGAGGGGGAGAAAAGAAGAAAATAATCAGCAGTTGCCTTTATCAAGCATCCACTCTGCATTAGGCGCCGTGCTAGGGTCTCTCGCTGGATGTGACAAATCTGCCGAGACGAGATTTATCATTCCCATTCTACACATGGGGACCACTGAGGCTCAGAAGAGGTCCCCTTGCCCAACATCATCCAGCTGTGATGGGCACAGCCAGGAGTTAAACCCACACCTGGGTGACACCAAAACCTCTACTCTTTCTACAATGACCACGGACAAGGAGTTTTAGCAAGTGAGTTTTAACTTTCCACTTAAGTGATAAGCAAAGTCGTACTAATGATTAACATCCAGTGAGGGCCCATTATTTGCCAACCACTGTGCTAAATGCCATCATTTATCGTGACATTTAATCCTCACTCTGACCCGATAAAACAGCGAATATTTGCCCATTTCACTGCTGTGGAAGCCCAGGTTAAGCAATTTGCCCAAGGACACATGGTTAGATAGCAAAGATTGAAGCCAGACAATTGGACACCAAAGACCATAATCTTAACCACTGCACAGAGCAAACTTATCTTAGTCCAATCCCCCCATAAATAAAAACGTGTTACTGCTCAGTGTATTAAGAGGGATGAAGAGAGAGGGGATTTTAACTACGATCCAGGCTGTTGACAGATCCAGAAATCGCTCTTTGACAGCAGCTTGGAGTGACTGAGGGGTGAATGTTTTCAGAGTGACAGCCCTGCCCCCAAAGCTATTCAGGCCCCAAACAAAACCTTCTCTGTGCCCCTGATGTTCTTAAAGAACACAGGCCAATTTCAACAATCCCGGACGAATGGCTGCCGCCGTACCACAGCCTGCAGAACAGCACCCTGACCCTCTCCTGGAAAATGGTTCTGGCATCTTTGCAAAGATGGGAAACCAGAGTGAGGAGGAGACAGGGAGGAGAGGTAAAGTGTGGAGAAAGCAAAACAAAAACCAGTGTCCACGTACGTAAAAGGCAGAGGGAAGCTGAGCTAATGAAAGAACATATTTCCACAAATGGAACCAAAACATGTCTCACAAACTCTCTCGGCCTTACAAAGGATTAGCTGCTAAAGGACATGACCGTGGGTACCACTCTCTGTTTACAAGCTTCTCCCCCATGCTGCATGGAGACGTGACTTTCTGTGTCCTCACTGAAGGGCTAATTATCTCCTTACCTGAACTGCCTAAACCCAACAATTCCCGGAGTCTCTAGGACAGGAGTCAAGGAGCAAGGCCTGGAGGGGCACTGGCTGTTGACACACATTCACTGTCAGCTGAGATACGTGTGTCTTCAAGAGTTTTCCCACCACAAACAACTAGCCTGTATGCTTCAGAAAAGTCGGTGTCATGAAAGACAAAGAAAAAAAGAAAAAAAAAAAAAGCTGAGGAACTGTTCCAGATTAGAGGAGATTAAAGAGGCATGATGACTAAATGCAATGAATGATCCTCCACTGCGTTTTGCACTGGGGGTGGATATTGCCATAAAGGATATAATTGGGACAACTGGCAAAATCTGAATATGGAGTTAGCTAACAGTGTTTTACCCTAAAGTTAAATCTGAACTTGACGGTTATACTGCAAAATGCAAATAGACAATGGCCAGACCATATCTTAAAAAAACTTTGACCCACGACCTGTAGCCACCTGCCCAGGAAACCAACCCCTTACCTACAATAAGGAGCCCAGGTACCCAGCCTGCTATAAATCAGATTTGCAGGAAGTCAGATTGCTCTCTCTAGTGACAATGAGAGATGCTAAACAATAGTTCTGTGACAACTGGCCCCAAATGGCCAGGACTTGATTAATAACTGACAACTTCCCTAAATTTTGTTCCTGTTTCCAACTTAGGACCAACCAGAGAAAGTCAATCATGCACCCCTAACCAATCACGTGGATCCCCCGCTTCTAGTTAGCCCGCCTCCAGCATCCCCACGCCAACAGCCTCCAATCAGTGCATACCTTAAGCTTTCCCTTTTCTCCACTATAAAGCTTTCTCAACTCCTCTGCCTTTCTTTGCATCTCTTTCAAAATTCAAGGGATGGTGGTCGACTCCCTTGCTATAGCAAGCTCAGAATAAATAACCTTTGCTTTTTTCATTTGGTGGGTCTTTGTTTATTTCCACAGTTTTGCGGTTATGTGAGAGACTGTCCTTATTCACGGGAAATATACGCTGAAGTGTTTAGAAGTAAAGGGTTTTCTGAACCTCAGTGGTTCAGAAATATATATATACATCGAGAGACAGAGAGGGAGAGATAAAGTAAATGTGGTTACAAGTTAACAATTAATGAATCTGGGCGAATGGTGAGGAAGTTCTTTGTATTCGTCTTGCAACTCTTTTGTAAGTTTGAAATTATCTCCAAATGAAACGTTTTTTTAAAGTGTCCCCCAAAAAAATAAAATAAAAAAATAAAGTGTCCCCAGCTGACTGCTTACATCCTGACCAGACAGACCACACCTATTCAGCTAAGATCTCAGATGATGGACTCGTGTCTTGTGTCACTTTATCCACCTGCTCCCCTTGCAGAACCACAAAGGCAGAAGCCAGGGCTCTCTTGACCCCGACCCCTGAAGAGCGATCACACATTCTCCACACTCACACTTTCCTAACCCTCTTTGGCAGTGATCTTTTCGGATCCCTGGCTGCGTAGAGAATCAGAGTGATCTTGAAGTCCCTTCTCCCTTCTTCCCTGGGCCAAGGGGCACAGAAGGGGCACAGGACGCTCCTCTCATTATCAGCCCTCACATGTACCCTGGGCCTCGTGATGCAAATGGCTTGTGAACTGAAGATTGCAAGGATGTTTGGAGATTGGCCATCAGTTTCTTAAGGCTAAGCTGAGTTCTTGGAACTGGCAGGACTTAACTATTACTTTCCAAAGCTGCTGTATATGACTGTTCCCTAATCTTGCCTCCTTCCTTTTCTTTCTTGCAAATTATTGGGGCTCCCTCTTCTTTATTAAGCCTCTCTTATCCCTTCACCCAATGGTTCCTAACCTTGGCTACACAATGGATTCATCTAAGGAGCTTTAAAAAGTACTGATGCCGGGTCCCGTGTCCAGGAGACTCTTATTCAATTGTTCCAAGGTGCAGCCTGGGATTGGGGAGTTTTGTTGTGTTTGTTTTGATTTTAAGTTCCCTGGAAGATTCTAACGTTGCAGCCAAAATTGAGAACCACTGTCTAAGGCATTGTCAAGTACATCTACAAAGCTCTTCTCTCCCAGGTTTCCCATCTTTCTAATTACTCTGGGGAGATTTCCGATCATTTGCTCAAACCTCAACGAAGCTCCCACATAGGGGGAATTTCCCTGAAGTGCTTAGAATACACTTCACAAGAGTGATTTATTTGAAAATCTTTCCCCAGCAATGAATTAAAGGAAGATGAGACACGCGAAAACCTGCTCCAGTTAGTAACAATCAAAGGTAACCATCCTCATTTCCTATAAATAAACTCACCCAGCCTATATTTACAGGGCAAAAACCCCAGCGGCATCACAGCACACAGCACACATCCCCTTGTGACTGCACAAGGTCTACAAGGCAGAAAACAACAGACCATCCATCCAGATGTAGATATAAGATACCGAGAATACATCGGGCAGAGGGATGATGAAACTGCACCAGATTTACAGCAACAGGTGGTGGCCTGTCCTAGCAGGCGTGTACATGGTCATCCAACCTCTCAGTCACAGGAAAGAGAGAACAAGAAGGTCCTGCACCAAGAAGTCTGTTGAAAGGTCTGTGGCTTGGATTCCAAACAGGGGGGCCTGGAAGAGGCTGGGAAGGCATGCCCTTGTGCAGTTTTCAGTCCAGATATTCAAACTTACGAAGGGGGCTTCTAAAAATGACTTGTCTCTCTCTCCTATCTCCTGCTTGGCCCAGTGAAATGAATTTTTGCGGGTAGGGCCCAGGCACTGGTATTTTTAAAGGCTCCCCAGATAGTCTAAGGTGCTGTCACGACTTTGAGTGTCACCTCTACGTAGAATCCTCTCGTCTCACCAGTCAGGGAGGACCCTGAGTCCCCAGGCCCCCTGAACCGGGCTCTGGAGCCACATCACTTCTCCTACCCCCACCCCCTTAAGCACTGCCTTCTCTTCCCACACCCCTGCTCCTGTTACACACACACACACACCCATGAACACTCACACTAACATATACACGAACCCACAGAGTGAAACGCCCAGCAATTCTGTGTTATTACAGTTTCTTGCATGTGAGTTGCTTCCCTAATTATGCTGTGAGTTTCTGGAAGCAAGTATCTCGTCTCACCCTGGGATTCCGCTAGATGGGTCTCAAAAACGTGTAAGTGCTGAATGGCTGAAGGGTCCATTGATCCATTCAGTCAGAACTATCAGAAGACAATTCACCTCACTGAGCCCAAGACTTGGCATCGTGAAGCTCAGTCAGACAGCTACTGAATATTCCATATCATGGCCTGGATTGGAGTTTTGGCTCCAACACTTAGGAACTCTGTGACCTTGAGCAACCGGCCTCAGCTTCTGTAGCCACCAAATGAAGATAATATTACTACCCACCTCACAGCGTTGTTAGATGATACTACACGCAAAGCACTTTGCAACTACATAGTGTCTGGCAGATAGAAAACACTCAGTGAATGTTTCAGTGAATGATTTCAATAGCCACATCTACGGACCAAAGTTTGCTCTAAAATGATCCTCAAAGCCCAACCTGAACTGTGTAATATCTTCTCTAAGCAGTGACAATGGTTAGCAAAAGTGGTCTCCAGATGGTACAGTGCCCATCACCCTACTGATGTGCCAATGTCCTGTCTGGGTGACCGTGCAGCTCCTGTTCAGACTGCTCTCAGTTTAAAAGAGCCACCCAGAAAGTGTCAATCCATGCCTCATCTGTTTCATTCTTCCCCTATAATGGAGTACAGAGCACATGGCAGAAACGTTGAGATCAATCCTGGAAATCGGACCAGTCTCAGAGATGCCCACCAGCCATGGGGAGCGGGGCTCAGGGAGAGGATCTTAAGCACGAATGACATCAGAATCACTTGCTGCATAGACAAGGGGTGGGCTCCACTGCCAGAAACTCTGATTCCACGGGTCTGGACTCTGTGATTCTTGCAAACAACAGTCCAGGTGATTCTGGGGCAGGTCGTTCAGACCATTCCTGAAGAAAGGTTGATCTTGTACGGTTATCAAGACAGAAATCACTAAGGGGGTCGGGAAGGAATGTGGCTTCTGATGTCAGACATATTCATTATAAGTTTGAATCAGTTACCTAATCTGTGAGTCTTAGTTTCCTCATTTGTAAAATAAGAGTAATAATACCCATCTCACAGGATTATTATGAGGGTCAAATGCCTGGGATTCCAACATGGGAGTTTATAGGATGGGAAGAGGAAGCCAGTCCAGCAAACAGACAAAAATATCAGCCAGAATCCAGGCGAAGGATGTGTCTTGAACAGAGAGGGAACAGCTGTGCCAAAAGCTGCTCATAGGTCAAGATGAAGACCAAGGATTTTGGCAACATGGAGGCAGCTGGTGACCTTGAAGAGCGTGTTTTAAGATCAAATATACTCTTAAAATATTGGAGCAGTTTCAAGTCAGAAAAAGTGGAAAAAATCTGCATTACTAGCAAATTGTACACTCACGTAACCCAGCAATTCTACTTCTTGTACCTACCATGCAGGAACTCTAGCACACACGCACCATAAAACACACAAGAAAGCTCCTAGGTACGAGGAGGACGCGGAACTCGCGTCTCCTCACAACTAGGGCACCTACCACGCCTCTGAGGGGCGGCTGGGGGAGGGCACGGGATCCCACGCTGCAAGGGGGAAACTGGGGAACCGCTGGGAGGGCAGAGGATCAAAAGGGAGCGTGGCCAGGTCTCCCCTGCCCACGTGGGCCCCCGGGAGCCTGCTGAGATCCCCGGCCTGATCCTCTGCCCGCCGAGGTGCCCTCCAGCCGTGCGGGTCCTGAGGGAGTGGGAAGGAGGGAAGGGGGAGCAAAGGTAAAGGCCGGACTTCCGCGACGGCACCCCTGAGGGGCGGCTGGGGGAGGGGAGGAGCTTCTACACCCAGCGGGATCCACCCACGGTTAGGGGTCCAGCAGAGACGAGGGAGACCCTGGGGGAGACGGTGGGGGAGGGGCGCGAAGGAACGGAAGGGAACCCAGCACTTTCCCTGTCCACTTAGGCACCGGGGAGCCTGTTGGGCGGGCGGGCCTAATCCTCTGCCCTCGGAGCCTCCCTCCTGCCGCACAGAGCCCAAGCCCCGCCCCTACATCCCCACCCAGGGCCCCACCTCTACACTCGGAGACCCCCTCCAAGGCACCCCCCAACGTGCTGGGCCTAAACCCCACCCACACACCCTCACTCAGGGCCCTACCTCCAAACTCCAGAATTCCACACTCCAGGACTTCCTTGCCACGTGGGCCACTCCACTTCAGTGCAGGTCCTAGGCAGAGGCCTTGCCCCACGTTTGAACGTCACACCCCCAGACATCTAGGTCCCACCCCTGCCTAAGTTCCACCCCCGCCTAAACCCCGCCCCCATAGCTGACTTTTTTTTTTCCTTTTTTTTTCCTCTTTTAGATTGGGGTTCTGTTTACCTTGTTGGTTCATTGTTGTTGATGCTTTTATATTTTTATTTTTCCTAATAAACCATTTATTTTTCTAATTTTATTTTATTCTTTATACTTTGTTATTGTTCTCTCCTTTTGGCTTGTTCCCCACCCCCCCCTTTTTTTTCTTTTATTCTGTTGTGGTTTTATTTTACCTTGTTGCAGTTGTTTCAATCATAATTTTATTCTTCCTAATATACTTTTTAGCTTTTATTTTTTATTCTTTGATATTTTACTGCTCCTTTTTTCCTTTCTTTTTTTTTTTTTTTTCACATGCCACGAACCTTGCAAGATCTTGGTTCCCAGGCTGGAGATTGGGCCCGAGCTCCTGTGGTGGGACCTCTGAGTCCAAAACCCTGGACTAACAGAGAATCTCAGACCCCAGGGAATATTAATTGGAGTGAGGCCTCCCAGAGGTCCTCATCTAAGTACCAAGACCCTGCTCTATCCAACTGCCTGCAAACTCCAGTGCTGGATGTCTCAGGCCAAACAACTAGTAAGACAAATACAGCACCACCCATCAAAAAGAGAGAGAAAAAAAAAAGAAACGACAAAAAGTTATGCTACAGATGAAGGAGCAAGGTAAAAACCTAAAACCAAATAAATGAAGATGAAATAGGCAAGCTACCTGAAAAAGAATTCAGAGTAATGATAGTAAACGTGATCCAAAATCTCGGAAACAGAATGGAGAAAATACAAGAAACATTTAACAAGGATCTAGAAGAACTAAAGAGCAAACAAACAGTGATGAACAACACAATTACTGAAATTAAAAATACAAGGAATCAATAGCAGAATAACTAAGGCAGAAGAACGGATAAGTGAACTGGAAGATAAAATGGTGGAAATAACTGCCAGAGAGCAGTATAAAGAAAAAAGAATGGAAAGAACTGAGGACAGTCTCAGAGACTCTGGGACAACATTAAACGCACCAACATTTGAATTACAGGGTTCCCAGAAGAAGAAGAGAAAAAGAAAGGGACTGAGAAAATATTTGAAGAGATTATAGTCGAAAATTTCCCTAACATGGGAAAGGAAATAACCAAGTCCAGGAAGCACAGAGAGTCCCATACAGGATAAACCCAAAGAGAAACATGCCAAGACACATATTAATGGAATGATCAAAAATCAATGAAAAATATTAAAAGCACCAAGGGAAAAACAACAAATAACATACAAGGGAATCCCCATAAGGTTAACAGCTGATTTTTCAGCAGAAACTCTGCAAGCCGGAAGGGAGTAGCAGGACATATTTAAAGTGATGAAAGGGAAAAAAACCTACAACCAAGGTTACTCTACCCAGCAAGGATCTCACTCAGATTCGATGGAGACGTTAAAACCTTTACAGATAAGCAAAAGTTAAGAGAATTCAGCACCACCAAACCAGGTTTACAACAAATGCTAAAGGAACTTCTCTAGGCAGGAAATGCAAGAGAAGGAAAAGACCTCCAAGAACAAACCCAAAACAATTAAGAAAATGGTCATAGGAACACACATATTGATAATTACCTTAAATGTAAATGGATTAAATGCTCCAGCCAAAAGACATAGACTGGCTGAATGGATATGAAAACAGGACCCATACATATGCTGTCTGCAAGGGACCCATTTCAGACCTAGTGACACATACAGACTGAAAGTGAGGGAATGGAAAAAGATATTCCATGCAAATGGAAATCAAAAGAAAGCTGGAGTAGCAATCCTCATATAAGAAAAAAGAGACTTTAAAACAAAGACTGTTACAAGAGACAAAGAAGGACACTACATAATGATCAAGGGATCAATCCAAGAAAAAGATATAACAATTGTAAATATTTATGCACCGAACACAGGAGCACCACAATACATAAGGCAAATGCTACCAGCCATGAAAGGGGAAATCGACAGTAACACAATCATAGTAGGGGACTTTAACACCCCACTTTCACCAATGGACAGATCATCCAAAATGAAAATAAATAAGGAAACACAAGCTTTAAGTGACTTATTAAACAAGATAGACTTAATTGATATTTATGGGACATTCCATCCTAAAACAACAGAATACAATTTCTTCTCAAGTGCTCATGGAACATTCTCCAGGATAGACCATATTTTGGGTCACAAGTCAAGCCTTGGTAAATTTAAGAAAATTGAAATCGTATCAAGTATCTTTTCTGACCACAACGCTATGAGACTAGATATCAATTACAGGGAAAAAAACTGTAAAAAATACAAACACATGGAGGCTAAACAATACACTACTAAATAACCAAGAGATCACTGAAGAAATCAAGGAGGAAATCAAAAAATACCTAGAAACAAATGAAAATGAGAACAGAACAACCCAAAACCTATGGGATGCAGCAAAAGCAGTTCTAGGAGGGAACTTTATAGCAATATAATCCTACCTCAAGAAACAAGAAAAATCTCAAATAAATAACCTAACCTTACACCTAAAGCAATTAGAGAAAGAAGAACAAAAAACCCCCAAAGTTAGCAGAAGGAAGGAAATCATAAAGATCAGATCAGAAATAAATGAAAAGGGACTTTCCTGGTGCTTCAGTGGTTAAGAATCTGCTTGCTAATGCAGGGGACATGGGTTCAATCCCTGGTCCAGGAAGATCCCACATGCCACGGAGCAACTAAACCTGTGTGCCACAACTACTAAGCCTATGATCTAGAGCCTCTGAGCCACAACTACTGAGCCCAAGTGCCACAACTACCGAAGCCTGAGCGCCTAGAGCCTGTGCTCCGCAACAAGAGAAGCCACCGCAATGAGAAGCCCGCGTACCACAACAAAGAGTACCCCCTGCTCACCACAACTAGAGAAAGCCCGCATGCAGCAACAAAGACCCCACACAGCCAAAAATAATAAAAAAATAAGTAAATAAATTTATTATTTTTTTAAAAAAGGAATAAATGCAAAAGAAATGAAGGAAATAATAGCAAAGATCAATAAAACTAAAAGCTGGTTCTTTGAGAAGATAAACAAAACTGATAAACCATTAGCCAGACCCATCAAGAAAAAAAGGGAGAAGACTCAGATCAATAGAATTAGCAATGATAAAGGAGAAGCTACGACAGACACTGAATAAATACAAAGGATCATGAGAGATTACTACAAGCAACTATATGCCAATAAAATGGAAAACCTGGAAGAAATGGACAAATTCCTAGAAAAGCACAACCTTCCGAGACTTAACCCAGAAGAAATAGAAAATATAAACAGACCAATCACAAGCACTGTAATTGAAACTCTGATTAAAAATCTTCCAACAAACAAAAGCCCAGGACCAGATGGCTTCACAGGCAAATTTTATCAAACATTTAGAGAAGAGCTAACACCTATCCTTCTCAAACTCTTCCAAAATAGAGCAGAGGGAGGAACACTCCCAAACTCATTCTATAAGGCCACCATCATCCTGATACCAAAACCAGACAAAGATATCACAAAAAAAGAAAACTACAGGCCAACATCACTGATGAACATAGATGCAAAAATCCTCAACAAAATACTAGCAAACAGAATCCAACAGCACATTAAAAGGATCACACACCATGATCAAGTGGGGTTTCTCCCAGGAATGCAAGGATTCTTCAATATACACAAATCAATCAATGTGATACACCATCTTAACAAAATGATGAAAACCATATGATGATCTCAATGGATGCAGAAAAAGCTTTTGACAAAATTCAACACCCATTTATGATAAAAACTCTCCAGAAAGTAGGCATAGAGGGAACCTACCTCAACATAATAAAGGCCATATATGACAAACCCACAGCCAACATCATTCTCAATTGTGAGAAACTGAAACTACTTCCTCTAAGATGAGGAATAAGATAAGGTTGCCCATTCTCACCACTTTATTCAACATAGTTTTGGAAGTTTTAGCCACAGCAATCAGAGAAGAAAAAGAAATAAAAGGAATCCAGGGCTTCCCTGGTGGCGCAATGGTTGAGAGTCTGCCTGCCGATGCAGGGGACACAGGTTCATGCTCTGGTCCGGGAAGATCCCACATGCCGTGGAGCGGCTGGGCCTGTGAGCCACGGCCACTGAGCCTGAGTGTCCAGAGCCTGTGCTCCGCAACAGGAGAGGCCACAACAGTGACAGGCCCACGTAGCACAAAAAAAAAAAAGGAATCCAAATTGTAAAAGAGATAGTAAAACTGTCACTGTTTGCAGATGACATGATATTACACATAGGCAATCCTAAAGATGCTACCAGAAAACTACTAGAGCTAATCAATGAATTTGGTAGAGTAGCAGGATACAAAATTAATGCACAGAAATCTCTTGCATTCCTATACACTAATGATGAAAAATCTGAAAGAGAAATTAAGGAAACACTTCCATTTACCACTGCAACAAAAAGAATAAAATACCTAGGAATAAACCTACCTAAGGAGACAAAAGACCTGTATGCAGAAAACTATAAGACACTGATGAAAGAAATTAAAGATGATATAAACAGATGGAGAGATATACCATGTTCTTGGATAGGAAGAATCAACATTGTGAAAATGACTATACTCCCCAAAGCAATCTACAGATTCAGTGCAATCCCTATCAAACTACCAATGGCATTTTTTACAGAACTAGAACAAAAAATTGCACAATTTGTATGGAAACACAAAAGACCCTGAATAGCCAAAGCAATCTTGAGAAAGAAAAACAGAGCTGGTGAAATCAGACTCCCAGACTTCAGACTATACTACAAAGCTACAGTAATCAAGTCAGTATGGTACTGGCACAAAAACAGAAATATAGTCCAATGTAACAGGATAGAAAGCCCAGAGATAAACGCATGCATATATGGTCACCTTAGCTTTGATAAAGGAGCCAAGAGTATATAATGGAGGAAAGACTTCCTCTTCAATAAATGGTGCTGGAAAAACTGGACAGCTACATTTAAAAGAATGAAATTAGAACACTTCCTAACACCATACACAAAAATAAACTCAAAATGGATTAAAGACCCAAATGTAAGGCCAGACACTATAAAACTCTTAGAGGAAAACTTTGTTTCCTTAGAGGAAAACAAAGACCACCTCCTAGAGACACGGAAATGAAAACAAAAATAAACAAATGGGACCTAATGAAACTTAAAAGCTTTTGCACAGCAAAGGAAACCATAAACAAGATGAAAGGCAACCCTCAGAATGGGAGAAAATATTTGCAAACAAAGCAACTGACAAAGGATTAATCTCCAAAATATACGAGCAGCTCATGCAGCTCAATATCAAAGAAAGAAACAACCCAATCCAAAAATGGGTAGACGACCTAAATAGACATTTCTCCAAAGAAGATATGCAGGTTGCCAACAAACACATGAAAAGATGCTCAACATCACTAATTATTAGAGAAATGCAAATCAAAACTACAATGAGGTATCACCTCACTCCAGTCAGAATGACCATCATCAAAAAATCTACAAACAATAAATGCTGGAGAGGGTGTAGAGAAAAGGGAACCCTCTTGCACTGTTGGTGGGAATGCAAATTGAAAGAGCCACTATGGAGAACAGTATGGAGGTTCCTTAAAAAACTAAAAATAGAACTACCATATGACCCAGCAATCCCACTACTGGGCATATACCCTGAGAAAACCATAATTCAAAAAGAGTCATGTAGGGCTTCCCTGGTGGCGCAGTGGTTGAGAGTCCGCCTGCCGATGCAGGGGACTCGGGTTCGTGCCCTGGTCTGGGAGGATCCCACATGCCGCGGAGCGGCCAGGCCCGTGAGCCATGGCCTCTGAGCCTGTGCGTCCGGAGCCTGTGCTCCACAATGGAAGGGGCCACAATGGTGAGAGGCCCGTGTACCTCAAAAAAAAAAAAAAAAAAGTCATGTACCACAATGTTCACTGCAGCACTATTTACAATAGCCAGAACATGGAAGCAACCTAAGTGTCCATCGACAGATGAATGGATAAAGAAGATGTGGCACATATATACAATGGAATATTACTCAGCCATAAAAAGAAACAAAATTGAGTTATTTGTAGTGAGGTGGATGGACCTAGAGTCAGTCATACAGAGTGAAGTAAGTCAGAAAGAGAAAAACAAATACCGTATGCTAACACATATATATGGAATCTAAAAAAAAAGGTTCTGATGAACCTAGGGGCGGGACAGAAATAAAGACACAGATGTAGAGAATGGACTTGAGGACACAGGGAGGGGGAAGGGTAAGCTGGGGCGAAGTGAGAGAGTAACATTGACATATATACCCTACCAAATGTAAAACAGATAGCTAGTGGGAAGCAGCTGCATAGCACAGGGAGATCAGCTCGGTGCTTTGCGACCACCTAGAGGAGCTGGGTAAGGAGTGTGGGAGGGAGACGCAAGAGGGAGGGGATATGGGGATATATGTATATGTATAGCTGATTCACTTTGTTATAAAGCAGAAACTAACACAATATTGTAAAGCAATTATACTCCAATAAAGATGTTAAAGGAAAAAAGAAAAAAAATAATGGGAACTATATTCAATATCTTATAATAACCTATAATGGAAAATAATCTGAAAAAGAATATATATATATATATATATATATATATATATATCACTGAATAACTTTGCTGTACACCAGAAACTAACACATCATTGTAAATCAACTATACTTCAAATAAAATTATCTTTGTACTTTAAAAAAAAGAAACGCTCCTAGTGACATTGAAACAACCCAATGTCCATCAATAATAGATCATGAATTGGGTATATTGATGTAATGGAATAATATGGCATCGGTGGAAGTAAACTCTCAGAGACAACAACACGGATAAATACCACAAACATAATGCTGAGCTTTTAAAAGAAATAAGACACAAAAGAATGCATACACTATTATTCAACTCATATAAAATTTAGAAACAGGAAAAGCTAAGCTATACTGTTCAAAGGATGTATTTGTTTTTAAGGACTTGTATGTGCTGTATCTTACCATTTAAAACAAAAGAATGAGAAAGAGCTATTCAACAAAAACTTTTCTTAAGCATGATTATGGTTGGCCACATCCTGTGCCATCCCTGGATGGACCGTGCTCAGAAGTCACTTTCTTACAAGGCCTTTGGGACCGCTCAGACTACACTAGCCCAACCTCATCACCTTCATTTCTTCATAGCACTTCTCACCGCACAAGAACATCGTGATCATTCACGTTTTACTTCATGGAGGAAAAAAGGAGAATGGGAACTGAAGAAATGGATACAGAGAAGATAAACAACTACTTCCATAATTTGTTTTTTTCCGAGGGAGAATAGAAATGTGGCAGGAGACGGACAAGAAGCCAAGGGAGATCCCTTCTCCTCTTCTTTCTTTAAGATGGTACATATCAATACATATGACGATGGATCTGTGCAATGAAGGGGATCATCCAGAAGGAAACGGGAAACGTGATGATGCAGAAGGAAGAGAGGATAACTAGACAGGCTAAGTGCTAGAGAAGGGGATGGGAGTTGGATTCAGAGTGTGAGCACAAGGCTGGGCCTTGCCAAGGAGCAAGGACCACAGTGGGAGGGGCAGTAGGGGATGATTGCTGGGAGGTCTGTAGACCTGGTAGTGGAAGGAAGAGGAAGTTCTCTTCCAGTAGTTTCTATTTTCTCCATGAGAGTGAGGATGAGGGAGGAGATGTGAGAGACTGGAGGAGAAAGGTAGTGAAATAGCCCTCTGGGAGAATGGGACCTGAGAAATTGATGAGAGAAATGCAGTAGAAAGCCTGTGTGTGCCTGGGAGCCTTCTTAAAAACGATGGTCCTCAACTTAAAGTGAGGTTAGTCAACATCTTTGAGCGATTTTCTCCAGCCTTATTCAGCTACTTGGTACAGATAAAGAGTAGGAGGAGAGGTGGAATTTTGTCAGTTGAATCTAACAGAGGGAGAGAGGGCAAGGGCCTGGTTGACTCGGCAACCAGGGGCTCTAGGCTGGGCAAGGAAGGACATGCAGACGGTAGCACGCTTCATGTTCACTATCACCACCATCTTCGACTGCCAGAGCAGTTGTTACTTTCATTTGTGTTTTAAAGCTATGGCAATAGAATTTACTGCAAGACAGAGTTATCTGCTTTTAAAACTTATTTTTTAATATCTATAAAGATATGAAAGTCCTTGGGAAAACTGGGCTTTTTGAATCTGTCATGACAGGCTCCGGTTTTTTGACAGAATCCTGATAAGACACAGGAAAGCCTGGGAACCACTATCTCCTGCAATCTTCACCCAAGTAAGGGTCCATTTCACAGGAACCACGTGCCCTGCTGATTAACAGCTCGGGCCACAGCAAGAGGTGGATCTGGCCTCCAACCCCCTCTCCATCACCAGCTGACTCTGGCCAGGTTTCTTTTCCTTTTTTCACTCTAGTCTTCTCAGTCATATAATAGGGATAACAGTAGTGTCTACCTCCTAGAATTGCTATGAGGATTAAGTGAGAATATCCATGTAAAGTGCTCAGCAAGGTGCTGGCACATACTAAACATTCAGTAAAAGATAATTATAGTCTCTTAGAGTAACTTCTCAATAAACGTTGACTGTTTGGGGCTGGTGGTGGTGGTGCTATTGCTGTTAACTTATTTAACCCCAAATAATGGGTTAAATGCTTGAATACCTGGGTGACAAGGAGGCCTCAATCTCACTGGCATTCTATTCTATAACTGGACAACCTTAATTTGATTCAAGACAGGAAGCATTTACGTTCTCTCAGCTTATATATATTATTTCACTTAACTGACACAACAACAGGATTCAAAACCAGATCTTTCTGCTGCCAAAAGCTATACTTTTGGCCCAATGAAACACTTCTTTCTGATAGTCTGTTCTAACTCTAATATGTTCTGATTCTGATTTGTTCTAATTCTGCTCACAGGAAGGACACCGAGGAAGTCAACTGCTCTTCTATGTGACAGTTACTTCCAAATTGAGCTCCAAATTCTGCAGAGCTGTTGATCACACCGAGAGGCTGTTGGGGAACTCAGCCTCCTGATCCACTGAGTCCCTCTCAGAGCCTCTACTTACTGCTGGAAACCTCTTCCCAAGGGAGGTCTCTCATCTAAAGTCATTTCCATGAAGTCCAGAGAATCTTCCTCAGGGGAAGCAACTTCTCCATCCAGTGAAACAAGAGGCTGCTGATCCCATATTCCCAGTATAAGAGCCCCATACATGACCCTGTGCCTTACGTGCATGTGCCATCATTCCGTCGTTCAACCAGCCAGCTTTAGGGGCATGCTTGCCAAGCTACACAGGCACTAAGGGGAGTGCAAAGGAAATGTGAGGTCTGGACCTTAAGGACCTAAGGACACACGATAAAGACACTCAGTAGCTTACGTGACCTCAGACAAATCACTTCACCATTCTAACCTTCAGTTTCCTCAGTGTGAAACAGGGATAGTAATAACTCCTAATGCAAGAGTTATTGTGAGAATTTAGTGAGACAATGCTAGCTGTTATTATAGAAGATACTCACACACAGACACCCTTCTTCCTTGTTTTCAGAACCCCAATTTTGTTCACGAAATCACTGTGCCTGCCCCAGACTCTGAATTAAAATTGATATGATATGGTCACAATAATCCTATTCCTCTGTTAGATACTGACTTTCCCACCTTCTGTTGTGCCTCGGAATGTCTATTTGACCTTGTTCTGGCCTATGAAAGTTAAGAGAAGTCATCTGAGAGGCTTCCGGAAATTTTTTTGCTTTCCTATAAAGGAGGCAGGCATGAGATAATACACATAAGTGTCCCCAACCTGCATGCACATGCACGCACATGTGCATACACACACACACACACACACACACACACACACATTTTCTTTCATCTTTCTTCCTTGAATTCAGATGCAATGCTTGGAGCTGTGGTAGCTATTTTGTGACCATGAAGTGGTAAACATGAAGGCAATAGTCAAAAGCTAAGGACAGAGAAGCTGAAATGAAGAATGACCCTAGATCCTTGATGAGACCCTAGAGCTGATGAACCAACCTCTGAATGTCTTCCTTCAGAGTTCTTAAGTGAGATAATAAATGCTTGAGTATTTAAGCCACTATTAATCAGTTGTCACTCACAGCCTAAAGCATCCCTAATTGATTCAATGATATTGTCTATTATCATTTACTCCAAGCTCCCATCACTGTTCCTTCTTTGACTTGGAGCAGGGAGCCAAGTACTTTGGCTATGAGAGGCAGTACTTTGGACCAGGTCATCCGCAGTAAAGTTGAGCCCCTCTATTATTTTGCATAAAGTCCTCCTCTACAAAGGATCCCAGCACAATCAGCAAATGAGCAGCCCTTAGCCCCATATGGCTCAAAAATGCTTCGCAGAGATTCCTCCCATATGACACCATATATATATATATATATATATATATATATATATATTTTTTTTTTTTTTCAGTATGCAGGCCTTTCACTGCTGTGGCCTCTCCCGTTGTGGAGCACAGGCTCCACACGCGCAGGCTCAGCGGCCATGGCTCACGGGCCCAGCCGCTCCGTGGCATGTGGGATCTTCCCGGACCGGGGCATGAACCCGTGTGCCCTGCATCGGCAGGCAGACTCTCAACCACTGCGCCACCAGGGAAGCCCGACACCATATTTGCACCCCCCCCCCCCGCCTTGACCAATCCCATGCTTCATGTGTCTCACATGTTATATTAACACTATTCTGGGTCATGTCCTGGGTATTCCTTTGCTCCAATGGAAAAACTTCTGAGAACCAGGTTTCACAATTGCCATAAGGGCAGAGAGATCTGAACATGAGATCAAATGCATAGAAACTTAACACAGTACTTACTTAGCACAGTGGCCGGTACCTAGTCATCTCTCAACGAAAGGCCACTGTTATTACCATCATCATGACCATTATCACTATATAACACAGTCGCTGTCACTTCTAAATTCAGCTCTTCCACAAAGGGATAGACGAGCCCTATACTTCTGAGTCCACCCACCCTCTGTGACTTAGAGATCAGGATTCCTTCTGACATGGTATGTTCCTAGTGCTGGGGGGAATACCAGGTGCTGGTAAGTGAGCAAGTGACTGATAGGTTACATGAAGAAAGAGGCAGGACTTAGACTGACCATTCAGGAAATGGCCCCATTCAGGGCCATGGTAAAGAATCACACCCTATCTTCCCAACCTGGACTGAAAGTCAGGATGAATTTTATATTATTCATAAATACCCAACAAGTATTTATTGAGGTACATGGCAAGTGCTCAAAATTGTACTATAAAATTCCCCTGGAAAACAAGGGAGACAGTAAGATATATACTGCAGAGGGGATTTATGGCTTGATTAAAGGCATTCATTCCAGGAAAACATCCTCAGGTTTCAGCCATTCACTTTCCGGGAATTCTTTTTTTTGTTTATTGGGGTTTTTAAAATTTATTTTTGGCTGTGTTGGGTCTTTGTTGCTGGGCGCGGGCTCTCTCTACTTGCAGAGAGCAGGGGCTACTCTTCGTTGCAGTGTGCGGGCTTCTCATTACGGTGGCTTCTCTTGTTGCAGAGCACAGGCTCTAGGCGTGTGGGCTTCAGTAGTTGTGGCACGCAGGCTCAGTAGTTGTGGCTCGCAGGCTCTAGAGCACAAGGTCAGTAGTTGTGGCACATGGGCTTTGTTGCTCCGCGGCACGTGAGATCTTCCCGGACCAGGGCTCGAACCCGTGTGCCCTGCATTGGCAGGCAGATTCTTAACCACTGCACCACCAGGGAAGTCCCACTTTTCCAGAATTCTAACTGAGGTACCAAGCTGGAAGATCCCCAAAGTTACACACCAAGTTTCCCAAAGAGCTCTCCTCTGAAATGTACACTGCAGCTCTACAAACAAGCCAATCCAAGGCAACTAAATGATGATGTGGTGGGACTCCCCTTTATTTGGTGCCAAAACAATAAGCAATCTCCTCATGCCCTGGGTCGCCACCCAGCCCCAGTGGGGAAATACTCGAGTGAGTGGTGTTAGTGCAAAGGGGGCAGGACTGTAGCCAGGACACCTGTAATCTCCATCTGCAAACCACCCTCCCCACCACCATTAAATCACTGCACAACTACAGGCAGATCACCAAGCCTCCCTGGATCCCCATCTCCCAATGTGTCAAGTGATGGGGCTGAACTCCATGACTCCTGTGATGGCTAATTTCATGTGTCAACATGGCTGGGCCATGGTGCCCAACATTATTCTGGATGTTTCTGTGAGGGTGTTTTGGGATGAGATTGACATTGACTCTGTGGACTTTGAGTAAAGCAGATTGCCCTCTGTAATGTAGTTGGGAGGGTGGGGCTCATCCAATCATCTGAAGGCCTGAATGAAACAAAGATTGACTTCCCCTGAACAAGAGGGAATTCTGACAGCAAATGGCCTTAGGACTCGAACTCATCTCGTCCCTGGGTCTCCAGCCTCCCAGCTTACCCTGCAGATTTATTTTAGATTCTTTCCAAGCCTCCATAATTGTAAGAGCCAATTCCTTTTTTTTAAAAAAAAGTATACATGTATATACGTGTGTGTATATATTATATATACGTATATGTGTGTATGTGTATACATCCTGTTGGTTCTGTTTCTCTACAGAACCCTGACTAATACACCCCCCAAAACTCTTTTCCAGTTTTAAGATGCTGGGAGTCTGACTAGTAGCAGAGGAGAAAGTTGGGGCCAATTTCTCAGGCCGCAGCTCCCCAGGGCAGGGATGTCAAAATGATCAGGACGATGTCCTCTTTCAGAAGGACTTATGCAATGAGCCTCCTTGGCACAGCAGTAAATACCAGTAGTTCCAGAACTGGGACACCACGTACTGTGGGGCTACGGAGAGAGATAAACTGATATGAATGCAGCCAAAAGGAATCCAACATAGGAGGTTATGAAGGCAGCTTCACGGCCCACCAGTTTTGCCATCTTCTGTCAGGACCTCCCCAGATACTTGCCGCATTATGACGCTGTTATCCCAGAGGCAGGAAGCAGGTTTTTTACTGTGATTGATGAGGTGTTGCTATAGAGCAGAGCGTCTGCTGCAGAGGAGACAAGGAGATTGTCTCTGCAAGACAGAATTTGAGAGAAGGAGGAGAAGGGAGAGTGGGAGCAGGCTGATAGTGAAATCCATCTGAGAACCACTGCATCAGAAGTGCCTGCCCCACACCAGCTGTTGTCTGGATGCTCCAGGACCGTTTCAGGGCTCTCCTTTAACAACTCCCGGCAGATACCAGCCACGGCTTTCGGAACTAGAGAGGCCACAGATGGGAGATGGCAGCTCATTCTCAAGCCCCACTGCTGTCTCTTCTTCCTCCTTAAGTCCTGTGTGTCACGTGCTCCAGCCATGGCCCTCTTCTCTTCCTTTCTACACCCTTCCAGGTTGCCCCGTCCATGCCCAAAGCTTCACCCCCGTGTGGGTGAACCCCAAATCTAGACATCCAGCTCTCCTGTCCTCTTCTGCTCCTGACCAGAGCTGCCCGAGAATGGAAGCTTCATGAGAGCAAATAGATAAGATAGAGCATCTAGCTTAATGAAGCAATCAGAAATATGAACAACAGGGACTTCCCTGGCGCTTCAGTGGTTAAGACTCCACGCTTGCAGTACAGGGGGCGCAGTTTCGATCCCTGGTCGGGGAACTAAGATCCCACATGCCTCACGGCCAAAAAGAAATGTGGACAATGATTTACATATAAGAACCATCATGTTAATGTTATTTATAACTAGAAAAAAAATTGGAAGCAACTTAATGTCCAACATTAAGGAAATAGCTGAGTAATACATGTCTCTTCGATACAATGGAATATTAAGCAGGCATTAAAAATAATGTTCACAAAGGGGTCCTAAAAGTTACGAGGAAATGTGGTGACATGTTATGCAAAAAATACATGGGAAAGGAACATCTCTTCAATGAACAATGTAAGGAAAACTGGACATCTACGTGCAAAAGGATGAAACTAGACCACTATTGTATACCACACACACAAATCAACTCAAAATAAATTAAAGACTTGAATGTAAGACCCGAAGCCATAAAATTCACAGAAGAAAACATAAGTGGTAAGCTTGATGTCAATTTTGGTGATGATTTTTTGGATTTGATACCGAAAGCCCAGGCAACAGAAGCAAAAATAAACAAGTAGGACTACATTAAACTAACAAGCTTCTGCACAGCAAAGGAAGCCATTACCAAAATGAAAAGGTAGCCTATCAAATGGGAGAAAATATTTGCAAATCATACATCTGATAAGGGGTTAATATCCAAAATATATAAAGAACTCACACAACTCAATAGCAAAACCAAACAATCCCATTAAAAATGGGCAGAGAATAGACATTTTCCAAAGACATTCAGATGGCCACGTCACTAATCATCAGGGAAACGCAAATCAAAACAAGGAGATCACCCCACATCTACTGGAATGGCTATTATCAAAAAGGCAAGAAGTAACAAGTGTTGGTGAGGATTTGGAGAAAAGGGAACCCTTGTGCACTGTTGGTGGGAATGTAAATTGGTACAGCCACTGTGGAAAACACTATGCAGATCCCTCAAAAAACTAAAAATAGAACTACTATAATGTTATATGTCAGCAATTCCACTTCTGAGTACTTAACCAAGAGAAACAAAGACACTAACTCGAAAAGATATAAGCACCCCCATGTTCACTGCAGCATCATTTACAAAACCAAGACGTGGAAGCCACCAAGTTGTTCATCACTGGATGAACAGATAAAGAAAATGTGCCATATGTTTACAACGGAATATTATTCAGCCATAAAAAGAAGGAAATTTTGCCATTTGTGACAACACGGATAAAACTTGAGGGCATTGTGCTAAGTGAAATAAGTCAGACAGAGAAAGACAAATACCATAGGATCTTACTTACATGTGAAATTGAAAAAAAAAAACAACGACTGAACTCATAGATACAGAGAACAGATTGGTGGTTGCCAGAGGTTAGGAGCAAAATGGAGGAAGGGGGTCGAAAAGTACAAACTTCCAGTTATAACATAAACGTCACGGGGATGTAATGTGCAGTGCCGCGACTATAGTTAGTAATACTGTGTTGCATATTTGAAAGCTGCTAAGGGAGCAGACCTTAAAAGTTCTCACCACAAGAAAAAAATGTGTAACTATGTATGGTGATGGATGTTAACTAGACTTACTGTGTTCATTTCGCAATACATACAAATGTCAAATCATCCTACTGCACACCTGAAACTACATACTGTTATATGTCAATTATAGCTCAATTTTAAAAATAATAAAATGCAATCTAAAAAAGAAAAGATACATGTAAAATAATGAATATAGAGCACGGTCGCAAACAGATAAAGAAAAATGTCTATATCAGAACAAAGGCTGAAGAGAAATTATCAAAGTGTTAACAGGGGTTGTCTCTACATAATGGAATTACGTAACTTTTCAGTAACTTTTCTATAGTTTTCTACAATGGGTCAATATTAATTTGTTGATCAAGAAAAAGGAAATGCAGGGACTTCCCTGGTGGTCCAGTGGTTAAGACTATGAGTTTCCACTGCAGGGGCCATGGGTTTGATCCCTGGTCAGGGAACTAAGATCCCACACGCCGCATGGCACGGTCAGAAAAAAAAAAAAAGAAGAAGAAAAAGGAAATACCGCAAAATGCTGGAGTAAAAATGAAAATTAGGTAACTGGTGCCACATTTTGTTTTTTAATTCAGAGCCCTTTTGGTTGATTCTGAGGCTAAAGAAGCCCTACCTTCTGCCCAATCGCTTTACCTTCCACTTTCCTCCTTCCTCTCAGGTGAAGTTTGAAAGGAAGATTCTGCTATCTCCTGGCCCCAGGCCTGTAGTCCCTTCCTTTCCCCTCATGGTTCCAGTCCCTTTCTCTCACTCCAACCTCACGCCCACCTTCTCAGAGACTCCTTAGCATGGATTCATTACACCTGACCCATGGGTGATAATTCTTCTAAGGAGATACTCTCTCAGGTAGGTGTGTCTCTGAAAGGATGTGACAAAATGATTCATATCCAGTGAATAGGATGTGTGGCGTGTGTTGTGATCATACACCACCTGAAGACTTTGGGAGGACAACCAATGACTTACCAAGACTCATCAATTCCACCTAGACTCTGTCTGAACTCTGAGCAGTTGCTACACACTTATTTGCTAATAAGTCCAGCACCGTAGCACATCTAACACGGAGAAACAGGTATGCGCATCCTGTCACAGAATTAATACATTTTCTCACCAAATACAGAGTTGCTCTTTACTCAGTAAACAGTGTAACCCTTTTATTAATCTCAGTTTCTTCTTGCAACAACATAGTAAGTGTTAGAACAAAGCTCACATAATTAATTGAAATACCCTTGTAACTAAACTGTTATACGGCCAAGTTCAACTACTCCTCAGGCCTGCTCCGGAATTGTACATAAAACAGACTGTTGGTGTTCATCGCCTCGGTAAAAATAACATTTATAATAGTAATGGCTCATAATGTGCCAAGCACTGTGCCAAACTCATTATTTCCTTTAATCTTCACAAGGACCCACACAGAAACTGAGGCACAGAGAGGCTGAATAACTTGCCCCAAATTCCACAGCTAATAATAGTAGAGCTGGGCTTGAACCCAGGCAGTCTTTCTCAGAGCGCCCTGTGTACTCCCTTCCCCTTCCATACGGTTCTATCCCATCGCTCCAGCTGTGTCTCCAAAGGAGAAATGGTTCTTAACACCCTCTGACAAATCGCACTCTTGAACTTCTGCTCTTGGCATCCTGAGATTCTCCCTGTTTTGTGACGCAAAAGAAATTGCTCTAAAACCTTAAACCTCCATGTCTCCAACCCCGGTATTTTTATTTTTTCAACTTAAGTATCTGTCTCATTTTCTAATGTGATTCTTGTGCATTAGTTTTTGCTTTTTCAGAAAATTTTTAAAGTGCCACATCCCCTCTCTTAAAATGTTTTTAAATTTTAAAAAGCCTACCTAGAGGAAGCACAGTGGAATCGTTCCAGGAGCTGGGTAGATGGTAAGTAAATATTTTAATAAAGGGAAAAGTTTGAATGAAACCGAGAGTATGCACGCCTGACGGTGGAATTTGGTTTGTTGGCGACAGTCTGCTAAAGAAGATATTTTTGAGTTACCTTCCAGGGGAAGCAAAACAAATCAAAACAGAGACTAGTTTTCTTGCTGCTTTTCCAGGCTTGGGAAACGGCAACCCACTAAAATTTCTACCTAATGATTTGACCTGCCAGGAATTTGCTCTGTCTGCTTTCAAAGGGTTGCCCTCCTGAGTCTGGCTGTGGTAAAGGTGGCAAGCATCAAGAAGTGACTCTGAAAAAAGAAGAATGAGACAGGAAAAGGAGAGGAAAAGAGCAGCAGTAGGTAATGTAATTGCTAAATTTCAGCCACAATAGTAAGATGCCAAGAGCTATTGTCCAATTGATAAAATATCGACAAATCAAAAAATAAAGGTATAACATTTAGGTTTATAGTTGTAACTATACCATTAATTTGTAAAAATTAACATTTGAAGATAGGGTAATGTGCCCCTCTAGGAAGTGGGGTGGTAAGGTCGGGGAGAGCAAAAAGCTTTTTAATTTTACATATACCCTTCTATACTATTTGAAATCTTAAATAGGGAATAGGTATTATTGCTATAATAGAAAAATAAAAGGACCAAAAATTATAAAAATGTGTGTATACATATGTCTGTCTACATACGTGTATACATGTGCATGTACATACACATGTGTACATGGAAACACGCATATCATGAATACATACACATCCATCCTTTCAAATATTCTTTTTCCCTTAAGGGTGTTTGTAAAGCTCATATGGGTACCTATTTTCAGACAGCCAATGCCGTCTTTTCATCAAGATCTGTATGCTTTCACACACAGAAAAAGAGTGACTCAGAGCTTCTAGTCAAAGATCCTTCTACTTAGATGAAGAAAGAAAAACACCCTTTCCACTAACGTTTATGGAGCAGCTACAATTACCAGAAGACGAGGTGCTAGGCCTCGAGAGGCAGGGATGAATAACTCCAAAGGTTTCTGATTAAGAAGAAGGTCAAAAATGCAAATGGCTAACTATGATGACAACAAGAATGCAGTAAGTGGCAAAACTGAAGCAAAGGGCAATTACTCAAGACGATGCCGGAAGAAGCACCAATCACAGGTGTGAGCTCTTCCTTGGCGGGGAGGTGTCCAGAAGTTACTTCCTCTTGTCCAGAGGTTTGGGACCCGAAAGACACCCACCTCACTTCTCCCCATTCATCATCCTGCTCCAGCCAGATCAAGGTAAAGCCGAGCCCAGGGATCCAGACACAAAGAGAAATCCTTTCCCTGCCTTTGCTTCACTAGAGCCAGGTTATTTTAGGAGCCAGGGAACTAGAGGACATTCTTAGTCTTCCTAGAGCCTAGATCCCTGGAAATCTGGGCCAATGAGCGAGTTCTATTCTTTCTCAGGAACTGAGGGTTTCTAAAAACAAGATGCATACAGACGGCCCCATGCATACGAAAAGTTGTGGAAACCTCCCTGGTAACCAGTGACACGGCAACCTGGTGCTTCCATTTCTACTCATCAGACTGACAAAATTTCTAAAGACTAAGCAAATTTATGTTGTTGAGGATGCAAAATAAAGGACACACCCATTCGCTGCTGGTTGTAGTAGAAACTGGCTTAACCTCTGGGAGGACGAGTGGAAGCATCTACACAAAGTTCACATGTAAACCCACAAGGACATCCTTGCACAAGGATATATGGACAAAATGCTCACGTAGATGCTTATAATAGCAGAAAACTGTAAACAACTGAGATGCCAAACAATAAAGAAATGGTTAAATCAATTGCAACCTATCCATCTTAGGGAATACCACGTGCAACAATTTAAAAGAATCAGGCAGATCTCTTTGTCTTGTCATGGGTAGAATGGTAAGTGAAGAATGTAAGTATGATAAAAGTACAGAGCGTGATCTTGTGTTTTTAAAAATCTATACGTGTTTGTGTAAATGCAAATGTCCAAGAGAGTAGTTGCCTGTCCCTTGTTATCTAAAATTTTACAACATGTATTCATATTTCACTTACTGCATTTTTCAAAGTGAGAGAAAAATAAGAGTATTTTAAAATATGACAAGAGAAAGTGGAAAGCATTTTTAAGCCACAGGAGACAAGCAGGCTGCCCAGAACTCCAACTGGTGAATTCGTCTCAGTCCAGGTGCTGGTCTTCAGCCTGACAGGCTAAGAGACTTTATTATATCAGACCTGAGAGTGGTTTAGTCTCCCAGCAGCAAATTCAAGCTAGCTTAGCTTGCAAGAGACTGATAGAGAAATATCGACTTGTCATTTACAGCTGAGGTGTCTCAACCTCAGCATTGTTGACTTTTGGGGGCTGGATAACTGTTGTGTGTGTGGGGGGCATTGTGTGACGTTTAGCAGCATCCCTGGTCTCTACTCTCCAGATGCCAGGATCACACTCCTTCCCCAGTTGTGACGACTAAAAATGTCTCTAGATGGTGCCAAATGTCCCCTGTGGGGATGTTGCCAGAATTGTCCCTAGCTGAGAACCACTGATTTACAGTGAGAAATATAACTGCCAAGAAAGCCAGATGCTGCACTGCAGGAAAATGACATGGGCAACCAATTACAAAGAAAGGTTGCTAGGAGAGCAGGAAGTCAGAACAAAGGCAGTTTTTTAAAAAAATATATGATTTAAATAGTTGATGACTCTAGCCTGGGATAGCCTGAGGCACCCCTCCCCACTCCCAACACACACACACACACACACACACACACACACTCCAGGGAAACCTCTGTCCCTGTACAGTACCTTGGTTGGGCACTTTTGATCAGCACTTTTTCCCCCCAGTGAAATCAATGTGATCAATTTTGCTAATGCTCCTTAAACATGCTGATGACCTTGAACAGCAGAGAAGTATAAACCCACAGAAGCAGGTGACATCTGAGGGCAGCAGAGCCCCAAATGCCCCAACACAAACACATCATTTCTCTGAAATTGTGTTTCACCTTAAAACTCGATGTGATTTTGCCTTCTGCTCTGTATTACATGTATATATTTATTTTAACAAAAAGCAAATACGTTTCCCAAACCCTAAATAGTAAACTTTGGGAAGGTACACAAGTTTACCTTGTGGCTTCGTGCACTCCCAGGCACCTGCCAAGGTATAAAGAATACACAACTTCCTGCTCTTCCCTCATCTCATCCATGGAGCTTGAAGTTACTTGGGGAGTCTTCTTTCTCTAGGGTGCCTTGCGCATCTATCTGACCTCCGTGAGTGTACTGTTAACACTCCCAAGTCCAAGGAAAGCCCTTTCATGGCTGCCTGTAATGAGTAGCTCACAGCTCCTGCCCCAGACGAGCTCCAGTAGCAACACAGACAAGAAAATGACATGCTAGGCCTTCTCTGTCTCCAGTAGAATTCTAGTTAAGACAAATACTCTACAATTTCATTCATACGTGTATTTAAAATTTTTTTTAATAAAAAAAGTGTTTTAACAAGCTAAATGAACAAACCAAACCATGCAAAACTGAACACGAAGATACAGAGAACAGAGTAGTGGTTACCAGAGGGGAAGGGAGATGGCGGGAGAGCAAAATGGTTAAAGGGGGTCAACTGTATGGTGACAGATAGAAATTAAACCTTTGATGGTGAGCACGCTGTAGTGTATACAGAAGTTGAAATATAATATAATATTGTATACATTAAACCTATATAATGTTGTAAACCAATTTTTAAAAAGACAACAAATGGCTCATTTCAAGCAATATTGCCTCTTGAGATTTTTTTTTCTTAAGAAATTTCTCTTAGCAAGAAAGAAAAGAAATTGGGGGTTGGGGACATGGGAGGCACTATTTCTTTCTTTTTTTAAAATATTTATTTATTTAGCTGCACCGGGTTTGTGGTGGGGTTTTTTTTGGTTTTTTTGGTTTTTTGGCTGCGTTGGGTCTTCGTTGCTGCACGCAGGCTTTCTCTAGTTGCGGCGAGTGAGGGCTACTCTTCATTGTGGTGAGCGGGGCTTCTCATTGCAGTGGCTTCTCTTGTTGTGGAGCACGGACTCCAGGTGCGTGGGCTTCAGTAGTTGTGGCACAGGGACTCAGTAGTTGTGGTGCACGGGCTTAGTTGCTCCGCGGCATGTGGGATCTTCCCGGACCAGGGCTCGAACCCGTGTCCCCTGCATTGGCAGGCGGATTCTTAACCACTGCGCTACCATGGAAGTCCCTGCACCGGGTCTTAGTTGCAGCACGCAGGATCTTCATTACGGCATGCGGGATCTTTTAGTTGCGGTGTGCGGGATCTAGTTCCCTGACCCGGGATCAAACCTGGGCCCCCTGCATTGGGAGCGCAGGGTCTTAACCACTGGATCACCAGGGAAGTCCCGGGAGGCTCTATTTCTAAATCAGACTCCTTTGGAATTTTATTTTCTCTTATTTAAGGGATTTCATGTTTTAATGTGGTGGGGGGCGGGCCGGTTAAATATAGTATATTTCAATCAAGGCTCATTTAAAGCATGTGTCAAGACTGACTTTTGCAGGGACAGAGGACTTATGGATGAAGAAAAACCACGGCAGGGAGCTGCTCAAGAAATGTTGAGCTTCCCTTGTCTGTTCTGAAGTCACAGTGCTGGGATAGGCCTAGGATGTTCTGAGACAAACACTTCTGAGGTTGCGTCATGATTTCATTAACCTCATTTCAGTATCGTTTGGAAGCCTACATTTTTTTCTTGTTCCCACCTCGCCTCGTCCAATCCCTTCTTTATTTATGTGCCATAAATACAAAATCCGAGAAAGGACAGAACTAGACACATCACTTTCCTCTGATTCTTCCCAGAACTGGGATGGAATTTCATGTTCTGCTCTTGCCTTCCTTACCCAATTCTATATGTGATTTTCATGTACTTTCATCCTTAAATAGTTTCCTAGTAGAACAAGATTTTCTATTTTTACAATTTCCTTGAAAAATGACTAAGAGAAATGGGCCCTGCCGTGCCACACAGCATGCGGGATCTTAGTTCCCTAACCACGGATCAAACCCACGCCCCCTGCAGTGGAAGCCTGGAGTATTAACCACTGGACCACCAGGGAAGCCCCTGTTTTTCTTTCATTAACAATAATCTTTTGGTGTTCCTACTACCTGGTTTCTTGAAAAAACCAGGCTATATATCCTGGCTCCCCCTTACCTCTTTAGAGCAGTCCGTCAGAGTCATCTGAGAGGCTGTCTTCCAGGCTTAAGTCCTCAGCAAGATCGTCAAATAAAATGTAATTCTCAAATAAAAAAAAAAGAGAGAGAGAAATGGGCCCTGGATTTTTCATCTTTTCTTCCCTCCAGAGTATTTTTCAGGGACTCAAATCTCAATCTTCTTATTCATCCTTGGAGTCACGATATCTAGGGAGGAGAGACCCAAAGTGATGGCAATTTGAAGCCCTCTTGAAAGTTAGCTTTGTGGAGAGATAAACGTGATGTTGATTCCTGCAGTTTCCAGGCCCGTGGAGAAAACACTCAGCCTCACCACGGACTACTTACACAGAGAGGAGACAGGGAGGGATGAGAGGCACAGTTCTGGGAAATCAGCTTGCATGTTAAGAAAAGTGAGGCCCAGCACCAATTAGGTGGCATGTCAGAGCAGAAAAGTAACCCAGTCCACTTCAGCCCAGAAGGAGAAATCAGGCAAAAAAAGGTCACACCACCATGGGGTCAGAAACACATGAGGATTCAGGGTGTCTGTTTTGGAGACAGGCAACTTTGGGTTCGAACCCCAGCTCTGCCATTGTATTAACTACAAGTTACTTAGTCTCTCTCTGCTTCAACTTCTCATATGTGAAATGGTGATAATTGTACCGATTCATTCAATAAATGTTTATGAATGTCTGGTATATACCAGGCACTCTTCTAGATGCTGGCAGTGGGGGGTGGGCAATGGAGGGCAAAACGTTCATGGTTCACTGCTCTTGGAGAGTTTACATCCTAGGGAGGAGTGATGAGCAATACAGAAAAACAGGATGATTTCCGTAACAAATGCTATAAAGCAAACAAAGCAGGATGGTGTGATAGAAAGTGGTGGGAGAAAGAGGGCAGTGAAACATTAGAAGAAACAGCTGAGCTGATGGATGAAGCATGGAAACAAAGCAGCCACGAGGAAAGGCACATTCGGGCAGAACCTACTTCAGAGGGTATTTCATAAGGACTCCATGAGATAAAGTATGGAAAATCTTAGTGCAGCACCAGACACAACAGATGGAAATTACTCAACAAACGGAGGCAACCATTATGATTCAGAGGGCTTGGGAAAATTCCCAGAGTCAGGTTGTGAGGAAACTGGGCAAGGTAATGACAAGGACGTCAGGGAGGAAACTGAAGCCGAAGAGTTGACTGTATATCCTCAAGCATGGAGGCCAGATGGAACGAAGGAGTCGTGGGAGGGCTGCGAAGGAGACCAGGAAGAACTGGAGAGCGCATGCCCCATCTAGAAGGAGGAACTGGGGCGCACTCCACTTCCCTCAATTACCCTGATCCCTATGGCTTGTCATCCTGGTCTGCACATAGCTTTACTTTCAGCTCACCCTACCCATATACCTCCCCTCCCTATACCTGGGCTGCCTCTGATCTGTCTGGCCTGGACTCTTGGGAAGCGGGTGGGCAAACAGGTCAAAGAGCATCTGCCTAATTTTCCTGTTTTATAGATAAGGGAACAGGGGCCCGGGGAGGTGGCGAGCTCCTAGCAGGGACACAGCTCCTCTCTCAACCGTGACTGAAGATTGTGCCTCCCGCAGTCAAGAGGCAGCGTGCACAGAGCAGCAGCGGAGAGAGGGGACGCCTGCCCAGCCCACCAACCCTGGCGGTCCAGGGGGTCACTGATGCCGCAGTGGAATATCCCCTACATCCAGAGCATGAAGCTCCAGTGGACCTAGTTTAAAGAACTATCAGAAGTATTTTCTGGCAGGTCATGGGGATGGAGAGGAGGCCATGGTCTCATCACCATCAGTGGTACTGACGGAGCAGGCCACGTACACAGCAGGGCAGGACGTCGGAGAGCAGCCCTAGAAAACAGAGCTGGTCAAGTGAACAATTCAATCATCCAAAGAGTATCAATGGTACAGCCTCAAACACAGAAGTGCAGAGGGTAAGAGAAGTAGTGATATCCCCTTCCATTTGAAAATTGCTTTCACATTCCTTGTCCCAGACGGCTTGCAGAGGAGACAACCATAGCCCAAAGAGGTTAACTGAGATGTTGTGACTCCCCCATGCTGTGCTCTCATGGAAGTCAAAGCCCATGATATTTGAGTATACCTTCCATGTGTGGGGAACGCGAGGTTCCCATCTATGAAACAACGAGAGAATAGCACCACGTGCACAGGACCACCCCAGGAGGACCTGCTGGTCAGTGCTCTGGACTTCTGAACCACTTATAATTTCTGGGTGACACCATGCTCTTTTCATCTGTAGGCTTTGTAAATACTATTTCCTTTGCCTGAAATCCTGTTTCTCATGTCTCTCTACAATATGATCTTCATTCGCCTGGCTAATCCTATTTATTTTGTCCCAACATAAGTATCACCTCTTCCAGGAAGCCTTCTCTGACACCCAGGGATTGGTGCCCCATTCATGTGCCTCCCTGGCACCTGATTCCTCTTAGAGCATTCAGCAACCACACTGTCCTATAATGACTTGATTGTCTTTCCGTTGTACTACGTTAGACTACATTCCGTGATGGCAGAGGCTATGTCGTATTTGCTGTTATATCCCCTGGCCTCACCAAGCACTTGATAGGTTGTCATTTACAGAATCACAAACAAGAGCAGAGCCCTGCCCTCTCAGGGCTCACAGTGTGGAAGCTCACAGCCCAGGATGTTTATTCCACAGCAAACTCGCCCTGACAGCCCCAGGCCTCTTATGGCTCTCTCGCTCTCCCTCCTTTAGGAATTTCTACCCTCCTTCATTGTCAACAACTCCATGTCAGTCAGATGAGATCTGGATAATGCCAACCCACTCCAGAGGCAGCCAGCTCCTCTCTGCAGACTGGGCACCAGTCCATCTGATTTTCTCCCCTCTACTGGCATGAGAGATCCAAAGGCAGCCAGGAAATCAGTCTTGGGAATGTTTGGCCTTTCCAGGCCCTTGGGCCCTTGGGATTAGAGTAGAAAAATCTGATGCAGGGAGACAAGCTAACAGCCCTTTCCCCTATTGATTGGTGGGAACTCCTTGCGTTCACTTAGCTACCTGCGCCCACCTATCTCTCTCTCATTCTCCCAGTTCTTTAGCACCATTTGTAGGTCAATTTTTAATTTTTGTTGGAGACTCTACGTAGAGGCTATGGTGAACAGCTTTTGGGGTGTCTGCCCAGTTTACATGACTCCTGAAGCATACTGCTTACCAGCACACCTCATACCCTGTGCTCTCACCAGGGCTGACTGGACCAGGATTGGACACCTGAACCAGCTGGAGCCAATCACTTCTCTCACACAGGATGTGGGACTAAGAGAGTCTAGTTCAGTCTGAGTTGGTCTCTCAGATGGAGGTGATGCAAACTAAAGACCTGTATGGTGACCCACTAACCAGACTGGGAAGCATAGAAGGCTGGTCTGCAGAGAAAGAAGAAGGAACCAGAGACACCAGATTCGGACATCTGGATTGGTTTTTCTATTCCTGGTTGCACCTCCTTTCTGAGGCCCAGTCTCATTCCTTCCCATAGATACCTCTTCAACATTCAACAATTATCCATCGAGCACCTACTATGTGCTGAGCGTGAAGACCTAAGCATTTGGTCTAAGTGATGAGAGAAAAATAGACAAAATCCCTGTCCTCACAGTATATACAATCTAATTAATCAAATAATTTTAAAAAAACTAAATATGTAATCACAAACTGGTTTAACTGCTACAAAAGAAAAGTACAGGAGTTGTCTTATCGATAGACAGATGGATAGATAGATGGATAGATAGGGAAAAAAAATACAGGAAGACCTGACCTAGTCTGCAGAATCAAGGAAGGCTTCCTTGAGGGAATGATGTTGGAATGAAACAGAGAAACACCTGTAGGATGGTAAAATAATTCCTAGACCAAACCAAAGCAGTAGAAGCAGGGTTTCAGGAACGAGGTGAGCATGAGAATATAAAATTAACAGTGAACAGGGAGGACCCTGGGTGTTCCACAGACCAAGGAAGGGGAATTCAAGTCAATCTCATCTTACTCTTAAGATACCCAGGCCCATCTGATTTACTTAGTCGGACTGTACCTGCGCAGTGAGAGCTTTTAAACTCCTCAGGTGATTCTAATGTGCAGCTACAGTGGCAAACTACCAACTTCTGGACCATGGTAAGGTCAGGCTGACAGCAAAACCATGACTTTGCAGCAATCTCAATCCTCAAGTTCGGGCAACTTCTCCGGCATCATCTACCAAAGCCATTCCATTGATCAAATCATGCACACTCTGTGTCATAACTAATGAGGCCTCTGCTATAGAGCATGCTGGGAACTTAGACCTCCCCCCCCAAAAAATGGAGAGTGAGCTGAACAGTCTGAAGCATGACCTAGGCTCATTAACAAGGAAAGAAGAAGAGCTCATATACCAGGGAAAGAAAGAGAAGGAGGGAAGACAGCTGGACCAGGGTGGGACTTACAGAAGTAAGAACAATTCTCCTAAGCCACCTAGACGCAGAATATCGGGAACTTGGGAGGCAGAAAGACAAGCAAGGGCACCCCCAAAGTCTTGCATGAATGCCAGAGAAAGATGTGTGTCAATGGCTGCAGCAGTGGTGTCCTGGTCAATGCTTAACAAACACCTCAGGGGAAAGCCCTGGTTTGTAGCATTTGTCCATTTCTCTGGTGTAAATACTCCCACCATGGCTGATTTCAAGTTATCAGAAGCAGAGCTGGGAAGAAACACAGCCGGCACTCTTGAACCAGCCCCAGCTCACCCCCTGGCCAAGCAGATAACCTGAATGAGTTTTGTAGGCTGGGTCATTCAGGAATTCCAGGTACCTGGCATCGACACTTAATCTTTTTTTTTAAAATAAGTTCATTTATTTACTTATTTATTTATTTCTGGCTGCGTTGGGTCTTCTTTGCTGTACGCGGGCTTTCTCTAGTTGCAGCAAGCAGGGGCTACTCTTCGTTGCGGTGCACGGGCTTCTCATTGTGGTGGCTTCTCTTGTTGTGGAGCATGGCCTTTAGATGCGCAGGCTTCGGTAGTTGTGGCATTTGGGCTCAGCAGTTGTGGCTCACAGGCTCTAGAGCGCAGGCTCAGTAGTTGTGGTGCACGGGCTTAGTTCCTCCGTGGCATGTGGGATCTTCCCGGACCAGGGCTCAAACCCGTGTCCCCTGCATTGGCAGGCAGATTCTTAACCACTGCGCCACCAGGGAAGTCCCCACACTTAATCTTTGACATATATAATAAATAGCACTTTCTGTTAATTAACATTCTATATGTGAGAGGGGAAAAGGTCACTTGTACTCTACTCTCCCTGCCTTCCCAAGGAGCGTGAATCCCGAAGAGGATGTGTCTGTCTGGCTGGAGAAGCTGCCAAAAGTCATGAGAGGATATTTGGGTAGGGGGGAGAGATAAGATTGCTAGTATTGGGAGAGGAACGCTGGAAAAAGAACAAAGATGCTTAAAACGGGAATTCTTTTTAAGTTTTGCTTTGTAGTATGCAACATTATCTTCCAGATTTCTCCGAGAAATCTTGAGTAAAGGCTGCATTTTTTTTCACTAAAACTTTTGGAGTTCAATTTGATTTGAGGAGAGATCCTGCAAGGTGCTGAGTGTGGTCTCAAGGTGGGTATGGAGTGAGAGAAAGGGCTGCCCGAAGGGACACAGTCACATTCAGATCACATGGAAAATAACAATAATAACACAACAGTAACAGTAACAACCCCACTCGCGGAGCACCAACCACATGCCTGTGTCTGCTCCACTCACTTTATGAATATTAACCCATTTAATCTCGCAATATCCCTATGCGGTAGGAACTGATTTGAAGCCAGACAGGCTGGTTGCAGAGCCCGAGCTTGATCGTTATACTATATGACCTCTCCGTGAAGTGCATGGAATACAGTGTCTCTTTTAGTTTTTTTTATTCGTTCTATTATTTTTTTTATTGAAGTATAGTTTATTTACAAAATTATATTAGTTTCAGGTGTACAACACAGTGATTCAATATTTTTGTAGGTTATACTCCATTTAAAGTTATTATAAAATATTGGCTATATTCCAATATAGTATATTTCAATATAGAACACCTCAGAACTTTCAATATATTTGTATATTGAAATATAGAATATTGTATATTTCAATATAGAACACCTCAGAACTTTGTAGTCAAGATGCTTGATCAGATATTCCCAGGAGAACTGGAAACCTAATGTACCTTTTGGTAAGCGTTGCTTTGAAGTGAAATGAAAGCCTTACGTGGACTGTAAGGGGGAAAGGGGGTTTCAGTCATTAATCAGGGAGGTGGATATTTTCTCTCTGAGGCTCCTGAAATCACTACAGAAATGCATTGTGCACCAGCTGCATACAATTCAATTCAACAGACATTATTGAGCACCCTTTGAGGGCTACATCGATGAGGATGACAGTTTCTATGCATCTCACTCAGCCAGAGGGATGGTGCAGGGAGTGGGGTGGAAAAGCAGGTACACCCTTAACTCTGTGATGGGGAGAGTGACGTGGGTGCATGAGAGGCAAATAAGCGCAGCTCAGGACGTGGCACAGGCATCATGAGAAACTTCACGGGCTGATGAAGTCGGGGCTCGGCTTTGAGGGACTCCAGCAGACACAGACGTAGGGACAGTGAGGGTGCTCCAGGAAGAGGGGAAAACCCGAGCAAGGGCGCAGGGGTGGCACAGACCAGGGTAAAGAGTGGCACCATGAGGAAGCTTTAGGCGCAGAAATCAGATGCTATTCTCGGGAGCTCACAGTCTGCTCCACATTGTTTTATAATAATTTAACGATGAGATGAAGAGATTAAAATTATCATGAAAATCGGAAAGGTCAACAGGACTATTTTCATTCTGACAAAATAAAGAGCACCTTAAAATGGAAGGAAACATAATCAATCTCCCACTAACCTTAATTCATAATAATTAATCAATAATGAACCAGTTCGTTGAGGCTTCAAATTTTAAAGACAGAGCAGAGTTGCTCTGTGCAGGTCCATGACACCATCAGTTTCTTTTATAAGTACCTCCAGCCCCTTCCCCTGCTCCCCCATCTCAATTTTTCCATCCTTCCACCAGTTCAGATCTTAAAGCTCCATATGCCCTACCCTACACTCTGGACTCCCTTCCATCTGGTCCTTTCAAGGTTGTACTTTCCTGATTGTGTCTTTTCTATCAAAAGATCATGTCTTTTCTGTCTTCTGTGTTTCAGGCGCTTGGAGTCTGAGATAGCCCTAACTGGAGCTTATGTGACAACAGCGATAATAATAATAATAATAATGATCCTCATTTGGGAATATATTGGCTTCAGAACCCAAAGTGCAGGAAATGGGAGAATGTCAGGCCAATAAGAGAGATCAGGGCGGGGTCTTCCAATACCCCTCAAATTACACCCAACAGGAGACTCTCTATTCCACCTACAGGGCTGGCATTGGTTGGGGAAACTGCTTTAGGAAACCAAAGGCCAGATTTCATACAAGAAAAGGTTACATGGCTACAGATTGTCCTCTATGCCCTCTTGTGCCCTGGTCCCTGTTTTCCTTCCTCCCCGCAAGGAAACGCAGAGATGTTTTTGGAATGTAATTCTAGATAACTCAGGCTATCTATCAAGTTACATTTCATCTGGCAATCCAAGCCGGCTAGATGAGCCAGCATAAAGAGAGACTGGAGGTGGGGGAGGGAGGAAAAAGCCACGGGGGAGAGCAGGGTAAAAAAAGGTGATGACAAGAGGAGCTTATAGAGGCAAAGACCTGGAAATCTGGACCCAGCAGGTTCACCTTCTGAGCCTGGTGTCCATCTGAAGGCCAAGGGCACTGCCAATAGCCCTATGGGAATTTCCAGCATTTCCTAATTGCCTTGGCCAGAGTCCACCACAACTCATATCTCTAGACATTTCACTGTTTACGGAGCCCTTCCCAGACAGAAAGCCTCACAACAGCCCTGGGACGAGAACTACTGCTATTAATATACCCATCGTACAGGTAAATAAACTGAGGCTGAGCAATCCAGTGATTCACCCCAAGGTTGCTCAGTGAGCAAGAAGGGACCCTGGGACTTCAGGTCCACTTGCTCAAAAGCCGGTCCTCTCCCCCCTGCTCCTCCTTCTTCTCCATTACCGTGGTGGAATGACTACCCAGAATTCTTGTTATTCCATTTAGAAGACATCCTCGGATCTACCATACAAGTAGATCCGAGTAGAATCCAAGTGGAACAAGTACCTGGTAGTAGCCAATGTCATAGGAAATAAAGAAATGGGGGAAAAAATTGTCCCCTCCCCTCAAGTTACAAGATTGAGAGATTTTGAAATAATGGTAAAGGGCCTTCTGGCCAATGTGCTTTCAAACACAACCATGAACTCCACTCTCCTTCAGAATTTCGCCCTACAGTCATTCATTCAATAAATGTTTATTGAGTACCTGCTGTGTATCAAGCCCTGTCCTAGGTGCTGAGGTTACAACGGGCACAGGACCGTTAAGGTCCTTGCTCTCATGAAGCTTAGATTCTAATGGCAGGGGACAAGTAAGAAACAAGGAGAATAAATAAATAAGCATGTGCTGAAACAAAAACAGATGCAAACAGAGCTTCTCTTGGGCAAAACAAGCTCAGATCATATGAATGTCAGGCTGAGCTTCACAAATCAGCCTAAATTAATACAAATCTTCTAAATTAATACCAAATTGGTTCTCTATTTACCAGATCATATGAAAACAAGTCCCCTTATTACAAAACTACAGAAAACACCACGTGAGCGCCCAGTCAAAAGTCAAACTGGGAAGGATGGCTACAAGACCTAAGGAAAGATGTTATTGCTGATAAACCACAGCCTCATCTTCAAGGCAGGAATGGATGCAGAGCCTGAGAAAAGGGCAGATTCATTCACGTTGGAATGATCTGGGAAGACGACATTATCTTTATGACTTCAGGGTCGAATTGGAGACTCTTGTACATTGAAATTAAATTATGCTTTCAGTAACACACACAAGGATTTCAGCTTCCAGGATGTCAAGATGTGTTTGTTCCCGTGTGGCTTTTATATTTCAGAAGATAATACCATCTGAAATTAGCCCAGCCCACCCCACAGACAGTGTTCTTTCTTTGAACTTGAGGCATTTGACATCCACTGTGCTTGTCTGGCAATTAACCGCACACTGTCCGTGAACTTGAATTGTTGTCTTGCATTGTTCCTTATCTCTTCCAGGGCTGAACTTCTCATGCAGTGATGATTCATCTACCAACTGACATTTACAGGGTAGACCTCTTGCAGATTTCAGTTGACAGAGAGAGACAGACGTTAGCCATCACTCAAATGAGTCTATAGTTAGATATTACAGACTGAGACAGCAAAATGAAGGAAAATAATTCAGTTCAATGAGAATGGGTCACATTTAGGAGATCCAACCTGGACTGGAGGGAAGGAAAGGACTCCCTAAGAAAGTGGTCCTGGAGCTGAGATGGGGAGCAGATGAAGAAGAATGTAGAAAGGCCCTGGGCAGGAGGAACGGTGGGTCTGTACAAAAGTTGACACTGTCGACTGACACTGAGGCCAGAGCAGAGACAGCAAAGGTGGCTGGAAGGGACTGAGGCAAGAGACTCAGGTGGCTCCTTGTAGAACTTTCCCTAAAAGCAATGAGAAGCCCTTGAGGAGTCTGATCAGATTTGCACATCAAAAAGGTCTCCTGCCTGCAGCACGGAGCAGCCTTCTCTAAACATTGGATTACACATCCTTAAGAGTAAAAAGGTTTTATGTAAACTTACGTATTGTATATTTGTATATTCATATATACTGTATAGTTCATGTACATTATAAAATGTACAAATATAGAAATGTTTTTAAAGGGAGCTAAGAAATAATTTTTAAAGTCTTGTCTTGGCAAAATGTTGATAATTGTTGAAGCTGAGCAATAGGTACATGGGGTTTCATTATTATATTTTCTATCTTGTGTATGTTTAGAAATGACCACAAAGAAAAGATTTTCTTTAAATCTTGCAAATTTTGATGATGACTAGATACTATCATTAGTTAATATCTCAAAGCACAATGTACACTTAGGGTGAGGTTTGTTACCAACACTAGTAGATGTTTGTCCGTATTTCATGTGATATTTTTGATCACTGAATTCGGGGGCCAACTTAGAGTCTGACTTGATTAGGTCATCATTGTCTTTACTCATTCGAGGAGATGTAATGGCTCAGCCAGTAGCCTATCATTCCCTCTTACTTGTCTTTAGTATTATCTTCAATCTACAAATGTGATGCAGGAATCTTATTAAGTCGCTTGTCCATTTTTTGAAAGTTCATTTAATTAAAGCTACTTAACGTAATCCTTAAATGGCTTCTCCAGGAGAAGATACAAAATGCAGCACATTGTAAGACGCTGAGAACAAATGGGCAGAGGACCTCAATAGGCTTTTCCAAGATGGCCAACAGGAATATGAAAAGATGCTCAACTTCACTCATCATCAGGAAAATGCAAATCAAAACCATCATGACAGATCACCTCACACCTGTTAGGATGGCTATTATCAGAAAGATGAAAGAGAACAAGTGTTGGTGAAGACGTGGAGAAAAGGAAACTCTTGTGCACCATTTGTGGGAGTGTAAACTGGTGCAGCTACTATGAAAAACAGTATGGAGCTTCCTCAAAAAATTAAAAATAGAACTGCCATATGACCTAGCAATCCCGCTTCTGGGTATATATCCAAACGAAATGAATTCAGGATCTCAAAGAGATACCTGCAGTCCCATGCTCACTGCAGCATTATTCCCAATAACCAAGACATGGAAACAACTTAAATGTCCATTGATGGATGAATGGATAAAGAAGATGTGGTACCTATATATGCAATGGAATATTATTCGGCCTTTAAAAAGAAGGAAATCCTGCCATTTGCAACAACACGAATGGACCTGGAGAACATCATGCTGAGTGAAATAAGCCAGATGCAGAAAGATAAATATTGCATGGTCTCAATTATATGTGGAATCTAAAATAGTCAAACTCATAGAGACAGAGAGTAGAATGGTGGTTACCAGGGGCTAAGGAATGAGGGAAATGGGGAGATGTTGATCAAGGGGTACGAAGTTTCAGTTATGCAAGATGAATAAGTTCTAGAGATCTACTGTACACAATGTGACTATAGTTACTACTGTATACCTGAAATTGCTAAGAGAGTAAATTTTAAGTGTTCTCAACACACAAAAAAAGGTAACCAAATGAGGTGACGGATATGTTAATTAGCTTGACTGTTGTGAATATTTCACAATGTATATGTATATATGGATGTAAAATCATATACATATGTATATAAAATCATCAAATTGTATACCTTAAATACGTACAACTTGTAATCATCAATAAAGCTGGGGAAAAAAAAAAAAAAACAAGCAGAAAACCAAGAGGGCATCCCCTGAACCCTGCCATGTTCTAGAGGCTTCCTCTTGATACCTCTTGAACCAAATATGACGTGCATCTGTCTGGCACAAGGATTAGGGTGAGAGCCCAGGTCAATCCATTTGTTGAATATCAGTAAATCTTTGTTTTTTAATTGAAGTATAGTTGATTTACAATGTTGTGTTAGTTTCTGGTATACAGCAAAGTGATTCAGTTATACATATATTTTTTCATATTCTTTTCCATTATGGTTTATTACAGGATATTGACTATAGTTCCCTGTGCTATACAGTAGGACCTTGTTTATCCATTCTATATATAGTAGTTTGTATGAATATCAGTAAAGCTTTATTCTTAATTTTATTAAAAATAAATTTTTAATAACTTTTATTTATTAAAAATAAATAAAAATCAAAATTCTGCCTGCACCCCAGTAGACTATACTGTATTCAGTTTTGGAGACACAGCAAAGTTTTGGAGACAGAAGCGACCCAGTGAGGACATCCAGGAGGCCACTCCAGTACGGAACGGAGTGATGATGGGGTGACAGTAGCGATGATGGAGGGATGTAGATGGATTCAAGAGATATTTGGAAGTATTGATACATCAATGCCAGATTGAAATGGGGATGGAGAAAAAGAAGGACACAGAAGCACTCCTGGGTTTCTGTCTTGCACAGAGTTATGCTTTCTACAGAGAAAGTACATTTATTCAAATGTTGAATTAAACTAGCACAGTGTCCTAAAACTGCAACCTATTTGTGCCATTTAAATGGATTGTTTATACTAATAGCGCTTACGGTGATACCTTCTCTGTTTTTGTTTCTTAATAGTTCTAGAAAGCGCACCAGGTTCTCGCTCAGCTAATTTCACTTGTGGGAAGCTTCTGATTTTGAACCCTGAGCCCAGGCAGAGTCTAGGAGACAATGGTAGATAAGCTGCACGTTCAAGCCTGTGCAGTGCAGCGTGCATCCCAGGCACTTTGACTTGGGTCAGTCCTTCCCCTCCCAGCACCAAGAACCAGCTTCCCTGACGGGAAGCTCGGTGTGAGGGCATATCAGAGTCAGGATGATGCGGAGAGGATGGTGAGGTGAGCCCCGGATATGGGCCGAGCAGATGACCACCTCCTCTAGTTTGACTGAGGGACCTCCAGGAGGACCAAGACCCAAAGGCCAACTTTCCTCTCCTATTCACCTGGCCCCATTACCTGAGATTCTCCCCTTGGAAGTGAATTACTCTGCATTAAGTATCATCTCCCAGGCATTCTGAAAGGAGTAAAACATTATCATTGTCGCCTTAATATGAGTGGGTTTATCAGATCACTTTTCTCATGGGCAGGAAAAGCCCGAAGTTTCATGACAACATTGTATGTCTGGCAAAGCACGGAAATGAGGATGCAGGAAACCCCCCCAATACAAATATCCTTGATGTGTCCTTGCCACACTACCAGGCTGCAAGGGGCAGGCAGACAGAGGTACCTCTTCCTTCTCACAAGCCAATTCCCCCAACTAGGGAGATTATGCCATTCTAGAATACAGAACAATAATGATAATATTGTTAAATTTTAAAAATTCTAATTTACTAAGAAATTATGTGTGCCAGGCACTTGGGAAAGCACTTTACAGGTAAAATCCCATTTATTCTTTACCGTAAATCCATGGTAGGTGATTATGATTGCCTGTACTTTACAGATGAGCAAAGATCAGAGAGGCTAAATACTTGTGTAATGATGAAGCATGAATGATGAAGCCAAGATGGTATTCAAGTTAGCAGGATGTTGTAGATTAAAGAAAACTGCACCAACGATCAAGAGACTTGAGTTTGAAATGCAGCTTTCCCAGGCAAGAGCTATGTGACCTTGGGCGACCTCAGAGCCTCAGTTTCCTCCTCTGTAAGATGAGAACCCGATGATGTCCCGGGCTCTCCCAGCTCTGACATCCCGTGAATCTACTGAGACATAATCTTCCATCCGCCAGGCCGCCCATCCAACCACACACTTTCTCCTGAGGCCAGTTTAATTAGCCACTCTGTGCTCTAGCTCAGAGGAACTTTTCAGAGAGCAACCAGATGTTACGGTGGTTGTCTTTCTTTAATTTTTAAATTAAACTGAAAAAAGCTACTCTAGTGCTAATAAGAGTAATGCCTGGGCATTCAAAGGGTCGGATGGCAAATATCAACCTGCTGACTGGGCATTCAAAGGGTCGGATGGCAAATATCAACCTGCTGAGCGGACAGGCTGATTCGAGGCAGGCTGGCGTGTTGCTGCCACTGTGTTCCCGTAACCAGGGCTGGGGAGGCTTAGCTTAGGGCTTCAGCTGTTCTATCAGCTGCGAACTATTCGTGTTTCTCAATTCTCAGAGTTACTCTGCCTTAGGCAGAATTACTTTCCACAAAGACACATGACAGCTGGCCTGGGGTCCCCACGTAGCACCCAGGAAAGCCGTAGCCACCAGGCCTTGCTGCAAACAACTTTTCAGAAGAGGAAGTGCCTTCCTTTATAATCCGGAGGAGCTTTCATCCGGGGCCTAGCTCTTGTTGATTCATCTCAAGTCAGCGTCGATCATCACATGTGAGCGCCATGAATAAGCTACACCTGGCTCTGGCCATGGGGTCATAAATCTCAGCTTTGCCGTTTATTAAGAACACCTGGGCTAAAATCCCAACTTCGCCACTTATTAAAAACATCACCTCAGCTAAGTCACCTAACACCCACAAGCCTCAGCCTTCCCACCTAAAAAATCGAGATTATAGTACTTTACAGGGTCGTTGAAAATATTAAGTAAGCGTTTACTTATATGGGAACACGTCTAGCCCAGGGTTAACATACATTAAGCACTCAATAAGTATTTGTTAAATCTGCATCATAAGTTGTAAGTCTCCAAGACTGTATGGGGAAAGTTAAAGATTTTATGTCACTCAGAGGAAATTGTGGAATTCTGCAGCCCTCAAGAGCCATTGGAAATTTAATTCCATTTTTTCTGCAAGTCTTTACTGAATGTCTACTATGTATCAGGCACTGTTCTAGGTACCAAGGATACAGAAAAGAACAAGACACACAAGAACTTGCTCCCATGGAACTTCTTTAGTGTAAGCTATTTGAAATTTTCAAAAGTTTAAATACATTTGGGGGACTTCCCTGGTGGCGCAGTGGTTAAGAATCCGCCTGCCAATGCAGGGGACACGGGTTCAAGCCCTGGTCCGGGAAGATCCTACATGCCTCGGAGCAACTAACCCGGTGTGCCACAACTACTGAGCCCGTGTGCCACCACTACTGAAGCCCACGTGCCTAGAACCCATGCTCTGCAACAAGAGAAGCCACTGCAATGAGAAGCCCGCTCACCGCAATGAAGAGTAGCCCCCGCTCGCCGCAACTAGAGAAAGCCCACCCGCAGCAACGAAGACCCAACGCAGCCAAAAATAAAAACAAATAAATTAATTTATTTTTAATAAATAAATAAATAAACCCATTTGGGGACAACAGTGTCGTATTAAGCTGTTAGGCCATTAAGAAAACCCAGTGTCCAGCCTCTAAGCCTGGCCTCAGCGGAGGGCAGCCACACACTTTTGCAACACTCTTCTTGGTGGTCCTATCACAGAGCACATTCCTGGGCTGGAAGACTGTGGCTCTGACCCAGTGTGACATTTCTTATGTCCTCGGGTATCCCTTCTGGCCTAAGTGGACAGGCCGTATAGTGTAACACAGCCTCTCTCCCCCCCAGTATATTCCTCAAGACATGACTAGATGATCAATGAGAAAAGAGTTCCTTGTCTACACAAGTTCAGGAAACAATGCCTCGAACCAAGTTCAATAGGTTTCTTTGCTTCAGGCCTTCTCAGAGGCTTTAGTAAGCTAAGGTACTGGTGAGTCTCAGAGAGGATTACAGTGTGCAGCCTTTGATCAAAGCGCTGCTTCGACCATGGAACACTTCTTTATTCTGGAGTGTATGGTAAGTCTGGCTTTTCCCAGCACATATTTTCAGACACTGGATTCTTGGAAAGAAGTCAGGAGTCCCAAGTTCTGGTCGCTGGATGCTGCTGACTCACTCTATGGTCTCAAGCAGGTCAAGTCACTTCCCTAGGTCTTAGTTCCCTCATCCAGAAAACGTGTTTGTGTGGTCAAGATGGGGCAAGAAGGTGATGAAGAGGAGGGACGAGGCTGGACCACATCAACTTGAAGATCCCTTTCAGAAGCACCAGTTTATCATCTGGAAGGTCACCAAGCTCCCTAGTGTACAAGCTGGCTCATGACTCTGTGTGTTGGCCCACGGGTTCCAATGGCCCCTCAACACTCAACGCCCCTGGGTTTGACTGTGACGCATTCTCCGTCATCCCAAAGACCACTCCTGCTTCCCTTCAGTTCTATTAACAGACTTTCCATTTTATGGAACACTAGCTCTTGAAAGAATTGCTCAGTAGCTTGGGTTAGCAGTCAGGTGGGGCCTTAAAGATGCTCCAGGATGAGCAAGAGTCAGCCCAATCCCATCTGAACCCTTTCTAGGGGACCTGGTGAAAATTATGTAAATATCATGAGCTAATACTTTTAACATGATCAACCATGTACAAATCAATATCTGTCTATCTAACTACCTATATATCTATCTAAATAGAGAGGGAGAGAGAGAGAGACATCTATATCTATTTATTTATCTATCACCCATCAAGAAACAAAGAGATGAGAGCCTGGAAAAAATTCCAATAACATATTAGCAGTGGTTTTCTCTGGATCGTGGATAATGCGTGACTATTTTCTTGTTGAAACTTTTCTATATTTTCTAAATGTTCATCAATAAGCATGTATTATTTTTATGATACAACAAAACTAATTCCCCCCCCCCTTTTGAAAGAGTCATCTAGGGCAGGTCTGGCTGTGAAAGAAACCATCCAGCAGATTTTGTCAGATTGCCCCAGCAAGAGTCCTCCGCGTTCCTGTCTCCCATTACCTTGGCTTGTTTCCCTGATTCCTAATCTTCAACACCAACTCGCAAGCACAGTTTTTAATAGCTCCCCAACTGAGTTGCTGGTATTTCCATGTGACCCCTGGCTATCAGCTTATGTAGGCCCCAAAGCCTTGGAGTAGCCACATATATTCTTGCAGGTTGTCCACTGCACAACTCCAGGGGTTACAATTATATAGATGACAACGTGAATGGTACCTCCTGAGTTGTTCAGTGCACAGTCCACACAACCTTACATGGCAGCCCTGGCTGCCATGAGTCATTTACTCATGCCCTGAGTCATTACTCATGATTGCCTGAACATTTTGCAGAGACAAGTGCTATGCAGAATACGGCAGTAGCTGGGCTTGGGAGGCATCTACCTAATGTATCACAGCATGGGCTCTGAAATCCAACTGCCTGGTTTATATACTAGCTCTGCCACTTAGCAGTTGAGTGACCTCTGACAAATTATTTAACTTCTCTGGCGATACAGCTTCAGTTTCTTTGCCTGTAAAGTGAGGTAACACTAGTACCTACCCCCTAGTGTTGTTCTGAGGATTAAACGCAGTTAAAATATAAAGCACTTAATTTCCTGTCCCATGGTAAGTGCTCAATAAATGGTAATTACTGTAAGTATGATTTGCTCTGAAGTCACACCTGGAGACAAGCTCTTCAATGCTAATTAAAACTTGCATTCTTATTTAGCTCTATCTGGGCGGGATAAAGGGAAAGCCAGCCAGGGAAGGGATGAGTTCTTTGGGGCCAGAACTGGATCATGGGTTCTCACCAAGGCAGCATAGGGTTCAGAGAGCCAGGGAGTCAAGCTGAATCAGGGCTGGTTAGTTAAGAACAGACATCAGTAGCAGGGGCAAGAGACAGGATGGAAATGAAGGCTGCGACGCCAAGACTGCAGCCGTCTGATGGAAAAGATGCTGGATTTGGAGAGTCAGGGGTCAGGAAAGAAGCTCCTGAATCATCACTGAAATATCCTTGGGATGCTCCCACCTTGTAGAGCCTGGATCTGTTGGACCTCCTTAAAGGTCAGTGCTAATGCCTCTTCTTCCTACAATAATTGGGATTGACTCCAGCTGTGAGTTTTGAAAGCACCCCTAATAAGAGTGGCTTGAACAAGATTGAAATGTCTCACTCAACTCAAAGTGTGGAGGTAGAAATTCCAAGGCTGGTCCATGGCTCTGCTCCCTTCAGCCCACACCTCCACCTTCTATGGGGTCTGGCCTCAGCATCATGGTCCAGTTGGCACCCACGTCTAGGCAGTAGGATGAAAGAGAGACGAAGAAGAAGGAGGGAAGGGGCGCTGCCTGCCGCCTGAGATTCCCAGGAGCTGCCACACACCTGCTCCGTCTACAACCAGAACTCAGTCGTACCCACTTGGATGCAAAGAAGCCCGAGCAGTGTCCCTTTTATTCCCGGCAACGTATTAGTTTCCTACTTCTGCTGTAACAAATTACAAACTTAATGTTTAAAACAACACAAATTTTTATCTTGTGGAGGTAAAAAGTCTGAAATGGTTCTCACTGAGCTAAAATCAAGATGTCATCAGGACTGGGTTCTCTTCTGGAGGCTCTAGGGGAGAATTCATGTCCTGCCTTTTCCAGCTTTTAGAGGTCACCCCATTCCCTAGGTCATGACGTCCTTCCATCTTCAAAGCTGGCACTGGCCAAGCGAGACTTCTCCCAATGCCATCTCTCCGGTTCTGACCCTTCTGCCAACTTCTTCCCCATGTACGGACTCTTGTGATTACATTGGGCCCACCTGGATAATCCATGATAATCTCTATTTTAAAGGCTACTGATTTGCAGTCTTAATTTAATCTGTAACCTTCATTCCTCCTTCCCATATATCATAACATATTCATAGGTTCTGGGGGTTAAGAGGTGGACATCTTCAAGAGGCTTAACATAGGCAACCATGGCAAAACTCCTATCACTATACAAGTAGGGCAAAGGACATGCCACACTGCCAAGAAGTCTGTGATCTCAGACAGTGGGTGTCATGACACCCCACCCACCCACTGCCAAGTTCTGCCATGCTGATGGCACGGGAGGCGCCCACTGTGGAGGAGGGGCCAGCATCTCTTAAGGATGCCCAGCATCTTCTTGTCTGCCCAGCATCTCTTAAGGATCCCGCTCCCCTATGTGCAGTTCAGGCAGTTCAGGTGGGATGGCCCCAACCCTCTCAGCCTCAGACAGTGCCAATCAGACTGCTCCTGGGTGGAACGCTGCTTCAGGAACTGGGCATGTGACCCAAGCCAGGTCAGTCATGTCATTCTTGGTAATTAGGCTGGAATTTGGGGAATGATGCTCTCCCTTTTATCTAGGATCACTGGCTTGGAGGACAAAGGAAGCTGGGAGGGGCCAATGGCCATCGTTGTCACCACTGAGAAAAGCCTGCCTGGTGTTGAAGCCAGCGCAGAGGTGAGCAAGTACCTGTGATGGGGAGAAAGAGACAGAGGCACAGGGGACCTCCAGCCATGCCCACAGCCTGACAGCCACCCCTGGGCTTTCAACGCTCCTGGGCCAATAAATTCCCTCTGCTCTTTTCTTTTTCCTTAAACTAATTTGAGTTTCTTTCACTTGCAGCCAAATGCCTCAGCTAATACGCTCAAGAAATACCTGTTGGGGCAAATCACAACTTCCCAGAGCCCTGGAGTGTCTCCTGAATCCCAGCTCTTCAATGCTCTGACTCTAAGCCAACAGTCAGGACCCACGAGGCCCTCCAGCTTCTATATGCCCTCACAGATACTCAAACACCTGGCCTCCCATGGCCTAGCTCAGCCCAAATGCATGTAGACTTTGCCAAGTCATTTACTCTGCCTGGGAAAAAACCCCATGTAACCAGGGGCCCTTCCTGGCCACTCAACTGCTCTTTTCCTTCTGCATCTGCTGGGAACACTAACAAAGAGTCCAGAGGTAACCAGAGACCTGCATGGCTCTTGTAGGACATCCATATGGAAACTCATGGCTGCAGAAGGAAGAGAGAAAAAACAACTCTCTTTCTCTGAGTGGCAGCTGTGAGAACATAACAGTTATTTCCTCTCTCCCGCAGCCCCCTCCCAAGCACAGCTTTTCCTGGCCTGAGTCCCTACCTGCAGTCCAGCTCTTGGCTCGGTTCCAAGTAAAAGACACTCCTTTAAATGTAACCGGAAGCAGGAATACCACCTCCAGGGAATCCAGCTACGGAGGAGGAATTTAGAAGACATAGCCATCCCCAGCCATCCCCTGTCCAAGCTAAGGTCAGAATCAGAGCGCTTCTGAGTTGCCAAAAGGAGCAATGGAACTGAAGAAGTTTACAAAGCACCTGGAGAGCTGCTTTGCTATTATGAGTGTCTCATTTCAAAATTTCCTGCCAGTAGTACACCTGGCTGGCTCATGGGAGCAGCTGTGAGCATCCTCTCTCAGACTTAAACATCTCCCAGCCCTTACCTTTTCCCAGCTGGATGGGGCAGGAGAGCCTATAAGACCCATCTGGGGGCTTCCCTGGTGGCGCAGTGGTTGAGAGTCCGCCTGCCGATGCAGGGGACACGGGTTCGTGCCCCGGTCTGGGAAGATCCCACATGCCGCGGAGCGGCTGGGCCCGTGAGCCATGGCCGCTGAGCCTGCGCGTCCGGAGCCTGTCCTCCGCAACGGGAGAGGCCACAACAGTGAGAGGCCCGCGTAACGCATAAAAAAAAAAAAAAAAAAAAAAAAAAAAAAAAAAAAGACCCATCTGGGTTCTGGTGTCTTTAAAGAAGTCAACACCCTCTTAGGTCAGTTATTAAATGAGAAATTAACTTGTACTTTGACTAAAATCAAGTGTGAAGTCATAGTAATCACTGCCATTTACAGAGTACCTCCCATGTACCAGGCACTCCACTTAACCTAACTACAACCTACCAGGAGGTTTATTATCCCCAATTTACAAGTTAGTTGCCCAGGAACTCACTTACAAGAAGGTATGTGCTCAAAAAGAACTCAAGCCCACTGAATTAATTAATAAATAAAATTTACCTAGCAGTACAGCTGTCAACATCTGATAGGAGTGCTCACCCCTGCTCCCCAGGGGACAGCGCCTCCTTTATTTGTCTTCCGTATGACTTCGTCCTGAGAAAAGTCCCATGGTGACACATCGTTTAAAGACCACTTGTAGAAAGAGCCCAGTTCTTGGCGAGAGAGAACGTCTGGGATTAAATTCTGGCTCTGCAGCTAACCAGCTGTGCAATTTTGGATAAGTCAAGTAAGCAAGCTGAGCTTCCAGTTTTCTCAATGAAAAACAGAGCTCGGAATACCCGTCTCTCTGGGGTTGTGCAGGGATTTGAGATAATATTTGTAAAGTGCCTCGCAGTGAGTACACGGTAAGTGCATGGTTTTATTGGTAGTTAGGCACTGTAATTGGTTGATCTGGGACAGAGTGATGGGCTCGATGAATGGGAGGATGTTGAAGGCAGAGAACCCGTTGAAAGAAGGCCCAGGAGAGGGCAGAGGTCACCAGACAGCAAGGTGCAAGGGGCAAAGTTACAGGGTAGACCAGGAACTGTGGAAGGAGCAGTGAGTGCCACTGAAGACAAATGGCTCTAGTACCAAGGTGCCAAGGATGCCATGGCCTGGAGCCCAAGAGCTGGCTGGAGGCAGAAGCCCCGCAGGATCTTTCTTCCAGAAGGACCACTCGTCCAGATGCTGAGGAGCACCAAGACCCTTGAACTGACTTCCTGTACAAAGGGGTGGAGACTCAAGAAAGTTCACTTGCTCTTCCATCGCCAGATAATCAGCCCCTCTGCCCCCTTCCCACCCTTCCCCCCATCACCCTCCAGGAGGCCGAGTGGAAACATTCCCCAGAGCCTCCTCTCGCTGCAAAGCCATGGGTAGGAGGCTCTTAAAAAGCAAATATTCAGCTTCATAAACATGTCATAAATTCATAACCAGTTCTCCACATTCTTTGTGTTTTTTATATGATGCATCTAATATCTTTCTACTCTTGACTTTGAACTCACATTTTTGGGTCCAGGTTACTAAGAAGTGGCTGTTCACAGGAGATGTTATTACTTCTGTGTGGATGGGGCGGTTGCTTCTTTTTTATTTATCTCCAAGAAAAATATATTCCCTGTGGCACTTAGACAAAACATGATATTAGACATATTTTTCTTTTTCTGAAGAAGTTGCTTCAACTTCTGGTAAGATAGCGTCTAACCTGGATCTCCCAGAGGCTGCTTGCTTTCATGGTTTCAGGGTGGGGGGCCACTGTATGGGAACCTATGTCTATTTCCTTCCCTCAGAATGAATGTGCTCAAGACAAGTGCCATCTGATGCCCAGCAGGCTCCTTGCAGATTCTATCCATAAATATGCATAAACCACAAAACAGGAGGGGAGCCAACACACGATTAACCAGTATTCAACCAACCAGAACTCTCAGTTAACCAAAACTCTGTACTTGACTTCAAAGGAAAGGCCTAAGAACGCAGAGGAAAGAAGCTAATACTGGAGGGTTAGCTTTAGAAACAAAGCTCTTCCAACATACAGATGGCCAGTAGGCACATGAAAAGATGCTCAACATCACTAATTATTAGAGAAATGCAAATCAAAACTACAATGAGGTACCACCTCCCACTGGTCAGAACGGCCATCATCAAAAAGTCTACAAATAACAAATGCTGGAGAGGGTGTGGAGAAAAGGGAACCCTCCTGCACTGGTGGGAATGTAAGTTGGTACAGCCACTATGGAGAACAGTGTGGAGGTTCCTCAGAAAACTAAAAATAGAACTACCAGCAATCCCACTCCTGGGAACATACCCAGACAAAACTATAATTCAAAAAGATACATGCACCCCTGTGTTCACAGCACCACTGTTCACAATAGCCAAGACATGGAAACAACCTAAATGTCCATTAACAGATAAACGGATAAAGATGTGGTACATATATACAATGGAATACTACTCAGCCATAAAAAAAAGAATGAAATAATGCCATTTGCAGCAACATGGATGCAACTAGAGATTATCATACTAAGTGAAGTAAGTCAGAAAGAGAAAGACAAATACCACATGGTATCACTTATAAGTGGAATCTAGAATATGGCATAAATGAACCTATCTACAAAACAGAAACAGACTCATAGACATAGAGGACAGACTTGTGGTTGCCAAGGGGGAGAGGGGGAGAGGGATAAAGTGGGAGGTTGGGGCTGGTAGATGCAAACTATTACATTAAAAATGGATAAACAACACAGCACAGGGAACTATAATTAATATCCTGTGATAAACCATAACGGAAAAGAATATTTTAAAAATGTTAAAAAAAAAAAACAAATCCTTTCCAGTAGCTGTTTTTATTATAGCCAATACTTAACCAGGAGCTCACGGAGTGCCATACACTAGGCTAAGTAGTGCACATGCGTTATCTAATTCAGTACTTGAAGGAAGTACTCTTATTGTCCCCATTTTACAGATCAGAAAACTGAGGCTCAGAGTGGTTAAATAACTTGCCCAGTCACACAAGACTGCCCTTAAACCCAGGATTCTGACTCTAGAATCCACAATCTTAACTGTTCTAGGAAATCAGTAAATTCAGTTCCAATGTCTACACCTCCTACAGACATATCTAAAACTAACAAGAGTCTATTTACCCCCTCTTTTTACAATCAAGGAAATGGATGCCCAAAAAAAGGAAGGGGTCAGCCTGTGGGCACCCAGCCAGCAACTGACAGAGCCAGGATTTGAAACAAGTTCAGCCCTTAGGACAGTACCCAGAGGCTGCATGTTTAGAAAGATGGCACAGCCAAGTTCCCCAGTTCCCACGACAGCCCTCTCTACTGCTCCTGGGGCTCATTAATACAGGACAGTGAGACCTTAGTTTTCCGATAGATTTTGAACAAGAATTTGGAAGGGAGTAAATTCGCCACTTAATTAACTTTTTAATTTATCCGTCAAGTAGCGGGAGCTAATTGAAGTTTCCTTTGGGTATTAGGTTCAATAAGCCAACATAATAGCCAGGATTCACCGAGCACACACAATGTGCGAACTCTACCCTGAGTAATTTACATGTTTTAACTTAGTTAACCCTCACACAAGCTGATGACTCGGGACTGATGTTATTCCATTGCACAGGTGATGAGACTGAGGCACAGAGAGATTAAGCACTTGCTCAGGGCCTGCGAAATGTATGTACTATTTGTATAAAACTGCTTCCACATATATTTTCTTAGTTAATGTCACAGCAAACTTGTGATTCACAAACGAGTATTTTATTTATTTATTTATTTGCGGTACACGGGCCTCTCACTGCTGTGGCCTCTCCCGCTGCGGAGCACAGGCTCCGGACGCGCAGGCTCCAGACGCGCAGGCTCAGCGGCCACGGCCCACGGGCCCAGCTGCTCCGCGGCATGCGGGATCCTCCTGGACCGGGGCACGAACCCGTGTCCCCTGCATCGGCAGGTGGACTCCCAACCACTGCGCCACCAGGGAAGCCCTTATTTATTTTTATTTATTTATTTTGGCCACACTGCGTGGTTTCTGGGATCTTAGCTCCCCACTAAGGAGGGATCAAACCTGGGCCCCCTGCAGTGGAAGCGCAGAGTCCTAACCACTGGACCGCCAGGGAATTCCCGAATATTTTCTTATTTTTATCACCTCCACTTTAGAGGAGGAGAGCCAGAGTTTGCACTAGCCCTGTCACTTTTGAGCTATGTAAGCTTGAGCAAGCACTTTACCTCTTCAAGCCCTAATTTCTGTAAAATGGTCAGGGTGAACCGGACGCTCTCTAAGATCCACCCCCACCTCCTCCAAGCTGGAATACCCAAGATAGTAAAGAGAGATGGCCTTGTTCTCTGGAATGTCCTTCCCCTATGTCTGGCAAACCTGAGGTCTCTTGGCTTAAATACAGGCATGTGGGCACCACCATAGTGGTTGTGAGTAACTATGCGACTTGACTATCCACGTGCCCAAGGGCAGAGGAGAGGGGTTGCATTTTTACACTGATCTAATCAAAGCCTGCTTCATTCAGGATGTGCAACAATTCTGATTCCATGAGCACCCGTTGGATGGTCTGGGGCCGGCTTCCCTTGAGGTGATGTTGAGGAAATGACACGGGGAGTTCACTCATGAAAAGTCCTGGGGCATCACCCAAGGAAAGAGCCACATGGGAGATGCACACGGCCATCAGGCCAAGCCTCTCATGGTCTAAAGCACCAGGGAAAGTCCCCGATTACATATGCACGGCAAGATCGGAGGCTGAAGCCCCAGTGTTTTTCTGGGTATATTTGTTTTGTTTTTTCTTTTCTTAAGGTACTCAATTCCGTTTACATTTAAAAGGGCACTGTGTTCTGGCAGGATTTGCTTTTAAAATAAAAGGTAGGGATAGATAAGAAATTAATAGGTCTCTTGAGTACATGATGACCTGTCATAGCTTTGACACCTGACATTTGGAGAGTCGGGAGTAGATGAAAAATAACACAGTAAAGCTTTCACTGACTCAAAAGGTTCAGAGAACTGGGCATTTTGTCAGAAGCTGTTGAACAACCATAATGTATTCAATTTGGAGAGATCTAGCTTGTCACCTATTACTAGAGTAAAAAAGAAAAATTTCTACCCAACACTAAATCTTCCTGTTCTAGAGAATTCCCCACTGAGAGTTCTGGGGTAAGGCAGAGCCCATCTCCACTACAGAAGTCTAAAAGATATTCACTTTCCCAGCTTCCCTTGCAGCTAAGTCACAGCCAATCAGCTGGGCCCATGAGCTTTCAATCAGAAACTGGTGATGCAAAGAAGTAGGGCCAGTGGGGCTCCCCCAGTCGCGCAGTGGTTGAGAGTCTGCCTGCTGATGCAAGGGACAAGGGTTCGATCCCCAGTCCAGGAGGATCCCACATGCCGCGGAGCGGCTGGGCCCGTGAGCCATGGCCGCTGAGCCTGCGCGTCTGGAGCCTGTGCTCCACAACGGGAGAGGCCACAGCAGTGAGAGGCCCGCGTACCGAAAAAAAAAAAAAAAAGTGGGGGCATTGCAAAGCTGGATTGATACTATGCATAGACTGTATGAAGCTGGAAGAGAACGTAAAAGTCATCCACCCACTCATCTTAAAGATGGGAAAAATCAAGGCGTACTGGAAGATTTTAGTGACTTGGTCAAAGCCACACAGATGCTCCTGTCCCCTAAGCTGTACATTTATGGCTCAGTCAGGACACATTTGGTTGTAAAGGGCAGAGCCAGTGAAAAGTCCACAGGCAGGGCTGGATCTGGGGGATCAGATGATGTCATCACAACACATTCCCACTCTCTACTTGAGGTAGAGACTGTCCTGATCTGCCCAGCACTGAGGGGGTTCCCAGGATGCAGGACTTTATGTTTCAAAATCAGGTCAGTCTGGGATGAGTTGGTCACTCTAGTTTATCTCTTCAGCTCTGCTGTCCTCTCCATCTTCTCTCACAGAGGCAAGATGGCTGCAGGGCTGTGTTCCACCCTCTCAGGAACTCCTGCAGAAAAGGGCTATCTGAGTATCACCAGCAGGGGTCCTGCAGCTCGCTTTGATTGGCCAGATTTGGGTCACATGTACTGAATACCTCACTATATCCAAGAGGTCAGGCTTGTGCTCAGCTTCTCCTAGACCTTGTAGGGAAATGATTATGCAAGACCACAGACTGGTCACCATTTCATTGCTGTAATTCGATGCCCATGTGCGACGCCTGGAACTGCATCACAAAATATATGTATATCAGTACATAAAAGACGATTGATACATAGATGACAAACATATAAACAACTGTATAACAAGATGGTGCTGGTGACCCTGTAAGAAATTGTTCCCAGGACCTAGACTTCAGATCCAGATGATATACCCTGACAAAGGCACCTTTTGCAATCATATGAAATGATGCTACAGGAGTTTCAACCGGAACTGACCCTGGACAGGCAGAAGCCCATCACCACAAATCCAAATGTATCTCCTAGGAGGAAATGGGGTGACCTAAAGAAGCAGTCCTCCCTTGGGACTTCCCTGGTGGCACAGTGGTTAAGAAGCCGCCTGCCAATGCAGGGAACACGGGTTCGATCCCTGGTCCAGGAAGATCCCATGTGCCGTGGAGCACCTAAGCCTATGTGCCATGACTACTGAGCCTACGCTTAGAGTCCTTGAGCCACAACTACTGAGCCCACGTAGCGCAACTACTGAAGCCCGTGTGCCTACAGAGCCGGTGCTTCACAACAAGAGAAGGCACCACAATGAGAAACCCGCGCATGGCAACGAAGAGTAGCCCCCACTCGCAACTAGAAAAAGTCCGCGTGCAGCAACAAAAACCCAACGCAGCCAAAAAATAAATTAAAAAAAAAAAAAAAACTTTATAAAAAGAAGCAGTCCTCCCAGTGCATCCTCCAGCCTGAAACTTCCTGGTCCACTTTGCTGAGATTGTACCCTTTGTGTTTGTCACAGCAAACTGTGCTATCTGTAAGATTCCGGGTTGGTTTCGTCAAGCCCCCAACCCTGTCCTGTGGAGAAATGCTTCACCAGGGCCACGTGCCCACACTGTCGCCTGTAGGTGAGGCAGCCCCATACAACACAGGTGAGTTAAGTATCAAGGACGGCGTGCTGTGGCCAAAAGAAGGGCGATGCATTTAAGAGTCCCAAAACACACATCCACCCCATCATTTCGTGCTGTTTAATTCTGCTGACTTTTCATATCACGATAGTCCCCTCTTATCCGCGCTTTTACTTTCTTCGGTTTCAGTGACCCGAGGCCAACCTCCATCCGAAAATATTAAACGGAAAATTCCAGAAATAAACAAGTAATAAGGTTTAAGTCGCACGTTCTGAGCAGCATGATGAAATCTTGCATCATCCTGCTCCATCCTGCCTGGGATGTGAATCATCCCTTTGTCCAGCGCATCCCATCCCTTAGTCACCTAGGAGCCGTCAGGGTTATCATCAGATCGACTGTCACGGTATGGCAGTGCTTGTGTTCAGCTGACCCTTATTGTACTTAATAATGGCCCCACACCCTGGCACACTGCTGATGGGGTGCACATTGATTAAGCCTCTCTGGATAACATTTGGACATCCCTGCCAAATTTAAAATTCCTATACCCTTTGACTTGGGAATTATCCTCCCAGGAATTTATCCAACAAATATTTTGGTAAGTGGGGAAAGGGTGTATATTCAGATGAATTACCGTGGCATGGTCAGGGAGGACTGGAAACCAGCTGTTAATGGGGGGGTCGATGAAATACACTGTCGTGTGTCCGCAATGGAATGAGACTTGCTCAAGGCATAAGGCAGCTCTGTGTTTACTGATGTGTATCTCTAATATACATCGGTAAGTGCAGAAGCGCAAGGTGAAGAATGGCCCACATAGTTATTTTGTATTATTCCTGGCATGGCTGCATGTAAATCAGACACTTGTAGATGAAATTGATTTAAATATTGTAGAAACTCTTTTTCAAGAAACGCTACTACATATTCTTCGAGACAATGAAGACTGCTTCAATAAAATGAATAAAATGAAAACGTTACGCTTCAGTAAAATGAAATCAGCTCCCAATTTGTATCACAGGGACCCAGCAGGTTACAAAACTCTGCTCAAATGGTTTAACTTAAGAGGTTTTAATGAGGGGATCAGTTACAGAGGTGTGGATAGAGTTTAGGGAGCCTTCAAGAGATGACGGCGGCAGGAAGCTGTTGCTACCTCTGGGTGGGTCTTCAAGGGCAAGGGGAGAAGAGCAATTCTGCAGAACCCAATGAGGTCTGAAATCAGGGCAGAGGAGCTGCCCGGCAGGAGTTAAAGTCACGGAAGGGTCAAGCTGATGGTGCCGAAGCAAAGAGGGAGTGAGGAAGAAACAGTCTGACTTCTCTCCTCCCACCCTCTAATTTTTTTGCCCATAACTTCCATTGACCAAACCGAAATGGACACCAGAGGGCAAGGGAGCCCAGGTAAGGTGATCTGTAGGGCTCAGCCCTAGGTCTAGAGAAGGACAGCACGTGGACTGAGGGGAGGCAAGGGGAGGGATGCTGACAGTCCCCTGCATGATCCACCCTGTTGCATCCACTCAGCATCCATCTTGCCCCTCACTCGGATGAAGAAACTCTCACCCCCAGCATTACCGAGACACCAAATTCCATAAACTGCCCTGTCGTGGAAAGGAGATGTCAATTCAGTCACACTGTCACTTGGAACCTAAATTGTAACACACCCTTCACGTGAGGTAGCAGAAAGGCAAGCAGAAAAAGGAAACTGTAATTGATTAGATAAGACATGTATAACAACTACCATCCACACCTTTTGGTCCCCTGCTGATCAACGGACTGAAATCAACAATCAAGCCTCCTTCTTCCACCACGCAATCCACCTTCTCCCTTCTCTCAGCACTGCAGATGACTAGAGTTTTATTTACTTGATAGGATGAGTCAACCTTTTATTTCCATAGGATTAGAGCCCTTAGTGACTCAGTATTCACTGGGTTGTCATGGTTTTTCACTAACCATTATTACTGTATGTGAGAGTGCTAAGAAGTGACCCAGTGAGTCTTCTGGGCTCTGGATATGGTTTTTTTTTTTTTTTTTTTTCTTTTTTGCCTTTGCTGGGTAGCAGTAACCTAATTTTCCTTGATAATGAGGATCAATCCCCCCAGTCAACACAGTAAGCTTCTATCTGCTTGTTGGTCCAGGGGCATGAGGAGCCTCAAATGGCCAGGGCCACTTTCAGCTTCAGCTCTAATAGAACTATGCCTGTGGTCCCTGATGGAAACCAGGGCCTCCAAACTCACCAACCAGGGATTTCAGGGATGGGAAGCCAAGACACTCTAAGTGGGTTATTAGGTGTAATAGTCTAAAAATGAGATGGGGTTACTCCCACCTCCCCCTTGGTTCCACGGACTTGTATTTTGGATATGGGGGAAACACTGTATTTACTATATTTCACAGGACAGAAGCCCCAAACTTTAAGGACGTTATTTCCCAGTGGTCTTTAGGTCATTCTACAGTTCTATTAAGCTTCTGAGTGGTGGGTCACATAGTATCAGCTAATTTTGTCACCAAGAGGCCAGTGCTGTACTTCCTCTGCCATAAGGTGAGTTCCTTGGTTATTTAGAGGTGAGATGGTATAGGACACCAAGGCAATTGAGGTTCCTTCAGAGTCCACATGGCAGCTGTGTTAAAAACCAGTCAGCTATGTCTCTGGTCCCGATTCTCCTTTACATGGAAGAAGAATTCCCTTCCTAAGGTCTAGCAGCCTACTCTCTGTTTTATCCTCCCTGTTGGTTTCCTGTAAACTTCAGGAGGTGGAATGGTGTCATAGGAAAGCACATGAGCTTTAGAGTCAAAAGTCCCAGATTCAAATCCCAGCTCTGCCCCATATGAGCTGTGAGAGTCTAACTATGCAGTTTCCTTGTGAATAAAATAGGCATATTACACCTACCTTGCAGGTTTTGGGGTGAATTAAATAAACTAATGTAGATAAAAAGTCAGGCACACAACACACATTCAATAAACATTCCTCCCTCCCTCCTGCCTTCAAACTAAATTCCACATCTGAGGCATCCATTTTAGGAACTGTTTATAACTATAAAACACGTACCTTAGGGAAATTTATAAAACACCAGTTGAATTTTCTCTGCCTCAGCCTTGCTGCCCTGATGATGCGCGTGGCATAGATTCATAATAAAAATCTAGGGCTTCCCTGGTGGCGCAGTGGTTGAGAGTCCGCCTGCCGATGCAGGGGACACGGGTTCGTGCCCCGGTCCGGGAAGATCCCACATGCCGCGGAGCGGCTGGGCCTGTGAGCCATGGCCGCTGAGCCTGCGCGTCCGGAGCCTGTGCTCCGCAACGGGAGAGGCCACAACAGTGAGAGGCCCGCATACAGCAAAAACAAACAAACAAAAAAAAATCTACAGCTCTCAGCTTTTCAATTCCTCATCTTTTACTTTCACACATGGCCAGCTCGGCATTCTTCTCTGTCTCAATGTTTCTAAATCTGCCAGTTTTGTGCAAGCCAAAATCCCCTGTCTGGGCTTGAGTCCAGTTTTCTCAGCAGATGATTTCTTTTGGTAAGCCCTAATACTTACAAATCATCCTCTGGTCTAACTCAACCCTTGGCCCGAGTTATACACGTAAGCACATGAGACTCTAGGGGGTTAGAGGAGAGAAGGGTGGACGGGAGAATGTGTATTTGTGTGTGACCCAGTCTTTGAATAACTTTCCTGCATGGGAGTTCCATACTGTCAAGATTGCTGTTTGCAAGCAACAGAAATCAGACTATCAGAGTCCATAGCATTGTAAAGAGGCTGAAGAAACAGATGTGGAAAACAGGTGGGAACCAAGACAGCCCAAGAGGACCAGACAGCAAGGACCATGCAAAGCTGCTGCAACAAGGACCACCTGAGTCAGCACCCCTTCCAATGATGCTGGCCAGGAATGCCTTCCAGTGAGGAACCACCAACTTCCTTCCATCATTCCCCGGGAGAGAGTGATCAGTCAAGTCTAAGTCAGTGCCTGTCCCTGGCCTGACCGCAGCAGGGAGCAAGAAAATCTGGTCCCTTTACAGGTTCTGTATCTGGAGGTAAGCACTACCACCCACCAAGACACAGTGGGGCCTCCCCCTAAGTCAGGGGGCTAGCAGGAGGGTGCTACTCACTGGATGGTAAATATATACACACAACAAATTTTCAACACACATTCATTCACTTGGTTTTAGGCAATTTACAATCCTTGGCTTATTTGTTTCAAAGAAATTTTGTTATAACTTATTTGTAGTGAGAAATAGCACTACATATATTTTGTAACATTTTTTAAGGCCTAAAAATGGAACCTTTCATCTCATGGTACAGGGCTGTGTGCTGTAACCACTGGCAGAGAAAAACCATCTCAGATGGATCAGATACAAGAGGGCAAAAGAGAAGAGTCCTCTAAATGTTGTTCCAAATAGAGTTCCTGCCTCCTTCTGGGCAGGTCTGGGCAATTAGGAAGAAGTCCTTCCAGAAACACAGGCAACCTCCCCCCAGGCAGAGGAAATACAGAGTTTGCTCTGTTCCCGACCCTAAAACCAGTGAAAGTGAGGCCTCACGCAAGCAGTGAGACTCTAGCCCTCAGCCTTCCATCCAACCATTCACTTCTCCTTTCATCTAAGCTAGAATCTTGAGAGCCCTCCTTGGTGCTTCTCTGACGTCACCCTTCGCATCCCATCGATCGCCAAATCCTGCAGTGTTTGCCTCCTACACACGTCTCAAGTCCCTCTTCTCCTCACACCCCCGCTGCCTCTCTCCTGGCTCTGATGCTCGTCAGCTACTGTCTGGAAACAGCAACATCCTCTAACTTGTGTCCTATCTCCTGTCCTTGTGCTTCTTCCATTCACCCTTCTGACATCCAAGAGAGAAGTACCTACAGCAAAATTGACCCATGTGATTCCCCTGCTTATAGCTCTTCCGTGGCTCCCACCGCTTCAGATCAAGCCCAGGCTTTCCAACAATCCTCACTGAGCCCTCTGCTGTCTGCCCGCAACCTCTTCATCCCCAGCTCTCCTCAGTCCCTACCTCACATTCTGACCTTCGCCGCACCCAATGCTGTTCCCCTCCTCTTGTCATTGGTCCATCTGTCTCCTCCGCCTGGGTGGCCACCCCACTCCCATCTTTATCTCCATTTGCTTCATCAGTTCTTACTCATCCTTTAAGACCCAGCTCAAGAGCAACTCCAGGAAGCCTTGCCTGACTGTTCCAGGTTGACTTAGGTGCTTTATCCTTGTGTGTGTCCCAACGACCTCTGTGCAAACCTCTCTCACTGCACACATCTCATAGTTTCAGGAGTACACACTTATGTGTCTCTCTCTCCCCATGGCCTCTACACCCCTGAGGGTCAATGTTCTGTCTCTCTCTCCCCATGGTCTCTACCCCCCTGAGGGTCAATGTTCATCTCTGTGTTCCCTAAGCTGCTTTAGATAGAAGAGGGCCAGGCACATAGCAAGGGTGTGATATAACCCTGCTGAGACAATGAATGAATGACATTCTATAATAAACTTTACAGCCTGTAAAATGATCAAAAACAGAACGAAAGATAACCACTCCTTTTGCTTAGCTGACAGAAGAGAGAAACAATCTAATTTATGTGCCATCTCTTCAATAAACACACAATTTGAAGATGTTTAGCAAAAGCTTTTATGGAATACCATTTTTAGCAAAGCAGATGTTTAAGAGACTAAATTATTTCTTAAATTACTATCAACAGTAAATCCTGGTTGAAAATATTAAGTCCCTTAAGGGACTGAATTTCTCAGGCAGTAGTCAGAATGGGAAAGAAGATGAACATTCTGTACTTCTTTTTAAATTACTTTCTTCTTCCTGAAATGAATGTACTGTTATTTAAAAGAAATCGTGGGTTCATTTTATTTTTATTTTTATCGAATAAACTGAGACAAACAGTAAAATGGTTTTTAGGTCATAGACCACAATTTCTAGGCTACAACTTAGAAATTCAATTCCACATACATGGAGACTTCATATGTGCCCGCTATCAGGCATACATCAATGAACAGAATCCACTTATAGACTTCAGCTTTCTGGGGAAAATAGTGGCTAAGACAGGCCGAGATATACAAATCACCCAAGAAAAGACAGGAGAGAGCTGTTTTTCTATTTCCCGATGAAAATTTGTAATTATTGTTATTGATCACCTTTCAACCAATGATGTCATAGAATCATTTAACGATCTCTATAACATGTACATGTACATAAATGTGAAAACCGAACACCAGATAGGTTAAGTGACTTCTCCAGGATTCGACAAATCAGTAGCTGACTCATATGAGGAAACACACTTAACATGACTCACAAACTTCTTCTCCAATTACTAGGGTTGACAAGTCAAAACATGCAGTGATCACAATTTGTCAAAATATAACAAACTGTAGATCTGCATTCAATCTGATGGTCAGGTAAGGACTTACAAGGCACCTGATTTTTCAAATCTTCTGTTTCTCTAAAGATCCTCGTTGACTTTGAAGAGGAGTCTCTCTAAGGGCTCAAATACCTGTTACTGTTTTTCTACTCTTTGGACCAAACTCACTGATGAGAAGTCCTGATAAAATCCAATCATTGGAATGTGTGAGTCAAAGGGTTTGAATTTTACTTTGAAATTTACTTTTCTCAGGGACATTGGCCAGTAGAAAAGGTTAATGGAATATTCTAACCTTATTAGTTTGGTCTCATGGTACCCAATTCCCAGGACTGCTACTAACCAGCTCTGTGTTCCTGAGTGAGTTTTTCTTCTTTGGAATTGGACTAGGTAACTTCTAAAAGTTGGTTCTGATTTTTATAAGCAGACTTTCGAGTAAGTGGTTAACATACCTGAGCCTCAGTCTCTTCATCTGTAAACTGGGAAAAAAACACCATTTTTCAAAGTTATGTGAATGTGAGTGATAATATAAGTAAGTAAACCACAAGACACAATGTCTAGATGAATTTCAGTCTGAGCTATTTTTGCATATGAGAAATCTCAGAATTAAAATTTGCTACTCAGCCATTCAAGATACCATTTGAAGAATTACAGATAGGCTACTTTTAACCAATTTCAGGAACTAATACTGTATTTAAAGCTTTACATCTATAACAAATGTAACAAAAGTTTAATATAACAAATTTAACATTCACATTTTAAAATCTGTGGATTTTTTTAAAAAAACACTAGAAGTCTGGGCTATTGGTGTAAGTGTTGTGGTTTTATTCATTTCCCTATATTATACAAAAGTTAGTAGTAGTTTTGTCTCCAAATCCTTTTTGCTACTTATCAAAAGAAAAAAAAGAATTTTCATTAAAATTGAGCCATTGAGCTATAAAAGGAGGAGGATTATAGCAAAATGTCCTTGACCCTCTCTCAGAAACAGAACCAGGCCCCCATTTGAGGAATAGCAAATGATTCTCATTAAAGTAATGAGAATATTCTCAGTGACGTGTCTGACTGATTTTAATTTAGTTGGCAGGACTCCCGGCAGCCAGAGACCCAGAAAGAAAACACAGCAGGCAGTTCCTGCTCAAACACAGCTAACAGACTTATTTCACACTGTTTCAAAGATGCCCTACCCTAGACAGCCAGGGCACAAGGTCATATGCAAATTGCTGTGGCATTAAACATTCCTCGTTACAGCACTAGCAGGTTGCAAATACGCTAGCTCCTCCTTTATCAAATTTACTCTGACTTGAACAGGGTAAGCCAACAGATTTGGTTGATTTCAGTCCCCGCCCAACCCAACAAGCTAAAGTTATTTTTAACTTACAACTACTGCTAAGTATTTTTCACACCAAAAAACACCTTTTTAGAAAGAGAAACTATGAAAAAACAAAATATCATTACATTTCAGTGAGAAGTAGTCAGTCCCTCGGCCAAAGCTATAAACAAATGTCATTTTGGATTAGAAACGTATTTATCATATTTATTATACTTATCAAGTTTTTCACAGTCCTTTCTACAAACAATTTCTCTAAAGAGCCTTATGAGGTAGCAGCCAGGCTAAAGTTTTGTCAGCTTTACCTCTGAAAATGTAGTCTTTGGAACAGAATAAAGTCCACTTCCATAGTTCAAGTGCAACAAATAATAACTAATAATATGTAAACTATCATTTCATTGTACAATTTGTTCCAATAGACACATTTTTCCCATATCTGGAAATTAGCTAAGTGAGCTGGGCTCCATGCCCTCAAAACTTAAAATTTGGTGGGGAAGACATAAATGGATTTAAGCAAGTTTTGCATAAAAATAAATAATAATAACTACTACTGATGTTAGCACTGTTATAGGTACCTTTATACATATTACTTCAATCTCACAATACCTTCTGAGGTAGGTACTGTCATCATTCCCATTTCACAAATGAGGAAAAAGTAGCACAGAGAGGTTAAGTAACTTGCCCAAGGTCACACAGCTATTTAAGCAGGGCACTATGATTTGAACCCAGTCAATCTGGCTCCAGTTGGGGTTGAAGATAGACTTGGGTACCAGCCTGGATTCCACCACATATAGCTGAGTTATCCTAGGCAAGCTATTTAACTTTTCTGAGCCTCAGTCTCCTCATCTATAAAATGGGGATAATGATACTTAGCTCACAGGCTTTTGTGAGGTGTGTTAAACAGGATTATGTTTGCAAAGTGCTTGGCACACCATCTTTAGCATGGCTAATATCTGCCATCAAGGTAACAAGCACATTAAAACATCTTTTTCTAGGATTTTGACCACCTTCTCTATTTGTCTCACCAACTGTTAAGGCACCATTGTTGGAGAATTCAGATATGCAGGGCAGGACTGCATATCTGAACTCTCCCACCTCCCTATTCTGCTATGTCCTTAGAAATAATATGTCAATAGGTAAAGACATGGAACTAACAGCATCCCAGAGTAGTTTAACATTTATTGTGTTATTTCTGGTTTATCTGTCATGTACCAAGCACCATGCTAGGCACTGTGATGACTAAACCACTAAGACACAGCCCTGACAACAAGGAGCTCACAGTCCCATAGGGGAGAAGCACATGTAAATAATCAAATACCCAGCATGTGATTTGGTGAATCTGTTGCACAAAGCTGTTCAGGAGTGGCAGAGGCTCGGTATCTGTGCATGGCCAAACCATCCTGTGCATTGCTCAAACCATCAGGCCACACTTGTCCTCCCCAGTCTGTGCCTTGTGAAATTCTCAGAGTATCCTTCTGCCTCTATATCGAGTCCAAAGCCATTTGTCTTTGTGGTTCTCAAATGCTCAGCCATGATAAGGATTCCAATTCCAGAGGCATTGCAAAGTCAGGTCAACATCTAATGTGAAGGTAACTGGTCTAGACATGGCCTAGCACATTCTTTATCTTGAAGGGCTCAGCATTACAAGGCTTCCTGGTTAGAAACCATGTGTTGGAAGAAGTGTCAAGTTGGATTTTTAATGGTGTGGGAAATCTAAAGCAGTCACTCATACTTCAGTAAAGGCTGAGCTGAGATATGATAGCCACATTTTTTTTTTTTTTTTGAGAAGGAAGAGAAAGCCAAAGGACTAGAGACAAACATTGAGGCTTCCTGAGATTAGTTCTTACCCAAAAAGACAAGGACCCAAAAATTGTGATTTCCTACTTGTGCTTGAATCTTGAATCTTTCAAATTAAAACTTTCACAAACTTTTATCTACTCAACCCTTTGTAGTAGTCAGCTATTGACACAATAATTCTGTGTAATAAAAGATGACAATAATCTCAGTAGCATTCGATAATAAACATTTATTTCTTGCTAACATAACTGTAGGACAACTGGGGTGTTTGCTCCATGTGTCACATCCTAGGACCAAAGCTTGAGGAGCAGTGGCTACCCCAGGTATGCTCTTGCCAGGGTGCTGGTAGAAGTACAAGAGGACTAGCCCAATCAGACAAGTACACACAACATATCCTCTATATTCTCGCTCACATCATATCCACTAGCATCCCATTGGCCAAAGTAAGTTACATGGCCAGGGCTAATGTTAAGAATCAGGGAAGTACCAACTTTGGACTATACTACAAAGCTACAGTGATCAAAACAGCATGGTACTGGCAAAAAAACAGACACAAAGATCAATGGAACAGAATAGAGAGCCCAGAAATGAGACTGTGCACCTATGGTCAATTAATGTACAACAAAGGAGGCAAGAATATACAATGGAGAAAAGACAGTCTCTTCAATAATAAGTGGTGCTGGGAAATCTGGATAGGTACATGTGAAAGAATGAGATAAGAACATTTCCTCATGCCATATACAAAAATGAGCTCAAAATTAAAGATCTAAGACCTGAAACCATAAAACTTCTAGAAGAGAACATAGGCAGAACACTCTTTGACATAAATGGCAACAATATTTTTTGTATCTATCTCCTAAGGCAAAAGAAATAAAAGAAAAAATAAACAAATGGGACCTAATTAAACTTAAAAAGCTTTTTCACAGCAAAGGAAACCATCAACAAAATGAAAAGACAACCTACTGAGTGGGAGAAAATATTTGCAAATGATACAATCGACACGGGGTTAATATCCAAAATATATATATAAGCAGTTTATACAACTCAGTATCAAAAAATCAAACAACCTGATTAAAAAATGGGCAGACCTGAGTAGACATTTTTCCAAAGAAAACATACAGATGGCTAACATGAAAAGATGCTCAACATCACTAACTATTAGAGACATGTAAATCAAAACAACAATAAGATATCACTCACAACTGTCAGAATGGCTATTATCTAAAAGTCTACAAATAACAAATGTTGGTGAGGTTGTGGATGTACACTGTTAGTGGGAATGTAAACTGGTGCAGCCACTATGGAAGATAGTATGGAGGTTCCTCAAAAAACTAAAAAATAGAGTTACCATATGATCCAGCAGTCCCACTCCTGGCAATATATCCAAAAAAATGAAAACACTAATTTGAAAAGATACATGCACCCCAATGTTCATAGCAGCACTATTTACGATAGCCAAGATATGGAAGCAACCCAAGTTGTCAGCAGACAAATGGATAAAGAAGATGTGATACACACACACACACACACACACACACACAATGGAATGTTACTCAGCCATAAAAAAGAATAAAATTCTGCCATTTGCAAAAACGTGGATAGACCTAGAAAGTAGTATGCTTAGTGAAATAAGTCAAAGACAAATATTTTACGTTATCACTTATATGTATAATCTAAAAAATAAAAATGAATATACAGTATACAGCAAAACAGAAACAGACTCAGAGAACAAAATAATAGATATTAGTGGGGGGGGAGGGGCAAGATAGGGGTAGGGGATTAAGAGACAGAAACTACTATATACAAAATAGATATGCAACAAGGATATATTGTACAGCACAGGGAATTACAGCCATTGTTTTATAATAACTTTAAATGGAGTATAACCTATGAAAACACTGAATCATTACACTGAAACTAATAAAATATTGTAAGTCAACTATACTTCAATTTTAAAAAAAGAATCAGGGAGTTACATATTACTAAGAGGCCATGGGCCATGTGAGTGCACTACACTACCAAAGAGGAAAGAACTGGTAACAATAATCCCATTTAACACACTTTCTAAACAATCCTGAAAGGTAGGCATTTATAGGCTCTACTCTTTCTTGACAGCTGAGGAAATTGTGCCTCCAGAATTTGTCATCCATGCAGGTCAGACAGACAGTATGTTGCTCTAGCAGAAATAGAATTCAAATCTTCTGACCTCTATAGTTTCTACAGAGATGTAGTTTGCTGACACGTAACTAGCATGCATCTTTAATAATCACATCTCTTAATTATGCTCCCTTACAGCTATCAATTCTCTCCAACAAAGGCCAGACCCAACACTGTCTCATCTGTCAGCATGATCATAGTGACTATCATTTATTTGGGATCTTCTGCAGTGTTTTTACAAGATATTTTTACTATTACTATGCTAATAAATATTTATGGTGGAAAACCTGAATCAGAAAACTCTGGCTACTTGAAAACAGACTTTATTAAAAACACCTCCTTTCCCCTCCAACATGTACCCTCCTCCCAAGGCACACACAATTTCTTTGTCTACTCTGAGCCTTAAAGATTGCACAGAGTCGGTGGGGCAATGTTGATGGCGGCAGAGGAAGGGGTGTGGAAGAATCAAGGAATCAAGTGGAAGCTAATTATTGAGCATGCAGATTTTACTCTGCTGTGACCACTCTTTATAATCTAATTGACAAATGGAACAGACTGTAAAGCATCATAACTAGTAGTCATGAAGAACAATAAGATACCCTGATTGTCAGCAGCTTCCCGTATGTATTCACCTACTCATTGGACAAATAGTTATCTAAGGCCTACTCTAGGCCTTGCAAGGTGCTGGAGCTGGGATACCCCCAAAACAAGACGGTTGATCTCTCCTGGAGATTACATTCTGCAGAGAGTGGTAGCTTGTTACCAAAAAGCAAACAGGATAATTTCAGATTGTACTGTGGATTGTGAAGAAACTAGCCTTGTGACCCTAGTCACTGGTTTAACCCTTCTCAGGGGCTCTCAGTGCCCTCGTCTGGAAAACCATAGCTGCCACACTGGGCCCCCCTCCCGGCCCCCCGCCCCGCGGTTTCAAGGATGAGGTTAATAAACTGAGGTCTGTGAGGGCCTCGGACTTTCGGGCATCGCCTCCTCACTGTGGACTTTTACCGAACTTCCTTTAGTCCCCATCAGTCGGGAGGAGGCGCATTCTGGGCCCCTCTCCCTAAACGCTCACCAAAACTAAAACAAAACTCCTGGCTTGATTATTTCCCCAGGAGAGCCTAATAGCCCAGAGGATGCCGAACAGCAGGAAGGGGAAAGGGGCTTCGCGGTTCTTCGTAATAAAATCCCATTCCCCGGCGCCCTAGACCCGGGCCAGGCGCCAGCGCTGCTCGCTTAGGGTGCCCAGAGTGGGGTGGAGGGCTGTCCCTGCTCTCCACTCCCACCGCGCGGGGACCAGCTGCCGCCTGGCCTCCTTCTCCTTCCTTTGCCACCTCGGAGACAAGCCTGACAGCAGACTAACAGTTCTGGGGCAGGGTGAGGTGGGGTGCTGTCCCCCCGCCCCACTCCCGCCTCGCGGTGGGTCCCCTCCTTCTCCCAAGAGCGGCTCTAGGCAGCGAGAGAGGCCAAGGAGGCTGCGCCCTCCTACCCGGCTCCGGGCCGCGCTGTGCCGGGCCTCGGTTCCTGCAGGGGTGCTCTGGATCGCGGGGCTCGATTGTGACAGCTCGGGGTTGGAAAGGGTGCCGTCCTTTCTTCCCACCCCCCGCCCCGCAGCGATCCTGACGCCACTCGGGCCTCCCCCTCCCTGCACCTCGCCAGGCCGGGAGCTGCAGGAGGACGGGGCGCAGTTTCCCGAGTGCCCGGCCTCGCTCTCGCGGCTGAAGAAGCTGCGCCCTGGGGGCGGGGTGGGAGCGCAGAAGGGCCAGAGGCGAAGGGGCAGTGGGAGCCCCGGCCCCGCGGCGCGGCTTCAAGTTTCCACCAGCGAGCGGTTGTGCAACAGCCAGAAGTGCAGGAGCCGAGGGCGCCTCGGAAAACAAGCCGAGCCTATAAACAAAGCCACGTGGCCTCTGGGCTGGGGGGGCCGGGCTAAGAGCAGGCGCCTCTTCCGGCAACAAAGAGCCGCGGCCAGCGGCCCGAGATAAATACGGCGGCCGGGACAGCAGCGCAGCACTCCAGGGAGCCCCGCGCGCCCGGCGACCCTCCACAGCGCCCCCCGCGAGCGCAGGTATCCCGCTCCGCACCCCCGATCCCGCAGCCCTCCACTCGGGCTCCCTGCAGCCGCTCCCTCACCGGCCCCGGCACCCCGAGCATCCGCCCAGGGCGGCGCGTCCCCAAGGCCGCCGGGCCAGTCCCGTCCATCAGTCCGTCACGTCCATTCGTCGCGTCCGTTGGCAGGGCCATGCCATTCCTCGGGCAGGACTGGCGGTCCCCCGGGCAGAGCTGGGTGAAGACGGCCGATGGCTGGAAGCGCTTCTTGGATGAGAAGAGCGGCAGCTTCGTGAGCGACCTCAGCAGGTGAGGGGATCGCCACTAATTTCAGCTGCGCAGAACTGACCCGGTTGGTCTCCGGGAGCGGGTCGGGTGACTGGGACTCAGGCCGGGCTGGAACAGGGTGAGAAGGGAGCCCCTGACCAGAAGGATGGAAGTGAGTTGCCCGGGTTTCTGCAGAGGTCGCCAGAGCACGGGATTCGGGGTATTTGGTTTCTCTTATGGTTCAAGGTCAGCGTCTCCAAGTGGGCACGACTCTTTACAGAACCCCGTGTCCCTCTGAGAATCTGACGACAAACGAGGATCTAGTCCCCAAACGCTAAAACTTAAACACACAACTTCAGGGGTCCCCTGCCTTAAAGGACACCGGTGTCGCGCGGTTTGCGGGTCGGGGCGCCGGCGAGTGGGCTGCACAGCTTTCACCCTGGGGTGGCGGGGCTCCGAGCACAAGCCTGGAGACGGGATTGCACACGGGTCCCGTCGGGAGCACCTCCAGGCTCTTCCCACGCACAGGCGACCACAGAGTGGGAAGAGAGGATGAGTAACCAGGAAGGGGCCGCCAGATGGTCCCTGGGGCACCAGCGCTTGCGGGCGGACTTGCGGAGCCATGGTAAGGACTGAGAGACAGAGCAGCGGAGGAGGGAAGGGAGGCGGGGTATAGATCCTACAAGCCTTGTACTTCTGGGAGGACGGCGTCTTTGCACCTGTTTCCTCGGTGGCCCTTTCGGTCAGTTTTCTTTGTATAGTGAGTGCGCCCCCATTTCAAGTGATGCCTATCACCTGCAGAAAGCCCACCTGGCTTGCGTGAGCCTCTGGACTCAAGTTCCACCTGAGCTCTGTCAATCTGGTGGAAAATCCGAGGTCCACCGTGCCTGCTGCTCTGCTTCGTTAATAACACAGGGAAGCAGCGACAAATGAGTTAGGTGGTCTGGAGTCCCTCAGTCATGATCTCCGCAGACGGCTTCCGGATCGCTGCCATTTGGCCCACAGGGGATCAGTGCAGACCGCTTACCCTTGGGTGCCTTTATCCCGGGCCTTTGCTGAAAACCACTGCTCCACACCCCAGCCCTTAAATTGACTTCAGTGGAGAGTTCTGTACCTGGGCCAGCTTCCCACTCAGATTTACCGGTGGTTGTTTGGCTGAGCCCCTGGCACTCAATTTCACAAAAACTATCAAGGAAAAATCGTTATTGCCATGTCTTGACCTCCAGAGCCCCACACCTGTTTGTGATTTGTAAAGCATCACCTTTTGTCTTCCAATGGGAAAAAAATGTTTAATCTTGGGGGTCTGCCAGGAGAGACAAGAGCACATTGACCTTTATGTTAAAGACACTTGGAAGCAGTCCCTGGGGAGTTTGCGGAGCACTATAAAGAAATCTTATTTATGGAAAACCAGATAATTTACAGGAAAATAAGAAGACCAACTGCTGTCACTAGACTCTTTTAAGGGACTCTAGTTACCAACTAGGCCTAAATTATTCTCCCTAGACTAAAAGCTTCCTTTTATTTTAGTAGAGTAGAAACTTCCTTCCTTCCTTCCTCCTCATTCCCAAGAAATGAGGATCTAATATTTTAGTGCTTTATCTTTGTGTAACAGTTTGGATTCTTTCTAGGGAGGTGCACTCATGATCTGCTGAGCTGTGTCACAGTGGCCCACCCAGATATGAGTGTAGCACGCTCCTCAGCGGGAAACAGACCATTGGGTTCAGCAGGAGAGGTTCAAAATGCAGAGCCTCTGGTTCGCATAAACATTCACACTGCATCTGCTCCAGGAGAAAAGCGGCTATCACTCCTATTTCCAAGTAAATAGTGGTGCCTCTCCCTCCACAGTAGGGGAGACCTGGAGAAGGTTTTACCTTACCACAAAAGTTTAACCCAGCTGGAATCAGGTAGCTACCCACCCCCTCTTCCCTTCTTGAACCTCCTTTCTTTCCTCCATTTTCACGCTTTCTGAGCTGGAACTGTCACCACCAGCATCATCACAAAGCGTGATCGATACAGTGCCCACCTGTGGCTCTTTGATGAGTCATCTGAGGAATCATTTGGTAGCTCCTAGCAAAGCAGCTGGCTGTTTGCAGTGTGTTTTTTTCCCCAGCAATTGTAAACAATCCCTTCCCTACTTAGCATGAGAAGTCTGCCAACTTCTTAAAAGCAGTTGGCCTTCTGAGACCTGGGTTTGTAGTCTCGAATATCCCCACTGTTTTCAGTCTTGGTGATGTTTCGCTGTGATGTCAGGCTCGGGCTGAGTGCCTGCCTACTCAGGTGAAGTTGAATGCCTCCCCTGTTAGGAGCAAACAAGGCAGGCCCTTTTGTTTGTTTGTTTTTTGTTTTTTGTTTTTTTTCAGTACGCGGGCCTCTCACTGTTGTGGCCTCTCCCCTTGCGGAGCACAGGCTCCGGACGCGCAGGCTCAGCGGCCATGGCTCACCGGCCCAGCCGCTCCGCAGCATGTGGGATCTTCCCGGACCGGGGCACAAACCCGTGTCCCCTGCATTGGCAGGCGGACTCTCAACCACTGCGCCACCAGGGAAGCCCAAGGCAGGCCCTTTTGAAAGGGAGGGAGCGGGTGGATGTAAAACAGAGGCCTGCAGGGGCCTCATGCACTTACTCCGATTCCACCTACCATTCTGTGAGCTGCCTGAACAGGAGAGAGGGATGAGGGTACACTTGGTGCATTGCAGCCTGGGGACAGTGTTTTTGTGTTGACCACAGTTTGTCTGCCTAGCGCACCTTCTCTGGACTCTGCTGGCCATTCTCTCTGTGGTCCAGGGCCCTGTCCTCCTCCAGCAGCAGAATGTTACAAAACCCCATCACAGCTAAGTGCCCTGAACTGAGATCATGGGAGGATTTCAGATAAGCTTCAAGCAGGGCCCCTTGTGAGAAAGTTGAAGCTACATAAGCTGGAAGAGAAATGGCAAGTGTTACATTTGAGGAAAGAGTTCGGCATGAATTGGAGTGATCCAAGAATGCTTCAAGGAAGTGATGGTTGAGCCACCTCGTGTGCAGTCTTCCTCACCAACAACCCCCAACCCCGCCCCAGCCCACCTCCAGGATGAGTAATCTAAGCTCCCTGAGCCTGGGCCACTCTTCTGCAAGCCTGCAGTTGAAAACTCCAATGTTGCTTTCCAGTACAGCTAAGGCTGAACCAGGAAGCAGGAAGTTTACTTCAGTGCCCTGGATGAGTTAGTGAATAAGCAAATAAAAATAATAGTTAAGATTTTATGAGTGCTTACTGTGTGCAAGGCACTGTTCTAAGAGCTACATACACTAGGCTGTTTGTTTTTCCAGAACAATCTGGTTACTAGCCATGTGAGCTTGACAAATTGGGTATGTATTGGAGCAAATTAGCATAGAAACTCATTGGCCTTAATCTATAAGTAAGCCCTTTGGGGTAGGCCACAGCTTTCTTAAATGGCCTGTTATTACAAATGAAATGAGAAATAGGGCTTTTTTTTTTTTTTCCTTCCCTCCCTTTATCTCTGCTGCCAAATGGGCCTATTTTGAAACCTTTCACTTTTTCTAAAGTTGTCTTTAAGTATCTTTGTATGTGTGTGATGAAAGTACAGGGCTGGACGAGGTCTTCTTTCTTTTTTTTTTTTTTTTTTTTTTTTTTTGCGGTATGCGAGCCTCTCACCGCTGTGGCCTCTCCCGCTGCGGAGCACAGGCTCCGGACGCGCAGGCTCAGCGGCCATGGCTCACGGGCCCAGCCGCTCCGCGGCATGTGGGATCCTCCCGGACCGGGGCACGAACCCGTGTCCCCTGCATCGGCAGGCGGACTCTCAACCACTGCGCCACCAGGGAAGCCCCGAGGTCTTCTTTCTTATTCTAGGCCTGTGCCTATAAAAATCAAGATTAGTAAGATCTGACTATAATATAGCGACTTTCTGGTTATTGAATTTAATGAAGAAAGCAGCCTCTTTAAATGGTTTTGCTTATTTGAAAAAAAAAAAATGTTGTGGTTCCTAAATGGTGGTGGCTTTTCTTGTTCAAAATTTCAGTTGTAATTTTCCATTGGCTTTGCATTTCCTTGAAATGGACATAACTGAACTCTCAAAATAGCCTCTAACTGAAATATATTATTGCTTAAAAGAAAATATATAAGCAGGCAACACAAATAAACCCCATAGCCCTTCCTTCCAGGCCCTACCTCTGAAGTCCAAAACCTATTGTCTAAGTGAAAAGTGCAGGGTTTCTCTTTGGTTAAAGCTTTTCTACATTCTCCAGTGGGAGAGCATCATCAATTATGTCAAATTCTTCTTAAACTAGCTTTGGAAATGAGTCACTTGGGCTTAAAGCAGGTTATTGTTGTTTCTGTGAAGAAAGCAAGTGCTCAAATTCCTTTGAGGAATGTTTTCAATTAGAAAAGAATAAGATGAAATATAAATATTTAACATTGCTAAGGAATGGTCACAATCTATGGCCCAGGCTCCGAAAATGTTCTGCTAAACCTTAAATGTGTGATTGAGAATAAGGCAGCTTCATTTTATGGTTCTCTCTATGTGGAACTCAGGCTGTAGGCTTTTGTTCATGGTGCATGTGCGAGTTTCCTTTAAAAATAAGGCTTCGTGTGGTATTTTTACACAAAATGGCCTAACTTTGTTTTCTAAAGCTGTTCTCAGCTTTGGTACATCATGGACCAATCAAGTGACTTTCCATCTTTCTCCCTTCTCCTCAGCATTGATTGAAATTTCTTAAACTAGCTCTAAGGGCTCAGAGTTCTGCTCTCCCTTTCTTCTGCCCCTCTTTTCCTGCTGACCTTTCCAGTCAACTGACTGGTCGGTGGTCTTCTGCCTCTATAGCTGTGCGAGCAGACAGACACACACTCACGTGTGACACAAAGCTGGACCCAAAACATTCACCCTGGGCTCACTTAAGAAAGTGCCTCTAAGAGAGCGCATTTCCACAGTAATCGCTCTGAAACCTAAAAATATCCTGTTTCCCTCAATGAAAAGGAGAAGGCTAATGATATTAGGAAACTCAGTAAATGGTATTAAGCATGGCCTTCTGAGGGAAGATTAACAAATGACTGATTATCAAGCCTATCCCTATGGGTCCAGAAACACTGAGTATATTGTTGGTAATGTCACGTGTAAGCATGTTAGTGAGATACTTATTGTACTTACTGAAGTGCTACTGGAGAGACCATTGTAGCAACAGGATACTGGAAATTGTTTCAACCCCTCTTTTCTCTTTTACATAATATCCATACAATGGAGAAGTGCAGGTGTACCTCATCTTATCCAACAGATGTAGGTCCAAAAAAGATATAAATTAAATCGTATTTTAAATTCAGCAGGAGAACTCAGAAAATTAAAGGCCTCTAATATATGGCTGATGTAAGGGGAAACAAACCCTAATTGATGCATGCCCCATGGGAGTTGGGGGGATCGGGGAACCTATCTTCTCGTTGTACCTCAGTATTTCTCCTGCATTGCTTCTGTGGAAGCCCTTCAGAGACTTACTCTGAAATCCCATTGCATAATAGAATAGAACTCAGTCAGCCCCCCAAATGACAGCTCAGCTCAGTTTACTGAAGGAAATATGCCCCTGACCCAAGTTGAATCTACACACCTTTAGTGACCTGTGAATTGGCCAGTTCTGTCTTTTCAGCTCTTATAAATGTATGAGTTGTAAATACAGCTTGTTTCATTTAGGACTCAAGGTCTTCACCTCACAGCATGACGCCTAGTGTTAGTAAAGGAATTATATAAAACCTAAACAACTAGTACTATACACTGAACATCTCCTAGAGATGCAGTCTGTAAGTCAGATTTTTGTAAATGTTTTAAAGACACAAGGGGAGCATGCTAGTTAAAAGCAGCTTGGGTTCACTTTAAATAGGTGAATTGTATGGTATGTGAATTATATCTCCATAAAGCGGTTTTTTTAAAAAAGCAGCTTGGGGTGGATGTTTTTGCAAAATGAAAGTATTGTGTATTATAGTGATACCAGTAACCATTCCTCTCCCTCCCTCCCTCCCCATCCATTCATCATTTTTGCTTCAAATAATGTTGTTGTACCCTGCATGGCTCCTGAAGAGTGCAGGGCTGTGTGTCAAATACAATGGCAGACACTGTTGGGAATTCAAAAGAAGCAGAAGCCCCCGTCCCTGCCTTCCACAGAGATGTGACACTATTTCATCCCCGAAGAGGGAAGACTGGGCCCGTACAGACTTCTTTTGAGTGATTATTTTATTGTTTGGTTTGAGGAGCATGTATGTTTGTGTTTTATAACACAGTAAGCTATTTATAGAAACAGCTCGTGTTAAAGTATAGCTGTTACAGCTCATCCCCTCTTGTCTGTTATTCCTAGTTACTGCAGCAAGGAAGTATACAATAAGGAGAATCTTTTCAACAGCCTGAACTATGATGTTGCAGCCAAGAAGAGAAAGAAGGACATGCTGAATAGCAAAACCAAAACTCAATGTAAGCCGTTTGTTGTGAACTTGAGAAGAAAGCTGAAGATCATTATGATTGGGTTTTGGCAGGGGAACAAATCACACCTCACATGTTTGGCATCCGCTTTCATGTTGACTGTGTCATTCACAGAGGTTACCCGGATCTTTGCACTCAGAAACCTGGCTGTGCATTTTATGAGTGAGATTAATGTATTCTTTACAGTCGTGTTTATAAGTCAGTTGCTAGTTGGGGTGTTTTTTTCCCTGCTTGTCACTTACATTTGACATAGTTAAGTTTAGTTATTATTCAGTGGTATGGTCAGCTGAACCAGTTCCAGTGTGTGCTTTCGTTTAGAACTGTGTTTTGAGGCTTTGAACATAGATTTCTTTCTCCCTCTTCCCTTGTATAAATACTAGTAACATTTCTAGATGCTGGATGTAAGTACGAACAGAGAGTATAAAGTTCTATTAATAAGCATGAATTACAGATCTTTAGTTTATTCCATCTGTACTGCATGGTTTCTTCATATTATCTGTTTTATTTCTACTTTTTATGGTCTTGTTTAACTTGTAAGCTTGGCATTTAACACAAACTCGTACTTGGGTATTAGATTTTTTTCTTTAATTTGGAGCTCTGGTATACTCAATCTGAGTATCAAAGACTTGAAGTGCTTCCGACGAAGTAAATTACAACTCCAGTATTTATACACTGCAGAAGTTAGGCATTTGCCTCCCCTTAGATTGTCAGTAGAGTCTGTCCTTTTTTGTCGAAACTTTTTTATACTTTGGATTAAATGAAAACGAAACAAGTTTAAAATCTTGGGCATGTTATAAATTTTAAAGCTGTGGGGTTTTGGGTTGTTTTTATTTTGTCTTTGTAGATTTCCACCAAGAAAAATGGATCTATGTTCACAAAGGAAGTACTAAAGAGGTGAGCACCCATCTGCTTACTAAGGAGTATGCTTAGCCTCATGCCTCCCCTGACAGGGTAGGGGCGAGACTGGGAAACTACTTCACATCATGACTGTCTTCTTGGATGTGGGTGGTGGAGGCCTGCAGCCCACTACCTAGCCAGCCATCAGAGTTTGGGGCTACAGAGAGAGATGCAAAAGTCACTAGGTGGGCTCCCCAGTCATTCAGTGGGATGATGTATGTAGCAATGCTTTATAAAGATTAATATTCCCACATCTCAAACACACTATTATAAAGCTTTAGCCTTTCCCTCAGGGCAGTGCCTCCCTTTTGTTCTAAGATCTCTTTTAGACTTCAACTCAATTCATTTTAGCCCTGGAAGGGTTAATCACTAAATACGGGAGAAGTTTTCGTGCGCACCCAGTGTGAGGCTGCACGAACTAGGTGCAGAAGAGAACAAGACACTGTAATATCTAAATTTGCATGGCACTTTGTAAAACCCTTTTATGTACATTTTCCCGCTGCACAGGCATTTGCTCAGATAACTAGGATACAGGCAGTATGACAGATTGATAGAATTTCTATTGCTGTCAGGGACCTTGGAGAACATCTAGTTCGCTCTGTGACTTGAGGCCCTGAGAGGGCCAGGGATACACCCAAGACCACCCAGGTACTAGAAGCAGAGCTGGGACTGTGAGTCAGGGCTCTCTACACCCAGTGCCTTGTGTGTTCACAGAGAAAAGACCAAAACTTCTTTGGCTTCTTCATGAAGCCTTAAAAACGTTTCTGATGATCACAGAGAGAAAAGCACCAGAGATGTGGCAGACAGAGTTGACACACATGGGGCTAATTCTTCCCCCAGGAGTATGTTACAGTGACCAACACACATCACATACCCAGCTCCCAACCTTTCCTTGACAGGCAAGTACAAGTGCGTGCAGAGAACAAGGGCCCAAATGGTACACGTCACGACTTTAGTCACTGACTAAAGCAGCTGCCGGCTGTACTACTCATCTTTGTGGCTCATGGTGGGGCAGGGCACCAGGGGCCCAGGGGCCCAGAAAGGGCTGATCATGGCACAGGAAAGCAGCAGATGGCCATAGGTTACCTAACACAGCCACCAAGCTTGTCAGCAGAGTCCAGGCAGATTTTTCTGGAAAATGACCTCTGCACCCCCTACTTTCACATTCAGCGCCATGGATATTGCACTTTGGGGGAAGCCTTCAACAGGCTGGACTTCTCGACTGCCATTCTGGATTCCAGAAGATTTAACTACGTCGTACGGGTGAGTCTCTGTAGATTACCCAGACTCCCAAGTTGAATTGTCTTTTCGGGTTGTCTTGAAGTAGTTCCCCCACACCAACCAAAAAAAAAACACAAACAAACAACTTTTTAGGACCCTGGGGATTTTAAGGAAAGCAGAAAATGGATTCCTCAACTCCCCCCTCCCCCGAGGTACTTCAGGTTCCTACACCGATACTGAGATCCACATAGGATGGAGCCATCCATATGGATGTCCCTGAGATCGGCCCCCTCGGACAGGGGCCGCCGTAATACCTCACGTGAGCCACAGTGCAGGCAGCAGACGCTCTAGCAGTAAGATCAGCAACAGAGAATTCAGCAGAAAGCAAGCTGTAAAGCGCCTTGGCTTGTTTTAAAAACTTTGTGCACCTATGATTGTTCTCACTGTCCTTCCTGCCTGGCTTTAGCTGACTCTAGGTGACCCTAAGGCATTCTTGGTTTAAGCCTCAAAACTGGGTGAGTTCAAAGCACCCCAGAACTTCTTCCTCCTGACTCCCTTCCCCCACCCCCATGTAGTAACAATATTCAGTCCCAGGTTCACTTAAAGCTTGAAACTACCTGTTTGGCTCAGTTGCTTCCCATTTTAAACCCTATGTTGGAAAAAAATAATTTTTTAATGAGCTTTAGCAAAATATTAATGATGAAGGTAGTAAAGCAAGGAACTCTAACCATGACCTTCAAGTCAAGGATTCTTTTTAGTTGGTTGGTGGTTGTTTTTCCCCTCTAAGCTCCCTTGTATGTTTCTGTCAGTGGTTCCACCTGGGGGGGGTAGCAGCTGTTTGGGTTTTAGGATCAGAAGTAGGAGGGAATTTACCCGCTGTGGGTGTTAGTTGGTTGGGTTTTTATTTTCTTTTCCCTGGGTTGTGCTTCTCAGTGCCGTGTCATTGAGTCAGATGATTGCAGAGGCTCAGCCAGAGCGATGACATTCAAGCCCCCTTGAGGCCTGGATCATTCACCTGTCATCTGGGCAGATGCAGGGCTGGCCGTCCCAACTGACCTGATAAAAAACCCAGGCCTCTTGTAGGTTAGAGGCTCTGAGCGGAGCCCATGACCAGACCTGTCTAGTCTTCAGCTGAGCCCTTATTCCAGTCCAAAAGGGATGAAAATAAGAGACCTTCTTGATGAAATGTTCATGTCATTTCATCAAGACTCTGCCGCTTCTGGGAGGTCACTGTGGCCGGCAACCCAGTGCAGGCTGGTTGGAGTCAAGCCCGGGAAGATCTGGAAACTTGTTGCTGAGACTATGAATAGTTTCCATCCTCTAGGTGTTAGAGGAAGACACCCAGATCTGATGTCTTGATTCCAAACTGATCAGCATTTGGTCAGTTTTAAGATGGTTCTCCTTCCTACTTGTTCTCCTTCTCACAAGAAACAAAGCAAAGGAACAAGGATTCAAATAGTGAAAATCTGTTTCATGCAATTATGTGCACTGACACCTTTTAGCCTTCCATTAACCCTGTAAAGTGTAGGTACTTTTATCATCGCTGTTTACATAAACAGAGGTACAGTGAGGTAAAAATGACCTGTCCAAGGTCACGAAGCTACAGAAGGGAAGAAATCCAGATCTGAAACCTGGGCAGTCTAAAGTCCACACTCTTTAGCTGCTACAATGAGTTCCATATAAGCAGAGGACTGAAAGTAAAATGGCCTGAGGTCAGATCCCAGCTCCACGGCTTTCACACTGTTTCAGCCTCTCCAACACTCACGTTCCCGGGTGTAAGAAGGACTTAGAATAACCTCACTTCACAGGGTATCTGTGAAACTCAGAATGGAAATACTCTGCAGACCAGAATATGTTATTCAAAGTCAGCTACTAATACTTATTATTACCTACTTATCGAAATTATTGTTTATTCTCCCTGAAAAGTCTTTTCAATTTGGTTGATAAAAAATGTTTTTCTACTTAGAAAAAAGAAAAATTACCTGGGGAATCATGCCCTTTGCCCTTGATTAAAACTCAGCATAGAGGACTTGTGTCTGTCAGTATCTGATTGTAAAATACATCCTGAGCACATTCTCCTAACCTTTAAGAAACTACTGAATGCTTTCAGTTATTAGGTTCAGAAAGAGGGGGGAATATTTCCATTTTGGAAAGAACAATCTTTTTTTCCCCTTCACTGTTAAGGGTCCTCTGTAATTTGAGAAATGCCATTTTTATAAAGAGCTTAAAACATTTTAATGATAGGCACCACGTTTTGAGGGTTTTCTTCTAAGGAACTTAAGACACTTCTCAAATATTCTTCTTATCCTTAAACCAACTTTGCAAAGTAGCTTGCCAGTATGTTATCCTCATCTTACTACTTCAGCTTAATGGTTTTTTAATACTACAATGATTCCTCAGTCCCAGTAAGAAACCGAACCAACTTTGAAGCCTTAAAATCTGTTTAACCTCTTTAAAGACAAAGTACATTTTTTAAAAAGGTGTCATGTTCATGCTAGCTGTCAATGTTAATAAAAGAGACATGCAGAGGGGAAAAAAGGGATAGCCAACACTCCTATCTCAATGTTATGATGTTTTATCAGCATGAAAATTTTGTGGAACTTTTGGAATCAAAATTTGAATATAAATAGGAGAGGTTTTTATACAGCATTTGTACCTTTTTCTAATTGGCTTCAGGCTACACTCATTGCCTCTACCTGCTTCTCTACACACTTCCAATGGCTTAAACATAGTTTTAACTGGGTTTTAAAGATGATTTTAAATCTTTAAAAGCAGTAACTTATGAAAGGCCATTTTTAAAAAATGGGTTTACACCACGCCTCAAGACCAGCACATTTTGGAAAGTCCCCTGGGGAGCCGGCGAGGATTCCAGGGGCTAGGCCAGTGGTGGGGTTAGAACCGTAACCACAAGAAAGCAAGTACTGACTAACCCACCCAGGGCACAGAGAGGCCAGCGGAGAGAGTGGATCTCCAGTAAACACATCAGAATCACATCTGCACATTAGAATCACCTGTGAAGCTTGCTCCTCTAAGCCCACCTCTAGAGCACCCGAGTTCATTAGTTGAAGGTGGTGCCCAGGCACTGCTACTTAAATTTATCCACCAGGTGATGCCAGTGTGTTTTCAAGTTTGTAAACCAGCTCAGAAACTACTTGGGAGCCCAGATGTTATGTTTTGCATAACGAGTTTTTAAACAAGACACCCGAGGCACAAGTGCGAGAGAGGGCTTTAACGCTTTAATGCCAGAATGCTCTTTGACCTGGTCCTCCCAGCTCTCTCTGTGGGATGAGAATGTGACCAAGCACATGGTCACTGGAGACGCTGTCTTCAGACCAGGGAGAACCTTGAAGAGCGGTTTCCTGACCTGAATGGAGTGACCCTTGTGCCTCAGATCAGGAAGGACAAACAGAAGTTTGCAGCCTCACTCTCTCTGTCCCTCTGCAGCAAAGAAGAACATCCACGAGCTAAACCAGTAGTGCATATTTTTATTTTTTTCTGCATTACCACCCTAGGTCCATGTGAATGTTTCCAGCAAGTTACTGCATTCCTACCGCCCCTAAAAGTCTTTTCCAAAAACATGTTTTAGTTTAAGTTGACTGGTGGTTTGGCAAATGAAAGGCTGAAATACGGCACGATGACTCAAATTCAAACCCAATGCCTTAAATTAAGGGCGTGCTGTTGCCAAGCCCCTGGTGGCTTGTGATGTGTATGGGCAGCCTGGCCCCTTCACCAGGTCCCTCTGCTGCAGTGACCTTGGATTAATTTGGTGCTGCACAGCCTTCCTCTGATGGAAGGCGGCCCCTGCCACCTCGGTCTTAAAACTGGTGGGTATCTTTTTCCGTTGAGACAAAGAAGCTGGCGGGGAGGGAAGGTGGCCAGCCATTCCAATGGCAACAAAATCAAAAGAACAGGGTGCGAGCCCATTGAAAGTGATTGGCAGAAATGGCTGGGAATTGTGAGAATTCACTGCGGGGTATTAACAGTGAGGGCCCTGAGCAGGTCCCTAAAATGAATGCTGATTTGGCTGCTAATGATTTTTACCGAGGAAACGCTGCAGCTCTTGGAACTCCGAGCCTTCTCAGTCACACTAAGCCTTTAGGCAAGCAGGAGATCCTGCCATTTCTGGGTGCCCACAGAAGTGGGGGACACTCACAGACCTTGAGGGTACGACCACAGGATTGGGGGAGTGCATGCAGAAGTAGGGGGTACCCAAAGAAACGGAGGAAGCCTGAGAGACCAGAATCGTGGTATTTTCGACCATGGACACCTGACAGTACATTAATAATTTAAGCATGTATTCTCAATTTATGTATATTCATAAATTCACTTATAAATCATATACCTATAAAAGGTGCTAATAATGGTACCTACCCCATCATGTTGCTATAGAATTAAACTGAGCTTAAACACGTGAAATGCTTTTAGACAGTGCCTGGTATATGGTGAGCATCAGTTGTTGCTGGAACTATTGTCATCTTTAGCGTCCTAATTACAGGAATTAGAAAATATATGAAAATAGAAATTAAAGATGAAATAAAACATAGAGATTGATTATTTTACGACTTTTCTACCTGATTTTCTTTCCCATCTGACTTTGGAGACCAGAAGATCAAAAATGTGCCCATGTTGTATAAATTTTTTTCTTGAGGATTCAGAATTTAAATATATCCCACCATGAGCCCAGAAATATATTTTATACTAAAATTCTAGTTAGTTTCTAGGCTCAGTCAGGTGCTTATTATACAGGGGATAGGCTAAATTGGATAGGTGAGTTGCGTGTTAATTGCCAATACAGCAGACTTTTTTCCCATCCAAGGAGGGATGTTCCTGAGAGCACGTGACATTGTTCTAAGTTGCTCTGGTTGAGGGTGAGAGAGGTTTAAGTATCTGTGAGCTAGGATCCGAAGGCCCCTCGAGTCTTCTAAAAGAAGGGCTTTCCAAAGGCAAGGAGGTGACAACATCCTCTGCTAGGTCCCCGTACATCAATATTGCTTCAGGTGAGTGTTTTCAAATCCCTAAGCAGGTGTTTTCTATATTAAGTCCATACCATATACCTAGTGTTGCCACAGTCACTTGAGGAATCAACTAAGACCTGGCCTCTGCTGGTCAGGAGTTTCTGGGCTACCCTGGGAGACAAGGTACAAGGTACTGCAGTAGCAAATTGGGTTTGGTCCTGTCTAGGAGAACGGAAGAAGAAGCACTGGAGGCAGCTTCTTGGAAGAGGTAGAACCTGAGATTCTCCTTCCTTGAAGGACGGCCAGGATTTGGCCAGGTGGAGAGGCAGGTAGAAGGCTTTGCAGGGACAAATGGCGTGAGCAGAAACCTGAAGCTAGAGAGAACAGAAGTGGAGGGGAGTGATGGCGGGCCAGGGGCCAAGGGCAATGTGACATCCAACCTTGTAGAAAGCGTAGGGTGGGGGTAAGGAGGCTACAGCAGACAGGGAGCCCAATTTAAGCAGCCTCATTGAGGCAGACAGACCTGCTCAGATCAATGCGACAGGGAATAGGGCATCATTCTAAGTTCAGAATTTTCTGGGATGGACGGAAGACAGAGAGGCAAGTTGTTCTCGGCTAAGAATACAATTAATTTGTGTAAACTTGGCCCTCAGTTAGAGGGATGTTTCACTTGCAAATAATATTTACCCAATCTTGACATGCCTGGAGATTATTAATGTAGCAGAAATGTTCCTTCTTCCAACCTGTCAGTGTTCAGGCTCAAAGTCAGGACAAAACTTTCCAGGTTTTAATCTGTGTTATCCATTGAGTAAATAAGGGTCTTGGAAGTACCTGGCACTCAATGCAGGCAGAAGCACTGCCTGATGTAACCAAAGGTTTATTGCAAAAGACATAATTTTCCTATGGGCACCCAGCTGGCGTACTGAGCATGTGAGAAATGGCAGGGGCTTCTTGAAGTTTTTTCCTACCTTTGATAATCCTACGGCTTGTTTTCTAATCAGACATATACCTTAAACTGCAGAGCCCACTGTCATAGGAGATAGAAGAATTAGGGATAAGTTACATTCTTAACAATATTCTATGCAAGATAGAGTATGCTTGGGCAACAGCTGCATGGGTAACCTTGAACTAACAGGGAGAGTAGTTGCTGTTTTTGTTGATGCTTCTGAAGCCCCAGTTGCTTAGTGTCCCTTTAAATCCCTTTAAATATGTGTGTGTATGTGTGTATATATACCTACATATATAGATAGATACAAATATATGTATTTGTTAAGTGCCTGCCGTGTGCCAGGTTGCGGTAGAGTGGTAAACAAGATAACCCCTTCTGTCTTGAGGTTTCTATCCCAATTAGACAGTCGGCAAGCAAGTAAACAAGATCATTTCAGACATGTATAAATGAAACAGTGAGGAACACTGAAACCATAGTAAGATCTAGGATGGTCCGCAAAGGGCTCTCTGAGCTCTGAACAGATGGCACTTGAACTGAGACCTGAGGGGTGGGATGGAGCTGGCACGTGAAGACATGGCAGGACCAAGGCTTGGAGGTGGGAATGAGCTGAGCCTGCTCAGGGAACCAAAGGCGGGCCGTGTGGACAGAGCAGAGCGAGCTAGGGAGGCACTGGGCAAAATGAAGCTGGACAAGGGGCGAAGACCAGGTCGGGGAGGACCTTGCCAGTTATGGGCAAAGGGAAGCCATCTGAGGGTTTCAAGCAGAGAAGGGACATGAGCTAATTTATTTTTAAAAGTCTGAATGCTATGATGAACCGAAGGGAAGAGATGACACGAAACGCGCGTTTTCTGCGGGCAGAGCGAGGTAAGAGGGCAATCTCCTCTCCCCGTTCATCTTCCACGTACCACTTCAAGCTGAGGCTGATATCCCTCCGAGACTGACTATAGGATATCACTCGCAGCGAGACTTTTCTTCTACTCAGCATGTCTAAGGCTAGCACAAGCCAAAGCTGAAGGGCAGGATGTGGTTTCAGCAGGCGGCAACCGCCAGCCCTTCCTCCCGTGGCCCAGAACCCGTCCTGTTACTGCACAGCTAGTCACTGTGGATCGGTTCGTGCTGGATCCCCAGGCGGCCCCCATGGTAATGACAGCCTGTAATTCAGGAGGAGCTGAGAACCCTCTTCTCCGACCCCTAGCCCAGTCCCCCACTCCGCCTCTCCTTAAACACAGCCACAAATTACTGGCACCTGGGCTAAAATTTGCCCAGCAGAAAACAAATAGCCATTTTCAAACAATCCGTTTTCCTCTGCTTTTTCTCGTGTGGCTAGAGGCAAAGAATCCAACTGGCTAAGTCATCTTGGTAAATAAATTGCTAGATACAGCCCTACTCCCCCTAGGCACACAGCTCTCTTGACACAGAATTAAAATTAATAAATTCTGTCTTCTTTACCACTAGTTCCACACAGTACTGGTTCTGGGTCCGTAGAGTTATTGTGATGTGGAAAGTAGACCTAAATGATTTACTCAAAGCAACTGCCTCATCCTAAATGCGTTATTAACCCTTTCTGGGTATTATTTCTCCCTTAATGTGAAAAGCTGATTACCGGTCCCAGTGTAAGACTGATATAAGATTTCCAGACTCTTTCCTAGAACATAACACTACATGGTATTGCCACTATCTTTAAAGTTTCGACCTAGATGCAAATTTGATTGGCCTTGACAAACTGAAGTCCTTAAACTATCAAAATACATGTTCTCCGTTAGACGTATCTGTGTCCAAGTCCTGGCTCCACCACTTGCTGCTGCTCTATGTCTTCAGGTGAGTTGCTTAACTTCTCTGAGCCACAAAATCCTCTTTTGACTAGTGGAGAGAACCCACTTCAGTGGGACGCCTCTGAAGATTAAACAAGATGACACATGTAAAATGCGTAGCATGTAGTAAACACCCATTATTGCTAGCAAAATAAGACTGCATGGTAGATGCAACTATGTAAGCCACAGAATGTATCAACATTAACTTTTATCAGCAGACAGGGAACTACTAAATATATCAGAAACATAATAAAAATGACAGAGAGAAATATGAAAATTTGCAAGCATTTAAGCATTTGGTTGACAATACATAAAATTGAAATACAGGGATTCTAAAGGTCTCTAAACCAGCTGTACTTTACCCTACTATTCACTATGCCTTCCCTGGCAGTACTTCTACCTAGTAATAGTCTCTGTACTATGATAAAAATGAATGATAATGATTTATTGAGTATATTCTTGCTATCAGGCACTGTTCTGAGTGCTTTATGAATGCATTTAATCTTCACAGCAACTCTAAAGTAGGTACTATTATGTATGGTTTACAGATGGGGAAACTGAGGCAGGCAGTTTGGCTCTGGAGCCCTCACTCTTGAACCCTATCATACACACACACACACAATCAGAAATTGACAAATTATGGCCCAAGGGCCGAATCTGCCCCCCATGCCTGTTTTTGTAAATAAAGTTTTATTGGAACACAGCCACACTTATTCATTTACATACTGTCCAAGGCTGCTTTTGTACTACAGTTGCTGAGTTAATTAGTTGCAACAGGGACCTTATGACCTCCAAAGGTTAAAATATTTACTATCTAGCCCTTTACAGAAAAAGCTTTACAGAAAAGATAACCCTTGATATCCACTTTAAACTTCACTAAAAGAATGTGGTTTGGAAGGGGAAGAAATAATACCTTATAATAACAATGCCTTGTATTTGGTATTTACAGTGGGTTTTTACATACTGATCTCAGTTACTTCTCATAACAACCCTGTGAAGTAGGTAGTCTTTTTTTATTTCCACTTTAGAAATGAAGAAACTGGGATTCTGGGAGGTTAAATGACTTACACCACAGACTAGATGGTACACTCCGTGAGTCTAGGGATCGTGTGTCTTTATCCGCATCACCTACCACAACACTAGGATAGAACGGGCATGCAGAAAATACTTGCTAAGTGAATGACAACTGTAAAGGTCACCCAGCTAGAGCATCCAGGTCCCCTCCTATTCTGGGGTTCTCTCTCCTGACCCCAAGGCTGCCGGACACTGAAAAGAAGGACTTTCCTTTGACACCGGAATAAACAGAAGGTGGCTGACGTGTCATTCTCCTGACAGTTGATCAATTTTTGCTTCTGTTATCTTTCTCTTCCTTAGTCAAAGATCATCTCAGTCAGACCAAAGGGCATTTTTGTCTCCCCTCAAATGCATAGTCACAGCCTTGAGAATTTTTGTGTCCTTGTGATTGGTGCATTTTTAGACAAGATTGAAACTGATGCCCTCGTGAGATGGTAGTCACATGAAATGGGGGTTTTGGACGGATTTCAGGCAGAGCTCTGCCCGCCCTCCTCCCACCCCAGGATGAGTCACTACCCTTCCCAGAGCCGACTCAAGACTTTTGTTTTCTTTCATCTTGCTTTGTGCTGGTCATGTGAGGCTCGGGGTATTAATAGACCCTGGGCTTGGCCTTCTGAATCTCGTTGTTGGTCAAGGAGATAAAGGAACGGTTTGGCCAGTCCCTTTGTGCCATTTTTCACTCCTCTCTCGACCGTCACGCGCTGGTTGGTGACAGAGCTGAACTGGAAAGGCAGAGGACAACCCGTCTGGTCACCGCCTGTGGACGTGGCCTCTGCTGATGTTTTGGCTTCTTGCCTCTCTTTGTGGGCATTTGGTCAGTTCCTGACGTCCAGCCTTGGATCACCAGTACTAATCTTCAAAACCAGCCTCAGTCTTTCTCTGCCACCTTCCCCCAGCCTGATGACAGCATCTCTCCCTGTGTGTGAGAGAGATACATAAGCCAGGCAGGAAAAGATTGGGGGTCTTTTTTTTTTTAACTTAGAGTAAAATTATATTCAGGAAATTAAAAGTCTGTCCGTGGTTTGACAGGCTCCTAAGGGGCTCCATGGGGACAAAATTTTTAAACAAATGCCTTGGAAGCAGAGGTTCTTTGAATTGCCTGGGGCTTTGATCCAAAAGTTTCAGTTCTTCTCTGCAGCCCAATTTTTCAAATGTCACTTTGCTAGTTCCCTCAGCCTTGATTCCAGCACCCAGCACAGTGTCATACTTGGTGTTTACTGACCTGAAGTGAAGTTGGGCTGGGGCCTGGCCAGGAGATGAAACTCCCTTGGAAGGTTTCCTAGGAGCAGAGATAGAAGCTTTAACATAAAGGGAGGTCCTGGGTCTCTAAATCTAGTTTACTGGCTCTAAGGCTAGTGAGTTTTACTTAGCCTGGTGGGTTCTGGTGCAATGAATTATTTTCACTTTATATCAACCTCTTTTGTTCGATAACGCTGTGAAAGCACGAAGCAGAAGGATCCCGCTGAGCCCTCTCACTCCTTGTGGCATAGTTGGTAAAGTTTAGTTTCTTGAGCCTCACTTTGCTCATCTGTTAACTGGGTAGAACCACATGATCTCTAAGAGCCCATTCCAGTCTATAAAGTTTCATTTTTTCAATAATAGAATCTTTGGTTTTTTTTTTAAATCTTGCCACATTTATAAAGAATTTTGCTTTTGAAGGGAAGAAAGACTATGCTAAGGGTGCACCAACTTAAATTATTATCTTTATTTCTTTTTGTTTGGTGATAACATGGGTGGTGGGAATGGGACATACTCCTTCAGTTAACCGACCAACCTTTATTTTCTACCTAATTTATGCCAGGCACTGTGCTAAGAGCTTTATGTGCATTCCCTCCTTTAACTCTGTCACCAATCTTGGAGACTCGAAGTATTACAAGTAGAGATGAAGAAACTGGGGCACCAAGAAATTCAGGAATTTACCCAGAGTCACAGAGCTAATAAGTGGTCAAAGCAAAACTTGCACATAAGTCTAAGAGCTACAAGGTTCCTAGCCTTTGAGTAGAAATATGAGTATACACTGTACATCCCTGAATGTCTCTTTCTTCCTGTTATTGGCTTCTTTCTACAGAAAGTTAAGCGCAGTGAAAAATTCTAATTTAACAGACATTTTTATTGAATGCTACATAAGCAGGAGATATCTGGATAAGAATTGCCACTTCCTTGAAAAGTGCCCATCGTTGCTGAACTTGAGCTTTCAGGTGCCTTGAGAGCAGTCCCAGCCAGTGGGGAGAAGTTCAAGTAGGGGTAAAAGAATTCCCGCTGGGAGTGATTATGTACAACTCCAACATCACAGGTCACAGGAGGTTTTGTTCCCTTTGGAGAACCTCAGCTTCACTTGCTGAAGTAGGACAAGTAGAATGAATTAGCCCTGGCTGAAGCCAACCTCTTTATATTTAAAAGAAAAAAAGCAATTAAATATTCAGCCTGATGCCTAGGTTTTGAATTACCCCCATTTGTCTTCTACTCAGAGCATCTGCTTTTTATTGCATTGTGGCCCTGCCTGCCATTTATCTCTCCCCGTCAGTCTGTATCTACGTGTCATGTGACTCAAAAGTGAAGATTAGAGGAGAAAAATATCTCTGTAGTCTAAGCCTGGCAACTTCTATTTTTATCCACAGCTGTTGGAACTGATAGCAAAGTCACAGCTCACATCCCTGAGTGGCATTGCCCAAAAGAACTTCATGAACATTTTGGAAAAAGTGGTACTGAAAGGTGAGCTCTCTCTCTCACTCTCTCACCCCTTTTTATAGGCCTGGGGCCGGACAGATGGATTTTCCAATGCAGTGGACATGTCACTGGATTTAAGGGAATGTAAGCAGATGGAAATGAATGACTCCAGATGCATTTCAGGGGTGCTGGATTCCAGTTTAGAAAGGAGGGCCATTCATGCCCATGACAAAGGGTGAGACCATCACCCTCCCGTCCTTGTGTTGGGATCATCCATTTGTCCTGCTCTAAGCCTCTCAAGCTTCTTGGTGTAGGCACGTGTCCCAACCTTGGCTACTGAACCTCTAGATTCCAAATTCCTAGAAAATTGAGCTGTGTACAAGGCAGAATAGATCCATAGACTCTCTGAGCTAGAAAGAACTTTACGTCTCTGGCTCAACTGACTCATTGTGTATACGGGAGAAAGAGTGATTTATCCATAATCACACAAAGAGTGAGCCAGACTGGATGAGAATCCAAGCTCCTGACCCCCAGACCTGTGCTTCTGCCACTGATCATCTAAAAGAGACATCACTCCTGGGCAAAAGCAGCTGCTTTCAGATCAGGTGAGCTATTGGTGCTGGCAGGACAATGAAAAGAGAAAGAGTCTTTGTAGAAAACGGGGAGAAGAGAACAAAGAGGGACCTAGATAATGGAAACTCTACCCAATAACCTCGAGTGCAGAAGCTTGGCCAAGTGTAGAATAAACACCAGTGAGAAAGAAAACCATATCCCCAGTGGGTGTACCCAGGTAACACGAGCAGAGGAGAGAAGAAGAAAGAACCACTTGTGAACTATGGAGTGTTCTAGTCTCATAAACGTTAACTACTTTTTTTTCTTCCCCACTCAAGTCCTGGAAGACCAACAAAACATCAGACTAATAAGGGAACTACTCCAGACCCTCTACACGTCCTTATGTACACTGGTCCAAAGAGTCGGCAAGTCTGTGCTGGTCGGGAACATTAACATGTGGGTGTATCGAATGGAGACCATTCTACACTGGCAACAGCAGCTGAACAACATCCAAATCACCAGGGTAAGCTGGAGCACCCCAGCCTCCTCCCAGCAGGAACGGCTGCAGTTGGTTCCTCTGCTGGGGTGCTGGGCAGCCTCGCCAGGACTTTAAACCCTCTCTGGTGATGGAAAAGCCTGGACAGTTCTGATTGGATGCTTTCCATTGGGTGCTGAGGGTGGGCTGGGGGACCTTCCGATAAAGGGGGTGTGGGGAGAAGAACCTGGCAGCGCGGGATCAGAGTATGTGAACGACGACAGCCAATGGAAACACGCTGGGAAAGCTAGAAACTTGACCTTGGGGCCGATGTAGGCTACTTCACTGAAATCTCTAGTGGGATCTGGAGATTTCTGCCCATTTCCTCTTAAAGTACGAGTTTGTTTATGGCGTTAGGATGCTGCCTCGTATACAACAGCGCTGTGATGGCAGTGGCTTGGAGAACTGGCACCAGCCTTTTAAAACTCTAGTTCCAATTATTAATAGTTATGATAAAGGAAGGCTTTGAGTAAAGGCTGTAAACATACAGGTAGGAAAAGACATGAGCACCTCCAGCCTCGGGTCTCACTGCCCACCTCCTTGTGACCACTGATCTCCCCAAGCAGGGGAGATCCCCCAAACACGCTGCCCACAAGGCCCTCACTCTGCCCGGGCCTCTGCTTGACCACATGGACATACTGAATAGCTTTGAGTAAAGGCTGTAAACATACAGGTGGGAAAAGACATGAGCAATTCTCACTCAAGGCAAACAAACCAAAAAAAACCACACGTTACCAGCTAAACCTCCTACCAGTAGTTTCTTTCGGCTTTTAAAACATAAGCTGGCCCCCAGCTCTTGGCCTCTTAAGAGTGAGCAAGAGGACTAAGGCACAGAAAAAATGTGAGAAAGACGCTGGTGTAATCGCTCAAGGCTCCCTAATGGACACACACACTTAGGCGGCTCACGTAGCACTTGGCTGTCTTATCTAATCACTGACCATGGCTGTTTTAAGTGGTTCCGGGACCCAGGCTGATAAAGTTTGGGTCTGCCCCGTCTCTCGAGAAAGAAACATGAAAAAACTTCTTTGACCTCTTTTAAATATTTCACTCTATGAAGTTTGCAAAATGCAGTGTCCTTGACTTTACTGTTAATAACCTCTCTGTGCCTTAGTTGTTTTTTTCCTTAACTCTGAAACAGCAAATAATTGGAAGTCTCAGAGTTCTGTGTCTTCCTTAGAGTCACTTAGGCTACAGTACACACACACACACACACACACCCCAGTGATACTCAACCAGCGATATAAATGAGCAAGTCCCATTAGTCCCAAGGGCATCTTCCCTCCAGCAACTTGGAACACCCATTTAGATGGTCACACTTGCCCAGAACTTGCCTCTGTTCTCTCTGTCCACCTCACAGGAGCCCCCCACTTGGCCACATCTGCCCACATACCTTGCACTTCCATGGGTTTACTTCCCCAAAGCCCCCCTCTATTGATCTACAAACTCTCTTGGGAGGTACCCATTGTAGTTGCTATAACTCTTCATGGAGTGAGGGTAAAGGGGAATCAGAGAAGCCCAGTGACTCTCCCCAAGTGACACAGCAATCAGGGCCAGAGCTGAGGCCAGAACCCTGGGCTTCTTATTCTTAAAACGGCAAAGCTTTTAACATCAGTGGTTTCCAGACTTTTTTTCAATCTAGCTTTCTTCCAACTATTTATTCAATGACCCAGCCTTTTGCAAACCTTTTATATCTAATGAAATCCTATGCAGGACAGATCAAACGCTGAAGTTCATCTCACCCTCCCCTCTGCTCACGGCACCCCAGTCAGGCCTAGCTATTCTCTGCACGCTCTAAGCTTGGTCCTGCCTCGGGGTTTTTAAGCCACCTCCCTCCCTGACCATCCAGTCTACTGAAGCCACTATCATCTTACCTTCTTCAGAGCCGCTATTATGATCTGAAATCATCTCATATGTGTATTCACTTTCCTGTCTCCTGCACTGGCTTATAAACTCCACAAAGAAAGGACATCACCATCTTGTTCCCTGCTCTATTCCTTGTCCCTGGACCAGAGCAGATGGCAGTCAATAAGTTTTAGTTGAATAAATAAATGATTGAAGGGGACACTCCTCCCACCACCTACCTTAGAACTTGTTCAATGTGCAGAGGAATACAGTTGGAAAATATTGCCCTGTATTTACAGTTGAGCATGAAAATTGACCAACTGCAGGATCTGGGACTAGTGATTTGAATTCTCTGTGCCTCAATTTCCTCATTTGGAAAATGGAGGCAGTCGTGCCTATCTCAATGCCCTGGTGTGAGATTTAATCAGGTAATATATAGAAAGCACTCAGAACAGTGCCTGACACATAGTAAGTATTGTAAATGCGTCAGCTGTTATTATTATGAAGGGCTCACTCTGTGGCAGACACTCTTCTAAGTCCTCTAATGTATTCATTAACTCATCTAGTGACTAATTGTAAGTAGGAGTCATCATAATAGCTAATATTTACTGGCCACTGTGCTTGGTACTTCCAGGCATTGTCTCATGAGAAAAAGCACACTGAGTGGTTAAGAACAATCTGGCTGGGCCCTCCCCACCAATAAGATGTGGGTTGAACCCAGGCCTGTCTGCAGAGGCTATACTTTTACCCATGACACTCCACTCCCTCACGCCCTCCTTCCCAGCCCTCCTCGGCTCTGAGCTACAATATTTTGAGAGCCATGCTGGAAGGAAAGATAGAGAGAGAAGGAACTTAATTACTTCAGTCTGGACTGTATTTTAAAACTTACTTTTTAACAGTTTGGACCAAAGAGAAGTATGTTATTACGTGAAAATGTTAAGGTGACATTTACAGTAATTGCTTTCTATTTGCCAAAGTTCTATCAGTATTTTCCCAGCAGATAATCTTGTTTTCCTTCAAAATTTCCTATCTAATTCTATGGAGCCAATTTTTATTGGCAAAAATAATTTATATAATAAAGAATGAAGGGAGAAAAAAACTAAGAGAACTGGCTTGTAGGGGAAAAAAAGCAAATAGAATCATAGTGTCCTGTGAACAAGGCAGAGAGTCTGGAAGCATGGGGGGGGTGGGCAGGATGAATATAAAAAGATTTTCAGCAAAACACTTGATAGGGGGAGCACGACTAACTTCTTTTTCTTTTATATGTTTATATTCAAATAGAAGAAGGCATGCAAGCAGTTAATCATTTACCAGGAGTAAGGACACAGCATGGGGTCTGGGCAAGGATTTTGGAAAAGTTCAGGTTTGAAAATCTGAGAGTGAATTCTGCCAAGTGGACTTTAATAGAAGTTCATGTAATAATTGGCCTGGGAGTTTTAACCAAAAAAGTAGATGCTTTGAAGTGCTGGAAACAAAAAGAAAATCTCATGGCAGTTTTATTGGCTCATACGATCAGCAGCAGATGATAAATGACAAATAGGTCTAGGACCTTCTGCAGTCCGGCAAAGTCCTGAATTTTGCAAACAATTGAAAGTTCAGCCCAGCAGCCTGAACCATATAAATTGTCAAGTCACAGACACTTCTCACGAATTAGGAGGCTGAAGCTACTCCAAGTCTGAGATTGCTGGAGCTGGAAAGGATCTTCAGAGACTTCTACCAAGCCAGTTCATTTTGGACACAGGGAAACTGAGACCCAGATTTCCCAAGGGCACTTGGGATCCGGATGCTGCTCGTCCAACCCATGTCCCTCCCATGCCACCTCCCATTCTCCTCCATCGTCCAACTTCCCAAGCCGCCCTGCCACTGCCCACCTTCCCTCTGCACGCCTGTCCTGCTCTGCAGAGACGCAGGAGGGAATTGCTGAGACTGTGTGTCCGCCTGGAATCCTGTGTGTTCCAGCCTTGATGTGCCTCGTACAGAGTTCAGTTCCCTAAAATTTCGAGGAGGGAACTCAGTACTCATTCCCAGGATATTTTCCCCTCAGCTAAGGAAGGGTTTCTTCATCCTGTTTTGTTTTTTTGTGTTTTTTTTGTGTGACCTCCAGAGGTGATAGAACACTGAGCTAAAAATGTCAGTAGTTCAAATTCAAGAGCTCACCCAGGACTAGCATGGGAAGGACAAAGAACCATGGTCTCGAGCGATTTGAGCTGACTTCTTATCCAGATGGCAGCAGCCAGTTGCTGTTCAAGAAATAGCAACGAATACTACTGAGGACCTTCTGTACAGATTGTTCCCATAGCACTTGGCGCTTACATCCTTGATGGCATTTAACCTTTGTTCTCTAATGACTTGCCTATATTTCTGGGTCTCTCGCCCATTGCAGCAGCTCCGGTGCCAGGCATAATAGGTACTCAGGAGAGGGGTTTTGTGCTGGGCTAGTCTGCAAGGGATACAAGCTTAGACCTTGCCTTCGAGGATCTGGGTCTGGGTGGAACAACATGAGCTCATCAGAATTTAAACATTAAAGGGCTTAAATATAAATTCAAGGATATGTAGAAGCAACTTCTGCAGAAGCTCATGATTAACTGCCAGTATGTTCTCCACAGACTAATAGTTATCAAAATGTCCCGTACAGCCCTAGGTTTGAATAGAGACGCTAAATGGATGATGGATCTTAGGCTGAAAGGTTCTTGACCAGCCATTCCCAAAGCGTGCATACACATGTGTACACACACACACACACACACACACACACGCACACACACACACCAGTATAGAGTCTTTCTGTTGTTGCTGTTTGTACCTATTGAATTATTTGACTTTTATCATTCCACATATATTTATTGAGTGCCTACTATATGCTAGCACACTTCTAGACTCTTCTAGACATAGCAACGAAAAAACACAAAAATTTCTGCCTCCGTGGAGCTTAGATCCTAGCAGGAGTGTTCCATTCAAGCTTCCTTCTGCAGATGGGTTACGTGACATGACAATAAGGAAGTTGTTGCAAAAGGCACCTGAAAGAGATCCTAGGAATTCTAGGAAGATGCAGTGGCTAAGGCCTGAGGGAGTCACCAAAGCAGAAAAGGCCTTTCAGAGGAAGTGAGTTTGAACTGGATGTGAAGAAGAGTCACATGTGGACAAGCGGAGGCCCGGGCAGAGTGAGGGCCTTGTGGGCAGCGTGTTTGGGGGCCGGTGAGAAAACCTACTTGGGGAGATCAGTGGTCACAAGGAGGTGGGCAGTGAGACCTGAGGCTGGAGGTGCTCTGTCCAGGGTAGTGAGTCCTTTGGGAAGGTAGCGAATATTGTAATTGAGTGAAGCACAGGAATCCAACGTGCGCTATTAGGGGAATCTTTCAGAGAAAAAGTGTAAATAGATGAAGGGGATTCAGACCTCCAGGTATAAAATAAATGAGCCATTGGGGCTGTAATATACAATATAAAGAATACGGCCAATAAAACTGTAATCACTTTATATGGGGACACATGGTTACTAGACTTATCGTGGTGATCATTTCATAATGCACGCAAAAAAAAAAAAAGCCTTGTGCAACTTAGGAAAATTCCTCTGGCACCATCTGCTGGAGCCGCTCCAGGCTGTTCTTTGCGGGTCTCGGTCATGGGTCCTGTGTCTGTACTTAAGAGTAGAGAGAACTGCTGCTTTGATCTCTGATCAATAAACCACCTTGAGGCTGGAGGCTGAGGGGACAGCTGCATCCTTGGTGTCACCTGGTGCATAGCTACTCTCTGCCCTGCAACTTAACATAACCCTTCTCCCCACAGCCTGCCTTCAAAGGCCTCACCTTCACTGACCTGCCTTTGTGCTTACAACTGAACATTATGCAAAGGCTGAGCGACGGGCGAGACCTGGTCAGCCTGGGCCAGGCAGCCCCTGACCTGCACGTGCTCAGCGAGGACCGGCTCTTATGGAAGAAGCTCTGCCAGTACCACTTCTCCGAGCGGCAGGTCAGTGCAGCCCAGTGGCTGTTCTTCCTTCTCTTCCTCTCTGCCCGCCCCCCCTCAAGCTGCCTTGGCATCCTTCTCAAACCCACTCTCCAGGGCTCCCTGGTTTGACTAGAAAACAGTTCAAGGAGTTTCTAAATAATATCTGTGAGATTTTGTTTATGTGTTTCAATAGGGAAAAAAAAAACCTTATATTCTTAACCTAGTCCCATGTTACAACTTGCTCCAAAAAAAATTCATAAATTGGCACCAGTCCTTCTTTTCTCTAACAAAATAACTTACATTTTTATGAGATTTTACAGCTAAAGGACTTTTACTGATGTTATTTCATTTTGTGTTAATGACCCAGGGAAGGGTAGATATCATTATGCCCACTTCAAACAGATGGAGAGACTAAGGCCACAAGTGGCTAAGTGACATATCCAAATGAGTGGAGCGCTCTCTAGGTGAGGAAACTGGCCTTGAATTTGAATTTGGGCCTTCTGACACCAGTCTAGGCCTCTTTCCCCTCCGCACGCTGCCTCAGATTTTTTTTCCAACTTCTTTACATAGAAGTGTGAGCTCAACAAGTGCTGTTCACGAAACCACTAATATTTCGATATAAAATAGAGCCATGGTGCCAAGCAGTCACTGCATCTCCCTGGAAATAATCACTCAAGTCTACAGCAAAGAAAAGATTGAAGTGGTTTATTGAGATCACCTAAACTTTCAAGACCATCCAAATGCAATTTAGTACAGGTCACCAGTCAGGCGTCATTGGCCACCTGTTTCTTTTAAAGACTGGTTAAAAGCTATTGTTTCCTTCACTAGGTAGAGCTCAGAAGCAACTTCTTTATATCTTTGCTACTTTTTCCCTAGCTGTTGCCAGGGTATAGATGAAAAAGGTGGAAAGGAGGCAGGAGCAGAACTTTTCAGAACTACTTTTATTTGTTTGATATTTAGATCCGCAGGCGATTAATTTTGTCAGATAAAGGACAGCTGGATTGGAAGAAGATGTATTTTAAACTTGTGCGCTGTTACCCACGGAAAGAGCAGTATGGAGACACCCTTCAGCTTTGCAGACACTGCCATATTCTTTCCTGGAAGGTATATGTCTTGGAGGTCGTTGCCACACATCCCCAGCCCAGCCCCTAAGAGCCAATGGCACTAGCACTGTGTCGCCAAATGCTTTCCTGCTCTTCACTGTTGTAGCCCCCAGCTGAAGGTGAAGGTAAAACTGATTCAGCCCCTGGGGAGAGAAACTTTCAAAGACCTTCGTTTCCTTCACCCCCGTGTTTATTTTTTCCTGCAAGCCCCCCCCAAACTCCCCCATCGCTCTGTGCACGCGTGTCTGTGCGCGCGCACGCAGCTCTTTAGTTTTTCCATAACACAGGGCATTCTTGACAGAGGAATGTTGTTTTGAGGTTGGGCAATGCCTTACTTAGGGTGCTACAAGCCAATGAGATGCTGCCGAGAATGCCCACCTAACCACGATGTTCCTTTCTAGGGCACCGATCACCCGTGCACAGCCAATAACCCAGAGAGCTGCTCCGTTTCACTTTCACCCCAGGACTTTATCAACTTGTTCAAGTTCTGAATCCCAGCACATGACAACACTTCAGAAGGGTCCCCCTGCTGACTGGATGGTTGGAAATACAGAGTTTGGACGCTTCATTTGTAAATAGTGTACATTTTAGACATTGGCTCAAAAATTCTGCGATAAGCCATTGAGAGGACGTTGGAGGGGAGAGATGCAGTTGCTGGCTGGGAATTTAAGCATATGGACTTCTCATTAGAATTGGTATGGAAAAGCAGAAATACTGTAAATAAACTATTTTTCCTAATGATTTGCCAGCAAGACTATGAGGCAGGAATTCTGTTTCATCGGTGAAAATGGAATTCTCTTGACGTTCACTGAGACTCCTTTATAGTTCCCTAGAGATGTGGGAGAAAGGGGCAAAACTCAAATACAGGATAGAATGCTCTTTGTTTACAATGTGAAAAATGTGTTGGAAAAAAAAAAAAGAAGAAAAACTACATATGAGAAATCCCTGGGCTTTGGGTTTTGATCTGGAGTTTGTTTTGAAAAGGCAAAGGAAGCACCACTCATCTTAAACCCGCATGGGTATAGGGCCTTATCTTCTGAAGATACCACACAATAGTCTACCTCGGAAAGCTACAATACTCGCTCTGACAAAGCGCGTGGTCCAGTAGGCAGTCTCTGTTTTTCTTGTTTCTTCATCATATAAAAAGTGATTTAAAACAGGAAGAGATATTGGAGGCAATCCTCATCATGCTTCAGGCTTCCTTTTTAGACGAATGGGACATTCTTCGGGGTTGCCTCTTTTCTAGAACAACCCCAAAGCATCTATGCCTTTTTTCCTTCCATGTTGTAGCTCATTCGGGACATCATCATAAGGCCAATTAAAAACAGTTCAAGAGGAAATCCTGTCACAGAAAAGATGGAATTAGTCACCCAATAGCTGTGAAGACTTTATTCCTGTTTAACTTCTTGGCTTGTCTGGGCTTCCTGGGGTATCTTCACGGATAAGCCTATCCCTGGGGACTGTTTGGAGCCAGAGTATTGATAAAGGCTTGTAAAACAGGTTTTTACATATCAGCTGCTGTTCCTCTTGGTGGGTGATAGTTGAGGAGTTTTCTTTACATGCAACACCAAAATTTAGTCAACCTGAGGTAGGGCTTCTTGTAAGGATGATAAAGTAAAGCTTGGCATTCCAGCCAGATAGGGAGCAGAGGTACCATGAGTTCATCCTTAACTTGCTCCAAACCCCAGGGGAAATTGCTAGGCCAATACCAGCAGGTAACTATGTGGGAGAAGGAAATCTCAGGACTTAAGGAGTCAATATTCCTGGGAGGGAATGGGGGATGTTTTTGTTTTTTACTTTTTATAGAACTTTGCTTTTCTACAACAATGTACATATTTCTGCAATTGTATTTGCTTTCTTTTGTTTTTTTAGTAAGTAAAGTGGCCACCCAGCATGACCTTGGCACATAAGTGAAGCAGAAATAGGAACTTGGTTCACATTTACATTGAGGAGCAGTGTATTCTTAGGGGTTGAATTTGGGGTGACCTGAAATGGGGAGAGATGGTTAAGAATGTACAGAGACAAGCCAAGGGACCAACTAGTGATGTAGGACCCCTTCACGCCCTTCCCTCAAAGCACAACCCAAGTACCAGCATCCGGAAGGGAACTCGACCACTAGTTGATGTTCCTCACTTTGCAAGGTCTGTGCCTACACCAGGATTTCTTAATATCTTTTTTCATCACCACCCCCCTGAACAAGAAAAACGTAAATTGTTTATTTCAACTCTGAGCAAAAGTAAATACTAAAGAATAAGATCTTGTTGGGTAAGGTTGAGCTTTGGAGGGCCACAAACTACTGTAACACCTCTTCGCCCCCCCCACCCCGAGTCAAGGTCACACTGAGAATGCAGGGTCCAGACCATGGAATAAAAAGCTCTGTCTTCCATAATTCAGGCAGGTTCTCGCAAAGGTCTCAGCTTCCTTAAAGATGTGAGTGGAGCTGGGGCTGTCGTTGCTGTGAGGGCTCTGGAACTGTTGACTCTGGCATTTTTTGGCGTTCATAGCCTTCCACATCTTCCCCCCAACTCATGACCTCCACCCCTCCATGCTGAAGGAGCAGGCGGAGACTCCTCGGCACCTTCAGGTTTGCAGTCCCAGAAATGTTGCCCGCTTTGGCTGTCAGCACGAAACTGGCGAACCAGTGTCACTTGGACTGTCCGTGGTGCTCATGACCGCATAGCGTGCCCCAGGCAGCAGGAGCATCTGTGCAGAACGACCCTACCACAAGGGATAGGCTTAACGGTTTTCTGAAATGTCTACCCAGATGGTGACTCGGGGCTCTCCCCATCTCCTCTGGCATAATTGGAGGTGGTGTGTGACAGAGTCAAGGAAAATTTTTAAGGAAAAGAAAAGAAGAAACCAACATTTGTGGTTCCCTTTCATTGGAAGAGGAGAATGAGGAAGGAAATGGCAGGTGGAGAGGGAGAGGGGAAGGAATAGAAGTGGCATGTCTTTGATGCTGTGGTTTGTGCGAGGGCAGTGGGGAAAAAGAGCACAGCAGGTGTGAGCACCTGTGTTGGTGCCACTGGGTGGCTGTGAAGCATGGCCAGAGCCTCACGTATAAGTAAAGCGAGTTAAAAAGAAAATGCTTGTTCCCTGGGCACTAATTGTCTATAGAATTTCTATTGGCAAACCCTCCCAGGACAAAGTGACCTAAAAAACAAAAACAAAGAATCTCTGTCTCAGAACCGCTGTTCTAAAAGCCAGAAGGGACATGACAATGGAAAGTGCTGGAAGAGACAGAATGCTCTACTGTCTTTGCTGTACCTACCTACCCCCACCCCAACTCTGTAAAGGAGAATTTAAAATTGATGTCAAATATGAAAGTAATCTGGACTTCCAGAGAAGGAAAGAGTTTTGTCCAGAACAGTGGAAGCCGAGCCACAGGGGTGTTATGCTTTGGTTCAACACACAGGTTTCCGAGCAACGATCCTAGAGTCTTAAGAAGGCACAGCATTTGAGGAAAGGAGAATATGCGAAGCTTAGGAGGGCTCAACTTATAACAAGATCCAGACATTTTAAACTAGATAGTGTTATTACTCAATGCTGTTACTTTTAGTGGATGGACCAGTCACGTGGGAGGATTGTAGCAGAAACTACAATGTGAAAACATCCCCAGTTTTGAGATCAAAAGGGTCAGCTGTAAGATGACCTATGTTTAGTGATGATCCATTTTATATTGAAGTGGCTCAGAGGAGATACTGATATTTTAGATGGGCTGCAAAACTGTCAAGGCAAGAACAGGCTTTACTTGGCAATGGTGAAGGAAGGTAATGAGTGTGTATTGCCTTATTGCCACAGTTCTCTCTTCATAAACTGTTTGGGAGCTTGCAATTAATAGAGGCTCCTTGTTTCCGTTGTTTTTATACGGGAGAAGAGAAAGAGCTTGGAATTTCATTTGTCTAAGCAAGTGGTGTGATTTACAAGAAGTTCAGTCATTTCAAAAGTATATCATTCTTAGTGTTCAATACAATGTTTATCATAAAATAGGCACCTGAGTTTATATATTCCTGCCAGGCTGAAGGGCAATTATGTCTTGCTATGCAAACACGCTATTTTACGTGTGAATTTTTTTAACTGTAATAATTTTATGTGTGAATTTTTTTTAAACTAAACTCTATCATCATTTTCTATGTTGACATCTGTTGTTTTTCGTGTTTTTTTGTTCCAACTCTCCGAGTCTGTGAACCATCCTCTGACTGGATGCTGGCCTAAAATCCTATTAGTGTTTAAACAGACCTCAGAAACACCCTCAACCTCTAGGCAATCGCAGAGATGGGGCTCTTTGATATATCTCTGGCCCCTGATGTCTTCAACAAACAAGATCGTAATTCCTTTAAACTCAATGTTTTCTGTAGATGCTTTCTTCTCCGTTTTGTTAAGGAGAGTCAACCCTCGTGGTTTTCCAAAGGAAGGAAACTCCTCCCCCAGACTTGAGCGCTGGAAGGGACGTTAGAAACGCTGGAGTCTGGCATTCCTTCTGCCTTTCAAAATGAGGTAGTGGGTCCAGAATATTCAGGTGACATGCCTCAACCCACCTGGCGCTCAGCAGTGGACCGGAGCGTAAACTTGGGACTTTCTGAGGCCTTGACTTTGTACCCCCTGCCCCAGCACCTTTTATTGTGGCTGGACACACGTGACACCTAAGCTGATTCTTCTCAAGACGTTCGCTGTGGAAGGCACGTTCGTGTCCAGTGTCCGGCCGTTAACTGTTAAAGACATTTTAAGTCCCTGATTCTTCCTGGAGAAGTTAAGGAGTTGCTTAACATTGTTACTGACTCTGACTCTGCTGTGAGTACGGCATACTAGTGAGTACAACCTGCTTGCCACAAAGTAAGCAGCATATTTTGACAAGTTTATTTTTCCCTGGATAATTAGATTTTAATTATAAAGGTGGCCCCTGAGACACATAATGGCTGAGCAGCTGGCTTGCTTTCTAGAAACCGAGGTTCTGATGGTAACCAAGCAGGTATTTCCTCTCCCCTTAGACTAAAAGGTACATCTGATCCATGCCTTCCATCTCCCTGGTACCTGCTGTGAGATCCAATAAGCTTCCACCCAGTGGAAGATCACTCTCTGCTAAACCTCACAAGCAAAGGGGGGTTGTTCCATGAGGCAGCAAGGAGCAAGGGACCACGATATTCATGACTTTGTCTGCTAGACATTTTTCAAAGTGTCCTTGAACTCAGCAAACAAAGCTTTCTGAGAGATCTCTCAAAACTCAGGCCCTGCTCCGTCTGGCCAAAAATGGATGGCTGCTTCAAAACTCTGAACTTCTTGAAACTCCATCTGCTACAACATTACTTCTGGAGTTTGAACATGACTTTTTCTGTCTTTGAGTATAGAAATGTTTGTTTAATTAATGATACACAAGTCTGTTAAACAGAAGGCTCCAAGCAGTGCTCTACACTTGAGAACACTTGGCGCCATCTTTATTCTACCAAGTGCCAATCACCCTAGCCAGAGGGGGTGTATATTAAAGTCCATATCCTAAGCTTTAGAAGCTTTAAAGTACTTTTTTAATTAAAAATACAATAGGGGATTGAACATTTTAACTAAAAGTTTAAGGTTAGACCAATTACATGCAAAGATGTTTATTTAATATTGTGTGAGCTGAGTCTTTCTGTATAAATTATTTGCACTCTTTTCTTGCATGATGAACCGATTTCTTTTTTTATAGTTGTTTGTACCAGACGGTGGCGTATTTTTGTAAAAATTTTTTGACACTGAATTGCAATAAATGTTTTTCCAACAACACACACTGGTGCATTTTTGGTGCATGTCAATTCAAGTTGGTTTTTTATCGAACTGAGTATGTTTATCTTTTGCTGAGTGAAAGTTATATTCCTTCTCCCAGAAACTTATCATCGTTGTAAAATTTTCTAGGAATACATAGAAAACTAAGCTTGCTGCTGAGTACCAACCTGAATCAGAAATACAGTATTATGCTCAAATGGGGTATTTCTACTTACTATTCATATAATAGAATGCTTTGGGAATAATGAACTTTAAAGTCAGTATTAATTTACTCATCAACAGACATTTATTGAACAGCTACTATATGCTACACTGTGCAAGGCACTGGGTATAGGATGGTGAACGAGACAGATGGGGTCTCTATCCTAATGGAATTTAGATTCTAGTGGGAAAGAAAAAAACAAGTAGGGGATGAATTTAATTTGTAATAAGTGCTATGAAGGGAATAAACAAGGGACTGAGATGCAGAATAACAAGGTGGGTTGGGGGTAGGGGGAGCTCTCTGAGGAAGTGATGTTGAAAGGTGAGAAGGAGCCAGCCTCAGAGGATGAGGGCACGAGCATGCCAGAAAGAGGAAACGGCTTGTGCAAGGTTCAGATCGTGGTCCTGTCACTTACCTGTAGTGTAACTTTTGTCACCTTACTTAACACCCTTCTCTGTGTCCGTTTCCTCGACTCTGTTGATGATAAATCTATTGCTGTGGCTGTGAGGGTTAAGTGAGCTAATACATGTAAAGTGCTAGGAGCCGGGCACATAAAATGTGAGCTCAGTAAATGTTAATAATTATGATTTCCTGAGCAGCAAGAGAATCGGGTTAGGAATTGCACTGCATTCCTAGTTGGGTATAATATGCTCAAGTGACTAACCCATGGATGACAGACCTCCCCGACACATTTACTCTGGAACCTGCCCTGATCCTGCCACTAACTCTCCATCAGAAAATGACATAAAAGGCACCTGAGGATAGAGATTTTCTATTTAACTCCCAACAGGATCACAAAATCTCACCATTCCCTACACATCCCGTGCATTCTTTGCGCAGGCCGTTCCACCTGCCTAGAACGCTTTTCCCAGCCCCTCTGTCGGATAAGCATCTATTGCTCCTCAGGACCACCTCCTGGCTGAAGCTCCCTCCAACTGAGAAAATCTCATCTTCTGTATCACTTTTTTGCATATGGACTTTGTTACACTGTAATCTTATTTGTACCTAGCACAATGCCTGGGCTGAATCAATGAAGAAACCCACACACAGATTCATAAAATGCTTTTGAAAGTCTCAGGACCACAAACTTACCCTGGACTAGAATAAGAATCAGCCTGAGCTTACATGCATACAACTATTTATAGTGTCTTGGTTAAAAATTAATGGTAGTTGAAAAAGTAACAAATGTGGAAACCTCGTGTTCATTAAAGTTTCTTTTAAGTTCAACTAAACCTTTACGAGTCTAGTAAATTTTCATACGAAATAAGAGGGCCTTTTATTACTGTTTGATAAACTCACATTGGACAGACTAAACAAGTCCCTTTTACAAACAATAAAAGTTCCTTTAAACATTTTAAAGCTGCAATTATAACTCTAATGCATTTGCTTTTTTTAAAAATAAGTACTTTAAATACCTGCTCAAAGAAGCTTCAACCCTAATAAGCAAAACATTCCCAAGTAAATTAATAACTTATAAATTTAGTAAACATAAATATATCTCAAATTCTCTAAAAAAAACTAACATTGTTAAAGTTAGTGAAATTTTTATACCTTTCCATTAAAAATCATATCTTAGGGGCTTCCCTGGTGGCGCAGTGGTTGACAGTCCGCCTGCCGATGCAGGGGACGTGGGTTCGTGCCCTGGTCCGGGAAGATCCCACATGCCGCGGAGCCGCTGGGCCCGTGAGCCATGGCTGCTGAGCCTGCGTGTCCGGAGCCTGTGCTCCACAACAGGAGAGGCCACAGCAGTGAGAGGCCCGCGTACCGCAAAAAAAAAAAAAAAAATCATATCTTACACTAATACCTTTTTTTAAAATGGAAATCATAAGGCTGCTATGGTGGGCAGAATAATGGCTCCCCAAAGAGACAAGCAATGATATCGAAGTCTATAATCTGGAAAAGGCAAGGAAACCATCAACCCCTAGAGCCTACATAAGGGAACCTTGCCCTGCTGACACCTTGACCTTGGCCCAGTGAGACCTGTGCCAGACTTCTGACCTTCTAATGAATTTGTATTAAGCCACTAAATTTGTGGTAACTTGCTACAGCCATACAGGAAGCCAGGACAGTGCATCAGACAGACACTCTAGCTCTGCCCCTTCAGACAAATTCCCTCTGATCCTTCTGCTGCATGTCCCCCATCCCATGCTGAGTGACGATCTGTCTGCAAATAAAAGCCACAGCCTAAATCAGCAGCAAGTTATCTTGGCCGCCCTGATACGCGGACCTGCAAAAACTGGACAGGAGGGCTCTGCCTGTCAGGGACAGGTGTAAAGTTGCCTCCCTCCTGTTCTACATGGGCTTCATTGAGGCTGACGCCAATCATGTTTGTACCCAAGAAGCATCACAGAGAATTGGCATTTCAAATTCTCGCCAATGTTTGAGGCATGTTTATGAAGCAGCAATGTCCCGGGCACCGGAACAGCCATTCGGAAGTGTGAACTCAGCACTTGCTCTCAGATAACTTTATCGACCTGGTCCCCAGGCGGGCAAGAGAGTGGACGTCAACCACAACATACGATCCAAAGTTCCGAATGCCCTAGTGAGGGACAAAGTACCAGAGGAATTCAGAGAGGAAGGACTGAGTTTGTGCTTCTGAGAAAGACAACAGTGCAGCATCAGACACAAGTCTACTATATGCTCTTCCTGAATCAGTATGAACAGGGGCTCCTCCTCTGAAATCTGGGAGCCAGGGACTGTGGCTTAAGAACCAGAGACCAAGACTTACCACCCAAGCCCATTTGGTGGTTTCAAATGGTTTCTTGAAAACAAAACACAAAACACTGAAGTTTGGGCAGATTTCCCTTTTGGAGAGAACTAAAGCTCTGTATTCCCTACGGTCCCAGTGCCTGAGCCTCATCAGTGTTCTAGAAAACTAACAGAAGCCCAAATGAACCCCAAATCTCTTCAAGGAGCCCTGTAGTGGGAATTTCATGTGTCAACGTGGCAAGGCCATGGTGCTCATTTGTTTGGTCAAACACCAATCTAGATATTGCTGTGAAGGTAATTTTTAGATGTGATCAACATTTTTTTTTTTTTTGCGGTACGCGGGCCTCTCACTGTTGTGGCCTCTCCCGTTGCGGAGCAAAGGCTCCGGACACGCAGGCTCAGCGGCCATGGCTCACGGGCCCAGCCGCTCCGTGGCATGTAGGATCTTCCCGGACCGGGGCACGAACCCGCATCCCCTGCATCGGCAGGCGGACTCTCAACCACTGCGCCACCAGGGAAGCCCATGATTAACATTTAAATCAGTAGACCCTGAGTAAAGAAAATCACCCTCCACCGTGTGGATGGGCCTCATCCAATCAGTTGAAGGCCTCAAGAGGAAAAGCCTACGCCCGCCCCCCACTCCGCCCCCAAGGAAGGAATCCTGCCTCCAGACTCGAAACTGCAGCATCAGCTCTTCTCTCCGTCTCCAGCCTGCCGGCCTACCCTGCATAGTGTGGACTTGCCAACGCCACCACGACTGCATGAGCCAATTCCTTAAAATAAATAAATTCTATAGATAGATTGTAAAGAACAAAATATTTTATTTTAAAGAATAAAATCTATCTCTATGTTAGGGTAAACACTGACCGAAGCCGCCCGCCCTGGCCAGGCAAGATAGTAGCCACTTGCATGAGTCATCTTACAACAGGAGGTCCTGGTAAGGAACGCAGAACTAACAAGCTACCATCAATGGGAAAGGTCTCAAGGAGAGAGGAGACACCAGTCCACATGTCCTCCCAACCTCCCAGAATCCTCCTCGGTGGAATCCATCTTGGCTGAGTGATGCAAGCGCCACCAGGAAGGACCCTGAGTCAGAATGACTGGCCAGAGACAACCTGGAAACTAACCCCATTCCCATAAAACCCGAGACTGCAAGCCACGTGGCAGAGCAGTTCTCCTGGGTTCCCTTACTCTCCTGCTCTCCACCCGGGCGCCCCTTCCCAATAAAGTCTCTTGCTTTGTCAGCACATGTGTCTCCTCAGACAATTCATTTCCGAGTGTTAGACAAGAGCCCACTCTCGGGGCCTGGAAGGTGTCCCTTTCCTGCAACATCTATATATCTATATCTGGGGGAGGGGGGTACTATATATATCTTTACAGAGATGGAGAGAGAGAGAGAGAAAGAGACATCCTATTGGTTCTATGCCTCTGGAGAACCCTGACTAATAAATACAAGCTCCTAGAAAGAGAACAAAGGCAAGGAAAGTCTAGAGGAAGGCTTCAGAGGGCAAGGGAGAAAAGCCAGAGGGAGAGCGGAATCTAGTGGCTACAAGAGGCAGTTAGCCAGCTACCACATCCTGAGAAATAACGTTTGGCAGGTGCCAAAGAGTGCAAGGAAACAGTCACTCTTAACCCACATAAGAGTACTTGAGTGACTCCCCTTTCTTTGTACTTTTTAAACTTGTATTCAATTATTTTAATTTTACTTTGCAATTTCATTTTTTCTTAATTTCAAAATTACTCCAAGGAGCCCCTACTTCCTTCAGAGAGGCAGCAAGGCATAGTGAGCAAAGAATCTGAAGCCAAACTGCCTGAGTTTGAACCCTGCCCTGCCTCCTCCTGGCTGTACCGGGCACTGTACTAAACCTTGACCTGCCTCAGTCCCCTTATCTGTAAAATGGGGATAATGACAGTACCTACATCATGGAATTGTTGTGAGGAGTAATTGAGTTGCAGCATTTTTTTTTTTTTTTTGGCGATACGCGGACCTCTCACTGTTGTGGCCTCTCCCGTTGCGGAGCACAGGTTCCAGACACGCAGGCTCAGTGGCCACGGCTCATGGGCCCAGCCGCTCCGCGGCATGTGGGATCCTCCCGGACCGGGGCACGAACCCGTGTCCCTTGTATCGGCAAGCGGACTCTCAACCACTGCACCACCAGGGAAGCCCCTGAGTTGCTGCATTTTACATGATTAATAACTTTTGTGTGGTTAGAGCAGTGCTTAACACATAATAAGCTTTACATAAACATTTGTTATTATTATTCACAAGCCCACTATCTTTTTTTTTTCTTTTTGCATATGTGCTCTAGGCAGAAAAACCATGTAGCCTTCACTGCCTCTAAAGAGAAACATAATAACTAAATCAATGACCCCCATAATTCTAGCCTTTGCTTATTGTTTAAAACCAGTGGTCTCCAACCATCCCATCAATAAACATTTTTTAAGCATAAACCCAATATATATGTATTTACTTATCTATCTATGAAGTATTGGCAGGCACTACTATGATTAACTAATATTTCGAAGCATAATGCACACATAGGAGGACAGTCATCATTAGTAATAATGGACATAAATCGATATTTCAAATAGTTGTGATCATTATGAACTTTCTGGCCAATTTTTAGTCAGATCTCATTAGCTTATCGTTAAGCTGACGCAGCCAGCGAAGAGCCGTATTAGTGCTCACATTTTTCTGTTCCTTTGCATCTGCAATAGTAGTATCGTCATTCTGCTGTTTCTTTGCGAGAAACTAGGAAACTTCTTAAAGCATTTGTCCATTTTGTGAGATTCTGTTTATTTAAAACTAGATACTGTAATCCATAAGTCCATTTAGTCAGGCATACAGAAGTTACAATATGTCACAGTACACTGAAAACGAACGATCAACTTTGGGTACCACTGGCCTCCGCTCCCCACTGAGGCCAAGGTGCCTTGGGTACTGACTGACATCTGATGGGACCACTGTCAATCCAGACATTAAACATTTGTAAAGTTTTTGTGCTGGTTGTTCTCTGCTTGTCCCCGAAGATCCATTCTCCACTTCTCTGCCTAGCTCAGCACCCTAGAAGGCTGACCACAAATGGCTGCGTCCCCCAGACTCTCTTGCCAGTTGGCATCTGGTTGGGTTTGTCCAATGGGAGGTGCTGACAGAGACCAGAGCAGAAAGAGAAAGAGTTCAGGGTCCTTCTTGCCTGCTCTCTCCTGACTGGCCCCTGGTCTCTGGCAGAAGCTGCAGCCCTCCTCCACATAAACCCTCCTTACAGCTCCAGCCATCACAAGGCTCCTCCCCAAACCTGGGAGAAGTAATTTTCCTTGCTGCTCATCTCTGGGGGCCTCAGCATCTTTTGTGTTCCCTTAACCCCGCCCACACCTGTCTGAGTAGTCCCTTCAATTGAACTACACAAGATTATTTCCTGCCAGAAGCCTCATAGATGATTTCTTTACTTCTTACTCTTTAATAGAGAGATCAATGAAAGTTTTCTTTTTTTTTTCCTTCCAGCACCTCACTTTGGAGACCACTGGTTTAAAGAGCTATTCTGATGATTGAGCCAAATCACTTTTCCTGACCAGTGTGAATGGAAGCCTTAGATTCCCATCACTCTTTGCTCAAACCAACAAATACAGGCTGAAAAGAGGTGGGCTCACAAGATGAGCCCTGGACAGCCGGTCAGCAGACTCAGCTTCTACTCAGGGCTGTCACAGCAGGGCTGAACCTCAGGGAAGTCACTTCTGTTCTCTGACTCAGTTTCCTCATCTTTAACAGGCAGGTGGGTTGGATTAGCTAGTCTCTAGGTCCCTTTTAGCTCATATAGCCTTTTGTGATTTTAGGAAATCATATAATAGTTCAGAGGAAACTATGTTATTTTGTCTTTTTGTTTTATTTCTTGTTTTTTCTTCAACACTCTCTCCATCCCCTCCCAACTCCCACATACACTCTCCATCAGTTAGAATTTTTCTTGGGTGAAAGTCCTTTAAATTTTATAAACTCCAAGGTAATAAGAAATAAAGGAAGCCCAGATGCAACATCAATAATAAATTGAATCCTACTCTTTCCCAAATGCTTTCAAATACATTTTTAACTGCCATAGCAACCCTGTAAGGTAGATACAAGTATTATCATCACTTTACAAATGTTGAAACTGGGGATGCTCAGAGAAATTATATGATGTGTTCAGTATCACATAGTGCGGCAGGCTGGAGCTGGCTCATGACAGCTGAGCTGAATGGATTCATCTTTTTCCAACCTCACATTCAGTGGCATGTTGGTAACTTAAAATCAGCCATAGTGGGGATATTTATACCTCAGAAATCAGCAAGAGCTACAAATCAGAGCTTTTTCTTTTTTTGAGAGAGAGCTGATTTTTAAACATTTACTATCACACACTCTCAACACACAGTTACTAAACCACAGAGGTAGGTTTTAAGCTCAGATCTGATCCTAAACCTGGTGCCCTTTTATGACTCTACAGCTGTCTTTCCCACACAGCAGCTAGTACGATATCTTGTGAAGGGTCTTTGTGAAATACTTATTTCCTGCATCAGGTGCCCCGGGGTCTCCAGGCCAAACCCTCATTAGCCTTGCCATCCAAATGGTCTTTCTTTTAGAGGAAAACTTGCCAGCAAATAACTGAAAGACTTCTTGGCTTGTGTTCATAGCCCTGCCCCTAGTAGATGGGAAGAGATTATATACAGAGCACAGCCCTGCATCTGTTTCCCTCCTATGTACGAACACAGTCCCCTCTTCCCCTCTCCCAGTTAGGATGCGCCCCTCTATCTAGGTCGGGCATTTCACAACTCTGAAGTGCTTCGACATGAGTGCAATTTTTTTTTGAACTATAATTGATTTACAATATTGTGTTAGTTTCAGGTGTACAGCAAAGTGATTCAGTTATGCATATAAATATATATAGATATATATTCTTTTTCAGGTTCTTTTCTATTACAGGTTATTACAAGATATTGAAATATATAGTTCCCTGTGCTGTACAGTAAATCCTTGTGGTTTATCTATTTTATGTATAGTGGTGTGCAACTGTTAATCCCATACTCCTAATTTATACTTCCCCACTGCTTCTTCTTTGGTAACCATAAGCTTATTTTCTATGTCTGTGAGTCTGTTTCTGTTTTGTAAATAAGTTCAGTTGTATTATCAAAAGTGATATTATGTGATATTTGTCTTTCTCTTTCTGACTTACTTCACTTAGTATGATAATCTCTAGGTCCATCCATGTTGCTGCAAATGGCATTATTTCATTATTTTTTGTGCCTAATTAATATAATTTTAACTTGAAAAAAACAGAGATGGGAGAAACCCTGAATTCAGGCAACCCTAAAAGCACGAACTTCATAGATTTAAGGACATTAAACATAACAGAGATCTCAAGATGTGATCTGGTCCCGCTTCTACCACCTTCCTAAGGCGTATCCCCCCATTTACAGGTGAGACAACTAAGGGTTAGAAATGCTAATTATCTGCTGAAAACAGGACCCTACTCTGTAATTTGCTAATTATAGTAACAGGATGTTGAGTATCTCTTGTCCCAGAACTTTGTTGTGGGTTTTTTTTTCCCATTATGAGTTAATTTTAACTAGTTTAACTATCACAGGTTACCTCACTTCCTAGTTCAGGGGACAACTGTTTTTTTCAAGTACTTCTCATAGGGGCCACATTCCTTAACTCAAAGAGCAGTTGCCTGGGCATATAACTGAGGAAAAAACTCTAGTCACTCTTTAATTTCTGAACACAGTTCACAGAGTCATAGGTACAGGTGTGAAGGGACATACATTAAAGAAACACATTAAACTTTGTGGTCTATTTCACAGAATCACTAATGACATAAAGTGTTTTGTCTCCTATATTATCCCTGGAAGATTTTTTTTAAGTTGGAAGTGCCCCTACTTTTGTTTTGGTTTTTTCCCAGCTTTTCTGAGATATAATTAACATATAACATTATGTAAGGTTAAGGTAAAACAACATGATGAATTGATACACACATATATTGCTAAATGATACCACAATTAAGTTAATCATCTCACTTAATTACCATTTTTTGGTGTCTGTGGTGAAAACATTTAAGATCTACTCTCCGAGCAACTTTCAAGTATATAATACATTGTTAACTAGAGTCACGAGGCTGTAATTAGATCCCCAGAACTTATTCATCTTATAACTGAAAGTTTGTACCCTTTGACCAACAGCTCCCCATTTCCTCCACCTCCCAGCCCATGTGTTACTATGAGTTTGGCTTTTTTAGATTCCACATAAGTGAGATCACAGAGCATTTGTCTTTTTCTGTCTACTTATTTTACTTAGCATAATGCCCTCAAGGTCCATCCATGTTGTCACCAATGGCAAGATTTCCTTCTTTTTCGTGGCTGAATAATATTCCATTACATATTTTTAAATATATTATATTAAAATGTATATTTCATATGTAATATATATTATATATGTATATATATATATATTTTTTTTTTTTTTTTTTTTTTTTTTTTTTTGCGGTATGTGGGCCTCTCACTGTTGTGGCCTCTCCCGTTGCGGAGCACAGGCTCCGGACGCGCAGGCTCAGCGGCCATGGCTCACAGGCCCAGCCGCTCCACGGCATGTGGGATCTTCCCGGACCGGGGCACGAACCCGTGTCCCCTGCATCGGCAGGCGGACTCTCAACCACTGCGCCACCAGGGAAGCCCCCTGTATATATTTATATATCACATATTCTTTATCCATTCATATGTTGATGGACACTTAGTCTGCTTCCGTGTCTTGGCTATTGTGAACAATCCTGCAATGAAGTCCCAGAACCTGGGATAAAACCCAGTGCAGAGGACAAATGGTGCCAAGTATCCTGACATCTAAGTTCAAGAGCTGGAGCCAGCCACCAACCTGAAGGGCTTATGGAGAGGCCAAAATCAACTCGACTCCCTCCATCCTCTGAATCAGTGTAATAGGAGGAGTGAAGAGAAGGGAGGACAGTGTTCATGGAAAGAGCCTATCCCCTCCCCTACATCACAGCAGGGACTCCAGGAGAATCATTCATAAAGCCCAGGAGTTCCAGTGATCTGGAAGACTGGCATTTCATTCCCCTACAGATGGCTGCTTGGGCAACAGGCTTGCAACTGTTTACTGGGCAGGGAGAGGGAGACTTGGAGAGGACACTGGCCTGGGAGATGAAAGGGCAGCGAGGCACCTTGCCATGTCCCCAGCAGCATACAAGGGTATGCAAGTTTCCCCTGGGTGGAGTGGACACTACGAAGGTAGCTGGGCTTGAGCCATCTCCTCTGCGTCACACGCCACGGGAGCCCCAGCTTTGGGCACCTGCCCCAGAGAGGACCGACCGCAAATCAGCTGGAGATATAGCAACAACCGGTGTAGAGAGGATGGAAACCTCGTCTTGGACTGCTAAGTAAGGTGAAATCTCTGTCTACTCCCCATTTCCACCCTCCTACCCCCCACCTAAGCTCCAGGAGGAGAAACAGCCACAAGGAAACAAGCAGCCGCTGCAGCCACAGCCTCGCCTGCACTGGCAGGGAGGGGAGCTACGGAGGGAGTCTGAGAGAGACGTTATCACATAAACCAGGCTGAGGCTCAGGACTGGACTGAAACTGCTAATAACCAGCAGGAACTGAAAAGCTGCAGAATTTGCCCTAAAGGTCATCAAGGAAGCTGTTCCCATGAAGCCTCAGAAAGAGCCACATAAAACAGTTGGGAGCCAATATTGAAAGAATATGTATTTTCATGTTGATGCCCCAAAGTGACACTTCCCATTAAACCACTTCCAATGTATTCAATATTATCGCCTACTGTATGCCTGGTACTAGGTCTATTGAGTCAAAAAAGACAGCTAGGGTCATCATATTTGAGGAGCCCACATACTTATGGGGGAGAGCCGGCATACAAACCAATAATTTTAATATTCTACAACCAGGTATACATGAGGTTCAGCAGAGACACAAGAATATTTATATTGAATAGACTTTTCTGTGTTTCAATTTCGTCATCTATAAAACAGGAACAGTGACAGCACCTACCTCATAGGACGGTTGGTTGGATTAAATGAGCTATTGTATGTAGAAAAGTGCCTGGCACAGAGTAAGTTGAACACTTGTTAGTAGTCAATACTGTAGTTATTATTGTTACTTTTATACTGAATAGCAAGGCACTGTCCTAAGCGTGCTAAATGGTTGATTAATCTCAACAGTTCTATGAAACAGGTACTACTTATTATTCCCATTTTATAGAGAGAACTGAGGCAAAAGAGGATGAGCAGCTTGCCCAAGTACACACGGTGGAACTGGAATTCAAACCTAGGCTGTCTAAATTCAGAACCCGCACTCACTGTGTAACATAGGAGTTAAGACTGGCCGATTTTGCTGGGCACTTCCAAGAATGCAAAGGCGAAAGTACTTTTTCCAAAACAGCAACCGATAAAATGTAGTCCTAAAATAACTTGCAATGAAAAAAGTCTGGCTCTGCACTCTTTAAAAACATTCGCACAAATTTTTAATCCAATTTTAAATTTGAAAAGGCAAAAATTATCATGGTGTCCTGTGAATGCAGACATGAGTTTGCTGGTCGATATGGCTGGGACCCCTCCTGGCATGCTGACCTGTCAACACTGCCTCTGGCTCCGCTGCAGAAAGCTGCATGCTGCCCCTCGGCCAGGTGCCTGTTGTGATTTGGGTGCCAAGCCCTCCAAAGGGGAATTTCAGGTCCTCAGAACGCAGCCTGGACAAGCTGGGCTTGCTCTCCATGTTTATATAACCATCCCAGCTCCAAAAACAAGAGATGCCGGTACTCTGTAATTACAGGCTTGCAGGCCTGTCACTGCAGAGAGAAAACATGGGTTATAGCTCCATCTGCCTGTGGGATCCAAACTCTGTCTGGAAGCCTAAGAAAGCTCCATGAAAAGCTCCATGAAATAGCACCACCATTCAAAACATCCTTTTTTATTAAATAAACAGAATTTGGCTGCCCCAAAACTGAGCACGGCTGTAGCATTGTAAATGACATCATCTCATCTGGGTAGCATTTTGTTAAAATTGAGAGGCTCCTATAAAGTTCCTAGCCACAAAACCCACCCCTCAAACATGTTCTTTAATCAAGAACAGCAAGAAAAGAGTTCAACTTGAGAAGTATTAAAAAAAAAAAAGTTCATTAATCCACACTATGCATCAGGATTCCAGATACCGAAATCTTGTTTCTCTTTTACACACTAAATTATGAGCTCGTGTTCACTGTTCCCATGGGGGGTTGGTGGTCCCAGCTTTCAATTCTACTGCATTTCATCAATCCTAAGATTAACATTTTTCATATCTTTGAATTCAGGCTGCATCTTACAATCCACAGCATCTTAGATATAATGAAACACAGACTCATGATTGAAACACATGTAGCCCATCAAGTCTACTTTTAAATCTCTCCCTGGTCAGCCCCTCCTCTCCTTCTGCACTGCCTTCCCCCTGACTAGGGCCCTCAGCATCGTTTGCCTGGAAATTTACAAGAGGTGCTTAACTTCTCTCCCCATCTCCAGCCTGAACCCCTCCAACATATCTACCTTACTGCCCAAGAGATCTTTCTAGAACACATTATCTAATCATAGCACTTCCCTGTTTATAATCATTCAATAGATAATTGTCAAATCTGAATAATAGGTAAATGAAGATTCTTTTTGCCACTTCTTCTGATTTTAGGTAGGTGTCTTAGTCTCAGGCTGCCATAACAAAATAACACAGTCTGGGGCCTTTAACAACAAAAATTAATTTGTTCACATTTCCAGAGCCTGGAAGGTCCGAGATCAAGGTCTGGTAGGGTCCAGTTTCTGGTGAGTGCTCTCTTCCAGACTTGCAGACACCCATCTTCTCACTGTGGCCTCGGATGACAGACACTTGACCTCATTTAACCTTAGTTTCCTCCTAAAGACCCTATCTCCGAATACAGTCATGTTGGGGGTGAGGGCTTCAACATGTGAATTTCAGGGGGGGACACAATTCAGCCCACAGCAGTAGGCTTGAAAACATATATAATAAAATTTGTAATGCATCACCCAGACTATTAACAATGGCTACCTCGGGATGGGGGGAACGGGGGTGGGGGAGCGTGATTTCGATGGACCCAGAAGAGAGCAGTGAAAGGGGACTTTCACTCTTTTTTTAAAAAAATTAATTTATTTATTATTCATTTATTTATTTATTTTTGGCTACATTGGGTCTTCGTTGCTGCGCGCGGGCTTTCTCTAGCTGTGGCGAGCGGGGGCTACTCTTCCTTGCGGTGCACGGGCTTCTCATTGCAGTGGCTTCTCATTGCGGAGCACGGGCTCTAGGCGCACAGGCTTCAGTAGTTGTGGCACGTGGGCTCAGGAGTTGTGGCTCGCAGTCTCTAGAGCACAGGCTCAGTAGTTGTGGCGCATGGGCTTAGTTGCTCCGCGGCATGTGGGATCTTCCCGGACCAGGGCTTGAACCCGTGTGCCCTACATTGGCAGGCAGATTCTTAACCACTGCGCCACCAGGGAAGCCCTGGACTAACTTTTAATTCACATCATTTGCTTTGGAAACTTGCTGCATCCCACTGAGGGGCGAATCAGATATTAGAAACAGGTGCATTGACATCATCTATCTGCAGTATAAAGATATGAGGCAAAACCAAAGAAGTTTTTGAAGGCTACGCCAGAGAGAACTCAAAAAAGAGAGGACTGAGATAAGCAAGGGCAATATGCCAAACGTCCTACTTTATTATAAGCTCCAGATTAGGAGCAAACCACTCAGCTTGACAACCTGCACTGGGCTGGATATTTTCCATTTGCTGCTCCAAATCCACTCCCCACTCCTCTCCATCCTCTTTGTCACCTGAAAGGCTGACCCGTGCGAACGGCATCTGTGAATCCCTTGCCTGTGGCTTCTAGTTAGATCCGGCCAATGGAAGGAAGACAGAGATCTGGAGGCAGAGGCAGGGTGGAAGGCGGACTATTTATTCCTGCCAACACCTCCCTGTTGTAACTAATTACCACAACCCTAGAGTCGTAAAGCAACACAAATTATTATTTTACAGTTCTGTAGGTCACAAGTCTAGAATGGGTTGGCAGCAATGGTCCCTCCTGGAGGCTCTAAGGGAGAATCCACTCCTTTGCCTTTTCCAGTTTCCAGAGGCTGCCTGCTTTCCTAGGCTCTTAGCCCCACAACTCCTTGACCTCTGCTTCCACCGTCGCACTTCTTTTTCTGTCTCTGAGTGTCCATCCTCCACCCTAGAAGGGATCCTTGGTCCCAACGGCACTGTCATCCTGTCTAGCTCATTCTCCACGCAGCAGCGAATCAGATCATGTCACGTGTCTATTTAGCACCCTTTGGTGGGCTTCCGCTACACTTAGAATAAAACCTAATTTCTTACCAAGGGCTGGTAAGGCCCTCCATGATCTGTCCCACCTATCTTTCTAGCCTCATCTCATCCCACTCTCCTTGTTATACTCCAGCCACACTCACTCTCCGTCAAGCCCTTGAACTTGTCAAGTTATTTCCCCACCTGAAAGCCTTTGTATTGTCTCTTCTTCCTAGGCTCTTTCTTATCAGCAGGGCTTAAATGTCACCTACTTAAGGAAGCCTTCCTTTAGTTCCCCATGCAAAGTAGGGTCTGACCTTCCTCCCCCATCCCAACTCCATTATTCTATATTTCAACCCTTTGATTATTTCCTTGGTGGCGCCTATTACAATTTGTAATGATTTCACTTGCTTGTCTTTTTTTTAATATTTATTTATTTATCTGGCTGGGCCGGGTCTTAGTTGCAGCACGCAGGACCTCCACTGCCACGTGTGGGATCTTCGTTCTGGCATGCAGGCTCTTTAGTTGCAGCATGCGGGATCTAGTTCCCTGAGCAGAGATTGAACCTGGGCCCCCTGCATTGGGAGTGTGGAGTCTTAACCACTGGACCACCGGGGAACTCCCTGTTTGTCTTTTCATGTATTCTCTACTAGATTGTAAATCCATGAGCACAAGGATTATGTCTTACCTAATACTGTATCCCTAACATCTTTGAGTGTGACAAAGCAGACCCTTAATGTAATACTTGTTGTGTGTGGTATACAGCCATTTCTTAGACTCTAAGAAGCAATGGTTAATAAAGCCAATTGTAGACTTTATTGCTGTGTGAGCCAGTTTCCTTTACTTGTTTACAGACTCTCTAACCTGCACAGCTGATGCCATCATTGTATCTCCAGCCCCACTATAATGTTGCAGGTAATAAATACATTCAATAAAATCACTATTCAATTCACTCGATTCAACAGCTACTTAGAAGCACTATGCACTGTGTATCTTACAAGGAGAAGGGTGAGGGTGAGTGTCATCATCTACTTGTTTTTTGTTGGGTTTCTTTTTTTCAAGTTTAAATAATTTTTATTTAAGCACTGATTTTACAAAATGTGATAGTTCAAAAGGTGAACTAAATTTACAACTTAATTTGTTCATGTAAATTGCCTTCAAAATACATTGCAGCTAGATGTGTATATAAGATTTTACATGTGTTTTGGAAGAAATCACACAGAAGCAGCTGCCTTTTTCAATAAAAACTTGGCCAGTTTCACATCTCTTTTGGTCAGTCAACCACAGTCATGTGATGTGAGAGTTATCAGGACCTTGTTGTACACATTGAACCACTCCAGGTGATGATTCATCTTCTCTGTTTGTAGGGCAACTCAGGACATAAAGCCAAATGCCTTCGATAGTTACTTCTCAGACTTGGCTTCCTCACACGGGAGGAAGGGGGTGGACCAGTGATGTGTGTGACCCACTGTGTGACTAGATGACCAGCATAAGGAGATAAGTGCTGTGTTCCCTGATTAAAATTTCTGAAAGAGAACTCTTTGTAGATAGCATCTCTCTCACTTAATTCCGACCATCCTGTTGCTTTAAGGTCAAGTGTAACTTGGTGCCTCTCCTCTGCTATCAACCAGTGCGCATCTGTGGACTTAATGGCCACAAAACAGAGTGCTCATCTTCTCCAACATCGAGTTATTGTACATTTCTTCTATTAAAGAATTCCGAACTGCCAAATGGACTCATGGCCACGAGGCTCCGGTTCCTGCCTCTCAGTGCAGCGAGCCCTGTTGTTTTGTTGTTGTCGCTGCTGTTGTTTTTCTGGCCGCGCCACGGGGCACGCATGATCTTAGTTCCCTGACCAGGGATCGAACACGCACCCGCTGCATTGGAAGCATGGAGTCTTAACCACTGGACCACCAGGGAAGTCCCCTGTCATCATCTACTTGTAAAGAAGAATAGTATTATTTTACTTATACGTGTAAATAATAGCAGGAATTAGTTACGATGCCTATTATGGGCCAGAAACCATGATAAATTTATTATATACATCATCTCATTTAATCTTCAAAACTACTACAGTATATCATACCAACTAAGAACATAGGTTCTAGAATCATATTGATTTGGGTTCAAATGCCAGGTTTGCTACTCTTGCAAAGTTCCTTAACTTCTCTGTGCTTCCATTTCTTCATGGGTAAAATGGGGGTAATAGTAATAGCCACACCTTGTTAGGGTCATTGAGAGAATTAAACAAGATCATGTATGTGAATGTGCTTAGTTCAGTGCCTGGCACATAGAAAGCATTCTATAGATGCCAGCTGCTGCTTCTTAACTTGCTCTTCTGGGGGACACTGTATGTCCTACAGCATCACACGATGCGACCAGCACACAGGGAGACTGGGTTAGCCAGGCTGAGTTCCCGTCCTTTAGAAGCACACCATCCGAGACAGCTGTGAGCACACACTCAGAATTCAGAAGAGAGCAACATGTTCCTCCAAATGGCTGTGTTCATTTCATAGGCCAAGCCCAGTAAACCCATGTCTCATTTCCTTTTCCACCAAAATAGCTATCTCTGCTCCCTGAAGAGGCCTTGGATTATTATAGTTCCCTAAATGCCCTGAAATTCTCAGGAGAGAAGGAATGTTCTTTTTTTTTTTTTAAAAGCAGGCACAGCTTGGAGCTAGAAGACAAAAGGTTAAATTATCTTAAGCTACAACAATGTAACTCATTTCCTGTTTTTCTCAACTGTCTAGACGCAGATCTCATAAGCATTAGCCATGAATCCCACCATCAGGTTAAAAATAGAAGGTTTAAAAAGGAAATGCTCTTGGGGGGAAAGATTGTAGGTTTCTACCTTCATCCACAAAATGACTACTTTGAAACAGGATATTTTGTCTTTGTTAGTTTTCCCATAAGTTCTGTTGAGCTGTATTTCCATAAGCAGGAGTGGAGAACACCTTTTTTCTAAAGAATATATCTGCCCCTGTTGAAGCAAATGTCATTTTCCCCATAGATTTGAAAAGCCATCTGAAGACGTACCTTATAGCAGCTTCTCTTAACAAGGAATGTGGTCACACTTACTTTAAAAATTTCACGTTATTGTGCAGACCAACATTTAGTCTCAAATAAATTTATACAACAAAAATTGCATATAAATTTGACGTTTTCTTCTTCTTTTATATCTTCTGCTTCTATAAAGTTTGTCTGATATTTTGTTTATAAAATATGAGTTTTCTGGAAAACATATTTTTTTTAAAAAACTCCTTTAATAATCCCTGAGCAGTGTTACACAAGTGTGGGGGGGATCTACCGTGACAAGTTTCCCAAATTCAGGGGACCACAGAGCCCTTTTATCCTGATGAGCCTATTAACACCTCCCAAAACAGTACCCCATGGAATACCAGTTTAGGAAACACGAATTGGATACCTCTATGATTTTTTTTTTCTGTTTTCAGAATTCTCTGAGGTTAGGTCTCTTCTCTAATAACCTCAGCTATGTGAATCATAACATAAAACTGAAAGTAGGGCTTCCCTGGTGGCGCAGTGGTTGAGAGTCTGCCTGCCGATGCATGTGGTGCGGGTTCGTGCCCCGGTCCGGGAGGATCCCACATGCCGCAGAGCGGCTGGGCCCGTGAGCCATGGCCGCTGAGCCTGCGCGTCCGGAGCCTGTGGTCCGCAACGGGAGAGGCCACAGCGGTGAGAGGCCCGCGTACCGCAAAAAAAAGAAAAAAAAAAATTCAAAACTTAAAGTAAACAAGTACTACTGACTGTTTATTACAAGTAAACAAGCAATACTGTCATGTTCTCCTTATTTGGGGGAGACGAATTGAAGCGTACCTTACACATACTCATGCATTTACTTTAGAATGAAAATATTCATTATGGCTTTTCATATTTATACAGATTCATACTGAAATAAATGTAGATGTGCGTGTTTAGTATACATATACATATTTCCTAGCTCTGTCCACTGAGAGGACCTAGAAACAATGACACCCCAGTAGCAATGAGCACACCCACCACCAAGATCATGGTTTCTAAATTCATCCTCCAATAGAAGGAACTAGTGCTTTTCAGAAAAAAGGTTGATTCCAGGGTTGGGGCAAGGAAAATGCAAGATGAGCTTAGAAAAAGAAGGAAGTGCCATAACGTAAGAAGGTACAAACAAATGATAGAGCATGTTGAAAGGATACGGGAGCCAGCCTGATTATGCTCCTAGTGGCCAAAGCTGGAACAATTTGAGCAACAAAATTAATAATGACAGTATCAGATTATAACCCATAAAATAAAATGTGTATAAGCTCATTCTAATATAAATAAGTGGGGGAGAAGGAACAACTCTTCCCTAGAGAGGAATTCCAATTAATAAACATAGGCATGAAGGAAATAGAAAATCTCCAGTAAGCAAATACCACATTAGTAACTGTTGCTGGCAAGAATCCTCCATAGATGCTAGAACGAGTGTGCAAAAGTATGAGAAATAGGATATATTCATAATCTCAAAGTATCTCCCCAAGATATTTGTTAGCTACAAAAGGTAAAACAGTAACTTAAAATGGAGAAACCTGACAAGTACCACTTTAACCAAGAGGTCAAGGTTAGCAACACCAGTTATAAAATATATTGGCATCATGTACCTCCTGATATGGTACATGGTGGAAGATGTAACATTACTTCTGAGGTATCCTTGCCGAAACTGCATTACCTCAGTTTAATCAAAGAAAACACAAACCCAAATTGAAGGACATTCCACAAAGTAACCGGTAAGTTCTTTTCAAAAGTGTCGAGATCATGAAACACAATAAAAAACTACATTACAGAAGACTAAGCTAGTCTCGTCTCATAAATTCACTGGATCGCTATAGGAAATTGGAAAGTTAAACAGGAAAACAAGCAATTTCAAGTAAGATCTGTAATTTACTTAATCGTATTATATCAATCTTAATTTCCTGGTTTTGATCATCATACTGTGGTTAGTTAAGATGTTAACATTAGGGAAAGCTAGTGAAGCATATATAGGAATTCTCTGTACTATTTTTGTAACTTTTCTTTAAGTCTAAAATTAGTTCAAAATTTTTAAAAGTTAAAAAAAAGTTCATTAGCCAAGTATCTATAACTCGATTCCTGTGCATATCAATGATATTAATAACACTAATAGTAATAATAATGTGATAAAAAATTTTTTTAACTTTCAATTTCTGATCACCTTTAATGTACCAGGAGTTGTAGTAGGACCTTGTATGTGTTCCTTCCTCTGTGTGTGTGTGTTTCCTTTTAACCTTTACAACGCAAGATCATAAAGCTAAGCAACATGACCAAAGTAATTTTGCTGGTAAATAGCAAGAGATATGACGTCAACTTTTGCTATAACCTAGCACAGAGGATGAAAGTAAATTACTTACTGTTTGAAAGACGCTAAATAGCAACCTAAACTTATAGGCAATGCTGAAGATCTGTGCTACACTATTTCTGTTTCTTGTTCATTTGTCTAAGACTTGAAGGCATGTCAACAATGCAGAAATTCAAGAATATAAATTAATTAACACCATGCATGAATAATGTCCTCTTTACTCTCTGAAATTTTGTCTATAAAATTCCTCAGGGTTGCATGCACACTTTGGAAGACTCTGCCAAGCACTTTCTCACAAATTGGTTTTATTTAATGCTCACAACCACTAAATGAGATAGGTTTCATTTTTGCTATTTTACAAACAAAAAGAAAAGTAAATCTCAAGGAGGCTGAGAGGTTTTTCTTTTCCCCACACATCCCTCCACCCAATAGCCAACAAACCCAGTCATTTTTGTCCACTGAAATTAAGGTCAACTAACATCCAAATTGTCCTTGAATGAGAAAATAAGTAATGAAAGTACGGGGTTGGTGGCTGGTAAGGGGGCAGGCAGAGGGGAAGGAGGAAGACATTTTGGCTAATTAATAGTTAAAAATATGCTTCCAAACTCAGCTCAACCACTTTCTGTGACCTAGACAAGTTATTTGTTCTGCCTCCTTCTCCTCAACTGAAAAAAAAAAGAATTTCAGTAGTGTAGTGAGGTGTCCCCCTGAACTCATGTCCATTCACAACTTCAGAATTTGACCTTGTTTGGAAATAGAGTCACGTAAGATGTAACTAGTTTATTTAAGATGAGGTCAGAAAAAATAAAAATAAGAAAGATGAGGTCATACTTGGAGGTTCCTCAAAAAACTAAAAATAGAACTACCATATGACCCAACAATCCCACTCCTGGGCATATACCCAGAGAAAACCATAATTCAAAAAGATACATGCACCCCAATGTTCACTGCAGCACTATTTACAATACCCAGGACATGGAAGCAACCTAAATGTCCATCAACAGAAGAATGGATAAAGAAGATGTGGTACATATATACAATGGAATATTACTCAGCCATAAAAAGGAACAAAATGGCGACATTTGCAGAGACATGGAGAGACCCAGAGACTGTCATACAGAGTGAAGTAAGTCACAAAGAGAAAAACAAATATCGTATAATATTGCTTATATGTGGAATCTAGAAAAATGGTACAGATGAACTTATTTGCAAAGCAGAAATAGAAACACAGATGTAGAGAACAAACTTATGGATACTGGGGGTGGGGGGGATTAACTGTGAGATTGGGATTGACATATATACACTACTATGTATAAAATAGATAACTAATGAGAACCTACTATATAGCACAGGGAACTCTACTCAGTGCTCTGTGGTGACCTAAATGGGAAGAAAATCCAAAAAAGAGGGGATATACGTATACATGTAACTGATTCACTTTGCTGTACAGCAGAAACTAACACAACATTGTAAAGCAACTATACTCCAATAAAAATTAATTTAAAAAAAAACAACAAAGAAAACAGTAACATTTGCTCATCATAAACTATTAAAAAAAATTTTTTTTTTTTAAAAAGATGGGGTCATACTGGAGTAGGGTGGCCCTTAACCCAATATGGCTAGTCTCCTTAGAAGAAGAGGAAGCAGAAACACACAGGGAGAGGACAATGTGACCTTGGAGACAGAGACTAGAATGATGCATCTACAAGCCAAGGAATGTAACCATCAGAAGCTAGAAAAGCCAAGAAAGGATTCTCCCCTACCCGTTTCAGAGGGAGCGTGGCCCTGATGACACCTTGATTTCAGACTTCGAGCTTCCAGAACTGTTAGAATTTGTGTTTGTTATTTTAAGCCACAGAGTTTGTGATACTTTGTTATGCATGCAGCCCTAGGAAATGTATACAATTGCTTAGTTTACAAAAAGGTCGTGTTTCTGCCCTCCAAAAGTTTGCATTACTAAATAAATGGATAGAGTCAACATAGGTACACTTTTAAGTATCTGTGCTGGCTATTCACCATTTACATGCACTCTCCTCCATTCCCTACCCTTCTGTGTGGCCTGGAGGGGCTGATTATGAAGGACTGCAATGTCCAGGCTCCTTTGCCCTTAGCTTCTGGTTGGGTTTGGACAAAGGGTGACAACAACTGGGAACTGGAGGAAAGGACATGGAAGGTTGGATATTTCCTGCTCTCTCCTGCCTCAATGTTCTGGCAATGTCTTCATATCTCTACTACTACAGCTCCTGCTGGGCCCCTGCCCAACTCACAACTGCCATCTGCAGCTCTGAGATCCATGATACAATTTCCTTCCCTGCTCCTTCAGGCCTTGGTGTGGAACAGCTTCCCTCTGCTGCCAGTCCCTGAGAGCTTCAACACCCCTATTGGTTCCTTTTATCCCTGCCTATTATGAGCTGCTTGCTTCTGTCCCCCCACCCCCCGAATTTCATATGTTGAAGCTCTAACCCACAATGTGATGATATTTGGAGGTGGGACATTTGGGAGGTAATTAGGCGTAGATTAGGTCATGAGGGTGGGGTCCCCATAGTGGGATAAGTGCCCTTTTAAGCAGAGAAAGAAAGACCACAGGGACTTCCCTGGTGGTCCAGTGGGTAAGGCTCTGTGCTCCCAATGCAGGGGGTCCGGGTTTGATCCCTGGTCAGGGAACTAGATCACACATGCATGCTGCAACTAAGAGTCTGCATGCCGCAACTAAGAAGTCTGCATGCTGCAACTAAAAGATACTGCATGCCGCAACAAAGATCCCATGTGCCGCAACTAAGACCCGGCACGACCAAAATAAATAAATAAGTATTTTTTAAAAAAAGAGAGAGAGGGAGACCAGAGCTTTCATCCGCCTCTATGCGAGGAGAAAGAGGGCAGTCATCTGCAAGCCAGGAAAAGAGCCCTCACCAAGGCTCTGGTCTTAGACTTCCAGCCTCCAGAACTGTGAGAAATAAACATCTGTACTTTCAGTCACTTAATCTATGATATTTTTATAGAAGCTCAAGCTAAGACACTGACTCACCTGGGTTAACAGTCCCTTCATTAAATTGTCTTCAAAATCCTGGCTGAGTGTATCTTAGATTTTCCTTCCAAGACCCTAACAGATCGGCTATAATGTAAAACCAAAAAGATATAAACCTGGCCAATGCTGGACTCTGTCAGGGTGACTCATACCTGCAGTTTTCCCTTCTGGGCAATGGATTTTTAAAATTATTGTATGAGTTACAAGGGTCCATTCAGGTCTATCCAACCTAGAAAACTACCTTTATGAATAACTTGAGAAGTGCTTTAACTCTGGGCTCTAGGAAGACCACAAAATAATGCATTAAAAATGATTATAACATTGTAAATCAACTATAAGCCAATAAAATTTTTTTTAAAAGTGACTGGGCCCAACACTCTACAAAATACATACCCAGTTCTCCTCAAAACTGTCAAGGTCATGAAAAACAAAGAAAGATTGAGAAACTGTCACAGACTACTGGAAACTAAAGAGGCACAACAACTAATTCAATGTCGTGGTATCCTAAACTGAACTGTAGAACAGAAAAGGGACATTACCCTCTTTTCTGTGTTTCTTGAATGGAGCACTTAGGTTATTGAAATGAACCTTTGGTTTCAACCAGAGTGGGATACGTCTGGGGAGACCCTGAGAAATAGTCGTACGGAGAGCAGCTTCAGATGGAACACAGACTCCTTCAGACATCTGGACGTAAGCCCCAGCCTTTAAGCCCTCATCCCTTTCATTCTCCAAGCTACAAAATGGGTCCATCTCATCAGGTATTAATCCTTAGCAAAGAGCAGTGGACATGAAGGGTATCTGGGGCCACGGTAAGAATAAGCTCACACAGGCCCTTCACAGCATGGACAGCATCTCACAGTCTCTTTTACCTCTCCAAATTCCTTGCAGAGGTAGGGCCAGCACACACATTTTTGTTGATGCTGCTAACAGAAAATGAGATCCTACACAGAAACACACATAGCAGGGACTTGTCTCCTATATACACCTGTATTCCCTTGGCCTGGTTAGTGTCTGTATAGTAGGCACTCAATAATCACTTATTTGGTGAATTAATTAGTTTATCAATCAACTGCTGCCCGTTGGCACTGATGACATCTTAAGAAAAGGTGTTACAAGGTCCCCATCCAACAGTCTCAAAGTTTTATTCACATTTTTATGTTTTTTATTTGGACCTCTCCACCTCATTCAAATAGTCACTATATGTCCCAAATATACGTCACAAAAGAAGAATTCCGTGATCTTGTTATTATTTTTCCATTGATTAAAAAATAATAACAATTGATGATTTTTGACAAGGTTGCTAATATCAAAGGGGAAAGAACAGTCTCTTCAACAAATGGTGTTGGGAAAACTAGACATCCAAAGGGAAAAGAATGAAGTTAGAACCTTATCTTACAGCATACACAAAAACTAACTAAAAATGGATTAAAGACTCAAAAATCTAAAACTGTAAAACTCCTAGGAGAAAACACAGGGAAAAAGCTTTATGACATTGGACTTGGCAATGATTTCTTGGATATGACAGCAAAAGCACAGGCAACAAAAGCAAAAGTAGACAAATGGGATTACATCAAACTTTAAAATTTTGTGCATGAAAAGACACAATCAATAGAGTTAAAAGCCAACCTATGGAATGAGAGAAAATGTTTGCAAATCATGAATCTGATAAGGAGTTAATATCCAGAATATATAAAGAACTCCTACAACTCAACAAAAAATCAAATAACCTGATTTTAAAATGAGCAAAGGACTTGAATAAACATTTCTCCAAAGATGATATGCCAACAGCCAACAAGCATATGAAAAGATGCTTAACATCACTAATCTTAAGGGAAATGCAAGTCAAAATCATAGAGAGGTACCACCTCACACCCATTAGGATGGCTACTATTAAAAAAAAAAAACAGAAAATAACAAGTGTTGGTGAGAATGAGGAGAAATTGGAACACTTGTGCACTGTTGGTGGGATTGTAAACGGTAAAAAACATGTAAAACACCATAAAAAACAGTTACGGCAGGTCCTCAAAAAATTAAAAATAGAACTACCATGTGACCCAGCAACCTACATCTGGATATATATTCAAAAGAATTGAAATTTTAAAAAAAAAGAATTGAAATCAGGTTCTTGAAGAGGTATTTGCACACCCATGCTTTAGCACTATTCACAATAGCCAAAGATGGAAGCAACCCAAATATCAATTGATAGATGAATGGATGAACAAAATGTGGTACATACATACAATGGAATATTATTCAGACTTAAAAAGGAGGGAGATCCTGTCAAGTGCTATACAACATGGATGAACCTCAAGGGCACTATGCTAAGTGAAATAAGCCAGTCACAAAAGAAGACAAATACAGCATGATTCCACTTATATCAGGTATCTAAAGTAGTCAAACTCATAGAAACAATAAATGGTGGCTACCAGGGGCTGGGGAGAGAAAGGAAAAGGGTGTTTTTCTTCAATGGGTAAAAATGTCCATTTTGCAAGATGAAAAGGTTCTACAAATCTATTTCACATCAGTGTGAATATACTGAACACTACTGAACTGTATACTTAAAATGGTTAAGATAGTAAATGTTATGGTTTTTTTAAAAAAATAAATTTTGAATTCATTGATATTTGGGGGTTGGGGGGAAGGCGTATTTCCTTGTTTGGGGCCTGTGCTAGAATCTTTGTCTCCCAAGGTCCATTTCCACTTCACCTCTTGACCTCATGGCCATCTCCTTGCTCCTGGTCCCTTGCTTCATTTGTTTACCTCTCACTCATGGCTGTTGAACCTGTCTCTTGTATTCACTGATCATCTGGGCTTCACCTCTCCCTTTCTTTCTTGCCCACAAATCCTACAGGATTTGGTCTTCTTCTAAGTACGCCAGGGAATCCCCTGGAAGCTGAATGTGAATAGCCAGTAATCAACTTATTAAATCAGACCCTTAACAATATTCTGCATTCAAGATATTAATGTCAAGTTTAAAGAGATTGATAAAACACCTAATGCAAAAAGTGTCATATTACAAAAGCACTTTAAAAATTATTCCAAACATGAAATAGCATGTAAACCCCATTATACTAACAATCTTATGATACTTTCACGCATTATCTGGTGGGAAGGTAAATTGGTACAAACCTTTAGAAAAGTAACTTGGCAATATGTTTTGAGAATCACAGAAATATTCATGCCCTTTAACCTATTAACCCCATTTCCAGGAATCTGCTCAAAGTATACTATAAAAGAAAAAAAAGGCTTATGTATAAAAGATGTTTATTTCCAAGTTATTTATGTAACTGCTGGTGGACATAATCAAAACATACTTTGTTTTTCTCCCACCATCCCTCCAAAAATTTATTCGAGGGGGAATGCCATTAGGAGGAAAAAAGGGGCTTGTCCTTGACTCCAGACGACAACTATTGCAGGACCCTGCCTGCTCTGGTCACTTCCAAGTAATGACAGTCTGATGTCACATCAAGTCACAAACATGGTCTTAATAGAGTAATTCCATGTGTCAGGTCATTATATTAATCAACAATTCAGTTTCATCCCAACGCTTCCCCCCCCCCTTCCCAGCTAGAGCCAGCTGTTCAGTGAGAGGTGTCGGGGGGCGGGGGGAAGGGGGAAAGGGGGTCTCATATGCAATTTCTGCTCTCTTCCATGACTCTTTCACATTCCCTCCCCCACTCACTAGCTGCTGTTCTGGATCCCATGTCAAAGTACCAATGGTGTAGAGGGAAATGGTTATGCCTGGAAATACTTTAATTGGCTTCTGACTGGCACCATCGTAAGCCAACTTCGTGCTCTCTGGGCTTCGAAGCTATAAAAAACTGCCTTTTGCTTGTGCACTTTTCATGGGATCTCTGGAGATCCGCATCTCTGGGGACCGCTCCAGTTTTAATTCTCAGGACAAAGGAGAAGCATTCCCTCTCAGCTGCCACCACCCCCTCTGCCCCAGGCTCCCTGGCAATCCTCTCCATTCAGACTTCATCATTTGATTTCCTCTCACCCTCCCAGAAAGTATGCTGGGCAGGACTTAAAATGACTCCCACTGGGACTGGATAAACTGTATATAGGTATACGATTAAATACTACTAAGCTATAAAAAAGAATGAACTATTGATACGTGCAACAGCATGGCTGGAACTCAAGGCTGTTATTTCTGCTGAGTGAAAAAAGCCAATCTCAAAAGGTTACACACTGCATGATTCTACTATGTAACACTCTTGAAAATGATAAAGTTATAGTGATGGAGAAGAGATTAGTCATTGCCAGGGAATAGGGTCCACTGGAGGGTCTAACTGCAAAGATGGAGTGTGAGGGAGTTTCTTCCTAGTTATAGGGCAACTATGTATCCTGACTATGGTGGTAATTACATAAATCTACAAATCTATACATGTGATAAAATTTCATAGTAATACATACACACATGAATGTAAAAAATGATAAAAACCAAGACACTGTACCAATGTCAATGTCAATTCCCTAGTTTTGAAAATGCACTATGGTTATATAAGATGTTATCATTGGGGAAAGCTGGGTGAAGGGCACACAGGAACTCTCTGTTTTATTTTTGCAACTTCTTGTGAGTCTTAGAGGACTTTTTTAAAATATATTTTTAAAAATAGCTCTAGCCTAGTACTCTCTCTCCCAAGTGACTCACATTTGAGTCCTAGGAAACACTCTCTCATCCTTTGCCCCAACAAACCCTGGGAGGGCAAAACCAAACACCACCCTCTGTGTCCTGCTGCCACAGGCCAGTCTAGCCACTTCTCTTTTCCCCCAACAGTAGAAAAAAAAATCTCAAGCTCAATATGTGGTCCTGAGGAAGCCCCCATCACACACTTTCAGGTAAGGAGGTAGCGTCCAGGCCTTTCCCCTGGGGAGGGAGGGAGGAGTCCCAACATGCAATGCTCTCTCCAATAGCATCTCTCCACCCTCCGCCCATTTCCACACGCCCACTAGTGTATTCAGTCTGGCTGCAGGGATCCAGGACTTAGACGACAGGTCCACGAGAATTCCCCTGGTGTAGTGGATGCTGTGGTCTCTGCCCAGATCTCCCCACAGGACTGAGGCCCTCACTGCCACTCTGAGTCTTTTTGAAAATTGGTCTAAGCTAGCTATCTTACCCAAGGTCATGGCCACTTCCCAGGGGCAATCTGCATCCAATGACTGGTCTGTGTAGAGGTAAAAAGACCCAATCTCCTTGCCCCAATAGGGAACAATTCTGCAAGACCATCTCGGCTCCAGAGCTAGCAGAGGGCCAGCTGAGGCCTTTGTAGTTACTGCATCAAAGTTCAACTATTCCTTCTTCCAGCGCTACTTCCTTTATTCCTCCATAGGTGTTGATCCCCAAACACTCTTCAATAAACCTCCTGTACAAAAATCTCCATCAGGAGGCTTTTCCGAGGAACCTGACCTGTGACACTTGCTGAATGCCATATATGATTATTAGTCTCACTCTCACTTTGCAATCTGATCTCTATTGAATTGGTGCCTGAGTCACAACTGAGAAAGGAAAAGCCCCGCTTAACACCATGTTATGCTTATAACAGGAATAACCAAAGAGAAATTTATTAATAAATCATGACAAATCAGCTTCATGGGATAGTAAATAGCCAGTGAAAATTATGAACATTTTGTACCAAAATATTTCAGAAAAATGACCATGATCTAATATTAAGAAAATACAAAATTGATTCTGGATCAAAATAAAAGAAAAAGCAATAAAGGACATCTTGGCAATATTCGGGGAAATCTGAATATAGACAATGTATTAGATAATACGGTTTCATCAATATTAACTTCTTGGACATGATGATAATAGTATTGTGATTAGGCAGAAAACTGGTTTTGTTCTTAGGAAGTCCTATTGAGAGAGAAAGAGAAAGAGAGAGAAACTCTTTCTGGTAAAGAGCAAGAACTCACTCCCTGTAGCAATGTTATTCCCATTCCTGTGCTCAATGCTCCCCCTTGTGTACCAAGAGAGCAGAATGCATTCATCAAAATGCATTTTAAAAACTCCCCTGGGGCTTCCCTGGTGGCGCAGTGGTTGAGAGTCCGCCTGCCGATGCAGGGGACACGGGTTCGTGCCCCAGTCCGGGAAGATCCCACGTGCCGCGGAGCGGCTGGGCCTGTGAGCCATGGCCGCTGAGCCTGCGCGTCCGGAGCCTGTGCTCCGCAACGAGAGAGGCCACAACAGTGAGAGGCCCCTGTACCGCAAAAAAAAAAAAAAAAAAAAAAAAATCCCCTGCACAGTGGGAAAGCAAAGCTCCAAGACTTCTAGAGAAGGCAAAGTGTGGCACATTTTAATGCACTCTCTCCAAACCCCTGACCAACAGTGTAGTTCCCATTCCCCAGCTTGCTGTCCACGTGTCAAAACCTGAGCTTCAGTTCTGGTGGAGGGAGAGTGGTTGGCCAAGGGGTGGGGAGGAGGGTACCTACAGCCTTGCCTGTGAAGGTCATGGGCTCCAGAGTCAAATAACCCGGGGGCTAAATCCCACCTGGTTCACTTACTAGCTGGGTGACCGCTTTGAGCATCAGCTTCCTCATCTGTGAGGCAGGGATGATAGCAGTACCTACCAAAGGGTAACTGGGAGGATTAAATGCCATAATGCAGTCCAAGACATAGCCTAGTGCTTGGCCCATGGTCTAATTAAAGTTCAGTAAGTATTAATCAATTTTTATGATCTACTAACCTCTTCTTGAGAGATCCTTAGAAGTCCTACTGCCTTGTAAAGCACAGTTTGAAAAATACTGCCCTGGAGTATCTGATTTGTAGAGCTTACTCTTGGGTGAGAACCCATCTTATGCTTTTCCTACAAAGCTAAGATTACTCATCTCATATTAAAAACAAAAAATAAATTTAAAAAAAAACTCCCCTTACAGGCACTGAAAAGGACTATTTCGTTAGGTTTATCTTTCCTCATAAGTGATTTCCAGAAAAAGTATTTTTTTAGTTCTCCACCAATTTTTCTGCTCGCCGCTGTGCCTCCTCTGGGTCTTCTGCTTTTGACCCTCTCACCGTGGTCTCCTTCGAGGCAAGTCGCCCTCAGGGCCCAAGCCAGGATGCCTGGAGACTCGTCCTAGCTCCACTGTCGTGCACCCGCCTGCCTTTGCCTCTGCCTTCCTCTCGCTCCGTCTCTTCCTTTCAACAAATCCTCACTAAGCATCTGTGTGTGCAAGTCACTGTTCTTGTTGATCTTGGTTACAAAATGATCGGGACCATAGTTTCTGCCGTTTATTAGTTTATACTGGAGCCTAACTGGCCAGACTCTAGTAGGAAAGCCAGACATGTAAAAAGACTCAGGGAGTTGTTACAGCAGATAAAAAACATGGTTAGCAGAAAATAACCTCAGGAGCCCACTGGGTTTAGAAGAGCTGAATTAAAATCCTAGATTTCCTACACACTGGATTTGTAAGCTTGAAGAAGTGAAATAACCTCTCTGGGCCTAGCTAGTATCACCTGTCAACTGCCTTAGGCTGGGAAAGCAGACCTTGAGACGGGGGATCCCAAGAAGCACAGCAAGGAGTGGGGAAGTGAGTCAGGAGAGGCAAGAAAGCAGGTTGCTGAGCAGGTGTTGAGTGGCTGGGGGGGGCTCGACCCTGCTGGGGACGCCTGGGAGAGGGTGCAGCACCCCACTCAGAGCTCTACCCTTTGAGGAGAAAAAAAGCAGAAGCATTTACCCACCAGCTCCAGCACATCAGCAGCTGAAGGCTGCTCTGGGCGTGTTAAGTCCTCCCTGCTTCCAGCCTGCCTGAGCCAGGGCCAAGTGCATTAGGACCAGGGAAAGCCCTTCACGGATGCACAAGGGCTTCACTCAGGTGAGGAAGAGTAAGGGGAGATGGGCACTATAGGGGAGGGAGGGATTGACAACATCTGCTACACCTTCTAGAAGAACTGTTTTGGCGGACAAATGCGAGACTCGGGAAGCCCTGAGCAGAGTATGTGGCGGATGCATTAAACGCACCCGAACGTAAAAGTGTGATGAAGCATCTCCTCTATGCACCCCTGCATGATAGAGCATCTTAAGCATGCTCTTATCTCCTTGTTTCCTCATCAACCTTCAACTGGTGTGAGCCCAACCAAATCCTCAAAACAAAATCTCCCAGACCCATCCTTCCTCCCATTTCCATGACGGTCTCCATAGTCCTGACCCCCATCTGTTTGCATGCGGAGGCCTCTTCCCTCTGGTCTCCCCTCTGCCAGCCCCCACCTGACAATCACAGCTCAAGGACACCCTACAAGATGCTAGTTTCCCTACATCTCTCCCCTGTTTAAGAGCTTGCCCCCCTGGCCCCTTTTTTTCCTACAAGATTAAGCCCTGAATCTCATCTTGAGGTTTGAGGCTCTCATGCAGTAAAGACACCCCACATTCCAAAGACAGGCCACCCCATTACTTCCCTAGGCTCTCACTTTTATAATCCACCCAGCATCTCAGCCCCGAGACCAGCTTGAGAAGCAGTGCCCCAATTTCGCCTTTGGATTTATTCCAATGTGACTGGACTGTCATCTTAGGGGCTAGTAATTCTGGAGTTCGTTTGAGTAGTAACTGTGCTCCTTTGGAATCATTGTCCACACGTGTTTCCTCATCTGGGAAACAGAGATAATAATAATCTCTACTTCATAAGGCTGTTGTAAGGATTAATCTTTTCTTTTTTTTTAAATAAATTTATTTATTTATTTAATTTTGGCTGCATTGGGTCTTCGTTGCTGCACGCGGGCTTTCTCTAGTTGCAGGGAGCAGGGGTTACTGTTGTGGCGCGCAGGCTTCTCATCGCGGTGGCTTCTCTTGTTGCGGAGCACAGGCTCTAGGTGCACGGGCTTCAGTAGTTGTGGCTCACGGGCTCTAGAGCACAGGCTCAGTAGTTCTGGCGCACGGGCCTAGTTGCTCCGCAGCATGTGGGATCTTCCCAGACCAGGGCTCGAACCCGTGTCCCCTGCATTGGCAGGCGGATTCTTAACCACTGCGCCACCAGAGAAGTCCAAGGATTAATCATTTTATACACAATCAGTAGCTTTGACCAGTGCCTGCTACAAAATGAGTGCCCAATAAATGTTGGCTATCACTATGGGTTCCCGCAAGGGGTAATTTTAAGATTCTTAAGAGAAATCTAGAGACATCTACTAAGAAGGTTTTCTCTCTGCATGAGCTCATGCTTCCTGAGCCTTCCTGCACCCAAACTGCAGCTCAAAGCCATATAAGGCACCGAAACACCCTTCACCAGTGCACAAACAGCTCGTCAGCCAGTCATTTAAAGGTCTCACCTTTATTCACAGCAGTCAAATCAAAGGTTAGAACAGCTGGACAAAAGGCTAAGAGCAGTATAATAGAAAAACAATTTGGGGAATTCTTCCTCGTTCCTCAGTCTCTCGTCACGTGAACACTGCCGGCAATCTCTGTAAGTGTGCGCCACACATCCCGGTTTTTTGTGCTGCTGGTCAAGGCAGCTTTCACTACAGACAACGTCTGAGGCTGTACCTGTTAAAAGCTGTGTTTGTTTATTAAAAAAAAAAAGTCATGTGGGTAAACGTTTGAGTGAGGGAAGGTGTGGTTTATACATTTTTTATTTTTAATGAGTAATATATTCACGGGGCTCACGACTCTTAAAAACACAAAGGGATATACGATGAAGTTTCCCTCCCTCCTCTGACACCAGCCACCCAGTTCTCCTGTCCAGAGGCCACTAACATTACCAGTTTGTTTTGGATGTTGGATATTCTTTCAGATATTCTGCACAAATACGTATTTTTTTCTCTTTTAATGCACTTTTTCACTTGCTTTTTAAATTTAATTTTACTAAATATCTAATACATGCAAAAGAATATAACATAAGCTTAAGATAAAGAATAAAAACACCACTACTCAGCGTAAGAAACATAACCTTCCTCATTTGTTTTCATAGCTTCATAATGTTTTCTTCCATAGCTATATTATAACTCATTTCATCAGTCCCCAGTGGGTGAGCCGGTAGGTGGTTTCCAATGTTTTGTTGTTACACTGAGTAACCTTGTTTATCCATCATCTTACATATGTGCAGTATATCTGTAAGATAAGTTCCTAGAAGGGGAATTACTAAGCCAAAGGTATGCGCATAGGTCATTTTCTACAAATAAATAATCTGGATTGCCTTCCACAGAGTTTGAAACAAATTGATTTTTTTATTTTTGAAAATTTCCAAGATGCCTAGAAGTTTAATAAGTGGCAACATCATTTAATTGACAGAGCTAAGAGGATGGGAAAGCGAAAGGGTCACTTTAAAGTGACATCGTTTTTTAAAGGATGCACTAAATATCTTTTCTGTTTCACCCTGAGGTAATCATATAAAACAAGTCCTGGCTTCTCCTTCAATACTCAGTAAAGAGTCCAAGTATATACTTTATTCTGGTTTAATTCCTGTAAGGACTGATATTTTTCAGAACTGACCAAAATAACTATTTCCCGTAATGAGGTAATTATGTAATCAAGTTCAGCAACACTTCTTTGTAATTTTGTTTACTTAAAAATGCCTAATGCGGGGCTTCCCTGGTGGCGCAGTAGTTAAGAATCTGCCTGCCGATGCAGGGGACATGGGTTTGAACCCTGGTCTGGGAAGATCCCACATGCCGCGGAGCAACTCAGCCCGGGCGCCAGAACTACTGAGCCTGTGCTCTAAAGCCCACCACCCACAACTACTGAAGCCCTCACACCTGGAGCCTGTGCTCCACAAGAGAAGCCATAGCATAGAGAAGCCTGCGCACCTCAATGAAGAGTAGCCCCCGCTCGATGCAACTAGAGAAGGCCCACGGGCAGCAACAAAGACCCAAGACAGTCAAAAACAAAAATTTTTTTTTAAATTAAAAAAAAAATGCCTAATGCCTAAGATATTTAAGAACTACATCTTGCATTCCAAGTTTTGAAATAAAAATCCCTGTTATATGTAAGTTCTCTTGACATTCAATAGCATCAGGAACAAGCAGGATGACTATTAACTAAAGTATTTATCTGGAAATACAACCACTGTCAGATTATAGGAAACTATGAAATGGAATTTGGCATTGGAGATTCATGTAAATAAGTACAGTGAGTTAAAGTGACTTACTCAAAGCCAACATTACTTCTAATCACGAATCCACTTACAGCAAAAGAAGTAAGTCAATGAAGTGGCGCCCCAGGATTCTCTGGTTTTACAATGCTCCCCATAACCCGGAAGTAGCTGATCTTCTGGATGGTAGAATAAATAACCTATTGAAGGCTGAGGCACAGTACCGGCTGGGAGACACCACCTGGTGATATTGAGGTCCTGTCCTAAAGAATGTAGTAAGCCATGACGGTGCTGCCAGAATTCATGGGTCCAGGCACCAAGGGAGAGTAGTGAAGCATCTCTGGCTGCTACACCCAATGACCCTGCTCTCCAAATGTTTGCTTCCCTTCTCTGTGACTTTGAATCAAATCCTTTTCGGCTTCAAGCAGCAAGAGTGACTTCTGTTACCTGCAACTGAAGCCTGACTGGTATGCTTACTGAATCAGCATCCCTCAGGGAGGGTTCTGAGCATCTGCCTTTTTTTTTTTTTTTAACAACCTCTCCAACAAATCTTAAGCTAAAAAAGTTTGAAATTAATTGATAAACATTGTTTGCAGTAACTACAAAATTGGTTAATTCAGGTAGATAGCTTTGAAAGACACTTTGCCCAGGCCACGGGGAAACTGGATGCCCCATTCCTGCCCCACGATAGAGAACACCTCTCTAGCAACTGGAATTTGCTTACAGAATGTGGAGGTGAACTGGGAACTGGGTAAAGATGATGGCAGCCTGGTCCTAACGTGGGATTATCTGGATTCAAACCTTGCCTCTGCCACTCACTAGCTATGTGGCTTTGGGTAAGTTGCTTTAACTCACTGTGCTTTGGTTTCCCTATCTGCAACATGGGGAGAGTAACAGTTATCTACCTTACATTGTTGTTTTAAGGATTAAATGGGTTAATACACATACAGGACTTAGAAGGGCTATCTAGCACCTACTAGGCACACAGTAAGTGTTAGCTATTCAAAACACGTTACCTTTCAGAGTTATGAAAAATTCCCTCTCTCTCTCTCAGACACACACACACAATCTCACCTGAGCCTCAAAATAACTTTTTTTTTTTTAAAAAAATAACTCTTTCTTAAGTGAAGCAATGAAGGCCCAGAGAGGTTAAGTGACTTTCTCAAGGTCACACAGCAAGTGACTAACAAAAGCACAGCTACAATGGGGACTAAGGACTCAAATCTGATTTTTCCTGTATTCTGAGTGCAGGCACTAGGTCTCCTCCACACCTGGCCCTGAGGAGGTCACACACAGCTCTGCACCCTGTGGGCCTTGGGTGGGAAGTGACTCATCCATTGCCCATGGTTCTAGAAACGGTGTGTGCCAGAACAGTGACGTTATTAACATTTTGCCCCTCAATTTCTTTTCAATGTTCTTCCCAGAAATGCCTCTAAAATACCAGATCCCCATGGAAACCACAGGGAAGATTGTCTACTGACTCTAAGTGAAATTCTGCTACGACTGCTCCCTTGATAACAAATGGATGTTATTAAAAGCCTGGCTCTAACAGACACCTGCCGTAGCTCATGGTGAAAGCCATGCTCTCCTTGGACTGAGAGGGTGAAAGAAATAGTTACTTCTCTGATGCCAGGCTATGTGGTCAGCTTAGAAGGAAGGAAAAAGTAATGTGATCCCCCAACTGTCACGACCAGACACACAGGACAAGGTGCTTTCAATATGTTTGCAACAGGTGACCAGAGTGAGGAACCCACCAAGAGTGTGACAGTGACAATGATTCAATCAACTCGTGATAATCTCTGCTATCTCTGGAAGTCATCTGTAATGTGCTTTCTAGACCAAAAGGTGAAAAGAATAGTAAGGCTTGGAGTGGAGGCTTGCGAGACTGCTAAAGAAAAAGGACAGTACAACCTAAACAAGAATTATATACCTTTTCTAAACAGTACTGTTTGCAAAAGGACAGTATAATCTGAAAAAAGAACAGAATCCAGTCAAAGGGAAAAATGCAAAGATCAAGAATTTAGCAGCACTTTACCAGCATTACCCAGAGATCCTGTGGGGGATGGGAGGAGACCTGACCTTCCAGACCCCTGCAGTAACAGGAATTGTTCCTTCATTAAATATTTGAGGCACGTTTGTTGAGTGCCTACACTGTGGCAGACACTGTACTAGGCAAGGCAGAGAGAGCTCACAGGCTAGTGAAAAGAAATAGAAAACAGACTTTACACAAATAAATACACAAAATCATTTCAGATAGTGATAATTGCTATGAAGGAAAGAAGTGGTGAAGTAGCCTGACGCTGACTGGGGCAGGCAGCTTCCGACACATGACCAGGGAAGGATTAGTTGACCTGTCAGGGAGCTAACAGCCAAGAGAAAATACGGGGCGAAAGGGTCAAATCAGAGCAAATGGAATGTGAGGTCCCTAAGGAAGGAATGAATTCATCCTGCTCGGAGACAGAAACGTCACAGGTGAGGCAGGACAGGGAATGGCTGGGAGTGGTGGAGCTGGAATCACAGAGGCAGCCAATCAGACCCCGCAGGGCCTTGTGGGCCAGAGTAAGAACAGTGGATTTTACCTTAAGTACATGTTGAAGCCAGTGTGAAGTGGTGATGCTGGTGGTTTTAAAGAAGGGAAGTGAGATGATCTGGTTTATATTTTTTAAAAGATCACTCTGGCTGCTTTGTGCAAAAAACACTGAAAGGTGGGAAGGGGACAAGGAAAAAAGCAGGGAACCTATTAGTGGTGGTGGCAAGGCTTCTCCACGACCCGGATGAAACACAGCCGGCCCACGCTCCACCGGTTCCACATCTGTGCACTTTTTTTTTTCCTTATTTTTATTTATTTTTTTAATTGGGGTATAGTTGTTCTACAATGTTGTGTTAGTTTCCACCATACAGCGAAGTGGAGTTCCCTGTGCTATACAGCAGGTTCTCATTAGTCATCTATTTTATTCATACTAGTGTATATATGTCAATCCCAATCTCCCAATTCATCCCGCTACCTTTTCCGCCCTTGGTGTCCATGCATTTGTTCTCTACATCTGTGTCTCTATTTCTGCCTTGCAAACAGGTTCACCTGTACCATTTTTCTAAATTCCACATATATGCATTAATAGACGGTATGTTTTTCTCTGACTTACTTCACTCTGTATGACAGCCTCTAGGTTCATCTGTGTCTCTACAAATGACCCATTTTTTATGGCTGAGTAATATTCCATTGTATACATGTACCACATCTTCTTTATCCATTCGCCTGTCAATGGGCATCTAGGTTGCTTCCATGACATGGCTATCGTAAATAGTGCTGCAATGAACACTGGGGTGCATGTGTCTTTTTTTTTTTTTTTTTTGGTACGCGGGCCTCTCACTGTTGTGGCCTCTCCCATTGCGGAGCACAGGCTCCAGACACGCAGGCTCAGCAGCCATGGCTCATGGGCCCAGCTGCTCTGCAGCACGTGGCATCTTCCCAGACCGGGGCACGAACCCGTGTCCCCTGCATCGGCAGGCGGACTCTCAACCACTGCGTTATGGTTTTCTCTGGATATATGCCCAGTAGTGGGATTGCTGGGTCATATGGTAGTTCTATTTTTAGTTTTTTAAGGAACCTCCATACTGTTCTCCATAGTGGCTGTATCAATTTACATTCCCACCAACAGTGCAAGAGGGTTCCCTTTTCTCCACACCCTCTCCAGCATTTGCTGTTTGTAGATTTTTTGATGATGGCCATTCTGACCAGTGTGAGGTGATATCTCATTGTAGTTTTGATTTGCATTTCTCTAATGATTAGTGATGTTGACCATCCTTTCATGCGTTTGTTGGCCACCTGTATATCTTCTTTGGAGAAATGTCTATTTAGGTCTTCTGCCCATTTTTGGATTGGGTTGTTTTTTTGATACTGAGCTGCATGAGCTGCTTGTAAATTTTGGAGATTAATCCTTTGTCTGTTGATTCGTTCACAAATATTTTCTCCCATTCTGAAGGTTGTCTTTTCATCTTATGGTTTCCTTTGCTGTGGAAAAGCTTTTAAGTTTCATTAGGTCCCATTTGCTTATTTTTATTTCCATTACTCTAAAAGATGGGTCAAAAAAGATCTCGCTGTAATTTATGTCAGAGAGGGTTCTTCCTGTTTTCCTCTAAGAGTTTGATAGTGTCTGGCCTTACATTTAGGTCTTTAATCCATTTTGAGTTTATTTTTGTCTATGGTGTTAGGGAGTGTTCTAATTTCATTCTTTTACATGTAGCTGTCCAGTTTTCCCAGCACCACTTATTGAAGAGACTGTCTTTTCTCCATTGTATATTCTTGCCTCCTTTGTCATAGATTAGTTGACCACAGGTGCGTGGGTTTATCTCTGGGCTTTCTATCTTGTTCCATTGATCTATATTTCTGTTTTTGTGCCAGTACCATATTGTCTTGATTACTGTAGCTCTGTAGTACAGTCTGAAGTAATGGAGCCTGATCCCTCCAGCTCCATTTTTTTTCCTCAAGATTGCTTTGGCTATTCAGGGTCTTCTATGTTTCCATACAAATTTTAAGATTTTTTTTGGTTTTAGTTCTGTGAAGAATGCCATTGGTAATTTGATAGGAATTGCATTGATGAAATACAGCCGGCCCGCTATCCACAGGTTCTGCATTTGTGGATTTCAATCTGCACCATCCACGGTTGGTTGAGTGCACTGATGTGGAACCCATGGTTACTGAGAGCCGACTGTATTGTGCCATTTTACATGAGGGAGCAACCATGGAGCGTGGTATCCGTGGGGGATCCTGGAAACAATCCCCCACAGGTACCAAGAGATGACTATACCTCTGGGGGTATCCAGCTTTCTTTCCTCCATGTTAATGCTGAGGAAGGCTGCATGAACCAAGGGATGGATCTAGTCAAGAACAGAGCAGTGTTTGCCCTGCATGAGAACAACAGGCCTAGAGGACAGGTCTTTGATGTCCCTAGAAGTCTCTCTGGAGGGCTAGAAATGGTAAATTTGTTCATTATAAAGGCAGAACTGGGTGACGGCCAGGTTCAGAGCTGTCCCCCTTGACCCATGTCCCCCTCCAGTACTGCCCCACTTCTCTGTTCCTTTTACCATACCACTCTGCCTCCTTCTTCCCTTTCCCTCCTGAACCATTTCAAGTAGGCTTTCATCCCCATCACTCCTCTGAACTTGCTCTGAAGACATTGCCGAAGCCAACGGTCATCTCAGTCCTCAGCTTACTCAACTGATCATCAACATCTGATGTGTCAGAGCCCTCTGTCCCTGCTGAATCACTTTCTTCTCTGAGCTTTCCTTGTCTTCTCTTCCCTCCCTGACCAACCCCTCCCTCTGTCCTCCTTCTGGTGTCTCTTCATCTCCTGACCTCTAAATGTAAAAGCTCCCAGGGCTATGTCCCCCTACTTCTTCTCTGTCTACACTCATTCTCTCAGTGATCTTCTGAGTCCTGTGCCTTTAAATACCGTCTTTTAACTGAGGTCTCCCCATTTCATACTCCCAGCCTGAACATCTGCCCTGAATCCCAGTCTCCTTTATCCAACTCCTATCTGACATCTCCTCTTAGACATCGAACTGGCATCTCAAATTTAAGATTGTCCAAAATAAAACTCCTGACCTTCCTCCCCAGAAGCGCTCCACCCACCATCTTCTCCAATTCGGTAAACAGCAACCATTCTTCCACACACAGTATGTGTCCATTGTCTGTCTTCTCCACCAGAATGTGAGCTCTATGAGTGCAGGGGCTTGTCTTCTTCACTGCTCAATCACCAGGACAGGAACAGTGCTTGGCACATAGTAGGAGCTATTTGTTTGAAAGGATAAAACACTTCCTCAAGAAGCCTCCCAACCCCCTTTAACCAGCTAATTTCCCCCATTACAGGTTCTCATAGAACTGGTACCATTCCTTGACAGCACTTTCACAGTTGCAATTGTACAGCCATCTGTGTGTGATTCTTTGATTGATGTCAGTCTCCATCATCAGCCTATAAGCTACAAGAGAGCAAAAGCTATTCTGGTTTCAGTTATCAGCATCTAACCTGGAGCCTAAGGTTACAGAGTAGGCCCTCAATAGATAAAAATAATAATAAATATTGTTAAATGAATAAATAGGTAATACAAGCTATGTGTCCTCTCTCCAGGAAAATATACTCATATACACACTCAATGTGTGTTAGGACTCCAGGTTAGGAACCCTTCGTCTTAGTCCATTTGGGCTGCTATAACAAAATACCACAGACTGGGTAGCTTATAAGCAACAGAAATTTATTGCTCACAGTTCTGGAGGCTGCAAGTCCAATCAGGGTGCCAGCATGGTTGGGTAAAATCACAGGTCGCAGACTTCTCGTTGTGTCCTCACAGAGCAGAAGGAGCTTCGGGGGATCTCTTTACTAGCACCACTAACCCCATTCATGAGGGCCCCACCCTCCTAATCTAATCACACACACACACACACACACACACACACACACACACACACACACCTCCTAATACCACCACCTCTGGGGGTTAGGATTACACCATATGAATTCGGGGAGTGGGGTAGGGGGGATACAAATATTCAAGCCATAGCACCCTTGCTATATTACAAGGGGCTAAATTTACTCTGCAGTTCACCATGGTGAAATACAGGGGTATGGTGTATCGTTCCTTCCCTCTGTTTCTTCAGTCATGGCCCACAGGGAAGTAGATACCCTGACAAAATGTTCTCATTAGTTGGGACACTTCTGAATCCTCTTCTTAGAAATGGCACAAATAATGTCCAAACAGGATTGGGAGGGAGCACAGTGGGACAAAGGGCAAAAGAATAGGCTGAGAGAGAAGCCCTCCCACAGCGCATTTCTGTCATTTCTCTGCCAAGACAAAAAACGGTGGTAATAGTTGTCTCACAACCAAATTCAACCTAATCGACTGGCTGCAGCTGTTTTATGTGCACAACTACACATCATTTGATCGATTTTATAACTAGCAGCGCTAATGGAAACTCACTGAGAGAACCTCATAAATATATATTCGTTCATGTAGCAAATGTTTATTGAGCATCTACTGTGTGCCACATGCTGAAAGATAATGCAGTATGGGGGACTACTTAGCACCTTTTGCCCACACTGAGTATCAGAAGCTGGTCTATAATATTTACAGCACTCAGCCTGAACACCTCACTGCAGTTATAACTAGACAGCTTCTTTTACTCAGTGTCCTATGAAGGTGGCAAAAGGACTTGCTCAGAGAAACTGTCACTAGCCTCCAGAATGAGTACTATAGACTCAACTATATATTACTGATATACACCTACAACTAACTACTACACAGAAGAGGCAATGGTACTAACATAAGTCTCCAGCTCTTGCTCACTGAAGAGCTGATGGTAACCCCTAACTAGGGGAACTAAGTGAATAATTCTGGTTCAGGCTGGATTTGTCTTTCTGGTCCTAGGGATGCTCATGTGTTCCCAAATTTTCTGGTTCTGTGCAATAATCACTTCTTCCTTCAAGATCCTTTTAAATAATTACAGAAAAGTCCTTCATTTTGGCTTATACATTTGTTCAAAGTGCAATCTTTAAGTACCAAGTCTTTACCAAAAGATTTCTATACAACAGGCTCCTCAAAGGCTGGCCCTCTGCTTTACATGCTAATGAAAGTGAGGTAATAAAAGACATACTAATAAAGGACAGAGGTTCTGTCCCTTGAACCAGAGCACTCTGCATGTCTCCTCTTAGGACAGTTCTGCCTTATTCATCAGGGCCTAACTTTGCAAATAGCAGGCATGTAATACATGCTGGGTGGGTGGATAGAGGGAGGGAGGGAGGGAGGGAACCTGCCTGTAACTTCTAACTCTGTTCTCCAAATATATTCAAGGCAAATGACTATGACGTCCCCTTCCCCGAATGGTAAGTACCTGGTATGTCCCAGGCTTCCAACCACCAGTGAGTACAAACTTTTCACTTTTACAGTAATCCCAACTCTTCATGATTTAAGCACATATTCACCAAAATTAAGTCCAGCTTTTTAATAAGCATTCTTCACCAAGAACGTCTATGAATTGTCAGGGGTGCTTGCTATTATAAACTGAATGTACGCAAGCCCCCCACTAGCTTGTGAATCCTATATAAGGTCATTCTCTACTTCGAAGTCCTGATGAGATGGAGACACGCTCAGCCTCCTCGCCTTCACAAGCCCCCGTGCTCCCCGCTGGCATCAGCATCCTGCTCAGGAAGGCCCTCCTCCCTTCTGCCGGGTTCACCCTGGCTGTGCCCAACCCCACACGACTCCCGGAATTCATCACACACCTGGAGTCGACCACTGACCGACCAGCCTTGACCACTGATCAAGGCAGGCTTCACTGAAGATGAAGAAACTACCACTGACTTGTATTTGGAGAACGTGCAGACTTTCGCTTTATCTACTGAGGTGAAATTACACACCCTGAGCTCTGAGGAAGAAGTCACTGAGGCCACCGTTGATTATCACTCTCTTCCCACAGAGAACTTTTGGAGTGAAGATTGGAGTAAAGAACTTCGGAGTAAAGAAGACGTCATTGCTGGTTTTTCTAAAAAGCCTATGACTGAAGCCCCAGATGAGCCCAGCATCTTCATGGGAAGCAACAAGTCCAGCTCAGTGTTTTGTTTTTTTCAGAAAATGAAGCAGATTCTCCACTAGCTGTGACCATCACTCTACTAACAACTTTCTAAGAAGATTCTGAGCTTCTGAACAAGGTTACCATTCCGTTATAGGAGTTTGAATAACGGTACAAGAATAGTGAGACATATGAGGATAAACAGAGTGGCAGGAATTGTACACAGACAGAAGAGGTGCCTCTCTTAACCATGCCCCCATTTAACATAGGCTCAGTAAATGTTTATTTGAATTCAACAGCAACCAAAAAACAGTCCTGATGAAATGGGGATTCACAGAAAATCAGAGCCACAGCCTTCAGGCTTTATCATGCCTCTGCTCCGTTGCTCTGAGACAACCACTCAACCACCAGAATTCCAACCTCTCAGGCCACTGGCCTCCACTGTTCTCCTTTGATGCCCAAGACCAGCTACTTGCAAGGTTCCCACAGAGCCGTGTTGGGCCCCTAGTGACACAGTTCTTTCCCTTCATTCCCAGAGGACAGGGCTTTCAAGAGGGTGAGAGAGCAAGTAAAGGGGTGCACCGCACGAAGGGTGAACAATGAGGAAGCACACCTCACACTGTACCTTCCACCAGTGGTCCCTCTAACCACCAGGGCTCGTTGCCAGGTCTGGTCCACTCAGCCAGGTGTCTTCCTCACTTAAGAGTGATTTTCCCTCAGGAATCTGTTTTCCTCTCCTCTAGCTAGGATAGCTCTGAGGACCCCTAGTCCATCAGACAGGCCCACACATGTCTGAACTGTAAATGAGGACAGGATTCATTTGGCTTCTTTCCCACAAGGCTCTCGAACCTCATGCAAAATAAGTGGTATGGATGGATATCTGCGTTCGGTGTTCCTGAACATTCTGCAAAGGGCAATAATCCCACAAACACTCCAGGACACTTAAGGGGCAGCTTGCACGAGAACACCGCGGATCAACTCCACATGGAACATCACAAAGTCTCATTTCCAACCCAGTGGAAATACCCTGTGACAAGTCCTGAAAGGGCACTGTATTAACTGGGGTGGGCTAAAGACTCACCAATGACTCTGTGACTTAAAAAAATACACAAGTGTGTCTCTTATGGAACGGTTCTACAATATGCTTTTCAGGCAGGCCTGCAGCTCAGCTCCATAGGGTCATTCAGGAACCCAGGTTGATGGTGGCTCGGCCATCTTCAGTGGGTGGCTTCCAAGGTCATTCTAGTCACCATCATACCACCCAGTAGGAAAGGGGGGAGAGGTATGAAGGACTGGGTGGGGAACGTCCCACAAGTCAGCCCTGTAAGTGACACACATCCCTCCCCTTACATTCCTACGGTGAGAGCCTGGTCACATGGCTATACCTAGCTGCAAAGGACACTGGGAAATGTAGTCTCTGGCAGAGCAGCCACAAGGCCAGCTGCACCTCTGTGACTCTGAAACAAGGGACAGCAAACTGTAGCCCAGGGGTCAAATCCTCAAGCCCCCACATTTTATAAACAAAGTTTTCCTGGAGCCCAGCCGCATCCATTCATTTACATATTGTCCATGGCTGCTTACCAGCTACAAAGTCCGAGTTGAGCAGCTACAGCAGAGACCTTATAGCCTGCAAAGCCTAAAATATTTACTGTGTGGCCCTTTACAGAAAACATTTGTATCCCTTTTTCTAGAAAAAAAGGAGAATGGATTCAGTGAGACAATTAGCAGTCTACACCTCCAAAATTTATCTCAGAAATTGTTATAAAGACACATGGCCAAAAATACTCCTGGAAACTTTTTTTTTGGGGGGGGTCATACCAAAAGACTACAACAACTTCAGGACTGCTCAATTATGGACCATGCACACCACAAACTACAGTGTATCCCCCCTTAAAAGGAGAGAGGAAATTCAACATGTACTGATTGGAAAATATCCAAATATATTAACTTTAAAAAGTAAAATGCAGAACAATACTTTTAGAGTGTTACCATTTGTGGGAAGAAAAAACCCCCAGAATTTAATACATAATGCTATATGCTTCCATGGGCATAAAAAAATTCCTGTAAGGATAGAAAAGAAACTGAAAACAGGCTGTTTCTGGGTAGGGAAATCAGAAAACTGAAGGTAAGAACGGGAGGAAAGAGTACTTTTCACTATATACCTTTTTATATCTTTTGCGTTTGTACCATATGCATGTGCCATCTATTTTTAAATAATTAAAAATTAAACTGAGAAAAACCACACACAAAAAAGCGTTTGTCTTTACTTCCACTGCTAACAAACCCTTCCTCTGAAAGACACAATCACTTGTAAAAGCCACGGTAATACCCACAATCAGGTACGGTCAGTTCTATTGACCTGGGAGCCATTTTATATTGTGTATTTGCTTTCCCGTCAGATTCTCAGAGATACCTTATTTCTCTTATTTTCATAGTCAACTACAAATTCTATTTTAGTCCCCTGCTTTTCTTGAAAGTTCCTCTTTCCAAACAGCATTTATCAGTATTTATTCAGTTCTCTCACACACACTGAGTATAAAGAGAGGCAAACCTGACCTCAGAGAAAAATTAAGCACAGAGAGACAAAAGAAACAGTTCCTGATAAAATCAACAATTCTGAAGAAAAATCTTGCAAGGGAGCTTACATTTCAGTTAAAAATGACAGCGATCCAACTCACACAAACTGAAGAGAAAAAGGAACCCACTGGTTTGTATAACTGGCAAGTTCGAAATTGGGGTTGGTTTGAAGCAAAGAAAGATCCAGGCACTCAGAAATGTCCTTGGGGCTCCCGCTCTGCTCGGGTGCATTATGCAGGCAGGCCTTTCTTCTGTGGCAGTCAAGATACCCACCAGCAGCCCCAAACTCCCAGTGGCCCTAGCCCAGCAGTCCTGATGGACAGAGAATTATCCTCTCTTAATGTCAATACAGCAATTCCAGAGAACACTGTGACAGGCTATTCCTAGACTTGTCCAGGGGTGGGGTCTAAGCCTGGCCCGGTTTTATGCTACATGCCTCTATTTATGGGCCACTAGGACTATATACGATATATGATATACACAAAGAAGAGTTCCCCAAAGGGTACTGTAGGAGTGGTAGGTAGAAATAACAGATGTCCTCTATTGCTTCTAACAAGTCATGACAACAGCCACTGGATATGTTAACATAACTATAAACCTTGCTCATCACACTGGTTAGAAGTAGGGGGTTTTCAATTTCAAGGCAAGGTGGCTGGAAAATTCAAACTTACACACACAAGATTGTCTGACTGGTCTGCACTAGACATAATTTTGAATACCAGATTGGGAACTGCTCATAAATTGGCAGGGGAAAAAAAAAAAACAAAAAACAAAGCTCCAAAAAATGCAATTTGTAAATCAGATCACAATCCTTTGGGGTCTCTGAATTCCTTTTGCTCAGGGCAAAGTATTTCTGTGGTACAACCTGCCAAAATCTATCTTCTTTAGTGTAGTCACATACTTTTTAAATGACCATCTGAAACTCAACAAAGTTATCTAAGTTTAGGGTCTGTATTTAACTCTAAATTATAAAAATAATTTAGATTGTATTTGTATTCCTCTTACCAAAGTTGATTCACTTTCTCCCAGCATCTTCCAGGTCAGCCGAGCCAAATGGATATATGGTCTTTCCTTAGACTAACTGACTGACTCCTGAGGAAATGATTGCAGGTGTCCCTCCAGAGCACAAGGCAGAGGATTTGAATGGAAGTTTCGGAGTAAGCAGAAGACTCATCTAAGAGCAAAAGTTTGCACAGCCCTGTTATAAGAAATCTGCTCATTTTTACAACAGAACCATGGAGGACGTGAATGAGAGCTAGTGCTATATGCTGGTTTAATGCCAAACATCTTTTATCTGGAATTATATGATGAAAGCCAAATTTCCAAAACATCTTCAGGAAGGAAGACTGATTAAAGTATTTTAAAGCAATGGTTCCCATCTATAATTGAGACATTCTTGGGTATCCCAGATTATCAAAGAGGGACACAAAATCTTCAAAACAAAATTAATTTAGGTCAATTTTATTTAAAAACATATATAAATAGGCCAAACAACACTTAAGCCTGAGAGGGCTACAATCTTTGCTAAGAACAGAATGAATGGTCCAGAAAGACTAATACTTATTGCTGATTGAGCTCACAACGTCAGCCCTCTTCAGGCAGCAGCACAGTCACTAGCAAACATTTTACGGGCACCTTTTATGGGCATTAGAGATTCACAGAGCAACGGGCTACAGCCCTACCCTCAAGGAGCTTACAGTATAGCTGGAGAGACATGAACCATCCAAAACAGACACAAAGTCCACACATTTATCATAACAAAAGCAATTACTGGCATAAGTCTTCACATTTTTTAACAAAGGAGCAGTAGGAATATCTGAGCAACTACATCAAGTTTCAACTTGACATACCAAAATAAGATTGTTTCTATCTATTCTTTTGTTCACTTATGCTTCAACTCAATTGAATTAAAAGAGGAAAGCATAATTCCAAGCCAAATGTACCATCATAACGTTTGCTGTCTCAGATGAAGGGGTAGATTGTTCACGTCCTAGAATTTCTCCATGGCACTACATCCAGAGGTCAAGTTCAGTAGTTCTGACTGCCAAACCGATGTACAAATTCAGACAGTGAGTAGACGGCTCCCCATCCCACCTCAGGATCCATACTGATAAAATCATTCAGGTTCATTTTGGAATCTACAAAAATACATGAAAGAAATGTCCACTGAAAGCACAATTCTGGCTTAACAGCAATAAAACAACCCAGAAGACCAAAAGTAGGGAAAATTATTCAAATGTTTCATAAGGGGTCAATATCACTTCTCTGGTATTCTTGTCTGAAATGTATGACATCAATCTAATCATGACAAAACATCACACAAACCCAAACTGAGGGACACTATTCATAGTCAATGACCAGTACCCTTCAAAAGGGTAAAAGTTGTAAGGAAGAAAAAAAAAAAATTGTCACAGATTGAAGGAGAATGAGATGAGGAGACATGACAACTACATGTAATATCCTGAGTTAGATTCTGGACCAGAAAACAGAAATAGGAGGAAAAGTTACAAAATTTAAGTAAGGTCTATAAGTTAACAGTACTGTGTCAATATTTTCATACTGATTTATTATTTTCTTGATTTAGATAATTACACTATGGTTTTTCTCAGATCCCCCTGGAATCTGAGTGAGGGGTATATAGGAGCTCTCTGTACTGTTTTAACCAATTCCCTAGCAGTCTAAAGTTATTTCAAAATAAAAAGTTAAATGAAAAAATGCATAAATAAGCAAACTGCCAGTTTACTGGATACAGCTGCCAATTTATAGGAAATACAGAGGATACAAAAGGATACAATCAGCAAAATCCAGACCATTTCTCCCAGATTCATTTCTTCAACAAATAAATTACAAGAAAAAAATAAAAAAAGAGTGGGACTAGGGGGGCTTCCCTGGTGGCGCAGTGGTTGAGAGTCCGCCTGCCGATGCAGGGGACACGGGTTCGTGCCCCGGTCTGGGAGGATCCCACATGCCGCGGAGCGGCTGGGCCCGTGAGCCATGGCCGCTGAGCCTGCGCGTCCGGAGCCTGTCCTCCGCAGCGGGAGAGGCCACAACAGTGAGAGGCCCGCGTAACGCATAAAAAAAAAAAAAAAAAAAAAAAAAAGAGTGGGACTAGGAATCTCTACATATTAAAAAAGACCCTAAAGAGACACATACCAACCAAGCACGATGGGGGGGCTTTATCTGGACCTTGATTCACATGAACAAACTACATGAAAAAAGATTATGACTTCATGAGATAACTATGAGAATCTCAACACTGACTACAGAGATATATGTTGATTTTAAAGAATTATTGTTAATTTTTTTAGGTGTAATAATGGCATTGTGGTCATGTATTTTTTAAATTAATCCTTACATTTTAGAGATCCGTACTGAAATATTTAGAGTTGAAAGGATGTAATATCTGGAATTTGCTTCAACATAATACAAGAAGGGGGAAAGTAGATGGGATATAAGTGGATGGGATATCAGCCATGAGCTGATAACTGCTGAAAGTCTACTGTTCTGCCTAGTTTTGTATATGATTAAAATTTTCCATACTACAAATTTTTAAGTGTATACAGAGATGCTTCTACTCATCAAAGAACTGTTATGGGAACTGCACTTCCACCATAAACTGCCAGAAAAGTGGACAAAATATATTTAGCAACTGTTTCCAGACACCAGACAATGGGCAACACACAACTGACTGCTAAGAAAAGAGGAACAAGGGCAGGAGCTGTAGGATCCCTCCAGCTCACTGCCTGGAGGGCTGTTTCCAGACCACAGCACGGAGGCAGGGACACAAACAGCATGGGAGTTTTTCCCGCCGATGGGAAGACAGAGATCTAAGTTCAGGAGGGCCTGGCAGCTACATGTGAGGGACATAGTGTGGGAAAGGAGAGAACTACACAGAGAGTGTCCCGGATTTCTGCAGAGGGAACTCACTCCTCTACCCCAAAGTCTTTGGTTAAGGACTAATCTCATAAGTCCAGGAAAGAAGCACCGTAAAGCAGTCAGTCTAATAACTCCCAGAACTTCCATGGTCCCCACCAGCTAGGGTAGAGAGAACTCATAATACCTGGGCATTTGGTAGAATCCTCAGAAGGGTCACACCAAAGCAGTGGGGCTAAATTAGCCCTGGGTGAAAGGCTGCTTCAAACCTGCACTAAAAAAGCCTAAAACCAAGCCCTGAAAGGATCCAGCTGACCCCCAGGAATTTAAGTGCATGACAGAACCAAATCCAACACTGTTTTTAAAAGTACCTCAAATTTACAAAGCCCGGCACCCAACCAAGTATTACGAATCACACAAAGAAACAGGAAAATATGACTCAATGCCAGGAGAAAACTCAATCAACATTCACAGACAGAAACGACAGAGATAACAGAGTCAGCAGACAAGGACCAGTTATTATAAACATGCTCCGTATACTCAAAAGGGTAGAGTAAAACATGAGCATGACAAAGAGGGAAATGGAAGATATTAAATCAGCCCCAAATGGAATGTCTAGAGATGAAAAAATAAAATATGTACAATGAAAAAAAAAAGCACTGGATGGGATTAACAGCAAATGAGTTAATGAAGAAGAAAAGATCAATAAATTTACAGACAAAATAATTATTCAAAATGAAGCACATACAGAAAAAGTCTGAAAAAAAAGGAACATCATTGACCTAAGAGAAGTAACAAGCCATCTAACATACGTGTAGGGGAAGGACAAGAATTTTTTTTAAAAAGGGGGAGAGGTCAGAAAAAATATTTGAAGAGGTAATGGCCAAATGTTTCCAAATTCGATGAAAACTATAAATCCCGCAATCTAAGGATCTTAACGAACCTCAAGCTGAATAAGCCTAACTATGCTACAGTCCATCACAACCAAATCCCTGAAATCGAGAGATAGAGAGAAAACCTTAAAAAGCAGCCAGAGCACACTGCATTTAGAGAAACAGACACAAGAACAACGGCATGCTCCTTGATCAGAAACTCAGCAAGCAGAAAACAAGCGAGACACCTTTAAAAAACTGAAAGAAAAAACATGTAAAACTAGCATACATTACCCAACAAATATATCTTTCAAATATGAAGGTAAGCACTTTGGATACAGAAAACTAGAAACAGAGTCACTCCCACCCTTACAACAAGAAAAGCTAGATAATCAGCAAAACCAGGACTTCTGTTGAAATCATCAGAGGGCCAGGGATGCACAATGACCAAGGAATCCAAAATAAAGGAAAAACAGGCGCCTCCCAGGAGAGATGGGGCAAAAGTTCTTGCTTACCTGGGGTAGATGCCAGACTCCAAGTAAGTCAGCTAAAATCTTTAACAAATGGCTAAAGGAAACCTCAACTTCTGAAATACAACTGTATTCATTTTCTAGGGCTTTTTAATGTAAGTAAATAAAAGAGGATTACGATCTGCAAGCATTCATTACCTAATAACATATAAAAATAAAATAAGAATTTTTTTAATTTTTAAAGATAAATGTATAACAAATCAGCACTTGCCTATAATCTCCCCAAGAGGCACTACAACATTTCTGTTTACATAACACTGGTCCTCCAGCTGGGCTCAAATTAGCCAGTGTTACTATAACACGTCATTTGAGACAAGGAGATGAGAGGTAAATGCGGACAAAAGGTAGCAAAGGGCTCAGAAAGAGAAGGGGACAAATATGGTAGACCCTATAACTCAGCCCAAGACTTGGGAAACGTCCTTAAGAACTGAACCATCTGTGGCTGGTACTGGAACTGAGCCTTCAGAGCAAGGCTGCAAGACTGTGAATCTCCGTTTTCCTTCTTTTTTCAGGGAGGGGAGAAAAAAAAGAGTTCCTTTATTTAAAATACACTAAATGCTGAATTGAAAATAGTGAGCCTGCAGACACATGACCACCAAAATTATTAAATGTACAGGTTTACTTGTAATGTGCAACACATCAAATGCACTAAATTTTAAGCCCTAAAGGCCAATTCCATAACTAAATGCAGGGGACCAAGGAAAGCTGCTATGAAAAAAACAAAGCTGCATCAGTTTAAAGTTTAATGTCTTCTTGAACCATGTTTTTTTTTTAAGCTTTTTTTTTATGTAAAGCAATACTAATTAGCTAAAGGTAATTCCTCTGTCTCCTAACTTCAAATACTTTCCTTTGACAAACACAGGGCTTGAAGTAATGGATTTACCACACGAGAGAACATGAACATGTGGTTAAATTACTACACGAGAAACCAGTATGTTTACCCCACATTCAGAGCAGATTCCTTTGAGTACCAGTATCAACCTCAGGAGGCCCCTGATGAGCTAGTTACATAGAAGGGGTTGGCACAAAGCCTGGCACCTTTGCCAGGCACCTCTTGGGAAGTAGTCATTAAAACCCAAAGGAACGACCGGGGCTGACAAGGTGTTTACTGAAGGTCCACGGCGTGTCAGGCTCTGTGTTAGTGCTCACATGTAAAAGAGAAACAGGGAGCCATGCAAGCATTGTCCAGACCACACCGTGCAGCAGGGTGTGTGAGACTGAAAGCAAGACCCATGATGCCTTTTCCTGACCTGAGCTATCCCAATTCTAATGCTGAAGCTGGGAACCAGGTTGTTGAACCCAAAGAAACTCCAATATAAACTTTAAAAATCATGAGAGCTTTCCACTGAGAGCCTCAAATATCAGAGCTGGAATCCTCTTTCAGTGTTCACTCACTTCAAATACACCAAATATATTTTTTACTTTCTCCCCTGCTGAACTCTGAACACTAATGTCCTATTTTTCTGGCATCCTTCATGGTGTACAGAGCATTTTGACTCAGACGGTATCATCCTTGTGAGGGGATGTTTCACCAATAAGTGGCAACGTTGCAAATTAATTCCCACCATAAATAATGCTTCCAACTCAGGTGAATGCCAAACAATAGTAACACGGTGAAGAATCCTTTACCTACTTAAGTCTCAAGAAATTCGTAATTGGACTGATGCCTGAAAGCACAGAAATGAGACGAGTGGGGCAGTAAAACCTGCTAGCTCTCACCTCCTTCTAATGCAGATTTTGTCACAGAGTCAGTGAAACGACATTTCACATATCCTAAAGATGCACTGGGGACTTCCTTCACCATCACATGACACCCACCACGGCAAGGCGCTACTAGTCCCCCCGTTAAGCGGCACAAACACGCAGATCTCCCCAAGTCCAGGGCGCGAGCAGCAGGTACACCCAACATTCCAGCAACGTGGGGTCGTGGTTCGGCTCCCTCACGCCTTGCCTCTCCCATGAGTTCTGGTGCCTTCTGGTCCTGCTCTCTGTGCCTTAATTTCTGAATCTGATAAATATAAGAACTACACTCCCTCTTACCTCTTACCACTCAGGGAGTCTTACCCAAAGAACAATGCACTTCTTGTCCTTGGCTAAGGGAACACGCTCATCTGCACAGCGATGGGAAACCCCTCTGAGAGGGCGTCCTTGGCTCACCTCCAGTCTCAATGCAGGGATATGATGGAGGAGGTTCTCTCCAGTTCCCACTGGAGTCTTTCATGTGAGATCGGTCAGAAGCAAAGTTCTTCAAATATGAATCTGCGCGGATCACTCTAAATTTCCTGTACATAAACCAACATTCGTTTATATCACAGTTGAAATTCTAACTCAATTCTCATATAGACTCATTTTCTATGACATGCACAAAACTAGACAGGCATTTCTCTACTATTAGTGACACACAAATATATATGTAGCTTTAATACCTGTTAAAGACACCATGAGAAATGATCAGCTGAAATCCCAAACTACAAAGGCATGGAAGTACAGCCGGTTGCCTTTACTTGCTCAGTGTTATATACGAGGGGCAGAGGGCGTAATGTCCGGGTGCTGCCGTCACAGCCCTCTGACTTCTGTCATCGCCAAGCATCCAGCTCCGCCACCAACCAACCACCCACCCAAAACGAAGAGTATGAGAGAAATGCCCAAAACGACTGTTGGAAAATGTTCTGGATCTCATCACACAAATTTTTAAAGACTGCCAACCTTTTATACAACGGACAACCTTTAAAACTTTAAAACATTTTGAATCTTCTGTAGAGCACATGATTCTCAAACATCAACTCAATGGTGAAGACAAGTGATCTTTACAAAACCAATGCAAAAACAAACGCCCAAAGTAACTCTGTCTAATTGTCAAGGTCCAACTTCAGAAAGTAGGTAAATCCACCCTGAATTTCCTCACCTTCTGAACTGTGGATGGATGTCCTCATCAGACTTAAAGGCATCTTCCACATAAGTATCAAAGGGGCAGGGAAATGGCAGGACAGTGTCAAGATCATAAATGAAGCTCTGTCCTCCACTTGAAACATGAAGCAAGACAACATGGTAATCCTAGAAGTAAAAGTTGCTGAAGTTAACCAGGTTACCTTATGATGGTGTATTCCAAGGTTATAGTAATAATGCATATATATCATCAAAAACAGATACAAGGGACTTCCCTGGTGGTCCAGTGGTAAAGAATCCACCTTACAATGCAGGGGACGTGGGTTCAATCCCTGGTCAGGGAACTAAGATCCCACATGCTGCAGGGCAACTAAGCCCGTGCGCCACAACTACTGAGCTCGCATGCCCCAATTAGAGAGCCTGCATGCCACAAACTACAGAGCCCATGCACTCTGGAACCTGTGCGCCACAGCTAGAGAGAGAAAACCCGCACACCACAACTAGAGAGAAGCCCGCATGCCCCAACAAAAGATCCCACATGCCTCAACGAAGATACCATGTGCCGCAACTAAGACCCGACACAGCCAAAAATAAATAAAATAAATAATAAATCTTAAAAACAAATAAAGTTGAAGGCTTAAAAACAAACAAACAAAAAACCATATACAAGACTAAGACAGTCCTCCTTATAATAGCAAAATAAAGCAAACACAAAACCCTGAAAACAGACCAAATGTCCAGGGACAGGGAACAGTCAAGTAGTGGAAATGTTCATGTACATTAAATGTTCACCTTTCAATCCAGCAATTTTACCATTAGGGATCCAGCCTATAGAAAAATGGCCACATGCATGTAAAGGTATATAAACAATGCAAATCTCTGCCGCACTGTTTATAACACTGAAAATTCAGAAACAACCAGAAGTCCACCAAGAGGGGAGTGGTTAACAAACCACGATGCAGCCATAAGATGGAGTCCTACGCAGCTGCTAAAGAGAAGTAGGTAAATTTTTGTGGAAATTGGACTAAGTCCATGTTACACAGTTGGATGGAAAAAGCAAATTGCAGATATGTATTATATATTATTTTTTTTTAATTTATGTGTATATAAAGACAGACATGTGCATTCAGAAGTACACATGCATGCATATGAGTACAGAGAAAAAAGTCTACAAGGATATCCTCCAAACCATTAACAAAGGGGACAGCTTGAGGTGAGCCTGGAGAGGGGAAGGACTGTAAAATGCGGTTGTTATTGGTTTTAAGTCAGCCAAGCCCTAATATGTAGCCATTAAGGAAGAAGAATACAGAGAGCTTCTCCTGCACAGCTGGGTCCCAGCACACAGGTGAATTCTCACTCTCACTCCTGGACACGGGGCACTGCCCAAACCAGCTAAGGGCTGGAAGGGACGTCAGGGTGGTTTATCAATGGACATGAGGGCAGTGTGATGCTTAGAGCTCCTCAGAAGAAAAATACTCTCACAGAGAACAGCACTGCGAGATAAAAAGTTCAATCACATCAATACAATGTTAGAAATACCATCTGACATTTCTAGTACTTCAGAGCTTACAAAGCACTTTCTCAAACGATGTTTCATTTGACCCTGTGAGGTGGGAAACATAATTGAGACTGGAGATGTTGTACCATCAGAGCTGAAAGTGCTTCCTTTGTCTCCAGTTCTATCTTAGAAATCAGAATAGCATCAGAAATGAAAGCTTATTCCCTGTCCTCCCCTTAATGCATCCTACCCTCCAGATACATGAACTAAGCGCTGCTCCCCCGGTGACAGTCCACGACTCCCTTCCCCCAGGCTTGCTCACGTTACTCGGCGCCATCTGCACCACCTTCTCCTCCGCTCTCCCCACATCTATCACTCAAGCTCCAACTCAAATGCTTTCTTCCCCATGAGCCCATCTTTCATCTTCTCCCACCCCTGCCAGAAGCAGTCTCCACCGTATCCAAAATCTGTTTCTCTCTTGACATCTTCTACCCTATATTACAGTTTTTTTTGCAATATGTACTCCCTATTTTTTTATGGGAAACCATGCTATTAAAATACAGATACGAAGATGAGAAAGATAGGTCCTTACCCTCAAGGAGTTCCTAGAGAAGCGAGCGGGAAACACAAGTCAACTGCTGCAGAACGGTGAGATGATGAGGTAATTCAGCAGAGGTGGGAGAGCGTGCAGGCAAAGGCGCCTGAAGCGGGGTCACCTGGCTCAGCCTCAGCCCCACCACTAGCCAGCTTCCTCCTCTACAGGACGGAGATAACTGTGGTGTCTACCTCACAGTATTACTGAGAGAATTAATGAGACTACTATGTAAATAATCAGCCTTATAAAAAGCCAACCAAGGGCTTCCCTGGTGGCGCAGTGGTTGAGAGTCCGCCTGCCGATGCAGGGGACACGGGTTCGTGCCCCGGTCCGGGAAGATCCCACATGCCGCGGAGCGGCTGGGCCCGTGAGCCATGGCCGCTGAGCCTGCGCGTCCGGAGCCTGTGCTCCGCAAAGGGAGAGGCCACAGCAGTGAGAGGCCCGCGTACCGCAAAAAAAAAAAAAAAGCCAACCAAGGCAGGGTGTGTGTGGGCAGGGAGGAAAAGGCAGGCAACTGCTAAGGAGCGTTTCACTGAGGAAAGGCTGCCGTCACTGCCTCTTGCCTGAAGGGGAGAGCTTCCCAGAAGGAGGACACAACTTGTGGAAAAGCACAAACAGGGACTTCCCTGGCGGTCCGGTGGTTAAGACCCCACACTTCCACTGCAGGGAGCGTGTGTTTGTCCCCTGGTCAGGGAACTAAGACCAGGGAACAAGGCACAGCCCAAAAAAAAAGGAGGAAAAGGCATAAACAAGGAATACCCTTCTGGTTAGCTCGGGTCCATATTCCTACATAACAGATGGCTGGTGAACTTGAGAGGGAAAGCAGGCCTCAACTAGGAGTCACCTTCACGGCAGAGATGCGGAACCAAGGAATGCAGATTCCAGCAATAGCCTCACTCTCTGAGTTGGGTACAGTACAGAGCTTGTCCAAATGCCTGGAAAAGACCCAGTGGGGCTAGAGGCAGGGATGTCCACTTAGAAAGTGATCTGTTCCTCCGGGGACCATGCCTCTACCCACTTAGGGAAGCTTACCCATTCCCTGCAACAGAACAGCAGTGAGGCCCAGATCAATCTGCCAGAGACTTGCTCCACATAGAAAATCTGGGGGGAGACTTCCTGAAACAAGGTTCCCCACACTGAGCTGCCATGAGCTGCTGTGTAAAGGGGGACAGGTCCTTTCCCTGCGAGTTTCCTGAAGACAGGAAGCAAGACCGTGACTCAAAATCAGCTGAGCACTTCAGCAATGGGCATGGTTGCTAGGGCAGATGGATAGTCCGCAACTGGGGTTATTGTAGCTCTGCTAACAATAATAGCTAACTCTTCTGGAGCACTGGTACCAGATACCAGGACAATGCTTCAAATGCATTATTTCACTAAAGCCTCCAGTGACCAGAGGAAGACACCGAAGAAGAAGCGTAAATAACCTGTCCAGTTCACACAGCCCACCAATGGGAGGACTGGGTTAACCCCCATGTGTCCAACTCAGCCTGCACTCCTAACCCAACACTGCTGGATTTGGGCTTCAATGTTAGAGCAGAGGATCCCCTGCTGGTGAAGGAAGCAAGAGCATGAGGCCAAGGACTTCAGTCTATTTTGTGCCTGGCATATAAGAGGCACTCAATAAATATATGTTAAGTAAATGAATGAAGCCAATTCAAATGATATCTTATTCTAAATAAGCATCAGAAACCTGATGTTTGTTGCATTATCATGAATGGAGTTTTACTTTACCTTCATGTTTCTTAGCATAAACAATTCCATTCTTCAGGGGACCAGTTTAAGGTGACATATGGATGTGTACTGGAAAGGACCCAGCCCTGCCAATGATCAGCTTAATGACCTTGAGCTATTCACTCTGCCTTTCTTGGCTTGTTTCTTCACCTGAAAAATGAAGGGGTTGGCGCAGATCCATGTTTTCCAAATGCCAGTCATGTTCACTCAGAAGTCTACTAAGAACACTAATTCCTGAACCTCTAGATCGACTAGATCAAAAACCTGTATTTTTTTTTCTTTTCTCTTTTTTTTTTCTGCCATGTCGCACATCTTGCAGGATCTTAGCTCCCTGACCAGGGATTGAACCCAGGCCCCTGCCAGTGAAAGCCCTGAGCCCTAAGCACTGGACCGCCAGGGAATTCCCAGAAACCTGTATTTTTAACAATCTCTGGATAATTCTACTGTGCAGCTGGACTAGATAATGCTCAAGTTCCTTCCAGTGCTAAATAGACAAGAGTTTAGATAATAAATATATCTGCTACATCAGCCATTTAAAATCATTCCTATAATAATTTCAAAATTAAAAGAAAACATGCCCATAAGTGCTTCTACCTTAGACCAAATAACATCTATCGTCAAGAAGTCAAATTATTAATAATTATCATAGTCTTTCTCTACTGCCCCATTATTTCTGCTCTACCAAAACATAAAGACCACTCATGGATTACAAGTACTATTGCATCAGAAGCTGTCTGTGTTGACCACCTTACCCAGATCACAGGTCCATCTCCAGGTCTTGCCTGTTGTTTCCAGATAGGTATCTATAAAATACAATAACTCTCCTAAGCCACAACTTCAGTTAAACCACTACTAAATTCTTGAAAGCAATACATAAATGAAAAATAAAATATTTCTAGGCAACCAGCAATCAAGGTGAAAGAATGAATGGATAAGAAGAAATCCAAATCCTTCCAAGTGTCCTTAACAATGAAGGAGCAATAATTAATTACAAGATGTTTTCTATAGAGTAGAAAGAGACCTAAACTAGGAACTGGAATTCCTGGCAAGTTCAAATCTTGCTTTCCCACTTAATTATTCATGGGACCTCCCTGAGTCTCTATTTCCTCATCTATAAAACAGAGACAGCTGTCTGGACCTTATCTACTTCACAGGGTTTCCACTGGGATCAAACAAGATGATGTTCACAAAAGTGCTTTACAAAATATTAAGGGCTTACTTTTCTTAATACTTCATAGAAGTTTACTACAGTCCCATTAAAACTCCAGAAACAAAGAAACCTTTACTTCAAACCTGAGAATATGTGCCTCTAACTTAATTTAAAAATTAAGTTTAATTTTAAAAGCTCTAACTTAATACCTAAAGAAAGGGGATTTTATTTGCATAAACATACCATCACATATTTCCTTACCTGCAAGTAAGGGACTAAGCTCTACTAACTTAACCATGTCCTGGTAGGGAAAAAATCTCATTCAAAAACAAACTTTAAAATGTTGCTGTATTTTATAAGGCACATTTTAGAACAGTGCTAAACCCATGGTCTATTTAGCTTCTAATGTAATCCTAAATTTCCACAATCACTCCCCAACTTACCATCTTCCTCTCATTAGATATGAAGACAGCATAACACTCTTCTAAAGGATACTGGTCGTGGTTTTTGATGTATTCACAGAGCTTCCAAATATTTTCTTCACTGAAATAAAGTAATTGTTTAATCAATATAATTAAATAAGAACACTCTATGTCTTTCAAATTTGCCCAAAAGACTGATGATGACATTTAAAAAATTGGTAGAGACCTGAAATACCATCTCATCCAACAACTGGCTAACAGCTGAACCTTCTCAAAAACACCCCCAGCAAGGGACTTTGCTGGTGGCACAGTGGTTGAGAATCCGCCTGCCGGTGCAGGGGACACGGGTTCATGCCCCGGTCCGGGAGGATCCCACATGCCGCGGAGCGTCTGGGCCCGTGAGCCATGGCCGCTGAGCCTGCGCGTCCAGGGCCTGTGCTCCACAACAGGAGAGGCCACAACAGTGAGAGGCCCGCGTACCGCAAAAAAACAACAACAACGGATGGATGTGAGGGACAAGAACTAACAGGACTGAGGTGGGAGACAGGGCAGAAGAAGCATGGTTCCACCCTTACAGAGGTTCCAGGTTCAGTACCACCACTGTAGATGTGTGACCCTGGGCAAACAACAGGCCTCTCTGTGGCTCAGTCTTTTCATGAGAAGAATGATAACAAAAGACCTATCTCCTAAGCATGGATGGAAGTACTTGGCACTAGGCCTGACATGCTGAATAAATGGTGAGCTCCACAGCATCGGTTTGGTGACCATCTGAAGGAGGGAAAGGTAAGTTATAGACGACCCTAAGGTTTTTTGTGCAGGGACTGGAAAGTGGGGTTAGAAGTCATTATTCAAGCAAGGGAAAGGCAGGTGTGGGTGTGAAAAGGACCAAGATAAGAGTGGTGATTCAGCCAGAGGTGGCCTAGGACAGGGGTGCAGTGTGTGGACTCCAGAGCCGAACCCTGCGTGTAAATCCCCATTCCTTCACTCACAAGCTATGTGGCCTTAGGTAAATTACTTGCATCCCTCCATGCTCCAACGTGCTCACCTTTAAAATGGGGACAACAGTACCGACCTCCTCATGTAACTGTGGGGCTCACATTACTTCGTTGACATAAACGTCTCAGAACAATTCTTGGCCTATATCAAGTGCTACGTGTAAATGTAACCACTATTATAATGACGACACGGCGGTTCAGATCCTGGTTTCTGGTACAAAAGGGCCTGAATTGGATTCCGGGCTGCTATTAGCTGGGTGATCTTGGTAATGTTACTGTAGGATCTCTGCGCTTTCATTCTCTTCCAAAATTAAGATGACCTTCACATCAGTGTGAAACCACGCAGGCTTCAGCAGAATAATTTCCAAAGGCTCTCTGCGGTCCTCCCTCCGCCTCCAACTCCCCTTCCTGGCCGCCCAAGCCCTGAGATCTGCTGACAAACGTCCAAGCGAAAGGAGCCAGGCAGAAGTAACGCACCACCGACCCTACCACTCCTGGCGAATACCGCCCCCCCCACACCCAAACGCCCACGCTCGACTCAAGGAACAAGGACTGCCACTCCCGCTCCCCGCTCCCTCCTCCCCCCAAACCCGAACACTCGCCCGCCAAGGCCCAGAGCGGCCCCGGGGAGGGGGGGCCGGGAAGAGGCGGGGCTCGGCTGCGACGGCGCGGCCGAGCGGGCCAGGGAGATGCCAGGAGCCGACCCCGCTCCCCCTCACCAGTAGCAGCTGTTGTAGACACAGGCGTCCCGCGGGGGGCTGGCCGGCTGGTAGTGGGCGGCTGCGGCAGCGGAGACGTCCCCTTCCATGGCGGGCCTCGGCACAGGCCTGAGGCGAACCGACTGGAAGAGCCCCGCGGGCGGGCTTCAGCGAAGGCGTCGGCGCACTACGCGCAACGTGGGTTCGCGGGGCGGAGTGGGCGGAGCTCGAGGCCGCTGGTGGCGTCCCCGGGTGGTGGGGCCTGGGGCAGGGTAGGCGGAGCCTGGGCGAGCGGGCGCGAAGGATCCCCGCGCAAGAAGTTTGAGACGCGCGTTGCAGATTCCGGCAGGGTGGAGTCGGGGCGGGAGTGGGGTGGGGTGGGGGGGGCGGGGTGGTCAGTGGGCGGACGAGAGCTGCCCTGGGTTGGTGGGGCATGTCTTGTTGGGCGGAGCCTGGGCGGGGCGAGCGACGCAAACTCCCGGCGTGCGAAGCTTGGGACGAGGTGGGCGGAGCTCGAGGCACGCAGTGCATGTCCCGTGAAGGTGGAGCCAGGGCGACGTAGGCGGATCCGGGGTTGGGTGAGCGGCGTGAGTTCACAGTGGGCGGAGCCCAGGGCGAGCAGGACTGCGTGGCTCCTGGTGGGCGAGACCCCCCAGTTGGGTGGGGCCAGGGGCGGGGAGGGGTGGGGCCAGGGGCGGGGAGGGGTGGGGCCAGGGGCGGGGCGGCACATGGTCCTAGAGGGGCTGCGGCGCCAGGCTTGCTGGAGGCTTTGGGAACAGCTGGGTTGCAGTCAGCGTGGGGGAAAAGGGGGTCACCGGCTGGCCGCTTGAGACACGAGTCAGGGGAGGGCTTGGAGTTGGTGAACGGTGCTTCATGAGTCTCCGAGGAGTCCGAGACCCTGTAACCTGTTGCCGGCTGTGGCAGATGAGACTCGGAAGACTCCACGTGTGCAAGTGAAGTAAGAGGACCTCTGTGTGAAAAACAAAGGGTTAGTTTGAGTCTGGTGGGGGGGGTAGCGGAGAGGATGATGAGGGGGGTTAATTCCAAGTATATTGGCTCAGAAAGGTATGTTGATTTTTTTAACATAGTAAGAACAGTTTTGAGAGGGTCCTTATGATATCCTTTTTGTGTTAATCATATATTTGTTTATTTGCTGGCAGGAAAGACAGATTGTTGCAAGTGTTTATCGCTGCGTGCGCCACAATTCCTGAGCCTGCGCTCTAGAGCCCATGAGCGCGCCTAGATCCCGCGCTTTGCAGCAAGAGAAGCCACTGCAGTGAGAAGCCCGCGCACCACAACTAGAGAAAACACGTGTGCTGCGATGAAGACCCAACCCAGCCAATAAGGAAAAACTTTTTTTTTTAAAGTGTTTTATCTCTGGTTAATGAGTGGTATGGAGGACTTTCACTTTAGATTTATATCCTTCTGAATGTTTAAATTTGCAAGTGACATATATAGCTGATCAGGGTGTTTCCCATTATCAAAACTTAAATTGTTTATTTTATTGGTTTTTAGATTCTCTCAGTCTCATGAATTGTAAAGCCCAAAAGTCCTAAAGACTTTGAACATAAATCATTGTGTCAGTTATCAGTGTATTGCCTCTCAGGTCCAAATACATACTTCAACATAGGCTCTGTGATAAAAAACGGAATTCCTTTAAGCATTTCTTCTTTAAAGTGAGCACGATGTTAAGCCTTCTCAGTTAAGTTCGCTGGAGGAAGAAGCTTCCTGCAGTTTCTGGGACCTGACCAGAGTTAGGAGTGTGGTTAGGAGAGACCAGACCAGAGATAGGAGTGTGGTCATGAAAACATCCAGTGGGGTCCGCTCCAGCCACAGACCCAAACTCGGTCCTTCTGCAGCCTTGCAGCTTCAGCCTGGCAATAACCTGTATGCAGCCCTCTTGACACAGAAACCAGAGCCCTGCGAGGCCTGCAGGCAACCACCTGCCCATTGTCCTTCAGCAAGACTTTTGGGGGTCAGGGTCACACACTGAGCAGTCCTTCCGCCCCCCACCCCAGTATTCCCCCCAGGCCTCTTGAAGGCCTTCTGTCCCTGCTGGCTCCCAGATTCCCGTGGCTCCCCACAGGGCCAGTTGGTGATTGCTCGCCTCCACCGGCTTCTCTGCCGTCTGCCTAGCAACTCCAGACTGCCTGCAGCCTGGCTAAACCAGCAAACTTCTCTGCTGTCTGGTAGCCAACCCTTACTTTCTCCAGCGAGATCCAGACCCCTCTCAAATTTGTCCTTGCATACTCTCACTCAGCCCTAGTTACCATATAGTTTCCTTTTATCTTACAGTTCACTTTTATCATAGTTAATTCTTGACATTCAAATTCGCTTGTTTAACATACCATGTAGTTTCTTCTTATTGGACCCAGACTACTGCAGGACTTTGAAGCCAAACTAGGTAGGTTCTACTACTTACTATTTGTGTGGCCTTGGGCAAAGTTACTTCACCTCTCTATGCCTCAATTTCTTCATCTAAAATGAAGTTAATGATAATAACACCTACCTCATAGGGTTGTTATGAGGGTTGACTAAATTTATGTATATAAAGCAGTTAGAATATGTGCTGACATATAATAATAAATGTTAGCTAGGACTTCCCTGGTGGCGCAGTGGTTAAGACTCCGTGTTCCCAATGCAGGGGGCCCGGGTTCGATCCCTGGTCAGGGAACTAGATCCCACATGCATGCTTCAACTAAGAGTTCTCATGCCGCAACTAAGGAGCCCGCCTGCTGCAACTAAGACCCAGCACAGTCAAATAAATAGGTTTTTTTTAATTAAAAAAAAATGTTAGCAACTACAATTTATGGTATAATTTCACTCCATTATCTCCAATATACCATATACTTCTGTCACTGAGTGTCTTACTACTCCTCAGACACACTAAAACTTTGCAAAAGGTATACATATCTTCTATCTAATGTGTGCTCTTTCACTTTCCTTACTTGCAGCTTTTCCCAGGGAAAGTTCATTGCTGCCTTCCATTTTTGCACAGCTTTTTTTTTTTTCTGTTTTGTCATGACTTTTTAGTCATATGTCTTCAATACTATTATCATCTTAAGTAACCCAACCTGACTCTACCTCTGCCATGAGCAGTTCCATGACACAGTCTTGTCTTGGTGAGACAAAATAATAGCTCCAGAGTCAGAGACTCTAGCTCAAATCCTTTCCCAGCTACTTACTATCCTGTATGACCTTGGACAAGTCACCAACCTTTCTGTGTGTCAGTTTCTTTGTAAAATGAGAGTAATAAAAGTCGAGTGTCTACCTAATGATACTGTAGCGAGCATTAAATAAACTAATCTGTGCAAAAAGCATAGTACCTGGCACAACAGAAGTACCCTATGTAGTAAACAACTACAGAGTTTTGCAGTTATTATTATCATTAGATTTCTCTGTGAACAGAGTATAAGCACTGTGACTGGGATAAATCCTTGTTGAATTAATGACTTTGTTTTATTAGGATACAGGTGAGGTTACTGTCACAAAGAAACTCAAAAGTGTAGTGGTTTAAATGAGATACAAATGCATTTCTCATATTAACACCCTGAACATTTACATTCCAGAGCTGATGTAGTGTCTCCACAGTGTCTGTTACCCAGGCTACTGAGATTTGGATGGAAAGCCATATCTAGGGTGTTGCCCTGGTCCACATATTTCAAGAATGCTCACCACCATATCTGCTATAATTGCATGCTGGCCAGCAAAATCAGGAAAAAGCAGGAGCGGAAGGTTTAAGAACAAAATCCACAAGTTGTACACATCACTTCTGCTCACATTCCACTGCCTAAAAGATAGCCACAAGGTCACACCCAGGTGCAAGGGAGATCAGGAAATGTAGGGTTTATTTTGGGCAGCCCAGCTAACATCTGAGTATGTCAAGCAGAAGGAGGGAATGAATATTGAGAGAGCCAGCAGTCTCTGCCATAATGTGCTTTCTCTTTAAATTGGAAAAAAATAGATCATATTTTTAAAATACATACAATTTCATGGTAAAGGCTATAAAAAAGGATATGGTTTCAGAGGAGTAGGAGGTGCATAGACCCAGATTCTGTTCTACAAATCCCAGTGATCTGGCTGTGGAAGAAATAAGAGATGTACTCACACAAGCCAACACCCAGTGAAATCAGGATGTTAAAGGGCAGGGGTTTGGAGGAGGAACACATCACAAAGGAAAATATTAAAAAGGGCCATGGATGTCAAAGGGAGATTCAGGAAGTCTATAGCACACAATACAGTCAGGTTTAATAGCAAAAAGGGCTTTTATTTTTTATTGGGGAAGGGGGTATTTTATGCTCAATATCAAGAGCTAGAAGAAAAAGATATTCCCACTGCTTGAGACCACATGATACGATAATGATCAGACAACTGAAAGAACACAGAAATACCCAATGTCTGTCTATTTTGCTTGCATTTTCTATCAAAGAAAATGATCCTCAAACTGTAAAGAACAAAGAAAATAGCAGTAAGAAGAAATTAAAAGCCAAGATAGGTGCGGTGGTAGAAATCACCAAGTTGCCTTAAATGGGTTAAAAATCTTTAGACTCAAATGAGTTACATTCTAGCATACTGATAGTGCTTTAGATTATGACCCCAAAGCCTTTCTTAAGGATCTTTGAGAAAATATGTTGGAAGAGATAACATAAGACTAAATATGAATAGTTGCTGTCTTCAGTTTCATAAAAGGAAAAATACATATATTCCAGACAGTATACCCTGATGAACTTGATGTCTAGTCCCAGGATGATTTGTGACCATGAAAAAAGGTGATTATTTAGAGGCCTCTACTGGTTTGCCAAGCCCACTTCATGCCAAATGGACCTCATTTCATGCTGCTGGAAGAATTATTTGATCGTTAGAATAGGATTATAGCGCAAACAGTATAATTTGATTCCCACAAAGCAGCTGTCCCAGTTATACTTGTCATGACTCAATCAATTAAAAGTCAAGGGAAGAGAGGCTGTTTACTAGACCATTGAACAGGAAGGACACTGAAGTGGCCCTCACAGGTAAAGGATGAGCTGCAGAAACCAGGGTCTCAAGGGACCAGAAGCAGAACTCACTTCCCCAGGCATTCTTGCTCCCCTCTCTGTCTGCTTCTCAGTGCTTGGCTTCATTCTGAGGTCACTTCACTTCTTGCTGTGGGAGGATGGCTGCTGGCACCCCCATTTCGTACTTTCCAGGCTTGACAACCCTAGGGGAGAGAGAAAACTTCTTTTTCCTCATGGCAATCACACAGAGTGACTTGTACCTTTATTTTTTACATTTCTGTACTGCTTGAATTTTTCACATGGGTTACTTTCTAATAACAAATTTTTTAACAAAACATTTTTAAAAAATCAGGTTTATCAACATCAGTATAAAAAGCTACATGGATAGACTATTGCTTACTTAACTTTTCCCCTACTGTTGTACATTTAGTTTGTTTTCAGATCCTACTATTATAAATAAAGCTGCAGTCAACATCTTTGTACATAAATCTTGGTCCATGCCTCTAATTATTTATGTTTGGAGGGAGTCCTAGAAGTGGAATTCCTGGGCCAAAGGTTTTAAATATTTTCCAGTTCTCTTGATACATGTTGCTGTACTGCTTTTAAGAAACAAGCGTATACCTCAATATCACATTGTTATTAAAAAACAAAAATATAGGCAAAAAACCTGGCATTCCCATTGTTATTTCTTTATTTTGCACTTATCTGATTACTACTTTCCCGTGTTAAAGGGATAACTTCAACATAAAGCAGTAAATGCTAAGGTAGCAATGTGCTATGTGAGCTCTGGGGCGGGGTGGGCGGGGGAAGCACCTCATCATTGAGAGTGGGGAGTTGGGCTGGGTTGGAGCACAATACTATTATTACTAATCTTACTTAGAATGCAGTGGGAGGGAGGCGATAGTCCCAGGGCCCATGCCTGTGGTATTAGACTGAGGGCTGTGTACCACACCTTACATGGGAAAATTGAGAAATTGAGTATATTCAGGGGAGGCTGAAAAAGAGGGAAAGTCTGAAAACCACATCATAAAATTGTGATGTGTCTTCTTGGCTCACTTCCTGTGCCAACATACCCCCTCTTCTGGTCCTCCATCCTCCAAATCTGATAGGGGTATCTGTCTAACATGGCAGTGTCCATTATAAGAAACCACTGGTAAGGGACCTCTGGTCCAGTGGTTAAGATTCCACACCTCAACTGCCAGGGGCACATGTTTGATCCCTCGTCAGGGAACTCAGATCCTGCATGCTACCAAAACAAAATAAAAAAGGAAACCACTGGTACAATTCCCTTTTCTAACCTGAAGCCTCTATACCAGATAGAGTTCTTGACTGTAAACAACAGAAACAGGGCTTCCCTGGTGGCACAGTGGTTGAGAGTCCGCCTGCTGATGCAGGGGACATGGGTTCGTGCCCCGGTCTGGGAAGATCCCACATGCCGCGGAGCGGCTAGGCCCGTGAGCCATGGCTGCTGAGCCTGCCCGTCCAGAGCCTGTGCTCCGCAAAGGGAGAGGCCACAACAGTGAGAGGCCCGTGTACCACAAAAAAAAAAAAAAAAAAAAAAAAAAAAACAGAAACCATCTCTGGCTAACTTAAACAGGAAGTCAAATTTACTAGAAGAATGGGGATGAGGGAGGCTGGGTAGGACTTGGAGGGGAGGAAGCACAGCCAGGTCACACTGATAAAATGCTCCAACAATCCAAAAATCAGCTGGTGAGAATGCCACCATTAAATGCCCCTGCCTCTGCTGCTGCCACCAAGAATAATCTCTGCCCCTGCATCTTTGGGTCACTTCTTCAAGACGTAATGCATGTCCCAGGTGGGAGCAACCTACTGATTGAGATGAGGTAACATGCCTGAGCCCTAGTTGCCAGATTAACAGGGAAATGAAGTATCCGTCCCTGTTGGATTTCCACTGAAGGAGGTGGGCCCTGCCTAAACCAAACCCACTCAAAGAGAAAATCTCTCAGGTAGGAGAGGTGTCTGTTTAAATTTGGAGTAGCTAAAAAATGGAAAATGTCAACTATGACCCCCACCTCCATGGGATTAATGATTTTCTCCTCTTTCATGTGAAATCAATGAGATTAGCTATCAAATTTAAGTAAGGTCAGATATACCACATTCTTGAAAGAAATCCCTGTTCAAACTGATGTTTACTTTCTATTTTTGTTACTAAACAGAAAGGGACCCACCTATGACCTCATCTCAGATGAGGTAATGAATTATGATTAGCTCTTACTTCAGGCCTCTTTTCTGTCACATGTGAGGTAAGAACACTTGACCCTCTTTAGGAAGTCAGGGAGTATGGGAAAGAACTTCAGTTTCTACTGCCCCTCTTTTCCTACATCAAGACATTCCTGTCGACAATAGCTAAGACTTCAGCAAAAGAAAGAAATGACCTGCCAAAGACCAATTCCAGACCAATTCTATAAGTTCCTAAGGCTGCTGTAACAAATTACCACAAATTGGGTGGCTTAAATCTCACCCCCTCCCGCCACACACACATGCGTGTGCACGCATGCACACACACACACACGCACGCACACACGCACACAGAAATTTATTCTCTCACAGTTCAGGAGGCCAGAAGCCTGAAATCAAGGTGTCAGCAGGGCTGGTTCCTTCTGGAGGTTCTGAGGGAGAATGTTCCATACTTCTCTCCGAGCTTCTAGTGGTTGCTGGCAATCCTTGGTGGTCCTTGGCTTACAGATGCATCACTCCAATTTCTGCCTCCATCTTCACATGACCTTCTTCTCTGTGAGTCTGTGTGTCAGATCTTCCTCTCCTTTCTCTTATGACACCAGACTTGGATTTAGGGTCCACCGTATATCCAGGATGATATCATTTCAAGATCCTAATTACATCTGCAAAGGCCCTATTTCAAATTAGGTCATGTTTACAGACGCCAGAGTTTAGGACTTGGATGTATCCTGTTGGGGTACACAGATCAACCCACTACATCAACTAAAGGCTGAAGCAAGTATGGTAATTCTTAATGCTGTTGGAGAGAGAGTAAAGGAACAAAGAAAACCGTTTGGCTGGCTCCATCTCTTGGTGTTCTGAAATTTCTATTTCTTTGCTTATTTAAAAAAAACTATATGGGAACATATGTATATGTGTAACTGATTCACTTTGTTATAAAGCAGAAACTAACACACCATTGTACAGCAATTATACTCCAATAAAGATGTTTAAAAAAAAAGATATTATATTTCTAACACCCTAAAAAAAAAAACCTAAAAACTAAAATGATAGCTATAACTTCTGTGGAGGTCAATTTGGTAATATATAACAAAATCACAAATGTATATGCCTTTTGGGTGGAAGTTCTTTCCATAAATGTTTATCGATGTATAATGCATAATGGTAGACTATGTTACTTTATTTTATTTTTATTTTTTTTTGCAGTACGCGGGCCTCTCACTGTTGTGGCCTCTCCTTTTGCAGAGCACAGGCTCCGGATGCGCAGGCTCAGCGGCCATGGCTCACGGGCCCAGCTGCTCCGCGGCATGTGGGATCTTCCCGGACTGGGGCACGAACCCGTGTCCCCTGCATCGGCAGGCGGACTCTCAACCACTGCACCACCAGGGAAGCCCACTATGCTACTTTAAATATTGTTCTTTCTGCTTTCATTTATATTGGGTAAACAATCTTTTTATATATATATTTAAATTTTATTTTATTTTTTTATATAGCAGGTTCTTATTATTTATCAATTTTATACATATTGGTGCATATATGTCAGTCCCAATCTCCCAGTTCATCCCACCACTACCATCCCCCTAAACAATCATCTTAAAGCTTTCTTTTCCCTATTGTAAAAGTAATACATATTCAATGCAAAAAAAAATCAGAAAACTTGAGAAAAGTACAGAGAAACTACACAACAACCATACTATTACCATCCAGAAATTAACCATTTACATTTTGTTGTAGTTTCTTTGGGGGTTTTTCCAATGCAAGTATACTTTTTTTTTTAATTTTATTTTATTTATTTTTTTATACAGCAGGTTCTTATTAGTTATCAGTTTTATACATATTGGTGCATATATGTCAGTCCCAATCTCCCAATTCATTCCACCACCACCATCCCCCTAAACAATCATCTTAAAGCTTTCTTTTCCCTATTGTAAAAGTAATACATATTTAGTGCAAAAAAAAAAACAGAAAAATTGAGAAAAGTACAGAGAAACTACACAACAACCATACTATTACCATCTATAAATTAAACATTTTGTTGTAGTTTCTTTGGGGGTTTTTCCAATGCAAGTATACACATATACTTTTTTAAAACAAAGATGTAACTGTATGGTATCTATTTCTTTGTACATTCTTAACAAGTTACAATGCACTGTGCACAACTTTCTATATACTTAAATTAACACAGAGTTGCATCATAATTTTTAATGACTATTCTTCTTAAGGTCCCACTGAGGGACATTCAAGTTGTTTTCAGCTTTTTGACATTATAAATAATGCTGTGGTAAATATAATTTTTTAAAACTCTTAAAAGGCCAAATTTTAAGTGCTGAATATATAGTAACTTCTGTATCTTAAATGTGCATGGAAAGGAATTTCTGATATTCTCTCCAAACTTGCTTTAGCCAGAGCCTTCTCTAAGTTAGGTACAGCTCCATCTTGCCATTAGCTCGAGCAAACAAACAAGCAACCAAATATTGGAGTCATCTTTGACTCTTCTCTTTCTCTCATGCCTAAATCCAATTAATTAGTAAATTTATGTGCTCTTTCTTCCAAAAATACCTAGTATTTGACCATTTCTCATTACCTCCACAGCTCTCATACTGGTCTGTGTCACGTCATTGCTTGCCTGGATAATTGTAGTGGCCTCCTAACTAGAGTTGCCAGATTTAGCAAATAAAAATACAGGACAACCAGTTAAAGTTGAATTTCAGATTAACAACAATTTTTTTAAGCATAAGTTTGTCCCCAATATTACATTCTCCATGCAGCAGCCAGACGGATTCTTTCAAAAAGTCAGAATAAGTCACTCCTCTGTTCAAAACCCTGTGATGTCTTTTCATCTCATAATAAAAAGCAAAAGCCTGAAAGCTGAGGCCTTGCAGGATCGGCTCCTAGCAGCTTTTTCCTCTTTGATCTCGTCGGCCCACTGTCCTCTCCTTCCCTCTGCTTGCATCTCTCTTCTCCCAGATATACCTAACCTCCTTTAGGTCTTTGTTTACACTTCGTGAGACCTTCCCTAATCGCCGTTTAAAATTGCACGCTTCCCTTCACCTTCCCTACTCTATATTTCTCTGTTAACACTTACTACCTTTTAACAAACGTATCATTTAGTTTGTTGTCTTTCTCCTTTTACCAGAATTAAGTTCCCTGAGGCATTTTTGCTCTCTTTGTTCACAGCTGCATCCCCAGTGCTTAGAATACTGCCTGGCACATAACTGATGCTCAATCATGTCGAATTAAGGAAATGTAGTTATCCAAATCAATAAATAGCTTTTGTTTGTTTCAGTAGGGCTCCTCTCACATGCTGATCATTCAGCATGTTGCTATCTCTTTCAAAGTGGTCACGTTAACTGTTTTAATTTTTTAGAGAAGCCATCTTCTGTAATTCTGTAATGTTGGCAAACATTTATGTGCAGACACGGTTCTAAGGTATAATAAAATCTTAGAACCTCAGGTATTGTAATTAGAGTTAATACACAGATTAGGAAATTAAGACCCGGCGAGGTGAATCATTTGCTCAAGATCGCGGGATCTGTTGGCGCTGGGTACAGAACCTGCGCTTTAACTATAATACTCTGCCCGCTCTCTTTTACCTCTCTTTTTCTTAACTTGTTTGGGTTAAGCTCTTAAGAATCAAAGTCAAGACCTGTCAAAAGCCAAGCGCTTTCTCCCAGTCCAGTTAAGGACTCTGCAATTCGCATTTGAATCCCGCGTGGCGGGAAGCCGAAGGCAGGTGTCGGGAGCGGCGGGGAGGAGCCGCTAGGCCCCGCCAGCCAATCACAGCGGCCGGGAGCCTCCCTTCCCCCTACGGCGTCCAAGCGCCAAAATTCCAAACGGGACGCGCGCCACTACCTGCCGTCTCCCTCCGCCGAGCTCTGCGAGCCGGCACTATCTAAGAAAAAGGAGAGAGTGGTCTCACGTCACTGTCCGCTCGGGTCCTCTACCCTGTCGGTGTGGATTCTCCTCAAGTTCGGCCCAAAGTCCTTTGCTCTACAGATGGGAGGGAAGTTTCGAGCCCGCCGTGATAGGGTGGCGACGTGGGAGGGACAGGCGGCGGAGGGATTCCGGGCTCGCGCCCTGCGGCCGTCGGCGCGGAGCTTGTGGCGCCAGAATTCGGAGCGCGGAAGAGCCTGAGCGGCTGTCGCCTGGCATCGGGTTCGTCTCCCGCCGCCGGGTTCGTCTCCCGCCGCGGACGCCCGGGCGAGGAAGGACAGAAGATGGTGGTCCTCCGCAGCAGCCTAGAGCTGCACAGCCACCCCGCCGCCTCGGCCACGGACTCTCTGGACCTGTCCAGCGAGTTCCTGAGCCTGGAGCAGATCGGCCGGAGGCGGCTTCGCTCGGCCGGCGCCGCTGAGCAGTCCGCCGTCACCGTGGCCACCGCGGGCGTGAGTACCGGCCTGGAGCGGGTCCCTCGGGGCCGGGCCTGGGGACTGCCGGCGGCCCTTTGCCCGGTGGGGCCCAGGATGGTGGGGTGGGTGGGTGGGCGGGCGGTCCGGGTGACAGTTGGCTGGGGGTGGAGGCAGGAGAGGGAGGTAGGTTGGGAGGAGTATTGTCGAGGACAAGTAAAATGGAAGGCTTCTCAAGATCCGAGCCCCGGAGGGGTGTGGGTCGGGTGGAGAGATGGACTGACTGCGGGAGGGTGAGCGGTGCGTTACCACCCACTTTTACTCGAGAGGAAACCGGAGCCCTCCGCAGCTGAAGTGCAGCTGGAGGCCGAATCTCGGTTTGGGGCTGCCCCGCCCCCGACCTCACACACCTCCCTGTCCAGTCGCCCGGGCTCCCGCCCTAGGTTTGCAGCGATCGCGAGCCACACGCATTTACTGAGCGCTTCCTGTATGCATAACAAGTGTTTAAGGGGCCGCGGGGGATAGGAAGGTTGTAAGTCAGGTTCCCTGACCTTCATTTACGATCTAGAGGGGTTCGGTAACCAGAACGCAGTGAATAATACCAGGTTGCATAATGTAGAGAGATGGAGAGCAACGTTTCATGTACGTCTTCTTCACTTAAGCCTCATAACAGCTCCATGAGAATGGATAGTTACGATATGGCTCTTACAGAGGAAAAAACAGACTCAAGAAGCTAACCAGTAAGTGGTAGATCGAAAATTGGAACTTGGATTCTCTGCCGCCACCACCTTTCTCTTTCTGTTATTTCATGCTACGGTTATAAGCAAGGTCTGTAGGTTTCCAAGAAGGTGCAGCAGTATACTAAGGTCTTCCGGAAAAAAGCTTCTCCTCCCTCCCCTCCCCACCCCAGCTGCCGAAAGAGACACAGGTGGAGGAGACAGCGCTAACAAAGGGTTAGAGAAATTGAGGAAGCAACGTTAGTAAAGTTAAGGCAGCAGGAAGTAGTCTAGTTCTGTTGAAGGGAGAGTAGTCATGGGGGTGGGAAAACTAGGACCAGAGAGAGGGTTAGAACTGGGAAGTCAGAATGAGAGGCCAAGGGGAGGTAACCTGTGGTGGGAGAGAGGGACAAACCACAGGTAAGAGAGAGATCCCGATAGGAAATTAGTGGTATCTTTTGTAGAGGCCCTATACGAGTTGTTCCTCTACTGAGGGGAATGAAATGGTCCAGTCAGTCTCTGAAATTGTGATTCTGAATTGAAAAAACAATTTCCTGACTTTTAGGATCTGTCTCTCAATCACAGGCAGAAGTTGTTAAGAGATCTGGGGCGGCTGGACACTTCTTCAATAAACTCAGTCACTCGACTCATTAACCTATGTTCAGAAACAGCTAATTATTTCAGTAAATATTTGAGTGTTTATTATCTTCAGGACAAAGCTAGTTCCTGGGACTGTAATGATGTATTGAATACTGGTTAAGAAACATAGGTTAGGTACTTAAAACGACTGTTACTTCTTCCTGTGATAAGCCATAATGGAAAAGAATATGAAAAAGAATGTGTGTGTGTGTGTGTGTGTGTGTGTGTGTGTGTGTGTATATATATATATGTATGTATAACTGAGTCACTTTGCTGTACAGCAGTAATTAATATTGTAAATCAACTATACTTCAATAAAAAATTAATTTAAAAAAACAACTGTTAGTTATGAATATCAGTTTACCAATATCAGCAGGTTTCTCTGCTTAAAAGGGGGTGATACCCACCACAAGGGTAGTGAGAATTAAATGTGATCAGGCATGTAAGGAGGTTACCTGAACACTTGGCTGATAGTTAGGACTCAGTCATTGTCAGCTGTTGAGACCACAGTCGATTTTAATGGCCACTCCATCTTTTAAGTTCCTAAGGCTAAAAACCTTAGAATCATCCTTAACTCTTCTCTCTGTTCATATTAGCAGATTCTGTTGGCTTTACTTTCAGAATTTTTTCAGAATCCGTCCACGTCTTAGCTGCTCCATTGTTGCCATGCTGGTTCAAGCCATCATCTTTTGCCTGGATTATTAATATAGTGTTTTGGGTTTTTTGTGTGTGTTTTGGTTTGTTTTGGTTTTGTTTGTTTTGATCTAGCACTGTGGCTTGTGGGATCTTAGTTTCCCGACCAGGGATTGAACCCGGGCCCTGACAGTGAAAGCTCCGAGTCCTAACCACTGGACCGCCAGGGAATTCCCATGGATTATTAAAATAAACTCTTGACTAGCCTCCCTGTTTACCACCCTTATATGTAATGCCCTCCTCCCTTGAAAGTCAGTTCGCAGTATAGCTTACAGAGTGATCTTGTAAAAAGTCAAAACAGTTGATCACTCCTCTGCTCAAAAATCCCTATCTAAGAGTAAAAGTTTAAAAGTTGAGAAGCAGCCCTATACCTCCTTGCCTCCTTCCCTTTATGATGACATCCTCTTCCATTCTCCCTTTTGCGAAACCCAGTCTGTTCTACCCTCTCTGGCCTAGCTGCTTCTTGAATCCCAGGGCCTTTGCAGTTGCTCTGCTTTCTGTTGGGAATACTCTTTCCCTGGATATCTGCATGAGCTATTCCTTTACCTTTTACATTTTTTTTAATTAAAAAATAAAAAAAGCCTCAGAACTCGTAGTGCTTAACGTGTTCCAAGAATTTTACAAACATTAACTCAATCATCATAACCTTATAAGGTAGGTGCGATTATCTTTGTTTTGCAGGTAAGAGGACTGAGGCACAGAGACTTAAATAAGTTGCTCAATTCACCTTTATAGTAAGCAATAGAGCTGCGAGTCCTACCTAGGAGAACCTATGAAACAGTCTCTTTCAGGTGTTTGCTAAAATTTTACCTTTTCAATGATGCTTATCCTAACCATACTATTTAACATTGCAAACCACTCATTGACAGGCCCCTTTGCTCTGTTTTATGGTCCCTAGCACTTACCACCTTCTAAATATCCTATAACTTCCTACTTCTAAAATATTTTTATCTCTCCCCAAATCAGAATGTAACTCCATAGGGGTTTGGATTTTGACCTTTTGTTCAGCTGTTATTCCTAGCACCTAGAGCATAGTAGGTGCATAATAAATATTTTGTTGTTTGTCTTGCTGTATCAGTGGTATGTGGTGGTTGAGCAATTAGCACTCACCTGGTTGTTGTAGGGTTGAAAAGATTCTTTTCCAGACTAGGGTTTCCAGTAGGGATTATATCTTTTTGAGACATAGTACTCCTTTCTCAAATCCTCCGTGGAACAAATTGTAATCAGGGTGTTATTTAGTGAGCGTGGGATTGGGTCTTCAGGGGTAATGTATTCATGCTGACAAAGTCCACCAATACCAAAAATGAAACATACCTTTGTGATTGGAATATTTCCTAATTAGGGTTCTTTACATTCAATACATTTGATTTGATTATAGCTTGCTTTTTTACATCAATCATGCATTTCAGAAACTTAACTCCTTGATCCACCCTCATTGTATTTGGGTATTTCCTTGTCTCATTCACACATTTATTGACAGCATTTCTTAGAGTAGGTTCCTTTTAAAGATGGTTGGATTTATTCATATTAATTCATTAACTTGCATTTTTCTTCATCTAATCTTGGAGGCTGACCTTCAAGTTCTGAAGATACCTACAGTTACCTATTTATTAACCACATTTTCACATTTTACTTTTTTTTTTTTTTTTTTAAGTTTTTGGGTACACTGCATGGCATGTGGGATCTTAGTTCCCTGACCAGGGATCGAACCCTCACCCCTTGATGTGGAAGTGCAGAGTTTTAACCGCTGGACAGCTGGGGAAATTTCAACCACATTTTACTTTTACATTTTGAATATGATCTCACTCAACTGCGCTTAAGGGTTTGTTTTCCCCCTGACTTGTATGGGTTCCCTGAAAATATTTTATTGTTGTTTTAAATCTGTTTCTTTGGTTTTTAAGCTTTTATTTTCTTCCTATTTATAAGTTTGGATGCCCCTTTCCTCCAGAGTCAGGCTAGCCATTGCCTATTTCTGTGCTTTCACAGGTCTGAGGCTCTTTGATTCATTAAATTTAGGGTTGTTTCTCATGCTGAAGAGATAGTTAAGGATGGGTAGTAGGGGTTTTCTTGGTGATGATTGTACGTTACTTTTGGGTTGTGTTTATGTACGTTTTTATTCTTCGGTATGTTTTTAGGTAAAATGAAACACTGTAGTATGTAGAAGGTACTGTTTTTGGTTGTTTTTTTTTCAATTGTATGTTTATTTGCCCTGGAAAAATATCCCAAACTCGACACTGATATGTACAGCCTATGGGAGATACTTTAAAACTTGAAGCATATCACAACACAAAAATGACAAGTGTACAGTTCAGTGAAGTATGTCAAAGCATGGAGAGGGATATTTTGACAAGTGGCGATGACTGTTGCTCCCTGGAGTGGGCTGCTCTGCATTTGAGAGAGTGTACTTGTTTTGTGACAATAATAGTCCATTATTGTCCATTTTTGTTAGTTTGTGTTGTGCTGGTTCTTGATTTTAGGCTTAGAAGTTGCAACTTTTAGAACAGAGATCTGATGAGATAGTGTTTAGGATGGATTATAGTCAACAAATCTGGAGTTTGGAAGACCAGTTAAAAGATTATAATATTGATAGCTACCATTTACATAGCACTTGCTGTGTTACAGGCAAGGTACCTAATACGCACACACATATTTCCCCTGTAAAGTAACTATTATTATTTTGTTTGTTTTCCCGAAATTATTATTTTTAAATTTTTATAAATTTATTTATTTATATTTTTAATTTTGGCTGCATTGGGTCTTCATTGCTGTGCACGGGCTTCTCATTACAGTGGCTTCTCTTGTTACAGAGCACAGGCTCTAGGCGCGCGGGCTTCAGTAGTTGTGGCGCACGGGCTTAGTTGCTCCATGGCATGTGGGATCTTCCTGGACCAGGGCTCGAATCTGTGTCCCCTGCATTGGCAGGCAGATTCTTAACCACTGTGCCACCAAGAAAGTCCCTATTTTTAAATTGAAGTATAGTAACTTAAAAATTTACAAATAAAGTATTATTATACTCATTACAGATATGGAAACTAAGGTCTCTATGTAACTTGGAGAAGATTATACAGTTCAATCGTAGGCAGTCTGTCTTTAAAAGGTTGGGCTCTTAATTAGTACATTATTATCACAACAGACCAAAGGAGAGAAAACCAGAGCCTAAATTAAGGTGGTATTAAGAGGCACGGAGAGAAAAAGTCCAAAAGTACTGCAAGGGGTCTGAGAGTTGTTCAGATAGAGGCAGCAAAGGCAGTGTTGTTTCCAGCTGAAGAGGTAAGCTGTACATCTTTGGGACTATGACGCCAGAGTTCGGTGAGAGGTAAGGACTATTTTTCTTTGTGAGTCACCTATATAGAGTTGAGAGTTGAATCCTTGAAGGTGCATAGCAAAACACAAGAATATTTAAGATCTGGAGCAATGGCTTTATTTTAAGGGTGGGAAGAGGATGAATTAGGTTTAAAAAAAGAAAGTATCATGGGCTTCCCTGGTAGCGCAGTGGTTGAGAGTCCGCCTGCCGATGCAGGGGATGCAGGTTCGTGCCCGGTCTGGGAGGATCCCACATGCTGCGGAGCGGCTGGGCCCGTGAGCCATGGCCGCTGAGCCTGTGCGTCTGGAGCCTGTGCTCCGCAACAGGAGAGGCCACAACAGTGAGAGGCCCGCATACCGCAAAAAAAAAAAAAAAATGTATCATGTAAACAAAGGATCAAAGCAAACAACAGAGTGATCATAGAAGTGAATGAGGTAGAGAAGGCCATTGGATTTAGCTGTTTGGAGATTTAGATCTACTGGAAGAGCTGTATGGTTAGAAAGCAAATTGCTGGAACTTGTGGAGTAGATCCATTATGAGTAATTGACCACACCAGTGTCTAAATATGAAGCTAACGAGGGCTGTCACAACTATGTAATGTAGGTATAATGTGTATACCATTGTACATTAGAATACACTGCTTTTTAGGCTTTCAAGAAGCCCCAAGTCTGGATGAATACGTTTCATGTCAGTAATATAACTGTGATCTTAAAAATCCTGTTTAAATTTCATTTGTTGAATTGATAACTTGAATTAACTCAACCAATATGACTCCCATACATATTTTTTATTAATTTAAAGCTTTACTAAGCTTGATCTTTTGTGGAAAAATAACATCAGAATATTTCTGTTTCTCAATTGTGTCCACTTTGAGGAAAAACTTTTCTTATTGTTGCATGCTCCCTGTTCTAACTTACTGATTCTGCAAGATTATAACAGACTTAAAATCTAATGAACTGTATTTTTTCTCCTTTTAAACTTCACTTTTAAGAACAATCAGTGCTCTCAATATTAAAGTGGATTTTAGCGAAAGAATAAATGAGGACACTACATCACTAGGTTTAGTTTTCAGACTAAGTATGTTTTCTTTGTTTTTCACTTCTTAGGAAAATTTTTTCTGGTAATACATGTTGCAAAAATGTAAAAAATAGATAGTGAAAGTACCCATTTCTATCATCCATTGTTAATTACTGTTACTAGTTGATGTTTAACTTACCTCTTGAGAATTATTTTGATTAGCTGTATTAAAATGTGACTTTGGGGCTTCCCTGGTGGCTCAGTGGTTGAGAGTCCGCCTGCCGATGCAGGGGACACGGGTTCATGCCCCGGTTCAGGAAGATCCCACATGCCACGGAGCGGCTGGGCCCGTGAGCCATGGCCGCTGGGCCTGTGCGTCTGGAGCCTGTGCTCCGCAACGGGAGAGGCCAAAACAGTGAGAGGCCCACGTACCGCAAAAAAAAAAAAAAAAAATGTGACTTTGATTTAACAACTGTGCTAGTTTCCTTAGGAAATCAGATGTTCAAAAGATAATTCAGGGCTTCCCTGGTGGTGCAGTGGTTGGGAGTCCACCTGCTGATGCAGGGGACATAGGGTCGTGCCCCAGTCTGGGAAGATCCCACATGTCGTGGAGCGGCTGGGCCCGTGAGCCATGGCTGCTGAGCCTGCGCGTCCGGAGCCTGTGCTCCACAACGGGAGAGGCCACAACAGTGAGAGGCCCACGTACCGAAAAAAAAAAAAAAAAAGATAATTCTTCTAGAGGTATTTATAACACAAAAAATTGCAGATTACCTATACATGATACATTAAGCAGTTTGTTAAATTTATGTAATGGCTGAAATACTATTCATTCATGTAAAAAGAGTTTTAGAATAGATTTTATGACATGGGAAAATGGTTGTATTACTAGAAAAAAGTAACAAAGAATAAATAATATTATCGCAATTTTAAAATTGTGTGAATGTGTTTGCAAAGGAAAAGAATGGTTTATGCACCAAAAGGTTAACTGTGGTTATCTGTGGGTAGCTTGGAATTAAGGGTGACAGTTTCATCTTTGTACATTTCTTCATTTTTCTGATTATAATGGGCACGTATTGCTTTTATTTTTATATTGCTTTTATAAAAACCATTTTTGAAAGTTATATTTTTAAATTCCCCAGTATGCGCCTTTATATAGGTGACTCCCAAAAAACCTGTTTTGTTTTTTTCTCCATGCTGTTAAGGAGAGCCTTTCTTGATGCTTAGTGCTTATTTAGGGACGATGAAGTAAGCCACTCACTATGCAAATCAAAGATTCACTTATAAGATTAAATCTTCTAAGTTTCTCAAGGAATCTTTTTCCCAGTATTTAGCAACTCCCTCCTTTCTTTTTTCCTATGGAAACAAACTTTTTTTTTTTATCCCCAGGAATATAGTGACATTTACTTCCTTTTTTTTATTGTAATAACATATAGATAACATAAAATTATCATTTTAACCATTTTTAAGTGTATACTTTTGTAATATTAAGTACATTCATTGTTCTGCAACCATCACCACCCTCTGCGTGCAGAATTTTTCATCTTGCAAAACTGAAACTCTGTACCTATCAAACACTAACTCCCCTGGGAATCCCTGGCAGTCCAGTGGTTAGGACTCAGCCCTTTCACTGCCGCAGCCCAGGTTCAATCCCTAGTCGGGAAACAGATCCCGCCAAAAAAAACCCAGCATCACACACACACACACACACACACACACACACACACACACCATTTTCCCTCTTCCCAGCCCCTGGCAAGGAGCTTCATAAAAGGAACCTTACTTCTGTGACTGACTTATTTCACTTAGCATAATGTATTCAAGGTTCATTCATGTTATTTCAGTGTGTTTAAAATTTCCTTTATTTTTAAGACGGAATAATATTTCACTGTATGTACTATATATATGTATATATATATATATTTTTTTAATCCGTTCATTTGTTGATGAACACTGGGATTGCTTCCACCTTTTGGCTGTTGTGAATATGCTGCTATAAACATGAGCGTTCAAGTATCTCTTCAGGTCCCTGCTTTCACTTCTTTTGAGTATATACCCAGAAGCAACATTGCTGGATCATATGGTAATTCTATGTTGAATTTTTTGCCATATCATTTTCCACAGTGTACACAGGGGTTCTAGTTTCTTCACATCCTTGCCAATACTTATATTCTTTTTTCTTTTTTTGTTTTTGATAATAGCCATCCTAATGAGTGTGAAGTGGTATCTCATTGGGTTTGATTTGCATTTCCTTATGACTACTTATGCTGAGCATCTTTTCATGTGTATTGACCATTTGTGTATATTCTTCAGAGGAATGTCTATTTAAATATTTTGCCCATTTTTATCTTTTTTTGTTGGTGGTGTTAAAAGTATAGGAGTTCTTTATATATTGTGGATATCAGTCCTTTGTCATTGTCAGATTCATGATTTGCAAATATGTTCTCCTGTTCCATGAGTTTCCATTTCACTCTACTGATAATGTCCTTTGTACAAAAGTTCTTTAATTTTGATGAAGTTCAACCGATCTGTTTTTTCTTTTGTTATCTGTGCTTTTGGTGTCCTAAGAAATCATTGCCAAATCCAATGTCATGAAAGTTTTCCCCTGCATTTCCAAATTTTTGAGCTCTATAATCTCTTTCACATTTTTTAAAAAGACTTTATTGAATTTGCTACAATATTGCTTGTTTTATGTTTTGGTTTTTTGGCCCTGAGGCATGTAGGATCTTAACTTCCTGACCAGGGATCTAACCCGCACCCCCTGCATTGGAAGGTGAAGTCTTAACCACTGGACCGCCAGGGAAGTACCAGCTTTTACATTTTTAAGCTGACCTTAGATGTAAGGTCTCCCCCGCCCCCCACATAGGTTTAAGTAGTTACAAAGGGATCATTTCTGTCATTTTTTAAGGTTGACATTAAAAAATAAAACTATTACATCACATTTTTATAAGTATACACTGGAATGTAAAAATTATAGTTATTTGATACCTGTCTTGAAACATTAAAAATTAATAAATGGGGCTTCCCTGGTGGCGCAGTGGTTGAGAGTCCGCCTGCCGATGCAGGGGACACGGGTTCGTGCCCCAGTCCGGGAAGATCCCACATGCCGCGGAGCGACTGGTCCCATGAGCCATGTCCGCTGAGCCTGCGCGTCCGGGGCCTGTGCTCCACAACGGGAGAGGCCACAACAGTGAGAGGCCTGCGTACCGCAAAAAAAAAAATTAATACATGAACGAGTTCTCTTAGTAGTCAGAAATTTTACCTTCTTTTTTTTCCCTCTTTTAATTTGTATTTTCAATCCACTTAACCCACAGCATTTTATCTTGATATATTTTCATGCTTGAAAGTCAGTTATTAATTATCCTTTCATACTTATAAAACAAAAGTTGGATTTTTTCCACTTTTCCGTGATGACAGAGCTCCAAGAAATAAAATTTTTGTGTATTGAATTATCATTATTAACATTCAATTGATCAAAACAACAAAAAAGTATCTATTTTGATTAAAAATGATTAAACATAGGAAGTAATCTTTTATTAGGATTTCATGGGGTTTAAGTCTCCCTGCCCACCCAGTTAGTTTAAGTATCTGTAGATGAATCTCTTTTTTTGTTTTTTTGTTTTTTGATTTTTGTTTTACATCTTTATTGGAGTATAATTGCTTTACAATGGTGTGTTAGTTTCTGCTTTATAACAAAGTGGATTAGTTATACATAAACATATGTTCCCATATCTCTTCCCTCGAGTCTCCCTCCCTCCCACCCTCCCTATCCCACCTCTCCAGGCGGTCACAAAGCACCAAGCTGATCTCCCTGTGCTATGCGGCTGCTTCCCACTAGCTATCTACCTTACGTTTGGTAGTGTATATATGTCCATGCCTCTCTCTCGCTTTGTCACAGCTTACCCTTCCCCCTCCCCTGTGGATAAATCTTATTTATTGCTGAAGAGTGTTTTGTCATTAGTTTCATTGTTTTTATAAAGGTAAGCACTGAGAAACATTGTTCATATAAACAAGTAGATAGTAATGAAGGGAATTATATTGCAGTGCCACTCAGTTTTTCTGGCTTATAAGCAGAAAATCACTTGCCAAACATTTTTAATGGTCTCTTAGCTTGATTAGGTCTCCTTTCAATTTTGTTAAAAGCGGAAGAATTGGAAACCACCTAACAAAGGAAAGGATTTGTTGCCTAGCTTAGTCATTCATTCACTTAACACCTACATTAGTGTTTTTCTTTGGCTTTAGGAAGGTTTTTAATGCCTTGAAGCAGCCCACAATAGTAAGATTCAGAATGAGTGAGAGTTATGACTTTCTTTTGTAAATGGGAGAAAGGTAAATGAAAGAGGATGCCTTGTGTTAAGATGCCTTCTTAGATCCGTTTTTTTTTTGGTTTTTGTGGGGGTTTTTTTCTGTGGTACGCGGGCCTCTTACTGTTGTGGCCTCTCCCGTTGCGGAGCACAGGCTCCGGACGTGCAGGCTCAGCGGCCATGGCTCACGGGCCCAGCCGCTCCACGGCATGTGGGATCTTCCCAGACCGGGGCATGAACCCGTGTCCCCTGCATCGGCAGGCGGACTCTCAACCACTGCGCCACCAGGGAAGCCCTTAGGTCCATTTTAAGAAAAAGTACACATGGAAGTTGAGAGAGTGGAAATAGATACCCTTAAAATTTTCCTTGGAAAGTCTTACGTTACACTACACCCATCTAAGATGTAGGTAGGTATTCATCTAAAAAATAATACACCTGCCTAAATGTATAGGTATTCTTTTTTGAAACATCCTGAAATATAGGCACACTGATAAAAGTAACAAATCATACGTATCACTTAATACCTTATGAAGAAACTAATTTTTTTAATTGTCCTTTCGTGCCTTTAAGAACGTGTCTAATTCTTGCACAGATCCTTGTGGTGTAAATATCCTTACTTTACCTTTGAACCAATCAAATATTCTTCCTGAAACAAAATTAAATGACAAAATATCCTAATAAAATATGATGAAATGACCAGGTAAAGCCAGCCTGAGGCGCATGGGGTAAGGGGGCACTGATGTTTTATTGTTTTTTAAAAAAAACACTGCCTGTTTTTCTAAAATTATAAGTTTTTAGAGTAGTAAGACATAGGATTATAGAGTTGTTAGGTACATTTGCCTTCTCTTCTAACGTAAAAGTATCCTCTGTATGATTTCTAAGAGGCATGTATGAAATTTTGAATACTTTATGACAGAACCTCTGTAGCTCATAAAGCAACCCAGTAACTTAGAGAGCCTGTAGTCTCTTGAGCAAAAATAAAGTTAAATAGAGCTCTGTGGTTTTTACAAGAAATAAACGTACCTAAACAGTCTCTAAATTCATTTTTTACATTATGTGGGTGAAATTGTGTGAGATAGTAATAACTCCTTTTTGTCATCCAAGCCAAATTACACTTCTGACAGTCCAGTCATTTTAGGGTTGTTTCCAGTGGTTTCATGGTGTATGCGTATCTTTCTAATTTCTGTAGCCTTAAAATAGAGAAGTATTTACCGTTATGAACTATTACAACTTTTTATCAGTGGTAGAAAATTTCACTGGAGACTACTTGTTGTGAAGTAGAACTATAAAACATTAATAAATCTTATACTAGCTGCCTCATAGACATTGCTCATATTTGTTCATTGTAAAATGATTATTCTAGAGATTAATTATTTTCGTTTCTTGGGGAGATGCAAAAATGATACTGTGCACCAAAAGCAGTTGTTAAAACTTAATCAGAGACAAATCTTAGGAGTTTAACTTGGGGATTTGACTGAAGAAAAACTTAGATGTCTTTCTTAATTTTTTTTTAAAGGATGGGTCTTCAGTTAAGGAAGTTGAAACCTACCACCGGACACGTGCTTTAAAGTGCTTGAGAAAAAATGCACAGAATTCTTCAGATTCTAGTTTTGATAAGAATATGGAAGTAACGGAGAAACATACTAATGGCAGGCATTTTACAAGGTAATACAAGATGCTTAAATGCTAATTCAAAATAGTTTTAAAGTAATAATTTAAGATTTGCATTTAATTTTTAAGTGTGTTCTTGACTGGTCATCAAGAGTCCAGACTGTAAAATGTAATTTATTTGAGATGAAATTGCACTAAATGAATGTTATTGAATTAAAAATTTAATATGTCCTCAGGTCAGGTTTGTTTTTATTTTCTTGTTCAAAGATGGTATCTGTGATATGTGTGAGTGCAACTGAAGAGGTTGGTTGATACAGGATGAGTTCTGGGTACTTGAGTAATCTAGAGAGAGTTTATGACTATAACTTATGATATGTGGTTCTGCTTCATAGTCTGTAAAAAACCTTTATTCAAAATAGTAGTTATATTTCTGATTGCTTACTATCAAGTTTTTCATCAATTCTAAGTCATTTATGAATATCTCTGTTGGTATGCTTCTAAGGCTTCACATAGGAGGCAGAACATGGCTTTGTTTTTGTTTTTTGACTTGTTCAGTGGTTCAATGGTTTTTTGACTAGGTGCTTTATACATATTTAAATTTTGTTTCTCAAGAACCCTGAGGTAGATGGCATGAATTACATTTTAATACTCAAGGAATTAATTTCAGTGAATTAGGAAGTATGTACTTCATGGAAATTGGGTTTATTTGGTCCAGGGCAAATTTAAATCTAACTTTAATTAGCTCAAAACCTTCACTTTTGTCCCCATTTTGGTGGGCTTAACAGGAATTGGGAGAGGGGTGCCAATTATAATAAAATTTGTTTGATGAAATAATTGTTTTTACATTAATTCTTCTCACAAAGAATTTACTCGTAATGACGTAGAAAACTAGAACCATCTTACTCTCAAATCGAATTTTTTTTAAAAATATTTATTTTTGGCTGCGTTGGATCTTCGTTGCTGCGCAAGGGCTTTCTCTAGTTGCAGTGAGTGGGCACTACTCTTTGTTGCGGTGCGCAGGCTTCTCACTGTGGTGGCTTCTATTGTTGCAGAGTGCGGGCTCTAGGGAGCCTGATTCCTCCAGCTCCGTTTTTTTCCCCAGCAAGATTGCTTTGGCTTGATTCTTATTTTGTGTAGCAGATTTTCCAGATAAGTGAGGTTGTGCCCTTTTAAGTTTCTTTTTGGTACTGTTATTTTTTTCAATTATATACTTGGTCTTTTATTGTATATATTTAAATCTGCATCTTGTTTCATCCACTATTCATGGAATACCTACTGTATTTCATGGAATCCAAGTTAGCAACAATTGAAACACACAGCATTATTTTATGAGACAGTAAGAAAGAAAAAAACACTGAAAGTTAAACTATGACATACCATCAGTAGTAAGATATATCCCAATTTCAGAGATGGTAAAATGGGGGGGAAATGTACAATTTTTAGAATCAATGAAATACAATTTAAGCTACCCCAGTATTTCTGAAACTTGAAATACTGGGGTATTTGAAGTCTTCTTGGATTGATGGGTTCCATGAATTCTCTATGAGAATTTAAAGATTATTTCATGATCTGAAGAAAAAATATTCTGAATCATCTAAATTGCTACCTCATAGAGAATAGCCATAAAATTTCAGGCACTATTTGGTACCAAGTAGTACTGCTTTAGTTATCTCGGGTTCTGGAGATAAGAACTGAGTCTAGGGACTTCCGTGGTGGTTCAGTGGGTAAGACTCTGCACTCCCAATGTAGGGGGCCCAGGCTCGATCCCTGGTCGGGGAACGAGATCCTGCATGCATGCCACAACTAAGCAGTCTGCATACCGCAACCAAGAAGTTTGCATGCTGCAACCAAGAAGTCCTCATGCTGCAACCAAGAAGTCCACATGCCGCAGCGAAGGTCCCACATGCCACAACTAAGACCCAGCACAACCAAAATGAATAAATTAAAAAAAAAAAAACTGAGTCTGACTTTAATACATAAAGGATGCATCTGCTTCCAAGAGAAAGCCACGTGATGTGATGTCATGACGTGCTGTTCAAATGAAGATTTGGAGCACTTCAGATAAAGAGAAATGGATGAATTGAGTCATCATGTTACACAATAAACATAATACATAACATGCCAAACTCAAGAGAAACCCATAGCAGTCTGAACCACATTCACACAGCAAATGGCTAATTTGTTTCAGCAAAACCTCCAATGTATTCCGTTAATATTTTTGTTGGTAGTTGTTTTTATAGTTTCATTTGTGTAAAACCTAAATGAATTTATTTATATCTAGTTTGGCTTGTACATAATCATAAAAAACTTAATATGGGAAATCCTCAAAAGTCTTTTTCCTTAAAAGGCTCTGTATGTTACTCAGGTCTGTGAAACATTGTGTTAGGTATTAAAGGAATGTATTAAAATAAGTGCTTTTTTAATCCTGATTTAAAGATGAGTGACTTGGTGGGACTTCCCTGGTGGTCCAGTGGTAAAGAATCCGCCTTCCAATGCAGGGGACTCGGGTTCGATCCCTGGTCAGGGAACTAAGATCCCACATGGCGCAGGGCAACTAAGCCCACGTGCTGCAACTACTGAGCCTGCACGCCGCAACTAGGGCCTGCTTGCTGCAAACTACAAAGCCCACGTGCCATGGAGCCCCCCCATGCGCCACAACTAGAGAGAGAAAACCTGCATGCCACAGCTAGAGAGAAGCCCGTGCGCTGTGACAAAGATCCCGCATGCCACAATGAAGATCCTGAGTGCTGCAACTAAGACCGATGCAGCCAAAAATATAAATAAATAAACAAAAATATTTTTTAAGATAATATTATTTTAAAAAATGAGTGACTTGGTGTTTTTAAATGAGGTTGCTTCTAAAATTTATTGAATTCCTGTCTTTATTATTTTAAAATAACAATTCACGTACCATTAAAATTCATGATTTTAAAGTGTATAATTCAGTGGTTTTAGAATATTTGCAGTATTGTACAAGTATTGCTGCTATCTAATTTCAGTATATTTTCATCACCCCAAAAGAAACACCATACGCATTATCCCTCCATCCCCAGCCCCTTGGGAACCACAAGTCTACTTTCTATCTCTGTGGATTTGCCTATTCTGGATATTTTATACAAGTGGAATCATACGACATATGTTCTTTCGTGTTTGGCTTCTTTTACTTGGTATGTTTTGAAGGTTCATGTATATTGTAGTATCTATCATCACTTCATTCTTTTTATTGCCAAGTAAGATTCCATTATATGAATATGTTACATTTTGTTTATCCACTCATTAGTTGATGAACATTGGTGTACAAATTTTTGTGTGAACATAGGGTTTTGGTTCTTTTGGGTATATACCTAGGAGTGAATTGCTGGGCTAAACGGTAACTCTGTTTTAACATTGTCCAAAGCAGCTGTACCATTTTACATTCCCACCAGCAGTGCATGAGGATTCCAATTTGTCTACATCCTCAGTAACACTTGCCATAGTCTGTCCTTTTGGTTTTAGCCATGTGAGTATGAAGTATCTCATTGTGGTTCTCATTTGCATTTACTTGGTGGTTAATGATGTTGAATATTTTTTCATGTGCTTATTGGCTGGCCATTTATATTTCTTCCAATCTTTAAAAGAATTACTATCTTTAAAAAAACACCCTGTATTCACATCATTATTACAAAGACAATAATTTTATATAGTGGTAACACCAGGATCTGTTTGTATAAGACATATAAAGTGGTCTATAGTGTTTTTGAATTCTGCCTTATGTAGTTTTCTTATTTCCTATCATGGTGACCCTTTTTGCTGTTGCCAGTTTGACTATAGTAATCTCTAACTTCCTTTCTATGTTTTTTTACCCCTTACCCCTTTATTTTAAATCTATTTGGGGCTCAAAGACCAGGGGACCAAGACTGTTAGAATAATAAAGATTTGAATAACTGTGCCTTGAGAGCAGGATATATATTTGTCTGGTCCTGGAGTTCTTAACTAGGTCCAGTAATCATGGTTTTCAGGGGGCCTATGAAACCTCTGAAGTAATGTTTAAACTTGTATATGTATATGCAGTTTTCTAGGGAGAAAAGATCCATAGCTTTCATCAGATTCACAGGAGTTGACAAAAGTCCAGACTCCTGTTTTGGTAAATAGTTTCATTGGAACACAGCCATGCCCATTACTTCTGTCTATGGCTGCATTCCTGCTTCACTGTTAGAGTTGTATGAGTAGTTATGACAGAAACTGACAAGCCAAAAATATTTATTATCTAGCTGTTTAAGAACAAGTATAGCAACCCCTGCAAGGGTAAAAAGTGCTTCCCTTCCCCTACAGGCAAAAAAAAAAAGAAAAGAAAACCCAGAAAAAAAACACTGCTTTAGTCTTTGTATCCCTAGCACCTGATAGGGGGTCTGGTTTATAAAAGTGTAGACCTACATGGTATGGAGGGAGGGTCTCCTCTATGAGAAAAGTCTGTGAACAAACTAGACCTTGATCTGTAGATGGATTGCTGAAAGGTTTTTTATTTTGTTCTTGGTTCTTACCTGTGTTCCAAAAGAGATAAGGAATTAATGATGACTTACATTGTTAGGAGGACACGAGTTAGCTCTTCTGGATAAGATGGTTTTGTTTTATTTTAAAGTGTCCCATTTGAAACTCCATGGGTTTAACCAGCACACTTGCAAATATTGCTTGATTCATAGGTTGATTAATAGATATAGCCTATCCAAGTATGGAAAATTGAGTCCCTAAAAATAGGTTAATGAAACATACTGCTTTGTTGCTCAGTGGATTTGGGGGAAAAGATGAGAGAAGGATACTTTGTTTAAGCTTTGGAAGGTGTTCTTTGCAATTCAACAGATTCTGTATACCAGTTTGTAGGTGGGATATCTGATTCACAAATGTGACTCTTTCTACATGTCATGTAAAGATTGTAGCCAGCAAATGTTCGGAGAAGGAAATGAACATGTCACTAAGTTTGGTAACATGTTTATAGGTCCTCAAGGATGTGGGACCACTATATCCCTGTGGTATAAAACACATTGTCTTGTTTTTACTCAGTGCTTAATAGTTTAGTTATACCTAAATACTTAGGCTGAGGATTTCATTTCTTGTTTTAAGTAAGATACTTTGTTCTGATTAATTCTGTTTAGCTAAAAGTTAATGCATACAGTTGGCCCTCTGTATCCACTGGTTCTGCATGTGCAGATTCAACCAACAGTGGATTGAAAATATCCCCTCCCCCCAAATTCCAGAAATCTCCAAAAAGCGAAACTTGAATTTACCACTCACCAACAACTGTTTACATAGTATTTACATTGTATTAGGTATTATAAGTAAACTAGAGGTGATTTAAAGTATACAAGAGGACAGGCTTCCCTGATGGCACAGTGGTTAAGAATCTGCCTGCCAACGCAGGGGACACGTGTTCGAGCCCTGGTCCGGGAAGATTCCCACATGCGGCGGAACACCTAAGCCCATGCGCCACAACTACTGAGCCTGCGCTCTGGAGCCCATGTGCCACAACTACTGAGCCCACATGCCACAACTGCTGAAGCCCACATGCCTAGAGCCCATGTTCCGCAACAAGAGAAGCCTGCGCACCTCAATGAAGAGTAGCCCCCACTTGCGGCAGCTAGAGAAAGCCCACGCACAGCAAGGAAGACACAACGCAGCCAAAAATAAATAAATTTATTTAAAAAAAATACAAGAGGTTGGGGCTTCCCTGGTGGCGCAGTGGTTGAGAGTCCGCTTGCCGATGCAGGGGATGCGGGTTCGTGCCCCGGTCCGGGAAGATCCCACGTGCCGCGGAGTGGCTGGGCCCTTGAGCCATGGCCACTGAGCCTGCGCGTCCGGAGCCTGTGCTCCGCAACTGGAGAGGCCGCGACAGTGAGAGGTCCACGTACCGCAAAAAAAAATAATAATAATAATAAAAAAAAGAGGATGGGCAGAGGTTATATGCAAATACTATGCCATTTTATATAAGAGACTTGAGCATCCTCGGATTTTGGTATCCATGTGGGATCCTGGAACCAATCCCCTGCAGTTACTGAGACACAGCTGTGAATTTCACAACAGGGTTCTCAGCCTTTGTTTAGCCATAACAATATATAAGCATAGGTATTCTCACGCTATTTTTTCACTGGTTTTTAGGTAACTCTAAGTATTTACCCTACAAGCTGATTTAATTTTTGGTCCTAGTTTGTAGTATTATATAGGATTTAAAATTATTTTGAATTATTTGCTATATTTTTTTCATATAGGCAGTTGGCCAGACAGCAGGCTGATAAAAAAAAAGAAGAGTGCAAAGAAGGTAAGTAATGTTAAAGGCATTTAAATTTTTTAAAGCATGTATTTAGTATTTTGTTTACAGGCATATTGTGGTACATACAATAAACTCCATATTTGAAGTGTACAGTTTGTTTGGTTTTGATATAAGTGCATGCCGTCAAACCATCACCACGATAAGGTAGTAAAGATAACCATCACCCTCCAGGATTTCCTCAGGCCCCTTTGTAATCGCTCCTGGCTCCTCTAGCTCCTCTCCATGACCCAAGATTCCTGAGCAGCCACCAATCTGCTTGCTGTCACTGTAGAGAGTGTGACAGCACTCTACAGAGTGCTGTAGAGTATGGTGAGTTTGTATTGTCTAGAGTTTTATATTAATGGAATTATACGGCATGCATTCTTCTTTGGCTTCTTTGACTCAGCATAATTACTTTGAGTATCATCCATGTTGTTGCTTTTTATTACTGAGTAGTATTCCATTATGTGGGTATACCACAATTTTTTTCCTTAGCTTTATTTTAATATAATTGGCATATAACATTGCCTTAACTTAAGGAGTTCGTTGCATTGTTGATTTGATGCTTATATATTGCAAAATGATTATTACCGTGGCTTTATCTAACACCTGCATCATGTCACATAATTACCATTTCTTTTTTGTGTTGAGAACACTCAAGAGCCACTCTCCCAGCAACTTTCAAGTATACAATATGGTAGCAGTCTCCATCCCGTTTGGCAGCAGGGACCAATTTCATGGAAGACAGTTTTTCCACGGATCGGGGGGCGGGGGTGTTGGGATGGTTTGGGGGTGATTCAAGAGCATTACATTTACTGTGCACCTTATTTCTGTTATCATTACATTGTGATATATAATGAAATAATTATACAACTCACCATAATGCAGAATCAGTGGGAGCCCTGAGCTTGTTTTCACTTGCCACTCGCTGATAGGGTTTTGGTATGAGTCGGCAAGCAATTGATTTATTATGGTCTCTGTGCAGTCAAACCTCTCTGCTAATGATAATCTGTATTTGCACCCGCTCCCCAGCGCTAGCGTCACTGCCTCAGCTCCACCTCAGATCATCGGGCGTTAGGTTCTCATAAGGAGTGTGCAACCTAGATCCCTCGCATGTGCAGTTCACAGTAGGGTTTGAGCTCCTATGAGAATCTAATGCCGCCACTGATCTGACAGGAGGCGGAGCTCAGGCGGTAATGCAAGTGATGGGGAGCGACTGTAAATACAGATGAAGCTTCGCTTGATCACCTGCTGCTCACCTCCTGCTGTGCGGTCTGGTTCCTAACAGGCTCGTGGGTTGGGGACCCCTGCAATACAGTATTACTAACTATAGCCACTCTGCTGTACATTAGAGCCCCAGAACTTACTCATTTTATGGCTGAAAATTTGTACTCTTTGACTAACAATCTCCCCTTTCTCTCTCACTTCCCAGTCCTTTGTAACCATCATTCTAGTCTCTGTTTCTATGAGTTTGGTTTTTCTAGATTGAACATGTAAGTGATATCATTCAGTATTTGTCTTTCTCTGACTTATTTCACTTAGTATAATGCCCTCAAGGTCCATCCATATTACTGCAAATAGCAGGATGTCCTTTCTCATGGCTGAATAATATTCTATTGTGTGTATATTCCACATCTTTATCCATTCACCTATTGATGGACACTTAGGTTGTTTCCCACAGTTTCATCTTTTGATGGACATTTGGGTTGTTTCCATTTGGGGACTGTCACAAAACTGCTTTGAACATTGTGTACAAGTCTTTGTATTATATATATAGCTTTCATTTTTTCTTGAGAGTGGTATGGCTGGACCTATGGTAGGTGTATGTTGTAACTTTATTTTTGTTTTCTAGTACTTTTGAGAAGGGTAAGTTCAAGAAACTAAAATTTCGTTATATGAAAGTGTAGCTATTCAGTTGTTCATTTTAGAATTGTTTTATAAATGCTGTTATTTCAAATCTTTCTACTTGCTTTTATGTACACATCTATGAAGACAAAGTAATTACAGTTACTCGGTCATTGAGGACTAGAAACATAGTTCAAAAGACAGAACGCTTGCATGAAGAGAATGGTGATGTCGAAGTTCGCAGAAGTTGCAGGATTAGAAGTCGTTATGGTAGCGTGAACCAGTCTGTACTATTTGACAAACTTATAACAAAGTAAGTAAAAATTTAGATCAAGATTATTTAGCTGGCAAAAAACTTTTTGTTGGGGACGAAGTTTTGACTAGCAGGAGTATTTAATGCATTCAGTTTATGTAAAGTATAAAGTAGAGTGATTATTAGAGGACTTTGTAATCTGTATGTGTATTTAAATTCGTACAAAGAATATGAAATATTTTTACATTAGTAAATCAGTGCTTCTATTAAGGGTATTTAAAATCCCAGCACTCAGAGAATACAATGGAAGAAAAATGAAGTTTTTAAAAATATACTACTCTTTTATTTTTTAAATAAATTTGTTTATTTCTGGCTGCGTTGGGTCTTCGTTGCTGCATGCGAGCTTTCTCTAGTTGCATCGAGCTAGGGCTACTCTTTGTTGTGGTGCGCAGGCTTCTTATTGTGGTGGCTTCTCTTGTTGCGGAGTGTGGGCTCTATAGAGTGTAGGCTCAGTAGCTGTGGCGCATGGGCTTAGTCGCTCCGCGGCATGTGGGATCTTCCCGCACTAGGGCTCGAACCCGTGTCCCCTGCATTGGCAGGCGGATTCTTAACCACTGCGCCACCAGGAAAGTCCTAAAATATACTACTCTTTTACAGTTTTAGCTTATTTTTATATCATTTTTTTTAAAGCACTGCTGAAGCTGTACTTCAAAAAATGGATGATATGAAGAAGATGCGTAGACAGCGAATAAGACAACTTGAAGACTTGGGAGTGTTTAATGAAACAGAAAAAGTAAATATATTCTTCCATTAAGGGGATGATTTAATAATCTCCAGTTTAACCTTTTTTCTCTAGAACCTATCCATTTCTTGGTTAAATTATTCATCATTTTGTTCAGCATTTGTTTGATCAGTCACTAATTATTGCTGGAGTTTTAAGAGTTTATAGCTGGAAATATCTTAATTTTCAGTAGGATTGGAAGGCCCTACTGGATTCTTTTAAATAAACATACTAAACTTTAATGGATTTTATTTACATATTTTTAGGGGAATCTTAATATGTACACAAGAGGAAAACAAAAAGGTATTCAAAGAACTGATGAAGAAACAACTGACAATCAAGAAGGCAGTGTGGGTTAGTCTTTTCTCTTGTTCTATCTTCTGGGTTTTATTTAGCAGAATATAGCCTTTTTATTCAGAAGCTGTGACATTTATGGTAGTTTATGATAAATTAGGGTTATCATAGTTTCAAAGAAAAAGTGAAGGCAGGGGAGATAAAAGGGTAATATGTCTTGTTGGGAAAGCACTTAAACATGCTAAAACAAATTAAACTGGTTTGCTTGTATAATACATCTACAGACAGCATATCTCTCTCTACCTGTTTGAGTTAAAAGTTAAAGTTGAGTTTTACTATTCTGTTTAGAACTTATTGCTGCAATTTCTTAGAACTTTTATTGAATGAAAATCAGTTTTCCGAAATGCATTTTAAATGCTTGGTGAGGGTGTGTTACATTATCTTAAGTAGATTATTTGAGTTATACTGCATGTAACTCAGTGGCAGCCAGAAGTCCACTATATCAATGAAATTAGCAGTAACGCTATAAACTTTAGTTTGGTATGTACTGGTAGTAGCCTTTAAACTACTTTTTTCCTTCCCCTAGTTGTTTTTAATTCTATAGTTTTTTACTTCATTTTTAAAAAATCTTCATTTGATGTTGCAGAATTACAGATTCTTTCTATGAACAACCTAGAAGTAAATAAATTTTAAAAGGAGAGTCTTTTTCTATTCCCCTATTTTAAAAATTGTTAGCATTTGGGTGAGAAGCCTGAAAGGAAATGTTTCTTAATTGTAGAGTCATCCGAAGAGGGTGAAGACCAGGAAGATGAAGATGATGGTGAAGATGAAGATGATGATGATGATGATGATGAAGAAGATGACGATGATGAAGATGATGATGAAGAAGATGACGATGATGAAGATGATGACGATGAAGATGAAGATGAAGAGGATGGAGAAGAAGATAATCAGAAACGATATTATCTTAGACAGAGAAAAGCTACTGTTTACTATCAGGCTCCATTGGAAAGTAAGTGCTATCTTTTTTTTTTTTTCCAGGAGAAGATGTAATCAGGTTTCCTTTATCTTCACTGCCTTTCTTCTGTTATTCTTATTTTTCATGTTTTCATTTTGCAGAATACTCATAGCTGTTGTCTTTCATAACTTACCCAAGATGTGCAAGAAGTTATTTCTTCTAAAGAAAGTTAAATGTTAGCCTTGTTGAAAGTAAATAATTGGATTATTTTGAAATTTCATGTCTGTCTTTAATTATTTTAGTTTTCACAGCTTTGTACTTTATTTTTTTTTAACATCTTTATTGGAGTATAATTGCTTTACAACAAAATGAATCAGTTATATATATACATGTGTTCCAATATCTCTTCCCTCTTGCGTCTCCCTCCCTCCCACCCTCCCTATCCCACCCCTCCAGGCGGTCACAAAGCACCGAGCTGATCTCCCTGTGCCATGCGGCTGCTTCCCACTAGCTATCTACCTTACATTTGGTAGCGTATATATGTCCATGCCTCTCTCTCACTTTGTCACAGCTCACCCTTCCCCCTCCCCATATCCTCAAATCTATTCTCTTGTAGGTCTGGGTCTTTATTCCTGTCTTACTCCTAGGCTCTTCATGACATTTTTTTTTCTTAAATTCCATATATATGTGTTAGCATACGGTATTTGTCTATCTCTTTCTGACTTAACTTCACTCTGTATGACAGACACTAGGTCTATCCACCTCATTACAAATAGTTCAATTTCGTTTCTTTTTATGGCTGAGTAATATTCCATTGTATATACGTGCCACATCTTCTTTATCCATTCATCCGATGATGGACACTTAGGTTGTTTCCATCTCCAGGCTATTGTAAATACAGTTGCAATGAACATTTTGGTACATGACTCTTTTTGAACTGTGGTTTTCTCAGGGTATATGCCCAATAGTGGGATTGCTGGGTCATATGGTAGTTCTATTTGTAGTTTTTTAAGGAACCTCCATACTGTTCTCCACAGTGGGTGTATCAATTTACATTCCCACCAACAGTGCAAGAGTGTTCCCTTTTCTCCACACCCTCTCCAGCATTTATTATTTCTAGATTTTTTGATGATGGCCATTCTGACTGGTGTGAGATGATATCTCATTGCAGTTTTGATTTGCATTTCTCTAATGATTAGTGATGTTGAGCATTCCTTCATGTGTTGTTGGCAGTCCGTATATCTTCTTTAGAGAAATGTCTATTTACATCTTCTGCCCATTTTTGGACTGGGTTCTTTGTTTTTTTGTTATTGAGCTGCATGAGCTGCTTGTAAATTTGGGAGATTCATCCTTTGTGAGTTGCTTCATTTGCAAATATTTTCTCCCATTCTGAGGGTTGTCTTTTGGTCTTGTTTATGGTTTCCTTTGCTGTGCAAAAGCTTTGAAGTTTCATTAGGTCCCATTTGTTTATCTTTGTTTTTATTTCCTTTTCTCTAGGAGGTGGGTCAGAAAGGATCTTGCTGTGATTTATGTCATAGAGTGTTCTGCCTATGTTTTCCTCTAAGAGTTTGATAGTTTCTGGCCTTACATTTATGTCTTTAATCCATTTTGAGCTTATTTTTGTGTATGGTGTTAGGGAGTGATCTAATCTCATACTTCTACATGTACCTGTCCAGTTTTCCCAGCACCACTTATTGAGGAGGCTGTCTTTTCTCCACTGTATATTCCTGCCACCTTTATCAAAGATAAGGTGTCCATATGTGCATGGGTTTATCTCTGGGCTTTCTATCCTGTTCCATTGATCTATCTTTCTGTTTTTGTGCCAGTACCATACTGTCTTGATTACTGTAGCTTTGTAGTATAGTCTGAAGTCAGGGAGCCTGATTCCTCCAGCTCCGTTTTTCATTCTCAAGATTCCTTTGAAAAAAAAACAGATTGCTTTGGCTATTTGGGGTCTTTTGTGTTTCCATACAAATTGTGAAATTTTTTGTTCTAGTTCTGTGAAAAATGCCAGTGGTAGTTTGATAGGGATTGCATTGAATCTATCGATTGCTTTGGGTAGTAGAGTCATTTTCACAATGTTGATTCTTCCAATCCAAGAACATGGTGTATCTCTCCATCTATTTGTATCGTCTTTAATTTCTTTCATCAGTGTCTTATAATTTTCTGCATACAGGTCTTTTGTCTCCTTAAGTAGATTTATTCCTAGATATTTTATTCTTTTGTTGCAATGGTAAATGGGAGTGTTTTCTTGATTTCACTTTCAGATTTTTCATCATTAGTGTATAGGAATGCCAGAGATTTCTGTGCATTAATTTTGTATCCTGCTACTTTACCAAATTCATTGATTAGCTCTAGCAGTTTTCTGGTAGCATCTTTAGGATTCTCTATGTATAGTATCATGTCATCTGCAAACAGTGAAAGCATTAATTCTTCTTTTCTGATTTGGATTCCTTTTATTTCCTTGTCTTCTCTGGTTGCTGTGGCTACAACTTCCAAAAGTATGCTGAATAAGAGTGGTGAGAGTGGGCAACCTTGTCTTGTTCCTGATCTTAGTGGAAATGCTTTCAGTTTTTCACCATTGAGGACGATGTTGGCTGTGGGTTTCTCATATATGGCCTTTATTATGTTGAGGAAAGTTCCCTCTATGCCTACTTTCTGCAGGGTTTTTTATCATAAATGGGTGATGAATTTTGTCGAAAGCTTTCTCTGCATCTATCGAGATGATAATATGGTTTTTCTCCTTCAGTTTGTTAATATGGTATATCATGTTGATTGATTTGCGTATATTGAAGAATCCTTGCATTCCTGGAGTAAACCCCACTTGATCATGGTGTATGATCCCTTTAATGTGCTGTTGCATTCTGTTTGCTAGTATTTTGTTGAGGATTTTTGCATCTATGTTCATCAGTGATATTGGCCTATAGTTTTCTTTCTTTGTGACATCCTTGTCTGGTTTTGGTATCAGGGTGATGGTGGTCTCGTAGAATAGGTTTGGGAGTGTTCCTCCCTCTGCTATATTTTGGAAGAGTTTGAGAAGGATAAGTGTTAGCTCTTCTCTAAATGTTTGATAGAATTTGTCTGTGAAGCCATCTGGTCCTGGGCTTTTGTTTGTTGGAAGATTTTTAATTACAGTTTCAATTTCAGTGCTTGTGATTGGTCTGTTCATATTTTCTGTTTCTTCCTGATTCAGTCTTGGCAGGTTGTGCATTTCTAAGAATTTGTCCATTTCTTCCAGGTTTTCCATTTTATTGGCATATAGTTGCTTGTAGTAATCTCTCATGATCCTTTGTATTTCTGCAGTGTCAGTTGTTACTTCTCCTTTTTCATTTCTAATTCTATTGATTTGAGTCTTCTCCCTTTTTTTCTTGATGAGTCTGGCTAATGGTTTATCAATTTTGTTTACCTTCTCAAAGAACCAGCTTTTAGTTTTATTGATCTTTGCTATCGTTTCCTTCATTTCTGTTTCATTTATTTCTGATCTGATTTTTATGATTTCTTTCCTTCTGCTAACTTTGGGGGTTTTTTGTTCTTCTTCCTCTAATTGCTTTAGGTGCAAGGTTAGGTTGTTTATTCGAGATGTTTCCTGTTTCTTAAAGTAGGCTTGTATTGCTATAAACTTCCCTCTTGGAACTGCTTTTGCTGTATCCCATAGGTTTTGGGTTGTCGTGTCTCCATTGTCATTTGTTTCTAGGTATTTTTTAATTTCCTCTTTGATTTCTTCACTGATCACTTCGTTATTAAGTAGTGTATTGTTTAGCCTCCATGTGTTTGTATTTTTTACAGATCTTTTCCTATAATTGATATCTAGTCTCATAGCGTTGTGGTTGGAAAAGATACTTGAGACAATTTCGATTTTCTTAAATTTACCAAGGCTTGATTTGTGACCCAAGATATGATCTATCCTGTAGAATGTTCCATGAGCACTAGAGAAAAATGTGTATTCTGTTTTTTTGGATGGAATGTCCTATAAATATCAATTAAGTCCATCTTGTTTAATGTATCATTTAAAGCTTGTGTTTCCTTATTTATTTTCATTTTGGATGATCTGTCCATTGGTGAAAGTGGGGTGTTAAATTCCCCTACTATGAATGTGTTACTGTCGATATCCCCTTTTATGGCTGTTAGTATTTGCCTTATGTATTGAGGTGCTCCTATGTTGGGTGCATAACTATTTACAATTGTTATATCTTCCTCTTGGGTCGATCCCTTGATCATTATGTAGTGTCCTTCTTTGTCTCTTCTAATAGTCTTTATTTTAAAGTCTATTTTGTCTGATATGAGAATTGCTACTCCAGCTTTATTTTGGTTCCCATTTGCATGAAATATCTTTTTCCATCCCCTTACTTTCAGTCTGTATGTGTCTCTAGGTCTGAAGTGGGTCTCTTGTAGACAGCAAATATATGGGTCTTGTTTTTGTATCCATTCAGCCCATCTGTGTCTTTTGGTGGGAGCATTTAGTCCATTTACATTTAAGGTAATTATCGATATGTATGTACCTATTCCCATTTTCTTAATTGTTTTGGGTTCGTTATTGTAGGTCTTTTCCTTCTCTTGTGTTTCTTGCCTAGAGAAGTTCCTTTAGCAGTTGTTGTAGAGCTGGTTTGGTGGTGCTGAACTCTCTCAGCTTTTGCTTGTCTGTAAAAGTTTTAATGTCTCCATCAAATCTGAATGAGATCCTTGCTGGGTAGAGTAATCTTGGTTGCAGGTTTTTCTCATCACTTTAAATATGTCCTGCCAGTCCCTTCTGGCTTGCAGAGTTTCTGCTGAAAGATCAGCTGTTAACCTTATGGGGATTCCCTTGTGTGTTATTTGTTGTTTTTCCCTTGCTGCTTTTAATATGTTTTCTTTGTATTTAATTTTTGACAGTTGGATTAATATGTGTCTTGGCGTCTTTCTCCTTGGATTTATCCTGTATGGGACTCTCTGTGCTTCCTGGACTTGATTAACTATTTCCTTTCCCGTATTAGCGAAGTTTTCAACTATAATCTCTTCAGATATTTTCTCAGTCCCTTTCTTTTTCTCTTCTTCTTCTGGAACTCCTATAATTCGAATGTTGGTGCGTTTAATGTTGTCCCAGAGGTCTCTGAGACTGTCCTCAGTTCGTTTCATTCTTTTTTCTTTATTCTGCTCTGCAGTAGTTATTTCCACTATTTTATCTTCCAGGTCACTTATCCGTTCTTCTGCCTCAGTTATTCTGCTATTGATCCCATCTAGACTCTCTTTCATTTCATTTATTGTGTTGTTCATCGTTGTTTGTTTCATCTTTAGTTCTTCTAGGTCCTTGTTAAATGTTTCTTGCATTTTGTCTATTCTATTTCCAAGATTTTGGATCATCTTTACTATCATTATTCTGAATTCTTTTTCAGGTAGACTGCCTATTTCCTCTTCATTTGTTAGGTCTGGTGGGTTTTTATCTTGCTCCTTCATTTGCTGTGTGTTTTTCTGTCTTCTCATTTTGCTTAAGTTACTGTGTTTGGGGTCTCCTTTTTGCAGGCTGCAGGTTCGTAATTCCCGCTGTTTTTGGTGTCTGTCCCCAGTGGCTAAGGTTGGTTCAGTGGGTTGTGTAGTCTTCCTGGTGGAGGGGACTAGTGCCTGTGTTCTGGTGGATGAGGCTCGATCTTGTCTTTCTGGTGGGCAGGTCCACGTCTGGTGGTGTGTTTTGGGGTGTCTGTGGACTTATTATGATTTTAGGCAGCCTCTCTGCTAATGGGTGGGGTTGTGTTCCTGTCTTGCTAGTTGTTTGGCATAGGGCGTCCTGCACTGTAGCTTGCTGGTCGTTGAGTGGAGCTGGGTCTTGGCGTTGAGATGGAGATCTCTGGGAGATTTCTGCCGTTTGATATTATGTGGAGCTGGTAGGTCTCTTGTGGACCAGTGTCCTGAAGTTGGCTCTCCCACCTCAGAGGCACAGCACTGAGTCCTGGCTGCAGCACCAAGAGCCTTTCATCCACACGGCTCAGAATAAAAGGGAGAAGAAGTAGAAGGAAAGAATTAGTAGAAGTAGAAAGAAAGAAAGGAGGGAGGGAGGGAGGAAGGAAGGAAGGAGGGAAGGAAGGGAAAAAAAGAGAGAAAGAAGATAAAGTAAAATAAAATAAAGTAAGATAAAATATAATAAAGTTATTAAAATAATTATTAAGAGAAAAAAAGAAAAAAATTAAAACAACAACAAACGGACGGATAGAACCCTAGGACAAATGGTGGAAGCAAAGCTATACAGACAGAATCTCACATAGAAGCATACACATACACACTCACAAAAAAAGGAAAAGGGGGAAAAAACCATAAATCTTGCTCTCAAAGTCCACCTCGTCTATTTGGGATGATTGTTGTCTATTCATGTATTCCACAGATGCGGGGTACATCAAGTTGATTGTGGAGCTTTATTCCGCTGCTTCTGAGGCTGCTGGGAGAGATTTCCCTTTCTCTTCTTTGTTCTCACATCTCCCAGGGGCTCAGCTTTGGATTTGGCCCCACCTCTGCGTGTAGGTCCCCGGAGGGCGTCTGTTCTTCGCTGAGACAGGATGGGGTCAAAGGAGCCGCTGATTCAGGGGCTCCGGCTCACCCAGGCCGGGGGTGGGGGGAGGGGCACGGAGTGCGGGGCGAGCCTGCGGCGGCAGAGGCCGGCATGACGTTGCACCAGCCTGAGGCGCGCCGTGCGCGTTCTCCCGGGGGAGTTGTCCCTGGTTACCGGGAACCTGGCAGTGGCAGGCTGCACAGGCTCTCCGGAAGTGGCGTGTGGATAGTGACCTGTGATCGCACAAAGGCTTCTTGGTGACGGCAGCAGCGGCCTTAGCGACTCAGGCCCTTTTAGCCGCGGCTCACGCCCGTCTCTAGCTCATTTTAGTAGCATCCGTAATCCCCTCTCCTAGCGAATAAGGATACAAAGGACGAAACTCTCTTGCCTTTTCGGCAGGATTTTCCCCGGACTCCCTCCCGGCCGTGGCGCGCTAAGCCGCTGCAGGCTGCGTTCATGCCGCGAACCCCAGTCCTCCCCCGGCGCTCCGGCCGAAGCCAGAGCCTCAGCTCCCAGCCCCGCCAGCCCAGGCCGGGGAGCAGACAAGCCTCTCGGGCTGGTGAGTGCCAGTCGGCACCAATCCTCTGCGGGAATCTCTCCGCTTTGCCCCCCGCACCCCTGTTACTGGGGGTTTCTTGCCTTTTGGGAGGTCTGGGGTCTTCTGCCAGCGTTCAGTAGGTGTTCTGTAGGAGTTGTTCCACATGTAGATGTGTTTCTGGTGTATCTGTGGGGAGAAAGGTGATCTCCGCGTTTTACTCTTCCGCCATCTTCCCAGAAGCCCTGTACTTTATTTTATAAGTTAGTATAAATAGGATCGCTTTTGATTTATGTTAAAGTTGTACCTTTATGCAAAGGTACAACTATATATGCAAAGCAAAGGTACAACTATATATGCAAAGCTGACAATCAGCTATTATGCATCAGTATAATCATAATGGTTGTTTATGGCCAGTGTGTGTTTTGGTTAGTTGTTGTCTATGCTACACATATATATTCAACAGCAACGTTGCAGGCGTAAACGATTTAAAACATGAACAGTAAAATATTCTACAGTAGATATGTACTAGTATTTTCATGGAAAGTAGCATCATTGTAAATATTTAGGTGAAGAGCAAAATTGTCTTTATACATATTTATATGTCACATACATATAATTTTTTTTTTTAGAACCTCGTCATCAGAGAAAGCCCAACATATTTTATAGTGGCCCAGCTTCTCCCAAAAGACCAAGATATCGATTATCTTCTGCGGGACCAAGAAGTCCTTATTGTAAACGAATGAACAGGTTTGGTTCTGAAATAGTGACTGATTTATGACAACATAGTTGTCTGTATGTTAAGGTAGGATTGTAGAGTCTTAGGATTAGGTGTATCAGGATAGAATTCTAGAATTGTATATTTGGGAGAGTTAGCTCTATGCCTTTGGTGTTCTAATCCCCACTACCACTGACTAGTTTTTGGTTTTGCTTCCACTGATAGGAATTGTTAACAACTACCATGGTAAGGTAGTTTATTCCATTGTTCCACACTAATAATAGAGAGCTACCTTCGCTTCAGTGTTTACTGTATTCCTGGCTTGGTGTTAAGCATTTTACATAGATTGTTTCATTTAATTTTCACATTAAGTTAGAGTATAGGTTTAGTCTTCTCTTCACATACTGTCCTAGATATATTTTCTTACCATGACAAATTCTAAGTTACATAGCTTCTAGACTTATGACTGTGACCATCCATTTTTGGATATATTTTTCAAATTTGCTCTTCTTACATACTGGGAAACATTAATTTTCTATGACTATTCAAATTATTTGTGGGTTTCTTTTCCTTCTACATCCTAACACTTGTTGCCTGTCATACTTAAGTCTAAAGAGGTAATTCTTGTTATTTCTTCATTCTCCTGAGTAATAACAGATTTTCTGATGCATTAGAATTTTCTGGGTAATAGTAGCATTATAGTAGTTCATGAATGAGAAAGCTTATAGGGTGAAGCCTAGAAAGGCAGAAAAAAATGACACTCATGTGGGGAATGGTGCTTTTTTCCTAGTATTATTAATGTGCTCAGAAGTAAGACTGAAGTCTTATGACTTCAACTATTCGAACAGTTTTTAGAAGCCTCCTCATAGAAGCAGACTATATCTGATCATGTTTTGGCCATGGAAGGCAACACCTCTATAGGTACTGACAAATTTCTCTCTTCTAGGACAAATATGAACCCAGGGTCTTTTAATTTGATGTTCAGAGTCTCAAAATCACAAGTGTACGGTCTAGATTTCTTGTTTCTTCATCCCTTTTCACACAACCAGAGCCCAGAAGCATAGAGTATCAGAAAGACAACCTGTCAGGGCTGCCCAAGATAAACTGCACTTGAAAAGAGGCCAGTCACAACTACTGAAGCCCGCGTGCCTAGAGCCCATGCTCCACAACAGGAGAAGCCACCTCAGTGAGAAGCCTGCGCACTGCAACAAAGAGTAGCCCCCGCTCGCCGCAACTAGAGAAAGCCTGCGCGCAGCAACGAAGACCCAATGCGGCCAAAAATAATAAATAAATTTTTAAATAAATAAATAAATAATAAAATAAAATAGGTAACCAACAAGGACCTGTATAGCACAGGGAACTATACTCAATATCTTGTAATAACCTATAAGGGAAAAGAATCTGAAAAAGAATATATACATATTCTTACATATATATGTATGTATAACTGAATCATTGTGCTGTACACCTGAAACTAACAGAACATTGTAAATCAACTATACTTCAATTAAAAAAAAAAAGTTAAACACACACACAAAAAAAGAAAAGAGGCCAGGGACTTTTGTGATGGTCCAGTGGGTAAGACTCAGTGCTCCCAGTTCCGGGGGCCCGGGTTCGATAGCCGGTCAGGGAACTAGATCCCACATGTGTGCTGCAATTAAGAAGTCCATGTGCCACAACTAAGACCCAGTGCAGCCAAAATAAGTTAATAAACATTAAAAAAATAAAAGGAGGCCATGCTGTCAGTACTTTTCATAGGCCCCATAGGATATTGTTAAAGACCAATATTTTGATAGTGTAATTTAATGATCTTCAGAAAATGAGAGTAAGGTGTAGTGCTCCCTGGAGTCCCCATCAAGCATAGGGCCCAGGGCAGCTGTCTTGGTTGACTGACTCACAAAACAGGCCTATGTTTGATCCCACAGAAGCGAGAGGCTGGCAGTTACTTTGAAATTTAATTTCTTTTCCCATATTTAATGTGTTTATATTTCTGGAATTAACATGCTTGTTGATTGACTTACCTCTGTAATCACCACCTACGATATATCTTGCAGTAGGGAGGAATTTTTTTTGCCTCTTTGGTGCTTGAGTTCCCATATTTGGTTCACAGGGTATACTCTTTCTCTGTGGAGAGTGTCTCATGTCATTGCGTAGCTCCTTGTGTACAGGATTTTTCCCCCTCCTATTATTTAACAAATGTTTGAGTACTACTATGTGCCAAGCACTATGGATATAAAAATGACTTAAGTCAGAATTCCTGCCCTTGGATCTCGGACTAGTGGAGGATTCTGACTCATTTAAACTATGAACCAAGAGGTTTAATCTGTACCCTGAGTCACATTATTTGACTTAATTACCTTGGTGTTGGTTTTGATAATTCCCTTTAGACTTTTTCTTTTTGATAACAACTTTATTGTGATATAATTCACATGCCATATAGTTCGCCCATTTAAAGTATACAATTCAATGGTTTTTATTCACTGAGTTGTACAACTATCACCACAATTTTGTTTTATTTTTTTAATATTAATTTTATTTATTTATTTTGGCTGCACCAGGTCTTAGTTGTGGCACGCGGGATCTTTGTTGCAGCATGTGGAATCTTTTAGTTGCAGCATGTGGACTTCTTAGTTGTGGCATGCAAACTCTTAGTTGCGGCATGCGTGTGGGATCTAGTTGCCCTACTAGGGATCAAACCTGGGCCCCTTGCATTGGGAGAGTGGAATCTTACCCACTGGACCACCAGGGAAATCCCAACCACAACAATTTTAGAACATTTTTCTTGCCTCAAAAAGTAACCCTGGGGACTTCCTTGGTGGTCCAGTGGTTAAGACTCAGCTCTCCCAATGTAGGGGGCACAGGTTCCATCCCTGACCAGGGAACACGTACATGCACGGTGTGATCAAAAAAAAGAAAAAAGAAATGTAACCCTGTACTCTTGAGTTATCACTCGCCAATGCTTCCAGCCCTAACCTACCACTGTTCTACTTTCTGTCTGTATAGATTCTGGGTATTTCATATAAGTGGAATTCTTTGTGACTGGCTTCTTTTGCTTGGTATAACATTTTCAAGGTTCATCCGCATTGTAGGATGTATTAGTACTTCATTCCTTTTTATTGCCAAATAAGATTCCATTGTATAAATATACTATACTTAGTTTATCCCTTTATTAGTTGATGGACATTTGGGTTGATTCTACTTTTTGGCTATTATGAGTAATGCTATTATGAACATTCATGTACAACTTTTTGTGTGAACAAATGTTTTCATTTCTCTTGGGTATATACCTAAAAGTGGAATTGCTAGATCAAATGCTAACTATATTTAATGTTTTGAGGAATTGCCAGATTGTTTTTCCAAAATGGCTGCTGCACTTTACATTTCCACAAGCAATGTACTAGAATTCCAATTTCTCTACACCTTTACTAACACTTGTTATTACCTGATCTTTTGAATGTAGCCCTTTAAACCTTTTTTTTTTTTTTTTTCAATTTCTTCACCATGGTAGAGTTAACATCTCATTCCTTCTAACAACTTTAATGGTAGTCATTTGGCTTATTAGTCTTTTTACTTTTTCTTGAAGAGACCAGCTTCTGTTTATCATTTATATCCTACTTAGGCAGGGAAAGAAAGCACACATCCAAAGAGTTGTTTGAACATTGCTCTTAGTGAAACTTGCAGCCACAATGTAGGATTTTTGAAGGGTCTTTGGCATACTTACATAGCAGAACTTCAGAAATGCTGCCTTTAAGTAGGATTTTCTTTCTTCCTTGTGATTGCTAACCTCTAGTCATCTAAGGTTTACTCTTTAGCTTCAGTTTGGAGTTTCTGGAACAAGCCTAGCCCCTTTAAACAAGAAGGTAACATAAATAGCACAATTGCTTCACCGGTATTACAAAGTACACGTTACTGGTTGTCAAGGAACTAGAACTGGCAACTCTAGACACTCTGGTTAGGTTCAAAGTGCTGGTTCAGTGCTGTCTGTGCCAAATTTTTCAAAAGTTATTAGTAAAATGGAAAAAGGAAAAAGTGAATGTGGGTATATGTATTTAGAATTTTTTTTAAAAACTGAAATAATGGCCTTTTTACAGTGTAATTTTGAAGAACTAGGACTGCCTAGGTTGTGAGTTCAGCTCTACCACTTATTAATGACCTTTTCCAAGTTATTTATCCTCTCCATGCTTTAGTTTTTCGATCTGTAGAATGGAGACAGTAGCACCTATCTCATAGTATTGTGCAAATTAGGTGAGTTAATACCTATAAAATGTTTAAAATAGTATCTGGCATATGTTAAGTTCTGTATGCGTTTGTAACTATAATGTTCAAAAATAATCCCTGCTTTGCACATCAGACGTTGGAAACTTTCTCAGTCCACAAGGTTTTGTTGTTTGCTTATAACTTTATTGGTTTATGAAATAAACAACTGGAGATCATCAATGTGGTAGTGTACAGAAGGTGGATTTTTTTTAAATAGACAAAGGTTTTGAATTATACAGAATTGACTAATTCTGATATTTTAAGCAAGTTCTTTAAACTATGAGCCACGTTGGCCCCGACTGTATAATGAGCCTACTAATATGTACTTGTCCAGTTTTAATTAAGTTTGGTAATATGTCAACCACCTGGTACAAGAAACACTTAGTAAATGTTAGTCCTTTTTATTAATTGTTAGTCTTAATTATGTGAATACCTACTGAATTCACACACAATTATGTATATTACATAATCATAAGTAAGATTCTATTATAATATTAATGATAGTATTAAATAAGTTAGTCTTGCATATAAAACTGCAGACTTGTACTCGGTGGTTTTACAGGCAGATCTCAAATATGGTCTTTGGACGTGTTTGAATGGGTAGATGGTGAAGGATTATTTTCTCACTTATATCTGTTTCCACAACCCCTTATCAAAACCCTGGGGCTGCTTTATATTTCAGAATTCAGATTTGGGGGAGCGATTTACAAAGAAAACATACAACATATATAATGTGCAATATTAACATTTGTAGGTGTGTCTGGGCCAGCACTGTATAATCAGATATATTAATTTTATAGTAAAATGTATGAATAACCATAGTAAGCAGGACAAATAGAGATTTTGAATTGCCTTTATGACATTTCAGGTCATGTTTTGCTGCTAAGTGAATAATGGAAATAGTTGCTTTCAGAGGTTTTTTTTAGGTATAAGATTCTGGACCTCAATTTTTCAGATAATAGATTGTGAACCTTTTATATTTTTGGACATACGTACTTAACTATGATTGTACTCTGACTCAGGAAATGCTCTAGACCCTGAGCCAATAGAATGATTAAAGGTTTTCCCAGCCAGATTCTGTTTTTATTCTGTGGGTCTTTGCAACTGTCCAAAGGCAGAAGTGATTTTAAAACTTTTTGAGTATTTGCAGCACTCAGCATTGTATTTTTGTTTTGAATTTTATTTTTTTATACAGCAGGTTCTTATTAGTTTCTATTTTATACATATTAGTGTATATATGTCAATCTCAATCTCCCAATTCATCCCACCACCACCACCCCACCCGCCATTTTCCCCCCTTGATGTCCATAAGTTTGTTCCCTACACCTGTGTCTCTATTTCTGACTTGCAAACAGGTTCATCTGTACCATTTTTCTAGATTCCACATATATCAGCATCGTATTCAATACTACCAACCAACCTACGATTTTGATTATTTTTATCTTTTTTTTTTTTTTTTTTTTTTTTTTGCGGTACGCGGGCCTCTCACTATTGCGGCCTCTCCTGTTGCGGAGCACAGGCTCCGGACGCGCAGGCTCAGCGGCCATGGCTCACGGGCCCAGCCACTCTGCAGCATGTGGGATCTTCTCGGACCGGGGCATGAACCCGTGTCCCCTGCATCAGCAGTCGGAGTCTCACCCACTGCGCCACCAGGGAAGCCCTATATTTATCTTTTTTTTCAAATTAATTTATTTTTGGCTGTGTTGGGTCTTCGTTGCTGCGCACGGGCTTGCTCTAGTTGTGGTGAGTGGGGGCTACTCCTCGTTGCGGTGCGTGGGCTTCCCATTGCGGTGGCTTCTCTTGTTGCGGATCACAGGCTCTAGGCGCGTGGGCTTCAGGGGTTGTGGCTCGCAGACTCTAGAGCGCAGGCTCAGTAGTTGTGGCGCACAGGCTTAGTTGCTTCGTGGCATGTGGGATCTTCCCAGACCAGGGCTCGAACCCGTGTCCCCTGCATTGGCAGGCGGATTCTTTTTTTTTTTTAATTTTATTTATTTATTTTATTTTTGGCTGTGTTGGGTCTTCATTTCTGTGCGAGGACTTTCTCTAGTTGTGGCAAGCGGGGGCCTCTCACTATCATGGCCTCTCTTTTCACGGAGCACAGGCTCCAGACGCGCAGGCTCAGTAGCTGTGGCTCACGGGCCTAGTTGCTCTGTGGCATGTGGGATCTTCCCAGACCAGGGCTCGAACCCGTGTCCCCTGCATTAGCAGGCAGGTTCTCAACCACTGCATCACCAGGGAAGCCCCCTGGCAGGCGGATTCTTAACCACTGTGCCACCAGGGAAGTCTTTTTTTTTTTTTTAAAGTGGGAAAATTGAGGCTTATATGGGTTGAGTTAACTCATCCACATTTACACAACTGTTAAATGGCAGGTGTGAATTTAGAGTTGAGGATATACTATAGATAAAAGACCATCTCATTTCTCACAGTTTGTTAGCATATTTTAACCCTTCTTGATCCCCTTTGGTTTACATAAAATTCTCTTGTTCTCCTTTTAAGGTTGTTTGACATTTCAAAATAGTTGATTCCCTTCCAAGTGTAAATTATATGTAGTATAATGTTGAAAATACTTTCTAAAATTACAGTCACAAAGATTCTAAAACCCTCTTTATCCCGCCTTTCTCTTTGAGGGTAACTGATTTATATCAAGACTAAGAATGAGAGGTCACCCTGCCTGGACCATGTTTTGTCTTAATGAACGTTTGATTGTCAGCTCTACCACAGCCTCTTATCTTTTTTTCCCTTTTCAGTTGTCTTAGTCTTTTATTCCCTTCAAAAGATTCAACCAACAAAGCTTACTTCATTGATTCAGCAGATGTATTAATTTTATGATAAACATTTTTGGATTATTAGGTATTTCTAATGTTTGCATCCCGTAAGATGCCCTCTTTCTCCTGCCTTCCTCCATCATGATTTCAGTTTTCCTCTTTACTTTAGGCGAAGGCATGCAATCCACAGTAGCGACTCTACTTCATCGTCCTCTTCTGAAGATGAACAACACTTTGAGAGGCGAAGAAAAAGGAGCCGCAGTAGACCTATCAACAGGTTAGTGCATGTTGATTCCTTTAAAGCTACCAGCTTTTTTTTTTTTTAAGTGGAAAGAAAGATGAATAATTTGGGAATAGGTGCAGCTTGGCTGAATTAAAAAATTATATGCCAGGTTAATATATAAACCAGGATGCCATATTGTTTGAAATATCTGCTGTTGAAACTAATAACAGGTTAGAACGTATGTTTTCTTGTAAAACCAAAATGGTGCTTGGTAAGCACTGACTTGAGGAAATAACTATTTTTTTTCATTGAAAATATATTTTTTCCATGTATAATGATAATAAATTCTTATTGTAGAACTCTTTAAGGAAAATTGAAAGGTTAACTCATTTCACAACTCCTCGTAGTGTAAGTTCACATGTAATAAATCAACTCATTTGTTTTTCACAGTAATTATAGAAACGACAAGGATTATTCCCATTTTACAAACATGGGTGGGTAAATGAAAAATGCAGTGCCTGGATTCTAATATAATATTCTTAGGGTAGAAGACAATGCTTGTTAAAGCAATTGGGTCATAATAATTGAAGGGGCATGAAAATCAGTCATTCTTTTTATCCTAAGTTCTATGCTTTTTTTTTTTTTAATCATGTTAGCTCTGCCCCATTCAATATGGTGGCTGCTAGCCACATGCGGCTGTTGAGCACTTCAAATGTAGCTCATCTGAATTGAGATATACTATCAGTTTTTGTAAAAAATGCACTCTTGGATTTCAAAGACTTAGTACAAAAAAGAGAATGTAAAATACCTTATTTATTTATTTTTGGCTGCCTTGGGTCTTGGTTGCTGCGCGTGGGCTTTCTCTAGTTGCGGTGAGTGGGGGCTACTCTTCGTCGTGGTGCGTGAGCTTCTCATTGCGGTGGCTTCTCTTGTTGCGGAGCACGGGCTCTAGGCCTGTGGGCTTCAGTAATTGTGGCACGCAGGCTCAGTAGTTGTGGCTCGCGGACTCTAGAGCCGCAGGCTCAGTAGTTGTGGCGCACAGGCTTAGTTGCTCTGCAGCATGTGGCATCTTTCCGGACCAAGGCTCAAACCCGTGTCCTCTGCATTGGCAGGCGGATTCTTAACCACTGCACCACCAGGGAAGTCCAATATCTTAATTTTTTAAATATTGATTTTGCATGATGAAATGATAATATTTGGGATATATAAAATACATTATTAAAATTAATTTTACTCTGTTTAGTGTGGTTAATAGAAAATTTTAAATTACATTTCTGGCTTGCATTTCGTATCTATTGGACAGCAATGAGATCATTCAAAAGTTATGTACTTTGCCTTCATTTCATAAAAATGTGCATCTAACCTTATGGCTTTTTTTTTTTTAATTTATTTGGTTGCCCTGGGTCTTAGCTGTGGCAGGTGGGCTGCTTAGTTGCGGCTCCCCGGCTCCTTAGTTGCAGCACGTTGGCCCCGTAGTTGTGGCTCCAGGGCTCCTTAGTTGTGGCTCACGGGCTCCTTAGTTGTGACATGCGAACTCTTAGTTGTGGCATGCATGTGGGTGTGGGATCGGACCCAGGCCCCCTGCATTGGGAGCACGGAGTCCCATCCACTGCGCCACCAGGGCAGTCCCAATCCTATGGTTTTTATTATTATGCAGTTCTATTAAGAATTGTTTAAGAAATATCTTTTTAAAAGCCACAGCTGAAAACTTTTCCATCTTAGACTTTACAGCATAAATTCCTCGTGGAGTTTGAGACTAGCAAGAATTGTCACTTGGGGTGAGCATGGTGTGCTTTTACTTGTGTTCAGTTGGAGCAGGCATTTTTTGCTTAGGCATTCTGCTACAAGTATCTTAACTTTTAACATAAGTGTTTTCATTCTTCCAGCTATAAAACAAGCAGGTTTTTCTAGGTATATTTTTTGTAACCTACCATAACTGTTTCTGAAAGTAATTAGGAAAGTAGTGATTCATTCTTGCTTGAAAGGATTGATATAGATCCAGGTGCTGGTAGACTGAGTATTTTGCTGAGTAGCAGAGTTGTTGCAGATCTGGAGACATGCTGCTTGTATGTGATTCCTAGATTTGCCACTTCCTAGTTGCGTGATCTTGGGCATTACAGTTAACCTTTCTGTGCCTCGGTTTTCTTTTAAAATTGGGGAAATAATAATACCTACTTCATAAGAATATTGTGAGGATTTAATGAATTTATACATGTAAATCACCTAAACTAAAACAGTGTTTGGCAAATGGTAAACTCTCTGTAGGTCAGACAAGATTATTATATTGTATATTGATACTTTCTGAATTCTCAACCATGAATTACTTTATGTTGCTGTGGTATCTTGAAAACTGGTATTTTCATTTGATTGTATATCTTTAATAATAAAGGTTCAGATATAAATATTTCTAACACTTAAGTTCTCAACCTCTAAAGAAAATGAGGAACTTGAAACACATAATCTCATGATTTCCCCATTTGAAATTTTTTAAATTCTTAAGAAAAATGTATATATTCTAACATGGAATTTGGGGAAGGAAAGGGGGTTGATGAATGGGTTTTTTTTTTAATCTTTTTAAAATAGGTGCCTTCCATTAAATTTTCGGAAAGATGAATTAAAAGGAATTTATAAAGATGGAATGAAAATTGGAGGAAGCCTTGCTGATGTTGATCTAATGCAAGTAGATTCTTCAGTAAGTACAGTCTGAAATGTTATTTTTTGCTTCAGTTCAAAGTTAAAAAAGAAATCAATTGTTTTATCAGAAATTTTAATCTTTATAGATTCTTTTCTTTCTTCTTTTAATCTTTAGGCCACAACTAAGATCCTGTTACTCAGTTGACTGTGTGTGGCTTGGGTAGTTTGGGAATGGAGTAAGATTTTAATTTTGATTCCAAATTTAAGAATGTCAATGTTTCCCTTCCATTACCAGGTGCGGTTTGATAGTGTTGGTGGCTTGTCTAATCATATTGCAGCTCTAAAAGAGATGGTGGTGTTTCCACTACTTTATCCAGAAGTCTTTGAAAAATTCAAAATTCAACCTCCAAGGTAATTTAATTATACCTTTTATTTTAGCCAAAATCTGAGCTGTGCTATGTCCAGAAAGATAATGCTTCTCTGTTGAAAATTTTCAGGCCTACAGTAATTTGTTATACTTGCCCTGCAACATCCTGGGTGTCTCGAATATTTTACTTTCTTAATGTTTAACATGAAAAATGTTTCAAAATTGATTCTCCATTAAAAAAAATGGTTTTCCATGGCTTTTCATACATTTAGTAGAATTCCTCTCATACATACTCTTTACTTTTTTTCTTTCAGTTTTGTAATTTAGTTTTGAATTTATGTCAAAGTAATACATGTATGTAATTTTTAATATATTCTTTATTTTATAATGAAGTATAGTTGATTATATGTACATAATTTTAAAAGTTAAATAGTACTATAAGTTTTACAAAGAAAAAATGGTAGTAGTCCCTTCTGTTTTTTCTATTTTAGACATAATATATAGACTTCCTGTGAACAATGACTATTTGACTCTTACTTTCCCCACCCTCCACATATACACATTTTTCCCCCTTCCATATTTCCAGTAGTTTATTTATATATAGATAAACTTGATTTTTACTGTTTGCTTTATGACTATGTAAATATTTCTTGCAGTTTAGCCATGTATTATATAACTTCATTTCCTCTTTTGTATCTCTCCTCTCCCCACCATAAAACTCCTAGAGGAAAACATAGGCAGAACACTCTTTAACATAAATCATAGCAATATTTTTTTGGATCTGTTTCCTAAAACAAAGGAAATAAAAGCAAAATAAACAAATGAGACCTAGTTATATTAAAAGCTTTTGCACAGCAAAGGAAACCATTGACAAAACACAAAGACAACATATGGGAGAAAATATTTGCAAATGATATGACTGACTGATAAGGGGTAAATATCCAACATATATAAACAGCTCATATAACTCAACATTAAAAAACAAACAACCTGATTAAAAAATGGGCAAAAGAACTGAATAGATGTTTTTCCAAAGGGGACATGCAGATGGCCAACAGGCAGTTGAAAAGATGCTCAGCATCATTAATCATCAGGGAAATGCAAATCAAAACCACAATGAGATATCACCTCACACCTGTCAGAATGGCTGTTATCAAAAAGAACACAAATACAGCTTCCCTGGTGGCACAGTGGTTAAGAATTCACCTGCCAATGCAGGAGACATGGGTTCGAGCCCTGGTCCGGGAAGATTCCACATGCCATGGAGCAACTAAGCCCGTGCACCACAACTACTGACCCTGCGCTCTAGAGCCCACAAGCCACAACTACCGAAGCCCATGCACCTAGAGCCTATACTCCGCAACAAGAGAAGCCACCGCAATGAGAAGCCCATGCAGCGCAATGAAGAGTAGCCCCCGCTCGCCGCAACTAGAGAAAGCCTGCATGCAGCGACAAAGACCCAACACAGCCATAAATAAATAAATAATTTTATTTATTTAAAAAAGAACACAAATAACAAATGTGGGGAAAATGTGTAGAAAAGGGAACCCTCATACGTTGTTGGTGGGAGTGTAAATTGGTGCACTACTGTGGAAAACAGTATGGAGGTTTCTCAAAAAACTAAAGATAGAACTACCACCATATGCCCCAGTAATTCCACTCCTGGGTATATATCCGAAAAAAACAAAAACACTAATTCAAAAAGACACATGCAACCCAATGTTCATAGCAGCATTATTTACAGTTGCCAAGTTACGGAAGCAACCTAAGTGTCCATCAGCAGATGAATGGATAAAGAAGATGTGGTATGTATATACTCAATGGAATACTACTCAGCCATAGAAAAAGAATGAAATTTTGCCATTTGCAGCAACACTGATGGACTCGGAGGGCATTATGCTGAGTGAAATAAGTCAGAGGAAGGCAGATACTGTATGATATCACTTATATGTGGAATACGAAAGTACAATAAACTAGTGAATATAAGAAAAAAGAAGCAGACTCACAGATATGGAGGACAAACTAATGCTTACCAGTGGGGAGAGGGAACTGGGGAGGGGCAATATAGGGGTAGGGGATTAAGAGGTACAAACTATTAGGTATAAACTAAGCTACAAGGATATATTGTACAACATAGGGAATAGAGCACATATTTTCTAATTACTGTAAATGGAATATAACCTTTAAAAATTGTGAATTACTATATTGTATGCCTGTAACTTAGTTAATATTTTATATCCACTATACTTGAATTTTAAAAATTAAAGTAAAAAAATTCAACAACAGATTCCTTCAATTTTTTCTCTTCATTTCCCCTTCCTTACATTTCCCCTTTCTTACATTTCTGCTCATAAAAAAATCAATATATGACTATGTTAAACTATTTTCATATGGTATGTTCTCTTTCCATTTTAATGGCTGAATAATATTCCATTTTGTGGATGTATCACATTTTATTTAATTGATTCTGCTATTTCTGGCTATTTTGTTTTCTCCTGTTTTCATTATCACAGATGTCAATATCATGAGCATCTCATTGCTTCCTCTTTATGGGAATCATTAAGTTTTTTCTTTAAGATACCATCTCACAAATAAGATTACTGTGAGATATATTTTAAAAATATATATATATATATATATACATATTATATATTTTTTTTTTTTTTGCGGTGTGCGGGCCTCTCACCACTGTGGCCTCTCCCGCTGCAGAGCAGAGGCTCCGGACGTGCAGGCTCAGCGGCCATGGCTCACAGGCCCAGCTGCCCCGCGGCATGTGGGATCCTCCCGGACCGGGGCACGAACCCACGTCCCCTGCATAGGCAGGCGGACTCTCAACCACTGCGCCACCAGGGAAGCCCAAAAATAGATATATTTTTAAAAATCTGTTTCTGTCTTGACTTTTGTACATTGAAATCACTGGTTTATTTCACTTGTCTGATTGTTTTCTTAACAATTGCTTTGTTTTTTTACCATCTGCATTTGATTATGTTCGTTTCTTATTATTTTTTATTTCTTTTGGCTGCAATGCATGGCTTGTGGGATACTAGTTCCCTGACCAGGGATTGAACCCGTGCCCTGGCAGTGCAAGCACCAAGTCCTAAACACTGGACTGCCAGGGAATTCCCTTATTTTTCTTTTATTTTTTTCTTGACTTTGAATAGATTTTATCCATCACTTGTGATTTTTTTTTTTTTTTTGCCATTCTTATTTTGTCATTTCTGTTTTTCTGGGATCTTCCTTAACTTTTCTTTTCAAGAGCAGTTATTTGATGATCATTTCTAGTAAGATTATGAATATAACCCATTTTCTCAGAATTCTGTCCTGAGAACATGATAAACTTTGGAAATATGTGAAAAAGCTGTACATTACCCTATGACAGTGCAGTGATGTCACCAAAAATTATCTTGAATTCTTTGTGTTGTCCTAGTCCCTGTCACCCAGCCACTACTTCAAGTTCTCTCTTCTTTTATCTTATTTTCTCTTATGTCCATTCCCACTATTTTCTTGCAAAACTTTTGCTGTTATGTTACTGGTGCTCAGACCAAAGATTATACGTGAAATCTGCTATTCTTTCCCCTGATATGTTATAAAATTAAACAGTCAGGTCTTTTCAATCATAACTTTTATGCAAGGTAAGATAATATGATGAGCATGATGAATGAATGAAAGAAAATATGTTTCACATAAATGGTTTTATTAGTTTCAATATTAATTTTATAGTATGAATATTAATTCCTAGGTTTTAAGTTGTGCTTTGTGGATTGAAATGATATTTCACTTGTCTTAATTACATTCTTATTCATTAAATGTATTCATGAAATTGGTTTCTAAGTTTTTGTTTGGTCTGTTTTTCAGTGTAGTACTAAAATAATACTTATTCTTTTACAGGGGTTGTTTGTTTTATGGTCCACCTGGAACTGGAAAAACTCTGGTTGCTAGAGCACTTGCCAATGAATGCAGTCAAGGGGATAAAAGAGTAGCATTTTTCATGAGGAAAGGTGCTGATGGTCTGAGTAAGTGGGTAGGAGAATCTGAAAGACAGCTGCGATTGCTATTTGATCAGGTATGATATTCAAATTTACCTATATAGATCTGTAATCAGTGTAGATTAAGTATAAGGATTGGATAAACCTTGCATTTAATCACTTTTCATAGAAATAAACTCATAATAATTATACCACATATATACTCTTCCTAGATTATTTTCCTTTGTCATGTCATGATTACACCGACGTATGATGAACAGTTTTATAGTAAAAGGAGGAAGGAATAATTGGGTCTAAGTTCTCTGGAGTCTTAGGTCTCATATCTAAAGACTAGAGACAGAGTGGTAGTCTCACACTTAAAAGAGACGACAGTAGTGAGTTATGTTTCAGTATACGAGCTGAAGATTAGCTCTGCCCTAGAGTGGCTTTCAGTTTCATATCCCAATTGTATTGACAGTAAGTTGTGAGATAATAGCATTCTTAGTTACTGAGACATATTGTTGCAAATGCTTTTACATCTCTTTGTAGAATTCACTGAGGTTTTTTTGTTTTAACTTTACTGAAATAGATTTTAAACTATGGCATCTTATTAAATGTTTTTTTCCTCCTGACATGGAGGAAAGCTATGTCACTGTCTTCTATTCTTTGTCTTGTTTCGACAGTTGGTCTTCAGTAGATATTTTTTGTGTCCCAATAATTGTAGCTGTATGAAATCTGAGGGATATAACCAGTGGAGTATATTGAATGTTTCCAGTTGAAAATGCAAATAAACTTAAATTGTATGCTGTTATAATTTATTATGTCTGAATCCTTAAAACATAGTTCTTGAGTTTATATTTTTAAAAACTTCTTATAAGCAAATAGGAATGAAAATGGATTAAAATGCTTTATATTAAGTCTATGTATTTGAAGTTTTTCATGATAACATGCAATCACTGGACTTTGCTTCCTAGGCCTATCAGATGCGCCCATCATTATTTTCTTTGATGAAATCGATGGTCTGGCTCCAGTACGATCAAGCAGGCAAGATCAAATTCACAGGTAAAACTTGCTTGATGGTACTTCTGCCTTTCTTCCTATATTCTGAGCAGTATTGATATTGCATGAGGGATAGAATGTTAGATGGTGAAAGAAAGTTTATAAACCAGTGTTGTTTGGTAGTAGAAACCAATGTGTAGTACAGAAGAAAAAGAAAAAGTGAACCTGTTCTAAAGGGTAAGGTGTTCTCAAGCACAGTATTGGTTATAGATTTAACTTGTGATTACAGACTTAAATGCCCATTGGCCAGTGAGGTAAGGCAAATAAAATGAGTGAGGCAGGCCAGTGAGTAAGGGTGGGTCTGGGAAATGTGGCTGAGTGTCCAATCATGAAGAGCGTGGCCAATTGTTTTAGCTCCAGCTATTACTGAAGTGCAAAAGCTGACTCAGACTTGAAAAATAAATTTTCTTTCCTAAATTTTATATTCAGATTTTTGCGTTAAATATCTTTTAGATGTTGCCAACTAATTCAGATGCTTTTTTTTTTTTCCCCCTAGTACTAGCCCAACTTCCTGATTTTCAGAATGGGAAAGTTGCATCTCCCCTGTGATAATTGCTTACCCAAGGGAGCAGTTTTCACTAGTACCACTGACTCAACCTGAATCTAAATTCATTTTAGTCCTAGTTCATCTTCAGTTTTTCACAGCTTCTTTTTAAATGTAATTATTTAATTAATTTGGGATACCCAAAAGCAAATGTTTGCATGCTTTCATTATGCCAGTATTGTTTTTCATTGTAGATAATATAAAAGAGAAACGAGACATAAAATTATGAGTGATAGGTAGGTTTTGGCTTTTCTAACACCTAACAACATTTACTATATTCTGGTCCTCTTCTTTGACTTGATACTATAAAATTTTATTTGTTCTGAGTAAATTAAAATATTTACTCCTATATGGTAAAAATAGTTGTGTGTGCACATACCCTACCAATAATCATACACACTTTTTATATATATGACACATTTCATTATCAGCCATACTGTATTCATTGTGTTGATAGGGAAAAATATATTTAACAATACGGACCATCACTTTGCAATCAAGTAATTGAGTACTTACTGTATTTTGGAACAGTCTAAAAGGGATTGGAGAAATTTTAACAGGAAATATGAATAATTTTAGCAAACACTTATCATTTCAAATATATATTTTTTAAGAGAACTTAGGTTTTTGTTTTTTCCAAAGACTTAAAAAATCTGAGAGAAAAGCATTTTTGTTAAATTAAGCTTATTTATTTATTTATTTACTTTAAGGGAGTAAATCTTTTTCTTTTTTTTTACAAATTTATTTATTTATATTTTTTATTTTTGGCTGTGTGGTTATTTGTTGCTGCGCGGGGGCTTTCTCTAGTTGTGGCGCGCAGGGGCTGCTCTTCATTGTGTTGCGTGGGCTTCTCATTGCAGCGGCTTCTCTTGTTGAGGAGCACGGGCTCTAGGTGCGCGGGCTTCAGTAGTTGTGGCTCACAGGCTTAGTTGCTCCGCGGCATGTGGGATCTTCCTGGACCAGGGCTCGAACCTATGTCCCCTGCACTGGCAGGGTGGACCCACTGCGCCACTAGGGAAGTCCAATTCAGCTTTTTTAGAGTTAGCACATTGAACATGATTAAACTATCCTCTTTACTATTGTTGGTATAATTTTAGGTAATGCAAATAAGTAAGTATGTGAATGCATTAGAAAATAAGATTTTTAGCCTAAGAAAGAGGATACAAATATAAAGTAATTAAATAAAACCCTCAAATCGGGCTTCCCTGGTGGCGCAGTGGTTGAGAGTTCGCCTGCCGATGCAGGGGACACGGGTGCATGCCCTGGTCTGGGAGGATCCCGCATGCCGCGGAGCGGCTGGGCCCATGAGCCATGGCCTCTGGGCCTGCGCGTCCGGAGCCTGTGCTCCGCAACGGGAGAGGCCACAGCAGTGAGAGGCCCACATACCGCAAAAAAAAAAAAAAAAAAAAAAAAACCTCAAATCTTTACTTGAATTAGAAATACCAGTATGAACTTACGATGAATTTTATTTTTAAAGAAAAAAATGATTCCTATCTCTGGACACTAAAAAGGCCTAGAAACAATCACAGTCCAGCGGCAATTCATACCCTTAGTAATCAGAGTGTGATCTCTAAATACTAGGATTCTTTAGTGGAGGAGGTGTTAGGCAGAACTGAGATGGGAAATAGCAAGACAAGCCTGGAACATATTGTAATTCCTGGAAGTGAAGAAGCAATCAAAGACTACTGGGGTCACATCAGAGTGACATAGCCAGTTTGAAGAGGTTTCCATTGGCCAAAGACGGGACAGTTTGAGACCCAGTATACTGAGTCTCTTAAATATGTATACACATTTTTAAGAGACTCAGTATATTGAAGTGTATCAAGTACACAGAAATCATCAGTTTTTAATGATCTGTTTAAAAAAAGAACTTAATTGGTCACTCCAAAGGTTGCTAAGACAGTGACTCATTACTCTGAAAATTGATGAAGAGAATGAAGCAAGCATTTCTTTTTCCTGTCCTGTAACCATGATTCAGAGTAATTTAATAATAATGATAAAGAGAACTTTGTTCTCTGTAGAAAAATCACATTTAATAAATGCAAAGGAAATTATTGAATTAGAAAAATAACCATTTTGCAACCCCTTATGAAATAGTGGATCAAGAACTATGGTTTTCAACTGGGAGTGATTTTGCCCCCCAGGGGACACGTCTGGATATATTTTTGATTGTCAAAACTGGGAGGGGGAGTGCTCTACTGGCTTCAAGTGGGTGAAAACCATGGATGCTGTTAAATATCCTACAGTGGACAGGACAGCTCTCCACAACAAAGAATTATCTGGCCCAAAATGTCAATGGTGCCAAGATTGAGAAACCTTGATCTAAGCAATAGTTATTGGTGGCTGCTATGAAAGCAGATAAGTTGAAAAGGTTAATAGTAAAGTTTATGATGAGTGGAGTAACCTGATAACACCTCAACTAAACCCAACCTACCGATCTTAAAAATGAAAATATGGTATCACTTGCCTCCTGATGTATACAGTAGGAAGTACATGGTATCTTCCTGTGAAATATACTATCCCAAATAGTTTAATCTATATTTATTAAGCTTGTAGATGTAACTACCAGTTTACAGGAAATATGAAAGCTAAAGGACAAGTTAAATGAGCCTATCAGGAAGCAATCAGCTCAATCCAGATGTGGGAGGGAAATTCTACAAAACAAATGAACCAGTTTCTTCAAAAAATAAATGGCATGGAGGAAGAAAAAATAAGTGAGGGAAGGGTGATGGGCAACTGTTATGGATCTGAGGGTTGTTTGACCAAGTGCAATGTGTGTAGATCTTGGCTTGAACAAACCAAATGTAAAAAGATATTTTGAGACGATCAGGGAAATTGGAATTAGTGTCATTTACATTGATGTCATAGTATTGTGGGATTTTTTAAAAGTCCTTATCCTCAGAAATACATATGTGAAGCACTTAACATGAAATATTTATGGGTTAAATGACCTGAGATTTTTTTGTTTGGTTGGTTTTTTTAAAAGCTATTGGGTGAAGACAAAAAAGGAATACTGATAATTGTTGAAACTGAGTGATGAAGATGTGGAGACTGTTTTACTATTCTCTCTCCATAATGAAAAGTTTAAAATGTAATTAAAACTCTTTTTAAAAAAAATAAATTTATTTATTTTATTTATTTATTTTTGGCTGTGTTGGGTCTTCATTGCTGCGCATGGGCTTTCTCTAGTTGCGGCGAGTGGGGGCTGCTCTTTGTTGCGGTGCGCGGGCTTCTCATTGCAGTGGCTTCTCTTGTGGAGCATGGGCTCTAGGCACACAGGCTTCAGTAGCTGTGGCATGTGGGCTCAGTAGTTGTGGCTCATGGGCTGTAGAGCGCAGGCTCAGTAGCTGTGGCGCACGGGCTTAGTTGCTCCGCAGCATGTGGGATCTTCCCGGACCAGGGATTGAACCTGTGTCCCCTGCATTGGCAGGGGGGTTCTTAACCACTGTGCCAGCAGGGAAGTTCAAATCCTATGTTTTTATGCTTTAGGTATATTCTGTTTTATTTTGGGGTCCTTTGATAATGTGTACACAATGAACCATTTTATTATTTTTACTTTCTGTTTGTCTGCCTAGTACTTGTATTTTTTTGATGTTGTATCCCTGTTTGAGAACTCTAAAGTTCCTATGTGAAATTATGCTTTATGAAATGGCTTCCAGGAACCATTTGTAGCATTCTGAAAGCTGTGTTTTCCATTGACTTTAAATGTCTATGTGCCATGTAGTATGTTATTTTACAGATATTCTTTTTAAAAAGCTTATTGAAAGTAGTGGAATGCTCTGAGAAAATTCAGTCACACATTTAATGTATTCAATCTTAGCAAAAAAAAAAGAAATGATGTGTTCAGCTTCCACACAATTAATCTCTTCTCTCTTATTTTTAAATTTAGTTCAATTGTTTCCACCCTGCTAGCTCTTATGGATGGATTGGACAGCAGAGGAGAAATTGTCATCATTGGTGCTACCAACAGACTGGATTCTATCGATCCTGCTTTACGAAGGCCTGGTCGTTTTGACAGAGAATTCCTTTTTAGCCTACCTGATAAAGATGTAAGAATTTAACATCACTCAAATTTTGACAAAATTGATTGCCTTTATCATGAACAAGTCTTGGTATAGCGAAAAATTGAAGATTGAGTTTTGTATGTTCTGAAGCGAAGTTGTATGATTAACATTCAAACATGTATGTATGTATTTTTAGGGAGGCATTATTTTATTTAAAGAAAATAACTTGGTAAATTTTTATTCTTTTTTTTTGGTTCCCGCGGCTTGTGGGATCCTAGTTCCCCGACCAGGGATGAACCCAGGCCACAGCAGTGAGAGTGCCAAGTCCTAACCACTGGACAGCCAGGGAACTCCCCACCCCACCCCCCTCCTTTTTTTTTTTGTAATAAAATAGTGCCTCCCTAGAAATACTCTTAAAATTCTTTCAATTTGAGCACAACCTTTGCATGTTAATTATACAGCTTTATTTTGATTCAGAACACGTGGCCTAACAGTCAGTCCTTAGCCAATTCATTAGCCTTGGCTTTTTTCACGGATACAACCATATAATCCTATGCAGTTATTTTAAAGCTGCCTAATATTTTGAGAACCAAGTTAGAAAATATGGGTAGAGCTATCAGTGCTCTTAAAAACAGTTCTTAATATGTACCAGAATAAACAATAGTCCAGCAGTTTCTTAATATCTCTCATTCACATTTATGATGACTAGAACTTGAGCTATAAATGTAGATCTGTTTAACATAAAATCCTCAAGCTCTTACAAATACATCTTTTTTTTTCATTTTTACTGTTTCATATTTCTGTTTATATTAGGTATTAAAATCTTTAAAATTTTAGATAAATTATTCTAAATTGAAATTAATCTGAATAGCACTTTATTATTATAGAAAAATTTAACTGTTTTTATTTGTAGGCTCGAAAAGAAATTCTAAAGATTCACACAAGGGATTGGAATCCTAAACCACTGGACATATTTCTAGAAGAACTAGCAGAAAGCTGTGTTGGTAAACATTGCTTTAAGCATTAAAAGAAATATTACATGCATTTCAAAGATGGAATAAGTTGTAGTTTTGCCAAGGTTATGTTTAAAGAAATGCAAATTATATTTGTTTCTTATTTATAGTTGCTGGCATGTTTTTTTTTTTTTTGGCCGCGTTGGGTCTTCATTGCTGTGCGGGGTCTTTCTCTAGCTGCAATGAGCCGGGGCTACGCTTTGTTGCGGTGCACGGACTTCTCATTGCGGTGGCTTCTCTTGTTGTGGAGCACGGGCTCTAGGCGTACGGGCTCAATAGTTGCGGCATGCGAGTGTGCAGGCTTTTAGTAGTAGTGGTGCATGGGCTCAGTAGTTGTGGCTCACAGGCTCTAGAGCACAGGATCAGTAGTTGTGGCGCACAGGCGTGGTTGCTCCGCGGCATGTGGGATCTTCCTGGACTGGGGCTCGAGCCCGTGTCCCCTGCATTGGCAGGCGGATTCTTAACCACTGCACCACCAGGGAAGTCCTGTTTTCTTCGTATAAAGTCCTAGATATTATATAGAGGTAATTGATATTTTGACTGTCAGGGAATATCAGAATGAAGTTAGATCTTTTACTAACTGTTCACATTTTTGTAATTATCCTATTAAGCATTCTACATGTATTATTTCAGGTAATTCTTACATCAGTCCTGCGAAGTAGGTAGCTTTATCCCCATTTTACAGATGTAGAAATGGCTGAGAGAGCATAAATGAATAAAGAGAGCATAAATCTCTAAAGATCACACGTCTAGTAAATGACAAACTGGAATTTGAACCTGATTGATTTCAAAAGTCGTGCTCTTGACCCTTGTGCTCTACTTCATGCCTGCATATTTCACTCTCAAAAGTTGATTGATTTGTTAAGGGTTATTATCAACCATGTAAGTTCACTGGGGGAATGAGAGACATTTTAGCCTTATTACTCCTAAATATTTTGCTACTATATTGCTAGGCTGATTTTTAATTTTCTTTTAACCATGGTCAAGCTAATAGGGCGGTGGTTTACTTAAAAAAATTTTTTTTGGTTGCCTTGGATAGGATACTGTGGTGCAGATATTAAGTCAATATGTTCTGAGGCTGCTTTGTGTGCTCTGCGTCGACGCTACCCGCAGATCTATACCACCAGTGAGAAACTACAGTTGGATCTCTCTTCAATTAATATCTCAGCTAAAGACTTCGAGTTAGCTATGCAAAAGATGATACCAGCCTCCCAAAGAGCTGTGACATCACCTGGGCAGGCACTGTCCGCCATTGTGAAACCCCTCCTGCAAAGTACAGTTGACAAGATCTTAGAAGCTCTGCAGAGGGTATTTCCACATGTGGAAATCGGAACTAAAAAGGCATTAGACTCAGGTATGAAACTTGATTGACCATTTAGTTTTCATAATCTGTGAAACTAAATGTTTTGTACATCCCTGTACAGTAATGTTTCTTTATAAAAGAGCCTCTTGAAAGGAATTTGGCCATGCTTTGCCTAGATATTTGAAAGAAATTTACTTCACAGATTGCCCTAGACTTAATCTAAGTTTGGAATGCATTATTTTAATTTACTTGTTATTTATATCTACACAAACATTTTTGATTCTTATAAAAATGTCATTGAAGTTCCTTGGTTTGCTAACTGAGGCATTACATGAAGATTTACTTTGTAATTCAGAAAAGTTACTAATGCACACTTTTTTTGTTTACTTTATAGATGTTTCTTGTCCTCTTTTAGAAAGTGACTTGGCATACAGTGATGACGATGTTCCTTCAGTATATGAAAATGGACTTCCTCAAAAATCCTTTAATAAGAGAAAAGAAAATGTTAATTTTCTTCATTTGAATAGGTACACTTCCCTTGAAAATTAATATATTTTTTTTCTTGTGTAAATTCCCTAAAACTAAATGAAATGACGTTTGAAAAGATAAAAGAGGCCAGCCAATTGACTTTTTTAAAAAGTTAAAATATTAGAAAATTTTTTGTTGTTACAGTTGTCATGATGGTAGAAACTATACTGTATGAAGTATTCCTAAAAATCTGTAGGGGTTGATTCTTTCCAAAAACCATATGAACCATGATGTTATGACTGGCCATAGTGTCAAAACTTTTGACTTCTAAAGTTCATAGTTGGTAATTGGGAGGGAAATTTAAACTTTTTTTCCCTAAATCATAGGTTATTACTCATTTCTTTCAGAAATGCTTGTGATCAACCTATGTCTTTTCGACCAAGAATATTGATAGTAGGAGAACCAGGATTTGGGCAAGGTTCTCATTTAGCACCAGCTGTCATTCATGCTTTGGAAAAATTTGCAGTGTACACATTAGACATTCCTGTTCTTTTTGGAGTCAGTGCTACATCTCCTGAAGAAACATGTGCCCAGGTAATTCATTGTTGCCCAGACACATAAGTTGTAAGTCAAAGTAGTCTTCCAAAGACAAAATCTAGAATTGCCTCGTTCTTTTTGTACTGTGTTTTTTGTCTTTCTGATTTCTAACTTCAGGTTTTCAAAATAGAACTATGCATAAGTGCTTAGTTACTGAAGAGTGTGAGTTTAAATCCCTTTTCCACCACTTACTTGCTATGTGACTTAGAAAAGTTATTAGATCTCTCTGCCCCATTTTCCCCATTTGCAAAATGGAGATAATAATAGTCCTTACCTTGTATGGCTGTTGTGAGAAATGAGTAAAATACTTAAAACAGTGACGGCTATGCAAAATAAAATTTTAATTTTCTTCATTAGAATAGGTACATTTCCCTTGAAAATTAGTATATATATATATTTTGTGTGTGTGTAAATTCCCTAAAACTAAATGAAATGATGTTTGAAAAGATAAAAGATGCCAGCTAATTGATTTTTTTTTTAAGTTAAAATATTAGAAAATTTTTTGTTGTTACAGTTGTCATGATGGTAGAAACTATACTGTATGAAGTATTCCTAAAAATCTGTAGGGGGTGATTCTTTCCAAAAACCATATGAACCTTGCTGCTTCTGTTTTTGCTATATTAAAATTTTTTTAATGTAAAAGTGTTTTATATTTGTATTTTTATTTTAACCTTGGTTGCCATAACAGAAAAGTCTTCTAGATTTCTTGAGCTGTTTTCTAATTGCTTGAAGCAATCATGTTTTTCTAAAAACGAGACTTTTTTTGTGTGTGTGGTACGCGGGCCTCTCACTGTTGTGGCCGGATTTTCCTGGTCCGGGGCACGAACCCGTGTCCCCTGCCTCAGCAGGCAGACTCTCAACCACTGCGCCACCAGGGAAGCCAAGCCCTAAAAATGAGAATTTTATAAAACATTTAAAAACAAGATTGTGGGATTGGGGAAGCATTTTTAAAACTTGAGGGTTTTATATGACAATTCCGGGAAATTAAACATTGTTCCAGATTAATAAAGCATATAACTAATGTGCTGACTCTCTAATTGAATGTAATTTTTTTCTCTCTCTACTAGATGATTCATGAAGCTAAGAAAACAGCACCAAGTATACTGTATATTCCTCATATTCACTTGTGGTGGGAAATAGTTGGACCAACACTTAAAGCCACATTTACCACATTATTACAGAATATTCCTTCTTTTGCTCCAGTTTTACTACTTGCAACTTCTGACAAACCCTATTCCACACTACCAGAAGAGGTAATTTGGGAGAAATTATTATATTTTAAAAAGAGATATACTTAAGTAATAAGAATTTATGGAAAAAATTCCAAGTGCTACAGAGGTGAATAAAATTATAAGGAAAAGTTTTCCTATTAAAGATACCATTGTTAGCTATTTGATACATGTGCTTGTTGGGCAGGATGGTATATGTATATGTGTATGTATATTGTAAGACCATATTGTAAATTTTTTTTCTCTAAATGGAATATGATGCATACTATTCTGTAACTTACTTTATATATCTTATGTGTTTTTTAATACATAAGTCTTATTTCTTTCAAGAGCAGCATAGCCTTTTCTGTTTTCTTGATATACCATAATTTATTTATCCAAATCCTTATTAATAGGATTTTAGTTATTTTCCAGTTTTTTTCCTGTTGAACTGCTACAGTGAGCATTCTTGGGTTTTAAATTATATGAGCATTACTATGTGGATTTTTTTTAACATGCATTCCTAAAAGTGGAATAACTATAGCTTAGCCAAAGAGTATGCACATTTGACATTTTTGATAGTACCAAATTACTGTCCTTCAAATTTGTGCCAATTTAGACAACTACCAGTGACAAAGTTCATTCTGCTTCTGCCTGTAATACTCTTCTCCTAGATACATAGAAAATAAAGATGTGATCCTTTATTTTTCTCAGATGTCTGCCTAGATATCACCTCAGAGGTCTTCCTGTTCAGTTTCTCAATTACAGCAGTAACACCTCTGCCTATCACTCTCTTCTCCCTTACTCTGCTTTGTTTTTATCACTACTTGACATTAAATATTAATTCGTTTGACTCTATCTCTACTAGCAGAATGTAAAATACGTGAAATCAGGGACATTTTCCACCTCTCCGTCCCCAGAATACATAATAAGCATGTTGTAGTCTTGTGTGTGTGTTTTTAGAACATTAGTAGGATGATAATTCAAATATTTTATTTTAAATATATTTACTGAGCACTTATTCTGTGACAGACATGGTTATAGGCATTGGGAATATAGCATTGAACAATATAGAGAAAAATCTGTATCCTCCTAGGGCTTACATTTTAGTTGAGGGAGAGACAAACAAAAATAAAATATAATACCAACCTACCAGTATGGAGAAAAATTTAGCTAAGCAATGCCAAAAGAGTGTGGTAGGGCCACAGTGTTAAATCCACTAGGTTAGCCTCACCAAGAAGATGACATTTGAGCAAATACCTGGAGAAGGTAAGGTAGTGACCCATTTGAGTATCTGAGGGACAGAGGTTCCTGGCAGAGAAAAAGCAAGTGCGAAAGCCCTGAAGGAAGAGTGTGGTGTGTTGGAAAAATCGCAGAAAGTCTAGAGTGGCTAGAACAGAGTGAATAAAGGACAGAGTAGAAGGAAATGATGTCAGGGAGTTATCAAAGGACCAGATTGTGTCCCTGATGGCAGTTTTGTAGTTGTTAATTCTTCAACTAAAACTTAAATAAACTGGGAAATGAACATTAAGTATATATTAATTACAGATTCTTAGGGTGGGAAGAGTCCTTAAAGTTTTCTACTTTAGTCATCTAGTTCTGGACTCTAAGTCTTTCTTTTGTATAGAACACCTTCACAGTTCATTTTGTTAGTTCTGACTCCTTAGAAAAATCAACTTATTTTGAGAGGCTTCCATTTCTTAATGTCCATTTGTTTCCCACATAAAATAGAGAGCCCGTCTATTCTGTCTTCATCATGACAAGCTCTTTGTATGTTTGAATATGGTTTTGTGTTCACTTCTATCTCCTCGCTCTGACCCAGTCTTCTTCACACTAAAAATTTCTTCTTCTATGATAAGGTATATTCCTTAGGAATATTAAATACAATAAAAGTTTATTTCTTGCTCACTTAACAATACCAGGCAGATGACTAGATTGGCGGGTCCACCCTCCACCATGTAGTCATACCAGACACTCAGGCTGAGAGAGCTTTCTCATTTTCATCATGTGACTTTCCAGGTTACTTTCATTCCACCCAGCTGAAAGGATTGGCCTTCTTGTGCCTGGTCTGAAAGTGATACATATCATTTCCTTTCACATTCCATTGGCTAAAACTCACATAGCCATACCTAACTGCAAGGGAGACCAGGAAATATGATATAGCAGTGTGCCCAAAAGGAAGAGAACATGGAGTGTGATAATAGCAGGCTCTGCTACACGTCACACATATTTTTAGTTTCCTCAAAATTCTAGTCACTCTCTTGAATGTCTTTCTCTTTATAGTCCTTTTGAAAGGCTGTACTCAGAATGAATTAAGTACTCTAGCAATGTTCTGATTAACAGAGTAAAGAATTGCTATTTAGTAGCCCCATTAACCATTGATTTATTGTACTCACTGTCAATTAAAACTTTGTTAATTATTTCAAAGTTTAAAACAAAGATAAGTTTATACTCTTGGTAATAAGTAAGGCAAACTAGCTGAACTTTATAAAGACGTAGGGAGGTTGAAAAGCTGTCATCAGTTTAACTTTATCAAGAATGTGTGAATTTTGGGGCTTCCCTGGTGGCGCAGTGGTTGAGAGTCCGCCTGCCGGTGCAGGGGACACGGGTTCGTACCCCAGTCCGGGAAGATCCCACATGCCGTGGAGCAGCTGAGCCCGTGAGCCACGGCCGCTGAGCCTGCGTGTCCGGAGCCTGTGCTCCGCAACGGGAGAGACCACAACAGTGAGAGGCCCGCGTACAGCAAAAAAAAAAGAAAAAAAAAAGAATGTGGGAATTTTGTACTCAAAAAAAAATTTTTTTAAAGATAGCTTCTTTGTTTTCTTATGGTAATATTTCCTAAGCATATCACTGTAAACTGAGTAAAGTATCCCAGTATCACACTGTACTGTAGGGTGGAATGGGCACTGGACCAGGAATTGCTCATTTTATAAAATGAATAGTCTATGTGGATGCAAATAATCCAGTCCGCTTTGAGCCTTATATAGTCTATGTAGTCCTTAGTGATCCAGTGATATTGTCTATATAGCATTGGGCTATAATATGTGAGAAGTACTGTGTATACCATCATGAGCTACATTAAAGTTTGTCTATCTCAAAACTGCAGTCAGAGTATCTATATGTATGAGTACTAGTGGACCCTAACAACACAGCAGTATGGAAAAATGAGAAAGAAAGTCATCAGTGGATTAGAAACTTTGATGAATCGTGAAAGAAAAGCAGTGGGGATTAGATTGATACAGGTAACCACATTTTAAAGCATGTGCATGGGGCTTCCCTGGTGGCGCAGTGGTTGAGAGTCCGCCTGCCAATGCAGGGGACACGGGTTCGTGCCCCGGTCCGGGAAGATCCCGTGAGCCATGGCCGCTGAGCCTGCGCGTCCAGAGCCTGTGCTCCACAACGGGAGAGGCCACAACGGTGAGAGGCCCGCGTACCGCAAAAAAAAAAAAAAAAAAAGCATGTGCATGAAAGGACTGCTTTGAAAGATGGGAGTGGTTTCTAGCTCTGGTTCGGTGCTAGGAGGGAATTGAAAGAGCCTTTGGACAACTTTGGATTTTTTGGCTTTCTTCACTTCTGGCCATGCCAGACAGCAGTCAGCTGAGTTGTTTGTCCTCAGCTAGAGCAGTGAAGGTGGGCCCAAGGACTAGTGTGGCAGAGCAGTGACTTATGTATAGGTACTGAATGGGAGAAGTAGGGAGACCCTGTGCCCAGAAGACAAATTACAGGCACATTCTGTGTCTAACATAGGCAAGCTTCTTTCATAATCACTGGAAGTAGAAGCTAGAATAAACAGAAAAGGCATCTGTGGACAGTTGAAGATTTCAAAGGCAAAGATAAATTTATAAGTAAGCTTTTGAGGAAGGACAGCTCCATGGAAAATCATATCCATGCATCAGCAACAGATTGTTGTGGAAAAGAACCAACTGAAGACATTATACATGAAATAACTCCCCCCAAATAAAAAAACCCCGCAGGGCTAAAAAGAAATAAACACAGATAAGAGTGAATTAGCAAGATGGAAGACCATGAGATCAGAAATTCTTATAGTAAATAATAAAAACAAGACAAAGATTTGAAAAGTGAGGAAGAAGTTAAAGGAAACAGAGGACATAGATTCAGGTCTAACATCTGTTTAATGGGATTTATGGGAGGAGAAAAATGTACAAGAGAAAAATGGTCACATAATAGAACATTTCATAGAATTAAAGAATACCATAATGTTCAGTTTTAAAAGGTCCCCTGTTCTAACTGATGGGTATAAAAAGGCCCACATCTAGATAAAATTTCAGAACTCCAAAAGTATAGAGAAAAATCTAAAAATCTTCCAAGAGAATAAAACATTACTAGAAAGGACTGAAAATCAAATTGCTTCTATATTCTCACTGGTATAATACCAGCTACTAAGGAGGCAACTGAGCAATATTTTCAAAGTTAGAAGGAAAATAATTTTGCACCTGTAATTTTCTTCCCAGCAAAGTTAGCATTTGAGTGAAAGAACAAAATAAAGATATTTTTGAACATGCAGTGCCTAAGAAGCTATTACCCATAAACCCCTGACTGAAATAATTATTAAGGGATTATTTCTCCTCTTGGATTTTTTTTATTTTGCAGAAGTTGCATATAAGAAGCAGTGAGCAAAGAAAACAGTAAAACTCGTCACAAAACTGTGCTAGTAACATTTTTTTAAGGACTGTAAATCTAAGTTGATCTTGGTTCTGAACTCAAAACGGCAGGAAGGACATAGTGAAGGAGGATGAGGAAGTAAAAGCACATTCAGATTTGTATCTGATATGTAGATATTATTAACTTCACAGTTTGGTAGGAAAAGAAGCTTAGAGATATGTCTGTTAAAACTTGTAACAATAAAAGAATAGAAATACAGCATACAACTTCCAGGCCACCAGAAAGGGGGAAAAGGTACAAACTGCAATAGAAATATCAACAAAATAGATTCTAAAATTTAATGTAGAAGAAAAAACTGCTTGAGGGACTTCGCTGCTTGTCCAGTGGTTAAGACTCTGTGCTTCTACTGTACAGGGCACAGGTTCAATCCCTGGTTGGGGAACTAAGATCCTGCATGCCACGTGGCATGGCTAAAAAAAAGTTCTTGAATTTCCAAGAAAATTTTGAAGAAGCCCTCCAAATATGGTAAAGCATACCACAATGTTAGTGATTAAAACTGTGCATTTGGGCCAGAAATGGCAAATTAATGTAATACAGTTCATTAGTAGACTCTTGTATACATAGTAGTTTAGAGAATGGATTAGCAAAAGGAGAGACTTATTTCATAAATGATGTTGTGTATGTAGTCTTCGTAAGTTTGGAGCATGGAAGAACCTACAAAGCAGAAAATGCAAAAGCTGTGAATGTAAATTTCTCTGTATCATAGGTAGGCTGAACAAAGTACACAAACATCATACAAGGAATAAACATTATCATCCTCTAATAATTCTTGGAAAGATCTAGAGGTTTGTTTAGAAGCATCCTTTTGAGACCTGTTTTGCCTTTATTCTTTTTTTGGTGGTAAAATATACCTAATTTACCATTTTAACCATTTTTAATGTACAGTTCAGTGACATCAAGTACATCGCTTTAAGTTCGTTCATGATGTCGTGCAGCCATCACCACTATCCATTTCCAGAACTTTTTCATCAACTCAAACAGAAACTCTGTATCCATTAAACAATTATTCCCCATTCCTTCCTCTCCCAGCCCTTGGACACCACTAGTAACTTCCGGTCTCTTTGAATTTACCTATTCTAGGTATCCTCATATAAGTGGAACATAAAGTATCTGTCCTTTTGTGACTAGCTTATTTCACTTAGCATAATGTTTTCATTGTTCATCCATGTTGTAGCAGGTGTTCAAATTTCATTCCTTTTTAGGTTGAATAATATTTCATTGTAAGTACATACCACATTTTCTTTATCTCTTCATCTGGTGATGAACATTTGGATTGTCTCTACCTCCTGCCTACTGTAAATAATTCTGCTATGATTATTGGTATACAAGTATCTGTTGAGTCTTTTATTTTTTTTCTTGCAGTTTTTTTGAATATACTGGGTTACATGATAATTTTGTGTTTAACTTTTTGAGGAAACATCATACTGTTTTCTACAGTGGCCGCACCCTTTTACATTCCTACCAGCACAAGGGGTCTAACTTCTCCACATCCTTACCAATACTTATTATTTTCCAGCCTTTATTCTTACTGAAGAACCACTCATTCTCATATCTCACTTTGGGTTGTGAAGGTGAATTACTTGATCTCAACAAAACCATTAAGTAAAATATCACCATATCAGTTATTGTGTGAATTATAGTTTGGAGCCTTGAGTTCTAAAGAAGATCCCATGTTTTTAGTTCCTTATCTATTGCATACATGGTTTCTATAATACATAAGTTCAATATAAGTAAAAGGTTTAAGAAATTATTTCTTTATTACACAATTTAGATTGTCATTAAAAACATGTACAGTAACCTACTGTGGCATTGAATGATTGATACATAGTAATGTGTGTGTATACATACATATGTATATAAAATGCATCTGTTTTCTTTTTTAAGGTACAAGAATTATTTATCCATGATTATGGAGAAATTTTTAATGTCCAGTTGCCTAATAAAGAAGAACGGACACAATTTTTTGAAGATTTAATTCTAAAGCAAGCTGCTAAGCCTCCTATATCAAAAAAGAAAGCAGGTTAGTTCTTGTATCAAAGTTAATATGTAATAATTTTGAGAAAGTGGAAATGAAATATCAGTTAATGGCATTGCCATCTTCTAATATCAGAAGCTCAAAACCTCAGTTGAGGTTGATACCTCTTACCTCTTAAAATCCCTGTTTCCCATTAAAATAGACTAAAGTTCTTATTTATTTATTTGTTTGTTTGTTTATTTAGGCTACGTCGGGTCTTAGTTGCAGCATGCAGACTCTTAGTTGCTGTATGCATGCAGGATCTAGTTCCCAGAGATTGAATCGCAGCCCCCTGCATTGGGAGCTCAGAGTCTTAACCAGTGGGCCGCCAGGGAAGTCCCTAGACTAAAATTCCTGAAGCATACAAGGCCTTTCATAGTATAGCCCTAGTCTATGTGGAATTGGGGCTAGAATTCATAGCATAGCCCCAATCTGTCTTTCCAAGCACACCTTCGGCACTTTTCTCTCCCCCACCTTTTTCCTTCCAAAGCACTCTATCTTTAAACCATATACAGCATGTTGTGTCTTTTCATAATTTCATTCATACTTCTTTCTAGTATAACTTATTATTTCTTCCCTAACATCTAGACAAAATTAATTTATTACCTTTATGATGCACTGTACTTTCTTCATGCTACTACTGTGATACCACAGGGATGTTGTAATTATGTCTCTTACTCCCTTTATTGACTGCCTGCTTATTGGGGCAGCACCCTCATATTCCCTCCTTTATCCTTATTAGTGCATATCTGTTTAAACAAAATTAAATTTTTGTTATATTTGAAACATGCCACAATTTTTTTTGTTAGTTTAAAAATTAACTAGTAAAAATGACTTTTTAAAAAATTAGAATATTCTTGTCTTGGAAATATGCATTTTCAAAATTTTAATAGCCTCTTAAATGATCTTAAAATGGTAATGATTTAGGAATTAGCACTCCAAATTACAAGTTAGCGATTATTGCTGGGGGTGTTGTAGAGGTCGAGATTGTGGTAGCTGTTTAGTATTCCAAATCCTCTGATTCCTGGCAAATACGAGGAGGATAATCCCTGGGAGCTTGTCTACTTTGTGTACTGAATTGTTTATTACCCTTGATACGGTGGGAGAGTGGTAACTAAAATCTTCCATTCATATAAAGTTTTGCAGGCCTTGGAGGTACTCCCTGTAGCACCACCACCTGAACCAAAACCACTGACAGCAGAAGAAGTGAAACGACTAGAAGAACAAGAAGAAGATACATTTAGAGAACTAAGGATTTTTTTAAGAAATGTTACACATAGGCTTGCTATTGACAAGCGATTCAGAATATTTACTAAACCTGTTGACCCTGATGAGGTATTAATTTAATCTTTGGATCAAAATGCTTCAGAATTAGAGACTATTTGACTAGTTTATGTGGTTCCCTCTGTATACTGTGATCTTGTTTTCTGTATTTGGAAACATACCAAGTAGTATCCTAAGCACACAGAGGCTTCAAGAGCTACGTAAAGCATTTTCCTTTCCTGCAGAGCATAGACAATTAACTTTGCCCAACTCAAATGTTGTAGAAGTAATTTGAGAATGTCTTAATGCTACATATTACTGTGACCTACACAGTTAAGAATGAGGTCCTAAGTTGACATTGAAGGGTGGGTGGCATTTGGATGAGGAAAGAGGTTTAGAATGTTACTGGAGATATAGGTGCCCAAGAATAAGAATGAATACAAAACAAAACTCGCCTTAAATAGAGTCACAGTTTTGTATTAATATATTTTCATTATATCTTATGTATTTATTCTCTCTCCTTTATTTTGCCTGGTAGAAAAACTTGACTCAAATGTTTTACTGTTCAGAGTTAATTTAGTGATTTGGTCATTTGCTTGAATTTTAGGTTCCTGATTATGTCACTGTAATAAAGCAACCAATGGACCTTTCATCTGTAATCAGTAAAATTGATCTCCACAAGTATCTGACTGTGAAAGACTATTTGAGTGATATCGATCTAATCTGCAGTAATGCTTTAGAATACAATCCAGATAAAGATCCTGGAGGTGAGCATTACTGGTTTTGTTTTTCTTCCTCAGAGGGTGGAATGGGGGCTGCTAATGCTTAGTGGCGGGTGATTTCATACTAGGTGCTATATTATAAACATTTTATATTCACAGTGCCATTCAGTCCTCAACAACGATATCCTCATTTTACAGTTGAGAAAAATGGAAGTTTAGAGAGGTTAAAAAACTTACTCAAGGTCATACTATCAGGAAGTGGCAGAGGCAGAATTCAAATGCAGGTTTCTTTCACTCCAAAACAATTATATGATGTAGCCTCTAATGAAACACAAAATTGCATAACAACTTAGCTTGTTTCCTTTGTTTATCAGTGTTCTTTCTCAAAGTAGAAAAATTAAAGCTCTCTGTAATAAAATGTTTGAAAGGATTTTCTTAGTTAAGACTGTTATAAATTTTATTACAAAAGTAATATAGCATAATTCTTGCTAACAGTAATACTTAAAAAACTAAGTCACCCATTTCCTTTCTCCGAGGGTGGACACTGTTAAGTTTGGGGATATCTTTCCAGATCTTTTCTATGCGTAGAATGCATTCACGTTCTACCTCACGTACCCAGTCCATTAAATAAAATGTATAAAGTGAAGGATTTTTAAGTGATATATTTGTTCATATTTATAATGATATATTCAAATATCTATATGTTTGTTATAAACGTGTTCATTTCCAAAAAATATTCTCTCAGGTGCTTTTTCCTAGCTTCCTATTCTGGCTTTATGGATGCTGTGCCCTTAACTGTCTTAGTGGATAATTTTTTTTAATAGTTCTATTTCCTGCGTTGGCTCTCTCCTCCAGTACATTGGCATTCTGTTTTTAAATTTGTAGTCCTTATGAATTAGATTGATTTCCACCACTAAGCGTTTCCTCAACAATTTAAAAGTTCACTGTTCTTCCCTTGCCAGTCTTCTGCCCACACCTTCCCTAGACTTTATCCCATAGTTCAGAGTTCTGGAGGTAAGCAGTGGGAAACAGCCTACCATGTTGGGAATACCCCTTAACTGTAGAAAGAAGGAAGCATTTATCCTGGAGGAAGAGGGCTTTTTCTGTTTCATTGCAGTCATACTGCCGCTGCTTCCCTTTTCGTCCACTGTGACAACCTAAAATTACTTTAGAGCAGTGGTGTTCACACTTTAGCTACCATCAGCATCTCCTACGGGACATGTTAAGATGCAGTTGCTGGGCCTCACCTCCACAATTTCTGATTCTGTAGATGCAGGGCCTGAGAGTGATGTGCATTCTGACAGATTCCAAGGTTTTGCCGATGCTGCCACACTCCAGGAACCAATGAACGTCGCCTGGCCTTTCTTCAGGCCATGTTAGAAGCCCCCAGCAACATCCCTTCTGTTATTATAGCTGTTCCTGTCAACTATAAACTGAATATTGTGTGAATTTTGCAGCCTGCTGCCCTGTGAGGGGGACTGATCCAGCCGTTCAAGCAAATTTGCGTTCACTTATTATCTGCCTGTCGCCTCAAGGCATTTTCCAGTTTACAGTGCTTAGGTTCAGTTTTGGATGTTTTTCTAGTGTTTCCCATGTAGGGTTGCTGTTTCATTGTCTTTGTTTAGTTTCTCTGTCAATGTAATAACATCCTCTATATCTCTTCCAAAATTGTTTTACATCCCTGGTTCACTCATGACACTGATAGCCTTCCTTGCTGTTTTTGTGTCATTATGTTGTTTAGTTTTGCTACTGATTGATTCTTATATTTTCTCTGGTATTTCAAAGGGATCTGGATAGCACAGGGCAATGAAATTAGGTTGAGTCTGCCACGTTGAATCAGATGTCCAGAACATTAGATTAACATCAAAAACAGAAATAACACAATTCCAGTAACTTTTACTATTCATGGTAGAAGTAAAAAAGGAATTGTAACAGCTATAATCTTAGCCCAACATATGGTGTTAATTTTTGTTACATTAGCAGAAGGAAAACATTTTAAAATTCTTTATTCATTCCATAGATCGTCTTATTAGACATAGAGCCTGTGCTTTAAGAGATACTGCCTATGCAATAATTAAAGAAGAACTTGATGAAGACTTTGAGCGGCTTTGTGAAGAAATTCAGGAATCTAGGAAGAAGAGAGGTAGGAAAATGATTTGATATCAGAAAAAGATGCTTTAGATGTACTGAGTCCTTTTAATTAATTGTTCATGTAATTTTCAAATCTGGAAATTTGATTTGATATTCCACGTGTCTGTTTATAAGGTTGTAGCTCTTCCAAATATGCCCCATCTTACTACCATGTAATGCCAAAGCAAAATTCCACTCCTGCTGGTGAAAGAAGACCAGATCCAGAGAAAAATGAAAAGCTGAAGACCCCCAGTACTCCTGTGGCTTGCAGCACTCCTGGTAAGTGCACTTATGTAATTTTTACTTACGAAACTATAGCCTTTATTCTCCTCTAATGCTGTTTACTTTTTCCATCAGTTTCCTTTGTCTATATCGATGCAGCGAATTATGTTGATTTCATTAACAGTAAGGCAACTTTTCATTCTTGAAATAAATCCAGGCTTGCAATAAAGTACCACTTGCAATCCCAGTTTACCTGTCACCTCTCAGGTCACAATCTAATTGTGGTATGACTTGATTTGAAACTGACTTTTATTTCCTATAAATCCTAGTCTGTTTCCTGTTCCTCTTTATTCTTAGAGTATAATTCCATGGAGTACCAACCCAAATCCTGTGGGGTTCCTGAGGCCTCTCTTCTTTGGCAAGCTCTTAATTCCAGTTTTTGCCCTTTAAGCTCCATGAATTTCAGACTGTCCTCAGCTTCTTAGTCTCTCAGCTATTCATTTGTTTTCCCAGATTTTGGTGCCATAATTCCTCAGTGCTTTTAAACAGAATGTTCATAGAGGCAGTATTCAATGGGAGCAACCCAGTGCAGATCAACAGCAGAATATGGAAAAATACAGATTATTATACAAAAGTGAAAATTATTAAACTTCAAGTACATACAACAGTATGGATGAGTCTCCCAAACATAAGGTTGCAGTGTGGTTATACTGCATCTAGTCTAGGCAGAATGTTGAATCTCTGTATACTGTAGTTTCTTCATCTGTAAAATGATGTCGATAATGGTAGCAAACCTGATCAGGTTAAAGTGGAATGTCAGTGAGTTAGTACATATAAAGTCCTTAGAAGAGTTCCTACTATACGGTAAGCACTCAGGAAGTATAAGCTATTTTTAGTCTCACCCTTCCTTCAGTTCATTCCTTGTACTACTGCCAAAGCGACCTTTGTAATATATGCATCAGACAAGTCATGTCATTGCCCTCCTTAAAGTTATTCGATTTTTAAAAAAATTATTCAAGATAAAATCCAAATTCCTTAGAATGACAGGTCATTGACCACTTTCTGCCTTCTCACAGAACTCTCTACTTTTGTTTGTGTATTCCAACCATACAATACTATGGTGATATCTCAGATTCTCCCCTTAATATCGCAGGAGGTATTTTTTTCTCCCACTTACTTGGACTTTAAAAAATTGTTGAATGTTCTCTTACCCTTTTTCTTTAAATTATTTGAAGCTCCGTTGAAGAGAAAAATCCGCAGAAAGTCGAAGTGGTACTTAGGCACCATAACAAAACGAAGGAGGATTTCACGGGCAAAAGATGTTGGCCAAAATGTCGTAGATGACAAAATTGAGAATGATACAGAGGAAAATCAAGACACAAGCGTAGACCACAATGCGGCTGGAAACACAGGGGAGTCTTTAATGGAGGAAACTGAAAAGCAGCAAAATGCCTCTGAAAGCAAAATGGAATTGGGAGATAATTATTCAAGTACTTGTTTTGAAAATCAACTTGAAGAATCTGGAAAGACTATAGCATGTACAGAATTGAGGAAAGATAAGATCACTTGCAATGGAGATGCTTCTAGCTCTCAGATAGCAGATACTTCTGATGAAAATGAAGCAAAAGGTAAGTCTCAGTCAAGCAACTTAGTAATTTTAAAAGATGTTTCATTCAAAGTTCTTAAATAGTTAATTACCATCTCAGTTTACTCCTTTTTCCTTGTCTTTCAGAGTATAGGAGTTAATTAGGGAAAATAGCATTATCTTTAATAACTGTTGAGCTAGTAAAATCACTGTTGTTAAAAGCACACTACAGCATCAAACAGTAGTTTACTGCTTAGTAGCTTGTGACCTCGGTCAAGGTTCTTGACCCATCAGCGTCAGTTTTCTCATTTGCAAAATTGGGGTAGATAGTTGCTGGGTAATAAGATATTCTGAGGATTGAATAAAGTAATTCATCTAAAGCATGTAGCAAAGTGCTTGGCTATACAATTTTTAAAAGCTGGCAGGATACCCTCTCATTTTTAAGCAAGATAAGCAGTTTCTTATCCTGTGATTTCTTGCTGAGTGATGTAGAACAACTGTTACCCACCCCCATCATTCCTCTATTCCTACTGTAGGTTTAGCCCAAGGTTATTTATATTTATTCTAATGATCCTGCTCCCAAAGTCTTTCATGTAGAATTGTTTCCTGTCTGCACCTTTTTGGACCTTTGGCATTAGATTTGTTTGGTTTTTGGAAAAGCCAAACATTATTTAGTCTTACAAAGCAAAAAAAGGGTAACAGGGTCAAAAATTTATTTTGGTCAAAAACAAGTATTGACTGAGTTAATGAGACTGGTTTTCTTCAGTGGCTTATATGCTGTAGATAAATCTTTTCCAAGGACTCCCTTAAAATGAGTTCTCGTGTGTTTGAGTAATCTTAGAATGGTCTATTTTAAATGTTAATCCTCTGGCTGTATAATTTAATATGTTTTGTTTAGGTTCAAAGTTTATTTTTTCTTTTATCATTATCTTTTTTTAAAAGGACACTATTTAGTGAGACAGGTACCTGTTTCCATGTCAGGAGATTTGGGTTCTTGTCCTGGCTCTTAGAACAGTTAGGTATGTTGACCATAGAAAAGTCTTCACCTTTCTTTGGCCTCATTTTTCTCATCTCTCAGTGAATAGATTGTTCTAGATCAGGGATAGGCAAACTTTATCTGTAAAGGCCCAGATAGTCACAACTATTCAACCCTGCTGGAAAAGCCACATTGACACACATATGTAAAATGGGCATGGTTGTGTTCTAAGAAAACTTTAATTATGGATTAATTAAATCCATATTTAGCCTATGTGTAGTAGTTTGCAACTCCTATTCGAGATTACTGAAGCCCCTTCCAGCTCTTAAATTCTGAGTTTTATGCCTAAGTAGGAGACAGTCTAATCTGTTGAGGATCCCTTGAAATACTCTATTTGAGAAAATATTTCTGAAATGTCCTTAATTTTTTTTTTTTTTTTGGCCGCGCTGTGTGGCATGCAGGTTCTTAGTTCCCCGACCAGGGATTGAACCTGTGCCCCCTGCAGTGGAAGCTCAGACTCCTAACCACTTGGACCACCAGGGAATTCCCTGTCCTTAATTTTTGAGTGTGTAAATGGCAGCATCTTAATTTTACAGCAGAGTCAATAAACCAGAACAGGGGTTTGTGTCTAAGTAAATATGTCCTGCTATTTAATCTGCCTAATATTTATCTTAGGTATTATAAAATGTCTATGAAACAAATAATAGTTATTTATTTTTTCATTCTAGAAATGTGTGTTCTGCGAATGACTCGAGCTAGACGTTCCCAAGTAGAGCAACAGCAGCTCATCAGTGTTGAAAAGGCTTTGGCAATTCTTTCTCAGCCTACACCCTCACTTGTTGTGGACCATAAGCAATTAAAAGTATGTAAATTGAAATCATAATGCTTTCATTGTGCAGGTTAGAAACATAACCCACCAAAAAAGGGGTTGTAATAGTACATTGCATAAATTTGGCATGTAATAAATAGTGATCTTTTATGAAAGGATAAACTTGGTATAGAATAACTTTCATAAAGGCAGTGGTTGGAGATGGCTAGTATGTTGGTATTATTGTTTTTAACATACTTATCTATGTCACTGATCCCATACATTGTTTTTATGACCATTACATATGGCCATTTTAGTTGGTTTTTACTTAACAAAAACATGCAACCGTGGTTAACTATGAGGTAATGGAATATCAAGGTAAGACCAGACTTGAAGAATCACAGAAATTTATCAATAGTAAGTCCATTTCAGTCATGACAAAAAAACACTGAGTGGATGGAAATTCCTTTTTGTAAGAAAAGAACCCTGACGTGGTGAGGTCATTTATGTACTGTCTCTTTTTATTTCACATAACAGAATTGATTATAATGTACTCATAGTGCCATAAAATATTCTGCAAAAATGTTGCCTTTTTTCCTGTTAGTCTAATTTGAGATTATTTTTTAATTTGTGTCTAGTGATGTATGGCTAGAATTGAAATTGGCAACCTCCTCAGCTGTAGTTTTTAGGATGAGAGGCCAGAGTCATAGAATGTAGATAACATTAACTTACAGCTGAATGTCAGAGTCATTATCAGAGGCTGCAGTGTCTCATTAGATGACTTGGCCTGCCTTCTCTCTGGCTTATATTCTAAAAATGCCCCCACATCTTCAAAATTAAGATATCTCAGGGAATTTCTCTCACATATGTAACACTTACGTTTTCTTTTAGAATCTTTTGAAGACTGTTGTTAGAAAAAGTCAAGAATACAGTATTTTTCAGTTGGAAAATTTGTATGCTGTAATCAGCCAGTGTATTTATCAACATCGCAGGGATTATGACAAAACGACACTTATTCAGGTAAACTAATATATATAAGTTAACACATTATAAAAAATTTTGAATACCATTTTTTAATGTGTGGATTATGGATTATTTCTAGGTATAACTGTGTTCTGTGCTTTTTTAAATCTAGCACTTAAATTAGTTTGTGTTTCTTTAATGAGCAATGGAACACTAGTATCTGTAAACTATGAAAAATCTATTTTGTGTGTATATTGATGAAGATATATAGTTCCTTTTTAAGACAGACTTAACATAGACCTATTTGTCTTTACTTAATCCTGCTTTACAGTGGGCATTCAAGTACTAATGTTTAAAATAGAGTTTGGCTGATACCTATATAGTATTTTATATATATATAAATATATATATATATATATAAAACTGGTATCTACTATATACCTATTAGCATGTAATATATATAGTATTTAGTATATCTAATAAAGTATACTATGGTACCTACACAGAATAATATATATGTAAAGTAGTACCTACAAAATATAAAGTATCAATATCTATATGTACACCAGTGCCTTGATTAATAACTGTATGAATTTAATGTAAGATGAAAGCATCTCAGACTTACTTCAAAGAGGTTTAAATAACGAAGTCCCATCAGTGATACCAGTCTATGTGATAGTCATAAATACTGGACAAAGTTTCTGTTTCACTATCAGATATATACATGGATAATAATATCCTTAAGGTTGTTTACTGCAAAAAAAAAAACCCAGCAATGGAGTCATGTTTCTTTGATTTTTTTCCATATTGAAACTTACTATTTTTCCTTCCTACCCTTTATCTAGAAAATGGAGCAAGAAATAGAAAACTACAGTTGTTCCAGATCATGACGTTATGGTACCAAATATTCTTTATATTCCGTTCCTGTTTAATTCACCTTTGTCATGCTGACATAACTGATGCAAGATGAAATCCTGTATCTTTAAGGAAAAGATTAAAATAGTAAATAAAAATATTTAAACTTTTCTGGTATTTATGTACATGTGTAAGATAACTTACAGAGATAACTGATAAATATTGGAATTTTCATTGAGTCACTGTAGTATAGTATTCCTGTGCTTATCAGTAGTTAAAATGTGGCCAACTCTTAATAAAGTTATTTCGATAACTAATGTTTATGGCACTTAAGAGTAACTAGTGGGCTTCCCTGGTGGCGCAGTGGTTGAGAATCTGCCTGCCAATGCAGGGGACACGGGTTCGAGCCCTGGTCTGGGAAGATCCCACATGCTGCGGAGCAACTGGGCCCGTGAGCCACAATTATTGAGCCTGTGCATCTGGAGCCTGTGCTCCGCAATAAGAGAGCCGGTGATAGTGAGAGGCCCGCGCACCGTGATGAAGAGTGGCCCCCATTTGCCACAACTAGAGAAAGCCCTCTCACAGAAAGGAAGACCCAACACAGCCATAAATAAATAAATAAAGCAAACTGTCAACAAGTAAAAATAAATAAACACTATTATATTTAAGGGCAGTCTGTTCCTTTAAAAAAAAAGAAAGAGTAATTAGTGACATTGACATTCTTTTGTTTTAAGCACTTTTAATTTTATCCTTCCTAAAAATAGTTTATTGTGTCAGACTAGAAACTTATTTAACCATTGTCTCTTTGCCATCCTTTGTCATCTTTGTTTTCTTCAATGCCCATCTCCCATCTGCCTTTAGCGTCCCCGCCTGTTCACTTAAAAGCTAGTGTTCGAGTAGTGATTTGCAGGAGGTCCCTTGAACAACTTCTAGCTGCACCACAATTCTGTACTTGAAGGTCAAAATTAATGCTTTTTAGATAAACATTTTTTATAATTCTCATTTGGATTAATAAAAATTTTAAATATTTTTGGTTTACTTTTATGATTATATATACAACAAATGTATTAATGACTACTTTGTTAAACATCTTTTTAATAGCACGAAATTTTTATATTTGAAAACTATTTATATCCTTCTAAATGTGTTTAGGTTGTATTCTATAGATACCTTTTATATACAATTATGTAAATATTATAAATTTTGTATTAATGATATACCAAAAATACATTTCTTTCTTAAAGAAATAAAAACATTCACTGCCATGCATATTCACTCCCTTCCCCCCCTGCCCATGTTTTTCCTTTTTAGGAGACATTCTACTATTAGTTTGTGAAATAGCTTCTGTTAGAAACTTCTTTTGAGGGGAATAGGGGATAATGATCTCATATGAGAGATTCTGGATTCTAATACAGTTTCTGAGTTAAACTGCCTTTTGTTGTCATTTTATCTGGATATTGTATTTAAAGCCTTCTAAAACTCAACTCAGATACCTTAATTAGTAGATACTGTCTTATGTAATGCGTGATGCAATGCAAGTCACTGAAAACGTTTAAGTACCTGTATATTCCTGGATTCGCATACACACACACGTACTCATTTTTAGTGAAGTTTATTATAACTTATTCTAGATGCATTTTTTATAACTAGGATTTTATTTTATATTTATAGCTTCTGTAATAAATTTTAAAGGTGAAAATTGCTTCTCAATGTTGTTTCTGTTTCTTAATTATTTTAAAATAATTCAGTGCAAAACAGTTGCAAAAATCTGTTTTATTACTGTGCATAATTTAAAATGCTGTTGACACTGAAATGTGTATATTCTTTAGCTACAAAGACTAATCTGCTTCCTGTCCTTTTCATGACACACTGTCTGCAGACGTGGGAAGTAATATATCTACATTCCTATGTAGACTTTCAAAACCATGCTGAAATTGCAAACCTGGAATTTTTTTTCTCATTTTTTTGCTTAAAAGTGCAATCAGGCTATAGTAATTAGGCAAGAAAAAGAAATAAAAGGCATATTCACAGATGATCTTATATATAGAAAATCCTAAAGAATCCACAAAACATGGGTTAGAGCCAATAAATACCGCAAAGTTTCAGGATAGACTATCAGCATAAAAATCAGTTGTATTTCTGTATACTAGCAATGAACGATCCAAAAAAGGAAACTAAGAAAGCAGGTCCATTTACAATAACACCTAAGACAGTGTAACACCTAGGAATGAATTTAACCAAGGCAGTGTAAACTTGTACACTCATGAGTAAAAAATGTTGCTGAAAGAAATTAAATGAGACCTAAATAAATGGAAAGAGATCCTGTATTCATGTATTGGAAGACTTAATGTTGTTACAATGGCAACGTTCCCCAAAGCAATCCGCAGATTCAGTGCAATACCTTTCAAAGTCCCAATGGCCCTTTTTTCAGAAATGGGAAAGTCAGTCCTAAATTCATAATGGAACTGCAAGGGACCCTGACTGGCCAAAACAATCTTGAAAAAGAAGAGAAAGTTGGAAGACTCATACTTTCTTTATTCCAAAACTTACACGAAGTTACATTCACAAAACAGTCTGGTACTGGCATAAAGGACAGACAAATTTAAGAGCTAAAACTATAAAATACTTAGAAGAAAACAACCTTGAATTTGGCGATGATTTCTTAAATATGGCACAAAAAATACTCTAGCAACTAAAGGAAAATTAGATAAATGGTATTTCATCAAAATTCAAAACCTTCATACTACTTCTGCAGATAGTATCTATACTATAATTATTATATAATTATGTAATTTAATATGATACTACCTTAAAACTCAACAAGAAAAAGACAATCCAGCAACGGATGTTTCTGATGACTTAACAGTTTTGAGGAGTACTGGTCAGGTATTTTGGAAGATCTCCCTCTGTTGGAATTAGTCTGTTTTTCTCATGATTAGACTGGGATTATGGGTTTTGCGGAGGAAGATCACAGAAGTAAAGTGATCATATCAAGGTTACTTACTATCATGGTGAGTTATGACTGTTGATTGACCTTGATCACCTGGCAGAAGTAGTGTTTCTCAGGTTTCTCCATTGTAAAATCACTCTTTGGGTACTGTGCTCTGGAGGAAGGTCACTGTATACAGCCCAGTCTTAAGGAACGAGAAGTTATGCTCCCCCTTCGTCTTTGTTTTTTGTTTTTTTTTTTTTTTACTGTTTCTATCAGGGATCCCTGTAACTGTACACCATGGGATCAACTGAGATTATTTCAGTCTCACTTATCTTCTCTTCAGTACAGCCTCCCCGCCACATAACACACACAGAATACATTTTTGCTCAAAGTAATGCAATTGAGAGATTTCCCCATAATAAGAGGGACTTTATTAGGACTTGAGTGTAAGGTAACTACTTGCTGAGAGATACTATATGTGGGGGTAAAAACTCTATTTATTTTTTACTGACGTAGAGTTGATTTACAAAGTTAGTTTCTGGTGTAAAGCAGTGATTAAGTTATACATATATTTCTGTGCATCTGTGTTTCCTTTTACCTGGTGCCTGGAAAAAATTCATATTTATAGTTTTAAAATATATATTATTATATGTATTAAATATATATATAAGCACAGAAGGGCAGAAAATGCTCTCACCCCTTTCCTTCCAGAGACCTTTCCTAGAAATTGTGCACACTTCCCTTTTTTATCTCACTGGCTGGAACTTAGTCACATGGCCCCATTTTGTTGAGAGAGAGAGAGCGAGGGAGAGGGAGGGAGAAAGGAAATAGCTGGAATTCCAGAAGCTATCTTGGACTGTGAGGTGACCTTAAAGATGGAAAGATTCAGGGACTCTAATATTTTTTAATTCAGGATTTGTTTCTTATAGGAAGTAACAGCTGAAAAAGTAAGGAGCCACTGAGTCCTTGAGCACACAAGTGGCATGGTCAAATGGACTTGAAAGCTTTTCTGAGATGGTCTAGAAAAGTGACAGGCTAGAGGCAGGAAAGTCGAAAGAAAGACTTAGAAGGCATATTTGTAAAGGCTTAGTAAGACCTTGATTAGTAGTACAGGGCATATTAAAGATAATTCCGTAGTTGCATACATAAGCCCCCTGGGGATTGGTGGGGCTATTCACAGTAATACAGAAAAGTTGCCAGTTTCAGAGATGAGTTGAATACAATTAAAAACATTTTGATTTTCAGGTAATATGGGGAGGCAGAAGAGAGTACAGTCTTTTTTTTTTTTTTTTAACAATTTATTTATTTATTTATTTATTTTTGCGGTACGCGGGCCTCTCACTGTTGTGGCCTCTCCCGTTGCGGAGTACAGGCTCCGGACGCGCAGGCTCAGCGGCCGTGGCTCACGGGCCCAGCCGCTCCGCGGCATGTGGGATCCTCCCGGAGCGGGGCACGAACCCGCGTCCCCTGCATCGACAGGCGGACTCGCAACCACTGCGCCACCAGGGAAGCCCCCGAGAGTATAGTCTTTATAAGTCCATATTTTGAACATAATTGTTGTGGCAGGCTGAAAAACGGCCACCAGAAAGGTATCTTCATCCTAATCCCTGGAACCTGTGAATGTTTCCTTCTATGGGAAAACAAAAAAGGAAAGGGTTCTTTAGATGTAATTAAGGATCTTGAGATGGGGAGATTATTCTCGATTGTGTGGACCCTAAATGCAATTATGTATCCTGATGAAAGGGAGACGGAGATTTTAAAGAGAAGGCAGTGTGACCATCAAGTCAAAACTTGACATCAGGGACTTCCCTGGTGGCACAGTGGTTAAGAATCTGCCTGCCAATGCAGGGGACACGGGTTCGAGCCCTGCTCCGGGAAGTTCCCACATGCCGCTCTGAGCCTGCGCTCTAGAGCTCGCGAGCCACAGCTACTGAGCCCACGTGCCACAACTACTGGAGCCCGCATGCCTAGAGCCTGTGCTCCGCAACAAGAGAAGCCACCGCAATGAGAAGCCCACGCACCGCATCAAAGAGTAGCCCCTGCTCACCGCAACTAGAGAAAGCCCGTGTGCAGCAATGAAGACCCAGCGCAGCCCAAAAAAAAAAAAAAAAGAAAGAAAGAAAGAAATTGACATCATGTGGCCACAAGCAAGAAAATGCTGGCAGCCAGCCACCAGAAGCTAGACAAAGCAAGGAACAGATTCTCCCCTCGTTCCTCTAGAGGAGTGCAGCCCTGCCAACATTTTGATTTTGGCCTAGTGATATTGATTTTGTACTTCTTGCCTCCAGAATTGTAGGAGTTATAAGTAAATGATGGTGAGAGGGGCTTCCCTGGTGGTGCAGTGGTTAAGAATCCGCCTGCCAGTGCAGGGGACACGGGTTCGAGCCCTGGTCCGGGAAGATCCCACATGCTGCGGAGCAACTAAGCCTGTGCTCCGCAACAAGAGAAGCCCTCAGTGAGAAGCCCGCGCACCTCAATGAAGAGTAGCCCCCGCTCGCCGCGACTAGAGAAAGCCCTCACGCAGCAACGAAGACCCAACGCAGCCAAAACTAAAGTAGAATTAAAAAAAAAAAATGATGGTGAGAAAGAGCAACTCATCTTCCCTTGAGATGCGTCTTCCTCAGAAGATGAGGTGGTCATAGGAGAGTAAGATGAGGAAGGAAATTAAAGAGGTTCTGAATCAATTTTATATGAAGGGGAATTTCTCACCTTGGAATAGGAGTGCTACAAGTTTCAAAGCAAAAGGAAGGAGGTTTCTGCATTTTAAAAAAATGTTTGTTCAGGGAGAAGGGCATGACTGGAATAGGGCATAGCTGGCTGCTAAAATGCTTCTTCCACCTGCACTTACTAAGGGGATGAGTGACTGCCTTTTTGCTGAATCAAATGTGCACTTCTTGGTCTTTTTCTTACTCTACTTCTCAGCACCATTCTATGTGATAGAACACGTATATGTTTTGAAACAATTTTTTTCTCCTGCCTGTTGGACACTACACCCATGTGGTTTTCTTTCCAGATTCCAGAGCTGCTCCTTTTTTTCTTTTTTTTTTTTTCCTTGTGGTGGCCTTCTTTCTCTACCCTTACTCTTCATGTTGTTCTCTAGAGCTTGGTGCCAGGCTCTCTTTTCACTCTGCACTCTTTCTCCACATGGTGTTCCTTGCTCTTAAGGCTTTGAATATCACCTGTATACTACCAACTACTCCCAAATTTATATCTCCAGGCTGTATCACTTTTCTGAACTAAAGACCAATATTTCTTGATCTTTCCCTGAAACCTGCTGCTCCTCCAGAGTTCCTTTTATCAATAAATGCCGCTAGCATCCATCCCAATGCCAAAGCCGGAAACCTCAAGCTTCCCTCCCCTTCAGCTTCCAGTCCATTGCCAAGTCCTGATTTTCTGCCTCCCAAATATCTCTCAATTCTTTCCGCTTCCTCTAGTAGCTCTCTCAACCCACTGAAATCACACGCCTGTACTACTGCAAGAGCCTCCTGATTGGTCTGGCTTCTAATCTTGCCCCCTGCCATCCATTCTCCACTCAGTAGCCAAAATATTCTTTTAAGGAACTCAAATCTGATACCATCATTTTTTCATACTCAGTGTTTCCCATTGCAGATCTGTGTTATGGCCCCTGCCTGCCTCTCAGCTTCCTCTCTCCACTCCTCCCCTGGCTCATGACACTTTAGCCACAAACTTTTTTCACTTCTTTTTTCCTACCTCTGGGCTATTTCATGTATTGTTCCCTTTGTCTAGAATGCCCTTCCCTTCCCCAGTGCATGTCTAACTCCTACTCCTATCCTTTACTTCTCAGCATGAAAGTAACTGTTTTAAAGAAGTTTTCCTGACCCCCCTCAATCTAAATGCAGTTTCCTATGTTAATCTATCATTTAATCTCTAATAGTCTTACATGACACTTACAATTTTTGCTGTATATTTCCTAATGTTTATCTCACCACAGATCATAGGCTTTTTAAAGTCAGGAGCTAAGTTTGTTTCGTTTTTATGATTATAGATCTAGCACTTACATAATAGGTTCATGGTTGACAATAAATAATCAGTTGACTTAATGATGTAATGGATAAGCAGAGCAGAAGATTTGGGAGCAGAATAGGAAGATATGAAGTTGTTAGAAATAGAGGCCCATGGGGGCTACGGTAAGGGGAAGCCTACACTTGAGAAAAGGAGAGGGATCTAGCTAATAGCATCTAATTTTTAGAAAGATAAAATCATGTTTATATTTTTAGAAGCTGCTTCTGTTAGATTTATCCAATTTCAAGGCTATAAAAAGAGCAGATTTTCACTTCAATTTGCTGGTAGTTAATTGTCCACATATTGGGCACCCTCATGAGATTGAAACCCATCTAATTAACGATTGTATATTCTTAGCTTTGCATAGTCAGAATAAAGAAACTGAATAAAGAAACTGAGGCTTAGATTAGGCAATTTATTCAATTTCACACGTAAGTGGGAGAAGCAGGACTCCACTAGGTCTGTTTGATCGAAATCCATGTTCTTAGTCACTTTCCCTGAACACATACTGTAGGTGCCCTACTCATAGGCTCTTGGCATTCAACGTTCTGGTATATGCCATGGTTGGCAACCTGCAAATATCTATAACCCCACCTGAGGGTGTTCTCATGATCCATGCTGGATGTAGGCTGGAAGTGACAGGAAGTTAACATCCCTGGGAATAGCTGCCAACCACACAAAAGTAGGAGTCAGCGAATAATACCCCAGCTCCCTTGCCCCTTGGGTGGGACAACTCTGAGGTGTGTTCTACACTTTGTCTCTAAGTTCTCCATGGAGGTTGAGCCCTAGGTCTCAGAGCAATAACCTGCTTGAAACTGACTCTGTTAGCTTTCTTCCCTTCTCTGTCTCACTTCACTCCCCTGCCTGTACTTCTTGGCGTCACCTCCCAAATAACCACTTACTCACATGCTTTACTCCAAGTCTGCTTTAGGAAGAATCCAACATAAGACACTCGCTCCATTTATAAGGTAAAGGAGAAAATGTGAAATGCCCCAACAATAGCTATAAAATTTTTTTAGTTTTCTCAACTATTATTGAACCTCACAAACCAACATTAATTTCCTCAGTATTTATTGTGATAGCCTAAACAATTTTATTTTCAAATTCCTTCCCATTTTAAAGATTGTCTTAGTTATCTTATAACAATGTTAAATTATGTTTTTACTCTGTTTTTAACAGGAAAAATCTGGAAGCTTCATGTTTAGGCTATGTAATTTTAGTATGCAAAGGTTGGAATTGAAATCACTATATTTGAGCAATCAACCCTGCCAACATCCGAGCTCTGGCTGAGAGTCAGAGAATAGCACTTAACATGCAGTGAGAGGACTCTTGGAATACTACTACCTTCAGAGCACATGCCAAATCAAAATGATTTAAACGTCCAAAAGATATGGGACTAAAACATTTAATGGATCAAAAAGTGCCAAACGTGGGTACCCTGGACGTGCAGACATTGTGAGCTACCAGTACCATTGTGAAACTTCAACTGGCTTAAAGATTGACTTGGGGAGAAGGCGGGTGTTGCTCATTGCAATAGATAATGTATTCATGAAATAATTTGGAAACTGATTACGTGTGATGAATCCTAATTATAGCTATTTACTGTGGTGAATATTTAAGAAAATCGGGGTCTTAAAAAAAGACACTAGCATCTGCTTTAATTATTTAGGAAGAAAAATAAGTTACCCCCCAATCTTACGTTCTGTAATTATTTTTTACATTCAGTTTACGTGTTTTATATTTAGGACCACAGCATATGTCCCTTTTCTGTTTCTTCCTTAAATTTTCCTTAAGACTCCTTCCCCAACCCATCAAGGAGAAAATGTAAATGACCACCATCACTCAAATAAATTCCCTGGTTTCTTCTGAACCTTCACCTCACAGCTGTTGCATGAAGTATAATCACTAAAGTACTAGCTAAATGAAATTGTCTATCCAAAATGACAGTTTTCTAATATTCTTATACCAAGTAACTTTTCAGGAGAAGAAACAGATTATTAAACACATTTTTTTCCATCTAAAAATAGCTGATCTGGAAATACAACAAAATGCTAATAGTGGTTAGGAAGGGAGAAGCATGAATGAATTCTTATCTTTCTTAAGTTTCTGTGAAGTGATTATTTTATATTGCCCCGCTACTGTCTTTGGGCAAATAGTTCTCAGAAAAGTTGTTAAAAGTCTGCAGATCTTATCTGTGTGATCAGAAAGGAGGTATTCAACCTTTGGGTACATGCATAATATAGGCATAGCATTATATCACCTTGCTGGCTGCAAACTGTATACCTCTCACCCAGCTATGAAACAGGCGGGAAATGTGAAAGGAAGAAGTAAATTACAAAATACCTGAGCTACAAAGTAACTGAAAAGTTAACAATGAGAAATCCAAGCTAATTGGCCTACATTTTCAATTTATAACATTCATAATTAAAATGAGATAATGATAGTTAAACTACATTACAAATGACAAGACACAAAATGAAGATGTTATTAGGATATTTTAATTGTAGTCATGAGGGCAGGGACTATGTGTCTTGTCCAATTAATATTTACTGAATTTATATATTTATGTATGTATCCTAATACCTATAAGGCATTAGGGAGATTTTTTTTAAAAAGAATGAGAGGGCTTCCCTGGTGGCACAGTGGTAAAGAGTCTGCCTCCTGCCGATGCAGGGGACGCAGGTTCGTGCCCCGGTCCGGGAAGATCCCACATGCCACGGAGCGGCTGGGCCCGTGAGCCATGGTCGCGCGTCCAGAGTCTGTGATCTGCAACGGGAGAGGCCGCAACAGTGAGAGGCCCCCCGTACCGCCACAAAAAAAAAAAAAAAAAAAAAAAAAAAAAAAGAATGCGATATGGTCCCTGCCCCCTAAGGAATGTGTAATATGGTGAAATTACATGTTAACACACCCAAATTGCCTCATACCTCACTAAAGAATATGGGTTTGCCTTTACTTTATCATCCATGGCACAGAAGGACAGAATGTAGGCGTCACTGTGCAGTGGAGAAGCAGAGCCTGTGGAGTCAAACATGGGCTTCAATCTTCTTGAAGACGTTCTCCAAAAAGAAGCCTTTTGTTACAGTAACATGGCAGACATTTACCACTCACCAAAATGTCCTTGTGCTCCCTCACATTTCCTGTAACTAGGGCTGATCAAAGAGCTCTAAGCAGAAGTGCCATGTGTCACTTCTAAACCAAAGCATTTAATAGCTGGCAGAAATCTCTCTTCCCTCTGCCTCGGCAACCTAGAAGAAGGGTATTCCAAATGATACAGCCAAAGAGAGGAAACAGCCTGGATCCCTGAGTCACTTTTTGGTAGACGTTGCCCCAGAGAGTCACTAAGAGCTATAAGAAACCTTGATGAATAATGAATAAATCCGTATATGTTAAACAGAGGGTATTTGGGTTTGTTACAGCAGCATTGCCTAGTCTGTTCTGATAAATAGAGATAATACATTCACTTGATGATTGGTGAGCCAGTGATGGAAGAATCAGCATGAAGGCAAGACTATGAGATCTGCTTTTTAAAAGTAGCCAAGGGATTCCCTGGTGACGCAGTAGTTAAGAATCCGCCTGCCAATGCAGAGGACAAGGGTTTGAGCTCTGGTCCGGGAAGATCCCATATGCTGCGGAGCAACGAAGCCCATGCTCCGCAACTACTGAGCCTGCGCTCTAGAGCCCGCGAGCCACAACTACTTTAGCCCGCATGCCTAGAGCCTGTGCTCCGCAAAAAGAGAAACCACTGCAATAAGAAGCCTGCGCGCCACAACGAACAGTAGCCCCCACTCACTGCAACTAGAGAAAGCCCGCGCGCAACAACAAAGACCCAACACAGCCAAAAGTAAATATATAAATTTGTTTAAAAAATTAAAAGTAGCCAAAACTGCTGTGTCTTTCTGTGCTGATTCACTTCACAACAGTGAAAAAGGCCTGACCAACCTCCAGACCTAGACAGGCCCCTGCTACCCAATATTTAAACCCAAATAAACTTTTGGCCTCCACAACTTTTGGGATTTTATCAAAGCAAACAAAGACCCAATGCAGCCATAAATGATAGGTAGACAAGTAGATGGATAGGTGGATGGATAAAATCATTAGAGAAGTTTTGTTTTGTTTTGTTTAAGTTATTTATTTGGCTGTACTGGGCCTTAGTTGTAGCATGCGGGATCTTCCTTCCAGCATGTGGAATCTTTAGTTGTGACATGTGGGATCTAGTTCCCTGACCAGGGATGGAACCTGGTCCCCCTGCATTGGGAGCACGGAGCCTTAGCCACTGGACCACCAGGGAAGTCCCCGTGAAGCTCTTTTTTTATAAAAACACTGGACACATGCGTGTCTTTTTTTTTTTAAACAAATTTATTTTATTTATTTATTTTTGGCTGCGTTGGGTTTTCATTGCTGTGCACAGGCTTCCTCTAATTGCATCAAGCAGGGGCTACTCTTCATTGCGGTGCACAGGCTTCTTATTGCAGTGGCTTCTCTTGTTGCAGAACACGGACTCTAGGCACGCAGGCTCCAGTAGTTGTGGAGCGCAGGCTTAGTAGTTGTGGCTTGCAGGCTCTAGAGAGCAGGCTCAGTAGTTGTGGCACATGGGCTTAGTTGCTCCGCGGCATGTGGGATCTTCCCGGACCAGGGCTCGAAACCGTGTCCCCTGCATTGGCAGATTCTTAACCACTGTGCCACCAGGGAAGCCCTGGGAAGCTATTTTTTTTTTTTAAAAATAATACCTGTATCCCACCCTAAAACAAATAATCAGAATCTGTGGAGGTAAGGCTGGGGCAGATGTTTTTTAAAAGCACCACGTGATTCTGTTGTCCAACCAGGGTTGAGAACTATTGCCTTAGGCAATGTGTAGGCAAAATATTTGATTACACATATTTTAAAATAAAGCCTTCATCATCGGGCTTCATCATCATCTTAATAATAGAAAAAAAACTTCAAACAATACAGAGAATGGCCACTTTTTCACAGACTTGGAGCTTTAAAAAAGGCTTATTTATAAATGACAGACACGGAGTCAATAAGTAGTTACTAGATGCTGTCGGGACTGAAGGACCTTCTGATAAGCCCAGCGATGTTGCAATGGAAAGAACAGGCTCGAGATACTATTTATGTTGTTTATAGTGATGACTGTTTTTCTGTTGTTATGGGCTGAATTGTGTCTCTCTCTGAATTCATATGTTGAAGTCCTAACCCCAGCACCTCCTAATTTGTATCTGGACGTAGAGGCTTTGCAGAGGGAATTAAATTAAAATGAGGTCATTAGGGTAGGCCCTAATCCTATATGATTGGTGTCCTTATAAGAGGAAGTTGAACACAGACACGTATAGATGGAAGATGATATGAAGACACTGGGTAAAGATAGCCATCTGCACATCAAGGAGAGAGACCTGGGACAAATCCTTCCCTTACAGCCCTCTGAAGGAACCACCCCTAACAACGCCTTGATCTCGGACTTATAGCCTCTGGAACTATGAGAAAAATAAATTTCTGTTGTTTAAGCCACCCAGCCTGTAGTACTTTATTACAGCAGCCATAGCAAACTAATATACCTGTGTTATAGCTAAAGTGTGTGGTAGGTTTTTGGTGAGTGGGTGGGAGAAATAGCCACCCTGCCTCTGTTTTATTAAGAGATGTTCAGAGAGAAGATGGGGTTTTTGTAAGGTTCCTGAAGTTGAGTACTTCGAATATTTGATAGGAAGGTAGTTTTAATTAGAGAAGGCCAGGAAATGTGAATCATTGTGTCTTCTGGCTCACAGCCTCTGTTGCCCACATAAAGCTGCCCTTTTCCCCCACAAGAGTGCCTACCCCTCCTGCCATGGCAGATTGGACTAAGCTGACCTTTCAAGAAAAGATGTGCTGGACCAATCAGATTCTCTCTTTAGATTTTGGAATTGCAACACTGAGAACCAGACCATTTAGCTCTAATGAACAGAGTTGAACAGTCATATTGGACTCCCTGGCCAAGGCCACTTGGCTGGGCCATATTCTAGAAGAGTCTTAAAAGGTGAGTCGAGGGAGGAGAGGATAAAGTAGACATGCAGGGACAAACAATAGATTTGACTTCTTTAGTGGAGCTAGCTTGAATGGGTTTCTGTACCACAAACAGAAGAGTGTTAACTGGAACATCATGAAATCAAGAGTGAGAACCTTGAGGCCAAAGCCCTGCCCTGAGGGGCCACTAAAAAATCAGCCTAATCTCTCTTCTGTGCAGATACAGAAGATTTTCAGGCTGGAAAAACCCTAGAGGACAGCATCAGCAGCATCATGGCTACTGTTTTCTGAGAAATTAAGATAAGCCAGGCCCTTTGCATGAACTGTCAGCTTTTGAGATAGGGCATGACAACAGATGAGTAAAAACAGAGAGGTTAAGACACCTGCCCTTAGTTGTATAGTTATTGTGGTAAATTGATTACAAATATGGCCACAATTATTTGCCCTTCCTGTATCCTCCCCCTTTGCAATGTGACTTTATAGCTGCTGTCATCAAGAGGGAGAATCTGGGCTGCCCCTGTGACTTGCTCTGGGCCAGTAGAATGTGGCATAAATGACACTGTCAGTTCTGAGGCTAGGCTTAAGAGGTCTTAATGCTGCTTCTTGATTTCTTAGAACCCTGTACATGTGAAGGAGTCCAGGCTACTCTAATGAAAGATGAGACACATGTGGTCCAGTAACCCCTGTGATCAATAGCCAGCCAACCAGTGGAGGTGTGACTGAGGCCATCCTAGATGAGTCAGCCCCTAGATGATCCCCTGACACTCGGCCGACTAACAGACGTATGAATGAGGCCAGGCAGCTCTGGGACAACCCACCTGCTGACTGTGGATGCATGAGTGAGTCCAGCGAAGATCAGCCAAGCCACCCAGCCAACTTCACAGAGTTATGAGCTAAATAATTACCTTAGACTTTTAAGCCACTAAGCTTTGGTGGGTTTGTTACGCAGCAACAACTGCTGGTGCTGAGGGTCTGGGACCTGAACAGAAGGGCATCTGACTTCCACACGGGTGTATGCTCTCAAATCCTGTGCACGCTGTAGCCTGGCCAATGCATTCCCTTCCTTCGGAGAAACCCTATATGTAGCATCTTCATTAGATTGCAGGATTGGTCTGAGTGAGTTCAAAACCCACTTTACTTTGCAGGTTACTGGGCAACTGTCTGGGCAGATTAACTTGTCCAAACCTTGGCTTCCTCATTTTGTTAACTGCAAACAATACCAACTACCTCACAGAGACACCAGGAAGGTAAAATGAGATAGTACATCTAAAGTGTCCAGAGTTTAGCAGGCCATGAGGTTTCCTGGAAGATGGAAGCTTGCAATGGGGGTGGGAGCATCAAAAATTTCTTAGTAGCTGAAGCAGAATTTCACTTTCAGTGTTGATGTTCAACCAACTGGCAGTTTTAAGAATGGAAATCTCTTCTTAGAGATACTGACTCTTGGGGCGGGAACTTCCCTGGCAGTCCAGTGGTTAAGAATCCATGCTTCCACTGGTTTGATCCCCGGTTGGGGAACTAAGATTGCACGTGCCGTGTGGTGAGTCCAAAAAACACAAAAAACAACCGACAGATACTGACTTTGATATAGCTTGTAACCCTTAATTCTAAAAGAATGCAGTAAGTTTTTCCCCCAATTATAAGCTTTTTTCTAGCTCAGCATTTCTCAAAGTAAAATCTACAGGTCACTCACGTAAGAGTCACCAGCTGCCTGTCAAAGGCAGATTTACATCCTCATCCCAGACCTACTGAATGAGACACTCCTGGGAGCAGGGTCTGAGAATCTACATTTTAAACAAAGTGCCCCGATAATTTCCATGCGCATTAAAGTTCCTCTGCTAAGACTTTTTTTTTTTTTTTTTTTTTTTGCGGTACGCGGGCCTCTCACTGCTGTGGCCTCTCCTGTTGCGGAGCACAGGCTCCGGACGCGCAGGCCCAGCGGCCATGGCTCACGGGCCCAGCTGCTCTGCGGCATGTGGGATCTTCCCCGGTGGGGGCACGACCCCGCATCCCCCGCATCGGCAGGCGGACCCCCAACCACTGCGCCACCAGGGAAGCCCCCTCTACTAAGACTTTAAAAACGGGGACGCAATGCAAACACATATATATGGAATCTAAAAAAAAAACAACGGTACTGATGAACCTAGTGGCAGGGCAGGAATAAAGATGTAGACATAGAGAATGGACTTGAGGACACGGAGGGGCGGGGTGGGGAAGCTGGGGTGAAGTGAGAGTGACGTCGACATATATACACTACCGAATTAAAATAGCTAGCTAGTGAGAAGCAGCCACATAGCACAGGGAGATCAGCTCGGTGCTTTGCCGTGACCTAGAGGGGTGGGATAGGGAGGGTGGGAGGGAGGCTCAAGAGGGAGGGGACATATGTATGCATATGGCTGATTCACTTTGTTGTACAACAGTAACTAACACAGTATTATGAAGCAATTATAATCCAATAAAGATCTATTTTTTAAAAAAAGTTACATTGGAAAAAAAAACAAAAAACAAAAACAGACGCATTGCATGTTCTCACTCTAGTATTGCTTTCTAGTTGGGTATTCCCCTACGGTTGTTTGTGTCCTAAGATTTTAGGTCAAAAACTAATACCTTTTTTGCAGAAGTAGTGTTGACATAGCCACTAACTTTTTGGTGGAAATAGAGGACACACCAATGAATGACCCAACCCAGATGACACCATGATTTTTTTTTTTTTTTTTTTTTGCGGTACACGGGCCTCTCACTGTTGTGGCCTCTCCCTTTGCGGAGCACAGGCTCCGGATGCGCAGGCTCAGCGGCCATGGCTTACAGGCCTAGCCACTCTGCGGCATGTGGGATCTTCCCGGACCGGGGCATGAACCTGTGTCTCCTGCATCGGCAGGCGGACTCTCAACCACTGCACCACCAGGGAAGCCCCGACACCATGATTTTTTTAAGTGTATCAACATATTACTCTCTGAATAAATACTGGGAAATCAGTTTTTCCTGTTTTTCTTGTTTTGCATCTATAATCTTTATATATGGACTTATGCTAGTTACAGAAATAGGGGAGGAGAAGAGTGGGGAGGGCATTTACCAAAATACTAATTTGTTAACAAAATTAACTTATTTTTACTGTTCTTATCAATTACATTATTATTTTCACAAAACAAGCACTAAGAGGAATAGGAAATGACTTGACCTTAAATTGACTTTGAAAGTTTGTGCAGTCTGAACTAGCTTTAAGCAGGAATGTTTTTGTTCACCTTCTGAATGTAGCCATTAGAGGGACTTCCCTGGAGGCGCAGCAGGTAAGAATCCACCTGCCAATGCAGGGGACACAGGTTCGATCCCTGAACCGGGAAGATCCCACATGCCGCGGAGCAACTAAGCCCACAACTACTGAGCCCACGCACCGCGTCTACTGAAGCCCGCGTGCTCTAGAGCCCGTGCTCCGCAAGAGAAGCCACCACAATGAGAAGCCTGCGCACCACAACGAAGAGTAGCCCCCCGATCGGCGCAACTAGAGAAAGCCCGCACGCAGCAACAAAGACCCAAAGCAGCAAAAAAAAAAAAAAAAAAAAAAAAAAAATCGTTTGAAAGTAGCCATTAGAGAGAGTAGTGGGAGTATTTGACTAGGGCTAAATTTTCAGGTTCACCTAGCTCTAGTTAAAAGTGTCTCAGTTTGATGTCTTTTTGGCTGATCTGTTTCATGGTATCATGTTTTTTAGAAACCTTTTCACCAAAAGTAGAAAAAGGAAAAATAATAACAGAAGGAAACAACTTCAAAAAGTAGTGGTGGAAGTCTATTCCTCTTCAGATGACACCAGTCCTTAGAACTTTTGATTCAGAGCTTTTCATTTCCTACAAATATTTTTTTTCACTGTTCCAAAGGTAGAAGTGGCTCTGAATAGCAAAAATTCTGTGCTTTTAAAAACCTGCTGGACAACTTCTCATCTCTAAGAGTACTGAAGTTTTGCCACACCAGACTGTGTATGACAAATCACAAAACATATGCATAAAGAAATCTAGACTCTTCTAATTGTGCCGATCCGTGGGTAAAAAACTTACTTCTGGAGCCACACAGCTGTTGAAATCAGTCATATTTACAATTTTTACAAATGAGTTTATTTTAATAAAAACAAGTTACTCTGTGAACATGATCTCTAAACAGATTTATGTGGGCTGGCACAATCTGCTATGCTAAACATATATTCATATTGCTTAGGTCTGCAACCAGTTTTTTGCTTTGGGAGTTTTTGGGTTTTTTAATTTTTTTTGTTTTTTTGAGTGGTGGTGATAACAGTCTTGCTTTGTACAAGGATACAAATAATTGGCAGCAATTCAGCTAAGGACACTGTTCTCAGCACTGAGCTGTTGAAATTGTTTTCCTGGACAGAACTGCCCTCTGGGCATGGCCCTAAATTGGGAGGACTCTGGGCTGCTGGCACTGGGCAGTGAACCAGGCAGACAGCTTATAGACAGAAGAAGATGACTATAAACTGATGCTAAATAAGAGGAGGGGGAGGGGGAGGGGGAATGGGAGGATGGGTCGGAGGAAAGGAAGAAAGGAAAAAAGGGTGGGAGAAGGAGAGAGAGGAAGGGAGAGGTGAGATTTACATTCATTAGTCCATACCCTTAAGGGGTCTCTATGTATTTCTCCTTGATCTTTCTGACTGCCCACATTGCTTGAGGTTTTTATGCTCATGTATTTTGCTTGGTTGTTAGACTGTAATCTCCTTGAAGACAGAAATATTGCCTGACTCAGCTTTGCATCTTCCACAGTGTCTGGCATACACTGGTGCTCAAAAAACTAGTTGTTAAATGCATGAACAAAATAAATTTCCATATCTAAAGCCTTTCCTTTCCTTAGAGATAAAGCCTAAGCAGTTCTCAGTGGGCACAGCAGTGCCCCTAGGGGGCATACTGAAATTTTGTTGGGGCAGTTTTTGTACTGTAGTTCTCGTATTGGTGCCAGTTTTTCCATAGTGAAAAACACATTATTATTTTTATTGATATTAGTATAGTATTTTTTAATAAATTTATTTATTTTTATTTATTTATTATTTTTGGCTGTGTTGGGTCTTCGTTGCTGCTTGCAGGCTTTCGCTAGTTGCAGCGAGCGGGCGCTACTCTTCGTTGCGGTGCGAGGGCTTCTCTTGTTGCTAAACACAGGCTCTAGAGCGCGCGGGCTTCAGTAGATGTGGTGCGTGGGCTCAGTAGTTGTGGCTCGTGGGCTCTAGAGCGCAGGCTCAGTAGTTGTGGTGCACGGACTTAGTTGCTCCGCGGCATGTGGGATCTTCCCGGACCAGGGCTCCAACCCGTGTCCCCCTGCATTGGTAGGCAGATTCTTAACCACTATGTCACCAGGGAAGCCCAATATTAATACAGTATTTTTAAAGACATTACTTTCGCTTATTTCACCTTTGTATTATTAGAATATTACAGTGTTTTCTTGCAGATAGTTTACATTATCAATAAATTTAATTCCGGAGAGTAAAGTGGTGTTAAATTTTTGTTGTGTTGAGTAATATACAGGGTGTTGAGTAGGGCAGGATTGAATACTTATGTTTACAAGATTAAGCTTTGCTTGCTTCTGCTTCCACACGTTCTAGGATTCTAGGACGAAACATGCAAGTAAAAGGAAGCTGGTGTACATTGATTTCAACCATCAGGCTTTCACTTTAAGCAACTGCATGTTTTAGGATTCAAGTGGCTCAGTGGAGCGCTGTTGTCAAAGCACAGAGGGTCCATGACTGGGATGGGGGCTGGGAATGAACATCAGGGCACCAGAGAGTTCTCACACGTCCTGGCCCGTGAATCTACGCAGAGTAGCTTGAAGGATGAGACGTTTCTCTTTGCTTTGGTCTGTACTTTTCTCCATTTTAAAAATGATGGGGGTGGGGGCTGCAGAGGGAAGGAGAGAGGTGGGAAGGGGCCATTTTTCCTAAAGCCTGGGTCCTTCTCTGGCCTCTGCGCGGCTAGTTCACATTGACGCCATCTGGATTTGAAGACCACAGCTTGAAGAGAAAACCCTCCAGAAGAGTGACTCGTAAGGGGGAAAAGGAGGGTTTTCGGGGAGCAGAGGGCGGCTCCGTCTAGCACCGCGGTTCTAAGTGAAGTTGAACCGAACTTTTGCTGTCGGCGAGTGGAGCGGCTGCTTTTGGTAGAGTAGGAGGCGAGAGGAGGCGGGACGGCAGTTGACAGGAGGTGGGGCTTCGGGGTAGAATCGAGAAGGGTCTCAGGAAGGCGGGGCTTCTGTTGACAGTGGGGGCGGTCTCCCGCCTAGAGGGGCGGGGCTTGGATCGTACTGCCGCCAAATGGGGCTTATGATGACAAGGGGTGTTTCTCACGATCTGGCGGTGACATTAGAAAAGCGGAGCGCTCAAAGGGCAGGGCCACAACTAACAGAGGGCCGGGTGCCTTCTGGATTGACCTGAGTGAAGACCAGGCTTCTGCCAGTAGCGGGCGGAGCTATCACCGGCAAGGGGCGGGGCCACTTCGAGACCTGGAGAAGGCGGGGCTTCTGTTGACATAAGGCGGGGCTTCCGTAGACCTGGGCGGGGCTTCTGTTGACAGAGGGGCGGGACGGTTCCCTACCTCCCGCCGTGAGGCAGAGGCCCGCAGAGGGCCGGGTCGAACCCCAGGGAAGCAGGAGGGTCCGGGAGTGGAGAGCCAGGCGCTGAGCGGGGTGGGGGCGCGCGGAGGGCGCGCGCGCGCGCGCACGTGGGAGGGCGCCGCCTGGGCCGGCTCTTCCCCTCCCCCCGCTCCCGCCCCCGGTCGGCTGCTGGGGCGCGCGCCTCGCCTCGCACCCCCACCCCCGATTCCCTACGCTCCGCGGAGTTCGCAGAGCTTCCGAAGCGTGAGCCGACCCGCCGAGCGGTTCCGGGTGTAGGGTTCACAGGTCAAAGTTGACTCCCTGAAGAGTGCAGCCGGTTTGAAATGCAAGATGGCGGCGGCGGGGCTCTGAGAGGCACGGCGGCCCCTGCAGGTAGCAGCGCGAGCGGGCTCCGCGACCAGCGGCCCAGGGCGTCCGGGGCTACGGGTGGGGACCGGCGGCGCAGAGTCCGCGGCCGGCGCGGCGGGCCGGACGGGGGAGGGCGGACCCGGGGCAGAGACCCCGGAGAGCTAAGCGCGCTCGGCGCGGCGAGTGGCCGGGCAGATGGGCGCGGGGCGTCCAAGGGGCAGGGACCTGGCCTGCCTGGGCCGGGATCGCCGCCAGGGGACAGACCCTGAGCCTCCTTTGCGCTCTCGGGGTCTCTGCGGCCGCGGAAGGAGCTGGGCTAGGCTCTGTAAGGGGAAATTTCAGCCCTCCTGCCTACGAGAGGGCTGAGCAACTTGGGATTGTTGAAGGAAGTGAGGACTGGGTCTCCCTAGAAGGGGGGCAGGCGCCGCAGTGATGGAACACCCTAGCAATGTTGAGGGTCCTGGGGGAGGTCGGGAGCCCTGCCCTGCAGGGGCGTGTGGCCTCGTGGGGACTTAGTCTCCCTGAGAGTGGGGAGAGATTCTCTTGCTGGAGCTGAGCGCACTGGTATTGGGGTTGGAGCCCGGAGAGATCCTTCGGGGAAGGGCTGTACCTCACTTCGGGTAAGGCTGGGCACCCATTTCGGGGCAAGACTCAGAGCTGAGTCCTTAAGAACTATATTAGCTTTTGAGGGAGCCCTGGGACTTAGGGAGAAGTTGATTAGAGAGAATGGAAATGTTATCCGTCCCTTTCAGGAGGGAGAGAGGGAGGCTGACCATGGACCGCTCCAAGCCTTAGGGCCTGAAGGGAACAACCTCCCGGTCTTTGCAGGGAATGAAGGGCTAGGAAGGAGCTGTGAGAGGAAGGGGGTCTAATGGCAGCAAAGAAGAGCCCTGGCGGATGCTCTTTCCCTGCGTATTTACACCAAAGTTCTAGGAAACAGGACTTGAAATTCTTTGTTTCAATACGTCCCTCCCCACCTCTCTGTGGGTAACAGTAAGGGAAAAGCAAAACCCTGGAGAAGAAGAAGGAAAACAAAAAAGATTTAAAAAATACAAGAAAGAAAGAAAGAAAGAAAATAAAGAGGAGAAAAAGGTTCCGTTGGATATCCTTAGCTTATGTTAGTGCAGGATCCAGCTCTCTGGCAGGTTTCAGTGAGAGACTCGGGTAGGAGAATTAGGAAGTGGGAGAGGGGATGGATAGAGGAGGCATATGGGGAAGAGACTGGGCAGAACGGGAATTCTGCAGGGCTTTTCTGTCATCTCACCCCAGCTCTAAAGAAAAACATGAGAAGAGGCTAATCTTTGTGGGGAGAAAAAAATGTCAGAAAAACTAACTCATAGAGAATTTGTAATGTGTTTAGGTTGGGATTGCATGTAACTTGAAACGAAGAAGCAATTCTCTTGGAGAGTGAGAGGATAGCAAAAAAGGGAAAATCACAGGATTGGGAAATAGAGTAGTTCCCAGTTAGGGAGGAAGAAGCAGCTATATCCCAGGAATAGTGACTATTTGTTGGGTTGGAGTATATGTTTGTGTATAACGTACATGAGTGCACCTTAAGATTTGTCGGTATTGGTCACTGTTTCTCAGTCTTTGTCTGAAAGCTTTAACTTGTGTTATATGGTGCTACGTGAATTATCCTTGCTTCTGAAAAATCATCCTGAAAAAGTCGTTTGTTTTTATGCCAGTGGTGAGGATGAACAGGATTTGGTGTTAACAAAGATACTGACCCTAGCACATCTCATAGATTTTTAAAAAAAATTTCTTAAGTAGCAATTCTGACTCTTGATTTTAAGCAAAAGAAATATGAGTGCTGCCAAAAACAATAATGCTGTAACAGGATATAAAAGAAAAAGGGCTTTCATGAATATTTTTTCCTCTTAGTTTTTCCCTTCTTACTCTAAGCATCTTAGGGCTAAGCAGACTAATTTTGTGCAAAATAAGTTGTCAAACCTTGGGTCCTTTCAATATAGAATTGATAGCATTTCATTTATCAAGGACTCTTTTTGTAGAAGAATCTCTTCAAATGCTTTATTTAGTGATCAAGATTAAAATGAAAAAAAAGAATTAAAGTAAGACTTGGGTAACTGATGACAGCTCTGATTCATATAGATTTCTTGAACCATTCTAGTATTTTTTAAAAGAGATTTAATGTCTTCAATAGAAATGTTTTTAAAAACACATTTCAAGTATAAACTAGTTTAGAGCTGCATGTTTGGAACATTGTTATTCATGTGTGCTGTTCTTTGGTTTCCCCAAAGTGCGTAGGTCTAGTTTTATATTCAATTCTGACCAGATTAGGCTGGGTGAACCAGAAAGGCATTGCTGCCAGATGGTTTGAAAATATGCTAAGGCTGAAAACATAAATGTGCCTGTGCTGGTGAGCGCTCATTAGTAGATGTCTCTCCCTTATAGTGAGCTGATTATTTCACTGGATTGGAGGACAGTTCATGAATGATGCAGCAATTATTTCACCTTTAATGATACTTGTGTTATAAGTTCTTTTTTTCAATAAATGTGAAAAAAACTTTTACAATTATTTTATTAATGAACTTGATAGCATAGGTGAGGTGGCTCATTTTGGAGATTTTCTCCCTTTTGTTATTATATTTCACATTGAGACTGAAAGGTGATGTTATGATATACTATACATTTTCCTTCTTGTAATGGTAAATAGGCACAAAAATGTGATATTTGGCACTTAAATGGAAGTACTCTTAAAATTACTAAAATGATTACAAGTGTAGCTGAGGAAATAGCCTTTTTATGTACGTTGCAGCATTGTGGATTTGGGCTCAAAAGACTCTATTTAGGGCTTCCCTGGTGGCGCAGTGATTGAGAGTCCGCCTGCTGATGCAGGGGACACGGGTTTGTGCCCCGGTCCGGGAAGATCCCACATGCCGTGGAGCAGCTGGGCCCGTGAGCCATGGCCACTGAGCCTGCGCGTCTGGAGCCTGTGCTCCGCAACGGGAGAGGCCACAACAGTGAGAGGCCCGCGTACCGCATAAAAAAAAAAAAAGGCTCTATTTATCTGAATATTAACAGTTTTGAAATTTCAGTGCCTAAGCTAGTTTTTAATCTAATATCATATTCAGTCAATTCAGGGAGGTGTCCAGAAATATCTATTGCACTGTTTGTGGTAATAGCCAGTATAGCACATTCACTTTTATGTCTAAGTTTTTTCTAACTTAAAATCCTCTTAAGTCATCCTATGTAATTTCAAAAGTAATTTAAATTACATTTATTTGAAGGGAAAAAAAACTATGGCATTAGCCTCTGAATAATAGCCAGTGTTTCCCTAATATGATTGTATACTGTTGCTCTGATATATTAATAGTTGTAGTCCGTGAGTAACCAGATTTGCATGACTCAGCTGCTGATTAAATTACTAATCAGGATATACATTTGCATTTACATTTTGGAGATCTGTGTTTTATACAGTTAATTTTTTTTAATATAGATTTTATTTATTTATTTATTTATTGGCTGCGTTGGGTCTTCCATGTCTGTGTGCGGGCTTTCTCTAGTTGCTGAGGGCTTCTCATTGCGGTGGCTTCTCTTGTTGTGGAGCACAGGCTCCAGGCGTGCAGGCTTCAGTAGTTGTGGCACACGGGCTTCAGTAGTTGTGGCTCGTGGGCTCTAGAGCGCAGGCTCAGTAGTTGTGGCACATGGGCTTAGTTGCTCTGCGGCATGTGGGATCTTCCCGGACCAGGGCTCGAACCCGTGTCCCCTGCATTGGCAGGCGGATTCTTAACCACTGTGCCACCAGTGAAGCCCTATACAGTTAATTTTTTTTTTTGGTACGCGGGCCTCTCACTGTTGTGGCCTCTCCCGTTGCAGAGCACAGGCTCCGGACGCGCAGGCTCAGCGGCCATGGCTCATGGGCCCAGCCGCTCCACGGCATGTGGCATATTCCCGGACCGGGGCACTAATCCGTGTCCCCTGCATCGGCAGGCGGACTCTCAACCACTGCGCCACCAGTGAAGCCCTATACAGTAAATTTTTAAAGTAAATATTTATGTAAATTTTTATGTAGGTTGCCACGTTTTGGTCTTAAAGGGTACTTAATCTTTTCAGTTTATATAACCAGTATCCCATAATGTATTTGAAAGGTATAAAGATGGTCTTATGTACCTTTGGTCTAAACAAATATGATGATATACTTTGGAAAACAAGGATATATGAGCAGTTTAAGAGTGACGTTTTTTCAAGGGAGTAAAAACTGAGTAAACCACTTTTTATACAGGATTTTTGTTTTCAGTTTTAAATTTAGATTTTTTAAAAATCATATTATCAAAGCTAATGTAAAAATTTAAACCATTAAAGCGGTAGACATATCATATACATATTTATCATTTAAAATAAAATAACTTTGTCATTAAATTTTAGTGATTTAATATTTCCCTTAGGACTTCTGACTCCCTTTTTCCCCTTCCTAAAGGTCTTTCTCTTTTTTTGATTGTTGTGAGGAATGAGAGGACATAGGAATATTCTGATATTTCTAAGCACTTCACTCATAATTATGTTTTTCTTCTTTACTAAGTTTATTCCCTTTTACCTTCCGATATTGTGAAAAAGAAGTTTGTTAAAATTTGTCTGGGGGCTTCTCTGGTGGCGCAGTGGTTAAGAATCCGCCTGCCAATGCAGGGGACACTGGTTCGAGCCCTGGTCCGGGAAGATCCGACATGCCGTGGAGCAGCTAAGCCTGCGAGCCACAACTACTGAAGCCCGCGGACCTAGAGCCTGTGCTTCACAACAAGAGAAGCCACCGCAATGAGAAGCCCTCACACTGCAACGAAGAGTAGCCCCCGCTCTCCGCAACTGGAGAAGAGCTCACTCACAGCAACGAAGACCCAATGCAGCCAAAATAAATAAATAAATAAATAAATAATAATAAAAAAACTTGGCTGGGCTTGGACTCTACTTGGGAGTGGGGGTTGGAAAAAAAGAACACTCACTGTATTACTATGATAAGATTTATATCAGAAGTTTGTGAGTTCTATGAAACACCCCTTAAAACGTGTCATATATTAGTGATTCATCTTGAAGCTAAGGTCAGAGAAACTATGTGCATGTTGGGGTGGGAGGTATAAATTATGATTGATTAATGTCTACCTGCTAAAGCCAGCCTATTCTATCATTGCTTAATATGCTCAGAGGTCTGAAATGGAAAATAAAATGGATTGTTTTGTGGACTTTTAAAATATTTTATAATGTTTCAACATTTAGCAAATTGTATGTGTGTGTGATAAGAACTCCTAGGGTTTAGTCTTTTGACAACTTTCGTATATAACATAGAACAGTGTTAATTATATTTATCGTGCTGTACAGTACATCCTTAGTACTTATTTATCTTATAACTGCAAGTTTGTACCTTTTGACCACCTTCATCCAATCCCCCCTCCCCCCAGTCCTGTATCCTGCCTCAGTAACCACAAATCTCATCTCTTTTTCTATGAGTTTGTTTGTTTTTTGAAGTATAACTGACCCAGAACACTATGCTAGTTCTCAACATTTAGCAAAATTTAAACAAAGACTTTCTTTGTTGTATAACTTAGTTAATACCTTAAATAAGAGTCAGAAAAATCTAATTGCGGACTTACCATGGGCCAGGAAATAGTCCAAGCACTTTACATGTGTTATTTCTTTCAATACTTACAGCAACCCTATTAAATAGGTACTATCATTAGCCCCATTTTACAGATGACGGGGCTATGGCACAGTCAGGCTAAGTGGCTTATCCGGGACCACACAGCTAGTAAGTGACAGAGCTGGGACTTGAACCCATGCACTCTGGTTCCAAAACCCAAATTCTTCATCTTTATTTCCAGTCCATCCTCTACTGCCAAAATAACTGATCTGTTTCATTACATAATGTATATGGTTGAGATGACTTATTTAATTTTCGAAGTTCACTCTATTCCTAAATTTTAAAATGATACTTTGAATTTGAGAGGTGTCCTAAAGTACTCCCAGTATCAGGAACTGAACTAACATCAGGCAAGTATGCTTTTCATCCAGAAATGCTGAGGAACTCATTTGTTGCTCCTCTAGTTGCCTTGTGCCTTTGCATGTCTTGGCAGCTCTTCTCAGAGACTCTGGTTCAGGAAAACATCTTGCAATTACTGTGTGATTTAAGAATGGATTCAAATAGGTTACCAATTTCCTATAATATTAATAATTCATTTTGGAAAATAACCTCCCCGCTTTGACAGCTGTTTCCTATCCTCTCTTCTAGTCCACATCTTGTAGATGGATGGCTAAGGAGTGTCCAAACAAGGAGATACCAGGAAATGAAATTGTAGAATCCCAGGCTGCAGACAGAATAGGATGCTCCACTGGGTCTACCAAGAAAATGCTCTTTTGCTTTTCATGAAAATAGTGTAATTATTCAGCCTAAGCTTTAACTTACCCTACAAGTATTTTACTAAAGGACTGGTATATTTACATGATTTCTCAATTTAAGTGGGCTCTTCATAAGCAATGCTAGAATAGGCTGGCTCTAGCAGGTAGACATTAATCAACATGCACCCCAACACCCATCCCAACGTGCACATAGTTTCTCTGACCTTAGCTTCAAGATGAATCACTAATATATGACACGTTTTAAGGGGTGTTTCATAGAACTCACAAACTTCTGATATAAATAATCTTATCATAGTAATACAGTGAGATTGTTCTTTTTTCACCAACCCCCACTCCCAAGTAGAGTCCAAGCCCAGCCAAGTTTTTTTTCTTTTTCTTTTTTAACTTTTGGATGCGTTAGGTCTTCGTTGCTGTGTGCGGCCTTTCTCTAGTTGCGGCAAGCTGGGGCTACTCTTTGTTGCGGTGCACGGGCTTCTCATTGCGGTGGCTTCTCTTGTTGTGGAGCACAGGCTCTAGGCGCGCGGGTTTCGGTAGTTGCAGCACATGGGCTCAGTAGTTGTGGCTCACGGGCTCTAGAGTGCAGGCTCAGTAGTTGTGGCGCACGGGCTTAGTTGCTCCACAGCATGTGGGATCCTGCTGGACCAGGTGTCGATCCCGTGTCGCCTGCATTGGCAGGTGGATTCTTAACCACTGCGCCAACAGGGAAGTTCCCAGCCAAGTTTTAACAAACTTCTTTATAAAAGTTGTATGTAATAATAGCAGAAATCAAAGGATAAGGTACTGAGGGAAATCATCTTCCTTAATATTCATTCACTATGGTTTTCAGAGTTTCACTGCTTAAAGAACAATAATAAAAATGCTTCAACCCTTCAAAAGCATTATTTACTTTTATTTAATAAGACAAACAATTATAGTTTTTACTTAATTTTCCTGACTGGTTTAACAACTGTGAATAATATACCACAGCAGTTTTAGACACAAATCTGAGTTTTCAGAGAATTTTCAGTTTGCTTGATTTTGTACCATCTAATGCTTCACAATGCACTGATTGAAAAACCATTCAGTAGTAGCTTTCTTGCAAAAATGAAATAACCACCAGTCATTCTATTAGATATATCATATGTTTAGGGGTAGAATACCACTAGTTTATTTAAGTAGTATTGGCATGTCCCCAGCATTAATGATCCACTTCATTCCAATTAATATGTAGTAAATTAGGGTACAAATATCACTAGGCTTACGTGTAAACATACAAACACACACCTCCTCCCAACTCTTAGTTTAACTAAGTTGTCTATCGTAACTTTTGTGTACTAATTTTTTGCAATCCCCAATTTCTTCATCTCAGCTTTCATATTATAGACTGCATATATTCACCTTTTGAAAACTTTTATTGAAAATAGTACAATAGTGACTTGGTTGTTTTATAAAATATAAAGATATTTTGAAGTGTAGTTTTCAGTTTTGAATTTCTTACTAAGATTGAGTTTGGCATTTCGATGATTCTTTTAAAAGTTCTGTGAGGAAATGAAATTTTTTAAAAATTACATTTATTTTTAAAAAGCCAAAGCATAAGCTTAAAGTTTCCGAATAAGACTGAATTGTATCTAGAATAATAAAGCGATATTACTTTTTTTGTAGGAGATGGCAGATAGGTACTTTGGACCTGTTGGTAATGATGGCCTGAGCTAAACATCTCCTAATTTGAGGGGACACCCTTCTGTGTCAAAGAACAGAATGTGAAGGAAGCTATGGCAAGTATGTGTTTCATCGTTTTGGTATGGTAAAAACTCAGATACTGAATGTGCTCACTTAATATAGTGATACTATATTTGGCTAAAGTTTTAAAAGCTTTTCTTTAAAAAGCAGCAGATATATTCTTAACTCTTTTTCAAGAAATGTACTTTCAAACTTGAAAAATATAGAAGTATTGTCTGCTTTAATTTCAAAGGAAACAGCATCACACTTCATAATAAATCTGTAGTATATTTAGAATTGATTTTTCAATCTATTCAATACATTTGCTGACATCCACTGTGTATCAGGCACTGTACCAGGTGCTGTGGTAATAGTGGTGAAACAGACAAATGAAGGTCATGAGGGTAGAGACCTTTTCTGTGGGGAAATTGATCTAGAAATTTTACTATTCTTTTGCCTATATCCAGAAAAATGCTTCAAGACTTACAAGAACAACTTCTGAAAATATGTTTTCAGTATACAGTCCTCTAAGAATAGTTAATTACAATTATAAAATTTAAGATATTAATAATTAAATACTTTGATTTAGGTTAGGCATACCACTATTTAAATATTTGAATATATTTTTACTTAATTACTTTTATATTTTATTTACCTGATATAAGTTGGCTTTTATAAGAAGCATTAGATTACATACTATACTGTTGGAAATATTTATTTAGTCCAATTGTTATTGTATATGATTCCAGAAAGTACTAGGAAAGATTCCATAACCATTAATGTGGTGGTTCACTTTCATTTTTTGTGTTCTTACAAGTTGACATTACCAATACTAATTACTGTTATCCTTCAAAGTATTTTTTAAATTAATTAATTAATTTTATTTATTTATTTTTGGCTACGTTGGGTCTCGGTTGCTCCGCGTGGGCTTTCTCTAGTTGCGGCGAGCGGGGGCTACTCTTCGTTGCTCTGCGCGGGCTTCTCATTGCAGTGGCTTCTCTTGTTGCAGAGCACAGGCTGTAGGCACGCAGGCTTCAGTAGTTGTAGCACGCAGGCTCAGTAGTTGTGGCTTGTGGGCTCTAGAGCGCAGGCTCAGTAGTTGTTGCGCACAGGCTTAGTTGCTCTGCGGCATGTGGGATCTTCCTGGACCAGGGCTTGAACCCGTGTCCCCTGCATTGGCAGGCGAATTCTTAACCACTGCGCCACCAGGGAAGCCCCCTTCAAAGTATTTTTAAAAATTGAATGATTATATCCAGAGTGAAATAGGTAACAGTTACTTTATTTTATAAATGGGCAAGATAATGGACAGATGAATGGCTTTTCAGCCTTTCAATGATAATCTCACTTAGAATCAAGAATAGCATTCTTGTGTTAGATTGTCTGTGAAAGATTTAATACACTTCCTTGAGAAAAGTAGGGGAAAATTATTTTCAGCCGAAAATTACTTTTGGATCCTATTCACAAACTTGAATAATAAAGACAGGAGATTTCATTATAGGGCTAGTTTGTATATCACTCTCATTATGTTACATACCGACCTACATGCCAGCAGAAGGTAGAACATCAGGATGTTAGTGTCCTAGAGACCATTCAAAAAGACATTTCACTTCTCAAATCTGGGGTCAGAGTTTACCAGGAGAAATCTGTCCAGCTTAGATTCTTCTTTTAATCTTTAGCAGCGTTAAAGTTGGCTTTCTCGGGTAGGAAAAAAAACAGGTAGAGAGGATAGAGTTTCTAACTCTTTAAGCCTTAATTAGCATTAGCAAAGGGATCTTCTGAAATTAGATAATCTTTGGCCACAGTTTCTTAGATGCTGTTACTTGGATCACATTCACTCCCGTCTGTATTCACCTTGATACTTGAATTTTTATTATTTTGAGACCATTTTGGCAATTTTCTTGAGACTTATCTCTTAGGTAATAATTCTAGGTTACAGTAATTTTTACAAACGTTTGTTGTGGGTACAAATTTGGGTTGACAAATCGCTCATTTAATTTTTTTTTTTGAGAACTTGACTCTTGTTTCTAAATATTTTTATATTTTAGCTTTGAAAAATGCCTCAAGTGTGTAAAGACCAAAGAAAAATTTTGTAATTAAAAAAAGTATCCTCGGGCTTCCCTGGTGGCGCAGTGGTTGAGAGTCCGCCTGCTGATGCAGGGGACGCGGGTTTGTGCCCCGGACCGGGAGGATCCCACGTGCCGCGGAGCGGCTGGGCCCGTGAGCCATGGCCGCTGGGCCTGCGCGTCCGGAGCCTGTGCCCCGCAGCGGGAGAGGCCACAACAGTGAGAGGCCCGCATACCGCAAAAAAAAAAAAAAAAAAAAAAAAAAAAAAAAAAAAAGTATCCTCTTGGACACCTTTTTTTAAAAAAAACATGGTAGATAGCATTTGTTTTAATTTGAGTCCATTATTCTTTGTTCCTACTATTATTTCAGGCATTCTGTGATTTTGGTGGATTTGTAACTTTTAGTTTGAATACAAACATGTAAAAATAAGTATTTTCAGCTGGCTAAACAGAACTCTGACTCAGAGAGGGAGAAGTGAAACTAAATAGAATACAGAGTCCTAAGAGTTCTCAGGATAGGTATAAATACACATTTCAAAGGATTCTTAGTTTGTATATTTTAGTTGTCCTAAGAACAGTTTTACTTAGTTGGTACTCGGTCAAAACTAACACAGTACTTAAAAATCATAGTTATCTTCTAAATGTTCTTATTTGACCCAGAATTGGCCTAAAAACAAAGTTTGTTTTTATTCACATAAAATCTTACCAAAATAACATGCCTTTGTGGCTAACTAGGCCAATAAACTGTTAATCATTTAATTTAAAGTACAAGACAGTCAGAAAAACAGAGGCTTGGAAATTCAGTGTAGCTATGGACCTACTTAGTTATAAAATTTTTGAAACTTTTTTTTTTAGCACTAAGCATAGAATTTGAAACAATTCACTAACTTTTTATAGTGTATTACATTGAGAACCTGTTTTTAAATCTCTTTAAAAATATAGGATATCATTAAAATATAGTTTTCTCTTATAGAGAAATAATGATTCTAAGTTCAAATTTGCATTTGCTATCTTTATAAGAACTGTGCCTTTTCTTCTGAATTCTACTGCAGGACTAATTCTTTGAATGAATTTATCATCCTTGTTTCATTTTTATATAGTCTACAAATATAGATATACACTATTCACACATAAAACTGATTTGTTATGGTAGAATTATAGATATTGGTAAATATTTGTTGAATATCCATTGCTGTGTTTTAATAAATAGAGTGTTTTATATTTGAGCATGTTTTCGTATTCTAGGGACTAAGGTAATTTTATTAGTAAGGATTTTACCAGTGAAAGTACTGTAAAGCGAGCACAGCTGTTCTTTATAGCTCCTCTATAAATGAGTGCTTAATGAAGTAGAATGTAGGTTATAATACACAATACACATATATTTTAAAGCTTGTTTTTTCCGCAGCAAATATTATTGGGGCCTTAATGGGCACTGTTTGGCCCTGAGAATATAGTGGAGAGCTAAACAGACATTCTCTCTGACAATGTAAGAAGAACTAGAACTGCTTAGATTTTTATTCTGTGATGAAATAAATTTTGCTTTCACTAAATGCTTTTCTGCAGAGAAAATTTCATGTAATTATTTTCATGAGTTAAGAATCATGAATTGATTAAGGAGCATCCTACCCTCCGGAGAAGAACCAGTGCGCAGATAGAACCATGGAAATTGGCTTGGCCTAGATCTACACCCTGGAGATTATGTGTGGTCTTGCGGGCTCTTAGAACCAGTCTGACTTCTCTACCGTGGGGCAGCAGTCCCCAAAGACGTCTGGAATACCCCTGAATGCTGTACACATTCTTCTTCCTCCTGAAAAAACCTTTATGTAGCACATGTTTTTGCTTTAAAAATAGAAAGTAAACTTTGTTTCCAGCTTGAGACAAATGACCATAGAAATATTTTAGTCTATTTGCAGTTTTAAGGCCTTGAAACTATTGTTTGTTGTATTTACAGTAAAGCAATGTCATAACAATATTAAAGAAAACTTGTAGATACCACACATAAAAAAATTTCACCCATAATCTAATGTGAAAATTTCATTTTTTATGTTCTCATCTAGTCTTTGTCCACATGCATACATATTTTCCCATGGTTATTTTATAATCAATATACAAATTTTGTTCCGATTTTTAAAAATTTAACAGTAAATGGATACTTTACCATATTCCTTAATTACTTTTTTGAATATCTTTTTTTTTTTGCGTGGTACGTGGGCCTCTCCCTGCTGTGGCCTCTCCCGCTGCGGAGCACAGGTGCTGGACGCGCAGGCTCAGCAGCCATGGCTCACGGGCCCAGCCACTCTGCAGCACGTGGGATCTTCCCGGACCAGGGCACGAACCCGTGTCCCCTGCATCGGCAGGCGGACTCTCAACCACTGTGCCACCAGGGAAGCCCTGAATATCATTTTTAATGGCAGTGTAATGGATTTGATCATTTATTTTTTTAACGTATTTCTCTACTGAAAGAGTAACTGAAAATAGCATTCAAATATAATTATATTTACAGTGCTGGATGCATTTAGAGCATGATTTTTTCTTTTATTGGCAGACTTCACTTTAATTATGTTTTAACTGCAAAGCCACCTAGCTCCTCAGTTGTGCAACTAAACTCTAACCCTCTTTTATAGGTAAATAGTGCAAGCTTCCGCAAATTGATTTTAAGCTTTTTTGAGTTGACTTTCAAAGGGAGGATGAGATGCCTGTCAGCTAATAGAAATTTCTATATGGCAGTTTTCCTGTTTCAGCTCCACTGCACTGTAATGATGAAAGGAGATGAATTGAAACCACACCATGGAAATTCTTATTCTGTATTTTTAACCCCTTTTGCTTTTTCATTCAACTTGTGTGCCTTGTCAGCTGATTATGTTGCTTGAGAGATAGAAAGAGAATAATAGTAAATAAATGGTATTTATTCATTCCGAAAAGAATTTTTCAGGGACTGGGGGGAAAAGCATTAATTAGGCACCTGCTGTATATCAGAGTGTGTGAAGCATTTTTATTTGATCAGCCTCTGAGGTAGGATACCAGTATTCTTATTTTCTCCAGGGCAGCCTTCTCTGCTTCTTTTCTAGAAGCCTCCTGTAGTGTGCTTACATAGTTCCCGATACTTCCTCTCTCATTGCATTGATCATAGTTAGTCTAAGTAATTGTTTACTGCCTGTTTTCCTTGCTCAACTGCTAGAATCTGGCAGAGCAGAGATGATCTGTCCTGGTCACTGCTGTAATCCAAGTGCCCAACACAGTGCCTGGCACGTGGTTGACCTTCAACAAATAGTTGTTCAGTGGATTTGTTGAACTGAAGAATTTTGGTTTTATAGGTGAGAAAACTGAGGTTGATATGAGGTTGATATTGGGTAACTTTTCCAGTCACCTAACTACTAAGTGACAGAGGAGACTCTAAAACCTGTGGTTTTACCCTACACCACAAAGCCTCTGTGAACTAATCCCCCTGGGCCTGGGTTTCTTCTTCCATAAAAAAATGGGACGATTGGGCTTCCCTGGTGGCGCAGTGGTTGAGAGTCTGCCTGCCGATGCAGGGGACACGGGTTCGTGCCCCGGTTTGGGAAGATCCCACATGCCGCGGAGCGGCTGGGCCCGTGAGCCATGGCCGCTGAGCCTGCGCGTCCGGAGCCTGTGCTCCGCAACGGGAGAGGCCACAGCAGTGAGAGGCCCGCGTACTGGTAAAAAAAAAAAAAAAAAAAAAAAAAGGGACGGTTGTGCTGAGGTCCCTGCTTCCCCGCCAGATCATGACTTTATAATAAGGACCACGAGGATGCCCTTGTTTGTGCTTTGATTTATTTTTAGGTTATATCATAATCATAGAATTGAGCCATTGGACCAAATCTTGAGGCTCTTTTGGAAACTCTTAGTCTCTCTTTGGAAATATGTTAAATAATATACTGACTCTGGTTTTGTTAGCAAAATGTGAGCAAACAGTTTTAGAAGTGAAGAGGAAAGAGTATTTCTCAGGTCTATGTAGTTGAGTATAGAAGTAATCCAGGTTGAGGCAACCTAGGCTACTCAAAATAATCAGATTTTTAGTCTTTTGCATTACTGAAGATTTTTTTTAAGCCTTTCCTTTTTTTTTTTTTTTTTTGCGGTACGCGGGCCTCTCACTGTTGTGGCCTCTCCCGTTGCGGAGCACAGGCTCCGGACGCGCAGGCTCAGCGGCCATGGCTTACGGGCCCAGCCGCCCCGTGGCATGTGGGATCTTCTCAGACCGAGGCACCAACCCGTGTCCCCTGCATCTGCAGGCGGACTCTCAACCACTGCGCCACCAGGGTAGCCCTTAAGCCTTTCTTTTAAGTAGCTTATTTAAATTTAATCATAATTTTCAAGTTACACATTTAAGTTAAAATATTTAATTTAAATAAATTTAATTTATAATTTAAAATTTTCAAATTCCTTTCAAAGACCAGTGTTTTCAAAGGAAAAAGCACAATTGTGTGTATATATCATTAGATAATAATACATGAATATTTTGTAATTTTCATGACTTTAGCAAAAAATAATTAAGGTTTTAAAATTTTATATCTGTTTCAGTTCTTACAAACTGACCATCCTGAGCTAGTGAACTATAAGGAAAAGAAATAAAAGTAATAATTTCGTAGCATATTCCTATTTTTATACTAGATAGGATAAAAAGTAAGAAGTTTAACCCAAGAGCTAGAGAACCAGAATAATAAAGGGATCTGAGCTCCTCAGGTTTCTCTTCTGTATCTTTTTATTAGTATGGGTTACTCTGTTCTACTCCTGGGCGCTCCAGGCCTGCCTTTTAGAGTGAAACAACCTGAAAGTACACATTAAATTCACTTTAGCTTTCACATTTCACTTAGCACTGGCAAGCTGAGGATTTTTGATGAAAGTATTTACGTTTTTTTTTGTTTTTTTTTTTGCGGTACGCGGGCCCCTCACTGCTGTGGCCTCTCCTGTTGTGGAGCACAGGCTCCGGACGCGCAGGCTCAGCGGCCATGGCTCACGGGTCCAGCCGCTCCGCGGCATGTGGGATCTTCCCAGACCAGGGCACGAACCAGTGTCCCCTGCATCGGCAGGCGGACTCTCAACCACTGCGCCACCAGGGAAGCCCCAGTATTTACGTTTTTAAGGCACAGGCTTCAGACACATCTCAGAACCCATCAGAGGTGGAAGTAGGGATTGTGGGGTCTGTGGGATGGGGTCAGGAAGTAGTTTAGCTTCTATACTTCTCCGACCAGTGGCTATATTCTTTAGTCAGTTTTGCACTTAGGCGTCTCATAGAATTTTGTTTGAAGAAAGGGCTGTCCTGCTTACAACAAAAAGTTTGAAAACCACCATTTTCAGGAAATGTAGTTTCAAGAAAAACCCCTCTATCTTTGGCTTCTGGCTGTTAATATACCCTAACTAAACATAATCTAAGATTCTATGAGAATAACAGTCATAAAATAGCTTACTCCCCTGCCTTTCAGCAATTCTCCTTCACTGTCAAAAATGTGGGTGCTGCTCATTGGTTACTGTTCTGCTTAAAGTCTTATTTGAGGAATTCCCTGTTTCTAATGAGGAAAAAATGATAAAAACAGTGGTGTTCCTTATTGAACTGAGTAGGAGAGATGGTATTATCTTAGTTTATAACATTTAGTTAAGAAATCATTTTAAATTTCAGTGATTTCTTTATGTTCCCTTAGAAATCAAAGTTTTTTGGTTTTTTTTTTTTTTTGCGGTACGCGGGCCTCTCACCGTTGTGGCCTCTCCCGCCGCGGAGCACAGGCTCCGGACGTGCAGGCCCAGCGGCCATGGCTCACGGACCCAGCCGCTCCGCGGCATGTGGGATCTTCCTGGACCGGGGATTGAACCCGTGTCTCCTGCATCAACAGGCAGACTCTCAACCACTGCGCCACCAGGGAATCCCCAAAGATTTTTTATAGAAAAAAAAGAACACTAACACTTTTGAGAGTGAGGTTTGGATTGTTGATACCATTATTATTACTAAGCTGATGCTCTTTATTTTGTAATATGGGAAATCAGGACATTTAGTCTGACTTTTGGTCCAACTTTCCACCTGTTGCTTGGATCCATCAAATGGATATGTAGTATATATTTGAATAATCCCAGTGAGGAGGATCTTACCACCTTCAAAGGCAGGACATTCTCTCTTTGGACAGCTGTTTCCTAAAAATGTTTCTCCCTTTACTGAGTCATGGAGACCTAGTTTTGCTATAATCTTTGAAATAAACTTTTTCTCCTCAGTTCAGCTAGGACAAGGATTATGCTAGTAAATGAAAATAGTTCCAATTCGTGGTACAAAATAAGTGATACCACTTATTGTATTCATTTTCATTTGGTTTAGAATTTAGAAGCACACCAACTTTGATTTAGCATCAAAATTGTATTTTAACTATTTTGGGTGCAAAAGTATTAAAATGTATTTGTATGAACATATCTCACTTTTTCTTGATGATTCAAGGTCATTCTTGTGAATTTCAGCTACATTTTCCATGGTGATGCCCTTAGGGCATTTTGAATTTTACAGGACTCTTTTTCTATTCATTCTAGTTCAGGTTGGAAGTAGTTTTTTTGTGTGTGTGTTGGGGGCATGGATCTTAGTTCCCCAACCAGGGATTGAACCCCGGGGCACAACAGTGAAAGCGCTGCAACCTAACCACTAGACCACCAGGGAACTCCCTAGTCCAGGTTAATAAGCATTTAGTGAGTCTCTACTTCCAGGCTTCTGTATGCAAAAGGAGATAGAGAAATGTATGAGAAGTCAGCCAAGATAGCTCAGCTGGGAGAGCTTAGATTGAAGACATAAAGGAAATTGCCTCCATCCAGAGTTTCAGGAGCTTTGCTATGTCTCAAAAAAGCTATTACTTTAAAAAAGAAGGAAAAAAATGAATAAGGAAACTGGAGGTTTCGGGACAAAAGTGTAACGTTCCTCTGGTACAATATGGTAAGTTCTAGACTAGAAAATAAGCCGGGGAGGAGGCTGGGCCGAGCTAAGGGGAGCAGGTGATTTATCAGGCAGATTTATAGAGAGGTCATCACACCCAGCGCACAAACAAGTGTCCTGGCACAAGGAATGGCCTGCACTGAGAGTCCTTAGAATAGCAATCGTTTTTGCTCTGTGCCTAAAACATAAAGAAATAGGAGTCAGGAGGGAGATGGTAGGAAATTGAGGTTGCAGCCAGGATGTGAAGAGAACTACATGTCGCTTAAGGAGTTTGAACTTCATTCTTTCAGCACTGGGGACCCATCATAAGCTTGAAGTCAGGAGACTGACATGATTAGATATGTTTTACCAATTTTGATAGCATTGTGGAGAATGATTAAGATAATGTTTCTGAAACGTTGATCATTTATATTCTGCCTTTGTTGCTTTTGCCATACTTGGGCATGCTTTGGGGATAAGACAGACCAGGAGGAAGAAGCGGGCATAACTGATGGATTGAATTTCTTATATACTTAGTGGTCATAGTCTTGAGTATCTGTGGCTGCTTTTATAGTTTTAAAGTTCCTCCCCTGTTAACAGATTATCATTTCACACTGATATTAGTATGCCTGCCGAAGCAGACTCTTTTTCCCCCTTCCCTTCCAGTGTATAGCTGGCTAGATGAAAAAATCCAAATAAACAAGCCCGTGGGCTGACCCATGAGGTACAGTACATGACCTAAAGTGAGTTGGCTTGGAGACATCTATTTTGACCCTTAGAGGACTTTTTTCCTGGTCTGGTCTTATTCTACATCTTTATAACTGAGCTCTCCAACAACTTCATGTAAGTGAAATATAACTGTAATTTGCTTAATAGATCATAATCACTCATTTAAAAACATTTTTTAATTTATCTTAATGTAGGTGATTGGAGTTGTGCTTCAAAAATTTCAGCAGTTCAGCAGTATTTTATTTGCCAACCATAAGCTCTTTACTTGATAGCACCATGAAAAAGCTGCTAATGAGACTTGTTGAGCACAAAGACAGACTTGAAGAACCAAAAGCCATTGTTTTCAAATGAAGAATACTGAACAGTTTTAAGCCCCAATGCTTTTTAATCACCACTGAGATTTTCCCCATAACATCAGAATGGCAAGCAGGCGAAAATCCACAACACCCTGCATGGTCCTTGCCAGTGAACAGGATCCAGACCTCGAGCTGATATCAGATCTGGATGAAGGTCCTCCTGTACTTACACCTGTAGAAAACACCAGAGCAGAGAGTATCTCAAGTGATGAAGAAGTTCATGAATCCGTAGACTCTGACAATCAGCAAAATAAAAAAGTTGAAGGTGGCTATGAATGTAAATATTGTACTTTTCAAACTCCAGATCTAAATATGTTTACTTTTCATGTGGATTCAGAACATCCCAATGTAGTGCTAAATTCATCCTATGTTTGTGTCGAATGCAATTTTCTTACCAAAAGGTATGATGCACTTTCCGAGCATAATCTGAAATATCACCCGGGAGAAGAAAATTTCAAGTTGACTATGGTGAAACGAAATAACCAGACAATCTTTGAACAAACAATAAATGATCTGACTTTTGATGGTAGTTTTGTTAAAGAGGAGAATTCAGAGCAAGCTGAATCGACAGAAGTTTCTTCTTCGGGAATATCTATCAGTAAAACTCCTATCATGAAAATGATGAAAAATAAAGTGGAGAACAAACGGATTACAGTTCATCATAATTCAGTTGAGGACGTTCCAGAAGAGAAAGAGAATGAAATCAAACCAGACCGTGAAGGAACTGTGGAAAATCCAAGTTCTTCAGCTTCTGAATCGAATACAAGTACTTCCATTGTAAACAGAATACATCCAAATACTGCCAGCACAGTTGTGACCCCGGCAGCAGTTCTTCCTGGGTTAGCACAGGTTATCACTGCTGTATCAGCTCAGCAGAATTCCAATTTGATTCCCAAAGTCCTCATCCCTGTTAATAGCATTCCTACCTACAATGCTGCATTGGATAACAACCCCCTTTTGCTTAACACCTACAACAAATTCCCTTATCCAACAATGTCAGAAATTACTGTTCTTTCTGCCCAAGCAAAATATACAGAGGAACAGATCAAGATATGGTTTTCAGCCCAACGTCTAAAACATGGTGTTAGCTGGACTCCTGAGGAAGTAGAGGAGGCGAGAAGAAAACAATTCAACGGAACAGTCCACACTGTACCTCAGACCATAACGGTCATCCCCACCCACATTTCCACAGGGAGTAATGGTTTACCATCCATCTTACAGACATGCCAAATAGTTGGCCAGCCAGGTCTGGTCCTTACCCAAGTGGCCGGCACGAATACCTTGCCAGTAGCAGCACCTATAGCCTTGACAGTGGCAGGGGTTCCAAATCAAACAAACGCACAGAAAAGTCAGCCCCCGGCCACTCAGCCTACTGCAGAGACCAAGCCAGCAGCAGCAGGAGCCCCATCCTCTCAGCTTGTGAAAAATGAGACTGCAGTGGCGAACCCTGATGCGTTCGGCGTTCGGGCAAAAAAGACTAAAGAGCAACTGGCAGAATTAAAAGTTAGCTACCTAAAGAATCAGTTTCCCCATGATTCCGAAATTATCAGACTTATGAAAATCACAGGGCTGACAAAAGGAGAGATTAAAAAATGGTTTAGTGACACAAGGTACAACCAGAGAAATTCAAAGAGTAATCAGTGCTTACATCTCAACAATGATTCCTCCGCCACTATTATCATAGACTCCAGTGATGAAACCACGGAATCCCCAACTGTTGTTACTTCACAGCAGAAACAATCCTGGAATCCTTTTCCAGACTTTACTCCCCAAAAGTTTAAAGAGAAGACGGCAGAGCAGCTTCGTGCCCTACAGGCAAGTTTTCTCAACAGCTCCGTACTTTCAGAAGAAGAATTAAATAGGTTAAGAGCGCAAACCAAACTTACCAGAAGGGAAATTGATGCTTGGTTTACAGAGAAGAAGAAATCAAAAGCTTTAAAGGAAGAGAAAGGAGAAATAGAGGAAAGCAATGCAGGTAGTTCCAAAGAAGAAACTGGAGAAACTTCTCCTGGAGATGAGTCTAGTGCACCTAAGTCAGGGAGTACGGGCAAAATATGTAAAAAAACACCCGAGCAGTTGCACATGCTTAAAAGCGCATTTGTCCGAACACAGTGGCCGTCGCCAGAAGAGTATGACAAGTTGGCTGAAGAAAGTGGGCTTGCTAGAACAGACATAGTTAGTTGGTTTGGGGACACCCGTTATGCTTGGAAAAATGGAAACTTAAAATGGTACTACTACTATCAAAGCGCCAATTCAAGCAGTATGAACGGTCTGTCTTCTCTTAGAAAAAGGGGGAGAGGGAGACCCAAAGGAAGGGGAAGAGGAAGACCTCGCGGGCGGCCCAGAGGAAGCAAGAGAATGAACAACTGGGACAGGGGGCCGTCCCTCATCAAATTTAAAACTGGAACTGCAATACTTAAGGATTATTACCTGAAGCACAAATTTCTTAATGAGCAAGACCTCGATGAACTTGTTAACAAATCACATATGGGCTACGAGCAGGTCAGAGAATGGTTTGCTGAAAGACAGAGAAGATCAGAGTTAGGTATAGAATTATTTGAGGAAAATGAGGAGGAAGATGAAGTTATTGATGATCAGGAAGAGGATGAAGAAGAAACAGATGACAGTGACACTTGGGAACCCCCACGACATGTGAAGCGGAAGCTTTCTAAATCAGATGACTGAAATGTAAGTTGTTAAGCTGCGTGTGCATTCACCAACCACATACATTTAGCACAGTCACCTCGTATTTGTCATCGTCACTTTTGACGGATTTTTTCTAAAATAGTTTCTCTTATGCCTCATAAGAGGACTAGGTGCCATGAGTATAGCCAAGAGATACGATTATCACGTGTAGTCTGATTCTTGTGATGGTTATGTTTATTATGTAGAGTTTAATGTTGCCTTAATTATTTTTTATGTGAAATGTTCTTTACTTTGTTTTAAGGGAAAGTTACCCATTCTCTAAGAAGGAAGACTGGTGGGCGGGTTGGGGATTCACACATACTAAAGATAACTAAAATGTATTTCTTGCAACCCTCCTTCACTAAAGCTTCATTTTTTGCCTGTTTAAGGAAAGAATTCAAAAACGAAAACTAAAAAGAAGGGGAAAAGTATACCGAAGGAAAGACTTACCACAGGGGTGAAGATTGCTCAGTTTTAGGAAACTAGGTGAAAATGGCTATCTCTCTTTCTTTATTCATTGTATTGCCCCCCAAACTATTAGATTTTTAACTAGAGTTTAAAATGCTTTAAGTATTAAAATTATTCAATTTTTTTTTCTATTAAAAGCCAAAGGTCTGTTTTAAGCGATATATAAATTCATGTTTGCTTAGGTGGCATCTGTCTTTGAAAACTGTGATATAAATTATTTCTGTTTTAGGGATCAGTGGTAAATAACAGATTTTATATTAAATTAACTCAATTGCCTGAAATGTCTTTTCCTTATTTGATATAAAACAAACCTGCTACCAGCAGAAACACATTATTAAGTTAAAAATACCTCTCTGTAGGCATAAAAGTGCAAGTATATATGCTTTAAATTTGAAAGGTTTGGCCTGTTCCTTAACTCTTAATTCTTTTATAGATTGGATTAATTAAAATTTCACTGTAGTTGCAAATCCAGATACCTGATTTGGAGTTAGAACTTGAATTCTTAATACTTTTGGAATTCAGTAGCATAGTTTGCTTCTTTTCTACTCTCTGTTTTGGAGTGTTCTAGGATAAGACTGTACTTTTTTTAAAAACAGTGCAGTTGTCATGAAGTGTTTGTATCTGTCCATCAGTAGTCCAAAAGCACCTTGTTGTCAGAAATCACTGCAGTGTTCTGAAACAGCAGGGGAGGAAAAGAGGCTTAGACCCTCATCATGTGAGCATATTTATTATACTTACTTCCATAGCTTTTTGCATCCCTACCCCATCTGCTACTTTTATGCTCTCTTATTCTACACAGAATTTCTTTAATTCCCCCATGCCTTCCTCCCTGGTTTTATTTATTTTGTTTTAACAGTTATTTATAGAGTGCTTAATATGTACCAGGCACTATTCTTATTGCTTGGCAGTAAGCAAGATATTCTTTTTTTCCAGATATTCTTTTCATTAACAGGTTTTTTTTTTTCAGGCAGAAAAACAGATGAGACTAAAAATGCACCTATTTTAGAATGAATCTCACTCCAGGTTATAGAGCATAATGTATCCTTGTGAGTCACAAGAAGTTAAACAGTCTTGTACGGCTTTATCCTGAAACACAGCCCTCCATTTCCTTATGTCAGAAATCTTCAGGACAGGCTTTCTTCTGACCCAGATGCAGAAAATATTTTTTACAGGCTTTTTTGTTGTTGTTGCTAAACACAAGAATGTGCACTCGGCCAAGACTGAATCAACAAATTAGTTGCTGCAGTGAATTGTTGTCGTTGTTGTAGTAGTAAGCTCTGCAGTGATTTTGGAGGAAGTTGTAATCTCATTCTAAAAATAATGTGAACTTTGTTGTACAGCTTAGTTTGACCTTACTTTAAGTTTGTGTGGGTAATTCTTAAGTAATATATCAATACGCTAATGGACACTAGGGTCAGAAAATTCACACAAAGCCATGCATGGTTTTTAAAAAATTGTATCGTATATGTTATACATGTACTTTTGTGGTACCTATATTGGCATGCTCTAATTTTAAAATATGCAAAAGTCTAAAATTATAAAACCCATTAATTACCAAGTTATCACTGGCTTAACAAAATAATTTTTCATCTTATAAAAGGATTCACCATAAATTTCCTCTAAACAGTTACTTCTTCATTTAGATACGGTTTAATTTACCAAAAAAAAAGTAACCAAAACCTTTCCAAAATAGTTACTGCAAAAAAGTGATAAACACATATGTCTTTTGCACAAGCTAGCCCCATATATAAATAGAAAAAAATACAAGTCTTTAGATTTCGTAGTCTATTATGAATACAATGAAATATATACTTCCAACTAATATTTTTTTATAAATTATTACATGTAGGTAAAAAATGTCTATAAGCAAATCTGGTATATGCAGAACATATACACTGGAGTTGCACACAAAATCTGCATTACACAAGATACATATGGCAAGTGATCTCAGGATTAATAAGCGAATACAGAGGATGTATTTTAATCGTTTTCGTTTCTAAAAGTGGTAAATGTTAAAATATGGTTATCTTTAAAATTTTAGTTTTTTATTATGTTTTTCTTTTATAGCTGCCTAAAACGTTGGAGGAGAATCAATTCTTCAACTCCAGATGTCTGATTTACTGTGAATGGGCTCAATCTTTGATGACACTGAAAACGTTTGGGGGCATACACAATCTCAAAAAATAGGATCCAATACCCAAAAACAGTGGGACTCAATGTTGTGTCAAAGTTAAACTGCTGCAGACGGCAGAAGTCCTGCAGTGCACACAGGACACTAATTAAAACAACTTGTAAGCAGTCACATTTCAATGAAGTGCATTTTTATTCTGATATGATGGAGACATTCTGATTCTTAGACTTTCTGAGGGGGTTTAATGACCACTAGAGCTTGTCCTCATATTCTGTTCAGCTTAATACTGTATGTCTCGTAAGATGGGCCTTATTGCCTGTATTCTTTGATATATGATTAAGATTATAGCTTTGAGTGACCAAACATTTTACAGAGTAAAACTTGTTTGAAGCAGGAAAAAGAAAAATCTGATTTATTTCTATATCTCATTTCTCAGGCCCTGCACTGAGATTAAGGAGTTGTGCATGGGTTTATGTAATTTCAGCGTAAGTGAAAAACAGGCTGTGGACATATTGGAGCAAGAAGATTTTGTGGTATCATTGGCGCTTAATGATTGGATCTTTCATTGAACACATTCATGGATACCACTATTACTACTTGTAATACTCTGTTACTTTTTTTCATTAGAAATTGAATTAGCTTTTTCTTAAACCGAACATAATCAGTACTGAAGAAGGGAAAGAAACTGGCATAAGAATTTGGATAGGGTGAAACTCTGAAATAAATATTGTACCAAAAATGTGAAAAAGAACCATGTAGTAAATATTAACTTAGTGTTTTCTTACAATCGTATAGAAATCAGAAATTTTGTACAGGTGTCAGATCAGAATTTTCAAGAATTATCTTTTGGTGAAATTCTACTTTGTGTAACAACTTCAATGAATAAAGAAAAAAATTCTGAACTGATCAGAATGAGGTAAAACTTAGCTTTTCACTTATGAACATGGCAGTGTTCACTGTTAACTCTTGCCATTTCAGGAGACTGAAAGTTCCTCCTAACTCAAACTTTGTAAAGACCGGTGCTGTTCATTCGTGTTGAGAAGGACCCTTTCCTTTGTGACTACAGGACCATTTTTCAAAATGTGCTTTCTTCATAGAAGAAATGTTCAGTTTCATTAGCTTTGGATTTTAAAATGTTTTTCTGAATGACCAGATGTAGTGGGCTTGGCCAGTTTATTTTATCTAATTTAATGAATAATAAATATTAAGCTCTTGTTTTTACCTAAATGTTTGTCATCTAATGAAAATGTTATGAAAAAGCCTTGACTATGCATGCTGCTTTCATTTTTATAAACTTTTCATTTTTTAACTATAGCTTTATTAGTAATTCCAAAATGCTGCAATTTAGCTTATTTCTTCATTCAAACAGCTGGCTTTGTGGGTGGCTTTTTCTTACTACTGTTAACTTTTTTTAAGAGAAGCAATGTAAAGACAGTAACGATTTAATGCACTAAACTGTTCTTTCTTTTACACGTTTAAAAACTTCTTAAAGCACTCTGTATTATAATGATTAAATTGCTCCCTTTTTTAAATCATTGCTAATGTGGTCTGAGTTTTGTTTGACAATAATTTTAATGTTTTCAAAATTTGAAATGTCAAGTATTGGAAATGAAACCTTTGAATATATTTATATTATGTTTCCCTTGCAATATGTTAACTTTGTATAGCTGTAAATAACTATTAGTAATTTTTCCCCAGTCTCTTAAGACTTGACACTTAAATCTGCTCTGATGTTTGCTAGCTTTTAAATATATTTATTTGACAGAGCAAAGAACCCTCTTCTCCTGGTTAACTGTGTCCTTGAATACAAAATAAAAGTTAGCAGTGATTAGTAGCTTTCAGTGATTTTTTTTTCATTTTATTAACTGAATTTTCAAAAAATCATGGTAAAATATAACAAAAGTTGCCATTATATCCATTTTTAAGTTCAATGGCATTAATTATATATACAGTGTTGGGCAACAGCATCCACTATTTCCAAAACTTTTCATCATCCCAAACAGAACTCTGTAACTGTTAAGCAATAACTCTCCATTGCCCCCTCCCTACAACCCCTGGTAACTTTTCATCTACTTTCTGTTTCTATGAATTTGCCTATTCTTGATATTTCAAATAAGTGGAATCATACAATCCTTGTCCTTTTATGTCTGAATTATTTCATTTAGCATAGTGTTTTCAAAGTTCATTCATACGGTAGCATATATCAGAATTTCATTCTTTTTTTAATAAATTTATTTATTTTTATTTGGGGGGGCTGTGTTGGGTCTTCATTGCTGCGTGCAGGCTTTCTCTAGTTGCGGCGAGTGGGGGCTACTCTTCGTTGTGGTGCGTGGGCTTCTCATTGTGGTGGGTTCTCTTGTTGCAGAGTATGGGCTGTAGGTGTTCGGGCTTCAGTAGTTGAGGCATGTGGGCTGAGTAGTCGTGGCTTGCGGGCTCTAGAGCGCAGGCTCAGTAGTTGTGGTGCTCGGGCTTAGTTGCTCCACGGCATGGGAGATCTTCCCGGACCAGGGCTCGAACCCATATCCGCTGCATTGGCAGGCGGATTCTTAACCACTGAGACACCAGGGAAGCCCTCATTCTTTTTTATGGCTGAATAATATTCCAGTGTGTATGCCCACGTGTGTGTGTATTCATCTGTTTATGGATGGACGCTTGGGTTGTTGTCACCTTTTGGCTAGAAAAATGCTACAGTGAACATCAGCATACAACTCACAGTGTGAGTCCCTATTTTCAGTTCTTTTGGGTATGTATCTAGGAGTGGAATTGCTGAATCTGGCAATTCTGTGTTTAACTTTTTGAGGAACCATCAAACTGTTTTCCACAGTTGTCTGTAGCCGTTTTACATTCCACCAGCAATATACAAGGGTTCTAATTTCTCAGTATCCTCACCAACACCTTTTATTTTCAGTTTTTAAAATTATTGTTATCACCATCCTAGTAGGTGTGAAGTGATATCTCACTGTGGCTTTGATTTGCATTTCTCTAGTGGCTAATGATGTTGAGCATCTTTTATGTGGTTAACGACCATTTGTATATCGTCTTTGGAAAAATGTCTGTCTGAGTCCTTTGCTAAGTTTTTTTTTTTGTTTTTTTTTTTTTGCGGTAAGCGGGCCCTCACTGCGGTGGCCTCTCCCGCCGCGGAGCACAGGCTCCGGACGCGCAGGCTCAGTGGCCATGGCTCACGGGCCCAGCCGCTCCACGGCATGTGGGATCCTCCCGGACCGGGACACGAACCCGTGTCCCCTGCATCGGCAGGCAGACTCTCAACCACTGCGCCACCAGGGAAGCCCTGCTAAGTTTTTAATTGGGTTGCCTTTTTGTTGTTGAGTTTTAGGAGTTTTTCATGTATTCTGGATGTTACACTCTTATCAGATACACGATTCGTAAATACAGTCAATCCTCATTTACAGATTCTATATACGCAAATTTTACTCGTTAAAACTTAACTGTAACCCCCGAATCAATATTCATGGCACTTTAGTGCTCATTCATGTGCTTGTGCATAGTGGCAAAGATATTTGAGTTGCCCAGTGTGTACATTCCCAGCTGAGGTCAAAAAAGGTGACGTTTTGCCTCTCGTTTCAGCTCTCAGACTGTAAAGAAGCCTCCTTTTTGTAATGTTTAGTGCCACTTTTAAAATATTTTTGTGTTTTTTGTTGGTGATTTCACTGTTTAAAATGATCCCCCAAGTGTAGTACCAAAGTGTTGTCTAGCATTCCTAAACGCAAGAAGGCTGTGGGGTGCCTTGTGGAGAAAATGTGTGTTAGATAAGCTTCATTCAGACATGAGGAATAGTGCTCTTGGCCGTGAATTCAACGTTAATGAGTAAACAGTATATATCAATATCTATTTAAAAAGGTGTCTTTAAGCAAAAACACATGAAGCAAGGTTATGTATTGACTGATTGATGAAACTTATGACCAGAAGATCCCAGGATCTTTTAAAATTAATTAGTTAGTTAATTTATGGCTGCGTTGGGTCTTCGTTGCTGCGTGTGGACTTTCTCTAGTTGCGGCGAGCGGGGGCTACTCTTGGTAGTGGTGCGCAGGTTTCTCATTGTGGCGGCTTCTCTTGTTGCGGAGCACAGGTTCTAGGCACACGGGCTTCAGAAGCTGTGGCATGCGGGTTCAGTAGTTGTGGCTCATGGGTTCTAGAGCGCAGGCTCAGTAGTTGTGGCGCACAGGCTTAAGTTGCCCCACGGCATGTGGGATCTTCACCGACCAGGGCTCAAACCCATATCCCCTGCATTGGCAGGTGGATTCTTAACCACTGCACTACCAGGGAAGTCCAGATCCCAGGATCTTAACCCTAGGAGCATCTGTTCAGTATTCGTGGTGACTTCATAGAACATAACTACTGTAAGTAATGAGAATTGACTGTACTTTATCCCCTTCTGTGGGTTGTCTTTTTCACTTTATTGATAGTGCACACAGAAAAATTGATGCACGCACAGTTTTAATTTTGGTGAAGTCCAGTTTATTTTTCTTTGTTGTTGCTTATGCTTTTGGTGTCATATCTAAGAATCCATTGCCAAATCCAAGGTCATGAAGATTGACCCCTATATTCTAAGATTTTATGGTTGTAGCTCTAATATTTAGGTTAATCCAGTTTGAGTAAATGTTTGTATATGCTGTGAGGTAGGGGTCCAACTTCATTCTTTAGTGTGTGGCAATCCAGTTATCCCAGCACCATCTGTTGAGGCACCTATCTTTTCCCCTTTGAATGGACCTGGTGCCCTTGTCAAAAACCAATTGGCCATATATGTAAAGGTTTATTTCTGGGCTCTCAGTTCCACTCCATTGGTCTATATGTCTAGCCTTATGCCAGTACCACACTGTTTTGACTATTTTAGGTTTGTAGTGCATTTTCAAATCAGGAGTATGAGTCCTTCAGCTTCCTTGTTTTTCAAGACTGTTTTATTTGGGGTCCCTAGCAATTCCATATGAATTTAAGGGTTGGTTTTTACATTTATGCAAAAAAAGTTGTTGAAAGTTTGAATTATGAATTATGGAAGGAATTATGTTGAATCTTTAGATTGCTTTGGGTAGTACTAACATCTTCACAATATTAAGTATTCCTATATATGAACACAAGATGTTTTTCCACTTATTTAGGTCTTATTTAATTTCTTTCAGCAATGTTTTGTAGTTTTCAGTGTACAAGTCTTTCTTTCACCTCCTTGGTTACATTTATTGATAGGTATTTTATTCTTTTAGGATGTTATTGTTAATTAGAATTGCTTTCTTAATTTCCTTTCAGATTGTTCATTGCTGGTGTATAGAAACACAACAAATTTTTTTTGTTGATCTTGTAACCTGCAACTTCTCTGAACTTGTTTATTAGCCCTAGTAGATTTCTTGTGGATTCTTTAGAATTTTCTATATATAGGATCATGTCATCCATAAATAGATGTTGTTCTACTGCTTTCCAATTTGGATGCCTATTATTCTTTTTCTTCTCTAATGGTTCTGGCTAGAACTTCTAGTACTGTGTTGAATAGCAGTAGTGAAAGAGGGCATCCTTGTCTTGTTCTTGATCATAAAAGAAAGCTTTCAGTCTCACCATCAAATATGATGTTCTCTGTGGGTTTTTATTAAATGCTGTTTATCATGTTGAAGAAATTCTACTCCTAGTTTTCTAAGAGGTATTTTTTTAAATTTATTTATTTATTTATTTTTTGGCTGTGTTGGGTCTTCGTTGCTGCACACAGGCTTTCTCTAGTTGCGGTGAGCAGGGGCTACTCTTCGTTGCAGTGCGTGGGCTTCTCATTATGGTGGCTTCTCTTGCTGCAGAGCACAGGCTCTAGACGCACGGGCTTCAGTAGCTGTGGCTCGCGGGCTCTAGAGCACAGGCTCAGTAGTTGTGGCACACAGGCTTAGTAGCTCCGTGGCATGTGGCATCTTCCCGGACCAGGGCTCGAACCCACGTCCCCTGCATTGGCAGGTGGTGCCACCAGGCAAGCCCAGCAGGCAGATTCTTAACCACTGCACCACCAGGGAAGCCCTCTAAGAGGTTTTATCATGAAAGAGTTTTGGCTTTTGTCAAATGCCTTTTCTGCATCGATTGAAATGAGCTTACTTTTTTTTTTTAATTAAATTTATTTATTCATTTATTTTTGGCTGCATTGGGTCCTAGTTGCTGCACGCGGGCTTTCTCTTTTTGTTTTTTTGGGGGTTTTCTTTTGCGGTACGCGGGCCTCTCACTGTTGTGGCCTCTCCCGTTGCGGAGCACAGGCTTCGGACGTGCAGGCTCAGCAGCCATGGCTCGCAGGCCCAGCTGCTCCGCGGCATGTGGGATCTTCCTGGACCGGGGCACGAACCCGTGTCCCCTGCATCGGCAGGCGGACTCTCAACCACTGCGCCACCAGGGAAGCCCCACGTGGGCTTTCTTTAGCTGTGATGAGTGGGGGCTACTCTTTGTTGCAGCGCGCGGGCTTCTCACTGCGGTGGCTTCTCTTGTTGTGGAGCACAGGCTCTGGGCACGCAGGCTTAAGTAGGTGTGGCATGTGGGCTCAGTAGTTGTGGCTCACAGGCTCTAGAGCACAGGCTCAGTAGTTGTGGCACACAGGCTTCGTTGCTCTGCAGCATGTGGGATCTTCCTGGACCAGGGATCGAACCCGTGTCCCCTGCATGGGCAGGTGGATTCTTAACTGCTGCACCACCAGGGAAGCCCTGAGCTTACTTATTTTTCCCCTTCGTTCTGTTAACATGATGTAGTACATTGATTCATTTTCTTTTGCTGAGTCACTCATATTCCTAGGATAAATCCCACTTGGTTATGGTGTGCCATATTTTTGATATGCTGTTGTATTACGTTTGCTAGTATTTTGTTGAGGATTTTCACACTTATATTCATAAGGGATATTGGTCTATACGTATCTCTTCTTGTGATGTCTTTATGACATATGGTAAAAGTATGTTTAGTTTTGTAAGAGACTGCCAAACTATCCTCCAAAGTGGTTATACCATTTTGCATTCCCACCAGGAATGAATGAGAGTTCCTGTAGCTCCGCATTCTCACCAGCATTTGGTGTTGTCAACATCCTGGATTTGGACCATTCTAATAGGTATGTAGCGGTATCTCACTGTTGTTTTAATTTACATTTCCTTGATGACATATGGTGTTGAGCATCTTTTCATGTGCTTATTTGCCATCTGTATATCTTCCTTGGTGAGATTTCTGTTAAGGTCTTTGGCCTGCTTTTATTTTTATTTTTTTTGTGGTATGCGGGCCTCTCACTGTTGTGGCCTCTCCCGTTGCGGAGCACAGGCTCTGGATGCGCAGGCTCAGTGGCCATGGCTCACGGGCCCAGCCGCTCCGCGGCATGTGGGATCTTCCCGGACCGGGGCACGAACCCGTGTGCCCTGCATTGGCAGGTGGACTCTCAACAACTGCACCACCAGGGAAGCCCTTTGGCCTGCTTTTAAATCAGTTGTTTGTTTTCTTACTAAGTTTTAGGAGTTCTTTCTATATGTTGGATAACAGTCCTTTTTTTAAAAAAAATTCTATTTAATTTTTGGCTGCATTGGGTCTTCCTTGCTGCATGCAGGCTTTCTCTAGTTGCGGTGAGCGGGGCGCTACTGTTCGGTGTGGTGCGCAGGCTTCTTGTTGCAGTGGCTTCTCTTGTTGCAGAGCACGGGCTCTAGTTTTGTGGGCTCGGTAGTTGTGGCTTGCACGCTCTAGAGCGCAGGCTCAGTAGTTGTGGCACATGGGCTTAGTTGCTCCGCAGCATACAGGATTTTCCCGGACCAGGAATCGAACCCGTGCCCCCCCTGCATTGGCAGGTGGATTCTCAACCACTGTGCCACCAGGGAAGTCCCTGGATAACAGTCCTTTATCAGATTTGCCTTTTGCAAATATTTTCACCCAGGTTATGGCTTGTCTTCACATCCTTTTGAAACTGTCTTTCATAGAGCAGAAGTTTTTAATTTTAATGAAGTCCATTTCATCAATTATTTCTTTCATGGATTATGCCTTTGGTGTTGTATCTAAAAAGCCATTGCCATACTGAAGGTCATCTTGGTTTTCCCCATGTTATTTTCTAGGAGTTTAATAGTTTTGCATTTTACATTTAGATCTATGATCCATTTTGTGTTACTTTTTGTGAAGGGTGTAAGGTGTGTGTCTAGATTCTTTTTTTTTTTTTTTTGCCTGTGGATGTCCAGTTATTCCAGCACCATTTTTTGAAGACTATCTTGAAATACAAAGTACCTTAGTGGAATTAAGCTCTCTTTCTCCTTGACTCCCTTTGCACTTTATATTTCTCTTAAGGGGTTCATTACTTTCGATCTTGTATTATATTCAGGCCCTTGTTCATTAACTGTTTTTTACACAGGTACACAGCTGCTTTGACTGAAATAATACATTTATGGTATTCCTTCTGTCTGGTTTGTTCTTCTGACGTCACCACCACAGTTGCTGCCCCCTTGAGGCCTCCCTCATTCCCTTCCTGCTCTAGTCAGTACTGACTGCTCCCCCTACATCTACCCAGCAGGTCCTAGTTGACTCTGTATGTACATCTATTTCACTAGCTTATAGCACTTCAAAGGCAGAAACCACATTTAAAAAAAATTTTTTTAAGCTAACGTTTATTGAACACTATGTGTCAAGCACTGGATTGAGAGAGTTACATGATTTATTTCAATCCATGGATGATCCATGAGGTAGATATTATTATTACCCCCACGGTATAGATAAGGAAAGCAAGCCTCGCGAAGGCTCAAATTCACATACCTAGTAAGTGCTGGAGGCATAAAACATGAACTGTCTCCAGAGCTCTCACCCTTAACCACTGCCTCTAGTGCCTAGCCTTGTCTTCACAAAATTGTTGCTCAGTAAATGTTCATCAAATTGCACTGAAGATTGCAAGTTTGGGAGCCAGGAGAGAAAAAAGCAATGCCGGCTGGTTGTGCACGTAGCCGGTGTTGGCAGGCAGTGTTTGTGTTTGGGGCAACAGCCTGTGATACTGGAATGAAATGATCTCAGCAAGAGACAGTACACTCCACAAGTCCTGAGAAAATTTCATTTGGCTCAGGAGTTGCTGACCTGAATAAAAGGGCATGAAATTGAGTTTTGCAGAGGGAAAGAGGAAAGAGGCCAAAGTTCAGCGACAGAGTCAGATCATATGACAACCGAGGGAGTGATGGCAAAGTAATGCGACATCAGGGGCACCAGACACAGTAAATACAATAAAATACAGCCAAGAAGCTTATGGGTACTGGCCACTTGCCAGATTCTGCTCCCCCAGACCACTGTCTCCCAAAAAGGAGTGTCATCTGGGACCTACCAGGCTGCACTGAATCGATCTGGTTGTGCCTTACACACACACACACACAGGCATAATGATTGATTGCTTAGAATGGGTTCCTCTAGGATTACCTTTTTTTCTCTAAGTTAGTTTTCTCTTTAAATTTAACCTTCAGTTTTGAGTCACTTAGTTGGCTGCTGCATCAAATGATTCTTTGGTTTTATAGGTTGTCTCCCAGTGATGCCAGATGGGATCAGCACAGCCCCAGGTGCTAGTTGCTAATGCCTATAAAATACCACCCACCCCCGAAAAGGAGAACCATTGAACAGTTCTTTGGACTTCATCTTCAAAAGTAGCCAAAGAATTCAAGTGACAGGTTACCCCAGAAAATCTTTTGCAATCAGTGAACTTACGGTATAACTAAGAACATTCAGAATACTACACACAGAGTTTAGATGATCTTGGTATAGTGGTAGGACAGCAGTGATTATAAAATGAAAGTAACATGTACATGCTCTGTTGGGGGAGACTAAAGGGAAAGAGGTGTTCGGCCTAGAAAAACATTTCTCAGTGGATTTCCTATGAAGTCAATGTGTCTTGGGTTTAACTTTGAAACAAATTAAAAAATTTAAAAACTGAAAAAAAAAAATACAGCCAAGAAGCTAGTAAGATGCAATACTTGAAGTCTGGGATCATTAGATCATTCGTTCTTTCAATAAACATGTGTTGTGCACACGATTTGCTCCCTGCCTGGCTACCCACCCTCCCGTCTCAGGCCACACAGCAAGCTCTACGGCACGCTCACGCGGCCTCGGCGCCGTGGCTCGCATCCCACTCATTCTTGCCTTGCAGTTTTTCAGATACTCTTGCTCCAGATGTCCTCTTGGCCAGCTCCTTCTCTTCACTCCAGGCCCAGCTCTTCAGAGGCACCTTCCCTGGCCACCCTACATGAAGGAGTCCCTTATACATCATCCCTCAAATTTTTTTTGTAGCACTTAACATGGTCTAAAACTACCTTGTTCGTTTACTTCCTTGTTTATTATTTGTCTGCCCACTAAAACTGAAGTTCCATGAGAGCAAGGATCTCACCTGTCTTATTTATCACTGTATCCTCCACTCTGAAAACAGCCCTTGCTTATAGCAGGTACTCAACAAGTTTTAGTTGAATCAATGAATGTACCTACGATAAAAATTTACAGAATATGGGAAAAAAATGAGCAAGCTTAACACGGTAATATAAATTAATAAATACTTGAGAATTAGTGGGCTGGAACTCATAACAGTAATGGAAGGGTATGCTTTGCTCAAAAGAAACCAAAAGAGATGGAAAAGGAGGAAAAGCAATATTTACAAATATCCATGGAAACTGAGAAAGGGAGGTCAGAGGTAAACTGCTTGGGTAAGAAAAGGAGAGGAAGAGATGTGATTTCATCATGGAAGATGTTTTACACCTGCTAAGCCCTGTTATTCTCTATCCTAGCACTTCGCCACAACCTGTAATTAAATAATTTGCTTGCTTACATGTTTATCACCTGTCTTCCCCACTTTAATTTAGGCTCTTTAAGAGCAGGGACCATGGGTGGTATCCTCAGCCCCTGGCACAGAGCAGGCCCTCAACAATATATTGGGTGGCGCACAGAATGCAGAAGTGAGTACTGTGGACCAAGTGTTTCCCTAGAGAACGAGGGGACAGTGTACAGGGGAGAGAATTCTGTGCAAATAGCTAATGATTAATCCACTCAACAAACATGGAGTGAGGGCCTACTGGGTGCCAGACACTGCTCGGTGCTACACACAGAGAGAATGACGCAGTCCCTGCGTAGAACGAGCTCACAGTCTCCTGCAGGTGATGGACAAGTGAGCAAGGGCCAAAAGGCGAGCTTGGACAAGAGCTATCCGGGATGAGAAGCGCCCTGTTAGAGGAAAGCACGTGGCACTATGTGAACCCAGATAGGGGCCATGTAGCCCAGACTAGGGGATCAGGAAAGGCTTCCAGGGAGTCAGCCAGATGGAGGGCACTGGGAGGGACTTTCCTGACAAAGGAAATGGTGAGCCGAAACCTGGTAAGCAGGGAAGGTTGCAGGATGAGGGAAAGACTCAGGGAGAAGAATCTGGGAGGCGGAATCTGGGTAGGACCAGCCTGGGTGTAGAGCAATGATTCAGTTAAGGGGATGGGGAAGAGGGGGGCGGGGATGAATTTTCAGGGGTGATGCACGTGTTCATCACCTTGACTTTGGGGAAGGTTTCACAGGTGTATACTTATGTAAACTTCTCACTTTCAATGTGTGAAGTTTACTGTTCCTCAATTATACCTCAATAAAGTTGTAAAAACTAAAACACTAAAATAATAATAATGAAACAGTATTGGTTAGGTTGGCAACAGGTTGTAGATGGCTTTGATTGCCTAGCTAAGGGGTGCGTAGTTAGAAAGGTGTCAGGCTTTTTCAAAGCACCTCCAACATCTCCTTTGGGCCAGGGAGGAAAGTGCTAACCTCAGACACCCATCCTTGAGGGCTGGATAAGAACTTCCTCAGGCTCCCTCTTGCCTCACAAAGGTCTGTATTTCTGGACAATTCCAGAAGTGCTCTGAAGACAACCAGTCTTCCCACCTTTGATTAAAGATGATATTTTGGTGTTCTGCAGGGGAGTGCCTTTGAGAGGCAGAGGTGGAAATTGAGAGGGGCCCGATGCTGGGAGGGGCGTGAAGGACTGCAATTGCTAAGTACAATTGCTAAGTGAGAACAGTCCTGTCCCTGGAAGCACCCCTAAGAGTGATGTGCTCAGGGCCTCCCAGCCAAGGCCAAGGCAAAGATCCCAGTGGTTGTAAATCCTGTAGACTACGCATCTATGTCTATTTGGCTTCCCTGTCACCTCCCAGCCCCACAGCCTCTTCTGAGCAACCAGCAAAGCACCAGAGCCTTCAGCTCTTTGAATGGAAATAATAACGTCTAATTCAGAGAGAGAGAGAGAGAGAGAGATTGTGAGGATTAATTAAAATAAAGCTAATAGGTTGCCCATAGCACAACCTAGTTCGTCACAGATGCTCAATAAATGTTCTCCCCTCCCCCACTCATAGAGAGGACATGAACATGTGACTTACAACTGAGAAATGCTCCTGTCTGCTCCTTCTGCCATTTCTATCCATGCAACAGGCATTGATTGAGCTGCTCTGGGCCAAGCCCTGTCTGGGGGCTGAGTTTACAAGAGTGAAAAAGACACAGTCTCCAATCTCCAACAGTCCACGGTGTGATTAATGCCACAGTGGATAGAAGCATGGGGAAATTACAGGAAAGAGGAAGGCGGGCTGCCTCGAGGAGGTGATAGCTACCTTGCCTGGGGAAACTCAATCACACCCCTCTATCTAAATTCAGATTTTTATGGATACAAATATGTAGAAATCAACTTTTATCACTTTTATCACCATCCATACCATTTTAGATGCTTACAGAATTTCCATCTACTCCCTAACACCTGGCATTTCCTAGGTATGTAAGATGTATTTAACAGTTACAGAGTACTCTCCTCTTTTAAAAAAGTATTCCAGGGCCTATCAATTGAGGTGGTGGTTTACAAGCTGGGGTCCCAGACCCCGGGTCCTCAACAGTGATAGGGGTCTTTGAGCTGTTTTCATTATTGCCAAAGACTCAACATCAATCACGTTTAACCTTTCCTCAGGCTTCCCAGGGTCCTTTGGCAGTTACTTCTTCACTTTCATAGAATCCTAACACACAGCGAGGCAATGCTGATAGGCTCAGGCTGGGCAGAGGCTTGGATTGGGTGTTATACAGGATTTGGATTCAATTATTTTTGTAAAGGAAAATGAAGCAAGCATTGGTTAATAAATGCAGTTTTACTGCATACACAAACCCTCCACTACTCTGGGGGAAAATAACTAAAAGGGTTCTTAGTGGTAAAAAAGCTGGAAACCCCTTAGCTCAGGAAGCCTGAGTTCAAAGGGCAAAGAACTCTCTTTTACCCGTAAACTGCCCTTCCGTGACTTCCTGACCATTTCCGGAAAATATCTACCTCAGTTAGTTGTTGGGCCAGGAGGAGGTCAGACCTGGGGGCACCTCAGAACAAGAGAGGGTGGAAGTTCCAAAACCAAGGAGCCTTCAAAAAGAGAAAGCTGAAAAAAATCTCCCTGCCTGCCTTTGCTTTTCTCTTTGCACTTGGAACAGGAATTTTGAATGAACATGTATTACTCACTCGCTGACAGGCACCTTACATGCATTATTTTAATCCATGCCCACTTCACGGATCAGGTCACACAGTGGGCGAATAACTGAACCAGGACCACGAATCTAGACAAATCTGGTGCTTGAGGCCCTTTGACACTATGCTGTATTGCCTTTTGGTAGGACAAGGCCATATTAGAATTAGGGCAAATAGGTTTACCTTCTTTAGACGTCATTGCTTCTCGGTGACAATATTATGGATACCTTTTTTCCCTCACTTTTCTATAAGTTCTAAATTTTTCCTAAGAACTTTTTCTTAATGGCTTTTCTATGGATGGATTCATCAGTAGTTAATGTCTGGAGGCTGTTCTGGTGGAGCTTTCCACCAAGGATATATGAGCTGCTTCTAGATTTGGGGAGTCATCAGCAGAGAGACGGGTTCTGAAAAATCGGGGAGTGAATTAGGTTCCCCTAGGGTGAATGTGTGGAGTAGAAATTTGGGTTGAGGAAAGAATCCTGGAAGACAGTTGGTGGAAGAGGAGCTGGTGAGAGTGAGGAGAAACAGGAGGAAAGCCAGAGAAAACCTCCATGTCTATTACCTTCTGTGTAATATGGCACAGTAATACTGTGCTGTGGAATACTGGCCGGTATTTTGTCAACAATGTCTACCTTCTTGTCTCAAGGAACATCTTGAAGGTATAAGAATTCTAGTAAATGTTGGTGTTAGAATTCTGGGATTTAGTGTTTTTCTAGGCAGAATTAATGCTCCCTGATGGAGTCCCCAGAGTAAATCTCCATGTCCTCTGTTTTACAAGTGCGTGAATTACTGTACCCTGGTCTTTATCATTGGTGTGTCTCTTCTATGGAGACACGGGGGTATTACTGACTCGATTCTTTTTTCCCCAGCTCTTTGCCACGTAATAATTGATCCTGAGCAAGATACGTAACCTCTCTAAGCCCCGGTTTTTAATGAGAATCATCGTGCCGTTCAGAGGTTGTTAGGAAAGGATACAGTAAAATGGAAGTAAAAAAAAAAAGTGCTTAACACAGTGCTAGGAGTACGGTCAATAGTGAAAAACTGGTACCTACCAGTTTTGAACAGCTACCCTGAGGCTAGTGCTTTTTGATGCGTGCACGTAAGGATCGCTCTGTCCATCTCCAGAAACAGAGAAGTCAAGTTCTGTCCTCGCGTCGTGAACCAGATAAAATCTCAGCTCAACGACTCCCAACTTGCCGTGGGCCAAGTCCCGGTCTGGCTCCCGCCCAAAGACTACAAGTCCCAGCATGCCGCTCGCTGGGCCTCGACGGCCCCGCCCCTTCCGCGTTGGCCCGCACGTGGGCGCCGCTCTAGGCACCGCCTCCTCTCGATGCTCCTGTCCTGGGCGCGCAATGGAAACCGGCTGCTGGTTGCTTGGCGGCGAGTTCGAGGACTCGGTGTTCGAGGAGAGGCGGGAGAGGCGGCCTGGACCGCTTGCGTGCTACCGCGCCAAGCTCTGCGAGCCGCAGGTGAGAAAGCGGGGCCTCTCGGCCTCATCCCAGCCCCCGGGCCTCGCGCTCCCGGGTCCCGGCCCGACAGCGCTTCAGCGCCCCAAGGCCGCGTGGCCTACCCCCGAGCCCAAACTCTCCCGGCACGAGCCCTGGGTTCACGCGGACTCCCTGGTGTCCCTTCCCCTACTCAAGCCGCAGCCGGCTGGGCCCGGCCCCCTCTGCCCCCGAGGGAATCCCCGCGCCGTCGGCGATCAACTCGCACCTGGCGTTCGGCCTGCCTCCCGGAGGCTCGCTGGCCTCACGCCCCTGCTCTAAAATCTGTAGTAGCTCCCGTGGAGCTTCACTGCTTCTGCTGCCGGGCAGTCAGGGCCCCCAGAAATCCAGCCCCCGCCCACTTTTCAGACCTCAGTGTTGTCTGCTCCCTGAACCGTGACGTCCCACCCACGGGCCTGCCCTTGTTCACTGAGTTCCCCCTGCCCATGTTAACCCCGTTCAGATGGTCACAATCGTTCAATTACAGACATTTCTCAAGGCGCACCTTAAATGCCACCTCCTCCAAGAAGTCTTTTCTGATTCCCTCTTCCAACCACATATGTTTTGACTCCTTTTCCCTCTTTTACCTACTAAAGCAATTGTCAGTATCTCTTAAAACTCTTAGACCCAGAATGCTTAATGATCACAGGAGCGTGCGTGCTTAACTTTATGTCCTCCACAGTGCCTGGCAGTTTTTGTTCATAGTGGGAACTCCGTGAATATTTTGAATAAGTAGAGTATTAACCTGGTATTCTTTCATGTGTGTAAATTTCATCTCACCAATAATAATTCCTTTCTATCAGGTAGTGTTCCAGGCACTGGGCAGGGTTCCTTGACACGTATCGTCTCATTTTTCCTTAAAACCCTTGTACTTACAGATGTCAGGCACTCAGAAATTACTGAGTTGTATGTTTGCTTTATTTCACTTACATTTTCTCCTTGCCACATGCAGTCTTTCAGAGTGACCTTTAGTACTTGATCGTGTAGACTAAAAGCGGGGAATGGGCTTTCAAAGTCATGGGGTACCGCATTAAAAAGCCACGGGTGTGAGATAGGACCCTTGCGTTCCAGCGTTGGCTTTACCAGTTGCCTTTCAAAGTGTCAGTTCCTTATTTGTCATTTGAGAAAAAATAATGTTTGCTGGCTCACAGGTTTATTGTGAGAGTAGAATGAGATAATACTTCGCCAGGTGTGGTATGCTGTATACTTATAAAGTAAAATCCCCAAATCACTTGTCATTAGAATTTATTTGGTAAATGGTAACTGCTCATAAATTCAGGCCCCATTCAAGTCCTCTTGGTTTCCCCAAGTGTAAAACCAGGAGTTTGGGTTAGAAGATCTGTGTTCCCTGCCTATTTGGTGTGGGACCAGGTGTTTTGCCTTACCAGCACTTCCCTTCTTAGTCTCACCCTTGTTCACAGCCTTTCCCTCCTACTCTTACCAGAATGGGGTATTTAAAGCCATCCCCATCTGCGCTCTTGCGTTTGAAAGCCAATTTTGCTTGATCATTTCCCAGTAGGATGATGAACATTGGATGGAGGTTTGCAGTTATTCAGTTATTGTTAAAGAAGTTGGGATTGGCCGATAATCTAATAGAGTATGTGACTGGAGAGCAATAAAGTGCAAAGGAAAATTATGGGTTCAGTATATAGGCTGTTGTTGGGTTACACAGTACTTCAGGGAGAACAGAAAAACAGTGGTTGCTAGCTTTCTCCACAATGATGAATCAGGCTAAGGAGGGAAACGATTGCTAATTAACGATATTACTAATTAACAGGGGGGCAGTGATACCCAAGCAACTCTTTTAGAAATAGAACCAAGAAATTTTGATGTGATGGTGGAGCCATCACAAATGCAGTTACGTTTGAATTAATAATAGTGTGTAACTGACTTCATTCAGCCTCAGTGTGTTTTACTCTAAGTAAAAGGGAGGATGGGGGACTTTCCTGAGGTCACAGTGGTTGAGAACCTGCCTGCCAATGCAGGGGACACGGGTTCAATCCCTCATCTGGGAAGATCCCACATGCTGCAGAGCAACTAAGCCCGTGTGCCACAGCTACTGAACCTGCGCTCTAGAGCCCGTGAGCCACAACTACTGAAGCCCGCGCGCCTAGAGCCTGTGCTCTGCAACGAAGAGTAGCCCCTGCTCGCTGCAACTAGAGAAAGCCCATGCACAGCAACAAAGACCTAATGCAGCCAGAAATAAAAAAATTTTTTTAAAAAGGTGGGAGGGGAGGAGGATGAGATACTTCTTTGGAGCTGGAAAACTGGCACACAGTGCTTCTCGTAATTCGTGTTTTCTCATCTTAATGTTCTTTATGCAATAATCAAAAAAGATCTTTCTATCCATAGGGTTTAAATCAGTAGAAAAGTGAATAAAATATTCCAGATGGGCATTTCCTGAGACTTTTCTCCTATAGCACTTCGGCATTTGATTGCACGGAAGCCGCCTTTCAGCCTTCATCTCTGTTTCCTCTTTGCGTCGATTCTACTTTTGGCTTTTACGCTTTCATAATAGCACTATAATGACAGTTCTTCTTTTCTATGTCCTCTCCATAAAGAGTTGTCAATCCCTAGTCCATCCACCCTAAAAATTTCTCTGCAGGAAAACATCTCAGTCTAAAGAACCATCGTGAACTGTGCTAGTTAAATGTAGGTTCCCAAGCATCACCACCCCAAATTGGAAATGCTATAGATAAAAGCGTATACTTTTGTGTTTTAGTTAAGAGGTATTGTATTATTGGTATATTTATTACTTGTGATAATTTTCATAAAAACTGGGCCACCATTAAAATTGTCATTCTTCTTTGTCAGATGTTTTCCTGAGTCTTATCCTGAAGAATTATGTCTTTTTTGAGGTTTAATCAATTATATATGGGAAATTGCTTCTGAGTAGGGAGTGGAAAAGTGTAGTTTCATTCTCTGTAACATGCTGTTTTCACAATTTCTAGTGGTTTTATGAAGAAACGGGGAGCAGTGATGATGTTGAAGCTCTGACTATCCAGAAATTCAAAGGGGACCTGGCCTACAGACGGCAGGAGTATCAGGTAGAATTTAACATATAGAAGATTGCACTACTCGAAATGGGCTTTTGTTCTGTCCATTACAGTATATTTAAGTAACAGTATACTAAGTTATGAGTGTGTTGTTTGTGAAGATGAATTTAATCTTTTGTGATATGTGTTTGTAATCTTAGACTCCCAAGTTTCTAGCTCTGTATAATTTGTTTTGTTTCCTGTAACTCCAGTATAGAGAGCTTGTTGGGATCCTTGTAGGTCTGTTTCCCCAGGTTCTGTATCTCCTAATTATGTGGGAACCTCTAGCACAGATACCTCATGGGGCCACAGGAACAAAGCACCCGAAAATGTGTAAGAAAAGGAAAGAACTAACAACTAGATTAGATGTCAGCTTGCTTTATTTAGAGACTTCATGTCATCTTCACAAGAGTCCTGTTGTTATTTTGCTGAGGTGAAAAGGTTATACAGCAAGTTAGTGGCAAACACAGGATTCAAATTCTGGTCTTTTGGGCTCCAGGATGCTTTATTTATAGTCTCCAGCCATTTTTTCTCTACCTTTCAGAAAAAGAGTACTGACTAAATGCTCAAGTCTTCCTTTAGTTCATTGTGGGGTCAGTTATAACATTACCTTCTGCCTAGGAAACACGTCACCCCCATGACTGAATTCTTTTTTCTACTGTGTTTTCTGCCTTTCTTTTCATCCCTTCCCTTCATTTTCCTTTATTTAACAAATATTTGCCAGAAAGCACTGCAAGAGTATTCCAGTATCTCAGAAAAACTGCCGTCTACGAATTTTGCCATGAAAAGGGATGTCCAGGAAGGCCAGGCTCGGTGTCTCGTTCACCTGGGAAGGCATGAGGAAGCCCTGGAGATTGCTACAAACTTGGTGAGTGGTTTCTGTGCGTATTTCCATTTGCTTCCCTAGGATGGCTGAATGGTTTATTTTGTAAAAAACAAAACAAAACAAAAGACAACTTGTTGCAGCTAAATCTGTGTGTTTGGTTAAGCAGAAAAAAATTGTCAGTGGTGGAAGAACTTTATTATGATGAACAGTTTGGAGGTCTAGACATAATCATTTGCTTGTAATATTTTTTCCTGTGTTATGCTCAAAATTTTTCATTGCCTGAAAATCTCACTTGCAAAGGTTTTTTTTTTTTTTTGGCTGTGTCGGGTCTTAGTTGCGGCATGCAGGATGTTTCATTGAGGTGTGCGGACTTCTCTTTAGTTGTGGTGTGCAGGTTTTTTCTCTTTCTAGTTGTATCACACAGGCTTCAGAGCATATGGGCTCTAGTTGAGGAGCGCGGGCTCAGTAGTTGCGATGTGTGGGCTTAGTTGCCCTGCGGCATGTGGGATCCTGGTTCCCCAACCAGGGATCGAACCCACATTCCCTGCACTAGAAGGCAGACTTTTTAGCACTGGACCACCGTGGAAGTCTCACTTGCAAAGGTTTTTACTCTTGTTAGGAGTAAATACTCAGAGTGGAAGGATTATGTGATGTGTTTTCTTCTTTAGGTGTTTTGCTGTTGTTTAGATTTTTATTTTCCAAAATTTCTACAATGAACATATATTACTTTTATAAACAGGAAAAAAGTTTACCAAAAAATGACTAAATATCATACTAGGCCAAGCTTAATCCTTTTTATTCTTAAATGGAGTCTGCAGAATTTTTTTTTAAGGAATGTAATAAAAGCAGGTTTTTTTGTAATTCTATATCCTGCTTGTTTTTGTTTTCAGATTAAAGCACCTACAGTTTTTAGTGTAAATTTTATATGGGGACAAGTCTAAGTCGACCAGTCCTAGTTTATAGATGACCAGTTTTCTTCCTCAGAGGGACTTAATGAGGCCCTGAGGCTCTGATCTTGAATCCTGTGGATCTCGTTGACCAGAGGTCAGCCTGAAGTACGCAGCCAACTGAGTTGTCCTCCTCCGTTTCATTAACTAAGAGAAATCCCACAATTTGCTTGCCGGGGTTCATTGCATAGGACCTCAGCCTCTTGCAGTGAGAGGAACCCTTGGTGGTAATTGTCTTCGGAACATGGAAAACAGCTGTGTTTTGTTCACTCTTTTTCTCCCCTCTGCTAATTGTGGGTTAATTCTTAAGCTGGAAGATAAGATTACCCTGTTAAGGAAGCACATGGCATGAACACAGTGAACTTGGTGGGGTTTAATAGTGTTCAGTCTCCCTGGTCTGAAAATTAACAGCAACTTCGGTTCTTTCAGTTGCTTTTTCTAGACATCAGTCACCCGTCCTTCGTCACTGTTCTGCTCTCCCATCGCCTCTCTCTTCCTCACATCACCTGCATATCACTGTTGTGCTTTGTCTCCCCCCCCCAGACCACCGAAAGCAGTGACAGGTAGGTTAGTGTCGGGGGCTGGACTGGCTCTCTGGTTCCTTCTAGCTTAGTGAGTCTCTGCTGTTGTGGCTCAGAGAAGGATTTGTTGCCAGCAGATGCCATCCAGAGCTTGGGATGCTTACCGGGCAGGAGGAAGGACCAGTCAGAAGACCTTCAGCTCCTCTGTCAGGACTTTGAGAACTGGTCCTTGGGCTGCGGGCACCCTGGTGGGCAGGAGTGTTGGGGAGAAACGGCAGCATAGGCTAATAGGTCTCACCCCTTTCTTTGGGTCTCTTCACATGATCTCAGTGCAGCCTGCCCATTTGCATGGTTTTCTCATTTCCTGATGCCCTGTGTTTTGTTTTCTTTTTCCCCACTTGTAGGTCCTCTTCTTGTTACTCGCTCTGGCCCGTTTCTGGGTTTTGTCCCAGTGGTTATTGCCTCCTCGTGCTCTGGAGTGGGCAGGTCATGACCCAGCATTGAACAAAACACAGTGAGTCTTGGAGTGCCCAGCAGGATATGAACACTTTATGCTCACAACTTCTACTGAAGTTTATTCACCTCTCTTCTTAATCATTTTTGGATAAAATTTGTAATGGAACTTATTTCTTTCTTTTTATTTTATTTTATTTTGGCTGCCAATGCAGCCAAAATTTTGTTCTTCGTTGCTGCGTGCAGGCTTTCTCTAGCTGCGGTGAGCAGGGGCTACTCTTTGTTGCAGTGCACGGGCTTCTTATTGCAGTGGCCTCTCTTGTTGCAGAGCACGGGCTGTAGGCTCGCGGGCTTCAGTAGTTGTGGCGCATGGGCTTAGTTGCTCCACATGTGGGATCTTCCCTGCCAGGGCTCGAACCCATGTCGCCTGCATTGGCAGGTGGGTTCTTAACCACTGCGCCACCAGGGAAGCTCTGGAACTTATTTCTTAAACAAATAGTTTAAACATCTTATAGCGGCTGATAGGCTCATGTGATAAACTGTGGTAAGGAAACTGCTTTTTGACAGTTACTGACTTTTTTTTCCATTTATCACTTCACAAACATTTATTTCAGTCTTACCATGTGTGCAGTTCTGGGTTCGGTGCTAAGGAGACAGAAAAGCACGTCCATAACCTGCCCATACATTGCTGACCTAGTGTCTAGTGGGAGAATCCTAAGCCAGCTAACACGCGTCAGCTCTTCTGAAGTACCTTTTTTCTGTGACTTCTAGTGGGACCGATTGTAGCTCTGCTACTTACTAGCTTTGTGACGTCAGGCAGCTTATCTGACTTCTCTCTTAGGACTCAGTTGCCTCAACTATAAAATGGGGATAGTGATAGAGTCTATTTTAAAGGATTGTCAGGATTAAATGAGTAAAGCACTTAGAGTAGTGTCTGGCGTATGGTAAGCACTCTGTAAATGTTAACTCTCGTCATCATCATTGCATTATAGAAGGAGCTGCAGTACTGTGCACACAAACTCGTTTAAATGGAACTTAGTTTCCAGAGAGTTCTTTACTAGCTAGGCCATCAAAACCATGGTCTGCGTGCTCCACCCTACCCCACCACATACTTGCTTCCGCAATCTGAAAATGTTTGTAAACAGTATAGAGCGCTATAGACTGTAGAGGAAAGGTAGCGTTTGCTGTAGGTAGTTTATACGTGTTGCTTTCACTATTATAAATAAAAAACATAAAGATGTATTACTCAACAGTTATTAGACATCTGCTATGTCTGAGGTGCTGTGCTCTCTACTAGGAATTCAGCATTGAACATAAACTTCTGGAACTTAATGGTCTCTGGGGAAGGACAGAATACTGAAAAATAGTAATAATAAAACCAGATCAGATCTGTCATCGGGAAGGTATAGTATGACTGAATAGGTTACATGAGGCTTTATTTCCTGTCTTTTCACTCAATATATGAATATTTAGAATCCTCCTCAAGCTTTCACTCACTGGTCAGCCAGTTTCTTCCAGCTGCCTGCTGGGTAGTTTTTTTTTTTTTTTTTTTTTTGCGGTACGCGGGCCTCTCACTGTTGTGGCCTCTCCAGTTGCGGAGCGCAGGCTCAGCAGCCATGGCTCACGGGCCTAGCCACTGTGCGGCATGTGGGATCTTCCCGGACCGGGGCATGAACCCGTGTCCCCTGCATCGGCAGGCAGACTCTCAACCACTGTGCCACCAGGGAAGCCCCATGCTGGGTAGTTTTACTCATATTTCTTGCTCAGTTCTATGCAGGGGCTTGATCTGAATACTAGTAGGCCAGGTTTTCCTTAGACTTAAAATGAACTGAATCTCTACAGACTTTAACTTAGAAAAAGGAGGCTTGTTTCCCTAACCCACGGGGCTTTTGCCATTTGGCAAGTTAGGCAAGAGGTGATGGCTCTGATTAAGGAGACTTGAAAAGGATTTTCTGGTCAGAAGGAAACCAAGCAATCCCCTCCAGCCAGAAATAATTGGCCCTGCTAATAGTTACCAGAGAGGGCATTTGGATTCAGTTATGCATCACGAAACACTGAGAGCTGCAGGGCCATCCTGTTTAGGATATCTACGCCAAGTAAAATTTGGAAATAGAGTCCATTTGAATCCTCAAGGAAATTACGATTTGGATTTTTAGAAAGCCTGGAATATTAAAATGGAACCATTAGCACAGGGTATAAAAAAGTTGGCTTGAGTCTTTCAGATATATGGCTGAAGACAATAAAGATTATAATACAAATGGAAAATAAACTGACACAGAGGTTTTTGGTGCTGAACTTTGCCAGGCCACTATCACCTGGATTATGTGACTGTTGTGACATTAGGGTGTTTGGGAATGACTGGTGATTATTTTGTTAGGTTAGTTTATATTTCTCTAGGTTTATGGTTTTGAACTGAGATCTATTGAACAATATTTAGTTCACCCTACTTGTGTGGCTACTTGTCATTTATAACATGTACAACTTGGATTTTTAGGCATCTTCATTTTTATATGGGAAACATTCCATAGTTTAAACTTCCTAATCTTTTTTTTTTTCTCCTTAGGAAAATAAGGCAACTAACACAGACCATTTAACCACTGTGCTCTACCTCCAGTTTGCTATTTGTTCAAGTTTGCAGAACTTGGAGAAAACAATTTTCTGCCTACAGAAACTGATTTCTTTGCATCCCTTTAATCCTTGGAACTGGGGCAGATTGGGAGAGGCTTACCTGAATCTGGAGCCAGTGCTTGCAGCATTGCTTGCGTCATCTCAGAAACAGAACAGTTTCACCTCGAGTGACAAGGCTATCAAATCCTCTTGTCCCCACTCAGGAAAAGACTGTCTTTTGTGTTTCCCTGAAATGTTGCCCGAGAGCTCTGCGTTATCTGTGGAAACGAGCAGTGGTAATAACCAGAAGAATGAGAAAGCTTTAAAAAATATTCAAAACTGTATGGCAGAAGAGAGAGCAGCAGTGTTGCTAGAAACTCAGATGAAAGCCTGTGCCTCTTTTATACGAACCAGGTAAGCTAAGAGTGAATTAAACACACATGGTGCTAAGCTCAGAGTAAAGGTTTTATTTTTCTAATTTTAAGCTTCTAAAAATTCTAGGCCACACACTTAGTATACGTTTTTAAGATTTTTCCCATGGTCTAGATAGAATCCTTTGAATGCATCCTTTTAGCATGTAAGATTTAAAAACAAAACTATGTTTGCTCAAAAATACAACTTGTATTATCACTCAAGATAAAAGGTTAAAATTGGCAGCCATTAAAATTAGGAAAGAAAATTAAATGTGTAAAACATTGACAAAGGGGGAAGCAATACATATATATATATATATATTTTAACATCTTTATTGGAGTATAGTTGCTTTACAATGGTGTGTTAATTTCTGCTTTATAACAAAGTGAATCAGCTATACATATACATATGTCCCCATATCTCTTCCCTCTTGCGTCTCCCTCCCTCCCACCCTCCCTATCCCACCCCCTAGGTGGTCACAAAGCACCGAGCTGATCTCCCTGTGCTATGCGGCTGCTTCCCACTAGCTATCTATCTTACATTTGGTAGTGTATATATGTGCGCGCCACTTTCTCACTTTGTCCCAGCTTACCCTTCCCCCTCCCCATGTCCTCAAGTCCATTCTCTGGTAGGTCTGTGTCTTTATTCCCGTCTTGCCCCTAGGTTCTTCTTGACCTTTTTTTTTTTTAGATTCCATTTATATGTGTTAGCATATGGTATTTGTTTTTCTCTTTCTGACTTACTTCACTCTGTATGATAGACTCTAGGTCCATCCACCTCACTACAAATAACTCAATTTTGTTTCTTTTTATGGCTGAGTAATATTCCATTGTATATATGTGCCACATCTTCTTTATCCATTCATCTGTTGATGGACACTTAGGTTGCTTCCATGTCCTGGCTATTGTAAATAGAGCTGCAGTGAACATTGTGGTACATGACTCTTTTTGAATTATGGTTTTCTCAGGGTATATGCCCAGTAGTGGGATTGCTGGGTCATATGGTAGTTCTGTTTGTAGTTTTTTAAGGAACCTCCATACTGTTCTCCATAGTGGCTGTATCAATTTACATTCCCACCAACAGTGCAAGAGTGTTCCCTTTTCTCCACACCCTCTCCAGAATTTATTTTTTTTAGACTTTTTGATGATGGCCATTCTGACCAGTGTGAGATGATATCATTGTAGTTTTGATTTGCCTTTCTCTAATGATTAATGATGTTGAGCATTCTTTCATGTGTTTGTTGGCAATCTGTATATCTTCTTTGGAGAAATGTCTGTTTAGGTCTTCTGCCCAGTTTTGGATTGGGTTATATGTTTTTTTGATATTAAGCTGCTGTAAATTTTGGAGATTAATCCTTTGTCAGTTGCTTCATTTGCAAATATTTTCTCCCATTCTGAGGGTTGTCTTTTCGTGTTGTTTATGGTTTCCTTTGCTGTGCAAAAGCTTTAAAGTTTCATTAGGTCCCATTTGTTTATTTTTGTTTTTATTTCCACAGCAAAAAGGATCTTGCTGTGATTTATGTCATAGAGTGCTCTGCCTATGTTTTCCTCTAAGGGTTTGATAGTGTCTGGCCTTACATTTAGGTCTATAACCCATTTTGAGTTTATTTTTGTGTATGGTGTTAGGGAGTGTTCTAATTTCATTCTTTTACATGTAGCTGTCCAGTTTTCCCAGCACCGCTTATTGAAGAGGCTGTCTTTTCTCCACTGTATATTGTTGCCTCTTTTATCAAAGATAAGGTGACCATATGTGCGTGGGTTTATCTCTGGGCTTTCTGTCCTGTTCCATTGATCTGTATTTCTGTTTTTGTGCCAGTACCATACTGTCTTGATTACTGTAGCTTTGTAGTATAGTCTGAAGTCAGGGAGCCTGATTCTTCCAGCTCCGTTTTTCTTCCTCAAGATTGCTGTGGCGGGCTTCCCTGGTGGCACAGTGGTTGAGAGTCTGCCTGCCGATGCAGGGGACACGGGTTCGTGCTCTGGTCCGGGAAGATCCCACATGCCGCGGAGCGGCTGGGCCCGTGAGCCATGGTCGCTGAGCCTGTGTGTCCGGAGCCTGTGCTCCGCAACAGGAGAGGCCTGTGTACCGCAAAAAAAAAAAAAAAAAAGATTGCTGTGGCTATTCAGGGTCTTTTGTGTTTCCATACAAATTGTGAAATTTTTTGTTCTAGTTCTGTGAAGAATGCCAGTGGTAGTTTGACAGGGATTGCATTGAATCTGTAGATTGCTTTGGGTAGTATAGTCATTTTCACAATGTTGATTCTTCCAATCCAAAAACATGGTATATCTCTCCATTTGTATCATCTTTAATTTCTTTCATCAGTGTCTTATAATTTTCTTCATATAGGTCTTTTGTCTCCTTAGGTAGGTTTATTCCTAGCTATTTTATTCTTTTTGTTGCAGTGGTAAATGAGAGTGTTTTCTTAATTTCACTTTCAGATTTTTCATCATTAGTGTATAGGAATGCAAGGGATTTCTGTGCATTAATTTTGTATCCTGCTACTTTACCAAATTCATTGATTAGCTCTAGTAGTTTTCTGGTAGCATCTTTAGGATTCTCTATGTATACTATCACATCATCTGCAAACAGTGACAGCTTTACTTCTTCTTTTCCAATTTGGATTCCTTTTATTTCTTTTTCTTCTCTGAGTGCTGTGGCTAAAACTTCCAAAACTATGTTGAATAAGAGTGGTGAGAGTGGGCAACCTTGTCTTGTTCCTGATCTTAGTGGAAATGCTTTCAGTTTTTCACCATTGAAGATGATGTTGGCTATGGGTTTGTCATCTATGGCCTTTATTATGTTGAGGAAAGTTCCCTCTGTGCCTACTTTCTGGACGGTTTTTATCGTAAATGGGTGTTGAGTTTTGTCGAAAGCTTTCGCTGCATCTGTTGAGATGATCATATGGTTTTTCTCCTTCAGTTTGTTAATATGGTGTATGACATTGATTGATTTGCGTATATTGAAGAATCCTTGCATTCCTGGGATAAACCCCACTTCATCATGGTGTAAGAGCCTTTTAATGTGCTGTTGGATTCTGTTTGCTAGTATTTTGTTGAAGAGTTTTGCATCTATGTTCATCAGTGATACTGGCCTGTAATTTTCTTTCTTTGTGACATCTTTGTCTGGTTTTGGTATCAGGGTGATGGTGGCCTCGTAGAATGAGTTTGGAAGAGTTTGAGAAGGATAGGTGTTAGCTCTTCTCTAAATATTTGACAGAATTCCCCTGTGAAGCCATCTGGTCCTAGGCTTTTGTTTGTTGGAAGATTTTTAATCACAGTTTCAATTTCATTGCTTGTGACTGGCCTTCATATTTTCTATTTCTTCCTGGTTCAGTCTCAAAACGTTGTGCATTTCTAAGAATTTGTCCATTTCTTCCAGGTTTTCCATTTTATTGGCATATAGTTGCTTGTAGTAATCTCTCATGATCCTTTGTATTTCTGCAGTGTCAGTTGTTACTTCTCCTTTTTCATTTCTAATTCTATTGATTTGAGTCTTATCCCTTTTTTTTCTTGATGAGTCTGCCTAATGGTTTATCAATTTTGTTTATCTTCTCAAAGAACCAGCTTTTAGTTTTATTGATCTTTGTTATCATTTCCTTCATTTCTTTTTCATTTATTTCTGATCTGATCTTTATGATTTCTTTCCTTCTGCTAACTTTGTGGTTTTTCTGTTCTTTCTCTAATTGCTTTAGGTGTAAGGTTAGGTTGTTTATTTGAGATGTTTCTTGTTTCTTGAGGTAGGATTGTATTGCTATAAACTTCCCTCTTAGAACTGCTTTTGCTGCATCCTGTAGGTTTTGGGTTGTCATGTTTTCATTGTCATTTGTTTCTAGGTAATTTTTGACTTCCTCTTTGATTTCATCAGTGATCTCTTGGTTATTTAGTAGTGTATTGTTTAGCCTCCATGTGTTTGTATTTTTTACAGATTTTTTTCCTGTAATTGATATTTAGTCTTATAACGTTGTGGTTGGAAAAGATACTTGAGACAATTTCGATTTTCTTAAATTTACCAAGGCTTGATTTGTGACCCAGGATATGATCTATCCTGGAGAATATTCCATGAGCACTTGAGAAGAATGTGTATTCTGTTGTTTTTGGATGGAATGTCCTATAAATATCAGTTAAGTCCATCTTGTTTAATGTATCATTTAAAGTTTGTGTTTCTTTATTTATTTTCATTTTGGATGATCTGTCCATTGGTGAAAGTGGGGTGTTAAAGTCCCCTGCTATGATTGTGTTGCTGTCGATTTCCTCTTTTATGGCTGTTAGTATTTGCCTTATGTATTGAGGTGCTCCTATGTTGGGTGAATAAATATTTACAATTGTTATATCTTCTTCTTGGATTGATACCTGGATCATTATGTAGTGTCCTTCTTTGTCTTTTGTAATAGTCTTTGTTTTAAAGTCTGTTTTGTCTGATATGAGAATTGCTAGTCAAACTTTCTTTTGATTTCCATTTGCATGGAATATCTTTTTCCATCCCCTCACTTTCAGTCTGTATGTGTCCCTAGGTCTGAAGTGGGTCTCTTGTAGACAGCATATATACGGGTCTCATTTTTGTGTCCATTCAGCTAGTCTATGTCTTTTGGTTGGAGCATTTAATCCATTTACATTTAGGGTGATTATTGATATGTATGATCCTGTCACCATTTTCTTAATTGTTTTGGGTTTGTTATTGTAGGTCTTTTCCTTGTCTTGTGTTTCCTGCCTAGAGAAGTTCCTTTAGCGTTTGTTGTAAAGCTGGTTTGGTGGTGCTGAATTCTCTTAGCTTTTGCTTGTCTGTAAAGGTTTTAATTTCTTTGTCAAGTCTGAATGAGATCCTTGCTGGGTAGAGTAATCTCGGTTGTAGGTTTTTCTCCTTCATCACTTTAAATATGTCCTGCCTGTCCCTTCTGGCTTGCAGAGTTTCTGCTGAAAGATCAGCTGTTAACCTTATGGGGATTCTCTTGTGTGTTATTTGTTGTTTTTCCCTTGCTGCTTTTAATATGTTTTCTTTGTATTTAATATTGACAGTTGGATTAATATATGTCTTGGCGTCTTTCTCCTTGGATTTATCCTGTATGGGACTCTGTGCTTCCTGGACTTGATTAACTATTTCCTTTCCCGTATTAGCGAAGTTTTCAACTATAATCTCTTCAGATGTTTTCTCAGTCCCTTTCTTTTTCTCTTCTTCTTCTGGAACCCCTATAATTCGAATGTTGGTGCGTTTAATGTTGTCCCAGAGGTCTCTGAGACTGTCCTCAGTTCGTTTCATTCTTTTTTCTTTATTCTGCTCTGCAGTAGTTATTTCCACTATTTTATCTTCCAGGTCACTTATCCGTTCTTCTGCCTCAGTTATTCTGCTATTGATCCCATCTAGAGTCTTTTTCATTTCATTTATTGTGTTGTTCATCGTTGTTTGTTTCATCTTTAGTTCTTCTAGGTCCTTGTTAAATGTTTCTTGCATTTTGTCTATTTCCAAGATTTTGGATCATCTTTACTATCATTATTCTGAATTCTTTTTCAGGTAGACTGCCTATTTCCTCTTCATTTGTTAGGTCTGGTGGGTTTTTATCTTGCTCCTTCATCTGCTGTGTGTTTTTCTGTCTTCTCGTTTTGCTTAAGTTACTATGTTTGGGGTCTCCTTTTTGCAGGCTGCAGGTTCGTAATTCCCGCTGTTTTTGGTGTCTGTCCCCAGTGGCTAAGGTTGGTTCAGTGGGTTGTGTAGTCTTCCTGGTGGAGGGGACTAGTGCCTGTGTTCTGGTGGATGAGTCTGGATCTTGTCTTTCTGGTGGGCAGGTCCACGTCTGGTGGTGTGTTTTGGGGTGTCTGTGGACTTTTTATGATTTTAGGCAGTCTCTCTGCTAATGGGTGGGGTTGTGTTCCTGTCTTGCTAGTTGTTTGGCATAGGGCGTCCTGCACTGTAGCTTGCTGGTCGTTGAGTGGAGCTGGGTCTTGGCGTTGAGATGGAGATCTCTGGGAGATTTCCGCCGTTTGATATTACGTGGAGCTGGTAGGTCTCTTGTGGACCAGTGTCCTGAACTTGGCTCTCCCACCTCAGAGGCACAGCCCTGACACCTGGCTGCAGCACCAAGAGCCTGTCATCCACATGGCTCAGAATAAAAAAGGAGAAAAAAAAGAAAGGAAGAAGGAAGAGGATAAAATAAAATAAAATGAAGTTATTAAAATAAAAAAAATAATTATTAAAAAAAATTTTCTTAAGTAATTAAAAAACGGACAGAACCCTAGGACAGATGGTAAAATCAAAGCTATACAGACAAAATCACACACAGAAGCATACACATACACCCTCACAAAGAGAGAAAAAGGGAAAAAAATATATATATGTATCGTTGCTCCCAAAGTCCACCTCCTCAATTTGGGATGATTCATTGTCCATTCAGGTATTCCAGAGATGCAGGGTACATCAAGTTGATTGTGGAGATTTAATCCCCTACTCCCGAGGCTGCTGGGAGAGACTTACCTTTCTCTTCTTTGTTCTCACAGCTCCCTGGGTTCAGCTTTGGGTTTGGCCCCGCCTCTGTGTGTAGGTCGCCTTCAGGCTTCTATTCTTCGCTCAGACAGGACGGGGTTAAAGGAGCAGCTGATTCCGTGGCTCTGGCTCACTCAGGCCGTGGGGGAGGGAGGGATACGGCTGCAGGGCGAGCGGGCGGCAGAGGCCGGCTTGTCGTTGCATCAGCGTGAGGTGCGCTGTGTGTTCTCCCAGGGAAGTTGCCCCTGGATCCCAGGACCCTTGCAGTGGCGGGCTGCACAGGCTCCCAGGAGGGGAGGTGTGGATAGTGACCTGTGCTTGCACACAGGGGAAGCGATATTTTAAAGAAGGAATTTTTCACTCACATTCCACAGAAAGCTACCGAAGAAGGAAATCTGCTCGTGTGTTCAAATCATTATTAATAACACAAATAAACAACGTTTAATTCATTCTACAGGGAATTCCCATGGTTCAGGGACTCCCATGGTTTTGGATCCATAGTGTATAAGAGTTTAGGGAGAGGGGAGAGTACACTGGACCAGTTCTGTAATTTATGAGAGAAACAGACTCTCTTAGGTCTCAGATAATACCAAAAAACATAGCATTGGGTTTTGTTTTGTTTATTTTTATTTTTTTTAACTCTGAAGAATTCAGGAAGTATTGATGTTAACAGTGAGTCTTACTGAAAAGCGGTATCTATTTGGCAGATTTTAAACTTCCTTCAGCGGATGTTTATTTAGCATTGCCTATATCACTTTAATTCAGAAGTGCATTGAACGACATCTGGGTTCCAGGCACCTGCTGGGGCCTGGGATCATAAAGATCATCAAAAAAGAGTCCCTTTCCTTACACTACTCAGTGTATTGAGGAAAACATATGAGCAGTCGGTGACCGGCAGCACAGGTGCTAAACAGTGTGTCAGTGGCAGAGAACCCTTCAGGGACCAGTACCTGGGAGCTGTGCAGAGTGGCAGGAAGAAGGACCTCCACAGATGGAATGGGGCTCTTGGGAACATTTGTCAGTTGTGTAGATGAATGTACTCGATGCTGTGTATACATTATTTCATTTTAACCCTCACCACTCTCTGGGTACATGTTGGGATCCCAGTGTACAGACTGGGGAGCTGATTGGAATCATGCCCAAGGTGGCGCAGCTGTGAAGTGCTGCCAGGATCTGGACCCAGATCTTTGACTCCAGAGCCTGTGTTCTTGCCAGGATATCTTGCGAGAGAGAAAGCACGGCCCAAGGAGTGGAAGGGCTGGTGTAGCATGGTGGTGTCACATGGTCCAGTGCAGTGAGAGCAGCTTTGGTGGCAGGAGACCGAGAGGTGGGCTGTGGACCCCGAGACCAGAACAGCGTCATGAGCAGGAGGCAGGACCTTGGAGTCAGATCCCATTTTAAGGGACCTAATAAGTCGTTGTTATTGAGGGAATTAGCCTGGACTTCTGTGCTTGCTCGCTCACCGTCTGACCTTCAGCTCTCCGATCTCCAGTTTCCTCATCTTGACAGACGGAGAAATGGGGGAAATGCCTACTTTGTAGAGTTGTGAGGTTTTAAAGTATCTGAAGCACTTATTGTAGTATGCATTGTGTGTAAAACATTTGGTAAATGTTGTACATCTGCTGTTTGTTTTTATTAGCACAAGGTGTTAAATGTCATCTTAAAGAGTTTGGTCCTTATGCCGAAGGTCTGAAGAATATTTAAATGTTTAAGTGGTGTGACAAGAGTTCTGATTTCGAGGGAGATCTGGTGGCTAGGAGGACGTATTAGAGGAAGGAGTTTGGATCCAGGGACACAAGGGAAGGGGCTGTTTACCAGTCAGTGGATGGTGCCGAGGCCCTGACCTAGCACAGTGCGCTGAGAATCAAAAGGGGAAGTGGATGGCACTGAGGATGGAACAGACAGGACTCGGTGACGAGCTGAATGTGTGCGTAGGCCAGGGTGGGGAGGGGAGGACAGAAGAGTCAGACAACCCTGAAGAGTCTGCCTTGTGGGTGAGGGTGGATGGTGGTGCCTCCACTGAGACAGGACAGGGCTGGAGAGCAGAGCGGATCGAGGGTGGGAATCCAGCTGGAGTTTTCCATTAGAAGTGGGAGCTGAGCTCAGAAGAAGGGAAGTGTAGAGGTTGAGCTCCAGGAAAGATCAGCGATCAGATGGAGTGAGAAGAAGCTTTGAAGGCGAGAGGTCTTGTGAGACCTTTGAGAAGGCACTTTCAGTAGCCATGCGGTGACAAGGCAGACTGCAGAGGACTGAGGGTGAATGAACATGAAATGGAGGCAGCAAGGGTAAGCTGTATTTTCAGGTAACTTCAGGAGCGCGAGAGAGAAAGCAAGGACATAAAGAGGCCACGCGTATAAGTGCCTCCAGAGGCCAGGTAGGTGAGGTGAAGAGTCAGAGTGAAGGCCAGTGAGGTCATGTTCTTTTATAAAACTCCAGCGGCTTCCCATTGCACTTATGTAAACTGCACGTTTCTTTCCGTGGCCTGCAGGGGCTTATGTGAGTTGGCCCTGCCTGTCTTTTTCTCCTCTTTCACTACAGTTTGTTTTCTTCTTGGCTGTGTTCCGGCCACAGAGATCTTCCTGATTTCCAGACTCGGCAAGCTGGTTCTTCTGGCAGGGCCCCCTTCCCCTGGCCAAGCCCTCTTCGCGCCGTGTGCCTGCGGCTGGCTGCTCACCATCTGAGCCTTAGCTTGAGTGGTAGCTCAGAAAAGCCGTCCGTCACTGCCCCGTCTGAGGTGGACGCTTCGTCCACCCTGTCTTGAATTTTTGTTTCATAGTCTTCGTCACTGCCTGAGGTGATCTTATTTGCTTGTGCTTTGCTCTCCTTCTGTTCCTTGAGGCAGAAACCTGTCTGTTTTGCTCACCAACGTCCCTCAATGCCTAGAGTAGCGTGGGGGGCGTTTCTCAAGGCAGGAAGTGAGTGAACAGGAGAGCTGAGTGCTTCTGGACGCGTAGCAGTGAGGCCTGAGGGGAATTGGAAAAATCTGCAGTCAGCATTTTAGAAAATAGAGACGAGCAGGAGGTGTGGGAGGAGAGAAGAGGAGACCAGGCCAGGACCATGACGGGGAGACCGGGGTGAGCCAGGTGCAGAGTGGCCTTGCGAGGGCCGTGGAGGGGATGGCCCTGCTGTGGGTAACGGAAGCGTGCTAGAGATCCTGTTAGTCCTTGAGGCCCAGGGAGATGGAAGGGTCGTAGAACACCGACTTCAGAGAGCTACATCCTGACACTTCTGGGAGGAGCCTTTGATGGGGAGGTTTGTTCTTTTCACTCTGCATTGTTTGTGCTTTTCAATCACTTGACTTCTACAGGAAGCTCTTTTGAGGCTTGCTCTCTAAAGATTCCTTTGAGAAGTTTTGGTCTATGAATTTTAGAAAAGATAACTCTCCAGTGTAAAGTTGGGCAATTTGTTGAGAGTAAGGAGCTTTCAGGATTCAAATGAAGGTGAGGACCTTCTCTTTAGCCGAGTTGGACTCACATCCAGCCCAGTTCCAGTGCTATGTATGAACATGTCCTCACTGCTGTCCTTTATGTGAGCCTACACATTGGGACTTTCTGTTTTTCAGGCTTTTGCTTCAGCTCGCCCAATCTCAGCAAACATCGTTTGCTTTGGAGAGGAACTTAAAGACTCAGCAGGAAATTGAAGCTAAAATGAAAGGGTTCAGCTTCAAAGAAGACACTTTGCTGTTGATAGCAGAGGTGAGTGTGTCCTCTAGGGTTTATGTGAAACAAAGTATCATAGATATTTTTCCTGGCTCCGAGACCATTTTTTAAAAAACAGGGCCAAATTGTGTCTTCTGAAGGACTTCTGTCTCCCTCCTTTACGTGCCTTTTGATCACTTAACCCCCGAAAGCGGCCTCTTCATCCCCTCTGAGCAGTAGCGTGCTGTGAGGCAGGGGCTGTGTTTCGTTTACTTGTCAGTGCTTGTTAGTACCTGCCTGCTTGAACATCAGAAATGCCCAGTGATTTGTGAATGCTGAATAAATGAATGAATGAGTGACTTGACATTTGGGCAGCTCTTTTGTCTGTTTTTTCTCCTGTTCATCCTCAGAACAGCCTGTGGGATGGGGGGAGCTGGAGTGAGGCTCATAGAGGCTGTGACTTGCCCTAAGGTCAGATTTTAAGTGGCAGAGCTAGTTTGGAACCCATCCAGCTCCAAGTCCATTTTCTTTCTGCTCCACCCTGTTACTACTTTGATGGTTGCAGAGAAATTCAGATGTCAGGTTTTTTTTTTTAACTTGGTCTGTGGCAGTTTCTCTCTGAACTCAGAGAGTGATTGCTGGAATAGATAGCTCTGTGGGGCCCCCAAAAAATTTAAAAATGTCTTTTCAGCTAGATTTTAAGTTCCTTATAAGTGAGACATCCTTACAAGGTGTCTTAAACATCTTCATATTCTTCCCCATGTGTGACTGGAATAGTAGTCCTCTGCCTGGACAATGCATGGGGAATACCTGCATTTAAAATAGCTTTTTAAAAAAGAAATGTCTGGGCCCTCTTTGGATGATAATGTGCATTTCATTTTGTGCTGTTACTTTTACTTAACATTGTGACATGAGCATGACCCTGTATCCTTAAATATTTCTTAATTACATACTTTTTTCTTTTTATAGTTGTTTTATTTGAATTAGGGTCCATATAAGGTCCACATACTGTGTTTGATTCTTTTGTCTCTTACATCTCTTTAATGTTATAACAGTCCCCCTTCCCCCTCTTTTTTTTTGGTGATAAAAAATACATCTAACATAAAATTTGCCATCTTAATTGCTGTTGAGTGTACAGTTCAGTGGCGTTAGTTACATTCACGATGTTGTGCAACCACCAGCACTATTTCCAAAATGTTTTCGTCACTCCAAATAGAAACACTTTAACCCTACCCAACCCTATGGTAACCTCTAATCTGCTTTTGTGTCTATGAGTTTGCCTGTGCTAGATATTTCAAATAGTGGAATCATACAATATTTGTCCTTTATGTCTGGTTACTTCACTTAGCATAATGTTTCAAGGTCTTCCATATGTATCAGAACTTCATTCCTTTTTATGGCTGAATAATATTCCATTGTGTATGTGTGTATACACACACACACACACACACGCGCGCACACACACACACACACACACACACACACACCCCACATCCTATTTGTCCATTCATCATCTGTTGATGGGCACTTGCATTGTTTTCTACCTTTTGGCTTTTGTGAAGAATACTGCTATGGACATTGGCATACAAGTATCTGTTTGAGTTCCTGATTTCAGTTCTTTTGGGCATCTACCTAAGAATGGAGTTGCTGGGTCATCTGGTAATTCTGTGTTTAACTTTTTGAGGAACTGCCAAACTGCATTTTGTTTTATAGGCTGATATTTTTACCTACATTGTGGTATGATCATGACTCTGTATCCTTAAATATTATTTGAGTGCATAATTCTTAATGACTGGATAGTAGTCCAGTTACAGCTTTTGATGAGCTATCATTTATTTGCTTAACTCCTATATTGGACATTTAACAAATATTCAGTACCGACTTTAATAAGTCTTTGCAAAAAAAAAAAAAAAGTTTTTGTGTTTGTTTTAGAATAGATTACTGGAAATAGAATCACTGGGTTAAAGTATATAAACATTTTAAAGCCTCAAAGCATGTTTCCAAATTGTCATTGAGAAAGATTGGTTCCGGGAATTCCCTGGCAGTCCAGTGGTTAGGACTCTGGCTTTCACTGCTGAGGGCTCGGGTTTGTCCCTGGTTGGGGAACTAAGATCTTATAAGTCACGCGGTGTGGCCAAAAAAAGAAAAAAGAGAGAGAAGAAAGGTTGGTTCTGTTTATATATTCTCCAGCAGCATAGGAGAATACTGATTTTCCTTCTCCAAACCTAGGTATTAGGTTGAACCATGTGAAATTGTCAATATTCAATCATTTTGACCATAAAACCAGAATTTTATATTGAACAACTTAATATTATTACTTTTTAAAATCTGTACTTTCATTGGTAAAAATAGCGCTTTTTAATATTACTGTTTACTTGATTACTAATAAAATGAACAATTTTTTCACACATTCATTGGCCATTTATATTTTGTGAAATACCTAGTCATGCTTTTTCTTCGTTATTTATGTTTCTGCTTTTCTTATTAATTTTAAGAGCTCTCTCTACACTAGGCTTACTAACCTTTTATATGTTGTTTATATAAATACTGTACTTATAAATACAGTATTTCAGTATTTTCTGAAGTTTATGATACTTTTGATATATAGAAGTTTAAATTTTTATTTGGCCAAAGACTTCTGCAGATTTTTTGACACCTGTGAATGATATACCTGCCAAGCCTGCTTTTTGGAATATTGCATTGTTTGAGTATTACTGTTATTCAGTTCTCTTTTTTTTTTTTGTGGTCCGTGGGCCTCTCACTGTTGTAGCCTCTTCTGTTGCAGAGCACAGGCTCCGGACGCACAGGCTCAGTGGCCATGGCTCACGGGCCTAGCCGCTCCGCGGCATGCGGGATCCTCCCGGACCGGGACACGAACCCATGTCCCTTGCATTGGCAGGCAGACTCTCGACTACTGCACCACCAGGGAAGCCCCTCTTTTTTTTTTTAATTAAAAAAAAAACACTTTTGGTGTTATACCCCAGATTTTAAAATACTGTATTTCATTGAGTCCAAGTAGTCATCAGTCATTAAGAGACATAATTATTTGATGTGCCACTAAAAGAAAAACAAGATGCTCTTTACACTGTGATATACCAGTGGGTATAAGATACATCTTGATTTCAGAAATGTTAAAATACAAAACCAAAAATTGTCTTTGAATTGATGAAAATAACATGCCTTAATAAATCCTGACAGTTGCTTGCTGTTCATCCTGTCAGCTCTAGCCTCAAACAATAAGTAGTCTTTGAAGATTTAAAGCCAGTGGAACCTGTTCTTGAGTGGGTTTCTAATCCATTATAATTTGAGTATTCATGGACACATAGGACCTCAGGGTTTGTAGGAAACCTAGGGACCATCTAGTCCAAATCCAAGTGACAGATTCCCTCTACAAACATCCCTGCCAAATGGCTCCCTAACTTTTCATGCCGAATCATGGGAAATGTTTTGGGACCTAATTTTAGTTCACTGTCCTTACCAAAGATGGGCTGATTCACTTAGCGAGTTCAGATGCAAGCTTCTTACAAACTTAACTTTGTGGGTGTCTTGTCAAAGAGAAGCTAACGCAGAACCTGGACCTGGATCTGACCAGTAGGGAGCAGTATTGTGCCTTTAGAGTGTGGGGCATGCTCTTAAGTCCCTGAGGTTGCTGTGGTAACCTTTCTGGAGGATGGAGTCTCTCTGGATCAGGGAAGTGTGGACTCAGCTACTTGCTGCTCGACTGTTTGCTGCCTTTGACTTCTTTGGAGAACTTCTAAGAGAAGGGATCTGTGCTCTCTACACAGCAGCAGTTACATTCTGTGCAAGCGCTGCTTTTCTGTCGTTTACAAGGAGGGAGGATCACTGGTGGTGCATTTCTTGTGAACTGCAGATGCTCCATATGACATAAGAAGGTTAACTCTCGCTCCCTGTAGCCTGAATGGTACTGCTGCCATGCTAGTGCTTGGTGATTTGTTTTGCTCAGGGGAAGATGAGACTGGAAGTAGGGGATGTTTTACAAATGTGGTCTTGGATCACTGCTTCTGAATAAACATCCTTTCGATATGTTGAATTGCTAGAGTTGTCACCTGGCTGCTAAAGAAATCCTGTACGAAATCATTTACACTTGATAAATAGCGTGGTCTTCATCCCGTCATTCCGTGTCTGCTTCCCCTGTTACTGGGACAGGGTTGGTTTTTTTTTTTCCCCTCCTACTGCAGGTTATGGGTGAAGATATCGTCCCAGAAAAAATAAGAGATGAGGTTCACACAGAGGTGAAGTGTGTTGGCCCTGCAGCCCTGACTGCCTTGGTGATCGCGTCTTCGAAAGAATTTGAAGACAAGTGGTTCAGAAAGATCAAAGACCACTTCTGTCCCTTTGAAAATCAGTTCCATACAGAGATACAGATGTTGGTTTAGTGGTCCCTTTAAAAACAGAACAAAACATCTTGTATTAATTGTGCTGGTTTACTTCAGACAGTATCCACTGCTAATCATGGAATATACTGAATTAAAAACAATTATTTATGTCTTATAAAAATAGCTTCTCTCCCAGCTTATTTCTACTGTGTTCAGTTTTTTGGTTTTTTGTTTCTTTTTAGATTTTTGTCATTCACTTACTTGAGGCCTACTGCCCCTTTAGAAGATAATCTGTTGGGAAAGTGTATAAAAGAGACTTAACAGATTTTATTGTCTTTTAAAAACAGTTATTATATTATAATCAGTGATGTAAGTATTACGTTGTTTAGGTAAATTCATCAAGAATGACCAAGAATGCTACAGTGTGATAGTAAACCCATTTCCAGGAAGGTGCGTCAAGGTCTGCGAAGGCTCTGAGACTTTACCACACCTGTCAGCCCGTGCATTAACCTGCCAGTGTCATAGATGCTGCAGGAGACTTGATTACTCGTGGCCCAGGGAACAGGATAAGCTTCAGCATATTTGTATCAGTTCCTTTGCCTCCAAGTCCCAAGGCACGTGACACATATGAGCCCAAACGAAAGAGTGTACGTGCAGTGGGGTGCGTTACAGGAGAGGAACCCTGAGCTTAGGAGACACAGATCCTTTATAACGAACAGTAAGCAGGCCTGCCCTGTGCTCCAGGGGAGAACACTCTCTTTTTTAAGGGTGTTTGCTTTGCAAGCATTGTTGAGAAGATAGTCTGGAATGAAGGGCTGTAAGTGCCTTGCTCACAAGATGTACAGAAACACGAGACCCATGGAGCTCTGTCTCAGGTGATTATCCTCTCCTTTCAGCCACATCATCTTCAAATGCAAAAGGCTTACTTGAATTATCCAGGGTGGAAGAGCTCCCTTATGAGAAGTGAAATTTAGTAATAGACCAAAAACTTCATCAAGTGTTGTCCCACATAACTTCTTTTTTCCCCCATGGCTAATATTTTATTTTCTTTAAAAATGTTTATGGGCTTCCCTGGTGGCACAGTGGATAAGAATCCGCCTGCCAGTGCAGGGCACATGGGTTCAAGCCCTGGCCTGGGAAGATCCCACATGACGCTGGGCAACTAAGCCTGTGTGCCACAATTACTGAGCCTGCGCTCTAGAGCCTGTGAGCCACAACTACTGAGCCCACGTGCCCCAGCTGCTGGGGCCCGTGCGCCTACAGCCCGTGCTCCGCAACAACAGAAGCCACCGCAATGAGAAGCCCACACACTGCAACGAAGAGTAGCCCCCGCTCGCCGCAACTAGAGAAAGCCACACACAACAACGAAGAACCAAAAAGCAGCCAAAAATAAATAAATAAAAATAAATAAAAACGTTTATGCCTTTGTAAATTATTATAATTACATTTCAATGTTATATTCTTTTTTGTTAACATTTTTATTGGAGTATAATTGCTTTACAGTGGCGTGTTAGGGTTTCTGCTTTATAACAAACTGAATCAGCTATACATATACATATATCCCCATATCTCCTCCCTCTTGTGTCTCCCTCCCACCCTCCCTATCCCACCCCTCTAGGTGGTCACAAAGCACCGAGCTGATCTCCCTGTGCTATGCGGCTGCTTCCTACTAGCTATCTATTTTACATTTGGTAGTGTATGTATGTCCATGCCACTCTCTCACTTTGCCCCAGCTTACCCTTCCCCCTCTCTGTGTCCTCACATCCATTCTCTACGTCTGTGTTTTTATTCCTGTCCTGCCCCTACATTCTTCAGAAACTTTTTTTTAAGATACTATATATATGTGTTAGCACATGGTATTTGTTTTTCTCTTTCTGACTTACTTCACTCTTTATAATGACAGTCTCTAGCTCCATCCACCTCACTACAAATAACTCAATTTCGTTTCTTTTTATGGCTGTGTATATGTGCCACATCTTCTTTATCCACTCATCCGTCAATGGACACTTAGGTTGTCTCCATGTCCTGGCTATTGTAAATAGAGCTGCAGTGAACATTGTGGTACATGACTCTCTTTGAATTATGGTTTTCTCAGGGTATATGCCCAGTAGTCCCACACAGCTTTTAATTTTTTTTTTTCTCATTAGAGGGAAGAAAATTCCAGCCCTGGGCAAAAAGGTGAAGTCATCAGGATTTCCTATCCACTTCACCAGCTCGTTTCTCCCTTTCCCAGGCCCCTTCCCAAAACAGACGAAGGTCTGGTTTTGTTTATAGTTTGAGACTCTTTTAGTATGAGTGAGAACGTGACTTAGCGATTGCAGGTTTAGTCATTTATCTCTAATGTGAAACAAGACTATATTTAACAGGCATTTCAATTTTTAGGAACCATTAAAAAGTATGGAAACCCCTTTACCGCTCCCCACTGCCCCCCATCCCTTCATTGAGTCATTAATAATCACTTACTGGGTCCTGTTAGGGGACAGGCATTGTGTGGTTGCCATGGAGACACTGGTTACTGTGGAGTTTATGGTTTGGTTGTGGGTGGCCTGCAGGATAGAGCCCAAAGGGACCGTGGTTGCCAAGCCCTTCACGACACAGCCTTTGGCTCCCAGGGGCTTCTCGTCTTTCCCCGCTCCCAACCTTTGAATGTGCCCTATTTGTCACCTTTACGCTTCCAGGCCGGCAACTCAGCCTGGAACCTCTCCCCACCCACTGCCCTCATGTGGCTAATTCGTATTCGTCTCACAGGCGTCCGCCTGATTTCAGCTTCCAGAAGTCTTGATCCCCAAGTGGTGGTAGGTTTCGCGCTGCTCTTTGACCCCTGTATTGGCCCTTATTATGCTGTCTTGTCATAGCCTGTTTGTTTTCCATGAGACGCTTTAAACTTTGTAAAATCAGGACTGTCTTGTTCATATTTGTATCCCGAGGGCAGAACACCTGGAATCTCGCCAAATGTTTGTGGAGAAGAATCCCTGAATTAATCGGCCAGCATCTTTCTTTGCACAAAAGGTTAATACCCCAAAGGTCTGACAGTGCTGAGACAGTCCGCTCAGAAGCGTTGCCCGTTTCTCTTTCTGTAGCTGAAAGCCCTTCCTCCCGTTCATCTCGGCCTCCTGGATATGCCCTTTTCCCTCGTAACTTCTCTAGGTTTCCCGTCTCATCCTAGTTAGTCCCCTTCTAACTTTGCCCAGACCTCTAGCTTGCAGCCCCTTGGCTTTCCTCCCAGACCCACTATCAACGCTGTCCTGCACCGCTGAGTGGTCTCCGTGGATCTGCCCACACCCTCACTCCCGCCGCACCTCACTCTCCTGGCAGCAGCGCGTCCACCCACGTGAGAACCCAGCCTCCTGTACCCTGTACTCCTGTATACCGGAGCTGTAACGCAGGGCAGGAAAGGGCAACCCAGGAAGCCTGGGCATCTCTGGGTGTCATCACACACAAGTCATCTTGATCATTTCCAGCACAGATGGTGAAGGTAATTAACTGAGCAATGATTATGGTAAAGACATCTTGAGCCTGCCTCCTAACCCCACCCTCTTGTTGATGAATGAATCACTCAGAAGGTGAGCAAATGTGAAGCACAGAGATGTCTGTCTGCCCTCCAGTGAGTGGGATGGGACCCAAGGGCAGTTCTTGCCTCCCTTGACTCAAAAGGCCTGTCTTCAGTGTTTTCTCCCAAGGGGGCATGGTCATGCCCAGAATTTGAGCTGTTGAGAGTCCTTTGTCTCTCATATGCTGACACCCCTGCAATCTATACTATAGCCAAAGAGATCTTATACAAATAAGATTGCTCTCAGAGTCCTTCAGTGATTTCCCCTGAGGCCTGGGAGGCCCCGTGTGGTCTGGCCCTAGCCCACTTCACCCCAGCTCACTCTGGTTTCTTCTCATGTCTTTGAACTCGGCAAGTGTCCTCCCACCCAAGCCCTACGCCCATCCAGTTACTTTTACTCGGAACACTCCTCCCTGTGGTCCCTCAACCCTGCCATAAACTTGCCCTTCCTACAGATCCCAGCGCAAAGGTCACTCTCAGACAAGATGATTCTGAGTCCAGACTTGCTCAGGTCCCCCCTTTAAATGTTGTCAGAGCGCCTGCTTTTTTATTCACCCCGCAAGGTGCTTAATGGAATCGTAATTGAATATTCTTTGTATGAATCCTCCTGGCTACGTCATAAGCTCCAGGACTGTGTGTCTGCTTTGCCCCTTCGTGGCGGAGCTCAGCTTCCTGGACGTGCCATGACTTCTGCCCAGTGCTGCTTTGCTGGAGCCCCAGGCACTTGAGACGGCCTGAAGCCCGGTGAGCCCGCAGCCAGTCCGTACAGAGCTCCACTGCCAGCGCCACAGGTGCCCCCACCTGTCTGTGAGGTACTGCATTTCAACAAAGATGGGCTTCATTTTAGGAAAACCTAGGGTAGAAATCTATGAAGCATATCCAAGGCCAATGTTTATAAAAATGATTATTTTAAATAGCAGCTTTCTAGTGCTTTTGAAATTTCATCTATAAAAGTAATTTATACACGATTTTCCAAGGTCTTAATCGTGAAAACAAACAAGCAAACAAAAACCAGAGAGGATTATACAAAAGAATCCAAAGCTCGAGAAACAATGGTCCTGATGAGTCACAGCCTAGGGCTGCTCCAATCCTGTCTTCGTGATCGAAGTGTCTCCACCAGGTGACTTTGCTAATGAGGTCAGAGAAATAGGACAGGCATTTGTTTGCTTGGGGCCTACTGTTCCTTATCCTTTCCTCCTTCCTCGGCACAGAATGACTTGGTCACTTAAAAGTTTGATGTTGTGTCTGCTCAGCCCTTGAGCTGACGACCACCCTGCCCCCCATCTCTGGGATCTCTGGGAACTTGGCAGCCATATTTGTCTTCACTGCCCCTAATGATGGGAGAGAGGAAGCAGGGTTTACCTGACCTAAGCTGAGCCAGTCAGGATCTCCCCTAGAGATGTAGAAATGAGTCTTCTCTTGTCTGAAACTGGGTCAAAACTGGGGGGTGGCTGTGTTTGCCAAATGGAATGGGGGATAGACAGAGCAGGTCTGCAGAAAGAGGATGAAAGAGATGCCCAGAAAGGGGCAGAGGGACAGTCTCTGCTCTGCTGCCTCCTGATTCCAGGCCCTTCCTGTTCTGTAGGCCCAGCTACAGTCTTGGCTGAGGCCTCCACGAAACACCTGGAGTGTGGGTAGGCGAAATAATGGCTCCCAAAGATGTCCTGGTCCCCCAGGGTGTCCCAACCTGTGAATATGTTAGGTTACAATGCAAAGGGGAATTAAGGTTGCTTATCAACTGACCTTAAAATAGAGAGTATTACCCAGGTGAGCCCAGTGTAGTCATTGAGATCTTAGCAAATGGAAGATGGAGTGTATTAGGACTTGCCAGAGAAACAGACCCAATAGGTCTGATACAGATGCATGTGAGAGGAGATTTAGTATAGGAATTAGCTCAAGTGGTTATGGAGGCCAAGAAGTCCCACCAGCTGCCTTCTGCAAGCTGGAGACGGGGAAAACCAATAATACCATTCAGTTGAAGTCTGAAGGCCTGAAAATCAGGGGGCTGATGGTGTAAGTCTGATCTGAGTCCAAAAGCCGAGAACCAGGAGTGCCGATGTCAAGGGCAGAAGGTAGATGTCCCAGCTCAAGCAGAGAGCACAAATTCATCCTCCCTCTGCCTTTTTGTTCCATTCAAGCCTTTGACAAATGGATGGTTCCCACTTGCACTGGGGAGGGTGATCTTAATTCACCAGCTCAAATGCCAGTCTCCTCCAGAAACACTCTCAAGACACACCCAGAATAATGTTTTAGCAGTTATCTGGGCATCCCTTAGCCAGTCAAGTTGACATAAAATTAGCCATCACACGGAGGCAGAAGGAGTGGGTCAGGGTCAGAGAGATGCTGTGCGGCTGGCTTTGAGATGGAGGAAGAGGCCATGGGCCAAGGAGTGCAGGCGGCCTGTAGAAGTTAGAAAAGGCAAGGAAACAGATTCTCTCCTAGGGTGTCCAGGGGGGAACACAGCCCTGCTGACGCCTTAATTTTAGTCCAGTGAAACCAATGTGGGAATTCTGAACTAGAAACTATAAGGTGATACATTTGTGTTGTTTTATGCCATGATGTTTGTGGTCATTTGTTATAGCCGCCATCGGAAACCAATATACAAGGTAACCTACCCATAACTTAAGATTGCTTGAGCTAGTTTCAGTTTCTGCTACTTGCAACCAAAGAATCCTGGTATGGACCACTTGGGTCCTTTCAACCTTGGTTTAAGAATAAGACATTGTGTCTCAGAAGGCTATTTCTTTTTTAAATGACATTCTTTTGTAAAACCTTGATAGAGCATCGCTGTAGGAGATACCAAAGATAAGACACAACACCTATTTTCTTTTTTTTTTTTAGAATTTATTTTAGCCATCACCTTTCTCCAGAATACTTCCTGTCTCTCTAAGTCTCAGTTTGGATCCCTTTCTACGCGCCCCCTTAGTACCCTGTGCTTACCTCTGACATTCCACCTGTGACACGTTTAACTTTTCTGTCCTTTTCATTAGGCAGTGAGCTACATGAGGATAGTGACAATGTCTCCTTTCTTTCCAAATCATCACACATAGCCCTTGATACATAATCAACCCCGGGCAAAAGCTGAATGATTTTACTGACAGTAAGGCAATCTCTAGAAGCTGGAGGGAAATGAGACTTTGAATGGAATCCCTAGGGAGAAGGACCACAGAATTGCTTTATCCTAAACAAAAGGTGCAAAAGTTTTCCTACTCAGGTGTGATCCACAGGTGAGAGAGAGATTGTAAGTAAAGAGTCTAAGCTTTGCTGTGAACAAAGACTGCTGGGTGTGCTAGAGAACAGTAAGGTTGACAGAGAACCAAGGACTTAAGGTTGTTTCTCATGCTTTGCATGGCTAAAGGGGATCAGTTTTCTCCTAGTAACTGAGGTTTTTTGGTTTTGTTTTTTTAAAAAAACAAAGTTTCAGAATATCATTGATCTGTTCTTATAACTGGTGTTAATCTTCAGAATTGGAATGACTTGAATCAAATGGTAAGGACTTCATTTCTGATTTCATTAGTAATTACCAGGAATTCATAATTCTGTCTCTGGCAAGTCATCTAATAGAGCCCAGGTTTGTGGAAGGGCCTTGGCTTGGTATCATGGACTGAAAAAGCTTGAGAAATTCATTTTTTTTTTAATTTTTATTTTTTTATACAGCAGGTTCTTATTAGTTATCCATTTTATACATATTAGACAAGACCTATTTCCAAGGAGCTTCCATCTCTAGTAGACGTAATAGGACATCCACATAAGTGGCAAATAAGGATCAGGAGGGAGGACTTGACAGCACAGGAGTGCAGAGGAAGGGGGTTTTCACGAAGGCGGTAACATCTGAGCTGGACCTGGTGAGGGGGTGGTTTGTAGCAGCCTCGTCAGAGAATGGAAGGCAGGCCTGCAAGGTTTTGCAGTCGAGGGATGAGAGCAGCCAAGGCCTGGAGGACATGAAGGCTGGTCATCCAGGTTAGCGGGTGTGAAGGGATGTGGTGGGTAATGAGGCTGGGCGGGTAAACCGGTGTCAAATTATGGATGATCTTGAGTGCCTGGTAGGGAACTTGACTTGGCGTGGATATACTGAGCTATGAAAGGTCTCTGAGCCCGGGAATGGCTGGTTTAGGGTTGTGCTTTAAGCCGATAAATCTGGTTTCACTTTCTACGTGTTAAACAACCTTTCAGCTTCGTGCAATATGTGTTTTCTGGGTCTAGGAGATAACGAGCACTAACGTGGAGGGTGGAGGTGAACTCAAGTCACTGAGAGCTCCCAACGCTTTGGGGAATCCACACTGTTGCGGAGTTTGTTACCCTGAAGGGCTTTCCCACCTGGAAAAGGCCAAATTCTTGATGGCTTTGCCCACTGCCCCTCCTGCCTTGTGCACAGGTGAGTCCTCCTTACTTTCAGGTCTCAGCTCGATCTCTCCTTCCGCCTTCATTCCCTTGTAGACCTAGCAAACCACCGATCAGGGAACTGCAAACGCTGGAGGCAGGGAGGCTCTTGGCACCATCACATAAGCCCTCTGGGAGCTGGGACACCGCTCTTTCCATCCATGCGGGCTGCCCAGCCCCTGGCATTCTGGGGGACAGGGTTGGGGGCAAGCGTGTGGTTAAATACATGAATTCAGGCCCTTTGGGAATGGAAGCCAGGGCTGGCCTCCAAGGACGGGGGACAGAATCATTCAGCCAGGGGACTCTGAACTGGATGCTGCTTCATACTGTGGCCACAGGGAGGGCTCCCAGAGCAGCAGTGCTGGTGTGCTTCTCACAGGAGCTGCGCTGGGAGGACAGCACAGCTGTGGGCGTTGGGGGGAAAAATCGGGGAGTTGGCCCTGGGACCTTTCCACTTTAGGGCCGCTGTTCTCGAAGAGCAGCCGGCCACCAGAAGCAAGCGCTGGCTCTGCTGGTAGAGAGGAGCAGTTTGTATTGAGAAGGGCCATCTCCGGAGGCCCAGCTGAGGTGACGCAGGTGCCCGCTGTCCTGCAGCGCGGCCGGGGAGTGTGTGGGGGCGGAGGGCGAGCAGCTGCAGGTGGGTGTACAGAGCCGGGGCTCCTCTGGCCACGTGGGCCGACACGGGAGGCCTGCCTCTTATGCCTGATTGTGTCCCCCTAAAAGGCATACGTTGAAGCCCTAACCCAGTACCTCAGAATATGACCGTATTAGGAGATAAGACCTTTAAGCTCCTGGCACCAAAATCTGTATTAGTCAGGATTCTCCAGAGAAACGGAACCAATAGGATGTGTGTATCTATAGCTGTATGTGTATCTGCATCTCCGTGTCTATATTATCTGTCTATATCTATAGCTACTTATGTACAGAGAGATTTATTATGAGGAATTGGCTCACACAGTTGTGGAAGCTGTCAAGTTCCAAGACCTACAGGTTGAGTCGGCAAGTTGGAGACCCAGGAGAGCCAGGGGTCTAGTTCCAAAGACCAGCAGGTTCAAGCCCCAGGAAGAGCCAGTGTTTCAGTTTGAGTCTGATGGCAGGAAAAACCTATGTCCCAGTTTGAAGGCAGTCAGGCAGGAGGAACTCTCTCTTACCTGGGGGAGAGTCAGCCTTTTTGTTGTCAGGTCTTCAGCTGATTGGGGAGGCCTACCCACGTTCGCAAGGGCAATCTGCTTTACTTACACTACCATTTTAAATGTTTATCTCATCCAAAAACACCCACACAGAAACACCCAGAACAATGTTCAGCCAAATACATGGGCACCCCATGGTCCAGTCAAGTTGACACATAAAATAAGCCATCAAAAGTCCATACTTTGTCAACTTCATCTCCTTAAATTCGTAATCCAATTTGACTGGTGTCCTTATAAGGAAAAGAAATTTGGACACACACAAAAAGACACTAGGGGGCTTCCCTGGTGGCTCAGAGGTTGAGAGTCCGCCTGCCAATGCAGGGGACATGGGTTCGTGCCCTGGTCTGGGAAGATCCCACATGCCGCGGAGCGGCTGGGCTCGTGAGCCATGGCTGCTGAGCCTGCGCGTCTGGAGCCTGTGCTCCACAACAGGAGAGGCCACAGCAGTGAGAGGCCCGCGTACCGCAAAAAAAAAGACACTAGGGATGCATATGGACAGAGGAAAGACTACATAAGCACACAGCAAGAGGATGGCCATCTGCGAGCCAAGGAGAGAGGCCTCAGGAGAAACCAGTCCTGCTGACACCTTGATCCCGGACTTCAGCCTCCACAACCGTGAGAATATAAACGTCTGCTGTTTAAGTCACCGAGTCCGTGGTATTTTGTTACGGCAGCCCTGGCAAATAAATACACTCTCTTCCAAACAAGGGATGTTCCCATCCCCTGAGAGGACTTCTTACTCATTTCTTTTTCTCTCAGATACCTTCTATGCTTATGACCTTCTGCTATAGATTGCATGTTTGTGTCCTCCCAAAATTCTCGTGTTGAAACATAATCCCCAAGGTGATGGTGTTAGGAGGCAGGGCCTTTGAGAGGTGATTAAGTCATGAGCATGGAGCCCTCATTATTAGGATTTGTTCTCTTAGAAAAGAGGCCCCAGAGAGCTAGGTTGTCCCTTCCACCATGTGATGACACAGTGAGAGGTGACCACCTGCAAACCAGGAAGAAGGCCTTCCCCAGAACCCAACCATGCCGGCACCCTGATCTTGGAGTCCCAGCCTCCGGAACTGTGAGAAATGTCTGTGGTTTATAAGCCACCCAGTCTTTGGTATTTTGTTATAGCAGCCCCAATGGACAGGTCCTCACCATTTCTGAAAAGTCAGTGGAGAGGCCTGGCTTGTGCGCTTCAGGATCACAGGGAAAATGAGGTTCAGAGAGCTTGGGGCTTCCTCGTTAGCAACCATTTCAGTGGGTGGGTTTAGAAACTCTGTTCTCAGAGCCCAGCCCACCGGCCTAGAAGGTGTCTGTGTGAATTTGCCTGGCGCGGTGAGCAGGCAGTGGAGGAAGGTGGCCTTGGCAAGCACGCTTATGAGGGCTGGGTTCCACCCTCCCCTCACGTTTGGCCTTGCGCACACACTGCAGCCTCACGCCACGCCACCTCCTCTGGGCCTCTCTGTCCACTCAGGCTGGCGCATCGTCGTGTGGACACCCTCGCTCACCACACCTTGCAGAGGAGTGGAGTATGGAGCCCCTGGGAGGCAGCATGTCTATCTCAGTGGATATGCAGTGAGCAACCAGGGAAAAAGGTCGTTTATACTCGTACGTGTGTCTGCAATATTTACATTCTCTGATGACAGTTTTTCCTCTTCAGGAGGAAGCTGAGAAAATGAGTGACAGTTTCTCTGTGTCCAACAGCTTTTTGGACTGAGTCCAGAAAATGAATCACGTGAAGATGCGGCTCTAGCACTTCTAGGCCAGGCCAGCAGGGCCAGCAGAGGAGAGGCAGGGAACCCAGGTCATGGTGAGGGCAAGTACAGGTCATCCTGGGGGCTCTGAATGTTTGACCCCCTCAGGAGCAAAGCTCCTTGACCAGTCAGTCAGCATCCATTGTGTGCGGGACCACCCACGGGGGGCCTGCAAAGATGCCCTTGGCCTCTTACAATACAGATAGGGAGATCTGGTGAGGACCAAATGAATGCCACAGATCATTTCTAGGAGAGGGAGGCCTGAGGGGAAGGGATGATCATTCCAATCAACACCCCAGTCCTGGCTGATAACCCTACAGGTGGGTAATAGTATCCCAGATCCCTGGTTGGGGACTGTGTTTCCACCGTGTCTCCCCTTGAACATGACCATACAATTTCTTTCATTCTCTTATGTTCTTTTTTTGGGGGGCAGCGCCTCGCGCAGCTTGTGGGATCTTAGTTCCCCAGCCAGGGATCGAACCCGGGCCCTCGGCAGTGAGAGTGCAGAGTCCTCACCACTGGACCACCAGGGAATTCCCATTCTCTCATGTTTTTCACGGTGGTGGTTCTCGTGGGCACCGCCCCCAGCTGACTCTGGCATTCTCCAGGACAGACGTGAGGCTGGGTCTCTTTGCCTGTTGCTGAAATCTGTTTGGCACACGGTGGGCACTCCACTGCTGTCGTTGAATTTCACACTGTAGGAGAGACTCTGTACGTCTCAGGATGGCCCCCAGCAAACAGGCCTGCCAAGGCAGTTGCAGGTGTGAGTCCCGCCTGGAGCAGAATTAAAGCTGGGCAAAACTAGGTTTGGGAGGATTGGAAACTTGGATAAGGACTTGCTTTGGCTTTCAAGCACTGCCTTGCCAGGTGTGTAAAAGCCACGTAGTCCCCTGGTGGAAATAATGTTTTGGCACAAGAGCCCAAGGCTGGGGGCCCTGGAGAGTCCAGTCCCACAAAGGAACGGCCCAGCCTCACATCAGTGGGTCCCGAGATTTTCTCAGTCAGGCTAGGCTGGATCATGGTGCAGTAAGAAACAGCCCCAACTCTCAGTGGCTTAAACAGCAGAAGTTTATTTCTTGCTCATACCACTTAGCCACTGCAGGTCAGTGCGGTAGGCATGTCCTGTTCTTTGTAGTCTCTTAGAAACCTGGGCTGGTGAAAGGGGCTCCATCTTGAGGTAAGGCCATCTGCACCCAAGTGCTTAAAAGCTGGAAGCAGTCCTCAACACTTCAGCTCGCATTCCACTGGCCAAAGCCAACCAAACCTAACTTCCTGGCTGGCTGGAATCACGAGGAAGTGACAAGGTGCTCAGAGGAGGAAAAACAATACTCGCAAACCCCTAAGACGACTGCAGAGGGGAAACTGGCCGCTGGAGGAGGAGGGCTTGTTCTGGCTGCAGACCCCCTCTCCACCCAGACAGAGCCGGACGCGGGGACAGAGCCCACCTGTGGAGCTCTTGGCACCCCAGTAAGCTTTACCTTCCCAAAGCTTTCTCATCAGGCTGTGAAATCAAGCTTAGGACACTCCACAGCCCTGGTCATTCTAACCTCATGACGGCGGTCATCAGGACCGGGGTTTAAAAAACCTTCAGGAGGGGCTTCCCTGGTGGTGCAGTGGTTAAGAATCCGCCTGCCAATGCAGGGGACATGGGTTTGTGCCCTGGTCCGGGAAGATCCCACATGCCGCAGAGCAATTAAGCCCGCGCGCCACAGCTGCTGAGCCTGCTCTCTGAAGCCCGGGAGGCACCACTGCTGAAGCCAACGTGCTGCAACTACTGAAGCCCACACGCCTAGAGCCCCTGCTCCGCAACAAGAGAAGCCACCGCGTGAGAAGCCTGCACACCTCAACGAAGAGTAGCCCCTGCTCGCTGCAGCTAGAGAAAGCCCACGTGCAGCAACAAAGACCCAAGGCAGCCAAAAATAAATAAATAAATGGATTTATTTTTTTTTAAAAAAAAACAACCTTCAGCAGCCAAAGGGCTTTTGGTGTTATTGTTGGGTTTTCAGGAACTAAGGAATAAAAAGGTGAAGTGAGGACAGAAACACAGTTTAAAACAAAAGCAAAGATGCCTCTGCCTCTGCCTCTGCCAGGAGTGTTGGACAAATACAAACAGGGCTGGGCTGCAGGGAGATGCCCTCTGCAGAGCACGACTCGGGATGCCATGTGCATCAGGATTCAGAGGCCACCAGGAGGAAGGATTGTCCCTCCAGCCTCCGCAGCAAAGGCAAAGCTTCTGAGCCGGAGAAGGGCAACAGGAAGACATTTGCTGAGACAACTTGGTGGTGGGGGAGGACATGGAAACCGAAAGACACGTGTGGGGCTTTTGCCCCTGCTTCTCTTGGACTGAAACAGCCCGAGTCGCATCCCTCGCCCCAGCCATACAGCCTTGTTCCTTAGGTCTTGGGTTACCTGTCGCTTCTCTGGGAAGTGTCCCCTGGCCTCCCAAGCTGGGCTGGCGGGCCCTCCTTTGTGCTCCCTCAGCATCCCGTGTTCTTTCTACCCCAGCAACGCTGTGGCCTTAGCATCTATTACCACCCCAGCAACAAATAGGACATGCTGTGACTCTGAGAAGGAAAGAATGATGAGACTGGTGAGGGGCCTGGATCTGGAGGTAGCGGACTATGCCTGGGAGCTGCAAGGTAATGCGGGATCCTCATTGGTTGCTCAAGGCTTCCTGAAGCACTGCTGCAGGGCCATTCCCAGATCTGACAACTCAAACCCCTGGGTTCCAGCCCAGACTCCAGGGACCTCCAGGCCAGCCCAAGGCTCTTCAGAGCAAAAACCTGAGCTGCCAAACTGCCTTGTCCATCTCCATCCCCTAGATGCCTTGGTTTGCTCCACCCTTGGTGGCCACCCTTTCAACCAGCCACACATAACTTACAGTGGCAGGTTCTGGGGCCTCATCCCTAATTCATCGGGCCAGGGATACTCTAGTATTATGCTCTTCCAGGGAGGAGGAGTTTCCCTCCCCTCCCAGAAACATCTAGAATGTCCCCATACTTACTCCTGAATCTGTCTCTCCAGAATCTCTGGGGAGCAGACCACCCCTGGGCACTGGGACACAGGAGTACCTTGGTCACACCCACCCCCTGCCTCTCAGTGCCTCAGTTTATCCATATGTAAAACTTGGGCTGCATCAGCCCCTTCTCACATTACAGAGATTTGGAAAATGTTAATATGAAAGCACTGGCTGCTCTTTGGAGAAAGGGGCTCTATTTTCATGATTTTGTCCTCTAGCTCCCTGCCCGCCACCTCCCTGGAAACTTCTGGAATGTGCTGCATAAGCCATACTAGAGAGGGGAACCCAGGGAAGTGTGGGGGTTAGCAAGCGAACGGTCTGAGGCCTGGGAACATTCAAACACAGGCAACGGTTTCGTCCAAGTGCCTTTAGTTCAAAGGGCCACTGGTTAAAGTAGGGTCCTTGAGCCAGAAAATCCAAGAATGCCCAGCTTTGGCCCTGGGGAGGTCAGCTGGAGGAAGGGACCCTTCAGAAATTCGGGGAGGCCTGTAGAAAGGGCCTCCAGGTGTGGGCCACCCTGGGCACCAGGCCAAGCTGCTCGACCTGCAGCCGCATAGGCCTGTAGCTGTTGAGGTTGCTGTAGAGAGCAAACAGGCCATCATGGGGCCTTGGGGAGAAGTGGGCCTGTGAGGTCAGGGCCCTCCAAGGGCCATGATAGGGCTGGAACCTGGGGGCCAGAGGTGGGTTTGGGGCCAGGGGGCTGCTGGGCCCCGAGGATGTGGACAGACTCCGGTTCTGGGGGTTGCTGCCTGTCAACAGGCTGCTGAAGGGGTTGGAGGACGTGCTGTCGCTGGTGGAGCAGCTACTGCCACTGAGGCAGCCGGGTCGGGGGTCGGGGGCTGCTCTGGGCTGGAGGGGTGCGGCCGGCCTGGGCGACTTGAGGCCCATCACGGGCTTGGAGGAGGCGTAGAGGTGGCAGAACTCCTCGTCAAACAGCTCCACCGCCTGGCCCGTGAACTTGGAGAGGATGTTCCTGTGCACGTGCCCGCAGAGCCAGGTGAAGCTGGAGGCAAGAGGAGAGAGAGTGAGGGCTGGGGATGGGGAGGGCTCGGGCACCCTGTGCCCGAAGGGCCACTAACGCGTGCCCACCGCTTCTCCGCACCGGCTGCTTCCGCCCAGGCCCAAACCCTTCCCTCCCACAGATGGGAGAACTGAAGCTCAGAGACCAGCAAATGTTTGCAGGGGAGTAGCTAAGATGCAGAGTGAATCCGGGCCTCCGGTCAGTGTTCCCTCCTGGTGCGCAGATTATGGCCCCTTAGAAGATCCCTGTGGAGGCCCAAAGGGGCCGAGTGCCAGTGTCCCCAATTCTGTGCTGATGTGAGTCACCAGCTGCTGGGGCCTTAGCGGCTCCACCTGTGACAGGTGTGACACCTGCCTCTTCTAACCAAATAGGTTAGCAGTCTGGGGCTGCTCCTTGGAAGGAAGGGCTGTATTTCCATGAAAAGCTGAAGGGTGTAGCCCAGTTTTCAGGCAAATGGGCCGGAAGGGGTGCGAGTGGGGGGAAGACTCCTGTGCTCTTTGGGGGATGGAAAGGAGAACACAGGGGTGAGCCCACAGGATGGGAAAGAGGCCGCATCAGTGGGCTTGCCCAGACACCCACGGGAGGCCGCCCTTAAGCAGAGGCCTTGGCCTTCTCTCCATTTACACATTTTAAATGGAAACAAAATGTTCAAGGCATTTGTGTGTCACTTTTTATGATTCCCTAATTTAAACAGATTCCTTTCTATCTCTGATGGGAAACTCCCCTCATCACCCCACTCCCCGCAAAAAAGCCTGGCGGCAGCGCAAGAAACCCACCAAGAACATCATTTGAGAGGTTCCTGGGTCCCTAACACTGTGGACCTAGGCGTGGGGAGCAATGGGGACAGCATGGTCAGAGGGGGACAGGGTCACTGTGGGGGACAGAAAGGACCCAACCAAGAGTCTCAGCCTCCAGCCCCCAGCCCCCAGCCCGCGTGTCTTGCCACCAAAAGGCGGACCCAGCTTCTGGAGTCCCCTGCTCTGTGAGGCAGGGCAGGGCCCACGCAAGGCCGGAGCAATCCTGGGAAGAGCAGCGAGGCTTTGTTTAAACCTCACCTCCTGCCCAGGAGCCACCCACGCACCCCAGAGAGGTGAGCAGCTGATACCGTGCCTCTGGCCAACCAGGTGACGGGGAAGGCAGCAAAGTTTGGGACAGCTGGACTCTTGGCTACACAAAGAAATCAATCGCCCTGTGTTCTTTGGAATCAGGCTAGATTAGAACAAGCAACTGCATGCTTTCTTAGCAAAGCAGGTCTAGGGGACTTCCCTCGCGGTCCAGTGGTTGAGACACTCCGCACTTCCACTCCAGGGGTCATGGGTTCGATCCTTGGTCAGGGAAAGAGGATCCCTCCCGCCACATGCCCCCACCCCCGAAAAAAGGCAGGTCCAAAGGTGCCCTGGCAGTGTTTCAGGCCCCCATGCACCCTCTGTGCCCCTGTGCCCCTTGTGTATCCCTGCACCACCTGAGTGCCATCCCCTGACCCTGCTCACTGCTCATGGGTTTCCCTCCTCTACACCCCACATGTCCATTCATCCTGTGCTCTAGCTTTTACACTTTCTTTTATCACCACCCATGGTAAGAATTACATTTTATTTTTATTGTTTTTTTGGCCCTTAAGTACAGATAGTTGATTTAATCATAATTTTTGGCTCAAGACCCACTCTCATCATTGATCTATTAATGGCCCATTTACATTTCTGCAGCTTTATTTTTTGGCCACACCAAGCGGCTTGTGGGATCTTAGTTCCCCGGCCAGGGATTGAACCCGGGCTCTTGGCAGTGAAAGTGCAGAGTCCTAACCACTGGACCGCCAGGGAAATCCCTTTACTTAGTTATTTTAAATAATCTAATAAGCACCTATGAATCCATCACCTAAAATAAAAAGCTAGCATTGACAATAACCAGCATCTAATCACATGGTCCCTCCTAGGAACCCGTCCAGTTTCCTCCAAATAGAGGAAATCATCACCCAGAATCCTGTGTCATGGTTCCCAAACTTTCCTTTTTCTATAATAAGAAAAAGTTTTCTATACTCTTGAAAGTACCGTCAGCCCTCCATATACTCGAGTTCTGCATCCGACAATTCAACCATCCACAGATGGAAAATATTCAGAAAAAAATTTTCCAGAAACTTTCAAAAGGCAAGACTTGAATTTGCCCCATTGGCAGCTATTTACATAGTATTTACATTGTATTAGGTATTATAAGTAATCTAGAGATGATTTAAAGTATTCAGGAGGATATGGGTAAGTTATATGCAAATACTACACCATTTTATATAAGGCACTCGAGCATCCTCAGATTTTGGTATCTGTGGGGATGCTAGAACCAATCCCCCCAGATGCGGAGGAACAACCGTAAATATTTCTATTTTAGTTGTTTTTAACATATATCTTTGGGGATTATTCTTTAGGGATTTTTTTCCACCTAAACATTGGAGTTTATCCATGTTATCTCTTGTTGCTGTACTTCACTTGTCTTTGACTGTTGTATGGGGGCTATATCATGGTTTATTCATACATTCTCTCATTGAGAGGCATTTGGGTTGTTTCCATGGTTCTCCTGTTGTGACCAGTGCTTCTGTGAACACTCTTATGCCTGTCTTCTACTGTCCTGTGGACCCGTTTCTCTTGGAAATACACCTAGGAGTGGAATTGCTGGATAAAGCTAGGTGAATGTTCAGCTTTAGAGAAAATGCCACACTTTCCAAAGTCACTGTACCGATTTGCAATCCCATCAGCAGTGTAGAGATTTGTAAATGCACTCTTTGTACTGTCAGGCTTCTTACTGGCTGGCCAGAAGTTTGTTCAGCTTTTTCTGTAAGATGCTATGGAAAAACCTAAATGAACTTTTTGGCCAACCCAATTTTTTTTTTTTTGCTGAATAGGTATAAAATGGTTAACTCATTCTAGCCTTGATTTGCATTTTGCTGGTCACTGAGGATGCTGAACATCTTTTCGTGTGTTTCCTCCCCGTGGAACGCCTGCTTTCACCTCCCCCTACCCACCACCACTTCCATTGTGCTGTTTCTTTTGTGGTTTGTGGGAGTTCACTGTGATTCTTGACACTAATCTTGTCAGGGTATCAGGAAAACCTGCTCCCAGTTAGTAATCTGACTTTTCACATTCTTTGAGCTGTCTTTGAGGGAACCAGAGTTCTTAATTGTAATACAGTCAGTTTTAGCAATCTTTTATAGTTAATGCTTTTTTGTGTTCTGTTTAACACAGAGGGGGGGGGCTATGTTAAGGCACCTAATCCTTATCCTAAGGTCTAAAAGACATTCGTCTGTATTTTCTACTAAGAGTCTTAAAATTTGTTTTTGACATTTAAGTTCTTTTAATCTATTAGGAGGCGATTTTGTGTGTGTGCATCGCATGTGTGCGTATGTATGTGTGAAGTAGAATCCAACTTCTCACATGGAGAATTTTTTTTTCCGGTTTCACCTTTCCCCGCTGCTCTGACATGCCCTGTCATGTGGGAATCTGTGTCTGGGCTTTCTGTTCTGTTCCATTTGTCACTTTGTGTGTGTCCTTCACCCAATGCCACATTGTCTTGGTTACCACAGCTCCATCTGCAAGGGCAAGTCCGCCCTGCCTGTTCTTCTTCAGACTCATCTTGGCTATTCTTGGAGAAATACGTCTTATTGATACACTGTAACCTCCTCACATACACAGATACATACATAACCTCACAACAATCTCCAGAACATCCTTTACCTCAGTGTGCTCTGATTACTTTTGTTCTGTCCTATTTCATTTTTGAAGAATTCTGGGGATCATCCACTAAAATCAATTTCATAGACAGGGATGCACAGTTTCAAAAGTTGTATTCCTCTAGCCATACTGGATGGCCAGGACCTAACATGAACATCCATTCATTCAACAAATATTTATGGTCATGTATAAACATACCGCCACCGTATTAACTGTACTTCCTGCCAGGAAGCAATAGAAAAGAAAACAGACCCAGCTCAGGCCCCGACGTCATCTTTCTTAAATCTTGGCTAAACAAGTTCACAGAAAAGGTCTCTAGGGAATGATCTGGAAGCTGCCTCCGGCAAGATGAGTTAGCAGGGTAAGGACAACAGGATTGAGCTGTCCAGCAAAGGGAATAAACGGCAAGGGTAAAGCCCCTGAGGCATGAAAGGCCTGGGGGGAGGCCAGTGTGGCTGCAGTACAGAGGAGGGGAAGAAGAATCCTGCTAAGACAGAGGCCGCAGTAAGAAGGTGGATTTTTTTTTGTTACCCCCTAGGAACAATGACATGCATCGAAGGATTTTAAGGATGGAAGTGATTTGATCTTGTTTGTGTTTAAAAATCTTTCTGTTCCTGGTAAATGCCAGGGTGGCAGCAGGGGTCAGGGCAGGAGTGGACTCAGGAGCCGGTTGGAAGGCCATGCTGATATCATGCTGTCACTCATGCTGTTGCAGCTGCCTGATTTTGCACCTCACCCCCGCCCCAATCTTCTTCATCCTCCAAGCCTCCATCCAGCCTCCTGGACCTGCCGGCAGAAGTGGGAGCTCCCTCCTGGCTGACCCCAGAGCACTTTCTTAGAGCACACACCATACCACACCCTGTGGTCACTCATCTACATTTCCTAAGGAGAGAGAGGAGTTCTGTGTCCCCAGCATGTGGCACAGCACCTGTGCCGGTGAGACCCTCAACAAGAGCTGTAATGTTGAAATGCACACCCTCCCCACTCCCACCCCCGCGACTCAGCCAGAGAAATGGACAGAGCCCTTCAGTTTGGGAAAACTGTGCAACCAGAGGGAGGGGCCCAGAGACAGGTGGACTGAGAGGATGGGGTGAAGGCTTTTCTGATTGATTTTTTGTTTTTATTGGAGACGGCTCTAAGGGTCCCAGGGAAAAGGATCCTCTGAAAGGCTGGCAAACAGATCACCTTTGAATGTTGAGAGCAAAAACATTATAGTTGTCCTGCCCTCCCTCCAGAAGCTGGATTCTCCACAGTTCCCAGGAATGGCCCGGCATGTCTTCAAGCCCACTGCCACCCTCCTCCTGGTACCTCCCATATCAAGCCCGACCTGGCCTCGGCAGGCGCTAACGAGCTGGAGATCCTAGTCAAGGAAGCTGGTGACCCTGACCCAATCACCTACCCTCTCTGTGCCTCAGTTCCCATCTGTCATTTAGAAGAATAATGCCTCCCTCAAAATGTCACGAGGATTAAGGGACTTCCCTGGCTGTCCAGTGGTTAGGACTCTGCACTTCCACTGCAGGGGGCATGGGTTTGCTCCCTGGTTGGGGAGCTAAGATCCCGCATGCCATGTGGCAAGCCAAAAAAAAAAAAAAAAAAAGTCACGAAGATTAAATCCTTACTAAAGGTCTGATCGCACCTGGCCCAGGGCCTGAAACAAAGCTCAGCAAGGTGGTTATGCTTCCTTCTGCCCCTTTCAAGGGCAAGGCCACCCCTGCATGATGAGCTCAAAGGGCAAATACAAATGAAACCTGAGAGAGTTAATTCTCCTTATTGAAAATAAGAGGAGAGGCTTCCCCCCTCTTCATCTCCTTTCAGAATTTCTTTCTCTGTCCTTTTCAAATGTATGGAAATCTTTGTAATGGCTAAATAAGCCACTTGCCAGTCACACAACTGGTTGCTCAAAGATGGGGAAGGGGAAGTGACCGCTTAGTGGTGGAGGGGCTGTGGATGTGTCATCCCCACCTCTGTGTATGCCGCTCTGACAAAAGACGTTATTTTGAGCTGAAGGAATTTGAGAAGCAGGTGCAGGAAGGACTCTCTGACCTCCCCCTTCTCCCTGAAGCCAGTCACAAGGCCCTCAAGTGAGAGATGCCCTCCCTGTACCCAGAGGAAAGGAGCATCCTTATCTCGAAGGGCAGGGGGACTCAGAGGGATCCGAATGGACCAGCCTTGCTCTGTTTCCCCCAGTAACTACCCTTAGCTCTTCCCTTTCGTCCTATCACATTTTACCGTGACTGTCCGTTCTTCATCCAACCTCATATAAAAACACTAAGGTTTAACCATTTCTTTGGGTCTTCATTTCCTTTTGAAGGCTCCTGTGTCACGTAAAACTTGTATTAAATAGATCTGTCTGCTTTTCTCCTGTTCATCTCTCTCTCACCAGTCCATTTTACAGGGCCCCAGCCAGAGAACCGAGAAGGGTATTAGAAAAAAGTGTTTCCTGGCACTTCCCTGGTGGTCCAGTGGTGGCACGGGACCACTGCGCTTCCACTGCAGGGAGCACGGGTTCGATCCCTGGTCAGGGAACTAAGGTCCCACAAGCTGTGTAGCCGAAAAAGAAAAGAGTTTTTCCTCCCCGTACAATGGGTGCGTGGTTTCTTTGGGGGGCAATGAAAGTGTTTTGGAACTAGATAGTGGTGATGGTTGCACACACTGTGAATGTACTACATGCCTCTGAATTGTACATTTTAAATGGTTAATTTATGTTATCGTGAATTTCACCTAATAAAAAAGAGTGAGAGAATTCCTCTGCTTTGACTGACCCCCTCCCTCCAGGCTTGGCTCCTGGGGTCTGGGGCAACTGCCCAGGCCTGGACCTCACCCTTGCCCTCCAGGTGGTGAACTCGGTCTAGTGGTGCTTGGTCAAGGTCAGAGGTCAAGGTCAGAGGCCTGATGTAGGGTTTTAGGCTGAGCTCCTGCCCTGAGCTTTATTTGCTTGCTGCCCAGAGGCCTTTGTCCCTCTCTAGGGAAAGAACAAAAGGCTGATAAGGTGGCTTTGGCCACTTGGGGAGGGGAGTTCAGCCCCACCTCAGCCTCTTACAAACAACCAAGGGCTGGAGACAGGGCCTGAGAATCAGAAGCAGGGGTGCTCCGTTTTCCACAGGTGCCCCCGGATGGAGCAGAGGATGAGGGGAGAGGCTGTGGGTGGAAACAGACGTGGGCTCAGTGGCCCCAGGACACTGGAGGTGTCCCCTCCTGGCTGCCTCGTCCCTGAGCCCCCTCCCTGCACACTAGTTGTAAAACCTCAGCTCTTCCCCTCGCAGAGGGACAGTGCCTCCCAGCTTCCTTTACTGCAGCCTGTGAGGTGGAGGCCACAGGCCCTTCGCACAGCTGAGGAGAACAGGCTCAGGAAGAGGTGGAAATGGGGAGCCAGAGAGGGGCACCCTGGCGCCATCCCAGGCCCCCTTCCCTCCCCTGGGTTTGTTATCGGTTACCCGCCTAGTTCGAGCAGAGCTGCAGGAGGGAGCCCCATCCTGTTCCATGCCTGCAGCAGGCCTGGTCTGTATCTACTAGGTCTCTACATAGCTGGTGAGTGAATGAAGGAACAGAGAGGTACAGTGACTTGCCCGAGGTCACCCAGCCAGGAAGCTGCAGAGCTGGGAACTGAACTTAGCTTATCTATATTCTAGGCTGGGCTGCTGCCACTTCCCGTCCCTAGTGCCAGCCTGAGGTCCCATGAAATTTGGAGACACTTCTGACAGGGAAGTGGAGGAGGGGCCAGGAAGCTGGTGGTCAGGGGCCACAGAGGGTGATGCTTGTAATCTTATCTAGGACATGGTGACAGCTCAGCAAGCCCTGGCAATTCTGAAGTGAGAGGAGGGCTGTCTCGGTGCTCCCCAGCCTTCTCGGGGCCCACACACCCTCTCCCCCAGCCAATGTGGCGTCGCCCAGGCCTGCTCTGCTGAGCAGCCCTTCACAACCAGCGTCTTCTCAGCCCACACCCTTTCAAGTCTTGCCTATTACATGTCCCTTCCCTTGGGGCTTTGGCTGGCTGATAGCAACCACTTATTGAGTACCTACTGTGTGCTGGGAGCTACACTACGCTTTGCAAATTTTATCTCGTTGAGTCTTAACAATAGTCTGCAAGGGGAAGTATTGTTATCCCCATTTTACGGATGAGAAAAGTGATGCTAAAAAGAATTGCACACTTTAAATGGGTGAAGTATCTGACATGTGAATTGCATCTCAATACATTCACTATATTAAAATAACCAAACATTTTAAAAATAAAATGGGGCCCCCATACACAACCAAACAAATCGCATGGCTTTAGAATCACACCTGAGAGATCTGAGGAGGGAAACAGGATTTTATGTCCTATTGCCACGCAAAGGGAAACCAAGGCACTTGGAAATGTCTCCCTACCCCGAAGTCCTCCCAGGAAGGGCCCAGATTCTCCTCTTTCACCCAGGCTGGTCCTGCCTCCAGCCTCGTGTATATGATGAGTCCCCAGCTCCCCCAGGGCGTTGCCGGTGGGCGTGTGGGCCTTGGCCTCCGCAAAGCCCCGACAGAAGGTGAAGCGCAGCGCTCACCTGTACGATCCGCACAGGACGTATCTCCAGTCCGAGATGATGAACTTGTCCTGGATTTGGCCGGCGAACTTCCTGCCTGATTTGGCGCAGTATACCTCTCCTTCCACGCTCCGGACGGAAACGTTCTGTTGCAAGGGAAGTCAAGGTATCCTCGCTAATTGTGTACCCAGAGATACGCACTTGCCTAAGAAAACATCTGGAAGTATGCTCGCCAAGAGTAAAAGGGTTATTGCTAGCTGGTGAGATTGTGGGCCATTGTTATGTTTTCCTTGGCTGAATTTTCTAAATTTTCCTCAATGTCCTGACATTATTTGAGTAATGGGGGGAAAAAAAAAAGAAAAAGAAAAGAAAAGAAAGGGAAGATGGTAGAATTCAAACAAAGCAGAAAGTAGAAGGAAGATGCGGGCCTGGTGTCCACAGAGCCCTCAGTCCAGGCTCCCATGGCCCACAGAGGTCTGGCAAGCCCAGCCTCACCCTGTAAGTGGCTTTAGTGACATGAGTCCCTGACTCCAGGCTGGTCAGAGGGAAGGCCCAGTGCAATCAGAGGGGGCGGCTTTGTGGAGACCTCAATGGACCCTAGATTGCTGTAAGAAAAGGTGTGGCCACAACCCAAATTTCCTTTCCTCCCCAGTGGCACCCGCTGCTCCAGCCCTCAAGCCAGCACCCCTGGAAGCTGAAGAAATGAAAGGCAGGTGAGGGAGGGGGCTGTCAGAGGCCGGCAGGATGCTCCTGGTGCCGAGAATGCCTGCTGGTAGCTGGATGGGCTCTGGGAAGGGGATGCCCAGCGCCTCCAACCACTCCTTCCAGCCTCTCCACAAGCTCTGGGGGTGGCGGGAACAGGGCCACGTCCCACTGTCCCTTGGTGCAGCAGGTGTGGGCCACGAGGACAAGGCCTACACTGACTCTCTGGACCTGTTTCGATGGCCTCATGCTGAGGCCGTGTGATCCACGTTACATCAAGCAGACCCAGCAGTTGGGGGACCTGAGGCCTGTGGCGACCGGAGGTGCTTGGACTCAGCTGCATCCCGGTCAGTGTGGAGGGGAAGGGAAGGAGGAAGGCGGGGAAGTTGGGGTCTCCCAGGACTGACCTGCCTGAGCTGGGGGGCAGTCACCAAGGAAACCACCTGTCAGCTGTTTAGCTGGGTCTGCTTGTGAAAGCTGTGGGCGATTTCACGTTAGAGCTTGAATTAGCTGCCCCAAATTTGCCGTGACTAAGTGAACCCTCATCTCTGGGTTTCCCTTCTCCTTGCTGGAAGAAGGAAGTGAGGAGTTCGGTTAAGTCCAAGAGGATCAGCATCCTTTTGGGGCCATGGAGCCCTGAAGATGCATCACACAGGTCCTGGATGTCTCACTGCCCCAGAAGTGCACCCACTGGGTCTCCTCAGCTGAGACGAGAAAAGGCAGAGGTTGGGCCCCTTTATCCTTCCCAGCCCCCAGTGGAGCTGTGTGAGGTCAAAGGACTATGAGCAGGAATGATGAAAATCTCTTCCAGGCCAGGTCCTAAAAACATCCCTCGGAATCCTCCCTCCCTCTCTCTCCCTGTCACTATGTCTCGGGGGCCGTGTATTCCTTGGGGTGCAGCTACAAGGTGAGGGATAGCCGTCTGAACTGGACTTTGAACAAGAAAGGAATGTGTGTTAAGCCATTGAGATGGAGGCATGCGTTACCACAGCGTAGCCTATTCTATCCTAACACAAAATACCTTTTACACTGTCACGGGACCCTACCTTGAGGTGACTGTCAGAGATCTGGGCTTTGTCACACATCTCCCAGAAGAGCTTCACGCCTCCCTGGTCCAGGAGCACACAGACGAACACCCCGCGCTTGTTGGCCGCCTCTAGGATGTCACAGAAGATCTCCACGTCTGTGAACACATCCATCAGGATGGCCAGGACCTGGACCAGGGCAGAGGGGTCGGACACCAGAGAGTCAGGGCCAGGTGCTGACTTCTTTCAGCCAAACCCCCTCAGTCTCAGCCGGCCTGGGAGAGCTGTTCCCTTTGCTGCTGCGCTGGAGCAGGGAGGGTCTGACAGGGCAGGACTCAAGGAGGGGTGCAGAGCTGCAGTGAGGGCCCTGCCTCTGTCCTGACGTCATCTTTCCAGCCCCACCACAGATCCTCTGGCCTCTCCACCCACTCCTGGCATGGAGAGTGCAGAGGAGAAAGGGGAGATGAGCAAAAAGATGAGGCGGGGGTCGGGGGGGAGATGAGGCCAAGGAGAGGTGGCCTGGCAGGGTCACAGGAGAGGGACAGATTTAAAGTCACAGGTTCTCAAACATTTGGAGCTTTAAGAGACTCTAGGCCCACTGGCTTTCAAATGTTTTTAAGCCGTGGAATCCTCGCCTCAAACGAAATCCCTGTGGAGACCCCAGGGGATATAAACTAGACTAGGCTGAGCCGCCCCAGTGGGATGGAGAAGGGAGTCCAGCTCAGCCAGCAGGTACTGCATCCTCCATCATAGCAGAAACTTGGGGGGTGGGGGGCCCTAGATAGCCAACAACGGGGAGAGACGTGTGTGTTCCTGCCTGCCAGGCACCCCTCCTTCCTGCCAACAGCACCCCGAGCTCACTTTATTTTATTTTTGGCCTACACCGTGCGACTTGTGGGATCTTAGTTCCCCAGCCAGGGATAGACCTTGGGCCCCCTGCAGCGGAAGCGCCCATTCCTAACCACTGGACCGCCAGGGAACTCCCCCAAGCTCACTTGAAGGAATTACCTCTGCTCCACCATGCATGTGCTTTGGGTGGGGTTACTGCCGTGCCCTGGATTGGGTGCGGGGGAGGCACACTGAAGCCAGACCACTGGCCACAGGGATTGGCCCAAATGTGGTCACATGACATGTTATCCTCATGGGAGTCAGCCCAGGACTATTGCTGGGACTCCTGGGGAAAGGAGGCATTCCTTCTACTGGGATTGCTTAGCTAGTAGATTATAAACTACAGCTGCTGGCAGCCATCTTACCCCATGTGGGGACAGCTTGCCTGAAAGCAAAGCCGGATCTGGAGAAACCAGGGCTAAGAGGTGGAGACAGATGCCCAGCAGCATCCTTTCGACATCTGATTTCAGTTACCCCTGAAGCCAATCCTATGCTTGACTTGTCCACTGAGGATGTCAATGCATGGTCCCCTTCTTAAGCTTTTTGGGGTTACTTTCTGTGATGTTGTGACTTATAATAAGAAATGTATATTTGGTCTTCATATCAGTTTCTGGCACAGAGCTCCTAATACCCTGGGAATTTCCAACCTGATGAGAGCTGAGAGCAATAAAGGGGTCTTTTGTTATGTTAATGAGGAGACTTTCAGACCTAAGGGCATTGGCACTTAAGGATGTGGAGCTCTTTGCCAGGAGGACCAACCTTGTGATCAGAGGGTTGGAACTTTTAGTCTAACCCCACAGCCTCTGGTGGAGAAGGGATGAGCTGGAGGTTAATCAGTTACCAGTGGCCAATGATTTGATCAATCATGTCTATGTAATGAAGCTCCATAAACACCCAGAAGGAGAGGGTTCAGAAAGCATCTCGTTGTTGGACACGTGAGGGTTTAGGGAGATTGGTGCACTCAGAGAGATGCACTATGCATCTCTTCCCTCTGGCTGTTCCTGAGTTATATCCTTTTATAATAAACCGGTACTCTATTAAGGAAAATGTTTCTCTGACTCCTCTCAGCCACTCTAGCAAATTGATCAAACCCAAGGAGGGTGTTGTTGGAATCTCTAATCTGTCGCTAGTTGGTCAGAAGCACAGGTGACAATCTCGGCTTGCGATTGGTGTGAGTTGAGTTGTAGGACACCCAGCTGATGTCCAAGAATTGCTTGGTGCTGTGGGAAAGGCTCCCACACAGTGGAATGGAACAGAACTAGAACTCTTTGTCACTCAATCAAAAGTCCTTCCTAGTACCTAAATTGTGGTGTGTTGAGAAGTGGATTATTAGGCAGCCAGTAAAAATGATCATTATAATGGTTACATAGAAACTATAGGACTTCCCTGGTGGTGCAGTGGTTAAGAATCTGCCTGCCAATGCAGGGGACACAGGTTCGAGCCCTGGTCCAGGAAGATCCCACATGCCGCAGAGCAACTAAGCCCGGGCACCATAACTACTGAGCCTGCGTGGCACAACTACTGAAGCCCGTGCACCACAACTACTGAAGCCCGCACACCTAGAGCCCATGCTCCGCAACAAGAGAAGCCACCGCAATGAGAAGCCCTCGAACCACAATGAAGAGTAACCCCTACTCGCTTGCATCTAGAGAAAGCCCACGCACAGCAACGAAGACCCAACACAGCCAAAAATAAATAAATAAATATTTAAAAAAAAGAAACTATAAATCACGGTGAAATGTTAAAGTAAGACTTGCTGTTTAATATATGCTCAACAAATGTGCATTAACAATTAATGAATTAAGTGAAAAAAAAAAACCAAAGCACAAAATGATAGCATGTCCATTATTATTGCCAGCAAGGGAAGGTGGTGTATGGATAGATGAGTGCAAAGCAAAAACTAACAGTCATATTTGGATGGGGGACTATGGCGATCTTTTCTTCAACATTACCTGTAATAATAACGTTCAACCACTTTTCTACTAATTACAATAAATTTTTTTGACCATCCACATCTGGGAAGTAGCAAGGACAAGAAGAGTGTCATGGAGGCAGGTGAAGGAGATGGCTGGTACTCACTCGGGGCTGACTTTCTGCTCAGTTGATGTGGGTGTCTGGACCGAGGACGGAACTGCGAAGAAATTGCTCACCCTCGGCTAGAGGTCACTAGAGCTAGAGCTGCTCTAATAGTGAGGCCCCTGATCCTTTAGAGCCATGGCCCTGTTAACACACAATTAAGTATATGTGCACATTGAAGCTTATGGCACCAGTAAGGTCCTCTCTCCTGAAAGATAAATGCCTCCTCATCCAAGGTATTGGCAAAAGAGACAATGCTCTCTCCCCAGGAGGTCAGTAAATCCTCCCAGTTGTGTTCCAGTGAGTCTTTGTTGGCAGAGACAGGGCTGGTAAGCAGGTGACCGATTGACAGAGAAGGGGAGAGGTTTGCAAAAAACCCAGCGTCCTGACTTAAGCGATGCTTGGAAAGACAGGCTCATGATAGCTAGGTTTATCTTGTTAGCCTCCTTTTGGGATTGCCTCCCAGCTGGATCGATTCAAGGCCAATAACTTCTTGCATCCCCTACGTGGGCGTCCTACCTCGCAGGGTGTCGTGTGTTGATCAATCAGGTCCCAAAAGATATGTCCGCATCCTAACCACCAGAACTGTGGATGTGACCTCATTTGGAAAAAAGGTCTTTGCAGATGTAATTAAGATTCTCAAGATGAGATCATCCTGGGCTTTCTGGTGAACCCTAAATCTAATGACAAGTGTTCTTATAAAAGACCCTCAGAGGAGAGACAGGGAGAAGAGGATAAGCCCATGTGAGGACGGAAGCAGAGACTGGACTTCTGTAGCCACAAGCCAAGAATCACCTGAGCCACTAGCAGCTGGGAGAGGAGGGAAGGATCCTCCCCTAGAGTTTTTCGAGGGAGTATGGCCCAGCTGACACCTTGATTTTGGACTTCTGGCCTCCAGAACTGTGAAAGAATACTTATCTGTTTTGTTTTGTTTTAAGGGTTTTTTTTGATAAATTTTTTTTATTTTATTTTTGGCTGTGTTGGGTCTTCGTTGCTGCGCACGAGCTTTCTCTAGTTGTGGCGAGCGGGGACTACTCTTCATTGCGGTGGCTTCTCTTGTTGCGGAGCACGGGCTCTAGGTGTGTGGACTTCAGTAGTTGCAGCACGTTGGCTTCAGCAGTGGTGGCTCCCAGGCTTCAGAGAGCAGGCTCAGCAGTTGTGGCACGCGGACTTCGTTGCTCCGCGGCATGTGGGATCTTCCCAGACCAGGGCTCGAACCCGTGTCCCCTGCATTGAGGCAGATTCTTAACCACTGTGCCATGAGGGAAGCCCTTATCTGTTGTTTTGAGCCACGAAATGTGTGATAATTTGTTACGGCAGCCCTAGGAAACTAATACAGAGCAGTAGCACATAATCCAGGGGAAAAACGATCTGGAAGATAGGGAACTTTAGCTCCAGCTGTGGCGCTAGTGGAGGCTAGCTGAGTGCCTTCGGACAACTCACTTACCGTCTCTGGGCCTCAGTTCCTTTACCTATAAAACATTGCACGATAGAAGAACATTAGCTGTCATGTAAGTTGGGTCTAACCGTAAGCCCAGGTAATATAAGCGGAAACATATGCAGAAGTAAAGTGTGTCGTTAAAATATGATTGTGATTTTTATATGCATTATTCTTGAGCAAGTGTGGATAATGTTAGAATAACACCATGAGAGAATGTTCTTTTAATTCAGGTTATGGGAGACGGTTAAAATTAGTGCCCACACCACTATGGGCATAAAAAAGAAACAGAGTAGGGTTCTTGTTAGGGCCAATCAGACGGCCCAGCCGAGAGGTGTGGGGTTGGCTGAGAACAGGAAGGAGGTACTTCCCGTGCTAAGGAAGGAAGTTGGTCTGGGAGCGCTGCCTGGCCGGCAGGCTCTGAGAATCTGGAGTTTCAGTGAGATGGCGGGGCCCAGCCAGGGGGCTGCTGGTCAAGTAGGGTGATACCCACAGACAGGGGTCATCCTGCGGAGACCTCAAATCCTGGCTGAGCATCCCTCACTACCTGCCCGGCAGACGTGAGTTCCTCATGGGCTGGAAAGCCTGCTGCTTTGGGAAGGGCAAGGGGCAGGAGGGGAAAGAGGATTTGGGTCCTGGTGGGACCACCAAGCATGTTGGGGCCAGTTGTTGGGGGGCACTTAGCACCCCAAGGCCCAGTTTGTGCTTCGATTGCTGCTCTTCCCTCTTTCTCTGCTACGTGCTGATGCTCCGTTTTTGAGCTTGCTTTTGGCGGATGAGTCATAAGAGCAGCAACTCTTTCTTTTTTTTTTTTGCGGTACGCGGGCCTCTCACTGTTGTGGCCTCTCCCATTGCGGAGAACAGGCTCCGGACGCGCAGGCTCAGCGGCCATGGCTCACGGGCCCAGCCGCTCTGCGGCATGTGGGATCTTCCCGGACCGGGGCACGAACCCGTGTCCCCCCGCATCGGCAGGTGGACTCCCAACCACTGCGCCACCAGGGAAGCCCCCAGCAACTCTTTCTTGAGCACCTACTGTCAGCCGTACGTTCGTCCCCTGTAAACTTCACAACACAGTTACCCTGGCTTGCCGGGTGAAGAGCCAGGAGTGCAGAGATGTTAAGTAACTTTCCAAAAGCTGGAATGCGAGGAGATGCTCCAGACCCCAACCCAGAGCCATGGTCCCAACTGCAGTCTACTGCAGGCCTAAGAGAAGGACTCTGATCTCTGTTTACATCAGATACAGCCTGTCCCTCCTCTGCTTGTGGGTTAGGATGGGCCAAGTAGGGAGAGTCAAGCCCTGGGAGGGTTGGGGGACCCCAGAGCAGAACTCAAAGAGAATGTGGACAGGGCTTCCCTGGTGGCGCAGTGGTTGGGAGTCCGCCTGCCGATGCAGGGGACACGGGTTCGAGCCCTGGTCTGGGAAGATCCCACATGCCGCAGAGCGGCTGCGCCCGTGAGCCATGGCCGCTGAGCCTGCGCGTCCGGAGCCTGTGCTCCACAACGGGAGAGGCCACAACAGTGAGAGGCCCGCGTACCGCAAAAAAAAAGAGAATGTGGACAGAAGAAGGGAAGGGGGCCCAGGTGGACCCTCCCCCATCACCTATCTGCTGACCACAGTGTGAGGGGGCCAGGAGCCCTTAAAAAGGCAGCAGTGAGAGGACCATCCCCCTGCAACCACGTGTTCCCACCTGTTTGTGTCGCCTCTGGGTGTGCCTGGCGCTCCCCTCCCTCACCGCCAATCTGGAGCAGTGACAATATGCCAGCGCTGAGCCCCGCCTCCCAGAGCGGGAGAGGGACTTCCTCTAGGGAACTCCTGTGGGAAGGGAGACAGGCCAATCACAGATCCCAGGAGGATGCCGGGGGCGCAGGGAGCATCCCTGCTGGCCCTTGGGAGCCGTCCCACCCCACTCTGGTGGGACCTAGATAGGACCTGGGCTGGGTAGAGGCACCCCGATGCCCAGAGACCCCATGGGCCTGGTAGGCTGGACCCCTGTCTCCCAGGTCTGCCCGTCCCTCGGCGGCCCTTGTTGGGGAAACAGCCGGAGACCTCGCCCTGGGGACCCTGGTGGTGTTCGAGGCCCTGGAATCCCAGTTGTCAGGCATGGGGCAGACCTGCTCGTCAGCTCCCTGGGGGCGCAGTAGGGGTGGGGGCAGGATTGTGCAGTTCCTGCTCAGACTTCTTGCTGTGTCCTGTCCCTCCACCCTTGTCCCTTGTTCAGCTGCTCCCAGGGCAGGGGCTCGGCCTGCAAAGGTGGTCCTTGACACCTAGGGGTGGGGGGAGCTTCTTTGGGACCTTCTTCCAGCTGCCCCCTTGGTCCTCTGCAGAGTGCTCACCCCACTCTCCCCCCACCTCCCCAGAGAACTGAGTAGATTTTTCTCTCTGCAGTGAAAGGGAGAGGGAGAGGGGATCGAGCAGGGACAGGGGGCTTGCCTGCTCAAGTTCTCCAACTTTTTGGTCTTGGGACCCCTTTACACTCTTAAAAGTTACTGAGGATTCCAAAGGGCTCTGGTTTCTGTGGATCATAACTACTGAGACTTGTCAAATTAGAAACAAACTGAGAAAATTCTTAATGTTTATTAGTTATTTTAAAATAACTAATATTCCTTACTTAAAACAATATTAAGCCCATTACATGTTAACATAAATAACAATTTTAAAGCAAAAATAACTGTACTTTCCAAAGCAGCAGCAAAATGGAGTGAGCAGAATGGCATCATTTTACAGTTTTGCAACTCTCTGTGGTGTCTGGCTTACCAGGAGACAGCTGGTTCTCACATCGGCTTCTGTAGCAATCTGTTGTGATGTGTTGTTGGGAAGGAGATATATAAAGATAATCCGGCCTCACACAGAGAAGTGGTTAGAAAGGGCAGGACCTCACAGACCCATTGGAAGGGTTTTGGAACTCTCAGGGATCCTGGACCACACTTGGAGGATGGATGATTCATGTTTTCTGTTTTCTGTATTTTATGACACTTTGACATCCCAGCGCCAACTGATTACTAGAGATGACAAGCACTTGGACTAGGTGCAGCCTCTGATATGCTAACCAAGCAATCCAGGGCCATGTCCCAGGCCTCCTTGATCTGACTCTCCAGCATCCAGACGGTATTTCCCTGCCCATCCTAAACCACCCCAGTGCCAGCTATGGGACAACCAGGGACCATATGTGGCCCAGAGCCTGCTAGAATTATTCAAAGTAGCCAATCCTAAACTGTTCACCTGGCCCTGCCTTGCCACCCTGGTGCTCCCCGTGTGGCCCTGCGCAGTGTGTGGTGCCTTCTGCTTCCAGGACACTGTGAGTAAAAACCTCTTCCTCCCTGACAGTCCTTTCCACGTCTCCCTACCTCCAGGTCATCCAGACCTCTCACTCCTCTTGACGTCTGTATCTGACACACCCTAGACCTGGAATTCCTTTACCTCCCTTCTCTGCCCAGCAAACTCTTACTCAGCCGTTGAGACTCAACTCAGAGGCCACCGCTTCTGTGAAGCCTGCCTTAGTCACCCTCCCCTCTGCTCCCCGGCACAAAGCGTTGCTCAAGCCCAGCACTGCCATCCACCAGTGTCCCCTGTCTTCCCACCTCTCCCCCAAGGGCAGGTGGCTGGAGGGAGGGAGGCCCCTTGTTCCGCTCTGCCATCCTGGGTTCAGGGCCTGCCCAATGACTTTGGCTTTGTGGAATAAAGGGATGAGAGCATGAAGGGAAAGAGGGAGAATGCCTGCTCCTCAGGGAGCAGAAGCCGCTCCGGGAGACACCCAGCAGGCTGGTTCCATTTGTGCCCCTGTCTTCTCTTCTTGAGGAGGCTGAAGCCACAGCAGAGGGAGAAAACAAACCCCCTGTCCTCCCTCTGTGTGGACACAGCCTACTTCCATCTACAGCCTGTGGCTGGGGATCCAGCCCCCTCTGGCATCTCTGTGGGAACAGGTCACTGGTCACTCCTGAGCCCTCTGTGTGTGTGTGTGTGTGTTGTTGTGTGTGTGTGTGTTGTGTATGGGAGTGGTATTGCAAACTGCCTGCAGGAGTCTGACAGGTAACAAGATGGCTGAAGTTCATCATGGCCTGGGACAAGAGGGAGTGGTGGGGACTGCCGCAAAGGTGACCCACCCAAAGAGGTGACCTCAACTCAGCGCCAACAGAGCCAGGTCTTCCGACTTGCTAAGAGGAACTGGAAATTCTTACTTTCAGGTGAAATCTTCTGATTTTTAAGTGTTGTCCTAAATTTGTAACATACGGTGTTGATAAAGCAAAGGACAGCAGCAGGCCTCAAGGCCGCAGGTGAAGAGAGAGAAGCCTCTCTGGGTGGGGGAGGGGGAAGGGGGAGCATTCAGCCAGGGGATTATGACAAGCCCCAACCTGGCTTCTTTCCAGGGAGTCTCGCTCACCCTTTGAGCCGCAGCTGCGGTTGAGAATTTCGCCAACACCATTGGTTCCCCGCCCTCAGGCGAGCACTGAACTCCAGCAGAGACCAGAGGTAGCACACTTAAGAACAAGCCCTGGGAGCTGGAAGGGACCCCTTAGTCCAGTGTGGGATCTGGGGCCTGGGGAGGTCAAGGGACTTGCCCTGCGTTGTGCAGCCCACCCCAGGCAGTGTGGGCACTCCTGGTTGCCTGCCTGAGCCCACCTGTCAGTTCCTGATGCTGCCTTGCCAGGGAAGCATGAAATGCTGCTCTGAAGTAGCCCAGCAGCGTGAAAAGCCAATACTCCACCCCTTGTCACCTTCTATTTTATTCTCCAGAGCTCCACTCCCTCCGTCCCGTTTGAGCACAGCTTCCCCCCTCCTGGTGGCTTCTTCTGGAGCCATGAGATTACACACACTATTAGACACGGGAGGGTATTCTGTCATGAGAGTGGGATCTCAGCAGAAAATGAGCTTAAATATCAATTTGCTCATTTTTGAATTCTTTTAAATGGAACAAACTAAATAATTTTAGTGATGAGAGAGACCCTTTGCAGATGACACTAAGTCCTTTCCTTGGGGTCCACTCTCACCCCTGCCCCTGCAGCTTCAGGAGGTGGAGGGGCACCCGTACCCCTGTGCTGAATGGTCATTTTGTGCACCTGGATAGAATGATCTGGGGTGCCCCCCCCAATTCCCTGGGGGAGCAGGCAGCCCCTGTGGGCCTGCAGTTCCAGGAGCATTGGGAGAACTCCCGGCCAAATGCCAGTCCCGGTGCCTGAAATTCTGCCAGCTAAGCTCTGGCCTTGAAGGATTTTTCTTCTTCTAAAGTCACTTATTAAAATATAAACACTCTGGGGAGGGAGAAACCTCTGCTGTCTCCTCTGTCCTCTGCCTGACCACAGGTTGGATTCAAGCGCTGCACTGAATTTGTGGGCAGACAGGTCTAAGCCGAGCCTGAGAGGAAACGGGGCGAGTTTGTGTCCCAGTGGAGTGGCCCCTTCACTCAGAAATACAGAAGTGAAGCACCTCGCCTAGCCTGGGGAACTCAGGAAAGGCTTTCTGAGAACGGGACTTCAGTGCTGGGTCCTGAGAAGGAGTAGGTGTTAAGGGAAAAGCAGGGAAGGTGAGGGGGCTCCAGGCAGAGGGAACAGCATGTGCAGAGACCTCAAGACAGAACCTGATGTGTGTGAGAATCTGCAGGTCACTCAGGACTGAGTGGCAGGGGTGGAAGGGGAGCTGGAGAGGCCGTGAGCCATGCTACGGAGTCTGCTGGTCCCACTGGGGGCAACTGGGAGCCACTGAAGGCTCTAAGCGACGAAGGGACCAAGTTAAATTTGAAGTATAGAAAAAGTGTCTACAGCAGCTTGGAGACTAGGTGGTCGGGCTCAAGATGGAACAGGAGGGTCAGATGGGAAGCTATTGCCAGAGTTCCAGTGATGGGTGTTGGTGGCCGGGACCCAGACTGTGACAAATGGGATCGGGAAATCAATGATCTAGGGCAGGGCAGAGCATAACATCCCTGGCTCCATCCTAAGCTCCAGTCACCTGGACTCCATCCCTTAGAGCAGGACACATCCCTCTGTCCTCTTCTCCACCAGTCCCCCCACCCCATGGCCAAGGAGACGCAGACTCCACCATCGCTACCTGGCTGGTCCGGGTGATGCAGCGGCGGATGAGGTCCCTGATGTTGTTGCGCTTGTCCGTCTGGAAGTACACGGTGACGCTGGACTTTTCCTTCAGGTAGGGCTTCTCAGCTGAGGCCCAGGTGTGCAGCAAGGTCGGCTCGCTGCCCTCTGAGGCCACAGGGAAGTAGGTACTTGAGGCCACGGAGCAGGAATCGAGTCCCTTGGAACCTGCCGCGGCCCCTCCTGAGAGCTCCGGGGCAGAGGGGGGCTCCTTGGCCTGGGCCTGGATATACTGGGCCTCCACCGAAGACAAGAAGTCCACCTCGCCTTCCTGGCTGAGCACCCGCCAGTAGGCCTCGGGACCCCCATCCAAGAGGGCATCTGTGGCCAGCCGGGCACTCTCATTGTCACTGAAGTCAGCCCTGGCTGGCCAGACCCACTGGCTCTTGACATCTTCCAGGCGTTTCTGGATCTTGCCCACGTGTCTTGCCCCGCTCATGCTGCCCTGTCCCTGAGTCGTGTGGGGGGCAGCCGGCACCTGAGCTCTTCCTGATGGCAGGGGCAAGCGGGCCACACCACCCAGGAGGAGCGGGGCTCACAGCACTTCTGGAAAGCACCCACTCCTAGCACTGGTGTGCGGCCAGCATCCAGGATTACCTGCTCCAAGGTAATCCTGCCCTCCTGAGCAATGCTTCACAGGGATCATCACCCACTGCCAGGGGTTGGTTTATCTCTGAGCGACACCCGCCCTGCCGCGGGCCAGGAGGGCTGGCTCTATCACGCCTGGGCACACTCAGCCCTGGGAGACTTCTTCTCCTCCCAGCAGCCAAGGTGAACCAGCTTTCCAGCTTGTTGTGCAATTCTCCCAAGACCCTCAGGCCCCATTTACAAAGCAAGCAGCCTCTCCCAGCACAGTCACCGCTGTGCCTCAGGTCCCCTCCTGTGCTCCTCATTTCAGACGCCAGTTGGTTCAGAGCCGTTTCCCTGATGGCCCCCTGAGATCTGCCATCCATCCTGTGCCCATGTGAGGAGGGAAGCTAGATGCCCCCCAGGCAGCACTGTTCACCAGGCACTGCTCCTTTCTCTTGGTAACACCCCCAAGTTCCCAGTCCTCCCCATTCTCTGGAAAAGCCCTCTTTCCCATCTCTCTTCCTTATTGTGTTGCAGTGGTCATGCTTGAACAGAACCCCCAGAGAGGTTCCATTTCTGGGGCCGGCGCTGATCTGTTGGAAGCGGCGGCTGCTTGGAATACTATCTGGAGAAGAATCTTGGGCTGTGTCCGGGCCCGCGGACCGATGGGATCAGTCTGTCTAGGTGCTGGTGGGGCAGGTGGCCGCAGGCGTGTTTGAAGTAGATGAACTGTGCTCGCTTCGGCAGCACATATACTAAAATTGAAGTAGATGAACTGCTAAGGGAGAAGCCACTTTTTCTTTCCAGGTCAGGCCATGGTCAATTCCATGTCAATGGAATGCAAAACCTAGAGTCCTGATGTTACTGAATCAGGTCTGACTGCTTGATGCGTAAAAATCAATATTCCAGAGAGAGACAAAAGTTGGTGAAAAGGAAAACTGCCTTTAATCAGAATGCTGGCAATCTGGGGAAATGGACCCAGTGTCCCCAAAACCCACCTCTCAAAATTCTGCTCAGCCATGGAGTTTGTGAAGGGAAAAGGGGAAGTAATCTCAATCATTGACATAGGGAGTCAGAGTTGTCGCCATCCCTCCCTGTGTGCAGGCTTGTCGGCTCCTTGTGATTCTTCCGCAGGTGCTCTCTTGTTCACACAGTTTGTTCGTGAGATTGCTGAAAGAAAAGCTAGGGAAGAGATCTGGTCATCGGCTGATTACTTATTCTTCATTTCTAATTTGATCTATGGAAAGAACCAACAGATTAGACAAGGTGTGGTATGATCAAAAGATTTGAAAGGTGTGCTAGGGCCGAGGTGAGTAGGGCATGAGGCGCCTGGTTGAGGTTAGTGACAGGACAAAGGGGCCTCCTGCAGAGAGCTCTTTCCTGCCCAAAGCTGCTTACACGGACTGCCTTTGATGGGGTTCTTCCAGAAACAGACTAGGATTCAAGTACAAGTAGCTAACTGGGAGGTGATCCCAAGATGCTCTGGTAGGGGAGCAGAGGAGTGAGACAGGAAGCGGGGGGGGGGAAGCTGCTCGGGGCAGGGTACATTAAGGAGCATGTCACCATTGTGGACATCTGGGATTTATGAACATCTGTGGGAACGTCTGGGCTCTGGTCCTGCCAGGGACCTCCAGGAGATGGTATAGAATACATCTCAGACTTTTCCTACCCAAAGGCTGAGAAAACTGCAGAATCTATCTACCAACCCCCACTGATCGTTGGTCCAGGGCTGCTTCTGGGGCTGCATTAGTTCCCCAGCCCTACTGGCCAGTTCTGTGGGCTCACCAAGCACAGCCCTGGAGCCCGAGAAAGCCTGCAGGCAGAAGTCGCAGGCGCAAAGGACAAGCTAACGAGGTAAGAGCGGGGCCCTGACAATATCCGCTATGAGAATTATGGCAGGAAACTAGGATTGAGTGGTCTTCAAACAGCTGGCACGTGGTAAGAGCCAGATGCCTCTCTGCGGCACATCTATCTACTCTTTGGAGGACAGTGCTATATATAAGCATCTGTAACCCCACAAAAGCTGTGGAGGGAGGCTGTCTGGAAGTAGAGCAGTGTTTTTAAATGCACAGTCCAAGAAAGAGAAAGGCGATTTAAAAGGGATTTCTTCTCTTTGAAGGATATAGAAGGAATCTAATTCAAGACCTCGGGCACCCTTCCCCTTATTCCACTTTATCTCCTTCCACAGGGCCTGGAACCTTGATGGGGACAAAGCTAATACCCTCTCTGTCTTTGGTGCCCCTGGCTCCGCACGCCCTCCCTTCTGCCAGCTCCCTGCTTGTGCAGATTGACTTCACCTCTTGCCCACATTCTCCTTGGACCTTCCCTCCTCTCCATCTCCTCTGGGTCCTCAGCCCACTCTCCAATCTGTGTCATCAAATCCAGTCCCCAGTCTGGTGAGGGGATAATAATCCATGGGATTTGTGCTGGTTCACTCCGAGGCCCAGAAGCTGTCAATGGCTCGCAGTTGCCTGGCACGTTGAGCACCAAGTCTCGAGCCTAGCCTTTGGGGCCCTGCCTGTCTGTGATCTGTGTGAACACTGCAGCCTGACCTCTCCTTCACTTGGCCGTCATCGAGTCCTCCCTGCACGCTGGCTCTCTGAGCTAAGGGACACATGGAGGATGAGGCTTCGTCTCACAGATGAGGTAAGCAAGTTTCAGAGAAGTTGAGTAACTTGCCCAGCTAGTAAGTGGCAGAGCGCGACACAGGCCCTCCAAAGCCAGTGCACTTTCCACTGTGCCAAGCTTCACCCTCCCTTCCTTTCCCGGGTCCCTTTCCACTCTCAGAACAATCCAAGTCCTCTTATCAGTTCCAGAAAGTGTGTATGGGAGAAGGACAGAAGTGGGTAGATGTTCTGGGGCTCACCTTTCACCTGGGCCTGATTCTCTTTGGTAGATGAATAAATGATGGGAGGTCCCTCTGAGACAGAGGCAGGTCTCCGTGGCCTGTGGGGGCCATTTTCACTAGTCTACTTGCACAGTAGCTATCTTTTTTTTTTTTAAAGACTCTTTGAGTGGAACTTTCCCCTCAAGCTGCTGGAGGAAGAAGAGCCCTGCTTCTCCTGTCCCCAGCTCCCTGCCCTTACGCAGACCCCAGGGACTCTATCAAATCCTTTAGAATAGACAGCAAATGCAGTCTCTGTGTGCTGTCCCATCTTTGCCCCCGTTCCTGCACTCCTGGCAGACCGTTACTAGTTGATCATAGAACTTCTTCCCTATGAGCTGGGAACCATCCCCTCACTGCTCTTTACGGGGCTCAAAGAGAAGTTCTCACCTAGAAGGAGTCTTGGATGTACTGATGAGAAAACCGTACATCCAAGATGTACTGATGAGAAAACTGTTGCCCAGAAAGGGAAAGTGACTGTTCTCAAAGTCACACAGCTGGCCAGTGACTGTCATCAGCGTTGGCCCTCCCCTCCTCTGCAGCCCCAGCCATGTGAAATGTCATCATTCTTGCTGGATCTGCTGGCTGAAATAACAAATTTCTCCCCTGGGATTGCACTTCTGGACCAGGAAGTCTGGCCAGCTGTTGAGCCACATTGTCATACGCTGAGAAATCCTTATCAAAGAGCCTTTGATTCCAGGCACTGTGGATTATGGACAGCTTACTTCCCTTCTTCCATCCTGTGACCTGAAGTGTAGTCTCTCTGATTCATGAGGATACTGACAAAGAGGTAAGGAATGAGAAGCCAGTCTCTTGTTAGCAATTGAGTGGTGTTTGGGGCTTCCTGAGAATTCCATTTGTCTAGGGCCATGGTTCTCAACAGGGGGCGATTTTGCCCATCTAGGGGGGGATGTGGCAGTGTCTGGAGACATTGTTGGTTGTCACAGCTTGGAGGGGTGATGAAGCCACTGGCATCAAGTGGGTATAAGCCAGGGATGCTGCTACACCCTGCAGTGCACAGGACAGCCCCCACCGTAAAGAACTATCTGGCCCCAAATGTCAGTAGTGCTAAGACTGAGGAACCCTGGCCTAGGGCCCGGGGAATGACTAGTGAAATGACTGGCCCTCGCCCATGTAGGAGGTCCAGTCCCCTGCCTTTGCTCAGCCCGCCCCCTCAGCTGGAAGTCCTTGCTTCCCCCAACACAATTTATTCAAATCCTTCTCTGCATTCAAGGTCTCTCCCGATTCCCATCTATGGGAGGGAGCCTTTCCTGACTATTCCTAAACAGCCTTAACTGCTTCTCCTCTGAGCCTACAAGGTGCTTCTAGAACTTGTCTCAGTCAGTCTTGTACTAGTGATGGGTGCACTTCCCCATCTCCCACTGCATTTAATTCCTTGAGTGGTGCAAAGTCAAAAAGCTTCCATGCCCTTGGAATCAGGCACAGCTGTGTTCAGATTGTGCCTGTGATAATATGTGACCTCGGGTAGGTAACTTAGAGGACCTGCCTGAACTTCACTTTTCTGTCCATATAACCACAGAACACTTTTGGAACATGTCCTAAGTACCAGGTGCTGTTCTACATGCTCTACGTGTGTAAACTCATTCAATCCTCACAGCAGCCCTGTGAGTAAGTGCTATTATGACCAGTTCTGTTTCATGGATGAAGGAAACTGAAACACAGAGGTTACCTGACTACCAAGTTCACTGGCCGGGAAGTGGCTGCTCCAGGAGCCGCAGACGGGTGGTCTGGTCCCTCTGGTAACCACAGTGCCTTCTGCCTCCTTGACGGGATGAGCCTCAGAGGGTGTGAGGTCTAAGGGAGAAGGCCTGCGTGATGAGTGGTCCAAACTTGCCCAGTTTCTGCTCTGCTCTTCAGCCTAATACAGCACCAATATATCTTCCGGAATATTGTCGATATTATATGATACACTGCATCCTGTCACAGCCCTGCAATGTCTTTGTAAAACCGAGGCACAGGGAGGTTAAGTAAATTCCTCAAGAGCCCAACTGCAGAGCCTGGATTGGGTTTGTCTCCAAAGACCTGGCTCCTATCTGCACCCAAATTCTGTAATTGCTGGTGTAAGTGAAAATCTCCTCCTTTAGACTGTGAGCGATTTGAGGCGGGGGACCGGGACAGGTTAGGCACGACTTAGCTTCCCCAGCGCCTCTCCCACTTTGGGGCTGCACGTGGTAGGCATTCAATGAATGTTTGTTAGGTGAATAAACGGCTCAGAGCTTCTGGGGCAGAGGCCCGCTTGCACAGGCAGAAGGTGCTCAGATAGGATTCCAGAGCTTGTCTGTGGGGCAGCTGGGGGCTGAGAGCTTGGGCTGTGGGCCCAGGAACCTGGAGGAACAGGGCGCCTGTTTGAGCTCCCGGAGCTCCTGCCAGCCTCTCCCTACCACATCCCCATCAAGGCCTGCAGCAGCAAGAAAATTGTACGCTTGCATTACCCAGCGACCCAAGAAGTGCAATTAAGTTGAAAATTAGTTGGCATAATTAATTAGACGGGTAAATAGCTCCCTGTCAACACCAGTCAATCCATTCTGCATATAATCAGCTCAGTGCAGGCAGGCCAGAGCTCAAGCAGCTGCTGCTACTGCTGGCAGGCCAGGGCCTAGGGTGGGAGCAGAAATGGGACAGGGTGTCCAGCCAGGTACCCTAAACCCAACCCACCCCCAGGTCCTTCTACAACTGCTTTTCGTGGGAGCAGCCTCCTGGCAAGTCCATCTTCGGCACCCAGCAAAGCCACAGCTTAACTCCCAGGAAGCCACAGCTGCAAAGTCCCTTTGCTCCCTCAAGTTTCCTACTTTCGAGTTCCCGGTCCATTGCTCGAGGTTTCTGACATGCATAAAAACCACAAAGAGCTCCCTTTTCTTGGCTAATAAATTTGCAGATGCTTTTTAAAAAATTAAAGTATAACTTAGATGCAGTAAAATTTACCCTTGTTACTGTACAGCTTTATGAGTTTTGAGGAATGTGTACAGTTGTATAACTGTAACCGAGCAGGACCCTACAGGGTCTTCCTGGGACAGACCTCCCCATGTCCTCAGGCTGCCTCTTGTTTGTAGAAAAACTTCAGCTTCCTAGGCCTTCCCCAAGTTCCAAAGAATAAATTTAATCAGAGAAGTGATAAAAGGCAAAAGCAAAGGAAAACAGTCAAGCAAGACAAAATAATAGTTTAGCCATTGTTTAATGGCTGAAGTCAAGGACATCTAACTCCTCCTCAAGGACTATAGAGAATATTCTGAGCCGTGTCCTTTGAGCCATTTAGCAGATACTGAAACCCCCATCAGGTGGAAGGGTTAACTGCATGCTGCCCACAAGCACATAGACCCCAGACCAGTTGGAACCAGAAGGTTGATGATGTTGACTCCTGATTACCTCACCACCAACCAATCAGAAAAATGTCCACGAGCTGACCACACACCCTGCAACCCCTCTCCCTCATCCTATCGTTATTTATTTATTTATTTTGCGGTATGCGGGCCTCTCACTGTTGTGGCCTCTCTTGTTGCGGAGCACAGGCTCCGGATGCGCAGGCCCAGAGGCCATGGCTCACGGGCCCAGCCGCTCTGCGGCATGTGGGATCTTCCCAGACTGGGACACGAACCTGGGTCCCCTGCATTGGCAGGCGGACTCCCAACCACTGCGCCACCAGGGAAGCCCCCACGTCCTATCTTTAAAAACCTTTCCCTGAAACCCATTGGGGAGATCAGGTCTTATAAGCAAGCACTAGCTGCCTGGACTCCTTGCTTGGCGCCCTGCAATAAACGCTGCCCTTTCCTTCACCACAACCCAGTGTCATTGGATTGGCTTTACTGGGTGTGGGTGAGTGGACCCAAGTATGCTTCAGTAACATAACCACCAGCATGATTAAGATCTAGAATCCTTCCATCACCACACAAAAAAATCCCCATTCCCTTCTATAGTCAACTGCTTCCCCCACCCCCAGCCCCTGGCAACTACTGATCAGTTATCTCTCCCAAAAGTTTTACCTAGGGACTTCCCTGGTGGTCCAGTGGTTAAGACTCTGCCCTTCCACTGCAGGGGGCATGGGTTCAATCCCTGGTTGGGGAACTAAAGATCTCATGTGGTGTTGCCAAAAATAATTTTAAAAAATAATAATAAAATAGAGAAGTTTAAAAAACAAACAACAACAAAAACCTCAATATTAAAAAAAAAAAAGTTTTGCCTATTCCAGAATGTCCTATAAATGGAATCATATAGCGTGAGCCTTTTGAATCTGGTTTCTTTGTCTTAGCATAATGCACTTGGGATACATTCATATTGTGGTGTGTGTCCCTGCTTAGCTACTTTTTATGGCTGAGTCATGTTTCATTGCATGCATGTACCACGTTTTGTTTATCCCTTTCCCAGTTGAAGGACATTTGGTTGTTTCTAGTTTGGGGCATTTATGAATAAAGCCACTGTAAATGCTCATACAGAGGTTTTCGTATGAACATAAATCTTCATTTCACTTAGATAAATACCTAGGAACAAGATGGCTGGGTCTACAGTAGGTGTATAGATAACTTTGTAAGAAACTGACAAACTGTTTTCTAGGATCCTGTACCATTTTACGTGCCCACCATCCACATAGGAGGCTTCTGGCAGCCCCATATCTTTGTTACTGCACAGACGTTACAAAATGATGACATCCAGTGCTGGTGACAGCAGGGCCAGCTCCATAATTTACGTGGCCCAATTCAAAATGAAAATGTGAGGCCCCTTGTTTCAAACAAAAGGAAAAAGTGCCATTAATGGTATTAAAATAGAAAGTTTTTTCCTTTCTTCTGTAGTCTTTCTCTCATCTTCTCATGGTATTTTTTTAAATTTGCTATTTAATGTTTTAAGTAAAGAAAAACTAAAATTAAAAATTATTAGCATGAACTTTGCCATTTACCATTTATTTTTATATTGTGCAATGCCATTTTTTAAAAAGACGTTTTTTCTTTCTTTATTTCTGGCCGCAGCTTGTAGGATCTTAGTTCCCTGACCAGGGATCAAACCCAGGCCCATGGCAGTGAAAGTGCTGACTCATAACCACTGGACCAGCAGAGAATTCCCATGTGCAAAGCCATTATAGATGCAAATATGAGAGCTTTTAACTTGTATGTAGAATCACTGAAATTACATAGTCTGTGTTTCATTTATACATGCATGTGTATTTTGTTCTTAGAAAGTAGAAATGCTGCAGGTGGCCAAATGATCAGAACCTGCCCAAGGTGGCCATTGGGCTGCCAGGTGAATCAGGGCTCTCCCTCCGAGCTGGGCTGGGAAACTCTTCCTCTGGTTTTGTTCTTCTGAAAATAACTCTATTGGCTTTTGCTTTTGTTTTGTGAATATTATGGGTTCATTATAAAAATTTGGGGAAAACAAGCAAAAATAAATAAAATGCATTAAAATGAAAGAAAAAACTCAAACATCTTCCATAGCCACACCATTAGACATTGTAATTTTTTAAATATAAATTTATTTATTTATTTATTTTTGGCTGTGTTGGGTCTTCGTTGCTGCATGCGTGGGCTTTCTCTTGTTGCGGCGAGCGGGGGCTACTCTTTGTTGTGGTGCACGGGCTCCTCATTGCGGTGGCTTCTCTTGTTGCGGAGCATGGGCTCTAGGCGCACGGGCTTCAGTAGTTGTGGCACGTGGGCTCAGTAGTTGTGGTGCACGGGCTTAGTTGCTCCGCGGCATGTGGGATCTTCCCGGACCAGGGCTCGAACCCGTGACCCCTGCATTGGCAGGTGGATTCTTAGCCACTGCACTGTAATTTTTAACATTTTCTTGTGTGTTGTGGCAACAATGTAGATTAGATCCTGCAGAACCCACTGCAATCCCCTCTCATGTGCTTTCCCATGGCATCTGGGAAGCTCAAAACTCTTTTTCCCAGGCCTCCCAAAAGCAGAGCTCTGCGTGGAACCCAAGCTCTGACAGGCAGCAGCATCCTCACATGACTTGGAAGGTTTTTCTGTGGCAGCAGCTTAAGCAGACAGGAACACTGATGCTAGTCCAAGGCGTCAGAGGTGGAGAGCGGCGGCAGCAGGAAGGCTTCCACTGGAACAGTCCATGGTGGGGCTGGGCATCTTCCTGGCTGGGTTGTTTTCTGCAGCATCCAAGTGTGGTTCCCTAGGCCTCCTGGGAATTTTGTAGTGAACTAAGTCTCTGCAACAAACCCCTTTCTACTTAACCAGTTAGAGTGGATTCTGTTGTCTGCAATGAAGAACTCAACCTTTGGGTCTCAGCTTAACTTTTATTGTCTCCTTCATAGCACTTACCAAAATATGGAATTGCCTTGTTTATATATTTGTTTACCTACTTAGTGTCTTTTAATGAGGAGGAACCAGTTCTGTCTTGTTCACCACTTTGATCGCAGTGGCTATCCCACAGCAGCACTTGGTAGGTAATCTGTTGGGTGAAATAATTGGTCACCTTCCAGCACCCCTTACCCCAAGAGAGAGCAGAAACACTAGCCTCACCACTTCTGTGGACCAAGTGGGCTGTATTCCCTCTATGTGTACAACTGCTCCCCACTGCCACCAACGCTTGCTGATTGCCTCTTTTTGCAGAGAAATGCAATGTTGTAGAAGATTCCCACTTGCACCCCTCTTTGTTGCTAGTGACTTAAAAAGACTATAAGGATGAATCAGCTCACTGTGGCCAGCTCCCTGCTTCCCTTCAATGAGCAAAGCCCTGCTCTGTGGTGAGTATACGTGTCTGTGTGTGATAGCTGGGGACAGATTTCTGAATAGAATAAGACCCACAGACTCAGGAGGGCAAACATTATATCATTCATTCATTCCACAAACACGTACCAAGTGCCTCCTATGCATGTATGTGCAAGGTGCTGGAAGGGATCCAGACCTCCCAATAAATGCCCCTTTGTAATCAGACTTTCTCCTTTTGGCCATCAGGCTGTCACCTAAATTAGTTGAAGTCTCTAAGCTTTTAATTATGAGCCTGATAATGCAACTTTCCCATGGGGTTGTGCAATTTCAGGCACAAACCCTACGTTTGAAATGCAGGTGTAGGAATAGATGTTAGTGACATGATTTGAAAGGATTACTGTGCAAGCAGCCCAGCCCCTGGATGCCTGCCGACTTCAGGCTGGAGCCACGACACCCATGAGCTCTGTGATGAAGGTGGCCTCATGGCTCTGCATCCCAGCACTGCTTGGGGTGCCAGGACATATACCGTGACCTCTGTCATTGCCATTACACCTGCTGGAACTGTGGGCAAAACCACCGCCCTGTTCCAGGTCTGAACCTGGAAGGGGCAGGCCCAGTTCCTTGTGGCCCCAGGGCTGCTGGGACCACACCTACCACCACCTGTCTCACCTGTCAGAGGGGGTGGGGTGGGAGGGCGCTGAGAGGTGAGTGCTGTAACCCTTTCCTCTCCTCTGGCTAGGGGACCTCGCTGTATGTGGAGCATGGGAGATGGACCTGAATGTGTTTCTGGCCAGTTCATGGAAAGGCCTGCTTGGTTATTGAAATCAGAGCCTGCCCATCTTTGGAACTAGGAATGAGGTCTTTGATCAGGCTAAAATTTGGGGATCTAGAAATGAACCCACTGCAGCGTCTGCCCTCAAGGAAAGACAAGCAAATACAGTAGAATGTGAGAAGCCTTTTCTGTCATCATCAAATGCTCAAGGGCCCACCATGGGCTCTGCAGAGCCTATAGCATGACCCTCACTGTGGCCATGCCTACAGTCCAGTGGGAAAAACGGCAAATGAAAAGTCAGGACATTGAGCTGGGATGAGTGTTAAGGTCAGAGAAGCAAGAGCCAGGAGCGTAGAGAGCGGGGGTGGTGGTGGGGGGGTGGGGGGGTGGGGGTGGTTGTGGGGGTGGGGGGGCGGACCTAGCCTGGGGTCAGGAGGCCTGTCTGAGGTCCCGAAGGTTGGAGGCATTAGCTGGGGGAGGTGGGAGGGAATGGGTGCCCCAGGGGTGCAGGGGTTGGGTGTGTGCTGGGGGGGCACAAGAGTGGGAAGAGGTGAGCCCAGAGGTCAGACCCTGGTGGGAGGGTGCACGGCAAGAGGACTTGGGTCTTTATCTCATGGATGTGGGAGCTACAGAAGCTGTCACGCGGACAGAGAGGAGGCCAGACAAGCGTTTTCTGTGACGGCTGCCTCTGGCCTCAGTGTGGCAAGAACACAGCCCCTCAGGGAACATCCTGGCAGTCAGGGGCGAGGCCCTCTTCCTCCTGGGTGCTCTGTCAGCACGGCTCAGAGCAGTGACTCTCAGAAGCTTCCAGCAACAGGCTGACTCATGCGGTGGCAGCCGCTCGCCCAAAGACGGAGCTGGAAGGGCCATGGCCTGGCGCTGCCCGGGACAGATGGCAGAGACGTGCCAGCTGCTCCCTGCAGGGCGTTTCTGAGGAAAACCCCCTCCCGCCCCACGCGCGGCCTCCGCTGCCTCCCTGAACTTGCCCAACTGGCTGCGCCCTGGCTTCTGGCTTGTCACAGCCAGAATAACCAGATGGGACCTGTGGGACCGCGGCCAAGCCCTGCCACGTTATCGAGTCCTGGCTGGGAAGGGGTCAGGTCTGGGAAACCTCTGCCCCCTCTCAAAGCACCGTGGGAGAATCCACACCCCAAACTGGTCCCTTCTCTCCAGCCTCCTTCCTCCCCCAGTGAGCTTTCTCCTCACTTAGCCTCTTGACTCCCTCTATATTTTCAATTTTTATTTATTGACTTTTGTAAGCAGAGGGAACTGGAAAGGAGCTGAGAGTCACAGTGAGCCTGATTCTGAAGCCCACTCACCCCAACTTCCCTCCCACTGGACCAGATGGAGACCATGCCCCGTGGGGGAGGATCGAAGTGCAGGGAGAGGTCAGGGGTGAAAAGAAGAGCTCTTAACAGTGGTAACTGCCCTAGCACAGGCAAACGCCCAGAACCTCTGGCCTTCACCCTCAGATAAATGGGAAATGCCTCATGTGCTCCCTGCGGGCTGAAACAGCAAACCCACCTGAATCCAGGACAGAACAGAGTTTTCAGCTGCCCACAAGCTCCTCACATGTCCATTGTTAAAGGTGTACAAGAATGTTCGCTACAGTCATTGTTACTAATTGGGAAGAATTCGATGTTCTAGAATCAGAAGACCTGGAGCAGCTCGGGCTGCGAGGACCAAGTACCACAGGCTGAGGGTGGAGGGGTCAGGGGTGGGGTGGGGCTTAAACCACGGTAATTTGTTCTCTCGCAGTTCTGAAGGCAGGAAGGCCGAGATCAAGGTGTTGGAAGGGTTGGTTTCTTCTAAGGCCTCCCTCCTTGGCTGGCAGACGGCCACCTTCCTTCTGAGTCTTCATCTGATCTTCCCCCGGGCAGGTCTGCATCCTAATCTCCTGTTCTCAGAAACAGTTTCACTGCGGTTACAAAGAACAAGGAAGATCTATATGTATTGACAGGGAAAGAGTTCCCAGCTTATTGTTAAGTGGAAAAAGTAAGTCACTGGACAATATGATACTGATATCAGTGGTTCCCTCTAGAGAGGTAACAGTATTGGGGTAAGGGTGGGGTGAGGGAGACATTTATATGTGTAAGTCTGTGCAGAGATTGGATTACTGTTCTCAATTCTTCACTCCCCTCCTTGCCCTGGCTTTGCAGCTTCTCCCCTGTGGGCTGGGTATATCTCCCTGGCCCGTGGATGTTGAACTTGGCCAGGTGACTTGGTTTGGCCAATAGAATTTGGATGGAGGTGCCCAGAGCCAGAGGCCTTAAATGTGCTTGCTTGGTATAGTTTGGTCTCTCAGGCTTCTGTGACCCTCAGTGAGAAGAAGGCACCTCAGGAAATGGCTGACCATGAAGACCACAGTCTTTAAGACTGACCTTCCTGCTGCCAATGGAGACCATGAAGACATGACAAGAAGGGCTGAACCGAACCACAGCCTGGCGCTAGCCCAGCCGACAACACACCTGTGAGCAAGAAAAATACATGCTTACCTGGAGAACATTAATGCTGAATCAAGTAAGCCAGACACAAAAGGACGAATATCGTATGATCCCACATACATGAAATATCTAGAACAGGCAAATTCACAGACAGAAACTAGATTAGAAGCTACCAGGGGAGGAGAATGAGGGGAGAGAGGGGAAAGAAGGGCTATTACTTAATGGGCACAGAGTTTCTGCTTGGGGGGATGAAAAGGTTTTGAAAACAGATGTTATGATAGTTGCACAACATCACAAATGTACTTAATGCCACTGAATTGGACACTTAAGATGGTTAAAGTGGTAAATTTTGTGTTATGTATATCTCATACCACAATTTTAAAAAATAATAATGTAATATACCAAAAATACATTGAATTGTACACCTTACTTTTAAAAATATTTGTTTATTTACTTATTTTCCTTAGGCTGTGTCGGGTCTTAGTTGTGGCACACAGAGTCTTTGCTGAGGCATGCAGGATTCCCTCTAGTTGTGGTGCGGTGGCCTCGCAGCATGTGGGATCTGAGTTCCCTGACCAGGGATTGAACCCATGTCCCCTGAATTAAAAGGCAGATTCTTTACCACTGGACCACCAGGGAAGTGCCTGAATTATATACAGTTTAAACAAGTAAATTGTATGGCAGGAGAATTATATTTCAATAAAGCTATTCAAAAAGAAACCCACATTGTTTAAGCCATTACGTTTTGGGTGATTTGTTAAGCAGCGCTGTGCAGCACTAGCTGACTGATACAGTATGTATGCATGTGTTTTATAATGAGCACATATTATTTGTGTAATAAAAATATGCAAAATCAGAATTTATCGGGTTCCCTCCGAACAGGCCCCTCTTTTCTGTTTTCCTGCCCAGTGGTGGCACCAGGGCATTTATGGACATTGCTCCTCTGAATTTGGAGTGACATTTTGCTTCTCTCTTTATTCTTGGCGGTAACCCAGACCCAAATCCTGGCCGTTCCTGTAGACTGTGTCTCCACTCGTCTCTGCAGCATCTCCCAGAACATGTTTTCATCTCCCTTGGCCTGGATTGTTTCCTGGCTTCCCAGGTGGTCTCCCTGCCAGGGTCTATCCAGGCCATGGGGGAAGAATAATTTGCAATCTGTTTCCAGTACATTACTCTGCTCAGCCAGCCCTGAGCCTGCCTCTCAACACACACACACACACACACACACACACACACGCTTTTCATCTGTAAAGAAGGCTTACGACAGCCTCTGCTGCCCATCAGAACAAATCTAAGCCCCTCAAATGTCACCTGGATATGCACCTCATGGGTACGATGTGATGATGTCCCAAAATTGATCAGCTGGAGAAAAAGCTGCTGTAGGCGGTCGGGCCTCTGCTCCCTTCCTGTCTCTCCTTCATATCTGTTCTTTCTCCACCTTCAGGATTTTATGGAAGATGAGAAAACCTCCAGTGCTGCAAATAAAGGGAATGTTCAGTTCAAAACATTGGTTTAGAAGTTGAGAACGTGAAAGACGCTAATGACTAATTGTAGTGGCTTATAATTCAAAACTGAAAGAGGACATACATAACCAAGGCGATGGGTAAGAGATGATTGTTTAGAATATAGCTCAAAATTGTTAAAGGAATTGAGTTTTAGTGTCGACACAAAGCTCTCTCCATCCTTTTTTATTTCTTCGTGTGAACAGAGTGTCTCAACATTTACATCTATAAATATGGAAAATAGGAACAGAATTAATGCTGAATCCCATCTCATTCTAGAAAAAGGGAATAGCTAGCCATGCAGACATGAATTAAGTGGAATTAAAAAGTTGCATCCATCTCATGGATATTTGTTTCAGATTTTCCATTTAATAATTATTCTTCAAAATCATAAATATATTTTGTACTAACAAAAATAGTGATATGTCAACTTAGAAGAAAAATATGACACAAAACCTTATGGTCACAGGAAACAAAAATTTCAATTTATGTACATATTCTTGCCGCTGAGAGGCAAGTTAGGGTGCTCAATAACACATTCAAACATAAACTATTATATGAAGATAAAATGCTGGGGTGGGAGTATAATGGAAATATGAGTTCTGGGGTGAAAATAAATGTAAACTTAACAAATGTTAGAGAAGCTTACTCATGAGTATTTAAAATAGATTATGGTTTGTATGGAATCCATAAGGTATTTCGATTTCATTGGATGCCTGGTAAAAAAAAAAATCATACATGCAGTTTTATTTTTAGAAAATCAGCATATACAATCTACTGGAAATTACATCCTTTGAATTTACAACGAGAACGTTTAGATACAAATTTAGCATTAATCGAGGAGGTGTGTAGACGCTTCTCAAGATTATTGTAGGAGGTGCACGTGAGGAAACACTTGCGGAAACTGCTGCTGGGGGTGAGGGATGAGCTGGTGAGAGCCCCGCGCCGCACCGTGGTCCGACTCGGGACGGAGCCCCGCCTCGTGTAGCTACGAGCCGCTCGAACTTGGGCAGGTCGCCCAGCCTCTGTGAGTTTGCGTTTGCGCATCCGTCTGTGTAGTGCAGCGGTAACACCGACCCCCTCCGGGTGGTTTACCCGGCAGTAAATGAGCCGCCGCCGTGTAAGCGTTTAGCCTCCCATTCAGCCAAGTGAGGAGGGGAGGTGGGGAAGGGAGAAGCAATCCTGGAAGGAAAAGGGGATGAGATTGCTCAGAGCAGGTGACCTTTGACCTGGCTGACGAAGGGCAAGGAGGAGATCCCGGCACAGAAAAGGGGCCTGATACGGGAAAAACCGTGTCAGGCGGAGGGAACAGCCCTCGCGAAGGCCTGGAGGTGGGAACTGCTTCCTCCAGGAGCCCCTGCCCCCAGCCCCCGACGGAAAGGGACAACCTGCCTTCACCCGGCCACGGTCACCCATCACTAGACGAGCCTGGGGGTCGCCACCTGCAGGAGCCTCTGCGCCTGCGACCCTGATGGGCACGTAACACCGACCACTGAGCCCTTTATTTAGGACTCAGGGCGCAGCCAGCCGTCGGGTCCCTCCAGCGTGTCCAGGAGGTGCTCAGTGGGGCTTCTGTATCTGCCCAGATTCTGCCGCAGCTTGGGCTTCCTTGAGGCAGTAAGGAAGTCAGTCAACGCTCCCCGGGCCTGGAGACCTGGGTGTAACTGCCGCGACACTCCCTGTTTGCCGTTCTCGGGGTCCCCGGATTCCTCCGTGTGTGTGTAATGGGGGCGGGATCCCTCTGCCTGGGCCTCTGTTCTCCCGCACCTGCCGGGCGTCCTGGGGCCCCAGCAACCTTAGCCCGGAGCACACTCCCTCGGCCGGGTTCCCGCAGCGGAGCGTGGGAGGGAGAGCTCCCCCAGGGTTGGGTAAGTTTCATCCAATCTGCTAGGCCCGGGGTCCAGGCAACCTACGCTGTCCGCGACTCCTCCTAACGAGACGGGAGGACGCCGTAAGGTGCCCACCCATCTGCACCGACCTCACTCCCAGGGGTCTCTCTCCAAATGATCCGCGCTCCCCCGCCCAATGTTCTCTACACCAACAACCAGGAATTCTGGTGCCTGCTCTTAAGATAATATTATTTTTCACCTTCTTACGCTGATGTTGTGAATTTCCCTCTTAATGGGTGATTTAAAAAACACTCCCCAACACTTCATAATGAAACATTTTCAGATAAACAGAAACGTTGAAACAATTGTACAGTACGGTGAATATTCGTACATCCACCTCCTAGACCTACGTTAACGCCTCGCTACTCTCGCAGTCTCCCGAATCTCTCTCCACTTCTCTGTCCTTAGGTCCGTCAGGCTATCAAACCATCTTACCCTTTGAAACACTTCAAGCTTGCAATCGTCCAAAGCCCTTCTGTTAGCCTGTCGTTGGTTGGAGTTCAGTCTTAGTTTACATTTTTTAAGGTAAAATTTACACACAGCGAAATATACAGATTTTAAGTGTGCCTTCCTCTGGTCGATTTTAGATGGTACATGGAAGAGTGCTTTTTATTTTAATATTTATTTTAACGTGTATTAGGTGAAAAATAAACATCTGTTTTCCACTTATAATAGTGACAAAGTTTCCTTTAACGATGAATGTATTTAAAGGAGCTGATATAAAGGGCTGGGGGTAAGGGAGGGGAGAGGGCTTCCAAGATGCTGAGGCTGCGACCCGAGGTGTCGTTTCCAGAGCTGCGGACGCTTCTATGAAGGGTGGTCTCAGCCACCGAGCTCCGGGCAGAGGTGGCAACTTGGAGCGTCATAAGGGGCTGGGCACCCGACTGGATCTGGGGATCTGCGGTGGGGCCGGAGTAGTGTGCATTGTGTGTGCGCGTGTGTGTTTTCAAATCATTATGCATGTGCGCCCCGACTCCAGTTGTTTGAGGCTGAGAGTGTCTCTGTGAACGCAGCACCCAGCACAAGGCCGGGGACACGGTAGGTGCCCAAGAAGTGTTTCACGAGATCACGCATGTGCAAACGCTTTGTAAACAGTCTACAAAAATAAGAGTTTACAACAGCAGGAAGAATCCCACGGCCTCGGATCCCCAGTACTCGGCACATGGGGTCCGACAAGCCGCAGTGCTTGTTGATTGATAAATAGAACCGGCAGGCGGAGGAAGACCGGAGTGGCGTGGCCGGTTCAGCCAAGGCGGGCACTGGGGTCGGCAACTCCTGCGTCCGGGATCAGGGACTCAGCGGAAAAAATGAAAACGTGGTTTTCTGAGCATGCGTACTGGGCCGCCGTATGAGCCTCATTATCGTACTCCGAGAAACTACTGCTAGGTGCCTCGTTAGCGCAGTAGGTAGCGCGTCAGTCTCATAATCTGAAGGTCGTGAGTTCGATCCTCACACGGGGCACGATACTTTTGTTCGCTCCAGCTCCTTTATCGTCCTAGAAGGATAGGTTTTACTTGCTTGTGAGGGGATCTGTAGACCCTGGGCGTCCGCGCTTTTCCGCCCTGGGGTCACCAGCGTATTGGCATAGCCAACCCGAAGTACCGAGGCGGGGCAGAGTCGTTGATGGAAGCTACCACTCTTCTGCTCCGCCGCCCTGACGGCTCCGCCGTTCTGGGCCCGGGTGGGAGGACTGGAAGGGAGGCCGGCGCCTGAAGACTGGGCGGCAGGGGGTGGGGCATGGGGTGTGGGCACGTGAGGAAGACTAGCGCGCGGCGGGCTGGGGCCCGGGTGAGCCCCTCGGGAAGATCCCCACTCTCACCACCAGCGTTGCGGCCCGGGTACCCAGGAGGTGCACTCACCCTGCCGTCCCACCCTCCACCAGGTGTCCTGTCCTGGCCCTTGAGCCCTGATGGTGGCGGGAACGTGCACAGCCCTGGATGAGGGGAGGCCGGGGTGCTCGAGGTCCAGGAGGACGCTGAGGGCGCCGCTGCCTGCAAAGCCACCTAATGGAGGCCCCAGGGCAGTGCCTGGAACCCAAAGTCTCCTGGGGAGGGTCCTGATTATCAACACCTGGTCCCAGGGAAGGGTGGGTCTAGGCAACTGTGGGGAAGTGGACGGCACCGTGATGAGAGGCCAGACAGTGCACCGCGCTGAACACCTTGGTGAGGAGTTTGGGCTGCAGAGTTTTGCAGTGGCAGGGGAAGATCGGTCTCGGGGATGGGGGTGTTAGGGAGGTCATGCAGGCAGCAGCCCGGCCTAACGTGACAGGGGCTGTGCTGACGCTGCATCTGAAACAGTTGCTTCATTGCAATGATCACCCGTGAAATTTCTGATAATTCAGTCATTCTGAACAGGTCAAATAGCAAATTAAGTTGAGATGTGATGTAAAAGGGAAGAACCTTCGTATTCTGTTACAAGTTAATCACTAAACGGATGTTGCCTATAAGCTTAAATTATACATAATGGCCCATCTCTGGGAACCCTGCTTCCTAGGTAATGAGCATTAAGCTGAAATACCTTTGTTTAACTCACAGGAAACATCCTGACCAGGCCCACCTGTGCATGGCTGCAGCGAGGAAGAAATTAACACATCCCCTCCGGAGGCTGATGGGAACCAGGAAGTGTTTGACTTTACTTCCCACCCCAAACACACACTTTTAGTATAAAAGAAGCCTCAATTCTAGCTCAGATAAGATGGTTCTTTGGAATACGAGTCCACCGTCTTCTTGGTCTGCTGGCTTTCTGAATAGAGTCGTTATTCCTTGCCCCAGCAAGTCCTCTCTCCATTTATTGGCCTGTCCTGCCTTGCTACTCCTGGCTAGCTGGCAGTTGGGGAATTTGGGGGTAAGGCCCAGCTGCTGCTGCAACCGCTTGTCCTGAGGATCTTCCCTCCAGAACTCCCCGAAGCTGCACTGACTGCCCCAGCGCTTGGCAGTTGGAGCAAGGAATCAACATTTGGGAGCAGACAGGCTCCATACGGGGCGGGTAAGTCACTCTGGCTGTGTACAGCCAGGAGCTTTATTTCCTTTCCATTTGGGGTTTGGGGAGTTTTCTCCGGAATAAGCCACTTTGTATTTGAGTGGGGTACCCTGTTGGAGAGAGGAAAGAGTTGTTGGACTTTTACCTGATTTGTGAACTGGTTCATTTGTTTCTTTGGATGCTAGCATTTGTGTTTGGGGTTTGTGTTTTGCTCGTCTTGAAATTCTGTCTTTAAAAATGGGAAATGTGGCTTCCCTGGTGGCACAGTGGTTGAGAGTCTGCCTGCCGATGCAGGGGACACAGGTTCATGCCCTGTTGGAGAGAGGAAAGAGTTGTTGGACTTTTACCTGATTTGTGAACTGGTTCATTTGTTTCTTTGGATGCTAGCATTTGTGTTTGGGGTTTGTGTTTTGCTCGTCTTGAAATTCTGTCTTTAAAAATGGGAAATGTGGCTTCCCTGGTGGCACAGTGGTTGAGAGTCTGCCTGCCGATGGAGGGGACACAGGTTCATGCCCCAGTCGGGGAAGATCCCACATGCTGCGGAGCGGCTGGGCCCATGAGCCATGGCCGCTGAGCCTGTGCATCCGGAGCCTGTGCTCCGCAACGGGAGAGGCCACAACAGTGAGAGGCCCGTGTACCGCAAAAAAAAAAAAAAAAAAAAAAAAAGGGAAATATTTCAACTATTCCTAAAGAAAGTCCTCCGAGGTGCATTTTGGATAAGTGATCTGATTACAGCTATGAACCTATGGGTGAGGGGAAGATGACATTTTATTGTAACAATGTGTGGCCACAGTACCTGTTAGGATCTCCACAAGGGGTTTAGGCAGGGTTATCTTGGGACCCTGTGCACCATGTACTGTCACCCTTGCTGTGTTAATTACTTCATTTATGATCCCCTTATGGTCTCCGGTGTCGTTGGTATATGTAAAACCTCAAGACCAAACTTGAGGGTTTACTTAGGATTTTCTGTTTGTCCTTTGCGTTTTCCATTTCATTTTGTTTGGTACTATTTCTCCATTTACAGCCAAATCAGTTTTGTGATACTTAAAACTTTTGCTGATGTCAAATGGAGGAAAGGAACAGAAAAAGACAAAACCAAAACCTGTCTGTTCTTGTCCAAGAGAGGGACATTCACAGGAAGAAGAGAAAGGTTCTACTTGGCTTCTAACATCACCAAAAGCTACAAATAGAAATAGAAGTGTCTTTTCCATTAATATTAGTAAAAAGGGTTTAGCCATCTAGACAGGTGACCTTGATTTGTCCCATTTGCCAGAAACCCAATCTGAATCTAACCTCTTCTGTAACTGATGGGTTTTACACTGTTGGACCTGATTCATGGGTGAAATTTCAGAATGGTAACCATGAGGTCCCTGTGTTTGTGTACTTGTACATGTGTTATAGATGTGTGGCATTGCCAAAATTAATTTTTAAAAGAGCTCTATTTAACTGGCTTAAAGGAAATTAAGCACTTATATAAACACTCAAAAATAAAAGAAACTGGCCAGAATGAATTTCGGGTTCACATGATCAAGGAAATATTCAGTATTGAATTAATATCTGGTATTAAATAGCTTGAGCTTGTTGGTTTGATTAATATATACCTGTCTTTAGAGTCATCAACATTAAGTATAATACTTTTATTGTACTTAGGTTTAGTAGAAATGAAGTAAGACCTTATTATTCCTGTTACAAACTTTGTCAGCAAGAAAAACAACAATATGACAAAGATTTTAAGTAAATAAAATAGAGGTAAATGAGGTAAGACTTTAAGGTAGACTCTATAGGAATAATTATGTTTTGGGAATGTCTATCGAAAGTAGTCTCTACAGATTTTCAAAACTTGAAACTAAGTTAAATGAAGAGAATTCATTGGGTCGTTTCGAATAGGATAAAACATTAGAACATTAACTTCTGGGCAGGTCTAAATGTACCTACTTTCGCCCTCTTAGGAGAGGAAGACTAAGGCCAAAGTGTGTCAATCAGGAAATTCTGGTATGACAAAGTTTACAATTACTTGCTTTTTGGTTTTCACTAAAGATTAAGGTTTTAAGGTTAAGAATTGTGAAGGAAACACTTCAGTATGCAAAGATACGGGATGTGTGTTTTCAGCAAAGAAGGTATGAGAAATGAAAATGCATTTTGTTAAAGGGAAAAGGGTGGTTTTGTCCTAGAGCTGGTTGTTTCTGAATGGAAAAGAAAATGAGGAACAGATTAACATGGATACAGAAAGTTGTGGAAGGTTTGTGGAGGAGGAACACTGAATGAAAGAATTTTGTGCATAGTCCGGACTGGCTAACATAAGATTGAACCTAATTAAGAAAATGAATCTTAAAGGTAAGGAAGTGGAAAACCTGAATTTGGTTCTCTAAGAGGACAAAGTTTTCTTAAAATATTGAACTGCTTTTTAAAAAATCTTTTTAAAATTTTATTTGCCTTTTGCCAAAGCAAAAAGGCATCCTTTCAGTGGTTAGAGATGATCAGTTGCTATCTATGGTTTTACAGTGGCTTTTGAATACCTCTATAGCTATTTTGTGAGGAAGCAGGGAGGAATGATGAAGTCCTTGATGTGCAAGCATTTGTGTTATTACATCATGGAAAATAAGAAGGGAAGGGAATAAGAGTGAGGATATGTTGCTTCAGACCCTAACTCCTCCGGCTCAGCTAGCTGTCCCATCTACTCTGGCCATTCTGCCAGTATATCCACCCTTTCCACCACCTTCCATGCCTGTCTAGCCCCAATTCCTGACACTGGGGCTCAGGACTGCCCCTCCTTCTAGGCATCAATTAGAAAAGCCTGTGTTAGCTTCTGGGGTACAAGGACTTGGTCCCATGATCACCATCTAAGACCCAGTAGTGTATCCAATTTGGGCCAGAAGCCACTCCCAGGGCAGGGAGCTTTCCATTGCTGTTATCTCATATAGGGGGCTAAATGCAAACAACCAGCCAGCTGGGTTTCTCATCTTTCTTTAACTGGAAGGATCACAACCCTCCTTTATAGGGAGGATCCTCTACACCTGAAGCCCACTTGACAGGATCCACAGCTGAACCAAATTGGGACCACAATGAGGGAGGAATGCCCTTATTAGAGCACTACTAATTAGTATATCTTGGCAGGGCTTTGAAAAGGGGAACCAAAGCAAAAGAATTTGAATAAAATTAAAGAAATCCAGCAAAACAAATGAAGTCCTCTCTGAATTTTTGGAAAGGATTTATTAAGCCTATAGACGTCATCCTAATGCAGATCCCAAGGCCCCTGAAAATATTAGAATGATAAATTTGACCTTTTTTGGAGGGGATGGAGGGGGCAAAGTGCTTCAGATATCAGGAGAAAGTTGCAAAAACTAGGTGGTGCGTTTGGAATGAACCCTTCTCAATTGGTAGATGCTGCTTTTAAAGTGTTCAACAGGGAACAACAGAGAAAAGAAGATGCAAAATGAAACGCCACGTTTTTGACACCAGTGTTGGATTCCCAGAAGGCGTAACCGAAGAGATAAGCCATCACTATGGGGGAGAAACAATGCACTTACTGTAAGGAGGAACCACTGCCCAAGGCAAAAACAAAAGAAAAACAAAAGATGAGAGTCTCTAACAGGGTAGAAAGGGAGGAACACTGATGAATGAAGAGGCCCAGGGGCTCCCTTGGACTTGAGGCACTTAATTCCCCACAGGAGCTCCGGGTAAAATTGACAGTGGGGAATGAGCCGATTAACTTTCTGACAGATTTCACCCTGAAGTCTCACCAGAACAGCTTGACCTCAGAGTCCCACCAGGACACACTTAAGCCTACAGATGGGGCTCCTGAGAACCCCGGAAAAAGAGACAGAGCTCTCTCCAACCCATCACAGGTCTACGAAAAGGTAAGACCAGGAGCGTGTGCTAATGGCACCCCAGGGAAGGCCAAAAGCACATGACCAATATGAATCCTATTAAAAAGGGACGCTGGGACACCTAATCTATCCTCTGAGGCAAGAGGATGGACCAGTCACAATACCAGTCAGTGTATTCAGAAAAGGACAAAGAGAGGGCCAAAGAGTGGGATTTCACTTGGGTCGCGCCTGGCTGGAAATGGAGTGCCCAGTTTTTTTGTTTCCTGAGGCACTCTTATGCTGCAGCCCATTCATAATAGTGCCCATTATAGGAGAGATATCACCTTACAAAGGGTTCAAATATATATATAATGGGGCCTAACAAAAGACCATCCAGCAAGTCACTCAGAATTGCATGATTTGTGCTAAAAATAATCCAAATACTGCTGTCAGACCTCCCCAGACGGGGACTCAACATAGAGGAATCTGCCCCACCGAGGACTGGAAAATGGACTTTACTCAAATGCCTTGAGCTGCAGGAAGTTTCAGATAACATGCTGGTGTGTGTGGACACGTTTTCAGGATGGGTGGAAGCATACCACCTGGACAGAAAGGCTCTAAAGTGGTTAAAGCCCTCCTTAGGGAAATTATTCCCTGATTTGGATTACAGCATTGCTTTCATCCTAGAGACCACAGTCATCAGGAAAAACCAAGAAAATGAATCATACATTAAAAAGGAACATCATTAAAATATGTCAGAAGACTAATTTAACTTGGGATAAGGCCTTGCCAGTTACCCTGCTATGGATCAGTGGCTCCCAGAAACAGTCTTAAATTAAGCCCCTTTGAAATACTGTATTCGAGGTGCCTGCCTGGGCAGGAGAATCTATAAATGCTTTAAAATACCTAGCAGCTGCCAACTACGTTAAAACTTTGGGCATTATACTAACCTCTGTTCATGACTTGACCTCCAACAGGCCTGCCTGTCCAACTGAAGTAGATGGTAATTTCATTATAGCTGGAGAAGCTTCAACCAATTTGTTTAATTTTGTCCAAATAAATAGCACAGGAATTTAGTATATGTACTGGGAACCAGAACCAAAACCCCAAGTTCAATTACAAATTAGACAACAAAGTGCTAAGGAGTTTCATCAGGTTCAAATAATTGTAGATAAACAAGGCCTGACTAAAGATTCTAAGGAATAGTCATTGCCTCTGTTCAGCAGTAAGTAGCCAGAGCGACCTTCATCCCTTTTGCCACAAGATTGTGGAACGGACATTGACAGTAGGGAATTGTAATAGAGAATAACCTTTGTATTCGATTAGTAATACAAGTTAATCACTAAAGGGATGTTGCCTATAAGCTTAAATTATACATAATGGTCCATCTCTGGGAACCCTGCCTCCCAGGTAATGAGCTTAAGCTGAAATACCTTTGTTTAGCTCATAGGAAACATCCTGACCAGGCCCACATGTGAATGACTACAAGAAGGAAGAAATTAACATATACCCTCTGGAGCCTGACGGGAACCAGGAAGTGTTTGGCTTTAATCCCTTCCCTTTTAGCATAAAAGAAGCCTGAAATAACTCAGGCAAGATGGTTCTTTGGGACATGAGTCCACGTCTTCTTAGTCTGCTGGCTTTGTGAATAAAGTCACTATTCCTTGCCCCAGCAACTCCTCTCTCCATTTATTGGCCTGTCCTGCAGCAAGCAGCAGGAGCTTGGACTCAGTAACAGTGATAGCTATAACCACCCCTTCATCTTTCAAGTCTTTGATAGCACACTGGTCTCCGCCATTCTCCATTGAGGATGTGATAATACTTTTGGGTTAACATCGTGGTAGGGAGGACTTTCAGAGGCCTTCACTTGGCTCTTCCTATTCTAACGACCCTTACTCAGTGGGTCATAGCACCAGTGTAGAGATTCTGCCCTTTGTCAAATATGTTTATTCCAATTATACATTCAGGTACCCAAAATCACCACAGTTGGTTTCACAGCCTTATTGCATCCACTGTAATTCAAACTGGCCCAAGGCTCCTTTTTCACCTGACCACTGTTAGCTCTGACTTTGGTGGACCCAAGTAATTCGTGTCATTTTACAGCAAATGTCTAGTAATCCCTGAAAGGGCTGGGTGTCTTCTTTATCCTGCTACCCCGTCTTTCAGGTAAGTGCCAACAGATCTCTTTGGAAAGGACTGAGGGATTGTTTATAGCATATATATGTGTCATTCACAGCTGCAGAATCCTTCACCATAGGGACCTGGTCTTCCCTTCAATCAAGAGACATTGAATATAAAACAGACAACCAACAAGGACCTACTGCGTTTTAGCACAGGGAACTATACACAATATTTCATAGTAACTTATAAGGGAAGATAATCTGAAGACTATATATGTATAACTGAATCGCTGTGCTGTACACCTGAAACTAACATGACTATCCTTCAATTTAAAAAAAAAAAGGCTTTGAATCTGGGCATGAGTTTAGGTCTGGAAAATGGGTGACAGACATAGCTCTCCATTATGGTGATGTCATTGAGCAGGACCCTATGGGGCCTTCCTGGGACAGACCTCCCCATGTCCTCCACTTGCCTCTTGTTTGTAGAAAAACTTTAGCTTCCTAGGCCTTCCCCAAGTTCCAAAGATAAATTTAATTGGAGAAGTGAGAAAATGCAGAAACAAAGGAAAACAGTCAAGTAAGACAAATAACAATAGTTTAGCCATTAAACAAAGTCAGGGACTCTTAGCTCCTCCTCGAGGGCTGTAGATAAAAATCTGAGTCAAATCTTTTGAGCTGTTTAGCAGATAGATACTGAAACCCCCACCAGGTGGAAGAGTTAACTGCATGCTGCCCACAAGCACATAGACCCCAGACGGGTTGGAGCCAGAAGGTTGATGATGTTGACTCCCGATTACCTCACCACCAACCAATCACAAGAATGTCCACGAGCTGACCACACACCCCACAACCCCTCTCCCTCACTGTGTCTTTAGAAAACCTTTCCCTGAAAGCCACTGGCAAGTTTGGGCCTTCAGAGCATTAGCTGCCTGGACTCCTTGCTTGGTGCCCTGCACTAAATACTGCACTTTCCTTCACCCCGACCCAGTGTTGGGAGATTGGCTTAACTGCAGGCAGGCGAGTGGACCCAAGTTTGGTTCAGTAACAGCGACTCAAGTCAGGTTTTGGGCCACCAGATCTTAAGATTTCCTGTTACATATATCAAGCAACATTTTAGTAGGCTGCCTACCTATTTCATTCTTAGGGAAAACGTAATCAATTACTGATAGCAAAGAATCCCTTAATACTTCTTCTCTGCTGCCGGCAGCTGTCAGTGGTCGTCTTTGGTAGTTAAACCACTGACACTTGGCCTCTGCTGCATGAAATCCCATCATCCCCACTGAAATCAGGAAGCATATTGACGGGCGTCTCTCACCAGGGTTTTTCAAATTTGCAGATACTCCCCCCTTCACTCAGTGCCTTAAGAAGGGAGTGTCTTTGGGGCTGAGCACGTAGCTGGAAAGAGAGTGAGAAGTTCATACATGATAAATCCACTCCTGCGTTCATACCTTCCCAAGCCTGCATCTACGTCACATCAGGCATATCCTGGCACCTCTGTGTAATTAAAGAGGCCAACACTGAGTCCACGTTTCTGCCAACCAACCAAGTAAACTTTTAGAGCCACTTTCAACGCACAGGAGTGCCTGTGGTCAATTTATGGCTTCTGAGCTCCAGATTCCCTCTTCGGTGCCTGCTCTGCAAAAACAGATGAGACCCTTCAAGCCTTTCTTCTTCTGGTGTGCACGGTGTTAGGCTGTCAGCAGAGGGCGCGGGAGGACGCTGCAGGAGGAATGGGGCTTCTCTTTCTAGCTCAGATGTGCTATTTTCTTTATTGATAGCTCCTGCTTCACGGTCCCTCAGTGGTCGGAGTGTGTGGGGACACCCAGTGGTGCTCTGTGCCAGCCGTGTGCCCAGAGCACACAACCTCTTAGTGACTTCACAGCCCAGCCTGAGGACCACTTCACTGTGGTCCTCCCAACATGGACATGGCATGTTCACTTCTAATGCCAGCAGCAGCCCTGACACGCTCCGAGCGCCTGGCTTCTGGCCTTGGTTTGCCTGTGCCCCGCGGGGTGGTTCCCCGTTGTTACCAACAAGGGTTCTTGGCCTTCCTTAATAGAAATGGATGAGAGGCCAGACAAAAAATTCGGGCAAGGCTTTATTGGGGCCCCTGCTGCAGCAGGCGGGAGTGAAAGCAAGTAACACGTCCCCTTGCTCACCCCCCAAGCTTGCGGGGAGCTGGTTCCTTACCTGGGGTGAAGGTAGGGGTGGGTCCACGGGTGGCTTAGGTGTCTGCCCACCTCTCTGGCCGTGTTGAGTGCAGGGGGCGTGCTCAGTATGCTGCTTTTTGCTCCTGACACCCTGCTTTTGCTTCTGATTCTTTAGAAGTGGAAGTTGGGTTTTTTGGTCCTTTTGTATCTTGTCCATAATTTGCCCCAACTGCCCACGCACACAGTTATTTTTCGTCCCTTATAGTTTCTTTGTATTTTGTCGATCAAGGAGACATTTGCCTAGGTGCAAGCACTGCAGCAAAGGGTCCCAGGTCCCAGCCTGTCTCAGCATGACTCTTCCCTTCCCAACATGGCCCAACCGGGCCACACGTGGCTATGGTAACACTCGGGGTCCTGGCTTCCTACGAGCTTTCACTTGGCAGCCTGGGATCGCCTGCACCCTGGCCACTTCCTTCCTGCTGCCTGTGCAGGTGGGCCAGCTCTGGCCTGGGCAGTCCAGCAACCCCTCTGCTGGCCAGCGCGCTCTGAACCTGAGCCTTGAGGAGGGAGGGACCTCCTTCCGAGTTTGTCCTTCCTTGGGTCCTCTCCCTCAGCCCTAGGCACCCTTTGGCATTTTTATACTTACTGCCCTATTGTAGTTTACTAACTCTTTACATTAAACTTCTCATGTTCAAATTACGTGGTTTATCTCCAGACTGACCTGAGATTCAACATTAAGAATCTGTGTTAAGTGCACCCACATTAATAGAGTGACACTTCGGCAGCCCTTGTAGAGTCATCGTTACAGCTGTAGCGGTCACAGTGGAGTCACAGTGGGAAGGCCTTTAGCAAATATTCAAATCTTGCTCAACATCAGAGAATTCATACCAGAGAAAAACCTTGTGAATGTGTGAGAAGGCCTTTAACCAAGTCAGTAACGTATTCAACACCATTGAATTCATACTGAAGACTCTTTAAGTGGAGTCAATGTGGAGAGGGATTTAGCTGAAGCCCCACATTTATCCAACCAGAAAGAAACCTTATGAATGTGATAAATATGAAAAGGCATTTAGGAACTGCTCTTCTCCAACTAACTCAAGGGAGTACCGGAGAAAAGCTTTGTGACTGTAGTCAGTGTGGGAAGAATTTTAGCCAAGCTCAACCTTCATTCAATTCCCAGAGAGTTTATATTATAAAGAAATTGGGGGACTTCTTTGGTGGTCCAGTGGCTAAGACTCTGCGCTCCCAATGCAGGGGGCCCGGGTTCGATCCCTGGTTAGGAAACTAGATCCCACATGCCGCAACTAACACCCGGTGCAGCCAAATGAACGAATATTAAAAAAAAAAAAAAAGAAAAAAAGAAAGAAATTGGGGTCAGGTTGAAGATATACTGCCAAGAAGCAGGAAGAGATAATCAGAAATGTATTTCGTAGATTTCATTAAACGTGATAACCTCTGAAATGCCAAGCAATCCCACGTGACTTATGAGACTCAGCCAACTACCTCTCTGCTAAGCCAGTGACTTTATCAAGATTACTGTTGGGAGAATTGCAGGCTCAGGGAAAACTAGAGGGAAGAATGTAATAAAAAACTTCATGTCATTGAAAGTACGCATAACCCACTTTCACTGGATGGATAGAAACTTTTTAAAAAAGTTTAAAATATTATAAGACTGTAAAAGAGTGTGTGCGCGTGCATAGTCTGCAAAACCAATCTGAATGGATGTAAATTCTAGTAAAAGAGGACCTGAAGTAGAGGTCGACAACGGGCAATATACAGTTGATTCTGGCTGGCAGAATCACAATATTTTAGAATTCAAATGCTTTTTTTAAAAAAAAAATTTATTTAGGCTGAGCGGGATCTTTGTTGCAGCACGCGGGATCCTTTGTTGCGGCACATGGGATCTTTAGTTCTGGCACGTGGGCTTCTAAGTTGCGGCATGTGTGTGGGATCTAGTTCTCTGACCAGGGATTGAACCTGGGCCCCGAGCAATGGGAGGGCAGTGTCTTACCCACTGGACCACCGGCGGGGGGGGTCCCTAGAATTCAAATCCTTTTAGGTGAGCAATTTCTAGCTCATTGAAGTTGCAATCACACCAGAAATATTTTATATCCTGTGACTTTCTGTTGCCACATACACACACCAGCCTGGCCCATGAAGGTATGCTTCTAACAAACTGACGAAGAAAATGAGGCTGATGAAAGCGCTCTTGGGAAACCAATGCCTTGCATAATGATGGGGTACTTTTTTTTTTAATTGTTTTTCCTGATGTAACCTAAGGTGTTTTTTTCTCTTTTTTTTTTTTTGGCTGCGTTGGGTCTTTGTTGCTGTGCGCAGGCTTTCTCTAGTTGCAGCGAGCAGGGGCTACTCTACATTGCGGAGCACAGGCTCTAGGAGCGTGGGCTCAGTAGTTGTGGCACGCGGGCTCTAGAGCGCAGGCTCAGCAGTTGTGGCGCACGGGCTTAGCTGCTCCGCGGCATGTGGGATCTTCCTGGACCAGGGCTCGAACCTGTGTCCCCTGCATTGGCAGGCGGATTCTTAACCACTGCACCACCAGGGAAGTCCTGTAACGGGGTATTCTTTTAGGACTTCGGACAAAAGAGAGCATTTGGCTTACCATAAGGTTATCTTTGTGCCAAAACCAAAACAAAAGACTCGTATGTACTGTGTGCTATGTGTTAAGCACCATACCAGGAAAAGCACTGTATCAGGAACTTTATATACATGATCTTATTTAATCTTTACATCAAAGACCACGTGCTGTTTCTACTCTCCCTTTAGAAATGGGTTCAGGGAAGTAATTTGCCAAGATGATGAAGCCGGGAGCAGCCCTGTTGTGGCGCTGAGCCGGTGCCGTCAGGAGAAGAGGAGACAGTGGCCTGGGTGCTGTTGGTACGGTGGATCGCGGGCGAGGCGGGGACCAGCTCCTGGGGGCAGAGGGGCTGGCAGGTGGGCCTCTCCTCACTGCTCACACTCTGGCGCTGCTGAGTTCAGGCTCAGTCCTGGCTGCACAGCTGCTGAGGTGGTGTCGCGTTCTTTATTTCTCCGTTCACCTTTAAAATAAAACCTCATCCACTAAAGTTCCTGAGGTTTATGCTGGTCCTTGAAACCTGAGAGGGCCTAATACAAAGCTTTAAAAGCTTCAAATTTTTTTTTATTGTGAAAAGTACAATAAGCCATTTACAAGTCCCAAAGCACCAGAATTAAGGAGAACACATAATTTTTATACACACATATTTTTCATACAAAAGGTTGATCTTTATAGGAATTTAAAATAAATAATCTGAAAATCAGTGTCACTGATTGCAAAATAGGTATCTCGCTCTTTGACTCTCTCGAGGTGACCAGCCTCCTAAGTAGCCAAAAGATGAGGCGTTTGACATCTGTTTCGAGCCTGGGTGGCGAGTCTCTGGCGGAGATTTCTCACTCTCTCCATAAGATCCCATTCCATGGTGTCCCAACGTGTTTTTCTTTGGTTTAATGAAACTTGAAAACAAAATTTAAAATTGACAACAGTTAATTTTAGCAATGGTATAGTGTTTAAAGGTAAATACGTTGCAAAAAATCAATAATGAAATGAATATTCTAAAAACAAAACTTCTTAAACAAAAAGCCTAACATATTACCTGCCCGTGTGGTTCCATTTACAAGTCAAATATTTATTCGTTGAATTGAATGAATGCTATTAGAGAACTTATCTGCTTTTGGTTAGCTTTTTTTTGATTTGGGAATACAGATGACCTTTTAAATTAGGAAGAAAGCTTGTTTAAGAGAGAATTTGAGTTCTTTGCAATAGTAAGTTTCTTCACCATGGTGCTTATTGTAATGAGAAAATTCCAAGGTGCCAAAATTAATATTGTGAAATGTACACCATGACCACTTCTCCTAATGCTTAAATAAATAAAGTGCTTTTTATAGTGGCCAAGGCAGGGAGAGTCCAGAATCAAGATTAGAGCATTACAATGTGTCCAAGTGTAACAGTCATTTCACATTGATTTAGAGGGGCTAGTAAATACTGGAATTCAAAAAGGAAGCATCTTAAAAATATACTTCTCTGAAACTTAGTTACATATTCAAATAGCTTCAATTTCTGAAAACTGTTTTTCCCCCAAGGAATAAAACATTTATGCTTTTCTTATTTTGCTGCCAAATGAGAAACCTGCCAAATGTCCTCAACTGGATTTTGAAATTTAGAACTATCTAGTTAAAAAGTTCTGAGGTGTCAGAATAGAGAACAGTTGAGAATCTCCTGTCCTTTCATTTGACTTACACATGACTTTTGGTTTAATTCACATCCTGACACAGAATTTAGAGATGCACGTAAGAGTATGAGTTAGCAAGGATATTTTACACAACACTGGAACTCATGACTTGTTACCAGGTATCTTTCTTATAAAGCTGGTCTTTTGGGGACATTATATACAGATCTGTTCTTCTAAAAGAACTCAAAACACACTGTTAAATTCTGCTTCACTTATATGACAGTTTTACTGAAAAAGTTGGTTGGAATAAAGTCTAACAGAGTTTCCAGTCCCCTCCCCTCCTTTTAAACACAAATCAAGTACTTTACTGGGGAAACTGTTAGCTCCTTTATGGGCTTAATGCTATGACTACATTTCTGTAAGATGTTTCCATCCCAGCCCTTCCAGAAATAAACAAAAACCTCCAGTTAATCAAGTCAAGGGATCAAAAGGCAACTAATCAACATGGAGCCACTTGCCCTCAGCAGTTCTGAGCGAGCTGGCCCTGCAGTACATCTCAGGGCCCAGAGCAGACACATGTTTCCAATGGTTGCTGGAGGGAACTCAGCCCAGAATAAGAGCTGAGAAAATTCAAATATGTAATAGCTTTGAAAACAAATCCTGAGATTTTCTTTTCACGAGGATGTAAAAAATAGTCATGAATATCATTAATTTAGTTAGTGGCGGACTTCTACTGGAGCCTCCAACTCTGTTTTGGGCAGCAGTGCTGGTGCTAGAGAAATAGTCGCACTAATGATATTTGGCAAGCTTTCTCTACTTGGGGTTCGAACTGACCCAGTTTTTCTCCCCAGCTGGAAACTTGAGAGTCTTGCTGACTCTACTTTAGGATTTCCATGATCAATGCCCTGGGAAAATGGTCTCAACACGCTACAAATATAACTTAAGCCACAATCTTGCTTAAATATTGCTAAATCGAACATGACAGGAGACATCTTTCTTGTTTGTTGACTTACTCTGTGTCAAGGTCTCCATTTCAGAAATGTCTTTTAACTGTGAGGTTCTAGGCAAACAGCTTGAGGCGACCCATTCATCTTGGCACCTGGGCATTATGTTATAAAAGTGAAAAAACAGAGAGAATGTTTGGGAGTGGATAGAAAGCCATGATTAATTCCAGACGGTCCCTAGTGAATTAAAAGTGCCAAGGATAAAAAGCCCCTTAGTTTTTCTCTTCTGAGAAGAATGCTGTCACCATTCAATAGGCAAGGGAAGTACAGTTAGTGAGAATTAAGAGCTGAGCTGAAGTTTTGGTAAAGTACTTTAAAAACACCTTTAGCGAAAACAAAAAGCCAACAAACTACTGAAAAATACAGGTGTTAGTATAGAGATCCCAAACATTTGTTGGGAGAGACTATTAAATGTGATTAGCAAACCTTCCCTGAGAACACCTGTGAGCTGATCACTACCAGCTTTAACCGGGCAAGGCATGACCACAATATACAGCAGACCAGAAGCAGCGACAGGCAAGTTTTGTTTTGTTTTTTTTAATATTTTTATGTTTATTATTTATTTTGGCTGGGCTGGGTCTTAGCTGCGGCACGTGGCATCTTTAGTTGCAGCACGTGGGATCTTTAGTTGCGGCATGCAGAGTCTTAGTTGCAGCATGCGGGATCTAGTTCCTGACCTGGGATGAAACCCTGCATTGGGAGCATGGAGTCTCACCCACCGGACTACCAGGGACGTCCCAAGCGCTAGGCAAGTTTTACCTGGACTTATCAGAGTAGGAAGCATGGCAGTGTTCCACACCTAACCGGTGCCACCTCCTATTTTTTTTAACATCACTCCCCACTTCAAAATTTATACTCACCCTTCAGCTGTGTTTTTACTGTTTCCTAACTCCTACAGCTTTACATCCAATAAGACATCAGAGTCCTTTTGATTTTTTCATCCTAATGTCACTTAGGATGTCCCTTCCTTTCTACTCCCATCACCAGGATCCAAGCCTCCATGAGTCAGGCCCAGACTGCTCGGGTCACACTGACTCATGAAGATAATGCCTGCCTTTCACCTGGGCTCAAGAGCTTCAGCTACTGGTGTGTGCGTGTGCGTGTGTGTTTTGTGTTTTTTAAAATTAATTTTTTAACATCTTTACTGGAGTATAATTGCTTTACAATGCTGTTAGTTTCTGCTTTATAACAAAGTGAATCAGTTATACATATACATATGTTCCCATATCTCTTCCCTCTTGCGTCTCCCTCCCTCCCACCTTCCCTATCCCACCCCTCTAGGTGGTCACAAAGCACCGAGCTCGTCTCCCTGTGCTATGCGGCTGCTTCCCACTAGCTATCTATTTTACATTTGGTAGTGTATATGTGTCCATGCCACTCTCTCACTTCGCCCCAGCTTACCCTTCCCTCTCCCTGTGTCCTCAAGTCCATTCTCTACGTCTGCATCTTTATTCCTATCCTGCCCCTAGGTTTTTCAGAACCATCTTTTTTTTTTTTAGATTCCATACATATGTGTTCAGCTAATGGTTTTAACTCATCGTTTTAGCTCAATGAGTCATTAAGATAATGTGACTAATTACCAAATGATTAATTTTGAACTGGTGTCAGGGAATGGAATATAAGAGGCATCTTAAAATATCTGAGGGGCTATCATGGTAGTAAGCGTAATCCGCATTGCTCCAGAGAATAGTTTTGTTTTTTTTAATTGTAGTTGATTTACAATGTTGTGTTAGTTTCAGGTGTATGGAAAAGTGATTCACTTGTGTATTCTTTTTCAGATTCTTTTGTATTCTAGCTTATTACAAGATACTGAATATAGTTCTCTGTGCTATACAGTAAGTCCCTGTTGTTTATCTATTTTATATATAGTAGCGTGTATCTGTTAATCCCATACTCCTAATTTATCCCTCTCCCCCTTTTCCCCTTTGGTAACCACAAGTTTGTTTTCTATGTCTGTGAGTCTGTTTGTTTCATAAATAAGTTCATTTGTATCATTTTTAAAGATTCCACATATAAGTGATAGCATATGATTCATCTTTCTCTGTCTGGCTTACTTCACTTAGTATTATAATCTCTAGGTCCATCCATGTTGCAAATGGCATTATTTCATTCTTTTTTAAGGCTGAGTAGTATTCCATTGTATATATGTATTGCATCTTCTTTATCCATTCATCTGTTGATGGACATTTAGGTTGCTTCCATGTCTTGGCTATTGTGAATAGTGCTGTAATGAACATTAGGGTGCATGTATTTTTTCAAATTAGAGTTTTTGTCTTTTCTGGATATATGCCCAGGAATGGAATTGCTGGGCCATATGGTAATTGTTTTTAGTTTTTTAAGGAACCTCCATACTGTTTTCCATAGTGGCTGCACCAATCTACATTCCCACCAACAGTATAGGAAGGTTCCCTTTTCTCTACACCTCCAGCATTTATTTGTAGACTTTTCTGATGGCCATTCTGACCAGAGAACAGTTTTTAATGAGACGGTTTACAAAAAGAAAAGCAGGTTCAGCTTTACATAAGGAAGGAACAACTTTTAAATAAAATACTGGCAGAAAATGGAATGGGGTAACGAGCTCACCAACTCTATTAGTGTTCTGGCATAGGCTGGATAACCACTATTGCAATGTTGCAGAGATGATTCACATATCAGATCCTTCCAAATCTGACATCTCACCGTTCCTTGTCTCTCATCTGTCCTCCTATATCCCTCCTGCCCACGGCTATTGGGGAGGATGAATTAAATGCCGTCTTGTGAATATCACACAGCCAGTGGCTCCCCCCCCTTTGCTTATAGCAAGTTTCAAACACTGCTGAGCAGATCCACCTGTGAAACTTTAAAACAAAAATCTAGCTTTCCGTTTTTTAAAAAAAAATTATTTAATTTTGGCTGCATTGGGTCTTTGTTGCTGCACGTGTGCTTTCTCTAGCTGTGGCGAGCGGGGGCTACTCTTGGTTGCAGTGTATGGGCTTCTTATTGCAGTGGCTTCTCTTGTTGTGGAGCACGGGCTCTAGGCACGTGGGCTTCAGTAGTTGTGGCGCACGGGCTTAGTTGCTCTGTGGCATGTGGGATCTTCCCGGACCAGGGATCAAACCCATGTCCCCTGCATGGGCAGGCGGATTCTTAACCACTGTGCCGCCAGGGAAGCCCTTTCCATTTTTTTCTAAATCTACAGAATTAAATGTGAGGTCCTGACTATGCATTTTTTTAAAAATTTGTAATGTATCAAAAAATTGCCAGTCACTGGCTAACTGTAACAAATTTGAACATATAAATAGTACAGTAAAAAGTGAAAGTTCTTTTTTCTATACTTTTTTGCACTACAACTTGTTTTCCTTCATTTAATGTATTTATTTTAAAGCCCCAAAAGTGATTCTTATTATTTAAAATTAGTATTTTACTGAAGTGGTATTACCTGTACCTCACAAAATTCGAAAGGAACAGAAAGGTACAAACTAAATTTCCTTCCTTTCCCTAACCACGTTCCTTGCCCAGGAGGCAAGCCCTGTACTCTGTCTTCCGCAGGCCATTCTGCTCTGCAGCCAGGCTGGTCAACAGGATGAAGCCCACTGCTCAGCCTGAAGGTCCCCATCACCTACATGCTTCAGTGATATCTTTAACCACCCTTGTACAGAAGCTCTCTGCTCCAGCTGGCCTAACCTGAATCACCACGACAGGCAAGTCTCTGCCACTGATTCATTACTTTTAACAAGTTCTGTCTCATGCAAGGAGTTGATGGAGGCGTTTGGTTGGGGAATCCACAAAAATGATTATGGGAAAGTGCTGTGTGTGTGTGTATGTGTATGTGCATGTTTCTGGGAGAGATCCTCAGAGGGACCCACAGACTGTCAGTGGTTAGAAAATGGTGTAATATAACGTTAGGACTGTAACAAAATTAAAAATCGCCTAGTCTATAATCTTCTCATTTTACAAATGAGGAAACTGAAGACCAGTAAACATTTCTTAATAGGCACAAATGAAACACAAGTGGGTAAATAAACTAACCAGAGATACACAGCTTATTGACTCTGGCTAAGATTCTTTAAACTCTGTCTTCGTTTACCGTGAGGCTGGGACCAGAACCCCGTGTTCCCGACATCCAGCCTGGGCTCCTGCACCACACCATGAAATCCTCCCTCCCCAAAATGTCCTCCAATTGCTCTAAGCTCTTCCCTTTCTTCAAGGCCCAGTCGCTTTAAAACCTGGTCCAGTGGCCCTACCTGGCAACCAGCATTTACGAATGTCATTAAAAAAATAAGTTTCACTGAGGTAATTCACATACCACAGAATTCACCCCTTTCAAGGGTACAGTTCAGTGTTTTTAGTATACTTAAGAGTTGTATAATCATCACCACTAATTCTAGAACATTTTCATCATCCCCCAAATAAACGTCTTACCCACTAGTGGCCCACTCCCCTACCCCTCCCACCCACAAACCACTAACCCCCTTCTGCCTCTACAGGTTTGCCTATTCTGGGCATTTCATAAATAGAATCATATTAACATGTGGCCTTTTGGTCTAGCTGCTTTAACTCAGCATAAGGTTTTCAAGGTTCATTCATTTTGTAGCATGAATCAGTAGTTAATTCCTTTTTATCACTAAATAAGATTCCATTGTATGGATATACCATGTGTTGTTTATCCACTCCTCATTTGATGGATATTTGCGTTGTTTCTACTTTTTGGCTATTATGAATAATGATGCTGTGAGCATTCAATGTACAAGTTTTTGTAGGGATATGTTTTCAGTTCTCTTGGGTATACACCTAGGAGTGGAACTGCTGGGTCATACAGCCTCTCTACATTTAACCTTTTGAGGAACTGCCAGACTGTTTCCTAAAGTGGCTGTACCACGTTACATTCCCACCAGCACTGTTCCAATTCCTCTGATCCTTGCCCCCACTTGTTAATGGATTACATCCATGCTACTGATCATGAAGTTGTATCTCACTGTATATATATTTTTAATTTGAATGTTTTCTCATGTGGTTTTGATTTGTATTTCCCTAATGACTAATTTAAGCTGAACATCTTTTCATACGTGTATTGGTCATTGTATGTCTTCTCTGGAGAACTGTCTGTTCAAATCCTTTGCCCATTAAAAATCTGGACTAATATTTTATAAGATATCACTCGCTATTCAGTTTAAGTTTATGGGCCTAGGATTTTAGAAGCAGTCAGGGTCATTCACATTGTCCAGAAGGTTCTATGTTTTGGGAAACAATAAGAATTCCTCCCCATTGCTAATAAAGATTGACACTAGGCACAAATGTAAATAAACGATCTGTCGTTGGCACACTCACCTGCTTCCTACTTCCTGGTGCCTCACTTATAGGCTCTGAGTGACAAACCAGTGCTGAGCAACTTGCAATCAACATGCCGTTTTCCTAATTATAGCTGATTATCCTCCAGTTGTAGGATTAAGTGGCACGGATTTAATCTATATACCCTGATTAAGGCGATGATCAAATCCTTACACATTTGCCTTTTGAAAAATGAATGATTATTAACCAAACTATCTCTCATTGGTGAAATTTAGGAACGTCGAAAAAGCGTAGGCGGCCTGGGAGGAAGGCATCCTGGAGGCAGAAGGGCCACATGTAGGAAGACTACGGACGCAGGGAGCTTTTTGCAGTCTCTTTCCTTTTCAATTTCTAAATTCGTAGGTTCTCCAAGTCTCAAATTTCTGTTCTCTCTAATGTTGGGGTAAGTGTGACAGGGTTAGGGAGAAGTGGCAGCTCCAGTGGTTTGTGTCTTTTAATTTGTGACATTCTGCTCCCCGCTTCCCCCAAGGGCTCCGGGCGCTATTTGGGACCTAAACCCAAAAGCGTGAGAGGTAATGAGGGGTTTCAAAAGCAGCCTAATTAAATGATGATAGCATCTAACCTCTATTTTTGCTTTTCAATTTGTGCACTACAAAAGTAATGACAAAGAGCAGCATTAGTCATAAAAGCCCCAAAGCGGACACAACCCAAACGTCTATCAATTGATGAATGGATAAATAAAATGTGGAATACTCATACAATGGAATATTATTCTGCATTAAAAAGGAGTGAAGTACTGATATATGCTACAACATGGCTGAACCTCAAAACATTATGCTAGTGAAAGAAGTCAAACACAAAGGACCATGTAGCATATGATTCCATGTATATGAAATTTCCTGAATAGGCAAATCTACAGAAACGGGTAGATTAGTGGTTGCCAAGGGCTGGGGGGAGTAGCAGGAAGTGAGGAGTGACTGCAAATGGCCATGGGGTTTATTTGGGGCTGTGAAAATGTTCTAAAATCGATCGTGGTGATGGCTGCACAACTCTTAATATATGGTAATATAATACTGTTGAATTGTATATTTTTAATAGGTGAATGGTATGGCATGTGAATTACATGTCAGTAAGGCTGTTATTTTAAAAAGTAATACATAAACATTTTATAAAAGACTGAAACAATACAAGATATAGTAAAACAGAAGTTCCCTGTAAAGGTACTCTATTTTAGAATTTTAAATTATTATTATTATTTTGGCTGTGCCATGGGGCTTGTGGGATCTTAGCTCCTCAACCAGGGATTGAACCCGGACCACAGCAGCGAAAGCGCTGAGTCCTAACCACTGGATTGCCAGGGAATTTCCAAGAATTTTAAATTAAAAGTTTGATTTTTCATTGAATGCCACTGGTAAGCCTTGCACCAAAACCTAATGTTTGATTAGATCCTATAATGTTTCCTTGTGTTACTTTAATAAACTGTTGTTCTGAGGACCAGCTATTGGCAAAGCACACATTTTTACTAAAATTAACTAGAAATAGCACTTTGGGAACAAATCATAGTCTAGTACATTAAGGGGATGCCAAGGACCGTGGAATAAAACAATTCTACAGGATGGCTGAGAAATTTTTCTTAATTGGAGCTTTTTTTTTTTTTGCAGTAAGTGGGCTTCTCACTGTTGTGGCCTCTCCTGCCGCGGAGCACAGGCTTTGGACGCACAGGCCCAGCGGCCATGGCTCGCAGGCCCAGCCGCTCCGTGGCACATGGGATCCTCCTGGACCGGGGCACGAACCCGCGTCCCCTGCATCTGCAGGCGGACTCTCAACCACTGCGCCACCAGGTAAGCCCACTTTTTTTTTTTTTAAACAGTCCCACCTCCTCATCCCACCCTTTTAACTGAGCAATAATTTGACTAAAAGTGCCAAAATACATCTCAGGGATTTATCCATGATAAGAGACCACAGTAAATGAATGAAGGTGTTAACACCATGAAGGGAGAGAGAAGCATTCACGACGCTCACCTTTATGATACGGATGTTGAGCATGTATCTCATTCTCTAGGAACCACCTTCTAGAGGCATCTGAAGGAGCAGCAGCTTTCTTTTCTGATTTCAAATGAAAGTCTTGTTCTTCAGCTTCCTCCCACTAAATACAAATAAATGAAAAAAAAAAATCACATAAATTTGTGCTACTACAAGTTCCTGTAGTGAAGTAGCCCCTTTTGTCTCCTCTACTTTATATTTCCAAGGCACGTAGGATTTATTTGGTATTAGGGAATTTGGGTGCCTGTCTTGGCTCAAGGCTGTTGAAGAACCTTGAAAGCAAAGGCACTTCTGATGTCCCTACTATTCAATTCCTCAGAGTGCCATACAGGTCCCAACTGAAATAATTCATTTCAATACATTTCAGATCTCAAACCTTATGGGATTGAGTTTTTAAAATTAATGGATGGAAAGGTATCCATGAGAATGAAAGACATGCTCCAGGAAATAGTGCAGAAAGGTTGAAGGGGGCAGTTTTTCTGATGACCTTGGAGCCAGGATACCAACCGCGGACTGCCCACCTCCAGAGTTTTCATGTGAAAAAGAAAAATACTTCTATCTTGCTTATAGTTACTGTTATTTTGGTTTTTGTTACTAATAGCTACATATAATTCCTAACTGTTCAAAGTCTTTTACGTTGCTAGTATAAAAAATTAGGTAAATTAAAGTAGTAATATTATACAATCAGCTAGAACAAATCCACGAGGTTGGGAAGTTGAGACACTAATGTAACTGAGAAAGACACTTAGTCATTCTTAGGCGGCATCAACATTGGACTTCTCTGAGCACTACGTATTAAAATTAGATCATCTTTAAGATCCTTTCAAACACAAATTATGTGGTTTGATGCTATTGCCATTTGATTATGTACTATTTCAAGATTTAAATGATTAATAACAAGAAGTTTGTAACACCATTCTTACCTTTTTGGCTTCCCCCTCCATCACTGCATTTAATACTTCCATTTCTTTCTTTCTGTTTTTCCGAAGCAGTTTGGCTACTTCCTGGTAACATTCATTTCGGTGTAGATCATCGCATCTTTGTTTATGTAAAGCTTGAATTCGCCAGTCAGTATTTAGACATGCTTGTTCAGCTTTTGCCAAATTTTCTTCAGTTAACTAAGAACAATTCGTAAATTTCAGAAACAAGTTTAGACTACATAAAATACGGTATGTCCATTCAACGTATCCAAGTGTCCAGGACAGATGTTCACAACCCTGGTTGCATATTAGAATCAGTGTTTAAAACAAACTGATGTCCAGGCTCCACCACGTGTTTAAAACAAACTGATGTCCAGGCTCCACCACAAACCAACTAAATCAATCTCTTTATCAGCTGGATATTGGTACTTCTAGAAAGCTCTTCAAGTGGTTCTAATGTATAGCCAAGGTTGAGAACTTCTAGGCTAAGGGATGGGTGGAATTAAACAATTCCTATGTTTCAGTCCTTTGAAAAGGAGTCAGAAGAACCTATTTTTACAGACTGGACAAAAGCCTATAAGGAAAAAAAAAGGGGGAGGGGATATTCTGGGGGGGAAGCCAAGGGACAGAACAGAAGGTAGGGAAATCTTACACTATTCCTGGCTTTTGGAACAGGGCCAGGCCCTGCCACAGACCCACTTAACATTTCGTTAAAGGGATAATTGACAAAGTTCTATGCTGAAGCCCTCAAATTCTATTTCCATTCATTTAAGCCAGCATTTCTGAAAGGATACTCCGCAAGAAATTCTATAAAATAAGTTTAAGAAAATTTCTTAAAGATTCACAATGTGCCATATCCTGAAGCCTGGCATGGAAAAACCTAACTTTAAGACAGCACTTTCAATACTTGTCATCCCCATTTTATTTAATACTAGTTATGATATTCTACAGAATACACTTTGGAAACGCTGGCTTATATACCAGGCAGAGACCTGATGTTTTGCAACTAATCCACTCAGGGATAATTTCGGAGACTTAACAATGTAGGGCACTAAAATTTATAAAGTTATTCCCTATGTATTTTCTTCCAAGTCTTGAAATTCTCTAAAAGTATAAAAGACACATGTATATGGCTGTCAGTGAAGTAAGTAGCCTCTAAATAAAATAATGTGAATTTCTAGGAGCTGTGATAACTGAAGCAAAGAAACAAATTAACTTTATAGAGTTCAATATTAAATTCCTTCTTTTAAAAGAATGGCAGATGGTAATTCCTCCTTCTATAGAGACACTAAATTTATCATATTTTTACCTTCTGAGTTTTTTGGTTCTGAGTTTGATCTGTTCCTATCGGTCTATGAAACATGTGTTCTTCAAGATCCACTTTTCGTTTATTGGCGTCTGCATCTTCTCTCATTTCTTTTGCAATAGCTTCTTGATTTCTAGTGAGATTCTGTTAAAGAAATCATTTAAAAAAAATCACCAATCCATAAAATGAAGAAAGCTAGAACACAAAAACGTCTTTGCTCTTTTTCAGAATACCAAAACTAATCATCTAATTTTCAAAGTAAAGCAAACAGTGGTGACATCAGTGGAAATAAGAGTAAGGACCTCTGAAAATTCTCTCATCTATAAAAGCACTGAGATCACTGACAAAACAAACTTTTTTTCAGAACTCTGGAAATTAACTGAAGGCTTACAGCAATCTGTGGAGCATTTATTCATAAAAATGGCTGAATCTTAGTAAGAAAGACGAACTTTATGGCATTTTAAACTTGCATTATTCCTATTCCATGCCACCCCTAAGCTCTGCCATTAGCTTTGAAAATCATTAGCCTGGCAGCCAATGGAGGGGACAAAATGGAGTTTAGGTCCTTGTAACTCCCATTCCCAGAGAACTGTCATCATCTGACTTGGAAGACCCCACTTTCAAGGCTGTTTTTATTTGACCTGACTCATAACTCACCTGTAGCCTTTTCCCTGGGGATGTCTGCTGAAAACAATCAGGGGAAACTGTTGGACATCGTGACTGTCCAAGGCAGTGGATCACAGAGCAATCAACAGGCCAATCAAAAAGCTTTGTAGGAAAAGCTGGGGAATCAGATACCTATAGGGGGCTCTGAAATGCTCCAATAGATTCCAGGGACTTCAGAAGGCCGTGTGCATGTGTAAACAATGTGTGAATGCTCAGACCTGAGAAGGTCCTAAGCGCTCAGCTCTGGTGAACTGAGGTTTTGCAAAATCAGGAAGTGAAATCTAAGAGAGTTGTAAACTATCTGAGTGTTGAAAGTATGCCCGAAAATGATGCACACGGTGCCTCTCGGCAAAGACTAGAGGCTTTCTGGTTCAAGGGATCTAAGGAAATCTCTGTCTAGTCACCAGGCTACCTGAGTAGAGACTTCAGTGGCTACGCATGACAAAGAATACTTTACAGAGTAATTCAGAAAAGTCACTAACAAAGAAACAACAAGAAACCCTTAGGAGAGAAAAGAATGTGATTTCCAGAAATGTCCTCTTACTTAAAATAGCTAGTTTTCAACAAAAAATTACACGATATAACAAAAACCAAGAAAGTATGGCCCTACATGCTTTAAACAGACATTAACCACATGATCTCCAAAGAAGATATAAAAACGGACAATGAACATATGAAAAGGTGCTTGATATTAGTCAACAGGTAAACAACAAATGCTAACTGAGGAACATTCTACAATATATCTGGCCTATATACTTCAAAAGTATAAGTGTCATAAAACATAAAGACAAGACTCAGGAATGGTTCCAACTGAGAGGAGAATAAAGAGACATGACAACTGAAACAAATGGAGTAGCTTAGATTTTCTTTTGCTATAAAAGACATGTTTAGGACAACTGATAAAACGTGCATACGGTTTATATGACATAATAATATGTTAATGTGCTGATTTTGATCACTGTACTGTGATTATGTAATAAGGATTCCTTGTAGAAAATATACAATGAAGTATTCAGGGGTAAAAGAGCATAATGTCTGCAACTCAAACAGCTCAGGAAAAAAAATGTGTGTGTGTATAGACAGAAAGAGAAGGATAATGCAAACTTAGCAAAATGTTAACATTTGAGAATCTGAGAGAAGAACACTTTGAAATTTTTAGTATTTTCTTGCAAAATTTCTGTTAATTCTGAAATCATGCCCCCAGTGCCACCACTCCACCTCCCCCGCAGAAAAGACAGTAAAAAATAACCTCAAGCTTAGTTCAAATGAATGAATTCTAATTCAAAATCATAGGAGACTCAGTGTGAATTCCTGGGGCTCAGGTTTAGAAAAAGTTCAGTGTAGAAACAAAGTGTTGTAGTTATGAATGGATGCTATGTTTTAAATCTTATTTAATGTGAGCAACAAACAATCATATGCATGTTACCTATTACGTATTTGTAGTTATCGCTAATTTCAAACTCAGTCTGACTTTAAGAGGACTGAAGGAAGTGAAAACGTGGTTTCAACATTAAATAAATGAGTAACATAATGCTTTTCCCCAACAAAAAATATCTACAGCAGGAAGAAAGTTTCCAGTGTCTTGGAAACTGAATTATACGTGCTAAAGTAGGTCCTTGCTGATTTGATTCCAGAAGATTCAAATTTCGAGTGCTTTACAGCTCTTACCTGACTTACCTTGTAGGATCTTTGTGAAGTACTGGGTTAATTTTGCAGTCACTATTACACAGATATGAGAAAACTTAGTAAGTTAGTAAAAGATCCTGAGGCAAAATCTGGGGCTTACATCTGGTGCTTCAGACACTAGACTAAGTTGTTAAGAGAAACATGAATTAAAGAATTACAACAAACTGTGCATTCAGACATTCTGGCTACCTTACAATCCTGGATAACACTATACTCTTCTTGAAAAAAAAATAATAAAATGAACATTAAAAAACCTTGAATAAACTGTCTAAAAAGAGTTCGTACAAACTCTGCTTTTCTTATATTGGAGGTTGTTGATTTATACCTTCTCGTGAAGCCTTTTTTGTGGTTCGAGCTCCAGATGTCTCATTTCTAGGTCTTTGGCAGCAATTTCTCGACCTCTCATACGTACCTACGGCCAAGTAACAAACTGTGAATACCGAAAATAATTTAATAATAATAGATTAAGTAATCTTGATATATGAACAACCCGCTAAATGCATTTAAAATAAGAGGGATTGGGTTTTTGAAACCAGAGTAATTGCCAATCTATTAACATTCACTGTGGGATCTAGAAATAACGTCTGAGTTAAAGTTAAGCATAATTTTCTAAAAAAGAAAACACAATTACCATATGCTCATCTGCCCAGACTGGGAGAACAGATGGCACTTCTTTCCACAGTACATTAGCCATATTATGAGTTAGAAAAACTTGAGCAGTTTCAATTCACAGTGGATAAAAATACAAAATGTTTAATCTTATTCGATATAACATTTATTTAATGTTCTTTTTGATTAAACTTCTATACTTTTCTAAATTCGGTTTGGCAACTAGTAATTTCAAGTTAAAATTTACTGTGTACTGTTCAACCTGTACGTGCCCTGCTTGGACTTAGCCAATTTAAAGTTCACCTTTCTCAAAATCTGATTACTTGGGAGCTTTTCAGTCCTATACACTAGAGGATTTGGATCAGGAACTCTTTAGATAGAGACTCCTGGGAACTGTCTTAAATACTTGGCTGCCTAAAATGCTCATTCTTTAGGAGTGAGAATAACATGATATGTGTTTCAGAACAAAACAAAACAAACTATAACCCATGAGGCATCTAACCTAATCATTTCATCCAACCAGTAAACGGTTAATGATTGCATTACTACTTACACGCATAAGGCAAAGCGTTAGATATTGTAGACAAACTAACAAATACATATAATCAGAGAAACAAACAGTAAAAATTAGAGTATAGTGGGATGTGCAAGGACATGCATCCAAGGAGTAAAAAAACCACGGACGGAAAACCAGTTCACCTTAAAGAGGTTCCTGAGAAAGCAGTTAGCTCAGAGGTGGGGATACTTGAGTTGATGAGGCAAGAGTAGTTATAATGCTAAGAGGTGGAGATGTTTGGCATAGCAAATAATGCTTTTTAGGAATTTCAATTACAGAAGCTCTTGTGCTCATGAATTTTCAGAGATACAAACAGCTATGTACCAGAGCAAAACAGATCAACTTTGCTTGCTACTAACAGATGTCTGTGTCACTTGTACGTGTCACTTTGGACTCAAGCTGCCTTTCCTGCTGGCGCCTGAACGGTGAGTAGAGGAGCTTCTGCTATTTAGCAGGGTCAGAGCTCACTATCAGACCAGGGAGATGGAAGGGCAGGAGGCTGGAATGGGAGGCAGAGGCCAGATCGTGCCACTGAAAGGACTTGACAGGATTCTTTCACCAAAAAAACTGCCTTCCACTATCTCAAAGGGGTTTGGAATAAAGAGATCAGAGTTCTAAGACTGTATTACTTTTGGGGAAGAACATAGATTTTCTAGAATAATGAATTACCAACCTCATTTACTAGATGAGATAGTTAAAAGAAATCATGGATTTTAAAAACCAACTTAAAGTTAATTGGCTTTAAACAAAACAAAGTATTATCTCATGCTATAAAAAGAGATAATAGATTATTAATATAGATGAGTGAAAATCTTAAGAAAAATTTAAATATTTACTACTTTATCAAAAGCAAGTTTGAAACTCCTTAATTAGTTTACTAATTCAATGCAATCCTAATAAAAATTCCAATTGGATGGGGGGATTCAGAGAGAGAGAGAGAGAGGGAGAGAGAAAATTTTCAAAGTCTATTTGAAATGATAAACATTTGAGAATACTGAAGAAAACTCTTTTTTTTTTTTTTTGCGGTACGCGGGCCTCTCAGTGCTGTGACCTCTCCCGCTGCGGAGCACAGGCTCCGGATGCCAGGCCCAGTGGCCATGGCTCACGGGCCCAGCCGCTCCGCGGCATGTGGGATCTTCCCGGACCGGGGCACGAACCCGTGTCCACCTGCATCGGCAGGCGGACTCTCAACCACCGCGCCACCAGGGAAGCCCCCAAGAAAACTCTTTAAAAGGCACACTAATTATGGTAATTAGGCCTACTAATTAGTAAAACATTACACAGGTGTTATTCACACAGTGTGGTACTGGCTTAGGAATAGACAGCAAAGGAGGAGATCAAGTTTATAAGGGAACTGAACATTTAAAAACCATCAGCTGGCAAAATGACTTTGCTAATATTCAACAAATGCTGCTGGGAAAATTGACTTGCCTTTGGAAAGAAGTAAGCTTGGTTCCTAACTCCTTCCTTACATTCAATTTTCAGACACACCAGGGGCTGGCAAACTTTTCCTGTAAAGGGTCTCAGAGTTAAATACTTAGGCTTTGTGGGACATCGTTTGTGTCAGCTATTCACCTCTGCTGTTGTAGTGCGAAAGCAGCCAAAGAAATATGTAAACAAATAAGTGTGATCGTTTTCCAATAAAACTTATTTATGGTCACTGAAATTTGAATTTCATGTTTTAAAAATTTAATATAATTTTCATGTCATGAATTATTCTTCTTTGATTCCGATTTTCTTTAACCACTGAAAATGCTAAAGCCATTGTAACTCACGAGCCTTAACAAAACAGGTGGTGGGTCAGATTTGCTGGCACACAATAATCTGCTGACTCTTAGGGACTTCCCTGTGGCGCAGTGGTTAAGAATCCGCCTGCCAATGAAGGGGACACGGGTTCGAGCCTTGGTCCAGGAAGATCCCACATGCCGCAGAGCAACTAAGCCTGTGCGCCACAACTACTGAGCCCACGCTCTACAGCCCACGAGCCACAAGTACTGAGCTCGCATGCCACAACTACTGAGGCCTGCGCGCCTAGAGCCCATGCTCCACAACAAAAGAAGCCACCGCAATGAGAAGCCCGCGAACCTCAATGAAGAGTAGCCCCCACTCGCCACAACTAGAGGAAGCCCGCGCGCAGCAACAAAGACCCAACACAGCCATAAATAAATAATTTAAAAGATAATCAAAGATTTTAAAAAAACAGAAAACTACAGAACTAGAAGAAAATAGGCATAAGTGGTAATATAACCTTAAATGGGAAGGTTAATAAACATGACAGAAAACCTGGAAGTCATAAAAAACTAATGAAGTTGGTTATCCAAAAATTAAAATATTTTACATAATGAAAAAAAGACACTGCAAACATTCTTAAGAGTCAAGAAACACAGACTGAGCAAAACATTCTCAACAGACAAAAGGATTAATGCCCTGACTATGCTGTGAGGCAAGCACTATAGCCACATATAACTGCTGAGTCACTTAAAATGTGATTAGTCCTAATTGAGGTGTGCTACAAGTATAAACTGACTATTAGATTTCGAAGACTTCGTACCAACAGAAGGTAAAACATCTCAATGACAATGTATACTAATTACATACTGCAAAGGTAACTTCAGATATACTGAGTTAAATATTATTAAAATTAATTTCACCTGTTTCTTCTTACTTTTTAATGTGGCCATTAGAAAACTTAAAATTACCCATGTGGCTCACATCATATTTCTATTGGACACTGCTGCCCCAAATGATAAAAGAGCCTGTGTAAATTGGTAAGAAAGAGAGTAACTTGGTAGAAAAATGGAAAAACGATTTAGATATGCAATTTTTAGTTCTACAAACGAAGATAAATAAATGAAGAGACTGGGCTTCCCTGGTGGCGCAGTGGTTTAGAGTCCGCCTGCTGATGCAGGGGACACGGGTTCGCGCCCCGGTCTGGGAAGATCCCACATGCCACGGAGCGGCTGGGCCCGTGAGCCATGGCCGCTGAGCCTGTGCGTCCGGAGCCTGTGCTCCACAACGGGAGAGGCCACAACAGTGAGAGGCCCGCGTACCCCCCGAAAAAGTAAATATAAATAAATAAATAAAGGGACAGTTAACATCACTAGCAAAAAACCCAAAAAACAAAACCATTTTTCACCTATCACCTATCAGACTGGCAAATATTAAGACTGATGCACTCCAAATTGACTAGGGTATCGGTACTCTTATATTCTTTTTTTTTTTTGTGGTACGCAGGCCTCCCACCGCCGTGGCCTCTCCCGCCGCGGAGCACAGGCTCTGAACGCGCAGGCCCAGCGGCCATGGCCCACGGGCCCAGCCACTCCGCGGCACGCGGGATCCTCCTGGACCGGGGTACAAACCTGCGTCCCCCGCGTCGGCAGGTGGACCCCCAACCACTGCGCCACCAGGGAAGCCCGTACTCTTATATTCTTAAAATACCTAAGTGGATTCATTTTTGGAGGACAATCTGGCATACCTTGGAATTTATTCAACAAAAATAAGTGTGCAACTACTCAAAGATTTGTACCGAGAATGCACAATCTAGCAGTGTTTTGTACAGCAGAATACTGCAAACAACCTAAATGTCCAACAGCAAAGGATTAGTTAAGTAAACTATGACATGTCCATATAATGGAATACTATGCAACCATAAAAAAGAGAAAGATATATAGCCATTTTAAAATAATGTATCTCTGGGGATGAAATGAGAGAAGAGTGGAGAAGGTCCATTTTAACTCCATATATTTTATAATGGAAATCTTTCCAGACTGGCGATGTGTAAATTTTTATATTAAAAAGGAGCATTTCCCTTACTTCGCAATTAACTTCATGCTTAATTGATACTTCTCTAAAAGAGACAGTCATCAAGGACACTCGTCAACCTGACCCATTTTCCTGGCATTTCTAAAACATTTAACCATTAATGAAATATAAAAGAGAATAAGAATAGCTGGGGGCAGGGCAGAATTACATAAAACTAAAGGGGCTGTTTAGTATCCCTTGTGAACTCTAGGAATATTATTTAACTTGAAGGTGTTCGTTACATTTAAATGAGAGTTAATGGAGATAATGTATGAAAACTAAGAATAATAAACCTTTCTCTCAACTTCATCATCCAGTCTTCTTAGCTCCATTTCACGCTGTTCTTGCTGAAGCTGCAGAAGGCGCCTTCTTGCAGCATCTTGTAAGTGCACTTCCTTTACTTTCAACTCTCTTTTCACAGCAGCTAGTCTTAAACACAAAATACATCAAGAGGAATAAATAAAATCACTTCCCAATATATATTTAAATGGAAAAATACTATGTTTCACAACAATGAAAGGCCTGCCACCTATTTTGGTCCGCTTTCCCAATTCAACTGGTGCCATCATAACATGGGTTTTTATAATATATAAATGAAAACGCTCAATTACAAAACAAGCCTGCATTCATGAAAATGACAAGTCCACATGCAGTTGGCTATTTCTTCATACTCAAAAATTCTCTTTAACAGGTCCACTACTCAGATCACCTCAATACAATTAATATCCTTTATCTGAGAAAAGGCGGCCCCCAAATACTCCAATGTTACCAAAGATTATGTATGCTTATTCTTTTAGAATTTTAGAAGGCTGATGGCTCAGTTCAGTCATTTTTTTAAATTCACACCAGAAATCTGTTTCATAGTCCTATCCAAAAATAAGAATCAACAAACACTTACAGAAGTGATTTTCCCAACAATTAGCCTTAATCTCAATGCTTATCCCATGATCTTAACTAATTTAAACATTTTGCCTTATTAATGTATTATTGAATAAGCATTTAATACTTCTTTCCCTGTCCTCCAAAGTATGAAATGTACAATGAGACAATCATTTTATGTTTCATTTTCAGGTCACACAGATATGTTTAAAACACAATTTAAAAAATTATACTCCACTAAAGATGATTTACCCAGTATTGTGTTGCAAGGCATTTCTGCCCACCGTAAAAGGTACCTTAGATCTTGTATTACTTCTGAATAATCAGAGCAAGTTATATTATACCCAGTATAGCTTTAGAATTACAGTTTACTATATGCCAATTTTTTGAAAAATGTATTATAATTTCTTTTTATTAGCTTAAACATTTGTTTAATGGAAATAGCAGAGCTGGGTAATACTATACCAAGTGAAACTGTATATAATTATATATAATTTCATAATAATGAAAGAAATAAAAATTATTAAAATAACTCAGATGTCCAGCTTTTTTCAAAGTGTTAAACATACTTTTGTCTTTGCTGTATCATCATCTCCTCCTCTTGTAAGAGCGTTTCTCTCCTTGTTTCTTCAGCTTTACGAAGCGGTTCCTGTTTTTGGTACCAAGCTTCATCTTCAACTCTTTGCTGGTCTACTTCAGCTTGCATGTCTTCAACTGCCTGCCTAGAGTAGATAATATTTATTATTATAACAAAACGCAAATAAGAAAACTGAGTAATTTAAGTCCAAGAACGAACAAAACACAAAATGTATACCTCATTAACATGTAACTGTTTTACTTCCATATGCAAGAATACCTTTAAAGATATTTCCATCCTTCAAACTCTGATTTTATACAACTTAATAATTTACATGTCTTTTTCATAAAAATTTTGTTTATAAGAGATTTTGTTTTTATCAAAGAACAACCGTTGCATGATTACCTCTCTTTTAAGTAATCCAGTTCATCATCCCTTATTCTTTCTCGTTCCTGTGTCTGACAGTCCACAATAAACTTTGGATATTGATTAAATACTGGGTATTGCCCTTTTGTCAGTGCCACAAAAACATCAAGCATGCTGTCTGGATGAATATCAGTGGGCGTGGTATCCATGAGACGATAAACTTCTCTAATTACAGCACTTATATCCAGGTTATTCCGATGGTGAAAAAAATACTGTAAGAAAACTTCGTGTTTAAATTGAGATTGACCTAGTAAAGCAATTAAGGTAGAACTAAAACGAGTTTAAACACGTAAATGTGAATTTATCTTTAAGAGGATTTTTTTTTTTTGCAAATTCACTGAAGCGTTTCGTAACCCAAGTTTTAAAGTGAAGATCCAGTTTCATATTTAAAAGAATAAATTTATACAACCACATTATGAAATTTTGAAATAAAACTTTTAAAATGTTAACTCAAAATGAAGGCTTCCTTCATAAGAGAAGACTGCTTCAACAACGAAATAAATTCTTCTACTGGAATTTTTTTCTTCAAAATTCAAAATAAGTAAATTCAAAACTAAACTAGCCTTTGAAAATAACCTTGATTTTTAAAAAATATCTGACCTTTCCACATTATCTTGTTCTGCTGGTACAGCCAAATTCTAGTATATATACACACATCCATACATAGATGTACACATCTTGTGATCATGAAGTACAAATAGAGTTTAATTTGATAGGAACCACAAAATAAGTAACAAACAAACAAAACCAACTTAATTCATCCTGTTACCAAAAGAACCTCTCCCTTTAAAAACTACCTCTAACGCTTTCTTTCAGCCACTGGCCTCAAAATTCTCCTAGTTCCCATTCTGCACGTGTAATAAGCATCCAGATTATCGCAGACCAGCTGGGTCACTGATAAAATCATGCACAGAATAAACAACGACCCAACTGTTAAACATCCTTTAAACAGGCAAAAAGCACAAAACTCCAATGTTATCATGATTCTTCTCCGAAGCTATGATTTTGGGACTAGTGGTCAAGCTATGACTGACTACAGCTATGTAAGGGCCAGGAGGCAGTGGTATAACTTATTCTCTGCTATATTCTTACCACCTGGCACCAGTACCTGACATATAGTAGGTACTCAATAAATACGTGGATTTTTAACTGAAATAAATGAAATTTGAGAGCCACTACTTAAGAACAAGGATATGTACCTTAAAATCATCTTTAAGATTACAGTTGAGCAAAGGAGCTCTAGAACATATGTTGTAGGCCACAACAGTCATCAGGAGGAATGAAGGATGGTTGGAAAAGACATTATCGAATAATTTTAGCCACTCCTCTCTGGTCAGTACTTCCGAGAACACAGTTTCAAGAAGAGGCCAGGCATACAGCTAAAATAAATAAGAAAAAATGTATTAGTTCTTGAGGGAAAAGTCATAATAGCCATTGCTAATATGCTCATTTGGTTTAGATACTAAAATCATTATATTAAGAATATAACTATGGAAAGAACTACTCTAATTTGGGCTCTTCTTTACAGACTTTCAGGAAAGCAGTTTAATGAAGAAAAAAATGGAATACTATTAAAAGCATAACAGTAGTAATGTTTATTATATTCTTTCAAGAAAATACCGTCTTATTTATACCAGAACCAATGTTAGCTTCCAAAATAAGTTGTTATTCTAAAAACCTTACGTTTCTTACCTGGGAAGTTATATCATGATTTATGAAGTGTTGCAGGAGTTCCTTGTCATGAAATGCCAAAACATTTTCTATCATACTAAGAATATTGATAGGAGGATTAGGAAAATATTCAAACCAGTGTTGACACCAATTGACTATGAAGAAAAAAATTGAAAATTTACCTTTACCTTTCTATATCATCAAAGAGCTTCGCAGTTCTTAAATGTATCCACTCTTTATATCCTCAACATGCCCATTAATAAGGAAAACATAACTCTTTAAACTCTAGAACAATAGATTTTAAAACTCCATCATGTTACCGCGGTATTTTAGGCTTATAGAATATTCCCGTTTCTTCAGAGCAGTCAATGAGAAAGTGTCAACTAAAACAAACCAACCTTCCCGAAGTATTCCTGGCGGCAGCTATGAGGCTCTGCTTCCTGCTGGCTTGTGTGCCGCGTGTATTTAGATTTCTCCTGGTTAACAAAATGACCCTCCTCAAAAAGGTCCCTATTTAAGTCTTTGATAAAATGTGATCCATGTTAAATGGCAATCTCCTCAAATCTACTAAAATTCTTTCCTAATTAAAGAGTCCCATTTCTAGGAAAAGACTGTTCTATAGCCATGGTAACAGGCAGTCACCAGGACTGGTTTTAAATCTAACTGATCAATGACAACTTGTTTCAGTAAACTTGACTTTGAAAACCAACCAATCAGTGACAGCTGCAGCAGTGTCCTCTGAAAGTCAGCCAATAGAAAGGAGAATCCATTCCACTAAAGAGGCTTCTAAGGCTGACTTTAACTCAGTCTCACGTAGTAACCAGCACAACCCCCAAAACATTCTTTTCCCAAAACCCTAGGAAGATGATCAGTTTCATTGCTCAATGAACCTATGTCTAACCACCACAACTTTCCATAATTATTAAATTCAGATTTTTTATTTTAAATACTGAGCTGGGGTTTCATGTTTTGACGATAAGATCTTTCTCAAATTAGCAAATGGTCTGATCAGAATATTGGATTACATATGGTTTATTCCATTATTTCATTTATTAGTTACGTATTTAGATTTGAGTTAATATTTAAGTCATAAATAAAATCTTGCAAAAACTAAGCTTTAAAAGAAACATTTCAGCTTCTTTATAAGTTATGCTCTTAATAAGTTATGCTCTTATGCTTATAATAAGTTATGCTCTTAATAAGTTAACTTTAACAGAAAAATCCAACCTCTCCTAAGTAAGTACCTATGATGTCCCACACACTGCTAGTTTTGGGAATTTTAAAACACCACACACATACACAAAGCCCTCTTATATTTAATCTTCATCAATAGAACAACTTTTCAATTAAGCAAGAGGGAAACCCTGTTTTATAGAGTAAACATCTCCTCTTGTATTCTGCTAGGTGCCACCACACAGAAGTATGGGGTAGAGGACCTAGAGACAGAATTGACTGAGAGGAGAATCAAGAGAAATGGACATCGTGTGGAGACCCTTCACTAAACCTGAAGAATTTCCTCCTGGTTATAAGAGGAACTCTAAAGAGTGCTTAAAAATGATTTTTATAAACATATTCCAAGTTATACATAGAAGTAACTATATTCCTTCACGATTTCTTCTTGGCCCCAACTAGACTGTAACCTGAAAGCCAAGACAATGGCTTATCCCAAAGCAGGGCTAACATTTAGCTGAAGCTCAGTTTATTGAATAAAACTAGTTTGAGACCCTTGATGAAAATCCATAGCTACTCATGCTGACTGTCATGGATCTTTTAGATTTAGATTTCAGTTTCAGAAGAGAATCGTTTCCCAAACAGAAACTCTGTACCTATTCGGCATTAACTTCCCATTCCTACTTCCCCAGCCCTGGTAACCTCTGATCTACTTTCTGTGCCTATGTGAGAAATTTCACATAAACCTGTCCTTCAGTGTCTAGCTTTTTTCACTAAACATGTTTCCAAGGCTCATCCATGTTGTAGCAGGCGTCAGAATGTCATTGCTTTTTATGGCTGAATAATATTCCACTGTATATATACAGATATGGTTTCTCCATTCATCTGTTAATGGACATTTGGGTTGTTTCCATCTTTTGGCTATTGCTCCACAAACATATTTGTATACAAGTATCTATTTGAGTCTCTGTTTTCAATTTTTGGGGGGATATCACTAGGAGTACAACTGTGGGGTTATATGGTAATTCTATGTTTAACTTTTTGAGGAACCACCAAACTGTTTTCCACAGTGACTGCACCATTTTACATTTCTATCAGCAATGTACAAAGGTTATAATTTTTCCACATCCTTGCCAACACTTATTTTCTTTTAAATTACAGCCATCCTAGTAGGTATGAAGTGGTGTCTCACTGTGGTTTTGATCTGCATTTCCCTAATGACTAATGATCCTGGGCATCTTTTCATGGGCTCAGTAGCTCATTTGTACATCTTCTTTGGAGAAACATCCATTCAAGCCCTTGCCCATTTTTAAATTGGATTGTTCATCTTTTGTTCTTGTTTCTTTTCCTTTTAAAACTCTTTAGTGTTATTGACAGGGTAAACTACCCTTTAGTGGAATCAATTAGAATATTCATATTTTATGACCTAATGATACCAATTCTAGGACTCCAACCAAAAGAAATTATTATAAATTTATGAATCTGAGGCTAGTCACAACATTGTTACTTTTAATACATAAAAATTAGAAACAACCTAAATGTCCAACAATAAAACATTAAAATAGACCATGTACATTATAGAATTACAATAAACAATAAAATGTTTACAAAGTGTATACAAGTAAGAGAAATGTATATATATGAAATAAAAGTAGTATAATTATAAAAATAAAAAACCCTAGAAGTCTAACAGTTGGGGGATACATTATGGTATAAGATGAAATATTATATAGGCAATAAATTATATTTTTTAAGATATTTAATGATTTAGGGAAATGCTCTTAAAAGAAATTCATTAATATATCATCAAGATTGTTTCTGAGGAAGAGGAATAGTCATGAATTTTCTTTTCTTTTGTATATTTTCCTATATTTCCTCCAATGACTGGTAAAAACTTACTAAAGCAAATACAGCATAATAAAATGAACGAAAATCTGTAAAGAGAACTAAAATATTCACAATATGTATGCTGGGATCTTTTTATTTCTACTTTTCAGAATTTTATTGTTATAGTTAAGTGCTTATCTCCTTTGTACAAGAAAAATACATACAAAAATGTTATTTTTGTTAAACCAGTGTTGGTTTAATTTGGATCCAGTTCATTAACCATTTAGCTGATTTTACTAATGCGAAAAAAAAATGACTCACTTTTTAGTGTAGATGATAATGATGAGGCAGTAACACAAAGGGAGTACAGCTATAGGTTCTGAGTGCCTGGGTTCAAATCCTTCTTCTGTCATTAACCTAATCATGGAACTTAAGCTCTCTGTGCCTCAGTTTCCTCAACTATAAAAAGGGAATAATAATATATAACACCTACCCTACAGGACTGCTGTACAGTTAAATGAGTTAGTAAAGGCAAAACACTTAGAATGGTACCTGGTACACAGAAAGTTCTCATTAAATGTTAGCTATGGATGAGAACATGCCTGCCAACACCTGCCGCATACGCATCGTGTGCTAAATGCTTTACATCCTCACTGCAGTCGTATGAATAATAACAGACTTTCAATAAGTGAAACATCTGCTTCCTTCTTACCAACAAAATCTAGCCTGTAACAGTATCTTCTAAATGCAACCATCCAAACTTCATTGTAAGTAAAAAGGTTTATTTATGTATAAATGTCCAAACTCTCCATTTTATGCTCTACGTCTGACTGTCTCACACTAGAATTGTTAAACGTTGCAAAGGTATCGGAAAATGTGTAAGTATCTACTCTTGGTTTCATTATTTACTCATTTACTTACTTATAAGAGTAGCAACAACTTCAAAACAGATGAGCTGGTTGTTCTGGAACAATTTTACAAATGGAAATGCCAGAAGTGGAAGATACGGTGTATCACTAAAGATGGTGGACCAGTGAGCTAATGCGGAGAGGGTTCTGTGAATAAAATAAGGAAAGACCAGAAAAGCTTGTTAAAATTTATTTGAATAAATAATACATTCACATGATGAAAAATGATAAAGAAGGTAAATGTGGTGAAATTCGGGTGTGTCTGTTTTCCCACGATTAGACTGAGGTTATAAGTTTTCGGCAAAAATACCACAAAAGTGATGTGCAACACACGGATAGGATTTATTACTGGTGATTTTAAATCTGATTACTTGGTTAAGGAGGTGTCTGCTAAGTTTCTCTACTATGAAATCACCATTTTCCCATTTGTAATTAATAAATATCTTGGGGGAGATACACATTGCTGCGAAATACTGAACGTACATACCTCTGTAATACTCTGAGTAGTTTCCTACTTTTGATGGGGTATTTCTTCTGAAGGTTGAGAAATGCCACATGAATACCTTTATCTATAAGGTTACTAAATGCAGTATGATTTTCAGGCAGCTGTAGCAGAGAGCGCCAAATGAACATTCTGAAATTAAAACATAATTTTAACCAAGAAAAGTTAGGGGAATAAGATTGATTTAACATGCAAGAATTTAAATTTTACCTGTATTTCATTGGATATTCACCATAGCCTTTTAATAAGATTTGTAAACGCTTTTTGTTTAATCCATCTGAAAACTCATTCTGTAAAGAAAAAAAAATAGTATCAATAAGTGACATAATCTTAAAACTGAAAAGGTAATCTAGTCCACAGTGGCTTTCCAACTTTGGAACACAATACACAGTAAAATACATTTTATATCATGGAACTCTCCACACACACACACACACACACACACACACACACTATCTTTCTCTCTCTTGAGTATGCATATACACAGCAGATAAAGTTTATGACATATTTTTTTACCCTGTAACAGGGTTTGACAAACTTTTGCTGTCAAAGGTCAGAGAGTAAATATTTTAGGCTTTGTGGGTCAAGAGGCAGAATCAAGCATATTATGCAGGTACTTATATAACCATTTAAAATGCAATCATTTAAAAATATAAAAGTCATCCTTAGCCTGAGTAGCCAGATTGGGCCCATGGGTCCTCTGTCAATCCCTGTAGCAAGAGCAATGCATCTGGATAATTTTTTCCTCTCTTGATCCTTCCATCTCTTTTATTTTTTTGCACTTTTAAGTCAATTTTTATCTTAATGGAAAAACATTTTATAGATTTTAGGATCATAAAGCCATTTTCATAGATTATCTCGTTTAAGCCTAAAAACTATATGAAACAGATGAGACGTTTTGTCTTCCTTTCTTTGAGAAAATGGGAAGGTCAGAGAAGTTCAGCAACTTGCTTAAGATCACAGATCTGTTGAGTCTTGGCTCAAGACTCAAAGCCACATTTTCTGACTTAGTTCAGTGCACTTTTCACCACATAAGAAACAGGTAATCAAAGTGTAAGAGGGAGGTGAGGGACAGCCCAAGATGATGGTGAATGAAGATCCCCGTTGGAGAGCGATGTACCAGACATTAAGGGCAACTAGCCCAGACTGGAGCCATGCGATCCATAAAAGAGACACGTTCACTGTCTCTGTTCACTGTCGTCACCAAGACACCTGCTGCCATTGAAGCCTCTTTAAACAAAGGTCAGAATGCCCAGGGGGATTGGCCTGAGTTTCATCTGTTTGTCTTCACCATGAGCTGATGAAGGTCCTACTTCCCTTTCCATGTCCTGATGCCACGATCAGTTGAGGACAGGCATTTCACCCATAGAAGTACTCTACTTTGACCTACTCCTTAGAACTGGCTACGGGTTTTTAGAAGCCGCCCACTCCCAGACAGTATTTCTGTAGGGCTTCCAACTTTGATCCAGACTAAGGGCTGCCAGATGCCCTGACCGTGGTGTCACTTTTATTTCCCAGAAGTCAATCATCACCATGCCCACGCTAGTTTTCTCAGAAAAGGCTCCTGTGAACTCTCAGGAAAGCTGAAGCCAGACCATGTCTCAGAAACACATTCAACTAATAGGGTCAATACCGCCCAACCTTTACACAGCTAGGCTTGTGCCTGCTGCTTAGTTTTTTTTAAAACTAAACAGTATTTTGTTTAGGGTTACATTGTAGAGGCGATAAAACTATAAGGAAAGCCAAGGACATAATGCAAAAGTGAGGACAACGGTTACATCTATGGGACAGGGAGAGAAATGTGGGACAGGGGACAAGCAAACAGGGGACTTCAGAGCTACTGGGAATACTCTATTTCTTAATGTGGATATGAATATGTCCAGAAAAGAGTTAACATGGCAGGTCCGTGACTGCTACCCTTAGAAAGGCCCACTTGAAGGTTGGCCCTTGTCTGGTGTCCAGATATCTGGATTTTGAGGAAGTTCCCACTATCTCCAGAACGAACAGGAGCTGCTCACCGTGCCTAAACTGTACACTGTGGTTTATGTTGAGCACCTGCTTTCCTTGTGGAGTCTGGAATTTTGCAAGGGTGCCTATAACCAGCCTCCAGTAAAAACCCTGGGCACTGAGTTTCTAATGAACTTCCCTGGTAGACAACACTTTACACATTCTTCTTTTGAGGGAAGTTTCACATTTTAAAACTGCTTATAGAAGAAAAGAGGTTAAAATTAATGTGAAAAATACCAACAGTTGCTAAGAATATGAAGCAACTGGAACCCTCAGATACCTCTTGGTGGGAATATGGATTGTTTAAATCAACCACCTGGGAAATTATCTGACAGTATTTACTAAAGTTGAACATATGCATAGCCCATATGCCAGTAATTCCATTCCTAGGTTTACACCCAACAGAAACATGTCCTTATGCTCAACAAAGATGCCTTAGAATGTTCAGAGCAGCACTGTTTCTAATAGCAAAAAAACCTAGAAAACTACCCAAATGCCTACCAATAGCAGAATGGATAAAGCATGGTTTATTCACTCAACGGAATTCTATACAGCTGTGAGTGAATGGTTTACGACCACATGGATCTCTCCAAAATACCGTTAAATGAAAGAAGCCAGAAACAAAAGAGTACCAATTGAATGAGCCAATGAACATAAGTACAAAAAAAGGCAGAAATAATCTACGGTGTTAAAAGGGAGGAGAGTAGTGATGCTTGGGGTAAGGGGGCAAGTGTCTGGAAGGGAGCAGCAGAGGGGCTTCTAGGGTGCTGGGAATGGTCCATTTTTTGGTCAGGGTGCTGATAACACAGGTGTATTCAGTCTGTAAAAATTTACTGAGCTGTGCATTTTTATGCATATGATTGATTAACTGTCAATAAAAAGTTTTGAAAGTCCTTGAAAGTATTAGCAGGTTGTCTATTAATGTGCATATTTTCTTTCAATTCCAAAGCAATATATGCTCTTTGCAGAAAATTAAGAAAATACAAAAAAATACATACAAAGAAGAGAATAAAACTGACTGAAATAGGTAATTCTACTATCAAAATTTTTATGTACATGCTCTGACTTAAAAATTCTACTTCTACAGATACGTTTGTTCCAATGTTCTAGGAATATCCACTGCACCAGATTGTATTAACAGAAGACTGACGATACAACCTAAATGCCAGTCAGCAGAGTCCTAGTGAGATAAATTAAGTTATAACCATAAATGCAATACTATGCAAATATTTTAAGAATGTTGTAGCACTACATGCACTAATATAAACAGATATTCAATCTGTTAAGTGATAAGAACAAGTTATAAAACAGTGCTATAGTATGATTCCATTTATGTAAAAATATTTTAAAAAGGTAACAGACACAGATATACATTATGTTTATACACAGAAAACTTCTGAAAGGATATCAACAATTATCTTTTCTTTAAATTTTATTTTATTTTATTGTTTTATTTTTGGCTGCGTTGGGTCTTTGTTGCTGTGCGCGGGCTTCTCGTTGTGGTGGCTTCTCTTGTCATGGAGCACAGGCTTTAGGTGCACGGGCTTCAGTAGTTGTGGCACATGGGCTCAGTAGTTGTGGCCCCGGGCTTAGTTGCTCTGCGGCATGTGGGATACTCCCGGACCAGGGATCGAACCCGTGTCCCCTGCATTGGCAGGTGGATTCTTAACCACTGCGCCACCAGGGAAGTCCCATCAACAACTATTAACAATGGTCACCTCTGGGGAGTGCAATGAAGAGTGGGCTAGGGCACAGGGAGGAAGAAAAGTATGCTTTTGTTCTTTTCCCTTTACAACCTCTATACTAGCATTGTCTAACAGATAAGCAAGAGACAAATGTAATTTAAGTTTTCTTAAAGAATATAATTTAAGTTTCATGTTAAAAAAAGTCAAAAGCAGCAGGTAAAAATCAAATTTAATACATTTATTTAACCCAATGTAATATTATTTCAACATATAATTAGCATAAAATTATTAATTAATATGATATTGTACATTCTTTAGGGGTAGGAGATTAAGGGGTACAAACTACTATGTATAAAATAAAGAAGCTACAAGGATATACGGCACCAGGAATATAGCCAATATTTTATAATAACTTTAAGTGGAGTATAATCTATAAAAATACTGAATCACTATTTTGTACTAATATAATACTGTAAATCAACTACACTTCAATTTTAAAAAAGATATTTTACATTCTTTTGTTCATAATAAAATCTCAATATCTGATGTGTATTTCACACATATACCACATCTCAAATCAGATTAGCCACATGTGACTAGTGGCTAGCATATTGGACATTGCAATTCTATACTGTTTTATTTGACTTTAAAAAAAAAACATAAACATGTATTAATTTTATATTAAAAAGTTTTAAAAGCATGTTATAATTTCAGTTACAACTTGCTTCTTTTCCATAATTTTCCTTTAATTCCTAAGAGAAGGAAGAATGATGATGGTCTAGAAATCACACGACTTGTCTACAGCAGAGCCATGACAAACAAATGTTTAATATAGTCTTACCTCTTTATTTTCAAAATTACCAGTCAGGTCTTGTTTTAATATTCTAGCCTGTATTTTGCTTTCCCTTGATTTTGCTGGCCGCTGTACTCTTCCTGATGTTACTTTCATCTTAAGATCACCAGAATTTACTTTCCTCTTAGGCAAATCTTCAATCACTTTCACTAAAGGAGGAGGTGGCTAAAAGAGAGGGGGGGGAATCCAGTGGTTATCCTTGGAAAATAGACCTGTTAACACATAATTTACAAAATGTATTTTGCTCAATTTAGTAATATGCCTTAATAGATATAATTATCCTTCAGGCAAAAAGTGTAAATAAAATGTCCAAGAATGTTTCCTTGTTGATTAACGAATCAAAGCAAATTTCTGCCGAATTCCTTTGAGCAACGTAATAAAGATCACGATTAACAACAAACAGAATTTAGTTATTCCTTGAAAGCTGGCCTCAATCATACAGTATCAATCCATTTTTTACACCTGTATGATAAAGTGAATAGTACGGCGGTAATCTGCTGCAGAGAAGGCCCACTTACACACAGGGCCCTCTAGAATGCTGAGAGAAGCACCCTAACATTCTTTGGGCTCAGGTGAAATTTCTTTGAGGGAAACTGTCACATGACTTTCCTCTGAAAGCAGGGGACCCCTGCCTTGTCCTTGGTTACATTTTCTAATCTACACGGAGACGGCTGTCAGTCCCTGACTGCATCAACAGCTTCAGAGGCAGGGCAGAAAGCACGACTTAGATGCCAAACCCTCATTTTTATGGGGCTCATCAAACAGGAAAATAAGCCTCCAAGAACTTCAATTTACTTAAGGTAAAATGATTCACTAAGACATTTTCTCTGTGAATAACACTCTCTTTGAAATAAAAAGGTCTTCATTGTTCAAAGAAAATAAGTAGATAATATAGCTCCGGCTTTCTGAGTTCTAAGTGTGATTCAAGTAAAATGACTTTCACAGGGTGTTTTAAAGGTTCGAGACCATTACTGCTGAATGTTCCCTTAGTAATTAGCCCAGATCCAGATCAAAGACAAGGTGGATTTGTGATTTTTAAATAATTTTTCTTGAAGCCAAAGTGCCAATTCCTTGCATATGAGAATAAGAACACAATATACCCCAAATGTCCAAATGAACACATTAGATTTCAGAAAGACAAATATTACACACATCACCCTGAATTCAAGCTGTCATGAAAGCCAGAACAGTGGGCTTCCATGATGACGTACGATGGAAGTGAATCACCACTCTTTGGGAAAGCTCTCTGAAGCAGAAAACAAACTTTTCTGACCTCCTCCCCCTTCGTCCCCCAAAGAAATAAACAGAACAAAGCAAACACCTTGACTCTTTTTAAATAACAGACTATAAAAAGACTACTTTGAGGTTTCAAACAGAGATTTTTCTCACGTTGCCTCCAAAAGTTCAGGACTGCTGCTTTTGAAACCTGCAGCCTATTATAGGAGACCAAGAAAATATTCCCTATTGTCAACTGCAGTATGTATGACACTAACACTGTAAAATGTATAGAGCAGGTAATATACATGGCACTGATATTGCATTTTTATTTGTTTTAAAATTATTTTGAAAAGTATTTGAAGTTTCAACTGCATCTGTAAGGGTTTTTTAATAGTGTTTTTCTAGGATACATTGGTATTTATTCACATCTAGAAAGAGTACAGGATAATACAAAATATAATAACAATAACTCTGACCAAAATAAAGTACAATGACCACTTACTCTATGATTTAATTTTTTACCTATGAAATGTAATTAATAGTGGTCTGATTTCTGAATATTGCCCATCTTTAATATCCCTGAACTATCTTCTAACCTCAGTCCATTCTTCTATATCTTTATTGTAATATTTATTCTAGTGCCACATTTTTCATGGTTCTTCCATGAAGGAATCTCCCGGAAGTTGGAGCCTGAGATATGACCTGAATTGCCACACCTTAGGAGTGTTAAAACTTCAACAGAGAAATAGGAATTAGCTTACTTATTATTAACACAATAGCAGAAATTCTCCAATGGCAAGAAAACAGGACTTGAAGGAATGAGACACGGGTAATAAGTTTTGCATAAACCTGAGCATTTTGTAGGCCTGGAATAGCACTGGTGGTGCTGGTAATATGTCCAAAAAAAAAAAAAAATTATCCTTCTTCTGTTATAAGCTAGCTTTTCTGGTCAATATGACCTCAACTTGCTTAACAAATAACAGAGAGGAAGCCAATGACTCATGCTTACCATGGTTTTTCTCAGATCTTTGTTTCTATTAATAACATTTATCTAGCTCTTACAAAATTCAGCTAGGCTAACAACTCTCATTAAGAATGAATAATGTGGGGCTTCTCTGGTGGCGCAGTGGTTAAGAATCCGCCTGCCAATGCAGGGGACACAGGTTCGAGCCCTGGTCGGGGAAGATCCCACATGCCGCGGAGCAACTAAGCCCGTGTGCCACAACTACTGAGCCTGTGCTCTAGAGCCCGTGAGCCACAACTACTGAAGTCCGCATGCCTAGAGCCCGTGCTCCGCACCAAGAGAAGCCACCGCAATGAGAAGCCCATACACCGCAATGAAGAGTAGCCCCCACTCACCGCAACTAGAGAAAGCCCATGTGCAGCAACAAAGACCCAATGCTGCCAAAAGTAAATAAATAAAAATAAATAAAGACGCTCATTGCACAGTGTTGATTCATTAGCACTGAACTCATGCCAACAGCGCTGTAGCTCATTCCTGAAAGAAGCTTATCTAACACACATATGTTCTCCCTGAGACGCCTCCCAGCCCTCTTGTGCTTAGGATACCAGACAGCACGTCAACACTGTGGTTGGGGGACATTTTAAACAGCAAAATCACCAACAAAAATCACAAGAATGTGAAACATGTGGCACTAAACAGACCACGAGAAGGACACTTGTTCCCACGGAGAGCTGAAATAAGGCCGAGTGCTGCTGTCTGACCTCGGGGGGAACCTGCATGAAGGCAACTCCAGTTTCTTGCTGCTCTGCACATGCAAATGTCTGTAAATATGTGGTGAGGACTGATTTTAGAGTTGCAGATAAATTTTCACCAACAAACTCACAACTATAGAATCCGTGAATCATGTAGACTGTATACATTTACACACACAGAGCAAAAGACTGAGTAGGCATACATTTCAACATCATCTAAGAATGGTGAGACTTGTTGACCTATTTGCTTATCTGTATCTTGATTTTGCTCTGTAATAAGAACTTCTTATCTATCTAATTGGAAAAGAAAAAGGTAAAAGGGAGCGAGTACATGGCAACAAGATTATCATATTAAGAATAGAACACTTGGGCCTGCTAAGGACTAGCTGCGTCATTAGGTTGGGGCATGAGCTGCTCCCCCTGTAAAACGAAATGGTTAGACTAGGTGATCACCGAAGTCCCTCTCAGGGCTACTGTGATACAATTCCAGACCTGGAAAGGCTCCCACAGGACAACTGGACTCGACAACGAGCTGGGGGAGTTTTAGATAACCATAAGAGAAGTGGGAAGTATATTTTAGATGAGGCGAGTAGTGTAATAACAGACGTAGAAATGAGCACGGTGTCTATGGGGGACGAGGGAAGCTGAAAGTATGAGGAAACACATTAGGGAGAGACGACAAGATTAGAGAGGACTTGGAGAGCCAAGCAGAGGAGTGTGGACTCGACGCAACAGGCAAAAGGAAGGAAGCCACTAAGACAGCGTTATTTTAGAAACGGTGATGAAAGTATTATTTTAGAAAACTGTTACATTGGGACTTCCCTGGTGGCGCAGTGGTTAAGAATCTGTCTGCCAATGCAGGGGGCAAAGGTTCGAGCCCTGGTCTGGGAAGATCTCACATGCCGCGGAGCAACTAAACCCACGCGCCACAACTACTGAGCCTGCGCTCTAGAGCCTGTGAGCCACAACTACTGAAGCCCGCGCACCTAGAGCCCGTGCTCCGCAACAGAGAAGCCACCGCGATGAGAAGCCCGCACACCGCAATGAAGAGTAGCCTCAGCTACTACTAGCTCTAGCCACAACTAGAGAAAGCCTGCGCACAGCAACAAAGACCCGATGCAGCCAAAAATAAATAATTTTAAAGAAGAAAAATGTTATATAAAAGATGATGGAGAAAAGCAAAAGAATAAAAAAAAGAATTAAAAAAACCCCATAAAAGATGACTGATGGGCAGGAGCGGGCACTGAGGGCTCTGGGTTTTGGTATATTTGTTTAAGTTACTGTTATTCGAGAGCAGCAAGTGAGCACCAGCATGGGGATGGCCAATATGGAGACAGAACAGGCGGCACATACAGAGGCACCTCAGATTCAAGGACTGCAGGACTTAGTGTTGACTAGATCTGCGAAATACAGGAATAGAAACAGACGTAGTGCTCCAAGGTGTCTAGCCTACAACAATGGGAAGAAAGGGACAGAAATGAAGAGACTGGAACTGAAGACCTCTTTTGGGAAGCAGATCAGAGGGGCACCCTGAATGGGACAAGGACTCCAAACAGATGCCTTTTGTGAAGACAGCAATTTAGGGATGCAGCATGGGTGAGAAAAATCTGGAGATTTGGCTTTGGGGGTAAGAGCAGAAACCGTACCCAGGAAAATGGATAAGGTGCAAGGAGGTTAGAAGCTTGTGTAACACGGAGTTTTTATTTTTGATGATACAGCATTTAAATCTTAAAAGAAAAAAGATACTGTTTACTTGATAACATACCTTATTTATTTCTTTTGTTAAAGTCTGAACTGAATATATGTTCAGACTTCCATTGTCCATAATAGATGCAATGTACCGTCCATGGGGGCTAATTGCCGATGAACTAATTCCTTCGTCAAGGCTCCCAATTTCAAAGAGAAGTTTACAAGTCTGTATATTAACAAATCTCATAATGCCATCCTGACAGAGCACTCCAAGAACCTAAGAGTAGAGGGAAACAACATATGAGTTCCTAAAACACATTTAAGAGTCAAGTCTCAGATGTTAACTGGACTTATGCTGATCATCTCGCAATGTACACAAATACTGAATCATCATGCTGTACACCTGAAACTAATATAATGTTCTATGTCAATTACACCTCAATTAAAAAAGTCAGATGTCTGCAAGTCAAACTACACACATACACACGTGTGTATTTACATATGTTTTCTTTTCTTTGGTTGGGGAGGGAGGACAGTCAGAGGAGATTTTACTCGCAGAGAGCCGTCATGTATTTTAAAATCCCTAATTACGGCTCATGTAGATTCGCCCTGTTCAGGTCCAGATAAGCCTGGCTCTACCCAGAACCAGTAAGGAGCCCATCCTGGGACACTACAGAAAGGTCACCTAAGAATCAGCCCTCCCCACGGGCAGGCGCATCTCCACCAATCCCTCCAGAGGGAGTACAGATGATGGCAGTCCTTCACCTTAACTGCACACTGGCCGCCAGAAGCAAGGAAGGTGGAGGGCTTGTTTCTCTTCTCCATCCCCAGCCTGACCAGAGCTAACACCTGTCCTGCTGCCCCACACAAACCTGTGACTCCCGCGGTTGTAACTAGCATTTGGACTGTGGAGAGGGAAGGTCTGCGAGCTGCAAGGGCAGTCGGGCTGCGGGTCGGAGGGAAGCTAGTCTTTCAAGGGGAAAAAAAATTAGCTGTAACTCATACAACTTAGAACTTAAAAACACATACTAAAAAAGCTTCAACACATGAAACAATAAACCCCTCTGCTGCCTTGTCCACATACAGGTTCTTTTCCCCAGGGCCACCACGTGATCTCGTGAAACGCTGATGTCCCCCGTTACATGAAAGACATAGTCTAGAGGTGGCTGGAGGCAGTTTGAATGTGACAACCTAGAAAGCATGTTCTGGGGCTTCCTTGGTGGCGCAGTGGTTAAGAATCTATCTGCCTGCCAATGCAGGGGACACGGGTTCAAGCCCCGGTCCGGGATCCCACATGCTGCGGAGCAACAAGGCCTGTGAGCCACAACTACTGAGCCCATGTGCCACAACTACTGAAGCCCGCGTACCTACAGCCTGTGCTCCACAACAAGACAAGCCACCGCAATGAGAAGCCCGTGCACCACAACAAAGAGTAGCCCCTGTTCACTAGAACTAGAGAAAGCCCACGCACAGCAATGAAGACCCAACGCAGCCATAAATAAACAAATTTATTAAGAAAAATAAAAAGTAAATAAATAAACAGCATGTTCTTCTCTGGGTCAGATGGTAGGAAACCCTCTTATTCACAGTTGATGCAACCTCTCTGGAAGGCAATTTGGCAAGATCTATCAAAATTACAGATGCACCTAACCCTGGTACAACTATTTTAACTCTGGGATTTTATCCTACAGACAGGATGTATAAAATGACATGTGCAAAAGTTATGTGTATTAAAAAAAAAGGGACATCCCTGGCGGTCTAGTGGTTAAGACTCCATGCTTCCAGCGCTTCCACTGCAGGGGGCACGGGTTCGATCCCTGGTTGGGGAACTAAGAACCCACATGCTGCGTGGCTCGGCCAAAACATAAATTACAAAAACAAAAAACAAACAAAAATGTTATTCAGTGCAGCATCATTTGTAACAGAAGAGGACTGAAAACAGGTTAAGTGCCCAATAATAAAGGACTGGTTATAATAACCTATACACCTGTAAAAAAGAATGAAGTTCTGTACTGATATAGGAAAATCGTCAAGGTAAACTAAGTTAGGAAAAAACAAGGTAAAAAAAATGGGAAAAACATAAGATTATACAACAGCAGTGGGTTAAGGAGAGTGAATAACTGGGCAAATGGGAGAAAAGAGTAAGACTTCACTTTATGCCTTTTTATATTTTTTTATGTTTTCAACCATGTGAAAGCATTATCTACTCAAAAAACTTAAAATAGATATAATACACACATATATTATACATAAATACACACAACACACACACACACAATTTGTTAATGTGCAACACCCAAGATAATTTAAAATAAGAAAGTTAAGGTTCAACTATTCGACTATTAAAGAGAAAAAAGGTGTGTGGCGGGGGGAGCGCATTGTAAACGAAGGCAAGATAGAGCAGACGTCTCATAGGATTGAGGCAGCCAGCTATGGTAGATAGAACACAGCGTAACAAAGTGAGAACATTTCAGTTCTAGTCCTACCTTTAATCCTTATAATTAAAGGAGTGTTGACAAGTCACTTTGTGTTTCTAAGCTTCAGCGTCACAATCTGTATAATGGTGAGAATACCTTCCCTGCCTACACTCAATGAATTCTTTAAGGATCCAATAAAAAACAGCATGCTTAATCAACCTGTAAACCATAAAGTATGACATAAAGTATACCGATTTTAGAAAAGGGGCAAGTTATCAGTAATATACGGAACCTAAGATTTTTCCATTTTTTCAGTTTTAGACTCTTTACAAGTTATCAGCAGTTTCAAAACCTTGTAACAATCAGGCTACAAGTTAAAGAGACCTAACATAGTACGGAAATTGATAACGATCTTTCCAAAAAAGTACAACTTTACTAACATTTATGTTACTAACCTGATTAGAACCAGCATCAAAACTATCAGGAAGAAACTCTAGGTGGCGAATGGCTCGAACTTTGGTGGGCATCTGGATAATTCTAAACAGCTGTTTGGCTTCCAAGCACCACAAATGAAGATGGTTCGATTTGCCCCCAGCAGCCAGGATTTGGCCATCTCTATATTTTAAAAAGGTGAGAAAGTAAGACTAGATGAATGATTTATAGCAGCACTGTCCAACCTGATCCAATATGATGACAGAAATGTTCTGTATCTATGCTGTCCAATGTAGTCACTACTGGCCACGTGATTATTGAGAACTAAAATGTGGCTAGCGTTTCTGAGGAAATTAATTCTTGATGTTATTTAATTTTTATTAATTTAAATAGTCCCATGTACCCAGTGGCTACCATATAGGAAAACTCAGGTTTACAGTAGATTTTTTTTTTTTTTTTTTTTAACCTATTGTGCTAAGATACCAGCTTAACAAATATCTGTTTGATGACTTGACTGGGAGTTTCTGAGTAACAGTTATATTTTATAGCATAATCTCAAAGACACTTACTACTAACCAACTTTCTGTATTTCACATACGACTGTACTGAACTGATAACAGCATTGCTATATGAAAAACCAAAACGCCCAAACTTTTTTCCTGCCAAAGAAAGCTACTTTATATTTAAAAGGTACAGAAAGAATAAGCTGGATTGATTTGCAAGGCTGTTGCTCATCCATTCACAAAGGATTATAAAGTGTCTACTATAAGCTAGGTTTCACTCCAGGTGCCAGGGGCACAGTGGTGAACAAGAAGACAGGTAAGATCCCTGCTCTCAGGGGATTTTCAGTCTAGAGGAAGGTAAAGAAACAAATAAATGAACTTGATATCAGCTGTTAAGTTCTTTAAAGAACTCTAAAACGAGGTAATGTTACAGAGCTGGGAAAGGAGGAAGATCTACTACATAAATGATGTGAATGGGCCAGTCACAGGGTGACTTGGAGAAAGAATTCCATGCTGGTCAGTATTCCTGACTGGCCAGAAGAAAAATGTTGAGATAGGTGTAAATAACAAAAAGAAGCCACACTCAAGTGTGGCTGGAACACAGTAAGGGGAAATAAGATGAGAAAAGAGAGGGAGGCCTAGACCAGAGGACAAAAGATCTCAGGGACATGGCAGGGAGTTGGATTTTCTAAGAGCAGTGGAAAGCCTTTTACGGGAGTTCAACAGGGAAATGACATGATCTGACTTAATGATTTGAGAAGACCACTCTATCTGCTTTGTAGACACTGACTTTAGGAAATGAGACTGAAAACAGGGAGACCAAATAAGGGAGCTATTACAGTAGCCTGAAAAAGACTACGATAGTTTGGACTGGGGTAATAGCTGTAGCAATGGACAAAGGAAAGTAGACCAATTCAAGATACAGTTTGGTAGAGTTGATGGGATTTACTGATAACTCAGAAGAAGAGGGTGAGAGAAAGAGAGGAAATAACATCCATTAATACCTGGAAACAATGACCAACCCACCCACAGTGAGAACCTAGCACCCAGATTAAGTGTCAATGTATCATTTCCCACAAAAATAAACCCACACCCTTTAGAGAAATGGCTGATTCCATTTTGGGACAGGAAATACACAAGATAAGACTGGAACATCTTGTTGGACCAGAGAGAATGAGAACTATCACAGACAACCGGGGTTGTATCAAAAGGGTTCGTTCAAAGCCGACCTGGAGAGGATCCCACTGGTCAAAGATGAGAGAACTGGAGCATCACTAAGAATAATAACTTCAATGGGTCAAATCATGTCAACTGTGTTTAAGTCCATGAGCTTACAAAGATTAAAGACAAAAAACATCAGCCACCTTTGAAGATACCAAAAAAATCAATCCATTATTTTGGTGAAAAAAAATTTTTCTTTAAATAGGAAGAAATCCAGCATTTATCCTGCCTTTCCTTTACAAACTGTAAAGTAACCAAAGAGTTGAGAGGCAGTTTCTTTTTTTTTTTTTTTAATTTTTATGGAGTATAGTTGATGAGAGGAAGTTTCTTTCTATAGAAGGTTTTGGTTAATAAGGGAGAAGGAAAGACAGAATCATAATAGCACCATTTGCTAACCCCCAATGCAACACACGATATCTAGGTAATAATCATCAATGGCCACTAATATCACAAGATATTCACAAGAGAAAGAGTTCTGTGTTCCTCTTGATGAAGGTATACAAACCGCCTACAATGTCTTCTTGCCCCCAAATCAAACCAGATCAAGATCTAGCCTCCAATTTATAGGAGATATAGGTGTAACCAGTTTATAGTAAATATAGATGAGAGAAGATCATATTAAACAGCATCACAGGGATGCAAAGAGGAAAATCCAGAATGTAGAAAACTACGGGACAAATGACCAGTTCTTTAACAAATAAACTGCAAGGAAAATATAAGAAGAGAGATATACCAACCAAGGCAATGTGTGAACCTTATTTTGCTCCTGACTTGAACAAACCCACCATAAAAAATAATTATTAGACAAATCAGGGAAATATGAATAACTAGATATATGATATTATATTATGAATTTTTAAAAGTCTGATGATAGTACCATGGTTATGTTTCAAAAAGGGTCCTATCCTTTAGAGATACACGCTGAAATACTTACACATGAAATGATACACTTGGGCTTTGCTTTATGACAGTGCAGTAGAGAAATGGTAGGTAGAGTAATAGAAAAAGTAGGAGTGGCTATTAGTTAACGCTTATGATAGTTAACGAGAGTGCTAGCCTTGAGATTTCATGTACTTTTATATTTTTGTGTACATTTTCCACAATAAGTAAAAAACTTATTACCATATCTTAGATCATATCTAAGTTTGAAGGAAATGTTTGCTTATAGGACAATAAAATACTGAATGAAAATTTATAAAATTTCCCCGGAAGTTAAATTTCATAAAAATCCTTAGTGTCTTAAAGAGGACATTACCTGGTCACAGCAAACACTTTGTATAATATACTAGAGCTTTCGGGTGGAGCTGGTAATTGATATTTGCAAACAAGAGTATCACATTCCCAGGCGAAGATGGAATTATCTTTAAAACAACTCAGGATGGTATTAGTTAATGGTAGAAAGAAAACCTAAAGAGGAAGAAAAAAAGTTATTGTTCATATAAGGATCATATAGTCCTCTTTAAATTCAAAATTTACAAGTAGTTAATTTTTCTGTCTTAAAATTATTTTTTCTTAAAATGGAGAAAAATACATTTACAACATATGACAGGGGAGAAAACCGGTATTTTTACATACTATTATAAACTAAAAAGAAAAGGTAAACTCCTTTAAACAAAAAACAGGTGACTATAATGACTAGGCTATTCATAAAATACTAGGTAACAATTTAAAATATTTAACCTTATAAAAGATTCAAATGAAAATAAGATACCATTTTATGTGTATCAAATTTATTTTAAAATAATGCACACACATACATATACACAAACTATACATATACTAACATACGTATTATATTTATAAGCTATATACTAATATAAATACTATATCGAGTACTAAATACAGATAAGTGTTAAAAAATATTAAATGTTGGTGAAAGTATAGATAAAGGCACTGTCATACACTGCTGCTGATAGTAAAAACTGGTTAAAGATACTGTCTAACAGCTCAACAACCTTAAATATCTCTCTCTTCTGAACTAGTCAATCTGCTTCTTTTTTTTTTTTTTTTTTTTTTTTTTAAATTATTTTATTTTATTTATTTTATTTCTGGCTGAACTGGGTCTTTGTTGCTGCGCGCAGGCTTTCTCTAGTTGCAGCGAGAGGGGGCTACTCCTCGTTGCGGCGCGCAGGCTTCTCATTGTGGTGGCTTCTCTTGTGGAGCAGGGGCTCCAGGCACACGGGCTTCAGCAGCTGTGGCACACAGGCTCAGTAGTTGTGGCACATGGGCTCAGGAGTTGTGGCTCGCGGGCTCTAGAGCACAGGCTCAGTAGTTGTGGCACACGGGCCCAGCTGCTCCGCGGCATGTGGGATCCTCCCGGACCAGGGCTCGAACCCGTGTCTCCCGCATTGGCAGGCGGACTCCCAACCACTGCGCCACCAGGGAAGCCCTAGTCAATCTGCTTCTAAGAGTTAATCCCTTGGGGAAAAAAATCAGCAAAATGCTTTAAGATAAATGTGTATAAATGTTTGCTAAGCATTATTTGTAAAAGTAAAAAGTTGAAAACAAATACATGATATTTTATTAGATTCAATTTATTTAATGGACAGATGAGACTGAAATTGGTAGTGAAGTTGAAAATACCATTTTATTCTCCTAATTTCTATTTTTCTATTGCATAAGCAGTAAGCAATGCTTACTTTTGATAATATAAAATTTTTATTAAAGTTGACCAATATTTTCTCATAAGAGTTTCAATGGCCTCAAATATAATTCTATGTGTCATTTGTGTAAAACACACAAAGTGAGGTAGGAAAGGAAGCAAAGAAGGAAAGAAAATGAAAAAAATTCAATGTCCTAAGGACAAATATTCCTACCTATCCTCTCAAAATACTGGGTTGGCCAAAAAGTTCTTTCGGTTTTAAGTAAAAATAAAAGACACATTTTTCATTTTCACCAAGAACTTTATTGAACAACATATTCACTAACCAAACTAACTTTCTGGCCAATCCAATAACACCCCAGAAAGAGCTTGAGACATTTCACACGGTTTGTTCATTAGTTAGAGCTCTAGCTATTTATTCTTTTTTTCCCTTATTTTTTCCTCAATATAGCTTTGGTCTTATATTTCACTCCTCATTCATTCATTCATTCATTTATGGTTGTGTTGGGTCTTCGTTTCTGTGCGAGGGCTTTCTCCAGTTGTGGCAAGCGGGGGCCACTCTTCATCGCGGTGGGCAGGCCTCTCACTATCGCGGCCTCTCTTGTTGCTGAGCGCAGGCTCAGTAGTTGTGGCTCACGGGCCTAGTTGCTCTGCGGCATGTGGGATCTTCCCAGACCAGGGCTCGAACCTGTGTCCCCTGCATTGGCAGGCAGATTCTCAACCACTGCGCCACCAGAGAAGCCCATCACTCCTCTTTTGAATTACAGAATAATTATAATTTCTTTATACATATGTCTGTCCACAGGAAATCGACCCAGGGACTCTATGCATGGGACCCCATACACTGTGGACAAAATTGAGCGAGAGGTGTCATCCTTCACAGCTGCCTTGGGATGAAGACCCTTGGTTGGTTTCTGAGAGGGCAGACGTCTTGTCTATTCTGTTTATTTTTGTGTAGTCAGTGCTGAGCACAATGACAGAAATGTAGTAAAGGTGCTCAACAGTATTTGTTGAATAAATGAATGAATCCTTTTCTGAGTTGTACAGTATATGTATGTCCATCTTTAACAGTTAGTGCTGAGTTCCAGGTATTTATTCTTTCCCATCCAGACCAGCCTTAACTGCGTTATAGCTTATTGTAACACTTTACATTTGAACGTATCTTGTTGCTTCTACTGGTGTGTCTTTACAAGCTTTATTATTTTTTTTGCGGTTCGTGGGCCTCTCGCTGTTGTGGCCTCTCCCGTTGCGGAGCACAGGCTCCGGATGCGCAGGCTCAGTGGCCACGGCTCACGGGCCCAGCCGCTCCGCGGCATGTGGGATCCTCCCGGACCGGAGCACGAACCCGTGTCCCCTGCATCGGCAGGCAGACTCTCAACCACTGCGCCACCAGGGAAGCCCCAACTTTATTATTTTTAAAATATGTGACTTTCTGTGTTGGCAAGAGAGAGGGGCAGGGACTCACAGAGGAGGCAGGGCACCTTTAAGGATTTGTCACCTCTTATTCCGACCCCTGATCTGTCACACACCTTCACAATTTTACTGGCGTCAGAGAGAGTGCTACATTCCTTGGGGATGAAGTGTTCAGTGTCTACAGCACTGGATTGGAGCGTCTCTGAGTATTCAGAATCTGGATATAACCATCATCACAGTAATGAGAGAGAGCTGTCCTGGGGAAAAGCAGCACGAACACTGCATCTACCATGGCTTTCCTCAGTGTTACAAAAATAACGGTTCAATAAGGCATCTACGTGAAATACCGTAGCCTTGCAATGAATTTGTGTTATTGTCACCCAGCCTGTTAGGAAATGATTCTAATAGTTAATGACATTACTATAAGAATTTTAGGGAATTGTAAATATATATATATTTATATTACACATACATACTAGTATCTGTTTTTTGATAATAGTGCTAAAAATACATACATACACACATATAAAATATACTATGGAACATACTGGTTAATTAGAACACTCCACTAAGGACTAAAGCTAATAAGACAATAAAAAGTGGTAACTCAGCTACATCAGGTGCTGATGCCCTTGCCTGACCCAACTCCTCCTCACTTCTGTCCTGAGCTCACTCTGTCAAAGACAATCTGGTAGGTCTTTTGCCAGTTTCATTATGTTAAGAAGATTTGTAATATGAAGGTCTTACGGAAAGGATTTGCAGTGAATACATTATAATCTATAATGAATGCCCTAAAACACTGTTTCAAATCTGATGTCAAAAAAAGTGACTTGAGGGGGCTTCCCTGGTGGCGCAGTGGTTGAGTCCGCCTGCCGATGCAGGGGACATGGGTTCGTGCCCCGGTCCGGGAGGGTCCCACGTGCCCCGGAGCGGCTGGGCCCGTGAGCCATGGCCGCTGAGCCTGCGCGTCCGGAGCCTGTGCTCCGCAGCGGGAGAGGCCACAACAGTGAGAGGCCCGCGTACCGCAAAAAAAAAAAGTGACTTGAAATTTTTATTATAATTAGCAATATTTTTCTAGAAAAGTAATAAAGTTTATTCCTACTGGGAGAAGCAAAAGCTTAAAAGTTAATGAACATCAGCTGCTATTTTGAGGCACAGCTGTGACAGATTGTTGCCAACATGATTATTCATTACTAGATTTGTGATTTTAATTGCCAGATTTCAATGATTATAAAATTGTTCCTAATGAATCATGTCATTATTTATATAGTGTCATCTCCTGACAAACATAAAATGCTTAGAAGAAACTTCAAAAGCAGTAACAAAATATACTCTTTGGAGGGTTGGCTGCAGTTTTTCCTTACAAAATATGAAAATCCTGGCCTTCCCAATTCACTTTTGAGAGGTATGTGAGTTCTTTCCAAAGTTTAAAGAGTTCAGGATAGTAATAACAGAAAGTTAAGGTCAAATGTACAATTCAGCAAAAATTTAGTGAGCGCCCATTGTATACAGAGACTGGGTAAGTTCGGTAACACACTATTTAATGTTTTCTGATACCCATCACAAAACCTTTTCTGATACATACTGAACGACGGTAATTAGAAATCTCAGGATTTGTTCCAAAATCTTTAACTAAAGAGCTAAATATCTTACCTCCAAGTATCAAAAAAAGAATCAAAATTTCCTAATTTGAAGAAATGTAATTGGTCTACCTGAGAGGCAGTATGGCGTAATGGAATGACTTCAGAGTGAAACAAGCTTCGGTTCAAAACTGCAACTCTTTCATAAACTATGTGACACTCTCTGAAGTGCAGTTTCCCCAATTGTAAAATGAGAATAATAGTATCTACCTTTTAGGATTATTTAAGCTTAAAAATAACAAAACAAAGTGTTAAGTACATAGTAAGGACTCAACAATTGGTATCTATTACTATTAGTGTTAATTACCGCTATTGCTGGGTACAAAAATCAGTGGAAAGAGGATGGAGTGGTAAGTTCTCTAAAAACATTTTGAAATCAAAGGTCTGTAGTTCCTTATCTGAAACCTTTAGGGACAGATGTGTTCCAAAATTCAGAATTACTTCCAATTTGAGAACGGTAATACAATGCCTGTTCTGTAATATTATGTAGAACCCCCAGTGACCTGGAGCAACACTCCATACTCAAACATATTAATATTTCAGCCTTATGTCAATTTAGTTCAGATTTTGCTGCTAGATGAATTCCAATCAGATTTTGCCACAAAATGAGTTATTAAAAAACATCTGGGTTTTTGAGTTGCTAATAAGGGATTGTGCATCTATTTAATATAGTTCAAAAGAAAAAGAATACATTTCCCTTATAGCTTTTTAAGAAGATATGTAATTGCACTGAGATAATCTCATAATAAAGCTAGATAATAGATAACAATAACATTAATGACAATATAGAAATAGCAGCTGCAGCTAACTTGTACTAAGCACTTCTATAAACAAGCATCGTGCTAAGTGCTTTGCATAGATTATCACATTCAGTTCAGAAACTAACCCTGAGGTAAGCACTATTACTATTTTCATCTTACACACAAGGTAAACAGCTTGTCAAAAATGTTTAACGTGAATCTACTCAAGACTTTAGACCTAAATTCAAGTTTACAACAAATACAGGTGAGAGAACCAGTTAAATGACACAATGAGGAAACAGTAAGACAAATCCAGAATGTGGGGCATTTTCTAATTGGCCTGGTCTCTCAAGAAAGAAAAAAAAGAAAAATTCATGTTATGGGAAAAAAAGAGAAAGGTAGGAGATCGTTTTAGGTTAAAAGAGCCATCATAAAATGAAACCCATAGAATCACGTGTCACCACGTGTCATCAAGGGAAAAAAAATCACAAAACTTTTATTTAAAATATAAAATATTTTATTGGTGGCACAGTGGTTAAGAATCCACCTGCCAATGCAGGAGACATGGGTTAAGAATCCACCTGCCAATGCAGGAGACATGGGTTCGATCCCTAGTCCAGGAAGATCTCACATGCTGCAGAGCAACTAAGCCCGTGTGCCACAACTACTGAGCCCGCGTGCCACAACTACTGAAGCCTGCTTGCCTAGAGCCCGTGCTCCACAAGAGAAGCCATCACAATGAGAAGCCTGTGCACCACAATGAAAGAGCAGCCCTCACTCGCAGCAACAAAGACCCAGCACAGCCAAAAGTAAATAAATAAAATAAATAAATTTATATAAAAAAATAAAGTATAAAAGCAGAAACTGCAATAAAAATATAGGTGTAATAAAAACTTGATAAGAATAAAACTTTTACTTTAAGATTAGTTTATAACTATTTCCTATTTTCAACAGAATAAGCCAGGAGTGACAACCACCTGACTCATCTCTAGTCCTTGTATGGTGCAAGAGAGAATGGTTTTTACATTTTAAAATTATTTCATTTCAGATGGTTATGTAAGTACACACATAATATCCTCAATTTTGCTCTTGGCCAGCAAAAGCAAAAATGTTTACTATCTGGTGTTTCGAGGAAAAGTTTGCTGGTAACTTATAGACTATGATGTTCTTTTAGAGTATACTTAAATGTATACTGCATACTGTATTCACATTTACTACATTTAATTTTATTCTCTTATCACAAACATTTGGAATCCTATTCTTTAAACTAAAATGTCTGAATGACCAAGGCAAGGCTAAAATTGGCAACTATTCCATGTATACTAATTCTAATTTCATGGTGAAAAGAACAGATGGTTTTTATGTCATTGTTTCATGACTGTTTCCACTGTGGGTTCAACTTTCAATGTTCTCTACCTTAGAATTTAAAATTCAATTTAAGTATTGAAGCAGTTAAAGAATAAAAGACCTACCAAGGCATTTGGCCTAAATACCTGATGAGTAATCTGGCTATAGCTTTTACCTTTTTTAAATTATTAAGATCTCTGAGATTTCCGTGGAAACTACAAAATAAATTTTTGGTTGACATGCACTGCTAGCTTTTCATGTTAATAACCAAGAAATTAAAAGCAATACTGCATGTATAATATAACCTGAAGCAAAATAATTAAAAGGGAGATGCAGACAATCCTGAAAATAGCATTTAGCTAATCAAATAGAAGGAAAAAAAAACCTTAAAAGCAAAAGAAATGGATTTTTAAAAAAGTGATATATGTGTACAATGGAATACTGATCAGCAATAAAAAGGAACAAACTACTGATACATACAGCAGCATGGATGAATCTCGAAAACATGATGCTGAAGGAGAAAAGCTTTTACACATACCATTACTGACCAGCTCTACTTATGTGAAATTTTAGAACAGATAAAACTAACCTATGGTGGAAAAACATCAGAGGAGTGCTTACCTGGGAAGGGATATAATGTAACTTCCTGGGATGATGGTAATAATAGGTCTGCACATGTTACAAAAGTGTATGTATTTGCCAAAACTTAATAAATGAATACTTAAAGATTTGTGCATTATGCACAAATTTTACATCAACAAATACTGAACCCAATTAAATGCAGTTAATTAAATGCAGGCTTAAAGCATGGATGGGCAAGCACTGATGTCTGCAATTTACTTTAAAATGCAAAAAAAAAGGGCTTCCCTGGTGGCGCAGTGGTTGAGAGTCCGCCTGCCAATGCAGGGGACACGGGTTCGTGCCCCGGTCCGGGAAGATCCCACATGCCGCAGAGCGGCTGGGCCCGTGATCCATGGCCGCTGAGCCTGCGCGTCCGGAGCCTGTGCTCCGCAACGGGAGAGGCCACAACGGTGAGAGGCCCGTGTCCAGCAAAAAAAAAAATGCAAAAAAAAAAAATGAGTTAATAAACAGAGGAACAGAAAGATGGATAGATCCATCATATAGTTTACTAACATGTAAGTACAGTATAGTATAGTAGGATCTAGACCATGGGTGTACATGTGTTCACTGTGAAATTCTTCTATATATATAAAATCTGCTATATATTTGAAATTTTTCATAATTGGGTTAAGAAATAAAACGAGATCAACCAGCTACGTAAAAACTAACAACTAAAGTTGAAGTTACACACTATAATAATTAAAAATAATAAAAAAGGTTTGCTTGTTGCTGAGTTATGAAGGCATAGCTAAGTGGGACAAAGCGAACCATTACTTATAATATCTATATTCTGCTGATCAAGAAACTAGCCTGAGAAGCACAACAGACCAAGATGTGTCTCCCTTCACTGACCTTTTGTATACCCACAGACTGGAGAATATTCAGCTTTCTTTTTCTTTGAAAGGTATCCAAGTCCCATAGCTGTGCTGTATCAGAAGAAGTAGTGATGGCGTATCTCCCGGATGCGTGCACAGAGATTGAGAACACCGACGATTCATGTCCTCTCATCCAGCTAACTAGCTGCTTGGTGACTGTGGGAAAAAGGAAAACAGATATACAGGTCAAACCCTATATTTCATCCGAGAACTGATTCAGTTGATGGCTAGGGATTATATGAGGTCCCTCCATCTCCGTTAACACCTAAAAAGAATGGAAGCCGGTGGCTGGTTGATGAAGTGCACCGTAGGACATGTTAGTAACATGTGTAACACCGAGGTTGGAGGAGAGGAGGCCGAAAGAGGGTTTAAGAACAGCCTTGAATGTGACGTGATGGAGTCTGGGCTTTCTCTTGAAATAGTTTTACACAGAAGAATACCATATCTGGTCTGTTTCAGAAAGCACTTTGAAGATATGATGGATATACTAGAAAGGAGGAAGAGATTACAAAATGACTAGTTTATCTGTTGCTGTAATAACCCAGGCAGGAGATAAGGAGGGTCTATACTAAGAACGTGGCAATGGAGAAAGGAACAAACTCAAAAGCTACAAAAGAAATATCAAAGGACTCAGTGATTAAATGGATGTGTTGAGACAAAAGAGGAGTTGAAACTCCAGTGGCTCTGGTTTAGTTACATAAGCAGGTGGTGATTCTACTACCTGACATAAATACACAAGGAGGGACAGACTTAGCAGTGTGAGAAGAGGTAAGAAACTTGATCTTTTACATCGATTTGGTGTGTGTACATGTGTGTGTGTGACACAAAAGCAGAGAAAACAGTCTGGTAGAGAAAACACCAAAAACTCTTCATAATAATTATCAATGGTAATAAAATTACAGTGATTTTTACTTTCTCTTTACGTTTTTCTGTGTCTCTAAGTTTTCTGTAATAGGCATGGTATACTTTTAGGGTCATATTTTTTTCCTCCAGAAAGATGGAAGTGGGGAGAACAGTCAGAAAACAAGATGTAAATCTGGGAAACATTAAGACACAAAGTAGGTCAAAACTGAAGATAGAGGAACAGATAAACCCTTGGGAAGGGAGGAGTGGTTTCCAAACACCAGTCTGAAGTCTGGCATTACTTAATGCTCAATTTTTCACTGGCCTTCAGTGAAATGAGAAAAGGATAACGTAATGAGTTTTTCATAAAGCTAAATTTAAAGTACTACCTTTAAAAAAAAAAAAGTACTACCTTTTAATCTATTGTATCCTTCTAAGTTTTTATGTTTTAAAAAAAAATCCCTTGTTGGGCTTCCCTGGTGGCACAGTGGTTCAGAGTCTGCCTGCCGATGCCGGGGACGCGGGTTCGTGCCCCGGTCCGGGAGGATCCCCCATGCCGTGGGGTGGCTGGGCCCGTGAGCCACGGCCACTGAGCCTATGCTCCACAACGGGAGAGGCCACAACAGTGAGAAGCCTGCGTACTGCAAAAAAAAAAAAAAAAAAAAAAAAATCCCTAGTTTTATGAAATGAAGTTATATTGTTTTTTTCCAATGTCAATCAGCAAAATTAAAAGTTGCAACCTATGTTAGTTCCTCTACTTTTTCTAATTGGGTCAAATACCCAAAAGTCTAGGAACCACTAAAAGAACCCAGAAAAGAAAGAGTCGGAAAAGTAGAACCAAGAGAGGTAACAGCAGAAAACTAAGACTCTTGAAGTAACCCAAAGTGTTAAAAGCTATGAAGAAACAAAATGAAAAGGATAAAGAGGATTTACACAATCAGAGGTTACTAAAGACCTTGGAGATAGAAGTCTTGGAAGCCTGGATGGGGGGACTAAGAGTCAGAATCCATCAATGGATGCTGTGAAGAAGCAGGATTTGGCAGCAAAGAAAGGGAGGTAGTTGGGGAAGTAGAGACGGTATCTGAGGAAGGGGCTTGGTTAAGAGGGGTTTCCATAAGACAGAAGACACTATAAAAAGATAAAACTAAGATGAGAGGAGGAGAGAATGGATAAAATCCAAGGAAAGCAATCACACAGGAGTTTAAAGACTTAGTTTTTCAGAATTTCAGTGACAGCAGTGTTTGTAATAGCAAAAATTGGAAACAGTTTAAAGTCCATCAATAGGTAAAAGGCTAAACAATTATGGTATTACAAACATTTATAGAGTATGATTACTAAGTACTGATCTTAAATATATAAAATTTTCATGAGGTAAGGAAGTGATTCCACCAAACAATATAAACAGGATGATTATATATTTGTTAGAGTATAAAAAAGGTATATGCATAGAAAACAGATTGGAAAGATCAGTCCCTGTTATAAAAACACTGACTGTGTCTCTGGGCATTATTGCAGGATGCCTGCCTTTTCTTCCTGCATGTGCGGTGAGAGGGTACTACTGATTGAGAGCAGGGACCCTGCAGCTTGACTCCCAGATTAGGAATCCTGGCTCCACCGCTTACCAAGCTGTGGCAACTTAGTCAAGTTACTTCTGTGCTTCAATCTCCTCATCGGCAAAATGGGCATAACAAGAGTATCCATCTCTGTGGGTTATTATGATGAGTAAAATTCATTAATATGCATAAAATCATAGAACAGTACCTGGCAAGGAGTAAACACTAAGTAAGTGTTAGCTATTACTACCATTCTTATGATTATTGTTTATAATTTTTCTAAATATTATAATACATAGGTTACATTAATAACAAGAAAAAAACAATGCAGTTGAGATTTTTTTTCTTAATAATAAGTTCAGTTTACAGAACTCTAAGTTCTCTATTAAAAAATATAATGTGGTATAAAGTACATAGGTTATATTTAAAAAGTGTTTATTCTTGTACCTGTGTAGTAAGGAATTTGGCCTTCAAAGAGAGGTATGGCCTTTGTCCAGGCTCCAAGGAGGCAACCTCTAAACCCTTGGAATTACTCCAGTGGTAGGAGTGTCTTTGTTCTTTGTGGTAGGTCCCTGGACAACAGCAGATGGTTTATGCTAAGGAGAGAACCTCAGAGTGGGGACTGGCCACACCAGAAAGACCAACCATGTGAGTGACTGGAAGGTTGGGGCTTTCGGCCACATGATGTCAGCCCAGCCTCCAGAGAAGAGGAGGGCTGGACACTGAGTTTAAAATCAAGTGGGCAATAATCCAGTCATGCCTGTTATGGAGCCTCAATAAAAACTCTGGAAGTCAGAGCCTGGGTGAATTTCCCGGTGTGGCAATACTCGGTACGGATGGCCACACGTGGGTGTCGGGAGGGTAATGTGTCCCTGGGGACAATGGAAGCTTCTCTTTTGTGAGCCTCCCAGATTCCACCCTATGCGTCTCTTCCTTTGGCTAGTTTTAATTTATATCCCTTCGCTACATCAAAACAATAACCATAAGCATAGTGCTTCCCTGAATTCTGTGAGTCATTCTAGTGAACTCCCAAACCTAGGGGAAGTTGTGGGGAACCCCGAGTTTGTAGTCTGTTGATCTGATGTGACGATGGCCCTGGGACCCCCAAACCTGTGGCTAGTGTCTGAAGTGAGGGTCATTGGGTGGGGTCTGATCCCTCAGACTATACAGATCAGCCAACTCCCTGCAGTATTTCTGTCTGCATTTCACTCTGCTTCAAAAGAGAAATAGGACCTCTTACCTGTATCGAAACATTTAATAGAATAATCAGCTAACGCCACAAGGAATTCAGACTTCCTATGAAGATTAAAGGCCAGAGCTGTGCAAGCTTGCGATGTTCGCTGAACAAGATTAAACCTATGAAGAGATTACTGCGTTAGTATCAGAAATTCTTCCAATAATTGTAAAATTTCACATTGGAGAAGTCCTTAGAGATGAAGAAAATGAAACCCAGAAAAATGAGCTCCCATTCCGGCAGAACAAAAACAGATTATGAAGAGTGCTACCTGCTATGTAAAGGAGTTTGGATTTTACTTACACAGAATGGGAAGCCATCAAGAACTTTTGAGCACAGCAGAATCATGGTCAGGCATGTCTTTCAGGAAGAGGATTCTGGCAGAGATGGCAAATGGACAGGGGGACAAGAAGAGATGATTAAGAAAGCTACTACAGAGACTCTCAACCAGAGTTACGGGTATAAAATGGAAATGACGAATAGGAGAGGTGTCAGAAGTCAAGTGGAGAAAGGCCTGGTGATGCATGGAACATGGGGTGAAGAGGGAGGAATCAGGAATTCCTCACACGTGAAATGAAGATAAGAAAAGATGTCTCATAAGGTTGTTGTGACAGTTAAATGAAATAATATCTGATGATTAAATGAAATAATGTACGTTAAGTACTTAGCAGAGTACTTGGCACCTAGCCAGAGTTTCATTTACTAAAAAATGAAGGTTTCAAACTTAGGCAAAAAAGGAACCTACGTGGGGGTAGGAAACAATCATTCTGGTTTTAAACATGTAGAGTTTAAGGCCCTTGAAAAGCATTTGGAGCCGTGCTGTCCAAAAGAAATGGAATGCAGGCCACATGCATCATTTAAAATTTTCTAGGAGCCACATAAAAAAATGTTATGTGGCAAAAATGTTATGTGGCACAATGTTATGTGGCAGCTGAAGCCTGAGGCTTGATGGTGATAAGATTATTAAAGAGAATACCTAGAATATGGAAGGAGGCAGGCCAGGGACAGATGCCCAAATAGAAATGAGAAGAGACCACTGGATTAGGCGATTAGGAAGAGGGAGCCCACTGCAGTGGGCTGTAGAATCAGACAGGCCTGATTTCAAGTCACAGCTACGCCACTTACACCTCTGCCCAGATGTGAATATTTACAGAGAGAAAAGGGACAGTGGACTGAATAAAAGAGAGGAATACTCATGGTGCAAAGTCCCAAGGGCGGCCATAGAAGATAGAGATTAGGGCTGGAAGAAATTAGGAACACCTATTTCTACAGATGAAGTGGCAAAGAGTTATGGATGTTGAACTTACAGATATATTTGAGGTTCCCTTGAGAAGAAAAGGAAGCTTGAGGGCGTCTATTTTCTCATGAATTAGGAGGCTAGGCAGTCAGAATAAGAGTAGAGTCTGAACATACGGAATCACGGAAATTGGTAAAAGTTTGGAATATTCAGAGAAGAATGGGAAAAGTAAATGACAATAAATACAAGCAAATGAAGTACTAGCATCACTGATGCTGAAGTTCATTACTCTGTAATGGAGTCAATCAACAATTATTTTTATTTTGTCTGTTATTTTCTTTAGTGGGAGCAAAGAAGAGACAGGTGTATTGATTTAAGATTGGGAACTGGGCTTCCCTGGTGGCGCAGTGGTTGAGGGTCCACCTGCCGATGCAGGGGACATGGGTTCGTGCCCCAGTCCGGGAAAATCCCACATGCTGCGGAGCGGCTGAGCCTGTGGGCCATGGCCACTGGGCCTGCGCGTCCGGAGCCTGTGCTCCGCAGCGGGAGAGGCCACAGCAGTGAGAGGACCGTGTACCAGGAAAAAAAAAAAAAAAAAAAAGATTGGGAACTGGCTGGGTAGGTTAGCAAGAATAAAGGGTGGGAAAACTGCGACTATTATTTTTTTGGTAAGGAGTAGAAACAATGATTAACAGATTTCTACCTAGTAAATCACAGATAGATAAATCATATATGACCTCTTCCTTCCCTGAACTATTTGAGAATAAGTTACTGAGATCACGTTTCCCACAGACAAGGAAATTCTCCTATATAATCTTAATATAACCATCAAAATTAGAAAATTACATTTATATATTACTACCATCTAATCCCCAGACCCCAGCTTTGCCCACTGTCCTAATAATGTCCTTTGCAGCAAAGGGACCAGTCCAGGTCCAAGCCTTGACCTGCCATGTGTCTAGGCTCCCTCCGTCTGGAACAGTCTTCAGTCTTTCCACAACTTTCACGACCTTGACCCTTATGAAGATCACAGGCCAGTCTTGTTCTACAATGCCCTTAATTCAGCTTTGCCTGCTGATTCTACTGAATAGACTCAGGTTACCTGTCTTTGGTAGACAGGACTATCAGAGAAGCAACACTGTGGTCTTATCGCTGCACCCTATAAGGTGGCACACAAACTTTGATTTGTCCCACTACTGGTTAATTTAATTTTAATCATTTGATAAGGTGCTGCTGGCCAGGTTTCTTCATTGTAAAATTACTCTTTTTTTCTCTTTAATTAATAAATATTTTGTGGGGAGGTACTTTGCGACTATGCAAATATCCATTCTCATTAAACTATCTGTTTGTTGATTACAGCATGAATTCACGAATTTCTGTTTTATTCAGTGGATTATGAGCCATCACTATCAATTATTTTGAAACGCAAATTGTCTCCAATCTGCCCAGAGAGAGCTTCTTCAAGCTGACGTTTATGTCTTTTTGACACATCCCCATCATTCTCTGAACAAGTCCTTCTTTCTGGCTACAAAGTGTTCCAGGCTCATCTTGTACTCTCCCTGTCTCCATCCTGAAACTGGCTATTTCTGCAAGGATCCCTGATTTCTTGTAATAGAGAGTGATATTTAGAAAAGAACTGGGCACTAGGTATATGCATTACTACTGCGGTGTTATTGCTCCCAGGTCCTATGCGTGGACAAAGCTAGGAAATATATGTACATATAATTCATTCACTTTCTCATACACACACCTCTGTTCATTTCTATGTCTGTCTATATATGCTCAAAACCAGGAGGTCACACAGATATACCCAACTACAATCCAGTTCCACAGGGTTCAGTCAAGTTTTCTCCCTTTCCATGTTTGTAATTCCCCTTTCCAATAGTGAGGAATCTGGCCTCCATCATCCTCAGTCTATTTACTCATTTGACCAAACCTCCCCTCTTTCCCATGATTGCCCTGCCCCCAGGCAGAAACGTTCTGACTCTCTGGCTGGGCTAACAGTTTTCCCTCCCATCCACCCACCCTCACTGCACAGATGTCTGCCTTAATCAATCCCACCTAATTGCTTTTTCACTAATTGTCCGGCAAAGGAAGAGAAGACGAGGAAGAGTAAGGATCAATTCTTTAAAACTCCTAGATCTAGTATACTGACAATAATGTAGAAAGGAAACTGTGTTCTTTCTAAACAATGAACAGACAGTAACTGATAAATTAGCAATAATAAAATTTTAAATTTAAGGGAAAAAAAGCTACTAGAGATGCTGTTAAAACCAGAACTTTAATTCTCTGAAAAAGTAATCCAACCATTTTATCTTTCTATTCTTTCTCACGTTATTCTACCAACACTTATGACAGAGTTTTACAAAGTGCCTGAAATACAGTAAGAACTTAATAAATCTTTCCGAATGAATAGTTAATAGCAGGTACTAAAATAGTCAAGGAGTTAATTACTTGGTAAATATCCAAAGTATCTGCTCACCTGTTTCCATACAAGTCAAAAACATAGATATTTCCTTGATGGTCCCCAGCAATTAAAGAATCACCTGAGCTATCAAAAGCCACATTCAAAAATCGTAAAACTTTGGGCAGGTAGTCAGAAGTGTTGTGAATGATGTTCACTATAATTCTGTCAAAAAAAACAAAAACAAGAACCATTAAATTCTATGTCAAGCATTACTTGTTGTCATGAAAACCATGGATTTTGTAGTATGCCTCACTAACGTTGAAGTTTTCTGCCTACCCCATCTTCCCTCTCCTATTGCTGCGGCTCCTCTGCCTCTCCTAGAAGCAACCCTACGAGGATTTCTGAAAACTGTCCTGGAAGTTATTGTCAAAGTAGCTGCCATTCATTTATTTATCAAATAGCTGAAAACCCAGGGTGTCAGACACTGAACAAGCCAGGAGCTAAGAGTAGTTGATAGACAGGAGCCCTGCCCTCAGGAAGCTTTCAGTTTAGTAGTAAAGACAGACACTAAAAAATATAAACACACACAAGAAGAGATTTATAAACTGTGATTAAGTCATAGACAACAGGATATGATAAGAAAATGTATTTCTGATTGAGTAGTTGAATTGTTACATCAAGCAACAGACCCATGATAAAAACAATGAAGTAATTAGTGAAAAGTAGAGAGTTTTATATAAATCACAAGCTACCACATGTAAGAAAAAATTCAATTCAATATCCTAACTTTAAGATATCCTAATGAGATTTTGTTTTTGTGATTACAGAACGTTCCAAGTGTACATGAGTTTTATTTTTAGGTATATTTGTCTAAAGCTATTATTTTTTCAGAGGAAGATCATGTACCATGTATCTGCTGAAAAGAAAACTGTTATAAAACTTGTAGCACAAATTAACTAACTCTTTAAAATAATATATGTGTTTATATTTGGGTCATGAAGGCCAGAAAAGTCCCATTCTCTCCTGCAACAAGTTTTCAAATCATGAAATTTTTTATCTTAATTGACTTTCTATGAATTTGAATATTTGAAACATCTGCCTCATTATCACTTCATTTAAAAAACACTACATTGAATTAAGTATATCAAACATTTTCTACAGCGTATCTAAAAATAAGGCTTTCAGACTCATTGGGTAAAACAGTAAAATTATTTTTATCTAGTCCCTGACAAAGATTCTTGGCTTGACCAGACTTTAGTCAGGCTCCCAAACCTTCTCCTAGGCCCTTCTGTGCACTCCCTTATAAAATCTACTTTTAGCAAGAATGCTGCTTAGTCAGTTTAACCAGAACCCCCCTACCCTCAATACTACTTTCCTTGACATCAGATGGGTTCCTCATTCTCCACCATCTCCCAAGTGATGTCTGATCACCTTGGCCTGTCTTCAGCAGGAATCCTGTGAGGTAGATTTAGCCAGAACTCCCTTAACCCCAGATGTTTTCTCTTAGTAATTTTCCATCCAGCGACCCCCACCCTTCTCCTTGGCTATAGCTTCCCACTTGCCCAGGCTGTATTCAGGACTGAGCCCAGTTCTACGCTGTGGTCTTGTTTCCTCTGTTGCAACAGTCCTGAATACAGTCTGTTTTTACTTTAACTATTGTCCAGCTCTGGTTTTTGTTTGACATTCCCAAAGGGGGATGGGGGGGATAAATGTATTGAAATAATAAGTAACAACATCAAAATGTTCCCTGGCAATTAAGCTCAGACCAAGCAAACGACTTTTCCCTCCAGTCTTTTTTCTGTAACATTTATTATGTGTCTGGATTACATGATCACTGTTCAAAATATGGAAAATACAGAAAAACACTAATAATTTGATTATAACCCTATCATCATGATATAATCACATTTAATAGCAAAATTCTGTCCTTCTGATTTTTCATATAAATCACACATGCAAATATTTTAAAACGGCTTTTCAGTTGCTCACAATTTGCCTGATAGAGTTCCTCAGTCCTTAAACATAGTAAAAACATCAAATATTTACTGAACACCAAGATGCATGAGACACTAATTCCCTAAGACAATCTTGCTGTTAAGTACGATTATTTTCACTTACGGCCTAAGAGATTAACTTGCCCAAGGTCACAGAGCTAGCGAGTGGACACTTACTTCAACTAAAGTGCATCTGACTCCACAGTCAATGCTCCTTGCTTCTCTCAACACCGTAACAACGGGTTTTATTGAACAGAAAGAAAGCTATGTTTTAGTGGAAGAAACAAATGAGGATATTTGCACACAAACTCGTTTCTTTCATTTTTTGAATCTTGCATGTGTATCTAGATATTTTATAACAGCAAGAAAGAGAATTAGTGTGGGTTGGCATAACTTTTACAACATTTAGAGAACGTGAGGAAGTAAGGGTGCTATTTACATAAACTCCAGATTTGGAAATGAAAATCTCTACTGAAGTACCCCTATTCTAGATAAAATGTTTATTCAATGGAGTTGACGGGACAGCAGTATTGTTAGGGGACTGATAGCAACCAGAAACCAAAGAAACTAATGGTACAATGTGCAGCAGTGTGCTTTGGGCATGTGTAGTTGGCACTGATTTGGTGAGGAGGAAGCAAAGGATCAACAGAAAAATCACGAGAACAAGAAACACACTGCAATATGAGTGCAAGTGAGGCAGCAAAGTCCGAAGGAATTAGAAGCAATAAGATTAATCTGTGTGCAGCAACTGGACCCAAGATGGCGCCACTTTGGGACAAAGGCTTCCATTAAAGTCACCCAGGAGCCTCAAACAGGACAGATACCCGGGAACTGAATGAAAAGAAGAGTTGGGGAGGGAGGGATGAATGGGCAGGGCAACGGCAATTTTTAGGGCAGTGAAAATACTTTGTATGAGACCGTAATGGTGGATGAGTCATTATACATTTGTCCAAACCTACAGAATGTAGAACACCAAGACTGAATCCTAACCTTAACTGTGAGAATTTGGGTAATAATGATGCCTTCATGCAGTTTCATCCATTGCAACAAATATCTAGTGGAGAATATTAATAAGGGGCAGGCTAGGCATGTGTGGGAGCAGGGGGTATAAGGGAAATCTCTGTACCTTCCTCTCAATTTTGCTGTGAACCTAAAACTGTCCTAAAGAAATAAAGTTTATCAAAAAAAAAAAAAAGCAGCAGCAACTATAGCCTTACTAGAAAGAGTGCCCTACCTTGTAAACCGTAACCCCTTCCTCCACCACTATCACCACCATACACGTTAATACGTAAACTCCAAGAGAACCAGAAGTTTGTTTTGGTCCACAGCTGTCTCTCAGCGCTTAGAAGCCTGGCACATAGTAAGTGCTCATCAAATAGTCGATGAGCGAATGCTTGCCTGAATACAAACAATGATTCAAGGATGGATAAACTGCGGCATTTGGAAGGGGAGAAGTGCATTGTTCCCCTCCCGCATCAGTTCTTCCTCCTGAGTTCTTTCCCAGCTGGAATAACTAACGAGTATTTACTGAGCATCAACTGCGTGCCAGGAATACTACAGGGATTCTGTGTTAATTAAGGCAGGCAGTCCTGGTACTCACCAGAAACTCAAATTCCCTGGCATAAACCAGGACCTCCCGCTCCACGTTGATCCTAATGAGACCCCGTCCCCAGGACTGGGAGGGGGGTCTCTAAGGATCATGAAACTCAGGGCACCTGGGTTGCTCGAGGTCACCCAACCCAGGTATCCGGGGCAGGATCAGATCCAGGACCCAAACCTCCATCCGGCCCCCCGCACCCCTTCCCGAGATCCTCCCCAACAGCCCCTCCAACGCCTCGCCAAAGCCGGGGACCCGCCCCTCGCCGGCGGCCATCCCCCTCTACAGCGCGCGCCTCCCGCCGCGGCCTTTACCCGTCCCGAGTGGCCGGGGATGGTTTGCGGTGCCATATCTTGCCGCTCTCCTTGTTGCCCAGGTTTATGCTCTGCATGTCGCAGTCCACGCGCGACCGCCGCCAGTCCAGCGGACAACTGTCCCGGCGCCTTTCCGGCACGCCCCGCGCTTCCTGCCCGGGAAACTTGAGCGCCGGCCGCGGCTGCCCGTATCCCCAACGACCGTACCAAGAGCGCGCAGGCCGCCGATCGGACGGCGCTAAACCCCGCCCAGGCGACCCCTCCCGTTCAGGACAATGGAATCAGCCCACGACCTTCTCCCTTAGACTCCGCCCCCTTTCGCGGGCCGTTCTCCCCAGCCCCACCCCCCCCAAAACCTTCTGGGAATCGTAGTTTTCTGCAGGTGTAACCTGGCGCGCGAAATCGGCTTGGGATTTCTGCTTTCTCGGGGCCTCGCTGGCTTTTAGGCTTTCAACGGAAGCAATAAAAGTGATTTTTCCCCAGGGCCCCCAGATCCCGTTTCACGTTGCGTTTAGGGATTGAGGAGTTGTACAGACAACTAATAGAGAAGCAAGGACCCAAATGCATTGAGAATTGAAGGGTTCCTTTTATAAAACATTCGGGTTCAAAAAAGAACCTTGATGGAGTCCACTCTTCTTGACCTTTTCATCATCGTCATGAATGTTGTTTTAATTCCGTAGTCTAACAAGAGGCTCCAGTATTATGGCGTCGGATCCACCAGGCATGCACCGGTAAAGCAATGTCATCAACAACCAGTTGCGTTGACGCCAGAGAAATTCTTTTCGGTAAATATTTACTTAGAACTTGTATAGTGCTTACTAGGTATCAAACACTCTTCTAAGTGCTTTAGGACTATTAACTCATTTAGGTTTTTTAATCCTCATAACAAACCTACAACATTGGTAATACTGTCACCTTCATCTTTAGTGCTTTATGAGGTAGTGTATTGGTTTGCTGAGGCTTTGTGCCACAGACTTGGTGGCTAAAACAACAGAAATTTATTCTCTCACAGTTCTGGAGGCCAGAGTCTGAATCAAAGTGTTGGCAGGTCACTCCCTCCAGAGGCCCTAGGGAAGATTACTTTGCCTTTTCCACCTTCTGGTGGTTGCTGGCTTCCTTGGCATGGAAGGAAGCACACATCACTCCATTCTCTGCCTGCAACTTCACCAAGCCTTGTCTTTTCCTCTAATCTCTGTCTCAAATCTCCCTTTGCTTTTCTCTTATAAGAACACCTGTCCTTGGATTTAGGGCCCACCTAGATAATCTAGGATAATCTCCTCATTTCAAGATCCTTAACTTACTTACACCTGCAAAGACCCATTTTCCAAATAAGGTAACATTCACACGTTCTGGGCATTACTCCCTGGGTATATATTTCCGGGGTCCACCATTCAACCCACTACAGGTAGAAAAATGACTTTTTACAAAATTATATGACCATGATATTTAAAAAGCGCAAACTCTAGCAGAAATACAAAACGCTCACAAAAATTTAGCAGTGTGGATTTTTAAACTTTTTTTTTTTTTTTTTTTTGCGGTACGCGGGCCTCTCACTGTTGTGGACTCTCCCGTTGCGAAGCACAGACTCCGGACGCGCAGGCTCAGCGGCCACAGCTCACGGGCCCAGCCGCTCCGCAGCATGTGGGATCTTCTCGGACCGAGGCACAAACCCGTGTCCCCTGCATCGGCAGGCGGACTCTCAACCACTGCGCCACCAGGGAAGCCCTGAATTTTTAAACTTTTTATATTGTTATCAAGGGGTAGGTAGCCCTGAGAGACAACTCTTAGTAACCCTTTGCAGAGGAGATTATTTTTTAATTTATTTTTTTATATTTTTATTTTATTTTTATTTATTGGACTTGAGATGGTAATAAACTGTATGTATGAATGTTTGCATTGTTATTCAGGAAATTTAAGGTGTTAAGCTTAAGGGCACCTAACTTGAAATAGGTTATTTCCCACACTTGTGTCTCACACAGGTAACCATACAACTTTTTATCAGTAGCAGAGACAAATCCGCTGAATGATTTCCTTAACTACTCTGGTTTAACCTGCCTGCAGCTCAGCTTGTATGGGTTGTCACAGCCTATGTGACCATCCTATTCAATTTCAGATACATTGGTAAAGAGGTTTCCATATTACAGATCTTCTGGACACCCACTTTTCACTTATCTTTGGATTTAGTTGGACCAGATCTGAAGGTCAGGCTGGCAGCTGAAGAGATGTGCACCCATGGCTGCCAACCTCCCAATTTTTTCTCTTTTCTTTTTTTTTTCGGCCGCGCCATGTGGCATGTGGGATCTTAGTTCCCCAACCAGGGATCGAATCTGCATCCCTTGCATTTGAAGTGCAGAGTCTTAACCACTGGACCACCAGGGAAGTCCCGAATCTCCCAATTTAGTAACCCAAGTTGGTAGACCGTTTTCTAGTTCCTTCTTGAATCATTACGTAGTCAATAACTGATGCATACTATACATATTTTTCAGCTTTATTGAGGTATAATATATCCATCACCTCCAAAATTTTCCTTCTGCCTCTTTTTATCCCTATCCCACCTTGTCCATGGGCAACCACTGATCTGCTTTGTCTCTTAGATTAGTTAATATTTTCTAGAAATTTATACAAATGGGTGTTAAACTAGGTACCCTTTTTTTTTGATCCGGTTTCTTTCATTCAGCATAATTATTTTGAGAGTCGACTATGTTGTTGGGTATATCAGTGGTACATATGTTTTTATTGCTGGGTAGTATTCCATGGTATTGATATACCACAATTAGTGGTATATTCAGCTGTTGGTGAACATTGGGATTGTTTCCAGTGTTTGGCTATTACAAAGAAAGCTGTTATGGACATTCCTGTTCGAGTCTTTGTATAAATATATGTTTTCATTTCTGATGAGTAAATTCCTAGATGTGGAATGGCTGGGCCATATGGTAAGTGTAGGTTTAACTTTTTTTTTTTTTTTTTTTTTTTGCGGTACGCGGGCCTCTCACCCTTGTGGCCTCTCCCGTTGCGAAGCACAGACTCCAGACGCGCAGGCTCAGTGGCCATGGCTCACCAGCCCAGCCACTCTGCGGCATATGGGATCCTCCCAGACCGGGGCACGAACCCGTGTCCCCTGCATAGGCAGGCAGACTCTCAACCACTGCGCCACCAGGGAAGCCCAGGTTTAACTTTTTAAGAAAGTATCAGTCATTTTCAAAGTAGTTGTCATTTTACATACCCACCGATACTGGATAGTGTAGGATAGTTTCAGATACTCCGTATCTATGATGAGTCTTTGTTATTATAGCTGTTCTAGGAGTGTGGTGGTACTTCATGGTGAGTTTATTTTGTGTGGGATCCTAGTTTCCCGACCAGGGATCGAACTCACACCCCCTGCAGTGGAAGCTCGGAGTCTTAGCCGCTGGACCACCAGGGAAGTCCCTTTCATGGTGATTTTAATTTCCATATCTGGAATGACAAATGATGTTCAGTATCTTTTCTTGGGATTTTTTGCCTTCTGCATATATCTGCTCAAATCTTTTGCCTGATTTATAATTGGGTTGTTTTCTTCTTCTTCTTCTTCTTATTATTATTTTTTTTTAAACATCTTTATTGGGGTATAATTGCTTTACAATGGTGTGTTAGTTTCTGCTTTACAACAAAGTGAATCAGCTATACATATACATATGTTCCCATATGTCTTCCCTCTTGCGTCTCCCTCCCTCCCACTCTCCCCATCCCACCCTTCCAGGCTGTCACAAAGCACCGAGCTAATATCCCTGTGCCTTGCGGCTGCTTCCCCCCAGCTATCTACCTTACTACGTTTGTTAGTGTGTATATGTCCATGACTCTCTCTCGCCCTGTCAAAACTCACCCTTCCCCCTCCCCATATCCTTAAGTCCGTTCTCCAGTAGGTCTGCGTCTTTATTCCTATCTTACCCCTAGGTTCTTCATGACATTTTTTTCCCTTAAATTCCATATATATGTGTTAGCATACGGTATTTGTCTTTTTCTTTCTGACTTACTTCACTCTGTATGACAGATTCTAGGTCTATCCATCTCATTACAAATAGCTCAATTTCATTTCTTTTTAAGGCTGAGTAATATTCCATTGTGTATATGTGCCACATCTTCTTTATCCATTCATCCGATGATGGGCGCTTAGGTTGTTTCCATGTCCTGGCTATTGTAAATAGAGCTGCAATGAACATTTTGGTACATGACTCTCTTTGAATTTTGGTTTTCTCAGGGTATATGCCAAGTAGTGGGATTGCTGGGTCATATGGTAATTCTATTTGTAGTTTTTTAAGGAACCTCCATACTGTTCTCCATAGTGGCTGAACCAATTCACATTCCCACCAGCAGTGCAAGAGTGTCCCCTTTTCTCCACACCCTCTCCAGCATTTATTGTTTCTTGATTTTTTGATGATGGCCATTCTGACTGGTGTGAGATGATATCTCATTGTAGTTTTGATTTGCATTTCTCTAATGATTAATGATGTTGAGCATTCTTTCATGTGTTTGTTGGCATTCTGTATATCTTCTTTGGAGAAATGTCTATTTAGGTCTTCTGCCCATTTTTGGATGGGGTTGTTTGTTTTTTTGTTATTGAGCTGCATGAGCTGCTTGTAAATTTTGGAGATTAATCCTTTGTCAGTTGCTTCATTTGCAAATGTTTTCTCCCATTCTGAGGGTTGTCTTTTGGTCTTGGTTATGGTCTCCTTTGCTGTGCAAAAGCTTTGAAGTTTCATTAGGTCCCATTTGTTTATTTTTGTTTTTATTTCCATTACTCTAGGAGGTGGGTCAGAAAGGATCTTGCTGTGATTTATGTCATAGAGTGTTCTTCCTATGTTTTCTTCTAAGAGTTTGATAGTTTCTGGCCTTACATTTAGGTCTTTAATCCATTTTGAGCTTATTTTTGTGTATGGTGTTAGGGAGTGATCTAATCTCATACTTTTACATGTACCTGTCCAGTTTTCCCAGCACCATTTATTGAAGAGGCTGTCCTTTCTCCACTGTACATTCCTGCCTCCTTTATCAAAGATAAGGTGTCCATATGTGCGTGGGTTTATCTCTGGGCTTTCTATCCTGTTCCACTGATCTATCTTTCTGTTTTTGTGCCAGTACCATACTGTCTTGATTACTGTTGCTTTGTAATATAGTCTGAAGTCAGGGAGCCTTATTCCTCCAGCTCCTTTTTTCGTTCTAAAGATTGCTTTGGCTATTCGGGGTCTTTTGTGTTTCCATACAAATTGCGAAATTTTTTGTTCTAGTTCTGTGAAAAATGCCAGTGGTAGTTTGATAGGGATTGCATTGAATCTGTAGATTGCTTTGGGTAGTAGAGTCATTTTCACAATGTTGATTCTTCCCATCCAAGAACATGGTATATCTCTCCATCTATTTGTATCATCTTTAATTTCTTTCATCAGTGTCTTATAATTTTCTGCATACAGGTCTTTCGTATCCTTAGGTAGGTTTATTCCTAGATATTTTATTCTTTTTGTTGCAATGGTAAATGGGAGTGTTTTCTTGATTTCACTTTCAGATTTTTCATCATTAGTATATAGGAATGCCATAGATTTCTGTGCATTAATTTTGTATCCTGCTACTTTACCAAATTCATTGATTAGCTCTAGTAGTTTTCTGGTAGCATCTTTAGGATTCTCTATGTATAGTATCATGTCATCTGCAAACAGTGACAGCTTTACTTCTTCTTTTCCGATTTGGATTCCTTTTATTTCCTTTTCTTCTCTGATTGCTGTGGCTAAAACTTCCAAAACTATGTTGAATAAGAGTGGTGAGAGTGGGCAACCTTGTCTTGTTCCTGATCTTAGTGGAAATGCTTTCAGTTTTTCACCATTGAGGATGATGTTTGCTGTGGGCTTGTCATATATGGCTTTTATTATGTTTAGGAAAGTTCCCTCTATGCCTACTTTCTGGAGGGTTTTTATCATAAATGGGTGTTGAATTTTGTCGAAAGCTTTCTCTGCATCTATTGAGATGATCACATGGTTTTTCTCCTTCAATTTGTTAATATAGTTTATCACATTGATAGATTTGCGTATATTGAAGAATCCTTGCATTCCTGGAATAAACCCCACTTGATCATGGTGTATGATCCTTTTAATGTGCTGTTGGATTCTGTTTGCTAGTATTTTGTTGAGGATTTTTGCATCTATGTTCATCAGTGATATTGGCCTGTAGTTTTCTTTCTTTGTGACATCCTTGTCTGGTTTTGGTATCAAGGTGATGGTGGCTTCGTAGAAGGAATTTGGGAGTGTTCCTCCCTCTGCTATATTTTGGAAGAGTTTGAGAAGGATAGGTGTTAGCTCTTCTCTAAACGTTTGATAGAATTCACCTGTGAAGCCATCTGGTCCTGGGCTTTTGTTTGTTGGAAGGTTTTTAATCACAGTTTCAATTTCAGTGCTTGTGATTGGTCTGTTCATATTTTCTATTTCTTCCTGATTCAGTCTTGGCAGGTTGTGCATTTCTAAGAATTTGTCCATTTCTTCCAGATTGTCCATTTTATTGGCATAGAGTTGCTTGTAGTAATCTCTCATGATTTTTTTTATTTCTGCAGTGTCAGTTGTTACTTCTCCTTTTTCATTTCTAATTCTATTGATTTGAGTCTTCTCCCTTTTTTTCTTGATGAGTCTGGCTAGTGGTTTATCTATTTTGTTTATCTTCTCAAAGAACCAGCTTTTAGTTTTATTGATCTTTGCTATTGTTTCCTTCATTTCTTTTTCATTTATTTCTGATCTGATTTTTATGATTTCTTTCCTTCTGCTAGCTTTGGGGTTTTTTTGTTCTTCTTTCTCTAATTGCTTGAGGTGCAAGGTTAGGTTGTTTATTCGAGATGTTTCCTGCTTCTTAAGGTGGGCTTGTATTGCTATAAACTTCCCCCTTAGAACTGCTTTTGCTGCATCCCATAGGTTTTGGGTCGTTGTGTCTCCATTGTCATTTGTTTCTAGGTATTTTTTTATTTCCTCTTTGATTTCTTCAGTGATCACTTCATTATTAAGTAGTGTATTGTTTAGCCTCCATGTGTTTGTATTTTTTACAGATCTTTTCCTGTAATTGATATCTAGTCTCATGGCGTTGTGGTCGGAAAAGATACTTGATACAATTTCAGTTTTCTTAAATTTACCAAGGCTTGATTTGTGACCCAAGATATGATCTATCCTGGAGAATGTTCCATGAGCACTTGAGAAAAATGTGTATTCTGTTGTTTTTGGATGGAGTGTCCTATAAATATCAATTAAGTCCATCTTGTTTAATGTATCATTTAAAGCTTGTGTTTCCTTATTTATTTTCATTTTGGATGATCTGTCCATGGGTGAAAGTGGGGTGTTAAAGTCCCCTACTATGAATGTGTTACTGTTGATCTCCCCTTTTATGGTTGTTAGTATTTGCCTTATGTATTGAGGTGCTCCTATGTTGGGTGCATAAATATTTACAATTGTTATATCTTCTTCTTGGATCGATCCCTTGATCATTATGTAGTGTCCTTCTTTGTCCCTTTTAATAGTCCTTATTTTAAAGTCTATTTTGTCTGATATGAGAATTGCTACTCCAGCTTTCTTTTGGTTTCCATTTGCATGGAATATCTTTTTCCATCCCCTTACTTTCAGTCTGTATGTGTCTCTAGTTCTGAAGTGGGTCTCTTGTAGACAGCATATATAAGGGTCTTGTTTTTGTATCCATTCAGCCAATCTGTGTCTTTTGGTGGGAGCATTTAGTCCATTTACATTTAAGGTAATTATTGATATGTATGTTCCTATTTCCATTTTATATACTGTTTTGGGTTCGCTACTATAGGTCATTTCCTTCTCTTGTGTTTCGTGTCTAGAGAAGTTCCTTTAGCATTTGTTGTAAAGCTGGTTTGGTGGTGCTGAACTCTCTCAGCTTTTGCTTGTCTGTAAAGGTTATAATTTCTCCATCAAATGTGAATGAGATCCTTGCTGGGTAGAGTAGTCTTGGTTTCAGGCTATTCTCCTTCATCACTTTCAGTATGTCCTGCCACTCCCTTCTGGCTTGTAGGGTTTCTGCTGAGAGATCAGCTGTTAACCTTATGGGGATTCCCTTGTGTGTTATTTGTTGTTTTTCCCTTGCTGCTTTTAATATGCTTTCTTTGTATTTAATTTTTGACAGTTTGATTAATATGTGTCTTGGCGTGTTTCTCCTTGTATTTATCCTGTATGGGACCCTCTGTGCTTCCTGGAGTTGATTAACTATTTCCTTTCCCATATTAGGGAAGTTTTCAACTATAATCTCTTCAAATATTTTCTCAGTCCCTTTCTTTCTTTCTTCTTCTTCTGGAACCCCTATAATTCGAATGTTGGTGCGTTTCATGTTGTCCCAGAGGTCTCTGAGACTGTCCTCAGTTCTTTTCATTCTTTTTTCTTTATTCTGCTCTGCAGTAGTTATTTCCACTACTTTATCTTCCAGGTCACTTATCCGTTCTTCTGCCTCAGTTATTCTGCTATTGATCCTATCTAGAGTGATTTTAATTTCATTTATTGCATTGTTCATCGTTGCTTGTTTCATCTTTAGTTCTTGTAGGTCCTTGTTAACTGTTTCTTGCATTTTGTCCATTCTACTTCCAAGATTTCGGATCATCCTTACTATCATTATTCTGAATTCTTTTTCAGGTAGATTGCCTATTTCCTCTTCATTTGTTAGGTCTGGTGGGTTTTTATCTTGCTCCTTCATCTGCTGTGTGTTTTTCTGTCTTCTCATTTTGCTTATCTTACTGTGTTTGGGGTCTCCTTTTTGCAGGCTGCAGGTTCGTAGTTCCCGTTGTTTTTGATGTCTGTCTCCAGTGGCTAAGGTTTTTTCAGTGGGTTGTGTAGGCTTCCTAGTGGAGGGGACTAGTGCCTGTGTTGTGCTGGATGAGGCTGGATCTTGTCTCTCTAGTGGGCAGGTTCACGTCTGGTGGTGTGTTTTGGGGTGTCTGTGGCCTTATTATGATTTTAGGCAGCCTCTCTGCTAATGGGTGGGGTTGTGTTCCTGTTTTGCTAGTTGTTTGGCATAGGTTGTCCAGCACTGTGGCTTGCTGGTCGTTGAGTGAAGCTGGGTGCTGGTGTTAAGATGGAGGTCTCTGGGAGATTTCCGCTGTTTAATATTATGTGGAGCTGGGAGGTCTCTTGTTGACCAGTGTCCTGAAGTTGGCTCTCCTACCTCAGAGGCAGAGCCCTGACTTCTGGCTGGAGCACCAAGAGCCTTTCATCCACACGGCTCAGAATAAAAGGGAGAAAAAGTAGAGAGAATTAGTAGAAGTATGAGGAAAGAAAGAAGGAAAGGAGGAAAGGAAGGAAGGAAGAAAGAAGCAAAGAAGGAAAGAAAGGAGGGAGGGGGGAGGGAGGGAGGAAGGAAGGAAGGAGGGAAAGAAGGAAAAAAAGACAGAAAGAAAGATGATACAGTAAAAATAAAATAAAGTATAATATAGTTATTGAATTAAAAAATATTTAGAAAAAAAAAGGGACGGATAGAACCTTAGGACAAATGTTGGAAGCAAAGCTATACAGAGAAAATCTTTCACAGAAGCATACACATACACCTTCACAAAAAGAGGTAAAGGGGGAAAAATCATAAATCCTGCTCCCTGAGACCACCTCCTCAATTTGGGGTGATTCGTTGTCTAAAGGAGGGAGGGAAGGAAGGAAAGAAAGAAAGAACGAAGGTAAAGTATAATAAAGTTATTCCAATTAAACTTAATTATTAAGAAAAAGAATTTTTAAAAAAAAGTCATGGACGGATAGAGCCCTAGGACAAATGGTGGAAGCTAGAGTATACAGACTAGATGTCACACAGGAGCATACACGTACACCTTCACAAAAAGAGGAAAAGGGAAAAAAATCATAGATTTCGCTCCTAAATTCCCCCTCTTCAATTTGGGATCATTCCTTGTCTATTCAGGTATTCCACAGATGCAGGGTATATCAAGTTGATTGTGGAGCTTTAATCCGCTGCTTCTGTGGCTGCTGGGAGAGATTTCCCTTTCTCTTCTTTGTTTTCACAGCTCTCAGGAGCTCAGCTTTGGATTTGGCCCTGCCTCTGCGTGTAGGTCGCTGGAGGGCGTCTGTTTTTTCGCTCAGACAGGACGGGGTTAAAGGAGCCGCTGATTCGGGGCCTCCGGCTCACTCAGGCCGGGGGTTGGGGGATGGGGGAAGGAGGGGCACTGCGTGCGGGGCCGGCCTGCGGGCGGCAGAGGCAGCGTGACGTTGCGGCAGAGGCCGGCGTGACGTTGCACCAGCCTGAGGCCCGCCGTGCGCTGTCCCGGGGAAGTTGTCCCTGGATTCCGGGAACCTGGCAGTGGCGGGCTGCACAGGCTCCGCGGAAGCGGGGTGTGGAGAGTGACCTGTGCTCGCACACAGGCCCCTTGGTGGCGGCAGCAGCAGCCTTAGCGTCTCCCGCCCGTCTCTGGGGTCCGCGGTTTTAGCCGCGGCTCGCGCCCGTCTCGGGGGCTCGCGCCCTCAGCCGCGGCTCGCGCCCGTCTCTGGGGTTCGCGCTTTTAGCCGCGGCTCGCGCCCGTCTCTGGAGTTCCTTTAAGCAGCGCTCTTAAACCCCTCTCCTCGCGCACCAGGAAACAAAGAGGGAAGAAAAAGTCTCTTGCCTCTTCGGCCGGTGCAGGCTTTTCCCCGAACTCCCTCCCGGCTAGTCGTGGTGCACTAACCCCTTCAGGCTATGTTCAAGCCGCCAACCCCAGTCCTCTCCCTGAGCTCCGTCCAAAACCAAAACCCGAGCCTCAGCTCGCAGCCCCGCCCGCCCTGGCGGGTGAGCAGACAAGCCACTCGGGCTGGTGAGTGCCGGTCAGCACCGATCGTCTGTGCAGGAATCTCTCCGCTTTGCCCTCCGCACCCATCGCTGTGCACTACTCCGCGGTCCCGATACTCCCCCCTCTGCCTCCCGCAGTCTCCGCCCGCGGAGGGGCTTCCTAGTGTGTGGAAACTTTTCCTCCTTCACAGCTCCCTCCCACTGGTGCAGGTGCCGTCCTTATTCTTTTGTCTCTGTTTTTTCTTTTGCCCTACCCAGTTACGTGGGGAGTTTCTTGCCTTTTGGGAGGTCTGAGGTCTTCTGCCAGCCTTCAGTAGGAGTTCTGTAGGAGTTGTTCCACGTGTGGATGTATTTCTGGTGTATCCGTGGGGAGGAAGGCGATCTCCGCGTCTTACTCTTCCGCCATCTTCAAGGTCCCCGTTTTCTTATTATTGAATTTTGAGGATTCTGTATATGTTCTGGATATAGGCCTTTTATCAAGTTTATGTTCTGCAAATATTTTCTCCTAGTCTTTGTCTTGTTTTTTCATCCTCTTGACCATGTCTTTGAATGCACAGAAACTATTAATATGGATGAAGGGTTGACCAAATCAGTCACCGTGGAAGGAAACCAAACAGGCAACAGTTGGATGACAAAGGTCCATTGACATATTGTGTAGGAAAGCTGACATTGCACAGGAAAGAGTTCTGTTTCATCAGTAAAACAGAAATGTGTGTCATGCTGCTAACTGACACAAACCCAGGCAATGTTTTCCGTTTCCTAGACAACTATTTGGCCCTGTAAGGAAAGGGGTGAGGAGGCCAAAGCCATTACAGGTGAACTTTGACATAGTGCATGTCCCCCAACCTTTAAACATGAATCAGAACAGAAAAGGAAAATCAAAGGGTTGTGTTCCAAGTTGCTTAAATAAATATTCATGCCTAGGGGTTCTCATAAAACATACATGAAAGCAACCAAGGGTAGTATTTCATGTGGAATCAAAAGGATTTGACACCTACAGTTGAAATGGTTCAGTATCAAAGCAGAGGGGAAAATGTGATGTTGATCTTGACAGGCAGCTAGATCAGTCCCACATACAGTGAGAAACAACTCACATAAACTGGGGTTTCTAAAAGGCCTCCTCCAGACTAAAGGAAGGAGGAGACCAGAGGGTGAAGCTCCCTCTTCCACGGCAGAGTGGGCAGTGGTTACAAGTTTCTCCTCTTTACAGCCCTTACGCGTGGCCAGGAGAGGAGTAGGACTTAGAATTCTTGATCTCTATCTCGTCCAAAGCTGTCCTAAGAAGCAAGGACAGCCTAGAGCCACCTCTGCCTTAGCTGCAACTGCATAATATCCCATCTTATGGATGCAGCATAATTTAATAATTCCCCTATTTTGGGCAGTTGGGTTTAAAAAAATTATATGCAAACATTATGCCAGAGAAATTAATATCTAAGTGTGTAATTGTAGGCACTGGTATAAGCCAGCTCAGGAAGCTTCTATAGGGAAGCTTAAACCTTCCAAATTATGCTCTGCATGTAGTGGCCTATTCCAAAGGCCTCCCTGGGCAGAGGGCTGTGGAGTCAGAGAATGCTGGGAATATCTCCCATAGGACCGGATAACTATTCTTGATTCACAGGCTCCTAATAACTTTTGTGGGCTCAGAGGACAGACGATCCATCACGTGTGACAGGATGCCAGTAAACCATGAGTAAAATGCCTCTAAGTGCTGTAGGGAGGAAGGCAAACTGATTGGGCTAAGCATTTATTGTCCACTGAAGTATTCTAGGGCAGCGTGGCATCCTTCCTGCCCGCTCTGGGCAGTGTGTGGCGAGAGGCCACAGAGCCGAGTGAGGATGAACACTTTCATGGCAGAGCAAAATCTTTGGAGATGGTCTTTGGGGGACAACAAGTCCACCGTCTCCCCAGATTGACAGCATTCTGATTAAAGGCAACTTTCCTTTCTACCAAATTCTGCAAGTATTGATTTTTTTCAAGCAGCGAGCAGCCCGACCTGATTTGGTAACATTTTCATTGCCCTAAAAATCCTATGTGCTCCACCTATATTCATCCCTCCCCTCTCTCTAAGTATTTTTGTTACTTTCATTATATAGATGGCTTTGAAAACTACTGCAAGCAGCTATCCACGGGAGGAAAGAGAAAGATAAGATAGAGATGCACAGTGGGGCTGGCTCTTTCACCTACAGACCTTAGAAGGGTGTTGTCTTTGTTAGTGAAGTAGTGGGCTGGACGCTGGTTCCATCTGCTTGACCCTTCAGAGAATTCTGTGCGAGGACGCAGATGTGGACAGGTGCGGGTTGGCATAGGTAACCACTTTTCACTTCGTTATTACACAGTTTCTTCTTTGGTCTTGCTTGCTTTTATTTTTTAATCCTATAGAAGCTCCTATTTGAATTTTGCATAAAATTTAAATTTTGCATAAAATTAAAACCTCTAAGTCATAAGTACTGTGAACATAGAGTCCTAATTTCAAGGATTCTGCCCTGTACTCCCCCCCAAGTACATTGCACTTATTAGATCTTGTACCCTGACTAGTGGTTTGGAAAATGTGGGCAGCCTATGTGTAAAGGCCTGGTACCCAGAATGCCTAAGTACATTGGCTCTAAAGCTTACGAGTACTATAACCTTGGGCAAAGTATTTAACTTCTCTGTGCCTTGATTTCTTCATCTGTAAGATCAGGCCAATAATAGTGCCAACCCCATAGAGTTGTGAAGAATTTAGAACAGCAGCTGACACATAGAAGTCGTCTCCTAGTTATTATTATTGCTATTATTTAAGCCCTTCTAGGGAGAGTACCAGTGATATGCAGATACATTTAACAACTGGCTGTCTGGACAAAAAACTCTGGTTTGTAGAATTTGGCAATTTCTGTGGTATAAATACTCCTACTATGGCCAATTTCAAGCTGTGAATGTGATGTCATTGAATGCAGAGTTGGAGAGAGATGAGCTGTAGCACACTATTATATAGTATGGTCACCATACAGATACAATAGACACAACCCCAAGAGCATGGATAATAGTAAAATGGATTAAAATAATTTAAAAAATGATATGTTTTGAGTATTACCTTTTAAAAAATATCATTTATTTCTACCTAAGTTAATACAATTTAATATTTAATAATTGACTCAGAAAATGCCTGAAAATTTAACAGTTTGCTCTTGTGAGCTAGCATGAGCCTGCCCCAGCTCTGCACTGTTTCTTACTTTCATCAACTTAGACATTTGCTGATGTTTCAGCTGACTTGCTATGTAACACAGTACCTCAAAACTTATTGGCTTAAAACAAAGCTGATTTCCTGTTTTCCAGTCCTGTGAGTTGACTGGGCTCAGCTGAACAGTTCTTCTGTTCCACATGGTGTAGCCAAGATCACTCACGGTTGCATTCAGCCCAAGTTCATCTTGAACTGGAACATCCACAATGGCTTCTCATCTACCAGTGCGTCTCTCCGTGTGGCCTCTGGGCCTTCAGGAGTCTAGCCTGATCTTCTTTACCTGGTACTGGCTCTCAAGAAAGGAATGTTCCAATAGGACAAGCCTGAATGTGTCAGTGTTTAACAAGCCTGTTTGTATCACCATGCCTGCTAATGTCCCATTGGCTAAAGGAGGTCACATGGTCAAGTCTAGACTCAATGTAGATGGGAATTACATATGTGCAGGAATCCTGAGAGATGTATTTTGTCATAGGCTACTAATATAATGGTTGACCACGGATGACATCAGGAAATCCCAGGGCACATTCGGAGGGAGTACACATAGGAATGAAGCTTCCTTTGAGGGGAGTTGAGAGTGTTGTCCTACCGTACATGTGTGGGGTGTGCACGCGTGCGTGTGTGTGTGCGTGTGTGTAGGATGTATGGGGAATTGCAAATGGAGGAGGGGGAGTAGACAAGCACCACATATAACTCAGTGGTTCTCAACCAGCGGTGAGTTTGCCCCCAGAACCCCAGAGGACATTTGGCCACATCTGCAGACGTTCTTGGTTGTCATAACTGGTGAGGTTGTCATTTGCTGCCAATCACCCTTTGCACAGGGAAGCCCCTCACCAACAAATAACTGTCTAACCCAAAGTGTCAGCAGTGCCGAGGCTAAGAAACCCTGTGTGTAACCTCACAGCACCAATTTGGCTGTTTAGTATGTGCTCTCTCTTCCCAACACGTTTTCCCTACTGCCTCTGACAGCACGTGCAAGATATAAAATTCTTTCCCAGCTCTCCAAATGCATGTTTAGCCTACTTGGATTGGCTTCAAACAAATGTGACAGATGTAGCCTTTCTGGATCCAGTGCCTTGCCAGACAAGCATATGCATGTTTGCACATCACGTCTGCAAAATTCCGCGGCTGAAAGAGGTCACACCTCCAACTTCCAGGAAAATATCTCAGATGACTTTTCCCCCAAGTCTTCCGGCTCTCAGAAGCTCTTGATACCTCTCTTTGCTCGCTTCTCCAGGGAAGCTATTCTGTTCTATTCCTCATTATGCCAAGGTTACATTTTGCCTTATCTGAGCAAAAGAATCCTCACTCATTAGTTCAGTAAATGTCAATGGAATGCATATTGCTGGCCAGGGCTGTCCTGGGTGCTGGGGTGCAGCAGGGAATGAGACACAGCTGCCTTTGCATGGAGCTTGCCGTTCTAGTTGGGGAGACAGACAACAACTAAGGGAATAAATAAATGATATCATGTTAGGTAATGAAAAGTGAAGACAATTTTAAGCAGGGTAAAAGGATGAGAACAATGGGGGTGGGGTGATACTTTGATTAAGGGGTTTAGGGAAGGCACTGTTGAGGGGTGCTCTCTGATCAGGGAACTGGACGCTGAGCGGGAGGGAGACACAATGACAGGTTCCCCACAGTGTACTCATTGCACAGTGTGGGAGCTTAGTATTTGGTTCCCAGGGCTGCTGTCACCAAGTATCACAAATTGGGTGGCTTAAAACAACCCAGATGTATCCTCTATGTCTCCAGAGGCCAGAGGCCTGCAATCAAGGTACTGGCAGAGTTGATTCCCTCTGGAGGCTCTACGGAGCATCTGTTCCCTGCCTCTCTCCTAACTCCTGGGAGTGGCTGGCAATCCTTGGTGTCCCTCGCTTTGTAAACGCATTACTCCAATCTCTGCTCTTGTCTTCACATGGCCTTCTCCCCTGTGTGTGTCTGTGTCTGTATTCTCTTTTTATAAGGAAACCAAGTCATTGCTAATCCAGTAGTTTAGCTCACCCTAATCTAGTCTAACCTCATTTTAACTTAATTACATCTGCAAAGACTCTATTGTCAAATAAGGTCATGGTCACAGGTACTGGGGGTTAGGACATTAATATATCTTTTGGGGGAATACAATTCAACCCATACCGTGATTGTTTTGGGTTATCACAATGACTAGGGGCACAACTGGCCTTTAGAACAGGGGGCAGGGATGCTAGGTAGGCCTCTGTAGTGTATAAACTGGTCCCAAACCCTTTTGAATGTTACCAAGATATTCCTGTAAATGAAAACCCTGTTTGTAATAGCTAAACTAGAACTGAATTCTGTTTTACATATATATAAACATAAAGGATATTTACAGGGATTTTACATTCACTAAATTTTCCTAGAATGCAACTACCGTACTCATTGAGGCAGGATTGTACTTATTTTCTTTCTTCTTTTTTAAAAATTGAAATATATTTGACATAAAATTGTGTAAATTTAAGGTGTATGTACTTGTTCTTTCTAATGTATGTGTGGATGTATTCTTATTTCCTCTTCTTTATTACATGAAAAATGGCATTATATGTACTTATACTATTTTGCACTTTCTCTTTTTCACTTATCAAGGTATCCTGGATATCACTCCATATGGTTTTGTAGAGATCTTTCTTATTCTTTGTTTACAGCTGCATATTATCCTAATGTGTGAATGTATTATAGTTTATTCAATCTATCTTCTATGTATGGGCACTTAGGTTCTTTCCAATAGGTTGCAGTTACAAATAGCACAATAAATAACCTTGTATCTAAGTTTTTGTACAATTTTTTTTGCACCGTTACAGGTTTATCTTCAGGTTGAATTACTAAAATTGACATTGTCAGATTAAAGGGTAAATGCATACGTTGTTTCTATTGTAATAAATTCCCTCCCTAGGGATACTAATTCTTGCCAGTCTGATAGGTGAGAAATAGTATCTGAGTATGGTTTTAAGTTGCATTTCTCTTATTATGAGAAAAGTTGAATATCTTTTAATATGTTTTTGGGTAATTTAATATATTTTTTGGTGAGTTATCTGTGTATTTTGTCCACTTTCTGTTGGGTTTTTGGTCTTTTTTCCCCTCAGATTTTACAAGTTTTTTATTTACATGGGAATATTAGTCTTTTATCTGTGATATACCTTGAAACTATTTTCTCCCACTTTACCTTTTGACTTTGTAACTTTTTTGTTAAGCAAACATTTTATTTTTACAAAGTTCAATTTATCTTTTTATTAATTATCTATGAACTTTGATGCCCTTTGTTACATTCAGAACTTTCCTGAGTTGTCCACCATTTTAGATAATCCTGTAACCAACGCCAATCCTGTAACCTATGTGGCTGGTGATATTTGAGTTACAAATATAGTATGTGGGTATCTGTCTGCACCTGTAGTTCTTCACTCATCAAGACTTTATGTGTAACTGCAAGCAGCAGACTATTTCATTCCACCTGCTAATGTAGTTGTGTCTGAACATTTATATGTTAAAATACATATTATAGTATAAATCAATTTTCTTTTATTTCTCATTTATATGATAATTAGGCACTATATTGATTTTATTGGAACTGCAATTTATAACTTATGATTTTCATTTTGGAATAGCAAATATTTGTTGTTTAAAAAAATAAATTTATTTATTTAATTTATTTAATTTTGGCTGCACTGGGTCTTCATTTCGGTGTGCAGGCTTTCTCTAGTTGCAGCAAGCAGGGGCTGCTTTTCGTTGCGATGTGTGGTCTTCACATTGCGGTGGCTTCTCTTGTTGTGGAGCACGGGCTCTAGGCGCACAGGCTTCAGTAGTTGTGGCTCGTGGGCTGGCTCGCGGGCTCAGTAGTTGTGGCTCGTGGGCTCTAGAGCACAGGCTTTGTAGCTGTGGCACACGGGCTTAGTTGCTCCGCAATATGTGGGATCTTCCCAGACCAGGGATCGAACCCGTGTCCCCTGCATTGGCAGGCAGATTCTTAACCACTGCGCCACCAGGGAAGCCCCAAATATTTGTCTTAAAAAGTGTGCATTTTGGACTTCCATGATGGTGCAGTGGTGAAGCAGGGAGCAGGGAGACCACTTAGAAGTCTACTGCAAAAGTTCAGTCACTAAGGAATAGTTGGGATGGGGGTAGCATAGTGGAGATGTTGCAAAGTGGTTGGATTGGGGATATATTTTGAAGTTGGAGAGGCCAGGATTTGCTCATGAAGTTTCTTCCGTCTTGTGTGAAGAGTTATACAACCCAGCCTCCACCTGAAGGAGCTTATACTCTAGAGGAGACAGCTACACACACACACACACACACACACACACACACACACACACGTAATTATAAAACAGAGAGCTAAGTGCAATGATGGTGATTTGTGTAAGGTGTTCTAGGAGTATAGAGGAAGCGTGTGGAGCATTGACCTAGGATGGGGAGTCAGGGAAAGTTTCTAGAATGAATCATAATTCATCCATTCCACAAATATTTCTTGAGCACCCATTATGTATCAGGCACAGATGTAAGCACTGGGGATACAAAAGTGAACAAAACAAAGTCTCCATCCTTGTGGAGCTCACATGCTAGAGGTCACAAGTCTGAGACCCTCTTCTTTTTTGGTGGAAGCAATCAGTTCTTGTTGTATACGTAACATGACTCATTGGTGTTATTCAACTGTAGTCACAGGATTCTGGAAGGCCATTCCCTCGAGGCACCTGAATGTTTTCAGAGGGAAAGAAAAGGAAGAGGAGGGGAGAGTTTTGGCTGGAGTGGGAGGGAGGGAGGGCAGGTAGGGCTGGATTGACACCTTTCGAGTCAGACCCTAAATCTAAAAAGATGAAGGTACCTACTCCCGTTTGTAATTCAAAATCAGAAACAACAGATTATCTGATTGGGAGATTCTATCGATAGATAAATTCACTGAGGCCCTGCTTTGCTGGTGTCCTAAACCTGTTCATTGTTTACCAGTGGCTGGTGAAGAGGACTGGCCATCTGGGTTGTGGATAGGCTGAGAGCCAGAGCCTGTCTGTACATGGAAACCGGAATTTGATTGGGAACTCAGCTGGAGGTGCTGGGGATCTGATTCTTCTCCAACGCTATGCAGAGCTCAAGGGAAATGACCCTGTAGCCTAACTAAGATTTCTATGGGTGAAAAGCAGTATGACAATATGCAGTAAGTGGGCAGATCCAGGTTTTGTTGGGCCTGAAGTTTATACAATTTGAGGGGCCCTCTTGAAGAAAAAAGAGTAAAATTATGAATACAAATTTAAGCGAAAGCCTTGGAAGAGCCGTGTGTGGGGTCCGGTAGCCTAATGTTGATTAGCTTTACAATCAGGTGATCTCTGGGAATAATAGTCATAAGGATGTTTGTATCCTTTCATCTCAGAATCCCACTCCTAGAAATCTGTTCCATAGAATTACTGAGAGGCAGTGTGGCACAGTAGTTAAGGGCAAGATAAAATGCAAGGTCCTTTCAGCAAACTACAAAGTCTTGTCTGATTCTTCCTTTCTCTCTCTGAACTTCTGCCCAACTCCCTCTCCACTCGGCCACACTGGTCTTCGTGCTGTACCGCCTCCGTTCCAGGCACCATCCCACTTCTGGGCCTTTGCTGGTCCTTCTACCTGAACTGCTGTTCCCCCAGATATCCACATTGTTTGTTCTTTCACCTCCTTAAGACCTTTACTCAAATATCTCCTGAGGTGAGGTCACAGTGAGGCCTTTCCTGACCAACCCAAATCTCTTTCTCTTTATTTTTTTTCTCTAGCATTTATCAACAGTTTTCTACTGAACTTCTTACTTTTACCCTTTTCAACTGTCTTTCTACATCCTGTAGGATGTAACCTCTAAGAGGACAGAATTATTTGTCAATTTGGTTTACAGCCGGATCCTCAATGCCTACAAGAGTACCCGGTACAATAACAAGCTCCTGTGGTCTGATTGTTGGTGTTTTTCCCAAATTCTCCCCAAAGTGCTGAAATCCTACTGCCCAATGTGATGGTATTAGGAGGTGGGGCCTTTTGTAGGCTCCGCCCTCATGATGAGGTTAACACACTTATGAAAGAGACCTGGGAGAGCTCTCTTGCCCCTTCCACCAATGTGAGGATGTGATGGAGAAGTCTGCAACATGAAGAGGGCCTTCTCCAGAACCTGGCCCTGCTGGCACCCTGGTCTTGGACTTCCAGCCTCCAGAATTGTGAGAAATAAATTTCTGTTGCTTATAAGCCACCCAATCTATGGAACTTTGTTATAGCAGCTGGTTCAGAGTAAGACACAGGTATTTGACAAAAACCTTGTTGAAGGGCCGAATTAAAGAGCACCACCGGGCTTCCCTGGTGGCGCAGTGGTTGAGTCTGCCTGCCGATGCAGGGGACACGGATTCATGCCCGGGTCCGCGAAGATCCCACATGCCGTGGAGCGGCTGGGCCCGTGAGCCATGGCCGCTGAGCCTGCGTGTCCGGAGCCTGTGCTCCGCAACAGGAGAGGCTACAACAGTGAGAGGCCCGAGTACCGCAAAACAAAAAGAAAAAGAAAAAGAGCACCACCTTTGAATTCAGATAGACCTGGGTTTAAATCTTACCTATGCATCTGCTGGCAAGTGGCAAGTGACTTCACTCTTCTGAGGCTGTTTCTTCATGTATTTATTTATTTTTAAAATATGTTTTCCCTTTTATTCTTTATTTTTTTAAGGTTTATTTTTATTATTATTTTTGGCCACGTTGGGTCTTTGTTGCTGTGCGGGCTCTCTCTAGTTGCGGCAAGCAGGGGCTACTCTTCGTTGCGGTGTGTGGCCTTCTCATTGTGGTGGCTTCTCTTGTTGCGGAGCACAGGCTCTAGGTGTGCAAGCTTCAGTAGTTGTGGCACGTGGGCTCAGTAGTTGTGGCACACAGGCTTAGTTGTTCCGCGACATGTGGGATCTTCCTGGACCAGGGATTGAACCTGTGTCCCCTGCATTGGCAGGTGGATTCTCAACCACTGCACCACCAGGGAAGTCTCCTGTTTCTTCGTTTATAAATGGAAATAAAAGTACCTCATAGGGTGACGTGTTCTTGCAAAGACTAATGGATAAAGTGCCAAACTGTTAACACTCGGTAAATGTTAGCTATTAGTGAAAAAAAGTTAGCTATTTTATACAAAGACGTATATGCATAAAGATTTTCAAATTGTCAACACACAAAATTAATCAATGCATAGGACAACCAGTACCTATGAGATGCTTTTGAGTTTATAAAAAGCCTTCATTATTTTCACGGAGGTACAACAGAGTGGTTAAAAGATTGACTCAAGTCAGATAGACCTAGATGTGAGTCACCACTTACACTTATGTGACTTTGGATAAATTAATCTCTGTTTCTGTAATAATAGTACCTGCCTATGGGGGTTAGTGTAACCGAGCAGGACTCTATGACGCCTTCCCAGAATAGACCTCCACCCATGTCCTCCGCCTACATTTTGTCTGTAGAAATAATTTAGTCAAAGAATAAATTTAATCAGAGAAGTGAGAAAATGCAGAAAGGAAAACAGTCAAGCAAGATAAAATAATAATACTTTAGCCATTAAACAAAGTTAGGGACCTTTATTTCTTCCCCAAGGACTATAGATAATATTCTGAGCCATGGCCTTTGAGCTGTTTTGCAGATACTGAAACCCCCAACCAGGTGGAAGAAGTTAACTGCATGCTGCCCACAGACACGTAGACCCCAGACGGATTGGAACCAGAAAGTTGATGATGCTGACTCCTGATTACCTCACCACCAACCAATCAGAAGAATGTCCACCAGCTGACCACTCCCTGCTCCTTGAACACTATAAAACTCACTACCCTCTCCAGGGTGGGACACACAGTTCTGAGGGCAATAGCCTGCTGTGGTCCCGTTTGCCTGAAAGCAATAAAGCTATTCTTTTCAACTTCACCCAAAACTCTTATCTCTGCGTTTCTAGTGGCACCGGTGAACAGAGGCTGAGTTTCGGCAACATTAGTGTGAACAGTAAGAGAGATGGTGCCCAGGGACTTCCCTGGTGGCGGAGAGGTTAAGAATCTGCCTTCCAGTGCAGGGGACACGGGTTCGAGCCCTGGTCCGGGAAGATCCCACATACTGCGGAGCGTCTAAGCCCGTGCGCCACAACTACTGAGCCTGCACTCTAGAGTCCGCGAGCCACAACTACTGAGCCCGCGTGCTGCAACTACTGAAGCCCACGTGCCTAGAGCCCGTGCTTTGCAACAAGAGAAGCCACCGCACTGAGAAGCCTGCTCACCGCACCGAAGAATAGCCCCCGCTCACTGCAACTAGAAAAAGCCCATGTGCAGCAACGAAGACCCAACGCAGAGAAAAATAAATAAATAAATTTATTTATTTAAAAAAAAGAGAGAGAGAGAGAGAGGATGCCCAGAAAGCACAAGCACAGAGCTTGGTAAACAGCAGGCTCTCAATTAAAACAAACAAACAACAACCTTGATGTAGGTGGCAGGTAATACTATTTTCCCATTTGGATGTCAGCTAAGAGGTTAATTACTTGCCCATGGTCACACAATCAGCAGAGGAAAGAGGCAGGACTGGAATCCAGGTTGATTCCTTTACAGTGTGTAGAAGGCTCTTTAGTACACACACACACACACACACACACACACGTGCACTTATCAGAATAACAAATGGGAAATGCTTTATATGCTATTTGCTAATCCTCTTGTTTCCCAGCCCGACGTGCCAAAATAAAAATAATTGCCCAGGCTTAGGAGTACAAATATGGACTGCTTCTGCCAGGCATAACAGAGATAAATTATTATTCTTGCCATAGCTTCTTCATCTGCAAGATGGGGCTAACAAAACCGCCTACTAGTTAACATAAAGATTAATTACATCTTTGCAAGGTGCTTTGGATTTCTTGAAGCTAGACGGCACTAACATGGCAGGCATCCCACTAGGATGGTGTTCCTATGTAACTGTTGTGACAGAAAGGTATTTAAATCATCAGTTCCCCGTCTGTCAGCATCACTCAGCAGCGTAGTGCCGAGATCTATCACCAGGCAATAATGTGTTCTCCGCTGTGGGTCTCCCTCCAGTTTTTTTAAGTTCTTTTGTTTTAGAGAAACAATAGGAAATATATTTCAATTACAGCAGGAGAGACATTGTTGAGGTTATCTTTTCTATTTCTCAATCTTTCTGAAGATGTTGACATTGAACCTGTTCCTTTCTGAAGAAACCTCCTTTCTACATATTTTTAAAGTTCACTTCAAAACACAAGTACATATAATTGGGATAAAATTTAAAAGGCACAGAAGGATATGCAATGAAACGCCTCCTTCCCGCTCCTGTCTCCCAGCCTCTGAGTTTCCCTTCCCAAAGGTAACCACTGTTTCAAGCAAATACTGTGCGCGTATTTTTGTGTGTGCCTTCTGTACAATTCATCTGTGTAATGGCGTAGCATGTGTCTTGTACTATTACTCTTGTGTTAATGCTGTATGCTATTAGAGATTATTCCATGGGGGGGCATACAAAATTATTTTTTTCTAATAAAGTTTGTATAGTATTCAATTATATGGGTAAAGTGTAGTTTATTTAATCAGTTTCTTATTGACAGATAATCAGCTATTTCTAGTCTTTTGCTATTTCAGAAAATGCAGCAATGATTATCCCTGCACATTAAAAAAAAAGTTTGAGTGTACCTAAAATTTAAATTCCTAGAAATGAATTTAAATATTGCCAAATTGCTTGCTGGAGGGGTATCATATATATTCTCATCAGTAATTCACGAGAGCGCCTGTTTCCCTCAAGCCTCCACATTTTTTCCTAGAACGTAGCCTGGTATCATTACCTGCATGTTTTTAAATGATGACTTGTGTTGATGACAGTAACACAGGAACTTTCTTACAAGCTAAGCGATTGAATTCTAGAGCACGCTATCTGGAGCACTGGGGAAGTCCTCTATTTAAGATAACTAAGAATTAAACACCTTTGTGTTTTATGCCCAGAATAGTTTATCACAATGTAGAGTGATTTTATAATAAAGAGAAATGGGAAAATCTTGAATGTCCATCTAGTCTGATGGTTCTCAAAGAATGGTCTGCAGATAACTTGCATCAGAATCACATGGTGGGTGGGGGAAGGGCTTTTGAAAATGCCGATTTCTAGGACCACCTCAAGCTTATGAAACTTGAAATCTCTGGGGGACGGGCCAAGTTCTCACTGGTGACCCTTATACTCACTCTCATTTGGAAACACTGCTCTGTCATTAAGGTAGGACAATTTGAAGGCAGACAAGCACTCTTACCGATTAACTTGTTTAAATTACAAAAGTGATAGATACATTTTCATTTTAAACATTTCAAAAGGAGAAATAAGCACAAAGAGAATTGTAATAAGTATACTGCTTCAAGCACTAGACATGAATTTGTCTCTTGTACATCTTCACAACAATCCTATGAGTTACCTTCTCCCCACCCATTTTACAGATGAAGAGACTAAGACACAGAGAGATTATTTTATTTTATTTTTGGCTGCGTCATGCAGCGTGTGGGATCTTAGTTCCCCATCCAGGGATCGAACCCATACACCCTGCAGTGGGGGGCGCGGAGTCTTAACCACTGGACTGCCAGGGAAGTCCTGAGGTTTCATTTTAAAAACATGATATTGCTAATAAGTGGCATAGTCACAATTTAAACTTGTGTTTCTAAACCCTGAAGTTGAATTCCAGAGCACACACTCAGTGAATTCTAGAGTACAACCCAGAAATAAATACTGACAAACACTGGATGTATGTTGTTTTATCCTTGTTTTTTTTCTCACGCACCTTACTTATGATTTCATCAGAGAAACCTTATTTATCCCTCCACCTAAGGTAGATAACCCATTTTTTTCTCACTGTACCTTGGATACAATGGGTAGTAGGTAAAAGAAAATGGGTGGAGATGTAGAGAAGGAAACTTAGGCGAGATTTCTAAATATCTATTTATACAACATACTAGATTTTCTTTTATATCAAAATTATCTTATAAGGTTGTACCAATTTACATTCCCAACAGCTTTGTACAGGTGAGACGTTTCTTCATATATTTACTATGCTTAATATTTCTTAGATCCCCGAATATTGTATAGTCTCATTAGACTATGGAATATTTAGTGCCTTTTTGTTCTGTAAAAAATGCTTTTGTTAATTAACATCAAGGACATGGTACTAAGAAATGTTCTCCAAAATAACAGATTGGCAGAAACTTTGCCGTTTGAAATCAGTGTGGATGGAACACCCCATTCTTGCTGAAGGACCTGAGGCATACGGGTCATTATGACACAGGATTTTAAATCCAGGTGCAAAGCTTTAGATAAGGAGTTTTCAGACCCAACATTTCACACTTACCTTTTTTTTTTTTTTTTAAATCATAGGAGTACTGTATTTTTTAAAAATTTTATTTTTATTTATTTTTTATTTTTGGCTGCTTTTGCGTCTTTGTTGCTGCACGCCGGCTTTTCTCTGGTTGCGACGAGCAGGGGCTACTCTTCGTTTTAGTGTGCGGGCTTCTTATTGCGGTGGCTTCTCTTGTTGTGGAGCACGGGCTCTAGGCACGCGGGCTTCAGTAGTTGTGGCTCATGGGCTTCAGTAGTTGTGGCTTGTGGGCCCTAGAGCGCAGGATCAGTAGTTGTGGAACACGGGCTTAGTTGTTCCGCGGCATGTGGGATCTTCCGGGACCAGGGCTCGGAACCCGTGTCTCCTGCATTGGCAAGTGGATTCTTAACCACCGCGCCACCAGGGAAGCCCCACACTTATCTTGATTTTGAGATTTCTAAGGAAAGAGGACCCCGGGTCTGCTTTTCAGCTCAGGCTTAGGCCTGATGTTAACACTTTTACAGACAGCTCTGCTCTGTTTTGAGCCTATCAAAACACTGCTTCATTTAAATTATACCACAACTCTACCCTTCCTTATAATCCAGTAATGACCCTATTCTCTTTAGTTTGGTGAGATGTTTCAGTTTCCTCTGGAGTGCAGTCTCCCTCCTAGCAAGTTAAGAAATCTAACCTTCTGGACTATAGGTGTGTTCCTAGTGGTCTCTACTGGATGGCCTCATCAGTCTTAAACTGTAGGTCCTTATATGATCAGGCCAATCAAGATGACTGTTCTCCTGTCTTTGTACATCCCCTGCTGGACCAGTACGTACGTACTTCACCTACACCCTACTCACATGACTGACCTTCCTACCCCATGACCCAGCTAGTGATTGTTCTAATCTTTAGATCAGACCATTTCCCCCAGGATAGTTTATCAAAGAGCGGTGAGGGGCATGCTCCTCCAATAGTTTCCCTGGTAACCGATAACCCAACCTGAAGTCAATTCCCCCTATAACTGGTAACCTCTCTTTCCCCCAGGTAGCAAAGACTGCTGCCTTATCCTGCCCACTGTCTGCCACACATGGTGAGGTGTCGCTCCAGGACCTTGCTTCAGATGTGTAAGCTCCCCCTATCCATTAAACCTTTGATGTCTCTGTGGCTGACTCTGGGTCTTTCTTTGGTCTTGAAGCTGGGCAAGTGCAGGGCTTGCAGGCCTGCAGGGTGCAGCCCAACAGTCCTATATCTAAAGACAACAGGAAAAGTTCTACTCTGTATCCTTTGATAGATTCTTTTAAAAACAAGAGGGATTTTCATCTACTTGTAGTTTAGGTCCTACCCAACAAACTAGATTAAGAGTCATGATCATTTCTGCTTTCAGTTCCTCCAAATTGCAAGCCAGTTGGGGTTGTTGACTGAAGAAAAATCACATAACCTAAAAGTTGTGAGCTAAATTTTATTCGAGGAATTTACTGAGGACTATAGCCCAGGACATAGCCTCTCAGATAGCTCTGAGGAACTGCTCCAAAGAGGTAAGGGAGAAGCCAAGATATATAGGAGTTTTTGCTGAAACAAACAAAAAAAACCATGTAGTCAAATGTCAAAAGATTACTGCTAATTGGAAAAATCAGACATCTCAAGGTAATGATTTTAGTGCTTTTCTTTGTGTGGGAAGGTGCAATAATCTGGCTCATTGAAATTATTCCTTAGATATGCACCTTAACTATTTAGGGCCAGTATCCTGTTTTTCTCCACCCTGAAATCTCCTCAGGGCACACCATCTGGGTGGCTGCAGTGGCTAAGGGCCTGATGGCAGGCAACATTCCCTGTTTACCGGAATAGAAGTCAACATTCTTTGTTTACTGAAATGGCAGGCAACGTTTTGTGTGTGCAGAGTGTGTTTTCTCTGTGTGGAAAACTCTCCAGATCTGTGTGTGTGTGTGTGTGTGTGTGTGTGTGTGTGGGCTCAGCTCAAAGATCACCTCCTCCAGCTTCTCCCTTACCTTTCTCATCGAAAGCGGCCATCTCTCCCCACACTTCTGCACTCCCACTCCATCACTCTATCCCCACTATCCTAACTTATCTTCCTTATTTTTCTTACCACTCTCTTGAAATTATCTTATTCAATTATTTGTTCATTACCTCCCTACCTTTGTATGGAAGCTCCAGGAGAGAAGGTACCACAACAGCTCTGATAGCTGCAGCACCTCCAGAGTCTAAAACCCTATCTCGCACTTACTAAGCCCTCAATAAACATTTGTGGAACGGATGGACATTTGAGGGGCTACATTGTACATTATTTTCCTCCTTCCCCTTTAAACACCCTCCAAGTGGAACCACCTGGGCTATAAAGCCGGCAGGAACTGGGTAGAGGGCGTTCAGCCTCGCTATTGGCTGGAGTATCTGTCGTTGCTCCTGGCAACCACTGTTCCCCACCAGTCGTGAGGTCGGCCCCTCCTGGACCCGTCCCTCGCCCTCCCGCCTTCGAACCACCGAGCTTCTGCCCAGTGGTAAAAACGGTGCTCGCCCTTTAAGCGGCGGGACTTCTGGTTAACGTCGTCGGCGGCCGCCGGAAGGGGAAGTTTCGCTGCCGAATTCTCCCTCGCTCGTCCGAATTCGGTGGCGCCACGTCTGCCGGTCTCCGCGTTCTGCAACGGGTCTGGGGCGGCTTCCGCCTCGACACCTCCCATTTGCCCAGCGGACCGCGTCGTGAGGGGGCCGGGACAGGAGTCGGGCGGCTTTGCACATCCCGGCCACCGAAGAGGCGAAGATGTCGGACATCGGGGACTGGTTCAGGAGCATCCCGGCCATCACGCGCTATTGGTTCGCCGCCACCGTCGCGGTGCCCTTAGTCGGCAAACTCGGTCTCATCAGCCCGGCCTATTTCTTCCTCTGGCCCGAAGCCTTTCTCTATCGCTTCCAGGTACTGACCGGCGACTGGGGAAGTGGAGACTACAGGCTCCAGGTGGCCCTGCAGCGGCGGAGCGTAGACCGGCTGGTTGCGGACGCGCGGTGCCTGGTGGGACTTGTAGTGCGGTGGCTCCAGCGGTTTAGGGCGGGGTCCTGTGGCCAGGGGTTAGGGTGGAGGCCAAGGGGTTTGAGCGTGGGCCTGGGTAGCTGGAGACGTGGAGGGAGACAACACGGTTTGGCCCGGTGGGAAGGGATTGATTTCGTTCTTCCATTAAAATTGTGCTCCCCGCCCTCTGTACTCAGAGAAGGCGGCAGTGGGAAGGTAAGTCTGATAGTCGTCAATCTATTGGACGCCAGTGAGTAGCAACCTGGGGCCACCTGGAGTAGCTGCCCTCTGACCTCCCTCTGCCACCCAAGTGGATGGCATGTGGACGTCGCCTTGCTCAACTACCAGCTGAGTTCTTTTTATGTTAATGGAGTTTCTTCCCAGTAGGAGTGATTTGAAGCCCGAGGTGCAAAGAGTGAGTTTATTTCTGTGCATCCCAGATCCTGATCTAGTATCTTGCAGGTGGTAGTTGTATTTATGAAGGAGTGAGTAAAGAGTAAATTGCTCCTGAAATGGAAGTCCTTATTTTTTGAAGCATGAAGGAAACAGCCCAGAGTAACACTCCTGGCAAGAGAATATTAGTTTTCTGGAGGTTATCTTTATTCACTGGATTCTGTGATTTAAATCTTTAATCAGTGGCAGGTCGGATACTAAGATCTGACATTAATTTCGACACGTTGTTTGCACTGTGGGTAACACAGTCTTGTCTTCTCTCTCCTCACTGGCTGTTTCTTAGTTTTCTTTGCTGGTTCCCCATCTTCCTGATCCTTAAACATTGTGATGTACCCCAGGACCTCTTTTCCATATTCTCCCTAGCTGTGGGTGATCTCATGTAGCTTCATGGCTTTATATAATTTCTACAAACTGAAGATTCTCAAATACAAATATACATATTTTCAGTCCAGATCTATTTTACTTCCAGACTTGTATACTTGAAATTACCACTTAGATGACTAATAGACATCTCAGACGTAATGTGTCCAAAACAATACCCTTTTCCCTAGAAGTAAATAGCAATTCCATTATTACAGGAGCTCAACCTAAAAGTCACGGACTCATCCTTGACTTCTTATCTCACATCCCACAGTCTGTTAGCAAATTCTGTTCATTTTAGACAGATGTCCAGAATGCAATCCCTTTTCATTCTCTACTGTAAGCCATTATCATAGCAGCCTTGTTCCTTTCAGTCTTTTCTCTAGACAGCTAGAGTGACCCTTTCAAAACATAAATCACATCCTGGCAGCCTTCTGCCCAGAACCTTTTAATGTCTTCTCAGCTGGATGAGTAAAGCTCAAGTCCTTCAGTGGCCTGCAAGGCCCCTACTGCCTCTCTGACCTCATCTCCTACTACTTTCCACCTTGTGTATTAGGCTCCACAGTGGAATCCTTTCTGTTTCTTCAGCACCTAACTCCATCCCTGCTCAGGCCCTTTGCACATGTTATTTCTCTGCTTGAGGACGATAACCGTGGTTTATCTCATTACCTCCTTCAAGTCTGCCCAAATGCCACCTTATTGGCAAGGCCTTATTTGATTGCCCTGTGTAAAATAGTACCTCTCCTTCACTCTGTCTCCCTTATCCTTAATTTTTCTTGGTTACATATCACCCCTTGATGTTTGTTAGCTGCTTCCCTTCAGAGAATAAAGCTCCATGAGAGCCACTTGTCTCTTTACCACTGTCTTTGTTACCTAGATTAGTGTTTGGCATATAGCAGGTGCTTATATATGGGTTGAATGCATGGAAATAACTGGGTACTTGCCGGTGCTGGGCACTAGGGGTACAATAGTGAATAGTACAGAAAAAGTCCCAGCTCACATGAAGAAAATAAGAGAGGGGTGTGTGACGGAGAGTGACTTTGATGAAGTGTTCCAGAAAGGCCTCAGAGAAGGTATTTGAACTGAAATCTGAATGACGAGGAGCCAGCTTTGGGAAGATCTGGCTCTGGGGACAATCTTCCAAGAAGAAGGAGTAATAAGGGAAAGGCTTAGAAGCAGGAATTAGAAAGAAGACTGGATAGTTAGTACAGAGTCGGCTGTAGGGACGAGGATTGGTAGTTGAGGACAGAGAGGTAGCCACGGGTGAACGCAATAAAGTGGAAGAGGAAAGGTAGGCTGGGGCTAGACTGTGTAGGGCTTTGTGGTTTGAACTTTAATTTGAAGGCACTAGAAAGGCTTCAGAGCCTTTTGAGCAAAGGACTGAAAAATTGCCTTGGCTACTCTGTGGGATGGACTTGGTATGTGAATGGGGGAAAGGGTGGGCTAGGTAACAGGATCAGAGAGGTGAGTCAAGTTAGAGGGCCAGAGAGATGGTGGTTTGGACCAGAGTGGCTGTGAAGATGGAAGTGGATAGATTTGGGAGTTGGAGTGGGCTACACTGCCGCTTAATGGATGCGAAGGGGCAGGACTTGAAGATGTCACTGTTTTCACAGGAGCAATGGAGTGCCTGGTGCAGCTCTTTTCTGAGATTGGGACTGTTTAGGGAGGCTTAGGTTTGGGGGTGGAGAAAGGTATCGATAAAGAGTTATATTTTGACCATATTACGTCTAGAGAGGCTTTTTAGGCATCCAGGTGGAGAAGTTAAGTAGGCAGTTGAGTATTAGAATATGATCTGGGTGTGCAGCCAGAATGGCAGACTCTTTTCTATTTGCTTTGGTAAAATATTCGTTGCAGTGAATGTTGTGCACTTTGTGCCCTGTGGCATGTTAGGTAATGCGGTGCCTGAGGAGCAGCGGTCGTAAATGATTGTAAATCATCAGTGGTCGTCAATGAGAAGGTCCTGGTCAAAACTGGCTCTTTGGCCCTCCTTGCAAAATCTTGCTTGTTCCTGTAGTCAGCTTAGTAAAAGTAAGTCTTTCTAATAGCCTACATGTGTATAATATTGAAAGTGGTGAACTGATTAGAAAGGTCATCATTCATGTCACACCTTCCATAATGTTCCCATCTTCCTTGCATTGTTTCTTGTGGGCTTGTTATCCTGAAACGGGGGAGAAGCTGCTGGTAGAAGGCAGGGCTTGTTATCCTGAAACGGGGGAGAAGCTGCTGGTAGAAGGCAGGACAGTGTGCTCACTGCCCTGGTGTGGAGAGACCAGTATCTATACTTTCTTTCTGCTACTCTGACTCCTACTCTTTCTGGACAGGTTTAGCTTTCAGACCCACCTGGAGGAACTCATTTGCAAATGAAGCAGTTAAAGGAAAAACTGCATCCGAGAGGCTGATGGGTGAGGACACACAGCCTGTGGTGTGCTTTCTGCTAGAGGCGCCTCTTTTCCTTAAAAGCTGCATCTTTGGACAACTTGGAAATGATCAGTTTAGAATTGTGGATTCATGCTGGAAGTGACAAAAGTTACTTTTCCTCCTTATCTGTGGGTTTCCTCTGAGTAGCTTGTTGGTTTGGAACTCTAAAGTTTAAAATGTTATTTCCTTAGTTTGGGTAAGTGGAAAGGCGTAGGTGTATGTTAAGACTCACTCCACTGTTGCCTAAAGTTCCTCATCTCTTACATTTAAGACTCGTTGATCGGATAGTACACAGTGATGAAATGCCTCCATATTGGTCCCTGATTAATGAGAAGAGAGGCTGCACTTTGCTGCTGCCCTTGTGGTTTCTGAGATTATGTCTCCCAGGGCTGCCCACACGGGAGATTTCGTTTCTTTGGACAAAATAACATCACTGCCTTACATCTGTGTTGGGCTTCTCCATATGATACCTCACTTAACCCCCATAAACAAACCGAGGTCAGCGTTACCCCAGTTGATAGACAGCTGCAGTTTCAGTTTCTATTTTGGCGAGTTCAAGATAGTTCTAAGCGCTCTTGTTTCACTCTTTTGCATCCTATCTACCCAAACACAGACTTATGTGTTTAACGAAACATTCTTGAGGGTGATTTCTTTCAAACCAGTCGTAGCAAATTATTGTTCTTTTCTATTAGAGTAGAAAGACTGTGGGATTTCAAGTAGTTGAGTCATGGTCTCCAGGCCTGGCTTAGCCCCCTTGCAAGCTGTATGCCCTCAGGCAAGCTGTTTATCCTTTCTGAGCCTCAATTTCCCCACCTAAAGTGGGGAGAATTTAATACCATATTAACTCTGTTCTAAGAGTTAACTGTGTTGTAACTCCATTGGTTATAAGATGCTCCTTTAATTTAATACAATTTTTTGGATGGGGAGGAGAGTACAGATTACATTAAATGAATATATTGACGGTAAGGCATGTCCGAATTTCAGGAACATGAAAATGAGTATCTTCAAATTGAGGAGAAATGTTACTCACTTCATGCCTCTATTATATAAAAACATAAAAATGTAAGGTGCCCAGTAAATAATCTGGTAGATAATCTATTAAAAAAATAGTGCCTATTTTTACTTATTAGTCAATAATAATTCCTGCCATTGCTGCCTTCTCTCCTTGGGCAATAATATTCTAATTTTAATTTGTAATTGAAATTAAAACATAACTGCTGGATTATTATCCTTCTTTTTGTCCCACTAAAGGCGTCCTGACTAGAAATGGGAAGATGTGTACTCTCAATTTCTCTAATTTGTTTCCGGGAACAAAAAGAAATGGCACCAACTAAGTCTGTGACCAGGCCTGGTGCTTATATTTGCCAAGCTTTTGCTCACGTTCTCACATTTAGCCTGATGACAGCAGCCCTAGTAGACTCATCTGAGTGTGTTGGGAAAGAGAGTCATATAGACCCGTAACTGTAAGGGGAATGAACTTGGTCTGTGGGCTGAGCATAGAAGTAGTCTTAGGGTTTGGATTTAGAACTTTATGGCAAGTGTTCTGGTATGTACAGCTTTAAAATCTTTCCTTTGCAATCCTGTCCACATAAGACAGTTCTGCTGTGGTCTGTAGCTAAGGGTGAGCTCATAGCTTCATTTTTAAACTTTTTGTTGAGTTGCAGTATACAAGCAGGAAAGTGTATGTATTATATATTTATAGCTTGTTGAATTTTCAGAAATTGAACATCAGTATATAACCAGCCACCAGATCAAGACACAGCCAGCATCCCCAAAACCTTCCTACTGCTCCCTTCTGGTCACTACCCACTGCAAGGGTAACTACTGTCTTGACTTTTAATACCATAGATGGTTTTTGCCAGTTTTCTTACTGTTCTATAAATGAAATTGTACAATATGTATTTTTTTGTGTCTAGCCTCTTTTCAACAGTTTGAGAGTCACCCACATTGTTGCATGTGGTTATAGATTGCTCATCCTTACATTGTTCCCTTGTGTGAACAGACCACCATTTATTTACCCTTTCTGCTGGTAACGGGCTTTTTGGGTAGTTCTAGTTTTGGCTAGAATGCGTAGTGCTGCTGTGAACATTCTGGAACATGTCTTGGTGAACATAGGTATGCATACGTACCTAGGAGTAGAATTGATGGCTCCTAATAGCTGGTTTAACGTCCTCAGTCTCAACTGAGTGCCTTTCATTTGATTTTCTTGCCTGTCTAGTGTCCCCCCAGCCCCACCCCCAGGCTCCTCTCCCCCACACCGCCACCTCCTGCCAAAAAAAAAAAAAAGAGAGAGAAAAGCCAGAGTTTGCTAACATCAGCGTTTGGCACATGGGTGCTCTTCATTCTTACTTGCTTGATGACCCAGGCAGACTTTCTTTAACTCCAAACCAACCAGTCTGTATTGTTGCAGAAAAATCTTTGTTTTTGATAGTTAAAAAAACCTGCCCTAGACTCTGGGTGGCGTTTGTAATGATTTCAGTAGCACATTGTTTGGGAGATGTTTGTTGAAGGATGGTTGAACTAAACACTCAACAGAAGTTGTCGGACTAGCAGCTGACGACTACGAGCAGTGTCTGATGTTTCTTTGAAGGCCTCTACGCCAGGGAGTACGTGGGCTTCTTGCTCTTGTTAAGTGAGGAACTCTGGGAGGGTTACCTCAACTCTAATGAGGGCCCAGCTTTCCTCATGGAAAGGTGGGTGATTATGCTTCCGGCCTTGGGATTGCTGTGGGGTTAAAGTGAGATGCTTGCCTGCAAGTCCCAGGCTCTTTGCACTGCCCCTGGCTGCTTCTTACGGGTCAGTGCAGGCTTTCTAGGCTCGAAAGGTGCCTTCACCACTCCCAGCCCTGAAAATAAAGCCATTTCCTTATTGTAACTATCTACATGTCAGAGGAGAGGAGGGGATTTAGTTGGTTACCTTCAAGGGGAATTTCAGAAATATATTACACTGTGTCCCTCTGAAGAGATGAGCTATCTCCTGGTGTTTTCAGATTATAATTTTAAAGTGATGTAAAATTAATACTAAGTCCCTTAGATCGGTGAGAGCAAGTATACCTCAAGGGTAAGTGTAATGAACTGGGAAAAGAAGTGTGCGGTGTTTTGACAGACACTGATTTCCAAAGCACAGGTGCACACAGTGGCTAAAAATAGCATCATGGCATCAAGTGTTAGTGAAAAATGTAGTCAGAAAACCCTTGAGGTTTCTTTTCCAAAATCAGGCCTGGAGTAACTTAGAGGAATCCAGGGGGAGTTTAAAATGTGAATTTGTAAAAACCAGGTCAGCACGTGTCTCCTAAAAGATTGTAATAATTGTATGCCCACACAAAGTTTTTTACAAAGCACCTTCTTAATCTGCTTTCTTAATTCCAACCTTTTACAAAATCTGTGAGATGAGGAAGGCGGGAGTCAAAGGACAGATGTTACTGGGTAGATGAAGATGCAAACTCACAGGTCCAGACTCTTCCAAGGCCCCGAGCCAAGGCCACAGCTTGCTTGCTTCTGGTCTTTTACCCCCAATGCTTTTTTTTTAAGCGGGGAGAATGAATTTGTGAGCTTACGCTCAGTTCATTTCAGGATTATACAAGTAGTATAGTAGTACTAAAAATTTTTACTGATTTTAATTATATCTCATAGTAATGATGTCACTTGTGAGAGGCATTGTAAAAATAGGGACTTATTAGTATTGTAAACTCTGGAGTCAGGCTGTCTGGGACAAAATTCTAGCTCAGCCACTTACTGGCTATTATTTGGCCTTTTCTCATTCTGCTTCCTCATCTATACAATCTACCCCCTGAGTTAGGACATGTAAATGAGCATAATAGTACACTATTTTTTTTTTTAAACCATTAACCAAAATGGAGCAAGTATTAGTATATCACTCCTCTTTTATAAATGGGAATTGAGACTCAGGACTGCTGACTTGTAAGCCCCTACTGAAGTCTCTGTCTTCTCAAATCCTTTCCGGTGCTCTTTCCATCAGACTCAACTGTTTCTGAGATAAAATTGTGAATAAACCAAAATGAATTTTAACCTATTTTGTTTTACTGGTTTAGTTCAAGGTTGTTGGAAGTGACTTTTGGGGTATGTGAAGTGCATTCTCCTCCACAGGGAGTTAAGCTCTGAGGGTTACAGTTCTGTACTTGGAGAACCTGACTTGTCAGCTGTGCCTGGCCAGCCCCACAGCTAATGCCCTCCATTCTAGCCACACCCAAATCGTGAGCAGTACCCATTCATTATTGTGCTCTTGCAGTTCTTTGGGACTTTGTACTCATTTTTCCAAGACCAAAAGTTCCCCTTCCTGTACCTACTCTTGCTTCTTTGGACAGACTCCCCATTATCGAGACCTCCTTGATGTAGGGACCATATCTTTCACACTCATGCGATAAGACACACAGCTCTCAAGACAAAAGCCGGCATTATGTTGGCATTTCCAAGTCTGGGAAGGCCATCTTCTTCAACCTCTATAACTTAACATTATTCTGGAGGTGTTAGCCAGTAAATTAGGCAAGAAGAAGATACAAAATTTTATTTACAGATAGAGTTGTATACTTGGAAAGTGCAAGAGGCGGAGTTTTCAAATATCACAAACAATTAGATAATTCAGCTTTGGTGGTTGAGTATAAAAAAGATAGAAATCGAAAGCTCAATAGAAAGGTATGAAAGACTTCTTTCTGGCTGGAAACTGTCTTTATCACATTGAAATAAGAAAGGTGTTGGTTCTCGTTCATTTAGAAAAGTAATATGGAGACTAGCCAAGAAGATTGTGACATATGTGGAAGAAAAACAGGAGGGGGTTTATTTAATTATATAACTTTGCCAGATAAGAAAATACATTATAAAACTAGAAATTAAAATAGCTTGGTATTGGTATCGGCATTCGATTCCAAACAGGATAGTCTAAAAGTAGACTTTCCTATAAAAGGGAATCAATATATGATGAAAGTAGTTTTTCAAATAAATGGAGAGAAGAATGGGTCACTCTGTAAATAGTATTGGGAAAACTAGTGACCGCCTAGAAAAATAAGTTGACTCTCTTTCTCACTTCTTACATAAACCACAGTACAACTGGGAGCACTGTTGTGTTCTTGGAGGGGAGAAGTACTTGTAAACGTGATACATGATGGATACATTTGCCTATATAAAAATTAAACTTTTACATTTCATTTTATATGGCAAAAATACCACAAAAGCATAAGACTAATGACAGACCAGAAAATAATTGCAACAATGAGAAAGGGCAATTTCCATAATGTGTAAAGAAATGCAAATTGAGTAGAAAAATGAAGAAAGAAAATGCTAAAGTTTTAGAAACATGATTGGTGACTGTGAAATACACTAAATGGTGAAGCTGTGGAGAGAAGACAGACATTAATCTCCGTTTTAGGAGGAAGTATAAATTGGTTAAACATTTTTGTAGGCAGTTGGCAATATCTGCTGAAATTAAATGCAAATGTTTGATCTAGCAGGTTGACTCACAGGAATTTATCCTATATGTACATGTATAAAGAGGATATTCATTGTAGCATTGTAATAGTTTCAGTGAAGTTTGGACATCCACGCAGAAGGAGTATCATGAAGCCTATAAAAATATTTTTTCAAGGGAGTGAAACAAGGTATAGAACAGCGCAAGGTAAGTTAGGATGAAAAGGGAGGAATAATAGTAATAGAAATGATTGTTTCTCGAAAGAAGTACAATAAATGGATCCGTTCTTGCTGAAAAGGAGCTGGGAGACTGAGGGTCAGGAGGGAGGCTTACTTCTCACTGTAGACCTTCTGTGGTTTTTTGGGGGGAAGGGAATATTTTTAAGTTATGTATCCATATTGCCTAAATAGCACATTGATTTGAATGGGAAGTTCCTGTTTTACTTCTGTCTTTTGAATATGACATTATTTTGACAAGGTTTGTCATCCCAGTGTATTCTTTTCCTAAATGCTGCTTTTCCTAAACAGCATTCTTTTCCTAAATTACTATACTGTTGGAAATTATCTTTATAAATCTTTTTTCTTTTTCTTTTTTTTTCCCCACTGTAGTTGATTTACGATGTTTCAGGTGTACAGCAAAGTGATTCAGTTATACTGTAATTCTTTTTTGATAGGCATAACTATAAGCCTCATCCCAGTAAAGATTAACCATATATGTCTTTAGTATTGATTTTTTTCAACTTGTTTAGAAATATTTATTGTTTATTTTATGATGCCATCTCATTCCATTGACTTGCACTTTGAAGTCATTGTAGCTAATATGAACTTTTCTTCAGTTTTCTTGAATTATATTGGTGATGTCCATTTGGTAGCTCTCATCACTGAGGAGAATGTTTTTCAAGGGTTAATTTTGTTTAGTTAAAAGAAAAAAAAAAAACACCCATCTTAGAGAAACTAACAGCCGTGTTTATTTTGATCTGGACAGATTTGGAGGCCGATTACTGCCACCTTTTACTTTCCTGTGGGTCCAGGAACTGGATTTCTTTATTTGGTCAATTTATATTTCTTATATCAGTACTCTACACGACTCGAAACAGGTATGTTATCTGTGGTTGTTTTAAGTATTGTTTCTGTCTAATTTACTAATCCATGTATTTACTTATTGGAGGAATTTTGAGGGCAGATGGCATATATAAAGAAAGTACATAATGGTGTAAATGCGCAGTAAGTAGTGACTGTGCCAGGAGTCTACTAGGCGCTTAGATTATTCGTTTTTTAATCCTCACAGCATCATCATGAGATGTAAGCAGCAGTGTCACCATTTTATAGGTGAAAAAAATACAAGAGCAGAGGTTTACACATCTTGTCTATCTCCTGTGTGTGCCTCTCACTTCATGTGACGTCTCCCTCATTTCTGTCACACAGCAGTCCCTGTTTTTTAAAGCACAATTGGGCTGAAGTGTATATATCTCCTAAATTGGGGTTGAAAAACACTGCTTTATGCAAGTAAAAGCCTAGACTTAGTCTCTGTAATTGAAACATGCAACTTTAAAAAAAAAATTTTTTTAATAAATAAATTTATTTATTTAGTTTTGTTTGCATTGGGTCTTCGTTGCTGCGCGTGGGCTTTCTCTAGTTGCGGTAAGCGGGGGCTACTCTTCGTTGAGGTGTGCGGGCTTCTCATTGTGGCGGCTTCTCTTGTTGCGGAGCATGGGCTCTAGGTGCGCGGGCCTCAGTAGTTGTGGCACACAGGCTCAGTAGTTGTGTCTCGTGGGCTCTAGAGCACAGGCTCAGTGGTTGTGGTGCACAGGCTTAGTTGCTCTGTGGCATGTGGGATCTTCCTGGACGAGGGATCGAACCTATGTCCCCTGCATTAGCAGGCGGATTCTTAACCACTGCGCCACCAGGGGAGTCCCTCTTTTTTTTTTTTTTAATTATTATTCACGGTGTTAGAGCGTTTATACTCAATATGAAGCACTCAACTTTTAAAAAATATATAGCCAGGATTTTAATAGCATGGTAGTTTTTCAGATATGACTACCTATATGGATAAGCTATAAAATTCTTTTCTTAAAACTTTCTTACTGAATTGTTATTTATTTTCTACAATACCTTATATGCTTTTCTGAGTTACTTATACTGAGAAGCAATAACTTGATAGACTGCTGTGTCAAAATATAATTTGGCAAAGCCTAAATGATTTTGAAAATGTGGTCTAACTTCAGAGACTAGAAACCTGATGGCTGTTAGCTCAGGATAGAAAATTCTGAGCTACCCTTAAATCTAAGTCAGTGCTCATATGCTTGAGAATTGTGAATCAGTCTCACAACTGCAGGGATATAGAAGGTTGGACATTCGGTGTCAAATATCATTTTTCCTTAAATTGGCATTTGCTGTTAGGTGCTTTTTAAGAAGAGGGAAATCACCGTGTTAATACAAAGTTCTGGGTAATAGACTATTGCTTCTGGAAGGGACCTAGCCCATTCCCTTAGTTTTATAAAGGAAGAACAGGAGATTCAAGCAAGTAAAGTGACTTGGCTGAGGTGAGACTGACAACCAGGACTCTGACCGCCATATCAGGGATTGGATCCTTAAATCTACCAGAATATATGATATTCATTCTCCCTTGCCAACTTGCTTAGCATTCTACCCCTCTGATATGATTTAATTGAGGGTTAAGCCGTGGGAGGAATTTTTTTTTATATCAGTAGTAAACTCTAGATTAAATGTGGATGATCAAGTGGATAACCACTTGTTAAAAATTGTATTATGGGGCATTTTCAAACATATACAAAAGTAGAGAGAAAGGTTAGTGAACCTCTTTATTTTTTTTCCTTTTCATTTAGAGAAAACTCACCTAACATAAAGTTCCTCATTTAACCATTTTAAAGTGTACAACCCAGTGGTCTTCAGTATCCTCACAAAGTCGTGCAGCCATCACCACTAATGCCAGACACTTTCATCACCCCCGGAAAAACCCAAGCCAGCAGTCTCCATTCTCCCTCCCCCTCCTTCCAGCCTCTGGCAACCACTCATCTACTTTGTGTATGGATTTGCCCATTTGGGACATTTTATGTGTCCTTCTGTGACTGGCTTCTTTCACTTAGCATAATATTTTTGAGGTTCATCATGTTGTAGCATGTGTCAGTATGAGCCCCTTTTAATCATCACTCATCTTTAACAGTTATCCCATAGCCAGTCTTTTTTTTTTTTTTTTTTTTTTTTTTTTGCGGTACGTGGGCCTCTCACTGTTGTGGCCTCTCCCGTTGCGGAGCACAGGCTCCGGCCGTGCAGGCTCAGCGGCCATGGTTCACGGGCCCAGATTGGGGCACAAACCTGTGTCCCCTGCATCGGCAGGCGGACTGTCAACCACTGCGCCACCAGGGAAGCCGAGGATTATTTTTTTTAAATGGACTCTATATATCATGTAATTGTGATGGGGTGTGGAGGGGGGGGGAGTAACCGTTTGAGATAGAGGGAACTTACAGTCATTTGTCCTTTTCTCCGCCCCTCTCCTAGTCTTGCTGCTGGAGGCATGAGGATCATCCTTAGAAGGGAGAGCTGGGCCAATGTTGATTGTTCTGCCCAGTAATAAGACAAAGCCCAGTATGTGGCGTAGCAGAAAGAACACTAAGCTAGGAATTAGACTTCACTCTGCTTCCAAAAGCCATGTGACTTTGGTCATGTAACTGTATTTCCTCATCTGCAGAAAGAGGGTGTAGGTTTTTCCATTGTCCCTCACAGATACGGTAGGAAGAGTCAGGGCCATGGAGAGGTGTGGCTGCCCCCTACTCCCCCACCATTGTTTTCCTTTGCTAGAATGTGAGATCCCGGAAGACGGAGACCAAATCCTCTTGGTGAGCCCAGTGCCGGACTGCGCAGTAGTGAGCGTGCGTGTGTGTGCACATGCGTGTGTGTGTGTGCGCGTACGTGTGTCTCCAGTCATAACAGCAGTAAGTGCTTCCCAGCCTAGTTGTGTGGAGGAGCCACAGTGGTAGGCAGAACGGACATGGTTCTTCCCCTGACGGAGCTTATGGTCTAGTGGAGGGAGAAGGGATTAACCAGGTAATCACGAATAGGTCTCCATCTCATGATGAGAGCCATGAAGGAAAGGCCCCCAGGCTGTGAGGGGCTTCAGCGGGTGGGGTCTCAGTAGCTGTGGACCTGACTGTCCTCCCTTTGGGTTTCTTTTGGCTCGTGCTAGTTGAGCAGAGCATTTTACGGACTGGAATTCAGTTAGGGGAACACAGATTATTAGCCTTGATACCTGGGCAACTTTACTTTAGGGCTTAATTGTGGACACGGTTTTATATATTAAAATTTTCTTTTACTTCCGAGGAGTGGTTTTAAAATATTCTCATTTTGTGTTTTCTCTACAATTTTTTGAAGTATTTCTCAACATAGAAGTCTCTTTGTTCCGAAATTCTGAACCATGACATTTGGCTTATTTTTGTTTCCAGGAGCTTTTGATGGGAGGCCAGCAGACTATTTATTCATGCTCCTCTTTAACTGGATTTGCATCGTGGTATCCTTCCGTCTGTCATTTTGGGCCAGAAATAACCAGGTTTTTTTTCAGGTTTGGGGAAATGGGCAGTAATCTGCATAACATTTTAAATGATAATATTTGCATCTTTGTTTACTATAGTTAATAGTTAAGAATCATGCAAGTTCTTGTCAAAAGCGGTAGTAAATCACATAGCCGTGGAGTGATGCATTCCCCTACCATTGCCTTTGTGGGGTTTTTCCACATTTGGTTGAGTTTTATTACTGTTCCCTCTTCTTGTTCCCAGTTCTCTGTGTTCTGGTGTGTGGCAGCTTGTTGACTGCAGCTCAGAGAGATTCCGTGCCATGAGATAGCTTTTGAAAGCTGTGGTCCTTATCAAAAAATTAATTTACAACCAGCATCCTTTCTGACTTTAGTGCTGTCTTTGTCTCGAGGTCCTAAATGGTAATTCGGTCCCTCTGTAAGTGCCTGGCTCTGGGAAAGGACACAGCATGCCTCTCTGCTTGCTGTGTGTCAACCACAGCTGTCAGCAGCCTTCCGGCCGCAGACCTTTACAGACAGTGAGAGCAGCAGAAGGGGCTTGGTGGCTCAAGTCCTGTGCACAGTTGGTGAGCTCAGAATGGCTTTGGGGTTTAGTGTCCATTGAAACTTGGCCAAGAGCCAGAAAATTGTGGCACTCTGGATGCCCTTTCTCTCCTTAAGGGAAGATAAAAAGATTGTTTTGGACTTCACCTGTGCTGTGGAGCCCTGAATGTGAGCAGACGCATTATTTGTTTCAGAGGCATGTTTCACATGCCCCTCCATCTCCTAATCGAAGGAGAGCTGCTAAAATACAGTGGCAGGGCACGGAGGACACAGGCAACCCAACTGAGTCATGTGCCAAAGCAGTTAATTTCTACTATTTCCTCGTCATCGGATAGTTTAATAGCGTGTTCACAGTGAAGATTATTAGATACCTTTGTGTTCCGGGGTGTTTTAAGCAACCTGAACTATAGAAAAGTGTTTTCCTTCAGAAAACTGGAATGAAATGAACTTTTATTAGGTGTAGAATGCTTTATTTGTGTCTGATCTTTAACTTTACAAACCAAGATTACTGGCTTAGCAATGGATATGCAGGTAAGTGTCCCTTGAAACTCTTTGGCCTTTCATGTGTTTCAGACTTACTGTTAATGACCTTTGACAGAAGTTTAAATTGCATTAACTGCGTGGTTAATTATATGGTATTTTGAAGCTCTTATGTGAGTTACCTAAATCATTACTGTCCTTGCTCATTTCTGGCTTCTGTATTAATGTATGAATGTTGAGAACGATGGTTTATCCAGTGTTTCCTGTGCATGTGTGTGGATATGTGTTTTTAAAAAATTGAGAATACGTGGTAAGTAGAGCTTTATTGCATACTTTTTCCAAGTAACAGAGCTTGACCCTGATATTTCTGAATCCATCCCAAATAATATAATTGTGTTGTATTTTATTAGAGGATTTTAAAGCATGCATTGCATGATTAAGTAATTCTGATGAGTTGAATTTCCTTCTGCTTTTTGAATAACCATGGGAGAGTTTATTTGGAGGGGAGAGGTTAAAGAGCAAAGAAGAGGTAGGTTTACGCTCAGCCTCTGGAGCCTTTACGTGTTCGTTTCTTTTGCAGCTGCTGATGATTCCTCTGATCATGTCAGTACTTTATGTCTGGGCCCAGCTGAACAGAGACATGATTGTATCATTTTGGTTTGGAACACGATTTAAGGTACTCTAACCTAGCTGGGAAAATTTCCTTTTCATTTGTCTTTGCAGAAATCCCTCTCTTCAGCCCAGAGATGTACTTTCTGACACGTGCAGAAGAGGTCACTGCAGAGCAGTAAACCTTAGGCAAGCCCCTTCTCCCCTCCTCAGTCCCCCTGGATTTCTTTAGCCAACCCTGAGGCCTTTGCTGACTATTACTTCTCACTTCCTCTGGAGCTCAGGCCCTTTAGGCATGTGTCCTGAGTGATCTCATGTATGTGTGTGTGGTAGGGGGAGGGGAGGAAGGACACTCATGTGGAACCCTCTCTTTCAGTCTGTTCTTATCATTGCCTGTTATGTATTTTACACTTAAGCTGAAACAGATTGGTTCCCCGCCGCCCCCCCCCCCCCCGCCCCCGCAAACGCTTCCCTTTGTGCCTTCTCTCACAGCTTTCCACCTGTAACATCTTTTTTATTTTCTTTCTCATGTAAATCCTGCCCATTCTTAATTTGAGTGGGGGACTAAACATATTTCCTGCCTCTCCTCCCTGGAATTGGTCTTGCCTTTGGGCTTCTGCTGTGTTCTTATAGTAGTCACCGCATTCTGCCTTCAAGCTATTGATGTGTAACCCTTTCTTTACCAGTTTGTGATGTTTTTTGCAACGCCCTTAGCTCTTAGTATGATGTCTTGAAACTGGTAAGGGGTGTTGACCTCAAGTAAATAGGCTGCCAGATACTTCTGCAGCAAAGATGGGTTTACTTGGGATCAGTGGAGAACTGCATTTCGGGGTCTGCAACCATGGTGAGCCACGAGCAAGCCCCTACATGCAAAGGGAAGGAGAGCGCTTTTCTATAAAGAGGAAAAGGAAGTCAAGAGATGTGGTAAACAAAGCTTTTCATTGGCTGAGTCCTTGCCGGGGAAAGAAGTCTGTCTTCTTCCTCTTGGACTCTGCTGTTGAAACAGGGCGTGAGAGCTCCCCCTTCTGGTCTCCCAACCCTACTTAATGGAGGGTTCTGTTTGCTAATTTTTTTTTTTTTACAGGGGCTCAAATGTTGAATTCATCTGGAGAGCTGTCTTACTTGGGAGAGTGTTAGTTCAAGAGATCAGTGTGTAACGTGATAAAGATTCAAAGTAACTTTGTGAAATATGTAAAAGGAGAACCTAAAAAGATGGGGTGTTTTATAGCTGATTGGTAACAATTTGCTGGCAGGAGTCTTAATGTGACTCTATTATGGACCATGTTTTTATTAGCATCCGTAGGACACTCATCTGCTTTCTTTTTTTTTTTAGTATTTATTTATTTATTTGCTTGCACCAGGTCTTAGTTGCAGCAAGTGGGCTCCTTAGTTGCGGCATGTGGGCTCCTTAGTTGCGGCATGTGGGCTTCTTAGTTGTGGCATGCATGTGGGATCTAGTTCCCCGACCAGAGATCAAACCTGGGCCCCCTGCATTGGGAGCACGGAGTCTTAACCACTGTGCCACCAGAGAAGTCCCAGACACTCATCTTCTTTCTAAAGCTATTTGTGATAATTCAGCAGGGTATGTATTGGATCTGAAAACTATGGGCAAAGTACTCTGTCTCCAATTGCTAATATCTGAATAAGTATGATGCTAGGGATCTCTCTGGTGGCGCAGTAGTTGGGAGTCTGCCTGCCAGTGCAGGGGCATGGGTTTGAGCCCTGGTCCGGGAAGATCCCACATGCTGCAGAGCAACTAAGCCCGTGCGCCACAACTACTGAGCCTGCGCTCTAGAGCCTGCGAGCCAGAACTACAGAGCCTGCATGCCACAACTACTGAAGCCCTTGTGCCTAGAGCCCATGCTCCGTAGCAAAAGAGGCCACGACAATGAGAAGCCCTCACACCGCTGCGAAGAGTGGCCTCCGCTTGCCGCAACTAGACAAAGTACAAAGACCCAATGCAGCCATAAATAAATAAATAAATAAATAAATAAATAAATAAATAAATAAGGCTTGAAACAGTAGGAATGATGCTAGATTGTTAAAAGGAACTTTTGCAGTGACTTTCCAAAGGATTTATTTATTTTTTTTTTAAACATCTTTATTGGAGTATAATTGCTTTACAATGGTGTGTTATAAAAGCCCTTCTCAATAGAACCTTCCGCATTTCAGCCCCCTAGCAGCTGTATCCTCTGTAGGTATATTCATGTTTGTGTGTATTCTTTCCTAGGCCTGTTATTTACCTTGGGTTATCCTTGGATTCAACTATATCATCGGAGGCTCGTAAGTGATATTAGATTTATTTAATTGCAAACTAACCCTTGGAAGACTTCCATTATTCTTTATCTTCCTTCTCTAATCTTTATAACACTTCAAAGAATCTCAACGCTGATACCTTAGTACCTTATACTTTTGAAATAATTTCATTTGGATGTAATTGATTAAAATTGCAGGGCTTTAAGCACATTTAGCACTGAATGGTTTTTTATTATTGTTGTTGTTTGTTGTTATAGTATGCTTCCATATATGTGTTTTTGAATAAATATTTATTTCTGGATTCACTGTCCAGATTGAGCAAATATAGACCTAATTTTATCCAAGCCAACTCTGTGCGTAAAATTCCTGTTTTTTTAATTCTTAAGGCATTTCCAGAATGCCTTGGAAACTGCTCATCAGTCACAGAAATGCACAGATTCTCAGATGGGAAGTTTTGTCAGTGGTTTGATAGTGTAGAAGTTTGGGCCAAACAGGGTCAAATTTCTAGTCTGGAATTAGACCTGAGACTTAGGAAAATCTTGAATGCATCCAGTCAGAATTTTGGAAGGAGGATTTCAAGATGCAGTTATTCTAAGAACTCCTGTTTCTTACGCCACAAAATATTTTTAACGTTTTTAAACGGATTTTGCTAGTGCTAGTTCTTAATGCGATGGCCTCGTTGCTCTATGTGGTCCTAACTTCTGCTGCATAGCCACAGGGAGAAGGGAATGAATCGAGTAAACAGGTTCTGTTTAGAGTAGAGCAAGTCCGGGGCTTGGCAAAACTGCCCTGCCGCCCAGAAGGGAAGAATCTGGGAGCAGTTGTAGACGGTGATTTGTCCCTAAGAGGAATCAGGTTGCAGGCGGAGGCGGAGAAGGATATGTAACAGTAAGAATTGATCTGTAAAACCTTGAAGTGGCCTGTGTGTCAGCCATGGGAAGATTGAAGAAGGGCAGTGTTTATTTTAGGATTACAAGGTGAAGGTCAGCTTTCCAGAGTGATCTGTGTGATGTCTTACAGTCAGGGACCCAAGAGGTGAGGGAGACGTGATCCATGGTTCCAGGAACGAGGGAGTGGACGTTTTTCATCCCTCCTTTCCTTACTCCCATGCTTCTCTCTTGCCAGCCTTCAGTTTTACCCACGTTTTGCAAATATGGTATTCATGACTGAAAGCGTTCAAAAGCTTGCTTTGTGGCTTGCCCCAACTCCTGAGGCAGGAAGTAGCAAAAACAACATGTTGAGGATGGGCAGGGGCTTGAAAGAGATGTCAGAGGGGCAGCTGGCCTTGAAGAGCACAGGCCCCATTGGTCCAGCAGGACGGATTTTGCTTCTCATTCAGAATGCGTGTGCCTCTCAGACTTTATAAAAGGGCTCACTGTCGAGCTGTCACAGACTCCCAGCGACCAGAAACAGGCCGCCACGAAGGATCTCTTCCCTCTGCTATCAGCTACAACTTGCTGTGTCTCACTTCACTGCTTGAATGTCTTTAAACTCATTTGGCTCTCTGTTTGCAGGGTCATCAATGAGCTAATTGGAAATCTTGTTGGACATCTTTATTTCTTCCTCATGTTCAGATACCCAATGGACTTGGGAGGAAGGAATTTTCTATCCACGCCTCAGTTTTTGTAAGTGTTTCTTCCCCCTCTCGTCTGATAATCATCTTATTGTCCGTGTTTGTCAGCATCCTGATAAAAACTCTGTGAGGGGTGAGATTTCCCTCTCAGTCTGATGGGGAAATGTGAGCCAACCAGGGACTTGCCCAGGTCACTGCAAGCCAAGGCTTGGTCTTCTCCCGGAGCCCTCGTAGCCAGGGGCCGCTGAGCCTAGATTCAGGCATCCCGGGGAGCCGTGGGCCCTGCAGAGCGGGCGGCACGCCTGTGTGCATCCAGTGTGTGCAGCAGGGGGCCAGGGTGACAGGGTTATCAGTTTTACCCAAGATTTTGCCTGAGGAAGGGGTAAGAGGGTAAGTAGTCTCATTGGTTAGCAGTTTAAAACATTTTTATATTCAATATTATAGACCAGAATGTTTAAAGGACTTTTCAACGTTAAAATGAGAGACGGGAGGCTTGTATAGTCCCGCCCCGTGGGAGGATGTGCGTGTTCTTTCTCTGTTTGCAGGGTTTACTAAAGTGAGGAGGCCAGGGGCACAGCTTTGGTTTCGAGACAGACTTGGGTTGGAATCCCATTCCCGTCGTCTACTAGTTCATACATTGGGAAAGTGACTTAGTAAATCCCCCGAGCTTTAGTTTGCGAGTCTGTGTGTTGCGGGGAGGCCCTGTCTCACGGGTCTGCAGGAGGTGGGGTTTACCGTTAGCAGCACAGTAGTGGATGCTCAGTAAATACAAGCTCTCAGCCTTGCTCCTGAAGTTGGGGCGGGGGGCGGGATTCTGATGAGCCCGCAGAGATGCTGACACACTTAAGCGTTCAAGTAGTGTGACCATTCTGTCAGTGAAGCAAAAGGCTGTCGAAGACGGGACAAGTGAAATCACCATCTGGGTGTCACAGCCGGCCTGACAATCACGCTTAATCTCCAGTCGGGCGTATGCAATAATAGCTTGCACTTAGAAGCTTAAAAAAAAAAACAAAAGCAAAAAACCCTTTTCACATCTTGCTCGTTTTAATGTTTTCCAGTTTGTCATTCTTCCAGGGGGTAAATGAGGGCAGTAAACTTGAGTAGGCACCCCTTCCCCCTACTTTTATAGGTTAGAGGAAGGTTTTTTATGGTGAAATACAGTATACAAACAGAGAAGTACACTATTGTTGTATTTTTTTTTTTTTTGCGGTACGCGGGCCTCTCACTGTTGTGGCCTCTCCCGTTGCGGAGCACAGGCTCCGGACGTGCAGGCTCAGTGGCCATGGCTCACGGGCCCAGCCGCTCCGCGGCATGTGGGATCTTCCGGACCGGGGCACGAACCCATGTCCCCTGCATTAGCAGGCGGACTCTCAACCACTGCGCCACCAGGGAAGCCCTGTTTTGTTTTGTTCTGTTTTTTTCGTTAAGAGCATAAGAAGAAACTTGTTTCTCTTGTGAGCCTTGAGTTGCCTTCGGGCTAAAAAAAACCCCAAATGACCAGTCTGCTTTCTAATTATCAAAGGACGCAGTAGCAGCAGGTTTGGAGTTTTGATCTAGGGTTTATCAAGTCGGATGGCAGATGCATCATTAAAAAAAAAAAAACTTGTTGCTTTGGGGGGCAGCCAAGAACTATTTTACTTTAAACAGCCATATTCTGACTTAATGGCTTGGAGAGATTTCTCAATTGTGGGCAACAACGTGTATGGGATTCTAGTGGCAAAATCGACAGCCCACTGGAGCCTGCCTTCCACTTGAGCTTTCCCTGTTGGTGGAAGCCCTTCTGTTAAATTTTGCATAAAGATCAGATGACAAAATGTAGCTCCTTGCAAAAGCAGTAACTGCTTTGAAATTACCATAAATCTTTGTTGATTATGTATAATTGGGTATCTTTTTATACTAATTACTTGCATTTAATTTCGCTATCTGTTTAAGCAGTGGCGATGGCTTCCATATTGTCTCAGAGTAAGAAGCAAAGCAAGACAGCCTTGGTGTTGCCTTTTTTAAGTCTTCCAATTTATTACATACTTTGGAGGAATGTTATTGTGCCAGAACGTCATGAATGTTGGGAAACCAGCGCTTGGAAATACATGTTGATGTAATGATAAAACTGTATTTGTTTAAAAGGGAGGATGCGAGTTATAGAATTCTAAGTCATATCACTATTTTGCATTCCACTTAGAAAAGTAGACAGATCCTCTTCTGTGCACAGTTATTTTTCTGTTTACAAGGGGTTTAATTGTCTTTGGGGAGGGAGCGTCCAGCTAACTGGGTTGATGTAAACACATGAGGACTCCGGTCACTAACTGTTGTCACCTGAATCTCATGCTGTGTGTCCTGCGGAAGTGTGAGGTGTAGGAAGTGGTGTGGGGCATGAGCTCCAGAGTCAGGCTGCCTGGGTTTGAATCCTGTCTGTCACTTTAGAAGAGCTTTGCTCAATTCTGCCTCAGTTTTCCCATCTATAAAATGGGGTAATAGTAGTGCCAACCTCATAGGGCAGTCGTGAAGATGAGAGGCAGTTATAAACATGCAGCACCCGGTGTAAGGGAGATGCTTTATGATAAGGTTGAACTCTGCAGGCTTGCTGCTGTGGGCAAGTCACCCCTCGTGGTTTGCTCTTGGTGCCATGAGGGGTTTAAAAAGAGGTATCAGGTCACGGTCTCTGCCTTCAAGACAAAAATTGAACCATCAGGATCTGATTAGTGGAATAGGTTAAAATACATTCTCAGTTTACTAATAGTCAAGGAAGGGAAGTAGTTAGAAAAACTATTGTGAACATAGAGTCCTGGGTTTACATTTTCTTAGCGGTTCTGGGACTTAATTTATTAATTTGTAAGGTGAGAAATCAGCTAACCTTTTCGGGCCTCAGCTTTCCCACCATCTATGAGAGAAAGATTGCAGTTGGAGGGCAAACTATGAATCAACTTTAAAACACGTCCAAATTCCAAGACAGAAAGCTGTCTTCTCCGCTGTCCCTTGATGGACGCCGAAGAACCCAGCAGCATCGTGGTGATGCCGGGCGGTGCTCAAACACGCTGGCTGCAGATTTGTCCTTTGGAACTGAATTTATTTTGTATCCTTTGAGCCAGTTAGAGCCATAGTTACATAAACTAAAATGCTATATAGATGGTTCTTTCTGGTTGTTGGGCTCGTGGGTGTAATATTTTTGTTTCCATACTGTTCCTGCACGAATTGCTTTTATAATCAGGGAAAAAAAAAGTTAGAGTGTGAAGTTAGCGCGAAAGCTTAGTAAATTAAAAAGAAAACATAAAAAGTGAGTGACTTCTGTGGTCAGGGCATTGAGCTAAGTGCTGAAAAGGCAAAGGGCAATAAGACATTGTCCTCAGCCTCTCCGTGGCCACAGACAAACGTAATTCAATGTGACAGATGCCGTGGGAACCCCAGGAAGGGAGATGGGATGGACAACTGTGTGGAGAAGTGACTGTGCTTTTCTCTCCTTTTGTTTCTTCCCCCCTCTGCTCTAGGTACCGCTGGCTGCCCAGCAGGAGAGGAGGGGTGTCAGGGTTTGGTGTGCCCCCCGCTAGCATGAGGCGAGCCGCCGACCAGAATGGCGGAGGCGGGAGACACAACTGGGGACAGGGCTTTAGGCTCGGGGACCAGTGACGGAGTGGCCTCTGGCCTGCCCACCAGCCCTCCACTCAGATGACGTTTCCTCCCAGTGCCGGGTGACCTTTACCACCGAGTTCTAGCTAACGCTGTTGGACCTGACCCACACTGAATGTAGTCTTTCAGTACAAGACAACAGTTTTTTAAATCCTGAAGAAAAAATATATGTTCCTCGAGTTTCGTGATTCTCATTCAAGTCCTTACTACTAAGAAGAACAAATATCAACTGGGCAGATTTCGGAACTGACCTTAGTTTTTGGTGTCTTCTCTTCCTTTTCCATCTGAATCATGGGTTTCGGCAGGTCCCGCTCTGCTGGCACCAAGCTGGATATCTGGCGTTGGGTCACCAGACCCCTGTCCCGGGGGCTCTTAGCTCTTTCTCGCACCCACGCCTGCCTCCTCCTTCCCCAGCCTCACACTCCCAGCTAGAGGAGATTGCCCATGAATTGGTCCTGCCTCTGACAAGCTCGCTTTATTTGTTGGCTTTTGCCAAGGCTTGGCCACAGAGGCCTTGTTCCCAGCGTTTTATGGTGGCAGAACCGTAACCGCAGGGCAGAAGGCGGACAACAGATGAAGAGCTTCCTCAGCTTTTGGGATAGCCGTGGCCTGGTATCAGTTGCCACCGTTTGCCACCTCTTCAGCTGTTCCGATAAAAAAATCACCGCTGAGTCAGTGAGGACCACAGATCGGTATTAATGAGGCCTGAAGGTCCTTGCTAGGCATTTTTTATCTTAAGTGATCAAAACCCTAGTGGAGTTGCATCTTACACAGGGGCTGTGTTTAACCGTGGGCATAATCCCAATGCGTCTCGTGTAGGGCATACTGGCTCTGTGTGTACCCAGAGTAGTGGATTTGTATTGTGCTAGAAAGTTCCAAAGCACATTGGCCACAGGGAGAAGCTCTCTTTGAGAGGTGCCTGGGCATTGATTGATTTGACTTCATTCTCCTTCTGGGTGTATGTTTATTGAGTAAGAGTGGAGGGAGAACCTTAAGCCCTCTTTAAGTTGTCTTTTTTTTTTAAACCAAGCCCCCATTCCCCACCCCCATGGCCATATGCTTCAGTTAATCGTGAGGAGGGTGCAGCTCCTCTGTATGTAGATCTTATTTAGAAGCTGTTGTAAGCACATCTAAGTGAATCACGTAATTTTGGGTGTAATGGCTTTAGAATCATCTGTGTTTGAGGAGCTTTTTTATTTCGAGTCATGAAGGTACATCAGACCGTCTTCACCCACAGCTCCTTTTTTTACGGGTGGGCTTTTTCCATCAGAGCTAGCCTTGTCACCGGATAGCTTTTTGAAGGCTGCGACGTTTCACACAGGTTCTTATTTTATATTTTTATTCTGAAAGCAAACTGCTAGGAGCAGTGCTGAGTGGCTGCCATACTTTGAGTCAACTAGAGAAGGCTTTGAACATTTTGACCAGCGGTTCTGTGCAGGAGACACCGTGTGCTAAGAGTATGACTCTTCGCCCCACTCTGAAGCAGTGACGTGTGTTATTCTAGCAAGTGGGGATTTGAAATCCGCTCCTCGTTTTTCATGAAGTTTGTTCGAGTGTACCTCTTCATATTTAATTTATATGATAAAATAGGCGGCGGGGAGAATCTGAACCCTAACTGTCATATGTTTGCTGTTGACCTGTGGCCAGAATAAAATTTACTTGTAAAATTTTAGAAACCCTTCTTCCTGTTACGTCATACTTGCACTCACTGCAGGAGTGGAGACTCATTGTATGTGTAAGAAGATTCTCACGGTAAGTGAGCTAGTCTCCTACACGCTGTCACAGCAGCTCAGCTGCCTGAGAGCAGTAGTCTTTCTGAAGGCTACAAGTATCCCTTAGAATTCTTCAGTTCAAGGCAAAATGTTCATTAAATCCTTCCTCTTAAACACATTTAAGAAGCTGATAATTTTTATTAATTTTGTCTGGATTACCTATCTTTGGGGAATAATTTTAGCTAAGCAAGCTATTTGAGATTTGATTTGGCAAGGCAAGACATGACAGCAGATTCTCTTTGTGAAAGAAGATAAATCCTAATTTTGTATAGAGAAATTCCCGTTTTGTAACTAATCCTTTTTATTGGTAAGAATTGTAAATTAAAATGTACAGCTTCATGGTTGTATGTCTTAAGTTTCTGTATCCCTACTCTGCTGCCTCTTTTAGATATGACGTAATTTATGTAGCTAGTCATCTCTTGGTGGGCATTGAGGAGTGTCCAGTGTGTGTTGCTATTATAGCCGCACAGCAAACTTTAAAAAAAAAATTTTTTTTTGGCTGCGTTGGGTCTTTGTTGCTGCGCGCAGGCTTTCTCTAGTTGCGGTGAGCGGGACTTCTCTTGTTGTGGAGCACAAGCTCTAGGTGCGTGGGCTTCAGTAGTTGCAGCATGCGGGCTCAATAGTTGTGGCTCACGGGCTGTAGAGCGCAGGCTCAGTAGTTGTGGCGCATGGGCTTAGACGCTCTGCGGCATGTGGGATCTTCCCTGACCAGGGCTCGAACACGTGTCCTCTGCGTTGGCAGGCGGATTCTTAACCACTGCGCCACCAGGGAAGTCCCAGCAAACATTTTTGTATCTCCTTCTGTTCACGTGTTGGAAAATACCTGTAGGATTAATTCTTGGAAGCAGGATTTTTAGGTTTTCATTATAAGGAAGCAGGATGCTTCAGAACATTGGGTTAGGGGTTATATCTGATTGTAGCATGCTGTATAGCATTTTTGTCACCTCCACCCATGGGTCTGAGTCTTGGAACTGGACAGAATTAGTTTAATCCCCTTTCTGTATTTTCTTTCTAAGGACCCATGGACCGTGAAAGGCAGGTGCAGTGACACTCCTGAACCATTCAAGTCTAGCCCCGGCCTTAGGCAGGCTCTCTTCCTTCATCACAAGTTGGGTGATGGGAAGGAACAGGGCTGTGCACCCCTATTCTGGTGCTGGAGAAACACTGAGAAAATAGGAACAGTCCTGCTTGTTTTGGAGGATAGCACATTGCCAGTATCACTGTGTTCTAAGCTACCTTTTGAAGAACACGGATGTAATAGGTGATGCTGCAGCTGCCAACAGCTGCATCTGTTGCCAACTCTTTCTGAGGTCCCGGCCCCTTTGAAATTTTCAACATTCACTTAACAAACCTTAACCTTTGGAAAAATTCACCCCTGTCTGCTTGGACTTCTCACCGTTAGTATCTTGAAAGGCTGGGCTGAGAGAATATGTGTCTCCTGGCAGTTTGCTTGCTTTCCAGAGTGGCTCTGGTGATTCTAATTGGAATTGAGGGGAATATCACGTCATGTAATTCCTTCCATGTACGGTTTATGCCCAGAATGCTTCCCCGTGCTCCTCCTGTTTTCCCACCACTGTTCCTTAGGGTAGAATCCCATTTTCTACAGCACACCTGGGTATTTTTTTTTTAAATTAATCTCTCCCCTTCCTTTTTTCTATTTACATATTTGTTGATTTATTTTGGCTGCACCGGGTCTTAGTTGCAGCACATGTAGGATCTTCGTTGTGGTGTGCAGGACTTTTAGTTGCGGCATGTAAACTCTTTAGTTGTGGCATGCATGCGGGATCTAGTTCCCCAACCAGGGATGGAACCGGGGCCCCCTGCACTGGGAGCACAGAGTCCTACCCACTGGACCACCAGGGAAGTCCCCTCATCTGGGTATTTGAGCGTTAATGTGACAGGTACTTCACGAATAATTGAAGCCTCCAATCTCTGGTTTCCAATCTGGCTATACGTGCGAATCACTTGGGGCTTTTGAAAAATTCAGATTTCTTGTTTCGTTTTCATTCTGCATCTTTTTCAAGTTCCCAGTGATTCTGATATTCAGCTGGGTTTGGGAATCAATGTTTAAACCCGCTTGTGAAGTAAGTAGTATTATCCCCATTTCCCAAATAAGGAAACTTGAGAGATTAAGTCATTTAAGAGCAAGCAGCTAGAAGTTACCAAAGATAAGATATGAACTCAACTCTAAGTTAAGACCTCTGCTGCTACAGTTGAGGAAGCCAACGTTGAGAATCTGGCATTAAGTGACGAAAAAGATTCTTTTCTTGCCAGGCTGAAGGCAGGCCAACATGTTGGGAAACATTAGTTGAAGGTATAAATTGCTATCATCCCTGGGGGGGGGAATTGCCTTGTAGCCTGGGAAGAAAAAAACATATATTAATATGATATTAATAAATAATATAATATAGTGTAATATAGTGTCTGCTGAGTGGTGCCTGGGCAGATGCAAATAGAACCTAATCTCTGTCTTCACAGTGTGTTCTCTCCACGAAGGCACACAGCTTGGCTGGTAGTAGGTACTCACGTATTTGTAGAATAGGTGAGCACAAATTATAATACAACTTGATAAGCTGCTAGAGTAGAAATAAATAAAAAGTTGTATTGGATAGAGGGGTTAGGTCTTGAAAAATCGATGGGAAATTCCAGGCTGAGAAGGAGAACGAATGAGCAGTGGGAACCATTGAAAGATTTGCACATTTGTTCCTTAAAAAGTGACTGGCTGAAGCATTGGGAGGCGGGGAGAGGGCTGAGAGGGGCAGCTGAAGGTCAGGTGACTGAGCTTTGAGTTTGTTGCTGTGGCGCAGACACGAGGCCATGGGTTGGTACGAGGTTGGCCCGAACCAAGGCCGTGGGGTTGGGGGCTGGGGGCTGGGGGCTGGATTGGAGAGACCTCTGTGAGGGAACTGCTGGGAGTTCGTGAGGAAAAGGGGGGCTTGTGAGCACAGGACATCAGGACTCAGCATAAGTTTCCCATAGAAACGAGTTTGGTTAAAAAATGCTATGTATGGTGCAGCACGCCATAGATAATTGGGTGCCGGTGGACCAGCCTGGAAACCTGGCCACTATTTCTAAGTGTATTTCTGTGGAAAAATAAATTTGTATCATTGTGAGCTCTAAATCCATGAATGGGAAAATAAACTTTTCGAACATGACCTCTTCCTGAGTTGGGGACAGCTTTCCAGAAGGCCCCAAGTGAAAGAGAAACAATTCTCTTGATTCCTGTTGCCCACCCTGTCACCCTCCTTCAGGTCTCCCCGTCTTTTACATCATTTCATCAAGGAGAGGCCTATCTAGGGTTGTAGGCGAGGTAGAATGTCTCCCCATAGGGTCCACTGGCACCCTGCTCTCTCATGAGACTCATCCATCTGTAATCATTTGCTTAATGTCTCTCTCCTGTGGTCTGTTATCAGCATCTTGGGGGCAGGGACTGCACCTGATTCAAGGCTGTGTTCCCAGTCCATAGCACGGTGCCTGCCACAGACAGGTGCTTCTGTGTTCGAGGCACTGAACTAAAATTTGGACCGGGTAAGAGGTTGCGTAGGAATTTGGCCTATTTAGGGAGAGAGCGAATGGCCTGGCCTCCTAGGAGCCTTAATGGATTGGGTGGGTGTGGGAAGGTTGTCGTACAGGGGAATCAAGCCTCCTGAAAGAGGATATTGGAGGAGGTTGGAGATACTGGGAAGAATGGATTCAAAGTTGAGAAGCTTTTTAAAACGGCAGTTAATAGCTTTCATTTGCATTTGTGTAATTGCCTGCTAATGGGTGTGGATACTTGGGGTGATTTGGGCAAAAGGAGACTCAGTATAGACCGAAGGCAGGCAGAAACATTTGGGAAGATTAATCGAAGGTATAAATTTAGCTTTCTCTCCCTTGAGGACTTCTGTGGCCTGTACAAATGCGTATGCATTTAGCGAGAAGGAGAAATCCCTGCCATGGCATCTGGGCCAGAGAGACCCCCAGGGAGTGTGGAATTGAATTCAGGTGCAAGGCTGCAGGATCACTTAGGAAATGTTTACTAAGCGCGATGTGTCATTTGAAGCCTCAGCCTGACCCAGATGAACTTGATCCCTCTCCTCAGTCAGTGGGTTGGCCTTTTCCTAAGGGCTGGCACTGATAGGGTGAGTATCCTTGTTAATGATGGGCAATCACTGTTAGCTTAAGGGAGACTTTGGATTTTGATGGAAACTGTCCTGATACAGAAGTTGTAAACCTGGTGCTTAGGATATAAGATGCATCTGTCCCCATAACCAAGGCCCTTGTCCCCTGGAGGTTGCCCCCTTGCGGGGGGAGGAGGGACTGGGACTTTTCTTGATCCTTTCCATCAGTTAGGGTTCTTTGATTTCAGGTACCCAAAAAGGACTCTGGTTAACTTAAGCAAAAGGGAATTTATCGGAAGGGTATAGACTTATCTCAGAGATTCCAAGGGTCTGCTGAGAAGCCTGACACAGAGAGTGTATCAGGGATCCAGGGACCGGGAACCGATCTTACCTAAATCAGCTCCACCTTTTATTCTGTGCTTGCATCTCTCCCTTTACGATTGAACTCCTGGGTCTTAGTGACCTCACTTTGGCCTTAAGACTCCCTGTTAAGAGGGGAGAGATAATTTTCCAAAAGCAAAGCAAAGCGCTGTTGCGTCATAAGGGGGAAGAGGGTGCCGGATCCCTGAAAAGCCCTGGCTGGCCCACTGGTGCATGTAAACCACATGTGTGACCTCCTGGAGGAGCCTCTGGCTTTCCCTCAGGAAGAAGGCGGGTGCCCTGGATGAGAACAGTATTAAAAATGCTTTCTATTCACTAGATCCTTTAAACCTTACAATTACTCATTTTGAAAGTTATTATTTAACCCATTGCACAGATGAAGAAATGGGGTCCTAAGAAGTTAAATTATCTGATGGAGCCAGGATTCAGATCCACCCAATTGTGCTTGAATGTAAGTTCTTGCTTGTTTGTTGATATCATTCTGAACTAACAAAGATAAATATAAAATTCATAAAATTTAAATGGAAAGGAGTCTGTGTTTTTTCACACTAAATGCAATATGAAGCCATTAAAGGACTTCAAATCAAAAAGTAAATTACATAAATTACTAATATCAGTCAAAATGGAACCTAGGATGAATTAGGTATTCTATTTTATAGAAAATAATGTTATTTTATTCATATGTGTAATGTAGCTAAATGACCGGAAAGGAATAGGTAAGAGGCATGATGAAAACAAATAGACATTTCTAAATTAACTACCCCCCCAAAATTCCCTAATCAGTCTCTAGATAAAGTATCTTTTCCCGGCTTCTTCCTGTCCAATCTTGTGATTCTGTAATATCTCCTGTAAATTATTGTTCTTAACAATGATTGCCCAATTCTATATAAAGAGGAAAACACTTGCCGTTCATGTTATTCATATTATTGCTTCAGTATCTCCTCCCATCTCCTGTCTCCAGCTTGTCTACAGAGCATAAGCAGTGTAGATTTTGCTGAAGATTTTTGAGGGGATAGGCATGGAACATCTAGGGAAAGTGACTCCCCACATTCTTGAGAGCAGGGACTGTGTTGGTCTGTTCACCACCACATCCCCAGTACCTAGCGCAAAGATTGGCATGCATAGCTTCTTTTTTTTTTTATTTACTTATTTATTTTTGGCTGCATTGGGTCTTTGTTGCTGCGTGCGGGTTTTCTCTACTTGCGGCGAGCGGGGGCTACCCTTCATTGTGGTGTGCAGGCTTCTCATTGCGGTGGCGTCTCCTGTTGTGGAGCACGGGCTCTAGGCACTCGGGCTCAGTAGTTGTGGCTTGGGGGCTCTAGAGCACAGGCTCCGTAGTTGTGGTGCATGGGCTTAGTTGCTCCGCGGCATGTGGGATCTTCCCGGACCAGGGCTCGAACCCGTGTCCCCTGCACTGGCAGGCGGATTCTTTTTTTTTTTTTTTTTGTTGTTTGTTTTTTTGTTTTTGCGGTATGTGGGTCTCTCACTTTGTGGCCTCTCCCGTTGTGGAGCACAGGCTCCAGATGCGCAGGCTCAGCGGCCATGGCTCACGGGCCCAGCCGCTCTGCGGCATGTGGGATCTTCCCGGACCGGGGCACGAACCCGTGTCCCCTGCATCGGCAGGCGGACTCCCAACCACTGTGCCACCAGGGAAGCCCTGGCAGGCGGATTCTTAACCACTGCGCCACCAGGGAAGCCCCAGGCTTCTTGACATAAATTTTCGTTGAAGGGGTGATCCATTTCATAACCTAAATTCCCTTCAGCTATCAACTGGCTCCCTGCCTTTCTCTTCATCCTCTCCTCATGTGGCTTTTCCAGTCCCCTCTAATTCCTTGGTCAGTTTAGCTCTGCCTCCAAAACGCTTTACTCAGCAAAATAAAAGCCTTGCAGTTAATCAGACCTACTCACCTCAGAAAGGCTTATCAAAGTTATTCAATAGATAAAAAGTAAGACTCTTGGTCAGTGAAGCAGGGGAATTCTGCTGCTAAAAATTTAAGATCATTTCATTACGTACAAACTCCCCAAGTTCTGATACGCACCCTGTAGTGCATTGAATGGTGGCCCCCAAAAGATATGTCCATAGACTAATTTCCAGACCCTGTGAATGTGACCTTACTTGGAAAAAGGGTCTTTGCAGATGTAATTAAGGGTCTTGATGAGGCAGTCATCCTGGATTATCTGGATGAACCCTGAATCCCATGACAAGTGTCCAATAAGAGACACACAGGGGATATTTAACAGACAAAGAAGAGAAGACACAGACACACAGAGGAGAAGGTGACGTGAAGACAGGCAGAGATGGGCGTGATGTGGCCAAAAGCCAAGGAACGCCTGAAGCTCCCAGAAGCTGGAAGAGGCAAGGCACAGAATCCTTACAGATTTTGGAGTGAGTGTGGTCTTGCTGACACCTTGATTTTGGATTTCTGGCCTCCTGAACTGTGAGAAAATAAAGTTCTGTTGTTTTACACTATCAAGTTTGTGGTGATTTGTTACAGCAGCCCTTGGAAATGAATACACCTCCTATAAAGTGCTGTAGTAAACTGCCAACTATCTTCTCTGAATTTCTTAAATGCAGTGTGCCTCTTTCTGCCTTTCACACCTGGAACACTCTCAGAATCTCTGACCTAGCAAGGTGTATTGGAAATCATATTTCATCCATTCAGGTGAACCAGTCAAGCACTGTCCAAGACAGAAAGGTTGACCGCCAGTGTCCCACCAGCTAAGGTCATCTGAATGCATCTCTTTGCTTCCTGAGAAAGCTTTAACTAATTTAGGAGCTGACCACGAGGCTTCTCTTGGCATCCCAGTGTCTGTCTACTTTTGTCGTAGGCAAACATCATTGACAAAACATTGCAAAAATGCAATTTTGGATTTCTTATATAAGCTCAAAGATCCGTTAGGCTAGGGGTTCCTGAAAAGATTATCTAAATCACAGATTTTTCCAGTGATTTTTAAGCATGGAACTCTGCCTTAATGAAATCCAAATCTTATATGTAAAAGACAAAGGTGAAGCTGATATAAATTGGGAAGGAAGAGAAGGGTCACAGCTAGTGCTGGCTCAAACCCACCCCCTCTCTCAGTCCCTTTTTGCTCCTGCTTAAAAAAAAAAAAAAAAATCTCTTGAAATATCCCTGACTTCTGTTGTTAAAAATGATTTGTCTAAATTGGTCTCATTTGTGGACCATGGCTACAGAGAACAGGTCCTTTCCTAGTCTTTGTTGGTTTTTTAGGGACCAGTAAATCTCTCTCCCCTTTTCCTTCTCAGTTTGGAATGACCAAGAGGTAATTAAGTTATTAGATAGAGATAAAAATGTTAGCTTCATTATTGAGAAGAGCTGGGTTTGAAGACATGGTAAGGGGGTGTAGTCATGTGGACATCCTAAAACAGAACCTCAGAATTTGAGAGTCCCTGGTCCCTGGCACAGCATGGCAGGGACAGGATAGCCTACTGCAGACCACAGGGAAGAACAGAGAAGGTGGCCTCCCCAGGCCTGATTGGCTTCACACAGGCTGAGGTCAGTTCCTACATCTGCTCACCAATCACATAATTCTTTCCCTTGGGAGAAAAATTAAAGAGTTTCTTGTTTACTTTTCCTTCCTGGGAAATTCCCTCTCCTCTAGGGAAATGCCAGGAGGGAGGAATAAGTATTTCTCCTTGAGCATGTTCACTTGCATTCCCATTGACAAGAGAAGTTTCCACTTGGAAACCCACGACTCAAATGGCATCTTTTAGGAAGGCGAATTGTGTATTAATAGATCAGGCTAACAGCTGTAACAAACAATCCCCAAGTCTCCATTGCGTATCACGACAGAGGTATATTTCTCGTTCACATCACAGCCCACTGTGGGTAGGCAGGCGTGATGGCAGGAATGAGGAGGGGTGTCTGCTCCATGCGGTTATTCAGGGACTCAGTGTCCTTTTGTTCAGTGCCATGACTATCAGTACCCCCGTGCCCTCCTGAGACCTCAGAGCCCTCCACTAAATTCTTTGCAGTGGTGAACAGATTGAGAAACAGAACAAGTGGAGGATCGTGTAGGAGATTTAGGGGCCAGGCTGGAAGTAGGATTCTTCATTTCTGCCCACATTCCATTGGTCAGCACTCAGACACGTGGTCCCAACTAACCCCAAGGGAAGCTCAGAAACATCAATCTTCCTGGTGGCATAGAAGGTACATCAAAGAGGTTGAGAGAACACAGAGCATTGCCTCAGCACAGTATCACATTCACATAAACACAACCCAACCACCAAAGCAATTTCACAGTGATTCCAATCTTTGAGAAATCCAAAGAACAGACCCGCTACAATGCTACTGCTTTTCAAAACTATTTTATTGTATTTCGTACATTTAGAAAATCGCACACAGCCTAAGCATAGGGCTTGATGAGTTTTTACAAACTGAGCATACCCGTATAACCACCACCTGGATCAGAATGACACCACCAGACCCCAAGAAGCCGCCTAGAGCTCGCTGTCAGTCAACGAGACCTCCAAGTGAGCCACTGTCCTGACTTGTAACCACGAGGGTTACTTTTTGCCTGGTTCCGAATATTCTGTAAATGGAATCATGAATTCTTTTGTGTCTGGCCTCTTTTATTTACCATTACGCTTGCGGGAGCCATTCACGTTGTTGTGTCTAATTGTCCCACTTTCCTTCTTGTTGCTGTAGAGTATTCTGTATAAACACACCATGGTTGATTTATTCATGCTACTGGTGATGGGCATTTGGGTAATTTTAGGATAAAGCGAGCTGTGCTGCTGCGAACATTCTAGTGCACGTCTTTTGGTGAACGCAGGGACACGTTACCTGCTGCGTAGGCACCTCCTATACCTCGTTCCTAGAAGTGAGAATCCTTGGATCACAGAGTACGAGAGTTCAGCTCTGGTAGAAACGACCAGTTTCACAAAGCAGTTGTACCTGCTCTCTACCGTGGTGTGAGGTACGAGGGTGCCAATGTCTTTCTTTCCCCAGAGTTTCTTAAAATCCTCACTCTGCTTTGTTTCGTTTTGACCCTTACACCTGTAGTAGAACCCCTGACTCCCCACCTCCAAGAAAACTGCTTCCCAAACCGGAATCTTTGAATCTCAACTTTTCTCCACCCACCCCGCTTTCACTTTCTTGTTTCTAGTTTGGTGCCTCTCGGCCATCATTCTCTGATTCTCTACCCCCCTTGGTGGGTGGGAATAGGCCTGGCTCAAAGGAAGCAAAGCGGTGGTGGGACGGGGCTGGGGGAGGAACTGAAAATCTAAAGATAAAATTTCCTTTAGAGATGGAGGGGGTGTGTGTGGGGGGGAGCTGGCAACACTCACACATTAATAATTTTTGTATCTGTCACACAGAGAAAGAGAATTAAAGAAAACCCTTCGAAATCATTGAGATGAACAGTCTGCAGGAGTGTGGGCTCTTATTAACATTCACATCCACATGGTGTGTGATGGGCGGGGAGAGTCGGGTGCTAAAGTGAGGAAGTGAACTCCCCTAGATCCCCCCCCCCAGCCCAGCCCCTTAGGGTAGAGCGGTGGCAGGGTGAGGCAGGGGGCTGGGGGGAGTAGGGCCTGCTGAAGAGGGCGTTGAGCAAAGGCCACTGGAACCTAAGAGCAGCCCTGTGCTGGGAAAGGTCACCGGTTGCGGCTCGAGCTTCTCGGTGGCCTTGATTCATGTCCAAGTCGGGCGGGTGGGCATCGAGGCAGCTGAGCATCCCCTGCTCTCTGGAGAAATGCGTAATCATTCATCAGCATCACCGGGCTCCACTCAGACTAAGTGGCCTCTTGTGATTAGGAATGGGCCCTTGAAAAAGAAAAACGTAGGCTTTTAGCATGTTAAGTGTGAGCATTTGACAATGGCTTTCTTGATAGCGGTGGGGGGTTCGGAGGGGAGTCCAAATGCAGGGCCCTGAGTGTCGTGTGTGTGTGTGTGTGTGTGTGTGTGTGTGTGTGTGTGTGTGTGTGTGTGTGTGTGTGTGTACCAGGAGTGCAGGCCTGGTTCGGGGCCTGAGGAACAAAGCCCATTGGAGGAGTTGTGGGCCTGGCCTTCGTGGTAGGAGATGAGACGGTCCACCCGGCAGGTTGAATTTTGCGCCTTTCTCTGGGTAAGAGCTGGAACTTCCAGGAATGGTGAGGGCAGCTGGGGACTGGCTTCTCTCTCTGACTTCTGAGTCACGCGGTCGGTCCTGACACCTGGAAGGCCCGTGTTAGAAGGAAATAATCCAACTCCCACCTTGGAAGGCTGTTAAATCAGGTAGGACGTGTAATCGTTCATTTAGCTCTGCTCAGAAATGTTAGTTCTCCTTCCCTTCCCAGCCATGAACTCATGTAATCCTCATGACTACCCTCTGAGGGTAGTACTGTCCTCGTGCTGCAAATGAGGACGCTGGGGCTCAGAGGAAGCCAGAGACCACCGCCCCTTCCCAGTTAGAGGCAGGATCCAACCCCCACCTTCTGTGTATTCAGTGTAGACTGGGGAGTCCAGCCGACCTGGGTACCACTGACACTGCCCTTTACCAGCCCTAGAACCTCGAGCCAGTTATTAAACCTCCTTGAACCTCAGTTTCCTCAGCTTTCTGAAGGATGAGAATCAGGTTCGTGTGAGAATTCAGTGAGCGAATGTTCAGGGAGCATTTGGTGTGGAGACTGTCCACAGCAAACATTGGTCTCCCTGCCCTCAATCATCAGTCTGACCCTCACAACAGCCCGATGAGGTTGATGCTGTTATAGATGTGGAAACTGAGGCTGAGAGAGGTGCTGACCATCACTCTGCCATGTCCTGCAGTGATGCAGCAGCTGTGGCACTTAGGACCGGCCTGCCACCAAGGGGGTGTTAATTACAGGGGAGACTGTGGGCCCAGGCAGTCACCTTAAATTCCACCTTTGGAAAGATTCTACTTGCTTTAAAGCCAGTTTGGGGAAACGTTTTTTCCAAAAAAATTACCCTTTATTTTTCCTATAAAAATCTGAGTTGGCCCCAGTTCTGCCTTCCCTCGTATGACTGTCTACACTGCAATGCACATGAAGGTCAGGTGTGAAGAATGCTGAGAACAGCATTATTTATAATAAGCCTCAACTAGAAACCACCCCGTGTCCTCTGGCAATAGAATGGGTCAATTGTGCTCTACACCTACAATGGAATACTCTACAGCTGGGAGCACAAACAAAGCACTGCCATAGGTAGCAACGTGGGCCAATCTCAGAAACATAATATGGAGTGAAAGAAGGCAGGTGCAAAAGGATATATAAAATGATTCCACTCATATAAGACTCAGGAATATGCAAAACGGATCCATGGTCTTAGAAATCGGTACATTTAGAGAGGAGGCAAGTTATTGGGAGGGGCCCTTGTGGGTGCACCTGGGGGTACTGGTAATACACTTATTGATACGGGTGATGGTTCACTTTATAAAAATGTATTGAGCTGTACACTCATGATTGATATACTTTTTGTCAGGACATTATACCTTAGCTTTAATGCTTGTTTAAAAAGATTATCGGGTAACCGGAAGAACCACTGGGAAGGCTGGAGAAACAGGCTTGAGGCTGAGCTCCTGGCAATGACATTCATAACTCTGCTGCAGAATTGATGTGATAAGGAAACTGTCCCCGCCGGGCACCTGCTGTAGCAGTTGCACCACCCCAGCCCCTTCCACACTAGGAACTCGGTCTGACTGTAGTGGGAACGCTGCCCCACTGCCAACGCCCCTCGTCCAGAGCATGCGGGCTGCGTGGTGCTTCTCCCTCACTTCCCCCTTGCTTCTGTTCTGTTAGCTCCCGCTGGCTGTACTTGGTTTCTGGAGGGGATGCTTGCTTCCAGCTGCAGGGGAGGCTGGCAAAGTGAGATCGTAACTTCCATGTTGAGGTAGAAGCGAGAAACTCTGCAGAGGTATGGAGGCTGCCGAGAGGCGTGGGACGGCCACAAAGCAAGCCAATGTCCACTGTGCTCAAGGCCGGAGCCAGGGCCTTTTGGGAACAGCACCTTAGTCTTGGATGACCCTAGTGATGTACAGGTTTTGTCTGTTGGTGTTCAGCTTGTTACCTGCCCTTTGATACTTTTTCCTGTACTACTATGTCTGAGGGACTGTATTTTCCAGACTCCCTTGCTAGCTGGGTTTCAGTTCATTATTGCAATGAAAGGCACCTGTGTGAGATCAGATGTTAGACGTTTGTTTTTCCTCTGGCAGCAGCTTTGCAGTGCCTGGGCTCCTGGGCTCTGGGTAGCACCACTTTCCTCCATGTGTGTCTTCAGCCCTCCCACACTTGTTATGAATTCTCGGTAGTCACCCCGGCCCTGTGTTCCCGATGGACATGGACCTGTACCCACAGACACCTGAAGAACCGTGAGGCTGGGGTTTAGATATGTGTGTGAGGCTGGGGGAGAATCAAGCCTTTCCCACCACCCCAAGGGCCCCCCCGTAGAGTCGTGGAGTGGTTAACATGTCACTGGAGGGGCCTGAGCAGTGTCTGCTCGTCTGGATCTTAAGTTGGTGGGCTCCGCCCGGGGATGCCAGAGCCCAGGACGTGTGACGGGAGAACAAAGGTGCTGGGGACCAGTGCTGATCCGGAGTCAGGTGGACCCGGGGGCCGGTCCTCTCGTTGCCACCTCCCAGTGTCCCTCTCAGGCAGCTCCTGTAGCTGCTCTGGGCCTCAGGTTCCCCATCTATAAAGTGGGTAGACTAATACCTACCCCGAGGGTGGTGGGGAAGCCATGTAGAAAAGTGCACGTGAAAGCCCTTTGCAAACTGAAAGAAGGGAGTGGCTTTTCATGCGGAGGGAGTACCCTTAGGCCCCAGAGAAGGACACTTCAGCTGAGGAGTGACCTGGACCTTCTCGTCCTCCTGATGGGAGTCAGTGGCTCCCGTGAGAGGGTGAACGTGCACATGTCTGTTTGATCCGGCACGTGCATAGGCCTGGCGCTGTGCTGTGCTGGGGTCACTAAGGTGGAAGAGACTTGTCTGCACCCTGAAGGAGCCCTACTGGGAGACACACGCAACCCGGCGGATCACAAGCCAGCGTGAGAGATGCATTGAAGGGGTGAGTAGAGGATACAATGGGAGCTCCAAGCAGAGGTAGCTCCCCTGGACCTGGGGGTGGAATCACAGGAAAATTCTAGAAGGAGGACTTGCTGAGCTGAGACCTGAAGGAGGAGGGGTTAACCAGCTATAGGAGCAGGGCTGGTTGGAGCAGGGAGTCTCAGGTAGAGGGACAGCGTGTGCAAAGTTCTGAAGGCAAGGAAAGTGGAGGGTTGGGGAGCTGGAGGCCAGTGGAGGCAGAGGTTGAGAACTGGGGGATGATGGGGCTGGAGGGTGAGGCCTGTCACATCCTGCTAAGTAAGGGGTTTGGATTTACTGGGTACATTCTCTGCCCCAGGAGAGACCCAGCTAGCCGTGGGCCCAGCTCCAGGCTGATTTGTCAGCTCCAAGTGCCAAGAGTGGGCACGTCACCTGTTCTGAAATCTTAGGCACGTAAGGCGCCGGGGCAAACGCTCTCTGTACTTTGTCCGGTGTTACCCTGAGCCGCCTCCGGGCCCCGTGGACTCTGGCTGCGGCTCTCCGCAGGAGGAAAGCTGCAGGAGTGGAAGCAATCCCTCCCAGGACCTGCTCCACCCTCTGTTCACCTCTTGTCCCTGATCTTGATGAAATCTGAGGTCCTCTGTCTTCTCGGTTCGTCAAGCCAGGCAGGAAGGAGCATTGTGATTTCCCACCGGCCCTCCGGGCAGGTGATCCTCATGTAGAGGAGACCAGATGGGCTCACACTGGTGTTTTCTAGGTTGTCTTCCCGTCGGAGAGTTAAAAACCCTATCAGCTCTGCAAAGGGGAGGCAGATGGAAGCTTAAGTAGGAGAGAAAGCGAGAAGCGGGAAAAGCTTGTTATCAGCGTGTTTCTGCCTAACCCTGTCTCCTCCCACCTACGTCTTCCTGCGCTTTATTCTTTGTCTCCGAGCTCAGCGTAGGTGGCACCTCCTCCAGGAAGCCCACCATGCCTCTGTTTGAGTTGATGCCCCTCCTCTGTTTTTCCAGCTGTCTCTGGAGGTGTCCACCTGTGGTTGCTGTTGACTGGTCTGCCTCACCCATTAGACTGAGCTCCCTCAGTGCAACAGAAGTGAAATGAACACCTCCTTTGGGCTGGGCTCTGCCAGATCCTGGGTGGTCAAGGATGAACTCAAACTCCAGGACTGGACAAGGTCCTGCAGTGGCCTGTGATCTAGTGGCACAGACTAGTGGGGTTCATTTAGGGCAGGGGCCAGCATTTATTCAGCTTTGTTTCCCCAGCAAGTGCAGTGCTTGACACACAGTAAGAACGCAATAAGTGAATACTGAATGAATGGTTTTGGTATTGTGGAGGTATTTATGAATGTTCTAAGAAGAGAAATTATAAGAACACTCTGGAAAGGAACTCATCAGTGAAGCCTTCGCCTAGAGCACTTCTCCTAGCTGCCCTTCCCCAGCCATCTCCCTGCGTTCTTTCCTAAGAGCGGGCTCAGGTCCTTGGGCATTTGCTTGCATATTGCCCGTAGGCACAGGTGCTGTGGGATGTGGCGTGGAACTGCAGCTGGCTAGGAGGAAGATGAGCAAGTGGCTGGCAGTAGCTGGACCATCACTAGTCTAGGGGACCGGGAAGGCTGAGACCGGAGAGTTGGGGCCCAGGACTGCAACGCTTAATGGAAGAAATGTTATATTCCCACCAATGGACAACGGCCAGATGACAGCTACTTACATTATCCGTCATCATAACCAGCATCGCTGGCTGTGACAAAGCACTATCCTTTATATCAGTACAGTATAATCTCGTATAATAACCACTAGATTTGTATGGTGGGTATCACCGTCACTTTAGACTGAACAGAAGGTGGTCCAGAGAAGTTAGGGATTTAAGTCAATACAGCTTCTAAGTGGCAAAATTGGGAGTAGAACCCGGGCCTGTTGACCCCAAGTTTTTTTTCCTAGTACACTATGCAACTATTATCATAACCTCTCTGTTAGTATGGCCTTATTTTAGGAGATTATCAGGGTAGGTATTATTATTTTAAAAATTTATTTATTTGGTTGCACCAGGTCGCAGTTGCAGAAGGTGGGCTCCATAGTTGTGGCATGTGAACTCTTAGTTGTGGCATGCGTGCGGGATCTAGTTCCTTGACCAGGGATTGAACCCTGGCCTCCTGCTTTGGGAGCACAGAGTCCCATCCACTGTGCCACCAGGGAAATCCCCAGGGTAGGTATTGTCTTCCTAAAGCCACAAGGAATATAAATATCTTTTAAATTATTTATCCACCCATTCATCCACAAACTACTCATCCATCTACCCAGGCACCCAACCATCATCACCTACCCATCCATTTATCTATTCATCCATCTCTCCACCCAACATCCAACCATCCATCCGGCCAAACATCTATCTATCTATCTATCTATCTATCTATCTATCTATCTACTCATCTGCCTACCCATACACTCACTCACCTATAAATTCATATATTCATAATTCATCCATTCATCAATTTATCCATTTACCATTCCATTAATCAATAAATATGTATTAAGCACATACTGTGTATTAGGCACTAGAGTACTGAGCTGCAAAGATGCCTGGGTTTTGACTATTGTCCTTGAAGGACTCTGATGGTGGAGACGGGGTGATACATGCTATAACAGAGGTATATATAAAGGGCCATGGGAAATCAGAGGAAGGGTCATGTCCCTTCCATGGCAGGACAAAGAAACACAGGCTTATGTCTGCAGGTGACAACTCTAAAAACAACTCTAAAAATACTTGGTGTGATGTAAACTCATGCCAGTGATCATGTTCTGGGACTGAGGAATGCTTTTGTCATCAATATCAACAACAGAAAGATGTAAAAGTATGTGTTGTGTGTGTGTGTGTGTGTGTACATGTGTTGGGAGAGGGAGAATAAAGAAGTAGGCAGATAACTGCTTTAAGGACAAGAATATTGTCTAATGTATTTTGGTATCCCCAGCATATAGTATGGTGCTGAGTATATAGTAGGTGCTCATTAAATATTGAGAAACCTTGCTAGAATCTGCAGTGTGGGAATGAAATGTAATGTTGATCAGTAATGAATCAACAACCAATCACTACCACCTCAGCTTCATTTCTTACCAAGCTTCGGTTTGAATTTGGACTGTTTTGAATTTGAATTTGGAGGAAGATTCGTCCTTCATTATCCTTTAGAACTGAAGAATGTTTGTACTTCTTACTTTCTTGAGCCTATAAAAGAGGAGGTTACTCTGATTTCTCATAGCTTACAGGGGACAATGGACCTTTTATGGCTCAGAGGCTTTAGGAATAAGTGCATTGATGGCTCTACCAAAGACAACTTTGGTGCATGGCTGTAATAATAATGCTTATAATAAAGGACAGAAAAAGCTGGTTCTGGAGTATAATATTTCGGTTCTGGTCCTGGATGTGTAACTAATTAGAAGGTGACCTTAGGCAGATGGCTTATGTTGGACTGCTGTCTCCGCATCTCTGAAACAAGGAGGCCTGGGCTAGATGAACTCCACCACCTTGCATCTTGGTGTCTCTGAATCGATGGCTTGTTTACCTGGATTCCTGGCCAGAATCCACTTGAGTCCATCTGAGCGTTCGCCTTTCTCAGTCTGGACCACCTCTGGGTCTGCATCACCCAGAGTCCCTTGTCACTGGCTTCTGGTTGGGCTTGACCCTGGGAAGCAGTGGCAGGAGATTGGAGGGCTCGGGGGAGAGAGGGAACCTGGCATTCCTTCTTCATTTTTCTTTTCCTCTCTCTTTGGTGTTGTGTCACCAGCAGTAGCTGCAACTAGGACTCCAGCTAGTGTCCCCTTCTCCACGGCACTAACAATCACTGGCTTCTGGTAACACTCTTCGAGGTTTTTTCAGCCCTGCAGGTGGTAATGGCTTCCCGCTGTGGCTAGATTCTGGGTGCCTTGCTTGTTCCCTTAGGCCTGCCCACACCCGTCTAAACAGTCCCTGCCATGCAGTCTCTTCGGTTGAACCACCTGTGGTGGGTAATGTTTCCTCTTGGGCTTTTGACCATCCAGCACTGCACCAGTGTTTCACGTTTGTCATCTAATCAGTCCTCACAAACCTCCACGATGCAGCCATTATCTTCCCATTTTACACCCAAGAAAACCAAGGCTCAGAGAAATTCAGTGACTTGCCCCAAAAGACAGGATTTGGAAGGCCCGGCTTCCAGGTCTGTGTTCCCCCTCCCGCCTTGTACTCATCCTCATCTCCTCCCCTGTTTCCAGGCAGAGTGGCTTCTCAACCTTTCCCTTCATATTTTTCCATTCTGGCATCTTGGGACAGGATATTAGTCTATCTAGGCTCTAACTTTTGTGTCTAAAAAATGTCAGTGTGGGGCTTCCCTGGTGGCGCAGTCCTTGAGAGTCCGCCTGCCGGTGCAGGGGACACGGGTTCGTGCCCCGGTCCGGGAGGATCCCACATGCCGCGGAGCGGCTGGGCCCGTGAGCCATGGCCGCTGAGCCTGCGCGTCCGGAACCTGTGGTCCGCAACGGGAGAGGCCGCAGCAGTGAGAGGCCCGCGTACCGCAAAAAACAAACAAAAAAAGTCAGTGTGCCCACCTGGAGTCTTAACTCACATGTGTTGGCAATAATTGGTGAGAGCTGTTAGTGGAAGCCCCGTTTTCATGCTCGGTGCAGAGTCAGCTCAGGCAGGCAAGAGAGGCAGCTTCCTAGGGAGGGGCGTTCCGCTGTGGGGATGACGCATGGATGAGGGAAAACGACGGGCAATCTAGCAGCGCTTTTTCCAGCTCCGGCCTTGAACCCTTCAGGTCTGGCTTTGGTCTTGGAAGCCAAAAGCCTCTCCGCCATCTATCCTAAGGAAACAATCAGACACAGGAGAAGAAGGATGAACAAAGATTGCAGTAGCAAAAAAGTTGGAAACGGCCTGCCTGCCCATCAGCAGGGCGTTGGGTTAAATAAATCATGGTCTGACGCTGGAAATGACTCATTTCAAAATCCACTGAAACTGACCTGCATGTGTTGACATGGAGACAATGTCCAGAGCAAGTTGTGAAAGGAAAGGAGTTGGGTTACAAAAGAATGCACATGGTGGAATGCCATTTTTATAAAAAATCATCTTGATCTATTTTGCTCTATCTCCGTATCCAACCAGGCAATCCTATAACCTCCAAACTTTAGGCCCATTGACTCCTCAGTGATTCCAAACACACCTGTAAGGCTCATTGCTCCATTTCTACTGGAGAACTATTCTTCCTTCACGATGGCTCCAGTGCATCTCCCCACTCCTTCCTCCTGTGCTCTTTCCTGGAGCACTTGGCTCACCTCTGTGACAGCGCCCATTGCATTGGGATGAAGTTACTCACCTGGCCGCCTGTCTTCCGCACTAGTGAGGACATGGATTCAGTTTGGGGGCTCAGAGCTCGGGCCCTAGTATGTGCTGTATGTGTTTTTTTAAATTTTAATTTTATATTGGGATATAGTTTTTTTTTTTTTTTTTTGCGGTACGCAGGCCTCTCACTGTTGTGGCCTCTCCCGTTGTGGAGCATAGGCTCCGGACGCGCAGGCCCAGTGGCCATGGCTCACGGGCCCAGCTGCTCCGCGGCACGTGGGATCTTCCCGGACCGGGGCACGAACCCGTGTCCCCTGCATCGGCAGGTGGATTCTCAACCACTGCGCCACCAGGGAAGCCCCGGTAATGTTTATATTACAAAAAAACACATGATTTTGAGTCCATTCTGATACTAGCAAATAAACAAATGCTAGGGGGAGAAGGGAAAGCTCTTCTTCTCAGTAGAATGCCAACTAATAAACATAGAAGGAATGATAGAGCTACAAAAATCACCATTTTGCAGCCATCAAAGTACTCATTGATTCAAGCGAGAATCAACGGTGGATGCCAAAACCATTGGGTGAAACATTGGAGAACAGGGTGTTTACACTGTCTCAAAGTGTCTGCCACAGGTTACAGACTATTCACAAAGGCAAAAATGGCCCCTTTGCAGTGGAGACACCTGGCAGACACCACCTTCACCAAATTATCAACATCTATGTCGCCAGTGAGAGGACAAACTGACATCTGGTACCTCCCGATGCATGGCACTGAGAAGGCCACACCGTCTTATGTAGTATTCCTGCTAGAATCCTGTAGTATTCAAGAATCAAATCATGAGACACGTGCAGCAACACAGTGAGCTTTACTCTTTAAGGATGTCAGTGCCTTTTTTTTTTTTTTAAAGGAATTCCTTTATTTATTTATTTATGGCTGTGTTGGGTCCTCATTTCTGTGCGAGGGCCTTCTCTAGTTGCGGCAAGCGGGGGCCACTCTTCATCGCGGTGCGCGGGCCTCTCACTATCGTGGCCTCTCGTTGTGGAGCACGGGCTCCAGATGCGCAGGCTCAGTAGTTGTGGCTCACGGGCCTAGCTGCTCCGCGGCATGTGGGATCTTCCTAGATCAGGGCTCAAACCCGTGTCCCCTGCATCGGCAGGCAGATTCTTATCCACTGCATCACCAGCGAAGCCCCGATGTCAGTGTCTTTAAATGTAGAAGACAAAGGCTGAGAAATGGTTCCAAATAGAAAGAGAGCAAAGAAGCATGACAAGTAACTGCAAAACGTGATTCAGGATTGGATCCTGGAAACAAAAGTTGGTGTAAAGGGAAGTATTAGGCAATCGGTAAAATTAGAATGTGGATTGTATGTAAGATAGTAGGATTGTAGTAATGATACTTTCCTGAAGTTGGTAATGGCACTGTGGTTATGTTAGAAAACTGCTTTATTGGAATTTTGTGTGATGAAAAATTTTGAATGTCCAGAAAACTGGAGAGAATAGTCTAATACACATCTGTGTATTCATTATCTTAGAGATGAGTAAGAGAAGATCCTTGCCTCAGGGATCTCAGGGCCTAATGAAGGAGGAACAGTCACAGGACTAGATAATTATGAAACAGTGTGTGAGCTCTGCCAGAGACAGGCGCTGCGTAGTCCACAAGTCTGCAACCTTCTGTCAAATAACAGAAGAAGAAAAAAAGAAAAATTGGTTCAAGGAGGCAGTTGGAAAAAACAACTAAAGAAAGTTTTACAGGTCATGACATGGATGTCAAATTCCCTTAATCTCCTGGTCCTTCATTCTTATGAGTCAACAGGGGTTGATAGTTAAAATCATTTGATACCCCATTCAGTCTGTTTTTCTCTTCAAAGCTCCTTCAAAGGCAGCACCCAATCCATGCGTCCCGTTCCAGCCAGCCTTCCATGACCACAGACATGAAAGCCAGGCTCCCAGCAAGGAGGATGGTCTGCATCCGCGGCCTGGGATAGGATGGAAGAGTCCTCAGGGACTGTGACTCTCGGGGCGTGTATCCCACATACCAGCCCATTTTGAACGTGCGTGTGCCCACGGGCTGCTTCCAGTGTTGTAATGGGTCCTGAGCCACGAAGAGCACTTGACGAAGGGCTGGAGGCTTGTGGGTAAAAGCATGGGCTTCCCTCTCAGAGAAACCTGGGTTCAAATCCTAGCTCTGACACTTACTAGTTTCTGTGGCCTTGGGCAGATTTCTGAATCCTACCGTGACGAAATCCTTCTGAAGTCTAAACTTTACTCTGATGTGGAAAAGTAAGCAATTTCTCCATGCAGGGGATCAACGTTTTCATGTGCCATGGAAGTCCTTCCTCCTTGGAGCCCTAGTCGTTCTTACACAACATGCTGATAATCTGCCACACCAGGGAGTTGGAAGCAGCATGTAAAACTTCTGGGACATATATATGTGTTAGCATATCGTATTTATTTTTCTCTTTCTGACTTACTCTGTATGACAGACTCTAGGTCCATCCACCTCACTACAAATAACTCAATTTCGTTTCTCTTTATGGCTGAGTAATATTCCATTGCATATATGTGCCACATCTTCTTTATCCATTCATCTGTCGATGGACGCTTAGGCTGCTTCCATGTCCTGCGTATTGTAAATACAGCTGCAATGAACGTTGTGGTACATGACTCTTTTTTTTTTTTTTTTTTTTTGCGGTACTCGGGCCTCTCACTGCTGTGGCCTCTCCCGTTGTGGAGCACAGGCTCCGGACACGCAGGCTCAGCGGCCATGGCTCACGGGCCTAGCCGCTCCACGGCATGTGGAATCTTCCTGGGGCACAAACCCGCGTCCCCTGCATCGGCAGGCGGACTCTCAACCACTGTGCCACCAGGGAAGCCCCATGACTCTTTTTGATAGGAATCTAAAAAAAAATGGTTCTGAAGAACCTAGGGGCAGGACAGGAATAAAGACACAGATGTAGAGAATGGACTTGAGGACACGGGGAGGGGGAAGGGTAAGCTGGGACAAAGTGAGAGAGTGGCATGGACATATATACACTACCAAATGTAAAATAGATAGCTAGTGGGAAGCAGCCGCATAGCACAGGGAGATCAGCTCCGTGCTTTGTGACACCTAGAGGGGTGGGATAGGGAGGGTGGGAGGGAGACACAAGAGGGAGGAGATATGGGGATATATGTATAGGTATAGCTGATTCACTTTGTTATAAAGCAGAAACTAACACTCCATTGTAAAGCAATTATACTCCAATAAAGATGTTAAAAAAAAACCAAAACCAAAAACTGAAAAAAAAAAAAACTTCTGGGACACCCATGGATTTAAAAATCCCTTATAGAGAACTTCATCCTGCTAAGACCAACCCAGTTCCCAGCCTGATTCCCACGTTGGCACCTGGGAGGCTTTTTCACCTCTGCAGGGTAGAGACAGTATCCGGGCAGAGAGCTGGGGCAGCTGTCTTTCCAGGGCAGCTGGTCAAATGACCCCAAACAAAGGTTCTCTGTTTCTCTAACAAAGGCCATTGTGAGTGTATTATGGTTGAGCAGAGATGCAAAGAAATATTCCTGGACAGCCAGCCTACTTTTCAGTTCTCCCTGCTGCTAATTTGCTGCTCTTTAATTAAATGCTGTTTATGGGCACACAAGCTCCTTTAAAGTTCCCTCAGGGCGGTGCTGACAAACCTTGCTCAAAAGCTTTAGAGCTGTTGCCCTAAAGCTTTCTTTAGCTCACTGCTGGCCAAGTGAGCTGGAGTTTGGAGACTTTTGTTTGATTTTTTTTTTTTTTTTTTTTGCGGTACGCGGGCCCCTCACTGCTGTGGCCTCTCCCGTTGCGGAGCACAGGCTCCGGACGCGCAGGCTCAGCGGCCATGGCTCACGGGCCCAGCCACTCCGCATCGTGTGGGATCTTCCCGGACTGGGGCACGAACCCGTGTCCTCTGCGTCGGCAGGCGCCACCAGGGAAGCCCCTGGAGACTTTTAAGAGGAGGTTGGCTCAGATCCCTGTGATCGTAGCATCTCACAGTTGGAATGAATACTTGATGGTTGTCTGGTTTAAACCCCCTCATTTTTCAAACGAGGAAACTGAGGCTTAAAGAGCGGAAATCACTTGTCCAGGGTCGTATAAGCCATTAGTAGTAAAGCAGGGGCTAGAATTCAGGGCCCCTGAATTCTGGGGTGGCCTTGCCATGGATATTCCCTGTGATTGTGGAAAGTCACTTGTCCTCTGCTGCTTAACCATGTTTCTGTCTATTTCTGGTCTCACGAGAATTCCTACCAGACAGAGGACAGTAAAAACAGATGTGAAGATGAGCATGGTCCTTGGACATGGGTAATGAGGCTTATCCTATTAGTAGCGGGATATGTTTTCAGTTGGTTTTCCAGTTTCATTTCACATTTACTGAAACGACTCCTCATGTAACCCTATTGAAGCTGTGACCCACATGGTCCAGTCCTAGAATTAGTTACGGAAGAATAATCCGAATAAACCAAAACATGATGAAAAGGGAACTTAATATTTTTATCTATTTATTTATTTTTGCGGTATGTGGGCCTCTCACTGCTGTGGCCTCTCCCGTTGCGGAGCACAGGCTCTGGACACGCAGGCTCAGCGGCCATGGCTCACCGGCCCAGCCGCTCCGTGACATGTGGGATCTTCCCAGACCGGGGTGTGAACCCGTGTCCCCTGCATCGGCAGGCGGACTCTCAACCACTGCACCACCAGGGAAGCCCGGAACTTAATATTTTTCTCATCTTTCTCAAAGGACATTCAGCAGGCTTCCAGGTATACCCCATGGCATGTTCTTTGGACCCTTGCCCAGTTTTTTTTGTATCCCACAATCTGTTTGAAGCCGTTCCCTCCCTAGAACTTTGAAGAATTTTTTCCTTCTCCACCAGCTCCAGTGGCTTCTACTTACTCAACTTCCTCTTTTTTTCTCTTTTCATTCTTTATTACATAGATTGATTTGGCCTGTTTCCTTAAGTCCTTCTGCTTCTGCTTCAAGCCCTCTGCTGCTGTCTTCCTTTGCTGACTCCAGACTCTGCACCAAAAACGTCTAGGAATTGGTCTCTCAGGTGATGGGGGAAGAAGAAGAATTAGGCTGTTAGTTAGGGTTCTCTTGGGCAGGTTGGGTAAAGGGAAGAAGTTTGTGAACATTAATCTATTTTATCCCATCCTGGGTATTTTCCCACAAATGATTACTGTTTTCAAATATCTTACTACCATCCCGAGTCTAATTAAACTTCTGACATTGCCAGTGAAGATGTATTCATACAACACACTATATAATGCATGCTTGCCTCGTCTTGAGCCTGTGTTAGCAAAAAAGTTAAAGAAGACCCAGGCCAAATCATTATGCTGTACACCTTAAACAGTGCTGTATGTCAATTATCTCAATAAAACTGGAAGGAAAAAAAGAAGTAAAAAAAAAAAAGATAACGTGGATTTTATCTGCAAGGAGGCCACAGGCTTATGTGGTAGACAAACACGGAGACCATTATAATACTGTGTGTCTAGAATTATAATAGAGACATACAGAAGGGGTTTTAGGAGCACAGAGGAAGAAGCACCTGACTTGGCTGGAAGGGGTCAGGAGAGGATTCTTGGAGCACGTGATATTATTCATCTGGGCCGTGCAAGAGAGAAGATGGAGGGAGTGGGACACAGTAGTTGAGGATGGGCTTCAACAGTGTGTGTGTGTGTGTGTGTGTGTGTGTGTGTGTGTGTGTGTGTGTGTGAACAGGGGTCGGGAGAGATGAGATGGGGGATACAGTAGGTTGGAGGTTGGGAGGTACAGGCAGGATGCCAAGAGGAGCTTGGGCTTAATCTGTAGGCAGTGGGAGCCACCGACAGTCAGACGAGAGGCATGATGGGACTTACACAGTAGAAAACATTACTCTGGCTGCAGCCTGGAACACAGATGGGGCTGGTGGGGAGAGACTGGGGCAGGGAGGCAAGTTAGGAGGCTGTGCAGGGAAATGGGGGCGAGGGACTGAATGATGACAGTAGTTCTGGGGCTGGTGGAGGGGTGATTCGGAGAGAGATTTGGGAGCTAGAAGTGAGAGAACTTGATGTTTGGTTAAAACCCAGGGTTGTAAAAAAATGCCCCCCTTGTTTCTGGCTTGGGCAATTGGATTGCTGCTGCCACTCAGTCTTCCCCAAGATAGGAAAGGTAGGAACAGGTTCTGGGGGAAAAGATAACAATTTTGTAGTAATTTAAGTGTTCCTTAAATCAGCTTTCCCTGTAACTCAAGACTTAACTTTATTCGGTTTCTAGTTTCCATTGTCACATACTCTCTTTCTCTCTCTCTATATATATACATATAAAATTATGTTAAAAATAAAAATACATAATCATATATATTTATGTTATATAAATATATAAAAAATATATATATAAATATAAAAAGATATGAAAATGAAAATATATTCTTATATATATGTAAAATTGAGATACCATACAATTCACCCATTTGATGCGTACAATTCAATGGCTTTTCGTATATTCAGAGTTGTGTAACCATCACCACAATATCAATCTTGTACCATTTTCATTACCCCACAAAGAAATCTCACATCTCTTAGCCCCCAATCCTCTGTCTAGCCCCCTACCCACTTTCTGTCTCTACAGATCTGCCTATTCTGAACATTTCATATAAATGGAATCATAGCCAGTATATTTTCAAACTATATTCTAATCTGCTCTTGCATTTTTTTAACATCTTTAATGGAGTATAATTGCTTTACAATGGTGTGTTAGTTTCTACTTTATAACAGAGTGAATCAGGTATACATATACATATATCCCCATATCCCCTCCCTCTTGTGTTTCCCTCCCACCCTCCCTATCCCACCCCTCTAGGTGGTCACAAAGCACCGAGCTGATCTCCCTGTGCTATGCGGCTGCTTCCCACTAGCTATTTATTTTACACTTGGTAGTGTATATACGTCCATGCCACTCTCTCACTTCATCCCAGTTTACCCTTCCTGCTCCCTGTATCCTCAAATCCATTCTCTATGTCTGTGTCTTTATTCCTGCCCTGCCCCTAGGTTCTTCAGAACTTTTTTTTTTAGATTCCATATATATGTGTTAGCGTATGGTATTTGTTTTTCTCTTTCTGACTTACTTCACGCTGTGTGACAGACTCTAGGTCCATCTACCTCACTACAGATAACTCAATTTCGTTTCTTTTTACAGCTGAGTAATATTCCATTGTATATATGTGTCACATCTTCTTTATCCGTTCATCTGTCGATGGACACTTAGGTTGCTTCCATGTCCTGGCTATTGTAAATAGAGCTGCAATGAACATTGTGGTACATGACTCTTTCTGAATTATGGTTTTCTCAGGGTATATGCCCAGTAGTGGGATTGCTGGGTCATGTGGTAGTTCTATTTTTAGTTTTTTAAGGAAACTCCATACTGTTCTCCATAGTGGCTGTATCAATTTACATTCCCACCAACTGTGCAAGAGGGTTTCCTTTTCTCCACACCCTTTCCAGCATTTATTTTTTGTAGATTTTTTGATGATAGCCATTCTGACTGGTGTGAGATGATACCTCATTGTAGTTTTGACTTGCATTTCTCTAATGATTAGTGACGTTGAGCATCCTTTCATGTGTTTGTTGGCAATCTGTTTGTCTTCTTTGGAGAAATGTCTATTTAGGTCTTCTGCCCATTTTTGGATTGGGTTGTTTGTTTTTTTGATATTGAGCTGCATGAGCTGCTTGTAAGTTTTGGAGATTAATCCTTTTCAGTTGCTTCATTGGCAAATATTTTCTCCCATTCTGAGGGCTGTCTTTTCGTCTTGTTTATGGTTTCCTTTGCTGTGCAAAAGCTTTGAAGTTTCATTAGGTCCCATTTGTTTATTTTTATTTCCATTTCTCTAGGAGGTGGGTCAAAAAGGATCTTGCTGTGATTTATGTCATAGAGTGTTCTGCCTATGTTTTCCTCTAAGAGTTTGATAGTGTCTGGCCTTACATTTAGATCTTTAATCCATTTTGAGTTTATTTTTGTGTATGATGTTAGGTAGTGTTCTAATTTCATTCTTTTACATGTAGCTGTCCAGTTTTCCCAGCACTACTTATTGAAGAGGCTGTCTTTTCTCCATTGTATATTCTTGCCTCCTTTATCAAATATAAGGTGATCATATGTGCATGGGTTTATCTCTGGGCTTTCTATCCTGTTTCAATGATCTATATATCTGTTTTTGTGCCAGTACCATACTATCTTGATTACTGTAGCTTTGTAGTATAGCCTGAAGTCAGGGACCCTGATTCCTCCAGCTCCGTTTTTCTTTCTCAAGATTGCTTTGGCTATTTGGGTCTTTTGTGTTTCCATACAAACTGTGAAATTTTTTGTTGTAGTTCTGTGAAAAATGCCATTGGTAGTTTGAAAGGGATTGCCTTGAATCTGTAGATTGCTTTGGGTAGTAGAGTCATTTTCACAATGTTGATTCTTCCAATTCAAGAACATGGTATATCTTTCCATCTGTTTGTATCATCTTTAATTTCTTTCATTAGTGTCCTATAGTTTTCTTCATACAGGTCTTTTGTCTCTTTAGGTAGGTTTATTGCTAGGTATTTTATTCTTTTTGTCGCAGTGGTAAATGGGAGTGTTTCCTTAATTTCTCTTTCAGATTTTTCATCATTAGTGTATAGGAATGTAAGAGATTTCTACGCCTTAAGTTTGTATCCTGATACTTTACCAAATTCATTGATTTAGTCGTTTTGTGATAGCATCTTTAGGATCCTCTATGTATAGTATCACGTCATCTGCAAACAGTGACAGCTTTACTTCTTCTTTTCTGATTTGGATTCCTTTTATTTCTTTTTCTTCTCTGATTGCTGTGGCTAAAACTTCCAAAACTATGTTGAATAATAGTGGTGAGAGTGGACAACCTACTCTTCTTCCTGATCTTAGAGGAAATGCTTTCAGTTTTTCACCATTGAGAATGATGTTGGCTGTGGGTTTGTCATATATGGCCTTTATTATGTTGAGCTAAGTTCCCTCTATGCCTACTATCTGGAGAGTTTTTATCATAAATCGGTGTTGAATTTTGTTGAAAGCTTTTTCTGCATCTATTGAGATAATCATATGGTTTTTCTCCTTCAATTTGTTAATATGGTTTATCACATTGATTGATTTGAGTATATTGAAGAATCCTTGCATTCCTGGGATAAACCCCACTTGATTATGGTGTATGATACTTTTAGTGTGCTGTTGGATTCTGTTTGCTAGTATTTTGTTGAGGATTTTTGCTTCTATGTTCATCACTGATACTGGCCTGTAATTTTCTTTCTTTGTGACATCTTTGTCTGGTTTTGGTATCAGGGTGATGGTGGCCTTGTAGAATGAGTTTGGGAGTGTTCCTCACTCTGCTATATTTTGGAAGAATTTGAGAAGGATAGGTGTTAGCTCTTCTCTAAATGTTTGATAAAATTCGCCTGTGAACGCATCGGGTCCTGGGCTTTTGTTTGTTGTAAGATTTTTAATCACAGTCTCAATTTCAGTGCTTGCGATTGGTCTGTTTATATTTTCTATTTCTTCCTGGTTCAATCTCAGAAGGTTGTGCTTTTCTAAGAATTTGTCCATTTTTTCCAGGTTGTCCATTTTATTGGCATAGAGTTGCTTGTAGTAATCTCTCATGATTCTTTGTATTTCTGCAGTGTCAGTTGTTACTTCTCCTTTTTCATTTCTAATTGTATTGATTTGAGTCTTCTCCCTTTTTTTCTTGATGAGTCAGGCTAATCTTTTATCAATTTTGTTTATCTTCTCAAAGAACCAGCTTTTAGTTTTATTGATCTTTGCTATCGTTTCCTTCATTTCTTTTTCATTTATTTCTGATCTGATCTTTATGATTTCTTTCCTTTTGTTAACTTTGGGGTTTTATTGTTCTTCTTTGCCTAATTGCTATAGGTGTAAGGTTAGGTTTTTTATTGAGATGTTTCTTGTTTCTTAAGGTAGGATTGTATTGCTATAAACTTCCTCTTAGAACTGCTTTTGCTGCATCCCATAGGTTTTGTTTCATCGTGTTTTCATTGTCATTTGTTTGTAGGTATTTTTTGATTTCCTCTTTGATTCCTTCAGTGATCTCTTGGTTATTTAGCAGTGTATTGTTTAGCCTCCATGTGTTTGTATTTTTTACAGCATAGTGTTGTGGTCAGAAAAGATACTTGATATGATTTCAATTTACTTAAATTTACCAAGGCTTGATTTGTGACCCAAGATATGATCTATCCTGGAGAATGTTCCATGAGCACTTGAGAAGAAAGTGTATTCTGTTGTTTTCGGATGGAATGTCCTATAAATATCAATTAAGTCCACCTTGTTTAATGTGTCATTTAAAGCTTGTGTTTCCTTATTTATTTTCATTTTGGATGATCTGTCCATTGGTGAAAGTGGGGTGTTAAAGTCCCCTACTATGACTGTGTTACCTTCGATTTCCCCTTTTATGGCTGTTATCATTTGCCTTATGTATGTTGGGTGCATAAATATGTACAATTGTTATATCTTCTTGGATTGATCCCTTGATCATTATGTAGTGTCCTTCTTTGTCTCTTGTAATAGTCTTTATTTATTTTATTTTATTTTTTTTGCGGTATGCTGGCCTCTCACTGTTGTGGCCCCTCCCGTTGCTGAGCACAGGCTCCGGACGTGCAGGCTCAGCGGCCATGGCTCACGGGCCCAGCCGCTCCGCAGCATGTGGGATCTTCCCAGACCGGGGCATGAACCCGTGTCCCCTGCATCGGCAGGCGGACTCTCAACTGCTGCGCCACCAGGGAGGCCCTATTTTAAAGTCTATATTGTCTGATATGAGAATTGCTAGTCCAGCTTTCTCTTGATATCCACTTGCATGGAATATCTTTTTCCATCCCCTCACTTTCAATCTGTATGTGTCCCTAGGTCTGAAGTGGGCCTCTTGTAGACAGCATATATATGGGTCTTGTTTTTGTATCCATTCAGCCAGTCTATGTCTTTTGGTTGGAGCATTTAATCCATTTACATTTAAGATAGTTATCGATATGTATGTTCCTATTATCATTTTTTAAATTGTTTTGGGTTTGTTTTTGTAGGTCTTTTCCTTCTCTTGTGTTTCCCGCCTAGAAAAGCTCCTTTAGCATTTGTTGTAAAGCTGGTTTGGTGGTGCCGAATTCTCTTAGCTTTTGCTTCTCTGTAAAGGTTTTAATTTCTCTGTCGAATCTGAATGAGATCCTTGCTGGGTAGAGTAATCTTGGTTGTAGGTTTTCCCCTTTCATCACTTTAAATATGTTCTGGCTTGCAGAGTTTCTGCTGAAAGATCAGCTGTTAACCTTATGGGGATTCCCTTGTGTGTTATTTGTTGTTTTTCCCTTGCTGCTTTTAGTATCTTTTCTTTGTATTTAATTTTTGATAGTTTGATTAATATGTGTCTTGGTGTGTTTCTCCTTGGATTTATTCTGTATGGGACTCTCTGCACTTCCTGGACTTGACTATTTCCTTTCCCAAATTAGGGAAGTTTTCAACTATAATCTCTTCAAATATTTTCTCAGTCACTTTCTTTTTCTCTTCTTCTGGGACCCCTATAATTCGAATGTTGGTGTGTTTAATGTTGTCCCAGAGGTCTCTGAGACTGTCCTCAATTCTTTTCATTCTTTTTTCTTTATTCTACTCTGTGGTAGTTATTTCTACTATTTTATCTTTCAGGTCACTTATCTGTTCTTCTGCCTCAGTTATTCTGGTATTGATTCCTTCTAGAGAATTTTTAATTTCATTTATTGTGTTGTTCATCATTGTTTGTTTGCTCTTTAGTTCTTCTAGGTCCTTGTTAAATGTTTCTTGTATTTTCTCCATTCTCTTCCCAAGATTTTGGATCATCTTTACTATCATTACTCTGCATTCTTTTTCAGGTAGACTGCCTATTTCCTCTTCATTTGTTTTCGTGTGGTGGGTTTTGTTACCTTGCTTCTTCATCTTCTGTCTGTTTCTCTGTCTTCTCACTTTGCTTAACTTACTGTGTTTGGGGTCTCCTTTTTGCAGGCTGCATGTTCATAGTTCCCATTGTTTTTGGTGTCTGACACCAGTGGCTAAGGTTGGTTCAGTGGGTTGTGTATGCTTCCTGGTGGATGGGACTGGTGCCTGTGTTCTGGTGGATGAGGTTGGATCTTGTCTTTCTTGTGGGCAGGACCACGTCCGGTGGTATGTTTTGGGGTGTCTGTGACCTTATTATGATTTTAGGCAGCCTCTCTGCTAATGGGTGGGTTTTTTTCCTGTCTTGCTAGTTGTTTGGCATAGGGTATCCAGCACTGTAGCTTGCTGGTCGTTGAGTGGAGCTGGGCCTTAGTGTTGAGATGGAGATCTCTGGGAGAGCGTTCACCATTTAATATTACATGGAGCTGGGGGGTCTCTGGTGGACCAATGTCCTGAACTTGGCTCTCCCACGTCAGAGGCACAGGCCTGACACCTGGCCAGAGCACCAAGACCCTGTCAGCCACATGGCATTAACTACAGAGAGGTTGACTCTACTGAAGATATGAAGAGTAAATTCCCTTGAGACAGTTGGGCTTTGGAGAGCTCTGGAGGGGGGAGCAGCAATTCTTCTGTCAAAGTTCCGTGACGGTAAGTGCAGAGTCAGGGAACTGTGAGTGAGCTGGTCTTGCTCCAGAGGCTGCTGGCTCACCAGGGTAGCGTGAGACACCAGTTGGCCTGCAGCTTCAGTGGCTCCTGTGGCTCCTGCAGGATCCTTACCGGGCCAAGTGCTTAGTTAGCCCTGTGCCAAAGGACACCATGTTCTCCTGGAAGATATTCTCATCATGAAAGGTGAGGCCCCATCAGAGCAGGAGGAGCTGCAGACCAGGCTTCAGTAGGAAATCGCTGCGCAGGAACCGAGGGGACCAGCACGCCTTCAGGCCCGTCTGCAACCTCAGGTTGGGGAGCAGTAAACATGAAAGCTGGAGCAGTCCATCTAGCCTGAAATTCCTGCTTGGGTGCAGCCTTTCAGCAGCAGCCCACTCTTCCTTTTCAACCTCTTCTTGCCCTTGCATTTTTACTTGTTATCAGTTCAGCAGACATGTGCTGGGCAGTAGGGTAAGAGTATGGGTTTTAGTCATAACTCTTTCATTTTTTAAAAAAAAATTATTTTATTTTTGGCTGTGTTGGGTCTTCATTGCTGCGTGTGGGCTTTCTCTAGTTGCGGCGAATGGGGGCTACTCTTCATTGAGGTGCATGGGCTTCTCATTGCGGTGGCTTCTCTTGTTGTGGAGTATGGGCTCTAGGTGCGCTGGCTTCAGTAGTTGTGGCACATGGGCTCAGTAGTTGTGGCACACGGGCTTAGTTGCTCCACGACATGTGGGATCTTCCTGGACCAGGGATTGAACCCTTGTCCCCTGCATTGGCAGATGGATTCTTAACCACTGTGCCACCAGGGAAGTCCCTCATTTCTGAATGAAGTAATGCAACTCAAACTAATTTTTAAGCAAAAGGAGGATCTGTTGACACATAACTGGGGAAGATGGGATGTATCTAACTTTAAGGTTGACTGGATCTAAATACTAAAATGATGTCATTTCTCTCTTTCTCTCTCCTTGCTTCTGTCTTTTTTTCTATCTCTTTCTCTCTCTCTCCCCTCCCCCTGCTTCAATTTCTTTAAACCTCAGGAAAGACTCTGATTGGCCCAGCTTGGGTCATGTGTGTACCCCTTGGGCACTCACTGAGGTCAGAGATAGTGCTACGATTGGTTAGGCCTGAATCACATGACTACCCATGGACAGAAGGATCCTGTCCTGTGCTGGTGCCACACCAACATCTTAGAGTTGACTCAGGGAAAGAGCAGGTCTGTAGAAGACTCTCCCAGTGGGAAGGGGTGTGAGTGTTGCTGAAAGAGATGGGGAAGGAATACTGGACAGATGTTCAGTACATTTCCTGGCCAGGAGGAGCATAACACAAAGAGGAGACTGAACAACTAACCCATATGTGGTTAGATCTAGAACTACATCCCGTTGATGCAGGAGTTCAGTGCAGCAGGGCTTCCAGAGAGCCAGTTGGGATATGTGTGTCTTCCTTAAATCCAGCCTCTCTGTCACCCAAGATGTACCTTTCTTTGGTCTGGTGAAACTTCAACTGGGACTGGAAGAAATGGGGAAGGGGCACATTCTGAGAGGAGAAACTGTGTGGACCCAGGGAGTGCTCACCAATCAGCAAGCAGACCAGAGTGGGCAGAGGAAGAGACTGGGGAAGGAGTTGGGAGATCCTTTGGAGAGATGGACCTGATCCCAAGGTTTGTGACCCAAACTCAGCCATGGGAAGCAAGTCCAAGGTAAAAGACTTCGAATGTATTTTGTTTCACTTTACAGCAGTTTTATACAACATTTTACTCATCTTGGTAAATCCCAAACACTTTTTGATTTCCCATCATACAAGCAAATAGCATAATTCTTTGGCAGTTCTTCAGGGTCTTTCCAAGTGGATAATCACTTCTGTTTTTTTATGACTGGGTTTGAATCAGTGTGACTTGGTTGCTTTTCAAAGTTGGTTGTTGAAAACTGATGGTTTCTTCTTTTGTTACACGTTATAGCCTCCTCGTTGGATTTCTACTACGTAACACCCTGACATTGTATATATACACTCTTTCACTTCTGCATCTTGTGCCTTCCTCTGATTTATCCATTTGGCCAGCTCCTACCCATCCTTCAAAATATAGATCAAGGGGCTTCCCTGGTGGTGCAGTGGTTGGGAGTCTGCCTGCCGATGCAGGGGACACGGGTTTGTGCCCCGGTCCAGGAAGATCCCACATGCCGTGGAGCGGCTGGGCCCGTGAGCCATGGCCGCTGAGCCTGCGCGTCCGGAGCCTGTGCTCCGCAAACGCAAGTTTCCTTGAGGAGGGAGACTATACATAACTTATCTCTCACCTGGCAATTGGCACAGGTATAAATGAACTCATGCATGAATGAGAGGATTGATATCCAGTCTAAGGATGGCACAAAAGTTTTGTGTCACTTACGAGCACATTTGAATGCAAGTATCAGACAAATGCAATGAGTGGTGGATTAAACGAATAGATATTTTTCTCACATATCAAGATGTTTGAAAACTTTCAGCTGTGGCACTGGTTCAGGGGCTCAAAGAAGCTATTAAGGATGTAGTCTCAAGATCAGCAGTGCACACAAGGTAAGAACAAGGGAGGAAGAAGACAGGCACCAGCTATGCAAGAGCCTTCTGTGTGCATCTCATTGGCCGCTCCTGGCTGCAAGGGAAATTGAGTTTCTGTCCTGGGACTGGGGTATGTCAGTGCCTGGGCAATATCTTGGTTCTGTTAGTGAGGAAGAATGAGGGAATGGATACTAGCTAGGCAACCAGGGGCACCCACCCAATGTGTCATCTTATGTTCCAAGGTTAATAGATTCAAGGTGAGGCTCTGTGTTCAGTATTGTGAAGGCCGTCGAAGCCCAGCAGCCAAAGGCGCTTCAGTTGATTATTAATGTTTGCCATGAGTGGGGCATATAGCATCCTTGGTGTGTATTTGTCATCTTTGGTCCAGCCCATACATTGATGTGTACGTTGGACCATCTGTTCCCTCCCCCCCACCCTTCCCTCACCTGCTCTGTGTGCTGAGAGGCAGACTCTGATGGACTGGACCAACAGATCCCCTTACCCTCTGACTTCTGGTTGGGTTTGGCCATTGGGAGGAAGTGGCAGGAGGGCAGAGGATAGGAGGAGAATGATGTCAGGGTATTTGTTCCCCAGATTCTCCCCCTGCCGGGTCACCATGGTTTATTGAAGGCATGTATCCTTTACAGGTTCCAGTAACTGCCCCATCCCTTACCCCTTCAGGCCAGGATCTCTACATCCTCCCTTGTTGGCTTCCCCAAGCCCTGCCCACACCGTGTGGACATCCATTTAATGCACTTCCCTTAAATTTCCCAGTTTAAGTGTTCTGTCTCTTTTTCTCAAGGATCCAGACTGAGGCAGTCTGTAATGCTTTGGGGGCTGGTTCTGGGAGAGGGTATGCGAGTTACTGATGGAGACCTTTGTCATCTCCCTTCCTCAAAGTCCAGCGCAACGCGCCTCCTACACTCTACAGGATACCCGACTTGCAACATGTCATGGGATGTACTTGGATGTCTTTTTTATTCATTCTTATTGATCAAGCGCCCAGGGGTAATGATGGTGCCTCTACTGTGGTTTGTAAGTACATCCAGCTGTTAGGTGCTCCAGATGGGAGCTTTCAGGAAGCAGTAGGAGGGAACTGACGTCTCTCCCGGTTCTCTCCAGCTTGTATTGTGGCAGGCCAGTGAGAGCTGTCATTTCCGCATGCTGTTGGCTAGAAGTAGCTGTGCACCAGGTGGTCTGGAAGGACAAGGGCACCCGCACCTGGGGTACCACATGATCTCCATCCTGTTGCTGCCTCTGCCTTCCTGCTCCCCAAGGCCTTGGAGTCTACACTCTGAAAACAGGCTCTGTGGTGTATCACATCTCGCCCCCAGCCCTCAGTGTGCTGGAAGAGGCTGTCGAGGAGCCCTTCAAAGCCTTCAGAGCAGAGTTTCTTAAACTTGAATGAACAGTTGAGTCACCTGGGGATGGTGTGAAGTTGCACATTATGATTCAACAGGTCTGGGGTAGGGGCTGGAGATTCTGCGTTTCTAACAAGCACCCTGGTGATGCTGCCACTTCTGATCCAGGGAACACACTTGAGTAGCAAGGACTTAGAGATGGACATCCAGTATAGTAGCCACCAGCTATATGGGGCTGTTTACACTTACTGTCTTTCCTTTGTTTTTTATCTCATAATCTCATCAAACCATCCTGAATGCTGAGTTTCTAGCAACAGAAACCCAATTCAAAAGGTTTTTAGCCTAAGTCAAAAAGAGAAGTATGTTGGTTTTTATGAAACTGGAAAGATAGGGAGCTGGCCTCAGGAATGGCAGGGTCCAGGGACTCAAATGATGTCACCACTGTCATCACCACCACCATCATCACTGCCACCATCATCTCTTTCTTCTTCCATTGCTCCTCTGCCTCTTTTCTTGAGTTTTCGGCCTCCTTCTTGCCACCCGCAGACTGGCTTCCTCTCTCGGGCAGGAGGTTTGGATGCTGATGGCTCCAGGCTAAGATCACATTCGTCATCTCAATGGAAAAAGGGAGCTCTCTCCCAGCATCTGAGTGCGCCTGCATCACACTGCACCCAGCTCGGTGAACAGGGGGCTGGAGCGCCAGGCTTGTCCTGTGGGAGGGGAGCGGGTCACCGTGATGGGCAGCCCCTCAGAATCAGATGAACAGAAGGGGAGACAAGTGAACCCTAAAGGAAGAGATGTCGTGCAAAGAGGTACGGGGCAGACAAAACCAGCAGGTGTTCACGCCACTCCACGGCTCTCTTCCACCTCACCTGTCCGTGTATTCCCCTTAAGAACCCCTCTCCTAGTTTCTGCCACCCTTTGATCATTCCCGGGGGTGGGGGGGAGATGTAGCTTGTCAGATTTTGCTGGGTGCTTAAAAGAGCACAGCTGTTTTCCCTGTGTATTTTCATTGCAACCAATTAGCAAAGCTTTCTCTTTGGTGCAGAAATTAAAAATAAAAAGACAAAAGTTCTGGCAAGGTTTTCCCTTTGGTTTCTTCAGGCATTTAATAGCATCTCCTGCTGCCTTGCTGGAAGAATTTACTTAAATCGCTTGAGAGTGGCAAGCGGAACGGCAAGGGTGGTAACTAGCAGGAGGGGAAGGCAGCTGCCTGCCAGGGAGAAGCTGGAGGGGGCTGGGATGGGCTGACGTTCATTGATGGTCTGGAAGGACAGGACAGCATGAGGAGATGAGGTCTGCGGATGGTCCACGGCTCGGAGCGCAGACAGGAAAGGCAGCGTAGGCAGGAAGCGGGAGATGAGCCAGCTACAGCCACTTGGCACTTTTGTTTTTGTAATAAGAAAAGCGCAGGTTGGATTTTTGGTTTTTTTTTGCAGCGGGGGAGGTGGATGGGGAGAGTTTGGAGGCTGAGGGGTGGATAAGCTGCCCAAAAGTCTGTAAGTCCCTGTGAAAATGAAACATCTAGACCAGAGATTCCCAATGTTGGGACCCCGAGCTGGCAGTACCAGCCTCACCTGGGAGCAGTGGACGTTCTCTGGTCCACCCAGACCTACTCAGTTAGAAACTCTAACCAGCCTTCCAGGTGATTCCGCTACCTGCTCAAGCTCGAAAGGCACTGGTCTAAACGAGGGTCGCCTTGAACAACGAGGGGCTTTTTAAACCTCACCGGGTCAGAGACACAAAAGCCGGCCTTCTCGGAGAAGTGGCAGTGTCCCAGTCACCAGCAACCCGGGACAGAAGTGACTTGCCTGAGGTCTCCCGAGAGAAAGCGGTGGCCTGCAGGCAGGTCTCATTCCCACGCCTGTGCTCTTCTCTGCAGCATTTTATGAGTCTATGTGTGAAGACCCCGGAGAAGGGTGGGCCTGTCACTCACTTCTTCTCTATGTCACAGAGATGTGATGAAGATTCCCACGTCGACACTTACCCCCTGTTTTTACAGTCCCACTGGCGCTGTCAGGCCTCACCAGGACGGAAGATGAGAAGTGTGGTCTTAATGGATTTGAAACAGATGGGTGAGTTGGAACCCTCAGGCTGTGCCCTGGGAGCCAGACAGCAATGAAGAGCCAGGAGCAGAGGAAAAGGTTATAAAAATGTGTAGTCTTTGCTTTATTGAGTTACAACAAATGAGCAACAAGTTAGAAAAATTGTTTTTTTTCCTCCAAACTCCCTAACCTTTTATTTGTGCAGTGTACTCAAATGAGGGGCAGTGTGGGCAGGGGAAGGGACTGCAAACACAGCTCATACTGCAACAGTTACACCAGATGTGTCTCCTGGTTTTTCTTCTTTAGAAGTTAGGACTAACTGAGGGAAAAAAAAAGTGCACTCAGGAAGCTAAAATTGGCCCAAAACAAACACACAAACAAACAAAAAAAGCAATTCGTGGTGAAGCTTCAAGCTGAAATCCTGTCCAATACCACACTGAGAAAAGGCAGCTAGGAACGGAGATGAAAACCAAAGCTGTTCCTCTTTGTACCATCTAGACACGAAGATCTCTTTTTCTTTTAATTTCACAAAAGTAATGACGATGCTAATGCATCCGGGAGAGCCCTTTCTGCTGGTCACTAAAATGGGGCTCAGGGTGGGTAGCTGTCCGCTACCCAGTTGTCCGGGTGCTGGCTCGGCCCAAGGTCTGAGGCCAGGCCATCAAAAAAACCAGACCGGCCTGGTGGCAGTTCAGAAAGCCTTGTGTGTGGCTAAACAGGGACCCCCAGAGGAGGCTGGGGAAGAAATAGAAATGGATTTGATTTGGAAGATCTGTCATCTGTAAAACCCTCTCCAAGTTAAGATAGATGCCTGAATCCCAGCCCTTTCCCCTGAAGAAATCTCCCAAATTTCAAACTACCTTTAAAAATGAACTCTCCCTACCTAAAATCCAGTAGATATAATGGCACTAATGCTAACATCCCCCCCTCCCCCAAATTAATAAAATAAAAAAAAAAAGAAAGGAAAAAAGAGAAAAGCACGTGTGATCAGCCCTCCCTCCTGGAAAAATACCTTACAATGGTAGTGCTGGAAAAGGAAGTCGCCCTTGGTTAAAAAGGTAACAAAATTTTCCCACATTGTACAAATCGGTTCCAGTACAGCAAGAGGCGGGGGCTTGGGCACAGGAACCAACTATTTACAAGGACCCATGGAAAACGCAGTGGTAGGACTTTGGCACTATGAACAATTCCCACCAGGCCTCGGGGAGGTGTGTACGAGTGAAGGCGTTGCACTTGGAGTCTCTGGCCAGGGTGGCCCGCAGCCAGGGACGGAAGTTCTCTTCTCTCTTTGAAGACAGAGTGTCCCCTTCATCAGCACAGCAGTTCTGATGGACTTCCCTAGAAGGACAACACAAAACCAGAGATGTCAGGGAGGTGACCATCATTCCCTGGGTGCAAGGCATCGGGGGTGGCCTCTCCTTGGCTCTCCTGGGGAGACACTTCCAAAGCCATCCTGGGACCTGGAGGAGAGACAAACTCCCTGTTTTAAAGAAACAAGTGTGTTTCCTGACCACAGTCTAACATTATGGGAAGTGCGTTCAGAATAAGGCCTTTGAAAACAGGATGACTTTCTGGGCAAGTGAAGGAGGTGATTCATTTCATCATTACAAGACCCTTTTCTTATTCCTGGAGAGGCAGCCAGTCACAATGGTTCCTAAAAGGCCCCAGAATCAGACACACCTGGATTTGGGTCGGGAGTTCTCTCTGTACTGGCCATGGGGCCATACACACGTCAAAATCTCTCTAGGGCTTAGTTTTTGCTTCTGTAAAACAGGGATGATAGTAGCATCCACAAAGTAGTTGTGATAAGAAGTTGATATATGCACCAGCATATAAAATAGTGCCAGGCGAGTGGTAAATATTACATGTGCTTTTGTTGTATTTGTTAGATGGAACCCTTTCCAAATAGGATATAAAATAATCATAAGATGAGAAATTTTAAGTGTATTTTTTAATTTAATGTTTCTATCAACCCTCAGGTGTAGATAAAATTGTTATTCCCATTTTACAGGTGAGGAGACTGAGCACAGAGAAGCTAAAAACCTTGCCCAAGATCACACAGCTAGAAAATGGCAGAGCCAAAATTCCAACCCAGGCAATTTCCAGAGCCTGTGCCCTTAAACAGTGTTTGTTGAGTCAGTATGGAGACGTGTTTAATTCTTATGTACTTTGAAGGAACGAAAATAGTCCAAGGACCTTCTTATGGGTTAAATTGTGTCCTCCCAACCCCCAAAGATATGTTGAAGTCCTAACCCTTAGTACCTCAGAACATAACCCTATCTGGAAATTCCTTTACAGAGGCGATCAATGTTAAAATGAGGTCATTAGGGTGGGACCTAATCCCATAGGGCTGGTGTCCTTATAAAAAGGGGAAATTTGGACATGGAGACAGACACGGAGAACATCATGGGGAGACGGAGGCAGAAATTGGGGTGTTGCATCTATAAGGCAAGGATTGCCAGCAACCCGCCAGAAGCTAGCAGAGAAGCAAGGAACACACGTTCCCACGCAGCCCTCAGAAGGAAGCAACCCTGCCAGCACCAGACTTCCAGTCTCCAGACCATGGGAGAATAAATTCCTGTCGGTTAAGCCACCCCGTTTGTGGTACTTGATGGCAGCCTCAGGAAATTAAGGCTGACCTCCATTTCCTCTGTGGGTTCCTGGGATCCAAGGATCCTGAGCACGAATCCAAGGGGAGGGCTCAGGGCTGTAAAGGACGTAGTCAGGATTCCATGGCAGGCTGGAAGGTGATCAAATCTGTAGATTCCTGAAGACACTGGCTTTTTCTTTGCCTCCCTCCTGGTAAGGCTGCGTTACTGCTCAGTCACTTCTTGTCTAAGTAGCCGAGAAGGCTCTGAGAAGTTTTGGTGTTTTTCTTGTGCAGGGGACCAAGAGCAAGAATACCAGACTTCTCAGCCAAAGGCATCAGCAGATTATCTATGTTGTTTGTCATTCTTAACGTCTGGATGTCAAATGTATCCACATTCCCTAAATGCTCCCGACAATAAGACTGAATACTGGAGTTAAGGAAACAGCTTGCAAGAGAAATGTCTGTGGATGCAACCAGATTCCAGGGTGTCCTTGGGACCTGGTACCACCCAAAAGTGATCCAGCAAATGTCACCGAATCGTAAGAGCTACAGGGATCCTTATAGGTGATGCTGCCAACATCACTCATTTCACGAGAAAAAAAAAAAGGAAGCTCGGGGGAAGAAAAGCGATTTCCCCGGGTCACATGACTGCTCAGCGGCAGTCAAAAGCAATAACGATCATGGTTGTGACAACAGTGAGAGTAGCTTAAATATATCTCATGCTTATTATGTGCCAGGCCCAATGCTAAGTGCTGATATGGATCATCTCATTTGGTAACCTGGTAACCCGGGAGGTAGGCCCACCTGCAGTGAAGAGATGGGGGTTTAGCGAGATTAAATGGTGTCAGGCAAGTAGTAAGTGGTGGAACCTGGATTCTACTGCGGTCAATCCAACTTTCACTGCTTCTCGCCACACCTGACCCTCCTTGCCCTACGTTCACAGCTGCTCGCTGCAGGGAGTCACGTGGCACAGGAGAGCGCAGGTCTGCTTCAAAGACAGGCTGGCGGTCCCGGGCAGCTGAAGAGGACCATGTGCCTTACCGCTGATCCCATGCAGGGCCACACGCACCCAGGATGGGCACACGGACCACAGCCAGCCTCCCGCTGTGCTCTCCGAACAGGATTTCCCGCAGCAAACTGGGTCTTTCACCGTCTTCGGAAAGGAGGCTGCCTGTGGGTGGATGTCCATGCGAACAGTTCTCGAGACTCCAGGAAAACAAGGCCAAAGGTGGGTAAAGAGCGATTTTTCCTTCTCCCAACCAGGCTGAGGAACGTCAGCTCAGCACAGGACTGTGGTCTCCGCCGTGGAGCAGGGAGGAAAGAGCCATGGAGTCAGAGAAAGCTGGATCCAGGGTCAGCCACTTCCGAGCTGTGTGCCGAGGTCAGTTACCTAACCTCCCTGAGCCTCACTTCCACAATTCATCATCAGCCGGCTGCTGGGAGGGCAACAGAAGAGGTGTGCAAAGCATACATGTGCTCCAGAAATATTGCTTCCTTTTTTCCTTGAGGAAAGCCAGGTGCAAAATTACAGCCTTAGGGGTAAGTCAGCTCACCTGTGTGTGTGAGAATTTACAAATTTCCTCTCTCCTCTCTCTCATATACAGAAAACTGAACCCTGTCTGATTGGCAAAAATTTGCTTTTTATTTTTGTTTATTGATTTCTTTTGTTTTCTGAATTTGAAGATGACTAGTTAATGAGATCAGTCAGGCTGCTTGAATTATCTTGCCTATTAATATTACACTCTTATAACGCATATCAAGTATAAATTATTAGAAGAAAAAGTTGATTTTATCACGGTGATTTTTCTGTAACAAATAATTTTTAAACAATCCGATTATTGACGAATTATAAAATATCGTAGCAACTATGCTGTCAGTTTATTTGAAAGTAATGAAAATATGTAAACATTTGCTTTTTAGATAAACCTCAATATTAAGGTGGTTCTCCATCTGACAGTTTTTTAAAAATTGAAGTATAGTTGATTTACAGTATTGTTTCAGGGGTACAGCAAAGTGATTCAGTTATATATATATATAAATATTTTTTCAGATTATTTTCCATTATAGGTTATTACAAGATATTCAGTACAGTTCCCTGTGCTATATAGTAAATCCTTCCTGCTTTTCTATTTCCTATTTAGTAGTGTGTATCTGTTAATCCCGTACTCCTAATTTATCCCTCTGCCCTCTCTTTCCCCTTTGGTAACCATAAGTTAGTTTTCTCTGTGAGTCTGTTTCTGTTTTGTATATAGATTCATTTGTATCATTTTTAAGATTCCACATATAAGTGATATCATGTAATATTTGTCTTTCTCTGATTCATTAAGTATAATATTCTCTAGGTCCATCCATGTTGCTGCAAATGGCAATATTTCATTCTTTTTTATGGCTGAGTAGTATTCTATTACATATATATATATATATATATATATATGTTACATTTTCTTAAGCCAATAGTCTGTTGATGGGCACTTGGATTGTTACCATGTCTTGGCTATTGTAAATAGCGCTGCTATGAACACTGGGGTGCATGTATCTTTTAGAATTAAGAGTATTCATCTTTTCCAGAGTGGGATTGCTGGAGCGTATGGTAGCTCTATTTTTAGATTTTTAAGGAATGTCTGTACTGTTTTCCATAGTATTTACATACAAATTTATATTGCCACCAACAGTGTAGGAGGGTTCTTTTTTCTCCACACCCCCTCCAGCATTTAATATTTGTAGACTTTTTGATGATGGCCATTCTGACAGGTGTGAGGTGATACCTCATTGTGCTTCTGATTTGCATTTTTCTAATAATTAGCAATGTTGAGCATCTTTTCATGTGCCTGTTGGCCATCTGCATGTCTTCTCTGGAGAAATGTCTATTTAGGTCTTCTGCCCATTTTTTGAATGGGTTGTTTGTTTTCTTGATACTGAGTTGTATGAGCTGTTTGTATGTTTTGGATATTAACTCCTTGTTGGTTGCATCATTTGCAAATATTTTTTCCCACTCAGCTTGTCTTTTCGTTTTGTTGATGGTTTCCTTTGCTGTGCAAGAGCTTTTAAGTTTGATTAAGTCCCATTTATTTATTTTTGCTTTTATTTCTATTGCCTTGGGAGACTGATCTAAGAAAATATTGCTACGATTTTTGTCCAAGAATGTTTTGCCTATATTCTCTTTTAGGAGTTTTATGGTGTCATGTCTTACATTTAGATCTTTAAACCATTTTGAGTTTATTTTTGTGTATGGTGAGAAGGTGTGTTCTAACTTCATTGATTTACATGAGGCTGTCCAGCTTTCCCAGCACCACTTGCTGAAGAGACTCTTTTTTCTCCATTGCATATTCTTGCTTCCTTTGTTGAAGATTAATTGACCGTAGGTGTGTGGGTTTATTTCTGTGCTCTTCTGTGCCATTGATCTATATGTCTGTTTCTGTGCCAATACCATCATGTTTTGATTACTATAGCTTTGTAGATGGTCTTATCTGGGAGGGTTATGCCTCCAGCTTTGTTTTCTTCCCCTCAGGATTGCTTTGGCAATTCTGGGTCTTTTGTGGTTCCATGTAAATTTTAGGATTATTTGTTCTAGTTCTGTGAAAAACGTCATGAGTATTTTGATAGGGATTGCATTAAATCTGTAGATTGCTTTGGGTAGTATGGCCATTTTAACAATATTCTTCCAATCTAAGAGCATGGGATATCTTTCCATTTCTTTGAATCATCTTCATTTTCTTTTATGACAATGTGTTTTTCCCTGTCTTATGGGGATGAACATGTATAATCCTCCAGCCATATGCATTAATAATGAAAAATAAATGCCGAACAAGGCCCTTAAAAAAACAAAAGAAAAAACCCCACAAAAAACATACTGCAAAGCCAAAGGGTGACCTGGAGAAGGGGAGACAAAGCCACTTCTTTTTGGCTTTTTCAGTGATTCCAGATGTCTGTGGATGGCTCTGGGCCCCAGTAGCACCCTTGGAACTGCTGGACTTCAATTCTCCTCTGACCTCTCCCAGGCTACGTAGCGGTGGGCAGGACTTGGGCTGTGGGAGCTGGCGACACTCTCAAAGTGAGGCTGGGAAGATGCAGGACGCCAAGGGCACACAGCCTGGCCCCACTGCCTTCCCCTTGGGCAGCAGGTCCCAGCTGCAGGTCGCTTCTACAGAAGACCCTGCTCCCAGACACCCCTCAGTGCGCCTTTTTAAACGTATGTCCACAGTTCACTGCTGACCCCCACCCTGCACTGAGTCTGGCTCACTGAGGAAACTCAAATGTTCGTTAGTGAATGAAAAACAAGAAGAGACCACAGTGCTGTTAGAGGCGGCTGGTTACACGAGACTGATGACAAAGTTCACATTTCAGGGTTTTTGTTTGTTTGTTTGTTTGCTTTAAAGAGTACTACAGTGATTTTGACTATGTGGCCTCTTGCTAAGCCCCTGGGCTTCTGCCTGGAATCCTACCACTTGATCAGGGACATTCCACACGGTAGAGAACCAACTGCCCGATGGGTCACTTAATCCCAGAGCACTAGTTCTTAGCTTTGGGGGAAACTGCAAAGTCACTGGGCCCCTTTTCTTATGGCCACTGTTCGAACGTTTCCACCAAGTGGATGTCCTGCCTCTCCCTGAACACTGTCCAGGACAGGGAACCCACTGGCTCCCACAGCTGTCCCTTTCTATCTTGGCGACACCTTGGAATGTTAAAAAGTACTACCTAATTCTTCAGCAAAATCTGTTTCCCTATTACTTTACCTTTGGGGAAGCATGAAACAATTAGAATTCTTTTCCCATGTGCTAGCTTTCTGTTCCTATTTCTCTTTACTTTTCCCTGTAGGGATTTCCCTTAGGTCCTGTGGACTTGAGAGAGAATAACACCGCGGTCCATGGGATAGAAAAGCAAGCACTGTGATTGTAATTTATTCAGTCTAATCTCAGTCATATTTCTGAGTCCAACTTTCTTTTATTGGGAAGGGGCATGGTCTAATTTGAATTAGAACTGAGAAAAGGAAAACATGGTGACACGGAGAAAGAATAAGTAATTTCTCAGCGAATGAGGAAAATTTCACACTATCCTACGTTATGTCAACTCTGAACATCCGACACTTCTTTGAAGTGTGAACTCAGACAAGTCATAGCCACGATAGTCACCTTTTAGGTTCCCTGATACACCAAGTTCCCTCCTGTCTCAGGGTCTTTGGGTATGCGGTTTCTTCTGCCTGGACTGTTTCTCTGCCCAGCCAACTCCTACTTAACCTTTTGCATTTCAATTCATCCACTGCTTGTTTAGAGAAACCTTGCCCAACCCCCGAAATCAGGTCAAATTGCCCTAATCTATATTCTCACAGTTCCATGCGCCTTTCCTTCAAAAAATCTTGTCACCTGGCAAAATTTCTTTTTTTTTAAAGAAGATTTTATTAATTAATTTATTTAATTAGGAAATTTAGGAGTTTATTAATTAATTTATTTTTGCTGTGTTGGGTCTCCGTTTCTGTGCGAGGGCTTTCTCTAGTTGTGGCAAGCGGGGGCCACTCTTCATCGCGGTGCGCGGGCCTGTCACTATCGCGGCCTCTCTTGTTGCGGAGCACAGGCTCCAGACGTGCAGGCTCAGTAGTTGTGGCTCACGGGCCTAGTTGCTCCGCGGCGTGTGGGATCTTCCCGGACCGGGGCTCGAACCCGTGTGCCCTGCATTGGCAGGCAGATTCTCAACAACTGCGCCACCAGGGAAGCCCAACATTTCCTTTTTGTTTGATGGAAGATTATTTGGTCAAAGACTATGGGCTCCATGAGGGCAGGGACATGCTGGGCACTGCTGCCTTCCAGAGCCTGGCACACTGCAGGCTTTCCACAAATACTGATGGATGAATGAGCCAAGGCACTGACTATGAGCATCTCTGGACTAGTTGCTCCTACTCCTTGGGGCTAGCATCCTTCCTCTGAAAAATGAGGGGCTTCGATTTCATTACGCTCCTAAGTCACTACAAGCTGCCTAAAGCACAATGGAAATTCCTAGTGTGAGAAACTCCAGAATTAGGTAAAAGGAAGTCATAGCAGTTAACCCTCCATGAGGTACCAGGGCAGCGAGGCTAAGGTACAGTCCCTGAGAAGTATCACCCAGTAAATAGCTAGTGATCGATTCTCCAACAGACCTTTCCCTCAAGCTGCCCACACACAGGGAAAGCAGTTTGTCCCCAGTTCCTCTCCCCCCACGGCTGTCATCTGATGGGACTAGTGAGTGACAGAAAAAAAAAAAAATGAGGAGAAGCAAAGGACTGAGGTACCAGATCCTGGATAACTGGAAGCCAACTATCTTTGTTAATTCTCAGGTTGGTTCGATAAACTGTTGTTAAGCATCTGTTCTGAATCAGGCACTGGGGGATTCAGAGATTAATGGCCTATGATGCCTGCCTTTAAGGGTCTGATAGGGGAGAGACAGGGAAATAGTTAATTACGACATTTTCATTTATCCATCCATCCATTCACATATCTGTATTTGGACGGCTAATCTGAACAGATGATGGGGGTATACCTATCCTAGATCTTAAATTGTAGCCAGGATCCAATGTTGGCAGCCTTGAATATTTTAAGCAAGCTGAACTATGGAAAATATTTTTTTTCTGACATGTCACAGATTTACCTCTTCCCCAAAGCCATCCCTAATTCTCAGGAGATGGAAATTGTCAGAAATCAGGAGGCAGCAAAGTAGTGAATAGTTGTGTATTAGTTCCCACTCCACATAGAATTAAGAAATGACCACGTCCCATTGGTCCGGCCTGGGCGGTGATGGTGGTGCCACTGTTGGCAAGGTGGTGGGCCATGGTGGTTGGGTCAGGCAGTGACCTGACAGATGAGAGGGGGCCTCCAGGCTCCACCAGCTGCTAGCTGAGGAACCCAGGGCAAGCATCTCTGAGCCTCCGTTTGGCCCTCTGTAAAATGGGGAACGAGCCGTACCTCTCTCAGAAGGTTGTCATGAAGTGTAAATGACTTAATAGATGTGCTGGGAAGAATGCTGAACACATGGCATATACAAATAAATGGAAATTCTTCGTGGTAGCAGAGCCGGGCAATTTCGTTTGGCCAACCATCAAGGCATATGTCTGACATTCTCTGGCTCAAGTGTTCTGACTCATTTTTAGGAAAGGAGGAGTTTATTTTTTGGCCTCTTACCAGGACAGATCTCTCAGTGGATGGCTTAAAAATTGTTTGGACCCAGAGACTGAATCAAGATGCCCCAATTCAAGGCTTGGGAAGGATTCCTCATCTTTGTGTCTAATCTCACGGCCAGGGTGAGCCTGGACACTCGAATACTGTCCTGAGCCTTTCCAAGCTTCAGCCAGAGGAATTGGTCGGGGTGGGTACGCTTCACTCCCACAGAGGAAATCCCATCCTAGAATCAGCGCCCAGCTGCTTACCCAAGTTTTTTCTCACTCTCTCTCTCTCTCATATGTGCATCACATAACACCTTTCATGAAATCAAAACCATGCATCATTCCCAGGATTATTATATGTGTGGCAACTGCAGGTTCCTAAATAAATATGTGTTTAAATAAAGACATCACTGAATATTTATGAATTTCAAGAGACCCATGTGTTTGGTTCATAAAAGCTGTGAAGTATCTGGAGAGGTTTTTTTCCCCTCGAGGTTGGAAGCTTCCTTGAAGGGGTGCTTTTGGGAGAACTTTCGGCTGCCGCCACCGGCACAGAGACGGCGGCCCCTTTCTCAATTCAGTGGCACCTGAAAAGTATCAGGAGGCCCATTAGGGATATCGGATGTCACAGGTGTTGAGTAGATCCTAGCATGTTGTTTAGGAATGTTTTCTAGCACACACTTGTGGCGTTCGTCATAAATAAACATAAAAGAGCGGTTCCTGGGAGTTCCTGTTTTTTGGGGGGACTTGACTAGTTCCTACATCTCTGAATTATTTGATGTTAATTCAAAAGTCAACTCTAAAAACCCTAGGTATCTGCCGCCACAGGAGCGGGTCAGGGGTGGGAGGTGCTATCAATCAGAAATGGGGAATTTCTGTCAGAAATAAAGAGGCAGAAACGGCAGCAGGAAGAATGAAGGCTCCGGAGTGAAACCGAGGTGCTGGCTGGGAGAATGTGGATAAGTTCCTTGGTTTCTGAGTCTCAGTTTCTGGTTTTATAAAAATATAGAGAAGCTTACCTCTCAGGGCCGCTAGGAGAATTGAATGAGACCATCTGTGGCCACAGCGCCCAGCTCGGCCTCTGAACTCAGGAAGCCTTGCATCCTTCTTTCCTTCTTTCCTTCCTTCCCTTCCTTCCTTCCTTCCTTCCTTCCTTCCTTTCCTTCCTTCCTTCCTTCCTTCCTTCCTCCCTTCCTCCCTCCCTCCCTTCCTCCCTCCCTCCCTCCCTTCCTCCCTTCCTCCCTTCCTCCCTCCCCCGCCAAAGCTTCTCTTTATGGTTTCAGCATTTCTCCCCGCTTCTCCTTCTCTTGGGCCTCAGGTGGGGGTCAAGCACAGTGGCAACTAACTCAGATGGGCGCTGTCAACTGTTGGTGTTGGTATAGTTTGGGAGAGAAAAGATGGGGACAGGTGGCCTTGGGGGCCTCTGGGGGGCTGCCATCCCTGGATACCTCCCACTCAGCGATGTGCATCCAGAGCTCACTCTGGACACAGGAACAATTAGCATCCTTATATCCAAATTGAGCAAACACAACTGGTTCAGAATAACTTTTGCCTGCTGTGGAAAGCCATGAGGTTTTTTTAGTTTGCCTCTTCTCATTGTTTGCTGAATCCCAAACTCAACTTTCTGGCTACGCCAAACCTCTTTTGGTTCCTCAGCTGCACCATTCCTGTTCTTGTCTCTGGACCCTTGCTTGGCTCTTCCTTCCACTTGAAACACTCTTTTCCTTGTCTGTGCACTTGGCTAGCTCCTGAGTCAGCTGTCCCTTCCTCCAGGAAGCCTTCCCTGACTCCCAGCCTGGGTGCCCCTCCTACACGCACGTCTCCATCATTCCACAGAGCACCCTGGCGAATAAAGGAAGAGCAATTTCCCTTCTTGTTGGTCTGACTGAGCTCTAGGTGAAGGAGGACTCTATCTTCTTCATCTTGTCTTCTCTAGTGCCTAGCACATTCGCCCGCACACAGGAGGCGCTCAGGACATATTTGTTGAGTTGAATTGAACCCAACTGTCTACTGTGTGGTAGGTGGAAAAAGCAATCACGTAGACTTATGTTTATGCATCAGAACAATCTGGGATGGAAGACGGGGCAAACTAGGAGCTTTTAGGCAGAATCTGATTGGACAAAAAACAAAAAAAACTGCTCCTTCATTTCAACAAGGGGGTATGGGCTGGTTTGGTAGGGTCTTTTTTTTTTTTTTATTGAATTTGTTACAAATTGCTTCTGTTTTATGTTTTGGTTTTTTGGCCAGTAAGGCACGTGGGATCTCAGCTCGCCGACCAGGGATCGAACCCGCACCCCCTGCATTGGAAGGCAAAGTCTTAACCACTGGACTGCCACGGTAGTCCCTGGTAGATTCTTATAAGAAGCAAGAAAATGGCCAGAGGGCGGATGAAACCGTTGTTGCCGGGTGGAGGTGGGTGGTTGGTGCGATGCGTAATGCCCTTTAACCCCTCCTATCACTAGCTCACCTTCCTCATCCGCAGCCCATTACCACTTCCTCCTGCAAAGTTGGAGGAGAAAGACTTGATGGCATTCTGTGATTGGCTGCTCATTAAATTGCTCTTTTAATAACTGATGGCACCGGCTAAAATAAGGTTTCTAGAGGACTTTATTTATTTGCCAGGTGCCTCGTTTTATTACTGAATAAATGAATTAATGAGGGACATGGCTGGCCAAAGTTGTCCGAGTTCATAAATAAAAAGGTATGGTAGTTTCCAGGGCTCCCTTGGGGACCTTATCAATCATTCTAGAGGTTTTTACCTTTCACTATGTTTAAAGATGACATGGCGGTGGCGTGGGGCTTCCATTGCCTTTTAAGTGGCCTCTGGAGAAGCCAAGCCGGGCAGATTGTAAATTGTAAATTGTGCATCTCCCTCCTGGTTCTAAGCTGCCCTTGGAATACTTCGGCTTTGGCCAAGGTAGACCTTTCCCTCCTGTATCCCTCTCTCTACCATCCCCCCCACCCCGCCCCCTTTTCTAAACATACCATCAAGAAAGCTGCCATGCTTCAGGCCCTGATTTGCACAGACACAAACACCAAGGGCTTGGGTGGCACGTCCCGTTTTGTGGATGACATGGCCATTAGTGACCATGGTAACCTCCCTTTCCAGGCTTTTGTGGCTCCACAGACCTAATTTACACCAGTCTCTTCCAGATTTGAAGGGGCTCTGGGGACCCCATCAGCACAGCAACAAGCGGTGTTACTTAATGAGACATACATGGGCGCACCTTCCTTCAGCCGCGGTGAGGTAAATACCAGGTACTTTCAAAACCTTTCAGGTTAAAGGAAACAATCCCAAATTTTTATTCAGTAAACGTAGACACTTATTCTTTAAAAAATCCAAAAAGAAAAGACATATCCTTTCATGTTTGTCTCTTACACCAGTGAACACAAAACAGGCCTTGTGTTGTGTTACCTTGTTACTAGACTTTAGAACGGATGGACCCCCCAAAGGCCACAGGCAGTGATGCTGTCACCTACCAGCACTACCTTGCAAATAAAAACATAAAATCTAGCAACACCTATTCTTCTTCCCTTGTCTTAAAAGAGCTTGAAAGAAGAACCCATGATCTGTGTCCATATCTCTGTACCCAACACCTGTATCGACTGTGCCAATAGAAAGAAAGAAACCCAGCCTCCTGCCCTGGCTCCCGGGGGGACAGCTGGCGTTACCTGTCTAGGCCTGGCTGGCCTCAGCAGGGACGCTGTCGGAGTCCGAGTCGGCCAGTTCCGCCGCACCTTCTGCTGCCGTCTGACTCCAGCTGTCCGACCTGTCTGAGACGGCGTCCTCCTCTCCGACCGTCACCTCCACCCAATCCACGATGCCCGATTCCTCATTCTCGTCGCTGCCCTGGCCGTCCCGACTATTGCCCTCTGATCTGTCCGAGGTGGCCTCCGAGGGCTTTGCCAGCAAACCGTCTCTTGCTTGCTCGCCGCCTGCTTTCATCCTGGGGCCCAGCTTCTCCAAGTCCTCTTTGCAGAGCTTTTTGGGGTCCTTGTGATACTGCGGACCGCCCTCACTCCCGTTCTTCGAGCTCTCGGCGATGACGGCTTTTGCCGCCCTCCTCGACGGGGCGTCGTAGCCATGATCATCCGCCACGTGCCGCTGCTGGTACCGCTCCAGCCACTTTAAGGTTCCAGTTTTTAGCAGGCATCTGTTCTCCTTGAACCAACGCACGATTTCAGTTCGGACCAGGCCGGTCTTTGCCGCCAGCTGGTCATACTCCTGGGGGGTTGGCCACTGGGTTCTTGCAAACGTGCTCCTCAGGAGATGAACCTGTTCTTGATTTTTTGTAATTGCTGGTGAAGGGCTGGGCAAAGAACCGGGCACCTGGGCGCTGGAGAACTGGTCGAGTCGAGACAGAGCACCATTGGGGGCCACCGAGTCTGGGCCTTTCTTGCTGGACCCCATGGAATCCAGGACGGCCTGTTCCATGCTGTCACGAAGCTTCCGCCTCTCCAAGAACCAGGAGTCGATCTCTCTCCTGCTGAGCTTGGTCTCCACTCTTAGCCTGTCCAGTTCTGCTTGGGTCGGGAAAGAGCTTTTCAGAAAGCTGTCTTCCAGGATTTTCACCTGACCTTGGCTTTTCTCTTTGAACTTCTGCGGGGCAAAGTCTGGGTACGCGTGGTGAGTGCGGCCGTGTCGGGAAGCCGCGATGGCCAGCTGGTCTTTGGCAAGGGATTCGCTGGTGATGTGGACGATGCCCCTTTGACACCGATACCGGTGGTCGCTGAACCACTTCTTGATCTCACTCCTGGCGAGGCCGGTCACCTCGATGAGCCGGTAGACCTCAGCATCGTCGGGGAACTGGCTCTGGAGGAAGCTCGCCTTGAGGTGTGCGATCTGCTCCTTTGTCTTCTTGCGGTCGCTGGCCGGGGTCAGCGAAGGGTTGGCCACCTTGGGCGGAGGCTCTGGCACTTGAGCGATGTGTGGGCGCTTGGGCTCGGGGGCAGCTTGGGGAGTCGCTAGAGGTCTCTTCTGGCCGTGGTTGGTCACTCCGGCCACGGCGAGCGTGATGGGGGAGCAAGAGACGGTCGTCGGCCCGCTGGTCACCTGAGTCAGCACAAGGCTGGTCTGGCCGAGGATCTGGCACGGAAGCGCTGTCTGGAGGATGGGCTGTGACATCTTTGTGGGGGCCAACTGGGCGGGCAGCACAGTGATCGTTGGGGGCACTGACTGGATGGTGCCATTAAACATCTTCTTCCGGGCCTCTTCCACCTCCTCCGGGGACCAGCTGATGCCATGCTTTAAGCGCTGGGTGGCAAACCAGATTCTGATGTGCTCTTCCGGGTGTTTGGAAGCAGCTGTGAGCCAGGACAGCTCAGCCTGCGTTGGGTAAGGGAACTTGTTGAAGGAGTTGATCATGGTGGCGTTGGTGTCCAGGGCAGAGTTGTATTTGGTAGTGTTCAGCGGCACGGGGACCTTGGGGACAAGGTTGATATTTGGTGGGAGCTGGACAGAAGGCATGACGTGTCCTAACGTGTCCTGGAGGAGCTCCACGCCCCCTAGTCTTGAGAGGATCTCAGCCGCGTCTGTCACCAGGCGGGTGGTCCCTTCCACGTGGTTCTCAGGGGCGGCCTCCTCTGGCTTCTTGGGCACCTTCTTGGCATCGGCTTTCGGTTTCCCTGGCTTCATGATGGGGGTTTTACTCACCGAGATCCCGGGGTCATTGTCCCCGCTTCCGGGGCCGCTGGTGGTGATGGACACGATGTGGTTGGTGGCATCGATGGACTGCTCCAAGACGGTCTGATTATTGCGTTTGATGAGCTTCAGCTTGAAGTTGGTCTCCCCGGGGTGGAACTTGGAGTTGTGGTCAGACAAGGAGTCGTACTTTTTGGTTGTGAAGTTACACTCGGCACACACGTAGAGCGGGTTGAGAATCACGTTGGGGTGCTGCGTGTCAACGTGCTCCGTGAACTCGTTCAGGTTTTGCGTGGAGTAGGGGCAGTATTTGCATTCATAACCACCTTGGAGTTTTTTGGATTGATTTTCCCCTGTAGACTTCACCTCTATCACTTCATTTTCTTTGGAAGAGTTTTCAGGTTCTGCTGCCCAAGCGTCCTTGGCCATTTCGGGCTGTGGCGTGCCGAGTCCTTTCTCTTTGGCCCTGTCTCCTTCCTCGGGCACGTCTTGTTCTACTACTTGTGACGTCCGAACCATGCACGGGGTTGTGGATTTTCGTTTGCTCGCCATGCTGTCTGTCTGTGTGCAATGGCTTATTTGGGGGATGGGGGCGGGTAGGGAAGGGGCAGTGAAAGTTTTGGAACTACTAAGATAAAAGGCTTTTGGCTTTATGCCCCGCTCCGATGGCTTTGGCTTCACTTGAACGCTGAAGTCTGGTGCTTGAGTTTCCAGAATGATTTCAGTGCAGAAGATTGTAACTGTTCCAATGGCTAAACACAAGAGGCAGCATCATATCTGTGGGACAAGAACGAAGAGGGTGTCAGTGTTTCCTCACAGGGCAAAAGGAACTAGCATTTCTTTCTAAGTTGCTCCCATGACCCATCCCAACTGGCACCCAAAGCAAATACCCAGGTGCGCACAGATGGTGTGAGAGCGGGTACTCCTAAACATGAAAGATCACATTTTTCTTCTCTTCCATTCTCTGGGAAGGGCAGTGGGGACGGGCCCAAAGCAAGCAAATGAGGATGCAGGTCACTCATTCATGTTTAGAGACCAAGGGATACAGAAAAGCAACAAGGGCACTGAGATCTTATGAAGTGGTGGGTAGGGTGCTGGAGGGAACCTTGCAGTGAAGTGTTGGCTGGGTTGGCAAGCCGCTTTTAGGGATGGTACATCAGAAGCAAGATGCTTGCTTGGGGCTGGCAAGTGGAATTTATATAGGAGTTAGAAAATGGATATGAATGTTTCGTTTATTATCATAAAGGTAAAATCACTATAGAAAATCCAGAAAAGGCATCAAAGTATAAAAAAGAAAAACATTGCCCCAAATATCGTAGTTCCTTCATTTCACTTGAACATTTCCCATTTTCACAAACTTTGAGCAAAAGCATGATTAAGAAATGGCTGCATGACATTACATTGTAGGGATATACCATACATGATGTAATTAGCCGTTGGACTTTTGTTGGACATTTATTCCTAATTTTTGGCTCTTCTCGACAAAATTGTAGTCAATACCCTTAGTCCTTATTTCTGAAGTAAAAGCACTGGGTCAAAGGAGGTCAACATTTTACATTCTCTTGACTCATATGGCCAAGTTTTTGCATCATTTGGCCTTTTCGCCGGCAGTGAATGAGTGCCCGACTCACCACTTAGCTTACATGAAATATTACCATTAAAAAGCCTGGCCAATTAGATATGGGAAAACTGCTTTAATATGCTTTGGTGCTTCTCTTGATTGCTAATAAGGGTGAACAGTTTTCAAAGATTCACTTGCCATTTGTATTCTTTTGTGAATTGTGGATTTATGCCATTTAAAAAAACATACTTTATTATTATCTTTAAAAATTATTTATTTATTTATTTTGGCTGTGCCGGGTCTTAGTTGTGGCATGCGGGATCTTTAACTGTGGCATGCAGACTTCTTAGTTGCAGCATGCATACGGGATCTAGTTCCCCGAACAGGGATCGAACCCGGGCCCCCTGCATTGGGAGTGCAGGGTCTTACCCACTGGATCACCAGGAAAGTCCCTATGTCATTTTTATATTGTGATGCCCAGTGGTTTTATTATTAATTTATGAGTTCTCTCTATATTAAAAACATTAGTACCTTTCTATATTTGTTGCAAAAATTTTCCAGTCTGTCATTTACCTTTTAGTTTTGCATATGGTATTTTTTCATGTTTTACAGGTAGAAATTTTTTATTTTTAGATGGCAAATTTATCAATCTTTTCCTCTTGTGGTTTCTTTCATTGTGATTTTACATTTAGAAGGTGATTCCCTGCTTTGATAGCTGAGACCTATTATTCTATGTTTTCATAGAGTGTTTTGGCTTTATTTATTTATTTTTTTTTTGCGTTACGCGAGCCTCTCACTGTTGTGGCCTCTCCCGTTGTGGAGCACAGGCTCCGGACGCGCAGGCTCAGCGGCCATGGCTCACGGGCCCAGCCGCCCCGCGGCATGTGGGATCTTCCCGGACCGGGGCACAAACCCGCGTCCCCTGCATCGGCAGGCGGACTCTCAACCACTGCGCCACCAGGGAAGCCCTTGGCTTTATTTTTTACATTTAACTTGTCTGGACTTGAACCGAACTGATCTTGGAGTAAGCTGTGAGATACAATTCTAACCATTTTTCTTGAAAGTTATCAATTATCTCAATAGCATGTATAGTGTTATTTATTTCTCACTAATTTGTGAAGCCACCTTGGCCATACATTGAATTTTTCTATATACTGGGGTGTTTCTGGATTATCTGTTCTGTACCTCTTATCTAGCTCTTGAGCCCTACACTTATGCTTCACTTAAATTTCTTTTTGTAGATTAGAGCATGTTTTAACATCTGGTAGAGTGAGTTTCTCTTTATCATTCTTCTTTTGCCAAATGATTCTGGGTTATTCTGATCACCCATTAATGTAAATCAGTTCTCATGAGTCAGAATCATCTGCAAGATAAGATTCTGTTAGAATGTTGACTGGAATTGCATTAAACAAATGTTAATTTAGGAGTACAGGGACAATTTGCTTATTATAAGGTAGGTTATGTTAACAGAACCCCCACAGGGGAAGTGATGGGCTGGACCACGCTGAGTATCTAAATGCACGGGCTTCCATAGAGGATGGCCTTTCATTGTGTGTTTGGAAACAGAGGTAGCCGACATGACATCCGGGGGAAAGGGGATGAGGAGATAGCATATCCTCTCCCGTCCCTCCCACTGGCCTAGGTTTGAGTTCCACTGAAGAGAGGGCTCAAGGAAGAATTAATGGACTTATTTTCAAGATCAACCCTCTGGGACTTGGGGCCCCACTTATCTGCTTAGGGGGTCAGGTGACAAACCTGTGCAGGACTCGGGGGAGGGGCATCCCTCCCCTGTGAACCCAGAAACGGCCACTCTGAGGCATTTTCATGCTGGGCAATTTCTTTCTTTTTTTTAACACCTTTATTGGAGTGTAACTGCTTTACGATTGTGTGTTAGTTTCTGCTTTATAACAAAGTGATGCTGGGCAATTTCATCAGAAGTGGGTGAGGGTCCCTCAGGGCACTGGTGAGGACAGGAGATGGGCACAGCAGAGCAGAGGGGAGCTGTGTCTTTTTGCTGACAACACCCAAATTGACATGTTTAGCTGAACATCAGACTCTTGATTTTCCCCCTCAAACATGGGTCCTGCCTACCGCCCCCCATGTCTACAGCTCTTCATCTCCATCTCTATGGCACACTCAGGCCAAAATCCTCTTTACCTCACCCCCAAATTAGTCCATCAGCGATCCTGTTGACTCTGTCTTCAAAATAAACCCAGTATCGGACCACTTCCGTCCCCCGTCTGGAAGCCTCCCACAGGCCTCCTGCTTACTTCCTCTCTAGAGCAGCACAGGGATTTTCTTTCTGCTTCTTAATGGGCTTTATTTATGGTTTGAAATTCATTTTGGTACTGAAAAGCAATTAAATGTTATTTTTAATCTCTAAAGGTTTTTTAAAAGTTGAAGTATAGTTGGTGTATAATATTATATAAATTACAGGTATACAATGTAGTGATTCAGTTTTTAAAAGTTTTACTCCAGGGGGCTTCCCTGGTGGCGCAGTGGTTGAGAGTCCGCCTGCCGATGCAGGGGACATGGGTTTGAGCCCTGGTCTGGGAAGATCCCACATGCTGTGGAGCGGCTGGGCCCGTGAGCCATGGCCGCTGAGCCTGCGCGTCCGGAGCCTGTGCTCCGGAATGGGAGAGGCCACAACAGTGAGAGGCCCGTGTACCGCGCACACACACACAAAAAAAAAAACTTGTAAAAAAAAGTTATACTCCATTTATAGTACTACAAAATATTTGCTGTATTCCTCATGGCGTACAATATATCCTTGTAGCTTATTTTATGACTAACAGTTTGTACCTCTTAATCCTCTTCTCCTATCTTGCCCCTCCCCCTTCCCTCTCCCCACTGGTAACCACTGGTTTGTTCTCTGTATCTGTGAGTCTGCTTCTTTTTCGTTATACTCACTAGTTTGTTGTACTTTTTAGATTCTACATATAAGTGATTTGTATTTGTCTTTCTCTGTCTGGCTTACTTCACTGAGCATAATACCCTCCAAATCCATCCATGGTGTTGCAAATGGTAAAATTTCATTCTTTTTAAGGCTGAGTAGTATTCCATTGTGTGTGTGTGTGTGTGTGTGTGTGTGTGTGTGTGTGTATCACATCTTCTTTATCCATTTATCTGTTGATGGACACATAGGTTGCTTGCATATCTTGGCTATTGTAAATAATGCTGTGAACACTGCGGTGCATATATCTTTTCAAATTAGTACTTTTTTTTTTTTTTACAAAATATACCCAGGAGTGGGATTGCTGGGTCATATGGTAGTTCTATTTTTAGTTTTTGAGGAACATCCATACTATTCTCCACAGTGGCTGCACCAATTTACATTCCCACCAACAGTGCATGAGGGTTCCCTTTTCTTCACATCCCTGCCAACATTTGTTTCTTGTATTCTTTTTGATGATAGTCATGCAGAGGGAGATTTTAAGGTAGGAATCAGTTCAGGACACTGTTCTGCATGAAGCCCTCTCTTGGGTCCCATCAGAGTGAACTCCAACCCTGGCCCGTTCTGGTTCCTGCTCCCCTCTCCACTTGTCCCTATCACTCCAGCTGCTGGAACAGGTGTATCCCTTCCATCACAGGGCCTTTGCCAGGAAGTCCACCCCTAGAGCTCCTCGGTTTTCACGGCTCCATGTGAAAGTCACCCTTCCACAGAGAGGCCTTTCCTGACCACCATTCCATGTAAAATACTGCCTCTCCCAGTTCCCCAGTCACTCTCTCCCTGCTTTGCTTTCTTCATAGCACCATATATATATATATAGTCACTGAGATATAATTGATTTACAATGTTGTGTTAGTTTCAGGTGTACAGCAAAATTGTTCAGTTATACAGATATATATATATATATATATATATATATATATATATATATATATATATATGGTTTTTCCGTAAGATCTTACAGAAAAACCCAAACAGACTTTTTGGCCAACCCAATATACATATATATTCCTTTTCAGATTCTTTTCTATTATAGGTTATTACAAGATATTGAGTATAGTTCCCTGCATAGCACTTTTTAATATTCAAAATTTACTTATATTTTTGTGGTTAAAGGAAGAGGCAGGAGAGAGTATCTACCCATTTTCTCCTAATACAGCAGCCACTGGCCACATGTGCCTCTTTACATTTATATTAATTAAAATTAAATAAAATTTAAGATCCAGTTTTCAGTTGCACCAGGCACATTTCGACTGCTCAGTAGCTGCACGTGGCTGGTGGCTATTGTATTAAATAATGCGGGACATCGCTCTCATTGAGGGATGTTCTACCGGACGGCGCTGTTCTAGAATATAAACTCCACAAAGGCAGGAGCTCTTCACTGTGGTTTCCCCGGAGCCTAGAGCAGTATTTGGTCCACAGTATGCTTTCCATAAAGATTGGTTGAATGTTAAATTAACTGCAGAGTGGCCACCCTGAGGGAACTGCTGCTGATGCAGACCAGTGATGTACAGGGACATCTCTCGTGGATGCTCAGTGATGTGGGTGCGTGCATGTACATTGCACGCGTTGTGTGTGCATGCACACAAGCCTGCATCTGCACGTGTGTGCACGTGTGTGTGCACGTGTGAGTGTGTGTGAGTGTGCACGAGGGCTTCTGTGAGCGGAGGAACTCGGTAAGGGAAAGGAGGTCTTACAGTTCTGTAGGGGTTACTGCTGACGTAGCAGAATGTGGCCACATCTGTGCCGCTTATCCAAGAGGCCTGGGCCTTTGAATTATGATTTTTAAAAGAGAGGGAGCAGAAGACAACTTTTCTTTTGCAGAACAAAGAAATTGGGCAGGAATAGGTGCAGGGGAGAGCAGAGACTTTTTCACAGAAACTCCTTTATCTAGAATTATTTAAATCTGTTGACAAGTGAGGCCAAGAAATGAGCCAAATTTGTGGTGAAATATCCTAAAAGCTTTTTGATGTTCTAAGAACTGTGGTTCAGAATAGACGGTATCTTCTAAAACGTATTTGGCAACCAGGGGTGAAAACCACAGCAGATTGAAAAGAAGGGAAGATGAAGGAAGGAAAGAGAGGGGTGGGGAGGGCTCAGAAAACAGTGAGCCTTTGAAGAATTCCTCTCCCAAGGTCCCCCCCAGTGAAGCTGCAAGAACCACTGCCCTTGGAAGAATAATCCGAGCACAACAAGGGGGTGAGTGTCTGCAGAGCAGTGGAGACTTGGCGTCTGTTTTTCTGAAAGTCTGTGAGCCACCAGTGAGGGGACCAGCGCCACGAGGCCTGCTACTCGCTGGCGTGAAGGCTGCATATTTCTGGCCAAGTCTTCAGGTTCAGGTGTACACTTGCCCAAGTTAGCAAAAATAAAAAACAAATGAATGCATGAACAAAATGCACGTTAAAACTCCGACACAGTCCCTTCCGTGGCGGGTGGTGAGTATCCCAGCAGACCGGCTCCATGTCGCAGGCCTCGCCCTGGGCCAGTTTCCCAGCGGGTCTGAACTGCGTGCAGGCACGTTCTGTACCGACCTGAAAACACTCCACTTCAAAGCAGCACCGAGTGGCCCCCAGGCTGCTCCAGCCACTGTGCTGAGGGCCCAGCGGTAGGTGGGGAGCCTCAGAGGCAATCCCTGCCCTTGGGGGGAGTGGCCCAAGCAGATTAGAACTAAACACCATTGTGTTTAAGATCCTGGTGCCCAGAAGGAGGGGAGAGGTGAGAAGTTTCCTTCCTCTATGGCTCTTCTCCATCACGCCTCTTTCTGTCTTGAATCCCAACCCTCACAGCACAACTAAGAGCATCACACGTACATGTTACATGGAGAAGGAACCCAAACACCAAGTACAGACTCTTGCCTCCTTTGCCTGTTTTTGCAATTGATTGGATTCTTTTTTAATATAAATTTATTTATTTATTTTTGGCTGCATTGGGTCTTCGTTGTTTTTTTTTTTTTTTTTTTTTTTTTTTTATGCGTTACGCGGGCCTCTCACTGTTGTGGCCTCTCCCGTTGCGGAGGACAGGCTCCGGACGCGCAGGCTCAGCGGCCACGGCCCACGGGCCCAGCCGCTCCGCGGCATGTGGGATCTTCCCAGACCGGGGCACGAACCCATGTCCCCTGCATCGGCAGGCGGACTCTCAACCACTGCGCCACCAGGGAAGCCCCGGGTCTTCGTTGTTTTGTGCAGGCTTTCTCTAGTTGTGGCAAGAGGGGGCTACTCTTCGTTGTGGTGCGTGGGCTTCTCATTGCAGTGGCTTCTCTTGTTGCGGAGCACGGGCTCTAGGCGCATGGGCTTCGGTAGTTGTGGCTCGTGGGCTGTAGAGCACAGGCTCAGTAGTTGTGGCGTACGGGCTCAGTAGTTGTGGCTTATGGGCTCTAGAGCGCAGGCTCAGTAGTTGTGGCGCATGGGCTTAGTTGCTCCGCGGCATGTGGGATCTTCCTGGACCAGGGCTTGAACCCGTGTCCCCTGCATTGGCAGGCAGATTCTTAACCACTGCACCACCAGGGAAGCCCCGATTGACTGGATTTTCCTTTTATCCACTATGGTATTTATTATGTGCCACAAAGAAACCCCAACGAGTGAGAAATGATACCACTTTGGAATAGATAATATATAAGGAAAATGGCCAGCCTGTATAGACAATTGTGAACAACTCATTCCTGGATGTCTGTGCAGGGCTCTCCCTTCACCACTTGGTGCTTCTTCAGTCATCATTCTTCCTGTTGTGAGTGGAATGCAATTCGATTAGAACCCTATTTACTGAATATGAGTTTGGGCCAGAACCCTGTGGATACGGGGCATACAAAGATGAAGAAACCATGGTTCTTGTCCTCAAGGAGTTCACAGCTGGTGTATTAGTCAGCTCGGGCCGCCATTACAAAGTGCACAGACTGGGCGGCTTAAACCTCAAAAATTTTGTTCTCACGGTTCTGGAGGCTAGAAGTCCGGGACCAAGATGTCTGCAGGGTTCGTTTCTTCTGAAGCCTCCCCGCTTGGCTGCAGATGGACCCCTTCTCACCGTGTCCTCACATGGTCTCCCTTCCGTGCGTGCCTATCTCTAATCTCCTCTTCTTACAAGGACACCAGTCAGACTGGACTAGGGCCCACGCTGAGGACTTCATTTAAGGTGACTTAATCCCCTCTTTAAAAACCTTATCTCCAAATATAGCCACATTCTGAGGGTTGGGATTCCAACATATGAATTTGGGTGGGGACACAATTTAGCCCTTCACAGCTGGGCAGGGCAGGGACATCTGAATACCCCTCGATGGCACACAATGATTTCCACGTGCAGTCCTCAAATCCTGTCTGAGAGCCTGTGAGTGCCAGACACACTTGTAGGTACTGAGGATGCAGGAGTGAGCAGACAGGAATCTCTGCTCTTGTGGAGCTCACATTCACACGAATAAACAAGCAGAAGCCGACACTGATGAGCACAAAGGAGAAAAGTCAAGCAGAGAAGAGGATGGGGTGGGAAGTGAGGTGACCTATGATTATTTTATCTTATTGAAGTGTAGTTGATTTACAATGTTGTGTTACTTTCTACTGTACAGCAAAGTGATTCAGTTGTGTGTGTGTGTGTGTGTGTGTGTGTGTGTGTATATATATATACTCTTTTCCATTATGGTTTATCACAGGATATTGAATATAGTTCCCTGTGCTATGCAGTAGGACCTTGTCGTTTATCCATTCTATATATAATAGTTTGCATCTGCTAACCCCAAACTCCCAATCCATCCCTCCCCCATGCCCCCTCCCCCTTGGCGACCATAAGTCTGTTCTCTACGTCTGTGAGTCTGTTTCTGTTTCCTAGATAAGTTCATTTGTGTCATATTTTAGATTCCACATATAAGTGATATCATATGGCATTTGTCTTTCTCTTTCTGACTTATTTCACTTAGTGTGATAATCTCTAGGTCCATCCATGTAGCTGATAATGGCATTATTTCATTCTTTTTCATGGCTGAGTAGTATTCCGTTGTATAAATGTACTACATCTTCTTTATCCATTCATCTGTCAATGGACATTTAGGTTGCTTCCATGTCTTGACTACTGTGAATAATGCTGCAATGAATATTGGGGTGCATGTATCTTTTCAAATTATGGTTTTATCCAGATATATGCCCAGGAGTGGGATTGCAGGATCATATGGCAACTCTACTTTTAGTTTTTTGAGGAACCTCCATACTGTTTTCCATAGTGGCTGCACCAACTTATATTCTCACCAACAGCGTAGGAGGGTTCCCTCTTCTCCACACCCTCTCCAGACTTTGTTATTTGTAGACATTTTGATGATGGCCATTCTGACTGATGTGGGTTGGTACCTCATTGTAGTTTTGATTTGCATTTCTCTAATAATTAGTGATGTTAAGTATCTTTTCATGTGCCTGTTGGCCATCTGTACGCCTTTTTTAGAGAAATGTCTATTTAGGTCTTCTGCCCTGCCCATTTTTCTTTTTTTTTTTAAATTTAATTTTATTTTTTAAATTATTTTTTAAACATCTTTATTGGAGTTTAATTGCTTTACAATAGTGTGTTAGTTTCTGCTTTATAATAAAGTTATCAGCCATACATATACATATATCCTCATATTTCTGCCCATTTTTCAATTGGGTTGTGTGTCTTCTCAATATTGAGTTGTATGAGCTGTTCGTATATTTTGGAAATTAAGCCTTTGTTGGTTGCATCATTTGCAAATATTTTCTCTCAGTCTTTAGGTTGTCTTTTTGTTTTGTTTATGGTTTCCTTTGCTGTGCAAAAGCTTATAAGTTTGATGAGGTCCCACTTGTTTATTTTTGTTTTTATTTCTATTGCCTTGGGAGACCGACCTAAGAAAACATTGGTAAGATTCATGTCAGGGCTTCCCTGGTGGCGCAGTGGTTGAGAGTCTGCCTGCCAATGCAGGGGACATGGGTTTGTGCACCGGTCCGGGAAGATCCCACATACCGCAGAGCGGCTGGGCCCATGGACCATGGCCGCTGAGCCTGCGTGTCTGGAGCCTGTTGCTCCACAACGGGAGAGGCCACAACAGTGAGAGGCCTGCGTATCGCAAAAAAAAAAAAAAAAAAAAAAGATTTATGTCAGAAAATGTCTTGCCTATGTTCTCTTCTCAGAGTTTTATGTTGTCATGTCTTTTTAAAAATAAAACTTTTATATTTATTTATTTATTTGGCTGATCCAAGTCTTAGTTGCAGCATGTGGGATCTTTACTACCATGTGTGGGATCTTTGTTGTGGCACACAGGATATTTTTCAGTTGCGGCACGTGGGATCTTTGTTGTGGCATGTCGGATCTTTTAGTTGTGGCACGCTGGATCTTCACTGCAGCATGCGGACTCTAAGTTGAGGCACGTGGGCTCTTACTTGTGGCATATGAACTCTTAGTTGCGGCATGTGGGATCTGGTTCCTTGACCAGGGATTGAACCCGGGCCTCCTGCATTGGGAGCATGGAGTCTTAACCACTGGACCACCAGGGAAGTCCCTGTCATGTCATTTTATTTTTTAAGTCTTTATTGAATATTGCTTCTGTTTTATGTTTTGGTGTTTTGGCAGCAAGGCATGTGGGATCTTAGCTCCCCAACCAGGGGTCGAACCTGCACCCCCTGCATTGGAAGGCGAAGTCTTAACCACTGGACCACCAGGGAAGTCCCTGTCATATCTTATATTTAAGTCTTTAAGCCATTTTGAGTTTATTTTTGTGTATGGTATGAGGGTGTGTTCTAACTTCATTGATTGATATGAGGCTGTCCAAATTTCCCAACACCGCTTGCTGAAGAGATGGTTTTTTCTTCGTTCTATATTCTTGCCTCCTTTGTCAAAGATTAATTGAACATAGGTATGTGGGCTTACTTCTGGGCTTTCTAATCTGTTCCATTGATCCCTATGTCTGTTTTAGTGCCAATACCATGCTGTTTTGATTACTGTAGCTTTGTAGTATAGTATGAAGTCTGGGAGAGTTATGCCTCCTGCTTTGTTCTTTCTCCTCAGGATTGCTTTGGCAATTCTGGGTCTTTTGTGGTTCCATATAAATTTTAGGATTATTTGTTCTAGTGCTGTGCAAAATGCCACAGGTAATTTGATAGGGAGCGTATTAAACCTGTAGATTGCTTTGGGTAGTATGGGGTGGCCTGTGATCTTTAGCAGAGAGGTCAGGGACTCCTTCTGTGAGAAAGCCTCACTGGAGCATCCAGACATTGCAGAGACAAGAAGGAGAAAGAGTTTATGAAACACAGAGGAGGCTGAACTTAATTGTGTAGGACAGGCAGGAAAAGGATGCTAAAGGCTTCACAGGGGAGGTAACTTTCTTCTTAAAAGAAAACGGTCTTGACTATGATTAATTGAAATTTTCCCTACTTTGTTGATGAACCCTCATAACAACCCTGCAAAGCAGTGGTCATTAGCCTCAATTGATGAAGAGAGAACCCAGGCCAGGGAGGATAATTGCCTTGCGCAAGGTCACATGACTAGTTCATGGCAGAGGTGGGATTAAACAAAGTCCACTCAAGCTGCAGCTGTTCTCTCTGCACACTGCACAGCCTCCCTGGGTAAACAGGGCTCCAAAGGCGGAGTCGGATCCTGCTGAGAGAATGAGAGTGATTCCAAGTAGAGGAACAGGGTACTGCCAGGCAGAGGACACAGCAACAGCAAGGAAACGTCAGAGGAATGACAAGGACTGAGGCTAAAGGGCAGGTGTGAGGGAAGCCCAGAAGTGGCTGACAAGTCAGGTTGGGCTAGATTGTGAAGGGCCATGCTTTGGAGGTAGGATTGGGCTAGATTGTGAAGGGCCATGCTAAGGAGGTAGGATTTCATTCTGCTGGTGAAGGAGTTGCAAGGCCTTTTAGGCAGGATCATGGAAGCAGCAGGGTCTGGGAGATAAGTTTGGGGGGGTGGGGATGGCAGGAAAAGAAGGCACAGTAATGAAGGTAATCCCCAAGCCAAACAGATGAATAATCATCTTTAACCTCAAGTTCAATAGTCAGGGCCCAGGCTGCTAAGAGACATCCCTCTCTCCAGTCTTTAGGTTTGCTCTTTAAGTAGATGTTGAGGGCTCTTCACTTTGTATTTGGAACTATCTCCCGTTCAGTTTGGACTTCCTTCTCCACCAAGGAGTGGCTGGATAATTTGTGTTTAAATGTGGCAAAACGGATTCTCCCTTAATCATTTTCCCGGTAACAGTGATGGCGAACATTCACTGAAAGCTTAGTATGTGCCGAGTGCTAAGTGTTTCATTTCTCAAAAACCCTATGTAGACACTGAAGCTCAGAGAGGTTAAGGAGCGTGGCCATGGTCACACAGCCTGGAGCAGTAGAGTTGGGATACAGATCTTTAAGTGTAGACAAATCACCCGGTGATCTTGTTAAAATACAGATTTGGATTCAGTAAGTCTGGGGTGGGACTGACATTCTGCATTTCTAACAAACTCCTAGGTAAGGATGACACTGCATGGGTGGAAGGCTCTCCAGGTGAGCACTTTCCCGTTGTCATCCCCTTGGTCTCCCTCCTCCCCACTCTGCTCATTTCCAGACACAGGGCACTAGCATTTCCTGACCTTTCCTGGGAGTGACCTGTGGCCCTCGGGGGGAGGAAGAATGGGTCAAACTGTCAAATCAGCCCCTGGAAACTCTTTGCAAGGTGGCTTCCACATAGCCTGGCTGTCAGATGAGGGAAATGTCCAGGCCTTGACCTCCCTAGGGAGACTCTGGGGGAGGTGAAGAGTCAGACTGCAGAGACCCCCTGTGGCCGGGGTCTCCAGCCCGAGGGGGGTCAGAGGTTGGAGTTAGTGGAGGAGCCTGGGGTCCTCGGGGGAGGGTGGGTGGGCACACGTGCCACTCTCAAGGAATCACACCTTCAGGCTCCGGCGGGACGCCACTTCTGATTTCAGAGCTTTTCACTGGGGCTGTCAGAGGAAATAACGGGACTGTCTCTGAACTTTCAAAGGAAGCATCTTATCAAGACATCAAAGCCCAGAAGGATGCTTTTAGCTTTGCTGGGTCTTCTGACAGAGCTGTTAACAGATTCTGCGGCAGTTCATCAAGGGTAGATCTTTTGTGTGTGTGTGTGTGATCTTTTATGTTTTAAAGTCACAACATTGTCCTCACTGCACTGCACCCCAGAAGAAGGAATTCTGATGGGCAGGTATGTTGTGATGGTGATGGTTGCGGGGAGATAGGTGGAGAAAGGAATGGGATGCAGGGATCCTGGGTTTTGCTCTAAGCTCCCAGCTCTCTCCTCATCTGTCTCCATCCTTGTCTCCATTTATCCCAACTGTTAAATGGGAGAGGCTTTTGAAGTGTCACTGGTGACCCTGAGTTCATTCCTGAGCTTTACTGATTTCTCCCAAGCTTACCTGAAATCTAAACTTGAATTTTGGGGGTGGGCCTATAGGGTGGCCCCCAAACCATCAGATGCCACCTGGGGTGCTTTGTAAAAATGCCCACTCCTGAGCCCCAGTCCAGACTTATTAATCCCAAGCATCCAGGAGCAGGCCCAGGAATCTGCATTTTTAACAAGCAGCCACCATGACTGATGGGCAGCCAGGTTCAGTGGCCTTGGCAAGAAGCCATCAGTTGGCCTCTCCTGATTCAGAAGTGGTTGGGCTCAGGCCAACCCTGCGCCGTGAAGATGGGAAATATTCCTCGCTGTGTTCTGTGCTGGACCAGAGTAAATTAGCGTGCTCCCCGGGGAATGACAGTTCGGAGGATGATGCAGAAATGGGGGAAGAATTGTACAAAGGAACGATGCTGGAAGAGAAAAGAACACAGAATACAGGGCACTCGATAATGGAGTGTAAGACAGCTTTAGAAACAACAGGGTACATAGCAGCAGAGTCGGTGGCTGGGGAGGTGAGCTTTAAGAAGCTGTTTCCCATTATCTCTGTGCTTAACTTTTTTTTTTTTTTTTTTTGGCGATACGCAGGCCTCTCACTGCTGCGGCCTCTCCCATTGCGAAGCACAGACTCCGGACGCGCAGGCTCAGCGGCCATGGCTCACGGGCCCAGCCGCTCCGCGGCATGTGGGATCCTCCCGGACCGGGGCACGAACCCGTGTCCCCTGCATCGGCAGGCGGACTCTCAACCACTGCGCCACCAGGGAAGCCCTGTGCTTAACTTTTACTGCTCAGTTTCGCAGACTTTTTTTTTTGAAGTAAAGAAGGGTTTGCTGATCTGGTCAAATGTAGGCAGGATAATGTAGTCACAAGATGCCATTTACATGCATAATCTTTATCATTCCCACAACACCCACAGATGGTGATGCTCTCCATTTCACAGATAAGGAAACTGAGGCTCAGAGAGGTTAACTGGCTTGCTGAGGAGGGTGGAGCCCCGATCATCCTTGGCTCTACACCCACTGCTGGGTCCCGGTAACACACAGTTGCTAATTGTTAACAATTCCATTTCCTGACACTGGGTCTATAAATTAGGTTTCTCACAAGTTCTGAGTGGCTCTTCCCCACTGGGAGTGTTCAAAAGAGTAAGCTTTTAATTGAATTGTAATGTCTTTTTCAACTTGCTACTCCGAGATGCTCTCTTATTAGGTGGAAGAAAGCTTGCGTGGTCTCTTCCAGCCAAAAATTTTCAGTGGATGAAATGAAATTCATGAAATGAAATGGTGACGTTAGCGTCATCACGCATTTAGGTGACACAGAGCTCTGAGAGGAGGCTGGTGTCCTGCTAGCAGTGGGTAGGAGTGGTGACTTGAGGTGGGGTAGTAAGTACGCAGGGACAAAGAAAGCCAGCCGCGCCTGAGAAGGCAGGTCCATTTTGGGCCCACGTGAGCCTGGGGCCCAGAATTTACTTTTTTTTTTTTTTTTTTTTGCGGTACGCGGGACTCTCACTGTTGTGGCCTCTCCCGCTGCAGAGCACAGGCTCCGGACGCGCAGGCTCAGCAGCCACGGCTCACGGGCCCAGCCGCTCCGCGGCATGTGGGATCTTCCCGGACCGGGGCATGAACCCGCATCTCCTGCATTGGCAGGCGGACTCTCAACCATTGTGCCACCAGGGAAGCCCTCAGAATTTACTTTTACTCAAAGCAATGAATTCCAATGGCTGTCCTGCTCCCCCTTAGTTCCCACCACTAGTGCCCACGTGGTGGATGGAAGGGGCCACAGGCTGGAACCAGGCCTCCCGGTTTGAATCCTGGCTCTGCCACTTACTAACAGCAGTCTGCCCTTCTCTGGCCACAGCTGGGATGCCCACTGCCCAGGTCCCGAACCCACGTGCGGCCTGGAGAACACCAACCGCAGCACGCTCGTTCACCGTTGCCAGCCTCAGTCCTTGCGTCTCTGAAATGGGTGGATCTCCACCTGCAGGGTTGGACTGAATGAGACGCTTTAAAGCTGGTACGATCTGGTTCCCTAAAAGGGTGACTTTAATGAGTGAGCTGGTATTAGTGATGAGGGACTTGACAAAGTGCGGTTCAGAGGTACCGTTCTGCCCCTCGTCCTTCTCAGGCCCCCCTGGAGCATCCTGACCTTTTCCCCCACAGCCCCTCAGATGTCAGTCCCCGTGCCAGGTGCTGTGTGTTCACACGTGCTCATCTCACCTGAGTCACGCTGCTCCGACATACTCATCTTTTGTTCATACCCACAGAAATTTCTATGGCAACTGTGCCAATATCTTTAATTCTCCCAACTTTCCCTCTCTGTTTTAGTAGAAGATTTTGCTTTCTATCTTGCTGAGAAGATCAAGGTCACTTTCTTCCCCATCTCCACACTCATCTCTTTTCTCTCTACGTCGGAGGAGGTAGCGGGTCTCCCTGTTATAAGTTAACCCATCCACCTGGCCTCGAGGCCTGCCCTCTGCTCCCCAGGGACCCCAGCCCAGCACTCATTGGCTCCCTCAACTCTTATCTCCCTTCACTGGATCCCCTTCCCTTTGGGTTATGAGCACCTCAGCTTGCCATTTCCCTAAAAAAGTAGACAAAAGCAAAACAAACATGAAAAGCAACATCAAAGTTCCCAAAGCTGCTCAATTCCACCATCGTCTACACATTATTAAGCAACTCTTGCTTTCTAGGGCAGAGGCTCCCGAGTGAAAGAGACTGGCCTTCTGGGTCTGGTGCCACCACTCACTGGCATGTGAGCCTGGACAAGTTACACCCGTCCTCCGAAGCATCAGCCTTTCCATCAGTAATCGGGGGATGAAAATGGTACCCATGGGGTGCTGGGGTGCTCGAAGGGGTGCTGAGAGTATCCAGTGAGCTCTCTGTGCACAGTGTTTGCCTCCGGGCCCCAAATACAATAAGCTCTGAGCCTGCAACACAGGGACGGTACCTGCTGTTAAAATCATGTAACCATCAAACATCTCAAAGGAAGTTCGAGATGGCTGCTGCCCGCCTCTCCTGTTACTGCCCCGTTCATCCCTCACCTCTGCGCATTCTGTCCTCCTTGCTCTGTCGACGCTTTTCTCTTAAACTGCCAAATAAATCCCGCATCACTGCCTCTGTGGGGCAAACTGCCTTCCTTAAATCGCCTCCCCTTGGCTCTCCTGGGTGGTGCCCCTTATTCTCTTCCTGGCAGCTCCTACTTTGCTTCCTCATCCATTTTCTGCTGTCACCTCCATGCTCTGGGCCTTTTCTCATCCCTCTCCTCTCCATTGTCCTTGGTGATCTCACCCATCCCAAAGCGCTAAACTCACCGTTGCAGACGTCTACCAAACGAGCCTTTCTAGCCCCGGCTCCTCTTCGCAGAGCCCCAGACCTTCCTTTCCCACCTCTAGCTGACAGCGAGGACAGGCTACATGGACTTGTAACCGGACAAACGCTGGAGCAGCCACTCTCCACTGAAACACGATTTTTTGAACAAGACCAAGATGATTCATGAAAACCAAAGAAAATAATACATGAATTCAAAACAAAAAAAAATGCACAATCCACTCCCACTCAGTTGAACAGACTCTGCTCCGTCACCCGCACCTGGAAGGTGGCTCTGAAGAGGAAATTTGGTCTTGGAGCCTCTTCCGAGTGTGGCTTCTGTGCATCTCTGACCCGCACGGGAGCCTCAACTTGAACACGTGTAGAGCCAAGCCCCCCACCCGTCTCCCAAACCCGATCTTTCCGTAACACTCCTCATTCCCGACAGAAGCATCCCGGTCTTCTTAGTCATTCGGGCTGGAAACCCAGATTCCTCTTGCTCTCCACTCCCTCCCCGCCCCACAGTTAATTATGTCCCAGGCCCTCCCGACTCTGCTTCCACAATGGCTCCGCATCCTTCATTCCTCCGCTCCAGGCAGGGTCCCCCCTCCTGGCTTCTCCCAGCAGCTGCAGTGACTCCCTACAGCCTGGCCTGGCCTCTGGGCTTCACCTGGCTGTGGCAGGCACTACCTGTCTGGCAGCCCTTCCTCCTCTGGCCAGGGCAGTCCACTTCTTTCTAGAGAAAGACCCCCACCCACTCTTGGCCCTTGTGGATCCTCCAGCAGTGGGCATGTGATTTGGTCCTGACCACTCAGTACATCATGTCCCCCCACGAGAGTGAGTGATTTAAGGAGTGGCCTGATGACCCGAGTGGGGCGGTCGGAACCAGCTGAGTTGAGAGATGCAGAGTCCCCATCACATCCCTCTGTATGCCGCCACGCCTGAATCTGACACACGCATGGACCTACCCTTCCAGCAGTTTGTGTACGCCGGTTTGATGGGGCTTTCTGGCACCTATGATTGAAAACGTCCTGACAGACACGGTTTCAGGCCAACCTCCTTGCTGCCACCATTTCTTTCTAAGACGGCAATCCTCAGTCTTTCCCTGACGGTAGACGTGCTAGGTGACATGCCCGTTTGCAACGTTCTCTCACTCTTGTCATGTTGGGTATCATTCCACACCATTCTCTTTCCCTTAAGAAAGAATCTCAGCATGTTAGCGGGAGTGCCATTCGTATAGGGCTAACCTGGAGTCCTTGCTAATCAATAAAAGTACATCCTAAACAAACGTCAGTGCTCTGTTTTCAGAAACAGATCTCTTGCCACTGCCTATGTCACAACTAATGCCATGATTAAACATCATGTCTCTAAACGTGAATCTGACCATGTCATCCTCATCTTCAAAACCTCCTTAGGAGTATTGGGAACTGGCTGTGAGCAGTGCTTTCTGCCACCCAATTTCACCTCAGTGCTCCATTCCTGTCCTACAGCAGTCCTGGTGTTTTAAAAGGGAAATACAGCAGAAGAGCTATTCTTTGGAAGCAGAAACATGGACCTTGGAAAAGAGAACACAGCTCAGATGTTCATTCATTCATTCACTCATTCATTCATTCCTTCATTCCTTCTTGAGTGCCTGCTCTATGCCAGACACTGCTTTGATACTCAGGAAATAAGACATAAGATTCCTGCTTTCAAGGTGCCCATGATCTAGGAGGGGGAGACAGAAAATTGAAAACAACTTGTAGATAGTGGTTAAGTATTTACTCTGCAAAGAGTTCTTAAAAATGATGTGATGGGGGCTTCCCTGGTGGCACAGTGGTTAAGAATCCGCCTGCCGATGCAGGGAATGCGGGTTCGAGCCCTGGTCCAGGACGATCCCACATGCCGCAGAGCAACTAAGCCTGTGCGCCACAACTACTGAGCCTGCGCTCTAGAGCCCACGAGCCACAACTACTGAAGCCCGCGTGCCTAGAGCCCGTGCTCCACAACGAGAGAAGCCACCGCAATGAGAAGTCCACGCACCACAATGAAGAGTAGCCCCCGCTCGCCACAACTAGAGAAAGCTCACATGCAGCAATGAAGACCCAACGCAGCCAAAAATAAATAAATAAAATAAATACATTTAAAAAGAAAAAAAATGTTGTGACGGTGACTTAAAGACCTACTTTCTTTTTTTTGTTTGTTTGTTTTTTTTTTGCCGTGCCACCTGCCTTGTGGGATTTTAGTTCCCCAACCAGGGATCGAACCCCAGCCCTTGACAATGAGAGCTTGGAGTCCTAATCACTGGCCCACCAGGGATTCCCCAAGACCTACTTTCAAGGAGGTAATCAGGAAAGCCTCTTTGAGGAGAGGACATCTAAGCTGAGCTCTTCATATCAAGAAACAGTAAACCTGACACAGTAACGAGTATCAATGAAAACAGAGGCAGAGACTCCCTGACTACCTGTGACATTTGATGTTCACTGCAAAGTAATTTTCAAATTATTCAGTTATTATTTAAAAATTATATTCCCTCTCAAAATACTTTTTTGGGAAAGGTCTTAAAAAGCTGCATTGAAAAGTACAACTTTTCACTTGCTAACATGAAAACAAAACTCTTCGATGGTTTCATAATGGGAAAAAGTTCTTTTCCCTACTTGGGACCGTTCAGGGATAGATAAGCATGAGATGAGTTGAGAGCTCCAAACATCTCCAAAAAAGAGGGAGGGAAAAGTCACCTGTGAGTCTAGATCAAGTAGTAAGAGAAATTTTAATCACAAGGAATACTTTGTATAAAGTGGATTAAAAAACAAAACCATAGCATACGGTTTTGTTTTCTATTAATAGATTGTTACTGGAGTATAATTGCTTCTAATACTGTGTTAGTTTCTGTCGCACAACAAAGCGGATCAGCCATATACACACACGTGTCCCTCCCACCCTCCCTATCCCACCCCTCTAGGTCATCGCAAAGCACCGAGCTGATCTCCCTGTGCTATGCTGCTGCTTCCCACCAGCCAACTATTTTACATTCGGCAGTGTATATATGTCGATGCTACTCTCACTTCGCCCAGCTTCCCCTTCCCACCCTGTATCCTCAGGTCCATTCTCTATGTCTACATCTTTATTTCTGGCCTGCAACTAGGTCCATCAGTACCATTTTTTTTTTTTTTTTTTTTAGATTCTATACATATGCGTTAGCATACGGTACTTGTTTTTCTCCTTCTGACTTAACTTCACTCTGTATGACGGACACTAGGTCCATCCACCTCACTACAAATAACTCACTTTCGTTTCTTTTTATGGCTGAGTAATATTCCACTGTATATATGTGCCACATCTTCTTTATCCATTCATCTGTCAATGGACATTTAGGTTCCTTCCATGTCCTATTGTAAATAGTGCTGCAATGAACATTGTGGTACATGTCTCGTTTTGAATTATGGTTTTCTCAGGATATATGCCCAATAGTGGGATTGCTGGCTCATATGGTAGTTCTATTTTTAGTTTAAGGAAACTCCATACTGTTCTCCATAGTGGTTGTATCAATTTACATTCCCACCAACTGTGCAGGAGGGTTCCCTTGTCACCACACCCTTTCCATCATTTATTTATTTATATTATTATTTTAAAATATTTATTTATTTTTGGCTGCACTGGGTCTTCGTTGCTGCACGTGGGCTTTCTTTAGTTGTGGCAAGTGGGGGCTACTCTTCGTTGAGGTGTGTGGGCTTCTCATCGCAGTGGCTTCTCTTGTTGGGGAGCACGGGCTCTAGGCGCGCGGGCTTCAGTAGTTGTGGCACGCAGGTTCAGTAGTTGTGGCTTGTGGGCTCTAGAGTGCAGGCTCAGTAGTTGTGGCACACGGGCTTAGTTCCTCCGTGGCATGTGGGATCTTCCCGGACCAGGGCTCGAACCTGTGTCGTCTGCATAGGCAGGCAGATTCTCAACCACTGCGCCACCAGGGAAGCCCTCCAGCATTTATTGTTCCTAGATTTTTTGATGCTGGCCATTCTGACTGGTGTGAGCTGATACCTCATTGTAGTTTTGATTTGCATTTCTCTAATAATTAGTGATGTTGAACATCTTTTCATGTGCCTCTTGGCCATCTGTATGTCTTCTTTGGTGAAATGTCTATTTAGGTCTTCCATCCAGTTTTTAACTGGATTGTTTGTTTTTTGATATTGAGCTCCATGAGCTGTTTGTATACTTTGGAGATTAATCCTTTGTCTGTTGTTTCATTTGCAAATATTTTCTCCCATTCTGAGGGCTTCCTTTTTTTTTGTTTGTTTATGGTTTTTTGTCTTGTTTATGGTTTCCTTTGCTGTGCAAAATATTTAAGTTTAATTAAGTCCCAATTGTTTATTTTTGTTTTTATTTCCGTTACTCTAGGAGGTGGGTCAAAAAAGATCTTGCTGTGGTTTATGTCAAAGAGTGTTTTTCCTATGTTTTCCTGTAAGAGCATATGGTTTTTTGAAGTCAAAATGAAGCAGTATCTTGATGGCTTATAAATAAAGACTTTGCACCCAAATGCCATTCTCTGCCTTTAACGAGAGAAGCCAAAGGAGAAAAACCAGAATCAAGAAGGTTCACAGGGCATCAGAGTTGGGAGGCTCGTAGAGGTGACCTAGGCCTGCCTGTTAGGTAAGGCCAACCTTGAGATTTGGGAAGGGACAGGATATAAGTATGGCGAGAGGACCCCGTGTCTCATGGCCTATCTGCCCAGGCAGGTGGGTGAAGTTTCTCCTAGAGGTGGTTGTGTTGGGGTGATGGGTTCTGCTGGGTGGCTGTCTGTCCCCAATGTCATCATGGGATCAAGGTGTTCTGAGCTGAACTGGTCCTTAAGAAGCCAGTTAAGCAGAGTGGGTAAATCTACTAGCTTTGGAATTAGAACAGACTTGGGTGTGAATCGAGGCTCCATCCAACACTTACCACTGTGGTGAATTATAAAGCAGAAATTAGTGTTGTAGAAAGAGTATGACAAAGGCAAGTTTAATTTGATCCCATGGAGGGGCTTGATACTTCATGACTGTAGATCCAAGCCAGGACAACCGGGAAATAGTCTCTGTATGTGTCTGCCTGGGTTTCATATCGCAAATCTATCACATTGTAGCATCTTTACACCCTCTCTTTCTCTGAGCAATAATCTTGTGGAAAAAAAAAAGCAACAAGATTAAGACATATTTTGAAGCAAAGCGGCTTCATTATTTTTGCAGTTAGTTCCTGTTGCTATCATCTTCTTCAAGGCAAAGCATCCTTTTTCTGGGTAGAAAGAATCATAACAGCCACCACCACATACAGGCCCACACACCCACAAACACAGAAAACCGGGGCTGGGGGAAGAGTGATGTGTTTCTGAAAGCAGGAAAAAAAAATCTCCCTGAGACAGAAAGAAAAATGAATCAATTCTGGTTTTACGTGTCACATAAATAAATAAGGTGCTCTCAAATGTTTAAGATGGGCCTACTCTGATTTACAATCCATCATATTCTGCTATCAAAACATTTAGAGAGGCTGTGAGACTGCAGGGATTTATCATATCGACAATTCCCAGTGTAACCTTTTCCTTTTGCTCCTGCGGGTGATTTGCACACACTTCATCTTCTCGGAGCTGGGAGAGAAGTGAGATTTTTCTGTTCCCCAGGCATGGATCAGGGCGAGACAGGGCTTTTCAGCAGATGCTTAGATTCTGTCAGATCCCCTTCTCCATTCTAGCCCCCACCCCTCCCTCCAGCCCTCCAGCCCCTCCTTTGCATCCCCAAACCCACAGCTTTCTCTTGAACCCCTTTCATCTCTACCTCGAAGAGACTTCCCTTCATCTCAAAGCCTGGGATAAAGGCTGAAGGTTTACTCGTATTCTCTGATAGAATGTCCTCCACAAAGCCATTCATCCAAGCCAGTTAAATCCCAGACAAAAGTCTCACAGATTTAAGCCACATCCAGGGGTTGTATTTCTGCATCTCTTTGCATGGGGCCCAGGGTACCACAGGCTGAATCATGGGCCTCAAAGATATCCAGGTCCTAACCCCTAGGTCCTATGGATGTAACCTTATATGGCAAAAGGAACTTTGATGATGTGATTAAATTAAGGATATTGAGATGGAGAGATTATCCTAGATTATTGGAGGGGACCCTAAATATAACCACACGTGTCCTGATAGAGGGAAGCAGAGGGAAATTTGACTACAGATGAGGAGAGGGCGATGTGAGGATGGACGCAGAGATTGGAGTGATGCACTGTGAAGATGGGAGAAGGCACCACAGGCCAAGGAATGCAGGCAGCCATTGGGAACTGAAACGGGCAAGGAGCCGGCGGAAGAATCTAGCCCTGCCAACACCTTGATTTGAGTCTTGTGGATCTGATTGTTGATTCTTGACCTCTACAGCTTTCAGAGAACAAATCTGTGCTGTTCTGAGCCAACACCTTTGTGGTCATTTGTTACAGCAGCCATAGGACACCCTACCGTGGGCCAGCTGAGTGAGGTTTGCAGCCTGTGACTCTCCTGTCACTCCACACGTCCTCTTTGGTGAGCTGCTTCCTGCTCCCAGGCAGAAGCTGGAGGCCCCAGTTCCACCAGCCCTGGAGAAGTAGGCTGCTGTCTCTTGGGAATGAGTAATGAGCTGGAGACCACAGCCCTGTTGGACTCGGATCCACAAGGCCAGGATCTGCTGCCTTCAGTTTCCACAAAATTGCCACAGTTACAGGATGATTCCCTCTGCTCCAGATTCTAAGACGATAGTCTTTAGGGAAACACACGCGAGCGTGCACAGATTCACACCAGCACGGCCTGTTTGCTCTCCCTGCAAATCAGGTTCCGGATTCACCTTCCTCCCTCACCTTCCACGGCCACCACCCTGACCTAGGTCGCCATCACCTCTCATCTGGGCCCCTGTGATCGCCTCCTGCCTGGTCTCCCAGCTTCCCATTCATGCCCCACCCTCCCCAACTCACTAATCCTCCAGAAAGGTCCTTTAAAGTCATAAGTCACATCTGCTTCCGTATCCTGACGCTCAGACTACACCCTCGGTGATTACACGAGAAACTTGGGATGGGGACCAAGCTTCGGTGTGTTTCAAAGCTCCCAGGTGATGCTGATGCAACTGCTCGAAGGGAGTGACGACGGGATGCACATTTGACCTACGCCCTCAGCTGTACCCCCGTGTTCAGAACACCTTTCTCTTGGAGGTGGAGTTCGTTACCTTGCGTGTGTCAAAGCCGAACTGTCTTTAAGGTGCCCTGATCCCTATCTTCCTTCTCACTTCCCAGGGCTGTGGGGAGGGTCACAGGAGATGACGGGCACACAGGGGCCTACCTGCCTTCTCCCCTCCCCCTCCCCCCTTCCTCTCTGTCTCCTTTCTTTCCCCCTTCCCTTGCCCATCCCCCTCCCTCGTCCTTCCTTCTTGCTGTTAAAGGTCATGTAAGGGATGTGGTAGGTCACTACGTGGTGGCACCTTCCTCTCTGGGCCCAAAGCACAAACTTCAGCCCCTCGCATGCAGCCAGCAGTGCACAGCTCCTGCAGAAATACTGTTGGCTCCCGGGGGTGCAGACACAGAGCCCCTTGCCCAGCTGCACCCTAACACAACTGAACAGCTTCGGCCAGGCAGGGTGAAAGCCAGTATTCTTGGACAACTATGGGCCACAGACTACAGACTTGAATCCAGGCTTGTCCAGCCCCACTTATTTTACAAATGAGGAAACGGAGGCTTAGAGAGGTATCAGTGCCCTGGAATGGTACATGGACCAGGGGGTTTTGGACAAGTGGCCTCTGGTGGCCATTGGCAAGGCCTGCCCCACCTGGACCTGGGACAGCTCTCAGACCAGGGAGGGCTCCCATGATAACACCGAGGACCAGCCTTGGGTTGAAAGGGAGAGGATTCTGGTTGGCTTTGCCGACACGATGTCTTGGTTGAATAGACCAAGGACTGGCTGGGGGGTGGAGGTAGGAGTGGGTGTGCCGGCCACCCACTCCCATTTCCTCTCCAGCCCTCAAGTCTGGTCGTGTCCTGAGTTTCCTCACTCCCAACACGTTGGGGACTCACAAGGAAAATGGGAAGGCAGGGTCTCTTTTGGGATCACCTTCACCATGGGGGCAAAATTCTTACCAAATCAGTCTCGTGTGAAAGGGCCCGAGAAAAGAATGATTTTTTTTTTTTTTTACAATTTAAGCTTGAGAAGGAACCTGTAGGGGTTCCCTACTCTTCCAGCATCCCCCTTTCACATTTTCTGAGCAGTTTTGCAAACTGCTGCTCTTTGGTAGAAAATTACTCGTCTGTGTGTTCCTCTTTGCCAACAGCCCTCCCCATCGCCACATCAATAATAATAACAGTAACGATGCTGACGGCAGTGAGCGCCCCTCAGGTCTGGAACGTGCGTTACAGTTCACAGAACGTTTTTACGTACATCATCATATAGGAGCTCTTAATCCTCAGGAGGCAGAGCGGGAAATATTATAGCCTCCATTTTCCCATAAGGCCCCTGAGGCTGAGAAGAGGTTTCCTTCCGGGATCTGTCTCAGAACCTTCTTTACACCAGCTCTCTACTGTCACCTTCCTGTTGTACAAATAGGAGGTACAGCGCTGAGCTGGCCTGCTGAACTGATGTCCGAACCCAAGCCTGATCCTTCGCTTGCCTTTGTGGTTTCTTTTTTGGTGGGATACAATATTAATTAATCATAACCAACCACGTGGCCTCCATAGCTTCCTATATAGTTAGGTCTTTATTGGCAGTTGATGTACTCTATAGATCAGCGTGAAAAAGACTGTGAGTTATGGATATATGAGGACAGGAAACAAAATAATACTTAGTGGATTTTTTTTTCAGACATGAGGGGCCTGTCTTTGTGATTTTTTTTGTCCTTTTCCAGAGGAATTTCCAGCCAACATGCTATGACCCTGGGTACAGGAGCTTGGTCAAAATATTAAAAAAATATATGCTGATGAATATCAAGGAGCAAAACCCTATACACGAATGAGAAATGGGGTTACGTCTTGGCTGACTGAATGGGTCGGAATGGTCACTGAGCATTGGTTGATGAAATAGCAGCAGGCTCACAAGGGAAGAAATAAAAAAAATTAGTACGTCAGTGTCAGGAGTCATATTAGAAAGAAACACGTTTTAATATCATCTTGTTCGAGGGACAGAGCATTTCAGAGGGAAAAGGATAGCTCAGTTTTCTCATTTGTATCATGGGGATACTAACTGAAAGTATTCCTCAGAAGGTTGTTGTGAGAATCAAATAATATGATCCATTGAAGAAAAGCACAGTACAACTTGGTATATGGAAAGTATTCAATGTAAATATTCTGACCAATCAGAGAATAAAAATACTAATAGCAACAACAGTAACAATAACAATAGGACGTCCTATTCTCTTTTCTGCAAACCCAACTTGTTCCAAAGCCAAGATGGTCACCTGGCTTCCACAGTTTTCTGCCTGCAGGGGCACCAGACTCTCTGCCACCTGGGCTGGTGACACAAAGTCATCTTGGCTACTCCCTCTGGTGCCATTATTCCTTTGTGTGCCCAGGGCGTGCTACCTTAGCTCACGAGTGTCTCTCCTTCCATCTGAATCCAAGCTCTATCATTTGCTTGTAACATTGTACATGTTTCCACACCAGTCCAAACCATCATCACACCTTGTCCAGACTGCCGAAATGGAATGGCTTTCCTTCTGTCCACGGTCTCCACTGTTCCAATCTGCCTCGTGCCTGCTGCCAGGCACATCTCCCCCAATCTCTGACTTTCCTCCATCTCTTACGTCAGTAACGACCAGTCATGGCTCTCATTCTCCACTGAATCCCATTCCAACTTGTCTGATGAGCTTTCAGAGTCTCTCAAGACATGATTCCAAGGCTCTTACCAAAACTCACACACTTTTCTCGCTGAAACCTCTGCCCCCAGCAGGCTCTTTGCATCTCCCCCCATCCCCCCGCCAATATATTTTGATGACTTACCAGCCAGGCCTCTAGTCTAGGCATTTCGGGGTGAGCCAACAGCCCAGTTTCCCCTGATGAGCCAATATTCTCAAAAGCAAAGCTGCCTGGCTTTGAACAACCAATTAGCCTGAAGTTCCTTTGTTCACTTAACAGATATTTGAATACCCACTATGTGCCAGGTTCTGTCCTGGGGGCTGGAGATAGGGGAGGCGGGTGAGCGAAGCTTAGAGCTGTTCATGTAGAGTATAATCTAGTAGAGGTGACACAAAGTTACAGAAGCAGTGATAATGCAAGAGTGCCCTATATAAATAGGTGGTATGAGGTGTTAGGAGAGAGGTGTGGGGAGTTGGGAGAGGTACGCAGCAGCCTCACTGGACTTTATCCCGAGGGTGAGGGAAAGCTAGTGAACGGGGAGGAGGGAGAAGGTGTGTGGTGTCGACTGATGTGCGTTTCAGAAAGCACCAAGTTTAATCCCTCCATGCCTGGCTCTTCCACAGCTTGCCTCCAGCCCTCCTTCTGGATCCCTATGAGTCTGATTCCTAACACAATGTAATCGGCCAATGCATTGAGTTTACACTATTCATCTATTTGTTCACTATGTCACTCTGTCCCAGGTACTGCATTAGGTTGTGACGCTACAAAGGTGGACAAAAATAAGAAGCCCTGTGGTAGGCCGAGTACTGGCCCTCCCAAAGATGTCCAGGTCCCAATCCCTGGAACTTGTGACTTACCTCATGTGTAAAAAAGAACATTGAAGATGTGATTAAGTTAGGCCCGTCCTCATATATCCAGACAAAACTACAATTCGAAATGATACGTGCAGATCATAGCAGCATTGTTTACAATAGCCAAGACATGGAAACAACCTAAATGTCCATTGACAGACGAATGGATAAAGAAGATGTGACATATGTATATATACAATGGAATACTACTCAGCCTTAAAAAAGAATGAAATTAATGCCATTTGCAACTACATGGATGGACGTAGAGATTATCATACTAAGAGAAGTCAGAAAGAGAAACACAAATACCATACGATATCACATATATGTGGAATCTAAAATATGACACAAAAGAACTTCTCTACGAAACAGAAACAGATTCACGGACATAGAGGACAGACTCGTGGTTGCCGAGGAGAAGGAGAGGTGGGGGAGGGATGGATTGGGAGTTTGGGATTAGTAGATGCAAATTATTATATAGTGAATGGATAAACAACAACAACAAAAGCTAAGGCCCATCCTGGATTATCTGGGTGGGCCCTAAATGCCATCCTAAGTGTCTTTATAAGACAGAGGTAGAGAGAGATAGGAGACACAGCCTTTAATTAAGAAATCACACAAATTAATAGCTAATGACAAACTGACAGCAGCTGGACAGCCTGACTTTGTAAGGGAAGACGCTTCTTCAGGGCAGGGGCTCTCCACCCTGTCTCTGCACTGGCGTCAGCAGAGGGGCTCTTAAGTACCCTGACCCTCAGGCCACATCCCATACCAACTGAGCCAGACTCCCTGGGGGTGGCCGCAGCAAATTACATTCCCATCGGCAGAGCACGAGGGTTCCCTTTTCTCCACATCTTTGCCGACACTTGTCATCCCTTGTCTTTTTGATGATGGTCATCCTGACAGGTGTGAGGTGGCATCTCATGGTGGTTTTGATTTGCATTTCCCTGATGTTTAGTGATGTTGAGCATCTTTTTATATGCCTACTGGCCATCTGTATGTCTTCTTTGGAAAAAGGTCTATTCAGGTCCTCTGCCCATTTTTTTTGTGTGTGTGTTACGCGGGCCTCTCACTGTTGTGGCCTCTCCCGTTGTGGAGCACAGGCTCCGGATGCGCAGGCTCAGCGGCCATGGCTCACGGGCCCAGCCGCTCCGCGGCATGTGGGATCCTCCCGGACCGGGACACGAACCCATGTCCCCTGCGTTGGCAGGCGGACTCACAACCACTACGCCACCAGGGAAGCCCTACCTCTGACCATGTAAAAAAAAAATTTTATTTATTTATTTTTGGTTGCATTGGGTCTTCGTTGTTTTGTGCAGGCTTTCTCTAGTCGTGGCAAGAGGGGCCTACTCTTCGTTGCGGTGCGTGGGCTTCTCATTGCGGTGGCTTCTCTTGTTGCGGAGCATGGGCTCTAGGCGCACGGGCTTCAGTAGCTGTGGCTCGCGGGCTGTGGAACACAGGCTCAGTAGTGGTGGTGCATGGGCTTAGTTGCTCCGCGGCATGTGGGCTCTTCCTGGACCAGGGCTCAAATCCGTGTCCCCTGCACCAGCAGGCGAGCTCCCAACCACTGTGCCACCAGGGAAGCTCCCTCTACCCATTTTTCAATTGGTTTTTTTCTTTTAATGGTCAATTGTATGAGTTCTTTGTATTTTAGATATTAATCCCTTATCAGATATATCATCTGCAAATATCTTCTCCCATTCATTAGTTTCCTTTTTGTTTGGTTAACAGTTTCCTTCACTGTGCAAAAGCTTTTTTCTTTTTTAAACATCTTTATTGGAGTATAATTGCTTTACAATGTGTTAGCTTCTGCTGTATAACGAAGTGAATCAGCTATGCATATACATATATCCCCATATCCCCTCCCTCTTGTGTCTCCCTCCCACCCTCCCTATCCCACCCCTCTAGGTGGTCACAAAGCACTGAGCTGATCTCCCTGTGCTATGCAGCTGCTTCCCACTAGCCATCTATTTTACATTTGGTAGTGTATATACGTCCATGCCACTCTCTCACTTTGTCCCAGCTTACCCTTCCCCCTCCCCGTGTCCTCAAGTCCATTCTCTACATCTGCATCTTTACTCCTGTCCTGCCCCTAGGTTAATCAGAACCATTTTTTTTTAGATTCCATATATATGTGTTAGCATACGGTATTTGTTTTTCTCTTTCTGACTTACTTCATTCTGTATGCCAGACTTTAGGTCCATCCACCCCATTATAAATAACTCAATTTCATTTCTTTTTATGGCTGAGTAATATTCCATTGTATATATGTGCCACATCTTCTTTATCCATTTGTCTGTCGATGGCCACTTAGGTTGGTTCCATGTCCTGGCTATTGTAAATAGTGATGCAATGAACATTGTGGTACGCGGCTCTTTTTGAATTATGGTCTTCTTAGGGTATATGCCCAGTAGTGGGATTGCTGGGTCATATGGTAGTTCTATTTTTAGTTTTTTAAGGAACCTCCATACTGTTCTCCACAGTGGCTGTATCAATTTACATTCCCACCAACAGTGCAAGAGGGTTCCCTTTTCTCCACACCCTCTCCAGCATTTATTGTTTGTACATTTTTTGATGATGGCCATTCTGACTGGTGTGAGGTGATACCTCATTGTGGTTTTGATTTGCATTTCTCTAATGATTAATGATATTGAGCATTCTTTCATGTGTTTCTTGGCCATCTGTATGTCTTCTTTGGAGAAATGTCTATTTAGGTGTTCCGCCCATTTTTGGGTTGGGTTGTTTGTTTTCTTGACATTGAGCTGCATGAGCTGCTTGTATGTTTTGGAGATTAATCCTTTGTCAGTTGCTTTGTTTGCAAATATTTTCTATTCTGAGGGTTGTCTCTTCGTCTTGTTTATGGTTTCCTTTGCCGTGCAAAAGCTTTGAAGTTTCATTAGGTCCCATTTGTTTATTTTTGTTTTTATTTCCATTTATCTAGGAGGTGGGTCAAAAAGGATCTTGCTGTAATTTATGTCATAGAATGTTCTGCCTATGTTTTCCTAAGAGTTTTATAGTGTCTGGCCTTACATTTAGTTCTTGAATCCATTTTGAGTTTATTTTTGTGTGTGGTGTTAGGAAGTGTCCTAATTTCATTCTTTTACATGTAGCTGTCCAGTTTTCCCAACACTACTTATTGAAGAGGCTGTCTTGTGCAAAAGCTTTTTAGGTTAATGTAGTCCCACATATTTATTTTTGCTTTTGTTTCCCTTGCCTGAGGAGACAGACCCAAAAATCTTTTGCTGAGACTGATGTCAAAGAACATACTGCCTATGTTTTCTTCTAGAAAATTTATGGTTTCAGGTCTTACATTTAGGTCTTTAATCCGTGTTGAGTTTATTTTTGTATATGGTGTGAGAAAGTAGTCCAGTTTGATTCTTCTGCATGTAGCTGTCCAGTTTTCCCAACACCATTTACTGAAGAGGCTGTCTTTTCCCCAGTGTATATTTTTGCCTCCTTTATTGTAGATTAATTGACCATATAAGGGTGGGCTTATTTCTGGGCTCTCTTTATTGATCTATGTGTCTGTTTTTGTGCCAGTACCATACTCTTTTGATTACTGTAGCTTTGTAAGCATAGTTTGAAATCAGGGAGCATCATACCTCCAGCTTTGCTCTTCTTTCTCAATATTGCATTGGCTATTCAGGGTCTTCTGTGTTTCCATATAAATTTTAGGACTATTTGGTCTAATTCTGTCCCCTATATTTTTCTTAATAGCAGGATGTCACTGACTCAACTTCAAAGGAGGACAAGAGGCCTGTTAATACTGCTGTATTGTTAGCAGCATAAGTAACTGCAGCAATAACTAACAGAGACCCTCAACTACCTCACTGCTTAGGATCAGGACCCATAGGTATAGGGCATATTAGATCTTCTGCTCTCTCTGTCTGGGCCACTTGCTGTTCATTGATTATTTGACTGGTTCTTGCATTCAGTCATGCATGCATTTATTCATTTAATAAAATATGTGTTGCAAGCCTAATATATGCCAGTACTGTTCTAGGCACTGGGAATACTGTCACCTGGAGCTTATCCTTTGATGGCCTAGGTTATGACCCTAGAGACAGAGAGAGACACTGGAAGTGAGATGGCATGAGGTCAGGCTTTGGCCCCAGTCTACCTCTGCTCATCACCTGTTCTGGGTTGATTATAATCTCCCCCCTCCCCACTGCAAATATATGTTGAAGTCCTAACCCCAAGTGCCTCAGACTGTGAGTGTACTTGGAAACAGGGTCTTTATAGAGGTAATCAAGCAAAGATGAGGTCATTAGGGTGGGCCCCTCTTCAGTATGACTGGTGTTTTTTATAAAAAGAAGAAGTTTGGATGCAGAGACAGAGTTGCACAGAGGGAAGTCAGTGTGAAGAGACACAGGGAAAAGATGGCCATCGACAAGCTAAGTAGCGCCTGAGGCCACCAGAAGCTAGGAGATAGGTCTGGAACGGACCCTTCCCTAGTGCCTTAGGGGGGGCATGCCTTCTGGTTTCCATCACTGGGAGACAATAAGTTTCTGTTGTTTTAAGCCACCCTGTTTGTGGTACTTCGTTAATGGCAGCTGTAGGAAACTAGTACGCCACCCAAAGCAGGGATCTTTTCTTTCCAGGCAACTAGGGCCTGGAGACCAGGTGGTGAATGCTGACCTGGCTGCTTTGGCTAAATTTGAAAACCTGGACCCACCTTTCACTAGGAAAGAGCACAGTGACTTGGACGGGAAATGCCTCACTTTCAGCAAAACTGGTGTGTGAACACTTGGCATTTACACTTGAGAGAAACTGAGGGGTTGTCGTCAATAGGAATCTGCCGGAGAGCATACCCAGGGGGCATTCACAGGTAGGGGTCACTCGAAAATTCTGGTTTGCACACAACCCTTTGAGCAGCCAGCTACCCTGAAAGGCATGCTCTCTGGGCTCCATCTTCACCTGTGACCAGTGATGTTGGTCTTGCCTTTTGGTTCTGCTCTCAGGTGCCACCATCAGCTTCTGAGATTTTCCTTGTGGGGCAAGCAGACAGGTAGGTGTGGTGAATTTGTGGCAGATTAAAGATGGCCACACATTATTTGACATTTCTCCTATTGAGAGGTGGGGTTCATGTCCCTGTCCCTGCCCCCTTGAACTGGGGCTGCTCTGTAGCTTCTTTGCCCAACAGAATGTGGTAGAAGTGACACCATGACAGTCCTGAACCAAGACCTTTAAGAGGACATGCAGTTTCTGCTTCCTTCCCCTTGGAGCTCTGGACCACCATGTAGGAAGTCTGACTACCCTGAGGCTGCCATGCTGTGAGGAAACCCAAGCTACCCACGTGGAGAGAGAGACGCTCAGCCAGTCCCCACTGTTCCAGCCCCAACATTTCAAGTCATCTCAGCCAGACAGCATGGAGTAGAGATGAGTCATAACTGCTACACTGTCTGAACTTCTCACTCACAGAATTGTGAGATACAACAGATTTCTGTTTGAGAGACTCCTAAGTTTTGGTGTGGTTTCTAGGCAGCAGTAGTTAACCAGAATAGAGGCAGACCCAAGATATCAACCAAGAGTGTGAGAAGATGCTCTGCATCTGGACTTTGAGAGCAGCAAGTAATTTTCAGAATGAATGAATGACACCGAGGAAGGCCTTAGAGGTTGAGGCGGGGTCCACACCTGATGGGCCTCCTGGCTGGCTCCGTCAGCAGGATGATAGACACAAGCTCACCTGCCCCCTCTGCAGCCCCCATCAGCCCCCGGGGCAGATAGGAAATGTGACTAGAAGACAAGAGAATCTCTTTCTATTACACAACATTGCTACTAATAGCTCTGCGCTGGCCACTGTGCTAGGAGCTTCATGTGTTATTGCTATACTTCACAAAATCTTGAAAGCAGGTGTTTTACTAATATGGAAACTGCAGTTCAGATGCTTATGAAGAGCTCAGAAGAACATGCTCTAGGACCAGAGCTAGTCCAAGGCAGGGCTAGCATTCAAACCCAGGCTCCAAGGCTTGGCTTTTGGAAGGAACCCAAGGGAGTCCAAATTGGGGTGACCTGACACAGGAAAGGTAGGGGGAGGGGAGAGGGAACAGGAGGAAGGACTTTAAAACAAACACAACAGAGTCCAGTTACTCAGAGGTACCCCTTGAAACGACTGCCACATCATCCATTTGGCCAACACAGAAGGTTCCTGCCACCAACCTAGAAATCTCAAGTAGCCTCTCAGAGTTCTGAGGGGGCAATGACTGTGAAAAAGCTCTGCAAAGAGTCTTCTGTAGGACTGAGAGTCTGACGCTGTATAAGCCCTAACATCTGCTGATTTGGTAAGTGGATATATTTAGTGGTGGAACAGTTTTTCTCCCAGTTTCGTAACACTTAAAAAAAAAAACCTGCTTGTCCAATTTTTTTTTCTTTTTTCCTTTTCTTTCTTTCTTTCTTTCTTTTTTTTTTTTTTTTTTCATGAACTCGCGAGGGATGTTGCCATTCTTTCCATAGCAACACACTAGGATACTGACTCTGCTTTGCTGGGAGAAGTCTAAGCCGGCCCCGGGAGGAGCAGAAGAAAATGCCGGGCTGGGGTGGGGAATAAAACACTAAAACTCCAGTACCCGAAATGAAGGCAGAAAAAGCCTTGAGGTGTTTTGGTCCCAAGAGCTGCAGGTGTCATTTCAGCTTCCACTCCTGTCCTGTACTGAGGCGGTGCCTCCTGCACGTACGGGGCAGGTCCTTAAGGCCCTGGCGTATTTGTTCCCAAAGGATCATGATTCTGATAGTTGTATCGTTCTCTCCAAAGTGCTACCTTTCTTCAGTGCTTTCTGGATCCTTCTGATGATGGTAGGGGGGCAGCTTCAACTAGGTGACAACCTGTCTTCAACACTTTTTGATAACATCAACTTGTCTCTCCTTTTTAAAGGAAGGTAGACCTGGACATTTGGGGAGGGAATGGGAAAACCAGCCCAAGTCGAGGGCACGTAGTTCCCACTTTCACACACACCACCTCCTTTCATCCCCACGATGGCCCCGTGGAGGGAACATTCTTATCTCCATTTCCTTGAGGAAACTGGATCTGAAGCCGAGAATCTGAAGCTGTCACGCCTAAGGAAGGGCTCTGCAGGTACAGAGCTGGATGCAAACGTTGCTGTCATGTGTTGCCATTTGGTATTGTCCGGTGTGTCTGCATGGAGCTCGGCTACCTCGGCCTGAAGGCGGAAAAGCCAGCACTTCCTATCAAGGGTGATAAGGGTTAGCAGACCCATTCTGCCCTTGTTCTTTCCAACATGACATTCTACCTCTCATTTCTATTCTCCAAGAGGCTGCTGCGGTGAGTGGAAGAGCACGTAGGAGGACGAGTGCCTGGGAGTCATTAAAAAATAATACTTTTGAAGAATATATAACGATGTAGGAATATACTCATAATATGTTAAGTAAAAGATGAAGCTACATAATGTACTGTATGAGGCCATTTACCTGACACCTGGAAAAGGCAAAATGAGAGAAAAAGCAGTGGTTTCCAGGGGCTGGGGTGGGGGCTGACTCCAAGGGGCACGAGGGAATTTGGGGGGTGATAGAAATGTTCTATTCTTGATTATCGTGATGATTACTCAACCACATGGGTTTATCAGAACGCATAGAATTGTTCACTAAAAAGTGAATCTAATTGTATGCAAATTATACCTTGATTTTATTTTTGGGTGTTTTTTGTCCATATACTATGGCTTGTGGGGTCTCAGTTCCCCGACCAGGGATTGAACCCACTCCCTCAGCTATGAAAGTGTGGAGTCCTAACCGCTGGGGAATTCCCTTATACCTTGATTTTAAGAAAGACCAAAAAAAGGGCTTCCCTGGTGGTGCAGTGGTTAAGAATCCGCCTGCCAATGCAGGGGACACGGGTTCGAGCCCTGGTCCAGAAAGATCCCACACGCCGCGGAACAACTAAGCCCGTGTGCCACAACTACTGAGCCTGAGCTCTAGAACCCATGAGCCACAACTACTGAAGCCCGCGCGCCTACAGCCCATGCTCCGCAACAAGAGAAGCCACCGCAGTGAGAAGCCCTCACACTGCAACGAAGAGTAGCCCCCGCTCGCCGCAACTGGAGAAAGCCCGCACACAGCAACAAAGACCCAACACAGCCAAAAATAAATAAATAAAATAAATACATAAAAAAAATTTGCAGCTACATATCAGTATGTACAAGAGAACTCCAATTTTGTGTCAACACACACAAACATTTGTAAAAACATGCAGATGATGTTAACACTGGCTATCTATGGGCTGAGGAATTATTCATGATTTTTATTTTCTGCTTTATATTTTTTCAACAATTTCTATAATATCCTAGACTGTTACCTTTAGGATCAGAAGAGTGGTTTTCTTTTGTTTTAGGAGAGAAAACACGGCTGAAACAGTTTTGGAGTCAAGCTCCATTTCTTAGAAGCTGTCTGACTTCAAGCAAGCAGGGCCATAACCTCTGAGCCCAGTCTTCTCATCTGTAAAATGGGATAACACCATTCACCTCTGAGGGTTGTCACTATGATTAAATGAGATAACAGTTGTAGAAGTACTTTATAAATTGGAAGATGCAGCTCGACTAGTAATCACTGCTATCCTCTCATCTTTGAGAACTTCTTTGATTTCCTAATCCAGTGGTTTTCAAGCATGATGTCATTACACATTTATGCTAGTAAGAGCTTGAAGCTAGCACATGACTTATTTAAAAAAAAAAAAAAGGAGTACCTAGTACTTAGTGAGTACTTAATAAATACATGTGGAATGAATAAATGGCATGCTGTCCTCCATGTGTTGTACCAGAAAAAACAGTGAACCATGCCCTTGTTCATACACTGCAGTGGAGCACATCTTCAAAACTGTTGATCGTATACTGGGTACTCATCATGAATCCAGCACATTGCTACATCTAATGGCACTTTTGGACATTTAAGAGGTAAACCCCAAGAATCTAACCATCTAAGTAGAAGCAAAGGAGTAATAGATGAAAAGGAGAAGAGCTTGGTGAAGGGGAGATTAGCACACAGGGCCGTGGTGGTGGGGAGGAGATTTTTCCTGGCTAGGTGGGACCACAGCTGAGCCTTGAAGTTTCAGCAGGAAAGAATGGATGTTACAAAATGAGGTGGAAAGATGTTCCAGATGGGAGAACAGTTTGGGCCAGGGGTTGACTATGATCTACCTCTTGCTCTTGTAAATAACGCTTTACTGGGACACAGACAGCCAGGCCCATGTTTGCTTTTACCCTTCCACGGAGGAGTTGAGTAGTTGCAACAGAGACCCTCTGGTCTGCACAGCCTAGAGTATTTACTATCTGCCCCTTGACAGAAAAGGTTGGCTGACCTCTGGTCTGGGCCAAGACACAGAGGCCTGAACAAACCGTGGAGTCTGCTGAGGACCAGGTGAGAAGGGAGCTGGGTGTAACAGAGGAAGTGGGGTGGGAGGCAAGGAAAAGATGGGACAGGTAAGGTGCCGAGCGTAGTGGGGGTAGTGAGGAGGTAAATGCCTGGACTGAAGTTCTTGTTTCCACGGAAGCAAAACAGCACTGCTGAATTTGCCGGGGAAGAAGAGGTTCTGGGGACCTGGACCAGCCGACAGCTGGTCTTGGAGGGGCCTGGTGGTGATGACCCTACAGCTAGGACCGCAAGAGAGAGTGGCCTGCAGTGGTTCTGCCATCCTGCACGGGGGCTGGGAGAGGCGCCTCTGTCGGAACAGTGAGGCTGAGGGGGATGTGAAGGCGGGGCCCTCCCTACTGGCACCCACCCACACCCCAGGTGGCTTCGGCTCTTTCACAAACTCTGATGCCATCCTCTGAGCCTGGGGGTGTTGGAGAGGGAAGAGCCTGCTTCTATAAGAACAGCGAGGGCTGTCAGGGGATAAAAGGCATTGGTCAGACTCCAGCTCTGTTCTTTCCTCTCTCGTTCATTCATTTTAAATGGCTTGAATGAAATTACTCCCTCAGTCTCCAATTCAGCTCCCCTGTTCTTGAGTTAACTCCCATCCTCCTATCTCTCCATGAAAACTGCACTCAGAGTAAATGATTTCTTAAGGGCTACACCCAGGCATCATGCTAGGTTCTACTTTTGTCCTCAGGGCCTATCGCAGGGCCTGGTATGCATGGCTGTCTAATAAAAATGTTGGCTGAACCACTGAAACGACAAAGGTGGGCAGGACACAGTTTCTGTTTTGGGAACGGTGTCACTCCTGTGTCTCAGTTGCCTCATTTGTAAAATGGGGATGATAAGGGCATTTACATCATATGATTGTGAGGATTAAATTTGTTTAACAAGAGTCACTTAGAACAGTGCCTGAGTCAAAGCAAGAGCTCAGGAGAATACCACAAAGCTACAGTAATCAAAACAGTTTGGTACTGGCACGAAAACAGACACATAGATCAATGGAACAGAATAGAGAGCCCAGAAATAAACCCAGGCACCTATGGTCAACTAATCTATAACAAAGGAGGAAAGAATATAGAGTGGAGAAAAGACAGTCTCTTCAATAAGTGGTGCTGGGAAAACTGGACAGCTACATGTAAAAGAATGAGATTAGAACATTTTCCAACACCACCTACAAAAATAAACTCAAAATAGATTTAAGACCTAAATGTAAGACTGAAAACCTTAAAACCCCTAGAAGAAAATATAGGTGGAACACTCTTTGGTGTAAATCGTAGCAATATTTTTTTGGATCTGTCTCCTAAAGCAAAGGAAACAAAAGCAAAAATAAACAAATGGGACTAATTAAACTTAAAAGCTTTTGCACAGCAAAGGAAGCCATCGGCAAAACGAAAAGACAGCCTAGCCTACTGAATAGGAGAGAATATTTGCAAATGATATGGCCAATAAGGGGTTAATATCCAAAATATAATATATAAACAACTCATACAACTCAACACCCAAAAAGCCCAACAACCAGATTAAAAAATGGGCAGAAGGCCTGAATAGACATTTTTCCAAGGAAGACATACAGATGGCCAACGGGCACATGAAAAGATGCTCCACATCGTTAATCATCAGAGAAATGCAAATTAAAACTACAGTGAGATACCACCTCACACCTGTCAGAATGGCTGTTATCACCAAAAAGAACACAAATAACAAATGTTGGCGAGGATGTGGAGAAAAGGGAACTCTCACATGCTGATGGTGGGAACATAAATCGGTGCAGCCACTGTGGAAAAGAGTATGGAGGTTTCTCAAAAAAAATTTAAAAAGGGGTTTAAGAGGTACAAATAAGCTACAAGTATATATTGTACAACATGGGGAATATAGCCAATATTTTATAATAACTATAAATGGAGTATAAACTTTAAAAATTGTGAATCACTATATTGTACACCTGTAACTTATATAATTTTTTTTAAAGATTTCTTTTTGATGTGGACCGTTTTTAAAGTCTTTTATTGAATTTGTTACAACACTGCTTCTGTTTTATGTTTTGGTTTTTTGGCCGTGAGGCATTTGGGATCTTAGCTCCCTGACCAGGGATTGAACATGCACCCCCTGCATTGGAAGGCGAAGTCTTAACCACTAGACTGCCAGGGAAGTCCCTAATTTATATAATATTGTACAGCAACTATACTTCAGTTAAGAAAACCAGAACTACTGCATTACCTAGCAGTTCCACTCCTGGGTATATATCCAGAAAAAAAAAAAAAAAAAAAAGAAACCAAAACACAATTTGATAAGATACATGCACCCCAATGTTCATAGCAGCACTATTTACAATAGCCAAGATATGGAAGCAACTTAAGTGTCCATCAACAGATGAGTGGATAAAGAAGATGGGGTATATATACACAATGGAATACTACACAGCCATAAAAAACGAAGAGTTTGCCATTTGCAACAGCATGGATGGACTTGGAAGATACCATGCTTAGTGAAATAAGTCAGACAGAGAAAGACAAATACTGTATGATATCACTTATATGTGGAATCTAAAAAAATACAACAAATTAGTAAATATTACAAAACGGAAGCAGACTCACAGATATAGAGAACAAACTAGTGGCTACCAGTGGGGAGAGGGAAGGGGGAGAGAACAAGATGGAAGCAAAGGATTAAGAGTTACAAACTATTATGTATAAAATAAATAAGCTATAAGGATATATAATACAAAACAAGGAACATAGCCAATATTTAAAAATTGTGAATCACTATGTTTTACACCTGAAACTTATATAATATTATACATCAACTATAACTCAATTAAAAAAAAAGAGAGGTTAGTAGATGTTAACCATTAGTTTTATTATTACAACCCGAAAGGGCCCAGACAAGAGCAGCAAAATCCTGAGGGTTATGAAAGGTTAAAAAAAAAAAAGGTGGAATCATTGCCATTGGAATCATTTCCAAGGCTTTCTGGGGATCCAGAAAGGCTTCAGGGTAGAGGTGTGGTCTACAGTGCCTTGAGAATGGAGTGTTTGGGAAGAATCCTAATGGCTTTACTAGATAGACAGTGAACTGTAATTGATTACTGATGTCTGCTCTGGGCAAGGAAAAGTATAACGGTGGTGTGTGTGCCTCCTTGGCTTATATTGTTTGTTTTAGGATTCAGACATGTTAGGGCACATTTTGAATTCTGGCAGTACAGACCCACCAATAATTTTTTGAATTCTAAGGCCTAAGAGTTATCTGGGAGGTAATGTATCCTTAGGGAAGGCATATGCCCTGACTCAGGAACACTGCCTGAGTCATCAGAAGGAAATGCAATTGTGACTGCAGCCTGGTGCCTGATCTTCATCAGATCATCCTTTGGCCCAGATCCCAAGGATCCATGCCCAACTCTGAGAGGAGGGGACAAGTAAAAACTGACAGAGTTGTTGAGAGGAAAATCTCTGCGTGAAGCAGCGCTGCTGGGGCCCCGTGACGGAATGTAACACATGGGGTGGGGGGTAGATTCTCCTTGTCACAGCAGAGTCCACCATGGGGGTGGGGACACTGTGGGGACACTGGCACTCTGTCAGACGCCGGGGAGTCTCACAAGGGCAAGAACTGGAGGCCCAACTCTGGCAGAAACAGGAGATGCATTCATGGTGGCTCCTTAAAGACTCTCTACCACGTCCCCTGAGGACTCCCAGGAATAGTTAAGGGGCTGGAGATGGTCAGGGCCTGGAGCCCCACCGCAATGGGAGGGGACAAAGCCTCATGCATAGTGACCTATATGTGAGCCCAAGGCTGGGAGCCCTGAGAAACACAGGTCACTGGGTTAGACTGCCCCGAGGGGATGAGTGCTCGGCGTGCCCAGAGGAGGGAGGTGCTCATTGCCTGGGGCGAGGGCAGAGGTGCTGGAAAGCTTCACAGAGACCAGGGTGGAGCCAGGTGAAGGTGTGGGTGGGGACCTGGAAGAGGAAGGGCATCCTGGACCAGGGAAGATGCATGAGCCAAAGTTCAGAGGCACGAAAGGAAGGCTGGGGCCGGGAATGGTGCCGGTTTGGGTGGATGGGGGTCAGGAGATGATGAGCGCTGGGAGGGGACGCTGGAGGGGCTGGAAGTGGGGAAGGCAGATCAGGGGTGTGAACATGAACAGCAGGACTCTGCTTTGGTCTTTGTTGCATTTCCTGTTCCTAAGGACAGCAGCTAGCCCAGAGGGAAAGAGCTCCATGAGAAAGAGTTAAATGAGAGGATGGATGGATGCAAGGAAGAAATCAGGACTGGGGGGAGGGTAGAAGCTCCCCTTCCTTTTATTGAGAGCAAAATGGGAAGGAAACCCTGGTTGGCCTGTTAAAGGAAAGGAAACCTGACAAGCAAGATTATGAGCAAATACAGCAAAGAAGAAGGGTGTGTGCGCAGGTGCGTACATAAAGCAAAAGCGTAAGAGACAGGTTGTGTTCTCAGCCCCGAGCCTCAAAAAAGTACCTGTAGGTTTAAAAGAAAAGAACAAGAAAGGCAACGGAGCCCCTCTGCACTGGATTGAAGTGAAGAGCACAAAGCAAAGGGATGATTAGAGCCTTCCCAGGATGCAATGCAACTTCCTTCAGGCGCCAAGGGGGAAGGACCCCTCTTAACCTGGTCTCGGTGCTCCCTTCTCAGCCTCCGCGGCTCAAAGGGACGCGGCAGGAGGATGCGCAGGCCAGGTAACCCTGCCCAGCGGGGCCGCGGCCGCGCATGAGCCTCCTCTTCTTGTTCTCGCCTCGTTGTCTGTCTTTGGAGCCTTGCTGAGAAGGAGGAAAACGGGGCCAAAGCTGAGATGAAAGCGCCTGTAATCTCATAAAAGAGCCAGGCGGAGGCTCTGAAAGGCACAGAGGAGCCAGCACCTGCCATTTGCACTTCAAGGCAGGCAGTTTGAAACCCACCAAGGCGAGAGGCCTGACTGTCCTTCCCCACCAGAACCCGGGCTTGGGCACGCTATGGCCCTGGGTACCAGAGCGTGCTGGTTGGTCAGCTGAATATCCCATGGGCTGCAGGAGGTAGAGGAGGAGAGGCAGGTAAACCACCAAAGCCCCCGGCTCGAAAGCTGCATTTAGGAGAGCTGGAGACTTAAAAATCCATCACCTCCTTTCCTTGCTGGACACAGTATTTATCACTTTCGTCGGCCCTCAGGCCACTGTACAGTGGGGAGAAGGACCTGCTATCACAAATGAACCCTTTCCCAAGGCCATCACAAAATGAGGCTCCGTCAGAACTGAGAAAAGAATGAGTCTGCTTTAGGTGGCACACGGATGGAGCCTTTTCTGCTTTTATTTGCTCTCCTGAGAAATTCTGCAACCCTGCTAGAACCCGAGGCTTGCACGGGGTCTTGTTAACCACCCATAACTGGAAGAGGGAATGTCTTCTCAGAGCACAAAGCCAAGAAGCAAAAGCAGAAAGAGACGGATGATTTTCCAAATGAAATCACCACATGATCAGTACAGGACTTGTGACAAATTTCTCGCAAAGTCATCTTCTATTTTCCATGAGCGATCTAGAAGGAGGACTTGGGGAAACCTACGAGGCTGAAGAGAACACGTTGTCCTTTCCAGCTGTGAATCGCCGTGATGGTGGGAGAGGCCACGGGAGGCAATGTGAAGTGGGAAGAAGGCTGAGTTCGGGGGCACGCTCCCTCACAGCGTGACTCAACTGTGTTCAGCATGCTGGGCTCTTGGTTATCCGCTGCAACTCTGGGAAGGCATCCACGTGGAGAGAGCCTCTGAAGGGGAGTTGGAAGACCTGAATGCTCCGCCATTCCTAACAGGTGTCATTTCACTACCTGGGGATTTGACGGGGTGAGCTCTCGAATTCAGCTCCAGCCCTCCAGGGTTCTGAGATGCCAACAGCTGTTCCAAGAAAGGTAAAGAAGCAGCATCCCGGAGAGTCAGCAGGAAGTAGGGGGAGAGGGTGCCCGGAAGATGCACAGTCATGGCTGCAAGGAACCGGTTATGACAGACCCAGCCTAGAGTTAGGTTTAGGGAAAGCAAAGAAGAAAGCAAGATGCTCCCCTTGGGGAATAACATTAAAATATGTGCTGCAGGAATCATCATAAAGACAGAGATATGCCTCCCCAAAGCAGCTTCCCCGGAAATAACTGCATTGCAGACTCTGAACATCAGAAAAATCCAAGAGAGATGAAAAACCTTGGGTAACAACACAATAGGGAGAAAAACACTTCTCCAGGAGCCGCCTGAAGTATCTGAATTGACCTGTATTAGGGAGTAGAGGTCTGCCACTGCAAGAAAGGAAATTGGTTGCATGTTTTAATTAGCTGGGGTTTTGATAAGTGGTGGATCTCAGAAGCGGTAAAATGCCAAGTGATGGGCCTGAAAGGGCAGGTGAACCAGAGACAGGGTGGGCACTTCGCTCTGCAGCAGCATATAATGAGCTTGAAAGTGGGCCAGGGCTGAACCGGGGCCCGCAGGCGTGGCTGAGAAATAACCAGTGGGGCCCTTGTGCCTGTCGGTCGTAGACAGATGCCATCTGCTCCAGCTGCTGCCCACTCTGCCTCATTCTCTCTCCACTTTACCATTGGTGGTTACGGCGACCTGGCTGGTGGGACCAAAGTGCCTTGAGTGCCCTTCTGTTCCTCTGGCTTAGCACATGCTGCCATCTTGGCCAGGGCAGCCTGGCAGAGAGCCGGCTGCCAGGATCAGACAGCACGGTGAGAGCAGGCACTCTCCAGTGCTCCTTGCTGGCTTGCCTCCTTCCTTCCACAGCCTTCCCCGAGCACCTCCAAGGCATCAAGGACTGTGTTAAGTGCTTTGACTGTGACAACAAGCAATCTTTTCTCCCTGGGTTCAAGGAGGTGGCAGATAAGAGGACAGGCAGAGATGCAACAGTAGATAAGTTCTGTGAATGGGAAACAGAAAGGACCATAGAGGATAGAGTTGGGGGGGTGCGGGGTGGAGATTAGGAAAGGCTTGCCTCAGGAGCCAGGTGAGCTCACTAAGGCCATAGTTATAGACGATGGATTCACCCATGGACTTGGTGGCACTTGCTGGGCTCTATGCACCTATCCTTCCTTTCTATCAATCGTTGATAGTGTCAAAACCTTTCTTTTGTCGTAAGAGTGAACCAGGTAAGGAGGTGACTGGCTCAGGAAAGAGCCACGAGTGACTTTAAGCACGTGCTCTGTGGTCCGTGAGCAAGTGCGGGCCAGAAGGGCCACCACGTTCAGGCTCCACTGTGGATGCCGCCCTGACTTCTCAGTTAGTCCCCTCAATCCCCTGAGCTCAGGCTTGCTCAGGACACAGCACCTCAGCCTTTGCTCTCTGCCTGTTCCCGTCACGAGGGGCAGGATGAGAACAACACAACTGCTGGAGAACTTCCTCAGCTGCCTGATTCCTGGGAGTCTAACACGTGCCGATAGGTCTTCCGGGCTCAGCTAAGGCCATGGTACCTGAGGATGAATTCTTTCCCTCAAAACACACCTAGCTCCAAGGCAGACAGGCTCCTAAAGGCATGATCTTTGTGTGGGGGGGGTGGCGGGGCACGGAGGCTACCGAGGAGTACAGTAGTTAGGCTTTGGAGATGGGCAGAACTGGTTCCAATCTAGGTTTCTTCTGTGCAAACATCTGTACGTGGATGTTCACAGCAGCACTATTCATAATCATCGAAAGTGGAAAGGTCCGTCAACCAACGCTTGATAAGCAAAATACAGTCTATCCCTACGACGGGGTCTTACTTGGCAAAAGAAGGCATGAAGGGGTGCTACATGCAGAACAGGCCCTGAAAACATGATTCTAAGTGAAATAAACCAGTCACAAAAGACCACATACTGTATGACTCCATTTGTATGAAATGTCCAGGATAGGCAAATCTATAGCGATGGAAAGCAGATTCGTAGCTGCCAAGAGCCTAGGGGGCTGAAGGCCTGGGGGAGGGAGGGAATTGGGAAGCGACTGCAAATGGCATGGGGTTTCTTTGTGGGGTGATGGAAGATGCTGGACAATTGTGTTGAGGGTTGCACAACTCTGGACTATAATAAAACCTGCTGGATGGTACCCTTCAGTGGGTGAATGACACGGTATGTGAATTTTCTCAGTAAGGCTGGTATATTCACATTGCTTCTTGGCTCCCACTAGACTAAGGTTGACGAGGGCAAAGACCCCTTTCTTTCACTGTCTTCTGAGGACCTGGCACATGGTTGATGTTTTCATATTTGCTAATGAATGAACACGTGGCCTTGGGCAAGCCCCTTAGGTTCTTTAAGCCTCAGTTTCTGCGTCTGCCAAGCGGAGATAAGAATGTCTCTTGTGGGCTTCCCTGGTGGCGCAGTGGTTAAGAATCTGCCTGCCAACGCAGGGGACGTGGGTTCGAGCCCTGGTCTGGGAAGATCCCACATGCTGCAGAGCAACTAAGCCCGTGTACCACAACTACTGAGCCTGCGCTCTAGAGCCCCCGAGCCACAACTACTGAGCCCGTGTGCCACAACTACTGAGCCCGCGTGCCTAGAGCCCGTGTTCCACAACAAGAGAAGCCACCGCAATGAGAAGCCCGCGCACTGCAACGAAGAGTAGCCCCCGCTCGCCACAGCTAGAGAAAGCCCGTGTGCAGCAACAAAGACCCAACACAGCCAATAAGTAAAAGATTGCCTCCTGCAAAGGGCTGCTGATTAGGAGACGGGGCACTGGAGGCCGTTGGCAGGTCTGGGGCACACAGTGGTGCTGATTAAAGGTTGGTCCCTGGATGTGTGGTTCAGCGCCACTGACTCGGCTCCATAGGGGGGGTCCCTCCCACTGGGAATGCTATTTCTTAGCCACCCACCTCCCTCCCGTCACTCATCCGTTCTTAGAGCCCAGTGTCCACGGCCACACTGCCACACAGAGCAGCCCGCATGAAGCCGGGTGTCAGGCCGTTAGAGGCTGCCCCGTGCGAGCACCCCGGCCAGCAGGGGGCTGGTGAACACATCAGACTGTATTTGCTGTCTGTCTGGAGAGGCCTCTGACAGCCTCTCCCAGACTGTGTCTGTCACTGCCGGTCAGGGCGGACGCCAGCTAGCAGCACACGCTGCTGAAAAGGCACAGTGTTTTCAAAACAGCTGCGTGAGGGTCAAGGCTACGAGTGCGAGAAGCCACGCTGCCATCCTTACGAATCCGTTTTGCAGAAAACATGAAAGGGAACTTCCAGGCCCCCAGAGGCCTGGAACTCTGCGTCCCACTCCCACTCTTGTTCACACCGGGGCCCCAAGAGCCCCGGCCAGGGGCCCTGGTGCGCAGTGTCCCCCAGGCATCTGTCCTTTCCAGGCCTCCGAGCCCTCGGGGGAGCCATTCTCTTCTCCAGGAAGGCGGCTCACTGCCACCCTCCAGCCTCCCCAGACTTCACCGGTAACCCCTCCCTCTTTCGGGAACCGGCTGGAAAGTACCTTCTGCAGAGAAGCCCACCTGATCCTTTTAAGATGAGGTTAGGTCTCCATCACATGGGCTTGGAGCTCCATTTTTCCTTCCGTCTGCAATGTTACATTGATGATCAAGTGTCTAAGGTCTGTCCCCCAACCAGCCCGTGTGCTCCCGGAGGGTGGGGTCTGTCTTGATTACCGCAGTGTCCCCAGGGCTTAGCGCACAGGAGATGCTCGATAAGTACCTGTTCAGTGAAACAGTCCCACTGACATTCTCCTTTCTCTCCACTTCTTCCGGCTCTGCTGGGCGGCGGCCTGTTCCCGCCCTGGCCCCTGTACCCCACGAAGCCAGAGGAGGAGAGGGTTGGAGGAAACACTTGGGTCTCTTCACGGAGAAGCCCTTTGTGTGGCAAGAGCGTGGGGAGGGGAGGAGAGGAAGCGGGAGGGGTGCGGGGTGAAGCCTGGAGGTGGGGGGATGATGCGAGGGATGGGGGGCGCTGAGGAGACTGCGAGGCTGGCCTGCGGGCCCCTCCCACTCTATCCACCCGCACCCCACCCGCGCTGCCCACCCCTCGTCTGGGCAAAGCCCCTTCATCCTCTGGGGAAGGTGACACTCTAAAGCTGGTGGAGAGCTGACCGAGCAGCCCTACAGGTGACCGCAAGGGGCTGACCCACTGGTTTGGTTTTTGGACATTTTGAGCCAGCCTACAGTAAGAAATACATTCCACATGGCAGTCCTGTGTGTGTGTGTGTGTGTGTGTGTGTGTGTGTAGACTTGCATATAAAAACGAAGCGGACAAATATAGGAGGAAGGGATTGGAGCTACAAACTATTAGGTACAAAATAAGCGACAAGGATACACTGTACAAGAATATAGCGAATATTTGATAAGAACTGTAAATGGAGGGAGTATAACCGTTAAAGCTGTGGATCACTATACTGTGACCTGTAACTTGTATAATTCAAACGAAAAACCAACCCCACAACGTGAACAAAATACTGCTCACCCTCACCATGTTGGGTGTATTCTAATACCTTCTACTGTTTTCTATTCAATTGCAAAAACACTAGCGGTCATGACTTACTAACAGGGACCTGCCGCCAGGACTGGTTAGGTGTGGGAAACAGATACTTCTTACAGTTTTAGGTCAAATGAAAGGGAAGACGGTGATAACGAGAGTGTTCCATGTGGACAAGGCTTTAAAGTTTATATAACACTCCTCTCTCATTTGTGTTCACAACAGCCCTGCAGCATCAAGGGGATAAGACTGCCATCCAACCTCACCCACGTAGAACCTGCGCCATCTGTGAAAGGCGTTATAAGGTCGCGGGGCAAGTATGGAGAGAGGTCTTCTGCCTTTTACCATCTGTCCTCCCATCATGCTATGTTACCCAGGGAGAACCCCTTAATTGTCTGGAGATCACGTATATTTGAGACATGCAGCAACAGGCATTAGAATTAGTTTCGTTTGGATTAGAAAGAAGAACTACCCCACACTTCGGTGGTGCTTGTCACGTGCCTTTCACTGGGATCTATGCTGGGGATGGTGGTGTAAAGGCACTAACACAGGTACCTCTTCTGAGTACTTAAGATCCAGGCACTTTATATAGCTTTGATTTCATTTAATCCTCACAACACCATTATGAGGTGGGTGTCATTCCGAGAAAACATCCTCTGACCTGACTTGGCGGCTCTGGGCACCCAAACAAAGAGGCCGGGGCAGGACCGACTTCCTGCTAGTTGGGTGTTGGCCACGTAGCCGCACGTGTTGCATTTTCCCAACACTCCTGGGAGGTCTCCCATTTTGAGGAAACTGAGGCTGAGAAGGGTTTAAGCAAGTTGATGATAGACCCCTGGGATGGGGGAAGCCTTCATGCTCTGTCCCCTTTAGTTAAAACCACTTTAATTTTTTAAAATTTCACAAGCAGTGTCTGGTTTTTCTGAAAATCTAAACAACACAGGAGTATTCAGAGGAAAATGCTCCCCCACCTCTGCTTCTCTATTTCCACTCCCCAGAAGTAACTGCTTTTAACAGTTTGATGTCTGTCCTTTTCCCATGCACAAACACACCCAGACGTGGACATTATGTTTCACAAAAGGGATTGCACTAGACACATTATTCAGCAACTTGTGTTATTCACTCACTCCGTATCACCAGTTATCAGTCCCTATCCACACTGTAAAGAGTATTCCTTATCCCCCAGCCGGATTTCATTGCCTGAAGGTAGCATAAACCACTCCCCTACTGCTAGACTCTCCAGTTGTCTTCAATTGCTCATGAATTCTGTACCAAACATAATTGTAAATCTAACAGATTCCTGAGCTGTAAGCTCTCAATAAACATTAGCTAAATTTTTAGCTTCCTTATCTAGCTTTATTTAACCGATGGCTTCCATTCAATTCCTATTGCAACTGCTCATTTCAAAGAGTTGGAGCTAACTATGCCTCAGTCTCCCGACCATTATGAAAACTGGTTACATTCATGGCCCACGGCTGATAGCTACCTAAGCCAATATTGAAACTGGGTTTCGACAGGTCATTTTTGAACTGATATTACTTTTCCAAATTTTCAGGTTCATTCCCTAACTGCAGCTGAGCTTTTGCAGGAAACTACACAGTGGTATAAAGTAATGAAGGTTGTGGTTTAGGTCTTTAAGAGAAGCTGTAGAACTCCAGCCTAATATAAAGAAGGGAGGAAGCTACACAGCCTAACATTTCTGCTGTACCTCAAATCATGTTATTACACTACTTCAAACAACAAGAAGTTGAGCCTGTCACTGCAGACTGTGTCCCCTCATAGGTCCCCAGGCCGCTTCTCTGCCCTGGGCAGAAACTGAGTCACTCCTCTCTTCCATTTCATAGTATCCTTGAGATTCAGACTGTGTTCCTTTTTCAGAACTCTCAGACTCTGCTTTGCTTTTCCTTGTCCTTTTCCTTCAAGATGGGCAGCAAAGCAGAAGAGAGTCCTGTGTTCTTTCTTCCTTCCTGATATTCCAAGATCCCTTCTTGTATCATTTCCTTTCTACCTAAAGAACTTCCATGAGCTGTTCTTTTAGGGCAGGTGTGCTGGCAATAAATTAGTAGTTTTCCTTCTGAGAATGTCTTGATTTCCCTTTCATCCCTGAAGGATATTTTTTGCTGGATCTAGGATTCTCGGTTGACAGTTCTTTTAAAAATGCTATGCCTCTTCCCTTTGGCCTCCGTGGCTTCTGATGAGAAATCCACTCTCATTCATGTTGTTTTATAAATGAAAGGTCATTTCTCACTCAACGATTTCAAGAGTTTGTCTTTAGTTTTCAGACGTTTGAGTATGATGTGTCTTGGTGTGGATGGCTTTAGATTTATAATATTTGGGATTTGCTCAGCTTCTTGAATCTGTAGGCTTATGTCTTTTGCCAGATTTGGGAAGGTTGAAGCCATATTTACTTGAGTAGTTTTTCAGCCCCACTGTCTTTCTCCTCTCTGTCCAGGACTCTGATGACATGACTATTACGACGACTGTTACAGTCCTATAGTTCCCTGAGGTTCTGTTCATTCTCCCCACCGCCACCCCCCCCACGCCAGTCTGTTTTCTCTTTGCTGTTCAGACTGGGTAATTTATATTGTCCTATTTTCAAGTTCACTGATTCTTTCGTCTGTCCCTTCCATTCTGTTATTGAGCTCATCCAGTGAGTTTTAAATTTCAGTAATTGTATTTTTCAGCCCTAAAATTTCCATGTAGTTTTTTTTGACTTCTATTTCTTTGTTGAAACTTTCTATTTTTTTTTTTCATTTGTGTCTTATTCCTACTTGCTTTTTTTTTTTTTTTTTTTTTTTTTTTGCGGTATGCGGGCCTCTCACTGTTGTGGCCTCTCCCGTCGCGGAGCACAGGCTTCGGACGCGCACGCTCAGCGGCCATGGCTCACGGGCCCAGCCGCTCCGCGGCATGTGGGATATTCCCAGACCGGGGCACGAACCCGTGTCCCCTGCATCAGCAGGTGGACTCTCAACCACTGTGCCACCAGGGAAGCCCCCTACTTGCTTTTTGAAGTATTTTTATGATGGCTGCTTTAAAATCTTTGTTGGAGAATTGCAACATCTGTGTCATCTTGGTGTTGGCATCTATTGTCTTTTTTCATTTAGTTTGAGATCTTCTTGGTTCTTGGTATGAGCGATTTTGTTCAAAACTGGAAATGTGGACGTTTGGGTATTATGCTATAAGGGTTTGCATCTCTCATGAAATCTTCTGTTTTAGCTGGATTAGGGGAAGGGAGTACCACCTCATTAATGCCAAGTGGAAGTCTAGGCTCTCCGCTTGGTCTTCATTGACATGTGAGCAGGGAGTTTCCTCATTACCGAGCAGGGATGGGAGCTCCAGCTCTCCACAAGGTTTCCACTGAGGTCCCCAGCTGGGAAGGGCAAGGAGTGTCTCCTTACTGCTCCCAGGTGGCCTTCACTGACATCAAGGAGGTGGGTGTGGCCAGGTTACCTTTGTACCTGGTCTTCTCTGACACCACCCTGGGCAGCTGGGGTGCCCTGTTATAACCTGCTAGGGTGGAAGTTGAGGCTCCCCATTTGGCCTTTGCTTGTGAGATGGAGGCTGAGCCACAGTTTTTTCTGTGGTGTTTGGATCAAGACTGTGATTATTCTCTAGAAGTGTTCAGCTTCCTAGGCTGCCCTTTCCTGGTCCTTTGGCTACAGAGAGAGCAGGCTTTTTTTGTTTGTTTGTTTTTGGATCTGTGCCCATTGGCATTTCTGAGCTCCGAGTCTTGGATATATGAGGCAAAACAAACAAAACAAAAACAAACAAACCAAAAGGAAACCCCAGGGAACCCACCACCATGTCATTCCTTGGGTTATGAGGCCCCTAGATAATCTGTTTCCTCTTTCCACCTCCCAGAGTCTTCTTACACTTGTTTTGCACATAATATCCAGAGTTTTCAGTTGTATTTAGTAGGAGGAATAGAGAGAAGTGTGTCTACTCCATCTTCCCAGAGGTAGCAGTCCATCGACAAACATTAGCGATTTCCATTCCCCTCTCTTCCCAGGCCCAATGAAACATTATATTTACCACTGGTATCCTCGGACATTTCTATCCACCCAACGTACGACACCAGCTTTACCTTTTTAGCTTCCATGAAGATGATGATGAAGATAAGGAGGAGAGGGAGGAAAGCTCACGTCAGGACACACCAGAGCAACATGCTATTTCCCTTTCCAAAGTCTTTTCTACATCTCTACTGTCTACAGACCAGACTCCAAACTCATCAGCCTGCCAAAGGACACTCTGTACAGTTCTGGTCTCTGTCTTCGTTCTTGCCCAGAGTCCCCTTCACTTGTGCACAGGAGCTTATCTTCTGCCCGGTGTGTCTGCCCTTGTCACTCCATGCTTGCACACAGGACCCATTTCTCAACGCCTGTTTTCTTCCATAAGACCTTCCAGCTGAAACCGAAGTCCATCCCGGGACTTGGCACTTATATTAGACATTAATAATTACTGAAGGTGTGCCATTTACTTCATTATTTGGACTTTAAATTCATGAAAGGGCTGGGTTGTGCTTGATCCTTCTTTATCTCTTGGCCAACCATAAGCATCTGATAAATACTTTTTTGGAAACAGTGACTAAAGGCCCTCGCTTGTCAGTGTGAATCTGATGGCAGAATTCTGAGAATTAAATAAAAACCCAGCATCAAGTAGATAAGATTAGCTCTGGGCGAAGTTATCTTAAATGCAGATAAGACAGAAGCTGGAGAGTAAGAAGAATTTGGAGTGTCTGGACTAATAATTGAAGTTATTAATACATCTAGATAAAGAATAAGTTTAGAAGAGAGCTAGGAGAAGCAGTCACCCAACTGGGAAGAACGTCCTGGCCCGGGGAAAGCCCAGGGGGGCTGGAGGCAGGGCAGCCCTATTGTGGTGGTAGATACCCAGGTGGAGGCCGTGCATATGTGAATTCCAGAACCACCTCCCCTGAGTGGATTCTGTACGTACTCAGGTGGCCATGGGAAGCCAGCTTCCCATCTTCACTTCCCTACAGAGTTGGGGAAGTGACCCAATGATGCAACTGTCTGGGCCCTTGGCAGTCTTGTTTTTCACTTATTGGTCTTTGGTGTCTTATGAGTTTGGTTGGCAAAAAAAAAAAAAAAAAAAAAATCCATTTATAATATCAATAATTCAAATAATAAAAAATGACAACTGAAAGATTATTCAGTGCCTATTATGTGCCAGACTGGGATGGACAGTTCACGGAGCATCTTGTCTCATCGGTACCATCGTCCTGTGAGGCAAGTACTGTGACTGTCCCAGCTCATGGATGGAGAACTTGAGGCTCAAATAGATTACTCTACTTGCTCAAGCTCAGAAGAGTCAGAGCTGGGATTTCAGCCCAAGTCTCCTGACTCCAAGGTCCACCCTTTACCACTGGGCTTTCTAACATTGCCCTTTCTAAGTGCCAGGCACTGTTCTAAGAGCCTTACATATACGAACTCCTATAACCCTCCAAAGAACCCCTTGAGGTAGGGACTATTTCTACCCCCAATTTACAGCTGAGGAAACAGAGGCACAGAGAGGTCAGGTAACTTGCCCAAAGTCACACAGCTAGTGTGAGTAGAGCAGGATTTGAAACCAGGTAATGTGGCAAAGGACCATTATGTCATGCTGCCTCTTTTTGAGGCACTTGCCTGACTCCTTCTAATAGACCTAAGCCCCCTGAGGGAAAGAACTCCATCTTAGTCGTTTTTGTATCCTTACCAGCTACTGTAGTGCTGGCACAAAGTACGCCTATAATACATGTTGAATCATTTGAATTCCATTGGAAGGGCAGCCCTCTAGCCACCTGCCCTGTTCCAGCTACATTCTGATTTCATGAAGCCCCTTGAATTTGCAGCTGAACTAAAGTAGGTTTTTGCCAGGCTGCAGGCTTCTCATTTTGTTTCATGCACAGATTACAAATGCAAGGCCCACAGAGCTACGAATAATTGCTACTGGAGCATATTTTTCCCATTTGGGGACCTGAGTTCTCAAGGGACTCAGTCCTAGAAGCAGGAGGCTAGCAAATGCCTTTTTAGCACCATCTTCTGAGTCCAGTTGTGACTCGAAAGGTTTATCGAAGTGGAATAAAGGTACCAATTTAGCCGAGTGGTTCTCAACGGTGGATGATTTCATCCCCCTAGAGGACATCTGGCAACATCCGGAGATGTTTTTTGTTGTCACAACAGTGGGGACATGGGGGGTGCTACTGGTATCTAGTGGGTAGAGGCCAGGGATACCGCTACACATCCTACAATGCAAGGATAATCCATCACAACAAAGAATTAGCCAGCCTCAAATGCCAACAGTGCTGAGGCTGAGAAATCCTGATTAGCCAAGCAGCCCCCAAATCTGCATGTACAAGTGGTTTTAAAGAGGAAGCATCGCTCAAAGATTAAATTAGGTTTTATGAGACTTTTTTCCCAGAGAGCAGACATCAATCACTGGCGGAAAAAATAGAAGTGAGCCTTCTATGCCAAAGCGAAACCATCTTTGTTTGGGCGCACATTCCGAGGCAGTGCTTGAGAAGTAAGGTCCTAAGGATCTCCTACCCCAAAGCCACTTGGGAAGCTTATTAAAATGCAAATTCCACGGCCTCCCTCAAACCCACTGCATTAGGCTCTCTTGGTGAGAGTACGAGGGATCTATGTTTTTAGGACACCCCAAAAGTCGTCTGGCTGCACACTGACAGTTTTCTTCCACTCTTCCAGAAGTAGGGGAGATAAATTGGGGGGTGGGGGAGGAGTGCAGTAGACCGACCATATGCATGGTGGTTTTTAAAAAGTTAACTAAAAATGCTCACATTCTAGTGCGGTTCCTCTAACTTCAGTCATCTGTACCACACTGTCGTGAGTTATGCCCTGGACGAATACCACCCCTTCTCTTCTCAATAATTAAAAAAAATTATTTTGGTTATCTTTTTTCCTAATACTCCTGAGAATACATACGTAACCATGAAAATGATCGAGATCTGTCCATACCACTTAAAATCGGCATGCAGTACGTGTAGGAAGCAGTGCCTTATGGCAAAGCAATTACAGTCCGCCAGGAGAATGCTAATAACAGCGCCTGCAAGCTCTGGAAGGCAGACAGGCACGGCTCTTCATTTGGAACCTCAGAGCCTCCTTTTCAGGGACGGATGACAATCCCCTATGCTTCCTGGAAGAGGAAGAACAGAGTGGGCAACGGCCCATGCTCCTGACCATGGCATTGTGGCCTCAACCACAGCTGCCAAGCTCCCATTTATGAGCCTTTGAAAACAACCCTCTTAAACCCAGCACTGGGACAACATGAAGGACCAACACATTTTGAGCCTCAGAAATTGGAACCCACATGTGTGAAGAGCAGAAGCCACACTCCAACCATACACTCGTTTTCAGAATCATCCTCCTGTCCCCAGAGGGCACCCCACTTTTAGTGGAGAGCAGAGGGAAAAGCGTGATACACAGAAAGCTACAAAACGATTCACGTCTCTACTAAGAATCAGAACAAATATTCGCCATCTGTTTTTCCATTTACATCTTTTTCCAAAATGCCTAAACTTGACATAATGTTAGTTTTAACTGGGCTCTGCACCCGGCCCACCATGCTGCCAATGCTGGGAACACAGCAGCAGTGGCAGGGAATTACGAGTGCGCCTGTACTAGCTAACACCACTTTATTTTTGTCTTTCCCTCCAATTTGCCTTAAGCTGCCTGCATAATTTCCACCTCAGGTGAAACCTCTCTGTCTTCGTTCTTTCCTACTTGAAATACATTGATTTTCCACGTAAGTCAGGAGATGGGGAAGCGGGATGGGAGGTGTGACTGTGGAATTGGGTTAAGAGGAAGGTAAGACATCACATTCTAAACTCAGGTAAGACGGATGCAGAAGAAAAAAGAGGAAAAAAAAAAAAGAAAAGAAACCTGTGGGAGCATTTCGCTTTGGGGACTCAAAGAGGGGGGTTCCTGAGGGAGGCCATAAATGTGACACCCTTTTGCTCCAGCCTCACGGGGCTTGTTATTTAAGCAGCTTCTCTTTTTGTGCTGTTGTAAACCATGCCTGCTTGGCTTCAACCGGAAAGACAAGGCAGGGTATGAACGTCGATCGTAAATAAGTAGGTTCCAAGCGTTGAGGACAAATTCCTACTCCCGGCGAGCAGGAGTGCGGAAGAAAGACAGTTACCACAGTGTTCACTGCAGCTCTGTGTACAATAGCCCGGAGATGGAAGCAACCTACGTGTCCATCATCGGATGAACGGATAAAGAAGACGTGGCACATAGATACAATGGAATATTACTCAGCCATAAAAAGAAACGAAATTGAGCTATTTGTAGTGAGGTGGATGGACCTAGAGTCTGTCATACAGAGTGAAGTAAGTCAGAAAGAGAAAGACAAATACCATATGCTAACACATATATATGGAATTTAAGAAAAAAAAATGTCATGAAGAGCCTAGGGGTAAGACAGGAATAAAGACACAGACCTACTAGAGAATGGACTTGAGGATACGGGAAGGGGGAAGGGTAAGCTGGGACAAGGCGAGAGAGTGGCATGGACATATATACACTACCAAACCTAAAATAGATGGCTAGTGGGAAGCAGCCGCATAGCACAGGGAGATCAGCTCGGTGCTTTGTGACCACCTAGAGGGGTGGGATAGGGAGGGTGTGAGGGAGACGCAAGAGGGAGGAGACATGGGGATATATGTATATGTGCAGCTAATTCACTTTGTTATAAAGCAGAAACTAACACACCATTGTAAAGCAATTATACTCCAATAAAGATGTAAAAAAAAAAAAATGTTTGTCAGGGAGAGGAAGTGCTCTCAGTGCTGTGGGAGAGAGGTAAGAGGCAGGTGAGAGGGTCTGTGTAGGAGATAGAGACCGTAGCTCTGGGAGGGAGAGAAAAAAATCCAAGCTGCGCCCAGCCCTCCAGCCCTCTGGGAACTCGGAACTCTGTGACGACTTGGCTGAGAACCTGCACTCACAGGGCCCCGTTGGGTGCTTTGGACCTAGCAGGGATTCGGTACAAGTTTGCTGAGTGGGTGGATGTTGCATGGCTGCTGACTGAACCTCTCACCCCTCACCCTGGACGTCCAGGACGTCTGTAAAATTGTGGGAAGATCCAGAGGGTGAGTATTGGACAAGTCTGTGCAAAACCACCGCTCGACTGGAAGAACAAGGCTGGGAGCACGTCCCCCTGAGCTGGGGCGGGAGTCCAAAGGGGGGTGGGTGGGAAGAGCAGCCTCAGGACCAGCCTGCCTGGGCACGCATCCCGGCCGCCCTCTGGGGAGTCACCTCCACGAGTGACGTGGCTCCTCTGGGCCTCAGTTTCCTGATCTGTGAAACGATTATGATAATGGTGTCCGTCTCAAGGGTTCTAGTGCAGCTTTAAGGAGTTAATACAGAAAAGTGTGTAGAACAGTGCCTGGCACACAGAGAGTGCTAAATAAGTACTAGCTGCTCTCATTTTTCTGTGGGTGGGAAAGACTGGGTTAACTTGGTCCTTTTTGGACTAGAAGCAAAAACCATCCTATAGTGTGAAGCTTGTGGATGCATGAGGGTAGGGAGGAAAAAAAATCCAGAAGCATGTTGATCGGGCTCAGTCCTGCCTTTGACACTGGGAATACAGGCCTAAAAACTTCACTCTTTTAAACAGAGTTGACTATGTATCTGTTCATCAGTTCTTAGATCCTCTTCTGAAAGTGAAGAGCGCAAACGTCACCACTATCATGATGAACAGCTACATTTCCATTGATACCACCTCCACTGCCATCACCCACTGTCCCTGAGGCTTTTTCTACTGTTTTCTCATCCCCTATGTTTAATCGTCTTGGTCATTTACCAGAAGGAAAAGAGCTTTGGGAGAAAAAAAGACCTGGCTCGATCACTTCATAGCTGTGTAACCTTGGGCGAGTCATTCCACCTCTCTTGAGTTTCAGTTTCCTCATCTGTAAGATGGGTTTCTGATAACAACTGGTGATGACTATACGAAGTGCCTGGGAAAAGCCTGTCACATGCAAGGAGATGCTGAATGGGTGGTGGCTCGTTTTTGCAGTGTAGAAAAATCAGTGTGTACACTTTGCTGATATCCCTTTGACGGTCCTGAAACACATCATTCACTTGAAGAGGCTGGACGGCCATGACTTCTCTTCATGAATTTAGGTTTCCAGGTTGAGCAGTACGACCTGAGGCCTCAAATAAGCCCAAATGTGGCCTTGCCGTGATCCGGACCCACAGCTGGCAAAAGGAACCAAGCTGTCCTCTGCACACCAGATGGGGCTTGTCCCTGCATCCAGACTGGTGATCTCCTGGCCCACACTTCCAGCTATTCAGTTAAACAGAGTTGACCCAGGTTTGAGAGTGGGGGTTTCACCACCGACCAGCTTGAAGGAAAAACAAAGTCTCAGTTCTTTGTCAGGAAAACATGGAAATCACTCCATGTGTGAGGCTACATCCTGGGATGAGAACCTGTTCTTTAGTTTTCTTGTTCCTTTAACAATCTACTTCAGTCAATGGAAACGAAATTGCTCCATTCAATTTCTAAACACATTAAAGGAAAAAAACACACAGACAAAACAAAAACCTCCCAGGCTGAAGGATATAAATCCCAAACCGAATAGTGAGACACGATGTTTTCCAGAAACAATTAGACTTGATTTTGAGACCAAGAAATGTAATAATCAGTGACATCTCAGAATCTCAGGGTTTTGCTGTGCTTTTGAAGGAAAGAACAAAGCTTTGGTGCTGGGAAGCACGGAGGCATGGCGGTTACTGTCGGGACAAGATCACTGAATTCTCGTAACAACCCTCTGAGGTAGGTACTATCATTATCCCCATTTCACAGGTGACAACACTGAGGCACAGTGATTTCAGTAACTTGCTGAAGGTGATATAACTAGTAAGTGGAGAGCTGGGATTTTAACCACAGTCGTAACCACTAGGCAGTACTGCCCCTCATGACCCAGAAGAAACTCCAGTGCCCAGTACCAGAAGGAGCCCAGGCTTTTACTCAACAGGCTCCCAAGACTGTTGAGGGCTTTGGAATAACTCACAGTGCCAAGGAATAAGTCATGCTAGCTCAGGACATCAGTTTTTGAAGCATGTTCCCACATCCTGGCTGTTTGGAAATCCATCCAACCTTGTTAATTTCATCCCCATTTCACAGTCATGGAAACAGGCTCGAGGGGTTAAACAACTTCTCTGAGGTCACACCCATTATCTCCTAACTTCCAGGCACCGTCCTCTCCTTGATGATGTGTAATCAAGTCTAAATGGACATATATACACTACCAAGTGTGAAATGGATAGCAGGTGGGAAGCAGCCACATAGCACAGGGAGATCAGCTCGGTGCTTTGTGACCACCTAGAGGGGTGGGATAGGGAGGGTGGGAGGGAGACGCAAGAGGGAGGAGATATGGGGATATATATACATGTATGGCTGATTCACATCGTTATACAGCAGAAACTAACACACCACTGTAAAGCAATTATACTCCGATAAAGATGTTAAAAAACAACAACAAAAAAACCCCAAACAAAACCAGGGGAGGCGGGAGGGAAGCTTCAGACAATGGCAAAGCTCTCTCCATCTGTAGCACTGTGCTCAGACCCGGGGAAGCAGCTGCTTACAGCGGAGGAGGGACTGGCTTCAGAGCCAGCCAAGTGGCTCTGTGACCTTGGCCAAGTGACTTAATGTCTCTGAGTCTTGGTGTCTCAGTCTGTAAAATGGCATAACAGCAGCGACCAGAACGTAAGTTCCTTGTCAGTAGGGAACTTGCCTGTTCACGGCTGGATCCCCAGCTGCGTAATATTCGACCATAGTAGATGCCCAATAAACGCTTTTTTTTTTTTTTTTTTAGCATGAATAGATAAATGAACCAAATCCCCCCACTTCACAGAGTTTCTGTAGGGATTCAATGAGACACTGCAGGCATAGTGCATAAAACGGAGAACACGTGCTCAAAACATGCCAATCACCTCCATCACTGTGTCACAGGCATTCATATTCATTATCTTTTTGTGTCCTCCAAAGAATCCCATGAAATAGGTCTGGCTATGCTCATTTGATGCGGGAGGAAACCAGAGAAGAGGGTAGCGAGTGAAAGAATACTCAGAGAAGAGCTCATCCCTTCTAATAAAAATTGCACCTCTAAGAAAAAGGGTCATAGCAAAGAGCTGTAGAAAAAGGTTCTAGAGTCAGTCCAGGGGGAAGAGAAGGGCTGTGGGAACTGGGCTTTGGATCCAGACTGGTGAGCGTTTCTGCCTCCCTCCTGAGTCCTCCTCTGTGGGGGCATCCCAGGACCTGGCATGATGGACCGCCCCCCACCCCTGCATTTGCCATCGGTCCCTCCTGTCTGCAGAGAGCTCTGGCCGAGACACTGAGTGCCCAGCTGTGCTCTTACCGATGATAATAGTAATCCTAATGAATTGCAGCCTGATGACTCACTGATTGCAGGAGAGGAAAAATTAAGAGTGAGCTGATTGAAACTCTTAATAAAGCTTATTCTTTGGGGAGGGTCTGGCTTGGCAGGTGGGAGGAGTGAGGATCTCCCTGGGATCTGAGGGGAGACTTTTAAAGACGGTTCTGATGGTTAAACTGCAGAATGCTCTCTCTTGGCCAGAGCATGTTTTCACACAATATCAAAACTGCTTGGTTCCTAGGCTGTGGGCACCTAAAGGGCACCCACCTCGTTCCCCAGTCGCTCGACATCTAGCATCCTGAACGTAGCAGGTGTGAAAATATCTGGTCCATATCCAAGACGTAAGGAGTCTAGGTACTAGTGAGATGAACAACGAAGCAAAGGAAAGAAGCAGAAAAAAAGTCCTACAGGGTGAGGACACACAGATTTGTTTATGAATTCCAACTGTAAAAGGGCTTATCGAAATTGATTGCTAAAACTTGAGCCATGCAAAGCCAATTATGCTGGAAATAATCCCGGCGGCCACACCCTCTTCCTGTGCTGCGCGCAGCATCTCCTGCGGCGCTTCTCAAGAGAAGCCGGCTCCCCTGCAGGAGCACCACCCTCAAGGTGTCCCTTCCTCAGAAAGCGCATTTCTCCACCTGATTTAATTGCAAATGCCCGCACCAGTGCTCACACCTTCCCTACAATGTGATTACTAGTGGCTCTTGAATCTGCCCCCACCTGTGTGCCCCCTTTAAAGAGAGGGGGAGGGCAACAGGGAGACACATGTCAACATGAATTGTCATTTAATAGAGCTCCTTGGTGATGACCCTGGGGAGAGGGATGGGGGAAATTAATGCCAGTGACTGAAAAACAATATGCGAATTAAGAGGCCATCCTGAAGTCCTCTGGAATGGACAGAAAAATGCCTCTCTGAACTTTCTGTCCGTGGTCCATCAAGACTGTCACTTAATCAAAGCAGCGCCAGTCAAGCATTTCTTGAGGACACACTCTACGTCAGGCACTGTACCAGACACAGAGGGGACTGGAAATGACCAGGACAAAATCCAGGTCCTCATGTGGTTTTCTCTGCGAGTGACTAGAGGATGGGGGTCAAGATAACTAAGATGGATAAAATAAAAAGGTGACAAAGCAGAACTGAAATTGGCTTGAGAGGTATGCCACCTTGCCTCTCATGCATGACATCACCTTATAAAGGATGGGGAAATGCCAGGCAGGGCAGCTGGGTCTTCGATTCATGGTTCAGTTCAGAGTAACCTGATCGGGAATCCTCAGGAAACTGGTGGCACAGGACAACTCATTCTAGCACCTCCTAAAGGAGGCAAGTGGCTGTTTCTGGACTCTGAATGCAGCAGGTACTCTCTTCGGGGCTAGAGGCGGCTTTTGGGGATCATGGGTTGCTCAGCTCCATTTAAGGATGGGACGGCTGCTGTCTGGTCCTCATATTCCCTTTTGAACAGGGGCTGCCTCTGGAGAAGGGGGCGGGGCTCCTGCAGCTGGCTTGGAACCGCCATGCAACCTTGGGTGAGAGAAGCAATCCAGGACCACCCAGGACGGGAGGCCAGTTTCAGATGCAGCTCTCGGGCTGGCCAGAGGGAAACACTGGTCAGCCTGGGTCACTGCTGCACACTAACCCGTGATGAGCCCTAGTGGGCAAGCGGGGCAGAGGGTGGCAACACCCACAGGAAGAGCCCCAGACGCAGAGCAGAGGGGAGTGGATAGGGGACGCCGGGAAAACCTTCCTGAGCCCAGGCCACCAGCTCAAGGACGTGGCTCCTTGCTCTCTCCCTCCATCCCCTTCTGCCACTTTTTCTCTCTCTTTCTCCTTCATTTGTGTATTTTCTTTCTTTTTTAAAAAATTAAGATAACATTGGTTTATAACATTATATAGGTTTCAGGTGTACAACACTGTATTTCCACTTCTGTACATACTACAGTGTGCTCACCACCAAAAATTTAGTTTCCATCCATCACCCTATAGCTGATCCCCTTTACCGACTTCGCCCTCCCTGCTTCCCCTTGCAGACCAAACAAAAACACACACAGAGCTACGGAGAACAGAGTAGCTGTTACCAGAGGGGAAGGGGTATTTTCATTTTTGATGCATTTTTTTTCTTCCTCTTTCTTTCTATTCACTCACACTCACCAATCACCCCCATCTTGCTCTCTTCTTATACACACACACACACACACACACACATACACACACACACACGGGTGTGCACAATGGCAGAGTGCAATGTCAGGTTCATGGGCCTAGCAGTCAATTAGATCTGATTCACATCTCGCCTCTGATGCTCTGTGACCCAGCACACGTGACTGAACCTCTGAGTCTCCACTTCCTTGTCTTATAAAATGAAGATGATAATAGGACTTCTTCCTAGTGTGGTGGTGTGGACTAAATCTATAAGGCTCAATGTTGTACCTACTTGGACCAGAGTAAACCCTGTTTAATGAGTGCTGTCCTTCCTTCCCGGGTCTTTTGTGAAAGCCTGGCCTGCAATGACGACAGTAACAAATATTTGTGATGTGCCTGCCTCTTTGGAAGCACTCAATAAGTGCTAGCTATTAGAATATAATAGTTTTGCTAATTCCGTTATATCATATTGCTTAACTTAAAAAATTAATATTTAGGGCAGTTTTAGGTTTATAGAAAAAAATGTGCAGAAAGTAGAGTTCCCGCATCCCCCCTGACCTCTCTTCCCCTGGTTTCTCCTACTATTAACATCTTGCACTGATGTGACACATTTGTCACAACTGGACCAATATTGATACAGCCAAACTGATCATTAACCAAAGGCCACAGTTTATGTTAGGGCTCATGCCTTGTGCTGTGCCCTTAACGGGTTTTGACAAATCTATGGTGACACGTATCCACCATCACAGTCTCACACAGAAGAGTGTCACGGCTGTAAAAACCCCCTGTGCTCCACCCGTTCAACCCTCCCGCCAGGCTAACCCTGGCGACCCCCTGACCTGTTTATTGTCCCTGTAGCTGTGCCTTTGCCAGAATGTGACAGAGCTGGTATCACACAGTATGGGACCACTTTGGATTGGCTTCTTTCGCTTACTAAGATGTATTTACGTTTCCTCCATGTCTTTGCTTGGCCCGAGAGCTCATTTCTGTGTGGCTGAATAACACCCCGCCCTGTGGATGTGGATTGTCTGTCCGTCCCCTACTGAAGGGTATCTTGGTGGTTCCCAGTTCTTTGCACACATTGCTTAACTATTAATGGCATTTTTGTACACTTTAATTAAAAGAAACGTGTTTCCCAAATTGGTAGCCTTTCAGAAGTGCTGATCTAAATACATGTGTACTCAGCTCAGCATCAACGCCTCTCAGATACAAAGAGCAAGAAACTCCTTTATCAGGTGTAGACACCAGTAGAGCCCCACAGGCCATGCGGCCAATGCTCCGGACCACAGGCTTTTGCAACAGGCCTGAAAAGGGTTAACCATTTCCCCCAATGTTGGAGGTTTATATTTAAAATGAGGGTTTCTCCCATAATTTGAAAAGATACATGGCACCCCACTGTGCATCGCACTATTTACAACAGCCAAGATGTGGAAGCAACCCAAATGTCCATCGACAGATGAATGGATAAAGAAGATGTGGTACATATATACAAGGGAATACTACTCAGCCATAAAAAAGAATGAAATAATGCCACTTGCAGCAACATGGATGGACCTTGAGATTACCATACTGCGTGAAGTAAGTCAGACAGAGAAAGACAAATATCATAGGATATCGCTTATATGTGGAATCTAAAAAAAAAAATGATACAAATTAACTTATATACAAAATAGTAATAGACTCACAGACATAGAAAACAAACTTATGGTTACCAAAGGGGAAAGGAGAGAGGGATAAATTAGGAATTTGGGCTTAACATAAACATGCTACTATATATAAAATAGATAATAATCAAGGATCTACTGTATAGCACAGGGAACTATACTCAATGTTTTGTTATAACCTATAAGAGGAAAGAATCTGAAAAAGAATATACACATATATATGTATACCGAATCACTGCTGTACACCTAAAACTAACACAACATTGTAAATCAACTATTCTTCAATAAAACACAATGAGAAAAAAAAGAAATTACTTTTTTGTATGCCAACTGGAAAAAAAATCAGGGTTTCTCAGCCTCGGCAGAGCTGACATTTTGGGCCAGCTAACTCTCTGTTGAGGGAGCTGTCCTGTGTGCTGTAGGGAGTTTAGCAGCACGCTAAAATCCGTCACCAACTAGATGCCAGTAGCAACCCCCCTCCAGCTGAGACAACTGAAAAATGTCTGTAGACATTGCCCATGTCCTCTGCGGGGCAAAGCTGCCCCTGACTTCTCCCACTGCTGTGAACCACTGTTTTTTAAATTAATTAATTAATTAATTTTATTTTTGGCTGCATTGGGTCTTCATTGCTGTGCGCGGGCTTTCTCTAGTTGCGGCGAGCGGGGGTTACTCTTCGTTGCGGTGCGCGGGCTTCTCATTGCGGTGGCTTCTCTTGTTGCGGAGCACGGGCTCTAGGCGTGTGGGCTTCAGGAGTTGTGGCACGTGGGCTCAGTAGTTGTGGCACGCAGGCTCAGTAGTTGTGGCGCACGGGTGTAGTTGCTCCACGCCATGTGGGATCTTCCCGGACCAGGGCTCAAACCCGTGTCCCCTGCATTGGCAGGCGGATACTTAACCACTGTGCCACCAGGGAAGTCCCCCACTGTTTTAAATATTTTGTTATTGTCAGGGCTGTTATGATGAAAACTTTCAATGCCACTCCAAACCTCCAATGTGAAACTGTACTTCCTAAGAGGGGGCCTTTCCTTTACTAAGCAGTAAGGAGATGCCTCAGCCTCCTAACGTCTCTCGTATCTCACTCTCGTTGGGTGTGTTTACGTACATCACAGCCAAATGCTGTCACTATGCGGACTGTCCTCTGGATGTTTCCTCTAGAAATGACAAATTCAACGTCTCGATGATACGAAGCTTTCGCTGACTTGCCAAGTACCACGCTGCTAACGGATGAGGCCTGTCTCCTGACTGCAATCCGGTGACTTTTCCGTGAGCCAGAAAGATCTCGCCAGCGGAGTCATAACAGGAAACAAACCACCCTTCTGCTCACCCCAGTTTATGCATCGGCAACTCCTGTCGGCTCTTCCTCCAAAATATACCCCAAATATGACCCCTTCCCATCACTTTTCTACCCTGGTCCAAGCTGCCATCACCTCTCGCCCGCTCTCCTGCTTTGGCATTTGTTCTCCAACAATCCAGATTCTACGCTGCTTTAGGGCAATGCTGGAAAATCGCAATCAGATCACATCACTCCCGTCTCCAACGGCTTCCCATTTTCGTTATGAGCTTTTCGGTACTGTTACTGCTCTGTCTATTGTCCTTGCCTCTGCTGCTGAAGGGGTGTCTTTAAGTGGAAATAGGAAGAACCAGAAGCTGGACATGTAAGGATCAGAAAATCTCAGGGTTATACAGTAAACCCTGTACACCTGAAACTAACACAATGTTGTAAATCAACCATACTTTGGTTAAAAAAGAAAAAAGAAAGAAAAGCACAGGTACCAGGCTCAGCGTTAAGTGCCTCCCTTGATCTGCTAGATTTGCATGCACCCTGGGTTTCCACTACTTGCCTCTGATTCCACGAGTTTTCTCAGTCCCCCTCCCCCGCCAGCTCCCATGAGGGCCAGGCTTCAGCATGGCCAACATCACACCTCAATATGGGAGCTGCTGTGGCTTCGTTCAGGTCCCACCTGGCCAGTCCCAAGGACTGAACCAGGGTGGCAGAAGTGGGCTTCAGGAAGTGGCAGGCACCACAGTTGTCCCTGTGGACTTGGGAGGGAAGGGAGAAATTCTAGGGGGCCCAAGATCTAGTTTTGCGTATTTCATTACTTCACAACTTGGGGCAGGTCACCATCCTTCAGAAAAAGGAAGAAAGAATGTTTAAATAAATTAAAGAAGAAGATTCTAGAGGGTAGAGGCAAAGGACCTTAGTCACAGCGGTTGCAAAAAAAAAAAAGTGCAAAGCTCATCCGTTGGCTTTGGAATTAAAAAAAGGGGTGGGGCTTCCCTGGTGGTGCAGTGGTTGAGAGTCCGCCTGCCGATGCAGGGGACACGGGTTCGTGCCCCAGTCCGGGACGATCCCACATGCCGCGGAGCAGCTGGGCCCGTGAGCCACGGCCGCTGAGCCTGCGCGTCCGGAGCCTGTGATCCACAACGGGAGAGGCCACAACAGTGAGAGGCCCGCATACCGCAAAAAAAAAAAAAAAAGAAGAAGAATTATGCAAGGAAAGTTACTGTTTCCACTCACTCCTTTCAGGGAACAATAACCACACACAATAAGCTGCAGTGCAGTGCTTGTCTGTGTCTGAAACATGGCCAAACAAAGCAAAGATTAATCACACAGGGAAGGCTGATATCTCATGGGCAGATTAAGACAACAAGGTAGCAATTTTGAGTCTGACTAGAAACTGCTAAAATCAGAACTTTCAGTTAGGGACTTCACTTTCAACAGCCTTCTGGTTTGAGGGGGATATGGGAGCAGGGAGGGTGATTGATTTAATTAAACCTAGTGCTTAATTAAGTGTTCTTAGATATAAACTATCTCCTTTTTGCATGGTTAATGCAAACCTGGGTTCACAGCGCCATTCAGTTTGCTGGCTGGAAGGTTTAAGGAGCTGGGGAGGTTTCCATTAGATGTATGAATACAGGGGCTTTTCTAATGGTAAGTTATGGGGTGGTAGAAGGGGTGACTTGGGGATGGGACAGAAGCCCCTTCTCAGGAATTGTGGAAAAGCAGAAAGGGTCCTGACCTTGGGGTCAGGGAAACTGGCTTCTACTGTCCACGTGGCCTCTCACTAGCGGGATGACCTTGGGCAAGTCACCTATCCCCACGGATTCCCAGATGTGTTCATCACACAAGATGCCTTTTGTGACTCCACTCCCATGCCCCCTAAGGATTTGGTCTCCAAACTACATTTACCAAACTCAACTTCATTTCCAGTTGTGATTAATCAACATGCATGTAGTAATGGCGATACGTAATATTTATCGCAGGCTTCCCATTTATTCCAGGTACCCTTGTTCTAAGCACATGACATGGATTAACTATTTAATTCTCAGAACAACTCTAAGAGGTAAACACTATTATCCCCATTTTACAGAGGAGAAAATGGAGGCACAGAGAAGGAAAGTAACTTCCTTAAGGTCACACAGACAGTAAATGGTGGAATGGAAATGTGTACCCAAGATTCTGACTGAGCACAGAGAAACAGTATTAGTCAGTGTCAACCTTGACCTCTTTTGCCAAATTTTAACGGCTCCAGCCTTAGTTTTCTTATCTGTAGAACACAGACACTCATCCCTGCTCTAACCTCCCTCCAGGAGTTAAAAGGCTCTGCTGTCAAGGTGCTTAGAAAGCTTTATATTGTAGATACGAGAGGTGTTAGGATAAGGGTGGAGGGGCCTGAGTGCCCAGCGTGGATCCTTTTAGCGACCTCATGTGCCACCCGCAAATTAACTGGCACTGATACTGCATCTGAAGCAGAGGAATTTGGTCACGCAAGGTATTTGGTGTTTATCAGCCGTGAGTTAGATGATGCTACAGCCTTCTGAATCACTGGGTTCCGTGAACTCAAGCTTTAGATGGGGTAGGGTTTTTTTTTTCTGTTGTTTCTTGGGGCGTGAACTCAGGGGTTCTCTAAGATAACGTTTCTATTGTTTGAATGGACCAGATGCTTGGGGCAGCACCTGTTTTAGACGCTTTTTAGGGTGGTGGCAGGGTTTTCCCTTTGATTCAACTGTAGTACGTTTTCCCCTGTGCACTGCTCAATCTCAAGGTTCCAGAGGGACAATAACAGCATCCTTGCTGAACTTTTTCATGGGAAGCAGAGGTGCCCAGGCCCCTGTGTCACAGAGCCTACCGCCAAGTCTCAGCTCCATCGTGGGGCGACTTTTGGCAGGTCACTCGGTGTCACTGAGCCTCAGCATCCCATCTGGAAAGATGGGATAATAACAGTACTACTTCTCAGTGTGGTTTTGAGGGTTAAATGAGAGCACGAGGAACATTTCTGACTGTAGGGCAGCACTCAGGAATCTTAGTTAATGGGGATATATGTATATGCATAGTTGATTCACTTTGTTATAAAGCAGAAACTAACACACCATTGTAAAGCAATTATACTCCAATAAAGATATTTTTAAAAAAAAAGAATCTTAGTTAATTTTAAACTCATGTACTTCTCATAAAAACCCTATCAGGGAGGTAAAATTCTCTCCAGAGTCCCGGAGGCGGTAAGTGACATGTCCAAGGCCACATATCTGCAAGAGGCAGAATCAGGATTTGAACACAGTCCCCAGGGCTGAGTTGCAGATTGGTGGGGGTGGAGACAGAGAGAGGGTCGGCTGTACACCTGGCTTTGCCACACTTAGGCTCTCTGGACCTCAGTGTCCTCACCTGTGAAATGGGAATCATGTTAGTCATTAGTGTTATGGGAAGTATCAAGTGCAAAATAAATTCAAGGTATTGGGCTACTATGAAAAAAATGATGTGGGATTAAGAAAAAATCCTTAGACAAGACCTTTCTTTCATTTGACCTACATTTCTAGGCAGACTGCCATTAGGGCAAATCTTGGGTACAAAGTTCTGCAGGGAAGCACATGGCTAACCCTGAGTTCTCAGGGCTGTGCGGGAAAGCAGCTTAGGACCAGAAGGCATCCAAACCCAGTGCTATGGAGAGTACACCAGTCTCCATTCCTCAGCCAAATGTTCTGCATGTCTCTGCAGACACCTTGAGTCAGGGAGCAGGTGTGATGTTGAAGACACAGATGCTGACTTCAATGCCACGCATTGAGGACCCACTTTGAGGTCAAGTTCATCTTGTGGCTTCTGTGCCAGAAGAAATTATATGACTATTCCAATCTGTCATTGAGGACTCCTCCTCCTAGATGGCTTGATGTTTCCATCAGGTGGATTTTGGGAAACGTGGGATTGATTGTGATAACGGTCCTGATTCTGTATCCCTCCTAGTATCCATACTCTTTGACACAGAAACTCGTAGGGCCTTCCCACTGCCACTCTGGCTATGACTTGCTTTGGCTCACTGGATGTTTGTTAGCAGATGGGATGCAAGCCATGGCTTGGAAAAGCACTGGCACCTTTCTGCCTATACTGTTGCCCGTCTACCATGAGAACATGCCTGGGCAAGACCTGGAGAGTGACAGTGTGTGGAGTTTTGTCAAGTCACCCTTGTCATCCCAGCTGAAGTCATCTTAGGGCAGACAGCATCCTGACAACCCCAAAGGTAATGGTAAGCCCAATCAAGACCAGCAGAGCCGCTTAACTGATCCTTACCTGACCTCAGGTTCATGAGCGAACCCAACACAGACAGGCTGAACCCTGCAGATTGTGAGCTAAATAAATACTTCCTGTTGTTCACCAGTGAGCTTGGTGGTTCTTTGTTATGAAGTGCTATTGTTGCAATAAATAGCTGATACACACACACATATATATATTAAAAAATGTAGTACACTATGGCTTTGATTATAATTTGCTATGCAACCTAAACTATCATTTTTCTTTCTTTGCTTTTAGAGGTACTAGCACAAAATGTTTTCATTTTCCATATACATACACACTTGATACAGACATTACTCCAGTTAAATCCTGATACGAGGAAATGGAGAACTCTAAAAGCTGTGCTCTCCCTCTTACGTCTCATGCTTTCTTTTCCAATCCATTTTATTTTTAAAAAAAATTTTAATTTTAGTTTTTTATACAGCAGGTCCTTATTAGTCATCAACTTTATACACATCAGTGTACACATGTCAATCCCAATCGCCCAATTCATCACACCACCACCACCATCCCCTGCCGCTTTCCCCCCTTGGTGTCCATATGTTTGTTCTCTACATCTGTGTCTCTATTTCTGCCCTGCAAACCAGTTCATCTGTACCAGTTTTCTAGGTTCCACATATATGCGTTAACATACGATGTTTTTCTCTTTCTGACTTACTTCACTCTATATGACAGTCTCTAGATCTATCCACGTCTCAACAAATGAGCCAATTTCGTTCCTTTTTATGGCTGAGTAATATTCCATTGTATATATGTACCACATCTTCTTTATCCATCTGTCTGTCGATGGGCATGTAGGTTGCTTCCATGTCCTGGCTATTGTAAATAGAGCTGCAATGAACATTGTGGTACATGACTCTTTTTGAATTATGGTTTTCTTAGGGTATATGCCCAGTAGTGGGATTGCTGGGTCTTATGGTAATTCTATTTTTAGTTTTTTAAGGAACCTCCATACTGTTCTCCATAGTGGCTGTATCAGTTTACATTCCCACCAACAGTGCAAGAGGGTTCCCTTTTCTCCACACCCTCTCCAGCCTTTGTTGTTTGTAGATTTTCTGATGACGGCCATTCTCACTGGTGTGAGGTGATACCTCATTGTAGTTTTGATTTGCATTTCTCTAGTAATTAGTGATGTTGAGCAGCTTTTCATGTGCTCCTTGGCCATCTGTTTGTCTTCTTTGGAGAAATGTCTACTTAGGTCTTCTGCCCATTTTTGGATTGGGTTGTTTGTTTCTTTAATATTGAGTTGCATGAGCTGTTTATATATTTTGGAGATTAATCCTTTGTCCGTTGATTCATTTGCAAATATTTTCTCCCATTCTGAGGGCTGCCTTTTCATCTGGTTTATAGTTTTCTTGCTGTGCAGAAGCTTTGAAGTTTCATTAGGTCCCATTTGTTTATTTTTATTTCCATTACTCTAGGAGGTGGGTCAAAAAATATCTTGCTGTGATTTATGTCAAAGAGTGCTCTTCCTATGTTTTCCTCTAAGAGTTTTATAGTGTCTGGTCTTACATTTAGGTCTCTAATCCATTTTGAGTTTACTTTTGTGTATGGTGTTAGGGAGTGTTCTAATTTCATTCTTTTACATGTAGCTGTCCAGTTTTCCCAGCACCACTTATTGAAGAGACTGTCTTTTCTCCATTGTATATCCTTGCCTCCTTGGTCATAGGTTAGTTGACCATAGGTACGTGGGTTTATCTCTGGGCTTTCTATCTTGTTCCATTGATCTACGTTTCTGTTTTTGTGCCAGTACCATACTGTCTTGCCAATCCATTTATTTTAAATAAAAATTAAATGTATTTTTAAATTCAACAGGTCATATTTAAGATGAGCTCCTACTCAATGCGAAGAATGTGCCTTTTAAATAGTCAACCATGCTGTGGTTTTCCTCCAAATGTTCCCATTCTCTGTCCATGAAGACCCATGAGCCTTCAGGGCATCCATGGCCACTTGCCCCAGTCAGCTGTCCCCAGAGCCCTCCAGGGAGGCACCTGTGGTCCCAGCACCACCTGTGTGCTCCTCGTGGTGGTGGCAGATGCAGACAAACTGGATTCAAATCCCCTCTTACTAGCCTCACAACTAGTTCCCCAACCCCTCTGGGCCCATCTCCTCATCTGCAAGGTGAGGACACTAATAATGAGAGTCTCTGTCTCACAGGGCTGCCTGTGAAGATTAAATGAGATAGTGTACCTCCATCACTGCCTAGTGCCTGAGGGATAGTAAGCGCTTCATAGACAATTGTATGCATGGTACCATGGGAACCTGAAATCCCAGCGAGCAGCTTTTTAATACTTACCGTGTGCCCACTGTTTTGCATATTTTAAGAACGATTTTAGTGCTTTTTATACGTTTATTTAATTTTTCTTAAAACCTCACAACAACAGTTAGGTTTTCATATAGGTAGTGTTGTTATCTCCAATTTATGGATGAGAAAACTGAGGCACAGAGAGGTTAAGTAATTTACCCAAGGGCACACAGCTAAAAGATCACCATGATAGCACTCTCCCCAGTTTATTATAGTTATTTACCCATCTTTCTCCATGGGGATCTGCAATGGGTAATTAATTTGTGCCTCCCTTGTGCTCAGCATATAGCTGGTCCATCATAGTGGTAGAGGTTGCTACAGAATGTTCTCGTCTTTCCTCTCTCAGCATTGACCCTTTTGAGGGCAGAGGACTGGGTCCTCCGATCAATCCCTGCACCGGCCTGTTACTGAATCGATCGGGTGGGACCAGATGGCGCCTTGACGAGGAAACGAGCTCTCTCTCACCCCAGCGCACACATGTTCTGGGCTCTTCGCACACTGTCCCACAGCCCAGCTCGATTCAAGACACAGGAAGCAAACAAGGCTTGCAGCAGCCTCAGGCGTGCGGCAGTGAAATTAGTAGATCTGTGTACAAAGGAGCATTTAATAATGCTATCAGGCTACCCCGACCACGCGGAGCCGTTGTTAACATTCTGCATGAAAGAAGTAACAACCCTTGGGACTTCCCTGGTGGCTCAGTGGTTAAGAATCTGCCTGCCAATGCAGGGGACACGGGTTCAAGCCCTGGTCCGGGAAGATCCCACATGCCGCGGAGCTACTAAGCCCATGGGCCACAACTACTGAGCCCTCCTGCCACAACTACTGAAGCTTACACACCTAGAGCCTGTGCTCCGCAACAAAAGAAGCCACTGCAATGTGAAGCCCACGTACTGCAAGGAAGAGTAGCCACTGCTCGCCACAACTAGAGAAAGCCCGTGTGCAGCAACGAAGACCCAACGCAGCCAAAAATAAATAAATAAAATAAATAAATAAAAATAAATAAATACATAAATACATAAATAAATAAAAGGAAGCGACAACCCCCAATTGCTGCGGGTAGGCCTGGCATCACGCTTGCTCCCAGCCCCCAGAACACTCGCATTTTCTGGCAACGGATGGCACATGGGGATCAGGGGGAACTGATGGCTTTGTGCAAAAATGTCCTCTAAGTGCTTTGTAGTGTGGTTGCTCCTCTGATTGCCTGTCAGGAATGTAATTTTCATTAAATATTAAGGAGCTGTTTGTTAAAATAGTGTCGTCATGGTAACCGGGTGGGGGAGGGGTGCTGAAATAGTCTGGGGCTGCCCGAATTGCAGCATGTTAATCAAATGCTCGCTGCTATTTAATGAGCTTCTCTGGGCACCTCCCCCTGACAGTGAATTTGGAAGACCCAAGGGCTTGGGGTTTACCCCAGTTGTCACTGTCAAAGACGTGGGTGCTTGTGAGTTCCTGGGGCTGTGCTGTGTTTGCTTGATGGATAGATGGGTGGGTGACGGACAGATGGATGGATGATGGATGATGGATGGATGCTGTAAACAAAACTTTAGACGTTCGAGTCTGAGCTGTCTCTCACAGCTCTTCCATTTTTCAGTTTCTCTTTTGCAGTGGAAAGGAATTTTGCCAGAGAGCTGGGAGAAAGAGGTGAGGCGAGTAAATGGACGAGGGCTTTGCCTGAAAGGAGAGCTGATGGCAATGACAGGGAAGCAGCGTGGAAGAGTGTAGACCCGGACCACCTGCCTTCAAGTCCCCACTCCGTCTCCTTTCCCTGTGTCACCGCGACTCGGCGACCTGCTCCCCCAAGCAGCTTCTGTTGCCCCAGACATCACAGGCGTTCATAGTGTTCGTCCCTCAGAGGGCTGGTGCGGGGATTCAAGGAGATGAGGCTCGTAACCCAGCGCTGGCCCAGAGTAAATGCCCAATAAACCCTGAGCACCTCCTCTGCTATTGCTATGGGCACTGCTGCTGCACAGGGGGGTTATGAAAACGCCCCTCCCCTCCGAGGGAAGGCCTCACCATGCTTTCAGGGCCTAAAGGTCTAATGGGGCCCTGACCAGCCTGTGCAGGACCCAGACCCAGGTCTGCTTTACTCTTACTACCCATGTTCTTTCTGAGGTCAGCAAACTTTTCCTGGAAAGGGACAGATAGTAAATATTTTAGGCCTGGTGGGTCACATGCAGTCTCTGTCACATACTGTCATTGTTGTTGGTTTTTTTAAACAATCCTTTAAAATTATAAAGCCATTCTTAGCTCCCAGGCTACTCAGAGATAAGCCTGGTTGGCCGGTCCCTGCCGTGCTGCCTTATGAGGAAATAGAGGAAAAAAGGAAAGCAAAGTAAAGGGAGATGTAGACATGGGTATTTTTTTTCCCCCACTAAAAGTAGGTTGAAGCTACACAGAAAAGAAAAATTGGGGTCCAAGAATTTGTCCGACTTTAAAAATCAAAATAAAACCAGCCACAGTGATTCACTACAGCCTTGCAATGCTCACTTCATTGTCCAGTAAAGGGGGGCAGACGGAAGTGGGGTGACCTGGCCAAGGTCACATCACTAGTAAGGGACAGAGCTGGGACATAAACCCAGGGGGTCTGGCACCAGACAACATCCCCACCACCCCATCTTCCTTGACTATTGTAGGAAAGAATCTCTATTTTCTATTATTCTGAGACTCCCGACATCCTCCATCAGCTGACCTCCTGGTTAAGAGCCAGACTTTGGGGTCTGACAGGTCTGCAGTCCAGCCTCAACTCTACTGTCACTGCATCTATGACCTTGGAAGTGACTAACTTTTCGGTGCCTCAGTTTCCTCAACGGTAAGATGGAGAGATCTGCTATACCTCCCTCTGGGTGGTTATGGGGATGAAATGAGTTAAAGGCATGTAAGGGACTTAGCAAATGGCTTTGCACATGGTCAGTGTTGGATCAAGGTTAGAATTGATGATTATAACAATCACTGTGGCAGGCAGAATAATGGCCCCCAAATATGCCCTTACCCTGAACCGCAGAACCTGTGAATATGTTATCTTAAATGGCAAAGAGGACTTACGGTAGCAGATGGAATTAAGACTGCAAATCAGATGACCTTAAAATAGATAATCCTGGATTATCTGGGTAGGCATGATGTAATCACAAGAGCTAAGTTAGAGACGGAAGGGAGAGGCAGAAGAGCCACCATGAGAGTGCTACGGCCCGAGAAAAACTCAGCTGGCCATTGCTGGCCTTGCAGGTAGAAGGGCCCATGAGCTAAGGAATTCGGAAAGCTTCTGGAAGCTGGAAATTCAATGAAACAGATTTTCCCTTTGAGTCTCCAGATAGTAATGCAACTTGTTGGCATCTTGATTTTAGCTCAGTGAGATGAATTGCAGATTTCTGACCTCCAGAACTGTAAGATGATAAATGTGTGTGGTTCAAGCCACTAAGGCATGTGTTACAGCAGCAATAGGAATAGGAAATTAATATACTGTTTGTCCTACACACGAGAGGACTCCCCGGGGTTGGGAGAGCCACCGGAAGCGAGCGTGGCATCCCACACAGTCTGGAGGAGGAGGCCTTCTCTGCACACTCCCCAGCCAGCAACCCTTGGCTTAGGGATGGACATGAGGCCTGACCCTCTCAATTCCAGGGCATTTGCTAGGATGACAACAGAAGCAACACCCTCTTTCTGAGGGGGCTGCAGAGAGAAGGGGCTGGGTCAGTGGGGGACACATGCCTTGGTAAAGCCTGTGTAGGAGAAAGTTGAGGCAGGAGATGGAGCAAAACCACACCCACCAGCACTGTTTAGATCCAGCTGGGCTCAAAGCCAGACCAGCTCAGACTTTTCAATTACACGAGCTTCTTTTTTGTTTTACGCTTACGTCAATATGAATTAGATCTTTATTTTGTACCTAAAAGTCTGACTAATATAATCCAATATCCACTTAGGTACAGTTCCCTACTAGTTTCAGGTGTTATCCTTTCCTTGGCCCATACACTTTGGGTTCTAGAGTAACATGGAGTGGGCTTTAGGAGTGGGCACTTAGGTCAAATTTTTATGTTTTAAAATTTAAAACATTGGATTTATTTATTTATTTATCTGCCCCCACTGCGAGGCATGCAGGGCCTTAGTTCCCCGACCAGGGATCGAACCGGTGCCCCCTGCAGTGGAAGCTCGGAGTCTTAACCACTGGACCGCCAGGGAAGTCCCCTAGGGCAAATTTTTGGATGGACGTCGGTAGGGGAGAGTGGGCTACCATCTCTCACTTCTGCTTAGCTCAGAGATGTCAAGTCTACTGCTGCTGGCAGAAGAAGGAGTGAAGAGCCCCTCATGGGCTACTGAACGGGAATGTGGCTTGAACTTGCACCTGGATCTGTGGGAGAACCAACGGCCTACGGCGGAGTCGTCATGTCTAGTCCATTAGGGCTGAGTGATTTCCACATTTATGGCACAGGGGACGGTTGTGACTTGCTTTCCTGGTTAGGCTGTTTCTTCTGGTCTTGCCTCTTGCATGTTGATGGTGTCCCAGGGTTCTGTCCTCTGGCTCTGAGCTGTCCCCGAGAGAGCGCAATCCCCCCACGGCCTCCCCTATCTCCTTCATCCGCTGTCCATCCATCCTTATTCTATCCCAGTAGGCCTGAGGGATGTGACACACGTCCTTGGGTGATGGTGACGGCTGCCCTCCCTCCTCGAATTTTCATAGGGCGGCAAGGGTGGAGTGGGGCTATGTTGCAGTCGGGGAAGTCGATACGATTCGAAAAGAACCCAGGTCATGCTCGCCTTTTCCTCCTCCAAGCATACACTGGCCAGGTTGACAGATAATCACTGACCTATATAAGGATGGCTCTCCTGAATCAATCCATCCCGACCTGAGCCGGCTTCTGTGTTCCAGGCCCATGCTGGACATTCCCACTAGGACGATGATACAAACACTAATCCTAGAATTACTATCAGCACTAATACTAATGTAATTCCGGGTCACATCTATTGAGCACTCCCTCTGTGCCAGGCCTAGTGCTTAACACTTTACATGTACTGACCAGAAGGACCCTCTCGGGCAGCTAACAGCTGCATAATCCCCATTATACAGATGAAGAAACTGAGACTTAGGAACGTTAAAGGACCCCCCAGGATTTCAATTCAAGCCATTTGGACTCCTGAGACCACTTGTTCAACCACTGCTCTATGTTATCTCCCAGGCCTCAGGCGTCCCACCGGTGTGCCCAGTGCCATGTCCTCAGTACCTTCTGCGACATACGCTACTTTTTCCCTACCTGTGCGCTACCTGGTTAACGGGATCCCTCTCTTAGGTTCCCAAGCCGGGAGACTGGGGCTCGCTCTTGACCCGTCTTTCCTCACTTTTCATGTTCAAGTCCAGTCAATGCTTTCTCTGAATCGGTACTCCTCAGCGACCCCCACTCTCACCCCCGCTGTGACTGCCTCTGTTTAGGTGGCCACACCCTGTCTTCAGGGTCATCTCTCTGCAGCTGCCCCCGACTGCTGCCTTGTCTTTGATCTCTCTTATCTGCAGCCTACCCGCTGCTGCGCCGTGACCATGTCAAGTTTCTAAACCCAAGGCTGCGTCGCTTGGTTTGAGAGAGTGGCATGGACACATATACACTACCAAACGTAAAACAGATAGCTAGTGGGAAGCAGCCACATAGCACAGGGAGATCAGCTCGGTGCTTTGTGACCACCTAGAGGGGTGGGATAGGGAGGGTGGGAGGGAGGGAGATGCAAGAGGGAGGAGATATGGGAACACATGTATATGTATAACTGATTCACTTTGTTATAAAGCAGAAACGAGCACACCATTGTAAAGCAATTGTACTCCAATAAAGATGAAAAAAAAACCCAAAACCAAAAAACTTCTGAAAGTTGCTTATTGCTTCCTGCAAACAGTCCAGTCCTGAGCATGGCATTCGGGAACCTCTGTGGTTTGACTCAGCCAAGCTTGCCCATCTCAGCTGCCACACGCTCCCCAGCCAGGCTCTCTCTGCTCCAGTCACAGCAGGCTTCCCGACACCCTCCGCACGTCTTCCTCTCCCCTGGCACCTCTGCCCAGGCTGCCCCTTCCTCCCCTTCTGCAGAAATCCTTCCCTTCCCTCAGGGTCTAGCTGAAAGCCTCCCTGAACCCACAGGTCGAATGAGGGACTTCGTTTCTGTGGGTAGGAAACTGACTGTCTTGGTGTCAATCGGGCGATCATGTGACACACTGACTTCTGCATTGCTTTACCTACAGATTTTGTTTTACTAACACCTCTACTCAGTGCCAGGCGCTGCTCTAAGCATGTTTCATAAGCTCAGTAGTCGTCGTAACTACCCTATCCGGTGGCGCATTTTAAAGATGAGGAAACTGAGGCACAGAGACGTTAAATAACTTGGTCGAGATCACAGGGCTAGCAAAGGTACGGCTGGGATTCCAATGGAGCCAGTCTGGCACCAGAGTGCATGGATTTAAGTGCTCTGTGGTGCCGCCTCATGCTGGGTGGTGTAGACAGTACCCTCTGTGGGAGCCCAGAGAGGAGACAAGGGCCTTGGGGAACTGTGGCACCTGCTGAGTTTGGAGTGATGTGACGCCCCTGCCTACCCAGGTCTCCAGAGGCCAGCTCCCCAGGCGCGCCTATGCCTTCTAACCCCAAGGCTTCCGCCTGGCCCACGGTCCCCTCAGCTCCATCTTCAGGAGCTAGGAGTCTGAGGCCAGACAAGGATGAAGCGAGGGACCAGGACAGGGTCCTTGCACCAGGATGTGGAGCCTCAGTGGGAAGGATGGGAGGGCAGGATGGGCCCCACTCTGCTTTTCCCTGCCGGTGGGACAGTAGGGTGACCACTGGCCACGCCTCCTCTGGCGGGGCTTCTGCTTAGGCAGGGGAGCCGTTCTGCCCTAGGCCTCGGAGAGAGGAGAGAAGAGAAGCATGAGATTATCTGACCCAGCTCACCAGGCCAGGGGCTGGAGAAGACTGGGGACAGATGCTCAAGGTGGCCAGAATAACAGGCATGCACTTGCCTGGTGCCCCCTGAGAAGCCAGCTCTGGGCCAACAACCCAGGAGTCCCAGTGAGCCACCTGGGCTTGCAGGCCCTCCCCCCGCCCTCGGCTTCTGTGACCAGAGGCCCTGCTCTTCCCACTGCGTATGAGTTCCAATCCCCCCTTCATATCGATTTAATGCTCTTGATGTTTATTTAAGTATAAATTGAATCCTTCTCTTGAAGAGTCTCAGAAACTAAGGCTGAAAGAGGAGTTCCAGTTCAAACTTCTTCCCCATTTGGAACAGGTAAAGCCCATCCTTTAGACACGCTCCCACTCAAATTCAGTTGGTGCCAACTTGGCGTTCAACCACCTTGGCTGTCCGCACTCTCCCTGCAGTGGGAGTGAATTCGGGTGTTGACACTTGCTGAGCTGAAGGGAAGATGTGGTCTAGTCACTGTGGGGTTCAGTCCCCTCCAGAGACACCCCCTACCAAGACACTCGTGCACATGCATGTTAGGACCCTTGGGGCATCAGCTACTCCCTGCAGAAGACCGAGAGTAGAGTAACTCAAGTTGAAGGTTTAAGTGGACCTTTCCTATTGGAGAATCATCAACAATGAAAAATGAGCCTCTGAAAAATGAACAGGAGTCATTTGAAAGTACGGTACTATTAAAACAATCTGTAGCTTCATTTTTCTCAGATTATAAGAAAGCTCTTCTTTCAGGGTGATTATGGATGGGAAGAGACAGAAGGGGAGAAGAAACAGCATCTTTTGACCATATTTTGTGAACAAGATCTTCTGCTAGGTCTCTTCCGTGTTTTATCTCATTTGCTCTCCTGCAGAGCCCTGTGAGGTATATTATATCCCCATTCTACAGATCGGGAAACTCGGGGGAAACCTAGTTCTGAACTACTTTGTCTCATCTTCTGCATATAATTCTGGAAACGCAGCTTATTCCCAGCTAGTGCGGTGAAGTCTCTCTAATTCAGAGCCCTTGGCAATTTGAAATAGAAGCAAAGCTGCCCACGGAATGATTTGCTACTTCAGAAAACGTCCTGCTTTTGTGAGAGTTTCGTTGGTATCAATCCTAAGCTCATAAACAGAGCAAGTGCCCTAGAAGTACAGGTCAGGTGCGCTCAGCCATACGGTCAGACGTGCAAGCACAGACCTCCGAGGCCCCTGCCTCCCCTCCCCACCTGTCAGCTAGCTGGGCTGAGCTGACTCCGTGTACTGAAGGATAATAGAGCTCACCTGCATGCAGAAGACACCCTCAGATTAAGACTTTTCACTCACTTGGCTTGGTACCAAAGTGGTCCAGATTAATGAGGTTTTGCTGTGCTTTGCCTCTCTGATGTAAAACAAGGCTGCTAGGTAGAAGCACGAAGTGTGAGAGCAGGCAGGGGCCTTGGAAATTGCTTTGTCTCAGATGCCAAAAGGTAGCACATGTGCTACGTCCTTCTTATTGCTCCTCAGCAGACATCACTAATCCATTGCAGCACACTCTTTCCTGGGTATGCCTCAGAATCCTTCTCCACACAGTGCCCCTGGCAGCCGTGACCAATTGATCAGAATGGGCGGAAGATGAAATCTACTTGCCAGCCCCGACCTAGCCCAGTCGCCTCATGGGAACAGAGGTGGAACACAAGCTGAGAGATGCCAAATGGCTGACGGAGCCAGGAATTGGGACCTCTTCTAACCGTTTTGCCTTTGAAGCTGTTTCCTGCCTCATCCCTGTCCCCTTCCCACTAAAGGTAGAACTGAAGTTGGGGTCGCTTGGCAGATGTTAGGGGGTACATAGGGAGAAGGAGACTGATATGAGTGACAGTTTTTAGGATCCCCATAGGCCTAGGGGCTGTGCCTATGCCATAAACAATTTTGGCTTAAACTACCATCGTATTAAATTCCAGCTAGGATCACAGGGCGATGGGGCAGGAGAGGCAAAAGGTAGGCCCCCGAGTAAGCCTGTTCCATAGTCCCAGGTCTACCACTAATGCAAGAAATGTGACCTTGACAAATGCTTCAGGCAAATGCCATTTTATTTGAAATATGCTACAAATCCTGGGTGGTGAATGGTGCCTTTTGCGAAGTGAAGCATCGTTTTGAGAATCTGTCTTGAGACAGCCAGGCCTCACTGGAGAAGGGATTGGGAACCGACATTGACTGTGAGACTCCAGACTGGGCTACCCAAGCTCAAGTCTTAAACGATTTTACATCTGTACCAACAGACCCTCATACCCGTGCTTTTCACTTCTGCGAGGGAAGGACGCCCGCATTGCTTTCTCATTTATTGGGAGAAAGAGAGGTCCTGAGAAGTCAAACCACTCACCACGAGGCCCACAGCTAGTAATAAAGGGCTGAGCTGCCCCTGCCTTTGAACCAGTGCTGGGACCACCAGAGGGAGAGCAGGAAAAATGGAGCTGCCCTTGACCGCCTTCTTGCAGCATCTCTGCTGTAGAGTGAGCTCAGGGGGAGTGATCACTTTCCTCTTCCCCTCCCTGCAGCTAAGCCAGGGCTTCTGACTCCCCATCCAGTGCTCTGTCCTCCCACCTGTGTTGCTATTTCCCGTCCCAACACTGAACCTTAATCTGGGGTCACGCCCCACATCTAGAATGAGAATAAGGGCTAATGTTCATTGAACACTTACGATGTGCTGGCACAGGACCAAGCGGCTTTGCATGAATCAGTTCACGGACTCCTCACAGCCCCCTTATGCAGTAGGTACTATCATGACACCCATTTTGCAGATGGGGAGACTGAGGCATAGAGAGGTGGGCAACTTGCCTGAGGCCCCACAGCTAGCAGAAGAGGCAGGATTTGAAGCCTGCCGTCTGACTCCAGGGGCCCTGCTCTTAACCACAGACACAGCCTCCGGAGCAGCCACCTCTTCACTTTCCCTTTTAGTCATTCGACAATCACTTCTTGAGCACCTACTATATGCCAGGTCCTTTGAATCAAGGACACAGCCTCTGTCCTCAAAGCCCAGCTCATGCTTGAAGACTTGCCAAGGAAGCATCGAGTCACAGCTGAAGCTCCTGTTCAGCCCCCTCCCCTTCCTCGCCCACCCATCCGCCCACCGCATGGCACTCAGGACTCAGCTGAACGTACAGCCTCTGCACAATGACTGTCAAACTCGATTCTCGTCCAGGCTTCAGTTTCTTAAAGAAAAACCCCATCTCTGGCCTCCCACAGCGCCTTGCCCTCGATACACATTTTGTGCTGCAGTTGACCTAGGCCCGGGAGAAGAAGACCCAGTTACAAAGCACAAAGGAAGCCCCCGTGCTCATTATTCAGACCTTCAGACCCTCTCTCTTGCAATGGGTGTCTCTCCTGGGCAATTTCGCCACCGGCATCTGTGGTATGACTCCTCTCACGTTCACTGGGCCAGGTTTTGGTCACTGGAGAATGTGGTCCTACTGAACGAGCCCAGCGCCCTTGGGGAAGGCATGCTCACCGTCCTCCCACAGCCTGGGGGTTCGGGGAATCCTGCTGCGGCATCCCCCCACCCCAACCCGGTGCCTTCCCTTCTGGTCTGTGTGGTCGGGATCCCGGGCAAGTCTCTTGAAAGCGCGACTCACTGGCAACTCTTTTGGTGGTCCTAGTATGGGAGAGAGCTCCCTCGAGCCTCTGGTCAGAGCCCCTACCGTGCTTGGAGAGTTGCCCACCCCTTCACACAGATCAGGTGTTTGGGGTCACAAGTGTGATGTGTGGACGGATGTCTGTCATAAGCTCAGGTACAGTTGGCCAATGGACAACAGGTATGAGGATAGACCATCTCATCCAGTAGCTTCTAAACTGTTTTAAGGCAGCACCCTGCCCCATAAAACAGGCAGCGCCGACAGTGTGTGTGTGAACTCACAAGTTCCCCTCATTCACTCTCCCTGAACTCTCTCCCTCATCCTCCTGCCCCTCCGGGATTCTTAGTCATCACAGAACAGTCTGTAAAACACTACCCTGGGGCTTCCCTGGTGGCACAGTGGTTGGGAGTCCGCCTGCCGATGCAGGGGACATGGGTTCGTGCCCCGGTCCGGGAAGATCCCACGTGCCGCGGAGCGGCTGGGCCCGTGAGCCATGGCCGCTGAGCCTGTGCGTCCGGAGCCTGTGCTCCGCAACGGGAGAGGCCACAGCAGTGAGAGGCCCGGGTACCGCAAAAACAAACAAACAAACAAAAAAACACTACCCTGTCAAAACCTCTCCCCACTTCAACATTTCCCATCCATGCTTCTCCAACCTGTGCTTGAATTCTGCCAGCGACAGGGAACTCACTACCTCTAACGGACGTCAATTTTACCGTTGCCAACCTCTTGTTAGGAATTTCTCCTTAGGCTGAGTCATTAGCTGCCCTCTTGCCAGTGACAGCCGTTCAAAGGTGCAAAGGTGGCGTTCTCGCCTCCTTTTACTCATGTCTCCTCAGGGCTATGGTTTACAAACTGGTGTGAGCCTGGTAGTTCCCTCTCTAGTCCAAGCATATGTCCCTAACCCTGGTTACTGGGTTAGAGAACAATTCCCAGCACGAACCCTCCGGATGGGGAGCCTGAGTTGTTGTCATCTGAGCAAAGAGAGGTCGGCACAGCCACCTGCATTCTCCCTTTGCTTCTGGGGAGAGACGGGCAGGGACCCAGTGAATTCCAAGGGATTCACACCTGGATTCTCTGCACTGTTTCCAGCTGCATCTGGAGGGAAACCGTTTCAGGGGCGCAAAAGCTCAGCCGCCCCTGCCCCTTCCATTCATCTTCCTTCCCTTCCTGAAATCCAGCTGAGGCCCCGACCTCCGCCAAACACACGGGTCACTCACCAGTCCCATATTGCTTACATCCTGGGAATCTTTTTACACTTTGACTCAGAGCAGACAGTACGCCAAGACCTACAAAGAAGAGATACTCAATATTAAAGGCAGAACAAAGCAAATGGGGGTTCAACTCTCATTTCTAGAAGGATTAAGGTGCTAGGATCCTGGGATGGAGATGGGGAGGAGAAAGAAACAGGAAATGGTCAGGACCGGGGTGCTCGTTGAACTGCCCTCAAGAATCTCAGGGCTTTGGGACAATGCTGAGAAGAAAAAAAAAAAAAAAGAGACCCTTACTCTGGGTGAGTCAGCAGCTTTTTGAGAAGCAGGCCTTTTAGAAGAGCGAAACTAAAAGCCAAATCTGCTCGGTGGGGCTGGGGAGGCGTCTCTTGAACCCCACTCCGAGTTTCCTTGAGTCTTTGGTGTCCGTTCCTAGCAGCAGCGGGGGTTCACGGCTCCACGTTGGTGAGGGTGGAGGGGAAAAGCTCTGCACGCAAGGCCTCAAGTCCGAAAGATACCGCAGTCCTGAAAACAAAAGCCCCTGACGTGGATTTCCATCCTGGGAGACTACCGCCAGGCGAGCCCTGTGCGCTTTGAAAATTCCTCAGGAGAGTGGTAGCCGGAGGAACATGCGTGCGCCTGGCTCGGAGAATGCGTTCCCTGCATGGCAAGTCGAGGCCTGAGCTCTAGGGGTTTCTGCAGCCCGGCAGAGGCCCACCAGCGACGCACACGTGAGCGTGGAGAGCCTGCTGATGAGTGGCTGCTGGGGCCACGCTTCTCCTCGCTCCCCACGCCCTGCCCACCTTTAAAGCCAAACTTGTTTTTTCTTGTGGCCCTCAGAATTCTGAGGGGAGCAGAGGTTTCTCTATTCATCTATCGCTGTTCTCAAAGGAGCACCCTTTGCGGGGAAAGTCTTCATGGCAAGTTTCTACTGACTGAGTACATACTATATGGCAGGCGCTTCATACCCCGGATCCATAGTCAAAACTGAAATCGCATCACCTGGGAGCTTGCTGGAAGGGGCGGTTCTCGAGCCCCACTCAGCCCTACAGAATCAGAACCTGCTTTTCAACAAGCTCCTCAGGTGATTCCTGGGCACATTGAAGTCTGCAAAGTGTGTATTTCTAATCCTCTTAATCAGAGAAGGAAAGAAGGAAGTCAGGAAGTTGTAGCCCATTCCCAAGGTGAAGAAATAGGTTCAGGAAACCACAGCTTGGCTATTATGATTTTAGAGCTGCTGCGTGGTAGAGCTCATTAAATCCGTGTTCATGTGATTCCGGAATCAGTGTTCCTTTCCTCTGCACGATTTTGGGGAAGCAAGATGAGCGGCTGATGGGACAGGCGGGCCTGGCTTGGTGGGAGGGGCCTGGGGAAGAGCAGTGGGCCAGGGGTCGGCTGATGACCTCAGGCTTGCAGACGGAGGCTGCCAGGTGAGCACTCAGAGAGAGGCATCAGATACTGTGGACGCAGGGGCTCCACAGAGGCCGTCGGACACCAGCAAAATTTCCCGAAGCTCATTCAAGCTTCTGCATTGAATCCCAGTGATTAATTTATTTTGTTTGATTCCAGTTTAGCTGCATTTGCCCTCTGCCCTTAGAACTAGCCATACAGCAGGAGAAGGTACCCTAGGAGGCAAGCTAAACCGAGTGTCCCAGCGCTGATCTGCAGGAAGGACAATACTCTCTAAAGCCCCTTATAGTTTAGAGAGAACTTTTCATCCACCAGCTAATCTGCTCTTTCAAAGAACTTGGGGAGGGTCACTAGTGCTACTCTGCAGTTGAGGAAACTGAGGCACAGAGAGGTTAAGTGATTTTCCTGAGGTCACACAGCTTTCAGGCAGGTTGGGGTTGAGGTCCTCTAAGTCCATGTCCAGAAGTGTGAGCTCAGCTGCTTCTGATGGGGAAAGCGATCACATCACAGGTTTATGATGCCCTTGCTTAGTGTCACCCACTCCATATGTCTTGCTTCACCTTCTGCTCACTGAATGGGTTTACTGAATAGACTCATGAACCAAGAGGAAAACAGTCTACACCTCACACAGGGTGTGTGACTGGTACCTTACTTGATGTAAACTGGCCGGTGGGCATTCTTGGTTTATCAGTTAGTCATGTATTCCATTATGTAATGTTTGATCTGTTGCACTTGCTTCCATGAGGAAGATTAGTGTATATAAGGTATAGAGGGATCGATAAAACCTGGAGTTTGCACTGGTTCATAGGCAAATGTTCCCAGCACATTCATATTTTGCACCACCAAGTGCGGGCGGCTGGATGCAAAGTACACACAGCTGAGTAGAACAAGCCAGGGGGGACTCCGCCCTCCCAGCTCCTCCTCTGGGCTCCAGTGGTCACGTGCTCTGTCTTAGCCACTCCTGTTGCTCGGTTCTTCCTGGTCTTTGTGCAAAGGCCATGGGCTAGAGAAGCCATCTGTCCCTGCTACACTCTGGCAGAGCCTGAAACTGCTCTTCCACGGGGAACTCCTGATAAAGATGATCTGACCCCCTCTGTCTCTAAACCCATCAGCCTCCAGCCTTCTCTAGCCCCTTCCATCAAGTTTTACCCCTTTTAAAAATAATATATTGTCCTATAAGTTACTCAGGTCCTAAAGTTATTGCTATATTTGTTTTCATCCAAATTTTTTTATATAAATTTATTTGTTCTATTTATTTTATTTTTGGCTGCATTGGGTCTTCGTTGCTGCGCGCGGGCTTTCTCTAGTTGCGGCGAGCGGGGGCTACTCTTCGCTGCGGAGCACGGGCTTCTCATGGCGGTGGCTTCTCTCGTTGTGGAGCACGGGCTCTAGGCGCGTGGGCTTCAGTAGTTGCGGCATGCGGGCTCAGTAGTTGTGGTTCGCGGGCTCTAGAGTGCAGGCTCAGTAGTCGTGGTGCACGGGCTTAGTTGCTCCACGGCATGTGGGATCTTCCCGGACTAGGGATCGAACCCATGTCCCCTGCATTGGCAGGCGGATTGTCAACCACTGCGCCACCAGGGAAGCCCCTCATCCAAAATGTATCATGCCCTTTGAACTCTGCTTGGTATCACCACTTGGACTGTGCTTCATTACAGAGTCACATGAATCGTGAATGCTCTGCTACAGCCCAATTGTCCCCAAAGCGCTGTGATTTTTGAATTTTTCAGAGTATAGGGTTTTATAGGCACGCATATATCATTTTAGAGCAGAAATGCCTGCATAAAGGAAGTTATATTACAGGTACTAATATCTATATATAACCAATATATAATATATAGTTTTAAAATATTGAACATGTTACTATTATTAAATGTTGAATATTTTAAATATCTGATGAACAACCAATTATTGACTATCCATATATACCTGATTCTGTGCTAAGCACCACATAGCCATAAATACATACATACATACATACATACATACATACGTAAATAAGACCCAATCCCTACCCTTAGGAAACTCACGGTACAAAAAAGGAGAAAGATACGTAATAAACTGAATGTGAGGAAGGGCAATGTACACAGAGGTGGGACAGGTGGGAGCAGTTAATGAACACCCCATTTGTCTCAGGAAAAAGCCACACTCCTTACCGCAGGGTCTTGGAGCTGCTGAGGTCTGCCCCCTGCTCATTGCTCCCCGCTCCCTTTGCCCCACTGCGTTCTGGGCTCACGGATGCCTAAGCTTCTTGAACCCACTATGCCCCCTGCAGCCATATGGCTATGCTATCTTAGACCCTCTCTCTTCAATGCTCTGTTCTCCCTCTTCCCCAAATTAACCCCGAGTTACCCTGTAGGACCCAGGGTGGTAACACATACAAAACACTGAGAATCATGTAATCAGGCATGATAGCTACTATTATTATTGATAATACTTATTATCATCCTCAGCTGACTAGGTGCTTCTTCTTGAGCACAGAGGCGTGGAGTGGGGCTTGGCTGGGGCCACACCGTGAATTCTTAGAGCTGGGGAGTCTCAATGAATCTGTTACATCTTCCCCATTTATCCTGGAACTCAGCTCTGCAGCGTCACCCACTAGACACTGGACCCTTCCTAACCAGCATGGGGGGAAGAGCGTAGGTCTTGGAGACAGGCCATCTGAGTCTGGTCCTGGTTCTGGTCCTGGTTCTTTCACACGCTTGTGCTGTGCCCTGACGCCAAGCACCTCCCTCCCGGGGACCTTGGTTTTCTTAGCAGCCAAGTGGGGCTCTAAACAGAACCTGCCTCCTTGGGTTGCATGGGGGATCCAAGGCCACGGTGCCGACCGCAGTTCCTGCACGTGGAAATGGCAGCTTTCATCGCGAGCAGTATAAATGAAGTAAAGGGCTTTTCACTGTCCTTCAAGCTCTTAATGGGCACACATTTCCAGTCTTCCTGGCTCAGAACTCCTTTCCCCAGAAAATGGTCATGTGGCGCGAAATCCCAATGAGGAAAAATCTGCCTGTAGGATTTTCCCTACAGGTCCCTCCTATTCCCTTTTGGCCTAGTTTAAACCTACCAGATGGCAAGACAACTGCAGGGGGAAAAAGAGGAACGGTGATTTAACGGTCTGTAGAAGAAGAAAAACACCCTTCCCCAGGGTCACCCCCTCTCACGTAGTTTATTCCAGTCCATTTTTTCACTCGGCAAACGTTTAGCAGATGAGTGAGAAATTCTAGTAAACAGGTCATGATGTCCCGAGGTGATGGCCTCATATGGAGGAGAGGGTGAGGAACCCATGGAGGACACTGCTGGGGAGTGACTGACTCAGGCCAGGGCCAGTGCAGACTGGATACAAGAGAGGAAGGTCAACTTCAAAGAAGGTGGAAAACTACAGGCCACTTCTGTGCAGCCATCATTCTGCCAGCCAGAAGTGCAGCCTTAAGTTGCCTGTCTTTGCTTCAGAAAATGTTCCACTTTGGACACCAACAACAGCCTTTAATTCATAAGAGCGAGCAGCGAGTGACGGGTACAAAGGCCACCCCTTCCCGAGTGCTTGCTCTGCGCCAGACGTTGAGCTGGGCCCTCCACATGGCTTGTCTGTCCTTCCCGCAACAAGTCTGACGAGCACATATCCTTATACCCCTTTTACAGACAACAGACCTGAACCTTAGCGTGATTAAATACATTGCCACGTGTCATAAGCGTAAAATGTCCAGCACTGAGGTTTGAGCTCAGGCCTGATTGAGTGTAGTCTTTCCATTCCCGCTCCCACCCCCACCCCGCTGCCTCTTAAACTTTGGCTCCATGACTTGAGCTGCTGACAAACTGGGCCACCTCTCCCATCACCCCCAACCTGGTCTTCCACTGAGACGCCCCCAGGAGCACGGAGGAAGCTGAGTTCATAACCTCCCCGACGTGTGAGGGCGCAGAACGACACCTTGAACATTCACCAGGACACTGAATTCTACTCTAGGATTGATCTGTATTTGCTCCCAAATATTTCCCCCCTGAAAACTGTCAAGTACAATCAGCACTCCACAAAGATGTGCCCAGCACCGGGCAGGGCAGTGTCTGATTTGCTCACTGCTGTCTCTTCATTCCTCCGATAACTGTGGGGCACTGACTATGGGCCAGTGCTGGGGACATAAGGTGAGCCCTGCCCTTGCAGTTGGGTTGGATAAGAGACTCCAGTGGCGTGATGGTGCTACCTGAAGCACATGCAATGGTGGTGCGATCGCCAGGAGAGGCACGTGAGGATATGGCAGATGAGGTGGCGGGGGCGGGGGGGTGGGGGGCGCCGGGGCGGGGCGGGGAGCTGGACCTGAAAGGCAGGCAGCAGCAAACCTGGCCAAGAGGGGAAGGAAGAATGGAGAAAGCCAGAGAGAGCGTGTATGGGGCCGAGGGGGAGGAGGCATACTGGTCACCAAGCAATGGAAGCTGGCTGGGGTGGCCACAGCCAAGCAGGGCAGAGAAAGAGGAAGCACCAGCTCTTCCAGGGAGTTGCTGGCCTTTAAGAAGCTGGGTCTTTATCCCTGTGAGTGACGGGAAGTCACCAAAAGAGCTGGATTCTCAGTGTCTGCAGTTCTCCACACGTGGTGGCCCTCAGTAGTATTTGTTGAACGGAGGGTGGAATCTTATTTACCCCCGGCCCCATCAGGTCCTCTAGCAATCTGAGAAGCACCGCCTGGGACTCTGCCATCTCTACAAAGGGCAACCACGGGACAATCTGATTTGTGTAGGGAAAAATTCTCCCCGGGCACCTGGCCTGAGCCTCCTTCTGTCAGGCCTCGGGGAACCGTGGCTCCGGCGTGGCTGCTGGCAGATGTGCGGGGATGAATACACCTTTGATTACAGCTCATGTTTCCGAGGGAAAGACACAGCTCCCTGGAGATTGGGAGTCTATGAAAATGAACCCTTGCAAAAGAGATGTAAGTGAGCTGGAAATACAAGTCCTCTGGGCGGGTGGTGGTTTCTTTCTTTAAAGTAAACAACAGCAGAGAGGACCAGCCTGGACCAGAAGCAGGTTTTTTGTAATCCCGAACGGGCGGGACTCAAAGGCAAGTGGCAGGAGGTGGTTAAAGGGACTGGTCTGCGAGAAAGTGGTACCTGCTTAGGATAAGCGGATGTGATCTCCGAGAATGGGTGTCTTAGCTCCCCTCCTTGGTGGGGAAACTCAGCCCCTGAGGACATAAATTTAACCCAAATTTCTTTACCCTAGGGAGACTCACAGACCCAGTTTAGAAGATGATTTCTACCATTTAAGAGCTTTGTGTCCACAGACAAATTATTTTCTCTTCTCTGAGCCTTAGTTTTGTCATCCACAAAATGGGAGAAGAGGGGGCTTAGATAATATTATGAAAGTAGGCTGAGGTTTGAACCCAAGCGTGTCTGAATACAATCATTCCATTTTTCCCCACACTTCCTCTTGAACTTGGGACATGTACCCCGACCCCAGCCCCGAATATCTGGCACATAATAGGTTCTTAATGAATGCTGGTTATGCCTCCCTTCTTTCCCATATTTCTTTCCCCAGTATGTTGAGTATAAATCAGGGAATCCAGGAGGTGCTTTAGAAACCCACGTACGTCGGGTCCTCCTATGTGCGATGCAGCAGCTGAGAATACAGAAGGAAAAGGCAGCTAGCTGTGTTTTCTCTCCTCGACTCTTGTTTCGAACCCTTTATTAAATATCTTAAGTATTACTTGCCTTCAGGGTCAAAATACAGTTTCCGGAGACTTCCACTTTGCACTCATAAAGGATTCTCGCTGAAGTCTCTTTCTTCTTAAAATTTTTAAATGTGTGTGTGAGAGAGCATAAATGTACTGACTCATAGCTGGAAAAACTCTCTCTCGCTAACACATTCCAAATTTGTCGAGTCACATGAATTGAGTAAGAGCACTTAATGTGGCTGTTAGCCCCGAGCTGGCGAGCAGTTACGCCAGAGACAGCTCTTCTCTCCCTTCCCTGCCCCCTGAACCGAGCCAGTGTAGCCGGGGAGGCTCTGCGGACGGCAGTGAATACCCAGTGCAGGTTCTGTGAATGCAAGGGTTGGAAAGGATCTGGCAACTACCTAAATAAAGCCAAGCTCGAATTCTGTAAGGCGGTGTAATATTTTTTCAAAAAATCAAATAAAAATTTGCATATTGGATTGCCAGAATCTCACAACTTCACTTATTAAATCAAGTCTATGCTGGGCACGACATCAAGCACTTGACAAACGTGACTCATTTAGTCTTCACAGCCACCCTGTGAGGTAGGGGGTTATGACTTATCCTCATTTTACCAGTGAGGAAACTGAGGCACAAGTGTTAGTAATTTGTCCAAGGCCCCCACCGTGTGTACATGGTGGAGCTAAGATTCCACCCAGTGCAGCTCTAGGACAGACGCTCTTACACATCTGACCATTCATTCTGAAAGGAAAGAATCCTTTCACGTAGAAGAAAGAAAACTCCATTTATTCCGCAAATATCTACCCAACACTTAGAATACAAACACTGCAACAGATGTGAAAGAGGAGGCTGGTGATAGGCATGGGCAAAATGGAAGCAATTTGAGTTTGGAATTGTATAGAGGAGCTATGATGTATGCACAAATAATTACAATACAAGTAAGTAAAAAAAAGTAAAAAAAAAAGATTATAAAGTGGGATGCATGGGGAAGGCTTGCTTAGGTGATGGTTCTGGCTGGGGTGATCTGGAAGGCTTCCTGGTGGAGGTGTCATTTGAGTTGGATCGAAGGATGTGGAGCATTCAGACAGAAGCTGGCTGGAGGAGGTCCTGCTCACTTATGCCAGTGAGTACAGACAGATGGCTGATGGCCCTGGGAGTTCTCATCTTGGTTCTGACTTGGGACCCACCCACCCCAGGAAAGGCTGAGTCTCCATGTCTGGCAGGTGAGGGGCACAGGCAGAGGGGAAGGAGGGAAAGAGGCGTCCAGGAAGGAGAAGATCGGGGAGAGAAGGCAGGACACTGGAGCAAGGCGGGGAGGAGTGTAGCTCTGGCCGAAGCTAGAGCTCCAGTCCCACCTCCAAATGGGCGGGCTCAGATCAGGTCTCTTGCTCTTGGGCCTCAGTTTCTCCCATCTACAGGGAGGAACATGAAGGAACTGCCTGAATAGTCCAGCTGGGCGGAACCTTGGAGAGCTCCCAATTTATCCCATCCATTTGTAGATGAGAGAACCAAGGGCTGGAGAAGCTGGGCTTGTGCAAGTCCTTGGATTTGAATCCAAGTTTGTGGGATGAGGATGCAGGGGTCCCATCTCCCAGTCTAGCTGCGCTTCCCACATCCACACCTCAAGGGGCGTGCAGACCTGTGTCAGAAGTCCAGGAAACTCCAGGCACATTGTGGAAGGGGAGACGTGCCTCAGCTTGTCCACGGGCACCAGGCTCAGACCTCAGCTAGTCCTCTGGCCCCCAGTGTCCCCAGAAAGCTCGGCCATGGTCCCGAGAGTGCAGCCCTGGCCCAGCCCCCCAGCACGGTCTCCTCTCTCTGCCCTGGCTGGCACCTATCCTCAGAGTGCCCCTGCCCCACACTGAGGAAGTTTCCAGGAAACCATGACCAGTTCTCCGCGGCCATGTCTCTCCCTGACAAGACGTACATCTGGTCGTGACTCACAGTGCTGGATTTCTGCCCGGGGCCCTGCCTCTTGAGTGGGGAAACCCGCCCACCCCGCCGTGACAGTGAGGGCTGCTGCGCTTATCAGCTCACGCTGAGGTCATCCACGTGGTGCCTTGGGCTCCCGGCCTGGCGTTGCTCTCAGAATTGGCTCAGGCCTGGGCAGTCTCCCAGGGTCCCTCAGACACCAGGCTCTTCGACCAAACTCCCCTCTCCCCCGGGATGCTCGTTTCTCAACCCCCCCAAACGCCACATCCTCTTCCTCCGCTGCTGTCCGTTTCCCAGCACTCCAGCCCCCAAGGCGCTGCTCCCCTCTGAAAGCCGGGTTCGTCTAGGCCCTGCTCCCTGGAGGGCTGGGCAGAGGTCCTGTGTCCCCCCAGGGTGGTGGCCTCTGAGGGTGGGACCACATGCAATAGGACCACAGCTATCAGAATGAATACCGTGGGCACTGAGCGTGCCCACCTTCAGGCCTTCGTGATTGCTACTCCCCCGCCTGGAATACTCTGCCCCGAGGCTTTGAATGGCCCTCAGCTTCTTGTCAAAGTCACCTCCCCAGTGAGGCCTTTCCTCCCTTGCTGCTTTTTACTTCCTTACGGCCCATGTCCCATTCTCAAATGACGGACGTGTTTGCTATCTGATCACATAATTCCTTGTATATTATCCGGCTCTTCAAGGAAGAATGAGAACAAAGGATCTGCTCTGTCCTACTCACCACCGGCTCCCCAGCACCCAGCAGAGAGCCTAGCATGGAGGATGTGCTCAGTAACTGTTTCTCCAGGGTGGTCGTGAATGCTGCTGGGCGTGGTGGATGTGCGTGGATCTTGCTTAACCCTCATACAAACCCTGGGTGGTTGGTGTGAGGAGTGCAAGGCTCCTTTCACAGTGAGGAGTGCAAGGCTCAGAGAAGTTGGGTAGGTTGTCTAAGGTCACCTGGTCAGTAAGCGGTAGAGCTAAGTATCAAACTTGAATTTGCCTGATGTGAAAGCTCGTGCTTTTGACCACTGGACTCTGCTGTTTGCCTTCAATGTTTTCAGAACCCCCATAGTGAGGACACAGGAAAGACTTGTGGATTGAATAATCTGGAATGCCATGTGTTATGGACTGAATGTTCGTCCTCCACTCCCCAAATTTATACGCTGGAGCCTTAACCCCCAGTGTGACTGTATTTGGAGGTGGGACCTCTAAGGGAGGTTAAATGAGGTCATAACAATGGGGCCCTGACCCCATATAATTAGTGTCCTTATAAGAAGAGACAGCAGAGAGCTCGTTCTCTCCGAGTGCACGCACCGAGGAAAGGCCATGTGAGGACACAGCAAGAAGGTGGCCATTTGCAAGTGAGGAAGAGAGTCATCACCAGAAACAGAATTGGCTGGAACCTTGACCTTGGACTTCCAACCTCCAGAAACTGTAAGAAAACAAATTTCTGCTGTTTAAGCCACCCAATCTATGGTATTTTGTTATGGCAGCTTGAGCAGACTAATTAATACACCATGTTTTACGGAAGCCAAATTGCCAGGTCTAGGAAGGTAAATATTTCCTTCTTTCCTCCCCTCCTTCCCTCCATCCCTCATTTAAGTAGTGACAATGGAGAGAAGCACACGAATCCCGAGGAGCTCCCAAGAGTCCCAGACTGGTGGCCCATGGTTCAAACACCAGCCACAAAGTTGTTTCGTTGGGCTGGCGTGTGTTTTAAAAAAAACCCACAAGGAATCAGAATGCTCTTGGGCGGGGCACACATTGTCCGGTGCTTCCACAAGCCACACTGCTCCCTGCTGTCCTTTGTCCCTCTATCTGAGGGCTATGTTAGGTGCCAGTGACACCGGGTGAGCTGTGCCGCAATGGGGTGTGGTTCAGGGTGCCCTGGGGCAGAGTGACGCTGGGCAGGGAGAAGGGCATGGGAGATGGTGGGTCAGAGGAGGCTGCATGGAGAAGGTGGCTTTGGCCTGGTGCATGGAGGATGGATGGGAAATCACCAGCCAGAAGGGGAAGGAGTGTGCCTTCCAAGGAGGGCAGCAGAGAGGCGAGGTCCAGAGCAAGGGCGTGGCCTAAGCAGGGAGCAGCTGGTAGTTGAGTGTGGCTGAGAGTGAAGGTGGAGGGGCTAGGACGTGGGCTGGAGGGTAGGTGCCGTGGGCACAGGGAGGCCCTGCACACCACAACAAGGAGTTTGGACATTGTCCTGTCCAGGAGTCATGACCAGCAGTCCCGGTAGGCTTCAACCAGGGAGGGGTCACCGGACAATCTGTGTCAACGCGTGCAGAACCTGGGTTTACCACCTCCTCGTTGTGTGACTATATGCACGTGTTGCCCCGGGGCTGTGTGGTCTCAGGCACCTCATCTGTGAAATGGGAGTTATAATGCTATATATCTCAAAGGGGTATTGTGGGGATTAGAAGGACGTAAAACGCGAAAAGCCCCTAGCACAGTTCCTGGCACATCAAAGGTACTCAGTAAAAGATGGTCACCGTTCTGACAGGAATTTATTACTAATCTAGTGGTGACAACAGTGTAGGAGGTGGCTGGGAGTAATCGAAGACTCTGTTTGCTAAGATTATTACAGGAAAGTAAGAAAAACCCTGAGGAAGGACCCAGGAAATACTCATAGGAGACAGGAGGAGATAAATGCAACCTTAAGATCAGCCTTCTCCACCTCTATTTCCTCGTCTGTAAAATGGGACTCTCCCTGCCTGTCCACACAGGGTCTCTATGTGAATCAAGTGAGAACAGAGATGTGAGAGTGCTTTTAAAGTTAATCAACACCAGAGGACCATATGGGTTTCATAGATTTTTTTTTTTTATCACACAGAGGGGAAAGATGTCTGGGGGTAGATGAGCACCTGTGGGCTCTTATTTCTGCAAACAATCAAGGCAAGAAAAGTAGCAAATGACAGGACAGCAAGACACAAGAGAGAACCTGACGGAAATGAAGCCCGGATCATGGACCTTCCTGTGATAGCCTTAATCCTGCTGCATCCCAGTCACCTATACTTCTTGCACTCACACCAATGACTCAAAAGTACTACCAGGTTCTCAGCCTCACAAGCATAGTTTTTTCAAGCTGAAAATACGATTGAATGCATTCCCCACAATTTATAGCTGAAGCTGAGAGTCACAAAAGAGAGCTGGTTGAAACCCATCCTCAGGAGACATACGGCCCGCGTTCACATCCCGGCTCTGCCGGTCATGAGCTGTATGATTTTGGTCAAGTTATTCAACATCTCTGTGTTTCTGCGACTAGGATTACTGGAGTTAATAAGAGTACTTGTTCCCGTGATTGGTTGGGGAGCTAAACGAGTTCATATGCATAAAGCACTTGGAATGTCTCTGACACCTGGCAAGACTCAGGGACTGAGGGGTACTATTACTATGTAAGGGTACAGGTTATCTCAGCGGTGGAGCGCAGGGTGCATCTTTGCATGGTCCCACACTGAAATATTTGATTCTTATCAACACACCATGTTTACTAAAGGCAGAAAATGGACTGACCTGTTTTTGGAATAAAGGGCACATTCACGCAGCCTGCATGCCCCATTTCCAGAACATTCCGGGCCACTGAAGTCTGACAGTAACTGAATAGAGCAAAAGTGCCTCATGGACACCCTTCTTACCCCCTCACGTTGTACCATCAGGGGAGGCAGCAGAAAGCTCTCACAATTTAAAGCATGAAACAGGAAGGAGACCCAGAGCAAATTTGGAGCAATCAGCTTAGATGTGCTGGGCTCGGCTATTGTCGTCCTGGTACATTCAAGTCGTGTGTTTCCGTTTCCAAAGGTCTGTCACCACAGTCTCTCGTTTCTCTCTCATGACAGATGGTGATTCGGAAAGTGGGTTCTGGCAGGAGACGAGCTGGTTCAGATCCTGCTGCTGCCTTTCCCTCGTTGGGTAGCCCAGGACATTTATTTAATGTCTCTGTGCCCTGGACAAAATGAGGGTGTGACAACACCGACATCACTGGTTGTTGGGAGACCAGGAGGATGTGTGCAGAGCCAGAGCCCGGCCCGTAATCATTCCCTTGTCCAGAAAGTGCTTCTCATGTGTTTAACATGTGCTTGGGGCTGAGGACCCAGCAGCCATCAAAACAGAGTTTCTCCCTTCACAGACTCGAGTGTGATGGGGGAAAGCACGCAATGCCACAGGCAAATAAACATCCGGCGCCAGGTAGCAAGCTGTGCTTTGAAAAAGACAGGTTGAGAGATCTGTGGGGATGCCGGCTGAGCTATGACCCTGCGGTGGGCAGGGAAGGCCTCCGTGACAGCGTGTCTTTTAAGCACAGACTGAATGAAATGAGGCAGAAAACCACAAAGATAGCTGGGAAAAGAGTGTTCTAGGCTTAGAAAGTAGCAAGCACAAATGCAAGTGTGTGTGTGGTGGGGGGGTGTTTTGTTCAAGGCTGGTGGCAGAGAGGAAGGTGATCACGTGGGCCTGGGCGTTACCATAAGGCCTTTGGCTTCTGCTCTGAGTGAGACGGGGGAACCATTGGAGGGTTTGGAGCAGGCGAGGACAATCTGACCTGTGTTTTGAGGAGAGGAGACGGTCGGGGGGGTGTGCGTGAAGTGAGGGAGGGGTGGCAGCTAAGGGACGAGCTGGGAGGACAGCCAACGGTGACTGCAGTGACCCACGTGAGAGACGATGGGGCTTGAACCGGGGGACGGGGGTGGAGGTGGCAGGAAGCAGCACCACGGTGCTGAACATAAGACTCCAGAGGTGCCACCCACAGCCACCAAAATGGGAAGGGTCCTCTGGAGGGGTGCAACGTGGTGGTACTGAAAGATGGTGGTCACACTGGGGATATATTTTGAAGGCAGAATAGACAGGACTTATAGATGGAATGAGGTGTGAGAGAAAAAGAGGAAACCAGGATTATTTAAAGGATGGAGTACACAGAGGTAACTATTTACTGAGAAGTTGAAGAATGAGAGTCAAGAGTTAGTTTTAGATGTGTTCAGTTTGGGAAGCCTCTTCACAAATGTTAGGGATGATGGTGATGGTGATGGTGATGGTGGTGATGGTGGTGATGATGGTGACAGCAGTGATGGTGGTGGTGATGGTAATGGTGGTGATGATGGTGATGATGGTGATGGTGACAGTTGTGACAGTGGTGGTGATGATGATGTGGCGATGATGGTGATGGTGGTGATAATGGTAATGGTGATGGTAATGATGGTGACGGTGGTGATGGGGGTGGTGATGATGGTGATGGTGGTGATGGTAACGGTGATGATGGTGATGGTGGCGATGATGGTGATGGTGGTGATAATGGTAATGGTGATGGTGATGATGGTGACCGTGGTGATGGGGGTGGTGATGATGGTGATGATGGTGATGGCGGTGATGGTGATGGTGGTGATGGTGGTGATAATGGTAATGGTGATGATGGTGATGGTGGTGATGGTGATGGTGGTGATGGGGGTGGTGATGATGGTGATGGTGGTGATGGTGGTGATAATGGTAATGGTGATGGTGACAGTTGTGACAGTGGTGATGATGGTAATGGTGGTGATGGTGATGGTGGTGATGGTGGTGATGGTGATGGTGACAGTTGTGACAGTGGTGGTGATGGTAATGGTGGTGATGGTGATGGTGGTGATAATGGTAATGGTGATGGTGATGGTGGTGATGGTGATGATGGTGGTGATGGTGACAGTTGTGACAGTGGTGGTGATGGTAATGGTGGTGATGGTGATGGTGGTGATAATGGTAATGGTGATGGTGATGGTGATGGTGATGGTGGTGATGGTGGTGATGGTGGTGATGGTGACAGTTGTGACAGTGGTGGTGATGGTAATGGTGGTGATGGTGGCGATGGGGGTGGTGATGGTGGTGATGGTGACGGCGGTGATGGTGGTGGCGATGGTGATGGTGGTGATGATGATGGTGATTATGAAATGATGGCTTGCTGAGGATTATGACAAAAGCAAACACTGAGTGTTTGCTGTGTGATAGGCACGGCTCAAAGGACTTTAGACGTATAAACCTGTGTAGTCTCCATAATGGGATCTCCATTATCATCCTCATTTAATAAACCAGTGTAGTGGGTTGAATTGTGCCCCCTCCCCCGCAAATGATATGTCTATGTCCTAGTCCCCAGAATCTGCGAATGTGCCCTTATTTGAAAAGAGTCTTCCTAGGTGTAACTAAGTAAAGGATCTCAAGATGAGATCACCCTGGCTTATCCAAATGGGCCCTGGATTCAATGGCAAGTACCCTAATAAGAAACACCTGCAGAAGAAACCCACAGACGGAAGAGAAGGTGATGTGAAGGCAGAGGTGGAGTTGGGAGTGATACAACCACAAGGAATACCAACAACTTCTAGAAACTGGAAGAAGCAAGGAAGGGTTTTCTCGTAGCCTTTGGAGAGAGCCGCGTCCTGCTAACTCTTGATTTTGCACTTCTGGCCTCCAGCACTGCGAGAGATCAAATTTTTGTTGTTTTAAGTCATCAAGTTTGTGGTCCTCTGTTATAGCAATCACAGGAAACCAACATAACAAGGAAAACCAGGCACAGAGATATTAACGTAACTTGCTCAACATCACACAGCAAGCAAGCAGCACAGCTGGCAACGTGTGCCTCCAGAGCGGCTCACTTGGTAGGTGAGTATGTTCGCCCTGTGTGTCCAAGGAGGAAATGGAGGTCAGAGCCTCAAGGCCACACCAAGGAACACAGCTGGTGAAAGGCAGTACCAGGCTCCCTTGAGTCTCTAGCAGGGAGGCCGGATGCCTTTCCCACTCTCGATCCCCACCTCTCCACTTTGAAAAATCCAGAAAGGCTCTTGTCCAGACCCTCTAATGCTTCTTGGCAGCCACCACATGCATCCAGGGCTTTGCTGGGAATCCCGTCCAATCTGGTGATTCCAGTTTACAGCTGCTGGGTCCATGTACAAGTGACCCCAGAGACACCCTGGCGGGCTGGCGGCCTCAGTCAACAGATTTCAGTGGCACCAAGATTCACAGCAGTCACTCAGGAACGGCATATGATCTGGATTTCAAAACCGCCTCCTCTTTCTGTGATACTGACACTGAAAACCTCTTGGCTACCTCCCTACCAGGGACACGAGGACTGAAAAGGGAGGGGTGCTGGGGCAGGGTACACCGGCTGCCCCTGAACCTCTGCCAGCAGCTAAAATCAGTCTCTGAAGAAACAGAGATTGTCCATTTCCTCTCCCACTGATGCCCGGGAAAATATTTTACCGGACAAAACCCAAATATTGGGAATCCAGGGAAAACATCCTCCCTCCCTTTCCGCTCCCCCCCACCACCACCGCGCCTCCTGCCTTGTCAAAGCTTCATCATTTTAAGAGAGATAGACAGTGGGACCTGCAACAAACAGGGCCTGTGAAGAGGGCCCAGGCCTCTTCCCACACAGAACCGCGTCCTTAGAGCACCTAATGAGAGGAGGGCAGTTAGTTTCGGGGTTGGGGTGGGAATCGGGGGCAGGGGGAGGTGTTCTATTTATGAAGAATACAATCATTACGTTCAGGTCGCTGGAGGGAGCCAGCGGGCTGGAACAAATTTGGGGGCTGGGGGAAAGGGAGGCAAGTGGCAAAGGGATGAGTGCTATGGCTGCCGCATAGCACAGGGAGATCAGCTCGGTGCTTTGTGACCACCTAGAGGGGTGGGATAGGGAGGCTGGGAGGGAGGGAGACGCAAGAGGGAAGAGATATGGGAACATATGTACATGTATAACTGATTCACTTTGTTATAAAGCAGAAACTAGCACACCATTGTAAAGCAATTATACTCCAATAAAGATGTAAAAAAAACCAAACAACAAAAAACAAAAAAAAAAACAGGGCTGTCTCCCCCGGGGCTGGCTGGCCTCTGGGGGCCCAGGGGGCTCAGCAGGCCCCTGCTCTCTCCCCTAAGGCACACACGTACACAAGCACAACACCACACGTGTTCTTCCGATCAAACACACACTCACTCGTTCATTCCTCTTTGAGGACAAATTTTAAACACAGTCACAGAACTGACCCTGCCCAAAGCGAACCGCTGTCTCAACGAGGCCCCCATGGCAGAGCCTGCACGTTCATCTCCACGATGCCCAAGACGTGTGGAAGCCCTCCTCTGGAGCTGTCTTCAGAGTCAGGTTACAAGGCAACGCGTAAAACTGGGCACATTATCGTTTAATTGCCCCTGATTCAGACCACCCTTCCCCGACAACTGTATTTCTAAAGGGCGTCAGTCCTGGTTCCACAGATGTGAGCCGTGGAGCCACCCTCAAAGGGCAGAGATCTGCCAACACCAAGGAGAACAGTGCGGTGTTGGGGGACGTTCTTGAATGTTCTTGGGGGTCTCGGAGGTTCCGAGCCAGGGCGCCACCTTGGGAATAAGGGGTAAACTTCCCAAAGGGATGACCTGGGTGAACGCACCACCCCTTTGCATAGGTGGGTGCTGGGCATGATTATTTTTATTGTTTTCTAAAAGTCAGTTGTGTAATGTCATGGCACCTGCTCTGGGCGTGGCCCTGGCCAGGCACATGGGAGCTGGAGAGTCACAAGGTACAGGGCAAGGCCTCTGTCTCCCTCTACCCAATGCGGGAGCCAAGACTCACACCTGCGGAGTCACCTGCGATGGTAGGGGTGGGGCCCGGGATGGCTGGAGAAGGGTGCCGTGAGGGCGGGGGTCAGGGAAGGAGGAGGTGGAGGCGGGGTCTGAACCCCACTTCAAAGAATGTGGCCGGGCTTCCCTGGTGGCGCAGTGGTTGAGAGTCCTCCTGCCGATGCAGGGGACACGGGTTCGTGCCCCGGTCTGGGAAGATCCCACATGCCGCGGAGCGGCTGGGCCCGTGAGCCATGGCCGCTGAGCCTGCGCGTCCGGAGCCTGTGCTCCGCAACGGGAGAGGCCACAACAGTGAGAGCCCCGCGTGATGAGCGGCAGGGGGCACCGGGGCAGGAGGCAGGGAGGGGACAGGCTCCGAGCAGTCCTGGATGGTGTGTTCAACCCACCTCACAGAGGATGGGGACTTGCAAGGGAGAGAAGGGGGAGATGGGGGAGGAGAATTTCAAAGGGATCCAGGCCCGGCAGCAGCCTTCCTGGCTCACTTCGGATCCCTTCTGAGCGTGGCATCCAGAAATACCTCACATCCTACACAGCTCGGAGTTGATGCCACTGCTGAGAGTGTACGACGCAGTTTCACTGTGCCTCAGTTTCTCTACCTAGAAACTAACCATACAAACAACAATAGCTACTGTTCACCGGCCAGTCCCGTTCCAAGGACCTCAACTCTTAATCTAGCCATGCCATAGTTACGTCACTTTTACACGCTCTTGGCTACTGTAGGCCTCCGGCTCTCAGAGCTTAACATGCTGTTTATCTCACCTCAGAGATGGTGGGAGGCTAAAATCAAATAATGCATATAAAAGAGGTCTTTTAATTAAATGACACTCCACCAAAGCTCATTATTGCTGTCGATGTTATTAGCATTTTACTAGGCTTCATCTACCTCAGGGTAAAGGTTATTTAAGGCCTGAGTACAACATTAAAAAAAAAAAAAAGCATCACTTTCAAACATTAGCAGAGGAAAGATCCCATGGAGACTGGCAAAAGAAAAAGTTACCCAAAGCCTGAAACACGAGAAGGCAGGACATGGGGGTTTTTGTTTGTTTCTTGTACGGGCCACAACGTTCTCAGAAGAGGTCATTAATGGCTTTCTGGTTCCTTGGCGGCAGAAGGAACACAGCACCTTGCCATCGGCGGCATTTTTCACAGACCGGCTGCCCGGGGGTGGACCTGAGTGCACCCAGCTCACATAAAGCATTTATTCAATGCCCAGGAGCAAGTGAATACGACCTGCTCTCTGCCATCAGAAGGCCCAGTGTTTGGAATAAGATACCCTCCTTCCAAAAACAAATGCAAGTAGAGCCCCTGATTCGCCCCTCCCCCCCACCTCTGAAACCTGTTCCTCCTCAGACGTCCCCACCGTCAACCGCCCATCAACCCACTGGGAAGCTGGAAGCCATCCTTGGTTCTCCCTCTTCATCAACATCCACGGCCAACCCACCCTAAGGCCATCTTGTGACCTCCACTCTCTGACCCACCTTCTCTTTATCTCCGCTAGCGCTGTTATCATTTCTTGCCTGAGCTTCCAAAGCCACCTCCCAAGTGGCCTCCTTGGTTCCACTTTTGCTCTCTCCCCTCTCTACCAAGAGATCTTCTAAAAATGTACATAAGATTGCAGCACTTTCCTGCTTAAGCACACTGAACTCAAAACAATCCAAATTTCTTTACCAAATCCTACAAGGCCCAGTGGGATGCGGTTCCTGACTGTCTTTCCCACTCAGCATCAGCCTGAAACTGTCTTCTCTCCCCTGAGGAATGGGCAGTATCATACTTACCTTCCAGGACGGTTGTGAGGCCACTAGGGGTGGGGAATACCTAAAACTGCTCTGTAAACCAGAAAATGCAGTACCGTGTAACCTCTATTCCATTATAATTGGGCTTTTGTGTTTCGACTCTTGTTTTCATGGTTTCCAGTTCATTAATATCTTTCATTGTTTGCAATTTTATATCCTTTTCAGATATAAGGATATTTATATGCACAAGGTAGTACTGAAAACTACCATGCCAGCATCTTGGTATTCCAAAGATAACAGCCCAGCTATGGTGTGCTTAAAACCTCGACAATATTTGTTCTTCCCAGGGCAGAAAATCAAAGTTTTAACTATGCAGTCAGATTGCCAGAGGCCTAGAGAGAGATCTCATTTAAATGATGAACCAGTTCATTCTCTCACGAAAATGATGCAAGAATGTGATCTTCAACATCTCTCCAACATTTTCAGTAGCAGCAGATAATGTTTATTAAGCCCCTACTTTGTACCAGTCCCTGTATTAAACACTTTTAATGCTTTACCTTTGTTAATCCTGACAGCAACATTAAGAGGTGTTATAATTGTCCAGACGAGGAAGGTGAAGCTCAGAGAGGTTAAGTAACTTACCCAAGGGCACACCGCTAATGAGAAATGTCCAATCCTCTATTTTAATAGCCCATGTTCTTTTGTTCTACCCTATGTGTGTTGCAGGCAGGAGAACCAGGAATGTGTCTATCTGTGAAAGGGGAAGAGGGATAATTGGGAGATGGGGGTTTAGGCAAGTACAAGGCCACCAAGCCCTATGGGTGCAAGGGATTTGGGGCAGTAGATTCTCCTTAACTTCAAGCTTCACTCCTCCGAGACTTTCGTTCTATCTTGCAAAGTTAGACGATGACCAACAGGTTTCCGCATAATCAGTGAAAAAGAGTATAAGTCTCTCCTGTAAAGGGTAGTCACTGCCTTTTTGTTATTTACACCAAGAAATGTGTGTGTGCATGCATGTGCCTGTGTGTGTCTGAGAGACAGAGAGGCAGAGAGGGTGCTCTGGCCAGAGAGATTCCCAGAGAAGTTTTCCTGTCACTTCACTCACTGTTTGCCAAACAATCACCCACATGGAAATAGCAACAGGACCACGAGGGCAATACCCTCCTTCTACTGTCAGTTCTCTAGTGCCCCAAAACTCGCTGTGCAACTTCATGCAAGTTACCTCCTCCCTCTGGGCCTCGGGTTTCTCATCAGTAAAGTAAAACATCTAGATTCCTAGAATTTCATCCAGCTCTCAGACTGGACGGATGCTCTCAGATCCATGATCTTTTCTTTTTTTCTTTTGCAGTACGCGGGCCTTTCACTCCTGTGGCCTCTCCCGTTGCGGAGCACAGGCTCAGCGGCCACGGCTCACGGGCCCAGCTGCTCCGCGGCACGTGAGATCTTCCCGGACCGGGGCACGAACCTGCGTCCCCTGCATCGGCAGGCGGACTCCCAACCACTGCGCCACCAGGGAAGCCCCCATGATCTCTTTTGCTATCACCACCTCCCTGAGGAGACGGGTAAGTCAGACTGGCCATGGGAGGCTGGGGGAAGGTGCCATGGTTGAGTGAAAGATCCTGGACCAGAGCTATTGACTTTCGACGCCAATTCCAATGTCAGTAGACTCCACCAAGCTGCCTTCAAGGGTGCGGACAGAGCTTGTGCAGGACCTATGCATGTCTGTCCTCTTAAAACAGAAAGGATAGCACGCCGAAGCCACTGTATGGGGGGCTATGGCCACGCCAACGGATCAGTGTTTGAGGGCAGTTCCTTCGTTTATTCCTTCCTCCCTCCCTTCCTCCCTCCCTCCCTCCCTCCCTCCCTCTCTCCCTTCCTTCCTTTTCTTTGCAGAGGGAAGAGAACAGGTAGAAGTAGGAGATGCTGCCAAAAAGGTATGGATGGCTTGAAAAACTTGAGATCCCTGCCAGACATAAAAATAACTGAAAACAAAACAAAACGACACACACACAAGCATGATCTGTGTTGTATGTGTGTGTGTGTCTGTGTTGGCGAATGGTAAGATTAAAGAGCTAAGTGTGGAAAAAGCCCTCATGGCCACTTGTATTTCCTAGTTACTCTGTGTTTTATATGTTTGCACAAATCAATGAGCTTTCTATTAAACAACAGGCCAATTTTCACATGTTAGAGGGAAAGAAGCTCCCCCACTAAGACGCACCAGCTGGGAGAGTTGAACTCACGACTCAACCTTCTCCATGTCTATCTGTTCCCTGGGATCCGGCACCAACAGTTCTACTATTCCAGGGCGCTTACAGGCAAACAGAACATTGGCCAGGCCAGAACCCACGCAGAACCCCAGCAGGCTGGGATCCAGCAGCAGACCACCGTTTTCACCCCAGGAGCTCAGCCTGCTAGAGCTGCAACGGTCCCCGCTTACACGAGGGGTCCCTTCAAAGTGGGTGAAACGAGACGAGCAGCAAGCAGGCTGTCCCGCGGGTGTGAACCAAGGGCCACCACCGGCAGGGTACAATTTGTGGGGAACTAATGAAAGCCTCCTCCAACCCAAAATCCCACCCCCAACCTGGGTGGTGACCCCTCTCTGAACCTGGCTGGAAACTCTCCTGACACTCCAGGCAGAGACAAAGACAGGCCTCGTGGGGTAAAGAAAATAGCCCAAGCTTCCCTCTAGAAAGTCCTCGTGGTATTTGTAGCAAGTGCAATCTTAGACGATCACTTAATCTCATCCTTTGTTTTTGAATCTGCAAACCCTATATAATAATGAGAGACATGGATCGTAGACATCTAGCACAGGGCCTGGCATGTAGCGTGTATCATACTAAATGGTAGCTGTTGTTATAATATCTCAATAATTTCGAAGGTCTCTGTTAAAAGTTCATGCGCTGACAGGACTGCTCCACCCCGGCCCGTCGCCCACGAGTAAAGATGCCTTTGCTGGCTGGCTCGGGAGATGAGCTAGGGCAGTGGTTCTCCAAGTGTGGTTCCCTGCATCACCTGGGAATTTGTTTGAAGTACGCATTTGTGGACCCCCCTCTGAACTACTGAATCAGAAATTCTGGGGGTGGTGCCCAGTCATCTCACACCCCCGCCCCGTGACTCTGATGCCTGCCAAAGCTGGAGAACCACTGAGCTCAGCAACGCCTGCCAAGTCTGGCCGGTGAGCAGAATTTCCTGGGAGTGTTTAGAGGAGAAATGCAGGTCCCTGGGCCCATCTCCCAGGGACTCAGAGTCATCAGGTTCTGGGAAGCTGCCTGGGAGTCAGCATTTTAACAGGCTCCTCAGGTGATTCCACTGAGCTAGAGGTTGGGTTTGTTGGGGAGAGGGGAGCACAGAGGCTGGGAGAGACCCAGGGATGGGGGTTCCTGGGAAGGGACTGGGAGTGCAGGCCTGGCAGAGCTGGGGGCGCTGAGATGTAAGAAAGCACTGAAGATCAAAGTTTTCATAGTTCTATAGATTTATGAGATGGAATCTCCTACCATCTTCTCATTTTCCATCCAGGGAAACTGAGCTCCAAAGAGAAGTGTCTATTCTAAGTCCATGCAGCTCATGCTTGGAAGAGCTGGGACTTGAGCCAGGGGTCTCCCTTCCAGAGCCAGCGCCCTTTCCACCGAGCCCCACAAGCTCACGCTCACGTGTTCCCTCCCTCTCAGCATCTCTCTCTGTGCTGAGGACTGAATCCACGCGCATTCCCTCAGTGTTGACCATGAGGGTGAGATCTAGGGAGGAGTTGGAGTCAGGCCTCAGACCTGAGTGCAAATCTAGCCTCAGTCACTGAGTAGCTGAGCCATCAAGTCACCCTCTCAAGGCCTCAGTTGCCATATCTGTAAAATGGGGATAAAATCCGACGTCACAAAGCTGCCGAGCAGGTCAGCAGCCGATGACTCAGGCGAAGGTGTTTTCCAAGCTGTCCATCACCCCCACAAGCACAGGGGCTAGAGAAGAAGGAGCAGGGCCTACTATGACCTCTTGCCTAGGAGCACTTACCATCTAGCTGAGGCAGAATGAACACACTCAAGGCAACTGGAGAACAAGGAAGCACTCAGCTCCACGCCCAGTGCAAGGTCACGCTTCAGTGCCTTTGCTCGGGTGCCGCTCTGCCTGGAACACCGGCCCCCGAAACCCTGTGGGAACAAGAATCCCCGGTCATTAGGCTCACAGTCTGGACCTGACTTTGCCCACCCGTGAAGGCAGGAAGCAAAGCTCGTTCAGCTTTGTGGCCCCAGAATGCCTACATCTCAAAGGTGTGCTCAGGAAGTGGCTGATCCAGGTAGGGAGGCTTCTGGTCAGAGGGGCCTTAGAGACCTGGAAGGGCCTTTTCAGGGGGGCACGTGCCTCAGAGGATTCCTGTAATGCCCCACCGGAGCAAGCATAGTGGGGACAAGGGCTTCAAACCAGCCAGAAGCCATCAGCCAACTCCTGGCCCTCCTACAGGCCCCCAGTGTGTCTATCATCCACCCCAGGGACCAAGGCTCTCAGGTGGGGTTGGCGGTTCCTTCACAGTCAGGAGGGGAGGAAAGTGAAACAGGAAGCATCAGCTCCACGCAAAGCGGCACCAAGATCTACTGAATAAGGGAAGACACTAAGCAAGGGGCAGGCGCACAGGAAACAGCGATCCAAACTAGGGCTCCCGAGCATCTGGTCATTTGTTTCTCCTGTTTCTCCCTCTTCTGGTCTGGAGGATCCAAGGAGGTGTCCAGAGTGAACAGGGCACTGCAGAGTGAAGACCTCTAGAGACGGGAAATTTCTCCCACTGCCCCTAGGAGCAGTGTGACCTTGATCATACCACGTCAGTTCTCAGGGCCTTTAAAATGGGTACCAGGTGAATAAGGAACTGGTGGATCGTTTTCCCCTGGAGGATAAAGCAAAGAGCACAGCTAGCAGAGTGAATGCCCCTGGTCCAGCCAAGCAAAATAGGTTCAAAGCTGGCTCTGGGTCATGGCTGTGGTCTTTCCATGGAAAACTGATAATAACAATGATGGTGTTGAGGGTGACAACTCATCTTTACTGAGTGTGTACTGGGCACCAGGAACCGGGCAAGCACTTTTCATTCATTACGCTGTTCAATCCTCGCAATGACCCTTACGGCAGATACTATCGTTATTCCCATTTTACAGTTGGGAAAACTGATACTCAGAGAAGTTACACCTGGGATCGTGGTCTGGTGGGTGGGGGAGGCAGGATTTGAACGCAGGCTGTCGGATTCCAGAGCCCACCTACTTTCCTACTGGAATCTTCTGAACCTGCGAGTCAGTATTCCACAGCTAGGAAATATGGGAGGATCTAGAAAGGCAATTACAATAATCATGTTCTAGACCCAGGACTGAGTCTGGAAAGAAAGATCACATTTGGAGCAAAAATTCGAAGTCTGCTGAATTATTTGCGGTACAGGAAACACAACTCAGGGACGTGGTTGAAATAGGCAGACTGGGTGTCCTGGAGGCAGCCCAGGCCTTCAGGGTAGACACCCTGGATTCTCGGCCACTGCCCCCACGCACCAGCCTGCTTAGCTGGGGTCAGGCAGCTGCTCTCCAGTCCATTTTCTCATCCATCAGGCATGCCAGGATATTCCTGGCTTCACCACCTCGCAGGTGGGCCCAAGTTAGCTGAGTCCCAGCAATGTCCACCTTCTCTCACCCCCAATTTTAAAAGATTTTATCTCTCATACAGTAATTAGTTTCTCCATTAACAAAATAGCAAAGCATTTGTGTAAGTGCCGAAGTTTCTGATCAAAACAAAGTAACCGGGCTTCCCTGGTGGTACAGTGGTTGAGAGTCCGCCTGCCGATGCAGGGGACGTGGGTTTGTGCCCCGGGCCGGGAGGATCCCACATGTCGCGGAGCGGCTGGGCCCGTGAGCCATGGCCGCTGAGCCTGCGCGTCCGGAGCCTGTGCTCCGCAACGGGAGAGGCCACAACAGTGAGAGGCCCGTGTACCGCAAAAAAAAAAACAAACCAAAAAATCCCCAAAGTAACCACTGTCACCCACTTCCAGCCCAGAGCGAAAACAAAACAACCCCCCAAACCCCCTACCACACCACAATATTTTTAGGCAGCCAGTGCCACTGTATCCTGGGTACTGTACAACTTCCACTGGTTTCTGGAATACTGACTCCCATTATGTGGACTTTCAGGAAAACACTGGCCTAAACAATTTCTGAGGTCTCCTCCAACACCAAGTTCAACAAGTCTACAAAATCGATGCTGTCTCTTTGTGTGCTTGGCTAATTGTGAATGTGTAGTCACCGTTCTTCTTTTGTTTGCTCAGTCCTAGAAATGCAAAACCAGGGAGGACCCTTGGAGTCTAAAGGAGGTCACCTAAGGATACCCGTTGCGCAGGCCTCTGCCACTTCACACCGAGGGTGGAAAACACAGGGAACTTCTTGGGCCCGAGAGGCTGTAGCAGCTAAAAATATAAACAAGTTCAAGAAGTGTTTAGATGGACTCACGGAGGAGGGAATGATGGGTGAGGGGAATTAGGAGCATCGGGTCTCGTCCTTATACCCCTGCAGCTTTCTGTTTCCTGCTAGCAATACAGTATCTGGCGGGCAGAACACCGACGGTTCCACTGACAGCATAGCTGATGTTCTCATGCAAGGAGATTAAAAGAGGAAGGAAAACAAACAAAGAAAAAAAGAAACGAATGTATATGATAGTTTCCTGCTTTGACATCTAACTTCTATGATCAGAAAAAAAAGAAAAATTTCCATTGTCGGAAATTTAGAAATAGAAGAGGAAACATAATCTCTGATTCCACGTCTAAGGATTAACTGCATTAACATTTTGCTATGTTTCCATCTGTGTGCCTGTTTTTTTTTTTGTGGTACACGGGCCTCTCACTGTTGTGGCCTCTCCCGTTGCGGAGCATAGGCTCCGGACGCGCAGGCTCAGCGGCCGTGGCTCTCGGGCGCAGCCGCTCCGCGGCACGTGGGATCTTCCCGGACCCGGGCACGAACCCGTGTCCCCTGCATCGGCAGGCGGACTCTCAACCACTGCGCCACCAGGGAAGCCCTGTGTGTCTGTTTTTTAAAAGATAAAAACTCTATGTACAACATGTATCCTGCATTTTTCATTTAACATTGAAAAGAATCACATTACTTAATAGACATGCTGTTGACTTACGGATTTCTACTACTTATTTACTTAAGAATGAATTTATTTAATCGTTGAATTATTTTATCATTCACCTCTTGTTGGACATTGTTTTTCTTTTCCTAATTTTCTACCGTATAAATAATGCTGGGATAGACATGCCTACTGACTTCTCTTTGGAGAAATAACAATAAATCTCAAAATCTTGGAGTGCACCATTTAATAAGTTTCTCTTACATAGACGAAGGGCAGGTGAGGGACAGGCTGGCGAGGACTTCCCCAGGGAGCCCTGAGTCTTGCTACAATACCATTTTAAAGGCTCAGTGCTTCTGGTACTCCCCCATCCCGCCGTTTCCCCTCCTTCTCCACAGCTATTTATTCATGCTGAAGACTCTTGCCTCGGTCCCTGGAAAACAGAGTGCTTAGAGAGCTAAAGAAAGAGACCCGCAGCCACAATAAGGACCTACTGGATAGCACAGGGAACTCTACTCAATACTGTGTAATGGCCTATATGGGAAAAGAACCTTAAAAAGAGTGGATATATGTATATGAAGAACAGATTCACTTTGCTGTACACCTGAAACTAACACAACATTGCAAATCAATTATACCCCAATGAAAATTAAAAAATAAAATTAACTTAAAATAAAATTATATATACTAAAAAAAAAAAGACATTCGCAGCCACTGGGCTGCAGCTTTCCAGGACGTGGCCCTTATTAGAAATGCAAATCCTCAGCTAACAAACCCCAAACACCCAGCTCACCAGCCCCCCTCACCGTCTGCCCGGTCGGGTGGCCCCTGTCTTCCATTTTACCTGAATGGGCTGAAAGGGAGTTGGCTGGGCTGTGGATGAGTCATCTGAGAAGGAAAGGGTCTGCCTGAAATGGAATCGTCTCCTCGGGGTTTCAATTTTACCCAATAAGAGGAAGTCAGTTCCTTTCTTCCCAGCCTTAACTCTACTAAAAGCCATTAAGCACTGCCAGGGACAGGAGACATTTATCTGTTGGTGAGTGTGAATGCTGCGTTCTGTACCTCCAGCTGGGATGGAAATTAAGCTGTTTACTTGGTGGCCACCCCAAGGGACCGAAAGGAAGCTCTAACGTGATGGTACTTCTGAAATGCATTTTTAAAATCTCAAAGTCTCGGCCTGCATTCCTGCCTGTAAAATCACCAGGAATTTGCAAAATTCATTTAGCTGAATTACACCCTGACCAGCGCTGACCACCAAATGCAAATGGGGTGACCAGCAGGTGACCTCACCGAACCGGTTCCTGTTTTGGAAAGGGTGGTGGGCATCTGAAGGCTGTTGCGGTTGCAGTCAGGTTAGCTTTTACGATAACCAAGATCAAAGAGAGGTTTGGTACTGGTTTCCCAGGTGCGCTTCCTCTGCATGTTCAGTCACATTCAAAACTTCACATGATAGAGTCCCTTTATGTAGGGCAGGCCACCCCCACAATATGTCTCAGTGACGTATTGATTACTTTGAATTAAAGTTACTTGAGAAACAGCCGGTGGCAAGAAATGACATTTAAAAAACCCATTCTAATCCCCAACTTTCCCCCGAAAGTGGGGCATAAATCTCCCATGTGAAGGTACCCTCCCTATATCAGGAGGATAGAAAACATCCTTCTCACCAGAGTTAGGAAAGTCAAGGCTAAGAAAGCTATAGGAACAAACTTTGTTACTTCTTCATTAGTCCGCTACCCCAAGCACAAGCCCCTTTGTTTTGCTGTGTCTTCACAAAGAACTGTTTCTTCTTTGTCAAAAAGTGATATATAAACAGCCTGCTTTGGTCACTTGAGGGAGGGCATCCCGTTTCTACAGAACCTCCATGCCTATGAATAAAATTGGCTTTTTCTCCTGTTCATTGGTCATGTGTCAATTTAATGATTAGACCAGACAAAAGAACTCAAGAGGGGTAGGGGGAAATTTCTCCCTTTCCGTCCCCCTCGACGTGGCATGAGCAGGTTCTCCCTGTCTAGAACGACAAGCCCACTTCCTCATCAACAGACTTCCCTTCACAATTGGTCCATGCCATTCCTTCTGCCAGTCTGGGGGCCATTGCTACTTCAAAATGCCACTCCAAACTTACCTTTTATATGCAGAAAACCTGTCAGGCTGAATTCCATCTGAGGTCATTTATTTTGTATCCTTTTGGCACTCTTAACACTCAGAGCCCTCAACATGACTTTGCTTGTACATTTGGTCTCACCCCTACGTTCCTTAGCACTGGAAGGTGGAGCCAGTCTTTTATGTTTGGTCCCAGCTATACTGAATGTTTGTGTCCCCCACCAAAATCTGTATGTTAAATCCTAATGCCCAAGGGTGACGGTATTAGGAGGTTGGGGCCTTAGAGAGGTAATTAGGTCATAAGGATGGGGTCCTCATGAATGGGATTAGTGCCTTTACAAAAGAGACCCCAGAGAGCTCCCTTGCCCCTTCCTCCATGTGAGGACACAGCGAGAAGACAGCCATCTATAAACCAGGAAGTGGGCCCTCACCAGATACTGAATCTGACAGCCCCTTGATTTTGGACTTTAAGCCTCCAGAACTGTGAGATATAAGTTTCTGTTGTTTATGAGCCATATACCCAAAACACCACAGACTCAGTCTATGGCATTTTGTTATAGCAGCCCAAAGGGACTAAGAGTCCCAACAGTGCTTAAGTAGAGAGACTCTTGCCCCGCTCCCAGAATAAGGTGGGAGAGTTTTCATATTGTTCTTATTCTTATTTTCTAATCTATATGAATGTATATGTGCGCATATCCTTCTAAAGGTAGTATAAACACGTTAAATAAATTCTGAAAAGTACAGTTCCAACCACTCTAACCACTGTTGTAAGTTCTTAAAGTTCTTTAGTGAGAGTAAAAGGTAACGGGCCTCGCTTACATGCGAATTCTGCAGTCAAACAAATGATTTTGGATTTGCAGATTTGGAGTTAAAGGTGTATCATAAGATGCGCTTGGTAGTGTAGTGGTGATTAAAAGGATGCACTCTGTCTGCGTTGAATTCTGGCTCAGCCACTCAACAGCTGTGTGACTCTGGGCAAGTTACTTAACGTCTCTGACTTTGGGCATACCCAGATTCTTAAAATAATGTCCTTCTACTACACATACCCTTTATATATTCCTCGTTTTACCTAATGTCCCATGCAAGTATCTACCCTTATTATTACACAGTTCTCGTAACCAACATTAAAATAGTCGTGCAATATTCTAGTCAATCACTGGTGCAGAGTTAAGTAAATGTTTTCTAACTTTTTGCTGAAATTCAGTATTTCAATGACTGTTTAAAACAAGATCAATACCCTCAATTTGTGGGATCAGTGAATTAGTATCTGCCATCTCCTGGATACTCTGTAAAACAGAAGCCAGCCCACAAGACCCTGGTAGACCCCAAACACACTGTACTTTATGTTCCCAATGAGAACAACCTGGAACTAGTCATCCAAGAGCCCATTCACATATACGATCCATCATCCTCAGGAAGGGGTGGGAAAAATATCAGATGAAATAGACCATGCAGCCCTTCGGGGTAGCACCGCCCTGCCCCCCACCCCATCCCATAGTCCATCTCGGCCCACGTGCACTGGGGCTGCCTCCGTGCATCCACTCCCATCCATACCCCGCACAGTCATCTCACGACAGCACGGGCGGCTCTCCGTCAAACAGGTGTGTTGTGGGAGGCAGTCTCCTGAGGTTCCGCGGTCAGACACTGGGGGCAACACTTCAGTCATGGCTTTCCCCGTCTTCCCAGGTTTTGGGTGTTCTTTCGATCAGTCCTCTCATTCTTTTCCCACACAACGACCCAGGCTGAGCTGGTCTGAGGACACACCCTCCCTTACGGCAGTCGCTCCTGAGGGATGTGTGTAGGAGGAGGACACACACACACACTCACGCACGCACACACACTCTACAGGAATTTTTGCATCATTCCTCCTGAGCCCAGGTCTGTGTTTCTGCCCTGAGGTCAGAGCTGCCCTCCCCACAGACATCAGCGCCCACTTCACAGAGGTCCCTTTGTTCCACGCACACTGCACCTCACTCTTGACCGGAACCTTCTAGCTGCCCCCGCAGGGCTCTCCTCTGTTCCAGCTCTTTTCTCCCTCATCTTGTCTCTGTTCTTAATACTTTCCAGGGGCCTGTTGGCCCCATCCTACCATTTCCTGATCACTTGCTTATGGATTCTCTCCTTTTTTTCCCTAAAGATTCTGATTCTGAAGTCTGATCTGGGTCACCCTGGGCCTCAGTTTTCTCATCAGTAAAACAGGGTTATGTTAGTACTGACCTGCTTCCCAGAGGTGTGTGAGGATTAAAGGAGATAATACAGGTACAGCACCAGGCACAGCGCTTGGCTCCAAGAAAGCACGTAAATGTTAGCAATTATTACCTTTATCATTATCATCATTAATTAGAATAATGAATAACAACCCTCAGTTTTTCTAAAAAGCCGGAGGTTCTCCCATAGCTTGTCATTCCTAAATTCCTCCATCTCAGACTTCCTAATCTCCCCACTAGGAATCCTACCTGATCTCCTGATTGGTTTTCTCTTCTCTGGACTTGAAAAAAATAACAAATCTGGATTAAGAGTCAGGAGATCTGAATTCTACTGTCATGAAAGAGTGAAAAGGGCTTGTGACCCTGGGCAAGTAATAGTCTTTCTGGGTTCCATCTCCTTCACCTGAAAAATGAGGAGATTGGACCAGAATAGCATTTTCCCAAGCATGTTCCGGAAGCTTCCATCACACTCGTGCTCCCCCCACCCCCCGCCCTGAGCCCCTCTGGCCACAGCAGTGCCATAAGTGACCAACCTAGCACCCAGCTCCACCTCACTTAGCTCATCGTCAGAGCTGGGACACTGTCTACACTGCCTGGTGCCTCAGTAGATGACTACAGGGCTGATCCAGTCCCTTTCATTAAAAAAGAGGTTTGAAATTGGTGTAAATCTCAGCTCTGTAAGGGAGGAAAATGAACTCTCAGCTCTGCTGAAAAACTAGGACAAGGTTCTCTTTAGCAAGTCTCCAGGTACTGTTCAGGCAATCACTGGGTATCAGGAGCCTTAAAATATGCCCCTGCCTGGTACAATGTCTCCTGATTAAGCTGCCTGCCAGGCCTGGGGTATTTCAGGCGGGAATGGTGTATTTTAAAACCACACAATTACTAGCAGTTTGGAAGAACCTTTTGAAACACCATGCCAATCATTTAATTCATTTTCCAAGTCCTTTTTAAATGCAAAATATGCTAATACGTTGTTGGAGTATCCAGCAGAGAAACCTGCGAGAGACTGGGGCCTCTCTTGCTTGGAGGTTAAGCGGAGGGCTGGTGGCAATGGGGCGCAGCGAGAAGAATGGCCCATTTTCCCACCGATGCCACTGGGCTCAAGTGTTTCTTTGTGTTCCCTTCAGCTGCGAAAAGGTGCGATCACCCTCACAGGCACAGATTTGGGGCATAATGGGCTTCTTTTCTGCCCAAAGCCCAAGTCCTGCCCCTGGTAAGTAAGACATGTCCTTGAGTTGTCTGCTAGCTCCTCCTGGTGAAGAGGGGACAATGAGGGAGGGAATAAAGAAAGGGTGAGACAAATTGATGGCTTGAAGGAATAAATTACTTTAGGCCCGGAGGGGCTGCTGCAGCCTTTGAAAAAATGATATAAACCAGCAAGGCTCCATTTCTCTTACCTATACAAGGGAGGAGGATAAATTACAGACCAGGGGTCTCTCTTAGAGGATTCAGGTAGATCAGCCTCTTTACCAAATATTACACCCATTTTGCCAAAATCCACGGGCTTCTCTGTACCTACTTCGTAACTGACTCCATAATATCACTCAAAGTTGCCTTTGCTGCTTATTTAATAAGTACACGTTACTGGTCCTACTCTGTATACCTGGCGCTGTGCTGGTCTTGGTGGGACGGGGGCAGCACACAGGAGTACTACACGGGGATCTAGCCCTTTATAGCTATCTTTAATTGAGCCTCTGCTATCTTCCAGGGACAATACATGCCTGGGCTGCAGAGGGAAAAACACACATCCAGGCCCGAAGGAAGCGAGGCAGGCGTGGCAGCATCCCCACCTGTCCGAGTGGGAAAGCCGGAATGCAACCTACGGAGGCTCTGGCCCAGGTGGCTGACACTGGATTTGACCCTTAGATATGTTTTCTTTGACTTTATACACTGCTTTAAACATTTGGGGAATATCTCATAAAAATCCAGATTTCCAACTTTTCTTTAAAAAATGAATAAGGGGCTCCCTGACGTCACTGAATCCATATCCCTGCATGGGAACAGTCAGGGGGAGTTCAGTGGCCAGTATCCCCTTTAGACTGGGCGTGGATGCTCTCATTTACCAAAGACGCCACCACTCCTGTGACTTACCCCTAGCTAGCCTCCCTCATTCTCTTCACCTGCCTGACCTCTGTATGCATTTGGGTGTGCAAGCCTGACTCAGGACAGGCCCCTTACTTGCAAATGAGCAGTCAGAGGCCCAGAGAGGTTAAGACAGAGAGAAGTACAGGTCTCTGCTGGACACCTGGGTCTGTGCTATTTTTACTATGTCATACTATGTGTCATCAAGGGCAACCTAGGGGTACATGGTGCATGAAATAACTACTCGATGGGCAGAGGAACAAATGAATGAACGGATGGACCAGCCCAAGCCATAGATGCAGGCGTGCAGGGGCCACGGTGGGTAGGCGGCTGGAGGAGGCTTTATGAAGTGGATAGAAAGAGAACAGGCCTGAAAGAGCTCAGGAAAGGAGTAAAGAGTTCCCAGCTGACTTGAGGACCTGGAACCCCATTTATTTAGTTTAGTTTTTGTGACTTTTAAAATGTGTTTTTATTGTAAAATAGGACATAGAAATAGAAAAGCATTCCCACCAACAGTGCAAGAGGATTCCCTTTTCTCCACACCCTCTCCAGCCACTGTGGAGAACAGTATGGAGGTTCCTCTAAAAACTAAAAACAGAACTACCATACGACCCAGCAGTCCCACTACTGGGCATATACCCTGAGAAAACCATAATTCAAAAAGAGTCATGTACCAAAATGTTCACTGCAGCTCTATTTACAATAGTCAGGACATAGAAGCAACCTAAGTGTCCATCGACAGATGAATGGATAAAGAAGATGTGACACATGTATACAATGGAATATTACTCAGCCATAAAAAGAAATGAAATTGAGTTATTTGTAGTGAGGTAGATGGACCTAGAGTCTGGCATACAGAATGAAGTAAGTCAGAAAGAGAAAAACAAATACCGTATGCTAACACATATATATATGGAATCTAAAAAAAAAAGAAAAAGAAAAATGGTTCTGAGGAACCTAGTGGCAAGAAAGGAATAAAGACACAGACATAGAGAATGGACTTGAGGACACGGGGAGGGGGAAGGGTAAGCTGGGACGAAGTGAGAGAGTGGCATGGACATAGATACACTACCAAATGTAAAATAGATAGCTGGTGGGAAGCAGCCACATAGCACAGGGAGATCAGCTCAGTGCTTTGTGACCACCTAGAGGGGTGGGATAGGGAGGGTGGGAGGGAGATGCAAGAAGGAGGGGATATGGGGATATATGTATACGTATAGCTGATTCACTTTGCTATAAAGCAGAAACTAACACACCATTGTAAAGCAATTATACTCCAGTAAAGATGTTAAAAAAAAAAAAGAAATAGAAAAGCATATAACACACAAACATACAAATTATTTTCAACTATTTATGATTTTTTTTTGGTCTTGTTTTCTTTCTAAAAGCCATCAAAGCTACTTCAAAATCAGGGTTTTCTGTGCTTTTCAATCTGTACTCCCTGCAGAGTAAGAAACTACCCTACCCCTTCCAGCCTGATATGGTGTAGCAGAAACATAGAAAATGCCACGAGATAATGGGGGCAAGCAACTGGGAGACCCGGTGTTCAATCCCAACTTAGATGCATGGGGAAGGTGGTTTACCCTCTGACCTCAGATGGGGAGACAGGACCAGATCTCTCTGAGGTGCCAATGTTCCAGTGCTGTAGGATTCTGTAAGGCCAGGAATGCTGGGGAGAACAGAAGGAACCTGCTAGGAGGTCCAGGAAAGGAAAGTCAGTGATCCAGTCACTTACTGGCTCAGGCCAGAAGCAAAACTGTCATCATGGCTGCATTAGAACCTGAAACCAGTCACCAGAATCTGTCCTAGATCCCTCCAGGTAATAAGATGTTGGTGAAAAGGGAATTTAGAGGTCATGGGCTCCAGGCCAGCTGAGTACAAGTAGTTTGGATGAGGGATGTGACTTGCCCAGGGTCTGATCCTGAGTATTAAATTGCATCCCAAAGGCTTTTCCTTCAGCCTTTATTCCAAGCATGGGCTCTTGCAAGGGCCAGAGGCCTGGGGACGTGAGTAGGAAGGCTTCTTGGGCCAGGCCTCTCCTTCATGAACGGGCATACACTTAAACTTTTGACAGTCCCTGCAAGACACATATGTGGCTGTCTGAAGTTGGGCCTACAACACACGTAGAATACCCTGAATTAATGTATTTTAAATACAAACCTGCAGGAAGCTTACAAGACGATTCTATAGCATTGTATTTTGGATGTCAAAAGAGTTAACCTGCTGGTTTAATTATTTTACAGATCTTCAATTTCTATAATCAGTTTTAATATTTTTTTTCATATTTTAGCACGCCAGGAGTCTAAAAAATGTGGATGTGGCCCGAGTCTCTCTCGATCTCAGTGAGGACTGATCCCAGGGCAGAACTTGAACACCAGAACCTGCGGGAGGTCCCTTCAGTCGCTGAATGGCAACGGGGACGGGGAGAGTGCAGTAAAACGAATATGGAACACTTCGGTCTCAGCCAAGGCAACCTGCACTCCCCATGTGCTTTCTAAGTGCCAGGAATGTCCAGCAGCTGGCACAGAGATGGCCAGGCCCTGCCCATGAGGCAGTCATGGCCTAGCCAGCCAGCCAGCCACTGAATGAGCTATAAAGTGACGTGACAAGTACTGCAACTGAGAGACGCGGAAAGTGCTGGGGCATGTGTGGGGAGAACGTACATTCGCCTGAGCGTGGACCGACAAGCAGATGATGCGCTGGGAGGTGTGGCGCACGGAACAACGTCCCCTCCAAATATGCCACGCCCTAACCCCCAGTACCTGTGAATATGTCACCTTACATGTCAAAGGGTCTTTGCAGATGTGATTAAGGTTGTTGCCAAGGGGAGATTATTCTGGCCTATCCGGATGGGCCCAGTGTAATCACAAAGGTCCTGAGAAGTGAAAGAGGGAGGCAGGAGGGTCAAAGTCAGAGAAAGACTCAGTCGGCACTGCTGGCTTGGAAGATGGAGGAAGGGGCTGTGAGGCAAGGAATACAGGCAGCTCTAGAATCTGGAAAAGACAAGGAAATGAATTCTCCCTTAGAGCCTCCAGAAGACAGAGTCCTGCCAGCGCTGTGCTTTTAGCCCAGTGAGACCCATTTCAGACTTCTCACCTCCAGAACTGTCAGGTAACACGCGCGTTGCTTTAAGCCACCAAGTTTGTGGTAGTTTGTCACAGTAGCCCCAGGAAACTAAGGCAGGAGTAGAACCCAAGTAAGAGACAGGAGTCTTGGTGCACCAGTCCTGAACTGGTACCAACTGCCCTCTGAGAGCCTCTGTTTCTCCCTCCAAAAAACAGGGGCACTGGGTAGATGGCCTCCCTGGGTAGATGGTCAGCCCTTCCCCTTCTGACACTTGGTGTCTCGATGGATGGAGGCAGCATCCGCTGTACCAGATGGCTGGCAACTGGTGGTGAGAGTTGACAGAAAACAGCATGTCCCAGAGTGTGTTTGGTGGAATTTAAGTTCTATGGGCTGTGGATGAGGGTTAGTCACGCAGCAAATAATTACCGAGCACTTCCCAGGCACTGTTCTAGGCACGGGGGAGTCAGTGGTGAACCAGGACAGACAAGGTCCCTGCCCTCGTAGAATTCAGGGCAGAGGAGTGAGCGAACTAGTGAAGAAGCCCATTTCCACTGGTCAGCAGACCACGGAGGAAATGAAACCTGGTGACGAGACAGAGTGGGACGGGGAGGCCTGCCACTCTCAGCAGGGTGGTCAGGGCTGGCCTCCCAGGGTCAAATGTGACTTGGTCCTATGTGACGTGAGATGAGCTGGGCATTTAAAGAAAAGGGGAGGGCTCCCCTGGTGGCGCAGTGGTTGAGAGTCCGCCTGCCGATGCAGGGGACGCGGGTTCGTGCCCCGGTCCGGGAAGATCCCACGTGCCGCGGAGCGGCTGGGCCCGTGAGCCATGGCCGCTGAGCCTGCGCGTCCGGAGCCCGTGCTCCGCAAGGGGAGAGGCCGCAACGGTGAGAGGCCCGCGTACCGCAAAAATAAATAAATAAATAAATAAAGGGGAAAGAAGGATGAAAAAATACTGAGCTAAACAGAGCTAAACAGAATTATGTATGAAGGAGTCCTGAGCGTTTGAACATACTAATTGGTCCATGTGTGCGTTTGACACATTCTCTTATTGAAGCAGGCAGTGTTCTGGGCACGAGGGATACAGTCCGGAACAAGACAGCCAAGCAAGAACGGGGGGAGCAGCATTAGTGCAGGGGAGACGGACAACACAGAGGTAAACAGACAAGTGTAAAATGAGGATGTGAAAGCAGGAACAGAGCAGGTAAGGGGGCGGAGGTCTGGGAAGACCTCTCGGAGGTGATGCTACCTGAGTGGAGTCCTAACACACAGGAGGAATCAGTGTGCAGCATTTCCCAAACTAACACGACGACGGAACCCTTTGTCATAGAGCGTCTTGCAGGACGACTGCTCCTCAGACGGGCCTTGAGAAAAGCCTGAAGCGTCAAGCTGGCGTCTGCACGTGCTTGCAGGACCGCAGTGGGCACGTCAGGATGGAGGCTGTGAGTCTCATGAAAGCCAAGGAAGACATCTCACGTAGAAGTCCCCCCTCCGAAGGCATATCAGAAGACGGGAGTGACTGGGAGGTCTCCTCCGATGGACTTGTGGATTTAGAAATCCCCGCACTCTCTCCTGGGCGGCCCCAGATTCCTTGGTGCTGCTGGAGAGTAGCTGAGAGCCCAAGATTAGATGAGATGGGCTCTGCAGGCATGCACAGGTGCCATTTTTCGCATGTCCCAGAAAATGGAAGAGAAGAACAGGAATCCTTTTCCTGGGATGTTGCGTCGTAAAGAACACGTATTTTTTGGGTCTTTTATTGGAGTATATATAACAGATAACTTGTATTTGTTTTTAAAGTGTATCTGTGTGACGATGATCAATGTTCCCATTTCCGGGGATTTTTACCCAAGTCCTCCTTCAGTCTTGATAAAGGAATACATTCTACACCCCAGGACCAGAAACAAGAACCGGGGGCCCAACCAGGGCACATCCTATCCTCATGGGAAGTCCACGCCCAGAGAGAGAGACTAACATCCTCTGCAAGAAGTCCCAGGGAGTTGCTCTGAGAACGAACGCCGCCGTCCCTGCGATGTCCTCTCCTGTCTGGAACAGGCCGTCTGGACTTTCTCACAGCTCAGATCAGCTGAGGCACATTATGTATTCAAATCCTGCGGCAGGAAGCCTCCCAGCAACGGCCATCCCGCCCGGGCTCTGCTCCTGATAAGCTGGGCTCCAGGGCTGCCAGGGGGCCGCTCTGAGAGGCCACAGACGCGGCCTGACCTGGCAGGTGGTGACGCCACTCATTTTCCACATTCCCTCGGCAAAGAGGTCAACGCAGAGACATATGGGAGCAGCCTTCGCACGAGAACTGGCATCTGTTTCGAGCCCCTGCTTCCCGGGAGCAGTAGGAGGGGCATAGGACCAAGCACACGTGTGGTTCCTCTGCTTGGAAGCTCTCCTTGGCCCTCATTACCTTTCTACTCATCATCTTTTCATCTCAGCTCAGTGTCACTTCCTCTGGGAAGCTGTATAGATTGGATCAGACCCGCCATTTTGGGTTCTTACGGCACATCCTGCCTCTATTATGAGCATCTGAGACGGCTTCAGGCCCCAGGTCTGGCACTGACTGCGCCTTGAACAAATCCCATCATCTCCCGGGGCCTCAGTTACTGAAGGAAGGGGGTTGATAAAATGCTCTCTGTGGTCCCTCCCAGTCCCAGCACCCTGGGATTTCCCTTCCCAAAAGAAGAGCCCTGAGCACAGCATGTACCCAGTCAGAGGTCTTGGCCTTGGGCCATGACCTTGGGAAAATCCCCTTCCCTCTCTTCCATTTACCCAGCATTAAAATGACAGAGCCAGTTGCCATGCTGGTTTGCAAACTTTTTAAGGCATGAAATCCTTTAAAAGAAAATGCAATCTGATACCTAAAACAGGTAAACGTGGAGCCACTTTGCTTGAAATAGGCGCGAGGGTCTGGGAGGCCCTTTTTGTTTTGGCCTCTGAGGCACCTCCCCCAACAGCGCCCCTAAAGCGCAGCTAAAAGCCGCCGCTCCCTTAGATGCTCCTTCCAAATCCAACCCGGAGTCAAGTTCCGATGTCCACCCACGCACACCTCACCTCTGCTCGGTGCCTGACTTCTGTGGGGTTTGGAGACCTTCTTTTGAGGCACGTCCAAAAGATACAGAAGTTTGCCTGCTCCTCTTTAGTTTCTTGGTTTTGTTTTTTACATGCTTAATTTCCAACATCACTCCATACAGCACAAGACGTGAGAATTATAAAGGCAGGAGAGGAGAAACCCATCCCTTAACCCATTTCCAAATCACTGCTATGGACGCCAAAGCCGCAAGTGCTGAGATGAAGGACACAAGTGACTGTGGCCAGCTCTGCCTGTTTACAGAGGAATCACCAACACCCATGGAGGGGTTGCCAGCCCCCAACGCCCTCCCGGGCATGTGTGTCCCACCACGACGCCCAGCAGAGCTCCTGCCGTTCCTACCACGGAGTTTCTACCATGGATGGAAGGGCAGCCAATCAGGAGACCTGGCCGCTGGTCCCCAGGAGCACCTTGCAGAGCCAAAGACACAGACAAGGACCCTGCAGAAGCAGCCCGCCTTTCCTCCAGAACTCAGAATTTGCTGAGACACCTCCCCGCCGTCACTATTCCCCAGGTGTGAGCGACTGGGTGGCTTTCTACAGCCCGGGCCGCACACTCCTTTACTTCTTTATTTCCTAATGCCTTCTAAATTCATCACCCTCCCTGTGTTGAGCTAAACGTGCTGAGGTTTGTAGAGAAGGAGTGCCCTTGCTGCCTCGGTGTCCGAGGGACAAAAAAACCCACTGAGAAATCCCCTGGGGGAAGGCTCAAGGGATGGGCCTTTGTGGGCACCTGGCCGTAGGTTTATTTATTTATTTTGCGGTACACGGGCCTCTCCCTGTTGTGGCCTCTCCCGTTGTGGAGCACAGGCTCCGGACGCGCAGGCTCAGCGGCCATGGCTCACGGGCCCAGCCGCTCCGCGGCATGTGGGATCTTCCCGGACCGGGGCATGAACCCGCGTCCCCTGCATCGGCAGGCGGACTCTCAACCATTGCGCCACCAGGGAAGCCCTGGCCGTAGGTTTTGATTTGGAGGCCAGGACAGCTGACCTTTCAGAACCAGAGAGAAACCTTTTATATTTTGAGGCAGCTGATTTTCATTATTATTTTTTAGAGACTCTAAAGCTTCTCTAAAACCATCTCCTGGACGTAGAACTTCTCTTTGTTTTCCCCTAATGCTTACTTGGCTTATGAAAATGCATTAAATCAATAGTCATTCTGCTACTCCCAAATGTGTCCCACTCTCAGCCCCATCGTCTGGCTGGTGATGGTTCTCTTTATCAATCCCAAGACAGCAGCTGAACCTCCTGCACGATCTGGCATCTCCCCGTCCTCCCCACTCCCCGCCCCCCTGTCCTGCTCGGTCCTCTTGAATTTAAACTGTCAGCCCTGCAGTGACAGACTTCGCGAGTTGGAAGGGGAGGGAGACAGTGCTATTTATAATCCAGCGGAGTTCACCCTCAGAACACGGCCATTTTTTTCCAGGCCACCTGCCAGAACCCACATTCTCCAGGCCCCATATATGGGCCTCCCCACAGGCCCCTGTGGCCACAGCCTCACCTCTGAGGGGACAAGGCAGCCAGGCGACTCAGGAAGGTAAGGCCGGATCTGCTTCTCCAGGGCCTGTGACACCCCACTGCGGGGGTGATCTGAGACGGTGGGGTGTGGGGGGTAAAGAGCCAGGAACCCTGGGGTACCAGCCTGACCAAGCTTGGAGGGCAGCCGGCTTTCCCCCCAAGGCTTGAATAAGAATGGGGAGGAAGAAACGTATTCTTGCTATAAAACATTAGATCACCCCATAGTTTTGCCAAGTGGTTTTCAATTGTTTCCACTGCGATGTGACTGAGGTCCGTGGCGGCCTTGCCAGCCCCCAAGGGCTCCGAAAGCTGGATTTATGGACGCCCCTGGATAGGCAGATGGGAGGGGAAGGCTGGGGAGGGTGCGCAGGCCAAGGCAAGGGAGCGGGGCTTTGCCAAGCAGATCTTTTCTGCAGGCTGTCGGCTTTGATTAGCATATATTAAGGACACAGAAAGAGAAAGGCGTCTGGCTTCTCCTGGGCATTTGGACACAAACACCCAACTACCTTCTGGAAGCCAAGCATGGAGGCAAACAGGAAGGGCCTGACCGGTTGAGTTGTCACTCTGGGCTCTTCTCTGTCCTTTCTGTGCCGATGTCCGTGGGACCAGGCTGGGGCCACAAACGGGTCAGGGTGGGGTGCCTACGGACCGGAAGTCCTGGAAACCCTCCTCCAAGTTCCTGTAAGCAGTTTTACTTTGATGTCTTGGAAAGCATCTCCAAACCTCCTCCAGAACTGTCTGCAGTGGACACAGCTGTGACAAATCAAGTTCAGGTCCTTCCTCTAAATGGCCTTCTGTGGTCATCTGGCTATCTCTTCCTTAGGATGGAGAGTATCTGGTTTTATGATGAATGGTTATTATTAATATTAATGATAACAGTTTGGCTTTATTGAGTGCTTACTCAATGCCAGGCATTTAACACGTAGCATCTCATTTAATCCTCATAGGGGTGTTACTTTGTCCGTGAGGAAACTGGGGAGCAGAGAGGTTAAGCTGTGTGTCTACCCCCGAGTCTATCCGGCTCCTGACCCCCAGTCTCTCCGCTGTACGTACTGGTTCCTATCACTCTTGCCTGCCGCCTTCTTTGTTACATTTTTATCCTTGCGGGTGGAGGCCATGCCTTAAACTCCTTGTCTCTTCTCTTCTTCCTTGAGCATCCAGAACAAAGTAGACCTGCAGAAAATCTTCACTCACGTGGCAGTCCTTCGGCTGAGGCACCCTTTACTTGCCAGCTCTTTTCAGCCTGGGATGGATTCCTGATTCTCTTTTGACTCCGTGGCCTCCGAAACCAGCCCCGAGGGGCCACGATCCTGTATCTGCAGAGGTCCCAGGCATCCCTACCGTTCCTCGTTCGCCTGTGACAAATATGGGACTGGCACTTCAGCAGAGGAAAAGTAGCAGCAGGAGTTGATCAATTCCTAAGCAACGAAGATCCTGTTTTCATGCAAACGTCCTCAGCATTAAAACAAAAACAAATTCTTTCCCAGGGTGCGTCCTGGATGCCAAGTCTTCTTGCAAGACACATTTTGAAGCAAGGTTTTGCGCCTGTGCTAGAGACCGAGGGGGGCTGGGAGGAGAGCTGCGTGCCAAGTGGCGTCTTGATATGCTCTCATTTTAAACTCACAGCCACCCCACGGAGCTAGCCCCAGTCGGATCTCGGCTTGACAGATAAGGAAACGGGCAGAGAGAAATGAGGGAACGGGTCCAGTGTCTATCAGCTGGCGATGGCAGCCAGGGCACATTGACCAGATCTGATTGAAGCTGTATTGTTTTGGACACAGACAACAGGTATCCACTGCGACTGTATTCACCTTACAGAGATGAGGGGATGACCATGAATGTTTCAGATACTACAGACAAAATCTTTTTTTCCCCTTAGGGTACTTTTCCCATCACTTAAATAAAAGTGTGCTTTTCCCCTCAAATAAAAAGAAAGAAGGATGCCGCCTGGGTACCACTCCTCTTCTTACAATAAACTAGTCCTGGGTGTGAATCTGGATGAAATGTTAGAACTGACTAAATGCTGTTGAGTCTGTGATGCCTACAAAGTGCTCAGGCGTGTCCCTGACGACTTGGCTCTGGCCACGGTCTCGGTTTCCTTGCCTCTGAGGGCCAACAGCAGATAAAGAGAGGGTGACTATGAATGAGGTCACAAAGCAATGCAGGGCCTATATATAGGTGGAACGGCGACAAGTGCCCTTGAGTTCTGAAGAGGTGGGGATCATAGAGGGCTTCCTGGAGGAGGGATTTATTCCAACTCAGGAATAAATCCCTCCTAAAGGAGCTGAGTTCCCACCAACACTGGCACTACTGGAACACTGCCAGGGTCACTGGGCTTGCCCAACAGTTACAGGCAGTGCCCACAGGGCATCTAGCCTCCAGCTGGCTCCGGCAGCTTTGTCCCTTAGGATCCCGTGAGTTCAAAGGCAACACACATTGATTAGGGACAGCCCACGTGAGTCACTTCTGGCAAATGACCCATTAATACCAGGATTGCGGCCCTTTAGTGCTACATGATCACTGGGTGCCACCCCCTTCCTGCTGATGTCTTGCCCAAGGCTCATGGTCCAGCCAAGTCTCCAGCTCAAAACTCTTTCCTCCTGCCGCTGAAGCCCTCTGCTGAGCCCCCTTTTCTCACACTGAAGAGGCGATCACTGGCTTCTGCATGTGCCCAGAAGCAGCCAGTGAGCCCGGGACTGGGAGATACAGACAGCAGCCTTCTCAGGGTAACCTGAAAGCGAATCCGCGGCGGGGAGGAGCTTCTTTTCGGAGCATCTCTCTTCCTAGCACTACCGCAGCAACTGGGACTGAGCAGGCGAAGGTCTGGTGCTGGGAACAGTGAGTAGGCAAGTCTGGCTGGAGAAAAGGGCCCATAAAGAGGCTTTGTGGAAGTTAAAAGTGACAAGAACCAGTTGAGTGGAAAGAGCATGGACTTTGTGTACAAAAGACCTGGGCTGGCATCCAACACTGTCGCTGTGTCAGGGGTTGAGAGTGCTCCCCAGCATACACGTTCTCCTTTTCCTCCCAGGCAGCAGCTAGACTACATCTCCCAGCATTCCTTTGCAGTGACAGGTGGTCGTGTGACAGCTTTCCGAAATTTGAGTGGAATTTGAGTGGAAGTGATGCGGGCCAACTCCAGGCCTGGCCCTAAAAACCTCCCACTTGCGGTTCACTTTTCTTCCATCTCCCACTGAATGGACAGAGCCCCCAGGACTAGAGGGAGACAGCCACAAGAGGGAAGGAGCCTGGGTCCCTGAATCACTGTGTGGAACACTGCCTGCGGACATACACACCAAACTGTGGTGTGAGCAGGAAATAGACTCCTAAACTGTTAAGCTATTAAAATTTGGGGGTTGTTACAGCTGTTAGTTCAACCTGACTAATATAATATAGGCTTTTACTTGCCATGTGACTTTGGATGAGTTTCTTAACCTCCTTAAGCTTAGATTTCCTCATCTGTAAAATGAGAATTAAAAAAAAAACAAAAAAACCTTCCGGAGAATGACCAGGCTAGCATTTGTAAAGTTTCCACAGCAAAGGCTGCATCGTAAATTTGGGAGCCCTAGGCACTTTTGCATTTGTGGGTCCCTTCCCGCATTAAAAAAACCTCAAAACAAAACCCATAAAAAATTAGGTTTTAATATTACGTTGGTATAAAGACAAATATATTCCAGGTTGGATTAATCGTTATGTTTATTATTGTTTAGGATTTTAATATTTGATTTTATAGTCATTATTACTATATTCATTTTTTCTTCTAATTTTAAGAGAAATTAAAATGAAACGTTTCCTGGGGCCCTAAAAGTATCGTGGGCCCCAGGCACTGTGCTTACTGTGCCAAATGAAGAAATCGATCCTTCTTACTACAGAGCCTGGCCCCCGACGCACACGATAAGTGATAACTACTATGGGTACTTAAAAAATAATAATAGGAAGATGGACACACGAACGGCCACAGATGCTTATGAAACCCCTTTCACACCCCTCATTTCCTCCCGTGCCCACATCCATTGTATGAGATGGTTTCATCTATACTTTCCAATGAAGAAAAGCGAGGCTCAAGGAGGTCAGGTACTATGCTCAAGAGGGGTAAGAACGTCTACCACTCAGCGCCTTCTGCCTGCTGCCTTATACCAAGCACAGTGCTAGACACCTGTCTTACTTGATCACTTTTAATTTTCACAACCTGTCACGAGATGGGGCTTCCTTCTTATCCCCATTTTACAACGGAATAAAAGAAATCAATATTGAGGACAAGTGGCTGAGTTGAGAACTGAAACCACTTCTGGTGCCAAATCTGATGCTTGTTCTATCAGCCCACCTTTCCAGCTCTCGGGAGCTATGTCCTGAGCATTGATAAGTGGCCGTGTCTGAGGAGGGTGTCAGCCACCCCAGTACCTCCTTTCACGGAGCAGAGAAGGATCTGCTCAGGGCTGACATCCAAACACATCATGCTAAGGTTACACTTGAGCTTTCTCTTTCTCTACCTAAATGTACCCCTTCGAAGGTCTAATTATAGTGACTTTTATTTTCTTGTAAATTATCACATCTGTCATAACTGATTTCACTGATCCAAGGCTCCAAGTTGGCAGTCTTGGAGGCCTGAGCCAATGCGTCAGTTAGGCCAAGTAGGCTGTAAGCAAAAGGTGCACGAAATGGCAGAGAGAAAAAAAAATTAGTCGCAGGCATATAGATGGTGGGGACCAATATGTGCTTTTCCACAACAGTTATATCAACACAAACTCCTAAATGTGGCTCATGGTGTCAATCTCTCGGCAAGCGAAGCTAGTAAAACTGGCACAGCCAGCCAGATGCCAGAGAATGAAAACAATCTTTTTAGTGGAGACTCAATCCTAGAAACTGGTTTTTCTAATATCTTTCGAGTCTAAGGTGATGCCCCCAGGAATTTGCCATGGCTCTTTATGCTCGTTTTCAGTAAGAAAGACAGGATGCAGGGCTCCCTCCCGTGAAGGGCTCCCAGAGTCTTAAGGGCTACGTTTTGAGTGTGGCCGTTCAGCCAGCATTGAGTCATAGATCAAACGTCGTCTCCGGACTTGGGTACGAGTCTCTTTCCACCTGCCTTATCAGTACTGTGACGAAGCAAATCATTTCACCTTCCCCAATTCATCTCGGCTTCCTTAAGCTATGAGATGGTGACAGCCCACAACCCTCGTGAGGCTGAATGATATAATGACCGTGTGTGACAGCCTGTTGGATAAGTGCTAGTCATCCCCATCACGATCAACAGATCAGCACATACTGAGTTCCGTTTTCAATCTGTGGGGATGGTTTCTTTCTCTCCTCAAATAACTCCACATAGAAACAGTCATGCTTCAAGTCATCGAAGGATGGGAGCCATGATCTACTTGGGACTTCTTTCGTGGGGAGGTGTTTGAAAGTCATCTTGCTAATTAAGCTCGGAAAGTTCCTGTGTCTGATGGGAAGCTTCGAGAAAGGAGTGTCATCCAGGTAAGAAGGTGGGGAAATGGAAGGCAGCGCTCATCTACTCCCCAGCCTGCTCACAGGAAACTGACATATGCTTTTGGTGACCCCAGTTCTGCGGCTGGTGTAACCTCCTGTGGGTCTGGCTAATCTGTGTGAGCAGCCGGGTTAAGAGCACAGACTCTGAAGTCAGGCTGCCTGAGCTTTGAGCCCAGCTCAACTCTTCACTCCCGGTGGGACCTTGGGCAAGTGATCTCATCTTTCTGCGCTTCCGTTTCCTCACCTATAAAATGAAGATAACGATAGTACCTAGCCCTGAGGGTGGTGGTAAGGAATAAGGAGGCGAACACCTGTCAACAGTTTGTAACAGGCCAGGTACCCAGGAAGCAATCAGTACCTGTGAATGGTTATATTACAGTCAGTGACCTTCTTTCCCTCATTCAGCATTTATTAACATGTGTGTTTAAGTTAGCCATCTTCGGATTTCCACCTCAAACCCCTTACTAAGACGGGAATTCTGAGTGCAATCTAAATTGTACTCAGATTCTGATTCAATCAAAATGTTGAATCACTATGTTATACACCTGAAATATAATATTGTAAATCAGCTATACTTCAGTTAAAAGAAAGAAGGGAATTCTGTAGTCCCCATAGAAAATCTAAGAGCTCCATGATCTAGAACTGAATCTTCAAGAGAGGCCCAGAGCCACCTCCTTCAGAGGAATTCCTTTCTGGGGCAGAGATGTGGGAGGAGTTCCAGGCTGAGAATCAGGGGACCCAAGTCCTAGTAGATGTCATTTTCCCACTCTGTGGCCTTGGGCAAGTCACTCCCCCTCTCTTGAGTGTAAGTTTTCTTTTTTTTTGCGGTACGCAGGCCTCGCACTGCTGTGGCCTCTCCCGTTGCAGAGTCCAGGCTCCGGACGCGCAGGCTCAGCAGCCATGGCTCACGGGCCCAGCCGCTCCGCGGCATGTGGGATCTTCCCAGACTGGGGCACGAACCCGTGTCCCCTGCATCGGCAGGCGGACGCTCAACCACTGCGCCGCCAGGGAAGCCCTTAAGTGTAAGTTTTCTCAGTTGTAAAATAAAGAGGGCTATCGGCTATGACTCTCAGTTTTTCTTCTGTAAAAAGGGATAATAGAAGAACTATCATACATGTGCTATGACGTGCGACCCAAACAAAGCATCACATACTAAAACGGGTGAGGGCCTGACCATGGCCCACAGGCTCTAGGCCATCTGGCTCCTGTCACTCACGGCCCATCTCTCTCCCTTTCACCCATTCTGCTGCACACATTGGTCTCCTTGTTTTGCTTTCGTCCCTCAGCACTACTGCCTTAGGGTCTTTGCCCCAGCTTTGTCCCTCTGCCTGGGGTGCTCTTTCCCCACATAGCCCCATGGCTCACTCCCCTACTTCCTTCAAGTCTTGAATTATTATTTTTTCCATAGCAACTATCACTTTCGAGCATAGTACATGGTTTCCTTACCTGTTACGATTATGGCTTACTCTCGGTCTCACCCCAGACTGGGAATGTAAGGAATCTGTTTGGTTCCTCAAGAGCTGGGAAGACCACCTGGTACATAATAGGTGATCAATAAATATCTGAGGATTCCCTGAGTGAATGAATGGAGAGCACTTTGTACACTAAGAAGGGGCTTATTTCCGGCAGCCTTCCTAAGTGTGAAGGGGGCATTCTCACTCCTCACCTGCCTTCTTTCCCTTAATTACCTAGACACCTGGACCTGTTTCCACCCCCCCTCCTCCCTCCCAGCCCGGAAGTGGAGTAAAGCACCTGTTGGCAGGTAACTGTCACTGGTCTATTTCTCGACTTGGTGAAGTTAATCTGTAAACATCAGAGATGCAGTCTCTCTGCCTGTTCTGTCTCTCCCTGATCAGAGGGCAGCCATGGCCTGAGTGTGTATCTTTGCAGACTCGCAGTTTCACTGATGGACACTTTATGGTGTGGGGTGCAGGGCACGGAGCGTTAGAAAGACTTTCTAGTCAGTGACCTAGCTAAGTCATGCCCTCTAGTCTGGTTCTGTAAGGAACAGAGGAGATATATATTTTGATCGCACCTGTCTGACTCTGTCTCTCTCGATTGGTCTTGAACCTGGCTAGGTAAAAGGGTTGTGTCATTTACTGACCCCTAAAACTCCAACACCAAACATTCCGGATTTTAGCAAGTGAAGCCTTACATTCCCTGGTTCCAGATTGTCTACAGTTCTTGCCATTCTCCTCTGACATATTAATTTGTGGATGTCCCACTTTACATACAACGCTGCAAACTGGGCACAGTTCTGCAGTGAGGTTTGTGACCCAGGGGAGAGGGGCTGTTACCAGCTCGCCCATTCCAGACACCGTTCTGCCATCAATGCTGTGGAAAGATATCTCTATATCCCTCCTCCCACCACTGGACTCTCCTAGACCTGCAGTCCTTGGACACTTTCCCACCCAGGATCTGTGATGCCTCAGGGCTCCACCCCCAGCTCCCATGGGATGTGACGCTGTTCTGTAAATTGCTAGATTAGGCTCCTTCCTCTTGTCCCCTGAGATCTTCTAGGATACTGTCTCTATCACTCGACAAGTTCACTATCGCTCCCAGATTCATGCTATCCCCGACCACAGCGAAATGACAGTGACCGCTGCCTCAATGCTTGCAAGGGCTCGGGAATGGGGCCCAGCGCCCTCCCTACCTCGTCCTGTTTAATCCTCAAAACAAGCCAACGAGGCGGTCGTTACTATCTCCCATTTTACAGATGAGGAAACTGAGGTTTTTCGAGGTGAAGGGTCTTTACGTGTCATTGTAGCTTGTAAGCAGTAGTGTGAATTCCAAAGCCTAGACTGGATGGCTTCTAGGGCTAGCATTTAGGTCTCCATTTAAGCCACAGAAAAACATGTGGACAGAATGGGGGTGAGCCAGAGACCCCAGGCCCACCCCCAGGAACCTAAGTCCAGACGATTTCACTCAGGTCCGTCGGCATCCTTTGGGGTGGCCATTTAACCTGCAAACTTATCCAAAAGGATCTTCCAACATTTCTCCATCGTGTTGCCAAGGAGCTCACGAGTGGTGTTCTCAAACACCTTAATGACAACCAGGGATGCCTGATTTGTGGCTTTTTTCCTCGCCTACTGGCTGAAAAGCCATGAAAAAAACCTTAAGTTCATCTGGCTCCACCTGATCTGGGCGAATCCACGCTGGATTCCAATGAGCACCATTGTGCCCTCTCTAAGCCCTGGCATTCCAATGAGCACCATTGTGCCCTCTCTAAGCCCTGGCAAAACAGCCTTGGAAACAGCCCAGGAACCAAGAGATTTAAGGCAGTTAAGATCATCACTAGCTGAGTCCAGGTACAAGGTTAGACCTGGAGTAAGGCATTGCTTACCCACCAGCAAGTCAACGGCAGGGAGGTGAGCATGGCATCGGACAAGGAAGCAAAGCGATTCATTTGGCAAGAAGAGGTCTGTCTCAAGGCTCCCGGTTCCCCTTTCCCACTGTAATTCTGGAGCTCTGGGCTGCACTCGGCTGAAACAGCAACCCCTGCTGACTCCTTTCCTGAAGCGTCCAGGCAATAGTGACAGCAAGTCGTCAGGGTACACAGACATTAACAGCCTGCATTTATTAAGCTCTTACTATTTGCCAAGCATCGTGCACAGTGCTGATTTACATGATCCCTTAAAATGCTTTAAAAAAAAAAAATATATATATATATATATTTTTTTTTTTTTTTTTTGCGGTACGTGGGCCTCTCTCTGTTGTGGCCTCTCCCGTTGTGGAGCACAGGCTCCGGACACGCAGGCTCAGCGACCATGGCTCACGGGCCCAGCCGCTCCGCGGCATGTGGGATCTTCCCGGACCGGGGCACGAACCCGTGTCCCCTGCATCGGCAGGCGGACTCTCAACCACTGCGCCACCAGGGAAGCCCAACTTTAAAAGTATTTTTAGCAAAGAAATACATGCTTATGGTCAAGAAATCAAATACTACAGAGGTTTATAATGAAAATCACCAGCTTATAATACAAACTAGCCATCCCCCCAAAAAAAACACTCCCCAAAGGCAACTCTTTGTTTTCTAGTTCTTTTGGTGATGACTTCTCTAAGTATAGGATTTCTCTTAACCTTCAAAAAGATTGGATGAGGTAGATAGAATTATTACCCCTCTTTACAGATGATGAAAGGGTGGCAGAGTGTAGCCTCAGGTCACACAGCTGGAAAGCGATGGAGTCAGGATTCAAACGCACGTCTGCCTTACTCCAGGGCCTGCTCTTAAACTTTAGGCTCTGTGGCTGACAGATCTGGAGCCTAGTAAAGGATGTGGCTCAGGTCGCTTAGGCCCAGGATGGCTCCTGAGGTCACCTGTTGCCTAAAATCACTCGCAGAGGCTATAACTAAATAACATCATGGGATTACACAGAGGTGAGCTTTCTCTTCTCCTGGGAGGTCTGTTTTCAATTCTTCTTTCTGGTCTCTTTGCGTTTCTCCTCCTGCAGCCACTTCAGGCCTCTCTGCCCTTTCTGTTATGATACATCAGCCAACGTGACCTCAGAGGGCGAGCCTCTGGGGACCCTTATATTCCTCTCTAGGAACTTCACATCTTCCTGTCTCTCATCCTAGAAGATGGTACTTAGAGCGTTTATCACCACCTCCACTGGGATGCTGCAAGAAAGACCAGTCCCTTCCAGATTGAGGTTTTATGAAGAAATGGTTTTCCTTTGTTTTGTGCATTTGCAGTGCAAAATGTGACAACATGGACAGTCTTTGTTGATAACTACTGGTTAGGAGCGCCAACCCAGACTAGTCAGGTTTCAATCTTAGTAAGGGCACTCGCTCACTAGCTTTGGTAACCTGGCAAGTTATTCCCTTCTCTGTAACTGATTATCCAACTGTAAAACTGTAAAACCAGAAGGCGTGTGGTGAGAATTACGGATTATGAACGATAATGACGGGGCTAACAGATGAGAGCTTTGAACTCTGCTGATCAGAACCAGGGCTCCAGACATGTTATTGTTATTATCAGTACTGTTTTCGTTGTTGCCTAGCCCCTTGCAGTTTACCTGAGGTGTTCATATATGTCGTATGTGGTCCTCACATCCAAGAGGAGTCAGGGCAGAAACGACCGCGTCTCTTAGAAGTATTTAAAGGTATAACTATTAGTCCCATTTTACAGATGAGCAAGTAAATGGAAAACAAGGTGAGTGACCTGCCCAAGGGGACAGGATGGTTCAGAGTCAGAAGCAGTCATGAAGACCCATTTGAACTCTCTTGCTAGCAAGGCTGGGTGCCTTTGGACAAATCACTGTACCTCTCTAAGCCCTGTTTGAACAATAAGACGGTTGAAGTCAGGCCTCAGTTCTACCACTCTCTAACAGAGACGCGATTAGCACTGCAGTTCAAAGAAGGTCTCCCGAGTCAGACTCTGGACTTGAATTAGGGGTCTTCCACTTACCACCTGATGACCTTGGGCAAATTACTTAGTCTCCCTGGGCCTCAGTTCCCTCATCTGCAAAATGGGGCTACTACAGAACCCACCTAGAAGATAGTTATGGGAACTGAATGAGTAAACTCGTGTAACATCTCAGGACAAGACCTGGCCCATGAAAGCACATAGTGAATGTCAGCTGTTATTCCTGAGCCTTAGGTGGCCATCCCGGCCTCCTATACCCTGTCAGCCCTATGCCCTGTGTATCAGCACCACACCCTCCCTCCTGACCATGTGGAGCCCACTGGGCAGGGCATCACCTGTGGTTTCCAGGTTGGGTGGTCTCAGGCAGAAGTGTTAAATTCTCAACTTAAATTCAAAGGCCACCACCAAGCGCTTAACGTTTCAACCTGAATGGAAAAACCTACTTTTCTATTTCTGCCTAAAACACTGATGGTAGTGTTTTGCTTTCCTTCTCATATTGTCTGAAAATCCCGAAAAAATGTCAAAAAGAATTCACTGAGTCAAGCATGTGATAGTATTTAAACTCTTAGGAGTGAACTAGAAGTGAACTAGAAGTGAACCAGAAGCGTAAAGGGATGATATTTTCAATTACATTACTCAATAAACATGCTCTTCAGGGCCTGATTGATGTTGCTATCATTTGTAGTTAACAGGACAGTGGTCCGTTCGTTCCACTGGAAAATATCTGAGCCCACCCTGGAGCCAGACATGGCCCCGTGCTTTGATGATCCAATGACAATGACAGTGGCAGCAGCAGCAACCGCACTCCTACTTACCCATCGCCTATTGTGTTGGATCGCCTCCCTTTGCTCTGCAGATCCACTCTCCACCCTTCTCCACTCTGCTCTGTGACTCCCATGGACTGTTTCAGTGGGGGTCCTCACCCTCTACACCCAGGTGAGTTCTACCACTGAGAGGGACCAGGGTGAGATCAGAGGGTCAAAGGAGAGTGAGGTCCCACCACCACTGTGGGACCCAGAAAAAAAAAAAAAGAATCTGTGCCTCAGCTTTCCCATCTGCCAAATGGGTCAAATAGTAATACTTACCCCGTAAATATGGCTTAAATGAATTACTGGTTTGGAACAGTGCTGGCCATAGTCGGCACACAGTAACGTTAGTTCTTACTCCTTATTATCTTATGGGACAGCTACTCTGCTCCAGCTACCCCTCTCTTGAGTTCCAGTGGCCTCTTGCCCCTTCAGGTAGAGGGAGACAAGGCCTTCAGCTGTTGCTAACCCGGGCTTCCGCAGGTCTTGTTGGCTCTGTTTAACCCTGCCCACCCCACTGTCAGTAGTCCATTCATTAGCTCCCCTTACCTCCTCATTACCTGCTGGGACCCTAACTCAGACACCTGTACATACTGTTCTAGGTAGTTTTCATGAACTTTCTCTAATGCTTTGCAACCCCCCTGTGAAAGAAGCAGTATTGTGCCCATTTCTAAAGATAGGAAAACTGAGGTTTAAAGTCCAACCCAAGCCCCACAGTTAGGAAGTAGTTAAGCTGAGTTTCAGCTTCAGGCGTAGCGTTCATACCCAGGCCCGGCTTTAATGTCCAGTGAAAATGATACAGGCATCCCCGACATCCCCCAAGCTTACAGACAAGAGGTGAGGACAGTCTTGCAGAGATCATGACTCTGATAGGAATAAGAACAGTGAACCTGACAAAAAAACCAAGGGCATCTGGGATTGGAGTGTTAGTCAGAGATGGCTTTCCCAGAGGAGTGATATTAACCTGACTCATAAAGAGGGGGAGTTACTCTGGAGGGAGAAGAAGTACTGGAGGTGTAAAGGTCCAGAGGGAGGAGAGTCAGAGAGAAGGAGCTTCTTCAGGAGCTGCAAGTAGTTCAGAAGTCCTGGAGCAGAGAGCTCGAGGGGGAGGTAATGACAGGAGAGGGGTTTGGGCCCTGGTGGTGAAGCAGCATGGATGCTGAGCTGAGGGGCTGGGACTCAGACGTTTCAGTGCTGATGCTTGAACAGGAGGTGCTCTGCTCATCTGTCCACGATGGCCAGCTCGGTCAGGACACAACGTCTTCCTATTTCAAACCTATCATGGAGCTCTGCATACAATTGGTGGCTCAGCGAATGAGACTGCAAAGTAACAGAGGCGAACTCGAGTGGAGAGCTGTTCCTCTGACTCTGAGCAGACGCTGCCCATGCCCCGCCCACATCCCCCTGCCCTTCCCGCTCCAGTGCGTGGTGGCCTGGCTTCCAACTGCCGACACCTGGGTTTTCTCGCTTGGGGGCTCTCCCTGGTTTCAGGCCCACTTTGCTTCCTGGGCGGCAGGCTGGAAGCACAGGAGAATCCGGCCCCTCAGGGAGCAGCCCACAGCCGTGGCTGATGGAAGCTGGTGAGAAAGTGCCATACCTGTCTCAGCCAACAGGTGGCCAGAGGTCCCCGTGGGATTAAGTCCCAGCTGCCCACTGTGATAACTTCCTTGAAAATGCTCCATGTCTTGCTTCCTTCTCATCCCCGTCTCACTTCTTGGCTCACCCCCCAGTTTCCTTCACTTCTCAGATAAACGACGTGCGCCTGGATCTTTGTCTTGGGGTCTGCTTCTGGGGAACCCAGACTAAGACAGTCTGACTCTTGGTTTCACAGAATGAAAGAGCACAGAATAAAGGGTCTTCAGGGGTCAGCTTTCAGGGGCAGAAAACACAGACTCAACTGCTGGTTAATGGCAGAAGTGGGATTGATCTTACGTGCCGGTTGTGTGCACAAGCCAATCCAGGATCCTGTGTTCTAGCCTCCGCTCTGGATGCAGCATCGTATGCTGGAAAGAACGTGGGCTTTTGAGAGAGGCAGACCTGGGTTTGAGTCCAGGCTGGGCCACACACAGGCAGGTGACCCCTATTGGAAGTTATGTAGCACCTCAGTTTGCTCAGCTGGGAAATGGGGGCCACACCTACTGTGCATGGTTGTGATGATGTTCAAGTGTGAAAATGTAAGTAAAACACTTCATGGAGAGAAGCTAGGTGCCTTTCTAGTGTCTTTTAAGGAACCGCTTATTCTATGAGCTAATTGCTGTCCACAGACCTCCAGTCTAGCAATGATCTCATGATACGGGCAACCCTGTGTCTTTGCACATTTGTGCCTCCCAGGGGACTGGAGGCACCTAAAAGATGGGGGTCACGTTTACTCAACTTTGCATCCCTGCATTAGCACCTCACCTGGCACAGAGCAAGCACTTCATGAATGTTTGTTGAATGAATGATAAAATGAAAGAATCCCTACCAAAACCATCCACCGCTGACGACTGGTTTCTGACCATTTGTTCATTCGTGCAATCTCAGTTCTGAGTCCCCACTATGCACCAGACACCCTCCTAACAACACAACTGTGGCCACGGAGCCATGTTCCTCCCTCAGGCGGCAGCTCACCCTCCGGTGGGGAGACAGCAGTGATCCTCAAGCCAGGCTGCCCAGCAGACGAATCTGGGAAGTTTTTTTTTTTTTTTTTGCGGTACGCGGGCCTCTCACTGCTGTGGCCTCTCCCGTTGCGGGGCACAGGCTCTGGACGCGCAGACTCAGCGGCCATGGCTCACGGGCCCAGCCACTCCGTGGCATGTGGGATCTTCCTGGACCGGGGCACGAACCCGTGTCCCCTGCATCGGCAGACGGACTCTCAACCACTGCGCCACCAGGGAAGCCCTGGGAAGCTTTTAAATGAGCATGTCCTAGACTCCAGAGATTCTAATTGAATTATTTGGGGGTGGGGCTGGGCAGTGGGATTTTAAAAAAACTTCTCAGGTGAATATACTGTGCTGCTGGGCTGTGCACCAGACGGATCAAGTGAAGAAAAAGTAAGATCCTTTCAGAGAGTGAAGAAGGCTGAGATGAAGATAAAACAGAGGATGTGATTTAGCCAGTGGCTCTCAGTAGAGGGGGAGGGAAGGATGGGACAATTCTGCCCCCATGGAGACATTTGGCAACATCTGGAGATGTTTTTGGAGGGAAATGGAGGGAAGGCGCTACCGGCATCTGGCGGGTCGAGGCCAGGGATGCTTCTCGGCACCCTGTGGCGCACAGAACAGCCCTGCACAACAAAGACTCCGCCATTCCCAAGTGTCAACAGTGGTGAGATCGAGAAATCCTGGTCTGGAGGAACGGGGAGCAGGGGCCACTCCAGGGAAGGCCTCCCCGTGGAGGGGACAGGAGGGCCGAGACTGAGCTCCAGCGCAAGTCCCTGGAGGAAGTGACGCGGAGCGCTGAGTGTGCGGTTGGGCCCAGAGCCACCGTTACAGCTTCGCACAGAAAGACGCCAGATGGTTAAACCGCCAAGTCTGGCTCACGCCACCTACTAACCTAAGAGCGCTCCCACCTCTGCTCCGGGTGCCATTTGGGGGTTGCTTGCTGGGCTGGGAGGGGGAAGGGAGAGGGAAATCCGGTGGCTTGTGCTTGGCTGCTTTCACTTTTAAGTGCCCACAGCACTGAGTCCCCACCCCCTTCTTCCCAGGCTCAGAACCGGAAAGGGGGAAGGAGAGGGCGTTCATACAGGCTGACCACTCAGAGTCCCGCCACCACCTGCAGGCTCACTTTGTCCTCTTCTCCTAAAGCATGTCCCGCTGCCACCTCCTGGTCCCCAAAAGCTCTAACTGGAGGGGAAGGGAGATTGCTTTGGAGACACGCTGCCAGCCTCCTGCAGCCGTGGAAGAAGTGATTTCCCAAGAGAAACAAGGATCCACAGAGCCGTAAATAAACATGGCATTCCAGAGGCCGAGGGCTGGGAGGGCAGCCCGGCCAGCTTTGCCCCCCTCACCCTCACCGAGACGGCCCATTAACTTTTCCAGCAGGCGATGGGCCCCGAGAACCTGCCAGACCCCGTCCACCCACCACGAGCCGCCCCTTCTCTTTCCCTTTCTCGCCTCTTCCCTGTAAATCAGTCCCAGGCCCATTGCCTTGGGAGCTGCACACAGCAGCCTGCTTGCTCAACACCACGTGGGCTTTCCAAGGAAACGTCATACCAGTTCCGTGGGCAATTTCGCTGGAGAGACGAGTTCTTTTGTACAAGGCTTCCAGAAAGATCTGAGTCAACAGGCTCCTCTGAGGCAGCTGGGTGGCAGCAGGCCTCTGACAAGCAGCCCAACCTGCAGAAGCCCTGCCAGCCTGGAGCGGACAGAGCGAACCCATCCAACAGACCACTGGGAGGAAAGTCACTCCAAGCCCGTGAGGCCACGTCCACTTTACAAGCGGGGACACTGAAGCCAGGGAGGGGGGCGAATGATGCCCTCCAAGTCAGCAGGCAGTGGGTGGCTGAGCTGGGAGACCCCAGGCCTCCTGACCCCCCGCCTGTGTATAGAATTTCTTTCAGGACACATACTTATTCCAGAAGAGTGGAAAAGTTCCACGTCGACTCATTCAAACGGAAAGACAGAGATTGCCCAGAACTGGCAGCCATCTTCCTCCAAACGTGCATCTGGGGTCAGGAGGGCGCTACTGAGCACCTCTGCTTCCCTAGTCTACAGAGTTCTCATCTGAGCTGAAAACATTCCCCTGTGCTCCCAGAGTCCCCAGATAGAAGCCCCATGTCAAAAGCCTGCTCGTGAGGAAAGCTGTCAGACCCAACTTACGAAACTCCATCTCACAGGAAGGGGCATTATGGGAACTTTGCAGGAATACGTTTAATTAAGTAATTATTTTACTAAAAATGATAATTTGCCCACTATGCCCTGAGAGTTTTATTCCAGATAGCCAGAATGAAGTAGCTAATTTGCAATAAATACACCCTCTCTGCAAACCCAGGAGCAGGAATTTTTCTGTGTGTTGTTATTTTCAACAAACACCACACAAATGTATAGTCTTTTCATTCGTTGAAAGACTTGGTTTACAGAGTTGGAGGTCTACAGCACGGAACTTACAAAACAAACCATCAGACTTAACATTTTTTTTTTTTTTTTTTTGCGGTACGCGGGCCTCTCACTGTTGCGGCCCCTCCCGTTGCAGAGCACAGGCTCTGGACACGCAGGCTCAGCGGCCATGGCTCACGGGCCCAGCCGCTCCGCGGCATGTGGGATCTTCCCGGACCGGGGCACGAACCTGTGTCCCCTGCATCGGCAGGCGGACTCTCAACCACTGCGCCACCACGGAAGCCCTTAACGTATGCTTTCTGCTGTTAAAGTTGGATACAAATACGTTTGCATTGGCAAACAAAAGACTCAAAAAGATTAAACTTTCCAGCTGTGCTGTTTTAGCTCTGTTTGTGTGTGTGCCTGCACCTGTCTACACATGATATAACTTCCAGTTGTAGGTTTTTGTTTTGTTTTTATAAGTCTTTCAGGCAAACCTCCCACATGGTTTTGAAAGGAGGAAACAAAACAAAACAAAACACGTTCTTTGTTCTTTAGCTCCTGGATTTTAATAGGATTTTCATTCCCCCTCCCCCTGGGGAAAAGGCTCTGCTCTTAAGTGACCACTAGCTATTCTCACGACTAACGCAAGCATTCACTGTTAACATGCATTTAGGGTTACCGAGAGATGTTTCATCCGTCGCCAGAACAAATGACCGAGTGCCAAATCTCCAACAGCTTGCCTCCTGGATAAGGGTCACTGTGGGTCCATTGGTGCTGCCTGACTCAGGAATTCCACAAATATTTACTGAGCACAAGGGGTGGCCACAACAGCCTGGGGGCTCACTGTGCTGTCTCCCTCCCACTGTTTTTGCAGAAGCCAAGGGTTGCAGGCCCAGCACCGGCTTCATCCATGGGCGTCTAGCAGAGCAGAAAAGCTGGAGGCCACCATGACCCTGGTAACCGGTACCATGTGAACCCGGGACAGGGGAAGAGGCAGGATGGGATGGGGCTGGGATGAAAGGGACCTAACGGTGACTAGTGTCGTCTGTCGTCAAGGTCACCTGAACTGCAAGACAGACAGACTCTAGCTGTACCAGACCAGCTAGGCAAAACCAAAAGCATTTTCTTTTTCTCCAAAGTAAATTCAAGTGCTGTTATTCGTGCAAAGCAAAGGCAGAGGGGTTGGTGGGATGCAGGTGGATGGGACTCTTCCAGAAGCTTGGAAAGGAGAAGCTGACTACACCTCAGGGTCCAGCGGGGTCATTGAGACTGAGAGTTTCTCATAATCAGAAAGACTGGGCACTGGCCTGCTCCCTCCTCGGATGACCAGCACCACCACAACCAAGGCCTCTACTTCGTGGAGATAATCAAGTCATACCAGTATATTCTGGGCACCAAACCAGCTACAATATGTGAAGTTCACCAAAATGATATTTAATAGACTTCTTTGGATTTATATCTCTTCCACCTTTACCCCCCACCCCCCAGTATGAAATGATTAGCTTGGTCAGAGAACTTGGCATGAAATTCTAATACTGCAAATCAAACAAGAAAATAGTGAAGCCCAAGCAAAAAGCACAGGGCTCTAGCCCAGTTCCCATTGCTAGTAACTTGACATCGTGTGTGTCCTTTACCTTCTGTGATGGAGGGAAGGCTGGCTGCAGCCTTCAGCACTTCCCCATTCTCCCCCAAAACCTAGGAGTTGGGTGGGGAGAAGGACTTGTCAGCTCTCCTGCCCTGGGCACTCGGGGGGGGGGGGGGGTGTGTGGAAAGGCATGTGGGCAAAGGTGTTAAGAGCTTAGAGAGGTGAAACACTGCATCTTTTTTTTTTCTTTGGCTGCACCGCAGGTCATGCAGGGTTTTAGTTCCCCGACCAGGGATAGAACCTGGGATAGGAGCTGTGCATGCTGCAGTGGAAGCGCGGAGCCCTAACCGCTAGACCACCAGGGAATTCCAAAACACTGCATCCTTAACATTCCCGAATGTAAGTGTAGAGGAGAGAGGCGCACTTTTTGCACCATTGATGCTGTTTGTTGTCCTGGAGCCAGCTTTGATATTGAAACCTTTTATAGGAGCAGAGGGGCCTTGGGCCTTTCACGCCCCAGGGAGAGCCTGGGTTTCCTCTCCTATCAAACCTCAGAGGGTTGGACTAGGTGATCTTGGAGGTTGACAATAATATCGGTTGGCTGACTGTTCAAGACAGGAACTACGCAAAGGTGATAACCAACAAACGCTTGGCTGGTTAATTATGGGATACATTGGTTGAAGAGGGTCCTTATTTTCCGAGTAGAGCTCAGGGGCCACGTGCAATGTTTTCAGAGTTAAGATTCAAACACAGGACCATTCCTGGGCAGGGTGCTGGGATCAAGGTTCTTAAGTGACTTTGCAAGGTCATTTAAAAAATGTAGAAAGTTCCATAGAGAGAGAAACATATCTAGACTGAAGGAGCATCTTGTTCACCACTGTAGCATTTAGCAGGTGCCTGTAGTAGGAGGTGGAACACTTCTTGTATGAATCAACAAAGTGTCCAACACTCAGAACGCTTCTGACACTCCCCCCACCCCCGGAATGTATAGGCAGAGCTGAATCCACAAAAACCTTTCAACTACTTACCTTAATGGCACTAGTATTTAATCCCTGGCCTTTTCTGCATCCCCTACATACCCACAACCTCACAAATCAAGTGTTGGGTTTAGAATCAGCTAGACCTGCCAGGGAAGCCGAGCTCTGCCCCTTCCTAGCTGTGTTCCTTCACCTCGCTGAGCCTCAGTTTCCTCATTTATTACGTGCAAATAATCAGGCCTCTCTCAGGAGGAAAGGAACGGTCAGGCCCTCCGAGGGCAGGTGGGTGGAATATATAAATTAATCCACTAGTGCCGAGACTCCACCTGGCACAGTGCACACTTGCTTGTGGTAAATACCAGCATCATTCGTGCTTGGCAGTGATTAGGGCCTCATAAAATTTTAATTTCCTTTCTGCCAGACTGGATGCTCGAGGCAGGACCAAACTGCAATGGTACTCTACAAAATGCAAGAAGGGTAAATATGCTGCAAAAAATTAACTTGCATATTTGATGGTCTTTCGGATCCTCAGGACCACTTCCCCACATACCACTGGGCAGGACAACTGGACACTGTCCTTAGAGCAAAAAGTTACGCTGGACTAAGTGGCAGGAAGTTTTGTTCAGATCTGGGCTTCGCCACTGGTCCTCTTCACTCCCTGAGACTCAGTGAGGCCGAGAAGCAGCACAGTCCGTCAGCCCAGGATGTGGCTGGACACAGAGACATGTCCTACTCGACAGACATCCACGTGCTCTGCCACGTTTTTTCCAGGCTCATTGCAATTAGGCTGGGTCATGTGAGCAGAAGTGACATGTTTAGAGTGTGTATGTGACCCTTTGGTTTTGTTTTCCTCTTCAGCAGCCTGAAAGCCAATTCTTTGAAATGACGTGGCTAAAAAATTTAGCCTGGGGACTTCCCTGGTGGAGCAGTGGGATAAGACCCGCGATCCCAGTGCAGGGGGCCCGGGTTCTACCCTTGGTCAGGGAACTAGATCCCGTATGCATGTCACAACTAAGAGTTCGCATGCCACAACTAAGGAGCCCGCAAGCCACAACTAAGACCCGGTGCAACCAAATAAATAAATAAATATTTAAAATATTTACCCTGCCTGGATCCTTAAGTCATAGCTACCTTGAAGAGCTCTTGTCCTTCAGTGAATTTCATGAAAGTAAGAAATAATCCTTGCTGGTTAAGCACTAGGATATCAGGGTTTATTGTCACTGCATCATAGCTTAGCCTAAGCTGACTACTCATACATCTTATTCAGTGCCTGTTCCAGAGGGTTTATGCATGTTTGTCACAGAATAGCCAGTTATTCTCTATTACACACACACACACACACACACACACACACGATTGTAATCTCATAGTCAATTGGCCATCTGTCTTGTGGCAAGTATTTTTTTTTTCTTCCTGCCCCAGAGGAGAAATATTTGGCGCCGAAACTGTAAGAGGACAAGTATCTTGAGGATAAGAAGCTGTATTAGTGCCAGGAAGCACCTTCTAAGGGAAAGAGAAAAGATGCCTTTGTTACTCATTCTAGCCATGCAGCCTTTTACATCAAAATAGTAAACTCTGTATCCCACTCACTAAAGCACTTAACACAGAGTCTTAATAACCTTTAACTTACATGCCAGCTCTGCAATGTGGCAAGTACTTGGGCTGTGATGTCACTTGGGCCTGCCTTTAAATCCAGTTGATTTCATAAAACCTCAATTTCCTCATATGTAGAATGGGTATAAAAATTTCTACCAGCTGGGGTTGTTGGGGGAATGAAATAAAATAAGACAAGGCAGAGAATACAGTATGCTTGGTTCCATGGTTGGCATGCAGCAGGCATTCAATCAATGTGTGTCCTGCTTTCCTACCACCTTTAGAGTTTGGTTTCAAGTTCAGACTTGGCCAAAAAAAATTAAAAATTACCATTGGAATTGGTAGAAAGATCCTGCAATGCCACCTGTGATATTGCTCTGGGTGCCACACAGGAAGGTGGACCCAGTGTTCCTGGAAGGAAACAGAGGCTACAGCCAAGTCAGAGGGAGGAAGTGGACCCAGGATGCACACAGAGGCCAGATGTCCAGACAAGGTAGCAGGGCTGAGCCAGGGAGGCAGGCAGATCAGCAGAATTTGGCCCAGAGGCCCCAACCCTGGGACAAAGGCAGCCTGGGACGGAAGCCTCCTTGCCGGCTTCCTGTGACGAAATGGTCCAGTGACTGTCCTTCCAGGCACTGGTAAGGACCAGCCACCAGGGGCAGCAACTCCTATTTAACTACCTCGCGCTGACCCAGAACACAGGCTCCCAAACAGGCTCTGGTGAAAGAATCATTTACTCATTTGTAGAACCATCCAGTCACTCGAGAGAGACGCTCATTTTGAACCTACTCAGTGGGCCAGCCCTGGGAGGGTGCTGGGAACACGAAGACAAAGAGCACAGTCTCCCTTGGAGCGCAGGGGTGGTCCACAGTTTTTCACAGAGACAGATGTGCAAACAGATCAAAATCCACGTGCTAAGATTTCTAAGTGGTTATTTCCATGGCATACTAAGCCTCTCGGAGGGGAGAGCAAGTATCTCTCTAGCAGGAATGAGTAGATTTTTGCTAAGTTTGGAGGATGAGTCTTCGGGGAGAAGGACCTACGTGTGGAAAAGGAAAGAAAAGGGAGAGAGGATGGCACGTTGTGGGGTTTAGGGGTCAGCCTTGAACGGCTGAAGTGTGGGACACATGGCAGAGCAGAGGAAGAGGTTATGGCAAAATACGTCTGGTAGGTAGAGGTCGGCTCTCAAAGAGCTGCCACACCAGGCTCAGGAATCTGGACTTGATTCTATGGGTTAGAAGTTACTAAGCAGCAGTCCTTGGAATGGACAGGAAAGCTCACTTAAAATTTTTTGATTTTGGGTGCTTTAGACTGGACATATGCTTTCTCCTTTGACCCACTCCCCACCACTCCCTAATGTCCTACACTTGACCCCTTTACTTGTTTCTGCTACCTGCAAGGCCCCTAAAAGCTTTTGGGTTTATGACTCCTGGGCATGATCAGATTTCGTATTTTAGAACCACACGTCAGTGGCGTGGAGGCAGGGGGAGAATGGTGACAGATGCCACGACATATATTCCTTCTGATAACTTCCTCCATCCCCCTCTTATTGAAAAAACAGATGCAAAAAATCAAACTCTGGAAGAGTTCCTGTTCACTTCTGGGTAGTGAGGCCCATCATGACTCCCTCTTCCTATTTCAATACACACAGATTCTCTTTTATTCGATTCTGTTTATCAATTAAACAATGATTTATTGAGCCACCACTCAGCCAGAGCTAGGGGTTCAGGTGGCAGAGGCCGAGGGGGGCTGTGTGTGGGTTAACGTGTAAAGCCCTCATGTTCCGCAAGTCTGAGGTCTTGTCATGGTGTCAGAACACATCTGAGGCCACCGGTGAGGCACACGGTGACCCTGCAGCATGGACTGCCCGTGCTCAGTGTGCCAGCAGGTGTGCGGCAGGCACGGTGTGTGCACAGGGCTGGGGAGGGCACCAGCCGGGAGGTCTGAATGCCTTCGGTCCTGTGCTTCTGCCAGCAAGCCGCCTTCCCCGAGACAAGGACCACTGAGCTTCAGTTGTTAAGAGAGGTGGGTCGCTTTAAGCCACGTACAGAATCTACGTGGCCTCTGACCAAGCCGAGCATCATTTCTATCATTTTTGTAACTGAAATGTCTTCTGTACCCAGACATCTTGAAATTGATTCCCCAAATCTCCTACCAGGATCAATCAGTGCACCCTCTCCAACCCTGAAAGACCAGCAGGCTGAGGTGTTGACAACCCAGGCCCACCGACAGGGCCCCTTCACCCAGCTGGGGAAAACCAGGGGACTGTCAATTCAGCACAAAGGACCCAAGGCCATTCCTTCCCTGGCTTACCTTGACCCCCACCAGTATTATCCATTAGGTCTTTTCTCAGTCTGGAAGCACAGGAATTGCACTCTGGCTTTGGAGGTAACAGAGCCAGACCTGGACTGTCTACAGCCTGACTGGGGGACACCCCGTGAGTTGAAGGAGAGCTAGTGTTGGCTCTGTGGACGGACCCCACCATTCCCAGGACAGGCTCAGCAGGTCTGAGGAGGGCGCAGATGGCCAGTTTCCCTTCGTCTCTGGCCACTGCTTGTCACTGGGTGACGGCTCTTCTGTGGGGTGGGGATGAGGCTCCCGGTCACAGACCCAAAGCATCAGGACGTGCCTCAAACTCCCGAGACTCAGAGGCAGCCTCGTGACACACAGGTCCAAGATACGTTCACACCATGGTGCCAGCCAGCACTTCCGAGGCACTGCCTGGGTGTCGGGCGCTGTGCTAAGTTCCTCACAGGTATTCAGGTTCCCCTGAAATCTGCACAGCAGCCCTGTGAGCAGGGATTCTGCCTCTGCAGGTCCAGCTAGGCTCGCTGTGTGTGGCTGCAAATGCACACATTCTCCAGCCAGACTGAGGGCCCCTGCGGGGAAGGGGTGGTGGCTTGATTTTCTGTCCCCACCCTCGCTCCCACCACCACCCCCCCCAACACGGAGCACAGTGCCCTACACACAAGGAGCGGGGTGGCTGCAGGTCCAGGGCAAGGGTGACGTAAGGAGCAAACTAGGCACCCAGGATGTGAAATTTAAGGAGGCGCTTTTACTCTCTCTCAGGTGCCAAGCCTTGCTGACCTTGAGAGCAAAACACTGTCTTAGGTTTCACACACTGGGTGCCTCACTTGCTAACCGGTCCTGGACCAGGGTAGGAACTGGTCCAAACTGTGTGTGTGTGTGTGTGTGAAGCCTGCTCCTCTGCTCTCTAACCCTGTGATTGACCTTCCCCGTTCAGTGCCTCAGTTTCCTCACCTGGAAAATGGACCTTATGACAATGCCAAGGGTTGGCGAAGATATGGAGGAATCAGAATCCCCACATGCTGCTGGTGGGAATGTAAAATGGAAACAGCCAGGAGAACAGTTTGGAAGTTTCTCAGAAAGTTAAACACAAACCCAGCAATTCCACTCCTAGAAATCTACCTAGAGATGAAAACACACGTCCACACAGAGATTGCACACAAATGTTCACAGCAGCATTATTACAATGGCTAAGACGTAGAAACACCCAATTGCCCATCAGCAGGTCAATGGATAAACAAAACAGCCCATGACACCACTGTGGTATGATATGAATTGTGTCCTGCCCAAATTCTTTTGTTGAAGCCCTAACCCCAGAATGTGACTGTATCTGGAGTCAAGGCCTTTAGGAGGTGATTAAGCTAAAATGAAGCTGTTAGGGTGGACCCTAGTCCAATCCGACTGGTATCCTTACAAGAAGAGGAAACTGAACACAAAAAGAGACACCAGGGAGGCACGTACACAGAGAAAAGACCATGTGAGGACACAGTAAGAAGGTGCCTTCTCCAAGCCAAGGAGAGAGACCTCAACAGCAATCAAACCTGCAGACATGTTGAATCTGGACTTCCAGCCTCCAGAACTGTGAGAAGATGTCTGTTCTTTAAGCCACCCAGTCTGTGGTATTTGGCTATGGCAGCCCCAGCCCACTAATACATGTGGTCTAGCCATACGATGGAATATTACTTAGCCATGAAACAATGAAGTACTGATGCATGCTATAACATGGATGAACATCAAAAACATGCCAAGTGAAGAAGCACATGAAAGACCCCATGTTATACAATTCCTTCCATAGGAAACGTCAGTAAAGGCAAATATATAAAGACAGAAAGTCTAATCCGTTGTTGCCGAGGGCTGTGGGAGATGAGGGTGGGAGATGGGGATGGAGAGTGACTGTCAACGGGCACAGGACCTCTTTCTGGGTGATGGAAATGTTCTGAAATGAGACTGTGGTGATGAATGCATACCTCTGTAAATATACAAAAAGTTAACTGTACACTTTAAGTGGGTGGATTTGAAGGTATGTAAGTTACTTCTCAAGCTATTTTTTTTTAATTGTGACTAATGCTAATATCTATGCTACAGAGATGCACAGGGCCTGGCACACAGCACTTGGGACTTCTTTCTTATGCTCAAATAAGTATCTGTTGCTCAACTGAAAGTTGCCTAAAGTGTCTCATAGTTCCTTTAGTTCTATGGAGACCTTGGGAAACTAAACTGGGCTGCCACCTGTGATTCTGTGTCCCTAAGTGACCTGCCCCGGCCCACACAGGACTCCCCAATCAGCGACTTCTAGCTGAGGCATGCCTGCCTGATGTGGCTAAAACTGATCCGGTCTGGGATTGCACAGACCTGTGCTGGAGTTCCGGCTCTGCCCTTCCCACTGTCTGCTTAGCAGGATTGCCACACAAATGACCTGGGCCATGGTGTTAAGGGTTGTGTGGAGCCTACACACAGTTGACATTCGATACCTTGGGAAAACCCCCTACGCATAAGAAGGCCCTTTGTCAGGCCCTGAATGCACACCCATCCTTGTGTCATCCTCAGTGCGGGCTGGTGACTCCGCCCTCTGCGCTCATCAGTGGGGGAGGGGCCCCAGCCCTCTCGCCAGAGCTGCAGGTGCGCAGAGGGTAGGAGAGGCTGCATGTGCCCCTGCCTTAAGAGCGTCAGGTGTGGTGTAGGACTGCCTGACTTGCAGAAACCTTGGACAAAGGACTTCCCCACTCTGTGCTTTTCCATCTGTTAAATTGGGATAACAGAGTCCTCATAGCTCCTAGAAGCGCTGTGAGCTAACCCACAAAAGGCACTCAGCTTTGCGCCTGTGATGTCAGAAAGCAGTTGCTGCTAAGCGCCAAATGACCGTGAACTTCCTGAGAGCAGGGTCGTTGTTTTCTTCCTCTGGTAGGTGCTCAGTGAGTGTTTGCTGATTGGACAGAAAAACCAGAACGGGGGAGGGAAGGTACTGTGATGGGGCTGGCTGGTCAGGGGAGTCGAAGGAAACAGAGGGCCTTGAGTTAGATTGTACAGAAGAGGGAAAGCCATACACTGCCATATGATCCTGTAACCTTAGGCCAATTCCCTTATTGCTCTGAGCCTCAGTTCCCCTAAGCTTGATTAGGCGATCCCTCAACTTTCTTCCTGCTAGAACACTCCTTGATCCTATTAATGCACCATTAATAATTAATTAATAATTATTATAATTAATAATAATTAATAATAATGCTATTATTCTCATCCCCCCCAACGTCCCCCTCCGGGGATGCCAGAGGACATTAGACTTTCTACCAGGAGACCCATAAATCCCAGGAGACCCATAAATCAGGACATGTCCCATTTCAGTGTCGACTCCTGCCCTGTCTTTGGAGGGTCTACCATTAACCCACCAGTGATCCAGACCGTTTCTACTCTTCGGCTCCGTGGGCCCAGGAACCTTTGCTCTTGGAAACAATGTGAAGGCTTCCAGCTCTCCTGAGCTGTGTGGCTCTGGCAGAAATTCACTGCCTGCTCAGAATCAACTAAATTCCAGGCCGTTCTACAGGATAACGTGATCTTGGCACTCTGTTAGGGCAGGTTAGGTGAGGCCCTGTTCCTCTCCGCTCCTGCCTGGAGCCACCAGCATCCCTTCCCCTCGATTTCTTGGCCAGGGGGGCAGTCTCTTCTTCCAGCTTCTAGCTGTGAGTCCATATCTCCCCTCCTCCAGCCCCTGTCATTCTGGCCTCTCCTTACCCCCTCTGGGCCACCACCCACCCTAAACAACTTGGCCATGACATCCAGCTCTGACCAGGATGGGTACAAATAACCTTAAAGGTGCTGTTTCCAAAAAGAGCGCAATGCAAAGCAAAATAGTTTCTAAAAGTCCTCCTGCACAGGCCAGGGAGGTTCCGTGGGGGCTCCGGGTACACACAGGGGCTAAAGGAGCCTGAGATGGCTTTTTCGTTCGAGCAGTTAGGCCCAGTCTCATATTTAAAAACAGCGGGAAAAGTAATGCCAGATGAAAGGGAGTTTTCTGTGTGCTACTTAACTAAATGGCCCTGCAGCTGGAGAGAAGCACGGGCAGACGTGTAACGATTCAAGAGCTCCCAGTTAACAATGATCCTCTTTTATTGTATAAAGACAGCGACGCAGCCATTCTCCTCCCTCCCAATGCCTGCTCTCTCTACCTGCTTCCCCACTGGCTGGCATGGCTGTTCAGCGTCCGGAAAGGAGCACCCAGCTTCTCCTCCCACTGTCTCCAACTCTGCAGCTTTCAGCCCACTGGGATTTCCTTTTCTCGCCGGAGCCAGGGAGGAGAGGGTGGAGAGGGTGCCGTGCTCCCTAGAGAATGTTCTGGTAGAGACACTGATAGAGGCTTGAGAATTGTCTTGGGGGTGGGGTTTGGGGGCTAAGGATAACAGGCACAGATTTGGAACTGTCTTCTGTTTTGACCTAAACGCACAAACACACGCACACAAGCCTGTGTGCACTCACCCCTACACTCCTTTAGCAGAAAAGCTGTCAGACTGTCCAGAAGCTCATTCTAAAAGTGTCCCTTCTCCCGCCCTTATTATTCCAGGCTGGGGTGGAGCTGGCCTCCAGAACACTTCAGAAAGACTCGGCGATGACCAAGGGCATCGGCTTTAGAATCAGACTGATGTGAGTTCGAATCTTGGCGACCTTCTCTCTGTGACCTTGAGCAAGCATCTGAGCGCTCTGAGCTTTGGCCTCCTGTCTTTAACATGGGGCTCCGCCATGGCTCTCAATGTGTTCCTCAGGGTCACACTGAAGGACGCAGTGGAGAGAGAGCATTCAGCAGGGCGCCTGGCACAAGGTAGGTGCCCAGTTTTTGGAAGTTGTTGCTGCCCCGAGGATGGCGGCACTGTGTTTGTGGTGTGTCTGGGTGTGCAGGGAGATCTGTATTCATTCCATCTCATCAGCCAGAGTGGACAAGGCTGGGGTCTGTGGCAGGGCGGAGATGGCGGGTCGGGGGGGACACAAATGTCAGCCCTGCTGAGGAGTGTTTTCCTTGAGGCTTTCTGCGACACTGATTTAAACCGTCACGTTGGCCCAGCCCATGCGTGCGCGCATGCGGCCTCCTCCGTGTAGATTCTGGTCCTTCCTTGGTTTTCTGCAGATGTTTTGGAGCCCAGAAGCTGCAGCTGCAGGCATCCAACCAGCCCAGAAAATCTCATTCATCTTTTTCTCTCTACCCTTCTTGACAGCACGCTCCTTCTTTCTCCCACAGAGTCTGTTCTGGGCCCCCGACAGGGAGGATTCCCTCCCAGAGAAAGAGCTAATTCAGTTCGGCCACCCTCCAATGCCCCAGAGACACAGGAATCCACTCCCTGTCTGGAGCTTGGACGGCAAATGGTTCCCAGGATTGGGCTGGTTTCCCCCTGCCTGGTGAACCCAGAGTGGCTTTAAACCCAGGAAAGTAAACCCAGCCCACGCTTCCCATTTTTCCATCCCAAGCAAGCCTGTGCACCCCTAAAATATACTCTGAACCTCTTAGAAACGAAGTGAGTGAATGCCTGGGTCACACTCCTTAAGATCGATCCCCCATGAATCAAGAGCACAGGCGTTTCATTCACTGCAGGTTTTATGTGGTAAATACTGTTGCAGTGAAACACTGTGTAATAAGATTTAATCTCTACTAAGTGTTTCTAGCACTAGGGGACCGGAGCTGGGCAGAAAGAGGAAGAAAGTGTGCAGAACTGTGGCTCTTAACACGTAAATTGTTCACCAGGGGGTAAGGAGAGGTGTCAGCAAGAAGACTGACGCTGGTCTTTTTTTTTGACTCCATTTTAAAGTTTGGGTGAACGTGATGGACCGTTGCCAAGACTGTTTATCTCCTTGGGGGCTCGTTACATGTGCGTATGTGTGAGACACACACACACACACCATTGCCAATCAACCCCTCTTAAGTGCATGACTTCAAGCATAGGAAGAGGAGACAGATCGGGGGTGGATGCTCTTAAAATCACAACCTGTTCGATGTAGGGTAGGGGCGGGGAATCCAGAGGACTTTCTTTTTTTTTCAACTGCAAATGAAACTACCTTGTCAATACCAAAAACAATGCCCACTTTATTGTCTACCACAGGGGTGTGTGAGCAGCTAAGCATCCTTTCAGAACCGCGCTGTCTGGGTTTGACCATGACACAGCACATTACGGTACCTGAAGACTGCGCCAGGGTCCCACTGTGATATTCAGGAAGAGATTTCCATGTCAGTAGTTGCTCAGACTTGCCACAAAGAAGCATATATGTGTATGGGGGGGGGTCGGGAGGAGAATTGCAATGAGATGGGGACAGTTGGGGTCTCGAAATCTAGGATAAGAATCTATGCATGTTAATTACCTCAAGGAAACAAGAAAGTCACATCCTAGAGGTGGTGGCAGTGATTATGATGGCGGAGGAGATGATGGTGATAACAGGTAATGTTCACTGAGAATAATCCACGTGTTAGGCGCTGTGCTAAGCTCCTTTATAAATCTCTTCTTAACCTTCACAACAACCCAGAAGGCAGCTGCTGGAAGAATCTCCATTTTAGAGATGAGGAAAACTGAGGTTTAAAGAGGTATGTAATAGCCCCAAATCATAAGGCTACTACTTGAGCAGAGAATCAGGGTGTTGGTCCTTGCTGGAGGAATCCAGCGTGGGGAACCTGACCAGAGGCCCTCTGAGGCCCTCTGATAGCATCCCCTCCTTTAAAAGCAAAACTGAAGGGTCACGACCAAAATTATTCTGCTGATGAGTGGTGGGAGTTGCAGGTGGGGCCTGGGGAGTCCGAGGGTCAGGAAAAAAGCAAGCGTCATGTCTGGGGAGTAAACTGGTACCCTTCCCAGTGTATCCAGTTCCACTCACTGAATTACTGCACAAGGAGAGCTAGTTACTTCCTGGTGACAGCCGACTGACATCAGGTTAATTTTGGATTCCTATTGGCAGGACCTAAAAGAAAATCTCCCTCACTTTCTTAGCGTGCTGTCTTCTTTTTGCCCTAAGGCAGAACTGGTCCCCTGGTCTGAAACTTTCCAGAACTCATTTTAGTTCAAATAAGAACCAAGCTGATTCATCTCCATAAGGCACACGGCTGTCAGTCTTACCTTCCTAAAACACCTGACGCTCCCTCCTCAGAAGCCTGCCATGCTCCCCAGTACCTACAGATTAACAGCCAACCTCCTCTACGTCCATCCCCAAGTGCGGCGGCATCTCTTTGCACAACCTTCCCTGCATCCCCCTCTCCATCTCCCCAGAATACACACAGCTCTCAGGACGCGGTTTTAACTTCATCAGGAGTAACCTCCTCTTCTCATCTGAGGCCACTAACGCCTTATCTGCCAACTCAACAACGTTTCTCCATTCATCCCTTCTGCCTTACATGCTGAACCCCAGTCTGCTCGTGGCAGTGATGTACCTAACTAAAAACACGGCATTGCCCCTTCCTGGTAGGGTTGGGTGGCCATGTGGCACAGTTCTGCTTGAGCTAAGGGCAGAAGTCCCTGAGAGGGGTGTCCCTTTCCAAATGTAACAGTAAAGCCACACTAGGTAAACGCTCTTTGTGCCTCACTCATCCTACTTCCCCTTTCCTGGTATGCAGATGTGAGGCCTGGAGATGCAGCAGGCCTTCCTACCATGAGATGATAGACCTGGGGCCAAAGGCCTACACTCTAAGGGTGGCAGAGTAGAAAGACAGAGCCTGGGTCCCCAGCAGTACAGCTGAGGCATTGTCCCACCCACTTTCTTGTTGTCTGACACAAATAAGCCCCCATCTGGTTAAGTCACGGTGGGCAGGATTTCTGTTGCTAACAGGTGAGTTCAAATGATACCCGACACACCGCCAGACATTGTTCCTCCTCAGTCATGGGTCAGTTCTGATGCTACCCCCTCTGGGAAATCCTCCATGGGTCCCTCAGAACACAAGAACTGCACCCTTCATTGTACTTCCACAGTAGTTACTTTTCTCAATTCTAGCACCTGTTTAATCCTGCTTTATTTGGCCTGCTGGCTGCTCAAATTCCTAGAGGGTAAGGGGTCTTGGTCTCACTGACGTCTCCATAGTGTCTGGAGCAGTGCTTTGCATCGAGGTTGGATAGATGCTCTATCTCAGCAGCACCTCTGTAACGTGTGGAGCAGTGCACTGTCTGCAGACGTGGAGTGTGCATGTTCTGGGGTCTGGCACTCTGCTTGCTAGCTGTTTGGTCTTGGGCAAGTTAGAGAACCTCTCCGTGCCCGTTTCCTCATCTATAGAAAGGAGAGGATGACAGTACTTTACCCCGCAGGGTTGTCACGAAGACAACATAGTTTAATCCTAAGCACTTAGAATGGTCTCTGGCATATAAAACTGCTTAATGACTCTAGGCTTTTATTAGTGGGATGAATATTACAGTCGCGGAGTGAACAAATAAATCAACACACAGCTGCTAAATAAATGAATTAAGAGATGAAAAACTAGGAAAAATTCCTGAGTTCGGACCACTGGGCCATGGTCACTCTTCCCTCTTTTCTGCCTTTAGTTTTCATTCTAACTACAACTTCCCATATCTGGGGAGCTGCTATACTGGAGTGTTGTAAGGCTTGGCTTCAAACATGGAATTTGATTTTTGCCATGCGGCTTTGGGTCAGTTTGTTTCACCTCTCTGAGCTTAAGTTTCTTCCCCACTAAGCTTGGGATAATAATAGTATGTATCTCATAGGGTTACGGTGAGAATTAAATGATAAAGCATGTAAAATATACAGCATTATGCCCGGCATACTGAAACAGTGTCAGCAATTGTTATCAAACACCGTCGTTATTGTTTTTGTCAAATGCATGGCATCCCACTGAATCACATGGTCCTGATGTGGATGGGACGCTTGGGGTGGGGTCGCCTTTTGGCATGTCAAGGTACACTGCATTTACATTGGGAGAATACTTTTCTTGAGTGCCAACGAACATTTGTGGCATTTTTGATTTTTTCCTTTAAACAGGGATTAGCTAATATATCCGATTTACCCCAGAACGTTGGCCTCCAAATTTTCCCCTTAAAAGCTGTTAACTTCAAGTGGATCCTTAGTTGACACCAAACCTGGCCGCAAGGTACGCGTGCATATGAGAACAATCGCCAAAGCAGAGTGTTTAAACAGCAGTGATATTCCCACAGATCGCAGATCCAGTCATTGTCGGTGACACATTTCAATCTTACTTGTAGATTTCCCGCCTTTGGCCTTAAAGAAGATGTGTATACAGCTTGATATAACTTTCCCTTTAAACTGAAACCGTTATGTTAGCCCCATTCAAGCACTTGGCGGCTCCATTAATCTATTTTTACCATTAAACGTGCCATTTTACAAGATATTTATTCCACTTGGTTGTCATCCAAATGCTTTTTGACATCACTGCCCCGGGACTCAAGTTCTTTAACTGCCCTCATAAATAGAAAATCCCCTTTTGACGGAAATCTTGAAGAGCTCTCTGAACCTCACTCTCTTCACTTCAACAGGCATTAATTTCTGCTCTACATAAAGGAGTGAGAGTGTGTGTGTGTGTGTGTGTGTGTGTGTGTGTGTGTGTGTGTGTGTTTTAAGAGGGTAACTGTGGGAGGTCTGAGCGACCCAAGGGATGAAGGGGAGGGATGCCTGCTCCCCAAATCCTGCCCAGCTGGGCCTGCCTCAGACTTGGGGAGCTGCTAACTTGGAGGCAGAAGGCGATCATCAGGGAGCAGGTAGGACAGAACTCTAGGGCCTGAAGAGACTTGGAGATCCCTGGGGCCCAAGCTGGGCAGCGACACTTTCAAAGGGGAGGGGTCCAGGGAAAGTCACTATTTCCTCACCTTCCTCCTCCCTCACCTCCCAGACAAACAAAAGGCCATCGCGGCAATAGCTGAAGGCAGAGACCCCACTGGCTTTGAAGCCGATCCATCAGGTGGAAGCCTGAGCAAATCACAACTTGGCTTCCCCGGCAAGTTTTTCTCCGCAGCCTAACACACCACCCTCCTCCTCCCGGTCGTGCGCCGCCGCCTCCCGAGCTCGGCACAGCGACGAGGCCGAGGGGGACGGTGCTGTGATGCTCACTGGTTTCCAACTTTCCGCTCCTTTTCCAGCCTCCTGCAAAGCGGCTGGGAAAGGGGCAAGTTTGCAAAGGCGAAGATACCAAGTCCTGGGGACGCCAAAAGGAGCCGCAACACCAACAAAGATGAACCTCTCGTGGGGCAGACGAAAAGCGCCAGCTGCCGTTCCGGGGGGCGATCGTGGGCTTGGGCGGGCTGCGGGCGCGGGCCCGCGGGCGGCGGGCAGCCGGGCCCGGGGGTCCCCAGGGTCCCCCGCCGCCCCTCCCCACGCGGGTTTCCCGTCACCTGAGCGGGGCGTGGGGACAGCGCCGCACTCCGGCCCGGCCCCCGGCAGGTAGCTCGGGCGGCCGCCCGCCCGCGCCGCGCGCCTGCTGCCTGCAGCCACCAGGAGCGCGGAGAGGAGAGGCAGCCTCAACCCACGGCGTCATGCTTCCTGCCACCACATTACGGCGAATCGTCACCGGGACGAGGGGAGAAGAGGGGAGAGCGGGGGAGGGAGGGGAGCACACACACGCAGCCCCCCGCCTGCCAAACCCCGCGGAGCCGGGGCCACGTCCCGGTGGAGTCCCCGCGGGACCGGCCCCATTCGCACAAAGCGCCGCAGTTTGGTCAAGAAGGGAGGGAGCCGGCCACGAAATAAATAAATAAAAACAGAGTCGGGTCTACGTAACGCCCTGTCGAAAGCGGACGCCATATTTTTTTGTGGCTTATGTCGACATAGGGAAACGTAGACATGTTTTCCTCCTCCTCCTCCTTCTCGGTCTGCCTCCCATTGATCCAACTTGTAATCAAAACTCTTTAAAAAAATCTCCCCCACCTCTGGATCCTCTGATCTCCTCCTACCCGCCAAAAAGAGCCTGCACCCTCCCTCCCGCCCCCCCCCCTTCCAATCGCAAACCCGGCCAAGTCCCATTAACAACACATTTTCGGGAGCCGCGGCGGCGGCTGCGGCAGCGGTGGGAAAGTTGGGCTGGAGTGGCCGGTGCCCGGCGTGCGGGGCTTGGGTCCGGCGGCGCCGGGCGGGGGGTGCTCCGCGCCGGGGCGAAGTTTCTTACCTGCGCCGGGGCTGGGAACGCGGAGACCCGGGCTGGGAACGCGGAGACGCTGCACGGGCGTTCCAAAATGGAACTCTGCTGGCTCCCCCCACCTACTCCCCACTCCCCACCGGGCGCCCGGCTCGGGCTCCGTGGGAAAGAGGGGGAAAGCCAGCCTGCCAGACAGACAGACAGAAGAAGCCCCCGTTCGGAGAACAGTGGCCAAAATTTTTAGAAAGAAAGAAAAAAAAAAAAAGAAGGGAAAAAAAAGGGGAAAAAAAATGTCTCGATCAGTGGGGAATCTACGCCAAAACCCACATGATCTGTAACGTCAGCATGCGTATTTGCATACGATACCACCACCCGAGCTGCCAACCCGGGCTCGGGTTCCGCAGAAAGTTACAAAGTGAAATTCAGCCCCCTCCGGAGACGCCGGCGAAATGTCATTTTCAGGCGGGAGCCGGGGGGGAAGCTAGCCCTAAAGGCGCTGGTTACTAGCCAAGGTTGGGGGGAGGGCAGTAAATTAACTTAAAAGTCTGAGCCCAGTAACGGACTCGGTGGAATTTCTGCGAGGGGCGGAGGGGGAGGCGCGAGCGAGATCATTGAATATTAAGCAGGACCCGGCGCGGCGGCCGCGGCCGAACCCTCCCGCTGCAATACCCATTTTCTTTATGAAAAGTTCAAGGTGTCACTGATGAGCTCAACAAACTGTTGATCTTGACCACGTGGAGTGGCGGACGGAGGGACCGCGGGGCTCGGCTGCTCGCCCTGAACCGGCGGCACCCGGGATCCCGCGTTCCTGCCGCAGCCCAAGGGGCAGCGCGAGGGTGGGGCTGCCGCGCGCCCCCCGCCTCTGCCTGCTTTCTCCCGCCTTCGGACTCAAAGAAATAATAATAACTTAAAAAAAAAATTTTTTTTAAGCGAGACACATTTAACTCCTGGAATAGTAATGAGAGGGCTTGGGGTAGGGAGGGTAAGAAAGAGCCCCTCACTTATATAACGAGTCGAAATTAGATGACTTTTGCTGGAGAGATTCTGAGATTTCCGCTTGCGCCAGGTCTGAGGTTGGTTCAACATCCTCAAACTTTTCCCCTAAGAGCCAATAAACAAACAGACGCCCCGGGAGCTGACTTCAACTCTTGTCGGGCCAGCTTTCGCCCGGATTCTCAGACTTCGAGAAATGCACACCCCTGCGGCGCTCGCAGGGAAAGTCCCTCGGAAGCGAGGTGGGTCTCTTTCGGAATTGGGACTCCGGCGTTCCTGGCGGGAGGGCATCCCTAACCGCCGCCGCCCCCCGGATCCCCTCCGGCGCCTTGAGAGCAAAGGCGAGTCAGGATCTCGCCGCTCTTCGCCTGCGGCCTCTGCAACCGTGAGCTTGCGTTTGGGGCGCGGCGTTCCTGCAACAGCGCTCAGCTGCGGAGCTCTAAGGGATCTGGGATTCAGGGGACGCTTTGGAATCTCACGGAGAGCAACCTGTCTGCGCCGCCCGCTCCTGCCCGGATGGACCAGTTTCTCCTCCGTGGGCATCTCGACGCGTTAGCGTCTCCCAGGTGTGAGCTGAGCGCGAGCGCGCACGAGCTAAGCGGGGACAAGGGGACGTCCCCAAAAGTGGGGTCCACTTTTGGACGTCCGAGCGCGGCGAGGGAGACAACGGGAGCCTGGGCTGGGAGGCTCAGCGGAGTCCCCGCCTGCCCAGAAGATGAGCAGGGGCGGAGTGTCGGGGCTTCCCGGCCAGCCTTTGCTCCGGGGAATTAGAACGAACTCTAGCGGCGGCTTGCGACTCGGCTCTGGGCGCGAGGGCAGCAACAGGTGGCCGTGTACGGCGGAGTGGCTGGAGGCGAGGACAGGGGACTGGGGTGAAAACGGCTGGCTCTGGGGCTGACTGCGAGGCCAACGCACCTGGAGACCTTTTGGCATTTTCTTAGGATGAGGAGAAGAAAGCAGCTACAAAGTTTTTCTAGGGTCTCTCCTAGGGCTCCAATTTCTCTAACAGAACCCCTTCTTTGCGTCCCCAGAAATTTCTGCAATAAAAATAAAAATAGCTCATATGCAAAACTGTCTTACTGGCTTGCACCTGTTTGTTCCGTTATTGCTGATGTAGGGTTTGTTTGTTTGTGAGTTAACGGTGCATAAAACTAGGTCCTGGGCTTCCCTGGTGGCGCAGTGGTTGAGAGTCCGCCTGCCGATGCAGGGGACACGGGTTCGTGCCCTGGTCCGGGAGGATCCCACATGCCGCGGAGCGGCTGCGTCCGTGAGCCGTGGCCGCTGGGCCTGCGCGTCCGGAGCCTGTGCTCCGCAGCGGGAGAGGCCACAACAGTGAGAGGCCCGCATACCGCAAAAAAGAAAAAAAAAAAAAAAAAAAAAAAAAAACTAGGTCCTGGCCTTGGAGGGGGTCTCTCGGTAGGTGCTCTCCTACCGGAGAGGCGAACTGCCCTGGCCGGCGCTTAAAGGATTCCGTTAAGAACTTCCTTTATGACTATGATCCGGTTAGCGTCACATCTTTCTCAAACTCATTTAATACCTACCGTCTAAAATCCTCATCTACTTGCCATCAGTATCGGAATTTAGGGATGCCGATTTTTTGTTCTTCCCTCAAGGGTGTGTCTGAAGAGTGAAAGAAAAAGACCCCTCCCCCCGCAAGTCTAATATTTTTATATCGCTTACTCTTGACTCTTGCAGGTCATCCCACCGTTTCCCCACCTTCCCTTGAAAGTAACTACGGTTCTTAGTTTGTTTCCATGGAAATTACTGAAATCTTAAGGAAGCTATTCCCGTTTTGAGGCGGCACCTCCTTTGCTGGTCAGCCACTCAGGAGGGGGTTCTATAAGCCACCTTTCCTCCGCCTCCACCTCGGTACCCGCCTTCTTCTGGCTGGGCCAGCGAGTAATAGGATGGAAGGGTCAGGGATGAGCCAAGCAGGGTAAACCCTCGGGACCGCCCACTGAGTTCTCATGTCTTCAGGGCACTTGGATCTCAAGTGGGGGGGGCCTTTGATGACTTCAGTATCTTTAAATTGTTCAAAGTTTAGCATGGGCTGAACCTTCACTATATAAACAAACAGGAGGGGATAAAACAAGGGTGACTTTTGCATCAAGTGCTATGATTTCAGTTTGCTTTATGTATAGGTGGAGTAGACAGACCCTTATCTTAATCTTTTTTTTTTTTTTTTACTAAAGTATAGTTGACTTACAACATTGTATTAGTCTCAGGTGTACAGTACTTAATCTTTACAACAACCCTCACAGGCAACGATTCTCCAAGTGTTTTGTCTTAGGTCCCTTTAGACTCTTAAAATTATTGAGGACCCCGAGTAGCTTTTGTTTACATGAGTTACATACATCTTGATATTTACCATGTTAGAAATTGAACTGAAAAAGAAAATGGAAACACAGGAATTTACAAACACACTTTCCGTTAGTCATGGGAGCAATGATACTATGACATGTCACGTAGCCTCTGGAAAACTACTGTATACTTGAGAAAAAATAAAAAGGACAGGTAATGTTTTAGCCCTATCACCAAAGTAAATTTTACCTTGAAGAGCCCTGGAAGGGTCTTGGGGGTCTCCAGGATCCCTGGATAATATTTGAGAAACACTGTGATGGTAAGTTATTGTTATGTGCGATTTACAGGTGAGGAAGCCAAGCTTCTTAGAAATGCAGTAAGTTGCCCAGGGCAGTGCAGGGAGCAAGGATTTAAACTGGGTTCTTTAGGGGCCAGAGCCAGATTTCTTAATGATTGTACAATTCTGCCTTTTATTAACAACCCAAGCTCCGCCCTCAACCTAGAACAGCCTCTAGGCTTCCCAAGACTACTTTTTATTAATAGCAATTACCTTTTGAGCCTTTATTATGTGCCAGCCCTTCTTACCCATCATCTTGTCAAATGCTTACAACCACCTTCCCTGCAGGTATTGTTTCTCCCATTTTACAGATGACAAAACTGCAGTTCAGACAGGTTAAGAAGCTTCTTCAAAGTTGCTCAGCCAATAAGGAGAAGAATCTAGATTCAAATCTTTGTCTGGTGGCTTCAAAACCAAGGAAAGACAGGAGTCTATCACAGTGATTTATAGAGGCCTAGCGGGGAGGAAACGACTTCTGTTCGAGATTTGGTGAGAACGAGGCCTGGCTAAAAGTCTTGAAAATTTAGAAATATCAGGAGGAGAAGAAATAAAAGCAGCATTGCCCTGATGGGGCCCCCTAATCTAATGACAACAAGTCCACACTTGCGGTGTAAACTCAAAAGAGACAGTAGGGGAGCAGCAAAGATTTGGAATTGAGATGGGAATTGTGGGGTCATCCCACCCAGCTATCTGATCCCTGCATGCACACGCTACATAAGTATTTTTCTAAATGAATGAAAAAAGAAAACACAAAACACAGAGAAGCAAGCAAGGAAAAAGAAAGCGTCAGCAGTCCAAACAGGTACTGCTTATAATTTTGGTATGGATCTTTCCACAAGTTACATTTATTTACTTTTTCCGCTATAAGACTCTTAAGAGAAATGAAAACTATTACATATCAGTTTACCAACTGTAGCATGGAATGGCCACTACTGACATGTCTTACAACAAAGCGAGACAGAGGATGACCTTTCAGAACATTCAGATTGCTTTACTTAATACCTGCAAGTGAAAGGAAGTGTGCTAGACAGAGGCTGTCTCCTTCCATGTCTGCATCCCCCCCCTCGCCCCCCGCCACGGCTTGAGAATAAAATGTCACATGCCCCGAGATCAATCCCATGGCACTGGTAGCATCGGAGCTGGGACTTGATGTTTGCAAGTTTACAGCAGGAGCTTGGCTTGGCAGTGACTTGATTCTGCTTGGAGGGTACAGCTAAAAATTTACCAAGTGGGGAAAACTCAGAACTTATTATTTGTTTGATTTTACAGTCTGGTTTAGTCCTTGTATCATCTCTGTAAGGAAAGCAGAACTGGTACTATTGTTCCCATTTTACAGAGAAGGTTACCGAGGCTTATAAAGGTTACAGTCATTAGTTCAAGTTCACAAACTAAATTCTGAACCACTGTATAAATCTGTCTTGTGACTGCAAGACCAATGCTATTTCTGTGCCCCTTCTTCATCATTTGCTATTTTACCGAAAGGGTCTAAACATGCCTCCTATCAGATGTTGTCTCTCCTTTCTTGCAGAACCTTGGAAGAGAATTATCACTCAACAAGGTCTTTTTATCATATGCCATTTTATATGTACTTATGCATTTATTTGGTTGTCTCCCCACTAGGATGTAAAGTTCCTGCAGCCAGGTACTTTGTTTCATTCATTGCTGCTGTATCCCTATGTTTAAACCAACATGGCGTATCGCAGGTGCACCACAAATGATTGCTGAATGAATGACGTGCACTTCTCGTCAGGGCTTCTCCAGGTCTAGGGAGTCACTGCTTTTTAAGAGTATACACATCTTCTGTTTACCTCAAATGACCTTAGCTAAGAACATCAGTTCCCGGGGTCAAGTCTTCAATTTCTATGATGCATAAGATTTGTGTCTGTTGAGACACTGTGGGTGGTTAGTCCTCATGTGAATTCCTAGCATGAGAAACGTTAGCAATGGAAAACGTTACGTCAAATGTTTTGAACCATCCAAGATTACTTCCTTATGATAAATTCCTTGATAACTAATCACTGGGTTGAAATATACACATAATTCTAGAGTGGAAACCCTTTGCAGTAAGTGAAAGCTTCAGGAGGCATGGTACATGGTCTCGCAAGATGGCTGCAGTCAATCCTTTCCCTCACTGTATGAAAGAGACTTCGCCATTAAGAGGTGGCATTTATCTCCCCTCCCCTTGAATCTGAACTAGTCCTGTGATTGCTTTGTTGCTATGAAAGTGATATTCTGAGACATGTGTGCCCAGGCCTTAAGAGACTGGCATTTCCTGACTCCTTCCTCTTGGAATTCTGCTGCCATGTTGTGAGAAGCCCAAGCTTCTTGGGGAGGCCACATGGAGGAAAATCAAGGTGCTACAGACAACAGCCCCAGCTGATTTCTGGCTGACTCCCAGTCAGACTTCAGCCGTGTGAGCGAGCCATCTTGGGTGCTCCAAACTAATTCACCTCCCAGTTGACTGCAGCCCCAGCTGAGATCACATAGAGCAGAAGAGCCACTCAGTTTAACCCAGTCAACCCCCAGAATCATGAGTGATGACAATAAAATAATAGTTGTTCAACACCACCAAGTTTAGGGTAGCTTATTACACAGTAATAGATGACTGAAGTGGGAGGTATTTTCCTTGTGTTTTCATTTGCACATATATCTGAATATTCCAGATGAGCTTCCCGCTGATCTCTGTGGGATGTAGCATTCTGAGATCATAGAGAAAGCCAGACAAGGGGTGGAGGGACGCGTCCATGATACCTGGGCTGGCCACTCCTCTGAGTCAAATGCTTTTCCTGATATCAGTTGTTTTTCACAGAACAGCTGAATTTAGCCTAAGGACACCACACGCCCCGCACGCACACACATGTACAGGTCCCAGATCCGAAGCAGATGAACGCTCTTATGTAATATTTACCAAGCACAGATACTCAGTAGGTGCTAGAGTTAAGTTCCTGTTTGGTGTTGCCAAAAAACTGAGGTTTCCATTCTTCGGAGATATGCACTGTGGTGGGAACTCCGAATGCCTACCATGCACAAGGCCACCTAGAAGATGCTTCTTACACTTGGCTTCACTTAATCTTCACAACCTTCTAAGTAGGTGTATCATTTCCTTAATTTGTGGCGGAAAACTAAGACCCGTAGAGGAGCCGAACTTGAACCCAAGTTTGACTGACTGCAAATACTGCCTGCTTCTTATTACACCTTTGTGTCCCAAATTAACTCATTTTGCAAACCACCTTCCCAATTTTTGCCCCAGAGGCATATGTACCACCTGTAATATATTTATTTAACATTTCAATGTACACTGATTTACATTCAAAACTTAAATGTATGTCCTTAATAATGATAATCTTTTTATCACAATGGAAAAAGAAAAACCAATACTGATTGTAACAAATGAAAGGTAGCAGTAAAAATAATCCCACAGAAAGAAAGAGTGCTATTAAGCTAGCTAGATACTTTCATTTCAGAAGGTGGAGCCAGAGGGTAAAGATGTTAGAAAGGTGTTAACGACAGGCTAACACCAAACTGATAACTTTTTCTTGAGCTAATTAAAAGGATAGAAGGAGAGTTGCAAAGGAACGACTTTCTTTCAAGTCAGGGTTATTTAATGCTGCGTCCATGCATCGTTTAAAACCTGTCCTCTAAGATTTAGTATCAGTGGATACCTGTCATTCTCTAAATTTGCTGTGGTCTTTTCTATCTTTGTAAATGGTGCACCCGCTACTTGGAATGCCTGCCCTCCTCAGTGCTTCAAGACTCGGATCAAATGTCACCCCCTTTGGGAAGCTTTCCTGCACTTTTCCTGAAAGAGTTAATGCCTCCTCGGAATTCCTACAGAATATTGCACTTTCTTTGAATTAGCAATTACTGCCCTGTAGTTGAATCACTTCTTTGTATTTGCTACATTCACTTGACTGTAATCCCTTGAGGATAGGTATTTCACCAGTCATCTCTGTGTCCTCCTCTTTTGCCTAACATGGAATATGGGCTAGTAGAATTCTGTGATGGCCCTCAAGATTCCCAGCCTCTGCTTATTCCAAGGTACTGCTGTGAAAGAATTTTGCAAACATAATTATAGTCTCAAGTCAGTTGGCCTTAAAATCTGGAAATTATGAAGATTTCTGGACAGGCTTGATCTAATCTTATAAGCTCTGTAAAAGCAGATTTTGTTGAGGAAGTCAGAGACATTCACAGTGTGAGAAAGATTTTACACAGGGATGATTCTCTGCTGCTGAGGTGGAGAGGCCATGTGGAAAGGAACTAAGAGCCACCTCTAGAAGTTGAGATCAGTCCCTGGCTGACAGTTAAGACAGTGGGGACCTCAGTCCTGCAACCACGAGGAAGTGAATTCTGCTGATAACCACTGAGCTTGGAAGGCCCGGTATATAGTTTATCTTGGTATATGTTCTGTGGACACTTGAAAAGAATGTGTATTCCTCTGTTATTGTGCAGAGTGTTCTATAAATGTCTGTTAGATCTTGTTGGTTGATGGTGTTGTTGAGTTTTATACCCTTGCTAATTTTTGTCTAGTTGTTTTATCAGTTAAGAGAAGGCTATTGAAATTTCCAAGTGTACTTGTGAAGTTGTCTGGTTTTTTCTTTCCATTCTATCAGTTTTTGCTTTACAGATTTTGTAGTTCCTTTTTTGGTACATACATGATTAACCTGTTAGGGGTTCACTCAACTTCTTAAATCTGTAGTTTTATGTTTCTTATGAAATTTGGGATGTTTTTGGCCATTATTTCTTTGATAATCTTTCATCCTTGTCTTCTTTCTCCTGTCCTTCTGGGACTCCAATGACACAAATGTTAGATCTTCTGTTATGGTCCCACATTTCCGTGAGGATCTGCTCTCTCTTTTTTATTTTTTTTTTTCAGTCTATTTATTTTCTGTTGTTCAGATTGGGTGACTTCTACTGATTTATCTCTGAATTCACTGTTTCTTTCCTCTGTTCCCTCCATTATTCTGTTGAGTCCATCCTCTGAAGCTTTTCTTTTGGATATTGTATTGTTCAGGTCAAAAATTTCCATTTGCTTTTCCTTTACATCTTCTATTTCTTTGCTGAGACTTTCTGTGCCTTTGACGAGGATTTTAATTTTTTCATTTGAAGTAGGTTCATTTGATTCTTCGAATCATTTTTTATCATGACTGCTTTAAAGTCTGTGTCAGGTAATTCTAATGTAGTTCTGTCATCTTGGCATTGATGCTTCTTTTCTTTTTTCTTTTTTTTTGCGGTACGCGGGCCTCTCACTGTTGTGGCCTCTCCCTTGCGGAGCACAGGCTCCGGACACTCAGGCTCAGCGGCCATGGCTCACGGGTCTAGCTGCTCTGCAGCATCTTCCTGGACTGGGGCATGAACCCGTGTCCCCTGCATCGGCAGGCAGACTCTCAACAACTGTGCCACAGGGAAGCCCATGACATTGGTGCTTCTTGATTGTCTTGTTTCATTCAGTTGGAGATCTTCCTAGTTCTTCGTATGGCATAAAATTTTAGACTGAAACATGGACATATTCATGTTATATTTTGAGACTCTGGGTCTTATTTAAACCTTATGTTTTAGCTGGCTTTCACTGATATCACTCTGCCATAGGAAAGGAGAGCAGCTCTGTCTTGTTTCTGCCAGATGGGATAGAAGTCCACGTTTCCCACTTGACCTCTGTTGGTACCTGAGAGGGGGACTCCCCATCACTGTTGGGCAGGGGTTGGTATTTCAGTTTCCCATGCGGTCTCCACTGACACCCACCCTACAGGGAGAGGAGAGACACCTCATTATTGTTGGGTGAAGGTGGAGGTCCGGGCTCCTACATGATCTCCACTGAGACCAGTGGTGATGAGAGTCCTGGCTACCCTCTTGGCCTTCTCTGACATGAACCCCAGTGGGTGTGTGTTGGCACCTCATTACAGCCACACCAGGGTGGAAGTCTGGTCTCCTCACATGGCCTTTGCGGGTGTGAGTGGGGCTGGGTCACAGTTTTTTTCTGTGGTGTTTGGCTGGAATACAGATGTTGTCTTAAAATTTTCTGTCTTGCTACTCTGTTCCTTTCCTTGTCCTGTGACTAGAGAAAGGCAGGCTTTGGTGAGTTTCACTGGGCTCTTTGTCAGCACCTGTTGGTGTTCGTAGGTTGCTGGCTTTGTCAGCTTCAACTCTGGGTTGTATGAAGCAAAAGAAAACCCAGGGAGGGCTTCCCTGGTGGCGTAGTGGTTGAGAGTCCACCTGCTGATGCAGGAGACACGGGCTCGTGCCCCGGTCCGGGAGGATCCCACATGCCGTGGAGCAGTTAGGCCCGTGAGCCGTGGCCGCTGAGCCTGCGCGTCCGGAGCCTGTGCTTCACAACGGGAGAGGCCACGGCAGTGAGAGGCACATGTACTGCAAAAAAAAAAAAAAAAAAAGAAAAGAAAACCCAGGGAAATCACTGTTGTGCCGTTCCTCAGATCCAGAGGTTCCTAATTGGTCTGCCTTCTTCTCCTCCACCCTTCAGAGTCTTTGTATGTTTGTAAGTGGTTTTGTTTGCAATGTCCAGGGATTTTAGTTGTACTTTGCAGAAGGAATAGGGAAAAATACGTCTACTCCGTCTTCCCAGAAGAAGAATTACTAAGTGATGGGATTTTAAAGCCATTTTCATAGGATTGTCATGAACACTTTAGGTCTCTATGATGGTGAATATGCTGTTATTGCCTTATAAAGGATGCTCAGCTGCTCTTATAAAGGGAATTGGGTGCTGTGGGGACATCCCGACTGGAAGACTTGCCTTCAATGCCCCTGGATCTTTAAAGGGTCCTTGATTCATTCCCTTTTAGAGAAATAAAGGAAGCATTTCCTTCTGCCCTCATTGACACAGGGCTTCTGAGCTTATCTTGCGAGCTTGAATCCCACTTCTTTCATGAAAGTCTGAAGCTTCCCATGTGGTAGATGTGAAAGAGCACTGAAGAAGAGATCAGGAGAAGTGTACTGTTGTGTGTCCTTGGGCATTTCATGTCCACTTTCTGAGCCTCAGTGTCTCCATCTCAAACTCAGGAAAGGTGGGGATGGACCAAATCAGAGTTCCAAACTTCAACCATTTATCCAGCACCAGTTTGAGTTTGTCATGTAGGACCACCTGCTTCTTTATATATGGATTACTTTCCTCCACACTGACTCACTTTAAAGAGGAAACTTCACATTGCCTTGGGACCTGTGCCCCTCAGCAGGAGGGAAGCCATGCTGGCTTGGCACACCTGGGACCAGTGTTTACTTGCAGAGTCCTCTGAGGTTTCAGTCCCAGCCTGAAGGAGATGGTCACTGGGGCTTGTAAATTCGATGTGCTACCTCTACCCTAACCCAGATTCTGATAAAATGTATCCTCATGGCAGCAGCCCAGTTATGGAGACCCTCCAAGCACAGTTGCCATGAGCTCTGGGGAGTGGGTTGGTAGTGTACCCTCCCCAGACTGCAGAGGGGAAACCTGCTTTGTTTCATTTGAAAATTTCCAACCACGTCTCCCCTCTCTGCCTCCACTTCTAAGGCACTTAATTAAAAACACCTCTTTTATTCCCAGACATTTTGGAGCAGGCAATTAACGTCGTGGCACTCCCTGTCTGCGAGCCCCTTCTGCTCCCTCCACGGCAGCAAAACTTGTTTGCCAGCATAGTCATCCTTTAAATGAAAGTGAATTAAAAATCATCTCTTCTGGAGCACTTGTGAGGAGAACTTCATGACACCTCTTATAATAATTGGAGAGCCCCAGGGGATTCAGCACAACTGGGATTAGCTACCCAGTGCCAGAATCCAGCCAACCTCTCTCAGACCCCCTCCTGGGATGTGATGCTGGGAAGTGCCTGGGTGGGTGACCGCCCTCTGGGCAGCCCAGACGTCCCACCAACAGCTAGATGGCTCCCTAGAGGGCTGGGAAGGCACATCCCAGCTGGGGCCGCGTATAAGACTGGTTTCCCCTTCCAACTTTTCACTGCCTAAAACGCTCCATTACATTGTTTTGAAATGTCCTAACATTATGAAGACAGCATCCCTGCCTTTTCTGTTCATTTTGCCACATCTTCAAACACTTAGAATTGATACCTGGCTCTGGAAGAATGACTCTCAATGAATATTAGTTAAATGAATAAATTCTGTAGTTGTATTCATTGGACTCTAAATTCTATTAGGCAGGGACCATTTCCGTCTTATTGCATCTCCAAGACTTAATACAGTACTGGGCACGTGGTATGTGATCGGTAACTATCTACTGAGCTGAGGTGCTCCTGAGATATTACTCATTCATTCCTTCCTGGAGTTGCTGTGGCCTCACAGTTTGGGGCAGGGGGCCAGAGTCAGGCCGTCCTGAGTGTGGATACCGACTCAGACGTTTTCTCCCTGAGGATCTGTGGCAAGAACTTCAACACTCTGACCCTCTGTTTCCCTTGTAAGTAACACAGAGATAATAACCCCCACCCAGTTTCTTCAACCCACAGGTCGTTGAGAAGATTAAATTGAAGGCACATGGCTTTAACAATTGGCAGTTATAATTATCGTTGCTGTTGACCGTAGGTCTATCTTCTGTTTCTTAGGCAGATAGGCATGACAGCACCACTTGGTTGGGTCTTAAGTGGAAGAACTGTCCTGGTGATACGGCAGGGAGAGCTGGACAGGTCCTGGGCTGTGTATCTGGTGGTGGCCTCCTGTCCACAGCCCACAGGCATGATCTGGGTGCTTTGAGAATTACCTGCAGCTTGTGAAAAAGCCTCACTGGAAATCCTAATCCAGTCCTTGATGAGACTGCATTAAGCATGTGTGCGCGTGCGTGTGTGTGTGTGTGTGTGTGTGTGTGTGTGTGTGTGTGTGTGTGCGTTGTGGTGGGATGGCATTGCAGGCTGATGAACGAGGACTGATAGCCACACATGACTTTAAGAAAACAATGACTTGATCATAATATAGTAAATGCTGTCTTGTAGACAACATATTATACTCCCTGGGAGTTGTGAGGGGAAATAACAGAAGGGCCCTATATGTGGTTCCTAAGTGACCCTCAGTCTTCACCTCCCTGAGGGCTGGAACAGAGAATAGTGAAGCACAGAGGTTAAGTACAGGAGCATACTGGGTGCAAGTAAGGACCCAGATCTCCTGGAATGGAATCCTGACTCCTCCACGCACGAGGTTCTACTGTCTTGGGCAAGTTACCCTTCTCTGTCTCTTTGTCCCTATCTGTAAAATGGAGATAATGGTGGTAGCTACCATGTAACATTGACCGTGAGGATTAAATGAAGCAATTCGTATAAAGAGCTGACAGCAACACCTGGGGCATCGTAGATGTGTAGGGCATCATAGATGTCTACCTTATTACCTACCATAATTGGATAATCTGTAATTATCCAACTGCTTTACCTTTTTCACAGGTGTTATTCTCCAGCCGACTTTTTGGTCCCTTCCCCAATCCATCACGTTCTCCTATCTCGAGTTTGTTTGGGTACAGATGTGGACCCAGCACTCGCCTGGTCCTGCCATGATAGTGTAAGGGGAGGATGACCTCAGCCCCAGAAGTACTTCCTGATGACTGCTGGCTTCTATTTATACGCCCCAGCACTGGGCTTGCTCGGAGGATGCCAGCATTATACATCTGCGACGCCACAGCTTGTCAGTCACCCGGACCCTGAAATCATCTTCTGCAGGTATCATAAAGTATCCCAGAATTACAGAATGCTGGAGCTGATGTCAAGACCACAAAAGCCTCTTAAATCTTATAGATAGAAGTAGTCATGACCATGGCCAATGTAGGAAAGATTGGCAAGGCCCAACATTTGTAAGCCCTTCCTAGTTTTCAAACACACTTCTCCAGAACCCCTCCTCCAGCTGTCTCCTTCTCTCCTGTTCTCTATTACCTCTTGCTCAGACTCTATAAGAGCCTCCTAACCGGTTTTCCTCCTTGTATCTTTGAGCTTCTCTGATCCAATTTCTAGAGCAGGGGTTGGGAAAATTTTTCTGTAAAGGGCCAGATAATAAATATCCTAGGCTTTGCAGGCCGTAGGTCTCTGTTTCAGCGACTAAATTATGCTGTTGGCGCATAGCAATAGCCATAGATGATACGTAAAGGAATGGGGTTGGCTGTGTCTTGATAAAACTTTATTTATAGGTGCTAAAATGTAAATTTCATAAAATTTTCATGTGTCATGAATTATTATTACTATTCTTTTGTTAAACTAATTTAAAAATTTAAAACCATTCTCAGGGACTACCCTGGTAGCGCAGTGGTTAAGAATCTGCCTGCCAATGCCGGGGACACGGGTTCAAGCCCTGGTCTGGGAAGATCCCACATGCCGCGGAGCAGCTAATTCCGTGTGCCACAACTACTGAGCCCGTGTGCCACAGCTACTGAGCCCGTGTGCTACAACTACTGAAGCCCACGCACCTAGAGCCCGTGCTCCACAACAAGAGAAGCCACCGCAATGAGAAGCCCGCGCACCGCAATGAAGAGTAGCCCCACTCGCTGCAACTAGAGAAAGTCCGCGCGCAGCAACGAAGACCCAACTCAGCTATCAATCAATCAATCAATCAATAAAAACATTCATAGCTTGTGGACAGCACAAAAATAGGAGGTAAGCTGGGCTTTGGTCCAGGGGCCATCGTTTGCCCACCCTGGCTCTAGAATGGCTTTTCAGAAATGCACTGCAACTACTATTATGGCCACTGCTGCTGCGAAGCCATCTGCTGAGTGGTGAGAGGCACCAGGCACTGAGCTAAGAGCTCCTCCTGGGATGCACTTAAACCTCACACACTGTACCAGAGGCACTCCTTGCCTCCTTACTGAGAAGCAGAGGGCTGCCCCAGGGTACATGCCAGGAAGTGGGTAGCCAGGATTTGAAGCGGGTTGCCTGAGCCTGCTCTCTTATCCGCTGGGCTGCACTGCCTCTGCCTCGGGATGAACCGCCAACGTCTTCCCACTGCCCCTGGAAGGCACCCCATGGTCCATCCCCCTGCCCCTGAAGGCTTGGGATGCTTTCATCCCCTATGCCTCCAGCTCTGCCCCCAGCTCTCTGCCCCCTAGCCAGTTTGTCTTCTGGTTCCGTGAACTCTCCAAGTTTATTTCTGGCTCAGGATCCTCACCTGTACTGCTTCTCCCTCCTCGCTTGGCCAAGCAAATGCCTGGGGGTCTGAGCTTGTGTCACTGTCTCAGAAAGGCCTCCTATATCTCCTGCAATATTCTCTCTCACAGAGCTCTGTCCTGCTGCAGTATTTCTGACAACAGGCGACTGCATAGCTACATATTGATTTCATGCCCATCTTCCCCCTTGCCTGTAATCCCGTGATGCATGATGGGAGAGCAGAGCTCCTGAGCACACCTTGTTAATACATAGTTTTGAGCCCAGACCCCAGGGCCTGGCCCAGAGTAAGTGCTCAACAAATATCTGGAGAATGAAGAATCAAATACCTTTTGCCTCTTTGTCTTCTCAACGTCCCTGGGAAGTAGTTATCGCTCTCTCCACCATCCCCCTTATAATTGAGAAAACCTGGATTCAGAAACAGCCAGTAGCTTTTCCAAGGTGTCAGAAACAATAATCAAATTCAAGGTCTCTGCTGCCATGTCCAGGGACTTCTTTTTAATGGACCATGAACATTCCCTTATGATTATTCATATATGTGTGCATATTTATATAGATAGATTTATTTTGGTATAGCTGCCCACATTCAGATGATACATAATGGGACACAGCAAAAATTCCCTGTTGCACTTCTGTCTCCCAACCACCTAGGTCCTTTCTGAAAGCAACGAGTGGTACCTGTTTCTTCTAGAGGTTATCCGTGCATATCTGAGAAAACACCTGTACTTATTCTTCTCCCTCCGCATATCTGACATAAGTGGTGACATAACATACATGCTGTTTTTTTTTGTACTTAGCAATATGTCATAAAGATCCATATCTGACACATTCCTACACATCTCTTCTGTATTCCTGCAGATAGAGCTTACTTTAAATGTTTTTTTTATGGCTGGGGAGTATTTCCTCATCTGCATGTTCCACAACTTATTTAACCATTCCCCAGTGATAGACATTTGGGTTGCTTCCAAGTTTTTGCCATTAAAAACACTGAGTAACTTTGTAAATATGTCCATTCATACATGTGCATGCATATCTGAAGGATAAAATTCTAGAAGTGGAACTGCTGGGTAACAGGTATGCTGCAATGAAAAAAGAAAAGTCTGTCTTTTCAGAAAGCATGTTTTAGAAAGCATGACACATCATTTCTGAGATTCATAGTGACCATGACAATTGGCCCATGGTACTGCCAGGTCAATATCTGGGGGGGAGCTGGTGGTGGAGAGCTCCCTTTCTAGGGGGACTTGAGAATCAGTCAAGTGCATTCTTCCTCCAACATTTGCCCTCCATGCTGGCTGTTTAATACTATCACTCCTGTGGACTGTCTTTGAAAGGCAGGCAGCATCATATGTCGTATGGTAGAATCAGCCTGGGCTTCAAGATCAAACATACCTCAAATCAGGTACCAGCTCTGAAATTATAAGCTGTGTGACCCAGAAAAGGTACTTTAACCTTTCTGAGCCTCAGTGTCCTCACCTGTAAAATGGGGCTAATAATTGCATACAACTCACGGGGTGGTTGTGAGGATTAAATAAACTAATCTGATACATGTAAGCTATTATTATTGTTATTAACTTTGGGGTCACAAAACCCTAAGTGGCTGGACACAGAAGGATAAAAGCAATGGGTCTGGGAGGGGGAAGGAGATGGGGCAGGGCGATTGTGGTCCTAGCAGACTAGGGGTCAGCTTAAGGCCACGTGGTGCCAGGGCCAGGGGTGAGAAAGTGATGCAATAACTCCACAGATAACCTTTGTCTGTTTCCCAGCTTAGCTAGAGCCATCTTGGTTAATGGTTAAGTGAGTGGTGCTTGCAATGTGGTGAACGTGCAAGGCCTTCCTGCGTACTTGGGACTAGGTGTAGCCAATTAAAAATATCCTCTGCAGAACAGACTTGTGGTTGCCAAGGGTGGGGGAGGGAAGGATTGGGAGTTTGGGAATAGCAGATGCAAACTAGTATATACAGGATGGATAAACTACAAGGTCCTATGTATAGCACAGGGAGATATATTCAATATCTTGTGATAAACCATAATGCAAAAGAATATAAAAAGAATATAATATATGTACAACTGAATCACTTTGCTGTACAGCAGAAATTAACACAACATTGTATGTCAACTACACTTCAATAAAATTAAAAAAAGTATATCCTCTCCAAGTGAAAGCTCCGAAGGTTGTGTATGCTGGAAGAGCTGTGTGGAGTGTGATCAGGGGCTGACTCACCTGTATGAAAACCTCTTTGATGCCTACTGGCAACCCCATCTTTGCCATTGTCACTCCCGCTGCTGCCAGCACCGCCCTTCTCCATGGTAACCACCGTTTATCAAGTGCCAGGTACTGTGCTGAGAAATAGATACACACTTTTCTCAACACCACCTTGACGGAGCTATTGTTCCCATTTCACAGATGAGGCAACTGAGGCTCAGGGAAACTTGCCTAAGATAATGCAGTGAGTAAGTGGTGGAGCTGGAATTTGAACTCAGGTCTCTGTAACTCCAAGTCTCTATCTTTACCCACTGCACTATAACGCATATTACCGTCACCACTGGTAATACCACCATCTCCATCACCACCAGCAGCACCATTATTATCATCATTGTCATCTTTATCATCCATTTCCAAGTCAGTTTCACATATATCATCTCATTTAATCATCTCAACATGTGATAACATCATGAGTTCGTTATCTCCAATCAGCAGATGTGTTAAACGAGTTACCACCTGCAAGCGTTTCGAGCAGTAACTGGCTCATTCCTAGCTCTCAATGAGTCTTTGTTTATTATGATTAAGCTCTATTATTACCACCACCATCATCATCGTGGTCCGTGATCATCATCTCAGCACCAGATCAGACACCCTGCAAAGTCACTGGGTCCCTAACCTGGCCTGGGTCAAAGCTCCTCCTAATGTCTCCTAGTTGCCCTCCTGTAATGTGATCCACATGGCATCTGCCTCCCAGGCTGTAGGCAAGGTGCTCAGGGGCGAGGTCCAATGACACTGCACCCCTGGGACTCAGGTTTGGGCTGTGCAGCCTGACACTGCCCCCGCCTCCCCGCCATCTGCTTAAGAAAGCCTGTGCACAGGGCCCTCAGAGGAGGCTATGAAGATAGACACCACCGGGTCCAATCTCCCCGCTGCCATCTGGGCAGGCTTCACATTCACAGCTGGTTCCCTTCTGGGTTGTTGCTGTACCTGGGATGCCCGCATCCTTCTTCCTGGAGCTCACGGCTTCCCCCACCTGGGCTTCTCTCCTGTCACTAGCCTCTTTCTCCAAGACCATTCTTCTCCTTTGTGTCATCTTTACTCACCAATCCCCTGCTCTTCTTGGAGTATTCTTATTATTATTTACAAATGAGATCTGGGCTTGTATTTCAGTGATGCTTTTGCTTCACTTGTTCCAAGTCCAGGTCTTGCTGAACTTTCTAGGCACCTGGTCTGAAAAGCTGACCAATTTTTGGACTTGAGTGTCATGGCCATAACTTTCCTAATATCACACAGCTGCAGAGGAGGTGGGGTCAGGGGAGGCCAGGGCAAGGCCCAGGTCTGGCTGGGGCTTAAATCCCTGCATGAACAGGGGACCACCTTCCAGGGATGACCCCAGCCCTGGAATTCATGGGTTGCTACCTGGGCGTTCAGATAGTTATATGCCTCACCTGCCAAAGCCAGTAACTCTTCTGATGTAGAGCCATGTGGAGGTAGCCCTGAGACCTGATCTCTGGGTTCCCAAACCCCTGAGCTCACAGTCCCCAAAGAACACGTTGTAAAGATACATGCACAATAGGCCGACGTTCAAAGCAAGGTGTAAGTGTGTGTGCGACAGGGGACAGGCGCTCGTTGCCCTGGCTCTATGCTCTTGTGCATGGACAAGTGTGTGAGCCACACCCAAGTGACCACACGTATGGAATATTTTGAGTAGGCACAAGCTTTAGAGCTGGGCAGCTCTGGGGTCTAGTTCTGCTCCTCTCTACCTCCCCACTCCCCGCAGCTATTGTCCATGTGGGAGACAGAATAAGGGCATTGGAAAGTATGAGCTCAGGAGTTAGTTCAAATCCTGTCTGTCCTGATTATTATCAATGGAACCATAGACAAATTGTTTGATGCCTCTGGGCCTCAGTTTCTTCATCTGTAAAATGGGGATGATAATCACACTGATCTGTATGGCTGTTGTGAGGCTGCAGTGAGATAAATGCATCTCAAGTACTTATCTCAGGGCCTTCAAATAAACTTGATGAAATTGTAGCTGATAGTTTCTAAGCATATTTTATCAGGCCACTATTGTTCTTAGTTCTCTCTTTCCTCTGTAACCATGTCTGAGGATAAGGCTGCGAGACCTCGGAGCCGCTTACTATCACCACGCCAGTCTCCTGGGCTGACCCCGATGTGTCTCAATTTGCCCATTTGAGTCACATGGACAAAGACAAAATCCTTGGCGCTGTTTGTGGAGCTTAACTGTGACGATGTCGCCATGTCTCAGCTGCTTTTCTCCCCTTCTTGGCTTCAGAATATCTGATCTAATGACTTGCCTGGAATCCTCAGATTTCGCTGTGAGAGTGAATTTTGCAGGCTTTCTCCAGCCAGCCCTGCTGGAGATGTTTTCCGGCCAGGAAAATTCTTTCTTCTCTAATGCGAGGCAGATGCCATTTACCTAAAGGATGTGGTGAGAGAGGACACTGTTGTTGGGTTTCCAGGATTCTGCTCTGTATGCAAAGTTGCCTGGGGACACCTGGCCATCCCACGAGGGTCTCAGTTTAATGTGCGGCCCTGATATACCTGCAATCCATGGGTGTCTGCACAGAGCCTGTGGGCACTCTGAGGAAGGAGCTTAGCACACAGCTCCTGGAGTGGATGGAGGGTTCTTTCTCACCCAGATCTCCAAGGAAAAAGGGAGGGGTGGACCAAACTGAGGGGTTCCCTACTTCCCCTGGCACTAGGGGTGGATGGAGCACATGGCCAACTCCGATGCCATTCTCCAAGGGGGGCGCTTCTGGTCCACCCACCAAAGCAAGGAGATTGTGACTGGTGCAGGTTGGCTCTACCTAGCTCAGGTTACCCTGTAACTCTCACTCTCCCTGCCTCACTCACCCCAGGAGAGGCAGTGTAGCACAGGGGTGATGACACGGGTTTGGAATCTAAGTGACTTGGGCTTGAATCCTGGCCCTACCCCTTATTATCTGTGTGACATTGGGCAAGTTACTTACCCTCTCTGAGTCTCAGTTTTCTCATTTGCAAAGTGGGGATAATAATATCCACTTTGTAAGTTTTGTGTGAAGATCGAAGTGAAATGACCTGTGAATGGTGTAGAGTCAGAACATTCAGTAAGTGGAAATGGTTTTTAAAAAACACCTCATGGAGTCCTTTTAAGTTGTGACACTAACAAGAAAATCAACTGAGTGGTTGAAAAGGACAAAAATTGTGATATGGAATCAATTAAAGCAGTTTACCAAACCGTGTATGTACATGTATATCTACATGTGATATAGATCTGAGGTTAACTATTAATTCTCTGCTTTCCTGACCATCGATGAAGCTCAATCCAGGGGACCCCAAAGTAAATGCCGTTGTCCTGGTTCTCCTTTCTGATCCCCTTTGCTGTCTCTGAGCTGTTTCTGTGTCATCCACTGATCCATTTCCACACATTACATCTATCTCTGCTGATTCACGCTGAACACTTCCTTGTACCAGAGCTAATGAAAGAGCTACTGAGAATTCTTCATCTCCTCTTCCTCACCCCTCGTCTGCAGCAGCCATTTACGTTCCCATTAGCAACTGTACAGACCCGAGCAAATCCTGCCTGCACGAGTCTCAGTTCTTGCAAAGTCCCTGCTCCAGCGCTCGGTGGATGCTGCTGGACCACTTAAAAAAAACCCAACCCTTTAATTTTGAAATAATTATAGACTCACAGGAAGTTGCGATCATAATACTGAGAGGACCCTTCTCCTCTTCACTCAGTTTTCCCCAGTGATTACCTCTTACCTACAGTGACCAGGAAATTGACACTGAAATTGACATGGTGTGTCAATGTACCACGTGTGTGTATCGTTCTTGTCCCTTATCACATGAACAGATTTGTGTAAACACCACCACAATCAAGATGTAAACTGTTCCATCACCACAATGGTCTCCCCCTTGCTTCCGCTTTATAATCACACCCACTCCCTCTTCCCCACCATCCCTAAACCTCAGCAACCACATGTAAGCCGTTTTCCAACTCGCATACTTTGGGGAGTGAAAGCGGATGCCATCAATTATTATGCTGGGTCAGCAGGTGTACGCTGGGATGTTTGGTCCCCTAATTAAATGTATTATTTCTTTTTTTAAAAAAATAAGTTTATTTATTTTATTATTTATTTTGGGCTGTGTTGGGTCTTCGTTGCTGCTCATGGCCTCTCTCCAGCTGCGGTGAGCGGGGGCCACTCCTCGCCGCGGTGCGTGGGCCTCTCACCACGGTGGCATCCCCTGTTGCAGAGCAAGGGCTCCAGGCGTGAGGGCTTCAGCAATTGTAGCACGCGGGCTCAGCAGCTGTGCCTCATGGGCTCCAGAGCGCAGGCTCAGCAGCCGTGGTGCGTGGGCCCAGCTGCTCCACGGCATGTGGGATCCTCCCGGACCAGGGCTTGAACCCGCGACCCCTGCGTTGGCAGGCGGGCCATCAACCACTGCGCCACCAGGGAAGCCCAAATGTATTATTTCTCTGTGTGTGTGTGTGTGTGTGTGTGTGTCTGCGCGCGTGTAAGTTTGGGGGTGGGGTAGGGAGTGAAGCTCTTCATGCAGCTCTTGGCTGTCTTATGGCGAAGTACCCTCCAAGAGCTGCCTGAGAGATTCCCTTGGGCCCATGGGAGTGTCCTGCTTCTGCAGGTGTCTGTGGCAGCATCTAATCCTCCTACACCATGCCCACTGCAGGATAGAGCGGTTTTGTCCCCGTAGAGCTACCAGGAGGATGGATTTAAAGACATTTTTTTGTTGTTTTGTCCTTGTTTTGCATCTACTCCAAACTACAGCACTCTGCCCTCTGCTCCCCCAGGAGGTTGCCCAAGTCACCACTGACTCTTCCTTGCCACACCCTGCCCTGGAGAGTCGGAGTTTCCCGGATCCTGGCCCAGGTTCTCCTCTCACCCTGCGCACTCTTGCTGGGTTATCTCACCTCACCCCAGCCCTTTAATAATCACTTAGGATGATGACATCATGCTGGTTGATTTCTCAGGTTCTTATTCCCCATGATGATGTGGCCCCCTGTGGGAGGGCTTCGTACCCCCCAGGCTCGCTGTGGCTTTTCTTCCAGCCCCTGCACATTTTGGAATGTAGTTCAAAGTTGTTTTTCTTTGCACTTTTCCCCCTTAGCTGGTCTCTCCTGCTTTAACTCAAGTTAAGTATGGACCTAATGTACAGTTTATATATATGAGAAGGTTAGTGCACCATAATTATGTTGAATAATCCTACCAAACTGCTTTAAGTTCTTAAACTTAAGATCAGAAAAGACTTACTCATTGATTTGCTTTTGCATTTTAAATTGATGTGATCCCCAGCAGGTGCTTTGTGCTTTTTTCCCCCCTAGAGATGGTGTTTCCCTATCACTTTCAAGTACTGATTCCGCTTGTCCTTTCCAGACTATGTTTCTTCTCAATTTCCCTTCTTGCCTTATCATTTTTATTTTTTATCAGCTAGCGTTCTGGTGTTGTTTTCCAAAAGGGGAGCCCGAGACAGCTGGTGACACAATAAATATGCCAGTGTGGGTCCTATGCGTCCCCGATCCTTCTAACCTTTGATGCTTTGTGCAGATGCCACGTTCTTCAGGAAACCCTGTCTCATTTCCCAATCAGAAATTCTTTTAGTTCTTCAGCATTCTCAAGTCCTGATTTCATCCTGCTTTGAGTTACATGCTCCACTATTAGACCGTCAACTCCTTGAGAATGGAGATCATGCTTTTTTTCATCCTGGAATCACCTCAGATAATAGAATAATGCCTTGCATAGGGAAGATGCTTAGGAAAGGCTTGTAAAAGCTCTGTGATCTTAGGAAAATCGCTTTCCCTCTCTGACCATTCTTGATTTCCTTACTTGTAAAATGAGAAGGTGCACAGGGTTGGACAAGATGATCTGTAAGATTCCTTCTAGCTCAAGAATACCTTGAAGAAAACAGTTATCTCCTTGCTAGCTCTGCTGCTTCTGGAGTTGTCAACCGGAATCCGTCTATGTCCCTTGTAGCGTAACCACGGAGAGCTGTGTAGCAACTTTCTGTGGTACCCACAGTCTCTTGGACTTTAATATCACTTACCTTGTCAAAGATAAGATTAAATACCACCACCCCAGACAAGCAACCAAGCACAAAAGACTAGAAGGAGAAAGACAAATTTCATATGATGTCACTTATATGTGGAATCTAAAAAATGGTAGAAATGAACTTATTTACAAAACAGAAACAGACTTACAGACACAGAAAACAAACTCATGGTTACCGAAGGGGAAAGGGGGGTTAAATTAGGAGTTTGGGGTTAACAAAGTACAATATATAAAATAGATATACTGTATAGCACAGGGAACTGTATTCAATATCTTGTAATAACCTATAATGGAAAAGAATCTGAAAAAAGAACACATCTGTGTATATATTTATATACATATGTGTAACTGAATACTCTGCTGTATACCTGAAACAATTGTAATCAACTATACTTCAAAAAAAAAAAGACCAGAGGGAAAATACACTCACACAGACACTCATATACATACACACATACACTGCATGTGTGTGCACATCCCCATAACTTGTTAGTCCAAAAGGAAGATTTGGTTTATACAGGGAGAGAAGATGGAAATGAAGGAAGAGGAGAATTAAACACATTGGTAAATATATATTTATATACATACACACGGCCTGCTTTGGATCCTTAACACCTTGAGATTCCAGTTTAATCATGTTGGTCGTCCCTTTCCTTTACTCTCGTTAGCTATTCTTTCCCCTTAGTTATTATTTACACTTTATACATAAGTGTATTGTTCAGGCGCAAGATGGTTCTATTCCAGCTTGTGTGGAAGAATGTCAGCAAGATAAAGTTTTTTGCATATTACTTCCTGAAAGAAAGAAAGACAAGACATATTATCCCTTCATCAACACCCACGGTCTTTCTAAAATAAACCTTCCTTCTTCATTATCCATGAATGGACATCTCGATCTGTTTCACACGAATGTAAAAGTGTTGATACTAATTAAGGAAAAAGCAAAGCACAAGTCATTAGTAAGGATTTAAAATTCTTGTGTTTTGTATGGGGCTTCACTGTGAAACGAAATATGCTTTTCCAGGTTTATTTTATTTAATGACTAAAGCAACCTGTTAGAGAAAGTAGGTGAAGTATTATAATTCTCACTTTATAGATGAGAAAACTGCGGCTCAGAGAAATTAAGTATCTTGCTTAAAGTTACGTGCTTAGAAAGTGGCTGAATTCATTTATAGTTTAGGTTTTCTGACTCTAAATTCAGTGCTCTGTGTTGTAGGATTCTTAATATTTGTTATCAACAAATTTATGTGTTCAATACTGAGGTTTAATCAAGTTACAGTTTCCTGGCAGAAATAGTGAGTTTCATTTTGCCGATGGAAAGCTTTTGTTCTTATCTTTCATGTGTCAGTATTAATTTCAGATGGGTAATTTCTGAAAACCTAGCATCTGTTTACATGAATATCAAGTCCTACTATATATACCCTTAGCCAGGATGGCTGGTGAGAAGCCACCTTTTCGCACTGATCTTTCAGTGACATCAGACATGCTGTGGCTTGCTCTGTGCATCATCAGACCTGTGGACAGGGCAAGAGAGGTCCCAGTGTAATAGGGAAGAACCTTTATATTCTATGACAAGTTAATCACTAAAGGGATGTTGCCTATAAGTTTAAATTATACATAATGGCCCCCCCCGCCCCCGCCCCCGCCCCGCTTCCCAGGTAATGAGCATTAAGCTAAAATACCTTTGTTTAGCTCACAGGAACATTCTGACCGGGCCCACCTGTGTACGACTGCAGGGAGGAAGAAATGAACACATCCCCTCCGGAGGCTGATGGGAACCAGGAAGTGTTTGACTTTACTCCCTCCCTTTAAGTATAAAAGGAGCCTGGCTTCTAACTCAGGCAGGTGGTTCTTTGGGGCAGGAGCCCACCGTCTTCTCAGTTTAGTTGGCTTTCCGAATAAAGCAATTATTCCTTGTCCCAACAACTCATTCTTGATTATTGGCCTGTTGTACGGTGAGCAGTACGAACTTAGGCTCGGTAATGCAGGCGTGCTATGGAAAGAATTGGGGGAGGCTTCCTAGAGGATGTGATGATTGAGGTGAGTATTTATTTATTTATTTTTGCTGTGTTGGGTCTTCGTTTCTGTGCGCGGCTTTCTCTAGTTGCGGCGAGCGGGGGCCACTCTTCATCGCGGTGCGCAGGCCTCTGACTGTCGCGGCCTCTCTTGTTGCAGAGCACAGGCTCCAGACGCGCAGGCTCAGTAGTTGTGGCGCGGCGGGCTAAGTTGCTCCACGGCATGTGGGATCTTCCCAGACCAGGGCTCGAACTCGTGTCCCCTGCATTAGCAGGCAGATTCTCAACGACTGCGCCACCAGGGAAGCCCCGGAGGTGAGGTCTTCAACATGATTTATCTTTCCCTGGTGGTCAAGGGGCACAGAGCAAGCATTTCAGGGAGGGGAGATAGTGTGGGCAGATATACAGAGGAGTGATACAGTTTTGGTGTATTCCAGCCATGCAATCTGGAGGGGCTGGACAAAGGAACCTGTTTCAGATGGGGATGGGCTGATGTGGGGTTGACAGATGAAGGTCAACCCAGCCAGAATTCAAGGCGTCCTCCAGTCTGAGAGTCAGCCCATCACAAAGGAGATTTGTGCAGACCTTCTGGCCAGCGATTCTTACCCTAGTACACATTAGAACCAAGCCATGGTTCTGACTCCTTGGTCTCAGGTGGGGTCCAGGTCTCCCCAGAATTAAAAAAAATGCTCCAGGTGTTCTTAACCAACTGTGAAATAATTATTCCAACACTTGTTAAAATGGTAAGGGAGACTTATTCAGACTATTGCAATGGGGATATTGCAACAGGGGAGAGACATGGGGTTCAACTCCAAATACGACAAAGACAAGTGGGGGGTTTATAGCCAATGGGTAAAATGCCCAGGGCACAACTGGTGACATTAAGAAGTAGCTGACTTTTCCTATTGAAACTACTGTACACATTTGAGTATAAGTTTTTTAGTTGCTAAAAGTCCAGATATTTGAAGAAAGCTTAGAGATCTAAGGGAGATCCTGGCAGCCATTCAGAGATAAGTCTCCAATATTTAACCTCTTTCTTCTGGTTGGCAAAGGCTGCATCTCTCTGCAGGGTAGAGGGTAAGGACTCATTCATGTAATTCTAAAGTGACTTCTGTTTTTGTCAAGGAAAATTTGCTACAGTGGCAACTTTATAATGAGTGACAGGAGGAAGCAAGCATGGTGATTAAAATTATTGGTGTAATCTGTATGGGTTTTTAGGATGAATCCTTCTAATGTTGATCTGACTTAGAATAAAAAAGAAAGATTTGGCAATAGAAGTCTTTGAGCTATCACCTTAACCTTCATTAGTACGCATACTTGTTTTATTTTGTGCTAACTTTCCTTTTCTGTACTTCATTTTCATGTAGAAAATGGTCGAAATTAATTATTTTTTATATTACCCTCCATGGAATTCCATAAGTTTATATGTTCTAAGTAATCTGTGCTGAATAAAAATAGGATATTTGTTCTTGTAAAAAAAAAAAAGTAGCTGTCTTTAAAGTAGGATTCGGAGTAAGGAAGGAAATTTAGAAGACATGATTTCCTATCCTGTACTTATGCCCTGCTCCCTCACCAATAATGATAATGATATATATATATAATATACTTAATATACTATATAACACATTATTTATAAAGTAAAGTATAAGTGATGCTTTGGATTCTGTTGTCATGAAACCTCTGAGTTGTGGGTCCTCTGGAGAAGAGTAAAAGGATTATTGAGCACAGGGAGAGACCATCTGGGGCTAGATAACATGATTTGACTTAATAACATGATTTATGATTTGACACCAGCAAGCTGGGTGGCTCAGAGGTAGAGACGGGGATAACAAATCTATAAGGTTGGCAATAAACAGAGTAAGATTGTGAACAAGGCACATATTTTGAGGTGGCTGAGAGGTTATTATTAAAATGACCTTGGGGACCTGGATAATAGGAAGAAGGGGGAACTAGGACAAGTTTTGAGAGACTGGGGTCTCTGGAATCTGACATGTACACAGGCAGGAGTTCATTGATTCCTCCAATAACATTGTAAGAAGGGTAATATTATTATTCCCAATTAACAGATGAGGAAACTGAGGCTCAGAGCAGTTTTATGATTTGCTCCAGCTCACAAAGCTTGTAAGAGGTCACAGTAGGACCAGCACCCAAGTTTGTTTAACACAAACAACAGTGTCCTTTTCATAGAGGGGAAGAGTGAAGTCATGAGAAGACCCATGTTAGCCAACGAGGCAATATGCCCGTCTAAGTAGCCATTGTGGTCTTCCACCTTCCCAGCCCAGCCCTAGGGAAGCCCAGGGCTCCCTCTCCAAAGGCTCTGGAGAATGGCATCTGAAGATATTCTAGTGTCATCTTGCATGCGGTCCTGTGTGCCAACATGACAGGTAAAGGTCAAGGCTGCAGTGAGGGATTTCCCTCTGTTGATAATTAAGTTCTTCAGCCAACCACTCCAAACTTGAAATGCATATTTACTAAGCTGGCTCTGTGACAAAGGAATTTAACTCACTGATAATTATGCAGGTCCACCTCTTGCTCTCAGGATGCTGGCTTCACTCACAGTGTCCTCCATTTGGCATAATGAAGACCCTTACTTCTGTCTTGGGCATTTAAATTCCCAGAGATGTGATCATTATTTGGGAAATGTCAAGAATTCAGAGTCCTGCAAAAGGACCACGTTTCCACTAGGTTTGGCAGTTAAATATAGGATACCCAGTTACATTTGAATTTCAGGACAGACAATGAAGCATTTTTTAGTATAAGTAGGTCCAAATATCACGTGGGATAAAATTGTTTTTGTTAATATTCAAATTTGATTGGGCATCTTGTACTTTTATTTGCTAGGCTGGCCACCCTACTTTCCACTGAATTAAGATTTCTACTTGCTCACAGATTTCGGCTGAATCTTTAGCTCTAGGACAGAAGGAACCTTCAGCATATGAAAGGACCGTGGATTGGGGGAGTGTAGTCCAGCTTACACTGACCTCCTTTTTTGATAGTTGCTCAAAGCAGCCATGTTTATCCATGGGATCCAGACCCTCAGCAGAGTTGATTGGCTGGGGTGACCATGTGAGTTGAGTTGGTCCAGTCAGATCTCTTTCTGAGAATTGGGATTCAGAGAAACCCAGTTAGTCTTTGCAAGTGGTTGGAACTGAGGGGATGGCCCATGAGATAACCCCATTATCTCTCCCACAAACCTTCTCCTTTCACTGAGCTAGACAAAGTTGGTTTTTGTTACTTGAAACCAAAGAGAAGGGGTGGTAATCCTAGATGGTTTTTTAGTAGAGGCATGAATGAATCCTCTCCTGGGATTGCCTTGCTAACTTCTTCCCCACTGTCTTAGTCCATTCAGACTGCTATAACAGAATATCACAGACTGGGTAGCTTATAATGATAGAAATTTATTTCTCATAGTTCTGGAGCCTGGAAGTCCAAGATCAGAGTGCTGCATGATTGTGTGAGGGCCCTCTTCTGGGTTGCAGACTTCTTGTATCCTCACATGGTGGAAGGGGCTAGGGATCTCTCTGGACCCTCTTTTATAAGGGCACTAATCCCAAATCATGAGGGCTCCACCTTCCCTATTTAAGCACCTCAAAAAGGCCCCACGTACTAATACCATCAACTTCAGGGTTAAGATGACAGCATATGAATTTTGGGGGGGAACACAAACATTCAGATGATAGCACCCACCCATTCACAGAAACGCTACTCATTCTTCAAGACCAGATTAAGTCCCATTTTGTCCATCTTAATGGTCCAGCACATTTTAAAAAACTGACCAATTGCCTGATTATCAAGGTCTACCTCAACTGAAATGTGAGTATGTGAAATTCCATCAGAAAAGTAGGACTTAGCGGAAGCTATAAAGAAGACATTTCTTTTCAACCTTTTTATATTTCTCCACTTGAAACCTCCATAGAGAGCCAACACTTAAATTACCTGAGACCCTTCCAGGCTGTACCCTCTCTGAGATAGGATAAAGAACACTGCTTCAGGATGCAGTATACGAACCTGCTAGTTGACTTCCACTTTTGCCACATACCAAAGTGTGACTTTGGACAATGCTCTTGGGATGCATTCTCACTTTGACTCACCTGCTTTGGGTCTGCGTTGCTTGTAAGTGGACGAATACTTTCCTAATGGATGCCTTATCTTCAGCTTTCCCCACTGTAACCTACTCTATGCACTACTACAGTTTAAGTCTCTAACTTATGACCTGAATAGACAAAGGAATGATAGCCTTAATTTATAAAGAGCTTATGCAAATGAATCAGAAAATCACTATGACCCCGAAAGTCTATGCCTTCCCACTCCCAGAACATGCCAGGCAGTCACGCCTCTTTTCCTTGCACATACTGTTCCCTCTGCCCGGAATCTCCTTCCCCTGCCTTTCTCCTAGTCACTTGTCAAGATGCAGCTTAATTATCACCTCTTCTGTGGGGCCTTTCCAGTCTCTTTCCCAGTCCCCTCTATCTCGATGTGTTTCCTGCTCTGTGCTCCCCTGCACTTTGTACTGTACATTGTTGCATTAGAGTATTTATCACATTGTATCATAAACCGACCTTCCATATCCACAGCTTCTGCATCCCGGAATTCAACCAACCGCAGTGCCGGTGGATGCTGAGCCTGCAGATACAGAGGGCCAACTTGTATCATTTTATATAAGGGACTTGAGCACCTGCGGATTTTGGTGTCCACAGGGGCTCCTGGAACAAATTCCCTGCAGATACCAAGGGATGATTGTACTTATTATTACGTGTACTTCCTTGCCTATCTGTCTCCTCCCACAGGCTACAAACCCCTCAAGGGCAAGGATGGGGCCTTCCTTGTGTCTTCAGCACCTGGCATGTATCAGGTGTTCAGATTGAAGCTCTCAGGATGAGAGTGAACCCTCCTCCCTGATACCCCATGGGTTCTTGGCCAAGTCATATGCAAGGAACAGTAGTCAAGTGGGGATAAAAAATTAGGAGCTTGCTTAATGATCTACAAGTACCATAACCCTCCCCCCGCCAAAAGAAGGGCCTTCTTTGATAAAAGCTGGATAGGAGAGTGTGCCTCAGGCCAAGAGGAAAAATGGAGTTTCCTTCTCCCTGTTGCCTCAAATCTAGAATGGCTGGAACTACAGAGCCTTCTCCAAGTCCACTTACCCAACCAGCTCCAAGGTCCAGGATGGCTGCCTTGCATTACACACCCAGTAATGGGCACAGAATCAGGCCCAGAAAGGGAGCCAGGTTCAGCAGGCTCTGCCTGTGACAGAGAATTGGGAAGAGGGTTGTGTTCACGGGTGCAGCACGTGTAGTGGTGTAGTAGGTCCACCTGACAAGAAACATGGTCCGATGATCCCCTCGGGTTCTGATCCGTGACAGGAGCTTGTCTCTCTCTCTTGGGGGGAAACTCTTAAGGGAGGGAGTAGACAGAGGCACTAGAAGTGATAAAAGGGATGGAGGTTCCTCTAATCCTATGAAAAAAGGGCAGAAGACCCCCCCTACTCTTCTAAAAATCAGGAAATGTTTTTTTGAGTGAACGTAAAGATTTTCTATACAGCCTCCTCCTTTCCTTGCCTAAACCCTGCCTGAATCCTGCCTCAAAGGATGATCAGAGAACAAGAAATAATATAAAAAAGACCTAAAGATCAGAGATTAGAAAGCAGTATAAGTACCGTATCCCCCCAGCCCCATTAAAAACTACTGGTAACTTCATAGAATCAACTCATTTTAATCAGGCTTTGGGCAACCTAAACCAGCAGGTCGCCTATTAGAATGATTAAAATTTGGAGATGGAGAGATTTACTGAGAAAAGCATTTAATTTCCTTCTCTAGTTGTGGGCTATATCTTCTCATTGGAAAAGCCCATGTGTTTTTAGAGATGCACGTGTCCCAGATGGGCTACTTAGAGGTTAGAGGTAAGCCGATCTCTCATAGGGGACTGATCTCCGGACCTTTCAGATCAGAGAAAAATACAAGCCCATTTGGACAGGCAGCTAAGTGATGCTCCCCTTTCTTGCAGACCCTCTGCATTGGCTGCCCAGTGCTGTCAGAGTCACCCTTTAATACATGAACACTGTAGAACATTTTGAAAATACAGATTAAAGAAAAAAAAGAAAACTAAAATACAATTCAATCACTCAGCTATTATCACTGTCATCATTTTTAGTCATTATCTTTCCAGGTCTGTGTGTGTGTGTGTGTGTTTATGTGTGTGTGCACGTGTGTGCTTATGACATGAAAAGTCTGATTAGGTCATATCACACATATTAGTTTATGTGTCTATGTACCTGCTTTTAAAAAATGACCAAACAATATCATGGTCACTTTCTGTGACATTAAATACTCTTGTACAAAATCATTTTCAGTGGCTGCTAGGTATTCCAGTGTGGGGATGAACCACGGTTTAATTACCGCACTCCTCCTGTTATTGGACATTGAGATGGTGTCCAATTTTTCACTATTATAAGCAATTCTGGGAATGAGAACTGTTAGCCATATTTTTGTGAACATCTGTGATTGTTCACCTAGGATCAATTCTTGGAAGCAGAATTGCTAAGTCAGAGTTTGCAAGCTTTTGAGGTTTTTGGGGACAGCTGTTTGACATCAGGTTGTGCTAGTTCCTTTCAGCAGTGGTCATTTCCTCTGACATTCCATGACTGGGCAGTATTGGGTCTTCAGCATGTCCTTGTTGAGCTGGGAGATGAGGCGCTTTCCTGGGGGTTCAGTGAGCAGTGAGCTCCAGCGACACAAAAATACCCCTCCCGTTAACACACCCTTTATTGGTCTTCTTGCCTCCCTGTCTCCTCCCACTTCCTCACCTGTCTTCCTGGGATCACGTCCCAAAGAAACTCCTTGCGTCCAAGTCTTTATCTCAGAGTCTGATTTTGAGGGAACCAACACCAAGGTTAGGAAACCCAACCTAAGTCACGTGGAAACACCAGAGGCAGGATCCATTCTGCTTGGTGTCTTGTTCAGGTTGCTGAAACAGAATACCACAGACTGGGTGGCTTATAAACAGTAGGAATTTGGGATTTCCCTGGCAGTCCAGTGGTTAAGACTTCACCTTCCAATGCAGGGGGTGTTCGATCCCTGGTCCGGGAGCTAAGATCCCAGGTGCCTTGTGGCCAAAAAACCAAAACATAAAACAAAAGCAATATTGTAACAAATTCAATAGAGACTTTAAAAATGGTCCACTTCAAAAAAAATCTTAAAGCAAAAATGGGAATTTATTGCTCCCAGTTCTGGAGGCTGGGAGTCCAAGATCAAGGAACTGGAAGATTTGGTGTCTGGTGAGGGCCTGGTTCCTCACAGATAGTGCCTACTAGCTGTGTGCTCACATGGTGGAAGGGAATTGGGGTCTCTCTCCAGCCTCTTTTATAAGGGCACTAATCCTGTTCATGAGGGCTCCACCTTCATGACCTAATCACTTCCCAAAGGCACCACCTCCAAATACCATTGCATTAGGCATTAGGATTAAACATATTAATTTGGGGGCACACAAACATTCAGCCTATAGCCCTGGGAGAGAAGTGGTAGTAGTAGCAGTGGTTGTTAAAGTAATAAAGATCATAGTTATAAAATGTCATGGGGATGTAATGTTCAGCACAGGGAATATAGTCAATAATATTGTAATAACTTTTATGGTAACAGATGGTGACTAGACTTACCATGGTATCATTTTGAAACGTATAAAAATATTGAATCACTATGTTGTACACCTGAAACTAATATAATGTTGTAGATCAATTATAATTCAATAAAAAACGGTTTTGTACTCAAATTTTTTAAAGTAATAATGATAATAATATTGAAAATATATAGTAACAGTGTCATTGCTTATTGTGCGCCAGGCACTGTGACAGGCTCTTCCCGTGCATGAGGCCCCTTGGTCCTCACAATTCCATGAGGTGTGTACTGTTTATTATCATCCCTTTTTTTTTTTTTTTTTTTTTTTGCGGTATGCGGGCCTCTCACTGCTGTGGCCTCTCCCGTTGTGGAGCACAGGCTCAGCGGCCATGGCTCACGGGCCCAGCCGCTCCGCGGCATACGGGATCCTCCCGGACCGGGCACGAACCCGTGTCCCCTGCCTCGGCAGGCGGACTCTCAACCACTGTGCCACCAGGGAAGCCCTACTCTCATCCCTTTTGATGGATGAGGAAACCAAAGCCTCAGTTAGTCAGGGAACTTGCCCTAGACACTGGGTAGGGATGGCAGAGCTGGAAAAGTCTGACTCCAGGACCTGTGTCCTCAGAGAAGGGGACATGTGAACTGATCCTCTAAGGAAGAGTGTGTGGGGTCCGTCAGGTGGACGGGGAGAGGCACCCCTCAGACAGATGGAGGAGGAAAGGCAAGAGAGGCTTGCAGAGGGGCATGTAGGGAAAATGTGATGTATTGGGAAGGGTCTAGATAGAACAAACGAGGGAGACTGCAGCATTTGGCTGGGGCCGGGCTGTGATGGACTTCATTACCTGCTAAGAACTTTGGGCTTGGAGGTATTGGATAGGACACTTTAAAAATATATATATATATATATTTTATTTATTTCTTTATTTTTTTGGCTGAGTCAGGTCTTAGTTGCAGCATGTGGATCTTTCGTTGCGGTGCACGGGCTTCTCTCTAGTTGTGGTGTGCAGGTTTTTTTTTGCTCTCTCTAGTTGTGGCTTGCGGGCTCCAGGAAGCGAGGGCTCTGTAGTTTGCGGCCCGCGGGCTCTCTCATTGAGGTGTGTGAGCTCAGTAGTTGTGGCTCGCGGGCTTAGTTGCCCTGCACGGCATGTGGGATCTCAGTTCCTCAACCAGGGATCAAACCTGCATCCCCAGCACTGGAAGGCAGATTCTTTACCACTGGACCACCAGGGAAGTCCCCAGATGGGACACTTTTAAGGACAGAAATGTCATGCTCAGGCCCGTGGGGCAGAGTGGAGAAGGGATAGTGAAGGGATAGGTGGCAGGGAAACCAGTTAGGAAGCGATTGCAACTTGATCAGCCTCCATCCTACCGTTTCCATAACTCCCTCGGTGGAGATGGACCTGGGCTGCTTGGCAAACCAGATGGGCAGCTCCCTGGGGATGATCTTTTTAGCAACTGGTTGTTCTTCCTATAGATGAGCTGGGTTTGCAGAGCAGCCCACAGACTGTCCTGATTTATAAATAAGCCTTCTCCAGCTCCATTCAGCCCTCCCCCCAAGTGCTCCAGGCAAAGCCTTTTCTAGAATTCAGACAACAGAGAAACCTCCAAAGCCTCCGTTTGGTGGGGATGGTCGTGGTGGGGGGTGGTGAAGAATGGACAGTGCTGAGGAATGTAGGTGGGGGAGTTGTGTATGTTTGAGCTGGTCAGGACGTAGAGGGAGGAGACCTCGAAGACATGGGGAAACCGAGGCTCAGAGATGAGAGCCTGGGTCTCCAGACCCCTTTCAGTTACACAGCCCTTCCTTAGGTCCTTTGCAGTAGCTGTTTCTGTTGCCTAATGTTCCTTCCCCAGGGAGTCACTTGGAATACTGTGCCCCACCCCTTCCAGTCTTGATTTACACTGGCATCTTCTCAATGGGACCCACCACGACCACCTATTCAATACTGCACCTGCTCCTTCCTCACCTGTACTTTCTTCCTTCTTTTGCCACAGTGCTTCTCACCTCCGAAGATACGAGGTCATTAACTGTTTCTACCCCGTGTTAGCTTCTCAAGGTAGGACCTATGTTTGCTCTGTTCTCTGATGATCCCAAGTTTCTGGAAAGTGCCTGGCGACAGCAGATACTCAATAGATATCTGTTGGAGTAACCATATTGTTTGTCTTTCTCTCTTCATGGCTGCCTTTAACGGCAATTTTCAACTGGTCTCACTGATGTTAAAGTGAGGTATAAATATGGTAGAGGGATGATGATGATGATGGTAATTTTTAGCTAAGAGCCACAATCCGATTGTTAAAGAACTTAAGAATCTGTAAATCCATTCTCAGACATTTAATGAATTGCTTCTCTGAAAACACTAGTCCCTAGGCAGCTTTTATATTTCCAATAGAAATATAAGGACACACCTATATTTAAAAATTTTCTAGTAGCTACCCTACAAAAAGTAAAAATGACAGGTGACATTAATTATAAGAATTTATTTTGTTTAATCCAACACAGCCAAAATATTATCATTTTGAAATGTAATAAATATAAACATAATTGGTGAATAGTTTCCATTTTTTCTCTCAGTCTTTAAAAGTCGGTGTGTATTTTATGCTTTCAGCACATCTTGATTTGGACCAGCCACGTTTTCCTTTTTTTGAAGTATAGTTGACTTACAATGTTACGTCAGTTTCTGGTGTAGAGCAAAGTGCTTCAGTTCTATGTATACACACATATATAATTTTCATATTCTTTTCCATTATGGTTTATTACAGGATATTGAATATAATGCCCCGTGCTTTACAATAGGACCTTGTTGTTTATCCATTCTACATACAATAGTTTGCATCTCTGGACTAGTCACATGTTAAGTGTTCAGCGGCCACAGGTAACTAGTGGCTACAGACAGGGGTTTGAAAAGGAAAACATAGCCCTTTCCCTCTAGGGGCTCATATATGAGCCAATAACTGCAACCCTGCGGTGTGTCCAAGGATAGAGGCAGGAACTAGGTACTAAGAGGGGACCAAGGAAGAGGTCATTAGTTCTGCTTCAGGAGAGGGAAATTGGCAAAGACATGAAAAATCAGGTCACATAAGAATCTATACTTAGCAGGTAAATATGGGAGCATGTTTAGCTTTCTTTATTATCAAAGAGATGAATTAAACTAAAGTCATGGTTTTATTTGATACAATTAAATTAGTAAGAATGAAAACTAAGGAGGTTGGTACACATGAATGGCTAGTGGCGGTGACAGCGGTACAGCACTTTTGGGAAGCATTTTGGGAATATGTCTCAAGCACCAAAAGAGGCCCTTATATACTTTACCTAATAAAACCCATTTCTGGGAATTCATCTTTAAAAATAATTCAGGGCTTCCCTGGTGACGCAGTGGTTGAGAGTCCGCCTGCCGATGCAGGGGACACGGGTTCGTGCCCCGGTCCGGGAAGATCCCACATGCCGTGGAGCAGCTGGGCCCGTGAGCCATGGCCGCTGAGCCTGCGCGTCCGGAGCCTGTGCTCCGCAACGGGAGAGGCCAAAACAGTGACAGGCCCGCGTACTGCAAGAAAAATTCAAAATGAAGGGAAAAAAGACAATACGTGACGTTGCTCATTTTAGCGTTACTTAAAAACCAAAAAACTGAAAATGACTTAATGGACAGTAAAAGGTTTACCTCCATTTGGAAGACCATCTTGGAGAAAACCTACCAACCCGGGAAATGCTATTGTTACTATGATAAGGGAAAACAAGTTGAACCTAACATTATATCTATTTAATGCCTGTAACTCTATAAACATTACCCAAGCATCCTCAGAAAAACTGTGAGGGAACACGGAATGATTTTCTTGTATGGTGAGATCGTGGCCGTTAAAAATTTCCCACGTTTTATCTGTATTTGGAAAATTATTTAACATCTGAGCAGCATTCTCTTATCTGACTATCCCCTATTACTGGATGATTGGGTTACTACTGAGTTTTTTATTGTTATAAAGCAAAGCTTCCAGCAGCATCCTTGTTAGCTGTCTTTGCACATGCACTTAATTATTTCTTCAGTTTACATTCCTGTACTGAAATTGGTGAGTGAAAAAGCTTGCACAATACAAAATTTTAAAAAAGGAAATTGTTTTTAAAAAAGAAAAGTGGCAGCAGGACTTCCCTGGCTGTCCAGCGGTTAGGACTCTGGGCTTCCCCTGCAGGGGGCGTGGGTTCAATCCCTGGTTGGGGAACTAAGCTCCCGTGTGCTGCTCGGTGTGGCCAAAAAAAAAAAAAAAAAAAAGAAAGAAAGAACGGAAAGGAAAGGAACAAATTATAAGCAAATGATATGGCGATGGCCTCCTCACTCTTTCTGCCTCTCCAACTAACCCTACTCCCAGGGGCATCACTGCTAACATTCCCCTGGATAGCCTCCCGGAACCTTCTCCTAGATTCAGGCAAGCGTCCTTGTCCACTTATCCCCCTCATTCTACACTCACGTGCACACATGTTGCTTAAGGCTTTTGATCTGTAATGTCCATTTATCTTCCAGAAAGATTCTTTCTCTCATTTCCACTTGTTTCTGTCTCTGACCCTGTTGCAGAGTTGCCACTGGGAAGCACTGTGCCAGCTGCCGTGGGATTTCGGCTCATCCCGGCTTTCGAGCTCTCTGAGGCAGGGCAGAGAAGGTTTGCAGCTGCAGGGGGAGGTGTTTCTGCATTGTGGTGTGTATTGGAAGCAATGTTCAGACCCAACTCTCATTCGGTTTTCACCCAGCGCATGTGTAACGAGGACAGGTAGGCACTGAGAGGCTTTAGAGACAGGTGTGGGCTCCTTGAGGGATGTAATGTACCACCTCCACCTCGGCAGAGCTTCCTGCTTCTTCATTATGAGGCTCGTGTGGAAGAAAAGAGAAAGAACAGGAGGACATAGTATCCCAGATCCTAACACTCAGAGGGCTGGTTCCAGGGCAGAGGCAGGGAGCTCTGAGGCCAAGGCTACTGAGAAGAGGTGACCATATCATTTATTGTCCAAATGGGACATGAAAGAGAAATTGATGATACTGATTCTGGGACAACAGCCATCTGGTCACCCTCCCGGAGAGGACGCTGGTTTCAGGTAGGTGTGCTGTTGTGGATAGAGCACTGAGTTGGAATCAGAAGGCCTGGGTTTGAGGCCCTGCCCCTTGTTGGCTGGTGAGACATGAGCAGTCCCTTCACCCCCAGAGCCTGTTTCTTCCTCTGCAAAGCGAGGAGTGATACCATTGACCTCACAGGGACGTTGTAGTGAAAGAGTGGGATGCCAAGCTCTGTAAAGTGTGATTCTCTGTAAACATCCTAGGTATGGGAGACCAACCCCTGCAGTCTCTCATTAGTGAATCCCCAAGAAGGGCTTTGTGGGAGAAGCCCGATTAAGATACCAGAAGGGAGCCAGTGAACAGTACTGCCTCAAACTACATTGCAATCCTCTGAAAGGAGAAGAAACACTTACATTAACCCAAGGTATAGTCAAGGTGGGTGTAGTGGGTTGAATACTGTCCCCCAGAATTCACGTCTCCCTGGAAACTTAGAATGAGACCTTATTTGGAAATAGGGTCTAGCAGATATACTTAAGGTAAGGATTGAGAAGGGATTATACTGCATTAGGGTGGGTCCTAAATTCAATGTGAGGGCCCTTATAAGAAGACACACGCAGAGGCGGGGAAGAAGGCCACAGGAAGATGGAGGCAGAGACTGGAGGGATGCAACCACCGCCCAGGAATGCCAGTAGACACCAGAAGCTGGAACAGATTAGAAGTACCCTTCCTTAGAGCCTTTGAGGGTGCACGGCTCTGCTGACACCTTGATTTCAGACTTCCAGTCTCCAAAACAGTAAGAGAATAAGTTTCTGTTTTTTTTTTTTTTTAAGTTTCTGTTGTTTTTAGCTAAGAAGTCTGTGGCAATTAGGTATGACAACGCTAGGACACTAATACATTGGTGTTGATATTAGCAAATGCCATTTACATAGCACTTGGGCTGAACCGGGCACTGTCTTAAGCACCACATGAGAATCAGCTTATTTCATCCACGCGACGCTATGAGGTAGCACCTTTACCGCCGACTGCAGCTTACAGAAGAGGTCCCTGAGAATCAGGGAGGAGCAATCACTTATCCAAAGCCATGTGGCTGATCGGTGGTGGAGCCAGGATTTATATCCAGGGGTTTCAACCCCAGACTCCTTATCTGCACCACAGAGCTCTCCTATCTCCTTTGGAAATAGGGGTCCTCATGGGACTGCCATGGGTCCAGGAGCCTGGCTGGTCCTCGCTGTGGTGGGATTTCGGGGGGGCCACCCTCTCTTTGAGGTTCAACCCTAGGCTTTCAGCTCATGCCTTGCTGATATATGAAGTCACATTCTTGTGAACTTGCAGGGCCAGGTGGGGCTGGAAGGGAAGTGGTCTTGGGGGTTAAGTCAACTTACATGCACGTGAGAGGGTGGGAGCAGGGGATGCAGTGCGGGGGCTTGGGAGGACATCTAGGAACGTCATCATTCCCTTGTAGGTAGTGATGCCCTGGAAGGTCTCTGTCACAGAAATCGGAAGATATGGGGACCAGTCCTGTCACCTACCAGTTGTGTGTCTGTGGAGAAGTCACTTACATTTCCCTGGGGTCCAGTTTCTTCATCTGTAGAACAGGACTCATCTCTGCTCCGCTTGTATTATAGAGCTGTGTGAATAACAGGTGGAATTCTGCTCCTGGAAAGTTATCGTATGGAAAGAATTCAAAAGACAAGAACATAAACGTGGGAAGATATTCGTTGCAGCTTCATTTATAATAGCCAAACCAAAGAAACAAACACAAACAGCTCCACAAAGGAACCAGACTATAAATAAAGAAAGGAAACCCTCAAATTAACCTGGAAGCTATTCTGTGACATCACCGGCTTGGAAAATTGTGTAGCTATTAATAAGGACAATTGCGAAAAGCGTGTAGCTACTTGGAAAAGTGCTTGAGCGTTGTTACATAAAAAGAGGAATACAAAATTGTGTCTGCTCGAAAGCACATAAAATCACCTATGAAGGTGAGGCCAGCCTGAAAGGAAACGTGGAACCATGAAGAACCAAAGTGTTAAAACAAGGAGACGTTGAAGAAAACAATTCTTTATGAATACTAAAATGTTTTGACAATGAATGCAAATTACAAGAAAGTTCAAATAAAATATATGTGAAAGTGCATATTTTTACCTAGTGGCTAAGGGACTCTAGCTCAGACTTCTTGATGACAGGGGAGATGTGATTTGTAGGAAAATCTGAGAAGTTCTGAGGGAGAATAATGTATATCGGTCAGGTGACGACACTTGGAGCGTGAGGTTCCTGGGGGCAAGTATTATGTTCTCTACACCTCAGGGTCCTCCATGGGGCCTGGTCCGAAAGAGGCCCTCAGCTGGGAATCATATCCAACCCTCTAACAGTGATACAGGTGTGGGAGGTGGGGTAATTATTCCCATTTTACAGATGAGGAAGCTGATGCCCTGAAAAGGGTCAACTGCCCGGAGTTTTCGGCAGTGAACAGTCAGGTCAGGCCCGACCTCACACCTCCCGCCCCCAGGTCAGTGTCTTTCCAGCCCCCACAGGGCTGCTCAGTTACTACTGCAGACGGGAAGGGGACCAACTCCTCTCCATTCACCCGGGTTCCACCCCATCTCTGGAGCAATAGGTGTGGTAGGCAGAATAATGGCCCCAAAGATCCCCATCCTTAGAATCTGTGAATATGTTAGCTCCCATGGCAAAGGGAAATTAAGGTACATGGAATTCAGATTGCTAATCAGTTGACCTTGAGATTGGGTTATTTTGCTGGATTATCCCAGTGGGCCAAGAGTAATCACAAGTCCTTATAAGTGGAAGAGGGAGGCAGGTAAGAGCGGACTGGAGATGTCAGCATGAGAAAGACTCCTCCCAAAGTTGCTGGTTTTGAAGATGGAGGAGATATAGATTCCAGCGCCAAGGAGTACTGGTGGCCTCTAGAAGCTGAAAAAGGCCCCGAAGTGGCTTCTCCCCTAGAGCCTCTAGGAAGAAGGCAACCCTGCTGACACTTTATTAGCCCAGTGAGACTCATTGTGGACTTCTGACTTCTAGGACAGGAAGATAATAAATTTGTGTTGTCTTAAGCAACTGAGTTCGTGGTAATCTGTTAGAGCAGCAATGGGAAACTAATACAGTGACTATTCCTGAGTTCCTGGCGGGGCACCTCTGAAAAGAGAATATTATGACCCCTCCTCAGTGAGGGCGATGTGTGGGCAAAGTCCCCTGTCTGTAATTAGTCATCATACTTAGTTTAACTGTTTACTAATCCAATGAGCAACTTATCCATCAGCTGTAATTAAATCATCTTCAAGCCGAGAGGCTCTTGTTTTAAGTCCCAGGTAAAGTTCCTAATGAAGCATTGTGGGGAAAGACCCTAAAGGGAAGCCTGATGAATCCTCAGGACAAGCCTCTGCCATGGGCATTGTCATTCCCATTTCACAGATGAGAAAACTGAGGCGCAAGAGAGAATCAGTACGCTGTCCGAGGTCGCATAGTGAATGGCACAACCAGGGCTTGAATCTGGGTTTGCTTGGCCAGACTCTTCCTCATACAACACTCTCTGGCCTGAGCTACCTTTTTCCTGAATGTGTTGTAGAGGAAGTTCAGACTCCCTCTGCAGAGACTCACTCCATCGTTGCCTGCTACGGTTCTGATGCTAAGTTACCACGAAGCTTTTCTGTGTTGCCTGGACATCAGCCTTCATTTCCCCCATGGAGGTCTTGCCTCCTTAATTAGGTCATATACACTGAGAAGAAGCTTCAGCTCCTTCCGAATTCTGCTAGTGCCAGGAGCCTGCTTTAGGGGCTCACCAGATTCCCAGCGGAGGAGAGAATGAAATCTGCCAGTACAGAAGGAGAAACACCTTTCTCTATTTTGAATCTGTGGGGAATTCCCATTCTCCTTCCCTGAAATCCCAAACCCACTTCTGCAATTGGTCATTACTGGATAGTAGCAAAGGTATGTGTATTAGCCTAGAAATTCCTTCAGTAGAAGTTTTAAAATTTCAACTTCAAAGGCAGGAAATGCTTGGTTAGTCTTTGATGTGCATGAGGGAAGTCAGCTAGACTTCTGGGAAGGGGGTGTGAGACACACACACACACACACACACCCCTACCTTTCTTTACCAAATAGGAAAGATTCTCACTGCTTCCTCCATCCTCAAATATTGGGAGGTTTCAATTCCTAGGAGACTCTCTCTGGCTATCCTAGGTGGGTGGAGAATGTTTCTTCAGATCTTTTGCTTTACTTTGCTCAGTAATGCCTTTCAAATAGAATTCCTGCTTTCTTCGATTGCAAATGGTGCTACAAAAAGGGCCGGGAGGGCTTCCCTGGAGGCGCAGTGGTTGAGAGTCCGCCTGCCGATGCAGGGGACACGGGTTCGTGCCCCGGTCTGGGAGGATCCCACATGCCGCGGAGCGGCTGGGCCCGTGAGCCATGGCCGCTGAGCCTGTGCTCCACAACGGAAGAGGCCACAGTAGTGAGAGGCCCGCGTACCGCAAAAAAAAAAAAAAAAAAAGGGCCGGTAGAGTTTCTGCAGCAATGCAGTACAGGAGAAAGTACACTGGCTCCGAAGAGGGAGGACTTGGACTTCTCCGAGGTCATTCATTTAATCCGTGGCCCCGAAAACTGCTTCCCCTGTTTCCATGAAAGTTACACATGTGAGCGCTCAAAATCTACTTAATTGACAAACTGATGTGTGTCCCGGGGATTGTTCGTGCAACCAGCTTGTGAATCTGAGAGGCGAGGGCGTCAGAAGGGTGAGCGTCTGGGATATTTTAATATTCAGTATTTCCAGACTCAGCAGGCAGCAGGCTAAATCTGTCTGCTGATGGGCAGGCATGAATTATGAAACTACTCACGTAGGTTGAGAGGTCGCCCGGAGCTCGGGAAGTGCCGCCACCAGTGTCTCCGCAAGCTGCTTGGGGGAGGGGTCTCTCCCCAGTCAAGAGGGAAGGTCTGGTGTGGACAGGTCGGTGATCACAGTGAGGGTATGGCCCGCACACAATGGGGCTAGTAGGAGCTTCCCAAATTCTGGGCCTTAAGACGAGGTGGGCGTTGGGATCCGAGAACAGAAGAGGACCCACAGGACAGTCCCTGCTTTCTGCGTGGCTGGAGGGTGAGTCTGCTTCCTAGTGGCTAAGGTCCAAAGGGGGCTGACCTTCAAGGAGTCCAGGAACTAAACATGACCTCCTTCCTGACCCGAATCCTGATGCCTCCTGTGCAGGCTGTGGGCTGGGAAACAAGGTCTCATCATCAAGGGGAGGAAACGGAATGCCAGGGGTAGGGTAGGCAATGGTGGTGCTGTGTTGTGAGCCAATCCTCTGAGATAATACTTAACAAAAGCACATCAATAATAACCACTTCTTGATGTTCTGTGTCTGCAGTGGTGCTAAGCACATTACACATATTTTCTCAGTTCTTCGCGACAACGCTGTTCATTAGATATTATTACTCCCACATTTACAGATGAGAGGTAAAGTGAAAACTCCAGTATCGCCATCACCGTGTCTGTGGTGTACAGTTATGTAATTCTTAATGTAACAAGCATTTTACAAGCGTTGTCTTATGTAGTCGTCACACTTATTTTAGGAAGCGGGGTTTATTATTCCTTTTTTTCATTACTTCCATTGTACCACAGAGGAGTCTGAGGCTTAGAGAGGGTAGGTGCCAGTTATCTTTTCCAATGTAGCAAATCATCCCCAAATTTAGTGGCTCAAGCCAACAATCACTTCCTTAGTTTTTAATGCAGTGAGTTGGCAATTTGGGCCGGTTTCTGCTGGGTCATTCTTCTGGTCTCGGCTGGTCCAGGGAGAGCACCTGATCAGCTAGGTGGCTCAGCTTCAAGGGATTCGCTGGTTGCAGGCTGGGGTAATGGTGGAGACTGGTCCATGTATGCGTCATCATCCAGCAGGCTAGCCTGAGTCTGTGACTGGGCAGGAGTCAGAGAGAGAGGGGGGGAGGGGGGGAGGGGGAAGGGGAGAGGGAGAGGGAGAGGAAACATGCAAGGTCTGTTGAGTCCCAGGCTCAAAACTGGTACAATATCACTTCTACTGAATTCTATTGGCCAAAGCAGGGCAATGACTAGCCCAGAATCAAGAGACGGGGTGTCTAGACTCTTGATGGGAGGGGCTGTGAAATCACAGAGCGAAGACTGAGTGTAGATATAGGGAGGGTGGGGAACTGGGGCCATTTTAGCCATATATCACTGGGTGGATATGGGGAATGTGTCCAGGTGGAATGGGGTCCCCGGGTAGAAAGAAGAGAATGAACAGAGTCTCCCTAAGACTTCCAGGCAACTAAGAGGTAGGTTTCTGAAAGGTAGGCTGGTGTGCCTGGAATACAGGAGGAGGAAGTTGGAGAAGTTTGGGATGGTGTGCCATTCTGAGCATTTCATCTAGGTTGACTCAATCCTCACAACAACTCCATGGGTCAGCACTGTGTTTACCTCTCCTCTTTCTAAGTGGGGAAACTGAGGTGTGGACAATACCCTGAGTCACACAGCCAGAAGAAGCAGGGTCAGGATTCCAGCCCAGGTTGCTGCCACCACAACAGGTGGACGAAAGAACCTGGGAAAGAAGGGTCCTGGGGTAGAGTGTGAGGGCCGAATGCTGAAACCAATTTTCTTAGAGACCTGGAGACAATAAGGTAGAGATTCCTTGACACCCTCTATTTGTCCAAGATTAGGACTGTTTATTTCTGCTTGGTGGTGGGAGGGAATGAGTCTTTCTGACTCTCTGACCCTACTCATGGGTGTACAATAGTGTCAAATGTATTCACTGAGAGGCTTCTGTTTTTAAGCAACAGAAACTGATTTCATCTAGCTTAAGTTGAAAATGAAGTATTTCTTAGGAAAGTACTGGGAGAGCTCACAGAATGAGATGATCTTAGAAAGGGCAAGAATAGACAGGCTGCTGGGACGGTGGTGGCAGGATTTCCTGGGCTTACTTTCTAGTTTGCTGCCAGCAAACATGACTCTGTTCTAAAGACTTCCCATCACTATGTCTTTTTGTTTATGTCTTGACTTCCCACGAGAGAGAATCTGGCACAGCTTGGGTCATGTGTTTTCTTTTTTTTTTTTTTTCGGTTCGTGGGCCTCTCACAGTTGTGGCCTCTCCCGTTGCGGAGCACAGGCTCCGGACGCGCAGGCTCAGCGGCCATGGCTCACGGGCCCAGCCGCCTCGCGGCACGTGGGATCTTCCCGGACCAGGGCAAGAACCCATGTCCCCTGCATCGGCAGGTGGACTCTCAACCATTGCGCCACCAGGGAAGCTGGGTCATGTGTTTTTACACTGGACACATTGGGTCTGGCCAGGGGAATAGCGACGTCAGTGCAGACACGGCCCTGGGGGCATCACTATGAAGCCATCCCACTCGGAGTCTATGGCTTGGTGGCGGGATTAGTACTAAGCAACACTACCTACATCTACCTGAACAGTTCCCAGGACACATCTCTTCTCAAGGAAAGGAGCAAGCCTTTCTCTCCTAGGGATCCTAGAGTTCCAGAGATTCTGATCAATCTCACATCCTGCAGATATAAATTTTCATCAAGAGCATTTGAATGTGGTTTAATTAATTGCATTTATTTATTAATTGTCTTTTTGAATTCAGAAAATTGTTTTCATTAAACTGTAACAATCCAAGGCAGATGAAATCTTAAAGCCCAAACAATTTTGCCATGCAAAGGTTATATTTCTAGAATCGTGCTTTTCAAGCCTGACTTCCTAAGTGATCAGGTTATAAAATATTTAATAGCAGTTCAAAGTCATTGCTTTTGTGAGTTCATTATCTTCTAAACGATAGGTGTCAGGGCAGGCAGCTCTGTTTGGTTGATTTCGCAGCGTGGTATTCAAAGGTGCTTCCTTGTGTTTGCAGAGGGATGAACCTGGGTTCTATAGATGATCAGCTTCTCTTCTGAGATTTGTATGTGATTTGCCCCAAGACTGAAAGGCCCACTTGCACAGATTAAATGAAATCCATTTTTTTAACTGGCTACTTACATTTCCAGAAGAGAACGTATCCATGGCACAACTGACTACCTTATAAATATTTTATGACAGTGATCATTCTGATTCTTGACATAAATATAATTATTGTGGGAATATACTCGATTCTGAGGGTATTAGGGTTGGGAATTTAAGACTCAGGTACTCAACAGGCCTGGATTTGCCACCAGTCAATTCATGATACGATCTTGGACAAACAGCCCAGCATCTCTGTACTTTGTTTATTTCAATACATCAAACTGGAATTGGTAAATATCAGTTAGGAATGTGTTCAGCTACAGATAATGGAAAACCTGATAAGGGTTTATTTCTAACCCAGTAAGTCAAGAGTCAGAAAGTCTGGAGTCGGTGTGGTGACCAAAGGATGTTATTTAGGACCCAGGCCCCGTCTCTGTTCCTGTGATCAGCCTGTGGTTTTGGTCCTTATTGTGGCAAGATGGCTGCTGCACCTTCAGAAGGAAGAAGGGGGAAGGGCAGAAGGCAAGGGTCAAAGGGAAACGTTGGCTGAGTTTGTTCCCCTTGGTTTCTGGGGAAGCGACAAATGTCCTAGAAGCCTCCCCAAATCATCTTCTCCTTGTATTCTATTTGCCAGAACTGAAATATGGCCACCTGGACCTACAAAGGAATCTGGGAAGGCGATTTTTTTTTTTTTTTTTTTAAATCTGGGCATGTTGAAGCCCTGAATGAAATCAGGAGTCTTTTGGTAAAGAAGAAGAATGAATATTGGTTAGGAACCGAATTGTGTTCTTTTAATCCCAAAAGGGCAGAAGGAAACTGTCATTTTATTGCTTCATTTACTGGTCTTCTGCCAGGTGGCAAGCATTGTGCTAAGCCCTTTTCACCGTTCATCTCAATTTAATTATTTTTTTGGCTGTGCCATGTGGCTTGTGGGTTCTTAGTTCCTTGACCAGGGGTTGAACCCCGGGCCCTCGGCAGTGAAATCGTGGAGTCCTGACCACTGGACTGCCAGGGAATTCCCTCAGTGTAACGCTTACTCATGTGTGTATGGTGGGTCTATAGAGATGAAGAAACTGAGGCTCAGAGACGTGAGGTAAATTGCTCAAGGTTGCAAAGTGGGGTGAATTAAGTCTCTCTCTATTGGTTGGGAGGGCTGGAGGGGGTCTCAAAGTTACTCTGAATATGTTTGTTGTTGGCCTACGGAGGAGGGGCTTAAAGCATTTTTTTCTCCCTTTTTATACTCCACATTCTCAAAGGAGGGTTGGGCTTGGGGGCTGGGGAGGGGCTCCCAGTGGCCCAGAGCCTCCCTCTGAGCTCCCATGGTGGTTGCTTGGGGGTGCTAGGACTCTTGTCCAGACATGTGCCTGATGACGTCATTGATCCTTTGTAGATTTCAAAGCAGAGCTGTGGCTGTCTCTGTCGCCTCCCTACGACATTGGAGCAAGATCACTTCCTCACTGTCCCCCCACTGCAGACTTCATGCAGGCCACCTGCAGTGATGTGAGCGAAACGCGGCAGGATTCAACGGCCCCCGCTGCTCTAACAAGCAGGTAACCTTGATTTTTTTTTTTTACATCTTTATTGGAGTATAATTGCTTTACAATGGTGTGTTAGTTTCTGCTGTATAACAAAGTGACTCAGTTATACATATACACATGTTCCCATATCTCTTGCCTCTTGCGTCTCCCACCCTCCCTATCCCACCCCTCTAGGTGGTCACAAAGCACCGAGCTGATCTCCCTGTGCTATGCGGCTGCTTCCCACTAGCTATCTATTTTACGCTTGGTAGTGTAAATATGTCCATGCCACTCTCTTACTTCATCCCAGCTTCCCCTTCCCCCTCTCCGTGTCCTCAAGTCCATTCTCTAGTAGGTCTGTGTCTTTATTCCCATCTTAGCCCTAGGTTCTCCAAAATTTACAAGCAGCTCATGCAGCTCAATAACAAAACAACAAACAACCCAAACCAACAATGGGCAGAAGACCTAAATAGACATTTCTCCAAAGAAGATATACAGATTGCCAACAAACACATGAAAGAATGCTCAACATCATTAATCATTAGAGAAATGCAAATCAAAACTACAATGAGATATCATCTCACACTGGTCAGAATGGCCATCATCAAAAAGTCTAGAAACAATAAATGCTGGAGAGGGTGTGGAGAAAAGGGAACACTCTTGCACTGCTGGTGGGAATGTGAATTGGTACAACCACTATGGAGAACAGTATGGAGGTTCCTTAAAAAACTACAAATAGAACTACCATATGACCCAGCAATCCCGCTACTGGGCATATACCCTGAGAAAACCATAATTCAGAAAGAGTCATGTACCAAAATGTTCATTGCAGCTCTGTTTACAATAGCCAGGAGATGGAAGCAACCTAAGTGTCCATCATCGGATAGATGGATAAAGAAGATGTGGCACATATATACAATGGAATATTGCTCAGCCATAAAAAGAAATGAAATTGAGTTATTTGTAGTGAGGTGGATGGACCTAGAGTCTGTCATACAGAGTGAAGTAAGTCAGAAAGAGAAAGACAAATACCGTGTGCTAACACATATATATGGAATTTAAGAAAAAAAAATGTCATGAAGGTAACCTTGATTAACTGGCTCTTACAAAAGGGGTGATGTTGTAAGTAGTCAAGCACACAGTGTTGGGAGCAAGTTGCTGCCTTTGAATCCCCTTGCCACTTCCTAGCTATGTGACTTGCAAGTTACCTGATTATTCTACATCTCAGTTTCCTCATCGGTAAAATGGGAGATAAATAATACTGCCTATGTCATCTGGCCGTGGTGAAACTTTACATACACAAAGCACTGAGAACAATGCCTACCACCTTTGTGAGTGCTTAAGTCAGATCCTTCTGAATGGCCTCGCTTTTAGCAATCTTTGTGATTAACTTGCTTTTATAGATTCATTCTTTTGATTCTTGAAAAGCGTATTTCCTGGGGTGTTTTTCCAGTTGCTATTTGTTTTTAATGAGTCCTGTAGTTATCAATGAATGGCTCAGTTCCTGCTGTTAATGAAGAGCAAGAAAAGTAATAGCTAACATTTGCGTTCTGACTCTTCTGCCTTTCTAAAATACGAATTAACGGTACAGTGTGAGTTGGGGCTCCTGGAGTTATGCAATATGGTGGCCCTGGGATTAGTCAACTTGGGAGGGATGGCTTGGTAAATAGCGAAGACCACTTTGTTTTCTTCACAGTTGGGGCGAAGCCTGCAGGTTTTAAATCCACTATTTTCCTTGGCTTCAGCCCTGCTTTTCTGTATATACATTTCAGTCATGTGTGTATATACTCACATGATGGTGAAATATGTACATTTCTCAACATGGATCACCACCTTCAGCATTGCTGCTTCCTGTCTTTCCTCAGTTTGCAGTCCTTGCCCAGTAGAACATCATCTGGGGGACAAGAGGTCAAAGCACCCCCGTTGCCATGGTATTGGGCAAGTCACTCCTCCACTGGGGCCCTTCAGCTTCCTTCGTAAGAGATGATCTCTAGGGTCCCTTCCAGCTCTACAGTATTCCGATATTCACTGAAAGATTCTCTTGGACTTTGGAAGCACAGCCTGCTCGGGAGATTTTAGTTTTGAAATTTTCTTTTGAGGATTGCCTGAATGGATTAGGCATCTTGTTTGTTGCCGAAAGATACTATCAAGAAAGCAAAGGCTGAAGTTCCTTTTCCTTCCCCAAATGTGATGCTTAAATAAAATTCAGTTTCATGGCACAGACACATGGAGCAGAAATGGCTAGGGCTTCTCCGATCTTCCAGCAGTCCCAGAGGAGGCTGTAAACAGCAGCATATCCCTTCAACCAGATGGGCTGCTGAGCTTGGAGAGCCAGGCAGATGCAGAGAAGAGAGAAATCAGTTGCAGAAACGAGGAAAGGCTGGTTGTTGTGTTGTTGGTTTCTTCTCTAGGCTGAATATAGCCAGCCTGGAGGGCACGGAGAAGAGGAAGATCAATCACGCTGAGAGGCTCTCAAACAGGAGCAGGTAGGCTGGGACGTGCCGAGTCGCAATTCAGGGTCTGATGGGAAAATGGCCCATTGAGTTACCTTTGATGCAAGACCTTGAGAGCAGGGCTAGCTTTAGGGAACACTAGGACAGGGCAGGGTTAGCTGGTAATCTAATCCCCCTTTGGTGGCTTTGCCTCATTTCTCTTGGTGCTGGGAACAGCCTTGGCTATCCAGGGTTTCTTGCTGCCTCCAGAGCCCTTCCCTCCATGCCTTACCTAAGACAGCCTTGACACTCTTGCTTTCAATTTTTTTTTCCTGCCCCCTTCCTTTCACCGTCAATTTTATTAAAATTTTCCTTGGGAGATATAGCATGGTGGAGTAGAAAGAGCCATGGATTCAGTCTTGAATGGTGAGCTTGGTCCTTTTGCTCATAACAATGGAAGCTTGGGTGACTTACTTGATTTCCTTCAGCCTCAATTTTCCCAACCTTTGAGATGGGTATAGTAATATGTACGTATAGCATGGTTGAGAGAATTAAATGAGACACAAAGGTTACCTCAAAAACAAAAACAAAAACAACCCAAACACCAAACCACAAGAAATGTTATTTCTTCCTTCCTATTCCATCTTATACTTCCTGCACATTAGACTCTGCAGAATTTAAAAAATATGTTGATGTCGGAGATCCACCCCATCCTCCATGGGGAATCGGTACTCTTTAAGACCTCCTCAGATGACAGTGTGCAGCCTGGGGTGAGACCTACAGCCCTCCGGCGCTGCTGATTAAGGGTTTGCTACTCTATACTCAGTGCTGCTTCTATTCCTGTCCCGTTGGACCTGACTCCTGACCCACCTGGAGGTTATCTGCATACAATTCCCATACAGCCCAAATCCTTCTGCATTTTTCTGCCTGAGGGTGTTCTCGGGCCATGGGAGCTTGGCCCTCACTTGGTAGCAAGAAGGATGTATTGGGAAATTAATGGCTTTGGGGACACGTTCCCGTGGAAGGATGCAGTTCGTGGATGAACACCCCATCCTCCCTGCCCTTCGGTGGGACAGTCCTGAAGCATGTTCTGCACAGTTTCTCAGAAGGTCTGCTGTGTGACCGAGTCCCGGATGCCCAGTGACAACACCCTCATCATGAAGCCTTTGCTGGCCTTCCTCGCTTCCCCATCTCACTTTCCCACTCCCTCCTTGTCCTTCCTGGGATCACTTCACAAATAAGCTACTTGGACCCCCATCTTTGTCTCAGGGTCTGATTCTATGGGAAAACATGCATCTTTTGTCAGCCTTTTCGTATTCACAGGAGTTTTACATCTCTGTTCACACATCCGTCTGGTGAGATGGATGGGTTAATATTCTCTGGAGAGACATTATAGAGCTCACCACTTTATGCCTTCACTGTTTCACACGTCTTTCCTTCTGGAGTCTTCATGGATAGGGAGAGGAAGGAAATCATGGCAAGGGCAGTCCTTTTCAATCTGCAGGTTCTGACCCATAAGGTACTTATAAAATCCATTTTTTAAAAATGAAAGAGGGCTTCCCTGGTGGCGCAGCGGTTGAGAGTCCACCTGCCGATGCAGGGGACACGGGTTCGTGCCCCGGTCCGGGAGGATCCCGCATGCCGTGGAGCGGCTGGGCCCGTGAGCCATGGCCGATGAGCCTGCACGTCCGGAGCCTGTGCTCCACAACGGGAGAGGCCACAACAGTGAGAGGCCCGCGTACGGCAAAAAAAAAAAAAAAAAAAGAAAAGGAAATGAGTGTGACCTGTCAGACTCTACTGCACATTGTAAGGGCGCATACTGTTGTATGAAAATTTCCTTTCAGTCATATGTGCGTACACTGGCATGTTGGTGAAATAGATTTCTTAACATGGATTATGGTAAAAAATTTCGGAAGTCATTGCATTAGTGAGCATCTATGGTTTTTTTTAGTCGTCCCAGGATCAATTCTTCCCATTTCCCTCCAGTAATAGCACCTGATATTCCATTCAACAAGGAAAGGAGACTTTGCCCCTAATTGGACATAGTCTTGGTGGGGCTGTCAATGAAGGTTCCATCATCCCTTGGTCAAAAGATGTTCACATGACCTACGATGGGTCAACCAGATGATTGCTCCAGGAACTTGAACCTAGAGAGAGCACAAGCAAGGGCTGAAAACTGTTGAAGATGTTTCATTCAAAGGGGGTGTCTGGAAGTTAACATCTCTATTTTTCTTGCTAGCTAGATCTTTGTACTCCCTTGACTTTTTTCCTTTCAAGATATGGTTGTTCAGCCATAGGGTTGATCCTGTGAAATACCTGTGGACCCCTTCTCTGTTTTTTTACCACTCAGGTAGATTGAACTGTTTCCTGTTCCTAGAAACCAAAGAACACTCCCATACCTGAGGGCTTTGGAGAACCCCAAGTCCACTACTTCCTGCCTGTGTGATGGGAAAATTGCTTAACTTTTCTAAGCTTCGGGTTCCTCTTCTGGGAAACAAGGGTGGTAACGCCAGATTGGAGGGTATAGATAATATTTACATGGCCACTGGCCTAGACCCTCAATTAGTGGCAGCTACGATTGTGGACCAAATTGTAATCATCTTTGTTTTACTGGTGATGACTTTCCACTTATTAAATGTCTGTGGAGGGAATGAGTGAATGATTACACAGAACAATGGGGATTTTCACAACTAAAACTCACAGCTGAACTTCTTTACATAGGTACAACTCCTTGGGTGTTAAATGTGTGATTTATTGTTCAAAAACTTAACATGAGAAAATGTCCATGACCTGGAGTTAGGCAAAAGAGTTCTTACTAATTCTAACAAAAGTGTAATTTTATCAAAGTGAATTGCACTTTGATAAAAAAATTGATAAATTGGACATCATCAAAACTTTTACTCTGTGAAAGACAATGTTAAGAAAATAAGAAAAAAACCTAGAGACTGGGAGAAAATATTTTGCATATCACATATCCGACAAAGGACTTGTATCTAGAATATATAAAACTTTTTTTTTTTTATCCATAGCTCCTTTTTATTTAAAACATTTTTTTTTTAACATCTTTATTGGGGTATAATTGCTTTACAATGGTGTGTTAGTTTCTGCTTTATAACAAAGTGAATCAGCTATACATATACATATGTTCCCATATGTCTTCCCTCTTGCGTCTCCCTCCCTCCCACTCTCCCCATCCCACCCTTCCAGGCTGTCACAAAGCACCGAGCTAATATCCCTGTGCCTTGCGGCTGCTTCCCCCCAGCTATCTACCTTACTACGTTTGTTAGTGTGTATATGTCCATGACTCTCTCTCGCCCTGTCAAAACTCACCCCTCCCCCTCCCCATACCCTCAAGTCCGTTCTCCAGTAGGTCTGCGTCTTTTAGAATATATAAAACTTTTAAAGCATACAATCTAATTTAAAAATAGGCAAAAGATTTAAACAGACATATAACCAAAGAAGACATAGGGAAGGCAAAGAAGCACATTAAAAGATGCTCAGTATCATTAATCATTAGGGAAAAACAAATTAAAAGTATAATGAGATACAACTACATATGTATCAGAATAGCTAAATAAAAATACTGACAATACCAAGTGCTGATAAGGATGCAGAGCAACTGGAACCCTTCCACATTGTTGGTGGGAATAAAAAATGGTTCAACTTCTCTGGAAGACATTTTGAGAGTTTCTTATGAAGCTAAACATACGCTTACCACATAACCCAACAATCTCACTCCTGAGAAATGAAATGGAAACTGGTTCACATAAAACCTCTACACGTATTTGTAACAACTCTCATCATAATCATCCCAAACTAGAAACAACTCAAAGGTCTTTCAGCCATTGAATGGATATACAAACTGTGGTACATCCATACGATGTAATAAAACAACGATAAATAGGAATGAACCACTGATGCACATGACAAATTTGGATGAGTCTCAAAGGCATTACGCTGAGTAAAAGAAGCCAATATTAGAAGGTTACGTACTGTGCGATTCCATTTGCGCAAAGATTAGGGGAGGGTGGGCGGTGTGATCGTAGAGAGATAGCGCCAAGGAGTCCTTTGGGGGTGATGGAAGAGCTCTATAGTCCAGTTATGGTGGCGGTTACATTAATCTATACATGTGTTAAAATTCATAGAACTGTACATCAAAAAAATCAATGATAATGAAAAAAAGCCTTTTCATCACGTAGAGCGAGGTGGTATTCATTTGGGTGTTTTGGTGTCCTATCCAAGACGGTAGCCACCAGCCACGTGCGACTAGGCTGGTCCAAGTGGCGGCGTGGAGCAAGCGTAAAGTGCATCTGGATTTCAAAGACTTAGTAAGAAAAGATAGAACATATGCTATCTCAGTAATTTTGTATGTTGATTATATATTGAAACAATACTATTTTAGATGGCTGGGTTAAATAAAACATATTAACTTCAGCTCTTTGTTTTTACTTTTAAAACTGTGGTTACTAGAAAGTTGTAATTACGAGATGTACCTGGGGCGATGTTTTTATTAAAGAGTGCTGCTCTGTATGACATACTTAGGGAGGAATGGGGAGGTCTGGGTTGTTCTCTCTCCAACTGGATGGGCAGGTGTAAGATTGCCCCACGCGAGGCTGAACAAGACCCACCCGGTCTCCCGCATTTGGGGCCAGGCTGTCTGAGAGGTGCATGCCGCTCTCCACATCTGCTTTGTGTCCTGTCTGTCTGGTTTTCCCTAACCTCTGGAGGAGAAGAAGGCGAGGGCAGGGTGAGGCACACTGTCCCAGGGGAGGGCTAGGGCGATGGATCAGACGTGCGTAGATTCGGCTCTTGTCGGACGTGAGCTTGAATTCCACTGTAACCGCTAGTTAGCTGTGTAGCTCTCGATGTCTCTTAACCCCAGTTTCAGTTTCTTCATGTGCCAGAGAGAATCCTAGTTCCCCAAGAGGTTTCCTTACCCCAGCGGGCTGTGATGAGGGCAAAGAGGGAGCCGTGGAAAGCGCTCAGGAGGCCTTCCAGTGATGAGAATTCTGCTGTCGCTCGTCCTGCTTCGTGCTGTGTTTGCTGCCCCACCTCAGGCTCTGTTTTTTCTCCCTCAGTTGAACCCCGTAGGCACTCTGCCCGACTTTTCTCCCTGATTCAGCACGGAGAAATGCCGAGGCAAGCTTTCCCATGAAGCTGCTTGTCAGCAAACGCCCACTCCTGTCTCTGCACTCCCCCCTGTGTCAGAGATGGGCCTGGACTCCACGCAAGGCCCAGGGTCCTGCCAGCTCCGGGGCTGACTGACACACACCCCGCCTCCCAGGCTTCAGGGCTCTGTTCCCAACCTGGGAGAGTAGCAGTTGGAGGCTCCCAAACAGTCCAGCAATGCGGGGGGGGAAAAGTCCTCCAACTGGCTACAGGGGCTACAGCAGTTTTCCTGGACTCCGTTTCAAAAGCATCAAAGCCTTGGTTTCAAACATTTAGTCGTCGCGTGGCCTGCCTTTTCCACTTTCTCCCCTTTGCCCTTAGTTTCCATTGAGCGTTTACTATGTTATTCTTGCTGCTTGTCCCCGGTTGCACGGTGTCTCCATCAAACATTAGGCAGGTACAGAATAACTTTATCAGCTACGTAGATTTTCATCAAAAGAGCTCGTTAAGTTCCTGTCTGGGCATGGCAAGGCACGAGGCTCAGTAGAAGGGAAGTTAGACAGACATGAGCGGTCTCTCGCGCCTCACGCATGATGGTGGTCACGGTTGCTACCTGGTAGGGCTGCCTTGATCACTGCCAGGACTTTGAGAGCTGTGAGGTCCGGACAGATCCCAAGTTCACAGGGCCGTGGTTTAAAAACCTCAGAAGCAGGCCTGGGGTGGGACCTCGAGCCGCCAAAAGAGGCCCTGTTCCAGGAGTGGCAGTGGTCAACCACCTGGGTTTTGGAATCTGGCCGCTATAGGTTTGCGTACGGCCTCTCCCGCTCAGGAGCATTCAGGGTGCAGGACCTTGTCTTCTTCTGTGACCTGGGATCACAGTACCAGTGTCCCAGCTGGTTGTAAGAATGTAACACCTGCCATTTATTGAGCTGCTGCTGTGTGTCAGGCACTGTGCTAAATGCTCTACAAGGGTCTTCACATTTAGTTCTTTTTGTTTGTTTGTTTTTGTTTTGTGGTACGCAGGCCTCTCACTGTTGTGGCCTCTCGCGTTGCAGAGCACAGGCTCCGGACGCACAGGCTCAGTGGCCACGGCTCGCAGGCCCAGCCACTCCGCGGCATGTGGGATCTTCCCGGACCGGGCCACGAACCCGTGTTCCCTGCATCGGCAGGTGGACTCTCAACCACTGTGCCACCAGGGAAGCCCCTAATTCTTAATTCTGTGAAACAGGTATTGTTTTTATCTTCATTTTACAGATGAGGAAATGGAGGCTTAGAGAGGTTAAACAATATGCCCGTTATAACATTTGCCGACTGTATATGATCATCCAGTCGGCAAATGTAGGCGAGGGATTTCAGTTCTAGCACCCTGCCCCACGTGCCGCCCCTGCCCTGAACTCCATGCCTGTGCTCAGGAGGGGACAGGGAAGGGGGTCTGGAACAGGTGGTTTGCTGAGAGTCCTCCCTTGGGAAGCAGGGGGTGGCAGGAGTTGGGGCTGTGTGTGGGGTAAGGCTCTAGGCCTCTGAAGCAAGATCCACTGTCCCTTCCGGCTTCACTTACAAAACACAAATGCGAAGGGAAAGTTTGATAATTTCAAGATGGTGACTTCAGAGCCTGAGACCCCAAGCATGGGGCCTTCTGAGTGCCCAGCCCTCTGTGACTGCACTGGTCAGACGCTCATGAGGCTGACACTATTTAAAATGCTTTTAATGGGCTTCCCTGGTGGCGCAGTGTTTGAGAGTCTGTCTGCCGATGCGGGGGACACGAGTTCGTGCCCCGGTCTGGGAGGATCCCACATGCTGTGGAGTGGCTGGGCCCGTGAGCCATGGCCACTGAGCCTGCGCGTCCAGAGCCTGTGCTGCGCAACGCGAGAGGCCACAACAGTGAGAGGCCCGCGCACCGCAACAAAACAAAACAAAACAAAACAAAATTGCTTTTAATGGCATAAACATTTCTAAAGTAAGAAATAAATGCTTCCTTCTTTTGTTTTTTGGTTTTTTTGGCTTTTGCTCTTGGGAGTGGATGCGTCTACATGGATGTGTATTTTAAATTTTAAAACACCCGGCACCCGCTCAGCCTGTGTCACTCGGGGAAGATGTGTGTCTGGGCAGCCTGCTTTATGTAGTATCTCTGCTGTCACTTGGGTGGTCATAGTAAGGACTCCCGGGCTTGCAGCGCTCCTGCCTGCCCAGTTCAAAGAGTGTTTAATTCACACCTTCCGTGGGAGGTAGAATAGAGCTGTGGCTAATGGCTTTGATTCCAAATACTTGCATTTATATTCCCAAAGGAGTCCAAATACTTGGGGTTATTGACTAAGCTCCCAACTCTGCCACTTTTTAGCGATTTGACCTTGGGCCAGTTACTTAACCCTTTTGAACCTCAGTTTTGCTCTCTGTAAAATAGGCATATGGTACCCATCTCCTGTGACTCTTTGAGGATTATAAGTGACAGTGTTGTGACAAGCACCCAGCACAGTGCCTGGCATGTATTGCCCATTCAATAGCTGTAATTATTCCTGAGCTTAAGAACAGCAACAGAACTCAAGAATTGTGTTCATGTGTTAATTGTCTCAGGTACTAGGATAGTACCTGAGAATGAATTCTGAATGAATGAATGGTTTATCATCTAATAATAATGCTTGAGGTGTGTTAATCATTTTATGGTTCACAACCACTTTCTTACACATTATTCCATTCTAGCCCCCTAAGAGCCTGGAAAAGTAAAAGAGCAAGAAATTTATTATCCTGTTTCACAGATTGGGCAAATCGAGGCTCAGAGATTAATGACTGATCATTTATTCAACAGTCACTTATGAGCACTTACTTTGTGCAAGACACTATGTTAGGATAAAAATGAATGAGGTTTTTTCCCTGACCTTTTGAAGACGTTATTGTGCGTCAGGGTATCTGGAGCAGGCTGGATGCAGGTGATGTTGGAGAAACAACAACAGATTTCAGTGGCTTAAAAAACAAAGATTCATTTCTCATTCGTGCTGTTGGTTCATCGTGGGTCAGTTAGTGGCTCTGCTCCACCCAGTTTTCACTCCAAACCAGACAGATGGGACAGCTGCAGGTTGGAACATCACTGATTTTTGTGACGGGAGGAAGCAGATCTGAGGTTGGGAGGGTCTCACACCAGCAGTCAAATTCTATTCTCATGAACCAGACTTTCAATATGGTCCCACCCAACCACAGGGGGCAGGGCAGGAAGTAAAATTCTACTATGTACCCACAAGGCAGAGAGCTGGGAATATTTGGTGAACAGATTAATGACTATTCCAGCTGGGCAGGTTCTGAAGGATGGGTAGGAATCCGGTGGGGTGGGATTGTGTGGGGAGAGTGGAATAAAGATGACGATGAAGAGGAGACTTAAAGAGATGGAGGATGGGGGATGAGAAACAATGGGAGAGACAGGAGGCAGAAATGTGCAAGGTACTGGGGGGAGGAATAGTGAGTCTGCCAGTCTGTCTGGAAGAGTTTGATTCAACAGTTTAACAAATACTGACTCAGCACCTATTGTGTATTAAGTGCTGGGGATTCAAAGAAGACTAAAACATGGTACCTACCTTGCAGTCCAGTGGGAGAGTTAGATTTTGCATAGAGAACAAAGGGAATCAAAATATAAGAAAGAGTAGACAATGCTTATGTTTGCAAGGCACTCTTCCAAGATCTGCACATGTTTAACTCATTTAATCATCACTGTAGCTCCATGGGGTGATTGCTGTTATTCTTACCCATTTTACAGGTGGAAAAACCGAGGCATGGCATGGCTGTGCATAGCAGAGGTGGGCTTCAAATCTAGGCACTCTGAGTCCAGGGTCTGTGCTTTTGATTGTCACTATAGTGCTTTTTGCTTGATAATTTCTGAGTTGGGGCTGTGCCTATAATCTTGGATGGCAGGTAGTTTTGCCTTGAGATCCAAAATGATAGATTGTTATTGGTTGCGTGGAGCTCCATATTGGAAAGGTTTCCAAGACCAAGCTGGCACTAGGGAGGAAAGAATGATGTGAGTAATTAGTAATGCCTGCCATGGGCATAGGAGGTGGTATTGTCAGCACAGTATATTTGGCAACCCTGGTCTATTTCATGCCTACAGGAAAGTGGATTTTTATCAATTTATTAACAAACAAAGAAGTCACAACCAAACAACTAATTCATTGACTGTTTTCCTCACTTTTCAATCTTTTTTTTTTAACTTTAAGGCTTTATCAGCTTTATAGCAGCATAGGTACTCCTTGTTTGAAAAGCTACATTTCCTTTCTGGATATTAATGTTTAAAATACCAAAATTGCAGCCCCCTCAGGCAAGCATACACCTTAATTGTCAAAACAATAAAAATATCAGCCATGGCAAATGCTCATTCCATTGCGCCCCTGGTGCAGTCATCAGCTGGGATGCTGTGGCAATGATAATAATAAGAAAGGATTCTACTTGCAGAATCCACGTACTGTACAAGGAAGCCTCCATCAGCTGACCCGGGGAACTTAGCCATAAGAGAATCCAGCTGTAGCGTGTATCATCAGTGGAATTTCCTGTCCTGAAATGTTGTAGGCTTTCCTCTACAGGGAAGGTTCTACATTGTCTCCCCCACCCCCATCTACAATCTCTTTCCTTGTCTTTTCTTTCCTGGGTACCACTTCTCCCTATGCTCAGACTTTTGTTTCTTTTATATTCTTTCCCATACATTTCTGGGAACGGAGCCCAAATTTAGTTGCATGGAGAAATAGATACCAACTAGGAGCTTGGAGCTTAGGTGATAGATAGCCATCCTCTCCTGAGTCAGCTCTGATCAATTGCTTGTGGCTACTGAAATGCTGAGTCAAGAAGGTTTGCAGTGGACTCAGGCTGAAAGCATTTGGGATTGATTAGTGATGTCCGCCATAGGTATATGCTAGGGACAATTATTTGTGGAGGCTCCCACTGGCTCTGTCCCGGCGGAAAGCCTGCACTGTTCTTACAGCTGTGATGTTAGTGAATGAACTTGGGGTTTGGTCCTAGGAGCTGCTAGTTCAAGTCCCATCTTTTCTCTTTGTGAATCTTGGCTGTGTTGCTTATCTTCTCTCTGTCTTAGCCATACTTGTATAAAACTAATCCTCCTTGTGGAGTCGTTGCAAATATTGCAGAGATGATGCACATTCATTCATTCAACAAATATTGGGTTGGCCAAAAAGTTCGTTTGGGTTTTTCTGCAACGGAACTTTTTGGCCAACCCAATATTTGTTGAGCACGGTGTGAGGTGCTGGGGATACGATGGGGGATACACTGTGGATGCGGTTTCTGCCCACATGGAGCTTACAGTCTACTGGGGGGATTTATTAGTTTTCTATGGCTGTGTAACAAAGTACTGTGAATTTAGAGGCTTAAGACAACCCCCATTTTGATGTCACACTTTCTGTGGGTCAGAAGTCCAGGTGTGGCTTAGCTGGCTCCCTGCTCAGAGTCTTATAAGGTGCAGTCAAGAGGTTCACTGAGCTGTGTTCTCATCCGGAAACTCGACTGGGGGGAAAGCTGCTTGCAATCTCATTGAGTTTGTTGGAAGAATTCACTTTCTTACCATGGTAAGACCGTGGGCCCTGGTTCTGGCTGGCTGTTGGCTGGATTCCACCTGCAGGTCCCAGAGGCTGCCTGCAGTTCCTCTTCTCATGGGCTTTCTCGTGGCCAGTTACTTTATCAAGTCAGTGAGGAAGGTCTCTCAGTCCAGTGTGCTGAGGTGGAATCTTATGTGACCATGGAGGTGACACCCCATCACTTTGCTGTATTCTATTGATTAGAAGCAAGTCACAGGTCCCGCCCATACTCAAGGGGAGGGGCTTATACCAAGGCTCTTTTTGTTCTACTAGGTATGATGTGCAAGTTATATTCTTTGGGGGAAAATGGCAAGTTACCAGAACAATTTTTTATACTCTGCTACTATTTGTGTAAAAAAATATATGGGTATGGATTATTTCTGGAATAATGCATAAAATAGTGGTAAGTCACTATTGTTGGCTCCAGAGAGGGAAACTGGATGGCTGGGGAACAGTGGAAAATTTTTACTTAATACCCTATATTAGCTTTCACATTTTAAAACATGTGAATGCTTCAATTCAACGGTGAGTATGTGCTGCCTGTTGCTTTACCTGGGAGACTCCACATCCTTGAGCCTGACCTGGCCTCAGCCTTCATTTTCAGCCTTATTATTCTCTCCTCTTATTTTACATTAAAAACTAGTGTGGTAAGCAGAATGATACCCCCCCCCCCTCCGCAAGATGTGCATGTCGTAATCCCTGGAACCTGTGCCTATTACCTAATATGGCAAAAGGGACTTTGCAGATGTGATTCAATGAGGACCTTGAAATGGGGAGGTTATCCTGGATTATTTGAGTGGAACTAATGCAATCAATCCCAAGAGTCTTGTGAGCGAGAGAGGGAAATAGAAGTGTCAGAGTCAGATTAGGAGATTTGAGGATGAAAGTATAGGTTGGAGTGATGTGATTGCTGACTTTGAAGATGAAAGGGGCCGTGGGCCCCGGAAGCTGGAAAAGACAAGGAAACAGCTTCTTTTCTGGAGCCTTCAGAAAGCACACAGCCCTGCCACACCTTGATTTTAGCCAAGTGGCACCCATTTCAGACTTGTGACCTGCAGAAACTGTAGGAGAATAAATGTATGTTATTTTTAGCCATTACGTTTGTGGTAATTTGTTACAGTGGCCATAGGAAGCTAACTTCTGCTTCTCAGATGGTGTTTCAAGAAATGAGCCTTTGGGATATTCATGAAAAAAATTCTCCAAAGTCAAATAAAAACCAAATTATTATAATTACTAATTACATTAAATGAGATATAATTGACACACAGCAAAATATACATTATGTGTACTGTTCAATGAATTTTTATATCTTTACTGGAGTATAATTGATTTACAATGTTGTGTTAGTTTCTGTACAACAAAGTGAATGAGCTATGCGTATACATATAGCCCCATATCCACTCCCTCTTGTGTCTCCCTCCCACCCTCCCTCTCCCACCCCTCTAGGTGGACACAAAGCATCGAGCTGATCTCCCTGCGCTATGCAGCAGCTTCCCACTAGCCATCCCTTTTACTGTTCAATGAATTCGGACATATGTGTACATCCATGTTTCCCACTATCCCAATCAAGGTATAGAATATGTCCCTACCCCAGAATGTTTCCCTGTGCCCCTTCGTAGTCAGTCCTCCTATCTCCACCTCCAGCCCCAGGCAGCCACAGATTTGCTTTGTGTCACTATACAAATTATTTTAAGCTGCAGGCCTTCTCGGGACCTTTCTGATACTTAGAGTATTGTCAATGCCCAAGGGGAGGTGCTATATAGCAGGTTGCATCTCCAGGTTTACTTGACCATGGGTCCTTTAATGCCAGAGCGTCTCGCAGTACGAGGGGCTCTCAGAACACACCTGAGTCATGCTTTCCTGCTCACCTGTCTCAGCTCAGGCATATCCCCCTCTTGGAGTGCCCAACTCTACCCTTGAAAAATGTGCTCACCCTTTAAGACCCAGCTCAGAAATGAGCTCCTCCATGAAGTAGAGCCTTCCCTCTGCTAAGTCTCTTATCCTTTGTTTTATATCTCTTGCAGCCCACAAATTGCACAATGGTTAACATTATAGCAATACGATGCTCTACTTGCATTATAGATACATAGTCTTAATGTCTTTTCTGAGAACAGTGAGTGACTATTTGCTTTGCTCTTACATGATTGCCGGGAAATGCTCAAGTGTTCCTCAGGGAGTTAAAGAAGATATACTTCAAAGTAACTTTTGAGCTGCCCTAGACTTGGTGACCTCTCGTGCTAAAACATTTTAAATCTCCACCATAGCAGTCCACAGCTGTGTGAGTTTACTAGGCTGATGGTGAATGAATCTCTCATCTTCCTACCCCACATCCAGCCTGACACATCCCTTGGTCCTGTGACCCGCCTTGCCCATCCGTAGTTTTCTTTCTATCCCCTCTGCCAATACCCTTGTTCAGGTTCTTATGACGTCTCACCTGCATTATTACAACAGCCTCTTAAGTGGTCTCCCCCCTCTTCAGTCTTGTGCCTCTTCCGACCTGCTTCCCCTTCGTATGCCAAGATCCTGGTCCTGTTGTTCTTCTGCCTAAAAACCTGAACACCATTGCCCACTGCTCATAAGATCAAGTTGGAAGGGCTGGCGTGCCAAATGTGCCCTCCCCACAGGGGACCCTGAGTCTCTCAAGCTGCACCTCCTTTCTACTTTTCTCTGTACCCCCGTTCCAATCGCTGTGGTTCCCTGAAGTTTCATGGACACACCCCACCTTTCAAGGCGCCATGTTGTTCCTTCACCCTGGGGCATCCTTCCCCTTCTCCATCTGGCAAACTCCTAAGTCATTGGAAGACCTTTTCAAATATCACCCCAGGAAACCTTCTCATCTTCCCAAGGCATGATAAAATCCTTCATTACGTTCCAGTAGTGTTTATATAAATTTCTTTGGAATAGTTCTTGTCTAATTGCATTACAATCATAATGTTTAATTGTTTTTTATCATTGTATCCCCAGCACTTAGCACAGCACCTGGCAAAACATATTTGTGATTAATAATGACTAACATTTATTGAACTCTTACTATGTTCTGGGCACTGAACTACATACCGCGTGGGTTAGCCCGATTATTTTATTATTCCTCGCACAGCCCTATAAAAAATGTTTTGTTAATGTCTATGTTTGCAGGAAAGAACACCAAGCCTTGGCGAGGATAAGGGAATTTCTAAGGACATACCACTGGTAAGTGATGGAACTTGTATTTAAACCCGCATTTATCCAATTTGTTCTCTTAATATTCGTTATTAGTATTTCTTGAAAAAATGAATGAATACATGAAGGAATGCATGAACACAGTCAGTTATTTGAACAGTTAAAGTGCGTATCTTCAAGCAGCAGACCACAGTCATCCCCTTGACTTGGAAAAGGGAGAGGAGACTTCTAGGTAGAGGTCATAGTATAAAAGATAAGCTGGGAAGCCTGAAGATAGGGGGTGGAGACTCAGAGAAGTGAAAAGACTTGCCCCAGGGTGCAGGGTTGTAAGTGACAGAGTCACGATTTGAACTCAGATAGGTTTCTACTGCAGGGGACGCTGAAGCTTGGTTCCTGCTTCCAGCAGCCTCCTTTTCCAGAGAAGTTCCAACACTCAGGTGTTTCTAGTTGCAGGTTTAAGAAGTCAAGAGGGTTGGGAATTCCCTGGTGGTCCAGTAGTTAGGACTCAGTTCTTTCACTGCCAGGGCCTGGGTTCAATCCCTGGGCAGGGTACTAAGATCTCACAAGCCACAGGGCACAGCCAAAAAGGTGGGGGTTGGGGGGAAGAGGGAGCTCCACGTTCTCTGGGGAAGGCCACCCTTCCCAGGCCTCCTACCCTACTGCCAGCAACCAAGAGGTGCCCAAGCTCTGGGTCCTTTCCTGGCCTCCATATGACCTGAGGAGGAAGTGAAGGGGATATTCCAGAATTCTTTGTGCTGCTGGCAAGAACCCTCTTTCTCCTTCAACACTCACACTTTCTCCCAGTTATTGCTTTGGGGCCAACAGGATCAATCTCGCTGTGTTATCGCTGTTTACACCAGTCCCCACACACAGCCCAGGTTCCCAGGACACCCGTCATCTCTCTGACCTTCATCCCCATAGAGCTTTGCACATCCCCTTCCATGAGCTTATCGCATACTGCTCCCTGTCTCCTGAAACCCTTTTGTTACCACTCTGGGACCCGTGGTCAGCCACCAGCAGAATCTCCTGTATCCTCAACCATCTTCTTCGAATAGTCTCTTCACCTTCTCCCTCCTACAGACTGGATCTCACCTGAGGGCACGGTTTTCCCTGTAGCCCTTTCCCATGGTCCTCCGGGCACACTGGCCTAGATATGGGGTAGGTACCCTGTTTGCTCCCTTATGGCCCTTCTAGACAATTTTACTGTTTCCTCGTTAAAAAAGCAAAACAAAATTCCCCCTGTAACACTTGGGGGGACCCTACTCTCTCTAACACTTTGAAGATTTTAGCTCCTGGCTCATTGTCACTCTCTCCAAAACGACTCCTGTCCCAGTTCTTGGTGATTTCAGTATCTGTGTAGATAGTTCAGGACCCTCCAGTAGTCTTGCACATCATCTTACCTTAGCCATGAACTCCCATGGTCACGCCCTAGAACTGTACTGCCCAATTGAATTGTCTGGGTTGATGGAAATACTCTTTATCTGTCTTGTCTGATAAGCCACTAGCCACATGTGGCCACTGGGTACTTGAAATGTAGCTAGTGCAATTAAAGAACTGGATTTTAAGCTTTAAATTTAATAATTAAAAATTAAATAGCCACTTGTAGTTAGTGGCTACCATATTGGGTAACACAACCTGGACCATGGAATCAGCACTAATTTTACCCTCTTCATAATCCCAGTTGCAAGAACCCCATTCTCTATTACCATCTAACTTACCAGTTTAATTCTTCTAGTTTCTGACCCTAATGCTTGCTTGACTTTACTGGGACCTGCAATCCAGTGATCCTATTACTTTTTCACAGTCCCTTATTTCTTTTGTGTGTCCTCATGTCCTTTTAATCGAGCTTAAATTCCATGATCCTTCATTATCGTCACTCTCTTGCATATGGCCTCAGCAAATTTGCCCCTTTCTCCTTCATTGTAGGTGCCTGGCTAAACCTCATCTCTTGTTAAATCCAACTCTCTGCTCTCTCCTTGAATCTGAACTTGACGCTGAATGTGACTGGGGAAGAAGAAAAGGATGCTGATGTGTCACACAGGTGGAATCAGTGCTGCTTAACAAGCATCTCTTTTCTAGACAGCTATTTGAGACCTTATTCTCTCTCCTCATACCTCTAAGACTCTCCTTCCCCTCTCTTTCAATGGATAAACTTGATTCCTATTTCAAGGAGAAATCTTAAACAAAACAAGAGGAAACTTCCAAAACTCCCACCACTTCTTCTAGCAGTTTACTCACATCTGGGCACATATGATCCGCCTTCCTTAATATTATTGGTTGAACTGTTCATGCTCCTCTTTTGGGCTGGCTTCTCTTGTGTGCTAGATTTCATCTCCTTCCACTTATCAAGGACATCATCACAATTCTTTCCTCTCCCTCAAGCAAACATCAACTCATTCTCATCAGTGTACACACATGCTATAATTTCTCCTCCTCAGGGCTTAGCATCTGCTGTTCCCTTCACCTACCATGCTGTTCCAGTCAATGTTCACAAAACTTGTCTCTTCATTTCCTTTGGGTCTTTGCACAAATATCACCTGCTGAGTATACTATTTAAAATTGCAAAAACTTTCCCTTCCATATCTCATTTTAATTTTTCCTTACTGCCACCTGACATGCTATAGACTATTCACTTGATCCTCAAGAGCAGTGATTTTTCATTTCTTTTTTTTTTTTTCATTGTTGTATATCAGCACCTGGAACAGTGTCTGGCACATAATGGGTCCTGATGAATGTTTGTAGAAAGAAATATACAGTGACTTGCCATTTCTGATATTCCTACTGGTTTGTAGAGATGGTGGGACATTTATTCAGAATGCTGTTACCACCCACTGCTCTCACTCATAAGTTTTTAGGGCCGAGCTTCTCAAACTTTAATGTGCATTTGAATTTCCTAGGGATCTTCTTAAAATATGGCTTCTGATTCAGCAGGTCTGGGGTGGGGCCTGAGACTCTGCATTTCTGCCAAGTTCCCAGGTCACATAGATGCTGCAGATCCAGACCACAGTTTGGGTAGAAGCCTGCTTGAATCATCTTAAGCCTTGTTCTTCTTTCTTTTTTAATAAAATAGAGTGAGCATAAATATTTACATGGCACATTTACATATTTACAGTATAAACATGACCCTGAGTTCAAGCAGTTCTGTGGTTAGCGCCTCTGTAGCTGCAGGTTACAACGTTTGGATGGAGAGCTTCATCCATCACTATATATGCCAGGGGAGGAAATATTGGCTGGTTAAGCTGTTATATGGTGACCGTCCATTGTTCTGGGAAGAATTTATGTGTGTGTGTGTGTTAAGAATATTATTATTGACGCTAATAAGTTTCCTAGCAATTGTCTAATGCAATTTGCCATATTTTGGCATGAAATCAATACAAAGACAAGTCCTGCCTTTCTGCTCAGGTTATCATTACATCACTCTGCTTCTGTCTAGAAAACAATGTGGAGTGTTTTCTACGATAATTGCCATCATCAGTTAGTTTTGAAATCATAGTCGGGGACTTCTGTATAGTTTGCACATGACACGAAGAGGCCCATCTTGGGGAGGGGGGCAAGAAGAGACTGGAAACCAGCTAGCACCTCTTTGCCAGGCTGGGTGCTCTGGCTGGGGTTGTGCTGCCCAGGGTGTGTGTAACCTTGGGGGAGGCTGTTTTGCAAATTGAATAAAGGTATCTGACATTTGATGGCTCCAGTCATAAAGCTAGGGAGAGCTGCGAAGGGAATTAGAGAGCACTGAGCACAGCACTTTGGTTTTAGGGCTGTAGAGATACTGAAGGTAGAGCTCCTGTCCTGGTTCCCATAAGCATCCTTCTCCTCATCTACCATTTACTGAGGACTTAAGATGCACAAGGCATTGGGCCGATTTCTTTACATATATCGTCTCATTTGTTCCCTACAAGAACAACCCCCAAAAGTTAAGTATTATTTTCATCCTCATTGGTAGACATGTAAACTGAGACTTGGAGAGGTTGAGGAACTTGCTTGGGGTCACAGAGCTATGCTGAGTGTACTTTTCAAAACTGTAAATCATGACTCTCTGGCAAATATTAAATGATCCTATGTCAAAGATTTTATTTAACTCACTAATTAGTGAGAGAACAAGTAAGATGTTAAAACTTATTCAAAGAGCATTAGAGAATTTACGTATATGCTTGTGATTTAACAAATAAATATAAGGAAAGTGTGGTAGGCTGAATAAGTCTCCCCAGAGATATCCATGTCTGGATCCCTGGAACTTGTGAATATGTGACCTTACATGTGAGTAAGACTTTGCAGGTGTGATGAAGAAATTTTAGAGGGAGAGATTATTCTGGGTTATCTGGGTAGGTCCCATGTAATCACAAGCATTTTTATGAGAGGGAGGCAGAAATGCTAGAGTGAGAATGATGCAGAGGGATGCAGAGGTTGGAGTGATGTGCTCTGAATATGGAAGAAGGGGCCACAAGCTACAGAATGTAGGCGACCCTGGAAGCTGGAAAAATAAAGGAAACAGATTCTCTTCTAGAGCCTCCAGAAGGACCCAGACCTGCTAACACCCAAGTTTAGCCCAGTGAGACTGATTTTGGACTTCTGACTTCTAGAACTATAAGATAAACTTATGTCGTCTTAAGCCCTAAGATGTGATCATTGTTACAGCAGCAGTAGGAAATTAATACAGAAAGTTACTGGATTAGATAGAAAGCTGGTTAATGTCCAACAGAGCCATAAACTATAACCCTTGGAACTAACTCTTCTACCAGAGTTAAATTATTTGCATCTTTACTGGATCAAAATTTACAAGTTAACCTCTGGCCCTACAGAGATAAAAATTGCCCAGTCAGTAGAAAGTCAAGTCCAGCACTGCGCTGAAAGAATATCCAGTAATGTCTCCTGCATATTCTCAAGTTTAGGATACTCTTTTGGACAGCAAGGAAGTAGAGAAGCTGGGATTTGAACCAGGCTTTTCCAAGTGCAGAACTTCTCCTAACTCTTAAGGGACATACCTTCTCACTAGCATTAGTTGGTAAACTACCAAGGCAATCCGGGATAAAGAGGACAAAGTTCTCATAGGAACTGAGAACACAGCTCAAAAATTGCCAGGATGATCCCCTAGATAGGGGACTAAAGAAAAAGCCTTGTCCCTTCTTAATGCCAACAGTGGAAATTCCTGCTCTAGCTCTTTGAAAAACTGAGTCAAGTTTTTAATAGGTTGTTTAGACAGGTTCTTAGTTGGTGTAACTCGAGAGCTTGGATGGGAAGTTGAAACACCCTCTCTACTCCTCCCCGCCTTACTTAGGAGCAAAGGTCCCTGAAAGTCACTTCTTTAAAAATATAGTACTTGGTTTGGCATCATAATACCTTATCTAGTAAATGCTTGATAAAGTTTTGAATGGTGTGTGGCTTGGTGGAAGGGAAGTTGAAGACTTTGGGGTTGGAAAATAGCCAGCAGGAGTAAATGGGTGGTGGCAAGAACTAGCACGGCATTCTGTTTTTTCAACATCTTTATTGGAGTATAATTGCTTTACAATGGTGTGTTACTTTCTGCTTTATAACAAAGTGAATCAGCTATACATATACATATGTCCCCATATCTCTTCCCTCTTGCTTCTCCCTCCCACCCTCCCTATCCCACCCCTCTAGGTGGTCAAAAAGCACCGAGCTGATCTCCCTGTGCTATGCAGCTGCTTCCCACTAGCTATCTATTTTACATTTGGTAGTGTGTATATGTCCATGCCACTCTCTCACTTCGTCCCAGCTTACCCACCCCCCTCCCCGTGTCCTCAAGTCCATTCTCTACATCTGCATCTTTATTCCTATCCTGTCCCTAGGTTCTTCAGAACCTGTTTTCTTTTTTTTTTTGATTCCATATATATGTGTTAGCATACGGTAATTTTTTTCTCTTTCTGACTTCACTCTGTGTGACAGACTCTAGGTCCATCTACCTCACTACAAATAACTCAATTTCGTTTCTTTTTATGGCTGAGTAATATTCCATTGTATATATGTGCCACATCTTCTTTATCCATTCATCTGTCGATGGACACTTAGGTTGCTTCCATGTCCTGGCTATTGTAAATAGAACTGCAATGAACATTGTGGTCCATGACTCTTTTTGAATTATGGTTTTCTTAGGGTATATGCCCAGTAGTGGGATTGCTGGGTCATATGGTAGTTCTATTTGTAGTTTTTTAAGGAACCTCCATACTGTTCTCCATAGTGCCACCAACAGTGCAAGAGGGTTCCCTTTTCTCCACACCCTCTCCAGCATTTATTGTTTCTAGATTTTCTTAGGGTATATGCCAGTAGTGGGATTGCTAGGTCATATGGTAGTTCTCTTTGTAGTTTTTTAAGGAACCTCCATACTGTTCTCCATAGTGCCACCAACAGTGCAAGAGGGTTCCCTTTTCTCCACACCCTCTCCAGCATTTATTGTTTCTAGATTTTTTGATGATGGCCATTCTGACCAGTGTGAGGTGATACCTCATTGTAGTTTTGATTTGCATTTCTCTAATGATTAGTGATGTTGAGCATCCTTTCATGTGTTTGTTGGCAATCTGTATATCTTCTTTGGAGAAACATCTATTTAGACCTTCTGCCCATTTTTGGATTAAGTTGTTTGTTTTCTTGACATTGAGCTGCATGAGCTGCTTGTAAATTTTGGAGATAAATCCTTTGTCAGTTGCTTCATTTGCAAATATTTTCTCCCATTCTGAGGGTTGTCTTTTCATCTTGTTTATGGTTTCCTTTGCTGTGCAAAAGCTTTTGTTTCATTAGGTCCCATTTGTTTATCTTTGTTTTTATTTCCATTTCTCTGGGAGGTGGGTCAAAAAGAATCTTGCTGTGTTTTATGTCAAAGAGTGTTCTGCCTATGTTTTCCTCTAAGAGTTTGATAGTGCCTGGCCTTACATTTAGGTCTTTAATCCATTGTGAGTTTATTTTTGTGTATGGTGTTAGGTAGTGTTCTAATTTCATTCTTTTTACAGTTTTCCCAGTTTTTTCCCAGTTTTCCCAGCACCACTTAATAAGAGGCTGTCTTTCTCCATTGTATATTCTTGCCTCCTTTATCAAAGATAAGTTGACCATATGTGTGTGGGTTTATCTCTGGGCTTTCTATCCTGTTCCATTGATCTATATTTCTGTTTTTATGCCAGTACCATACTGCCTTGATTACTGTAGCTTTTTAGTATAGTCTGAATTCTGGGAGCCTGATTCCTCCAGCTCTGTTTTTCTTTCTCAAGATTGTTTTGGCTATTCGGGGTCTTTTGTGTTTCCATACAAATTGTGAAATTTTTTGTTCTAGTTCTGTGAAAAATGCCATTGGTAGTTTGATAGGGATTGCATGGAATCTGTAGATTGCTTTGGGTAGTACGGTCATTTTCGCAATGTTGATTCCTCCAATCCAAGAACATGGTATACCTCTCCATCTGTTTTTATCATCTTCAATTTCTTTCATCAGTGTCTTATAGTTTTCTGTATATAGGTCTTTTGTCTCCTTAGGTAGGTTTTCGCATGGCATTCTTAAGAGATGGTGACATGATGCTTCTGACTCTAGCTGGGGACTTTTATGGGGAAGTGGGATCTGTGGTTGTACAGGCAGAGTGTGGCCAGAGTGTTGGATGAGAGCTGGGGAATGTAAGTTCACCTTACAGGGAAATCATTCTTGAAACTGATTGAGCATTAAAATAGTTGGCGAGAGTTAAGAACTACTAATGCACAGACTTTGTATTGGTTTTCTAGGGTGGCCATAACAAAGTACCATAGACTAGGTGACTTAAACAATACAAACTTATTTCCCACAATTCTGAAGCCTAGAAGTTCAAGATCAAGTTGTCATCAGGGCTGATTCCTACTGTAGCCTTTCTCCTTGGTTTGTAGATGACCATCTTCTCTCTGTGCCTTCATGCTGTCTTCCCTCTGTAACTGTGTCCAAATTTCCTCTTCTTAAAAGATAACAGTCAAACTGGATTAAGGTCTATCCTAAACAACTTATTTTAATTTAATTCCCTCTTTAAAGACCCTATTTCCAAATACAGTCACATGCTGAGGTACTGGGGGTTAGGACTTCAACATATGAACATTGCAGGGGGAACACAATTCAGCCCATAACAGACCCTCTCCCCAGAGATTGATTTGAGTGGTCAGGAATGGGGCTGAGGCTTTGGTAAGGAAAGCTCTGTTTTAATGCATGCCCAGGAATGAGAATCATGGCTGTAGGGTCTACAGTATAGGCAACTGGGGCAAAAGCTGGGGATGACGTGAGCAGAGTCGTCCACTGGTGACAGCCTCACACTCCCCTACTCTCACCGCTGGATGTGTTACCGATCAGGGTTCTTGGCCTTCCCCAGTCAATAGAAATTGACAAGAGGCCAGACAAGAAATTCAGGCAATGCTTTACTGGGGCCACTGCTGCCACAGTGCGGAGCGAGAACAAACCATAGGTTCCCTCCCTTGCTTGTTTGCTCCCTGAGCGGGGGCAAGCTTGTTCCTTATATGGGGCGAGGGTACGGGTGTGTCCAGGGGTCAGGCCAGAGGGGTGGCTTAGGTCATTTGCCCGCCCCTCTGGTGGTTTTTTATGCAGGGGGCATGCGCAGTACCCTGCTTTTGCTCCCGACTCCCTGTTTTTGCTCCAGGCTCTTCAAAAGTGGCCGTTGGGTATTTCTGGTCTCTTTGAATCTTTTGGGTCTAGAATTTGCCCCAGCATGCACACAGTTATTTTTAGTCCATATAGTTTCTTTGTATTTTGGTGCTCGAGGAGAGGTGTGTCCATGTGCAAGCACTGCAGCACTGCAGCAAAGGGTCCCAGGTCCCAGCAAAGGCTCTCAGGTCCCAGCCTATCTCAGATGGATTTGGGAAAATTACTCAGAGACGTTGAGCTTCAGTGGTTTCATCTGTGAGTAAAGACAACACTGCCTGCCTTCCAGCTTGAGGCTTCTTCAAGTTCCAAGACTTCTTATTCTGGAAGCAGTTGTAAGGTCAGTTGATGGTGGTGATGATGGTTGGAGGAGATAGGAAAAGGGACAATTTTAATGTGCTATGACCACCACTGCAGTGACTCCAAACCCCTGCCACCATTATTACCACTAGCAACTTCACCAACATCCCCGGGCCACCTCCATTATCATAAGCATTATCACCATCTCCACTGCTCTCATCATCCCTCCCCCACTGTCATCAGGAGGGGCAACTATAACAGCCGCCGCAGCAGCCATGGCTTCCATGTCAATAGAAACACAGGCAGTCACATTTTAGAACTGGATCACTTAGACCAAGTTATTAATTTCGAATTGGATGAAACTAAGGTCCAGAGAGGTTAATTGACTTATTCCAGGCCACAGAACTGTTAAACAGAAAAGCTAAGTCCAGGATCCTACCTTTTGACCTTACATTAACAGTCCTTTCTACTGGCCCACAGGACCTCGTCACAGCTCAACAGTGGGGAGGTGGGGCTCGTGGAGACCCCACTGTCAGAGATTCCTGTTCCTTCCAGTCAGGAGCACATCATCACGGAAAGCAGCCCCCTTAACCGCAGGTCCCCTGTGCCTGTGCTCCATATTTCCCTTTCCAAGGGGCTGAAATGCTCTGATATAAGGGTGGGGCATGATCCTTTTTTAAGTTTTTCGGTTAGGACTTGGTCAGTAAACAGTGACATAAACCCAACCCAACAAGGACTAAGCAAAACCAAAACTTAATGGCTCATGTAACTAGGAAGCCCAAGAGCAGCTCTGGCTTCAGGCCAGGCTACATTCAGGGATCGCAAGATGTAATCAGTGTCTCTCCTTCCGGTGCTGCTAGCGTCCTCCTGATTCAGTCTCAGGCTCTCCACGTGTCACGGTAAGTTGGCAGCTCCAGCCGTTGAATCCTCTAGGTTTCTGGTACAGGAGGAAAGACGTAGTCCGTTTCTCAATAGCTCAAACCAAAGCCATCGAATGAAATAATTCAAAACATATTTATTGAGGGCTCACTATGCACCAGACACTATTCTATATGCTGGGAGTACAGAGAGGAAGGGACGGAAGAGCTGCTGGTGTTCGGGGAGCTTTCACACCAGGGCCTTTGTGGGCTCTGATTGGACAGTCTTTGAACGTGTGCCCTCTTTGAACCAATCACTGTAGCCTGGAGATGGGATGTCCTGATTGGCTTGGGCTGGGTCATGTGCCCTGCTTAAAGAATGCAAGCTGTTTCTTTCTTTCTTTCTTTTTTTTTTTTTGCGGTACGTGGGCCTCTCACTGCAGTGGCCTCTCCTGTTGCCGAGCACAGGCTCCGGACGTGCAGGCTCAGCGGCCATAGCTCACGGGCCCAGCCGCCCAGCCGCCCCGCGGCATGTGGGATCTTCCCGGATCGGGGCACGAACCCGCGTCCCCTGCATCGGCAGGCGGACTCTCAACCACTGCGCCACCAGGGAAACCCCCAAGCTGTTTCTTTTTGATTGCAGGCACTGTCATAGTTAATGCTTGCGGTGTGTCCCCGGGGCATAACCCTGGGACTTGCCCATAATAAACAAATGAGAAATGACGTCAAATGAGTGAGTGAACTCAATAAATAAGCAAAAGAGAGAAAGTACTTGATAGGCAATTGTATAAAGACACATTCAAAGGGGACAAAACCAAACAAATCCAACCATAAAATGATGCCAATCAGAAAAGGGATATAATAGTCACTGTAGATGGTTTGCTAAAAAAAATTTGCATGGTGTGTTTCTTAGCAGGACAAGAAAACTGCTCATTATTCAGAGGAGCATTAGAAAGGAAACTGAAGTTGTAGTTACTTTCAGAGCTGTCCCTGGGGTCGACATACCCAGGAGTCACCCTGGGCCTCACATTTTGAGGAGATTGTGAAAGAAGAAATGGAGACAGCCAACAGCCGGCAGATAAAATATGTTGATGTCATTATGTAAGTGTCTGCCACCTTCACCTTTCTACGTTCACTGTCTCAGCCTGCTATGGCAGCTGGGAAACATTTCTCCCCATTGTCTGATGTTCTTGGGCACAGCTTCTTAGTTCCTTTGATAGAGGCTGCCCTTGATGTTCATTTTATGCAGATTTCAACTGGTAAAAAAGTACAAGGCAAGAAAGAAGTCTAGAAGAAAAATGTACACCTCAAAAACTTGTTAGCAGATGAAAGAGCCTTTTATTGGTCCTAAATTCTAAAAGTTTGTTTCTGTCTATCTTGTACAGAACCTAGGTGGGTCAGCACTTGCAGGAATGTGTGTAATTTTTGTCATTCCACTACTCAAGAAACGACATGTAGAGAACACATTGGAAGAGGCAAACTAAATTATTAAGAGAGACCTACATCTGCGCAAAGAGCTCAGAGGAGATGAACTCCAGCTTTAAAGAAATGAGCAAATGCTATGAATCCATGCAGGGCATAGAAAAAGATGCCTATACGTAAACTTGTTCATCAAATTCCAATAGTCCTAAATAAGAGGGGCGCCCATGAATTCTCAAAAGGCTAAAAGAGTTACAAATGTTAAGTGTGAGTGCTTTCACAAACGATGATGGCGAACACATGGAATCCATTACCTTTAGATGTAGGGATATATCATTGTTTTTAATGTGCATTTTCCTCATGGCTACTGATATTCAATAACTTTTCTTTTGCTTATTTGCCACTTTGGTGAAATATCTGTTCGTGTCTTTTGACCATTTTCTAACTGGATTGTTTGTTTGCTTTTTTCCTGTTGGGTTTTGAGAGGCCTTTATGTAGTTTTGATACAAGGCATTTGTCAGGTATGTGACTTGCAAATATTTTCTCCTAGTCTGCAGCTTGTCTTTTCATTCTCTAAACAGGGTCTTTCACAGGACAAAACAAGTGGAGGTTTTAAATTCCCATTTAGAAAAGCCTGACTTCTACCTGAGAGTGCTGAACAGGGCCACTCCATTGGTTATGGCTCATGAGGGCAGATCACGGGTCTAATTCCTGTTTGGCTGTGCTCACTCAGCTTTACAATAGCTCACCCACCATGGGCTTAACTCTATTCAGTGGCCACAGGTCAGTGTTTTTCAGGACATCACAAAAGGATGAGCTGAGAAAGAGTGGTCTACTGCTGAGAGAACAACTTGAAGGCAAGTCCCCAACGATCCGAAAGTGATCTGTAGCATCTCCCCCTGCTTAGAAAACTGGAAAATGCACCATCATCAGTAGAGAGTGAAAGCCAGCATTCAAAATGCTGGGAGACCTCTCGGGGCGTTTCATCACAACATAAAGCAAGAAGCAGATGTGAATCCATTGGGTGAATTTAACCAATACAGAGAGCCAAACACACATGGAATTCCAAACCAGACATAATCTCAAGTTGGAGGCATCTAGTGCCCTTGTCTACAATGATTGCTTTCACCACATAAAAGTCAAATCCACTCCCTGAGGCAAATCCTGCCTGGGCTCAGATTGAGGGCTGCTGCCATGGAGACCACAAGAGGGGAGATTTTCTGACAGGCTGCCGGCATGAAAGGAATGGATTACAGCTCCATCTTATGTAAATTTCCACTGGAGAGAAAAAGATTAAAAGGAAAATAATCATGCTTTAGTCATTCTCATTTAGGGTAATAAGATCCTTTAATTCCTTCTTGGAAAAAGAGGCAACAGCTGTCCTGTCATAAACGCTAAGACACTTGGCTCGACATTTTTCAGGAACCCAATCTTTAGCTGAAACTTTGACCTCATGGTTGCACTGAGTTTATGTTTTTAAGAGGAAGATAGATTTTCTTTAAACATATGACATAAGCCCATTGGCCCTAGACATGAAGAATTAAGAACGAATTGTACCAACCTCAGTTTCTGAAGTGGACAGAGAAATTTTATCCTTCTTGCCTCACCATGTCCAGGCCAAGTGGGCCTGAAGGAGGGTGAACTATTAGGTAAACAATATTTCACAGGGACATCAAGTGAACGTTGTATGTTTTCTCCTACAGACTTTATTCTCTTTTCACTTTGGCTGCAATGCCCAACTTTCTTGTGGGATGCACCTGACCCCAGCTCTCAGCCCACATGGTCACTTTAAGTTACTTTAGTGAATGACCATATCTCATGTACACAGCTTATTGTTATTAATTATTATCATTATTATATGATAATTATTATCATTTTCATTATTATCATCATTATTATTATCATTATTATTATGGAACTGCTTCTCAGGCAGGGTAACCTGCTCAAGGTATCAAAGCTGATAAGTGGGAACCCTGGTGGTCTTATTCCAGAGTCCATATACTCAAGTGTTTCTGCTCTGTGCTTCTGCCATGTTGAATGTCCCTCTCTGGTCTCCATCTATTATTATCCCAGAATAATAGCTCCTCTTAATTGTTTTTTTTCAAGGGCACAGGAGAAGTATGGAGTGTTTCTTAAACGAATCATCTAGAGAAGTTTATCTTATTTTGGGAATTCTACCGGCAGCTTAGGGTAGGGGAAATTTTGTTTTTCTCTGACCCCCTCTAGGTTCTATAAGGAAGAGAAAAAGATGGTGAGGGGATGAGATAGAAATGATTGTATTCTCTCTTTGCTCAGGTAATGGGGAAGCAGCTTGCAAGCTGTGAAGTTTAGAGTAATTCAGGGAACCGAACTTGCAGCTGTCAGAGATGGTGCCCAGTGTCTAGGTACAGCAGCCTGTGGGCCCAGAAAGAGCTGGAAGTCAAATGCGTAGCTCAGATCCCCAGGAAGGTGGTAGAGCCAGGACTCACGTATCAGAGGCATTTAATACCCACGAGAGCAGGGGTTGTGTCAGTTTTGTTCACTGGCTGGATCAGCTGGATTGGTTCCTGGCCAATGTCCATAAACACTTGTTGAATGAACAAATGAATGAATGAATGAATGCCAGCAGATGCTGGCAGGACGTCTATTTCTTCAGTCATCATGAAGGTGAAGAACATCAAAAATAGGAGGATTTAGACCCTCCTCAGGAGTTTTCAGCTGCCATATATCCTGACTTCATACTCCTAATAATTATGTTATTTAATTCAATCTTTCTTTTTAAAAAATAACTCCCTTTTCTTTCTTTACCTTCAGATTTCCATCCCACCTGCTAGCTCAAGTCCTTTATGGCCTAAAATATCTTACCTTGATCCTGTATCTTTGTCTATAACCTCTCTATTTCTACTTCTCCTTTTAGCCAAATTCCTTCGGTCACTTATAGTTTTGTTTCCTCCTCTTTTTCTATGCACTTCCTCAAACCTGTTGCTGACCACTCCTATCCCCCCGCCCCCAGTCCCCACAACCCCACCAAAGTATTATCATCAATGTCCAACATTTTACCAACCTAGTGAAGACATTGCAGTTCTTTATATTAATGAAATACGTAATACTTTAGTTGCATTTGAAAGAGCTGCCCATTCAGGGTGAAAATGATAGTTGTGACATCATTTGATTCTGCTTCTACTCCTAATTCTCTGACTACTCTTTGTTTGCAAGGTTTCTCTTCCTTTGTTTGCATGGTAGGTGGGGTCCTATGCGGCTCTGTCTTCTGGCCACTGTTTGTCTTGCTTGCTTCCTTACCTAGGCCCTGTGTTTTAGCTCACAAATGGTCACATGATCCAGCCAGGCCAATCGAAGTCTTCCCTGGGAGTTTTGTTAGAATTATCAGGAAGCCAAATTCTCCTTTCTTGGAGACAGTTGGCTTTAAAAATCACGTCAGTCTGGAGCTACCAATGACTATTTTCTCTAGGAGCAGAGAGCTAGCCTGAGAATAAAGTCAAAACATGGGAAAGCAGCATGGAGAAACATGTTGTCGTCATGTTGCTCCTGGATCTAGCCATATATGAAGCTTAAATTAATCCTGGATTCTAAAGTTATATGAACGAATATATCCGTTTTTAAAGCAGGTTTGAGTTGTGTTTCTGACACTTGCAACCAAGAGTTTTGAAAAATATACCTTCCACCATCTTCCTATTTCCAGTGTGGTCCTCACTTCTACAACTTCTCCACTCTGCTGCCAGAGGGATTAATACAAGATGTACAACTGGCAGTGCTATTCCCCTGTTTAATATCTTTTAATGGCTCCCCAGAGCCTACTCAGGGGAGGCAAACTCAAAAGTCTTGAGGGAACAGGCAGATGATGTAAATAAGGGAAGCAGGCCAGGTGGAATACAGTAGAAAGAGGTTCATCTGGAGATAAGTGCCCTGCCTCCAGCCAGGGCATTTATCAGTGTATTCAGAATGCAAACACTGTGTGCCTGTCAAACACGACACGTCTGAAGGTTGGGTTTGGCCTCTGGGCTCTAAGTTTGCAAAGTCTGGCCTAGGTTGCAAGTTCAAGCTCCTGCACACAGTCCAGGAGGCGTTTGCAGTCAAGCCGCTGACAATTCCACAGTCAAGCCATTGACAATTTCCCGCCATTAGATGCTCTGGTAATACTAAACTGGTGCTAACATTTTTTTCACTGACCCATGCTTTTGCTTATGCTGTTCCTTTACCTGGATCCTCATTCCACCCCCTCCTTCTATCATCATCTTCATCTTGCTAAATCCAACTTGTTCTTCAATATTCATCTCATGTGTTATCAGCTCCAGGGATCCTCCTCGTGACAAGACATTTGTCCTTCCTCCATGCTTTTACAGCCGGCCATATTCTTCTCTGTCACTGCATCCGATATGTATGCCAGACCTTGTTGATTGCTTACTCACAACCATTGCTTCTCCCGTTTACTTGCTGGCAGAATTTGCCTCTCTCAGCAAAGGCTGAAAAAACCTGATACTCATTCCCAGCCTGCCTTGCAGCTAAGGTCTGGGATGTGATCCAATCCTGCTCAGAGGGGTTGGATGGGAAATCAGCTAATGGACTCTTGGGAAAAATTTACCTCCATGGCAACAAAGAAGCGATGCAGAGAACGCCCTTCCTTTTCATTTCTTCCATTTAATATAGTTCTATGAGGAATGATGTTTGGAGCTGCAGCAGCCATCTTGCGACTATGAGGATAAAGCCAAGAGAGTCACGGAGAGGGTGAAGCAGATCCCTGGAATCCTTGAGCTGCTGAAACAACTTGGGAACTTATCTTTCAGACTTTTTGGTATGTGAGATATAGTAATAACAACCTGTTGCCTAAGTCACATTTTAGGGGCTATTCTGTCACTTGTAGGTGAAAACATTCTAAATGAGTCAATATATTATGTTCACATTGCCTTTGTGCTTTTCTTTTCTATTATTCTGTAAGTTATTTGTGGAGAAGGATGATTTCACACTCATATTTTTATCACTGATGTCTAACACAGAGTAGGAACTCAGTAAATTAAAAAAAATTTTTAATCGAAGTATAGCTGATTTACAGTGTTGGGTGACTCAGTTATACATATTCTTTTTCATATTCTTTTCCATTATGATTTAGCACAGGATATTGAATATAGCTCCCTGTGCTATACTGTAGGACCTTGTTGTTTATATATCCTATGTATAATAGTTTGCATCTGCTAATCCCAAACTCCCAATCCTTCCCTCCCCCAGTTCCCCCCACCCCCGTACCGACCTTGGCAACTACAAGTCTGTTCTCTATGTCTGTGAGTCTGTTACTGTTTCGTAGATATGTTCATTTGTGTCATATGTTAGATTCCAAATATAGGTGATATTATACAGTATTTGTCTTTCTCTTTCTGACTTACTTCGCTTAGTGTGATAATCTCTAGGTCCATCGATGTGTGATGTTCATCAAAGTATTTATTTTTCCATAATTTTCCCACTAGGAACTGCAGTAAACAGTGTGTGCCAGACAATGTCTGTCCCATTTAGGAGATAGCCCCTGAGTGTTGGGGAGTGGAAATGTCAGTGAATCATATATGGGTAATCCCCTGGGGATTTAAGGGAATGAAGGATCTGGTACAAGTATAAGGTCATCTCAGTGGAATTGACTAGTACTATTCAAATTGTTTATTCAGACCTTATGAAAGCTTACTGCAAAGCCTAACACGTATATCAGATGAAAGTTGCATTGGTTGGAGAAGGGAAGAGGTGCTGGGTGCTTACATCCCCCTCCTCCATGCTGGGCCTCTCTCATGTCCTGCTGCTGTCCCTAAGGCCCCTTTTCTGACCCTGTCCCCAGGGCTCAGTGAGACAGAAGTGAAAGCTGCCTTCATAATCAAATCCATCAAACACCTTGGACTTCTCTTGATCCTTAGCTACTGCCTAAACTCTGTCACTAAAAGTTGGAGGTTGCCCTTAGCTATTTGGAGGCTTGTGAGATTCCATTTTTATTAAAATGTTTAGAGCATTACACTAGCTTTGGCTAAAAATGGCGCCGCAAATCAAAGAGGCACAGTTACTTTGGAGAATCCATTTGGCAGCCCCAGTTCTCTAAGTACATACATTTAATTTTATGGTTTGTTATACAAATCATTTGAACTCATCGTATCAGAGGGAGCCCGTGTATTTTGGAAACTCCTGTAAACTGAGAGCAGACATTCTTTGGGCTGTTTTGTTCTTACTTGTAAGGGAGAAATGTCACTTTAGATTTCAGCGTTGACTCACAGAGAAGCCATTTCCCTTTTCTCATTTCCACATCCATGCTAACTTAAGTCCTAATTGCTTCAGATCTTCTTGGCTCTGAATTTTAGATAGTGGAGTCAGATCTTCATGTAATCCAGTCTCAGAGTCTGCAACTTCTGCAGCCAGGAAAGTGCCTTATATAACAGTGTTGTTAAGGTGGAGAGTTTGAGTGGGGGTGAGCGTGGAGGCTGCTATGGTGATGACATTATTCCTAGATCATTAATGACCCCGACACACGAGAAGCCGTGTCTGAGTATGTGTGGGTGTGTGTATTTTCTGAGGAGAGGAGGTTAGATTATATTTCCATTTTTTTTCATGGTCACCAGTTTTTTTACCATTTGGTTTCAGAAAATTTAAGTCTTCAGCTTTGATGAATTACAACCCGTGGCCAACAAACTCCCCTATATCCTCAAACTCTTGGCTGAGTTCCCCTCACTTTTCCCTGAATCGTGTCTCTTCTCCAAGGAAACAATATTCTTGAAGCCCCCTCGATTTCAGTCTGTTTTTTCTCCCATACCCCATGTAACTCAGGGTGGAAAGATACTTTTTTTTCCTCTTTCATTAACAACAGGACTTTGAGATCTTTATACTATTCCTTTCATGTTATAGCTCCTTTGCAGCCCAGGTCATCTGTCCATCCATCCATCTATTGACCCACCCACACATCCATCCATTCAACACATATTTGTTGAGCACTTTCTACCAGGAATTTTTCTAGGAGCTGAGGATACAGTGGTGAACAAGCCGAGCATGTCCCTGGTGTCACAGAGATTACAACAATAGCCAAATAAACATTAAATACAGTGTCAGAAAGTGAAAGTGCTATGAAGAAAAGTTGCAGTGGCCATGAGACTGGGCCTCTCAGATCTCCTTCTGCAGGATGTGTGAGTGACTGAGAGCTCCAGCAGCCACGTTCTGAAATCCATTGCTGTGCTGCCTAGGACCCTGCTTCACAGGGTCTGCTCTCTGCCAATAACCGAGCATGGCAGGGACGTTAAGATGGATGCAGGGAGCTTTAGCTGGAGTACTCTCTGAAGGTCTTGTGGAAAATTTCTTAGAAGTGTATTGTAGTCTAAGACCCTCCCTCCCTCCCTCCCTCCCTCCCACCCTCCCTCCCTCCCTCCCTCCCTTCCTCCCTTCCTTCCTTCCTTCCTTCCTTCCTTCCTTCCTTCCTTCCTTCCTTCCTCCCTCCCTTCCTTCCCTCTCTCCTTCACTCAGGAGCAGACCTTCACTGCAGCTCTTCCAGCCCATTCCAGTTACAGTAAGTCCCCTACATATTAACCTTCAAGCTGCGAACTTTCAAAGATGCGATCATGTGTTCCATCAATGTCAGGCGTGAGTGAGATTGCATCTTGCCCTCTGTCTCCAATTGCTGAGGATCCTTCAGCTCTACCATCTCCCACCTCCTCTCCCTCCTCCAGTCAGTAACTCTTCTTGCCTGTTCACTTGATGCCAGCCCCTGTATGCCAGCTGTTGTACTGGACTACTGTACTTTTCAAGGTACTGTAAGATTAAAAATGTTTTCTTTATGTTTGTTTTTTATGTATTATTTGTGGGAAAAGTATTATAAACCTATTACAGTACAGTACCATATAGCCGATTGTGTTAGTTGGGTACCTAGGCTAACTTTGTTGGACTTACGAACAAATTGGACTTACGAACACGCTCTCGGAATGAAACTCTTTCGTGTATAGGGGACTTACTGTGCCTCCTTTTACTTTCTCATGTTTTCCCTGATAAAATTGTGCATTTCTTATCCCATCTTGGCATCTTTTTCCTAGAGGACCTGGACTAACACAAGACTAAGGCAGCCTGAAAGAAGCCTTGGAGGGGGTACTTTAGATAAGTGACCAGTAAAGGCCCCTCACGACAAGTGGCATTTGTTTAGGAACTTGAGTGCAGTGAGGGGATGATCCATGCAAACACCTGGGGGAGGTAGCCTTCTGGCAGAAGGAAGAAGGGAGGGCACACGTGGAGACTTTGAGCCTTGGTTTTCTGAGGGGTCCTTTAAAACTGCTGAGGCGTGGGGAGCAAGATTAGGCAGATCTCTGGGTTCCCTCCAAACTCACTCCCATTTCGAGTGGCTCTACCTTTATCTGCTTTGCATATTTGGCTTCCCCGAAAATTTTAGATGAAAAGTTCAGGTTTAAAAAAAGATACTCTGAAAACCAGTGTTCTGGATGGACTCTGATCTCTGCCCTATTTTATGACTCTATCAGTCCATTGGCTGTGGGAAGAATGGGCAGTGGAAGAAGTTGCCTCTATTTGGAAGCCTAATTGTTCCACAGAGATACTGGATTAGTGTGGGGCAGGCGTAGATAAGGGGAATTAGAGTAAGTGATTAAAGGACTTGATGCACGGAGTCTGGTGGAGGGAGTGGGGCTAGATAACGTGGGGGAATTTCATGTTAAGCTCTGAAGCCCTACGGTTGGATGGCAGCCAGAGGAGACTGGTATATATCAAGTAGGCAGAAGTGGACAAAGGATGGCCGGGAGGGGGTGAGGGTTAAAGGGTTGTCCTCCATGTGCACTGGAGAGGTGTTTAGAGAAACAGTGGAGGATAACAGCTGTGCTCAAGGACTTTGGTTTCAACATGCAAAATATTAAAATTGCCCAGAAGAAAGTTGACAGAATTTACCTCTTTCCAGGGGGGGTTGATAACTGAACTTATAAAAATTTCCTGGCACTTTTTTAGTGTTAAAACTATATTTTTTTCCCCTGAGTTTTCAGTAGAAAGAGAGGTTGGCAGTAGTAATGCAAAGACTGAGCTGGCTGTGAGAGGCTTTTTTCCCCCTCCAGCCCTGTTTTTTTTTGTTTTTTAGTTGAAGTATAGTTAATTTACAATGTTGTGTTAGTTTTGAGTGTATGGCAGAGTGATTCATATACACACACACACACACACACACACACACACACATATATTTCAGATTCTTTTCCTTTATAGGTTATTACAAGATATTGAGTATAGTTTTGTGTACTATGCAGAAGGTCCTTGTTTACCTATTTACTATATAGTAGAGTGTATATGTTAATCCCAAACTTCTAATTTATCTCCCTTCCCCCCCACCCTCTGCTATCCCCCTTGGTAGCCATAAGTTTGTTTCCTATGTCTTTGAGTCTATTTCTGTTTTGTAAATAAGTTCATTTATATCATTTTTTTAAGATTCCACCTATAAGTGATATCATATGATATTTGTCTTTCTCTGTCTGACTTACTTCACTTAATATGATAATCTCTAGGTCCACCCACATTGCTGCAAATGGCATTATTTCATTCTTTATTATGGCTGAGTAATATTTCATTGTATATATACTACATCTTCTTTATCCATTCTTCTGTTGATGGACATGCAGTTTACTTCCATGTCTTGGCTATTATGAGTAGTGCTGCAGTGAACATTGGGGTGCATGTATCTTTTTGAATTAGAATTTTCTCCAGATATTTGCCCAGGAGTGGGATTGCAGGATCATATGGTAACTCTATTTTTTTTTGTTTTTTAAGGAACCTCCATACTGTTCTCCATAGTGGCTGCACCAATTTATATTCCCAACAACAGTGTAGGAGGGTTCCTTATTCTCCTACACCCTCTCCAGCATTTATTATTTGTAGACTTATTAACGATGGCCATTCTGACTGGTGTGAGGTAATACCTCATCATAGTTTTGGTTTGTATTTCTCTAATAATTAGCGATATTGAGCATTTTTTCATGTGCCTATTGGCCATCTGTATGTCTTCTTTGGGGAAATATCTATTTAGGTCTTCTACCCATTTTTTGATTGGGTTATTTGGTTTTTGATATTAATCTGTATGAGCTGTTTGTATATCTTGGAAATTAATCCCTTGTTGGTAGCATTGCTTGCAAATATTTTCTCCCAGTCCATAGGTTGTCTTTTCGTCTTGTTTATCATTTCCTTTGCTGTGCAAAACGTTTTAAGTTTAATTAGGTCCGTTTGCTTATTTTTGTTTTTATTTCCTTTACCTTAGGAAATGGATCAAAAAATATTGCTGTGTTCTGCCTGTGTTCAGAGTGTTCTGCCTATATTTTCCTCAAGGAGTTTTATAGAATCTGGTCTTACATTTAGGTCTCGAATCCATTTTGAGTTTATTTTTGTATATGGTATTAGAGAATGTTCTAATTTCATTCCTTTACATGTAGCTGTCCAGTTTTCCCAGCACCACTTATTGGGGAGACTGTCTTTTCTCCATTGTATATTCTTGCCTCCTTTGGCATAGATTAATTGACCCTAATTGTATGGGTTTATTTTTGTGCTTTCATTTTTTAATTTATTTTTTTAAACATCTTTATTGGGTATAATTGTTTTGCAGTGGTGTGTTAGTTTCTGCTATATAACAAAATGAATCAGCTATACGTATACATATATACCCATATCTCCTCCCCCTTACGTCTCCCACCCACACTGCCTGTCCCACCCCTCTAGTTGGACACAAAGCACTGAGCTAATCTCCCTGTGTTATGTGGCTGCTTCCCACTAGCTAGCTATTTTACATTTGGTAGTGTATATATGTCCATGCCTCTCTCTCACTTCGTCCCAACTTACCCTTCCCCCTCCCTGTGTCCTCAAGTCCATTCTCTACATCTGCATCTTTATTCCTGTCCTGCCCCTAGGGTCTTCAGAACCATTTTTTTATTCTTAGATTCCATATATATGTGTTAGCATACCATATTTGTTTTTCTTTTTCTGACTTACTTCACTCTGTGTGACAGACTCTAGGTCTATCCACCTCATTACAAATAACTCAATTTTGTTTCTTTTTATGGCTGAGTAATATTCCATTGTATGTATGTGCCACATCTTCTTTATCCATTCATCTGTCAATGGACACTTAGGTTGCTTCCACGTCCTGGCTATTGTAAATAGAGCTGCAATGATCACTGTGGTATGTGACTCTTTTTGAATTATGGTTTTCTCAGGGCATATGCCCAGTAGTGGGATTGCTGGGTCGTATGGTAGTTCTATTTTTAGTTTTTTAAGGAACTTCCATACTGTTCTCCATAGTGGTTGTATCAATTTACATGCCCACCAACAGTGCAAGAGGGTTCCCTTTTCTCCACACCCTCTCCAGCATTTATTGTTTGTAGATTTTTTGATGATGGCCATTCTGACCGGTGTGAGGTGATACCTCATTGTAGTTTTGACTTGCATTTCTCTAATGATTAGTGATGTTGAGCATCCTTTCATGTGTTTGTGGGCAATCTGTATATCTTCTTTGGAGAAATGTCTGTTTAGGTCTTCTGCCCATTTTTGGATAGAGTTGATTTTTTTTTTTTTTTGATATCGAGCTGCGTGAGCTGCTTGTAAATTTTGGAGATTAATCCTTTGTCAGTTGCTTCATTTGCAAATATTTTGTCCCATTCTGAGGGTTGTCTTTTTGTTCTGCTTATGGTTTCCTTTGCTGTGCAAAAGCTTTTAAGTTTCATTAGGTCCATTTGTTTATTTTTGTTTTTATTTCCATTTCTCTGGGAGGTGGGTCAAAAAGCATCTTGCTGTGATTTATGTAATAGGGTGTTCTGCCTATGTTTTCCTCTAAGAGTTTTATAGTTTCTGGCCTTACATTTAGGTCTTTAACCCATTTTGAGTTTATTTTTATGTATGGTGTTAGGGAGTGTTCTAATTTCATTCTTTTTACATGTAGCTGTCCAGTTTTCCCAGCCCACTTATTGAAGAGGCTATCTTCTCTCCACTGTATATTCTTACCTCCTTTATCAAAGATAAGGTGACCATATATGTGTGGGTTTATCTGTGGGCTTTCTATCGTGTTCCATTGATCTATATTTCTGTTTTTGTGCCACTACCATACTGTCTTGATTCCTGTGGCTTTGTAGTGTAGTCTGAAGTCTGGGAGCCTGATTCCTCCGGCTCTGTTTTTCTTTCTCAAGATTGCTTTGGTTATTCGGGGTCTTTTGTGTTTCCATACAAATTGTGAAATTTTTTGTTCTAGTTCTGTGATAAATGCCATTGGTAGTTTGATTGGGATTGCCTTGAATCTGTAGATTGCTTTGGGTAGTAGAGTCATTTTCACAATGATGATTCTTCCAATCCAAGAACATGGTATATCTCTCCATCTGTTTGTATCATCTTTAATTTCTTTCAACAGTGTCTTATAGTTTTCTGCATACAGGTCTTTTGTCTCCTTAGGTAGGTTTATTCCTAGCTATTTTATTCTTTTTGTTTCAGTGGTAAATGGGAGTGTTTCCTTAACTTCTCTTTCAGATTTTTCATCATTAGTGTATAGGAATACAAGAGATTTCTGTGCAATAATTTTGTATCCTGGTACTTTACCAAATTCATTGATTAGCTCTAGTAGTTTTCTGGTAACATCTTTAGGATGCTCTATGTATAGTATCATGTCATCTGCAAACAGTGATGGTTTTACTTCTTTTTCGATTTGGATTCCTTTTCTTTTTCTTCTCTGATTGCTGTGGCTAAAACTTCCAATACTATGTTGACTAATAGTGGTGAGAGTGGGCAACTTTGTCTTTTGCCTGATCTTAGTGGAAATGGTTTCAGTTTTTCACCATTGAGAATGATGTTGGCTCTGGGTTTGTTATATATGGCCTTTATTATGTTTTTATTTTTATATTTTATTTTATTTTTTGAAGACACCAAACTTAATTTAATAGAAATTTCATTTGTCGTTCTTACATTCTCAGTATGAGCCAAGCTAGAACCTGCTGCGCCACTCGGAAGTGGCCCAGTCTTGGGGGCAGGCGAGAGAGGAGAGAGGGAGGTCAGAGCTCAGGCCTTAGGAGCCCCATTCTTTCTCAGTGCTGGGGAGCTGGTGATGTCACCCTCTTCTCCTACCCCCCTGTGGGATCCAGGAAGGAGAGCAGATGGAACCTTGGGCCTGGGGCATCTCCTCCACACCCCACCCCACCCCGAGTCCCCAAGTTGGAGGGGAACTAAGGGATCTGGGGAGATAAGGGGGCAACAGAAAGCAAAGATGTCAAATCAAGAAAGATGAAGGCCAGGGTTGAGGGCTGAAGGAGATTCAGAGACAAAACATCAGTTAAAAAAAACAAACAAACAATAAAAAAGGGAGGGCGGGAAACAACAAAATCCACCCCAAATTGGAACCTGCCTGGAAAAAAAGGAAAGTTCTCCAGTCTCATAGAGACATTATTTTGCATGGTACATGGCCGGCTCTGTGGCTGGAGCACTCAAGCCTCAGTCCAGCCCTGGAGGCGGCGGTGTGGCCCCTGCAGCTCACCCTTGGCCTGGCCAGCGGCAGCGTCTTCCTTCTCGTCCTCCACTTTCTCATCCTCGTCCTCCCTCCTCCTCCTTTAGCCTCTGCTCTTCGTCTTGCATGTCCTTCATTTGTTTTTCTGCTACCTTCATGACACCCCATGTCTCATTGCCAAACTCCTCAGCATATGCCTCATTGTTGGTGATGAGGAAGTTGTCAAAGATGGTGGCAGACTTGACCTGCCTGGAGATCAGAGATCCAAGCCCAGTACAGCAAAGTTTTTATAGGCGTAGATGTTGCTATCAGGGGAATACTCAGGGTTGTCAATCTCTGGGTGGATCCAAATGCCCTTGTAATCTGGGTTGTCAATCTGCCGGGGCTTCCGCTCCCCCTTGGACTCTGGGTTCTGAATCACTGTTGGTTCCCATTCTCCATCCATCTCTCCATCCCAGTCCTCGGGCTTCTTAGCATCAGGGTCAGGAATGTGCTCAGGCTTGTCCCAGTCCTCAGGCTTGGAGTCTGTAGAGTCATCAGTCTTGGCTCACTCGTCCCAGCCTTCAGGCTTTGCAGCATCAGGGTCCTTTATCTTCTTGGGGGGCAAGAAATCCCAATCATCTTCCGAGGAGCCTGACTCCACCTGGCTGTTGTCAGTCTTTAGCTCACAGGTATTATCAGGCCACACAATCAGCATGTAAAGGCGTGTGAATTCATCGTCTTTGCAATGGATATCCTTGTTAATCAGCATGTTCTTGCCCTTGTAGTTGAAGATGACATGAACCTTCTTGGTGCCAGGGCCACAGATGTCCGGGCCAAACACGATGTTGTATTCGGAGTCTCCACGCATGTCTCTCTGGTCCAGACCATCTGGAAATAGCTTCAAGTAGCCACCCCCACAGTCGATGCTCCGTTCGCGTTTCACAGTGAACCGCACCACCAGTGTATGACACTTATTGCTGAAGGGCTCGAATCTGGCCAACACAGTGTAAGACCGGGCACCCTGGCTTGTCTGCAGCCCTTTATCTTTCTCCTGGTCACCATAGAACTTGCCGGAACTGAGAACGAATTTGCCAAAATCCGATCGTGTTTGGATTCGATCCAGCGCTCAGTCCACCCGTTTCCATTCAGAAACTGCTCCTTGAAGTAAATGGCGGGTTCAGCAGTGGCCAGGCCAAGAAGGCGGAGCAACAGCAGCACGGGCAGCAGCGTGGCGGGCCGAGGGGGTTGTGGCGCGCGGGCCCTTTAAGTCGCTTTTCTAGCGGTAGCTCTGCAGTAGGGACTGGCCTTTATTATGTTGAGGTAAGTTCCCTCTATGCCTACTGTCTGGAGGGTTTTATCATAAATGGGTGTTGAATTTTGTTGAAAGCTTTTTCTGCATCTATTGAGATGATCATATGGTTTTTCTCCCTCAATTTGTTAATATGGTTTATCACATTGATTGATTTTCATATATTGAAGAATCCTTGCATTCCTGGAATAAACCCCACTTGATCATGGTGTATGATCTTTTTAATGTGCTGTTGGATTCTGTTTGCTAGTATTTTGTTGAGGATATTTCCATCTATGTTCATCAGTGATATTGGCCTGTAGTTTTCTTTTTTTGTGACATCTTTGTCTGGTTTTGGTATCAGGGTGATGGTGGCCTCGTAGAATGAGTTTGGGAGTGTTCCTCCCTCTGTTATATTTTGGAAGAGTTTGAGAAGGATAGGTGATAGCTCTTCTCTAAGTGTTTGATAGAATTTGCCTGTGAAGCCATCTGGTCCTGGGCTTTTGTTTGCTGGAAGGTTTTTAATCACAGTTTCAATCTCAGTGCTTGTGATTGGTCTGTTTATATTCTCTGTTTCTTCCTGGTTCAGTCTCGGAAGGTTGTGCATTTCTAAGAATTTGTCCATTTCTTCCAAGTTGTCTATTTTATTGGCATAGAGTTGCTTGTAGTAATCTCTCATGATCCTTTGTATTTCTGCAGTGTCAGTTATTACTTCTCCTTTTTCATTTTTAATTCTATTGATCTGAGTCTTCTCCCTTTTTTTCTTGATGAGTCTGGCTAATGGTTTATCAATTTTGTTTATCTTCTCAAAGAACAAGCTTTTAGTTTTATTGATCTTTGTTATCATTTCCTTCATTTCTTTTTCATTTTTTATGATCTGATCTTTATGATTTCTTTCCTTCTGCTAACTTTGGGGTTTTTCTGTTCTTCTTTCTCTAATTGCTTTAGGTATAAGGTTAGGTTGTTTATTTGAGGTGTTTCTTGTTTCTTGAGGTAGGATTGTATTGCTATAAACTTCCCTCTTGGAATTGCTTTTGCTGCATCCCATAAGTTTTGGGTCATTGTGTTTTCATTATCATTTGTTTCTAGGTATTTTTTGATTTCCTCCTTGATTTCTGCAGTGATCTCTTGGTTATTTAGCAGTGTATTGTTTAACCTCCATGCATTTGTATTTTTTACAGAATTTTTTCCTGTAATTGATATCTAGTCTCATAGCATTGTGGTCGGAAAAGATGCTTGATATGATTTCAATTTTCTTAAATTTATCAAGGCTTGATTTGTGACCCAGGATATGATCTATCCTGGAGAATGTTCCATGATTACGTAAGAAGAAAGTGTATTCTGTTGTTTTGGATGGAATGTCCTATAAATATAAATTAAGTCCATCTTGTTTAATGTATCATTTAAAGCTTGTGTTTCCTTATTTATTTTTGTTTTGGATGATCTGTCCATTGGTGAAAATGGGGTGTTAAAGTCCACTACCATGATTGTGTTACTGTCGATTTCCCTTTTTATGGCTGTTAACATTTGCCTTATGTATTGAGGTGCTCCTAAGTTGGGTGCATAAATATTTACAATTGTTATATCTTCTTCTTGGATTGATCCCATGATCATTATGTCGTGTCCTTCTTTGTCTCTTGTAATAGTCTTTATTTTAAGGCCTATTTTGTTTGATACAAGAATTGCTACTCCAGCTTTCTTATGATTTCCATTTGCATGGAATATCTTTTGCCATCCCCTCACTTTCAATCTGTATGTGTCCCTAGGTCTGAAGCAGGTCTCTTGCAGACAGCATATATATGGGTCTTGTTTCTGTATCTATTCAGTCAGTCTATGTCTTTTGGTTGGAGCATTTAATTCATTTACATTCAAGGTAATTATCGATATGTATGTTCCTATTACCATTTTCTTAATTGTTTTGGGTTTGTCATTGTAGGTCTTTTCCTTCTCTTGTGTTTCCTGTCTAGAGAAGTTCCTTAGCATTTGTTTTAAAGCTGGTTTGGTGGTGCTGAATTCTCTTAGCTTTTGCTTCTCTGTAAAGGTTTTAATTTCTCTGTAGAATCTGAATGGGATCCTTGCTGGGTAGAGTAATCTTGGTTGTAAGTTTTTCCCTTTCATCACTTTAAATATGTCCTGCCACACCCTTCTGGCTTGTAGAGGTTCTGCTGAGAAATCATCTGTTAACCTTATGGGGATTCCCTTGTATGTTATTTGTTGCTTTTCCCTTGCTGCTTTTAATACTTTTTCTTTGTATTTAATTGTTGATAGTTTGATTAATATGTGTCTTGACATGCTTCTCCTTGGATTTATCCTGTGTGGGAGCTTCCTGGACTTGATTGACTTATTTCCTTTCCCATGTTAGGGAAGATTTCAACTATAATTTCTTCAAATATTTTCTCAGTCCCTTTCTTTTTCTCTTCTTCTTCTGGGACCCCTATAATTTGAATGTTGGTGCATTTAATGTTGTTGCAATTGTCTCTGACACTGTCCTACTGTCCTCAATTCTTTTTTCTTTATCCTGCTCTGTGTTAGTTATTTCCAGTATTTTATCGTCCAAGTCACTTATTGTTCTTCTGCCTCAGTTATTCTGCTATTGATTCCTTCTAGAGAATTTTAAATTTCATTTATTGTGTTGTTCATCATTGCTTGTTTGCTCTTTAGTTCTTCTAGGTCCTTATTAAACATTTCTTGTATTTTCTCCATTGTATTTCCAAGATTTTGTGTCATCTTTACTCTCATTACTCTGAATTCTTTTTCAGGTAGACTGCCTATTTCCTCTTCATTTGTTTGGTATGGTGGGTTTTTACTTTGCTCCTTCACCTTCTGTGTATTTCTCTGTCTTCTCATTTTGCTTAACGTACTGCCTTTGAGGGCTCCTTTTCACAGGCTGTAGGTTCGTAGTTCCCATTGTTTTTGGTGTCTGCCCCCAGTGGGTAAGATTGGTTCACTGGGTTGTGTAGGCTTCCTGGTGGAGGGGACTGGTGGCTGTGTTCTGGTGGATGAGGCTGGATCTTGTGTTTCTGGTGGGGTGGACTGCATCCAGTGGTGTGTTTTGGGGTGTCTGTGAACTTATTATGACTTTAAGCAGCCTCTCTTCTAATGGGTGGAGTTGTGCTCCTGTCTTGCTAGTTGTTTGGCATGGGTTGTCCAGCACTTTTGCTTGCTTGTTTTTGAGTGGAACTGGGTCTTAGCGTTGAGATGGAGATCTCTGGGAGAGCTTTCACCGTTTGATATTACGTGTGGCCAGGAGGTCTCTGGTGGACCAATGTTCTGAACTTGGCTCTCTCACCTAAGAGGCTCAGGCCTGATACCTGGCTGCAGCATGAAGACCCTGTCAGCCACATGGCTCAGAAGAAAAGAGAGGGGAAAAAAAAGAAATAATAAAATAAACTAAAGTTATTAAAATAAAAAATTAAAAAATATTTTATTAAAAATAAAAAAGTAATAAAAAAAGAAAGAATAGAGCAACGAAACCAATGAACAAATCCACCAATGATAACAAGAGCTAAAAACTAGGCTAAAAAAAACAAACAAATCCCAAAAAACCCCCCAAAACAAACGGACAGACAGAACCCTAGGACAAATGGTAAAAGCAATGCTATACAGACAAAATCATACAAAGATGCATACACATACACACTCACAAAAAGAGAAAAAGGAAAAAAACATATATATTAAAAAAAAAGGAAGAGAGCAACCAAATCAATAAACAAATCTACCAATGATAATAAGCTCTAAATACTAAACTAAGATAAACATAAAACCAGAAACAAATTAGATGCAGAAAGCAAACCCCAAGTCTACCGTTGCTCCCAAAGTCTACCATCTCAATTTTGGGATGATTCATTGTCTGTTCAGGCATTCCACAGATACAGGCTACATCAAGTTCCTCTGGTCCTGAGGCTGCTGGGAGAAATTTCCCTTTCTCTTCTTTGTTCGCACAGATCCTGGGGTTCAGCTTTAGATTTGGCTCCGCCCTGTATCTAGGTCACCTGAGGGCGTCTGTTCCCTTTTGGGAAGTCTGAGATCTTCTGCCAGCATTCAGTAGGTGTTCTGTAAGAGTTGTTCCACATGTAGATGTATTTTTGATGTATTTGTCGGGAGGAAGTTGATCTCCATGGCTTAATTCTCCACTATATTGAAGGTCCCCCCTATTTTTGTCCTTTCTATCCTGTTCCATTGCTCTATGTGTCTGTTTTTTGTGCCAGTACCATACTGTTTTGACTACTGTAGCTTTGTAGTATAATCTAAAGTCAGGGAGCATGATTCTTCCAGCTCCATTCTTCTTTCTCAAGATTATTTCGCTAGTTGGGGTCCCCTCCAGTCCTTAAAAGACTGTGTAGGGAATGCCTAAACCACTGATAGGAAAGTGAATGTATAACACATTGAGAGGAAGATGTGTTCACCTAGTGAGGACTCAGGGAGACCTTGAAGTACACTTTAGAATTGTTTGTGTGTAAAAAAGAAGCTCAAATACAGTTGCTAAAACATACAAGGGTTTATTGTCTCATGTAATGTAATTTTGGAGGTAAGTAGTGTGGGGCTGCTAAGGAAGCTCCCTGAATTAGAGACCTACAAGCTTTCTATCTTTCTGCTCTGTCATGTGCACCTACCATCCTCATGGTCCAAGATGGCTGCTAAAGCTTTTGCCATTATATCTGGATTCTAGGCAGCGGGAAGGAGGAATGGAAGAGGTCTGTCCTGTCTCTGTTAAGATGCCACTCAGAATGTTTCATACAACATTTATGCTTATATATTATTATCTAGAACTTAATTTCATGGGCACACCTTGCTGCAAAGAAGGTTGAGAAATGAATGATAATGTTCTCAGCTTAAAATGTAGGCTTTAGTTCATAAGGAAGAAGGGGAGAATGGCTTTTGGGAGGCAACTAGTTGTCTGAGTAAACTAAGGAGGAGTATATACATACCTGAAATGGAACACAAAATTCAGTCATTTATTTACTGAATCATTCATTCATTTACTGACTCAATAATTCAACAAATATTAGTACTTAGGTATTGGGGACCTGAGCATGAATAGGACACTGTTTTTGTCCTCAGAGTACTCCTTAATTGTTCAGAGATAAGGGCAATGGCATATGAGAAGTGATCTTACAGATCATTTTCTCTTTACAGTGATAGCTAAAGCAAAAATTTAGCTCTGGTTGGGTTGGGGAGCTTTGCAGAAAAGGAGACACATGAACTGGTACTTAGAGAATGAGAGGAATTCTTCAAGAGCAGATGGGGAAAAGACATTTCAGGGTGGCAGCATCTGCAGAGTCCTGTTGGTGTGAAATAGTAAGAAGGACCCATTTGGGAAATGCAAGTCCAGCCACAGTAGAGCTGAAGAGATGGCAGAGATGGACAGTGAGGCCCTTTTGTGTTCTGCTGAAGACTTAAACAGATGTTTTTCTATTATAGTCTATTTGGTTCCAAAACAGGATTGAAGGCAGTCTAAGGCACTTAGACTTTATCCTCTAGTTAACAGGAAGCCACAAATGGGTTTTGGGCCATGAAATGTGGGCTGAAGTGACCATGTGTCAGTTCTGAGCCTTAGGAGACATCATTGTTTCTGCTTGTCCCACTGGGATCTTCCATCATGGGAAGAACATGCCCATTTCTTGGTGTTCCTTCAGCCCAGGCTCCAGAATAAAATGCATGGGGCAGACCTGAGCTTGACCCACAGCTTGAAGCTAACTATTCCAGCCATCCCTCAAAGTCATGAGAAGCAAGTAAATGCTTATTTTGTTTGCCTCACAGATTTGTAATTGTTCATTAGGCAGCATTATTGTAGTAAAAGCCTACTAATACACCTGGTAATTAGCTTCCTCTCTATCATTTCACACTGTGAGTGCTAGACAGGGGGCATGGCCAAGCCTATCTGTTGGTATACCAGCCAGCCTTGGAGTTAGTGGGAAGGAAATGCCTCACAAAAGTGGCATTTCACAAAACAGGGATGTGGGGCTCATTGGGATATGAGTGCTGGCTCTCAGGTGAATGCCAGTGTTGGTTTAGCTCAGGGCTTCTCAACCTCTGCAATACTGATATTTTGTTCTGTGTGTGGGCTGTTCTGTGCATAGTTTAGAAGCATCCCTAATCACTAGATTCTGGTGGCACCCTTCCCCCTAATTTGTGACAACCAAAGATATCTCCAGACACTGCCAAATATCTCTTGGGTGGCAAAAATCACGCCCAGCTAAGAACCACTGATTTAGCTGACCTGGCTTCAGTTTTTCTGTTAAAGATAAGCACAGAATATGACAACAAATGACGCCATTTATCAAGCAATTACTGAATTCCAGACATTTTGTTAAGAACCTTCAGGAATTAATCTAATTTGGAAAGGGTATTAGTTAGCTAGGGCTGCCATCACAAAGTGCCACAGACTAGAGTGGCTTACACAACATAAATTTATTTTCTCACACTTCTGGAGGCTGGAAGTCTATCATGGTGTCAGCAGGGTTGGTTTCTTCTAAGACCTTTCCCCTTGGCTTGGAGATGGCATCTGCTCAGATGGTCCTTCCTCTTCCTGTGTCTGTATCCTAAGCTTCTCTTCTTATAAGGACTGTGGTCATATGGGATGAGCGCCCACTTTAATGACCTGATTTTAACTTCATTACCTCTTCAAAAACTAATGCTCCACATACAGTCACATTCTGAGGCACTGAGGGTTTAGATTTCAACATATGGATTTTGGGGGACACAGTACAGCCATAACAGAGAGTTAACAAATGAGGAAACAGGATACAGAGGTGAAGTACCACTTGCTTCAAGAACACATTCAGGATGTGGAAGAGGCAAGGCTGACCTGTCTAACTCCAGAATCAGTGCTGTTGACGATGCTTCATACTGCCTCCCCAAGAAATCAATCCTGTGAGGGAACGTAGGCGCTATACAAGAGTTATGTAAAGAGTTTCTCTCTCTCACTCTCTCTATGTTTTATAGTGGGCTTGTTCAGGTGTGATGCTCCCTCCCCTTAAAACCTGTGCATGGGAAGAACCTCCTCAATAGTAGCTTCTCTCACATGAGAGAAGCTATTTCAATGGTACGAAATTCTCAGCCACTGCAGGGCTGGTCTGGACAGCTCAATTCACTTCCTAAAAATATGTTTCTAGACCCCATGCCTCTTTGATGAGCAAGAGAAAAAATCTTGAAAATTTCTACCCATTAATCTAGCAATTCCACTCTTGGAATTTATCCTTAGCAAGGAATCAAATGTGTATACAAAGATTTATGCATAGTATATTTGATTTTAGAGTGATTTGCAAGAGCAAACATTGGATAGATATTGGATAAATAAATGACGGCGTGTCCATATGGTGGAATGTTCAACTTGTAGATGAGTATTTTCTTCCAGGGGAAAAACTTCATAATATATTATTCTTTGAGAAAAAAAGATTGGAATGCCATATAGAGTATGATCCCGATGTCTGAAAATGTGTATGCATGTCACTATCATAGTGGACTAGTAGGGACTCATAGGATGCAGTGGAAATGAATTGTATTCTTAGTCTCCCACTGTCCTGTCAAGCTTTTCTGTAGTTATTACCTTGCTCTTTGATAAAATTGGACTTCTTTTCACTTTGTCACTCTTATCTATGAAACAGTCATCCAGTTACTTCTTTCACAAAAACCCAGGCTGTATTTAGTAATTAATAGGTCCACTCCAGTGTAAAGATTCAACCCCTCAATCTTCGATGACAATTTCCTTCCCCCAGCTCAGCTGGCCTCCAGAGTGAAAAGGGGTGTGGGCTGTTGTCTCTTTTTCTTCACTTGGCGCTTCTATTTTCCTCCCATCTCCCCTGAGCTTCCTCTGCTTCCTCCAGAATTGGGAAGGGGGAGAGAGGAGGAAAGGGGCTGGAAAAGACTTACTGGATTGGTGTTGTTCTAGCCCTTGGGGTCTGACAGTTGACTGATCTCGAATGTTCCTTCCTGGGTTCTTTGCAACCAGTCCCTCTCTGTTCCTGTTTTGCACCTGCAGTTTGCTTGACTGGGAGTTGTGTGTCTTCTGTTGGTTCCTACATGACTACTTCATCTCCCAGCATCTGGCGGCACACCTCCTGAGGGGCCAGCTCTGGTTCACAGGAAACTCTCACATCCGTGGCCATGACAACTTGGGGAGAGCCGGCCACCAACACAACCTCTTCTCACTCTGCCCTCAGAGCAGCTAGCCGGCCACGGCCCTTTAGATTTCTCAGGGTGAGTCAGACACCAGTCTACCAAGTCCCTCATGTTCTAGGAACATGCATCCAGCCTTCCAAGAGGTCACTGCAGGCCCTTTGCCTCGACTTTCAGTGAGATGATGGAGCCCCTCCCCAATGGGGAGCATGGATGTCTAGACTTGACAACTCTCTCCCCAAATCCTCATCTGACAACAGCCCCTCTCTCTGCCTCTCCAACTTCTTCAAGTTTCCGGAGGTGGATGGGTTGGGCTCTTAAAACCTGACTATGTTCTCCCCAAGTCTTGATGGTCTTACCCTCACTTTGAAACAGGAAGCAGCCGGCTCTTATTGTCTTGGGGTATCAGCCGATATCGAAACAGAAAGAACCTGTTTTTAACATCCTGTTTTGCACGCAATAAAGAGGCAGACAGCATGCACACCAGTCTTGCAGAGGTGTCTGGGGGAGAGAAGAGGACGGGGGTCTGGCTAGAATAATCTTCAGGGTTCCTTCCAATCCAGAGATCGTATGGCGGGCTGGCAGGGAACAAAAGAAAGTATCAAACAAATCCCCTGTCGTGTTGAAGGGACCAGGCACTCACAAAGCATCACAGTCGTAAACCGTCGCACACGTTCTTGAGAGCAATAAATGTAGTAACAGGAAGTGTAAATAATCAAGCATTAAAGTTTGGAACTAACTTTATGTCTCAGAATAGAGAAGAGTTAGCTCACTGCTGCAGAAAGTTCCCGGCAGGAAGAACGTATAAACTAAACAGAACGGAAAGAGGAGATGTGCCTCAGTTTCAGCCTCTGTAGCCTCTCCTCCCAGGATCCGGGCTTCCTTGTTCCCCCAGATGCTACCCTGCTAGGAAGTCATTCCTGATCTCTGTAGCTGGAGGTACACTTGTCGTCTCTCACCCCCACTTGATCTACACGCCTGTTCTGCTCTGACACCCGGAGGGAAACACACACACATTATTATTATTGTTGTTGTTGCTATTGTTATTTCCAAGGCACTGAGTTCGTGGTTGGCTGAATCAGGATTAGAGCTGGGTTTCTGGGTTTCAACTACCAGGCTCTCCCCACCCCTTCTTCTGGCTTCTCAGGTCTTTCTCAGGCACCAGAAGCCTGGAAAGCACTTTGCAGGATATTCCAATCCTGCTGGCATTTGTGTTGGGGATCTGTGCCCAAATCCATCTTGTACGTTTCCAACTCGGAGCCTCCTGGAAGGCAGTGCTCCCCAGAGGCAAGGAGAGCGGCTACAGAAAGCTGAACTCCCAGCGTTGGTCCTGCTGTTGGGGGGCTGGCACTCTCGTCCCAGTCAGCCTCCCTTCCGTGTATCTTTGTATGAGCGTTTGGCCCGAGCTTCAAGCAGACCTGGGCTTGGGCGCTGGGCATGGAAATGAACTCCTGAGTTAGCTCTTGGAGAAAAGTAAAGGCCTGGCCTTGGGCCTGATTGGAGCCCCTCTTCTCTGCCAATGCTATGTAGAGAAAAGAACAGTTGTATTGAATAACTGCATTTTTAAGCAGAGTCTGTTTGAACCGCCTTATTTTACAAGATGGAAACGAAGCCTTGGAGAGGGGCAATCGTGCCCAAGTTCTTACATCTGGTTTAGTAGAGCCACTATATAGGCCAGCTGGAGAGAGGTCTGAGTCTCCTCCAGCTTCGCCCCCATGCCACCTCATCTGGGGAGAGTTCCCTGCTCCCCCCGGGCTGAGTTAGATGCCCCTGTATGTACCACTGCTCTTATCCTTGACTGTGGAAACACTCCACACAAAGCCATGTGTTCCTAAAGGGCCGGGACCAAGTGTTTATCATCCCTGGGTCTCCAGGAGAGGGTCCACTGTGTGCCTGTAGGGATCCTGTCCCTGGGGTAGGTATGGGGAGGGTGCTGGCGTGGGGCTGGCTTTCCCATGGGGGGTCAGACCCAGTTCTACCTGGTGATGCTCCTTCTGTCCTCTTTCACCAGGCTGAGCGGTTTCTTCTCAGGATACAACCCTCTTAACGGCAGGAGGGCAACGCTGCCTGGGGCGGCTGGAGTTCCTGGCCAGTTTCCAATGCAAAGGGAAATCGGAAGAGGGTCTAGAAAAGTGCTGTCTGCTAGAAAAATACAGTTGACCCTTGAACATCATGGGGGACTAGGGGCCTCAACCCTCTGAGCAGTGGAAAATTCGGGTCTAATTTATGGTTGGCCCTCTGTATCCATGGTATCTCTGTCTCTGTGGTTCCACCTCTTTGGATTTAACCAACCGCAGATTGTGTAGCTCTGTAGTGTTTAAAAATACGCATGTCAATGGACCCACGCAGTTCATCCTGGGTTGTTCCAGGGTCAGCTGTAAAGTGAAAACAGGAAAAAGAAACAGGTAAAATTAACTTTAATAATATAGTTTATTTAACCCAAGATATCCAAAATATTTTCACATGTAATCAATATAAACCATTATGAATGTGATATTTTTGCTTTCTTTTTTTGTAGTAAGCGTTCAAAATCTATTATGTATTTTATACCTACAGCGCATCTCATCTGGACTCTAAGTTTTCATCGAAAGTACTTGATATGTATTTCGATTTTATAAAATTTACAGTTGAAAAAACAGATTCATCTGCCCTCGTTGTTCCAAACATGAAGTTTTCCGATAACTGAATTAAGTATTTGTCTTTAAATTTGGATGAATTAAAATAAAATAAAACGTTCAACTACTCATCACACTAGTCACTTCTCAAGGACTCTGTAGTCAGGCCCAGGCTCTAGAAAGCGGGGTGGGAGCTTAGGGAACTGGTGACTGAGTGTGAGAAGAAAGCCCAAGGGCTCTCAGGGGTCATGGCAGCTTCACTCATCATTTCTATGTGTCCAAATATGCTTTTCATATATTTTCCTCAGGACTGCAGGGGCTGAAGGCAGGTGGCAGTCACGATGGGAAACATGTTCTTGGGTGCCAGCTCCCTATACAGTCTTCGTTTTGCTGCAATTTCAGCAGCGTTGGGAAGTTTGGACGGCGCTGCCACTGCTGAGGGGACAAAGAGGATTGAAACTCTGGGGAGAGTCTCCTAGGCCCACAGACCCTGGAGAGTAGCTGGAGGCTGGGGAGGTCCCTGGAGCTGACGGAGGGAACAGCCTCGCCCCCTACCGGGAGCCAGAAGAACAGCAGTCCTGCTGCTGGGTGGAGTGTCGAGGGAGTTACAGGACTCAATCAACAAGGTGTTTTCCAGACTCGCCCTTTGTGTGCAGGAGGCAGTGATACGAGTCTGGTGGAGCATGGTGGGCAGGGGCCAAGGAAAGGCTGCATCCTCTGGGTTTCCAAGTCTCAGAACCCAGAGGCCCTTGACTTTGGAAACATAGAAACGTTAGTGCAGAAAGAAATCTTAGAAAGTGAGGGTAAGATTATTTAATAAAGCTCTGTAGTTTCCAAACTCAACACAAAAACTATTTGTTTTTCTCTAGACTTAGTCAGACAACAATTATTAATCTACAGTTGTCATATGCAGAAAGACCTCACATGTGAAATATACATTTTCAAAAATGACATATCAAATCCCTTCAGCGGTCTCTTCTAACATATTTATAAACTGAAGGCAAAATGTAAAAATAATTCCAACTGTACCAAAGGTTATACAATGCAAAGCACAAGTCTCATCTTACCCTTGACTATCTTTTTAAAATGCTCAAAGCATGTGGCTTATAGTAGGTGCTCAATAAATGTTACTTAGCTACTGATGAAGGTGGACCAGAAAACTAACAGCAACCAAAGCAGGATTATTAAATCACGAACCACCTGGGCAGCATGTGAGGGGCAGGGTCAGAGGGCCATAGATAGAGGTGTGGTAGCCAGGTTCAGCAAGATTGCCTTTGAATTTGATAGTTTTAAAAATTTAATTCAGGCAATCTACCAAGCCTTTAGAGAAAGTACACTAATTGACTTACTCTGGGAGGTCTGGAAGCAGAGAACATGGGCAGACAGGGACACTGTTTTTCAGGTGAAGGGCGCATGGGGTGTAGGGGCTGGAGTTGGCTGTGACAGACTTGCCCCCAGAAAAGGAAGCTTTGAGCTGGGTTCTCTCCTTAGCAGAAGGGTTGAGTGACTTTGGATCAATTCAGTGGATATTCAGGCTAGTGGGGGAGGATTAAAAGGGACTAAAAGACAGCCTTTTAAAAGTTATTTTTATTTTCTGTTGATTTATAATGTTAAATAGGTTCCATGTGTGCAACATTATGTTTCTACTTCTGTGTACACTACAGTGTGCTCGCCACCAGACATTTTGCTTTCATCTCTCACCATACAGTGGATCTCTGTTACCCATTCCCCCCCCCCCGCCACCAATCTGGTAACTACTCCTCTGTTCTCTGTATTTACATGTTTGTTTTCATTTAATTTGGTTTGTTCATTTATTTTGCTGTTGTTGTTTATATTCTACATATGAGTGAAATCATACAGTATATGTTTTTCTCTGGCTGACTTATTTCACTAAGCCTAATACCCTCAAGGTCCATCCATGTTGCTGCAAATGGGAAGATTTCACCTTTTTTATGGCTGAGTAATATTCCATTGTGTGTGTGTATGTGTGTGTGTGTGTGTGTGTGTGTGTGTGTATAAAATATACCACATCTTCTTTATTCATTTATCTGTTGATGGGCACTTAGTTGCTTCCATATCTTGGTTATTGTAAATAATACCATGATGAACACAGGTATGCATATACCTCTTTGAATTAATGTTTTTGTGTTCTTTGGGTATATACCCAGAAGTGGAATAGCTGGATCATATGGTAGTTCCCTTCTTAATTTTTTAAGGAATTTCCGTACTGTTTTCCATAGCAGCTGCACCAATTTATATTCCCACCATTAGCACATGAGGGTCCCCTTTTCTCTACATCCTTGCCAACACTTTTTATTTCTTGCCTTTTTGGTAACTGCCATTCTGACAGGTGAGAGGCATCTCACTGTAGTTTTAATTTGCAGTTCCCTGAAGATTAGTGGTATTGAACATCTTGTCATGTGCCTGTTGGCGTCTGTATGTCTTCTTTGGAAAAATGTAAAAGGCAGTCCTTATCCTCAAGGAGTTTGCATCTAGGGGAAGATGGAAGGTAAACCCCTAATGGATAATGTAATGCAGGGCATGATGCTAGCAGATGGCAAATTTCCTTGGGGTCCAAAGGAGGGGGTCAGCAAAGTACCAACCTGCCCCGAAGGCTAAATCCAGCCCACCACCTGTTTTGGTAAATAAAATTGGATGGGAGCAAGGCTTGCTCATTTGTTTGTGTTGTCTATGGCTGCTTTCGCCCCCTAATGGCAGAGTGGAGTATTTGCAGGAGACAGACCAGATGACCCTCAAAGCCTAAAATATTTACTGCAGTATTCAGCTCTTAAAAGGAAAGTTTTGTGAACCCCTGGTTTAAAAGAAGGAACAGCTATTTTCAATAGAGAGGGCATGTTAGAGTGGCTTCTGGGCATAAGGAGGAGAAGAAAGGGAATTCTGGGTACAGGCAACAGCCTGGGTAAAGGCACAGTGGCCTGATACCAGGATGGAGGAGCTTGCCAGCCTGGAAGACTTAGATTTCAAGCCGTGCATCTGTGCATCACCTCTGAGGTGAAAGGAACTGGATCCATTTTTCCACACCTTGTAAAAGAGAGAGAGAGAGAGAGAGAGAGAGAGAGAATGAACTGATGTCTGTAAATGCTTTGAAAATAATATGATAGAAACAGCCATTAATCAAGACATTATTTCTATGGTATGTTAAATGGATGCTAATTTTCTCTGTTTCTTTCTTTTTTTCTTCCCAGCCCTGGCAGCCAATTTCTTTCTTCCTGTTGTTCTGCCTTGAAAAACAAAACAAAAACAAAACAAAACCCAGGCAAAAACCACCACAAACCACAAATGTATTTACCTCAAGAAATGTATTTTTATTCTTTTTCGGATAGGTTCATAAGATCTAAATAGGTCCAAATAGGTTTCACAAGGTCCAGATATAAAAGGTTTAAAGGGTGTGCAAAACGCCTCCCTTCCATCCACTAGGTTCTCTGTTCTCACGCTGGAGGCAGCTAATAGCACCAGTTTCTTGCAAAATGTATATTCTTCCTGAGATATTTTAGGTAGGTACAAATATTTACACATATATTATTTTTTCTTCCTTTTAACACAAATGATTATCTCCTATATATACCGTTTTGCACTTTGCTTTTTCCCCCTTACTAATGCCTCTTGGAATGTGTTTCATATCAGAACATACAGAATTTTCCCATTCTCTTTTATTGCTGTACAGCGTCCCATCATGTAGATGTACCATACCATACTTACGTGTTTCAGTGGCAAATAGGGATGGCTGTTGCTCTCTCTTCTTTCCTGCCAGCAACAAGCCCTGGGTAGCATTGTCGGATTCAGCGGATGGGATCAATAGCAGTGACTAGGTAGAAGTTTATGGTGCTGATGGCTTTAAAGACAGCTGTTATTCATTTATTGTTTTTAACTTCTTTATTGGAGTATAATTGCTTTACAATGGTGTGTTAGTTTCTGCTTTATAACAAAGTGAATCAGCTATACATATACATATATCCCCATATCCCCTCCCTCTTGTGTCTCCCTCCCACCCTCCCTATCCCACCCCTCTAGGTGGTCACAAAGCACCGAGCTGATCTCCCTGTGCTATGCGGCTGCTTCCCACTAGCTATCTATTTTACGTTTGGTAGTGTATATATGTCCATGCCTCTCTCTCACTTCATCCCAGCTTACCCTTCCTCCTCCCCGTGTCTTCAAGTCCATTCTCTAGTAGGTCTGTGACTTTATTCCTGTCCTGCCCCTAGGTTCTTCAGAACCATTTCATTTTGTTTTCAGATTCCATATATATGTGTTAACATACGGTATTTGTTTTTCTCTTTCTGACTTCACTATGTATGACAGACTCTAGGTCCATCCACCTCACTACAAATAACTCAATTTCGTTTCTTTCTATTTTTTATTTTATTTTATTTTTAACATCTTTATTGGAGTATGATTGCTTTACAATATTGTGTTAATTTCTGCTGTATAACAAAGTGAATCAGCGATATGTATACATATATCCCCATATCCCCTCCTTCTTGCGTCTCCCTCCCACTCTCCCTATCCCACCCCTCTAGGTGGTCACAAAGCACCGAGCTGATCTCCCTGTGCTATGCGGCTGCTTCCCACTAGCTATCTATTTTACGTTTGGTAGTGTATATATGTCCATGCCACTGTCTTACTTTGTCCCAGCTTACCCTTCCCCCTCCCCGTGTCCTTAAGTCCATTCTCTAGTAGGTCTGTGTCTATTCCCGTCTTGCCCCTAGGCTCTTCATGACCTTTTTTTTTTCTTTTAGATTCCATATATATGTGTTAGCATACGGTATTTGTTTTTCTCTTTCTGACTTACTTCACTCCGTATGACAGTCTAGTTCCATCCACCTCACTACAAATAACTCACTTTTGTTTCTTTTTATGGCTGAGTAATATTCCATTGTATATATGTGCCACATCTTCTTTATCCATTCATCTGACAGATGTTCTTTAGTAGCTAGATTCCAGCAATCATGCTGGCAGGGGCCACCTGTCTGCCTGGGCTGCCTGCGGGATTAACTCAGTCCCTGTGATTGCCCTACCTCAGGCTGCAGTGGGAAAAGCACCCATTATAACCGGAAATTGAAGGCAGGATTATTCTGATGGAGTTGGATTGGGTGTTGGTGGTGGCATTTGGCGGGTGTATCGGTCATGGCTTTTTTTCTTGAAAGTTGGAAACATCTACCTCAAACTGGCTTAAGCAAAAAAGGAGGATGTGTGGACTTATATAGGTCAACAAGGCAAATTAAGAGTTGTGGCAGAAACTGCCCATTGCCTTCCCAATATGCATCCCTTTTATCTTCTCATTGTGCCCAACTAAAAACAGCTCTCCAGACTCCCTTGCAGCTAGGTGTTGGGGGAGGGGGCACAAGACCCTTTTTTAACATTGAAATGTAAGCAGAAGTATGCAGGATGGGACTTGTGGGAGTCCTGACAAAAGAGGACACACTTAGCTGGCATATGCATTTTGTCCTTCTTGTCTGGTATGTGGATATGATACCCAGAGAGGCAGCATAAGAGGTGAGAAGGAGAGGTGATGAGAATGGTGGGGCAAGAGGGCGGGAGGATGTTGGTCTTTGCTATCGTCATGGAGCCAGGATTTCAGATCTTGCCTTCTGGCCTTTTGACCACTTGTTACCTGAGAAAAATAAACTCCTCTTTGGTTAAGTCCCAGAGCTGGGCTCTTGTTACATGCAGTTAAATATAGGCCTGGCCGTGAGTCAGCGTAACTGCGTTCTGGGATTTGCATCGTGTCACATTTCTCTGCCTCTTTCTCTCCAGTTTATCCTCTCAGAATACTCAAAGGGGGTAAGGGACTTCACACCAGCAGCTTTGGAATCATGCTGATAGCTTCCAATCTAGGGACAGAGGGAGCTAGGCCTCTGACTCCAACGGGAGGGCAAAAAACTCCAGAGAAGAGATTTGATTGGTTTGGAGGATGCTTTTTGAACCAGTTACCATGGACAAAGGGAAGAGGTAACATGATTGGCCAGGCCTGTGTCACGTGTACCCACCAGGAAGGGGGAGTAGGGAGCAGTTTCCAAAGGAGGAGGGAGTACTTTTTCCAAGAGGGGAGAAAGGTAGGCAGGCAGATGAAAACAATAGATGGCTCTCCAGGAGACACTGAATGTTTAAACATGTGGGGAGGAGAGAAAAAGTCATTTCAGGGGGATTGTCACCGCCTCCAGGAAGCCTTCTCTGATAGCCTGATTAGCCACTTCTCTTTCCACCCCATTAACTCCCTTGCTTACCCTCAGTATAGCACATGTCACTGTGTCTTGCTGTCTGTCTCCTCCTGGTAGCTCCTCAAAGGTGGGCATTTCATCTTATCGATCCTGTATACCTCCTTCCCATTACTAGCATGTAGAGGCCACACTGTGTTTGTGTTTAGATGAATGAAGGGACAGCAGGAACAAAGACAGAGAGTAGAGAAGTCACCTTTGGTTTGGTTGGAATCTTGGGCGTGTGATTAATAAAAACGGTAAAGCCTAAGATTCTCAAGGTGGATTATGGCTGGGTTGTTGTAGGGCCTTGAATGTCAGACTAAGGAGCTTGGGCTGTGCTATGGAAATAGGGAGCTATTGAAGGATTTTGAGCAGGGGAGTGGTGTGATCAGAGCTGCTGCATTGCTGAGCCTAGATCCTTTTGACTCCTGGCTGCTTTGTGTCTTTATTTTCCATCCTCTGGCTTGTCTGCGATCCTTCTTGGCCTGGTGCTTCATCTGTCTCAGCTGCCTTTGGTGCAGGTGACCCATCAGTGCTTCTTCCCTTTTCCATCTCCTTCGCTGTTCAGTCCTGGCCTTCTTTGTGCAGGTGGAGAGGACGCTTTCTCCTGACTGGAGCCAACTGGGTGACCTTCTGTGGAGGAGTCCCCCTTAGTGGTTCTTGCCTGCCCTCTTCTGGGAACTGGTGGGTACAGCCACCTTCTCTTCTGGAACTGGATGTCAGCTGGGCCCAGCCTTGCCTCATGACGTGACTTCTGCCTTCTTCCATCTGTCCCCAGATCTCCCTTAATTACTTACAAATACAATCAGAAGTTTCTTTTTGAGTGACTACTGTGTATGTAGGTTTGTCTGATGATAGCTAAGTAAGGAAAAGCCTTCTGACTTCCATTGATCTAGATATTTTTCATTGTGGGATCTAAGTGCTGCGTAAATGTCAGAACATTGATTTTTTGCTAATTTACACGTCTCTCCTATTTACTGGTCTGAACTGAAGTCACTTTATTTCAGCCATTGAAGAGGTAATGTGTTTGAACTTCATAAAAATGTAAGGCTTACATATGTATATTCCCTTGGAGAAAAGTCTCCCCAATAAATCACACCCAGATGCTTTTATCAAAGTACAGAAGTCTGCAAACATATTTTTATTATTCACAATAAAATCAAGGCAGTGCCCTAATTAATGATTTTGCTAAGACGTAATTGCTGTTAACATGGAATTTGGGTCTGTAACATTGATCAGAAACCATCCCTGGGTTTGTTTTTTTAATCACATAAAAAGATGGATACACATCCTAGCAGAACACCTGATTGGATTCTTGGCCTCATTGTGGGTGACGGAATTATTCTTTTCTGAATAAGTGGTTTTCCTCCAGCCAGAGGCTAAAACTTTGCCTCTGCCCTTTCGTTAGCAGATTCTCATTCAAATGCCTTGGCTCCAGACTCGGAAATTTCTTCATGATGCCAAGACCACATCCTGCTTTCCTGGATCCACATTTTGAATTCCTTCGTCTCCCCATCCATTTGAGTGCAACCCATCTTTCAAGACCTAATTCTCAACTCTTTCCTCTGAGATCCCTTCTCTGCATCACGATTTTTCTTTCTTCTAAACGATAACACTTCTGCAGTTTGCGGTATTTATTTAGTAAAAGTCCCGTGTTATCTTGTGACATCGTTTTACTTTTTGATGAAATATTATTTATAAATTGGTTGTTTAACTTTACAGAAATTTCTGTCTCATGTCTTTCTTAAGATCTTTAGTGCCAGAAACTATATCTTACACTTTTGGTTGTTTATCCCACAGAAGGTTGAATGTCTGTTGCTATATATTCAATAGATGAACAGCAAAGGCTGTTGATTGATGGCTTGCTGTATCATTTGCCTATCCTAGCTCTAATTAGTAGACTTCCCTTAGAACTATTTACAAAAGACAGATTGGCCCAGGCCATGATTAACACTTCCTTGAAATATTTTCATGCATTTAGATGCTTTGCAAAATGTATTGCCCAAATGGTGCTATGTGTCTCTGTGTGCACACAATGTGGGAAGCCAAATTAAAATCGTCATTTGAATTTATTGTTGACGCATGATCATTTCAAAATTTGGTTTTCATTTTCATCAAAGTTTTATACACATAATTTTAGGTGTTGTCTTAATCTGTTTGAGCTGCCGTAACGAAATACTATAGGCTGGGTGGCTTAACAACAGACATTTTATTTCTCATAGTTCTGGAGGCCGGGAAGTCCAAGATCAAGGCGCCGGCAGATTTGAAAGTTTCCTGGTGATGGCTCCTTTCTGGCTTGGCTTCTTGCTGTGTTCTCCCATGGTGAAGAGGGGGAGAGAGCGAGAGCGGGAGCGGGAGCGGGAGCGGGAGCGGGAGCGGGAGCGAGAGCGAGAGCGAGAGCGAGGTCTAGTCTTTCTTCTTCCATTTTAAAGGAAACTGGGGGTTCACCCTCATGACCTGATGTAAACAAATTACTTTTCAAAGTCCCCACCTCCAAGTACCATGACCTTGAAGACTAAAGTTCAACATACGCATTTTGGAGAGACGCAAACATTCAGTCCATAAGAGGGGTCAAATAATTTCACAAGGCACATTAAAAAAAGCAGCCTCCGCCTTGCTGCATTGTTTTCCTGCTTTCTAGAATCAACATGTCCAACTCTTTTAGCTGATTATTTGATTACCTCCTTATCTCTTTAATATGCTTATAGTGATCTTTTCTTTTCTTCTTCCAGCTTTAGGCATTATTTTTTAGCCTCTCACTATTTCAGCTCTCTATCACCCCCTACCTCGTTCCATCATGCAAAATTCCTGAGCCCCCTAACCTCCCATTATCTCACTATTGCTATTTCATAATTTTGCTTAGGTTAATATTCCATATTTAGTGTGTATATTATCCTGTCTCTTTACAGACTCTTCACAGTTGAAATACGATTATTTTAATTTTCTTGTATGACCTTTAGGTTTTCCTGGAGTTAATAGTTACGTTGTTTTTTCTGCCTTTGTTTTGCTTTATATCACGAATTCATCCCAAACTCTCCCCTCAGTTGTTTAAATCTCCCTTCAATATATTCACTCACATCAGATATTGCAACAGGGCCGTCTTTTTGGCTTTCTCTCCTGTGCCCTTCTGAGCTGTTCCAATCTGGACTATTTTCTTTCCAGGCTGAGTGCACAGCTGTCCTTCTTGGATCTCCCTTCATCTTCATCCCTGAGATTCTCTTGGCTTTTTCTTGGACTGATGCTCATATTTCCCAGACCTGTGTCTTCTCTCTTGGTTTCCTTCCTAATTTAGGATGAACAACCTCTCTAGCAGCTTCTTGAGAAAGGGTGTTATGAGAGGTAAATGTTTTGAGACCTGTCATGTCTGAAATGTTTGTATTCCACCCCGACATTTAATTGATAACTTTGATGGGTAGGGGATTCTAGGCTGGAAAGGATTTTTCTACAGAATTCTGAAGTCATTGCTCCAGTATCTTTTTGCTTCCAGTGTGGTTATTGAGATTATCCTGAATTTTGAGTAACCTTTTTCACTTTTTTGGAAGCTTAAGATTTTTTTTTTGTCCCCATTATTTTGAAAATTCATGGTGATAAATTTTAGTATGGACTTGTTTTTATCTACTGAACTGGGTATTTAACATGCCTTCTCAGTCTAGAAACTGATGCCCTTCAGTATTGGGGAATTTCTTAAATTACTTCTGGTGTTTTCCTCTCTTCCATTTTCCATGTTCTCTTTTTCTGAAACTTTATGTATTCAGATGATGAACTTCTAAAGTTTCCTTTCTATCCTATCCTCCATCTCTTTGACTCTTTACTCTGCTTTCTAGGAGATTTCCCTAACTTTATCTTCTAACCCTTCTATTAAAATTCTCATTTTGGCCAATGTTTACTTTGACTTTCTAAGAACTCTCTTTTGGTCTATAATTGTTTTCTTTTTGATAGAATATAATTTTTATTTAATAAATACAATAACTTTACCTACTTCTCTGAGAATGTTAGCAATAGTTTCCTTTTAATTTTTTATCTTCCTGTATAGTCTTCTACAAGATTTTTTTTCCCCTTAATATTTTGGCCTCTATTTTTAAAGTTAGAGAATTTCCTTGGAGGTCTGGTGATCATTGGCTAATGCTCACATTTTAAAATGGGACACTTAAAAGCTAACTAGAAGGTCTGTGTGTGAGGGTGGAACCTGTTAGCTGTGGACTTCACTAAGGTGGTTTGTAAGGTGTAAGGTGGTTTGGTTGGTTTGATTCTTCAAGGAAATTCTGCTGTCAGCATGTCTGTGACTTTTCTTAGAGTGGATAGATTTTTGGCATATTCAAGAAACAGCAACAATGAAAATGTTTCAGTCAAGGTTCTCCAGAGAAATAGAACCAGTATTTTGATTTTGGAGGCTGAGATGTCCCACAATCTGCTGTCTGTAAGCTGGAGACCCAGGAAAGCCTATGTGTAATTCAGTCTGAGTCCAAAGGCCTGAGACTCAAGAGAGCAAATGGTGTAAATCCCAGTCCGAGAGCAGGTGACCCATGTCCCAGTTCAATCAGTCAGGGAGAGAAGGACAAATTCTCCCTTTTCCCACCTTTTCTTTGTTCCATTCAGTTTTGAATCAATTGGATGAGGCCCACGCACACTGGGAAGGAAAATCTACTTTACCCAGTCAACTGTTTTAAATGCTAATCTGAAAACACCTTCAGAAATACACCCAGAATTAACGTTTAGCCAAATATCTGGGCATCCTGTGAAACAGTCAAGTTGACACATAAAATCAAGCATCACAGCTGGTGTGGAGAGAGAGGAGTGAGCAAGAGGAAGATGGGCAAGAGATGCTGTCAGAGTGATGGGCAGGGACTCAACAGAAGGGGCTTATAGAACACAATGAGGAGGCTGGATTTTAGTCTCAGTTAAGTGGGAAGCCTTTGGAGGATTTTGAGTGGGGATATGATGTGATCTGATTTATCCTTTCAAAATGTCCCTCTGTCTACTATGTGGAGAGTTTACTGGCTAAGTGGTGGGGGAGGGCAGTGACACGGAACTAGGGAGTCAAGTTGGTAAGTGTATCAGTCAGGACGGGCCGAGCGATGCCACAGTAACAATGCTTCATGTTTGGCAGCTCTCTTCCACATCGTCTCCACTCTAGAATATGGGTTGATGGAGTGGCTGTATCTGGAACATTGTTGGTCTCGTGGCAGAAACCAAAAGGATCATGGAGACTCACATGCAGATTCTGAACTCTTCTGCCTGAAAGCGACACACGTCACTTCCTTCACAGTTCCTTGACTGAATGAAGTCATGTGACTAACCCTGGCATCAGTGGGGGTGGGGAAGTATAATCCTCCACCAAGAGGAGCAGTGAATACTTGGAAACCATGGTGCAATCTACCATAGGAGGCTCTTGCAATAATCAAGGCAAAAATGAAGCTAGCTAGAGTGGTAGCAGTCAAGGTGGTAAAAAGAGGTCAGATCTGGAATAGAGGTGGGAGGATTTGCTGATGAGTAAATGTAGGAAACTAAGTAGGAATGAATGAAGAGTTAAGAAAGATGCCAGGGTTTTCATCTGAACACCTTGGGGAATGGTGGTATCATTTGCTGACTTGGAGAAGACTGAAAGAGGGGTAGGTTTAAGGGGAAAAATTAGGAATGCCATTTTGGACATGTTGGGTTTGAGATTCCTAATAAAAAACATGTTGGGTTTGAAAATAAAATTTGCTAGTCAGCAGTATATAGGCTGCCTTTGAAGCCTTGGGACTGGATGAGATCACATAGAGGAGACAAAAAGGCTGGGATTGAGTTGTGGGGTATCCCAACACGCAAGGGTCAGGAAGAAGAGAACCCAGCAAAGGAGGGAGGGAAGAGACATATTGGGAGAAGAGAAACAAAATGTGTGGCCCAGAAACCAAGGGAAAAAGTGTTTTATGAAGAGAAGACTTGACTGTGTCACTTGCTGCTGCGATACTGAGTGAGATGAGAACTAAAATCCATTGTTGGATTTGGCCAGATGCAGGCAGGCACTGGTGACCTTGACAAGCCATTGGTGACCTGGGGGTGAAAGTCTTATTGGAAGGGGTGGAGAGGAGCACATGTATCCTTGTGGTTCAAAGTCCAGTGCTTCCCTTGGTTTGCTACACTGCAGGGAAAGTTCTCTTGTACAGAATGGAGTTGTTGAAAATGTTATGGAATCAAAGAACTTGTACCTTATTCTTTGAATCACTCAGCCTGGGAGAACAACCCCCTAAAAACTTGAAGAAAACCACCTGAGCATAACTAGTTCACTGTCTTTTCCTCTGTGAATGTGTGGAATAAAGTGTGTGTAGAAATCTCTCTCTTTCTCTTGAGGCAAGCTCTAAGCCAAGTCTCCGTAAATGATGGGGAATGTTATAAACGTGTTAGCCCTCTTAACCACAGAGACACAAGGGGAGGCAGGAATGGAGGGCTGGGGGAAAGAGAAGCATTACTGTCCAGATTCAAGTACAGGAAATAAAACCTGCTTCTGAGAGCAATGCATTGAGTTAAATGTAGTAATTTTACTCCTGAATAATCCTCCAAGGGGCATTCCAAAGTAATAAACCCGACAGCAAAAATGATGAAATAAAGTGAAAAAGAGGTGAGACATGGAAAGGAAAAGGGAATGTGTGCCTGTTACTGTGTGCATTTTTGTTTGGCCTGTGGGGCGTGCCTGCTGACAACTGTTTCTGGTTGTGTGTGAGAGTTGCATAGAGGTGTGGGTAGACCAGATGTCACTTCTGTGCCTTGGCCTCAGGAACTGATACATCCAAAGTGAGCCAGGTTGGTAAGGCCAGGAAAGCAAGGCTGGGAGGTGCTTTCTATAAACGTGAAACGCTTCCAAATATTTTCTAAAGGTGGTTGTGATTCTTGCCTCTTATAATTGTGTTCTCCCAGTCTAGGGCAGTATTTCAAATATTTAATAACTAATAAAGAATAGGCCCGGATTATTCTTTTTTGTTTTTGTTATTATTTATTTTTTAATGGAGCAAGAAGGAGAAATTGCTTGGAAGAAGCAATGGGGAGCCAAGAGGATACCTGCTCCACGCTCACATCCTGAGGCTTAAGGATTATGAGAAACAAAATCGTCTCTGTTTAGGAGGGCTGTGGAAGACTCAGTGTCCCCAAGAACAGGCTACATTTTACTTAGTAGGAGAAGGTGGCAGCAGTGTACAGAGAAGAGCTTGAGGATGAAGGGGAGTTTGCTGGGGAAAGCCTGAGCTCCAGAGGGCTCTGTGGAAAGGTTTCGAGGGGGAGAGAAAGGGTGGGAGATGGTTTTGATTAGGAGATGCACAGGCAGCGTGAATAGAAGTGTCACATAATGCTGGGACTTCCCATGGTGTCTGAGATGACTCAGTTTTTTTTTTTTTTTTTGCCGTATTAAAGTCTTTTTGCCTTTAAAAAATTTTATTTTTTATACAATTTTAAAAGGTTACACCCCACTTGCACTTATTACAAAATTTTGGCTATATTCCCCATGTTGTACAATACATCTCTGTAGCCTATCTTACACCCAATCGTTTGTACCTCCCTCTCCCCCACCCCTATGTTCCTCCTCACTCCCCACTGGTAACCACTAGTTTGTTCTCTGTCTGCGAGTTTGCTTCTTTTTTTGTTGTTATTTTCACTAGTTTGTTATCTTTTTTAGATTCCACATATGAGTGATATCCTGCTGTATTTGTTTTTCTCTGTCTTTCTTAGCATAATGTCCTCCATCCATGTTGCTGCAAATGGCAAAATTTCATTCTTTTTTATGAGTAGTACTCCACCGTGTGTGTGTGTGTGTGTGTGTGTGTGTGTGTGTGTATCACGTCTTCTTCATCCATTCATCTGTTGATGGACACTTAGGTGGTAACCATGTTTTGGTTATTGGTCTGTTGCCAGTAGTGCTGCTATGAACATTGGGGTGTGTATATCATTACGAATTAATGTTTTTATTTTATTTTATGTTTGGATATATTCTCAGGAGTGGAATTGCTGGGTCATACGGTAGTTCTACTTCTAGTTTTTTGAGAAACTTCCATACTGTCTTGCACAGTGGCTGCACCAACTTACGTTTCCGCCGATGCTGTATGAGGGCTCCCTTTTCTCCACAGCCTAGCCAGCATTTGCTATTTGCCTTCTTTTTAATGATAGTCATTATGACAGGTGTGAGAAGATACTGAGATGATGGAACTGATCCTGAAGGTCTCGTGGAAGAGGCTGGATAATCAGCTAAGAATATGGTCCAGGGTTTAGCTGGGGCCGTGGGACAGGTGCTTGGTCCTTGGCTCACAGAGTCAGGATGAGAAGCAGGCAGGTGGACATGATTAGGTAGCTTAGGACTTGGGGATGGCCTGTCTCTCCCTTAGGTGGCAGTGTCAGGGCACCTGGGAGCTGCAGCAAGGTGACTGTTGCGTAGCAGCGTGTTTTTCCTCTGGTGGAAAGCGGATTGAAGGTTTGGGGGTCACTCTCATGGTTGGAGTGTGGTGCGGAAGAGTTCAGAATGGAAGCAACGGTTGCCTAAGGCCATGTGGTTAATCAATGTCAGACCTGGAGTTCAGACGCAGGTTTTCTCAGTTAGTTCATTTCACTCTGCACTACACTCCTCAGGGCGGGGCGGGGGCGGGGGCGGATGGGTGAGATGTCCCGAAGGCAGGGAAGAAAAGCAGCCGAGGAAGGGCAGAGGATCAGGCAGTTGGAACGTTTGCTAGGAACTCCAGGTAAGTTTTTAGGCCGCTCAGTAGCAGAAATAACTCTCAGGCATCCCAGGATGTGCCCTGCAGGACCACAAACCTTACAGAGAAGTCCAGCCTTATCATGGCCCCTGGCGGTTAGTGGGAAACAGCTGAGGAAGGTGTCTCAATAGATACGAGTTCTCTGCAGCCTGTGAATGTGGGCGAGGGGAGTAAGGGAGTCACTAGTTCCCAGGTAGCCCTTGGAAAGTATAAGGGGTTGAACTGTGGCCCCCAAAGGTATGTCCAAGTCTTAACTCCTGCATTTGTGAACAGAACGTTATTTAGAAATAGGGTCTTTGCAGACACGGTTGAGCTAAGGATCTAGAGATTATGTCATAATGGATTGAGTGTGAGCCCTGTGTCCCATGATTGGCATCCTTACAAGGGAGAGGAAGGGGAGGCTTGAGACGCAGGACAGGGAGAAGAAGGCCATGTGAAGACGGAGGCAGAGAAAGAAGTGGTGCCATCACAGGCCCAGGGAGACCAGAGCTGCCTGAGGCTGGAACAGGCAGGGAAGGAATCTTCCCTGAGAGCCTAGAGCTTTGGGAGGACTGTGCTTCTGCTGACACCTTGATTTGGGACTTCTGGCTTCCAGATCTGTGAGAGAATAAATTTCTGTCATTTTAGGCCACCCGGTTTGCGGTAATTTGCTACGGCAGCCCTAGGAAACGAATACGGTGGTGGAGATGTGGAACCTGAAATAAATAACTGCTGAGCCAGCAGAGGCCTGGCTTCGGGACCAATTATCTGGAGACTTTTCAGCGAGAGGCAGAGGGCCGTGACCAGACTTCAGGAGGTGGTGGCGGCTTAATGCCTCAAAGGATGGGAAGGGATTCCCTGCACCCGAGGAGACATCCGTGCTGGGCTTTCCGGGTCCAGCCCAGCCCAGCTGCCTTCCAGGGAGGACTCACCCGCTCCTCCCCAGTCACCATGAGATGAGGGCTGTGCTCTGCACCCGGCAGGGAGGAAAGCCTGGCAGACTAAACATTTCCCTCCCAGTGACTCAGCTTGAAAGACGCTGTCTTCCACTGGAAGGGACTGAGAAACCTTCAGTTGGTGAGTTCCCGCTCTCCTGTGGGAGGAAGCTCGTGAATAAGTTTAGATCAGGTGTAGAAAATAAAATGATGGCCATCTCGAGGGGCACAACTTAATTATATATTTACATAGTATTTACTATTTATATAAAATATAGTTAATTATTTATTTAATCATATATTATCACTATTTATTATTTATTATGAATATTTAATGATCATCAACATTTATTATTACTTAATTATTCATAATTATATAATATATATTATTACATATTATTTAATTATATTATTAAATTATTATAGAAATTAATTATATATTATTTATATAGAATGTTAAATTATATGTGAAATCTATATACATAATGATATAATAATGTATATACAGTATATAGTGACATGACAGAGTGCATATCTACCTACTGCTATAGCTATGTATCTGACAGTCTCAACCCCCTTGACATGGTAATGAGAAGCAAAAGGAATTTTGTTTCGGAGCCACGTTTGCAGTCTCCCAGCACCTGAAGAAAGCATCCTCAGTTGCCAAAAGGTTACGCGTGGGTTTAGTTGCTAGGCTGTGGGATTACCTTCCTGGGCTCGCTAGGGAAAAGGACGAAAGGGAAGACGTGAACTAGCACAGGCATGTGGCATTTCTGTGCTGGGACTTAGGCGAATTATGTAAGTGTCCTTTGCATTCAAGTCTGCTCCACTTCCGCCTGATAGTCTGCTGAGGGGACAAGCGAGATCCCAAAGTTCAGTCCGCCGCAGTGTGCAAAATGCTAATCAGCGTGGCAGCCAATAAAGCCGAGGGGGCGTGGCTCTCGGGATCAGCGAAGACGGGGAGGAGCCCCGGACTGGGAGCCAGGAGGAGTCCTGCTGACTCAGCCAGCCGGGTCCAAGGCGCGTTCCTTCTCACTCATCTACGCAGTGACCTCTTCTTGGTGGGCAAGGGGTGGGCCGCACACAACTGTGTTCAAGAGGGTCATTAGCAACAGGATGGAGGGTTTGTGTGGGAAATGCTGATCTGGGGACATGCTTCCACATCTCTACAGATGTGCCGTTCCAAGTCCCCAGTGAGATTTGAAAAAGCCCTTGGAGATCGGCTGACCCCTTTCCGCTGGCCTGCACAGTGGCTCTGAGTCTGGCGCCTAGCAGGTGCTCAGCAAATATTCGTTAAATGAATGAACGAATGAATAGAGTCCAAGTGCTTGGTTTATAAGCAAGAGAATCAGGGCTCAGAGGAATGGAGAGATTGGTTAGGGGCATGCATCAAGTGTGCGGGAGATTCAGGCGCCTGAGTTCCAATACACTGATCACTCAGAGGGGAATTTTCTTTGTGTTCCATCTTGCTGCTAGGACAACTGTAGCCACCAAAAGGATGCTTCAGTACTCTTGAAAGTCGGGCTGGTTGTTGCTGTGATACAGACTTGCAAAGAGCTGATTGCTCAGTTGCAAGGGCAAGTGTTATTTATGTTGGCTAAGTTAAAAGGAAAGGCTGCCTTGCAGATACCATTTGTTAACTGCCTCTTTAATATTTGTGAGGGGGCTGCCTCAGTAACATTTTGTGTGTATATGCTGGTAAAGTTTACCTTTTAAGGGCTGTGATGCCCTATTGCTATTTCATTGAAAAATCTTTCCTTTCCTTCATATTTACCTACATGAAGAAAAAAAAACAGCAAGGGGGCAGGAATGAACATACATACATACATACATACATACATACATACATATATGGTTGTCCCTCAGTATCGGTGGGGGATTGGTTCCAGGACCAACCAGCAGATACCAAAATATGATGATTCTCAAGTCCCTTAGTTGGCCCTCCCATATCTGCGTGTTCCACATCTGTGGATTCAACCAACCACGGATCGTGTGGTACTGTATGTATTTATTGGAAAAAAAATCTGTGTATAAGCGGACCTGTGTAATTCAACCTGTGGTGTTCAAGGAGCAACTGTGTAGAGGTAGGAGGTGACCATTTGTGGAATACTTGCTCTCCTCCAGGCCTTGTGCTAAAACTGTTGACATGTGACATCTTATTTAATCTTCCCGATAACCCTGAAGTGTGTACTATCACCACCTGATAGTTTAGCAGATCATGTCTCTGCCCCACCCATACGCTGTCACCCACTCAGGTGACCAGCAGAAGCTTTAGTGGACAGTTTCTATCCATGGCAAGGGCATCTTAACTCCGGCATCTTTGTTTCTTTGACTGGGGGTGTTCTCTGGCTGAAGAAGCATGCTGGGACTATTTCTTGGAGGTGAGGAAGCAGGTCAGAATTGCCAGAGAATTAATTCCCAGGAGCAACCTTGAAACGAAGAGGGAAGGGAGTTGGTGGATAGACACCATTTTTTTTTAAATCCCCGATTGGGGCTCTTCTGAGGTGTAGTCGATGGAGGCTTTCAGAGGATACCCAGGAGGATCTGGGCCCCGTTGCCCACAGCTGTTGCTCTCTCATTAATGCACTCTTCATTGGCATTCTTCCCTTTCCTCTCTCTCTCTCCCACCTCTTCACCACGTGTCCTAGAAACAGAACCCACGTGCGTTCCCTGGAAACAGAATCTGAGGTAGAGATTTGTAAGCAGGAGGCTTATTGGAGAATACATGTATTCCAACACCTGTAAGAAAGTAAGAAAGCAGGGCCAGGCCGAGGGAAAAGTGCAACTTTGATGGAATTGCAAAGGAGCATGCAGTCAATCTGTAGGAGCTCTGGAGCTGAGAAGGCTTTTCAGAGGCAAAGGAGCTGGGCTTTTGGACCCAAGTATGAGCAGTCCTTCAACGTGGGCTGCCCCTTTGGAGAGGGTTTAACCTTGGGCTAGGCAACGCCATTAGGCTGAAGGCAAGTCCCAGAGAGGGATGTTATTAGGAGCTCTGAACAGTCAGCTCTCTGGAAGCTGGGGAGTGAGTACCTTGGTTTTGAATGGGGTTTCTGAACACCGCACCCCAGGATCCACTGAAGTTCACCCTTTACACTCCTCTAAGTCCAACTTACATCTAAGTTCGCAGCAAGTGTATCACTGGGAGTGATTGTAAATAGGACTGTTCCCACTTCCATCCTTTGGTTCCTGAGCCCATGTATTCTATTTGTTGGGTACAGAGCACCATAAAATGGTCATTGATTTACGGTGTGTATCACATCCTGAAGGATAGCACTCTATCACTGCAGGATATTATCTCTAAAAAGCACCTTCACGTTGCTCTATGAGGCTGGCTGTTTCTGGATTGTGTGATATGAATTACACCTGGTGGGTCCAACAGCCATCTGCCCACTCCTGCACCTCTGTTGCTTTAAAGTCGAGTCCCTTGAACTGAAGCCACGTACTGTAGGATTCATTTTGGTGAATCTAAGACTCTGAAAGCCCTTGGGTGCTGGTGTTGGCCACGACCCTGAGAGCTGTGATGGCAAACCTGCACCTGGAATGTGTGTTGATTTCATTCAGTGTGAATCCCTGCCCCTTCCACGGTGGAAGGGATATGGTGTAATCAACTTGCCCACAAGTGGCTGGTTGGGAGCCTGAAGGGGTAGTGTCATACGGGGAGCTCAGCATTGGTACCTTCTGCTGGCAAGTCCGTTACTAGCCGTAGCTAGATCAGCCTCAGTGAGTGGGAGTCCAAACTGCTGAGTCCACGCACATTCCCCATCCCTGCCACCATGACCACTCCGTTCGAACCCCCATCCTGCTAGCACTGGGGTGGCTGATTACAGAGGTCAGCTGGCCACGTCATTCTGTCTACTTGGCTCTCTCATGCCTCTTCCATGGTGGATGCTGTCTGGTGGGCGCTGACATGTGATATAAAGATATCTACACTCCATGCCGTTCCCATAGGTTCATCCACATGCCTCTTCCTGACCTTCTTTTCCCCAGCCTTCCAATCTTTTTCTTCCCAGGCCCCTGATCTATTAGGCAAGTCTTCTGCCTCTGCTCGTATGACTGCTTGGACTCTTTACCCACACAGGTGGATGACCACTACCTGAAGCTCTGACCACCAGGAGGGCTTGCCCTCACCGCTGTCTTTCAGGGCCGCATTTAAATGGGGCTGTAATTCAGCTGGGTCCATCTCATGCACATGCTGAGCCAACCCATGTGAGAACAAGCTTGGTCTTTCTTTCTGTTCCATCATTGGTCATAAGATAGCCTGCCTTCACTGGAGCCATAGGTATGAGTTGAGGGAGAGGTATCAGTGCAACAATGGTGGATGGTAGGGATTTGGGCCAACTGCTCGTACAACTTATTTGTGCTCTTTGACCTTGATAGTGGCCCTTTATGGATGTATCTCCTCCACCTTGCAATGGATTGTTGCTGGGTTGCCTTACCTTATGACTTGGTAGGTCTGATAGAACCCAGTGCATGATGGGAATCTCTGACTGCGGCATCATTCGATGTCTGTGGTGATGTGCTCCATCTCTATTAGCATGTGATGAATTATTTTTCTGAATGGCATGTAGTTCTCTGCTGTGAATGGCATGAAATTGCTACAGAACTACAAGGAGTCCATGCTGTAATTCTTCTATTTGAGCTCGTCATAGACCTCCTATAGCATCTTTTCCTACTGCAGGTACCTCTAGAACCAACCGGGTGGGGAGGATGAATTAGGAGTATGGGATTAACAGATACATACTACTATACATACAATAGATAAGCAACGAGGATTTACTTCATAGCACAGGGAACTATATTCAATATCTTATAATAGTTTATTCCTTCCCTCCTTTCCCCTTTGGTAACCATAAGTTTGTTTTCTATATCTGTGAGTCTGTTTCCATTTTGTAAATAAAGTCATTGTATTATCTTTTAGATTCCACATATAAGCGATGTCATATAATATTTGTCTTTGACTTACTTCACTTGGTATGATAAGCTCTTAGGTCCATTCATGTTGCTGCAAATGGCATTATTTTGTTCTTTTTTATGGCCGGGTAATATTCCATTATGCATATATTGTAATATATACATAATTATATATATATATATCACATCTTCTTTATCCATTCATCTATTGATGGACACTTAGTTGCTTCCGTGTCTTGGGTATTATAATAAATTGCGCTACTATGTACGTGTATCTTTTCAAATTAGAGTTTTTGTCCTTCCACAGACACACTTCTTATTGTTGCAGTAAATGAGGTATCTTCTGGGTCCTCCTATGGGGCATCGTTGGCTGGTGGGTTTTCCGGCCCTGGGTAGGGTGTTCGATATCTATTTCTTGCAACAATACCGTAAACTGAACAGCTTAAAACCACCTACATTTATTATCTCATAGCTTCTGTGGGTCAGGAATCTAGACACGGCTTAACTGGGTCGTTGCTCAGGGTCTCCCAAGGCTGCAGTCAAGGTGGTGACCAGGCTGCATTCCTGTGGAGCTCAGGGTCCTCTTCCAAGTTCATGCGGTTGTTAGCAGAATTCAGTTCTCTGTGTTGTAGGACCAAGGTCCTGATTTCCTTGCTGGCAGTCAGCTGGAGGCTGCTCTCAGTTCCTGAAGGTGGCCTGTAGTTCCTTGCTGCAAGGGCCTCTCACAACATGGCAGCTTATTTCAAGCCAGCAGAAGAATCTCTCACTCCAAGATGCTAAGACAGAGTGTTATATCCCAAGGTGGAATCATGGGTGTGACTATCTCGTTACCTTCGCTATCCAGTATTGGCTAGAAGCAAGTCCCAGGTTCTGTCTGGCTCAAGGGGAGGGGATTATACAGGGATGTGACTTACGGAGATCACCTTAGGGTGTGCCCACCTCAGGCGGCATAACCACTCCAACACTCCTGCTTCTCTAAGGCTTCGGTTCTTTCCTCCACTGTCTGCTGTGGTAGCTCTGGCATTTCTACCTCACTTACTATGAGACAAAACTTTCCCCAGGCTTTCAAGAGCCATCCGAGGTGTATCTTCACACCACCTCCTATGGTTCTCGCCAGGGTGTTCAGTCATTTTCTTGCATCAATAAACTCTTCCTTATTTGACTTTATATTCTGTCCTCCTTGGACAGAATATCCAGTATTCCAGTCCTATACATACCTTCCTGGCTCCTGTTGGTACGTTTTGGCTAGGCCCTGCATCTCCTTTGGCACGTAGGCCTCTTGTAGCAGGTCCAGCACTTCCCTGGGCAGATTGTGTTGTGACTTGATGCCAGTTATTGTTCTGGTGGCCAGGAGAGGAGGTGGAGTGAGATCCCAGGGACGGCATACGTTGTCTTGCAAGATGGTAGCCTATGCATTCAAGCTGTCTTCAGCAAGGGCTGGGAACACTAACCTGTAACAAGGAGGAATGGGCTACTTCTTCAGGCTTAGAGGGTTCAAGAGGATCTGATGGCACAAGGTTTGTAAATGCATTGAGTCGGCTGTCACTACCCACGTGACAACCAGGGTCCCATTCCTTCCCCATCAGAGCTCTATCCTAGACAGAGCAGCCTTGTCGCAGTTGGGATTCCAACCTTCTCTGGGGCTTTGCTTCCTTATAATTAAGTTCTGGGCCTGTTGCTCAATATTTTCTGCCGTTGGGCTGCAGGAGGTGAGATTCTACTTGCTGCCAAGGAGTCCCTCTGACTTTTACTCCTTACCTCTCAATGCTCATGAATCACCTCAGCCTTTCATTGTCTTTCTCTAATGCATTTATAGCTCCCAGCAGCAGCCATTGGCTTACGATTACTACTTCTCTCGCCCCGTGCCTCTCAAACGCTCTGTGTTCACCAGCCAATGCATTGCCTTTTAGAAGTATCTCATCCAGTTCAGAACAAGTGACAGTTTTAACAATTGCAAGTCCAATATGCTAGGGCTCTCATACTCCGCCTACCACCACGACGGGGTACTTATTGCCAGCTAGCTAGTGGGGAACACAGCTCCCAACATTCTACTTTAAAATCAGCCTCCTAAGACACCTCCTGACAGTAAGTCTTAGTTCAGTTTCCCAAGAAGCAGACTCTGAGATGGAGACTCGCATGCAGAAATCTTACTGGGGTGTGCACTTGGGAACAGCACCCGTAAAGAAGTGAGGGAAGCAGCACTGGGTGTAGGGAGAAGGTAAACCACGATGTGGTTGCAGTAGAGGACTTGCTGATCCCACAGAAAGCTCTGGAACTGGCACCGCCTTTTATGGTCATCCTGCCTTGGGAAAAGGGAGACAGGTCTTTCTGTCTATGCATTGACTAGTCATTGGGTGTGGTCCCCTGGGGAGGGAGCATAACTTGGGGTGAGGCAGGTCTCTTTGACAAAGGGCAATTTCTAGAGGGGGGGTGCCTCTGTGAGCAGTTAGCCTCCAACATCCCCAGCTGCTGGGGTAATGAGTCCTAAAGGGGGATCTGGCCATATGCCACAGTAGCCACTATACCAGTGTTTCGTAACTAGGGGTGATTTTGTCTCTCAGGGGACATTTGGCAGGGTTTGGAGACATTTTTGGTTATCACAACTTGAGGCAGGGGGTTTGCTACTGGCATCTGTTGGGTAGAGGCTAGGGATGCTGCTAAAAATTCTACAGTGCTCAAGACTTTCCCTCACAACAAAGAATGACGTGGCCCAAATGTCAGTAGTGCTGAAGCTGAGAAACCCATGCTATGCCATGCTTCCTTGGATCAGCTCCCAAGTGAATTAGTTGCACCAAAATCCTTGTCTTCGGGTCTCTGTTTTGAGGACTCCGAGCTAAGACATTGGGAAATATCACAATTCAAAGAGACAAGGTGATTTGCTTGGGGTCGCACAACTTGTGGATGGAGGAACAAGAATTGGCACCCCGGAATTTCTGTTTGCTGAGCCCACGTTCTTCTCTGTGGACCATGCTTCAGGGCTGGTAGGTGGACCACTCTCCGGGTCTCACAGCATGTGTAGGATTTGGTAATGGGGCGTATTAGGCATTTTGGCAAATTCTGGTTCCTTGACAAGTTTGTCGGCTATTCAATTATCATACAACCTTTCTCTACTGGACTGTAGAACATAGTGATTTGAATGACTATTTTTCAATTCTCCCGAAGTCTGTAGATAACTAGTATCATTATAGATGAATAGAGATAAATTAACTTATTACATACAGTGGATGCCTTATGGCATTAAACCTTGATTCTCTTTCAGAAATTTGATTGAGAATGGCTATATGGGTGGAGATATTCCTCCGAAGTTACTGAGCTTCCATTTATTAAAGTGTTTGTTGATTCATTCTTTCTTTCCCTCACCTGTTCATGATCTCACTTAATAAGTAGTTGTGCTCAGCGGTAGACACTCTCGTATCATAGGCATAGCTATTATTGTCAGATGATTCTACAAATGATGGAAATGAGAAGCCCAGAGAGGAAGATGAGTCATTTTCTCAAAGGTCTTGGAGCTAATTCAAGACAGAGTTAGGATTAGAACCAGGTTCCAGAGGGGGACAAATGTGCTGAGGGAAGACAGCGGTATGGTCTTTACTGCAAGGACAGGAATGTGTGACGCTTCTCAATTTGTACTTTATTAATATGCATCTCATATTCATTCTCTCAGCCCACTGCCCAAAGGTACAAAGATGTAGCTTTTCCCTCTGTCTATAATTTTCTAGAAAGCTGTCTGCCACTGGGAGCTTTTGAACTAGTAGGTCTCATAGTCCTGGCTTTGCTTTAATTTGGACCAAGGGAGCTGTTTAGATCCAAGGAGTTCCTCTCCTAGCTGAAATTCAAAGCACAGGAATGCAAAAGTTCCCAAATATCTGGGGCAAGAAAGCTCTAGCTCGCATTGAAGCAAATAATCTGTGATACTACCTGTTTTCTGCAAACACTGAACCAAGCCAGCTTTAACTTTTGCCAACCTTAACCGTAAGCAGAGAAGTCGTTGTCAAGAGTTTGTAAATTGGGATTCTGCTCAGGCTCAGAACCTTGCTTAGAAACCACGCTACTTTCGCACTCCGCCCCAGTCCCTGTGCTCACTTAAGTTTCTCATTCTTCTGGGATTGAGTTATACACCTTTGGGTGCCAGTATAGTGCTGGGGAGAAATCTGATTTTGTTTTTCCTGACCCACAGACCGAGTTCATTCTGCTTAATTCAGATCTGAGCGCTGCCAATTCCCAATCTTATAATCCCGTTCAGAGTATTATACTATCATTACCACTAAGGTGCCTTTCCCTGGCATTTGGCTGCTGGTTTCATGCCAGAGATTCACATGGGTTGCAAGGAAATGGTTCCCAGTGCCCAGTACAGGAAGTTAGAGGAGAGTTATTTCGATAGGAACTGCACCTGTCAGGTCAATCATTGACTCCACATTTACTACCAGTGGATTTAAGCCTGAACTAATTACACTGTGAATTTCTATATTTAATTTTTCTCTTTAAATTCTTATCCTTATATTAGAGAAGAACTTGTGGTTGCAGGTGAACCCTGCTAGCATTTGCTTATCAGCAAGGGAGTTTATTGGTTCAGGCTATTGGGAAGGTCATGGATGAAACTTGTTTTCATGATAACTAGAATGAGGGACTAGAGAGTTCTCAGTATTTGGTCTGATCAGTACATATTTATTAGGGGTAAAGTCTTCCCTAATCCTGGTGCATCCTGACCCGTGGAGGTGGCACCACTAGGCCAATACTCTGGACCTTCCCCATCCCTTCCCTTTGCAGAGGAGGGCTGCTGATCTCTGATCATAAGTTGGGGGAGAATAGACTGGGTAATGTTCTCAGCTCAGACTTTCCACTTCTTAGAATCTCAGTGAAGATGGATCTTCTCTGTCCCTCCCACATGCTTGGGGACAGACCTGTGGTTCTCTAATATGGCCTAGGACTGGGTGGAAAAGTCTGCCTAACTGTGGGGTTTCTTACTATCTATTTCTTATTTGTTCCCACAATTAGAATCCACATCTCCAGGAGCACCTGCTGTTAGTAATAAAGGTGATATTTTGGCCTGCCAATGTCTAATCTTGTCTATCTCTCAAATGATTTTAAATCTAAATGGGGAAAGGAGTGTTATTTCCTGGGCCCTTTTCAATCTCACCATTGGTCATTTGTTCAGCAATTGTTTGTTGCATGATTATTATGTATCAGGCACAGGCCCTGTTAGAGACAGAGAAAGACATGGTCCTTGCCCTTGATGGACTCGTGCTGTAGTGACAGCTGCCCACTGATGCACCTCCAGGGCCCTGCACACTTGATAAATATTTGTTGAATGAAAGAAAGAATGAAGACACTGCATTAGAATGTGGCAAGCGTGCAGTGGGTACAATGGTGTGTTACCGCGATCTCCCTCCAGGACCCTGGGACCCTTTCCTTCCTACTCTAAGTGTTGGCTGCTGGTGGCTCTCAGCTGAGCCTCTCTCCAGGAATTGCCTTCAGTGGAAGAAAGCAGCCCTTAACTGCCCTTGTACCATCCCCAAGGGCAGCCCTTAACTGGGCAATGCAAGGTACAGAGACCTGGTCCCCATGTTTCAAGGTGGGATAACTCTGAATGGCCAGTTCAGCTCTAGAGCCCCTGTAGGGTTGGGCTGAAGCTTTTATGTGACTACTTAACAGTTCAGCTTCTGCATCTGCCCACTCCTGCTTCCTTCCTTCCTTCAGGTGTTGATCCTGACAGCATCCCATGACAAACTTCCTGCATGAGAATTTCCATTTCAATGTCTGTTTCTAGGAACCTGTTCAAGACATAAGTGCAAACTATTATGGGATTACAGGGGAGGGGTTATCAGGTCAACCCTGGCCATTCAGTGAAGCAGAGATAGTACCACGAATAGAGGAGAAGATGGGAAGATTGGGCAAAGGATGGTAGGGGCTTGCTAGAGAAAGTAGGGAAGGATGTGGTTTGGGAAGAGAGGGGCATGGAGCAAGGTGAGAGGGTGGAGATCCTGAGACAGACGGAGCTCATGCCCATTGCTGAGACGATAGGCTTCCGCTGTTGCTCTCAATTTACACTGCCTTATTCGAGGAAGCAGCCCAGCTAGAGAGATGTGGGGACAGATGTCTTGACTCTAGGTTGAAGAGGTGGTGGGGTTTACCCATAGTGATAAGGGAGGAGCAAGTGTAGAGTCAGGGATCTAAGGGCACTGGAGAGGGCAGCATGGCATGTGAGTGGGGATTCCTGGGTGGAGAAGACCAGAAGGCTCCAGAATGTCGTGACTGACTCTTTGCAGAGCTGGCTGTATATGACTGACTAGGGAAGGGTTTGCTTTAGCTCCTGGGGTTCCCTGACATAATGCCTGGGCATGCACAGCCTGCAGGGAGTGGAGGGGGACCAGGATGCCTGCTGTGGCCAAGTGGGCTCAGCCAGGATGAGCATCTGCTCCTTCTCTGGCAGGTGCCAGGGCAGGGGGATGAAGCCAGTGAGGAGCAAGCTGCCCAGAGGGCAAGGGAGACAGGAAGCGCAGGAGCTGAAGGGGTGGCCCAAGGAGAGGACCAGGCAGAAGAAGCAACCTCTGACTTTATTTTCTTGTTTTTTATTTTTGTTTGTTTTTTTTTTTGCGGTACGCGGGCCTCTCACTGTTGTGGCCTCTCCCGTTGCGGAACACAGGCTCCGGACGTGCAGGCTCAGCGGCCGTGGCTCACGGGCCCAGCCGCTCCGCGGCATGTGGGATCTTCCCGGACCGGGGCACGAACCCGCGTCCCCTGCATCGGCAGGCGGACTCGCAACCACTGCGCCACCAGGGAAGCCCCTTTCTTGGTTATTGATATAAAAAAAATCAGTTTCCCTCCCCTGCCCCCAGTGCCGCAGAAATGAAAAGCAAATAGCTTTAGCTTTCTAGATGGCTAAAGTTTTTGATCATGCTCATTGCTTCTACCTAATATAAGTTCTGTGAAATTAGAATCCGATCCAAATCACACTGCATAGCTAATATATGCCAGAAGCTATGCTAAGCAGCCTGGCTTCATGTGCTAGTAATTATAATCAAAGAAGCAGTTCCTAAAATAATTAAATTTAATGAGAGAAGAATAAACAGAAATGCCATTTGGTTACTCCTCAGTGGATTGTTCTTACCTTACTGTGGATGTTAGCTAGGTTGGTTCTTCAGTGGTGAATCCCTAATATTTCATAAATTTACGAAACAAAATGTTATTGAAGGTCTTTGTGGTGACAGACACTGTGTCAGGTGCTAGAAATGTACGTGACAAGTATAGTGGGCAGCAAAGAGATGAGGCTTTTAACACCTAAGGACAAAATAATTTGTTTCTCGATATTAATTCCTTTAGATTTGAATATGTTTAAATTTTAACTTTCAGGAGGATTTAATTTTTCCTAAATTGAAGTATAGTTTATGTACAATATTATGTTAGTTTCAGGTGTACAACATAGGGATTCAACATTTAAATACATTATGAAATAATCAGCATGGTAAGTCTAGTAAACATTTGTCACTATACAAAGTTATTACAGTATTATTGACTATATTCCTTATGCTGTTTATTACATCCCCGTGACTCATGTATTTTATAACTGCAAATTTATACCTCTTAATCCCCTTCACCTATTTCACTCATCCCCACCCCACTTCCCTCTGGCAACCACCAGTTTGTTCTCTGTATCTATTGAGTCTGTTTCTGTTTTATTTTGTTTGTTCATTTGTTTTGTTTTTTAGATTCCACATATAATCATGGAATCATACGACATTTGTTTTTCTCTGTCTGACTTATTCCATTTATCACATTACCCTCCAGGTCCATCCATGTTGTTGGAAATGGCAAGATTTCATTCTTTTTAGTGAATGATTAATATTCTATTGTGTGTATGTGTATGTATGTATATATATACCATATCTTTATCCGTTCATCTGTGGATGGGCACTTAGGTCGCTTCCATATCTTGGCTATTGTAAATAATGCTGCAGTGAGCATTGGGGTGCGTGTATCTTTTCAGATCAGTGTTTTTGTTTTCTTCAGGTAAATAACCAGAAGTGAAATTGCTAGATTGTATGGTAGTTCTACTTTTAATTTTTTTGGGAGGCTCCATCTTGTTTTGCATAGTGGATGCACCAACGTACATTCCCACCAACAGTGCATTAGGGTTCTCTTTTCTCCAAATTCTCACTAACACTTATTTCTTAACTTTTTGATGATTGCTATTCTGCCAAGTGTGAGGTGATATCCCTTTGCTTTTGATTTGCATTTCCCTGATGATTAGTGATGTTGAGCATCTTTTCATATGTCTGTTGGCCATCTGTATATCTTTTCTGGAAAAATGTTTATTCATGTCCTCTGCCCATTTTTTAATAAGGTTGTTTGTTTTTTTGATATTGAGTTGAATGAGTTCTTTATATATCTCAGATATTAACCCCTTATCAGATACATCACTAGCAAATTTCTTCTCCCATTCACTAGGTTCCCTTTTTGTTTTGTTGCTGGTTTCCTTTACTATGCAAAAGCTTTTTAGTTTGGTATTAACACATTTGTGTTTTGCTTTTGTTGCCTTTACCTGAGACGACAGATCCAAAAAAAATATTACTAAGACTAATGTCAGAATTTACTGCCTATGTTTTCTTCTAGGAGTTTTATGGTTTCAGGTATTACTTTAAGTCTTTAATCTGTTTTGAGTGTATATGTATATGGCGTAAGAAAGTGGTTCAGTTTCATTCTTTTACGTGTAGCTGTCTAGTTTTGCCAACATCATTCATTGAAGAGGCTGTCTTTTCTCCATTGTATATTCTTTTTTTAAAAAAAAATATTTATTTTATTTATTTATTAGTTTTGGCTGTGTTGGGTCTTTGTTGCTGTGTGCAGGCTTCCTCTAGTTGTGGTGAGTGGGGCTACTCTTTGTTGTGGTGCACAGGCTTCTCACTGTGGTGGCTTCTCTTGTTGCAGAGCATGGGCTCTAGGCACGTGGGCTTCAGTAGTTGTGGCTTGCGGGCTTTAGAGCGCAGGCTCAGTAGTTGTGGTGCATGGGCTTAGTTGCTCTGTGGCATGTGGGATCTTCCTGGCCCAGGGCTTGAACCTGTGTCCCCTGCATTGGCAGGTGGATTCTTAACCACTGCAGCACCAGGGAAACCCTCCATTGTATATTCTTTCATCATTTATTGTAGATTAATCAACCACATAATTGTGAGTTTATTTCTGGGCTCTCTATTCTGTTCCACTGATCTATGTGTCTGTTTCTGTGCCAGTACCATGCTGTTTTGATTACTATAGCTTTGTAGTATAATTTGAAATCAGGGAGCACGATACCTTAAGCTTTGCTTTTTTTTCCTCAAGATTACTTTGGCTATTTGGGGTCTTTTTTGGTTCTATACAAATTTTAGAATTATTTGTTCTAGTTCTGTGAAAAATGCCACTGGTATTTTGATAGGGATTGCATTGAATCTGTGTATTGCTTTGGGTAGTATGGACATTTTAACAATATTAATTCTTCTAAACATATGAGCTCAATATGTCTTTCCATTTATTTGTGCTGTCTTCAATTTCTTTTGTCAATATCTTGTAGTTTCCAAGTACAAGTCTTTCACCTCCTTGGTTAAATTTATTCCTAAGTATTTAATTTCTTTTGATGCAATTGTAAATAGGGTTGTTTTCTTAAATTCTCTTTCTGATAGATTGTTATTAGTATATATAAATGCAACATATTTCTGTATATTAATTTTGTGTCCTGCAACTTTACTGCATTCATTTATTTATTAGTTATAATAGTTTTTTTTTTTTGGTAGAGTCTTTAGTATCATGTCACCTGCAAACAGTGACAGTTTTACTTCTTCCTTTCCAATTTGGATGCCTTTCATTTCTTTTTCTTGTCTAGGAGGATTTAATATTTGAATGTGTATCTTATTCTAAGAATTTGATAATGGGACATCTCTAGGTTGTAATCATTCTATTATATGATGTCTGTATGCAGTTCATTATTGGAGCATTATATTGTTATCATTTAATCTCATTATTGAATCTTGGATATGCTGTATTGGACAGTGTGACTGCACATATTATGATTTGGGAAGTGGGACAGGGAGTGAATTTTTAGCCTTGGCTCTGGAGTCATCCTGGCATTGATTGAATTTTGGTTCTGTTCTAATGCATTTCAGAGCCTTCTGAAAGCAGTGTCTTAACCACCCATTTATTAGTTGTTGTATGAGTTGCAATTGATACTGGAGGTTCAGCATCGTATTCTGGTGATCTCCTCCTGTGAGGGCCATGGCCACACTGTGGTTGACCACGGACTTAACAATGAAGGTTACTGAGTTGAGAGCAAGAAGCTAAAGAATGGTACAGAAGAACATTTCTTCCTCACTTCTGATGTTTTCTTCTGTGTTAAAGAAACGCAGCGTGATTTCTACCCTCTCTCTACTCCAGGGGAGGGAGAGTGACTTATCTGATTGGGATCTGTGGGAAGAACAAACTGGGTGTGTCTGGCTCATATTCATCTTTCTCCCTCTTGGGAATGAGCTGCTCTCAGGGAGCAGTGTTCCTCTTGGTTCTTCTAGGGGAAGGCTTGCTTCATTCAAGACAGCTGCCTGTGTCAGAATGGGTAAGTTCACTTAGTCCACGTATATTTTGTTCTAACCCATTTCAGAGACTGCTAAAAGCAAAATCTAAGCTGTCCACCAGTGTCCTCAGGAGATCCCAAAGGAGCAGGGTCCAGTCGGCAGGTCCATCTGGCTTTTGCAAAAATCCTCATTTTCTCATCTTTTTAGTAAGAGAGGGAGCATTTTGAAGTCCCAACTGGAACTCCTATTTTCCAGTTTGAATTCAAATGTAGAAAAAACAGAGCTATTTATTGCTCTGTCAAAATCTAGTACCCCAGCCATGTTCAGTCATGGTCTGGGAACCCCTATGGGTTTCATGGTATTCGTGGAGGTGGCAGCTGGTGGCTGCCAACTATGCTTTCTGCAGTCGGTTCCTTCAAGGGAGGTCTGGGAGGCATGTTTCCATGGACACCACGGGCTCTTTCAGGGTAGGAACTGGACTTATTCTATATCCTCAGGGTTTGGACAGTGGGTGGGTCTGGAATACAAGGCGCTTGATAAATATGTGTTGAAACATTTTCAGGAATATATTGTGGAAGGATTTGAGGTTGTATGAGTAACTTGAATTAATGTGTTATGAAATGAAAGTTATTAAAGTTTTAGAACAGAAGGTCAGAACTGTACTTAGAGAAGAATGTAATGTGGATTAAAGTGTGACTCTGACTTTTGTAACAGTATAGGAATGTGACTGGTGGTAGGCATAGGAAGGAAGATGCTGACAGCAAAAGGTTTTGGAAGTGATGTTTTTAGGGCTTGGAAGCTTATTTGAACTTGGGATGAGGCAAGCAAGACATTAAAGATGACAATGAGATTTCTAATCTCAGAGACTGGATGCATAGGAACAGAGGATGAAGAGGAGCTAGCATTTCAGGGGAAAATGCTGAGTTTGGTGTTAGGTTAGCTGAACTAGATGTTCTCACTAACATCCAGGTGGATGTGTCAAACTGGCAGTGAGGATTGCTTGCCAGGAGCCTGCCAGAGAGGTCTAAGTTAGAGATCCATATTGAGAAAAAGGAGCAATGAGATCAAGGTGAAAATTATGAATAGATTTCAAGGAGTAATTGAAATGGACCTGTTGCATATTTTGCAGACAGCTGTTAGGGCATTTATGCATTCTTTGTAGGTTTGAATAAAAAAACAGAATGATTATTTCTATTCCTTTCTATTCCTTTGATTCTTTGGTGGGAGAGAGAGGGATTCCTCTTGTGTGACTGTTTTTACTCTGAGATTGTGAACTTCCCAAGACTGTATCTTTTCACCTTCGATACTCAGAGAACGAGAGATTTGCATAAAGACTGTGAACTCCTGTAGGGTAGAGACCTCACTTATTTATCTGTTTGTCTAGTGTCTAAAATGATGTCTGGACAACAGTGCTTATCCTGTTGTGAAGTGCTCAGTTAGAATTCATCAAATTGAATTATTTAATTTGTGTGATGCTTTATAGTTAGTAAGTCCTAGAAGATACATTTAACAGTCCTCACAAGCGTGCTGAGGAATGTTGTTACCCCTCATTTACAAACAAGGAGACTGCTCTTTAGAGAAGTTAAGCAACTTACTTGAAATCATACATTTAGGAAGAGGCTGTATCAGTCTGAATAGGTTAGGTTATGCTTAGTAACAAATAACCCTAAACATCTCTGTGGTTTAATAAAGTAAAAACTTATTTCCTACTTATAAAGTCCACCATGGGTCTGGGAAACCCACTACAGAAGCTGTCCTCCATGTGATAGCTCAGAATTCCAGGCTTTTTCAAACATATCTGCTTCTATAGTTGCTGCAGAAGACGAGAGAGTACATACAGAATTGGGCACTGGTTCTTAAATGCTTCTGCCAGGTAGTGAATCTCATCTCTTCCACTCACATTTCATTGGCCAAAGAAGTCACATAGCCTTACCTGGTTTCAAAGGAGGAGGCAAGGGCTTTCTCCCTGTGTACCTGGAAGGAGAAGTGGACACTTTGATGAGTAACTCTATTATCTAATCACAAAAGCATTATTGGGTCTTGAGTTTAGATTTCTGATTTCAACAGTGGTCACATGTTACTCTTTGACTCATGTTTTGTTTTTTACTAAGCATATTCAGAAAACTATCCACATTTATGGCAGTCTCCAATATGTAATTAATATCCTGAAAAGCAGTCACACTCTCCACCCTTTTATTCTGCTTTCTCTCCCACAGTCCTAACCTCTGTCTCTTAACATTGGGTCTTAGAGGATAGAGTCTCAAAGGGACTCAGGATATCAGAGAGAATTAACATATACACACTACTATATATGAAATAGAAAACCAACAAGGACCTATTCTATAACACAGGAAACTATACTCAATATTTTGTAATAACCTATAAGGGAAAAGAGTCTGAAAAAGAATATATATATATATATATATATATATATATATATATATATATATAAAACGGAATCACTTTGCTGTACACCTGAAACTAACACAACATTGTAAATCAACCATACTTCAATAAAAAAAGAGAATAGCATGAGAAAAAAGATATCAGAGAGAGAGCAATGCCCTAGTTAGGGTTGGAGATGGGGTAAATATGTATAATGACATTTGAGTAGAGGACTCAGAAATGCCAGATCTCGCCTCCAATTCAGTTTCTTCTCTTCCCCATGAAATTGGAAGATGACAAATATACAAATGTTATGACCTTACTTATTAGCTGGGACAGTGCCTCCTATTTTCCAGTAGTCTTCTCCAGCAAAACTCTGTGAGAGCTCACTTTTTAGGCTCAGGCCATGTGGGGTTTCCTACCTCGGAACAAATTCACTTCCATACTTGGGATCTTACTCCATTACGTCCCTGCTTATGGGGTAGGAACCACGACCAGCACGCTTCTGTGATGAGAGGAACTGCATGACTGGGACTCATAAGCAGTACAGACAGAGGGGACTATGGGAATAAGTGGGCTGGACAGACAGACATATATGCACAATCTATCTACACACACGGACCTTCTCAACCACTAAACGTGGGCCAGTACAAGTCTGAGAACTTGCCCTATTAGATGAGCACTCCTGGAGATGAGATGTTCAGACAGCTGAAAGTATCTCCTCTGACCACCCATTTTACTTATAATGAAATGGAGGTCCTTAGATATTTGGGGTTCCTTGCTACTTAGAAATGGAGCTGCTCTGACTCCACCTCCGGATGGCTGCCCCTTTGACTTACGGCTCTGGAAAGATCCTGAAGCAAAGTAAAGACTCCAGGGTCTGTCATTAGAATTATAACAAAAGTAGCATTATTGAGCTTTTATCACATGCCAGGCCTAAGTGCTAAGGTTATTTTATTTAACCTCACAATACTGTGGGATTGATGCTTGAACATCCCTTTTTTCATAAATGAAGAGTATGAGACCCACAGGGAAGTGTGTTTTTTGGTTAGGGAGGGGATCTATTTTGCTGTATCCCTAGTGCTTAGATCAGTGCTTGGTATATGTATATATCAGGTACGCGGTATGTATTTGTTGAATGAACAAGCCCAAGGTCACTGAGCTAGTTAGCAGGGGAATCAGCATAGGATCCCGGGCAGTCTGATTTCAAGGATCTCCCTCTGAACGGTGGCATTACAACGTGACCTCCTGTACACGTCTGATAGTTATTAGCTGTGACAGTGTTTGATGATTATCGCATGTTTATTAACCTTTTTCCACACCCCCTCCCCATGAACTATGAACCCCTTGAGAGAAAGAGATGATGACTGATTCCTGCCGCACTTTCCCCACCCTCCGTTGCTGGGTGAACGGGAGGTGCAAATTCCATGTTGGTTGGTTGCAGAGGTTACCTCCTACCCCAGGCAGGTGGTGGGAAAGGCAGCTGCAAGTTTTTGGTAGCCGGTTTTAACTTGGTCAGGTAGTTTCATCTCCCCACACGCCTCCTTCCGGAGACAGAGCCGGTGTACTCATTCTGCTCCGCTAGGGGGACCCAAATGCAAAGGAAAAAACCTCTCCTGCCTCCAAAGGTAATGGGATCCCACCCACAGCCCTCCAGAGGTGTGGGCACCGCTCCGCCAACGGCAGAGCTGCAGCAAGTGGCCCTGCACAGCTCTGGTTCTGCTTTCTCCTTGCCTGATGGCAGCTTTTATAGTCAGGGCTTCTGGAGCAAATTCTACCCTTGTGAGGCCTGCTCGGTTCCTGGGAACCGCGCCGCTTCTGCCGGTGATGACGTATGGATTTGTCTTAGGGGCAGAGAAGATGGATTTTGAAGGGCTGCCGGCCTGGTGATGAGGCTGCTTTGGTTTCACAGGGGAAGCCCTGAAATCCAGATCTAGTCAATCAGAGATGCTTCGTCTTCTCCAGCTCCCTTCTCTGCCTCTCTAAAATCGGGGGGCCTTACCCGCTTTGATATTTCAGTGCGAGGCCAGTTAAAGTTTAATGCTTCCTTTTCTACAGCAACAAGAACTGGAGACATGGTACTTACTAGGGCCACCTGACTTGTTGAGACAGATAGAATGATCTGTTTTGGCAACTTACCTTACAGGGATGGATATATTTATAAGACGTTGGGCAGTTTTGTCTTATTCTTATTATTTTTTAACACTATGCTGTGGAACACTTTTTCTCTTTGTGCACAGCTTGCTAGCATTAGGCAAGCATTTGGCAAAAATTCTCAGTTATGTGTTCTCTGCCATAAAATGTGATACAAAATTCTTTCTTTTCTGTGACCTCTAATTAAATCGTTGGATTCAGTTTTTGTTGTAGAGGTGTTATCTCTTTTAAGATCTGATCTTTTCCTTGGGGAAGAATAATATAGGTATTCTTAATGAAACATGTTTAGTATTTTGGGGATTAAAGAACTCTTAGAAATACTGGCATAGATATACTGGCACAAGCAGAGAAGGGGTTCGAGAACTCTTCCTACTAAAGATGGGGCCCGTAAGACTGATGAATGTTAAAGTCAGCCCTAGAGGAGTCCTTGGAGATTTTCTCATTTATAACTCAAATTTGACAGATGAGAAAACCATGGTCCAGAGGGGCAGATGACTTGGCTCATCACACAGCTGGTTAGCCCTGTAGGCCTCTGGACATCACTTTTTACATTATCGCACAGATTTGGGGGGTGAACTGAGGGTGAAAGTATCTTTTTTCCCCATGGCTTTTAATTTTACATGAGTCTGCCAAGGAAGTGTCTGGAATAAAAGAAGTAAAGCAGAGAGAGAAAAGAGAGAGAGGGCTTTGACCATTGTGTGATAACGTGTTCTGGTGACTCAGTGCCCTGTGACCTGCAAGATGGTGTGAAGGGGAGATGGTGAGTAACTCTGTCCAGGGGAACACGAAAGGCCACAAGAACCTCTTGAAAGTCATGTCCAAGAACAGAAGGCACACTCATCAGTCTTGTTCAATGACCATTTAATGAGACCATTAGGTAGTAGACACTGTGGAATGTTCTAGAAAGTGCCACCTGACATTGTATACATCCTTTACATTCTCTAGCAACTTTTTCACACATCATCTCCTCATTTGACACTTCCTGTGTCAGCCAGAGTTCCTGGTGACTTTGGCTCACCTGAACATGGTGAGAACTATTTTGGAAAGATGCAGGTGGGTCATGCCATGATAGGTCCCAGAGAAGCTCTGGGGACGAGGGAGCAGAAACTAAAGGGCAGTTTCTGGACGTGGTCTTATCTCTGAGTGTTTTCATTTTGTGTTATTCTGCTTAGGATACCCATTCCAGGGTGAGGGTGTCTGGTTGGCCCAGCCTGGAACCCATGGGCACTCGTTGACCAGGGAAATATTGAGGCATCTTGATGGGCGGGTCCTTCAAGGCTATACCCAAAGGAAAATCTGAATGCTCTTGACAAACATCCCCTATGAATCCTATGAAGGGGGGATGCTTGATGAAATGATTACCTCCATGGTATCAATGGAGACAGAGAGGTGAAGTGAATCGCCCAAGTTCACACAGCTATACATAGCAGAACAAAGTTATATCTCTAGATCCTGCTCTTTCCACCAAAAGGAGTAGGTAAAGTTTATATCTAATGCAATCCCTTCTCCTTCCTTACTGCTTGCATCATTCTGCTTTTCCCCTCCATAGGCTCACCCCATCACCTGCCATCTTTTGCTCTACTCCACTCCTAGATGCCCAGATTTCTGGGTACCAGTGTAATAAGCTGAGGATTATTTCATTAGCTGTGTGCTAATGGAAAGAATCACTCCCAAGTTGGTCTTCTGGACACGATGAAAGTCCTCTCTCACTTCTTATTCCACTGATTAACTTATTGTTGGGATCTGGACCTTGTAGGAAGGAGGATCAGGGAACCTTAGGAAGTCATCTATGCAAGTTTCTTTCTTTCTTTTTTTTTTTTGCGGTACACGGGCCTCTCACTCTTGTGACCTCTCCCGTTGTGGATCACAGGCTCCAGACGCACAGGCTCAGTGGCCATGGCTCATGAGCCCAGCCGCTCCGCGGCATGTGGGATCCTCCAGGACCGGGGCACGAACCCGTGTCCCCTGCATTGGCAGGTGGACTCTCAACCACTGTGCCACCAGGGAAGCCCCTGCGTGTTTCTTTGAAGTGAGGTCTGCCTACAAGTGGGGCCTGGCCTCTGATTCATGGCCCCATCACAATATCCTTGTTTAGAAGTGAATGAACTAGGGGCAGTGGTTCAAAAATATATGATTCTCCTGTTTTCTGTAGAACAAAAGCTCATATTCCTTTGGTTAACTCTATGATATACCACTTCTGATTTCTGGGGTGCTGGCTATGGAAGGATTCTGAGTCTCTGGGAACAGTGGGAAAGAATTCTACTAGTGATGTCTGCTGGGGACGTAGAATGGACAGGGGTGGATTTGACGTTCACGATGGAAACTTTCCATGTTCTTCCTCCAGCCTACCATTCTCCCTCCATCTCCCCTTCCTTCTCTATGCCTTCTATATCCCTTTGGTGCTATGGTTTGAAAAATTTAAATGAACTGAAATCGTTTCTTCAAATGAAATTGCATATGGAAGCCCAGTATGTAAAACAAATAAAAACTGAGTTACTCTAGAGATGAAGTGGGAAGGGGAGCTTCAGAGTCTGCTGTGACCCTGAGGGTCTGCCTTGGGATCCCCTGGAACACTCCTCCAGCCACTCTTTCGCAGACGCATTCCACCCTTCCTCCCCCTTTGCTTTTCCTCTCCCCCATTCCCTTAACCTGGAACGATGTCCTGCCAATCCTCCAAGTTGTCAGGGGTCATCTCTTCCCTAAAACCTTCCCTAATTCCCTCAAGCTGAACACGTTCTCTCCGAAAACCACAGCATATTCCTTGAACTCTCCTAAGGCTTTTATCATTGCTCATTTGAGTCAGTTTGCCCTGATATGCTATAGACATCTCTGGGTAGGTCCCTGTGTGATGAGCAGTCTGAGATCTGTGCAGTCAGTTCTGGTAAAAATGCTAATATACTATGTATGCATATTGTTTATTTTGCTTTACAGCCTTTGCAAACTCTTTGAAGTTTCCCACCTCCTATATCCAGCTACACTTAACCTTTTTGGACATCTTTCTGTTTTTGTAAAATTGGGGTAGTAGTATTATTGGCTCCAAAGGGTTTCGGAGATGTGGTAATTTATGCAAAGTGCTTATAACAGGGCCTGGCACAGAGTATGTGCTTGGTAAGTGTTATTACTATTACTGTAATTATTACCTCAACACTATTAGGATAACAACACTTCACCTTGACTTCAATCCCAGGCTCTGGCCCAAGGGGAGGCCTGCATTTGCTTTTCCCTGGGATGCAGGAAAAAGTGAACCTTTGGACTCTTGGCTTGGATTCTGGGTGTACAAAGTGAGAATTAGTCACGGCCTCATTGACAGTCTGAGAACATTCACACTGTCTCATCTCCTTGGAGAAGCTTGGATTCAACCAGTGAATTTTGCATTTCCCAACCCCAGCCTGTGCCCTGGGGAAGAGCTTGACTTTCAAAGTCTTGCAAAGGCCTCCTCGAAATGGCTCAGTGACTGCATTCTCTGGGGAGCGAGTGGGAGAAGGTCTGTGAGAGGCCGGGGCAAGCTGTGTCAGCTGCTGTCATGTTTTCTCAGGCAGTGTTCTTCCAGGGTGCCAGTCCTTGCCTGTTCCCAGCGTGTGCCTTTAAATCCAAACAGTAAGAGTGTCCTTTTGCTAAAGAGACTGAGAGCCTTTCAGAAAACTGCCGCGGAGGGAAGCTATTGGGATGCCAGGTCCTTGGCTGGAGTCATTCAGTGAATTTGCAACTTCATCTGCCGTAAGTGCAGTGGCCATCCTGATAGCAAAGGTTTTACCTGGGTCCTTAATGCTGGTTTTGGGGGGATACTTTGTTTCTCCTTTGTTCTCCCTGTTCGCCTTCACGGTTGCTGGACAACTTTCATTTACCACGTCTTTCTCCCTTCTGGGCTTCTACCTAGAAAAATTGCCCCCTCTCCTTCTCCCATCCATCTTTAGCCTTCAGATTTACACATTCTTCCCCTGGAAGTCTGTCTTGAGCCCAAAGACTTTGGACATTCTTCCTTAAGCGCCATGTACCTGCCTCCCCTATGATGCTCCAAACTCTGGGCATCATGGCCTCTTTCCTTGTCTATCTCTCCTGCTGGAAAGTGACCTCCATCTCCCCGGGGCCTGTGTGGTTTGTTCATGATTTTAACGCTGGGGCCAGCCCAGGGACCTGGTCAAAAAAAAAAAAAAAAGAAAAAAAAAAGCACAAATGAAGGAATGAAACGAATAAATAATTGAGTAAATAAAAGAATCAAGGATAATCAAGGTTATTTCTGGTTACGTCATTTCCAATGATCTGACCCAAGCATGAGAAGGTGAGTGGTGACACAGAAGAACGGATTTTCGAATATCCTTCCACAGCAGCACCCTTTCGGTAATGAAATTGTGTGCAGCATCTCCGTTTCTGGGACAGATAATGAGAGGACTTTTCTGGTTACTGGAGGAGTGAAGCCATATGGTCTGACTTTCCCCTTCGCCCTTTGGGGGAGCCCTGGCTCCTTGGGCAGAGTTTGAAAGTCATTGCCCCTAAAAGGATAGTACTGTTTTGAAAAGAACTAAACAGAGGGACCACATTCTGGTTGGGGTCCTGATTTCCTTATTAGTTCTGGTTAAAGCACATATTATGCGCATAGGCTGGACCAGTTACTCTGCTAAGCGCTTTGTTTATAGCAATTTTTCATCCTCACAATAATCTTACGTGGTGTCTGCTTATTTCTCTTTTGGAAAGGAGGAAACTGAAGAGTTTTCTAGAGAGTGGTTAATAACATGTCTGGGGTCCCATGACCACGGCGTAGCTGAGTTAGAAGTCAAACCCTGGATCATCTGCCTCTGGGGGCTCAGCCCTGGGCACGCGGTCACCTGCAGCAAAGCAGCAGAACTGCCCGTAAGAGCATCGCCGTCCGCTGAGCACAGTCGTGGCCGGCACTGTTCTAAACTCTTCACAAGCATTAGCTCGTTCAACCCTCACTACACCCTCTGAAGTAGAGACTTTATTGCCATGTTACCACATGGGCACCAGACGGGCTCTGTCTACCCTTTTCCGCCGGTTATCAGGCCAATAAGGGGGTCAAGTAAAAAAAAAAAAAAGAAAAAAGAATTTGCCCAACATTTACATACCTTTTGTAACAAGCCCACTTTTTTTCTTTTTCTTTTTAAAAAGAGGCATAGATTACTTGAGACCAAGGATGCTAATTAGGTTTGGCGGCTTCAGCAGGAGAAAATAAATTGACCAGTCTACTTTTTGGAAGCAGAAGTTGGGAAAGAGGCTACTTCTGAGCTGACTGCACCAAGAGACAGATCCTTGTTTCATATAAATTATCTGTGAAAATTCCTCTAGAGCAACACAGGAGGGAAATCTGGCCCAAGTCCAGGATAAAGATTTTTTTTTTAACATCTTTATTGGATTATAATTGCTTTACAATGGTGTGTTAGTTTCTGCTTTATAACAAAGTGAATCAGTTATACAAGAATAAAGATGTTTGAAAATCCTTTCAGAAATCGTAACTTTGATGCCTCTTCCATCTGCCCCATTTCGGTCTATTTCTGTCAAGAAATGTGACCCTCTGTCTCATGGAATTCTCAATGCACTGGAGGACTCCAGAATGATATGCAGAGTAGGAAGTATTGCTGCTTCCCACAGTGGACAATTCAAAACCTCAGGCAGCCTTTTCTGAACAGACTTTCAGGCGCTGAGAGCCCTGTGATAAGAGGCCTAATGAGAGGTGCTTATATGTATATATTTTTCCATGTTTGTCTATAGATTACCTTTTCACTTCTTTTTTTTTAAAGTTGAAGTATAGTTGATTTACAATATCGTGTTGGTTTCAGGTGTACAGCAAAGTGATTCAGTAATACATATGTATGTATATATCTATATTCTTTTTTTCTGTTCTTTTCCATTATAGTTTATTACAAGGTATTGAATATAGTTCCCTGTGTGATATAGTAAATCCCTGTTGTTTATCTATTTTACATATAGTGGTGTGCATCTGTTAATCCCATACTCCCAGTTTATCCCTCCTCCCCCCTTTCCTCTTTGGTAACCATAAGCTTGTTTTCTATGTCTGTGAGTCTGCTTCTGTCTTGTAAATGAGTTAATTTGTACTAATTTTTAGTTTCCACATATAAGTGATATCATATAATATTTGTCTTTTTCTCTCTGGCTTACTTCACTCAGTATGGCAGTCTCTAGGTCCATCCATGTTGATGCAAATGGCATTAGTTCATTCTTTTTATGGCTGAGTAATATTCCATTGTATATATGTACCACATCTTCTTTATCCATTCCTCTGCTGATGGACTTTTAGGTTGCTTCCATGTCTTGGCTATTGTGAATAGTGCTGCTATGAACATTGGGGTGCATGTATCTTTTCAAATTAGCACTTTTGTCTTTTCTGGATGTATGCCCAGGAGTGGGATTGCTGGGTCGTATGGTAGTTCTATTTTTAGTTTTTTAAGGAACCTCCACACTGCTTTCCATAGTGGGTGTACCAATTTACATTCCCACCAACAGTGTAGGAGGGTTCCCTTTTCTCCACGTGCTCTCCAGCACTTATTATTTGTAGACTTTTTGATGATAGGTGCTTATATTAATGGCAGCGCCTGTCCAGTCTTCCTCCAAGGGCATTTTTGGGTACCATGAAGGCATGAAGCCTCATCCAGTACAGTCAGGAAGAAAAGGACTAAGGGCAATGGAATTCTTTTGAAAATCAAGAGGATGAGATTATGAGGCTGTGGTATTCATTAAGGCTAGTCATAAATATTTTGGTTCTGTTCTGGGCAATGGTGGGCTTGTGCTGTGTGACTTGCAATGGGCACTGAAATGTGAGTGAAAGTGATATGTATCAGTTCTGGGAGAAAATGTTAAAAGCCAGTGTGATTCATCATGTTCTCTTTCCCTCTGCCACAGTGACAAGTGACAACCAAGATGATTGAGATGGTGACTGGTTCTTTAGCCTGACAATGGTTAATTTTATGTGTCGATTTGGCTAGGCTATGGGCCCAGTTGTTTGAGCAAAGGGTCTAGATGTTACTGAGGAGGTATTTTTTAGATGTGATTAACATTTAAATCGGTGGACTTTGAGTAAAGCAGATTACCCTCCTCAATGTGGGCGGGCCTCATCCAATCAGTTGAAGGCCTTAAGAGCAGACTTAGGTTTCCCATAGAGGAAGGACTTCTCCTCCAGACTGCAACGCAGAGACTTGGCCTGAGTTTCTGCCTGCTACCCTGCGGCATTCAAACCCAAGGCTCTAATAGCAACACGTATCTGAATTTCCAGCCTGTTTGAGCCTGGAGATTTTGGATCTGTAGCCCCACCATCAGGTGAGCCGATTCCTTAAAACAAGTCTCTTTTTCTCTGTGTATATTCTGTTTCTTTGCTCCTTTCTGACAAATATACTGGGTAAGGATGGACTAGAGCAGAAACCATAGCCAACTCATAACAGAAAGGTAGGATGAACAAGAAATAAACCTTTGTTGTTAAAAGCCACTGAGATTTTGGGGTTGTTTATTACTGCAGCATAACCTGGACTCTCCTTACCGATGGGGAACTTACAATCACCTGTTCCATTTATCTGTTTTTTTTCCTTATACTTTTTCAGTAGTACAACTTAATCTCAGTTGGACTTTAAGATCCAGCTTGGCTTAAACACACTTAAAGTCATTCTAATGATTACCCCTTCTCTAAATATTGATAGGAAATATCAAAATCAAATCTATAGAATGAGATTTGAGAGAGAATGGAAAGAAATTGTCATGGGTTGATGGCTTACTTCTGAACTGAACCAGGTACTGAGTCACAGGCTTAGCATACATTATCTCATTTATTTCTATAACTAATTTATAAGGTATGCATTGTATTACTTTTAAGGTATGCATTGTATTATTATATTATTTTTACGGTATGCATTATTATATTTTTATTTTATATTTTATGCATTATTATTATTTTAAGGCCAAAGACACAGAGTAAGTGAATGCTAGGTGTGGAATTTCGAGTGAGAATTATGTACTCTAAAGCTTATGGTAATTCTATCAATTGGGATTCTTAGCAGCAGAAAAGGAATTTATTGTAATGACATCAGGCAGCTCACAGAATGGATGGGAAGGACTGGAGAACAGGTTCATAAAAGAACAGGTATGATGAGGGCTCCAGGGGTTTAGGAGGCAGGAATGCTGCAGTGGTCTCACTGCGAGATGCTGCTGGAATGAATGGGATTTTTCTCGTGTTTCTGTGCCATTTCCGGTCAAGTTCAAAGTCCTAAGTTCAGCTGGCCTAGCTTGCATGCTGGGCTCAACTCCTGGCATTTTCACTGATAGTCCCAGTAAGGCTACCTACTACTGGAGGATCTGTGATTCCTCAGAAAGACATCAGGGACTGTTGTCACAAAAAAATCTGTGTGTGTGTGTGTGTGTGTGTGTGTGTGTGTGTAGGTGGAAGGGGGTTAATGTTAGCCAAAAGGATGAACAACTATGCAACTTGGTTTGGCTGGAAAACTCCCAGTTTTCTGTTGTCCTGATGTAATATTAATAGAAGTCACCTTCATTCTTCGAAGTGTCCTAGATTAGAGGATAAATTATGGTCACCAAATAGCACACCATATACACAGCACTATGACTCACGTGAAGCCTTCAGAAGCTGTAATGGGACAATCTGTTAGGCATGGAGGGCTATTATGGAGTTGTTTTTCTCTGGATTTATTTTGGTTCAGCTCCTAGCAGCATATTTCTAAACTCCTGAAATCATTTTTATCTTACTGCCTATTATCTAGTTCTACCACCTAGAAATCATATGTGCCTTTTGCTGATGAAGAATTATGCTGTTTCTAGGTGATACTCTGTCTCCTTGTTGATGAGAAGGGCTGGTCATGATGGGTACTAGAACAATTTCCAAGCTTTATGTAGGGTTTTGGTTGTTCGAGAGGCTGTACCAAGAGCATGTGTGAAGTTGGATGTGATTGTGGTGAGCAGGTCCTATAGATCCCACTTCCTAGATAGCTTTCTTGTTTTCTTTAAGTTTTTTTTTTTGATGTGGACCATTTTTAAAGTCTTTATTGAATTTGTTACAATATTGCTTCTGCTTTATGTTTTTTTTTTGGGGGGCTCGAGGCATGTGGGATCTTAGCTCCCTGACCAGGGATTGAACATGCACCCCCTGCATTGGAAGATGAAGTCTTAACCACTCGACCACCAGGGAAGTCCCCCTAGATAGCTTTTGAATCCATCCACCATTCTACCTTCATTGCTAACACCTTGGTTCAAGCTGCCATGATCTGTCGCTGCGATTACCACCTACTGATTGGCACCTGACCTTTAGTGTTGCCTCTGGTCAATCTGTCACCATGTGGCATTTGAAGTGATCTTTCTAAGGTGACATCCTGATTACATTGGCCTCCTTGCTCTGATGGCTCCTTATTGCTCTTGGGTAAAGACCAAATACGTTCACCTGGCCTCCAAGACCTGCCTGATCTGGTCCCATTTACCTCCTCAGCCTACTGCCTCAGCACTCCCCACATGGTGCTCCTTCCTTCTGATGCTCTGGGATTCAGCCTTTTGAAGATGCTGTTTCTTCTGCCTGGATATCTCTCTGTTTTCCCTTTCCCCACTTAATCGTAACTCTTAGCTTAGGGCTAGTAATAGTCATCATATTATTAGCTCATCTATTCAGAGCACTTATTTATATGCCAGATGCCATGCTAAGTGATTCACGGAGAGTATCTCCTTTGATCCTTTAAGCGATCCTAGCAAGTAGGTGCTGTGATTGTCATTAGCATCCCTATATTATGGATAGGGAGCTTGGGGCCTTAGAGAAAATACCAGGATATAGAACCAGTGAGAGGTGGAGGCAGGATTTGAACCTGGGGAAGCAGTCACAGAACCTGTGCCCTTAACTCTGTGCTGCGTGGCTGTAAGCATTTCCTCCAGGCAGCCTTTGCCTTCCCTGACTTCTAAGTCTGCGTAGGGGCCTTTTCTTGGTGCTTCCGCAGCCCAGAACCTTCTCTAGCATTGTCCACAACACCCCATACTGAAATGGTCTGCTTACTTGTTTTTCTTTTCTTCTGGAGTGTAAAACCCATGAGTTCAGTGTCTATTTCATTCCTTTTTAGTCAAGGAGGCATAGTTATTTCCACATAGCAAGTGCTCAGTAAAATGTTGGTTGAACGAACGATTAAAAATAAGATGTGGGAAGAGATATGGGAACATATGTGTATGTATAGCTAATTCACTTTGTTATAAAGCAGAAACTAACACACCATTGTAAAGCAATTATACTCCAATAAAGATGTAAAAAAAAATAAGATGTGTGTATTTAGGTCTTGATAAGTTATCAGATGCTTCTTCCACCCTGCCTCTCTGCCTTGTTCCTCCAGTTGCTCTCCATTGGTCCAAGGACTGTTTCACCTCCTACTATTAGCTTTTAATATCTCTTATTCTAGACCTTTGCTTGTGAGATTTCTTCCATGTGAAAGTCTCTCCTTTCTCCTCTCTGCTAATTCACAGTCTTCTTGCTGCAGGTGCCATTAGGGTATGAATCTTCTTTGGCTTAACTCATCTGACTTCTCTTACCTATTTTCCTTAATGGGACTGGAGACTTAAGGACCACCCCTGGATATGGCCTGGGCCGCTGTTGTCCCTCCATATCTGGCTTCCCTTCATCATTAGGGAGATGGCATCCTGCCAACGATTAAATGATTGCCTTCCCTAGTCTCCCTTGCAGCCGGGATGGAGCCTATGGTTGACTTAAGTTTTGACCAGTGATATAACTGTTGTCAGTGAATTCAGGAAGCATCCTTACAGGGAAGAGACACACCATTTTTCTTATTTTTCCTCCATGCTATTGTCAAAGGTGTAAAGCGGTAGCTCAGGCGAGCATCTTGGACCATGAGATCAAGAGCTGGTGGTGTGGTGAGCCAGAAGGAGGCTGAGACCCAGACAACTTTGTATAACTTTCCTTCCATCCCTAGATAGTCATCAGTGAGCAATGCACGCTCTTATTTTTAGCTTCTGTGTTATGTGCAGTCAAACCAAATCCTGTCTGATACACGGGTCTATGGGAGTCTCCACATACTGAGGAGTCTTAAGAAGTTGGGTGATGACTCTAGGTGACAGCTGTCAGGGTGAAAGCGGTGGGTCTCTCGCAGGTACTTGAAAAATAGGCTTCTACAGATGTAACCTTGACTTCTGGCTGTGGTTCTGACATACATTTTCCATATATTCTTGGATAAGCCACTTCATCTTTCTGGACCTCATTTTCCCACTGGGGATGGCTGGTTAGTGGATGAAGTTGAGACATGACCTTGAAAAGGTCTTTGGTGCCAAAGGTCATGTCTTCAAGGAAAGAACTGCTAAAGACAAGGACCTGGACCAGTAAAAACTGATCTTGACAGAAAAACTTCTCCCTTAATTCTTTTCTGAGACCTCCTGTGTCTCCTCCCTTGCTCTTGCCCAGATGTGCTCTCCAGGAACTGGCTTCAGCCTGGGACGTGGGCTTTTTGGCTGGAGCAAATATTAGTGCTGCTTGTGAGTGACAGCTCTGACTCTGCTGTTCAATATTTAGGTGCCCCTTGGATCTCAAAATCTCATCTTGTTCTTTGGGACTATCTGGGATTCCATCTCTGTCAAGCCCAATAAAACTGCTTCCGTTCTAAAAGTCTCTTCCTCTAGTAAGCTATTAGCAGAAGCAAAGCTGATAGGACCACCCTAATCCTGCCTTCACACGTACTTCCTTCTGCACATAACCATTGTGTGTGTTGTTTGCTCTTTAAAATTTTCCTGACCTTCATTTGCTCATTTAGACCTGATTTCGTAGGAGTCAAGTGCATGTGTGTGTGTGTGCATATATGTGTGCAAATTTATGAGTGTTAAATGGGTGTAGGGAGAGGGGAGAGGAGAGAGGATAGGGGGCGAGTATTATGAGGTTAAAATCTAGTTGGTCCTGGTCCAGAACCTACCTGGAGATGGTCCTGAGTCTTTTACTCTACTTTAGATGTCTCTGCATTAGAAACCATTCCATCCTTATGCATCTGGGTCATCAAGCCTGTAGCGAACAATACTTACTCCTTCCCAGTCTCTATTATCAATGTCCTTGTGGCAGACATTGATGATCATCTCTGCCCTCTTTTCCTCTGAACTAAGTAGTTGATCACAAGTTGGTGTCAACACAGTCCTCCCTTCAACCTTTACTGGTGAATTAAAGTTGGCTCAATTTGCACTGATTGGCTCTGGTTTCCCCCAGTAGAATGTGTCCTCCTGCTGGGGGGCAGGGACCTGTGCCTGGTGTGCTGAGCAGCCATTGTGCACCCAGGAAACATGGTGGCCCCTGAAAATGCAAGGTGAGCTGGAGAACCCCGAAAATACACTTCCATGACATTCCTCATCGGACTCCAGTGTACTTTATAGCACAATCCTTTTGGGATGCTCTTTCTAGAACCGAGCAAAGGAAGCCAGGGAATTGGGGTTGGATGAATTAGTTTGAAGGTCACGTGAGCAAGAGTGATTTGAAAACTGTAACATCCTGGTGGTGGAAGTAGCCCAGGAGCCAGAGAAGATTTGGGCCCAAAGTCCAGATTCTGCCATTTTCCTTGGACAAATGCATGGAGCTATCTATTTTTCTAATTTTCCTGACTAATAAAATGGGGATAAGAATAATGATCAGCTCCTAAACCATTAATGCGTGAACTCATGGTTGAAGGAACATGGCTAGGTAACTGGAAACCCTGGACTTAAGCACTGCTCTTTGTCTTCTAGATGAAGAAATCTTAGCAAAATCATCTATCTCTCTGAATCTCCCTTCCCTATCTATTAAATTGTACTAATAATAGCTTCCACTTCAGAGTGGGTTGTGAGTGTTAAATGAGAAAACATAGAATGAATGTGCTGTGATAATTATGCATTTATTATTATTATCACTAAGAACGGCAATAATGACTTTCTTGAAGTCCCACCTTGAAACTGTTCATACCCGACTCTTTCCAGTTTGGGGGGTGGGGCGGTGTGTGACATGAGTCAGCTTTTCTGATGTATAGCAGCACAGGGAAGATAAAGTTTTATTATTTATGATAGTTTCCTGGGCTTTTTTGGATGTGGTATTATTAGCAATAAGGGAATCACAGTAGCAGGGAGATGACACCTTGCCCTGTGGACCAATGGGCTCAGCATTGCTAGCCCCACTCTGATTGTGCCTGCTAAGCTTTGAGTACAGGACTAATTAGACAGCAGAGACCACGCATAGACACATGATAGACTATGATGTGATTGGTGACCCCCTGGAATGGTGCAGTGTACAACTTGTACAACTGGATGTGGTGACTCTGGTACCTACCGTCCATCTATAGACCTCTAGATTTTCTCCCTTTAGAGTGGTAAGGAGGCAAAAATTCAGCTCTTCTGTTGGGGTTTTTAGTGCTGGAGGCTTATTGGAGAGATTTCCTCACCTGAGTCATCAGGGGACCCCAGATTCAAGGCAGCATGCAGAGACAAGAGCCATGAAAGAGGCTGAAATTTAGAAGCCAGCAGGGGAACCCATGCATTTTCCCAAATGAAGGGGCTTGAAGCAGCTATCAAAGTTGGGAGTGGAAACAAGAAATTCCAGAACAAGGGAAATGAACAAGTTCAAGTAAATAGAATGCATAAAGAAGATTGAGTCACCCCCCCAGAGAAGGCAATGTTGATCTGAGATCTGCTTTAATGTGTAGGCTGAAGTATAATGGACCATGAACCTGCCAAGTTCAAGGGCCAAGGATCTGATTTGGCTCTTTATAATAGAAACTGCCAAACGATAATTTATTTTTAAGGTTTCACTTTCTCATGTAAACGAAGACCAGAAATAGGCGTGATAGGGCTGGTATGGTGGCCTTATAGAATCACCTGAGAGCCAGAAATAGGCATGATAGGGCTGGTATGGTGGCCTTATAGAAGCACCTGAGAGCCAGCCGCCTTCTGTCTTTTTGCTCCAAGGCTTCCATCTCAAGTTTACCTCATGGCCCAAGAGGGCTGCTGGAGAGCCAGCTATTTCCAGGAGAGAGGATAGGAGGAAGGGCAAAAAGGACAAGCTTCCTGGCTGAGTCGGTTCCTTTTAAAGCAATCCTCCTGGAAGCCCCCTACACTTCTGCTAACTACCTTTGGCCGAAATTAGTCTCATGGCTACATCGAGCTGAAAGGGATGTCAGGAAATTTGGCATTTTAGCTGGGTGCATTTCTGCCCCAAATAAAGTTGGAGTGTTGTTTCTAATGAGGAAGGGGAAAACTGTTATAGGCAAGTGATAGCCTCTGCCACAGGGGCCTTTTGCATATCTCTTTATACAACTTAAAAAAAATTATTGTAAAATTTATTATTATTTTTTTATTGAAGTATAGTTGATCTACAATACGGTGTTAATTTCAGGTGTACAGCATAGTGATTTAATGATTCAGTATTTTTGCAGATTATAATCCGTTATAGGTTATTACAAGAAAATGGGTATAATTCTTTGTGCTATACAGTGTATTTTTGCTGCTTTTCTATTTTATGTATAGTAGTTCGTATCTGTTAATCCTATACCCTTAATTTCCACCTCCCTTCTTCCCTCTCCCCTTGGTAACCACAAGTTTATTTTCTATACCTGTGAGTCTGTTTCTATTTTGCATATATATTTATTTGCTTATATGACTATTTTTGATGGAATTACCCTTCTTAAAAAGCAAATACCAGGTACAGGTTACTGTGCCAGGCATATAGTTACTGCTCAGCAGATGCCAACTGGGTAATTGAATTAGAACGTTTGTTCAATCATTACTGTACACTGATTGAAGGGCAGGGGAAAATATGAGCTCCTCTTTTTGAATACTTGGTGGTCATGGCCAGAACAAACACTCTCTGTAATGTCAACCTGGCTCGCAAAAAGACCAACTGTTCCCAAAACTCAGCATGGGTCTGAACTTGATCTTTCCTTTGTTGCTGTTTCAAATGACAGTTCTTCATTAGTACGTTGGGTAAGGTGGCTACTGGTGCCATAAGCAAGTGGTTTGTGACTCATGAAATTTGCTTCTTAGCCAGAAACATATTAAGCTAAAGTAATGAGGCAATGACATTAAAAAAATCTATATTCCAAGGCATTACTTGCCAGTGATTGCTCAAGGAAACTTGGCCTTGACGTGGCATACCAGCATATACTGAATATTGCAAACATCTTAGGGTCACCCGATCAATGGAAAAGCCAGACCATATGTGTTAGATCATTAGAAGTTCAGCTTTGTTGATTTCTGCTTTGAAGTGTCAATCATTACAAGTAAAAAATTGTTGAGCCCGTACTGTGCTATAATTTTCGGACGGGCAGCTGCAAAGATAAATGATACTTATTTTTTGCCATCAGAGGCCTTATCATTTAGTGTAGACGATGGGATGCAGACGGAGTTAACAAGGTAGAATGTGAGGAGGGCTCTAATAGAGATGCTGAGGGGCTCAGATCGGGCGGGACTTGGGCAGACGGCCGCGTGGTGGCTCCCGGGAAAGCCGCATAAAAGAGGTGGGGCACTGCATCTTCAAGGATGGGGCAGTTTGGGATCCATGGAAACAGGTTAGAGCAATTGTGATGAAGGGAGCAGCTGAGAAAAGCCCAGGAGAGAAGACAGCCTGGGGCATCCTCAGAGGCTTCAGAGAAATCACACTGGGTTCAGCAGATGTAAATATATACTCTGGGATAGGGAGCCCCATAAGCACATAAGCTTAGGGAAATGCTAGAGATTTTAATTGAGTATTAGAATATCGAAGGCTCTGAGAAGGCCCTTTCTTTTAAGGCAAATTTACATCTGTTTAACTTTGTTAAACAAATTTACAGGAGCAGGAAAGACCCTCTTTACCCAGGTGCAGTGTTGGAAATGTGGTTTAGCAGTGTTTCCAGGAAGAAATGGGTGCGCTGGATATCTGGCCAGTCTCTGCTTACAAACATACTGCTCAGACTGGCATACTGGCCCCAGAGCAGACAGGGTTCTGAGGCCAGAGTCCTTTCTTCTTCACCACCTATTCCACTGCTCATCCAAAAAGAAAGTAAAAAGCAATGGTCTTCGAAGTTCTTTTGCTCCCTTATGCCCTGAAAGTATTTTGAAAAATTATGTCCCCGCTTACATATTTCTTAAGTTAACTTATAAGTTTTTAACTCGTAAATTTAAATAATGGCAAAGGATGAAATTTCTATTATGTTACAAATATTGCAATTTTAATATAAAATAACGCATCACTCTTTTAAAGTAATTCAGTGGCATATAGATACCACAGTGATTTGATACCCACTATCATTGGATTTAAAAAAAAACATGAACAGGCTGTCACTTAATAGCGGGAAATTCTATACATCACATCTTTTCACCTTAGAAATCACATTTCATTCTTCTTCCATCACAGAATTCTTCTCTTACTGTAACATAGTTTCATGTTTGGAAGACTTTTATTTATCAACCTATACAGCTTTTCTGCAACAAAAATATGTTTAAACATTGAAACAAATTACTTCCTGTGACTCCAAGACTCCAAGTTTCAAAACAAATTTCTTTTGGATTGAGCTTTGATCATAATTATTATTAGTTCACAATTGATCAAAATAAAGTATGTCTATATACTGTATATTTTAATACATATTATTCACAAGTAAAATATTACTGGAGATGCTTTTCTTACTGATAAATATGGGGTGGGGGTTATATTTCCCTATTCATGGAGGCTCTGCAGATATCAAAATTGTCAATTATTCCTTTGTTGGGCACCTTGGGTTTGTTGCATCCTTTGTATGGCTGAAAAGTGGGTCTTTCTTTTTAGAATGGGTAAAGAATGGGGAAGGAGGCTGGGAAAAGAGAATTGGCTTGTTGCTTCAAGATGCTTTCAACACAGATCAATTTTATAAAAGAATACACATTTGAAAGTTGCAAATCTGGAGCTTGTTTCCTCTAAAACTATTTTATCTGTACCCATAGAGGCCTTGGGAGGTCGTCAGGTGATTATAGTCCAGTTTGAAGATCACTGCTGTATGGAAAAGAAAAATGACTCTGATATCAGGATACGTCCTTTTGCTCAGAACTGTCTGTATTCCCCCAAATAACTTACGTATCCTCAAGGGACTCAGTCTCCTCCTGTTTGAAAGAACTCTGAGGCCCTTCCAGCACCCATATTCTAATTCCCAGGCATCCTTCTGGGGGCGGACATGATTGTATAACTGAGGCTGCGTTTCTTACCGAATATATAAATCAGATCATCTTTTCCCAACAGTTGGATTCTGCAGCAGTCTCATCTCGACATACCAAACAGATTTATGAAATTAATCTTTGACCTTTGTGACAACCAGAAATGTACATAGATGAAGGGAACAGAGCTTTTGGGCATTCCTTTTCTGTTTTGTTTTTGGCTTGGTTAGATGTTTGATTTCCATAGCTTGCATGAATAGTACTCTGCTTCAGTGATGCCCTTAGAACCTTAGCATGGAAAGATGGAAAAATTTCCCTGAAATTTTCAGGAAACATTTATTACAGACTATTTTCTATGTCTGGTCAGAATGGGATGACTGATTTTTCACAAGAACAGAATTTGGCAGAAAGCCTGGTCTCTTTCAGCCCCGCTCTTGCCAAAAATCACCCTGGAGCCAACCTGTAGGCCTTGTGATGTCCCATATAAGGTCTGATTGAGAAGTGGCTTGAGTGGGAGTAATCCTTTCACCTACAATGAGAAACAAGATCCATGGAGAGATAGAGGACCTCCCCCTACCTGTGTTTCTGGGGATTGCAGGGTAAAGCTCAGAGGCTTTATCTTCCTGGAAAGGGAATGATGACAACTTACATATGGGAGATTGGGAAAGGTACAGGGAAGCCAGGCCACAGTCCATCCTCTTAACTAGCAAGAAGGACCATGTAGGAAGATGGTCACCCATCCTTCTCTTTCAAATCTCCCCAGATTCCATGGTTTACCTGGCCCAGGCAAGTACCCAGCCTCTGCATCACCTCGTTCCCCCACTGATGTGGCCATTTGGTCTTCATCTGAAGATTCAGCCCTATTCTGGCTCCTAGAGCAAATCCTAATAAGCCGCAGGAAGGGTTCAAACGGGGTGTGTCAGGATCAGATTTCACTTTTAGATTTACTGCTGTGGCTGCAGCTGTGTGGAGGATGTTCAGCTTATGCTGTGGCGATAAAATTGTCATTCTGCTAGAGAAACCCAATGAGTTTTACATGTGTGTTGCCTGTTTTATGTGACGAACAGTGACAGTACCTCTGGCTGTTTGCAGAAGACTGTTGTTATAATCTTTATTGGAGATGAGCAAACCAGGCTGAGTTCCTGAAAATGGATATTTTTAAGAGTGTCTCCTCTAAGTCAGCTTGGGGGGCCTCGACCTCTGGACTCAGTCCAGGATCTGATGCTCACACCTCTGCTTACTGTGTGACTTTGGGCAAGTTACTAAACTTCTCTTAGCTTATTCCTTATCTGTAAACTGGGGAGGATGGTTGTGTTTGCTGATTATGTTCCTGGCCTGTATAAATGTTATGTTATCTATTTTCTTTCCAGTGCTGAGGAAGGGTGGGGAGAACTGTGGTTAGGAGAGAATGGGAAGGGTGCTTGTGCAGGAGGTGTGAGAGCAGGATATGATGTCTTTGAGTTGGATGAGCAGAGATACTGCAGTTTTGTCCAAGAATAGCGTTGGCTATATCTGTCTCAATGTTAGCTCAGACATCCTAACTGACGGCCCATAGGCTGGTCATGGTCTGAACCCATTCTTGTTTGGATTGGCTGGATCTGAGTAATAGCTGGTCCCTTGAGGTGTGCGTGCTAGCGTTCTCCAGAGAAACAGAACCAACAAGGAGTTTGGCAAGTCTGAAATCTGCAAGGTAGACCAGCAGGCTGGAGACCTAGGGAAGAGTTGGGATCTGAGTCCAAAGGCAGTCTGCTGGCAAAGTCCCTTCTTACTAGGGAAAGGTCAGTCTTTGTTCAACAGATTGGACGAAGTTCATCACATTATGGAGGGCAATCTGCTGCAATCTGCAGATTTAAATGTAAACCTCATCCAAAAGGCACCTTCACAAAAACATCTAGAGTAATGTTTAACCAAATATCTGGGTACCGTAGCCCAGCCAAGTGGACACATAGAGTCAACCATCGCAGTGGCCATGCACGGCCAGCTGGCTGTGGCCTAGAGTGTCTTTCACCTGACCCCCGCCATTCGTTCACTTACCCTCCTGACTCTGGGAGGTGTTTGAGTTTGTGATCCTTACTCCAGTATCCCTCTTCCTGATTATGTATAAGGTTACGTCGTCAGACACTACACAATAGTTTGATTTACTGGACTCAAACAACTTTCTGGGCAAAAATGCCCAGTCTTCCTTTACTGGTCTCAAGTCTCTCCTCTATTATCATGAACTGGCCAGAGGACAAATGTGAGGCACATTGGGGTGTTTGGCTTGGATGGACGTGCTGTAACTCATAGAGCTCAGGTGTGAGGTATGTTTGGATCGCAATAGCATGGCCCCAGTGATGGAGAGAGAGTCTGACATGGAAGAGTGCTAGGAAAACCAATTAGCAGGGGCAAATGGCCCAGGAGGCAGCCTGGGGACTCAACCCACAGTGCCCAATGGATGCAGCAAGTTCTTGTGTGTTTGTGCATCTTTGTGTTTGGACGGCAAGGTCCACTCTGAAAGGGAGGTCCCCTCCTCACAGTGGGAGGTTCCAGGAGGTTGGCAATACTCTGGGGCTCTGGGCTGCAGGGCCTGGGTAGGGTGGAGACAGCATGAGCTACACTGGGTGCGGGTTTTCTTTTTTTTTAAATTAATTTTTATTGGAGTATAGTTGATTTACAATGTTGTGTTAGTTTCTGCTATACAGCACAGTGAAGCTGTTATACATGTACATATCTCCATTCTTTTTTAGATTCTCTTCCCATATAGGCCATTATAGAGTATTGAGTAGAGTTCCCTGTGCTGTATAATAGGTCCTTATTAGTTATCTATTTTATATATAGCAGTGTGTATATGTCAATCCCAATCTCCAATTTATCCCTCCCCCTACCTTTTCTCCTTGGTAAACATAAGTTTGTTTTCTGTATCTGTGACCCTATTTCTGTTTCTTTTAGATTCCACATATAAGCGATATCCTATGATATTTGTCTTTCTCTGTCTGACTTTACTCAGTATGACAGTCTCTAGGTCCATCCATGTTGTTGCAAATGGCATTAGTTCAGTCTTTTTTATGGCTAATATTTCACTATATATATACACACATACACACACACCCCACATCTTCTTTACCCATTCATCCGTCAATGGCCACTTAGGGTGCTACCATGTCCTGGCTGTTGTAAATAGTGCTGCAGTGAACATTGGGGTGTGGGTATGGGTTTTCATTCAGAGAGCTCAGGCTCAGGGAAGGGTCGAACGGAGACAGGTCTCGGGATGGCCAGCCTGTACTACAGGGGCTGGGGTTGAGGCTTCTGTGGTTTAGAGGCCATGTGGTGAGCCCAGGTTATACCAGCACAGCCCAATCCACTATAGGTAGCAAAATTCATCTCAGACCTTGTCTGTTGATGCAGCTGCCCTCACCTAGACTGACAAGGGGATGGGGGCTGAAGCTACGATGGGCACGGATGCCATCACTGACTGTGACATGCAGGCAGCAGGGCCAACCGTATGAGTGTGTGTGGAAGTGTGTCGATGATAGTTGTCCCCAAGCTTTCCCAGTGTTCTCCTCGCTCGTGTCCTTGGATGAGGCCAGAGAATGGAAGGGCATATGCTCAAGAGGCAGTGGTTGACTTCTCCATGAGATGGCGCACATAGCGTGTCTTTGTTTGTCCCTGTGGGTTTTTGTTTGTTTTTTGTTTTTCTGCTTTGGTAAAAAAAACCTCATCCTGTAAATTATATTCATGGAATTTTAGAATTCATGGAAGTATGACTTGTCTTTCCTAATCTAAAGAGCAGGTTCATGATTCCTAGGGGATGTTATTTCTGATGGTTAATTTCTTTCTCCCTCTGGGATGTGGTGACAGAGGAAGGTGAGAAGCATATTATAATCCCCCTGCCCTGATACCCTGAAATCCCACCCCTTCCCCAAGGAGCTCACCATCTAGCTAGAACTGAAGATCCATCTAGTCCTTTGAACCAAAGTAGACTTTGAGATGTGCTGTGTTAGAAATAAAAACAAGATGGTATCCCTGGATGAGTGAGGTAGAGATTAATTCTCTCTGTAAGCTTCTTGAGGGGAAACTGGAACATCTATGGAGTCTGAAGGAAGGATAATATTTATGGAGGAAAATACTTCTGAAGAAGGTGAAGTAAGAACATTACAAACAACCCAGGTCTCCCTTGACAATGTTGTCCAGGGCAGACCTTTCCCGAAGAGCTGTTGGAGACAGAGACCTTGTTTATGAGTCTGAACTTAAATGGAAGAAGGTGAGAGGAAGGGACAGAACTTTAAAAAAACCCAGGAAGTGCCCCCACCTTCTGGAGAGAGGAGAGATCAGGTAAATGCTAAAACAGGGCTTTGCCATTAGGTGCAAACATTCTCTTTTGAAGTTATTTCAGGCAAGAGTTAGCAAGAGGTGATGTGAAAATGCACAGCTTGGGAACAAATAAATAATTAATAGCACATTGGTATCATACTTTATGGTTTAGAAAGCAGAATCACAATGTAGGAATTTTATTGGTATTTCTGTTTAACAGGTGAGGAAGCAGAGACTTGGCAAAGTTAAAGTGAATTACCTACGATCACATAAATAGTAAATAGCCACATCCTATTGAAAGAATGGGTCTTGGAACAATTCTTGATCTATTTTTAGCAACTTATGAAACACTAATCCTTCTTCAATAAACATTTATTGATGAGAAAACCATAATTCAAAAAGAGTCATGTACCAAAATGTTCATAGCAGCTCTATTTACAATAGCCAGGACATGGAAGCAACCTAAGTGTCCATCAACAGATGAATGGATAAAAGAAGATGTGGCACATATATACAATGGAATATTACTCAGCCATAAAAAGAAACGAAATTGACTTATTTGTATTGAGGTGGATGGACCTAGAGTCTGTCATACAGAGTGAAGTAAGTCAGAAAGAGAGAAACAAATACCGTATGCTAACACATATATATGGAATCCAAAAAAAAAAAAAAAGGTCATGAGAAACCTAGGGGCAAGACAGGAATAAAGACACAGACCTACTAGAGAATGGACTTGAGGACATGGGGAGGGGGAAGGGTAAGCTGGGACGAAGTGAGAGAGTGGCATGGACATATATACACTACGAAATGTAAAACCGATAGCTAGTGGGAAGCAGCTGCATAGCACAGGGAGATCAGCTCAGTGTTTTGTGACCACCTAGAGGGGTGGGATAGGGAGGGTGGGAGGGAGGGAGACACAAGAGGGAAGATATATGGGGACATATGTATATGTATAGCTGATTCACTTTGTTATAAAGCAGAAACTAACACACCATTGTGAAGAAATTATGCTCCAATAAAGATGTTTAAAAAAACATTTATTGAGCAACTACTATGTGCAGGTACTAGGTATTTGGTTTCTGATACATGGTTTCTTCCACCTGGAAGCTCAAGCCTAGTGAATGGTTCTCAACTGAGGTGATTTTGTCTCCCCCTCCCTGCTAGGGGAAGTATGGCAATGTCTGGAGACATTTTTGATTGTTGTTGTGACTGTGAAAGTAAGGTGCAACTAGTCGCTGAGGTCAGTGATGCTGCTACACATCTTCCACTGCTCTGAACAGTCCTCCACAACAAAGAGCTTTCTGGTCTAAACTGTCAATAGTGTTGAGGTTGAGAAAAGTTGGTCTAGTGCATCATTCATTCATTCATTCATTCTATTATTCTATTAACTTTTTTTTTTTTTTTTGCGGTACGCGGGCCTCTCACCGTTGTGGCCTCTCCCGTTGCGGAGCACAGGCTCCGGACGCGCAGGCTCAACAGCCATGGCTCACAGGCCCAGCCGCTCCGCGGCATGTGGGATCTTCCCGGACTGGGACACGAACCCGCATCCCCTGCATCGGCAGGCGGACTCTCAACCACTGCGCCACCAGGGAAGCCCTCTATTACCTTTTTGAGTACCTACTATGGACCAGGTACTATCCTAAGCATAGAGAACATGGTGGGGGAACAAGACAGAAAAAGCTCCTGTTCTCCTGTCACTTACATGCTGAGTGGAGGGAAGGGGAGAGGGAGAGTCAGACATTAACAAGTAAATGAATTAGTAACAAGGAAAATATCAGGTGGGGCAAGTGCTATGCAGAAAGCTCAGATGTGTTGGTAACTCGGGGGTTGCTTTTGATTGGCTGGTCACAGAAAGCCTTTTTTTAAAAAAAATTGTTAACATGATTTATTTATTTTAGATAGTTTACAATTGGCAAAGTGCTTTTATATTCATTACCTTGTTTGATCTTTTCTTTTTTGAAAGTGAGTCAGAGCAATTTATTTTTAATTTTTTAATTTTTTTTTTACCAGAAAGTTGAGTAAAAAGTTAGCCAAGAAAACAGAGAGAGTTGAGTGGGGAGAATGTTCTAGGCAACCTTGTTTGATCTTGCTGTCACAAGAAGGTTGGTATTTTCATAACTGCTCTTGTTTGATTTATTTATTTACGTATATTTATTTAATTAATTTTTATTTGAGTCTAGTTGATTTACAACGTTGTGTTCGTTTCTGCTGTACAGTAACGTGAATCAGTTATAGATGTACATATACACATACCCACTCTTTTTATTAGATTCTATTAAATGTAACGTAGGTCATTACGGAGTACTGAGTAGAGTTCCTTGTGCTATACAGTAGGTCCTTATTAGTTATCTATTTTATATATAGTAGTGTGTATATGTCAATCCCAATCTCCCAATTTATCTCTCTCCCCCTCCCCTGAAAGCCTTTTAAAGAGGTCATATTAATGACTCAAACTGAATGGCAAGGGGCCATCTAAGGAGAGGGCGTATCAGGGTGTCAAGTAAAGGGAACAGCACGTGCAAAGGCCCTGAAGTGGGAACGAGGTTGGAATGTTCTTTGAAGGAACAGCAAGAAGGAAGTTCAGGGTGTTTGGAGTTGGAGGGAGAGGGAGAGAGTGATGGACCTGCTACTGGAGAGGGTGGCCGGTGCTACATCCTATTAGGGCTTTGTTAGCCAAGATAAGGAATATGGATTTTCTTCTAAAACCTTGCATATGGTTATTCTCATGGTGAAAAATGATAAGGGTTATGAAAAAAAGGAAATACAGATCTTCCTCCACTTATGATGGGGTTGTGTCCTGATAAACCAGTCGTAAATTGAAAATATCATAAGTCGAAATGCATTTAATATACCCAACCTACCGAACATCATAGCTTAGCCTAGCCTACCTTAAATGCGCCCAGCCTACATTTGGGCCAAATCATCTAACTCAAAGCCTATTTTATAATAAAATGATGAATATCTTGTGTAATTTATTGGTGCTGTACTGAAAGTGAAAAACAGAACAGTTCTGTGGGTACAGAACGGTTGTCAGTGTACTGGCTGGTCATCATCGTGATCGCGGGGCTGACTTCCTGCCACTGCCCAGCGTCACGAGGGAGTATCAGACTGCATATTGTTAGCCCGTGAAAAGGTCAAAATGCAAAATTAAATCTATTTTTTACTGAATGTGTATTGCATTTACACCATCGTAAAGTTGAAAAATTGTAAGTCAAACCATCAGAAGTCGGGGACCATTTGAAGAGTCTTGGGGACAGAGTGACCGAGGGTATATACCATTGAATTTGAGGGACAGAGACGGCTTCTGTGAGACCTAGATGTTGAGAAGAGCCAGTTGGGAAGGCCTGGGACACCTGGGAGACCTCTGGGGCTGTGGGCCAAATTGTGGCCTCCTTCCCACCACCTGGCAAGTACACATGTTGAAGCCCTAACCTCTGGTACTTCAGAATGTGACTGTATTTGGAAACAGGGCCTCAGAGAGGTGATCAAGTTAAAATGAGGCCAGTAGAGTGAGCCGGAATCCAATTGGACTGGTGTCCTTGTAAGAAGAGGAAATTTAAACACACAAAGAAACACCAGGGATGTACCCACACAGAGAAAAGTCCTGGTGAGGACACAGAGAGAAGGTGGCCATCTGTGAGCCAAGGAGAGAGGCCTCAGAAGAAACCAATCCTGCCGGCACCTTGATCTCGGACTTCCAGCCTCCAGAACTGTGAGAAAAGAAATTTCTGTTGTTGAAGCCCCCCGAGTCTAGGGTATTTTGTTGTGGCAGCCCGAGCAGACTAATCCATCTGGGGTTTGGTTTTCTCATCTGTTGAATAAAGAGCTGTTGTGGACCTTTAAGATTCTTTCCACTTCTAAGAGCCTTTGATACTAAGAAAGACACAAGCTCCTCCTCAGGGCTGCCTGCACTCTGTAGCCTTCACTTAATTCCTTAATCAGAGAATGACAGAACAGTCCTGGGGGAGAGACAGGAGCCCTAGGGAGGAATCTGGAATTAGATGTGGGCTTCCCATCAATTTCAAAGAGCGCCTGGGCTGGGAGAACTGTACATGAAGGGGATTTGAAACCCCAGATGGAGATCCATGGGATCACAGTGGCATGCACGTCTCCCTTGAGGACAGGTGGAACTCTGTGCCAGAGTTTCCAGAGGGGAGATGGAACTTCAAGAATTTTCCCCTTGGAAAGGCTTCACTGGTGACGACAGTCTCCATGGAGGAGTTTCAGCTCTGTCGGTGCTGGCCGCAGGCACTGTTCCAGGCATTGCAGGATCCCTGCCTTCTGTGCGAAGGAGCTCCTTTGGCTCTTCTTGTTCTCTTTGGCTTTTGTCTTGTTTCTGAGGGGAAGGTTGGAGGATGTGACTGGCTCCAGGACTCAGGAACAAGATGGTTGAAGCTTCTGCAAAATTCTCAGGGGAAAAAAAAAGAAGTCTGACTTAGTAGGCAGCTCTGTTGTCCTCTAAACAGGAGCCTTTGGAGGATGGTGGTTAGTATTTGAGCAATTACTTTTGTTTCTGACTTTTTCCTTACAAATCGAGATACATCAGAACATATTGAAGGGGCAGACTGAGCCTTGCTGGCCAGCCTTTCATAGTTAACCATCTGTCCAAATACTATGAATTCAACAAATATTTACTAAGCAATTCACGTTGCTTACAATTTTGTGGGGGAGGAGACACTAAAACAGTATTTGACGTGTGTGTGTGTGTGTGTGTGTGTGTGTGTGTGTGTGTGTGTGTGTGAAGTGTTTGAATAAAGCGGCTTGTAGGGAGTAGTTGCTCATTAATTGACTGCTAATTGAATAAGTGAATGAATGATGAGGGAAAAAATGAATGTGTTGGACATTTTACGCTTTAGGTTCCATTTCTGTCCCTGCCTCTAGTAATGGTGTAAAATTTTACTAGAATGTAACTCCCTCTGTCCCCCACGCCCAGAATGTAAGTTTTCTGACAGCAGAGGCTTTTGTTTGTATTAATCAATGCTGCATCCCCAACGCCCTGAACCGTGCCTAGCACACAGTAGGCACCCAACTAATATTTTTTTTTTTTTTTTTTTTTTTTTTTTTTGCGGTACGCGGGCCTCTCACCGTCGTGGCCTCTCCCTTTGCGGAGCACAGGCTCCGGACGCGCAGGCTCAGCGGCCATGGCTCACGGGCCCAGCCGCTCCGCGGCATGTGGGATCTTCCCGGACCGGGGCACGAACCCGTGTCTCCTGCATCGGCAGGCGGACTCTCAACCACTGCGCCACCAGGGAAACCCCCAACTAATATTTATGGAATGAATGAACGCACAACCTTAAGAGAATAGATGGATCTCTCTGGGTCTCATGCATTTCTCTGGTGCACGTGTACTTGGTCTATGTTGGGTTCTGAGGATGCAGAGAGGATCTAGTTGAAGTCCCTGCCCTCCAGGAGAGGCTTATTGAGGGAAACAGAAGTGAGCATATGCTATCAATACATTTTGATGATTTCTACGGTGGAGGAGAGCAAAGGGAGCGCTGAAGCACAGAGCCGCCCGGGCTGTAGCTTAGGTAGAAGTGAGCCAGGCAGGAAAGAGGTGAGGAAACAGCATAAGTGAAGGCATAGAACACAGAGGTGTGAGAGGCTTGGACTGCAGTGTGTTGGGCAAGGCTGGGTTATGGGCACTTGATGAGAGGAGCGGGTCAGAGGAGGGAGATGAGGGAGATGGAGTTCGAGGGGTAAGTAGGAGTAAGGTCATGCACGGGGTTCAGTGCCACGCTCAGAGGTGTGAACCGTAGCCTGCACGTAGTGAGGAGCCGTGCGGGCGGGGAGGTGTCAAGATGAGACATGTTTTCGAAAGATCCCTCTATTTGCAGAGTGGAGAACGGCTTGAAGGGGGTTGAAACAGAAAACAAGGAGACCACTGAGGAGGGTACTCCGGTAATCCAGGTGACAGATGACCAGCCTGGGCAAGCAGAGGACACCGCGGTATTTAGGAAGCAAAGAAGAGAGCACATGGTAACTGACCAGTGGCGGGGGTCAAGTCTAGGGAGGGATCTCTAAGGACCTGCATCCGGGTGAATAGGGTGCGAATTACGAAGACGGGGAAGAGGTGGGAAAGATCACTGGCCACTTACAAATAGACACTGGGCTGAAGAGGGGAATCAGTATCACTGATGTAGATCTGGAATTGATAACGTAAGTTGAAACCTGGGAAACACGAGCAGAGCCCTGAAAGATAGAATCTTGGGGAAATGGCAACCCCTAGATCGGGAGGAACATTGGACATTGAGAGGCAGTCAGAGAGGTGAGAGGAAAATGAGGAGAAAGTGACACCTCCGAAAATCAGATCGTGTCACCTCATCACTCTGTAGACAACTTTGGTCCCACAGGATAAAACCCCGTCATTAGCACGCGTGCCTGTGGCACATTGGAAGCTTTCGGCTGGGAATTCATCTCTTTGTATTTCTTCCTAACAGAATCCTGATTTGCTTAGCTCTCCACCCTCTTGGACTCAGGGAGGCTGTGGCCTCATTTCTAGCTCCACGGATCGATCCTAACTAGTCTTGCCCAATCAGCACATAACAGTCCTTGGTGCCTGTCACTCATCCAGGGACTATCAGGACCTGCAATGGCCCTATCCGGGTCCCACACAAGAACTCCCATTCCACGCTAGAGGGGGACGGGGAGACTGTAGACCCAGCTTCTGTGGGCAGCCTCAGGATAAATCTGACACCGTGGATGGCAAGCAGAGAGGCAGAGGGAATCGAGATTTTTGAGGATGGCGGTAGATTGTATTATTATTATTGTTATTATTTCCATTTAATAGTTCTTTGTTGCCACCCCACCCTTGCCATACTGACCCACACTACCAACTTTGGCATTGGCCTGGTGACATGCTTTCACCAATGTCTGTCAATAGATAATGCCATTTGCCTTGGAGTATGATTGTGTAGGGTGTCTGGAGCTCTCTGGCTTCTGCTCTCCGGCAGGAATGATAATGGCATGGTCCAGAGAATGGCTACTCCTATGACCTCGGCTCCAGAATCAGACGTGAACGCTGAATGGAGCTGAGACTGGATGAGCTGGGTCAAGCCCAGTGGATAATATTGTGAGAGCTAAATGACCACGTGTATGCCACTGAAATTCTAAAGTTGTTTCATTATCAGCATAACCTAGTGAGAGCTGGTGAAAATAAGAGGCTGCTGAGTGGCTGAACCCATCAACTCAGGGTGTATGTACTTGCAGAGAATCAGGTAAAATTTCCTTATTGATGAAACCACTGTGAGTTAGAATTTTCTGTTACTTGCCGCCCAAATCATCTGCCCCATCTATCAAGCTGTTAGTGACTAACTTTCCCCAGTCTTGTCTCCCTAAGTGTTTTGGGCCTTTGTTGGCATTATAGCCTCTCCCTGAAGAACCTCTGCTTTACCGGACAAGCTTCTGCTCATTCTTTACAATTTAGATCAACGCTATCTTCTGTGTGAAGCCTTCTTTGACTCTACTGGGAAAGGTTAGTTATTCCCATAGCACTTCAGTTTTTCTCTTATTATGACCTTTATCACATCGCATTGTACCTGTTTACAAATCTCTCTCTCCCTCTAGACCATAGCATAGTCTGTGTGTCTTATGTGTTTTTGTATCTGTTGTGTCTAGCACAAACCTGGTGTATAGTAGGTGCTCAGGAAAATTGTGCCGAATAGCTGAGTAATATTTCGAATGCATTTCTGTAAGGTGTTAGTGAGAGAAGATCAAGTGTTTGTTTTATGTGTTTCCCTTGATTTGCGGATCACTAATGGAGTTAGACCACATTGGGCTGTGTGATATAGAAGCATCAGTCTTCCAGATTTGAATGGAAAAAGAGGAGAATATTGAGAATCCGAGACTATCTATTAATCTGACCAAGGCATTCCAACAGATCAACAGCTCTGGGATTTGGCTGTAATTTTGTGTATTCAGAGACTCAAAGAATTTACCAACCCCCTGAGAACCATTTTTGCAAAGACTATGAGACTTTTAGGTCATCTTCTCTGGTATCTTTGGCCACAAATGGCCTGAAGAAGCTTACATTAATATATGCCACATAAGTCTGATTTTGTCATCTGGTCATACAGCATAAACTCTTATTTATTGGCCTCTACCATGTTCCAGATGATGTGCTAGGCATTTCAAATAGAAATCTCTCATAATACCAGAGACCCATTTTACAGAGAAGAAAACCGAGGTTAAGAGAGGTCAAATAACAAGCTCAAGGTCGCACAACTCATATGACACATTTGGGATTTGACCTCAGAGTCTCTGACTCCAAGTCCACCTTTTTGTTTGTTTTCTGGCCAGTAACATAGAGATAACGACATCTGCCTGGATCACCTTCCAGGGCTGCAGTGAGGATTATACGAGATTGTGTAAATAAAAGCTCTTGTCTAGGTAGCATTAAAATCAGTGATGCTTAGCTGAGGTTTGTTTTTAATGCCTTCATCTGGTGTATTGAGAAACATGGGGCTCTCTGGCATCCTAGGACACTGGTGTGGAACGTGGGGCTGCCCAGCCCTCTCTCACATTCATCGCGGAGGAAGGTGTCTAACCTGCCAAGGTACAGGCCATGCACTCCCGGTGTCCTCACTGCTAACGATCTAATGGAAATAATGGCTACAATTTAGTGAAGGTACATGGGCCTGCTGCTTTTCCCATATTATTTTTAATCCTGCAATAAGATGGATTTTGTTATTTTCTTTTTACCAGAGAAGACAGTGAGGATCAGAGAGGTTAAGTAATTTTCCCAAAGTAACACAGGTGATGAGAGACAGAGTCAGCTCTTGAACCCAGGTGTGTTGATTCTAAAGAGTAAGGTCATCCAACCTGGTCATTATTCTTTATTCTAATAGTTTATGGATGTGGTTCTGGGTAATTCCTTCCCCCTGACATATTATTATGACTTAGGATCTTTAAAAAAAAATCAATGTCCTTCCTTAGGTGAAAATTCTATGGTTTGCCAATCATTTTATGTACATTTAAAAACATAGTTTGAGCTGGTATGGATCAGAAGCTGAATTTAATTCTGTGTGTATTGGCTGTTTGTACCTATAATTTGAGCATGGGTTGAACAAAAGCATCTAATGATTTGGAAATTAAATTGATGACAGTTCATTGCATCTCATTCTCTTCTGCCTTGATCAAATAAAGCTCAGTAAATTAGACACTTAAATGCAAAAAAGGCAGATGGACCTTGGGTGATGTAGCTGAGGACACAGGCCAGGGGTTGGTTTACTACGGCTTGTAGGCCAAATCTGGCCTGCTGCCTGTTCTTGTATGGCCCTCAGGAGCTAAAATGGTTTTTACATTTTCAAGTGATTGGAAAAAAATTATGGAAATGTGTTTTCTTTTTGTTATGTACATACCCATATAGTATCGTGATTTTGCTTATGGGCCCGTAACACCTAAAATATTCACTATCTGTCCTCTTACAGTAAAAGTCTGCTGACTCCTGACATAGGCCTTTACCCCTCTGAGGGGAAGAAGACAGGGTGCAGCGCCTCCTTTATTTCTGGAGCTTTTCTATTCTTTTTCTTTCAGTTCATGTAACAGACATTCCTGATGGGCCCAGACGCTGGGTGCTAAGGAAATGCAAATAGATAAGACTGGTCTCTTGTGGGCCATTGGACCCTGTGGCTTTGTCTTTTTTCGAGGAAGAGGGTTTTGTTCTGGAAGGAAAAGAAAATGTCTCAGGGAAACCATTCTGCGGTGAGCCGAGTGGACTCCTCTGTAAGTACCTGGCTTCTAATCACGGGCCCACCACCAGCCTTGCCTGACCTGGGCTCCACGAGTGCACAAATGCCTGAAGCGTCTTGGTGTTTTATGTTGGGAAAAGAAAGACTTCTTCTTTTCTCTGGGGCAGAGAAATTAATGGGGGAAAGTCTGAGAGAAGCTCTTCTGTCTACATCAAGAATGAAAGGGAGTTTTTATTTTATTTTATTTTTTTGTGGTACGCGGGCCTCTCACTGCTGTGGCCTCTCCCATTGCGGAGCACAGGCTCCGGACGCGCAGGCTCAGCGGCTATGGCTCATAGGCCCAGCCGCTCCGCGGCACGCGGGACCCTCCCGGACCGGGGCACGAACCCGCATCCCCTGCACCGGCAGGTGGACTCCCAACCACTGCGCCACCAGGGAAGCCCGAAAGGGAGTTTTTGTTTTCATAGGCTTCAAGCAAGACTCGGCGCTAACTGGTCACTTGGCCGGACAGCTGGGCTTTGTGGCTTCCAGCTCTATTAGAGCGTACCAGCAAACTCCTCCTGGCAGACACCGGACGGTGGGGTGAGAGCTCAAAGGGAATCTGCCCAGAGCACGGGCTGCTTCAGATCTGTGTCCTCAGCCAGAGTCAGGGAGCTGGAGCCTAATCAACATCCCGCAGAGCCACGCCTGCTTCTGTCAGCTGCCGGGTGGGCACAGACTTCCTGTGCTTTGTGCTGCTGGTATCCATGAGCCCTGCAGGTTGGCTGCTCCCTTGTCGTTATTAGAGATATAAAGCTGAGTTTCTTCAGAGTGGTCTTGGAAAACCAAGTGCATCCAGGCCATTGCGTTTCACTTCTTTGCTGGTGAAAAGATTCCAAGTTCTCTTCCTACAGCAGCCCCATCACTATGCCCCGACTTCCTCCCTGATCCTGCTGTGTCTTTCTGCCCAGTGGTCCTCCGTGTCCCTCCTCTACCACTGCAGTGGGCCCTGGGCACTTAATGCCACTGGTTAAACATTCCAGGCAATGTGGGGAGGTCGGGGGGGGCGGGGGGTTCCTTTCGTTTCTCTTTACTTCCCAGGCATGGAATCCACATGACAACCAGTTTGCTCCCAGCAGTGTACTTGTAACACCTCTGAGAGCACGCAGCTACAAACTGGGTGTCCCTGGCTGCTCCAAACCGAGGGTACAAAACCCAAGTCACACTGACAGCAGGGACAGTACTGTTTTGTGGCTTTGCCTCCCTTGGAGGTCTTCTGAGAATCGCCTCCGCTCTCTGGAAGCTGGTGGTGGCTCCTGTGTGGTTAGAAGTTCGGACCCTTTGTCACACTGTCCGTGTCACCGGCCCTCTTCCTGGTCTCCTGCTCTGGTGTGGGCTCTGGGTTCCTGCAATGATGTCCCTCGCCTAGGTCTCTGAGGCTAAGTTGCTTAACTACCAAGGCCACTGCTAGGCCAGCCCAAACCCCTCAGCCTGCTGAGCCTCCAGGGCCATCGCTGGGGTGCAGAAGCCTTGCCGTGGTTCCAGTGGCCTGGGGAGACTGCCTCTCCATCCTTGGGTCCCTCCCTCTCACTTCTGTCTCGATGGAGAGCAGCCCTGTGCTGGGACTCAGTGAGATTAACTGAGGAAACGGTACTTTGTGTCTTGCAGTCCCTCTCCCTAAGGTCGGGTGCAAGTTCCTGGGAGCCTAGTGGCAGCCCAACCCAGAGAAGGCTCCTGGGTAGCCTCAAGATCTCCTCTGAGCCTGGGTGGGGCATTGATGTTGGACCAAGTCGCTTGCCTGTCTCTCTCGCTGCAGATGGTGAACCCCTTTCCAGGAGGTTTCTCCGTCCCTCACAAAATAGACTCGTGTGCTCCACCCTCCCCTCCCCCGCAGCCCCCCATCCTACAGGCATATCCAGACCGATGAGAAGAGAACCTCGGCTCAGCCTAGGGCCCCTGTCTCCCACACAGCTCTGTCTTTTTGCTTCCTATGTGAGACAACCGCCACACTGCCTCTGCTGGTTGCTGGAAGGATGATCCATAACCAGGATGCTCAACGCACTCTCCCGACGTGATACCGCACAACACACCTGATAACCAGTGTGTCTCCAAGACCAGTGTGTTCGTCAGATAAGGAGGTGAAGGCCCAGAGACATTAAGTCATTTCCCTCGTATTATATAGCTCATATGCAGCAGAGCTGGGATTTGAATGCTGCTTTTCTTTTCACTTGAAAGCCCAAGCCCTTGGGTCATACATACAGTGAATGAGTTAGGAAAAGCACATAGAACTTAGGATTTGATAGATCTCATTAAGTTGCACTGTTACGATACACAGAATTGTCATTTTTCTTGTATCTGTCTCTTACTCTCTGGATCGTAAATAGGGACTGGGTCTTACGAATTTTTAAATCCTCAGAGAGAGAGGCAGAAAGCCTGGTCCACAGTAGGTGCTCAGAAAACAGTTGTTGAATAAGTGTTACTAAGGGTCTTTTGTGAGGCAAATGCATTTGAATTTAATTACGAGTGGGAAACCAGTCCAGGAGGGAGGCTTTGGAGTCCAGGTGGAAGCTGTCAGACTAAAGGCAGCGCAGGGGATGAGTTGTGGAGCGGGCTGGAGAAGTGGGACTGCCCCGTGGGGGGGGGGGGGGCTTTGATATTCAATAATCCATGTGTGAGGATTTGATTTCCATGTGTGAGGTTCAATTCTGCCTTTGTGTACAGATTCAGCAGAAGGAGGGGAAGGTTTTTCAAGGGGCTTTTCTAGTGAAATCTACGTGGTGGGGATAGAAGTTAAGCCTAGGGTTCCGGCTCCCTTTCCTGGACAAATTTCAGAGGAGGTTCATGTAGGAGTCCGCGGCTGCCGAAGCGGAAACGTGCCTGTGATTACTAGTGCCAGTCTGGAAACAGGAAGGATTTGTGGGAGCCCGGGGGTGGAGTGGGGAGGGCTCTTTCCTCTGATTTCTTTCCAGATCTTGCCAAGGTAGTCCGTGGACGTGAGCCTAGTGACAGCAGGACTGTGGCGTGGGGAGGAAAATGTGCTCACTTTCCCGCTAGAAAAGCATCTGTGACTGTCGGTAACGTGGCCGAGCTGTCAACAGGATAGCGGGAAAATTAAGCCATTGCTTCTACTCTTTGGTGACAACATGGAATTGTAAATTGTCTTCAACATAGAAAATGAAAAGAAAGACAAATTATGAACATCACGGTATGGAGACAGATGCCACATATTCAAGAAACCCGGGTTGCCTGTTCCCTACTCCTCCCCTCCGTGCTCGCCTGCAGCATCTCAGCCAGGCTCTACCAGTCACTGCGAGGATTTAAAGAGGGAAGTTGCTGCCTTATTATTTGCTGAACAAGTTTGTCTTCTGTGTATTTACGACTCTTCAAGTACATGATGTGGATCCATAAAATTGAGACTCATCAGAGCTCTAGCCCTTCATATTTGGCTACTAGGAGGTTAATTTATCATTGCACATGACTGAGGCAAACCTCGGGAGAGCTTAATTCATTCAGTATCGCTTACCACGCTGATCAACTACAGAAGATAATGGCAGAAACACTTGAAGGAGATTCAAGTCATACATGTGTTATTAATTAGCCACGCAACTTGGAACAATAAATATCTCACACTGGACATTTATTTCTCCATATTGAAAATGAGAGTGCTGGGGAAGCACGTGAAGAGGAAAGGTGAAGAGGTGACGAACGTCTGACTTTTTCTAAGTTATGCTCATCTCTTGAATCTTAGTTACATCCAGAAACAGGGAATACGAGCCTACCCCTGCACTGGTTCTGTTCAAGATAACGATGATCCAGAGGGGTGTTTGTGGTCTCCGAAAATGAACAGGGGAAGTCTCAGCTCTGAAAATTTTAAGTTATGGGCACATCATTTCACAAAGCAAGTGTCTGAGGAAGGTGCCTGCCTTGTGAATTGGGTTATGATGACATGCACAGTCATCCATGCAGCTGAGAGATGCGGGTACTCACAGCTTCAGGTCATTCCAAGGTTGAGGTAGGATGTCATCAGAGGAGAGTGAGAGAAAATTGGCATCCTCCTACACCCCCAGAGCCAGTGGAAATTGGTACAGTCCTTGTGGAAAGCAATCTGGCATCACATCTAGAGAGCCATCAAAGTGCTCGTACCGCTGGCTCACGCCCACTTCTGGGAGTTTATCCCATGATAATAATCAAAAAGAAGGAAAAATTATTCATGAAGGTATCATGGGAGTATTGTTTTCAAATGGTGAAAAATTGGAACTGTATAGACCAGAGGTTGGTGAACTTTTTCTATAAAGGGCTGGATGGTAATTTTTTGTGTGTGTGTGTGAGTCATGCAGTGTCTGCCTCTCATACTCAATTTTGCCTTGGACAGAGTTGTGAATACATGGGTGTGGCTGGGTTCCAATAAAACTTTATTTATGGAAATTTGAATTCTAATTTCATATAATTTCCACATGTCATGAAATATTACCCTTTTGATTTCCTTTTCTCCATTTAAAAATGTAAAAAACATTTTTAGCTTGTAGGCCTTATAAAAAAAGGGATGGGTGAGAATTGGTCTAAACAATAGGAGAAGAGTTTATTGAATTGCCATATAGCCATGTAATAGAATGTTATATAGCCAGGAAAATGATAACTAAGAGAACCATTTAATTTTTTTGTGTGGTACTTTGTTCAACTTAACAATTTTTTTTTATTGGAGCAAAATTGCTTTACAACGTTGTGTTAGTTTCTGCTGTACAATGAAGTGAATCAGCTCTATGTATACCTATACCCCTCCCTCTTGGGCCTCCCTCCCTCCCCCCGCCCCCCGTCCCACCTATCTAGGTCATCACAGAGCACCGAGCTGAGCTCCCTGTGCTATTCAGCAGCTTCCCAATAGCTATCTAGTTTACACATGGTCGTGTATATAGGTCAAATCTAATCTCCCAGTTCATCCCACCCTCCCCATCCCCCCTGTGTCCACATGTCCATGAGAGAACCGTATAATTATGTTATGTTTATAATATGTGAAAAATGCAGGGCATGCAATGGTAAATACACCCTAGACTATATGAAATGAAAGCAGTGGTGATTAGAAAGAAAAGAATGTGAATATATTTTTCTCTTTATCAAATTTTCTTTAAAATTTTTGTTTTGTCTTTATTTTCTCCTTCTGGAACTCTGATTAGATATTTGTTAGATGTTCTCATTCTGTTCTCCATGTTTCTTCATCTTCCCCAATTCTGTTTCTTCCTGTTTTGCCTTCTAAGTAATTTCCTTATGTATGTATTTTCAGTTTACTAAACTTTCATTGCATTATTTTATTGAGGGGAAATTCACATAGTGTAAATGTAATTATTTTAAGGTGAACCATTCAGTGGTATTTAATACATTCTTTTTTTGCGGGGGGCGGGGGGCGGTACGCGGGCCTCTCACAGTTGTGGCCTCTCCCGTTGCGGAGCACAGGCTCCGGACGCGCAGGCCCAGCAGCCATGGCTCACGGGCCCAGCCGCTCTGCGGCATGTGGGATCCTCCTGGACCGGGGCACGAACCAGCGTCCCCTGCATCGGCAGGCGGACTCTCAACCACTGCGCCACGAGGGAAGCCCTTAATACATTCTTAACGTTGTGCAATCACCACCTCTATCTAGTTCCAAAACATTTTCATCTCCCTGTAACTGTTAAGCAGTTACTCCCCATTTCCTCCCTCCCCTGGTCCCTGGCAACCACCAATCTGCATTTTGCCTCTATGGATTTATTTATTCTGCATATTTCATACAAATGGAGTCATACAACATGTGACCTTTGTGTCTGACTTCTTTCTCTCTTAGCATAATATTTTCAAGGTTCATCCATGTTGTAGCATGTATCAGCACTTCATTCCTCTTTTATAGCCAAATAATATTCCAAAGTGTGCATATATACCACATTTTATTATCCATTCATCCATTTTATTATGCATTCAAAGAGCCTATCCATTGAATTATAACTTCAATTATTTTAATTTCTGGAAGTTTTATTTGTAGTTCTTAAATCTGCCTGTCAATTTTGATATTTTCTTTTTTCTTTACCATTTGTATATTCAATATATAAGTACTGAGAGCTTATTATGGGCCAGTAATCTTCCAGTCACTGAAAGATTACAATAATATCCAAAGTATATACAACAATATACAAAAACATAAAAAATTTCTAGACCTCAAGGAGTCCATCATTTTTTCGTACAGAATCGATACAAATTTATTTTATATCCTGTAAATAGTAATTCTATTATCTGAAGCCTTTGAGGGTGGATGGGTCTAATTCTGAAGGCTGCTAATAGTCTCAAGTGACTTTTTCTCTCATGTTTTTATTTTTATTTCTACCTTTTACTGGAAGCTCATATATCTTGGGACTTGTTCTGTGGGAATTCTCTGAGGCCAGTGCTTACAATGAATGTATTTTGAGCTACTATAGGCAACCAGGGATGGGCAGATGCCCTCAGAGCAAATCCCAAATTTGGGGTTTATTTATCTCTTGCAATTCTGTTTCTGTTTTCTTATCAGTTTTGGCTTCTGATGGAATCCCTGTTATTACCACCTAGAAAACCACCCTTTTAAAAAGGGATGCTTTCAAATATTTTTCTAGAACTTTAAGATGTTCTGTTTTGGGAGGAATATTTCTGTATGTCTAGTCTACAATATCTCTGAAAAACAAAAGTCCCATTGTAATTATATTTTAAAATAAAGTTCATAGGGGCCATATTCCTCAGCCTCAAGCATAGCAGCAGAAGTACTTTGATTTAACGGCTGGAGAGTTGCCTTTCCCCATTGAACTCAGGTTTTGGAGCCTTTTAGAGGCCAGGATAAGTCTCTGTGGGTAGAGTCTGTCCTGGCTCCATTCAGGGTCTGAGCGGCTGCTGACCAGATGGGAAGGAGTAGACATTCTCAGGCAATTAGAGAACTTGGTTGACATTGAAGAAGAAGAAAATTGGGTTTTGGTTTTAATTTTCTTTTTCTGTTCCGAATCCAGGGAAATTTGGATTTGGAAAATTCATAGGTTTGTTCTGGAAAAGGTGGCTTGATATGATAATAAAAACATCAGTGGGCTTCCCTGCTGGTGCAGTGGTTGAGAGTCCGCCTGCCGATGCAGGGGACACGGGTTCGTGCCCAGGTCCGGGAAGATCCCACATGCTGCAGAGCGGCTGGGCCCGTGAGCCATGGCCGCTGAGCCTGTGCATCCGGAGCCTGTGCTCTGCAACAGGAGAGGCCACAATAGTGAGAGGCCCGCGTACCGGAAACAAAACAAAACAAAACAAAACAAAACCATCAGCATCAACATTTAACATGATTGGAAGGCTTGCCCTGTGAAAAGGGCTTTATATTCATGATCTCACTTAATTTTTACAATTCAATAAATGAGGTTCAGAGAGATTAAACAGTTGCTCAAGATCCATAACTTGTAAGTAGTAGATCATGGACTCACTGCTCAGGGATCCAAGCTATATATTGATCATCTCTCTCGATGAGTTGACATCATGGATAGATAAAGGAGGTTCTGAGTTAATGCTGCTTGAGCTCAAGGTCACAGGCCAATAATAGTTCTTGGTGGCCCTTTCCAGCTGTCTTGTAAATTTATGCATTTTATGCATTTAACCATTCATTGAATGATCATTTATTGAGTACCAGTGACATAACAAGGCTTCTGACCTAGTTCTTGTTTTACATGTAAAACTACATGAAAAGTATTTATTTATGTACATAAATACCACACTAAGAGTTCAACTTAATAATAGAGTTAGGCATTAGCCATGGGGTGGGAACAGGTTGAGTGTTCAAGAAAAACCTATGAAAGATGAAGGGACCCATGAGCTGGAAGGGCATTTTAAGCAGAGGGAACAGCAAAGGCATGGAAATGTGAAGCCACTCTGTCCATTTGGTGAACTGAAAGTTTTCTGGCATGGCCAGAGCACAGGTGCATGTAAATAGTGTTGGGCAAAGAGAATGAGAGATGTGTAGGGTTAGAATATGAAGAGCTTGCATGATTTGCTAAGGAGGTTGCTGTCATAAGGTCAATTACTGTTGCCACAAACATGCTGCGTGACAACCACCACCCAACCTCAGCAGCACACAACATGGGCTGCTCACATATTTGGGGTTGTTGACTAGGTGGCTCCTGTTGATGGTGACTGGGCTCATTCTTACGTCTGGGGATTGGCTGGGTACCAGCTAATCCAGGATGGCCTTAGCTGAGATGACTGGAGGGACTCAGTTCTGCTCCATGTCTTTCATCTCCCGGTGGGCTAGTCCAAGCAACGTCTCACGGGGATGCCAGGGAATGGGAGGGAGAGAGCCCAACCACTCAAGTACTTTTTCAGCTTCTGCTCCTGCCACATTTGTTAATATACTATTGGCCAGAGCTAGTTTCAAGGCTCATAGGGATTCATGGAGAGGGAAAGTAAACTGTACCTCTTTCGTGGGAGGATATCACAAAGTGATACGGCAAAGGATGTGACTGTAGGGAAGGGCAAAGAATTGGGGCCTTTGATACAATCAGTTTACCGCAGACCACTGGCCTTAGAATTATCAGGGGCTACCATCAGTCATACAGATGGCTGAGCCCCAAAATGTTTGGCCCAAGTCAAAAAATGCAGATACTGAATCAAAATGGGAGGGGTCTTGCTTGGGCACCTGCAATTTTTTTTACAGGCTTGCTGATTGATTCTTCTGTTTAGAAACTATGAGGACTGCTGCTATAGGCTTTTAAATGTAGGAGAGACATAACTGGATTTGCTTTTAGAAAAGTCACTCTAACTCCGGTTGAATAATACATTGGGGTGGCAAGATGGAAGGCAAGAAGGCCAGTTACGAGCCATCCTAGTAGTTTAGGCCATTGAGGATTGTGTTCAGGTTGGTGGTAAGGTGGGCCCGGGTTTGGCTTCTAGTCCAGTTATGGGCAAGCTCCGTGGCCTTGGTAAGCTCTGGAAACTCTGTGAGGCTCAGCTGCTTCATCTCTATGATGGGAATGATAGCTGTCATCTTAACCATCTTGGTGCACAGGGCTTCCTCCACCACTAGCAAGGGATCAGGTGGTGAGCATGGGGTGTCCAGGGAGTAAACATAAATGGTAACCCCTGCCTGGCAAGGCAACCCCCCAGGCTCCTAACCTTCCCATAGGGTACAAGACACAGAGATGCCCAACACAGGCCATTTCACAATCGTTTATAGTTAAAAATGTATCTTAGATCTTCTTTAAAAAATAAGAGAATGGGAGGCAGCAGCTCCTTTTTGGATAGCCTTTGAGTCCCCAGCCAAACACCAAACTGAACCCAGGTCTTCTGCCGAAATGTGCTCTGTTCTTCCTCTATCACTGATTTCCCGGTTACCGGGTTTTCTTGGAGGTTCTAGGCGGCATCTAGTTTGGTGGGAGATGGAAGGGGGCTTAGACAGGAGAACTGCTTGACCCAGGCCTTGCATTATGTGACAGAGGGCCTCAGTTTAGACTTTTGATAGTCTTTCCAAATGAGCTTTATACAGGCAGGCGTATGACAGGCATGAAAGAAGAAGGCAACGTCCTGTAACTTTAAATCCACCACCACTCTTTGGCAATTCTTCATTTTTTAATATCCTGGGATCTTACAAATATGGCAATAGCTGGGGCCTCCTTTGATTTCCAGTAAGGTTATGCCTTGGCACCTTCTAGGTCCCACTCATCTAGCTCAAATCTGCATGGCTAATGGGGCCCGGCCACTTGGGGGGCAAATCTGTGCCTAATCCCAGGCTATAGATCTTTAAATGAAATTGCCCATCATACTTGCTTGGCTAAACCTTGAACTAAAACGTGAATTATCCAGCAGAACAAAGAGAAGCCCTGGGGATATATGGGGGAGGGGTTCTCCCTTAGAGAGCGACAGAGCTGTGTTGGGAGGAGGCTTCTGGAAGTAACCAGCTGGGCACTGCTGACAACAGAGGTGGTGGCAGCTGGCGGAGAGGGAGGCTCTCCAGGCGGTTGCTGTGCCATCTGTTGGGAACAGTGCACTTCTTATGACCCACGTCCTGGAAGTGTTGCAAGCAGGCAGGCTGATTAATTATTTCCCTGGGGTCTCCCTAACGGGATAGAAACTGATGCTTGGTGGGCGTGAAAGAAAGGCCAAAACTTTCAACTAGTAGGGAATTTGTTTCCTGGCCTAACTGCAGCCACATGTGAAGGTATAGAAAACATATGTGCCTCTGATAAAAGATCACATTTAAAAGGGAAGACGAGAATGAAACCAGCACCACAGCGTCCTGTTTCTCATCAAACACCAAGCTCCGCATTTGCAGGCGCTCTGTGTTACCAGAGGGTGTTTAGAAGCGTTTCCAACAGGGCTGGGCTTCATTTCCATTTGCAACTTTGGTGTGTTTCTATTACCCACTGTCCCTCTCTAGTGAAACCAGTCATTTATCATGGTGGTTCCCAAGCCTGCTAGCCTCTTTGGTCCACTGAATCAGAATCCATGGAAGTAGCCACCAGAAGCTGGACTTTTTAATAAATTCCCCTGGCTGATTCCTATGCAATGGGCCTTGAACTTCTCTGTGAACTGAGAGACGGACAACTACAGGTTTAGCGTGAAAATGCATGAATAAGGGACTGTGTTATGTTGCTGGTAGCTGAGAGAATTTCACATGAAATTTTGTTTTTCTGACACATACGCAAGGAAGGGGTTAGGGTAGGGAAGTGAACGGATGATGGCGAGCAGGAATAGAAGATAGGCATTCGTAAGAGCTGAGGGCCATCATAGGAGCAATAAACACACCAAGAGCAGTAAGTCTTTGAGATAATAAACTACTAGTGGACGCCCATCTCTATGAATGGAATCATCGTCTGTTTAGTCTCCCAGGCTAGAATCCTTGGAGATATTGCAACTGCTCCTTTGCTCTGCCTTTCTCCTTCCATCTCAAGCGATCACCAACTCTTGCTCATGGATTGTATTAGTCACAGCTGGTTGCTCTGCTCACAGCCAGTTCTTCCTGCTCTCTTGTTAACACCCAGGGGTTTGCTTGGGAATGAGGAAGCAGTGTAGTCAGCTGGACTATTGCAGTGTCTTCTTCATTGGTCTTTGGCCAACATACTGTCTCCTTTCATCCACCTTCTACTATGCCTTTGGAGCGACTGTCCTCAAGAAAATTCTAATAAACATATTTTTCCACCTAGAAAAAAATCTGTTTTTTTTTTTTTTTTTTTTTTTTTTGCAAACAGGATAAAATACAAACTCCTTAGAATGGTTCTCAGTTTGGCCCTGAATTTCTTCTCCAAAATCATGTCTGTGTTGAAATTAAAGATGGTGGCAAATTCTTTGATGCTCCTCCCATAGAGAGGTGGGGTCTGTGTGCCTTCCTCTTGTTTCTGGGTGGGCTTTGTGACTATTTTTACCAGTATAATATGGTGGAGGTGATACTTTGCCTGTTTGTGGCCCAGGCCTTAAGACACTGTTTCCATTTCCTGTCTCTTAGAATCTCTCCTCCCCACCACCCCAGCAAGGGAGCTGTACGAAGACACTTGTAAGAAGTCCAAGTACCCTGAGAGGCTAGGTGTAGATGCTCTGTTGATGGTCTCAGCTATGCCCAGTTTTTTAATCCAACCTTGCCAAAATGCCAGACATGTGAGTGAAGCCATTTGGACTCTACAGACCAGACCATCTACCAGCTGAATATCAATGAGTGACCACATTTGATGTCATTTGGAGCATAGGAATCTCCCAGCTGAGTCCTGCCCAGATTCTTGATCCACAAAATGGTCAGATATAGTAAAATCATTGTTCTTTTAAGCCTCTAAGTTTTGGAGGTAATTTGTTATGCAGCCATAGACAATTAAAACCATTTCCTAACAGTCTTCCCAAGCAACCTATACCCCAAGTTACATGGAACTATAATCAGTGTCCTAAACACATTGAACTCTCATGCCAGGGATGCTCTCCTTTACCTTCTTTACTTGGCAAACTCCTGCTCATCCTTCAGGTACAGCTCAGGTATTGGCTCCCCTCTGAAGTCATTGCTAAACAAATGAATGGAAGGAATCCTTTCTGCTCCGTCTTACGCTGCCATGGGTTCTTGGCCAGTACCGATTTTCATGGGATGTGGCCTTGTGATTATTTAAGTATTTATCTTTAATAATCTGATAATCCCTGGAAGGTGGGAATTGTGTCTTGTTCATCTGGGCATATCCAGTGCTGAGCACAGCATGTGGTACATAGTTGGCACAGAACAAATGTGTGTTGAATGAAAGGAGGACTCAATAAAGAAATAAAAACATGAAAAGCATTTTTGTCTCTATGCTTTTTGAAGGTTCAGTCGTGCCTTACCGGCTTTATCCAGTTAGAGCCACACATGAAATAGATCAATAAGCGATTGGCTCTTCTTGTCTTTTGTGAAACCCTGAGTCTTTGACAGCCTGGAGTGTTAGATTGGCCTGTCAACATGTTGGAAAATAATAGCCCAACTACCCAGAAGATGGAGGTGCTCTTGGTATACAAGACTGGTGGATAGAGGCTGGTGTATTGACTTTCTCTGAAGTTTAAAGAGGCAACAGGGTATAATAAAAAGAATTTTGGCTTAGGAGGAGGGATAACTGCCAGGCATGGCCTCAGTTCTGTCACTGAGGGATTTGGCCAAGTTGCTTTATCTCTTTGGACCCCAATTTTCTCTTGCGAAATGAGGCATTGGGCCAGGTGACGTGTCAGGTATCTCCCAGCTCTGACATTGTGTAAATCAGGCACTAACTTGGACTATTTCACTTGTGCTATCTAGGTGGGATAGCTGAATCCCTAATCTCCACCTCCTCATCCCTGTCCCTTTGTTGCCTCCTCATCCTTTTGTGCTTTGGTGGCAGTCATGGGGAATCATCTGCTTTAGAGGATCTTCCTAGGATAGAAGGTTCTCTGTGGATGTAGGTCAGCTCTGTAGACCAGGGCTGCCCCTATTCACTGACAGATTTCCCTACCAGTTGATTTGAGGTACTCTATAAAGGTCTTCCTTTGATTCCCCGAACCCCTCCCAAGAAGTACCTCCACACTGGCTCGCCAAGGGTCTGAAATGATGGTTTGAATTTTCCCCTTAGGGCACTGAAGGCCCTCAGTTCAAATGCAAACATAATTAAACCACTAGCAGCCATTAAAACCTTATTTGAATGAGCTTATCAAATCAGGTCCCTAAATCTGATTTCCCTAGAGCTTTTATACCTATTAACCCATCTAAATCTGCACAATAATTCCCTTTAAAGATGTGAAAATTAAATGTCTAGCAGGGGAAAAAATCCAGTCTTCTGACCCCTAATCCTATTATGGTCTTTCTAAAATATCACTGCCTTTACAAGCAGGATCCTAAGGAAATGATTGAAAGAACAAGTATGTGTTGATAGAAGGAAGAAAAGAAATAGGAAGAATTGTCCCCTCTCCAAACCAACAAACTCCAGAGCTTGGGGAATTGCTTAGAATAGCAGCAAGCAGGACCAGAGTGCAGGTACTATCTGCCTACAAGGGTGTCGGTCATAAAGGGACTTTAAGAAAGACTAATGGAGGGATCTAGAAGACCTACTTTGCCAAGTGTGGTATCATGGACTGGGCTCTGAATAAGAATATTTCGACTTGGTCCCTCCTTGCAGGGTGAACTTAAGGAGATCATTTAACTTCTCTGAGCCAAGTTTCCTCAGATGTAAAAGGGGGATCATAATACCCACCTTGCAGAGTTTTTTAAAAAAATTATTTTATATTGGAGTAGAGTTGATTAATAATGTTGTGTTAGTTTCAGGTGTACAGAAAAGTGATTCAGTTATACATATACATGTATCTATTGTTTTTCAAATTCTTTTCCGTTAGGTTATTATAGAATATTGATCAGAGTTCCCTGTGCTATACAGTAGTCCTTGTTGGTTATCTATTTTATATATAGCAGTGTGTATATGTCAATCCCAAACTCCCAACCTATCCCTCCCCCCCACCTTGTAGAGTTATTGTGAAGATGAGAAAAGTGCTATGCAAGTACTTGGAAATCAGTACCTTCTACCACTAGTAGCATCAGTATTAGTATTATTGTATTATAGGTAAGATTCCTGATGGACAATAACTGCTAGGCTGACCCACAATCAATATGATGGTTTATTCCCTAAACGCAAGTATGTAGACAGGCTGCTTAATTTGCAGGATCATTTAATTTGTAGGGCTACATTATTTCACTAAGATTTGGGTCTCTTCCTTGCCAAGGTACATTCTTGGTATCCAGTAATGTCTTCTACTTTATTTCATAGTGTACTGATAATGAGGGCTGTTATTCATTGAAGGCTCACATATTAATAAATTATCATTGCCAGTGGTAACCCTGGAAAAGCATGTGTCTCATTTCTCCAGGGAGGAAGTGAGACTGAAGATTTATCTGGTCATGTCAACACCTCAACTGCACTATTCGCTATCTTTTTCCTCTCTTTGAACTTGCTTTTCCCTCTGCCTGGAACATTCCTCCCTCTGCCCCTCTCCAGTTTGCTGGGCTTTCGCAGTTCATCCTTCAAGTCACAGGGTAAACGGCGCTTTTTCTGGAGTAGGGTTTTCTCAGCTCTTCCCATGAACTTCTGTCATCATGGCGCTCATCACACCACATGCTAATCTCCTCTTCCGTCTGTTTTCCCCATGAGACTGTAAGGTCTCCCTTGTTCATTAAGTATATCCCTTGCACTTGGTTTAAGGCCTGGCAAATATTTGTTGAATGAGTTAGGGTGTTGACTTGTTCCAAGAAAAATTAGGGTCAACTTATAGGAAATGCAATAGAGTGACAGGGAAGAGTGCACGTTCAAATACAGCAAAGTGCAAGAAAACAAATGTTTAGGACTGGGCATGGGAAGATAGGCTCAGGGAGAAAGTTAACAAGCAGATGGCTCAAAGCATGAACAAGTTTAGCATTTCCAGGGAACGGGAAGGCTGGCAAATGTGGCTGCATGGCGGTGGGCAAGGGGGGGGGGCGCGGGGGAGCTGAGGCCAGGGAGGAAGACTGAGGTTAGATCAAGGAGGGCCTTGTAAGCAAGAAAAAAGTAGCTTGGATTCTAAGTCTGGTGAGGAGCTCTTGGCTGTGGAGGGGATGGAGGGAGGAGAAAGGAACAGGATGAGTTACTGGTGAAAAAAATGAGATTTTTATTTCCAGCAATAGAAAGAAAATGGATAATGTCTAAAGTAGATAATTCCAGAAGCAGCAGAGTAAGAATATTATTTTGAAACCCGGACATACATACCAGAAGCAGTAACTATAAGGGTTGAAAGTGGGGTCCTATGAATAGTAGGAGTTGGGGTAAGTTAGGAGGAAGACAGCTATGCCATTTTTGCTATAAGCTTTAGTACTGTTTGAGTTTTAAACTTCTATGTGCATGTTTCATTTTCTTAAAAATTAGACACTGACTTAAAAAAAAAAAGAAAAGGTGAGCTGTTACATGCTTCCTCTCTCTATACAGAACAGGAGTGGGTTTACAGTAAAGATGATGGAGCTTACGTTTCTGAACTCTCATCTGCCAAGGCCTGGAGGGATCCTTGCGATGTTCACTTGCCATTTGTTTTTTTATGAAATTTGCAAAATGAAGATATTTGAACTCAGGTGGATTAAGACCATTGTCGTTTTTCCACTCTGATCCCCCTCTGTCACTTTCCCCCTTTGTAGAACATTGCTGAGGGGCCTCAGGCGTTCTTGGGATCTAGCTAAGGGGAAGATGAGTTGGCATTGCATCTGGCCCATGCTTTGCGGGATATATTTATGTAGCTTGCGGTCACTTGTGTGCGTGGTTTTGTTTTTACTGGCTGTCCTATAGCCAAGATGGCGTCCAGGAATATTCCTATCCAACTGGGCTGACTCGCCAGGTGTCCTGACACAAAATTCAGGGACTGAGGTAGTCTCACAATTAAACTTGTCCTCAGGTTCTGGCACAGAAAGTGTGTATTTAAGTTTAGACGCTACATAAGCAAACTTAAAAGCTTGAAATCTTACGTCTCATATATGAAATACACTTAATAGAGGTGTCCTCACATTTCACCACAGTGCTAAAATTTACACAGCATTACCAATATCGAGTTGCGAGGCTGAAAGGAACTTTTTAAAGCTATCAACCGAAATGCAATTTTCCATCAGCATGCTAGATGAAGACTGAATGATCTTTCTGTTCCCTGAATAGATAATGTAAAATAGAGGTGATCAAAGGTAAAAAAAATCTAGAAATAGATGCATGCCAGACAATTAATTAATAAAAGACAGCATGCCTTCTTTTTGATGGGTTTTGTGAAGTTTGTGGTATTAGCTATTTAAAATTTGCACTTTATTGTAATTTCTTTTCACACGTGAATTAAATTTTTACTTTTGTATCTGATCTTGTACAATAATTTTGTTTTCTTTCTCTTAAACAGGCTTCCCAATTTCTATAAGCTTTGGGTCCACAAAACCTGACCTACCCCTGATTGAGAGACATTGCTGATTTTTCCTGTGTAAGGATTAGGCAGACGTGTAGCTGCTGTGTAAGGAGTTGATAAGTTAATGGTGAGGAGGAAGGTTGGGGGATCCAGGAGCACTAATTGTAGGTCTTAAAAACAGAGGCTGAAGACCTTTGTTTTTCAGTCGAGGTGGAATTCACACAACAGAAATTTAGTCTTTTTAAAGAGTACAATTTAGTGGAATTTAGTACATTCAGTGCTGTGCAGCCACCACCATGATCTAGTTCCAAAACATTTTCCTCACTCCAAAGGAGAGCTGTAACCATTAAGCAGGCGCTCCTTATTCCTAAGCCCCATCCTAGCCCCTGGTGACCTCCAATCTACATCTTGTCTCCATGGATTTACCTATTCTGAATATTTCATTTAAATGGAATCGTACAATATGTGACCTCTCGTGTTTGGTTTCTTTCACTTAGCATAATGTTTTCAAGCTTCAGCCACACTGTAACGTTATCTTTTAAATGATATACTGGGAGCACGTGCGTGCGTGTGTGCGTGTGTGTGTGTGTGTGCGTGCATGCACACATACGTGTGCTTCAGTGTAGCTCATTTGGAAACCATTTTCCAATTCAGCTTAGTTTAAAACAGGTATTGAGTTCCTATCACGTTCCAGGTACCGAGCTAGGCATTGTTCTATGTTCTTTATAACCATGGCTTTTGGCTGAGAAAGCATGAACCCAAGGGCTCTTGCTTAGTCCGCCAAACCCGGTGAACCCTAACTTCACGAGCTCAGCCTCACGACCCACTCTAGTTCTCTGTGTGATTTTGCCCCAGGAACTTTCGTCATCTTTTTACCAATATCTGCGGGGAGTGCAGGGGGAGGAGTTGGCTAGGGGAGGATGTAAAATGTACATCAGAATAACTACCCAGGGCTGAGCTGACAAAGGAAAAGAAGGCGGTAAAACATGAATTTCATGGACGCATCTGGAATTCCCTCTGACTCCCTTGTAGGATATCTCTCCGTGAGAGGGATGGAGAAGGGACTCAGGTGGGCAGTCACAGAGCAGGGCCCCGTGCTATTGTCCTCTTCTTGTGTTAACCTTTATGACCTTTGCAGATGAGCTTGGGATTTGTTTAAGATGGCGAATGAATACATTAATATATGGTCTCATGGACTGAATGTGTCCCCTCAAATATTTAGGTCGAAGCCCTAATCTTCAATGTGATGGTATTAGGACGTGGGGCCTTTGGGAGGTGAGTAATTATGTTTAGGTGAGGTCACGAAGGTGGAGCCCCCATGACAGAATTAGTATGCTTATAAGAAGAGAAAAGAGACACCAAGGGTTTCCTCTCGGCCACGTGAGGATACAGCAAGAAGGTGGCCATCTGCAAACCAGGAAGAGGGTTTTTGCCAAGAAGTACATGTGCAGCACCTTGATCTTGGACCTCCCGGCCTCCAGAACTGTGAGAAATACATGGCTGCCGTTTAAGCCACCCAGTCTAAGGTGTTTTGTTATAGCAGCCTGAGCTAAGACATATGGTAAGCAACGCGTGGTGTTTGTTGATTGGTAGCACCCTCATTTGCTCTTGGACTTTCTGTCCATTTGCTTTTCCCTGAGCACCAGTGGGGTGGGGTGCACCTCTGAAGGACAGTGAATGGATGGGAATCAGAAGCCCACGTGAACTATGACCTTCCAGGGGCTTCTTGCGTCTGTCTTTGTTGGTTGGTTTTCCCGTGGCAGAGAAATGGCCAAGCTGCCAAGTGGTGAGCCCCCGTGTGTCGAGCTGTCTTGGTGAGCTGAGTCCTGTGCTTGGCGCCAGCGCTGTTTTGTTTAAGCCTCACAGGTATTCCGAGAGGAGAGATGGTTACCATCTCCGTTAAAGACAAGGAAATCAAGACTCAGGAAAGTGAATGAGTTTCTAAGAGCGCACAATTAGTAAGTAACAGCGCTAGAATTTAAACTCAAAGGCCGCCTTCCTGCATGTGTGGCGTTCTTGATTTATACCCTAGCTGGTGAATACCACCTGCCTCTGGAACTGCCAGGGGTTAAAAGAAAGTATTCTTTTGACTTTGAAACTTCTTAGTCCCAAAGCTGTTACTGCATTCAGTATGCGAAGGATTTTTAAACTTCTTCTTTTAAATATGGGAGGCATTTCACCACATAAGAAACAATAAAGTTTGGATTTAAAAGTCAATTAACGCACTGAGACAAGAAACCCCAACATACAGCTGGAGAGAGGAAAAGCTGGCCAGGCCAGACATTCATCTTGGAAGTAATTGTGTATTTTACTTGGCTTTGGCTTTCTGAAATGAGATCTTTGAAAAGGGCTTTCTAATTTTACATCCCTTTCAATCCAGTGGTGTGGACCAGGTCTTTGTGTGAGCCATGGTGGGGACATTTAACTCAATAGAGGGTGGAGAGTTGATGAGCCATAAATTCTCCCACTCAGCACCCTGTGTTGGGTTTTTCTTTCTTGTAGCTCTTGTGGGACCTTCCGCTCCCTTAACAAGTCAGACAGGCTGCAGCCAGCAGGGGCCTGGACAGGCTCTGGGAGACCAGAAACCAGGCCAGGGAGGCAGCATCAGCTCTTCCTACTGGGAAGGTGTCGTATTCTTCCCGCTCTCTTAGATCTTTTCCTTCTGTCCTGCAGTGGGCAAGTTATGCAAAGGCAACATTTACTGGGTCCCCCACTCTCCTGGGGCAACATCACACGGCAGATCTCTGAAGCTGTGAGAGGCATTCTGGCTCCTCTTAAGTTGTACAGACATTCTGGATCCCATGTCTTCCCCCCAGAGTTTGGGACCAGCCCTGTGTAAACTCATAGGGTCATCAAAACTGGCTCTCAGTAGATCCCTCTCGGAGTTTTCATTTTCTCTCCTGGAAAGTTTTCTTCCCTCTCTGCCTTCAAGTGTCCAGCATCCTTATGCTTGTTCTCCTATTCGCTCTTATGCTCTCCCCTTACCAAGAGATACTCTGCCAGAAAGTTCTTCCTGCAAATTGAAATCGATGAAGTTCAAGTTTGCCAAACATTTCTGTAATCTGGACCCTGCTTAACCCTTCAGCCCTGGCGTTGATACAACACCCATGTCATACTCTGGACAGCTTGAATTGAGCACTTACTGAGTCATTTTCTTGGCCCTGTCACCTCAGGGCCTTTGCATATGTTGTTCCCTCTGCCTAAAACTGTTTTTCCAGCCCTCCTTCTCTTTTTCCTGGCTGCTACAACTTAGTCGTCAGTGTCAGCACAGATGTCCCTTCCTCAGGGAAAACTTGTCCTGACATCCCAAGACTAGGTTGGGCACTCATTGCCCTCTGCTCCTTCTGTTCAGTATGTCCTGTTTTCTTGAAAGTCTTTCTCACTAAACCATGAGCTCCTCAAGAAGAGGCATGGTACCCACTGACCGAGTATAGTCACCCATAAATATTTTTGAATAAATGAATAATGAATGATGGGCAGGTGACCACTATTTTTGTTTCTTTCACAAATCTGAGCTTCAACACGCTTAGCTACTAGGTGACTTTGAGTTAAAATAAAGGAAATCCAATTTTCAAACCTTCTCTCAATGTCTTATGTCCTTGGAGAGATGGTGGCTTCAGAGATGAAGTCCCAGCAAAGGAACACTCCAGGAGTCACAGCTTCCAGAATGTGTGTGTTTGTTTTTTTTTTTCAAAAAGGTCAAGTTTGATATGATTGTCCAGACCCAGAAAATTAATGCAGACCTTTGTGGTAGAGAGTGGCGGACAGTAAAGTAGTTTTGGAGGGTGTGCAGACTACAAATAGAACCCTTTCTGCATATGGATAATATAGAGGATGTTTGTACTACTATGTTGGATAAAATTGAAATCTGACATTAAGACAAAGGAAAAGAGGAAGGGTGTAAGTTACAAATGGAAATAGCTATGATTGAATATCAATGTTATATCAGGCAGTGTCCAAATCTAAAGACAAATGGACAGGAATAAAGACGCAGACATAGAGAACGGACTTGAGGACACGGGGAGGGGGAAAGGTAAGCTGGGACGAAGTGAGACAGTGGCATGGACATATATACGCTACCAAATGTAAAATAGCTAGCTAGTGGGAAGCAGCCGCATAGCACAGGGAGGTCATCTCGGTGCCTTATGACCACCTAGAGGGATGGGATAGGGAGGGTGGGAGGGAGACACAAGAGGGAAGATATATGGGGATATATGTATACGTATAGCTGATTCACTTCATTATAAAGCAGAGACTAACACACCATTGTAAGGCAATTATACTCCAATAAAGATGTTAAAAAAAAAAAGACAAATGGAATGCTTTACCTGGTTTCAGTTGAGTTTCATAGACTAGGGTGTGGATTGCAGGGGTGAGGAAGGTGGGTAGGACAGAAGAATGTTCTGCCATGGCTAAAGGAAGCAGGAAAGCTTGTGAAGCAGTGGGTAGTGGAAGAGGGATAGGCCGCAAAAGTCAATCGGGCGATGCTAATTAGTAAGTGGGTGATGGGAAAAGGATTTTACAGCATTGTTTTGTGAAACTGTTTGACAGCAGTGATGTCATCCTGTCCTTTTCCCCTAGCTGCACACCCTTCCCCAGAGATGTCCATTTTCCTTGTCATGGACTGGTCATTCTGTCTCTGTGTCTCGGTCTCTGTCTCTGTTTCTCTCTTTCTCTCCCCCCCATCTCTCTCTTCTCCAGCTCTAGGTCTAGTTTTAGTCTCTGGGTGAAACAGAGAGTGCACAGAAGGGTTAGACCGCGTACATGCCGAAACCAGCGTTCGGTTCCTTGCTAGGCCATTGGGAGCCACGCCTTCTGAAATCAGGGGATGAACTCTGCTTTGAATCCGTTGTTTTCCACTCAGATAAGCAGCTCTTCCTGGCTTTCGTCAGCTCCTTCTTATAATAAGTGTGATTAGCAATAGTTTGATGACTGATGGAATAAATCCATTTGATCAAACAATGAACACTTATGTGATTAACCTCCTTCCAAGGCCTTCCCTTCAGACACTACACAATCGCCCCACCTCGGCACTGCTTGCGGAAACACCTCTGAAACTCATCTTTTGAAGTCACCTCGAAAGGTCTGTTGGTTGGATCTGATGGTTTCTGGGGTGTCAGATGTCTTTCCTTTCACGGTCCGTTTCAACTCGAGGATCAGCCGGAAGTCATGAGGTGACAATTAGGTGACCTAACCCAAAAGTTGCAATATGGCATGAACATTTTTACTTGCTAGAAATTGTAAGATGGTGAGTGATATACTCAAATTTTATGCTGTTCAAAATGATTGCTAACGTGAATAAAGCTACTGATGGCCGGAAGTCAGTCAGTCTAGAGGTGACATATTCTTGAGGGCATTTTCCTGGAATAAGCCCCTTTCATTGAGGTTCTCCCTTTATCCTGTGATCATTAATCATGGACCCATTTACTGAACTTTTCAGTAGCAAGAATTAAAGAGTCATCAACCTAGGTCAACCTGGGCCAAGCTCTATCGCCATTTTGCTTATTTCTTAAGCACAGACTACTGTATATGTGCATGGATCTAGAATTGACCTGGCTCTTTGAACTTTTCCCTCTTTCCTCTATTGAAGCTTTGCCACATCAGCCCAGATGTCATTTAGGACTATGTTGCCTCTTGGAGATTTAGTTGAAAATGACCCAAACTTCACCTGATGGCCAGTGGCAGTCTGGAGTTTTCCTTCTTTCTGTGACTGCCTTACTGCTGTTTGTCTTCAATGTCCTGCTTTTGTCTGCATGTTTTTTTTTTCCCCCCTGGCTTGCTCTATGTTGGTTGGGAAACACTGCCTATCAATATTTTCCACAAGAAATATACACACATCAGGCATTTTACTTTTTGGGGGGGGAGGGGATAGATTTTATCCTAAATATTTGGAAAAAGGTTGTATGTGGACTGTATGTGTTTATCATGGAGGGAGGTTCACTGCCCTCAACCATGTGAATCACTCTGTCTCTCTCTCTCTCTGCTTTTTCACATACTGCTGGTCCTTCATCCTTATGACACTTTCTACTCCATAGCCTTACTGGGATATTAGAGAAGATTAAACCAGCAGCAGTAATCCCCAAGCTTATAATGTCTCAAAGATGATAGAAGGTGACTTGCTGATTTCAGGTCCAAAGTGGTGTTCCTGATCCAAGAGTGCCTTCTTCTCTTATTCAACTTCTAATTCAGTATCTTATGCTTCTTCCACTTTTTGGCTTAGCCATTTCAACATACTGTTTCCAAGGTCACCGTGCCTGTATGCTGGTGGGAGAAGAAAGGACTCTGAAAATGGTAAACATCACTCTGTTCGTGTTCTGTTGGCTAGAACTCAGTCAGATGGCCATGACTGGGGAACTGGAAAGTTCTGTCTCTCTGTCTTCCCTAGAAAAAGTGTGGTAGGCAGACTCTGAGATGGTCCCAAGTGATCCTTGCCTTTGAGTATCCATGCCCTTGTGTAACCCCCTCCCTCAAGTCCCTCAAGCACTGCTGGACCTGGTGATTCACTTATAATGAATAAAATACAGTTAGGGTGATGGAATGTTACTTCCATGATTAGGTAACAAAAGACTGTGACTTACGTTTTGCCAGCAGCTGGCTCTTGTTGGCTTTAATGAAGCAGGCTGCCTGCCATGCTGGGGAGGCTGCCGCCTACATCGTGCAGATAAGAAACCAAGAGCTGCCTCTGGCCAACAGCCAGCAAGGAGCTGAGACCCTCAGTCCAACAGCCTCTGAGGAACTGAATCCTGCCAGCAATCACTGAAATGAGCTTGGAAACAGATCCTTCCTGTCTGAACCTTGAGATGCCTGCACCCAGTTGATACCTTCGTTGCAGCCTTGTGAGACCCTGAAGCAGATGACCCAGCTAAGCTGTGCCTGGAGACTTGACTCAGAAACTGTGACAGTAAATATGCATTGTTTTAAGCTGCTATGTTTTGGGTCGTTTTGTTACACAGCAATAGATAACTAATACAGAGAGAAACCTGGATTATGAAGAGCTTGCCAGTTCTTCTCCAAAGGCTTTTCTCATGATGATAGACTACCACTCAAGTCTGCCCTGATCCCTCAGGTACCCCTAGAATGCTGGCGAATGAAGACACACTATGGCTTGGCCACCAGCAGAAAGCTTTCACATACCAACTGTATTAGCTTCCTGTTGCTGCTGTAACGCATTGACTTCACACAGAGGTCAGAAGTCCAAAATAAGTCCTATGGGGCTAAAGTCAAGGTGTTGGCAAGGCTGGGTACCTTCTAGAGGCTCTAAGGCAGAATCTATTTTCTCGTCTTTTTTAACTTCCAGAGGCCACCTGTATTCCTTGGCTTGTAGCCCCTTCCTCCATCTTCAAAGGCTGCAGCAGTGCATCCTCAAATCTTTCTCTGACTTTCCTGCCTCCTCTATTCACTTTTCAGGACCCTTGTGATTATCTTGGGCCCACCTGCTAATCTGAGATAATCTCCCTCTCTTAATTTAATCACATCTGCAAATTCCCTTTTGCCATGTGAGGTAGCAGATTCACAGGTTCCAGGGATTAGGATGTAGACATCTTTGGGGTGGGGGGAAGGGGCATTATTGTATCTATCACTCCAATCTATGATTTTCTGTTCCTTCCTGGTTTCCTGCTATTTAATAAACCACAACAGTGAAACCTAAGTGCCATCAATTCCAGGAGAGACCACATAAACATGGGGAAATTTGACTTTTGTCTCCTGAGTCTACTGGGTCTATGCTCTCTGCCTTTGCCTCAAGCCTTTGATTTTACCTACTTTAAGGTTAATCTTTTTCTCTTTTTGGGGAACTCCGTTGTTAAAGGTGTTAAGAAGATGAACAAATTCTCTGGCACTGGAAGCAAGATAGAGGGTGCTGAGGATTTGACATATGTAGTAACTGAGGTTTCCGAAGATTGAACAATTTGTCCAAGTTAGGGAGTGGTCGAACTGAGCTTGAATCCTTCTCATTGGCTCTAAAGCTGCATTTTTCTCTTACTAAACTGGAAGTTTACTTTTAAGGAAGGCAGTAAGAATTTATATTTAGGCAGAGACTAAAGGTCTAATCTGATGTCAGGCTATTCAAAATGGTAAAGGTAGAAATAGGAAGACCTTTAAACTAATAAAGTTTGGAACTTTTGAACAATAATATCCCACTTACAAATCAAACAGTCTTAACTGTGAAACTAAGAAGCAGGAAGCAAACTCATCAATATTTAAAATTTGTGGAGGAAGACATAAGGTAATATTTCTCTCCTATACCAGTGTTTTGCAAATTTCAACTCCTCTTTTGATGAACATAAACATGTTACACTCCACAAGAACCCTGATGTATCTGCCCTGTCTGCTTGAGAATCATGGCATCTTCTGTACATTCCTAACAATCAAGAGGATATTGTCACATTTTATATTTTGTATTACGGAAACACTTCTTTTTCCAACTGTAAAATTCCACTCTTATTATTATTTTTTTTTACATGGTTGTAAAATGTGCCTTTTATGGAAAAACACTTTATCCCAAATGGTGGGGATTTCACACAAAAAGGAAGATATATCAGAGCAGGTGGGCACTCTATAATTATTAGCTATGTTTTTTTTCAAATTACTTAGTAGAGAATCCCTGCTCTTCCAGACCTGACATGGATTTTAAAAAAATTTTTAGTGGAGTAGAGTTGATTTACAATGTTGTGTTAATTTCAGGTGTACAGCAAAGTGATTCAGTTATACATATACATATATCCACTTTTTTAGATTCTTTTCCCATATAGGTATTACAGAGTATTGAGTAGAGCTCCCTGTGCTATCCAGTAGGTCCTTATTAGTTATTTATTTTATATATAGTAGTGTACATATGTCAATCCCAATCTCCCAATTTATCCCTCCCCCATCCTTACACCCTGGTAACCATAAGTTTGTTTTCTACATCTGTATTTCTGTTTTGTAGATAAGTTTCTGCACAATTCAACCATGGTACAGTGTGGAGATCCTGTGCTTGGCTTAAGGGTAAATATTTTGAGGGATGAGATTGTTTGCTCTAGGAAAATATAATGTACTGCTTCTGGAGTAAAAACAAAATTAATAAATGATATAGCATGCAAACCCGTCTTGGCTTTGCACTGCTTAGCAGTGTTTTAGTGAGTTACATTCGAAGGAATGAGAAACATATGGATGAAACGTCCCTTGTGGCTACTCCTGGGCTCAGAGATGGAAGGGGGACGTGCTTAACCAAATGCACCGTATTTTTCTGAACACCATTCTTGAGAACATCAGCCAGCGGGGGACTGGTCTTTCTCTTCTGTCCCTAAAAGTGCACACTGGCAAGGCTGGTGGAAGCTCTCGCGTGTCTGAATCTTTGGCAGGGAAGTGGGTGAGAAGAGTGGAGAAACTAGATTTGGACTGCAGTGGGACTCTCAAGGCATGATAGTAGGGAGTGTTGGGTTAGAATTGGGTTTTATTTCTTCCTTTGATATAGAATTGCATGCAAGCAACTGTTCTGGGAAAGTAGATTTCCAATAAACCAGCAGGACAGAGGGACCTTCTCAGAGTTGGGAGACAGTAAGGCAAGAATCTATAAATGAGGGGGTCTCATCAGGTGGAATGTTGACCAGTTGATACTGCCACAGATTGGGAATTGAGGTGCTAGGCTCTCTAAATCCAGTCTTATTGCTTTAGTGATAGAGGAAGGCCCCAAGACTCTTTATTTTTCAACCGAGGTAGATGTGAAGACTACCTTTCATACAATTCTCTCTCTTTGACACCTCCCAACAAGTTACTCAAGGCAGGTCCTCTCGCCTGATTCCAATAGATAAGGAAGTTGCAGCTCAGAGGAGAAAAACAATCCACCCAGGGTTGCCTAGCTAGTCAATTTCAGAGCTAGGCCCCCGAAGTATTTCTTCTGAGCCCCATTCCCACGATCTCTGGCCTACAGCAGGCAAACAGTCACACAGGTGGCCCCGCTTAGCACTCAAGATGCTATGACTAAACCAACAGGAAGCATCCCTGTTTTCATCTCTGCTCTCCCCTGAGCTCAGGGAGCAGGGCCTTCTCCTCCTTAGATGGTCACACTGGTCTCTTTCTTCCTCTTCCCTTTCTTTCCTGTGTGATGAGTCACCCAGTATAACAGTCTCAGTGAATAGGTCAGTGTTTAAAACCAGCAGGACAGATTTCAGGGTGAAAAGTCCACGCACGCAGGTGAAGTTACCTGGCTTGGAATGATGGCAGCATTCGTCTGACGTCTCTGCTTGGTTCCTACCCGTTTTTCCTTTAGCTGATCACACTCACCTTCACAAACCCTGAAATGTCCTTTCTGTGGGGTGAGGATGTGACTCTTCAGTTTCAGGTTAAAACAACCTGGTGGAACCTTAGAGCTGAGTACTTGCTTCTCTGAGTGAGCTTCTGGCCAGAACCTGTAGACACCTTGCCCTGAATTAATGCACCCAGTGGGCCTAGGCCACTTGATCTCTTTTGGTTCTGTGACATTTATTCTACTCTCGATTATTTTCTGTGACTCTTGCTGTAGCTTTTGTTCTGGCGACTCTAGGACCTGTTAATAACACCTGTTCTTTCTTTTCTCAGTTTGCATCATACCCCCTGGCTTCCCTTAGTTCTAGTCACCTCTGCAATGAGGTGGGCTTGTGGGTGTCAGTTTCTTCATCTGTAAATGGGCATAGCCTACAGTATTGTGGGAAAAAAGAGCCAACATTTAAAGTATCTGTCATCCTTTGAACAATAAATGGAATTTTTCCCCCTTTTGCCGTTCAAGAAAGTTGAAGTTAAGAAGCTGAATCACTGCCACAGGATGTGATAGATCCTGCTGTTCTCAACCAGGGGTGATTTTGCCCCCCAAGAGACACCTAGCAATGTCTGCAGACATTTTTGGTTGCCACAGTTGGAGGGCAGGTGCTACCAGCGTCTAGTCGGTGGAGCCCAGTGTGCTGCTACACATCCTACGACGCATAGGACAGCTCCTCCCAGCAAAGAATCATCTAACCCCAAACGTCAATGGTGCTGAATCCCTATCATAGATGATAAACTGAATGTATATGTCCTTGGGTTGAAAGACATATGAGTACTGCTTTGACTTCTGTAATATTAATATCACTATATATCAATAATAAAACTGATAAAAATAATAAAATCCATATTAATATCAATATACATGTAATAACAAAAACTTTATTAAGCACTTACTATAGATCAGGCAAATGTATCAACGGGTTTAATCATCAGAATACCCCTTTTAAAGAGTTACATTTTTTTTTTCTTAAAACAACACAAATTTATTATCTTATATTTCTGTAGGTTAGAAGTCAGGCATGGGTCTCAGTGGACTAAAATCTAGGTGTCAGTAGAGCTGCATCCCTTTCTGGAGGCTTTAAGGGAAAATTCATTTCCGTACCTTTTCCAATTCCTAGCAGCTGCCCTTTGAGCATGGGTTTTCCTCCTCCATCTTTAGAGCCTGCGACATTGCATCTCTGACCATTCTTCCTCTGACTCCGTTCTCCTGCCCCCCTCACTCCAAGGAGTGATTGCGTTGGACCTACTCAGATAGTCCAGGATAATGTCCTTATAGTTCCATCTACAACCTTAATTCGCCCTTTGCCATATAACCTACCATATTAGCAGGTTCCAGGGATTATTCTGCTAATCAGGAAAATCATTTCATTTTTAAAGAGTTCCTTTTATCGTTCTTAGTTTACCTCTGATGAAAACAAGGCTCAGAGAGATTAGGTCCCTGTCATATTTACTGGACTATGTACCCTGATCTTAAATATCACTGGAATCCATCTCTCATTCTATAAAATTACATCGTCTTTCACTTCTTGGTGTGACTAGGAAGACATTTGGGACAAAGTGGTGAGGAGCAGGCAGCCGAGAACTTCCCAGGAGCCTGTGAGAAGTGCTAGCTGAGGAGCGATTGGAGAGTCAGAGGAGTCACACCCACGCTTACTCAGCGGTGAAGTCCGGCCTCTGCGACTGGATTTCCCTCCTGTCAAAAGGGCTGGGAGGGACTCTCCCACCGACCAATGTGGGGCTGCGTCGGAGATCCCTGCGTTTCTGTATTAAGTCTAACAAGAGGGTGTTTCCCTTGACAGCTCCTGTGAGGGGTCAGAAAGAGTGAAGAAAGGGTGAAAAAAACTTGAGATAGAAAAGAGCCTGTTATCAGAGTCTCTCCTTTCTTTCTCTGGTGAGGGAGCTGGGTCTCTGAGGCCCCTGATAGTGGTGGCAGACACAGTCCATGCTGGGCATTTCAGCTCATTAATAGAAAGGGGATGGGAGGTGGTGCAGGGAGACATCCTGAGGTCTTCCAGTGCTTTCCTCCCAAAAGTCGTGACTCCCTCACTAGCCATTCATGGGGAGGAAAATCTGGTTGAATGTAGTTTTGCATGGGAGGACTTCCTGTGGCCAGAGGGGTCACGGGTGCATCAGCAGCCCCTGTTCATTGTGCACAGGCCTCTGGCCATCTGGACCACCCAGGGGCCATGTTTTCCTAAGGAGGGCAGGATGAAGCAGAGGGGCTTGACACCGCAGTCCCAGGGTAATTACCAGATGGCAAAATGCTTTTTTCATTGGATGATTCAGAATAACCGAGCCACCCCAGGAAAGCTAATCTGATTTTATCTATAGCGTCCAGCTTTTCCCTTTCCAAGACGTACCCTTTCCTTTTCCTTGACGGGCAGCAGTGAAGGCTGCCTCTGAAGGGCTGAAAGAAATTGTTTCAGAGCCACTGACAGAGTGGGTGGGTCAACGCCCGCCCCCTTCTCTGCTGTGGCCGGCAAGTTTCAGGTCGCATGTGCACTTCCAGAGGGGCTGCACCTCCGCCAGGTACAAGGGCGGGAGGAACACAGGTCCCGGGGGGAAGCACACCTTGGCCACCCACCAGCTGTGTGACTGTGGACAAGTTCCCAGAACTTTGCAAAATGGGGATGATAATTCCTACTTTATAGAGTTAAATAAAACCATACTTTTAACGTTGTCCCAGAGGTCTCTTAGGCTGTCTTCATTTCTTTTCATTCTTTTTTCTTTATTCTATTCTGCGGCAGTGAATTCCACCATTCTGTCTTCCAGGTCACTTATCTGTTCTTCTGCCTCAGTTATTCTGCTATTGATTCCTTCCAGTGTATTTTTCATTCTAGTTATTGTATTGATCATCTCTGTTTGTTTGTTCTTTAATTCTTCTGGGTCTTTGTTAAACATTTCTTGCATCTTCTCGATCTTTGCCTCCATTCTTTTTCCAAGGTCCTGGATCATCTTCACTATCATTGTTCTGAATTCTTTTTCTGGAAGGTTGCCTATCTCCACTTCATTTAGTTGTTTTCCTGCGGTTTTATCTTGTTCCTTCATCTAGTACATAGACCTCTGCCTTTTCATCTTTCTATCTTTCTGTGACTGTGGTTTTTGTTCCACAGGCTGCAGGATTGTAGTTCTGTATTACCATGTGACCCAGCAATCCCACTCCTGGGCATATACCCAGAGAAAACCATAATTCAAAAAGACACATGCACCCCAATGTTCACTGCAGCACTATTTACAATAGCCAGGTCATGGAAGCAACCTACATACCCATTGACAGATGAATGGATAAAGAAGATGTGGTACACATATACAATGGAATATTACTCAGCCACAAAAAGGAATGAAATTGGGTCATTTGTAGAGATGTGGATGGATCTAGAGTCTGTCATACAGAGTGAAGTAAGTCAGAAAGAGAAAAACAAATATCGTATATTAATGCATATATGTGGAACCTAGAAAAAATGGTACAGATGAACCAGTTTGCAAGACAGAAATTGAGACACAGATGTAGAGAACAAACGTATGGACACCAAGGGGGGAAAGTGGCAGGTGGTGGTGTGATGAATTGGGAGATTGGGATTGACATATATACACTAATATGTATAAAATGGATAACTAATATGAACCTGCTGTATAAAAAATAAATAAAATTCAAAAGCAAAACAAAGAAACAAACAAAAACCGTACGTGATGTGCCGTGGTCAACTCTCAATAGATGTTAACTCCTCTTCCATTCTGATACTCCACTGGCCTTGTTCACAAACCATCTAACACTTTCCTGATGTGAAACATCGACCATAAAGGGTATTAGAATGCCGCGATTTCTAAAAAGGAATGAACCCATTTCTGAGCATGTCAGAATAGGTGGGTGTGCGCGCGTGTATGCCATGATGCTTGCTATTTCTGCTCTCCAATAACCTCCAGCTTCTTTTCTGCCTCGAGGTCCACTGCCCTTTTGCCCATCCTGCCGCGCCGCCCGCCATAATTGGGTTAAGTGAGGGACATGGATGTGACAGTACCCCAAGTATCTTTTTGCTTGTAGGAAAGTCTGAATAAAGGTTTTATTTTCTTTCTAAAATATTCTTCCTTTAAAGCTTTTGTTTTGCTCAGCCTTGGGATCGCTGCCATTCCTGCTCCTCTGTGTAAAAAATCAGAAAATAGGGCACGGACCTAGGTATTAGGGAGATTTGATTGCGAAGAGCATCGCGCTCTGGTTCTCCCTCCTCCCCCGCCCCCACGCTCACGCCCATTCCCAGCAGCGGAGTCTTTGACCAGCAGAGGGCAGCAAAGCACAAGGGATCAGAGTCTCCGGGATCCAGCCCGGTCCCGCCTTAGCTCCATCTATGGGGCCCCGGTGGGCCCAGAAACCAGCGGATTTGGGTCTAACCCTTTGCTTTGACCACTGATTCCCTTCTTACTCATACTTACCTGATGGGTAAAATTTTCAGGCGGAAGACTGGCGGAAGGAACATATACTTTAGAGCAAGACAGAGGTTTTAGTCCTGACTGCATTAATTTCTTGATCTGTAAATAGAAGATAACAATAATAGCTACCATTTGTGGAGTGCTTATTATATGCCGGACTGTTTTAAGCTTTTCCTGGAGGAGAAGATAATACTCGAGTCGAATCTCCTACTGAGTAAGAATAAACTGATTTCAGCCAATTATTCGTGAAAATGGATGGAGAAATAAGGTTACAGTTATTGCCTGGAGTCCATCAAACCCCCCACTTATATTTTAAAAATACAACATTATTAAAGAAAGAAATGAAGCTCCCATAATTTCACTCCTCTGATTTAAACCTATGTTATTGTTGTTTTTTTCATAGTATTATTGGTTGTCATGCATCTTTATACAAATTTCTATTTAATTGCAAGCACAATGCTTACTACATTTTGCATTTTTAAAAATTAATCTTTCAACATGTTAAATGAAGCATGGGTGAGGAAAGTCATGGGCTCTGAATCACTCTGTCCTGGCTGAAAGTCTTGACTCTGCCTCTTATAAAACCAGTGAACTCGGCTGTGTTACATAATTTCTCTGTGCCTCAGTTTTCTCACCTGTAAAGTACAGCTAATAATAGTAACTACCTCACAGAGTTGTTGTAAACAGTAAATAACTTAATACACGTTGAGCAGTGGCTCTCAACCCGGAGTGATTTTGCCTCCTGGGCGATATCTGGCAATGTCAGTCAGGAGACATTTTTGGTTGGCACAACTGGGCTGTGGGAGGGTGTTACAGGCATCCAGTGGGTAGAGGCCAAAGATGCTGCTCAGTTTCTTGCAGTGCACAGGACCGTCTTCTACAACACAGAATCATCTGGCCCCAAACGTCACTAGTGCCAAGGTTGAGAAATCCTGCCGCAGATCATGAGAACAGTGTCTGGCACGTAGGAAGAAATTACTAGATTTTAGTTATTATTATTTCCTAAACCTTCCAAAGTCTGTCACCTGACATTCAAGGATAAGTATGATCGATCGTAGCCAACCTTTCTACACTTCTCTCCGGTTTCTCCCGTGTACAAACCACAAACTCGAGCCAGATGGTCTTCTCAGTGTCCCCTGACTCTGTTGTGCTCATCCTGAGCCTGCCTCTCCGTCCCTCTACCTGGACCCCGTTTCTCCTCACTATGGCAATTCCTATACCTCCTTCCAGATCTGTCTTCCTATGAAAGCCCCAAAGAGATTTTTCACACCTGGGGACCCGTATGGCCCTTTGTTGCAGCCGTTCCAATGATGGCTACGTGCATTTCCTTCTGCGTGTGAAGTCCTGGGCCACTTCGCACGGAGTTTACTCTGCGCCAGGCACTGTGCAAAGTCCTGGGCCCACCACACTTAAGAAGATACAGTCCTGAATCAGGAGATTGGGATTGACATATATACACTAATATGTATAAAATGGATAACTGATAAGAACCTGCGGTATAGAAAAATAAGTAAAATAAAATTCAAAAATTCAGGAAAAGAAAAAGAAGATATAGTCCTATCTGCAGGGAGTGTTCACATGATCTAGTATATTGTAGGTGCTCATTAAGCACCTGACAGAGCCTATGAAGTGTAATGGAATTAATTTCGGAGTCTGGCCCACGTGGGAGGGGTTAAATCCAGGCTCTGACCTCATTAGCTGTGTGACCCGGTTTAAATGACTGATCATTAGGCTCTCACCTTGATAATGGGCGTGATACAAGGTATTTCAGTGCAGGGTGTGTGGATTGAAGACTTAGTCACGGCTTAAGAGTGTTTGTTCTTTTCCATCTTTGTTGATGGGTTTGATTTACAACTGTCCATCTGTCTTCCTGTCCAAGGGCATTCCCTCATCTGCCCCCCACCCACCTCCATGAGAGCCAGCTTCCTTCTCGTAAACGTTCATCCCCTGACTCAGGTTGCTGCTCAGCTGTTCTGTTTAGGTTGCTTGTCCCTGGTGTTGAGCCAAGGCTGCGGCTCTTTAGTAAAATTCCAGGAAAAGTGAAGCCCTCAATGGAGCTGCGCTTGGCCGAGTCTGTGTGTTCCCTGCTCCTTCTCTTCTATGGATCCAAAGCACACTCTGATTCTGAGGAGATTCCTTCTGGGTTGTGTCCACACAGTTGGGGGTAGAAAGAACACACCCCCATTGGGGAGATTCTTAATGTATAGTACAGATGACATGTGTTTTAACTTAACGGCATCTATCATCTGCTTTGCCGAGTCAAAAAATATGCAAATGTTTTTGGTTAAGCTGTTCCTTAGGTTTTGCATTTGCAAGACGGAGGGCTCAGTGAGAGAGGACTGAAAGGAACAAGACGGTGACAGCCAGAGGTGAGGATGCTTTTACATCTGATTGTGGCATGGATGTTTTTTGGGTGGTTCCAGGGAAGTCACTCACCCTCTCTGGGCTTCTCAAGGTAGTTTAGAATAGACATTGTAGTTAGGCTGACCTGTGTCTGCTGTGTGACTATGGTCAAGTTACTTAACCTCTCTGAGCCTCCGTTCCCTCCTATGTAAAATGGAGATAGTGGCAACATGAACAACAAAAACAAAATTGTGGGGATTAACTGAGATCAAGCTCAGAGAAGTTTAGAATAGCGCCATAGACGCTGTGGGGGCCCCATCCATCCATCCATCCCATCCTACCTTGGAGATGCTGGAACACCGACAGGTTCCTGTGTATTTCTTCCTGAGGGTGGTCTCTCTTGTTGGGAGGGTGCTCAGTTCATATGTGTGACAAGCTGGGAGTACCAAGGATTTAATGCTCCAGGAGTGACCCCAACCAGGTTGGGGCAGGAGTTGGTGAATAAGTTCCCTAGCCTCCTTACGCCTCAGTGGGACAATCCCAAGATGTCTCACTTTCTCATTCCCTTGCGATGTTCCCGGGGATCACATCCCCAATGAACCATGCATCCCAATCCTTGTCTCAGGCTCTGCTTTTGGGGAAACCAAAGGCCAGAGATACCTATGCCACATGCCTGCTGTTGGTGTTAAAATGTGAAAGCACTTTGAAAATAACCTCCACAGGTAAGTATTAATTCCATTTCTATGGAGGGAATATGCTGCTGTTATTTTTCAGTCAGTGACCATTACAGAGAAATTTCTTTGGGATCTGCAACAGGCTGGTTGCAGCAGGTGAGATAACTGTAGCGTGGGTCCCTTCTTGAGGCCTAACCTGGACACTGATGGGCATTGCGGGTGTGGAGGTTATGGCTGAACCCCAAGAGTGCTTGGGATACATGATTATGTTGACTTTTTGGATCAAAAATCCACCTCTGATAGTACATCTAAATTTGGTTTTGTTATATGGAGGGCAAAACGGTCAGCAACAAGTTACTTTCAGAATACAGGAAAGATGAGTGTGGCAACAGGGTTATTCACAGGGTATGTAGCTGATTAACGATGGCCACAAGTTCTTCTCCCATTGAGGGGTGGGGTCTCTTCCCCTCCCCGTGGACTTATGTTGGCCATTCTGACTTGGAACCCACAGAATGTGCAGAAATGGTGCTGTGTGACTTCAGAGGCTAGGTTAGAAGGAGGCGTGCACCTTCTGAATGTGTCTTTTGGAATCCTTGCTCTTGGTCACTGCCTCTTGCAACCCTCAGAACCCATCCTCCAGGATGAGAGAACCTCAAGCCACATGGAGAGGCCACATGGGGATGCTCTGGTTGAGTGTCCTAGCTGAGTTCTCAGCCTACTGCCAGCATCCACTGCCAGCCACAGGAGTGAGATATTTTGGGCATCAGCCCTATGGAACTTTCAGACGACTATAGCCCCAGTCAAATTCTGACTGCTATATAAACGAGATCTCAGCCAGAACCCCCAGTTGAGCTCCTCCTGCATTCTGCAGTCACAAAATCATGAACATGGTACAATGGTTGCTTTGAGCCCCTGAGGTTTGGGATAATTTGTCATGCAACATAGATAACCAGGTGGGGAAGAATGGATTAAAGAGTGGAATGACACCACAGGAACATTTAATTTATGTTAATTAAAGCATGTATTTTTTGTGCGTGTGAGAGAGAGAGAGAGAAATTTGAATAGTGTGGCACTTTTCATTCTATCAGTGGGCATATGACATGCAGTGAGAGTGACATGGGTGCTATGAGTCTTCTTTTTGGTGAGTCGGTCTCCCATCTTGCCATACCGGGTATGATTCTGTCATTCAAAGTTGTATATTTCCACACATCATGGTCCCTAAAAGCAAGTTGTCTTTCATCTGGTGCTCAAATAAGGACACAATACTATGTTGTTGATCTAGAGGAAATGTAGTGGTGTCATATTTCCTGGGACATGATATACTCATTTGGAGGACATGATGTCCTCCAGAGGGAATTCCAATATGAAATTTTAACCTCATGATTTGAGTTCAGAGGTTGCCCTTGGCTTAGATATGGACCAACTGGATTTATTTCTTTGCACCCACCACAATGCTAAAACAGTGTCTTCACAGAGCAGATGTTTGTTAAATGTTGGCTGATAAAATGACTTTTGGATCCTAGGAAGATCTCACGAAGCATATTCACAGTGAAGGTGTTGGTTCATTGCCAATATTCCCACTATGGTTAATTACAATAGGGAATTTGAAGTTTCTTCCATTCTAATGACTGTCACTTGAACCAGAATTTTTCTATACTAGATAAAACTTTGACCATTGCCAGGAATATCTGCCAAAGATAGGGAAATATCAATAGTATGGAGTGGTAGGATTGTGTAGAATTCAACTAAGATATTTATTGTCATTTTCTAAGGTAGGACCTAGGATACAGGTGTCATCTTGACTCTCACAGTCCAGAGTGAACGGTTTGATTGGGAAGGCAGACAGTGAACAAGTATTTTCAAATGTGATGAGTCTTATCCAAAGTGGTGCTATGGTAGCATAGAGCATTAGCTTTAACTTAATCTAGGTGGTAAAGGAAAGTTCCTCTGAAGAAGTGACCCTGAAGGATGAGAAGATATTGACCAGGTGAGGGGAAATAGGAAAATGTGTTCCAGGCAGGGAGCAGAACGTGTGCAGTTTCCACCAAGGGATGGCCAGCCTTTTCTGCAAAGGGTCAAAGAGTAAATATTTTAGGCACTTTAGGCCTTATGGTCTCCATCGTAGCTGCCCTGCCATTGTGGCTTGAAAACAGCCATGGAAAACTTGTAAACAATTGGGTGTGGCTGTGTTCCAATAAAACTTTATTTACAAAAACAGGTGGTAGGCCAGATTTGACCCAAGGGCCATAGTTAATGAACCCCTGATATAACCCTATGAAGCAAGTAACAGCACTTCCATTTGACGGATGAGTCTTAAAAGCACAAAACTGGTAAGCAGCAGACTTGAAGTTTAAGCTCAGTTCACTATGACCCCCAAACCTCTGTTCTTTCAATCATAGTATGTATCTCCTTTCCAAAACATCTTTCCAGAGGTTTCCTCAGAGCAGCAGAGCTATATAACTGTTGATCACCAAAATGCCTGGTACATAACTGTTGATCACCAAAATGCCTGGTACACTGTGCTCCCCTGCTGACCATAGTGGCTTGATTAGGAATGGCTAAACGCTCAGTGTTATGTACTCTTCAGGCTCTATACAGATTGTTCAACGAGTATTTATCTTGCGATACGTATTATTTTCATTCATTGGCAGTGGCTAATTTTAGGTCTATTGTGGTTTGCTGCCCTTTCAATAAATCACCCAATTGAGTCATTGTCCCAAGAGTTCTGAGAGTCAAGTGTTTCCTCTGGCACAGCTCTTTATCTGATGTTAGTACTGTTATGAAAACACTTTCGGAAGTCTTGGTATTTATAGGCAACTTGTTCCTCTGGTGGACGTCTGGGAAAGATCAGGATGTGCAGGGCTGGCATTGTTGGAGTCCTTTGTTCCACGTTAATCATCTACTTTGATGATGTTCTCTATGGAGTTGTAGGCATGCTATTTCATATGGCTGAGGTTACCTGGTTTACAGCATTTTAAAACTGATTTTTATTCATGTTTCGACGGTTCTCCTTAGGAGCACACAGCTCTTTGGATATTAAGTTATAAATGTTTCAACATGCGTCTCTGGGGTTGAGTGAATGGGGGAGCGTTTGGATAGGAGTTGTCGATGCTCTGCTAGGACTTCCTGCTTCAACTGGAGGATGGAACGAGTAACCATGAATGTCACTTCAGCCCCAGATCCTTGGGGCCAGGATGGTGGTCCAGTCAGTTTTGAAGTGATCTAGGCACTTCTCTGTCTCTCTGAGTTCCTTCCTTCCTTCGACAAATATTTATTTGACCCGGCTGCATCTGGCACTGGGCAAGGTTACTGAGCAAAGAAGAAGGTCTTGTCCTTATGGAGCTTAGAGTCTAGTCGGGGAGACTGTTGCCAAATAATCACATCAACGAATAAATATCTGCAGACTGAGATGAGTCCTTTCAAATAAAGGAACGTGGCACTGGAAAGCAGCCTGTCTCAGACTGGGTGGCCAGGGAAGTTTCCCTGAGGAAGAGATGCTTAGGCTGGGATCTAATGGGTGAATAAGAAGTAAAAGCTAGATGAAGGTGGGACTCTAGAACATTCCAGAAAGAAGCAAGAGCATGAACAAAGACGCCACACGACACACCAAAAGGAGGCCAGAGGGTTTAATGCATGTCTCCCTGCTCACAGGGAGAGTTACCCCTCTCTGAGTGACCACTGGAAGGCCAGCCTCTGTGCTCCTACTGTTGGATGCTGGGCAAAGATGCGGTAAAACCAGGTGAGGCTGTGCTGGTCCCATTCATGCACTCATTACGTTCTTGGTCACACTTCCAGACTGGATTTGACATTATCCATGAGAAGTTTCTGAAACACTCTTCTACCTGGTAGGGCCTGGGGCCCAGAGTCTGCTGATGAAGTGTTTCCTAGGAGCTTGGGCTGGGCATGGGGATGGGCTGGGGGATGCGGTGCCCACAGGTAGTCTCAAGGTGGCCTCTGATGGACCGTTCAAGCCCACCTTCAGTTTGAAGGGGCTGGGAGGGAATTGAGGAAGACTGACAAGAACACAGTTTTAAGGCAAAGGGTGGAGCTAAAATTCAACGAACTTTAGAGAGGGTGGCTGCATCCATGTTTTAGAGGACACTTTTTGTCCTTGACAGGAGTTGGGGTTGGGAGAAGTGGGGAAATATTAATCAACTATGAAAGCTAGACTTTGATTAAAATCAGACTTTTCTTGGAAGAAAACAGCTTCAGCAATCCATCGCTTCCTTTCAGTCCCCCTTGGCTCTATCCACCAAAGCTTATCAATAATCTATTCCCACCAAGAGTCGTAGGTCCACAATTCAGCTGATCAGGCTTCCTGGAGGAGTTGATTATCGTGTCATGTGATTCCATGATGGTTCCACCTGCAGCAGCCCCTTCATTCTCTTTTACATCGCTAAGACATCAAAGATGTGTGGATTTGTACTTTCTACGTTTTTGTCCCTTTGCATCTGAGTTACAGTTGTTGAAACATTGGCTGGGCTCTGTTTCTGTCCTCTTTCTCAGACCGGGGCTTTTTTTTTTTTTTTTTTTGCGGTACGCGGGCCTCTCACCGCTGTGGCCTCTCCCATTGCGGAGCACAGGCTTTCGGACGAGCAGGCTCAGCGGTCATGGCCCACGGTAGCAGCCGCTCCGCGGCATGTGGGATCCTCCCGGACCGGGGCAAGAACCCGTGTCCCCTGCATCGTCAGGCGGACTCTCAACCACTGCGCCACCAGGGAAGCCCCTCAGACAGGGGCTTTCTCAACCTGGTTTTTAAAAAAAAAAAAAAATACACATGAAAGTATCTTGCTCAATGCCTGGAACATCGTCAGTGTTCAGTGAATATCAGTTTGCTTTATTCCCGGAGCTGGGCCGGCTCTCTCTCATTCCCTGTGTTTTCCCTGTGGACCTTTCTCCCTTCTCCTCTGATGTCATCACTTCTCCCATCCAGCCCCTCTTCCACAAGCATTCATCTCGGCCTGTGCTCTCCACTAGGCTAGTGGCCCACACCAACAGGAAAGCCTGGAGATGGAAGGAACCTTAGGCACCACACAGCTCCGCCTCCTTTATCCGAGATGGGGACTCCAAGGCCTAAGGAAGACAAGGCACTTGGCGAAGTTGCACAGTTGGTGTGTGGCAGAGCCCGCCGAGCACTTCCATCTCTGTGTTGCTTCTGTTCCAGATGTAACTTCGTCCTGTCCATTAGTTTTCTTGCTTCGTTTTTCCTTCAGTGGATCTACATAAGTTGACCCTTCCTACTGCTGACCCAGTTGTGTATATGAGCTGGTACATGGCCCACCCTTGGCCTTCTCCTCTTTCCCTTTCCTACTTCTTCCTCTCTTTCTTCCCCTTTCATCTTCCTCTTCCTTGTCCTTTTTCTTTGTACAGCAACTTTGGGGCAGGAATCCGTAAGACACCATGCTTGTCACCTTGGGGTGGACAGAGAAGAACGAAATACAATCCCTGCCCTCAAGGAGCTTGAGGATCCCAGGGAAGAGAGAAGAAAAATGAAGCTGCAGAGAGACTCAGCTGGGCTTCAGGAACGCTCTCCTCTTCACCAGCCTTGTCGAGAGGACCTACAGTGATTCTTTGCAGGGCAGCATTTGGGAATTGGAGCCATGTATAATGCTGGTGATTGATTAGGGTGAATCTGAACAGGATTAATTAATCGGCCTTAGGAATTGGCCCCTGTGGGTTGGTGGCAAGTCCGTGGGAGGTGTGTGGAGGCCTCCAGGTCAGGGGTCACCATCCCTGTGACTCAGATCGCTCCCCAGGATGTAGAACCCCTCCTGGAGCTCCAACCCCCTTGGTCGGATCCTGTGGCCACCATGATAACACAGTCATTGCCACCTTCCGGGATTCCTTTCAGCTTCTCGTGGCCCTCCCCCCCAGCCTTGTGCTATGGTAGAGATCCCTGACTCTCCTCTGTGGCTTCGCTCCAGCCCTGCACAACCAGGCCATTCTGAGAAGCTTGCTTTGGAACTGGAAGACACGTGGCATCTTTTTCCAATAGAGTAAGGCTGTCTATACGTGAGCCCAAAATTGTACATCTCGGAGCTTTATAGGATTAAATATGCTTTTGGCAAACACTTTAAATACAAAGAGAGGTTGGAATAGAGGCAGCCTAACAAGGCTTTAGGTTTCTATCGTGTTCCCTTCCTGCAGAATGAGTGATCATTTCAAGATGCGTCATTTTGTTCAGTTCATCTTTAAGGAGCAAAGATCACTATTATTCATAAACAAGCAGGATTAGAAACAACCATTACAATCAAGACACATGCATATTGGAAAGTGCCCTTTCTTTCTTCCTTGCTTTTCTTATCTCTACAAGCTCAGAGGCCATAATGAAGGCTGTTCTTGGTCTTCGTTCATTACATACAAGTAGGGTTAACACATTTTGGCATCTGTACCCTGTTTACAACCAAACATTCTTGTCCAGCCCCTTAATGCTGCTGTGTGGTTTCTGCCGGGCTGCCTTCGGGTGATGAAATCAGGAGGTATGATGGGGGGTGGGATGCAGGGAGGGAGAGGGTTGTTTTGTTTCCTTGGGTGGTGCCTCTCTTCGGGCAATTTATCATACAGCCGTTCTCTTCAAGTTCACATCGCAGGGTTTAAAGTGATACATAGCACTTCCCCTCATGTGGAATGAGAAAGATGTGACCAGTGGGCCCAGTGAAGGGAGCGGCCAGTGTCCGAGGTGGGCCTGTCCAGGCTGGGAGGTCATAGAACGCATGGGTTAGTGTGCAGTCACCCTCCCCTCGGGACCCCACAGCAAGATCCAGCAAAGTGCCCGAGACTGGTGGAGACTAAGCCCACAGGAGAAGGGCCTGGGAGGAAGTAAATCTTGGACAATTATCCTTTTTTTTAAAAAATTTAAACTGATAATCATTCTCTCTTCTGCATGTTATACTTTTCCTCCTGGATCTTTCTCATTAGCACTTAATTACACTCAGGTTTCTCTCGCCTTTAAAAAAGTAAGCCTCCTTCCGCCTTCCGTCCCCCCCAGTCATTCGGCATCTCTCTCCCTTCACAGTCAAACTTGGAATAGTTCTCTAACTGGCTGTCGACACTTCCCCACTCTCATTCCTTCTGCTGTCATTCCAGTCTGCCTCTGCTCCTAACTGTCCACCCTAGTTGGTCTGTCCAAGGTCATTAGCCCAAGAGTTTTCCTCTGAGTCCTAAACTTACAAGACTCGTCAGTCCTGTCACACGCTGCTACCCACGAGTTCCTTTGGAAGCGTTCCCTTCCTCTGCCATCCCTGTTACCAGCTCCCTCTGCCTTCTCACCCGCTTTGTGACAAAGGCACAGTCTCCTTTGATGGCTCGTCTTGGTCTTGCTAACGTACACCTCAAGGATGGGTGTTGTTTCGGGCTTGGTTTGGGTCCTCTTCTTCGTACACACTCACCTTGGTAGACCCCACCTCCTCTGCTGGCTGTGTTTGCCAGCTCTCTCATGCAGATTCACAAAGCCCATATTTCTCTGCTAAGACTCAGACCTGTATGTCTAAGTTTCTTCCAAAAAACTTCATTGGCTCATAGGAAATTCCAGTTCAGAATATCCAAAATGATGCTCATCTCCCCCCACCCATGATTCTACTTTTCCCATATTATTATTTTTCTTAAAATTCCCTGAAAAGAATTTATGTTTTTGTTTTTTAGAATTTTTATGGGAGCATAGTTGATTTACAATGTTGTGTTAGTTTCAGGTGTACAGCAAGGGGATCAGTTGTGCATATCCCTATATCCACTCTTTTTTAGATTCGTTTATTAGCTTTAGCAGCAAATGCCATTCCTGTTTCTCAGTTTCCCCAAGTAGAAATCTGAATCAGTCTGTTGACTCTCCCCTTCCGCACACGCTTTCTCAACAAGTCCTGTTAATTTACTTTTAGTATATCTAAAATCTGAACATTTCTTCCCATCTGTACTGCTTCTATTCCAGGTGAGGCCATAATTATCTTTCTCTTGAATTAGAATGCCTCCTAATGGGTTTCCCAGTCTCTTCATATAGAAACAATGGCGATCTTTCTAGAATGTAAATCTGATAATGTTACCTGTGGAATAAAGCTCAAGCTCCTTAGGATGAATTGCAAAGCCCTTTATAACGCGACCCCTCTTTGTCTTTCGAGTTTTACTCTGCACCACTTCTGCCTCCCCCTGTACTATGGAGTAGCACTGAACATCTTCAATTTCCTTACACAGGTTTCTGACTTCACTTCCAAAACTCTGAACATGCTGGTTCCAGGAATATTTTGCCTTCCTCTCCCCTGGCTAATTCCTATCCATTCTTCAGTATTACACTTGGAGGACTCTGCTTACGTATCCTTTCCTCGGGGAAGCCTGGCCTATACCCCCAGGGGGCCCAAATTCCTCTCTTCTCGTCTGTGGGGTACATTGCTACTGGGATCTGGTTACATCTCCCTGTATCCATGCCCTGAAGGGGTGCCCTCTCACATTGGCTCTGCCCTTGGTCATGCAACTTGCTTTGGCCAATGAGATAAAAGCAAATGTCACACAAGTAGAGACTTGAAAAGTGCTTGCACTTTGGAGTTTGTTCTCTTGCTACTACATGGTAGGCCTTACCAGTTTGTTGCATGATGTGAGAAGCACAGCCCAGCCATCCCTGTCACCCTAGATGACGGTTCCTTAACCATCAGACCTGTGAGAGGCTACTTGGGACCACGTTCTTTATGCCTGGGATAGCATTTCTTGTGAAGTGCTATTCATCCCTCTGGGGTCAGCCTAAATGTCACTTTCCTGGAGAGACCTTGCCTGATACCCCTCCTAAACCAGGTCCCCTTGGCATAAGCTCTCATCAGACCCTTTACTTTTCTTTTACTGAACGTACTTCAACTTGTATTTAATATATTTGTGTGATTATTGGTTTAACCAGTGGAAAACTCCACAAGGGGCACTGAACAGATCTCAGCCCATAGCTCACTGCAGACCCTCAGATATTTGTTGAATGGATGAATGAATGAGTAGTTAATGCCCAGGGTGAGAGGCTTTGTGGTTGGAAGGGAGGTCATGGGAGAGATGGTGAACAGTTTTGCATTTCATGCTGGCTTGGTTTCTGCAGTCACCCGGTTGTGTACATTGTCACTTGCCTGCATGTTTCTTGACTTTTCCAACCAGAGGTCACATCTGAGGTGGATGATCAGTAATTCTAGTTGTCATGATTTTTAGGACTCAGAGTCTCCCAACCCAGTTTGATAGCCTGTTTTCCGGTGCTTTAGTGCAGTTGGAGTCATGGCGTTCAAACTTTTTCCATCTGAGATGTAGGAAGGCAGCCTAGTATGGCAGAAAATAGTGAGGGCAAAGGAATCGGAGGGCAGGAGTTGGGGGTCCCATCTCTGAAAATCACCAAGTGTGTGACCTTGGGCAAATTCTCAACATCTCTGAACCTCAGTTTCCTCATTTGTGAAACTATTGTTGTAGGGATTAAATGTAATAATGTGAAATATGAAACACAGTTCAGTGATGCACGCATCTTGTCCATCATCTTTTCTCTCGCTTTGCTGTTTTTAGCTTATTTCTTCTTTTTCGGTTTTTCTTGCTAACAGTAGGCACATGATAAATTTTAGTGCAGTGATTGAATGGGGAATCTGGAGGACTAGTAATTTCCCGCTTACCGTCTTCTTCTCATTAATGGAAAGTTTAGTACATAGCACATAACCTGTGGGGAACATATCTTGGTCTTCCTTGCTGTTTAATCTGTTTCTCAGCGGGTGTTCAGCCATTCACTTCTGACATAGATTTTCTGTAATCTATGCATTTGCTACGTGCTAGACCTATGGCATTAACCTATACAGTCCTGTTCTCGCTGGAGTTGACGAAGCCAAGGAGATTACCTTCTGTCTTTCTTGGCGGCACATCCTTCATTTCTAAAAGAGAAGTGATGCTACTTAAAATAAGAATTCTAGTTGGCTAAATTTAAGAGTCTGAGGAAAAAAAGTCAAATTCAAGAAAATCATCTGGCTCTCAGCCCAAGGCTCTTATGTTGGAATATAAATTGAATACTAAGTCTTTTGCTTTTAAGTTTTTGCCTCTCACTGTCCTGTTTCCTTGGAACAATAACATCCTCGTCCAACAACCACTTCAGTGGTCCCTGGATCATAGGGCTGGAGCTTTGAGCCAGTTTCAGGGAGATGGTGATGGTGAGTCTCTGCTCTCGTGACAGTTCTCTCCCAAGTTGCTTCTTGCTGGTCTTAAACCTCTCTGAAGGCAGGGAGGCCTTGGACAGTTAGCAAGCTGGATGATGGAAGCAATGTCAAGAACTTGGGAAACACGTGGAGACAGAAACTCTATCTCTTCTCTGGACCAGGAAGTGGGTCTGGAGGGAAATTTATGGTCTTGAGGGCATCCACAGATGGTGGAGGGTGGGAGCCTTGAGACCTGAGGAGACGATGTGTCCTCTCCTGGTCTAGTGACTTAATGGTAAACATTCCACTTGTAGAACATTTTATCTGGAAGATTCTGGTTAGATTCTATGCACAGAAAGATGACTATTTCTATGATCATTTTGACTTTGGTTTTCTTACCACTCGTCACATCAGTGATTGCTCATATAAAGTTAGTCTTTCTGATGGATTTGAAAGCTCCCTGTGGGAGTGGAGACCCGACCTATTTTGTTTATAGCTATATGCCCAGCTCTTAGCACAAGGCACGTGGAGGAGTGGTTGCTGAATTGTTGAATGATTTAACGAATCACCAGTTTTTTCTGTGTACATCGTCACCTTTAACGTATGAGAATAATAATGCTGTGAAACAAATATATAGAAGAAAGAAAAAATAGTGATCCAAATTTTATTTTATTTTATTTATTTATTTTATAAATTTTATTTTAAAATTTTATTTTATTTTAAAAAAATATTAAAAAAATTTAATTTTATATTGGAGTATAGGTGATTAACAATGCTGTGTTAGTTTCAGGTGTACAGCAAAGTGATTCAGTTATACATATACATGTATCTAAAAGAAAGATCCAAATTTTAAAACCAAGACTGCAAACCACACAATGGATTGATTATTTATTTATTCAGTGATGTTTATTAAACACTATGCTCTAGGGCATTAACAGCCCCCATGTTTCACTCCTCTCTGTAGCTAGTCCTTTGCCACTTTCCTCTTTGTCTTTGTATTTCCTCTCATTTAAAACGCAGACATTATTTCCTCACCTCTTGAATCTGGGCTCAGCCATGTGACTTGCTTTGATTCAAAGTATGAAAGAGAAATGCCTGTGTTCCTGTTCTGAGCCTTGTTCTCAGGAGGGCTTGCAGTTTCCCAGTTTGCTTTTCTTTTCTGTCATTGTCATTTTATTCTGTTATTGCTATGAGAAGGCCATTTGCCTTGGTTGGCCACTGGTCCTCAAGGAGGAGACAGCTGTGGAGGGGGGCTGCCCCAACCAACTCAGCCTAGAGGGGAGCCCCCAGCCTGGCTTATAGATAAGTGTGTATATGAGTGAGTCCAGCTGAGATCAGCTGAACCCAATTCAGCCCACACCTCTGTGAGCTTAATAATGAATATTGTTATTAAGGCAATGCATTTTATGGTACTTTGTTATGCATCATTTTTGAAGCAGTAGCTAAGTTGATACACCTGAAACTAACACAACATTGTTAATCACCTAGACTCCAGTATAAAATAAAAATTAAAAAAAAATTTGGATCACTCTTTATTTATTTTTTTTTTTTTGCGGTAGGCGGGGCTCTCACTGTTGTGGAGCACAGGCTCCGGACGCGCAGGCCCAGCGGCCATGGCCCACGGACCCAGCCGCTCCGCGGCATGTGGGATCCTCCCAGACCGGGGCACGAACCCGCGTCCCCCGCATTGGCAGGCAGACTCTCAACCACTGCGCCACCAGGGAAGCCCCCACTCTTTATTTTTATCTTTTTTCGTTCTTCTATGTATTTGTTACTCTATGCCAGGTACTCTGACAGAGATGTGTAGCTACTTACGTCAACATGACTTCATTGGTTGTTCCAGGGAACTTTTGTCTGGGAAACACAAGTCTACAAATAACTTTACGGTTGGCTTCTGGAAATTCCTACAGATCAGTTTATGAGACAACAGCCTGCTCACCAGGGCAAACGATTTACTTATCAAACATAAATTTGTTGTGTGCAGTGTCCACCATTCCTAAACTATTACATCGTGAGCTTTGCTCAATCCGAATCAATTTCTCTGCTGTGAAAGACCCACCTTAAACCACTGTTTAAGCTCTGACTCCAAAGCCCTGTAAATATTGTATCTCATTTCCGACTTCAGTCTTCAGAGACACTTAAAACTCTGTAGAGAAGTTGTTCTCTACTGTAGTAAGTTCTAATGAATTTGGCTTCGCTGGATAACAGGTTATCTAGTGATATTTTGGGATGCCCAATGTTGCTTGGTGTTTGTGAGATTAGCCTCAATTTTTATTCTTTGTAGATTTCTTTATTTCCCTCCCCTGCTTTGATGCTTGTAGGATTTTCTTCAGTCTTATAATTCAAAAAAATTTCCAGGATTTAGATTTTGCTTTTCTTTTTATTAACTTTTTGCCTGGCCAGTGATGAGTCTCTTCAACCTGGGCCTTCATTCAGCTCAGAAAAGTGGTTTTCAATTCTCTTTGATTGTTCCTTCTAGAACTAGAAGTCTCACCTGGGTTCCACTTGAAACATACAGAAGTGCGGAGGTTCTTCCCCAATTTCCCTAATGAGATTCACCTGGAAAGGGGGCCCTGGGCATGTGTGTTTCTAAACAGCTCCATGATTCTGATGTTCTAAGGTTGAAACCCAATGCTCTGGAAGATGGATTCTCACCTTGTTGCTGTTAGAAACAACTGAGAGAGCTTTAAAAACTGCTAGTGCCTGAGCCCTCCTCAAAGGATGGGCTTCAGGATTGAACACTTTTTAAAACATTTCTCAGGCAATTCTGATATTCTAGGGCAGTGAACCAATGGTCAGTAGGGCAGGAAAAAAAATCCCTTCCCGTTTCTGTTGTTCCGTCTTGCTAAAAATCTTGCTGATGAACTATAGCCTTGTGCTTTGAAATCAGAATTCAGTTGGAGCTCCTGTAGTTAACTCTCCATTATCTTGAAAGAGCTTTATCCATTTGCATCTTAACCTTGGTTAAAATTCAGTAGAGATCTGGGATAAATCCTATCTTTGGGAGTCAAACATAGATGTGTTTGAATCCTAAATTTGGGTTTTCCATCAGTATGTTACTTAAAAACTTACCCCTGGCACGGACCAGACTAAGTGTTTTGAACTCTTCCCACGTCACGTCATCAGCCTTGGTCTTTACTCACTTTGCTCTTTCTACCTTGGGTTTCTTTCCGTTGCTGAACTGGCTGAGCTTTTATACCTTCTTGGGTTGCTCACACATCCTGTCCTCTTTCTTCACCTGCCTAGTTCTAGAATCTGATTCATTTGAACCGTCAAATTTGAGACTCACTGGTGTATCTCACTTGATTCTTAGAATAACCCTGAAAGGTAGATATTGTGGTTCCCATTTTACAGATGAAAAACCTGAGGTCAAGAGAAATAATTAACTTGAATAATGTCCACCAAACAAAATGTGGCAGAGATTGTGTTTCTAATACACACCATCACCTTGCCTGTGAGCAGGGAGCCTGAATCTCCTCCCTGCTCTGCTGCTTCTTGGCTGCATCTCCTGGGATCTTAATTTCTTCAGCTGTATAATAAGTTGGTTGAACCAGATGATCTGCAAGGTTCTAAAATCTGTAATTTTAATGCAAGCCTGTTTTACATATGTTCATTTTCGAAGAGCAGAATCTGCTGAACTTGGGCAAAGGATTTAAAGGTTTGGAATTAGTAGAAGGAGAATCATACCTCGAACGGACAGCGTTTCCTTTGCTTTGTATTACCAATTGCGGTATTTCTTGCTGACTAATAGCCAGCATCTGCCTATTAAGTGGAATTATGATTTCCTTTCTCCTTTCTCCTAAGCGACAGTAGGAGATAAAGTCACCCCATGGGGAAGATAAGGGATCTCATTTTGGAAACATGAGAGAATTCCAACTAACAGTAAAAAGTTGTTGGCAAAAACATAAAGGGAGATGAAATAAGATGTGTCCTTGTTTGAGCTTTCTTATTTTGAGCTGATTTCTTTGGGAGGAGAGAAATGTATTCACAGCATAAATAAGAGCCTTCCTGTTAAAAAAAAAATCAGCTAAATTTTCTTTATCCTATTAGGGTTATTGGTGATTTCACACACACGAATTGTTCTGAGCCACAGTAGTGGAGAGGGGGCGTAGGATGGGCAGCTCAGAGCAGTAGATGTTGTAATGTTAGAGGTGGACAGGACCTTAGAGTATAAATTCCTTTTATGGTCAAGAAAATGACCTTGACCTGCTGTGTGACAGGCTAGACTAGAAGCCAGGGCTCTGAGCCCACCCCCTGCAGCAGTGTCTCCCAAAGTGTACAGGATTCGCCATCCATGTTATGTCAATAGTCAAAATGATAGACAGTTGAATTCTTTTTAATAGTTAGGTCTTTTTTCCCCAACTCTAAGATAAATGATAGTAGTTTTTCAAGTATTGTAGTGCTACAAAGTTTCCTTTGAGATGGATGTACTTAGAATCCAATCATGAGCAAATTAAAAAATTAAATAGTACAATTGGTTCACAGATATGCAACGATGATTAAGGTAAAAAGAGTGTCTGAGGTTTAGGAAATGCTGCACCATTTTCTAAGTAACCCACAAGCCCTTGATGTTTATTCTGTGCTTCATGATGGGAGAGGGAGTCACACACTTAATCGTAAAATTATATTTGGCTCAGGTAAGATGTTCGGGCTCTCTTTATTCCTTTCTCAGCGGGCTAAGGCAGGAATCAGCCTGGCCTATGATTGTAACTCAGGCGGTTTAGGCTACTTTGCACTGCAGGAACAAATTACCTACAAATTTCAGGGACTCCTAGTCACCATTTTATTTTTGGCTTGTCTTGTATTTCCATTGTTGATCTGGCTTTGGTGTTTCACTCGGAGACCCAGACTAAAGAGCAGTCCCTATCAGAGCCATTGCTGGTGTCTTGACAGAAGGAAGAGAGGGCAGGAGAACCAGAAGATTCTGTTCAGAGGTGGCACATGTCACATCACTTTCACTCATATTTCATCGGCCAAAATAAGTTCTGTCTGCATGGAAGATGCCCCTGGGGTGGGTATAATCCTCTCATAGGGATAGGCCCAGTGGGGAAGAAGTGGGTATTGTGACAATCACATAATCTGCCACTAGTTAACTAATATTAATAAACCATTCTGTGAAGAACACATGTCAATCACTGAGAGCTATTTGTAGCTGCCTTATATACTGGGATCCTTCAAGAGTAGTGAAATATCTGATGTTACTATTTCCTCCACGTGTAATTCTTCGTGGGGTCACATCATCCCTCAGGGCAATTGGGTCCTTCTCTGCTGGCTTTTAAGGCTTTCCCAGACATGGAGGAAGGTTGAGGGGTGATAGTTGCCTTAATGTGACTTTTCTGTCTTTACAAAATTGGGATGGAGAAGAACAAGGATAGCATGGCTAGTACGTACTTCTACAGAGTAGGTGTCAGTTATTTTGACCTGTGTTGACTCAGCAAGGTTTTGGGTTTGCACTGCTGGACTATGTAGCCTTTTTTTTTATCTCCCTCTTAGCTGCCTACCAGCTATACAAGGGTGACTAAGCCATGATGTGTGATTTAACTAAACCTGGCTTCCTGTGACAGTCAACTAATAAACATATCATTTTAAGTCTATAAGAAGCCAACACCTCTTTCCCCTTCCCACCCACTGGCAAATTTCTGGAGGACAGAATCCTTCCTTTTGTGCTTCCATTAGCATGGGCACTGGTTAGAGATTCTCTAAGCTAAGACAAGGGGATTTCTTTCTTTCTCACCCAGAATAATTTGCACAGGTCTCGTCTCTTAAATACAAAGGGGGAGAGGCAGGCACTCTTAGAGTCCAACATGCCCATCACTCTTGGCTTTGGACTCCTAGAACAACTTAGGAAAATATCATATCTGCTGAATAGAGTAGAATTGAGAGTATTTACTTCTTTTATCCATTTGTTGAAAAAATTAAACAATAAAGATTTGTATAGATAACTAATAAGGACCTACTGTATAGCACAGGGAACTCTGCTCAATACTCTAATGGCCTATATGGGAAAATAACCTAAAAAAGAGTGGATATATGTAGATGCATAACTGATTCACTTTGCTGTACACTAACACAACACTGTAAATCAACTATACCCCAATAAAAATTTAAAAAAAGAAGATTTGTGGAGATAAATGGTGAATGTCTTCCTCTGCTTTCCTGTTCCTTCCCCTTCCTTGATTCATCTTATTACCCAGGGCTACATAATCTTCATAGTATACAGTATATTATTTTGTCTACACTTGAGTTTCCTTTGAAATTATCATCTCTATTCAAGTGGCTGTTGTGAACTTAGAGGTGGGAGAGTCTTGGGTATGCTCTGCAGAAATGCCACAACCAGACTTTCCTTGGGGAGGGCCTGGAAGATGCTTCAGCTATTGATCAAACTGGAAACGAAATTTCTACTCCCTCAAGTGAGTTTTCACTCTAAAAAGAGGCCCTCAAATATAGAACTTCTTCTGATCCTTTGTGGGAGGACGCAAGTTTCTACTCCAACAGATGGGTCTTGTGACTTTGTCTCTCCTTTGTCTTGCCAATCTTCCAATCTGGAAGGATTCTCCCTGTTACTACTTCTGAGCATTGAAAATTTCCTACTTCTTCAAGGGCTAGTGTATTAGTTACCCAGTGCTGTGTAACAAATTACCCTAAAGTGTAGCAGCTTAAACAACAAATATTTATTATCTCATGGTTTCTTTGGGTCTGGAATTTGGGAGTGGCTTAGCTGTGTTGTTCTGGTTCAGAGTCTCTCAGGAAGCTGTAGTCAAGAGGCAGCAGGGGCTGCAATCATTGGAAGGCTTGACTAGGACCAAAGAATTCCCTTCTGAGATGACTCCTTCACATGCTATTGTCATGTGGCCTCACCAGAGGGCTGTTTGCATGTCCTCATGACAAGATAGTTGGCTTTCCCCAGAGTGAGTGATCTAAGAGAGACCAGAGTCCAGAACCCTCAATGTCCTCTATGACCTAGGCTTGAAAGTCACACTCCATCATTTCCTCTGTGTCCTATTGCCTATCCAAGTCAGCCCTATTCAAGTTGGGAGGGGGCTACAATGGGCATAAAAACCAGGAGGTAGGAATCATTGTTGGCCATCTTGGGGGCTGGTTACCATATCAAGTTCAGGTCCTATTTCTTCCATTTAACCTAATTATTAAGTTCCCACCTAAAAAATATTCTCTTCTCTGGACTTCCTTAGTACTTTCTCTCTGAACCACTAATACGGACATATCAGAGTCTGCTTTGAATTGTTCTTTGATGAGATGTTTTAGACTCAAATGCTTTAGATTGTGACGTGGCTGGTGGACAGAGCAGCTGCTTATGATTGCCTGGGGTGGGGAGAATGGAGGGGGATGGACAATGGACCCTTAGGTTCTCTGGAGTCAGTCCCCACTCCACTGGCCAAGCCCTTGAACTGGGCTGCACCTGTCTGGAGGAAGGGGTGCACTCTAGGAATTCATACAAAGGTGGGCTATGGGCTAGGAGAAAGCTCTAGCATGGGGTCCTTAGCAAAGGTTTATAAGGGGAATATATAAAGGAATGGAAAATTTGTCCTGGCATCTGGTAGAATTCTGTGAGGATTCAGTAATATTTTGATATTTCCTACCGGTTTTAGATTTCAGAGTGGCTCTTCTTCTAGAGATAATTTCTGGTCTTGATGCAAAAGAAGTGCCCTCATCTCTCTGCCTGTGGGTGGATAGATGAGGCTGGCTTTGGGAGCTGGGTTTTATTAATTTGGTGCCACTCCTGCCACGTTCTAGGACGTTCTGTGGGTTTTGAAGGTAGAAAGCTGCTCTGGGGAGGAGCTGTCCAGACTTGGGTAGAACAGAGGAGGACCTGGGCACAGGTCTGTGGAGGGATAGACAACCAGGGAGCGGAAACTTGGACAGAAAGGCACTTCTGTGGAAATGCACTTCCAGAAACCTTGGTCTCCATCCCTCTCTCTTTTCCTTCTGAGGGTCAAGGGAGATGGCTGAAGAGGGCACTTGGGGTGGGAGACCAGGTGGGAAGGAGGCCCTGGGGATGAGAATCCAGGGGCTCCTACCTTGTGAGATTTAATTGCTTGCAAGGCTGTTTCATTAATGAACGAGACATGCACTGGCCATGTGTCAAATCACCTCCATCTTTATTTGGGTTCAAGCTGGGCCTTTCTGGAATGTATGTGTCTCCAGGGGATTGAAACTCTTAAGCAATTGTGATGTTGGCAGTTTTAACTGAGCTGACACTGCAGTTCTTAAAAAGCAGAGTGTGTCGCTCTCCGCGGTGAGCAGGTCCTGCCTGGCCAGGCGGAGGAGCTTAGAGCAGCCATGGGAGCAGCAGTGGGGGGAGGGAGGGGCTGCTGTGCTCGAGTAGAGGGGGCTGCCAGTGCTTGCCTAAGAATGCCTTCCTAGAGCCCGTCATACAGAGTGAAGTCAGTCAGAAAGAGAAAGACGAATACAGTATGCTAACACATACATATGGAATCTAAAAAAAAGAGGTCATGAAGAACCTAGGGGCAAGATGGGAGTAAAGATGCAGACCTACTAGAGAATGGACTTGAGGATACGGGGAGGGGGAAGGGTAAGCTGGGACAAAGTGAGAGTGGCATGGACATATATACACTACCAAAGGTAAAATAGAGAGCTAGTGGGAAGCAGCCGCATAGCACAGGGAGATCAGCTCGGTGCTTTGTGACCACCTAGAGGGGTGGGATAGGGAGGGAGGGAGGGAGATGCAAGAGGGAGGAGATATGGGGACATATGTATATGTATAACTGATTCTCTTTGTTATACAGCAGAAACTAACACACCATTGTAAAGCATTTATACTCCAGTAAAGATGTTAAAAAAAAAAAAAAAAAGAAGAATGCCTTCCTCGCCCTTATCAGCAGTTCGCTCCTTTCATTCAAGCCCATTCAATAAGCATCATAGTAGAAGCCCCTGTAACACTTTGGTTAAGAGCAGGTGTTCTGGAGTCTGAAAGACCAAGTTTCTATTCTAGGCCTGCTGCCTCAGGAGAAGTTTCTTAACTTCTTTGAGCCTTGTTTTCCTCACCTGTAAAATGGAGATAGTAACTGCCACCTACATGTTTATGGCCGGTTTGTGAGGGATGTTTGTATTTATTGTGGTTTCTTTCTTTCCCACATCTTTATTGCAGTACAATTGCTTTACAGTGTTGTGTTAATTTCCGCTGTACAACGAAGTGAATCAGCCATACATATACATATATCCCCATATCTCCTCCCTCTTGAGTCTCCCTCCCTCTCACCCTCCCTATCCCACCCCTCTAGGTGGTCACAAAGCACCGAGCTGATCTCCCTGTGCTATGTGGCTGCTTCCCACTAGCTATCTGTTTTACATTTGGTAGTGTATATATGTCCATGCCACTCTCTCACTTTGTCCCAGCTTCCCCTTCCCCCTCCCAGTGTCCTCAAGTCAGTTCTCTACATCTGCATCTTTATTCCTGCCCTGCCCCTAGGTTCATCAGTACCGTTTTTTTAGATTCCATTTATTTTATTGGGGTTTGTTATCAATTCTTTTCACATGTGGGTAGCAGGGTTATGCTGGCTTCATGAAATGAGTTTAGGAGCGTTCTCTCCTCTTGTATTTTCTGGAAGAGCTTGTGTAAGGCTGGTGTTTTTTTCCCCTTTCTTAAATGTTAGAAATCAGCAGCAGATGGATAGTGCAACGTTCCTGTCCTATTGGGCAGCTAAGAAATCAAGGAAGAATGGGAAAGGGGATTGGATGGTTTATCCTGCTGTGCAGGTCTGAGTTAGCGTCCGGCAAAGGGGTGACAAGAGAGCAGAAGAGTGAAAGTCCATGGAATTCCACGGGTGAGAAGGGAACCAAGAAGTAGGGGATGCTGCTGGCAGCAGCCAGCCAAGGCAAGAGCAGAAGGAAGCTGGTTTCAGGGTGTTTGTGGCGTGGTCCTTGGCTGGGTGAGTGTACCCGTGCACTCATACACAGGGACACACAACCTGGAAGAAAATGTGCCTCTCCTCAGGGACTACATGCCTCATTTGTGTTAGAAACACTACAACCACATTCATTCCAACAATGTGATAAATAATAGGACATTATCAGGCAAAGTTTTCTAATCAACCAGTCATATCTAAAAGCCACAAGAGGGAGAGAAAACAGTAGTCTCATTCTGGTCCCCAAAGAGCCAATGATCCACATGCGGGATTTGAATCTCCAGTTCTTGGTAAGTGGGAAGATGAGAGAATAACAATAGCGATAATAGCAGCTGCTGGATATCAAGGGTTTCTTTTGCCCCAGACACTGTGCCAAGGGCTTTATGTGCAGGAGCTGGTTTTAATCTGTCACCACTGCCCCTTGACCCAAGCCATCATTGTTTTTCACCTGGATTATTCCAACATCTTGCAAACTGGAGGCCCTTGTTCTGCCCTTGCCCGCTACAATATCTTAGTTTCAGAGCTTCCAAAGTGATTATTTGAAAGATAGTATGAGACCATCCTGTGACTCTCTGTCTGCCCATGGCTTTCTAGCTCTCTCACAGACAAATCCAAAATCTTTTCAATGGCCTAGGGCTCCCAACTTCCCCACAATGGTCTCAAATCTCTCTGCTGCTAACTACCAGCCCTTTTGTCCTCCTGCATGGTCCTTAAGCAAGTCAGAAACACTCCTGCCTCTGGTCCTTTGTCTTTGCTGTTTCCACTGCTGGAATGATTTTCCCTGGATGTTAGCTTAGCTCACACTCTGATTTCCTTTAGTTTTCTCCCTACATGTCACCTGATTAGAAGGGTCTTCTTCCAAGGACCCCTTATTAAATTGGCCCAAGCCCTGAATTTTCAGTATTTGTCTTCCTAGCCCTTATCACCACCTTGGTGTATTACACCTGGATTTGTTTACAAGTTTATTGCCCCTGTTCATCCCCTTGGATGTAAGCCCCACATGGATAGAGAATTTGTCTATCTTATTTTATTTATTTTATTTAATTTTTTGTGGTACGCGGGCCTCTCACTGTTGTGACCTCTCCCGCTGCGGAGCACAGGCTCCGGACGCGCAGGCTCAGCGGCCATGGCTCATGGGCCCAGCCGCTCCGCGGCATGTGGGATCCTCCCAGACCGGGGCACGAACCCGCGTTCCCTGCATCGGCAGGCGGACTCTCAACCACTGCGCCACCAGGGAAGCCCTGTCTATCTTATTTACTGCTATATCTCTAGCACTTAGAGATAAAGAAAAAATGAACGATGCTTTTTCTAGAAACCTTTATATCCTTGCATTTGATTATGAATTTTCTCTGAAGAGCATGTTATTTATTTTTATAGAAAAGGTAACATGACAAAGAAGGAAGAAGACTGAACTCATATAGTAACCAGATTATAATCTGAGAAGTCTTATTAACGCACAGAGCAATCAGTTCTGAGGCAAGCTGGGGGGTGACCGGTTCCAATTGGCCTGTGAGGACTAGTATGGCACTCAGACCAGTGGGGAATAAGGGAATGGACTGGAAGTCAAGGGACATGCATAGCCAAATGAGACACTGCTTTCATTATTACTAGTTAAGCTTTCAGTAGCACTTTAGACAGTTTACTAGTATCTTATATGTAGTCATACTATAGCTGTAGATGAATCATCTAGTATATATGGTATGCTATATGTATTTACTTTATAGTTATTCTTGATGAATTAGATTTAGTTAATTTCATAGAGTGATTTTAATTGTTGCCTAATTCTTGTGTGAAAAAGAATAGAACTCCTAGATTGTTCATTTGTTTGTTCTTTCATCCACATATTTAAGATGTGCATTTTATGTTTCCAGGACCATAAAAGAAAATGAGGATAGAACAGAAAGCAAGAGAGATAAGGTCTCTCTTCTCAGGAAGTTCCCTGAGCCGGATAGAAATAAGTGATATTTGTTCAAATATTTCAAATCCTATGGCCCAGAATGAGAAGAGAGGTAAGAAGTTTATTTTATGATATTCTTAACAGTGCGTGTTTCTCTCTGGGAGTCCCACCCCTTACAGAGCAACTTAAGCCAGAGAGTGACAAGCACATGTTATGTGGAAAGGGAACCAAAACACCCAATATAGACTCTTGCCTCCTTTGCAAGCTTTTGAACATGAACTAGATTTTCCTCTAATCCACTATGGCACTTGTTATGTATCACAAATAAACCCCAAGTATGAATGATAAACGATAAAACCTTGGAATTGGTAGTATGAGAAGAAACTGGGCAGCCTTTATAGGCAATTATAAACAGTGCTTCAAAAATAACTATAAATGATACTATACTGTTGACAGTTTTATAGTTGGGTGGATAGGAGCCCAATCCAGCTTTGTACAGATTTTCTTGATGTGTAATAAAGCATTGCAACCTTCCACCCATGGAAAAAAATATGTCTCAGCTGCTTCTTTAGCTTCCCTCCTTGTTCTCTCCACACCAAAAATACTATGCCTAGATTCTTTGAAAAGGAAATACTGAATGTGGCTCAGTACTTAGATTCCTCCAAAGCTTTGTGGATTGAAAAATTCTTTGAAATTAGTTATTTTATCAGTGGCAGAACAGGTTCAGTGGAAAGCTATTGTTTTTCATATGTAGGATTCTCTCTTCTGATGACAGCATTCTACTTTCCTGTCGGAGCTTCCCTGGAGTCCAGGTGATGCTCAGTCACTGTGTCTCCTCTCCCATCCCCCACGCATACCAGATTGGCCATTCTACTCAAGCTGGGGCTTGACACAGGTCATGTCCCTTGCGCTCTGACCTATACAGTAGGTCCTTATTAGTTATCTATTTTATATATAGTAGTGTGTATATGTCAATTCCAATCTCCCAATTTATCCCTCCTCCTTTACCCTCTGGTAATCGTAAGTTTGTTTTCTCCATCTGTAACTCTACTTCTGTTTGGTAGATAAGTTCATTTGTACTCTTTTTTTAGATTCCACATATGAGCAATATCATATGATATTTGTCTTTCTCTGTCTGAAGGTCCATTTCTTAATGATCTCTAACTCAGTTGCTCTTAACCTCTTGGTGAGGAATTTATGTGAGAATCTGATAAAAACTATGGGTTCTCTCCTTAAAAAGAAGCAAAAAAATACACACAAAAAAAACAAAAAGCCTCACACAATTTTACATACAATACCAAGAACACTATAAAGTCCAACTGAGGACCCTCTGGAACTGTGCTTCTTGAATCATCTATGGTGAAGGACAAATTTTATTTGTTTTTCAAAATTTTAATCTGTCACAAATCAATACTAGTTCCCAGCTAGTGCCCAGCCCCCCACAGGGGTGACCACACCTGAACTGATCAATACCCTGACATAAGTCCACTGATCACATGGATGTCACATCAATGTCAAGTTTGTAAAGGCTCATTCTTTTTTTTTTTGTGGTACGCGGGCCTCTCCCTGTTGTGGCCTCTCCCGTTGCGGAGCAGGCTCCGGACGCGCAGGCTCAGCGCCTATGGCTCACGGGCCCAGCCGCTCCACGGCATGTGGGATCTTCCCAGACCTGGGCACGAACCCGTGTCCCCTGCATCGGCAGGCGGACTCTCAACCACTGCACCACCAGGGAAGCCCAAGGCTCATTCTTAACTCTGGTACTCATCTCAGTGGACTGGCATCTGTGGATGTGGTCCATGGCCCATACTTTGAGTGGCACTGTTCCATAAGTCCTAGGTCTCCAAACTGAGAATACCTATGTTTAGGGCTCCCTGATGCTTACAAACTGAAGTTCATATTCCTCCCCATGGCAAATGAAGCCCTTTATATAACACTCTAGCTTCAGTGCATTAATTTTCTGCCTCCTTTGCCTCTCCCCAGCCGTCTCTACCTCACCTCCCATCAACCCCGGGGGGATTTATTGCTTCCTCACCTGTATTCCCCCTGGCATTTAAGAGATACTATTGATATTTATCCTAATATACTATAGTTATTTATTACACACCTTTATCCCCCTCCAAATATAATCTCTTCAAGTGCAGAGATGGTAACTTAACATGTTTCTTTAAAAATTTGTGTGTGAAGGGTTGTTCACAGAGCCTGGAACATAAGAGTTGCTCAATAAATGTATGCAGAATTGAAGTGAAGTGAATAAGAGGTATTGGCTAATGAGGACAGCACTGATGTCCAGCTCCCAAGGAGTCCTGTGTGTTCCTTCACTGGTTCCTTCACTGGGGAGAGAGCAAGGGTTCAGCCACGGGTGCAGGTTGTAGCTGATGAGAAAAGCAGAGCTCAAGATTTAGCTTTGGCCAGTGAGTAAGTGTGTTAACTCTTGGCAGAGATTTGGCTTTGGAGTAGGGAAGGTTGATTTAGATTTATCCTGAGCCTCTAGGGGCTGAGCTCAATGGGAAGTGGGGAGGAGGTATTTGGAACCTGAGGTACCCCTGCTCTTAGCAGGAGACGCTGCTTTTTTCCTTAATGCTTTGCTCTTGGAGCAGAAGCGCTTGACTTCCTGAATGAATGATTGATATCGCCTCCATGTGGGAATGTTTATGTTTTACTCACATGGTCACAGCTTATTGAAAATACCCCTTACTCAAAAGTTAAAAGGGACTTGGGGGTCATCACCTTGGCTAGAATCAAGGACTGAACTTGAATTACAGGTATGTGGGGAAACGGCTGCTTCTTGGGGCCTGGAAGACAGGAGCTCCATGCCAGCCTGAAGGTAGAAGTTGGGAGTAGGTGAGAAGAGAAGGACTCCTAGTTTCCTGAAGAAAGTTGGTTATGTCAATAATTGGTATTATAAAGAAATTAAGCTTGTAGACATTCTGGAAGAAAAAAGGTGGGACGTTTTAAAAGAAAACCATGTGTCTGGAAAGTAATGAGGACCCTAAATTAGGTAAAGGCTAAGGATAACCAGTGGAAATATATTTAAAGCAAAGAAAGGCATTAGGAGAGTGAGGAGTTTCCCGTAACATCCAACTACAACGATGACTCGGTCCAGATGTTGGTGCTCAGCACAGGACCTGTGCACTCATCCAGTCACAGACACATTCCCACTGGAAATCCAACCAGAACCTCAAACTCAGTTGCACTGTTAAGGAATATTTACCCGTGACCATCTCCTGCTGCCGTGTTTTCTACCTTTGTGAAAGGTACCAGCATACTCTTGCTTAGACCACAGATTTGGGGGCGACTATCCTTTTCTCCATCTCCCACATCTTCTGCATCCCAATAATCACCAAGTCCTATGAATCCTAACATCTAAACATTTTAATAATTCTACCCAGCTCTTCGAGTCTTCACCGACACTGTCTAGGTCACGTTGCCAGTACTCTATGCCTTGAGTAGCCTTCGATCCATTCTCGATTTGATAGCTGTCTTGGAATTTCCTGAACACATTTCCGATTATGGTGTTTCTCAGCTTAACCCTCTTCAGCAATTCCACATCGATCTTTTGGTAAAGTCCAGACTCCTTAAAAAGGCTTGCAAGGCCTGGGTAATCTGCCTCGTCTTCTCTTCCCAGTTTCGTCCCTTCCTGTTCTCTCTTGCGCAATCTTTGCTCCAGCTCTGACAAATGCTCAGTTTTCTGTGCCACGTGCTCTCCTCCACCTCACTCCACCTTTCTCCTGCTTCATACCTTCTTACCCTTTACATCTCACGTTGGACGTCACCTCTCTACGCTCCCCGAGATTAAATGAGCTGTTCCTCATACTGAGTCATATTATTCTTCCTTTCTTCCCTTCCTCATGAATATTGATTTTTTTTTTGGTTTATTCACTTTTTTCTTCACTGGATAGCAAGCTACTTGAAAGCAGGGACTGTGTCTTATTCATGGTTGCATTTACAGTGTTTGATATCCTTAAATCCTCAATAAATGTTACTCGATTAGATGTATGAATACTTTCAGAGAAACTCAGGATGAAGCTGAGTCAAGGGAAAGAAATAATGTGGGTAGAACCTCAAGAACATGGACTTAGCGTTTGCGTGTTTGACGAGAACTGTTTAGAAGTGAGGCAAATGAAATTACACTTTCGCCCAAAGGGAAAAGTAAACGCTTATCCAAGGACTGAAGGAACTGAAAATAGACTAGGTCTGGTGTATTAGTAGGGTTCTGGAGGAAAGAATTCTATCGAGATAGCTTACCTGAAGAGGGTCTAATAAAGAAATTACCTGTGGTCAGGGTTAAGGAAATCAACAAAGGATGTTCTCACACCCAGAGACTAGCAACAAGGGGAAGCTGTTACCACCATTAGGGCTGATAGACAAAGGGAAGATTGTTGGAGAAGGTCATTGAGAGGACATGACCAGCTCACTGGTTGACCTGTGAGCTGGACCTCTAAAATCAGAGGCGCGTGTGTATTCCACTGGCTTCCCTGAGCTAGAAGTTGCCCCAAGGACACAGCCTTGAGAGAGCAGTACGTTGGGGCCATCTGGATTGTATACATGACTGAACCCCGTTCAGGCCTCTGTATAAACTTTTAAGATTCTGCAGGCGGGTGCTGAGATCTATTCATCTTGTATACGACAAGCCTCATATATCAGTTCCCTTGCTTATAGTTATTATTTTTTAAAATAGATTTATTTATTTATTTATGGCTGCATCGGGTGTTCGTTGCTGCGTGCGGGCTTTCTCTAGTTGCGGTGAGCAGGGGCTACTCTTCGTTGTGGTGCACGGGCTTCTTGTTGCGGTGGCTTGTCTTGTTGTGGAGCACGGGCTCTAGGTGCACGGGCTTCAGTAGTTGTGGCTCAGGGGCTTAGTTTCTCCGTGACATGTGAGATCTTTCCAGACCAGGGCTCAAACCCGTGTCCCCTGTGTTGTCAGGCGGATTCTTAACCACTGCGCCACCAGCGAAGTCCCTCCCTTGCTTATTGAACCTGCCACCTGCCAATCTGGGTGGTCTGCCTTTTTCTTCTGAAGCTGCCTTCACTCTGTGTTTGGGGGCTGATTTCAGATTTCACCTGGGAAGCTCCCGAAGTTGCAAACCAACAAGGACATAGTCTTAACAAAGCTAAGGAGAACACGAAGGAGGGGATGCTTCATCAGAGCTGCAGTGCTGAGGCAAGATGAAAACAGGGAAGAAACATGTGATCTCTCTCTTCTGCTGCTGGTTTACGCAAACCCAGCGGAAAGCCAGAAGATGGAGGAGCCTGGGTAATACAACTCTGTGAAGAATGTTGTTCTCTTAGGGCTCAGTAGGACAGAAAAGGGTAGAGGATGGATCTGGAGCCACAAGCGAAGATTAACCAGCACATGTGATTGTGAAAAGGGAGAAAACGCATAAGAAAAGATAATACCTTCAAGTGTTGGGTTTAGAAGAGAATTTTTAATTATTGGGGGACCAGTGAAAATTGGTAGTGACTCGGGAAAGACTCTGGAATGCTTTAAACCTATAACCAGGACAATGTCCAACAGGACACCTGTGATTTATCTCATGGGTAGAGTGTGTATCCAGAGATTCGTTTCCTCATAATGTTTGTGAAGATCAGGTGCCCTTGAGCAGCTTGGTTGTTGACCTGGAGCAGGGTTGGTGCTGCCAGAGAAGTGGTGTGGGTGTAAGGATGTGGGAAGAGGTAAAGGTTCAGGGCCTGGGACCTAAGAGCCTCCGCTTTGTGGATTGCTGTGCCAGGCACTAAAGACCAGATTTATGGGAGGCCCTGAGCACCCAGCCTGACAGTCTGGCATTCATCATCGTTAGTGTTGGTGTATTCTTGCCTCTGTGTGTGTGTGTGCATGTGTGTACATGTGTGTGTCTTTGGGGGCCTCTGGGGGTGTATATTGGGAATGGGCTGCTCTGTTCTTTTGTTGCATGTGACCTGGCAGAATTTTCCTGTGGAAACACAGTTCCTCAGAGGGCAGAGGGTACTTTGCATCAATCCATTGGTTTATTACCTACCCTCAAGACATAACAGGAAGAAATGCTCCTAAATGATGGCAGGAAGAATTTAGTTTAGACTTAAGGGATGGCTTTTCATAACTTGTAATATCAGATTCCCTCTTGACTACAGGAGACATCAGTTTTCTTTTCAATTCTGAATTACATCACATATCCAAACAGTAAGAATTCCACATTTTAAGTTCCACTGGAATGATATTTAAAAAAAAATATGTACCAGTTTTCTTCAAACTTGTGACTGACATAACTGAATATCCAGGTTGTCTGTATTTTGATTATTGATGCTTGTGTGTCCAGTTGCCTCCCCTCTCTCTTCGCCTGCAGGGTGCAGAGAGCAGAGGTGAAAGTCGTGTGCTCTGGGAAGTTCAGAAAGACTCAGCCACTGTCTACTGTACTTGATCTGTCCTGCAGTCACTTCTCTGACTTCTTTCTCCCTTTCTCCCCATTGCCCACTGAGCTCCTGATACACTGGCCTCCTGGCTGTTCCCTGACACTCCTGCCTCAACCTCTACACTGACCCTTCCTTCTGCCTGGAAGGCTTTTCTGCCTGGTGTGTGTGTTCGTGGCTGGACCCCATCATTTCCTCAGTGAGGCCTTCTCTGAGCACCTGATCTAAAAGTTAGCCCCTGTCTCTCCCTATCCCTTTCACGGAAATGGTCGCTACTCAAAGCACAGTAATCTTCAAGTTGTCTACTTCTCTGTTTGTTTCTCCAATGAGTGTGCAAGTTTGACAAGGGCAAGAACTCTGTTTGTTTCTCCAATGGGCGTGCAAGTTTGACAAGGGCAAGAACTCTGTTTGTTTCTCCAATGGGAGTGCAAGTTTGACAAGGGCAAGAACTTTGTCCATCCTGCTTGTTATATTTCCAACATCTGGGCCAGGACGTGGGAAACAGTGGGTGTTCAATAAAGCTCTGTGGAATCACGAGTACACGTGCCAGAAATATTTTACCTACCTCAGCCCTTCCTACTTTTCATTGTTTTAGGTAAAGAGATGTATTTCCCATATCTTTGTCATTCTTGTGCATTATTCTGACCTGCTAACCACCTACCTGTGCTGGTAAAAGGAAGGCATGCAGGACATTGGTACCTCCCTCCCCATCTTGTGTGTAGACTCGCCCTAGGGGGCACCCAGGCTGCTCTCTCTTCAGCATGGACATGGCATGTCCTGTCTCAGTCAATGACTACAGCTGGCTAAGTCTCTCTAATTCTGAGATTTGGTGCTTTGAGTTCACTCACCCATGGTTATAAGCCATTCTTTCCAATATTATGGTGTCGTTAATGATGATATTTTAGTTCCCCGTCTGTACACTCTATGATTCTATTTCTCATGGATTGAGAACTCAAGTACAGAAAAGATAGAGAAGATTCTGTGTTAATAACATTGTGAGTGAAGGGTTAATATCAGGCCTAGGCTGATGCAGGGGCCTATCTTGGAGAATGACCCGAACTTCATCTTTTCATAGCTCTGTGTCTTTGGAGTGTGTGCCCTTTCCTCCAAAGAATTTTCAGAAATACTTGTGAGGGGACTGAATTTGTTGTAGCCAGTAGGGTATGGGCTTGAGTAATTTTACTTCCATATTAAAGGACAGTCTTATCTAGAGGACCAGGGTACTTGGGTTTGTTTAGGTTGTAGTTGTTTTCTACTAGATTCTGCCCTAGACCACCAGAGACAAAGCTTGTTCTGTTCCCTGTTTTATCTTGGTGCCTAGCACGGTGACTTAGTGTTTAGGAGATGTTGAATAAATGTTTGCATTGCCTTTTAAAATTGTCTTAACAATTTTAACTTACAAGTTAAACTTAAGCTTATTTAAAGTTTAAAGAAGTTTAAATAAACTTTTAATTCCGGAATACTTTTAGATTTACAGAAAAGTAGCAAAGATGGTCCAGAGAGTTTTCACGTACTTCTCCCAGTTTTCCCTGTTGTTACTATCTTATATTACCATTTGTCCAAACTAACGAATTAACACTGATACATTACTATAAACTGAACTCCAGATTTTATTCAGATTTTACCAGCTTTTCCGCCAATGTCTTTTTCTCTTTCCTGGGATTTCATCTGGGATGCCACATTACATTTAGTCATCATGTCCCTTTAGTCTCCTCTGGCCTGTGACAGTTTCTCAGTCTTTCCTTATTTTCTATGACCTTGTCAGTTTTGAAGAATGCTGGTCAAGCATTTTGTAGAACACCCCTGAATTTGGGTTTGTCTTTTTCTCAGGATGAGACCGGATCTCTGGGTTTCTGGTTCAATGCATTGCCCATGGATTTAAGATTCTCCCCTGAAGAAGTTGCAAGTGGGAAGGTGTCTGCAGCTGGTGAGGTGACCTGGTGGGCAAAGTTCAGGTGAGGCTGAGGTCTGAAGTGCTTGCTTGCTGTCATGCTGACCTGCCATGCTTCAGCAATACACCTAAGCCAAGCCATCTCATGGTTAAGGTGAGAGGCTACTGACAGGACATCACTAAGCCATCTGCACTCCTGGGCACACCAGCCAACTCGTGAATGTCTGTAACAGCGCCCAGACCACAGCAGACCCTTGATTCTTGATAAGAGCCACCTCCAGCCAGTGGCTCTTATCATGACACGACCAGGGGGCTGTCTTTTTTTATAAAGAACAACTTTACGATTACCACTGTTAGAGAGCATGGATGGAACTACACAGCCAGTTAGCGTGATTTCCTTGGCTAAAAGTGCTTCCTTTGTGAATATTTCTGAGGAGAAATCAAAGTCTTTGGAATAGGAGAGAGAGGGGAGAAATAAGTTAGAACAAGTTACATCTCCTTTGAAAATCTTTAAAGCTCATTGTCCCCAAAGTCTTCCTATATTTCTCTCTTCTGCTGTCTCCTCTAACTGATATTACATTAAGGAGTATTTAGTTCTTAGCATCTTGACTTATTTCACCTCGAGGAGTTGACTTCCTTCTCGCTCAATTTGCTTTTCTAACCTACTGGAATGCTGCTGGTCTCAGTAGACAGGCCCTGGGATATAGGAAAGGGATGTGAAATTTGGAGTTAGGGGATTCGAGTGCCATAGCACCCACTGTAGTGTCCACTTGGGTAAGTCCAGTATTCTCTTGGCGCCTCAAGTCTTCATCTGTAAAATGGGATGAATACAACTGACCCTACAGGAGTGCTGTAAGGACCAAAGGAGAAGCGAAATGCATGTGAAGAGTGTTTGGTAGATAATGAAGCTCAGTTGAAAGGTTTGCTCCTACTTCCAGAATTTCCTTCTTGGAATTCTAGGGCAGAACTGTTGAAATGATATGGAAGAGGAAAAACTAAAACCAAATGGTGCAGGTCTGAATACCGAAAACCAGACTTTGTAGATAGAAAGGCAGGGAGGAGGCAGGGAGGGGTATGGGTACCACATTCACATGTTTCCTCCGCTTGGCCAGATGTAGTCTGTCCAGGTATCATTGAACTCCAGCCGGCAACGCAGTTCCAGGCTGTCTCCAGGCCTCTGAGATCTTTGGGTATCGGGACTTGAGCTGAGAAAAACACACACTGGATGGAAGGATGTTTGGTGAACACCTATCCTGAGATGCTCCAACTCTTGGGTGATGGGGTAGAGCTTATTGGAGCTTGGGTTTTGTTGCACATCCTGCCTTCCTCTTCCCTGAATTGCAAACTACAAGTGGTGGTGGTATATCGAATTCTGGGCCTCCAAGCAACACACTTTCATGAAGACCGCATACCTTACCTTTTTAAATGGATGATGTTTTCCCCTCTTAAACCTCCTGAGTGCCCAGGCATCTCCCATTGAATTCTTGACTGTGTTGCAGGCCAGGTTTCTAGAAAACAGCAGGGCCTTTCAGACTGATTGTAGCAGAGTTAGGAGAGAAGTGAGGACAGGAAAAATGATAATTTTTAGGAAATTATGGTTTCCTAAAAATAGTTTCATCTTTGATGCATTTTGGAAGATTATGTCCCAAGTGGGTCCTTGAAATCTCCTCCTTGCCATCCATGCTCCCATTGCCACTGGAATTATATGGACCTTGTATCTTGGAGTGCATGCTCTTCTTTGACTTCTCATCACACTTAATTTTACATACATTATCTCATTTAATCAGCAAAACACCAACGTGGTAATATGAATGCCTTTCCTGTTGACACTTTCTATTCCACATTATAGTGACTAGTGCACTAAAGAGCCTTGTTTCCTCTTCAAGGCAGAATTTTTCATGAGGGAAGGGGTCATATCTTGCTCATCTTTGTATTTCCATAATTTCTTGTTCAGTGCATGACAGACATATAACGTGTTCTCTAGATTTTTGTTGAATTAATAAATGGCTTCAATGATACTCTTCCATATTTTTGTTAATGGCAATATTTTGCTTTAAAAACAATGGATGTTTTCAGAGGGTAAATAGATCCCACAAAATTGTGCCAAATATAAGCCTTAAATTCAAGAGCCACAAATGAAAGAAACTTGTTTTGCTCAAGCTGTTGTATGTATTGGCTTTTTCTGGGCTCATAAGCCCTTTGGAATTCTTCAGTCTTTTTGGATATAAAGAAAGAGAAATCAAAGAGGGAAGACATATGGGAACATATGTATATGTATAACTGATTCACTTTGTTATAAAGCAGAAACTAACACACCATTGTAAAGCAATTATACCCCAATAAAGATGTTAAAAATAAATAAAAAAATAAAAAAATTAAAAAAATTAAAAAAAATAAAGAGGCTGAAAAAAAAAAACCCTACAACGACCCTATAGCTCCAAATATTTAATAATTCTGTAGTAACAATTTTGTCTCAGGCATATTTTGATAATAAAATCATTAAACAGAAAAAAAATTGTTAGAAAAAAAAAAAAAAAGAAAAGAGAAATCAGAGTCAGCCGTCAAAATTACTAAGAAAGCAAGAACAGAAAGAAGTATGGGAAGATGGAGAGATGGATAGTGGCCCTGAGCTAACCTATCAACAGAGATAAAGGGATGAAGTTGGAAGATCCCCTGTCCAAGACTAGAGTGTAAGCTCAGGCATATACCTTGAGAAAACTTAGTCCCTCTAAGGGACGCTGGGCTCTAGGACTTCTTGGTTCCTTCTCAAGGAAGTCTTACAGCCAAAGTAAATGGAAGACTGTGTAATTTTCATAGATCTTGGGCTTTGATATTTCCAGACATGATTTGGAAACCAGATCCCAACGAGAGGCTGAGCCAACTATATTGACCCATATCCCCATTTTGCTTTGAGCACTTCTGACTTTTTGTTCCCCTGGGAACAAAGGTCCACTCTTTGTGCTGGACCTCTGTGTGCTTGGACTCTGAAATGGATAAGATGTGGGAGGGCATAGCTAGTTTCATGTTACTGTCATAGGTCACAGAGATGTTCCAGTGTTCCAACTTTTGTTGATAACCTATGTCAAACGTGAATAGGTTTCAACTCTTCCTGAAGTGACTTGATATTTTAGCCTGAACTATTGCTTTAGAGTTAACAAGTCTTGTGATTTTTACTGCCTGCAGTATAAAAACTCTCCTTTATTTGTCCTAAATAAAGTAACTGGCTTAGGGGAAACAACCAGATTTGGATTCAGAAGACTCGAATTTTAATCTCAGTGTTACCACTTATAAGTTTGTGTTTCTATCATCAATTCTTTTTTGGGGGATTCAGACATGCATATGTATACACTGAAGTAGAATGGCCTAGGGGTTTTGCAGTTAGTTGATCTGATCAGTGTGAATATTGGAATCAGATGGCCTGGTTTACAAAATTCCTTCCATTACATACCGACTGTAATTTTGAGACATTTACATGGTTACTTAAAAGTCACTGTGTAAGGCAGATAATAGCAATACCTAATTCAAAGAGTTGTTGCAAGGATTAGAAGGACAAGGTAATGCATGAAACGGCTTAGCACAGTAGCCAGCGCGTGGTGAAAACCTAAAGAAGGTTATTATTAATATTTAATATTCATGTATACTAGTTGTGCAACCTTGTGTGAGTCATTTAAAATCTTAGCTTTAGGTTTGTTCTTTGTGAAATGGAAGAAATAAACACCCAATTTCACTGGTCATTGCTTTGTATATCAGAAATCACTATACAGTTTACTGGAAATTTCTTCCTTAAGGATTTAAGGAGGGTATATTTTAGTACTGTTATTTGGGATTTGTTGAACCAGATCTAGTTATTTTGTCCACATCTGTAATGGTTTAATAGATTTCAACCATATCCCTCTTCAGCCTGTGAGCTTTGTGTTTTTTTGGACTCTGTGTCTTCATATGGCAACTTGCCAAATCTTTTGGTCATTAATTTAATTTTTTTTGGACCTTCTCCATCCATGTTGTGTCATTCTTATACAGCAATGACCAGAGCTCTCCTGGAATATATACAGATGTCAAAACTAGACAAAGACAGCAGAGAATTAAAGTGTGTATTGGTGATGCTCATTTTTATTTTTGTGACTATGTCCTGTCCGTTCTGGGAACTAGACAAAAGACAGGTGTAATTAAACCAACTCCCCAAGTAGTATTCAAACACGAAGAAATTTTTTCTGGGTCTGAGCCGATGAGCTCACACTGGCCAAGCATTCTTTACGGATGTGCCCAGTTTATGGGCTAGTTGTTATTTATTAGGCTGACGTATATTTAACTATGGTTGTAAGACATAGAGGGAAGGATTTTTCTTTTATAATATATAAAAGACTCTTTCCCATGAGCTCTACTCCATTACTACCTAAGTTACTTGATAGAAAGGAAGAAATGACATGTAAAAAACCACCCACTCCTCTGAGTTGGCCCATTTCACCAGAGAGTCATTGATCCCCGGAGCTGTTGACAAATCACAACTAGAAAAAAATTGTTCCTGACCATGAGAACTGGAATTAGATTGCTCATTTCCTGGCACATGGCAGAAACTGTCTTGATTGCTTTCCAAGGAGCCTACCCTCCAAACTGTTTGAGGGGGGGGGAACAAGGCCAATAAAATAACTTTAATAACATTTGTTGAAATTTTGACCTAACCAAAAGGTTTCTGGGTCTTTCATGTTGAAACAGTTTGCTTTTAAGGACATAGCTTTAGATGTGTTTAGCCTGAAGTGACAACATATCATTCGTGTCAATTCATATCATGAATAATTCAAATGTACTGAATTTGAAAGTTTAACTGCTTGATCAGGGACAGAAATCCTAGGCTGGAGTTTTTAAAGTAGTCATAATGAAAGCAAATGTCAACTCCTTTTGTGTCTGTTGCCGGAATAGTTCATAGACCGTAGATGCTCCGACCTGGGAACTTAAAGATCTCTGAACTCAAATCTTTCCACGGTTTAGAAGTGAAGTCATTATTTATAGACACGACTACATCTGCTGCATTTGATGTCTGGTTGGCTAGTGCGGTCTGTCTGCAACACAGGGAGATCTAATACAGTGGTTTTCAAATCTGCTGGCTCATTAGAATTATCTGAAAAATTAAAGCAAAATGAAACAAAACAAAACTGATGCCTGATTCTCTATCAATCAAATCGGAATTTATGGGATATGGCCTGGACTGTAGTAATTTAAAACATCCCAGGTAATTCCGAGGCAGAGTGAGGGCTTTATTTTATACTTACAATGGCATCCCCAGTACGTCTGCTAAGTGACCCCTCATTAGTCACTTCGCCCTCCTAAATTCAATTTTCTTTGGATGAAACTTTGTGAGGTGGTTACTGGACATATTTTCTCATGAATTGTTAAACCTGTGTTGAACTCTCTATAGTCAAGTAAAAATAATCACTTCTTATTCCCAAGTTCACAGCCTCAGTGTTGGTCCTAAGCATTTCTCACCTGGACAACTGCAACCATTTGGATGTAAGATGCATTTTTGTCTGTTTAGTCTTTTGATGTAGCTCCAGTTGTTAGAGCAGTGCCTGGCATACAGTACAAGCTCAATATGTATTAACTGAATGAATCAATGGCTATTGCAAAATCTCTGATACATTCATCAGGTTTTGCAGCAATCTCAAAATCTCAGTGATTTAAATGATAGTCATGCATTTTCATGCTAACAGGTCTACAGGATGACGGTGGTTCAGCAGATTTAGACTGCGTTTGGTGGGCCAGACTAGACTCCAAGCTCTTGTCAAGTCCAGGTCTGCTTCATGTATTTTCATTCTGACTCTTCTCATGATGGATCACAAGAAACCAGGAGGGTGTGTGATTCCTCTGAAGGCCTTGGCTCGGAACTGGCATACTGTCACTTCTGCCTACATTTCATTGACTAAAGCAAGTCATGTGGCCAAACCCAACATTAACTGGATGGAAAAATATCTTTCCACTCTATTGGGACGTCTTGAGGCAAAAAACACTCATGTTTAATTCTAATACATGGAGGGAATAAGAATTGGGAGCCGTGATCCAATGTACCCCACCTACTATCCATTCTCCAGATCTGTAATCTCATCACCTTGCTTCGAGTCAAGAAAGACAACATCTCCTCATCCAATTCATGGCTCCAGTCCACTCATTCCTTCACCTACTCCTATACACACATACTCACCCAAATACACTCTTTTTAACCTTTAGTTAAATTAAACTCATTAGCAAAGGATATTAGGAACTTCAGGATATAACCCCTGCCTAAGTTTATACCTCCATGTTTCACCAGACTCCTGTGTTAAACGTGTACTTTCTCTCTTGTTTTCCTGTTGAATTTCTAGATATATTCATGAGCTCAGTTAGTGACTTTCTCTGGCAAGGCTAATCACTATTGTGTTCCTAATGCACACTATATTTTATAATATCTAAGCATTTATTATACATGAACTAATTTAATCCTCACAAGAACCTGGTTATACAGCGCAGGAACTGAAGCACAGTTCCCACGATTCTTTTCTCCCAGCACTTGGATCGTCAACACTGATGGGGTTAGGAAGAATGAATGGGAGTTAAGAAACTCTACAATATGGCACATTTCGGTTTTCAAGTTAAGTTCAGCAAATGCCCATTCGTTACTCAAATGTTAATGAAAAAGGAATTCTTCTTATGTCTGCTTGTAATGAGATATTCTACTTATTCCCCAAACAAGTCTTTCTGAGAAAAATATTAATCTGTATAAAAAATTAGGCAATGATTTTCACTTAGTATTAGGGAATCTCAGGTTGAAAGAAACCTTAAAATTTGCCTGTCTACTCCTCCACCTTCAGCTTCTGTCCACTTGACAACATCAACCATTACTGTAGCTACACCTTATTGAGCACTCAACTTCAATATCTCCTAAATCCTCTCTTGAAGCTATGAAGTGATGCTCACAGTATTTCCAATTTATTGAAGAGAAAATTGAGGCTTAATGAGTTACTCTTTTTCCTTTCTTTTTTTTTTTTTTTTTTGTGGTACGCGGGCCTCTCACTGTTGCGGAGCACAGGCTCCGGACGCGCAGGCTCAGCCGCTCCGCGGCATGTGGGATCCTCCCAGACCGGGGCACGAACCCGCGTCCCCTGCATCGGCAGGCAGACTCTCAACCACTGCGCCACCAGGGAAGCCCTCTTTTTCCTTTCTTTTTTATTGATGCATAGTTGATGTGCAATATTATACAAGTTACATTCACAAGCTCAGTTAGTGACTTTCTCTGGGGTTCTCAGAGAGAACTCCAGATGCAAGGGCACTGCAGAGAGTACTGGGCTTGGCGAATTCAAGGAACAAGCAGAAGGTCCACATGGGAACTCGGCAGGAAAGGGGCTGGGAGAGGGGGGCAGGGCCAGAATCTTGCAGTAGCCTTGCCAATGAATGGGTTGTGATTTCACTGTAAATGAAATGAGGAATAATGGAGAGCGATAAGCTCTCTGCGATAACAAAACGAACTTCCAGAGTTAACACAGTTGCTTTTATGTATAAATACTAAAGACTGCAACATAATGCCAAGGTTAGTGAAAATAGCACAACTACTACAAAGGGATGCCTGAAGATCTGTGAAGCTGCTGCTAATCTACAGTGGCTAATCTACTGTATTTCTCTACAATATAGTGATACACAACTTTTTTTTGTCAATCCCAAACTCCCTAACTATCCCTCCCCTCTACCCTTCCCCCTGGGTAACCATAAGTTTGTTCTCTGAGTCTGTGAGTCTGTTAATGAGTTTAGTAACGTGCCCAAGATTACACAGCTAGACGATGTTAGAGCCAGGGTTCAAATTCAATTCTGATTTCCTCTATCATGGGAGTTCTAAACCAGGAGGGGCATCCCTCTCCCCTCCAGGAGACATTTTTCAGTGTCTGGAGATAGTTTTGATTGTCACACTGAGACACTCAGTGGATGGGGTTTGCACAGGACAACTCCCACTACAATATGGCTAAAACATCAATAGTTCCAAGGTTGAAAAACTCTGTTCTAGAACATATACTCAAGCAGTTTGTTAAACTGTCTTCTATTCACAGATTTTCAGTGTTAGCTTGAGTATTTTTGTGGATGAGGAACTCATTTGCTTTTGTTCATCCTCTTTTTAAACAGCTCTGACAATGAGAAAAGTCCTTTTTATTTTCAGTTAGAATCTGTTTCCCTGAAGTTTCTCTTTTGTTGGCATCATGAAAAGTAAGATAACTCTTCAAAGTGACACTCCTCCCTCTGTGTCACTATTCACCGTCAAAATCCATTCAATATAGAACTAAATACCCACATTGCAATGATTATTTATAATACTTCTCTGCTTCCTACCAGAATTCAAGTTCTTGAGGGCAGGGGAAATATCTAATACACATCTCCAGCCCCAGGGTTTAGCTCAGTCTTTGGAACGTAGTAGGCATAAAATAAATTGTTTGATAAATATGCTGGGAAATAACAACCATGGCAGTCTTTGTTGGCCCTCTTACTGGGTAAGCATCCCTCTTTCCGTCAACCATGGTATTGTACCACTTCCTGGTTGCTCTTTCCTGAACACATTCTTCATCCAATTTGGGAGGGAATTTTGAGAGAGCCTTGAGTATCTGGTCAAGAGCCCTGAATTCCCTCACAAAAAGTTTTTCAATTACCAGTTTGCTGTAGTACAATATACAGTGACTTGGCTTACCCAATATTGGTTTATAAACTATATTCGAGGACCACCTGTCTGGACCAAACACCCTTACAATTATTTTTGCTTGCGATAAGGAGAACTAGCAGTGAATTTCTATTGGGGCAGCTGATTATGCTATTTAGTTTTTATTCACATAAATTCACTAAAGTCAGCTTCCTGGCCAAAGAGTTGTTTTGCTGATAAATAACTCCTGTGGGCGCGTGACTTGAGGCATAGGATGAATGATATTTGTTCATAACCTCAATACCAAACCACCAGTTTGAAGGGAGAAACTTTGATCCACTGGTAGATGCTAATACTGTATGGAGGGAGGAGCTTCCTCTGGACTTTTATTTCTCTCAGTTGTTGGGTTAGGGATGTCTGTTTTAAGGGCATTGTTGAGAAAAGTGAACTGGGGTAGAAACTCAAGATGGTGGATAAGAGAAACCAGGGATCCTCAGGGACAAATGAAGGGCAAAGGGATTTAGTGCTACCAGGAAACTGGGGTTATGTTCTCAGTTCTACTGTTAACTGGGTAGGTAATTCCAGAGTAGTCATTAAAAATCTGTGGTTTGGTCTCTTCACGTTTTTCGGGGGTATGATCCTATGGACGAATAGGATTTGGCTGAGTGAAAAATGGGTAGAGGGAGAGAAGGAAGTAATACGAGGTATAGAAAAGAGCATGCATGAAGATCAGGAGGCAGGAGAGAGCATATTTATTTTTGGATACGCTAAATATGTTTCTGAGAGCCCTAAGGTTTGTTACTTTTACTGAGCTCAGATTGTGTGCTTGGCAGTGTGCTAGATACTGTATAGATTTTCTATGGCTGCATAACAAATGACCACAAACTTAGTGGCTCTAATCAACACCCATTTATTATCTCACAGTTCTGTAGGTCAGGGTCTGAGTGTGTCAGACCAACTGGGTCAGCTCAGCTGGGTTCTCTGTTCAGGTTCTCACAAGTCTGGGCTCAAGGTGTTGGCTGGGCTGCATTCTCATCCGGAGGCTTGACTAGGGAAGAATATGTTTTCAAGTTCATTGTACTGATGGCAGAATTCAATTCTTTCCAGCTGTGGGATCCTCATCTTCTTGCTGGCTGTTGTCTGGAGACTCCCTTGGCTCCTAGAGGTCACCCTCAGGTCCTAGCCATGTGACCTGTTCACCAATGTATCATTTGATTCTTCAGGGTCAACAGGAGGGTTTCTTTTTCTCTCTCTCTCTCACTTGGAATCTCTTTCTTAAGGAAGGGCCCAAAACCTCAGTCAATGACTCATTTGATTAGGTCAGGCTCACCCAGGATAATCTTCATTTCGACTAACTCAAAGTCAGTTTATTAATAACCTAATCATAGGAGTAAAGTCTTATGATATTTACATGTACATATTTACATATTTACATACTCAATATAGAGGAATATACAGGACATGTATACCAGGGGGCAAGAATCTCAGGGATGGCTTTAGAATTCTGCCTGACAGAGATGCTTTATGTAAGACATACAATTTAATCCTCACCACTCTTTGAGGTAGATAGTATTATTCTCATTTTTCAGGTAAGGTTGTTAAGGCTTAAGGTCACATATCTTGTAAGCTGAAGAGCCAGCTGCAAACTCAATGGTGGTTTATTCCAAGCTCACCCTCACTTTACTATACTGCACTGTCTCAGTAAGCTTTGTGAATGTCAATGTGAGACCCATTTAATTCAGGGTTTAACTAGCATTGGTTTAAGAAAGGGGACTGACAGCAATAGCAGTAACTTGGCTTTATTTAGCACTTTATATTTCCTGAAGTGCTGTCATGTGCGTCATTTCATTTGATTTTCACAACAACAAGAATTTAGCCTCAAAGAGGTTACATGATTTGTCCAAAATGTGCAGTTAATTGCAGATGAAGAACACATTTATTCTGCTCCCAATCAGTTCAGCATCCCTTTCACAACATCTAGCCAAGAAAGAACTGTAAAGACTCTGTAGTGTCTTCAATGGGAAGGAGGCAAAGTGGTTGAAATACGTGTGTGTGAATGTGAGTGTGTGAGTGAGTGTGTGTGTGTGACTTAAATCTGGAAGGAATTGCCATAAGAGGAGGAGACATGGGTCCAAGGGGCATTCTGTGGCTGATGGGTGGTAGTTATATTGGATAGCAAGATGTAGACAAAGCACAGCATGACAGAGAGTAAACCAACAGCAGGATCTCACCATGACACAGTCCCAGATGAAACTATGAGAGAGAAACTGCCTGAAGTGTTCTGTGGGAAAGTCAGGTCACAAAAATTTATGCAAGGCTTGGGAAGGCCAGGTGTGCAATGGAAAAAAAGATGGTGGGTTTGAGTGCTAGGTTAACTACTCACTAGGATCTCCCTGTCTAAATCCCAATTTACTTTTCTGTAAAACGGGAATAGTAATAGGAACTTCTTAATAAGATTGTTATGAGAACTAAATGACAAACAGTAAATGCATGCATAGGTCATAAAAGTGTTCAACTTGTCATTACTATGGTTCTTATTTCTAAAACTTCTTAAAAGAGGTCAATGTTCTTATTTCTAAAACTTGTTAGAAGAGGTCAATGATGACGGCTTCTGATTTTCTGGAAATATAGGGGAAAATATTTTTCTTATTGTTCACAAATATTCCAACTATGATTTTATGAAGAAGCCAAGTAGGACATGGCATATTATTTATCTTCTAATATTAACAAATGACCATATATGTGTGTGTGTGTGTGTGTGTGTGTGTGTGTGTATAAAATACTAAAGAAAGTAAGAGTATAATCAATTCTCTAAAAATTTATCATTCTCTCTCCACTTAATTGATTTTTTCTCCTCCAATAGCCTTAGAATATTGAGAAGCAGTTTGGCATTAACTTATGAAGTTGGACATTCCCATTCCCTGTGACCCAATATCTTATTCCTGGGTATATACGCCCAAGAGAAGTCCATGTCCATGTGCACCAGAGGTCACACACAAGAATGTTCAAAGCTGAACTGTTTATAATAGCAAAATTCTGGCCACGTCCTAAATGCCCAAGACAAAAGATTGTCCAAATATTGTGGATGTGTACACAATGGATTATTATACATCTGTGAAAGTGGACGAACACTATGTTACACTAACATTTTATCCTAAGAAATGGAGTACAGTCTGATACCTTTTTTAGAAATGTCAAACGTAAGAAAAACTATACAATTTGCATGTGAAAAACTAAAAAGAAAAAAAGCAAAAGAACGATAAATGCAATGAATACAATCTCAGGAGGAGGCAAAGGGATGGATGTAGGGAGAACCCATGGGAAGATGTAAATTAGAGGTAATGCTCTAGTTCTTAGATTGGGCAGTGAGATCAGGGTATTCATGATATTGTTTACAAATAAAACAGAATGACAGAGTATTGTACATGAACCAATGATGATAGTGTGCCTTAAAGCAAGGATTACAGTTAACATAATTCTGTGCTTCTGGGGCTACAAAACAAAACAAAAGAAAAACCGAAATAAACCGAAAACAGGCAACAACAAAAAAAAAAAAAAAAAAAAAAAAGGAAGGCTGAGGCAGAAGTGAAAGGTACAGCTCTGGAAACTCGTAAAAAGAAGCTGGACAGAGATATCAGCAAGGCATGGAAGGAAAAAATCTGTTTGGGCAGCAAGATGGAAAAATATGCCCATAATCTATACAAATCTAAGCAAATATGCCCATAATCTGTGCCCAAATTTATACAAAAAGAGTAGTTTCTGCTTCTGCAGTTGCTGAGGCATGCAAAGTCACATTAAGAATACACATATTTTTAAGAGTGGAGTAGTGGAGAAACCAGGATCAAATGACATACTAGTTTTTGACCATTTTTGTTTTTTTATAAAGTCAAATTTTGAGGTATATTTATATAATTAGAACGACCCCATTGGAAGTCTAACGTCTGATGAGTTTTGACAAATATGTACACCTGTGTAACCATTCCTACAGAAAAGATAGAGAACATTTCCATCTCCTTCAAATTCCCCAGTGCCCCATTTTAAGTTGTTCCCCTCTTGTCTACAGAAACCTCTGATCCACTGTCAGTATAGATTTGTTTTGGCTTTTATAGACCTTCCTATAAATGGAGTCAGACGGAATGTATTCTTCCTCTTGGCTTTTTGCTCTCAGCATGCTGTTTTTTTTTTTTTTTTTTTTTTTTTTTATGCGTTACGCGGGCCTCTCACTGTTGTGGCCTCTCCCGTTGCGGAGGACAGGCTCCGGACGCGCAGGCTCAGCGGCCATGGCTCACGGGCCCAGCCGCTCCGCGGCATGTGGGATCCTCCCAGACCGGGGCACGAACCCGCGTCCCCTGCATCGGCAGGCGGACTCCCAACCACTGCGCCACCAGGGAAGCCCAGCATGCTGTTTTTGAGATGTGTTCACGTTTTGGAGTGTATCAATAGAGTGTTCATTTTAATTGCTGAGTATATTCAATCATAATGCTAAACTACACTTTGTTATTCATTCCCCATTTGATGAACATTTGGGTTGTTTACAATTTTTTTGGTTATTATGAATAAAATTGTCTTATTGAGCATTTTCATTACCTACCTCTGAACTTGAATCTCTTTCTTGGAAAATCTTCGAAAACAAAAATCACTTTTATGACATCTTTAGTGCTCTTCCCAATTTATTTTTTGAATGCATGAAGTCCTTGATTCAGACAATTTAGGGAGGAAGCCCAATTTATGAAGCTATTCTGATGGTAGTGATGAGGGAGCCTAAAATCTGCAACTTACCAGCATTTTACTCAGTGAGTGTCCCCACTGTGTATAACTTGAAATTCTATGGAATAGCTTGAAACTCAGTGGTGTAATGGAAAGACTATTAAGCTAGGAATTTGAGTCTCTGAGTTCAGTGGAGACTTCAATATTAATACAGAAGAGGGCTTGGGAGTGGCAATTTGGAGGCTTTGGTTGTAGAGGTAGCACTCGACCTTGTTTGCTGGGGCTGCCATAATAAAATACCAAAGACCAGATGGCTTAAACAACAGACATTTATTTCTCACAGTTCTGGAGCCTGGAAGTCCAAGATCAAGGTGTTGACAGGGTTGGTTTCTCCTGAGGCCTCTCTTCTTGGCTTACAGACGGCTGCCTCCTTGCCATGTCCTCACAGGCTCTTTCCTTTGTGTGTGCACATCCCTTGTGTCTCTTTTTGTGTCCAAATTTCCTTTTCTTGTAAAAACACCAGTCAGATTGGGTGAGGGCCCACCCTAATGGCCTCATTTTAATTTAATCACCTCTTTAAATCCTTATCTCCAAATATAGTCACATTCTGAGCTAGGGGTTAATGCTTCGACCTATGAACTTTGGAGGAACACAATTCAGCCCACAACACTATTTATACTGAACGTCGCTTGGACAAAGGAGGGATTAAGGGTAGAGTTAAAATCAGCCCCAATTATTCCTTTATACTTGGCTGTCTGAAATTTAAATTAAATTATTTCATTCATCAAATAGCAATCGGGTGCCTACCACATTCCAGGAACTCCAGGAACTTACAGTCTAGAAGAGGAGATGGATTTAGAAAGAAATAATTACAAGAAGAAAAATTAGGTAAATTCTACTTTGGTTGAAACTATGTATAGCCTATGATCCAGCTACTTCACTTCTGGGCACATACCTTAGAGAAATCCTTGCACATGTGCACAGGGAAACATATTATGATATATAAAAATATATATATATATATATATATATATATATATATTTAAATGTACAAATTGTGGAGGAGGATAGACACAATAAAATATAAAACATGGAAGGAAATGTTGCACAGTAACTCTGAGGTAGTGATCGACAGGGGAAGGGAGGAGGGGAATAGTCCTAGGGAAAGGAACAAATGATCTTTTACTATATCACTAGCAACTCTGGGCTAGAGGGAGGTTTGGTGCCTTATCTGATTAATTTCCTACCTCACTGAAAACAGAAGGTGCTGCAAAGTCAGTGAAAACCTAGGACTGAGGCTGTGTCCAGTTGGAGAATTTCAGAGTTGCTAAAGCTCCAAGAGATTTAAGTCTTAATCTCCAATTTTCCCTGGAAGCTGCTCTTAATCAAGCAGGTGTCTTTTTGGTGTAGGGATCACAATCAGGTTTCGTCCTGAGGGTCATTGATGGTGTGTCCTAGTAGCTGCCTGGAGCCCTGGGCTGAGAGGCTTCATGTGGGCTCTTTGAGAAAGTGTGTCATGACTAATTAGTGATGTCTGCCACAGGTGAGGAAAGGGATAGTGACGGTGACTGTCATGGGTGCCTGCAGTGGTAGAGTGAATGAATCATGAATCCACAGGTGTAAGAATCCAGATAAGCCTCCTTCTCTCCCCTCTTTCCTTGTCTTTTCAGAGTTTGATAGTTATATCACTATGTTTAATTTAAAAATACGGGTTATCTTTTCAATTTTAAAGAATATACTTACTGATGAGCAGCTGAGGATACTGAGGCCAGAGAGGCAAACAAGGTCATTTGTTGGAGGAGAGATGGACAGTCAGGGTGTCTGAGTCCAAGACTGCTGCCCTTTCAAGCTGCCTCCTTGACAGTCTTTGACTGCTTGTCAGTGGCATTCATTCATTCATTCGTTTGTTCTTCAAATATTGATTTGATGACCACTTTGTGCCAGGCACCGTGCTTCTCACTGATTCCTTGAGGCAGGAGTGGACATTTAGGAGGTGGCTCTTTCACTGCAGACGGGGCGTGGTACGGAGACAGTGACTGCTTCACGACCTTGGGACATTGGCTTCTCTCCAGACCTCTGTTTGTTCTTCTAGAACGTGAGGGTAAAGATAAAATTCAAACCTATCAAACTTGTTGTGAGACACTTCGTGAATATTAGTGGTTAGCCCCTGTCCTAGTGTTGGGGAATGAGGATGTTTGCATGGAACTTTCTGGATCACATGAAATCTCCTATTCAGAAGTGCTCTTGACTAGTTATAAATTGAGAGAACTGACTTTAGACCACTTTGTACGGGAGAGGGACGTTTTCCTGAAAGAGCCAATTTCTGCTCCACCTCATGGTCTTTGTGAAAACGGTTTTCTCACTCCTTTCACCTTGGAAGAATTTCTTCTTATTCTTCTTCAGCGAGGTCTTCCCTGAGACCCACCACTTCAGCCACCTCCTCCCAACGTAAACTAGGTCCCCCGTAGAGTATTCTTATTATACCTTAGGACCTTATCGCCCTTCAACCATTGGTCACTATTTATATTCACTTGTGTGCTAGTTTGTTCAATGCCTGCTTCCCATTCCTATGAGCACCATAGGATTAGGAGCTGTGCTGTTTTACTCATCTTTATGTTCCCAGCACCTGCGCTGTGCCTGCACCTAGAGGGTGTTCAGGAAGTGGTAGTTGGTTGGATAAATGTGCAGTGGCAAGCCTGACCCTGGAATCAGGTGGAACCTAGTAGACCTCCCACTGACCTTGGTAAGTTAATTTCTTAAACTTTTTAAGGCCTGGGTTCCTCATCTTTGAAAGTGGATGAAATTGCTTCCTTAAGACGTGAAAAGATCACTGGTTGCCAGAGATTCAGGGGGGAGGGAGGGAGAGATGAAAAGGGGGAGCACAGGGGAGTTTTAGGGAAGTGAAACTATTCTGGATGAGACTGTAATGGTGGATGCATGTCATTTTACATTATTGTCAAAACTCGTAGAGTGTACAACCCAAAGAGTGAGCTCTAGTGAAATCTATGAATGTCAGTTAAGAATAATGTCTTAATATCGGTTCATCAATTGTAACAAATGTACCACACTAAGGGTCCATTTGTACCAAGACAGGGGGAATGAGGGTAGGGGATGGGGGGAGGCAAATGGAAACTCTGGACCCTGTGCTCAATTTTTTTGTAAGCTTAAAACTGCTAAAAAACACATCAAGTCTATTAGTTTAAAAAAAGTGCTTCCTTAGAGGACAGCTGTGAATTTCAAATGCTTAGCACAGAATATATAAATTACACTGCAAATAAGATCTCCCTTCCTGTAAGAACAATCTTTGTAGCTTTTAGGTAATATACAGTTACTTGGTATTTGTGGCCAACCCCAGAGTGTCAAAATTCTCTAAAGCCACATGTCTAACCAATTTGAGGAGACTATTAAGGTATCTTCCCTGGAAAACAAAAAAGATTTTTAGGTGTATTTCAAAATTAGCTGCGGAAAATTTGACATCTATGGAAGCTCCCAACAGAAATATTTATTTTGTGTTTGTCGTGCAGTAGCTCCCAGAGCTTCATGCGCAAAGAAACCTCTTAGAATCTGAATGACAGCCTGGCTGTGCGTGTCAGTGCCAGGCAGACCACACGGGCCTTCAACTTGGCCGTGGAAGGCCAGCCAGCTCACGACAGGAGACAGGCCAGTGCAGTCCTGAGACTGTCTGTTTCTGAAGCCTGGGCTCCTCTGAGAAGGTCTGTAATTGCCCTGCATGCCTTCCTTGGAAGTGGGCCAGGAGCATGTGTTTTCTTAGATTCTCTGTCCATGCTACCCTGTGACAGCACTTTCTTGTCCCATTTTTCCACAAATCCACAGACCTCCCTCTGGGAGTATTTTTACTTTTTTATTAAAATTTTTTTTTCAAAGCTATAGGGAAGATAGATAGCCCATAGGAAAGAAAAACCAGAAACTAAACAAAGAGACAATAAAGGGACTAAATTAAGCTTCGAGAGTCTGTTCGAGTTCCCCAGTGGTTCATGAGCTTTGATTTCTAATCTTCCTCAATCTGGTTTTAGGTTAATATCATAGACTCTTGAAGCTGGAGAATCACCTTGTCCAACTCCCTCTATTTCCAGAGCAAAGGTGTCAAAGCCCACAGGGTTGACACAGATTGTATGAGGCCACTCAGAGCTGCAATAGAGGGCACGCTTCCTGCCTTTTGTATTTTGCACTACCTGTTTCACAGTTAATCTTTCTCTAAAGAGAGTCTTTTCCTCTAATACACCACTCCCTGCCACCCCTTCCCCCCAATAGACCTTAGGGAGGAACAAGAAAAGATTATTTGCCAACAGACTATTAACCCCAGATGTATTCCTTTAGATTTATCCTTTCTACTTTCTTCTGATTCATGGTAACAACTGCGTTTTGTTATAGTAAAGGAGCCTCTCTTTGGTCTATTTTAAGTGTAGTTTCTGCTGGGGACGTTGAAGAATGGTGTGAATAAATTGAAGGTGGGAAGTGAGGAGTGGACTGGCAATATTATTGGTCCTTTACTCTAGTGATGAGAAGCAGTCTGAGAGACCTTGAACTTCAAGGTCATATGTATTGATTGTTTAGTGAGAGCCAAGGAGTCAGCCTGAGGACCCCTCAACTCAGCAAGAACTGAGATTAAGAGGCGAAAGGTAGGTGCGGGGTGGGGGGCACCTTTTAAGATGTTTGCGGAACAAAGTTACTACAATAAGGGTTGGACCATTAAGAGTGTCCACTGGACAGATTGGAGGTTGAGGCTGGGTCACTCATCTGGTTTCCTCTGGTCTCTGACACATCCTAAGTTGGATCTGGCTCCCTCAGAAACATGCATTTTACTTTCACTTATCTCAGTGACCTCCTCCTATGGGATTAGCCTTAACTCACAAACGTTCCATTGGACTGTGGAATCTATTCTTCTCTTAGGATAGCTGATACTGGCTCTGCATGCCCTTGGTATCTATGTCTCCTTGGCCTCCATGGGAGCCCAGAGTGCAGGGAGAAGGGTTTATTGGGGGCCATGCCAAGAAAGACAGGGGTTGCTAAGTGACAAAATCTCCCAAAGATCTCCAGTTCTCTGACCTCTGAAGTGCCTGCCTTAGTAAATACTCAGGTGCCCTGCGTAGTCTCCTTCAGAGGAGGTGGGATGTCTGGATTGGGGGGAGACAAGGACAGGACGGGGATTGAGCAGGCTCCTGGGTGACCTTAAGCAGGTCCGTACATTTTGTGGGCAATGATCTTCTCATCTGTGATGAGGGAGATGAGGAAATGCCCTCCTAGTTTCCTCATAGTTTAGTAATTCAGGTTGCTGTGTTCAGATCTGATCACCAGGTCCCTCTTTTGTGCTTGTATAACTCTTCCCCCCCCTCTGTTAAGTTCCTAAGGATGGGCTCAACCCCAGCACTACCAGCCCTTCCATCTACTTCAGTTTTATAAAGTAGCCAAGTCGAAGGCTGTTTGCTGGTTGTTTCTCTTATAAAGATGTGACACTCTTCAGAGTCCTTACCCACACAGCTGGCACGTGGCTCTTTAGAAAGTTCAGACTTATCTTCCTCAGACCCCTTTTTAAACCCTTCCAAAGACCCTTCGCTGTTTAGAATCCATACTTCTTTACATGACATACATGGTCATCCCTGATAAGACGTCAGACTACTTCTCCTGCATCATCTACTCCATTCCAGCCTTGAAACTGATGCCTTATGTTGAACGTCCTCACTTTCTCACAGGTACTTTGAGGTTTCTCACCATTTGTCTTTGCCTATGCTGTGCTTCTATCTGAAATGCCCTGTCCTTCTCTGATCTCCTATTTCTTTCTCCAGGATAATGCCCATTCATCCTTATTTATTTATCAAACAGTGAATGTCTGTCTCATTCAAGCCAGACATTCACTGTTTGCTAAACAAGGGAATGAATGGAACAAGCATCAGATGTGACATGGCATTACTGTGATATTTCCTATAAACTGTTTTGACTCTATGAATTCTGAGTGAGAAGGAGACCCTGAGTGAGGTTACTCCTAAAGTAACCCTGGTGGCACCTAGATACAGTCTTGACTTCACGAGGTAGTGACCTCTTCTCTGTTGCTTGTCTGGTAAACATCACTGAGATTTCAGCCAGATTTAGTTTCATCTTTCATTTAACAGGGATAACAAGACCTACAATAAAGGGTAGTTGTCAGGATCAAATTAGATCCTGGATGTGAACATGCTATGCAAATGTTAATTGAAATCACTCTTTCGTAGGGTCAGCAAACTAAGGAAGTTTTGTACGGTCAGCAAACTAAGACAGGAGCCCCTGTCTTTCCTGGTATGGTCCCCAACAAACCCTTCTCCCCTCATACTCCCTGTACTCCCTGCCTTGTAATTATGTGGGTAGTTAATGAATATTATATACGTAGTTAATAAATGAATGAATGAAGAAAACAGGCCAGAACACTCTAGAAAGATTTGGGACAGTGTACCTTTCCACTCACACTACCACTGCATTGACTCCCACTATTAGCCAACATTTATCAAGTGCTCTTCATGGGCCAGGGAGTGTGCTGGGCACGCAACTACATCATTAATATCTAAAAGAACCAATTTTGTAGGTAGAATTACTCCTACTTTACAGATTAAGGAGCCAAGACAGATTATTCAACAGAGATAGGCTACCTTACCCTCCCCAATCCTTCACCCTCCCGTCACTTTGTCATGTGACTTTGCACTTCTTCCCACTAAAGGTATAGGAGTGTTTTGAAGCCTCTTGGTTTTGGATTTGGCTGTGCAACTGGCTTTGGCCAGTAGAATATGGCAGAGGTAATGGTGAGCCGGTGCCAGGCGTAGGCCTTGGAAGCCTCGTGTGTTTTTGCTTGCCCTCTGGTGCTTTTACCATTACCATGGAAACATGCCCAGGCGCTGGGAAATAGCTCTTCTGATTCAAGAGTAGAATAGGAGAGTCACACAGCAAAGCCACCTCAGGAAAGCTTTCCCAGCCAACCTGCAGGTGTGTGAGCAACTACAGCAGGACTCAGAGAAGCCACCTGGCTTGAGCCCAGTTTAGAGCAGCCAACGCTTGGTTGACCCACAGACCTTCAGGCAGAATCAGTGCTACTGTTGCAGGCCACTGAGATTTTCTGGTCATTTCTCATGCAGCAAAAGCCAATGAATGCATTGTCCTAAGACGCAGAGTTAGGACTTGACTAAGCCGGGATTTGAACCCAGATTTGTCTGAAACCAAAGCTTCACCATTATGCCATGCTTGAAGCCCTGTGAGGGAGACCTGACCTGAGCTGTTCCTAGGAAAGAGTAAATAACCATCACTGTTATTTATGGGACCCCAGTGATGTTATCTCATGGAATCTTTGTAGCAAGCCAAAGCAGTAGGTGTTGTCCCCATGTTATAGACAAGGCTTGGGGAGGTTATGTAATTTTCCCAACGTGCACATAATATAAAGTGGCAGAGCCGGGATTTGTATGCAGTTTTCTCTATCTCCAAAGTCAATGCACCCTCTGCTTCTCACTGCATTTGGGTAGGTTCCTTGGTGTGTGTACGTGTGCCTCTGTGTGTGTGTGTGTGTGTGTGTGTGAATGTATATTGCGAGGAACTCTGGCAGGGGGGTTTCTCCGTGCTCTGCTTTGTGTCGTTTCCTTGTCTGACCGATTTGGCCACAAGGTAAGGATCTAGTTACCAAGACAGAGTGTATACTCCACGGCCAAGAATATGGATGTGTTCTGAAATTTCTACCAAGGGAGAAAGGAGTGTTCCTTTTGTTTTGTTTTTACTACATTCATGCTTTCATCAATGGCTATCATTGTTCAAGTTTTCAAATGTCATCTCATTTTTCCTCTGACATTTTCTCCCTTTCCCAAACAAATTGGTAAGTGGGGAAAAAGCACATTGTGTCTTTGAAAAACCTTTTTCAAGAAGCATCACCAACACTGCCCTCCCAGCAGGCCACTCCTGTTAAAACTATTGTCAAAATATGGCACTCTGCCATCGGTGAGAATAGAACTTGTCATTTACTCCAAGGGCTATTGTGGAAATTTGTCTTGTAGCCGGATCCCAAATCAGCAAGATTTATTTTCCTGTCTTTACTACACAGTCACAGCTCTTACTTCTTGAGTTGTTTAGATTGTGAAAACCAGCTTTTAGAGATTAAGATAATGTAGGCGCATGGCAAAGAGAAGTGAAAGAAGGTGGAAGAGTTCCATGGGAACCGGTCTCCAGTGGGATCTGAATAATCTAAAGGCATCTGTGGCCCAAGTGGAAACAGCATGTGTGAAAATCACTGTCCACAACGGGGGTCAGGAGAACAAGAGACTCTGGGGCATTGTGGCGTATAGTAGAAAGCACACAGACTTTGGAGCTAAATTGGAATAGAATTACAGCTCTGCCATTTAGTGACATGTGGACTTAATTCAAGTTAATTGATTTCTTGGCATCTCAGTTTCTTCATTTACAATAAGAAGTGTTAGTTGGGAATCTTTTAGCTTCAAGGGATAGATGGCAATATGAACTGGCTTAGGAAAAATGGAATCTATCAGCTCATAGTACTGATGAATCTAGCTTTCATTCTGGCTGCTTGCTGGTTTGGCTAGCTTGGGCTGTGGCTGTATTCAGGGGTTCCGATTTCATCATCACAGTTCTTTTTAATCTCCATTGTTTAGCTTTGCCTACCTATGCTTGACGTCATTCTCAGATAGGTTTTTCCTCTGTGGTGGAAGGATGGCCCCTGGATTTTCATTCTTCAGAGCTCATGAAAATCAGTGAAACAGCAAGTACTCTTCTCTGTGTGCCCAAGATCTATCTAAATATGGGAGTAATTGTGCTAGATGTCTTTCCTTCTAGAGACACCTTTAAGAAGGAAGAACCCTTCTCCGCCCTGCTGTCTGTCTTGGGAGGTGGCTCAGCATGAACCATATCGAGATCTTCTTTGCCTTCCAATTTCTAAATGGGTTTGGCCCATGTGGAGTCCTGGCAGGATGTTTTTTTTAAAATTAATTTCCAAAATTTATTTTTATTGGAATATAGCTGCTTTATAATGTTCTGTTAGTTTCTGCTGGACAGCAAAGTGAATCAGTTATACGTATACATATAACCCCTCTATTTTAGATTTCCTTCCCGTTTAGGTCACCACAGAGCATTGAGCAGAGTTCCCTGTGCTATACAGTAGGTTCTCATTAGTTATCTGTTTTATACATAGTAGTGTATATATAACAATCCCAATCTCCCAGTTCATCCCACCCCTCCCTTCCCCCCTTGGTATCCATACATTTGTTTTCTACATATGTATCTCTGTTTCTGCTTTGCAAATAAGTTCATCTGTACCATTTTTCTAGATTCCACATATACACAATATTATACAATATTTGTTTTTCTGACTTACTTCACTCTGTATGACAGTCTCTAGGTCTATCCATGTCTCTGCAAATTGAACTATTTCGTTCCTTTTTATGGCTGAGTAATATTCCATTGTATATATGCACCACATCTTCTTTATCCATTCCTCTGTTGATGGACATTCAGGTTGCTTCCATGTCCTGGCTATTGTAAATAATGCTGCAATGAACATTGGTGTACATGTATCTTCTTGAATGATGGTTTTCTCTGGGTATGTGCCTGGGAGTGGGATTGCTGGGTCACATGGTAGTTCTATTTTTAGTTTTTTAAGGAACCTCCATATTGTTCTCCATAGTGGCTGTAGCAATTTACATTCCTACCAACAGTGCAAGAGGGTTCCCTTTTCTCCACACCCTCACCAGCATTTATTGTTTGTAGATTTTTTGATGATAGTCATTCTGACCAGTGTGAGGTGATACCTCATTGTAGTTTTGATTTGCATTTCTCTAGTGATTAATGATGTTGAGCATTCTTTCATGTGTTTGTTGGCAGTCTGTATATCTTCTTTGGAGAAATGTTTATTTAGGTCTTCTGCCCATTTTTCGATTGGGTTGTTTGTTTTTTTGATATTGAGCTGCATGAGCTCTTTGTATATTTTAGAGATTAATCCCTTGTCAGTTGCTTTGTTTGCAAATATTTTCTCCCATTATGAGGGTTGTCTTTTCATCTTATTTATGGTTTCCTTTGCTGTGCAAAAGCTTTGAAGTTTTATTAGGTCCCATTTGTTTATTTTTGTTTTTATTTTCCTTACTCTAGGAGGTGGGTCAAAAAGGATCTTGCTGTGGTTTATGTCAAAGGGTGTTCTGCCTATGTTTTCCTCTAAGAGTTTTGTAGTGTCAGGGCTTACATTTAGGTCTTTAATCCATTTTGAGTTTATTTTTGTGTATGGTGTTAGGGAGTGTTCTCATTTCATTCTTTTACATGTGCCTCCTTTGTCATAGATTAGGTGACCATAGGTGCATGGCTTTATCTCTGGGCTGGCAGGATACTGAAGGGAAGAAAGTGACTTCAGGGTATTTATTCCCCCTGCTCTCTCCCTGAGATGTTTCCATCTGGGTTGGCTATGTCCCTCGATTGCCTCAATTGCAGGTTACAGCTACTGCCTAGTATCTCTCTCTACGTGGCCCCTCTGCCCCCAGATTTTGCCCCTGTGCCCCTTCAGGACCAGGAGTGGTACCAGCTCTCACAGTTACTAGCTTTGGGGTACAGTCCCTTCTCATGTAGTTCCTCCACAAGCTTCATTTTGAAAACAGTCCTATTAAACTGTCCTCCAATTACTTAGAGTGTGCTCTCTGTTTTCTGTTGCAACTCTGATTGATGCAGTGAGCAATCAGAGTGTGTCTCACCACTGTTGTAGGTGAGACATCTGTGTCCAGATGTTTCTCTCCTGAGCACTTTCCCCAGTTTCATGGTTTCTCCGTCTCCCTCTCCTTCTCACTTACTTTCACGGCTTGCTTTTGTGTAAGGAGGTTAATACTCTGGGCTGCTTTGCCCATCCGGAGGCAGCAGCTGTAGTAACTACCATCTTTTACATTTGTACCTTTGTTTTGAGATTAAGGAAGCACCCTCACGTATAACGCTGGAAGAACTCCTTGGCATAGGTGTTATAATCCATATGTTAGATACACGAAAGATACAGTTCAAATGGGTTAAGTGGATCACTCAGGTCACAGCTAGTAGTAGTCGAGCTGGACTCCAATTCTGGCTCTGTCTAACATGCAGTGAATAGGGGGATGTAATTATTCCATGGATTTGTGTGTCTTGATTGGGAGGGGGTACTCGAGATAGATAAAAAAAAACAAACCTCATGATCCTCTTCTCCTACATGAGAACAAGGCCATACTTGGTGACAGAGTGTTGAGTGTGGAGAATCCTGGGTAAGGCTAAATGGCTTTTCCTATGAAAAGTGCACATTTGAGAAACCATGAGATGGGAAGGAGGCTGAAGGCTGTCTATGGGGGAGAACAGAGCTGGAGCTGGGGAAGGAGAGAGACAGAGAGCTACACAGAGAAAGACAGAGGGATGAACAGAGACAGAGGGAGACAAAGGGACAGAAATCGAGATAAACAGAGTTAGAGAGACGGAGCCACAGAGATAGACAGAATGAGACACAGAGAGACTCAGAGACAGAGGGAGAGAGATAACATGGTGGCAGGGTGTCATAGGGGAGATTCTGAGAAAAGAGAAATGCTTCACAGGGTTTTCTTCGAAGTGAATTACTGTGCTTTAAACTCTCTCTCCCCAACAAGATCTTTAGTAAAACATCCATTTCTCACCCATGCCTCATGGAATGAGTTTTCTTTTAGGGACAAAGCAGAGTGCTGAGTTTGCTCAATGGTTGCTATGGGTGAAAGAAGATGTCACTATCGGGGGGACAGCCACCTCTGGGCTATACTTGCAAATACAAACAAGAATTATTGTCATTGTCCCTGGAGTCTGAGGTTTGTTTCCAACAGCAGAGCATCCCTGTGTGACGGCAACGTGAAGAGCTTTTCATTCATGAATGAACAGCCTGGGTCAGAGCAGCCATCTGCTGTGAGAGTAAAGCCTTCCCTGGAGGCTCAACCAGGAAGGTGCTCACAGCCCCTCTTGTGCCCATAGCCACGACGAGGCCATCCGCACTGAGGAGGGTGCTGTCTTGTGGCCCCTGGTGCCCTCGCAAAGCTCTTTCCTACAGCACACTTGAAGCACCCAACACAGCCTTCCTTAAATTGATGAGGAATGATTATATTCTCTGAGGTACATGTGAAAGCAGTTAGAGAGCCCAGGGATTTTTAAAGAAGCTTTGCAACCTTTCTTCAGTGGGGGTATTACATTAAGTGGTAATCAAGGAAACAAATGAATCTGATATCAGCGATATCAGAACTGATGAATTGGAAATGGGGGGATTCTGAGCTGCTTGTCTTGTAACCAGGGAGGGTAGGAGTCCCTTAGGAGTCTCTCAATAGAAACTCCTGGAATTCCAAAGCACAGCTCTTAAAATGTACTGCCTGCATTCTTAGTTTATGCCTCGTGAGGAGATTCATGGTGTAAATTAACATAATCACGATTTTGCTACTTTTTTCAGCTGAAAACATTTTAAAATTTGTTGAACTAATGTGTCTCTGCTTTTACTTATTTGAGCACTGTTTTAGTTCAGACTGCTGTCACAGAATACTGTAGACTGGGTGGCTTATAAATGACAAATTTAGTTCTCACAGTTCTGTAGGCTGGGAAGTCCAAGATCAAGGTGCCAGCAGATGCAGTGTCTGGTGAGAGTCCTCTTCCTGGTTCATGGTCTTTTTGCTGTGCCCTCACCTGGTAGAAGAGGTGCTTCCTTTATAAAGGCACTAATCCCATTCATGAGGGCTCCACTCTCATGACCTAATCACTCCAAGACCCCACCTCCAAATACCATCACTTAAAGGAATTAGGTTTCAACATATGAATTTGGGGTGGGGTAGGGGCAACATATATTGTCCATAGCAATGACAGAACAAATTTTCTATTCTCCCAATGTGTTTATTAATATATCAAGAACAGTTTTCTGAGATAGACCAGTTTGGGAAATACTGGCCTAGATGATAATAGAACTGCACTGTCCAATATGGTAGCCACCAGCCACACATGGCTGTTGATGATCTGAAATATGGTGAGTCTGAACTGAGATGTGCAGTAAGCATAAAATGCATACTGGATTTTGAAGACTTGGTATGAAAAATCATTTTTATATTGATTACGTGTTGGAATAACATTTTTGATATGTTGGATTAAATAAAATATATTATTAACATTATTTGTGCCTGTCCCTTTCTACTTTTAAGAATGTGGTTACTGGAATACTGCAATCACATATGCGGCTTGTATTTGTGTTTTCTCACTGCGTTTCTATTGGAGGGCACCCACATAGAGTGTCCCTTGGACACCCTTTACCTACCCATGGCAGAGTCACATTCTCTGCTCCCTGCTGCCTCACAGATCTCATTCCTAGCACTCTTCCCCTTGCTTACTCCGCTGCAGCTAAGGTGTTCCTTGGATAAACTGAGAATGTGCTTCCAAGGGCCTTTGTGTTGATCATTCCTTCTGTAACGTTCTTCTCTGCCTTACCTCCATCGCTGACTTCCTCCCTTCATTCATGCATCTGCTCGTGTGTTAACTTCTTAGAAAGGCCCCTTATTGTTTTATGATGTAGTTTTATTTTTTCTCTTTTTTAGTGTCATCATAAAATTGTTTTTCCATAATCACTTGGGACATTTGCAATAAACTTATTTTTTTAACATATTTATTGGAGTATAATGGCTCTATGATGGTGTGTTAGTTTCTGCTTTATAACAAAGTGAATCAGCCATACATATAAATATATCCCCATATCTCCTCCCTCTTGCATCTCTCTCTCACCCTCCCTATCCCATCCCTCTAGGTGGTCACAAAGCACTGAGCTGGTCTCCCTGTGCTGTGTGGCTGCTTCCCACTAGCTATCTATTTTACATTTGGTAGTGTATATATGTCCATGCCACTCTCTCACTTTGTCCCAGCTTACCCTTCCCCCTCCCCGTGTCCTCAAGTCCATTCTCTATGTCTGCATCTTTATTCCTGTCGTGTCCCTAGGTTCTTCAGAACCACTTTTTTTTTTTTTTAGATTCCATATATATGTATTAGCTTATAGTATTTGTTTTTCTCTTTCTGACTTACTTCACTCTGTATGACAGACTCTAGGTCCATCAACCTCACTACATATACCTCAATTTTGCTTCTTTTTATGGCTGAGTAATATTCCATTGTATATATGCACCACATCTTCTTTATTCATTCATCTGTTGATGGACCCTTAGGTTGCTTCCATGTACTGGCTATTGTAAATAGTACTGCAATGAACATTGAGGTACATGATTCTTTTTGAACTATGGTTTTCTCGGGGTATATGCCCAGTAGTGGGATTGCTGGGTCGTATGGTAGTTCTATTTTTAGTTTTCTAAGGAACCTCCATACTGTTCTCCATAGTGGCTGCCTCAGTTTACATTCCCACCAACAGTGAAGGAGGGCTCCCTTTTCTCCACACCCTCTCCAGCATTTATTGTTTCTAGATATTTTGATGATGGCCATTCTGACCGGTGTGAGGTGATACCTCATTGTAATTTTGATTTGCATTTCTCTAGTGATTAGTGATGTTGAGCATCCTTTCATGTGTTTGTTGGTGATCTGTATATATTCTTTGGAGGAATATCTATTTAGGTTTCCTGCCCATTTTTGGATTGGGTTGGCTTTTTTTTTTGATATTGAGCTGCATGAGCTGCTTGTAAATTTTGGAGATTAATCCTTTGTCTGTTGCTTCGTTTGCAAATATTTTCTCCCATTCTGAGGGTTGTCTTTTTGTCTTGTTTCCTTTGCTGTGCAAAAGGTTTTAAGTTTCATTAGGTGCCATTTGTATTTCCATTTCTCTAGGAAGTGGGTCAAAAAGGATTTTGCTGTGATTTATGTCATAGAGTGTTCTGCCTACGTCTTCCTCTGAGAGTTTTATAGTGTCTGGCCTTACATTTAGGTCTTTAATCCACTTGAAGTTTATTTTTGTGTATGGTGTTAGGGTGTGCTCTAATTTCATTCCTTTACATGTAGCTGTCCAGTTTTCCCAGCACCACTTATTGAAGAGGCTGTTTTTTCTCCATTGTATATTCTTGCCCCCTTTATCAAAAATGAGGTGACCATATGTGCGTGGGTTTATCTCTGGGCTTTCTATCCTGTTCCATTGATCTATATTTCTGTTTTTGTGCCAGTACCATACTGTCTTGATTCCTGTAGCTTTGTAGTATAGTCTGCAGTCCAGGAGCCTGATTCCTCCAGCTCCATTTTTCTTTCTCAAGATTGCTTTGGCTATTTGGGGTCTTTTGTGTTTCCATACAAATTGTGAATTTTTTTTTCTAGTTCTCTGAAAAATGCCATTGGTAGTTTGATAGGGATTGCTTGAATCTGTAGACTGCTTTGGGTAGTATAGTCATTTTCACAATGTTGATTCTTCCAATCCAGGAACATGTTATATCTGTCCATCTGTTTGTATCATCTTTAATTTCTTTCATCAGTGTCTTATAGTTTTCTGCATACAGGTCTTTTGTTTCCTTAAGTAGGTTTATTCCTAGGTATTTTATTCTTTTTGTTGCAATCGTAAATGGGAGTGTTTCCTTAATTTCTCTTTCAGATTTTTCATCATTAATATATAGGAATGCCAGAGATTTCTGTGCATTAATTTTGTATCCTGCTATTTTACCAAATTCATTGATTAGCTCTAGTAGTTTTCTGGTGGCATCTTTAGGATTCTCTATGTATAGTATCATGCCATCTGAAAGCAGTGACAGCTTCCTTCTCCTTTTCTGATTTGGATTCCTTTTATTTCTTTTTCTTCTTTGATTGCTGTGGCTAAAACTTCCAAAACTATGTTGAGTAATAGTGGTGATAGCGGGCAACCTTGTCTTGTTCCTGATCTTAGTGGAAATGGTTTCAGATTTTCAGCATTGGGAACGATGTTGGCTGTGGGTTTGTAATATATGGCCTTTATTATGTTTAGGTAAGTTTCCTCTATGCCTAGTTTCTGGAAGGTTTTTATCATAAATGCGTGTTGAATTTTGTCGAAAGCTTTTTCTGCATCTATTGAGATGATCATATGGTTTTTATCCTTCAATTTGTTAATATGATGTATCACATTGACTGATTTCTGTATATTGAAGAATCCTTGCATTCCTGGGATAAACCCCACCTGATCATGGTGTATGATCCTTTTAATGTGCTGTTGGATTCTGTTTGTTAGTATTTTTTGAGGTTTTTTGCATTCATGTTTATCAGTGATATTGGCCTGTAGATTTCTTTCTTTGTGAAATCTTTGTCTGGTTTTGGTATATGATATAGTTTTATTATTATTATTCTGGTATAGTGAAGCAACAGATCAGGAGACATTTGCCACTGAAAAGACAGCTTGTTACTCACAGTTCCGAAGAGGGAGGGGCTACCAGGCCATTCAGGAACACACTGGAAAGCACCAGAGTTAATGAGAAGGCAGAGTGAGCAACAGGAGCATGTGAGCAAGAGCCTTCAATGTGGTTTGTTTGGAAGGAATGGGAGAGGCGTGGTAAGCAGCTTTAGGATTGGTTAGTTAGAATAACATCAGTGGGCTATAGGAGCTGTTGTGACTTGTCTAGTACTTGGCCCTGGGGTGATTAGGGCAGGTGAATATTGGCCCTGAGCACTAGAGCCCCAACTGGGGAGGTGAGGGCGTGTGTGGGCTCAGGATTGGTTGGTTTGCCGCTGAAAGGCGTGATCCCAGGCCAGTCCTTTATTATCTCCAGGAATCGGTCAGCCTTGGTGTGGCAGTCTCTCCAAGGTCAGCAAGGCCCCAAGTTATCAAAGCAGCATTAGAAATACAGAAGATAAAAACACATGAGTAATACACCTATCACTCTTCATTTTCTTTCTTAGTATTAATTTCTACCTCAAAGATTATATATTTGTTTGTTTGTTGTCCTCCTCCACTAGAGTGTAAACTCCTTGAGAAAGGATGTAGTGCTTGTGTGTGTTTGTACTGCTTTGTCCCCATCAAAGGAGGAATGAGTGAATGGATGATCCAGTTGAGGAACTTCTTCCTGCTGGACCCGGATGCTGCTTCAGCGTCCTCTTCAATGTGCACTTCAGGCAGCCATGACCAATCAGAATTGACATTCTAGATGAGGCCTCTCCACCATGCTGCTGTGGAGAAATCCTGCTCTCTTTTGCTTCTTCAGGGCATTTGTCTTCTGAAAGGGAATCTTGACCACATCCACTGTAGTAGATTTTCTCTAAAGATGACTGCCAATAGGTCTTCCTTTCTCTCTGTGCACATGTTGCTCCTTCCACTTAGAAATGGAATCTATTTCCCTTCTCCTTGAATCTGGGCTGGCTGGTGGATTTGCTTTAACCAGTGCAATGTGGCAGAAGTGACATTGCCAGCTTTGAGACTAGCCCTTGAGAGTTCTGGGAGCTTCAGCCTTCATTTACTCAGAATCAGCTACCATGCTATAAGGAAGTCTAGGCTATCTTCTTGGAGAGAGAAGACATGCGGAGAGCCCCTGGAGGATAAAACACCATGCAGTAATGGTGACCACATGGAAAAGAACTGAAGCAACCCAGCCAACAGCCAGTACCCAGTCCCAGACCCTTGAGAGAGGCCTCTGGGAACTTCCAAACCATCCCAGCCAGCAGCTGGAGGCACCCACATGAGTGATGCCAGCAGGACATTGTGTGGAGCAGAAGAGCCACAGGGCAAAGTACAGATCATGAGATATATTAAATTGTGGTTGTTCTACCCCACTAATATTTTTTATTGATGTATAGTTAGCTTACAATGTTGTGTTAGTTTCTGGTGTAAGCAAAGTGATCCAGTTATATATATCTCCCTTTTCAGATTCTTTTCCACTATAGGTTATTACAAGATACTGAATATATTCCCTGTGCTAAACAGTAGGTCCTTATTTTTTATCTACACTATGTATAGTAGTGTGTATCCGTTAATCCCAAGCTCCTAATTTTTCCCTCCCTCCCTTTCCTCTTTGGTAACCATAAGTTTGTTTTCTATGTCTGTGAGTTTGTTTTTGTTTTGTAAATAAGTTCATCTTTTTGGATTCCATATATGTTTTATCATATGGTATTTGTCTTTGTCTTTCTGACTTACTTCACTTAGTATGATAATCTCTAGGTCCATCCTTCTTGCTGCAAATGGTATTATTTCATTTTTTTTATGGCTGAGTAATGTTCCATCGTATCTCTCTCTCTCTCTCTCTCTCTGAGAGAGAGAGAGAGAGATACGATGGAACATCTTCTTTATCCATTCATTCATCAGTGGACACTTAGGTTGTTTCCATGTCTTTGCTATTGTAAATAGTGCTTCTATGAACATTGGGGTGCATGTATCTTTTCAAATAAGAGTTTTGTCTTTTCTGGATACATGCTCAGGAGTGGGATTGCTGGATCATATGATAACTTTATTTTTAGTTTTTTAAGGAACCTCCATGCTGTTCTCCATACCCCACTAAATTTTGAAGTGGATTGTCATATAGCAAAAAATAACTGATAAACTCATCTTATCCCACTTCCCCATCTTCTGCTGATGATTTCCTTGCCCAACCTGGTACAGGCAGCTGGCCTGCATTGCCATGATGCTATCATGATAATATCATCATCTTCCTCTCCATGACACCAACTTGGTCGGCTGCTTGCCCACCTCAACCTGTGGAGGTCAGAGTTGAGAGTTTGCGTCCATAGGGCCTCATGTCTGGCCTTCTACACAGTTCTGAGAAAGGTGCTTGCAGGTGGAGACTGTATGATGGGGCTTTGAATTAGGCCAAACTGAGATTCCATCACTGTGCTTCTGCTTCCCAGCTTCAAGGGGCCACAGAGTTATTTACATCTCTGGGCCTCAGTTTCCTCTTCTGTAAATGAGAACCAGTCACACAGTCACACTTACTTCCCTGGGATCTTGTAAGGATTAGCAGTGATGTGTGTGTGTGTGTGTGTGTGTGTGTGTGTGTGTGTGTGTGAAGTGTCTGGCACAGAGATTAAAAACAATCAACCAAAACAAAACTGACCGTCAACATTTCCCTATGTAAGGCTCTGTCTCACTTTTAGAAGAGCTTGGCATTTCCAGTTAACCACAAGGAGGATGGAAATGAGACCTCCATTCAGACCTGGGGGGATTTCAAACATTCACCCCCACCTCCTGGAAGTCCTTTCAGAGGCTTGTTGTAGCAACAACCAAACAACCAGCAGCCCACTCACAGGAAGTCCTGCTCTCTGGGCCCTGAAGCAGGGCTCCTTCCAGCACAATAGGGGCCTGTCTGCTGATTGCCATAACAACGACACATGGCTTTGAAAAGCACATCTCATTGCCTTGTGGAGACTCCTCTCCAAGGCTCTCTCAGGGCAGACTGTTTTATAATAAGACAATGAAATCCAAATTTACTAGGTACTTTATTTTGGGGGATAGGGAGGGAAATGAAAGTTCTTCAATTAATTGTTCATCCTCGGCCACTTTCTTGCCTCTAAACATTGCCTTTCCCTTCATAAAACCAGTACTACAAGGAAGTGGCCGAGTGGATGCTGACAAGCTAAAAGTGAGTGCTGGCTGGAGTTCATGGCTAAGAAATAGGAGCTGTCAAGTTGGCTTTCCTGTGGGGAGGCTGATCCAACCCAGGAGCCAAGGATGGGCTGGTGTAGACAGGCCTGACTTCAGGAAACAGACATGGGGATTAGAAGGTACTCAGAGTCTGTGGGTTCAGGGATGAGATCAAATGCTATCTTTTCAGCTCTCCTAGGGGGTGGGAAGATATCCAGTGGATCTGCACTGGAATGGCACACCAGGCAGAGTCTGTTCTAACTGGGCAGGATGTCACTCTGATTGGTTAGTTGGTCATGTTCTGAATACAACCTTTACTAAGGGAACCTCTGAGTGGACAGTAAGACTGAATCAAATTCCTTCTACTTGGCTATAGGGCGGCAATCTGGATATACTGTTCAGCTGTACCCATCTACTAGTTTCCTTGAAACTTTCCTTGGAGGGAAGTAGCAGAAGCGGTTAGAGGAATGAGAGTTTTTCCTGGGAACAATCATAAGAGTATTTTCATTTGGTAGATCTGTGATTTCCAAGTTCGCATAGGAAAAATAATTTATTGAGGATGACAGAGACTATTGTTCTCCTAATACCTAGTTTATCCTTTTTTTCCCAACAAAGAACTTCTAAATTTTATCTTGGCTCTTGACTACTTCAGAATAAAGACTCCCTTGCTGCTGGGTGGGATCAGCCAGGGTGCCAGCAAGAAATACATGACACACTCAGACTGGATAATTGACCAGAATTTAATAAAGTGACTATGTAAAGAGGGTGTGTGCAAGAGTGTTAGAAACCCAGAGGAGCATATGCAGAGGGCTGTTTTCATCCCTAGGTCTGAGGGGCAAGGGGAAGAAGTGGTTAAAAAACTTGGAGAGAGTCACTGGGTGGAGATGGATGAGTGAGAGGAGCTGTGACCCTTGGGAGAGGCAGTAGCTCTTGGTGGGGAGAGGAAAAGGTGGGAGGGATCTATCCCTGGCAGGAGGAGTGTTTATCCCTGACATTGTTTAGAACTGTCTGTGCATGGTGGTAATAAAAAGTTGACTTTTAGTTGGTCTTATTAGACACTCCCACTCCCACACTAGATAGAGAGATAGAGCCAGCCCCTAGCAACCTGGCTGGGAGCAAGCTGGGGGAATAGATACCCCGAACTTACCCCCCTCCACATTCTCGTCTCCTGAGTGTACCTCCCACTGGCTGCACTCAGCAGAAGCCAGAGGGCAAGGGAGCCCACTGATGGCATCTGTTCAGGTAAAAACCCTTCAAAGCACAAAACATTGTGGAAAAGTCGATATGGTGGAGGAACTAACAGAAAAGATCCAGCATTGACTTGAAGCTTTGAGTGGATTTGCAACTTTATGAAATGCCCTTACAGGCAGGAGGTGTGCCTTCTCCATTCTTTTCCTTTTTCCTGCTGGTTTATATTCAGATGTGATAGCTGGAACTGGAGCAGAAATCTTAGAGCTCCAGGTGGCTTGATAGCTGAACAACGAGACAGAAGGCGCTCGGAAGGGCCTGATGGTCACGGAGGGTCCGCATAAGCCTTCATTCATGTGAGAAGGAAATACATTTATGTTTTGTTTAATCCACTGTCTTTTGTCTTACCATTTGCTGCCAAGCCTAATCCTGCCTATTTGGATGAGTTCTTTCTATGTGAAGGAAGGTATTTTTTTGTTCACCAAATAGTTATTTAAAAACTTCTATGTGCTGAGTCTCGATAAAAATAGCATGAAGCCATTGCTGACCCCTGATTTTGGTCTCTGATGTTAATATTTGCAGAACGTAATGGTCTCATCTGTATTTTCCCAAAAGGAAAGATAAAGGATTTGAAGCCACTAACCTTTGAATCAGAAAGCCAGAGTCTTGCCTGGGAGGGACTTTACTAATTACTCTTTGACAACCTTATTTGCCTTTAAAATTTTTAAAGATATTAGGATCCAAGGAAGGGGTAGCTGTCATAGGATCATTTGAATGATAGTATAATTTATAAAAATACATTTCATAAATTTATGTAAAACATAAGCCCATAAAAGGTTCTGATAAATACTACATGGTAAATTTCTTTAATTGTTGCATATGTCACATAGAGGCAGGTGCATCTGTAATCAATGGATTAAGTTCTTCTTCCGAGCTCTGATGCCAGCATGGTGATTTTCCCATTTCCAGAATAACTTTGTGTTTGGCTCAGTGGTATGGTTTGATAGAGTGTGGTAGAGAAGCAGGGGAACCATGGGGAGAATAATCAAAGTATAAGCCGTGGTTAATCACACAGTGCATGAAGGATTTAGGGGAATTATTTCCTTCTCATCCGAGCATCTTTAAAGCTCCACTTCTTAGGTAAGGAAAATGAGGCAAACACATAATCTGAGTTTAATAATGTTGCCTAGAACCAGAAACACCAACTGCCCATCTGTGTATTTCCCACTAGACCAATCAGACTCCTGCACATTCTAGAGAAAGTCAGATGTGTATGTACCATATGAGTATAGCCTAAAAATAAACAACAACAACAAATTATTAACAGAGAAATTATAGGTCTTTGAGGTGAGTTTTCAAACTACAGCTTTCATTGCTTGCCCCAATTGTACTTTTTGGTGTCACTATCAGATAGAATAAAGACCTGAAATTGGTTAATTATTTCTGTACCTCTTATATTTAAGAAGCATAAGAAATGTACTACTAGAAAAACCGCTATCGGAAAACACAGAGCCGATTTCCTCCAGATGAGATCTGTGTGATATTAGAGTTATCTTATAGTTTTGTGCTTGGAGTCGTTGTGCTTGGTTATAAGGATGGGACAGCCCAGAATAAAAGCTGGCCAACTAAACAGATTTGGGAGGTATTTGGAAAATATCCCTTAAGACATTTTGTGTCTATAATAGATTTACACCTTGAAGGAAGAGTAGGCAATCTATCTGATTAAGCTTTATTCTCATCCATGGTATTGATGATCAAACTAAGAAGAAACAGAGGGAAAACCTAATTATAGGCCTTTGGGGTTTGCTGACCAAGACTGGAAAACCCCCAAACCTACCCCAGTTCTTTAATTTAAATTGTGTATTCTCCTTATGTTACAAAGTTTAATGTAAAGCTTTCCAAAGTAAGGGAGGAGCCCAAATGAGGTTTAGATGAAGTTCATACATGTTTTAACCCTCTACTGATGTAACTGTCAGATCCCCACTGATGAGATCTGAGGTTTTTCCCACATTTAAAAGGGGAGCTAGAGATGAATGCTGTCCATATTCTCGCCCCCTAGAAAAATGGGGAGAGGTGGCTGGTTTGTGATGGCTTTTCCCCCATTTTTGAACTGGTTGAATATAGGTTGGTTTCAGCTGAATCTAAGCCTTGCTTTCGTTTTTGAAAGCTTCAACAGAATTCTAAAGCACATGGAGAGTCTTTGAAACAGTGGAATTCTATAAGAAATTAGTTGATAGATAGGTTCACCATTCATTCTCTCATTAATTCATTAATTCATGGCACCAGGATGCAGTGGTTAAAAGTATAAATTTTGTTTATCATCATCCATCCAAATTTCATACCCAAACTTTGCTAAATATGGGTCCTTTAGATCTAACATAACTCGCCGTCTTTGTTACCTTAGTGGTAAAATGGAGATAATTATATCTACTTTATAGTTTGTTCAGTAGATGGAGTAAGTTACAAGCATAAAATAAGTGCTTTATAAGCAATAACTTAAAAAGTTCACCCATCTACACACTCAGCCATCCTTCTATCCAACCATCTACACAACCATCCATCCACCCACGTATCCATCCATCCATCCATCCATCCTCATATCTGTCAATTCTTTCCTGAAAACTTCCTATGAGCCTGGCCCTGATCTAGGTTCCAGGGGCACAAGATGCCTGATTGTCCAGGTCTCACAGTCTAGGTTTGTAGATAAGCAGTCACAACACATCATGGTCAGTGCTGTGACAAACATGAAGTAGAGAGAAAGTTATTCTAATTCATTTGGGGAGTATAGTGGGGACCTCATTCCTCCCCCTGGAGAAACAATCTATTAGCTATGCTCAGACGAGTATATAGAACTAGGGATAGAGATTTATTTTGGCTTAATACATGGGAGGTCTTTCTGGCAGAGATGCTGGAACATAGAATAAGAAGTCATAGGACACGCTGATTCCTGTCATAAGAAGAGGCATCAAGCAGAAGCTGGGAGATCAATTTGCAGAGATATTTAGGAGGGGTCTCAAGCACTGAATAAGTGATTGTGTGAATGACTTTTAATATCCTTTAGAACTCTTAGGATCTGTGATTCTTAAGGGAGCTGGAAGTGCTGAGATGACCTCTGAGTTTGCTAAATCAGCACGAGACATGGCCAGTCTGGGCTATTTAGCTGTCTTAGTAATGAATAATGACCAGGATGGTGATACGTTCATGCATTGATATAATTACTTTTAATTTATTTTTATTTTCCAAAATAAAAATTATTGTGGGCACTCAATATATGCTTAGAGATTTCTCACTGAGGCCAGTATGGGTTGGGTACATTAGCATGTGGTCTTTGGTTGGGCAATGAAAAATAATGCATTTCCCTTTTTATTTTTTTCCAGTCTCTTTTTCCCAAACATAAGCTGTTATCAAATTTAGAGAAAAACATTATGGTCACGTATAGCAATCAGCTAATGTCAAGCTCTTGGAAACCTCTACTCCCATTGTTTCCTTTGCTTAATTCCTATTCTGTGTTTTTGCCTAATTGTCAGATTTTGTAGTGTGTTCACTTTTACAAGTTTCTTCAAAAGTTTCATAAGTATAGTATACTTTTAAAATATATAAATTAAAAGATGGGTATTCCCTGACAGTTTGTTTATATTATTATTTATTTTTTATCCCAGATCATTTCATTAAGGTGTCACTTACTAGGAGAACAAATAATGGCAAAAATATAAAATAGAAATTGAAAAGTAACCCGACCACCACCACAGTGTCAAGGGCATGGCAATACCACAAATATGTTTACTTCAGGGGATATTATAATTGAAACAATTGAACTTTAAATTAGTTCTGAGCTTTCTGCAGCTAAGGTTAAAAAAGAGAAACAAGATTATTTTCATGACATTTATTGTCTTCTCCGAGTGACCGCTCCCTTCTTTAAGTGCCAGTTCTTACTGGCAAAACCATGCTAACGTCAATAAGCACATAATCTCAGCTTGTTTCCTGGTTATTAGCCACATACCCTCAACCAGATTGAAAGTTTTTCAAGGATAAGGACCTGCCTTACACTTTTGAATCACTCAGGGTGAGTGATTAGCAAATCCAAGTTGAAAGATTAGTACCAAGAGGACCAAATTCATCAATTGTCCAGAAGTCGAGAATCAGAGCCTGGACTGAAACTGTAATTTAAATAGGAGATGAGTGAGGTTGGGGAGAATGGGGGGGAGGGGAGAACAGTATGCTGGACCTGAAACCCAGGTGTGTGACCCCGAAAAACATGTATTTGTAACCGCTTCCTGAGCTGTGTCATGCCTGTGTCATGTCAGTCAAGCAGGATGGAGAAGGTTCCAGAGCTTGGTTGTAGACTATGGCATTGTTTCCTTAATTGCAGTGCCTGTCTTCGCTTTAGGACTTGATGCCAAAAGAGTGATATATCAAGCCATCATCCATGGTCACTGTCTGTGAGGTTTATCTGACCACCTCAGTGTTTACTCCTTAGTTTCTAAAGTTGAGCCTTTTGATAAGGCACAGACTTTTCCTTTGGTTCTTTCTTTTCTCTAAGCTTTCTTCTTGAAAGTGCCCATGTGGGTTCAATCAGCTTTTCTCCCTTGCACGTTAGATTTAATAGGCTTCTGGCATTTGCGTGTGCCTGAAACATTGAAGTTCTTTTTTTCTTGTACATTAAAAACCATGTATATAAAATATAAAATGAAATAAAGACAGAATTAATATCCTGGTTTTGGGGCGCAGTGACTAATTAGTGTGACACAGACTTGCGGGGGGGGGGGGGGGCTCCAGGTGGCTAATCTTTAGCAGGTGTGTTTGCTACTAGAGGACAACATGTTTCTCAGAAAGAGTCAGAAAAGCTCCAGAACATCAGGAAAACAGACGTGATGCAGCTATCACCCGATGGAGAAATCCTACACTTTCACTGTCCAAGATAGAAACCACTAGCTATATGTAGCTAGTGACATTTAAATGATGAAAATAACATAAAATAAAAAATTCAGTTCCTTGGACCCCCTGGCCACATTTCAAGCACTCCATAGTCACATATGGCTTATTGGACGGCATGGCTATGGGACATTTCTGTCCCTTGGAAAGTTCTGTTGGGCAGCTGGGACCAGATTGAAATAGGTAAGAATGCTGGGGGGATGAGACAGAATTAAGTGGGAATCCTAGCTCTGCTCCCGTTTAGCTGGGTGGCCGTGACAAATTACATAATCTCCCTCTCTCTCAATACATTCTTCTATGAAATGAAGAAAATACTAAGCTTTGTGCATAGGGTTTCAGTGAGCCGTCTGCACTTAGCATGATGTTTCCCTCTTCTGAGAGGCCTCCCCAGCCACCCTACCAAATGTGGCCACCCCTTCTGTGATTCTTGTTTGTACCATGAGGACAGCAGAACACGCCACCCCAACATAGGCCACTATGTTGATTATTTTGCATTGTAGGCACTTGGAAAACAGCAAATGCAGAGAGAGGCTTTCTCTGTGCTCTTCGAATCTGCCTAAAGATGGTTCCTCCCCAAAGGAAGTCAGTTGTCACAAATCTCCTCCCCGGGGGGTTCGTCAGCCAGGGAAGATGGACTCATCATAGGAGAGGAAGCTAGAAGTAGACTCCTCAGCGGGCAAACTTTGTCACAGACTGTCACAACTCCCATCTGTTCTTCTAAGTTCCTGTTCATCTTTCCTGAAAGTCATTTACTCTCCCCTAAGGGGCCCCTCCCCTTTCCCTACTGAGATGGTATTTAAGTCTGAATTCTAAGTCACCTCTGGGAGGTACTCATTTTCCCTGGGGATCTCCCAGGCATACACGAGGAACACATATCTGTCTTTTATTTCAGGGGTTTCCATTAAGAACTCAAAAGGTTAGAAGGAAAATTATTCTTTCTCCCCTACACCATCCTATCATTTTCTTCACAGCATTTATCATTATCTGAAATGATGGAGCCCTATCTCTCTTCTTTTTCCTCTCTCTCGTCTATCCGTCCATCTCCTATTTTATTCTTTTCTCACCATCCCCCAATATGAAAATACACTGTATGGTTTTCACCAAACACCAACCACTTCTCTGATTTCTTTGATGCCTGGATGTCCAACAGTTTAATTCAGTTCTGACACTAACTACCTAGAGTAGGTGCAGACCCCGCAAGTTAAGGGCTCAGTCCCATGAAACTGCTCCCTTTTCAGATGCCCGCTGCAAATGGGGTGCCCGGGCTACCCACACTTCTGCCCGGCCAACTGCAAATTTTGGAGTCCCCATGACCCCCTCCTCAGGTTTGATAATTCAGGAGAATGACTCATAGAACTCAGGAATGTGCTTTACTCACAATTACTAGCTTATTCTAAAGGATACGACTCAAGAACAGCCAAATGGAAGAGATGCATAGGGCATGCCAGCATCTCGATGTGTTCACCAAAACGGAAGCTCCCTTGGCCTCATTGTAACAGAGTTTTAATCAAAGCTTAATTATCTAGGCACAATGGATTGTATTATTGGCCTTTCTTGATTGAACTCAATTTCCAGTCCCTTGCCCCTCCCCGGAGACTGGGGGCTCAGGGGTGACAGTTCTAACCCTCTAATCATGTGGTTGTTTTTTCTGGTGACCAGACCCCATCCTGAACCTATCCAGGCCCCCCTCCATGAGCTACCTGCTTAGCATAAACTCACGTATGGTCAAAAGGGCCTCGTCATGGGGCTTCCCCGGTGGCGCAGTGGTTGAGAGTCCACCTGCTGATGCAGGGGACACGGGTTCGTGCCCCGGTCCAGGAAGATCCCACATGCCGCAGAGCGGCTGGGCCCGTGAGCCATGGCCGCTGAGCCTGCGCATCCGGAGCCTGTGCAAAAAAAAAAAGCGGGCCTCATTATGAATAAGAAAAGACGCTTCTGTCACTTTGGAAATTCCAAGAGTTTTAGAAGCTCTATGCCAGGCAACAGGGACAAAGACCAAATATATATTTTTTTATTATAACCCACTCACACACACCAAAATGTAAGTGTCATAAGCAGGGAGACCTTCTCGGTCCGCATGATGTATACAGTCCCTAGGATGGTACCTAGCACATAGAAGGTGATAAATAAGTATTTGCTAAATTAGTGACTAGCCAGCTGTCAATTATCTGACTGAGGGACAGTATAATATAGTCATTAACGATCATAATAGTAATGTAAATAATAATAATTATAGCAATAGCAGCTACCATTTATTGAGGATTTGCTATGTGCCAGACACTTACTAAATACATTATCACATTTAACCCTCATCGCAATCCTATGAAACAAGTCATACTTGAAATTGAGTCATACTTGATGTCTAAAAACTTGCATAAGTAGTAGAGCCATGATTCAAATTGATACCTAGACTTCTGATAATTTTAGCTCATTGATACATATTAGAAGAAAATGTTTTTCTCTGGTCAGGGAATTTTTTTGTTTTCCTTATGGAGTAGAACTTACAGCAGAGATCAGAAAATATTCTCCACCTTGGGCTCAGTTCCCTCTAACCTCCTAATTGTTAGAACTTGTTGTTTTAACCTGCAATTAGGCTCATGGAATTAAAACTAGGCTTTTGTTTATATGTCTTGTTTTTGCCTAAACAGGTCAGTGGATCAGGACATAATCAGCATATAAATTTTTTATATGACTCCCCAAACTGTCTCTAGCTCTGGGCTCTGAAAATCTTCCAAATTTCTTTGTTTGTTGGGGCCAGAGCAGGTCTGAGGACTTCTGGGAGACAGGTTTTGCCAGAGACAGCTTGTTCTTTCCCAAACCCCTTGGGCTGTGCAGTCTGTGCTTGGAGAAGCATTGGGGTCTGGTGGGAAGGACTTTCATGACACATTTCCTTGGATGGGTGGGTTAGAGAGCTAGAGAGGAGATAAAAGCATCTATAGTGATGAGGAAAACCTTTTCATAATGCAGTCAAGGGTATGAAAACCAGTGTTGGTTTTGCCTTTTGCTCAAAAGCAAAGATAAAAATTACTTTTTTTCCAAAGAAAATTTTTATGGCTTAATTTTTTCCTTATAAATAATATAATAAAACATCTTAGTCGGGGATTGTTATGTGCCAGGTACCGTTCAAAATGCTTTAAATATATTAATTAAATCTTAACAGCACTATGAAGTAGTTACTCTTGTTTCCATTTCACAGATGGAAGAATAGACACAGAGAAATTAAGTAACAATTCCTGTCACTTTTAATGATTAGTCATCTTTCAACATAACATTTGTATTTATCTTCTAATTTGTTCGTAAGTCACCAGGGCAGGTAATAGCTTCTCTTGTTTTTCCTCTCTTTATTATGACTTGACTCTCAAATCAATCTGATTGATTTCTTCATAGAGGTGATATTGGCATTTGGGGCTGGACTAATTTTCACTTCTTAGGATGGTCCAATGAAGGGTGCCAGAATATGCCACCTCTTTGGTATATGAATTGTTTTGAGCTAAAGGCCATTGAGAATAAGCAGATATAGGAAAAGCTGTTTATCTCCCCCTCACTGCCTAAATATAGAGTATAAATTTCCTCTTGGTAAAGAAAATTTACATGCATAAAGAAAATTTCTATTTGTAAGTTATCTCCATGTTAGGAAGAGAGCTAGGCCCTGAAGACATCTCATCACCTGAGAGACTCCTACCTACATAGTGTGGCCAACAAACACAGGAAAGATGCTCAACGTCACTAATCATTAGAGAAATGCAAGTCAAAACTGCAATGAGGTATCACCTCACACCGGTCAGAATGGCCATCATCAAAACATCTACAAACAATAAATGCTGGAGAGGGTGTGGAGAAAAGGGAACCCTCCTGCACTGTTGGTGGGAATGTGAATTGGTACAGCCACTATGGAGAACAGTATGGAGGTTCCTTAAAAAACTAAAAATAGAACTACCCTGTGACCCAGCAATCTCACTACTGGGCATATACCCGGAGAAAACCATAATTCAAAAAGAGTCAGGTACCACAATGTTCGTTGCAGCTCTATTTACAATAGCCAGGACATGGAAGCAACCTAAATGCCCATCGACAGACTAATGGATAAAGAAGATGTGGTCCATATATACGATGGAATATTATTCAGCCATCAGACAGCCCTTGTTTACCATACATTTCCTCCCCTCATCTTTCCACAACTTGCTTCATGCTCCCAGAAACCCCAAACCCCTTTTCCTTTCTTTAGCCTAAGATCGTAAAAAGCCTCAATCATCTGGCTGCCTCCTTGAGCCCCATTTTTCTTTGTGAACTCTTGTATATATCGATACATAGGTAATTAAACTTTTTTCTCATTAGCCTGTCATTTTTCAGCTTGATTTGTGGGCCCCAGCCATTGAACCTAAGAGGGTAGAAGGAAAAAAAAGACTTTTTTCTCCCGTATACCACACCTGTAGGACATTTAGAGTTCTTGGCTAGCACCACCCTGCATGCCAATAGTACATTTCTCCTGGTTATTAATGACAACTGATCCCCCCTCCTACAGATCTAAAAGCCCCGCAGTGGGGTGATTCCACCCCTGGTTGAGAACCACTGAGGCATTTTCTGTGCACTTACTTTCTAGACATGCCCTTTAGTTAATTTTAAGTATTGTAAATTGTCAGGGTTTTTTGTTTTTATGTTTGTGTGTTTTTTAAAACAAATTTTTCTTGCCTTTTATTTTCATTGTGAACTTTTTATCATGGCAAATTTCAACCACATAAAAAGTAGACATGATGAATCCTTATGTGCCTACCATCCAGGTTTAACAATTGTTAACTTATGGCCAATCTTGGTTCTCCTCTACCCCAATCACTTTCCCCATGACTGTATTATTCTGAAGCAAATGTCTGATGTCATATCACTCCATCCATCAATATTTCAGTAAATACCTCTAAAAGATGTCCCTCTTTTAAAAACTATAACAAAAATGCCATTAGTATACTGAAGAAATAGCACTGATTCCTTAAGTTCCTATATCTAAATTCAAATGAGATATCCTCAGTTTTCACATTTATAATTTTTATGTAAATACCATACATTTTAAAGTTCATTTGAATTAGTATCCAAATAAGGCTCACATACTGTACTTGATTAGAGTAAATATTCTGTGTCTTTTTTAAACTGTAGATTCCTGATGCATCTGTGTCTCCATCTCTCAGAATTCATTTGTCGAAGGAACTGGGTCATTTCTTCTGTGGACTTTCCTATAGGCTGACTTTTGCTGATTACATCCACATGGTGCAATTTAACATGCTTCTACGTTCTCTGTTCTTCCTATAAACTGGTATTTGGATCCAGAGGCTCGGTCAGAATCAAGTTTCATTTCTTTATTTTTTTTTTTTTGTTTTGTTTTGTTTTTGCGGTACGCCGGCCTCTCATTGCCGTGGCCTCTCCCGTTGCGGAGCGCAGGCTCAGCGGCCACGGCCCACGGGCCCAGCCGCTCCGCGGCATGTGGGATCCTCCCGGACCGGGGCACGAACCCGCGTCCCCCGCACCGGCAGGCGGACTCCCAACCACTGCGCCACCAGGGAAGCCCCTCTTTATGTTTTTTACAGAAATATTTCATAGGGGGTATTGCTCTTTCTAAACGTGCGCAATGCATGGTTTTCTCTCCTTTTTTTCTGGACCTCAGTTACCTCTGAATCTCATTATTCTCAATTCACTAGGAGTTGCAACATGACGATATTCCAGTGCTCAATAACTTCTTCTACATTAGTTATTTTTAAGTACTGTAAATTGTAATTGTTAGGGTGGGCCTTCTTGCAGCTCCCTCTTTGGCAGGCGTAGGTTATACCCATTGTGTCACATCTGGACTTTCTCCTTGAATCTAGATCCTAGAGCCTCTGTTGTCAGTCTCAGCCTCGGGGACTAGGTTCCATGGAGAACTAAAAAATCTTTACAACTAGGGTCAGTTTACTACTGTTCAAAGATAAACTGAGGTGTATTAAAATTTCTGAGTTTATTTGAGCAATAATCAGTTAGAATCGTTCAGTGCCAAACTCAAAGTGGTTAGGAGCCCTTCACCGACAGGAACTATGGGAAAGACTTGTAGAAAAAAGCTGGAAGCAAAGCAAGAAGCGTATTTGATTGGTTGTATCTTAAGCAATTGCATTATTTTGGAAAAGCCTAGTTGGCTGTTTGCAATTGTTTGTCCTTAGATTTTGATTTCTTAACCTTGAGGAATTTACAGGCTTAGATTTTGGTTTGCTTTCGAGGGTTTCTAAGGCGTTAGAACCATTTCAGTCTAATGGCCTCCTCGTTTAATTAACTTAACACCACCATTATGCACGAGGCTCACAAATACATCAACGTTTTTTGAAATCAGAAGAAAAAATGGACATAATCCGACTGGGGTTATATTTGTCTTTATAACAATGCAGTCAGAAAATATAATTTTAAATATTTTTTTATGGAGGAAGGAATCACGAGTGGAGGAACTAAACCTTGGCCTTGTGAGTCACTGGACTGGTGGCCGCCTAATCACTAGATAGGTCGTGGTATCATGAATAGAATGGAAATATTCAGTTCGCTTGGCTTTTGCCAAGATAGTCCAAATTCAGTGTGTTGGTTTGGAATTCAACGCATGATGAGTTTCTTATAGCTTTTAAAAGTACCATGCTATTTAATGAAATAGTTATACGTACCGGGAAGAAGTACCTTTGTGACCCCATTTGGAGGTCCTTAAGCCAAGTCCATCCTTCCCAAGAACACATGTCAGCTAGTCATTAAAACAAGGTGCAAAAGCCAGATGGTGTCTGAGATCATCTTTCATGTCAGGGTCTCAACACCCTTCTTACCCTTTCTCCTCTGAGCATTTATGCTCAGAACTACTAAATCCCCTCTTTTGTTCCAAATTTTGACTCCATACTTACTTTCAATTTCTACTTCTGGTCTTTAATAGAATTTTCCCTATTCCTGATTTAATATTTGGACTTTGCAGTCCATGTTTGAGTTCTGGCTTAGCTCATTTCTCTGCTCTTGCAAACATCATGTCACAGATGAGTGCTTCCCACTCTAAGACTCTGGCTCTGGACATCACCCTGACCTTGGCCTTTGAATTGGGCTCTCCTCTTTTTGGACTATAGATCCCTAAAGGAGCCCCATGGATGCTCCAAGCCTTTATCTAAATTGAGCCAGTACAGACTTTCGGTGCTCTTGAGTGCAGCCTGATTAATTGCCTTTGTTAAAGAAGAGAGAGCCTGTGGCTCACAACAGCATCCCACTAGGAATTTTTTTTTTCGACCAACGCTTTGACCAGAGTTTTATAAATTGTAGAAAAAAATATATTATGATGATACATTTGTACATTGGTTTCCTGAAAATAGATTGTTTTGATTTATCATCCTTCTAGAAAATGTGTGTTTACATTGACATTTATGGTCACAGTCTTGAGACGCAGCCAAACCACAAGTCTAGATTTGGAGTAATGAGCGTGGGGCTGCAAAGATGGGTCATCCTAATGGGAGAGTAAATCAAACACTGATGCGGTGGCTGGTTGACTTGTACTCAATGAATGAGCAAAGTAACAAGGTGTAGTTGTTTTTCCTAAGGTTGATATAAACCTTTTCTTTTCCCCTTAAATTTGATTCTTTTGGATACCAGCCCAGCTTAAACTGTTGTTAGGGACTCTCTGCGCCAGTGATTCTTAGCTCTGCACTTCATTCTTCACCTTCGGGACATACTTACGCTTAAAGTCACAGCATTATAGAATCATAAACGTGACCTGCAGAGTAACCGGAGATTGTTCATAAGCGGCCAAGCAGGATTCTCATCTAAGTTTCATAGATTCTTTTGGGGAGACCGTAGATTATCTTTGGAGAGTCTACAGAACTCTTAATATTCTATGTAAAACTAATATAAATGTGCACTTTTGTCCTGGAGAGAGAGCACAGTTATGTGCTGTTTCATCAGATTCTCAGAGTGGCCTGTAGTGCCCCAAATCTTTGGAACAATTAGGATAAGATACGGAGACAGGTAGTACCAGCTCAGGGATTGAAGCCGTAGGCTGAAGCCACATGGCCTCTCCGCCAGGTATCAGGTCTGCGGGTTCCTACTCAACAGGGGCTTTCTTACTTACTTTTGCTACCCTCTACTTTCTAGTGCAGTGGCTAGCCCTAGGACATTGTCACTGTAGGATACATCAGCAAATTAATAGACATCTTTGCAGAAGGAAAAAAAAGTATACACTGTGTATATTTAATGTAAGGTCACTTCAATTTAAAAAATATTGAAATGTGAAAAAATGTTGGTCTCAGAATTGAGAAAATATGTAGCATAAGCTTAATTATTCCTTGTCGAATGGATGAATGAATCCGTGGTAATCAGTAGGAATAATCATAATTACAGCTATCATTTATTAAATATTTATTATGTGCCAGGCGCTTCACCAAGCTCCCTAAATGCATTATCTCATTATGTGGGATTTCAACATAGTGCAGAAAGTATTAGTATCTCAGTTTGACAAATGAGGAGATGGAGGTTTAGGAGAATAAAGAAATTTTAAAAGATCTTAGTAAGAGGCAGAACAGAATTTGAACTTGGGGTTGTTCGAATATGTCTCATTCTTTATAGCTTGGGAGGTAAAGCCATATTACAACGAATCTATAAACGGATCTCCATGTTTCTCCCTGCCCCCAGTCAAAAACAGAATTTTTGATATTGGTCTCGGTGATGCCTTGGTTTCTTTCATACACTTCCCACTATCCCACATTGGGTCAGTCATGGCAGTGATTAGAACTTTTAGCTGTAAAAATGGCTACAGGTATGATAAATACCAATCAAAGAGAAGTGTAGCTAAAGGTGTTTTCTAAGGAGAAGGGTAGTGGTGACCTTGTAAAAAGATCAGAGAAAACCTCTATGAGTATTATGAATTAGCTTCTATCACAAATTGTTGTATGTGTGACTGTACGTGTGTAAACATATCTATTTACTTCACAATATACAAATGGGCACATTGGCAGTACGAATAGATTGTCCTTCCAAATATCTTGGATCCAGAAAAAGAAAAAGCCTGGCACACAATTGCTAATACTTTTTTTGATGGCTGAAAGCAGAGTGATGGTCTTGTAGTTTGAGGAAGGAACTGGGACACGAACTTTTACCGCTATAGGCAAAAATTATTCCAGAAATAGCAGAAGCATTTTAGGATATAATCTGAGAGTGTGGAAGAAATCAAAGGACAATCGCCATCCAAATATATGGCCATTCACCATTCTCTGGTGTTTTCTGTAAGAGAGTAGGAGATAGGTTCATAGGTTCGTAACCATTTGAGATCGCTCCAGTTTTAGTAAATTTCAACCCAACTCTTGATAAATGTAAGCACTTTTAGTGTCAGGACTCTGAAATCTTAAATCTTCTTTGCACTTACAGGAATCTCTAAATCTCAGTTACGATGGCAATGTACGGTAGAATTCCTTGGTGGATCTATAGATTTTTCCAGGGTAATTCAGATTCTATTTCCTTAGGTTATTATGTTCACTCCATTCAGACTGACACATCATGTGAATCTAACGTTCAGCATAGTTTTGGACCTTATGTTACTTCTTCCTGGGGAGTTTGGCAAGAGGTCTGGTGTACATTAATTTTTAAATCCTGCAAAGAGATATTTAGTTTAATTGAAACCCCTTTGGAGCTCTCTCAAGTTGGAGTCATAAATTCTTAGGAACAATAGTGGTAGCCTGTCAAAATATTTTTAAAAAAGACAGTGATTTTTCTTGGTTTACTTCAGAGGTTACCAAAAACTGCTGCAGCTATTTTAAACATATAATAGTCTAGAAAACATCTTTGGCTGTCTAAGGTAAAATAGATTCTTTTTTTTTTTGTGGTACGCGGGCCTCTCACTGTTGTGGCCTCTCCCGTTGCAGAGCACAGGCTCCGGATGCGCAGGCTCAGCGGCCATGGCTCATGGTCCCAGCCGCTCCGCGGTGTGTGGGATCTTCCCGGACCGGGGCACGAACCCGTGTCCCTTGCATCGGCAGGCGGACTCTCAACCGCTGCGCCACCAGGGAAGCCCAATAGATTCTTTTTAATCTTCTGGTTTTAATATGTATGTTGTGCTTTTGTTATAAAAGTAGGAGACAGTTTTGTTTTTTCTTTGGAATTGGCTCTTGATAGTTTATTATAAAATAATGTCTGTACTGGGTATAATACCTAGATATTTTGTATTTATTAAAAAATTTTGTTGTGATGTCTTTATTTTTTGCTCTTTTATACTGAGAGATTATAGTTTGGAGGCAAAAATATTAGATTTGGAGGACGAAAACTTGGGTTCTTGGATAAGCTATCTAAATCTAAATCTCCATTTCTCCATCTGTAGAATGGGAATAAGAATTGTTCCACTTTCAATTTTATATAAACTTTCTCAAGATGAAGTAAAAAATGTATGTCATAATTACCTTGTCAACAAAACAGAACTAAAGTATATGTATGTATGTATTCTTTTCGTCTGTCAAATGGAAATAGTAATAACACTTCATGGAGTTTGTTATGAGGATTAAATAACTCACATATGTAAAATACTTAGAATTGCACTGGCACATGACAGATATTCAACAAGTGTAGATAATATTATTATTATTCTGATAATAAGTTGTATTAAGCCTGTAGTCCAGCGGTTCAGTCTTGCATATTATGCAAGACAAAATAATCCATGTGAACAAAGGTGTGGCGTCATGAAACCAGAACAAAACCTGGCTAAGAACTAGAAACAGAAACAAAAACAGTCACAGAAATTTAAAAAAAATCAACAAAGATAAATTTCTAGCGTGCTATATACTGTTTATGTGTCCTCAAAATTCATATGTTGACATTCTAACCCCCAAGGTGATGGTATAAGGAGATGGGGCTTTTGAGACGTGATTAGGTCATGAGGGCAGAGCCCTCAAGAATGAGATTAGTGAAAGGGGCCCAAGAGAGATGCCTCACTCCTTCCACCACATGAGGACACAGTATGTGTGTGTGCCATCACATACTATGAGAAGGTGCCGTCTGTGCACCAAAGAGCTTGTTCTTACCAGACACTGAATTTGCTGTCACTATGATCTCTGACTTCTCAGCCTCCAAAATTGTAAGAAATAAATATCTGTTTGTTTAGAAGTCACCTAGTCTATGGTATTTTAAAAAATTTTTAACGGAGTATAGTTGATTAACAATGTTGTGTTATTAATACTTTCTGTGTACAGCAAAGTGAAGCAGTTATACATATACATATATCCACTCTTTTTTGATTCTTTTCCCATATAGGTCATTTCAGAGCATTCAGTAGAGTTCCCTGTGCTATACAGTAGGTCCCTATTAATTACCTATTTTATATATAGTAGTGTGCGTATGTCAATGCCAATCTCCCAATTTATCCCTTCCCCCTTTTCCCCTCTTGGTAAACGTAAGATTGTTTTCTACATCTGTAATTCTATTTCTATTCTGTAAATCATATGAGATCGGTTATATGTGGAATCTAAAAGAATGGTACAAATGAACTTATTTAGTCTATGGTATTTTGTTTTAGCAGCCCAGACAAAGACATAATACCTTTTGGGAATCACTTCAGGACCAAAAAATGTGTCTGGACTTAAAATGCATATCAGGTGCCTTTTCTGGGCAACTGCAGTTTTACTGTCTCCAACAGGTGACTCCACTTGGATATCCTGGTGAGACATCCAAAGCTGTCAAGTTTAATTTTCAAACACTTAGAAAGATGATTCTTTTGCAAATGTAAAATGAACATGTATCAAATATTTTATGAAACTCATGAATTAATGAGGGAACCAATAAGGTGGTGAAGCTGGTTCAAAAGAAAATTGGAGGAATGGAGATTTATATAGACCGGCATTCAAAGACACACTAAAGTAAACTTGCTAATATGTATACACTGGTTAATATCCTGAAGGGCAATGCAACTATAACTTTAGGGTTCTCTTTTCTATTAGCACGAAATCTCCAAGTTCACATGGAACTTCACAGAATCTGGACTCTAATCAAAAAGTAAAAGCAAAGACAGATTAAGGTGTCTTCTCCTTGGTAATTAAACAATTCTTGGGTAAATCTGTCAAACAATGCCTTATATTGAAAGAGCATTCTCTTGTGCTATTTCCAAGTTTCGGATAATTTTTTTTTTAGTAATAGAAAGACACCAAAGGGTTTTAAAGAGGGGAGTGACATATGATTTATGTTTTAAGAGCATCTCTAGGAGAACCTTTGCTTTGGGGGAATAAACATTAGGATACCAATAGTGGAAGCAGGGAGACCTTCAAGGAGGCAAATACTTTAGTCCTAATGAGAGATTACGTTGACGTGGATTACGGGAGTAGTGGCTGAGCTTAAAAGAAGTGGCCATATTTGAAATATATTTTTAAGGTAGAGCCAACAGGATTTGCTGACAGATTGGATGTATAGTATATGAGAGAATGTGAGGAGTTGGGTTGAATGCTAGGTTTTTGGTTGGGTCCTGGGTATGCAGTGGTGAGGAACACAAATTCCCAGCCCTCATGGAGCCTACAGTCAACTGGGAGATTTTTATTTTTTTAGAAATCAAATGCTATTTTAATCACAAATTCTAAATTGTGTACTATACACAAAGTGTTATGAAAACTACAAAGTGTTGAGGTAGTGACTAAAGGGAAGGAGCCTTTTAACAGCTGCTAAAGGAAAGCCTCATGAGAAGACAGGGAGATGAAAGATGAGAAGGAACTAGTTACCTAGAGTCCAGGGAAGAACATTCCAGAAGGAGGACATAGCTACATAAGGGATCTCGGAGCGAACAGCTCAACTTTTAGGAACTAAGAGAAGACCTGCATGTCTGGAATACGTTGAAGGAGGACCGGATGAGGTCAGAAAATTAAGCATTATAGAGCATTGCATGGAAAGTAAAAACATTTTGGTTTTATCCTTGATACAACAGGAAACAGTAGTCTGGGTGAGAGTGATGGTTGCTTGGACTGGGGAGGTGGCAGTGGAAATGAGATAAATGAATAGATATAGGAAATAGTTTGGAGTAGAGTCCTTCATTCAGATTATGTTAAGCATGGGGAGATCCCAGAGTGGGGGAATAAAACCTCTCTTGAGTCCTGGCTCGCCCACTAATTATGGGTATCACCTGTGAATAAAAGATTTCACTGTCTCTGAGTTTCGGGTTTCCACATTATGAGGCTAATACTGCAAGTAACTAGGCTGTTAGTGAGAGAAGTGCAATAAAGGGGAATTAATTGGCTCATGGATTCCAAGAAAACGTTGAAAAACATGCAAAGTTCGGAGACCTCATCAGAGCCTCAGAAACAATTAGGTTCCAGTGCTTAATGATGCAAGCTAGGATTCACTGACTTTTGTCTGTTTCTCTCTGGGTACCAGCTTTATATTCTCTCAGGAAAGATCCCGAGTTGTGTACCTTAAAACTTATGCCAACAGGCAAAGACTGCTTTGTGGTCCCAAGTTCAAAATCCTAGGAAAAAGCTCTGATAAAGTCAAGCTTGGGCTAGACGCTTATGGTGGGACAAATCAACTGTGGGTAGAAGAAGGAGGTCACGTAGGAACATGGTAGCTTCCATGAAATAGCCGGAGAAAAGAGGGAGAACTGAAGCCTACAGGTGGTTGTGAAGGGCTAATGGTGTTACAATTGTCATATTTAAACTGAGGGTATTCAGAAAATTACTGAGCATCTACTACGTAGTCATGGACTAAGTGCTTACGATATACGATGTCTGCTTGAAATCTTTGCCAACAATGATGTTCTGCAATTCTGTGAGATTTTACAACAAAACGATAAAACAGTCAGTTGCTTTGGTATCTGTGAATTTCAAATAATTCTCTTCAGGTTTACCATTCTTTCTCAGTAGTGGAAATAAATGCTTTAAACTCTCCAGACAAAACAAAGCTTTACGTTTCTAATTTATTATACCTTCTTTTTTGGAGGAGATCCATTTCCTACTGTGTTTTGGGTTTACTCAAAACTAACATTAACACTGTATGAAGACTTCCAGTCTTGAGTATTTGAGAACACACACAAACATAAGTGCCTTGGCTTTCACTTTTCCCTCTGTCTGGAAAGCTCTTCTTACCAAATTTCCACAAGGTTTGCTTCCTTACCTCCTTTACCGTGCATTTTGCTTAAATGCACGGTGGTCCTTAGAATAAGGGCCCTCAAAAATGCTCAAATCCTATCCCTGGAACCTGGGAATATGTTAAGTTACATGGCAAAGGGTAGGTAAAGTTGCAGGTAGAATTAAGGTTGTAATCAGCTGATTTAAGTAGAGCAGGATTAGCCTGGATTACCCAGGTGTGTTCAATGTAATCCCAACCTCTTAAAAGGGGGAAGAGGGAGGCAGAAAACGCTGAGTCATGAAGGAGGTGTGAGCACAGGGTAGTGCTCAGAGAGAAGGAGCGTTCCTGGTTTTAAAGACGGAGAAAGGAGGCTATGAGTTAGGAATGTGTGTGGCACGTAGAAGCTGGAAAAGGCAAAGAAATGGATTCTCCTTCAGAACTGTAAGTTAACGCGTTTGTACTGTATTTGTATTGTTTAAGTCTTGAAGTTTGTGGGAAAGGGGGTTCCCGGGTTAGGTATCCAGGGTTCTTCGGTTCGCTCTTTATTGGCAAATTAAAACAGAGCAGTAATTAAAGCTCGGGAAATTTTGAGAAGCAGGGTCACTCAAAAAGGTCAGTTACGTAGGTTACCCAAGGTTTTCTAAAAAGGGGAACTTCATGGATGGGGTCGCTTGGATTTTTATATAGTTGTGTAGCTGGCACTGTGTTTATTGGAGATGGATGTCTTTGAGGTGGATGTTTTGGCAATGAAAAGCTTAATGTCAGGAGCTTACGTTACAATAAGATAAGCCAATTGTTAGATGCTTTACAAGACACCTTTCTACCCATCAGTGTGTGATGTTGAGGGGATTGCTGGTGCGTAAGCAAATGCTTGTCTGGCAATTCCATACAAGGCTAAGTATGAAGCAATTTGAGACCATAGGAAGTGGCTGCACAAAGGGTTCAGAGAAGGCTTCGGGTGAAGTCTGAGGTCAATAATAGCAGATTAGGACATTTACATGAAAGAAATTGCACTTTACGTTTAGAGCTTCATACTTGTTATCAAACTTTCTCTGCCTTCTCTAAGAATTATAAACTGTAGGAGGTGATGGACCATATCTGTATTGCAACAGTCTGAGAAAATCATGCAGTGAATTCAAGGTTAACTCAATATGCTAATCCCTTAAACTTCCAGGGCCCTTCAGAATGTATAAAACATTTTCACATCTCATTTAAACATCATTAAGACTCTGGACAGATTGTGGACCAGGTGTTTTTTATCTTAATTTTATAAATACTGAAATCATAAAGGCTAAATGATAAGAGTAGTATAAATTATTGGTAGCAGTCTTCAGTATTCTGTGCTTTCACATATATCGTCTTACTTCATCCTACCCACAATTTTGGGTGGGTGGGTGGGTAGGTAAGGTCTTCTTGCCCTGAATTTGCTGGTGAAGAAATTAAGCCTGAGGGAGTTTTAAATGACTAGCTATGGAGAAGTGAAACTATGATTCAGACTCGGGTCATCCTATGTCACCTTCAGTTCAGTGAGTTTATTTTCGATCTATTGATTGTGAAGAGCTCTGGGTCATTCCTAAGGAGCTATTAGAGACATAATAGAAAAGAGCTCAGCCTTTGGGGTAGAATCCAACAGTCTTTGGTTCTTCTACTTTCTGTAAATCTCTGGGTCAGTCACTTAAACTCTTTAAGTGTTCATTTCCTAGTATGCAAAATGAGAGTAACATAGGATTGTAGCAAAGATTATATAAAACAATTGTTCAGTGCTTCATTCCCCAGTAGATATTCAATGAAGAATTCTTATGATAATAAGGATTAAATTCTAGTATGCAATTGGGTTTACAGGTGTAGGGCTCAGGGGAGAAATTGGGCCTGGATTTGGGCACCATGGGCATCCATTATTAAAGTCTAATATTTCTACCGAAGGAAATTTTAATGAACAACCTGTTTGATTAAGACCAGAAGCATTGAAACCTGTGGCCTATATATTGTCTCCAGGCTCCTTTGTTTTAATCAGTCATTTTGTTGGCCAAGAGGCTAATGCTGCCACCTGATATTATCCTTAAGAGAGTAATAAAGAAAAGGGAAAATCTGGCATCAACAAGAAACGGGAATATTTTTATTGTGTTTTGTGTACAGGATTGTCTGAAGGAACCTAAAAGCAGAACACAGGCCTCTGGAATGAAAAGTCCACTTTTTCCACCTCCATTCTCTACTTTTTTCTCTGTGTCTGCTGGGTTATTCTCTCCCTCTGAAGACCGTATTTCTCTTCTCCATTCCATGTGTTATTTCCTAGGTCAACATCTTATTGCTCCAGGCCACCCATGGAAAGTCGCTCAACACTCTTGGTTGAGATTCTAAATTGCCGGGAGAAATAAACTCCTTATCCCGCCCTGGGTCAAGTATATTCCCCTGAGTGAGTTCACTAAGCTGCAGTCGGGAGGGAAGAACTCTATGGAATAGATGTGAGTGCAGCAGGCCATTCCTGTGAATGGGATGGGTCCTGGAGGCGGGGCAGGTACCCCAAAGATGTTCACAAAATTGTTCCACACTGTCTTTTTTTTTTTTAACATCTTTATTGGGATATAATTGCTTTACAATGGTGTGTTAGTTTCTGTTTTATAACAAAGTGAATCAGCTATACATATACATATATCCCCACATCTTCTCCCTCTTGCGTCTCCCTCCCACCCCCCTTATCCCACCCCTCTAGGTGGTCACGAAGCACCGAGCTGATCTCCCTGTGCTATGCGGCTGCTTCCCACTAGCTATCTATTTTACATTTGGTAGTGTATATATGTCCATGCCACTCTCTCACTTTGTCCCAGCTTACCCTTCCCCCTCCCTGTGTCCTCAAGTCCGTTCTGTATGTCTGTGTCTTTATTCCTCTCCTGCCCCTAGGTTCTTCAGAACCGTTTTTTTTTTTAAGTTTCCATATATATGTGTTAGCATATGGTATTTGTTTCTCTTTCTGACTTACTTCACTCTGTATGACAGACTCTGGGTCCACCCACCTCACTACAAATAACTCAGTTTCATTTCTTTTTATGGCTGAGTAATATTCCATTGTATATATGTGCCACAGCTTCTTTGTCCAATCATCTGTCAGTGGACACTTAGGTTGCTTCCATGTCCTGGCTATTGTAAATAGAGCTGCAGTGAACATTGTGGTACATGACTCTTTTTGAATTATGGTTTTCTCAGGGTATGTGCCCAGTAGTGGGATTGCTGGGTCGTATGGTAGTTCTAGTTTTATTTTTTAAAGGAACCTCCATACTGTTCTCCATTGTGGCTGTATCAATTTACATTCCCACCAACAGTGAAGGAGGGTTCCGTCTTCTCCACACCCTCTCCAGCATTTATTGTTTGTAGATATTTTAATGATGCCCATTCTGACCAGTGTGAGGTGATACCTCATTGTAGTTTTGATTTGCATTTCTCTAATGATGAGTGATGTTGAGCATCCTTTCATGTGTTTGTTGGCAATCTGTATAACTTCTTTGGAGAAATGTCTTTCGGTCTTCTGCCCATTTTTGGATTGGGTTGTTTTTTTGATATTGAGCTGCATGAGCTGCTTGTAAATTTTGGAGATTAATCCTTTGTCAGTTGCTTCATTTGCAGATGTTTTCTCCATTCTGAGGGTTGTCTTTTGGTCTTGTTTATGGTTTCCTTTGTTGTGCAAAAGCTTAAGTTTCATTAAGTGCCATTTGTTTATTTTTGTTTTTAATTTCCATTTCTCTAGGAGGTGGGTCAAAAAGGATCTTGCTGTGATATATGTCATAGAGTGTTCTGCCTATGTTTTCCTCTAAGAGTTTGATAGTGTCTGGCCTTACATTTAGGTCTTTAATCCATTTTGAGTTTATTTTTGTGTATGGTGTTAGGGTGTGTTCTAATTTCATTCCTTTACATGTAGCTGTCCAGTTTTCCCAGCACCACTTATTGAAGAGGCTGTCTTTTCTCCATTGTATCTTCTTGCCTCCTTTATCAAAAATAAGGTGACCATATGTGCGTGGGTTTATCTCTTGGCTTTCTATCCTGTTCCATTGATCTATATTTCTGTTTTTGTGCCAGTACCATACTGTCTTGATTCCTGTAGCTTTGCAGTATAGTCTGAAGTCCGGGAGCCTGATTCCTCCAGCTCCATTTTTCTTAAGATTGTTTTGGCTATTTGGGGTCTTTTGTGTTTCCATACAAATTGTGAAATTTTCTGTTCTAGTTCTGTGAAAAATGCCACTGGTAGTTTGATAGGAATTGCATTGAATCTGTAGATTACTTTGGGTAGTATAGTCATTTTCACAATATTCTTCCAATCCAAGGACATGTTATGTCTGTCCATCTGTTTGTAGCATCTTTGATTTCTTTCATCAGTGCCTTATAGTTTTCTGCATACAGGTCTTTTGTCTCCTCAGGTAGGTTTATTCCTAGGTATTTTATTCTTTCTGTTTCAGTGGTAAATGGGAGTGTTTCCTTAATCTCTCTTTCAGACTTTTAATCATTAGTGTATAGGAATGCAAGAGATTTCTGTTCATTAATTTTGTATCCTGCTATTTTACCAAATTCATTGATTAGCTCTAGTAGTTTTCTGGTAGAGGTTTTAGGATTCTCTATGTATACTATCATGTCATCTGCCGACAGTGACAGCTTCCTTCTTTTCTGATTTGGATTCTTTTTATTTCTTTTTCTTCTTTGATTGCTGTGTCTAGAACTTCCAAAACTATGTTGAATAATAGTGGTGAGAGTGGGCAACCTTGTCTTGTTCCTGATCTTAGTGGAAATGGTTTCAGTTTTTCAGCATTGGGAACAATGTTGGCTGTGGATTTGTCATCTATGGCCTTTATTATGTTGGGGTAGGTTCCCTCTATGCCTCCTTTCTGGAGGGTTTTTATCGTAAATAGGTGTTGAATTTTGTCAGGCTTTTTCTGCATCTATTGAGATGATCATATGGTTTTTCTCCTTCAGTTTGTTAACATGGTTTATCACATTGATTTGCATATATTGAAGAATTGTTGCATTCCTGGGATAAGCCCCAGTTGATTATCACACTGTCTCTTGATTCTTCAGGTTCTAATCTGACCTCTTAAAATGAAATAGATTATTATGAGATTCTCAGTCTCAAGAGCAGTGACTTTTTCCTATTCATTTCTGGATCTTGAGTGCATGGCATACGGCAATAGCTATTTATTAAATGTTCTCAGGCCAGTGAGATGCATTTAGTACTTTATTTATTCCTCATATAGCAGACCAAAGGGAGGGTGTTATTTTCCATTTTCTACATGAGGCACTAAAGCACAGAAGTGTTATATGCCTTGACCAAAGTCCACAGCTGGTAAGTCACAGATCTGGTATTCAAACCAAGTTCTGACTGGACTCTCAAATGCCACATTACCCCTTACCCTTTGCTTTTAAGAGCGTCTGAATACATTCTTGTCAACGGGTTGCTGTTGCCCTAAAATCTCAGTCCACTCTAAGAACCGCCCACATTGTTGCTTTTGGAGAGAAATTTGTTTACTAAATATTCAAAAGGAAAGAGCCGCTGACTGCCTTTTCAAATATCTTTTGTGGTGTCAAGAGGATATTTGAAATGATGGAATGGTGCAGTGTAGACAAGAAAAGGTTGAAGGGTACAATCTATTCATTTAACTGTGAACCTTCACCGCCTCCACCACGTAATTCTTTAACATCCAGCATTAAACACATAGACACTCACAAGCCTGTACATTTAGGGCAGACCTCTGAGATGTTGATTCCTTTTGTTCTGTCTGGGTTGATTAGAGGCAGCAGCCCTCGGGTCTCAGCACTTGGTGGGTATAACACTCAGACCTGGTGTTGGAAAGCTTAGCAGACTTTTCCCTCTGTGAGGTAAGATTACACCATGTGAAACCCATCTGCAGATCTGTATTTACTTAGTTTCTGGTTACAGCTGTCAGGAGAAGACTCTAATGTGCTGCAGCTTCTACTATGATAGCCTAGGTGCACAGGAGGCAGGCAGCGCTGTTTTATTATGATGTGGACTAAAATCAGCTCATCTGTTAATATAACAAGCCAAAAGGAGTGTAATCAGAGAACTTGGATCTTATTGAGACATCATTTTTGCCCAGAGAGTATGGATTTCTTTCTTTTTTCTTTTTGGTGAGGTTGGATCAATTGTATACTTAGCCATCCTAACCTGAGTCTGTCTTCTCTTCTGAATGTGTTACTTTGCTCCTTTCTTTTTTTCCCCCCCGAGTCAAACTTAGTGCTTTCTTCGATCTTTCTGATCCTGCCAGTTAATGGAAAAGCTATATTTTCCAAATCACAGCTGAGTATGAAATAGATACTGCATTCCTCCCTTAGTAATGGTCTGTATTTACAGGGACATATCATTTCCCAAGGCAGGCACTAGTTGTGCCACATTCTTAGCCATCTTTGTTTAGTACAAATTTCCATTTATTGATCAGTATCTAGATGTGTGAGATATGGCCTATAGAGGGAGACAGAGGCTGTGTCAATGATTCAGGACAGTGGAAAGATTCCCAGAACCGTTTTGGCCACTATTTTTTGGTCAAGACAGTTACTTTCCATGGTCAATATATCTGACAGCAAGTTCCACAGAGGCCGGCCACTCCTGGTCACACAAACATGCAAGCATATCATAATTCGTGATTTGATGGAAAAATTAAAATCGTTTCACAGGACCTTTTGGCCTTGCATTCTGAGAGTAGACACAACCAAAGGAAGCCGAGTAGCAGAACAATCTTTGGACCACAACTGTTTTTCCTCCAGAAGGACCAATCCTCGGTGGAATATAAAATTGTAGTTCATTTTGAGGATGGAGTTAGTCCAGTTCTACCATGTTCTGTGTATGCTCACCTCCCTTGTCCATGACTTTGTATTTCACCCTCATGTCTGAGAATGGTACCTTTAAAGGACTCAGCATCTCAGAGATGGGAGAACCTGAAAGAGGATATAATGTAAAACCATTCTGATAATTCATAGCCAGGTCTCTGAGTTCTAGTCTTTAATTTAAAAAAATCAGCAACTCTAAGGGTTTGGGTCATAGGATTTTCAAAGAAGGAAGCTTTACCTGGTGTGAGAGTGATGAGTTCTTTTATCAGAACCAACACAGTGGTTTGACTCTTCTCTCCCCAACCTTGTATGCATAGAGAGTAAACTGGGGACTCTTTGGATGCTCTTTGTATTCTAGGACAAATCAAGTGGAGTTCTTCGAGGGAAGGGATGCCCCTTCATCCAGCGGAATGAGGATATGAGAAATAGTGATGATCTAGTTTTCTATTAGGCTTTTTGTGCACTAACAGTGAGTAGAGTTACTGAGAGAAGGACTGGTACTACTGCAAGAAGAGATACTGAATGCATCTGCATGTACTTAGGAACCACTGGGCCATAGAAATAGGTATTAGACATGTGAAGGTATTGCTGAGGGATTCGTGATTAGACGATTCTAATATCTCAAGACCTCAGAAGCGCTGTGGTTGTCCTGGATAGAGGGGAGGGCGCCTAAGCTTGGAGAAGATACCCGGACAAGCAGGAGGTAGCTGCTTACACAGCTGCAATACCTGCTGGAATTTCATATCTGTGGTGTGTTGGTAAATGTTTAACAACTGTCTCTCTCTAAAATGGGAGTTTTTTGTGTTTGCCAAGTTTGATAGTGTAAGTATTCCCAATATTTATTCTGTGGCTGGTTTCAAGCTATCAACGAGACATCGCTGATGGCAGAGTTGGAAAGAAACGTGTACACTCAACTCTTGTGAGCTGTGTCAGTAGGCTCCAGCACAGCCCTGCCCCTCACCCTCCTGCACCATGCTTATGTACCCAGGGTCTGCCAGCACCAGGTACCTTGAACCTGGATATTCACTCCTATTTCTGGACAGAGAGTGCCTGACATGAATTTTGTCTCCTTTACTACTTTTGTGAACTGGATTGGAAGAATTTAGAAACCTTCAATTCCCTTCCCTGGGACAAACAGTAGTATATTAGAGGCTGACAACAATATTTCTTTATAATGAAGAATCATTTTCTTCTTGGACCCAATCTGGAAGATATTATTTCTATCCAAATACCAGAGGCTATAAATTTGTTTCCCATCATACCAGAGACACAAACATGGCTTACTAGTTATTGAAGCAGGAGAGACAGGGTTGAATTTTAGTAGTGAATTAATCCAGCAGCCAATTCTGGAATTATTCATGACAGGTGCTAGAATTTTTGTAGAGCATATTGGCAGAAATCAAAGCCTCATAAAAATACATTTGAGAACCACTGTGTAGTTAATAAATATGAACTTTGAGCAGTTGCAGTCTGAGAGACAGATCGTTCTCTACAAGTAATATTGAATGCTCGGATATCAAAGTGTAACCATTGCAGTGTAGACTAGAAAGATGAAAACAAAGGAATACTAATAGGGTGGAGTCAGAGATGATTCTCCTAGGGCCTAGGAGTTTATGCTTCTAGCGCATTAGTTCTTTAGTGTGCATTAGATATCAGAGAGGGAATTTATTTATTTATTTTTTAATGAATATGTTGTCCTAACTCTTAATTAATTTATTTATTTTTGCTGTGTTGGGTCTTCGTTTCTGTGCGAGGGCTTTCTCTAGTTGTGGCGAGTGGGGGCCACTCTTCATCGCCGTGCGCGGGCTTCTCACTATTGCGGCCTCTCTTGTTGCGGAGCACAGGCTCCGGATGCGCAGGCTCAGTAGTTGTGGCATACGGGCCTAGGTGCTCCGCGGCATGTGGGATCCTCCCAGACCAGGGCTCGAACCCGTGTCCCCTGCATTAGCAGGCAGATTTTCAACGACTGCGCCACCAGGGAAGCCCCGAGGGAATTTATTTAAAATATCGGTTCACACGTGTGGCAGATGCCGTCACTGCACTGGCACATGTTCCCGGGGCAGCTCCAGTCCCTGTTTATCCTAGAGACTCCATACGTTAAACACCCACAGCTCTCTGCCTGCAATTTCCCTCTGACTGTGGGACTATATTCAGCCTGCTTGGTGGCAGGCTGGAAGTTCCAGGGAGTTAGTGCACCCTCAAACAATCATGAATGGAACTTGGAACATGAACACCCCAGTTGTGTATTCCACAGCCACAACTTTGAGGTATGTTCTGTACTACTGGTTCTCAAAGTGTGTTCAGGGGACCTCTGGGCAACCCCCAAATTCTTTTAGGAGGTCTCTGGGATCAAAACTATTTTTGAACTAATTCCAAGATATCATTTGCCTCTTTCACTCTGATTTTCTCACAGGGGTACAGTGGAGTGCCCTATAGGTGGTAATGTTATTCCCATCACAGCTAAGGGAATGTTTGCTTGTGAATTCTGGTTTAGGAAAATAGTTTGAACATACAACATGGTATGTATCAGTGGATATAACTCAAAGACACTCTGAGGTCCTCAGTAATTTTTAAGAGTATAAAGGGGGTGGTTCTGAGAGCAAAGTGTTTGAGAACCATGGCTCTACACCCTCTCCCAGACCCAGAGAGACATTTAGCCCTATCTAAATTTAGTCACTGTCCAAAGCAGTGACCTGCTCACTGACACGTTTACTGTTGGTTTCTTCCCATCTCTGCCTCAGTTTTCCTTACAATTCTGGTCTCAGGGTCTGCCTTGGGGGAATCCAAGCTATGGCACTAGAGATTTTGGATGGCGCCTGGAAATCTGTATCTTAATAAGTAACCTGGATGATCTGATGGTTCAAGGACCTCACCTAGCTAAGATTTTCACAAATTCCTTGCAAAGAGTGAGAGTAGGGTGTGCAGGATATTGGAAGTTTGCACTTGAACAACCACAGTGTATGGTATACATATGTGCACAGACTTTCACGCTCACACATGACCACTTTAAGTGTTTAACTCTTAGTGCCTATAAGTTCAGGTTTTAATTGTTTCATCTCCCAGCTCCCCAGGGTTTTCTTAATCTCTATCAATCTCTGTCTTTTTCTTATAAATTCTTTAATTTATGAATAGTACAGTCAAATACCTAAATACTATATATTTGCTATAGTTCTAGTTCTGTCATGAGGGTTGACTCAATTTGAAATGTATTGTCTTAATTGCTGGCATTATGAAATTCTTAGAAGACAGTCCCATTATTGTATTTGAATTAGGTAGCCAGTGTGCAGACTGGCAGTAAGCAGTGTATGGTAGGGAAAGTTATCAGCATTTATACTAATTTGTCTGCATTGAAATGTTTATTTCTTTATATCAAGCTTTAACATTCATCCAATGAAGCTGCAAGAGTGGCAGTATAGTGCAGTGGGACCTGCGTTTGAGTCTCTAAATAGCTGTGTGACTAAGTCACTGAGCTATTATGGAAATTACAAAAGAGAACAGTTGTAAAACACAGGCTAGTGAATTTCACAAAGTAAACATTCCATAAATGTTAGCTCTTATTACTATTACTACCCAGTTTTTAAAAGCCATGATTTTAATCCTCAGGTACAGGTACTTATAGTATTATTGGAGAGTAGCAGCAAAGAAATCCAGGTTTGAAACCAACATAAGAGAGTACGCAGTTAGGTGCTAAAGGACAAGATTCAGGCTTGGGGACTTGTAAAAGCTCGGAGAAGAAGGGAATCAGAGGATCTTGTAGTGATTGAGAAATTCTACCCTGGCTGTGTGACTTGAAGCATTTGTCTTTGGAAACTAATTGCTGTCCTCCGTTTCCAGACAAGACTATATCAGCTCATACTTCACACAGCAGATTGAACGTGCAGTGTGTAAGACTGCCAAAGTTTGGACTGCTTCCCGAGTCAGAATTAGGATACTACGTATCAGCTCACCCAGGACACTCTGGAAGGACTCTAAGGGCTTTTTGCCTCCCATGACACAGTGATGATCTGGGTTAGAGAACATCTTTTCTTGCAAAGGTATTTCATCACATATACTTAAAAATTTTCCTGGAGAGAATAATAGTCACTATTCCTGTTCCTAGTTAGTGGTTGGTAAAATTGAGATACCAAGTTTATCCATCCAATATGTCATTCCTTTGGAACTTCCAAGGGGGCATCTTTATAGAAGAGCTTTTCTCTCCATTCTTTACTTGCAAAACCCCTAAAATGAATTCTATTATATATATGTGTGTGTATGTAACATACAGAAATATGTATTAAGATTTTGTTTTCCCCTCTTATAATAAATGGCTCCTTATCATCCAGCACATCCTATGATTATTATTAGTGACTATCATTACTTTTCTAATACTTCACTTTATTGATCATAAGATACAATTGATTTTTTTATGATGCCTTTAAAAAACTTGAAGTATAGTTGATTTACTATGTTTCAGGTGTACAGCAAAGTGATTCAGTTACACATGTATGTATATCTGTTCTTTATCAGACTCATTTCCACTATAGGTTATTACAAGATATTGAATATAGTTCCCTGTGCTATAAGTAGGCCCTTGTTTATATATTTTACATGTAGTAGTGTGTATCTGTTAATCCCAAATCCCTAGTTTATCCCTCTCCCCCTCTTTCCCCTTTGGCAACCATAGTTTGTTTTCTGTGTCGGTGTCTATTTCTGTTTTGTAAATAAGTTCATTTAAGATACTATTGATTTTTTTTTTTAAGACATACTATTTGTGTACCACCAAGCAGGAAGAGACAATGCCGCTGATTAAACTGTGATGTAGTGCCTCCCTAGCACTTTGAATTTTGATTCGTACTTGTTAAAAGAGCGTTTATGACTTATTTAAATGTGAATTTGTATCATATATCAATTTTTTGTACACATAAGGAAACCATAAAGCTATCATTAAGGTGTTCTTAAAATGTCTTCACATTGCACATCCATATCCTTTGAATCATTTAAAAAGTCATAATTTTGTTTTGCCATTAGCATCCTCTGTACTAGCCACACTGCTCACACTTTTTCTTCAGTTTCGATGTTGACGTTTTCCTATTTGATTGTTTTCTCCTCGGTTGAATTGCATGTTGCCAGCCAGAAGTTTAGCAGTCTCTGATCAAAGTCAATGTAAAGTTTTGACAAATTGATACTTGGCAATGTAATAGAAGTTCTGAGTGAAGCATAACTGGGTCACAGCAATACTTCATTGGTTTGAAATGTCTTTAAACTGTTTTGTGGAATTTGGCAACTTTTCCTGTCTTCAACTGCATTGTTTGGTCTGTGGACAGGAAATCCTTTAGCATGTATTTCAGTAGTCGAACATAACACAGCTTCATCTACTTGTGGGTATGTGATGCCAGAAAATGTGGAGCTGTTGTTGTACCAGTCAGAGTGGGCTAGATGATGCCCAAATCTCTGTGGCTTGAAATCATGAGGTTTATTTCTGGCTCATGGTACGTGGTGTTCTGGCTTGGCTAGGAGCTTTTCCTCACATCATCCTTTCTCCAGGATTCATACTGATGGAATAGCCATTGGTGGGAACATTGCTGGTTGTTGTGGCTGAAGGGGAAAAAACAGGTGATAATTGTTCACTGCTCTTAAGGTTACCCATACCACTGGTGCTCACATTTCTCTGGCCAAAGCATGTCATCTGGTCACATCCATCTACAGGGATTTGGAGAAGTACAATCATACCAAATGCCTGAAGGAAGTGGGGATATTTGGTAGACACCAAAAATGGCCACTACCGTTTACCCTTCTGGGCACAAAATGATCTGTTTTCTCTCTTTGCTACATGCAGGACATACTCTAAAAAGAATCACAGGTTCAATTAATTCCCTGCAGCCACTTGAAAGGCAAGCTATCTGGGTCATGTAAGGTGGTTTCGTCATTGGGGGAAGGTGTGCAGTGACTTCTATGTCAGGTTTTGAATGTAGTTTCTCTAGACCCAGAGACTTATGAACTAAAAAGACAACTTGCTCTGCTCCCCCTACCACCTGACTCATGATTAATGTAAAGAGTAGAACAGGAATACTATACCTATGAACCCTTCTGTTCATAAAGGGGAAGAATGAGAGAGATGCAATAGTCACTCTTCCTAAGCAATTTTGAAATCCCATTGGGCAGACATTACAAAGGGCTCCTCGTTTGGCGGTGGGAAATGTTCCTTGATTAACCCTGGGGACGCGGTAATCTTCCAACTCGGCTGTTCTCTGTTAACTTTAGACCCACACTCTGGGAGTTTTTTCTTTTCCATTGTTTTTGGCCATAGCTGAAGAAGGCATTGGCAGATACGACTTCTTAGGGGCTGAATGCTTTTTTAGTCCATTATCTGTATTTAGACAATTGGGAAATGCAAAGTTCTCTCAGAAACAGAGCTTCTTATTTAACCTCGGTCAGCTTCATGTGCCAATAGAGACTATAGTTATCTTACAAACATATTTCTTAGATTGCTTAATTTTTTCTCTCCAAAATTGTGGAGATGTCTGTTTTCCCTAAGACATTTTGTTTACTTTAAACGATCTACCAGGTACTACTCTCTTAATCTGAAACAGTTTAAATGCTGGTATGTTGGTAAACATTTTAACGGTTGGCTCTTTGGGGGAAATACCCTGATTTGTAGCATGTCTTAGTACAGAATGTTATAACAAATTACCATAAGCTGGGGGGTATAAATAAACAGTTATTTTTCATAGGTCTGGAGGCAGAAAGTCCAAGATCAGAGTGGCAGTGTGGTCGGGTTTTTGGTGAATGCTCTTTCCTGGTTTATGGACGGCTGTCTTATGTATTCTCACATGTGAGAAGGAGTTAGCTGTCTGGCCTCTTCTTATAAGGGCACTAATCCCATTCGTGAGGGTTGCATCCTCAGTACCTCCTAAAGGCCCCACCTCTAAATACCATCACATTGGGATTAGGGTTTCAGCATATGGATTTGGGGAGACATAAACATTCATTCCAAAGCATAGCATTTGCTGATTTCCAGGGTACAAATACTTCCACCATGACCCATTTCAAGCTACCAATGTGACTGGTAGAATCACTGATTATACAGTATGTTCACAACAGAGATACAGCAATAACTTCAAGAACGTAGATAATAGTAAAATATTATAAAATTTAGAAAGTGGTGAGTTTTGAGTATTATATTTGTTTTGACATAGTTTATGTAATTTTAAAATAATGGCTGTATTTAACAACCATCTTAGAAATCACTAAAACTTTAGCCATTGAGCTAGGATGAGCCAGTTCAGCACACCATTGCCTTAATCCATTCAGATGTGATAATTGAGTGTGATGGCCACACACTTTTAGTCTTCCTTTGAGACTGAGCTTTAACTTTCCATTATTGCTTCACCTATTTATCAGTTCTGGGACTGAAAAGCAGTTGCCTCAACAAGTCCTGGAATGCCCACCTGAGAGCAGAAGAACCTACCAGTTTATGAACAACAAATTTCAGAGAGGTTTGTTACACAGCAGTATCTAACCAATACACTGAGAGAAGACCTTGTATATAGTTTACACTGGCCAAAACCAAATGCAGACTTACATAGGCTAAAATGAAGAATGTAGAAGCTCATAGAATCAAAGTAGCATTCAATAACCAGACTGTAGAAGGCACAGGGCTTTGGGAAGAGCTGGGCTTTGGGAGCAATAGAAACGGAAGACTTCACTATTGGAACTCTCTCTCACCTCTGCTTTCCGTGTGTCAGTATTTTCTCTCTCACTAATTTCCTCTGCTTCATGAGTTAAGTTTTTCATCTTGGAGCTACCACTACGGTGGTTGTTTAACACCAGTGAAAATCCCAAGAAAGAACTGTGGCTGGTATTGGTGCCCATTCATTGACCAATAAACTATGATTAAGGAAGTAGTGGTAGGGAGTCAGCTAATTATGATTGACCCCTAGCAGAGTTAGGTGTCTACCTTTTGACTACAGAAGCTCATATTTTACAATATAGATAGTGGAGTAAAGGCTGTGTAGTTATCCTGACAAAGCAAAGCTGTGCGTTATGGTATGCCCTGCTTATGTTTGCATGTTAGCCTATGATAGAAGGAATTGTACATAGGTACCTGAGGTACATATTGCCTTTACCAATAACTTATTAATTTTATCGTCTATCTATCCAAACGAATTTGACTCTCTGGACGCTTTGATTTAAACAGAGGAAGAAGGAATTCAGACTGGGAAAGTTAGACTTCACGGCACAGGTGTCTTTAAGCTGAACATCGAGAAATTTAAAAATAACCTGTCCATTCAGACAAGCTGTCTCTGTTAGGCTGTTAATCAACTTTAAGGTTATAGATTGTTTGTATTCCAGTTTTCACATGAAGTCCCACAAGTGCACATTTTAAAACTCTAGAGTAAAATTTAAGTTAACTCACTATCTGTTGCAATTAAACCATCTAGATGTGTAGGCTAGAAGTCAGGAGAAAGCAGAGGAGGAGGTAAATGGTAAGACAAATGCCTATCATAGAATTGAGGGCAAATGAATTGGTAAATCTTTCTGCCTAAAGATAAGTGGTTAGGTATCAGTGAACTCTGACAGCAAACATCTTTGAGGGAACTGGAAAGTTCAGTCCATCGCAAGGTGAGTCTCTCTCAGCTTAAAGATTCAATAATTATGCCCAATTTCTCTCCTTTGGACAGAGCTCTGGTGAAAAGCATGCCTGAGAGTAATGTAGAGGCTGGGCTGGTGTGGAGATAGGATGTGTCTCATCCTGCATGTGTGGAGACTAGAAGCTGGTTTGTGAAAAGGTGCTAAGGTCAACATAAAAATTCAAAACCAGGTTACCTACCCAATAATTGAGGGAAGGGGGTGACAAAGCAGGGCTAAAGTGGAAGAGGCTGTTCTGGACTTATCATTTACATCCCCCAAAGTTCATATGTTGAAATCCTAGTCCCCGCTGTGATAGTATTTGGAGATGAGACCTTTGGGAGGTAATTAGGTCATGACAGTGGAGCCCTCATGATGGGATTTGTGCCATTATAAGAGACCTGAGAGAGCTAGCTGGCATGCTCCGTCTCTACCATGTGAGGATACAGCAGGAAGGAGGCCCTCTACAAGCCAAGAAGAGAGTTCTCACCAAGAACCAAACCTGCTAGTACCTTGATCTTGGATTGCCTAGCCTCCAGAACTGAGAAATAAATATTTGTTGTCTAAAGCCACACAAGTTATGGTATGCTGTTATGGCAGCCTGAGTTGACAGAGGTTATTGTATCAGGAAAACTGAGTGAGCAGCGACAAAGCAGACCAACAGACATACGTGCAGGAATTCCACAGACGAGAGTCAGAACCATCAGTGGCTAGGTCATATGGTGCAGGGCCATATAGGTCGGGAGCATGTGACTTGTTACAGGGACTGTCCAGGATGGGCAGAATCCATCATAGTTGAGGCTAAACATATACTTATTTGGCAATGAAGAAAAATTGGTTATATTTTTAATCTGTTATTTATACACGTAGTATTAGAACTGGAGTGGTACAGAAATGGGCAGCAAACGGTGAGGGTGTAGAGGTGGTAGGTGGCCTAACTTGTTGGGATGGGTGAAAGAATGAAGAGATTTGTTCCTGGGCAAACCCACCCATATTTAATTTACTGGTGTAATGGTTGGAACTGCCTCCAGACACCCCTCCCTTCTCTCACCAAGCCCATCGCCTGGCTTCCCGTGGCTGTTTGGTTAGGGCAAGTGGGAGAGCAAAGAGTTATGATTATAGGGATAGGATTTAATTTTGGAGTAGAAACTATTCTATGTTGTTTACCTATTTCCCAGGAGTGTTCTGAGGATTTTTACTGATGGGATAGTTGAGGATGTTATCCCCAAAGTCCAAATATACATCATTTAAAATACTGCCTAGACTTTCATTGCCTTTAGGAAGGCACAGATATTTAATCATGCTGGGTTTTATATTTAAAATATAGATAAGAGTTTACTTCTAATGGCAGGTGATTCTAATTACAATTATTTCCTCATGCTATGTAAGTATGCATCTTATACCTTTTAAGATGAATATTACTGGACCTCTTCAGAAACATTCCTAAATTATGTGCTGTGCATTAATTATTTTTTAAAGTCAATATGTGTTGAAAGTGCTAGTGTATTCACTTGCTCTGAATTTCTTCCAAACACATTAAATGAGCCTGTAGCAGGATTAACCACAGTAGATTTTCTGTTTCTTTTTAAATAGTATATCATATTTTGATTTAACTTGCCATTTTTTTCTTCTTAATTCCCTCTGCCCAGTTCTTTTAATAAGAAACAAGATTCCTGGAGAAAACACTTCTTGGCACAGATACCGTTCTCCCCAATTGGTAGATGGCAATGCTGCTGTGATTGAATCTCCCAGTGGGACGAGGTATCTGAAGTCAGGTTGTTTTCAAACGGTTGATATTGGGGCCCTGGCTATGATACTGCCGTCCCATTCAGTCTTTTATTATTCTTGCTCTGTAACCTGACATTGTTTCAGGAAGAGGAAATCCTTGGGTTTAATGAAGACAGTCAGCCTAAGGTCGGGAGGGTAATGCTAAACAGACTGAAAGTAAAGGTAGCGTGGAAATAAGAAGGTAAGGTTAGAGTAGATTCAAAGATTAGACTCAAAGATGGAAACCAAATGCACCTGGAAGGCAAAATATACTTGAACCATAAAATATACAGAACCCTGGGGATATATAAAAATAAATCAAGCTTATTTAGTTTGCCTTTCCACTTCCCTGGTGGCTTGTCCAGCTGTTACCCCAGTTTGGGCAGGTGGTTTGTGGGTCCGATTTTTAGGTGTTTATCATGGGGTGCCTGCTAGAGCAGCTGCTGAGAAAAGGGACCCTCAGTGCCTTCATTATACGTCAGCTCCCAAACTTCCCAGTTCCTGATATTAAACTGCCTTGGCGATTATAGCGTTTCATTTAAATTTTAAGTGACACATTGCAATGTACTTTTAGGTAATCTGTAATGTGCCTTTGGGCATAGCACTATTTTTAAAATAAATTTATTCTATTTATTTTTTGCTGTGTTGGGTCTTCGTTGCTGTGTGTGGGCTTTCTCTAGTCGTGGTGAGCGGGGTCTACTCTTCGTTGCGGTGCGTGGGCTTATTGCGGTGGCTTCTCTTGTTGCAGAGCACAGGCTCTAGGCACGTGGGCTCTAGAACGCAGGCTCAGCCATTGTGGCGCACGGGCTTAGTTGATTCGCGGCATGTGGGATATTCCCGGTCCAGGGCTCGAACCTGTGTCCCCTGCATTGGCAGGCAGATTCTTAACCACCGTGCCACCAGGGAAGCCCTATTTTTTTTTATGTGGGTGTCTAAATTGTACAAGAGAGTGGGAATGCTTTAGATTAAAATGAGTAAGCAGCCCCTTCTTTCTGTTAGCTGCATCGCCCCTTGCAGACCTGGATATGGTTAATAAAGTATCATGTGAAAGTTACTGATTATTCAAAATGGATTCTTCTTTGCAAAAGCCGTTGAGAGTTGGCCATACGTTTTCCCTGAAAGGTAGTTGTTATTAATAACATTTTACAGATGAAATCAAAGGTTGTTTAAATGAGACTCATAAATTCTTATAGACTAGCATTGTGGTCAGAAGGCTGGACTGTGGGGAAAAATGCTTGGATTTGAATCTTGGCTCCTTCACTTATTATCTATGTTGCTCTGAGCAAGTTATTTATCCTTTTCATATTTTCACATCTGAAAATAGAAATAACACTAGTTTCTGCCTCATAGGGTTATTATGAGGAATGATGAGTTCATATGTTTAAAGCATTTAGAATAATGCCTGGTACATGATAAGTGTGATAAGTGTTCATATAGACCCACAGACTCTTGTTTGAAACCCTGAGGGACAGATACATTTTGGAATTCAGAATTTTTCAGATTTTTAATGAAGGTGCTATGAGGCAAAATTTATTTTACTTAAATAAATTTTAAGTACACACTATGATCAACTGGATAGTTACGTAGCCAAACTGGTGGGCAGTCATGCTAAGTGGGAAAACATGTATAAACAGGCTTATATTAGCTTAGGACAGGTTTCGGTACTAAGTCAGTTACAAAATCCTTTCGGTTTTCAGAGCCTTTCTATATTTTTAAGTTATGGATGAGGGATTGTGGATCTGAAATAACATTAAATGGTAGATAAATTATTGAAATCTAGACATTTCCAAGGTCCAGGCTAGAATTTTGAGCCAATGTTCTTTCTCTTATGGTTTTGCAAAATGAAAAAAGAACTTCAGTGGTTTGGTCAAGGTCGTACAACTACTCACATCAAATATGGGATGAGATTCTTGGTTTCCTGATGTTTGAGCCTAATGTTCTGCATGAGATACAGATGTTTCAGAAGCGTTCTCCCCCAAACACTAATTACGTGGAATATAATGCTTAATCCAGTCACAAAGGAATTCTGGGATTCTTGTTTTGGATTTTTTCGGAGCCTTCGTTGTCCTGATGAGCATTGGCAATCTACAAAAGGGAGACATGTTACACACCTTTCCTAAACTTATTTTCCCATACATTCCTTATTTTGAGAACATTTTATGGAGCATATTTGGGACACTTTGTTTTACGTTATTCTAAACAAGACCTTTAGGGATCCTTGCACTGAGTGGATACAGGCAAGGTCATGATACCCATCATTATAAGGAATGATACCAGTTTCTTTCCAGGGCACCATTCAAGAGGAGCTGCTTGTATACTGAGCCCTCTGCTTCTGGATGTGGTTAGCTTGATTGAAAAGGCACTGCAATACCCATGGTTAAGGGATCCAGGAATCCCAATGTAGCAACTTCCAAGAATGTGAAGTCTTGAGTATTTATAGAAGACATTGTTAGAAATCATGGATTTTTTTTGCAAAGAATGTGGTTCATAGATAAACAAAAAGAAGTGAACCCATAAAAACTGACTTTATCCTGTCTCCCATCTCACAAATCCACTAGAGGAGCACAATTTCCTTATCCTTTGGCTATTGAAGAATTTCAGTTTCATCATTTCTACCACAAGGCAGTGGGGGGTTGATGCTTACAACATCTGTGGGTAAATCCTTGGGCTTGGATTGAAATGAACCTTCTGGTATGTATGCCCATGAGTCTTCTAAAGAAAACATGGTTTCTTTTAATGTTGATATTCCAGAAACATTTCACAGACCCTTGGAGATGAGTTTTTCTTCTTGAAATAATAACAGTTCTTTTGGACATGCCATGAGGGGGGTACATTATGTGCTTGAAGCATTTTGTTCTACTAAGGTGCCATTGGGGAAACTTTCGGTTAGAAATTAGCTGTTAATGTTAAGAATTTAATGTGCTGCATTCCTGTGAAATCTTTTGTTCTCTAAATATTTGCTATTTATCTTTCTCTTACAATCAACTGGCTTTTCTTCCAAGTTTATGCTCCTCTGTATTTTTAAAATGTTGACTACATTGGGAGCAAGGCTTTACTTGTGGACTTTACTTATGCTACTAGCAGCCTAGTAAGTTTCATTAAACGGACCCTTGAATGGAGTGATGCTTACTTGGGTAAACGTGAATCATTCAGGATCTTTCAGAGTGCCTGATGTCCAGGCTCACCTGGGCAATTGTATCAGAATCTCTAGGGTCGGGATGCCAGCATCAGTATTTATTGATGCTGAAAACTCGGCCTCTGTGCACCAGTGCCAAATCGAATCTTAGAGACAGAGTTTTGGGTGAAGTAGAGAAGAATAGCTTTATTGATTTGCCAGGCAAAGGGGGACACAGTGGGCTCATGCCTCAAACTGTGTGTCCCAACCCGGGGGATTTGGTGAGGAGGAGTTTCATAGCAATGGTTCAAGCGCAGGCTTGCTGATAAGGATCAGGGAGTGTGAAGGGCCTGTAGCCTTTTAATCTGGTTTCAGGTGGTCTCCTGATGAGTTTCTCGAGTTTATCAAGCCGTGACCTTCTCTGGAATGAAGAATGCTAACATCTTTCATTTGTTGGGGGTTTTAGTTCCGTAGAATAGCTCAAAGATATTATGTGTATCCCTCGAGGCAGAACCAGGACGCTGCCCCAAGGCTGCACTATTGTGTTCTGACTGTTCCTCCCTTGTCTCTGCATCCCCTCCATTCCCTGATTAGCAACTTTTGGAATCTGCCCTTTGGAACTCAGGGAAGGTCATGGAGGCTGGCGTCTATTCCCTACAAATGAGAAATGGGAGACATAGAAAGGCTTCTGTGCCCAGGAGCCCCACAGGGTCCTGCTAGGTTTCACTATTTTTTCTTTTTTTGAGTCTTCAGATGATTATGTGTGGCCAAGATTGAGAAATACTATCCTACTCAAAGTTGTTGGTTTATCCCACCTGATTCAGGTATCTTTCATTAACCATACCTCAGGGGTTATAGTCTAGTAGCTTGAATCCAGCCCAAAGATCTGTTCTGTTTGGCCAGCACAGAACAATGTTAAATATGCCTGAATCAGAAAGCCCCCAGGAAAGGTCTGTGCTCTCTACTGGCCCCAGTCTCAACAATCTGTTGTATTATCCCCAGCCACTTCTCAGGCTGTGACATCTGCTTGGCAACCATGGGTATTTGAATTTGTGACCCCTGAAATACCTAGAGGGGTTCTTTAGTTAAGACTATATTAAAATATTATCTGAGAGTGGCTAAACATACACTAAAGGCTGAAAATATTTCCTGTTTATGGAAGCCGAGATTCCCACCTGTCCCTTTCCTAGGAGAGTTCCCTTTGGGCAAAGAGGTGTTCCCTGGGGTGCTAGACAAACTGAAGGCCCAGATGATGTCTATCACATGTGATCAGCAGCAGCGGAACCAGAGAGAAACTGACTCTTTCCTTGTGAGCGGTGAGTGAAACTCACACTTCTGAGGCAAAGAGGAGAATAATAGGAGAAATAGGGTTAGCAGCTGAGAGGCTTGAAAGCAAGATCAAGTCCAGATTGAGGAAGGGTTCAGGGCGATGAGCGGGAGAAATCTTTTGGTTTCCTTCACTGGGAGGGCCCAGTGAGCGTGGCAGAGTTGATATGGTTTAAAGTGGCCTGAGGCGGGGTCTGCCCTTTGTCTGTTTTGGGTTCAGGTGTTGAACATCAATACACACCACGCAAGGGCCAGTGACTGCAAGTAATTCAAAAGTTTATTACTTAGGCATAGGCAAAGCAAGGGGTGTCCCTGGGAGAGGGGGCCTTCCAGCGAGGTGGCTCTCTGATGTCTGGGCAGAGAGAGTCTTATGTGTGACTTATGAGGAAAGCAGATGTGAGTCTGCACGATTGGTGTACAGAGAAAAAAGAATTAGAGATCTTTCATTAACTCAAAATTTTATTAAGCAGCTACTGTGTACAGACTCTGTGATCCAAACAGTTATAATCTCTGGATGGAGAGAGACAATAAACACACAAATATACATCATATCAAGTGGTAAGGAGTGATTAGGATGTGATATTATTTTATGTAGAGTAGCCAGGGAAGACCTCTCTGATAAGGGACTTCTGTTTTTTTTTTTTTCCTTTTTGTCCCCTCCAAGCATGGGGAGGGAAGCCACTGGAAGGTTTTTTTTGTTTTGTTTTTGCTTTTTTTTTAAAGCTGCTTTATTTTTTTAAACATTTATTTATATTTATTTATTTAGGCTGTGCCAGGCCTTAGTTGCAGCAAGCGGGATATTTAGTTGTGGCATGTAGGCTTCTTAGTTGTGGCATGCGAAATCTTAGTTGCGGCATGCAAGAGGGATCTAGTTCCCCGACCAGGGATCCAACCTGGGCCCCCTGCATTGGGAGCGTGGAGTCTTACCCACTGGACCACCAGGGAAGTCCCACTGGAAGGTTTTGAGCAGTGGGTAAGAACAATCTGATTGACCACATATAAAGGAGTGATAATTTGTGGTATACACACACTTATTGCAAAAGGAGTTGAGGAAAGGAGTCAGGAATGTGGGTCAGAACCATGAGAACAAGGGTGTAAGAGGAAGGAAGATACATTTATTCTGCAAAACCCTAGTAATGAAACAGTTTAGAAAATTTGCAAGAGTTAATTTGCCAAACATGGAGTTTGTTGCTGAAAAGTAAAGGAAAACACCCTTGAGCCTTTCACATAAAACGTTTACTAGGGAAGAAGAGAGATGGACAAATCTGAAGTGCTTCCAGAACAGACACAGCCATTTTGCTAGAATGATTGCCCTTGGCAGTTGTAATCAATTGGGTAAATCTGGTTTGGATCAGTCTGAAGTGCATATGCTCTAAAATCTCGGATCTACTTTCAAAAGGCTGTACATGTGTCTTATTGTAACCCTCGAATGAAAGATAGCTATGGCACTGCTGCTCTATTTCCTGGGGCCTGTGAGAACACTTCGCGTTCACTGAGCGGCTCAGCTGGGAGCTCTGATCTTAGATCTGGTCTGGGTCCTCTTCCCGTGCATCCCTGTGGTTCTTGTGTCTGTGAATCCCTGTGTCTGATGTTGTCCCCCACTTGTCCATGATGAGATACATGCAGGCTGGACACTTTTTTTTGAAGCTGATGATACACTAATGGTAGAGTTTTTCTCTCTATCTGTGATTAAAGTTCAGTCCTTCCCAGTTTTTTGCCTCAGCTAAGTTCAGCCACACGTTTCTCCTCTTCTCCTGATGTGTACTTGCTGTTGCATACACTCATACAGGGCAGGTGCCCTGGGAGTAACATTCTCAGAGCTTCAGGGGTCTCTGTGAAATACCCTCTCTCTGTGAATGCCCTCTACGGCTTCTGCTACTTCCATAGGAGACTTTTTAAAAAATCACCTTTCAAGATGGAGATATAATTCATTGTAAGCAGGGAACAGCCTCAAATATGCTCATTCCTGGTTCAAAATGCTTTCATCTTTAATTAAAAAAAAATCTCTCCCAATGTTCCCTCTGCCTAGCTTCCAAGTTGGCAGCAGAGTTTCCTCTCTGTGGTTTTGCAAATTTACTATTTGATACTTAAACTGTGGGAGGTATGCTCATCTGTGAGGTTTGATGAGCTCTTAGCTGGGGTTCCCTGGAACTGTGACTATCCCATAATATCATAGTTCTGATTTCATTCCTTCCCCTCATCCTACCAACTCAGCCTGGGGTCACCCGAGAGAATTCTCTCTGAAGGAAATTCACGCTCTGGTGAGATTCTTTTTTGAACTTGTAATATGTCATTTGCCTAACACATTGTTCGTCTTGCATAGAATACACATCCTCTAAACGTGTTTCAGTTCTTAAATCCCTTCTGTGCTGCTCCCCTCCTTCTGCTGTAGCTGCCTCTGCTTATTACGCCTCAACAGGACTGATGCATCCAACCCCTAACTGGTTTTCTGCTTCCAGTCTTCTGTGGGTCTGATCTCACCACCATGCTGTAAGTTCTTAGAAGACAGAGAGACTCTATCTTATTTCTGTTTTGCCATTGCCTAACCAGTGCCGCTCGCGTAATGGGCTCTGAATGAATGTTTTTAGAAGAAGAAATGGTGCTCACTCTGCAGAGTTAGTCTAAGTCAGAATTTCCCAAGGTGGAGTTCTGTGGAAGGGTCTCTCTCCACTGTTGTTTGCTTAAAACAAAGAAGTTCCATGGTCAAATAATTATGGAAATCACGAGAAATTTCATATCTACTGTAGGTAATCAGAGTGCACGTGAGATTACCAAAAGCCACAGAAAAGACCCACAACAACCTACTTTAACTCTATTTCCGAAACATATTTGGCTATAGATTTTATTTTAAAATGCAGTATCTTATGGAACTAGTGTTCTGTGGATCACAGGCTGGGAAACATTGTTCTGAATTTTCTATTTCCAAAATAAATGTAGAATGAATATTGTCACTGATAGTCAATTCAGGCTTCTCTGTAGTTCTCACCCTCCAGGTTCTAACTAATAAAATATGTACATAAGGGACTTAAGCAAACAGTGGCCAAAGTATTCTTTTCATTAATGGCCGGGCAGTTCTCAGAACTCCACAAAGTTAAGACTTGCGGTAAACTGTGTTGAGGAACATGGCTTAGACTGGATGGTAATGTGGTACCTCCTAGACTTTCTCCCTACTGAACTGGGGAAAGCCAGCTCCATGGTGTGTCACAGGTGTAGATACAGGTGTAGAGAAGGAATAAGGGCTGCCTCTTTTCAACACTCCCAGCAATTTGTACTTCTAACCTCCATGGTGTGTCACAGGTGTAGATACAGGTGTAGAGAAGGAATAGGGCTGCCTCTTTTCAACACTCCCAGCAATTTGTACTTCTAACCACTTGGGCTGAGTAGCTAAATTTATGGTTAGCCTTTCTCTCGGCCTGCACTGAATCACTGCAGTGGTAGCCTCATCTTCACTGAGGCTCTTTGCCCGCCCCCCCCCCCCCCGCCCCATATGCCCCTGGTCTTCCACGGCCATTGGAAATTTTAGCTTTTGCCCCCAGAAGGTTTTAAAATGCATTGTAAAGAATATTAAATAAGTTCCAAGTGCACGTTGTCACTTACAGAAAAAGTAAATCCCCTATTTCCCACTTCAAATTATGTTTTGACACAATTTGAAGATACAATACTGTCTTTTTGTACAAGTGCAAAAAGGCAGTATAAAAATACCCCAAAATGATTCAGTTTTAACAGTATAAAAATGTCCCAGTGAGCAAGATGAATGATGCTCTAATTATTATATTAGATAGAAATAAAAATGAAATCTCCCTAAAACTAACACCCGGAGAAAGACCAAAATTCGGTTCTCCCCAATTACATATTCTCCTCAATCTACGTTCAGAGGAACGAGGATTCTCAAAACTGGCTGGACTTCAGGTTATTTATAAAGCTACATTTACTAGTGATTAGGCTCACTTGCCCTCAATATGCCCTGATATCTTGTTTTCATTCTTTCTTTGACTAAGAGGATAGGAGTTATTTCAGATTACTGTACCCTGCAGCCATCCAGGAGATGGACACTCCATCCATCTGAAGATGGTCTGTCTTCAGCAGGACTCTAGAGGGTTCACCTTGACTTGATCAGGGGGACCTGCTCAATAGATCTCTCAGCTCCTCCTGTTAGGACTGGGGTCTAGATCCCTCAGTGGTGGTTGGAATGTTGGTCTCATGAGAACTAGGGACACTGGTAGGACATTCATTTCTTCCTTGCTTCACTCAATAAATGTACATTGGGTTTCTGTCATGAGTTAACTTTGTGATAGAGTAGAGATTTGACACCTGCCCTTGTGCTTACAGCTTAACAGTGGATTCGCAGAATAGACAGACAATGATTGTTTGCAGCTCGGATACATTTTCAAAGACATTGAGAAATTGGAGTGCAAAGGAGGAGCAAGCATAGTGATAAGGGCTCTGGAAACCATATCCAATATGCGGGGTATTTGGTCTGCTGGTTAAGCAAGTATGTGTCCTTCAATGTGAAGGTAATATAACCTCATTCTGAGTGGTCCTAGGGTAAAAAACTAGAAGCACGGGGGGAAGTAATGGGGAGGTAGTTTCTGCAGGGAGAAGCTAAGTTGCCTGTAGCATGAACTGTTCCACTGAATGTGGAACTTCCTATCTTCAGAAGTGCTCAGGCTGTATCTGCATCAATTTTTGTCCGTGCTGCACAAAAGACGCTGAGATGCTGAGGACGTTGAGGTAGATGATGTGAAGGTTCTTCAAACTCTTAAGATTTCTTTTCTTCTATAGATGTTCCTTAACATCTTTAACAGTAAGTGCATAATAGATCTTTAACAGTGCATAATAGATCTTAACATTTCTTATGATCTGTGTCGGTTCAGATGCTCTAGGGAGCACACGCTTAGAACTAGAAACACCTGTGAAGGATAATGGGGAGACGTAGCAGAAGTAGTTGGAGAGAGGCTCAGATGGTGAGGCAGGTCTGACCGCTGTGAAGAGGGAGAGGAAAGAAAGGGAGCCTGAGTAGGAAGAGTCTCAGACTGTGGAGCAGCTCTGAGTCTCAGCCCATATGTCAGGGAGCAAAGATCATTTGCCCACACTGGGCAGGAATGGCCTGGCTGTAGTGCCCCTGCTGTGCTCAGTCACTGGCCGGGGCAGCCCAGGGGGATTATGCCCTCGGTGTGAACACGACAGTGGATCAGACACTGTCCACTCGTTTCAGTCCTCATGTCAGGCTCTCTCCTGAAAGGAGGTCTGAGCGGTTCACTCCCATGCCTGCCACATGATCTCATACCCAGAGCAGCGTGTTACTGATGCTTAGTAAGCCCGTGAGGTCATTTCAATATTTGCATTTTAATAGCCTTCAATGTCTTCGCTAAAGGGCTGCTCATTAGTGAATTTTAGGGCTTGTGTAAGGATAATATCACTATCCCGAGTAGTCCCACTATTATTCTGAGCGGAACTTATAGGGCTGGGTCAGTGACAGACATGGTGGACCCAAGGAAGCCTGGTGCTCTATCCTCCACGTGGGGTCTTGCACGGGTTGAGGACAAGGCGGAGCTTCTCACAGCTTAACTGTCTGACCTACCTTGAACCTCACATATATCCAGAACCAGGATCAAGAAGGAATAAGCTGTATGAAAACATGCCAACCCTGCTCGGGGCTGTAGATTTCTGTATATTTTGCCGTCACTCCCTGTTGTGTCTCTGCCATTCCATTTCTGGATGTATCTGCTTGCTCCTCCTCTTTTTTTTTTTTTTTTTTTTTTTTTTTGCGGTACGTGGGCCTCTCACTGTTGTGGCCTCTCCCGTTGCGGAGCACGGGCTCCGGACGCGCAGGCTCAGTGGCCATGGCTTACGGGCCCAGGCGCTCTGCGGCATGTGGGATCTTCCCGGACTGGGGCACGAACCCGTGTCCCCTGCATCGGCAGGCGGACCCTCAACCACTGCGCCACCAGGGAAGCCCAGCTCCTCTTTTTAAAAAATTATGTTATATTGTCTCATTTCTTTGGACCTTGACGACTGATTCATTGTCTTAATTTTGCCTCTGGGGGCTCTTCTCTCTCTCTCTCTCTCTCTCTCTCTCTCTCTCTCTCTCTCTCTGGTGGCATCCTCTGTTTGCAGCTCCAACTAACCGTCTTCCTGATCAAGTCTGAAACCTTTTCAGGGTAGACCCACTTGACTGGGGTCCAGCCATTTTGGATGAGAAAGTAGATGTATGCCTACTTTTTCCCCAGTTAGAAATGATTTAACGGATGTTCAGTAATGACTGAACTGGTGTTTTCATGAGCTACAAATCAGTTCCTAACAGCGTCAAGCTTTGGTGGACTTTGTTACTTCCCCTGAATCTATTCTCCTTTATCTTCCATAATAAAAAGCTGGTTTGTCTTCAGCACTCATGCCTTAGGGGAAGCTAACCCTTGCACAACTTTGGAGGTGAGTCTGAGTAATTTCAGGATAATCTCATCTCCCTATTCTAATGATCGGTTCATAAATCCAGGCTTAAACCAATCCTCATGTGACATTCCTTAAGACAAAGTTATGCATTTAAAATGGACATGTGATCTCACTCAAGGCAGTGAGACTTGTGAGGAAGCTAGCTGGGACATGTAAATTTATTTGCTCTTGAAGGAGGAACCACAGGAAGAAGTGGCCTTTCTTTACTTGGACATTGTCAGGATGAGAGGTCTGGAGTTGCTGAGAACATTTTATCATCAGCAAGACAGTAAAGCCTACACATGGAAATTGGTGGAAACTCATTGTTAAGTTCACAAAACATAATTTCAGAGTCTGAGGGATTGGAATGGTATTAGACAGTATGCATTGTATTGAACTGGGGATAGCACGTTACCTGGCATTTAATAGGTGCTCGATAAATGCTCCTTGGATGGATTTGAAAAAGCAGGTGTCATAGATGGCAAATAGTCCCTGGGATCCCCTCAGAATCTGGGCTCTGTATTAGTACTGCTTCACCCAGGATACTGAGGGTAGAGGAGGTCTGGGATTCAGAAAACCTTGTTCTTTTCCCCCTTCTTAGTACAAGAGACTTATGTGAGTGTTGAAGGTGGGGGCTCTGGAATCGGGTTGTCTTGGTTTGAATCTTGGCATCCCATGATGTTTGGCAAACTACTTAACTTGATGAGCCTCAGTTTCCTAATCTTAAAACGAGGCAATGATATTTATCTCATAGGAGAGGTAAGGATTTTGTTTAGTGCCTGGTGGATACCAATCCTCAGTAAGTGCCAACTACTGTTATTATTACTATCCATAAACTATTATTAGTAGTAATAGTGTTAATATTTCTTCATGGAGTTCCTGCCTGATTAAAACAAAAATCAGATTCTGGAGGACAGGTCTGATTTTGCCAATGAAAGTGAGGATTAACTCTTTTCCTACTCTTTAATATTTCTATAACACTCAGAAGTTCACAGTTCCTTTTAGTTAATGAGAGTACAGTCTAATTCTTTGAGTTGCGGACCAGATGCTTGTTGCCAGGGTAACCCATTGTCCTGATGTTTTCCTTAATTTTTCGTCTTCCTTGTCTAGAATTAAACACCATGTGTGTTTACCATCATGTTTATCTTGTTCAATGCTTTATCCTCAGCACCTAAAACAGTAACGGGCACTCCTGTACTCAGTCAGTTGCATGAATGAATGAATTCCATCTGTTTCATTTAATCAACTCTTTTCAATTTAATATCCAGCTGGACCTAGATCAATGGGTCTACAGTAACCTTAAAACTTAACAGGTATAAAGACAAATTTATGTTGAAGAGAAAACTAAGAAAATCCATGCATTATAGTTAATGGAAAGGAAAATAGAGGCCCTTATAGTATCAGAGCCCCAGAGACATTCATGAAATAAACACACTAAATGGTTTTTTTTTTTCTGTTGTGGATATAGTCATCTTTTAATGGTATGTGGTTAAGTTACTGAGGACAGTTTAAAATTTTTACTTGTTTGCCTTCAATGTTCTTCTAATGACTGTTCTTGATCTCTTGCACCCTTGGGGATTGGGACAATCAGAGGACTAATGATGAGTTTTTATTTGTTCAGATAACAAACACATTTTGTTAATAGTAGGTGCCCAGTACTTGATATGTGCCAGCCACTGTGCTTAGCTCAATTATGTCCTTTAATTAATTAAGCACACTTAAATGTGTTTAGTACAATTAAATCAATCTTTGAGGCAGGAACTATTATTCTCTTTTTCAATGAGACAAGGGAGTTTTAGAGAAGTCAGTCTGTTGCTTGAGATCACAGATATTAAGAGGTGGAGTCAAAATATGAATCGAAGTATAAGTGGAAAAATCTAAGGGACATTTATTTCCTATTTCCTGCTTTTTGAATTTGCCAGGGTTTAACTTTGAATCTTTGTGTTGGATAAATTCTTTTTTGGGGGGGTGGGGGAAGTGATAATTCTTATTCTGACTAGCCTCTCTGTGTTTAGAACACATTAATAAAAAGATACAGGAGTCATACAGATCAAAGTAAAAATGATTAGCTTCGTAGTTTTGGTATAGCTGAATTGCAGTGTGTTTCCTCAACGCATCAAGACAACAGGGCCTTCTAATATCGCTACCTCCTCAATTCTAGACATTGGGTAAATCCAGCAAATGGAGTTTGGTTCTGCAGAGAAGACAAACAGATTTACTACCTTACGGTAGTCACAGAAAGAAAAGGCTCTATAAGATGAGCCCTAACCCATGGGTTATTACTTTCTGGGGTAAAAGACCAGAACCAAAGTGCACTGGTTCCGTGAACAGGTAGATTCCAAACTAGAGGGAAAAGACTGCTGAACTAAATGTTCAGATTTATCTGCCAGACTCATCAATCTTACTTCCTTGGAGAAGAGAGAGTGAGGTATATAGATGGACAAGGGCATTTCCCATTACTTAAAAAAAAAATCTTTATTGGAGTGTAACTGCTTTACAGTGTTGTGTTAGTTTCTGTTGTACAACAAAGTGAATCAGCTATACCTATACATATATCCCCATATCCCCTCCTCTTGAGCCTCTCTCCCACCCTCCCTATCCCACCCCTCTAGGTCATCACAAAGCACTGAGCTGATGTCCCTGTGCTATGTGGCAGCTTCCCTCTAGCTGTCTGTTTTACATTTGGTAGTGTATATATGTCAATGCTATTCTCTCACTTCATCCCAGCTTCCCCTTTCCCCCCTGTGTCCTCAAGTCCGTTCTCTATGTCTGTGTCTTTATTCCTGCCCTTCCCCTAGGTTCATCAGTACCGTTATTTTAGATTTCATATATGTGCATTAGCATACAGTATTTGTTTTTCTCTTTCTGATTTACTTCACTCTGTATGACAGACTCTAGGTCCATCCACCTCACTACAAATAACTCCATTTCGTTTCTTTTTATGGCTGAGTAATATTCCATTGTATATATGTGCCAGGTCTTCTTTATCCATTCATCTGCTGATGGGCACTTAGGGGTTGCTTCCGTGTCCTGGCTATTGTAAATAGTGTTGCATTGAACATTGTGGTACATGACTCTTTTTGAAGTATCCCATTACTTTTTGAGGGGATGGAAGCTCCTATTTTAGGGGACCCAGACAGAATTCTGTAATTTATGTAGATGATTGGAATGTAACTGTACTTTAATCTGTGTTAGTCTCTGAGATGTTGGGCAAGAATTTCTGGAAAGACATGGTAATTGTCTCTTTTTTTGGGAAAAGAATAATCTATTTCTGGTCAAAAGGATCGACCAGATTACCTAAGAAAATGACTCTCACGCAACTCAAAGAATTATACGACAGAGAAATTCTGGAGATATGAGTAGTTAATTCCAGAACACTCCATTCCCATGTGAAAATCTTTACATTTTTGAGGTACTGAAATTTGTGTATGTGTGGTGATTATCCTGGATATGATCAATGAGCTCTGACTTAGCCATAAGTGGCCTGTTTGGATTCCTCTGTTATTTGTGAATTTCCTTCTTGGTGTACCAAACCTGGTTTGACTTATTTTTCCTAAGAGTAGAACAGATGATTCAACAAAGTGTCCCTGTGTTGATATTGTGGTTCTGAGCGATGTTTTAATCTTGAGTAAAATCCTGTCAATTTTATGCTATGCCTTATGGGAACATCTTTTTTTCTTTCAAGTCTCTTTGGGCAAGTGGAGCCCCTTTTGTGCTTCCTAATCAAATGTGTCGCCTATCGTTTCTTATTCTTTGTCAGAGTGTTTGCTCCATCTTAAAGTTACCGTTTCTCAGTCTTGGCCTTGGAGAACCAAGGTTATGCAAAGCAAATTGCAGTTAAAAACTGTGGTGTCTATCCGAATCTATCTAAAGTTCATGGGTGTCGTTTTATTTTTTGAACAGATGCTCATAATCATGTACATGGATACATGTGGTTATGATTTTCAACACTGATTATTGCTGGTCTGTCTCCCATTCTTTTGGGTTAGACTCATACAGTCATGAGCAGAAGTAACAACCATGCTCTCTGCCTGGAATGTCTTTCCTTCCTTCCCATCTCCGAATGTCTAAAATATATTTATCTTTCGAAGTCTATCTCGAGTTACTCTACTGCAGGAAAATACTTGAATTGGCTTTTTTTTTTTTTGTCTACTGGACTTGGCTTATATCACAGCTCAGCCACCCACAGGTTTTGTAAGTTTAGTTTAGGGAAATTACTTCTTTTAGACTCAGTTTCCTTACATATAAACTGGGAACAATAATACCTACCTTACAGAACATTTATGAGAATCACATTATATAATGTATAAACAGTGCTTGGCACTACATCTGCTTCAATGTAAGTACTCAAATGTAAATCATTAATAAAAATTATTAGGTTCTCAGGCCAATCTACAGTTCTTTATTGATAAGATGTCATTAATTCCTAGCAACTGTTATTTTTCTTCAACTTCAAATGGGACGTGGTGACTACTTCTCAACCTAGATGACACTGAATGTGTCTTTATCACTTGTAAAATGCCATAGATGACTGTAAATGATTGTGAGATACTTCAAAAGTCAGCTGTCTGCCCCACCTCTGTTTTCCATCATGTATAAGGTTTGACTGCAATCTGAGATTGACAGGCATTATCTAGGTGTAACTTGGATAAATATGTTTGGTTTTTCACCTTTCATTTGACAAATATTGACAGTCTACTCTTTGTTCACAACATGTGAGGTGAGAGCTGCTGCCTTTTGTTCTAACATCAGAATAACTGAAACTCGGATTTAAATAGGTTTCAGCTGTACATTTAGAAACAAATCCAATGATTAAAAACGTCTTTCTTTCAATCTCTTGATTTCCTTATGTTAATACTACTACTATGTTTTAGGAGACAACATCTTTATAAAGTGCTACACGTATAAACTATTTTCAAGAACAATACTTTCTACCCTGTTTGCTCCCCAAACAAAAGCCTGTTTGATCCTGCCATTTTCCACAGGTTATTGTAAGCTTTTCTTTTTTAACAGTACAAACTCCTCTGCTCCCTGCTATCTCTTTTTTTTTTTTTTTGAAACTTTACCATCCTTTTATTTTTATTGGAGTATAGTTGCTTTACAATGTTGTGTTAGTTTCTACTGTACTGCAAAGTGAATCAGCTCTACGGTATACATATATCCCCTCTTTTTTGAATTTCCTTCCCACTTAGGTCACCACTGCTACATGTAATAGTAACCAAATGAGTCAAGCATCTCTCTACAGAAAACATCATACAGTCCTCCCTCTTAGCCCCGGGGAAACTTCTGAAAATCCAGTGAAAATGGTATATTACTCAAGAGAGCCTGAGAATATTCTACTTCTTTAGGCTAGCCATGTGATTTCATCAGGCCTCTTGCTTCACTTCTTAACGGACTAGTCATACATTGCCATAGTTGCTGGTGGCAATGACTCTGGGATGAATATAAGTCTTGGGGGACATTATGGTGAGTTATTGAAGGGAAGTTGAGGGGTTATTCAGCCTGCGAAAACAGACCACATCCCACTGCATGGGGGAAATCTGGGTAGAGTTCTGCATTTTCTCACAGAATCAGACTCTGATCTAATTTCCTTTGCAGTTAAGGTTATCTAAAATATGTTCACACAGAAAGACAATGTACTTTTGGCTGTCAGTATTGGTGTTGTCTTGGTGACGGCATACAGAATCAATTGCTAAAACAGTTTATTTTTTATTTTTAAAATTGATTTATTTTTTATTTACAAATACACACACACACACATATATATATATATATATTTATTTATTTGTTAGTCAATTCCAAACTCCCTAACTATCCCTACCGCCCGCCTCCCATCCCCCCGGTAACCATAAGTTTGTTGTCTGAGTCTGTTTCTAAAACAACTTTTTTTTTTTAAACAGATTCATCAGTTTTGTCAGCTGAGTATATATGTTCAATGCTATTTTCCTTATTTTCTACAACTAGAAATAACACATTTTGAAGTAGCATGAGACTATAGTTGAAGATTTCACTCCTACTTTGATATAGTCATTAAAGGAAACTTTTAAGAGAGTAATGCATTCCTTCCCCCTGCCCCAAATAGCCTCGGAATTAAAATAAATAAATGTATTCCAGTGGAAGCAAACATCAAGTTTACTTCAGGAATCATAAATCAGAGTCTATGTGATAAACATGTGGAACTGATTCTTGTCACTTAACACAGCTGAGAAAACAATTTAATGTCAACTTACTGACAAATTAAGCTGCTATAACATCATTATTGTTTTAAGAAGCCATGTTGGAAGCAAAATATTTCAAAGCTAAAATGTATGCAGTGCACTTTGTCAGTGTAGTTTGCTAATTACTGAGTAACGGAAGGTAAATCATTTTACAACCAGGATATGGTCATTAGAGAGTGGTGAGATTATAGGATTATGGATTATTATAATAGATGGTAACTTGGTGGTCCCCTAGTTAAAACTGAAGCCCAGAGGAAAATTGAAGCCCAGAGAGGGCAGTACACTCAAATTGTTTAGCCCCACATCCTTTTCCTTTTATCTCCTCTTTCCTTTATCTTTGTATCATCCTTTTCCTTTATCTCTTCTAATTCCAGACTGAAATTGTGGGGAGCATGAATAGTCAGGAATCTATGCTTATGTGGAATGCTGGGGTGGCGTTTTGTCTATTCTTTCTACTCAGACAGCTATTGAAAAAGATAGTTTGAATGTACATGGAACAGAATTTTCTTTATGAATCATAGCTAATAAAGTTAGCAATTATTTCTTATAAAGACAGTGATTCAGATATCTGTAATACCTTTCAAAAAATGCTCCTTCCTAAAGGACTATCTTTGTTCCTGAAAGAATTAGTAAGAACTTGCTGTTAAGGTTATATTTTTCCGAGCATGGACAAGCTAAAATGTGGCGCTATTCATCTTAATGATGCTGTAACACATATTTCTAAGCGTTATTTTGAGTATATGTCTGTCTATCTGAGGATGCAGTATACCAAAACATAATCTGCAAGTCAAATGCATTCTAAATTAGTTTGCTACAAATGAGCTAGCACCATTATGTTGGGAAAGCCCCAACAATATTATCACATACCCAGGAACAGAAGTGGAAACGGGATGGAGGAGCTTTCCATGAAGAATGATGGGGGGAGGTACCAAGATAGGAACTTTTATAAAGGAAGGCTCAGTATCTAGTTAGAAGAGTTGAGTCCATGCTCTAGTGTGAAAATCACAGCAATTTTTTTTTCATAGAGCTTCAAAGTCTCTCATGTAAACATATCCCTTTATGGTCTTTGCTCATGTGATACATTTTAAGGTAGATGGTTGGCAATGGGGATGCTTCTCTTTGTTACAACTTCTCTCTTTTTCTTGGGGGGGGGGCCGCGGCATGTGGGGACCTTAGTTCCCTGGCCAGGGATTGAACCCATGCCCACTGCAGTGGAAGCACGGCGTCTTAACCATTGGACCGCCAGGGAAGTCCTTCTTTGTTACAACCTCTAATCCGTGAAGTTTGAAGTTTCACCAGAATTTGAAACCAGCCACAAGAACATTAGCTTCCTATTCAACCGCACTCCTAAATACAACTTCATATAATGCACAGAACATTGAATCTAGATAACAAAAGCACCTCATTTTATTTTTTTAATTTTTATTTTATATTGGAATATAGTTGATTAACAGTGTTTTGATGGTTTCCGGTGTACAGCAAAGTGATTTAGTTATACATATACATGAATCTATTCTTTTTCAAAAGTACCTCATTTTGGATTAGACAAACTGCCTAAGTCCCAGTTTGTCATTAATTTGGACTCTTTAGGGTTCAGATCTTGAATGCCGAGGAAATAATTTATCAATACATCTTTCACTTATTTAGCAAATATCTGGACATCTACTACATGCCAGGAAATGTTAGACATTGGTGATAATGCTTTATCGAATGTTCATTACGTGCCAGGGAGCCTGCTAAATGCTTTATGTGTCTTACGTACATAAATCTCACAATAATTCCATGTGTTATGTGCCGTTCTTGTCTCCACTTTATACGTGAGGAATCCAAGGTACAGAGTGGTTGGGTAACTCTCCCAAGGACACAAACCTGAGGTGCAAACCAGTCGAGCATTGGAGTCTATGATCTTATCCTACATGTTCTGCTTCTTCATTGGACGGTAAAAAGACTCAGGCCTTTGTCTTCAGAGAAGTTACTATTTAATGAGGTAGATAAGTGCATGATTTCAAAACAGTATAGTAAGTGCTGTGTTCGAATTAAAGGGCTTCAGGGACACATATGTGAGGCACTTTACCCAGACTTGTCTGATCAGAGACAACTCCCTGGAATATTTTAGTAGAACTCCGGAGACTGGGTTGCTTTCCAAAGTCTCCTCTAACAGAATGACAGGCCCATACAATTTTAGAAAACACTTACTTACAGACCTTCAACGAATGGATCAGGAAACTGAGGCTCAGACAAATTATTTGTCTACAGGCTAACAGAATTTCAGTAAGAACTCAGGGATCCAGATACCCAAGCTTTTTTTGTTATATCATATATTTAGGCTGCAGTTTAAAAAATAAGTTAGTGGTACTCATGTCTTGATTGAAGATAAAATAGTCTCCCTAGTCTCATTCTATAGAACTTATTACTTCCCTCTGATGCCACATGACCTTCAAGTGAGATAGGAAACGTGATGTGTAGGTTAAGTGATCTTAAACAGAAAGAAAAGCTTAGGGACTTCTTTGGCGGTCCAGTGGCTAAGACTTTGCCTTCCAATGCAGGGAGTGCAGGTTCGATCCCTGGTTGGGGAGATAAGATCCCACATGCCTCGCGGCCAAAAATCCAACATATAAAACAGAAACAATACTGTAACAAGTTCAATAAAGACTTTAAAAATGGTCCACATCAAGGAAAGCTTACTGCTTATGGACAGCGTTGAGTATGTATTGGTGTATTTTCAAGTGAAAGTCACATAAGTGGGCCCGTCCACTAGCGTAGATTCTTGTTATGTTAGAACGCTAGCTTTATTACTCACTAGCTAGTAAACTTAGGAATGCTACAGTTGCTAGAGCTCAGTGTTCTCATGCATAAACTGGGAACAGTAATCAGTTCAGCGTATCAGTGTTTGAATTCAAGTTGTATTGAATTTCCAGTCTTTCACTGGGTAAAGATCTGTCTTATGGACTATCTGTTAACTAGGTGTATAACTAATGTTCCTACCAAGACCATGAATTGAAAACAAAGGAATATTTATTTGCATTCCTCCCTGGGCTTTTGCTTGAGGTCTGTGAATCTTTTAAGACCATGAGTGGGTGTAGAGAATTCTTAAATGTCCAGTATTGTGCGTTATTGTAGAAAGAGGGCTTATTATGATTTTCCTTGGTGTCTTGAGGGGGTGTCCGTGATCCCCACATTTTAACTACTAGTGTGTTATTTTACCAAATGAACCTGAAGCTGCTTGTTTTCTAAGACTAAATCTTCTTCCCCCATCCACTGAGCTGTACTTACTATTTCTGCACTTTGCTGAGTACACGTTAGTGTTGAGAGAGGTTTGACAATCTCTTCTGGATTTTTCTCTTGAGGAAACAACCTTCAGGTTATAAATAGCCAGAAAAAAGCCATTAATGCCAATTAATGAAGCAACCAATCCACAGCCACAAAAGTCGTTAGCAGACAATCAACCTAACTAAAATAAGCCAGCAGAAATTATGGAGTCTGTAGTAATGTCTCTTCTGACTTGTTTGAGTAAACGGAGTCTGAAGAGGAGTGATCTTTCCAAACACTTTAAAATTGAGAACAGAAAAGTGGTTGAGGCCTTGTGTTGATCATTTGAGATTGTAAAAGAGTAAGAATTAGCAGAAACCTGCTGTACAGTTGTGGGAAAGGACTGGGCTGCTCACTGCTGCATCTCATTAATAGCTTCCCAGGTACTAAGTGGTGTCAGAGGAAGAATGGCTCCCACAGAAGTTAGGTCATCTGTGTTGTCCCATAGCCTGACTCTACAAATGGAAAGATGGACCTTTGGAAGCCTGAGAACCAAGTATTTGCAAATGAGCATTAAAAACAACAGAGAACAAAGAAAGAAATCCCACAAGATGGGTTAGTTCCATATATAGTTATAGGTAAAGCTAGGGCAACCAGAAGCACTCTATCTTACCTGTAGTCAGACAGGAGGTGCACGTCCTAGATGAATGTCTCCCTAGAAATTCTCGCCTCTCTGCCTGCCTAAACTGGGAACTTTCTCATCCAGGGCATCCTTCATCCGAGTCTTCTACCGCCTTCTTCATCCTGTGACTTAAGAGCTCTTCTTATCGACATGGAGCTGACATGGTCCTCCCCACTGGAAAAGAAGGAGGATGGTTAATTTCTGCTCTTGTGTCTAAAATGCTTCCAAATGGAAATCCGTCTGTGGCTGGCATCTTCTTGTCTGTTTCTAAGCAATCACACATCCTCTGGCCATTGAAGTAGTCGAAAAGGTTTGACTTGGGCACTGAAAAAGAATTAACTTCTGTCCAAGATCAAAACATTACTTGCAGTTAAAAATAATAAGCTGTACTTCGGGGATTAGATTGCCTCAGACACTGTCTAGTGAATGATCTCAGAATTAAAATCTAATCCACTCAATGGAATTCCAGATAAATAGTGGCTATGGACATTTGGACAAAGTCAGCTGGAATAATCCTATGGCAGCAATGGTTTGAAAGGAGGAGGAATGGTACTGATTCAGAGAGATTAGGGTTGCAGGTTGTTTTATTCAAGGCCAATAAGAACCTTTTTGGTAAAGTGATCAATATAAAATATTAACTCACCACTGGGTGTTAAGCAATTCTCACTTGATATCTAGTGACTTTTTTTTTTTTTTTTGGCGGTACGCGGGCCTCCCCTGTTGTGGCCTCTCCCGTTGTGGAGCACAGGCTCCGGACGCGCAGGCTCGGGACACGCAGGCTCGGGACGCGGCTCACGGGCCCAGCCGCTCCGGGGCATGTGGGATTCTCCCGGACGGGGGCACGAACCCCCGTCCCCTGCATCGGCAGGCTGACTCCCAACCACTGCGCCACCAGGGACGCCCATAATACCTCTGCTTTTGCATTGTATGTAACCTGTGTTGTCTCTCGAACAAAATCACAAAGAATAATCTCAACATTTCAGGTTCGGTCTATTTCATTTAACTGGCTTTGAGGAGTAAACAAGAATTTTCACAGGGGTATTAATTATCCTCTATCTAGTTTTTTATTTTTTTATAATCATTTCAGCATATTCCCAGCTTGGAGGCTCTTTGCTTAAAGTCATTATGAACAAAATTATAAATATAATACCAAAAATTATTTTTCTTTTGTCAAATATGTCTCAGAACAGCCATGATAAGCCTATTAGGACAAATACTTTTTTTATGCTGAGTTGTACCTGTTATTTTCAATTTTGAGCTGTAGTGTTTAAGAGTCTGTACTTTCCAGCAGTCTCATAGTTAACCATTTCAGCAAGAATAGATAGCTTTCTCTCAGTAGTTAACTAAGAAAATTACATTTCATTAAACCCAAACTTGTTTTTTGGAAGTGGGAGAAGAGACACTTCATTTCTCTAAACCCTGTTAGCAAACAGTGATTTTTATTTATCTTAGCAATCAAGAAATCCCCAGAATAAATGACCAGGTGACTTGAGGGTATTTTGATAGAGTCACACTATTCCCTGGTGTTCTGAAAAGTTTCTGGAATTTTTTGGTAAGCTTCTGCCTCGGAGTTTCAAAAGGGATTTGAGCAATTCAGTTTGAATCATCGTGTTTTGCTTCCCCAAAGGGCATTCATCAACTTTACCTGCAGCTGATGCCATTCTAGACGCCAGCAGGGGTGTCCTCAGGATTACCTGTGTCTGTCCCCTTACCTGTGTTTGTTTTTTGAAACCAGTCCAATTTTCAGGAGCTGGAAAATGGGAGCCACTGTAATGTTGTTAAGGTCAAAGCATTGGCCGAGGCACCTGGAATTCCAAGCCTGGATCTGCACCTAGTGGTTGTGGGTGCTTGGGCAGTTTACTTAACATCTCTTAGTCTGTTTCCTCAAAGGCGTCCTGAAAAATTCAAAGGAAATAGTTATGCCTTCTGCCATTTGACTTTAGCCTTCCCAAGGGCCCCTTCCACAATTATACTATATACACAGCTGATACAGAGACAGTTTCTAGAGTTGTTTAATCTTCACTGAATAACGCATCTATTAGATGATTTGTGTTAAAGAGACCAATTATTAAAGAAAAGAATAGGGTAAACGCTGCAGGAGAGAAGGAACAATTTGGAAGCCCCTATCCCTTACTGGATATCTTTTGATAATTGATAAAGTTTTCTGTCTTTAAGAAAATTAACAGTATTTCTTCCTGTGGACTTTTTTTTTTTTTTTTTTTTTTTTTTTTTTTTGCGGTACGCGGGCCTCTCACCGTTGTGGCCTCTCCCGTTGCGGAGCACAGGCTCGGGACGCGCAGGCTCAGCGGCCATGGCTCACGGGCCCAGCCGCTCCGCGGCATGTGGGATCCTCCCGGACCGGGGCACGAACCCGCGTCCCCTGCATCGGCAGGCGGACTCTCAACCACTGCGCCACCAGGGAAGGCCTGGACTTTCTTTTTAATCTTCCATTTAGCTCGGTGATTTTCAAACACAAAAGCATTATTATATAGAATTGTGTTCCCAGTACCATAGTGATTCTGATGCTTGGCTAATCTGGATATACTTGTATTCATTTCCTTGATCCTTTTCACTAATTTAAGCATAAGGAAAATGAGAATGTTAAGACCCTGGGGTTAGGCTATGTAACTAGTTCATGCAATAGTCAGGCAGCTTTCTGCATCAAACTTAATATATTTTTGTGTGTGGTGTTTATCTGGACTTGTATTTTTTCCTATTTTATTTTTCCTATTAGGATAAGTAGAAAATTCTCCCAGATTATTTTCTTAAGGTTATATAGATTCCTAAACTGATCATTGCCCTTTGCTCTGTTCAAAAGTTCTGAACATCTAAAAAAAAAAAAAAGTGGATATATGTACATGTGTAACAGATTCACTTTGCTGTATACCTGCAATTAACATAACACTGTAAATCAACTTACTCCAATAAAAATTTTAAAAGTTCTTTTGGGTGATGAGGGTTATTTTCGGTTTATACGTTAGAATTATCTTTCAGTCTAAACAAAATAATAGAAGCCACTAGAATAAAATTCTTTAAAAATAAACTGTTTAAAAAGCCAAAAAAAATTAGTACATTTGAACAAGAGCATTTTTTTTTTTTTAAAACAGAGGATTATATCAGCGACTTCACACAAACCAACAGTGATTCATTTATTGATTTAAGGTAGTAATTGCGAGATTTGGAGGGCCCAGAAAAGGTTGAAAAGTTTTCTTGGAATCGTGGAAGGAGAGAGTGTATAATATGCTCAACGTTACACAGCAAGTAGAACCAGGGACCAAAATCTGTGTCTCTCGACTCCTGGACCAGGGCACTGGACACCATTCTGCTCCTTCTTACTTAATGATCTGTCATCCTTGAGCTTTCTAACCTGATCCTTACCACAGGATAATTTCACAACTTAAAACCCCACTGAAAGCACGATGCTTTTTGTCTTTTGTACCATTTCTTTCTACTGGGAAAGTCTGTGGATACAGGAGTCAAATTAGGCTGCATTATGATCCCATCGTTGGACTCTGAGTTTAACTTTGCCACTTGACTCGTTTGGCGTTTTCCACAATGACTGTTTTTATGAGATGATTCCCTATTTGGCCTTATTTTCTATGCTTAAAATATGCCAGTCCTTGCTCAGGTCCATACACAGCAGAGAGCCTAGGAGAGCTACATAATGTCCATGCTCCTTTCTAGATTTGTTGAGTGTTTTTGCAAAACATATGGATCGTACTTATAAATATGTTCTGTGCATCTGCTTCTGAGGGCAACAGCATGTTGTTAATGACTTTTATGCCATTTCTTTATTTTCAACTTCTGAAACTACGTTCTTTGATTAATTTTCAGTCCAGAGCCACTAAGGTTTACCTACTTGTTTCTTCTAGCATCTTACAAAGACGTAGTTGATTTTTCACCAGTTTTCTTTCAAGGAAATAGAGGATTTGTTCTCCCAGTTTCGTTGACCCACATATCATTTTCCTTACATGGCTTAGGAAATTTCAATTTCTCAGATGGCATTTTTCATGTATATGACTCCTCTTTAGACGGAACGATATGGTTAAATAGAGCTAAATGACATTCAGTTAGACTTTTGAAGGTGAAACTAGGGGCTTATAAGTGTGGTCACAGACTAGGTAGCTCTTCACCAAATCTATTTTTTCTCCTGGGAATACAACTAGACTACATTTTTCAACATCACTGGCAGTTAATGTGGCCCTCTGACTGAGTTCTAACCAACAGAGTGTGGGTAGAAGGGATGTGCATCACTTCCCGGTATGGATGTTAAAAACCCTTGCACTCTATTCATTCAACAAATATTTGAGTGCCTGCTATGGTCCAGGCACTAGGAAATGAGGAACGTGATAGTGTTGACAGAAGGATGCCAACGGACAGGGTTAAAGAATACAGTTACTATTTTTTAACATCTTTATTAGAGTATAATTGCTTTACAATTGTGTGTTAGTTTCTGCTTTATAACAAAGTGAATCAGCTATACATAGAGATATAGCCCCATACCTCCTCCCTCTTGTGTCTGCCTCCCACCCTCCCTATCCCACCCCTCTAGGTGGTCACAAAGCATCAAGCTGATCTCCCTGTGCTATGTGGCTGCTTCCCGCTAGCTATCTAGTTTACATTTGGTAGTGTATATATATCCACGCCACTCTCTCACTTTGTCCCAGCTTACCCTTCCCCCTTCCCATGTCTTCAAGTCCATTCTCTACATCTGCGTCTTCATTCCTGTCCTGCCCCTAGGTTCTTCAGAACCATTTTTTTTAAATTCCATATATATGTGCTAACATATGGTATTTTTTTTCTCTTTCTGACTTACTTCACTCTGTATGACAGACTCTAGGTCCATCCACCTCACTACAAATAACTTTGTTTCTTTTTATGGCTGAGTAATATTCCATTGTATATATGTGCCACATCTTCTTTATCCATTCATCTTGTCAGTGGACACTTAGGTTGCTTCCATGTCCTGGCTATTGTAAATAGAGCTGCACTAAACATTGTGGTACATGACTCTTTGTGAATTACGGTTTTCTCGGGGTATATACCGAGAAGTGGGATTGCTGGGTCATATGGTAGTTCTATTTTTAGTTTTTTAAGGAAACTCCACACTGTTCTCCATAGTGGCTGTATCAATTTATGTTCCCACCAACAGTGCAAGAGGGTTCCCCTTTCTCCACACCCTCTCCAGCATTATTGTTTGTAGATTTTTTTTTTTTTTTGCGGTACGCAGGCTTCTCACTGTTGTGGCCTCTCCCATTGTGCAGCACAGGCTCCGGACGCGCAGGCCCAAGGGCCGTGGCTCATGGGCCCAGCTGCTCCGCGGCATGTAGGAGCTTCCTGGACTGGGGCACAAACCCGTGTCCCCTGCATCAGCAGGCGGACTCTCAACCACTGTGCCACCAGGGAAGCCCTGTGTGTAGATGTTTTGATGATGGCCATTCTGACTGGTGTGAGGTGATACCTCATTGTAGTTTTGATTTGCATTTCTCTAATGAGTAGTGATTTTGAGCATCGCTTCATGTGCCTCTTGGCCATCTGTATGTCTTCTTTGGTGAAATGTCTATTTAGGTCTTCCACCCATTTTTTAATTGAATTGTTATTTCTTTTGATATTGAGCTCCATGAGCTGTTTGCATATTTCGGAGATTAATCCTTTTTCCATTGTTTCATTTGCAAATATTTTCTCCCATTCTGAGGGTTGTCTCTTCATATTGTTTATGGTTTCCTTTGCTGTTCAAAAGCTTTTAAGTTTAATTAGTTCCTATTTGTTTATTTTTGTTTTTATTTTCATTACTCTAGGAGATGGGTCAAAAAAGATCTTGATGTGATTTATGTCCAAGAGTGCTCTGCCTATGTTTTCCTCTAAGAGTTTTATAGTGTCCGGTCTTACATTTAGGTCATTAATCCATTTGGAGTTTATTTTTGTGTATGGTGTTAGGTAGTGTTCTAATTTCATTCTTTCACATGTAGCTGTCCAGTTTTCCCAGCACCACTAATTGAAGATGCTGTCTTTTCTCTATTGTGTGTTCTTGCCCCCTTTATCAGAGATAAGGTAACCATATGTGCATGGGTTTATCTCTGGGCTTTCTATCCTGTACCATTGACCTATATTTCTGTTTTTGCACCAGTACCATACTGTCTTGATTACTGTAGCTTTGTAGTGTAGTCTGAAGTCAGGGAGCTTGATTCCTCCAGCTCTGTTTTTAAGATTGCTTTGGCTATTCAGGGTCTTTTGTGTTTCCATAAGAATTGTAAAATTTTTTGTTTTAATTCTGTGAAGAATGTCAGTGGTAGTTTGATAGGGATTGCATTGAATGTGTAGATTGCTTTGGGTAGTAGAGTCATTTTCACAATATTGATTCTTCTAATCCAAGAACATGATATATTTCTCCATCTGTTTATGTCATCTTTGATTTCTTTCATCAGTGTTTTATAGTTTTCTGAGTACAAGCCTTTCACCTCCTTAGGTAGGTTTACTCCTAGGTATTTTATTCTTTTTGTTGCAATGGTAAATGGGATCGTTTCCTTAATTTCTTTCGGATTTTTTCATTGTTAGTATATGCCAGAGGTTTCTGTGCATTAATTTTGTATCCTGCAACCTTACAAAATTCATTGATTAGTTCTAGAAGTTTTCTGGTGGCATCTTTAGGATTTTCTATGTATAGTATCATGTCATCTGCAAACAGTGACAGTTTTACTTCTTCTTTTCCAATTTGTATTCATTTTATTTCTATTTCTTCTCTGATTGCTGTGGCTAGGACTTCCAAAAATATGTTGAATAACAGTGGTGAGGGTGGACATCCTTGTCTTGTTCCTGATCTTAGTGGAAATGCTTTCAGTTTTTCACCATTGAGTATGATGTTTGATGTGGGTTTGTCATATATGGCCTTTATTATGTTGAGGTAGGTTCCCTTTATAAATGGGCATCATTTAGATAAGAGGTTGGAATAAGTGGGAACATGATATTTTTATATCTGACTTCACAAGACAAGTTATTTCAATAGAGAAGTCTTTAAGTTAAAGCCCAAGGATGAAAAACAAAGCAACAATCTGTATATTATTCTGATACTCACTCTTGCCTTGATTCCTCCCATCTCTCTGCCAGTGGAAATATGTCTTTCATGGTAAGTTCTTGGAAAGTAGGGGACTTTAGTTGGATTATTTGTTATATAAATAAACTGGTAAGAAATGAAAGTTCTGTTCCTGTGAATTGCAGGAAGATGATTTGCTTTTGGTATTTTCTTTTGCGTTGTAGATAGAGGGATTTGAGGCTCATTGTGGAACAGGTGAATGTATGTTTGGGTGTGTGTGTCTGTCAGTTTTTCACAACCCTATCTTTCTTTGCAACACTTGTCTACTGTGTTCGCTCTGTTTTTTTTCTGCCATACTTTCACTGTCTGATACATTACTTTTTTTCTTATTTTCTCTCCTCTTCCCACCTCTCTCTGCTGGAATGTGAGTTCCGTGAGAGAAGAGATTTTGCCTATTTTTTGATTGCTGGCTGAAAGCCCAGTGCCTACAATAGTGCCAGACACATAGTAGATGTTTAGTAAAAGTTTACTTAATGGATGTGTAGTGGGATGGGTGAAATCCAAAAGCAAGTGGTGGGGCCTGAGGAGGATAGAAAGATATTACTACATTAAAGCATTCAAATTTATGTTTTAAAGAGCATGTAGGACAAAAATTAAATGATAAAATAAATGAAAATCCAGCAGCCTAGACTCAGCAAGGAGCCTTCAGTTTTTCTTCCTTGTGCTAAGGCTTGGATAATCTTAACACACTGTCATGTGTGACCAGATTTATCAACAATATATAGGACTTGAATCCAGGACTGACTTCTCCCCATCCAGGAAAATGACTCTAATATTTTGTATGTATCCTCTGTCCCTCTGCTTTGTTGTCATGATAAACAACATCTCGGTGATAACTGATCCCAGTTCATTATAGGCTCCACGCCTTTGGTCTGCTCTTGAATAGCTCATAACTATTCCAACATGGCAGCTCCATTTGTCTCATCCTGCACAGAATACAGGAAGCCATTGTAGATAGAAGAATCAGAGACTTATTAAAACCCAGAGTGTGAAATTCCATCTTTCTCTACTCCCTAGTTTAAAAAACAAAACAAAACAAAAAAACCCCTCAGAAAACCCTGTGTGTAGCTAATTGAAAGGCTGCTTTTTCAGGAAAGAGGTCTCTTCTCTAATCACTTCCAGGATTTGGTTGGATGTGAGTGCCGTTCTGGGATTCTAGTGAGTGAATAAGTTCCCTGAGCCTGGGGGCCTACTGAAGTTGGAGCCCTAGAGGAGGAAAGCTATTCATTCGGAGCTGTCAGCACATCTTCCTCTATGAATTACTCTCTCGAACCTATCAGGATTTTTTCCTTTGTTATGGTAGAAGAATTTCAGTAAGAATGGGACCCATTCAGAGCAGGTCACTACAAACATAGATTTCCTTGTTAATACACATTTGAGCCAAAGTATACTTCTCGGTAAACAGGACTGGGAAGAAAAAGAATGGGGAGAATCAGACTGCATTTGTTTTGTGGACTTTTTGAATAGGTTCATATTAACCCAGCCAAACAAAATTACTTTTTCTACCCTGGCACTGAACCTGGGCAGCATACTTGACGTGGTAATCAGAAAGTATGAGTTTGTTATGGAAATGAGGTAACAATGTGTGTTGAGTGGGGGAGTAGGAAAAGGATAGGTTGATAAGCCTGGCCCCCCACATTGAAGGCCCTCCCCAGAGTCTCTGAAAAAACAGGAACAGTACGCTAGGTGCAGAGATCCAGCCAGCTTTGTCTTTTGACCTTGGCTGCCACTTCAAGCATGGATTTTGTACAGAATCGGGCTGACTCCATCACTCATCCATCACTGGCCCTGAAGGCCATGGCTACCCAACAGCAAAAACAACTGAGTGATTCAGGCTGCAGCTACACCAGGGATTTCCCAATCTGTTGTTGTTTCCCTTGTTTCCAGGCGTGTTACAAAATTCCACCCACTTGGTTTTTTACAAATTAAGGTAAATATATTTTCTTAAGAAACTGAAAAAAAATTGATGCTGTTTGAAGCTGAAACTTCAAAAGGAATAAGATCACCCATCTATACAATGCCTAAGTAAATAACGGGGATCTGAAGAATTCATTCATCAGCTGGTTATTTGGCTTTCAACAGACAAAACAACCCTTTTGATGAGTTTTTTATTACTGAACAATGCCCATTTTTCATGTTTCCTTGAGAAACATTGTGTTGTATTAAGCGAAGCTGGATTATTATTACCAGGAAGGGATATGGATGAAGCTTTTAATCAAAGAAACACAAGCCTTTCTTTTTCCTTCCTTCCATTCCTCCCTTTTTTCCTCCCTCCCTTTCTTTGTTCCTTCATTGCTTCCATTGCTGAGAGTAAAGAGTGAAGTTGTGTTCAAATCATATGAATATAGTAGTGCTTTGTAAACCAGGGAGATACGTAAATACTTAGGTTTATAAAAGAACCTTTGTTTATATCACTAAGACACATAGGTAGTAGGCCTTTGAATGTTCTGCTAATAAAGAGGTAGGATGAAACCTCACTTATTTAATCATAATTCACTGTCCTTGGATTATGAACCAAGGTACATTGTCTTGGATGTACCTGCAATCTATAGTGCTTATTTTCTAATAACTGCCAAAGTCTTTGCCTAATTGTGTATGGATAAACTGTATCACTGTGGCAAATATTCTCTTCAGTGCTGATACTATGCACTTGGAAAATTACATACCATTTGTGAGCTTTAAAGTTTTAAAATCTGTATCTGTAGTAGTTCCAACTTTACCAGGAAGTTGTAAGGGTTATATAAAATTACTCAGAAAAATTAGTTAAAAGAAGTGATTAGCTTAGTGGTGAAGTGGAATTCTTGAATTATATAATTCGTATGTTTAATTCCAGTTGCTTTCATATTAGTTGAACAATTATAAGTAATTTTTCTTAATCTCTTTATCTGTGTGTTCAGGGTAATAGTATTACATTATTGATAACATTACTGTGAGAAAGAAAGTCATGGAAAACACTTGGTATAGTATATGATACAAAATTCCTCAAATGCTATTTTATGTTCAGAAATAATTATAAAAGAGACTTAGAATACTTAGATAAACATTTCTTCTTTGTATTATCTAGAAGTCAATATATCTGAAAAGCTAAAAAATTATTGCTATTCATCTAAGCTCAAAAGCAGGTTTCCTCTCTTCTCTGTAACAGTTACCTTTACATGCTTATGAGATGATCCCACCCATTGCAAGACTTTATATATTAACATAGATCTCAAAATCGGTCTCCGGTCTGGACCTTTCTTCAGAGTTTTGTACACTTCATATATCCAGTTGTATGTTTGTCATTTCTTCTTGGGTGAACAGCAAGCACCTCAAACTTAACTCCTCTGAACTTTGGATTTCCTCTGAAATCTTTTACTCCCCAATCTTCAACTCATACATTCATCAGCTCAAGATAGAAACTAGAAGTCATTCTTGACTCTTCCCTCTTTTACTCCCATTCTTTATTTTACCAAGTCCTTTGATTCTACCTACACAAACTTTCTTGAATCTATACAATTTCCGTTGTCTCTACTACACTCAACCTAGTTCAGGCTGACTTCTTCTTTCACCCAGACTCCTGCTAGCCTTTTATTTATTTATTTTTCAATCTTTGAATTTTATTCCATTTATTTTTATATACAGCAGGTTCTTATTAGTCATCAATTTTATACACATCAGTGTATACATGGCAATACCAATCGCCCAATTCATCACACCACCACCCCCCAGCCCCCCGTCACTTTCCCCCCTTGGTGTCTATATGTTTGTTCTCTACATATGTGTTTCAATTTCTGGCCTGCAAACGGGTTCATCTGTACCATTTTTCTAGGTTCCACATATATGCGTTAATACGATATTTGTTTTTCTCTTTCTGACTTACTTCACTCTGTATGACAGTCTCTAGATCTATCCACCTGTCAACAAATGACACAATTGCGTTACTTTTAATGGCTGAGTAATATTCCATTGTATATATGTATCACATCTTCTTTATCCATTAGTCTGTCGATAGGCATTTAGGCTGCTTCCATGATCTGGCTATTGTAAATAGTGCTGCAATGAACATTGGGGTGCATGTGTCTTTTTGAATTATGGTTTTCTCTGGATATATGCCCAGTAGTGGGATTTCTGGATCATATGGGAATTCTACTTTTTAGTTTTTTAAGGAACCTCCATACTGTTCTCCATAGTGGCTGTATCAGTTTACATTCCCACCAACAGTGCAAGAGGGTTCCCTTTTCTCCACACCCTCTCCAGCATTTGTTGTTTGTAGATTTTCTGATGATGCCCATTCTAACTGGTGTGAGGTGATAGCTCATTGTAGTTTTGATTTGCATTTCTCTAATAATTAGTGGTTGAGCAACTTTTCATGTGCTTCTTGGCCATCTGTATGTCTTCTTTGGAGAAATGTTTATTTAGGTCTTCTGCCCATTTTTGGATTGGGTTGTTTGTTTCTTTAATATTGAACTGCATGAGCTGTTTATATATTTTGGAGATTAATCCTTTGTCTGTTGATTCATTTGCAAATATTTTCTCCCATTCTGAGGGTTGTCTTTTTGTCTTGTTTATGGTTTCCTTTGCTGTGCAAAAGCTTTGAAGTCTCATTAGGTCTCATTTGTTTATTTTTGTTTTTATTTCCATTACTCTAGGAGGTGGATCAAAAAAGATCTTGCTGTGATTTATGTCAAAGTGTGCTCTGCATATGTTTTCCTCTAAGAGTTTTATAGTGTCCGGTCTTGCATTTAGGTCTCTAATCCATTTTGAGTTTATTTTTGTGTATGGTGTTAGGGAGTGTTCTAATTTCATTCTTTTACATGTAGCTGTCCAGTTTTTCCAGCACCACTTATTGAAGAGACTGTCTTTTCTCCATTGTATATCCTTGCCTCCTTTGTCATAGATTAGCTGACCATAGGTGCCTGGGTTTATCTCTGGGCTTTCTATCTTGTTCCACTGATTTATGTTTCTGTTTTTGTGCCAGTTCCATATTGTCTTGATTACTGTAGCTGTGTAATATAGTCTGAAGTCAGGGAGTCTGATTCTTCCAGCTTCACTTTTTTGCCTCAAGACTGCTTTGGCTATTTGGGGTCTTTGTGTCTCCATACAAATTTTAAGATTTTTTGTTCTAGTTCTGTAAATAATGCTATTGGTAATTTGATAGGGAGTGCAGTGAATCTGTAGATTGCTTTGGGTAGTATAATCATTTTCACAATATTGATTCTTCCAATCCAAGATCATGATATATCTCTCCATCTGTTGGTATCATCTTTAATTTCTTTCATCAGTGTCTTATAGTTTTCTGCATACAAGTCTTTTGTCTCCCTAGGTAGGTTTATTCCTAGGTATTTTATTCTTTTTGTTGCAGTGGTAAATGGGACTGTTTCCTTAATTTTTCTTTCACGTTTTTCATCGTTAGTGTATAGGAATGCAAGAGATTTCTGTGCATTAATTTTGTATCCTGCAACTTTACCAAATTCATTGATTAGCTCTAGTGGTTTTCTGGTGGCATCTTTAGGATTCTCTATGTATAGTATCATGTCATCTGCAAACAGTGACAGTTTTACTTCTTCTTTTCCAATTTGTATTCCTTTTCTTTTTCCTCTCTGATTGCCATGGTTAGGACTTCCAAAACTATGTTGCAGAATAGTGGTGAGAGTGGACATCCTTGTCTTGTTCCTGATCTTAGAGGAAATGTGTTCAGTTTTTCACCATTGAGAATGATGTTTGCTGTGGGTTTGTCATATATGGCCTTTATTACGTTGAGGTAGGTTCCCTCTATGCCCACTTTCTGGAGAGTTTTTATCATAAATGGGTGCTGAATTTTGTCAAAAGCTGTTTCTGCATCTATTGAGGTTATCATATGGTTTTTAATCCTTCTGTCTGTTAATATGCTGTATCACATTGATTGATTTGCGTATATTGAAGAATCCTTGCATCCCTGGGATAAATCCCACTTGATCATGCTGTATGATCCTTTTAATGTGTTGTTGGATTCTGTTTGCTAGTAATTTGTTGAGGATTTTGCATCTATATTCATCAGTGATATTGGTCTTTAATTTTCTGTTTTTGTAGTATCTTTGTCTGGTTTTGGTATCAGGGCGATGGTGGCCTTATAGAATGAGTTTGGGAGTGTTCCCTCCTCTCCAATTTTTTGGAAGAGTTTGAGAAGGGTGGGTGTCAGCTGTTCTCCAAATGTTTGATATAATTCACCTGTGAAGCCATTAGGTCCTGGACTTTTGTTTGTTGGAAGATTTTTAATCACAGTTTCAATTTCATTATTTGTGATTGGTCTGTTCACATTTTCTATTTCTTCCTGGTTCAGTCTTGGAAGGTTATACCTTTCTAAGAATTTGTCCATTTCTTCCAGCCTGTCCATTTTATTGGCATAGAGTTCCTTGTAGTAGTCTCTTAGGATGCTTTGTATTTCTGTGGTGTCTGTTGTAACTTCTCCTTTTTCATTTCTAATTTTATTGATTTGAGTCCTCTCCTTCTTTTTCTTGATGAGTCTGGCTAATAGTTTATCAATTTTGTTTATCTTCTCAAAGAACCAGCTTTTAGTTTCATTGATCTTTGTTATTGTTTTCTTTGTTTTTATGTCATTTATTTCTGCTCTGATCTTTATGATTTCTTTCCTTCTGCTAACTTTGGGTTCTGTTTGTTCTTTCTCTGGTTCCTCTAAGTGTAATGTTAGATTGTTTATTTAAGATTTTTCTTGTTTCTTGAGGTAGGCTTGTATTGCTATAAAATTCCCTCTTAGAACTGCTTTTGCTGCATCCCATAGGTTTTGGATTGTCGTGTTTTCATTGTCATTTGTTTCTAGGTATTTTTTGATTTTCTCTTTGATTTCTTCAGTGATCTCTTGGTTCTTTAGTAACGTATTGTTTAGCCTCCATGTGTTTGTTACATTTTTTTCCCCCTGTAATTCATTTCTAATCTCATGGTATTGTGGTCAGAAAAGATGCTTGATACGAGTTCAATTTTCTTAAATTTTCTGAGCCTTGATTTATGACTCAAGATGTGATCTATCCTGGAGAATGTTCCTTGCACACTTGAGAAGAAAGTGTAATCTGCTGTTTTTGGATGGAATGTCCTATATACCAATTAAATCTATCTGGTCTGTTGTGTCGTTTAAAGCTTCTGTTTCCTTATTTCTGTTTGGATGATCTGTCCATTGGTGTAAGGGGTGTTTAAAGTCCCCCACTATTACTGTGTTACTGTCGATTTCCTCTTTTGTAGCTGTTAGCAGTTGCCTTATGTATTGAGGTGCTTCTATATTGGGTACATATATATTTATAATTGTTATATCTTCTTTTTGGATTGATCCCTTGATCATTATGTAGTGTCCTTCCTTGTTTCTTGTAACATTCCTTATTTTAAAGTCTGTTTTATCTCTGCTAGCCTTTTAATAAACATTCCTACTTCCATTCTTGCCTCTCTTTAATCTATTTTTCATACAGTGCCATACTATTCTTTTACATTAGTAAATTTGACCAAGCAACCTCCAAGTTTCAAATCACTGGATACCAAGATCATAGAATAAAATCCAAAATCCTTATCTTGGCCCATGAGGCTCTGCATGGACTAGCTCTCACTCAGTAGATTCTAGCCATGTGTACCTTTTACTAGTTTTCCAACAAGGTGAGGCAAAGTTTCTTTTTGTCTTTGAACTTTTTCCAAAGCTTTATCTTCTACCTAGAGCGTTCTTCCCCACAAGGGCATATACCTATGCTCTCATTTCTTAGATCAGAGCTTAAACTATAGCAACTTTCCCAGACTATTCCATCTGAATAGATATACATTCTGTTTCAGAACTGTGTTAAGTACATAGCACTTATGCAGTTTGAATTATGTAGCTTTTTCTTGGTTTTCTTTAGTAATTTTCAGGTGATTACTTAGTTTTACTTTTCATCCAGATGTTTTGGACTCATCCCTGTTGCTGATTGTGCTATGTCTATGTCATTGTTTTGCAACCTTCTTCATAGGCACATCTTCTTGGTCTTCTACTTATTGTAGCATTTTGAAGCTTCTCCTGTTCTCATTATCTCATTCTTCCCTAAGTCCCAACTCAGTGGAAAGCCAATGGAGGACCTAGCAGAGGACAGTGGCTGAATTGGGGATGTATTTTGAAGATAGGTGACTTAAGGGGACAAGGAGGAGCAGGGGATGGCCCTGTATGAGTTCCTGCTTCCCTCAAACTCTAATTGGGGGACTTCCCTGGTGGCGCAGTGGTTAAAAATCCACCTGTCAATGCAGGGGACACAGGTTCGAGCCCTGGTCCGGGAAGATCCCACATGCCATGGAACAGCTAAGCCCATGTGCCACATCTACCGAGCCTGAGTTCTAGAGCCTGCGAGCCACAACTACTGAGCCCATGTGCCACAACTACTGAAGCCCGCATGCCTAGAGCCCATGCTCCACAACAAAGAGAAGTCGCCACAGTGAGAAGCCCGTGCACCTCAACGAAGAGTAGCCCCCACTCTCTGCAACTAGAGAAAGCCCAAGTACAGCAACGAAGACCCAACAAAGCCAAAAATAAATAAGTAAATAAATAAAATTAAAAAGAAAAGGCACTCTACGAGGCACTATATTTTGTGACTCTTTCACTCAGCTCTGCAAACTGAGACTATTTAACTGATTCTAATTAATCACATACATTTCTGGCCCTTCTGCTAATTTCAAAAGTTTATCTATCTAGAGATGCTGCTCTTCATTCTTTAGATAGGACAATTCATAGCTAAGGCGGTGACTCTAATATGAGATGACTGTGTATCTCCATGATAGTCTTGCTTTGGTGTTGCGAGTTTGCCTCAGGCTCAACAAGAATTAGAACAGCTCTGTTCTGTCATCTACTCGACTCGGGAGCAAAGCTCATCTTTACAAAGCTTTGGTGGATAAAAGCCTCCCTTAATATCTGAACATAACCAAAAATTCTGGAACTGACAAAACACAGGAGGTATAACAGTATAAACTCTCCCTTGCTGTACTATGTTATAGACTAATAACTATTATTATATATTTTTGTAGTATGTATTCTTCATTTTAAATTCACATACAAGTGTCATCAGGTATACAGTTTCTGTTAAAATTCTTAGGATTTAAAATATTTTTTCTTTGTTATGCACTTTGGTACTCTATATTTTTAATGAGTCTGATATGTTTTATTTATTTTATTTTATTTTTTTGCGGTACACGGGCCTCTCACTGTTGTGGCCTCTCCCGTTGTGGGGCACAGGCTCCGGACGCGCAGGCTCAGTGGCCAGGGCTCACGGGCCCAGCCGCTCCGCGGCATGTGGGATCTTCCTGGACCGGGGCACGAACCCGTGTCCCCTGGATCGGCAGGCGGACTCTCAACCACTGCGCCACCAGGGAAGCCCAAGAAAAAGAGAAGTAAATTCTTTGCCTAGGGTCACATGGCTTATGAAGTTGGATTTTAACTCAGGCAACCTGGCTACCAGGCCAACCCAAGAATTGGCCTTGCTTTCACCTGCTCCCCATTCCCCCTGTTCCCCCCGCTTCTTTCTCTCCTATTCTCTCTCCTCTTTCCACTGTACAATGGAGGAAGAAATAAAGAAGGTGAAGTTATAGCACATTTCATAGGTCACAAGGAGACAGGGAGGCTAAAGCAAGCTTTTCCTTAATTAACTCTGGGCCAAGCAGCAATTGCTGATGACAATTTGGTGGAAGAAGAAAACCCTGAGGAGAGTTGGGGTGAAATTGTTATGCTAAGCACAAGATCTTATACCGTGCACGTTTGTGGTAAGAGACAAGAGAGTTGGGGATATCCATTGGCAGGGAACTCGCCCTCTCCTATAGTGAGAATATTTAGAAAGGAGGTGTATGATAGGCGATTTCAAAAAGTTGTGATTTCTCCTAAGTCTGTATTATTGGTAATAATGCTTTTTGAAATATAACCATTAGCTAGCCATAAATAAGACTTAAGCTTGGTTTAAATAAATGTCATATAATAGCTAACATTTATTAAACGACTAGTGTGTACAGGCATTGTTATAAATGTTTTTCCTGTTTTAACTCATTTAGTTGTTATAACTAAGAAAATCAAGAGTATACTGTTTTACAGATGAGGAAACTGAGTCGAGAGGCCAAGTCACTTGCCCAAGGTCACACACAGTCACATGTCTGGTGCAAAGTGCTGATTTGAAGCCAAGCTGCGTGGCCACAGAGCCATGCTCTTAACCCAAACATTTCTACAACAAGGGCACGTGTATCTGTTTGCTTGGCATATGGTAGGCACTCAGTAAACATTAGTTTAATTACTTGAGTACATGGATTCTAGCTGGTACTGTCTTCCATCACAGATTCAGTGTTTGTTTTTGTTTTTTTGTTAGGATAACCGTTAAATTAAAATGAAAACTTCAAGCCAGAATTGTAAAGTGGAGCAGAAGTAAAAAACCACAGAAGCTTTCACAATAATAGCTTCAGTTTTTTCACAGCCTACCAGTCATTTCAAGCCATTTTTCAAACATGCTGCTCTCACATGTCTGTGAAGGTGCAGGGAGACCTACTGCTTGGAATATCTTGTACTACTCTAGCTGATCAGTTCACTGTTCCTCTTTCAAAAGTTGCATTTAATAGCATCTTATATGAAGTTTGCATCCTTCCTCTCCAGTCACCAATGACTTAATTCTCCCTCCTCTAAGCTGACCAGCTGGTAGATGTCAAAAAAAAAAAATTATACTGCCTTATCTGCAAGGAAGACTTTATTCAAGGCTATTGCAATAGGGGAGTGAGACTGCACTCAACTCCACTGAAACAAAAGGTGGGAGGATTTTTTTTTTAACATCTTTATTAGAGTATAATTGCTTTACAATGGTGTGTTAGTTTCTGCTTTATAACAAAGTGAATCCGTTATACATATACATATGTTCCCATATCTCTTCCCTCTTGCGTCTCCCTCAGGTGGGAGGATTTTTAAGCACTGGATGAGCTAGTGAAAAAGTTCTGGAGGAGGTTAGCAGGGAAGTTGGTCAATGTCATTAGGCTATCTGTGTTTCCTAACTTTTGCTAACTAAAGTTACATTCCTACCCTCTCACAGAAACTGGAAAATAGGGATACTATCTTTTTCAATGATTATCTTTCAAAGGGATGGCTCCCAAGTCCTTGAGAAAGACTTTGCCGGGCCACACAACAGTCAAGGAGCTGGGAGAAGATGTGCATCTCAAAGGAGCCGTGAAAGAATTTACAATGAAAGGATTCCTAAAGTAAATGCTCTAAGTAAAAGAGAGGTCAGGGGCCTACAGTCCGAAGTTTATTCAAGTTGAGGTGAACTTCCAGGCTTGGTTGTAGCATAAACATTTTTCATAGCAGTTTTCATTGTATTATAACCAAATCTGTTGTAAAGTGTGAGCCTCTTACATATAAGAAGCTTTAGCCTGCCTACACCAGGTTCAGTGGCTGGCTCATGGAAATACCCAGTAATTGGGTATTGAATGAACAAACGAAGACCCCAAACATCTGTAATAAAAGGCCCCAGGTACCTGGTGTTTTAGTTCTATTTTTGTCCCCAAATGCCTTTTGGTATAGACTTTCAACTGACATGAACTGAAAGGAGAAAGTTTTCTCTTATGTACTTTTTCTCCAACATAAATCAAGTTGAAGGAATCTTGCTGAGAGAAAACGTTAGGCGTTATCCTTATTGCTGACGACAGTCCTGTCAAAACTGTCTTTTTCAATAAGTGCCTCTTTTGTTCTCTCTCTGCTTTTTGGTAGAGCTGTCTTGTAGGCCCCTCCACCATCTCTCGTACCATCTGGCTACCCTATCCTCATCTATCACACATACACATGTGGTGTAGTCTTTGGCGGGGAGAGTGGCGTACGGAGACCACACCAGATAAAGAACTGGAAGACTGGAGTCATGGCTTGGATCTGCTCGAATTCACTTGTTGAAAGCAAATGTCCTGCACCGATCAGGTGCATTGGCTCACAGACAGAGAATACATACCAGACTATTTCACACTAAAAATGCGATTTCTAGAATCTCTTGGAAAGTTAGAAGCCTCATTCCTGCTGGGAAACAGTTGGTGCTGAGGGGTGGCTCTGGCCCTGAGACCAGGCACTGCATACCTGCTCGTCACTATCCCTGCCGTCCCCGACCCCATGTCCAATTCACACCCCGTCTGCTCCACCCAGTTTATCACTCACCTGGTACAAGGTCAAGCCAATCATTTCCTTTCCCCAGGACTCGATTCCTTCATGTATTAAGAGGGAATAATAGTACTCTGTAGGAAATTAAGGAGAACAAATGGGACTTTACTAATGGTCTATGCTATTTAGATATTCCATACCCAGTTCTTTTTTTAAATTGATGTCATATAGCATCTCCCCTATATTTGGCTTTGCTTCTTCTTGTGCAACTGTGTGCTGTCTCCCAAATTGACCTTTTAACACTGAGATATGCTCAGATGCACTCTCTACTTCTTTGCCTCCAGTTGCTTAATACTCAGAATACTTCAGGCTGTGATAAGGAGAGAAGATGCAAGACACAATTTAAGGAAAGGGAAGGAAAAGAGAGGAGAGGAGAATAGAGAAGAGAATAGAGTTAAATGGCCTATGTTTTATAGTCAAGAATAAAGCCCATTCTGTTAAGTATCAGAAATACAGTTTCTGGAATTCCATTCTGGTGATTTTCTTTTTAAACAAGTACAGTCTATATACTTTCTCTTTAATTAAACGGCCATTTCTAATCCTAATCTTTGAGAAACCAGAAGAGCATCCACTTGTTAGAGGGAAAAACGGTGCCTTAGACTTTGTTTCCGTTGGCAGAGTTCGGAGATGAATGGCAACAATGATATAACTCTTTCATTCAGGAGATCCCTGCTATGGAATATTTTGATAACTACCTCCCTTTCACACATGTTATCCTGCTCAGACACGTGAGAAAACAGGTCGCTTCCTCACTGCAGTGAGAGGGGGAGAACGCGGCAAAGACTAATCTGGCCTCTGATGGTGACTGGAGGGGAACTTGCTTGCGAAGCAGATGAAAGAATGAAGAAATCTTCACCTCTAGAACAGTGCAAACAAGAGAAAGCAGAGAAGAGTACTGGGAGGGGTAGAACACTTCACAACTTTGTTAATCAGTTATAAGTATGTTAGACATTTTTTGAAACTCTGAGGAATGGAAGTCCTATCTAGCTTATAGAAAATTAGGCCCTAAGAAAAGATCAGCTTCTTCAGATCTACTTGGAAGGTGAAGGAAAAAAATTGAGAAGGCATTGTAATTTGTTGACTATAAATATCTTTGGAGATCTGGATTTGAAACTCACATCTAGTAGTTGTTAGTTATGTGAGCTTGGGCAAGTTACTTATCTCATTCCATCCGTAAAAAATGGGGGACATGATGTTTCCTTTGAAGGTCGATCTAAATTTTAGAGATAATATGCTTGACGTTTTTACAAATGTTAACGAATCTAGTTCTTGATAAAAAAGTGCTCAAATTATACGATAGTTTAAGATGTAGATTTTCTGACGGAGGGGTTGGTTGTGGGAATATGGGAAGTATGGGAGTTAGGGAAGAAAGAATGAAGTAAAAGTAGTTTTTTTTATCTTTTTGTCAATGAATTGACGACAGCTGTAAAAATGTCTTAGGGCGTGTCTTCCTGTACATAGTAGGTGATAAATAAAGCATATGCTTACTTCCACCTGTGTATCTTTGGACCAAAAGAGTCTTTGGTTTCCTATGACCCTGGAGACAATAGTTTATAGGTTTGTCAGTTCTCCTAAGGGAATGCTTTCATCAGTAATTCAATATTTTGTTTGCTCTCTTCATATTTTATGGATACGTTAGACATTTGTTGTTACATTTTGGGCATGCAAATCCAATTCCCCTTCCTACTTTGTGGAGATTTGCCATTTTGAAATGTATTGTTAGAACGCAGCGCCACCTACTACTAAAAATGCCTGAGGGCAGACAGTCTAAGACTTACTCTGGCAAAGAAAGGGCATGCTGTCTTGGTTTGTCCATTATGATTCACTCACCTGGGATTTGAACCTGGAGAGATTGACAAAGATTCATTGAATAGTTAGGACTTACTTGTGGTGTTGGTAGGGAGCGGAAAAGCCTGGCATTTTCTAGCAGAGCTAGTGCTTAAGCTTTTGTGGTATTCCTGTCCATTTTAAAGCATGAGCTTCCCTTTATAAGCGTCCATCCTATTAATTCTATAAGGCCATCTATATCCTCCAATAAATCCTATATTTTGCCAGCCAAAGGTAGCAAAAGTGGTATTTTCTTGAAACCGTGAATCCTAACTGTTAAAATGTTTCCTCCACAGCTCGGGTAACCAATCAAATATGTTTTATGTGTGTGCAGTTTTAATATGATATGGGTTTATCTTGTTGCACTCTTATATCTCTAAAAAAAACCTCTATATAGTAAGGAGTCAACAGGTTGTTTCTGCAAATGTTATATTTTCAGTAATCACGCCTCATCTTTTTGGAAGCTACTATCAACAAAGCTTTGTCTTCTATTTTATGGTTCATAAGAAAAAAAAGGCAGCCAGTATCGATAATTAATCCCTCTTTTCCTATGACATTTTACCATTTCAAAGCACTTTTTTTTTTTTTTTTTTTTTTCGGTACGCGGACCTCTCACTGTTGTGGCCTCTGCCATTGCGGAGCGCAGGCTCAGCGGCCATGGCTCACGGGCCCAGCCACTCCGCGGCATGTGGGATCTTCCCGGAGCGGGGCACGAACCCCCGTCCCCTGCATCGGCAGGCGGACTCTCAACCACTGCGCCACCAGGGAAGCCCTCAAAGCACCTTTATAATTTTTATTTCCTTTAACCTTTAGAAACACCTTAGTAGTTAGACAGGCACGATGTTATTGACTCCACACTCCGGATAAGAAAATGGCAGCTGGAAGAGTTCAACCCGCATTGGTCAAGATCACAGGCATATTAAGTGGCACAGTGGGATTTTTCACCTAAGGGGTCTGGGTCCAAGACCCAGACTGGGTCCAAAACCAAGGCTGTTTCTGTGACACTATAGCCACCTCCCTTTCTTTATTATGTCTTTGCCAGCACACACTCTTCAGTGTTACCGCCATCACCACCTTAACCTTCCCAATTCTTTGCTCATTTTCCTTTGCTTTTTACTAGCGACTTTGGGGGAAATCAAAATAATTCCCGTTTAGAAAAATATTAAATGCTGCCACATAAAAAGATTATAAAGACGGGGAGTAAGAGTAAAATGTGTAACAGTCATCTTACTCTACAGACCAGAGCCCAAGGAAGACTACTGCCTTGTAAGACTGAATGTATCTCCAAACATCCAATTATTTGAATGAGCAAATCAAGAAGTTTTCTCTAACATCTAGTTTGACTGACATTTATACCCAGTCAGATAGCTATTTTGATAACACTGACCAGTTAATTCATTCAAAAATGCTCACAAAGTGTATATTAATGCACTATTTAAGGATCTTCCTAGTTGAGTACATGTTATATATCAGTTATCCAACCTTCCATCAAGCACATGCTGTGCTCCCGTTGTGAATTAAGCATTATGTCAACTATTGAAGGTACATCATCAACATCACTGTTGTATAATGTCTCAGGTTATTGAACACTATGTTAATAATCATTTTAGTCCATTATTTCAGTTAATTTTCACAACCATCCTATGATTTAGGTAGTGTTTCCATTTTAGGCTGAGGGAACTCAGGCTCAGAAGTCAAACAACATTCTTCAGGTTGCATAACTTTTAGGTAGTAAAAATTAGAACATATTGACAATACTTAGTGTTTACCTTCAAGACACTTGTAGCTTTGTATAGGAAGACGGTAAAGCGTGCTTCAGTTTTTTTTTTTTTTAACAGATTTCCCCAGTTGCTTCACCTAGTTTAGCTAGGTTGACATCCTTTCTTCCAATCCTGGGAAAAACTTTTTTAAAAAAAGGAGTAAAATAGTTACTATGGAACCCCATTATATATGGTTAATTAACATTGAGAAGTTATTAGCAACATTAATTTTTTTGATCTCTGAAACTGGAGACGTTTTCCTTTCCCCTTTTCCTTTTCTTAACATGCACACAAATCTTGGATCCTATGAATGCCTTTCTGTGAGCTTGGTTTATATGACGATGTGAAGAGCCTTTCCACATAGGCTTCATCTACGGGTCAGTTTTTCAGCAAACCATTTGTATACATTGAGGCCATTAAGGGTCAGATACTGCTGCATTCCTGCCCTGGCTCACATATATAGGGTATTATTCAGATTTGTCCTTTCTTTCACTCTTCTAAAATATTTTCTTGCCTCTCCAGAAGCTGACTCCTTCATCTCTGTGGGACTTTCTGCACCTTATCATTTGGCTCTCGCAATCATTTCCTAGAGGAAAGACTATTTTTCCATTTTCTGATAATCTTCATTATGTCCTCTGCAGACTCATTGTTCTCTTTCCAATTCTAAGACAAAATCTCCTCCCCCCATGCTGAAAGGATGCCACTGGTAGCATTAAACCTCAAAACGCATCAGTGATAGGACTGCATATGTTCCTGGGCACAATTTTCTTGGGTTACATCTAATCGTAGCACCCCCATATTTAAAGTCCTTCAGCTGAGGTCCTCAATGTCCATCAGTATAAATTCCAGACTTTTTCATTTCAGGATCTTAAGAATGCTTCGTGATTTGTCTTGTTTAATTTTTAGACCTTATATTTCACTACATTCTTCCTTGGGCACAAAGCTCAGTTTTCATTCTGAATTTTTCAGTTCTTCAAGTGCAGTAGCTATCACTGGTCTTCGAAACCCTCTGCATGTATTTTAATCCGTTCTTGGGCTTTTAAACTCCTAGTGATATAAAAACTGATTCTTGTTCTCATGGTAGTTATGTTCTATGAAGTCCCAGCAACACTGCATTACCAAAATGAACTATTTCCTAGGGGAAACACACATACACATGCGTATGCATATACATACCTCACGTAGATTATAACCTTAAATCCTAAAAGCAGCTCGTCCTGGTAGATTCTATTTTCTACCAGGATTATTATTTTACAAAAGAGAAAATAAGGTTCAGCAGTGTTAAGTGACTTGTGTGAGGTCGCCCCACTAACAGGTGCTAGAGTTGGGATTCAAACCCAGTCTAACTGGCTGGTGTCAGAGCATCTTGCACTGTCCTGCACAACCCTTGGCAGTCTCCACCTTCTGGCCATCTATGAGCTGGAACGAGGAGGCATAGCATCAGCTTCTTCCATCTCTGTTGGGAACATGAGAGTCTGGACACTGAAAACTTTTGCTGCTCTGCGAATGTCTATGAATAAGCCAGAAAGAGTTGATATGGGAGTTACAAATAAATTTTAGTGATAATTTTGCAAATACAGAATCCATTGATAATGAGGACCAACTGTGCGTGTCTCAACTGCCACCCTTGGACTGAGTTTGATATTCCAGCTCGTGCTCTTGAACTTCCTCTATCATAGCCCAGTATTAAAATTGCTTATTTATTTCCCTACCCTGAGAGTATGTAATCTATAATAGGAACTTTTCTATATTGGCCATCATTGTATTTCCAAGTCCTATTCCAGTGCTTGACACATAATGGAAGCTCAAAAAGTGGTTGTTGACTAAATGAACGAATGAGAAAAAGTACAGAGCATCCCCACGCTGCCATACTTATAAAACCATCTTCACAATGAAGATTTAGTTAATTTCTGGCTAGGGTCTTCCCAACAAAGGAGAACGGGCAAATGCTTTAGGATGCCTTGTTCAGCTTTCCTACAGTTCTTGTGAAAGACAATGATAATGAAGAAACTTTGAAGTTCTGGGTGTTTCCTCTGTTGCTTCCACATACTAGGAAAGTCTCTAACATGGGTCAGAGGAGTCCTTATTTCAAAGAGTTTAAGTATTTCCTTGAGTTAGAAGAGATTTCTCCCTTTGCCCAACACAGCCATGAAATAATAGCTGTACCACAAGCTTAAAAAGGAGGCTGACAAGTTCAATTTCCAGGTCTTGTCTGAATATAGAGGAATTGTCCAATGGCACAAATGATGTGTTCATCTCTGAAGAAGTTTGACAAGGTCAAAATCGAAATAACCCTGTGGCTAATTTTAATCAAGCCCTTCTGCTCGCAAAGGAATGATGATCGTCTTAGAGTAAGAACAAATACATTGCAAAAGGAGGAATAAACCTTATAAAATGGGGAAAATTTCATTTTTATGAAACAATCCATTTAAAAAAACTTATGTCACACCTGATAGAAAATGAACCAGCCCTTGACTGATATGATTATGACTAATATCGAACAAGCCTAAGAGGTATTCCTCCTGCACCATTTTTTTTATGGGTGGTGTCAAAGCTCCCATGGGAAATTTGCCCTGGCCACATATCAAATCGTTATAGGAACCACGGACTGAGCCCTCAGCCTCTGGCCTGCAGGTTAGGGCCTTCTATATCAGGCTGCGCTTCTAATTTCAGCTATGTTTATCTTGAATATAAAGCTTGGCAAGAAATTCTAGCCCAAATGTAATTACACTGTGATCATTCCAAAATTTTTACAAAAGTATGTTTTCCTCATTCCAATATTGAATTTCTTTCTGGGTTCCCATTTTCATAATTATCCATCAGATGAGTGCCTCAAAAACTAAATAACTTTTGTTAATTTGAGTAACTTAGTTACAGAAATCAAAATAGAACCCTGATTCTAACAACTGATTTAATCTTTCTGAGCAAGAGAGCTGTTATATAGGTTTAAGGCTGTTTGGGAAGGAAGTACTGACCATTTGCCAACAATAACTATCAATGATAGACAGTAAAATTGCTTCTGGTGACAAGTCTTTTCAAGGTGCACCTAAATTGGAAATAATTTGCATAGATCTTACTCCCCATTCCTATGATGGTCTGTAGCTGTAAGAATGTTAATATGAGATGTTCTTACTCTAAATCGATTATTACTAATACATTATTAGTAAGTTGGCTTTTCAATTTTGTGTCTAAAGAGTCTCAATGTTCGGAATGTCAGTCAATTTGAAACCTAATAACTTGGCAAGTATGTTCTTTAACACTTGTGATAATTTCATTGACTTTAAATTTTGTCCTCCAAGGTTTTTTTTAAAGCTTTAGTTATTCTTAAATATAATAGTTATTAAAGCCATTTATTTTTTAAATAAAATATTTATGGCTAGTCCCAGATAGCTACATCCCCTTAAAACGTTGCCCTTTCTTCTTTTGTCTTTTTTTACCTCTGAGTTTCAGCTTATCTTCCTAATTTTTCTTTCACCTTCCTGTTCTTCTCACCTTCACTTTCTCTTCTACCCTTTTTTCCCCCCTACCTGTCATCTCTGATACAAGGAATTAAAAAAAAAAAACAACAAACTAATAAATCAGAGCTTCTTCTCAGACATTTCTCTTAATAATTTGGATTCTCAAGTCAATTCTCAGAATGAATCTATACATTTAAATGACTCTCTACACCCAGAGGGTACATTGTTAATAGCCGTAATAGCCGTCAACTAAAATTTTTTTGTGTTTGATGGAATGCTTGTATTAAATACAATCAACAGAGGAAAGGTAAAATTTTCCCTGAAGAAAAATATAATCTTAGTATATTAGTCAAAAAATAAAAATTAAAAAAATAGGAAAGAAAGTCAGGAGGTCAGTCTAATGAAGTTCTGATATTTTTAACTTTTATATTAGTCTCTTTTTGTTAGATTTCATGCTTTACACACAGGAATTGTTGGAAAGAATTTGAAATCTCTTTGAGTACTATTTTTTTTGTGTGGTCTATCAGTCATTTCTGAACACTTGATAATACTGGGAAGTTTGTAGAAGAAACACTATTTTATGATACTTTGCCATAGTTCATCATTGGAATCAATTGTCAAAGCATTTACAAGAATTTAGAGGGGTTTTCTTTGGCGTGGCCATACATGTAAATTTGGTTATGCTGACCTCAAACTCAAATCTTCTAATAAAATCTGAAATATATGACTTGCCTACTAAAGAGAGATTTTGCAAGTTGTGATGGTATTTGAAGAGTTATTTAAGTCTAGAAGAAAGAATGCATGTGTTGAGTTGAATGTTGAAACACTGCCTTGTGTCACTTAGGTAATCAGTATTTGTACATTTATCACAATACAACACAAAAGAATCCTTAATTCCTTAAGGATGAAAATAAGTGCAAATTCTAAGGTGAAGATTCTCAAGAATCCCACTAAAATTATGGCCCAGAAGATGAAATCACTTTAAAGCACTTTAAAGAAGTGCTCAAGACTTGAGTATATTTTAGTTTGCTTGACCTTGAACTTGGAGGTCTGAACCTTCATGCTTGTATGCGTAACGGTTCCTCTAACTGTTGAACTAACTCAGTTGAAAACACAGTCATTGTGATGTGCTGGAAAACTGCAGTATGTGGAGACGAAAGATAGCCATCCAGAGATGTGCATGTCTGAATCTCTGGTGATTATAATGAACAAGTTACTTGGTTGCACCCAATGTTACTACTCATTGTTCCCCTGGAAAGTACACATAATCTCGCTTAATAATGGCACATGTGACTATTGTAAATCCCTGTCTATTCTCATTCTGGGATACAAAGAAAGAATATGGCAGCAGTCCACGCCCCCGCAATTCTCTCAACATGGAGAGGAAATGGAGTCTTTTTGCCTCATGGAACAAGGAGGAACTGTAATTCCTTTATTTATTCAACAGTTTTTGAATGCACACGTTGATATAGACATGAGCTACCCATGGGTTTATGTTTCTGTCAGTTCCTTTCCCATCTGGAACTCAGGCCTGACTTAAAAATTCTCTAGTAAATGATGGGAACACATGTTAAACCCATTGTTCCTACTGATTTTCAGTCAAATTTGCTATACGGTAACAGAATTATTTTCTTATTCTAACAACTCATTTTCCATGCAGCAACCAGAGTGATTTTTAAAAATCTGGTTACAAAATGCTCCTGGTTAGAGTCACTAAATGTTTCTAATTACACTTAAAATTTTAAAAAATTCCTTACCCTCTTCTACAAAGCCTTACATGATCTCTCTAACATCATTTTTTACTAATCCCTTCCCGGACCACTCAGTTCCAACCAGTTCCTCAAATAGCCCTCTTCCTGATGCAGGAACTTTGCCCAAGCTGTTTTTCTGCCTGAACATTGCCCCATGTCTTCATCTCAGCCTAGATCTTTGCATGAAGGTCATCTTTTCAATTTTTAAGGTCGTAGCTTGCATCATTCTCTCATAGTGTTCCCTATATTCTTTGTAGTATTTATTGTAATCCTAAATCATATATCTGCCTATTTACCTTTTTGTCCACATTCAAGACTAGATTAAAAAAAAAAATTCCCTGCCTTCATGGGTTTTACACATAGAACGTATTCAGTAAGCAATGAGACTAACTAAATGAATGAACAAACAGCTTCAGCACATGAGTGAGTTCAGTACGTGTAGGCTTCTACAGAGTAAGAAAAAGGTAGACATTCTACCCAAGAGCTTTCTCACCCAACCATGAGACATTTGAGGGGCAAATTATGAATGAATGGATGTACTGTATAGTGGGATAGATCCACTTCTTGAAGGGATGACTATAACTGTTTAGATAGTCCCAAGGAGACTCTATAAAGGCTACCGAATGAGCAAGAATTTTTTTTCCTACCACAACCTGAAGCAGGGCAGTGCATAGACCTGGACTATGTATATATGTGTGTGTGTGTGTGTGTGTGTGTGTGTGTGTGTGTGTGTGTGTGTGTGTGTATAGAGAGAGAGAGAAGGCTGATCTTCAAATATGAAAGCAGAACCTGAGAAACTGTTTCTTGAGAAAAAAGACAGGCAGTTGAAGACCAGCCCATTTCAGACAAGGAGATGTGGAATTGTACAGACCTGACGTATTGGTCCAATTACAAACCCTGCTTCTCTCCTATTGTAGTGAGGAAATGAATTCTCTGTTCTATAGTCCAATTACTTCAGGATTTCATTCATCCACCCAAGTATTCAAAACATCCATCAGTGTGTTTATTAAGCATCTACTACATGCCGGACTCGCCGGACTCTAAGAAATGTGCCTGTAGTAATGAACAAAGCTACTTTTATAAAGCCATGAATTTAGTTAGGTCATAGTAAAGAATGATGGATATAAAGAAAGGAAAATTTGCGGATTTAGGGAATATTGGAATATAAGCCTTAGCTGAGGTATCAACATTACAGTAACATAAAACTAAATGCCTAGTATCACATACTTTATCTCATTTAATCCTTATAACGGCCTACAAAGATGGTGCTAACTCTAGTGGCAAATTGAGACTTTGTGTTGTGTTCTAAAGCTTGTTTACTAGGGACACTTAATTTTACTTGTAAAAAATTTTTACAAGACAATGCCTTTAACTCTTATCCTAATTTTAAGATCATCTGTATACTGTTTGAAATAAGACCTTAGTAAGTTCATGGTTAATGGCTTAACTATGGTTTATTTGATATGTCAACCTGTTGACAATACTTCTGTCTTTAAGTGACAAAGCATAGTTTTCTACAATGAATATTTTAACAATAGTTTCCTATAGATTTTTTTCTTAGTCTCAAGTTTATAAGTCCTTGGAACTATGAAATTTCTCTGTGTTCTAGGACATCGACTCTCTGGTAACAAGATACAGAACAACTATAGATTTTATTTACCTGTGTGTAAATATTTGCTCGCCCTCATTATCTATTTGCAATTTGTTTTGTCACCTCTAGCACCTGAGCCAACTGTCTTCTAATTATTTTGATGGATTATGGCTTCTAAGTTCAATTAGAAAGAAATTCATCCAGAGCTAAGTTAAAGAATGAGACATATAACCTACCTCATCCCACATTAATAGATGAGGAAATTCAGATCCAGTGAAATTCACTCTGTCTCACAGCAAAATGAAGCTTATTTGAAGCTCAAGCTCTTTCCGCTATGATGTACTGCCTCATGCTTTTTTCTTTTTGGTACCCTGCTGAGAATGTTCTACTTTTCAATTTCTGGAATAATTTTCTGACTTAATATGTTTCTGCTTAGAGGGTTTTCAAGCATTCCCCCTCTAGATTCATCTTCCTTTATGGTCTCTGTCTCTCTCTCAAAGAATTTTTTGAACATGAAGTTTGACCACCAAAGACTCTTCTGCCAATGTACAGTTGTATGCAGTCATTTCTGGTAAAGTTCTGGTTTTGTGTAACGACATTTTCCATCATAGGTATATTCTCATGAAGGTTGGTAAATCCTACCATTTCTTGCTGTATGGTTAGACTTTAAAACATATGTGATAATAGTGGTTCAGGATCTTGGCTGAACTCCTGAGTCAAAAGGTGTGTCTAAGTGGATGGTTGCTTTGTTGACTACTGAGCAAATCTGAAGTCTGTGCATCCAGTTCAGGATTCCATTTCTAGGTGTCCCCTAAAGTTTGCAAGTTAATCTTCAAAAACAATAGGTTTGTATCTTTTGGAAAGTTCCCAAGGACCATAACTCTTAAATTTTCTCTTGCTTTCATAGTTTGGACAGTTGTTATTGTACTAAAAGATACTGTTAGAAATCTTTTTAAAAGGATTTTCCTTTTTGATCATGATGTTTGTGAGTCTTAGAAAACGGTTCTTCTCAGAGTTACTCTTAAATTACCTTTAAATTCTGTAACATGGTTTCCAGAGTTCAGGTTTTTTTCTAACGTATGTGCAGATATGCTCTTTAAGTGTCCTATCTGTGTTGTCCCATGTTTACAGGGAAGATGTTCAAATGATCTTTGCTGTAACATATCAAGTCCAAGAACTTCTTAGAAAAAAATGTAGCCCTGGTGTGAATTAGATGGATTGGAAAACAACAACAACAAAAACAACAGGCTTTTGGCAGATACAGTCCTGTTCCAGGGCACCAGGCTTCACAAGCAGAGGGCTGGCTGCAATGCAGCATTTGAATAGTACACAGACCGCAGAGCTCTCCGTGGCTGTCCTGCAAGGGCATTTGGATCTAAATTTTGCTCACCTGCTGAATGTAACTTACATGCTTCCCAAGCTAAGTATGTGTGTCCTAAGTTCAATAGGCCAATGTGTACTTCAGTGGATGGATTGGCTGAGGTCACAGTTCTTTCTAATACTTCACAGTAAGCACATAGAAGTAAGGCTGGGAAAGACTACTGCCTAGGATGTTTCATTTTGTGGTATGCGTATTTGGTTTATCAGAAACTGAGACAAGGTCCCTAAGCGTCTTTCGTTTCACATGAAATGATCAGACACTAAATTTGTACTAAGAAGTGAAGATACACCTAGCAAATTTTGAATTGTTCATAACCTTCCCTAAGGCAGAGAGCATGCCTTCTTCATCTTTCTATCCCCACAGACTGGGCGGGGGTCTAATACAAGGTAGACACTTGATGAATATTTACTAAATAAATACAGAGCTGTTCAGCATTCCTAATAATATAACCCAGATGGGACAATTTTCCTATCCAAATAGCCGCCTCCCCCAAACCTGATTTAACTCCACAACTCTTTAAAAAAGAAAAGCTTTTCTGAGGATTTTGTGGGACATCAGGGAAGCAGAATCAGATTCCACAATCAGTATCTCTCAGTTTGATCCTCTTCCATGACTGTTACTGATCTTTGCTTGCGCTCTAAGCTCTGATCCTACAACAACAACAACAAAAACAACAGGCTTTTGGCAGATACAGTCCTGTTCCAGGGCACCAGGCTTCACAAGCAGAGGGCTGGCTGCAATGCAGCATTTGAATAGTACACAGACCGCACAGCTCTCCGTGGCTGTCCTGCAAGGGCATTTGGATCTAAATTTTGCTCACCTGCTGAATGTAACTTACATGCTAAAGTTCTGGCTTTGTGTAGCGACAGCCTTGAAGGAGAGTCAGCCTTGAATGAAATTTGCAAACCTTGCACAGTAAAACAGAAACCTAGTCATTAAGCACACCATAACTCCTTGTTTTCCCTGAAGTATGCTCTTTGGTAGCAAGAACAGAGGTAGAAATCTCATCCTTTCACCTCAAGTGTACAATTTATGTGTCCAGTGAAGTCTCTCCCAAAGGAGGCATTCTGCTGCTAAAACAACACTGCTTAAGTGTACTATTATTCCAATTATTTGTATTTTCCTTTGACCTCTTAGAGGTAGACCAAGAGGTCTGGCAGGGGAGAGAATTTGAATAATTACTGCAACTCCTTCATCCCCATAGAAGATTAGGGTTCATGTTCCGATGCTGTTACAGAATAAAGGTGTTGACCTTAGTCGCTCTAAAGCTCCACGTTCCTTTTCTATAAAATGGAACGCTTTAGAGTGAAATCAAAGTCCGTGGTTTTCAATCTCAGCTACACATTGGACTCAGCAGGGAGTTTCACAAAATGTGATGCCTGATTTAATTTGTTCAGGACAATTCCCAGGCACCTAGGTTTTTAAAAGCTCCTCAAGTAATCACTAATATGTAGTCAAGGTTGAGAATTGCTAACCTAAGAGCTGTGGTGGTAATTAAACTATAATATGTATGAAAACACTCAAACTGAAAAGGGTTAGATGACTATAAGAATTTCCTTCTAGTCTTTTTATTAAAGTAAAACAAAACCTGTAAGCATTACAAGGTCTTTATTTCATGCCTACAGGTAGGGTGACAAACTTGTCTTGGTTTGGCTAGGACTTACCTGGTTTCAGTACTGAAAATCCTGTGTCTTGGGAACCCCTCCATCCTGGTCAAACCTGGATGGCTAGTTACCCTAACTACAGGCCTTATACGCTGTGAGGTTTATCGAGTTCAAGGAACCATTAAAAAAATCTCTTTTCTATTTCTTACGGTACTGGGATATTCAGTTGAGCTGTAAGTCAAAAGACTAGAACTCCACATTGAATGCACACTTATCCTCTCTGCCTCTGGAAAACTCTATTTTACTTTCCCTTGTTCTCCATGCTTTTATTCAGGATAGCCTCTCAACCTAAAATGTCCTTATTCTCCGTCTTCATCTACCTATTGCTCAAGTATTTGGGACTTTGGTGATTCTCTAACCTTAAAAAAAACATCAAGTGGGCATTAACATTTGTGTTGAAAATTCCCTTGGTGATATTTTTCCTTTGAAAGTACAAAGTTTATACAAATGCTTAGAATTCAAAGAGTGACCATGTTTATGCTCAAAATATGTCATGGATCAAACATAACTCTGTCTAGGTCAAAGTATCCCAGCCAGAATAATGGTTTGATTTAGAAAACTTGCACTGATAGTAAAATAAAGCAATTGATCCAGTAATCATTAGGACTCCACTTTGCTGCCTGGCCTTAAGGAAGTATCAGGTCAGTGAAAGCCTTGTTCCTAAGGAGTGGAGTGTGTGTGTTGTTGTTGTGTGTATGTATGCGTGTGCATTGTGTGTGGTGTGTTGTCCTTGTGTGGATATGTGTGTGGTGGGGGAGGGCATGTGGTGTGTGAAACGTGTGTATGTTGACAGTGTCAGCAGGTGGGGATGGCTTTTTCTTCTTTTCCATCTTTCACATCTCACACCAGGTTCTCCCATCATCTGAATCTAACTAACTGGTCCTGGCAAGGGCATCAGGGGTGTGTGTTTTCCATGTTCTCGGCCCCCGTGGTACAATAGAGAGCAAAGAAGGATGGAGATGTACTGATTATTCGCCAAGAGTGTCTGGCAAGTTACCACACTGACTGCAACTTTTTCACGAGAAAAGGCAACTTGACTCCACATAAGGTGACTAGGAAGAGGGCTATCTGTAGCGTTTGATTTAGTGCTAATAATTAGGGGCCATGTAATAGTGTGCGCCTTGGCTCCTTTTACTGTCCAGGGAACGGATGGAGGAGGGTCCCCACTCTCTTCAGCCCTGGTGCGTAACATGCACTCAGTATTTGGTGGTTGTCATTACTATAGAGCAGCATGAAAGGCAATTAGCTCTTGGCAACATACTCAGGCAACAAGGCTGAGTCACGTGGGAAAGTTAGGCACTGGCCACAGAAATCACTGTCACTTCCACATGCCAAAGCACAAAGGGACAGCTGATTGGAAACGCCACATGTTGAGTTTTGGTCTTTTCCCATCACACCCTACGCCTCATTGCCCAGCCCATTGTCAGACATATTTATGAATTTCTGCTTGGAGATTTGTTTTTACTCTCTCTCTGCTTTTTTTTCTCTCTGTGTGAGTAATATTTCCAGTTCTTTCAACAGATGCTTACTGGGCACTTGCTATATGAAAAGCACTGTTCTGGGAACCAGGGAAATAGAAATATATAAATGTGAAAGATAATTACTAACTTTACAGGTTTGTAATGAAATAGGGAGCGAAGTGTGTGTGTGTATGTGTGTGTGTGTGTGTGTTTGGGCATATATAGTGGCTATTATGCCCTAGGTACTGGGGATAGAGTTGCAATAATATCTTTCCTCTCTTTGGGATTTTGTTGACCTAGTAGAGAGGGCTACGACAGATATGAAAAACAGATATAGGAGAATTTGGATATTAAGGAGTTTATAAACAGAAGAGATGCATTCCTGCTGGATTTACTCCTAAAAGTTTTAAATAGTCAAAAGGTAAGAAAGTGATTAAAAAAAGAATGGAGCATATCCCAAGGACACAGGTGCCAACTTGAAGGGATACCTACTGGCCAAATCTCGGAGTGCAAAATAATTGACAGAAGTAAACTATCAACTATTGAAAAAATAGTAACCTATGTATTCCTCCTGATAATAAGTAGATAAATAAATAGAAAGAAAGAAGGATGGATGGGGAAGAAAGGAGTTCTTTCTCACAGTGGAATGCTGAGTCCCAACAGTAAATATATAGAGAGCGCAGGGGTTGATTATCATTTTGCAATCATCAGAGTAAAGACTGTTTCAGGTAAGAATTGTCAATGAATGTTTAATGAATGTTTAATCTAGGCAGAAATTTTTATAAGAAGCAGCATGCTTGCATGGTCTTAATGTGTTTCTCCTCTGCTTATTAGTTGCACAGGAAAAAAAAATAGTAACCATGTAGTGGTTGTAACATTTTATGTTCCCGTTAGCAATATGTGAGTTGCTCTACATTCTTACCTTTCTGAATTTTAGCTTTTCTAGTCGGTATGGAGTGGTATATTGTTGTAGTTTTAATTTGCACTTCCCTAATGACAGCAATATAGGGTATCTTTGCAGTTACTCCAGCATGGCCAGAAGGAGAGTCTTCATTCTTTCACTCTGTAAAGGGCTCCATCCCTAGATTGTTCCCTGTGTGAGCCGAAGGGAGTATATACCTCTCAATATACCTCTTGTTCCTTCAATTGTGTGTGAGTATCATTTTGGCTGGGTTGTGGAACACTAATGTCAGAAGCCAGACCAGGGACTTAAAGGCCATGTAATTGGAAATAGACATTCTAGGCTATTTATGATAAACTGTGGAGTTCCAAACAAACTCTTATTTGTTTCATGTACACTTTTCCCATTAAAATAATAAAATGCACGCCAGGGTCTCTTGAGAAACTAAAGGAATAAATGGTAATGACAATAAAGACTACAGTTTTCTGAGTGCTTGTCAGATTTGAACCTTACAAAAATATTCTAACCATCATTTAATCTGCTGTTTCACCAACACCATCTTTTAAATTTGTCCCAGAAACCCTAGTAGGAAAATTACCATTTTGGGGGACTTCCCTGGCAGTCCAGTGGTTAGGCCTCCACACTCCCAATGCAGGGGACACGGGTTCAATCCCTGGTCGGGAAACTAAGATCCTGTATGCCGCACCACGCAGCCAAAAAAAGGAAAAAAAAAAAATTACCATTCTTTTACAGATGGTGAAACTAACCATGCAGTTAGTTACTCTCTTGGACACATTGCTAGTTGCAAACAGGGAAAAGAATGCAGACCCTGTCTTCTGGCCCTTGTTTTATCCCATACCACAGTGTCCTGCTTTAAAAAAGAAAATGCCGAAGGTGGATTTACTGTCATCTTAACACTAGACAGGTTTTTTTTCTGGATTTTCCCAGATCGTTGCTCCTCCTCTTCATTCCATTGCATTTTATATTCTTTCACCATTAAATAGCACCCACATTAGGGACAGAGCAAGGAAAGAGAGACAAAATAAATACACATCAATACGTTTTGCTACAGCTAGATAAAAGTGTGGGGAGAATGGATTAGAGTTACGTGCCAATCAATTCTTCCCCCCTCCCTTCCTCCCTCCCTCTCTCCCTCTCCTCTCTGCTTCTTCTTATGGAGTACCTGTTCCATACTAACTGTAAGCGTTTACATTTTATCTGTAAAACGTGGATGCTAATTCCTGTCTTACAGAATTGTGAAACAGAATATGATTTCTTTGTACTATACCTTTACTACAGTTAAGTTCATGGGGCAACTCAAGGGATAAGTGACAATAGGCACTTATCCCTCTCCTTAAACAGCTTACGATGCAGCACAGAATTTTCTATCGACCTTGGTTTATTGCATTTCCCATTGTCCTATACATTTTTAAATTGATAGAGCCACAAAATCTGGTCGACTTGGCCATGAGCTAATAACTTTGATAAGAAAATCCCTAAATCTGGGATAGAGTGGGAAATGATTTCTCCTCTCCCAGGTTTGGGTCCTTCTTCACTGAAAACAGATAAGCAGACAAATAACCTTCAGCAAAATAAGGAGAAATATCTGTCTGTATGTGGACAACAATCCATTCCAAGAGGTTAATCAGTAAAGAACTAAAATGATGAGGAATTTTAAGTCTTTCATTTTATTTTCTTTCAATTGTTCTTTTTTTTTTTTTGGCATGCGTCAACTGTGTTGGATATAATGGAGTTTTATATCTCTAGCTTCAAAGGCATCTACTCTTGAAACTTCCTTATTGAGGGCAACACAGCCTTTCAGAAATATGTTGAGAAACCAAGGCTGCCAATATTATAAGCACCCTGCTGACACAATATGATTTTGTGCCTGTGTTTTTTTCTTTTTAACTTGCATCTCTAGGCAGGGGATAAGTGCCTGCTAATTAATCCAGTCTCAATCCTGACATAGTCACGCTCATGGGAATATCTATTCCCTACTTAGGGGGAATGGAGAGACTCAGAAACACACATGCATTAACCCGCTAAGTCCTCAGGCAGCTCTGCTGCCAGAATGTGTTGCCAAGAGACTGTAAGTCATCAGGCCTTTCTGACACATTATAAAACGTATTCTCTTGATATGTAAAAGCCAGTATGGGAGGGATTTAATCAAGTACTAATGAGAGAGGCAAGTGACTAGAATACCCGCCCAGATGTGAGAAGCCATCTTCGCAGAAGGGCTCAAGGGGCCATGAGGAAAAAGAAAACCTAAGAAGGGTACCTTATGGCTAAGAAGAGAGACCGACAGATATCAAGAAACTATGCTATCTATTGGTTGCATAGGTCCAGAAGGCGAAGCGCTTGTGTAGCTGACAGGATCCTGTGCCCGTGGGTAGAGGAAGAAATGAGGCTTGATGGAGGCGGTCATTCTCTTAGGTAGTGGTTTCTATAGGTCACCAGAAAAAAAACAAACAAGCAACAGCTCTGTATATTGTAGATGAGATGATATCTATATATCTATCTCTCTGCTAAGGAGGTATACAGTGGTATTCAGGGAAACTCCTTCTGGTAACAAGTCTTTTTAAGCTAACAAGTTCTTGCCCGTGCTGGGGTTTTAGCCATTGCTTATTCATGAATTTATTCATTCAAAAAGTATTAGAAAGCTATCTTCTTTTCCATTTCCTAGGAACAGATGGTGGAACATACTGCTTCCTTTCTCCTTATGATAGATGCTCTTGATTCCTTGCTTGGTGGAGAGTTTTAAACTTAAGACAGGGCAAACATTAGAAATGGTTAGGAGTGTAGACACTGTATTCAGAAATACCTAGTTTTCAAATTCCAGCTCCATCACTCCATAGCTGGGAGATCAGTTTCTGAACCTATACAATGGGGATCACAGCAGTACTTACCAATATGATGGTTTTGAGGCTTAGAGAGGATATCACATAAAAAGTGATACAGCGACTTGTCCACGGTTTAAATGTTCAAAAATATTGGTTGTTATTTTATAATCATTATCATCTCCATTATTATTATCTGTGAGTACTGTTTTTAACCATCCCCCCAATAAATATACTTCTAATGATATGCTCATATAAGTTTTAGAGTAAACTTTGTTAGGTGAGAGAGACTATGTAATAAAGGTAATGAAATAGGTAATATAGGTAATAAAGGTGGATGAGGAAGAGGATGGAGAAAGGAAGGGGAAAAGACAGGGATGCTATTTTAAACAACCTTATACCTTAAGCTGGGAAGCAGAGTTAACATCTCACCTGCAAGGAAATCTTTGTGTTTTTGTCGCAATGGAAATATTAAGGTTGTAGTTTTCAGATCACCATACTTTGTCAAGTTCAGTATAATGCCTCATCATTTTCTGATATTTCTGCACAAAGAAATGTTTATGATACTTTTTTTTTTTGCGGTACGCGGGCCTCTCACTGCTGTGGCCTCTCCCGTTGCGGAGCACAGGCTCCGGACGCGCAGGCTCAGCGGCCATGGCTCACGGGCCCAGCCGCTCCGCGGCATGTGGGATCTTCCCGGACCGGGTCACGAACCCGCGTCCCCTGCATCGGCAGGCGGACTCTCAACCACTGCGCCACCAGGGAAGCCCTATGATACTTCTTATCAGGGTTTTCCACAAATGCTTTGAAAATGATTTTCATAGTCTCATTCTCAGACTTAGAGAATATGGAAATTTACAACTGCACATGGTGATAATGTTATTAATCTACCATTTACAGATGAGGAAATGAAGGATAAAGGAAGTAAAATAATATGCTAACTTCATATAGTGAATTAGGACCAGAGTCCAGGTCTCCCAGCTTTTTAGCAAGGGATTCCCCTCCCTTCCCCATCTTCTAACGCAATAAATAAGTCATCTAAAAAAGCTATGCATAATTAATAATGAACAGAAATTTATATTTTTGGTTGATTTGTTTCTAATTCTCCTGAATGTAGATGATCACTTTAGGTCAGTTCTTATTTTAAAAGTTTTTAAAAAGTTGTGGTAAAATATACATAATTTAATTATTTTAACCATTTGTAGGTATATAAATCAGTGGCATTAAATACGATCACAGTATTGTATATGCATCACCAGTATTACGCCCCTTTTTGATCATTCCAAACAGAAACTCTGTATCCATTAAACAACAAGTTCCCTTTCCCCCCTCCCCCAAGTGCCTGGTAATCTCTACTCTGCATTTCTGTCTCTGAGTTTGCTAGGTACCACATATAAGTGGAATCATGTAATACCTGTCCTTCTGGCTTATTTAACTAAATGTAATGTTTTCAAGGTCCATCCATGTTGTAGCATGTGTCAAAATTTCACTCCTTTTTAAGACTGAATTTTCTATGCATAAAAATATAAAAAGTTATATATATGTATAAATAAAACACACACATATATATCACATTTGTTTATTCATCTGTTGATGGGCAGATGGGTCGTTTTCACTCTAGCTATTGTGAATCGTATCGCTGTTAACACTGTACGGATATTAAGAGTCCCTGCTTTCAGTTCCTTTGGATACATACCTAAAAGTAGAATTGCTGGGTCAGGTAGTAGTTCCATATTTAATCTTTTTTTTTTTTTCATATTTAATCTTTTGAGAAACTGTTTTGCACAATGGCTACACTGTTTCACATAGGGTTCCAGTTTCTTGATGTCCTTGCCAACACTTGCTATTTTCTTTTTTTTTGAATTATAACCATTCTAAGTAGGTATGAATAGATCAGTTCTTAATAAGGGGGTGATTTTGCCTTCCAGGGGACATTTAACAATGCCTGGAGATATTTTTGGTTGTTGTATTTCAGGGGGAGGAGTTTGCTACTGGCATTTCGTGGGTAAAGGCCAGAGATGCGGCTAAGCATCCTGCAATGCATAGCACTCTCTCCAGAGCGAAGAATATGCCAACAGTGACGAGGTGGAGCTACCTTTCTCTAGATAGATGTATGGTAGTCAGAGCTAGGCTTCTGACACTCCATTCTTTTATACTCTTTGCCACTGAAAGAACATTATGATATGAAATAGGTTCCTTGACACTAGATGGCACAAAGAGATGAGTTTTTCTGAAGTGATGAAACGCAGGACATTGCTAGGGACAACATACAACTTGGAAATTGGGACAGCGCTAGCAGAGTCATCTGAGCTCTTCCTAGAAATTGCTCAGTTACAGTGATACTTCTGCCACTTTTGATTCTGCTTCAAAGCACTTCTTTGCACTGAACTTCTACCAAATCAGAAATTACCCGGGAATTACCACAGTATTCCCCAAAGCTTCTTGAAAAATGAAACCTATATTAAAAAAATATAATCCATTAATGAATCATTTTAGAACCACTCATTACAGACAGATTGAACATCTGTGCTAACATAACTTTTATTTTCGGAAAATGTTTTGTAGATTTAACCTGATGTATTTTTAAATTGAAGTATGGCTGATTTACAATGTTGTGTTTATTAGGAAAAATCTGATTATAACTTTTTTTTTAAAGTTCTGTCTTCAGTACGGGGAATATCACCGAGGGCACTTACTTTGTGCTAAGTGGTGTGCTAGGCTTGGGGAGAATATAATGCTTAAATAGTGTTTCAGTTTTGTGGAGAATACATGCATGTTTCTCTTAAAAGTACCTGATATAAGCCTATGATGTAGTAGTACCATGCAAACAAAAGTCGTACTTAAAAAAAAAAAATTTATTGGAGTAAAGTTGATTTACAATGTTGTGTTAGTTTCAGGTGTACTGCAGAGTGAATCAGTTATACATATACATATATCCACTTTTATTAGATTCTTTTCCCATATAGGCCATTACAGAATATTGAGTAGAGTTCCCTGTGTTATACAGAAGGTTCTTATTAGTTATCTATCTGTGTCATATAATGTATGTATATGAAGGAAAGACAAAATATCTCTAAATATTAACTGGGAAACTGCAAGGTTTTTTAATATATTTTCTCCAGTAAAAAGATATTTTCCACATGCATTAGGCTTATAATCCATAATAATAATTATTAAAAAAATAAGGTTAGCCTATCTTAGATGATTGTCCCCTCACCCAGCCCTGCAAGTAAACCAGTATCTACTGTGAAACCTTTCTCATTGGAGGATGGGCAGAGGAGATGGAAAAAGATTCAGGAATGAACCCTAGTGGTCTATTTTGTTTGGATGGCTCATGGCAGTCTGCTAGGGAAGAATGTTCAACTCTGAGGCTGAAGTAAGGGCTGTGTTTCACAACTTTCATGTGCATTGGAGTCACCTGGCAGTCTTGTTAACATGCACATCCTGATTCATTAGTTTTGGGCTACGAACTGAGATTCCAATCTCTCACAAGCTTCCTGGGATTGTTGATGCTGCCACACCATAGACCACACTTTGAGAAGCAAAGAGTTCAGAGACCATTCTTGACTCTTCCACTTAATAATGTTTTGAACTATGGTTAGTGATGATAAGATACAGAGCACGTTTGTGTTCACATTAAAGTCTCTACAGAACTTTACGTGGAATCCTTACAAATGCAAGGTCAGTATTTATCTCCAATTTCAGAGAGGCTGAAAGGTTAAGTCGACTGGCCAGTATTACACAGCTAGTGAGTGGCCAAGCCAGATGTTGGGGTTCAAGCTTAGTGCTCGTACTGTCATACTGTCGTATATTGTCATAACATACTACTTCTCTGTGCTTGATTTCCCTCATCAATAAAATGGGGATATAGCTCCTGCAATGCTGTTAGGATACACAGAAGCATATGTCCAGCAACTAAAAATCTTTATATAGCTAAGTTACAGAATCATAATTATGAATATCTACAATTCTCTATATAATTTGGAAATTATAACTAGGTAAAAATTGAGTTTTTGCCCTTATTTAATGAAGAATTAAATTCATACCCAGATTGTTTGGGAGGGATATACGTCTTCCCAAGGGAAACCCGTGGCTGAGCCAGAGAAGCAAACTCAGCCACCTGACTTCCAGCCCTTGTCAGGATTCATTTCTTCCAGTGCAACACTGACCCAGGCACTGCTGAGATCACCTCTGTTCACATCTGGTCTGTGGTCTGGGCTGGTGTATTTTGACCCTGCGTCTTTGAAGCTTCAGCTCACACTATATTCTTCATTTCACAAACTAATTTGCTTGATGTGGTGAAACTCGACCCAGCTCTCTTCTAGGCAATATGCTGTTATATCTGGGCCTGGGAAATGATGTTTTTGCCTGGACGTTGCTTAGACATCAACGTGGCACAGAGGGTTATGGCACCTTTGGCAAGGGGCAAGGACTGTAATTCTTTTATTTCTGATGGAACAGTTTACATCTGGTTCAGTCACAAGCAATGCCAATTTGGCTAATTCATCTTTGTTTCTAATGGAAATTCCCACACCGTGTGTGTGTGTGTGTGTGTGTGTGTGTGTGTGTGTGTGTTTGGAGCCAGTGTGGATGGAATAGTGTGGAAACCAATTGGCAGAAAAAGATGTAGATGCATCACCTCAGGCCTCACTGAAGAGAGAGAAACAGTGGCAGGGAAAGTTTATTTACTGAAGTACACCAAACTTCTCAGTGGAAACGTCTTTACTTCCTAAAATGTTCTGTAGATTGGCCCTGAAAATTGATTTATTAATATCTGGAATTTTATGCATTTGACAAGCTAAAAATAATGCAATTTTCTTAAGGCCGGTGGTGCTAGAGATACTTTATAATGACTTTGCCAGGCAGCTCTAGGTAGAGAAGAGCTGGAAGACCACTCGGAAATGGAATGAAGGCCAAATTCCATTAGTCCAATTGGAAGACACCTATGAATGCAAGGTCAGGGCCTCTAACTTAACCACAGAGCTTCCCTGCTGCCTTAGACACCAGTTAAAATCAAGAGGATTGCAGATTGCAGATTAGCTTTGCTAAACTGTATTGTTTTCCTATTATCTGGTCCTCATTAGGAGTCAGTGAGACCTACGTCAGATCAGGTATAGGGCCTAGGACTCCACTGGAGTGAAGGACCTGTATTAGTTATTATGGCTGCATTAAAAAAATGTAGCAGCTAAAAAAATGTGCACACATGTCTAGTTCCTGTGAATCAGGGATCTGAATATAGCTTAACTGGGTCACCTGCCTTAGGGTTTCTCACAGGGTACAATCAAGATGCTGACTGAGGCTGCAGTTATCCAAAGATTCTAAAGACTCCACTAGGGAAGAAATCCATTTCCAAACTCACCCATATGTTGGCAGGATTCAGTACCTCACTGGCTGTTGGTCAGAGGTGTCCCTCAGTTTGCCATGTGGGTCTCCTCCTGGGGCAGTTTATAATATAACAGCTTGCTTCATGACAGCAAGCAGTGAGAGAACCAGAGAGAGAGAGAGAGAGAGAGAGAGGGAGGGAGGGAGATCGAAGTCGGCCATTTGTAACCTAATCTCAGAAGTGATATCCCATCACCTTGGTTTTGTTTTATTCATTAGAAACAAACCACTGGGTATAGCTCACACTCAGGTTCACATAAGGGCATGAGTATCAGGAAGCAGGGATCACTGGGGGCCCTTTCAGAAAGTGCCTCTTACAGGGTCCCTAAACTCTTCAGCATTGCCTACGTTGAATCAGCATTTAAGAAGAATTGGACAATCTTACACGGAACAATCTAGATTTGGAAGATGGTCCAAGGCATTTATCTTTGAGTCAGTTTGGGCCTCAGGGACAGAATAGCATCAGGGTGTCTTTAGAGGACTGAGTGCAGTTGGACGAGTATTTGTTGAGTGCCTACCATTTGTGGAAGCTTATGCTAGGCATCGTGGAGAATAGCGAAGGGAGGGAGAAAATGAGTGAAACTTGTGCCTTACACCATGCTCGCTGCTTTCCTATACATCATTGGATCCTAGAAAGCGGTGCCTACTCCTCTTTTTAAGGAGAGAAAAATGGGGCTCAGCAGTATTAAAAAATTGCTTATGACCACAAAGTTATTTAGCAGTGAGGATGGTATTTAAATCCAGAACTGTCTCACTGCAAAACTCTTCTTCTCCCCCACTACGTACCATTATATGACCTTAAAAAGTATTTCAGCTGAGTGTGACAGATGCTCCCAATACACATGGAAGTATTGTCGCCACCCCTGCCATCACCCCAGAATTGGTTTTATTGGGTGGATCTAAGCATGATACATCAGGCTACACTGAAGACGATAAGAAAGACCTTCCATTATGTGTCTCTTAAGAATATGAATCATTTCCTGCAATGTCCTTTGTAGCAAGATTTTCGTGGCTGATCTTAGAAGTAAGAGTGGCTATTTTTCCAGTAGGTCATTGATTAGTTCTCATTTCATAGACAAGTTTCCCATTTTGGAAAATGATGGGCCATACATTTGACTGTCAGAAAGCCGAAAGCCAAAATCATGAGGGCCATATGATATTAATTCTTAATCTCATTCTTGACTTAAGTGTCCCTATTCCTGCTTTTCCTTCTACTCTCGTGCTATGTTAATTTTAAGTCTATACTTTCATTTATTGTATATGGCTTTTTAAGCAGTCTTGAAACACTTACGAAATAAAATGGAAATAATAAAAGTTAACTATACTCCATTTGTGACTATAAAAAATAAAGTGCTACACTATGCCAGAACTCTACCTGAAATAAGATTTCCGGTGGGAGAGAGTGAGAACAGTGTGGATTGGAGTCCCGCTTTGGTTGTCCAGAGCGTACAAAATTGACCCTTCTCTTAGGGCCAATCGCTTCTAGAAAAATACTACCTCAGAATGACAAATAACAGGAGAATAAATGGCACGTAAACCCTACTGAGTCCTCTTGTTTGTCGTGGATTCCACACTTGCCACTTCAACTAATACTTTCTGAAATCCTTTTTAGGAGGTATGGCTACGATGAGTCTCCCGCTGGGGCTCATTGAGGTCGTGGCTTGCCTGAGGTTACGTATTCAGGGGTGAAATGTAGGGACTGACACCAAATCCAATTTACATTGTTGGGTCATTTTTTCCTACCTCATGGAAGAGAAGATTCTCTAAAACTATAAGGCAAAACCTTCTTTGATCAGTAAGTGGAGCTTTACGACTTGGAGACAACCATTGTCTTCTCTTTACCTATCTGCTTCTGAATCTTCATTCTTTTTTGAACTTCTCCTCCTTTTCCTTCTATCTTTAAACTCTTCTTTCTTGCTTCACATTGACTTAATCATGCTGTCCATTCTCTACAACCGTAAAGGTCTCACCGGACTTCAAAGCCTTGTGATCTGTCTGCCGGGTTGCCCGGTTGTTTAAGGCAAGTTTCCTAGGAATTAATTCCACTGCCCAATTTCTTCGGGGTGAAGGAGATACGTACCTGGCCCTTCTCCACTGACTTCTCAAGTCTGGGCCTTTTATGTGTAGAAGACTGGTCCTTTCAGCCTGAGAATCACAATAACCTTATTTTGTTCCTTCTCTAAGACCCATGCATCACTACATATATGCATCAGACTGAGAGACTGATTAAGCCAATGTCCCGGTAAAACTATACCAACCTTTTGCCAAAGAGCATCTTTCACTGTCAGATATATTTGTTAACTGTCTCTCACCAATATTATGCTAGCTTCATAAAAACACAGATCTTGCCTCGTCCTGTTTACCACTCTTGCATTGCCTCCTAGAATTTTGACATATAATAGATTCTCAGTAATATTTGTTAAATGAATTAGCCGAACAACTGTCCAAGGTTCATTAAATGCTCAATCAGGAAGTAGAAACCACCTTGGGTACTGTACCTGTATTCAGTCCCTTCCTACTTAATCAGATACTTGTAGAATAATTGAAAGGATTGAAAAAACATGTTCTAGGCATCCAGAATACAGACCTGATCTTAGAGCCTTGATATTCAAAAGTGTGGTCTGAGGACATGGAACGTTGAATCACCTGCGAGTTTGTTTATTCTCAGGCCCCACGCCAGACTAACTCAACAGAATCTGATGTTAATAAAACCTCCCAGTGACTTGAGTGCATCACATTAAAGTGTGAGAACCACTGTTCCACGGCAGCACTTGTGAGACTGTAGCTTGAGCGATGCTACCTCTGATGCCCAGCAGCCACAGTTCTTCACACCGGAACCAAGGGAGTGGACACTAAAGATTCGGTCCAGGAGTAGGAAGTCAGTACAAGTAGCCCCTACCACCACCACTGCTTTTTTTTTTTTTTTTTTAAGAAGAAAACTGTGGTAGAAAACACATAACATGAAATGTACCATTTTGACCACTTTTAAGTGTTCAGTGCAGTAATGTTAACTATATGTTCATTGTTATGCAACAGATCTCTAGAACTTTTTCATCTTGCGAAACTGAAATTCTATATCCATTGAACAATTCCCTTTTCCCCAGTCCCTGGCAACCACCATTCTACTTTGTTTCTAAGAGTTTGACTGCTTTAGATACCTCATGTTAGTGGAATCATGCAGTATTTGTCTTCTTGGGACTGGCTTGTTTCACTTACCATAATGTTCTCAAGTTTCATTCATGTTGTAGCATATGACAAGATTTTTTAAACGCTAAACGATATCCTACTGTATGTATATACTGTTTCTTCATTATCCATTCATCTGTTGGTGGACATTTAGGTTGCTTCCACCTCTTGCCTATTGCAAATAATGTTGCAATGAACATTGGTGTGCAGATATCTCCTGGAGATCCTATTTTCAATTCTTTTGATATATGCCTAGAAGTAGGATTGCTGGATCATATGGTAATTTTATTTTTAATTTTTTGAAGAATCTCCATACTGTTTTACATAGCAGCTAAACCGCTTTACATTTCCACCAACGGTGGACAAGTGCTGTTTCCTCACATTCTTTCCAGTACTTGTTGTTCATTATCAAAAGAACAGAAAACATTCTAACAGGTGTGAAGTTATATCTCATTGTGGTTTTGATGTGCATTTCCTTGATGATTAGTGATTTTGAGCATCTGTTCATATGCTTTTTGGCCATTTATGTATCTTCTTTGAAGAAATGTCTATTCAGGTCCTTTGCCAATTAAAAAAGTCAGATTATTTTTGTTGAGTCATAGGAGTTCTTTAATATTCTGGATATTAACCCCTTATCATGTATATGGTTTGGAAATATTTTGTCCCGTTCCATAAATTGCCTTTTCATCCTGTTGGTTGTTTCCTCTGCTGTGGAGAGCTTCTTAGTTTGATGTAGTCCCATTTGTCTATTTTATGTTGTCTATGCTTTTGGTGTCATATCCATGAGATCATTCTCAAAAACTCAAGGTTATAAAGCTTTTTTCTTACGTTACAGTTCTGGGTTTTATATTTAGCTCTTTAATCCATTTTGGGTTAATTTTTGTATATGGTGTAAGGTAAGTGTCCAACTTCATTCTTTTGCATGTGGTTACTCTGTTTTCCCAATACCATTTGTTGATGACACGATCCTTATTCCATTGTGTATTCTTGCTATCCACGTTGAACATTATTTGACCATACATGTGAGAATTTATTTCTGGTCACTCTGTTTTGTTCAGTCGGTCTATATGCCAGTATCATAGTATTTTGACTAATGTAGTTTTGCAGTACGTTTTGAAATCAGGAAGTATGAAGTGTCTAGTTTTGTTTTTCTTAAGATCATTTTGAATATTTGAGGGCCTTTGAAATTCCATGTAAGTTTTAGGGTTTTTTTTCAATTTCAGCAAAAAATGCCATTGGGATTTTGACAGGGATTGCATTAATAAATTGCTTTGGGTAGTATGAACACTTTTTAAATTTTAACTAATTAATTTATTTTTGGCTGTGTTGGGTCTTTGTTGCTGCGTGTGGGCTTTTTCTAGTTATGGCGAGCAGGGGCTTCTCTTCGTTGTGGTGTGCGGGCTTCTCATTGTGGTGGCTTCTCTTGCTGCAGAGCACGGGCTCTAGGTGCGTGGGCTTCAGTAGTTGTGACACACAGGCTCAGTAGTTGTGGTGTGTGGGCTCTAGAGCGCAGGCTCAGTAGTTGTGGTACTCGGGCTTAGTTGCTCCACGGCATGTGGGGTCTTCCTGGACCAGGGCTCGAACCCGTGTCCCCTGCATTGGCAGGCAGATTCTTAACCACTGCGCCACTAGGGAAGCCCTATAATAACTTTAAATAGAGTTCAAGCTATACAAGTTTTGAATCACTGTGTTGTACAACTGAAACTAATATAATATTGTAAATGAACTATACCGCAATAAAATATAAAAAGAAAAACATAGCTAGCCTAGAGTATGAGTTTTATTGGTGGTCTCTCCAAGCCCCTTTGATCCCTTACACTGGTTCTACATACCCAACACCTCACTTCTGTGTATTTGCTGGTTAAGTAGAACCTTCAACTATATTTAGAGAATTACCCTTGAGCAATTAGACCAAACCACCCCCGCAGTTCTGCCTGAAAATTTACATACTGCCTGTCTGCCTGTTCACTATCAGTGGCTTGTACCAGTGGCTGACTAGTGCAGGACTGAAGCAGCCTGACTGAAGCTGGGACTTATCCTAAAATCCATCCTTTCCGGGCTTCTTCTCCCTTCCCTAAGCTACTTTCCTTATTCTTTCACCAGTCTTCCCGGGAGCATTTCCTTAATAAATATTGGGCACATGTACCCTATAGGCTCTGCTACCAAGAATCTGACCTAAGACAGTGTGGACAGGTAGCTTGGGGTAGCTAAGATAGATTTACATTCAGATTTGTAACTGCTTCCCCATATACTGCTTTATTAAAACTGGTAATATACAATCCATATAACCCCTTCCTTGAGGTGTAAATTCAATATTTCAGCAAGAAGAATAGACAGACATAGTTTGCAAATTCATGCTAACTGGTTATAAGTTTATTATTTTTTGGATATCTAAAGAGAAATGTTCCTTCAAAGTTGTTTCATTACTTCCTTTAAAAGAACACTTTTGTTTCTTTTGCATATTTTTTTTCATAACTGTTGAATCAATTTGAGGCAACCATTATATCATTATTATAATTGACTGCTCTTTATGCCCTTCTGGGTCATTTTGTCAGTAGAAGACTTGAAGATTTCAGTTTATTTGTTCAATGATTTACATTTCTTGCACAGAAGACATAAAATAATCTGAAATGGTTTTAATGAACTGTGACAAAACTAACATTTTTAAATTTGTTTATTCACACGGTTATTTCAATCCTATAGCCCCCACCCCCCACCCCCCGTCCCATTCACAGAGCTAGGTATCATGGAGATGTCAACAAATTAGAAGGTATCGTCTTTACCTTCAAGAAACATATAGTCTATTTAAACTCATGAATTATCAGGTCAGTCCAGAGGCTGTTTTGACATTCAAGTTTTTAGCTTAATTGTATTATGTATAAGAAATTAGAATAATATATGGACATGGGTCAGTTTCCACTCAGTTCATTCAATATTTTTCTTTTGGACTCAGTCTTCTCATTCTAATGAAATTCTTCTTTTTTTTTCTCATCTCTAAACTTCCAAAAGAATAGTTAATAGGGCTTTTCTGCTGGCGCAGTGGTTGAGAGTCCGCCTGCGATGCAGGGGACATGGGTTCGTGCCCCGGTCGGGGAGGATCCCACATGCCGTGGAGCGGCTGGGCCCGTGAGCCATGGCCGCTGAGCCTGCGCGTCCGGAGCCTGTGCTCCGCAACAGGAGAGGCCACAGCGGTGAGAGGCCCACGTACTGCAGGAAAAAAAAAAAAGTAGTTAATAATCGCTGCTTTTACTTACTTATCTCTCATTTACTATTTTTTCTGCTCCAATCTCCCTTTCCCTTCCCTAACTGTACTGAATATGCTCTAGTGTAGTTCACTAATCCAGTGGATATTTCCCCATCTTCATCTCTTCATATATTTTCCGTAACTTTTGAAATCCTTGAAAGTCTTCTCCCTTAGCTTCTATGATATCACTAGTTTCCTACATTTTAAATTATTCTTCACAACTCCCTGTCTACCCTTGAAGTAACTCGACTTAGTCTTTTTTTTTTTCCAGATTATATCCCATACTCCTCTTCCTGATTTTGTCCATTTCTGATGTTTTAAAATGTAGCTGAATCCCGGTAATGCAACTTTACATGCTCTAGAAATCCAGAGAGCTTTTATCTTTTTTTTTTTTTGCGGTACGCGGGCCTCTCACTGTTGTGGCCTCTCCCGTTGCGGAGCACAGGCTCCGGACGCGCAGGCTCAGCGGCCATGGCTCACGGGCCCAGCCGCTCCGCGGCATGTGGGATCTTCCCGGACCGGGGCACGAGCCCGTGTGCCCTGCATCGGCAGGCGGACTCTGAACCACTGCGCCACCAGGGAAGCCCCCAGAGAGCTTTGGCATTGAGCAAATCAAATGTAATCTGAAAAATGCCAATGACCTGGCATCTCTGACTTGAGTTGTTGGTAGCACACATTGGTGGTGAATTTTCCTGTCGTGTATTGGCAGAACCGCTGCTGTTTATAAATAGTTGTACATTATAGACTGAATAGATGTTGAAATAACTGTGACTTGTCAGCAAAAAGAAAACTTACGCAATAGACAAAATGTTTGGCTCACCTTGAATCAGAAATAGTATGAAATTTGATGGTAAAAGATGGAAATTCCTTTTGAATGGGAATGATGGAATGTCCTGAAATGTTGATTTGAGGAAAGTAATGCTAACACTTTACACATTGCTTTCATTTCCATGACTTAATCTTTAGAGCCACCCCATAGTTAAGACGCTGTTATTAACACTCTCTTGGTTGCAAATGACAGAAAACTCAAAATGGACTAGCTTTTAAATTAAGAAAATATATTAGCTTGTGTCACTTCACAAAGTCTGGGATAGTCTGGGTGTGGCAATAAGGATCAGGGAGGTTTCACTCTTCTTTTTCCTCTGCTCTGATCTCTGGTGGCAGCATTCTCAGGTAGCCTTTTATCACAGTGGCAGAGATGCCTGCAAATAGCTCTGGGTCTTCTCCATTCTATTGCTCAGTGCCCCAGAAAGAGCAACACTTTACTGATAGCTTCTGGGCATGATTTTTCTATGTCTGTGTCATCACCTGTGCCTTGTGTCACCTTTGGAATTGGGGAATGGAACCAAGTTTATCTGAATCTAATTAGGGTAATGATAGGAAAGGAATGGACCCAAAACACACCACAGCACACACTTAGTATGTGTGCATGTGTATTACTGTCAGATTTTATTATCCTTATTTTATAAAATAAGAGGCTCAGAGACTTTGTTACCTGCCTGAGGTGATATGGCTAGTAAGAGGACTTTATGAGAAACAGATGTTATTCCAGTTGCTATGAATTACAGATATTTAAAGCTGAAAGTAACCTAAAACTGTAAGGTATAATCCTTTTCCCTGGTTCTCAAACTCTTATTTGTTGTGCCCTAGGGGTTGAGTGGGTGTTACAAAAGAGGGGGGAAATCCCTCCTCCTATTCAAGTGAAAAAACTTGTTTATTTGTTTTACATTTTGGAATACAAAAGATTCTGTAAGAGGAAACATTTCTTGTGTTAGAAAAGTTTCCGCACAATTGCTCTGACTCACTCATTCATTATGCAGAAGTTACTTTTCCATTGTTATAACCCGGCTCCCAAAGTGCTCAATAATCATTTTAACTCATCTCTGCCAGTGTAAACCAATAGCACAAACTGAACTTTATTTAGTGATCCTTGAAGTAAATATTCTGAACATGTTCAAGTTCACTCTTTTCTCAGTTGATTCAAATCTCTAAAGACGTTCTCAGCCTTTTCCCATCAACCTGAAGGCTATGACCCACTCTATGGAAGTAATTCTAACATAGGAGGGGGTTAATACAGCAAGAATAGGTACAGGGAGAAACTCCTGTGATGTAAAATCTCCTCAAGTTATTAGAAAATTCTGAAGATTTCTCTCTTCTCCCCACATGGAGAGTAATTTAATGAGAAGTCCTTAACTTTTTGGCATCAGAGGATGTGAACTCAGATTCTTCTGGGGTTGTCGTATAATTCGTTCACCAGGCTGGGCATTATGCCGACCTGGATTATGTACGTTCTATCTACAGGGGCAGTTTCTACTCAGCTTCAACTGACTGTTGCTACAAGAAATCATCATTTGGGAGATTTTTTTTGAGCTCCAAGCTGAATTTTTATGTGGAGTTTTAAATGTTATAAAAAGAAAAAAATCAGAGTTTCTAACATCGTGCCCTTTAGAAACATGCCCCTCGTCTAAACAGGCCCACGGATGACCCATTTGTGCCCTCTGTTTTACCTGATTCGTGCACGAGGAATGAGCATGCTATTAAATTTGCCGAAGAAGGCTGTCTTCTTTTTCCTTTAATACTTGATCCGAACCTCACAGAACGTACGAACACAATCACATAGATTCTATACAAGAGATATGTCAAAGAAAAAATATTCAGAGGACAGAAACTGAAATAGGGAGTGATATTTTTTAATTTGTTTTTTATTAAAACTCTGTCGAATGTTGTGTTTGGCTGAAGCTCTCTGTTCTTTGGTGCCTGACTTATCTGTATTTGGATGTGTTTGCCCCACCCTGTTAATCAAACCAGGCTCCTTGGAAGAGTGAACTTATTTCTGGGAAAAAAAAAAGCCTAAGAACAGGGAAGACGTTTATTGCTTTCTCCTACACACTGCACCTTCAACATAAAAGAGGTCTTGCTTTCAAAGTGTGTTGCGTGTTTGACTAATCCAGCAGTTTGCATCTTTGATCCCAGTCCTGGCAAGGTCTTGTGTGAGTGCATAATGAATCGCTGTTCCTCTCCCTCATCCTCTGTCACTATGACTCTGCTACCCAAAAGAAAGACCTAAACTCCAAGGAAGCAGCAAAAAGGCATGTTTGGAAAGAGTTGTAATGACGGGACAGGACTGGAAATCGGCGAATGGAATCCACATGTAGTTAATACCAGGGAAAGAAAAAGTGAAAATGACAGGAGGTGTTCAGGAGACTCGCGTACCTGAATACTAGTCCATTTGCTTGTATTCTTCTGGATTTTGGATTTCGGTATGTCTCTGAGTACCATCTGGTTTCCCCAGAAATGCCCTGACGTAGAATGGGAGTGATAGGGCTTCCTGAAGGAGAATCAACATACTGGTGTAAGTAATCATTCTCTTGTCCTCTCTCCAGTGATAAGCTTATGTTCTAAGAGGCTGCAATGAGTAGACGTTAAGTCCACAGAGTTTTGAGTCAAACACAAATGGGTTGGGGTCTTAATTTGGTCCCTTCTGTGTGAATTAGGTCAATTTACTTCGCAGTCTCAACTGCCTGTCTGTAAAATCAGAATCATATTAGCACTTCTCTCACAGTGAAAATGAGTTTCTGGCACAAGCGAAGTGCTCAAAAGTGGCGAGTAATTTATAAGAATAAGAATTCCTCTAGCAGGAGCCATGCCAACATTGACAGTACCTCTTGCCAATACCCAGTTTTGGCAACAAAATCTTTCTGGTTGAGAACTCACTAATTCACTCAACCTAATCAAATCATTCATCTAGAAAATGTGCTAAACATCTGCTGGATGCAAGAAAATGAGCTATTTGTGTATTAGTAGTAAAGTGTATCGCCTGTTTGTATATTTTTAGTAGCACAATAGGCGTTCAGACTATGTTTATTGAATGGATGGCAGGGATATTTAAGGCCAATAATGGCCTGGCACCCTCTTTCCAGAGGCGCAAGCGGTGGGTAGCCCCCACCCCCCCACCCCCATCAGCAGGGTTGCTACTGTTGGTAGCTGTTGAATAAACACTTTGGTTTGGGCCAGGACTCTGATTTTAGAGGAAGCAGCAAATGTCCTTGGTGTAGATGCTTTTGCTGAGCAGACAGAAGCTTAAATAGGAGTTGAGGATTTATGCAATAATTCCATGCCAAAACTTTTGTGATATGAACAAACTGGTAAACCTAAAATGATACTATTTTCCTGCTGTAAATCCCACAGGGCTTGAATTGTTAGTCTCCAGTTTTGTTTGAATTAGAACTGCAAAGGCTAAAAACCACTAAGCACTTCAATTCTGATGAAGATGTGCCTTTCCCTAATCCTCGAACCTTTTAAGAAAAATGGTCAATCTCCTTTTAAATCCCCAGAAGCTCAAGATACACCCATAGTTGTCAAACCTTCATTTTCATGAATTTCATATTGTCTCCAGAAATATTTATCTTGGACAAGTGATTTCTCAATTTATTTAGGCGGTTTTTTTTTTTTTTTTCAGAAGAATATAGGATTAAAGACTGAATTCTCATTCTTTCTAGCCAGAGGCCATTTCCATAATGTTAAATCCTTGATGCTAAGATAGTCTCATTGTGAAGTTAATGAACCAATACCTAATGTCTACTCTCCAACTGCAAACTTTAATCTTGTGAACCTGCTTGGACAGGAATAAAGATGCATATGTAGAGAATGGACTTGAGTATACGGGGAGGGGGAAGGGTAAGCTCGGAAGAAGTGAGAGCGTGGCATGGAGTTATGTACACTACCAAATGTAAAATAGATAGCTAGTGGGAAGCAGCCGCATAGCACAGGGAGATCAGCTCGGTGCTTTGTGACCACCTAGAGGGGTGGGATAGGGAGGGTGGGAGGGAGGGAGACGCAAGAGGGAAGAGATATGGGAACATATGTATACGTATAGCTGATTCACTTTGTTATAAAGCAGAAACCAACACACCACTGTAAAGCAATTATACTCCAGTAAGATGTTATATAAGAAAACAACAACAACAAAGAACCTGTCTGACTGAAAACAACCTTGCCAGACGCAGACAAAGGGAGAGAGAATTCATTAAAATGGTTTGCTTTCTCACAGACTTTCACTCAACTTGCTTACCGGGGAAGGCTGCTTTGATTCTCCACGAACTAGACAAAGCAGCAGAGGGTAATGCTTTCCTGTAGGTGTTTTTTAAAAAAAATTTTTACTAGAGCAGGGATTGGTACACTATGGGCCATGAGCCAGATCTGACCCATTGCCTTTTTTAGTATGACCCATGAACTAAGAATCTTTTGTAAATTTTTAAATGGTTGGAAAAAAGCAACAAAAGAAGAATATTTTGTGATGCCTGAGAATTATATGAAATTCAGATTTCAGTGGCTATAAGTAAAGTTTTATAGGAACACAGCCAAACTCATTAATTTATGGCTGTGTATGGCTGTTTTCATGCAACAATGACAGCATAGTTGTGACAGAGACCACATGGCCTGCAAAGCATAAAATACTATCTGATCCTTTACAAAAAATGTTTGCTGCTTCCTGAGCTAGAAGAACCTTAAGTGCAAGTTTAGGAAAGCTTGGGTTGTCCATCACTCTACTTCCTGCTTAGAGGTAGGGAATCAGTGAAATCAATCCAAACAGACCTGCAGGATGGGACAGAGTAAAAGGCAGGGAAAATGGTACTAGAGAGACGTAAGTTTCAGTCTTGGAGCCTCCATTATGTAGTAGTATGAACTTAGGCAAAGTGCTAAGTCTCTGATTCTGTTTCCTCTATTGTAAAATTAAATTGTTAACTCTCTATCAAAGGGTTGTTTAGAAGCTGAATTATATATATATGCATATATATTTGATATTTTTAAAAATATAGATAGGTAAAGATGTGCCTCTCTCTTATCCGGCAAAGTTTGTCACGTAATAAATAGGTGCTTAAGAAAAGTAGTTCTCGTTTCTTTTTCCTAAAAGTCTTCAGAAAAAGCTCTATGTCCTTCCCTGATGATTGCATTTCCACTCACTTTTACATAGAGGAGTCTATGCTTGGTGCCTTTTGAAAATCACTGCCATTTACACTCTCAAATAAAAACTGAAAAGCTGTTTAACATCAACAACAGTCCTCTGAGGGGTGGGGGATTTTTTATTAAATATCCCACATTCCTTGTGGACCCTTTTTCTTTTCCTAGGATGAGCAAACAAAGTTATTTTGTGTTCCTCATGGAAGCTGTTTTCCCCAGTTTTAATCATTTTAACTTTCTTTGGGCTTTATCCCAGTTGTTCATTCCAGCCCATTCTGCTGTACTGAGTGGTTATTAAAAACTTACTCTGAACTCAATCTAATTACCAGATCTCAAGTCAGTTTATGTACCCTAAGGTAGGAATCCCCAGTCATCACCAAAGAAAAATCAAAATTGTATTTGCTCCAAATTTTGTGTCTCCAAGAAAGGGCAGGTAGATGTGTGCATTTTCCCAGTAGATATGCACACAACTATTTAGGAACTCTAGAGGTGACTTTTAGAGCGAGGTCCTGTCTGTTTTAAGAATTTAGTATTATAATGATGGCCAGCCAGTTGAGGCATTCAGCATTTCTATCAGTAGACCTGACCCCAAATTGTTTGATGTGTCACAATTACACTATGTGAGCAAACTCTACATGGTACAGAGATCTTATTTGTCACACAAGCAATTGCATATTTTTACGTTGTACAACAAGTATTCTATACTTTGGATACTTATTTTTAAGTCCAATCTTGCCCCAAGATCTCAGACATATAAGAGACTCTTGTTCTGTCATACATACATGATGAACTTCTGATCCAGACTCAACTTACATTTGTTAAACATCTAATATAGGTCTGGAATGCAACTGTCACATTTTTTTTTTTTTTTTTTTACAGCTTTGTTGGAGTGTAATTGCTTTACAGTGGTGTGTTAGTTTCTGCTGTATAACAAAGTGAATCAGTTATACATATGTTCCCCTATCTCTTCTGTCTTGAGTCTCCCTCCCTCCCACCCTCCCTATCCCACCCCTCTAGGTGGTCACAAATCACCACGCTGATCTCCCTCCCTGTGCTATGCGGCTGTTTCCAACTAGCTTTCTATTTTACATTTAGTAGTGTATATATGTCCATGAGACTCTCGCACTTTGTCACAGCTTACCCTTCCCCCTCCCCATATCCTCAAGTCCATTCTCTAGTAGGTCTGTGTCTTTATTTCTGTCTTACCCCTAGGCTCTTCATGACATTTTTTTTTCTTAAATTCCATATATATGTGTTAGCATATGGTATTTGTCTTTCTCTTTCTGACTTACTTCACTCTGTATGACAGACTGTAGGTCCATCCACCTCATTACAAATAGCTCAATTTCGTTTCTTTTTATGACTGAGTAATATTCCATTGTATATATGTGCCACATCTTCTTTATCCATTCATCCGATGATGGACACTTAGGTTGTTTCCATCTCTGGGCTATTGTAAGTAGAGCTGCAATGAACGTTTTGGTACATGACTCTTTTTGAATTATGGTTTTCTCAGGATATATGCCCAGTAGTGGGATTGCTGGCTCATATGGTAGTTCTATCTGTAGTTTTTTAAGGAACCTCCATACTGTTGTCCATAGTGGCTGTACCAATTCACATACCCACCAGCAGTGCAAGAGTGTTTCCTTTTCTCCACACCCTTTCCAGCATTTATTGTTTCTATATTTTTTGATGATGGCCATTCTGACTGGTGTGAGAGATGATATCTCATTGTAGTTTTGATTTGCATTTCTCTAATGATTAATGATGTTGAGCATTCTTTCATGTGTTTGTTGGCAATCTGTATATCTTCTTTGGAGAAATGTCTATTAAGGTCTTCTGCCCATTTTTGGTTTGGGTTGTTTGTTGTTTTGTTATTGAGCTGCATGAGCTGCTTGTAAATTTTGGAGATTGATCCTTTGTGAGTTGCTTCATTTGCAAATATTTTCTCCCATTCTGAGGGTTGTCTTTTGGTCTTGTTTATGGTTTCCTTTGCTGTGCAAAAGCTTTGAAGTTTCATTAGGTCCCATTTGTTTATTTTTCTTTTTATTTCCATTTCTCTAGGAGGTGAGACAAAAAGGATCTTGCTGTGATTTATGTCATAGAGTGCTCTGCCTCTGTTTTCCTCTAAGAGTTTAATAGTGTCTGGCCTTACATTTAGGTCTTTAATCCATTTTGAGCTTATTTTTGTGTATGGTGTTAGGGAGTGATCTAATCTCGTACTTTTACATGTACCTGTCCAGTTTTCACAGCAACATTTATTGAAGAGGCCATCCTTTCTCCACTGAACATTCCTGCCTCCTGTATCAAAGATAAGGTGACCATATGTGTGTGGGTTTATCTCTGGGCTTTCTATCCTGTTCCATTGATCTATCTTTCTGTTTTTGTGCCAGTACCATACTGTCTTGATTATTGTAGCTTTGTAGTATAGTCTGAAGTCAGGGAGCCTGATTCCTCCAGCTCCGTTTTTCATTCTCAAGATTGCTTTGGCTATTCGGGGTCTTTTGTGTTTCCATACAACTTGTGAAATTTTTTGTTCTAGTTCTGTGAAAAATGCCAGTGGTAGTTTGATAGGGATTGCATTGAATCTGCAGATTGCTTGGGGTAGTAGAGTCATTTTCACAATGTTGATTCTTCCAATCCAAGAACATGGTATATCTCTCCATCTATTTGTATCATCTTTAATTTCTTTCATCAGTGTCTTATAATTTTCTGCATACAGGTCTTTTGTCTCCTTAGGTAGGTTTATTCCTAGATATTTTATTCTTTTTGTTGCAATGGTAAATGGGAGTGTTTTCTTGATTTCACTTTCAGATTTTTCATCTTTAGTGTATAGGAATGCCAGAGATTTCCGTGCATTAATTTTGTATCCTTCTACTTTACCAAATTCATTGATTAGCTCTAGTAGTTTTCTGGTAGCCTCTTTAGGGTTCTGTATGTATAGTATCATGTCATCTGCAAACAGTGACAGCTTTACTTCTTCTTTTCCGATTTGGATTCCTTTTATTTCCTTTTCTTCTCTGATTGCTGTGGCTAAAACTTCCAAAACTATGTTGAATAAGAGTGGTGAGAGTGGGCAACCTTGTCTTGTTCCTGATCTTAGTGGAAATGCTTTCCGTTTTTCACTATTGAGGACGATGCTGGCTGTGGGTTTGTCATATATGCCCTTTATTACATTGAGGAAAGTTCCCTCTATGCCTCATTTGTGGAGGGTTTTTATCATAAATGGGTGTTGAATTTTGTCGATAGCTTTCTCTGCATCTATTGAGATGACTATATGGTTTTTCTCCTTCAGTTTGTTAATATGGTGTATCACGTTGATTGATTTGCGTATATTGAAGAATCCTTGCATTCCTGGAAAAAACCCCACCTGATCATGGTGTATGATCCGTTTAATGTGCTGTTGGATTCTGTTTGCTAGTATTTTGTTGAGGATTTTTGCATCTATGTTCATCAGTGATATTGGCCTGTAGTTTTCTTTCTTTGTGACATCCTTGTCTGGTTTTGGTATCAGGGTGATGGTGGCCTCGTAGAATGATTGGGAGTGTTCCTCCCTCTGCTATATTCTGGAAGAGTTTGAGAAGGATAGGTGTTACCTCTTCTCTAAATGTTAGACAGAATTCGCCTGTGAAACCATCTGGTCCTGGGCTTTTGTTTGTTGGAAGATTTTTAATCCCAGTTTCAATTTCAGTGCTTGTGATTGCTCTGTTCATATTTTCTGTTTCTTCCTGATTCAGTCTTGGCAGGTTGTGCATTTCTAAGAATTTGTCCATTTCTTCCAGGTTGTCCATTTTATTGTCATAGAGTTGTTTGTAGTACTCTCTCATGATCTTTTTTATTTCTGCAGTGTCAGTTGTTACTTCTCCTTTCATTTCTAATTCTATTGATTTCAGTCTTCTCCCTTTTTTTCTTGATGAGTCTGACTAATGGTTTATCAATTTTCTTTATCTTCTCAAAGAACAAGCTTTTACTTTTATTGATCTTTGCTATTGTTTTCCTTAATTTCTTTTTCATTTATTTCTGATCTGATCTTTATGATTTCTTTCCTTCTGCTAACTTTGGGGGTTTTTTGTTGTTCTTTCTCTAATTGCTTTAGGTGCAAGGTTATGTTGTTTATTCGAGATGTTTCCTGTTTCTTAAGTTAGGATTGTACTGCTGTAAACTTCCCTCTTAGAACTGCTTTTGCTGCATCCCATAGGTTTTGGGTCGTCGTGTCTCCATTGTCATTTGTTTCTAGGTATTTTTTGATTTCCTCTTTGATTTCTTCAGTGATCACTTCGTTATTAAGTAATGTATTGTTTAGCCTCCATGTGTTTGTATTTTTTACAGATCTTTTCCTGTAATTAATAGCTAGTCTCATAGCCTTGTGGACAGAAAAGATACTTGATACAATTTCGATTTTCTTAAATTTACCAAGGCTTGATTTGTGACCCAAGATATGATCCATCCTGGAGAATGTTCTATGAGCACTTGAGAAAAATGTGTATTCTGTTGTTTTTGGATGGAATGTCCTATAAATATCAATTAAGTCCATCTTGTTTAATATATCATTTACAGCTTGTGTTTCCTTATTTTCATTTTGGATGATCTGTCCATTGGTGAAAGTGGAGTGTTAAAGTCCCCTACTGTGAATGTGTTACTGTTGATTTCCCCTTTTATGGCTGTTAGTATTTGCCTTATGTATTGAGGTGCTCCTATGTTGGGTGCATAGATATTTACAATCGTTATATCTTCTTGAATTGATACCTTGATCATTATGTAGTGTCCTTCTTTGTCTCTTCTAATAGTCTTTATTTTAAAGTCTATTTTGTCTGATATGAGAATTGCTACTCCGGCTTTCTTTTGGTTTCCATTTGCATGGAATATCTTTTTCCATCCCCTCACTTTCAGTCTGTATGTGTCTCTAGGTCTGAAGTGGGTACTTGTAGACAGCATATATATGGGTCTTGTTTTTGTATCCATTCAGCCAGTCTGTGTCTTTTGGTGGGAGCATTTATTGCATTTACATTTAAGGTAATTAGCGATATGTATGTTCCTATTCCCATTTTCCTAATTGTTTTGGGTTTGTTATTGTAGGTCTTTTCCTTCTCTTGTGTTTCTTGCCTAGAGAAGATCCTTTAGCGTTTGTTGTAAAGCTGGTTTGGTGGTGCTGAGCTCTCTCAACTTTTGCCTGTCTGTAAAGATTTTGATTTCTCCATCAAATCTGAATGAGATCCTTGCTGGGTAGAGTAATCTTGGTTGTAGGTTTTTCTCTTTCATCACTTTAAATATGTCCTGCCAGTCCCTTCTGGCTTGCAGGGTTTCTGCTGAAAGATCAGCTGTTAACCTTATGGGGATTCCCTTGTGTGTTATTTGTTGTTTTTCCCTTGCTGCTTTTAATATGTTTTCTTTGTATTTAATTTTTGACAGTTTGATTAATACGTGTCTTGGCATGTTTCTCCTTGGATTTATCCTGTGTGGGACTCTCTGTGGTTTCTGGACTTGATTAACTCTTTCCTTTCACATATTCGGGATGTTTTCAACTATAATCTCTTCAAATATTTTCTCAGTCCCTTTCTTTTTCTCTTCTTCTTCTGGGACCCCTATAATTCGAATGTTGGTGTGTTTAATGTTGTCCCAGAGGTCTCTGAGACTGTCCTCGGTTCTTTTCATTCTTTTTTCTTTATTCTGCTCTGCAGTAGTTATTTCCACTATTTTATCTTCCAGGTAATTTACCCATTCTTCTGCCTCAGTTATTCTGCTATTGATCCCTTCTAGAGTATTTTTAATTTCATTTATTGTGTTGTTCATCATTGTTTGTTTCCTTTTTAGTTCCTCTAGGTCCTTGTTAAATGTTTCTTGCATTTTGTCTATTCTATTTCCAAGATTTTGGATCATCTTTACTATCATTATTCTGAATTCTTTTTCAGGTAGACTGCCTATTTCCTCTTCATTTGTTAGGTCTGGTGGGTTTTTATCTTGCTCCTTCATCTGCTGTGTGTTTTTTTGTCTTCTCATTTTGCTTATCTTACTGTGTTTAGGGTCTCCTTTTTTCAGGCTGCAGGTTCATAGTTCCTGTTGTTTTTGATGTCTGGCCCCAGTGGCTAAAGTTGGTTCAGTGGGTTGTGTAGGCTTCCTGGTGGAGGGGACTAATGCCTGTGTTCTGGTGAATGAGGCTGGATCTTGTCTTTCTGGTGGGCAGGTCCACATCTGGTGATGTGTTTTGGGGTGTCTGTGGACCTATTATGATTTTAGGCAGCCTCTCTGCTAATGGGTGGGGTTGTGTTCCTGTCTTGCTACTTGTTTGGCATAGGGTGTCCAGCACTGTAGCTTGCTGGTCATTGAGTGAAGTTGGCTGTTGGTGTTGAGATGGAGATCTCTGGGAGATTTTCATCGTTTGATATTATGTTGAGCTGGCAGGTCTCTTGTGGACCAGTGTTGTGAACTTGGCTCTCCCACCTCAGAGGCACAGCCCTGATGCCTGGCTGGAGCACCAAGAGCCTTTCATCTACATGGCTCAGAGTAAAAGGAAGAAAAAGTAGAAATATAGAAAGAAAGAGGATAAAAGAATATAAAATAAGGTAAAATAACATAAAGTTATTAAAATAAAAAAAATTATTAAGAAAAAAATCTTTTTTTAAAAGTAAAGAAAAAAGCAAAAACGGACGGATAGAACTCTAGCACAAATGGTGAAAGCAAAACTATACAGACAAAAATCTCACACCAAAACATGCACATAGACACTCAGAAAAAGAGGAAAAGGGGAAAAAATAATAAATCTTGCTCTTAAAGTCCACCTCCTCAATTTGGGATGATTCGTTGTCTATTCAGGTATTTCACAGATGCAGGGTACATCAAGTTGATTGTGGAGATTTAGTCCGCTGCTCCTGAGGCTGCTGGGAGAGACTCCCCTTTCTCTTCTTTGTTCGCACAGCTCCCGGGGTTCAGCTTTGGATTTGGCCCCGCCTCTGCTGGAGGGCATCTGTTCTTCGCTCAGACAGGGCAGGGTTAAAGGAGCCGCTGATTCGGGGTCTCCGGCTCACTCAGGCCGGGAGGAGGGAGGGGTATGGAGTGCGGGGCAAGCCTGCAGCGGCAGAGGCTGGCAGCAACTGTCACTTTTATATGCATTATATTATTTAATATGTACTGTGAAAGATATTGTTTGTTCTATTTTACTATTTTTTCCTTTTTATTTTTTTTGGTTTTTGTTCCCTCTTGGTTTCTTTGGATTAAGTTTCTAACTATTTCTCTCCTATTATTTCCCCTCCATTTTGTGGAATGCACATTCTCTGTATTCTTTTAGTGCTCACCCCAGCTTTTTTAACATGCAAACAATATTTAACAAAGCCATCAATATTCATACCCCAAAACTGGAATTAAAACACTTGATAATTATTAACTTGGAAGGGTTGTGATAAGAAATTGTTTCGTCTTGTCCTTCTACATATATTTTAATAAGGTCATTTATAAAAGATATATGCATATATTTACCAATATCTTCTTTCAGTCCATCTTGCCTCTCAGACCTCCCATTTGGTATCATTTCCTTTCTTCCAGAAGGACAATCCTTTTCAATTAATTTTCTGAATGACTGTTGGTGGTAAATACTCTCAATTTTTATTGGTCTGAAATTTTTTACTTATCACAAAAGTAATAAATGTTCATTGTAGAAAATATAGAAAATCATACACAATAATACATATCACCTGTAACCAATCCTCATTTTACATGCTTCTGATAGGCACAAACATCAGTTATCATGGTTTCATTAAATAACACCAATCTCCCAACAACACGGTTCAAATTTCAGTTACTGTGTTGTACTAACTGTGAATCATTGCATAAAATACAAACTTTGCTGCTAGATATTCATTCCACAAATGACTATGTAAATAACCAATGCTACCTGTGATCAGTGACCAATCGTGCCACTTCTTTCAGAGTCTCTCAGTGATACGCTCACAACACATCTGTTGTTCAGTTCATTTACAGAGAGCAAAGCATATAGATGTATTCTTCTAGTTTCTTGGCAATAAACTCACGCAGCATTTTACAAAAATTGATAACCAAAAGAGGGAATTAGCCAACAAAGATGAAGTGTAACAAAGAGTTGAAAAATTGACAAGGCTGAAAGTGAAATTTGAATCAGCTGTAAAAATGGAGTTTTGGAAGAAATAGCTGCTTGTGAGAATGTTGACAGTGGTGCTGTTTGAAGAGTATAGATAAAGAGCTAGAGGAACTTGGTGAAGGTGATCTTGTCAATATAAATGAGGAAAGTAGTTGTGGTAAAAGATAACCCAGAGGAAGTGATTCTGGCAAACAACATATTAAAGCTACTCTTAGAGATAGTTCATGACATTAAAAGCACAAAGGATAAAGTGCTGGAAGCTCATCCAAGCTGAGAGATGAGTATTATAATTTGGCAAGGCATAACAAAGATGTTCACTCCATATTATAAGTTATACAATGAGAAGAGGGCAAGCACTGCTCAAACTAATCTTGATATGTTTTTTACCAGAAACAAAATACTTTCTCAATATTTCTAATGTTTTAAATTACAGTGTACTAAATAAACGTTAGTTTTACTATTTTTCATTTCCCTATATATTTATAACTGACCGGTAAAAAGTATTTAATGTTTTGACCAAAAAATTTTAAAGGTCATGGAACAATTGTAATTTTTTTAATTATTAAAAAGATCGCTTTGCAAGATTTTAGTCATTTTTATGGTCCTGCACTATTGTGCAAAGCTAGGACTGCCTGTGTATTATCATAAATATTTATTTAAAAACACATTGTGACAGTCGCAATGCTCAAAAGTAAACATTGCCAAATCTTTATTTACATCCTTCTCGTATTTTTATCTGTTTTGGAGAATATCCTTATTTTGACTTTGTTCTTAATAGACAGTTTTGCTGAATTTAGACTTCTCGATGTACAGTTATTTTCCTTCAACTCATTAACTTTTGGATTCCATTGTCGCTCATGAGAAGTCAGCTGTCAATGTAAAAACCAATAGATTTTAGGTGATTTGTACTGTGGATATTTAAAAAGTCTCTTTTATTTAGAGTTCTCCAGTTTTACTATGATGCGTGTAGGGGTGTGTGTGTGCCCATGTGTTTTATTTAGTCATATTTATTAACTTTTTAATATGTATTTATACATGTATATGGATATATGTATGTGTACATATGCTACATGTATTATATATATGTATTTTTATTCATCACTTTATTTTAATTATGTACATTCAAGTGTCCAAGGACAGCTTATACTATCAAAACCTGGGGTTAATCCTCAAAATTTTCAATTAGAAGTACCTTAATATAATTTATTGTTTTGGGGCTATAGCTCTAAGAATTTTATATTCTCCACTATAGCATCTGTTGTATTTTGTAATTCCAACGTCATATATAATTTTACTTATATTTCTAATTCAGTAACCTCATACTTAAGAAAAAATAACATAGACTGAAGAGGATTGTAAACAAAAATAGAAATTTCTTTTAGTCCACATGATCAGAGACATTTTGAGAACTATATAGTTTGTGCTGTTAGGACATGCCAAATAAAAATAATAAATATAGAACTGCAGCAAAATATGTGTATGAATCCCCTGGAATTAAGGTACAGTATTTGGCTTTATGCCCTTTATGGTTTTCTATCATAAATGTTCTGACATAACTTTGAAATTCCAAGACTGTTATGATAACTGATGAAGAGTAAAAATGAGAGGAAATTTCAAACAATTTTAATATAACTACAGAGGAGCCTTTACAGAAACAGTTATACCCTTGAAGTTAGGGAGGTTGATTATTAGACTATTTTCCCTGTGAACTCGTTTATACTTCCAAAGAGGAAATGAACAATCAGATGAAATGAAAGGCAGTGACATTTGCCTAGTCTAAGATGAATCTCCTCTTCTCTGGCCTTCAAAACTAGGCCATGTCTAGAATGCATGGGAAAACTTGACTGTCAAGAAAATCTTAGACAAGTTATGTCATAGAGGAAAATGAGCACAGATTTTAGAGTCAAACAGATCTGGTTTTGAGTATTCTTGGGTTTCCACCTGCTAACTATACTACCTTGAATTGATTGAATAACCTTACATATGTTATCTTATATTTTTGCACTCTACTTTCCTGATTGGTTATATGGGGTTATTAACATCTGCCTCATAAAGTTGTTCTCATTGACTGAATAAAAAAATGTGTGACATACTTAGCAAAATACCCATAAAATAGTAAGCATAAAGTAAATGGTGGCTCCCTTTCTGAAATGATGGATGATACATGTTTTATCCCTCATCCTGATATTTTCAGAAGCAAAATTGTGGAGAATATGCTCATATGCTTTTTATTTTAAGATTATTTGGCTGCATTTGTTTATTGCATAACATTTTCTTTTTAAAACAAATAGGTCATTTTCCAATGCCAAGGTTTGATTTTATGATCCCTAGATAATCTTTCAGGTCTCTTCCAATTCTCATCTCACGAGTCTATAAGTCAAACATGCCTTTTTAATTTTAGCCCTTGCTCATGTGTCATTCAAAGTAAATATGCCACTGAACCATAGTATATTAGAGCTATAAAAGGTCTTTCTGACTCTCCTTAACTTCTCATTTTATACATAAGTCATCTGAGGTCTAAGGCGGCAAATTGACATATGTAAGGCACATATTAGTCAGTGGCAAAATCCAGACTGGAATCCAATGCCTTTCTGCATGTTGCCGAGTACCAGATCTAAATAGCTTTTGGAAAAGTAGAATTATTTGATGTAAAACATTTGTAGACTCAAAGAAATAGTTATGAGAATATTATTGAAAATAGGCACATTCTAGAAAAAATATGAGGTGGAGTTTGGTTTCACTCTCATAAATGATCTCTTCATTGTGTTTTCCACCTGATGTTGCTGTTTTTATGTCTCACTGAAGATGCATGGTTCAAGCAGCAAATTTGCCTGACGAACTAATTTACCATGAAGATTTCATTACTTAACATGTTTTTCCTAGAGAAATCCTGAATAGCCAAATGGTTAACTGCATAGCTTTTCTGGCAAGTGTTCTGATATTAGAGAGGTATAGGTTACAGCCTCCACTATCTAGTCTAAATATAGGCCTGGGAAGATGTTCTTTTGTTTGTTTTGCTACCACTATCAATAGAAATATTTCTGGGCTTCAGTAATTCAGTAGAAAGCTTGAGAATATATCCAAGTATAGGACTATTCTAGTTGAAAGCAGAATTCACAAATATTGAGGTTTCAGTGTCAGACCAGAAATGTGTATAACCAGAGGGAAATGAGAGGAAGGAGTCACTACTGACATTTCCCCTGGGTTAATCAAGGCACGAGGCCCAATGAAATATGCACGCTTAGAGCAACATATGCATTCTCTGCTATGGTTAGGAATGAATAGAAGGTGATAATTGTGGCTGTGCAAAGGATCAGAGAAGGAATAGACCTAGAATGGCAAAAAAATATGACAAGTTGCTCTGTCAGATAATGGGGAAATATGTAGCAGACCTCTCTCAGGTGTGGAAAATAGGGGAGGAAAAAAAACCCAGAAGGCTTACTATGTAATTTTATTAGTCTTCCATAATCTAAATAGTATTGATGGTAGTGGTTTTGTTTTTTAATTACATTCTTCAATTTGAAAAATAAAAAACTTTGAAATATAGAAAAATATAAAAACCCCACCTACCATAATCTGACAATGATTTAGGTATTACATAATTATTCACCTAAAATTTCTTCTACTTTTTATAATTGGAGGTTTTACATTTACTTTATTTGGATTTCATTTTGTTGTCTGGAGTAAGTGGCGAATCTTAGATAATAAAAACCCACTGTGGGGCATTTGAGGACAAAGGGCTGTTGAAGGCTAGATCTGGCCCTGCCTGCTGGTTAGCAGAAAGAGTCATGTGGTATAGAACGATATGCCATGATTTGTGCTAAGTGCTTTTTACTATGTAATTTGAATCTTGTATCAGCCCTGCAAGGTAGGCATTATCCTTACTTTAAAGATGAGGACACTGACGTAGGATCAAGATGGCAGAGTAGGAAGATCCTGAGCTCACCTCCCTCCAGGGACACACCAAAACTACAACTACCTATAGAACAACTCCCTCTGAGAATGACCTGGCTATTAGTAGAACAGCTCTTTAGGCAGTTAAGAATTTAAAGAAAAAAATCACATCAAAATGGGTAGAAGAAGATTCATGATCTAGTCAAGACCCACACCCCTGGCAGGCAACTCAAAAGTGGGAGGGGATATCGCAAACTCAGAGGTCTTTCCTAAGGAGCAAGGGGTTTGAGTCCCACATTGGGCACTTTAGCCTTGGGGAAGATGAGCTCACCAGGAAGATGAGCCCCCTTAATGGGTTTTGAAAACCCAGCAGGCTTTATGACCAGGACTGGACAGGAGTAGTTCTACCAAACATTTAACGAATAGTTAATACCTATCCTTCTCAAACTATTCTAAAAAACTGAGGAGGGAACACTTCCAAACTCATTCTATGAGGTCAGCATTATTCTGATACTAAAACCAAACAAGGCACTACATATAAAAGAAAATTACAGGCTAATATCCCTGATGAACATAGACACAAATATCCTCACCAAAATATTAGCAAACTTAATTCAACAATGCATTAAAAGGTTCATAGTGAGACTTACTCCAGGTTTGCAAGGATGGCTCAGTATCACAAGTCAATGTGATACACCATACTAACAAAGTGAAGAATAAAAATTGCATGAAAGGCTTCATAGGTGAAGAAAAAGCTTTTGATAGAATTCAACATCCATTCATGATAGAAACTCTCAACAAAGTGGGTGTAGAGGGAACATATTTCAACATAATGAAGGTCAGTTTTGACAGGTCTATAGCTTACATCATAGTCAATGGTGGAAAGCTAAAAGCTTTTTCTCTAAGATCAGGAACCAGACAAGGATGCCAATTCTTGTCACCTTTATTAAACGTAGTATTGGATGGCCTAGCCACAGCCAGAACACTTGTCAAAAAAAAAAAAAAAAGGCAGCCAAATTGGAATGGAAGAAATAAAACTGTCACTATTTCCAGATGACATGATACTATACATAGAAAGCCCTAAAGATTCCACCAAAAACCTATTAGAACTAATAATCGTTAGAGAAAAGCAAATCAAAACTGCAATGAGATATCATCTCACACCAGTCAGAATGGCCAACATCAAAAAATCTACAAACAATAAATGCTGGAGAGGGTGTGGAGAAAAGGGAACCCTCTTGCACTATTGGTGAGAGTGTAAATTGATACAGCCACTATGAAAAACAGTATGGAGTTTCCTTAAAAAACCATAAATAGAATTACCATGCGACCCAGCAATCGCACTACTAGGCATATACCTTGAGAAAACCATAATTCAAAAAGAGTCATGTACCCCAATGTTCATTGCAGCTCTATTTACAATAGCCAGGACGTGGAAGCAACCTAAGTGTCCATCAACAGATGAGTGGGTACAGAAGATGTGGCACATATATACAATGGAATATTACTCAGCCATAAAAAGAAATGAAATTGAGTTATTTGTAGTGAGGTGGATGGACCTAGAGTCTGTCATACAGAGTGAAGTAAGTCAGAAAGAGAAAAATACCGTATGCTAACACATACATATGGAATCTAAAAAAAAAAAAAGTTTTTGAAGAACTTAGGGGCAAGACAGCATTAAAGGTGCAGATTTGGAGAGTGGAGTTGAGGACACGGGGAGGGTGAGGGGTGGTCTGGCATGAGGTGAGAGAGTGGCATGGACATATATACAGTACCAAATGTAGAATGGATGGCTGGTGGGAAGCAGCCACATAGCACAGGGAGATCACCTCAGTGCTTTGTGACCACCTAGAGGGGTGGGATAGGGAGGGTGGGAAGGATATGCAAGAGGATGGGGATACGGGGATATGTGTATACATATGGCTGATCCATTTTGTTATACAGCAGAAGCTAATGCACCATTGTAGAGCAATTATACTCCAATAAAGATGTTGAAGAAAAAAAGATGTTAAAAAGAAACCCCAGAAACACTATGGTACTGGCCAAAACCCACTCACAAATCAGTGAAACAGAATAGAGAGCCCAGAAATAAACCCACATACATACAATTAATCTACGACAAAGGCAAGAATGGGGGGAAAACTGTCTCTTCCATAAGTAGTGTTGGAAGGATTGGACAGCTTCATGAAAAAGAATCAAGCTGGACTACATTCTCACACCGTATACAAATATAAGCTGAGTATGGATGAAAGACTTAAATATAATATCTGAAACTATAAAACTTCCAGAAGAAAATGTAGGTAGTCTGCTCTTTGACATCTGTTTTAGCAATATATTTTTCGATCTGTCTCTACAGACAAGGACAAGTGCAAAAATAAATGTGAGATCCCATCAAACTAAAAAGCTTTTGCACAGTGTAGGAAACCATTAACAACGTGAAAGGCAACCTACTGAACAGGGGAAAGTATTTGCAAATGGTACATCCAATAAGGAGTTAACATGCAAAATATATAGAGAACTCATAAAACTCAACAGCCAAATAATATGATGAAAAATGGACAGAGGGCCTAAATAGGCATTTTCCCAAAGAAGACATACAGTTGGCCAACAGACAGATGAGAAGATGCTCAAAATCACTGATCATCAGAGAAATGCAAATCAAAACCACAGTGAGATATCACCTCATACATGTCAGAATGGCTGTCATCAAAAAGACAAGAAATAAGTGTTGGTGACGTTGTGGATAAAGGCAACCCTTGTGCACTGCTGTTAGGAATGTAAATTGGTGCAACCACCATGGAAAACAGTATAGCTTTTACTCGAAAAATAGAACTACCATATTACCTAGCATTTCTACTCTATTCTACCAGAAGAAAACAGAAACTGTAATTGGAAAATCATTTGCACCCCAATGTTCACGGCAGCATCATTTACAAATGCCAAGATATGGAAGCAAGCTGAAAGTCCATGGACAGATGAATAGATGAAGATATTATATATATATATGCTCTCTCTATATATATGTCATATATATAATAGAATATTATTTAGCCATAAAAAAGAATGAAATCTTGCCATTTGCAGTAACATGAATGGACCTAGAGGGTATTATGCTTAGTGAAATAAGCCAGAGAAAGACAAATACTGTATATTTTCACTTACATGTGGAATCTATAAAACCAAGCAAATTAACAAATAAAACAGAAACAGGCTCACAGATACAGAGAACAAACTAGTAACCACTAGTAACCCAGAGAGGAAGGAGCACGTGGGTGGGCAGAATAGGGGAAAGGGATTAAGAAGTACAAACTACCAGTTATAAAATGAGTCACAAGGATATAATGTACAACACAGGGAATATAGTTAATATTGTAATAACTTTACATCATCTATAAAAATACTGAATCACTGTTATACTCCTGAAACTAATATAATATTGTAAGTTAACTATAATTCATTAACAAAATATTAAAAAAAGAGGACACAGAGGCTGAGAGACTTAAAGTGACTTTTTAAAAGCTCATATAGCTGTGTGAGTAACATACCAGGAGTCAGACTCAACCCTGTATGAACCTGTGGTTTGAGCTCTTCATCATTATGATGTACAAAGACAGACTGCTGTTTCCACAATGTGCCTGGAGCTTTGTATACAAGAGCTTCCTATGGTTAGCTCCCAAGTTTGGAAATCCTCAAGGGTGCATTCATGGATGACTTCAGATTCTGGGGTTTTGGGAAATAATCACTATCTACAATCCCATTTGGAGCTATAACACTCATTATCTGGAGTTGCCCATTTTTGAACAATCCACTTGGATCATGAAACTTAAGCTCACAGATACAAATAAGCTCTCTGTTGTGCTGACAGCAGTTCCCCTGGAGAAAGCCATCCCATCAGTCTTATCGAAATTGCTGATTATTAACATGTCTCTATTTTGCTAAAGAATAGACATCCGTATTCGCAATTTTGACCTGTCAAATGTTCCATATTTACATTGCATCCTGGGGCTATTAATATTTAATATCATTCTGTTGTTTTATCACATCAGATATTTGAAACTGGAGTGTAATTCAATGGGCGAACAGATATTTTCAAAGCTAGAAATCTGATTTTGTTCCCTGTAACTATTTTTGGATAATTTTATTATTACCCTAGAATTTTTAGTCATTTTGGAGTGTCTATTAACTTGGCATATGCGAGATGATTAACTAACGTTATATTTCAACTTACCAATCAATGTAACTGGAAAGTTGGGTGGTATGAAATGAAGTTATCTTTTTTTTTTTTTTTTTTGCGGTACACGGGCCTCCCACTGCTGTGGCCTTTCTCGTTGTGGAGCACAGGCTCCGGACGCGCAGGCTCAGCGGCCATGGCTCACGGGCCCAGCTGCTCTGCGGCATGTGAGATCTTCCCGGACCGGGGCACGAACCCGTGTCCCCTGCATCGGCAGGCGGACTCTCACCCACTGTGCCACCAGGGAAGCTCTGAAGTTATCTCTTTAAACTCAGCAGAAATAGCTACCTGATAAAAACATTTTACAGAGTTCTTCTCCCTCTGTCCCTCAACCCAGATTTTTATCTCATCTACTAATGATCGCTCTTCTGAAACTAGAGATAAAGCAGGAAATAGCAATTGCCTGGCTGTCCAGATACAAAAATATTTGATGTTGATACCAGAACTTCATTTAGAAATAATTTAAACCTATGGGTTCACTCAGTCCTTTAAAAAACTCCATAGCAACGGAGTGCAGGCTGTCAACCCATCGACAAATAAGCCTGCTCAGGTGAGAATGGTGAGATTCAGAGAAATTTTGTCTTTTATTTTTCTCTTGCTCATTTAAGATTGATGTATATATAAATAAATTAGTTTCAAGACACTGAACATAAGTTTTGAAAAACTGTATTTTTCATAGCTGTTTCTACGTGGTGATTTAATTTTCAGGAGAAACCACAGAAGCCTGTTCTATTGTTCTATGAGCAATTTAATAAATTGAGCGATTTAAAATGATCGATAATTGCTTTTTATCTTGATATCCTGGCTCTAAAGTGTATATTTTAGTAGGAGAACTATGAGAGCCCCTTATATTTAATGTGTTTCTTGTGATAGATTTTTATATTAACCTGTAACCAGGGCATCTTGTCCCAGCTATTTAATACATTATTCTTTAATACTGTTGTTTCACATTCCTCATTATTACTAAAATAAGCCCCAAATGAATCTCTTAATTTTTTTAGTCACTTCCCCAGAAACCACACTTATTACTCCTTTTAGAATTTTCTATCTGAGACAAATATCATTTTCTGGGGCGGTATTATGGAGTAACAGTTTTCAAACATGAGTCCTGTATAATGCCATTTTAAAAGACAACAATACTGTTCTCACAAACTTCTATGAGTGGAATTATTCACATCAGTATTATATGAACATGAAGAATAATCTAGTTGTAAACTCCTTATGCTTATAGCTCCTATATAGCTGTAAAATCGAGGCACATTTATAAATATTACAAATCATAAAACCAATAAAATTAAAATCGATAATATGATAGATTTGATTTTTGTCTTTTGGAGAAAGTGCAGACCAAAAGTAGAAACACTGGTGTAAGGAAAAGGCCTTAGATACTGGGATCAGCTTAACTCAGGTTTGGAGACCACTTTTGTGTTCTTGAACTTGAGTGGCTTCTCTGGGACTCAAGGCTGTCATCTTTGGACTAGTTTTTAAGAGTCTCTGCTTTTTGCATTAAATTTCGTCACATGCTCCACAGTCAGGTCAATATTTTTTTTTTTTAGGGAGCTGAGAGCTTATTCTTCTGTCTTCTATTCTTCTACAGAAGTTCCCTCAAAAGTGAGAACTTTTGTGGAAGAATCCTTTAGTCTGTCTCCCTGTCCAGTTCTCTCTCCCTACCAAGGGAAGAACAATGATATTTAATTTGTGAGACTGGGAAAAGTCTCAGCTTCTTTTAGGTTCTTTCTCTTTTCTTATTTGCCTACCTATAGAGGCAGCTGATCATTCTCCTGCCTTTCCCAGGTAAATTTACCTAGGCTAGATCTGTGGTCTGCCTTCTAGAGAACGATCTAGAGGCTATTTTCTATTTCTCAGTGTCCCTCATCACTGAAGCTGGATGTTTTTGAGCCAAACAAGTAAGGGGGAAGTAATGATTTGGGGAGAGCTGGCGCCACAAATGCAAGCTCCCTTGTGAGTGCGTGACCCCAGTCCAGCCTTGCTGGATGCAGGGATCTTAGGAAGGTCAGTAGGAAAGCCAGGATAAACCCCTTCTCCAGTTCAGATTTATTAACAAGCCTGAACATTTCATTTCCGTTTTTCTGACTCCTGCATCTCTTTCAAGTCTTTCTGAATTTGGTAGTGGGGGAGGATAGTTGTGATGATCACTTCCAAACTCTGAGATGTTCCTCTTCTATTTGTAAGCTGAAAAACATGTTTATGGCTTTCATTGGCCTGGAGGAGTTATCTATCCCCACACTGAGAGGGTCATTACTGGAATGTGAGTTTCATGAGAGGGAATGGAATGTGTCCATGGCTATATCCCAAAAACCCTAGCATAGTGCCCACCACAGAGTATGTACTCAACAAGTCTTTCTTCATGAATGAGTGAAAGTGTCAAGTATACGTTTATTTATATGATATTTAAAATTCTCTGTTCTAGGGCCCTAACTACCTTCCTCGTCCACTCTCTCATTTTTGTATCAGGATGCAATCACTTTTGCATCCTGGGCCTGCGCTGGGCCTCCACTTTTTTTTGCTTCCATTTCTTGGCAGTTGTAAATAATGCTGCTGTGAACACTGGGGTGCATATATCTTTTCTGATTAGCGGTTTTTGTTCTTTTCGGATACATACCCAGGGGTGGAATTGCTGGGTCATATGATAATTCTATTTTTAGTTTTTTGAGAAACCTCCCTACTGTTCTCCATAGTGGCTGCACCGATTTACATTCCCACCAACAGTGTACGAGGGATCCCCTTTCTGCATATCCTCGCCAACATTTCTTATTTCTTGTCTTTTTGACGATAACCATTCTGACGGATGTGAAGTGATATCTCATTGTGATTTTGATTTGCAAAGGTTTGAAACTCATTGAGTTTTAAGATAATAATGCTTAAATAATTCTTCATTTGCTTTAGACTCTTTGGGAAAAAATAATCTTTTAGAAATGTCTTCTGGATGTTATAGAGTTGTCAGATAACTGCATGTCTGTGGTTAGATAATATTTTCCCACACTGAGCAATGTTCATTCCACTGCAACATTGAACGTAAAAATGTTCACTGTGGACTTCCACGTTTTTCTGAAGAAGGATAGTACATTTGAAAAGCCTTACTGATGATACACCCCCTTTCTTGCTTTTTGTACTCATGAAGACTCTAAAATGAGACTTTCTAGTTAAATAATTTAAACCATACTTAAAATAATTTTTAAACTGGAGGAAAACTAAATACAATAGTACTATTAAAAAGTCAGTCATTGCGGTTACAATTGTGAGGATATTTATACTTATCCTGGCGCAGATCTTATGATTAGAAAAGTACTACCTACGCACATTTATAATTAGAGACGTATGCAGTATAGCTATTATGTGTATGCACATTGCGAAACACATGTCTGTGAATAGTGGAGGTATTTCTTTAAGCTATTTGTCTCCATTTTTGGAGGGCTGTTAATCTTTTCAATTTAGGTTCATTTCCATTTAAAGGTTTTCTGTATTACTTTGATCAGTTACATTTTGCTGAAATACTGAAATTTCTGTAAAGGTTCATTCAACATAATATTTAAGGTTGTCTTTGCCTCTGAAAACTGGCAGGTATGATGACAATATCTATAATCATGTTAAAATAGAAGCCAGCTTTAAATGCAGAATTGTCTAGACATTGACTATGCCTAGAAAACTGAATAAAGAGAGGAATATTTTTGCACGTTTTGCCTCTTTCCACCATATAACTCAGTGGTAACTGATTTCCTTAACACATCTGGACACTTCCATTGTTCTTATATGAATAGTCTTTGTTGGCATTCTGACTTGCCCTTTTTATATTTTTCTGGAAGAGATTGTTTCTTCCTTTCCTGGGCAGAGGTACTTCTCTTCTTGAATGTGTCTTTCCCAGAATTAAGAAATTTTCAGACCTGATAGCTTTAACCTTAATAGTTGTTTTCATGATCATAGTGGACATTTAGAGAATTGCAGCTTAAGAGTTGGTTTGTATCTTTTCAAATTAATTAATGCTTCCATCTGATAACTTATTTGTCTGGAGAAGATAAAACCTAAACATCCCTAGACATACGCCATGCCCATGTCTGTGCCCTTACACATAAATACAAAATTTCAGTAGCTGTTAAAAGCTGTTCTAATGTCCCAGCCATCCTCCATTTTAGTGATAGAAATTTTGTCCAAGGAAATGACACCATTTAGTATTTAGAGAACACTAAATAGAAGATTGGCTATTGTTCTTCTAATATCGACTCCGTCTTTCCTCCTGTGTTCTCTTGTGACAATAAGCTCTTTTAAATGACCCTTCCTTTACACTTTAGTCATATTGACACAAATACTCTGAGTCTATTGCTTTTGTACCCGGGAGGGTAGGGGCCCTGAGGCAGCTGGTGACTATGAACAATAGGTGATGGTATAAGTCTCCAAATCTTCCCAATTTGTTTGTAGGTTCTGGGAATGGCCAGTACTAGGGACTTTGCTATGTTAATTCAAGCTTTTTCACATCTGAGCCCTTGAGTCCATCTTTCTCTGCCTTATAGGAAAATCAAGTGCAGAGAAAGAAAGAATAAAAGCAAAGGGCTGCAAAACTTTTAAAAAAAGAACAACACCTGGACAAAATGGGAAGAAGGCATATTTATTTTTGTCATTGAGCTGAAGATAGCATTTCAGCTTTAAGATTATCTGTTCTGACCCTTCTTTCAGTGCTTGAATTCCATTTACCGTATCCCTACCCCGTGGTTCCTTAGCTTCTGATCACTCCAGACATACGGCTAGTTGGTTTAGGTTTCCAACTAATTAATGCAGTTCAAGAGATAGGAAGAACATTGGCTTTGAAGTTGAAAGACTTGAAATCTTATTCTCATAGAGGAGAGAACATTTAGATGAGTCAGGAAGAGATCCGCATTCCAGCTCCAGCACTGCCAGTTACCAGTCGAAGGAATCGATCAAAGAAAATGACTTTATTTCTTCAAACCTCAGTTAATTCATCCACAAAATCAGGTAAAAATAACATACCAGCTAACTCCATAGACCTGTATGATTCAACTAAGATAATGAAGGCAAAATTGTTGGCAAACTAGAAAGCATATAACAATACTATCTTCTAGAAAAGATTCATAGAATGCACATTCAGGACACACTACAGGCAGGTGGGACTTCCAGATGATAACATTAATTTACAACTTACAATCTTTATATAGGTCAGAAAAATAATTGATGAAAAAGAAAAAATTTACCTAAATATATTGGTTTTAAATTGAATAAATTCAATGTTATGACAATTGATAAGAAACTACATTTTATTTCTTTTTATTTTCTTGATTGTCTGAGTTTGTTCCTCTGTACATATAATGGGTATTATGAGGTGAGAGAAAAACAGGAAGGCATGAGTCTACCTAGGAGGAGAGAAGTGCAGTTTTGATGATTCACAGAATAATATAGGTGAAGTGGTGTTTAGAGATCAACTATTATTTTATCCCTTTGTTAGTCCTGAGGATAAAGACCCACAGTTATGCAGTACTTGCCCATGTCAGAGAGCTAGTTAGTGTTAGGTGCAGGAGTAGAATTCAGTTTTCTTCATGGTCAGGTCCCGTGCTCTCTTAATAGTATGTGGGGTTGTAAATTGGTAGCATGGAACACTGCCATTCTCTTCACCACTTCACGGAAATCACTGTGAATCAATCTCATTTTCTCTAAGCCTGGACATACTTTGCAAGTATAGTCAATTATGCAACCCAAGAAGCTACAGCCAACTGATTAGAGCTGGTGAGTAACCCCTATTCTATACTATAGAAATCCTGTAGACACCACTAGCAACATGTCACCAGTTGGGAAGACCAACTACACTTATTTACAGTAGCATAGTCTAGATGTGTCCAATTCAGGGTCCCTAGGGGAAAAACTTTTAATGGGAAATCATGCAGTTATTTGGTTTAGCAGCCACAGAAGAATGTATTTCTGGCCACCCACATTACGTGCGAGGCTCAAAATTGAGACAGACAATTGGACAAAGAGTTACAGCTATCAGCACTGCTAACATGGGCTCCATTCCATCCTGGATTCCCCCGGAGTTATTATAGATCATGAGAATCTGGCCCATTAGGCAATAACACAGTCATGGAGTTGAGACCTCACTCTGAAGGGTAGCATCCAAGGTTAAGGATATCATGAATCATACCGTGTAGGACTGACTGAATGAAAGGTTTTTCAGGGAGAAACTTGGCTGAAGAGAGTGTGGGTTATCTTGTGTGTAGGGCTAAGAAGCCTCACCCTGGCTAGTTCCCCTTCAGAGCATTTGCAGGGTTTCCCTCCCATCTGTGTGTCAGTCTGATGCCAAAACCCCTGTTACACTTCTGGGGACACCAAGTGGGGAGCAGATGGGGATTCCAAAGTTAGTACTTCACTTCCCTCCACACCCTGCCCCTCATCTGTCTGGAATCTACACAGCTACTTCAAAGGCAAGCCCCACCTATCAATATATTGAGTTTGGTGTCAGGCTCATTTCCTCTGTCAAATGGGGACATAAGAATTCCTTATTAAAGTATACATTGCTCAGAAATGATCAAATCACTCTACTTCTTCAAAACCCATTTATTTTATGTGATCACTTCCATGTCCCTGTTACTCCCTTATAATTGTTATCAGGTACATTTTGCACACAGTGAAATGCACAGACCTTGAGAGCACAGTTTGGTGAGTTCTGACAAACGTGTACATAAAACCAGCACGCCAATTAAGATATAGATCATTTATATCACCCTGGAAAGTATCTCAATTCCCTTCCTTTGTTAATCTACTCCCCACCAGAGATAAGCACTTTTCTGATTTCTATCACTAAAAATTCATATTCTTGTTTTAGGTATTCATATAAATGGAACCATACAATATGTACAATTTTGTGTGTGGATATTTTGATCAGTATATTGTTTGAGATTTATTTTAAAATATATTTAGTCTTCCATGTCTCTGCATTTTACGTTGCATAGTTTCTTTGTCTTTGAATACACACATCTGTTTTTCTGCACATCTGATCTGTGAATACAACTTGTCAATGAATTTTTCATTCCATGTATTTTAGTTTTTGATTTTCTTATTTGATTTTCTTTTATGCTTTTCATTTACTTGCTGAGATTTTCCATCTCTTCATCCATTATTTATATCTTTTGTTTTTTATCTTTGAGTATGTTTATAATAGCATTTAAAATTTCTTGTCTGTAAATTTTAACTCTGCATTAAGTCAGTACTCTTCCCCCTCCAAAATATGACAATAAATGTCCTGGATTTTTGCAATGTCTAAGTAATTTTTTAAAATTGTATGAGAGACAATGTAACTGTTGCATCATTGGGAGTCTGGACTTTCTTTTAGAGATTTTGTGTTTTATCTTGGAATGTAGTTAATTTGCTAACTGGTGGTTTTTAACCTTTACTGGGGTTGGTCTACAGTAACGCTTTCCATAAAACCAGGATAGCCCTCGTTTTAAAGTACAGCCCTTCTGGAATTTGACTGAACACCTGGGTGTTCCACAAAGTTTCTACAACCGATTGTTAAACTCCAATAGTTTCTAGCCTTGTGCAGCTTTGTGAATATCTATTCAGTTCACTGCCCCTTCCCCCGGTAGCTATATATGTGTGTGTGTGTGCATGTGTATGTACATGCCTATCAAAATAGTACCCATTTTATACATATAAAACTTGGGTATTATTTTGATTTACAAATTATGGATGTCAGGGTAGTTCTCTGTTGATTTGTGAAAAAGTTAGCATAGCACTTGGTCTCATCTTTTGGAATTCAAAATGTTCTATGTGTTTTGTTCTATGCAGATTATGACTTGGGTCTCTATGTGACAAGAGATTATGAAAATATCTGGAGAAGAAAACTGAAATTCTCTGATATGGAGGTTGGTCAATCTAGAGAAGAAGGCTTTAATGAGTAAAGATTTTTATTCCTAAAGTGTGACAAGACATTTTCACACTCTAATAGCATTGTTTCTCAAGTATGAGGACTTTGTTGCCACTTAAAAATAGACTTTAAATAATTTCCTCACGTGTCAAATGAGGATGATACTGCTACTTACCCTATATAATTAAATAAGATGGTATATATACAGTGCTTAGCACAGTGGTACACAGAAAAGTGGTACATAGAAAGTGATAAAAAGTCAGTCATTACATTATTATGGTTATTTTCCCGATTAGCGTGTGATAAATACAAAGTTTATCTCAAAGCCCAATGATAAATGAATGGTGGCATTAGACTCATACCTAAGTTTTCTGACCCTAAGTAAAATGGCTATTTCTATTGAATTGTGACTTTTGTCTAAAGTAACATTAGAATCTATTTGAAAAAGAGAAGTTATGTGAGATTCTTGTGGGCATTCTGAAGAGATGACTAAACTACACCAGGAGCTAGCCTTGATGATTAAAGAAGTCCCTGGCCAAGGTTTTATGTTCTTTTCTTCCTTCTGCCGAGTGTGTGTGGTCTCTGGCTATGGATAGGATCAGAGTTAAAATCTAAGCAGATGCCAAGTGGACTTGAATAGACAGATCAGTCTCATTGGGTAGCAACAATTACTAACATTTTCTCCAATTTCCTCAAGAATGAACCATTATGTGCCCTTTTTTTCTTCTCTCAATGGTGCCTTGAACTTCAACTTTGCTATTTAGCAGAAAATGTTACGTTTAGACACTTGAATCCCAGATCAAGATGTGTGAAGCTTTCTCCTCTGCTTCATCGCTGTCTGAAATGTCTTACTCTAGGCTGTGTCTTATATCTCATGGTAATTGTTACAAAGTCAGGTCTTATCCTATGAGATGTTTTTCTTATTGGCTGTTGCCCAACTATGCTTAGTGTCACTGCCTGGGTTCAGTTTTTGAGGAAAAGGGGATAGAACTTTTTGTGCGTACAGTGTTGGATGCTGGGCATAAATGGGGTCAGCTTCAGATGGAGCCTCACACTTCCCTTCCTCTACAGCTTCCAAAGGGTCTGGGTCTGATTTCCTTGAGTAAGCTTTTACAAACTGTTTGCATATCTCCCTTTTCCTTCTCCTTTTTTTCCCTGGAGTCTTTTTATGAGTTCAAAATATGAGCCCTCTTTCTTTTACCCCCCCGCCCCTGCCCATATAACCATCTGTCTACTTGCTTCCCAATATTACAACAGCAGTAGGCATAACTCTGAACAGTCACGCTTCTTTTGTGGGCACCAGGTAGAAAGATAGAGGTAACTGAGGACAGTTTTGTTTCCTGATGTACCTCTTCCCCAGGAGATGCTTCTCTCTTTTCCAGGTCAACTGTTAGCCCTGTCAGTAAAGCTCAGAACATCGTGATAAATATATTTTTACATCTTTTAAGAATTAGGTAGTCAAACTAAGGGTATCGAGTCCATGTTCAGAGAGTGAATTTTTTCCTTTTTCTTTAATGACTTATAAGGAATAGGGGAATGGATGACTTGTATTACAACTAGCAAAAATAAACTGGGATGTTAAAACTGGGCTGGATCTTATATTATAACTGCCATCTTTTTATCAAGTCTCACATATTGCATAGTCACTTGTATCCAGTTTTGTGTAGTGGTGATTTTTTTTGACTTCAGTGATATAAAAGTTATGTCTTTGGCTTCCTCAAAGGCTCAATTATGGTAAAGCCAAGAGAATCAATAGCTAGTTCTGTGCCAGAATTCAGTGTCTCCCATACATTTTGAGAACAGCTTCACAAGTCACTATAATACATTGCTGACACATTAATAGCTTTTAACTAGTGTAGTTGCTCTTGAAATAAAAGCTTGCTGATGTTATTATTAAAATCACAGGCAACTGATAGGTTTCTCTGCTAGAGAAGAAATGGTAAAAGCGTAGTTAATAATAAAAGTGATATCAGTGGCACGCAGGGGACACCAACTCATGGCTCCAGGTGTATCTATAAACCTTCAGTCTTTAAGTTGTTGCTTATTTTATTCTGCTTTGTCTTCATCATTTGCTGATGTTTGTAGAGAGGGAGGCAGTGTTTCTTAGATCCATGCTGTGATTTGTGAGTCAGTACCCATTTATTTTTCTATATCCATCTTTGTCTATACCATGCAATGCTCTCATTTATTAATTTGTAAAATAAGGAGAATTCCTTACAACTAGGGGATCACATATTTTATTGTCCAAACTGGGATCCTTTTGAGACTGAAAGGGGACACTTGATAATTATTTTCAGACAACAGGTATAAACTGTGAGACTACATGGGCAAAGTATGACTATAGTCACCCTATTTGAACTGAGTAATGTAAAATTCTGGTGCTGGATTTGTATCTGCTAACTAAAGTATAGATTATATAGTAAGTTTTTTTAACTTACTGTTAATATACAAACCTGTAAATGCATGATTTGGGGTAGGTTTTGTATATGTTATAGCCTTACTCTATCTACTTACGGTTTTCACAGCAAGTCAATGGGGTAAAATGGATGGAAGTGCTTATAAAGTTTAAGAAGCCCCCTACCAAGCTTCTGGCCCACCATTTACCACAGCATATGTAGAGTCTGTAGGTAAAACAGGAAACTGTCTTTGATCAAGGTCCGCAGAAAGACTGAGACGGAGGATAACATGCAGAAATTTTATTATGGAGTACACTTGGGCTCAATATCAATATCTGTGGGAAAGTGAAGAAAGCAAGACTAGGCAAAGTTAAATTGAGATGCAGTTGCAAAAATGACTTCCGCTGATGCCTTAGGGAGCTCTGGAACTTGGGTGGTCCTTTAGAGTTGTCTTGAACTAAGGCAAGGGGGCTGGACCTTTGAATTTACCATTAATCAGTTATTGGATGTGGGCTGTCTCTGGAGTTGGAGTGTGATGTTGGGTGAGACAAATCCCTGTGGTCTCTAGGCCAATTCTTGAAGATAGACTCAGCTGTGAGCTGTCAGTAACCAGTACTTCCAGAAGTCAAGTCGAGGGGTGGGGGGTGAGTGTCTCTATCTTGAAGGGGGAATCTGGACAGTGGTCTCCAGTATCCACAGCTGAAAGTCAACTTCTATTTAGATCGCCACCCAAACACTAAAACACATTAACCTCACTAGAAATTAAGAAAAGCAAATTAAATTACCAGCTTTCTACTGTAAAGTTTTTAATGTCGGAAACATGAGAAAACAAAAGAAAGTTTGCCTTCCATTCAATTAATTAGAACTAGCTATGGAAGCTGCAGGGATCACTTCACAAATGATGCTGGATGCATCAGTCTAGTTACACTTGCCTGGTAAAATTAATTAGTGAAATTTATCTGATCAATTTTGTAGTGAGAAGCTGTCAGAGGTGATTTTCCAAACCACAACTGAGAAGGTAGATGGAACCTAGTGTATCCAACTTATCCTAGTTTTCCTGGGACTGTCCTGGCTTTAGCTCTGAGAGTGCCAAATCCCAGGAGACCCCCCAGTTATGGGTCAACTGGGATGTTTGGTCATCATACACAGGTAACAGATCTGGGGAAAATTAGTAGCCAAATGTCAAGCCTGATTCTGTGGGATTTTATCTGGGAGTAAGTAGGTGGATGGGAGGGAAGAATGACTCCTTCCAGTTTTTACAAACCAAAAAGTCCCCTCAGTCATAAGTAGAGACCTGAAGGTCGAACCTGAGCCATGGCTCACTCAACCTTGAGTGAGTCACATTTAAAAATCAAACGTTGAGTTTCAGAAGAGCACTTTTTTCTTCTTTTAAAAATTTCCATTTGTCTAAAACTAATTGTAAGGGTATGGAAGACTCTGGAAATTCAGAAAACATAAAGATTGTGCTAATGATAATTGAAAAGCCCTCCTTAGTTCAGTCTATCACCGAAACCGTCTCCCAGGGAAATTCATCTTCTAAAAAAGGATTGAGTAGAGTTTTACACTCAGTGCATAAGAAAACTGGAACTTTCTCTGGGTAGGATTTCTACTTCAAGATGACTTTTGTCTATTATGTATCGATAGGAACTATGGATTTGTTGGGATAACTATAGCAGAGGAGGCAAAGTGGACAGAACAGAACTGTTACACTATTACACTCCATTGGGAGGCAAGGGTGAAAGTAAGCTCAGGCTGTATTGGGTGGATTTCTGCAGGTGGAAGGCAGAGGCAGTGACTGCAGTCTGCTTAGGCTAGAGTGTGGTAAGCATATGGAGGACATCTCTTTGACATTCTTAACGTCATTCCTTCTGTCATGAGTAAGCCAAGAGGCAATGAAAAGACAGTTCATGGGGCCAGGTTTAACTCTTAGCCATTAGCATCTGCAATGCCTTGAGTTGCCTGGGTGAATTGGATGAATATATACCTGGGTGTGGTCATCAAGATTGGTGAAATCAGCCTTGCTTTACAAGGTTTGAGGCCTTGCTTCCTCTCTAATGTGCAAGAGTGTGTGACCTCTCATACCTTCTCCCATTATGGAGGCACTGTACTTCTTGAACCACTTTAGATTATGATGGTAACGTGTATTACATTTGGATGTGCTACTTCAAACTTATCATGCCCTGAAGGCCGTTAGCTCTGAGTGCTGTCCAAAGTAAAAGAAGAATTTCCAAATGTAAGACTGTATAATATAAACACTTCTACCACTCTGCCTTTATCAGTCAATAGATACTCTGATACTCCAAGTATCTATGGTAGACCAGGATGCTGAATGAAGCTTGGTCCCTTGGGGAAAAATCATCCTAAAAAATGTGGAGCAAGTCTGTCTTCATCTAGTAAGTAGCTTTCACCCTTCTGAGAAATAACAGCCCATGGCTTGCTACTGGGTCTTAGCAGAGAATAAACACTTGACCTTGAGATGTCAAGCAACCGTGTAAATGGAGCCTCTTGTCATTTATTCATTCAGTGGGATACTTATTGTGTGTCAGGCACTATTTTAATTACTTGGGATACACCACGGAACAAAACAGATAAAGTCAAGTTTGTTACATGGACACCTTCTATGATGGAGGAGACAATGATTTATCCTCTTTGGAATAGGCATTCATGCTCAAATTTCCATTTATTATTTCTGCCTATTGGCTTTTGACAACTCTACCAACAATGGACTTACTGAATAATATATGTAGGGTCATGTTAATAAACAATATTGTTTTGAAATAGGGAACGCATTGTAATACAAAAGAAGTTGGACAACAAGCTAATGCTCACATGATTCTTTGGTTTCCCAATCACCTTAAAGGTCTTTGGCCTTTTAAATAGCATAAGGCCATAGTATTTCATGTTTACCTCCCCTGTGAGTTTGAACTGTACTGCCTTAGAACTTTAAACATTCAAGGGATAAATAAAGATTCAGCAATGCTTACCCTGAACTGGAAGCTTAAACATCCCTCTTGACATTTTGAACTTCATATGCAACTGGTAAATAAAGGGAAAAAAGTAGGTGAGTTATAGGATTAGCTGAAGTTATTAATCTTTACTCTCAAGTGGAAATAATGGAGCATCTACAAAAGTGGGTATGGAGAAAGATCAACGAAATTCAGGGATTCATTGGACCTGCCAAAATCAGGGGATCTAATCATAATAGTTAATAATAAATCTGTGTTATAATGGCAGAATAATCAAGAGGTTGAGTTCTTAAGGAATGAAGTTAGGTAAAGAATCATGGCCATCTGAGATGCCAGCTGAGGAAAAAGGGTATGCTTTGAGCAGTAAAGGAAGAAATTCAATACTGACCATAGACTGTATATATTAATTTTTTTGAATTAAGGACTTTTTGTATTCCAAGATATTTGCATTTCTATCACTTCACAAGTTGGAGTTTTGGACTTAGATTATAAAAGTTCATATTACTTATACTATTTTATAAATGAGAGGATACTTAGAGGTTGTTAGGTATGATGGGTTTTAACTAGGGATGTGAGGGATATTATCTATGGTGCCTTTTCAACACGTAGTGCCTGGGTCCCGTTCGAGTTGCTAAATCAGAATCTTTAGAGGAGACCTGGAGTGTTTGTATTTTTCTCTCTATTCCTAGATCCTATGCTAGATTCAGTAACTGAAAAAGAAATATGGGATTGCTTCCTTTGGTGGATGATTGAATATATTAGGAATGCAATTTTGTGCTAGAGTATACGTATGTGTGTGTATATTGATAGTATTTATGAGGGAAAGGGTGTTATTTGACGTTTGCCAGCCTAAAGAAATGAGTATCATGACCATTTGTAAGTTTCTAATGTGCCAGCCTCTGAATCTCTTTCCTGTCCAGAAGGAATTCATAATTCTCTTAGTGAAAGATAAAGCTTACCTCCAACTATAGAAGCTGAAAATTCCAGATGCCATTTTTTCCCCCAGGTTTTCTTATAGCTAGGGCATGGGCAAGTGACCTAGACTCAGACGATGGAATGAACTTGGTCTGGATTTTAAATTGGAAGCAGTATAGGTGGATAATCCTCCTGTCATTGATGGTGATTATTTTCAAAGGGAAATAGCTATATCAGTGCCAATGTTAGCATTTATTTCTCCTGTATTTCATTTGAGATTCCAGTATCTCCCAAACTACAAGGGTGTTGTCTGATAGCAGTAAAGCTCAATAAATTATCATTAAATTAAATTGAATTACTAGCTGTCTTCTTTCCTGCTAATAATCATAGTGTTTTAACCCTAGAAGAGATTATGCAATTCATGTAATCGTAATGTTTTAGAGCAAGAACTCACAGAGGTCGTTTATTCACTGATTCTTAACTAGGATCTCATTGCAGTTATCCTGAATAAAAATCTCTAGAGAAAGGTATTTGTCACAGTCTGGTCAAGAAAACAGAAACCACTTTAAATGTTTCAAAAAGAAGAAAATGAGGTAATATATGAAAAATCAAACAGGATGAAGCAGGGCACCCAGAGATGGATTAGCAAGGTCAGGAAGGCACTACTTGCCTACGGCTATAGGGACAGATGGAGAAGGTGGTAATAGTAGTGCCCAGCGGCTAGGACCCTCCAGGCAGCTAGAACCTTGGTGGAGGGCTTTCCTGTGGGAGCTGGAATCAAAAAATTAAAGGCTGTCCAACAAGAGTTGAAGCCATGGAGGTAACAGTATTTCCAGTGATACTACCCAGAGATGTTCATGAGATGTAGGCTGACTATGATTTTCCATGGCTACTCTTTAGATGGGTCCTGTTGTCTAAACCTTAAATCAAGCGTTAGCGGGACAACTTCTGTGTTTCCACCGGTATTTCCTAATTCTTTAGGATCAATAAAGCTGCAAGGGTGGGGGCTGATACTCTGGCTTCTCCTTTCCTATTCACCAATCCCTTACCAGTGTTTCCCACTGGCCAAACCTAACCACAAGCCAGCTGGCCAAGAAGCCTGGGAAATGTACCCTCCAGTGGTCCACCCCAGACTAAAGGAATGGCAAAAATAGAACTGAGAGCAAACAGGCAAACGATCAGACAGTGTCTTGGAGCATATGTACATCCAAGTTGTACAGTGATTTTGATGGTAAATGACTCAGTACAGAATTACTCTCTTATTTTTAAGATAGGAAACTATGTTGCATGTAGGGAGTGACTTTCCTGAACTCCCAAAGCTACTCATCGATCGACATGCTGTAGATCCTCCAGGGTTCTCTGTGTCTTTGGTAATTGAGCATGGGATGGCTGTTAGCACCAAGTGGGACTAATTAGAGGGACTGGCCTAGTGATATGGCTGGTCTTTATAGTCTAATCCTATCATAAGATTCATTAAGTGTTTTATCTTAAAATAATGATTCTTTAAATTGAAGTATAGTTGATTTAGGATTTAGTCTCAGGTGTACAGGATAGTGATTCATATATAATATGAAGCGGGTTAAATTTGGATATTTTAAACCAAACTTTTCCTTTGTGTTCCTGTTGCCATCTCCTTTTCTGATCTTCTGGTTATCCAAATTATTTAAATATTTACATAGGTAGGTGATAAATGAACCAAAATAGGAAGGAGAGGGACCAGAATATGGAAATGATGTTGGCATGGATTTGGTCCTTAAGGTATTCTGAAAATGCCATGGGAGAAGTAGCACAAAAAACTTGGGCTTCATTGAGGTTAGTGATACTATAATTGGAGAAATGCAGCAGGATTAGATTATGTACATAATTATGTACAAAATTAGGTGGGATGGAATATTCTAGATGAACAGGAAATCAAAAGCAGTTTTCCACAATGTTCAACTTGCCAGGGAGGAGGGTTGACAAGAGCATGATATGTTATTGAGACCAGGAGTAAGTCAGTTGACTTTCAGAGTAAGTATCTACTCTCAGCAGGGAATTAAAGAGCTAAACAGGAAGCGAGGCAGAAGACAAGTCTGTAAGGAAAGAATGGGGATGAAGAGAAGGTTATGGCTCAGTGGATGTACAGTAACAGAGTATCCCTAAGCTTAACGTAAGCTAACTACAGCATTATAAATTTTAGACCCACAAGCTGAGTGCTTTTAAGAGAGTCCTGTCCTGATTGAGATGGGTTCAAGACCTGGATGGGGTTGAGCCTATAGGTGAAAGATGGAGCTGACTGCTGCTGGCTGAGTCCGAGAAGGCAAGGCTGATGTCCCACTCCTGGTTATAAGCTACCAAGTGGACTCAAGATGTAGACGTGACTCATTCATGTGGTCTTTAGCCTCTGGATTTGAGTTTTCTGATTTAGCTTCCGAGCTCGCTGCTTCCCAGGGCATCCAGACTCTGTGTGATTTTCTTCCTTGGTGCTGGAACCTCAAGAGGTCCCACTGCCCAAGATCTGACAGGATGACAAAGTCAGTTTTCCTTGATGATTGTCATAGCTAGTTGAAATCCCTTAACAAGGCTATTTTTTATGATTGTCATTACTTTTAAAATTATGAAAATAATTCATGTTCATTGATAATTTTGAGATAATATCAAATTGTTTAATGTAAAAACATAAAGTCTGCCATTCCCTCTTTTCAGTTCTACTTTATGTTAAACAGTTTTAACTACCTGGGTTTATAAATGATTCTGAATGAGAAGTTACTTGACAAGCCCCTGTCATCAAAGGATATATATTCATTTTCCCAAGAAAGAAATCATTCTGACCTCAGACTCTGAGATATCTTAAAAATTTGGCTCTCAGATTTTGGCAGCTGACCTTTTTTTGAGTGGGTTAATTAAGGGATATGCTATTTAGGGGAAACTGCAGGCAATTATTCCGATGTTTCTTCCTTAGATGATGCCAAACATTGTATAATTGAAGAGCCTGGAAATAAATGTTACCTTGATAACTTTAACAGGAATTTCTCCTCAGCAGAATTCTAATGTTAGAGTTGCAATGTATCTAAATACCTTAGCCTTTTAACCATTGGAATGATTGGGTAAATATGCTAATGAGATTTTTAAAAAAAAGGGAAAACGAATTTTCAAAACATATAGGTGATTTATGTCAAGTACACAGAATCCCTGCTGGTTAACTATATTTTCAATATTTCCCTAAAGAGTTTGACATCATTCAGATCTTGCTGCAGCCCTGCTTGGAGGCAGAGGGTTAGATTGTCTGATCAGCCGTCAAGAGTCCCTTTGCAGTTGGGAATCCAATAAATTTTCTTCATTTTGTCAGATGTAATTTGGAAGAGAATTTTGCTTTGCTTCCCCATAGCAGGTGCAAGAATCATTTTTGGTCAAACAGCTCTTGATATTTAATTTTTAAAAATCCTGTATCTATTCAGCCGCCTGAGTCACAAAGTGATTGGCCACTTTAATTCTAAGTTTATTCTTAAAACAAGGGAAATAAAGTTTCAGGTACATTTTCTATGTCATCAACATACATTTGACAGGTGTTTATAATCTGACTCTTTTCAGTCCCCTTCATTTCATCTCCTCACTTCCCTAAGATTTTCAAATGAAAACATTTCATCTTTAGACAATAGGTAGTTTGTAAAGGTGGCAGGTGAATCTTTATTAGTGAGTTGGTTGGGGCCGTTATTGGCTGCCCCACTTGCAGTGGGTGAAAGCGTAGGTTAAAACTTCCATGGCGATTGCTAGATCTAGATGAAGGTCATTCCCCAAAGAAAGATGGGAGTCTTCTCTGCAGAACAATGCAGAATTCAAGGCTTGGATGGAAGAACATGTAGATAATTTATAGCTTTCCAGGACAGAGAGACTTTGCGTGGATCAGTAGAATACCACAAAAGAGCAAATACTTCTTTTGCTTTTTTTTGTTTTTCAGAACAGATGGTTAAAGTTGCAAATAAATGCCTGTAAACATTCTTTAGTATTGAATCAATTGCGAGTGAATATATAACTTGACAGTGAGAATGACCCAGAGATGTTTTGCAGTTTTTGTTGTCCCTGGGGTTTGGGACAGGGCTTCAGGGGTTACCATGGGTCTGTGCCTTGAGACTCTCAATGCTGGGAAACACTAAACACATACATTTTTAAGTCTCTTGGGACTAGTGAACCCAAGGTTTCTGATAAAGGAGCTTCTTGGTGCTTTGGAGATGAGAGAACTCTAGGCAATCCTTGATCTTGCCATCGAACCATAGTACTCAATGGCAAGATACCCTGTATGTATGCATATATGTGCACACATGTACACAGGCCCAACATACACATTGTCAGAATTCCATTTCAGACATATTTCTCTATTTTATAACTTTTAATATACTGTCTAATTCCAAAAGTTACAATACTTAAAGGTATTACCTTCTGAGACAGGTAGAACAGATATATATCTTGACTCTATCGCATACTAGTGGTGAGAACTTGGGAATCGGAATGAGAATAGGAATAACCATCTAAATGGATTATTGTGAAAATTAAACGATGGGTTTAAACTCTGTAGTGCAATACCCGACATGTAGTAAATTCTCATTAAGTGCTATTTAAAAATTATTTTTTATAACTCTTAACTTCTTGTTAACTGAATTCCCCTATCTCATCTGTGAACTTATAATAATAATGGCTTTGTACACACAGTACGTGGAATATTTGATCATCTCTTTCTATACTCTATCTTATTTTTTATTTTTTAGTAATTTGATGAATGTAGGACTGGTCTGCACAAGTAGCTTAAAATATCACGTTGGGAAGAGCTAATAAATTATGTGTTTACTTCCTAAGCCATTTAACACAGGGTTAGGCATGTGTAGACACTCAATAAATCTCCACTGGTTTGCTGATGGACATGCATGTACCTCTCACATTTTTCCTCTGTCCCAGCATAGCTACCAGCGTCAACTCTAGCCTTTGGATTTGACATTAATGGAGAAGATGCAGAACCTTTGGGTGTTAGGGTACATACATGAGTTATCCATAATCAAAATCGCAATAATGCTCCAGACGGTAAAAAGTTATGGCCACATATAAAATGTGCAAAATTGACTTGAAATGTGGAAGTGTTTTCTGTCTATTTGGTGCCAAATCATCATTTTAACTGTTCCTATTTTACAATGTATAACCTAGTTGGCTTTCCATTGTGCAAGAAGGATGAGCATCTGAGGAAGAGAAAATATTCATTCACGGGACTTTCATCACTGGTCTCATACTTCCTGATAGGATTGGTCACTAGGAAGTGTGGGTCCTATGAATCCCAGGTAGCTGGAAGTTATCAGAGGCTTGAATGAACCATTAATAATCGAGATACAAATTAGTTTAAAAAGGAGAAGCAAAGTTGACTTTGAGGGGCATCAGTTAAATGGTTTGAAACTATTTTGCACGTAGATGCAGTATGAACATGGTCCACTCTTTGGAAAACCTAAACTCTTCTGATGATTATGTCAAAAATAACCCTAATGATTATTATGATCCCAATGATCTTAATGACCCATTTTGTCATTTTATGACCCAGGGTCATGCTATGACCCTGTTCAGCACTTGAGTAAGATGATTGCACAATATCTCTGTGGAAACACTAGGTGAAGATCCATCCATTATCTAGGGTACTGCCATCAGGTATTATGTTGTTCCCCACCACTCAAGGGCCCTTTGATTTCTGACTTATTGTCCTTTCTGCCAGAATCTCCTTATTTCCTGCCCTCTAAGCACTTTCTCCTCTTTCATCTCCTAATTAGCCCTGTATAATAATGTCAAAGAGATTTCAAAAAAGATAAGTAACATCATCATCTTTGAGTAACTTCTAACTTTCACCATCACAAAACCCACCAAAATGAGGAAACATAAGAGGCCTGTCTGCATGTTTAGAATGGCGGCTAAAAGTAAAAAATAAAACTAGGAGGAAGAAGATTTGATACAACAGATTAGAGAAATATTTCTAAAGAGAAGCTAATTTTAACGGTCACTATTGCAGCATCAATATATATATGATAGAAATTATATATATATATGCTGAATTTAGATGAGGATTTTATTAGATGGCTTTGATTTACTGTTAAATCTCTGACGTTTGAGATCATAGCATTCTCTGGCAAGACTGAATTGAACAGAAAGGGGAGTTACCTTGTTAGTTTTGTTTTCCATAAGGCATTGGTTACAAAGTAGCCACACTGGGGAGGGATCTTCATGGCCCTTGGAAGATGTCTGCGCCCCATAAATATTCTCTAGTAACTGCCGGTGACCATAAATCACTACCGCTATGTTCCTGTGATCTGATCTGCACATTCAAAGAAGTTAATATTAATAATTAAAATATAATCAGTGATTCAAACCTTAATACATGCTGTTAGATCCTGTGTTTTCCTGGCTGACAACACAGGAAGTCCTAGTGACTGAAGAAAAGAGGGAGTGATTGTGCAGTTGGAGTACAGCTCCAAAGAGAAAGATTGCGTGCGTATGGTGACAGTGGGATTTGAAAGAAGCAGAGAAAGGCAAATATCATATGATATCACTTATATGTGGAATCTTAAACAATGATACAAATGAACTTATTGACAAAACAGAAATAGACTCACAGACGTAGAAAATAAACTTATGGTTACCAAAAGGGAAAGAGGGAAGAAAGGATAAATTAGGAATTTGGGATTAACAGATACACACTACTACATATAAAATATGTAAACAGCAAGGACCTACTGTACAGCACAGGGAACTATATTCAATATCTTTTAATAACCTATAATGGAAAAGAATCTGAAAAAGAATAGATATATATGTATAACTGAATCACTTTGCTGTACACCTGAAGCTATACTTCAATTTAAAAAAAGAACAGGAGTACAGGAAGGTAAAATGGGGATATGTCACTCAGTTTTATGAAGCCAGGGACTTCTAACGTTAGGAAGAGCCCAAGTGAAAAGTGGTGGAAAGTTGTATTCTCTTTCTGTTTTGAAAAATTGCTTACTGGATTATATCTTACATCATTTGTTTTACCATTATGCTCTATTCTAGCTTCAAACGTGTTTATCACATGCTGCAGGTTTGAGGAAGCTTACAAAAATAGAGCCATTATAACAAAATATAAATGTTCACAAATGAATCTTCCTACAAGGGGAAGTAAGGGCAACAAAGTAAGAAGAAGCTAGTGGGGAAGGGTAGTGTACAAAATCTGTGCTGTGAAGTGTTTTTATATGCTTGCTGATGTAGCTCAAAGAACTAATAGCAAGCTTTCTAGAAGTCCTTATACAAAGGGAAACAGTAATAAGAGCAAAAGCTCCAGTTTTAAAACCTTCAGTGTAGACTATGGAGATCTTCCTGTCTCTAGACTTAAAAATCTTTCAACGCCCTCGTCCTTGGATTTCACGTGTTCTCACTCTATATTCACCTGGGTGTAGCCAAATCCTCGGTTGTGGAGCTGGAGGATATGAGGTTGTACAGAGCACACACCTTGAGTTCTGGTGTGTCAGATGCATTCAGCTATTGCAACTCTGTTGGATCAGCTGAGATCTTCTCCCTTCCCAGCCCTCTGATGAATTGAAATTGGGCAGGAAAACCTACATCCCCATATGCTTTGCAGCTAAGGGTTTTCTTACCTCTGTCCTGACCTTAAGTTCCAAATTTACCAAGGCTAGAGGAAGATTTCTAGGATTCAATGGGCCAGCCCCTCCTGGACTCGTCCCTCCTTTCTTCCCTTTATTGTTTTCTCCCTGCTACTCCTTCTGTTGCTCTAGGAATCACATTCTCTAACTTAGGTATAATAAAAGAATTTGATGTGGGTGGAAGGTAAAACTAGGTTGTACGCAGTATTCTCGATTCCTTAGGAAGCAGTCTCCACACAGTGGAGAAGGGGTTGCTTGGTTGAAGGGTAGAAGGAGCGAGAAGGCATCTTCCTTTCTACTCTAAGCACACATATTGTCCTGGCCTGAATTCTAGAAAAAACATGAGCAGAGCCTGAGATGAGCTTTCACATAGTTCATTTTGTTTAGGCTCTAAAGGAACTGAGAATAGTACAACAGGGGAGAAAGCAAAGCCAGCGCAAGGGTCTCCTATTGAACTGGTTACTGCAGTGGGCAACTGGAGATACCTGAGGTACAGCAAAGGATTTATCCATTTGTGCCCATCCCTCACTGGTCAAGGGTGGCTCCGTGGGGTTACTTCCTCATTCTTGCAGGTTTGCCAATGTGCCCAAATGGCTGTACGGTTTCCTGCGGGCGTCATTCACAGCAGCAGTAGAGATGTACTGGCAAAAAGCAAGATATATTCATTGCAGCTGAGGTGAGGAGCTGTCAGGTTACATCTGCCCGGGGTCAGTTGCCATAGCAATACTGGAGTAAAAAGGGGGCAAAGGGGTTGTGAGACAGGGCATAAGAGGCGTCTGATATACACAGCATGGGTGCAGGGTCATGTATATTTCACATTTGCCTGTAATCAATGAAAATCCCCTCCAAATTCTAGAGTAGATTGACATCCTGAGTTGTGTTGCAAGTTTTACCTTTTTGTGTTTACAAGTATTGTATTGGAACGTGGAAAGACGCTGCTTCAAAGGGTTTTGTTTTTGTTTGTTTAGTCAGATCTGTGGTTAATACATCTGCCTATTGGAATTGATTTTACAATAAATGGAGTTTAAAATCAAATGTATAGACAGCAAAAAGGTAAAATAGAAAAATGTGAGTGATAAGAATAAAGTTTAAGATCAGCAAGTAAGCTTCAGGTAAAGTCAGAAGGTTACAATAATAATTTTAAAAGGTAAAAATCTAACAAACATTTATTCTAAGCAGCGTATGTGTAAGATTCCTGAATTGAGACTGTATTTTTTTTTAAAGTTACTCACATTGAATAAATAGGCACTGTCTCCCCTCCAACAAATTTCTTCTAGTACAAGAACTAATGAGAAGAGTTTAATGTAAGAAAATGTAATGAACGAGGGAGTGATTGAGAAAGAGTGGGAAGATTAAAGAATGATGATAAAATAGAACTTTCTGTGGAAAAGAACCAGCAAAGGCTTCAGTACTGATAAATCTGAAAGTGATGTGAGGCGTTAAATTCTACAATTATTTACATTTGTGATGAAACCTGAAAACAACGTGGGAATAGAAAAAAAAAGTCTGAATTGGGATATATGGAAAAATGAGAGGAAAGAAAAGTGCTAAAAGGGCACAGTGGTGCTCTTCCTCACAAAGAGGCGTTATTGTCTCAAGCTATTAAGTTTCATATCAGATCTTTGGCAAGAGTTAAAGATCTCCTTTCCTTTGCCCCTTTACCTCATGCACGGCCTTTGAGAATATTAGTAATTGTTTTAACAATAATAGCATTTATTTAAAAGCTTGCCCTGTGCTGGGTATTCAGCAAATGCTTTAGCTTGGGTTTCATTATTTAATTCTCACAAAGACCTTAGGAGGTGGATTTTATTATTTCTGTTATTATAGACTAGTTTAGTGAGGCTTAGAGAGGAGAGTTAAATTGCTTGAGGTTAGAGCTAGTAATAGCCAAATTGGAGGTCAGCCCATTTCTGACCTCATTGATAGTGTTCCTAAGCACTTAGCTCTCTGCTGGTAAATAGAACAAGAAGAGCAGTCCTGAGCTAGAGAAATCCCTGACTTCATATTAAAATTCTGTAGGTTTAATACTACTTATGGCCATAATGATTTGAATATAACCCCAGGTCACGTGGCCTAACAATGGCTATCTTCTGATCTGTGCATTTACTTGTATAAAGATAGATACAATGTTATAAAATTTAAATAACATTTATTATTATTATATAATAGGTTTTTTATACATCTTTATTGGAGTGTAATTGCTTTACAGTATTTTGTTAGTTTCTGCTGTACAACAAAGTGAATCAGCTATACGTATACGTATATCCCCGTATCCCTTCCCTCTTGCATCTCCCTCCCACCCTCCCTATCCCACCACTCTAGGTCATTGCAAAGCACCGAGCTAATCTCCCTGTGCTATGCTGCTGCTTCCCACTAGATATCTTATTTTACATTTAGTACTGTATATATGTCAATGCTACTCTCACTTCACCCCAGCTTCCCCTTCCCTCCCCCCCACCCCACCCTGTGTCCTCAAGTCAATTCTCTACGTCTGCGCCTTTATTCCTGCCCTGCCACTAGGTTCATCAGTATCCTTTTTTTAGATTCCATATATATGTGTTAGCATATGGTATTTGTTTTTCTGACTTACTTCACTCTGTATGACAGACTCTGGGTCCATCCCCCTCCCTACAAATAACTCAATTTCATTTCTTTTATGGCTGAGTAATATTCCATTGTATATATGTGCCACATCTTCTCTATCCATTCATCTGTTGATGGACTCTTAGGTTTCTTCCATGTCCTGGCTATTGTAAATAGTGGTACATGTCTCTTTTTGAATTATGGTTTTCTCAGAGTATATGCCCAATAGTGGAATTACTGGATCGTATGGTAGTTCTATTTTTAGTTTTTTAAGGAACCTTCATGCTGTTCTCCATAGTGGCTGTATCAATTTACATTCCCATCAACAGTGCAGGAGGGTTCCCTTTTCACCACACCCTCTCCAGCATTTATTGTTTCTAGATTTTTTGATGATGGCCATTCTGACTGGTGTGAGGTGATACCTCATTGTAGTTTTGATTTGCATTTCTCTAATAATTAGTGATGTTGAGCATCTCTTCATGTGCCTCTTGGCCATCTGTATGTCTTCTTTGGTGAAATGTCTACTTAGGTCTTCCACCCATTTTTTAATTGGGTTGTTTGTTTTTTGATATTGTGTTCCATGAGCTGTTTGTATACTTTGGAGATTAATCCTTTGTCTGTTGTTTCATTTGCAAATAGTTTCTCTTATTCTGAGGGTTGTCTTTTTGTCTTGTGTATGGTTTCCTTTGTTGTGCAAAAGCTTTCAAGTTTAATTAGGTCCCATTTGTTTATTTTTGTTTTATCTTCATTACTCCAGGAGGTGGGTCAAAGAGTGGTTTATGTCAAAGAGAGTTTTTCCTGTGTTTTCCTCTAAGAGTTTTATAGTGCCTGGCCTTACATTTAGGTCTTTAATCCATTTGGAGTTTATTTTTGTGTATGATGTTAGGTAGTGTTCTAATTTCATTCTTTTACATGTAGCTGTCCAATTTTCCCAGCACCACTTATTGAAGAGGCTGTCTTTTCTCCATTGTATGTTTTTGCCTCCTTTGGCATAAATTAGGTGACTATATGTGCGTGGGTTTATCTCTGGGCTTTCTATTCTGTACCATTGATCTATATTTCTGTTTTTGTGCCAGTACCATAGTCTTGATTATTGTAGCTTTGTAGTATAGTTTGAAGTTGGGAAGCCTGATTCCTCCAGCTCCATTTTCTTCTTTCTCAAGACTGCTTTGGCTACTTGGGGTCTGAAAATGGCCTTCTTCTGATTTGTGTATTTACTTGTATAAAGATAGGTACAATGTTATAAAATTTAAATAACATTTAATTCTCATTAACATTTATTATTATTACATAATAATACAGCTCTTAAAACTGACACAATTGCATAAAATCAGGCTCCCAGTAGAAAATCTGTACTTTACGTGTGCATATTCTATCATCTGTCTCTATTATCTCTCCATCCATCCATCTATACCGTCATCATCTATCCACCTAGTTAATATGGTTCATGAGTGCACAGGTCTGTGTGTGGATGGGTAGTAGGAATATAAATTCTTTTTCTCAGGACATTGATGCTGTTAGACTGGGAAAGTTATAATGAATGTGGTATACACATCTTTATTCTAAGTCTTCTGACAACTGAGATGGTTTGGAATGATAATGACCCTCATATGGAAGAGGTTAAAAAAGTGTGCTTTTCCACATTAGTCTTGGCCCTAATTTCTCTCCAGCAGATACTGTGGTTATCAGGCTTCTAAGAAAATAAATGAATACCTTGTGGCAGAGTCTTTTGTGCCCCTGGGAGATGAGACTGAAAAAATAAGTTCTGGTGCAATGAGTGATTATAGCATGTAGAGTAGGTGACAGTCTGATGGATTTTAGTAATAACCACAGCCAGTTCTATTGAAGTTGATCCAAACCTTTTTTTTTTTTTTTTTTTTTTTGCTTAAGTTTTTGGGAAATTCAGGAAAAATCAGGACTGTCAGATGAAATTGTCTTATAATGGGATATATAGCCAATGAGTGGGATAGGAGTTTCTTGGTGTGGCATTCAGATACATCAGTTCTACATTGAAAAAAATGAAATGCAATATAATTCTTCACCACACTTTAAACTATAAAAACACCAGTAGTGAAAATTGCATTCATAATGCACAGCAAAATTCTTTACCTCATGTTTCCCCATTTTTTATAAACACAGTAGTGTCCTACAATCCTCTAGTCTCTGCTTTCAAACTTCCCAAAGCCCTTTCATCTAACCCATGCATTCACTTTTTTTTTCCTCCTTTCATTTATTACCCCCACCCCACTCCAGGTAGTTATTGTCTGTTCATTCCAGAATAAACCCTTTGCCTGCCAGCCCCATTTTTACCCCTAACATCACAAAAGAATCTGTAGTTTTCAAGATAGACACAGGGTCTCAGAGGCTCTTCCATTTTAATGGTGGAAGTGTGGGGTTGGGGAAATTGCAAGCACTTGACGTTTGTATAATTTCTTTATTCCTATTACAGATACTTACTTGAACAATTTCCCCACCATCCCTCCCCCACCACCCTGCAAACACCATTTAATGTCAGGGATAAATGTAAACTACTGAAGGATTTTAAGGAAGAAGATGATGAGAAATGCAGGATCAAACTTGCATTTTGACTGCTGAGTGGAGAATAGATGGGGAAGGAAAGAGTAATGAGATTTAAAGCAAGGAGAATAGTTAGGAAATTACCAGCGTAATCCCTGGAAGGGATGATGGTGGTCTAAGTGTGCGCAGGGACTACAAAAGACAAGTGGGCAGATTCAGGAAATATAAAGGAAGTGGTATCAACAGGGCTTCAGGATTGACTGAATGTGGCAGGTGAGGAAGAAAGGCATCGTGGAGGTAAAATAAATTCATTGTTGACTTGGACAGACTTGAGCCCAGGAGTCAAGACTTAATCCTTCTGCTTTGTTACTTGGTCCCTCTGCTCTCCTAGCCTGTCCTCTAAAGATGAAATGAAATGGCTGAATAGTTACCATGGAAACACATCAATTTATGAAAAGGACCAAGGTTGTGTAGACAAAAATTTGTTTGCTTGTTTTACGTATCTTTCTCTGATTTTGAAGTAACCTGGCTCCTTTAAGAAATACCTTGAAAGATCTAAGTTATCAAGTACTATTTGATAAAAAGAGTGATTATTACAATTAGAAAACAAAAGTATGGGCCAGATCATAAAGTCAGAGATCTCTGATGGTTCTTTTTGTCCCTTCTGAACAACACAGTGACTCTTTTCACTCTCAGGGAAGAAAGGTACTTTCTAAATCCCACACTGTCATTCTTCTCCTGGACACAATGGTTTGGAGAAGGGATAAGGCAAACGCACCTCTACCTCTCCAGCTTTCTTCATTTATAAGCCTTTCAAGCCCCTTAACAAGAACTCCCCACACAAATAGTTAGAACTCTGCACTTAATTAGTCAAGGGGCAGGATAGAGGTCAGAGTGTCTGTGTGAGGTTGCTGTTGTTTAGGTGAAAAAACAAGAGAACTGAATTTTCTTGAGTTTTAACTCTGGCCCTGATACCTCATAATGTTATTGCCCCAATTAAATCTCTACCTATCTGAGCCATTTTTTCCTCCTTACTCAACAGTTGTGAGAATTAAATAAGAGAGTTAACAATAAATGTATCCCATTGTCTGGCAATCTCAAAGGACCAGGAAACTGATCTGAAGCATGGACCCTCTTGCCAAGGCTTGAGCAATTATTCCACTTACTTCTAAACTTTCTTCTCTGTTGGTAAGTAGATGATCTAAGCCTGTGGTCGGGGTAGAAACTGTTCTCAGGGGAGGAAGAAGGAGGTGGGTATCTGAATTTCCACTTTTTTGACTATTGGATATTTCATTGATGGCCCCTTTAACCTTCCTCCCAAGTTTTGCTAGAAACCCTTGAATTTTCAATCTGGAGGTAATGAGAAGCCATCCTTAAATCTAAAAGCTGAGTGTCCTGACCAGAAGCTAAGTCAGAGAATGACTTAATGGTTATTTTGTCTTCCTATTCCCTCTTCTTGGCAGGTATGAACTTGTTTTCGGAGTTTTGGCTGGCTCTGCATTTGTTCATCAGTAGCTATTAACTCATGGTCAGAAGCCTACCTAATTTTATTAAATGAGTCCAAAATCCAATTTAGGACAGAAAATTTTACTATAGCAACCCTGAAACATAATTATTTAATTTCTGTTTGAAACTTCTATTATATTTTTCCGTACAGAACAACTTACCCTTTGTTCGAGAGTTCAAACTGATTACTATTTATATTATACTTTACTTGCACTGTGGTGATAGTACTACATGCTTTTTATACGTTATGAACTAATTTATTAATTACACAATGATTTGCAGATCATTGACAATGTTTGTAGTTCTAGGATAGAGGGATGAGCAAAATCAAAATAAATTCTCAAATAGAGCTTATATCATAATGGAAGATGTAGGTAATAATCAAGTGTAAACAAAGAAATTATCAAACATTCATATGTACATACATATATATGTATAATTAATTCAAGTTACTATGAAGGGAACAACAGGGTGCTGGGTGAAAGATAATAAGTATCTAGTTGGCATGGGAACTAAATTTCTGTGGAGGTGATATTTAAATATTTACTTTTTACAAAAATCTTATGGACAGGAATCAATGGCATCATTTTACAGATAAGTAAATTAAGACTCAGATTTATATATATTTTCATGGTCAAACATTAATAAGCAATAGATCTGTGATTAACTCCAAGTGCTAGCTTGGCTATAGAGTTCCTGCTTTTAACACTACTTTTTGTTTCTCATAATATATTTATATTCACTTTCCTGAACATTTAATCTTCCACTCTTCTTTTATAGACATAAAACCAAATGGGTAATATTTGGTTACAGTCAGTTGGTTGTGCAAAGGTTGCTAAATATTGGTCATTGCTGGGTGCTAATCTATGCCAAAATGTCATCATGGAGTGGATCCCAGGAAGAAAGAAGCTCTATGGACATCACTCCTGAATTGCATTAAAGGGTTACAAACCTCAAACCAATTGAAAGTTTTCCCTCTGGGTTTTGGAAAATGTTCACCTCCCTTGTCCTTTCTTTGCAGCTCCTTACACAATAACCTATCTCCTGCCACTTCTCTTGACCTCCAAATTTTGGTCCTTCTCAGAATATGAAATGTTTAGCTAAGGATGACACTGGGAGATCAGCAAGTGGAAGGTGAATGAAAAATAATGGTATGTTTCTACATATGAAGATGCTGAGATTCAAAGAGACTGACAGGAAGAATGGTTAGTAAATGGTAGAGCTTAGAAGTGTAGATTCAACCTAAGGAGTAGGTTTCTGTCCAGAGCTAGATTCTGGATTCAGAATATAAATCTACTGTAAAGTCACTCACTTATGAAATCCCTGATGCTCCTTCCTGTCACTCCCCACTCTCCAAGGAAGTCTCCTTAGTTCAGTGGGGTCAAAAAAGTAAGCCGTGGGTTCAGAGTGAGACAAGGAAAGAGGGGTTTTTTTCTTTTATAATAGTGTAACCAACAGAGGGTCATCATCAGGGCCTCTCTCAGACCAAACAGAATTGTGCAGCATTGGTTGGCAGAGAGCAGGATGAAAGGAGTTCCTTTCGGGAATAGTTCCTACTGGAGGTTGAGGATGAATATGGAACATAACCTCTTCTTGATCTAGAAAATTGCAACAACTAAAGAATGGTCAATATCCAAGATCTTCAAAGAAATTGTAATCTTTAGACAAACTCTGTATTTCAATTGTACTTTATCAAAGTGGTTTCAGGTTCAACTTAAGATGTATTACAACTCTTCTCTCTGCCTCTGTGCTATGTGCCTTTATATATGCTATCATGTTTAAATCTTGTGAGCTCCTTGAGATAAGCCCTATTTGGCTTATGGAGTAATTAGGCTCAGAAAGTTTGTATCAACTTCCATACTGGAAAGAAGAAAATTTATATGTATTAATCAACTAGTACAAGTTCTTGTAGGGAGAGACCTATTTTAGTTGAGAATGTGATTTTTTAAGACACTTTGGACTGGTTACTGAACCTCCAGGACATGAATATGGGTGAAATCCTGTATAGACTGTGGAAGAATTTTTTCAAGTTAAGGGAGCCAGGAGAGAAAGTAAGGGAGATATGGAAGCATAAAGACAGACAGAGGTCCTTCCCTGTGATTCTTTTCTCCTACCCAGGTTTTAGGAAACTTATCAAATTCTTGAAAATCTTGAGGTATAAATACTTTATTTTGAAGTGGAGGTATTGAACTTTGCCTTGTTCAATGATAATTTAATAAAAAGTAAAATCATGATTCATAAAAATGGAACTTCTGTCAAAGATTTTATAATCAATTAATGAGAGAACAAATAAAATAAGCAGTTCAAAGGAAGAGTCAAAGGACACACACTTATAAAAGCATCCAGGAATGCTGAAATTATTTTATGAATAGATGCAAGACTGTCTTCTTCCAGAGGAGAAGGGCTACCAATTGCATCTCCACTGGTCAAAAGGCATTTATGTTTCAGTGGATAGGAACCATTTATATGTATTACTATCATTTCCCTACAAACTACAGAGTTGTAAAATAGCTTAGACAAGAAAGACACAGATAACCCAGAAGGGTTATAGGACACTCAGTGACCATTTTGCCCATTTCAGAGTCTTTCGCAATTTTCCCTGACAGCCATCAGATTGTTGGGAGCAGCACTAAAGGAACGTGCTTGAAGCCAGGATGCTGAGTTGGAGAGAAACCTGAGGAACTAAGCAACTGGGAATCAATAAATGTTATGGGGTGGGCTTTGGACTTTGACAGAGGGTGAATTGGGGTTCAGGCCAAATTTCACTCAGCTGACATATGGTTTACATTTTATGGTCCTTAGAAAGGTAAGAAGGAAATTGAGATAGAAACCCCAATTTTTCTGCCTCCAAGTCTACTGTAATTTTCACTTCACTATGCTATATCAAAATATTCTAAATAAGAGCTCTCTTTTAGTGGGGTTAAATGAATGTTCAATAACACCAAAGTGAAAATTTTCTGCTTAGACAGGAAGCAATGAAAACTGAAAGACTATGATGGTTTTCATGCACCCATTTGAGTAGGCAAACATTGTGAACTGAATTGTGTCCCCACAAAAGTTTTTTTCAAGTCCTAATTTCCAGTACTGTGAATGGAACTTTATTGGAAATAGGATCTTTGTAGATGTAATCAAGTTAAAATAAAATCATATTGGATTAGGGTGGCCCCTAACATGAGAGAAAGGACAAAGAGGTTCTTGGCATAGAAATACACAGTCAGAGACACACACAGAAGGAAGATGACATGCAGACAGAAATTGGAGCGATGCAGCTACAAGCCAAGAACACCAAAGATTGCTGGCAACCACCAGGAGCCAGGTAGGTAGGGGAGGGATTCTCCTCAGAGCCTCCAGAGAGACGATGGCTCTACCTACCCTTGATTTTGGACTTCTATCTTCCAGAACTGTGAGATAGTAAACTTTAAGTTACACTGTTTGTGGTATTTTGTTATAGCAGACCTAGGAAACATGCAATAGAGAAGGTGATACCTTCTAGTTTTTCCAAAAATGATTTTTAAAAGCTCATAAGTTTAACATATAATACAGAAAGGATAAACCAATTTAAAGTAGGTGATAAAGAAGATGTGGCACAATAAAGAAGATGTAGCACATATATGCAATGGAATATTACTCAGACATAAAAAGAAATGAAATGGAGTTATTTGTAGTGAGGTGGATGGACCTAGAGTCTGTCATACAGAGTGAAGTAAGTCAGAAAGGGAAAAACAAATACCATGTGCTAACACATATATATGGAATCTAAAAAAAAAAAGAAAATGATTCTGAAGAACCTAGGGGCAGGACAGGAATAAAGATGCAGACATAGAGAATGGACTTGAGGACATGACGAGGGAGAAAGGTAAGCTGGGACGAAGTGAGAGAGTGGCATGGACATATATACACTACCAAACGTAAAATAGATAGCTAGTGGGAAGCAGCCACATGGCACAGGGAGATCAGCTCGGTGCTTTGTGACCACCTAGAGGGGTGGGATAGGGAGGGTGGGAGGGAGACGCAAGTGGGAGGCGATATGGGGTATATGTATATGTATATCTGATTCACTTTGTTATAAAGCAGAAACTAACACACCATTGTAAAGTAATTATACTCCAAAAAAATATTTAAAAATGTAATACAAAAAGAATGACATACCAAAACAAAACAAAACTTAGAAAGAAAGCTTTGGATATGGGATAAGGAAAATATTATCATTTTTCTTTTTCCTCCCTCCCTCCCTCCCTCCTTTCCTTCCTTCTAGATGAGAAATGTATAACAGAAAGTCCAAGAGGAAAGGTTCCCTAACTACCATGAGAATGGGGTTCCATGACTATTCTGAAGAATTGACACTACACAGTAGTGAAAGAAATTGAGCTAAGGAAAGCTCATGGAATAGAGTGGATGATCCACTTGAAGATTTCCTACTCATCTTGTGGATGGTACATCAGTGTGAAAAGTATGACTAAGACATAACTATTCTATTTTAAGTTTTCTTTCAGATTTTGTATGTGCACCTACTATTTTGGAGCGTGGACTATCCTGTTGATTTTAGGGTTGGTTTTCACAGAAATTGAGTTGTATGCTTATTAGTTCAAGGTTTGTGTTCCCTGTTGGTGCTATAAGCTCCATAAAAGCAGGAACCATGTCTATTTAGGTCATCCCAGAATCTCCCAGGAACGAGAATGGTTCCTGACAAATAGTAGGCATTATATACCATCAATGGTTGAACTAATAATAGAAAGTAAGTAAATAACCTAGCAAATCTTTCAGTTGGTGACTGATAAAGCTTTAAATTTGTACTGTGGCCTTTTAAATTTACCAAGCTGACTGGTTTGTAGCTGCCAATATTTGGTTGGCAATTAATAGCTCTAGTTGTCTTGTTGGAGCAGACTCTTCTATTGCTTCCAGGCCAACCTAGTTTTTCAATTTACCTTTCCCTTAATGAGTGCCATATTCACGTGGCATTTGCAACTAAAAATTATATTAAAAATATATTTTTTATTGTGGAATAATTTGAAATTTCAGGAAAGTTGCAAATATATTACAAAGATCTCATGTACTCCTCATCCATCTTCCCCTAATGTTAACTACTTACATAACCATGATATATTTATCCCAAATACAAAGTTAACATTGGTACAAACTATTAACTAAAGTACAGATTTTTTTTTTTTTAAGATGTTGGGGGTAGGAGTTTATTAATTAATTTATTTTTGCTGTGTTGGGTCTTCGTTTCTGTGCGAGGGCTTTCTCCAGTTGTGGCAAGCGGGGGCCACTCTTGATCGCGGTGCGCAGGCCTTTCACTATCGCGGCCTCTCTTGTTGCGGAGCACAGGCTCCAGATGTGCAGGCTCAGTAGTTGTGGCTCACGGGCCTAGTTGCTCCGCGGCATGTGGGATCCTCCCAGACCAGGGCTTGAACCCATGTTCTCTGCATTAGCAGGCAGATTCTCAACCGCTGCGCCACCAGGGAAGCCCCTAAAGTACAGATTTTATTTGAATTTTATTGTCTTTTCACTGATGTATCTTTTTTTGTTGTTGTTCAGGATACAATCTAAGCTATTACATTGCATCAAATAACTATTTGTAATTAATTTTTTTAATTGAAGTGTATTTGGTTTACAATGTTGTGTTAGTTTCTGGTGTACTGCAAAGTGATTCAGTTATACATATATTTTTCAGTATAGGTTATTACAAGATATTGAATATAGTTCTCTGTGCTACACAGTAGGACCTTATTGTTTGTCTATTTTATATATGGTAGTGTGTATCTGCTCATCTCAAACTCCTAATTTTTTCCTCTCCCCACTTTCCCCTTTGGTAACCATAAGTTTGTTTTCTATGTCTGTGAGTCTGTTTCTGTTTTGTAAATAAGTTCATTTGTAACACAGCTAAGTAACTTTTGATATTTACTATAGTATACATAACATATATAGTGGACCATAAAAACTGTAGTATACTTACTATGTAGTTTTTGATGGAAGCTTCTTTTAGTGACCATTTTTCAGGCAGCAAGGTAGCACCCAGAATCTTTCCAGGGAGCACACAAATACTGAATCCATCAATTTCTGGTTTCAGCTTGTTAGGTTTGAGTAGAATAGAGGCCACAATAGTGGTCCATGTTGCTTCAAAGGCAAACTCTTGAATATAAACCTAAGCATTTCATACATTCAACAGTAAATTTCCTTGGTGGTATATAAGCAGTGGTTGAACAACCAGACTGTTAGGGCTACTGCATTGCAATTGGGTTGCTCTGTTAAGAGACCGATCAAACCAGGTAACTATTCAGGTTCCTCTGATCTGGATACTCCTTGGCATATAGTTCTTCTCAGAGCTCACTCATCATAGGTTTCAGATTGCCATTGGGTAGCTTAATTTAAAAGTAAGAGGTAGTCAATCAGGTTTTATCTTAACTTAATTGAACCTGGAAAACAAGATTTCTGGTTTCTCTTGAAAAATCAGAAGTTCTGGCAAAACATGCATGACAACGTTGGCTGGAGGTAAATGACATGTGTCCTTTTAGATGGAACATTAACTGTCTTGGTTACCATCACCACCACATTTCTCTAATATATTATCTCATTGGTCTGTTTCATATAGCTTAATATATAGTATGGGTCTGTGTCTCAATCTTCTGTCATTCTCATAAAATCTCAGCAGAGATCGTATTTGGTTAGATGTAAGAAAAGACTATGTTGGCAATTTTATTTTATTTATTTATTTTTGGCTATGTTGGCAATTTTAATGCAAAATCTAGTTCTCAGAGTAGAGAGATAAGAAAATAAAATCCCTTGTCTAAGGTTACTTGAATGTGACCTATTGCCATCTGGGAGGACTGTACTTGTATTGGTAGGTGCTCAACGCATATTTTTATTGATTTGAGCTCTGCATTTGTAGTGTCCATACAACCTCTCCACCATTTTTATACCTTTACCCCCTACTCTCTCATTTGAATTATCTCCACTGAACATTCACGGTATCTGTGTAACTAACTAGTTAGCATGTTTGCTCTGGATGAACAATGATAAAGCTACTATTCTCTTAGGTTTTTGTTTGTTTGTTTGTTTGTTTTTGTTTTTTAAGCTATAGCTTGGAAAACCTCAGAAAGGTTGAATTGATTTCTTGGGCAAATTACATGAAGAAGGGATTCCAAGAACACTTGCTCCTGGAGAAGTTTTATTTCTTCCAGATCATCTGGAACTCAAGCAAAATGAAACTAGCAATTTTATCCAGGTTTCAACAGAGCCTGATTGCTGTGTTTAGCCATAAACCAGAACAATGAAGTATACAAAACTCTTTTATGACTTATTTATTCATTGGTTCAAGCCATCTGTTTGATATTATGTGTCTGAATTTTGAGAAGGCAATAAAAGCCAAGCAAAATTGAGGAAATTAATTCACCTTAAGAAAATGACTTTGCCAAATTGTTGCAGAATAATATTCAGCTCTGGGTAAATTATGTTTCTGGTCCATAGTGGGCATACATTCTCTGCTATTCGCTGTCCTTCGCTGAGGATAGGTAGGCTGGCATTTCCTGAGGTAGCCCTGAGCTATGAATATTTTAGATAGTATTATCAGCTTCTCGGCCTTTCAGAATTGATTTTGAGAGAGAGTTGGCCTGTCTCAGTGTAAGAAAATAATTGATTGGAGCCAAGATGTGGAAATCAAAACTATTATGTTTTGATTTGATGAAGGCGCTCATTATTCTCCAGGGATTGTCTCTGCTCTTGTTGGAAACATGGCGTTCTTTGCTATTGTGACTAATTATCATACCCAGCACGGGCCAGATCCCTACCTTAAGACCACCTAGCAGTCCAAGGGTGAATCCTGTCTCTCTCTGGCTTCCTGGTAACAAAGGAGTAAGCTCTACTGCTTTGGATTTCCAAATAAGATGAGAGCAGAGAAGTTCATCTTGATCCTGGTCTCACAGATGGAACATTGAGGTGTTGCTGGTAGTGAACTGTTTATTTTTATAGATTTCTGTTCCGTCCTGCTTCCCACTTTTTTTGTGTGTGGTTGGGCTTTGGATACTAATTCCGTGTTCTTTATTGGATTTTGCATTCTGTCCCTTTTATCATATCATAAAATGGCTCTCTTGAAATTAATCTCAGCCTTGTGTCTTGAATCACTTTCTTTTATCTTCTTATATCTTAGTTTGATATTTCCTTAGCTCTGCTTGTTTAGACAGAAATTCTTAAGCTTAGTCTCTGATCTTTTCTGCTGCTCATGGGAACTTCCTTGTTCTTCAATTTGGTTCCTGATCATGGATTTCAAGTCTTTCTTGTTAATTGTCTGGATACCATATATGTCCAAAGTCTCAGTTTAGGTATCCTGCCATTATTGCCTTGCACCACTAAGTAGCTACCTACACTGGAAAATCTTGAGCTGTGTTGATGGAGCTGGTAGTGAGGGATCATGGGAACATCGCATACCAGGGAGTTAGAGTTAGAATTTGCCACTAATTATAATTAGCTGTGTGATATTGGGAAAAAATACTACATCTTTTTTCTGCTATGCCATTTATAAATTGAAGAAGAATGATAGTCACTGATTTTCAAAATTATCTTTTAGGCTATGCTGTGCTCTCTTAAAGTAGAATCTTAAGGGAAAATTAATAACGTAGGTTAAAGTGGAGCTGATTTGTTAAAAATGGTAGTATGCGTTCAAACTTTTACCTCCGTGTCATTGCTTTTACATCAGGAACCATTCTCTGATATGTCCCAATGGATCTTCTTGGGCCCCATGTAGAATAAATTGAAAATCTAGGCTATCTTTAGAGTTCATCCCAATTCTATAAAATATGTGGTTTCAGGTGAGGCTTCAAGTGCAGCTTTGCAGAATATGATCAGGTGGGAATGATCAAACTGGATATTAAGCAAGCTTACCAGATAAGCTCAGAATACAGAACATGAAGTGAAGGGTAATGAAGAAAAGGTGAGAATCTCTTGAATGTTTCTTCTTACACATAAGAACTCCTATCCCTGAAGTTGCTTTCTGATTACAGTCATCTCCTCATCCTCCTCCCGTTCTATGTACACATCATCCTTCAGTGCAATCCATTTCCCTTTGTCCTGATACATTGTGTTCCATTACTAATGGTCCAAGTACTGAGACAACAAAGGCTCAGGCTGGGAGGGCCAGACTAGGCTAGAAAGAACAGTCTAGAGTGAAGTTGGAGGAAGAGCAGGAGGAGAAGGAGTTGTTTCATAGTCAAAAAAGAGAGGTTAGATTAGTGGGTGTGTGAGAGCAGATTGATGAAAGAAGTCATGAACGTGATCAGAAAGGTGAAGTTATAGTTCAGAACAAGGGAAGTGGACCAATCAAGGCAGCAAATGTGGATAAAAGACTGGGTAATACAAATGTTAGCTTGTGAAAATTAAGAGCCAAAGGTAAAGTAAGCAGTCAAGGGACTGTGCAATTACTAATGCTCCAGGTTGAATCTTACATATGCAAATTTTGATTGTTTCAGTACTAGCTAGGTGGACTCCCAATTTATTGGTGATAGAACCACACAAAGCCTGGCTTCCTTCAGACACAAAGATAATAATTTTGTGTGCCCACTTGTGCTGTGCGTTAATGGCTGATGGAGCCTTCTTTTGGAAACATTTAATGACAAATAAAATTGTAAGATATTTAAAGTGTACAACATGGTGATTTGACATATGTATACACATTGTGAAAGAATTCCTCCCCATCAAGTCAGTTAACACATGCTTTAGAAACATTTGGAGTTTAGGGAAAAATTCTTATAGGCTGGAGGACTTAACTTTTAATATTTTTATCTTAAGGCCTTTGACAGGAAAATAGGAGCAAGATTTGAGGCTAGGTGGGGTGATGAGAGATCCAACAATCTTCCTATAGGAAATCATTTGTCCTGAGTAAATGAAATGGCCACATTACCCCCAATGCAATAAAATAATTTGGATTGCCTTAAGTATTCTCAAGGTTTCAATTTTACTCTATATTGTCTTTTTAGGCAATCTCTTCCACTTACCACCTTTAGGCTGCTGACTCCCAATTTGAACATATTCCTACCCCATTTCCTAAATTACAATCTGTAACTTTTCCATTAAATTTAATGGAATTTAAAAATTGTAATATTCAAAAGAGATCTTTCGATATAAACATTTTCTTTCTTTGCTATTCATTACTAGTGATGGCCCTTCTAGCTGCTCAAACAAAAACTTTCACTCACTTATTTACTGATTCAAATTAGCTGTTGATGGCTACTATGTGCTTAAACGCTGAGGGTATACTGGAAAAAAATAGCTGTGGTGCTTGGTGCAAAATGCTTACAGCTTAGTGGAGGCTACAATAAAAGTGCTCCAATAGGAGAAGTACCATCTATGATAGTAATGCAAAGAGGAATGGAAAAGAGTGGTCCAACCATAGGGAAGATCCGTGTAAAAGCCTAGAGGCAAGAAAAATCTCAAGTGTTTAAAAAAATTTTTATTGGAATATATTTGATTTACAATGTTGTGTTAGTTTCTGCTGTACAGTGAATCAGTTATACACATGTATATATCCACTCTTTTTTAGATTCTTTTCCCATATAGGTCATTGAAGAGTATTGAGTAGAGTTCTCTGTGCTATACAGTAGGTCCTTATTAGTTATCTAATTTTTTATATAGTAGTATGTATATGTCAATTCCAGTTTCCCAATTTATCCCTCCCCCTTTGCCCCCATGGTAACCGTAAGTTTGTTTTTTACATCTGTGACTCTATTTCGTTTTGTAAATACATTCATTTGTGCCCATTTTTTTTAGATTCTACATATAAGTGATATCATATGATAAATTTGTCTTTGATTTACTTCACTCAGTATGACAGTCTCTAGGTCCATCCATGTTGCTGCAAATAGCATTATTTTGTTCTTTTTAATGGCTGAGTAATATTCCATTGTATATATGTACCAAATCTTCTTTATCCATTCCTCCATTGATGGACATTTAGGTTGCTTCCATGTCCTGGCTATTGTTAATAGTGCTGCAATAAATATTGGGGTGCATGTATCTTTTCAAATTATGGTTTTCTCTGGATATATGCCCAGGAGAGGGATTGTTGGATCATATGGTAGTTCTGTATTTAGTTTTTAAAGGAAGCTTCATACTGTTCTCCATAACGGTTGTACCAATTTACATTTCCACCAACAGTGTAGGATGGTTCCCTTTTCTCCACACCCTCTCCAGCGTTCATTGTTTGTAGAGTTTTTTGATGATGGCCAGTCTGACCTGTGTGAGGTGATACCTCATTGTAGTTTTGATTTGCATTTCTCTGATAATTAGCAATGTTGAGCATCTTTTCATGTACCTCTTGGCCATCTGTATGTCTTCTTTGGAGAGGTGTCTATTTAGATCTTCCTCCCATTTTTTTGATTCCACAGGTTGTTTTGTTTTTTTTTTTTGTTTGTTTGTTTGTTTGTTTGATATTGAGCTACATGAGCTGTTTGTATATCTTGGAGATTAATCCTTTGTTGGTCGCTTCATTCTCATATATGAACATTTTCTCCCATTCCACGGGTTGTCTTTTCGTTTATGGTTTGGTTTGTTGTGAAAGAGTTTTTAAGTTTAATTAGGTCCCATTTGTTTATTTTTGTCTTTACTTTCATTACTGTAGGAGGTGGATCAAAAAAGATCTTGATACGATTTATGTGAGAGAGGGTTCTGCTTATGTTTTCCTCTAAGAATTGTATAGTATCCGGCCTTACAGTTAGATCAACAGTTTTGAGGAACAGAAGATAGTCTACCATGTTTGGATTGTATACTCTGAGGAGGACCAGGAAAGGCAAGATGTAATTCTGGAGAAGAAAGCAGGGCTAGACAATCTTATCACAAGAGGAAAAGGGAACCTCTAATGCTCTCAGAGTGCTAGGATTGAAGCATTATTCTTATCTCTCTTCTCTGGTGAGAAAACTGAGTTATTAACAGTTTAACTTGTTTAAGATCTACACTAATGAATACTTCAAAAGCTTTGGCCCATATTCATTCTTTTTGGATGGTATTATGTTGAGGATATTTGTTGAAATGTTATCAAAAACCTTTTGTGCATGAGGAAGAATTTTAGAAAATAGACGTATTGTGATAAAGAGAGCACTTAAAGCCACGTGACTGGAAAAGGTCAGCAAGGATGGAATTTAGATGAAGATGACAAAGACCAAACACTTATCACTGAAAAGTAAAGAGCCTGAGAAGGAGCCACAAAAGAGGAAACTAAGATGCAAAACTATTCTGTCGGTTGCAAGTGTCATTTGAGCTTGTGGCATCTAGAAGGATGCTTTGGTGACATTTAATCTGGTTTGATTGTTTGAAACATCTTTTTAGAAAACAGAAGAAGAGAGAAAAATGAGTATTTATAAGAGCAAATCCATCTGAGCTTCTGTCCAGTCCCTTCACCCAAAGAACCACAAGTCCTTGTTGACTTTCAAATAGAGGTTCACACCACTCAAGAACAGACTCATCCTAGTTTAATAAAAAGTAAAAACCTCAGGAAGTATTGCTTAAAGTAATAACACTCATAAGAGCTTGATACCATAGAGTATATGAGATAGAACACACACACACATAAACACAAACTTAATACCAAAGTTTCAGAATTGTTTTGTATCTTTAAAAATACCATTAACACTTATATCTTGAAATTTTCATTTGTATAATGTTCCTCTTATGACTTTACTATTCCATTTTGAAATGAAAGGACTTCACGAACACAACTCATAGTATAAATGGTTTTATTTATTCATTTAAATTATTTTGTTAAGACCACTTAATATGAGATCTACTCTCAACAGATTTTTAAGTGTCCAATACAGTATTATCTATAAGCACAGTGTTGTACATCAGATCTCAAGAACTTATATTGCATAAGTGAAATATTGTACACATCGATTAGCAGCCTCATTGTCCAGCCCCTGGTAAATACCATTGTATTCTTCTCTTCTGTGAATTCAACTATTTTAGATACTCACAAAGTGGAATCACGCAGTATTTGTTCTTCTGTGACTGGCTTATTTCATTAAGCATCACGTCCTCCAGGTTCATCTATGTTGTCACATATTGCAGGCTAGCCTTCTTTTTAAAGGCTGAACAATATCCCACTGTATGTATATACCACATTTTCTTTATCCACTCATCTATAGGTGGACATTTAGTTTCTTTCCACATATTGGCTATTGTGAATGGCACTGGGATGTGATCTGAATATTTGCGTCCCTCTAAAATTCATATGTTGAAATCCATACCTTCAAAGATATTATTAAGAGGTGAGATATTTGGGAGGTGCTTAGATCATGAACCTTCATAAGTAGGATTAGTGCTCTTGTAAAAGAGGCTCCACAGAAATATGTATACCCTTCTGCCATGTGGAGACACAATGAGGAGGCACTGGCTATGAACCAAGAAGAGGGTTCTCACCAAAATGCAACCTTGCTCATGCCTTGATCTTTAATTTGCTAGCCTCCAGAGCTATAAGCAATAAATTTCTGTTCACAGGCTACCCAGTCTGTGGTATTTTATTATAGCAGCCCGAATGGACTAAGAAATGATGAATTGAACATGGAAGTGATAATATTTCTTTGAGATCCTGATTTCAGTCTTTTGGATAAATAACCAGAAATGAAATTGCTAGAGCTTATGGTAGTTCTATTTTTAATTTTTTGAGGAACTTTCATACTGTATTCCATAGCAGCTGCACCACCTTGCATTCCCACCAGTGATGTACCAATATTCTGCTTTTTCCACATCCTTGTCAACACGTTGTCTTTTAAAAAAAAGTAATAAGTGTGAGGTGACATCTCGTGGTTTTGATTTGCATTCCCCTGATGTATAGTGAGGTTGAGCATCTTTTCATACACCTGTTGGCCATCTGTGTGTCCTTTTTGGAGAAATGTCTATTCAGGTCTTTAGGATATTTTTAATCAGGTTATTAGTTTTGTTTCTGTTAAGTTGCAGGAGTTTCTTATATATTTTGGAAATTAACCTCCTTGCAAATATTTTCTCCCATACTATCGGTTGCCTTTTCACTCTGTTGATTGTTTCCTTTGCTGTACAGAGGTTTTTAGTTTGATGTAGTCATGCTTGTCGACGTTTGCTGTTGTTGCCTGTTGTTTTGGTGTCAAAACCATGAAACCATTGCCAAGACCAATGTCATGAAGCTTTTCCTCTGTGTTTTCTTCTGGGAGTTTTATAGCTTCATGTCTTATGTTTAAATCTTCAGTTCATTTTCAGTTGGATTTTGTGTCTGATGTAATGATCCAATTTCACTCTTTTACATGTAAATATCCAGTTTTCCAAGAACCCTTTGTTGAAGAGGCTATTTTTTCCCCATGAGTATTCTTGGCACCCTTGTTGAAAACCAGCTGACAATATATGCATGGGTTTATTTCTGTATACTCTGTTCCATTGGTCTATGTCTATCTTTATGCCAATAGCACACTGTTATGATTATGGTAAATTTATAACATATTTTGAATCAAGAAATGTGAATACTACAGCTTTGCTTCCTTTGTCAAGATTGCTTTCACTATTTAGGCGCTTTTGTGGTTCCATATGAATTTTAGGATTGATTTTCTATCTATTGGATACCATTGGAATTTTGATAGGGATTGCATTGAATCTGTAGATCTCTTTGGGTAGTATGGATATTTTAACAAGATTAATTCTTCTAATCCATGAGTATGGGATGTGTTTCCATTTATTTGTGTCTATTTTAATTTCTTTCATCAATGTTTTATAGTTTTCAGGGTACAGGCCTTTCACCTCCTTAAGATCATGCCTGTGTATTATTATATTCTTTTTGATGCTATTGTAAATGAAATGGTGTTCCTAATTTCCTTTTCAAATAGTTTGTTATTAGTGCCTAGAAGTGCAATGGTTTTTCCTATATTGATTTTGTATCCTGCAGCTATACTGAATTTTATGGGGTTTTTTTTCCCAGTCTCCAGAGTTTTCTATATATAAGATCTTATCATTTGCAGACAAGGACAGTTTTGTTTCTTCCTTTCCTATTTGGATACCTCTCATTTATTTTTCTTGCCTAATTGTTCTGGCTAGGACTTCCAAAACTATGTTGAATAGAGGTGGTGAAAGTGGACATCCTTTCTTTGTTTCTGATCTTAGTGGAAAGGCTTTCAGCTTTTCACTATTGAGAATGAAGTTAGCTGCAGAATTTTCATAATTGGCTTTTATTATACAGAAGTAATTTCCTTCTATTCCTAGATTGTTTTATCATGAAAAGGTATTGAATTTTAATGAATTCTTTTTCTGCATCTATTGAAATGATCCTGTACTTTTTATTCTTCATTCTATCAATTGGTGTATCACATTAATTGATTTTTGTATGTTGAACTGTCCTTGTATCTCAGGGATAAACTGTAATTGTTCATGGTGTATGATTATTTTAGTGTGCTGTTGAATTTGATTTGCTAGTATTTTGGTGAGGATTTTTACGTCTATGTTCATCAGAAATATCGGCCTGTAGTTTTCTTTCCTTGTGGTATCTTTGTCTGGCTTTGGTATCATGGCAATACTGAGTCATAAAATGATTTTGTAAGTATTCCCTCCTCTTCAACTTTTTGTAAGACTTTGAGAAGGATTGGCATTACTTCTTTGAATGTTTGATAGAATTTGCCAGTGAAGACATCTGGTTCTGGGCTTTTGAGTGTAGGGAGGTTTTTGATTACTGATTCAGTCTCTGTACTAGTTATAGGTCTGTTTAGACTTTCTATATCATCATGATTCAATTTTGGTAAGTTGTATGCTTCTAGGAATTTATCCTAAATGCTGTTTTTTATTCTTGTTACTTGTTAGACTTTCTTATGTGCAGGTTCCCCAAAGATGTACTCATTGACCTTCACCTGATTCCTCTCTGCAATCACATCTTTAGTGAGTTAGTCCATTCTATTTGTTTCAATGTTTATCTCTGATTTCATGTTTCCACCTACTTTTCGGACATATTGCCTCTGCTTGACTGTGCAAATATCAGATTGAGTGAAACAGATCAAAAACTGAACTCAACTTTTCCCTGGTTTCTCTGTCTCTTTTCTGCTAAAACAAGTTTCTTTTTTAAACCTTTATTTTGGTGACTGTTATTATTTTTCTTTCATTATTCCAGTGTAAAAGCATTAGTGTCTCTTTTTTCTCTCCTTGTCCTTCAAACATTCATATCATTTTTCTCTCCGAACTGTCTGTATTATTTGTCTTTTCATTAAGGGTTACTCCATATCCATCACTTCCTCAAATTTACCTTGCCTTTAGCTCAAGCTTTTGTCTCTATAGCATTCTACCAGCTGAAATCCTTGATGTTAGTCATGTTCAAATTCATAGTTAATGTTTGCTAGTCTGATTTTCCCAAAACACCTTTCTATTTAAGAATTCATAGGGATTTATTTTTTCCTACCAGATTAAGTATAAGTCCTATATTTAAGATTAGATTTTCTATAACTTGGCTCTCTCTATATGGTCTATTCACTACATTTCTTACTACTCCCCAACACAACACCTGATCCTCCATTTATGCCAGTTCCCTCATGATTTCTCCAAAGATTCCTTCATCATTCATGCTGCTTCTTTTTTAAACCATTATACTTCCTATTCAAATATGAACTACATTTTTCCCGTATTTATAGCTTCTTTAACATTTATCCTGAGTCCTACCTTCTACTTGATACCTTCCCCTAGTATTTAAGTTTATTGAAATCTCAAGAAAATGTGGAATTTTTCTTATGATTTAAAACTTAACTTGCTCTCTAAAAATTTTATGGGTCATCATTTGATCTTCCCATATTAGGCTCTTGAGGACATGGACCCTGTCTCTAAACAGAGTTAGACAACGATAGATGTTTGAAAATACATTTGATCTCTGGAATTTGCTACAAGTTAATGGGAAAATGATTAGCTTTAGAAAATTTGAATTTTTAGAGAAAAAAATCTGTCATGTTAAATTAAATACATTATGCCATTATAGGCTCATTTGCTAATTAAAAAATATTTAATTAAATTCTCTATTGGTTAAAAATCTACATTTTTTCAAACTCATATATATGAAGAAACTAAAATGTAGAGACTTTTTAGGAAGAAATTACTAAAATAAGGATTCACAATACCTTTTAATTTGCCTTTTTTCCCCCCATTTATCAAAACCTAAGCTTATAGCAAGACTAATTGTTGGAGTGTTGTCTTTTATTTTTTTCTGGGGGGGGGGGGGTATAATTTACTAGAAGTCTTGTTTTAAGCACATGGGCCAGTAACATAGTTTTTGTTGTTGTTTGTTTTTTTATCAGTGCATTCTTTTATTATTTTCAAAGTCTAATTTGGTCAGGTGTTAAAGTTGGTTTACTTTTCTGTGGCCAACAGCTATTCACTGTGGGGAATTGAATGCACCTGATCTCTTCAGGCAAAGCTCAGGATGTATCATGTATATAGAGCTTGGTAATTTCTGGATTGTGGAGAATCAATAAAGAGTTTAGGCTTAGAAATCATATAGCTTGTGTTTCTACCTTAGCTTCATGATTTTTAGTTATATGGCCCTGGACAAGGGACTTAGCTTTTATAAGCCCTATATTCCTCTTCCCAATGAAATAATGTCAGAGTTTTGTGGTGAGAATGAAATGAGATAATCAATATAAAACAATTAGCACACACCTATCAGACAATGAACACTCAAATATTTTCTGTAATTATTATTGTTTGATAATTATTTTATCTTTGCCTTTGAAATTTTATATGACATCAACACATAATTCCCCTTTTCTTTTTTCTTACATATAAAGTACTTTCTTTGAGGATATATTTATGTTTTTATTAACTGTTAATAATTAAGCAAATGACTGGTTATCTTATTAGCTGTAAGCCCAAGCTCAAATGTTATTTTCCACTTAATCTAAGCGAGGCATAGGTTTTTTCTCTCTTAAAACACATAATTGCCATCAATTCTTTGAGGTTTAGGTTAATTCACAGTCTTACCATCACTTTTAATACTAGCAGGGGCTGGTTATGGGTCATAGGAAAGCAAAAGACACTGACCATAGCTGTGATTGAGGTAGCTCTATTAGTATTTTATTTTTTTGGTTTTGCATAATATTTTTTAACTTTTTATTTTATATTGGAGTATAGTTGATTAACAGTGTTGTGATAGTTTCAGGTATACAGCAAAGTGATTCAGTTATACATATTTCATTAGTAATTAAGGACAGAAATGTGAGGTACTGTTCTGTCATCTGTGTCAGTGGACTTAACAAAACCCTCATGGCTAAAATTCTCCTAGATTCCTTACAGTGTGGACCTGCAAATGATACAAAGCACTCTGTTATTAAAATCACTCTAGCTTGTAAAGCAAATTTGTTTTAATTACTCATCCAAGTAAAGTGAGGTTTGTTTACTTGCACATTTTGTTTTCTAATTGCCCCTACTCCATTTTAGGAAAAGTCTCCATTATTAAATAAACCATTTATCAAGAACTCTCAGCTTCTCTTTATGATGGCTAGTAAAGAGAAAGACATCTGGATGCAGAAGAGTGGTGATGATTTCTCTTAGGTTTACTATGTGTATAAATGTCCCTCTGCCCCTTGCTCTCTACTCCATCAGTTTAAGTAAAAAAATATTTTCAAGTAATATTAGGACTTGAGCGTATAATAATAGAACAGATGCACTTTTTTTTTTAAACATCTTTATTGATGTATAATTGCTTTACAATGGTGTGTTAGTCTTGGCTTTATAACAAAGTGAATCAGTTATACATATGTTCCCATATCTCTTCCCTCTTGGGTCTCCCTCCCTCCCACCCTCCCTATCCCACCCCACTAGGTGGTCACAAAGCACCGAGCTGATCTCCCTGTGCTATGCGGCTGCTTCCAACTAGCTTTCTATTTTACATTTAGTAGTGTATATACGTCCATGAGACTCTCGCACTTTGTCACAGCTTACCCTTCCCCCTCCCCATACCCTCAAGTCCATTCTCTAGTAGGTCTGTGTCTTTATTCCCGTCTTTCCCCTAGGTTCTTCATGACCTTTTTTTCCCCCTTAGATTCCATATATATGTCTTAGCGTATGGTATTTGTTTTTTACTTTCTGACTTACTTCACTCTGTATGACAGACTCTAGGTCCATCCACATCACTACAAATGACTCAATTTCGTTTATCTTTATGGCTGAGTAATATTCCATTGTATATATGTGCCACATCTTCTTTATCCAATCATCTGTCTATGGACACTTAGGTTGCTTCCATGTCCTGGCTATTGTAAGTAGAACTGCAATGAATATTTTGGTACATGACTCTTTTTGAATTATGGTTTTCTCAGGGTATATGCCCAGTAGTGGGATTGATGGGTCATAGGGTAGGTCTGTCTTGAGTTTTTTAAGGAACCTCCATACTGTTCTCCATAGTGGCTGTATCAATTTACATTCCCACCAACAGTGCAAGAGGGTTCCCTTTTCTCCACACCCTCTCCAGCATTTATGGTTTGTAGATTTTTTGATGATGGCCATTCTGACTGGTGTGAGATGATACCTCATTGTAGTTTTGATTTGCATTTCTCTAATGATTAGTGATATTGAGCATTCTTTCATGTGTTTGTTGGCAGTCTGTATATCTTCTTTGGAGAAATGTCTATTTAGGTCTTCCGCCCATCTTTGAATTGGGTTGCTTGTTTTTTTGTTATTGAACTGCATAAGATGCTTGTCAATTTTGGACATTAATCTGTTGTCAGTTGCTTCACTTGCAAATATTTTGTCCCATTCTGAGGGTTGTCTTTTGGTCTTGTTTATGGTTTCCTTTGCTGTGCAAAACCTTTTAAGTTACATTAGGTCCCATTTGTTTATTTTTGTTTTTATTTCCGTTTCTCTAGGAGGTGGGTCAAAAAGGATCTTGCTGTGATTTATGTCATAGAGGGTTTTGCCTATGTTTTCCTCTAAGAGTTTGATAGTGTCTGGCCTTACATTTAGGTTTTTAATCCATTTTGAGTTTATTTTTGTGTGTGGTGTCAGGGAGTGTTCTAAATTCATACTTTTACATGTAGCTGTCCAGTTTTCCCAGCACCACTTATTGAAGAGGCTGTCTTTTCTCCACTGTATATTCTTGCCTCCTTCATCAAGGGTAAGGTGACCATATGTGCATGGGTGTATCTCTGGGCTTTCTATCCTGTTCCATTGATCTATATTTCTGTTTTTGTGCCAGTACCATACTGACTTGATTACTGTAGCTTTGTGGTATAGTCTGAAGTCAGGGAGCCTGATTCCTCCAGTTCCGTTTTTCTTTCTCAAGATTGCTTTAGCTATTGGGGATCTTTTGCATTTCCATAAAAATTGTGAAGTTTTTTGATCTAGTTCTGTGAAAAATGCCAGTGGTAGTTTGATAGGGGTTGCATTGAATCTGTAGATTTCTTTGGGTAGTAGAGTCATTTTCACAATTTTGATTCTCCCAATCCAAAAACATGGCATATCCCTCCATCTTAATTTCTTTCATCAGTGTCTTATAATTTTCTACATACAGGTCTTTTGTCTCCTTAGGTAGGTTTATTCCTAGATATTTTATTCTTTTTGTTGCAATGGTGAATGGGAGCATTTTCTTAATTTCACTTTCAGATTTTTCATCATTAGTGCATAGGAATGCTAGAGATTCCTGTGCTTTAATTTTGCATCCTGCTACTTTACCAAATTCATTGATTACTGCTAGTAGTTTTCTGGTAGCATCTTTAGGATTCTCTGTGTACTGTATCATGTCATCTGCAAACAGTGACAGCTTTACTCCTTTTCCGATTTGGAATTCTTTTATATCTTTTCCTTCTCTGATTGTTCTGGCTCAAACTTCCCAAACTATGTTGAATAATAGTGGTGAGAGTGGGCAGCCGTGTCTTGTTGCTGATCTTAGTGGAAATGGTTTCAGTTTTTCACCATTGAGGACAATGTTGGCTGTGGGTTTGTCATATATGGGCTTTACTCTGTTGAGGAAAGTTCCCTCTATGCCTACTTTCTGCAGGGTTTTTATCATAAATGGGTGTTGAATTTTGTTGTAGCTTTCTCTGCCTCTATTGAGATGATCATATGGTTTTTATCCTTCAATTTGTTAATATGGTATATCACATGGATTTATTTGCACATATTGAAGAATCCTTGCATTCCTGGGATAAATCCCAGTTGATCATGGTGTATGATCCTTATAATATGCTGTTGGATTCTGTTTGCTAGTATTTTGTTGAGGATTTTTGCATCTATGTTCATCAGTGATATTGGCCTGTAGTTTTCTTTCTTTGTGACATCCTTGTCTGGTTTTGGTATCAGGGTGATGGTGGCCTCATAGAATGAGTTGGGAGTGTTCCTCCCTCTGCTATATTTTGGAAGAGTTTGAGCAGGATAGGTGTTAGCTCTTCTCTAAATGTTTGACAGAATTTGCCTGTGAAGCCATCTGGTCCTGTGCTTTTGTTTCTTGGAAGATTTTTAATCACAGTTTCAATTTCAGTGCTTGTGATTGGTCTGTTCATATTTTCTATTTCTTCCTGGTTCAGTCTCAGAAGATTGTGCCTTTCTAAGAATTTGTCCATTTCTTCTAGGTTGTCCATTTTATTGGCATAGAGTTGCTTGTAGTAATCTCTCATGATCCTTTGTATTTCTGCAGTGTCAGTTGTTACTTCTCCTTTTTCATGTCTAATTCTATTGATTTGAGCCTTTTTCCTTTTTTTCTTGATGAGTCTGGCTAATGGTTTATCAATTTTGTTTATCTTCTCAAAGAACCAGCATTAAGTTTTATTGATCTTTGCTATCATTTCCTTCATTTCTTTTTATTTCTGATCTGATCTTTATGATTTCTTTCCTTCTGCTCACTTTGGGGTTTTTTGTTCTTCTTTCTCCAATTGCTTTACATGTAAGGTTAGGTTGTTTGAGATGTTTCTTGTTTCTTAAGGTAGGATCGTATTGCTATAAACTTCCCTCTTAGGACTGCTTTTGCTGCATCCCATATGTTTTGGGTCATCGTGTTTTCATTGTCATTCGTTTCTAGGTATTTTTTGATTTCCTCTTTGATTTCTTCAGTGATCTCTTGGTTATTAAGTAGTGTATTGTTTATCCTCCATGTGCTTGTATTTTTTCAGATTTTTCCCTGTAATTGATATCTAGTCTCATAGCATTGTGCTCAGAAAAGATACCTGATACGATTTCAATTTTCTTAAATTTACCAAGGCTACATTTGTGACCCAAGATATGATCTATCCTAGAGAATGTTCCATGAGCACTTGAGAAGAATGTGTATTCTGTTGTTTTTGGATGGAATGTGCTATAAATATCAATTACGTCCATCTTGTTTAATGTATCATTTACAGCTTGTGTTTCCTTATTTATTTTCATTTTGGATGATCTGTCCATTGGTGAAAGTAGGGTGTTAAAGTCACCTACTATGATTGTGTTCCTGTCCATTTCCCCTTTTATGGCTGTTAGTATTTGCCTTATGTACTGAGGTGCTCCTATGTTGGATGCATAAGTATTTAGAATTGTTATATCTTCTTGGATCAGTCCCTTGATCATTATGTAGTGTCCTTCTTTGTCTCTTCTAATAGTCTTTATTTTAAAGTCTATTTTGTCTGATATGAGAATTGCTACTCCAGCTTTCTTCTGATTTCCATTTGCATGGTATATCTTTTTCCATCCCCTCACTTTCAATCTGTATGTGTTCCTAGGTCTGAAGTGGGTCTCTTGTAGACAGCATATATATGGGTCTTGTTTTTGTATCCATTCAGCCAGTCTATGTCTTTTGGTGGGACCATTTAATCCATTTACATTTAATTATCGATATGTATGTTCCTGTCACCATTTTCTTAATTGTTTTGGGTTTGTTATTGTAGGTCTTTTCCTTCTGTTGTGCCTAGAGAAGTCCCTTTAGTATTTGTTGTAGAGCTGGTTTGGTGGTGCTGAATTCTCTTAGCTTTTGCTTGTCTGTAAAGGTTTTAATTTCTCCATCAAATCTGAATGAGGTCCTTGCTGGGTAAAGTAATCTTGGTTTTTCTCCTTCATCACTTTAAATATGTCCTGCCACTCCCTTCTGGCTTGCAGCATTTCTGGTGAAAGTTCAGCTGTTAACCTTATGGGGATTCCCTTGTGTGTTTTTTGTTGTTGTTCCCTTGATGCTTTTAATATTTTTTCTTTGTATTTAATTTTTGACAGTTTGATTAATATGTGCTTTGGCCTGTTTCTCTTTTGACTTATCCTGTATGGGACTCTCTGTGCTTCTTGGACTTGATTAACTATTTCCTTTCCCATATTAGGGAAGTTTTCAACTATAATCTCCTCAAATATTTTCTCAGTCCCTTTCTTTTTCTCTTCTTCTTCTGGAACCCCTATAATTCGAATGTTGGTGTGTTTAATGTTGTCCCAGAAATCTCTGAGACTGTCCTCAGTTCTTTTCATTCTTTTTTCTTTATTCTGCTCTGCAGTAGTTATTTCCACTATTTTATCTTCCAGGTTACTTATCCGTTCTTCTGCCTCAGTTATTCTGCTACTGATCCCTTCTAGAGAATTTTTAATTTCACTTATTTTGTTGTTCATCACTGTTTGTTTGCTCTTTAGTTCTTCTAGGTCCTTGTTAAACGTTTCTTGTGTTTTCTCTATGCTATATCCAAGATTTTGTATTATCTTTACCATTATTATTCTGAATTCTTTTTCAGGTAGACTGCCTATTTCCTCTTCATTTCTTAGGTCTGGTGTGTTTTTACCTTGCTCCTTCATCTGCTATGTGTTCTTCTGTCTTCTCATTTGGCTTAACTTACTGTGTTTAGGGTCTCCTTTTCACAGGCTGCAGGTTCGTAGTTTCCGTTGTTTTTGGTGTCTGTCCCCAGTGGCTAAGGTTGGTTCAGTGGGTTGTGTAGGCTTCCTGGTGGAGGGGACTAGTGCCTGTGTTCTGGTGGATTAGACTGGATCTTGTCTTTCTGGTGGGCAGGTCCTCGTCTGGTGGTGTGTTTTGGGGTGTCTGTGGCCTTATTATGATCTTAAGCAGTCTTTCTGCTGACGGATGGGGTTGTGTTCCTGTCTTGCTAGTTGTTTGGCATAGGGTGTCTCGCACTGTAGCTTGCTGCTCGTTGAGTGGAGCTGGGTCTTGGTGTTGAGATGGAGCTCTCTGGGAGATTTTCACCATTTGATATTATGTGGAGTTGGGAGGTCTCTTGTGGACCAATGTCCTGAACTTGTCTCTCCCACCTCAGATGCACAGCCCTGATGCCTGGCTGGAGCACCAAGAGCCTGTCGTCCACATGGCTCAGAATAAAAGGGAGAAAGAAAGGAAGAGAAAATAATATAAAGTTATTAAAATAAAAATGTTTAAAATGTTTAAAGTAATTTAAAAAAAAGAACCCTAGGACAAAGGGGAAATGCAAAGCTATACAAAATCACACACAAAAGCATACACACTCACAAAAAGAGAAAAAAATATATATCGCTGCTCCTGAAGTCCACCTCCTCAATTTGGGATGATTCATTGTTTATTCAGGTATTCCACAGATGCAGGGTACGTCAAGTTGACTGTGGAGATTAAATCTGCTGCTTCTGAGGCTGCTGGGAGAGATTTCCCTTTCTCTTCTTTGTTTGCACAGCTCCCGGGGTTCAGCTTTGGATTTGGCCCCACCTCTGCGTGTAGGTCCCTTGAGGGTGTCTGTTCCCCACCCAGACAGGATGGGGTTAAAGGAGCAGCTGCTTCGGGGGCTCTGGCTGAGGGAGGGGTACAGAGTGCGGGGCCAACCTGTGGCGGCAGAGTCCGGCGTGACGTTGCACCAGCCGTCCATTCTCTTGGGGAAGTTATCCTGGGACCCTGGCAGTGGCGGGCTGCACAGGCTCCCCGGAACAGGAGATGTGGATAGTGACCTGTGCTTGCACACAGGTTTCTTGGTGGCAGCAGCAGCAGCCTTAGTGTCCCATGCCCATCTCTGTGGTCCGTGCTTTTAGCTGCGGCTTGCTCCCATCTCTGGAGCTCCTTTAAGCAGCACTCTTAATCCCCTCTCCTCGCGTACCAGGAAACGAAGAGGCAAGAAAAAGTCTCTTGCCTCTTCGGCAGGTGCAGACTTTTTCCCGGACTCTCTCCCGGCCAGCTGTGGCGCACTAGCCCCCTTTAGGCTGTGTTCACACTGCCAACCCCAGTCCTCTCCCTGCGATCCGACGGAAGCCTCAGCTCCCAGCCCTGTGGCTGCGCTCTCCTCTGCAGCTCTGAAGCTTCCCCCCTTCCGCCCCCCGCAGTCTCTGCCCACGAAGGGGCTTCTAGTCTGTGGAAACCTTTCCTCCTTCACTGCTGCCTCCCACTGGTGCAGGTCCTGTCCCTATTCTTTTATCTTTTTTCTTTTACCCTTAGATACGTGGGGAGTTTCTTGCCTTTTGGGAGGTCTGAGGTCTTCTGCCAGTATGCAGTAGGTGTTCTGTAGGAGTTGTTCCACATGTAGATGTATTTCTGATGTATTTGTGGGGAGGAAGTTGATCTCCGCATCTTACTCTTCCGCCTTCTTGAAGCTCCTCTTGTATTTTGTTACCTAAACACTCACTTTCAGTTGGGAAAACAAAACAAAACAACATGAACTGGGAAGGATCCAGTCTTATACAAAATAGATGGTCTCAGAAATCTGTATACAGACCTTGTTCTTTTTTGTAATTTTTAAAATGTTCTTGCACTTTTATATTTCCATCATGATTTTTAGAATCTTTTTGCTAATTTTAATGAAAATTCTTTGGATTTTGATTTTTGTTATATGTCTGAATGTGCCCACTTGAAATTCTTATGTTAAATTTCTAACCCCCAAATACCTTAGAATATGACTGTTTTTGGAGATAGGACTTTAAAAAGGTAATTAAGGTAAAATGAGATCATTTGAATGGTCCCTGATCCACTCTGATTGGTGTCCTACTAAGAAGAGGAGGTTGATATAGACACACACAGGAAAGACAACGTAAAGGCCCAGGGAGAAGATGGCCATCTATAAACCAAGGAGAGAGGTATCAGAAGGAACCAAACCTGACAACACTTTGATCTTGGACTTTTAGCCTCCAGAAATGTGAGATAATGAATTTCTCTTTAAGCTACCCAGTTTGTAGTATTGTTATAGCCACCCCAGCAAGCTAATGCAATTATGTTGTATAGAATATGTAGATATGATTGGCAAGTTGATATCATTATAATTCCTTATTATTGAAAGGTATTGCTATTTCTGTAGTAAGTTCTTAATACAAATATAATTTCAATATTGTGACATGTAAAAAAATTTCCAAAATTAAATCCACATGTAGAACACTAATGTCAATATATGTAGACTGTATCAAATACTTAAATGACTACTAAAACTATTCACCACATCTATCAATTCTATTGGGATTTTTTAACCATGTTGAAAAATGATAATTTATTCTTTTGCATTTCATCACATGATTACAGAAACTAATTTCTCAAAGAAAAAATTTTAACACAAAAGAACGTCCTCTTTCTTACCTTCTTTCAACATCCTCTGTGGTGTCTGGGAGAGGAAGATTCAAAGTCTCTGGTGGGAAGTAGACACAGAGAGATGCCACAATGGGGAATGTGCCATGTAGAATCATTGTCAAGGGTTCAAAATACTGTCTGGTGATCATTACTAGAGAGCCCAGTGCTGAGGCCAGACCATTAATGAGTGTAATCACACCTTCTACTCTGGACCTTAAGAATAAGAAAACATTATTTAAATAAATCTTAGCCTTCTCAGTGATTTTTATATCTTTAAAACCCTCCTTGATAACCGCAATAAAAGGTCATCTTTCTCTCATTGAATTCTAATATGTATATGGTATCTTGTAAATAAAATCAAGATATAATAGTTATAATTTGCAGTTGTGTTCGTTTTTCTACTGTATAGTGATTTAGTGGCTCTCCTTGTGCTGAAAATAAATTTTAAATTCCTTACTAAGTTCATTACTATGTTGCCAACTTTAGCTCACAGTGGTTATTTTCCCCTTGTATGTTAAATTCCTATCACAGTGGTCTTCTGAATTCCTAGACAATGTAGAATTGTCCTGTTTTGAACTTGTTTTTTTTAGCTCACTTCATATACCCCTGCTTGTTCTTTGGATTACAGTTTAAACGTTTATCAAGAATGAGACCTACTCCAACCTACTCCAACCAAGAGTACACAGTATTCTTGGTCCTATGAAAAATATTTCCTTCAGAGCATGTATATGAAGGTGGGATTTCTGTTTTCTCATTTATTGTCACTGACTCCTACTAAAATAGGCCTATGAAGGAAAGTCCTGTCTCCTGTGCTTATGGACTTATTGTCCTATATCTATGTCTAGCTCATAGAAATTTCTGAAATCTTATTCTTCTTCCTCCTCTTGCTCTCCCCCCTCCTTCTCACTTTATTTTCCCTTCCTCTTACTCTACTTCTGTTGAAATTTGTTTTAATTATATGCCCTTTGAGAGCATGTGCACTAACATTTATATCACACTGTTTACCCTGTATTGTGTGCCTTTTGCAAATAAAGATAAAACATTTTGGAACCCTGATTTCCCAATGATTTTGAAATGCTACTATCCTTGTAAATATGTCATCTCAAAAGAAAACTATACTCAATTTTGGAGAGAGAGTATCATGTGTTTCATCTATCTAAAGTCTATTGACTAGTATATTCAACATTAAAAACTTTCTAAAGGATTAGATGAATGTCAAAGAATGAAAGGTGGGTAGACTTTTCACATGGTCTGATTGAGTTTGGCATTGGGTCTGAAATCCCATAAAACTTTCACTGCCTTGGATTATGATATATTATGAAACTTTCATTAATTTGCATGTTGCAACGATCAGATAGTTTTCTAGTATGATTCAGTTTAAATCATGTTATAGTTTAAATTATGTGGTAAAAATATAAAAATAGTACTTAGTTGGGTCTATGGGATTGAGCATTGATGGAAAAGCTCAGGTATGGACAAAGGCAGGGTGGGTTTGCAAACACCTAGTGAATGAAATCATATCTTGGCAAAAAAGCCTAGTACACTGTTCATGAATGTGCTGTGGAAGTGCAAAGGACTAAATGGAGAATTTCTGAGGACAAGTAGTTGCAATTAGTTGTAAAAATATCAGGGATTTGAGAAAATACTGTAGAACATTTATGGGTAATCCAAATTTTTGCCGAGGGCTGTTTTAGCTGAAGTTTCTTTGAGTAGAAATTTCATTTAGACTTATTTAAATCTCTAGCAAGTTCCAGGAAACTCTCAGTTAGGGGTCTCTGTAGGTAGAGCTCAGTGGCTTACCTGATCTCTGCGGGTATGAGTTCATGACTGTGGGTTGAACTCGTGCTGAAGTATATTCCCATGAATCCTTTTCCCAACATAGCAATTCCAAGGTGTAGAAAAAGTATATCTATGAGGTTAAGAAAGTCATTAGTGTGCCTAGGTCAATATGATGAAGCATAAAAATTACCTACCATGAATAACCTTGTCTAGCTTAGGTTATTTGTAATAAGCCACCTTTTAATAAGAATAGCACAGAGAACTATATTCAATATCCTTTGACAAACCATAATGGAAAAGATTGTGAAAAAGAATATATATATATATATGTATATATATATATATATATATATACATACATATATATAACTGAGTTACTTTGCTGTACAGCAGAAACACAACATTGTAAATCAATTATACTCCAATAAAAATAAAAATTGAAAAAATTTAAAAATTGTTTGTTAGGAGCCTAATACATCAGTGTTCAACAAATGCAGTTATTTTGGTTCGTCCAGAGTCGTGATAAGATGATGATGATTAGACAAACGATATGTGTGGAGAAGGAAATAGGCTTGCTTTCTTGCCTCAGTCTTCCCCACACCTATGAAGTTATTCCCTTATCCTGATATTTTTTAGAAAAGTTCGTTTTCCAATAACACATACCTGGAGTATGAAATTGAAGCCACTTTAAAAATTCTCTCATGAACTCCAGATAAACTGCTACTCTGAATAGCTAATGAAATGTACATGTAATTTAAATGTAATTGAAGGTCATGTCTTCTAAGAAATGAAAATTCTGTTTTGACTATGCATAGACAAAACAGATAAAAGAATTTTTGCAATGCGCCTCAAGGCATCTAGGACTGTTCTCAGTGAATCTCAAGTGTTAAAATGCTTCTAAAATTACTATATATTAGAAATATCCTGCAGTTTCACTGGTATTTGCATAGAGAGTAAGTGAAGAGGTGAAATTTCCTGTACCTATTGATAATATATTCACATTCTCAAACCATTGAGAGGATTAGGGATTCATGTTAGATCTGAGAAAAAGTCCACTGACTGGGTTTTCTTGAATTATGACAAATATGTAATGGGGACTCCTATAAAGATCAAAGATATTCTCTTTGAATAAATCTTTCTATTACAGCCAAAGTATTTAAATGTTTCCTTTCAATACCCTGAGACCCCCACTTCCTGTTTGAGTCATGAAACAGGTTGAGGTAAACACTTAACCATAGCCTTTAAACTCCAAAAAACACACCAACCTATCTTACACCAGGTATATAATTCAACTTTATCAGAAAAAATTGAGGAAATACTTCTGTCCATTATTATCCTTAATCTTCAACACTAACTCTTCTATTGTGCTCCTGATTTCACCATTTCTTGAATTATTAAAGATTGATATTGTTTACTATGTCTCTGTCTCAATAGGTCAATTATTCATCACTGAGATTATATAAATATATATATAGAATATCCCAGTTTTAAACAGCCTTCCCCTGTCCATACACACATATCAAACTTGGATTCTGCTTTAATTTTTATGATTTTCATTGATCTTTTCTAGTACTATCAAGAAGACCAAATATATACTACAATATATACATACATTTATGAACTTTACCATTTTTACTGTTGCTTGCAGCTGCTGTTTTTGATCCTTCACCCAGGTCAATTTGACCAGGACAGTGCCAATTTACACCTTTTGAACTGGCATAATTATTAATTGCATTTCCTTTTCTCTTTCAAGTGTGTTCTACTCTGGCTGATACCTTATATAGGCACTTCTAATCAAAAGGCATTTTGAATCCAATATGCCCCAGACTGAAATCATCTATCCTCCTGACCTGCTTCTGTCTTCCCATTTTACTAAATGGAATCACCATCTATCATTCACCAGGTGGTAAAACTAGGACTCATTCTTGACTCATCCTCACATTCCCTCATAGAGCTGACCATTCAATGTCTTTTGCTGATTTTATATTTTTAGTTTTGGAACTCTGTTATATCACTGATAGGAAAACAAGACCACCACATATATTCCCAAAGTAAGCTCCTCCATGGCAGAAAATATATCTCATTCATCAATTTTATCAAGATCTCAGCCCTAACAAAGTCTGTGATGTTGTGAACAATGAATGTTTCTTGAAGAGAAATAAATATAAGATTTGTATGTTTAAATACCAATTATATAAAATAGATATATTATAGAATGTATCTATTCATATATACAATTCAATTATATTTTATGGCAACATATAAATGAATTATAATTTATGATATATCAACTATATTATGTAATCTATTCTCTATTTTAGTCTATATAATATAGTTGGTATATTATCAAGTAGTAGTTATATATATAATTGTTTAAATTAAATATATTAAACTCTCTTTAATTCACATTTGGTGTTAAAATACCTAAATCATGACACCAAGCTGAAGTGAAGTTATTGTCTGCACATGAATTTGATCAGTACATAAAACACTATTTAATAATTTTTTTAAAGATAACACTATTACCATCCTCTAGCTTTTTTCCAAAAACTATTATTCTCACCTTGGGGTATAAATATATTGATTGATGTAGTACATCCAGCTACAAAAAGGACAAAAGCTATTGAAGGCCGGCGTTTAAGGAACTTCATTTCAAGAAAAGAAAGACATTTGGCTGGGAAGTCCACAGCTCCAAGGAGAGCCTGAGACAAGAACATATTACTCCCTGAATTTTGTAAGTCAAACATCAGTCCATAAAGGAATAAAATTGCAGAAAATCTGTAAAAGAGAATAGAGAATGAAATGACATTAAAAAATACATTTTGTTCTTTTTCTATATTTGAATATTATATTTTTCATTATGGATACACCATACTTATGAGGATTATAGACATTATAAAAGTCAAGATATAGTAGGCCTTTCTTCCACAAAAGCACAAAGATCAAATGAAGTGAGAAAGACAGATATTTGTGCCAAACAACCTGTTTGTTTCTGAGTACAGTTGAGTTTTTCAGCCTCAAGAGGTGGACTGAAATGTTACTTACTGAGGTTGAGAAAATAGGGGTTTAAGTCCTTTACTTGGTGACCACTGACTTTCTTGATGTGGTTTTGTAAATTTACAAAACATGTTGTAAACCTTCTGTTTTACTTATTTGAAGATTAGTGACTTTTACTATACCTCTGCTCCTCAGTTTCTGCATTTCTCAATCTTCTTAGTGTTTTCTTCAGGATTAAATGGCTTATGTCACAAAATCCATAAGTAATTTAAGTGCTAAATAAATATTAGCAAGTATTTAATTAAAATCATTATACTTATCACTTTCTGTAAGGTTTTTAAAAAATGTTCTTACAATTAGAAAATTATTACATGATAGTGAAATGTGAACTATAGATTTATGCATATTGATGGAACATATAACATGAAAAAACAGTAATTATAGAACATACTTTAAGGCATAGGTAAGGCATCTAAAAATGAGACTACTAATATCTCATTCACCTTCTCAGATTGCAATTCAGACAGAGGTCAATTCCAAGGAGTTGAAAGACATATGCTGAGGACTATAAACTACTGATAATGGAAATTGAAGATGATTCAAAGAAATGAAAAGATATCCCATTTTCTTGGATTGGAAGAATATTGTTAAAATGGCTATACTACACAGAGCAATCTACAGATTTAATATGATCCCTATCAAATTACCCAGGACATTTTTCACAGAACTAGAATAATCCTAAAATTTTCATGGAACCACCAAAGACCCAGAATTGCCAAAACATTCCTGAGGAAAAAGAACAAAGCCAGATGCATAACCCTCCCAGACTTCAGACAATACTACAGTAATCAAAACAGTGTAGTAATGGCACAAAAATAGACATGGAACAATGGAACAGAATAGAGAACCCAGAAATAAACTCACACAACTATGGTCAATCTTCAAAGAAGGCAAGAATATACAATGGGGAAAAGACAGTCTCTTCAGCAAGTGATGTTGGGAAAGCTGGACAGCTACACATAAATCAGTGAAGTTAGAAAACACTGTCACACCATACACAAAAAACTTAAAATGGCTTAAAGGCCTAAATATGACATGACACCATAAAACTCTTAGAACATAGGCAAAACATTCTCTGACATAAATCATACCAATGTATTCTTAGGTCAGTCTCCCAAAGCAATAGAAATAAAAGCAAAAATCAACAAATTGGACCTAATTAAACTTATAAGCTTTTGCACAGCAAAGGAAACCATCAACAAAGTGAAAAGACAACCTGAAGACTGGGAGAAAATATTTTCAAATGATGTGACTGACAAGGGCTTGATTTCCAAAAGACACAAACAGCTCATAAAGCTCAATATCAAAAAAAATAAACAATGCAATGAAAAAAATGGGCAGAGGACCTAAATAGAATAGGACCTTCTTCTCCAAAGAAGACATACAGATGGCCAACAGGCCCATGAAAATCAAATTATGAGAGAAATGCTAATAAAAACTACGATGAGGTATCACCTCACACCAATCAGAATTGCCATCATCAAAAAGTGTACAGGGCTTCCCTGGTGGCGCAGTGGTTGAGAGTCTGCCTACTGATGCAAGGGACATGGGTTTGTGCCCTGGTCTGGGAAGATCCAACATGCTGTGGAGCGGCTGGGCCCGTGAACCATGGCTGCCGAGCCTGCGCATCCAGAGCCTGTGCTCCGCAACGGGAGAGGCCACAGCAGTGAGAGGCCCACATACCGCAAAAAAAAGTGCACAAATAATAAATGCTGAGGAGAATGTGCAGAAAAGTGAACACTTCCACTCTTGGTAGGAGTGTAAATAGGTGCAGACAATATGAAAAAACAGTATAGTGGTTCCTTAAAAAACTAAAAATAGAGTTACTATGTGATCCAACAATCCCACTCCTGGGCATATATCCAGAAAAGATGAAAACTATAGTTTGAAAAGATACATACACCCCCAATGTTCATAGCAGCACTATATACAATAGATAAGACATGGAAGCAACCTAAGTGTCCATCAACAGATGAATGGATAAAGAAAATGTGGTACATATATATATACACACACACATATATATACACAGGCACATACATACACACACACATACACACACATATATATAAAATATTAGCCATAAAAAAAGAATGAAATAATGCCATTTGCAGCACCACGGATGGACCTAGAGATTATCATGCTAAGTGAGCTAAGTCAGGCAGAGAAAGGCAAATATCATATGATATCACTTATATGTGGAATCCAAAAAAATGATAAAAGTGAACTTATTTACAAAACAAACAGACTCAAAGACACAGAAAACAAAGTTATGGTTACCAAAGGAGACAGGGTAGGGGGAGGAATAAGGAGTTTGGGATTAACAGACACACACGACTATACATAAACAACAAGGACCTACTGTATTGCACAGGGAGCTATATTCAATCTCTGATAATAACCCATAAAGGAAAAGAATCTGGAAATGAATATATATATGTGTATATATATATATATATATATTCCATATAATGGAATCACTTTGTTGTATTGTAAATCAACTATACTTCAATTTACAAAAAGACAGAGGTCGATTACAAAACTCTAACAAGAAAATTCTATCTTGGAAATTAAGAAATATATTTCTTGGAGTGAAGATGGCCATCACATCCTGCCCGCTGTCCACCACACATGGTGGGGTGTCACTCTAGGGACCTTGCTTCAGATGTGGCACTACATACAGAGATTTGGGGATCCTGACTCTGGATGTCATCCATGATACCAAAACTACATTTAAATGTTGTGTCTCCCTGGACTCCTCTTGGCTGTGACAATTCCATCTGATTTTTGCAGGAGCCACTGAGCCATAAACAAATGGAGTTTGAAATTAAAAACACAATATAGGGACACAGACAAGATGGTGGATTAGAAGGATATGAGCTCACCTCTTCTTACGAGAACACAAAACTCATAACTAACTGCTGAACAACCACCGGGGGAATAAAAGGCTAGAACATACCAAAAAAGATATCATACATCCAAAGACAAAGAAGCATCCAAAATGTGGTGGTAGGAGGTGCAATCATGATCAAATCAAATTCCATACTCACCGGGTGGGTGACCCACAAATTGCAAAATAATTATACCACAGAAGTTCTTCCACAGGAGTGAAAGTTCTGAGCCCCCAAGTCAGGCTCCTCAGCCTGGGGGCTGGGCAATGGGAGGAGGAGCCACCAGAGAATCTTTCATTGAAGGCCAGTGGGTTTGATTGCAGGAATTCCACAGGACTAGGGGAAACAGAAACTCCACTCTTGGAGGGCACACACAAGGTTTCGTGCACACCAGAACCCAGGGGATAAAAAGCAGTGACTTCATAAGAGCCTGGGCCAGACATACCTGCTAGTATTGAAGGGTCTCATGTGGAGGCAGGGGGCAGCTATGGCTCACTGAAGGGACAAAAACACTGGAACTGGTAGTTCTAGGCAGTACTCATTGGTGTGAACCGTCCTGGAGGCCACCATTTTCTAACCAAGACCTGGCCCCACCCAACAATGTGTAGGGTCCAGTGCTGGGACACCTCAGGCCAAACAACCAACAGGGCAGGAAGACGGCCCCACCCATTAGCATATAGGCTGCTTAAAGCCTTCCTGAGGAATCGACTGCCTATTAAACACACCGTTCGACATGGCCCTGCCCACCAGGGGGACAAGAGCCAGCTACACCCACCAGTGGGACAAAAACAGTCCCTCCTATCAGGAAGCCTGCACAACAAGCCTCTTAGCCTTACCCACCAGGGGGCAGACACCAGAAGTAAGAAGAACTACAACCCTGCAGACTGCGGAATGGAAACTGCAATCACAGAAAGTTAGACAAAATAAGATGGCAGAGGAATACGTCCCAGATGAAGGAACAAGGTAAAACCCTAGAAGAACAACTAAGCGAAGTGGAGATAGGCAATCTACATGAAAAATAATTCAGAGTAATGATAATAAAGATGACCTAAGATCTCAGAACAAGAATGGAGGTACAGATGGAGAAGATAAAAGAAACATTTAACAAAAACTTACAAGAACTAAAGAAAAATAAATGTTTAACAAAGACCTAGAAGAACTAAAGAACAAACAAGCAGAGATGAACAGTACAGTAACTGAAATGAAAAATACACTAGAAGGAATCAATATCAGAATAACTGAGGCAGAAAAACAGATGTGAGCTGGAAGACAGAATGTTGGAAATCACTGCCATGGAACAAAATAAAGAAAAAAGAATGAAAAGAAATGAGGACAGCCTAACAGACATCTGGGACAACATAAAACTCACAAACATTCACATTATAGGGATCCAAGAAAGAAAAGAGAGAGAGAAAGGATCTGAGAAAATATTTGAGGAGGTAATAGCTGAAAAATTTCCTAGCATGGGAAAGGAAACAGTCGCCCAAGTCCAGGAAGCACAGAGTTCCAGGCAGGATAAACCCAAGGAAGAACATGCTGAGATACATAGTAATCAAACAGAAAAAAATAAAGACCAAAAAGTATTAAAAGCAACAGGGAAAAGCAACAAAAAACATACAAGGGAGTTCCCATAAGGTTATCAGATGATTTTTCAGCAGAAACTCTGCAGGCCAGAAGGGAGTGGCAGGATATATTTAAAGTGATGAAAAGAAAGAAACTTCAGCCAAGAGTACTCTACCCAGCAAGGCTCCAATTCAGATTAGACAGCAAAATCAAAAGCTAAGGGACAATCAAAAACTTACAGACAAGCAAAAGCTAAGAGAATTCATCACTACCAGACCAGCTTTGCAACAAATGCTAAAGGAACTTCTCTAGGCAGAAAAGAAAAGGCCACAATTAGAAACAAGAAAATTACAAATAGAAAAGCTCACTGGTAAAGGCAAATATGCAGTAAACATAGGAAATAATCCACACACAAATATAATATCAAAACCAGCAATAGTGAGGAGAGTATGAATGCATGATATTGGAAATGCATTTGAAATTAAAAGACTGGCAACTCAGAATAATCGTTTATATTTACAGACTGCTCTATCAAAACCTCATGGTAACTGCAAACTGAAAATCTACAATAGATACACACACACACACACACAAAAGAAAAAGGAATCCATACACAACACTAAACATAGTCATCAAATCACAAGAGAAGAGAACGAAAGAGGAATGGAAGAAAAAAGACCTACAAAAACAAATCCAAAATAAGTAACAAAATGGCAATAAGAACATACATATTGATAATTGCCTTAAACATAAATGTATTAAATGTTCCAACCAAAAGACATAGACTGGCTGAATGTATACAAAAACACGACCCTTATATATGCTGTCTACAAGAGAACCACTTCAGATCTAGGGACACATACAGACTGAAAGTGAGGGGATGGAAAAAGTTATTCCATGCAAATGGAAATCAGAAGAAAGCTGGAGTAGCAATACTCATATCAGACAAAATAGACTTTAAAATAAAGACTGTTACAAAAGAGCTCTACATAATGATCAAGGAATCAATCCAAGAAGATATAACAATTGTTAATATATATGTACCCAACATAGAAACACCTCAATATATAAGCCAAATGCTAACAGCCATAAAAGAGGAAATCAACAGTAATACAATAATAGTCGAGGACTGTAACATCCCAATTTTGTCAATTGACAGATCATCCAGGCAGAAAACTAATAAGGAAACACAGCCTTAAATGACACATTAGACCAGATGGACTTAATTGATATTTTTAGAGCATTCTATCCAAAGGCAACAGAATACACTTTCTTCTCAAGTGCTCATGGAACATTCTCCAGGATAGATCACAATTTGGGTCACAAATCAAGCCTCAATAAATTTAAGAAAATTGAAATCGTATCAAACATCTTTTCCAACCACAATGCTATGAGATTAGAAATGAATTACAGGAAAAATTAAACTGTAAAAAACACGTGGAGGCTAAACAATATGCTATTAAACAACCAATGAATCACTGAAGAAATCAGAGAAAATAAAAAAATAACTAGAGAAAATGACAATGAAAACATGACAATCCAAAACCTATGAGAAGCAGCAAAAGCAGTTCTAAGAGGAAAGTTTATAGCAATAAAATCTTACCTCAGGAAACAAGAAAAATCTCAAATAAACTACCTAACCTTACACATGAATTAACTAGAGAAAGAAGAATAAATAAAACACAAAGTTAGTAGAAGGAAAGAAATCATAAAGAACAGATCAGAAATAAATTGAGACAAAGAAAACAATAGAAAAGATCAATGAAATTAAAAGCTGGTTCTTTGAAAAGTTAAACAAAATTGATATACCTTTAGCCAGACTCATAAAGATGAAAAGGGGAGGGCTTCCCTGGTGGTGCAATGGTTGAGAGTCTGCCTGCTGATGCAGGGGACACGGGTTCATGCCCCGGTCTGGGAAGATCCCACATGCCTCAGAGCGGCTGGGCACGTGAGCCATGGCCACTGAGCCTGCGCATCCGGAGCCTGTGTTCCGCAATGGGAGATGCCATGACAGTGAGAAGCCCACGTACTGCAAAAAAAAAAAAAAAATGGGAGAGGGCTCAAATCAATAAAATTAGACATGAAAAAGGACAAGTTACAACCAACACCACTGAAATACAAAGGATCATGAGAGACTATGCCAATAAAATGGACAACCCAGAAGGTACAAATTCTTAGAAAGGTACAATATCCTAAGACTGAACCAGAAAGAAATAGAAACTATGAACAGACCAGTCATGAGTACTGTAATTGAAACTGATTTATAAACTCCCAACAAACAAAAGTCCAGGAGCAGGTGGTTTCACAGGCAAATTCTAGCAAACATTTAGAGAAGAGTTGACACCTATCCTAAAAATTATTCCAAAAACTTGCAGAGGAAGGAAAACTCCCAAACTCATTCTATGAGGCCACCATCACCCTGATAGCAAAACCAAATAAAAATACCACACAAAAAAAAGGAAATACAGGCCAATATCATGGATGAATACAGATACAAAAATCCTCAGCAAAATACTAGCAAACTGAATCCAGCAATACATTAAAGGATCATACACCATGATCAAGTGGGATTTATCCCAGGGATGCAAGAATTTTTCAATATCCACAAATTAATCAGTATGATACACCACATCAACAAACTGAAGGCTAAAAACCATATGATCATCTCAAAAGAATCAGAAAAAGCTTTGACACAATTCAACACCCATTTATATAAAAATTCTCCAGAAAGTGGGCATTGAGGGAAACTACCTCAACATAGTAAAGGCCATATATGACAAACATACAGCTAGCATCATACTCAATGGGGAAAAGCTGAAAGCATTTCTTCTAAGATCAGGAATAAGACAAGAATGTCCACTCGCACCCCTTTTATTCAACAAACATACACATATATCCACAGTTGTACATACACATATATCCACTCTTTTTTAGATTCTTTTCCCATATATTTCATTACAGAGTGTTAAATAGAGTCTCCTGTGTTATACAGTAGTCCCTTATTTGTTATCTATTTTACACATAGTAGTGTGTATATGTCAATCCCAATCTCCCAATTTATCCCCACCCTTTCCCCCTTGGTAACCATAAGTTTGTTTTCTACATCTGTGACTCTATTTCTGTTTTGTAAATAAGTCTGTTTGTACCACTTTTTAAGATTCCACATATAAGCAATGTGATATTTGTTTTTCTCTGTCTGGCTTACTTCACTCAGTATGACAATCTCTAGGTCCATCCATGTTGCTGCATCTCCACTCTTGCCACCTTTATTCAACATAGTTTTGAAAGTCCTAGCCATAGAAATCAGAGAAGAAAAATAAATAAAAGGAATCCAAATTGGAAAAGAAGAAGTAAAATGGTCACTCTTTGCAGATGACATAATACTCTACATAGAAAATCCTAAAGATGCTACCAGAAAACTACTAGACCTCATCAATGAATTTGATAAAGTTGTAGGATACAAAATTAATACACAGAAATTTTTTTCATTCCTATACACTAAAAATGAAAGATAAGAAAGAGAAATTAAGGAAACAATTAAATTCACCACTGCAACAAAAAGAATAAAATACCTAGGAATAAACCTACCTAAGGAGGCAAAAACCTGTACTCAGAAAACTATAAGGTACTAATGAAAGAAATAAAAGATGACACAAACAGATGGAGAGAGATACCATGTTCTAGGATTAGAAGAATCAATATTCTTCTAACAGTCAAAATGACTATACTGCGCAATGGAATCTGCAGATTCAATGCAATCCCCATCAAACTACCAATGGCATTTTTCACAGAATTAGAACAAAAATTTTTACAATTTGTATGTAAACACAAAAGACCCCAAATAGCCAAAGGAAACTTGAGAAAGAAAAACACAACTGGAGGAATCAGGCACCCTGGCATCAGACTATACTACAAAGCTACAGTCATCAAAAGAGTATGGTATTGGCACAAAAAGAGAAATATAGATCAGTGGAACAGGATAGAAAGCCCAGGAAAAAACCCACACACCTATGGTTAATTAATCTACAACAAAGGAGCCAAGACTCTACAATGGAGAAAAGACAGTCTCTTCAATAAATGGTGCTGGGAAAACTGGACAGCTACATGTAAAAAAAAAAAAAAGGAATTAAAACATTCTTTAACATTCTCAAAATGGATTAAAGACCTAAATGTGAGACCAGATATTATAAAACTCTTAGAGGAAACATCAGCAGAACACTCTTTGACATGAATCACAGCAAGATCTTTTTCAATTTGTCTCCAAGAGTAATGGAAAAAAACAAAACAAAACAAAAAAACAAACAAAATGGAACCTAGTTAAACTCAAAAGCTTTTGCACAACAACAACAACAAAAAACCATAAACAAAATGAAAAGCCAACACACAGAATGGGAGAAAATATTTGCAAATGATGCAACTGACAAGGGATTAGTCTCCAAAATTTACAGACAGTTCATGTGGCTCAATATCAAAAAAACAGACAACCCAATCAAAAAATGGGCAGATCTAAATAGACATTTCTCTGAAGAAGACATACAGATGGCCAACAGGCACATGAAACGTGCTCAACATCACTAATTATTAGAGAAATGCAAATTAAAACTACAATGAGCTATCACATTACAGCAGTCAGAATGACCATCAAAACGTCTACAAACAATAAATGCTGGAGAGGGTGTGGAGAAAAGGGAACCATCCTACACTGTTGGTGGGAATGTAAATTGGTACAGCCACTATGGAGAACAGTATGGAGGTTCTGTAGGAAACTAAAAATAGAGCTACCATATGATCCAGCAATCCCACTCCTGGGCATATATCTGGAGAAAATCATAGTTCAAAAGGATACATACTTCCCATGTTCCCTGCAGTGCTGTTTATAATAGCCAAGACATGGAAGCAACCTAAATGTCAATCAACAGATGAATGGATAAAGAAGATGTGGTATATATAAATAATGGAATGTTACTCAGCCATTAAAAAGAATGAAATAATGCCATTTACAGCAATATGAGTGGACATGGAGATTATCATACAAAATGAAGTAAGTCAGACAAAGTCAAATATCATATGATACAGCTTATGTGCAGAATCTAAAAAAAATGATACAAATGAACTTATTTACAAAACAGACTCACAGACTTAGAAAAGAATGTATGGTTACTGGGGGGGGAATGGGGGACAGGAGGGATAGATTGAGAATTTGGGATTGACATATACATACTGCTATATTTAAAATAGATAACCAACAAGGACCTACTGTATAGCACAGGGAACTCTGCTCAATATTCTGTAATAACCTAAATGGGAAAAGGACTTGAAAAAGAATAGATACATGTAAATGTATAATGGAATCACTTTGCTGTACACCTGAAACTAACAACATTGTTAATCAACTGTACTCCAATATAAAATAAAAATTAAAAAAAAGAAATATACTTCTCAATAATCCATGTGTCAATGTAGAAATCACAATATAAATTAGTAAATATTTTGAACTAAAGAATTAAAACATCACATATTAGACTCAGATAATGCAGCATTTAGACAGAAAGTTTTAATTCTTAGAATAAAAAGCATCAAATTAATGATTTCAGTATCTTTCACAGGAAGTAATAAGAACCACCAAATGAAGAAGAAAAAATGCAGAGAAGGATGGGAATAATTGAATCAGAAATGTAACACAAAATAGAAGAATGATAGTTGTGTATTTTGTGAGAATTTTTGTATTTCGGTTTTTGCTGGATTGATAACCATTATTTCTCAGGATTAAGGAAACTGTTTAAACAAAATAAATTTTAGCTTGGGGTACTTACAAGCATATTAAGTTAATATGTTAAGAATGATTTCATTTAAAATATACCTAGTTTCATGGCCTAAAGTAACCATAGTGATATGTTCAGTATATTGATACCTTGTAGACCACAGAGGTCAAGCTCATTTTTAACAGACATAAATTACTTAGAATTTTTCTTTACTGGAGATTTTTATTTTCTTCTCCATGTATGTGTTTCTCTAGTCATTTATTTATATCAATATGGACATACAGACATTTATTTTTTATAATCCAGTTGGGTTAAAATCCAATACTATGTCATTTTGTTGCTTAAATTTTTCTAGCTTTGGCTATTTTAAACTTTCAATTCGCCCTTGGATCTCTTTGTTATGATATACCCCATTATTCTGTGAATGCTTTTCCCCCCCAGTACTTCCTTTTTCATACACAATAAACTGCTCTAGGCTCATGTATGTCCTGTGCTTCAGCTCTAGAATCAGTCATTTCTCCAAGGGGCCCTTTAAAAAAAATTTTATTGGAGAATGGTGTTAGAAACTAAGAACTGGGCACTAAGTGTGCTCATGGTTACTGAAATGTCATTGCTTCTAGACTTTCTAAGCTGAAAGAGCAAGGAAATACATATATTAATCAAGTATATACACCTACCTATAAATATTTCTAATTAATTTGTATCTATATTAGTCTAAACTTGAGTTTATACTGATATCTCCAACTCTAATTTAGTATAAGATGGCCCATTCTAGTCATCCTCTTACTTATCTATAACCATCTTCTCCAACAATGAGAAACCTACCTCCTATCACCCACAATTTACTTATTTGTTCAAACCCAGTATACATGTTCAAAAGTTTCAGATTTGTTAACCTGGTACCCCAAATGAGAAACAATTTTACTAACAGGAGTATAATGCTTGTGTGCAGTTCGTTTTGTCCTTACAATTTCTACTCATTTCTAAAATTACTTAGGCCAGCATCCTTTTTTCATCCCCTCGGGGTTATGACAATCAGATTCCTTAACACAGTCTTCAGTCTATCCTAGGTTCCCACAACATCCTAAGAGACTTCTTACAAGTTTGCATCTGTTCACTAAAGTTATATATGTACTATAAAATTATATGGGTTTTGAAAAATGCATAGGGTTATATGTCTAATACTACAGTACCATACAGCATAATTTCATGGCCCTAAAAAAATCTTGTGTTTCTCCTAGTTACCCTTCCCTTCTCTTCAAATTCTGACAACCATTGATCTGTTTTCCATCTCTATGGCTATGTCAGGATTAATTTTTAATTATGAGATTTGTCATACCTTGTCATATTATGCAATTTTTTGATTCTTATTTTTTCCTTTTAGAAAATATACTTAATGATAGCAAGGGTTTTATCAATGCTGTACACTGCTGCATATACAGTACCTAGAAAAATAATAGACAAGGGCTAAGTAAATATTTGTTGAAGGTTGTAAACTTAAACCATACAGCAACATTTTGAAGTATGATACAATTTTATAATTAAAAGGCATAAGCAATTTACCCAATATCACATAACTAGTGAGTATTGCAACAAGAAGTTTGGCATAGTCTTATGACTCAAAACATGGTACTATTAGCCACTATGGAATGGAATATTGCTTCCTGATGTAAATGGCATTTGGCCTTCTGTCCTGAATTGTGCTATCAACTACTCTTCTATTAGAATCTTTCAGTCTTCTGTGAAACACCAAGGTTTCTGCTAATTTATCTTTCCACAAGTCTCTACCCAAGTTATGTAATTTCAAACTCTAGTTATGGATTTTATTTTTTGTTTTAAAATACATAATTTGAACTAGCACACTATGTAGTTGGCATGGTTCTCTTTGATGTTACAGTATTAAGACAGAAGACAAACCTCAGAAAACTCAGGAAAACGATTATTCTGCACCTGATGGAGCTCGAAATGACCTTTATTTTCTTGGAATGATGTTTGAGAAAAGTGTGTTCTTTCATTGCAGTTTGCAAAACCTTCAAAGTGAAAATATTTTGAAACAAACATATTAAAAAACATGAATGGAAAAAAATGAAACAAGTATTCTCTAACTTATTTCCCTAGAATTATTTTATATTCTCTTCCACATCATTTTACAGTCCTACCAAAGAACAATATTTTTTTTTGCTAAAAATATGTTCTTACACTTGAAAATGTGTATTACTCTTTAGATATTATGAAGTATTTTCTACTTTTCATCTCACTTGAGCTGTGTACAAATCCTGTGTCAAAGTTAGGCAATTATTAATATTAATCCCATCTTATGGGGGGAATATAAGATTAAATGAGGTTAATAAAAGAAATTAAACCTTATTCAACACAAAGTTTCTTAATCTTCTCAAAAGAATCATTTTCTTTATATTCACATGGCTCCTTGTTTACACTTTCAATATATCACCATGTGTTATATTGTTTCATACTGTGTGAGTTTTTGAGCAGAATTAGTCATAGTTTCTCCACTTGGTATTTGGCACAATGTTTATACTCCAGGGCTATTTCTTTGTGAATTAGGAATACTTCCAAGTCTTACTTCTTGAATTCAATTGTAATCTATTCATTTCCCCCAAAATATCCAGAAAGTTCCATACACATCAGTACTACTGGAAGAAGAAGAAAACTGGCCTTCCTCAGTTTTATGTGATGGAGCCAAGCTCAGTTGTAATGTGAAAGAAACAACATATCCTTATTATGGAAATTTTGTGTGGCTTAACACATTTGAGTTACACTGTACATTTAATGTATTCACTATGAGTTAGATTGAAATATAGGCTATTACTTGGAATCGTATTATTCAATCATTATAGCTTTGTAATCACTGTTATTCAGTCATCAATCCATGGCCAAAAATGATTACCAGAACTTTTCCTTCAGTTGAGATTTCACTGTTAGTGGTTATTATGACTTTTTGCTTTCCTTATGGTGGTACAATTTATTTGTATTGATTTTTTACCTTTATAAGGAAGAAACTTCAAGACATCACTATTTCTTTCTTACCTCAGTGTGTAGATTCTCTGCAACATCTTTTCTTCCATTTAAATGGGCTACTTTCTTAATTTCTTTGAATGCTTTATCCAACTTGCCAGATATAATCAGCCAATGAGCAGATTGTGATGGCCACCTTTGTGAAGAGAGGCAGCAACACTGAAATGGAATAGGAAGCTAACCCAAACAGAATAAGAATTCAGAGATATCTTGATTCCATTTAATGGTGGTGGGACTCCTCTAGAACACTATGGCTTCTCCAATTAGGAAGAGATGATTCAGGAAAGAACTCAGGTCATTTTCCTCCCTCAACACTCAACTTACTGATATGGTATTGAATTTTTTTTTATATTTTATTTTTCATTTATATTGCTTTTAGATTTGAAAATAGCATTTGATTTCTGCACTTTTAAATTTTTAAGAAAGAGAAAGATGTGACTGATGCCAAATTAACCTTATTTTTTAAAAAAAAAAACAAAACATTTCAGAAACTACTGTCAGCTTCATGTGGTAAATTTCTCTCTACCTCAACCCTAATGAAGTTTTATCATGTCTCTTGCAAACTTGTTCCTCCACATTATGGTCATTACTCAACTAATTCAAGTTTTGTTTTTCTGTAACAAACACGCTCCCTATTAATTTATTTTTTTGGACAGTGATAACAATGTGTGTGTGTGTGGGGGTGCGTGTGTGAGAGAGAACCCAAGCAAAATTCTACTTTAAATTGCTTAAATTAATTAAACATTTAATTTAGCATATTCCTTGAACTTTTGAGATTTATCCATTAAGTCCTTTTCTGAACATTTTTCTTATTACAATAAGATGTAAAGTGACCAACAATCCACATTTATTGAAAGTTTCAGTGCCCAACCATCACAAGGAAAACAAACCAGAAAAATCTACATACCAGAGGAACAGAAAAAAGACGAAGGCACAGTAATGGACAATTGTAGCATGTGCCAGTCTTGGAAGATATAAGCTAGTCCAGCCAGTATCACCTGCCCAGTGCTCAGAAGCAGAGCCCTCACTGTCATCATGATAGATCTGGCACTGGTTGGAATCCATTCTATAACTGAAAAGTTTCAAGAGATAATCCCATAAACAGTGTGTTTAAAACTTGACAAAATTAGGTGAGAAGACAAGAACTAAGTCAAACTTACAAAGTGCAAGAGAATTACTGTATATTGCCCCCAGTGATAATGCCATAAGAAATCAAGTTGTACAGTAAATTGGGAAGGTTGGTGCAAAAACTCAGTAAGTGCCCAGTAATGCTAAGAACAGGGAAGGAGCCATCAACACAGGTTTCTGGCCAAATCTAGAAGAAAACCAATTGAGTTGCACAAACAATCTAAAATAATAAAAGTTTATATGTCATTGTACAATTGTATGAATTGTTCTGAGAAGTTCTGGCTTGAGAGATATCTGCTCCTCTCTGTTCTTAACTTTTTGGTTACAATTATCCCATTATGTGAGAAAATGCTAATAAATATACAGCTTTCTCAAAAGAATGTTAAGTTTTATATGATCAGAGTGATTTTACACATCATAGAAATATCAGTATCTAGTTATGTCTGGAAAATAATAGCTTTTGGTGATGATTCATTGGACTGACTCTTCTCAAACAAATCTTTATCCATAAAATCTTCCCAACTTTGTATCTGTCAGGCTATCATAATTTCTGTCACCATCCTCCATAATAAAGCCTTCCTCTCCTTTTCCTTCATTTATAATGTTTTCTAAACCTGTTCATTTCTTCCCTTCAATAAAATCTTCCAAAGCATTTACGTTTCAGAGTCTTCTCACTTCTAAAATGTATGACTGACCCATTAATCTATTTGCACTGTTATTGCACATTTCTCCAGTCTCTTTTTCTTATGTTTGACAGATTATTTTCCTAAATTAAGATTTTTTATTATGTCTTACAACAAAAGAATAACTCAATTATGTTTTGTGGTATGAAGGATACTATCCAAGTTCCTTAACTTGGAATATACTTTTAAAACCTTATGATTTTATATGAAATTTTGCTCTATGCATTTTATCCAACTAATTCTTTTTCCACTTTACTTTTAGTGCATCTACCTTTAAATAGTCATTGTTATTTTTACCACTACTGTGAATATATTACATGATTAATTTTATTTCTTGACTTACTAGTCAATAGATAAATATCAAGGTGACTCTCATATTCTTTGTGATGCTGTAGCAGATGATACTGATGCCTTGCCAATTCCCTCAATACTTAAACTTTCTATACCTTCTAATGTCTTCTAAGGCCAAGCACCTGTGTCTACTACCAACGGGATTTCTCTGACCATAGTGGCAAAAGTGTCTGTGTACAGGGCAAATCATAAATGTCAGGAGAAGCTACCCACCATCTTCCTAACTTCTCAGGTGGCACAACTCTGAGGCATGCTAACATAATTTCCCAGAAGACCACAGAGGGATTGAGTCTCAGGTTCCCATATGGTACCCTGCTTGTTAATATAACTTATATTCGTTTCTTTCCCCTCCCACCTTCCTTTTTTTTTTTTTTTTTTTTTTTTTTGTGGTACGTGGGCCTCTCACTGCTGTGGCCTCTCCCGTTGCGGAGCACAGGCTCCGGACACGCAGGTTCAGCAGCCATGGCTCACGGGCCCAGCCTCTCTGCGGCATGTGGGATCTTCCCAGACCAGTGCACGAACCCGTGTCCCCTGCATTGGCAGGCAGACGCTCAACCACTACACCACCAGGGAAGCCCCCACCTTCCCTTTTTATGCTTCCTTGGATCACAACCTAAATAAAGAACTTGCACACAAGTATATTGTCCTAGATTCTGTTTCAAGAGCAACCCAAACTAAATCAGAAGACTTCCTTTTCAAACGATGCAGCTCTACTCATTGAGCACTATTTGGCATGTAACCTTCTATCCAGACTGCCACTACGTAGAATATCTGCTTTCTCAATAAGCCTGTTTTTGCCTCTTTCTAGGTCTTCAAACTTTAACACTGTGCTCTCAGAGACTGTATGTATTATATATTTTGGGTCATTTATGAAACAAAATGTAAGACTTACCTGTCAGCAAAGTAGCCACTTACAGGAGATCCACTTATGAATCCTGCCATGAAAATGGACTGTGACAGTGATTTGAGTGACTGTGAATCACATACGATATCCCACTAAAAAGAGAAAATTAGATAGATCAGAGATTATAAGACAAAGTTGGGTATGCAAGTTGTATAATTGTTCAGTATGAGGTAAAAAAATCATTTTGATGATGTGCGCTTAAAAATTGAGATGTATGTTTGAAAAATGTTTTAAAATTTCAAGGTACTTTAAATTTACTAAGTGCTCGTTATGTTCTAAGTACTGTGTGAGGTTCTTGTGATATATTAATGACCAATACAGTTGTATTTTATTCCACTGAATTTCATTCTCCTCCTGACAGTTGCCAGGAATTATATGGAGAATGTCGGTAGATAAAAGAATTATAAGATGTACGGAATGATGTTAAAACTGAGAGATCTTATCTTCTAGATAGTTCAAATCATTTATTTGGAATGCAGACTATGAAGATAAAGAAGTTATTGATATGTTTAAAAGACTAAGCATGAGAAGATTTCTGTTTTAGAAAAACAAATCTTGTTATAGTGTGCAAAACATCAGAGGAGAGTATAAATGGAGGGGAGAAGAATTAGGGACAATTAAAATGATGCAGGCGAAATTTGTGGTTTTAATGATTTGGCAGCAGTGGAAATGGAAATGTAAATATAGACAGTTAAGTGGGGGAGAAAATTATCGCCTGCAGATTTGTGATCTGAACAATATATACAATTTGCCTCTCTAAGAGGTGCAGCCTTGAGTTGCAAATGCTAGTGAAAAAATACATTAAATCAGGTTGTTTTTGAGGCATTCAAGTGGGTATTTACTATAGATAATTTAATATTTTAAGTAGTTTCACTTATTTCTTATACTGAAATTTTGAATGTTTGACTGAAAAAAATGGTAGAAATAAAGATGAAGCAGTATTTGAATTAAAAAGTACTTATCAAGTGGAGTTGCACTAAATCAACAGAATTTCCCCAGTAATGGAGGTAAATTGCAGACTCACCCTAACATTAACGGATCAAGTTTAATTTTCACAGCATATTTTAACAATAACATTGACAAACTAGAATAATGGGGAAAAAATAGAGTTCATGATGATCAAATAGTTTCCTATATCATCTGTTTAAAGGTTTAGGAAATTTAGGAAATTTCTTTTATGAATTCTTAATTTTCATGATAATACTTGTCAATATTCAGTTTTCTTAACAAAAATGATGTATAGTATAGTTTTGGATATGCATGTTATACCAAGTTAGACATAATTGATGAAATTACAAGTCTACCACTTACCATTTTTGAGCAAAAGGATAGTTTATACTGCCTGCCTGAGATTCATTTACCTATTCATAAAATGTGAAATACATTTAACACAAAGGGTAAATGTAAAAGTTGCTTAATGTTTTCTTGTCTTGTGCTTTTTAGTAATGCTATCAACTTAAGAGACTTTGACATGTTTTCGTTTAATAATTTTAAGATCCTTAATAGGTAATGTTTCATTTTTTGCTTAGGAAATGTTAAGATACATGCTGTAAATCACATGCAAGTAATTGCCAAACTGGAACTCAAATGTTGGTCTGCCTGCCTCTTAAGATGACTCTTCACTACTATGATAGAGTAAAAAGCTAATACAGTCAATGGCTGTAATTTTTCAGCAAGTGTTTCCCTTCTTTTTTCCTTCACATATTTAAAATTTTTGTTATCTGGGTAACAGATTCCAAACCTAAGCATCTCAAGCAAATTTAATGTGGAGGCTTGTACATAAAAAATGACCAATTACTATTTTTCACATTATTTCATACCTGAATTACAACAGTAGAGGTAAAACGCTTTGGTCATAGGTCCAACCATCTAAACAAGGTTGTCTCCAGCTCAGTGCTATTTACAGTCATGTCATTGTTATTTAAAAGCTGCCACTGGGTTTGCTGAAAGCAATGACATTGCTCCTACTTTTAGTTTGCACCCATTGGGATGGAAATTCTCAGGAAGGCATGAGCTGTTTTGTTCCTAGTAAGGTTGATTTGAGATGTGGTGTTGTCAAGGAGATGGATGTAGCGACAATAAGCAGGAATAGCCGCAGAAAAGATCTCCACGAAGTTGTGCGTGGTGATGAGAGTAACTAATGATAAGCTTGCAATGGCAAGTATAATTTGGAATCTTCCAAAATTTCCCACATGTTGGAGAAGTTCTGAGAAGGCCATGGTGCTGGGATAGAGGCAGCAGTGTGAGGAATAAAAATGTTCAGGAAATGTCTTAACATTGACAAATACTAATTTATTGACAGAAAAAAAACCCTAAACACTTATAAAAGTATTTCTTATAAAGAAACTTTTAGTTATAAAGGACAAAGTGGCATTAGCTTTTCTCACTTTCCTATGAGTCCATATCAACAATAATTTGGAAAAACAAAAATATTTACATGTATAGAAATTGATATAGATATACAAATGGATACAGGGATAGATCAAAAAGCTTTGAAAAAAAAATTTTGAGAAACTACCTGGGTAAAAGTGAAGGCCAAAAATAACTAAATGAGGTAAGTAATCTTCAAAATTAAATTTATCATGTGGGCATGCTGACATAAGAAACATATAAAAAATTTAAAATATATTTACAGGGCAAGGGAAAGAAAAAATAAAGCTCCAGTGCTGGATGACTCACACCAAATAATTAGCAAGACAGGAACACAACCCCACCCATTAGCAGTCAGGCTGCCTAAATTATAGTAAGCTCACAGACACCCCAAAACACACCATCGGACATGGTGCTGCACATCAGTAGGATAAGATCTAGCTCTACCCAACAGAACACAGCCCCCCCACCAGGAAGCCTACACGAGCCAATGGACCAACCTCACCCACTGGGGGCAGACACAAGAAGTAAGAGGAACTATGACCCTGCAGCCTGTGGAAAGACCACAAACACAGTAAGTTAAACAAAATGAGAAGACAGAGAAATAGGCTGCAGATGAAGGAGCAAGGCAAAAACCCATCAGACCAAACAAATGAAGAGGAAATAGGCAGTCTACCTGAAAAAGAATTCAGAGTAATGATAGTAAACATGATCCAAAATCTTGGATATAAAATAGAGAAAACACAGGAAACGTTTAACAAGGAAATAGAAGAACTAAGGAGCAAATAAACAGTGATGAACAACACAATAACTGAAATTAAAAATATTCTAAAGGAATCAATAGCAGAAAAACTGAGGCAGAAGAACGGGTAAGTGAGCTGGAAGATAGAATGGTGGAAATAACTGCCATGGAGCAAAATAAAGAAAAAAGAAAAGAATTGAGGACAGCCTCAGAGACCACTGGGATAAAAATAAACACACCAATATTTGAATTATAGAGGTCCCAGAGGAAGAGAAGAGAAAGAGAAAGCATCTGAGAAAATATTTGAAGTGATTATTGATGAAAATTTCCTTAAAATGGGAAAGGAAATAATCAAGTCTAGGAAGGGCAGAGTCCCATACATGATAAACCTAAGAAGAAACATGCCAGGACACATATTAATCAAACTATCAAAAATTAAATACAAAGAAAAATGTTACCATGCAGCTAAATATCAAAAAAACCAATCAATCCAATCCAAAAATGGGTGGAAGACCTAAATAGACATTTCTCCAAAGATGATATACAGATTGACAACAAACACATGAAAGGATGCTCAACATCACCAATCATTAGAGAAATGCAAAACAAAACTACAATGAGGTACCACCTCACGCTGGTCAGAATGGTCATCATCAAAAAATCTACAAAAAATAAATGCTGGAGAGGGTGTGGAGAAAAGGGAACCCTCTTACACTGTTGGTGGGAATATAAATTGATAAAGCCACTATGGAGAGAAGTATGGAGGTTTCTTAAAAAACTAAAAATAGAACTACCATATGACCCAGCACTCCCACTACTGGGCATATACCCTGAAAAAACCATAATTGAAATAGAGTCATATACCACAGTGTTCACTGCATCACTATTTACAATAACCAGGACATGGAAGCAACCTAAGTGTCCATCGACAGATGAATGGGTAAAGAAGATGTGGTACATATATACAATGGAATTTCACTCAGCCATAAAAATAAATGAAACTGAGTTATTTGTAGTGAGGTAGATGGACCTAGAGTCTGTCATACAGAGTGAAGTAAGTCAGAAAGAGAAAAACAAATACCGTATGCTAACACATATATATGGTATCTAAAAAAAAAAAAAAAGAAAATGGTTCTGAAGAACCTAGGGGAAGGACAGGAGTAAAGATGCAAATGTAGAGAATGGACTTGAGGACACGAGGAAGAAGAAGGGTAAGCTGAGATGAAGTGAGAGAGTGGCATGGACATATATATACTACCAAATGTAAAACAGATAGCTACTGGGAAGCAGCCACATAGCACAGGGATATCAGTTTGGTGCTTTGTGACTACCTAGAGGGGTGGGATAGAGAGGGTGGGAGGGAGATGTAAGAGGGAGAGGATATGGGGATATATGCATATGCATAGCTGATTCACTTTGTTATGCAGCAGAAACTAACACAACAATGTAAAGCAATTATACTCCAATAAAGATGTTAAAAAAGAAAAAAGTTATTAAAAGCAGCAAGGGAAAGCAACACATAACATACAAGGGAATCCCCATAAGGTTATCAGCTGATTTTTCAGCAGAAACCCTGCAAGACAGAAGGGAGTGGCAGGATATATTTAAAGTGATGAAAGGGAAAAATCTACAACCAAGATTATTATATGCAGCAAGGATCTCATTTAGATTCGACAGAGAAATCAACAGCTTTACAGAAAAGGAAAAGCTGAGAGAATTCAGCATCACCAGACCAGCTTTACAACAAATGCTAAAGGAACTTCTCTAAGTGGGAAACACAAGAGCTGAAAAGAAGTTACAAAAACAAACCCAAAACAATTAAGAAAATATACATATTGATAATTACCTTAAATGTGAATGGATTAAATGCTCCAACCAAAAGACACAGACTGGCTAATGGTTACAAAACCAGGACTCATATATATGCTGTCTACAAGAGACCCACTTCAGACCTAGGGCCATATACATACTGAAAATGAGGGGATGGTAAAGATATTCCATGCAAATGGAAATCAAAAGAAAGCTGGAGTAGCAATGCTCATATCAGATAAAATAGACTTTAAAACAAAGATTGTTTCAAGAAACAAGGAAGGACACTACATAATGATCAAGGGATCAATCCAAGAAAAAGATATAACAATTATAAATATGTGTACACCCAACACAGGAGGACCTCAATACATAAGGCAAATGCTAACAGCTATAAAAGGGGAAATCAACAGTAGCACAATAATACTGGGGGAAGTTAATACCTCACTTACACCAATGGACAGATCATCCAGACAGAAAATTAATAATGAAACACAAGGTTTAAATGACACATAGACCAGATAGATTTAATTGATATTTATAGGACATTCCATCCAAAAGCAACAGATTAGGCTTTCTTCTCACGTGCACATGGAACATTCTCCAAGATAGATCTCATCTTGAGTCACAAATCAAGCCTTGGTACATTTAAGAAAATTGAAATCATATCAATCATCTTTTCTGGCCACAACACTATGAGGCAAGATATCAATTACAGGAAAAAAAAACTGTAAAAATTACAAACACATGGAGAGTAAACAATATGCTACTAAATAACCAAGAGATCACTGAAGAAATCAAAGAGGAAATTTTAAAAACCTAGAGACAAATGACAAGGTTAGCATGACAACTCAAAACCTATGAGATGCCGCAAAAGCAGTTCTCAGAGGGAAGTTTATAGCAATAAAATCCTACCTCAAGAAACGAGAAAAATCTCAAGTAAACAATCTAACCTTACACCTAAAGGAACTAGAGAAAGAAGAACAAACAAAACCCAAAGCTAGTAGAAAGAAAGAAATCATAACAATCAGAGCAGGAATAAGTGAAATACAAACAAAGAAAATAATAGCAAAGACCAATAAAACTAAAAGCTGGTTCTTTGAGAAGATAAACAAAATTGATAAACATTTAGCCAGACTTATCCAGAAAAAGAGGGAGAGGACTCAAATCAATAAAATTAGAAATGAAAAAAGAGAAGTTAAAAGGACACCACAAAAATACAAAGCATCATGGGAGACTACTACAAGCAACTATATGTCAATAAAATTGAAATCCTGGAAGAAATGGAAAACTCTTAGAAAGGTATAAACTTCCAAGACTGAACGAGGAAGAAATAGAAAATATGAACAGACCAATCACAAGTAATGAAATTGAAACTGTGATTAAAAATCTTCCAACAAACAAAATTCCAGGACCAGATGGCTTCACAGGTGAATTCTATCAAACATTTAGAGAAGAACCAACATGGATCCTTCTCAAACTCTTCCAAAAGTTGCAGAGGAAGTAACACTCCCAATCTACAAGGCCACAATCACCCTGACACCAACACCAGACAAAGATACTACAAACAAAATTATAGACCAATATCACTGATGAATATAGAGGCAAAAGTCCTCAACAAAATACTATCAAACAGAACCCAACAACACATTAAAAGGATCATACACCATGATCAAGTGAGATTTATCCCAGGGATGCAAGGATTCTTTAATATATACAAATCAATCTGTGTGATACGCCATATTAACAAACTGAAGAATAAATCCATGTGGTCATGTCAATAGATGCAGAATCAGCTTTTGACAAAATTCAATACTCATTTATGATAAAAAACTCTCCAAAATGTGGGCCTAGAGGGAACCTACCTCAACATAATAAAGGCCATATATGACAAACCCACAGCCAACATCATTCTCAATGGTGAAAAACTGAAAGCATTTCCTCTAAGATCAGGAACAAGACAAGGATGTCCACTCTCACCACTATTATTCAACATAGTTTTGGAAGTCCTAGCCATAGTAATCAGAGAAGAAAAAGAAATAAAGGAATATAACTTGGAAAAGAAGAAGTAAAACTGTCACTGTTTACAGATGACATGATACTATACATAGAAAATCCTAAAGATGCCACCAGAAAACTACTAGAGCTAATCAATGAATTTGGTAAAGTTGCAGGATACAAAATTAATGCACAGAAATCTTTTGGATTCCTATACATTAATAACGAAAGATCACAAAGAGAAATTAAGGAAACAATCAACTTCACCACTGCAACAAAAAGAATAAAATACCTAGGAATAAACCTACATAAGGAGGTAAAAGACCTGTACTCAGAAAACTATAAGACACTATGCAATCAAAGATGACACAAACAGATGGGGAAGTATACCATGTTCTTGGACTGGAAGAATCAATATTGTGAAAATGACTATACTACCAAAAGCAATCTACAGATTCAGTGCACTCCCTGTCAAATTACCAATGGCATTATTTACAGAACTAGAACAAAAAATCTTAAAATTTGTATGGAGACACAAAAGACCCTGAATAGCTAAAGCAATGTTGAAAAAAAGAAAAAAAGGAAAACGGAGCTAGAGGAATCAGACTCTCTGACTTCAGGCTATACTACAAAGCTACAGTAATCAAGACAATATGGAACTGGCACAAAAACAGAAACATAGATCAGTGGAACAGGATAGAAATCCCAGAAGTAAACACATGCACATATGGTCAACTAATCTATGACAAAGGAGGAAAGGATATACAAAGGAGAAAAGACAGTCTCTTCAATAAGTGGTGCTGGGAAAACTGGACAGCTACATGTAAAAGTATGAAATTAGAACACACCCTAACACCATGCACAAAAATAAACTCAAAATAGATTAAAGACCTAAATGTAAGACCAGGCACTATAAAACTCTTAGAGGAAAACATAGGAAGAACACTCTGACATAAATCACAGCAAGATCTTTTTTGACCCACCTCCTAGAGTAATGGAAATAAAAACAAACAAATGGAACCTAATGAAACTTAAAATCTTTTGCACAGGGCTTCCCTGGTGGCGCAGTGGTTGAGAGTCTGCCTGCTTATGCAGGGGACACGGGTTCGTGCCCCAGTCCGGGAAGATCCCACATGCTGCGGAGCGGCTGGGCCCGTGAGCCATGGCCGCTGAGCCTGCATGTCCGGAGCCTGTGCTCTGCAACGGGAGAGGCAAAAAAGCTTTCGCACAGCAAAGGAGAGCATAAACAAGTTGAAAAGACAACCCTCAGAATGGGAGAAAATATTTGCAAATGAATCAATGGACAAAGGATTAATCTCCAAAATACATAAATGTCTCATGCAGCTCAATATCCAAAAAACAAATGACCCAATCAAAAAATGTGTGGAACACCTAAATAGATATTTCTCCAAAGAAGACATACAGATGGCCACGAGGCACATGAAAAGCTGCTCAACATCACTAATTATTAGAGAAATGCAAATCAAAACTACAATGAGGTATCACCTCACACCAGTTACAATAGGCTTCATTAGAACATCTACAAACAATAAATGCTGGAGAGGGTGTGGAGAAAAGGGAACCCTTTTGCACTGTTGGTGGGAATGTAAATTGATACAGCCACTATGGAAAACAATATGGAGGTTCCTTAAAAACTAAAAATAGAATTACCATATGACCCAGCAATCCCACTAGTGGGTATAAACCCAGAGAAAAACCATCATTCAAAAGACACATACACCCCAATGTTCATTGCAGCACTATTTACAATAGCCAGATCATGGAAGCAACCTAAATGTCGATTGACAGATGAATGGATAAAGAAGATGTGTTACACATACACAATGAGATATTAGCCATAAAACGGAATGAAATTGGGTCACTTGTAGAGATGTGGATGGACCTAGAGACTCTCATACAGAGTGAAGTAAGTCAGAAGGAGAAAAACAAATATATTAATGCATATACGTGGAGTCTAAAAAGTGGTACAGATGAATCAGTTGCAAGGCAGAAATAGAGACACAGATGTAGAGAACAAACATATGAACACCATGGTGGGCAGCGGGATGGCGGAATGAATTGTAAGACTGGGATTTTCATATATACAGTAATATGTATAAAACACATAACTAATGAGAACCTGCTGCATAGCACGGGGAACTCCACTTCGATGTACAGTAGAAAATAACACAACATTGTAAAACAACTATACTCCAATTTTTAAAATAAAGAATTTAATTTCGCACATAAAACACAAAATACAGAACAATGATTTTATCTATTGCAGCTCATTACCACTGCTGGCAGTCGATACCAGCTCTCAGTGGAAAACTCAGCTTAAATGACCACACAATGCAGAAAATTACTGGTATTTCCTTATTGTATTATTCTTTTTGGGCTGCTGTAACAAAAATACTACAGATTGAGTGACTTAAATCACATTTTTCACAGTTCTCGAGTCTGGGAAATCCAAGATCAAGGCACCAGCAGATTTAGTGTCTGTTGAGAGCTTTCTCAGTGTCCTCACAGCATAGAAGGCAGTGAGATAACTTTCTGGGATTTTTTTTTTTATATAAGGGCACAAATCCCCTTCATGGGGGTCCCACCCTCATGATTTATTCACTCCTCAAAGGTCTCACCTCCTTATACCATCACACTAAGGTTAGGATTTCAACCTATGAACTTTGTGGGGACACAAACATTCAGTCTGTAACACTCACCTCAGGTATGACTATTCTCGGATTTTTCAGCAAGAAAGATAAAGTCTCATCTGACAGGGACTCGAACAGCTCTAAATCTAACCTTTATTGTCCTCTCTGATGATCCTGGAGTTGAACCCTGGATGACACAAGTAATATAAATCTCCATTCTCTTTTCCTTTTCAAGAATTTTGCTGTTATTCTAGGTAATTTATATTTCTATGTAAAATGACCTGCTTGCCAAGCTCTAGAAATAACTGTTGAGGTTTTGATTTGAATTGTAGATATTTTTAACGGTTGGGAATATATCATAAAAATATTGAGTTTTCCAATCAAAATAATGGTTTTTTGCATAGCTGGTATCACCCCACATGGGTTACAGATCTTTTTCTAGAGTCAGACCTCAGCAAACCCTAGAGTTGCAAGCTTGTCTGTTTCAGGAGGGAAAGTCACACATGGCAAATAATTGCACAAGTCTGTTCGATTATATCTGCAGAAACCTGAGAATACATGTGAGAATGTAATATGAGGTATATACAGTTGCCCCTTGATATCCTCGGTGGATTAGTTACAGCACCTTCTGCAGATAATAAAATCTAACAAAATGCTCAAGTATCATATACAAAGACATAGTATTTACATATAACCTTTGCATGTCCATCATATAGAGATGACTCTACTTTAAAGCATCTATAGATTAGTTATAATACCTATTACAATGTTCATGCCGTGTAAATAGTTACTCGCACGTGGCAAGTTCAAATTTTGCTTTTTGGAAGTCTCTGGAACTTTAAAATTATTTTTTATCTGCAGTTGGTTGAGTCCACAGATGCAAAATCTGCAGATAGGAAGGGGCAACTCTGTACTGGAGGAAAATAACATAATCAGAATGAATTTATTACTGTAGTTGCTCTAACCAGAGATTTTAGAATTAAAGTGCTAAACTCAATAGCTGAGAATGATTCCTTGTTGAAGGGTAAATCCTGGTAATCTTGAGGTTGTCTTTATCGTCACATCACAATTGTGTAAAAAAGTCAAATTGACCAAAGTAAATGATTACAGTCTGTCCTAGCTATTAAAGCTGCTACATTTAATATAGTATCGATGTTAATTCTTCCTATAGCAAGATTTTTATGTTCATGTAAATTTATTTTCTTTCCACGTTAACCAATCACTCTCATTCCATGATCAGAAATAATATCTGCCTTCCTGTCAGGATTTGACTGAGTTTTCTGCCCCTCTGCTTCAAAACTATTTCCACATGGAGAATACTGTTGTTGTTATTCCACTGGTAGTGTTTTTTGCTGCTTGCATATGTAGATACCATTTAAGTTCCTGATAATTAAATCTGATTGGAAGGACCTGAGAGCTATCTGCCAGGGTGGCTTGGAAAAGAAGTACCCTACATTTTAATATTCTATAATGTGTGATATCTTTTGTTCCTCTTTACGTCTCAGAGCGAGTGTGGGGAGTGGGTAGGGGGTGGGCTCTTTCCTTAACATAGAAAAGATTTAGATGCTGGATAAGAAAAATGAATAAAAAATGACCATATGGTTTCCTCTGATTTGTGATGGGACTGCATTTTACTTGATGAGGCAGGAACACATTTGATTGTTGGAACTGAATACTGAAAGAATGCACTCCTTTGATCCTTAACCTAGTTGACAAAACTAGAACTTCTCTAAGGGAACCACTGATTTGGACACATTTCATCTCAGATATAAAGACATTTGATGATAAATTGTTTGAGTTCTTATCACCATACTCCTGCAGATGCTCATAGGGTGTAACTGAATCTAAATGAGATTATGATCTCTTGAAAAACTCAGTTGAATTTCTTCTGTCTCTTTTTATTCCCACCAACATCTATTTGTTTAGGAAATAATATTCTTTGATTATTCAGTACAGAAGTTTTGAATTATTTCAATATAATTCCTCCTCAGAATGCAGCAAAGTGCTGTGTGCTCAGCTATAATTTGCCAACCTGATGAACTGAATATTTTGCACATCACACACTGCCAATATCTTAGTTCTGGACCTCACAGATTGCCTTCTGGCATATTGCTTTTATGATCTCCCAAACTTCTAATTTCTCCAAACTATTGATTTGCCAGCACAAAACTCTACTGTACTTCATACTTTATGCAAAATTAACTCAAAAAATGGATCACAGAGCTTAAAACTTAGAAGTATAATGATTTTAGAAGAAAACATAGAATATATTTTTGACCTATGGTTTGACAAAAAGTTCTTAAACAAAATAGCAAAGGCATGGCCATTACAGAAAAAAAAACACAAACTAAACTTTATTAAAACTAAAAATTTTTCTCTGTAAATGTCTCTATTATGAGGATTAAAATTCAAGCCACAAACTAAGAAAATATTTTCCAATTGCATCTCTAAATATTTGCAATCAGAATATATGATGAAAACCTAAAGGCAAGAGTAAGAAAGCAAATAATCCAAATAAATAAGAAAAAGTCTTTGGCATTTCATTTAAGAAGACATGTAAATGGCATATAGCACATATAAAGATGATTAAAAGCATTAGTCATTATGCAAATGTAAATAAAGCCACCATGAGATATCATTCCAAACTTAATAGAAAAAATATATGGACAGTACTAAATGCTGGAAAGGATGCAGGACAACCAGATCTCTCATACATTACTGGTGGGAATGTAAAATGGTAACTGAGTAGTCTGCAGTCAGTATGGCACTTTTTATAAAGTTAAACATACACTTAAAATATGAATCAGAACTTCTCTTGGATATTTATCCTAGAGAAATGAAAACTTAGGTTCACACAAATACCTGTACATGAATATTTATAGCATGTTTATTCGCAATAGTCAAAACATGGAAACAATGTAAACGCCCTTCAAATGATGAACAGATGAAAAGCCTGAGTACATTAATCATCAGGGAAATGAGAATCAAAAACCACAATGAGATATCACCTGAGGCTAGTTAGAATGGCTATTATCAAAAAGATAAATGATGACAGGTTTGGCTAGGATGTGGAGAAACTAAACACCTGTACACTGTTGGTGGGAGTGTAAATTGGTGTAGCAACAGTGAAAAACAGTATGGAGGTTTCTCAAAAAATTAAAAATAGAGCTACCATATGACCCAGCATTCCCTCATCAGAGTACATGTGAAAACGAAATGAAATCAGTATCTCTCAAAGATATCTGCACTCCCATTTTCACTGCAGCATTATTTATAATAGCCAAAATATTGAAAAAATACTGAGACAATTCAAGTGTCTGTCAACTGATGAATTCATAAAGAAAACATGGTATATGTACGTTCTCTCTCTCTATCTGTATATATACACACATACAGAATGGAATATTATTTAGCCTTAAAAAATAAAATCCTGTTATTTGCAATAATTTGAATAAACCTAGAGGACATTATGCTAAGTGAAATAAAAGTCAGACACAAAAATCAAACACTGCATGACCTCATTTATATGTGTAGATAAAAATGTCATACCTATAGAACCAGAGAGTAGATTGGTGTTTACCAGGGGCTGGAGTGGGAAGGAATTGGGGAAATATTGGTCAAGGGTACAAAGTTTCAGTTATGCAGGATGAGTAAATTCTGGAAATCTTACTCCAGCAAATACATTACAGAACTTATACCCAACTAAAATGACCTGAGAAGTTTGAAAATACTTTCTAACTCCTTGTTGCCCAATAGAAATATGAGAGCCACATAATTTCCACTTTGTAGCAGTCATATTAAACACACAGAGGTGATATTAAATATATTTTATTTAACCTAGTATATTTTAAATGTTATCAATTTGACGTATAATCTGCTACCGAGCCAATTTGTTTTGCCCAAGGCCCACAGCAAGCCAATACGCTGAGATCCCGAGGTTTGCAGCAAAGGGATGTTTGCTAGCAAGGCCAGTAAGAAAGAGGACAAATACCCGAAGGCACAGGGTGCAGGTGTTTATAGGATAAAGAATGAGGAAGCAGGGCTCTCTGAGGCGTGGGTGGCGTGTGGGGGCGTGGGGAAAGGTGATTGGAGAAAGGTGCAGTAATCAATGTTCTGCGCATGTATAACTTACAGCCTGTTACACGTTCAAAAATGGAGGCATTTAGCTTGAGTTTTTAGGCCCTCTGATGTCAGGTCACTGAATCAACACTCGAGCATGCCCAGTTGGACGGCTGGTGGTTTTATACAGTCTAACCAGCTCAGTTCAGAACTAGACACAGCTGATGCCAAGTTCCTAACATATAACTCGGGCAAATATCTTGTTTATCTTATGTACTGCTTGGAGGACATACACCTCTTTGGTAGAGGACCTTGATTAGTGTAGGTAGGTGAAATGGATTTGACTAATGATCACCCAGTTTCAATCAATATAAAATATGAAAATAATATTTTACATTGTTTTTCATACTGTCTCTAAAATTCAGTATGTATTTTATATTTTACAGCACAATTCAAGAGCCATATTTCAAATACTCTATGGACACACGTGGTTAGTGGCCACCATAATGGCCAGGACAGCTCTAAAGTGTAACGAGCCATAACAGGGTTCAAGAGTAGATATCAACATGAATTTAGAGAGAAAATCATATTTAAGTTGGTCCTTAAGTAGGGATGTGAAATAATGTGGAGAGATACGAAAATGATTATAGTTATGAACTCGACACAGTTTTCTTTTTCTTTTTTCTCATTCTTAGCCCATACCTAAATGTAATATCATAAGTGTGCTTCTATTCCTTTTTCCTTTGAAGATTTTGCAATTCACAATGAAGGAAGAACTTAGTTTTCTCAAACATGGTTCCAAGAAAACAGAGATCATTGCCAGTCCTAACCATGTGTAAGATAATTATGGCCTTTGTTTTCTGAGGCTTATCTCTCTTAATTCTCTAACGTTCAGAGAACTTTACTAACATTATGAATTTAGACTTTTATCCTAAGATGAAGGAGATATGCAATTAAAAATAATAGTGAAATCGAGAGCCAGTATTTGAGAGAAAATACATTTTGTAGACATTTAAGGAAGTTGAAGCTCATGAATTAGCAGAAACCAGTGAGTTTCATGGAAGACTTTATGTCAGTTTTAATGAAATTAGAGTTGATGGTAGCACATTTCAGAAAGGAAGTCCAACTCGAATTACATAAAGAAACATTATTTTTGTTGTGGCTAAGAGTACCATGTTTCAAACTGCAAGACTATATTAGAATTTCATCTAAATCATTCACTAATGGTGTGACATTGGGTGAGTTTCTTATCCTCTTATAAAAATATGAAAATTATATACAAGCACACCTCAGTTTATTGTGCTTCACTTTACTGTACTTTGTGGATATTGCTTTTTTTTATTTTTATTTTTTTTTTACTAATTGAAGGTCTGTGGAAACCCTGCATCCAACAAGTATATCGGCACCGATTTCCCAACAGCATTGGCTCACTCTGTGTCTCTGTGTCACATTTTGGTAATTCTCACACTATTTCAAACTTTCCCATTATTATATTTGTTATGGTGACCTGTGATCAGTGATCTTTGATGTTACTATTGTAATTGTTTTGGGTTGCCACAAGCCACACCCATATAAGATGGTGAACTTAATGTATGCTTTCTGACTGCTCCACCAACAAGCCGTTCCCTAGTCTCTCTTCTTCCCCTTGGGCTTCCCTATTCCCTGAGACACAACAATATGGAAATTAGGCCAATTAATAACACAACAATGGCCTCTAAGTGTTCAAGTGAAAGGAAGAGTCATATGTGTCACTTTAAATCAAAAACTAGAAGTGATTAAGTTTAATGAGGAAGGCATGTTGAAAGCCGAGATAGGCTAAAAGCTAGTCCTCTTGCACCAGTGAGCCAAGTCGTAAATGCACAGGAAAAGTTCTTGAAGGAAATTAAAAGTGCTACTCCAGTGAACACATGAATGGTAAGAGAGGAAAAACAGCCTTATTGCTGATATAGAGAAAGATTTAATGGTCTGGATAGACGATCAAGCCAGCCACAACTTTTCCTTAAACCAAAGCCTAATCCAGAGCAAGGCCCTAACTCTATTCAAATCTATGAAGGCTGAGTGAGGTGAGGAAGCTGCAGAAAACAAAAGTTTGAAGCTAGAGAAGGTTGGTTCATGAGGTTTAAGGAAAGAAACCATCTCCATACCATAAAAGTTCAACGTGAATCAGCAAATACTAATGTAGAAGTTGCAGCAAGTTATCCAGAAGATCTAGCTAAGATAATTAATGAAGGTCACTACACCAAAGGAGCAGATTTTTAGTGTAGATGAAACAGTCATATATCAGAAGAAGATGCCAATTAGGACTTTCATAGCTAGAGAAGAAAAGTCGATGCCTGGCTTCAAAACTTCAAAGGACAGGCTGACTTTGTTAGGGGCTAATGCAGCTGGTGACTTTAAATTGACCCAGTGCTCATTTACCATTCCCAAAATCCCAGGGCCCTTAAGAATTAGGCTCAATCTACTCTGTCTGTGCTCTATATGTGCAAAAACAAAGCATGAATTACAGCACACCTGTTTATGACATGGTTCATTGAATATTTTAAGCCCACTATTGAGATCTACTGATAAGAAAACAAAGATTCCTTTCAAAATATTGATGTTATTGCTTATTGACAATGCACCTGGTCACCCAAGAGATCTGATGGAGATACACAACACGATTCATGTTGTTTTTATGCCTACTACACAACATCCATTTTGCAGCCCATGGATTAAGGAGTAATTTCAACTTTCAAGTCTTATTACTTAAGAAAATTATTTTGTAAGGCTGTAGCTGCCAATGACATTGAATCCTCCAATGGATTTGGCAAAGTAAACTGAAAACCTTCTGGGAAGGATTCATCATTCTAGATGCCATTAAGATTATTTGTGATTCATGGGAAGAGGTCAAAATATCATTAATAAAAGTTTGGAAGAAGTTGATTCCAACCTTAATGGATGACTTTGAGGGTTCAAGATCAGTGGAGGAAGGAATTGCAGATGTGGTAGAGATAGCAAGAGAACTAGGATTAGAAGTGGAGCCTGAAGATGTGACTAAATTGCTGCAATCTTATGCTAAAGCTTTAATGGGTGAGGAGTTGCTTGTTATGGATGAACAAAGAAAGTGGTGTTTTGAGATGGAAGCTACTTCTGGTGAAGATACTAAATATATTGCTAAAGTGACAACAAAGAATTTAGAATATTATGTAAATTTAGTCTGATAAAGCAAATAGGCTTTGAAAAGACTGACTCCAATTTTGAAAGAAGTTCTACTGTGGATAAAATGCTATCAGACAGCATTGCACACTACAGAGAAATTGTTCATGAAAGGAAGAGTTAATCAATTCATTATTTTATTTTAAGAAATTGCTACAGCCAGCCCAGCCTTTAACAATCACCACCCTGATCAGTCAGCAGCCACCAACACTGAAGCAAGATCCTCTACCAGCAAAAAGATTGTAACTTGCTGAAGTCTCAGATGATGGGTAGCACTTTTTAGAATTAAAGTATTTTAAAATTAAGGTATGTATTTTTTTAGACATAATGCTATTGCACACTTAATAGACTAAAGTAGAGAGTAACTTTTATATGTACTGGGAAGCCAAAAAAATCATGTAACTTGAGTTTGCAATATTTGCTTTATTGCAGTGGTCTTGAACCAAACTTGCCATATCTCCAGAGTATGCCTGTACCTCAGAAAACTTGCTTCCAACCTTCAATAAAATTTCAACATCTCTTTGACTACTAGGCAGTATAAATCCAGAAGTGAACAACATAAAGTCCCTCTTCTCATGAGCATGCCTTCTAGAAAGAGAAGACAGGTAATAAGTAAATGTATACTTCCATAATATGTCAGGGGCAAATGTCATGATTAAGAATAAAGACTGCTAAGGGAATAAAATGGAAGCAGTCTGGACTGACACTAGACAGAATGGTCAGGAAATGTCTCTCCAGAAAAGCAGAAAAATTGAGGACAAGCTACTTCGATATGTGAGTGACATTGGGTATTAGTCCCTTGGGTTTCAAATCCTGGAAAGAGATTCCCTGTGTGTGAACATTTGGTTCAAGCTAATCAATTTAAATTAAGAAAACATACAAACATTCTTTGGAATAAACATACATAGATAACTTACCACATCAAAAACACTAAGAGAAAATACCCTACTCAAAATAGGGAAATAAATCCATGTGAAACATATGATAAAAAGTACAGTTAACAAACTTATTAAGTAAACTTTATTTTGACTTAAAAATTAGAAAACTCTAATACAAAATCTAAGCATACTTAGATTTTAAATCCTAGAAATTATTCCATGACTCTGAAGTGGAGAATAAGGTACAACATGAGGAGACAATAGTCATTTTGGAGTTTGAAAAACTATAGTGAATCTCCTAGACAAGACTTACCCATTAAATATATACATATATATTTAAAATCAAGAAGAGCGCACTTTAAAAGGGATGCCACGATGTTAAAAATAAAGTGGTGTAACAAATTTGCAAGTCTAAGTAATAATTTTATGGTAAAAAAGAAAGTGTAGGACAAAATTGTAAATAAAATTGTTATATCCTGGTAAATAAACATAAAGGAAACATAAAGATCATAAATATAGATCAAAGTAACCAATAAGTTTAGTACAATTAAAACAATGATCAGAAGCATAGGAAAATATAGATCTAGTATGTTGCTTGGAGATTGTGACACTGCCATTTCAAATAATAAACGGTCACTTAAACCAACCAAAGAAAGGACACTGACTATAGAGCATGATTGATAGTGTAAAACAATACATACATATTTGATAAGTCACATACACTCTACATTCAAATATACCCAAAACTAAACAAAATAAAACATAGAATCATTTCAAAATGATAATGGATTAAGCCACAAGGAAGCACTGATACATCCCAAATAATTCTCTTCTTATCCCTCTTTTTTCTAATCAACATGGAATAAAAATAGAACTAGAATAATAAAATAGTTAACACATAAAAATTATTATGTACCAAATATGAATCTATGTATTTTACATATAATTCTATTACAACTTTAATTTTCCAGATAGAGAAGTGTAAAACAGAATGGGTAAGAAACTGGTTTAAGCTCACACAGGAAGAAGGGCATGAGCTGAGATAGCTAAGAATAAAATCCAGTGTATACAAAAATTTAAAAATGTATTATAATGACACAGATTAAATATAAATCATAAAATAACTTATGAAAGTAAAGAAAGTTAGAACAAATAATCAGTAAAAAATGTATTTAAAATTTGAAGATATACCTAAAACAGTACCTAGAAGAGCATTTAGAGCTTTAAATTACATACAAGAAAATAAGATAAATTAAAAAACCTAAAATTTTACCTCTAACATCTATAAATCATAAATAGAACAAAATAAATATAAATACAATAGAAAAAAATGATAAATATAATGGAAGAGAGAAATAGAAATTTTAAAAATAAAAAATAAACTAAGTAAAGAGAAGAAAAATTACATATTACTGATAAATTCAGGTCAGATTCAGATCTTGAATTTCAAATATAACTCAGTAATGATGAAATGTAAATTATTTTGTAACTCTTATTTATGATTAAAATTTTTGAAAAATCTTAGCAAATGAGAACAGAAAAGTTTTTAATGTGATTAAAATATTTACCAAAAACCAAAGCATAACAATAGCAAAATTACTATTGTAATCCTACTTAATAGTGAATGTTTTTACTTAAAGAATGAGCTTTTTACCTGAAATCAGGAATAAGACAGGATTCTCACTATCACTACTTTTATTCAACACTTTTGCCTTTAATATCATAGCCAATACAATTAGGTAAAAATATAAATATAAATAAAAGGCAGGGATCTTTTATAATGATAAAAGATTCCATTATTAATATCATTAAGTTGTAACAATTATAAATATACATCTACCTAAAAATAGAAGCAAAGCCTGAAAATATATGAAGTAAAAACAGACATAATTGAGAAGAGAAAAAGATAATTCAACAATAGTAGAATTCAATACTCAACTTTCAGTAATAGAATAAGTAGGCTGAAAATCAACAAGAAATAGAAAGTTTGGAAAATAATAGACACAGACTAGACCTAATAGATATCAATAGTACTTTCCACACAACAACAACACACATACATTTATCTCTAGCACACATGAAACATTCTACAGAATAAATCACATGATAGGCCATAAAACCAATCTCCATAAATTTACAAGGATTGAAATTATACAAAATATATATTTCAATCACAATGACATGAAATTGGAAATAACAGAAAGAAATCTGGTAAATTCACAAATATGTGGAAATTAACCAACACACTCATGCAATGAATTTATCAAAGAAATTTTCACAAAGGAAATTAGAAAATACTTTGAGATGAATAAAAATGAAGACAAAATATACCAAAACTTGTGGAATACAGTTAAAGCAGTGCATTGAGGGAAATTTGTAGTTCTAAATGCCTTCATTAAAAAGAAAACAGATTTCGTGTCAACAATCTAACCTTCCACATTATGACATTGGAAATGGGAGGAAAATTTAAACCCAAAGCAGGCAGAAGGAAAGAAATAATAAGATTAGAGCAGAAAATTGAGAAACAGAGAATAGAAATATAACAGAGAAGATCAACCAAAGCAAAAGTTGCCTGTTTAAAAATATCAACAAAATTGACAAACTTTTAGCTAGACTGACCAAGAAAAAAATAAAGGTCAAATTACTAAAATCAGATATTAAAGAGGGAGCATAACTACCAACTTTAGAGAAATAAAAAGTATTATAAGTGACAAATATGAACAAACGTATGCCAACAAATTAGATAACACAGATGAAATGGACACATTTCTAGAAAGACAAACTATAAAAACTGACTCAGATGAAATAGAAATTCTAAATAGACCTATAACAATAAAGGAATTTAATTAGTAATTTTAAGACTTCCCACCAATAAAAGCCAAAGACCAAGTGGCTTCATTGGTGAATTTTTTCAAACGTTTAAAGAAGAATTAACAAATTTTAAACTTTTCCAAGGAAGAGAAGAGGTATACCTTCCCAGTTCATTCTGTGAGGCCAGTTTTACCCTGATAATAAATTAAAAAAAACAAAAAAAAACAAAAAAAACAACCTAAAGACTATATTTCTTATCAACATACATGCAAATAGCCTCAAAAAAACACTAGCAAACCTAATCCAACAGCATATTGTAAGGATATGCACCATGACCCAGAAATGCAAGGTAGGCTTAACAAATGAAAATCAATTAATGGAATACACTAAGCCAATAGAATAAAGTACCAAAATCATATGATTGTCTCAATAGACACAGAAAAAACATTTAATAATATAAATAATTTTTATAATAAAAATACCCAACAAACTAGGAATAGAGGAAACATTCTCAATGTGATAATGTGAATCTATGGAACATTCATAGCTAACATTATACTGAATAGTTAAAGACTAAATGCTCTTCCTGTAATATCAGGAGCAAGAAAAAGTTGCCTGATTTTGCCACTTCTGTTTAACATTGTACTACAGATGCTAGCCAGGGTATTTAAGTAAAAAATAAAACACATGTATTCATATTGAAAAGGAAGAAATGACAGCAGATCACATTCTCTTGTATATAGAAACTGCCAAGAAATACATTATAAAATTATTAACTAATAAATGAGTTCAGCAATGTTGTATGATATAGTCAATATATAAATTCAACTGTATTTGTATCCAGTAACAATAATGAAATTAAGAATAATGAAATTAAGAAAACAATTTCATTTACCATAACATCGAAAAGAATAAAACACTTAGGGATAAATTTAACAAAAGAAGTAAAAAAGTATATATACTCTAAAACTACAAAACATAGTGAAAGAAATTAAAGAAGATCAAATAAATAGAAAGAGATCCCAAGTTCATGGATCAGGAGACATAATACAGTAAAAAGAACTTACTTCCCAAACTGATCTACAGATTCAATGTAATTCCCACAAAAAAATACAAACTTCTTATTTTGCAGAAGTGAACAAGCTGGCCTGAAAAGTTATATAGTAATTCAAGAGACCCAAAATAGCCAAGACAAAGTTGACAAAGAACAAAGTTGTAAGGCTCTCACTTCCTGATTTTATAACTTAATACAAAGCTATAGTAATCAAAACAGTATGATACTGGCATAAGAATAGACATATAAATCAATGAAATAGAAATGAAAGTCCAGACATAAACACTTACATTTACAGTCAATTCGTTTTTGACAAGGGCAACAAGATAATTCAATTGGGAAAGAATAGTTTTTTCAACAAATAGTGCTGAGACAATTGAATGCCTGTATGCAAATAATGAAGTTGGACCCCTACCTCATACCATATAAAAATATAAACTCAAAATTAATCAAATACCTAAATGTAGGAGCTAAAACTATAACTCTTAGAAGAAAACATAGGTGCAAATCATGACTTTGAATTAGGCAATGCTTTTTTAGGATATAACACCAAAACACCAGTAACAATGCAAACAATAGGTAAACTGAAAATAGTCAAAACTAAAAACAAGAAACTTGTACATAAATATGTATTAATCATAATAGCCAAAAAATTAAAACAACCTAAATGTCCATTAACTGATGAATGGATAAGTAAAATGTTGTGTACCAATACAGTGGACTATTATTCAGGAATGAAAAGGAAAGGGGTACCGATACATGTAACAAGCTTGAAAATATGTTGCTAACCTAAAGATGCCAGTAACAAAAAGCCATATATTGTTTGACTCCATTTATACAAAATGTCCAGAATAGACAAATCTATAGAGACACAGAGTTGATTCCCTAAGACTGTGGGAATGGAGATTTGGTGGGGGATGACAGCTAAAGAATGCCAGATTTTGGGGGGGCATATTGAAATGTTCTAAAAATGATTATAGTGATGGATACATAACTCTGTGAATATAATAAAACTATTAAATTGTATATTTTAAATGGGTGAATTGTATGATATGAGGGGCTTAAAATTGGCAATGAAAAAATATGGTTATTTCCTGTTGGCATAATTTTATTTGAAGAATATTCAAATAATTTAAGAACAAACTGTTAGAATTTATAAGTGCCTTTGTTACAGTCACCAGATATAAGGTCCATATACAACCAGTTATTGCATTTATATAAATTCAACAAAAATCTAAATTGATATTATTTGTAATAGTATCCCCAAATAACAAATACTTTAGGGATAAAATTAATGAAACATTATGAAGACATTTATATAAAAACACACATATATGTTTATATATTTATGGATTCAAAGACAAAATATTGTAAAGATATGAACTATCATTTGATCCACAGATAAAATTCAATTCCAGTCAAAATAGTGCCAGGTATTTGAAATGACAAGCAGATTCAAAAGTGTGTATGGAAATGGAAAGAGCAAGGATGAACCAAGGCAATTTTGATAACATATTTTTGAAGCTAAAGTACTGACAACTACCAGATATCAACAGCTGTCATAAAATTTAACAAATATCAAGATTAATTTTGAAAAAATAGCAAAAATGCATTGTGGTATAGCTATAGAAGCAGAAAATTTGACCAATAAGAGGTCTGAAATACATATGTAAACATACAAAGAAATCTGATATAAAATAAAAAATGAAGCCACCCATCACTTTATAGAGCTATGGAAAAAGTGGGTCACTATATTTTAAAGTAATGGCACATCTTATTCCTGATATGAATGGACTCTAAATGAATTTTTAAAATTAACATGAAAAATGAAAGCAAAATTCAAATAGAAGTGAAGAAAACTGTGTAAACTTGAGTCATGGATGGATTTCTTAAATAATAACAGGAAAAGTACAAATCATAAATTAAAAACAGATCAAAATTATATATTTCTATTTACCAAAGGAACAATGGAATATCTGAAAAGATGGACACATCAGGATACAATATTTATAACAAGAAACGAATATCTATGTTAAATAAGTAATTCATGCAAATCAGGAAGAAATATGTAGGAAACCCAAACGAAAAATTCTCAAATGAGTAATATGATCATATAATAAAAATGGTCAACACAAGCATGGAGATAAGGTCAACAGTAATCAAAGAAATGTAAGGTCAAATGTATGATTCCAACAAAGACTAGTGAAAATTAGAAACTGGTTAAATACTAAGAGAATAACTGTGTAAATAGGAATCTTCAGATGGTGGTAGTTTAGTTTTATGTAGCCATATGAAGAGAACTCTTACTGTAGTTAATGAATTTTTTAATTGACACACACTGACCCAGAATTTCCATTTCAGATCATATGTCTCAAATAAATTATCATAATGACATTAAATAGGATATTTAATCATAGCATTTTTGGATGTCAAGGAGGGAGTTGATGGTGCTTAAGAGAAATAAAAATATAAATAAAAATATACATGTGATATATATTTATTCTTTTAACTTATATATACCACATATATATATCACAGAGATTATCTATCACTATATGTATATATAAAATTTCCCAGAGATAAAGAAATAGGATCTTTTGTTAATAGGCCAATAATTAATGTGTTCTTGAAATAAGTATGAATAAACTATGTGTTTACACCTAAAATCCAAGAATAACATGTAACACATCTAATTCTTATTTTTGTATGTAGGTGCCCATGAGAATGGCCAGATAAAATTGCTTTCATTCCCTTTGGCAAAAAGAAATGTAATTTTCTCTGAAAGGAATATGCACAATAGCAAAAATGTTTTGCTCCTATTTTACTCTCCCTCTCCCTAATGACTTTGAAAAAAATAACTGATATCTTGAATCTTTAAAGCAGTAATTAGAATAGAATGTCACTGTAATATTCTCATTCTAAAATACTAAATAAAAACCTCACTAAAAATATATCACATTGTACTTTACACAGATTTTAAAAAATTTAACAGCTCTACTTTTATTTTATTAGTACCCCTTCTAAATGTTACAAAACAGAAAACAAACCAAAAGAACCTGAAGAATTGAAAATTGCCTGTAGTCACAAAATCAGGAAATAAAGAAAAAGTATTTGAACCCAGGCCATCGCTATTCTGTAGCTCGAATCATTAACACCTGTATCTGTGAGAGATCATGAAGAATAATCCTAGGCCCTTATTTTACAAATGAAAGAGTTAAGGCTTAAACACACTAAGCATGTCACCTCATATGAAGAAAGAATGGCTTTTCCATATTTATTGCTCTCTCTGTGCAGTTGGTGTCAGCATTATGATTGCTCAAAGAGCACTTGATGCAGAAGAGAGCAGTAGTTTCCTCACAATCAGGCATAAGCTGGCATTCTCTTCAGTACCTAGTCCTGTTTAAGATTTGGAGGCTTTGATTCTCTGACATAAATCCTACCAATGTTTTCATAGGTCAGTCTCCCAAGGCAACAGAAATGAAACCAAAAATAAACAAATGGGACCTAATCAAACTTATAAGATTTTGTATAGCAAAAAAAACCCAAACCATAAACAAATGAAAAGACAACCTACAGACTAAGAGAAAATATTTGCAAATGATGCAACAAACAAGAGCTTAATTTCCAAAATATATAAACAGCTTATACAGCTCAACAACAAAAAAACAACCCAATCGAAAAATGGGCAGAGGACCTAAATAGACATTTCTCCAAAGAAGACATACAGATGGCCAATAGGCACATGAAAAGATGCTCAACATCGCTAATTATTAGAGAAATGCAAATCAAAACTACAATGAGGTCCCACCTCACACAGGTCGGAATGGCCACCATTAAAAGTCTACAAATAACAAATGCTGGAGAGAGTGTGGAAAGGGAACCCTCCTGCAGTTAGTGGGCATGTAAGTTTTTGCAACCACTGTGGAAAACAGTATGGAGTTTCCTCAAAAAGCTAAAAGTAGAGTTGCCATATGATCCAGCAATCCCACTCCTAGGCATATATCCAGACAAAACTATAATTAAAAAAGGTACAGGCACTCCTATGTTCACATCAGCACTCTTCACAGTAGCCAAGACACAGAAACAACCTAAACGTCCATTGACAGATGAATGGATAGAGAAGGTGTGGTACATATATACAATGGAACACTACTCAGTCATCAAAAAGAATGAAATAATGCCACTTGCAGCAACATGGATGGAAATAGAGATTATCATACTAAGAATGAAGTCAGAAAGAGAAAGACAAATAACATACGATATCACTTATGTGTAATCTTAAATACGACACAAATGAACCTATCTACAAAACAGAAACAGATTCACAGACAGAGGGAACAGCTTTGTGGTTGTCAAGGGGAACGGGGGTGGGGGAAGAATGGATTGGGAGTTTGGGATTAGCAGAGGCAAATTATTATATATATGATGGTAAACAACAAAGTCCTACCGTATAACACAGGGAAGTATATTCAATATCCTGTGATAAACCATAATTGAAAAAATATAAAAAGGAATGTATATGTATATATAACTGAATCACTTTGCTGTATAGCAGAAACTAATACAATATTATAAATCAACTATGCTTCAATAAAAAAAGATTTGGATGTTTTGTGTATCCTAATAGGCAAATAAACTTTCAAATATTGCAAATGTATTATCTCAGAAACACATTAAAGAATTAATTTCAAAGGCCAAGTAAATGCAATATATACATATTACTATTATTACTAAACATATTGCTATATGTTTCCAAGTATATAATTGCATTGTAGGGGTAGATTACCATTGGTGGATCTAGTTGGAAGATCTAGGTGTGAAAAACGTATGAACACAGCAATTTTAACTGGCTTGTATCTTTATTTGGTGTTGTGTTAGGAGAAAGAGCGAGGGTAATGCAGATAATGGTGTAACTGACTGCAAACAAAAAAGGGGGAAGATCTCAGGCTGAAAAACAGTATTAAAATTTGGAAAGATTTACAGCAAGATCCTATTTGTCCCACATCCTAGAGAAATGAAAATAAAAACAAAAATAAACAAATGGGACCTAATGAAACTTCAAAGCTTTTGCACAGCAAAGGAAACCATAAACAGGACAAAAATACAACCCTCAGAATTGGAGAAAATATTTGCAAATGAAGCAACTGACAAAGGATTAATCTCCAAAATATACAAGCAGCTCATGCAGCTCAATATCAAATAAACAAACAACCCAATCCAAAAATGGGCAGAAGACCTAAATAGACATTTCTCCAAAGAAGATATACAGGTTGCCAACAAACACATGAAAGAATGCTCAACATCACTAATCATTAGAGAAATGAAAATCAAAACTGCAGTGAGGTATCACCTCACACAGGTCAGAACGGCCATCATCAAAAAATCTACAAACCATAAATGCTGGAGAGGGTGTGGAGAAAAGGGAACCCTCTTGCACTGTTCGTGGGAATGTAAATTGATACAGCCACTATGGAGAACAGTATGGAGGTTTCTTAAAAAACTAAAAATAGAACTACCATATGATCCAGCAATCCCACTACTTGGCATATACCCTGAGAAAACCATAATTCAAAATGAGTCAGGTACCACAGTGTTCATTGCAGCACTATTTACAATAGCCAGGACATGGAAGCAAACTAAGTGTCCATCGAGAGATGAATGGATAAAGAAGATATGCCACATATATTCAATGGAATATTATACAGCCATAAAAAGAAACGAAATTGAGTTATTTGTAGTGAGGTGGATGGACCTACAGACCGTCATACAGAGTGAAGTAAATCAGAAAGAGAAAAACAAATACCGTATGCTAACACATATATATGGAATCTAAAAAAAACAAAAAATGGTTCTGATGAACCTAGGGGCAGGACAGGAATAAAGAGGCAGACGTAGAGAAGGGACTTGAGGACAAGGGGAGGGGGAAGGGTAAGCTGGGATGAAGTGAGAGAGTGGCATGGAGTTATATATACTACCAAATGTAAAACAGATAGCTAGTGGGAAGCAGCCACATAGCACAGGGAGATCAGCTCCGTGCTTTGTGACCACCTAGAGGGGTGGGAAGGAGATGCAAGAGAGAGGGGATATGGGGATATATGTATACATATAGCTGATTCACTTTGTTATACAGCAGAAACTAACAATGTTGTAAAGCAATTATACTCCAATAAAGATGTTTTTTTAAAAAATGGCTCAAAGATATTCCGCTTAAGTGTAAAAAACCTAAAGGAAAATTTTAGATAGATTAAAAGAAACGTTGTTTAGAAAGGGAAGAAAAGCCAGATGACAGCAAAGACAGAATTCTTCCTGCCCTCTTCCTTTTAATTTACCCAGTTCTGGCAGGCCTAAGTAACACAGCATATTAGCAATTTGGATAAGAAGGGACTGTAGCAGAAAAAAGCAAAAAAACAGAAAAAAAAACCCCAGTTCTTTATAGAAACTATTGAATATTTACATTAAAAACCTTCTAGGGCTTCCCTGGTAGCGCAGTGGTTGGGAGTCCGCCTGCCGATGCGGGGGACGCGGGTTCGTGCCCCGGCCCGGGAAGATCCCACATGCCGCGGAGGGACTGGGCCCGTGAGCCATGGCCGCTGGGCCTGCGCGTCCGGAGCCTGTGCTCCGCAACGGGAAAGGCTACAGCAGTGAGAGGCCTGCGTACCGCAGAAAAAAAAACCCAAAAAAACCAAAAATAAAACCTTGCTAGAATTATCCCACAAATGTATATTTCAGTAGAGGCTTATTAAAAGAGAGGTAGAATTATCCCACAAATGTATATTTCAGTAGAGGCTTATTAAAAGAGAGGTTTTTTTTTTTTTTTTTTCTGCGGTATGCGGGCCTCTCACTGCTGTGGCCTTTCCCGTTGCGGAGCACAGGCTCCGGACGCGCAGACCCAGCGGCATGGCTCACGGGCCTAGTCCCTCCACGGCATGTGGGATCTTCCCGGACTGGGGCACGAACCCGCGTCCCCCGCATCGGCAGGCGGACTCCCAACCACTGCGCCAACAGGGAAGCCCAAAAGATAGGTTTTAATAAACCTTTAATAAGAGAGGTTTCATGTATGTTTAAAATGCATGAAGAGCAAAAATTACAATTTAAAATAGGTGATTCATTAGCCTTCTTCAGCTTCTCAGTGTCAGAGGAATAGCTTAGAAGATAATGTCTATAAGTAACATAATCCACTGATTTGCTGCTACACCAGAAATGATTCTGCTATTCTCTTTAACTTCAGAAGCTAAAAGATAAATAGGCAAATGTAGCTGTGGTCCTGATTCTTCCTGCAGCATGAAGAGGGGTCTATAAAATATGTCCCACCTCCTTTCATGCAAGATGCATCTTTCTGTTAAGGATTTTAACCCTCTATTTACTTTACCATGTTGCACCATGATTCTGCCCACCTTCACCATATGACTGTTGGCAAAAAAGTATATTTTACTCTTTTCCACGAAGTTTGAATCCTGTTTTATCTCTGATTATAATTAACACTTGTTTCTACAAGATTAGCAAAATGATGACAATTGAGGAAGTTCGGTAATGGGCACATGGATGTGTATTGCATTATTTGACTTTGTGTTTGAAAATTCTTATAATAAAAAGTTTAAAAATTGGGAAAGATTTTATCAGACATTTGAAAATTATTACATGTAAGAGGATATTTGATACTTTGAGGGAAAATCTTAGGTCATGATAGCAGATATAGAATATACTACTAAAACCATGTTTAGATGATAAGATAAATCTAAGATTAAAGAATCTTTCTAGAATAATGACACGTAGAGTATATCTCAAATTTGCAAATAGTGGAAGAATATACACATTTTCTAAAAAATCAAAAAACTCTTGATGTGGAATACTCACAGAAAGAAAATACATATAGTCTAAAAGATACATTATACATTTCCTCCTATTCTCAGGAAACCTCTGAAGCAAATATTCATAGCACATAAGCACTTTATATTTATTAAGCATTGAGGGCTTGACTGTATATAACATACTCTATGAGCCATGAAAAGAATTTAATCCAAAGGGGTTAAGTTTAGAGTGTTTACCATTCTTTCCCAGCAGGATCCTGGACCTAGCCAAATATATTAACGTCTTTATTCAGAGAAAAACCAGCAAAGAGAGTAAGGAGACATGAAGCAATAAATAGGAGCTGAATAAATACTAGCTTTGGCAAAACTACTCGTTTAGCCAGTTCTTTGAATAGATTGAACTCAATGTAGACCATACAGGAAACAATTTTTTTCTTACCACCTTTTTCAAAATCATTTTCTTATCTGTCCTGGACAATACATCTTGCAAATTCCATGCCTTCCTGTGTTACAGTCTGATGTTAGAAAAATCACATTTGCAGATGTTAAATACTATAGCAAAATCTACTATAAAAATTCAGATTCAATTCATATTTTCTCACAATCAGTAGCCAATTCAGTTCTGATCCATTTTTCAAGGGACTGGCAGTGAGAAATGGATATATATTGATATATATTCCAAAGCGCTCAACCACTTTGCCTAATACTCTTCTCCTGAGTTTCCCCTAATTGGGGAGAGCAAGGACACGAGAGAGTTGAGAGGGAAATGGTAAAGTCTGTCTTGAATGGTGCTGGTGTAAATCTGGCTGTTACCCTCTGTGATAGAAGAGAAATCCTTGCCCTGACACCACAGAGTTTGTTGGACACTAACACTCATGCTCTGGAACTTAAATTACCCCTCAGAGTTGTTTCTACGTGGAGGCAAAATATCTGGACTCCCACCCCAACAAATTATTTCTTGCTACTTAGCCACTTTAAGTGTTGGGAGCATGACTGCATATATTCTATCAGCCATGGGAGAAGAAATCTAATCCAAAAAAAGACAAGAGTGCGGTGTTAGGGTGAGGCTTAAAACTCCCAGTCACTTCTGACTCTCCATACAATAGTCAAAAGGCAAAAAAATTCACAAGTAGAAGGCCATTGCTACGAAGGGCGTGGAAGCTGGAACATGGGTACGCAAAAACATAAAAGGCATTGAAGGGCCCTGGGCAGGATACCAATAACGTTCAGTAGGCTCTCATGTATGTAAAGCAGACACTCTATCTGTCCCCATGTAGGATTTCTTACTTAAAGCAGTTGGACCAGGGGAGACAAAATTGTGCACCTGTCAATACTGGTCAGAAGAAACCCTACACATTACCCATTTCTGTTCTCAAATCCTCTTACATCTTACTTTAACTTTGTGCTGACATAGCTCCCTAAATTCTAATTTGCCACTATGTTGGAGAAAATATGTGAGTAGTTAGTGAAATAAGCTAGGGTCCCAACAGATGCAACTCATCCTGCGGATTTAATTGATACTTATTATCTCCATCCTCTACTACCTATTTGGGTATCTCCTGACCCTAACTTCTGCTCATATTGGGGTCTTCACTGGAGGGTGATCCAGACCTTCCTGTTACAGAAGTCATAGTTCCCAGTTACCATGAGTTTATCAACCTGTTTTTGTTGCAATTGCCCATTCACTGACAAGACTGGACATTAGCATACTCAGCGATGCCCCAATAAATAATCTTATTGCCAAAGATATTGTTCCTCCCCCAATTATATAGCAGCAACCCTCTCTCTTCGTGATGCCCAGTGTTAATTCCCCAGACCAGTATAGTATAGTAACTATTTTTGTCTTTTTTCTAATTTTATTTTTTTTATACAGCAGGTTATTAGTTATCCATTTTATACATATTAGTGTATATACGTCAATCCCAATTTTCCAATTCATCACACCGCCCACATTTTGTCTTTTTTTAACTGCTGGTCTACTTGAACAAAATGTTCAGAGTGATAAGGGGAAGACATAGCTTTAAATTTAGTGGAAATTTTTTTAAATTGTTCACAGGTGGAAGTATTTTTTTCTCTAGAAACCAGGACCTCTAGACCCAAGACCTTAAACTTTCAAATACGGGAAGCATAAATACTCAGTTTGGTCACTAGGAATGTTAATAAGCAGGGCCACCCCTACTTTCATCTCAGAGTTCTAAGATCAATATCGTAGGAGAGGAGAAATGTTTTCCCTTCTTCCCATCTTAGTTCTTTGGCTGATTTAATAATTAAATTGACTTAAGGCAGATTAACAGGAGAAAAACATATTTAATTTCATACATACAGGAGCCCCAAATATATGAGGCTCAAAGAAGTGACCAAAGCAAGCAGCTTTTGTATCTTTTAGACAAGAAAATAAACTTGTGAGGAAATGACAAGACGAAGTGTTTGGGCTTAGGGGAGCAAATATTGAAGAAGTAATGAGGGTTGTTTGTACAATCTTCTCGGCCCTAAATTCTCTATCTCTGATGATTAAGATGCCTTCTACCCTCCTGGTATAGGGATGATACCATTCACATAGGAGATATATTTCCTGCTTTCTAGGGGACAAAGGAGGTTAGAGTGTTCTCCTTGCACTGGCTGTTTTTTTTTTTTTTTTTTTTTGTGGTATGTGGGCCTCTCACTGTTGCAACCTCTCCCATTGCGGAGCACAGGCTCCAGACACGCAGGCTCAGCGGCCATGGCTCACAGGCGTAGGCACTCCACGGCATGTGGGATCTTCCCGGACCAGGGCATGAACCCGTGTCCCCTGCATCGGCAGGTGGACTCTCAACCACTGCGCCACCAGGGAAGCCCTGGCTGTTTCTTAAGTAACATTAATTCCAAATAATCAACATGCCAAAGTGACGTATTTTGGGGTGGCATATTCTGGTCCCCTTCAACTTGTTCTATTGCTAAGGACACAGCATCATAAAATGACCTTTGAATTGAGATATACACTGAATATTGAAGAACAACTCTTGGTGCACATAGGCTGTTCCTCTAAGCTGACAACTCAGATACACCTTTAAGAAGGCATTCTTACCCACTGACTATGTAGTTGGAGCAGTGGATTCAATGGTCATGTATCCACTGTAACACTTCATTTGCCATAAAGTGGTCCCTTTGTCCAAGGCAGTTAATCAGATTCTATGTAAGTAAACCAGACACTCTGCTTTCAGATCTGTAACTCGAGCACTTGGACAGGAGAGCCATGTTTGTACTCCTGTCAACGCTAGTCAAAACAAAGTATTATTTTCTCCAAAGTGGAATGGGTCCAACGTAATTGGGCTGTTGGGCTCTTGGACAGAAAACCTCAGTCTCTTCCTGGCTGTAGCTGGAAGCTACACTCAGTCTTTACCATGTGACCTTTCCAACAGGGCAACTTGCTTCATCAAAGCCAGGAAACTGATATAACCATTATGGAGAACAGTAAGGAGGTGTCTTAAAAAACTAAATATAGAACTACCATATGATCCAGCAATCCCGTGCCTGGGCATAGATCCAGAGTAAACCAAAATTCAAGAAGATACACGCACCCCGATGCTCATCGCAGCAGTATTTACAATAGCCAAGACATGGAAGCAACCTAAGTGTCCATCAGCAGAGGAGTGGATAAAGATGTAGTACATACATACAATGGAATACTACTCAGCCATAAAAGAGAACAAAATAATGCCATTTGTGGCAACATGAATGGACCTAGATATTGTCATACTGAGTAAAGTAAGAGAAAGACAAATATGATAACGCTTATATGTAGAATCTAAAAATATGGTACAAATGAACTTACTTACAAAACAAATAGAGTCACATATGTAGAAAACAAACTTATGGTTACCAGAGGGGAAAGGGGGGGAGGGATAAACTGGGAGATTGGGATTGACATATACACTACTATATGTAAAATAGATAACAAATAAGGACCTGCTATATAGCACGGGGAACTCTACTCAACTCTGTAATAACCTATATGGGAAAAGAATCTAAAAGAGTGGATATATATGTATGTATAACTGACTTACTTTGATGTGCACTGGAAACTAACACAACATTGTACATCAACTATACTGCAATAAAAATTAAAAAACAGGGCTTCCCTGGTGGGAACCACTTCCCTGGTTGAGAGTCCGCCTGCCAATGCAGGGGACACGGGCTCGTGCCCCGGTCCGGGAAGATCCCACATGCCACGGAGCGGCTGGGCCCGTGAGCCATGGCCGCTGAGCCTGCGCGTCCGGAGCCTGTGCTCCGCAACGGGAGAAGCCACAACAGTGAGAGGCCCGCAAACCGCCAAAAAAAAAAAAAAAAAAAAAAGGCCTGCAAACCGAAAAAAAGGCAGTGGAGATTCTGTTAATAAGACTGAAGCACAACCCTTTAAAATCTAATCAAGAAGTGACTTTTCATTAATACTGCAGCAAAGTATTGGTTAGAAGCAAGTGTCTCAAGGGAAGTGAATTATATGAGTTAGTTGGTAGGATTTCTAACCTTACATAATAAATTAGTTTTACTGTGACCCCCTTCTCTGATACTTTCGATTCCTTCTTCCACATTTTAACTAGGCTTATTTGGAAACTGTTTTATTATTTAATTGGACCATTTTTTTTTCTGAACTTCCAAGAACCATCCCAGTAATTTATTAATTCCTGAATCATGGCAGAACAGCTGCATGTCAAAAATTCTTCCTGGACTTCCCTGGTGGCACAGTGGTTGAGAGTCCGCCTGCCGATGCAGGGGACACGGGTTTGTGCCCTGATCCGGGAGGATCCCACATGCCGCGGAGCGGCTGGGCCCGTGAGCCATGGCCGCTGGGCCTGCGCATCCGGAGCCTGTGCCCCGCGGCGGAAGAGGCCGCCGCGGTGAGAGGCCCGCGTACCGCAAAAAAAAAAAAAAGAAAAAAATTCTTCCTTAGCCAGACTGACATTCTTTTTTATTAAGATATAATTAACATATAAGGTTATATTAGTTTCAGGTGCACAACGTAATGATTTGATACATTGTATATATTGCAAAATGATCACCACAGTAAATCCAGCCAACGTCTATCACCACAGAGCTACACATTTTTTTTTGTGATGAGAATTTAAGATCTACTCTCTCAGCAACTTTCAAATATACAATGTGGTATTATTATCTCTAGTCATCATGCATACATTATATCCCAGGACTTGTTTAGCTGGAAATTTGTACCTTTAGACCACTTTTAGCCATTTGCCTACCCCTTATCCCCCTTCCTCCTTCCCGGCCACCACCAATCTGTTCTCTGTATTTATGAGTTGTTTTTTTTTTAGATTCCACATATAAGCGAGATCATACAGTGTCTTTCTCTCTGACTTATTTCACTTATCATAATGCCAAGTTCTACCCATGTCACATTCAGACTGACATTCTACTCCCCTTGATTCTACATCTCAAAAAATCTATGTTCAGGCACGCTTACCTTGTTCTTTCAGGTAGGTATTATCCAGGGCCTTGTAGTTCCTTTAGTGAAAAGTTGCTTTCCTTCTTTAGCAGGTTCAACACTTGGTTAGGCTGAAGCTTGACCCTTGTATTCGGTTTGGTGACCAGGAATCAAGTCAAGCAGATCATTAAAGGGAAAAAAACCCACATTACAACGTCTTTAGCATAATATTCAAGTAATGGTGCTGAGAGAGCTGCTATAATATAATAAAGTCTGGCTCCATTTTTTGACGTTTGCTACAGTTTTGAGCTCCACACTCTCTGCTCCCTTCTGCTCCAGATCTTAGCCATCTGACGCAAAAGCCCAAATGCTTCTTCATTTGGTTCCGGTGAGAAGTTCAAACCATTCTCAGGAAGCCTCACCCTAGCCCCACCCCATAACCTCTATAAAACTCCAAGCCAGTCTCTTTTCTCTTCTTTCCCAAGTTCTTTGGAACTGCCTGCTCTCTCCCGAAAATCTCAATACATGAGTAATAAACCTTCTCATACCCTCCTGATGATGTCATTAGTACTGATATCCGAATGAAATTTTGGTTGGCGGTCCATCCTGACTCTGTGGTATGGCTACAACAGTGGGCTACTTTTGCAGGCCCAGAAGGTTGTCCTTCTGGGCGTTCAGGTGAATTCATTTATATAATCACACTCCAATCTCATGATCCCAATTCTCTCTTAGGATACTGATTATGATACAGGAGACCTGGCCAAGTTTTCAAATCAGCTTGTCTTAAATGTTTGCAAATTTTGTCACTCTTACATTAAATTCTGCGCCTAGTCTTCAACTATATTTGCCCTCATGCTGCAAATGATAAAGTTCTCTTAAATACTGGATGGAAGTTGTCTGAGTTTCACACTTCGTTAGTAATTGATCAACATGTGTTTATCATTTTCTCTCTTCAACACATCAGAATCATCCAGTAACGATCTCCTATTCCCATAGTCCTTACATGTACCATAGTTAAGTCAGAACATTTATTTCCATTGGTATCACAGAGTGGAGAATCTCAACAATTTAAAGGCTGGAGCACGCTAAGGGCTATTGACAGTCCATCTCTCATGAAAATGGATCCTTATTTCCAACTCACCAGAGAGTGATCCAACCACAGAATCCTACCATTAGGGTCTGCTTCTTTGACCATTCTTGGTACCAAATGTTTTAGATTGGCTTCTCTAAAAGCAGATTCTAAGCCACGGATTCAGGTAGAAGTGATTATTTATGAAAGTGCTCTCAGGAAAAACCAATAAGCTATGGGGGAAGCACGATGGAGAAAGAAAAGGGGTCAATCAAGGGTTTAATTTCAGATGAAGTCTCAGACTCAGATTCAAATTGAGCTTTAGATCATACATTACACCTGAGAATTTTTCCTGCCTTGAAGCGTTGTGCTGGGCTTTTGTTTTCCCACACCACATAGTCCTTAGCTTCAGGAAAATGTGTGTTGAGGGTGAAGTAAAATTTCCAGGCCCTTCTGGATTTCCAAGCCTGCAAGAAGGCAACTCAAATGCCCAGAGAAAATCCTCTGGAAGCCCCAATGAGAGAAAAACAGAACATGAGGGATTGGTGTACGTAGCTAATAAAGAATCTGAGGGAGTCAGAGTAGAACATCAACATTCTGTGTTACATTTGTTCTTACTGAAGTGTTCCCATATGATACATAATTTACCTAGAATATGAGCCTCCTTATATACTTTATTATCAGCAGTTTAGCAAGAAACTCCCAAACTGAAGTGATGGCGATAAGACAGTATCAGCATCACCCTATCATCACAAACCTAATTTTGCTAAAGATCTGTGTGAATTTTCTGTTATAGATTTTACATTTACTTTCAGATTACCGTGTCCCTATTTGATGGTCCAAACTACCTCCCTAGCTTCTGGACATTTCTACTTCATGCAGTTGATTGTTGCTATTTTATTGATAAGTAGAACGATTAACTGACTAATTTTGTCACTAGTCCACAATACTAGTCCAATCATCCCCAATTTAGGCAGTCATGCTTTATACTATTAAATCAGTCCTTCAAATGCCGTGGCAAGACCTTCATAATCACAGTGTGCTCTCTCTGTTTGCCTCAGGCCTTTTGCTATCTGTGTCAGTATGCCTCCTGTTCACATGAAAGTACTGAATGCTACATTGGCCCATCTTTGGCTAAGCTACAACGTATACGGTGTATAGCAGGCATATTAAGTATCAGGTGATAAGAATACAGCAGGGAACAAAACAGTTAATGTGATAATAGTTAATTTTACATATCAACTTGATGGGGCTAAGGGATGCCTGCATAGCCTGCAAAACATTATTTCTGGTGTGTCTGTGAGGGTGTCTCTGGAAGGGATTAGCATTTGAATCAGTAGACTGAGTAGAATAGATTTCCCTCACCAGTGTGGGTGCACATCATCCAACCTATTGAGGACCTGAATAAAACAGGTGGGGGAGAGGCACATTCATTCTTTCTGTTTGGGTTGAGACATCCATCCTCTCTTGCCCTTGGACCTTGGCACTCCTGATTCTCAGGATTTCAGACTCAGATCAGGGCTTACACCACTGCACCCTCCTCATTCAGATGTTCATCAATTGACTGATGAATATACAAAATATGGGACAGCCTTACGATAGAAGGTTACTGAGAAATACTTAGGAAATATTTTAACTGAATTATAAACAAGCACAAATATCAAATTTATAAAATGCAGTTACACAGTGTCTAGATGAAAATTTATAGTTTTAAATGCTCATATTTAGAAAAAAAGATCTGAAACAACTAAAGTACCCACATAAAGAAGATAGGAAAAGAAGATGTGCTTGAGCTCACTGTACGTAGAGAGAAGAGTCAAGATATCATTTGGCATTTGAGTGCGTGAATTTTTATTCCGTATTCCAATTTTACCACACGCTCTATGTGAGAGACATCTTCAGAGTGTCCCTCACGTTCCTGACATAATAGTGCGCGACGTCATCACTTGAGTTTATGGATCTGTATTAATCTTCTATTGCTGCTGAACAAATAACCACACACCTACTAGTTTAAAACACCAGGTATTTATTATCTCACGTTTTCCATGAGACAGGCGTCCTGGCATAACTTTGTTGAATCGTCTTCTCAGGGGCTCACAAAGCTGTAATCAAAGTGTCACCTAGGGCTGCAGTTTCATCTGAGGCTTGGAATCCTTGTCCAGATGAACATGGTTGCTGGCAGAATTCATTTCCTTGCAGCTGTATAACTCATAGCTACTTGCTTCTTCAAGGCCATCAGGAGAGTCTGTGGTGCTTTATGTCTCCAAACTCTTGACCCTTTTTTAAAGGACTCATCTCACAAGGTGATTAGACTACCTAGGAAATATCTCTTTTGATTAACTCAAAGTCAAGTAATCAAGGACCTTAAATATACCTACAAAAATCCCTTCACTTTTGCTAATAGCATCATCTCATCCAGGAATACCCTCTCTCATGTTCGAAGGCCTCATTTATACTCAAGGGGAAGGTATTATACAGGGATGTACACCAGAGGTTGGGAATCCTCTGGGCCATCTAAGAATTCTGCTTACTGCAGGTTCTTTATTTTCGAGGTTGTATAAATTCTTAGGCCATGCACATATATAACACAGAAGTACCTGGGAAATTTCAAGAGCTATGTAAAGTATTGTAAATAAAGATGCCATTTCATTGTTTCTTAAAACTCCCAATTTCAGAAATTTCACATAGAAGATTAACTACTTTTGACAGTCTGGTTGGAAATAGTGTTTTTGGAAAGTTATTGCACATCTTAAAATTATGTTTCCATAGCCAGCATGCCTATACTTACATAGAGTATATGATTATGAGATGTGGCTTTGGGGAAACAGGTGTCATTGATGCTGGAGTCGAATGGAGAGAGAAAAAAGGAATATCCAATGATGAAAGATAGCCCCTCTGACATTAGAATTTTATTTTTGAAAGTAAAACTATTTAATAATTTAAAGGAATTTAAAATAAAGATATTTGGTACTCCTGAGTGAAGAATATTTTGTTTTGGAAAACATCACGTAGTTTGACTGATCAATATATGTCATTACTAAGACTCTATTTGAGAGAACAAGTGATGTTTAAATGCTTAGAAGTTTCAAACTCCCAATGAGTTTTCTAAAGAACATGTTTGAAATTCCAGAGAAGAGGAAACAAAATGGTACTTTTTCTAAAAATAATATTGATAGCAGAAGAAAAAAATTACCTAAGGGAAATAATACACTTTAATAGTTTTTATATATTCATGTCATTCGGAGTATATTTTCAGGAGCTCTTGGAAACAATTACTAGTAGCACTCCTTCAATTTATGATTCTCAAATATTTGCTGTCTGTGTGAGAATAAACAAATGAAAATCAAAAGGGTTACTTATTTATGGTTTTTCTCCCATCAGATCACAAATATAAATTTATATTTTGCTCTTCTGTGTCACAGACCAGCCAACAAGGAGGAGAGGAAGGCATGGGGTAATGAATAAGAGTGTAATAGTAATGGCTGCTAAGAAGAGAAAAAAACGATGTGGTCTCTTAGGTATAGGGACCCCATCAATGTTGATAAACAAGGTCCTAAAAGGGAACAACACACGTTTTATCATGTTCTGAATCTAAAGGAAATGATGTCCTTCCTGGTATGAGAAAATCTTAGACTCCTGGGCATGAGAAGTGATATTCCAGCCTCATTTGGTGAAAGATGTGCTGCTTCCCTGTGTCAATTATTTCTCCTGCAGATTTAGCCCTTGGCAATACTGCTTGTAAAACCAGTTTGTTAAACAGGTTCAACTTCATGTGGAATAATCAGAAAAGCTTCATTTATTTGTTTATTTATTTACCATATTAAAGAAAACCCTCAGTCTGACCTTACTTCTTTGTCACTGGCAGATCCCATAGATTCCCTTCTCCCTCTGATTTTAGATCCAAGACATTTTCAGATATTAAGTAAGATCTAATAATAAATTTTCAAATTTTCTTTGAATTTGAACGTCTCTTATTCCTTTAACTATCTTATTATCTATCTTATTAATGTCTCTTATTCCATTAACTGTAACAATCTTTCCCATTGTTCCATTATTATTCCAAATGTTAAGATCATTAACATTTTCCTTTTACTGTCTAAAGTTCACATTCTTACCCCACTTGGTCTACTGATTCTGGCTGCTTTAAAGGTGGTACAGGTGATTAGAGATAAATGAAAAAAAAATAAAGATCTGACCTATTACTTTTCTAACTTGGGCTCATGTTTCTGCTTGGCCTTATATTTAATGTGACACCCGTGTGTGTTCCTTTGTTATCACGGACAATTACCCCATGTTGATCCACCCCTCAATGCAGTTACAGACTCTTTATTGATGTCTTAAAACAAATTTTTAAGCCCCATCTTGTCAAAAAGGTGGCAATACTTTAAAAGCACTGAAACATACAGAATTTGTATGAACATAATGGAATTAAATTTGTGTCATCTCTCTTCTTCTTCCCTGATCAATTTGACTAGAGGTTTATCAATTTTTTAAATCTTTGAATGCAAAAACAAGACCGAAAACATATCTTTTGCCTTAAGTTATTTTCTCTATTGTTTTTCCTGCTTTTTATATTATTGAATTCCCTTATGATCACTATTATTTCTTTTTTTTCTGCTTACTATATTTTAGTTTGGTCTTAACTTCCTAGTTTCTTAGGCGGAAACTGATGTCACTGATTTGAGACTTACCTTTTTTTCTGATACTGTTATAGTACTATACATTTTCTTTCAAGTATTATTTTAGCTGCATTCCCAAATTTTGTTATGCTGTATTTTATTTTAATCTTCTTTAATCTCTTTTTCATTTTCTGAACATTTTTCTAGTATTGATTTCTAATTTAATTCGACTGTTCTCCAATTCTCACACTAGATACAAAAATTAATGCAAAATGGATCATAGAGCTAAATGGAAAACCCAGGACTGTAAAGGTTTCAAAGAAAAAAGGGGAAATTTCAAAATCATTGTGACTTTGAGTTATGTGGTGATTTCTTAGATATGAGACCAAAAGTATAATCCAAAAGAAGAAAAATGTTAAACTGAACTTGATCAAAATTTAAAAGTTCTCACTGTATATTTTTATTTATTTCTTCAAAAGTCAGAATCCCTGATGAATAAAATAGATCTCTCTGGCTTCGAAATATCTCTGTCCTGCCTATGACTTTTGCTCTTCTGCTTCTGTGAGGGACATATTTCTGCTGCTGGTCCCCAGGGAGTATGATTCAGTATTTGCTTATTCAGTGTTCATGATGACTTTATTGACCATGATTTTCATGAATAATGAGAATTGACTCTGTGTGTGTGTGTTTTACTCTAAAAAATTGGCCATTTAAGTAAGTAAATATTTTTTTTCAAAGCTTCAAAGAAGAAAAATACTTGCCTCCAGTCCAGAATTGGAATTTTTCCTTCTTTTTTCTTTCTTTGTGGAGTCTTTCCTCACCTCATAGCCAAATGTTACTTTTTTCTGATCTCCATTGACTGTTTTCTCCCTACACTTCCTACCTGCAAAGGTCCAAAGTACAAATTGGAGTTACCAATATACAAACATTTGCTTTAGTTTACTTCCTGGCTTAAAATCTTTGATGCCTTATTTTTTCATTAAAATAAAATTTACATGTCTTAGCTCGATCCATAGTGCTGTGCATAACCTAAACCTTCTTTAAACTCATCTCCCCCACGATCCCATTTGACCACTGCTTCTTTAGAAACACTGGACTTTTTTTTTTTTTTTTTTTTTTTGCGGTTCGCGGGCCTCTCACTGTTGTGGCCTCTCCCGTGGCGGAGCACAGGCTCCGGACGCGCAGGCCTAGCAACCATGGCTCACGAGCCCAGCCGCTCCGCGGCACGTGGGATCCTCCCGGACCGGGACACGAACCCGTGTCCCCTGCATCGGCAGGCGGACTCTCAACCACTGCGCCACCAGGGAAGCCCAAACACTGGACTTTTAACAATGAATGTGAAAGCAGGAGTGTCTCTCTTGAATACGATGTGTTTATCTTGAGAAAATATTACTAGTTATTTCTGGGAGGCAGAGTAAGAATCTTAAAACAATGAAGACTATGGTTTTTGAGGAGTGAACACTTTTGAGATGAAGGTAGAAGATACAGGTGGATTTTCAATGATTATTGTGCATATTTCAATTATTTTTCCATTAATTTAACAAATATCCATTGATATTAATTGATTGACAACTATGCGTCAGACGTTTTTAGTTTTGCAAAAAGGAAATGGCGAACAACAACAGAAAACGCATAGGTTACTTATGGGAGGTGGGTGGGAAAGTGGTATAACGTCATATAGGGATGACGTTAAGTTTCTCTGAATACATATTTTTACATATTTTTTGCTTTTGAATAATTTTAAAAGTTTTACTTATTCACTAAATAATATTAAATCTCAAAGTCTGGAAAACAAAATTTCAAATTAAATACAAACAGAAACAAATATGTAACTATAATCAAACATAAATTTAACCACAGCAAAAAAGGAAGAGAGGATTTAACCCAAATAACACTTAATGAAAATACACAGTACATTCTCAGTGGACTATATACTAAAGACGTATATACTAAAGTTTGTTATTGGTACTTTAGTAGTAATTTAGAAATTACTGTGATATAATAGACTTGAGCAAACACATGTATATGCTGATATTGTTCAGGATGAGTGTTATCATTATCAGAGAAGGCAGATTTTGAATTATTTAATAGGAGAAGAATAATTATGAGGGGATCATATATATTCATTTATAGTCCCTAGCGGTGTCCATTTTAATCACCTAGAATTATTAACAGCCCAGGAGCAAAAAGAACAATGAATCCATAGTTCTTGGTTTCTAAATACCAGTCCCCATTATAGAGAAGAGGAGCTCCATGAAGAAATGGATGGTTTCAGGAATAGAAAAGGAAAAGTATGAGGTGAGATTGGGACATCTCTTTTGACAGGAAGTAAGAGAATGCTCAAAAAATAATGGGAAAATGTCAAAAGGACAAAGAAACCAAACATTTCCACAAAGTGAATTTGGATATCACATATCTAATAGGTCAGCTGTTATTTAAACACGGATATATCTGACTCTAATGCATATAGTCTTATCCTTTACAATAGTTTATTTCAAATTGTGAGTGGCAACGCATTAGTGAGTTATATAACAACTTACTGTGCCATAACCACAATGTTAAAAAATGAAATGATACGCACACATATATATTTGAATGCATTGGTAAACTTCAAAAAGTATCTTTACTAAGACACATATGATAAATAGTAGAATAGTCACATATTCAAAAATACATAGTCGCAATAACACAAACATCAGTAAATAGAACTTGGGTGAAAAAATATGAAAACAATGTACACACATTTTTACATGGTATTTTATTTACTCAGGTAGCTTCAGGGTTTCATTATCATGAAATAACTAAGTACAGCTAATGACTAGATTTAAAAAATCATGTTTTATATTGTCAATGCCTCCTTCTGTCACATGGCATTTATTATTTAAAAATTACTGAAATATAGAAAACATGGGTCTCAATATTTTTCTTTCAAGCAGGCCCACTAACTCTTAAGACACCCAAGAGAAGTGTATCTGTGGGTAAAATATTAAAAATTTTCTGGTACATTCTAAAACATAGGAAATCTAAATAAACAGTTTTCTATGGCCAAGTGTAGAATGCTTCTAATGTTAATAAACCACAGGCAAGATTAGATCTTGGCTTTTACCTGCCATACTATTTTCATACATTTTCCCCAAAATGTGTACATTTTTGGAGAAATAAGGGAGTCTTAAAGCAAGGATAGGTAAAATGACATTTTTCTATATTTAACCTGAAGAATGGGAAAAAATAAGAGGTTGTTATGGAAAATCCATAATTTAATTTTTTTATTTTAATTTTTAACTTTTTAAAAAACTTTTATTAGGGTATAGCTGATTTACAATGTTGTGCTAGTTTCAGGTGTACAGCAAAGTGAATCAGTTATACATATACATATATCCACTCTTTTTTAGATTCTTTTCCCATGTAGGTCATTACAGAGTATTGAGTAGAGTTCCCTGTGTGATACACACTACTATATATAAAATAGATAACTAATTTTTTTTAATTATAGGAAAATCTCAACCATATACATAAGCAGAGAGTGCTTCTATTTCTCACCGAAGGTCTTTTGACTCTGTGGTATCAGAGAAGCTATTCCTTTGTTGCTGTTTGATATGAGGACTCCTATAGAATTTGCTTCTGAAATGGGAGAAAAGAAAGGTTAGAAATGAGTGCCTATTGCAGATGATATCTTTTTTTTTTTTTTTTGGCGGTACGCAGGCCTCTCAATGTTGTAGGCTCTCCCGTTGCGGAGCACAGGCTCCAGACGTGCAGGCTCAGCGGCCATGGCTCACGGGCACAGCCGCTCCGTGGCATGTGGGATCTTCCCGGTCCGGGGCACGAACCTGTGTCCCCTGCATCGGCAGGTGGACTCTCAACCACTGCACCACCAGGGAAGCCCTGCAGATGATATCTTAAAAACAACACATTTAATTCATCCTCTATGTAAGATCTGGCCAATGAGTTTTCTCCCCTCAATGATGGTTAAAATAGTTTGCATAGGTGATCTCCAGGTTGTAGATGGGGCCACAGAGGCTCATGACGTTGAAATGATCCATTTCCCAGGGTCACAGGGCTATTTTATCAGTTGGAAATTTGCTTTGATCTATATTTACTGAGAAACTTATTATTTCTTTATAATTTTGACATTCTCTTTTACAAGGTCAATGGGATAGAAGGGAGGCAAAAGAACAGTGAGAAATGGGGAATTTGGGTTCCTAGCAATAAGAAGATCTTAAAGTTGAAAGAAATCTGAATACTTGTCTAGTTATCCTTTAATTGTATAGAGGTTAATTTGGGGTCTCAGAAGAAGCAAACAAAGCAAAACAAAACCAGGACCGAGATTCTCCAGAAGGTAGAAAGTTGAGTGAAAAACGTTTACAGACTTCGCAGAGTGGATGAAATGGATACTCTGTGCCTTCGCTGGAAGATAATAAACAAAATAAATAAATAAATAATGTGAAACTTCAAGAAACCTCATGTTCTTGAAATTTCAGAGAGGTGATTGACAGGAACAACAACAACAACAAACTCTCCACCCCCGAAAAAACCACACTTATTTTAAAACCTTTCAAAGGGCCTTTAGTCACCTTTAATTCCTTTCCAGATAAAAGTTGAAGAAGAAACAAATCTTCACACACATTTTATAGATCAAATATCAGGTCATAACAGAAGAAAAGTGCCAAACATCTGTAATAAGCAGATGAATGTCTACCTAATAGAATATTAATTGTTGTTGATTTCATATCAATACTCAAATGTGTTCTTCATGTTTGAATGGAGGTTCTTCAAAAGAAAGGGAAAGTTAAATGCCTCTTTTTGAGGGATTGTATCAAGCTATAGCATTTAGAATCCCTGTGCCCTGTCAAGTTAAAACTAAAAGTATCCAATTTGTGAGTTATAGGATTTACTAGACAGATGTCTGGACTTAAGCTTTCTCACTTGTAAAATGGGAAGAATCACCTTTATGTTCGTATAAGAATAAGTTAAAACAAAAAAGATAGCAGATCAGAATCTGCCATAATTTAGGCCTTTGGTCAATATTAGATATTTTCATTTCATTCTAATTCTTTTCTAGAAAATATAAATGTGGTTTTGAAAAACAGCACAAGTTAATTTGGCCAAACACAGCTACCAAGTTTCTTTGGGTATAAAAATGTAAAAATGTGAAGTTTGGCAAGGTTAAGGTTTGCTGCTTCACAACCTCATGTCCAATTTGTAATGGGAAAAAAAAGAAAAAAAAAAGCAGACCAAATTTTTATATTTTTTTACATTCTACATAAATATTCAAGTGTATATAATAGAAATGATTTTTACAACCAGCTCTCTAGGCTCAGGGAAGTCCCAGCCCTTTTAGGTGCTCTGACTACTACCTTGCATGTAAGCTTTAGAGGAAGATGCCAAGATTGAAGATATAGGGCTTAGCCACACTTTAGCAGATCATATCCAGAATTTATAGCTGGCCACCAGACAGTTAAGGATTTAGTTTAAAGAATCTTCCCTAAGGATAAAGAATGAAGGCCTCTCCAGATTCTCATAACCTATTCATGCAAGGATGAGAAATGTCACAAAACTACTACAGTCAATTCTTACTTATTTCACTAATATCCATCCTTTGAAATCATTCCACAAATCACCATTTATTCCACAAAAATTCCTTCTTACATGGTGAATGCTAATTATCAGATGAAGATTATTGATAGAGATGTTACAAATGGAAATAGTTCTGGTTACCCTCCCTTGAATGTGACCCTTTAATGTCTTTCTTCCTAAATATCTCTCCTGGTTAATTTATTAGGTAATTACATTTTTACTGTGATTTTTTATTTGGCAAGTCTATATGAGTTCCCCTAAACTATGTAACATTGTAATGAACTATAATACTAAGTAGTGTAGTTATATTTTAAGTATATTACAGTTATCGTTAATGTCTGGGCTCTCTATCTTTGATGATTTTTGAATATATTTTTTCATTTTAGAAATCATTTACATGCACATGGAAAAATCTCTGAGTGATCTAAAAGACTACAGAGTGAAATGCTAGTCTTCTCACAGTGTCTCTAAATTGTCTTCTGGATTTTAGTTGTATGTTGGTAGTTTGCAGAAGTGATCAGAGGAATTTTATATATATACCTATTGTATAATATGATGTATAATATATAAATTTTATATGTAGTGAATGTACACAAATAGCACAATATAATGCTTCTACACTGTGCCTACTTAATACGAAACAGAAATTGAAAGCTTCCAATGTTTTTCGATGTGTATTATTCTTTTGTAATTTTGTAAGTAAACAGTTGGAAATATTATACTGCCTAAATTTATAGCTTTCTATGCTCTACTTACTTTTTCTGAGTCAGTATCTATCCACTTCCTACTTTGGGTGATACAAGCATGGAAAGACTTATATCCTCCTTGCACATTTCCTTGTGTATCACCAAAAAGTTAGATTTCTTATGTACTATTATCAGTTTCTTACTGGTTAAATTACATTGTTACATTATATATTTTAATAAAATAGACAATTATCAAATAGTGGCACGATCACAGGAGGGAAATGAAGAGTTATAGTGCAAATTCTACCCAAACTACCCACACTTCTGACTGAGTCCTAAGTCACATATGTATAGAAATGAACAAAGGTAGCTCAGCTAAACAAAAAGTTTTGAACTGATACTAGAGCTAAATCCCAGTTAAAAAAAAAAATAGTCACAGTGTTATAATAATACTTTTTGGCTAAAACAAACAAAAATACTCACCAGAAAAAAAGAAACTTTGAATCTCCACAACTTAATATCCATACTATCAAGGATACAATCCAATGTCACCTCAAATGTAAAGAATCAAAAAAAAAAAAAAAAAAAAAGGAAAACATTCACAAAGGATAAGAAAATGTACTGAGACTGATCCTGCTATGACATAAATTTTGGAATTATTATACAAGAATTTTGAAAGAGCTATTATGACTGTCTTCAATGAAGTAAAATAAATAGCTATATACTCCAATGAATGAAACATCTGGAAAATTAGGTAGAAAAGTAGTCATAATTTTAGAAAGTCAAAATGAATATTTAAAAATTGAAAAATATAATATCTGAAATAAATAATTTATTCGATAGAATTAAGGAAAGCGTAAGTGAATTTAAAGATAAATTGATGGAAATAGTCCGGTGTGAAGAACAGAGTTAAAACGATTGGGGAAAAAAGTGAAACTTTCACCTCTTAGATAAATTTAACGAGTCCAACATACATGTAATTAGAAGCACTAAAGAAGAGTAGGGAATAGAGCGGGAAAAATATCTACATAAACAATGGCTAAATAACCCGAATGGATGAAAAGGCAGACATTTTTGCAAATAGAATCTACTCATCCAAAACTGAGCAGAATAAACATGAAGAAGCCCAAAGTAAGACACCTCACTACCAAACTCTTGAAAATCAATGGCAGACAGTAAATGTTGAAAACAGCAAGACAAAAATGACGCAATAACAAATTTATTACAATTGGCTTCTCATCAGACAGGAGGGAAGACAAAAGAGGGTTAAAAGAGCATTTTTTGAATTTGAGAGAGAGAAAAAGACAACCCAGAATTCTGTGCCAGTGATCATGTTATTGCTTCTCAGCTACAAATGTACCCCTCATTGTACAGTGGATAGGATGCCTGGAGCATTTCTTCCTTTTCAGCCTATGTGATGTGAAGTTTTGTTAGTAAAGTGTGTGGAAGGGGCTTCTCTCTCTGGTTCTGGTGTGCTTTCCTTTCTTCATAAACCTCTGACAGTGGATGGTTTCTGTGACACCCAGTGAAGTTCACCCTCAGTGAGTTTTAGCAGCCATCACCCAGGGAGCTTGGCAGGAAGTTCCATAGTTTCTGCAGCTGGCTTTTCTCTTGAGTTAGTTGCATCTCCTGTGGGTGGTTATGCCGGGAAGTCACTGCCAACCCAGTGAGATTCTTGAAGGTATATTCAGTGACACTCTCCGTGAGTGGATTTCCAGTAAGTTCCATGATCAACACTGCTAGTTTCTTGGGGAATTCAGCAGCACCCTGCCAGGCAAATTTATGATGAGCTCTACATGTTCTCTAATGGGTTTCCTGGTAAGTTGAACTTGACTTGATTGTTATGGCAATGACGAAGACTACAAAGATTTTGGTATGAAGTGAAATCTGGAGAATGAACTATAGTATTTATGTTGAAAATGAAAGTTCAGGTCCATTAACTCTCAGCACAAGTCAGTTTTTGAATGAGAAATCCTCAGTGATACCCCTTAAAGAATCTATTATTGTCTACAGACACAGAATTGATACTGTGTAAAAAGAAACACACAATTTAATTGTGTAAGTAGCTGAATTACATCTTAGTTGAATTGATAGTCTTATCAAGATTCCCATGAAAAATAAGGACATTGGGACAGAATGGGATGCTGACACTTGGAATGGGGACATCTGGTGGATCCACAGGAAACTGATAATCTCCAACCTTTAAGTCAGTACTAGCGTCTTCTGCCAGTGGAAGCTTGTACTTGGCATCTGAGGAAACTAGCCTTCAATTGTCTTAAAACCCAGTGAAAATGTTACTAAGGTATATACCATAGGAAGGGGAATGCACATTTTCCTCAAGACAGATCAGAACTATCCCTTTTTCCACTACACCCATAAGTAGAATCAAAACTCAGTATGCTTCAAGAGTATGGGTACACACTACAACCCAGAAGATAACTTACTCACCAAAAGAGTTGCAGGACTTTGCTAATATATATCTGCAGGAGAATATATGTGGGGTGGATTCCAAGGCTGAAAGACAAATGAAGGTGAAATATCACACACAGTTGGACCCAATTCAACTATGTGCATGTACTTAATAGAGATTCCATATTTTATGATTTGGCTCTTCAGCTGGAGGTAGCTCTAAATTTTAATTGTTTGATTAACTGATAGTTAGATAAAATTTAACTTGTTGAGGTTGAGATGCCAGAGCTTCCCTGGCGTGATGTAAAGAAGGGGATCCAGAGGATATGGGATTAGGATGCATGCCTGGATTTATTATCTATGTATTGCACACTTACCCACCACAATTACATTTCATAAGAAGATTTGTAAGATATTACCTTCACTAACACACTGAAAAATACACTTGTGATGGAGCAACATACATCCTTTAAATTTTTGGCTGTTCTCCTTTTCGGGGCAGTTATGACTATAGGGGATGTGGCTGTGGTGTTGGAGTCCCTGACTTTAATAGGATGATAGGATCCTAGAAGAATAGAAGCCAAGTGTCAGCACTTAATCACCAATCACTAGCTTGGCAAATTTACCGTGAAAGGAAGCAGGGACACACTGAGAATGTCTTGGCCCATGTAAGACCTTTGGCAGTGCCGAATTGAATATTTTGTCCTTATGGATGAAATATATGAGTGGTCTATTAGACATTTCTTAATCTAGGTAAGAAGAAAAGCTTCAGAATGGTTGGGACTTGGAGGTGATGTTTGATTGGAAGAGGAATGAAGGTATTTTCTGCAGTCAGAAAAGTGTTCAATATCTTGGTTAGTATGTTGGTCACATGTTGTATACATTTATCAAAACTTGTCAATGTGTTCACTTAGTATACATACATTTTACTGTATGCTAGTTTTATCTCAATAAAATATATAATAAAGTGTTACCTCTCTTATAAAATTACATAATAACTCTCCATCATTCCTACTGCAAAATATATTATATTATATTATAATATTCTATAATATTTTTCCAAGACATACCCCCACTTAACCCAAGCTTGCTTTTTGTTCTCATCTCATACCATTTCCCACTGGAAAATTGCAGTTTACTCCAATCACACTTGATTATATTCCAATTCTTTCAACATGTCAAGAAACTCCCAAATCAAGCTTTTTTCATTTAATCCTCATTCTATCTGCAATATTCTTCCCCTAATGTTGATAACATTAAAGATAATAATAATATTTAACATTAAAAGTTAATGTCATAAGTTTCGTGCTTTAGTAGGTGTGTACTATTATCATTACCTTTTTATAGATATGGAAGATGTAGCATGAGCTATTAGTTAAACTTTCCAAAGTTGTCCAACTAGTAAGTGGCAGAGCCAGGATTCAAAAGCAAGAAGTTTGGTTCCAGAAAAAAATGTCTAACCAGATATAGATGTAACTACCTACTCCCATTCATTCAGGTCTCTGTTCAAATGTTACTTTGTCAAGAGGCATTCTAAATCTCAGTCCCATTGTCCCTTAATGCTCTCTATCTCCTTATTGCAACTTATATTTATCAAAACTGTATTAACACAACACATTATGTTTATGTATCTGCTTATCTACCACTGCTACTAGAATTTGAGCTGTGTAAGAGCTAGGACCTCAACTATTTTATTATCAGCTAGACCCACAAGGCCTAGAAGAGTGCCTGGCTAATTGCAGGCATTATTTGCGGACATTGAATTAATTTTGTGGAACAGCTCTATAGAGTCAGTACTATTACATCAATTTTAAAGAAAAATAAATTTTAAAATAACAGAGCTCTGCTTAATGTCACACAATGATAAGTTAATGATTATCTTGGGAGTAATATGAGAATGGTTTTATGTAATATAAAACACTGTACTCTTAACCTTTTCCAAATATCATTTGTTAATATAATTGTATCTGTCTTCTTAATTGGTCTAAGCCTATCAAATTATTCCATGATGGTCTCTGACCTATGGAAATTCATATGACATTAATTTTCTCATAGTTCTATAAAACAATTTCTCCTATTCTTTAGCTCTTGATTTTTTATTTTTTTTTATTTTTTGCGGTACGCGGGCCTCTCACTGTTGTGGCCTCTCCCGTTGTGGAGCACAGGGTCCGGTCGCGCAGGCTCAGCGGCCATGGCTCACGGGCCCAGCCGCTCCGCGGCATGTGGGATCTTCCCGGACCGGGGCACGAACCCGTGTCCCCTGCATCGGCAGGCGGACTCTCAACCACTGCGCCACCAGGGAAGCCCTAGCTCTTGATTTTTTTCAGCTTTATTTTGTGTTCTTATATTTCCAGAGACACCTGTTTTGTCACCCTGATAAAATGAGAAGTCTAGTGAAACTAGCACGAGGCATAGTGCTGGCATAATACAAGAATATTCTGTAACGTTTAGATACTTTACATAGAAGACAAACTGTAGAAAGCTGATGTAACCAACCATCCCGAGCCTAGTGGGATTCGCAATGACCTCCAATACTTTGGAACCACATCTGCACATGGCAAGTTCTTCTTTCTTTGTGAAAGTCGAAACCTCTGAAGAAAAAGAAGCAGAAGTACATTTATTCATCAGTACATGAGACAATGATTAAAAGCAAAGATTATTGCCAGTGGTTATTACCATTCTTTTCTGTGGAGTCGTTTTCATCCTTCCCCTTGTTCTATAGCCTCCAAGTTTTCTCAGTCTTCCTAAACTACCAAAAATTTCTCTGAAGGAAGTAAATCCCTTTCGGTTGTGAAAGAACGTAAAGCATATCCTGCAGAGGTATCACAGTTTGACACTCTCAAGTGAGAATGCATTACTGGCACATATCATTAAAACCAAGGTACGAACTGTGAGAAGAGGTGTGAAAAACAGTTTGTTAGGTTTTTAAATTGCAGTTGTCCGTGAATCCACCAATGGTTCATAAGGACAATTTGAATTTTATGTGAGAGACTCTGGGTCTTATTTAAATAATCTATCACATTTTAGCAGGCTGTCACCCTGTTTAAGCTTACAACCCAGGCCCTATTCTATTTTTGTGGCCTGAGGTTCCAAAAGTGATTTGCTTTTAGAGCTCTTGCAGTGCTATTCTGGCCAACTTGGTTTCTCTTGCTACTGTCACTCCTTGCTGATCCATGCTGCTGCCACCTAAGGGGGACGAAGGCACATCTCCAGTAATGCCACCTAATGCTTCTAGTGAGGGAAGAAAGTCTTCAGCTCAAGAGACTACATGTTTGTGGTAGGATCCCTTTGCCAGAAGGGTTAGGCTTTTAAATCAAACACTTTGAACAGAAAAATTACAAGTGAAAAATGTACCTTTTTAGAAAATATCTTGTATTTCTGCAGTTTGACTATTTCCATTTCTTTCCAGATAACAGTGGAAGATTAATTTCATTTTAAATAGAGTGAATCAATTACCCGATTTTTAAAATAAAGTATTCAGTAACACTAAAGAAATTTCTCTTTGAATTTTGTTTTATTTTTTCGTATTAAGGTATATAAAAGAAGATGAAAGATAAAATTTACAAGGTAGATATCTTTTTATGTCCAGGTCCCAAAAGGGAAATTAAAATAAAGAGTCAAATATCACTTACCATTATAAAAGAAAATAGACGAAATATGACATAGAGAGAAACAAACGTAACATGTGTGTCTCGGAGAACACACTGTCTAGTCAGTAACACCTGGCTGTCACCACGGTTAATGACAATGCCATCATGATTGGCATTGCCATCAAGGATTGTTTGGAGTCCATTCTAGAACATAAATGGAAGTGAAGAGTTTCAATAACTGATCACATAGAAGGATGGAAACATGGACCCACATCTAGTTGTGGAATCGTTTTGTACATAAATAAGCAAAATTTACGGATTCTAACTGAATTCTTGGAAACAGTTATCAAAACATTGGCATAAGAAATCTTAATGAGCAGTGAACTGGGAATGACTGGGGCACTGTAGCTCCCCAACATTTCAAAGAGCAAAGTACAACATTGGATAAGAGCCTTCTGGTCAAATCTAGGAGGAGACACAGTGGAGTTAATAAAGTGAATTCAAAAGAGACATGGCTACAATAACAATTCCTGTCATTGTTCAACTTGGAAGACTTCTCAGAACGTGCAGCTTGTGGAGCACCCTTCTCCATGTGCTTCTCCGGTACCTGTGGTCTGTGTCCTTCAGGCTTCTAAAACAAAATACCACACACTGGGCAGCTTATAAACAACAGAAATTTATTTATCACGGTCCAGGAAACTGGAAGTCTATCTGTTGCTTCTTCCTATGAAAAACAATTTTCTTTGTCTATACCTCCATTAATGGCTTGATGTATTTTTACCTATTAGCAGATATAAAAATATTCTAGTTTCTCAGTAAGTTTCCTTTGTGCTTTCTTGTATTCAGATGGCTCCTAACATAGGTATTTTTTATTTAGAAAATATCCATTTTCCCCTATTTTTTATATTCTGAAGTGAGACTCATCTGCCAGGAAAATAGTCCATTACGAGTGACCAAACATAACTGCTGGCATGAAAATGATCTGAGACAATAATTTAAGCAACTGAGAATCACATACTAAGTCACACTGCAAAGAAATAATAGGAAAAAACAAGGGTTAAAAAAACACCTAAAGTGTCAAAAATAGATTTTTTAAAATCTGGTCAATTAGGGAAGGGAGGAGCAAAATATATTTGGATAAGAACTGGTTTCATTATTTTAAACATTATAATGTATTTTTCAATTTTGATTACCCTCCACATAACCAGATTCTCTGTTAGGAATTTGAGATTTTGCAGTATTAAAGATAGACACCATCTCTGCCCTTATTCTGCTTAGAATCTAATATGGATGACAGTGACACGCAAATACTTACCAGTATGAAGAAGTTTCCGAATGATTATATAGTATTCAGGTAACATAGTACCAGGGGAAATGAACAGGATTTCTTTCTCTCTCTCTCTGTCTCCCTTTTTTTTTTTCTTTTTGGTGGAGCAGGATATTTAGTCTGAGAAGAAAAAGATAACTAGGGAAAGGCTGGAGAAAATATCAATTATTGGCTGGGAGACAGCATATTGCCAGAAAGAGCAGCTTTCATGTAGATCCTCAGGTGAGGAGGATAATATCATTTTCAAAAAAGAAAAAAAAAGAGTGTCAGTGCTTGTGAAGAATAAGTGTGGAATAAGTGTGGAATGTAAAAGCCAGATCATTTAGGGAATTTTAGAACTAGTTCAAGACTTTGGACTTTATTCTAATTATTATGAGAAACTTTGGAGAGGTCGAAGTTCACATCTCCTTTATAGAATTATCAGGTAGAACACAATGAAATAAATTGGTTGGAGAGTCAACAATGGATGATGATGACCAGTTAGAGGACATTATTTAAGGTGAAGGATGTTGGAAGATCTGACTATATTTAATGCAACGGAGAGCAAACATTTATGGTCATCCATTTATTATAGTGCTAAATTATAGAATAATTTGAACCATATTGGATCTTTTAAAAAGAAAAGCAAGGTTTATTATATTTTTAGAATACAAACTGCCTGCCAAGTTTTTGATGAATAGAGAATATAAAGTACCTAGCACTGAGTGGGAGATAACTTGAGAACAAAGATTAAAAAAAAGATCACATGACACAATTATTTTAAGCCCATTCAGGTCTCTAAGTTGTGATGTGGACTAGGTATTTTATATGCTTTTCTTATTTACATTTTGTTTGTTTTTATTTCTCTAATATTTAATACTGTTCTTGTAGAGTATAAATACATGTGTATAAATATGTGGATCATGAATAAATGCATGAATACATAAATAAATGAATTAATAGTAAATGAATGAACGCAAAATTAAATATGTTGTCAGAATATAGGTGTCCAATTTAAACAAGATGTTCTAAAAAGGAAATTTAAATAAGGTTCTCATGGTTCTGGTTTAGTCAAACCTGTCTGTATTAAACACACACTGTATTAAACTTAGAGCACATTTTAACTGGGATATTGAAGAACTAGCATGTGCCCAGAGGGAAATCATGGTGACCCAAAAAACTCCCAGTTTGGGGAATCAGAAATGTTTTACTTTTTTTTTAAGCATTACTAATGCTTATTCTTTCACTTGTCTACAAATACACATTTATGGGAAGATTACTTGCCCTTATGATGTAAAAAAAGCTAGAAGGAGCACTGCTTCCAATTTAACAACATATACCGGATAATCTGTAAAATCACAACTTTTCTTGAATTCATCTGAGAGCTGAGGCCACATTGAAACCAACTAACTTCAAGTTGAAGGCAAGGTAGGCATCACTAAGGAGCGATTGCACAAGAGGACTTGCTCATCTGGAGCAGATGCTGTTGGATTTCTGGATGATGTCACAGACTGTGGGAAGAACTGAGCTAAAATCTTTAACAGAATTCTTGTGGTTGCTTGTGGACTAGTATGAGAGCAAGGACATCCTGAGCTGCACAAACACGAGGGGGAGTTCTGCCCACTCGAAGGCTCTTTTTCAAGGACCTCACTGAGGGTCCCCAAGAAAAATTGGAGCAAGGCTAGAGAACTGAGGAAACCTCCCTTTGAGACAGACCTGATGGAGGAGAACAGAGCTGCTGCAGGAAGGGAGAAGCCCTTGCATCTCCTGTATCATCCTGCAGCAGATGGAGGAAAAGCAGCTAATTGCCTCACCCTCAGTACAAGGATGAAGACACATTGCAGCTGAAGGATGGGAACAGTAAACCTATGTGCAGAGTTGGGGCAGGGTCACCTCCAGAGCCCAGCTCATTAATGGAAAGGGTCCCTGAGAAGACCTCCTGTGGAGACCTAGAACTCCAATCATCCATTCAGTGCTTCTCAACTCTGAATCCCTCCTTCCTTGTCCTGTGTGATACAAGAACATTATTTTTTCCCTGAAAGAACACTGGAGAAGGAAGGGGCTCTCTTCCTGGTCCTGGCAGGCTTTGCTTCCTTTGGTTTCAGTGGTGGAGGTTGGTGCGCAGACCCTTGATAGAGCTCACCCCAGTGAGTGTTGGTGACATTCTGCAGGTGTCTTCATTGAGAGCTTCCTGTGTAACAATGCCCCCACAGGTACCTTTTTTGATCCTTCTGTGGGAGCCCTAGGCAGCTTCCTAGAAAGTTTTACAGCACCCTCCCCTCTGCTGGCATCTTCCCAGTGACTTTCTGGTGAGCCCAGCTGGTGCCGAGCCAAATTCCCTGCAAGTTCTTCAACACACCCAGCTGACAGCTTGACAGCTTCCTGGTGAATTTCTTGCCCACCCACCTCAGCCTGTTATATGCTTCTTGGAAAAAAAAAAAAAAAAATCACTGCCTGACACTCCTGGCCCACAGTTCTTCTCTGTCTACCATCCTCAAATCACCAGTCTTCCAGGGGTAGATATTTAGCTTGTCAGCCCTGGTTTGTAGTTTTCAACGCACCTGCTTCAGTCCACTGACTGCAGATTAGCTCCGACCAAGGCCATCTCAACAAATGTATATTCTGGAAGTCCATACACTCCAGCAAAATCTGAATCCTAGGCTTGGAGAGGATTATCCCCTTCAACGCCTATGTCTTCCTGGGGTATTCTCTCTCAGCAGTAGATGATTCTTTAGAGTTTTCTTTTATTCCCTTTTAATAGTCAACTCCTTGAAAATATTTCATAATTCTTTCATATTATTATGTGGTTTCCATTTCCTGACTGGGCCTTAAATGATACAGAATTGGTACTGTAAGTGGTCCCAGAAGATAGATTCACAAAGATGAGATTTGGGATTGATTTAATCCTGCTTTTGGGATTGAGCCCAAGAGGTAGAATGGACCATTTATTAATTTCTTACCTCTCAGCTCCAAATGCACCAAATCGCCCTGTTTGTGACACTGGAACACTGGAAAAAAGAGAAGTTTGACAGCAGAGGGCACTGGAGGGACAGTCTTAGAGAATGAGGCTTTTCATCCTGGTTCAAAAGTGTTTTATTCTTTCTGCTGCTGGGAAGTTGGGTTAGTATGACTGACAGCAGGGAGAGTGGACCCTCGTGAATTTCAGCAGCACTCTCACAGTTGGGTTTTACAGCCTAGTTGGTTTTCTGGGTGGGTCAGCAACACCACTTACAGGCAGCTTCCCAGCAAGACCTGAAGCCCCAGCAGACTTCCTCCTGTTTTACACAATAGAAAGTTCCACAGATGCCTCACCTGACTTCCCTGAGGCAAGTCCAATGGCTCTACCCAAGAGCAACATCTGGGCAAGTTCCACAGGTTCTCCATCAGATTTCCTGGCAAATTTAGCAGAAACCCATGTGGACAGATTCCCATTGAATTACATGGACGGTCCTGCAGACTTCAGTTTCCTGATTCTGCAAGCTCCCTGGCCAGCTTCTCGGGGTGTTTAATATGCCTTTCTTCTTCCTCAGTTCGCTGCTTCCCAGTGGCTTTCTGTTGAATACAACTTCCACCCTATTTAGCTTTCCAGCAACTTCAGAAGTACCCCCACAAACAGATTCACAGCAAATTTCTTCAGCACCCTAGAAAGTGGCTTCCTGCTCACCTAATGTAGTCTTCTGGTACACTAGTGGGGAATTTCCTACATGCCATTCCCAGTTCATACTTCCTTGCTCACCAACCTCATCCCACAAGTACTCCGGTGCCAACTGGTGGAAAAAAGTTTGCCTGGGAGTAGCTCAAGAGACTTGTCCATTCTTCAGTGGGCTGCAGCCATACACGCTTCAACAATGACTGGATTCCAGCCTTGGAAAGCACCCATACTTCAATGTTTGTTTCACTCTTGGATACTTCCCCTCAACCCAAGGATATTCTCTTGAGATCTCTTTATCTCTCAGTAATATTTAATTCCTCGTTCATAGTTAATCATTCCTTATGTGAAAAATTCCCTTTTCATATTACTCTGAGGCATCTGTCTACTTACTGAAACTGACTAATACATTCAAAAGGTGAGTAACTGAGTCTACTTTCAAGATGGCAGAGTAGAAGACTTGAGCTCACTTCCTCTCACAAAAACACCAGAATCACAACTAACTGATGAACAACCATCAAGGAAAAAGACTGAAACCTACCAAAAAAGATATTCTACAACCAGAGACAAAGAAGAAGCCACACTGAGATGGTAGGAGGGGCACATATGTGATCCAATCAGATCCCATACCTGCTGAGTGGATGACCCACAAACTGGAAAATAGATATATTGCAGAGGTTCTCCCACAGGAGTGAGAGTTCTGAGCCTCACGTCAGATTCCCCAGTCTGGGGGTCTGGCATTGGGAGGAGGAGCCCCCAGAGCATTTGGCTTTGAAGGCCAGTGGGGCTTGATTTCAAGAACTCCACAGGATTGGGGAAAATAGAAACTCCACTCTTGGAGGGCACATAAAGTCTTGTGTGCACCAGGACCCAGGGAAAAAGTAGCGACTTCATAGGAGCCTAGGGCAGACCTACCTGCTGGTCTTGGAGTGTTCTGGGGAAGCAGGGGGTGGCTGTGGTTCACTGTAGAGACAAGGACACTGGTGACAGAGATACTGGAGAGTACTCTTTATATGAGGTGTCCTGGAGGCTGTCTTTTTGACACAAAGACCTGGCCCCACCCAATGGCCTGTAGGCTCCAGTGCTGGGATGTCTCAGCGAAACAACCAACAGGGCAGGAACACAGCTCCACCCATCAGCAGACTGGTTGCCTAAAGTCTTCCTGACCCCACAGCTGCCACTCAACACACCCCTTGATATGGCCCTGCCCAACAGAAGGACAAGATCCAGGTCCACCCACCAGTGGGCAGGTACCAGTCTCTCCCACCAGGAAGCCGGCACAAGCCCCTTAGACAGGCTCATCCACCAGGGGCCAGGCACCAGGAGCAAGAAGAACTGCAACCCTGCAGCCTGTGGAATGGAGACCACAAACACAGAAAATTAGACAAAATGAGATGGCAGAGGAATATGTTCCAGATGAAGGAATAAGACAAAAGGCCAGTGCCTAACTAAAATTGATGTTTAATCAAAGAAACATAGAATGCCTTCCCCTTGCTCCACTACTTCAGTCAGCATGTATCAAGTAACAAATGGATATGGGGATGTATGTATGCATATAGCTGATTCCCTTTGTTATACAGCAGAGACTGACACAACATCGTAAAGCAATTATACTCCAATAAAGATGTTATAAAAAAAATAGCACATCTACACAAAGAAATGAAGAATGGTGGATATGGCATAAATTAAGAGAATAAAAATAATTTTTTCCTCCTTTTTATTGCTCTTAAATATGACTGTCTAAAAAATAGCAACATTTGTCTGTTTATAGCATACGTGAAAGTAAAATGTAATACAAAATTAGTACAATGGGTAGGAGGAATGTATTGGAGTATATTGTTTGAGGTCCTTAGATTACAGCAAAAGTGTCATAACGTTATTTGAATATATACCACAATTAATTAAATACATATATTGCAAACTCAAGAACATCTATTGAGGGGACACATTAATTTTAAAATTGTTCTAACTAATAAGCTAATTATAGATACAAAATAAACTAATAAAAGAGTACTCAATCCAAAAGATGCAGAAAAAAGTAAAAGAAAGAAACAAAGAACAGATGAAATGAACAGAAAACAGCTAGGAAGATTTTAATTCAACCATATGAAAAATCACATTAAATCTCAATGATTTAAACCAAGGGTTAGCAAATTACAGTCCAAGGGCCAAATCCAGTCATGCCCATTTGCTTGCATATTGATTATGGCTGCTTTTACATTACACTGACAGAATTGATTAGTTATGACAGAGATGTAATGGCCTGGAAATATGAAAATATTTATGATCTGGTCTTTTATAGAAATGTTTACCAACCTCTGTTCTAAGCACATCAGTGAAAAAAACTGAGGAGATTATTAATTTAAATTAAAAAGGCAAGAATCAATTACATGCTGTAAACAGGAAAGCCACTTTCAATATGAAAATATATATAGGTTAAAAGTAAAAGAATTGAAAAATATACACTAGACAAACACAATCAAAATCTTAAAAAGAATCATAGTGGGGCTTCCCTGGTGGCGCAGTGGTTGAGAGTCAGCCTACCGATGCAGGGGACGCGGGTTCGTGCCCCGGTCCGGGAGGATCCCACATGCCGCAGAGCGGCTGGGCCCGTGAGCCATGGCCGCTGAGCCTGCGCATCCGGAGCCTGTGCTCTGCAACGGGAGAGGCCACAACAGTGAAGCCCGCGTACCGCAAAAAAAAAAAAAAAAAAAAAAAAAGAATCATAGTGGTGTACATACATTTAATATATACATACACACACATTATTTTTTGACTGTTCATGGTAGAATCAACAAAGTATATCATATCCTAGGCTATAGGATTGAAAAAATATAAATTATGTTCTCTGACTACAGTGAAAGTAAACTAGAAATCATGAACACAAAAATACATGGAAAATGGACAAATACCTGGGATTTACAGGATCAAATGTTAATCACAGAAAGAAACAAAAATATTTTGAATTGAAGGACAATTGAAATGCAGCATATAAAATTTATGGGATAACACTAAAGTGTTTTTGGGGGGAGTTTTATAGCTTTAAAGTTATCAAATTATTGATTTAAGTTTCCATCGTAAGAAGCTAGGAAAAGAACAAAATATATGCAAAAGAAGCAGAAAAAGTGGAATTAAGATCGGTGCAGAAAATGGAATTAAGTACCAAAAATAAATTGGTTTTCAATACACTGTCAGAAAATAGTTGGAAATTACAATGAAAAAGACCACAATAGCATCAAAATTATGAATACTTACATTTAAATTTCACTAAATAAGTGTAATACCTGAACTATGAAAACTATAAAATATTGGTGAGAAAAATTATAGAAGACCCCAATAAATGGAGAAATATACTATGTTCTTGGATCAAAGGGCTCACTCTATATTTATTGTTTGTCCAAAATTCTTGCAGATGCTGGAAACTTCATGGATCTGACAATCTAAAGGGAGATAGGTTAATAGATAAATGATAGATAGATAAACGATAGGTAAATAGATAAATAATATATATGTGCATGTGTATATAATTTCAGAGAGCAATAAGTGATATGGAGAAAAACATTTACATATTTTACTTTGTTTAATAATCTAATTCTATGATGACTAATGTTGCTTTCAGAAAGCAGCTTTTTATTTTTTATTCATATAAGAATGGTGGCCGGCTGTGGATTCAAGTAAGGCAGGATGCTCTGCCCTTATACATTGGTATATTGAGTTTTTAATCATCAAAGGACCTACAGAATCAATACATTTCCTAGAATGGAATTAGTAAATATTCTCTTAAATTAGATATATACTTCCACAGATTTCTAAAAGAGAAAACAGATACTCTTTATAGTTGAAAGAATGTGTCCACTTCATAGTATTTTACCTTTTTGGCAGTGACTTTAGGTAAATATATTAAAGATCTATATTTATGTCTATGTTTATGGATGTTTCCTAGAGTCTCTTTTACAAGGAAAAGAGTAAAACAAAAATATACACAATCTAATCATTTATATGAACTGATATGCATGAAAGATATTTTTTTTATCTACATGCAGATGGAGAAAATTTGTGTGTGTGTTTTCACAGGGTCTATATGCAGATCAGAGAGATGAAGAATGGAGGCCTGATGGGTCATCTATCCTGTCCTTGTCTTCTGGACAGGTTTTGAGTTTCTAGAGAAAGAGGAGGGTTTATAAAATTCAAAGCACAAGCAGAAGTGAGTCACAGAATTGTTGGGAAGGTATTCTCTCTTATTCCACCAAAAACTTACATGCATATCTGGAGCACAGAAGATGGGGGCAGGGAGGGGAGGTGGCAATAGCTGAGAACTGTTTGTTCCTATGTAGCAGCAGGAACACTTGTGGCTTCCAGGTGAACTGTGTTCTAATGAAGGACAATGGCTGGCTGCCAACCTAAAATGAGTTTCAATCAATAAATATTTGAAAACAGTTGTGAAGAGGCCATCCAGGAGATCCTTAAAAACAAACAAAACAAAAAAAGAGCAAATATAATCACGGCAGGCCCTGTCTTTAATTGCTTATGGCAATAGTGAGTACAATGTATGCGCTCTCCTAATATCCCCACACTTTACCTCACTGATCATTATATGATTAATTGTGTGATTAGTTGTTTAACATTAGTCTCCTGGGCTTCCCTGGTGGCGCAGTGGTTGAGAGTTCGCCTGCCGATGCAGGGGACATGGGTTCGTGCCCCGGTCCAGGAGGATCCCACATGCCGTGGAGCGGCCGGGCCCGTGAGCCATGGCCGCTGAGCCCGCGCGTCCGGAGCCTGTGCTCCGCAACGGGAGAGGCCACAACAGTGAGAGGCCCGCGTACTGCAAAAAAAAAAAAATTAGTCTCCTTTACTAGAATGCAGTGTCCTGTAAGGATAGACACCATGACTGTCTCTTTCATTGAGTTAGCCCCAGAAAATATCACAGAGCCTAGCCCATTGGTTGAATGAATGAATAAATGAATGCTCTCCCTGAATTTAAATTTGGAGTTTCAAAAAAAGTAGCAGATGTATATTCTCTATGTAAAGATATTGACCCAATGGTGGTGGAAAAGATTGACTTTGTATGGAAAATCTTAGAGCTTTGAAAAGGGAGACAATCTGAATATAAAGCACAGATGGTCGTCAAGTTTTTCATGCCAAACTTGGAGTTTTGGGGATGACTTATTGTTTGGCTGCAACTAGCAAGCATATGGTCTACCTTGTAGAGACTGCCATTTAGTTCATCTGCTGAAGGGATTCCTAAAGTAGATTTCTTCAATGTCTGTCACTTCACAGGATTTCTCAGGCTTCCTCACGTACCTCCTCTGATTTCTTCAGTTCCAGAAGCTTCTTTATAGGAACACTGTGGCTGTCTTTCAGCAACTCTAGTGATAAGATAACATTGGATTTTACCCTCCATTTCTAAGTTTCTTGACATTTATTTTCCCTCTGTTGGTGCTTCCAACCCCTGCTATCTCCCTTAGTTGCCTGCTAATCTTTCCTGATGGTTACAATCCTGATGGACACCACAGCTCTCCGCACAGACTCTTATCTGCTCCAGCAACACCCACCCTCACATCTTTTGCTACTGTACGTTTTAAAAAACCATATGTTCCAGAGTATCAGGAAGTTCTGTCAAATTTTATGAAATATTGTGAATAACATAATTAAATCCTCCTTGCTCACACCCTTTTTCTCTTTAGATTTCTGTACGTCCTTATCTCAGGTGTTCCTGTGGTGCCTAGCCTCTTTTTATAAGAATAATTTACAGAATTTAAAGAATGATTTATACAAATAATTAATTATAAGACCCACTATAAAAGAGGCATTGTTCTGTGCACTTTGAATGTATTTTCTATACTTATAATAGTCTTGCAAGGTAGGAATTATTATCCCATCTTCCAGATAGGGAACAGCTGGACACTACAGGTTCCTTTTTTTTTTTTAATCTAATTAATTTATTTATTTTTGGCTGTGTTGGGTCTTCGTTGCTGCGTGGGCTTTTTCTAGTTGCAGTGAGCAGGGGCTACACTTTGTTGTGGTGCACGGGCTTCTCACTGTGGTGGCTTCTCTTATTGCGGAGCATGGGCTCTAGGCCCGCGGGCTTCAGTAGTTGTGGCACACGGGCTCAGTAGTTGTGACTCACATGCTCTAGAGTGCAGGCTCAGTAGTTGTGGATCACGGTCTTAGCTGCCCCGCGGCATGTGGGATCTTCCCGGACCAGGGCTCGAACCCGTGTCCCCTGCATTGCCAGGCGGATTCTTAATCAGGGAAATCCCCTACAGGTTCCTTTTGACAGAGTTCACATCCTACACTTTTGGGAGGCAATGTGTTGTCTCTGAGAGATCCTGGGAACAAATTCTGAGGAAACAGTTTCCTCACTCTGCACCTCTCAAAAATATGGCAGTAATTAAACTCTCCATCCTTGTCACACACAGAGAGGACGGATAATTTACAATATTACTTCTTGGTACTCTGGAAAATACAAGAAGAATTGTCAGGGTTTCCTCTATCAAAATAACTAGTAGGTAAGTCCCCAAATTTCCCTAGCTTAACTTCAAAGAAGATTTTGGGGGTTTTGTTGCCGTTTGTTTGTTGCTTTCAGTTACTCCAGCATCTTTATAATGAAATTACATCGATCTCACGGCTGGATGTAGGCAGCCAGATGAGGGCGGCCATGGAGACCCCGTCCTGCTCAGGCACTGGCCGCCCCTCAGAGCAGCTCCATGACAGCAGTCACCGTGCTCCACCCAAATGTGAAGGTGCCGACCAGAACGGAGACCACTGCCCAGGCCTCCAAGCAGCACTTAACTCGGGGTCCTATGGGCTCCACACTGATGGCACAGATGAGGCACAGACCTGGGAAGATAAAGAAGGAGATGACGCCGCCGACGATGCCGATGATCTCGCCGAGGTCGGGCAGCAACAGGGCCAGGGCGAGCGTCACAATGACCCACAGGACGGTTAGCAGTATCGGACCCATGGTCCCTAGGACGCGGCCAGGGCCCGGGGCCCACATGCCCAGCAGCAGCCCCTCCTCCAGAAATCCTGAATCTCCAGCCTCCCCAGGAAGAGCACGATGGGGTAGACAGTCACGTTGGAGACAGAGGAGAGGACCCGGGCAACGACGATGACCACCAACCACATCATTGCCTGGGTAGGACATCAGAATGTCAGCAGAAGCTTCTGTCCCGAAGGTCAGGAAGTCATAAACTCCTGTTGGGGAGTAGATGAGGCAGCAGGCCAGCAAGGACAGCACAGAGACCAGGGCCCAGTGCCCAAGATTTTGGTCATAACTGAGAACACAACTGGGTTTGATCTCATGGCTGTTGTCTTCAGGAAGTAAAAGCAGCATCAAATTTATGTTAGTGGGCTTCCCTGGTGGCGCAGTGGTTGGGAGTCCGCCTGCCGATGCAGGGGACATGGGTTCGTGCCCCGGTCCGGGAGGATCCCACATGCTGCGGAGCGGCTGGGCCCGTGAGCCATGGCCGCTGAGCCTGCGCGTCTGGAGCCTGTGCTCCGCAATGGGAGAGGCCACAGCAGTGAAAGGCCCACGTACCAAAAAAAAAAAAAAAAAAAAAAATACATATATATATATATATATATATATATATATATATATATGTTAGTGTCATGCCTTTGAAACTATAGTGCAGTTTTATTCACATCTCGGCTTAATCTATCTTAAAAATATTCTCTACATTAACACCTGATAGAAATTTCTAAATACATTTCTAAATATCATATCATCTTTATGTAAAATCCTTCTGTGGTTCTCATTTACCAAGCACAGACTTTTCTACTATGATGTACAAGATGCTTCAGAATTTGTAGCCCACGGGGTCTCCACACAAGTATCACCCCCTCATTCAGTTCCTAACTTCTGTGTTCCAGCCATGAGTAAGATTTCGTTGTTCCTGTATATCATGCTATGTTTGCATACACTGTTCTTTTTATTCCCATCTCGCCTCATTTTTGTCCTCAGGAGCAACTGTTACTGATAGAATTAAATCATCCTTCTTGTGTGTTAGGTATAAAGCAGCTGAGAACCTCTGCATATGGATTTCTACATAATTATGGCATTGTTAACATTCTGTAGTAATTATATGTTGACCCGACTTCTCTCTTTACTAGGTTAAAATTCCTCCTTTGTACATGCTTGTATCTGAGTGCCTGGCACAGAGTTGATTATAAGTTGTTAGTAATTGAATCTGTGAATGTTGGAATGTTTTCCAGAAAGATGGCTTGCTCAATATCCTTCCTTCTTTTCTTTTTTAAGATATGCATCAAGATTAAGAAGTCCCAGTGTTTGAGGTTTTGTTTCCTTAAAGAAAGGCGACTGTAGAAAAACAAAATGATCTTGACCAATACAGTGCTCCCAACTCCGTCCTGCTACCACGAACTTGATCAACTTTAAAATATTTTAAAATGTTCCAAACACCAACACAAATACCAAAGCATGGAAGAGGAAGCAACCTGGTATAATTATGTTCAAAAATGGCAAACCAGGGCATTTTGAGAGATGAGTGGATTTGATGGCATTTAGAACTTGATATGTGCACAGTAAGGAAAAAAAATTCTTACTATCGCAATAAGTATTATTTAGGGTTCTATTTTCAGTTCATTAAATTCAGCTCCAGAAGAGAATCTCCAAGGGCATATTCTTAACCAAGATTTGCAAATTGCAGTCCTTCTTTAAAGGCCCCTTTTCACTTGAGCGGGGAACACTTCACCACAGTGATTCCTAGTTTCCAGTAATGAGCTCACTGCCTCAGCTGTTTCATCTTTATGTTAATACCAAGTCTGTTTGATGGGACTGACATACTGTCTCTTTGAAATAGCAGGCAGGTCACAGAGAAGGCCATTTCTTAAAACAACAGTCATTCTAAAGCCACAGAAGGATTTGTATCATCCACAATCCTACCCCTGGGTTACAAACAATACTTGGCATTTGCATCAGCCGATTGCATGAGTTGAGGATTGCGTGCGTGGTATTGGGGAATCTTGGAAGGTCTCTATGGACACTAACGAAGGCAGCCAAAATTGTCATCTGGTTGTTTCTATGAGGGGAGGGAAAATCCAAAAGTTTTTAATTCAACATTTGAATGAATTGAGAAATGAATAGAAAATGTTACAGAGAGACCAGCTTCCATTCCCAATTTGCCTATAAGGCCCTCTCCTTTCCTAGTAGCAGAATTTGTCCTGTGTCCTTGAATTTGAGACAGGTAGAATAGTTGTTACAGATTAATGAACTAGAGTTTGAATTATTTTTTTAAAGCAATAGATAAAACATTTATCCATAAGAATTTGGAAGATGCTATTGAATATATTTCAGAAATTAAATAATGTAGCCAATATTTACTAAAAGTCTACTACATATCTGGTAAAGTAATAGGAACAGGGAATAGAAATATGAATTTCCTTTTCATTGTCCTTACACAACTCAAAGTTAAGCAGAAAAATGGAGAAGCACATTTATAAACCAACAGTTATCATTTGAAAGCTATACATTATATTATATCCTTTATATACTAGTTTAGGAAATACAAATTCATGTATATACTAGACTTGTATATAAAGGATATCACATAGTATATATTCATTTTTGACTGACATCTTTCACTTAGGATGATTATTTTGAGATTCATCCATTAGTACCATGTATCAATAGTTCTTTCCATTTTTTATTGCTGAGCATATTCTTTTATATGATTTTTACCACAGTTTGCTTACTGATTCACCTGTTGAAGGACATTTAAGTTGTTTCTAGTTTTGGGATAATACAGGTAGAACTACTGTAAATATTCATGTACAAGTCTTTCTATGCACATTCTCTCCTTTCTCTTGAGTAAATATCAAGAGTGGAATGGCTGGATCATATGGTAGATGCATATTTGGCATTTAAGAAACTACCAAGTTGTTTTACAAAGTGATATATATATATATACACATATATATACATACACACACATATATACACACATATATACATATATATCATGTATATATATTTATATACTTACATAAACATTTATTGATATATAAATTTACTTATATACCTATATAAACTTATATACTTATAAATATACAAGTTTAAATATCTGAGTTTATACTCATATATATGAGTTTATATACTTATGAGTATATATACTTTTATATAGAGAGATAGATTAATAAATTGGTTCATGCTGTGAGAGGGGCTGGCAAGACTGAAATCTGTAGGGCAGGGCAGCAGGCTGAAAACTTAGGCAAGATTTCTATTTTGCAGTTTTGAGGTAGAATTCCTTCTTCAGGAAACCTCAAGTCTTTGATCTTAAGGTCATCATTGGATTGGATGAGGCCCATACATATTATAGAAAGTAATTGTCTTTATTTAAAGTCAACTGGTTGTAAAATAAATAAATAAATAAGTCCACTGATTGTAAATGTTAATCGCATCTAAAAATACCTTCAAAGCAACACCTGGACTTGTGTTTGACTAAACAACTGGGCACCATAGTCTACTCAACCTGACACAAAAAATTAACAATCATGTAATACAATCATTTACACACCCATACACACATACAATCACATTACTCCCTCTAAGAAAACAATTTAGAATCACATTTAGTATCTGACTCCAACTTTAAGTAAAGAATTTTGAGAAGATTTTCATTTTTCTCAGTTAGGTCAAAGGAAGCTCCTGTTCACCCTGTATCCTACAGTTAAATAAAACATACAACCACTGAAAAACCTTTCAAAACATAGAGGTCCAGAGAGAATACCATTAAAGCTCTAAGGATGGGCAAAGAAAATACAGTGAGTGTGGGTGTACAGAAGACTACACATACTACTTGCCTAAGGTGGGCAATAATCCGTCCTCTGATACGAGTTCCTCGGTCTCACAATCTGGTAACGTAGAGTTTTGCTCCCTGGGATAATTGTATTTATCTCTACCCATTCAATGACATAACCCAGGGCATTTTAAGTGGACATAATAAGGGACAGGAAACCATCTATTTCAACTGGAACTGCTTTGCAGTCCCAGGAACTACTTTGCAGTTAAAAAAAACAGGCTGTTGTACAAAATTGTTTAAAGTTTCTCAGGTATAAATGTAGCACCCTACTAGGCAGCTAGTCAATTTGATTATAATAAGCACTATGAATTAGAAACTAATTGCAGAATGTTATAAGTCCATAATTGTTGAATATGAATCATGTGGTGGTTTCTTTTTCTAAGCAATAGTCTTCGATCCTTTCCATCTTTTCCTATAGCCCTCAGAGTAATGACACCCGTTCTTGTTGTACCTAGAGACGATGTAAAATAATAGGCAGAGAAAAAGCACAGTTCAACATTCTCCTGTCACAAGGATGCATCCCATAAAATGGAAGCAATTATTGCTTCTGCCTTGTGCAGTCAAGAGCAGGAGATAATGGAGGGCGGAATAGAAAGAATCAATGTAACACATTTTTATAAAAACTCCTGTATCCAAAAATTAATCTCCACTGCACTTGTTGCCTAATTGTCTATTTGCACATCACCTTAGAGAAAAATGTTTAAACTCCTGGAGACGGAAGCTTATTTGATCCTCCATACTCTAGGATTGTTATCATCAGATAGCAAATGGCCTCTCTTAAAAAAAAGAAAGAAGTGCACGTAATTCTCTTTCCAATGTCAGACATGATACCTTAGATGGAAATTGATTCTTTTCTATCAGGATTCTACTGAAGACCATAAGAAACAACTAACATATCCCAACATCCTGAGATTTTTCTGACAAATTCTTTACCCTTCCATGTTTGGTGTGTACATGGACTGAAATCTAGATAAAAGTTTAATCATCTCTTTTCTTAATGTGTGACCAATGGAGCTCCCTCTTACTTCTCCCTTCAAAACATCTCCCATTTATCCTATCTCAATTTGTTCCTTGTTTTGGAGTATGTTACTTCCAACCAAAAATCTTGGTCTCAATTTTTGTATATATTGTTAATTATTTGATTTGAAAGTCAATAGAAATCCAGTTCAAGCTAGCTAAAGTAGGAGGATTTATTAGCTCTTTTATCTTGGAAGTTCAGGAGTATAGAAACTTTTGGGGTAGTTGGATTTAAGATGCAAGTAATGCTGAGAACTTTCTCTTGCTCTGCTTCCTTCTAAGTACAGGCATGATTCCAGCCCATAGTAGGTGACGCAGATGCAGATAGTCTATAAAACAAATTTGAAGAAAAAGTGGTCTGAATCATGATATGTTTTAGAAGGGACCTTGTGAGCTAAGTCAATGAGTCAACAAACAGGATGAAAATTCCTTTGCAGAAGTGGCAGGAGGATGCAGATTGAGAGTGGAAAGGAGGATAGAATAAGCAAAGGATAGGAAGACAGAAAAAAAAACTTCACCTGTTACTGCTATTGTAGGTACCATATCTTATCTCTTTATGTCTCTCTTAGTGGTGTCTTAAAAGAACAAATGGAGAGAATGGAACTTTCTCTGATTAACACGGGAGATGCTTCATCAATAAACATGGATCGAAGTTTGGAGATGGCTTCTCGCTTTACCCAATGAAAGTTCCTTAATCTGGGTAATGGTGGCAATTAAAATGCCAACAAAACGTGGAGGAAGGGATTCAGTCATAGACTCTGTAAATGTGGACCTATAGAGCAATAAGTAGCGGTAAGGAGAAGGCTGAAGGAGCAAAACTTGTAACATATCATGTTGGATGGATTTTTTAAAAATTGGTTATTCCTTTAATTTTATTGACTTGACTGCTTTGCACTTTTTGCCACTTTAAATAATGCTTTCATGCATATGCTTGAATATATATTTCAGACCTCATCTTTAAGTACTCCCTCAGAACAGATTCCTAAGCATGGATTTACTGGATCAAAGCATATAACATTTTTATACCAAAAATAAAATTGGTAAAAGAGCATAAATAGACAACACATATGCACTCACACAAAATTCACAAGGAAGCATTAGATGTCCACTCATCATCGATCAACAAAATGCAAATAAAACCCAATATTATGTTGCATATGTATAGAATATATAATAAATATATATTCTGTATGTAATACTATATATGTGTATGTATAAATTGTGCATGTATATACATATGTGTGTATGTATATATATATAATTGTGTGTGTGTGTGTGTGTGTGTGTGTGTGTGTGTGCACTTCTGGTGCTCTTTACCAATTTTTTTTTTCGCCACTAAAATGTTCTCAACACATTCTCAGTATTATTGCAGCACTTTGCCAATATGGCTCAAGAGCTTTTAAACATTATTTTTCATTTTGATTTGTAAGCTCCATTAATAAGTAAAGGATATCTCTTTTCCCTAAAGTCTTTGGTATGTTTTGGGGAAAGAAACAATTTTCAACATGTATGAGTCCTACCCATACTCTCAAATTCCTGTCACACCACCCTGAACCATGTGCACTTCTTGTAATGTATCATGTTCTCTCTCATTCTAAGTGAAAGGAAAAGAGATGGAGGGAAGAGAAATACACTAACATCTTAATTATTTCTGGGTAGTTAGATTTGGGGTAATTTTAATTTCTTTATCATTAAAATAAAATTAACTTAATTTTAGAATCAATAAAAGTCAATAAACTAAAAAAGAAAAAAATAATCTGAATACTCAGAGAGTTGAAATCGATGGCTGGGTCTAGTCCAGCTGGGGCCTTTCTCTGACAGGAGGGCACAACACAGTGCTCTGTATTTTTTTTTGTTAGTTATAAATACTTTTAATAATATTTTTAGATAGCATAATATATCCAATATATTATCATTTCAACATGTAATCAGTATTAAACATTATTAATATTTTACATTCTTCTTTTTGGACTAAGTCTTTTTTTTAATTGAATTATAGTTGATTTACAGTATTGTGTTAGTTTTGGGGGTACAGCAAAGTGATTCAGTTATACACATATATATATATATATATTTTCAGATTATTTGCCATTATAGGCTATTACGAGATATTGAATATAGTTCCCTGGGCCAAACAATAAATCCTTTTTGTTTATTTATTTTATGTATAGTAATATGTATCTGTTATCCCAAACTCCTAATTTGTCCCTCCCCCCCACCCTTTTCCCTTTGGTCACCATAAGTTTGTTTTCTATGTCTGTGAGTCTGTTTCTGTTTTACATATAGATTAATTTGTATTTATTTTTTAGATTCTTCATATAAGTGATATCTATATTTGTCTTTCTCTGTCTGACTTAATTCACTGAGTATGATATTCTCTAGGTCCAACCATGTTGCTGCAAATGACATTAATTTCATTCCTTTTTAATGGCTGAGTAGTATTCTGTTATATATATGTACCACATCTTCTTAAACCAATGGTCTGTTCATAGGAACTTGTGTTGTTTCCATGTCTTGGCTATTGCAAATAGTGCTGCTATGAACACTGGGGTGCATGTATCTTTTCGAATTAGAGTTTTTGTCTTTTCCAGATACATGGCCAGAAGTGGGATTACTGGATCATATGGTAGCTCTATTTTTAGGGTTTTTTATTATTATTGTTAATTAATTAATTTATTTATTTTTGGCTGCATTGGGTCTTCATTTCTGCAAGTGGGGGCTACTCTTCATTGCAGTGCGTGGGCTTCTCATTGTGGTGGCTTCTCTTGTTGCAGATCATGGGCCTAGTTGCTCCGCGGCATGTGGGATCTTCCCGGACCAGGGCTCGAACCCATGTCCTCTGCATTGATAGGAGGATTCTTAGCCACTGCGCCACCAGGGAAGTCCACATTTTTAGTTTTTTAAAGGGACCTCCATACTGTTTTCCATAGTGGCTGCACCAATTTACATTCTCACCAACAGTGCAAGAGGGTCTGCTTTTCTCCCCACTCTCTCCAGCATTTATTATTTGAAGAATTTTTGATGATGGCCATTCTGACCTGTGTAAGGTGAAACCTCATTGTGGTTTTGATTTGCATTTCTCTAATAATTTGTGACGTTGAGCATCTTTTCATGTGCCTGTTGGCCATCGGTATGTCTTCTTTGGAGAGCTGTCTGTTTAGGTTTTCTGCCCATTTTTTGATTTGGTTGTTTGTTTGGTTTTTTTGATATTGAGTTGTATGAGCTGTTTGTATATTTTGGATATAAACCCCTTGTCCATTGCATCGTTTGCAAATATTTTCTCCCATTTCGCAGGCTGTCTTTTCATTTTGTTGATAATTTGCTGTGCTGTGCAAAAGCTTTTGATTAGGTCCCATTTGTTTGTCAGGGTGCTCTCTATTGACGTGTCTCCAGGAGTGCTGAGAGATGGGAGAAAAGATTGTGTATTTCTCTGGGCCACATGTTGAAATTCTTATATGGGTCTCCTTCAGGTAAACGTTGCAAGCTCTAGAAGTCATGCCTAGAGTCCCCAGGAATAACAGTCCAACTGGTTGCACCTGAAGCTAACCCCACCCCATGGCTGAGAGTTCAAAGCCAAGCATTATAAATATGCTAGATGCTGATGGAAACCAGTTGTAGATTTTCTGCTGGTGACACTTTAGTGACTTTGGACGGTGTAACAATCCTGGCTAGAAAAGTATATTTTGTAGTCAGTATCTTTCCCTTTTATGATTGTTTTATCTTTCTCCATTAAGAAAAATGTAGCAGAGCACCACTCTCTTCATGACACTCAAGATTTTATAGGCAGTGATCTGGAAAAGCAGATTCTGGGTTGGATCCCAATAGCTCCCATCTGCTGCTGCCTGATATTTCTCAAGAAGTCCCTGGGGTGGAGTAAATAGTGAGTGTTTCAGTTGTCAGTGAGTGGGGAACAACAGAACTGATGAGCAAGCCTGTAAAAAACTGAGTCACTCCGATGGGGCTCAATACAATGAGGCTAGACTTACTTTTTTGAAAAAGGAGCAGTAAGCTTTTGCTGTACTTGAAAGTAAAGATTTGCTTTGACCATGCAGAGAATATTGTTTCGTTTTCTTTTTCATTGTTTTTATTATAATGATAAGACATGGTGTGTTTTCCTCAGATGCTGCATTGGGCATCCAGAACTTCTCAGCCTGAGCACTAACTATTCTGTGACAACAGAGATGGATTTGGGGGTTTAGAGATATGTCATGTCTGATTTACAAATGTAATAAGTTATGAGAGAGCATAATTAATAAAGCAAAAAAGTGACCAGGAGATATGCTAAAAGGAGCATAGTCTCATTATGTCCCATAACAACTTATTCAATTTGTTCCATTAGAAACTCATGACTGACTCAGGACACAAAAATTTAAATAGGGCTACTAGGACCTAGAAAGAATGCAAAGCAAAAAATTTTTTTAATTAATTAATTGTATTTTTGGCTGTGTTGAGTCTTTGTTGCTGCACACGGGCTTTATCTAGTTGCAGCAAGCGGGGGCTACTCTTGGTTGAGGTGTGCAGGCTTCTCATTGTGGTGGCTTCTCTTATTGCAGAGCATGGGCTCTAGGCACATGAGCTTCAGTAGCAAAATGACAAAATTATTAAAAACATGTAAACCACTAAAAAAACCCTGAAAGGATCTATCTCAGATATTTTCTGGTTGCTACACCTATCTAAGTATCAGCTTTCTCACATTTCAAGGAAGGTGTTGAGATGAATGATGAACATTTCTTGAGTGGAAATTCATCTCGTTCTAGAGAAAAGTGTTTTCCTTTTTTTTCTTTTTTTTTTTAACGTCTTTATTGGAGTATAATTGCTTTACAATGGTGTGTTAGTTTCTACTTTATAACAAAGTGAATCAGATATACATATGTCTCCATATCTCTTCCCTCTTGCGTCTCCCTCCCTCCCACCCTCCCTATCCCACCCCTCTAGGTGGTCACAAACCACCTAGCTGATCTCCCTGTGCTATGCGGCTGCTTCCAACTAGCTATCTATTTTATGTTTGGTAGTGTATATATGTCCATGACACTCTCTCACTTTGTCACAGCTTACACTTCCCCCTCCCCATATACTCAAGTCCATGCTCTGGTAGGTCTGTATCTTTATTCCCATCTTAAACCTAGGTTCTTCAAGACCTTTTTCCTTTTTTTCTTCTTTATTAGATTCCATATATGTGTGTTAGCATATGTATTTGTTTCTCTCTTTCTGACTTACTTCACTCTGTATGACAGACTCTAGGTCCATCCACCTCACTACAAATAACTCAGTTTCGTTTCTTTTTATGAATGAGTAACATTCCATTGTATATATGTGCCACATCTTCTTTATCCAATCATCTGTCAGTGGACACTTAGGTTGATTCCATGTCCTGGCTATTGTAAATAGAGCTGCAATGAACATCGTGGTGCATGAATTTTTTGAATTATGGTTTTCTCAGGGTATATGCCCAGTAGTGGGATTGCTGGGTCTATGGTAGTTCTATTTGTAGTTTTTTAAGGAACCTCCATACTGTTCTCCATGGTGGCTGTATCAATTTACATTCTCACCAACAGTGCAGGAGGGTTCCCTTTTCTCCACACTCTCTCTAGCATTTATGGTTTGTAGATTTTTTGATGACGGCCATTCTGACTGGCGTGAGATGATATCTCATTGTAGTTTTGATTTGTATTTCTCTAATGATTAATGATGTTGAGCATTCTTTCATGTGTTTGTTGGCAATCTGTATATCTTCTTTGGAGAAATGTCTATTTAGGTCTTCTGCCCATTTTTGGATTGGGTTGTTTGTTTTTTTGTTATTGAGCTGCATGTGCTGCTTGTAAATTTTGGAGATTAGCCCTTTGTGAGTTGCTTCATTTGCAAATATTTTCTCCCATTCGGAGGGTTCTCATTTGGTCCTGTTTATTGTTTCCTTTGCTGTGCAAAAGCTTTTAAGTTTCAATAGGTCCCATTTGTTTATTTTTGTTTTTATTTCCATTTCTCTAGGAGGTGGGTCAAAAAGGATCTTGCTGTGATTTATGTCATAGAGTGTTCTGCCTATATTTTCCTCTAAGAGTTTGATAGTGTCTGACCTTACATTGAGGTCTTTAACCCATTTTGAGTTTATTTTTGTATATGGTGTCAGGGAGTGTTCTAATTTCATACTTTTACATGTACCTGTCCAGTTTTCCCAGCACCACTTATTGAAGAGGCTGTCTTTTCTCCACTGTATATTCTTGCCTCCTTCATCAAAGATAAGGTGACCACATGTACATGGGTTTATCTCTGGGCTTTCTATCCTGTTCCATTGACCTATATTTCTGTTTTTGTGCCAGTACCATACTGTCTTGATTACTGTAGCTTTGTAGTATAGTCTGAAGTCTGGGAGCCTGATTCCTCCAGCTCCGTTTTTCGTTCTCAAGATTGCTTTCGCTATTCGGGGTCTTTTGTGTTTCCATACAAATTGTGAAATTTTTTGTTCTAGTTCTGTGAAAAATGCCAGTGGTAATTTGATAGGGATTGCATTGAATCTGCAGATTGCTTGGGGTAGTAGAGTCATTTTCACAATGTTGCTTCTTCCAATCCAAGAACATGGTATATCTCTCCATCTATTTGTATCATCTTTAATTTCCTTCATCAGTGTCTTATAATTTTCTGCATACAGGTCTTTTGTCTCCTTAAGTAGGTTTATTCCTAGATATTTTATTCTTTTTGTTGCAAGGGTAAATGGGAGTGTTTTCTTGATTTCACTTTCAGATTTTTCATTATTAGTGTGTAAGAATGTCAGAGATTTCTGTGCATTAATTTTGTATCCTTCTACTTTACCAAATTCATTGATTAGCTCTAGTAGTTTTCTGGTAGCATCTTTAGGATTCTCTATGTATAGTATCATGTCATCTGCAAACAGTGACAACTTTACTTCTTCTTTTCTGATTTGGATTCCTTTTATTTCTTTTTCTTCTCTGATTGCTGTGGCTAAAACTTCCAAAGCTATGTTGAATAAGAGTGGTGAGAGTGGGCAGCCTTGGCTTGTTCCTGACCTCAGTGGAAATGGTTTCAGTCTTTCACCATTGAGGACAATGTTGGCTGTGGATTTGTCATATATGGCCTTTATTATGTTGAGGAAAGTTCCCTCTATGCCTACTTTCTGCAGGGCTTTTATCATAAATGGGTGTTGAATTTTGTTGAAAGCTTTCTCTTCATCTGTTGAGATGATCATATGATTTTTCTCCTTCAATTTGTTAATATGGTGTATCACGCTGATTGATTTGCATAATTGAAGAATCCTTGTGTTCCTGGAATAAACCCCACTTGATCATGGTGTATGATCCTTTTAATATGCTGCTGGATTGCATTTGCTAATATTGTCTTGAGGATTTTTGCATCTATGTTCATCAGTGATATTGGCCTGTAGTTTTCTTTCTTTGTGACATCTTTGTCTGGTTTTGGTGTCAGGGTGATGGTGGCCTTGTAGAATGAGTTTGGGAGTGTTCCTCCCTCTGCTATATTTTGGAAGAGTTTGAGAAGGATAGGTGTTACCTCTTCTCTAAGTGTTTGATAGAATTCGCCTGTGAAGCCATCTGGTCCTGGGCTTTTGTTTGTTGGAAGATTTTTAATCACAGTTTCAATTTCAGTGCTTGTGATTGGTCTGTTCATATTTTCTATTTCTTCCTGGTGCAGCCTTGGCAGGTTGTGCATTTCTAAGAATTTGTCCATTTCTTCCAGATTGTCCATTTTATTGGCATAGAGTTGCTTGTACTAATCTCTCATGATCTTTTGTATTTCTGCACTGTCAGTTGTTACTTCTCCTTTTTCATTTCTAATTCTATTGATTTCAGTCTTCTCCCTTTTTTGCTTGATGAGTCTGGCTAATGGTTTATGAATTTTGTTTATCTTCTCAAAGAACCAGCTTTTAGTTTTATTGATCTTTGCTATCATTTCCTTCATTTCTTTTTCATGTATTTCTGATCTGATCTTTATGATTTATTTCCTTCTGCTAACTTTGGGGGGATTTTTGTTCTTTCTCCAATTGCTTTAGGTGCAAGGTTAGGTTATTTATTTGAGATGTTTCCTGTTTCTTAAGGTAGGATTGTATTGCTATATACTTCCCTCTTAGAACTGCTTTTGCTGCATCCCATAGGTTTTGGTTTGTCATGTCTCCATTGTCATTTGTTTCTAGGCATTTTTTTATTTCCTCTTTGATTTCTTCAGTTATCACTTCGTTATTAAGTAGTGTATTGTTTAGCCTCCATGTGTTTGTATTTTTTACAGATCGTTTCCTGTAATTGATAACTAGTCTAATAGCATTGTGGTCAGAAAAGATACTTGATACGATTTCAATTTTCTTAAATTTACCAAGGCTTGATTTGTGACCCAAGATATGATCTATCCTGGAGAATGTTCCATGAGCACTTGAGAAAAATGTGTATTCTGTTGTTTTTGGATGGAATGTCCTATAAATATCAATTAAGTCCATCTTGTCTAGTGTATCATTTAAAGCTAGTGTTTCCTTATTTATTTTCATTTTGAATGATCTGTCCATTGGTGAAAGTGGGGTGTTAAAGTCCCCTGCTATGAATGTGTTACTGTCGATTTCCCGTTTTATGGCTATTAGTATTTGCCTTATGTATTGAGGTGCTCCTATGTTGGGTGCATAAACATTTACAATTGTTATATCTTCTTCTTGGATCAATCCCTTGATCATTATGTAGTGTCCTTCTTTGTCTCTTGTAATAGTCTTCATTTTAATGTCTATTTTGTCTGATATGAGAATTGCTACTCCAACTTTCTTCTGATTTCCATTTGCATGGAATATCCTTTTCCATCCCCTCACTTTCAGTCTGTATGTGTCCATAGGTCTGAAGTGGGTCTGTTATAGACAGCATATATATGGGTCTTGTTTTTGTATCCATTCAGCCAGTCTGTGTCTTTTGGTGGGAGCATTTAATCAACTTACATTTAAGGTAATTATCGATATGTATGTTCCTATTCCCATTTTCTTAATTGTTTTGGGTTTGTTATTGTAGGTCTTTTCCTTCTCTTGTGTTTCTTGCCTAGAGAGGTTCCTTTAGCATTTCTTGTAAAGCTGGTTTGGTGGTGCTGAACTCTCTCAGCTTTTGCTTGTCTGTAAAGGTTTTAATTTCTCCATCAAATCTGAATGAGATCCTTGCTGGGTAGAGTAATCTTGGTTGTAGGTTTTTCTCTTTCATCACTTTAAATATGTCCTGCCACTCCCTTCTGGCTTGCAGCATTTCTGCTGAAAGTTCAGCTGTTAACCTTATGGGGATTCCCTTGTGTGTTATTTGTTGTTTTTCCCTTGCTGCTTTTAATATGTTTTCTTTGTATTTAATTTTTGAAAGTTTGATTAATATGTGTCTTGGCATGTTTCTCCTTAGATTTATCCTGTATGGGACTCTCTGTGGTTCCTGGACTTGATTAACTATTTCATTTCCCATATTAAGGAAGTTTTCAACTATAATCTTTTCAAATATGTTCTCAGTCCCTTTCTTTTTCTCTTCTTCTGGGATCCCTATAATTCGAATGTTGGTGCATTTAATGTTGTCCCAGAGGTCTCTGAGACTGTCCTCAGTTCTTTTCATTCTTTTTTCTTTATTCTGCTCTGCAGTAGTTATTTCCACTATTTTATCTTCCAGGTCACTTATCCGTTCTTCTGCCTCAGTTATTCTGCTATTGATCCCTTCTAGAGTATTTTAAATTTCATTTATTGTGTTGTTCATCATTGCTTGTTTCGTCTTTAGTTCTTCTAGGTCCTTGTTAAATTTTTCTTTCATATTCTCTATTCTATTTCCAAGATTTTGTATCATCTTTACTATCGTTATTCTGAGTTCTTTTTCCGGTAGACTGCCTATTTCCTTTTCATTTGTTAGGTCTGGTGGGGTTTTGCCTTGCTCTTACATCTGCTGTGTGTTTCTCTGTCTTCTCATTTGGCTTCACTTACTGTATTTGGGGTCTCCTTTTCGCAGGCTGCAAGTTCGTAGTTCCCGTTGTTTTTGGTGTCTGTCCCCAGTGGCTAAGGTTGGTTCAGTGGGTTGTATAGGTTTCTGCACCAATCCTTTGTGTGGGAATCTATCCGCTTTGCCCTCCGCACCCCTGTGGCTGTGCTCTCCTCCACGGCTCCTAAGCTTACCCCCTCTGCCACCCTCAGTCTCCACCCACGAAGGGGCTTCTAGTGTGTGGAAACCTTTCCCCTTCATAGCTCCCTCCCACTGGTGCAAGTCCCATCCCTATCATTTTGTCTTTTTTCTTTTGTCCTACCCAGGTATGTGGGGAGTTCCTTGCCTTTTGGGAGGTCTGAGGTCTTCTGCCAGCGTTCAGTAGGTGTTCTGTAGGAGTTGTTCCATGTGTAGATGTACTTCTGGTTTATCTGTGGGGAGAAAGATGATCTCCGCATCTTACTCTTCCACCATCTTCTCCCCTTTTATGTTTTTTTAAACTTTTTTTTTTTGCTGCACTGCACAGCTTGTGGGATCTTAGTTCCCTAATCAGGGATCCAACCCAGGTCATCTGCAGTGAAAGGGCTGAGTCTTAACCACTGGATCACCAGGGGATTCCCTGCTTTTCTTTAACTGATAAACCTTTCCTCTCATCTATCCTTTTTACTTCAACACTCCAAGCATTCCCTTCTGAACACTGAGTTTTCCCTTGTTCTCTCTCCCTTCTTCCTTCTCTCTTCTCTCTTCCCCTTCTCTCTTTCTTCCTCTTGCTTCATTTCTCTTTTTTTTATTTTGTATTTTCAATCTCTCCTCTATTGGTTCTTTTCTTTTAGGGAATAAACATGCTCTTGTTCTAAAGTAAAAATAATTTTAAAAACAATTTCTCTTGAGTTGTTATGCCTCTCTCCTCCTATTCTATTATCTCTTTCCTTGGCTTTCAAGTTAGACCTTTGAAAAGTTAACCCTGTATTAACTACTTTAACTCACTCTTCACAGGGTAGCTATGATCCAGAAAAGAAGAATGACTGGGGCATTTCTGATGCAATATCATTTCTTCTTCAGTTAGATATGAGGAAAGGACCAAGTTTATCAGAAAACTTCTCCAAAACCTGTCTTCAAAATAAAATTTAACCCCAACAGAATAAGTCAAGAATGCAGTAAAAACTAGCAAGATTCTACATGCAATAAATATAAAGCCACCAGGTCTTGATATATTTAATTCAGCTTTTTCATTTTACTTAATTCAATCCCCAGCTCTCTCTACACATGCTTGGTCCACGTAATCATCTTATATTCTCTCTTCAAGTTTTTGTATGATAATTTATTTATTTTGAAATTCAAGTAACATTAAAAACGATATTAGATATGCATTTTTTTTAATGTGAAATACTGACCACTAGATAGTTCTACTTATACATTCTCGGAAATATAATCCTTGCTCATTTCCTCTGGTACCTCCTTTTCCTCTCTCATTTTTAATAACTTAATTCCATAATACTGGAACATTAACATGGGGTGATAAGGTGGTGGATTCAATTATGAAGACAAGGTCAAAATCCCAAACAGTGATGGAGCAACATAGATAGAATTAACTTGGAACCCTGGATACACTTATAGGGCAGAGTTGCCTGCCCACCGTGGGTCCCTGCCAATCTGGGGCTGTTAGAAGAGTGTTAGATAAAACCTCTATCTTGTGTGAGTAATTATTTTAGTGACTTTTTGTTTTATATCATCATATTCTGTACACTAACTAGTACACTTTGCTCTCACTAGTTTATTAATCTCCCTGCAGAAGGTCATGAGACTACTGACTAAATTAGTAGAACTCTAAAAATAGTAAAATGACTGGTTTTAATGACATAGGAATGTGTGTAGAAGTAATGGTGTTAAGAATGGGGTGGAGAGAGATTCAACTAGACACATCTGGTGGTGACTGACAAAAACCATGAATACAAACAGTTTTTTTTTGAGGAAAATGTCAACCCTGCTCAACTCAGTGGTTTCAGCTGTTGGAATATCTTGGGATCTGCTTGGAAGTGAAGATTCTCTTTTGACCAGAAGTAATTATTCTATTAGCCTAGGGGGTTCATAGGCTACTGAGTTGAACACCTAATCTTCTTCCCCTCTGTTAGCATAATACAAGATTTCTAATACTGGGAGGATTTATCTTCTAACTAGGATCTGCCTCTCTTTTCCTTCTTATCAAGAATATACAAGAGGCATGAATAAAAATAGGCAGTAAAAGTATGTAACGCAGACACTTACCTGAAAGTCTATATCTTCAAAGAATGTGATTGTGTTCAATAATCACAGCTGAATGCTGAAAGTCTGAGACAATTCTATAACTAGGTCAGTACCCAATGAATAGTACATAGACTTTGTCAGTATATCCCAGACCTTTATAACCAACATAACCAAGTTAGAAAGGGTTTCTTCCCCATAAAACTTGCTACTGTTTTTATTTTCCTTTCCTTGTGATGTTGGACCATGTTATAAACCAAGTGTCATCTTTGAACACCTCCTAAATATCTCTCTCATCAGTTTGCATATGGCAACGTGAAAGCTATTGCATTAGTTCATCCCTGATGACTACCAGGTTCATCCCTAGGCTCATCAGGGGTGACCCCATTAGGTCATGATGATCTAACACAATACTACTTTTACTGGTCCCTGCCAAAAATCTTGCCCTAGTGCACTCCAATATTCTACCACAGTTCTGAAAATATTGCATTCCTATGGTCAAAATTGTTTATTAGACTTCTCCCACCTAAACCCCTGCATAGCTGCTCATGATTCTTCGTAATTGGGCTACTGCCTTCCTCTCTAGTCTATTTTCTCACATCATCCTTGCACTCTGCCCCTTGATCATACCAACTACATATTGTGTATTTCCTTATCCTTTGTGCCCTTTCCTCTTGAATCTGCTTTTCCAACTTCAACTGGCAAAAATAATAATCATAATGTCAAAAGGCGTCTCTTCTGTGAAACTTTTTCCAGACATTATCATACCTCCTACAATTCCCACTTCTATTGAGACAGTGGATATGACCAATACCATCTTTTTTTCCTTTTTCTGTACTTTATGCTGACTTCTGCCTTGTCACCTGCAGTATTAAAATGCTTTTGTAAATATCTTAACAAAATGCATTCCAGCACCCAAAATAATAGCTGGCACGTGATAGGTACTCAGAAACTTTTTGCTGAATGCATAAATAAAATTAATGAGAAAAGGTCATGAAAGTACTACTTTAGAAAACATAAAATATATTCTTAGAGGGATGCTGATTTCAGTCATAAAAATTTTAAGTATTAGAGAACTTTTTATTTTGTGACCAAAATTAATATTCTGAGACTGATTTGCTGAGAGGTCCATTGCCCAAAGGATCATTTAGCCAAACAATCAGGTCATTTAATTCAAGTTTACTCAAATGTATACTTTAGTCTGATTCTAAAGTCAATTCAGGTAAGATAGATTGGCAAGGCTAAAGTGAGCGGTGTGGGGCTTTTATCTGAGGATATAAATGCCTTGAATCTTCCTCCTGCCACCAGCCTCCCTTCCTTCTCTGTACCAAAGCTTCTCAGCCAGACAGTGTCTCAGCCAGACAGACCAAAGCCAGACAGACAGTGTTTTTCATTGACTCTCTTGTCTGTCTTTTCTCCAGCAGAGGGGCCCCTCGCTCTGCACCAGTTTTCAAGATCCATCAGCAGAGAGCTGGGCAGAAAAGTGTTCTTAATTAGCTGTTGTGACAGCAAAATAAAAACCAGCCTAATGACCCTTTGCAAAAATCTTAAAACACAGTTAAAACCATCCAGATTAATATTAAACCTTGTAAGCTTTATATTTTTAGTTAAAATGAACAAGTTTTTTCTGTAAGTAAAGAGGAAAATATGGAAAAATTTTAAATCAGCAAAATTTAGAAAGAATCTTAAAAAATGCTAAAGTGTTGGGAAAACTGTAAATGACTTTAAAAGATTTTTTAAAAATCAATATAAAATGGCATCACGTATGAAATTAAATTTCAGTTATAATAATAAGAAAATAAAATTGAAGAGAAAAACTAAGTCATTCAGTAATCTTCAGGTTTGACAAATTGAACAGCCCTTAAAAAATGTTTTTTATAAGCTGATATTGATTCAATGTATTCAAGAACATCCTTTAGATAATAACATTTTATATCTATGAAAATACAAATCATCATCAAAGAAAATTTTATGTATGAATGTAGATTACTACATCCATCAAGTTAGATTTTCAGCAAAATGATGCTTTGATTAGTTAGCTTTTGGAGGGTTGAACATTTTCCTCATGTGGGAAAACTAGAACCCACCAGACTATACAATGTGCATGCTGATGACCAAGCTGGAGGAGAGAAAATAATATCTCTTGATTACAAATCTACCTTTCTTTCTAGTGTAATGCATTGTCCATGTTGCTCCTCATAGACACAAAACATAAAAAGAATAATTTTTAGCTATAAGAAAGAAATAATTTCTAAATAATCAGCAGAGTAGAGCCTTAAAACAGGGTGAAGCTGAGAAGAATGAGTAAATAGAAACAGAACTCACAGGTTATGTCTCAAATTTACTTACTTAATAGATTATAAATAAATCAATAAATATTAATTTGTATTTCAAGAGGTTGACTTTCCCAAGGCCATGAAATACTAAGTTTCTACTGTTAATTTCCACCACCACCCCCCTTTCTTTCACTCTCATCCTCTATCTCTGCTTCACCTAGGATGTCAAGAATTTCTTGGGCCTGATCTTGGTGGTGCATATTTTCTCATCTTCCATACTTAGCCTAAAATACAGAGTAATTCTGCTAATGACAACTTGGTTCTGGGTTATAAGTGACCTCTATTCCAATGAAGTCTAGGGTGTTGATAACTGCTCCTCTCCCATTCTATGCTGTATTCCCATTAAGTCTTCCTCATCTTGAAATTGAGCAGAGGTAAGGAGCAATAATGACACTTAAATTCATTTTATGATTATGTACCAACTCTTTGGTAAGTGCTTGAAATGTCCTATCAGGGCAGTGAATCATATAGAATTCCCAAAAGAATCAGCAGTCCAAGGGAATGCTAAACCCACATGAAAGCCTCGTTTTCAAGCCACAGAGGTCTGAAACCACAGGAATTTCTACCATATCTTAGACAGAGCTGAATGATCTCCTCCTTAGCTTCTACTATTGGGCAACTACTCTTTATAAAATCTCTAAAGGGCAGGCTGATATCTGAATCATGGTTGACAAAGGTTGGTGCTCAAAATTAATTTTCAGCATAAGAAAAATTAGCCCAAGAACACATTCTAACCAAAGGGAACTGAGTCCTGGCAGTAAGTAATACTATGTGTTACCAGAATGTTGTTGAAATAATGATGGAGAGATGTGCTGCATGCTGATTCTGCAATGACCTCTTCCTTTACAGAGATATTTAAAGAAACCTAAGCTTTGTCCAGTTTTTAGTATCAATCTCTGCAGTTCTTCCTGCCACTTACAGACACTGATAAAATGCATGGGAACCTGATTTGTTCTATGTCTCTAAGTGATATTCGTATGCCAATGGAAGTAGCACACATGTGAGTAATACAAGGCAGGTAGAAAAGTCCACATTAGCTGTTGAGTCAACTAGTTGTAGAATTCTGAGCTTGTTAGGTTGAATAAGTCTAGTATATCACATTCATTTCACATATTGTGAAATTTAAACCCAAGGAATATGAGGGACTTTCAGAGAAAAAAGGAAATGTTAATTTCTGCTTTTCTATTAGGCGTTAAAGGTTAAGCTGCTTACTTTTAACATTTGTTTAACTTTCACATCACTCTTAAAGGTAGTATTATTTTTTTTCATTTCAAAGACACAAAATTTAAAAATAAGAAATTTAAATAACTTGTCCAAGTTTGCGTGACTTACAAGTGGCAGAGCCACATTTGACATTCAGATCTATTTGATTTAACAGTCACCTTCTTACTATAACACAAACAGTTTGACAGAGTGAACATTCCTCTTTATGGGCTCACCAAGTGCTTCAGAGTTTCTGCTAAATCTTTCATTTAAAGGACATTGCTTCTAAGAGTGAATAAAAATACAATACATTCCATAATTCAATATTTCAAATATTTATTTTCATGAAATTAATGTTCTAAAATAGTGGTTGATTCAGTATATGCAAAATAAAGTTATACTAATAAAATGCACTTTCACCTCATATCTTGGGCTTCTGTATAATATTATATTTAAGGCTGCAACCACAGACTGGACAAGGGAAGAAAGAGAGAGAGAAGGAGAGAGAGAAAGAGAAAGAAAGAAAGAAATAAAAAAGGAAAGAAAGAAAAGAAAGAAAGAAAGAAAGAGAATATTTCAAACCCAGGGCTTCTAGACATACTTGGCTAGGGTGTGACAGTATAATCAAGAATAAGGCTTTGAACATACAGATGGCCAACAGGCACATGGAAAGATGCTCAACATCACTAATTATTAGAGAAATGCAAATCAAAACTACAGTGAGGTACCACCTCACACCAGTCAGAAGAGCCATAATTTAAAAAGTCTAAAATAATAAATTCTGGAGGGCATGTAGAGAAAAAGGAACCTTCCTACACTGGAATATAAGTTGGTACAGCCACTATGAAAGACAATATGGAGGTTCCTCAAAAAACTAAAAATAGAATTGCCGTATGACCCAGAAATCCCACTCCTGGGCATATATCGGGAGAAAACTATAATTCAAAAAGAGACATTCACCCCTATGTTCATAGCAGCACTATTCACAATAGCTGAGACATAGAAAGAACCTAAATGTCCACGACAGATGAATGGATAAAGAAGACGTGCTACGTATAGACAATGGAATACTACTCAGCCATAAAAAAGAATGAAATAATGCCATTTACAGCAACATGGATAGTACTAGAGATTATCATACTAAGTGAAGTAAATCAGAAAGAGAAAGACAAATACTGTATGATATCACTTATACATGGAATCTAAAATATGACACAAATGAATTTATCTACGAAACAGAAACAGACTCACAGACGTAGAGAACAGACTTGTGGTTGCAAGGGTGAGAGCAGTTGAAGATGGATGGAGTGGGAGTTTGGGAGTGGCAGATGCAAACTATTATATATTAGAATGGATAAACAACAAGGCCCTACTGAATAGCACAGGGAACTACATTCAATATCCTGTGATAAAACATAATGGAAAAGAATATGAAAAAGAATGTATTTATAAGTATAACTGAATCACTCTGCTGTACAGCAGAAATTAACACAACATTGTAAATCAACTATACTTCAATAAAAAAATAACTTAAAAAAAAATAAGGCTTTGATTTCCTGTTCTCTGTCTTATGATCATTCCTTTGTAATATAAAACTTCCTACAATTAACAAACTCCAGAAGTTATGAACTGATTCTCATTTTCAAATTTGTTCTTTCTCTAGTTTAATATGATAGACAGATTCTTCTCTAAAATTGTGTTCCAAAAAATTATCAATTACAGCAGTTACTACTATGCCATAGCTGCCAAATCCAAAAGAAAATCTTAAAAATGTTGAAAAAGAGAGAGGAAACTAGGTTTTCAAAAGGCAGGCAAAAATCAACTTCAATCTACAGGACAATTTTAGATTTTAATAATGTAAGTTCAAATTGCAGAAATAAAGGAGAGCAGCTTGTTTGAGATTATCCAGGCATAAAGCAGTAGAGGAAGACTTTGAGAGGCTGTAAACTCCGTACAATTAGAATTGTACTCTGAGAATCTGGTAATCCATGGGGTCTGTAGAAGGGTTTCAGGCAATTTGTGAACAAAACAGTTGTATCAAATGGGTATGTATCTGTATGTTTGTGCATATGTGCACACAGATACATGTATTTTTCAGAACAAGAGGGTCCATAGTTTTCATCAGACTCCCAAAGGAGCACATGTTAATTGTTTTTACAGACTTCAAATTCAGAAACACTTTAAATGTGCTGTAAGCTCGTTCCCACTCTAGATTCTGTGATTTGCAAATGACCATTTTCTGTCAGAGAAAAATATGAATGTTAATATTATTGAGGTTGAAGTGTGTCTTAGTGAAGAGCACTAAAGTTTGGATATGCCTGTTGGAAACTCTGAAAGAGCATGAAAGAGATGGATTAACTGGAAAAAATATATATACCCTGAGTTAAGCCTAAATCTGTGAGGACAGGTGCCTGGCTTGATTCCATCTTTTATGTGCCTGAAAGCAGTCCACTTAGTTCATGATGATGTATTATGTTTTTACTCATCACTTATGTTTTCAAGTGCCAGTCTTACCCCCACTTCCATGGATATTATTAAATTCATGAATGTATTCTTTAGCCCCTAGAATTATCAGCACAATACATCTTCGCTAATCCTTTCTTTAAATATATGTGATAAAAAGAAATCCTGCCTCTGAATAGGAAGGACTTTCATTCTACCACTCTGACAGAGGACTTATCCTCTTGTTCCAAAAGATTATACTGAAAGTAGATTCCTCAGTAACCATTCCTTCCTAGGATTCTGGGTTCTCAGGCTAAGGTATTGTTTGTTTCTTTTGAGACCCCTATGGATTCTTCCCCATCATTGCGGTTAACACCTCCATTTCCCAAAGCTTAGGCAAAGAAAGATTTTTTTAATTTTTGAAAGGAATATTATTTAATTGCAATTTTAAACTCTTCCCATAGTGCATAAACAAGCCAAGACATTATATTTCTGATTCAGGAAGACAGTTATAAACTGTTTTGATCTTATTTTGTTAAACATTGATCTTGTTCAATTGAGTTAGGAACAGTCAGAATATCTTTAATTTTCTTCCATTCCACTAATAAAATTTGTTTTTTTCCCATTATTTTGATAAGATATTGTATGTTATTTCTGGTAAAAGTTAAAAAGAATAAACACATATTTATTTGAATTTGGACAAGGAGTACACATTTTATTTTATGGTCAGTGGAAAGTATCAATAATGGTAACATTTCAATCACTTTAAAAGAATGTCTAGAAAGCACAAAGGGAATTTTAGGTAAGGGTACCACTTCAGAGGTGTCCTTCATATCAAACCACAAAGTCCATCACCTACTTTACCTACAGGTTGGCTAGCCATTTTTGAAAGAAAATGTATAAACTTGAAAAGAATGTTTAATTTTTTCCTGTCCCCAAACATTCCTAGAAAGATAATCTTTTTATTTTTCCTGGTAAATCAGATAAAAATGAAAATTCTAGTAATACTGAGGAAAGGGGCAGAATAGACATTAAAGTAGACAAGTAGCAGTGTCTACAATCACATAGGGGCTAAAACTGAATTACAGATATTGAAGGATAAATGAGAAGTGAGTGAGTGAAGATAGTAGGTAAGGTACTGAGTTACCCATAGATTGAAATTCCCACGGGGTCAGAGACTGCTTCTCACATGGATTTTGAATGGTTGTATTCTCATTTCCTCTCAGTACTTTGCTCAAAGAAGATCTTCAGAATGTATAATCTATATATTGTTTTCTTATAATTTACTTAATGATGAAAGCATCCCCCAACCACTGTAGTGATTTCAAAGTATAGTCATTCCTCTGATGACTTCTCTGTTGACTCACTGTGACTCCAGAGAGGAATTACGCTTCAAATGTGTTGTCAGTCTCTGTCTGCTTTTTCCACGGGGACATTCAATATTTTGAGTTCATGTCATGTATGGCTGATGCTGGGATTCACATAGGGCCCTGCTGTACAAAACTTCTAGGTCAGGTGCTATTAATTATGTTGTACAAACATGCCAAATGGACGTGGTCATTTTGTAATAAGAATAAACAGTAGTAACAACTATAATTGTAAAATTATTCAAATACATGAAATAAATTATTTCTGAGTCTCATCAGAGACACTTTTATTTTTCTGCAGTCTTTTGCTTCCAACTACAATTGAGATCAGGGCATACGCCCAATTTTGGCAAAAGGCAAATTTGTCATTAGTCCCATAACAAGTGATATTGGACACGTATTGGTAAACAGATCCAAATTGCCACTTGATGACATTTTCATATGTCACCAAATGTGTGTTTTAGTCATAAAATTAAATGTTAGTTATTTCTCTAGCACTTGAAAGAAACAAATGGTCCAGGTGAGCATTAGAAATGGCCCAAATTAGAAAATAAAACTGAAAACATTTAAATTACTCTTTAAAAAAACAAACATACATTATCTATATATGTTTACATACATAGCTTCTATGGGTAAGGAACTTAATTACTCCTCCTAATACTTGCTTGACTGATTTTTTTTCACAGGCTGTATGTTTAAGTATGAGAATTCCTGTGTGGGAAATCTGGACCATGTACTAAATGTACCATGTAGACCAAGTTCTAAATGTGTCAGGATGTGATGGTGGAATAATATTTGAAATTATAAAAAGCCACAGTCCTGCACTAGTGTATTATAAAGAGAGAAAGAGAAATAAACACATGATAAATCTACAATGCGATGAGTTCCATTAAGCACAAATTTGGTGGAGTCTTAGAAGGAGGGAAAAAAAAGGCAAATCAGTGATGCATAACCAGCTAGAGATTACATATTATGGAAAGTGAATGGGGTTAGAGAGGAATTGAAAGATTATAGCTTAGCTGGGTAGAAATTATGATAACATGTTAAGAAATCGTAGCTCTACAATAGAAAGATTCTTTAATTTGGGCTGTAGAGGAGTGTAGTGGTAGGGAGTGGACACAGACTTACCACGTAAGTGCACCAAGCATGATCCATGAGCTGTGTTGCACACACAGATCTATTTTACTGTTTTTCAAATGTGTATAGATGTTCCTGGGATTAATGCAGATTCACTACAGATTACATTATAGTTTTCATTTTTATTTTCTCAATACTCATGTTCTCAATGAATAGAAGCAGCCACAATCAGTATAATATGGAGGAGGTCTGGAAATTGTTTTGTGTAAAAAAGAGTTGATATTTGTTGAGCATTTACTAAGTGCTAGTCATTGTGCTAAGCACTTGTCATTTATTAACCTAAGATTTTAAAAGTTGCAAAAACCAGTTCCAGATAATGGTAAACTATCAAATTATATAAAGAAACAGAAAGAAGTAATGAGATATGCACTTTAGAGAGACAGTTTGTATAGAATTTATCAGTCCTGTGGTAGATAAGTGTAACATCTAAATCTAAGCAAAACGACTCAAAAGAATCTTGACCCATGAGCATAACAGTAGAGTTATCTACAAGAGGACTGAAATGAGAACATTTGTTAGACTTGGTGATCCATTAGTTATAGTTGATATGGGAAAGGAAGCCATGAATAGATATAAATAGTGCTTAAATTTACATAATACAGTGACAGTGACTTGAAAAGGGAAGGAGAGATGATTGAGAATTAGTTGGTATAAGACTAGCATTTGTATTGTATTGTTACAATACAATATAATGGAGAATATAAAGTTGTTTTATATGTGTGCTATGTCTTTTCCCCATTGACATAGTTTTATATTCTTCTTGCCTCTTCAGTTAATTAGAACCAGTTAATTAGAACCACTGAATCTCATTGGAAGAAACTGTAACTTAAAGAGCTTCAAATCTGTTTTTAATGTTAACTTCCTGGCTCCATGAAGCAAACTGCATAAACTCATATACCATCTCCAAATGAGAGGCTTTAGGAGTTTGAAGACATATCCTGTCCAATATTCTCTTCTTCATCTTAATATTTCTTCTATCCTTAAACCATCTCTCCTTTGAACACATTTGACATCTGGAAACCCTATCTTATAAAGGAGTGTCTGATTATGTCTAGATACTGAGTTGTGTACTGACAAAGTTGATTATTGAGATGTGTTTGGTCTGAGAATAGGAATATTTAAGATGCCTTTGCCACACTATGTTATAAAGTCAATTAGCTTTTTCACTTTTAATTATTTTAGGACTTAAAATACAATACTTAAACATTAAGTGTATATATCTATATGAAATATAAAAAAGAAATTTAAATTATCTGTAATTACCCACCACTGAGATATTTTACTCTGTTTCCCCTATAATCTTTTAACTTCATATATATTTGTGTATAATTAATTGCATACCTGTGATTCAGACAGTGGCTTCCTTTCTCTCTTTTTCTTCTGGCTTAATTGAGGTGTTATTGACATATAACATATGCAAATTTAAGTGTACAGTGTGTTGATTTGATACACATATGTATTGCAAAATTATTACCAAAATAAGGTTAGTTAATACCTCCAATCCCTCACATAATTACCATTTTTGTGTGTTATAACATTAAGATTTACTCTTTTAACAACTTTCAAGTATATAATACAGTATTGTTAATTATAGTTAGCATGATGTACATTAAATCCCCAGAACTTATTCATCTTTTAGCTGAAAGTTTGTACCCTTTGACTAATGCATTCCCTGCTGTCCCCACCCTGCCCCTGTCAACTACCACTGTTTATTTCTGTAAGTTCGGCTTTTTTAGATTCCACATATAAATGAGAAAATACAGTATTTGTCATTCTCTGTCTGACATATTTCACTTAGCATAATGTCCTCAAGGTCCATCCATGTTGTTTCAAAAGGCAGGATTTCCTTCTTTTTTTGGCTGAACAATAGTCCATTCCATATATATATATATATATATATATATATATATATATATATATACATACATATACACACACACACACATATATATATATAATATTAATATTTTCTTTATCCATTCATCCGTTGATGGACACTTAAGTTGTTTCTATGCCTTAGCTAATCTAAATAATGCTGCTATGAACATGGGGGTGCAGATGTCTCTTCAAGACAATGATTTCATTTGCTTTGGATATATACCCAGAAGTTGAATTGCTGGATCATATGGCAGTTCTACTTAAAAATTTTTGAGGAGCCTCCATACTCTTTTCCACAGTTGCTGCACTAATTTACACTCCCACCAACAGTGCACAAAGGATACATTTCCTCTACAGCCTCACCAACACTTGTTTTCTCATCTTTTTGATAATAGCTATTCTAATAGATGATGTCTCATTGTGGTTTTGATTTGTATTTCTCTGATGATTAATTATGCTGAGCACCTTTCATGTACATGTTGGCCATTTGTATGTCTTCTTTGGAAAAAATGTCTATTCAAATCTTTTTTCCATTTTTAATCAGATTTCTTTTTCTGTTGAATTGTATGAGTTCCTTATATCTTTTGGATATTAACCCCTCATCAAGTAGATGGTTTTCAAATATTTTTTCCCATTCTGTTGGTTGTCTTTTCATTTGGCTGATTATTTCTTCTGCTCTGCAGAAAGAGTCCTTTAGTTTGATATAGTCCCACTTGTTTATTTTTGCTTTTGTTGCCTGTGTTTTTGGCATCTTATCCAAAATATCATTGCTAAGACCAAGCCAAGGAGATTTATCCCGATGTTTTCTGCTAGTACTCTTACAGTTTTGGGTCTTACATTTAAGCCTTTAATTCATTTCAAGTTAAAGTTAATTTTTGTGAGTGGAGAAAGATAGAGGTCCAATTTCATTCTTTTGCATGTGACTATCAGTTTTCCAAACATCATCAAACACCATTTATTGAAGAGACTATCTTTTTCCCATTGAGTATTCTTGGCTCCTTCTCAAATATTAGTTGACCATATATGTGTGGGTTTATTTCTGGGCCCTTAATTTGGTTCCATTAGTCTATGTGTCTTATTATGCCAGTACCATACTGTTTTGATTACTATAGCTTTGTAATAAAGTTTGAAATCAGGAATTGTGATGCTTCCAGTTTTGTTCATGTTTCTCAGGATTTCTTTGGCTAATCAGTGTCTTCTGTTTTTTTCCATATAAATTTTAGAATTGTTTTTTCTATTTCTGTGAAAAATGTCACTGGAATCCTTATAGGGATTGCATTGAATCTATAGATGGCTTTTGGTAGTGTGGACATTTTAACAATAACAGATCTTCAGCTCCACGAGTACAGAATATCTTTCCATTTAGTTGTGTCTTCTTCAATTTCTTTCATCAGTGTCTTGTAATTTTCAGTGTACAGATCATTACTTTCTTGGTTAAATTTATTCCTATTTTGTTCTTTTAGATGCTATTGTAAATAAGAGTATTTTATTTCTTTTTCAGATAATTCATTGTTAGTGTATAGAAACACAATTGATTTTTATATTTTGATTTTGATTCCTGAAACTTTACTGTATCCATTTATGAGTTTAAACAAGTTTTGATGACCCCTTTAGGGTTTTATATATATAAGATCATATCATCTGCAAGTAGAGACAATTTTACAGAAGCCGCACATGGCCTTAGAAGCAGGCCAATGCAGTGGTGAGCCGAGAGCCTGGGTCGGTGGGAGCCACCCGGGTCCATAGTAGTGACCAGGGGCCACTGTAGTGGGTCTGGTTCTAGGAAGACCGGCTCTGGGGTTCATGGTGAAATTGGGTGCTCACTTCAATCTCCTTCCATGAAGAGGTGCTTGGTGAACAGGTCATGGGACTAGTGTGAATCTATCTTTCCTACTCTCCCCATTGCATGTTTTCTTATTTCTGTTCTTCACCCGTGTGCTGTAATCCCTCACCTGAAATCTTTGGCTCTAGGGAAGGTATTTTTGTGCATGGATAGTTGTTCAAATTGATGTTTCTTGAGTGTGTGGAGAGGGGACAGGGTGCTAGAAGTGCCTATGCCACCATTTTGCTGATGTCACTTCCAGATTTCGTTCTTTTCTTTGCAATTGCCTGGTTCCATTCTAGATAAGACTTTTGCATGTGTCCTTGTATTTGTTGTTTGCTCTTCCTCTGGGCCTACACATAACTCCATTGTCCTTGTTATTTAGGTATCTGCTAAAAATCACCAACTCAATAAACCATAAATGAAATATGGCACAAAAAGGCTGAAGTTCTGAGTGGGTAGAATATAAATCCTGGCACAGCTAAACATGCCAGGAAGTGAGGGGAGACTCTTATGAAAGAAGGAACCAGAGAAAGAGAGCCCATGTTTTGTGTGTAAACTCTGCCCTAGTTTCTGGCTGATCCTTGAAACATGTTTGCAAGGGGCAGACTTCACTTCAATTAAAGACAAGAGAACTGCAAACTATAGCACAAAGAAAGGTGGGTGTGGATAAATGAACCTATATGTTTACAAGACTTCTTTATTTTATGTTAAGGGGTACAATATTAACTAGAATTACACAGGTTGTGAAATTAAAACCATTAAAAATAAGAAATACAGTCAATAGTCAAATGATAAATTAATATAGAATTCAAAAAAGCATTCAAATGATTGAAAAGAAGTCAGGAAAGGGAATCAAAGGCATAACAATATCAAACAACAAAATAAAGCAAAACAAAACAATAGAGTGGCAAACAGAAAACAAATAATGAATTGGAAGACCTAGATTCATACCAATAATTACATTAAATATAATTGGAATAAACATTCCAATAAAAAGTGAGATATTTTCAGAATGAACAAAAATGTAAGAATCAGCTATGTACTCTTAACAGGATACACATTTTAAATATAAAGATACAGCTATGTTAAAAAATAAATAAATGGAAAAGGTTATACCATGCAAGTACTTATCCCAAGACTGGAGTGGGATTTTTAATATTAGATAAAATAGACTTCCAGATAAGAAGTATTACCTAAGAATAAGGAGACATTTTATAATGATAAAAAAGTCATTAAGAAGAATTGACAATCATAATTATGTATATATTTAATAATAGAGAGAGCCTGAATTTAAGCAAAATATAACAGTAATCAAATAAATAAGTTAATTAAATTAAATAAGCATAGATTTTAGCACCAATCTTTTAGCAGTGTAGCAAAACTAGACAAAATAAAATTGGTAAAGAAATTCATAATCACAACATTCTCAACCACTATTTGGTATTTATGATGCACTATACCCAAGAACTTCAAAATACACATTTTTTCATATGTACATTATAAATTCACCAAGATGGACCACATCTTGGCCATAAAACAAGTTCAAATAATTGTAAAAGATATGCAATCATAGATATGACCTGTGACAAAACAGAAATAAATTTGAAATTAAAAACTATAAAATATTTCATAAAACTCATTCTTTTTGTAAATTAAGCAAAACATTTTTGAAAAGTTTATGGGTCAAAGAACAAATTATAATATAATATTTCAAACAGAATAATAATCCAGTTACAACATATTACAAGTCTTGAATGCTTAAAGCAAGCAGTGCTTAGAGGGTGTAGTTGTAAACACTTATACAAGAAGATAAGAAAGTCTTAAAATCACAGACCTAAGATTAGAAGAACATTAGAAGCTAGAAAATAAGGGCAAAATAAATTCAAAAGGGCAAAATAAATTCAAAAATTTTTGAAGTGATTCAAAAATCACTATAGATATTACAGACATTAAAATGATAATGATAAATTGTGGGCTTCCCTGGTGGCGCGGTGGTTGAGAGTCTGCCTGCCGATGCAGGGGACATGGATTCGTGCCCTGGTCTGGGAAGATCCCACATGCTGCAGAGTGGCTGGGCCCGTGCGCCATGGCCGCTGAGCCTGCGCATCCAGAGCCTGTGCTCCTCAATGGGAGAGGCCAAAACGGTGAGAGGCCCACGTACCGCAAAAAAAATTTAAAAATAATAAATAAATAAATAAATTGTTATGAAGAATTTTACACCAACCATCCCAACAACCTAAATGAAATGACTAAACTCTTTTGTATATACAACTTACCAAAATTGACATTTAATAAAAATGTGAAGATTTATTGAAGAAATTGTACTCTATAGCAAAAATCTTCTCCAAAAGAAAAACTGAAGCAAAATAGTTTCACTGGTGAATTGAAGAAATAACGCTGATATTACACAATTCTCCTCAAAAAGTAAAGGAAGATGAAATACTTCTAAACTCATTTTATAATCCCAGTAATAACACAAATGATAAACTAATACCAAAACCTGATAAAGACATTATAAATAGAAGAAAAGTACAGGCCAATATCCCTGTATGAATCGATGTAAAAATCTTTAAATTGCAAGTGAATCATATTCAACAACATAAAAGAGAATTCCATAGTATAACCAAGTGTTTTTTAAAAGAATGTAAAGTTTTCTTTATATTTGAGTATCAGTGTAATTCACCACCTTAGCAGAATAAAGACAATCATATGATAAATTTAATTGATGTAGAAAGACATTTATTAAACTGCAAATTAATTTATAATAATGACTCTTTGGAAATTAAGAATAGAGGAGAATTTTCTCAGTGAGAAAGTCATCTATGAAAATCTAAGGCAAATACTATGCTTAGTATGATGAAATATTAATCGTTATTCCATAAAATTTAGAAAGAGCCAAAAATGTTCACCCACCCACTTTTATTCCACATTTATTGGAGATCCTAATCAGTGCAATAAAGTAAGAGAATAAAAAGCAAATAAGCAATTAAGGTAAGAATAGGGCATACTGTTTGGAACAAAGGAAATAAAGTTTCTTTTTACACTTGACAGAACTATGTATGTAGAAAACCCTGGGAATTACAAAGCAACTATTAGAATTAATAAGTGAATTTAGCAGTAGTACAGTACTCATGGTTAATGTTTTAAAAACCATATTTCATATGCTAACAACAAAAATTGAAAAATAATTCAAACTTTGTCCTATTTACAACAGCATCAAAAAGTATGTAGGGACAAATGCAACAAACATATACATCATTTCTACACAGAAAAATATGAAATATTGCTGAAGAAAGTTAAAGAAGACCTAAATAATTGGAGAAATATAGATTGGAGGACTCAGTTTTGTAAAAGTGCTAATTTTCCCCAAATTGATCTATATAGATTTGATGCAATCCACATAAAAATATAGCAGTTTTTAAAATAGAAATTGACAAATTTACTCTAAAATTTATCTGTAAAGGCAGATAGCCTAAGGTAGCCAGATCAGTTTTCAAAATGGGAAACTTTTACAATTGGATTTCAGGATTTACTGTGAACTACAAGAATCAATAGCAAAAAAATTATAAGACGTATGGATTAATGGAGGATAAAAAGGTCCAGAATTAAAACCACACATATGAAGTCAGTTGATTGTCAACAGTAATGTTGAAGCCATTAAAAGGGGATAAAATACTTTTTCAACAAATGGTACATAAAATTGGATGTTTGTATGGAAAACAAAAAGGAGAAGTCAAAACTGACACTGCAGAAATACACTTGATCAAACATTACCTCATGACATACAAAAAGATTAACTTGAAATGGATCATAGACCTAAACATAAAAGGCAGAATAGACCTAAATATAAAAGGCAGAACTATCAAATTTCTAGAATAAATTATGAAAGAAAAGCTCTGTAAAATTTTTGTAGATAGGACACAAAAAAGCACAAACCATAAAAGAAAAAAAAAGGAAAATTGGACTTTCTCAACATTTAGAACGGGCAAAGATTTGTTAAGAAAACTTGCAAAGCACAATCTCAGAAAATGTTTGCAATACATATATCTGCAAAGATCTTGTAGCCAGAATATATAAAGAATTCTTACTGTTCAAGATGAAAAACTAACACAATTTTTTAAAAAGCAGGCAAAAGATTTGTACAGTTACTACACAAATGAACATAGACAAATAAACATAAGCACATAAAATGATAGCTAAGTATCAATGGTCATCAGAAATTGCTAATCAATGCCACACCACTACAAACACAGGAGAGAAATATCTAAGTCAGTATTTCACAAATGACAAATGACAACAATGGCCAAAATTTAAAGGACTGACAATTCCATGTGTTGACAAGAACGTGGAGTAACTGGAACCCTGATACATTGCTAGAGGAAATGTAAAATTACACCTCCACTTTGGAAGACAGTTTAGAAGTTTATTTTTAAAAATTATACCAACAAATTTATTATAGCCCAATCATTTCTCTCCTAGGTATTTCTCCAAGAGAATGGAAAGCGTATGTCCACACAATGATCTGTGCATAAATATTCATAGCAACTTTATTCAGAGTGCCCTTAAACTGAGAAAACGTAAAGATCAATCAACAGAGAATGAACAAACATTTACTGTTATAGCCACATGATAGAGTACCACCCCACAATAAATAGGAATGAGGCACTGATACGTACCACAACATGATAAATGCACACACTGTATGATTCTACTTGTATGAATCTCTAGACAATGCAATATTATTATATTTATAATAAGAAAAGTCAATCAGTAGTTTAATGAGTCTTAGGGCAGAGGAATTGCATTCAAAGAGGCACAAGGAAAAGTTTATGATGCATATAATCTGTAGCTTTACTGTAGTGGTAATCTCAGAGGCGTAAATCATCAAATTGTACACTGTAAGTGAATACAATTTATTATATGCAAATTACACTTCAATAAAATTGATTAAAAATTAATTTAAAAAATTAAAAATCCTGTATCAGATAGGGTTTACTTGATCATTTCTAAAGTACGCAAATTTTTCTCTATCAGATTATCCTATTTGTTGTTCATATCTGAAATTACATTCTTTATTTGTATTTTTATTTGATGATTTCTAACACCTAACATTTCTCTGTCTTTCCATCTTCCTAGAATATAAAGGCCCTAAGAGTAGAGTTGTCCATTTTTGGTTTTTGTGGCATCCTGAGAGCCCAGAACAGTGTCAGGCATATATGTACTTTTTACATGATTAGCATAAATTATATTTATAATTTTCTATCTCACAATTATTAATATATAGGGAGCAATTATCAAGTACTCAAGTGTTATTAAATGTATAACTTTACAAGTCATATAATCTTTAAAATAAATAATCCATAATTTATATAAATGTTTTTAATGCTGAATATTTATAGGTCTTCTATTCTTTCTATTAAAATATCAATTTGAATGAACATCTTTGCAATTATAATATTGATAGGCTTTATGACTATTTCTTTAATTCCAACTTTTAAAAGTAGAATTCTTTATATAAAAAGCAGAGATATTTTTGTCTTTGTAATATATATGCCTAATTTCATTTTCAGAAATAAAATGCCAGTTTATATTGAGTTTTGTTTGCCCTATGATAGAATCTCCTACACTCACTACATCACTATTTCTGGCTCTGTGAATGGAAGTGTATAAGAAGTCCCGCTAAGTTCTTCCTATAGATTATCCCTTCCAGGAAACACAAACAATTTAGTGGAAAAATACAGTGGAAGCTGCACCCAGGTGTAGAATACGCTGCATTCTGAAAATCAAATTTAAGAAGGCAAAGAAAATATTGAAAATACAAATAAAAATGAGATATTTGGGGACTTAGTAGGTATTTACTTGGTTAGGGTAGAAAACTGACTTAGGAAATAATATGAGACACAGTTGCTTTGACTGTGAATAAACAGAAATTAAATTAATTTCTTCTGAACACTTGTATGATTCATTTCCTACCTACAAAAACAGTGATTCCAGATATAAAGGTACTCCACAAATTCTAAGCAAGATGATAATCAAATTGGGTATGATTTTTCTGTTGTAACTATGATTTCCTACAGTAATATTTTCCTACTCTTTATATAGCTACTTCTGCAATAGTCCTGTAACTTTAGGAATTCCTCACTATCCACATAGAAATATAGCAGCTGCAAAGATTATTGAACAGGTACTCAAGGACCAAGTCCTAATATGAACTTTCAAAGCCACAGGAAAATTAGAATTGTGCATCAATTAAGCTTCTTTATCTTTATTTTGGCAGGAAAGGATGAATTTTGGGTGGTAGGAGTCTGGAAGTCTAGAAAAGATTAAAAGATGGTGTTTTCTCCTGTTAATCTCCCTACTCAGTAAGCACCAGCTATCTTACGTAATGGAACTGAGATTTCCACAGCACCACTTCTGAATAGGAGTCACACTGCAGGGGCTTAGCTAAAACCCCACTCAGAAATGGTGCCCTGTACTGAATAATTCATTCAACTCCCATGTGAGCATAATAGGCTAATTGTTTATAAATTTAAAAAAATGTATCCTAAACAGAGCTATGTTTTTCAAAGCCTGCTCCTGAGACCACCTGATTCAGACTAGAGCAATGGTTCTGAAATTTTGGCTCTAGATCTCACACCAGACAATGAATCTGCATCTTAAAGTATTATATTATACTAATATATGTGTAATTTATAGTATCATGCTTTGAGAAATACTGCCCTAAAAATTATTTAAAGTATTTTGTTCAAGGAGAGAATCAGTTCCCAAGTGCACTTTGTTTTTGCCATGTCTTGGACCTGTCCCAAAATTCTAACTATTCAGGAAATATACCCCTGACCTATACTAATACATCTCTCCCATGAGGAATAAGTATTATTTTTTAAAAGGTAACTCTTACTTTTTCACCTTAAAATCAGTTTGTGAGATCACCTCATTAATTTTAGGATATTGTAATCATAATATTTCTAATTACCTTTATATTTAATTGTATAATAATTATAATTACCATAATAATAATACTATTTAGAAGAAATACTAACCATCTGCAAAGGCAAAGAAAAATTTATGTATGTACTTTGCATTGATATCAATGTTTAAATGGAACTGAAACTCTAAGTCATTTAAATTATCTGATCACTAGTTTATTAGGGCAAAATGAGATATTCAAATGTTACTTCTGAAAAACTCATGTCTTTATTGTTTTCTGTTTATTTTGTTTCTTTTTCAAACATATTTCTCAAGGTGAATACTTACAATTCACTTTATTTATTGACGGTTTCCCATTATTAAAAAAAAAAGTTTGACCAATGAGTTTCAACTCTGACTTCCCATTAGAATCACAGGAGGAATTCTTTTTTTTTTTAAATTGAGTTATGATTAACTCAGTTAAATAATTCAGCCAACACCCAACTCTTCTTTGACCTGCAGAGCTTAGGGAAGTGGCTATTTACCAACAATTACAGTTGTATTTCAATTCTAAAAACAACTAATCATATCAGTGAGAATGACTAAATATGAGCTGTACTTATTTATATATTGTTCATATATGCTGTATATACTGTACTTATATATTGGACCTGATTTTCCACTTCATAGTATATTAGGAAGATATTAAGTTCATCATATACTATATGTAGCATGATTGTATTATTATTATTATAGCATAAGTGTATTAATTATTCTACTACTGATGAATTTAGGATAGTCTCAAAATTTTGGCTAATATAATGAAATTTTAAAGCAACATCTTATTACATATTATTGCACATGTGCAAATATATCTATAAACTACATTTAAAAATATCTCTTTGGAGAAATACTATTATTTTCAAAAATTTAAGAATTATTTTTCATTCACAACAAGAATTTATTAAAGTTCTTGTACCCTCACACCCCCACATTAGATATTACCATAGTTATCATTTCTAATAATATACGATAAAACTGCATCTCTAGAAAAATTCAACTCTTTGTAATTTATGTATTTGAGCATTTGAAGATTTTCTTTCGTGAACTCCATGTGTATAAACTTTTTCTATTTTCTGATTGTTTTTCTGATTTAGATTATTTTTCTCTACTGTTCTGATAAGAAAAAATAGACATTTAAGAGATTCAGTGTTTGCCCTAATATTACACACACAACTCAGATGTTGCAAGGGTCGAATCTCAACCCAAGCGATTTGGCTCTATCTACAGAATTCTTTATCACTTTCCTGTTACCACGGATACTGCCAGGCTGGAAAGGCCAAAGCTAAACAGTAAGGCTAAAACAAGGTACACAGTCAAGGAAATAAAGATTAGATTTCAGAACTTGTTCTTGGAGAAACCACTTGGTCAGAAATCTAGGCAGGAAATAGCTAAAAAAAAGACAATCTGGTGCAAAAATTCTTGGATGACTGTGTTATATTGAGTCAGCAGGAATAGGAAAAAAAATGGGATATAGGCTTGAGTTTTGGTGAGTTTCCATAGAGTTTGTTTTTCTTCTTGCTTATGGAAGACACAAAACTCCACACAACCCAGCAAGACACGTAACTCTGTTGTAAAGACATAGCTTATCATCACATCAAGGCACAGCTGGTCCTTGCCAAATGGTCCTAACCTGAAAATTTGCTCTTCTCATGGTGGTGCTACTGTCACTTCTTTGGTATGTTACTCACCTAATAAATCCAGGCGTCATTTCCCTGCGGGCAATTTTATCAAAGGTTTTACAGTAGGATGCATACTGTGTGGTTGGGTCTGTGTATTTCAAGAAAGAGATAAAAGGATTTTACATTTGCAGGGCTTGTCTGTATCTTATACTTGGTGATATCCAAGCCAACTGATTTAAACTTTAGTGATTTAAGCTTCACTCAAGCGCAAGACAGAGAATTGGTAGGAAACAAACTCACAAGCAAACTGGCTCCGGGAATGGAGTCTGGCAGGGACACCTTGTAGACCTCAATTTAAACTGAAAGGGCAAAAGGAAACAGAGCAAAGGAAGAGGCAATCTTTCTGCTAAGGAAGGGAGCCCAAATGAAACATTTGAGAAAAAGATGTTTCATTGTCCTCTAATTAATGCACATTTTCTTTAAATGTAGTATTTTCTTTTTATTATTTTTTCTCTTTATTACCTTGAAAATTAACATTATATTTACATAAGTGATATATTTAAATTAATAGTAAGCTTAACAGAATTCATATATCGTTTAACAAAACAGTTTTTGGACATTCCCTGGTGGTCCAGTGGTTCATACTCTGAGTTTTCACTGCCAAGGGCCGGGTTTGATCCCTGGTTGGGGAACTAAGATCCACAAGCTGCAATGCGGCCAAAAAATTAATTAATTAATTAAAAATAAAGTTTAAAAATTAAAAAAAGTTTTATTCTTCCAAACAATACGAAGATATTAGAACACTTTCTTGTGAGTTGTAGTTCTCCTGAGTCCAATGCTATTGCAGTTGAGTGATTAAGTTCAATTTTATAAACTGCAAATTCAAAACAAATTTTATTGTCATTATATTTTAAATTATTGGTTTTTTGTTTAATAACATAATTTTTCTTGAGTTAGTCACCTGTTTACTTTTTTCTCTCAATTAGTCTTCCTGTTTTCATCTCTTGTGTTTATTCTGACATTAGTTTTCTTCCTCCTTAAGTATATATATATATATATATACATATATATATTTTTTTTTTTTGCGGTACGCGGACCTCTCACTGCTGTGGCCTCTCCTGTTGCGGAGCACAGGCTCCAGACATGCAGGCTCAGCAGCCATGGCTCATGGGCCCAGCCACTCTGTGGCATGTGGGATCTTCCCGGACCAGGGCACGAACCCATGTCCCCTACTTCGGCAGGCGGACTCTCGACCGCTGTGCCACCAGGGAAGCCCCTTAAGTATTTTTTAATAATTTTATGAAGGTACTCTATTTTAGTGTATGGTTTATTTTTGCTTTTGTTTTTTTGAGAGAATGGGGAGAAATATTTTCTCAACTTCCCTGATTGGATCTCACACTTTCCTTTCTAATTTGTAGTTTTACTTAAAAAAAAAAAATTATACTGCATTTGACTAGTTTCATAAAATACTGTGATCAAGGATTCAATCCACATCAACTTTTTGCAGTTAATCATTCAATGATTTTAATTGAATATGGGAATTTTCACAAATTTTAAATGTTGTTCAATGTGCCTCCCTAATGGAAGAGAGGCAGTTTATTTTATTCAACTGGTTATAACTAAAGCAATTTTTGTAAGTCTATTAGCGAAAGCCTCAGCCCTGCATTTAAACTTTCCACCAGACCCATCCAGATAATCCAGGATATCCTCAAAGTCAACTGATTAAGGGCTTTAATTACATCTGGAAAATCTCTTCTCAGCAACACCTATATTAGTGTTTGAATAACTGGGAACTTTAGCTCAACCAAGTTGACTCATCCCAAAAGCTGTCACAATTGTAATCCTCAATTACTATTTTCACTATCCTCTTCTAGCTCTTTTCTTCCTTTTGTTTTCTTTTTCTCCTTCTCTTCTTTTCTCTCTTACTTCATTCTTCCCATGGAGTCCTTTCTTATATCCACAAATATTTCTGTTTCTTCTCCTTTCTGGAGATGTGGTGGTTTTCGCTTCCTGGCCCTCAGGTAGTTGCACTGGCTCCTGTGTCCAGTTGTGGTCAATAAAATATGAGGGTGTCACTGGTGAAAAATCATCTAGCTGTACTATGATAGACACAAAATGTGGCTTACACAGGTTACAATCAAGATGGGAAGATAAGCTAAACCTATGAATTATTTGACCAATAAGTCTAATTAATTCATAATAAGCTCCAGAATACAGAGTTCAGAGCCCAAATATAGGTGCAGCTTAGTTGGCAATGGAGTATAACAAATAAAACAGCATCAGGGCAGGGGAAGAATGGGCATTGTGAAACTCACCTGGTTTCAATTCCTTTCATCAATTTTTTCCCATTTTTAAATGTGTTCGTTTCTTCATGTTTTTGAGCACCTAGCTTCTTCTAGGTACTATTCTAAGATCTCTGTCCTCATAGAGATTGTGATATAAAAGTACAATGTATAATTATATATTGTGCTAAATATTAAAAAAACAAGTTGCTGAGTGGTGAAAACATTTCCAACCTATTTCAGTTGAGAAATTCATAGAAGGCTTTCTGAAGCAATGGCATGAAAACCACAACCTGAACTAGAGATAAAGTTTACCGTATGAAGAGATAAAGGGAAAGAACAGATGCAAGGACCATAAAACGGGAAAACTATGATATCTGGAAAGCCAGTGTTACCAAAACATAGAAAGAATGGTAAAGACTGGGAACAGAAGTGGAAATTTAGGTCATGCTAGATTTACTGAGAATCGTGTAGGCCATGATAGCCAAGGTCAAGACACTTATTTTTAAATGCAAAAGGAATCTATGTGACCTAATGTAAGGTGATTCTGTCTCTGAAGCTCAATTTCCACATTTTTAAAAAAAAAAAAACTTTCGCCAAATCAATATAAGAATTAAACAAAACAAAGCATGTAGAAATCTTAGTAGTCCTAGGCCATTTAAAAAAACAAACCAACAGGGCTTCCCTGGTGGTGCAGTGGTTGAGAGTCCGCCTGCTGATGCAGGGGACACGGGTTCGTGCTCCGGTCCGGGAAGATCCCACATGCCGCGGAGCGGCTGGGCCCGTGAGCCATGGCCCCTGAGCCTGCGCGTCCGGAGCCTATGCTCTGCAACAGGAGAGGCCACAACAGTGAGAGGCCTGCGTACTGCAAAAAAAAAAAAAAAACCAATAAACAAAACCTTGGTATCAGGACAGCATCATTTGCCTTAGTAAGCATGATCTTCTTTTATAATTCTAGGATAACTTAAACAAGAATTTGACCTAGTTTATGTGAAAAATCTTAAGGCATTTTTTTTTTTTCTTTTTTGGTTGCATGGCATTAAGTTTGGTAGTCAGGTGATATCTCAGGCTATAACCAACTTAAGAGAGAAACGATTTTACAGATGCTTTAACACTAAAATATTGCTATATTTCAACCACTTTTTTTCAGTCACTGTGGCACTACATATAAGAAACTGAACCAATAAGCTGAGTTTTCCATGTCTTTCATCTCAACTGACATTCAGTGATTTACAAGATCCAATAGGCTCCACATTATGGTTTTAAAGCAAATTACCTAAATTTTATGGGTGACTGAGGTTCATTGATCAAAAATGGGAAAGATATGAAAGGGTGTGGAATGAAAGCTGTATTCTAAATTACTTTGGACAACAAATAGAAAAAAAGGTGAAAAAGAAAAGTATTATGCAAATATAAGGCCATTAAAAAAAATTAACGACATTGTGGTTTGTGGAAAAATAGTAGAGAATGAAAGCTGACATACTTGCAAATTTTCTATTTCTCAGCGTTCATCTCTTATTGTATTTTACCACTATATCTCCACAGAATACCACTATTATTTTTCAATTAGACTTTGTTGCAAATCCACTGTGGAATTTGGCAGCTGACATTTAAACCCTCTCAGCCCTAGTTTCATTATATGTAAAATGAGAAATTTGGATGAAATAATCTCTAATGTCATAAACAATTAGGTCTCTCATTTCTTCAGTTCCCAGAGAGATATGTTATGCTACAGTTTAATTTGGGAAGTAATTTGACAGCCAATTCTCTTTGACGATGTCCTACTGTTGAGAGAGTTAAAGGTGATAATCTTAAGTCATGCCTGAAGAAGCCAAAATTCTCCATGATAAAATGCATTGGTTTCTTCTCCTTGTCCTCTTATTCTTCCTTCTCCCCCTTAACTTTTCTTCTTCTTCCTCTACTTTTCCTTCATGGTCATCATTACCACTTACAAAGTTCTAGCAAAAATATTCCAGTGGGGTGAGTTTAAAAAAAAAAATTCCATTGCATAGACAAAACTCTAGCACTAGACCATATCCTTTAAAAATGTATCAACTAAAACCAATAGCAGGACACACTTTACTGTCTTTAATATTTGTAGGCAGATCTAATTTGGCTTTACTGAGACTCAAGAAATATCTGACTGGTCTACCAAGAAATAACTTCCATCAGTTCTACTTTCCTCACTATTCACAGCTCAGCTCAGATATAACTTCCTACTAAAAGCCTTTTACCATGCCCCACAATGCACTCTTATTAGATGCTCCTTTAGGAGACCTCAATAGACAAGGTAAAGATCATGAATATCTTAATCACCACTAAATTTTCTGTTCTCTTTTTAACAGCTCTGTTGAAGTATAATTGATATACAAAGAACTGTAAATATTTAATGTGTACAATGATGTGAGGTTGAACATATGTACACACCCAGTACCATCACCAAAATCAAGAGAATAGACAAATCCAACACTTCCCAAAGTTTCCTCGTGTCCCTTGATTTGTGTGTGTGTGTGTGTGTGTGTGTGTGTGTGTGTGTGTGTGGTAAGAACACTTAACATGAGATCTACCCTCTCAAATTTTGAAGTGCACAACACGGTATTGTTAACTATAGGCTCACGTTGGACAGCAGATCTCCTGAACGTATTCATCCTGCATGACTGAAATTTTATATCTTTTTTTTTTTTTTTTTTTTGCGGTACGCGGGCCTCTCACTGTTGTGGCCTCTCCCGTTGCGGAGCACAGGCTCCGGAGGCGCAGGCTCAGCGGCCATGGCTCACGGGCCCAGCCGCTCCGTGGCATGTGGGATCTTCCCAGACCAGGTCACGAACCCGTGTCCCCTGCATCGGCAGGCGGACTCTCAACCACTGCGCCACCAGGGAAGCCCTGAAACTTTATACCTTTGAACAGCAGCTCCACATCTCCTCCAACTCCCAGTCCCTGGAAACCACGATTGTATTCTCCCTCTTACATCCAAATCCACTGCAGTGTACACTAAAACAAGATGGCCTTCCTTTTACCAGGATCTACCTCCATTAGAAAGTAACAGTATTTGATTCCTTAAAAAACTAAAAATAGAGCTACCATATGACCCAGCAAACCCACTACTGGCCATATACCAGGAGAAAATCATAATTCAAAAAGATACATGCACCCCAGTGCTCATTGCAGCACGGTTTACAGTAGCCAGGACATGGGCACAACCTAAAAGTCCATCAACAGATGAATGGATAAAGAAGATGTGATACATATATACAATGGACTATTACTCAGCCATAAAAAAAAGAGCAGGGTAATGCCATTTGCAGCAACATGGATGGAACTGGAGATTGTCATGCTGAGTGGGGTGGGTCAGGCACAGAAAGACAAATATCATATGATGTCACTTATATGTGGAATCTAAGAAAAAGGGGGTAGAAATGAACTTATTTACAAAACAGAGGTAGAGTCTCAGATGTAGAGAACAAACTTATGTTTACCAGGGGGTAAGGGGGAAGAAGGATTAATTGGGAGATTGCAATTGACGTATACACACTAGTATATATAAAATAGATAACTAATACGGACCTACTGTATAGCACAGGAAGCTCTACTCAATACTCTGTAATGGCCCATGTGGGAAAATATATATATACTATGTCCACTCTTTATATATATATATATGTATGTATGTATAACTGATTCACTTTGCTGTACACCTGAAACTAATACAACACTGTAAATCAACTACACTCCAATAAAAAATTTTTTAGGGCTTCCCTGGTGGCACAGTGGTTGAGAGTCCGCCTGCCAATGCAGGGGACACGGGTTCGGGCCCTGGTCCGGGAAGATCCCACGTGCCGCGGAGTGGCTGGGCCCGTGAGCCATGGCCGCTGAGCCTGCGCATCCGGAGCCTGTGTTCCACAACGGGAGAGGCCACAAGAGTGAGAGGCCCGGTACCACAAAAAAAAAAAAAAAAAAAAAATTTTTTAAAAGAAAGTAATATCAGTATTTGACAATTATTTCTTTTTTGAGTTGTACTAAGCGCCTATCACTCTCCCATAAAGTTGGGACAATAGTATTTACCCTGTTGTGTTCAGCGTAAATCAGATGTGATCATGTTTGTAGGAAGCACTGAGGTCAGGAGCTGCATGTAACCCTGAAGTACTGGTTAGGACTGAACCACCTTAGAGATTTTTCTCCTGAAATAGGTTTCAGAAAACTTTAAGTTACAGCCCTCAGGTGTGTAAACATAATTTCCAGGATCTTTTATTCCCCCAATCGAGTATGGGTAGTTATTTATGAGCCTTGTTTCATGATATTTCCTCTTCAGCTGCAAAGGAGAGAGGGGGCGTCTGTCCTCCAGGGTCTCCTGCCTGTTTACGGATGGACAGCTAGTGTTTCACAGCTTCATCGTAGTTTTGACTATTGGCTCCCAAAGTCTTTGGGGAACGTCTCGCCTGAAAGATACTATACAAATGTAAGATCCAAATTCACATTCTTCTCCTCTGCCTGTTAAAACTTGCAGAGTCTGTGGTCGCATCGGGTTACCTGCCCTCCAGTGAAGGTAAACAACAATCCGGATGTACCCATATTCATGCAGAATGTGTGTGTTTTAGTCGCTAATTCATGCTCACTGTAGCTGAAAGGATCCCTGCTCTAGACAGCTTCCTTTGCTCCGAGGCCCTCAGGCTGAGAAGCTAGCCTAACATTTTTGTTTTCTTTGTCTACACGAAATGAAAGCTTGTTAACTTAGATCAGACTGTGACCACTCTATTTCTGAAAGAATCTATTCATTACTCCCTGAGCCAGTGTTAATGTGGGAATTTCCCAGGAGGTAGAGCAAAAAGAAGCACTGACTCTTTTCTTTTCCTCTACAGCCATGGAACAGGCACTTACTAGGATGTGACTGTGGTGAAGTCACTGAACTTTTGAAGACCCCAATTTCCTTACCATCATTTTTAAATAGGAGCAAAATCATCCATCGAACAAACGTGGCCCAGTTGAAAACATGCTTTATAATTTACCAAAGCATAGAAATATAAAGTGTGGTTTTGCCTACCAGGATTTCTAAATCAAAAACAATATGTTTGTATAGATTAAACCAGCAGATTTGAGAAAAACAGCATTCTCGAGAAAAAATTAAGCTCTGGACTCTGAATTTTTTTTTTAATTATAAATATTAGAAGGTATTCTTCTAGTTACATTAGGCACACAATATGAATCACATGCATTACTTTATTCCTATTTTAATTCTCTTCCCCCCAAACCCATTCTCCTTGTTTTCTTTTATTTATAATTGCATGAATTATAATAACAATTAGGTACTATTTTTGTTTACCAAATGGACAAAAATTTTCAACAAGTCAGAATGTCCAATGTTTTCCATAAAATACATACTCTGAAACAGGGCTGTTAGGGGCAAAACGGATGTGATCTGCCACCAAGCAAATTAGGCCATACAGATTAATATTCCTGTAAGTTCATTGTCTTTGATGTAGCAATTCCACTTCTGGGGCACCATTCAAAGGCCAAAATTGAAGATAGTTTAAAAGATTTAGCTAGGAGGAGAAAGATCTCAGCGTTGTTTAGAATAAAGTGAGAGAGAAAGAGACAGATGCGGTGGGGGAAGAGACAGAGAGGGAGAGACTATCAATATTTTGAGAATTCTAAGATTGGTTAAGTAATGTAGTGGAATACAAAACAACCAACAATGATGGTTATGACAAATATTTTTAAAGGAGAAAATAGCAGGTGAACTGGGAATTCCTCAAGGTGGTCAAGGAGAAGCCTCGAATTATGAAAAAGTGATTCCACTTAAAATGAGAAAATTTTGTGAATTAACCTTGAATTGTGTGTGTGTGTGTGTGTGTGTGTGTGTGTGTGTGTGTAGGAGGGGGGATGGTGAAAATGTTTCCTTGGGTCAGAGCTATTACTTTGCAGGAAAAATAGGGTTTGATTGTGTTAAGTAAATGCGATGACTTATATCATGTTAGTTAGATAGGTACATTTTACAAGGCAATGAATCCTGACGGTTATACAGTATATGACTTCAGACACCTTAAGAGAATGTGAAACAGTTCCCAGAGTGGGAATTCTCCACTGACTCTCCGCAGATAGACACTGGACACGCTGGACATATCTTTACCTCATTCCCTCCATAAAACCAGCAGAAAATGGGCAGAAGAAGTCACTCAGAGAATTCCGGTAGCTCTTGAGATTGAGCATCTGAAAAATAGATAGTAAGTAGGGAACTGGAATATTATTCTTTCTGGAAGGAAATGTGGCACATTTCAGAAGAGGGTGTACAGTATGAATATAGCAAATGGGAAAGAATATATTAGAAGACTGTGGGTCATGATAAGTGAAAGTTAAGAGTCAGGGAGCAGGAAAGCACCCAGATGGACCTCCTCTAAGATTTAGGCAATGAGCTTTTTTCCTTAGTGAGGCATAAGGTAATAAGATAATTAGACCAGAGGCGTATTTCTTATTTCCTTCTCTTCTCCTCCTGGTACTATTATTTGAATCCTTGATAAAAGATTACTTAGACCATCAACAGAATCCCATGTGTATTTGGTTCAGAGAAGGAAAGGAAAACAGTATTCGAAACTGATAAATGGTACCCAGAAACTCCTCCATAAGTCCATGATGGACATCAGTGTCAGTCTCATTGTTAACCTAAATTATACCTGGTATTTCTAATTGATAATATAGGTGATTTTATTATCATTGGTTCTCATTTCCTTTTCTTCTTCTTTTTTTTTTGCCTAATTTTTCTCTAATGATCATATATAATCATAATAAGAAAAACAAATGATCTACACTGATGATACATTTCACTTGAGGGTAATGTTCCCGGACAAGGCTGTGAGAAAGAACGACAATGTGGAAGGGAAATCACTGAACTGAGTGATAATCAAGAGTGAGGCAGGAACACCAGTTGCATCGTGGGGCCCTGCAGGAGACCAGTGATACTGGTGTTGACCGTATGTTTAAAATGGTTGTATCAATAAGATGTGTCAGTGAGCTAAGATTTGAGAGTGGAACCCCTATTACTCAAGTTTAAAAAGTTTGCTGCTATTGATCACAAGATACTGTCCTGATATCCCTAAAGCTCTTCTCTTGTGGGCTATATTTGATCTCTCACACACCATGTGACAAAGAATCACTTAGACCTTGTGTGGTAGATGTTTCTACCAGCTATTCAGGAAACAGCCAGGACTCTTCCTCCAAGGTGGGTTTTAAGGCAGAAAACTACGTGGCCTGAGAAGAAATATAACCTGTTCCACATATGCACGAATCTGTTTTGTTCAAACCTCACAACCCGCTTGGAACCACAAGGATGCCCTGATAGAAGGTCTGACAACTGGCTGGCTTACCTCCCAGGGAAAGGTTCCCACTTTATTTAATCCAAGCTTCTGTCTGGATTAATGCTGCATTTTTCATTCTTACGTGGGAGAAACTGGTGGTGTAGGTGTCAGAGGGCAGAGTGTGTTACTTGGAAGTATTTCGTTTCAGGTTCATTCACAACCTTTTATTTTATCCAGCATAAGAAGCCTGCCTGGTGAAGATGTTAACGTTTAGGTGTCTCTGCTTTTTTCCCAGGATTTGTGGAATTGTGAGAGCTGGAAGTGAGATGAGCTGCTTATGTGAAGAAAAGAGAAAATTCTTATGTTAACTTTCCTATTCCTTAGGAAGGTGGTAACAAGAATATAGCTGTATATCCCATGTGAAATGGAAATCACTGATCCTACTAGACTATCCATATCTGAGATAACATAGCACAGACCAATATAGCAGATTTTTTAGTATTTTTTTTGGAATAGATGCTTTAAAATTCTATTGTTCGAGCTTGGGATATTTGATTTTCAACATAATTTTCAAGTTGATCACATGTGTTTTTATCTTTCTGGGCCTCTTACTTTTATAAGTAAGTGATAAGTGAATATATTAAAAATCTTCTGACAGGATTGTTTTAAATAATAGACGAAAGTATCTTTGTTGGCTTGTGATTATAGTTTCATTAGAATTCTCTTTATTTGTTCCTGGGGAATTTTCTCTTGATCCCTATGTGGGCCTGAAGCTTGCTCTTTTAGAAGTGACCATGATTCTTAATGCTTTTTTTTTTTAAATCAAAAACAAATGACATGTAGCATGTGTGACCCCTTCCGTACTATATCTTGTTTACTGTTTCTTTCTTCCTGTTAGATTAGAAGCTCTTTGAGAATAGGGATATTTTTCTGTTTTAATCCTGGCACATAGTAAACACAGAGTAATTATATGTTTAATACATAGATAAAATACATTAGGATGTAATGTGATAAATATAATATACTATATGTAAGTAGAAAGTGCTCCAGGAACCCAAGGGAGGAATAATTAACTAGGTGTAAGAGAGTAAGAACTTGCTTACGTATCATTTGGGGCTCTGTTTTAACTCTAAGACTCAGCCACCTTGTGATGACAAGGAAAGTACCTTCCTTTCTCAGGGACTTATAGGAAGAAACGTGGCAAGTGGAAGAATTGGTAAAGCATTTAGAATAGACATGGTCCTACTCTCGCACTGGGCTATTTTCGGTGTCCAGGAAGCAGCATGAGCTCACCTCCTGATTGGAAAAAGTGGCTTAACAGAAGAGAGGGGCTGTGCTTCCAGATAAGCATGGGGAAAAAGTCTACGAATGGAGCTAAAGAGGAACATGGAAAATAAAAAGCAAATGGAAAAGTGTAATAGAAAGGAAGAGAGTAGTAAATGGCATATATTTTGTTGCTATTAGAACGTAAATTTTGATTTATGTACACACACACACACACACACACACACATCCACACACACCCCAACAAGGTCAAAAAGAAGAAAACTGTCTTGAACATTCCACTCTAAAAGGCCTATGGAACGCGATTTTCTTAATGGAGATATGTTAGGTAATCTTACTTCAGGAAATCTTGGCTAGAAGAGGATTCCATTTTGAAGTTTATAATATAGGATTGTTGACTATAATCACCACAAAAAAGAAATGATAATTACATATGTGATGTGATAGAGGTGTTAGCTGATGTTACAGTGGGCATTGTATATTATATATCATATTACAATATGTAAGCATTTCAAATCAACATTTTACGCCTTACACTTACACAATATTATATGTTATATTTCAATAAATTTTTTTTTAAAGAAAGAAGATTCTACATGATGCTTTGAAGAAAAGTTCCCTTTATGCTACTGATGGGCTGTGAAAGTTTAGGCAAGTCACTTAGACTAAACCCTAGCACAAAGGTCTATGAGAAAAATAGAAAGGAAGTAGCAGATATCAACGTTACATTCTTTGAAACACTATAAAAATCAAACTATTATTGTTTTCCAAACTGAGTGCCATACAAAGGAAGCATAATACAGGGTAGATGTAAGTGGACAGAACATTATTTTTAACATTGCTCTACTGAGAGGGTGACTCAGAAAAATAAATTTGATTCTACCAAATATTAAGGGGTTGAGCCAGAATTAGAGTACAGAGGACACGTGTGCCCTGTGGAATTAGTTGCTTTGAAAATCATTAACAAATGAAAATATACAATATACGATATGAGTCAAATTCTGTTATAAGCAAAGTGCGTTATAAACAAATTGCATTATAGGCTGGGACTGTGCAAATGGCTGCGTATTCGTTGTTTTCTTCAGATTTGACTTCAGTAAATTTGGCCAAGAAGCCTATTGAAAATTTTCAGAAGTCTGTTGTTATAATACCTCATGTTGCAGATATTTAACTACTCTTGATTTCCTTTTGATTTTGGCAATCAGTATTTTGTTAACTGATCAATTAATTAACCCAACAAATCATTTATGAGTACCTATTATTTTGGTTTGGGGTTACAAAGATGAATATGCAAATATCTCTGCTACCATGGTGTGCCCAGTACGATGAAAGGACCAACATGTTAACAAATGATTAGATTTGTTGTAAGATAAAAACAATGTGGTTGACATATTGTCAGTGGTATGTAAGAAGCAATTTGAACAAAGGGATAAGATTTTTAGGTGGTTGGATGTAAAATGTGAACGTTATAGTTCAGGAACTTAGATTTTGCAAAAGGGTAAATTGAGTGTCAGCAAAATGTTGAAAGGCTATCACTGTGATCTGGCCCTGTTAATCCTGAAATTCTCAGTAATGTTTCTGAACTAGTGAAAAGCCGAGAATGATTTCTGATGGACGGTGGTGAAGGGGCCTCATTTCCATATCGTATGACTTTGAAACTCAACCAAGACTGAAAGCAACGATGTCAGAACACGAAAGCTGAAAGAAGCATGAAGAAGTGTGGAATTCATGAGAAGCCCCTTCTACTGCATCAGAACCTGAAACTAAGGCCATTTTGGACAGATCTTTAAGCCTTAGAAGGGCTGTCAGCTAATCACTGCAGTACAGTATGGTGGAGGATATTCGGAATATGAGGACACAAAGGAGAGAGTGCCTGAGACCATTTCCTCACCTTATGAGGGACACATCTTATATGTCCATCTTATGTGTGGATTAACTGTCCACAATATCATTCTGGTTTAAATTCATTTCTCATTAAAAACTGCTGTCTTGTCACAAAACCAAATAAATTAGGTTACTTCCAAACATGTCAATCCAAGTGCTCCTGGAGCAATGAGTAACACATTTATCTAAGATCCTTACCTGAGAGGCAAGAACACCACCACCCAAGGAGTGTTTGAGGAAGGGGGCTGGAAGAAAAAAAAGAAAGGACACCAAGAGAAATGCTGAAGAGAACTTTGAAAGAAACAGTATCTCTCACTCCACCAAAGAAAAAAGGGTATCAAGGGAGGACTGGCTGATATACCCAATTCTTCTAGTTTTGGATTTTCTACTAATATATTTCAGGAGGATTCCAGGCAGAATGGGTAAGGTAACCATTATATTGGCAGTGTAATATTATTCTTCCAATCCCCAGAGTCAATGAAATTACTTTGCTACAAAGAAAATTCTGGGAAGGTCATGGTTATGCTACTTTTCTCACTTTAAAAAATGTCTTTGGTGTGTGTGTATGGAAGGCGGAAATGTACACAGGTGCATAGAAAAATCAACTATGCTTCTGGTATTTTTGGTCTGTACAAGGACACACTGTTCTCTTTTACTTTGGCTTTCTTTTTTTATTTATTTTATTTATTTTTTTGCTGTACGCGGGCCTCTCACTGTTGTGGCCTCTCCCGTTGCGGAGCACAGGCTGTGGACGCGCAGGCTCAGCAGCCATGGCTCACGGGCCCAGCCGCTCCGCGGCATGTGGGACCTTCCCAAACCGGGGCACGAACCCGCGTCCCCTGCATCAGCAGGCGGACTCTCAACCACTGCGCCACCAGGGAAGCCCATTGGCTTTCTTTGATTTTCCTACTTTGTCCCTAATCCTTAGTCCCATTTCTTCGTAAGAAATAACTACTCAAATTATATACATAATATATAATATATGTACATATACATAAATAATAATTTTGGTATTTCATATCTATATAGCTTTTGATATGCAGGAAGAGTATTGTGATATACATTTCTCACTTATTTTCCACTCAGAATTATATTTTTTATATTTATTACTTTAGGTACCTCTGGTATCTCTAACCACTGCACATTTGCCTACTAACACAATCCTAGTTTGCCTACAAATCCTCACAGTATAACTAATGCCATGGTGAACATGTTTGTCCATTTCCCTTAAAAGATTTGTTTTTGATTTAGGAGTTTAACACTGGGCTTCGGGGCTTATGAATATTGATTTACACTAAATGTTGCAAGATTGATCACCAATTCGACTGCTAAAATTTACACTGCTACCAGCAGGGCAAGAGATTACTTGTCTTCCCAAATCCCTGCCAATACGTGGTGGTAGCCATCACCATAATGTTTGCCCTGTGGATGTGGGAAAATGATACTTTACTGCTGTATCCTCTCTTTCCCAGCACAGGAGCTAGAATTTAGTGGATACTCATAAATGAATACTGAACATTGTGAACAATTGAACAATATACATGTGATTGAAAGGTAAAACACTTCAGTCTGAAATAAATACTTCTGTGGTTTTATAAATATGAATTTAGTAAGCTTAAAGGATTTCAATACTTGGGAAAGTTACATCATTCTGAGCCAACTTTTTGGAGCTCTCTGGCAGACATGTCTAGTCTAGCAGAGGTCAATTGCCATTTGGATCCAATATTTTATATGCTATTGACTTTAACAGCTTAACATTTCTGCTAGGGTTTTTCCCAATACATGAAATAACTATGATTTAGTGTCATATTTATGGCAGTGTAAATTTTGTTTTTTGTTTTTTTTGCGGTACATGGGCCTCTCTCTGTTGTGGCCTCTCCCGTCGTGGAGCACAGGCTCCGGGTGCGCAGGCTCAGCGGCCATGGCTCACGGGCCCAGCCGCTCCGCGGCATGTGGGATCTTCCCGGACCGGGGCACGAACCCGTGTCCCTTGTATCAGCAGGCGGACTCTCAACCACTGCGCCACCAGGGAAGCTCTGCAGTGTAAATTCTGCATATGCAGCAGACATACTTTTTTGGTTGTCTTCCTTATCCATGTCCCACTTTTATGAGAACTGACTCTTCCTGTACTCACAGAAGCACGGCCATCCAAATGAGTTGCTGTCTATAAGTGGCTGTTGCTAATTGGACCAGGTATCAACACATAATCTAAGCAAAGTATCTCAGTGATTTCGATATTAAAGGGTAGTTGCTAGCCAGAGGGAATTCCCCCTCTCTCAATAGCTGACACAGACCGACAGAAGAGAAAGAGTGTTGAAGTTTATCTCGGCAGCCTGTGAGTTCCGTCGAGAACTCTTTCAATCTTCTTCCAGTTAGAAGAGAGAAACCACTTCTGTGCAGCAGTATTAATAAGGCAAGAGCAAGTGTTTCTGCTGCCCAGAGCTGCCCAGAGAACAAATGTAGTGCTTTTTTCTGATGACGGTAACTTAGCATATCTGTGTTAAAAACAATTGCCCTCCTATCCATGCTAAATATTACAAAAAAATTATACCTATGACATTGTTAAGAGGGCATGCTGATGAACTTCTGTTCATTTAGTCAGTAGTCTAAGGATCCTCCACGAGGACAGCCATTAATGGTTGCGTGTAAATTTGTGAAGGCTGGGTTAAAAAAATTTGAGTTCAGTTTCCTCAGGATAAATTAAATTAATTAGATTCTGTCCTAGGAGTATAGAATCTAGACATAGCAGTTTTAATTAGTCACCATAAGCAGTGTGACTTTGGTGGAAGACATATAAATTAAGGAGCTATAGGATGTCCGAGTTCATCAGAGGATATGGAGAAGATTAAACTAGGTTTATAGGAACGGAACACATAGTTAGTATATATATGTAAGCTCATGAGGAATGGCAGATATCTTGACCAGTTTGTCAGGGGCTTAGAAGGAGAAAAATTGGAAGACCAGAGAAAAGGAGGCCTGAAGTAGAGGCATTTGGATGTTATCCATGGGAGTAGTCACAGGTGTGGAGATCTTTGTACCACAAGTTAAGCCACCAGAGAGCAAGTACTTTTAAACAGAAACAACCAAGTAGATATAATGATGGAGCCTGCTGATGACTCAAGCTGCCGTCCTGTGTCATTGGCCACTCTAGTGCTGACACAACGAGCATATGGAAGGAGGAACTATTGGGGCATAGACAGAGGTTATGCATGTGGCCCCAACATGAGCTCCCATTCACAAAATGTTGATCTAGCTATTGTCTCTGACAAGTGTCCAACCAGTCAGCAGCAGGGACCGATGCAGCACTCTCCAACATTGCATCATTCCTTCAAGAAACTAATCCCCCGTTTGAGGGCAAGTTGACTACATTGGGTTTCTTCCACTACGGAAGGAGCAGTGACTCATTCCATTGACCGGAATAGGTACAAGGTTGCCTTTAGTACCGTTAGTTTACTTTTGCTACCCTCAGAGCCTCAACTAATATTATTTCAGGACTTGCAGAGTATTTGAACCACTAACATAGGATCCCACAGACTACTGTAACAGACCATGAAATCCATTTTACACCAAAAAGGAGAGGTAATGAGCACTTGACAATGGAATCCAGTGTTCGTACCATCTGTTGCACTGCCTGTAAGTTTTTGATCTGATAGAATGATGGAATGCCCTGTTGAAGCCACAGATGAGCACCAGGGATAAAGTCTTGTGAGGAACGGGAACCATCCTCCTGGGTTGATATGTACGTTAACTTTACATGATACTGTGCCCCCAACAAAAGGAATGCATAGGTCTAGGAACCAAGGTGTGGAAGTAGGATAGTGGGAAGTGGACCCATTTAACACTATTTCAATTATTTGCTTAAGGAATAATTTGTGATTTCTATACCCACAAACGTGGGCTCGCTACACTTTCCGGGCCTAGAGGTCTTGGTTCCTAAAGGAAGAGTGTTTATACTAGGTAAAACAGCAAAAGTCCTACTTAAATTTAAGCCATAGCTGCTGCCTGAGTTTTTGGGCTCCTTACCTTTAGTGAATGAGAAGAACAGTCACCATCCTAGCAAGGAGGAATATGTTTGGCAAAGAAGTGATCCATATCGGTGTCTCTCATTATATCTCTGGCCAATTTTTATTACAAGTGAAGGAGTACAGTATTTACAGCCTGAAAATAGCATGGTGACCAGGCTCACACCCTTCAGGAATAAGGTTCTACGTCACACAACTAGGTAAGCCACCTAGATCTGTAGAGGGGCTAGCTAAGGGGAAGATGTATCTAGAACTGATGGGAGAAGAAGGAGATAATGAGCAGCGTGATGCCAGCTTCAATTGGACAAGGAAGGCTATTGGGAGAGGAGACCTGTAGTTGGCCCTGCTAAACTTGTTTTGATATGTTTCCTCCATCAGGAGACCAGCCAGTGTCCTGGAGGAGCTGCTCTGGAACTTGTTTAAAGAGGGGGATCTAGATGCTGCAGAGAGTAGCCTATAGTGGACTCTGCCACCTTTCCCAGATCCAGCTGCGTGATTAAAAGACCCATTCCCCAGATCCTGGGAGTGCAGCTGAATGACAGCCCTAACCTATTCATTCTCCCTGGAAGTTGCCTGGTTTAAAAACAGCCACCTTATGAAGAGCACATCTACTTCCCAGAGGCAACTTACATATCATGATGGCTTGATGTAGGGATATCAAACACTGCTCCTTCACTCCAATGCAGGAGGACTGGCAATAACTATTCCGTCTTCAGAGCTCCTGTGGGCTTGGCTGAGGTCCAGTGTGATTGAATCATTACCCAACTTCTTCCTCTGCCCAATTAGGCTACTTTCCCTTTCTTAGATTTAGTCCTACCAGTACTCCCTTATAAACTTCCTGCAGGCTAGTTTCCATCTCAGGGTCTACTTCGCCAGGAACCAAGTCTGCAATAGTAGCCATTAATTAATTAATTAATTGATATCTAAGTGCTTTTAAAAAAACATGTTGAAGTCTCCAGCCTGCTAGAGATTGCTTGCTTTAAAATAACAATATCAAAGTACCTGCTATTTCAGATATATTAAAAAGTTATGGAATTTTCCTCTATAGAACTATCTCAAAGAGTTCTCTTAACATTTTGTTATCTTTTAATATCAATTGTTGATATCTATATAAAATAGCAAAGGAAGGGTGGGGAAAGAAATGAAAATTTTTTCAAATGCGTGCTAATTATACTCTTGGCGATATATTATCATATACGATCTCTGTAACAGTTGCATGAAATAGATATTCAAATCAAGTATTTCTTTCTCCATTATGTAAGTATCTCAGAGGTAGCTATCTGCGAAGGCAAAGAAGCTTAAGCTTTGGGCCTGTAACTTACATGGGCTCTTTCGAAGATTCTTGTAGGAAACATAGCACTGCATACTTGGTTGTGCCTGTAAATTTTGCAAATTGTGTTTTTTAAAATTAGTTTTCTAAAAGGGGGGCTCACAATTTATGTAAGTTTCAGGCCCCCCAAAACCTGGATCTGACTCTGGTGCTAGTCATTGCTTTGGATTTTTTCATATTGGCCCTATGCTTGTGCAAATTAGGCATTGGCTCTAAGTGAGAGCCAGCATTAATTTTACTCCATTGATTTTTCTGATCAAAGTTTTGGGTAAAAGCTTAGCTTCTTTCATTGGATTTAGATGGCTGTTCCTCTAGCACCTCCATTATTTTTTCAGGACAGAAATACCAGGGCTCCGCATTATCAAGATTACTAGGTTTTCAGCCTAAAACTTTTCTAATCACGTAACTGTGCTGGAGCAGGTTGACAGAATGTGAAGAAAATTGGCCTGCACACCAAGAAAATGCTTCCAATAAGTTTCCTCTGACCCTAGGAGTGTGAGAGCAGGACTTGAAAGTGTTTCTCTGAGCGTTTGTCTTACTCCATATAAGAAACTATAGCTTTCAGCCAAATCTCTCTTCCAACCTTGTTTGCTCTTGGAAGCTTTATTTTCTGGCCCAACAATTTCCCCTGTCATTTATCAATAAGGCATGTAGCCATTGTCACTTAAAGGTGCAGCATTGACTCTAACAGCAATGATGAAAGCTGATTTGAAATCTTTAAATAAAACAAATGAATTTTTATATGTTACCAAAATTAATAATAATGCACATCAAATTCTTTTAAAGCAGCGCTATACATTGGGGCCAGCTTCCTGCCATTGAGCAAAATATGACGATGAATATAATGAAGAGTATTGTTGAATTTGTAAAATAATTTTTAAATTATTTTCAGTTAAAATTAGCATTGGTATTTGATTCTCCAGGTTTTCAACACATGATATAAATAGTCTGACAAAATTTCTCACTGTTTTATAAGTGTACATTTTCAAAGCATATAAATATGGCTTAAATAACTTGTTTAAATACTTTTATTTTTTTCTTTCTTTTTGAGGGGAAGTTTGGGACATCATTATCTCTGAGTCCTTTGTCATGGATCCTGTTCATCTCCAGACCCTCTCCAATTTTCATCAGTTGCTATGATCATCTCATACCAGGTTGGGCTTAATTCCACCATTTGTACCTGCCTCTTACACTTTTAAAGGTCATCTTAAACAATATAGATCATGGTTTCCTGACTTAGCATCCTCCAACCCTTGGTTCAACAATAGACATCAAGGTCTCAGTAAAACCCCTCAAATGGAATCCAAAACCATACATATCTGTGCATTTTTTCTTAAAGCGTTTACAAACAATTAATAATCTCCTATAAAAAATATTTTATGTTAATTCAATACTTCAGCAATATGGAGATGACCCATTTACTCTTTTTTCATGAAACCATAATGCTTTGGTGTTGGTTTCTAAATTTAGTCATAGTTTATTTGTTCAGAGAAAAACAATTTTCTCTTAAGTATATTTCAGTTGAAATTCAAAAACTGACTGTAATCACCATTTCCCACAGAAATGGCCAGCCTCAAATGTTGTGCCCCTGTGAGGTGGGTAGAGAAATACATTTCTCACCCCAAATTTATCCCTTTAATCCACTCTAAATCAGGGAGTCTTAGCTTTCTGTTTTCAGACTTTAGAAGGCATAGTGTGTCTAGAAAGATGAATGTGGCAAAGGTTAGGAAAACACACAACAAGAGTGAATCTCACTGGAAAATACATTTTCTGTCTTGAAGTAATATTGTCTTTATTACACTTAGCACAGAGGCAGGCATTATTTTTGGACAGGGTCATTCTACGACCTTATCCCATACTCAGATCCCAATAATATTTTAATGACAAGAAATCCAAACACTTACCAAGACAAAACAAACTTCATGATGGAACAATGGAAAATGGATATTATACAAGAAAGTGAAAGTTCAATACTCTCCTCTCAGGCAAATTAGAGAAAATGGGGTTAATTCAGTGAGATAAGCCTGTAGACTAAGACCAAATATTTTTAAGATATCCATTCTCTCCAACTTAATTTATAAATGTAATATAATCCCATTTAAAATTCCAATAGGATGCTTTAGCTGAAGGGATTCTAATTACTTTTAATTCAATAAAGGTAAAATAACATGACACACAATTGTTTCCCTGAGATGGGAACGCTTCAAACTTATTCTTCTAGGTTTTTTTTAAGCACATCATCTTTATGCTTTACTGAGTACTGTTTATAGGTCGTATCTCTTCTATAAAGCTTTTGGTAATTTTTTTCAACGGAAGTAATCGCTCTTTCATTCCTTATTCCCATGAGCAATTTATCTGTACCTTTCTTTTTTAGCATGTACTAATTTCTACCAAGGTTATATTTCTGTGCATTTTACCACCCTACTCTACTGCAAACTCCATCATGGCAGTGTCAATATTCCTAACGTAGCCATCCAAGTTGGCTGCTGTCTCCTGAGAACACTGGCTTTTCATTAAGAATGTCCTCTTGCCATTTACTTTCTAAGCTCTAGTCCTGCGACAGACCTTCTGTTAGAATGTGTGCTTTCATCATGACTATAAAAGTTTTCCAAAAACCAGTCCCCAAAGAATGATTTTCAGTGGCTGTCCAGTGCCAAAAGGCAGAGGTGTGGTTTTCAGAGCATTCCCCCAGCTCCATTGCCTTGCAAAACTCTGCTGCCTTCCCGTTAAAGAGTTGGCTGTTCCAAGCAGGCAGAGCTCTCCCCACTCTCCCCCTAACATAGTGGGGAGAACATGTTTCGCTCTTTGGGATGTTATGCTTTTTGTCTTGCAGGGAGACAGGCCCAAATGATATCAGTTTTCAGCAAGTCTCTGGCTGCCATGAGGAAGCAGAGACTGTCAACTTGTTGCTTCTCCCAGATGAAGCCAGAAATATATCTACGGTGGGAGGTCCCAGGGTGTGCTCTGTGGACTGGTTCACTCAGTGTGGTGGGGAACAGCATGTGCTCACGCCTTGGTAATGACTTCTCCTCCCCGTGATGTTCTCATTTCTCCAACCCTGTTCTGCTGTGGCCTCCCAAGTCTGCTTGGCAGTTATACACAGTGGGTATATCTAGGGGCTGCTGATAGAAAAAAAATGTTTCTAAAATCTGCTGATTTAGACAAGGAAGAAACTTGTCCACATTTGACAAAATTCACTATTTTGAAATTTAATGTAAAAAAATAAAGGGTTTTTTTCAGAATTGAAATTGAAGAAAAGTGTCATGACAAATTAAGTTCAAGTTAATTAAGTCATTAACTAATAAATTAATTCCTTCATTCATTTATTTAAGGGATTTTTATTGCGCCAACTCCACGTATAGAGTTAGAGGGAACTCCTTATCTTAATAGTTGCCATATCTTTGTAAGACAATCCCTGACCCAAAGTGCAAGTTTGCATAGTCCCTGGTGACTTATAATCAATTATTCTAAAGGGCTATTTCAGTCCCCTTTCAACACACAAAGTCACTATCAAAACTGAGAAATAAAGGTGTAAGTGAGAGTTTAACATTCTCTCTAGTATTGTAAGACTATCCTTATGTTGTTCAGTTTAACATATTTGTAGTGTGTGGCTGAACTAAAAAAAATTCACATTTTACTGTTAAATATTAACATAGTCCACTGTTATGTTTAGCAGAAGATAAAAATGTTTACTGATAACTCAGGGCAATGGTTTCCAAATTCTGTTTGCTGCCTAAATATTCCACCCCCCCCAACACACACACACAACACACAAAGGATGTTAAATACCAAATCATGTCAAATACCAATATTCATCAACTGAATTATATTAAATACCAGTATTTATAAATTGACTGTTTAAATATTTATCAGTTGAATTACATTAAATACCAGTATTTGTAAACTGACTGTGGGAACTAAAGCCAGACCTCCTTCTTATCATCTTCTAATCTACTCAACATTGTACATCTGTTACCTACACGAACCCTAGGATTCTACACAGAATCCACACCACAGGTCCCTAAGTTCTTCTAAGCACTCTTATATCTGTGAATCTACAAAGTATAATAATGACTATCAAATTATACCAACTGCAGCATTACCTTAAGACATATTTAAAAGAAAGGAGGCATGGCATAAATATCAGTGATGATAATATTAACCAAAATTTATTGTTTGTTTTTGGCCGGCATTGCATTAAGTACTTTATTACATCATTATCATATTTATTCTTCATAATGACCTCCTTATAATGTAGGTACCATTTTTACCTCTATTTTACACTTAAGTAAGCCTGGGGTTACAGATTTTACGTAACTTTCCCAAGGAAACACACAGTGTCAAAGATAAAATTTGAATCTATCTGATTTTATATAACTTCTTGCCAGTAATTTTATATCACATGTTGTAACAACTTCTTCATCCAATGAGTCTCTTTGTTAGACTCCTAAATTTCCATAGTAGGATGTCAGCATTCCCAGATCTATTTGGTTAAATGTAAAAATCCACTGTAATTCAGAGCTAAAAAGGTTACTGTAATATCATGCTGTGATAGGGAATATGAATTCCAGCTGTTACTGACCTTGTTTGCAAAGCAGAAATAGAGACACAGACATAGAGAACAAATGTATGGATACCAAGGAGGAAAGTGGTGGGGTGGGAGGAATTGGGAGATTGGGATTGACACATAAACACTATTGATACTGTGTATAAAATAGACAACTGAGGGGAACATACTGTATAGCACAGGGAACTCTACTTAATGCACTGTGGTGTCCTAAATGGGAGGGAAATACAAAAGGGACCTGATATATGTGTACGCATGGCTGATTCATTTTGCTGTGCAGTAGAAGCTAACACATTGTAAAGCAACTATACTCCAATAAAAATTAATTAAGAAAAGGAAAAGCCAAAATAAAAGATTTGAGGTTTATGGAAGATCATCTGAAGACCATGCAGTCTATTTACTCTTTCAGAATTTCCACCATTTAACTATGCATCAAACAAGAGTAGGAGAATTTTTAGGTTGTGATAAACAAAAATTTTCACCTGAACACTTTGGAGAAAATGCGTCACTAATTAAAATCGTACCTACAGAGAGACATTTTGGTTGAATTTTGCGTTTGTTTAGTTACACTATAAATATATTGAGTTTGAGGCTATGGTATGATAGACATGTGAAAATTTCCAATATTTCTTGGAACAATGTATTTGAAATTAAAGAAAGAAGGTCAGAGCTGTGAGTAAGGATTTGGTAGTTAGCTAAAGGGGGATGACAGTTGAAGTTATCAGGACAGAACTTTCAGGACAAAAGAAAAAGAAAAAAAGAAGCTAAAAACTACATGTCCCAAACTCCTTTGCCAAGGATGATGTGAGATACAGATCTCCTTCCTGCTACAATTTCTGTTAACAAGGAATAGTATGAAATGTGGCTGTTTAGAAACAGTTGACTCTTCAGATTCAGTTTTCTGGTAGCTTGAGCCTACCTTCAAGAGTACGAATGGCATTCGTAATAGTGTAAGTAGCGGCGCAGAACAGCATCTTGACCTCTGAGTCCTATCAGTGATGATGTGCTCTTGGACTCAGTAGTACAGTGGTGCCCTTTTTGATTGGCTTCCTGTTCTCCAATCATTTGATTGGTTTCCAGTCCTCCAATCAAATGATTTTGTAAGCAACTAATTCCCAGTGTTCGTACCATACTGCTTGAAATATGTAGAGTGGCTTGTTTCTGTGCTGGACTCTGACGGACACAACGGTCAACAGGACCATGTTTTGCAAACGTGAATCAAAAGTAACAAAGATTGAAAAATATCCATTGCTTTTAAAAATTAAGAGTTACCTAAATGTTATTGAGGAAACAGCTTTGGTAGAATGGTGAGGATGAATATAATAATTACGGCGGTGGCGATGATGATATTAACACTTATTGAGTGCTTATTGTGTGACAAGCACTCTTCTAATTGATCATCTATTTTAATTCAATTAATCCCACAGTTACTCTTTGAGGAATGTGTATTATACCCCTGTTTACAGAGGCACAAACTGAAGCATCAAGATTTTATATATATACATATGCACCTATATGAGAAAATAATGTAAAAAAGAGTGGATATATGTATATGCATAACTGATTCACTTTGCTGTACAGCAGAAACTAACACAACATTGTAAATCAACTAGACTCCAATAAAAATTTGAAAGATAAAATATTTTTCTTATAAATATCAAAGGAAAAAAAAGATTTTATATTCAGGGCCCAATACCACACAACTATAAAGAACCGATGATCTAATTGGAAATCGTGCAATCTGACATACAGATGTGTGCTTCTAATCACTGTCCTATTCTGCCTCGAAGTGTAAGAGTACAGAGTTTAAAGGAACAAAAAAATTATAAAAAGCAAAAGATAAGACCAGGCGCAAGACTTTGTGTATAATGGTAGTCAGCATGTAAAATGTAATAAGGATCACAGGAAAATGGACAAATGTTGAGCCAGATTTAGAAAGAGAGTGTAAGTAGTGGACCATAAATCTCCGTAGTGGGGCTTAAAAGCAGCAAGTATGAGTGTACTTGGAGAGTCTGAAATGAATTCAATATGATGAAGCAGAAAGACTTTACCGCCTCTATGACCCTGGGTGAGTGAATAACTTCTATGAGTCAGTTGAGAGTCTTCCATGGGCACTGGACATCCCTGCCAGTCCTTGCTGAGCATCCCAAACTGCAGGGCTGAACTGCACTCTGACCTTGAAATGTTTCTTTCCTTTAGCTTGTTGTGTAGGCTGTTCTAAGAAGTAGGTGAAGGCAATTGCAGTACTGTGCTAATGCTCCTATCATCTATAAAATGGGTATAATTCTGCCTCAGAATATTATAATCATGATGCAATGACTAACATTTTGATGGGCTTTTAAGAAACACTAGTTCCAACTTTCCTAGCTAATTGTAGTAGAGGTGTGTCTTCAATTAAGTTCCAACATGACCATCTGGGAAAGTTCAGGCATTTTCTTGTACCTCAAAGAATATTGGCAGTAGAACGCTGAGCCCTGGGATACTGAGCAGAGGAAGGAAAGATCATTTTGAAAAACACAGTTTTCAAAAAGAAGTGCTTTTGCAAAGGTGGAGAATCACAGTGACTCATTTTATAATTGTTCACACATTACATCGCTGTTGGATACTATGTACACAGGGCTTTAGTGATCTTAGCCTTAAAGTGCTTTCTGAGAATAGATCATTTAGCATTTATCCCTGATGAACGATATGTCACCCTTAACTTACAGGTATAATCAAGTGAGACTTTAGAATTCATTTCCAGGGTCTAATAAAGAAGTTTATCTGGTTAAGGTAAGGCATAATTTCCCTTTGAGCTTCCAGTGCAGTTTTCTGACTGTATTGGGAAGGAAAGACAGAATAACAACAGTTCCAGGGAAAGAGAACGTGAGTGGGAAAAATCACTGAGGATTCACAAAGGACAAAGAAGCTGGGCAAGGACAATCATAAGTTAACAAACACCACATTGAAACCTTTGCCTACATGATTGCAAACCTTTTTTTTTTTTTTCTAATCACTGACTTCAGTTAGGATTACCTAAGCTTTTATATAATGTCTTTAATCATGTTAGGTTTTTTAAGAATACAATTTACTTCAACAAGATTGCCTAAATCTATAGTTTCTATAAAACATCGACTCTCTCACTCCTGACTCCACTCCCCCCACTTATTTACTTTAATTTCAGAGTTTAAGACGTATATGACTCCCAGGTGGTTTGTATATTTATCTAAATTGAAAGCTGCAACCTGAAATTATTTTTCCTTCCACTTAAAGGCTCAATGAGTCATGTTCTACTTCTGTTATTGTTAAAATATCTCAAAATATATACGTCATCCTCTGTCCTCAAAGATGAGCCTGCCTGTGGCAATCAATAAGAAAAAAATGTGTCATGTAATTGTTTTTCAAAAAATGGTAATGAATTTCTGTAGGTCTCTTCACACTTTCTCATCCTGAGATTTGCACTCAATAGAACATTCTAGGCAAGCTAAGGAGACTGTCCTATTTTTAAAAGATAATTTTTTTAGCACCATTATAAAAATGTAACCTAGTTGTTAATTTGAGGATACTAAGATGAAATTGATCCATGTAGCCAACAAAGATTTATACAATTCCCATATTCACAGTCTATTCAAGGTATTGATTTTTAAATTAATTCTACAACCTTGTTCTCAAAAAATTGTCAGATAGTATAGGAGATAAGCATCAAAACAGATAATTGTAGGGAATTCCCTGGCAGTCCAGGGGTTAGGACTCGACGCTTTCACTTCTGGGGCCCAGTTTTGATCCCTGACCAGGAAACTAAGATCCTGCAAGCCAAAAAAAATCAACAACAGCAACGACAACAACAAAAAAACCCCAAAAAACAAATAAACAAAAACAGATAATTACATTGCTGTGTTCTAAGAGTAGTGATAGAGAGGTAACAGATTATTATAAAGGTATTAAGAATAGAAACAAACGTATATAACCCAGAGTTAAGAACAGCATTCCTGGGACTTCCCTGGTGGTCCAGTGGTTAAGATCCCATGCTTCCACTGCAGGAGGCATGGGTTTGAACCCTGGTCAGGGAACTAAGATCCCACATGCCCTGCAGCGTGGGCAAAAAAAAAAAATGAATAGAGTTACTAAGAAAGGTTTTACTAACATTGATAATCCATGAGTTGAGCTGTAATAAATGAAAAGGAATTAGCTGAAAGGAAGGGTCTCTTCCAAGCAGAGATGCATAAGCATCCATGTCAGAAACACATAGATGTGAAGGTGGGAATAGACACAGGGAACTTTATGAGCAGTAGAATGATATTCAAGTGAGTTATAAACATGGAGAGGTAGGCAGAGGCTATATCTTGGAGAACTCCATATGCTACCTTAAGGAGTTTAACTCATATGTGGCAAATGACAAGAAATCAACATGCGGTTCTGAGAAAAAGCGGCACATTTCAATTTGCATTTTCATTTGAATGCAGTCAATCGTAGAGGAACAAACTAGTGGCAAGGAGAACTTCAGTGGATGAGGTTGAAGCTAATCCATAAAATAAATAATGACAACATTCAATCCTTAATATTAGTGTACATACCACATACAGCACAAGTCTAATAGTGGCTCACCGTTAATTAAGATTCAATTTAGGGCTTCCCTGGTGGCGCAGTGGTTGAGAGTCCGCCTGCCGATGCAGGGGACACGGGTTCGTGCCCCGGTCCGGGAGGATCCCATGTGCCGCGAAGCAGCTGGGCCCGTGAGCCATGGCCGCTGAGCCTGCGCGTCCGGAGCCTGTGCTCCGCAACGGAAGAGGCCACAACAGTGAGAGGCCCGTGTACAGAAAAAAAAAAAAAAAAGATTCAATTTAAGAAAGTATTTTGCTATGGAAAAAAATTACAATTAAATTTGGGAAACCACTGAATAGCTAAGCTTCTGTCAGTCTGAGGTGCTAATACCTACATCAATTCATTTATGAGGATTAAAGAAGTCAAAGTATCGACAGCACCTTTTCAGTAGTCATTGGGCTGGAGAGTTGGAAGATACAGCAGAGTCAAGAGGGTCAGTGTTTTAAGAGTGTAAATTTTGCTCATATCTCGCAAATATCATAAAATACAGAAATAAAAACATGATTATTACAGTAAGTCTCAGGACCACACCATTTCAAGGAGAGCAGCCCATCTGCAAGAATTTCACGTATTAGCTGTCCATGTAAAATTGTACATATTGGTCTCATGTGTAAAAGTAAATGGATGTTTACGTCTGTGTAAAGTCGATGTGGACACAGGGAGAAATGAGCATGAAGCTTCGAGGTAATTCATTATACTCACAGGCCCCGAAGAGGGGGTCAATTCACGCCGGGCAGGGCCACCGGGGAAGTGCCAGGGTTTGGTTAGGTGGCAGGAGAGAGGAGCAAGGGGCAAAGTCTAGACTAGAGTCTTTATTGGGGATTTCACAGGAAAGGAAAGGAAAGGTAAGGGATATATTTTAGGATTGGATAGTTTGAATAATTCCAGCAGGCTTTGGGCTAAAGGGGTGATTGATCTCTGGTTGCCTGATACCTGGGACAGAAGGCAAAGTGATATTGGCTTGGTGTGTGAGAGCTAGATAAGGAGCTGGAGGGGAGGGGTGGGGGGAAGGGGGCGGGGCTGTAGACTCAGGATTGGTTGGTTTACATATGAGAGAAGTGTTCTCAGTTGAGCCCATTGCTAAAAAAGGGTTTGCTCTGGGAGCAGCAGTCTTTCCCTGGCCAGCAAGCTTTTTATAACATCATAAAATACAGAAAATAAAAATCATGATAAATGCAGTAAATCACAGGACCACACATATCAAGGAGTTCAGCCTATATGTTAGACTTTCACACATTGGAATTTTATGTAAAATTTTGCACATTGGACTTCCATGTGAAATTTTGTTGAATAAGGATTTATGTGTGAAAGCAAAGAAGGAAAAAAGGAAGGGAGGGAACAAGGAAAAAAAGGAGAGATGGAAGGAAGGGAGGAAGGGAGGGAGGGAGATAAACCAAAACTCCAAAACCTCCTCATTAAATTTTTCTTCAATAATTATCATTAAATAATATTGATTTTGTTAAATTTGCCTTAGTTATTCTCATCCTCCTTCCTCACCACCCTCACCCCTGGGGACAACTGACAATGTCTGGAAACATTTTTGATTGTCCCAATTCGAGGGATGCTACTCGCATCTAGTGGGTAGTGGCCAGGGATACTGTTAAATGTCCTATTTTACACAGGATAGCCTCTCACAAACAAAAGTTTCTCAGCCAAAATGTCAATGGTGCCAAGACTGAGAAACCCTGATCTACATTAATATCATTTTAGAAAGGGATGCCATTTTGTAAAACAGCTATTTGTCCTCCCATACTGCAGCTGAGGAACTAAGGCCAAAATAATGGATTATAAAATATACCAGAAAAGGATTTGCTTAAAAATACATTTAGTGAAAATAAATTTTTCTTAATTAAAAATTATTTTGCACAATTTTTAAAATCAGTTCCACATGATTTCTAATTTTCTAATCAGACCAACCACATGTTTAGCTGCTTCTCTTGCCTTTATTTAAAAGGAGAAATTTTTTAAAATTAAAGAAAAAGAAAAACCCCCAAAGTTTGCATTCTCTGTGAAACTGTATACTTCTGAGAACCCAGCCCACCAACAGTGCCCCTAACAGCTTCCCCCGTTATAAATGAACTTCAGGGTCATAAAGAGAGAGGTGGGCAGAGGAAGAATTAAGAAGTTGACAGTTTTATTGTTTATTATGGGTTGAAACAAGACAATGGAAAGTTATCTCCTTACAACATTGTTTTGACTCTGCTATCATGGGAAACAATATTTTAAGGCTAAAAAATAAGTGGGAAAGTTGTAAACAGCAAAAAAAATTTCAGGCCATTATTCCAGAAATATAGCCACTTTTGACATTTATTGAGTTAGATGTAAAATATGAAAAGTGGCCTGAAGGAAACAAAGATGCCACTTTTGAGAAAAACTCCAATAAAAATGGATTCAGATAAGGAATGTGATATTCTGAATAAATTGTGTACAAATTGAAAAAAATAAACATTGTGTGAAAATCTAAATAAAAGTACTTCTTGGGTGGCTTGGCTGTGTAAACGTAATGACAAGACATTAAATAATTTTTAGTCATAAAAATGTGTTCAAGATATGGTTAAGTGCTGTATTTTGTAAATTCATTAAACGAAGTACCATCTTACACATTTTTTTCCTAAGTAATCTAGAAGGTTCCGGTTGGTTTTCCATCTTGTTCCTCTTTAATTTTTTATTATATTACTTTGCTCAAATTCTCTATATATCCTGGCAAATAGTGAGCACTGGGGGAACTATCAGTTAGTTGAATTGAATTGACTCGTACTATACTGTTGTCTTCTGGTTACTTTTAACTTCCCTGAATAACCCACAAGCTTCTCATTTTTTTTTCTACTCCCATAGGTTCAACTATCATCTATATGCTAATGATTCTTAAAATTGCATTTGTCTCTAGCCCAAGTCACTATTTTTAACTTCTTCTTATCGACCCAACACCTCCTCCTCTATTTCATCTCGGTAAATGCCTTCCAAACTCCTAAGACAGAAATTTATAAGTTGTCTGTCATTGTGCCTGGTTTTTTGAAAGATGCACTGAAACTTTTCACATAAAGAGGATGAAAGGATGATTCTAGGCTCTTGAGAACATGGGATATGTGTTAATATGTTCAAAATTGGCCAAGGGGCTTCCCTGGTGGCGCAGTGGTTGAGAGTCTGCCTGCTGATGCAGGGGACACGGGTTCGTGCCCCGGTCCGGGAAGATCCCACATGCCGTGGAGTGGCTGGGCCCCTGAGCCATGGCCATTGAGCCTACGCGTCCGGAGCCTGTGCTCCGCAACGGGAGAGGCCACAACAGTGAGAGGCCCGCGTACCGCAAAAAAAAAAAAAAAAAAAAAAAAAAAAAAAAAATTGGCCAAGGGAACAAGTAAGACAGAGGCTGTCTAGTGTATGTGCCATTTAAATTATGATAACTTGCAGAAGCTGCTTCTACTGTGTGTCGAGGAAAATAATCAGACATGAACAAGGGAAGGAATGAGAGATCATGTCAATTTCAGTAGCTCTTTCTATCCCACTACCTTGCAAAGAACATGGTATATAGTAGACACTTGTTAAAATTTCTTTGAATACATGACTAAGCTGGAACTCAGAAGCGTCAATCTCTTTGGCAAACTTTTTTCTGGAAAAGGCCATATAGTAAATATTATATTTTAGGCTTTGTGGGACATATGGTCTGTGTCACAGCTATTTAACTTTGCCTTTGTAGGGCAAAAGCGGCCATAAAATACCACTGCCTCCCATAGAATCATTCAGAATAGAACTTTTATAAACTCCTACTGTCATATCTTTCCACTTTGCAGTATTAATGTCTGCATACTCTGCTTTCTCCCATTTTATAGTTAGTAAGCTGTCCGTACCCCTAGTTAAGGCTAACCCCTTCCTCTCAGTGCGAGATCCTATTCCCTTTTATTTACTCAACAATGCCACTCTATTAATTGCCCTCTCTTCTTTATATCATCAATGTTTCCATCTCCTGAATTAATCCTATCAGCACACACACTGTTATTTCTCTCATTTTGGTACAGAGGAACTTCTTTTGATTTCACCTTCCCCTCTCCTGGTATCATGCCAACTTTCTGATCTCCTTAAAGCAAAGTTCCTTGAAAGAATTTTCTGGACTGGCTGTCTCCAGTTCCTCACCTCCTATTTTCTCCTAAATCTACCACTCCAAACAGAATTTTGCCTTTATTACCTCATCACAAAATATGACCCTTTTCAGTGTCACCAATGGCTTCCACACTGCTAAACTTAATGGTCAATTCTCACTCCTCAACGTATTTGACCTACCAAAATCATTGAACACAGTTGACTACTTCCTCCTCCCTGAAATACTCCTTTCATGGTGTCTAAGACATTGCAGTATCCTTGTTTTCTTCCTACAGCATGAGCCCCTCCTTCTCAGTCTCTTGTGCTTTTCCCCTCTTTTAAAATGTTTAACAGCTGCGTGCTCCAAGACATTTCCTTACACTACTTACATTCTCTCTCTTCATCCACCTTCCTGATGATCTCATCAAATTGTATGTCTTCAAGTAATTATCTATTTACTGATAGCTTCCAAATGTATATTTCCCCCCAGGACCTCCCTCTTATATTTAAGATTTATGTACTCAATATCTTGATCCAAGATATTTATCATATATTTGATTTGTGCGCATTTGTGGAGATTTTCTTCTTGTCTGTGGTTAGTTTCTTCATTCTTTTAACTGTGTCTTTTGAAGAGCAGACACTTTTAATTTTAATGAATTCCCAATTTATCTGTGTCTTTTTTATGGACCATATTTTTGAGGTTATATCTATAAAATCTTTACTTAACCTAAGGTCATAACGAATTTCTCCTGTTTCCTTCTAGATATTTTGTAATTTTGAGTTTTAAAATTAGTACTGTAGTTTATTTTGAGTTAATTGTTGTATATGTTGCAAGGTATAAATAAGTTACTGTTTTTGCATAGTTAACTAGTCATTCAGCAACATTTGTTGAAAAGACTATCTTATTTCTTAATGAAGTCTTTGAACTTTTTTTCAGAATCAGCTGTTCAAATGTTCAAGCCTATCTCTATACTCCCTTTTCTGTTTCATTAGTTTGTTTATGCCACAGAATCTCAAGTTCTCTATTCAGCTGTCACCCCTCTGGTACTCTGCTCTACATATTCTAGCACTTTGTTCTTCCTGGACTTAGCACAGTCTCCCCAACTCAGGAAGTGCTCTGGGCTCTGACTGTGTTCTTGGTCCCTGCACTGAAGCTTGGAGGATCTCTCAAGGCAGTAACATGGGGCAATCATTGTGCACATCTTATTTGGTTCTTATCTCTCAGGGATCACCATCCTTTGTTTGTTGATTTCAAACATCTTCAACATTTTTGTTTCTTATATTTGTTTAGAACATTTGCTTGTTTCAGGTAACAGAGTAAATACATCGCTTGTTATTCCATCGTGGCCAGAAGCCAAATTTATCATTCCTGAGCCCCATTTTCCTATACAGTCAGAGGCAATGAATAAAAATAACTTAAAAAATCATTCCAGGGCTTCCCTGGTGGCGCAGTGGTTGAGAGTCTGCCTGCCGATGCAGGGGACACGGGTTCATGCCCCAGTCCTGGAAGATCCCACATGCCATGGAGCGGCTAGGCCTGTGAGCCATGGCTGCTGAGCCTGCACATCCGGAGACTGTGCTCCGCAACGGGAGAGGCCACAACAGTGAGAGGCCCGCGTACTGCAAAAAAAAAAAAAATCATTCCAAACTGTATAAAAAAAAGAAAGGTAAAGTGTTAATTACTTAATGGAGTCATACACTTAGGAATAGCACATAAGGCTGTAGAGAATCAGAAGATTAATGAGACAAATTAAAGAATATTTTTTTACAAAACCTTAGCTTCTGTATAACATAATAACTTAGGGCATTGTCTTTTTGCCACATGGGATGTTGGAAGAGAATACATGATTTAGGCTGTAAAAAGTTCAAGCTGATGAGTTTTCAAAGCTTTAACAATTAAATTATCTTGGCAGTTGATCAGTCTGTTGGTTGTTATGAAATACATTGTGCAACTGTCCCTTAATCCTTGCATGGTGACATGCTGGTACATCTCACTCTCACTTGGGAACTTGGATGGGCACCATGATGTTCCTTTGGTTACAGGATTGTTATTGAGTTCTATTTCTCTCCCATAGAGTGGGAACTATGTTATTACATTGGAGAAGTCAGCCAGGGTAGAGGAAAGTTGAGTACTCAAATGGCCTGTGTTCCAAGTGACTGAGAGCCCCTCGAAAGAGCTTCTGAACAAGTGCAAAAACAGTCTCTCATTCAGCTATCATCTTAGCACATGTACAGGAGCATAGATTACTAATTGATTTAATAACTATCTTAAGTTCAACAATTTTCAATGCCTATATCCAACCTATATGTTTGGATTAGAAACTTGGACATAAAGTGATTGGGAATTATTTGCTCAAAGTGTGCTGAAGGAAAAAATGTAATTTTTCCCATTTAACTCCAGGAACAAATGCTAATTCTCTCTGCCTTTGCTTTTTTCACTCACCAAATCTCAGTCGTAATAATAACTATTAAAACAACAGCAAAAAATTGTCTGTTTTGTCCCAAGCATTGTGCTAAGTGCTAAGAAAATAGGCAAAAATAAGATAATATGGTTCCAACATTTTAAGAACTTAAAGAATGGTTTAGAATACCTAAAATTAGAATATACACTTTATTCAGTTACTTCCCTCCTGCCTGAATCAGTCAAGAGTAAGTATAAACAAATCATGAGGAATTGTATGGCTTTAATTTTCTTATAACTTTTATGCAAGCCCATCTCAAATATTTTTCAGGTGGGAGGAGATTGGTTTGGGTACAAATAATTAAATCTGGTTGAATTCCCAAGAATCCAGTGAGAATAACATGACATGATGGAACAAAGCCTGAACTGAGGTTAGAAGGCATTGCTTTTATTCTAGATGAAGCCACTCACTAGCCAAGCGAGTTTAAGGAAGTCTCTTAGTCTCAGAGCCTCATTTCCTACAATTGTACATTGGGGATTGAAGACATTAATGACTCATATTTCAAACAAAATTGGAAGCACAAAATAATGTATGTAAAGGTTTTTATAAAATTTTAGTGTTTGAAAAATTAAAGGACTATGTAAAATGTGACCTTGATGTAAAGATAGATCAGTGAACAGAATAGAGTTCAGAAATAGAACCAAGAGTCATATAAAGAGAAGGAGAAAACAAGCCACAGACTGGGCCAAAATATTTAAGAAGGATGTAATGATATTGGACTTGTATCCAGCCTATATAAAGAACTTTCAAAATCCATTGATAAGAAATCAAACAAAACAACAAAAAGGCAAAAATTTAAGCAGATATTTCACCAAAGAAGATTTATGTAGTTGGCAAGTAAGCCCATGAAATGATGCTTAATATCATTAGTCATTAGCAAAATGTAAGTCAAAACCACAATGATATTTCTACATGCATATTAAAATAATTAAAATTAAAAACACTGATGATACCAAGTGTTGCAGATGATATGGAGGAACTGGAACTCAAATGAACTGCAAGTGGGAAAGCAAAATGGTGCAACAACTTTGGAAAACAGTTGTCAGTTTTTTACAAAGTTAAATGTGTACTAGGCATATGATTCAGACACTGGGCTCTTAGATAGTCACCTGATAAAGAAAAAGAGGTGTCCATACAGAGACTTAAATACTTTTAGGTCATAGCAGCTTTATTCATAGTTGTTAAACATTGGAGTCATCCAAATATCCATCCAAATGTGAAAGAGCAAACTGTGGTATTCATACAATAGAATACTATTCAGCAGTTAAAAGGAATTAATTCCTGATACATGGTATAAACTGGACCAACTTCAAAAGAATTATTCAGATTCTTTTAGGTTCCTGGACCCAATTCCAATGTCTGTTTTGGAGGCAGTGAATGGGGGGACTCCCACACATCACCAAGCAGTTTTTGGACACCAGCAGGGTGTCTGAGAATTCAACTCAATTCTGGCACTATCAACCCAGAGCTATCATCAGATTTCACAAGTTGAGGGCTCAGTCCTACAAGAATTCCTACACACCCCTCCTGCAATTTCAGATTCCAGTTGCAAACCCAGGCTGTTACCTGTGCTTCCTCTGACCAACTGGCTATAAATCACAGGTTCCCAAAACCTTCTCCCGGGTTTGACTAATTTGCTAGAGAGGTTCACATAACTCAGAAAAACATTTTACCTACTAGATTACCAGTTTATTAAAAAGGATATAACTCAGAAACAGCCAGATGGAAGAGATGCATATGGTAAGGTGTGGGGATAGGGCACAGAGCTTCCATGCCCTCCCCAGGTGCACTACTCTCCTGCACCTCCACAAATTCACCAACCTGGAAGCTTTCTGAACCCTGTCCTTTTGGGCTGTTATGGAGGCTTCATTACAGAGGTACAACTGATTAAATCCTTGGGCATTGATGATTGATTCAACCTCCAGATCCTCTCCGCTCCTAGAAGGTTGGTGGGGGTGGGGGGATGGGACTGTATTATTCCATTTACACAAAATTCTAGGAAATTTAAAGTAATATAGAATGACAGAAAGTAGATCAATTGTTGCTTGGGAAGAGGGGAGAGGGAACAGCAAGAGGGATTATATCTATCAGCAAGAGGTAATGGATTTTGTCATCTCCTTTTTTTTAACATTTTTATTGGAGTATAATTGCTTTACAATGGTGTGTTAGTTTCTGCTTTATAACAAAGAGAATCAGCTATACATATACATATATCACCATATGTCCTCCCTCTTTTATCTCCCTCCCACCCTCCCTATCCCACTCTTCTAGGTAGTCACAAAGCACTGAGCTAATATCCCTGTGCTATGTGGTTGCTTCCCACTAGCTATCTATTTTACATTTGGTAGGGTATATATGTCCACTTCGTCCTAGCTTACCCTTTGCCCTCCCCGTGTCCTAAGTCCATTCTCTACGTCTGCATCTTTATTCCTGTCCTGGCCCTAGGTTCTTCAGAATCAATTGTTTTTCTTTTTTTTTTAGATTCCACATATATGTGTTAGTATATGGTATTTCTTTTTCTATTTCTGATGTACTTCACTCTGTATGACAGACTCTAGGTCCATCCACCTCATTACAAATAACTCAATTTCGTTTCTCTTTATGGCTGAGTAATATTCCATTGTATATTTGTGCCACATCTTCTTTATCCATTCATCTGCTGATGGACACAGGTTGCTTCCGTATCCTGGCTATTGTAAATAGAGCTGCAATGAACATGGTGGTACATGACTCTTTTTGAATTATGGTTCTCTCAGGGTATATACACAGTAGTGGGAATGCTGGGTCAAATGGTGGTTCTATTTTCAGTTTTTTAAGGAACCTCCATACTGTTCTCCATAGTAACTGTATCAATTTAAATTCCCACCAACAGTGCAAGAGGGTTCTCTTTTCTCCACACCCTTTCCAGGATTTATTGTTTGTAGATTCTTGGATGATGGCCATGCTGACTTGTGCGAGGTGATACCTCATTATACTTTTGATTTGCATTTCTCTAATGATTAGTGATGTTGAGCATCCTTTCATGTGTTTGTTGGCAATGTGTATATCTTCATTGGAGAAATATCTATTTTGGTCTTCCACCCAGTTTTGGACTGGGGTGTTTATTTTCTTGATACTGAGCTGCATGAGCTGCTTATAAATTTTGGAGACTAATCCCTTGTCAATTGCTTCATTTGCAAAAACTTTTTCCATTCTGAGGGTTGTCTTTTGGTCTTGTTTATGGTTTCCTTTGCTGTGGAAAAGCTTTTAACTTTCATTATGTCCTATTTGTTTATTTTTGTTTTTATTTCCATTTCTCTAGGAGGTGGGTCAAAAAGGATCTTGCTGTGATTTATGTCATAGAGTGTTCTGCCTATGTTTTCCTCTAAGAGTTTGATAGTGTCTGGCCTTACATTTAGGTCTTTAATCCATTTTGAGTTTATTTTTGTGTATGGTGTTAGAGAGTGTTCTAATTTCATTCTTTTACATGTAGCTGTACAGTTTTCCCAGCACCACTTATTAAAGAGACTGTCTTTTCTCCATTGTATACTCTTGCCTCCTTTATCAAAAATAAGGTGACCATATGTGCATGGGTTTATCTCTGGGCTTTCTATCTTGTTCTGTTGATCTATATTTCTGTTTTTGTACCAGTACCATACTGTCTTGATTCTTGTAGCTTTGTAGGATAGTCTGAAGTCTGGGAGCCTGATTCCTCCAGCTCCGTTTTTCTTCCTCAAGATTGCTTTGGTTATTCGGGATCTTTTGTGTTTCCATACAAATTGTGAAATTTTTTGTTTTAGTTCTGTGAAAAATGCCATTGGTAGTTTGATAAGGATGGCACTGAATCTGTCGATTGCTTTGGGTTGTATAGTCATTTTCAAAATTTTGATTCTTCCAGCCCAAGAACATGGTATATCTGTCCATTTGTTTGTATCATCTTTAATTACTTTCACCAGTGTCTTATGGTTTTCTGCATACAGGTCTTTTGTCTCCTTAGGTAGGTTTACTCCTAAGTATTTTATTCTTTTTGTTGCAGTGGTATATGGGAGTGTTTCCTTAATTCCTCTTTCAGATTTTTCATTAGTGTATAGGAATGCAAGAGATTTCTGTGCATTAATTTTGTATCCTGCTACTTTACCAAGTTCATTGATTAGCTCTAGTAGTTTCCTGGTAGCATCTTTAGGACTCTTTATGTATAGTATCAGATCATCTGCAAACAGTGACATCTGTACTTCTCCTTTTCTGATTTGAATTCCATTTATTTATTTTTTTCTTCTCTGATTGCTGTGGCTAAAAGTTCCAAAACTATTTTGAATAATAATGGTGAGAGTGGGCAAACTTGTCTTGTTCCTGATCTTAGTGGAAATGCTTTCAGTTTTTCACCATTGAGAACGATGTTGGCTGTGGGTTTGTCATATATGGCCTTTATTATGTTGAGGTAAGTTCCCTCTATGCCTACTTTCTTGATGGTTTTTGTCATAAATGGGTATTGAATTTTGTTGAAAGCGTTTTCTGCATCTATTGAGATGATCATATGGTTCTTCTCCTGCAATTTGTTAATATGGTTTATCACACTGATTGCTTTTGTATATTGAAGAATCCTTGCATTCCTGGGATAAACCCCAGATGATCATGGTGTATGATCCTTTTAATGTGCTGTTGGATTCTGTTTGCTAGTATTTTGTTGAGGATTTTTGCACCTATGTTCATCAGTGATATTGGCCTGTAGTTTTCTTTCTTTGTGACATCTCTGTCTGGTTTTGGTAACAGGGTGATGGTGGCCTTGTAGAATGAGTTTTGTAGTTCTCCTCCCTCTGCTATATTTTGGAAGAGTTTGAGAGGATAGGTGTTAGCTCTTCTCTAAATGTTTGATAGAATTTGCCTGTGAATCCATCTGGTCCTGGGCTTTTGTTTGTTGGAAGATTTTTAATCACAGTTTCAATTTCAATGCTTGTGCTTTGTCTGTTTATGTTTTCTATTTCTTCCTGGTTCAATCTCAGAAGGTTGTGCTTTTCTAAGAATTTGTCCATGATCCTTTGTATTTCTGCAGTGTCAGTTGTTACTTCTTTTTTCATTTCTAATTCTATTGATTTGAGTCTTCTCCCTTTTATTCTTGATGAGTCTGACTGATGGTTTATCAATTTTGTTCATCTTCACAGGATCCAACTTTTAGTTTTATTGATCTTTCCTACTGTTTCCTTCACTTCTTTTTTATTTATTTCTGATCTAACCTTTATGATTTCTTTCCTTCTGCTAACTTTGGGGTTTTATTGTCCTTCTATCTCTGATTGCTTTAGGTATAAGGTTAGGTTGTTTATATGAAATGTTTCTTGTTTCTTGAGGTAGGATTGTATTGCTATAAATGTCCCTCTTAGAACAGCTTTGCTGTCTCCCATAGGTTTTGGGTCATCGTTTTCTCATTGTCATTTGTTTCTAGGTATTTTTTAGATTTCCCCATTGATTTCTTGAGTGATCTCTTGGTTATGTAGTAGTGTATTGTTTAGCCTCCATGTGCTTGTAGTTTTTACAGATTTTTTCCTGTAATTGATATCTAGTCTCATAGTGTTGTGGTTGGAAAAGATACTTGATACAATTTCAATTTTCTTAAATTTACCAAGGCTTGGTTTGTGACCCAAGATATTATCTATCCTGGAGAATGTTACATGAGCACTTGAGCAGAAAGTGTATTCTGTTGTTTTTGGATGGAATGTCCTATAAATATCAATTAAATCCATCTTGTTTAATGTATCATTTAAAGCTTATGTTTCCTTATTTATTTTCATTTTGGATGATTGGTCCATTGGTGAAAGTAGGGTGTTAACGTCCTCTACTATGATTGTGTTACTGTCCATTTCCTCTTTTATGGCTCTTAGCATTTGCCTTATGTACTGAGGTGCTTCTATGTTGGGTGCATAAATATTTACAATTGTTATATATTCTTGGATTGATCTCTTGATCATTATGTCATGTCCTTCTTTGTCTTGTAATAGTCTTTATTTTAAAGTCTATTTTGTCTCATATGAGAATTGCTACTCCAGCTTCTTTTTGATTTCCATTTGCATGGAATATCTTTTCCCATCCCCTCACTTTCAGTCTGTATTGGTCACTTGGTCTGAAGTGGGTCTCTTATAGAAAGCATATATACACGTCCTGTTTCTGTATCCATTCAGCCAGTCTATAGCTTCTGGTTGGAGCATTTAATCCATTTATATTCAAGGTAGTTATTGCTATGTGTGTTCCTATTACCATTTTCTTAATTGATTTGGATCTGTTTTCGTAGGTCTTTTCCTTCTCTTGTGTTTCTTACCTAGAGAAGTTCCTTTAGCATTTGTTGTAAAGCTGCTTTGCTGGTGCTGAATTCTCTTAGCTTTTGCTTGTCTGTAAAGCTTTAAATTTCTCCATCGAATCTGAATGAGATCCTTGCTGAGTAGAGTAATCTTGGTTGTAGGTTTTTCCTTTTCATCACTTTAACTATGTCCTGCCACCCCCTTCTGGCTTGCAGAGTTTCTGCTGAAGGGTTAGTTGTTAACCTTATGGGGATTCCCTTGTGTGTTATTTGTTTTTTTTCCCATGCTGCTTTTAATATGTTTTCTTTGTATTTAATTTTTGATAGTTTGATTAATATGTGTCTTGGCATGTTTCTTCTTGGATTTATCCTGTGTGAGACTCTCTGCACTTCCTAGACTTGATTATTTCCTTTCCCATATTAGGGACATTTTCAACTATAATCTCTTCAAATATTTTCTCAGTCCCATTCGTATTCTCTTCTTCTTCTAGGACCCCTATAATTGAAATGTTTGTGTGTTTAATGTTGTCCCAGAGGTCTCTGAGACTGTTCTCAATTCTTTTTTCTTTATTCTACTCTGTGGTAGTTATTTCTACTATTTTATATTCCAGGTCACTTATCAGTTCTTCTGCCTCAGTTATTCTGCTATTGATTCCTTCTAGAGAATTTTTAGTATCACTTATTGTGTTGTTTATCATTGTTCATTTTGTCTTTAGTTCTTCTAGGTCCTTTTTAAGCATTTCTTGTATTTTCTCTTTTCTATTTCCAAGATTTTGGATCATCTTTACTATCATTACTCTGAATTCTTTTTCAGGTAGATTGCCTATTTCTCTTCATTTGTTTGGTCTGGTGGGTTTGTTTTTTTTTTTTTTTTTTGCGGTACGCGGGCCTCTCGCTGTTGTGGCCTTTCCGGTTGCGGAGCACAGGCTCCGGACGCGCAGGCTCAGCGGCCATGGCTCACGGGCCCAGCTGCTCCGCGGCATGTGGGATCTTCCCAGACCGGGGCACGAATCCATGTCCCCTGCATCGGCAGGCAGACTCTCAACCACTGCGCCACCAGGGAAGCCCGGTCTGGTGGGTTTTTACCTTGCTCCTTCATCTGCTGTGTGTTTTCTGTCTTCTCTTTTTGCTTAACTTGCTGTGTTTTTGATCTCCTTTTCACAGGCTACAGGTTCATAGTTCCCATTGTTTTTGGTGTCTGTCCCCAGTGGCTAAGTTTGGTCAGTGGGTTGTGTAGGCTTCCTAGTGGAGGGGACTGATGCCTGTGTTCTGGTGGATGAGGCTGGATCTTGTTTTTCTGGTGGGCAGGACCACGTCCAGTGTTGTGTTTTGGGGTGTCTGTGACCTTATTATGATCTTATGCAGCCTCTCTGCTAATGGGTGAGGTTGTGTTCCTGTCTTGCTAGTTGTTTGTCATAGGGTGTCCAGCACTGTAGCTTGCTGGTCATTGAGGGGAGCTGGGTCTTAATGTTGAGGTGGAGATCTCTGGGAGAGCTTTTGCTGTTTGATATTATGTGGAGCTGGGAGGTCTCTGGTGGACCAATGTCCTGAACTTGGCTCTCCCACCCAGCTGGAGCACCAAGACCCTGTCCACCACATGGCTCAGAATAAAATGGAGAAAAAAAGAAAGAAAGAAGAGAAAATTAAAATGAAATAATTAAAATAAAATAATTTTAAATTATTAAAAATAAAGAAAAAATTACAAAGTAATGAAATAAAAGACAGAAGAGAGCAACCAAAAAACGTATCCACCAATGACAACAAGCTCTAGAAAACTATATTTAAAAAAAAAACAAAAAGACCCCATCAGACAGAACCCTAGGACAAATGGTAAAGCACAGCTACACAGTCAAAATTACACAAAGTCCACCGCCTCAATTTTGGGATGATTCGTTGTCTAATCAGGTATTCCAGAGATGTAGGGTACATCAAGTTGATTGTGGGGATTTAATCTGCTGCTCCTGATGTTGCTGGGAGAGATTTCCCTTTCTCTTCTTTGCTCCCACAGCTCCTGGGGTTCAGCTTTGGATTTGGCCCCACCTCTGCATGTAGGTCACCTGAGGCCGTCTGTTCTTACCTCAGACACAATGGGGAAAAGGAGCGGGTGATTCGGGGGCTCTGGTTCACTCAGGTTGCGGCGTGGGAGGGGTACGGAATGCAGGGTGAACCTGTGGTGGTAGAGTCCTGCCTGACGTTGCAACAGCCTGAGGTCCACCATGTGTTCTCCTGGGGAAATTGTCCCTGGATCATGGGACCCTGGCAGTGGCGGGCTACACAGGCTCCTGGGAGGGGAGGTGTGGATAGTGACCTGTGCTTGCACACAGACTTCTTGGTGGTGGCAGCAGCAGCCTCAGCACTTCATGCCCGTCTCTTGGGTCCACAATGATGGCCGCAGCTCACGCCCCTCTCTGGAGCTCGTTTAGGTGGTGCTCTGAATCCCCTCTTCTTGCGCACTCCGAAACAATTTTCTCTTGCCTCTTGGGCAGGTCCAGATATTTTCCCGGACTCCCTCCTGGCTAGCTGTGGTGCACTAACCCCTTCAGGCTGTGTTCACGCAACCAACCCCAGTCCTCTCCCTGGGATCTGACCTCCGAAGCCCGAGCCTCAGCTCCCAGCTCCCGCCCACCCTGGCTGATGAGCAGACAAGCCTCTCGGGCTGGTGAGTGCCGGTCGGCACTGATCCTCTGTGCAGGAATCTCTCCGCTTTGCCCTCTGCACCCCTGTTGCTATGCTCTCCTCCATGGCTCCAAAGCTTCCCCCCTGCCAACTCCCTTTCTCCACCAGTGAAGGGACTTCCTAGTGTGTGGAAACCTTTCCTCCTTCACAGCTACCTCCCAGAGGTGCAGGTCCCATCCCTACTCTTTTGTCTGTTTTTTCTTTTGCCCTACTTATGTACGTGGGGAGTTTCTTGCCTTTTGGGAAGTCTGAGGTCTTCTGCCAGCGTTCAGTAGGTGTTTTGTAGGAGTTGTTCCACATGTAGATGTATTTCTGATGTATTTGTGGGGAGGAAGTTGATCTCCACATCTTACTCCTCCACCATCTTGAATGTCTCCCCTCATTTTCTTGATTGTAGTGATGATTTCATGGAAGTCTACATGTCATAATTCATCAAACTGTGCTCTTAAATAATGCATTTCTTTATGTCAATTATAGCACAATATAGGTGTTAAAAATACAGACTGTGATTATAATCATTAGTTAATATATTCCTTATTACTGCTATTTACAGGACCCACACTAAACAATTGGAAAAATAGACTGTTTTTTTCACTTCTCTCCAACATATTCTCCTCCAGTTTCTAGGTGTTAAAAGTAATATAGAGAATCCTCACTAAAATGGAGTAGGGAGGCCAGAACAGGGAGCCATCATGCACTTACCACTCAAACTCAATACAGATTTCACTGGAAGAGACAAACTGCATCTCTGGCAGGAAGTGACTAATTTGCCACTCTCAGCAGAAGGATGAGAGAGTTCTGTCTGACTGACAGTGGGTCAGCTAATGAGAGACTGTAACAACTCAGCCAATGAAAAGCCACTATATTTTGAACTCCCAGTTTCCTCCAACAGACTTCTTGTTTGTACTAGCCCCTCCCACTTCCCCTTCTCTGTACAAAAGTTTCCTCTCTTTTGTTTTACGCAAACTTGCGTGAGTTTTGCTATAGTTGCATGTCCCAAATTGCAATTTTTTTTTTTTTTTTTTGGCCTCACGGCGTGGCATGTGGTATCTTAGTTCCCTCCCCAAATAAACCCATTTGCTAGTAAAATAACTGGCTGTTTCATTGTTTTAGATTAATATGTTTTTTTTTTTCCTGCTCTTTTAAGTCTCCTAGGACACGTTTTTATATTATCCTGCCCTAGTCAGAAAGAGTGGAGAGATAGACACATGTTGCCTAGGTGCCAGGTATTCAACATAACATCCTTGAGACCTATTGTTATGCTTTAGGAGTCATTTCCATTTTAAATGGAAACCTGAGAAGCCTTACTTAACATAAAGCAATGCATTACACATGGTAAAATGACAGGTAGTATTACATCTTAGTAGAGTGTGGGTTGATTTAGGGAAGGAGGTCTCCGGGGTTATATTCATTGATCAACAAATAACATATTCTTTTCTAAAGTTGGCTTTGAGTCCTAGTAATAACAATGCCTTATATTTGTATAGGATGTTAGTGATTACAAAGTGTTTTCACATTTATTATCTCATTCGTGCATGCAAAGTCCTTTTGAAGTGAATTAGCTACAGTTTATGAATAATAAAGTTGACAGTTACCACAGTTCAACCATTTGCTTTCTATTCAAAAGCAAAAGTGGAATTTTAACCAAATTAATTTGACTCCTTGTTCAACAATCTATCATCCAAACATAGCTACATCCATTTGAAATGACAAATTCCTTGAAAGCAATGCACTTCTGCTTCCTTTTAATTTCATAAGACCCTCCCTAAAGCAATCAACAATTTTGCTTAACTTATGGATTGAACTTTTGGCAATTTTAAATAAACGTTTAATTTCAGTGTACGGGAATGGAGATAAGAATCCTGCAAAATAATGAAGTGACTTATGGAAAATAAAATGCTATTGATCCTTGCTCTAAATCACTAAATTCATGTTTGATTTCTTCTTATTGAATAAAGAAAAAGCGAGGATAAAGCTATGCAGTATGTATATGATTAAGGGATGCAGCCATATTTCAACACTCTTGATCTCCACGCGACCTGTATTTTTTTCAAAAATTTGCTTACACAGCCAGTGATCATGCTCTTCACTACCTTCTCTGAGGATTCAAACCTCCCTCATTGTCTTGTCCATCATAGAACACAACTTCTATGCTGGAGATTTTGTGGTTCTTTTTTTTTTTTTGGTGGTATGCAGGCCTCTCACTGTTGTGGCCTCTCCCGTTGCGGTCTGGACATGCAGGCTCAGCGGCCATGGCTCATGGGCCCAGCCTCGCTGCAGCATGTGGGATCTTCCCAGACCAGGGTACAAACCCGTGTCCCCTGCATCGGCAGGCAGACTCTCAACCACTGTGCCACCAGGGAAGCCTTCACTTTAAGGAGCTACCAATCTAACTAAGAAGGGAAGATTAAAAAATTGTTAAAAACAAATAAACTAAAGATACCACTAGAATTTTAATATATCTTGTTTATTTGACAGGATTCTTAAAGAAACCATAAAATTACATTTTGTAATCACTTTTTTTCTAGATCATGAAACTGATGCATAATAAATGGCCTTAGAAAACACAGTTAGAAAGTGATAGAGACAGGCCTTAAATCTTAGTATGACTCCAAAATCATGATGATCTTTCCACAAATCCATAATGAAAAGTAAATACCCGTGTATATATATTCTACTGATTCACAGACAAGTAACCAAGGTAATTCAAAGGAAAAAAATATAGTCTTTTCAGCAAATTGTGCTAAAACAATCACATATCCACATGCAAAATATAAATCTCAGCCCTTACCTCACACCTTATACAAGAAACAACCTTAACTGTATCATAGACTTAAACATGTAAAAGCTAAAACTATAAAATTTCTAGAAGAAATGACAGGAGGAAACTTTGTGACTTTTGATTAGGCAAAGATTTCTTTAACAGGACACAAACAGTATAACTCAGAAAAGAAAAAGTAAAATAAATTGAACATCATCAAAATTTAAACCTTCTACTTTACAAAGACACTGTTAGAGAATGAAACGACAAGCTACAGACTTGGAGAAAACATGACCCAAACCCCTGTGTAGTAAAGGCATATTTAGATAATATATAAACACTCTTAAAATTAATAATAATAAGATAGCCCAATTTTTAAAACGGGCAAAAGATTTGAACAGATACTCCACCAAGAAGATATGTGGATGGCAATGCTTGACATCATTAGTTATTAGAAAAACGCAAATTAAAACCATAATGACAGGGGCTTCCCTGGTGGCTCAGTAGTTAAGAATCTGCCTGCTAATGCAGGGGACACGGGTTCGAGCCCTGATCCGGGAAGATCCCACATGCTGCGGAGCAACTAAACCTGTGCACCACAACAACTGAGCCTGCGTTCTGGAGCCCGTGAGCCACAACTACTGAAGTCCTTGTGCCTAGAGCCTGTGCTCCGCAGTGGAAGAGGCCTCCACAGTGACAAGCCTGCACACTGGAACGAAGAGCAGCCCCTGCTTGCTACAACTAGAGAAAGCTCGTGTGCAGCAATGGAGACCCGATGCAGCCGAAAGTAAAATAAATAAATTAAATTAATTAATTTAGAAAAATACCACAATGACATCATTGCCTAACTACTAGATATCTAAAGTTAAAAAAAAAAAAGCACTGACAATACTAAGTTTGATTAGTATGTGATGCCACTGAAACCCTCATACATTGTTTATCATAATGCAAAATGGTACAGGTATTTAAAAAATCGTTGGCATTTCTGCATAGTGTTAAATATCTATATCTTATAATTCAGTAGTCCCACTCAGTATTATGACCCCCCAAAACAGAAGCATTTTCCACACAAAGATTTGTATGTGAATATTTGTATAAACTTATTCATAATAGTCAATATTGGAATCAAGCCAAAGATCCATCACATAGTAAACATATAAACAAATTGTGGTATAACCATATAATGGAATGCTACTTAGCCATTAAAATGAATGAACTGTTGATACATGAAACAGTATGGATGGATCTCAAAGGCATTATACCAGAAAACACATACTGTATGATTCCACTTAAATGAAATTCTGAAAAAGGCAAAAGTATAGAGACAGAAAATAGTAGGTTGGTGGTCACCAGGCATTGGGGGTGGAAGATTATAGAACTGACTACAAATAGTCATGAGGGAACTTTTTTTGGTAATGGAAATGTTCTATATCTTGATGGTAGTGTTGGTTGAATGACAGTCTATCTTTAACAAAGTTCACCAGTGGCACACTCAAAAAGGAGAATTTTACTATATATAAATTACCTTTCAAAAACCTGATTAATAAAAAAAGTGATACATATTAGTAAGTGCAAAAAGATTTCAGAGGAGGAAAGAAATCTAGGGAATGAAATAATCCACAAAGACTCCCTTGTGTGAAAAATGAGAGAGCTTTCCAGTGGGGAATGAGTGTGAGGAAAAGCACACAGATCACTGTTTACAGAAGAATGAGATGATTCATATGTTTGTTTGAACTTTCCTCCTGGGGAAGTAAAGGGGCCCTAGTTCTTTGTTCAATGAGGTTTGAGGTTCTAAGGGCCAGAGATGGGCACAACACTAAAAGTAAAATTAACCTGACTCTCAAGCTGGAAATCAAATCACAAAGAAAATCTTCAAAGCAGTATCCAAGTTTGGCACATAGTCAAGAACTGATAGTATGAACAAAACATCAAAGTGTTCTGGTCTTTAGACTCTGATCAGAATCAGGGGACAAGAAACTGGACAGCAATCAGGGAAATAAAATGGCTGTGAAGTTTACAAAGGTGAATACGAGACTAGATCTGGAGAGATTCAGTCAGGGTCTGTGGGCACCTAGAACTCAAATTTTTTTTAGGACCCGACAGTCTTGTTCTATTGTAAAAAAGAAACTATTGAAAACATTAAGTTGGTTCAGCTGAAGAAATAGTTCAAAATGGAGGGCTTCCCTGGTGGTGCAGTGGTTGAGAGTCTGCCTGCCAATGCAGGGGACACGGGTTCGTGCCCTGGTCCGGGAGGAACCCACATGCCGCAGAGCGGCTAGGCCCGTGAGCCATGGCCACTGAGCCTGCGCTTCTGGAACCTGTTCTCCGCAACGGGAGAGGCCACGGCAGTGAGAGGCCCGCGTACTGTAAAAAACAAACAAACAAACAAAAAAACAAAATGGAGAGGAATGGGGGACACAATTACAGGTATAATTTGTCAAATCTAGTTCTGTCGATATTCTACTGAATTCAAATAATGCTAAAATGCAGGGTTTTATGGTGGTAATTCATGGGTTGACATTATAATATTTTATTAATAATCAAAACAACTTTCTGGGACTTCCCTGGTGGTCCAGTGGTAAAGAATCTGCCTTGCAATGCAGGGGATGTGGGTTCGATCCCTGGTCATGGTACTAAGATCTCACATGTCACGGGGCAACTAAGCATGAGTGCCACAACTACTGAGCTTGCGTGCCTCAACTAGAGCCTGCATGCCACAAACTACAGAGCCAGTGGGCCCTGGAACCTGTGTGCCACAACTAGAGAGAAGCCCATGCACCACAATGAAGAGCCCACACGCCTCAAGAAAAGATTCCTCATGCCTCAATGAAGATCCCACATGCCACAACTAAGACCCAATGTAGCCAAAAAAATAAAGACAAACAAACAAAAAACAACTTTCCAAAAAGTTTCACTTTCTTGCATCCTATAATAATAATTGCTTGCACATATTCATCAAAGTGAGAGATTTAGTGAGGTAATCAGTGACCTAGGGAGTGAAAACGTAGTTGGCTTGAGCTATGCTTACTGGGCCCTAAATTTTATTTCTTAAGACTGAGGCTACAACGATTAAATGGTGAGTGCCAAAGTATGTTTCTCAGTTGTTTCCTGGAAGCACTGATGGCTGTTTCATTCCCTTCCTTTTCAGGGTAATTGCACGAATTTACTATGTTATTAAATTATTAATTCATTCAGTAAACATTTATTAAATATCAACTATATTCCTGACATTATTTTATGCTCTGAGGGACAGGGTAACATTGGTACAGTGTGGTGGGGTTTGAAGCTTTAAAACACAAAAATGAATAGGATACCATATCTGCTTTCAAATTCTCATAATAAGATATATAAAAAAGATATATAGCTATTGAATGTACTGGAATCTTACCTATGCTTCAAGGATAGATATTAGATCATGAGCCATCTATTAATGACATAAATATATTGTTGTAAAATACACTACTAAAAGTGGGATTCTCATAATACTTTCTAGGGATTAGTGTAGTATTCTCCATTCCTCCACCAATAAAATTTATAGTTAGATTCTGAAAGAATCGGAGCAGGTGAGAATCAACTTCTAAAAATTATTTGTTCAGTTTATAAAGGCACATTGAACCAGCTCTTAGTTTCATTTATCTTGTCTATTAAAAATTTTATTGTCATTTATTTCTGCTCTAAGTTTTGTTATTTCTTTCCTTCTACTAACTTTGGGCTTTGCTTGTTCTTTTTTTGTTTCTTAAGGTTCAAAGTTATGTTGTTTATTTGAGACTTTTCTTCTTTCTTCATTGATCACTATGAACTTACCACTTAGAACTTTCTTTACTGCATCCTATAAATTTTGGTATATTACTTTTCCACTTTTGTTTGTCTCAAGATATTTTTTATTTCTCATTTGATTTCTTCTTTGACCCATTGGTTATTCAGTAGCATGTTGTTTAACCTCCACATATTTGTGAATTTTCCAGTTATTTACACATAATTTCCAGTTTCATACCACTGTGGTTGGAAAAAAGTGCTTGATATGATTTCAACCCTGTTGAATTTATTAAGACTTGTTTTATGGCCTACCATGTGATCTATCTTGGAAAATGTTCCATGTGAACTTGAGAAGAATGTGTGTTCTGTTGCTTTTGGATGAAATGTCCTGTAAATATCTAAGTCAACCTTTTCTAACATGTTGTTTAAGGCTGATGTTTTCTTACTAATTCTCTTTATGGATGATATATCCATTGATATAAGTGGGTTACTAAAGTCCTCTGCTATTATTGTATTGCGGTCTATTACTCACTTGACGTCTGTTAATGTTTGCTTTATATATTTAGTTGCTCCTATCATGGATGAAAATAATATTTGTTCGATTGAATTTTTATTGTTATGTCGTGCATTTCTTTGACTCTTACTACAGTCTTTATTTTAAAGTTCAACTTCTCTGATATAAGAATATCCTCTCCAGGTTTCTTTTGGTTTCCATTTGCATAGAATATCTCTTTTCAGCCCTTTACTTTCAGTCTGTGTGTGTCCTTACATCTAAAGTGTGTCTCTTATAGTCAGAATATAGATGAGTATTATTTTGTTTCTTTTTATCCATTCAGCCACTCTATGTCTTTTGATTGGAGAATTTAGTCAATTTACATTTAAAATAATTATTGATAGATATGTACTTATTGCCAATTTGTTAATTGTTTTCTAGCTATTTTTGTAGTTCCTATCTGTATCTTTACTCTCTTGTTCACTTCCTTTGATAGTGTGCTTATATTCATTTCTCTTTATCTTTTGTATATTTACTATAGGTTTTTGCTTTGTGGTTACCATGAGACTTACATATAACATCTTATATCTGTAACAGTCTATTTTAAGTTGATAACAAATTAACTTTGATCTCATTCTAAAGCTCAACATGTTTACTTTCTCCCCCTTTGCTTTATGTATTTAATGTCCCATTTTATGTCTTTTTATCTCGTATATTACTTAACTTATTATTGTAATCATAGTTACTTTTACTACTTTTGTCTCTTAACCTTCATAATAGCTTTATAAGTAATTAATCCACTACCTTTACAATATATTTAGTTTTCCATTGAGATTTATTCTTTCATATGTGTTTTGTTACTAATTAGCCCCTCTTTCTCTTCATCTTAAAGAAGTCCCTTTACCCCTTCTTATAATACTGGTTTAGTGGTGATGAACTACTTTAGTTTTTATTTGGAAGACTCTTTATATCTCCTTAAATTCTGAGCCACAACTATGCTGGGTAGATTATTTTTTTTCCCCAGCACTTTGAATATATCATGCCACTCCCTTCTAGGCCTGCAAAGTTTGTGTTGAAAAATCTTCTGATAATTTTATGGGGGTTCCCATGTATGTGACAGATTGTTTTTCTCTTGCTAAGTTTAATATTCTCTCCCTATCTTTAACTTCTGACATTTAGTTATAACATGCGTTGGTGTGCGTCTCTTTGGGTTCATCTTATTTGGAACTTTCTGGGCTTCCTGGAACTAAGAAATGGTTCCTTGAAAATATAAACAAAATTGATGAACTTTTAACTAGACTCAGCAAGAAAAGAAAAAAAAAGAGAGAAGATTCAAATAAATAAAATCAAAGATGAAAGAGGAGTATCACAGCTGATACCACAGGAGTAAAAAGAATCATAAGGGGCTGCTGTGAACAATGATACACAAAAAAATTGAGCAATCTACAAGAAATGGATAAGATCCTAGAAACATACAACCTATCAGGACTGAATCATGATGAAATCGAAAAATGAACAGACAGATTACTGATAAGGAGATTGAATCAGTCATCAAAAACCTCCCAAAAAACTAGTCCAGGACCAGATGGTTTCACTGGTGGATTCTACCTAATGTTCAAAGAGAATTAATTATCGATTTTTCTCAAACTCTTCCAAAAATTAAAAGAAAGGGGAACTCTTCCAAATACATTTTATAAGGCCATTATGCTGATACCAAAACTAGGAAAGAATGCCAAGAGAGAGAGAAGATAGGAAGAGAGAGATAGATATTTGGGGGGGGGGGGGTCGGGCAGATTAAAGACCAATATTCCTGATAAATATAGATATAAAAATCCTCAAGAAAATATTAGTAAACTGAATTCAGCAATAGATTAAATGGTTCATACACCATGATCAAGTAGGATTTATTTCAGGGATGCAAGGATGTTTCAACATCTGCAAATCAGTTGATGTGATACACCACATTAACAAAATAAAGAATAAAAATTATATGATCACCTCAATAGATGCAGAAAAATATTTGAGAAAATTCAACATCAATTTATGATTAAAAAATAAAAGAAAACTCTTAACAAAGTGTATGGCGGGAATGTACCTCAATATAATAAAAACCATACAGGACAAGGCCACAGTGAACATCATTCTCCATGGTGATAAACTGAAAGCATTTCCTCTAAGATCAGAAAAAAGACATCTACTCTCACCACTTCTATTCAACATAGTATTGGAAATCCTAGCCAGAGCAATTAGGCAACAAAAAGAAATGAGTCATCCAAATTGGAAAGGTAGAAGTAAAATTCACTATTTGCAAATGACTATACTCTATATAGAAAATGCTGAAGACTCCATCAAGAAAGGGTAGAACTAAAAAATGAATTCAGACTTAGCAGCCATCTTGGTTATCAGATTGGCCATCGCAGTATCACTGTGCTTGTATTCAAGTGACCATTATTTAATTAATAACAGGGCCCAAAGGTTGGAATAGTGATTCTGGTAATTTGGATATACCAAAGAGAAGTTGTAAAGTGCTTCCTTTAAGGGAAAAGGTGACTTAACAAGGAAAAAGAAATTATAGAACGAAGTTGCTACCACCTACGAGCAGGCATTTCTTGCTCTGCTCTGAGGAGTGGGAGCTGTTTCATGGATGGCACTCTGATCATCAGCAGCTGGACTCTTAAATGTTAAAGCTGCATGGCTGACAGGGTCTTGGTGCTCCAGCCAGGTGTCAGACCTGAGCCTCTGAGGTGGGAGAGCCGAGTTCAGGACATTAGTCCACCAGAGACCTCCCGGCCCCACATCATATCATACAGCGAAATCTCTCCCAGAGATCTTCATCTCAATGCTAAGAACCAGCTCCACTCAACGACCAGCAAGCTACAGTGCTGGACACCCTATGCCAAACAACTAGCAAGACAGGAACCCAACACCACCCATTAGCAGAGAGGCTGCCTAAAATCATAATAAGGTCACAGACATCTCAAAATACATCACAAGATGTGGTCCTGCCCACCACAAAGACAAGATCCAGCCTCATCTACCAGAACACAGGCAGCAGTCCCCTCCACCAGGAAGCCTACACAACCCACTGAACTAACCTTAGAAATGTAGCCACTGGGGTCAGACACCAAAACCAGAGGGGACTATGAACCTGCAGCCTGTGAAAAGGAGACTCCAAACAGTAAGTTCAGCAAAATGAGAAGACAGAGAAACACACAGCAGATGAAGGAACAAGGTAAAAATCCACCAGACTGAACAAATGAAGAAGAAATAGGCAGTCTACCTGAAAAAGAATTCAGAGTAATGATAGTAAAGTTCATCCAAAATCATGAAAATAGAATGGAGAAAATGCAAGAAACATTTAACAAGAACCTAGAAGAACTAAAGAAAAAACGAACAATGATAAACAACAGAATAAATGAAATTAAAAATTCTCTAGAAGGAATCAATAGCAGAATAACTGAGGCAGAAGAACGGATAAGTGACCTGGAATATAAAATAGTGGAAGTAACTACCACAGAGCAGAATAAAGAAAAAAGAATGAAAAGAATTGAGGACAGTCTCAGAGACCACTGGGAAAACACTAAATGCACCAACATTTCAATTATAGGGGTCCTAGAGGAAGAAGAGAATATGAATGGGACTAAGAAAATACTTGAAGAGATTATAGTTGAAAATGTCCCTAATATAGGAAAGGAAATAATCAAGTCCAGGAAGTGCAGAGAGTCCCATACAGGATAAATCCAAGGAGAAACACACCAAGACACATATTAAACTATCAAAAATTAAATACATAGAAAAAATATTAAAAGCAGCATGGGAAAAACAACAAATAACACACAAGGGAATCCCCATAAGGTTAACAGCTGATCTTCCAGCAGAAATTCTGCAAGCCAGAAGGGAGTGGCAGGACATAGTTAAAGTGATGAAAGGGAAAAACCTACACCCAAGATTACTCTACCCAGCAAGGATCTCATTCAGATTCGATGGAGAAATTAAAAGCTTTACAGACAAGCAAAAGCTAAGAGAATTCAACACCAGCAAAGCAGCTTTACAACAAATGCTAAAGGAACTTCTCTAGGTAGGAAACACAAGGGAAGGAAAAGACCTACAAAAACAAACCCCAAACAATTAAGAAAATGATAATAGGAACACACATATTGATAACTACCTTAAATGTAAATGTATTAAATGCTCCAGCCAAGAGCCATAGGCTGGCTGAATGGATATAAAAACAGGACCCATATATATACTGTCTACAGGAGACCCACTTCAGACCTAGGGACACATACTGACTGAAAGTGAGGGGATGGAAAAAGATATTCCATGCAAATGTAAATCAAAGGAGAGGTGGAGTAGCAATTCTCATATGAGACAAAATAGACTTTAAAATAAAGGCTATTACAAGAAACAAAGAAGGACACTACATAATGATCAAGGGATCAATCCAAGAAGAAGATATAACAATTGTAAATATTTATGCAACCAACATATGAGCGCCTCAATACATAAGGCAAATGCTAACAGCCATAAAAGGGGAAATCGACAGTAACACAATCATAGTAGGGGACTTTAACACCCCACTTTCACCAATGGACAGATCACCCAAAATGAAAATAAAAAGGAAACACAAGCTTTAAACGATACATTAAACAAGATGGACTTAATTGATATTTATAGGACAGTCCATCCAAAAACAACAGAATACACATTTTTCTCAAGTGCTCTTGGAAGATTCTCCAGGATAGATCATACCTTGGGTCACAAATCAAGCCTTGGTAAATTTAAGAAAATTGAAATCGTACCAGGTACGAGCCTACTGTATAGCACAGGGAACTCTACTTGGTGCTTTGTGGTAACCTAAATGGGAAGGAAATCCAAAAAAGAGGATATATGTATACATATTCACTTTACTGTACAGCAGAAAATGACATAACAGTGTAAAGTGACTATACTCCAACAAAATAAAAGAATAAAATAAAATATCTTTTCTGGAAAATAAAATAAAATAATGCCTTGTTCATAGTAAGTACATGACCATATATATTAATTTTAATGCTTTGTACTACACTTTTTATTGTTTTGATAAAATTTATGTTACCCCTTATGGATAAAGAATTATTTTATATATTTGACCTCAAACTGGTGTCCAAAGTAGACAAGACCAATGAAGTATAAACAGTATGCTTCTTAGCATCCTGCACATACGAGGTCCTACTATAGCCATGTGTGTATTCATTCAACAGCTGCTCCATTTATACAGATGACACCTAAGTTTGTATATTTCCTGGACCTCAGTCCTGTGCATTAAGCTGTCCATAAGACATCTCCATTTGGATGCATGCAATCATCTCAAACTCATCATTTCCATATTGGAATTTAAATACTGCATTATCTATTCAGGGGAATCATCATCATAAACTAGTTCTAAAGTGAGACTTTATGAATTATTCTTGACTTTTTCAATAGTTACTTCTACTTCCAATCATTAACCATGTATTTTAAATCTATTTCCTGTGTATTTTTAAAGCAATCCGTTTTATTCACTCCATTGCCAGTAATTTAATACAGAATACCATAATCACTTGACTAGTTTACTGACACAGTCTTCCAATTATCTTTCATCCTTTGTAGTGTACTGTTCTCCTTATGCACTAATATATTATCTCATTTTATAATTTGGGTGTTGATTGAATTTGCAAGCATCCATATTTGATTATGTCATTTTCACATATAAAACTCTTAAAACCTCCTTGCTTTCAGGATAAACTTTCCTTGACATGGATTGTAAATGTCTATATGACCTACTCCCATTTTCTTCTCCAGCCCCATCTCACACAAGTCCTGATTTTGTACTCCAGTCTCCAGTGATAGTAAATGTCTTATAGTTTCTCAAGAATATGCCAAGCTAGCATTCCCTTTCTCTGGAACTTTTTAATTTTTTATTTTACCACTCTCCTATAACTGTCTAACTTCTGGACACCACCTAAAAGGAGAAGAGAACATAGCTAGGGAGAACATCTGGAAAGTTATGGAAGTAATCTAGGCACGTGGCAAATTCTGTGGTCTAGAATTTTTTAAAATAAACTTATTTTATTTATGTTATTTTTGGCTGTGTAGGGTCTTCATGGCTGTGCATGGGCTTTCTCTAGTTGCTGTGAGCAGGGGCTACTCTTTGTTGCGGTGCACAGGCTTCTCACTGCAGTGGCTTCCCTTGTTTCAGAGCATAGGCTCTAGGAGCGCAAGCTTCAGTAGTTGTGGCACACGGACTCAGTAGTTGTGGCTTGTGGGCTCTAGAGCACAGGCTCAGTAGTTTTGGTGCACGGGCTTAGTTGTTCCATGGCATGTAAAATCTTCCTGGACCAGGGCTCAAACCTGTGTCCCCTGCATTGGCAGGCATATTCTTAACCACTGTGCCACAAGGGAAGCCCTGTAATCTAGAATGTTAACTCCAGAAATGGAAGGGTAAAGATGAACCCTAGTAACATCTCAATGGATTCTATTGAAAAGTAATGAATAGATGAACTTCCAAGGAAACATCAAGGTTCTTTGAGAGAACACTGGTGATATTAAAAGAAAAAAGAAAATTGAGATGGGAATCATCACATGAGTCTCTCCATCTATAAAATGGATATAATTATTGTCTGCTTTACCGTTATCCTACAGAGTTATTGTGAAAAAAATATGACAACTGTGAAAGTGCTTTCAATTAACATATATTTCTATACAATTTGAAAAGGCTTTATTTCATGGATTGGCCAGACCACATGGTACTTAGGACTTTGGCATTCTTCTGTGTTCTGTGGAAATCTACATTCAGAATGCAATATCACAGAATATTCGCCTAGAAGCAGAGGGTGCCAGAAAATTTACACACAGTTCCCAAAATATTCCATTTGACACTTTGATCACAAATGATGGTATTTAGGTGCATTCATTGACAAATGGAGTTTTTCTGAGCAAAAGAGTTTTTCTTGTAGACAACTAAATAGTACTTGGTGCTAAGGTATAGTTCTGCATGGAGCCCTTGAAGCTGGAGTGGAGGAGAGAGTTAAGTGAGCAGTTCAACTGCTAATGCCAGGCTACAGAGACAGGAACAGAAAACTAGTGCCAGATTATTCATCTGGGTAATTTTCAGCCAGTTGGGAGAATACAAAAGAAAACAAATATTGTGTCATAACTGGGCTCTATATTAAAACACACACACGCATAAACCAACTATGTGGTAAAAGAGGACAAGGAATCAAGTATTTTTTCTGAGGGAAAGACTTTTAGATTGTAAAATGTGCGATTTAGCTTTCTGCATCTGGTGCTTCATTTTTAGGGCCTAAAGTATGCAGTAAAATTTTCAAAACCAATCTTGAGATTTTTCAAACTGTATGTCTGTGGATCAATTTGTTTAAACATTAATTTACAAGAAAAGACATTCCGTAGAAGTTTCTTTGGGGTTGTATTTTAGTATCTCAAAATTACTCCCTCTTATTTATGTAAAAGACAATGAAAATTATAACTAATAATTAAGTAGATAAAGAGAAGAAAATTAAGATTGTGGAGAAAAATAATCAGAAAATGATTATTTTACGACTACCACAATAAAAGCTCAGAATGAAAAGTATACCAAAAGTATAACTAAAAGAAGGAAAAATCTCTTTCAAATTTATTTTCTTGTTTCTTTTATTTCTTTTTCTGAGAAGTAACAGCAGCTTTTAATTGTTGTATGAGAGAAAACTATTTGTGAATTTAAAGTCCAGTTAGTTTTAATAAAGTGAGATCTTTGAGGATATTTTAAAGTATCTATACTTTCTCTATGTCTTATAAAGAAATACATAATCTTACACATAAATTATGTAGCTGCTGTATGAATTTATATTTTGCTCCCTTTCTGTAACATGACTTCCAGGTCAATGTATTTGCACGTATAAGCGTGCATGGCTGAAATGCCAGATCTCTAATATTTGAAGCAATTTTGCTAAACAACATGTTTTTAAAGAGTTCAGATATGACCAGATATAGGTAGTTCCAACTGGAATGACAGGTCTTCCACAGGCCATTCATGGAGGTTTCTTTGGCTATAGGAGTGCAAGTACTTCCCATTCTGAAGAAGCTTCTGGTTTATAAAATGCAGATGAATATGGCCATCCAATCCACCTCCCTGAGATGTCCTGAGACCAAAGCAAATCCACATGTGAAAGGTGAAAATACTCTGGGGCGGGGTGGCGGGGGGCAGGAGGAATTAGAAAGATTGCATAAGTCTAATAAGTGTTATGAAATTCAAACACTGAACAGAAACGACTCCCAAGGAATATTTTTTTGTGTACTTGAGAATATAAAATTATCAACCAAAATGATCTGAACAGAAATTTGTGAATTAGTTTTCACATTATTTCCAAATATTTTTTAGTAACCCATCGATTTGTATGCTGAAGCCATTTAGGTGCCTTGAACTAGAAACCACAGCGAAGCCATCATAGTAAGCATCTTGATTAGAATCTGTGACATGGTTTGTTGACTTGATGTCACAGATATACCCCCAAGTCACCCGGTGTCCTGCAAACATGGTTTGTTGATTTGGTGACACAGATATACCCCCAAGTCACACAGTGTCCTTCTGCAACATGATAACTGTGCATAGGGAATTTTGTCTATTAACTGTTCAAAATTGGGGAAAGGGCTGGACCAACACGAAAAAACTCACCTTCTAAAGTCATTGATTTTATTACAACTCCTTTCAGACTATTTGTATCACTTTCACTGGAGATATGCTTTAATCTTTGCTTTCACACACATTTCACATATTTTTAATTTCACTTTTATGAGATTCACTGGGGTTGACCTCCCTTGTATCCTCATAGTGAGTTTCATACTATAGATTTCAAGAAGAGCCTCATCTGCAGTCTTGAATCTTTACCCACATTTCTATAGTTGTTGACCCCTTATCTTTTATAAATGATTAAGATCATCTCAAACCATAGACTCCTTTTCACTTTTGTGTCCCCTAGAGTGGTTTTAGAAATGGAGGGCACTGCATGACCTCCCTCTTCTGTTTTTTTTCTCTAGAAATTGTGTCAGTTTTCTTCTGAAGAAGTAGCTAAAACATAACACTTTTTTTTTTCTGGACTCTTCTCAACTTCTTTTAGGGCAAATTCTTCATCTTTATCAACTGCACATCATTAATTGTGGAGCATGATGGGCTAAGTCAGTCTTAACCGTTGTACCACATCCTGAAATCCAACCTATGTTATCATTTTATTTTATTATGTGAAGTATTTCTGGTCTGGAAAAATTGATTATAATTCTGTGTTTATCTTGGTACCATTGACATTTACCAGTACAACCATTTTTTTACTCTATTGTGTCACAGATTACTCTCTTTCTAATCAGTCTTTCCTATGGGCATAAAAAAGCATGTTTTAAGAGCAGACCTGTTAAAACAAACAAACAAAACGCACATGCAACGAAATCTTGACCTGATTCCTCTAGCTAGGATCCTAAGTCCCTGATACGTTTCAACACGAAGCTCTTTAATATCACCTACTCTTCCTGACTCCTCTTCCTTGCCATTCAATCCCTTTCCAGAACACTCTGATGGGACTTTTAATCCCAACCTCTCACTAAAATCTCCCTCACCCAGGCCACCAGTGAACCCGTTATTGTCAGAATCCACGGGTAATATTCTGTCCTTATCTTACCAAAACTCACATACTCATTTGAGTTGATGACCTTATTCCTTTGTTCTAAAAACATTTTCCTTTCTTGGTTTGTGTGACCCAAACTTTTTCAACCTCACTGGATGCTCCTTCTCATGATCTTTTTCTATCTCTCTTTTACCTCTTTAATAAATTTTAGGGTGTTCCAGGGCTCTGTTCCCTGACACCATTTCTTCCCTATAGTCAAAAGTGCATATGCTTATTTTATGCTTGCTTTTGGGAGTCCAGTAAGCATTTCAAAAGTATTTTGGCAAGAGCTATTTTTCTCCACATGCCCCGATTGACTCTTCCCACAAGCTTTCATTAATCAAAGTAACTGGCACTTTTTTTTCACTCAGTTGTTCTGTCTTAAAATCTAGAAGTTATCTTGGATTCATCTATTTCCTTCATATTGTACATCTAATAAATCAGAAAATCCAGGAGGATGTACCTTCATTACATACCCTGAATCTGATCACTTAACATTATTGACACTCCTGCAATCAAAGACATTTATATTTCTTACCTAGAACAGCATAGAAGCTTCCTATTTGTCTCCCTGCCTCCAATATTGCATCATCCTTTCATTCTATCTTCCACATGCGAAAAGAAACTACCAGAAGTTGTAAATAAAGGAAGGCTGGAAAATTAGGCTAATCAGCACAATGGTAACTTAATTCAACACTTTAGGTTTATAGTAATTTTCGAAGAGATTGATAATTTTCCACTACATCCAAACTGTCCTTTCTCCCACCCAGGATTAAAGACTACATTTTCTTCCACCTTTGGAACTACATGTAGCCATGTGACCAAGTACCATTCAAAATACTGTAAGTAGTAATGGCCAGTGGTAATTCTAGAAAGTTCCCTTAAAAAGGATTTCATCCCAGTTTTGTCATCTTGTTATTCCTCCTTCTTCTGGGATCCAGCACCAATTTAAGCATCAGAACATCATCAACCATTGTTTACTATGAAATGACCATGAAAAGAAAAACATGTTATAATGATAGGCTGGAAAAATAGGACCTTGTGTCCCCAGTAGCACTATGGAGCCACCACATTAGCTATGTAATGTCTACTTTTGAATTTATTTACCCATAAAAGAGAAATAAATTGCCATCTTTTACAAACACTATAATATTCTTGTCATTTTTATCTGAAGCTAAATCTAATTTGGTATAAATTTTCAGTTCTCAGGTATTTTATAAATGCTAATAAACTGTCCATTTTTTAAAAAGAGGAAATAATATAAGGCAAAAATAAAGCCCTGGTTATGAAAAAAATATTTTAACAGGTTTCCTCTATGTAGGACTTCTCAGAACCTTAAATACTAACAAGCATGTTTAATCTCCAAGGAGGATATATATCATATTTACCAGTAGATGGTGGAGTCAGGATACATGTTTTCTACAATAGAGTTTTGCAAAAGCTCTTTTATAGTTTACACATGCTATACTAATGTCCAGAGTTTCTTTCTTTTTTTTTTAACTCTTTGTCACTCTGAATTTTATTTATGTCACCAAATTCTACTCTGTTTGTGAGAAAATATGGTCACTGATACCATGAGACACCCAGATATACTGCTGTGTGAGAAAGGAGCTTGGGAGCAGGGGGGAAATATAACCAATCTGGATCCAAATAGGAATAGAGAGAGAAAAGATGTCCTGTAGCAAAGTGCTTCTGATAAATAATCACACTACAGAATCTGCAACATATGAAAAATGGGCATCTGTAGAGAATAAACCAATAATTAGTGCCAATTTTTCCTAATAATAAGACACAGCAAACTAGAGGAAAGGAAAAAGGTCAATGCTAAGAAAATAAACTCACAAGTATAAAAAAAAAAGGGCATTTTCTGTTTGTTATTTCCTGGTTTGCTTTGGAATATTTCTTTTTTCATGAAATTTATTTTAGCTTGGCATCAGCCTGTGAAAAAGGTGATCTCTCAAACAAGAACATTTTCTCAGGCTTCTCCAGCTGTAAAAATAATGAGTGTGTCTTAGAAAAGAACCAAATAGTTACCAAATATGACCTCTGAGGATGAACACTCTGGCTGTAGTTTCTTCTCTGGTGATTTCCTAAATACTTAATGACTCTTTATTTCACAATTTCCGACTCCTTTTAGGCTAAGCTCAGTTCAATCAGCAAGAGTATTTACATTTTCAATGCAACTCAACAGTAATTTATACAACATTTAATGTTTTCAGAGCCCTGTATAAGATGTGCAGAGTGTACTGTATAAGAGATTGTGTCCTTGTCCTCATGGGGTTTATATTCTGATTGGATTGGCTCATATGATACGAAACAGAACGTGTTCTGGACTACCTGAGTATAAAAGCAAGCACTTATAAATATGAGAGAGAGGGAGAGAGAAAGAGAGAGAGAGACAGAAGGGGGGGAGAGAAGATATCTGGGAGAGAAATAAAGGGGAGGATTTAGAGAGCAGGGATTGTGGAGAAAATCTCTGAAGTATAAGAAAGATTCATACGTCATATTCAGGGAGAACATGACAAGCAAAGAGGCTCACAAAGACACAGACATGGTAACAAGAAAACCAAAGATACAGTTGGGTAGTATAAACTTTTATGCTTTACAAGGTCTCGTATTTGGTGAATATTTGATAGAAACAGGATATTTTGTGAAAATAAAATAAGCAACAAAGGCATATTAAAGATTTCCAAGCATATTTAGACCTGTGGAACAGGATGATTGTCCTTTTGGAAACTTATAGAATGGAAATGATTGGGAGTAAACCGTAGGCAGAAATTGGAAGTAGAAAGAGGTTGCTGCAGTTGAAAACTTAGAGAATCACAGGTTGAACTAGGAAGCTAGCAAGAGGGTATAAAAAACTGTTGAAGGCAAGAAACATTAAAGGCATAGAGTTATAATATTTGACTTCTGATTTTATGTAATTAAGCTCTGGTTGCTGGGGTTGGATAAAGCATGGCAACATTAGTGGAAGAATCGTTTTACTCAGTTATTTGAGAGAAGTAGTCAATGTAGTGCACAAAATAACAATATACTTTTTAAAAATTTTTAACATCTTCATTGGAGTATAATTGCTTTACAATGGTGTGTTCGTTTCTGCTGTGTAACAAAGTGAATCAGTTATATGTATACATATATTCCCATATCCCCTCCCTCTTATGTCTCCCTCCCACCCTCCTATCCCACCCCTCTAGGTGGTCACAAAGCACTGAGCTGATCTCCCTGTGCTATGCGGCTGCTTCCCACTAGCTATCTATTTTACATTTGGTAGTGTCTATATGTCCATGTCACTCTCTCACTTCATCCCAGCTTACCCTTCCCCCTCCCTGTGTCCTCGAGTCCATTCTCTATGTCTGCATCTTTATTCCTGTCCTGCCCCTAGGTTCATCAGAACAATTTTTTCTTTTAGATTCCATATATATGTGTTAGCATACAGTATTTGTTTTTCTCTTTCTGACTTACTTCACTCTGTATGACAGTCTGTAGGTCCATCCACCTCAGTACAAATAACTCAGTTTCATTTCTTTTTATGGCTGAGTAATATTCCATTGTATATATGTGCCACATCTTCTTTATCCATTCATCTGTCGATGGACAGTTAGGTTGCTTCCATGTCCTGGCTATTGTAAATAGAGCTGCAATGAACATTGTGGTACATGACTCTTTTTGAATTATGAATACTGGGTATATGCCCAGTAGTGGTATTGCTGGGTCATATGGTAGTTCTAGTTGTAGTTTTTTAAGGAACTTCCATACTGTTCTCCATAGTGGCTGTATCAATTTACATTCCCACCAACAGTGCAAGAGGGTTCCTTTTTCTTCACACCCTCTCCAGCATTTATTGTTTGTAGATTTTTTAATGATGGCCATTCTGACCAGTGTGAGGTGATACCTCATTGTGGTTTTGATTTGCATTTCTCTAATGATTAGTGATGTTGAGCATCCTTTCATGCATTTGTTGGCCTTCTGTATATCTTCTTTGGAGAAATGTCTATTTAGGTCTTCCACCCATTTTTGGATTGGGTTGTTTGTTTTTTTTTGATATTGAGCTGCATGAGTTGCTTGTATATTTTGGAGATTAATCCTATGTCAGTTGCTTTGTTTGCAAATATTTTCTCCCATTCTGAAGGTTGTCTTTTGGTCTTGTTTATGGTTTCCTTTGCTGTGCAAAAGCTTTTAAGTTTCATTAGGTCCCATTTGTTTATTTTTGTTTTTATTTCCGTTTCTCTAGGAGGTGGGTCAAAAAGGATCTTGCTGTGATTTATGTCAAAGAGTGTTTTTCCTATGTTTTCCTCTAAGAGTTTTATAGTGTCTGGCCTTACATTTAGGTCTTTAATCCGTTCTGAGTTTATTTTTGTGTATGATGTTAGGAAGTCTTCTAATTTCATTCTTTTATGTGTAGCACCATTTATTGAAGAGGCTGTCTTTTCTCCATTGTATATTCTTGCCTTCTTTATCAAAAATAAGGTGACCTTATGTGCGTGGGTTTATCTCTGGGCTTTCTATCCCATTCCATTGATCTATATTTCTGTTTTTGTGCCAGTACCATACTGTCTTTGAAACAACACAAAAAGCACCACAAAACTATACCCATTACATACACTAAAATAGTTGTCTTTGAGTGGATGGTGAAATACAGAAGGATATCATGATAAAAGGAAACAAGTAAAGGAATAAAATATGGAGAAAATTGCATATTTTGATCAGATCTCAAAGGAAAATCTGTGAGATTAAACACAAAAAGATTTCAACTTGGGGCTTCCCTGGTGGTGCAGTGGTTGAGAGTCTGCCTACCAATGCAGGGAACATGGGTTTGTGCCCCGGTCCGAGAGGATCCCACATGCCACGGAGTGGCTGGGCCTGTGAGCCATGGCTGCTGAGCCTGCTCGTTCGGAGCCTGTGCTCTGCAACGGGAAAGGCCACAACAGTAAGAGGCCCATGAACCGCAAAAAAAAAAAAAAAAGATTTCAACTTGTTGGAGGGCTATAAACCACACTAAATATACTCTTGGCCCTAGTTACCTTCTATGATGTGATTATATGCTATTGTATAATATCTTGAGTAAGGGGCATACCATGTAAGCCATGAAACCTGCCCGTGTCTTCTGCATAACCCAAATGAGCACATTTAATATTTATGCACAGAAAACTCTATAGACACAAAACTACTGGAGGTAAGGAAATGCGAGTTGAAGGAAAACAACAACGTAAAAATAAAAAGGGAGAAGAAAACAAAGCCAAGAAGAGAAAAGAGGAGAACATAAGAAAAGAAGAAAATTGGTGGACACTGTGATGTACCACCCAGATCCTCCTTAAAGAAAGGACGAGCCTCAGCAACTGAGAGAGTCAATGCTTTTGAAAAGCAGTCACTGCAGAAGTAAAAACCTGCTTTTCCAGCCCAACTCACGTTGCCTCTGAAGAATCATTCTAGCTCTGGAGTGCCCCACTGGGTTATTCAAGGATGTTTTGAGTCCTGCTTCACAGCTCAACTTCTCTCCCTGCTCACTTCTGTTTCCTTTTCATCCTTTCCTCAGATGTTGGTTCTAACTTTTTAATGAATAACTTGAATGTTAAACTCCATCTCAGAGCCTGCTTTCCCAGAAGTCAGCCTGTAACAACAATGTTGCCCACGTATTTTGTCTGTGTTATGAACTATCCACAGAAAGGACCTTATTCTGTATCCTTCTCTCCTTAAGAAGTATCACACTCACTTGCACAAGCCATAAAGAGAATCAAGAAGATTACACCTTCACCATGGATCTATTCTAGAACATAAGAATCAAGAGTTGCATTTAGTAGGCAGAACTGAGTAAAGAAGAAAAGGCACAAACAGAATAGCAAGATGAATCCTGGGAACAGTGTTGGATGGGGTAGTGGGGAAGGTTCATTAAAGGAGTTGAGAGGTTATATGTTTGTGGTAGGCAGAATAATGTCCTAGGATGTCTAAGTGCTAATCATTGGAACCTGTGACTATATTACCTTCCATGGTAAAAGGGATTTTGCAGATGTGATTCAGTTAGGGACCTTGAGATAGGGAGAGTATCCTGGATGATTCAGATGAGCCTAAAATAATTACAATTTTTCTTAAAAGTGGAAGAGGAAGGTAAGTTAGTAGAGTCAGGTGGAAATGTGATGAAAAAATAAAGGAGAGATGCAACATCCTGGCTATGAAGATGGAGAAAGGTGGCTATAATCCAAGGAATGCTCTTGGTCCACAGAAGCTGAAATAGATAGATAGATAGATAGATAATAAATAGATAGATAGATAGATAATAGATAGATAATAGGTAGATAGATAGATAATAGATATATAGATAATAGATAGATTGATAGATAATAGATAGATAATAGATAGATAGATAGATAATAGGTAGATAGATAATAGGTAGACAATAGATATATAGATAATAGATAGATAGATAATAGATAGATAATAGATAGATAATAGATATATGGAAAATAGATAGATTGATAGATAATAGATAGATAGATAGATAATAGATAGATGATAGATAGATAGATAGATAGATGATAGGTAAAATAAAAAAGCAACCAAGGAAATGAATTACCCCTTAGAGTCTCCATAAAGAAACATGGCACTGCTGGCACCTTAATTTTAGCCCAGTGAGACCTGTATCAGACTTTTAATGAAGAGAACAGTAAAACAATAGATATGTGTTATTTTAAGCTACTAGCTTTACGGTAACTTTCAGCAGCTACATGAAACTAATACAATGCTGATACCAGCTATATGGCAAGTATGGGGAAGAGGAATAATGCATTGGGCTAGTAGTAAAGGGACTTGTGATTAAAATTTTCATCTGCCACTCAGAACTGTGAACTTCATCAGATTGCATAGTATATCTGTACTCAAGTTTTCCCATCTAGAACCTGAACAAATATAACTGCAATATGGAGCTTCTCTGAACCTGAGTGAAACACATGCTGGACACATAGCATGTGTTCAAAAGAATATTGATGAACCCAAGTTCTTGTGTTAATTATGCATAGTATTCCCTTTTATCTCATTTTCTTCCTTCCTATGGGGCTCTTGAGCCATGCCCCCAGCCTTAGAAGGAACCCCAGAGAAGTGAAATCATAGGGACATTAAGCCTTCTTTACAACAGTCTTTGGATGTTTAAAGTGCCGGCAAGCTGGGGTCATTGTGAATCCTGATCATGTCTAAGAATATTTATTTTTTCCCAAATATAAATGAGGGACAGGGATAAAGAAGAAAAGAAAATGCAATTTCATATCATCATTATTTGTCTCAATTAGCACTGGCCTTACCACTGAAGAGCATCTAATTCTGTATTAAATTAAGTTGGTATCCATGCTCTTTAACCTCATCTGGCAGCCCAGTGTCTGCAGAGTGGAAACTTGCCAACTAACATCTGGTCTGCATTTGTTTTCCTTAGAATTTTTTACTCTCCTCCACTCCCTTACCCATTCTACCATCCATGCTTTTCTAAAAATAGTAATCTGAATGGATGTAAATGTCTCTTAGCATTTTACATTCAAACCTCAAGCCTGTAGTCTGCAAGGAGATCAAAGACACACCTGATTGACCCAGGGAGGTGTCAGAAATAAAACACCTCTATCTACATGTAAAGAGTGTTCAGCACAAATACATTAGGATTATTCTTTCACTCTGAGAAGAAAGATGTCCTGTAAAATAAAATTTACGATATGCACTTATCTAATATAATGCATTTTCCTCCAAGGTAAAAGAATGGTGCACATGTCAGGAATAATAAAAAAATAAAATTAACTTGTAAGTAAAAATGTGTCTCAACTGGTACTTGACTTGTTACAGAAAAGTATCTAGTAATTGAGGGACAACCCCTGACTCCCTGAGAAGATCTTCATGGATGGAAGAGCAAGGCAGTTACCTGACTCTTTGTCTTAGAGACCTGGTCAACCTTCGGCCATAGTTTGAATTAGTCACATCGTGAAAAGAAAGCAATGGGTAAATCTGAAATATTCAGTTTTTCAAAGTCACAACTGGAGCAACATCTGGGATGAGGAAAAGGGAGCTCTTGGGAAATGTGGCTGCTCTGTCAGCACTGCATAATGCAAAAGAAGAATGGGAAACCGGAAGGAATTAGAATTGTTCTACACGTACGTGTCAGAATTCTATTGAAGTCCAACGGGTCTCAGTATTTTAAAAGCTGTATTTCATATGGGGCATTTGTAAATCGTGGCTTCTTGGAATGCCAACATGTAAAAGTAAAGTAACTCTTTTCCGTCACCCTATCCCTCCAGCTGGTCTAATGAAATTAACTTTACACTTATATCCATTAACTCTTAAAATTTATATTTAACTGTGAAGTAGGCAAACCTGATTTAACTGACCCATATCCATGCACCATTTACTTAGAAATTTCTTTTGTTTTTGAAGTACTTCCTTGTACATTGTCCCTTTTACTTTCAGTCACTATTCTTCATTCATGCCATTCTTCATACTTAGCGGGAAAGCTACACACTACCCTGTTTTCTTTGGCCTCAGGAATTTCTATGGGAAGGAGTACTAAGTTTGACCCTTCTGGGTTGGCTCTTGGACCAGGAGGACAGCAGTGCACGTCTCTTTGTATTTTACACCTTACACCTTAGTGAATACGTTCAGGTCATCTGGTTGGAATTTCTTCATCTACCAGTTTATGACCTTCAATTCTAACTCCACCCATTTTTAAATCATTCTTTCTTGAGTCAGAAAGGTATGTGTCTCTCCCCCTTTCTAAAAGTCATCCTTCAATTTGACTCTACATTCACTTTTTCCCATTTCTTTTGAGACATAGCTTTATCAATTATCTCATCTTTTGTTTGTATCCTTAGTCCTCTCCACCCCTTCTCCAAAGGTTTGTCTAACCTTTGTTTGGTCTCAAAATCAAAACCAAAAGCAAACCCAAAAGTTTTCATGACTTTGCCACACCTCTATCTACTCTCTAATCTTTTAATTTCCAGTCACTGACAAAAAGTTGGTTCTATATTTACTGCTTCAACTTCCTTCATGTTCCTCAATCATATTTCCAGAACTCTGGTAAGCCAGCACTTTTATCAATATTCTTCCAATTATTAAATGCAGTGAAATGTCTCAGATTTAATTTTTCTTGAAATTTTGTCTCTATAAGACTTAAGTGTTACCACATTATCATAATTCCATTTCTGCTCTCCAGTAACTCCTTCTACAATTTCTCTTCTGATTTTCTTTTATCTTACTCTTGGTTTCTTCCACAAGGATAATTTATTCCATTTTCTTTCCACAATATCTTCAGCAAATTTACGCATTCCTTTTTTTTTTTTCTTATAGAAGTCAGCTATCCTCTGAAAGGAAGATTTTCAAAACCTCATCACAGCCTATGACCTCAGTCAACCATTCAGTAACAATATATTTATATTCATTGAGTACCTTTTATGATCCAGACATCATACTAAGTGTATTATAGGTAGTAAGTTGAAATATAAACTCAGTCTGTTTAATTCCAGAGTCTATGCTCTTAACGACTACATTATAGAAACTCCGATTAATATACCTTGCACTACGTAAAGTATGGCAAACAAAAAATGTCTACATTCCTGGACAAGGAAGCAATTGTTTAATTCTCTTTGGAATTCCAGTCCTTTTTTTCTAACTTCCCTGTGATCTCAACACTGCAAATTCAGCACACATAAATTTATCTCCCTAGAAAGATATATTTTCATTCTAATTGTCCAACATGGATAATCCTACATAGAATAGATGAAGAAAGCATCACAACATCCCTTTCTTCTATGTTTTAAATTCCCACCAAAAGCCCCTACCTGCCACCTTCCAGAAATAAAGATGGAAAGTACAATATATGAGCATAAATCTCACCACAAGACAGTGATTTTAGTTGATCTTGTTTTTACCTACTATGATTGAAAGAAAAAAATATGGTTTCTTCAGAATACTTATGTGGAAATGTGACTCATGTTTTAGAGTTTTCAAAGCCAATTTTCTGTATTATCATAGTTCACCTTTCAGATGATTACAGATTGTGTTGTATTCTAAAGGAGGAAGACATTGTAATTTCAATTGAGAAAGGAATGAAAGAATATTATATTGTGAGCCCCCAACCACATTCACTGTACTTTAGCTTTCTTACTAATTTTCCAAGAATCTCTAGTCCAAAATCTTGCATCAAACTTTGACTCTCCTTACTCTCTTGAGAAATATGTCAATTCTTCCTTTTCATTATATTATATTAACCTATTCCACAGATGTCCTATTATGACCACTTGAGTTTAAGCTCTCATTACCTGAACAGAGAGAACCTGTTGCAGAATCCATCCCTAAGAATACACAATTTACCAGAAGAGACAGGAATGAAAGCAATGACGTACATTACAAAGCAAAATAGAAATTATGTCAAAGAAAAATAAAACTAATTCTGGGAATGCTTGTGGTTGGCTTGGCACATTTTTAGCTACACATAAGTTGGTGTTTAATTTCATTTCATTATGCTCAAAAACTTCTGGTTCAGCTACTACAAAGGGCTAAGAACTAGTCTCTTCTCTGAAGAAGGTATAGAGAAAACGAGTGTCAGTGTCATGATTTTACCAACTAGTTGCAATAATAAGACAGATGATAAGAGATTTCTCTAAGTTATAAATCAGGGGTTCTCAACCTGGTAGAATTCAGGAATATTCACTAGGCTCTAACTGAAATCTTGCATTTTCTTCCATTATGAATGTAGGAAAACACCACACACACACACACACACACACACACACACACAAACATGCACACACACACACACACACGGTGGTCTTAGCAACACTCGCGAGTTGTCATTAGATTTCTAGTTTTTCATATCATACTTCAGTGTTGCGGATACTTTAAAGTATTAAGCCACCATACTTTGACATTACAGTAATTAGACTTTCAACTAGATCTTTTCCTTAAAAAAGAATCATATATTATATCACAAATTTTAAAAATATTTTGATAACTGTATTTCCATACATTGGTTTCTATTATAATCCCCTGTGTGTTATGAATTTAAAAAACATTTTTCATTCTTTCTAAGAGGGACTCGTAGGTTACATCAGAATGTGAAGTGTCCATAGGACGAAAAGGCAAAAATAACTTGTGCTTTGGAAGTTCAGAGGAGTCAGAGAGTGACGAAACTGGAGCTGACGTAGCTTTCCAGAGGAAACAATGCTCCAGTACCATGAGAGGTTTTGCTTAGGCATGGAATACAGAATACCAGGAAAGATAATCAAGAGGGGCATTGGGAAGAAACATAAATAAAGATGTAGAAGCATGAATGAGAATGACTGTGTTAGCTGAAAGAGTCGATGATTTATACTCTTAGGCATAAGCCACTTCTGATGGCATAAAAGAATTAGCAGGGCTTTCCATAGTAAACACAGTAAGTTTCCTTTTCCCCAGGAAGCCACGTCTGCCCTGGGAGAATTTGATTCAGTGTGTTTTAAGGTTGAATCCTGTCTTAGCACTATTTTTTTTTTTTTTTAACTCAAGTCACATACACTTTTTTTTTTTTTTTTTAAACATAGGAGTTTTACATCATCCCTACTTGGTTCCTATGTGGTCTCAATTATGTGGTACAGATGTGAGTAGAGATGGTTTAAGGACACAAAAGAGTAGAATAATGCTTGAGGGAATGGGGTGTGGGCGTGGATAACCCACAGAAAGAGATTAAATCAAGACAAGATGCAAAGTGACAGGGCCCACAGGCCATTTTTTAAATTTCCTTCTCATTCACACTCCTGCTCTAATCCCTAATGGTTTCTAACCACCGAGATCAACCTTTGACTTTTCTTCAATAACCTTATGTCCCAATGTGCTCTTAACTCCATCAAGTGGCAGAGGTCGCTGATAGAGCCCAGTATACAGTTGGCAAGGGGACAGATCTGGCCCTGAGCTAAACTGCAATTCAGTCGAAAGCCCACCGAACTAGTGTTTTTTCTAACCTAATCCTCTTCATCATAAATGCACTTAAAAAGAGAATCTCTGAAGTTCTCTCTTTTTCAGCTCTGGTTTTTGTTTGATTCTTGATATATGTTCATTTGTTATTTTTGAGCAGGTTGTATAAACTGTTTTCTAAAGTCCACATGAAACTTGATTAACCACATGTCAACCTTGTTACAAAGCAGTTCCCGAATTTTTATTCTGTGTGTTTGTTACTTCACAAGGAGGAATCAGTGAGTAGGGGTAGCAAGGACTCTTGGCCTTGAGTCTAGATTAAAAACATCAGATATAAAAGCAATAGAAGCTTCTGGAGAAACATCTCTAACATAGACTAGTTTGCTTTACAATGTCATAGAGTTTAATTTTTTGCTCAACTTTGAATCCATTTATTGTTGCCCCACTCTCTACTTTAGCTTATTCCAGCCAAAACTTCTCCCAACAAATAAAGGCTTGTAAAATAAATGCTAACTGCTACCAAAGGGAATTCTGACAGGCACGCTGGATGCAGGGGTATTGCAGTTACGAAATTCAGGCCTTTACCGTTGGAGCTGAGAGAAAAAGCAAACACGTAAGACAGGCTGCTAAATAACTTTTTAAAACTGATTCTAGAGACGGTGTGTATACCTTGCTCATTGTGACTCCGGGCTCTTTGTTACATCATCTCCAGCCTGCCTATCATCTAGGTTAGAATAGATATTGGAAAAGATACAGACTCTCTAAGTATGAGTGATTTTTTTTTCACTCCTGTGGAGATTGATGTGTCACTCTATGATAGGTATCATTTAATTACACAGAAGTATGCCCATCACTAGTGTGTGTTTTCCTCAATTCACGGCAGTCTGGCAATCCACTTTTGTGCCTGCAGTTGCCACCATGGAGAGCTGCACAGATAGAGGATAAAGAAGTTTCAGTGTGTCAGAGTTTTCATGTGTCGTGGGTGGAAACACCCCACCAGGTTGCTATTTGATAATGGAATTCAGGATCCAGTATGCTTACAATTACACTGAGAATCTACCACGTTTTGTCTGTATTGAGTGTTGAATACAGGTTTAGCACTGAGCTCAGTGCTATAAAGTGGAGGAAGGATGGATATATTTCCACGGAGACAAGCCTAGCAAAGGAAACTGTTGGTAGAACATATATAAGAAATATATGAGGGTATTTAATTAAACAATATAGTTCAGAATATTTAAGATAATAGGAAACACTTTATGGTCTGAGTATTGGGAGGGCTGTTAGTAGTAGACAGCAAAAGAGAGTCATGTATAACTGAATCACTTTGCTATACACCTGAAACTAACACAACATTGTGAATCAACTATACTCCAATAGAAAGTAAAAAGTTATTTCCTGAAAAAGAAAAAAAAAAAAAGAGTCATAGAGATACCCTGCCTTTTATCATCAGGGAAATAATAGGAGTAAAAGTAGGGAGAGGGGAAGGAAAATGGTACATTTCTGGAAAAGACTGGTTTGCCTGTGGATGCACTGGGATAGTAATTTAGTGGGGAAAACCAGAATCACTCTTCGGGGGTTGGGGAGATTTCAAATCCCAGCTCTACTTGCTAAACTGTGTAACTGAACTGGCCATGTTTCTTCAAAACACTCTGCCTCCGTTTTCTCATCTATAAGATGAGGGTAATAATATTACCTAGCTCACAAATTTATTGTGAGTAATAACAAAATTAAGATAAATTTCTTAGAACAATGCCCACCACCTAGTAAGCAATCAATAAATATTAGCTGTTATGTTGTTGTTATAGTAAACTATGGGTGCAGTAGAACTGATTAGGCAGACTGTGGAAAATCTGCAGAAATGTAAGTTTGTGGTTGAAGGAAATGGGGGGCTTTGAAACGTTTAAACGGGCAGTGCAACAGAAGATATAGATATGCTATCTGTATAAATCAGTCAACTAGTGAATCTGCATTCCAAAGCTTTACAATTGAGTGTTATTTAGCATGTACTTAGCATGTTATTTGCTGGACACCTGCTTTCGGCCAACAGGCTGACAGGTATGATGGCAAATAGAAAAGTAGGGAGGAATCTGCTTGTGAAAAATTTGACATTCTTTGGGAAGATAAGACCTGCATATGGATAATGTCTAATGAAGAGTATAAGACCATATATACAAGGAGGTGCCAAAGTTAGTGGTTACAATTAGCATTTCCAGTCATCTGACCTTAAACCTTTTGTTCTTCTAGGTTTGGCTGCAACCTGAGAACTGTTAGGAGGGAAGGAGAGTCACTGAGGGTCAATCACTAGGAATTGTCCTGTCTCCCCAGCAGGAAGTGACATCTTCAAGTCAGTCAGGAGCCATTTATCTGGAAGATTTCTTCCCAAAATAGGGTTTGTTTGAAAGACACAGAGAAACCATTAAGGGAGAAACAAAGAACTATACTTACTCCAAGTGATGTTGAAAAGAAGGCAGGAAATAAAAACTTTTTAAAATTCACCTTATACGGCTTTCCTGGTGGCGCAGTGGTTGAGAGTCCGCCTGCCGATGCAGGGGACACGGGTTCGTGCCCCAGTCCGGGAAGATCCCACATGCCACGGAGCAGCTGGGCCCGTGAGCCATGGCCGCTGAGCCTGCGCGTCCGGAGCCTGTGCTCCGCAATGGGAGAGGCCACAACAGTGAGAGGTCCGTGTACCGCAAAAAAAATAAAAATTCACCTTATAATAATAAGGAAAACTTACCTAACATTTAGTATGTGCCAGGCTTTGTTCCAAACCCTTCACATATATTAACTCATTTAATCCCAACAATCCCAGGAAAGAGGTACTTTTCTTATTCTGATTTTATAAACGAGGAGCTGAGGCACAGAGAGACTAATACGTTGCTCAGGTGATTGTAAAAAAGGAGTAAAGCGACTAAGAGGTAAAACTACCAGTTATAAAGTAAAAAAGTCACAGGGCTGTAATGTACAGCACAGGGAATACAGTTACTAATATTGTAATAACTTTGTATGGTGTGCATAATCTATAAAAATATCGAATCACTTACAATATAATATTGTGAGTCAATTCTACATCAATAAAAATAATAATAACAACAACAGCAACAAGGGGAAGATAAAGGAGAACTATAGGATTCTGAACCCGGGATTTAGGTCTCCAGCTTACATGCCCTTCTCCACAATGCCCGGCTGCCCCTTGGTGGTACACAGGGACCTGTTCCCTTCTGAGAAGAATTGTGTTCAGGGTGAATTATGCACACAGGGCATTTGAGCTAACTTTTAATTTTTGTTTTTATTTTGAAGATCTTAAAGAAAAGGCAATGAGAAAATATGACCAGACTATTTGGCATCCTATAGATAAAGTTTTCAATGCATAAGTGTCCTTTGATTTATATCATTAAACAAGAATCTGAGTTGCCATTTGCAGCAAGGAGGTTCACATACTGCAGAGGAGTGGTTTCCTATTGCTCTATGGAAATAAGCAGACCTTTTCAACTATTTTTCACTTTTAGTCCTCTTTTAAACGGTTTCACACTGGAAACCTTTCCCTGCGCCTCCTTCTCTCTTCTCTCCTTCTTTTCCCTCCTCCTTCCTCCCTCTTATTGGCATCCAGTAGCCTAAAAAACTTTCATCCAGAGTGCTTTGATAAACTACGGGAATTCTTTTATCCTTCCAAACTTCTCAAGGTTCTTGGTTCACACACTGGCCCTTGTACACGAAAGGCAGAGAGAGGCCAAAGACAGAGGCAAACCATTCCAGATTGGTGGGTGGTAGTTTTAATAAGCAAGGGAACTTATATACATGGCTCTTGTCTCTGTCAGCCAGCCACAAGACTAACAGATCTCTGCATTCGCCCATCAGAATCTTAAGTTTATATAGAGGCTCAGAAGAAGGTCTAGATTGTTTTTCATAAAATGAATTACGCTGACTAGTTTGGCATAGATTATAAAGTTCAGTCCTGTATACTCTCCTGATGGTCTCAGCAACATCTTACTCTCTCAAGACTATGTCTTTGTTGGGACTTCCCTGGTGGTCCAGTGCTTTAGACTCCGTGCTCCCAAAGCAGGGGGCACAGCTTAGATCCCTGATTGGGGAACTAAGATCCCACGTGCCGCAGGGTGCAACCAAAAAGAAAAAAAAAACATATCCTTGGAAACACCTCCCACTGTGGAAATGGTAGGGAGAGCAGATATTCCAAGGACAGGTCAGGGGATGAGAAGCCTCCAGTTGCCGGGGTCCAGCTTGTGGGTCAACTGGAAGTTACAGTCTCTCAGTGGCTTCTGGCGACATCTTCCTTCTTGTCACATCGTTCTACCTGTTCTTTACCATGCTCACACACACCAAAATAACCTATTTTGTTTTTGCTACTAAATTTTTTCAAAAAAAATTTTTTTCATTGTACAAACATTTCATGATGTTTTATGATGCCCTGGCTTTGCACATGTTGTTCCCTCTGTTGAATTCTCCTTCTCCCCGCTTCTCCATCTGGCCGATGCTACTTTGTATTTAAGAATCCAATTGCCACCTCCTCTGTTGAGACATCTTTGACCTTTACAGGGAGAGTCGCTCCCAGAGCACTTTGTTCTTTCTGTCACGGTCACTTAGCATATTGTAAATATTTTGTTATGTGTCACTGCTCCCCTAGAGCTTCTATCACTGACACGTGCTAGTCTATAAGTTTTTGAAGATAAAAGTGATGCTTTGTTCACTCTCATATTTTGGGGTCTTGGCACATATAAAGCTTCTACAGATGCTGTTCATTTTGAAATCTGTCCATTTTGAGGATTACATGTGGCAACTCTTTAGCCTGGACAAGGTCATCTTACAAAGCTACGTCCTCTATTTAACACGACTTCTCTCTAGCATTTTTTTTTTTTTTTTTTTGCCGTATGCGGGCCTCTCACTGTTGTGGCCTCTCCTGTTGCAGAGCACAGTCTCCAGATGAGCAAGCTCAGCGGCCATGGCTCACGGGCCCAGCCGCTCCGTGGCATGTGGGATCTTCCCGGACCGGGGCACGAACCCGTGTCCTCTGCATCAGCAGGCGGACTCTCAACCACTGCGCCACCAGGGAAGCCCTCCTCTCTAGCATTTAAATTCACTCAAGGAACTCAGAATGGTTGTAATGTTAGTTTTATCTAAACATAATCTTGAACAGAAGTCTGCTGCCACAATTTAAATATTTAATCCTAGATGTTTTACACACACACACACACACACAGACACACACACACACACCCTGGATTATAAAATTTGACAAAGCAAATTGTTGTTGAATGATTACCTATTTAGAATGGACATTACCTGTTGTTCGTAATGATTACCTATTTAGAATGGACATTCTTCTAACCACGATGAGCTTTGCACCTTAGCAAATGCCTACCAGAATTCCTCATCTGTCATATCCACTCCTCTGCCCATCATACACTAGCTTATGCTCCATTACCAAAGCATCTCCCACCACCCCTGCTGACCACAAAAACTGAATCAGGAATTGTTATCTGGCCACTGCTGGGGCAATTATCTCTTCTCACCTAGTCACAGCCTCACATAATCTCTTTTCAGTTCTTGAATGGAGGGGTCAAAGTTGCCTGAAGGTAAAGGGTTGCAAAGAAACAAAAGAGTGAGCAGGCAAAAGAGATGCGAGCTTGTTTTCTAGAGAAAAGATCAAAGCAACTGATGTTTCTGATATTAAAATTCCTGGTTCTAAGCCCTCATGGAATGCTATTGAAATACTGGCTGGTGGTTCCAAGAAACACACTGTTGTATTTCAGTAAAGACTCCTTGTTTTGTTTTGTTTTGTTTTAACTTTTTATTTTATATTGGTGTATAGCTGATTAACAATGTTGTGATAGTTTCAGGTGCCCAACAAAGTGACTCAGCCATACATGTACAGGCATCCATTCTCCTCCAAACTCCCCTCCCATCCAGGCTGCCACATAACATTGAGCAGAGTTCCCTGTGCTGTACAGTAGGTCCTTGTTGGTTAACCATTTTAAATACAGCAGAGTGTATGTGTTGATCCCATATTCCCTAACTATCCCTTCTCCCATCCTTCCCCCCGGTAACCATAAGTTCAACTCTAAGTCTGTGTCTATTTCTTTTTTGTAAATAAGTTCATTTGTATCGTTTCTTTTTAGACTCCGCATGTAAGGAATATCATACGGTATTTCTCTTTCTCTGTCTGACTTACTTCACTCAGTACGACAATCTCTAGGTCTAGTCTCTAGATGCCTTGTTCCTTAAATTAGCTTGAATAGGCTCTCATTATTATGGCACAAATATGTAATTTAGTCACTCTTTCTGTGTGACAGTCAATGTTGCTTTCTCAGTTTGAAATACCCATATGCCCCCAAATTGCTAAATTTCTTCAAGGCCAAATCTGAATTCCACTTCTTCTCTGAATTTTCATCATTCTATATGCGTATTTTTTGCATTCAACTTTCAAATTGTCTTACTTATCTTTTGTTCATTGATTCATTCCTCATTCCACACAAATTGCTTAGCACCTGCCATATTGCAGGCAGCATTCCAGATGCCGGACAAATCCTTGCCTCCAAAATGCTCACAACTTACAACAACAAAATGAAATTAGAATAGAATACAATAGAAGTATAAGTTTGCATGGAATACCACGGAAACAAAGAAAAGGGACAGCAGAATTCTGCATTGCAGGGGGACGAGTGGGCTTCTTTTTTATAGAATAGTTAGTTACTTATCATTTTGTCTCTTCCAGACCATTGTAAGTAAGCAGAGGTACATCAGTATCCACCTTTGTAAGCAAAACCAACTCTATTACCATCTAGTACCAAGAAGAATATTTTTCTTAGATCAAGTTGCTTCCTTGGGAAACAGCTCCCAGATGGAGATTTATAAGCAGGACATTATTGGGCAAGAGTCTTAGCAACAAGATCTCTAAAGGAGTAGGAGAGCAAGGCTGGCCAGAGGAAGAATATTGAGCTATGACACGCAATTGCAATGAAGACCTCGCTCATCACCCAGGGTGTTCTAGAAATGAGCTTCAGAGTTGCCCACTTTGAGACAAAGGGAGCAGCCCATTATACTCTTGCATGGACCATTCATTGGGTATGGTCTGGCCTGCTGGACAGCCTACAAACTTGGGCAAGAAAGCTTCCTTCCACTAAAGCAATTCCCAGGGAAGTAATCAGCTATGAGTTATCAGCTGCCTATACTCACAGCAGCTAGGCACTTCATGTAAAGGGAGATCTGGGTGTCACATCACAGCATTTACCACAGCACCCTGTAAGTGATAGCCGTTCAGTAACTAGTAAAAATTTCTGTTTTATGTATTAGCTTCCACTATTCTAAAATTTTATTTTTTTCAATACTGGTGTGTATATTCTTAACCAAACATGGAATTTTTGTATGTTCTGACTTTAGCTCTTAGCTCATTGGACATTTATAATTTTCTTGTGGGAGCAAAGTTCCCCAGAGTTGGGGAAAGATTCATATCCACATCATACATCTTTCTAGTCAATGGACAAGGCCTCCCTGCCTGTATCATTCAGCAATTGGAACTTTAATCAACTCATGGTCCCAAAGAAATCAATCATGATCAAGACATTCACAGTGGGCTGGCAACAAAGATAACAGTTAAAGGGAAGTGGCGTTGTATGCTAAGAAGTTGGAAGTTCCTTGGAGTTAGGTCCTAGTTAGAGGGAATGATGTCTCTTTTCAGAAATCTAAATCAAAGAGACTTTTCTCTGGTGAAGGTAGTTTAATAAAAACAAATCAAAAGAAGAAAAGCAGCCAATGAATTGGCTAAGAAATAATATAGTACTTTATAATCTATGCCACACTAGCCAGCTTAATTAATTTTATTGAAATAGTCTAGACCCTCTTCTGTTGGAAGACGATCCAAAAGCACTGAATAAATGTCAACCTTGATCAGCACAGAAGCAGGTGTATGTTACACAAAACTGGCAAAGGAACAGCAAAGTGAACACTGATTCTCAGTTGTCCAAATGGCTGGCTTGATGAATATAACCTCAAACCTATTTGAGAAAGTTTGCTGACAGTCGACTTGGTTTTCTAAACTCTGAAACTCTTGAAGAACTCCACCAGGAGAATACTCTTTTACAGGAGGATGGGGCAATCTGACCCTGGGAGGTTAGAAAGCTGTGTGCTGGCTTTCATTGCATTACATGTGGCAATAGGGAAAGGGGGATTTGTGGAGAACCTAATTATGAATTATTTGGGGGACCCATGGGAGGCTTGACTAGTTCCATCACTGCCTCAACTTCTTGTATAAATCGAGGATATATCTCCTGCTACCTCCCATTCAAGGTAGGATGACCCATCAAAACAGGTTTGGCCAATCTGTAAGAATTTAGGCTATTTACTCCTGGTTCCTAGAAATAATTGAATATTAGATCCTGCAACTCTCTTTTTTTCTTTCTCTCTCCCTTCTCTTTTCAGCCTCCCTCCTCTCTTATTTTTTTTTTTTAAATCTAGTTTGTCATGTAGTTGTAAGTTAATTAGATCACAGATTTGGAAACCACTTAGAGATTATTGAATTTTAATCTTGTGATGCAAGGCCCCACTTCTAAAGATTGTTCAGCTTCAATTAAAGAGTTACAATGAATCATCTCACTGCATCTGGAGGTGACCTGCCCCGTGTGATCAATCTTTATTTAGCACCTATGACGCATCAGGCATTATGCTAGAAAGAGAACCTAGTCTGGATAGCTCTAGTCTTTGGAAATATCTTTCTTTCTTTGAAGTGGAACTCTTCCCTCTGTAACTTTCAGGCACTGACCCTAGTTATACTTGTTATGATCACAACACACAGGCTTTTACCGCCCCCTCAGCAGAATTTAACATAGAAGACTCAGGGGTTTTCACTATAACATCAGAAAAATAAAAGTGTTGCAGCTCCAACCCTGCTTTTTGTTATGCAATGGATAAGATACTTGAATACTCAAAGCTTCTGTTTTGTTTCTCTTTAAAGGAGGTTATAATAGTACTTATCTCATAAGCATAAGAGAGAATTACACAGGGGTGTTTATGTAAAGTTCTCAGCATATCATCAGATATAGTGTAATTACTCAACAGATAATAGCTGTTCTCACCATGAAAAGAAGGATCTTTCTCACAAGAGAACAGTTGAGGTAAACAGCACATACTTGCTCCATGCACGTCTCACGCTGCTGAGCCTGGTTGATACTCATACAAGGTGTATATTCATATCGGAAACACTTCACAGATGAGTTTAGGTCAAGGACAGTGGATTTAATAAAAAGGACCATATAGATCCATGACACCGTCTATTTTGTATGCGATACCAATTAATGGGCCATAACTGTCATATCTATTACTGTGCCTGCCTATTATTTAGACTTTTGTGCTAATGCGTACGTCAGGAGTCTAATCCCTGTGTAAGAACCATGGTTTTATTCCTATCTGATCATTCCACTCCTTCACTTAACAAGTATTACATGGACGTCTTTCAATGCTGGGGACACAAAGTTGAAACAGGCTTTGTTCTTACACTCAAAAAAACCACAATTTGAGGTGGAGACAACAAACACAGAAAAATAGCATTAAAGCATAGCCATCACCCCCATTCTCTGGTTAGATAGGCGACCAGGACAGAGAATTGAATTAGATTCATTATTCATATACAGAGAAACAAAGTTGTGTTTGCTCAATACTGCAAAAAGAAATCAACAATTGAACAAGGATTTTTCAATTCAACCGGAATTTATTAAACTTGCTATTTACCTGGCACACACTATGTTAGGCACTCACTGTACATAATATCAAATAACTAAAATGCTTCTTGTTCTAATAGAGATCAATTCTAGAGGGTGAAGCAGATAACTGTCTACATTATAGGAAGACAGTGTTGCATAAGGAATTTTCTTCAGTGATTAGAATTTTCTGAACAATCCAGAACACTTCAAAAGTTGCACCTCTTCTCGGAGCAGCTCTTCACAATTTTACATAGAGTTGGTAAAAATATTATAGGCAAAGTCCTAAAATACTAAAGACTTAAAGGCTTTCCTCAAGTGACATCTTTCTTTTACTTACTTTCTTGATATTAGGGGAAGCGTAGACGACTGGTTTCCATTCTCCCTGCTACTAAGTTATCACCTCCCAAAATGTGGGTATACGTAATTTCCCACATGAAAAATTTCCCAAATGCAAAATTCTCATTTTTCTCCCGAGAACAGGAAAGTGTGAGGCTAATGGCTGTTTACACAGTAAACTGTGATAATGAATTGTGTAAAGTTCACAAGAATACAAGTAGCTGATGCTACTTTTTAATTTTTTTTTTTTTGGAGCCGAGCATGCCTACAATTCAGACAAGGAAAGGCTGCAAGGATCCTTGACTATTTATTCCTGCTCAGTATTTTCATATAAAGCCATAAAATATCAAAATCTTTTAGAAAAGAAGCATAACGTCTTTGCTTCTGAAGCAACTCCTTCAAGACTCAGAAAAAATCAAAGGGACGCCTCTGGGCTATGCTTTCTGAAAGGAAATCTTTGAAAGTATTGTTTTAGAGGCTATAAATCTACTCCTGTGTTTGCTGGCTGTCCATACCAACTTTAATCTCTTACCAAACACAATCATTTGTAAGACCAAGGAAAAGATAGGCATTTGGAAAAGGACTTTTTCTTTTTCTTAAAACTCACCTTTATCTCTTACAGATCTCACCAGGATATGAGAGGAAGCTTAGTATCTTCGTATTAAGGGAATTAAGAATCAATATGATACTAAGACATGAACCTTGTAGGTGATACAAAACCACCTACGAGCCAGATTCAGCAGCAAGAAAAGCCAATCTATACTGCATAGGGCCCAGATTGACATGCTTTACATTAACAAGGGAGAAATGATTCCAAATCCTGCTCTCAGACTGGAAGGCATGAGGTCTCATTAGCGCTACAGGGATGGGGCTTATGAGAAAAGCCAGACAGATGTGCTCTCAGGGGCAAATTTAAATACTGAGAGTGGTAACCTTGGATAGCAGAAGCTTTCACAATAACTTGTAAAGGCTATTTCTTATTTCAATTTGAAAGTGACTTAGAAGCAATCGGCCAGTTTACACCTCTCCTCTGACTGACTGATGCAAGCCTTGTAAATCTTCCTTCCCCTGCAGGCAAGAGAAAATGAGCTGCTTTGGATCTTCCACAAAATCAAGTACAAACAGGGCTTAGGAGAGGAAAAATCCCATGACAAAGACAAGTAAAGAAGGGAGGGTGAAACACCAGAGCAAGTCATTTCTTAACTATAAAGCTATTTATTGGCCAGAACTAGTTCACAACGAACTGAGGATTATGGCAAGAATATACAGGGAGGTCCAAAAACGAGAAGAAAACTTTTGTGAAAATCAAAACAGCTAGACCTCAGGAGAATTATAACTTTGCGTGGGGCTCAATAACATCTTTATTAGGCTGCTCTTTTTTTTTTTTTTTGAGTCAGTTTCCCTACTCCCTCAGTATTCTTCTTGGCTGGAGTGGGTCTATAAGTGTAGCTGGTACTTAAATGAGCAATACTTTCCAATACAATTAAAACAGAAGTTAAAGTATCCATACTGATTTTTCCTGGGAATATAGATATAGACAGGCAGATGATTCTAGATACGAAGCATCTTCAGGTAAATTCTAAGTTCACTTGGAAATAGGTCTTCATTGTAGCTCTGATCAGAGTTCTTAGCATATTTTTGATTCCATAAATATTTGTTAATAAATTGGACATTTCCCACTTTCTTATTAAATACACAGAAATGTCTGTCTCCTTCTATATTGAAATGTTTAGATGAGCTTGACAGTTAACTGCATGGTATGAACTGAGAGGCACTAGAAAACCCCTTTGATCAAAGTTAACTCTTCACTTTTCCTTACTGGCCCTTACATTGTAGCATTGAGATTTATTCTTTAGGTTTCAGACATTTCCTCTCCCATCATGATGTCCTGCAGAATAGGCTGACATTGAAGTGATATCGTGAAATATAGCAGTGAGAGAAAGGATTTTCTCTAGTTTATGTAAAAATACTCGGGCTGATTCTTTCCATTTTTCAATACAATTAACAAAAATTCTGTGATCCTGACATATTTGGTTTCTTTTTAATTATTCCAGAATATCAAAATGTCATGTCTCTGATAAAGAATGTCCCAGAATCTACTGCTAACAACTTAGACAGTAGTGTATGGATTGGACTGGGTTGATAATATTGTGGGAAAATGTGGCTCTTCTCTTTGAAATCGGTTCTGGGCCTCCAGACAGAATGATTTTCTTCCTCCCTTATATTCATACAGCAAGTTATTTGTTCTTTTCTTTCTTGTGTATTCTATTAAGCCTTTTTTATACTCCAGTGCTTTCATGTCAGTTTGTTCCTTTAGATTTTAGGCTTCAAGAAAACAGAGATAATTTTTTCTCATTTTTTCATTCTTCTCAACTGAACTTTATCCCAAATTTTCCTCCACATCAGTTCTAAGGAAAAAAAAATTAATAACTAACTCAAAATCTTGTTAATGCAAGAGTCATAATGTAAAGGAAATCATTATACTAATCTTTTCATGACCTTTGCAATGTAATGGTCTCCAAGGTGGGGTGCCTGCATCCCAGAGATATGTGAAAATCTGAAAATAATTAAGTCGAAGGAAGAAAATGTTAGAAAATCTACTTAAACGCATTTTAGCTCATTCTTTATACTTTTCGCTAGATGTTCTTTAGTTCTTCAAATGGAATTTGCTTAGCATGATTAATTCAAGGACCTTAACTCCTAATAACTGGGAAGGGAAAATACATTTATAGAAAATCAGACTTCATGGAAAATTACATATATTCATACCCTCCCAAATTATATCCTTCCCATAACATTTAAAAATTTTTTTTTTTTTTTAGTTTTTTATCTCTTTCCTTGAGTTAGGTTAGTTTCTTACTATAGAAAACCTAGGTAGAAAAAAGATAACATGATATGTACTATTAATAAATCAGTCATATCATAAGAGTAAGGGGTAGTCAAAATTTAAAATATATACAAAATGATGGATAAATGATCAAAAATATATATATTCATTTTCATCACGTCATTGACTTTAAGATGCATTCAAATGCTAAAATGCAACAGCAATCTAATAATATATATTCTAAAGGAAAATAAAGAAATTCTATAGTAAATAATTATATAAATTATAATTCACTTACCAGTATTAGAAATATTAAAATGAGGAAAAATACAGTTTTCTGTATTTTTTTGTAGCTTAACTCCCTTTTTAACATACTGCAGCTCTATTTGTCTGTTCTGTGATACCCATGGCCTCTCTGCTATCTATCTTAACTTTTTCTGGACCCAGCTGAAGTACTTAAACAAACAGAAACTTATTAATATCTCTCTTAGTTTTCTGCTTCATTTAAATTTATCATTTACTTTAACATAATTTCAGATTCCATTATAATATTTAGAGGTTTAAACATCTTTTTATCTTCTGTATTTTCACCAAAGACAAATTTACTATTAGAAATTCCAAACCAAACAACTTTGATTTTGGAAATATTTTTAACACTAATAAATCAAAGAAGTGAATTGATTTTTAAGTCTGGATGATATGTATGCAAATTTAAGGGCCCACCAAAATAAAAATCAACAGATTAGGTTCAAAGCTATAGGCTATGTAAATGTTTTCTAGTTAATAGATTGGTAAGAGTATTAGTTCATTGTTAAGTGTTGATTAATGGAAAAAATGGAAGGTGATAGAGTTCTTATGAGGACTTTTCTCTTTACAGCATCCTCTACAAACATTTTACTTGTGATAAGCTTTTCTTTAATTAATTCAGAAATATGTTGCTGCTAACAGAGAAATAGTCATCACCTAATTGAAAAGTATGTCAGGATCTGGTCAGGAATATAAAACTCACACCAGTTATTTTATCAGAGCATATTTAATATAAAGAGGTGGAGAATGGTAAATGCCAAAAAAATATACTATGGTAACACAGAGATAAGGAACTGAAAGATGTACTACTCTTCCTAGAGTTGGGGACAAATTGAAGAAGTTGTTGGGGCATTGAAACTTGGAGAAGACACCCTACAGAGCTGACCTTCAGACTCAAGACAACAGGTGAACCTACTTGGTGCTGTTACTTCCCAGAGTGTGCAGTGAGGCTGGTTCTTGGAGTTAAAACACACCACAGATGCTGAATACTAGAACAAGACATTCCTGCCAGGGTGAAATATCTTACAGAAATCCAGCTGGCAAAGGAGGAATATGGCTTATAGAGAACCAGACCCAGCATCACAAAGCAGATTATAAAAGGGATTTTAGCTGAGAAAAAAATAGCTTAATAACTGGCATACACACACACATACACACACACGAAACCTCTGAAAATACACTCAAGATTCTCAAAAATATGTGTACCCTATGAACAAACACATGTATTTTAGGAATTTCTTGTAAAGAAATGAATTTAGACATCCATGGCCAATCTATAACTAAACCCAATAAATTCTATCCTGCTTTTTAAACTTTCTCCTATATATTTCAAAAACCTCTTCCTTAATTTCAGACCCATTCATTTATTTTTACATGCTCCATATAAATTTTATAATTGCCTAGCAATATTTCTAAATCAAAAGATCTACTGACAGCTATTGTATTACTGAAGATCTTTAAGTTGTTCTCTTTGCTTTGGGGACACAGTTTAATGCTTGAGGCCTTCACAATATTATCTCCAACCGCTAAATTAAATGCTGGTTGAACCTGGTGTCTGGAATTAGATTGTGGGAGTAAAATCCAAGATCCATTGCATATGGACTGTATTTGAGCAAGTTACAAAATTTGATTTAGCCTAAGTTTTTTCATCTAAAAATGGAGATAATAATAATATCTATTACAGAAGGATGTTATAAGGATTAAATAAGCTAATGATTGTAAAGTGGTTAACACAGCACCTAGCAAGTAAGATATGTAACTTATTACTAGTTGTTCTTCTTTTTTTCTCTTGTCATATTGGACTAGTCCGTATTGCTCAGAGAGCTATGTACATTTGCACAGTCTCTTTTCCTCTTGAAAAAAAGTTCTTCTGTTCCCACTATTTTCTCCAGTTAAATTCTACTCAACTTTCAATCTTGGTTCAGGCATTACTCCATCCAAGTAGTTGTCTCAAGCCCTTGCTGGAGGTAAATGCTCTTCCTTTATGCTTCAAAAGCAAAATTTTAACATCAGATTAAAGCTCTTACCAAGTTGTGCAGAGAAAGGTGTTTACTGATTTATTTGTCACTCTTTTCCAATGTATTATAAGGTCCTCACAGGCTGGACCATGACTTATTCAGTACTGATTCCACAGGGCCAGGCTCTGGACCTAGCACATATTCAGGGCTCAATACATTTGTTTATACACAAAATGCTCATCATAGTATTATTTATAAGTACAATAAATCAAAATAATATATAAACTACATACAAAATAAGTGTGCAGCAATTAGAAAAATGGTTAAATAAAATATGGAAACCACGTCTACTGAACAAATTTATGCAGCTATTAAAATTTTTTTACACATTATGTAACAATAAGAAAAATGTGTATAATATTTAATATGTGAAAAAAATTAAAAAATTATCATATGCATAAAAAAGTAACAGAGCAAGAGAACAGGACAAACGTTCATACTTAAATAAAAAAATAAAATAAAAATACAAAAAAGTGTTGTGTGCTTGTCTTTGAATATTGGCACTGTAAGTGACTATTTTCCTTTGTTTCCACTTAATGCATTTTCCCAATACTCCATTATGAGCATAAATTTTAAGTACTAATATTGAATATGACTTTATTTTTAATAATAATAAATTTTATTTTTCAAATAACATTGAAAATGTATACAATATATAATTATAAGATACAATATATAATTATAGAATTCCAGCCGAAAAAACACTTTAATGTCAGCTTATTAAACTTAACTGCCTGATCCTTGAAGTTGTTAAAAAAATCCAAAAAACTTGTACTCAGAGGGGATGAGTGAAAGTTGTGTTTTCATGTGTGAAAGGACAATCACCCCATATATTAAATATCAGTTAATCCAGGGAATACATGAACCGAACTGTGAAGAAGGAAGGCTCGTTTTTCCTAGGCAGCCTATTTGCTCTAATTTTAGCCCATTTTCCCCCCTTGCAAATTCATCCATCTGGAATCCCTTCTCCAGACTCTGGGTAGAAAAGGACACAACTTGATATATTAATGCACAATTAGATTGCAAATAAAGACTAAACTAATATTCCTCTTAGAGGTATTTCCATTCAATTAGCAGACCGTACAAAACTAAAGAGATTCTAGGATCTAAAGGAATACACAGGTAATGAAGAGATTTCAGATCGAATGACCAGGGGTGAAATATGTACTGATAGTAATAATTAATATAAATAAAGTACATGGATATAATATAATATAAATAGTAAACATATACTGAACAATGAAAGCATTAATGAAGATATTAGTATAACCATAACTATGTACTAATAAAATATATTGTAATTAATATTTAATTTTATGTTAGTTCTAAATCATATTCTAACTGCCTTTCACATATCCAATCATTAAATTCTCACAACAACCTCATGAAAGATGTACTCAATTTCCATTTTAGAGATGGGAAACTGAGGCAGACACATAAGTGTTATGTGGCGTGCCTGAGGTCAAAGAAATGGAGCAGGTGTACAAGTCAGTCATGGGAGGGACCTGCAATATACACTCTATATATTTCTAAACTGACGCAAGGTCCCTATAAACATAAAATCCAATAGCAAATGCTGCTCTTCTCTATCTAAAAGAACAGTGCATGGAAAAACATTTTTTAAATACCTGATAATTACTTAATGTGTTGCTAGGTAGAATGGGGAATGTAAAGTAAAAGACGGTGGCTCAGCGCTTTGGAATCAGATAGAACTGACCACTAAACTCCACCCAGCCATATGTAGTTATGAAATTGAGCACATTGGTTAGCTTTTGTAAAGCTCAATTGTTGATTGTTTCTTTGTTATTTACCTGGAAAAGGGATAAAATCCATCACACTGTTTTATGAGGTTTGACATAGAAAATTCATGTAAGATGCTTAACATAACAATTTGGCACAGAGCAAATATTCAACAAAACTCAGAATACAGATACATTTAACCTTTAGAACATACACATGATAATGAATTCCTTGTAAGCTCAAGCATTTATTATCATATTCAATATGTTTAAAAACACCACCATTTTTTAAAAATCAAGAAACTTACAAAGTTCAATAATCTCTCAGTCTTGGACACACACAGAATAGTGCACTTGCAATTAGGAAACAGAAGCGTAATTACATTTTTATCTTTGGTTAATCAAAATTATGAAACTACTTTTTTCAGCATAGGGAAATATGCTTATTCAGTTTTAACATCTATGTACAGAGTTAACTCCTTTTAAATTGACCCCCTCAACAAATGTTTTTGTTGGAGGTTCTTTTCACTTTTCCTTCCAATGTCATAACAATCCTCATGCAATATTGACTTAGAGCACAGAGTGATCGTCCAGAGAGTATGGTGAAAACCCCCCCTGGAGTCTCCATGTGAAATTGGAAAAGAATTGAATGAATATGCCGCAAGCAACTCATCCACTCCCAGGAGGAAAGATTAGATGACCCAATCCAGCTTGTTCATTCTCAGTTTCTATGTTTCCTAAACAAAAACAAAACATTGTCTTACTGAGAAGGGAGAAATGCCATTTTCTGAGAAATGTTTTCATGTGTTCCTGCCCTACGTGGGCACTCTGGTGATCCTGTCCACAATTCTAGCAGCATAGATGGAAGCCTTCCCTTACCTATTGGCACAAGATCTGCCAATTGAGACATCCTCAAGACAGGAACTGGGGAGAAAAAGAGGGTTTTCCTGTCTCTATTCAAGAGTCATGGACTTTTTCTTGCAAACATGTAAGGAAGTCTTATAACGTATCTCCTTTTTCTTCTAAACCAGTTCTGACCATGCCTTTTTGGGAGAAAGACCATAGCATAATAGTGGTGTTAAAGATTGAGGTCAAGAGGTGCCAGTGGGTGGGAGGACATCAGCTTATGAACATCTTTTGAACTCCATAACATTATAAAATATCACGGCTAGCAAAAACCTCAGAGATCTTCTAACCCTATATTTTACAACTTAAGAATCTGAAATTCCAAAGAGACTTCGTGACTTCTGAGCTCATTCTTGAGGATCTAGCCCAAGCATCTCCTCTTTTCGGAAGCCGCTCCTGACTTCTTGTTAGCAGAGCTCACCATTCCTCTGTAGGCCACCGCTGGGACTAGTAATCCATACCTTTAATATTACCAATTGGCTTATGCATTTTTTCTTTTCCACCTCTTCAAATTGAGGTGATTTACCTGGGAGATGTTTAGAGCTCCCGAGAGCACCTGTGGATGCCTTTCACTTCAGAAAGTGGTACAATCTATAAACCCTTGAAATTGTAAGCAGAATTGTATGTCTATGTCACCTCTACAGTTTTCTGTAGACAGAATCCAAAGGTTTCAATAAATTCTTGAAGGAGTATGTTATTCATAAAGGCTAGTGAGCCCACTGTAATAGGCCACGAATCCCATGAAAAAACTAAGGCCATATACTATTTATCTTATCCTCCTGTCCTATCTCAGTATTTGTGTATAACAAGCTCTCAAGTTTTTTTTTAATGAAAAAATTAAAATTTAGCCTATAGTTACTTGATTAGTTAATAGTAAAACTTGTGCTATAACCTAGGTCTCATATTCTTTGTAAAGGACATTTCTATTATTTAGATTCTTTTTCCTTAAACTGTTACCTGACCAAAGCTGAAATTTAACTAATCCGTTTCTACCCACCCTATACATTACCTCCACTGTCCCTGCAGTTTATGACGGAGGAAATCATAGAAGTATCTATAAAACAGGAAGATTATGTAGACGCTGCTACAAATAGGAAAGAATCTGGGATTTCAAGCCAAAAGAACACTACTCAATTCCAACCCTTTTACTTCTTAGCTTTGGTGATCTCTTTAAACCCTGTCATTTTCAGTATCTTCATCTCAAATGGATATAGTCACTCTAATTAATATTGCTTTTGCAAAAATTAATTGACATGAATGCAAAAGCTACATAGATTGAAGATCATGTTAGAAAACAAAAGGTCTTAAAGTTATACCCATGCTTTAACTATCTATGAGGCTTCACTTCTATGTCCACTTCTAGTTGTTCTAGAGTAAACCAACTGTAAATGCACGAAGGCAGCCAGAGCCTCGTCACATGCCTAGCTTTCTACTTTTAAGTAACATCTTTATTCTGATTTCTAGCAACATTTTTTTTTCTTGTAAGCACAGTCATGCATCTTACGTTTTGTTATTTCCACCATACAGATTTTTGCTACTTTTAGTAGAAAAGGTTCCTGGTGCCTTAGTCTCTCTTGTTTAAACCACACATTCCTTACTGTGTGATTCTATAAAACAGATGATGAGATGTCTGGACATTCAGCTCAAATCATGTCTTTTACCTTAGACCAGTCAGTTAACATCTCAGGGACCCAAGTGTCCACATATGACAATGGAGAAAATGATTCTTGTCTTTTTTACTCACAGGACTGCTGTCAGTATCAAATGATCAAATATACGTAAAAGTACTTTAAACAGTACAGGGTGTGACACAAATATACAGAACTGCAGTAACTCTGTCTTTGATTATTTGGTATTAGAAACATACCAGAAACTTTTATTCCTCCAATATAGTATAGTGGTTAGGAGTGTAAACTCTGGATCTTGAGTTCATATTCTGCCTAACATTTGTAAGATGAATGACCTTGAATAAGTCATTTAATGCCTCATGCTTCATTTTCCTTGGTTGTAAAATGGAGAAAATAAAAGCACCTACATAATAAAGTAGTTTAAGGATTAATCGCGTTATAATACGCACACTCTGTTTACAGCAGCACCACCAAAGCGTGGTTCACAAATAGAGCTGGTTCACAACCTGCGACCATTCCATGAAAAGTGTGGAAATTTAAATAAACATTCAGAAATTTTTAATGAGTTTGGTGGTAATTTTATGTATGTTAAATCTAATAATTCAAAATGCACGTGCATTTTGAATGTGTTTCATTTTTATATTATTTAATTTAATTTAATTTGGTAAAAAATCTGATCCTTTATCACAGATATCTTAGGAAACACTAATTCAGAGGCTGCTACATAGAAAGTGTTGTAACTGTTACCCGTTATTATAATTATTACTATTACAAGTGAATATGCAAATATCCATATTTCTTTATAAATGGAACATTGTCACAAGTACCTCTGTAGAGGCTGTAATAAAAGGAGAGAAGCTGTTCCTCCTGTGAGTTGGTGATCTCTTGATGCCCACAGCAGTGAGATCTGCCTCATACACACAGGTAGAAAGTATTTCCACCTAGGGCTGGACGATGTTCAGCTGAGACTGATTTCTTGACTTTGTCTCCCTTTTTTATCTAATCCCACAATAAAAAACCACAGAGTGGGAATGAATTGTTGATTTCATGAAGCATATGTTTTTGCCTCTTTGGAAGATAACAAAGGAAACTGGGAGCCGGGAAAAGATACTTTATCTAGAGACTGATCAGGGAAGTGTGGGGGGCTAGTTAAGATGGTCTTCAGGTCATTCCCATTTTTGTGGAAGGAAAGTTTGATTGAAGGAGGCCAAAATATCACCGACTCACACTCTCAGACCGGTGGGCAGGAAAACACACAAAGGTCTAAATCTCAGGCAAGGTGGCACTGGCAGCCAGTGTCGAAAGCCACCATTTCCCCATCTGACCATTGCTCTTTTCCCTGCAAGGTTTCCTAATGTTCCATCTGTCCGTGATGATTAGCAAAACTGATCAGGAAAATAATCATTTTTCCTTTATTACAACTGACTCTCAATTGACTAAAGGGAAACTATCCTTCAGAGATATTAATTCTGGAGTGTTGGCCCTTTTTCTCCTCTGAGCCTTTCGTTGTAAAATAAAGATGGATCGTTAGTGGAGACCCTCCTGGGATTTCTGGAGTCCTGATTACACGGAAATCATTGTATTGAAGGAAGACTTATATTCTAACCACACATACACACACAAAGGCAGCAACTGCAAAAATACTAATAATATTTTTAATAACAAAACTATTATCTATCAAGTGTCTATTAGATCAGGTGCTCTAATAAGGACCTTACCTTTTTCTCAGAGCAATCGTATGATAGTTGATGTTTATATCTTTATCTTACAGTTGAAGAAACTGAACTTCAGAGATGTTGAATAATACGTCCATCGCCACAGAGTGAGTAATTTGATATTGAATCTACCAGATATCAAAGCAAAAATTATTTTAACAATGTTATCATTATTTTTTTCTTCATAGCCTAATGGAAACCTTGGACATGAAACTTGTTAAGTGGGCATCAATAGTAAAATTGACACTGATAACGATGGTGAAGTTCATAAAAATGATAATAATCATTGCAAACATTTGTTGATAGCTCTCTATATGGCAGATATTTAACACTTTTCCTACGTTATCTCATTTAACCTCATAAACTCCCAATAAAGTCAGTACGATTTCCCACCTTTTACATATGGGAAAATGAATGCACCGACATTCACACAGTTGGTAAATGGTGAGGCCAGAGATTCAATCCAGCTGTTCTAATTACTGTCACCATGACATATGAACTCTCACAAATCCGTTTTATCACCCTCACAGAGCAAATTCTTTGCAAGGCTAAGTCTCACACTCATGCACAAACTTTAGACACATGAGAATCATTGTTTTCCGAAATGTATCCATTTGCCTTCATGGCTTTGTTCCTAGTACTCTTGTCTCTTACCTTCTCTACACCAAATACTGCTTATTTGATATAAAGATTTATGTAGGAAGCTATTCCCTGGAGCATCAGTCTTAATGGAACTATTTTAAAATGATCTAATAATTCACCAGGAAGGGATTGGGGTAAATGTTTCAAATTCCACACAAGTGTTATGAAAGTCCTAAATTTGTGCCTTCTAATAATATTAAAAGCACATTAGAAACACCCAAAAATGCTCACCCTGTGTGCCTAAAAAAGGATATAAAACATTGAATTCAGAAATAACACTAAAAAATAAAAGAGATACAATTAGGAGGGGCCACTTTCATTGTTACACCTGATACTCTACTGTTTTTGCTTTCTTTTCTTGCTCTGGTAAATGATACTTTCAGAGGTTCTTGTTTCCAAGGAGGATATTGCACCAGGGCTAACTGTCATTTTTCTAATAAAGTAGAAGTGAAGACTGTCTCTGGCATTTTGAACTCTTTATACTGCTGAACTAACAGTCTAAGAAATGATAACTTTCTAGGACTGGGTGATTGATCCCGATTACCAAGAGGAAGTAAGTTGATCATACATTGTACGGCATGGATGATCGCGTGGGGCATGAAGGTGATTAGCTGTGGTGCCTATGATAATAATGGTCTGGTGGAAACAGTCTTAATGCAATAGAAATAGGACCTCTCAGGATTTGCATCTTTTGGAAGTAAAGTTTAGGGTCAACCTCAGGTAAGAAACTTTGACTAGTTGAAGTGCTGTAAGAGGGGAAAGGAGATATAAAACAAGGAGAAGGAAGTTATAATTATCAATTTAGGCTTCATACCAGCTGGAGAAGGCAGGCAGAACCAGTGAATTAATATGTTATTTTGTTTCTAAAGTCCCATTTTTCCAGCTATTATATACGAAGAGTACGGAGGGTGATTAAGTTATGTTAAAGCTTATGTTCAAGGGGATAATGTGACTGAATTGACATCACCTCGTGATGATACAGAAACTAATGGGACTTTATATCAGTTCCTGCCAGGACCCAGCCATATAGATATTATCAACAGTTTGGTGTGCCTTTCAACTGTGTTTATATATTTATATATAATAATAAATGCATATCTATGTAACATGTATATCAAACCACATGTTACACATTGCACTGTATGACCTGTGCTTTTCTCTTAAAAACATGTTACAAATATTTTTCATTTCTAATAACTTGGAGCTGTATCATTTAATAACGATAGGATATTCCCTAACATAGATTATTTTAACTCATATTGAATTATATTTTGACTGATACTATTACTGATATCACCCTTAGTATAACTTGTTTACATGCTGTTAGGGACTGAATTGTGTCCCCTCCAAATTCATATTTTGAAGCCTTAACCTCCAATGTGATGGCATTTGGAGGTGGGGTCTTTGGGGAGATGATTAGGTTTGGATGAAGTATGAAGTTAGGGTCCTCATAATGAAATTAGTGCCCTTATAAGAAGAGGCATGAAAGTGCCCTCTCTCTTTCTCTCTCTTTCTCGCTCTCTCTCTCTCTCTTTCTCTTTCCCATGGAAGAACACAGGGAGAAGGTGTCTGCCTGCAAGCCAGGAAGAGGCTTCTCACTAGAATTCAACCTGGTTGGCGCCCTGATCTGAGACTTCCAGCCTCCAGAACTTTGGTAAATAAATTTCTGTTACTTAAGCCACCAAGTCATTCCAGACTGACTAATATATATCCCTTTATCTTCAGCCTTTACGTTTCTTTTTTACAATTTTTTATTTAGTTTTATCTTTTATGTATACAGTATATAAGATACAGTTGAATATTGTTTCCTTAACAAGTGTGATGTTATTTTTACTAAACAGATAATCCATTCATCTTTAATTTGTTTATTGGCATAGTTGAAATTATTCTGGCCATTTTATTTAACGATTTTTATTTGACATGCTTTTTAGCATTTTAGCATTTTTTCTAGTATTTTGTCTTGCTTTTCACATGTCTTTGGATTGATAAAGTTTTCTGTATTTTATTTTCATGTAATCACATGAAATTTATATTTTTATTTATTTTCTTTACTAGTTATCTTAAGAGAAGTAACAAACTTATTTCAACTTATGTTTTTCTATTGTATCTAATTCACTAAGTCGAGAAAGATAACATGATTTCAATTCCCTCTTTTTCACAGATTCATCCATTTTGAGATGATCTCAGAATTTAATTTAGAAATGTCTATTTGTTTTTATCATGCCTCTTACCTATTCCTTTCCTGTCATTTAGCTACATGACACATATTAATAAAATAACATTATTTTCTATAAAATAGAATACCTAATTCATCCTAGGTTCCATTTTAACTGATATTAGTAATTTATGTAATTTTATTTGAAGTCCTTTAATGGCTTCATGTTGCATTTAGTGTGAAAAAACACTCCTTTCCATTTAAATTTTATGAGTTTTATATTTACCTTTGTTAGTTCAGTATGATATCAACAAACAAGCAAGAACTTACATTCAAGCAGAATTGGGTGGATTTGAATCCTGGCTGCATCATACCCTGGACAGATAATTTAACTTCTTAGGACCCCATTTCTTCATCTGTGCAATGGTTTAAATAATAACTTTCAAAATGAGTAATTGTAAGGTTTAAATGATCTAATGAATAGAAAGCATTTTTAATACTGTTCTCATCCAGGGCACCCGCCTTCTTCCTGTCCAATCCTGTGATTCTGTAATATCTCCCGTAAATTATTGTTCTTAACTCAACAATGATTGCCCAATTCTATATAAAGAGGAAAACACTTGCCATTCATATTATTGCTTCAGAATTTTTTTTTTCATATGTGCCAAAACTTTGAGCCCATCCAATCTCAGATTCTTATCATGGATCCTCCATAAAAAAATCAACATTTTCCTTCTTCATTCTTTTCCTGGTTTTTGTTTGCTTTCCTTTCTTTTATTTCCCTCCTATTTCTTCTACTACCTAAATTAGAAAATATGGAGTAAAATTTTATTTAGGTTTCCATTTATTGAAGTCTTTATTGAATATTGTTTTAATGTTCTTTGTCAACAGGACTAATTCTAATAAAATGAGTTCACGTGAGATTCATTATATTACACTAACGCTATTATAACTATTATTTAAAAGATGATAATAGCAGTAGAATAGTTTAGCTCATTCTATTGCTAACTTTCAGTAATTCTAGAGGGAAATTATTTTGAACAGTAATTTGGCATAGAGTGTATGTCATGTCTCTGCTGAATTTCAGCACCACAATCTTTATGATTTAGGATATTTGGAGGAACACAGACTTATGTCAGTACAGTTGCTTCATGCTCCCCACCTGAAATCATAATTCTTCAAGCACCAGGTTTATTACTCCAGCAGTCTGTGGCCCATGGACATGTGTACTAACTCAATACCAAAAATAAGCAAAGAGATATAAAGTGATGCATAAAGCCAAACTTCTCCTATTATATAGGAATCTGTTTTATAGAAACAAGAAACAACTGTATTTTAAAGTATGACAATTTTGGCAAGACTAAGAGGGACAATAATTGGCATAAAATTAGCTAGGGATTGAGTGACATTTTTTATAATTTTGAAGTGTTCTTGCATATGTAGTTTCACTTTATTCTTAGAGCAATCCATGTTTTTTGCTTTTGTTGGTGGTGCTGATGTCATTTGTCACCATCCCACAAAGGAGGAAGCTGATAATTAAGGAATACAATGATCTTGCCTAAGGTCATAAACCCTGAAATGACAGACTTAGTGACAATCAAGTCTTCTAAAATCATAAAACACCCTCTGTTATTACTCTCATCATTCTATTTATTCATTACTGTTAATTTCAGATTTGTTTACAGCATTTCAACACCTTGAGGTACTTTGTTTTTGCTTTTCATGACCATCAGCAAAGTTGCTTTCCCTGCCTTGCGCCAGTAAGATATTCTTGGAGGTTCTGGCAACAGTCCTAAGCACAGACAAGTTCAAGTCCCTGATCTGCTGAGTGACTGGTTATGTAAACTTGGTTATGTCACTTACTGAATCTGACACTCAATTCTTTATTTCTTCATCTGTCAAAAAGGGAATGATGTGGGCTTCCCTGGTGGCACAGTGGTTGAGAGTCTGCCTGCCGATGCAGGGGACGCGGGTTTGTGCCCCGGTCCAGGAAGATCCCACATGCCGCGGAGTGGCTAGGCCCATGAGCCATGGCCGCTGAGCCTGCGCGTCCGGAGCCTGTGCTCCACAACGTGAGAGGCCACAACAGTGAGAGGCCCGCGTATCGCAAAAAAAAAGAAAAAAGAGAATGATGGTATCTCTTCCAGATTTATCTTGGAGGCTATATTTTTGACAATAAGCCAAAGTAAAGAAAGTAAAGAAAGGAAAAGTAAGCGAAAAATATATTATAAACGGCAAATATGATGGTATTCTCTCTGTCAGGAATACCTAAAGCCTATTAAGTGAACGATGTCAGTCTGAAAAGGCTACGTACTCTACAATTCCAAGTATATGACAATCTGGAAAACAACAAAACTACGGAGACAGTAAAAAGATCAGCGATAGTCAAGGGTTCAAGGGGATGGAGGGGTAAAATGGAGCACAGGGTATTTTAAGGACAGTGAAACCATTCTGTATAATACGACAGTGGTGGATATACGTCATTATATACTTGTCATAAGCCATAGACTGCACACCACTTTGCATTAGCCCTAATGTAATCTACGTGCTTTGAGTGGTAATGATGTGTCAATGTAAGTTCAGGAACTGTAATAAAGGTCTCACTCTGGCACAGGACATTGATGCTGGAGGAGGTTGTATGTGTGTGGGAACAAGGAATATATGGGAACTCACTGTACTCCCTGCTCAATATTGTTGTAATCCTAAAACTGCTCATAAAGTTTATTCATTTAAAGAATGAAAAAGAACACATCAGTACATATATGACAGTTTAAAAAATAAAATAGTTACTGGGAAACCTTCATTATAATACATTTGACAATTTAGATTAAAAATTTGCTCAAGCAAACATGGGAAGAAATAGAAAATATGAACAAAATTGTTGAATTCTTAATTGAAAACATTTCTGCAAATAAATCTAGTCAAATATCTTCACTGGTGAATTCTCCTAAACATTTAAGAAAAAAAAAAGCCACCAGTCTTAAACAAACTATTCCAGAGGACAAAAAAATAAGAAACATTTGCAAACTTGTTTTATGGGCCCAGCATGACCTTAACAGAAAACTTGACAAAAACCATGCAAAAAAGTGAACGAAATCATAGGTCAACATCTCATGAGCATGCACGCAAGAAAAGCTAAACAATGTCTCAGAAAATTAAATCCAGATATCCAGAAAAATTATATTATATTATGATCACACTGAGTTTATTTCAGGAACGAGATGTTGGTTTAATATTTGAGAATAAATCATAAATTAACATAAAAAGATAAAAACCATATGAAGATCTCAATAGATATGTAAAAAGCCTTTAATAAATTTCATCACCGATGATAAATCCATGACAAAATAGAAATAGAAATAAGAAGAAACTCCCTTAATCATCTGATAAGATAGAGCTACCAAAAGAAAAACCCTCTGGATCTCATTTAATTATTAAATATTAAAGATATCCATGAAGTCTAGGTAAGGGTACCTGGTAATATCACATCAAATCAATATTTTTATATCATTACAAGTTCAGCAAAGCAAGTATAAAAGTGTGAAAATTGAAAAGAAACATAACTGTCATTATTCATGTACAACTTAATTGTATATATTAAACATGCAAAAGAATTCTACAGATAGAAAGCCAAATGTAATAACTGGATGTAGAGTTGTTGGATATAAGGCGACATTAAAATTCAATTATCATTTCTATTCATTGATAACAGACAAGAAGAAATTGAACTTTAGAAAACATTTCATTTATGATAGCACCAGAATTGCCTCAGACTAAACTTAACAAAAGTCATTCCATACTTCTACACTAAAAACTATAAAATATTACTAAGTGAAAAAATTTTAAACATCTACATAGATGGGTGTATATATCAGATTCATATATTTGAAGATGTAATATTTAAAAGATATCAATTCTCCCTACACTGATTTATAGAATCAATGAAACTCTAATTATAAATCACATATGGCTATTTTTGTGGAAATTGGCACACTAAATCCTAAAATATATATAGAAATCCAAAGGGCTAAAAGTATCGAAGAAATCTAAAAGATGAACAGTGTTGGAAGACATGCACTAACAGATCTAAAAATAAAACAACAATAAGACAGTACTTTAAAACTATGATTTTAGCACAAAGAAAGACATATATACAAATGGAACATAATACTCCAAAATTGACCCAAGCATCCATTGATTTACAATAAAGTGCTGTGGCAGAACAATGGAAAAAGATAAATGCCTCAAGATTAATTGTATAGCTTATGAAAAATTTAATTTGACACCTTTCTCATACCACACACCAAAATTTATTCCAGATGTACCTTAGACCTAAAATTGAAAGGTAACATTAGAAAGTTTCTAAAAGACAATATAGAGGAAAAACTTCACTATCTTGAATTTCCCAAAGATCTCTTGAATGAGAGCGCACACACACACACACACACACACACACACATGCTCATGCATACATGCATAATCAATAATCATAAAGTGCAAGATTGATGAACTAGATATAATTAAAATAATAACTTTTATTCATCAAGAAAACACCATGAAGAGAGCTATAATGCAAGCCACAGAGTGGAGGAGGCTATTTGTAATCATATTTCTGACAAAGAAATTGTATCCAGAATATATAAACAAATGTTATAAATTAATGAAACAAATGCAACAGTGCAATACGTATAGACATGGGTCAAAGGACTTAAATAAGCATTTTACAAATAAAGTTATCCAAGTGATCATAGAGAATACCATATCATTATTTATCACCAGGGAAATGCAAATTAAAACCATGCTAACCTACCCCTATAAACTCCCCGGAATGACTAAAGTTTAAAAAATCTGACAGTCACCTGTTGGTGAAGAAATAAAGCAGCAGGATCTTTCACACAATGTTGATGGTGGTTCAGTTTGGTAAAATCACTTTGGAAACTGTAAGTTAATGCCAGTAAAGCTGAGTTTGTGCATACACAGTGCCTTGGCAATTTCAGCCCTTGCCAAATATGTCACAGAATGCATACATGTTGTACTGAAAGACATGTACACAAATGTTCAGAGCAACTTTATTCGTAATTGCCAAAACTGGAAACAGCCAAAATGTCCATCAGCATCATTAAATCATTACATATTCATACAACAGGAGATCATTTAGCAATGAAAAGGATAAGATTATACAAAGCAACAAAATGAATAAAATCTGTAATCATAATAATGTGCTAAAAACAAACAAAACAAAAAATACACACAGAGGAGTGCATACCATACAATTCTACTCATATGAGCAGACAAAAAATTTTTTAAGGCGAGAGAGATCAGGATACTAATTAGTTTTGGAAGTTGCTGTGGGGCAAGGGGAGGTGGCTGTTTCTCAAGTGTAAATAATGTTCTGTATTTTTATCGCAGAGATGGTTACAAGCCTTTCACCACTTTCTGCAAATTTTCAGCCTATATACTTAACAGTTGTACATTTTACATTTGTAAAACTTCAATAAATAGGTAAAAATATTTCAAAGTATTTCCCAAATATGTTTTGTTTATACTTCAGTGACTATTAGAAGATATGACTAATGCTTTTTCAACTTTTCATTGAACATTGACTTCGTCCAGTGAATTGTGCCAGATATTGTTGGAACAGAAGAATGGTTGACATTAGGCTTCCGCCCTTGTCCAGTTTAGTGTTTAACAGAGACAGGATGAGATGTAGCACAAACAATAATACAAGGCAGAAAGTCCTGTAAACCACCTATGGACCACAGAGCGGGCCACCAGGAGTCTTCAAGGAAGAGGTGGCATCTGAGTTGGACTTTGAAGTCTCAGAATTTCGACCAGTGTAGGTAAGAAGTGGTTTCTCTGCAGGGGAAAAAAAAAGCATCGAAAAGCCATGCAAGTGTGAAAATGTAAGGGGTGTGTGTATATGTGTGTGTGTGATGTACACGGAAATATAAATTACGAATATGGTTGATGTGAAAATTGTGAGTGGCATCTCCACTTCTAGAATGTGCATTAATTGTCACTGAAACATATCAGTAAATTGAGAAGCAAGAGTTTGAAATCTGTTGAACTTTCTCTAACGACAGAATACAGACTTTGGTTTCCGAAATTGCACTTTCAGGGTTTGGGGAATCATGAAGTCCATGCTATTGGCCAGAGTATTTTGAGGAGACCTGAACTGGCAATCTTGCGAAGTGCTTCTAATATCTGAACCCATAGGATGATTTTGCTGGAATGTAGAACTTGTACCACGGAGAAGTAGACAATGGAACTTAAAGAGCAGCTTGAAATTAGTTTGTAGAGAGTCAGGAGGTCTAGGTTAAGGATTTGGTATTATGCTTATGGTCAGGAGTGTTTGACAGCCTTTGAGCAAGCCTCATTTAAGGACCCTTGGCCTGATATTGAATGGAAGAATAGAACTGTTCTAACAACTCAGAAAGTAAGGCCAGGGCACAAGTGCTTATATGTGATTTCTATGTACATGTCTCTGTCCATTCGTCAATAATGCAGAGAAAAGGAGGTAACCAGCCAAGGTGACAATGCCCAGAACTTGATTTTGCAGGTAGTAGAACCAGATCTGATCTTGGCCCTAATCATCTGGGGTTCTCAGGCATGACAATGAAAGAGAAAGTCGTCTAAGTAACAGGCCACATCTGTGCAACATAAACAGGTTCCTGCACACGGCTGGGGCCTGGCAATGCCAGTGTTTTCACAGCAATAGGCGACATTGCAGGTGACTTTCTCTGCTAAAGTTATGATTTATGGTGGTGGGGCGGGTGTAATAATGTAGTTATAGCGGGTGGGGCAGGGAACAGAAATGGGAGAGGGAAAGAGATGTTGCTGTTTTAAGGAAAGCTTCTTTACGACTTCACCTGATTTTATGACTGTAGTGAGTCTCTTGAAAATGATTTCGGGAATTGTGCTTTGGGGTCATCTTCCTCGTTGTGGTTGTTTTAAAGAGTCTTGAAGGATGCTTTTTGTTCTCTCCACAGTATGAGCCCTGGGCAATAGGCCAAAGTTGTTTTAAATCTCAGTTGAAAGTTCTGGCTCTTTCCATGTGAACATGTGCCAAAAGGAAGTCTAATAACTTATCAAGTTGAGGCACCTCAGGGAGGTCCAGAAGCAGAAATTTTTGAGGAGTTTAGGGAGCAAGTTTATTAACCCTTGACCTGATCGTAGCCCTTTTTGAGCTACTATTTATATTTTGTTAATTGATTTTTATTTTTTTCTTCTGCAAAGACAATCAGCCTGAGAGCCCCGAGACCTAGATTTATTCACTGAAACTTTTTAATTAATTGTGCCATTGACCAACTCCAATGGTCACTCTATGTCTCAATTTTCTCCTGTGTAAAGCAGAGATGGTACATGTCTGAGATACCTCATTAATATGTCTCTAAAGTGAACGTTCTGTGGAAGAGCACAAAATAAGTTCATCTCAGCAAATTATTTATCCAGCACCTCTTATGTATTAAACTAACAGCTGCAAGGCATTCAAGAGATATTTGGGACACAATTTCTAGTTTCCAAGACCCAAAGACATGGCCTGCAAAGCAGAGTATGCCAGATTCCGCAGAAGCTGATGTAGTGGATAGTGTGTGTGTGCCACTCACATTTCTACCCCTCCCCCTTCCTTGTCAGGCAGAAGCCTTCATTCGCTGAGGAGTTCACAGTTCACACTAAACCTGCCTTTCTGCCACTGCCCTTGATCCTTGCCCCAGGGGGATGTTAGGGCCCTGGCCGTCTTGCAATAATTCAGAACAATTCTGAAGTGTCCTCATAGCTCCAAAGTTCTCCATGGGATTGGCTGTGGCCCTTGCAGAGATACTATTACAGCCCAAGGCTCTTCTTTCACTTCCCTAGGCCTGTTGACCCCTAGAGAACTCCCCAGAAAAATTCCTTCATGGATATCCCCATCTCAGACTCTGCTTATCCGGGAACCTGACCAGTGGTAATTAAACAGGAAAAGAAGTTCTATGGGAATTCACAAAAGGAAGTTAGCAAATCCCGCTTTGGGAAGATGAGACAGGAAAAGCTGATTGTGGAAGATGGTGTTTGTGCTGTGGTGTGATGGATATGTGGGGTCTAACTGAAAGAGAATGTGAAAGGGAAAGTAGGGAAAGAAGCATTTATTATTAGTCTTCCCTCAGTATCCTCTGTGTATTGATTCCAGGAGCTCCCATGGTTACCAATATCTGCAGATGCTCAAGTCCCTTATATATAACAGGTTAGTACAATGAATACAATCAGCCCTCGGTATCCACGGGTTTCCCATCCTCAGATTCAACCAACCACGGATAGAAATTTTGGACATGGAGAGCCAACTGTATGTTAGGAGGAAATAGCATAATTGAGGTCTCAGAGGTCAATAATGAGACATGTAACTCTGAAAAGTTCAGAGAGCCCATGTGAAACACCTAGTCACAGGGCACTAGAAGATCCAGATGGGAAGGAGGACGAGTGTATATAATGGAGGGTCCTAAAATCTAGGCTAAGAGTAGTGCACTAAATTGGAGATCAAAAGGAAAAGGAGAGAGCCTATTTAGTAAAGGAGTTATATAACAGAGGCTATGCTTTCAAAGAATGATCCTGGAGCTGAGATAATGCAGTGCTCTAAAATGTAAGATTCTTTTTTTTTTTCAAAGATTTTTTTGATGTGGACCATTTTTTTTTAAAGTCTTTATTGAACTTGTTACAATATTGCTTCTGTTTTCTTATGGTTTTTGGCCACGAGGCATGTGGGCCCTGACCAGGGATCAAAACCCGCACCCCCTGCATTGGAAGGTGAAGTCTTAACCACTGGACCACCAGGGAAGTCCTGAAAATGTAAGATTCTCTCTGATGCTTAATAATCTTAGATCATATAAAAAGTTAGAAGGGTTCCAAATGAAATGAAGTTAGGGAAAATATTAAACAGGTTGAAAAATAGAATTCCAACACCTGGAATGTGCTTTTTGTTGTTGTTTTTTAACTTAATAATTATCCAGGCCAGCTGGCTTGAGGATACATGACAGGGAAAGAGAGAGAGAGAAAGGAAAAGTGAAAATGAGAAGGGAAGTCTTTCTTCCTCTCTCTTTCTTACTATTAATTTTACCCCATAACCAATCTCTTATGGGACCATATCTTTCCAGTTCTGTTCTTGGAAAGTAGTCAGCAAACTGAGTGCTTTGGAAATCTAACCTAGAAGTCAGTTTATACTCAGGCTTGAGCATGGCTGGCTCACATCACATCTTGGGGCTGAAAGTCATCTCTGTGACCTATTACCATTTAGGCAAATCCCTTCTCTAATTCTCATATTCTTTATTTGCAGAAAATGAGTTGTGATGTAATTTTAAGAGAACATTGTGTGAAGTGCTTTGCAGTCCTGGTGCCTATTAACACCCCATGCACGTAGCTCTTATTATTAGCTCAGCCACTAATGATCTAGATGACCTTGGACATAGTCTTTCACACCCATGGTCCTCAAATTCCTCATCTAAAAAAGCTAGTTGCTGGCTATACTTTCAACCCTGATCTTCCTACTAGGTTCTCAAGTATGTTTTCTTCAGAGCTAAAGTAAAATAAAAATACAAATTAGCTAATCCCGATTCAACAAGATGCATATACTCAGTGAATTTACATCCAAGAGGCAGTTGAGGGAATTGAGAGGGGAAACAAGATGGCATTGATTGTAGGGTCAATGCCAGAGTTAGGGTCTGCTTCAGAACTGTCTGATTAACTGCGCATTTTTTTTTTCTCTGAGATCCTGTGGGCACTGGATCTGCCAAATATTTTTTTTTTTTCCTACAAGAAAGATTTTATTTACTCCAACTAGTCACCAAACATTTGCATCCCTTGCTGCTCTGACCTAGAGCCAAGGGCCCTTCAAGCTTCTCTTGCATGACATGTAGGTCTTTTCTGTGAACGACTGCCATAGGCAGGCACCGGCTCAAACCTAATCTGTGCACAGATTCCTGTTCCTCTGCTATATTTCCAGTGTCCTCCTTCATGTGTCAGGAAAAGCACGTGGGCATCCACTAGGCCAACACACCAGCGCAGCCTGGATTTTAGTGGAGCTGCAACAAACTACAGTCAACAACTCACCTTGCTTTGGCAGAACAAGGACAAATTCCCTTTCTCAGTTCCCCACCCTGATTCCTCACAGCTCTTCCAGTACAGACTTGTACAATGTTCATTCCAGATTGAAAGGGAATCTGAAGGCAGCCCCTTTTCCCGGCTTCCCTCACTGACTGTTTTATATATAGAGGACAAGAGACAGAGGGGAGGGGAATGAAATGGTGTCTCTAATACACTTTAGGCATGGTTTTCGACTGTGTACAGTAGGAGTTCTGGATTCAGTGTCAGTGCTTGGATTTCTGTTATAGATCCTTTGTGCTCTATTTTCTTTCATATATGTCACATAGTTTCCAGTCAACTGGGAAAAATTGCTTGCGGCGTGTGACTTAGAGACTTGTGAGTCTCTAAGGCCATATTAGGGAAATGTTTATATTGGTACTAAGTTTCAGCACAGACTTTGGTCTCATCTCTTATTCTCCACCCAGCTACTACTGTGGAAATAGCTGGTACATATGGGAAAGTCGTAAAATCCAGAATCAGAAGGCTTAGGGTCTTGACTGGTTCTACATGTAAGAGTTAGTTGACTTTGGCAAGTCAGTGGCTCTCCCTGATCCTTGGTTCACTCATCTGAAAAATGGGAGTAACAGAGAGATGTGGTGAACTTTGAATGAAATTACACCACTCTTCTGTGGATTCCAAAAATATAATGGGCATGTGAAGAGGAATCGGGATTTCACAATTTTACATAAGACTGCCTTGTCCAGAACCTCACAACCTTTGGACCTCCATCAATAGATATCTTTCCAACTCTGCTATACATAGAGGAAATAATAAAACTCATCATTCATTACTGCTATCTTTTATATGACTTTCTGGCAAATATACAATGGTTTATCAGGTGAGGTAATTATGTTTTAGTCAATGGCTAGGGCCCAAGACAAATATCTTTCCTGCCTGTTTTGAGATAAATTCTTGTAAAAGGCTAGTGTTAATGCCATGAGGGATGTCTTTCTATTCAAAGGGTGAAAAAAAGAACTTTCAGAGGGCTCCTGATTCTCACTATCTTCCAGACTCCACATAGAGGACGACTTACCGCCTTAGTAAACTTTACCCCAGCTTTAAGAGATCAGCCTGACCTTTAAGAGACAGCCTGTCCTTTAAGAGATCAGCCTGTCCTCTGTTTCTTAGTGTAGAGAAACAGAGAAGATGTGCATATCTCTCTAATTTGTCTACAGCTTATCCTCTGACTTTGCATACCAATTTTTGTATCTGAACATCTTTATCTTAGGACAGCACTGGAAGCGAAGATAACTATAGAGAAGAAAAGCCAATGAACAAAATACACTGACTTTACTTTTCAGCACGACATCTTCCATCTGGATCTATCACTATTTTATAGGTCCTGGTCACCTTCCACATGGCAGACGTAGCTCCCTAGAACAAGGGATCTTTTTCCTGAATATTTAAATACCTCAGTGTTTTTCTATTTTCCTGCTGTGGCCTATGAATAGATTGGTATCTTAGAACAGGTTTTCTATTTGAAGACTACCTCTATCCAGAGCATTGATGGCACAAATGACTTTCTCATTCAGGAAGTCACCTATCTTGTCAAAGTGATGTGGTCTCCACAACGTGAACATTTCTGAATAACCTCACATTGATCCTACGTATCCCAAGAAATACCCTCACAGAACAAGTGATGGTTTGTTCTTAGACAAAGAGATAGCTGGGAAATTCAACACAGCTTATTTAGTAACCACTTTAATCTCTTGCATGTTTAAAGTATTCAAATACTTTTATTCCTGCAATCAACATGAACCCTACCAACATGGCCAATTAGATCATGTGGTCCCATTTTATTGATGAATAATGTGTGAGGTACATAGAACTTCAGAGTTACCCCATAGCCAGGGTGTGCACACAGTCTTCTGTCACTGGATTCTAGACAGTCTCTTAAACCTTGTCTTGATTCCTAGATCAGGTTATCCCTATAGACTGTATTCCTTGCCCAGTTTGAGAGCTCATCAAAGCTTAGACACAATAACAAAATAACTCCAAGCCAATGACAGGAAACAAAAAAATCTCAAAGCATAGACAAAACAAGATTTTACTCATTTTATTAATAACATCCTTCAAAATCTTTGTCCAGTGAGAAGTTACGGTCAAATGATTTTAGGATCTCAAGCTGGTCATATATAGATATCAGGATAATTGAATCCTTAGATGTTCTGGTAAGACATACATTCTATGCTAATTAAAAATTTAGGAGTTCTTTGGTCTGGGGCTTGTCAGCGATCCTCTCTAAAGTATATGAATTGTCGTACTTTGTACTTCCTCCACCATCGATGGACCTTTTTATATTTTAAAAGTAAAAGATAACTGAACTCTGGGAGAATATTTGATGCTTCATTGGGTAACATGAGAAGCTGCTAGTTTGAAGTTGACTCTACCCCTTAACCAGTATGATCTAACAGGTGTGATAGTATAAGAGGTATCTGTGCTGAATAAGGATGCTATAAGTCCTTAAAAGGCCCAATAAGAACATCATAATGCAAACCTATAGGATTCCACATCAAAGTCATGCTTTCTATAGTAGGAAACAACTCTCCATTTGAAATATGGCTCCTGATGTGCTAGTAGAGACTGAGAACCTGACCATGGACCTTTAACTGACTAAGTGACCTAAGAGCTCTTGCATCCACTAAGTCCTAACGTCGAGTCTGCACAGCAGTAACTCCATCATGCCATGGAAATATATTTGAGGTAATAGTGTATATATTGAGATATTTGAAAGGCATCAATAAATGCATAAGCAGATGGTGCAGACTTCCATGCCATCTTAATCCACTCATCACTATGGCAACTATAAAATGCCCAACCAGACATCAGCAGAGACTTACAACATTCGTCAAAGGAAGCAGCCCGAAATAGAATGGCTTTAGAGTGGGGAGCCATTTGTTGTTAGAGAATTCAGTTTATACTTCACGTACAGGTACTTCTTTGCCTGAAATGCCTCCACCATTGAAAGACTTACAAAATGCCTCATTTATCAATATGTTCTCGTACATAATGCTGCTCTGGGCCAAGGTACACTTTTATTGATAAGGAAATTCACTTCTGGGCCCAAGACCCTGTACCCAATCACACAGACACAGCTGGCCTGATGGAATAATAAAACAGCTTGCTGGTGCTTCAGCTGAGGCACAGCTGGAGGACAACCAGCTGGCTTAGAGCACTTTCCTTCAGGATATGGTAAATACCAAATACTGCCTGAGGGTGAGCAGAATCTAAAATGGGTAATGGATGGGCTTCCCTGGTGGCGCAGTGGTTGAGAGTCCGCCTGCCGATGCAGGGGACACGGGTTCATGCCCTGCTCCGGGAAGATCCCACATGCCGCGGAGCGGCCGGGCCCGTGAGCCATGGCTGCTGGGCCTGTGCGTCCGGACCCTGTGCTCCGCAACGGGAGAGGCCACAACAGTGAGAGGCCCGCGTACCACAATAAATAAATTAATAAATAAATAAATAAAATAAAATGGGTAATGGAGGAGGGACTTAATAAATGCCAATGACAGCCTTAAAACTACCTCGGTAGCAGGCAGTATAGTTTGTTTATTTGTTTGGTTTTTTCCACCTTTGGCTTCCAGGACATGACAACTAGTTAACCTATTGAAGGACATTCTATATCTGATGTGGCATGTAATTATCTTTTGGAGGAAGGAACAAAAGTTATCTTCACCCTCTCAGAAAATAAAACATGAATAAATGAAAAGGATGTCTGATACTGTAGTATAGTAGCTGGATGTTTCGGAAGGCGTGAGATGTGGTACCCTAAGGAGACAACTGTGTTCATCATAAGCCTTTTGCTCCATCTCTGATATCTTTGCTTCATTTTGACCGTGCATCACCTGCCGCCCACCTCACCCTTAAACCATTGCCGCGTGTTCTAGCACCTTAACTGAGCTTCCCAAATTAGTTGGGTGGAGTCTAATTTGGAGCCTCAGGTTGAGCTCTGTTGGCGCCACGTATGCTTCTTCTCTGGAGTTGGATGAAATGTGACACTAGGGAACGTGGGATCTGCCTTACTGAGTGGTCACTGAGGGTTCAGGTGAAGTGAACTGGAGGTCTGAGGGAATCCCATCTCCACGGGGTAAACATTAACCGACAGTAAACAGGAGACAGGAGGGATCCAGGCAGTTAAATTCCTCCTCCTTCTTCCTTCTATGAACTACTCCTAGATGCAGTTTTCTATGTAGCCCCTCCAGAGAAAGTGCTGTGTGCTAGAAAACAAGCCTCATAGCATCCAGTGGTTTCTCTTTGAGGCTTATAGTAAGGAAGTGGCCAGCAGTTTAGCTCAATGGATTATTCTCATCTTTTTTTGCTTCACTTCTATTTTTTTTTTTTTTTTTTTTTTTTGCGGTTCGCGGGCCTCTAGCTGTTGTGGCCTCTCCCGTTGAGGAGCACAGACTCCGGACGCGCAGGCTCAGCGGCCCTGGCTCAGGGGCCCCGCCACTCCGCGTCATGTGGGATCTTCCCGGACCGGGGCACGAACCCGTGTCCCCTGCATCGGCAGGCGGACTCAACCACTGCGCCACCAGCGAAGCCCTTCACTTCTATTTTTTAACACCTTTCAATTGAGCTTGCGTCTCGCTTTCAAATCAGTGCTTTTATCCTTGCCCTGAGCTTTACTTTTAGAGAACCTAGGCAAAGTGCATGTATTAGTCATTCCTATTCCACGGTAGCTAGAACAATAATGGACACATTGTACTCCTCAATAAATTCAGAAATACTAAGTTAAATCAAATTTTTGAAGTAAAAAAAGTCAATTATCAACAGGGGTGTTGACGTTTACAATTTGTTTCTTAACGTGAGGAAGAGGAAGTATCTGGAAACAAGTTCCTTTTCCTGCACTTTGAAATTATAGTCCTGAGATCAGATCCTTTTCATGTAACCACAGCTGAGGATCATTCTGGATAGACTTGAGTAGTTAGGGGTTTATTTCTCCAGCCTCTCTTTGGGAAAACAGACTCACCCAAATAACTGAGTTTTCCATAAAATTCCTCAGAAAAATTCCTTTTCCCTAAGCCAATCCTGAAAAGTCTCTCCGTCACCTCTCTTGATTTATTGTGATCTAATTCAGATTACAGAGTCTTCTTTAAAAAAAGTTTCTATATATCCATATAAGCCTTAGATATAGGAAGATATAGATAGATGAATACACAGATACGTACATGAATACGTAGATACGTATGCATACAGACACACACACACGTGCCTGCACACATCTTAATGTGAGATCCTATACTATCTCTTATGTGCACGCCAATTTTCTCGTCTAATTAAGGGGCAGAGTGATAGATAGCTTGAGGCTATGTTATACTCAACCCACCACAAAGGGTGTGTATGAGAAAGAATCTGACAGATGTGCATGGTTATGTGGAGACTTGTTATCTCACACTGTTTTCTCCTCTAATAGCAGTATGGGTGGCTTGCCAAAACGAGAACGGTATATGATATCTTTTTTCTTAAATGAGATCTTTATCATAGAAATGACACAGTGAGCTCTTATAATCAGAGTGAAGTATGCCATAAGGTTCCAAATATATCACTGTAATGACTCTACAGTTTTATCACTACACTTACGATCAGCTCTAATGGAAAACTCATGGATGTCATCAGTCCTTTTGTCCTTCTTAACAATTTGATAATCCCTTCTCAAAGCGTTGAGCCACCTTAGATCACTAGTTGCTGTCTAGAACACAAATACCTTGCACAGCGTGACGCTACTGATTAGCTGGATCATCTTTCTCCATTTCAGTTAATCTATTAAACAACTTGCAAGGACTCTCTAACAGCTTTAGAACTCTGAACTTTAGAACTCTGAACTTTATCTATGATTTATTTAACCTCCATAATGAGACCCGCTGTCTCGATTCACAAGACTTTTGGAGTCATAAAATATTACTTCAGTCTCGACTTCACTTACAACTGTGACAGTTCATTAAAATGATATGTTGACTGGAGTCCTGCTACAGTCCTGTGTGGTACACAGACTGGCCATGCCCACATCACCCAGGAGCCTGTTAGAAATGCAGAATCTCAGCACTTAACCCAGACCTACTAAGAAAGAGTCTATTTTTACCAAGATGCCCAAATAATTCAGATACACATTGAAATTTGAATTAGAGGGCTGGCACTGGAGAGATCTTCCAGGTCCAATGTCAAGATTCACTGGAAGTTATCTCCTTCTCAGCAACGGTGTTAACTCATAGTTGCTAAACTGAATATTTAGATTATTTGAGCTGCTTGGCAGGAAGGATATTGGAACTTCCCAGCTGTAATTGCCAATGAATAAGTTGTTTCAACTCCTGCCAATAACTCAAATGATCTCTTCTTCCACAGCTTATTTCATAGTCTCACATTTTTGTGTCTACTGGAGAGATTGACCGTCCTGGGTCAGCATTTAACAATTCTTCAGCCTTCCCATATGTAAAATATCTGTTTGGTTGTCACTCTAGGTTTCCTTATGTAGCATTCAAAGATAACTTTACAAGGAAATGTAGTCTATGTATTGAGATACATAAATATTTTCTTTACAAGCCATTCTAAATGAACATTTTACAACCAATAACATTGCCTGTTATGACTGTACCAGAGAGCAGATCTTTCTCAGCTCTCAACAGAAAACTCTTCTCAAATTACCTTGAGAAAAGAGAAGAGTGCTGTTTGAATATAACTCAGGAATACAAGTTGACCTTTTTATTTGCGATAATTTGATAACTGACCTGTTCAAATCAAGCACTGTATTTTATTTCTTCCACTACACATCAGCTAAGATTGGATTTCTGAACATTAAAGGCATTAAAACCTAATGGACTCTACATGTCAGGTTTTGAATTGTCTCAATGGATAGATTTCTGTTTAAATGTCTATTGTGTTTATAATTTGAAGGCTCAAATATAATTTCTTCATATTTTGAGAATTTAACTACCAAGATTTCATTGATTTCCTAGGTGATATTTTCAAATTAAAATACAAATTCTTAACCTCATCAGGTGCTAATTGTCAGCCTCTGTCCTTCCCCCAATTTGTGCTCCACACAATGAGTAAACATTCATTTGCAGATTGCCCTTTTTTGGATGGGACCAATCAGAATCCAACTGTAATGACACTCCTCCCACTCTGAATCTGGGGGAGATCTATGACTGCTATGACCAATAGAATATTGTAAACATGGCACGAGGCCAGTTTCCAGCCAACTCCTTAAATGGTGGAAACTTCCACTTCCTTGGAACATTCTTTCTCGGAACCCTGAGACCACCATGCTAGAAATGTGGAGAATATGGATAGAAAGATGCTGCACCAGGCCCCTTGCTCAGGCAGTGGATGTGTGTGAAGAAGCCTCCATATGACCCCAAACCCATCTGCCACCTCCCTGGAACTGCATGAGAAATACCAAATGAGAAATGTCCAGCTGAGCCTCCGAACCTCCAGAACTATGAGAGATGATATTAAGTTGTTGTTGTGTTAAGGCACTGAGTTCTGTGGTGGTTTGTTACATAGCCACTGATAAATAGAAGAGCTGTTCTATGTCTAAGAGCTGAAAACTCTTCATTTCAGTCAATTCTTCACATTTCAACACTGATATCAGTTGAAAACTCCCTGAAACTTTAATAAAGGTACCATTCTGTCCCTCTGGATAGAGATGATTAGAAGTAGGGACACAGCCATAGCAATGGGTTGAGAGAAGTTTTTGAGAAAGGGCCCATTATCTGCACAGGAGTGCTATGTCAATCAAGACTGCTCTGACCCCCCATGGTGCCACAGCAAAGCTAGAAAAGAGAGAAATACTGGGCACTCATGAAACCAAAATACCATATTTACTTTTCTATTCAGCAAAGAGTTTTTGATACCTATTGTATAGCATCAGGGAACATAAGAAATAAGGTATCATTCCCCATAGAGGACACATATTAAGAGGCTAGATTGAAAATATACCAGTAATCAAACACATAAATAAATAAATAAAATTATTTATGACTTGTTAATAAATAATAGTGAAACAGGAGGGAAGGGGCAGGGCACAACCTTTAAAAGAATGACATTGCCCGAGGACACAACATAAACTTATTATAACCAAATAGGTTTAAGATGGTGGACGAGTCAACTTCTACTAGACCTTGAGCCCCAGTATATGCTCATTATAACACATCAGCAAGCTAAAAGACACACCCACTGGCACCATGACAGTTCCAAGGCCAAAAGTGGGCGGTGGCCCAATTTCTGGAAATCCCCACCCCTTCCCCCAAATAGCTTGAATACTCCTCCCACTTATTAGCCTAGGAAATTACCCACCCTATAAAAACTGACAACCCCATACCCTGGGGCTGCTCTCGCCTTCTGAGGTGGCCTGTTTGTGGAGTGTGTTTCTTTCTAAATAAATGCACTTCTTACCTATCACTTCATCTCTCACTGAATTCTTTCTGCGATAAGACATCAATAAACTGAGCTCCATTAAGTCCAGAGACCAGGTGTGTGATCTCAGTTAAAAGACCACGGGTTCACGTCCCAATCTGAGTTGGATGGTTTCAATATTGTGTTACTTATTAAGACAGTGAAGACTAGGAAAAGACTAGATTTGGGCAAGGGCATCATGTCATTTCTCTAAACACAGCAGAACTTTTCTTTTGTGAACGACTTTCAGTCAGTGTTTGTTATGGACTAAATGTCGATGCCACCCACAAATTCATCTGTTTAAGCCTTAATCCCCAGTGTGATGGTATTTGGTGGTGGGCATTTGGAGGTAATACAGTCATGAGGATGAAGCTCTCATGAATGAGATTAGTGCTCTCTTTGCTACATGAGGACACAGAAAAAGGAGTCCTTTGGCAAACTAGGAAGAGAGCCCTCACCAGGAATCAAACGGGCTGGTGCCTTGATCTTGAACTTCCCAGCCTTCAGCACTGTAAGAAATAAATTTCTGTTGGTTGAAAAACCCGGTCTCTAATATTTTTGTTACACCAGCCTAAATTAAGATAGTTATCATCCACACAAGCCAGTCTCCTTACTCTGCAATGCCACCTTATTTGTGACCCCACATGAAGACACCCAGGTCATTCCCTAATCTTTATACTGAGACACTTCAAATCTATTTCCAAAATTGACACTCACTTTTAAAGGATGGTTTTTCTGTTATGAACCTATTGAATGTAACATTGCTCAAAGCCTAAGACAATTCCATGAAAAGAATTGCAGCTTATCTGGAGTGATGGCCACATTATTTGAGTAAATATCTTGCTATACATTGAGGGGTACATTTTTAAATGGACAAAGTTAATCTGACTTTATAGTTACACTTCATTTTTCTACCTTTGGAAGGTAGATATAGGCACCTCAAGGACTTTCTGCTTTCACAGCATCCACAGACTCCTGATGTTGCAGGTGCCCTCTGTGTTCCTTGATGAAGGAAGCAGTTTGTACCCCATTGAGGCACAGGTTTCCATGAGGCTGCCACTGCATCTTCCATTCCCTGCAGTTTGTTTCCAGGTACAGTTTAGGGGACTGTGGATTACATGGGTCAAATTCAGAACAATAGTGGCCATTGAATAGGAAAAGATGATGCTCTCCTCTCCTAAGGCCTAAAGGAGTCATAGTACTGAAACTGAGCAGCACCCTGTGGGGCTCCTGGGCACAAAAGCCTTTCTGTGACCCTATTTCTTGATTACAGGAAATAGGCTTCATTCAGCCTCCATGACCTTCCCTGGGTTCCAACTGTGCAGGTTCAAACATTTGCTAATTAGGGAAGGGAGGGGATGCAGAGACAAGGGAGGAACCGTCAAGAAACGATAGTGCAGGCTTGGGGCAGGGTCCTGGCTCCCCGACAAGCGATATATATAACACCTTTGAGCTGTTTTGCAGATACTGAAATCCCCACCAGGTGAGAGAAGTTAAGGGTATGGTACCCACCAGCACACAGACCCCAGACCAGCTGGAACCAGAAGGTTGATGATGCTGACTCCCACTTACCTCACCACAAACCTATCAGAAGAATGTCCTCGAGCCAATCATGCTCTCTTTGAACCATTACTATAAACTCCTCACTACCCTCCCCAGGTCAGGACACAGTTTTGAGGGCATTAGCCCACTGGGGCCCCCTTTGCCTGGCAGAGCAATAAAGCTATTCTTTTCTACTTCACCCAAAACTCTGTCTCTGAAATTTAATTCGGTGTCAGGGTACAGAGGCCAAATGCAGCTTCAGTACCTAGTCAAACGCTACATGCCAAAGGAAGAGTGACTGGTCTCCCAACTGCACAGTTTGTCAGATAGGAAAGGAAGAATTTAAATAAGTATAGTGTTCTCTTTCTTGGAGATATTTTCTGATTTTTGAGGAGGTAAGCTGGAAAATCCTAACCAAAAGATAACTAGAAAATCCCCAAATATTTGAAAATCAAAGAATACATAGACAGAATGTTGAGTGAACTCATCTGGATGTAACTTACGATATTTTATAATCTCATTTATAAAAAGTTCAACAGTAGGCAAAACTAATATACAGTGTTAGAATTCAGTATAACAGTTATATTTGTGTGATAGATATTAGGGAGGTAGTGACAGGGAAGGAGCATGATGGGGACATCTGGGGTATTGGTCATGGTATAGTTCTTACTCTAGGTGTGTACACAGTGCACACCTAGAAATAAATTCAACATTTATTTCTTACATGCTTTTTATATATGTGTTGAATTCTAATATATAATCTTATAAAAAACAACAACAATGTGAAAGGGAATGGGTCACTGACCGGTTGTAATGGAAGTTATTTCCAAAAACTCAAGTAAACCATTATCTTTCTACTGCAAGTCACAATAATACCTAGAAAATTAAAGGGTTAAATCCAATTTGAAAGGGAAACAAAATATAGGTAGATATTTGACTAAACCTTATGGAAGTAAAAATTTCTGTGTAGAAATGTGATAGAAAAAATTATAAAAATATGCATATGTTTAACTAAATGTAAACTTCAAATGTCACTACAACAAGATAACAATGAACAAATTAATTGTCCACTTCACACTGGGAAAATTATTTGTCAAAATCATGATAAATTAACACTTTAAGATATTCTTATTTATTTAAAAAAGAACTAATATGAAGCTTTTAAGTAAGGCTAAAAGCTGAATAAACCATTATCTTTCATTACTTGGAGGCTTCCATTCTCTTGCTCCCATCTGAGCCAGATGCTTCCAGATGGAATATTTATTTACTCTTCTTACTATTAGACAGATCTTACCTCTTCTTTTATTATTGTTTTTCTCTTATTTCTTCTTCCCTCATTTGCTGAAACACATCCTAGAGTACCTTTCTTAAAATAGGTACGTGTGAGATAAATCTTAAGATAAATCTTAAATATCTGAATGTTTAAATATATATTTTGCTTTCATATATTTTCTTACATGCAAATCTCCTGCTAAATAGTAGCCTGGCTGCTAGACTCCTATATGAGGAGGTAAAAAGTAGGCTTGCGTGTTCTCGTACACAGACTTTTACCTGCTATTTCTGTTTCTACGCATGTTTAACTTCCATTTCCCATTTCATCTGTTGCTTTCAAAGTGCAGCCCTTCCTGTAATCTCTAGCATGCATCACCTCTCCTTTCACACATGTTCTTCGCTACATAAGTTCCAATTGCATAGTTCTCTCTGCTCTGCTGCATCCATGAGAGACCCAGCAAGAAACAGATGGATTTTACAAAATTAGATCATTTGAAGAGGATCTAATAAAATTAACAAAGCTGTGGGTACAGTGTAAGGAACCACAAAAGATAGGCGAGACCCAATGGAATGGAGGAAAAGAGTAATGAGGAGAAGCCAATAGGAGAGAGGTTTTAAGGAGGGTTGTCTTTGATGTAGGAATGAGTCAGTCCATAGCAACCCCACAGGGACAGTGCCAGGGAAAATAAATCCCCTAACCCTAAAAATTTCTTTCTGAGACTCCCTATTGGATGAGCTCTACCAGAAGTCAGGGGACAAGGGCACTCTTTGATTTAGTCCATGAAAGTCAGGTCTTAGAACAGAGATCAGAGTGGGAAGAGGTAGAAAGTAGATTTGCAAGGGCAAAGAGAAGACATCCAACACATCTGCTAAATCAATTATCACTCTTTTATCCGGATTCTTTCTTTAATAAAGGAGTAAATATTTCTCATTTGATACTATCCTATTCCTCTAAATAGTTTTGTTTATGTGAGAAAAAATAAAGGTCTTTAATCAATCCTCAGTCACCTAACCCATTTTCATTCTTCAGTATATGCTTTATATTTTAGTAAATCATTATGTAAAATAAGATCTGGTTCATTATTATCTATTCCAGTCCATTTTTTTTTACCCCTGAATAGTGTTACAGTAGTCCATTTATTTAGCATTTAACATTACACCAACACGACGTAATATATTTGATTTTATAAATAGTCTTCTTTCTAAAATCTTTATAATTATGTAGGCCTTGTGGTAGGCATTTCAATAGTCCCCCAGAGATGCCTGGGGGCTAATCCTGGACCTGTGACTATTACCTTACATGGTAAAAGAGATTTTGAGATGGAGAGGTTATTTTGGATTATCCAAGTGAACCAAATGCAATCACATGGCCTCTCATAAAAGGGAGGCAAGAGGCTCCGAGTCAGAGAAAGAGATGACAAGACAGTGGAATCCTATGTCAGAGTGATGTCATTGTTGGCAGGGGGCCATGGGTCAAGGCATGCAGGCAGCCTCTAGAGACAGGCAAAGGCAAAGAATGGATTGTTAGCTAGAGCCTCCAAAAGGAATTCAGTCTTGTTGACATCTTGACTTTAATCGCATAAAGACATAACTTTGCACATCTGACCTCAAAAACTGGAAGATACATTTGTGCTCTTTTAAGCCACTAAATCTGTGCAAATTCGTCACAACAGCAATAAGAAATTAATACAGGGTTTCTTCTTTTTCTCCTTCCTGATTTTTTTTTTTGTGTGTGTTAGCTTTCTGGTGAAGTTAGAATCATATACTAAGGTAACCATAAAGCCATCTGAAGTTCCAAACCCTCATCCCTGTTCTCAAGGGTAGGCAGTATGTCTGCTGCCTTATTCTTTTGGCTCACTTTGTGACCCACTCACCTGCATGTTTGACGGTGTAATTCTAGTCTACTTAATGACTAGAATTCAAGCATTTCACTTCTTTATCATATAAGGGTTTTCACACACAATGTCCTCTCAATCTGAAGCTTTTCTCTCAACTGTTCATTCAACTGCTTCTTCAATTCCTCAGGACTCTGGTATATAGCTATTTTCAGGGACTCTCTTCCTCTCCTCCAAGGTCAGGTTCCCCACTCTACCCTATCCCACCTATTTTTCTTTTCAATCTTATGAATTTTTATAATTAAAATGGCTATATTTGTATACTAGCTGAGAGCTTTTGGCATGCCCTAACAAAGTGAGCTTTAATTTTTATCAATAAAATCATAAGTGCTCATCTCATGGGAATATTAGAAGAAAGAATTGAAAGTGTATATTTAGAATAATTCTCCAAACACAACCAGACCGTGCTGAACCTACTCAAACGTTTTTCTCTCAATTTGTGAATGACTCAACCCTTTTCTTCCTTTAGTTTCAAATGTGATCTCTTTAGAGAACAGGTGTCTTGGTTGGAAACAGGAAAGGAGAAGAATTCACCCAAGAGTAGAAAGAAATTCCAGCCACCTGACCTATCTCTCAGGTCCTGTGTGAGGAAAGTGAGTAGCAAGATGAAGAGGTATCAGAGGACCACTTCCTGGCAGCTCTGCTGGGGAAACAATAAAGGCTCAGTGAGTGAAATGGTTGTACAGAATGACCAGGCAAATGGGAACTCTACCAAAACATCACTTCGCGCCAAACACAGTACAGAAGCAACAGAAAAAAAACTACAAACCCCCAAAGTGCCATAAATTTCAGACAATGGTAATCCTCGGGCTACCCAGACCAGGGCTGAGGACCATAGTGCTGTCCCCACAGTGACCCAAGATCAGTGGCATAACTCTAGACACATAAAACCCTGGGAAGACCTGAGGCCATTTTCTTCCAGCAGAATGGGACTTGGAAACAAATATTAAGCTCTAGAAAATGAAGTTCTATTTCTTAGACAGCTCTAGACTTAGCAATAATGCCCACTAAAACTAGTTTATTGTCTTTGTCTCTCATGAGAAGTTTTATGATAGCTGGGACAAAAGTTAGCCTGCCACAATTTTCATAAATTAATCTTCAATAAAAATTTTTAGATGAATGACTAGAGAAGCTATTTATTAAGCTCTTATCCCATAGTAAGCATTTGTATGTTAATTCACACTATACTTTCCACATAGAAAAAAGAACTTTAGAATTATCTTTGTCTTGGACTTCAACATTTGTTTTATATATTTGTGTGGAGGAGAAAAAAGGGAAAGAAAAAGATTTAGTAAAAAGGTCGAAATTCAAACATGTTTTAATCAAAACGCTTTCTTCCTTGGAAGTGAATCTGAAATTTGGTGTACCAATATATAGTCAAGGCCAACTTATATTGAAAATAATATTGTAAGTTGTGTCTGATTTCACTGACAATGAAAATATGGCTAGAATAAAAACAGCTGGACAGAATTAAGTTTGTTTTCTTCCACGGCAGTAAAGGAGGTCAGGCTCTGGAGTAAGATACTATGCCTGGTTATATTTAGTCAACCTGATGAAATGCCTCCAACCCTCTTCCCAAATACTAGTGGTCTGAAGGGCTTTACTGCCCCTCGTCCATTAATAAAACTGCTTACCTAATAAGAAGGACATATAGTGACTGACTATTTGAAAATATGGGGTCTTCCAGAAACAGAGTTAAAACAATAAATGCATATTTAAACAACAACATCAACAAAAGACTTTAAAACTGTTACTTCGACACTCCCATTTGATAGATGAGGAAAGTGAGGCACAGAGAGTGATCCTAACATGAGAACTAAGGGTAGAATACAGTCGACCTTTAGTATCTGTGGGTTCCGTGTCTGGATTTAACCACTCCGCATGGAAACCAGAGCCAGTTTACATATAAGAAACTTGAACATCTGCAGATTTGGGTATCCGGGGGAGTCCTGGAACTAATCCTCCATGGATACTGAAGGACGAATGTATATATCTTCTAAATTGCAACCCAAAGACTTCTCCAGAGTACTGCTTCTTCACTTAATAACAAGAAAAAAACTATGTGGAAGATTATTTGTATCTTTTATCAGTATTGCAAACATCTCTGCACATCTATTGTTTGGTGGAAGATTTTGTGGTTAGGAGCAAGCCTGGGCTGAGAGCCACATTGCATGGCTGAATAGAAACCTGAAAATATCTTTAATTGTACCATTTTTAAGGTAAACAATTCAGTCAAGTGTGATTAAAAACCAGAACAAATGATTGCATCTTGATGTGGATCTGGCTACGAGAAGGAATGTTTCTCTGTGTGGGATTAGAAAGAAAACCTTCTTTCATTCTTTCTCTCTCTCTCTCTTTTTAAAATAAAATATTCCTCCACAGACGAGATGAAGGAACTCACGGAGCCTGATTGCTATGATTTCAGAAGAAAGGAGAACCCTGAAGTTCCTGACCTTTCAGGAAGTGTACCGGATGTGAGGGATAGTTGGCGGAAAGAAGCTGATATTTAAGCCAATATGAAGTAATTCTTAATTTAGACTCTAGAGGTATTTAGAATAATTTTCAATTAGTTATGGTAATATTTCACAAAGAAGGTTCAGACAGGAAAGTGGGAAAGAGAAGGTCAGAACAATTTTTGAGAAGGATTAAACTGAAAGGAAAACTTGAATACTGAGTTTAAGTAGGCTTCGATAGCTATAAATATTACCTACGCAATAGAGGAACATAGTTTTACAAACCAGAAACAACCCTCCGAAAGGGATATTGAAAGAAATTATAATGGACATAAAAATATAAAACATAAGGGGAAACCTTGATAAATTTGACCACATTAAATTTAAAAACACAAACTCTTAATCATCAAAAGTTACCACAAAGAGCGTGATAAAGCCACATACAGGAAGAAGATACTTTTAATACATATAGTTGACAGAGAGCTCCGCTCCAGAATATACAAAGAATTTATGGGAAAGAAAGAAATGAAAATAAAATGAGAAAAGACACAAGTGGGCATTCCTTAGAAGTAGAAACACAAATGACCATAAACATACAGAATATTGCTTAATTGTATTATCAGAGAAATAGAAAATTTAAACAGCTAAGCCAGTATTTCACATGGACCAATTTGGTAAAACTATGCAGGTGGATTATAGAAAATGTTCATGAGGCTGTGGAACAATGGGGACCTATTACCGATTGCTAGTGGGGCATACATTGCTACAAGTCTTCTGGGGAAAAAGTGGAATTACCTGGTGAATTTGAACATGTACATGCCATGATACACAGCAGCTCCTCTCTTTGGTACATATCCTGGGTAAACTTGCAGGGAGATTTTTTTTCCATGGATCAGGAGTCAGGTATCCGAATATTCACAGCAACAGTGTCATTATTAGTAAATACTGGGAAAACCCTAACTGCCCAGCGCTGCTAAATGAGTAAATAAACTGAAGCGTTCGTGAAATGAGATAGTAATTGCAGGAAACAGGAATTTATCCATTAGTAGCAGGAATGAATCTCAAACATACGATGGCTAAAATAAGTGTGTAAGATTATCCTACTTACATAAAAGGTTAAAACCAACCAAAACTAAATAATTTATTACATACAAATACATAGTAAGTGGTAAAACTACAGAGAAAAGCCAGGAAAAGATTGAGACAAAATTGAGGATTAAGGTTACCTCTTGTAGGGAGGAAAAGAGATGGGTAAAGGTATCTTAATGGCTACAAAACTGTTGGCTTGGTATTGGCTACACAAGTATTTGTTTTATTATTATTATTTAACCATTCAAATGAGTCCCATATGCTTTTTAATTGTTGATATATTTCAATATAAAAATGCCCCCAAAGTCAGTAAGGTGGAGAAGAGAAAGGACAGCACCAGTAGTAGATTGGGAAGATAAGACTTTTATGTATCCTGCTGGATGATGCAAGCATCACTCTGCTAACTCAATTGTGCTATCTCTCAAGGATGCGATATCTCTCGAGGAAGTTGCTATCTCTCAAGAAAGTTCTTTTTTGGCCCAGCCATCCCGTCATCCCACTCAGCCCCAGTCCACACATTCCAGGTTAACAACATTAGTGTTTCACGAGAAACCATGGCAAATAATCAGACTCTCCACTCTACTGTTTCTAACCAGCTCATCGTGATCAGTTTCACTGGTGAGAATCATATGTATTCATTCAGTGTACCACACAGGCACAATTATGGCTAAAGCAGATTATATGGGAGATAACGGGATCAGAATTAATTTCGCCTACTCTGACCGTCAGAATTTTGGTCGTACCTGTTAGGAAAATGGGTTTGAATCTGGATCCAATGCTAATTTGCTATCTTGTATTTGGTAGTTTAATCTACTTATGTGAACTAGAATCCTCATTTGTAAATGGGGCTTCCTAATTCCCAACTCTTAGTGCTGTGGTGAGAATGCATACAACACCACAGAGCACGTTATCTGGCAAAACTTAAATCACAGCTTTAAAAGGAACTGTCAGATGAGTCCCAACTAGCCTGTATATACACAGTATGTTTCATGGGGAGATTTTGTTACTTTAGATTAATTGAACTTCACACTATGAGTTGAGATTTTTATAAACTCTACTGTGTGTGTGCGTGTGTGTGTTCACAAAACAAAATATAAATGATATATAGTATTAACAGTTTCAAATTGCTCAGCACTAAGAATCGTAGCCCCTTTATCTTCTTCTACTTTGTATATTCTGCCCCATTTCCTTATGCCTCAGTTGTTTTTGCATTTCCAGCGCTGTTTTTATGTGTTAGAGCACATATCAGGGATTGCAGAGAATACTTAATCCCCTAGTTTGCAATCATTTGAAGTTCAGTCCTCATTCTCTGTCTTTAACTACTCTGGGGTCTTTGTTTAAAATTCACTGAATTTAAGAAGGTTCTCTCTGTCCTCAGTACATTCGGCAGCATGTCTGCTGCCAATTACTTATCACCAGGGAATTGCATTTACTTGTGTCTGCTACACTGATCTGCTCTCTCTCTTTCTGCATTACATCTTCGTCTCTTAACAATGACCCCTCTGTTCTGCTTTTGAGCCAGGATGACTGGTTGAAGTTTATATCCATTCCTTTTGGCAGGAAAAAAATCTAAGAACTCTTCCTGTTACAGAGAATACCCTTTAAAAACTGGTAGACCCAGTTGTATACCCTTTAAAAACTGAGGATTTTACTTTCTAAATATTTTATAGTAATGATAGTGGAAGAAAAACAAGTACAATTCAGAATGACCCAAGGATTATTATTCTTTCCAAGTAAAAAATTAAAATTTGATTAAGCTCTGTAATCCATCCGTCCTGTGCCTGGCGCAGTGTTTGCTATGTGGTCTGTTGTAAGGCAGCTATATAACAGTATCCATTAGTTTGAATGAATTAATACATTTGCATGAATTAATAAAGCTAACACATATGTGAAGGGCAAGGGAAATATTTTATTCTCAACCTTGGCATGACCCCGAAAGCCCTGATTATTGAGAAAAGGTATGAGTCCCTAGGAATTCCAGTCAAGATAAACTTTTCAAAAAACTTTTGATTTGAGGATAGGTTTGTATTTGCAGAAAAGTTGCAGAGCTAGGACAGAGTTCATGTATAGCCGACACCTTATTTTCCCTGTTGTTAACATCGCTCGTGAGTGTGATGCACTTGGCACAGCTAATGAACTTATATTCGTACATTATTACTAACTAAAGTTAACACCTAATTTGGATTTTCTTCTTTTTTAGTTAATATGTTCCAAGATCCTACCAAATGACTCCTCCTTCAAAGGGACACAGTGATACTTTGATTCCTATTTCATTGGCAAAAGCCACCTTTGCAACCATACCTTACTCTGGGAAGACAGAGGACTGCAGTTTTACAAAGCTTTTGAAAGAAAAATATTTTGGTCAACAGTATTAAATGGTTACTATAATTAATAGTAATTCACATATATATAGGCATTTTTACAGCTCAGAAAGTTGTTCCAGGATGTTTATCAACATCCATTTTAAGGTCAGAGATAAAGTAGCAGAGACTGTGGAAACAGAAGAATCCCAGGTTAAATAGCTTATCCAGAGTTACACAGCCAACATAGCCAACCAAAATTCAAACCCAAACCTTTTGACAATGATCGATAAAAATATTCTTCCCAGTCCAAACCTTTTGACAATGATTGATAAAAATATTCTTCCCAGTAAACCACAAACGCCTCCTGCTTTTGTTTGCAACTTCTTTCTTTTTTTTTTTTTTTTTTTTTGCGGTACGCGGGTCTCTCACTATTGTGGCCTCTCCCGCTGCGGAGCACAGGCTCCGGACGCGCAGGCTCAGCGGCCATGGCTCACGAGCCCAGCCGCTCCGCGTCATGTGGGATCTTCCCGGACCGGGGCACGAATCCGCGTCCCCTGCATCGGCAGGCGGACTCTCAACCACTGTGCCACCAGGGAAGCCCTGTTTGCAACTTCTGATTCTCATTCACCTCGCCAGAAGAAATCCAAGGCCCTACAGCAGGGATCGGTGAACTTTTGCGTGCAGAGGCAGACAGTAAATTGTTGAGGTGGTGCTGGCTACGTGATCTCTTTCAAGGCTATTCAATTTTGGCATTGTATATCAAAAATAGCAACAGAGAAAACATTAGCAAATGAATGTGTCCCAGTAAAACTTTATTTACAAAAGCAGAGGGTGAGCTGTATTTGGAACACAGACCATAATTTGCCAACTGCTGCCCTAGAAGCTGGAGGAATCTACACAACAATCTGTGATATATTGACATATACAGTCTGTGATAGATACAATTCAAAAGTGGTCGATTTGCTCATCTCGTTGTTCTTTAAAACTCTTTCTTCATGAATGCTTTTTAAATTAAGGGTTGCATCATAAAAAATAGTTTCTGTTCTTTGTTAATCTCCTGTTAACGTCATTCTGTATCTCACTGTTACTTATGATTTTCTCTGGCCTAACAGGATTGCTTAGTTGCTCCTTAAGAAAGAAAGTATGTGCAGATCAAAGTATTGGGCTGGCCAAAAAGTCCGTTCGGATTTCTCCATAACATCTTATTAAACACCCAAACGAACTTTTTGGCCAGCCCAATATTTTTGCGGCCACACTTAGGGATACAGGAAGTTGAAATAAGATAGATATAGGGTGAGGGTCAATTAAAACTACAAAGGATTAACAATGCACATGGCTGAAGTTTCCAAAAAATGAATCATAACTCTTAAAGTCTTTCCATACTGATCTGTGTTCTTTTTACCCAAAGACGCACTCCGTGTTTTTGCTAATATACCCTACACTGAAATATCTCATAATGTGGCACTTTGGCAAAAAGCATCCAACCTTTCCTTTTATATTTTTATGTGATTTAAAAAAATATATAGATATAAATCCTGTGTGGTCTTTATCATACACATCATATCAACAAATGATGGGAGAAGCCAAAATCCATACTATAGGGGATTTTTGAAAGGCTTTCAGTCTGTATTTATATAAATTACTTTCCCCTCTATGTAATCACAATAAAGGAGTTGGATTGAAACTTTAAAATATTTTTAACTATGGGAATACATTTATATACAGTTTGTGAATAACAGTATCTTATATGTAAATAATACATGTTTATACATTTCTATGTATATGAGTACCTACATATCTATACATAAAGTTAGGAGTTTAAAAGGAAACCAGTTGGTGGGGTTTAAAACCTAAGATTTCCAAGTGTTCCCCATATGTGTAGGGTGCACCTAACACGACAAAACATTTTATAATGATTAATGAACAGGAGAATATTCACTTTTTAAGGAGTTTCCTTGACTCACTAAGGGCTGTATTTAAGCTCCTCTTATATTCTGATACTTGTTCAAGTGACTGAATAGAGCCCCTTTAGGACTTGGTCTAAAAATCCAACTATACAATTTGGTGGATCAAAATTGGCCTCAAGTTCTTTGCAGCTCCTCACAAGAAGTCTCTTTTCCCAGCCCTTGACTTTGGCTCGGCCTTGTGATATGCTGTGACCAGTAGAATACAGTGGAAGTGATTTTGTACAGCTTCTGAGAAGGGCATCAAGAGTCCTTGTAGCTTCTGCACTTGCGTTCTTGGAACAGTGAGACCATGTGGAGAGAGAAGCCAGACATCACTTAGCCCCAATCACCAGACATATGAGTGAAGCCTTCTTGGACCATCCAGTTCCTGGTAATTAACTAGATGGCTGAAGTCACATATGTGACCCCAGGTGACCCCAGCAGAGGAACCACACAGCAGACCCATCCCACTGAATGGTGAGACATTTGTTTTTGTTGTTTTAAGCCATATATGTTGAAAAGCAAAATATGATATTTTGAGAAAAACCCTAAACATGATCGATTTCTGAATTAAGAATATATGAATAGGTGAGTTTGTGTTTCTATGTTTGTATGTATTTGCCTACAAATACATGGGTATTATGTGTGACTAAAAATAATGGAGGAACACAATTAATATTTATTGAACACCTGATGTGTGCAAGGCATTGTAAGATATGTTTATTTAAACCACTACATTGTATGTGTCTATTCTGATTATGGTATCAGTGTTAACCAAAGAATGAGTAAATTTCCCTCTTCCACTTTGGCACATGAACTGTTTAATTTTCTGTGTCAATCAGAGAAGATAACAACATGGAAATAATCAAAAGAAAATATTTACCTTCATAAAAAGTTTTTAAAACTATTGCCAAACATAATAGGCAAAATTAAATGATAGATAAATTAAGGGGGAATATTTGCAACTTGTATCTCAAAAATCCAACGTTCACGGCTTTTAAATTTTTTTCTGAAACGATAGGTGAAATTCAAACACCCAATAACGTGGAAAAATACTACTACTAAAATTACAACATACTGATATCTCACGAAGGATGTGCATTCAAGAAAAAAAATCTTGAAGCCAAAATTGACGTTATATATTTACTGACAAGGACTATTTTGTTAATTCATTGATTCATTCAAATGACATTGTACAATGCTAATATCAGGAAGTTTGAAGTGAGCAAAACATAATTCTTCCCTGAATTTGTCCAGAGACAAGTTGGAGGAGACAGAAAAACAAAATAATCAACATAACATAGTGGGTTGGTACTAAACTGTTTAGCTATGCAAAGAGTATTAAAGAATTTGAGAAACTGCAAGGAAATAACAGAGAAGCCTTCTTACAGGAGACGAAGCCAGCATTTTCTTAAAGAACAAGTTAGAATTTTCCAGATGAAGGAAGTGCCAGGGAAGGTAAGGAAGTTATTTGAAGGAAAGTAGTGATCATATGCAAAGGCTAAGAAGAGAAATAGCATACTACATGCAGAGTAACATAAGAAGTGTGATAAGAAGCAGAGCTGAAGAGACTAGAAGTAAAACTGAAGAGATGTGCTGTATACATTCAGTATAGTTCCATTCTAAAGATTCTGGATTTAACCTGAAGGCAGGTGGGGGACTAGGGAAGGAAGAGCAACCAGCAGGTCTGTGACATGTTAAAACTGGATTTTAAATAAACCTTGTTCTCTGGAGGATGATTTTTAGGAGTAAAATTAGGAGCTAAGAGACCAATTGGGAAACTGTGGCAGTAGTCCAGAGAGGAAAGGTATAGATTTAAAAATGATGCTTGAGTTTAGAACTCAGTGTATCCATACACAACCATGAACCTTTTATTCCTTATAGTGGCAGACAGATCTGGATGATATCCATGATCTCTGCCTCCTGGTGGTTACAGCTTTGTTCAATCTCCTCCTATTGCATTCTGGGAGGGACCTGTGATTTGCTACTAATCAATAAAATATGGCAAAAGGGATGAATCTGACATCACTCCCATGATTATGTTAAAATATATGACTCTACTAGTCAACTGGCTCTAGATATTCTCCTTGTCAACTTGATAAATTAAAAGGCCAGTTGGAAAAACCCACATATCAAGGAACTAGGAACAGCCTTTAGGAGCTGAGGACAGCCTCCAGCTGACAGCCAGCAAGAAGCTAGGGCCATCAATCCTACAAAAGGAAATACATTCTACCAAAAACCTGTGTGAACTTCTTCACAAAGTGGAAGAAGTGGATTCTTCCCCAGTCTTCCCTCCAGATGAGAATGGAGCCCAGCTGACACCTTGATTACAGCCTTGCAGAAAATCCAGATAAGCTGCGCCCAGACTCCTGACCCACAGAAACTTTGGAATAGTAAAAGTGTGTTGTTTTAATCCCCTAAATTTGTGGTAATGTTTTTTTGCAACAATAGATTACTAATGCAAGTATTTATTATAAAATTAAATGCATTTCTCTGTGTGGACAGGTCAGGTTCTTCAGAAAAGAAAGTATTTCTGTAATCAATTTTTTAAATTTATATTTGCCCACTTAACTTCTAATGGTCTGCATAACTTGCCTATCTTTTGGCCCTCCGTCATGGTTTGGCAACTCAAATCCAATTTATGGAGATTGCCCTTAGCAATATATTTATGTACTTTTGTTTTCAGTGCCAAAATCCCGAGTTCTTGAGTGATATTTCTGGGACTTTGGCTTAGTTGTCAACCAAAATGCCTTTTCTCTATTGCATTGATCTCATGCCAAGAAGGTAAAGGTTCCAAATTTCCCTGAATGCTTTGATAGATGTTAATTACAGTGAAGTCTATTAACATAAATCTAAATACCATTTCCAAAACAGTGTTGCCAAGCATTATCAGAAATCTCTGAGATATGTAGAGAACAAACGTATCGACACCAAGGGGGGAAAGTGGGGGGTGGGAAGGTGGGATGAACTGGGAGATTGAGATTGACATATACACACTAAGATGTATAAAATAGATAACTAATAAGAAAATGCCATATAAAAAAATAATAAAATTAAATTTAAAAAAAAAAGAGATCTCTGAGAATCCAGGGGAAGTGGCTTCCAAAGGCAAAGTCCATTGAATGGACGTCTTTGTCAGTCAGCACCTTCTCAGGCAGCCTCTTTTTATATCAGCTTTGTTCAATCTCCTCTGAGTGGCATCTCTTCAGTCTTCTGATATTTTGTCCTAGTTGTGAAGCTCTTCTAAGCTTCTGAGAAGATTATGAAAACTCAGATGCAAGACCACTATCATTTAATACTCACCTGTATCAAAAAGCTAGAAAGACAGAAATCTGTAGAAGGGAAGAAAAGGGGACACATATATAACTCATTTCTCAGCAGGTTACCATCTCACTATCCTTGGACTATTACAATGACCTTCTCTTAGAAGTGACCATACCCTAAATATCTCTGTAGCCCTGGTCCAAGGCACAATAACTGATAATAGTAGGCAATCTAGTGTTAATTGTGGTCAGAGAATGGAAAATTTTACAGAATGAAGGTTATAGTCTTCTCCAACTATATGAGAATTCTGTATTTCTCAGGCACAGCCATAGGTGCTGATTCTGGTTTCATGAAAGACATAAATCTTGAACTGGGTTTTATGTGATGAGTAGGATTTAGAGAGGGGGGTGGTTTGGGAAGATTGTATTAAGTGGAATAAGTATTCATAGGACAACAGATTGTATACATAATGAAGGAGGGCTGGTATAGTCAAGGAGTTTAGGATGAGGGCAGTGTCGATGGCCAAAGACAGGGAGGGACTCTTCCTTATTTGAATGTAATATCGTAATTCCAAAGAAGTGCAGATTTTAAAGTGAGGTTATAATTGAGTAGAGGGACTTTTAAACACCTCAGTGAGAATTATGAGCTTGATATGGAGTATCTCTCCTTAAATTTTACTTTTCCTAGGAAGCTTTTCCTGTTTGATTTAAGAGCTACTCCTTCATTCTTCCATAGTTGCATTTTTCACAAGATAATGTAAATGTCAATTTACTTGCCTTTCTCCCCCAGTGAATTATAAGCAACTCAAGGGCAGAGATAATGTTTTCTTTAGTCAAAAAAATAATAAAAACGGAGGAAAGCAGACAGGTAGGAAGATAAAAGGAAAAGAAAGATAGAAGATACTATACTTTAGAGTCAAAAAAACCTTTAATGACATGCCACATGCTAGCTTAGTTCTTAAGAAAGCCAATCAAACAGTAATCCTTAGTTTTTACACCTAAAAAATAGAGTTAATAATAGCTACCCAATCACCTTCGACAGATCACTGTGAGGGTCAAAAGAGACAATGAATATAAAAGCACTTTAGAAAGTATAAAACTTTCCAAAGTAACTTTCTCTTTCCAGGCTTTTCAGTAAAATAATGCCATTATAAATGCAGTTTTGATAAAACTAGTATGCTATGGGAAAGAAAGACAACTCTAGTTTTGTGGATAGTCATGAAGATGTTGTTTATAATATAAAATGTTGGAAGTAAGCTTAATGATCAATGGTAGGGAGCTGCTTAAATAAACATCCAGTTAGTCAAAAGTTAGAGTATTGTATAGCCAAAATAATGGTGTAGAAGTATTTTAAATTGTATGGGAAATTGGTAATACCACACGAAAAAGGTTTCAAAATACTACTTACAAATGACCATGTATATATATGTATGTACATGTTTGAGCTCACATAGATGTGCGTATATGCAAAGACATGCAAACAAATGTAACAAAATCAAAATATTAACATTATAGATTAGTTTTACTATTTTTGCATATATATTTTTAATAAACAGCTTGTAAGTTGTAAGTAACAGAACACATTCCCCCCATGCAGCATCAGCCATCCCCTCATGTACCATCAGCTGACGTTAATTTCATACCCATATCTTAGCTTTTGAAGAGACTGGGAAAGGAAGAAGCTATCCTTTTTAGCTTCTATGTGGAATGAAGGCTATTTCAGAAAAGAAGAGGATGGGGATGACTGCTCTATGAGCAATCAATGTTCTCTACCACAAAAATGTCATAATTACGTTACAAACATATTTTTAAAAGAAAACGGAATCTAGTAGCAGATGTAAGAGAGAGATTACGACAGACTCTCCATTTCCACGTTGGGCCAGTCGCCTATATTCTCAAATTGACTCTCTAGAGCAGCGAGTTGAAGGAGTACCGGGAGAGAAGCCATAAGACTTGAGTTTCAGCCAACTCTCAACCCTCAATTAATTGTATGACTTGAGGCATATTCGTTAAGGTTGTTTATTTTCTCATCTATATAGAGCAAAAGTCCCTTCTGACTCTGAAATTGTTTGTTTCTATGAATATGGGAATATATTCTTCTGGCCAGAGACAGTCGTATATTCTTAAAATGTTAAAAGATTAACATTCCCCTCCTCATTTATTCAGAAAACAGGGAGTGTCTAACTCTTTTCAAAGAACAAAGGGACTTGTTCTGAGACAAGCAGAAAAGCTGTAATATGTTGCTTCATGTGTTGTGGTTCATTAACTAGTTTATACTTCACAACAACCTTGTGAGTTTAAAAAAATAACATTTGCCATTTTATACATGAGGAAAGGAGACCCAGGGAAGTGAAATAATTAGGAAATAGTTGAGAAGCATTTATACCCAGGTACATCTGATTACAAAGTCAATGCTTTTCTCACTAATCATGATACTATGTTTCTGAACTTGTTTTAAATAACTTTAAACTTATAAGGGCAGATGTCTATCTTGCATGGGTACTGGAATGTACTTAATAAATATTTGTTTAAGAAAATGATGAAAGAAAGAGAGAGAGAAGAGAGGAGAGAGAAAGGGAAGGAGGAAGGAAGGAAAAAAGAAAGGAAGAAAAGCAGAAAGGGTTCAGGGCAATAATGATTCAAATGCTTCTTTAGCAGAAATGGATGGGTAAATTGAGGTTGAATTAGTTTCATTGTTCAGCATTTTCCACATACGTTTGATGTCAGTTTCTTCCCCTTTTCTAATGGGGTCTATGGTGGGAGGCCAAGGGGAAGGTTGGTGATTGTATTTAATTAAGTTCAAAGAAAGTTACAGAATACTCAGCAGATGTTAGGTTTGCAGCTGGAATCCCATAACAAATGCTGCTCTACTATCTCGCCTTCCACATTATTGCACCAAAGCAGGGCTCAGAAAATGCCCAACAGACCCATTGGCTGGGGCTGAGTGAGAAAAGATAACAAATCTTAAGGAAACATGTTGCCTATTATTCCTCATTATGAGAGCTGCCAGGGTGTACACTGAGCAGGCCTCCGGCTGATACCAGGACACAAAGGATTTTAATGCATCCCACACAAGGATGTCATTTGCAATCTGGAGCAAGAAAAGAGATTGAAGCCTTGGAAGGTGGGCCTTGTTTCTTGATACTGTATATCCCAAGGAGGACAAATAACAAACAGTTTGCTTTCCCAGGCCCCATAGGCATTCAAAGGAAGCCTGCTGACTGCAATTAGGATACCCCAGATTTTAAAAACTAACCTTCTCAGCAGGCAGTGGGATTCTATCATGGATGATATGGTTTGGGCATGTTTCAGATTTACCGTGGAGGCAGACTCATTGAAGGAGATGACAAGGAAGAAAACCCTAATGACTTAAAATTCACAGCCTCTTCAAGGGGGTCTCCACTGTTGCCTCCCAGATAGAATAGGCTAGTTTCACACTTTGTAAAGAAATAAATATGATCCTCTTTGTAGTCCTATAAAACTACAGGCCCACCTAAGAGATCACTTACCCACGGCTCTCCGATGAGCTAACATGTCCTCTATCTCTCCACCTAAAAGCTTATCTAATGAGAATGCTCTTAGTTTAGGTCAAGTCAGAAGTTCTGGGAAGAATGCCCTAGGAATTACCCACAGTGGATGAAGAGTAGAGAGTGTAGATGAATGCTCCAGATTCCTCACTCTTGGTAGGGCAACACTATGGTCTATTCTGCATCTCCCAGTGAATCCCAAGCCAGATTGAGCCCTAGATGTCACAGTGGTAACCAACTCATTTTGACATCCACTAATGGCTTTCTTCCTTTCCTTTCCTCCCTTCTCCATTCCCTCACCTTGATTCCTGAGATCGCATCCCAAATAAATTACTTGTAACAAAATCCTTGTCTCAGGCTCTGCTTTTGAGGGAAATCAAATTTAGGGACTTGGCCAGAAGATTTCAGGATCTCCTTCAATGCTTCCATGTATGAACTGTTGGAATGGTTAGAAAAATCTCAGAATGATATTTGTGATTCTTCTCGGCCTAAACTAACTTACAGACTGATGTATAACCCTTCTTTGTCCACAACACACCAGTTCCAGAATATTCTTGATAATTGCATTATTTTAAGCCTTAATATGTGGACCTCCTTCAATCTGAATTCCTTACTCAACAAACCTTTTTTTCTTCTTTTCCTTTCTTAAGTGACTTTTTACTCAATTCAGTTTTTTATACTTCCGAAAATAGAGTGGCATTCTCCCCCTTGAAGTTTTCAGAACATTTTGTGGACCCCTCTATTAAAAGCATTACAGCATTCATCACTAAACTATGAACAACCACAGAAGAGATGCTGTCTTTTTCTTATCTTTGTATTCTCAGTTTCTATCACTGTGCCTAATACTTAATAAATGTCCAAACAAAATGTATTGTCTGAAAAACTAAGTTAAAAAAGAAATGAAATGTCAGTACTTCATTTGCAAGAACCGATGTTTGATGATTCTGCTACTTTCCTCTCCCATTCTAGGTAAGGGGAAAAAATAAAATTTTCCATCCTAGGTTATCTAGGCAGTTAATAATTTTTTTCTCAAGGATAGTTGAAATATAAAATATTACAATTTACCAGACTGGATGCTTTGTTGAAGGTTTGGTCTGAGTCTTCCTTTTATAGCATGTATTTCAAAGTGTAACATACTATGTACTGGTGACCCTAATAGGGAGAGGTGATGCTAAGGCAGTAAGCTTGGTAAGTGGAATATGAGGAAACAATGGGAGATTTGGAACTACAGTACCTGAAATCAGCTCCTGGTTTTGTTAGAGATTTTAATCAACTCACTTAAGATTTCTGCTTCTACATCTATAAAATGGAGATAATATTTAATTTGCAGTGAATTTTGAGACTTTTAATGAAATATTATATGCAAATGCACTTGGTAAAATGTTCTGTGACTACACACACATATATGTGTATATATGTATAAATATGTCTATATATATTACATATATTAACTTATTTATAATTTTTATAATTTTAATGATAAATTCTATATGTAAAATAGACCTTCAGGAGCCAAAATGAACACCACAAAATGCAACCTACAGATACAGGGCTTGATATGGAGCCAGAAATTTGGGTAGAATTTTTGCCTTTGTTCTAAATCGCAAATAAGTGAGTACCTATCCTAATTTTAAAGACCTCTGGAGAAGCAAGCACCTCCATTGCTCAAATATCCTCATAATTTGAATTGGGAAATTTAGGCACTATGCACCTAAATATATAAAATAATATAAGCATATGTGTTTTTTCAAAATATGCAGGGAAAAATTGCTGTGATCAGGATAGCACAAACACAGTTTTTTTGTTCTAAGAAAAGTTGATTCCAGGACTGATACTTGATATCTTCCTCACTCTCACAGAATAGTTCAAGTGGTTTCCCGGGGTGTTGCAAAATTTAATGCTTCTGGTGGTGATTATTTTCAGGAAGAGGAATTGTTCCTGCAAGAACTGTGCCAGCAGTGCTATATGGCATGTGGGATTATGCAATCCCATACACTGACCAGAATGGGATATTTGTATGCATATTCAGCAGTTAGGATTTATGGGACCCTATGTGTCATATGTCTACCCAAAGTTGAGTGATGCAATGGAACAGGGCAAACACAAGTGCTCTGGGAGAGATGGGCACAGGAAAGAGAGCAGCCACATGTACCTTGAGTAAGTCCAGTCCATCAACATAACCACGGATGCAAAAAGTTAATTACAAAAACGGTATTCAGGAAGCAAGTTTTTATGAGATAGGGATTGGAGGAAGTAAATAGAGGGGCTTACTGAGGGGATGGGAATCCAGAGCAAATAATTGTGAGGAATCTGGGTAGCTTGGTAGGTACCAAAGAAAATCAGCAATTGAGTAAAAATGCCTCAGGCATACAGGCAAGGAACTGGGCCAGAGCTTTAGTTCCTGGAAGCTGGCTTGAAAAGAATAAATTCAGATCCCAGTTTTAGAGGTATAGGTCCCCAAATATAAAAACAAGTACAAGATACAAAAGAGGAATCTTGTTACCAAATATGAGGAACAAATATGGACCATGTCTCAGAAGTAGAGTAGAACTGAGTACCCAATCAGAGCTGGAGGCTGAGTCCCAAGTTATATCTCTTCTATCTTGAGTTAGGAAAATCCCTAAAGATAGGTCAGGCCTACAAGTGATGCTGAAATTGTTCTGGATTTGGAAAACAGTGGTAAGTGAGGACTGGCAGCCAGGCAGAGATTTATATTGTGAGTAATGCAGGATGAAAATAACAATTGTCCATCGATGGTTAGAGAATCATTATGGCATAAGGCATTATCTGTGTCTTACTGATCAATCCTTTAGAATCACATTCTTTGAGAAATCAGATCTCCAGTGAATCCATTCTCCTTTTAGGAGAGTTTCTTTTTCTCTGGAGTTTTGGGATTAGATCTCTATCAGGGGTCTTGAAGGCTAAAGTAATGACTTATTCAAGTTTCATGGTGAAAATGATCCTTTCCCAAATCCAATTACATTCCAGCTGGCAAATAGCACTGGCTGTCTCAAAACCCAAACATTTGAAAGAAGGCTTGAATTGGCCATCTCCCTGCCTCTTAGGTCTGAAACTTTTCTTAGATAGCAGGTGAGAAAACACATTTTTGGCTGGACAAGATAAATATATTTTTTTAACCATCAAATCTCTGAAGTCATGTAAAGAAGACCAAATAAGATACAGAAGGCACAAAAGTCATGGTAGTTCTAATTTATGTAATAATTATGTATCACCTGCAATGCTAAGACCAATGAAACCAAGGATATGTTGTTTGTAAACTGAATGTTTTGACTCTAAATATCAAACTGACAATTCATTTATTTTTAAGTTGGTTGATCACTTGATTGGATGGTTCAGTTGTCCAAAGGCTGGTTTGAATGGAGCTGTTGCTTCAACATTACATAGACACAGGGACTGGAAAGAAAAAACTGAAATTAACATGCTCACACTTAATCTTGACCTTCATTTTTAAAGAATTTTTTAAGGATGTCTCTCTTAGGTTTTGTAGGAAACACTGCTACAAGAAACCCTCAGCTTGAGACTCTACTGAACTAAACAGTTCACAGAGTCACTAACTCTGGCCCCTGATTTCATCATCTGTAAAATATAGATCGTAGTAACTACTACCAGGTTTGTCATGAGGATTACAGTAGGTGATGTACGCAAAGACATGCCAAGCACTAGATGCCCATTACATGGCAGTTATTTTTCCTATTCTTGTTATTATTAAGCTAAGAATCAGAGATCAGAGAGACACCATACACCAAGAACATTGAGAGTGGTTGCCTGAAATGACATGGGTTTACAATGCCCAATCTGTAATAATTAGTGAAAGGAGTTAGGAGACAGTTGACATCAGTAGGAGTAAAATGTGTTCCTTTGGATACATCTGGAATTCAGCTGTGGAAAAAGTCCATTTCCTTCCTCCCTTTTAAGGACACCCACATAAATATCAGACAAGGATTAGCCCAATATCCTCTTTCCCAGGTCTCATATGGCAGCAAATCTTGGTTAGAGGTTTCCTGCTGGAGTTTCCAAACGTGTTTACCTGTATCCTGTTGGGAAAATGTATCTGATAATATCCACCACTGTCTGAAATTCTTTTTTTTTTAATTCCAGCCACTGTGAGAGTCAGAGTTTGAGAGACTAGAAGATTAAAGGCAGTTTATTTATTCTCAGATTCTTTGCCTGCAATTAAATTTAATAATCTAGTATGATAATTTTATGAGAAATCAAACTTACTCATAATGTAAATTTATATTCCTAAACCCCTATGGAAGCATTTTATCTAATGCAAATATTAACCACTAATATAAAAATCTATTACATCATTTTATTTCTCTTTCCACCTCAATTTTTAAATGGATAAAATATTCTTTGTTACACTTTTCTGAAACTCTAAATTTATTGACTCATTCAACAAATGTTTATTGGGTGACTAATATGCCTTAGGCACTGTGGGATCTTTTTTCTCTGGGAAACAACAACAGACAAGACAAATATCTTATCCTGTCCTCATGAAAATTAAAATCTAGCAAAAGAAAAATAAATGGAACAAGAAATCAACTTAATATGGCAGAAAGAATGCTTTTTATTAAAGCTAAGAAGTCAGGAAAAGGAGGTGTTTATCTGGTGGAGAGACTGCATTTATGTACAGAAAATATATTTTTACATGACCTTACTATCCCAGGCAATCTACAGATTCAATGAAATCCTTATCAAAATACCAAAGGCATTTTTTTACAGAACTAGAACAAATAACTTGGAAATTTGTATGGAAACACAAAAGACTCCAAATAGCCAAAACAATCTTGAGAAAGAAGAACAAAGCTGGGGATATCACACTCCCTGATTTCCCACTCTACTACAAAGTGACAGTAATCAAAAGAGTATGGTACTGGCACAAAAACAGACACATAGATCAGTGCTACAGAATAGAGAACCCAGAAATGAACCTACACTTACATGATCAATTAATCTATGGCAAGAAGGCAAGAATATACAACAGGGAAAAGACAGCCTCTCAAATAAAAGGTGTCGGGAAAACTGGACAGCTATATGCAAAAGAATAAAACTGTACCACTTTCTCACAACATGTACAAAAAGAACCTCAAATGGATGAAGAACTTAAATGTGGAACCTGAAACCATAAAAATCCTGGAAGAAAACATAGGCACTATGCTCTTTGACATCAGTCTTAGCAATTTTATTTTTTGATTTGTCTCCTCAGGCAAGAGAAAACAAAAGTAAAAATAAACAAATGAGACTACATCAAACTAAAAAGGTTTTTCACAGCAAAGGAAATTATCAACAACACAAAAAGCTGCCTACCGAATGGGAGAAGATATTTGCAGTTAATAAACCCAATTAGGGGTTAATATCCAAAATATACAAAGAACTCATATAACTCAACATCAAAAATTCAAACAACCTGATTAAAAAATGGGCAGAGAGCTTGAGAAGACATTTTTCTAAAGAAGACATACAGATGGCCCACAGACACATGAAATGATGTTTAACATCACGTATCAGGAAAATGCAAATCAGAACCAAAATGAGATATTACCTCACACCTGTTAGAATGGCTATTATCAAAAAGACAATAAATAACAAGTGTTGGTGAGGATGTGGAAAAAAGGAACCTTCAGGCACTGTTGGTTGGTATGTAAATTGGTGCAGCCCCTATGGAAAACAATATGGAGTTTCCTCAAAAAACTGTAAGTAAAATTACCGTTGGATCCACCAATTCCACTTCTGTGTACTTTTCCAAAGAAAACAAAAACACTGATTAGAAAAGATATATGCACACCTGTGTTCATTGCAGCATTTTTTTTTCTTTAACAATACGCAAGATATAAAAGCAACCTAAGTGCCAATCTATAAGTGAATGGGTAAAGGAGATGTGATATATATATATATATATATATATATACACACATATACACATACACATATAATACATATACATATATAAATATTATTCAGCCATAAAAAATTGAAATCTTGTCTTTTGCAACAGTTTGGATAGACCCAAATTATATAGTGCTAAGTGAAATAAGTCAGACAGAGAAAGACAAATACTGTAGGATTTCACTTATATGTGGAATCTAAAAACAAAAAAAATAAATAACAAAACAGGAACAGACACATAGATACACAGAACAAACAGATGGTTGCCAGAAGAAAGGTGGGTGAGGGGGCTGAGTGAAATAGGTGAGGGAGATTAAGAGATACAAACTTCTAGTTATGAAAAGAATGAGTCATGGGGATGAACTATACAGCATAGGTAAGACAGTCAATAATACTGTAAAATCTTTGTATAGTGACAGATGGTGACTATACTTATCATGGTGATCCTTTTATAATGTATAGAAATATTGAATCACTATGTCGTGCACCTGGAATTAACATAGCCGTGGTAGGTCAATTCTACTTCAATTAAAAAAAGAGAAAGAAATAGCAGGTTACAGGATTTTGTGTGACTTTCCCCTTCTATGTTTTGGATTCTGTATTTGAAAAGGGGGATAATAATACTACACCTCAAAACATTTGGGGAAAATAATTGAGGTAATACATATTTTAGGTGCTCATTTTAGTCCATTATCATGATGGTAATGTTAACATATGATGATGTAATGCACAATCATATGAGTTTTTATTATCCTCTGAGTAATTTGCAGCATTTGTATAAAGTGGTGTGTATTGACTTAGAAACATTGTTATCCTGTTAGCCAGGCTCCTCTAGTTATGGGATATGGACAGAAAGAACTTAGCACACTTTTCATCTCAATTGTTTTTATTAACTTTTTAACTGAATTAATTATTCAGATGTTAGTTGAACCTATTTTTTAAGACATTGTCTTAAGTGTTGAAGCAACTGCAGTGTTAAATCACCAATGGCCATTCCCCTTAAGCCACTTGTAAACTGGAGTGTGAATTATAAAGGTATAAAAATTTCCAAATTATGAAGCAATACACAGTCAAATGCCATAAGAAAGCTAAAAGAAAACAAAGTTAAATCTCAGAATAGGGTTAAGAAGTAGTGATAAAATTCTGGTAATTCATAGTACCTGACCTAAATATTTCTCTTATACATATAGCTGATTCACTTTGTTGTACAGCAGAAAAGAACACAACATTGTAAAGCAACTTTACTCCAGTAAAAAAAAAAAAATAACTTCTGAAAAACTTTCTTTTATTGTGAATACCTGGGCCCTCTATTAATGGGCCCTCCAGATGCAGAAATGATTGAAACAAGATTGCCCTTTGATAACTAAGCAGTAAATCAACTCATTTGACTGTAGCAAAAGTATGACATTAGTTCAAAGTAACATAAGAGCTAAAAATAGAATAAGTAGATCAAAAGAGGAATCAAAGGAAAAGGAGGCAAAAAACATGAAGTGGAAACAGTGTAGAAGTGAAGGGCAATCATTAGCCTTTGTTTTCACTTTGAGTTTTTTTATCCTCATGATTAAGGCACTCCAAATCTGGAAGTGGAGATAGCTTACCATAGTGACAATGATTTTAGCTAAAGATGGACCATAGCTTATCTGCTCCTATTGCCAAGAGAATCACATTGTGAGATGTACCACGTGATGCCTGAATCATCAAACTCCTTACATCTGATTCCATGTTCACGAAGCAACTTCTGATTAAGATTTGGCTTCTGGTGTACATCTGCCTACAGGGACTCACGGGGCTGATTATATAGACTCTGAGTATATCCAGTTCTCATAAAACTGTGCAGTAGCGTCTGATTACAATTTGGCATCCTGTTTATCTTTACTCTGCAAAGAAAATAAATTGGTTACATGAACTTGAGTGTCTCTGATTGTGTGACAGTGACTTCTCATTGTAAACTCAAAAATTGACATTGTTTTTATACACCAATCTCGTGATCTTGGACCATTTTAATCTATCTCAACAGATGTGTCTGTTCTTTGTGTGATGATGACAAAAGTAGATATATGAGACTGCAATACTGAGATTCTGAGACATGGTACATTCAGTAGAGTATATACCTTTTCCTTATAGAAATGATAAGCCAGGATTTTGCTGTTGTGACAAGACCATGATGTTGCTTACGAGGATTTTCTTTTAGCTGAAACTTCAGTTCTATCTGGTTTAAGAACTTTTTAGCCTTCCCCAAAATACTTGGTAGAAGCCATGGGTTTTTTTTTTGTTAGAGCACAAGGTAATGTCCCATAATTACAGTGGATTAAATAAGATAAAAAATTCTTTTCCTTAGATGTAACAGCCCCAAATTAGGTGGTTGGTCCAATGTGAGTAAATGTTTCCACTTCACAAGGTTATCCAAGGATCCAGACTTGTGCCCTGGCCCTGCTCTACAGAGGCTGGTTCCACTGTTGCCATTCTACATTTCCCACAGGAGGTGGGAAGGAGGCAGAAAGGGTATTAAGGTAAGCAACTATGTAGTTTTGTGACATTAAACTAAATTTAGCTAAGATTCAGTTCCTATTTTGAGCTAAGGAAAAGAAGTATAACTATAGTGTAAGATTTTTCATGAAGATTAAATAAGTTTATACACGTATATGCTTTAGCAAGAGTATCTGAGTACATAGCAAGCGCTGTGTAAGTTATTATTACCCTTAGTTTATTGTTTTGAAATTGGGTTAATAAGAATAGAGATTTGAATGAGAAAATGGACATGCATCTTTGAGTAAATTTCAAAAAGTAATATAGGTTTTACTGTTATACTTGGAAAAGTAGTTACAGGTGTTCTCGGTGAATTTAAGGTTCTTGCCTCGTTGAGAAAGAATTCGGAGACGAAGTGATAAGTAAGAAGTGGATTTATTTAGAGAGAAACACACTCCTCAGACAGAGTGTGGGCCATCTCAGAAGGTTAGAGAGCCTCAAAATATGGTGTGGTTAGTTTTTATGGACTGGGTAAATTCATAGGCAAGTGGGAGGATTGTTCCAATTATTTCGGGGAAGAGGGCAGGGATTTCCAGGAATTGGGCCACTGCCCACTTTTTGGCCTTTTGTGGTTAGCTCTGAACTGTCATGGTACTGGTGGGTGTGTCAGTTAGCGTGCTAATGTATTACAATGAGTGTATAATGAGGCTCAAGGTCTACTGGAAGTCAAATCTTCTGCCATCAGGGACCCAGCTGGTTCTAACCAGTCTTTGTCATGGCCTAGGGCTGTATCATTCTTTTAACGTTGTGCCCTGCTCTCTTCCCTACTGTTTCACAGGTATTCCCCTCTTTTTGTAGGTTTGCTTTACACCACTTGGCTTTTATGAAATGTCTGCATTAGCACCTATTTTCACTAACTGAAAGAAAGGGCATCCAAAGGACATCTTCACTTTTACAAAAAACAAAAGGCAAAAAGTGAAAATAGCGTTCAGCATTTGTTTTGCAGGGAGCTGCTATAGAGGCAGCACACACCCCATGCAGTGAGAGTGGTCCCGCCAAGCTCCTTCCCCGGGGAACTACCCTCAGCATCTCAGCACTGAGCTGCCATAGCTTTAAGCTGTGTCTGTGGGCATTTGTGCTTTATCTCAATTTATTTTGTGAATTCGTTAGCAAGGGGTGTCCTAAGGTAATTGCTTATTCACTTTATGCCATTTTGGTTCAGGAAATGTTTCATAGGAACTCTCTACTTTCGGATAGTGGGGGAAACCTGTATTACCACATCCTTTTTCATATATTATATAGGTTCATATATATATAATATATGTGAGGCTAAATTTAATGACTATTATCCACATATTCCCCATACATTAAGTTGTAATATCTTTAATATTAGTGTTTTACCATAAGTGATATTTATTTTTTTCTCTTACTGAATTTGTTCCCTTTTTTTTTGCAAAAAGTTAACCCCTGCTTCCTAATGCTTTGTTTCTCTTCCTCTTCTCCCTCCCTCTCTCTCCCTTTTTCCTTCTCTCTCCCTTTCTCTCTCTTTCTTTCTCAGCACACACACTTACACACACACACACGCACGTGTGCACAGTTGCACTGCAATACAGTCAGAAAAGGTATCTCAGATTTCTTTCAGAAATATTTATGATTAGGAATAAACTGGGGACTGACATGATTCTAAAGACCACCAGAATGACAAATGTAGTCAGAAAAATTGCTCTGGAAATTCTAGAATTTTTAGGATGTTTTCAAAATGGCATTTGATTGTATTTTGATTGTTATGTATTGTTAAGTCCATGAATATTTATCAAGCATCTACAATGAGCCAATATTTATGTTCAAGACTGGAAATTCAATGGTGAGAAACATCTGGCAGTGCCCTTGCTCTATTGGAGTATATAGTCTAGTGGGGATGCAGATATTAATGAGAGAATAATACATGAGAAGGTGAAATTATAATCAATGGGCTTAAAGTTTCAATCAAGCAAAATAAATAAGCTCTAGAGATCTGCTGTTCAACATTATACCTCTAGTAAACAATAATACATTGAACACTTAAATATTTACTAAGAAGGTCGGTGTGAAGTTGTGTTCTTTCCACAATTATTTTTTAAATTAACGTGTAAAACCTGACATTAGAGAAATCCTACTTGCATTCCATTCCACAGACCATGCAAAGGCGTGGGTATTAAATGTAGATTGAAGGTTCAGGGACCTCTCTGTGGAAGGCCAACTGAGCAGAAATCTTAAGTAAGAAGAGGCTTTTTTCTATTGGTTTTTACTTAAAGAATGCAAAGGAGGAATGAGGAAGAATGTTCCTGATGATAGCCTTGGGGTCAAGAAACATGTTGCATATTACCTTTTTTTTTTTTTAACATCTTTATTGGAGGGTAATTGCTTTACAGTGTTTTGTTAGTTTCTGCTGTATAACAAAGTGAATCAGCTATATGTATACATATTTCCCCATATCCCCTCCCTCCCACCCTCCCTATCCCACCTCTCTAGGTGGTCACAAAGCACGAAGCTGATCTCCCTGTGTGTTGCATATTATCTTCCAGATTGTTTTTATCTATGGTTATTTATACATAAGTACATATCATACTATATATTCTATTTTGTAACCTGGATGATAGACACTATCTATAAATACAAGGCCTTAGTTTCTTCAACTCTAAGTTGGGGGGTTACACAAACTGTTTCCTTAAGTGTCTTTCAGGTTTAAAACCTAAAATTTCATGATATTGTAAGTTTTCACAGATCATGCAAAAAAAAAAAAGTCATATTGGAAGAACAACACGTTAGACTCTTCTTCCACTAAATATCAAATGTAAGCTATAAGAGTACTGTTCAGTCATTATCAATATCTGACCATCAAATTAAAACACATTTTCCCCAAACATCTCCTGTTTTATGTCCTGTTCTCACATCCTAAACTCACATACAAATGCAACAATTCCTAATAATGGGATCAATAAATGCTTGGTAATTAACTTATAGCAATAAAAATAAAATTAACATAGGAAAATATGATAAATAAAATATATTTATTATAAATATAAAAATTAATAATCTAATTAAGATTGTGTGTTAAAAGAATGTAAGACCCACAAAGATAATTTCTGGGACTTTGGCAGAAATGAGAAGAAAATAAATTATTTTGGGTAAGGCAGGATAAACAATACTTTGTAGAAGGCAATTTTCATATACTATTTCATTTGATCTCCACCAATTCAGAGAAGTATGTACTGTGATTACTTATTTTAAAACTATGGACGTTTTTATTCTGATGGATTATCTAGTCCAAAACAATGCTAAAATTCAGGAATTTAAACCCTAGTGAATCCTTGAACTGAATCAATTGCTGTCTGATTCAAGTATCTTCTTTCCACTTAATTCCGGCTTTGCAACCTACACTTACATTCTGAAAGTGTTAACTCCTTCTTCCAATATTCTCTTCTCCACTAAAGATTTTCATTTTCCTCTCTCATTAAAAATTGCTTTTTGGAAAGGAACAATTAAATCTCTATGTTTGTAACCAGAAGAACAATCAAACAAATCCGTTGATATTGAAGTTCCATTAATATTGTCTCAATACCACCATTTCAAAAGACCAGAAAATTATCTGCATGACATGTGTTCATGTTGGTATACTTAAAGCCACACCCCTTGGGCAGCTGCCCAATCTACACAGATGTGCAAAAACTCACAAGGTCCACCAAGAAAAGCACCCAAGCCATCTCGATCAAGTTTAACTTTTGTAGCCAGCTTTCCAGGCTTTCAGGGGTGATCTCTTGCCCTCTACGGATATAGTTTGACTAAAGCTTAACTGAATACTTGCTGAACAGAATCAGTCCCAATTTTTGACAATTATAGGGGCCTTTCTGGCCCCCAAGATGATGATGATAAGCAGATAAGATAGATAGATAGAGAGATAGAGAGATAGATGATACAATTTGCAGATCAATAAACTTATTTATAGGGTCATGCTGATTTGAATTGCTTGGCCATTATCCCTACCATTAGCAGCAGCAATATCACCTCCACCATGAGCATCAACATCTTCAGCACTCCATAAATCTGCAGATCACTGGGTTATTTATAAAGTATCTTCATATATGCTATCTTGCTTTCTTTTTTACCCTGGTCAGTAATTACATAACTTAGTCAAGATAATATTTTCATTTTACAGGGAAGGAAACTTATTCATGGTAGGTGAAATGGATTGTCTAAGTTTACAAAGATGAGTAAAATAGATACAGCATAGTATAGCTAGCATAACATAAATAGCAAAATAAATTTTCTAATTCAAGTCTTGTAACTCTAGATCTCATGCCACATGACGTGCTTTAAAAATTATCATCTATATACTATTTATCTCCTTAATGTAACTACTCTATTAGAGACTTATTGTAGTTCCTATAAAGTTATTTATACTTTCTAAGTCATTTTAAAACTAATCTTCTCATGGTATGCTTTAAACGTCATTAGATATGTATTTGTGGTATGGTCATCATATGGTATGGTCATATGGTATGTATGGCCATCTTCTGATCCACAACTATGTCCTTCTCTTACCGTCTTCAATTATTTTGTTGTTCTAAGACCCACTTCCCATATGATGGTGGTGGTGGTGTTCCCTCACACTTCCAATAAGCAATTCTGGGACACCAACAGGGTGTCCAAGAATTCAATCCAATTCTGACACTACCAACCCAGAGACAGCATCAGATTCCACAGGTTATGTGTTCAGTATCCCCTCCACCCACACCCACACGCTTCAGACACCAGTCCCAAGCCCAGGTTGTTATTTATATTTCTGACCAACTGGTTATAGATTTGAGGTTCTCACAACCCTCTCCTTGGTTTTAATTAATTTGCTAGAGCAGCTTACAAGACTCAGAGAGACATTTTGCTAACTAGATTATAGGTTTATTATGAAATGGTATAACTCGGGATTAGCCAGATGAAGGAGATGCACAGAACATGGTACAGGGAAAGGGTGTGGAGCTTTGATGCTGTCTCTAAGTGCATCACTCTCCCCCACCTCCACAGTCACCAGCCACAAAGCTCTCTAAGCCCCATACTTTGGGGTCTTTATAGGCCTTCATTACATAGGCATGATGAATTACATCATTGGCCATTAGGAATTGATTCAATCTCTAGCCTTTCTCTCTCCCTAAAGGTCAGAGGGATGGGATTGAAAGTTCCAACCCTATAATCACATGATTGGATCCACTGGCAACCGGCTCTCATCCTTAAGTTCTTTCCAAAAGCCGCCTCATTAACATAACAAAAGACGCTTTTATTGTTCTTATCACTTAAGAAGTTCCAAGATTTTTATGGAGGTCTGTGCCAGAAGAGGGGACAAAGACCAAATAAGCATTTCTTATTATAAATCACAATATCACAAAATACTCCCAACTTTTACCACCATGTGATTGGCATCACATCCCCAAAACTCTCCAAATGTCCATGTGAAATAAATGTCCTGGGGTCAAGTAAGACCTCCATGACATTGAATCTAGACTCTGTACTTTAATAAATCTTTAGCAACTTAAGTGAGGTTATACAAAGTCTAATTGAGAGTTATGTTGTACCTCCAAGTTAGCTGTCTTACAGATCCCATTGTTATCCCCTGGAAAAAAATTAATAAAAAGAAACCTCAATTAAATAGGGTTGGGAGACCAGAAGGGGGTGCTCTCACACCCTGCGAACATAGCAAAGCCCAACAGGAAGAAAAGACTCCTCTTCTTTCTTTGCAAGGACTCGGCCAATGAAAAGCCATAGGCTCTTTGTTTAAGATAGACTTCACAAATTCCTCTTCCTCTCTATAAAAACATTCTCCTTTGTGTGGAGGACTTGCCTGTGTCTCATGGTTGCAGACCCCAAATTGCAATTCTCTGCTGATTATGAATACACCTGCCTTTGCTGGAGAAATATCTGGCAGTCTATTTGTTTCCAGTCAACACCTTCCTGTAATTCAACATACCTGAGATCAGATCATAGCTGCAAAGCTCTTTGTGAACTTATTCAGTGTGAGTCTCCAAAAAATAGTAATAAATGTTGGGTTGTGAAAATTTAATAGGATAATCCATGAAAGTAATTAACGCAATAACTTGACTGTAGAAAGGAGTCAGTCAATAAGTAATAGCAACAATACTAAAATGATTAATAATAATTTATTTTTTCTTTTCTTTAGAATGAAGTAAATTTTGTTTCTCCCTATGGTTTTCTTCTTTGATTCTTATTTTGTCCTGGAATTTACATAAAACAAACCTATTCCATCTCTATGTATGTATAGACTGTCTATAGAGAACACTCAATAAATGTTAGCAGGTCACCTAAAATAAAAACAATAATAGCTACTAATAATCATGTTTTGTTTTGGTCTTTTTCTTACATTATGTAACATATTCATGACAGTCTTGTAAGATGCGTTATTGAATTAGGTTTTAACATGTGAGGATACTCTGGTCCAGAAGTTTTCATTTCAATAAGAAATGGATACAAGATTTAAGCCTGGACTGCCTGGTTGTTCCCTTCCCAATATGCTTTTCTACCTACCAGGTTAAGCTAGATTTCTGTTTCAGGGAACAAATTGCAAACACACAAGGGACTTGGTGTATTACTGTCCCATCATTTTGTAAGCAGTAAATCTTGAGCACAAAAAAATTTTTTTAATTTAATGGTAAAATTTTAGGTACCAATGAGGATCAATGGGAAATGTATTTATTTTGAATAGAGTAATTTCTAGAGTCTTTTAACTCATACAAAAAAGATACTAGTACTTCTAGACATACGTTTGAAGATGTTTACCATGTTTGAAATCTTGGAATGGATTCTGATGATGTTACTGAAACTGGTTTAAATGGAGAGTTTGGGGTTTAGGGCTTTTACCAAGCAGCTTGACCAGCTGAAGGCAAAACATGTTTATCCAATATAATCTTGTAACATTTTGAAGACCTGGAATTTGAAGGTGACATTACATATTTCACAAGTTTGCAGTTGCTAACAGCCACAAATGTTAGACACTCAGGAAGTGTACAGGTTGGATGTTTCAATACACTTGAATTCAAGGTGATAAAAAATGCAACATTTCTTTGCTTAGCTATAAGATTTTGAACATGAATATAATGGGCCACAAAGTTCTAGACTTGAATTTTTACCCAAGGGGATATATTACCTGGAAGTATGATGATTTAAAAACAATTAATCAGTGTATTTTTTGCTTGCTAGTTCAGTAAAAGTAAAGGAGTTAAATTCTTCCCGTTGGAGGATAAAAGACAATCATGTGGTTCTCTCCCTCCTCTTTGGCTCAGGCAGTTGTGATTACCTTTTCAGGATAACAATAGCAAGAATTGACAAAACAGACAGATATGCTGGAAACCCGGAGTATAAGGATCACTTTGGGCATGAAACACACAAGGGAGGAATGTTCTGGCACCATCGCCACATGTGGTCACAATAACAACAGAGGGAAAAATCCAAAAAAAATTTTATGTATATTCATTATGCAAAATAAAATTCTGTTCTGAAATGTTGCATGGCTTCCATAAACAACTGTATTATTTGAAAAATAACAGAGCTACATGCCTCTGATTTATGTGAAATCTTGGCTTGGTTCTCTCATTTTGAAGAATTTTTAGACTTTCCCTCATATTTAATTATTTAGTAAATTGAAGAATACCAAAGAAAGATTATTTTGTCCCACTGAGAAAAATCTCAATATTATGCAGTATATATTAGCTTCTCTTTTTTAAACAGAAAAACAGAAACAGATTTATAATTCTCTCCAATCTACCTCTCAAATAGCCAGAATGGCAAGAATCAACCTGGCAGAATGACAACCAAAATTGCTTTTCTAGTAGAATGTATATTTACTGAAATAAACAAGAAAATATATAACTTCAAAGTTTTAAGCTATGAAGAAAATAAAATAATGCAGTGTAATAGAGAGTGGCTTTGGGTGTATTCATTTTCTATTTCTGCATAACAAATTGCTAGAATTCTAGCAATTTAATGCAGAACAATTTATCAACTCACAGTTTTCCTAGATCGGGAGTCTGGGCATGAGTTAACTGGGCCATCTGCTCAAGGTCTCATCAAGCTGAAATCAGGATGCTAACTGGAGTTATAGTCTCATGTGGAGCTCAGGGTCCTCTTCCAAGCACATTCATGTTGATGGCAGAATTCAGTTCCTTGCAATTGTAGGACTAATGTTCTTGTTTTCTTACTGGCTATTGGCCAGAGATAATCTCAGCATCTTGAGGCCATCCTGAGGTCTATGCCATATGACTCTCTGTGGACTCTCTCACAAAATGATTTTTTATCTCTCCCATGTAAACAGAAGAATATTTCTGCTTTCAAAGGACTTGCTTGATTATGTCAAGGCCACCCAAGATAATGGCCCCTTGGATTAATTTATAGTCAACTTACTAGGAGCCTTAATTCCATCTGCATACTCACTTGTGCCAAACAACATGGCATAAATCATGACAGTGATATTCTAACGTATTCACAGGTCTTATCCACACTCAAAAAGACTGGATTGTACGTGGGTATGGGTAATTGTGAGTCATCTTAGAATTCTTACTACTTCAGTGCATAGTAAGCCCACAACTCTAACTAGCATAGCCAAGAAAGACTTCCTAGGGATGTCATATTTGAGTTGAAACTTGAATGTTGAGAAGCAGCCAGCCATATAATAATCATAGAAAAAATATTCCAGCAGAAGAAATGATTGTGTGAAGTCTCTGCTGTGGGAGATAACTTTGTAGGTATGGGAAACAGAAGGCCCGAGTGCCAAGGGAAGAAAGATAAGATCACGGAGGAACTTGCAGGTCATGCAAACTTCAAACTTTAAGATAATTAATGGGCTGCATTACAAGATTCATATGAAATTCTAATTCAGTAGGGAGCTCAATAGAAAGTATTAGGATGATTTAAGCAGTAAAGTACCATAATCTATTTCTTTATAAAATTTCAAAAGCTTTCAGGTTGTTTTTCATAATTACTTTTTGTATTTAGTTATTAAAAATGCTTGCAGAGTTCAATTACTTAGATGAAATGGAAAAATTCTTTGAAAGACAATAAATACCAATGCTCATGAAAGCAGATATAAATAACCTGTACAGCACTATATTTATTTTTAAAATTGAAATATAGTGAAAAACCTCACATGAAGAGAACTCTAGGCCATGCTGTTTTAATAGTGAATTATACCAAGTATTTAAGAAAGAAAAGGCACAATTCTTTAAAAATTCTTCCAGAAATTTGAAGAAAAAACACAACCCAAATCTTTCTATAAGGATAGTGTTCTTTGAATACCAAAGCCAGACAAAGAAATTATAAGAAAAAGAAATTACAGATTTATATTCCGTATGAATATGCATCCAAAATTTCTTAATATAGTTTTGCTAACTTAAGTCAAATCACATATAAAAGGATAATACATCATGATCAAAATTGTTATATCCTAGTAATGCAAGATTGGCTTAATATTTTAATATTTGACTTCATCAATTTAATTAACCAGATTAACAGGCTAAAAAATATGATTATCTCAGTGATAATCTCAGTGATAATCTCAGTGATAATATCTCAGTGATACATGAATAACATGTATCACTATCCAATATCCATTCCTGAAAAAAAAAGTTCTCATCAACCTAGAATTAGAAGTCACATTCCTTAGTCTAATAAAGGGCATCTATGAAAATCATATACTTCACTCCACTTTTAATAGTAAAAAACCCAAATGCTTTCCCTTGAAAGTTAGGAACAGAGAAGAATACTCAGTCACATCTATTCAATATTGTAATAGATGTTTTAGCCAGTGCAATAAGTCAAGAAAAATATAATGACTTGGGTGTCTATACATGCAGAATAAAAAATGCTTGAATTCTTTTCCTTCCTGAAGATCACCAGCTTGCTTGGACATGTTTGTATGACCTCAGTCTCCTTTAGAATAAGGTAGGCCTTGGTATCACCTCAATCATTTTTTTACTTCAATAGTTGAGGTAAAGGTGGAGGAGAAGGAAAGAAACAGGTGCATGGTAGATGACAGTGGCACCATTCTGATAAGCAAAGCACATTTACTTTCTTGTTTCCAGCAGCATGGCTGATGCACATCATTTAGTATTTCAAAGATACTTTATCTTTTCTCTCCTATTTAAAAACAACAAATGCTTTTGGGAGAAAAAGACAGTATTTATTAAATGTAGACTGTATTACAAGTATTAGTATATAGAAGCTACTCATATTATTTTCAATAATTATTATTTTCAATCTTATTTCAACCTTATTTAATCATATCTATCCTACGACATAGGCATTACTAACCCCAGATTTCATTTTCTAACATTAGTATGACAGAGATCATAAGTGGCAGAGCTAGAATTTGATCCCAGTTCCTTTTGACTCCAAGTACCCTGCATGTTCTCTTACACAAACATCTTGTTACCCATGTCAATGTTCTCAGTCAGCTCTCTCCAGCCAAAGTTTTAAATATGTATAATTACTGCTTCTAATGTAGCTGTATTAAAGCAGTTTTGAAGTTAAATGAACTAGATAATATATATTAAGTCATATACGTGTGGGTTTTCCAATATCCTTCTTTCATTTTCAGCCTGAAATAGAATATTTGAAGGGTAATATTTTTATATTCCCTTGCTATTTCTATGCTGTGATTTATATATATATATATATATCTTTGGTCTGTGTTCTGCCTTTAATAGATTTGGAATACAATACAGAAAATATAAATTATACATTGGACATAATAATATTATAGAGCAACACAGGTGGCCTGGTGGATCAAACACAAGATTAAGTTTCAAGAAACTTGAGTGGAACATCTCTTGATATTTAATGCTTACTTTATTTCTTTTTTGTTCTTTTTTCTTTCTTTCATTTTCTTTCCTTTTTTGGTTTTAAAGTGCATAAGCCTTCTCTTCAGACAACTTCTTTAACTAATACCTTGGCTGTTTCCTTAGCTCCATACCTTAGCAAATCTGCCAGTAAAAACACTGTGACTTCACTCTTTGATTTTACCATGAGAACTCTTCATTTTCTCCTAAACATCTCCATCTTGGGCTTGTCTTTCAAACAATCCTTGTTAATGTGAATAATTGACAAGGCAACGAGAATTATACCAGGCATTTAGGAAGATGCTAAATAAACTAAATAAATATTAGTTTTGCTTCTATTTCTATTACCTTGAAAATTTTATTTCACAGTCTTTTCTGTCACTGCGTTATGAGCTAAAGGAGAAAAGATAAAGAGAAACAATTGCTTTTAGCACTGACTACTTGCCCTCTGCTTCAGATTTTCCTCTTGTAAGAAGAGATATTGATGATTTTGAAATATATAGAAATAGCTTCATAGCCTAGAATCAGTGGTCCAACTAATTGACTTAAAAGATATGAATGGATTTATTAAGGGTATATTGAGTACACAAACACTATATGTAATTTATTTCTCATAGAACTTACAATCCTTTTAGTTTCTATTATATGAATTTAACAGATAAAAGAAAAAAGAACCAGAGATTTAAAGAAAATCACCCAAATGAGTAAATGCCAATGCTAAAATTTGAAATTGGAGATTTCAAGTCTCTCTGACATCAAAAACCCTTATTAGTAACATGACATTTGGCATGTTGCTTTGAGCTTCAGTTTTCTCAATTGAAAAGAAAGGTGGGTGGTGGTCATTCATTTCATTCTGAAGTATTTATTGAGCTATTATATGCTAGACATATGCTAAAGATATAATAGTAAGCTAAGCACAGAAACGATGTGTAACCTTATAGGGTGACAAATATTAAAATAATCATACTGAAAAATGAATAACCAGAAACTGATTTCAGATACTTTGGAAGATAGAAACATGATTCTATGTTTCATTCCTATGCACATAAAGGATGTTTGGAGTAGGGATAGAGGGGGAGAGGGTGGGCAAGTTTCCCTTGGGAAGTCCTGAAAGAGAAAATAGTGGGAGCAGATGTTGGTGATGAGAGGAGCATGGCTTTTTCAAGGACCCGAGTTTTGTCATTGGAACTGGATGGAGTATAAGGGAGATTTCCACAACAAACTCTTTCTAACCAATGCAGTTGTTCTGTGGTTTAAAGTCAAACAGGGGCAAGGCTAGCCAGGGGAAAGTGCTTTGTAAATTAGGAATCACTATGTTAACATGAAGGTTTGTGGAAGTTTTGCTGATTTCTTATTTTAAATGACTAGAACTTTTCCCCCAAACTATTCTTAACGTCTTAGCGTAGAGTGGAGTCTTTTCATGGCATAAAAGTGGGGTTTATGGAGGAGCTTCTGCTTCAACAGTGACAGAGCTGGAGACAATTCTCAACAGACATTAGCTTAACTCCTGGGGTGAAAATGTGCTTCAAAGCATCAAATATGCAGCCCCTGGCTGTTTCTAAAGAAGCCACCCAGAGACTGACAATTCTGCATTTGTAGTTTGATTAACCGTAAATGTGGGCTTCTTAGCTGAAGTGGGGAGAGTCAGAGAAACCCAGATTGTTTCATGAGCCAAAGGACAGAGGAGAATTCTCCCCACTGGAGAGTGAAGGAAGCAGTGGAGAGAAACATATAAGTTGGTGACTGATGGGTTGGTAGGTGAGTGGTCCTGCAGCAAAGACAACAAATTTCCACCTGGGAGTCTTGCCCACTTTCCTCCCAGGTTTGCTTTCTAGTGAGGACTGCACCACGCCTTCTTTCCAATGCAAGATATGGGGATAGCGACTCATCTCCTTCCCGATCAAAACTATTTTCTTTCACTCAGAGCACCTAAGAACAATTGCTTGCTGAATACAGCTTCCAAATATGTATGTAAATGTTCTTAAGACTCCTGGCTTGACCGTGTTGGGGGTTTAGGAGTCTACTGTCAGGTACTGCGTGAAGTGTTTAATGTTGCTTCTGAAGATTGTTATCCCTTGATTTAACTTGGTGCTCTGTAAAGGAAAGGCAGCACGGAGCCTGGTGACATGCATGGGCAAGGGGCTATTGCACTGGTGCTACCACTGTAGTTCATTTGTCACCAGGTAAGCGATTTATCAACCACTCAGAGCCTCAGGATCCAGCTCTGTGAGACGTTTAACCAGAAAATTCCCTTCTAACTGTAAAAATATATTCCTTATTTAGATTATTTAATTTTAGGTTTAAACTAAAAGAAAACAAGCTATCTAAATGATCATGAATGTAACAGGTAAGGTTACCCTTTTGTAATGAAAAAACACCTCCTAACTAAAGTTCACATGTTGTTACATCAGAGACAACCTGGTTTCTGAGGATGAGCACGGGGGAAGCAAAAATAAAAACAGACTGGGGTGAAAGTAACAAGACCAGGTTCTAGAACTCTGCTGCTGGTAAACTGTGTGCTCGTTCATCTCTGGTCCTTGACCTGGCTGAGACTGTTTCCTCATTTGAGAAATCCTATCCTACCTTTTTTTTAAATTAATTTTTATTGGAGTATAGTTGCTTTATCTTGTTGCATTTGTTTCTACTGTACAGCAAAGTGAATCAGCTATACGTATACTTATACCCCCTCTTTCTTAGATTTCCTTCCGATTTAGGTTAATTACACAGAGCATTGAGTAGAGTTCCCTGAGCTATACAGTAGGTTCTCAATAGTTACCTATTTTATACATAGTATCAATAGTGTATATATGTCAGTCTCAATCTCCCAATCCTATCCTACCTTAAGGACAATATCAAAACGTATTTCTGTAGCATTTGACATTCTATAAACTCTTCCTAATGTGTAATCTCAGTTCCCTCACACACCACCTTTCCAATGAGGATGGGAATACCTAGGTACAGGAAAGTTACAATGTTTTCCCAGGTAACAAAATCTCATTGTCCTCATGGGGCAGAAGCACACCCTAACACAAGCTCTTCAGTAGAAATATGTCATACTCATGTAAATATCTCTTACTGCTCTAAGATAAGAAACTGTTCAATTTGCCCATGAGAAATGAAGGCGAGGACCCCAGGGAAGGGAACAGTGACTTGCGGGGGGCGGTGTGGTGAGGCTGATCCATGGTGCCTATGGGTTCCTGTACACCACCACTACACCTCTATTCCTCCTACTATATCAGACCCTCCACCATGCATGCTACTGTCCATTATACCTCCCTACTTGGGACCAGAACTCACCTCATCTGTTTTATCCTCTCCACATTTTTCTCCTTAGCAGCTTATATCACTGAGACTTCCAAGGCCCTTGTTAGAAGGAGGTAGTTAGGGATAGGGGACTATAGTCATTGTAAGTAACATGGTCAGAACATATGCTTACTTAGTCCATGGGCCATTATCCCTACTCGGTGCACAGACTTCCATTAAGCAATGCTTGAAGGACAGATAAGGTCATGATCAAGGTCACTGATGCTGGAAATAAGTTGCTGAAATTAAGGGTCATGCAATATAATTTTAAAAGTTTCTTATATCACAAAGTCATTGAAAATGCTAATAGTAATGGACAGATGCAGGAATTATAGAGCTGCAACCATGAAGATTGTGACTTTGCATTCCTGCTATGTATCAGGTTAGACAATCTTCATTCATTCATTCAAAAGCCCTTTGTAGATCATATTCAATGTGTCAAGTAATGTGCTGGGAGTTTTAAGAAGAAAGACATAGGCTCTGTTTTTGGGGAGTACAGACATTAAGTATACATGACACATGTGCCCCTACTTATACTTTCATTCTTCTGGCAGACCTCATGAGTCACTTACAGCACAGTTGCACTCATAAACTATCTCAGCATAGTGTAACTGATTTCAGGCTTGGTATGAGTGGTAAAACTATTTCTTCTAGTGACACTGCAGAAACATTCATGAATATATCACTGAGCTCCTACACTGTACTTGAAGTCCGCTAGAATGCCCAGTTTCTGCTACATGAATATACACACCAAGAAAGGATAAGTTCCACTATCAATATTTTATTTTATTTTATTTTTACTTAACAATATTATACTCAGCTTTCTAAGTGGCTTTCTCTTCAAATGCTCAGTTTCTGACATTTCTAGTGCCCTTCACATTGGGAAGTTTGCAAATGATTTTAAGGAAGAGCTGCATGGATATTAAAGATAAGCTTTTTGCTTCTTGTATGAGGATAGCAATCTCTTTCCACTCAAGCATGTCTTCAGTGAGAATTTATGAAGTGCTTTGTGCCTATTGGGCACAGCAGATTTTGCGACAATGAGAAACCATTTTTGACCTCAGTTTAGTGGAGGAGACATGTATGAAAATAAATACCAATCATAATAAAGCAAAGATAGAGGAATGTACAAAGCTCTAGGAGAATCCAGGGGAGAAAGAGATTAATTCTGCCAGTGAGCATCATAAAATGTGTTTAAAGGGAGGGATATTTGAGCTGGATCTTGAAGGGTAAGTGAAGTGCTGTAGGCTGAGAGGATGAAAATAAGCTTCCTAAGAAAAGGAAGAACAGGAGATCCAAATACACTGAGGTTTGAAAACACATCATGCAAAACTAAGGGTGATAACATAGTTTGGGCTCAGATTATGAACAGACTAGAATGCCAGGTTCATAATATTATAAATGAAAGAGCAAATAATATCCCTGACTTGTTTACTAACATTATTTCCAGTTTGTGTATTTTCTAAGCTGATTAAATGTCCACAAGCCAAGGAACTATTGGTTTCTGCCACTAAATGAGCTGGTTCATCAACATGGGAAATCTTTTGTAACCTCCCAGAAGGAAAAGGAAGAGAAGGAAGGGAGAAAGGAAGGAGGAAATGTAGTAGGGAGGAAGGAAGGAAAAAAGGAAAGAAGGGAGGAAAGGAGGGAGAGAGGAAAGGAGAGAAAGTGAGAGTGAGGGAGATTGAGATAAATTGTAACTGAGAGAAAAGAAAAAAGGAGAAAGTAGAGAGGGAAAGAAAAAGTAAGAAATCATTTGGGTTCACTGCCAACAAGAGTTAGGAAAGCTGATTTCTTAAGATAAACTGAAGTAAAACAAAATATGCTCCATATGTTGAAACTGTATACTTAGTTTGAGATAAACAAAAACATGTTTGGAGAATAGCTGCCATAATTAAAAAGAAATTAAAAGAAAGAAAGAAAAACCATCTGGGGATAAGTACATATTTAAACTCACACACATACCCCCCCCCCACACACACAAACACACAGTGATTCCAAAACTTGAAGTTTTTCTTGATTTAAGTAAACTCTCTTGTTGCAAAAGGGCATTGCATCAGTCTTTGCCCAAGCACCAAGCAATTTATGTTCCACACTGGAGCTATACAGCATTACTCAGCATTACTCAAACACCAAAAGACCTTTCCAAATCCTGTCCTTTGCTCCTGCTTTCTTCTGTACTGTAAACACACATACTCCCTTTTCTCTCTGGCCAACTGCGACTTCCTCCTGAGTGCCCAACTCAAATGTCACCTTCTCCCAGCAGAGTGCCAGACACATGGCAAGGTTGATAATGGCTTCCTCATCTATGAACTTTACACATGTGTATAAGTTTCCTGTGGCTGCCGTAACAAAATACCACAAACTGGGTGGCTTAAAACAATAGTTTATTGTTTAACAGTTCTGGAGGCTAGAAGTCTGAAATTTGAGAGTCAAGATCAGGTTTGGTTTCTTCTGAGGACTCTGAGGGAGAATCTAGTCCATGATGTTCTCCTAGCTTCTAATGATGGCTAGCAGTCTTTTGTATTCTTTGGACTATAGGTGCATCACTCCAATCTGCCTCCATCTTCACACGGTGCTCCCCCTGTGTCTCTGTGTCTTCACATGGCCATCTTCTTATAAGGACACCAATCATGTTGGATTAGGGCCCCACCCTATTCCAGTATGACCTCACTTTAATTTATAAGTCACATCTGCAATCACCTTATTTCCAAATAAGGCCACTTTATGAGGTACTGGGGGTTAGAACTTCAGCATGTCTTTTGAGGGACACAATTCAACTTATAACAAGACACTAATATAGATATAGTTTCACTGAAGATGTATGCATGTCTGTATCCCCAATCCCTAAAGAAGTTGATAAGAAACTCCTTTGCAAGGATTATATATATATTTTAACCTAGTGTTTACAAACTAGCATAGTCAATTTAGTAAATTCATAGCTCATGTCTTCTAAATTGAATTACATTTTGAAAATTATGGACAGAGTGTTCCTGATTAAAGCTAAAAGGAAGTTAGGAGGTAGTTAAGTCTACACTTGAGGGGAAACACACAGCACATGGTGACACTCTTGTCATTACAATTCCAGACAGAGATTTCTACCTCTACAGTGGGCAATGTGGCAGAGGAGAACTGTTGCCTAGAATAACCTAAAGGGATGAACATCTGAGAATGAAAGACACATGTTCAAATATAGTTCTCTCTAGATAGCTATATAGTATTGATACTATCACTTCTCCTCTGTTTGCCTCAGTTTATCCTCCAAAGATAAAAATTAGACAAGAAAGAGAGTGACTTTAAAATTTAAAGATGTCTAAGAACTCTTTTTTCAAATGAAATCTTTCTCAAAGCCCCAATTTAAATAGCAGTTCTTTGTGAAGCTGCCAGAGATCAGGTAAAGAAAGTGAGCCTGGAATGCCACTGGATTAGTCATCCCCAAGGAGTCTCCACAGAAAGCTCTAAAGAATTCTGGAAACAGATCTAAAACTACTCAGTCAGATGAAGGTCCAGTTCATATATAGTCATAGACATAGAGGGTCATCCACTAAAAAAAGAAAAGAAGGAAGAAGAGAAGGACAAGGAGGAGGAGAAGAAGAAAAAGAAGCAGAAAAAGAAGAAGGAGAGGAGAAGAAGAGGAGGAAGAGGAAGGGGAGAGGGAAGGGGAAGAGAAAGGAGAAAGAGAAGGGGAAAGGTAGAAAACTTATTAGAAAATAAGCTGCTAGGGAGGAAAATTGTAAGGAGGGCCAAAGATCTTGGACAGATTTTTCATAGCCATAGAAAGGCATTTCAAAGCATCCTCCCAATTTTATCTTTGTAGTCATATAGTAAATTCTAAATTAGGTTAGCCATATTTTTTACAAATAATGAGTTCTTCTGGAGCAAACTCATTTATGTTTTAACCCCCCAGTACTTATTCACAGTGCAGGACACATGATGGGCATTGTAAATGTTTGCTGAATTAATGAATTAATGTATTGGAGAGTCTGTTTCAAACTGTTTTAAAATTTTCAGGTAATCTTGGTAATGTATCAAGATGAGAGTAGGCATAATTTGAATGTCAGTATTCTATTGAATTTGTATAAGAGAAATGAAATACTGTGGTCAAATCTCTAGTGGCTTTATATTCCAGATTCAACACAGTTGTGAAGAGGGAACACAGAAAATAGACATTTTTTCGAAATTGTCTTGGAAATTAGCCCAAGAGCCAAATGTTTTACTTATTGGTATGTTTCTTATCTCAGACCGTAACTAGTAAACATTTCAGATCACACATACACACAATGTTTGTTTGTATTTACTGTAATTCCCTATGCAACTCCAGATGCTTGGACCATTTAGGCATCTAATACATGTTTGATGAAATAAGGAATAAATGAAGGGACACTTGAATAAAATGAGCTAAGATTCTGACTTCCATTAGCAAGCTGTTACCAGTTTTCACCGGCCTAGTTTAAATGTAGGCCATCCATTTGGAAAAAAGGAATGGAAAAACATGGTACAAAGAACTGATCTGTCCAATGTTTTTTAATCAATATTTAAAATATAATCACTTGTAAAACATTTTGTACTGCATGAGGTAGAATACTGGGTTTTGGCACCGGGCTTGTCCCCACATTACTATGTGAGATTAACTTTTTGGCTAAGAAGATTGAGCTTGGTCTCACCTACATTAATATATTCTGACTTTATGGAACAAAGATGAGATTTTCTTTAGGTCTGATATAGTCCAATATGATTCTGACATGATTATATATGAGGTTGGACCATTACAATATGTGTACATCCCAGGCAGCCTTTTGACTTGGTATCTTTGGTAGGCAGGCATCATCTCAAAGTTTTACTTTAAAGAAATAAAATTTTGTCTCTTTGATTAATTTCTAGGGAAAGTTGTAGAAAAAAATTCACCCTCTGTGCCTCAAGCAACACACCTCTGGCTCCATACTTATATTGCACCCTATTTTCGAAAGATCTGCAATTAAGTGGAGACCTTCTTCTTCTTTTTTTTTTTAAATTATTTATTTGTTTATTTATTTATTTTTGGCTCTGTTGGGTCTTCATTGCCGCACGTGGGCTTTCTTTAGTTGTGACGAGCAGGGGCTGTTCTTTGTTGCAGTACGCGGGCTTCTCATTGCGGTGGCTTCTCTTGTTGCAGAGCACGGGCTCTCGGTGCGTGGGCTTCAGTAGTTGTGGCATGTGGGCTCAGTAGTTGTGGTTCGCGGGCTCTAGAGCACAGGCTCAGTAGTTGTGGCACACGGGCTTAGTTGCTCTGTGGCATGATCCTGGACCAGGGCTCGAACCCGTGTCCCCTGCATTGGCAGGCGGATTCTTAACTACTGTGCCACCAGGGAAGTCCAGTGGAGAACTTCTTCTTACAAGAAAGTTTTATTGGGTATTATTTGAAAGTGGAACATGAATGGGAGTGGTAAGGGATTGCACTTACAGCTCACGTAGCTTATCAAACGTTTTTTCCAACTATATACCATACTGCCCTGAAAATTCTGGCAAATTAAGCATTCTCTACCTCCTGACACTTCCCACTCACTTTGTAAATTATTTCCCTGATCGATGTCAGTGTGACACGCCATGTCTGATCACGCATTTATACAGCAGCTTAAAACTCACAGTGCTTTCATTGGCCTTATGTAGATAAAGTCTCCAGATCTTAGTAGAATTAGCTGGTGAGATTGATTTCTACTCATTTTTCAAGTAGGGAAATTGAGTCTCAGAGCTTTCACGATTTATGAAAGGATAGATAATAAAAATGGATGGAATAGTGCCTTGAATCTGAGTATTTGATTTCTAGTTCAAGGCTAATTGACTATACCATAGTGCTCTAATGAGCGTTCAAGAATCAGATTTGCAAAAAAAAAGAAAACTCAGCTTTACTTGTTCATACATTCTTTCCTTCAACGTATTGACTGAGCATGTATTATTTGCAGGTATTGTGTCTGGTGTTGGTGTTCTAATGGGAATCAAGCCAAAACCCTTTCTTTCATTGAGTTTACAGTAAGGGAGAAAAAGATATAGACAATTGCAAAGCTTACTAACTCAACCAGAAAAGCAAATAAACAAACACAGTCACTAATTGGAGGGACTCATCACTTTTGCCACTGTTAGGATAAATCAAGCAAAAGAAAGATAAGTTTCATCTGTGGATTGTAGTCCGCTAGTGGAAATTGTGTTTTCTTCTGATTTAATTCACTGGCCAACTGGAGAAAATGTAACACACTAGCTGTAACCTCACCAGACTGTCATTTAGTGCAAATGAACCATATAGTAAGTCAGTATCAGGGCCTGGGAATAAATCAGTGTGGTAAGTTGACTTTTCTGCTTGGAAACTTTTATTTCCATAGGATTTTCAATAACAAAAGAACAGGATGCCTCTAGAGTACCAGAAGTAAGGAAATTTGGATGACTACACAAAAATTACTGCATAGAATGACTCTTTTTCAAGGCACCTACTGATAAAAGAAGTTGTGTTCATCCCTGCTCTTTCAATATTGTGTCCTCCAAATTGTTCTCCCATAAGAGACATCAGGAGTTTCCACATTTCACAGTTTCAACTTGACCGATTCCTCTCTTATTGATAATTCTTAAACCAGTGCAGAAACTACTTGTAATCATTGTAAGTATTCAGGGAAATAAGGAAATGGTGGCAAATACTTCCTCCTAATCAGAAGGAACTATCTAAAGAAAGTATAAAGAAGACAAAAGTTGGAAGTTATTACTTGGATTGCTACTTGCAGTTGTTTTATTTTACTCAGCTGGAGTAAGTCCAGTCATAGGAAAGAGCAAGTACTATAATCGGGAAAAGAACATTTCAGAATCTTATCAGTACTGGAACATGAAACATGAATGGAAGAATTTTAAAATGATATGCTAACTCAGAAAGATGCCCCAAATCCCAATCCTTCCCTCCCTCACACCCTTCCCCCTTGGCATTTGGGATTAGCAGATGCAAATTAGTATATATAGGATTTATAAACAAGGTCCTACTGTATAGCACAGGGAAATATATTCAGTATCCCGTGATAAACCATAAAATACAAGAATATGAAAAATAATATGTATATATAACTGAATCACTTTGCTGTATAGCAGAAATTAACATAACATTGAAAATCAACTATACTCCAATAAAATAAGAAAAAGAAAAACAACCAATACCACTGTTAAGGACAAGACGTGGTTTATCCTCTAACTGAGCACAGTAAAGATATCCTAGGGATCTCTGAGATTATTCATGTGGTTGATTCCCCAGATAAATGCCTTTGTGATTCCAATTTTAGTATATGTGCTGAGCCAGCACTTCCTTTGTGATTCCAAATGGACAAATGTTTATCTTCACTGAGCTTTTACATAGTGTAACTGATATTCATCAACTTTTCTTCCTTCTGGGCTATGAAATAGAACATGCAGTACTTGGGCAGGCTGCAATAAAAGACTAGCTTGATTGATTTATTAGGTTTGATTTTTCACACAGTGATTTGGGCCGTTTGTCCTTGAGATAGTTGGGCACTTCTGAGAAAGTCCGCATTGAAAGAGTATATGTTTGATTGACCAAACAGTAGAATATTAGAGGCTGAAGTTGACAAAATTGGACTATAGTTTGCTGCAAAGTCTTGCGTGGATGTCAGAGCCAGTCCAGTGTTTCAGCAGCAGATGAAATTTGCAGGTAGCCTCCATGGTCATCCCAAGTTTCCAGAATGGTTATGCACACACCCTTCTCATGGAAATTGAGCTGAGCACTTTGATAGATTCTTACCACTGGCTCTCTGTAATTGCCTACTGCTTTCTGGACCAGACCCTCAATTACTATTCAAACTTGGCATGAAGCATTTTCTTGAAGAATCAGAAAAAGAAGACCTAAATATCACTGTTAAAAAAAATGGATACTCTTCCCATTTAAAAACAGGAGTAAATGCCATTAACATACAGAGTTGAGAAAAAAGACTGGAAGTTGATTTGAAATGTTTGAGACACAGGACGTGTAGAATGCAGCAATCTATCATTTTTATATTACTTTATTAAAAATGTTTGACATGAAAACAAAAGTGGATAGTCAGGGTCAAGCCATCTATGTTACAGGCGTTAACTGAATTCCTCTGATGTATTTATTTTTTATGAAACACTGATTATTTTAATCTATTTAAAAATTTTTCAATGATAAAAATGTCACAGAATAAATTTATATTACACTTTAAAAAAAGTATTAATTGCATCTCTACTGTGTGCAAGGGATTACTCTAAGCCTGTGGGGAAAGTGACCCAGAAATCAATCCATCCTTGCAGAAAGCCTGTTACTCAGTCTCTGAAAAATCAAGCAGCTCAGTCTTTAGCCTCCATTTGGAGGATGCCATGTACCTGGCTCGAGAATGGAAGAGAAGCTAAAGATACCTTGGGGTATTGTCTTGATATTTAAGAAAACATTCAAAATTAAGTCTTTTGCTCAATTAGCAGACCACCTCAGTGAAAATATACTCCTTCAAGTGAACATAATTACCACTTAATTAGAGATCTTACCAGAACCTGTTTTTCCTTACGTCTTTTGTTTGCCAAATTTCCTTTTGCTTTACTTTTCAATGGATGGTAGCTATTCTCTCACAAATGCTGTGCCCAGAGTGGGGAAACAACATTCCTACACCTTTTCTTTATCTTTCTATGCTTAATTTTTTTAACAGAACTTATTTTTTAGAGCAATTTTAAGTTCACAGCAAAATTGAATGGAAAGTACAGAGTTTCTATTATGTCCCCTGCTCCCCTCTCCCACATACACCCTCCCCTGTCATCAACATGTCACACTGGAGTGGTATATTTGTTATAATCAATGAGCCTACACATCATTATAACCCAAATCCACAGGTTATATTAGATATGCTTATGGTGTTTCCATTCTATGCATTTTGACAAATACAAAGTGACATATATCTACCATTATAGTATCATATAGAATAGTTACACTGCCCTAAAAATCCTCTGTGCTCTGTCTATTCATCCTTCCCAGGCCCCCAACCCCTGGCAACCACTGATTTTTTTACTGTCTCCATACTTGTGCTTTTTTCCAGAATGTCATATAGCTAAATCATATAGTATGTAGCTTTTTCACTTAGTAATATGCATTTAAATTTCCTTCATGTCTTTTCACAGCTGGATAGCTCATTTCTTTTTAGTGCTGAATAATGTTCTGTTGTATGGATGTACCACAGTTGATTTATCCATTCATTTATGGAAAGACATCTTAATTGCTTCCACATTTTGGCACTTATGAATAAAGCTGCTATAAACATTTGTGTGCAGGTTTTTGTGTGGACACAACTTTTCAACTCATTTGGATAAGTACTAAGGAGGGTGATAGCTGGATAGTGTGATGTAAGATTATGTTTAATTTTGTAGGAAATTGCCAACCTATCTTCTAATGTGGCTGTACCATTTGGCTTTCCCACCAGCAATAAATGCGTGTTCCTGTCGCTCCACATTTGTGTATTGTTAATGTGCTAGATTTTGGCCAATCTAATAGGTATGTAGTGGTATTGCATTGTTGTTTTAATTTGTAATTCCTTAATGACATATAATGCAGAGCATCTTTACAAGTGCTTGTTTGCCATCTGTATATCTTCTTTAGTGAGATATCACTTCAGAGATTTTGCCCTTTTTTTTTCTTTTTTTTTGTGGTACACGGGCCTCTCACTGTTGTGGCCTCTCCCGTTGCGGGGCACAGGCTCCGGACACGCAGGCTCAGCAGCCATGGCTCATGGGCCCAGCCTATCCACGGCACGTGGGATCTTCCTGGACCGGGGCACGAACCCATGTCCCCTGCATCGGCAGGCGGACTCTCAACCACTGCGCCACCAGGGAAGCCCGATTTTGCTCATTTTTTACTCAAGTTTGTCCATTTTCTTATTGTTGAGTTTCAAGAGTTCTTTGCATATTTCAGATAACAATCTTTAACAGATATGTCTTTTGTAAACATTTTCTCCCAGTCTGTGACTTGTCTTCTCATTCTCTTGATCTTTATTTTTTATATATGTTTTCTATGTGTAGAAGAAACATGGGTTGATTTAAGAAATTTTGGGTAATATAGATAATTTATATGGGAAAAGTGATACATAAAATGTCCTCCATGGTAATTGGCTTGTTATCTGGTCTATCACTAAAGGACCCTCAACTTTACAGGAAGCCAAGTAATGTTTCCTTCAGGCAGGACAGACACACAGACAAACTAGGAGCTCTCAGAATAAAAAAGAATATTCCTGCAACTATAGGGTAGGCCAGGCTAAACCTGGAGAAGTAAACTGAATAATTATTCGTTCTTAATATCTATAGGCAAGCTGATAAAGACAATTAGATATTTCTGGTACACAAATTATTACCCCAGAGGACATACACAATCTCCAGAAAAAGAGTCATTTTTGACTCTTAGTATACTTTAGGACTATTTTATTAACCACACCCTAGGAAGTTCTTCATGTATTATCAGCAGCTCTTAACTGTGCTCATGTAAATAAAGAGGCAAGTAAAAGAAAATACCAAATGAATCATACTGATTCAGAAGATTGTCAAATTAATGAATGCTGTGAAATCTTTGCCTTGAGACAAGAACTTGAACACAAGCAGAACTAAGATCTGGCCCTGCTCTCATAGAAGTCAGGACTCCACATACTATGTCAGAGAGAGAGAGGAGAGAGAGAGAGAGAGAGAGAGAGAGAGAGAGAGAGAGAGAGAAACATTTGCACTCTGAGACAAAACAAAGCAAAATAAAACAAATAAAATAAGCACACAGAAAAGTATTATTCTGTCAATCACTAGCTCCAAAATAAATACAAACTTGAACTTTTTCCTACAATGTTAATTAAACAAACATTACCCTTCTAGATATAATAATTATGTGAAAAGAGCTACTGTTTTTTTCCTCCATGAAAAGAAAATCAATAATCTTTGTAATCCTTATAAGATCTTTTTTCCTTTAAATTTTATTTGTATTAAAAAATGTCTGACATCTTCCATGTTACAATTACAAAATTAAAACCAGTATTTAAAAGTAAAACAGAATTGAAATAGTACAGACCAAAAAAAAGTGTCTGGCACAGGATCCCAAGCTATTAATTTGACAACATGTTTCTTGAGCACCTTTGCCATACTAGGCACTAGGAATGAATCTGTGAACAAAAATACAGTGACAAAAACATAAGGGGGTAAACATGAAGCATGATGACATTTCACATCAGATGGTTAGAGAAAATCTCTCAGATAAAGTGAGATCTGAGCAGAGATGTGAATAAAAGAGAAAGTTAAACAAGCAGAAACCTGACAAGAAGATTTCTAGTACAATGAACATTCAAATCCCTGAGGAGTTTGCCATATTGGAGGTACAGCATAGAGACCAGCATGGCTAGACCAGAGTGAGAGTGGCTGAGAGTAGCTTGAGATGGGCCAGAGCCAGATCACATAGAACTTTGTAGGTCATGGCCAAGATTTCAGATTTTCTTCAGTTTAATGAGAAGCCATTGGTACTCAACAAATATTTGTAATTGATTGGAGCAATAATATATCAGGGGGGAGAAAAGCTCTTAGTGTTGATACACATTTTCAATGGTCATCTACTCCAAGATTTCTCAGTCTTGGCACTATTGACATTTTGACCTAAATAATTGTTGTAGAGGCAGTGCTATACATTGTAGGATGTTTAGCAACATCTCTGGCCTCTATCGCTCCATGGCAGTAAAATACTTCTTCCAACTGTGGCAAACAAAACTGTCTTCAGACGATGATGAATGCCCACTTGCCCCAGTTGAGAACCACTGATCTAATCCAGTACATTTTACAGACTCAGTAGCTGTGAGGTTAAATCACTTACTTTAAGAAAACAAAGTCAGTTCTACCATTAAAGAAGGAACTAATAAAATTATACACACACACATGCACACATATATGTTTTTAAACACATATAAAACACATCATCTAGTGTTTTCAACTACCTTGTGAGAGTGTTACCTTTATTCCCATGTATAGATAAATGACTTGACCCTCAGAAAGGTGAAGTGATTTGAAGTCCACTTGTGGCTTGAACTCAGATCTCTAAATTTCTGTCTACTTTAGTACTAAACTGTCAACTTAGGATGCATTTGAGAAGACAATAACAGAAACTTCCTTGAGTGTTTTAGCAGAGCGTCATTCAATGCCAATTCAAGAGATTGGGAGACAGGGACTCCTGGTCGTCCAATCCCACTTTACTAGAAAGGAGAAATAAAAAAGAATTGGAAAGTTAATGCAAGTTCTCATTTCCATTTGTTTAATCTAAAAATAGTACGAAAGACCTTACTCTATGACTGTGCCATAGAGTAAGCCATGGTACCTGGGCTGCTGGGCAGCCATGGTACCTGGGCTGCTGTGTGGTTTTTTTTTGTTGTTGTTGTTTTGGCGGTACACGGGCCTCTCACTGTTGTGGCCTCTCCCGTTGCGGAGCACAGGCTCTGGACGCGCAGGCTCAGTGGTCATGGCTCACGGGCCCAGCCACTCCGCGGCATGTGGGATCTTCCCGGACCAGGGAACGAACCCGTGTCCCCTGCATCAGCAGGCCGGACTCTCAACCACTGCGCCACCAGGGAAGCCCGGCTGCTGTGTTTTGACCAGAAGTTGTTTCAAAGGGGCCTGTCTGAAACCGTACTGAAAGGAAATTCTCAGTCTCTGTGGTCTTCAATGAGAGAGGTGCTTATTCTACTTGTTTCTAATTCACCAGAGGTTTTATTACTTCAACTCCCAACAGATTATTGGGTGGATCTGGTAGGAGGGTTTCAAATCAAAACAATTTGTGGGTTGGGGGTTTAGAGTTTGTAGGACTATTATTTTCTCTATCCTCCTCCTGAGAGAGGCTGATGTGTCCAGGAAGCTGAGAGAAGCCTCTCTGCATCTCTGTTTACGGTGCAGTATTGTGCCCTGATGGATGCAGTCCTAAACTCCTAAGTAACATAGAGGACTGGCATGGCGAGTGGGGCAGCGATGGGAATGAGTGGTACAATAGCATTAAGATAGAAGGAAGGCTGGGCAGAACTGTTGGTGTCTCGCTCATGTCACATCAAATTTACTTCCACACACAGATGTCTGCTTACTACGAATCCCTGTGTCTCTGACCAAGGACTTCTTTTCACTGCTACAAAATGCCCTGGCTAGAGCAAGTACTAACAAAATCTTCTAAATACAGCGCTCAGATTTAAGAATAACATTCATGCATAATTCTTATAACCTGGCATTATAAGTGAGTGAAAAATAAAAGAAATATTAGAGACCATACCAATAGGTAGAATGTGGCTTTATCATGGTAGCTTATTTAAGACCAAGAAGTGGAGGTGGTTAATGTGGGGAGGTGGTATCAGCCCGACCATCTGCATGATGACTCACATAAACCTGAGTCTTCCAGGCTGACATGCTATTTATGGTGCATCCTCTGTTAAAATTGGCCAGATATAAATGCTAAGTAGGAATTCACAGACAGATACATGAATGGGGCAACAAATGGTCCAGTACAAAATTGAAAGCCTTTGCTTCTTTAAACAATTTTTAAATTGAAGTATAGTTGATTTACAATATCTTGTAAGTTTCAGTTGTAAAGCACAGTGATTCAGTTATATAGTTATATATCTATAATATAGTATATAGATTCTTTTTCCTATTCCTCTCCATTATGGTTTATTACAGGATACTGAATATACTTCGTGTGCTATAGAGTAGGACATTGTTGTTTATTTTATATGCAGTAGTTTATATCTGCTAATCCCAAACTTTTAATTTATCCCTCCCCCCTTTCCCCTTTGGTAACCATAAGTTTGTTTTCTGTGTCTGTGAGTCTCTTTCAGCTTTGGAAATAAGTTCATTTGTGTCTTTTGTTCCTCTTAGATTCCACATGTAAGTGATATCATATGATATTTGTCTTTCTCTGTCTGACTTCACTTAGGATGATAATCTCTAGGTCTATCCATGTTGCTGCAAATGGCATTTTTTCATTCTTTTTTATGGCTGAGTAATATTCCATTGTGTGTGTGTATGTGTGTGTGTGTGTATACACATACACATAAATATATATACATACCACATTTTCTTTATCCATTCATCTGTTGATGGACATTTAGGTTGCTTCCATGTCTTAGCTACTGTAAATAGTGCTGTGATGAACATTGGGGTGCATGTATCTTTTCAAATTAAGGTTTTTTCTGGATATATGCCAAGAGTGGGATTGCAGGATCATATGGTAACTCCATTTTCAGGTTTTTAAGGAACTTCCATACAGTTCTCCATAGTGCCTGCATCAATTTACATCCCCATCAACAGTGCAGGAGGGTTCCTTTTTCTCTACACCCTCTCCAGCATGCTTTTACTTCTGTTATGTTTGCACACACAAGTAGAGCTTCCTTCAAATTTAGCTCACACAGGGAAAGTGAGTTAGGCTAAGCTGGAGGACAGGATCAAGTACTCATGCTTTGGAGGGAAAAGCAATGATCCTGGGGACAGGTGGAAGGGAAATCCATGGGGAAGCAAAGAGCAAAATCCACACACAGCTGGATTCATGTGTGACAGAGGTGGAACAGGCTTTCTCTGTGTTCCCAGGGTCATGGTTTGAACATGAGTTATTTAACCTGGGCTGCTAATCCAGCCTCTCCGTTCACCAGGGTGACTGGTAAGAAAGCTGAAACAAAGCAAACAGCAGGCCAGTCCTCACTCACTTCCCCAATGATGGGTGCAATGCATTCTAATAGTTGTTTCAACTATGATCCTCCCTGGGCCACACAGGAACTAGCCTGAGCAAGACAGAGTGAAGTAAAGAAATAAAGTGACTAGTTTTACTTTCCTATAGCACTGAGTTGTCCTTCTTGCTGCAGAAACAGATATTCCTCATTCTAGAAAAATCCGACACATAAATATCTAAGCATTCAGAGCACTTGATTTGTTTTACAGAGTGATTCACAGCAGGTTCCCGTTAAACTACCAGTGGAGAAATAGCTGGATAGGTTTATTGGATGCCTATAAGTAAGGCAAGGGGTATTTCATAAGCTTTTCCTACAAATTAAAAATGAAGGTTATCCTATAGGATCTAACCATATTTGATATTTAAGAATCAATGTAATATTCAACTTAATAGTGATATTAAGTTTAATAATATTTAACAATTGACTTAATATTCAACTTAATAGTATTGATATTAAACTAGACTTTCCAGTATGTGGCCTTTTTTAACATGGATTTTTCTGGAGAATCAAAAAAAAAATTATTTGTGAAGAAAAAGAATCACCAGAGCCTAGTGTTTGTGATTCTGTTTAATTTTAAACACTCATTCAGAACATCAAGGGTTTTTTTCCCCTTCTTTTTCCTGTTCTCATGATTGATTTATAGATTAGGAAAAATGCCAATCTAAGAATTTAAAATTCCATTTCTCCATTTCTGAACTGTTTCTCTGCTATGATACATAGGATGGATATTGGTCATAGGCCATACATTTATCTTCTAATTCCAACATCTCCCTCTTAGAGAGACCTCTAACTCCAACCCTACTGGAAGGATAACCTTGAATCCAGGTTCACTGAAGCCTACATCCAAGTTGATCCTAATGGGACACTGCAAATGCAAGCAAAGTGTTCTTATTTTGGAGAACAGCAACTTAGTGGCCAAAAAAAAACAGACCCACATTCTCTCTTCCCGAAATATCTTCACCTGGCTATGATCTATTCACTCCCTCATCTTCAAAACAATTTCTCCAATGTTACTATTATAGTAAGGTTGTCTCTAACCACACTACTTGAAATAACTTTCACTTGTACAGCCTATCTTACAGATTTACGTCTTTTTCATCTTTCATCACACTATGCATTTACTTAATTGTTAAGTTTATCTTTTTTTCACCCCCAATAAAGGGTGCCTTTCACAAGGTCAGAGATTCTTGTCTGTTTTCTTCATTGCTATTTCCTTGGCTCCAGAGAGTGTGTAGCTTGTAATAGGCACTCAACACATGTAGAATATAAATGGATGAAAATTGCCATTATTCCTATTTTATACCTGAAAAAATAACAGCGGCGCTTGGGAAGGACAAATAATTTGTCAGCTGTATGGCTAGTGAAAGGTAAAGCAATTCTGAAGCCTCACAGTCTGTCTGCCTTCAAGCGCATGCCTCACTGATTACACTACATTGTTTTACAAGCGCTTCTCTGACTGTAATCATTCCACTTGCTAGATGGGCATTTTGTTTGGTTGTAAAGAAAATCCATTCTTTGGGCTTTTCGTTTCCTATCATTTCCTTATTAGTGGCCTAATTGACAAAGCCAGGGGTGTACTAGGTTCATATGTCATGAAGAAAAAACAAAACAAAACTATTTTGTGGGTTTGTTTTAATGTTAGGTTCACAAAGTGCAAAACAAGCTAGCCAAAAATTTTTGCATTATTTTGGAAACCCTTGCATAATCCATAGGGAAACAAAATACAAATGTTCTGGTTATTTTACATGGGGTTTCAATAATATTTGATGACTAGAGTCCGTAGGGCTTTTTCAAAAATAAGCAATGGGAAGTTGGGCTGAGTTAAGAGAGAAAGAGTTGCAACCCATCCTGCACAATGCTCAGTCTCAGCAAGCTGCCTAATAAACCTTCTATGAAAGATTTTAAAATATGGCGACTTCTTTTATAAATCTCTTAACATCTCATAAAAAATATCTTAAGATAAAAATGTTCAAAGTTCTAAATCTATGTAACAAACTACTGTTCCACCTAACTGTGGGGGGGGGTGGATTATTCTTCTTGGAGGACAATCATCCTTCAAAAATAGGCCCCCTTCTCCCTGCTCATATCTTTTTTTGTTTGTTTGTTTGTTTTTTTGCGGTACGCGGGCCCCTCACTGTTGTGGCCTCTCCCGTTGCGGAGCACAGGCTCCGGACGCGCAGGCTCAGCGGCCATGGCTCACGGGCCCAGCCGCTCCGCGGCATGTGAGATCTTCCCAGACCGGGGCGCAAACCCGCGTCCCCTGCATCGGCAGGCGGACTCTCAACCACTGCTCCACCAGGGAAGCCCCCTGCACATATCTTTGAAGCTCCACAGGAGCCAGTCCCAACCTGGACTGACAAAATGCCAAGCGCCTAAGGACGAAGAGGTTCTCTCTACACCATTAGCGCCCTCGTTTCTGGAGTCAATGAGCTCACCTCTTACCAAACTTGAAACCACAAGATCCATCTCCTGCCCTATAGCATAAAAAGGCCCTGTGAAGACTCAGGAATTATGACGAAGGCGTCTTTTTTTGTTGGTTCCGTTTCAAAGAGTAACATGCACCTTCAGACTGGCATTCTTGCTCTTGTTAACGTACCTCTCGATGATCAATGTCTCTTATATCTGCAAGGTTATTTATTAGGTTGAAAATTAAAATAGAAATTTAAAAATTCAAATTAGAACAAGAAAAGATACTCCTAGTAATATACAACAACTTATCCAGTTCTAAGTCTTTAGTGGATGGATGTTTAATCAATCTAAACATGACATATAAACTTTGAAACCTACCTCAAGAATCACTTTCTCCAAGAAACTAAAATAAAAATTGCTTGCAGTGTGTAGGTATATGGTTTTAAACGTTGATAAGTCTGGGATGTCAATTTATGAGTAGCTTAGTAACTTAGCTATGCCATGTGATAGCTGGTATAGTGAAAAGAGATATTGAAATATAAAACAGCTGTGTTGGAATCACAGCTCTTTCAAGCCTAGGTTTTAAAATTGAGATTAATAATTGTTACTCTAAAGGATTGTTGCAACTCTTTGTGAATAATTATTGATAAGTGAATTTCTTCCAAAAATGTAGAAAATAAGGCTATGAGGTTTTGTTTAAAAACACAAGAATTGAAATTGTAGAGTTTTATGATGAAGAGTGACATCTTGGTATTTTTTTTCTGAAAAGGATAATTACTCAAACATGTAGTTAATATTTCTACATATTTAAATATGTAGAAATCTATCAGACAACTCAATCTCTTTACAATTTATGGATGAGGAAATATGCTGCCCCTGTACAGTATGTATTGGGAATCTGTGGTATTGCTAAATAATCCTATCATAGATAAATTACCTAGTACATTTTAATTGTTATTTGATGCATTGTCTTCCTAACATATTTTATATTTTTACCATTTTGTATTTATATTTGCTAGTAGTGACACTTATGGAAAAATACTTTACCTATCAGTGAAGTGGTCACAATCTGTGAGGTTGAAAAAAAAAGGAGGAAGCCACGAATATTATATTCAATCTCTGATAACAGAGAGTAGCTATGCCAAAGTGTTGCTTTAATCTGGGACATTCTCCTCTAAAATTCACCTTCAACTAAGACAACATACTTTCCAGCCTTTCATAATAAAAGTTAACAATTTTAATGGGTTTTTTTCCTTTTTAGACCCAGAAATGTATCAGTAAATTGGGCCTTATAGAAGCCAATCAAGGTATAGGTGCATACTGACAGTTTGATTGACTCAGACACATAAATTTACTGCTGAGAACTCTGACCATAATTTCATTTCAGTTCAATGCACATTTACTAATCAAGGCCCTGAGCTATGTGTTTGCAGTCGAATTCTAAATATAGTCAATGGACCCTGGATGAGTTTACTGAATTACAGAAGAGATACTCCAACAAAGAAATAATTCAAAATAAGGTAGGAGATATACTCATTCTCAGAGACAATTAATGGGAACATGGTGCAGCACTGACTAATCCTTAAAAAATCAGGGAGAAGTTAGATATATTTAAAAGCTCATTTTATTTCATATATATATATATATACATACATACATATATACATACATACATATAGATCTATATATATGTGATCTATATTATATATTCTTATCTGTGGAAAAATGAAGGGTGGATTAGCAGTCTTCTCCAGGTAATAAAAATGATGGAAACATCCTTAGGTTCTTCAACTGCTCTGTGTTAAACCCTTATTGATCACCTTTTAAGTAGAATAAAAGGGATCAGTGGGATTACTGTGAAGGGCAGGGAGTCTTGAAGACTAAAAGTAGAGCTCATATGTCATGTATATACTGCCTTAAAAATTGTTTTGTTTAATATGATTTAAAATGAAAAATGAAACATTGAAATCCGATAAGATTTTATTTTTTCGTAATTGAGGTTGTTTTAAAATCCAAGACCAGTAAGTTACTGTGAGCTTCCTGCTGTGGTTAACTGTGAATAACCTTCACAGTTAAATCTCACAGATTGACAAAGTTTAGGCAGCTAAGATACATGATCCGGCTCTCCTGGCCTTATCTTACATTTAGATCTGTTCACCTTTACAAAGTCACTCATCATGAGATTGACAAAGAGCCCGGTCCTCTCAAATTCCCAGTGTTTACTATAAACACAGGAAGTTCATAATTTTCAGAATTAAGCCTCACATGGAGCCTGTCTTCCGTGGGATGAATTCTGAAATTTCACAAACAACCCAAGTGAAAAATACTTGGAAGAACATGTACGCTGATGAATATCTTACTGATCCAAGCCCCATTAATTTAGAATCTGGAGTCATTCAAAGATTCTCTGTGACATAGATCTTTTTATCTGCCTAGGAAGAAAAATCTGATAAGCAAGTCAATAGTGCAAATAAAAGTTCTCAAGAGATATCTGACATACAAGAACTGACCAACTGTCTTTAAGTCACTTTCCAACATGTGTTGTTAATTGGTGTTTTGTTATTTTAAGATAATTGTCATCACATGCTAGGTGGTTATTATCTGTGAGTAATCTGAAAGCTTCTGAAAGGCAAAAAAATGCAAGTGTTTATTGTTCTCTATCATACTCATATTAACTTGTAGAGCACCATTCATCAAATCTTAGTTGAAATGCCACAAATGAAAGCCTGAGGGGTGAAAAGGTAGACAGTCATGAGCCTGAAAACAAAGCTATTTGTTTGACTCATCTTCTGTCTGAACTTCTGTGGTTTACACTGAGGTAGAGGTTACAAAGACTTTCTCTGAAAGAGGAAAAAACCTATAAATGCTAAGAGCTACTTGCATGCTTTCATATACGTCATATTATTTATAATCCTCTAACAAACACATGAAGTACGCTTAGTAATTTCCACTAAATTGTTGTTAAGCAAATATCTCAAGGTTGAATAACTAGTAAGTGGGGAAACCCATCTATGAATCCCTTCTGTGGTCTCCAAGGTGTATGGTTTTTACACTCTGTCACACTGTATCCAGGGTACTGTTATTCACCTATTAAGAGCTGCTAGGGGATGGCTCTTCATCCAGGCCTTCAGTAGAACACTTATCACATTTTGTCATAGTGGTTTGTGTATCCATTTCCTGCACTAAAATATAACTTCTTTATGGGCCACAGACCTTGTCCTCTTCAAGTTGGTATCTAGAGAAAGCAGTATATATCTTAGCCACTAGTGTGGCTAAATAGATTTTGATTAAATTAATATATTCAGAATTAGATCAACTAACCCAGAAGCTAGTCTTCAGTTTTCTGGGAGTGATGTGGTACAGGAAAATGGGTTACATTTTGTGATGTTTATTTAAATAAAAGAGCAAACTCTGTGGGCAGTATTTCAATACTGCTGATACTACATGCCTTCCTCAGAAGACCTCCTGTGAGTTCCATACACAGTGTGACAGGCACAATTCCAAGTCCCCCAGAAATGCCTTAATCTTTCGAATACATAAATATATCTTTCCGGTGATTACGTATATTACACGGCAGAGTCGACCTTATGATAAGGGTGGGCCTAATCTAATCACATGAGCCACTTTAAAAGCAGAGAGTTTTCTCTGGCCAGTGGTAGAAAGAGGAAATCGGAGAGATTCAAAGCTTGAGGGGCACTTGACTCACTGTTACTGGTGTGAAGAGGGGGGAACCACTGGAGAAGGAATGTGAGTGGCGTTAAAAAGCTGAGAGAGGCCCTACCGGACAGCCAGTGAGGAAACGAAATTCTGCCAACAGCCGGAATAACTTGGAAGAGGACCCCAAACTCCAGATGAGGTTGCAATCAGCCAACACCTTGGCATCAGCTTTGCGAAACCCCAAGCAGATAACCCTACAGAGCTCTGAACTAATAAATGGATGTTGTTTTAAACCCCCCCAAATTTGTGGTAACAGTAGAAAACCAATGCACAGGATGACACACTTTTTTCACGAGGACTAATTCCATAATAAATGATACTCACCATCCTCTTAAATGAAACTGTAATGAAACCTTTAAAATGAAAAATAAGTCGAGGACAAAATCCCCATCCATTTCAAGGGGCTCAGCAGGAAAGACCTTCCTTACCCAGTTATAAATTCACATTTTGCAGCTATAGTTACTTTCCATCACATGACAATGAATGTATGCTCTAAGAATTTAATGTATTCTATGGGCTTCTGAGTGGCATCCATATTAAAGAGGCAAAATCCTTTTGTGGGGAAGGGGGCTATTTTAATGATCTTTGAAAGAAGCTAAAGCCTTTTTTGTGGCCTTATTCAACTTCTCCCAAGACTTGCCTCAGACTCTGTCACATTGAGAAAATATACATGACTTTCTTTTATTCTTTCATGTGTTTTGAGTTTAATAACATATGCTGTTTATATTTGGTTTCTATAGAGAGTTCCTTTTTGTCTTGTAAACAGTTGTGAAGTTTTACCTAGAGCTGTGTGGGTTTTCCCCACACACAGTTTTCTAGGTAAAACTTCTCCTCCCCTTGGAAAGTCTGAGTAGTTCCAAGGATTAAAAGCAGCTTAACTTCAGCCATGATTTGTAATAGATAAATGCAGTTCTTGCTCCATTTTGGCTCTTTGGGATAGTCTGAAATTAACCTGTTGTCTTATTCTTTCCTCACTGTCTACGTCTTAATAGTCGCTCCTATTCAGGTTTCATTGACTTCTCAGAAAGTACTCGTAAGTGAATCTGCAATATGAAATAAGGCCCAAAGGTCAAGTTATTCTCCTTCCAAATGAGTTAGATGTTTCTGGAAAGGGAAATCAACTCCTTTCTCTTAAGGAGAGATACTGAACTACTCAGATAACACATGCTATTTTTTTGTGGTTACTAAATATCCTCATTTTTCAGGTTAGGGCACTGACACTCAAAGAGATTGTAGCATTTGTCAAAAATCTGTAGATACTAAGGATCTACATAGAGCTTAATCCAAGGCAACTGTACATTGCTGGCACTTAGATAAGGGTTAGGCCTCATAAATTGCCACAGGACTGCATACATGTTGTCTCCCAGGTAATGTTCTGTCCTTGACTCTGACACTTTGATATCTATTGTGAGAGAACATGATAGTTCCCTTGATCTCAACATCGAATATATTAGCTATAGAACTATATAGTCATCTGAATGCTTTTACCATTTCACCTAAGATTCTTCTTGAAAATAATATGTTCTATTATCCCCTCATGTTATAGGTCTGTGCTGTTTAGATTTTTGTTAAATTTCTGAAAATTAAATAAAAATTAAAATGTAGCTCTTCAGTCACGCTAGCCACTTTTTGAGGGTTCGATAGCCACATGTGGCCATTGGATACCATATTGGATAACGCAGACTTACAGAACGTTTCCGTCTTTGCAACACGTGGACAACACCCTCATAGAGCCATAGTGACACTAATTAAACAGTGGGTGAATTGCTGGGTATGCCCTGGAAATTTAAAAGAAGTAAAGCATCTTATTGAGCCGAAGGTCTATAGTGTTTCAAAGTTCACAGTTCTTTTGTGCTACTAAACATTAAAAAGTGATTTTTTTCAGACTTTCTTGTAGCAGGCCCTATCCAGTTCTATTTGAGAAAGATATGGGAGAGAACTTGCATTTCCTTTTATCACGACTTCAGGTTTTAATCATATACCTTAACTGCCACCATGAATAGTACTCATCGTTTTAAATTTCCTTCTTAAAATCAGTTTATCAAGTGCTCACTGAACCTAAAAGTTTGAAATAAAAAGCTTAATTAGATAACATCCCCTAACCAACATTTACCTTTACTCCTAGCTAATTCCTAACTATCCCTTGAGTCTCAGGATAAATGCCATTTCTTCTGGGAAGCCATTCCTGATTCTTTAGAAACTAAGCTAGATGTCCTTGCTCTGCATACCCACCATAACTCAAACTTGTCTTATCATAATACTCATCTCCCCTTATTCTCAATTTTAATATAATCAGTTGCCTTTCCTCCCCACTTAAACAGTGAGCACCACATGGGCATGAGCTCTGCGTGCCCTGTTCATCATTGGATTTCAAACTCCTACAGCAGTTTTGGGCACTTGGTAGGGATTTTTTTTTTTTTTTCAGTACGCGGGCCTCTCACTGTTGTGGCCTCTCCCGTTGCGGAGCACAGGCTCCGGACGCGCAGGCTCAGCGGCCATGGCTCACGGGCCCAGCTGCTCCGCGGCATGTGGGATCTTCCCGGACCAGGGCACGAACCCGTGTCCCCTGCATCGGCAGGCGGACTCTCAACCACTGCGCCACCGGGGAAGCCCTGGTAGGGATTTTTGATGTGTTTTACTCTTGAATAGTTTTTGGTTTTGTTTTGAGAATATAGGCAAAAGTTAGCTTTTTCAACATATTAGGTACCCTATCTACCCATCACAATATCATTTCTAACAACAGTTAAAAAAATATTGACTTTAGTTACACTGAGAAAAATACTATGTCTTAGTTGTGTCTTCTAAAGTAAAAACAAAAACAAAAAACATAATACAGAGCATTTTTTCCAGAAAATTTAAAGCAGCAGGAAATAGCAGGAATAGCATGCTAAAAAGGGCATTGGAAGCAAAGGACCCAATTTAGATTTTTTTTTTCCTTTGGCTGCTGTCAAATTTGCTTTGTGATCTTCATCCCATCAATAGATCTTTGTTCTCTAGCATCATCATCTATAAAATGGGCATCAGTAAGTCTACCCCACAGGACTTCCAAAAGAATTAAATTAAATAATGCAGGATTAGTGTCAAATGCATAGTAGAATGCCCAACAAGTATCAGTGTCTTACCTGTTTTCATATACTTAGAGATTGACCCTGTAGAAAATTATTGGTAGTTTGTTTTGTTTCGTTTTTCTTCCTCTTCCTCTTTGGTTTCTTTTAGAGATTCTTAAAATTTGTTTAATTTTCACTCTTTTTTGTGTGTGTATCTTAATATCAGATCTTCCTCTTTCAATCCATTTCTCCCCCAGTAGCATCCTCCCTTTGTCTGGCTCAGCTGATGACATACAGAATATAAGTGAGCATTGACCTCTGGCACAAATAAGCATCTGTCATGCACATTTAGGGTATTACGTTGCCTGTAATCCCTTACAGCTCACAATTCTAAATTACTTTTGAAATTTCTGTGTAATTTCAAGTTGGTAGGTTAAAATTGCAATTTTATTTTGGCAGATAATGTGTTTTAAAATGAGCTCTTCTTTATGTGTATATTAGTTTCCTCATATAGCCGAGTAACTTTTTGTTTGTTCTTAACCACACCAGAAATTAGAAACTATGACTTACTTGGCAAAAGTTCATTTACTTTCTGGAAGAAGCTTAAAATCTTACATTTATTTTGTATTGTGTTCATATTGTGCTGGTTGTAAAGGTACTGTGATGTCTTCGGGTTTTTTTTTTTTTTTTTTTTTTGGGAAAAAAAGGAACGGAAGAAATCCTTTGAAAGCCATTGCTTTCAAAATTATTACTTTCTTGAAAGTTATTTATTTTTCTTTTTTGCCCTTACTTAGCTTTTGATGTCTGTGGTAGTCTGAATAATGGATCTCCAAAGAAGGTCACATTCTGAGACTCAAAATCTGTGAATATGTTATCTTTCATGGCAAAAATGACTGCAAATGTGATGAATTTAAGGATACTGAGAGGAGATTATCCCAGATTATCCGGGTGGATTCAGTGTAATCACAAGGGTTTTTAAAAGAGGAAGGCAGGAGGGTCAGAATCAGAGACAGACACGTGACAATTGAAGCAGAGGTTGGAGTGATATAGGGCCATGAGCCAAGGTATGAAGGTTGGAAGATGGAAAAAGCAAGCAGCTTCTGTCCTGGAGCCTGCAGAATAAACAGAATTCTGACACCTTGATTTTAGCCCTGTAAGACTCATTTCAGATTTCTGATGTCCAGAACTATAAGATAAAAATTTGTATTGATTTAAGCCATTAAGTTTTTGGTAATTCATTATGGCACCAGTATGAAACCAATACAATGTCTGAAAAAAGAGGATTTTTCTTTAATTGTTTCAAAAGTCAAAAACCAGCTAAAAACTCAAAAATGTACCTTTAATGTCAAAGTGGGCTACGTGTGCATATAAGCACACATCTTCCACAAACTGCTGGACCTGAGCATTTGAGTTGAAGGAATCCTTTATTCCTATAAGAAGGGGGCAGATACCAAGTATGTTCTGGAATGTGAGTACTAAATAGTTTGGCACAACCCTCTGAGAACTAATATATGGAGAATACATATGTACTTATATGTCTATTTTCAATTGTTTCTGAGCTAATATGCAAAGCTTTCCTTTCTTCCTATACTAAAGATCATTTGAGGAAAGTTTTGCTATGCCCCAAATTTATTTGTTGACTGAGAGGCTTGGGGGAGTTCAGTAGACATTTAAATAAACGAGGTTGAATGAAGTCAGTTTTGACAGCTGCAGATAGGGACATTCTTGGGGGAAAAAGAAAGACAATTTTACATTTTAAGCATAGTCAAATTGCCCTATTAAACATCTAAAGCACACCCTTTGGGGGGAAAATAATTCTCTCCTCACTAGCTTCACTGACTTTTCATAAGAGTATTAATGAAATTTAATCAAACAAAACACATTACTAAGCAGTTAGCTTGGCTACCCTTGGGGGAACCTGTGAGAATGTGTTTGGAACTTCACATGCCACGTAATAGCTCAATTTATTTTGGCCATTGTCATTGACTCTTGGGCTCATGAATTAAACCTCGCTGAGTCTGGGAACAATATGTGATTTTGAAGATTCTTTCCTATTCTAAACATTCATTGATGCTATGACTTCATTTTAGCTTACTTTATAAAGCAAACAACCCAATCAAAAAGTAGGCAGAAGATCTAAATAGACATGTCTCCAAAGAAGACATACAGATGGCCAAAAAGCACATGAGAAGATGCTCAACATCACTAATTATTAGAGAAATGCAAATCAAAACTACAATGAGGTATCACCTCACGCCAGTCAGAATGGCCATCATCAAAAAATCTACAAACAACAAATGCTGGAGAAGGTGTGGGGAAAAGGGAACCTTCCTACACTGTTGGTAAATTGGTACAGCCACGATGGATAACAGTATGGAGGTTCTTTAAAAAACCAAGAATAGAGCTACCATATGATCCAGGAATCCCACTCCTAAGTATATACCTGGAGAAAACCATAATTGGAAAATTTACATGCACCCCAATGTTCATTGCAGCACTATTTACAATAGCCAGGACATGGAAGCACCTAAATGTCTATAAATGGATGAATGGGTAAAGATGTGGTACATATATACAATGGAATATTACTCAGCCATAAAAAAGAATGAAATAATGCCATTTGCAGCAACCTGGATGGACCTGGAGATTGTCATACTAAGTGAAGTCAGACAGAGAAAGACAGATATCATATGATATCACTTATATGTGGAATCTAAAAATAATGGTCAGGGCTTCCCTGGTGGCACAGTGGTTGAGAGTCTGCCTGCTGATGCAGGGGACACGGGTTCATGCCCTGGTCCGGGAAGATCCCACATGCCACGGAGCCGCTGGGCCCGTGAGCCATGACCACTGAGCCTGTGCGTCCGGAACCTGTGCCCTGCAACAGGAGAGGCCACAACAGTGAGAGGCCTGCGTACTGCAAAAAAAAAATGGTACAAATGAACTTATTACAAAACAGAAATAGAGTCACAGATGTAGAAAACAAACTTGTGGTTACCAAAGGGGAAAAGATAGGGGAGGAATAAATTGGGAGATTGGGATTGACATATATACACTACTATATATAAAATAGGTAACTAATAAGAACCTACTGTATAGCACAGGGAACTCTACTCAATACTCTGTAATGACCTATATGGGAAAAGAATCTAAAAAAGAGCAGACATATGTATATGTATAACTGATCCACTTTGCTGTACACCTGAAACTAACACAACATTGTAAATCAACTATATTCCGATAAAAATTAATTTAAAAAAAACCAATTTGAGGAAAAATTAACAAACTCTAGCTAATATCAATACATAGCCTCCTAAGGAAATCTTCCCTGACTTCTCTGTGTTACGTTTACGTGACCCCTCTGTGTTCCATTAACAACCTCAACAATCCTCTATTATACGCATGTCCATCTTTTATTCGAAATATCTCCTTATGGGTCTGCTTTTCTCTTTGGGCTATAAGCTCTCAAGGGCACAGATCAAGTCTAATTTGTTTTTGTTTATTATGGAGCCTCAAATAAACACACAATATATTGTGTGTTTATATACATTTGCTGAACAGTTTCTTTCCCCACTCCCTTCCTCTTGTTGGGGGTTATCAGATGCCTTCTCTGAGTCAAGCGAAATATCTTCTACTTAAATCTCTCACCCTTTTGTGTTCAACAGCGAAAGACACTTCATAATACCCAATTTCCTACTTTTTTTTTTTTTTTTTTGGTTTCAAGCACATCAAAACCCTTATACAATGATTTCAAGCCCCCTTTGTAATCTGTAAAAAACAAACATCAAGAGTCCATGCTTTCTATCATTATCTAAGTCTCTGCCAGGCTTTCAGATTATTAACAATTAAGCCACTTTCTTAGCAGAGATCGCAAATTTTGCTGAAGCACTTATTGCCTTTGGTGAAACGGAGATAGTCTTTGGTTTTACTACCTGTAAATAATCTGGGAAACATGAATCGGATGTTTCCCTCTTTTATAAGTCTGTATTTTCAACTCTGATTGTGCTGGTGGAGGCTACCTTTGATAACTAAGCAGAAGGCAGAGAGGGTTTGAAAGAAGGAAGCAAAGAAACCCATATGTGCTTAGAGTCATTGCCTTTGGATTCCAGATTTTCTCTGTGGCTAAAGCCCAAATAAGTATGCTTTTGATGAGCTGCCATTTTGGTTCTCTGAGATGTGCCCACAATATGCCTTTAAAATGTAGTCCAAATTGTGTATTTCTGAGTATTTGACATTGTTTTCCTTGAATCTATTTTAGGGGTTAGTCAGCCATTGGATATTCTAACAGCTTGTCTAATTTCTCTTTGTCAATCCATCCAGTGGCCACTACAATGTAGGCATTCAATACATAATACAAAATTAGCCAACAGTGTCACTTCAGCTTAGGGGAGTTTGACTATTCCAATGCTTTACACTAGAATCAGAAAGCTTAGCCTTGCCCTGGGCTGAGCCCCAGAATCAACATGAAGCCTTAAATGACTCATTTTTTTTTCAAGGATTCAATTTCCTCATTTCTTAAAGTTAATGGAAAATATACCCAACTTGAGCTGCAGTATAAAACTTGCTATGATGTAGGCACCTAGTATTCCAAAGAGATTGAGTAATTATTCCTCTTCCCGATTTAAATGTATTTGATCATCTAGTTCCACTCTGTAGGGAACGTAATGGTATGTATATAAACTTGCTCACAACTAAGCAAGACCAAATTAAGAAGCTTTTGCTGATTGCTTTCTCAGAAGGGAAGGGCAGAACCATTTTTCGTGGAATGATGCCTGGCACTGGAGGACCAGAGCGCATCTTCTGTTATGGCTCATGACACACTCTGTCCAACCCATCACTATTTTTTATCAACCTAAGGGACCTCCTAACATACACAGAGGCCTCTCTAAGTACCCATTAAAGAAGCCAGACTGTCGCTCTGCATCACATCATTCTTTTTAAACTTTCTGCTTGGAACTTATCACTGTGTGACATTTTTTCTTGTTTATTCACAAAATATTTCATTCTTCCTTTAAAATATAAGCTTAAGGAAATCAGGAACCTTGTCAGCCTGGTTTATTGTTGACTCAAGAGTGCCTTAGAATAGTGTTTGGCATTTAGCAAAAACTCAATTCAGGTATGGTGACTGTTAATCGTTCTTTAAGAACATAGCTAAATATAGCTAAAATCTAACCACTTCACACAAAACCTTGCCATCATCTTGAATTACTAGGATGTAATTGAGATAACTCATCAATGCAGTAACAGTGGTTGTCACCATCACTCTACTCCAGTGACTACTTCTGTTTCCATATCTGTGACCTAAGCATCACTCTTAGTCTACATTTAAATATGCGAATGCTTAGTTACTTTTTCTAACCTATTTATCTTTTCTTCCATTTCTCTTACTTCCTTAGTACCACTCATGTCCTTTGCACCCCACTTTTCTTCCATTCTATGGATACACACTTCCTGTCTTCACTCCCTTCCCCACAGTCCATGACTTCAATCACAAAGTTCTTCCCTTGGTCCTCTTATCTTCCCACTCTTCTTTTCTGGACAACGGAATCACTCATAGCTCTAAATATTATCTTAGCATAGTGAATTCCCAATTTTTTTTATTTTGCAACTTTTTGTTCATTTCTTCACCAGACAATTTATATGCCTCCATTAGAACATGATGACTCCCTAAAGAGAAAAAAATGGATGAATAAAATAAGCAATGAATCCCAAATTTATGTAAGTAATGCTAACGTCTTTCCAGAGTATTGCCAATTAATAATTAGACATTCAAGACTGTAGCTAAAATAGGAGTATTTTAAGAAATAGCCTGTATTTCATTTTTAGTTCTTTTATCCTAGGGCTTGATGGAGATAGTAAATAATGATCCTATTCCCCATCAAAGCTCAAAAATATCGAGAAACACAGAGGTCAAGCAGATGGAGTATGGTAACAGTAGCGTGTCTAATATTATAGCCAAATTTAAATATATATCCACCCACACGAATTCCTTCCTAGAAGTCTACTCTCATAAACATATGTCATGGAGGGTCAGAGATGAACTGGGGCTTCTTATAAGAATTTGAATACCAAAGGGAAAAGGGAATTCAGTCACGCATGCTCAGTACCTTTTATAAGCTTCACTAATCAAATAATTCATCTCCTTTTTCATGGAAAAATGTAAATAAGGAGACCAGAACATTGCAATAATAGATGTTCCCTCACTATGAAAACATATTGCAAGGGTGAGGAAATTATCCATCAAAGTCCCTCATCCAAAAATGTTATTTGATCAACTTTTATTGTTATAATAACTCATTTCTAAATCTGTGACACAGCAGCAAGGATAATTTTTCTCTAGCATCACTTTTACTTGCATTATTCTGTTGCTCATATTTCTATCTTCCACTTAAAACCTGCTTGTCCAGCATTCATCAGGTGCTCTTTCCTAGCCCTTTCTCTCCTCCAACCTTATTTCGCATTACTTCCTGTTGTGTTCCCTCAGCCACCGCAGAGAATATCTGCTACCATTTCCCCTTGGAAGATCTCTACTCAAATTTCACATGGCTTTGCTCTGTAATGCTCTTCCCTAAACTTAATCACACTTGCCAAGAAAAGCCTTCTTGCTTTCTATCACTTTTCCAAACAGTACTCAAAACTTTGCCTGTTTCTGAAACGTCTATTTTACTTATATATACATATATACACATATATATATTTGTATTTATATGTTTAATTTTCTCCTATTAATTTCATAATATATATTTTATTTTCTCTTGTGAATTTCACTCTTCTTTATAGCCTCTTATGAATTCATATTACACCAACCACATTTACAGCTCTATGGTCTATCACATGTCTTCTTGATCCTATTGACATTTCCTCACCAAAGATTATATCCCATTTGTGTTTATCCTGCTCCCTGTCCTCTAACATATATATGTATTTTCTGTTTTGTTTTGTTTTGCGGTACGCGGGCCTCTCACTGTTGTGGCCTCTCCCGTTGCGGAGCACAGGCTCCGGACGCGCAGGCTCAGCGACCATGGCTCACGGGCCAAGCTGCTCCGCGGCATGTGGGATCCTCCCGGACCGGGGCACGAACCCGTGTCCCCTGCATCGGCAGGCGCCACCAGGGAAGCCCTCCTCTAGCATATTTAATCCAGCCTTCTTCCTATTTGTGATTGCTCAGGGTCTCATCCAGTCTGGTCATCAGTCTCTCCATTTCTTCTCTGTTTTCCGCCTCTGTTTTGGCTAGGACAACTTGAATTCCTCTTCCTGAAAAAAGATTATTATGTAAATCAGCTTTTGGCCAAAAGAAACACCAAGTTCTATGGTGGCAGGTTACGTCTATTTTATTCCCCACTACATAACCACCCTAACTTTATTGTCCCAAACATAAATGCTCAAAAAATATTTATTAAATGAATGAATGAATGGATGACCCTCAAAGTTCATTATCAAATCATTTTCACAGTGAAAATGATGGTAACACAGAAATCCTGATGGTGACACATTTGTACCCACTTCTCCATACTTGCCTCCTACTCATCACATGCTCTTTAATCTCATACTTCTTATAACAAGATACCTGTGTTTCTGTCATTTGTTCTGTCAGTTTTTGCTTCATGTATTTTGAAGCTCTGTTATTAGGTGCTATAGCTTCCTGATGTATTGATCTTTTATATCATTATGAATTTTCTCTTTTTATCTCTAAATAAATAAGCCTGTCTTGAAGGCTGTATAATTTAATATCAATATAGCCACTCTAGTCTTCTGATATTTTCGTTTGCATTTTCTCATTCTTTTACCTTCACACTCTTTGTATCTTTGTACTTAAAGTGAAGTTTTAAAAGTATATATAGTTTTGTCTCCTTTTACATTTATTTTGGCAGCCTTTGCTTTTGATTAGAGTACTTGATCTATTTAAATTTAAAGTAATTCCTTTAATTGGGGGGTTTAGGTCTGCCACTTACTACATTGCTACTATCTGTGTAATAAGTTTCTTTCCTTTGTTCTTCCTTTACTTCCTGTTTGGTATTGGAAAAAAATTTGTGTGGAACAATTTTTTGGATTCTATTTCATTTCCTTTATTGCTTTATAGGTGTGTCTCTTTGAATTATTTTTAAAGCTTGCTCTAAGAATTATAATGTACTTAAATTATCAAAACCTAATTAGATTTAATATTGCATTACTACAGTGTTAATTAGGAGCCCTGCAAAGTAGAGTTCCATTTACCCCACTATCTTTCATGTTATTATATTCATATATGTTACATTATGTATAAAATAAACCAACCAAAATTGTGTTATGTGTTTTGCTTTATGCAGTTACAAATTAAAAGAAGGAAACTATTCATGAATATATATTCATAGATATACAGGTACAGATATAGATCTAGAAATAATTATACTGGGTATAGAATCCTAGGTTGACAGTCTTTTTTTAGCACTTTGAATATTCCACCGGATTTTTTTTTTGCTATTTATTTTTTCTTATAATCATTTTCTCTTGTTTTTTCAAGATTGTTCAACTAAATTTGGCTTCAGTAAATTGATAGTGATGTAAAAATTAATACATATATGTGTGTGAATATATATTCTTCTATTTTCACAAGGTGAATTATGAGCAAGTCTTCAATATCAAATATTTTATTCGTTTCACAATGAAGTTTCATTTCACAGGCTAGAGATCCCTTTCTTTATTAAAAGTCAAGAATTTTTTTTTCTTTAAAAACCATTCAAACAACCCCGCCTGTCTAGATAACACCAAAGTAACCAGATGTTTGACCAACATTTAAAAAAATTTACTCCTGATTTGAATGTTCTCAGTTGAACTGAACCAAACCAACTGAGCTCCTAAAATGTGCCATGTACTGAGTGAGGGACTATCCTATGTTAATTTATCATGTAACTCTTAATAATAATTCTGCCCAATGGGCCATTATTATCCCAGTTTTTACTACAGAAGAAATGGACACTGAATATGATAAAATGTTTTACCCAAAGATGCACAACTGATAAATGGCAGAGTTGGGATTCAAACTCTGCCACACTCTGGCATGCTGACATTCTGCAAACAGCTTCCTCTTTGCACTTTCAAAGTGCACTGTGTCATCTTTAGATTTCTCTGTCAAGTCTAACTGGTAAAACTTTCCTGATGCAACATGTTTCTGGTGTTGTCAATTTTTTTCACATGTGACCATTTAATGTTTAAGTTACTCATGTGTATGGGGGTCTTTCTCATTCTCCAGGGTTTCCTTCATTCTAATTAAGCATAACCTTAGACCTAGCATGTTTCCAATTCATCGAATCTCTGTTTTTGATGTTTGTGGAAAGAACATTTGATATTATTAGTTTCATTTCCACTCATCTACCCAATCACCACAATAAAGAACAGACGTGAAGTGAAGCAGGCCATGCTCTATAACATGACATTGGTCTGGGTCTAATAGAGTATTTTTCTAGAGCCCTTTGGTAGTTAATATAATGGGATAATTATACTCCACAATTCTCAGATTCAAAACAAATCACATTATTTTGCTTTATCAAAACAAATCTCTCTCAAGGTTGGCAGGACATTGTATTTTGTCCATTCATTGGAGACCCAGACTCTCACTATGATTCTGATTCATAGCAAACACATGTATGCTGGAGCTTATGCAATGCAGAACGTTTTGGGGGAAAGGGCTCTATAGTTGTCTATCCATTCTGCTGACACAGAAATGGTATTGTCAAAGCTTTGGTGGCCTGCCCACGGATGGGTGTTCCATTTCTATGCTGCCCACAGACACCACTTTGTCCATACCATCTGGCTACTACCACTTTCCTTGAAGTTCCCAAAGCCCAATTTCTAACTGTTTGGTACCCAGGTATCCTTGTGCCACATAATCCATGTTAATGTCACCTTTGTGGCCACACATCTTTGTTATCCAGGGAATGTGCCACTCCTATCTCCTCCAAGTTATGTGAATCAGCACAGATCCATGGCCCAGACATTTTCCTTTCGATAATATGCTTCACAACTTCTAAGAGCCTCAGCATTCATATATTGTACCAAGTTCTGTTACTTCACCTCTGGGCCAAGGAATCCCACACTCCAGAGAGTAAGAGTCTTACTATTCTTATAAGGAAGTTGCAGTGAGCTATCAAATCTCCGACAGCAATAAAAACAAGGTGGACATGTATTTCTTTATAAATCATAATCCTGCATCTGTAAATCTTTAAATTTGAAAAATAAATATTTAGGATAAATTAATGGTAATAGCCAGCTTTTACTGAACACTTACCAGCGCCAAACATCGTTCTAAAAATCTTTAGATGTAGTAGCTGGTTACACAACCAGATTATGTGAGAAGAAGGTTCTGTGCTTTCTTTTACAGATGTTAAAATGAGGCTTGTAACTTAGGGGCTCAAGGGGCTACCTGGAAGTTGGGTGTGCAGGGGCTAGTCTGATGCTGGGGCAGCCTGGGAATCTTGGTCTGTAGGAGCAAGCCTCAAGACTGGGACCACAGGGGTTTGGCCTGGTGATAAGAGTTGGCTGAGGGCCTGTGTCCGTAGGAACTAACTGAAGTCTAGGTCAATGGGACCAGCCTGGCACTGGGGTAGGCAAGAAACCTGGGGCTGTAGGAGCAGCCTGGTGCTAGGGTTGGTTGAAGGTCTGCATCCATGGTAATTGGCCTAATGTAGGGCTGGGTGGGAGTCTGGTTCTCAGGTCTAGAGGTGATTTAAAGTGTATGAGAGTATGTTTGTAGGCTATATGCAAATAATACACCATTCTATATAAGGACTTGAGCATCCTCAGATTTTGATATCTGTAGGGGTCCTGGAGCTAATCCCCCTCAGATACCAAGGGATGACTACTTAAACCTTCTTACTTGGGTCATATGATCTCGGGTCTCTAAACCATGACACAAGGGTTCAGGCTATGTCCACTCCTTCCATTTCACTTAACTAATGCCAACATTTTCCCCAGTGCCTTGCCAACAGGTCCCTATATAATTTAGAGTGCCTTCTACTGTGGTTATTTGATATATTGTGAGATTTCATACCATAATTTTTATTACATTGTACTTTTAATTTAAAGTGTGTATTAGTTTGATGTAGTGCCACTTGTCAATTTTTGCTTTTGTTGCCTGAGCTTTTGGTGTCTTATCTAAAAAGTCATTACCAACTTCAATGTCCTATACTTTTTCCTTTATGCTTTTTTCTAGGGATTTTATAGATTTAAGTCTTTGATCCATGTTGAGGGTTTTTTTGTGTGTAAGGTGTAAGGTAAGGGTTCAACTTCATTCTTTTGCATGTTTAGTATATTTTTTTTCTGTTTCTGCAAAGAATTCCTTTGGAATTATGATATGGATTGTGTTGAATCTGTAGATAACTTCGGGTGCCATGAACATTTTAACAATATCAAACTTAAAAACTTCTGTACATAGAGGGAAAAAACAACCTGTGGAAGGGAGAAAATATTTATAAGAAGTCATGTATCTGATAAGGGGTTAATATCTAAGATACACAAGGAACTCATACAACTCAATAGCAAAAAAAAACAAAAAACCCAGTTATAAAATGAGCAAAGCACTTGAATAGACAGCTCTCCAAAGAAGATATCCAAATGACCAACACATATATCAAAAAAGTTTCAACATTACTAATCATAAGAGAAACGAAAGTCAAAGATACAATGAGATATCACCTCACACCCATTAGGATGGCCACTTTCAAAAAAAAAAAAACCAGAAAATAACAAATGTTGGCAAGGATGTGGAAAAATTGGAACTTTTGTGCCCTGTTGGTGAGAATATGAAGTAGTGTAACTTTTTTGGAAAGCAACATGGTGGTTTCTCAAAAAATTAAAAATATAATTACCCTATGATCCAACAATCCTGCCTCTAGTATATATTCAAATGGATTTAAAGTAGGATCTTGAAGAGATATTTGTACACCCAAGTTCACTGCAGCATTGTTTACAATAGCCAAGAGGTGGCAGCAACCCAAATGTCCATCGACAGACAGATGGATTAAAAAAATGTGCTATATATGTACAATGATATATTATGCAGCCTTAAAAAAGAAAGAAATCTTGTCACATGCTACAACACGGTGAGGACGTTATGCCAAGCACAATAAGCCAGTCACAAAAGGACAAATACTATATGAGTCCATGCATACGAAGTATCTAAAGTTGTCAAAATCATAGAAACAAAGTAGAAAGGCGATTGCTAAGAGGTGGGGGGAGGGCAAATTAGTGCTTAGTGGTTATAGAGTTCAGTTTTACAAGATGAAAAAGTTATAGAGATCTGTTTCACAATGAGAATATATTTAACACTACTGAACTGTATGCTTAAAAATGGTATATTTAATGTTATGTGTTTTTTTACCACCAAAAAAGTGATTAAACACCTTTCTATGTTCTGGTGGGGAAAATGGTCTCTGTAATCAGGAATTCAAAGGCTATAGTTCTGGCTTTTGTTATAAATTGTATTCCCCAGAAATACATCTCAGTGGAAACATAGAGGGGCTTAACACTTGTTCTGAGCCCCTGGTGTTTTCTGAATATACAATTACATGGGCATTTAACAAGGAGTCAGAGTTCTCTCAAGTCATCTGGAATTGAAAATAAATTGAAGGATATGACAAGGTTTGTTCAAATGTCTCCAAAATATTTATTGAAGTATCGATTACGCACTGTCAAATGTACTAACGTTTCAAGTTTCAAAATGCAATGTTATTTTCACACATTGCAAATAGTTTGCACAGGTAAGGCACTTGCTAATTTACAAAGCTTTTCCACACATGTTCTCATTCAGTCATCATGCCTACCTTATTAGATAGACAAGGAATGTATTATAATCCCCTTTTCATAGATAAAAATAATGAAGCTGAAACTCATAAAGAGGTAGTGGTTTCCCAAGGTCCTACACCTCATCAATGGCAGAGCTATTACTCTACCTATGGTTTTCTGGTCCAAGTGACACATTCTTTTTCATTATCCCACATATGTCACTGATGCTCCGATCTGTCATCTTTCAGGAGGTAGGAACTTAAGGGGCTAATTGAAGAACAGTCAGTAATGCTAGTATGTAGGAACCAGAAAAGGTGGGAAGCTGTGTGGTCAAGTTCAGTTTGATTGCCTGAACGTTCCCTTAAGTTACTAAACACACAGCTATTTTTTATTTGAGCCACAGGGAAGTCTGTGCTCTAAGGTAAGTTCTTCAGCATGATTTATTGAATACAGGGATTAACTAAAAAACATCTGACAAGATCAATCTAATGTAAATATTAAAATGTATTACAAATTGGATTTTATGCAGACAGGCTTTGACAAATATCCCTGTGATGGGTTTTAGGACATGAGGGGAAGGTGCATTTCATCACTTACACAGTCAGTCCTCCAAGTCCCTTAAAACAAAGCTGTGTGAAACATACAAGTACATTTTGTCCTGGTAGCCACTGGAATTTGCTCACACATTAAAGCCTTTTTGAGAATGCTGAGTTCAGTTCTTAAAGGCTCTTGGCATTCATGTTCCTACCCTCATAAGATAGTACTTCAATTCTTTTTTCCGTTTGGAACTCTTCTTCTTATTTCTCTTACATATCGTTATTTCATCAGATGTATGTACTCAATATGACTCCAATTTTGTTTTGTTTGTTGGACCAGTGAACCTGGGTAACCCAAGGCCCATGGCCAAGCATCTGGTAACAATAAAATCAACATTACAGTAGAATAACATCAAGAATCCTGTAACCATAAGGTAATATGGAGTATATTTGGTAGCTATGAAGATTACATAATAGTGTTTTTTTCTATGATAGTTGTGTTCTCTGAATTGACAGAAATATGTCAAAGACCACTGGTAGTGTACTTACAATGCATTAGGCCAAGAGAAAACAGCACTTGTCCTTTGCATCTTGTCCAGATTTTTGCTTTGATTTATCATTTCTTCTGAGATCCTTAACATCACAGAACCCTAAAACCTGCAAATAAAATATACCCAGTAGGTCACAAGTTTAAAAGAGAAGGGCAGGAATTCCCTGGTGGGAGCGGTTAGGATTCAGTGCTTTCACTGCCAAGGACACGGGTTCAGTTTCTGGTCGGGGAACTAAGATCTCACAAGCCACGTGGTGTGACCTAAATTAATTAATTAATTAATTAATTAAATGAAAGAGAAGGGCAGACTGCCTTTATACAATACATCTTCTTGTATTCTTCAGATTTTATTCCACAGTTGGGGTCCTGGGTAGATGTGGAAGAGTCTATGAAAGCTTATTTTCCCTAGAGATTAATTTCATTTTTTCTCCCTTCATTTTGGCACACTGTTTGGTCCCTAGAACCTATGATAGTTTTAAGTACTCAGTAGGTGCCAATGAATAAATTGGTGAGTATATTTGGTGAATGAATAAATACATGAATAATCTATTCTGTTTTCTCTCTTTACCCTATTGTAAACTATACTTTTCTTAATGTTTGTACTAACCTCTTATTTTTATTGTGTACTTTCCACATATTAGCTATTTAAATAAACCCTTCATGTTCAGGTTTTATATAGTTATTAAATCAGAAGGAGAAGCTTACTATTCTCCTTTAGATTGCTTATACAAATTTCTAACTTGAGTTACCTTTGAAATTTTTCCCACCCCTTAATAACTTACGAGTGCAAGGTTTATACTTAAGTTCACTGTTTCAATTTCTAGCTCCATACAACTTGTTTTCCTTAGCTTACAGTAAGCATTTTTAATAAGCACCTGTTAGGTACCAGAGACAAATACTTTTTACATTTGGAAACATATAAACTAAAGCTTACAGTTTTAAGGTTTGCTGTTCTTAAGACCTTCCTTAAGAAAGTCAATTCATTTTCCTATTTACTGGGATGGTAATAAGCATAAACGAGACTTCAGAAAAACCACTTAACCAATCTTTGATTATATCTTCAGAAAAAATGATTTAAAGCTTTATATCTCCAGTGTCCTTCCTGCCTTGCCATTAACAAGTCTTATGATCCAAAGGAAAGATATAAAATATTTCTGTTCAAGGAATGCTGGCCCAACATATAAGGAAAAGAGGAGATTTATAATCTGTTTGCATAATTCATGCAAAAATTGTTTTGGCTTGAATTTATTGGCCAAAATATTGTCTCCTGTGTTGTCATTTCCACGCAGCACATGAACACACATTTGGCCTCTCTGAACATTTCTGCTTCAGACAAACAGCAATAGAGAGGGTTACCCAAAAGGAAATTGTTAGCTCATTTCCTAATTAAAACACCCTACACATTGAATAACCACATTTATTCTCAACTCTTGGGCCTTGAAAAAGATGCCTCATTTTTCCCATGAATTTTCACTATCTGGATCTCTTGACAGCTTCCTTACAATTGCTTGTGTCTCTGTAAAAAAAAAAAAAAAAGGAAAATGACATTTGTTTTCTTTGGCAAAAAAAGTAAGACCTGAAAACCATGTCCTGCCTCTAACTTGTCACTCTTTAAGTCTCCATTAAACTCTTAGGTTCTGTGGGCAGCAAAACTACTACAAGAAATCTTTTGATCTTTGTCATAGCCTCAACTAGAGAGAAGATGACTTCTCTCTGGGAGCTCATGACCACTTCTTTCAGACAGGACTCAAAGCACTAAGTGAAACTGAATGAGCTTCCTAGCATTTAGTACTAAATAAATTTGTACTAAATAAATTTTACAGTTTTTTCTTTGTTGGTTAGATCTTTTCTGAACAAACGCTTTATCTGAAGAGGTGAATTTGCATTTCTTACTGCAGGTGTTATCAAGTTTTGGTATCTCCCATCACATCTACAAAAGTATAGGGCATTCAATAAATGCTTCTCTATGTACTGTTTGGTTAGGCACACCCTCAATGACAGTAAAAATTACAAAAATAATAATGGTAACAATATTACCTTAGGAGGATTTGCCACATGCCAGACAATGTTTTCCTAGGGATGTCATATATATCATGAATGTATCTACTTTCTCACCAATTTTTATTTAGAAATAAGGTGACATTTCCTTTCATACCTAAATTTCAATAAATTCAAGCTCCAATCCTTTCTGATTCTACCAGGTCCCTCTTCTAGAGCAGTGTCTGAGATTTCCCCTCAAAAAACATGTATGCACTCCACTATTTTATCCTATATTTCACTTGTCTCTCCAACTGGTCATTCTACTCCGAGCTGACTCTTGGAAAATCACCTAAAATCTTGTGCCTCCAGGTTAACTGCCGCTAGTTCAAGGCTATAGTATTTAAAAATACTTTGGGTAATAATGTTAAAGCATAAATAAATATATAACTATGTATATAAATATGTATACTATGTATACTACATATAACTATATGTAATTATACAGTCTGATGTATATATCAGACTATGAAACAAAGTAATTAATTAGTTGAACATTTTGCTACTATAAATAGATATACTTAAGAAATAAAAACCAAATCCACCCTCAGAGTAGCTTCCAAAGCCCTGCTGCTTCACTGAGCTGAAGGCAAGCTAATTCCCAATAAGAAGCCTCAGTTTTCATGTCATGTCTTGTCATGTCTTATATCCAACTTTCTCCTAGCGCCAGAGATGAGAGAACTTCTTTCCACAAGCTGGGGAACAACTCAGTTCTGTCCCCAAGATGAATGTAAATGACAACATCTATTTACATAGGTGGGTGCTCTAGTGGATATTCACTCATTTGAAATTATCTCATCTATTTATTCACCAGATATAACAAATTCCTGTATCAGGCATTGTGCTAAGTGGTGGGTGCTAAGTGACAACAAACAACAACAAAATGAAACAAGAAGAAAACTGTTCTTTGTTTTTGCAGATCTTACCATCTGTTGGAGGAGACACCTTACATTATCTCGAAGACAGGCAATTTTATCTTAAGTATGTGTGAGGCATGAGAGTTTTGTTCCTGAAACACTCTAACGTTCTTTTTCAAATACTTTTTTCTACTAGGAAGGAAAACTCAGTCCTGAGTTTGTCTCTTACACACAAACACACACACACATCTCCCAAGAGCAAACAAACACAAATATTTGGTAATAAAGAAAATAAGATTTAGGAAAAAAATTGTAACTCTGCCTGGTTCTGCTTATGATAATGAACTGGATCATATTACTGAAGTGAATACTTAACAGTTTATTTTGATGCACCTCAGTTTAGATTACTTTGCTGGTTGAGGCCTTCCTCATAAATAAGGAATATGTATTTACTTCATATTTTTACAATTAACTGTCTTATTCTTATGATTTTTTTTCATACCAAAATAGGCTTTGCTAAAGGTGACTTCAGCTACGGATAACAATTGTTATTACTATTTCTATTATTATCACTATTCTATTAAAATAACACTATTACCATTATTGTTGTTACTAATATTACAAATATGCTTTTTTAAGCTTCAAAGAAACTGAGCTTATGCATACTTCTTTTCAAATAGTTTTCTCATGAATCCTCAAATCACCTTCAATTTCGTTATCAAATTTATTTTAATATGAAATTACAAATGTATAGACAGTAACTTATCCAGGGTAGCACAATTCAGTTGTGGTTGTGGATTTGTGATATTCACTCAGGTCTTTCTGAATCCATGGTTTTGCTTTTTTCCTCTGTGCTGTGAGGTAGGTGAGGACTTGTTTTCTTAGAAGACTGATGGTTTACTTTGCCCAGTACAACTTTCATCCAGTTCTACTTGCTAATAGGGTGGAAGAGAGATGGAGAATAGAAGAATAAGCAATCTTAACCAAGACAAATGACAAAGAAAAGTCTTTACAGTGACATAGAGGAAAAGCTACGAGAAATGTATATATAATATTTGATTTTTGAATCTATTAATCCACAGTAATTTTACCAGACTGCTTAGTAATTCTCAAACATCTTTGTTAAATATTTCTCCTAATTTTCATTGTGAAAATGATACCTTCTATTCACTTACCAAATATAAAATGATGTTAAAACTATTTTATGAAAATTTTAAGGTAAGAGCTAATCCACTTCCCAAAATGTCAGATACACTTCTTTGGTAGATCAGACTCTCTGTCACTGCCTCCTGCTTCTAGCAGCCTGAAGGTTCACACATGGGGACTTAAGTGTTTTCATCCTCCACAACAATCTGTCCCCTCTCCAAGAGAAACACACTTGCACACATATACCTGCACACACACACATAACACTGAGCTATTATGTATAAAATACATATAAAGTAGAATCATGAATTCTAGCCTATTATAATTGGAGGACAATCTGCCATTCTCATACAGAACCTAAAAGATGGGCTGTCTATTAACCAGACAAGTAAAAGGTAGAAACTAAATATCTAATTCTAAAATTTTAAGTCAACTACCGACTAATGGTATAAGTCCAGCAAAATGAGGTGCTTCTCTCTTAGTGTGTAATTTGGAAAGTTCTATTTAAAAATCAACAGCAAACACTAAATCTGGGGGGACTTGTGCATGATTCAGCAAAACAATTTATAGAAGAATTACAAAATATTTACTGGTTGACTGAATTTAATGCTTTGTAAAATAACTTTAGATGCGTAGGCAAAGCCTCTGTAAACATTTTAGAGGATACGCGTATCCTTCTCTACTACAGTCCTACCATAGGCAAAAATATTATCAGTAGATTCAACTTTACTTGCTATCAAATAGCAAATATTTTTATTTAATCTATGTAATGTAATGCCTTTTTTATTTATCTAACATAATTTCTAAACATTTTGCATATTGTTATTGTTTTTATACCATTTTGGGGGGAGGCACGCCTATTATATACCCAACATAAATTAATTTCCTTTCTGAATTCAGTAGAAAATTTCTCTGTGTACTTACTGAAAGTTGTGCTATTGAAAACTGAATATGATTCACAGTATTAAAATGTTCCAGTGAAACACTGACTACACTAACGCTTCCATTTTTATCATTTATAAAAACATGCCCGGGCTTCCCTGGTGGCGCAGTGGTTGAGAGTCCGCCTGCCGATGCACGGGACGCGGGTTCGTGCCCTGGTCTGGGAGGGTCCCACGTGCCGCGGAGCGGCTGGGCCCATGAGCCATGGCCGCTGAGCCTGCGCGTCCGGAGCCTGTGCTCCGCAGCAGGAGAGGCCACAGCAGTGAGAGGCCCGCGTACCGCAAAAAACAAACAAACAAAATAAAACCATGCCCCAAGCTGGTAAATGGATTTGAAATATCAATTCAAAATACTGCTGAATCTACTCAGCCTAGCCTCCTGGATCCCACATTTGTTCACTTCCATTTTTCGTTAATTTCCCCCCATACGTAGCTTCTAATGTCTCCTTTAAGGCCTTGTAAATTTTTTTTCCTTTAAAAAGTCATTTTGGTAAGAATGCTTAATGTGAGATCTACCCTCTCAACAGATTTTTAAGTGTACAATATAGTATCATTATCTCTAGACATGTCAGTGGAATATAATTCAATCTTAAAAAAGAAGAAAATCCAACAATATGCAACAACATGTGTGAACCTTGAGAACATTATGGTAAGTGAAATAAGCCAATCACAGAAGGACAAATAATGCATGATTACAGTTATATGAGGTATCGAAAACAGTCAAACTAATAGAAGCTAAGCATAGAATAGTGGTTTCCAGGGGCTGGGGGAGGGGGAAATTCTGGAATTGCTAAGCCCTTGTTATTTTGAGAACATATTTCGACATCCTTCTCCATAGTTTAATTCTTGACAGTCTCTTATGGATGCAATTTCGCTCTCATCTTTTACCTTTAGGCACAGTAACTCTCCAGGTGAGGCCTTCTTAGAATGAGTTTTGAGCCTGGGTGATCTATTGGCAGGGTCTACCTGTCTGGGCCTCCACAAACAGGAAGAGGGGGGAGTTATAAATAGGGCTTTTTAATCTTGTCTATCCATAAACCTTCTTTTACTTCCTGATTCTTTTCCTTCTCACCCACACTCTGTATTCCTATAAAGGGAAGTCAACATTGTTGTATGTCTCTAGGTCTGGAAACTAAGGGACTTTGTAGTGCCTTTCCTGACTTCTTATTTTAAGCTGATGAAAGAGGGAGCCAGGTTAATTGTGTTACTTGTGCAGAGTAACACAAACAGCTAGAGCTAAAGCCAAGACTTTGCCCCAAATTTCCTGGTTCCCCATTCCTCTTCTACGCCATTTAATATTCTCTTTGGGTTCATTGTTCAAACTGATGTAATTGGAAAACATTTAAAGTCTTCTATTAAGAGACCCAAATAATTGTTGATAGATTATAGTATCTAAGTTTTAAACTTTTAAGATACATGTAGAAAATTTGCCTCAAAGAAGTCGTACATGTATACTACATGAAAGTGCTTTGTCAGTTTGGTAATGCTCTATAAATGTGTAGGAGCTAATGTTTGTACCCTCAGATTCCACTCCAGTTGTCCCCTTTGTGAAGCTAATTTGTGAAAGGCCTGTATAAGCTTCATGAAGGCAAGAGTTTTTTCCACCCTGTTCATTACTATAACCCCCAGAGCCTAGGCAGTTCCTGTCATACAGGATATAGTAATTGCTCTATAAATATTTGTTGATCGCATAAATGAATGCTCCAAAGTTCCCCACGGTAATGTGAGCTTCTTTGATTCTAGTAATTCAGCAGAAGAGAATAGCTGTTAAGATATCTGAACCCTCCCAAATCTCTAGCTAAGTTTTGGTTTTGTATGCTCAGTATTCAGAATCCTATGGCAAAGTAATTTTATTTTCAGTCATCAGATACACACACATACATACACATACAACACACACATAGAAGATTGAAGAAATCTGGTAAATACCCAGATATATATATATACATATATATATACTTCCATTTTCAGAAAGGCAGAAAAAGTGTGAGTACAATCAGACTAAAAATATACATCTGACTGCCATATAAAAAGGCACCATCTTGACAACTGTTAATAGAAAGTTGTGTAGGAATTTTCTCACAAAGCCCATGAATCCTAGAAGTAATGCTGATAATCTTTCCAAAAGCTTAGAAGTTATCCTGTTATGTTAGTGTTCTAATCATGTAATTTTTTTTTTTTTTTTTGGTGAAACTTCTATTTTGTAGTCATAAGTGAGAAGACCCAAGGGTTCTTTCTCAGTTTCAGGCAACTCTCCAAATAGTCGTTAAGGACTGAACAATGATTTCTTAACACCAGCTTGGCAATTCCACTAAACTTTATCTATCCTAACTTTCCCCATCATAGAGTTTTGAAAGGGACTTTAGTAATCCCTGTGAGGGAAACATGCATTAAACTAGTCATTTCCCAATTTCTCCTTGTTAATAGCACTTCTTTGGGTTTGGAATGAAAAATGTGCCCAGGTCTACGTTTGCCTTTATATCCCCTTTTTCAGCTAGACGTGGCCGTGTTACATATTTCTGGTTACTGACAGGTCAGACAAAGTCTAATAAGATTTTATTTCTAAAAATTATATATTCCTACAGAGCAGCTGACACTTTGATTGTAGGCTGGTGAGGCCCTAAGCAGAAGACTCAACTAAACCACGTCAGGACTCCTGACCCACAGAAACTGTGAGATAATAAATGCATGTTGTTTTTAAAAATATATATATATATAGATTCCTAATATAAGGAGCCAGCACAGCAGGCAATACCATTTGTCCTTCCTAATGCTACCTTGAATGTAGGAACAATGTTTGGAGCTATAGCTGCCATGTTACACCATGAGGTGAAAAGCAAACATCTAGGAATGTTTGCTTGGATCTATGAGGGTGTCATGGAGCCACTGGCCCTGTGTTCGGACTGTTCAGCTCCAGATTACTTCTTTTGTAAGAAAAATAAACCAATATTTGTTTAAGTTACTATTGGTTCATTTTCTATTATTTGCTGCCCAAAGTATTTTTGTTCAAGTTATGAATTCTAATGCCTCTATTTTGTAAGAGAAGAAAACTGAGGCTCAATGAGAACATGCAATTTGGCTAGAACTGCAGATATTTTTGGTGAGATGCACATTGCAAGAGCCCCTGCCTCTTCGAGGACGCCCACACCCTGTGGCCACTGAGTAAGATCAGAGTTCTGTTTCACCTGCCTGTTCAAGGCAAGAATAAGTGAAGGCAGCAAAATGCTCATCATGGAAAATGTCAGAATTGTTGATAAGGATGAGTGTTAGACTATAATAGTATATAATATTTGTTGTATACAATAGTAATCTTTTTGATGGTTTTATGTAATATGTTGAATCAAAATTACTATCATCTGCGATAAAATATGTGTTCATTATTGGGTCAAAACATCTGGATGACAAGCCAAAAATTCCACCATTCATCAAGTTCTCCTTTATCCTCATCTCTAATTATCCAACCATCTGAATGTTTTGGCATCGTGTAGATTCACTCAGGTTAAGCATTGAGTTAAGGAGGCAATTTTCTCCTGAATTTGAACAATGTGCTTTTAGTAATTCAGACTTTCAATCTTTACTTTCCCTCGTGCTTATTTTTGGTCTTAACAAAAGGTCCCAGAAGACTCTAGATTGACTGTACATCATCTATGCTTTGTTTCCGTCCTCAGTAATTAATTATGTTAATCAAATCAAAATTTACAACTTCTTGTATACCCCCTTACAGAGGAGGGTTTTTTTCTCACTTACTAGTGTTAAATCACAGTTCCAGGCATAGCTTTCCCTTTGTCACATTTCCATGCATATTACTCACAAACAAATAAATCCTCTTAGTAAAGCATCTGGCATCTTTATCTTCCTTGATGAAAATTCTGAGATTTCCAATTACACATATGGACCAGATGTGAAACCCGACTTAAATGAACAGGGAATTCAGTATGGTTTTGCAATTACGGGACATATACTGTATCTCTTTTATGCTGATATTTCCTTTATAATTCTCTTTTTTGCAGGACAGCTGCTGCAAGTGCCTGAGGGGCCCCTTTTGGCATATTCTTTCTCTTTTTGTGCCTTTTCCACTTTCTTCAATCCAATGAAAAATCTAAAAATGGAGGCAAAGTGGAAATAGTACTCAAACTAGCACTCAGTCTACTTGTAGTCACTATAATCTTCTTAATCTAAATTTAGTGTATATTTTCCACATTTCTGTCTGTACTATCAGGTATTCCTTTGGAATAAAAATACGGAGCTATTTTTTATCAATGGGTGTGATGTAAAGAAGTAAAATTCTTTGGTGTGTGTGTGTTTCTGTGTCTGAGTGTGTGTGTGTGATTTCAAACTGGAAGGGATAATAATTCCAATGGGAGACACAAATTCTAAAATATATCACAAATTTATTCACCTCTTTTCACCTTAGTTTTTTAAGTCAAAGTAGAACTACTGCTTCTCCCATCAAAATTACTACAACAGGGTTCCCCTGGTGGCGCAGTGGTTGAGAGTCCACCTGCCGATGCAGGGGACGCGGGTTCGTGCCCCGGTCCGGGAAGATCCCACATGCCGTGGAGCGGCTGGGCCCCTGAGCCATGGCCGCTGGGCCTGCGCGTCCGAAGCCTGTGCTCCACAACGGGAGAGGCCACAGCAGTGAGAGGCCCGCATACCGCAAATAAAAAAAAAAACTACTGCAACAATCTCACATTTGTCTTCTTATATTCGCTGTACCTATGTTCATCCATTGTTTCATGCAGCAGTCTAAGGAACTTTCAGTAATGCACATCATCGGTTCCACTCCCATTCCTAAGATCTATCAATGAATCTCATCACAAATATAACACATTTAAAAATGAACATGATATAGAAAATCTGGCATGATTTGGTTCTTGTCTATTTTATTCTCACCATCAAATACTCTTTACCTTACTCACTTCATTCCACCTACAAGGATCTTCTGTTTCTCGAACTACTACATTCATTTCTGCCCAAGGTCTTCTCTTTAATCCATGCATTCATTTAATTCGTATTTAATAAGTGCATAATTAATATCAAGCAGCCCACTTCTTATTTACCTGGTTGTTTCCTACTTACATTCAGATTGCAGCATGAAAATCCCCCTCCACAGGACTTCCTCTGACTATGACAGAACTTCTATGTGTTCAGTAAAGCCCATTGACTCTTCTTCCCAGCCACAGTTCTACAAGTCTCAGTCTGTTCTTGCATCTCCAGGTGGCATGTGACTAGCATTCACCTACTGAATGTGGATGGAACTGTGATATGTTACTTCCAGGATGAAGGGTTTAAGATGTGGTAGAAGCAAAAGACCCCAAACTTTCTAGCTTTTAGAAACTTCCCACTTCCCTTGGCTCCTGTCCCCATATCACTCCAACTTTTGCTACTATACCTTCTCTGACTCCAGTTCTGCTGCCTCCCTTTTGTAAGAACCCTTCTGATTACATTGAACCCACCTGGATAATCCAAGACTCTGCATCTCAAATCTTTCATTAAATCACATTTGCAAAGTCCCTTTTGCCATGTTAGGAAACATTCATAGGTTCTAGAACATGGACATGTTTGGGGAGGGGTAATATTTTTCTTTCTATCACACCAAGTGGCAAGATATAAGCCTATAAGAGGAATAGAACAAAAAGGTCTCATTAACGTTCAAAACTGAGGCAAAGACAAGCTTAGAAATGTGGCTTTTCTACTAAAGCAGGTTATCTAAAGGAGTTTCAAAATAACCATCATTAAATATGAAAGGGAATCATAGAGGGAAGGAAGATAGCAGATTTGAGAACAAATAAAATAATAAAGATAAAAAGAACCATGTGGATACTAGCATATGAATTTGTACACAAGTAGAACAGAAGCTTACTAAACTTTCATGGGAATTGTATTGACACCGAATCAAAGGGTTGAGAGAAAAAAAAAATTCTGTTTGCTCAAGCCTTAAAAAACTTTCAAGCTCTGCACTTGCACCAACTGGAAATCGACTTTCGGGTGGTATACCCCTCAATTACGGCATGATCCCAACTACTTCTTTAGGTGCCATCATGAAGGATAATGGATGAGTAAAGACCTTCCAGAGGGTATAACGAAGGGTCATGAGTTATTGGAGCTATTCCCAGAGAGCAGAATCAGGATTGAATCAAGGAACTTCTTTCCCTTTCAAACACAGAAAACTCACACAACCTTTACGCAGCATTTCCTCCTTACGGTAAATCAGCGACTGTTGTATTCTCTCATTCTTCTCAACTAGTTTGGAGAATCTTCCCCCCCCCCCCACAGTTATATCATAGACATGCGGGGACTGAGGGACAGATTACACCTGGAACAACTACCATGGAAACTTGCCTTAAGTTTGCAGACTCCTTCTGTAGCGATGGATCCAACTTCTCTTTCAGTCAGTGGGTTTTGAGTCCACAGACAAGGTCGGTTCCAAACACTGGGCAAAGGACAATGATTTTTTCATGGGGCTCTTGCCCTTATTCTCCTGATCATCTCTCTCTGTTTTCTTATGATTGTACATATTGAGTAGGGATCTTGTTGACCACCCATCTGCGGTAGAGACAACAAGTTCTATTAGCTATGTCTGTAGCTCTTTATAGTCAGGCACTCCTGCTACCCATTTGATGTTGTCTACCTGGCTTCTGACAGTTACGCAAATTCTCTAGCCTCTATTGTTTTGGGGTCTTATAAACTGCACTGTATCACAGAACTCAGGTCTGAAATAGCACTTCCTATTGTCAATCAGAGGTCACTCGTGAAATTCTAAATTATTTTGGTGCACCACTCACAGGTGCATTTTTTTATTATTTTGGTACCACTTTGAATACTATTTGTGTATTCTCTTTGTATTCCCATGGGACAAAGTTCTCTGATGTCATGTACAATACCCTCTTTAGCATACCCACATCTTTGAGATGTTAAGTACCTTCTTCCAACATCTGCCACAGCAATTCTGGCCATGGTTTTCTCCATTCTTCTAGGAGTCATCTTTGTAGCATGTTTGCACCATCTCCTGATATTTTTGCCAGGATTTTAGATTCTGCATAGGAGGAGAGTGTTCTCAAAGTGATAAACTCTCCCTTAATAAATATTACGTTCTAGCCTCCTTGATCAAACACTTTCAAAATCTACTCCCATACAACCTCTCCCAGCTTTTGCCAGTACCAGTTGGCTATATCTTGCTTCTCTTTTAGGGTATATTCCCTTTTCTCCCTTGTCAAGACCAGCACATTCCCTCATGCCTTATATTGGGACTTAACCCTATTACTGCCCTCGTGTTGAGAATGTACAATTGTTTTCAAAGATATGAATTTGGAAAGGCTTTCTTATTTGGAAATGTTCCTAAAAATTGTTATACTGTAGGAAAAGACCGTCCGTACCCAACAGACACAGAGATGGGATCCATGGAGTGTTTTGTGTATGTAGGCGGGAGGGGAGGGTGGGGAGGGGAGAAGGATAGAGAGACCATCTGACAATTTCTCCAAATGAGCATTTCATGTTTTAGGGAACTGATATCCTGTCTGGGCTAGTGGAGGGAATAGTCAATGGGCTCTGACCATTATTATTGTTATAGACACTTAGTCGACATTCAAAGACTAAAGATTGATATCCAAAAAATTATAATATATTTCAATATGCTTAACTTCTAAAATGAGATTAATACAATATATTCACACCGTAGTTTGTGATCCTTTCTGCCGCTACAGGCTCAGACACCTAAACAGAATTTCCGTTATAAACATTTTTTTTAGAAACTTAATCTTTCATAGTACTTTTTAAAATTATTAGAAAAATACCACTTATGTTTCTGTGAACATTTACAGTGAAATCTGAAGCCACTTGAAAATAATTTTTGAATAAATATGACCAGAGATAAAAGTTTTCAGGTCTGATTCCAATAGGCAAGTAGACCACACAACAAGCCACAAGACAATAAGCAATTGACATGCTGATGCTCTCAGAGGATAAGTTACCTAAACTTTAGTATAATGGGAAATAGGGAAACTCTCTTCGGAAATAAAATTCCCCCAGGATTGTAAAACTTACTACATTTTTTTCTAAATGAAAGCATATATTCATTATTTTTCCTTATATTCCTTCCTGACCCTTCAACACACAATCCCCATTGTGAGTTTGCCTATTATTGCTTGATTCCAAAACTCTTCATAGAGTCTGAGCAATTATAGAATCCAGCATCAAATCCTCATATGTTGTGAATAAGAATTTCAATGAACATGTACTTGGGAAATGAAAGACAGATGGTCTTTCAGTCTGTATCTCCTTTATCTCTTTTGTCAACCCCGAATGGACTTCACATGTCTTCTCCATTTTCTTCACATCAGTACTCTTGCAACACTTTCATAAATCTGTTTTTTTTTTTTTTTTACTTAAGTGTTCTCTACCAATTCTAATGCTCTGAATGTTCTTCTCCATGGCAATATTCCTTTATTGTTTTTCCTCTCTTACTACTATAATTCATTTCTCAATTGGATCCTCTCACATTCATTCTCCAGACTTTTCTAAATAAAAAGCCACATTTACTAGGTCTTTCTTTAAAATGGAATGATCTAACAGACTATTCTGTATTTAAATCTTCACTGACATCTGCATTTTGGGCATCTGTCATGCAGAAGCCATTGAATAATTAAGGGAGAACAAAACAAATCCATTCTTCTCATTCATTTTCACTTTCCCAAACCTGGAGAACCCAGAATCATCACTGGGATTGAAGGAAGAAGAGAAGAACAAGAGAGTTAGAGGGATGAGAGATGGTGAACAGACCATATTCTCTTTTCCCACTGCTGGACTGTGGAAGTAGAGGGTTACGTCTGACTTGGGAGGAGAAATTTTGTACTTGAAAGTTTTGTCTGAAGCTTTAGCGGAGACTGACCAGCTGTGACTACAACAGCTAGGACTTCCTGAGATCATGTCAGAGGTGGAGAAGGGGGAACTGGCACAGCAGGTTTCAGGGCAGTGATAGAAAAAAGAATCAATTTCATTTCTGTACTCCACTCAGCTCAATATTTTAAAATATATAGATTTTATATGAATACATACATAAAGATAGAAAAAGTATTTTATGAAATAAAAGGTAGGCAGGAAAAAAAACCCCAGAAATCTCAAATGTGCTACTCACTAGCAGTATCATATTAGACAAAGAAAAGTAGCCTCTCTGCAGCTCAAAATCTTCATTAAAAAAAAAAAAATGAGAACAATAGGATCTGACTGCACTGTTGTGAAGTTTCAGTTAAAAAATAATGCATCAATGCATCTAGTATAATACTTAAAACATAAAAAGCTCTCAATTCATCCTAGTTTAACTCCTCCCAGAATGTTCTATTATTGTATATTTTTGAGGAGCCATTGTATATCGGGGAACTATGCCAAAAAATTGTAAGATGAATTTTTTTCTCTGTATCTGATAAGCCATTAAGGGACAAAAAAAGATGATACAAATAAAATAAATAAGCATAAGGTTATCATCAAGCACTAAAATGTGGTTTAAACTATAGTATAGTTGTTTTGGAAATTCAGAGAAAATGAAGCAAAATGTGAATTAACACATTTCCTAGAAAACAAACTAAAGTTCAAGTCAACAAGAAGTCCTATTTTTCTTTCTTCTGGCTCTTTCCAATTTGAAATACATCCAGAGCCATTTCTGAAACCCAGGAAGCTTAAAGACTGGAGGAGCCAACAGTAGATGTCATTGTATTAGTTTGTTTTCCAAGACACAGATCTGTACGTACCCAAATTCCTACAGAACACTCCTCACTGGTACCCAGTTTCAACATTTGCAACAGATTATTTGGAAAACATTGTTGGGGGCAAAGCCACATCTAACAACTCCCATTCCTAGAACATCAGATTTTGATTTTAATAAAAACAAGATTCTAAGCCTTTTGGACATCAATTTATAAAAATGGGAGCTGTAAATAGAGCTTAAGACCTAGTTACACTGAGTTTATTAATGTAAACCACCATGTAGTCAATGGTTTGCTTGAAGAGCTGGGTTCAGTCTACCTTGAATTAGGAAGATGTTTCATCTCCTGTGTTAGAGCTGTAAATATGCTCAAATAAAGAAAAAATTAATAATATGGGAGTGTTTGCAAACTTTTGACTCATCTGGCCTCCAAAGAGGATTCCTCTCATTGCCAACTCACAACACTCTCTTCTCAGCCCAGGGATTCATCCTTGGTCAGAGTTTAATACACATGCAGAGTCAGAGTAAAAGAAGACAAGGCTGGAAAAAGAGAGTGAGGTGGTAGCAGAAGAAAGGTTAAGTCAATCAATGTAATGAGAAGGAGAGAGAGAGAAAGAGAGAATTAAAAAGTTGCTTTTTGGGCTTCCCTGGTGGCGCAGTGGTTGAGAGTCCGCCTGCCGATGCAGGGGACACGGGTTCGCGCCCCGGTCCGGGAAGATCCCACATGCCGCAGAGCAGCTGGGCCCGTGAGCCATGGCCGCTGAGCCTGCGCGTCCGGAGCCTGTGCTCCGTAACGGGAGAGGCCACAGCAGTGAGAGGCCAGCGTACCGCAAAAAAAAAAAAAAAAAAAAAAAAAAAAAAAATCTGCTTTTATGGGAAAGAGAAATATTGAATGTAGAAGTTGTGAGGACGATCATAAATAAGAGTGTCTCTGGAGTGTTGTGCGTGACACAAATGAGGAGAAGAGGAAATGAGATACGAGAAGTGTTGCTGAGGTTGTGAATTGGATGTGCTTTAATGTCTCACAAGGAACCTGAATAATGCTTTGAATTTCTTTTGGTCATTTTTGGTTTTAGCTAGTGACGACGCTTCTTGAAAGAAAAACCGTATTTGAACTATTTGTATTTCTGAGTTACGAGTATATGCTGACCCCCAAATAGCCACTACATGATTTTATTATTCTTTCCCCATACACAGAATGCCATTGTATGGTTATGCATGTAATCTATAATGTTAAGTCTCTGGGCAAGAGACACATTGTCAGAATCTTTGGGCACTAGATAAACATAGAATCCAGACAAGTAAATGAGGGAAACAGATAGGAAGGGGGAAAAGGATAAAAGACGTAGAGAAAAGAGGTCAGGATTTAGTGAATGAAAACATGGAATTACTTGGCAATTTAAAAAGTTTAGAAGAACATGGGACCAGGAGGAACAGCGGTTTCTCAGAGACACAAGGCTCTTCCTAAGATTCAGATTAGTTCAAACTGAGAGAAAATGCTAGGTAACGAAACGAGTTCTTTTCTCCTCAGTAACCAAGGTCTGTTATATGCACTGCTTCTCTATAAGCTCCAACAAGGAGCTGAACTCCATCCAGACACCTCACATCATCAACATTTGTCCCATGGTCCATGTATAATAAATGTTTGGTGAATAAATGAATCTTCTCTCATAGACACCACTGCATCCCTCTACCGTAGTTCTGACTATGAGAAATTAAAACTAGCTGTTTAAGCGTCTGGCTTGCTAACCAATTTTAAGCTCCCTGTGGTCAAAAATAGGATCACAATCACGTTTGGAGTTCCAATTGACAAAGTGCTTGATCGATGTACGTCAGAACTGAGCTGAAAAAAGACATACACAGAAAATAAGCTCTAGTTGGGGCAGCAAGTAGATTGTATAGAAGTAGTTATAGACCAACCTCACAGAGTCAGGCAGGAAAGGATTTGCAAATAGACGGGGATAAATTCAGGCTTGCTACGTTAGACCTCATAGACTAGCCAGGTTTGCTATTATTAGCAAAGTCGCAGTTGTGTGCTAACAACATATGAGATATTATGGCTTATCCTGTACTCTAGGTCGCATCATAGGTTTTGTCAGAAGACGGTATCAAGTGCAAATAAGATTATCTGCAGTCTCTTAACTTAAACTTACTTAGGTGTAAGTTTAACTTTTGTATAGTGGCACCTGAACTGCTCACTTACCAAGAGACGCTATTTCAGAATAGTTCCTTTGAGAGACTGAATGCTCATTCTAAGATACTATTATGGCTCGACATCTTTTGGGAACTGCCTTCTAAACCTTTAAAAAGTCATTTTCTTTGTAGGTGAATATTACCTTGAAAACAGGCAAAGGTTATCTACACTTAGGTGTTGTAAATCAATGTGGGTTCTAAAATGAAGTATGCTGTGTTTCAGAAAGGAAACAAAGCATGCTAATGAAATGACTAGTAATCCAGACTTACTAATAAACTGATGCTGAAATCAGTGCCATTTGAAGTTACAGAAATATTTCTATCAGGGCAATATTGTGAGAATAAGTTAAATCCTCTCTGAGAGGACTACATTGGAATACAACACTCAGGTGAACACATAAGTTCTGGCATGTTTGCTCAAGAAAAGTCTCTGAACTTTAAAATACGTTCTTCCCAGCTCTGAAAATGTCTGAAATCCCATATATTTTTCATTTTCCTCTGTGTGCTTTTATAAGGAATGCCAAAGAACAATAAAAGAAGGAAGAGAGTAGGAGAAAGGGGTGGAGATTGAGAAATTATTTGCCAATGCAGAGGCACTGAGAGAGGTTTAGGTCAAAATATTTATGACATTTAGAAAACAATAAATGGAATGATCTCTAAGAAAAAGTGGATGTGGACAGACCTATCAACTTCCTTTGTGAACTGCTATCCTAATGGGGTTTGCGAATTCGACTTAAAGTAGCCCATCTATTAAATAATTAGACCTTTATCAAGACAGCTTAAACCAGAAAGGGAAAGGAACACAGCCTCACCTCACTCTCCCCATACATCCATTGCCTAAGTTATTTCGGTGCAATGAAATCGTATGCTTGTGAGAAAGGTTATTGGTTTTCCATTTCTAAAGTTTATGTCTGAAAAGGTCCCTCACACTGAATAAGCTATCTTATACCATTAAGCTCTCACTGTCTAGTTTCAGTTAGATCTCTGCCCTCTACTGGAAAATATTATAACTGCACCAGAAAATGCTCCTTATTTCCAAGTTTATGGGAATCATAAATAATGTGTCAATCACAAAATGGTACATTTTCCTTATTTAAATACATTCATATCCTTAAGATTTATAAAGTTGTCTTCTATTCTTGAATTATGTTTTGATCAATTTAATCCATTATTTAAAATATGTTTTTAAGTACTCCTATACCACAAGACAACTTTCTTTGCATTAGCAGTACTAAGAAATGGAGTGGAGTGGTCCCTGTTCTCTACATGTGTGTACACACATGTATACACACACGTAGATACTGTGTGTATAATACAGTAGCCATGTGACAACTGACCATATGAAATATGTCAAGTCCATATTGAAGTGTGCTAAAAGTATAATATACACACTGGATTTCCAGAACTTACTAGAAAAATACATCAAACTAATTCTTTGCATTGTTTATATTGATTACTTTTTGTTTATATCTGTTTACACTTTGATCTTTATTACATTTTGAAATAATATTTTAAGTATAGTGTGTTTAAAATATTTTTAACATTAGGTTGTCTATTTCTTTTACTTTCTTAATGTGGCTATGAAAATATTTAATAGCTCATATATGACCCTAATTTGTGAGGAGCCATTCTTCTTTTTTTAATTTAATTTAATTTTATTTTACATCTTTATTGGAGTATAATTGCTTTACAATGATGTGTTAGTTTCTGCTTTATAACAAAGTGAATCAGTTATACATATACATATGTTCCCATATCCCCTCCCTCTTGCGTCTGCCTCCCACCCTCCCTATCCCACCCCTCCAGACGGTCACAAAGCACTGAGCTGATCTCCCTGTGCTATGCGGCTGCTTCCCACTAGCTATCTACCTTACGTTTGATAGTGTATATATGTCCATGCCTCTCTCTCCCTTTGTCACAGCTTACCCTTCCCCCTCCCCATATCCTCAAGTCCATGCTCTAGTAGGTCTGTGTCTTTATTATGAGAAGCCATTCTTGCTCACAGAAAGTTTGTGTTTGGCTTGAGGTGGTAAAATTCTAAGCTTTTGCAGATCCATCCCTTTACAAATTTAAAACTCAATGAGTCCATGACTTTTGTAAGTCCCAAAGTTGGCCTCCCCCTCCATGTATAAGGAGATTCATTGGCAATCAGTATGCTTTTAATACCTACATGAAAGTTGTCTGTGGAAAATAAATTTAATGGTGATCCTGTAGAAAGTTTGCATATTGGCAACCTAAGCTAAAATCAAGGGAGTAGGATACCTGCCTACTTCAGTATATGATGCCCTTATGTTCCCGGGATTTTGGAAATTTCCTGCTAGTAATAAAAACAAGAGAACATAATTTTGAATGAGTAAAAGAAGAAAGCAGGGTTTCCCTGGTGGCGCAGTGGTTGAGAGTCCGCCTGCCGATGCAGGGTACACGGGTTCGTGCCCCGGTCTGGGAAGATCCCACATGCCGGGGAGTGGCTGGGCCCGTGAGCCATGGCCGGCTGAGCCTGTGCGTCCGGAGCCTGTGCTCCGCAACGGGAGAGGCCACAACAGTGAGAGGCCCGCGTACTGGAAGAAAAAAAAAAAGAAAGCAGTTTTCTGTCTGGCACTCAATCTCATCTTCCACGATACATGTCTGTGTTCAGGTTAAGGGGTTGGGGCATATGAGGAGGGAAGAGGGGATACTATTACTGTTAGGTCCTCCATGTGGGAGGATTCGTGGGGAATTATTCCTCTTACTGCCCCAGAAATCTACTGTGCTAACAGAGAGGTGTGGTTCATGATCATTACCATGAAAGGGGAAGTCAGGACAAAATGCCAGGAAAGATTCTTGAGAAACCCAAATTTAGGAAGTGGGAGGGGGACACACACACAGCATTAAGATGATGAAATAAGAGCAATGAGAAAGATGTTATGTGGGTGAGAACAGGCTTTTAACCCTGTCTGCAAAGTCTTTCCAGAAGTGATGAGCCCGAGTCGAGATTTAAAGAATGAGTAGAATTTAGTCTGGAAAAGAGCTGATGTCAAAGGGATAGCGGACAGTGGAAGAAAGTGTGAGAGATGACTCATGTGTAGATTCATACAGTGTGAGGCTGAGCAACTCGGTATTTCTCAAGTACAGAGCAGAAGTCGTGGGAGATAGGTGGGAGAGGAGGAACGCAAACTCCGTTTCTGGAAAGACTTTCAGTCCCTTTTAAGCATATTGAACTTTACCCTTTGAACAATGGAAATCACTGAATGATGACGGAGAGTGAAATAGATTCACATAAAGAGAAATTTTCTGTTGACCTGTTTACATGGCTCCTACGCCTATTTCTCCACCCCAAGATAGATTCTCCTTTGGTCTAGTTAAGGGACCTCCAGTTTGCAAAAATAAAGTATTATTATTAATCCCATTATAGTGGGATATATTTGGGGAATTTGCTAGTTCCCCCAAATTAAAGCTTTCTATCAATTAATACTGTTTTATTCATCATTCAATGTAACCTTTGTGAAGATACGATAAAAAAATTTTGAATGTATTCCGTGAACACCTTCTGATCTTCTTGGGTAAAGGCTAATAACTGCTAAGTAAGATATAGACAAACACCCATTTTTTCTACAGCTTCTTGTGATATGGGTCTCCTTCTACCCTCCAGAAAGAAAAGACAAGGAAAGTTTCTTAAAAGCAGGTGATACGTCTGACATCTTCCCTCCATATAATCATAAATGTAATGCATATCCCAAACATAAGAGCCTCAGCCAGGGTCAGGATAATGAAGTTAAGGTTAAACACTGCCACTTGTTATCTGCATGTTCTTGGGTAAGACAATTTTCCAAAGCCTCCTACTCCTAGATTGTAAAATTAGAATAATAATACCAGTTGCCATGTATTACATTCTTGCTATATGCCAGCCACTGTCCTGGTTTCAGTGCTTTACAATGATTACACTATTTAATCCTCACAGGTAGTCAATATTATCTTCATTCTTGTTTTACAAAGAAGAACAATGTGGCACAAAGAGAAAGACACTCATCCAAGTCACATACCAAGAAAGCAGTGAATTTAGAATTTGAATCCACCAGTTCTGATCAAAACCCATGCCTTTGAACCACTGTATACCTGCGAAACAGATTTGTTAGGATTCCATCAATGAACAAGAATGAATGATCTCTGTACACGGAAAACTGTTGTTCAGATTTAGGTAGGACTGTTGTTCGGTTTAGATAATGCTTGTCACAGTGTGTAATGTCTAGCACATAGAAGTTCTCAGGAAAAATGAGTTCCCATTCATTCTTCCATAAAAGACAGCTGCTGTTCCTGTCTCCATTTCCCCTGTATGGAAAGGACTTAAAAATAGCTCTATTTTCCTTTTTCTATTACCCCCCCAATTTTAAAGAATTAAAAGAAAATGCAAAATTCATACCAGATGTTCTGTAGCTGTTTGGATTTGAATGTCCTTTGGTTTCCTGCACATCATTTATACCCTGACAGTGCATCGTCATGGTGTCCATGTGCATCCCATCTGAAATTGCTTAAGGAGCAAGGTGGGGTAGCATAGCATCAAAGCCGACTTCCTGGCCTCATTTTCCACCTGTTTAATTACCCCTCCAAAGTTCACAAGACTTTCTTGTGTTCATGTTCACGTGGTCAAAGGCAGATGGAAAGAAAGATGGATATATTACAACCACACCCACCCAAAACCCTGAACCAAGCACTACACCTGAAACTTCCTTCCAAATTCTTGCAGGAAATTTAAAACTACGAGTGCTTCAGGCATCTATGGCTCTGCCTAAAAGTAACCCTATATAACCCTAAAAGTAAGCCCTGAATTAAAATTAAAATTGTCAAATGCCTCATTTGCCTGACACAGTGTAGACACAACCCAGCGTGCATTCATTACGTTCTGGATCATCCAAATGTCAGGGAACCTGAAACAGAGAAACAACTCGTAAAGGGAGGAGACCACAGACATTTAAGATTTATGTTAAATAGCCAGAAAAAGTGGTTATAAAATAATGTAGGTCAAAGGAAAATGTATTATTCAACTCTGTACTAATGTACAAAGAAAAATTTCCCCTTAATAAATCCTCAAAAGAATCTTCAATGCCTATACATTTTACCTTTAACAGATTTCTAAATCTCATTCCACACTCTCTCCCATCAGTCATGATTCCCTAGCATTGCCTCACTTACTTTACAGAAATTTTTGCTACCAAAACGATTTATTTATTTTTAGATTGGCTAGGTCTTTTTTCTAGGATATATGCTAAAAAAGAGTGGGTACTTAGTCTTTCATATTCATCTCTCTCCTAGAACAAGGCCTATCACATACAGTTTGCTTTCGAAAATAATATGCTAGATATTTAGTGAGAATGATATTATGAATCTTAACAATCCATCGTAATCCAGCTCCAGTCATATCTCTGTAAGACCTTCTGCAATTACACCAATCCCTCAAAAAAAGACAATGACATGTTAAAGACCCACAACTACTGAGCCCATGTGCCAGAATTACTGAAGCCTGTGTGCCTAGAGCCCGTGCTCTGCAGCAAGAGAAGCACCACAGTGAGAAGCCCACGCACCTCAACGAAGAGTAGCCCCCGCTCGCCGCAACTAGAGAAAGCCCGTGCACAGCAATGAAGACCCAACGCAGCCAAAAATAAATAAAATAATAACTAGATTAATTAATTTTAAAAAATAATAAAAAAATAAATTGTCCCAAGTCACAGGGTTACCCAATAGCAAAACTGGGAACTGAACTCAGCTGAAGCCCAGGCTCCTCCCTACTACCCCACCTTGTTTCTCTAAGGTTTCCTTAAGCAACTGACCCCCAGTCACACAGTTGGCAGAGCAGCTAGAATCTGAATCATGCCTGCCTGACTTTTTCTTCAATACCACATTGCCTTTTCCAATATTCCTATTCTTTGAACTTCAATGTCACTCAAAAGTTTAGAGCTAAAAAAGAAAAAAAACGCTGAGAGTTGATCTAACCTCATTTTCTCATTCTCAGATCAGATATCTGATGCCCACAGAGAAGGGACTTAGTGAAGATCACATAGGAACTCAGTTAAGGAACTGAACCCCAAACCCAAGTGTCCTCTTCACAACCTCTATGTACCATCCATGTTGGGATTTCTTCATAACTTGTTTTGTAAATTCTTTCTGTTTCTAAGACTTGTATCCACTATAAAATAGCAAATAAGTAGCCAGCTCCAAGGGAAAAATTGTATAAAGATTTCATGAATTGAAAAGAGTTAAACGAATACAAATTACAGTTACTCATCTTTTGAAAACACCATGCTGGACATCCATGTAAATTCCCAACACAGCTACTCAGAAAACTGTGAGACAGAGCTCATTTACTTACTTTATGCCAGCAGACATTAGCTTTTACAAAATCATCTACTCATTTAACAATTGTGATATAGTTATACTATGTACCAAGCATTAGGCTGAACTTTGGATTTATATAGACCAAAAGCAGCGTAGGTATCTCAAACTGCAGTACCTTTCATATCCTTGAGCTCCCAGAAGGGGTCAAATGTTTGTTGAATATGTGAATGAGTGAGTGGGTAAATATGAGGAGAAGATTCTATAGATCTCGGCTGTTCAAATATATCAGAACATATGATCAGTGGCAGAGTCCCTTTGCACCCCTCCTTGTAAGAGACTTGTAAAAGGACAGATAGGGTATATTTAAATATAAAAAAAATTTCAAAAAATTTCTGGAAATCTTATTTCCTTCTGGTATTATCCTGCTCCTTCTTGTATTATTACTGTTTCACCAATTATATTAAAGCATCCTTCCTGTGCGACAAGAAATAAAAATTGAGGAGAAGCGTAGAAAAGCTGCAGACTCCAAAGTTCAAGAAGATGGAAATATAAGCATGTTCTTTGCTTTCATCCATGGTAGGTTTTCCTTAGAGTTAGCAAAACAAGGAATTATGGTAGCAACAGTTTCTAGGAAAATCCAAAAGTGAACCCAAAAATATGCATAACTTTTATTACCTAATGTAACCTGAGTTTTGCCGGAGGAATTCTTCACCCTCATGAAAAGCAATTCTCCCATGGAGTTTTTCATTAGCAAATGTCACTCCCCTGATATCTGCCTCCTCTTGCCCCTCTTTTTTTCCATTAATAAAAATTCAAATATTATCCATCATGTGCTATTCAGAGTGCTTTCCATGCAATATGTTTTTCTCCTCCTTAAAAATAACCCTAGGAGCTGCATATTTTTATACCCATTTTCCAGACAAGAAAACTGATGCTCAAACAATTTAAGTAACTTTTCCCAGGTCACAAGAAGTAAGAAAGTAAATACAACCAGGATTCATATGCACATACATCTTATTCCAACTTGTACCTTACAGTACCTCCCACTCTGCTATGTTGCTTCTGTATCCCCCAACAGTTATGCTCACACACACTGACACCATGGCAACTACAAGTACAAAAATTGCTAGTAAGCTGTTTCTCATACAAACATATCTGATAAGTTTGGTCATTGTCAGTTTCTGTGCTGAGAGTTGCATAAGATTTTGGGTTATCTCACTCCCCGGTGGCTTAGTGTTTCTTCTTGCCCTGCGCTAGAAGTTTAACTATCTCCATATGTTCAGGAACTCAGAGAAAGAGAATTGAGACCAGCTTGATTAGTATTGTCTGAGTATTGGGTAAACTGTCCTCTCAGTCTAAGACATTCCTCTTCACACTACATAGCATGAAGTTTCTCCACCATTTTTCAGTTAACATCCAGGCTCCTTAATGACCAAGTACTAAATCTTGGGTTTCAATCTCTTTAGGAATGTTTCACTTACTGATAGATCATCAAGGAGCATTTATTGAGCACCTGCTATGGGAAAGCCCCAGTAGTGGGTTACAACAAATTATGAGACTATGCGTCTTTTCTTCAAGGAATGCAATACTTACTTAAGGAGAAATAGAAAGCTATCAATACGACAATAAAGAGTTGAATTAAAAGCTAGGATTATAAGATACTAGTATTAATTTATGATTAACAGTCAAATGAAAATCAAAGTCGGTAAGTACAGAAGAATTTCAGATGTAGACAAACTCATCACTGGGCTAAGATGGCCAGTGAAGGATTCTTGGAGGAGGGAAGACTTAAGACAGTCTAAGAGAGTTGAGATTGTACTAGGTGAAAAGAAAAGGGCAGGAAAAAGGATCATATAAATTCTATTTCTACATAACCAACCAGATTGTATAATTTTCTCACTTTTTTGATGCAACTAACTCAGAGAAAATAATATTGTTTCATTCTTTTTTTAAGTGGAACTTAAATTTTGAAAGCAATACCAAGGAAAGAGAGTTTATTTTATACATAAGCCAGGCTAAGGTCTCTTCTTGTTCAAGAGTAAGCCAGAATATTTAACAATTTTGGTCTCCATTAGAAGATAATATAGCTAAATATATATGTTAAATATTTGAGAGTTACCACAGAAAGAATGGAAATATAGCTTTCAAAACAGCAAAGATAAAAGGAATATTGAGACCTTTCTCAATCTAACAGAATGCAAAAAAGGAGAAAACATATGGACACTGGATAAATAAAAAAATAAAAATAGACACAATGTTGAGTTACAAAAAACAAGTTGCAGGATATTATGTACCGTAGATATCATTTATGTAGTTTAAAACTCATAAAGGATAGATTATTATTACAATGAAGGCATATGTAACAAAATTATTAAAATTTTTGAAAGGATGGGAAAGATACACACTTCAGCATATTGGTTATCCCTAGCAAAGGATCAAGGGCATGGGATGTGGAGGGGTATAGAGAAGCTTTCAACTAATTCTGACATTGCTTTTATTTCTTTGAAAGTTCTAAGGAAAATATAGCAAAATATTAATATTTGATAAATGAAGGGAATTAGATTGGGAAGCTATGTACACATGGCTTCAATTGGGTCTGAAATTGATTCTTATTATTTTTTTCAAAATTCTGAGGCAAACAAGGCAAAGTATTAAGTATGTTGGTGAAGTCTGGGCTACAAGCATTAGTGAAATTATCCTCTGAATGTTTGCTATATTTTGTAATAATTAAAAATAAATTTTTATAATAGAGAATTTATTGGTTCATACAATTACAATATCCAACATAGATTAGACTTCAGTTGTAGGTTGATTCAGATGTTCACGTTGTTATTAGGGCTCTGGTTCAATTTTTCTGAACTTCCTTTTTTCCCTCGAATCCATGCATTGACCTCATCCCTGGTTTGGCTTCCTTCATAGCAGCAAAAGAAATCTGCAGCAGTTTGGGTTCCTTCATACACATACCAGAACCATCTGTTTAATGAGTGGCGTTTGTGCCAAAAACTCTAATAGATGTCCAGAGATTCATTCTCATTAGCATGTGCTTCCCCCACCCCCACCCCCGACCCCAAAGCAATCACTGTAGTCAAATAAATTGATTCCTCAGCCTGGGTCACACATACCTCACTCTTGGACCTGGAAGTGGAGTCAGTCTATCTAGAACCTCATGGATCCTCTTATAGAAAATAGAAGCTGTTAAGAAGAGGAGAGGAGGAAGTGTTACCTGACGGGTCAAAGAACTGATATCCACTCCACCATCTAACCAGAATAACCCTTGTTTACTCAGTTAGAAAAGTGTTAGTGAAAAGTGTCAGGAAAACTTGTGCTCTGCGATGCCCTGTGTTGTTTTAACACCATGCATTTACTCTATTTTAAACAAAATGAAGAATGCAAATATGCAAGCGTGTGTGTGTGTGTGTGTGTGTGTGTGTGTGTGTGTAGATCACAAGACTCATCAAACTTTTGCATATTAATTCAGTACTTCATTTACTTAATAAACATTTTCTGAGCACTTGTCTTGGGATAACTACTGGCTAGGTGTTAAGCTTTGGGTTTTTATCCAAAATATTGGTTATCTCTAGAAAAGGAATAAGGGAATAGAATGGATAGAGGTAGAGAGAAGCCTTCAACTAATTCTATAAGTGATTTTATTTCCTTGAAAGTTCTAGAGAAAATATAGCAAATTCTTAATATTTGATAAGTGGAGGGAATTAGATTGGAAAGGTATGTATGCATGGTTTCAATTGTGTCTGAAATTATTATTTTATTACTTTATTAAATGAGGAAGTAGTTTGATATACTTTAACATCATCTATCCAAAATCAAAATTCAAAGGCATCTTCAGAGACTAGACTTGGTGAACAACAGAGATAGTGGTTACGGGCACAGACTACTTGGGTTCAAATTCCAACTCATACCATTTACCAGCTTTTTGACCTTGAACATGGTGCCTAAATGCTCCATGCTTCAGTTTCCACAGATGAAAAACAGGGAATAAGGCAGTATCTTCATCATACAGTGTTGCAAAGATGAAATGTTCCCAGCCCAGTCCAGCACTTAGAAGAGCACCTGGCATATTGCAAATATTTAATATTAGACCCTAACAAGACAGTCCTACTGGCTTCCAATACATTGTTTTAATTTAAAGGTAAAACCTTTGCACAAACAAATACAATTCTTGACATGGTGTAGAAATGGGGGGAAAAAATCTAGCATTGTCAGATATGTGAAGCTTTAAAATCACCTCTAAACACAATCACACATTTAAAAATTCTGTTAAATGTGAAGATATTTAGAGAAAATTTATTTTCGCATTCTTATCTAGCTGTTAAAATATGTATATATTTAAGTTTTCTAGTAGGGAGCCTAGAAATCCAGCATACTTCAAAAAAAGGACTATTAATAATAATTTTAAAATCTCACAGCGTGCCTTCGATGGTCCATGGTCTCAATGTACATTGACTTCCTGAAAGACAAAACAAGTACGGCAATATTGTATCATTCCTTTATGGCTCAGACGAAGACTCAAACAATCTTATCTTTGGAAAGACCTTAGAGATAAAAAGATTCCCGCATAGTTCGGGGATCCCATCTTCAGTATTCTTAATAAATTGTCATCAAGCTTGTGTAAGTAAAGTGGGAAAGTTCAGTATTTGACAAGACACGCCATGTACTTTCTGAACCTCTCTAATCATTTAAAAATTTCCTTCTGAATTCTTTAGGAGGAAACTTTTTGGTGCTTTCACCTATTCCAATTATGAACTAGTTTCTGGACCCTTTATTATCATGACCATCCTCCTGTTTGGTCAGAGATTACACTCGGGTGGCCCATGGCAGGAGTATTAATCCCATACGATTTTAAATAATTTGAATTAATTGCCATCATTTAAACATCAGCAAATTTTAGAAGTCTCTTATAAGATAAGACAGTTTACCTGCCTGCTTCCGTGGCTGCAAAATGTTGTGGGACGCTCTGCCCTATTCAGGTTTTAGCATGAATTTTCTTTCCAGTTTTGTTGTGTTTTGTTGTTTTGGCAGTGCCACGTGGCTTGCGGGACCTTAGGACCTTAGTTCCGTGCCCCCTGTGGTGGAAGTGCAGAGATCTAACCACTGGGCCACCAGGAATTCCCTTAGCATGCATTTTCTAGTTGAACACAATCCCTACGTGGCAACACTGGTTCCCATAGTCAACCGTTGATTTAAACTCTCTTTTTGAGTGTTTACCTCACCCTGTAGAATGTGGAACCCAGGATAAAACAAAAATTAAACACTCAAGATAAGCTCAGACCACTTTATGACAAAATGTCCTCCCATTTTCTATATATGATAATCAGCCAAATATTTTATGACATTTGGAAGTTAAAATTAACTTGAATCCATACTCTGGTTAAATTACAAAAGCAGTACGTACGTTCTTATTACACAAATTTCAAACAATATCAAACACAGATAAAATGTAAAAGAGAACTTATCCAAGCCTTCCATAATTATGTCCTCCAAACCTAATTATTTTCAAATGTCTGTTGGAATATGCTTTACAATCCATTTAGGCACCTCTAAAGACATGGAAATAAATCTAATAAACAATTTTATTTCCCCCTTTAAAAATTATCTTGCTCTAATATAGAGATTCTATGAGGTACCAAGCTTTGAAATGTGGAAGAGCAAATTATCTGAAACCATAGGGGTAGTATGACTTTCCTATGATTCAGAAGAGAACTGCAGAGAAGGTAAAATATTTCAGAGGGGTGGTCTCATGGACGTGTCACTTCCTAATCTGTGGAACTGCTTCTTTTTTTCTAATACCCACTCTGCGACTTTCCACACTTCTTTAGGGAAAACTAACATCTATGTGAAGGGGTGGTTGTTAGCCCAGGGGCTATCTTGCCAGCCCCTCCCTCTCTCCAACCAAGACTCAGTTGATTCTCTCTACAGTAATGCCTCAGTGGCTCCAACAGGGAATCAGTGGTGGTCTTTGGCACTCTGAATTGAGGGTGGATATAGGTATGTTAATCTCAAACTGCCTTTGAGATCATACCAGCATAGTGAGAGGCACATAAGTCTTTACCATTCCAGGTGATTAGTGGATAATTTTGATACATACACACACACACACACACACACACACACACACACACACATACCCTCTAAAGTATCACAGTTTTTATTTTAAAAGGTAGGACAATCTAATATTACAAGACCAAAGGAGCTATATTCCTCATTGTCTCAGAATTCTACAAAGCTGTCCTAACAACAAAGTTAGTTCTTCACACTAAAAGGAATAAACCGAGTAGTATTACAGTCACTGCTTCCTTTCAAATTTGACCCCCTCCCCAGGACCGACAATATCTAAATCATGGACAAATGACTAAGCCTTAAAGTCTTGATTAAGTTCTTATCTAGGAATTTCCTCATCCGTATGTATGTGTACTTTTCTCTTGAAAGTTGTCCACACAAATAGACACACAGATACACACCCACACTACCATATTTACACACTTTCTATGTATCTTGACCATCTTATTTTGGGGAAGATGATATGTTTTCCTCCTAAGTGTAGATTTTTAAATAAATAATTGCTCTTTGTTATGAAAAGATGAACACTGAAGACTATGGAGTTATTTTTTAATCAAAACTTTCTCATTTTTGAATCATTAGTTATCCCTTATAACCAACTGGAGGGCACTAGCAATCTTGATAAGGAGGACTTATCTATCTTCATCTTCATTATTTATATAAAATATTAAATGAGATTGGTTGTTTGAGAGAAGCCTGTTAGACCTCACCCCAAGGTGACATATCCTATAATAAAAATTCATTGATCACAAGTTTTAAACCAACTGTGACTTTAACTGTACTGTCATCTATCACACATTTCTCAGCCTTGTCTGCCAAGAAACCATGTAAATCTTTGCCAAATTCCTTGGTGAAATCCAGATATATTGCTTATGAAATTCATCACATCTATCCATTTGTTAACTTTCGCGTGAAAGAAAACGGCGTGAATTTGGCCTGACTAAAGGTACTTGTGTTAGCTTATCATGATCATTACTCTTCCACTTTAGAAGAGCACACAAATCATCTGCATTATTGTTCATTCTAGACTTTTTTCCCTGAGATACACAGTCTTTCATTTCTAGAATCTATACCTATTCTGGTCTTTAAGATTTCTTAGACTATCTGCAGTAACTTTGGGACTACACTAGTATTATATTTTTGGTATCACATCAATATATTATGTCCATACTCCAAAACATACTAGACCTTGAACTCATTCCAAAGAGCTGGATTCTCTAACTCTGTCACCCTGATCCAGAGCTTTAATTTCATCTATTCATATATGTTCTGTTTGTTCCAGTTTGTTGATCATTCTCCTCGATAAAGAACACAGAGTGTATCAGTTTAAGATGTTCTCGGTTGGAAGTAACAGAAACTCAAACTACCTGAAATAATCAAAGTAAATATAACTTTCATAGGTAAGTCAGGCTTCACCATCTGTTAATTTGTGATTCAACAATATTCTGCTGGCTGCTTGTTCTTTGTATCTTTCCATTCCACTGTTTGTAGTGTCAACATGGTAATAAGCCTGGTTCTGCTAATACTCACAAGATGGCTGCCAGTGACAGCCTGAGTTCCGTGTGTTTCTATATCGATATTACACTGCAGAGAGAGAGAGAGAGAGAGAGAGACAGAAGGAGGTGAACAAGAGAGAAATTCTTCTAAGGATGGAATGCTAGACCTTCCCTCTAGAATAATTGGGTGCTCAAGTGTCACAATCCTATTCATATATCAAAGAAGAGTCCAATTGGAGTAAACCAATTTGGATCCACCCAGGGAAAACCTCCTCTTTTGTGAGTGAACTAATAATAAGACTACCCCAAAAGGCTACTGACTTTCTCAAGGTCTTTGCATCTAGTTCATAACAGATGTGTGATTAGAACACAGGTTTCTGCTATCCTTGGTCACGACTAATCCCAGGAAGAACTGATTCCATTCTTCCTTAATGGAAGAGATTTCAATCTTCTTGTCCACTGTACACCAAACCTTTCTTTGGAAAAGTCCCACCCTTTTAATAGCCTCTTCCTTTAATACAGTGAGCGACGGGTTCCAGAACTGCATCACTCTGATGAGTCTCCAATAGCGAGATCACATTTAATCTCCACATTTCATGAGGCTATGGAAATACAAGAAACTTGGGGTTCAGTTGAATCTTATTTCTACCACTTACTTTAGCAAGTAAAGCAACCTCAGAGAAGTTATTTTTCTCATTTGCAAATTACAAAATAATATTACTTTTCTGAAGTGCTGTTGTAATAAGAGTCAGATGAGATTAAAATAAATAAAGGACTTTGTGTGTAGTAGGCAGTCAGTAAATGGTAGCACTCAAGTGGTAGTTTTCATTGTTGTTGTTACTATTATCTACAAATTATAATGGGTATTTTAACCAATATTTCTGAAGCAGTTGAATTATTGCCCTGCCTTTTCTACCTTTGTTGATAAAGTTTCTTGTGCCTAGCATGCTCTTCCCTATTATATGTACTATACAACCTACCTTATCCTTTAGGGAACCATCTTTCTAACATCTTGTTTTCTTCAAACATAATTTCATGACTTAAGGGTGCTATAACAAGGGCCTTACTCAGTTTTAATTCTCTATAACACTTTTCATCTTTTCATGTTTAATCATGCCATTCCTCACAAGAAACCTTATTAAGCAGGTATAATAGGCCATTAAAGTGAGTTTGGAGGCACAGGAAAATTAATTTGGTTTGAAGATAATATGAAGCAATGGGAGCAGTGGGAGAAATTTTTATCTTGACAACAATGTAGAGATGTCATATTTTTTTTCCAAATCTCTTCGTTGAAAGATTTTACCAAAAAATGTATGGGGAAGAAAATTAAAGGAAGCCATAGGTTAAGTATGCTCTTATATAAATTAAAGCATTCCCTCTCCCATACTACAAAAAAGTATCTGTTATTATCCAACTAAGATTCTGGGTCATTTAAACACTTGGCTTGAAATCAAGGTTTAGAGACAAACAAAAAATATTTTTGAGCAGTGCCGCAAAAATCAACAGAACCTGATGGTAGCTTCCAGGATGTGAGAGCTATTGAACCCAGAAGGTAAAGGTTCTTTCTTAGCAGAAGACCCAAGCAAAGAAAACACAGTGAGAGTCCTCCACAAAGCTCTGCTGTGGCTGTGAGTGGATCTCACCTACACCTCCTCATCATGCCAAGGAGCACCGGGTTTCTTTCTAGGACCAACCCAGATGGACACAAAAAATCTATTAAAACATTCTCTTCTCACTACAAAGAGGTCACTTTGTATTGCACAAAGTGACATAGGAAAGTTGGCTCATGAGAGAAGTTTGATGGTACAGTCCCAGGTACTGAGAAATGATGTTTCTTACAGAGTTGATTTATTTTCAAGTGTCCCATACAACACCCAAGTAGAGTGAGTTGTGTAAAAGTGGACTTGGCTGGGAAGAGTTGTCCAATGACAACTTAAACTAAACCAGTATTTAAGCATGGCCCAAGGCCAAATTCTGATATATACCCCCCAACCCTACTACTAGAATCCTCCCTTTTCTTAGAAACATAATATCCTTATTTTGTCCAAGAAGCCTCACCTAGACATGCCTACTTCATGTTTCATATATTTTCTACCCACTTTCTCCTAAGAAGATCAGACTTTTCTATGTCTTTTTCCTTCATGACACTTAGAGGTATCCTGTTAAATAATCATCCAGATCAATAACTTAGGAAAAAATTTAATTGTTCACAATGATTCATTGAATATATTAATAAACAAATAGGTTATGCATTGTATAAGGAATATTATGCCTCCACGACTCTTGGCTATACTTTTGTTAGAGTTATTTATATCTCAGCTTTATCCAGAAAGTATCTGAAGATGCGTGCTATAGTTCCCACAGGACTGTCATATAGTATAGCTGTTACTTACTGATCTGTCTGTTGCTGAGATGTATAACAGATTATAATCCTTAGGTGTTTCAGCACTAAGGAGAGTCCTTGGAAGGAATATTTAGGCCAGAAGTCCTCTTGAATCCCCTTTTGTTCCTCACATAAATAACCCTACAGAAGTTCTCTGCTCTACCTAAAAGTAACAGTAGCAAAACCCTACAATTTTCTGAACACCTTCAGTGCTGGACACTTACATTATCTTATTTTAAGACTCTCTGGGGCTTCCCTGGTGGTGCAGTGGTTGAGAGTCCGCCTGCCGATGCAGGGGACACAGGTTCGTGACCTGGTCCGGGAAGATCCCACATGTCGCAGAGCGGCTGGGCCTGTGAGCCATGGCCGCTGAGCCTGAGCGTCCAGAGCCTGTGCTCCGCAACGGGAGAGGCCACAACAGTGAGAGGCCCGCATACCGCCAAAAAAAAAAAAAATATATAGCATATGGATTGTTTGAAAGTCTGTAAAAGAGTCATTTTCATTCCTATCCTATGCAGTTAATGACTACCCCTTGCTTCTCTCCATAGAAAAATGGAGACATACATTCTGAAGAAAGTAAATATGGAGTCTCTTGACATGAAGAAATAAAGATCAGAAAAGGGTGAAAGGTAAAGTTTCAGATGGAAAACAAAAGGATGAAGTCAAAGGACAGAGCCTAAAAGACAGGACCTCAGGTTCCCTTCCTTTACCCCCTACTGTAGGAGATTGATGTCTTTCTCTGAAGATCCTAAACTGCCTTATAAGAAGAGGCCTATTAATTCTGAAATTTGGGAAAAGTCCTTTAAATAATCCCAGCTGTCTACTTGATCGCCTACTAATTACTAAACTCTGCCTTCTCATTGAGTTTCTGCTTTTTAAACGCTCAAAAAAAAAGTGTCTGCTTTGAAAGGGCTTAAAGATCACATTTTGGAGAAAAGTTTTTAACATGAAATACAGAGCAGAGTAAAAAAAAAAATAGAAAGAACTCAGAACTATTTTTAAATGATAGCTCTCATCTCAACAACATAAGAAAGGTACTATATCAATGAAACAAGAAAAAAGACACTAGGAGTAAACAAGAACTCTGATAATAATTAATTCCTACAGAAAAAATAAAATAGACTTTTTTTTCAAAATCAGTAAAATAATTGAAAGAAATAACTGAGAAAAACTTGCCAAAAAATAGAACAAAAAAGTAGAGCTAGACAATAGGAGAGAAAAAAATAAGTATATCAGATTTATAAAGTACCAGAGTGTAACTAGTAAGTCAAAGAAATAAAATTCCTCGATGGTAGTGTAGAGAAAATTAACCAATAAATAACAAAATAAAATATAACTGAAGTCCATGAGTCTTCAAGGTGAAAGAGCTCACAAAATACAAAACACTATAAAATTTTAATCAGGACAGACCAGGGCAACTCATTGGGAAATTTCAAAAACCTAGGATAGAGAAGAAAATTCAAAAGCTTCCAGAGAGGAAATACATAAGACCGTGTCACATACAAAGGGTCTGGAATCTGCATAAAAAGAATCTTGTATAAGAACACTATCATACGAATGATAACGAAAGCTGAAAGGTTATGGACCAATGTTTTCAAAATTCTGACTGAAAATAAATGTCCCCCTGAATCCTATACCCATTCAAACTACCAACTAAGAGTAAGGATAGAATAAAGATATTTTCAGAACAGTGAAATATCAAAAATATTACCTCCTTGAACTCTTTCTCAATAATTTACTCAGGGCTTCCCTGGTGGCGCAGTGGCTGAGAGTCTGCCTGCTGATGCAGGGGACGCGGGTTTGTGCCCTGGTCCGGGAAGATCCCACATGCCGCGGAGCGTCTGCGCCCGTGAGCCATGGCTGCTGAGCCTGCGCGTCCGGAGCCTGTTGCTCTGCAATGGGAGAGGCCACAACAGTGAGAGGACCGCGTACCGCAAAAAAATAAAATAAAATAAAAATAAAAATAATCTACTCAAAGAAATGCCTCAACATATTAAGCAAGGAAATCAAGAAAAAAGTTATGAGGACCTAGAAACAGGCAAACTAAAACAGATCATATGTAAAAGCAATCCCTAGGACACTGGTGAAGGAAAGTCCCAGAACAGCAGTGTGACAGGCATAGACAAAACCAGATCCATATTAGAACAGATAAAAGAGGACTCCAGAAAACACCTCTAGGAAAAATGGAACTGGTTGATTACATAGCTGGTTTAAGCTCTGCGAAAACTTCTATTGAGAGACATTTTACAGAGCGTATTTTGGATGTTGGAAGATTTAGCCAAATAGTCACACAATGAGAAAATCATGCAATAATTAAATGAGGAAAAGGGAGTTTGGTAAGCTGTTCAAGAAGAAAAACAATGTGATCCTAGGGACTACTTGGTTCAGCAGTGAAAAACAATTGTTTACATAGTCGTAGTAACAAAAATATGGAATACAAATTTAACCGTTATTTCAAAATACATATATTGGTGAAATGTCAGAAAAGAAAGGGTGAGAATTAAAATCCTCACTTATTTTCACAGGATATGAATAGTTAATATTTAAATTTGCTGAATCAAGAGATAGCAATATATAGATAATCGTTTGAAAATGGAACTAAAAAGAAAATAACCTAAATACCCAGATGTAGACGATAGTCTTCAAATTGAATATTTTCATGAAATTATTTATCAATACAAGTGGAAAAAGCAAGAATAATATTTATATTATAACACTTTTTAAAACAAAGCAAAAAAAAACTCTTTGTGTGATATGTATGTATATGTTTCTGCATACAAAGAAGAATCTGGAAAGGTACATGCCAGATTATCAACACTGTATAACAACAGAAGGAAAAGAAGGAGTGATTTTCACTTTTGACTTTTTTTTTTACATCGAATTAGAGCTTATGGGTGACTGTGTACTACTTTTGTCTTTAGAATTTTTATAGGACTTTGTAGAAAAAAATATGGAGAAGGGAAAAGTAACAGGGCAGAACCCTGAAATAGTAGGAAGGAAAGATCAGTCCTGTGCACAGAGCATTATAGATGGCTTTCTTTGTATTCTGATGCATAAAAGAAGGGATTTGAAATTGTCTAGCAATTATGATGGAAGAGGCTCAGAGGCAAAGACACTGATATTGTCACCTACCACATTTTAAAACTGGTACATCTTTATTGAGTTATGTCTCAAGCCCTGTGTTTGGTGCCAAGGAGAGAAAATTAAGACATGCTATCTCTTCTAGGGAATCCAAAGTCTGATTGAGAGAAGTGAACATATAAACAAATATAACTCCACATAATTCCATTCTCTTAGACCACTTTAGAAGTTGTAGTGATCGTGGATATTGTTAATAGTGATAATATCCAATGTTTATTAAGCACATTCCATGAAACACACTTTTTTTTGCGGTACGCGGGCCTCTCACTGTTGCGGCATCTCCCGTTACGGGGCACAGGCTCCGGACGCGCAGGCTCAGCGGCCATGGCTCACGGGCCCAGCCGCTCTGCGGCATGCGGGCTCCTCCCGGACCGGGGCACGAACCCGTGTCCCCTGCATCGGCAGGCGGACTCTCAACCACTGCGCCACCAGGGAAGCCCTGAAACACACTTGTAAGTGCTTTAGTATAATTATTATATTTATCCCTATAACAATCCTGAGAGGTGAAAGCTTTTGTTATCCAATTTTCTAGCTAAAGAAACTTAGGTTTATAGATGTTAAATAACTCATTCAAGGTTATACCCCAGTAAATCTTGGGATCAAGACCTAAATTTTATCAAGTTTGACTCAGAAGCCCATACTATACCTCCACTGTTTCACTGTTACCAAAACATTTTTAAGTGTACTGGATTTCTTTGATTAAGTCTGTGGCAAACAGGAAAAATATTATTAGGTTCATTGTGTAAGTGAAAAACAAAACAAATCATGAGCTTTAGGGCTGAATAAGTCACTCAAGCAAGGATCCTAGATGGGTTATAAAACCTGGGCCCCTGCCCCCTCTTTTTCTCCCTATTGCCCTAATCTACCTCCTCACAGTCCAGGGATCTTGAGTAGCAAGCACAGTTCCCTCTTCCCCCATTTACTGAAGAGAAGACTCAACAGTTTATGCCCTTTTCTGAGCAAAAAATAGAAATTTGATTCCAAATCCAAGGTTTTCCAACCTGATTGATATCCTCTGCGAAATTGTCTCAGTGACTTCAATAGATGTAGATACGACGGCTTCTGTAGAACCCTGGAAGGGGTCATTTCAAAAGAAAGAATTAACTTAGGATGTGCTAAGCACATGGCCTGTGCTTTCTGACCCAGCACAGGGGAAAACGGACAGCTTGAAGCATGTCACCGGGGCAAAAAGAACAACATAAATAATGTCACCCATAATGTAATACGGTTCAGGGAAAGAAATGGGGTCAAGTCATTATAGAGAAGAAGATGAGATCATTATGCTTTAATAAACTGTGGCCAGAGGAAGACAGTCATGAAAAGTGGACTGGGATACTGAAAGCCAGTCTATGAAGACCAGGGAAAAAACAGAGCTTTCTAATCGAAACCATGCTCCCAACTCCGGAAATGAAGGCTGGGCTCTCAAGCAGTAACGCAAGACGGGTGAATGAGATTATAGAGATAGGAAGTGGTCTGGGGAAGTTGTAAATACAGTGAGGGGCAGAGGACGGCACGTGGCCTAAAGAAGCACCCTGTAGCTGGGGAAATAGGAGACAGCTTTAAAACGAAGCTGAACGAAGGCAAAATTGCATCTGCATGGTTAACACTAGAGATCCACAAATTCCAAAGTCTAAGCCTATTGGAGAAAAATCAACCTGGGAAGGAAATGTCAGATGACAAGGGGGAGAAAAAGAAGAGGTTAATAATAATAAAAAAATCTTCCAAGTGAAAAAATATTTCAGTTTGCTCTGACGGTGTTGAACCAAAGGGTGTAGAAATCCACACCTGCTGAGGGAGATGGTTTTCCAGTGCACGTATGAAACTCAAAACTCTCTTGCTGTTCTGCCTGGAGAATTCTGTATTCCCTTGTATTGACCTACTGTCATGAAAACTGTCCCAGGACCTTGGGCTGAGGACCTGAGAGGACTCAGGTTTCCCCAGAAGCCTTTACAATTTTCAAAGAACCTACTGTACTTCAAATGTCTCCCCCCAACCTTCCCTTCTACACCCTCACCAACTCCAGCACCAGCTCTGTAGTGAAAGGCACCTCTTACTTGATGTGGAGAAATAAGAGGAGGTTTGGTTGAAATGTTTCAGGCAGCTAAGACCTCTTTTCTAGTGAGCTGATTGATTTGATGAGACAGGCGCGGGCAGAACTCATAAGGAAAGATGATATCACTGGTCAAACCACTGCAAGACCAGTGGATATGCAATTCTTAAAGATGGAAAATCATTTAAAAATAAAATATGTACTAGTCACAGCTATGCTCCCCAAAGAGGAGTTGTTGTATTTTTTAAAATTTGCTTTTCCTACTAGCTTAACACAGAGCCAAAATGACTATTTTAGGTTTGGAGCCTTAACTTTGTCTAACCAGTCTATGGCATAATAACTATGCAGATAAAACTCTTTCTTTTAAAGGGAAAGTTGTGATGGGAGGGAATCATTTGAATTGTTAAAGAATCGTACTGGTCATTTTTTTAAAAATTTATTGGAATATAGCTGATTTACATGTCATGTTAGTTTCAGGTATACAGCAAAGTGAATCTGTTATACATATACATATCCACCCTTTTATAGATTCTTTTTCCATGTTGGTTATTACAGAGTATTGAGTAGAGTCCCGTGTGCTATACAGTAGGTCCTTATTAGATATCTATTTTATGTATAGTAGCGTGTATATGTCAATCCCAATCTTCCAATCTATCCGTCCCTCGCTTAGCCCCTGGTAACCATAAGTTTATTTTCTACATCTGTAACTTGATTTCTGTTTTTCTACTGGTCATTTTTGAGACTTTAACAAACTCCTGCTTTTTCACTCATTCCCTCATTCCTCCATCAGTTATTAATGGAACTAATAAACTAGGTAATGTGCTAAGTGCTGTGGATTTGACAGAAAGCAAGACAGACACAGACCGTGTCAACTTACATTGTAGAAGAGAAGACACATTCACAAATTGTGTAGTTGCTGTAAGTGCTTTAGGAAAACTTAGAGTATTCTAGGAGAGTATATAACCAGAGACATGACCTAGTGAGGAGAGGGAGGTTCAGAGATCTTCTCTAAGGAAGAGACATTTTATCTGAGACCCCAAAATGAATATGAGTTATTGGATAACCCAAGGGCAGGGAGGAGAACAAGGAAAGATTCCAGACAGGAGAAGCTCATACGGAGGCTATGATGGGGAAGAGTAGATGTCGTATTTGTAAAACTGTAAGAAGCCAAGGGAATGCAATAAGGAATAGGGACAGATGACAGGTGATGCAGACACTTGTAAGCCTTGGTAAAGATGTTGAGTTTTAGCCTAAGATCACTAGTAAGTAGTGATAGTTTAAGCAGGGAAGTCAAAAGTTCTCGCTCTTTTTGAAATGTATTTTCGTATGTCTCTGGTACTTGTGGTCATAACTTGGGCTCTAATTTCTTACTTATGTTGGCGTGATTTTTTAAGGTGGCCTCCTTTCTCCTTGGTTATAAGTCTCAGTTCTGGTCAAAGCCACCTGGTGTTGTGCCGGAGCCAGCTGTACCATCTATCATGTGCACATCTTGTCCCAAGTCTATGTTCAGTGGAAGATGGCAGCCAAAAATCAACTACAGTAGAAATATTTACACCATAGAAATTGGCATGCACTACAAAAAAGGGCTTTTTAATTCAAGAGACTCAATTTACCATTCGTTAACTCTAAACTCTAATCTTCTTTTAAAAATAAAAGCAGTGAATAAACTAAACTGTAGGAAATGTAACTACCAATGGAATTTCAGTCAACTCAATTAACTCAGTCTTTTCATCTGCAAAATGCATACCTGAAGTCTTTGTTCTGCACATTTCTGTAGATGAGATGAGAAAGATCATGAATCATGTGTTGGAAATACATGTGAATAGCACATCATCTCTCCCCTGCGTTTTTAAGAAAACAGTTTACATTTAACAATTTGATTTGTGTTGGATCCATTAGAACATGGAGCCACAACCTGTGAGGAAAGAAAAAAAAAACAAGCACTTATTAATGGAGCATTCTTTAACTAGATGAGAACTCAATGTGGGAAGACCTCACCCAGTAGCTTAATTTGCTGAACTCTCAAACCTAGCTAGACTCTGAAACATGTGTTAGTACTTTTGAATGCTCCACAGCTGAAGCCCCTCACCTCAAAAGGCTTGGAAAATCATAGAACTTTATCTTTAAAATGAACTTTAATAATCTTTACTGATCTCTTTTTATATACATGGTTATAGGTCATCTCAGAGTTTAAAGGTTATCTTATCTTCCCTGCTATCTAAGGAACATCTACACAGTTACTACGGTGCATTTTAAGTTTTTAATCTTTAGTTGACAAACCACTCTTAAAACCTTGTATGGGAGTCCAGTACGTGAAATACATCAAGTAGAAATGCTCTGGTTGAACTTCAGTGAAGGGCAGGTTCTCCCTTTCTGCCATGTTGTGCAAATCCTGAATGTCTTCTCCATACCTCACTAAGCTCAACCAAACATAATTGAAAAATATTCTTCAAACATTACTGTGGACTTATCTCCCAACCTCTGTTTGAATACCTTTAGAGATGGGCAACTCACTACCTTACTTTACAAAGTAACTCATTTCAACGTCTTTATACAATTTTGACTATTAAAAAAACAGTTAACGTATAAATGTTTATTTGTAGGGGTTTTGTGTGTCTGTATTTATTGAAGTATATATATATATAAAACATTTAACACAGTGTTGTGCTGAAATCACATTCTCTCTAGTTTCTGGCCTGATTTTTATCATAATTTTTGGGGTCTCATAGAATACAGTAGTCTGTGGTAGCTGCTGATTTTCTTTTTTAGTCTGCTTACTTTACATTCATTTTTTCCCCCTGTGTTCATGGCCCAGACTTGGCCTAATTACAGCATCACACGGACCTGGCAACAGAAATTGTTCTAAAGCAAGGAGAACTGAGCTATTCTGGGCTGGTAATTCTCCTTCTCAGAGACTGATATAGGCGCTGGTGAAATTATGTTCTGATTTTCAACTAGGGCTGCTAAAATGATGATGCCAATAGCCATGTATCCTACCGCATGGAAAAATCTGTCTGCAGTAGAAAAGAATGAGGTAGCAAGCAAAGAAAGCAAAGGTGAGAGAGTAGTAGCTGGTGTTTTTGAATGCTAGGTTCTACTTTAGTTTTTGTGATATCATCTTGGCAGTCTTCCCAGATATGTAAACCAACAATGACCTTTTTATTTTTATCCTGACTAACAATGAGAATAATTATAATATCTTTTGCACATCACAGGTTCCTTGAAGTAACTGAACTGTAGGTTCTATGTTGATAAATGTAGATGGAGATTCTGTGCCACTTGGACTTCCTTTGACACGCATGAGTCTCATTTCTCCTCATCTGTGCTGTCCAAACCACATCTCCTCAGCCTCCATGGTATTTGAGCAAACAGACGTGGTGATGACATGGCTCATTTGTCCTGGCTCCATCACAGCAACCCGGGCAAGTCTCTCTATTCAGATTCCTGCAAGTCAGTATGCAATGGAGGAAAATTTTATTCAAAGGAAAGAACATATGTATCATTTATTACTTATTCTCCAACAGGCAAACTAAAGCAGCTTCAGAACCCTACAATTCCTACATCCTACAGATCCAAAAAGAAGAACATCTCAATGTCATTCATAGATCCTGAACAAAGAAACATTTTTTATTAGGAAGTCTTATATTAATTTGCCCCACATGACTCTACTAGATGACTCTAGAATCTTCTAACATCCTTTGATTTCTCTAGCAATTTAGGGAATCCTCACATTGTCCTGAACGCTTAGGATTTTATGAAAGAAATTCTAGGCATTCCTGTTTCTATCTGGATAGATATCACAACATTTTCAGTTGCAGTATGTTGGTAGTCTTTTTAAGCTAATTTGTTGTTTATTTCTGAATTTTCCAGTTGTCTCTTAGAAGCCTTCCCATCACCCCACCCCACCCCAGCTTCTTTCTTATCACAAGACTTATAGAGAGACAGTAGTCTTGTTACAGAGACATTTACAGAGTCCTTACTTCCAACTGAAGACTGGAGGAGTCCCTTTACCAAGGGAAAACTTTTTATTTTCCCAGGACCTATAAAGGCTGACAAATATCCTCAGTTTCTATCATGAGAAAATGTGATAAAAGAATCAAGACACTTGAACTCAGGATCGCCACTGCTGGGTATTGTTCCCGATCCATGCAACCATGTGGCTTCTTTCAGCAATCATGAGTTTGCTCACCATAGAGGCACCTCAGTTCTTGGGCGGCTAATTTTCTGAAACTTCTATCAGTCAGGTTACATGTACATTAAAAGCAGTAGGGGAGAGAACTAACATTACGCGTGCAGCAAACACCTTCTGTGAATTATAGTGAGTGGTTTATGTGAGTTACCCTGTCATTGACCTAAATGAGGATAGCTAAACATAAATGAAAATAGGATGAATTCCAATATCAAATTCAGATAAGCATGGAGAGGAATATAAAAATGCCCATATTCTCAAGCACCAAAAATGGAAAAAATATTTTTTTCATATTTTAATGCATTCTAATGTGCATATGTTTGTACACAGGCATATAAAACACATTTGTGTCAAAAGTGGAACAAAAAGTGCATGTTAATTACAATTTGCTTTTTAACGTAATACATTGTAAGCATCTTTCAATTGTTAAGACGTGTGTTATATCACTTCTCAAGCAAGTCAAGTATCTGCTCCTGTGACCATAACAGACACTTTCCTCCTCTTATATGCTGATGTGCCTAATTTATCACTCAGAGGTATCTTCTTGTCATTGGTGATGGGGGGGTGTGTGTACTGTGTGCGTGTGTGAGGGGGTGAAGGGTGGCTGGCATTTCATGTCAAACTCATGTTCTACCTAAGTCTAGAAGCAATTCCTAGAGCAGTCATGCACCTTTATTTTCTTCTTGGGGTCCTCTCTAGTTTCACTCTTTCTCCTTCCCATAACCTCTGACTTCTTTGTTCTCAGTGTCACTGCTGATGGTTTGTAACGTTGGTGGCAAAGGAAGGAAAACGTTTATTATTATTTTCCCAAAGGGCCTGCTTGGTTAAGGCTGGGGGATGTGTGGCTTTGTTTTCAGAATTGGGCTTTATGTATATTTTGTTAAATTCCCCAAAGGCCTCTAGACACCAAGGACTAGAAAATGAAAAATGACTATTATTGTTACCCTATTTTGCCCAGGATCCTGAGCCACCACATGTTTCTGACTTCCCAGCCAGACTCCAAGCTCTTCCTTCACTGGCCATGAGCTGAAAGCCAAGGAGAGCTGTTTACTCCTTTTACAATAATCACAGAGGCATGCGTGGTCCTGAAAAAAATGCAACCTTGTACAAGTTTCTTTAAATCACACACATACTCTCCAGTTTTTGCAAGATGTGAGCTGTATTCTATCCTTAAAACCATAATTTATTTATTTATTTATTTATTTTATGCCATACATGGGCCTCTCACTGTTGTGGCCTCTCCCGTTGCGGAGCACAGGCTCCGGATGTGCAGGCTCAGCGGCCATGGCCCACGGGCCCAGCCGCTCCGCGGCATGTGGGACCTTCCCGGACCGGGGCACGAACCCGTGTCCCCTGCATCGGCAGGCGGACTCTCAACCACCGTGCCACCAGGGAAGCCCCATAAATATTTTTAAAAAAAGGAAAATCTCAGTCACTTCAACCAAATAATATGCTTCCTCAACACCAAACACTGTCATTTTGGAAGAATCCAGGCAGCGAGTTCACTTATTTACTTTCCATACAGACGTTTGCCATGCAGCTCCAGATCCTGATGATTCTTCCTTTATTTAGTTTCCCTTGAAATCTAAAATCAATCCACAAATAATTATTAAGTTATCTATTGTGTACAAGACCCTGTGCTAGGCACGGCAGACATACGTGAAAGCAACTTGGTGTGGTGGGGAAAATAAAAACAGAAACTTTCAATGAGAAATCTAAAGACCTGCTTTCACTCCTTACAAATGGTGATATTGTCAATTGTTTCTCTGACTTCCATTTCCTCACCTGAAGAAAGTGTCTCATCTTCTCATAGAACTGGTATAAAAAGTAATGTGAAGGTGCATGTTGAAGAACTTTATATGCTGTGATGGGCACACAAATGATAAAGATGGCCAGTTATTTGTAAAGTATTCTACTTTAACCTCAAGAAACTTAGAGCCTAGTTGGAAGAATCAGAGACACATATTTAAGAATTTAATAACAATATAAAAGTTAAAAAATTACCGGATGGAGGTTCCAAAGATGTTGCAAGACAACGTGTAATTAATTGCCAAAGAGTAGAGACGTGAGCAGAGAGAGGAAGACAGCAGTGTGCGCTGGATTCGAGGGACAAATGAAAAGACGGCCCAAGCACCATGAGGACTCAGCTACGCATTCAGATGCCGCGTAGGTAGACGGTGAAGTTAGCACACAAATGACAGTAGTATCACACTGTAAAATTAAATTTCTGACATTCCGATAAAGTGCCTTAATAAGCAAAAGCGTTCATTGCAACTTCAGATCTTTGAATGGGAGTGTTGGAAACGGAGGTGGTATTACTCAGTTTACAAGACAGTTTACAAAAAAAGAAATGAAGGAATTAGAGAAAACAAAATTCAAATACCGACGGCCCCGTGTTGCCTTCCTGACCAATTTGCCAACTGTTGTGCCACTTTGGGCTTTTGCCTTCTGAAGCCTGGACAGTGATACTTACCTCACTGGCTGGTTAAAGAGTTAGTGGAGTTAACTAGGCAGAGGTTGAGTTTTATGCGTGATTGAGTGGGAATACGCCAAAGAGGGGAAACAGAGCGCCCAAAAGCCCTGAAGAGAGACAGTTTTGAACATTGGATGAGGGAAGAGAAAGCCAATGAGTCTGCAGTGTACTGGGTGGGTGACTGCCTCTGGAGGGATAGAAAAGAGCGGAGGTAAGCAGGGACATTGGAGGTTCCTGAATGCCATAGATCCCATCCTAATGAGTATTTTAGAAGCCAGTGGGTTGTTTGGAAGGCCTGGGGTGGGGGGACTGGTGGCAGAGGGAAAGAACCTGTTTGGAAACATAGGGAATTGCTTACTTTGAGGGATTAAGTGGAGTGCACTTCTTGATTCCAGCACACTGCCACTGGAAAATTGATCCACTTAATGAGTAATGTGGTAAACTAAGTTTAGAATTGAGAACTATGCTAGTCCAATAGTAATCACTCCCACTAATCTTTCATCTTGGCCCCTCCCATTCTCTGAAGTGACCTTTTCAACTCTTATCTTCAACCTTGCTGGAAAATAGTGTAACCTGGACTCCCAGACTTGGAGTAAAAACACATGTGCTCAGGAATTACATTAAAAGGTGGACTACAGTTTTCAAGTATAATCCCAACCCAAGTCAAGTTATATTTGGGACTAAGGAGATATATATATAAAACCTTGCCTTCCAAGTGCCAGTTTCTGAACTCCCATTGTTTTTTTGGGGGGGGGGGGGTGGGGACTGCATTCATTACATAGGATGACGAACCCAGCAATCCTTGGGATAACTGACTGTGAAGAAAAAGACTGTGAAGAAGGACTGAGAACTTAAAGCCAAGGCAGGTTAGGACCTTCTCTGTTTTATGTAGTGTTTCTACTGCAATGAGTTTTCCTTAAAGTTAAAAGTAATGCAGTTCCTCTTGTGTGTTTTCAACAACTCCATTAGGGGAAAACAAGCAAGAAAAATTTCATATACTAATACAGACATAATCCCTTAGCAGACAAACCACATGAAAACATAGGGATTCAGAAAAGACAATTTTGAGTCTGTGAACAGATGCCAGTTTCCCCATAATCTGAAATGTATGGATCAAGAGGCAGAAATTAAGATTTGTGCTTTTTATTACAGAGTCTCCATTTCTAAAACAAGGTTTGTCACATTACAAAAAAATAATTTAAAACATTATTTAAAAGAAAAAGGCAAGTGAGTTTATTTCAGTCCTATCCCCTCTCTGGCCACTGCCCTCACACATATATTCCTCGTCCTGTTCTAGCAGAATTTGGTATAATAATCCAAGAGATGAATGAAGACTTCTAAACCAAGGAGGAAATTCTATTTTTTTTTTTTAAGGAGGAAATTCTTGCCCAAACCATATGCCTCTTCCCTTCTTTTATTTTTCATTCTCTTCTGATTGTTTTGAGCAAAATTGTTATATAAGAATAAAGTGAAAACCAAAAGAGAATAACATATAGGGAAAAGATCTTATTCAAGTGCTAGCCTGACATCTGTTGTCAAAGATGTAACATTAAATAGCTGTGCAAAGTTGAATAAGGAAGAAAATTCAAATTGCATTTGTTAGAGCACAGATAGGACTAGGGTAGGTAATAAAATGCAAAATATGCAAGAAACCTCCATGCATATTATGCTCATCACCATTGTCAAGCTACCTTTTTTTGTTCCACGGGCACAAACTTTGAAATTACTGCATACTGCCAGAGCCCCCAAATGGGGTGAATGACTTAATACTTGGGGAACTGGAGTAGATGTCTCCAGTACTAGGTCACTGTTCTGAGCCTTTTTTCTTTCTACCCATAAATACTTATTATTAAGAGTCCTAATTTTCTCTCCAAAAATTTCAGCAGTGGAGATGGTCAAATGTACCCATAACATATCATGCATTGTGCATGGTGTTAGGGACAAGAATGTGGCACTAGAATGCCTGTGTGTGAATCCTCCTTCTGCAGTTTACTATGTGTGGTGACATAAGGTAATTGCTTAACCTCTTTGTGACTCAGTTTCTTTTCTGTAAAATATGAGAACAATAGTAATAGTACTTATTGCATAGGGTGAGTGTATTATGTCAGTTAATATGTATAAAGGGTTTCAAGTAATGCCAGGAATGTAATAAGCACCATTATTATTTTTTAAAATTAATTAATTAATTTATTTATTTTTGGCTGCCTTGGGTCTTTGTTGCTGCACGCGGACTTTCTCTAGTTGCGGTGAGCGGGGGGCTACTCTCCGTTGCGGTGCGCGGGCTTCTCATTGCGGTGGCTTCTCTTGCTGCGGAGCACGGGCTCTAGGCGTGCAGGCTTCAGTAGTTGTGGCACGCGGGCTCAGTAGTTTTGGCTCATGAGCTCTAGAGCGTGCAGGCTTCAGTAGTTGTGGCACACGGGCTTAGTTGCTCCACGGCATGTGGGATCTTCCTGGACCAGGGCTGTAACCCGTGTCCCCTGCATTGGCAGGTGGATTCTTAACCACTGTGCCACCAGGGAAGTCCAAGCACCATTATTATTATTATTATTATTATTATTAATTATATTACTACTACTACAACCACCACCACTAATATTTTTACCATGACTGAGCTCAGCTGTTCTTGAATGTGGGATAATTGAGACAACCACATGCATTTGCAAATAAACACATTTTATATCTGATGAAACTGGAGTCCAGAGTGGTGAGGGATTCTGTCCAAGTTCATTGCATAAGTGGTATAAAACCACGACTCTCAGGTCCCAGACCACTGTCCTTTCTCCTCTTCTTTAAAAGGCTTTCAGCCTGGAAAACTTGGTAATGAGATTGTGTTGGTGAGATTTAGGAATGTATAGCTATTCTTGATCTTAAAGAGATTGGTAAAACTTCAATATAAACTCTGATTATAAATATTTTTGCCCACTTTTTATGCACCAGCTGCATTAAGTGAATGATCTGAAATCTTACAGGGTGCAAGTTGTTTCCTATGATACAAATGAATGAAGTGTGATTTCAGTTCAAGGACCACATAGCTAGAGCTAGAATCCAAACATTTTCTAATATACCTCCAACACAGAAAAGAGCAAGGGAATGGGAGCCAGTCTATCTGAGCTTTCTGGCTTGTTTCTTGTCATCTTTCTTTATCTGTTGTAAAGGACTTTAAAAATATCTGCCTTCAATTTTAAGGTTTACTGAAAGAAATAACCGAACTGTTCTAGAATTAAACCCGCCCAAAGAAGTAGACTGTGGAAGGGAGGAAGACTCAGAAATTTTGTGATCTGAAATGTGTTGCTGCCTTGCCGTTTCCTTGCAGGTTTTTATGTTCTCTCTGTGGTGGGCTCTCACCTGTTGAGTCACCTTTCCGTTGCTAAGAGTCTCCTGCTACAAACATACTTATCTATAAGCCATAGCTTTCCTCATTCAGCTTAGAAGACATTATTGACAGCATAGGTACCAGATCAATATTCAAGTCAACTTCTTTTTAAGAGAAACTTCAAATTAAATATTTGCTCACTAAATATACGAATCTATTCTTGAAATAGGAAAACTTTTGCTGACACTCTTGATTTTACTTTCTTTTAATCTTTACACTTTTTTGATTCTAAACATTTTAGTCTTCTTTTACATTAAATAGTGGATCTAAATTCAAAGTTGTGATCAATATGGTGAACAAGAGATGGATAGATAGAAACAGAGATAGAAGGAGAGATAGTCTACCTGGCCATAACTGAGATGTGATGATTTGAAAACAAGATATGAATGAAAGGGGCTATTAAAATGTATCCTGGGGCTTCCCTGGTGGCGCAGTGGTTGAGAGTCCGCCTGCCGATGCAGGGGACACGGGTTCGTGCCCCAGTCTGGGAGGATCCCACATGCCGCCGAGCGGCTTGGGCCCGTGAGCCATGGCCGCTGAGCCTGCGCGTCCAGAGCCTGTGCTCTGCAATGGGAGAGGCCCCAACAGTGAGAGGCCCATGTACCGCAAAAAAAAAAAAAAAAAAAATGTATCCTTTCTGTGGTTGGTTTTATGGTAACGGTGGGAAGAAATTCAGAACAGGTAATTTGGAATCTCATCGAATTTATAGTTTGCCATAAACATATTGGCTCAAAAACCTCAGGTATAATAAATCCTCCAAGTGGAAACAATATTGGATGTTCAAATTGGTAATTAAGATGATTTGAAGATAAAGACTGCTATCAATCAGACATGGGAGAGTATAGACGTCCAGATTAAATGACCTGTGGGTAGTTTGTTCTTTTAGCTACATAAGGATGCAAAACAAACAACCCTGAAAGATTTAAACCCTAGTCCCTTCTCTTATGTAGCATAACTACTACTTTTTATATGAAAAAATATTTCAGAAACTTAAATAAAATATTCCAGAGGTCAAAGGACTTTCTAATCCATTTCATCAGGATTGGAAAAGATATAAGATTATTGAGCAGATGCTCAGTCTAGAAATAAATCCAGATGTAAAAGGTATACAATTGGGGATCCCCTTCAGCTCCTCTCTCTCTCCCTCACTTTGTATAATGGCTTTCCCTGGGGTTTTCTTCTTCAAGTTTTTGTCTCCTCCAAAAGACTTCTTTGTCTTCATCTGGTTCCCATTGATACCAGCTCTGTGCCAATGACTCACACATCTATAACTGCCATTTTTGTTCCTGACCTGTTTGAATAACTGGACATTTCTACCTAGATGTTCCACATTTATCTCAAACTCACCATGCTCTAAGCTATACTCAAATTCTCCTTCTTCCCAACAGTCATAGAATCATAAAACTGTAATCATATCACTACTCTACTTAAAATACTCTCATGAATTCACATTGCCTTTTGAATAAAACAACCAACTCCTTGCCATGGCCTACAAGGACTTATATGGTTTGGCCTCAGCCTGTCTATCTAAACTCATCTCCTGCTCTTCATTCAAATGAGTTCCCTCCTGCCATACAGGCTTTATTTCTGTTTGCAAACATGCTGAAGATTGTCCTACCTCTAAACCTTTGGATTCCTTTTCTGTTTGGCTAGATTTTTGTTTATTTTGTAACTGGTTAATTAGAAAAAATGATAATAACATTAATATTAGTGAAAGAGTCTAGGTTGTATAAAGAACCCTGTAATAAAAAGTGTACTCTTCTTCTCTGGTGTATAATAAAGCAAAAGTCCTATATATTTTATCTTATATATATTATGACTGTAAATGTGAGAAGATTTCTCACTTGAAGTCGGGATTTAAAATGCATCATTATGTAATGTCCCTCTTTGCCCCTAGTTAATTGTCTTTGCTCTAAAGTCTACTTTATCTGATATCAATATAGTCATGTCAGCTGTTTTTAATAATGTTTGTGCAATATATCTTTTTCCATCCTTTTAATTCCTACCTCCTCATGTTATATTTGAAGTGAATTTCTTATAGACAGAATATAGTTGGTGCCTTAGTCAGCTCAGGCTGCTATAACAGAATACCTTAGACTAGTTGGCTAATACAGATATTTATTTCTCACAGGTCTGGAGACTGGGAAATCTAAAATTAAGGAGCCCACAGGTTTGGTTCTCAGTGATGACCTACTTTCTAGCTTGCAGATGACTGCCTTGTCTCTGTATCCTCATATCCTCACATGGCAGAGAGAGGAAGCTCTGGTGTCTCTTTTCTTTTAAGGGCACTAATCCAAGCATGGGGGCTCCATCCTCATGACTTCATCTCAGCTTAATTACCCCCCACTTCCTAATACTATCACATTTGTGGGGTGGGGGGTGGGTTAGAGCTTCAACATATGAATTTGGGGGAAGACTCAAACATTCAGTCCATAACAGTTGGATCATGGTTGTTTTTTGTTTGTTTGTTTATTTTTTGTTTCTCAGATGGAGAATGTTTTTTTTTAACTTTTATTTTATATTGGAGTAGAGTTGGTTAACAATGTTGTGTTAGTTTCAGGTGTACAGCAAAATGATTCAGTTATACATCTATATGTATCTATTCTTTTTTCAAATTCTTTTCCCATTTAGGTTATTATGGAATATTGAGCTTGTTTTGTTTTATCCACTCTGCCAACTTCTGCCCTTTTATTGGTACATTTAGACTACTTGCTTTTCGAATAATTAGTGGTATGTTAGGGTTTCCTCTGGGTTACAATAACATTATCAACTTTGATTTATTTAGCATTTTAAGCTATATGATGTTTTACCTCTTCCAGTGTAGTGAAATCTTACTTCCATTTTGTTCTTTCTTGTCCTCATAAAAAATATAATTGTCTTAATTAGCCACAAGTAACATCTTCCCACCTTCATGTGGATCAGAGTATAAATTTTCAAGTCCTGTGTTCTGTGAGCTCCACCAGGATAATTAAAATTTAAAAAGGCACTCTCACATGTTTTCTCTCTGTCTTATGTGTAAGTGTCTGGTCGCAGCTCAAGGTTAGGGTGACTCTTATTTCCGCAGCACCTGCAACCAGTGGGGAGACCATCTTTACTGCTGGTTTCTGAAAGCTCATTTTGCCAATTTTTCCTGGGTCATCTTCCAGCGGTTTTTGAGCGTGCTTTGAGGGCATTTATGTGGTTTAGAAGTTGATTTATGTTTTGTTGTGTATGTTCAACACTACCTGTAACATCTTAACTAAAGCTATATAATGTAATATGATGTGTATACATTTCTGTAAATTTATTTTTAAATCTGTAAATAACTTTAAGTTACTATGGTGATTTTTTCTGTCTGCATCAGAAAAATGCATCTGATGCATTTCCCTCTGCATCACATATTATAATTTTTGATTTAACTATCAGATATGATTTAAGAAGCTCATGAGGTAAAAGATCATTTATTATATCTTTCCCTACTTTTATCCATTTCTTTGTTCTGTCCTTTATAAAGTTTAAAACATCTCCATCATCATTTTCTTTCTGCTTGGAAAGCTTCCTTTAGCCGTTCTTTCAGTTGGTTCTGCTAACAACAAATTCTCTTAGTTTTCCGTCACCTGGGGGTCCCCCCCCACACTTTATACTTAAAGTATATTCTCACTGAATATAGAATTCAATTTTGACAATTATTTCTTTTGATCCTTAGAAAAATGTGCCATTCCCTTCTGCCATACTGGCTTCAGATGAAAAAAACTATGGATTTGAATTGGTGTTCCCCTACATATAGCATCATTTTTCTCTTGCTCCTTTCAAGCGTTTTGATTTGTCTTTTTCAGAAGTTTAATTATGATAAGTCTTGGTAAGGGATTCTTTGAGTCTATCTTATTTGCAGTTAGCTCAGCTTTTGAATCTGCAGGTTGTATTTTTTTTTTTTTTTTTTTTTTTTGCCAAATTTGGGAAGTTTTCAGTCATTCTTTCTTCAAATAAATTTTTAGCCCTATGTTCTTTCTCCTCTTTATCTGGGACACTGATGGTATACTATTAGATCTTTGTTACTGTCCTACAGATCCCTAAGACTCTGTTCTTTTCTTTCTTTTTGTAAGTCTACTTTTTCTCTATTGTTCAAATTAGACCTAGGTTGTTAGATTTCACAAGCCGTAGCTATGTTATCTTGGGTATGTCACTTGCACGCTATGTTTTCAGTTTCATCAGCTGTAGAATGGGAAAATAACTACTATAAAAGATTACTGTTGTGATTCGTTGACATAATGATATATAGAATGTCTCATGCAGGGCCAGCCATACAGCAGTTAAGTATTCAAAATACACTAATTATTTTATAGCACTGCATCACCGTATCTTTAGCTCTTCATTTTTAATTACACACATCTCAAGGAGACTTTTTTCTTTAATAATTGCCCATTTCCCAATCTGATACCTTTGTATCACCCAGATAATTGCTTCTCTCTATATTAATAATACCTTGAAGATTTCTCTCCCTGAGGGCTCCTCTTTGTATCTGCGTCATCCGTGCTTTTAGCCCCAGGGCAGCACAGAAAGGAAGTTTATAGCCATTGTTAAACAATTTCCATATCTGTCCTAAAGGAAAGAGGACCCCGTGCGGAGTAGAGTGTGGGTCAGATCGCTCAGGCCTCAAAGCTGGGGATTTTACTTATCAACCATTTTGCTTTTATCACCCATTGTTATGTAGGACAAGCACACACACACACACACACACACACACACACACACACACACACACACACACCAACTGTGACCCAATTCTAGTTTGGATTCTTGCATGAAAAATTCTCTGAAATTCTGTGAATACTTCCCCAAGTGCTGAGAGGGCACCTTTATTTATTATGGTCTCCTTTCCCCCAGGGCTCTGTGGTCTGGGAAGGAAAACTAGAGTGCCCCAGATTATACTTAGCATTTTATAATTACTAGCTGAAACCCAAACCAAGGCTTTCTAGGCACTTGCCTTCCTTAACACATCTGGCAGCACCCTCCCCTTTTTCTCTGGTCTGGGCCTGCAAGAGCAGCCTTGGATAAATAAACTGAAGCATGCATGTGGTCACCAAAGATCTCTGAAAAGCAGAATGTAACCAAAGCAGCTCAAGGGCCTGCTGTGTCTTTGTTCACTGTCTCTCAGAGATGTAAGCACCTGGAGGTGTATACGGCAAAATCATTGCTTTTCTAGCTGGGTCCACACTTTACCCCAAAAGAGACTCTTGCCTGGAAATAGGCAGCTAAGGCATCTGCATTTCTGGACAGAGAAAACTGTTATTAAGGTCCTGATATTTTATATGTATTTAAACCAACATTTATTGAGTCTCTGCTTAGTGTTTGAATTGTGGTACTTTGGATTTTACCAAGGTAAGCAAAGGATCTTTAAAAGGACCTTGTTGGCTGAGACAGTATTTATGTACATAAAACATAAAGGGAGAAAGAAAAAAGAAAACTAATATTTATTGGGCATTTATTCTGTAAAAGGGCCTGAGCCAACCGGAAATAGTCTATTTGTCACAGTAATTTGCAAAATGAAATCATGATAGTGGGACTGTGGAATTGGAATGCTGGTGCTATAAACAGAAATTTATTGTTAATTCTATCCTCAGGATATAGACGATAGAAAATATTTTTATATGAGACTGGATGTAAAGAAGAGATTTGCAATAAATTAGGTACCTAGGACGTGATAGGGCTATGCTGGGAGGTATTATTTCTGTTTTACAAATGAGGAAACGAGTCTTAGAGAATCTTAGTATGTTTAATTAATCCATTATCTCCCTCATTCATTCATTAACTATTTACTGAATGTTTACCATGTGTTTGCTAGGCATTCATTCTGGAAAATAAGAATTGATCAATAAACACAACTGGCAAAATTCCCTGTCTTCTCCTCATAAAGCTTACATTCCAATGGGTAGAGACAGATAATAAATGAGATGAGGAACATAGAGCACATGGGGTGGTGATAAGAGATGAGAAGGAAAAAAATCAACATGGAATGAGAGAGAGTACATGGTGGAGAAAGATGGCGATTTTAAATAGACTGGCTGAGAAATGTTTCACGGAGAAGGCACCGTTTGCATAAAGGCCTGAAGGACCTGAAAGAGAGAGCCGCTTACGTATCTGAGGAAAGAGCAATACAGGAGAGAGAACAGCAGTTGTGAATCTCCGAGCCAGGGGGGTTCCCAGATGTTTGTTTTTTTTTTTACATCTTTATTGGAGTATAATTGCTTTACAATGGTGTATTTGTTTCTGCTTTATAACAAAGTGAATCAGTTATACATATACATACGTTCCCATATCTCTTCCCTCTTGCGTCTCCCTCCCTCCCACCCTCCCTATCCCAGCCCTCCAGGCGGTCACAAAGCACCGAGCTGATCTCCCTGTGCTATGCGGCTGCTTCCCACTAGCTATCTATTTTACGTTTGGTAGTGTATATATGTCCATGCCACTCTCTAGCTTTGTCACAGCTTACCCTTCCCCCTCCCCATATCCTCAAGTCCATTCTCTAGTAGGTCTGTGTCTTCATTCCTGTCTTACCCCGAGGTTCTTCATGACATTTTTTTTTCTTAAATTCCATGTATATGTGTCAGCATACGGTATTTGTCTTTCTCTTTCTGACTTACTTCACTCTGTATGACAGACTCTAGGTCTATCCGCCTCGTTACAAATAGCTCAGATGTTTGAGGCATGCCAGGGAGACCCGTCTGATTGGAGCAGAGTGAACAACGGGAAGGACAAGAGGATGTTAGAGAGGAAACAGCGAGGGCATCAGATCATGCAGGGCATTATCAGCCATTGTAAGAACTTTGGCCTTGAATCTGAGGGAGATGCGAGGTCATGCCATCAGAGTGGCACAGTCTGGCTTGCATTTTGACTGGATCTCTTTGGCTGCTATGCCAAGGATGAAATGATGGGCAAGGACAAAAGCAGGGACCTCTCATTAGGAAGCTTAACACCATCACTCAGGTGGCTAGTGATTATGCCCAAGGTCATATACATAGTGGTGGCAGAGTCAGTTGTTTACACCTGCCATGTCTGACTTTCCACCGTGTGATGCCACAACCTGGGGCAGATGGTCTAACCAAAAGGTCACTATTCATGGATGTCCTTGATTTCTTTTCCATGTGTGGCTAAGGCAGAAAGTTACTTTGAGACCTGTGCTATTTTGAAATTTTTCTTAGTTTATTTTGTGGAAAAAAATTCAGAGAAAAAGTATCAGCATATAATTTTAAAGCATTTTTTAAATTATATAAATTTTTACAATGAGATTGGATTTGGTTGGTCTTCTTTCCTCAAACTTTGCCTATTATCGTGTATAACCTGTAAAGGCCTTGAAACATAGACCTTTTTTGAGCCTCTTTAAAGCTCCAGTTGATCCCCCTTCTGGATTTTATGTGCCTTTTTTTAGGTGATTATCAGCTCAGAAACAAAGTTCCTCTTCTTTTCCACTTAAGTTCCACTTAACAGCAGGAAACATGGGGCCACCCTTCACATTCTCTCTGTGAGGAAAGCAAGGAGATGAAACATCGCTGCCTGGAAGTCGATTGTTTGGTAGCAGCTAACCACATTAATTTAGTCCTGCTGAAAGGTATTCATGGAAGAAGTGATTCAGTGTCGTTTCCTCTTCTAGAAATGATGCTGAGGTCTCAAATACTATGCACATTCACCTTATCTTCTCCATCCCCAAGACTCTGCCTTAAAATGGGAGAAAGATAACTGTGGGTTGGATGTCAGGCTTTGTAGGAAAAAAATGGAATTTGAATCGTACATCTTCACATCCCCAGTAGATCCTGTTTGTCATTGAATTGGTCTGTGTCAGAGTCAAAGGACAGCCAGGATGTATTTGGCATGTGAAGGACTAGACTAGGAGTCAGGTAAGTCCTCTCTTATGAGTTCTCTCAGGTGTTTATTCATCCACTGGTGCACCAAACATTTGGTAAGCATTATCTATGTCAACATTATACTAGAGCATGCAGAAACAGCAGTAAATGGGAGAGTCCAATCCCTGGTCTTGTTCATAGCTGGCAGAGGTATAGACATAGTGATTAAAAAAAAACCAAAAACCTTCACAAGTATATAGCACATTAAAAGCAGTTGCTATTCATTAAGCCCCTACTAAATGCAACTAGAAACTCTACATATGTCCTCAAGACAATAATATTAGGTCCTGTTTTTAAATCTAATTTCATAATGAGGAAAATGAGATATAGGCAGTTGATTAACTTGCCTAAGGCCAACAGCTGGTGAATGGTGAATACTGGCTTCAAACCAAACTTGTTTGACTTAAAAGACCACCAAGGGACTGCCCTGGTGGTCCAGTGGTTAAGAATCCACCTTCCAATGCAGGGGATGCGGTTTGATCCCTGGTTGGGGAACTAAGATCCCATATGCTGCGCGGCGACTAAGCCTGCACGCCGCAACTACTGAGCATGCGCACTCTAGAGCCCATGCGCCGCAGCTAGAGAGACGCCCTCGCACAGCAATTAAGACAGGACGTAGCCAAAGAAACAAATAAATAAATATTAAATAAATAAATCATAAAATAGAAGACCACCGAGCCCTAATACATCTTCATTTGGCACTTAACTAAGCTTTCATATCAAATAGCACAATTAGAAATTTATTTTATTTATATATATATATATCATTTAGTTAACACAAAAACCCTGTGAGGAAGAAGGGTTGGCTTTCTTTGAGTCATAGGATATGACCTGGCCCAAATGGATGATGAGGATATGGAATGAGACCCCCAAGAAAGTCAGTGAAGATCTGTGACACCTAAACATTGATATTAGAGCAAAAGAGAGAAAGAAGAAATGATCAAGGAGATAATATAATCAAGAGAAAGCCCTCCTTCGGTCTGTTGACACTTTCACTTTCAAAATGCTTTCTATGGAAAATAAGCTATCAGAATATCACATTTGCTGTGGTCGACTAAAGACGTTGCAAATGAACCATGTTTTTCGTAAAATTTAGCACATGTATTTTGGTTGATTGCTTAGAAACTGGACACCAAATTGTTTTGAAAATATTAGATCAAAAGAGGAAACTTTAAGGAACGTAGCATTGAATGGGAAGTCATAGAATTCGCCTGGTAATTTTAGTCTGTTTGAGTCCATTTTCCTTCCTGGACCTCATTGTTCTCATCTGCTAAATGGTACTGGTTTCCTGACTAACCTTTGATTCTATGAATTCTGTGAATTGGAGAATCCTTTGAACCAGTAATACATTCACAATGAATGAAGCATTTTCATATCCTCATTTGATTTGATTCCTATAACAACCCTGAAATAAGTCAGATGGACATAATCACATTTTATAGATGAAAAACCAATGATTCTCACAAGTTCACTCATCTGATAAGTGGGGAAGTCACCACTCAAATAATTCAGGTTTTCTTTCTACTCCACCAAGACTGGGTCCTTTCCATCAGTAATTATTTATTGGCTAACCTGACCAAGGCATTATATTTTTACTGTGGCGACTACAGTGATGAATCAGATATACCTACTGCCCTCAGGAACCTACAGTCTAGTAGAAGCAAATACAAAATTAAATTAGAGTTTAAAAGGTAAGTGTCTTAGGAAAGTGAGAGCTTTATATTGGGGGAATCAGGAAGTTTTGTCAAAGGGGAGGTATCGGTTAGGTATGGGAAGCATGGATGAATATTAGCAAGTTGAATGAGTAGAAAAGGACATTCAAAATAGAAGGACAAATGGAAACAAAATTTTAAGATTAGAAGGCATCAGGTTTATGTGAGCAACAGTCTGGCAGGAGCTAATGGTGCCTGAAGGAAAGGAATGACTTGAGTTAGAGGAAGTTGTCTAGAGAATTTGGATTTTTTCCAACCAGCGTCTCTTTGATGATGATTAGGCCAAAAAGCCAAAAGAAGCTTTCTGAGAAATTCTTGGACAGAATGACTTAAGTAAACTCATTTTCTGAAATATATGAGCTATATCCACCATAATTGATCCATGGTCTGTAATTTACTTGAGAAAATTGCTTCAGCCAAAATAGTGTATGTGTGAGTGTGTGTGTGTGCGTGCTTGCATGTGTGTGAATCTCTATCTAATCTCTACTCTAGGGTTGATTACTTGATCTAATTGGGAATTTACATGCCAGATTTTTGATCATAAACCCTACCTCAGAGGCAGCCACCACACAGGTGTCAACTCCCTTTATCTCCATTCAAGACCTAAAAATATAGTGATTAACTAATAGATGTTAAAGGGGGGTTTAATTGGTGAAACCAGAGCATAATGGGTATGAGAAATGAGTATCAGTAATATTAGTGAGGTTGAGTATATGTGGACTGGCTACAAATATTGTAGCTGAATAGAACAGAATCATAATTTCTAAGAATTTCTCTGTCCAACTTTGGATTTGGACAATTCATGGAACTCCAGCCAGACTTTTTGTCCATATCCCAGTGAGAATATGGTCACACTCATCTCAGGTGACCCTTTTATTTAAGCTGCTCCTAGATCACCTGAAACAACAGAGAACCGGGATTCCACTGAACTTTTACGTTATATGACTTTTTGCTGTTTGCCAATAGGTATCAACATGTGTAGCTGAATTGGGGCCCAGACGAACTTTTTTTTATTTTAAACTAATAGTGAAATCATGAAGAAAAGACCCACAACCCTAACGTATCCCCAAAATCTACTTAACTAAAAAAATTAAAAACCAAACAAACAAAAAACCCTCAAGAATTGACAACAGCCAAATTGGCTTAGAGAAATTTGCAACGAAAACTTCTGAACCTCCAAGACCAAGCAGAGCCCTTCAATGAGGCAAATTCTGGCAGGCAAACTAAGAGATAAAGATTAACCTGCCCTTCTATTCCCTGGTCCCAGAGGTAAACGTTTTTTGAGGCTAATCCTGGGGAAGGGAGGTCTGAACTGGACTGAGCCTGGGAAAGGGAACATTTAGAGCAGTAGCTAGGACTTAGAGGGGCTCTAAGCTCTTTATATGAATTAGCTCATTTAATCTCTAAAACAACCCTCTGAGTTTATATTTTATACAAATTTAATAGACAAAGACTGAGGCACAGAGAAATAAAATGTTTGCCTAAGGTCATGCATCTGGAAAACGGCAGGGCCAGGATTCAAATCCAAGCAGTATGTCCCTAGAGCCCTTATCTTAATCATTGCCTCCTACTGCCTCACAAGCAACAGATTAGAAAGTTCCTGGGAGGCCGCCTCTTGGCATCTTTCCCCAACCAGAGAACCAGGAGGCCCAGTGCCTTTTTTGGGAGCTTAAGGTTCAGAAATAATAATATATTCCTTTAACTGTGGACATAATCTAGGTTTCGAGTTTAAAAGCATTTTATTTCACATCTCTTGCCTCACCCCTTCCTTCCAAGAACCCTGGGAGGTAGACAGAAAAGAGACTGTTGCCTCTGCTTTACTGATGGTTAAAATGAGCCTTAGGGAATTTAAATAAATTGTTCGATGCCACATAACTGGAAAGTGCTGGAGTAAAGATGATATAACCCAAATGAGTCTAGGTTGAGGTGGTGACAGCCTCCAAAGTTACCATGAGATGACTCTTTGTGGTGACCAGTATTTGTTCCCACCTCTCTGTCAGTCTCACACACATAATTATCTATTTTACATGGATGTTACTTGATAACTTTCAGAAGAATTTTTCCATATGCTGTCTTATTTAATTAAGTCCTCACATGCACCTAGATTGTGTGAGTATACACACATGCGCGCGTTGTGTGTGTTGGGGAGAAGGGGACATTAGCCCCTTTCTCAGCTTAGAAAACTCAGCCTCATGGAGAGTAGAGGATTGTCAAGCCTGCAAGATTAGTGTGTATCAGAGAGATAGAACTCAAATGCACCCATAAACTTGTATGCGTATCGAGACAAATTCGGAGCTGTAATGTTACCGATAGGATTTATAATGAAGTGTCTTCAGTATTTTATTCCCCTCTTTCTCTTTCTTCTCTTGGACTAGCTCCCATCCCTCTTAAAATCACCTATCCCTTTTGATTTACTAAAATGTTATTACCATTCAGAGCCAGCAGAGAGAGATCATTAAATACTCTTAAAACAGAAAGCATTTTGTCAAGAAACACATGTTGTGTCTCCTCACCAAGGAAACGTGGAATTGATGACGTGAGTGGAGGAATGCCTTATGACTGTTTAGCAACAGCCTGTGACACACAACTACACAGTCAGCGATTAGAGGCAGTGAGGGGTTATCCTCTGACCTAATGTCACAGTCCTTCCCACCATTATAGGCTTTTGAAACATTAACAGGAATTGAAGTCACTGATCTCAGCAGATTGGTTGGAGAGGAAACGGAGCGTCAGCTGGCAGAGTGTCTGTCTCAACAAATTCTTATGACTAAGGAAAGTCTTTTATATTTGAGATCTTGGTTTCTTCCTCTGGAAAATGGGAATTAAAGTAACTTAGAAGATTGAACCAATCCATGGCTGATTTGCCCCATAAACCCTTAGCCTTTGTGACCCAGTGATAACGCTGCACAGACACCTTGGCCTTAGCCTTAGCCTTTTAGCTGAGGATGAGGTGATTTATGATGGAATTTGCATAAGCAAACAAGTCTCCAACTGTAAACTGCCTGCCCCAGAGTTTCATGGTTCACTAAGGATTAAGATTCTTGGAGCTCCTTCTGGGTGGCTAGAGGCTCTGACAGATATACTTTCCCAGTTAGTTTCCTGACTGTGGTAGGTATCACTTCACTTAGTGGCATGATGAAGTGTGACTCTACCCAGGCGGAGTGAATTAAAGATCCATGGCTGTGGAGCCTCATGTTTTGTGGAGCTTAATCCCAAGGGGGCTTCCTTTAGGGGAAATTTCTTTCTCTGCGATGTGGAGTAGCTACAGGAGGGATTACAAATTATCAAAGATTAGACTACGACCCATCTGTTTGGTTTGTAGAGATTCTCTAAGAGTAATGGACTTTTCTGAAAGGATTTGATTGGCTACAGAAGGACTAACTGATGCTACTTCACAAATGAGAGTGTAGGACTAGATTCATGGAGTGACAAAATGCAGGGTGGCAATGAACCTGATCCTTGAATCCCTTATTTAATATTCTGCTCAAACAGCATCAAGGGTACACTGAAACTTCCATTGATATGGAATACACTGAAAAGTGAGGTAGATTATGCTACTCTCAAACAACTTGATGGCAAGTGTGTTACACTGACAGGGACTTTTTTTCTCCTAACCCTATATCTACTAGAGTCATATAAAACAAGTTGGGTCCCCCTGACATGATAGACCTTTACAGACCTTTCTATATTTAAAAGCTTCTGTTATATAATCTTTATGTCTCCGCTTCATTTTGTTTACTACCCTCAACTGATCCCTACATACCTATATATATTCATATATGACATAAAAACAAGTGTATAAGATTTATATGCACATAGAATAAAATAAGAACGAGACTAAACAGATTGCATAACTCTTAATCTAGTATAGATTTTATTGTTACCTTTGTTCACTCAGTAACTAATGATCTTCTGAGTCATTTCTAGAAACATAGAATGCTAAAATTGAAAGAGATATTGGAAATCGTCACATTTTTTCCCATATCTTTTGTGCAAGAGATATTGAGTCTCTTATACCACTATGAACTCACGTGGTCTGTCTAATAATCACGCAAATAAATTCCCTGGAAATATGAGCTCTAACATTCGTCCTTTGCCTCACATCAAAAATTACAAAACGTGCTTCACACAAAACCATCAGTGGTCATCTCAGGTTTACGTACACCCGCTTTATGGTACTGTTTCACTGTATTTATAATTTGTGAGGTCTACAGCTAGGTAACTATAGTATATTAGTGTTTAGAGCGAATTAAGAGCAATAGACATTGGGAAAACTATGACTAAATCAAAGAAGCATATACTCTAGGGTTTGGAAAATAATTTGAAAATCATCTAGTCAACCTCCTGTCTGGGTCATTCACACCATATTTTGGCCAGTTAGAGAACCAGTCTCTACGTGAATATAACTGATGATTAGATGCTAGTGTCTTCTGGACAGTTGTTCCAAAACTTATCTAAAAATGAACTAAAATTGTCTCCCCTGAGACTTGTGATCGGGGAATCTAGTTTTCTTCTTTGTTGTCTGTAAACTGTTCTATTGTCAACAACTTAACTGCAAAATCAGGGCATCATTCTAGGAAATCGGTTCCATACAGATGCTGGTCAGCTGGGTAAATCATAGGCAGCTGTATGGTCAGCACTCAGGAGTTATAGTGACCTGTCACCACTGGCAGAGTGATTTCTGCAGGGGCCGCCTCATTATATGAGAAAATGCCCTCAAAGGGCAAGCCTGTTTCTCGTCCTGGCAGGCCTGTCACATCAGATGTTAGAGGAAAGAGCAGCAAAGAATTGTGGCTGAAAGAATGTAAATTTTGCCTGTGGAGAGTCACTGAGGGCAATTCTCCTGAAAAGGATTATTTGTCAACTGCAGTAAGACTCTTTGTTATTAGAATTTAATTGATATTTGCTACTGGAGAAGAAAGCTGAAAACAGGATATAAGGCAAGCAATTAAATCTCTTCAGTAAAGTATAGTTAATGAGTTGTCAAATTTGGTAGAGATTATTCCCTCGACTCCCGGTTTTTTTTTATTGTAAGGATAGGTAGGTCTTTCTTACTACCCTGGGGAAATTTTGAACGATCACAAGAGAGGCAAATTAAATCAAAAAAGCCCAGGCAGCTTTTGTGCAATCAAAAGAACAAATACTAGGCGTCAGGGAACCCAGGAATTTAGCTCAGATTGTTTAATGGCTAACTGTGCAACTCTTTTTCTGGGCCTTCATTTATTCACCTGTCCATTGTGGGGGAGGACTTGCTCTCTAAGGTGCTTCTAAGTCTTGTGTTCATATTTTATACAGTTACGTACAGAATAGCAGAGTAGAAAAGAACCAAATATATCTGGTGTGGAATCCCTGCATCCCCAGTAATTAGCTATGTGATCTGGGTTAAGTTAATTAACCTCTGTAAGTATCAATATCCTCCTTTGTAAAAAAAAAGGCCAACATGTACATATATCATAGAATTTATTAGAACTAAAATGAGAGAATACACGTCAAATATTTGGCAGGCCTGGAAGATGGAAAGTAATTACTAAATATTGGCTATTTTTACCACTCATCTGTTTCATGACAGTTTTTTAAACTACGGTACTAGCCTAACCACCAGAGGGCACTGCATGGATAACAGCCAGATTTTGCATGGAAGCTGGATACACCTATTTGCTGCTTGAAGCACTTGACTGCCTGCTACCTAGAAATTTCAGCTCTGAGCACCTGGTTTCCTTGTGCCTCCCACGCCAGTCTCACTCAGTACTGTGAGTGTGGCAATGTCTTCAGTCTAGGCTACTCTATCTCTGCTCGCCTTCTCGAGGATTCCTCAGGTGACAGAGTGCTCATTCAGAAAGAACCCAAAAATAGAAGCAAAAAAAGAGAACAAACATTTATTGACGTGCCACTCATAGTATTAGTCATGTCTACCATGCATCAGTCATTGTATTAGTCACTGCAATTTGCTTTTATAACACAAAGGCAATTCAGAAGTTATCATTCCCACTTTACAGATAGGAAAACTGAAACTCATAGTTTAAGCTCTTTGCCTAAAACCACAGAACCAGTAAGTACTAGAGGCATAACTTAAAGCCATGACTGCTTGAGTCCAAAGTCCAAGATTCACCTTGCTGCCTCCAAAGCTGTGTTGAGATAAAACCACCGGATACTGATCATGGAACAAGCCAACACTGCCCATTATCTCCCCTACTATTTAACATTGTATTGAAGGAATTAGCTAATGTGGTTATGTTATAAAAAGCAAATAGAGGAAAAAGGAAAGGTGAAACAATTTGTATTTACAGATTAGAAAATTATAAATCTGGAAAACCGAAGTAACTTAATAGAAAAGCTACTACAAACAAGACAATTTAGCGAAGTAGAGGGATGAAATTTGCATAGAGAAACTTACACATATACAAACATAGTCAGATGGAGGAAATAATGGAAGAGCAAACCTAATTTTCAATAAGGATATAAAATGAAGTGAAATAAAACAAATGCATAAACTTAAAAAGAAAAGTAGAAAACCTGTATTAGACACACACTTAAAAGACATAGAGGTAAATTGAATAAATGGAAAAGCATTCCATATTCTTGGAGAGGATGCCTCAACATAATAGAGATGTCAATTCTCCCTATGTTAATTGCTCAGTGTAATGTGATCCTGATGACAATGTCCTTGGAGCAACACAAGTTGATTACAACATTCATTTGAAAGAATTTTTGGAAAAAAGAAACTAAAACTATATAAATACTGAAGTAAAACATGGATGGCTTCCTTTATAATCCGGGAGATAGAAAAAATGATCTAGTATAGCCAAAATCTAGATGTCCTAAGGAGAAGTTTGATAAATCTGAGTACATAAAATTTAAAAGGTAACTTTCCACGGGAAAAAAAAAAAAAGTAAAAAGTAAAAAAGCAATTCTCAAACTGGGAATAAATATGTGAAAGTTATATCATAAAAAGTTATTTCACTGATATATAAATATCTTCTGAATATTGAGAAGAAAAAACAATCTGAAAGAAAATGAGTGAAAGATATGAACAGACATTTCATAAAAAGACATGTAAATGGGTCACAAACATTTGAAAAAAAAATAATTTTATTTATATAAGAGAAATTCAATTAAAACTATATTGAGATACCATGTCCCTTGCAACAGATTGGCAACAGAGTCCAAATGTTTGAAGACATATTTATTAAGGCAATAGGGTACTGAAAATCTCATACATTGTTAGTAAGATTGCAAAATGTCACAATTCTAATGAAAGAGAAGTTAGCAATATCTAGAAAAATTCCATATGTATTTATATTTTGATGCAGAATTTCCACTTCTTGGGCCCTACCTTGAAGATACCTTAGCAAACCTATGAAAGGATGCATGCCCAATGATACATGTAATTATAGCACTAATTGTAAAATAATGAAAATCACTCACATGTTTATCAGGAATCATCATTCATCGAACTGAATCTACCACCTATAATATACTGTGATATAAAGAAATAAGTCTTATATTTTCATTGTCTTTACACAAGCATATACCATCAAGGGAAAAACCATAAAACAGAAAGGAATGTGAACAATATATTCATTTTTAAGTTTTTACTTTCAATAAGATACAATGGAAGAATCAACCAAAATTTAATTTAAAAAATGATTACCTACTGGAGAGGTTAGAAAAGAGGGGAAGGAACAGGGAAGAAAGACACACTTCTCTTAATCTTGTTTTATAGCTCTGTGAGACCATGGGAATATTTCACTAGTTAAATGAACAAAATTTACATCAAAAAAAGGCATCTCTAAAAATTGAAATAAAACAAAAACAAATCCTCTTAATATGTTCATATAACCAAATAAAAAAAAGAATCATAGTGATATAAAAAGACAATGTTTTGACTATACAGCTTGGATGAGATATATGAAAAGACAAAAAATATAACAAAGGAGTCATACCCTGCACTCAGCAGTCCAACTGTCAGTAATAATATAGATAATGTTATTTGGAAACACACACACAGACTTATATAAAGCAAATAAGTGAATGTATCAGGAATCATTAAGAATCAGAGTCAAGAGATACAAAAACAAAATTAGAGTTTAAAAATTATATAATCTTTTACTTGAATTGAAAATTTTATACCTTTATTATTTCTTTCTCTTTCTAAAAAGAAACGCATTGATTCTGGAATGCCGTGATCGCATGTTTTAAAGATCACTATGAAGATTCTGAATTGAGAATGCATGTAGAAAGACAAGAGTGGCTAAAGCAGTCGATGAGTTGAGAGCTGGTATTTGTTTTTACTGGAGTAGAGATGGAGAGAAATGAACAGGACTTATAGAATAGGGTTGAAGTGAGAGTAATGAGAAAAAGAAATAAAAAATGAATCCTAGATTAATGCCTTGAGCAACTGAATGGATGGTAGCTGATAAGCCACTGACTTGCTGTACCTCACTTTTCTTTTTTTTTGCAAAAAGAAGCTGGATTACATAAAATGTTTAACTCCAGATCTGGAACTCTGAAAGTGGACAAGATAATGCCAATTACAATTTCAGAGGGAGGTGATAGTTAATGAAAAATAACTAAACCTTTGTGTAAATTCATAGAAATAATTTGCATATGGGAACTCCATAGTGTTTTTAAAACATTTAGATATTTACAAATCTCTGGATGTTTGACATTGAGAAGGCCAACTGTCTTCTCTTGGTACCTCAAGCCTATAAAAGCTTTTCTTCCTTTAGAACGTTGTTGTTTCTGTTTATTTCCTTAGCTGGACACTGCACCCAGTTCTTTGCATGATTGGCTCTTGTTTGAATGGATGAATGAATGAATGAATAAAACAAAGAATTACCAAATATCTAATTCACTACAGTTTATAAAGTATGATAATAAGTCAAATATGAACACTGATTTGAGAATTATTGAGGTTTTTTCCCCACTTCTTTCAAATTATGATTCTTTTTAATTTTTGAGTGGAGACTCAAATCTGTTATAGAGCTTTCATTAAAATACAGTTAAATGGAATGAAGGGACTGGTGGGTAAATTTTGCTAAAAAATAAAGGAAATGGTAAGGAAGACCCATTTCCTAAGAGTTAGTACTTGATCACAACTTGAGTAGATTCTCCCGGATGTTTTGTCTGTGAGGAAGAGTATTTGTCAATAGTTCTAGAGAGAAAAGTCTGTCTGCACTTCTTCACAGTCATAAGCTCTTGAGGAAATCCCCATCAGATCAAGGATACTGCAAAAGACAACTGGAATTTCCGATCTCCTTTGATATTATTTACATATCTAAAGAATCTCTGGAACTTAGTAGCTGAGGTTCCTCAACTTTCAAAATTTGGATGTTTTGGTTGTTATTCCCTAGAAGCTAACGTTCTGCTTTGATTTATCTTAGACATGACACACTTTCTTCATTTCCAGGCACTGGTGTCGTGGTTGGTTGGTGATTGCAGTGCATCGTTAAAAATGCATGACATCTCACTATTGGTTTTCTTCTTTTCGTGTTGGAAGGTTTTTTATTCCTTCTTAAGAAGAAAAGAGTTCTCTAAGTGAAGGCCTATATCCAAGAGATACCCAGTGTAAAACCTTGGAAACAGCCCAAGGTGAATATAAACATCCTTTGCAGATAGAAATGTCTAGTTCATGTGAGGGCTATTAAAGCAGAACTTCTTGGCAGGCATATTTCACATTCATCCTGCAGTACAACTACTTGCAAAATTGTGAGATCCTATTCAGTTAATCCTTCTCAGTACAGATGATGGAGCCATCTGCCATATCATAAAGGCCCTTCTTTTAGCCAAAACAATCAACAAAATTTTTTTTAAATATGCCAATTGCTTTGTTCCTCTGTAATATATAATCATTCTTAATTTTTTTTAAGTTCTGATACATCTGATGAGGTTTGACATAAAAGAGAGCCTTGCAAAAATTGAGAGCTGTTTTCAAATCATAAAAGGTCTGACTCTAAGACTAGGCATATGGTGGCAGGATTGATGATTACTCATGTGACTGATTTTATATCCTCCGTTTCTCACCTTTCACTGTCTCTTTATTTCACCACAAACTCTGACTGTAACTTAGAGACTGACCTGGACCCTATTGGCTCAGCATTACCCAGCTTAATAGACAGTTACTCATTTTCTTTTTAAACAAGATAAGACTAAAATCAGAGCCATACAGAGCATCACTACAAAACTTTCTCATTTGAAATCCTTCCATTCTTTTAACTCAGCTCCTTCTAATTCACACTTTTCCTTCTTGTCCAGAAGCATATTGAATTCATTTTCTATTGCTGCTGTAAAGAATTTCCACCTTGTTGGAGGTACAATTAGCAAAGATTTCTTAGATCTTTTCATTGGCAGAGTGAAAATTCTAACAGATGTCTCTGTGTGGTGACAGATATTATGGCTTTCCTGTGCATTGGCCATTTCTCCCATTTCTGATAATAGCATCTGGATCTTCCTTGAGGAAAAATACAGTCCCTATCCTTAGTCTGTATTTTAGGGTAAAGCTGACCCTACTTGGAGCTCAAAATGTGAGTATTTGACTTAGATTTGGCCAGTCAGAGCCAATGATTCTTGATTCTCTGAATATTTTAGAAATATGGGAAACAAAGATGTTCTTGCTGGACTTAACAATTATGAGGATATGAACTGGGGCATGAGAATGGGAGAAGGAGAGCTTAGTATCTACTCCATATGAGGTAATCACATCAGAGGATAAACAGAGATTAAGTTTAGCTCCTGGATCCAGCCAGTCTGCCCTTAGATTTTCTAGGTTTGGGAATCAAAGAATTTTCTTTTATCCTTAAACCAGTTTGAATTGGGTTTCTGTCATTTCCAGCTAAAAGCATCATGACAAATGCACAACTATACATCTCATGATATTACACCTTATCCAAACTGTAATTAGATCATTATACTTACATCTGAATGTCCATCTCAAGTGCTTGATTGGAAGAATTCTGGGCATAGTGTCAGCTTTGTTTAATACAGTGCAATAGCCTTAAGTACCCAAATCAGTGCCTGACATACAGACCTCCCCCCAAATATATATATATATATATATTTCAAGAATAGATGGGAAATTATTGATGTTTCCTTTCTCTTTTTATTCTCAACTATGTTGTTTACAGATTTTGTTGTAATTGTCTCCATCACTACCTCTTAAAAAGAGGGATTGAAATGGGAGTTCAAAGGTGACTGGAAGCCAGAAGGAGATGAAGTGACTGTCCACAGTTATTCAAAGCCACCTGGTTATCGGCCTGCCACATCATCACCTTTATTTAGATGAGACAACAAAATCAACCCTATGGAAAACAGAAGAAAACGAACATTAGTAAAGCTTAATATATCAGCATAATCTTAAGAAAATTGTGTCTTAATTCAGTTCAGCTACTACATAAAAAATAGAGATTAGACAACAGCCAGACAATTTAAGTTGAAATTTCCTGATCTATAAAGGGAAGAATTTATCAGACAGGTACTACTTAAGACCACTTATACTTTGGCTCACATGCTGAATGCATTGTCTAATAAGTATTTAAATCTCTTTTGTACTTTGTTGATGACAGATTTGCTAAATGAGACTCAGGAAAACTATCTTCAAAAAAAAAAGTATCTGTCCACAACCTCTCCCATGGAAATGTGAATGAGATCCAGGTTCCTGTTACCTCCTTGGACAGTCTACAGATCCCAAGTGTTGTTATAAATCAGCCATTTAATAACAATCTACTCAAGATCTTTTGTGGATGAACTGCCAAAAACAAAATTGCTTATAACTGGAATTTTAAATTCTACAGAAAAGAAGCTCTGTTCCCATTATTAACTCATTAATTAAGCCCCAAATTTCTAGAGTCAGCATGTTTTTAATCACCACATTGTATGCCTTTGATCCAGAGACAAAAAACAGTGCCCAGTACTCACATTTTTGCCAGTAACATTTTCTTTAATGGTGGTTTTAGTTTTAAATGGGAAAAAGACAAGTTTGAGGGTACTGACCTCAGGGCTTAAAAAATTCCATGATGACTTTTCATCAAGTTGATAAGTGTTATCATGACTGATTTTTATAATAGTCCACATATCTTAGTCACTTAATTCCAAAGGCCACTGCAATTAGAAACCGAAGTTTTGCTTATTAGGTGGAAGGGGGAATGCTCTGGAAGCATTGTACTAGCTCAGACCACCTCACATTTCCTTTAAAAACTGTCAAAGCTCAGCCAATCAGAGTCCTACGACATTGTTTCCATGTGAGGAATGGCCAGTTAAAATCACCCTAGTCTTCTGTGCTTCATACAGAGTTCTCTTGTCTGACAACATGAATGGTTGCTATCATTACATCAGCCTCCAGTGACTTCAATACATGAATGGCCAGCTTACGGTCCAAGAGTGGATGAGCTTTTCTGTCTATTTTCAGAGGCATCTGCCAACCAACGGGAACAGACAGACAAAGCTATCTTTAAGTATTCTGCCTCATGCAACGAATAGGCAATGGCTAAAAAGCAGCTTAAGATGAGGGTGTGAGAACATGAAGGATACCCATAGACTTCTGAAAACCTCCTTCCAGTGAGAGAGCTCTTCTCAATATAGGAATGAAAGTAAATTAAATTGCAAACAGAGCTGTGTCTACTTGACTTTGAAGGGGAAGCTTAAATACAAGGGAGTGGTGGAAACAATTCAAGAAGCTCTTGGGGTACAAGCATACCTGTTATCTGTCAATGGCCCTGCTTATTCAAAGTGAGATAACCTCCCCAATATTTAAATATTTAACTTGGGAAACAGAATTCGTGACCTCCATTTCTGCCTCAAGTACTCTTTCCTTTCATTTTATTCCATTTTTGTGTTATTCTACTATCAAAATAATATCTGCTCACTGCACATAATTAGACAAACAAAATCGTAAAGAAGCAGAAATATATCAATAATCCTAGCAAACACAGGGCATTACTGTTATTTTTGGCACATTTCTTTCCAGTTTTATTCCTATTTTTTTGTGTTTATCTAGGTGACATCAAGTTGAAAATATGCACCTTTATTTTATATCTATTTTTATAACCTGCTTTATATTATTAACCTTTTTTCCTTACCACTAAAAGTTCTTTATAAGCATCATTTTAATAGTCAAAAGTAGTACAAATAATTTATAGAATTATATAGATGTTCTATAATTTACTTATACAAGAAACTTCAATAATGAAGATTTTGATGATCTCTAAACATTCCAAATCATACAATCATATGGCAAAATAATATTTTTCTCACTTCAACATAGACATTTCTGTGTCCTCCAAAGTTCTGATATATCCTTCGAAGGAGTGTCTGCCTTGCTGCCACCTCCATTTGAAACTCACTGCCATAATAAGCCATAGCCAGGTGGGGAAGGGGTAGAGGGAATGCATGATATACTTCAGATGTGTTTGATTAGCAGAAAAGATGAAATCTACTGATCTATACAAAAAGAGGGACTCTATTTCTTAAACAATGGAAGTATAGCTGAAATAGGCTTATAGCTTTTGAAAAAGTATATGTTCATCGAGGTGCACATATTAAAAGCTTGTTGAAAATAGAATCATACTTATTCCTTCGGATCTGAAGACCGAATACACTGAAATGCATCATATTTTAAAGGAAATGAAGCTAGTTGTAGGTAAAGAAAAGACTACGTAGAATCCCACTGACTCCTGGTAAGTTTTCCCTTCATTCTACCAAGTCCCCCACTGAATTCAGTACCACAGCAAACAACCAGTGGCTAAAAATTCCTTTATGTATTGTCTATCTTCCCATTTGGGTAGGAAATGTGTCTTAGAAGGAATACACTTAAATGATGTAGAAAGAGAAGCAAAATGCCTGGCTCATCGCCATGTACACTGACTGACCTATCGCCTGAAAATGGAAAGAGTGACCACAGAAATTTAGCTTGAACTACCTCCTACCACCACTAAGCCTATGTCAGATGCAAGGGATGCCAACAGAAAGAGGAAGTTCTAGTCAGACACACTTTGACTCATTTGATAAGCTACTTCCTCAGATAATTTTCTTGTCCAGTCAGAAGCTTCCTATTTGTTTTCATAGAAGGGTAGGTAGAAATGGAGCCAAAATCCTTGACACAGCAAAAGCAATGAGCGTTCAGACGTGGCGTTAGAATGTCCAAGTTGACCAGAGAGAAGAGAAGCCCAGGCTTATCGTCCTTATTAGCCACAGGGTAGGTGGAAGGAAGAGCTGCTTGTAGACATTCCCCCTCAAATGACCACATTTTTCTGACTATGCTGTGAGGCCAAAGGCATTAGTTATCTTCGTCAGAGAGGAGGGTAGGTCCCTGAATTCACATTGAAAATATGAAAGCAGTAACATCTGGAGGACTTGAGCTCCACCCAAGGTTCATATTTATAATCTTTCCACAATCCAGCCCTTCTCCAGAGCCCACATGGAAGCCGTCAGAGCAAACCCACAGAGGATTGGTGATAATAATTTGGACACATCCAGGACTCTCCCAGATACATCCTAGTGATCGATACAAAGCAACTGGAGCTCTGATGCCAAACAATCTCGAAACAAAAATACAAATTGTTTTCAGTCTACAATTTACCAGAAAAGGATTCCCCTGCAAAGATGCTCAGTAGTTTTTCTCTGGTAAAAAGAAAGAACAGAGGTGAAAATGCTGAGGGCTAGTTTGTTCTGAAGTGTAGGGGGCTTCTGAATATTTAAGCCATCTGCTTAGAACTGCCCTGTGTATCACTCAGAACTTTCTAGTATTTTAAAGAATCCAATGCACCTAGATCCCAAACTAAAAAGGACATAATGTGATCTCTCTTTTTTTTGACAATTTAGAAAATACTCCAACACAGTGGCTTTTCTAATTGTATAAAATTATTAGCAAATCAACAACCGTAATTTATAGGTAAGCAAAGTAAAATGACTATAATCAAATACAACCACAACCCAGTGAAACTGGCACTTGTAAATGTATACACACTAGTTTTGGTGCTATGGGACCGTTGATAAAACTGATAAGCTGTTCACATTAATTGATTCAATTGATGTAAAGCAGATGAACCAAGGTGTTGATTTTTATTCCTTTTATTGTGTTACATCTTCAAGATCTTCGTGGTCTACCCACTTCATGATATCATGTAATTTGAGGATCAAAGGCATAGACATAGAATATAAAAATCAAAGTTGCAGGACTTCTGATTTGGAATCAGCAACCTTTATTGACATAGAATGTCTTCTATATGCCAGCTCCTGTGCTAGCTGCTTTTCAACTTGTAGTTTTCAGGACAACAGAAGAAAGGACATTAGAACAACAGGCATAGCCTGAGATGTGAAATGTTGCCCCCAATAATTGTCTGCCACTTGAGATGCTGAAGAACGTGAGGAAGGGCAATGTGTCAGGGTTCCCTTGCGGTTGGTGGTTTCTGTGTTGATGAGAAATTGAACAAGATGAAGTCTAAGGTAACTCCTAAAAGAAAAGATCTGATTTTATACCTTAAACACAATCAGCACAAACACATAAAGATACTGCACTCACACTGAAAACATTTTAGAATAAACACTTTAAAACTAAGATCCTCAGCTCTCTCTCAAGAGTGAAGACCTTTTCCCTTATTATCAACCGTTTCCCTGCAGCCAACAGCAGCCAGCTTACCTCTATGTGTAAGGTTACTGAGTTCTACTCTTGGACCTTTTCTCATCAACTCTTTCTTGTGCAACTTATTCATGCCACAAATAGTTTATAGCTGATGCTTTTCCCTGGAAATCTTACCATGAGAAAGACAGGCAGGTTGCTGACTCATGATCACCGTTTCCCTAAGCAGTGCCCTTTTCCCTGGGCTCCCCCAGCTACTGGAGGACTTGAGACAGTCACAAAGCATGAATTGCCTGGCTCATAGGTGAAATCATGATTGTTAGAGGGGACATGCGGAAAGTGTTGGGTGTCATCCAGGTGAGGGCAAGGTAGTACAAGGAAAGATGTCTCTCTGAAGACAGACACACCAATATCTTGAGCCCAATAAATGGGCAGCTAGGAGTTAGAGCCTATGGTGAAGGGAAGAAAGGAGTTGTTAAGAAGTCAGTAATGTTCAAATACGCTCATCTGCATCCAAGGATAGCCAAACAATTGTTATATCTTAGTCTAGTTCTTGGGATCCTTCACTAGGTAGGCAGCCCTATTTCACTCCCCATTTCCTGGAAGCTTCCCAGAATCTGAAACCTACAAGCCTAAGTTTATGTTCAAACCTCACTTTAGTTTCTCTTTTAAGACCTAAGACCAATCTCCCTTTCCCACCTCTTTGACACTGCCTCAAGGTCTTTAACTTAAGATAAATGAGGGTAAAAGTCATGGGTCAGACACCCGCATGATAAATAGTACAACATTGAATCTTGTTCTTGATATCAGTGAAATTCCAAATGCTATACTACGGAAGTATACACGGCAGGAAGGCATGAGGAAGACAGCAATTCAGAGTGGGTCTTGTTTACCAAGATTCAGGAGTTTTAATTAAATTATTGAAAGGGAACAAGGAGGTGTAATGAAGGCAGTTTGGATACTCAGAAACAAATTTTCGTATGGTGTAATTTTTGCGAGGTTAGGGACAAGGACCTTTACTTTAGCCCAGACACATAGAAGTGCTCTATGAAGCCTTTTCAAATCTTCAGGCATTCTGCAGTTGCACTACCTCAATGGGAATTTTAGGATCTTGTGGTAATAGTAAAAGTGTGAGGGATAAAGTAGTGAGTAAATGAATAAGTGAGTGAATGACAGAGTTCATATGATCCAACAGTCTCACATGTGTGTATGTAAATTCATGTCAAGATCTCATTTAGAAGTTCTCTGAGCAAAATATCACATCATTAGTGATATTTTAGGATATCTACATAGTGGGTGGCTTTGGCTAGCTGCAGATTTAACCTTGAAGGTCACATTTCTTGCCTGGTAACTATGTCATAGGCAATGGGTATTTTACTGGGACACAAATTTGAATGATGTGTCCTATGAACTAATTGTAAGTCAGGAGAGAGGCAGATGTGCAAGCATGAGTTGATTTACTAGAGAGAGTCCAGCTAAGCCAGAGGCCCTCACTTCTGTATGTGTCATTGTCTTCCTTCATTTCCATTGCTAAGGCCACAAGTCTGAAGTAAGTTGGGAAAATATCTTCTACGTCGAGAAAAAAACAATGACCCAGACAGTAAAGAACCAAAGACTCAAACAAAATATCTCCAGACATTGAGAGGAAATGAAGAAACTTTAAAGAGGTTTCCTCATAAGAAAAAGAGAAATATTATATATTAAAGAGAGTGATGTCAAAGGTGGTGGTAGAAAGGATCACTAACATGAGGAAGTCCATTATATGCTCTTTCCAAACACAAGAAAATACATTTGTAAGATTGTTTTAGTAAATGCTCTGGCCAACACAAAATTTTCATAGCTGAGTGATCAAATATTAGCAAAAGGTAAAAAGAAAAATAATTAACTTGGATAATGAGATTTTTTTTTTTCACACCACCACCATCTGCCCCCTCCGCCACTTTCCCCCCTTGGTGTCCATACGTTTGTTCTCTACATCTGTGTCTCTATTTCTGCCCTGCAAACTGGTTCATCTGTACCATTTTTCTATGTTCCACTTATATGCACTAATATACGATATTTGTTTTTCTCTTTCTGACTTACTTCACTCTATATGACAGTCTCTAGATCCATCCATGTCTCTACAAATGACCCAATTTCGTTCCTTTTTATGGCTGAGTAATATTCCATTGTATATATGTACCACATCTTCTTTAGCCATTCGTCTGTCTATGGGCATTTAGGTTGCTTTCAAGACCTGGCTATTGTATATAGTGCTGCAATGAACATTGGGGTGCATGTGTCTTTTTGAATTATGGTTTTCTCTGGGTATATACCCAGTAGTGGGATTGCTGGGTCACATGGTAATTCTATTTTTCGATTTTTAAGGAACCTCCATACTGTCCTCCATAGTGGCTGTATCAATTTACACTCCCACCAACAGTGCAAGAGGGTTCCCTTTTCTCCACACCATCTCCAGCATTTGTTGTTTGTAGACTTTCTGATGATGCCCATTCTAACTGGTGTGAGGTGATACCTCATTGTAGTTTTGATTTGCATATCTCTAATAATTAGTGATATTGAGCAGCTTTTCGTGTGCTTCTTGGCGATCTGTATGTCTTCTTTGGAGAAATGTCTATTTAGGTCCTCAGTCCATTTTTTGACTGGGTTGTTTGTTTTTTTTAATATTGAGCTGCATGAGCTGCTTATATATTTTAGAGATTAATCCTTTGTCCGTTGATTCATTTGGAAATATTTTCTCCCATTCTGAGGATTGTCTTTTCATCTTGTTTATGGTTTCCTTTGCTGTGCAAAAGCTTTTAAGTTTGATTAGGTCCCATTTGTTTATTTTTGTTTTTATTTCCATTTCTCTAGGAGGTGGGTAAAAAAGGAACTTACTGTGATTTATGTCATAGAGTGTTCTGCCTATGTTTTCCTCTAAGAGTTTTATAGTGTCTGGCCTTACATTTAGGCCTTTAATCTATTTTGAGTTTATTTTTGTGTATGGTGTCAGGGAGAGTTCTAATTTCATTCTTTTACATGTAGCTGTCCAGTTTTGCCAGCACCACTTATTGAAGAGACTGTCTTTTCTCCATTGAATATCCTTGCCTCCTTTGTCATAGATTAGTTGACCATAGGTGCGTGGGTTTATCTCTGGGCTTTCTATCCTGTTCCATTGATCTATATTTCTGTTTTTCTTCCAATACCATATTGTCTTGATTACTATAGCTTTGTAGTATAGCCTGAAGTCAGGGAGTCTGATTCCTCCAGCTCCGTTTTGTTCCCTCGAGACCCCTTTGGCTATTTGGGGTCTTTTGTGTCCGTATATGAATTTTAAGATTGTTTTGTTCTAGTTCTGAGAAAAATGCCATTGGTAATTTGATAGGGATTGCATTGAATCTGTAGATTGCTTTGGGTAGTATAGTCATTTTCACAATATTGATTCTTCCAATCCAAGAGCATGGTATATCTCTCAATCTGTTTGTATCATCTTTAATTTCTTTCATCAGTGTCTTATAGTCTTCTGCATAAAGGTCTTTTTTCTCCCTAGGTAGGTTTATTCCTAGGTATTTTATTCTTTTTGTTGCAATGGTAAATGGGAGTGTTTCCTTAATTTCTCTTTCAGATTTTTCATCATTAGTGTATAGGAATGCAAGAGATTTCTGTGCATTAATTTTGTATCCTGCTACTTTACCAAATCCATTGATTAGCTCTAGTAGCTTTCTGGTGGCATCTTTAGGATTCTCTATGTATAATATCATGTCATCTGCAAACAGTGATAGTCTTACTTCTTTTCCAATTTGTATTCTTTTATTTCTTTTTCTCCTCTGATTGCCATGGCTAGGCCTTCCAAAACTATGTTGTATAATAGTGGTGAGAGTGGACATCCTTGTCTTGTTCCTGATCTTAGAGGAAATGGTTTCAGTTTTTCACCATTGAGAATGATTCTTGCTGTGGGTTTGTCATATATGGTGTTTATTATGTTGAGGTAGGTTCCCTCTATGCCCACTTTTTTTTTTTCTTTTTTGGTACGTGGGCCTCTTACTATTGTGGCCTCTCTTGTTGCGGAGCACAGGCTCTGGACGCACAGGCTCAGCGGCCATAGCTCACGGGCCTAGCTGCTCCGCAGCATGTGGGATCTACCCGGACGGGGGCACGAACTCGTGTCCCCTACATCGGCAGGCGGACTCTCAACCACTGTGCCACCAGGGAAGCCCTATGCCCACTTTTTGGAGAGTTTTTATCATAAATGGATGTTGAATTTTTTTCAAAAGCTTTTTCTGCATCTATTGAGATGATCATATGGTTTTTATTCTTCAGTTTGTTAATATGGTGTATCACATTGATTGATTTGCATGTATTGAAGAATCCTTGCATCCCTGGGATAAATCCCACTTGATGATGTTGTATGATCTTTTTACTGTGCTATTGGATTCTGTTTGCTAGTAATTTGTTGAGCATTTTTGCATCTATATTAATCAGTGATATTGGTCTATAATTTTCTTTTTTTGTAGTATCCTTGTCTGGTTTTGGTATCAGGCTTATGCTGGCCTCATAGAATGAGTTTGGCAGTGTTCTTTCCCCTGTAATTTTTTGGAAGAGTGTGAGAAGGATGGGTGTTAGCTCTTCTCTAAATGTTTGATAGAATTCACCTGTGAAGCCATCTGGTCCTGGACTTTTGTTTGTTGGAAGATTTTTAATCACAGTTTCAATTTCATTATGTGTTATTAGTCTGTTCGTATTTTCTATTTCTTCCTGGTTCAGTCTTGGAAGTTTATACCTTTCTAAGAATTTGTCCATTGCTTCCAGGTTGTCCATTTTATTGGCATAGAGTTGCATGTAGTAGTCTCTTAGAATGCTTTGTATTTCTGCAGTGTCTGTTGTAACTTCTCCTTTTTCATTTCTAATTTTATTGATTTGAGTTCTCTCCCTCTTTTTCTTGATGAGTCTGTCTAATGGTTTATCAATTTTGTTTATCTTCTCAAAGAACCAGCTTTTAGTTTTATTGATCTTTGCTATTGTTTCCTTTGTTCCTATTTCATTTATTTTTGCTCTGATCTTTATGATTTCTTTCCTTCTACTAACTTTGGTTTTGTTTGTTCTTCTTTCTCTAGTTCCTTTAGGTGTAAGGTTAGATTACTTGAGATTTTTCATGTTTCTTGAGGTAGGCTTGTATTGCTATAAACTTCCCTCTTAGGACTCCTTTTGCTGCATCCCATAGGTTTTGGATCATCATGTTTTTGTTGTCATTTGTCTCTAGGTATTTTCTGATTTCCTCTTTGATTTATTCAGTGATCTCTTGGTTATTTAGTAACATATTGTTTAACCTCCATGTGTTTGTGGTTTTTTTCCCTGTAATTGATTTCTAATCAATCTCATAGCATTGTGGTCAGAAAAGATGCTTGATATGATTTCAATTTTCTTAAATTTACTGAGGTTTGATTTGTGACCCAAGATGTGATCTATCCTGGAGAATGTTCCATGTGCATTTGAGAAGAAAGTGTAATCTGCTGTTTTTTGGATGGAATGTCCTATAACTATCAATTAAATCTATCTGGTCTGTTGTGTCATTTAAAGCTTGTGTTTCCTTATTAATTTTCTGTTTGGATGATGTGTCCATTGGTGTAAGTGAGGTGTTAAAGTCCCCCACTATTATTGTGTTACTGTCGATTTCTTCTTTTATAGTTCTTAGCAGTTGCCTTATGTATTGAGGTCCTCCTATGTTGGGTGCATATATATTTATAACTATTATATCTTCTTCTTGGATTGATCCCTTGATCATTATGTAGTGTCCTTCCTTGTCTCTTGTAACATTCTTTATTTTAAAGTCTATTTTATCTGATATGAGTATTGCTACTCCAGCTTTCTTTTCATTTCCATTTGCATGGAATAATGAGACTATTTTTAATAAAAATATGATTTAATAGGAATTGAATTTAACATTTTTATAGATGGTTATACATAGTCATTGTATATAATTATATAATCACATACATGTCATATATCTATGTAGTCATTAAGAGTGTAAAAGCTCTCTTAATTTTTTTCCCATATATTACATTTTGTACAGAAAATTTTTTGCTAAGATTTGTTTTGAATATTTGGAGATTTTCAAAGCCTTGACACTTTCCTCTCATGATTGTCACAGCTTTTGGTAATGCTATGACTCTCTAAACTGTTTTCCAATATAAGAAAACTATCTACCAAGGTAATCAGAACAAATTTAGGTAAGTTAATTAAGCGTATTTTATCTGCATTTATAATATTTATTTATTCATCCAAACACAAAATCTTCACTTATCTCTGTTACTAAATCTCCACAGTTCTTGCTTCTCTGAAGGTTAGAGTTAAGAACAATTTAATTTATTTTAACACAATATGTTCACCACCAACAGTGTACCAATTAACTTTGCTAAGTCCTGGGGATACAGCAATAGATTTTTTATGTCCCTTTATGGACAATATTATAAAAATCTATCTGGCTGGAATGGTTGGTGTTGATTCACTAAAGAACAGGTAAGCCACAGCATTTACTTTTTTTTTTTTTTTTTTTTTTTTTTGCGGTACATGGACCTCTCACTGTTGTGGCCTCTCCCGTTGCGGAGCACAGGCTCCAGACGAGCAGGCTCAGCGGCCATGGCTTACGGGCCCAGCCGCTCCGCGGCATGTGGGATCTTCCCAGACCGGGGCACGAACCCGTGTCCCCTGCATCGGCAGGCGGACTCTCAACCACTGCGCCACCAGGGAAGCCCCACAGCATTTACTTTATGAATCACTCTTATCCACCTGTGGTGAAGAATTCTCATCTCGCTAAACCTCATCTTCATTGGCAAGCACACTAACTGACATTCTCTCTCACCACTATGGACACTGGTAACCATAAACGGAGATTTGGAATGTCTAGGAGGACCATCATCTTACAGCTTATGCATGACAGGTCTCAGGTCATCTGTGCCATGGATATAGGGTTGTATTTGCATGTTTCTCCTGAACCACATCCTACAGATCCATTAAAAGTGGTATATCCTTAATTTGAAGGGATTTCTTTCTATTTTTCATAATAATGCAATGCAGCAAAAAGGAAATAAAAATTGACTATTTGAGCTGTCCAGAGTTTAGATTCCACGTGTAGTAGATTGTATTATTGTCCCCATTATTTTCTGCCTTCTTTTTAAGAAGATAATACATATCCCCTTCTCTTGCCATGAGAACTGCATGGACTCCCTGTAGGAACAACACACTTACCACCCCACTGAGACAGGCTTGGCCAGTTGACTATTTTTGACCAGTGAATGAACTGTGTACAGAAGCGACTTGTGTGTCATGTAAGAAACATTAAGAACTGCCACATGATCGCCATTGCTCACATAGGAACTGCTCGTTCAGCCTGCATCCCAAAATGAATAAGACACATGATGGAGAGCCATAGACTGGAGCAGAGTTGACCTGCCCTGACATGGAATTTAAATGAGACCTAAAACTTAATTGCTGTAATCCACTGAGATTTAGAGATTGTTCCTGTATTATCGCAAAGTGAAAGCTCATTGATAAACCACATAAACAGATATTTACATGTTACTAACAAAATCTAAATCTAATTCCGTTAGTTTGTGGTTATCGTCATTCCTAATATATTTCACTTTTAATTAATCCTTTGGTCATCACTCTGCCGTTAATACTAAGAAGCCTAGTCTCTTCCTCTTGAGGCTTCCATCTTAACCCCTTCCTTATCCTTCAAGTTATTCAAAAATCCTGGACAGTATAGTCTGCTCTCTATGGAGAGGACCAATCCTCTAGGCATAGAGGAAAAAAAAGAACATTAAAAACTTCAATAAGTTCACTCGCTTCCATGCTTCTTTCACTGCCATGTGATGCAGCTATTAAATATTACATCTGTCTAGTCTAATGTTGCTTGTCTACTGATGCCATGTTACAGTTGTTGTCCTAGATCTTTATTATGGGCACATCACTCTTTTATTTCAGCATCTCAAGGTACAATTACATGCTGTGCTGGAAGTGACCTTGCTTCTCTGGCTCTTGGCCTTATGTTAAATTTAGGCCACCAGGACACATACCCCTTGCTTTATGGGGAGTTCCCTACACATCACAGTGTCTTTTTAATTGGGGAACCCCATCCATCATAAGAAGTTTTTCTAACATTAAATCATAGATACAGTCTCATATTAACCCTATAACAAACAAAAAAATGTTCCTTTTACATTTTTTTGGTACATCCCTTCATTCATTCATGTAACTAAAAGTCCACTTCAGAGGACGAAGAGTGGCACCTTTAAATTGTATGACTGTGTATCTCTGCATATATAGAGATGTATATGGAAGCTTCCTTAAATTTAAAAAAAATGTACCTTTTCACATCAATGTATGTCACTCCTGTTCTGTCATCACACCTATATCACTCTAGTGTTTAGCATAATATTTGCACGTATTACGTGCTCAATAAATATTAATTTGAATAAATGTGATAAATATCAATTACAAGGCAAGTCAATAAGATCATAAATGGAGTAGAATTTTCCCACTCTATATTTTCCCATATATAGTAATTTTCCCTGACTTTTTACCTCTCCAAATGTCCCTAACTCTTGAAAACTAATTCCTGAGATTTTTGGGTGGACATTTCAGTGGCAGTGAAACTTAGACTGGGTCTTAGAGCATTCATAAAGGATCTCAGATAAACTTTAATAAATGATACAAATAGAAGATGAAATATACAAATAATTCTTATTCTATCTGTGTGAAGTCATCATAAAACTGAGCATGTCTCTTAATTTCTTATCCTATAATTTAAAAAAACAATTTCTTCATTTCTATGTATCATATAGTAAAAGAATGAAAACATCCAGTAGCCAGGTTTTCTTAGATTATAAAATATGTGAGGTGTCTCAGGGTTTGAAAACATATATTTCTGACTAACTACATCATTAGAATCAGTAGAAAACCATCAGTTTTCCAAGTCTTTCAGATTTGTAAACAACGGTATGAGAAAGAATATATTTCAGTCAGCATTTTTATTTCTTTGCCCCAAATCCAATATTGTATGGTATTACATGCATGGTTAAAATTATTTCTTCAAAAATTTTTATTATTATTCTATTTTATTCCATTCCCCGAACATTATATTTATACACACCATCTTTAGTGAAAGAATAAGTAACCAAAAGTCCTGGATACACTATAGGAAATAAACAACCGTGAGCTAACATATACACATTGTCATATGTGTAAAATCCCTATTGTGATTCATGTCAGGATATTGTAGGTGTTGATCAACAATTGAATTTTTTAAAGTTAATGCAGATTTTCTCTGAGGGTTATAGTATCTAGCTAATGATTTGGAAGTGAGAAAATTTGTAATCCAACATCTGCCCCTTACTGACTAATCATACAAACTTGGGACAATGATATCAGCTTGCTGGGCCTTGATTTTCATATTTGTAAAATAAGGATAATAATACCTAACTCAGGGGCTTTTTGTATGAATCAGTAATGACATATGTATTACACACAACACTTTGATTGCAAGAAGCAGGACGTGTAAGACAAAAAAATTACTTTTCAGTTAAGCAAACCACACACTAAAAAAAACACCAATGAGTTTATATCTGTGGATTCAAACCAGTAGATTATAGTGTCTTCTATATTTGCCTTTTTTTACAAAGGGCTATGTTATCTCAAACTAACCATCCTCACAAGGTTAAAAACAAGACTACAACCAGGTTTGATCTTATATTCTCATAAATTTCATGAGTAGAAAGGAAAAAGAGTTGTATCCAACTAATTCCAGTTAGAAAAATCCTGGGGAAGAAACCTGATTGGTCCTGCTTATGTCACATGCTCATTTTTGACCCAATCAGTGGTAGTCAGGTGGATGGAATACTGTGACTGGCCCAACTTCTGTGATGTGTCCAGACCTGTAATGTGGGATGTGTGATCTCCAACCAAAAAAGGGAAGAAAAGATATGAGACAAACCAAAACAAGTAGCAAAAATAGATTCTTCATCACTAAAGTTTGGGAAAACCCCGAACGAACTTTTTGGCCACCCCAATACTTGCATAGTATCAGCTAAGTACAGGATGGATTGGGAGACTGGGATTGACACACATACACTAATATGTATAAAATAGATAACTAATAGAACCTGCTGTATAAAAAAATAAAATAAAATTCAAAAAAAATGACAGATGTTAGTACTGATGAGATTAATTTTCATTTCCTGGCTCAACCAATTAATTAGCTTAATTTTGGTTTATGGACGACTCATGTGTGCCCATGGTGGTAAGCAGGAGACAAATCCAGTAAAAGAGAGAGAAATATGTTCAATGCAGCATCCACTGCCGCTAGGTTGGAGCTTGTCCTGCTGCTGCTGAGTCATTCGGCATATATTTTCCTCCAAAGGGCAGAGGGTTACTACTCTTTCAGATTTCAATACTTTAATTTGAAAATAAGAAATCTAATTCAGAATCAAAGTCAACTGCAATCTGCTGGAAAATGCTGAGGTCATTTTGACACACCCAGCAGTAATGAAAAAAATCATTCTTGTTTCATCACTTACTAGCTGTGTGCCCTTGATTGAGCTATGAGCCTGTGTGTGCCTCAGTTTCCTCAAGGGTTACATGGGGACAATAATACCTACATTTTCATAAAGTATTGGGGGTAATTAAATCACTTAATGTATAAAAAGGACTTAAAATTTGGGGATGATTATTTTCATTATTATTAATAATATTATCATCATAGATTTTTCCTGAATCATAAATCTCAACTCTAGTGTTTGGGGGCCAATGTGCAAGGACCAATTCATTTTACAGAAAGGTAGCATGGTCTGTTATTTGCCATATTCATGTCTTAGCCTAGCAGTCAACATCTGGATGGAAAAATGAAATCATAGTCTAGTAATTGATTTGTGTTCTTCTAAGTGTCCGTATGTTTGGGGTTGCTTAGTGTTCAGCTGTTTGAACTATGTCTATTCTGTCCAGAAGCTGGGCATAACATTACCACAACCTTTTTATACCTTGGCAAAGTCAAAAAGAAAAGGGCTGTTTGGAGGGACTGTTTCAGGGTTAATTTAATAACGTTGCTCTTTTGCTGATTTGTTTGCAAACACAAACTATAAATTAATGAACCCAACAGAAGTTAGATAGAAGAGTGCTGGAGTAAATACTGTGATGTCTCTCTTAGATCCCGTTAAACGGCTGGTACCCCCCCCATCCCAGCTTCTGTGATGTCAACTATTAATAGCTCTCAGATGCCCCCTTTCTCGGGAGAGTGTGCCCCTGACAGTCAGCTGCTTCAACTGGAGAGTTATGTCCACCCCCTGGGGGGCATCTCAAAGCCAATGACTGGCTGGTGTGGTATATAAAGGGTTACCCCTTGCCTCAAGCAGGCAACCCAGCTAAGCGGTTAGTGATTCAAAGACCTCCCTCTCTGGATCAAGCCAAGGCTGGACTTCATCTGAGATGGCTTTTTGGCTCACCACTTTCCCTTTCTCTATCCTGCTTCACTCCTCCGTTCTTTATGGGCTTTTCTACCGATAATAACACTTTCACAAGAACTGGGGGTCTCAGACTCAGCTTTTGGGAACTCAGCCTAAGATAGTATTATAACAACCTGTGCTGTTGAAGGAAACTGCAGAATGATTGAAAGCTGTCAACCTCATACCTCGAAGAAAAAACAGATTTCAGAAATGCAGACTCTTAGAAAAGAAGACCCACAGAATTAATAATTTGGAAAGCAACAGAGGAGATGACCAGGAAGCAAGGTGATGCCTCATGCATTAGGAATGGCACATCCTGAAGAGTAATATCTATGACTTAGCAGTTGCCATTGGTTGGTTTGTTGGTTGGTTGATTTGATTGGTTGCCAGAGAGATGACCATCATTCGTCTCCCCTCAACTGGGGGGAATAACTCATTGTGTGAAGAGTTTTAAATTTGAGCATCTCTACCTCAAAATGCCTTCGCAGTCCTAACCAGTCCTTGGTCCAGCAGTCCTCTAATCCAGGACTTTGAACCTTAGGTTGGTCGCAAACAAATGGATGGTTGGAGTTCATTGACAGCTGGTGTAGGATTCTGTGGTGGGAGCCAATAAAAGTGCTCGAGATTTCAGTGGTGTCTGGGAGCAGTGGTACAGGGGCAATGCAGGAAAGCATTGCTTCTACTGCCCAGATTCTATGCTCTTTCAGTTTCTATCTGTGCACCAAAAATACTCTTACATTTTCTCATTAATTATATGAGCTCCCTATTTTCCCCTGAAAAGTCCCTTTTCGAGTAAAAATAGTACCGTTGCTCTCTCTTGCCTGAAATTAAAAAAAACAAAAAAACCCTTACTAATACAATACCTGATATAGATATGTGCAATGTCATTTTTTTATATAAGCCAAACTATATGTTTACAAGTATGAAGAAGAATAACAGAATCATCTAGATTAAGACAAGTAATTGAGGGAGTTCCCTAGCGGTCCAGTGATTAAGAATCCACCTTCCAATGCAGGGGGCGAAGGTTTGATCCCTGGTCGGGGAACTAAGATCCCACGTGCCATGAGACAACTAAGCCTGCGTGTCACAACTAGAGAGCCCATTCACTCTGGATCCCGCGTGCCACAGCTAGAGAGAAGCCCGCGAGCCACAACAAAGGGCCCACGCGCCGCAACGAAAGATCCTGTGTGCCGCAGCTAAGACCCGACACAGCCGTAAATAAATAAATAAAGACAAGTAATTGATTATCAATCATGGGACGGCTGACTGTTAACTTTTATTCTGCTTCCTAGTCTTTGCTGTCATGGTTGCACTGCTCGCCTGAATGAGCACCTATGATATAGTAGGCACCAGCAGGAATGAACGGTAAGCGTGGGCCTGTCTTCACATATTATAGAGTTGTACAAATGTCAAATAACTTAAAATATCCGTAAATGTATGTTCACAATTTTTGGTAAGTGCTTTCAATGCAAGTATAAGGCTAAGTGATGAAGTATAACAATAGGACCTAACTTCGTCCAGGGGAGGGTACTTGGGTCTAAGTTCCATGTAAGCTGTGACATTCATTGTGGATGAATAAGTGACACTTAGGCAAGCAGGAAAAACAATAGGATGAAGACCCCAAAGTGGAAAAGACTGGTGCTCACACAGCAAAGGAACTGAGGGAAAGCCAATGTGGCTGGAGCAGAGTGAGAGGGGTCAATGGTATGTGATTGGATTGTGATGCTAGCCAAGAGGGTTTTAGGGCATTACAGACCACATTAAGAATTTTTTCTTACATTTCTGAGAGTCAGTTATCTATAAAACTCCCTTAAGGAACCATAGAAGCAAGCTACTTTGAGTCAGGGTTATGGCCTGTGATGGAGCTGAGTGTAAATTTGCATGCAGGCAGTCCTGACAATGAAATAACAGGTGATGTAGAGGAAAAAAATGGCATTTGGGCAGGTGTCTCTACTGGATCCTCAGAAAAGGGAAGAGCAGCAAGAGAGGGCTTAGTCCGAGGGCAGGATCAAGAAAGAGGGACTCGGGCTTCCCTGGTGGCGCAGTGGTTGAGAGTCCGCCTGCCGATGCAGAGGACACGGGTTCGTGCCCCGGTCCGGGAAGATCCCACATGCGGCAGAGGGGTTGGGCCCGTGAGCCATGGCCGCTGAGCCTGCGTGTCCGGAGCCTGTGCTCCGCAACGGGAGGCCACAACAGTGAGAGGCCTGCGTACTGCAAAAAAAAAAAAAAAAAAGAAAGAAAGAAAGAAAGAAAGGAAGAGGGACTCATCCCTTAGGCCAGCAGGCTGAGAGGAGGTCATGAGGTGGAGACTGAAGCTACATGGTGAACTGGATAGATGAATGCAATCCGCTGGCCAAAATAAGGCCAGAGAATCAGAAGAGGGAGACAAGGCAAGACAGGAACAAAGCCAGGGCCTTAAGCCACAAAGAAATAAAATCCCAGAAGGGCAAACCTTGCTGTAGAGAGGGGTCTGTCATACGTGTGTGCTGGGAGGCATTGGTTCACAATGGTTCATCTCAGCCTGAGAGGGTCTGTTCTTCAGGGAGTGAGGTATTCTGGTGGGTGGTTGAGTTTCTTCAGTCTCTTAAGTTCATTATTGTAATATTCTTCCTCCTCCTTCTTATCTCTGCCTATCTTATCTCATCTGATCATCTGAGCCAGGGTTTCCAGAGCAGAAAATTGGACACACACACACACACACACACAACTGAAAAGCTGAGACACGAAATTGCCGACATATCTCGAGCCACTCATCTCTGGAAAATAGGAGTAAAATACTGAGGAAGCCTGAATTTTATGAAAACATTAAAGTGTTTCCGCCTAATTCCACTGCATTCATGTCTGCTGATGAGACATGCCAGCTTGGGAAATTAGAAGCCTTCTTTCTCCTCGTATCAAAGAGACACAGAGCTGTGCAAAGAATAACAAATAACAAAAGAATAACAAATAAACTAAAGATTCTAGGAAAAAAATAAATGAGTGTATTTGGGGAGGAGTAAGAAAATAGACTTATCAGTGGATTAAAATTTGAAAACAATAAGAGAAAGTAAACACTTCATTGGTGAGCGTGGAATTAAGAACAATGCTATTAATTGTAAGTTGAAGGTCAGGGAAAATGTGTTGGCAGTGGGGACTAATTGGATTGTAGAAGCTAATCTCCCAAGGGAAGGGGTGGACGCCTCATCTTGCATATTAGAGGCAAAATTCTCACTGGCAGGAGTTAGGATAAAATGACCTAATAGGTCTTTTCCACCTCTGATTTTTATCATTTGGCAAGGGAAACCTAGCCAGGAGGTACACAATTAAGCATCTTTGATGAAAATTAAACACAGAACTATCAGATAATACAGATGCTCGCCTCCCCCTCCCCCCAAAAAAATATTTAAAAGAGATGATCACACCACCAATAAAGCCTTAGGATCCAGCTCAGAAGAACAATTCTTGACATGGACCAGGGATAAATAGATGCTTTCATTCCCCTAGTTTTCTTAATCCTCAAATCTGAATGGACAGGGGTAGCAGGTTTTCAGGGGTGTTGGAAAGCAGGGGCTTTGCATAATCCCCCCCTGAAAGTTTGCTCTGTTTGGAAGAGGTTACCCTTTGAAGATGACTGGATAGGTTCCAGCAAGTTTTCTTCAACTCCCACAATCTTTCACCCACTTTCCTTCACCCCTTCCTCTTGGCTCTACCCATCTCTGGGAAAGTGGGAAAACTACAACAAACCTTAGATCCTTTCTTGGAGAATTGTGAGTAGTGTATTATATCCTAATGGCCTGTTGGCAAATCTAAGCCCTATTCAAAGAAAATCCACTTTTGAAAACTGGGTCTGTAGAGATGTGGACATTCCTGGGAAAACACATTTCTCCTGTTACTTTTTGTTTTCTTCTTTTATCTGAGGGCTTAAGTTTTCTGGTTTCGTTATTTGATTCAGTGCTTCCGTTATTCTGTTTTTCGGAAATAGCGCCCAGTGTGGACAGAACAGAATACATTGTACAGAAATGCCTGTGAGTGTTTTGACTGGCACAAGACTATCACCTAAGCAAACTGGCAACATTAGGAGAGAAGTAGCTTATAGGCTTGTATAAGAACCAGCAGCCGCAAGTACCAGCCCCAGTTCTGCGTCTTTTCTTCCTGTTATCCTTGCCTTTATAAATGCCTATTTTGGGATTTTATCTCTGAATCATTGAGGTTAGGCAATCAGAAAAACCTGGCATGGATAGGTCTCACTTGATGTTTTCTCAAGGGAATAGAACAGCTGCAACCTTTTGGGTAAATAGTGTTCATTTTCTAGCCATGAATGGACATTTTTTAAACCCATGGAATCCAGGGTAATTATGCTCTAAAGGCTACCTTTATTTAAGGGCTTGCTTCTGTTATCCTCTCTAGATTTTCTCAGCTCCTCAGTGGACTTCAAAGAGGGAAAGAGAGACTGGCTGTATGTAAAACCTACTGAAGGGCAGTCACAAACGCATCGGGAGGTATGGAACAGAACTTGATAAAGCCATGGAAGGTTCCACATAGAGAACATCTGTGCTGTTCCTTCTTCCGGAGAGAGGGGGACACTTTTCACATTCTCTACAATTAGTCTGTGTGACTTAAGTTAGTCGTTTCCACTCAGCAAATATTTTTGAGCAGCTATTATGCACCAGGTAAGCTACACCCTACAACATTGTAGAAATATAACATTGAAATAAAACCAAAAGATGAGACACTATTTTTTAAAGGAAAAATAAAAATACATTTAACGAGGACATCTGAAAATATGAAAACTCTGTCATGAAAGAAGGAAAAAAGGAAGGGAGGGAGAGAAGAAAGAATTGTCTCTTGAAGTTATTTCATTCTTGCTACAAAAGACCCAAGGAATTGAAAGTTAAGGTTTTGATTTTATTTCCCTTAGAAAACTGAATGAGAGTCCCTCTACTTCAACTACCGGCTAGTTTACATAAACCAAACATTTTCTATGGAATAATCTCATGGCAATGATTACATTTGTTTTTATAAATGAGCTTCCCCAATTATGTCACGTGCTTCCCATGCATCGTATCTTTTCTTTTTAAGAAATATGAATTCAATGAATATAAACCAAGTGTTTGTTATCATTTTAGATGGAGGATTATGGAAAATCCTAACTACTTTATGGGGTCTTTACAGCCAGCATTGCTGATTATGTTTGATTTCAGGCCATCCCTACCTAGAAATGGCACACACTCTAAGGAAGAAAACCCATTCATGTGAAATAGTCATAATCATATTCTGGGAAGTTATATTTTAAGGGAAAAAAACTGTTAACTATGACAGACTTTTTCAAACAAGAAATCCATTTCGTCTAAGAAGCTGCTTTTTATATCATTTGAGAGCTTAAAATTGCAAAGCTGTTATATGGACTAGCAAATGAGTTTACCATAAATAAATTGAGTCAAAATATTTGGGGGCAATATGGTGAATAGAATCAATTTTGATCTATTGATTTTGAGCTTATTTTCATGTCACTCTACAAAAACATGCAAATGAGAAGTAGTGGATTTTAAGAATAAGAGTTCATTGAGGCAGGGATACAGAGATAAATTAAGAATTTCATCCCTGGGTTGATATCTTCATGACAATTTGAAGAAAATACTTAAAACTGGCATGCTTCTGTTTTAAGGAATTCTAAGTTATATCATTCCCTGAACTGTTATATTTAATCAAAGCTCAGTTTAATTAAGCCATGCATACAGAAAAGTTTTCCTTAAATAATTTTCCCCAGAAATATATAGCCATGACTGCTGTATTTAAGGATGCTTTCATAGAAGTAATTTTGGTGAATTCCACTCTGGGAAACAAACAGAATTTTCTCTCTATTTTTTTCTCTTTTCTTTCTTCTTTTTTTAAAACTGTAGTAGGTAAAATATAGTGCCCCAAAGCATTACAATTTGACTCTGTACTTTCAAAATAATATACATACTTATTACTTTCTAATATATATCTTAGATAGCCTGAGAACTCTAGTCCATGACTCTCTTCTCAAAAAGTCATAAAAACTAAAAGTGAGGGAATTCCCCACAAATCACACCTCGATGTTTAACTAGAAGTGATAACAGCATAGCTAGTGATTGATTTATTAAAATTTTAAGGTGCTGTTGAGCAGGCCACTCTGAGATCTTTTAATCAAATTTCTCATTTAGTTAAATTCTCTGCTTCTCTTTTGCACAAAGTAATTAAATAAAATGCACAGAAAAAAATTACTTGAAGGGAACACTGAAAAAGACCATTCTATCCTTTATCCAACATTTATGCAAAAGAAGAATAAAATCTAGATTTTGTTCATTGTTGGCTAAAGGGAGTTTAATGACCCTGCAAGGAACATAGCGCAATTCATACTCCCGTCACACATTTTTATACAACCCTGGGCACTATGGCTCTCTGTCAGTATACAACCTACAAGCCATCTCTGAAGCAAAGTCTCTTCAAAGGATTTGTCTTGCCATTTCCCTGTAGCTGCTAATGCCACTCTGTCAGCCCTTCTGATCTCGTAGCTGTCCTAAGAGAGTCTGGGTCTACATTTTCCAAGGGAAGCTTTCAGTGAACCGTAATCTATCTTTCCATTGGCTAAGCCTGTAAACCTTGGTGGGCTGGGTGGTTCCAAAAAGAAAAGAGGATGTTTTCTTTTTCCACTGTTTAAACCTCTTGTGAGTAATTCCCCACAGCTGTACATAAACACCCCCTTTCTGAGCAGGGAGAAAGGTCTCAGAACAGAACAGCTCTCTGTTAACTAAAAGGGAGCCTCCTCGTCTCGATGCATTTTGTGGGAGACTTAATTGTACTCTGGGGCTTCAGGCTAGACTTATCCTGAGTTTTCTTTTAAAGAGTAAAAAGAATAAAGAGGGGGAAAAAACAAGTTTAAATTGCTGCTTGTAAACAAACTGAGATTCTTTTGCAGCTCTTATGAGACTGTTCAACAATTAAATAGCTATAATTGTAACCCCAAACAATGTTTGACTGGGCTGGCTGCCTAATCACTGAAGTTGTATTTTCACAGCAGACTAAGCATATTATTGTTAAAATAAATGTTATTGGAAAAACAGCTCTAGAGAATACATTTCTGCCTACAGAGAATAGGTGGTTATTTTCAAAGATGCCAAGAAATTCAGTGCCTACCATATAGAGGGTATAAAATAACACCTGTTGGATTGAATAGAAAATATTTAGGTTTGTTTGCAAATAATCTCTTGCTGTTAGTGGTTTTCAAACACCACCACATAGAATTTTCTACTTTTTAGACCCACTTGTTCTTCTGGTTCAATGTGGTTAAGCCAAAGGCTAAGTGATTTTGCAAGGTCATGCATTTAGTGGTAGACAGTGAAGTGGCAGACTTCTTTGCCTCACCACCACATAGACCTTATAATTACAGCAATTGATTTAATTGTCTGACTTCACACATAGGCTATGAGATCCAAGAGACTTTGAATACCCATTGCCGAGTTAGGGGGTATGTGCATGTGAGTGTGTGTGTGTGTGTGTGTGTGTGTGTGTGTGTGTGTTTCTGGTGCAGAAAACATGGATGATGCTAAGGGTGAATGCCATTAGTAAGTTTATAATAACTTGTATGAAGTATTGTATGAACTTGTATGACTGAGTCAAACTCAGACATAGTTATGAAGTAATGGTGAACAAGACATGTTTTCTGTATAACTACAATTTGATAGAAAATATTTATATAAATTACTAACTCCTTTGTATTTTCTACAAGGTCTAGTAGAGTGTGTCTCGTATAATTGAACAAATGAATGAATGAATAAATAAATGAATCCAAACTTGAATGTATAATGCCCCCAAATAATAATCCAATCAGCTTCCCATTTGTTTCCTGGAAGTAAAAATAATTCTGTGGATGGGCCTAGAGACTGTCATACAGAGTGACGTAAGTCAGAAAGAGAAAAACAAATATCGTATATTAACACATATATGTGGAGTCTGAAAAAATTGGTATAGACGATCTTATTTACAAAGCAGAAATAGAGACACAGATAAGAGAACAAACGTATGGATACCAAGGGGGAAGGGGGGTGGGAGGGCGGGATGAATTGGGAGATTGGGATTGACATATATACACTATTGGTACTGTGTATAAAATAGATCACTAATGAGAACCTACTATAGCACAGGGAACTCTACTCAGTGCTCTGTGGTGATCTAAATAAGAAGGAAATCCAAAAAAGAGGGGATATATGTATAAGTATAGCTGATTCACTTTGCTGTACAGTATAAACTAACACAATATTGTAAAGCAACTATACTCCAATAAAAATTTTTAAAAATGATTCCGAAAAATAGTAACCATAGTGGCAACTTAAATGAGCCTGTGAATTTACAGCTGACAGAGCTGACACCTGTGAATTTACAGCTGACACTTCTATCATCTTTTCTTCATGAAAAACCCACTGAGACAGAAAGTGCAGGTTTTATGACTAGCTTCGTATGATAGATAAGCAAATTTTACCTCAAGGAACTTAATTAACCTAGCTAGTCAGAGTCAGACCTTCCAACTGAATTAAAATTCTGCTGATGCAAAATTGACCCTGAAATGCAAGATTCAACAATACATGGTGAACCCAGGAGCCTGGTTTAGAAGATAAAACTCAGGAGACAGAGTTCAACACTCATTAAATGGGTATCATTCTAAGCTACTTGACCACCCTGTTGACCCCATTTTCTCATTTAATAAACTAGGGTTGATGACTTCCACTTCGCAGGATTGTTATCAACATTAAAAGAGCTGTTAGAATGCTTTTTGAAATTTTATATGAGAATTTTGGTTAAGCTCCAAACCAAAATGATGCCTTCACTTTTGAATACGTACTTCAGCCTAATGAATGGACGCTCCCCGTAAATTATCGGATCCAAGCCAAGCTGATAGTTTGACCATGGTGATTGCTCTGGCTGTATTTACATCCAGCTTTGCCATTTAACAGCCTTGTGACCTTTGTTAAGTTGTTTAAGTTGCCTATGCCACAATGACCTCATCTATTAAATGGACATCAAAAATAGATGTCATCTATTGTATAGAACACTTGAAAGGAGTGACTGGAACTTACAAATGTAAAGGCAATGTCTGATACATAGTAAGCATTTAATAGATAGATGACAGATACGTTTTTCTCTTTTTTTATTGAAGTATAGTTGATTTACAATGTTGGGTTAATTTCTGCTGTACAGCAAAGTGATTCGGTTATACACATATATATATACATTCTCTTTTCATTTTCTTTTTCATTTGGTTTATCATAGGATACTGAATATAGTTCCCTGTGCTATACAGTAGGACCTTGTTTTTTATCAATATATTGTTTTTCAGGTGTATAGATTAAGAGCTGTGGGCTGGAACTCCTTTGGTAAAAATATATTGAGCACCTATTACATGCTAGTCACTGCTCTAGATAAGGGAGGTTTATGGTTTATTTATTTATTTATTTATTTTTGGCTGCGTTGGGTCTTTGTTGCTACACACCGGCTTTCTCTAGTTGCGGCGAGAAGGGGCTACTCTTCATTGTGGTGTGCGGGCTTCTCATTCTGGTGGCTTCTCTTATTGCAGAGCATGGGCTCTAGGGATTGCCAGTTTCAGTAGTTGTGGCGCACGGACTTCAGTAGTTGTGGCTCACGGGTTCTAGAGCGCAGGCTCAGTAGTTGTGGAACACAGGCTTATTTGCTCTGCAGCATGTGGGATCTTCCTGGACCAGGGCTCGAACCCGTGTTCCTTGCATGGAAGCCTGGGAGGTTCATCCTTGAACAAGACTATATTTACCTTTCTTTTTCCTACTCTAGAAATAAAGGGAAAGGGGACTTCTTCCCCTCTGTGGCTTCAGAGGGTCCAAGTTTCATCAACGGAGGTAGAAGAAGAAAGGAGGGTCTTGTCAGTTGTGGAGTGCTATGATTAACCTCTGGAAACTCAGAGATCAGCCAGGCCAGGACTCAACCGTGACAGTTCACACAGGTTAGAAGTTCACGTTTCCTTAATTGATCCCAGACTCTCATTATGGACAGTCGTCGTTGGTGGTGGCTTGCCAGGCAGCCTGCTCAAGGTGTCCCATCAGATAACAATGACTTCATTTTCCCCGGGGCATGCTCAAGAAACTGTACTCACTCAAGCTCCTCCTATTCTTCCTGGAGAAGTGTTTCCTCATTTATCAACTGACAAATCGAATATATCCACATTTGCCTAACTTGTTTATCTTGAAGTGGGGACCCAGCACTTATGTACTAGTTACTCGCAATTTAAAAGGCAGAAGATTCTATCTGAAAGTTGGACAGAGAGCGAAAATATATGTAAATGACCTAGAAAAATACCTCTTCTCTACCACAAAAGGTTACTATGGGCATCAAGGTCGATAAAAGACATTAAGCAATATTTTTCCCAATTAATTTTTTTTATTTTGAGAAAATTGTTAAATCACATGCATTTGAAAGAAATAATACAGAGAGATGATAAGTACTCTTTACTTAGTTTCCTCTAATGGTAACATCTTGCAAAATTGTAACACAATATTACAACCAAAAAATTGACATTGATAAGATCCACCAATTTTATTTAGATTTTATAAGTTTTACCTACACTCACTTGTGTGCATGTGTGTGTGTGTTCACGTTTAGTTCTGTGCAATTTTATCCCAGGTGTAGGTTCATGTACCCACTACAATTGTCAAGATACAGAACAATGTAATTACTATCACCACAAGGATCCCTCATGTTGACACTTTATAATTACATGCCCCCCACACCACCCGCATTGGGCACTAACCCTTGGCAACCACTGATCCATTCTCCATCTCTATAACTTTGTCATTTAAAGAATGTTATATAAATATAACCATATAGTAACTGAAAGTATAAACAAATGTAAGCTGGCATTATTATTATTATTATTTACAGTAATTTTACTAACAATTTGTTATTTTTTACACCAACCATATTTTTTTAGGTAATTATAATTTTCTGTGAGCAGTAGATTTTCTGACTTATATAGATGGTCCACTAAAAGGGAAATGGTACTAAACAGTAGCTGGATTTTCTGACAGCTTTTCCTGTGGGAAAAAGGCCTCATTTTGACAAACACACCTAGGGAGAAGACTAGAGTCTATACAACAGAGCTGTTCGCTCTTTCTAGAAGTTTTTATTATTAGCTTTGTAAAAATAACTCCGTGGCTTTTCCCAAAGAGGTATACAGTGATCTAAAGTGTGGTGAATAATATACCTTGACAATCTCGGAGATCAGAGTTGATGTTTGAAGAAGATTAGATGCAGCAAAATTTGTTTTACAGTAATTCTGAGACAGTTCTCCCTGAGAAAAAAGAGTTAAAAATTGTTCTGATAACATAGGCAAATTAAATTCATAAAGCAAATATTTATTATTATAATTATCATGAGACTGTTTTGGTATGATATGTTGAATTCTATTAGGCATGTTATAGAAAATATTTCACTCAATTCATACAATATATTTTTGTGATTAGTGTCTTTTATCTCAATTATTGAGAGAATATTGAAGCTTGGAAAGATCAAATAATTCTTTGCAAGTCCCATACCTAGCAGATGGCATAGCTGCACTCAAACCACATCTATCCGGTTACAAATCCCATACTCCTTTTTGGAGCAGACGCATTTTAATCTATTTTATCTTTGCTTTTATCTCCAAAATTTTTATTCTGATAAAATTAAAACTAACAGAATGGTTGTGAGAATAGTACAAAAAACACCAATATTCCCTTTAGCTAGGTTCATCAATTGTTAAAAATGTACCGCATTTGGTTTTTGTCGAAACCAGTAGTAGTCCGGTAGTCGTCTTTGTAAACGTATTTTCTCAATTCAGGATCTAAATATTTAGTTTTCCTGTCTCTTTAGTCTCTTTTGTTCTAAATAGTACCCAAAGCCCATGTTCATAGCCACTGAAAAATACTGCCAAGCACCCTTCGCACGAATTTAACGACAGAGGAGAATTAGACACATTGTAAGGAGGCAGTTCTTCCCCATCCCCCCCACTATGACAAAACAAATACTATATTTTCTCTTTCCCCATGATAGATGGTCCAGCTGGGCTTAGTGTTACTGTCTTCAGGCAAGATTTTTCTATTTTGCAGTGTGTACAGATGATAAAACATATATGCAAATTTTGCTTTATCCAAGTAGGTAGGAGGCCAGATTTCTTGCTGCTTGTAGAGTGTTCAAAGAGCTTTTTTTAAAAGATGCATCTCGGGCTTCCCTGGTGGCGCAGTGGTTGAGAGTTCACCTGCCGATGCAGGGGAAGCGGATTCGTGCCCCGGTCCGGGAAGATCCCACATGCCGCGGAGCGGCTGGGCCCGTGAGCCATGGCCGCTGAGCCTGTGCGTCCGGAGCCTGTGCTCCGCAACGGGAGAGGCCACAACAGTGAGAGGCCCGCGTACCGCAAAAAAAAAAAAAAAAGATGCATCTCTATTTGTCATGCTTCATGCGACAGAAAGGGTCGACTGTAAAGTATGCCCAGGGCTATTCAGTATTCTGACTTTGGAATAGGAGGACTTGGGTTTGAATCCCAGATCCAGTGTTCCCTGGATCTGGATATGTGGCTTTAACCTTTGCTTCTCTAAGGTCTAGTATCCTCATATGTAAAATGGATATCCACATGTAACTTACAATGTTTACATATGAATGCAACACCTATGATAGAATCAACATAATGCCTGGCACTAGCAGGCAATGAATAAGTATAGAACATTCAGATGTATTCAAGTCAAAATAATAGGATCTGTTGAAAAAATGTCCCATACCAAATCCATGTCTATAGCTTCTTTTCCATAAGGAGTTCCCTTTATTTCTCTGGGGAAAATTAAGTTTTAAAATCCTCCATGGTTTTGAGACCCTTATCTGTTGTCTTATAGGAGTTGTTGAATATAGAATTCACTGAGAGATACAGCACCAAACACGAGACTTTTCCCTTCATTTCCATGATAGATTTCCACTAGAATTATGGCTCATCAGTCATCCCAGATTGTGGTTATAAAGTTGTCCTTTGGGTTGGCCACAGGCTGATTTTCTCATTCTGTGGTTTGCTGTGGTTGATTGTGTGCCCTATTTACTCCCGGGAAAACCATAATACTCTGTATTTTAAAGTATATTCCTGAGACCAGTTCCTCCTCATCCTTCTATCTCACCCTTCGAAAGTGATTTTTAGCTTCTCCATGAATAATTATTTTTGTGTTGCCAATTTTTTTCTTTTCCCTATTAAACAATGATTAAGAAAGCCATTTGCCTTTGTTTTTATCATGGTTTTATTTATTCTTTCATTTATGTAAAATGTTTATAAAGCCCTGTTTCAATCATTGTGAAAGGAACTTTACATATTGCGATAGTTAATTTTATGTGTCAAATTTATTAGACCATGGGGTGCCCAGATATTTGGTCAAACATTATTCTGGGTGTTGGGTGTGAGCGTGTTTTTGGATTGAATTAACATTTACATCTGTAGACTGAGTAAAGTAGATTGCCTCCCCCTAATGTGGATGGGCATAATCCAATAAACTGAAGGCCTGAATGGAACAAAACAACTGACCCTCCCCAAGAGAGCATTCCTCCTGCCTGACTGCCTTCAAACCGGAACATCAGGTTTTTTTCCTACCTTCAGATTTGAAATGGAACATCGGCTCTTCCTGGGTCTTGAGCTGGCTGGCTTTTGAGCTGGAACTACAACATTAGCTCTCCTGGTTCTCAGGCCTTCTGACTTAGAATGGAATATATCACGGGCTTTCCTGGGTCTCCAGCTTACTGACTCATCCTGCAGATCTGGGGACTTATTAGCCTCCATAATAATCTGAGCCAATTCCTTATAATAAATCTCTTAGAATGTATATATGTATATATATAAATAAATGCACACTCACACACATTCTATTGATTCTGTTTATCTGGAGAGCTCTAATACAGATAGTTTATCACATTTAATCCTCACTCTGAGATAGTTATTCTTGGCCTCTCAATGCTGAGGACCCTGGATCCCAGTGACTTTACGGTACTTACCTAAGATTACTCCCCTAATAAACGTCCGCTATCCTTGCTCGGGATTGTCTGACTTCAGTGTCCATACCGGTTGCATAAGGGAAGATAAGTAGGCTGAGGTTTTATTAAGCATCTTCAATTCCAGTCCCAAGCCATGTGATTCTCTGCATTCACAAATAATATCTAAACATACATACACACACAGAACAAAATTTATATGCGATGCACAGAACATTTCACTGAATTTTACTGTTGTAGCCTTCTTTTTTTTTTGTAGCCTTCTTTTTTAGGAGAAGCTACTTGCCAAATGACATATATTTGATTGGAAAATAATTTAGTTAAGAATGAATATAGCCAAGATTGTTTTAAGATAGATACAAGGAGCAGTCACCAAGTCAAATAATTTTTGCCGGATTTATAGATGGCCGACTGCTTTTATGTGTTCTAAATGCCTCCTTCAAAACTATTAAAGGCGTTCTAAGCACTCTTAGCTATATTTGTCAAATATGCAGGTTATTATAAGCAAATTGCTACATATCCGTTTACCTGGATATATAATATGATAATATACAACAGGGTGAGGAAAATGAGAGATTATCCTGAAACTCACCTGGTTTGAGGTCTTTCAAACGTTTGGAGGAAGACATTTCATTTCACTGTAGCTGAGAAACAAAGGCAGAATTTGGGGGCAAAAAAAGCTCAAACCACTGGTACCTGGGGAGGAGGTGGGGAAAGAGGGAAAGGTATCATTTCTGAAAAAATGAAAGGAAAGAAAAAGTAAGACAGCTTGCCAGGGAAATGAAAATTAAAAACAGGCAAAGGTGGGTTTTTTGTTTTTTTTTTTTTGAGAGATTGAGATTTCAGGAAAAGAGAGGAAAGGGCAATAAATCAACAGAAAAGCTTATTTTGTTGAGAGTGGAGAGAAACCTCTTTTAAGTTCTCATAAACTGCTTTAGGAAGGTAACTTCCTATAAACTTTACTTGAATCACAAACCTTTCAAAGACTCAGCTGGGAATGGGGACAAATGCAGGAGATAGCTAAGAGAAACAAAAGTGTCTTTTATGAAAACCTTTCATATCAGGAAGAACTATATATCTTGAAGTTACCCAAGCATCACTATTTGCTGTGTAAATAACTAAAAGCTTTTATGTACCTCAGGGCATCAAGAATGAACCCAATGTGGGAATAAATACATCTGAGTATATTTAAAGTGTGCATTGAGGTAGGAGGACATCTATTCTTCCTTTATCCTTTATTGTCTTCTCACAACATCTCACAAAATATACCCAATAAATGAATCAACTCAACCTACATTCAAGAAATACACATATATTTCTTAACATATAAAATATAGGTTTATATATTATATTTTATATATTTATGTTACATATTTCAGTTTGTTCATTCATCTATTCAAAATTAATCTTTTAATATATGCAGACTTACTGCTATGCCCTGAGATATTCAAGTATGTAAGACAGTATCATTTCCTATGTGAAGAAGAGCTCCTAGGAAAGAAGACAAGTATATTAGGTTCTTGAAATAAAAATTAATGATTAATAAAAATAGATGAGAAAGAAAATAGTTATATCTGCAGTAGTCAAAGAAGATGCTCTCTAGGAGAATCTATCTGTGTCCTAAAGTGGTGCCTGCTATAGACTTAAAACATTGCCAAGGCTTGGGCTTCCCTGGTGGCGCAGTGGTTGAGAGTCCACCTGCCGATGCAGGGGACACAGGTTCGTGCCCCGGTCCGGGAAGATCCCACATGCCGCGGGGTGGCTGGGCCCGTGAGCCGTGGCTGCTAAGCCTGCGTGTCCGTAGCCTGTGCTCCACAACGGGAGAGGCCACAACAGTGAGAGCCCCGCGTACCGCAAAAAAAAAAAATTGCCAAGCCTATAGCCTTACTAGCCAACTCATTCAATTACATATAAAAGAAAAAGCAACCAAATTATTGCAGGGGCATGATATAGTTATGTAGCTTAGCATCAGCACATCATTACTTTTTCTCTCTTCTCAAACTGTCTCGCACAGGTGGAGAGTTTTATCTGGGCATATGACTGTCCAGCTAGAATCATTTCTTAGCCTCCTTGAGAAGCACATGGAATGTGGATGTGTTGTTTGGAACTTCCATGTCAGTTTCTTAAAGGATGTTGCTTGCCCTCTACTCATCCTCTTGGTCTTCTTATGGGCTGAAACCTAGGACAGCATCCAGCTTTGGCCTGGGTTCCCTGTATGGCCTGTGAAGAAAAGTGGCTTGGCTAACCTGGACCACTCATTTTCACACTATTACATGAGAGAAAAAGACATAACGTTTCTATCTTATTTAAGCCAGTGTGTTTGGGACCTGTTTGTTAGAGCAACACAGCCTATATCATAATTAATACAGACATCTCTTTTCCCACTTGTCAAAAATTAAATGGAGTTAAAAAAGAAAAAACATACACTGTAGAATGGTTACAGGGGATTGTTAAAAGAAAAAAATAAAAAACATACATTTGAATTGCAGAAAAGAATCATACGTAAAACTGACTTTTAAGACTTTTTTAAGTAAATGTTCATTAGCCTATTTCCTTATAGTTTAGTATAAGAGGAGAGTATGTTTTAGGGACTTCCCTGGTGGCGCAGTGGTTGAGAATCCGCCTGCCAATGCAGGGGACATGGGTTCCAGCCCTGGTCCAGGAAGATCCCACATGCGCGGAGCAACTAAGCCTGTGAACCAAAACTACTGAGCCTGCACTCCAGAGCCCACGAGCCACAACTGCTGAGCCCATGTGCCACAGCTACTGAAGCCCGCACGCCTACAGCCCGTGCTCTGCAACAAGAGATGCCACCGCAATGAAAAGCCCGCGCACTGCAACGAAGAGTAGCCCCTACCCGCCACAGCTAGAGAGCCCGCACACAGCAACAAAGACCCAACGCAGCCAAAAAAAAAAAAAAAAAAGGAGGAGAGTATGTTTCAGAGCTTTGGAGTCAGACAGACCTACATTCAAATGTCAATTCACAAAACACAAAGGTAATATTATTTAGTGCCATCCCTGTGTCAGAAACTGAGTTTAGTAGTGAGTATTTGACTCCATTTCATCTTCAAAAACACCCAACAAACTAGTTATTATTCCCATTTTACAGTAAAATAATGTGAGGCTTAGAATGCCTCGTGGGGTCATGCTAGGTAACATAATTAGCAGTGATGGGAGAAACGGGATTTTATTCTAGGTCATTCTGGCTTGTAAACCTGTAGTGAACAATGCTTCATCACATACTAGCTGAAGGCAAAACTCTGGTTCCCAATCTATAAACTGGCAACAATACTTAGCTGTTTCTGAGGTCACTGTGAGGCTTGGATAAGTCTGTATGTGATGCCCTTTCAGGTTCTGACACATAGGAGATACACAATAAATGTTGGGTACCTTTCTTCTTCCTTTGATGGTATTAGAGCTCTTACAGTGAAGGAGTAATATCCCTTTCACTTTTGTATTCCTCAGTATCTGAATGTCTGGCAAGATGTAGGTGCTTAATAAACATTAGGATAAATCAAGAGAATGAGGAAAGTAGGTATAGAAACTGGCAAATGGAAAAAAAGGCAGTAAAAATAAGGGTCAATAAGGTCAAGCGTTTACCTGGGCTCCAGAACGCTCCCCCAAAGCCCTGTCCTGCATGGTTCAGGATTAAAGGTGATGGTTTGTAGAGCCCTGGCCCTTCCCAGCTTGACCTCTCAATGTCCTGCGGTAGCCAGGTGGGCTGTAGCTCCGGCTTCTCCCCTCTGGGGAGAGCTCCTGGGTGGCCAAGCAAGGCCTGTGGGCTTGCACAGCTGCCTTCCTTGTCGCTCTCCAAGCAGCTGGGCACGTGAGCCGCTCCAGCAGCCTGGAGTCAGATTGTGTAAACTGCTGTATGCTCCTGGCAGCTTTGGGACTGGCTGAGTCCCTTCAGGAAATGAAGGGAAAGCTCCAAGTGAGCTTGACAAGGACTGCTCTGGGGCAGGAAGCAGCAGACACTTGACCTCATTGAATTTCCAATGCAGTCCGTTTCAAAGGCACATGCTGTGTCTTAATCTTCTACAAATGTACTCTTTTATCCACCCCAGGACTTGTTACACAGTATGTGCTCAATGAAATTTTGCTGAGTGAATGAATAATTGCATGAAAGAGATGCAATTCTGTCTGCTAACATTGCTAAGAGCAATAATAAAGTAAAATTTATTTTAAGGCCCTTTAACAAGCTCCTTGAGACCAGTGACTTCCGGCGCCCGCCTCTTTCATAGCTCCTCCCATTTGCCTTGACCTCTGCCATTACTCATCACTCCCTCCTAAATCTACTTCTTCTTACCCCATGCCATTTACCTCTTTTTGATCCACTGTTTCAAGACTATACTAAGAAATAGCTAATCATTTGACCAGAATGAAAAGTAATTCTATTATGTGTCAGTGTTCACCCTCCCAGAAAACATGGATAAATCCTAACAGTACTCTTGTAGGCAATTTCTTATTTCTCCTTATTTTGGCTACTATGACCAGCAATAGAAACATATTTTGCCAAAGGTCAACTGTTATGAAATCGTCAACCTACTACCTATTTTTTTCTCTACATTTAAGGCTAGCTCTGTTTTGGAGAAAGAGTCACAGATGATATCCACAGTTTGATGAGCTTTACAAATATAAAGACAACATAACTATCATGTACATGTATCCACACAGACCTCCAAGTCTTTTGAGTCATATCAAGTTGAAGGATAGTTTGCTTTTTTTATCTCCTTCTGAAGTGCAGTTTTATCAGAAATTGTGAGTGAGTGCAGTCTCAAATGTGGGTGGCACTAAAAGTTCCAGTCTGCATTTTAACAATTCTCCTTAATTTCTGGGGAAACACATATTAGGAATCTTTCTTTCATAATGAAAAGAAGTTTGCAACAGTATATTAGAATCAAGTTTCCAAAAATATGTAGTTGCAAAAGCTGTTTGTAATCTGTTTGTTTACAAGTCTATTTACTTGCATGGGAAAACTCAGTATTGAATGTGTTAGAATAGCACAATTACGGTTGAATTTTTTCTCTTTTTTGTTGTTAGATATGCATTGCCATTATAAAAGTAGTACTGTTTTTAAAAAGTATAACATTATAGAGCTATAGAAAGTGAAAGGTAAAAACGTTATCCACCCCTCCAAACTTTCTGGTCATCATCTTCAACAACAGTTGATATGTGTCTCCTGAGATTAGGTTCTATATTACTGAAAGAAAATAAAAACTTATTCCATTAGTATTTATTAATTACATTCTGTATTCCAGGCACTGTTCCAGATACTCGGAATATAGGAGTAAACAAAATGGACAAGACCCATCCTCTCATGGCAATCACTTTCTTTAGAGAGAAGCAGATAATAAATAATGACTATAATGAATAAGTAATGTATAGTGTGGTAGGAAAGGTTAAGGGAACTAGATAGGACTACGAGAGAAGCTGGGGCTCTAATGTCCTATTTTACAACGGAGTGGTTGAGGTAGGTCTCATTCAGAAGATGACATTTGGGAAAAGACTTAAAGGAAGTGAACAAGTCAGCGATGTGGGGACTGCAGGAAGATCATTCCAGGGATATGAAACAGCCTTAAGGCGGAACGCGTAGCTTGTTCTAGGACCAGCGAGGAAACTATGGGAGCAGAGAAGAGGGATGAGGACAGGAAGGCAGTGGGAAATGAGATCATGGAGGCGCCTGTAGCCCATTGTAAGAACTTTGGCTTTCATTTTGCGCGAGGTGAAAGCTGCTGGCAGGTTTGAGCAAAACAGTAAACATGGTATGACTTGTGTTTTAAAGAAATTATTCTGACTGCTGTGTTGAGAACCCACTGAAGGGTGGCAAAAGGAAGAACAAGGAGAACTGTTGTGAGCCCACTGCAGAGGAGAGATGGTATCATATTTTGAAAGTACAGTCAAAAATATTTCCCAAAGAATTAAAAGCAAAGCGTGAGACAAAGAGAAGAGTCAAGGACGATTTCAAGGTTTTACTCTGAGAGATTGAAAAAGTGGTATCAATACTAAGCATACATTTCTGAAACTTAATTTTTGTAGTACGCGGGCCTCTCACTGTTGTGGCCTCTCCCGTTGCGGAGCACAGGCTCCGGACGCGCAGGCTCAGCGGCCATGGCTCACGGGCCCAGCCGCTCCGCGGCGTGTGGGATCTTCCCGGACCGGGACATGAACCCGTGTCCTCTGCATCGGCAGGCTGACTGTCAACCACTATGCCACCAGGGAAGCCGTAATTTTTTTTTTATTATTCACAATATATTATGAACATCATTCCTTGTCAAGGCATAGGACTACCTCATTTTTAGCAGTTTCCTGATAGTCTGTTCCATGGTTACACTGTAATTTACTCAACGTATGATTGCTTTTTTAAAATTTTTTTCTAAATTTTTTTCAGTAACATTTTAAAATTGCTTTAAAATAATCTGATCTTGTTATTTTTCTTGAACAGGTAAATGTAGTGGCCTAAATCTACGTTTAAAGCCTTAGTAGTGAATCTTTCTGAAATCTAGTTAATTAGCAAAAAGAGACATTATATATGTTCTTGTTATTGTGTGATATCTTTTAAGTTTTTCATTATTAGAACCATGTGCTTAATAATTTTATTTTTCATTTCTTTTTTTTTTTCATTTTATTTTTCATTACATCCACTCTAGTTAGAAATCTGGAAAGAAATAGACAGTGAATTGCAGTAATTTTAATTCTATTCTTGGAGAAGTTCTGCACCCAGGTAATGAAACACAGAGAAAAAGGCCATGATGTTAAGACAACACCTAGAAAAGGGGTTCAACATTGCCTTATTACATAAATGTATACCTATTACATAAATACATACTTAGCTTGGTTAAGAATGGTGACTTTATGCTATTCATCATTTCTTAAAACAACAAAAAAATTATTCAGAATCCATTTCTATAAATCCATTTCTATAAATGATCCATTTATATAAATGATAGAATTAGCCATATACATTCATTTTTGTGTGTTTTTGGTTGTTTTTATAACTGTTCACGAGAAATATCTGTTTATCACGTAAAAAAGAATTATATTTACCTAGGGCAGAACTTATTTAAAACATTTAATTATTTACTTCCTTATGGAAGAGAGAATAGACTATATAGCTGCTTGCAGCTGTGGTGACTGCAGACCTAAAACCACTAAAATGCAAAGTGATTTGACAGGACCTACTATGAGAAGATGATAATGTTATATGTCAATTATATAACAATTAAAAAAGGAGAGAGGATGAACTGATGACCCTTTTTTACATTTTGAGCAAACTAAAGACTAGGCCATGTAAGAATCTTTTGTCAACCTGCCATTCAGTCATCAAGATAACCCAAGTGTTATATGTTTGCACTAGAAGCCTTTGAACTTAGAAAATGTAAAATATTTTAGAAAAAATATTTAAAATTGTGTTTGATTTAACCTCCAATACAGAGAAAGGGGAAAGTTTAGTAGTAGTTGGTAAAAGGAATGATCATGAGACAAGTATTGGACTGAAACTTCAAATTTAGTTTTTTAAACTTTTGCTAGAGTGATTGTATATGTTATATTTTAAAATTCTTATTAAATAATTATATATTATATATTTAAGTGTTTTAACTTTTATGAGTAATGGCGTAGTGTAATTTGAGCCTGCTCAGTAGAATCAAATGTAATTAAGTAATCCAGGGAAGGACATGCTGAAGTATACACACAATAGATAATTATTTATTATCTGCTTCTCTGAAGCAGTGTGTTTTTAGTTAGATTTCGAAGGGTAGATGAAGTTTTAGAAACTGAGGCTACTGTACAAATAAACAGCATTCTAAGTGGAAGACAGAACATTAGCAAAAATGATAAAAGCAGGAAAGCTAACATTTATAGGTAACAGTAAGTTTGGGTCCAGCATAGTTTAAATGCATTAAGAATAGTGGAAGAAAATACTGCAAAGGTGGTTTGAAATTAAGATTATATTCTTTATTCAACAACCTATGGAATGGGAAAAAATATTTGCAAATGATACAACCAACAGGGATTAATTTCCAAAATATACAAACCGCTCATTAGTTCAATATCAAAAAACAAACAACATTTCTCCCAAAAAGACATACAGATGGCCAACAGGCACATGAAAAGATGCTCAGCGTCACTAATTATTAGAGAAACACAAACCAAATCTACAATGAGGTATCACTTCACACCAGTCAGAATGGCCATCATCAAAAAGTCTACAAATAATAAGTGCAGGAGAGGGTGTGAAGAAAAGGAATCCTCCTACACCGTTTGGTGGAAATGTAAATTGATACAGCCACTATGGAGAACAGTATGGATGTTCCTTAAAAAAACTAAAAATAGAGTTACCATATGATCCAGCAATCCCACTCCTAGGCATATATCTACAAAAGACAAAAACTCTAATTCAAAAAGATACATGAACCCCAGTGTTCATAGCAGCACTATGTACAATAACCAAGACATGGAAGCAACTTAAATGCCCAACGACAGATGAATAGATAAAGAAGGCGTAGTATATATATATTTGCAGCAACATGGATGGACCTAGAGATTATCACACTAAGTGAAGTAAATCAGACAGAGAAAGACAAATGTCATATGATATCACTTACATGTGGAATCTAAAAAATGATACAAATGAACTTATTTACAAAACAGAAATAGACTCACGGACTTAAAAAACAAATTTATGGTTACCAAAGGGGAAAGGTGAGGGAGGGATAAATTAGGAGTTTGGGATTAACATATACACACTACTGTATATAAAATAGATGAACAACAAGGACCTACTGTATAGCGCAGGGAACTATATTCAATATCTTGTAATAACCTGTAATGGAGGGCTTCCCTGGTGGCGCAGTGGTTGAGAGTCCGCCTGCCGATGCAGGGGACACGGGTTTGTGCCCCGATCCGGGAAGATCCCACGTGCCGCGGAGCGGCTAGGCCTGTGAGCCATGGCCGCTGAGCCTGTGCGTCCAGAGCCTGTGCTCCGCAACGGGAGAGGCCACAACAGTGAGAGGCCTGCGTACTGCAAAAAAAAAAAAAAAAAAGCTATAATGGAAAATAATCTAAAAAATTATGTGTATAATTGAATCACTTTGCTGTATGCTTGAAAGTAACATAACATTATAAATCAACTATATTTCAATAAAAAAAAGGAAATACACACAAAAAAAAGAGTATGTTCTTTATTCAGAAGGAAATGGAGACCCATTGAAGGCTTTTGAGGAGGGAAGTTGCACTGTTACCTTAGGAAGATGAATGAAATGGAGTGACAGCGTACAGGATAAAAAAAGTACAATAGGCTGCAAAGGAAGTGATGTTACAGTAGACAGTGTGCTCCCGTATTCTTAGACACTCCTCCCATCTAGAGATGGGTCTCGTCTCCTCCCTTCTAATCAATCAAGGCCTACTTGTGATAATTTCAGCCACTAGAGTATGGCAGAGGACGCTACCATGTGACATAGTATTTGCTGATGTAGATTAGATGTGGGAAACATGAAAGAGGGAGGAAGAAAAGACATTGTCATCTTATGTCTAGGTGAATATTGGCATTCTAATTCCATTAACTGAAATGTTGAATTGCTATAATTGTCTTATTTAGTTGTTCACTCAGTCAATCAATCACTTAACAAATGGCTATTGAGTTTCTAGTATGCTAGTCAATGTGCTGCAAACTAGAGATACAAAGAAAAAAAGACAGATTTTTATCCACAAAGTGCTTTTAGCCTAGAAGAAACATGGACTGCAAGTTGCTTTGTTCAGTGCCAAGAAAGGGTCAGCCCAGGTGAAATGAAGATGGAAAAGATGAACTAAAGGATAGCAGGTTCTAAAGTCAGCCAAGATCTGTCCAGCAATATCAGTTCTGAGGGTTTTCTCCTGAGATTCTGATCCCTTCCTTCTGTGTCCATGATCCGCTAACTTTGGAACATATAATTCCAGTTCTGTTGAGTATACTTCTCCATTTCCCGCTAATCTAGTTGCATTCCTTAGCCCAGTAAGGAAGTTTTGCATGATTGCCTCCCTGATATGGTTCCTGGAGTCTCCACTGACCTCTCTCACAAATCAAAGGGAATCGTTTGTTGTTTCCCTAACAGGTATGCTCATTACCATCTTCAAAGCTTTGCTCTCTAGGCCCACCTGCCTGGAACGTTCTCTCCTCTTCAAAGTCCAAATAGACTAAGCCGAACTCAAATCATTTTTCCTTCTTTTGATTATTACATCACAATATTTTTTTCGCTTTCTGAATTCCCACAGCACTTTGTGACTCGATCATTCATTGAGAACTTCTGTCATGCCAATCTATCTATAAGTTTCATCTTCCTAAATAAATACTTTTACAGAATAAGGATCAAAACATATACTTAAATTCCTCATATCTAGCACTGTGAATTGTCCTCAGGAGGCATCTGACTAGTATTTCATTGATGACAATCACGAAAATGTTGATCTCGATATTCCTAATGTTTCAAACACTGCTCTTTTATTTCATAGAATTGAAGTGGATCTATTATTTAAAATCTTATACATTTTTTCCTTCTTAACTATTTTTCATTTTAAAGGTTGTGATTGGTCATTAGGAAATGGATTTTTTCCTGTTCTCTAGTATTTTGCCCATTTCAGAAATTGAAAAGCAAAATGATATTGTTACCTAGATTACAAGCAACCTGGTTCTATGAATCTTGAATATTAGAAAACAGGCACTATGATATCTGAACCCGATTTCCCAAATCTTAACTTTTTTAATGGAGAGTTCAAGACTTTAAATAAAACTTACAATAAACAAATATTAATTTAGTTATAATTTTTATTCAAAGCAGACAAGGAGAGTATAAATGAGATCTCTTCGATTATTAGTGTGAAGAATTTAGCCGTATATGTACTGCTTAAACACGTCATACTGTGCTAAATCTGGAGCCCACACTGAAATTACCTAGTTGCATCAATATGTTAAAGAAAATAAGGTAGACTGACAGAGAAACATGTATTTTTTCAGAGCCTGGGGCAATCCTGACACTCTGTTGCCAAGGCTAAAGGTCTCGTTCTGAATGTGTTATTTAAACCTCCCCTGGGAACCAAAAGTATCTGACCCTGACAAAGTTCATCCTGACCAAAATGTTGGTTTATTTTGTATGTGTCATCTTAAACATCAAAAACATCAGACATGATGCTTCTTGCATCCCTGTTATTTATTTTCCACATGAGGACAAACTGCCACAAAACGACCCAGAACGTAACTTGATTTCGCATCTTATTTTTCACCAGGTCCCAAGTTTGCTATGAAGTTTTGGTGAAATAAAATGTCAGGGTGTGGTCCCCTGGCTGTTACACGTTTTTTCCCCTTTCTGCAGGAGTTAGCCAGCAAGAGGAAAAGGACACAACTCTAGGATAAGAGTAAGGAAACCTACACTTCCCCACTCTCCCGATCCATCTCATCATGACGGTGAATTCTCAAAAGGTGGCTAGGGACTCTAGGGATCTCTGGACTTTGGTCCTGTGCTAAGTGTTTACAGTCTGACCATGTCCCTGCTTCTGCTTCAGTAGGAGAGTGAAGACTGGCTCAGAAGAGTTAATCCAATCCAGATGTTACCATGACAGTGTCTCATCCAGAGGTGAGGCAGTCCTCCCATTCATTAGCATTAGGTGGCTTCAAAACTGCACCTGGGGGAGATAGGTTACAAAGCCTCTCTCTTCTGACAAATATATTTGAGTCAGTTCCTTTACCATCTGTCTGGTAATTTTGAATCTCTTAAGAATAAACAGAAGCTCAAAATTGTATCTTTTTTTTCCTAGAGGAGTAATACGAAGGTTGATACCATATAGGGTGAGCAGAGCATATTAAGTATTTTTAAAAGAAAAATTGTATTCTAATGAATTCATCTTGAAGGTTTCAAAACACGTTTGAGTCCTCCAAAGGCAAGACATTTTATTTTCGTTCACTGTACTGCTCAGGTTCTATCCGTTTGCGTGAGAACGCTCTCAGCTGACATTTTCAATAATTTTGACGATCACCAACAGAGCAGAGAAGTGAGGGTGTTTAGGGACAATTTACTTCTTGACAATATCGGGAGCCAGACTGGAATAAATCTTCATCCCTTTCTCAACACAGTCAGTAGAAGAAATGTTTTCATAAACGCAGTGCCGATCAATTACAGGAATGGAGGTGTGAGGACAGAGAGGAAAGCAAGGATGAGATGGAAGGAGGATTCAAGATTTTGTCTTTGGCTAGTTTATTATCAATGTGAGTGATTTTACGTGATATTCTTTCTTCAGCAAAAATCCCTTCCCTGGCATGGAAAATATATGTCTGCAATGGCAGATGGTAGCCCACAGCTCTGAAATAATGAAGGCCTCTGGACACTGGGCAGAACACAAGGGCAGGGCCAAGTTGATTGAACGTGGAATGTAGACCTGCCAATTTGACTGTTTGATGTTAGCAACTATTAACCCACCTATTATAGTCATAATTTATTCTCATTAATCATGGTTGATTTGTAGGAAATGTGATGCCTTATACTCTTACCCACTACTGACAATTTAAACTCAACTGGATTGCTGAATACATAGCAGAGCATAGACAGGGTAAAGTTCAGAACTGGAACGTAATGGATATTTCAGGGCGTGGGGTGGAGATGTAATGGTCACTTATGGGAGAGACAGACATATGAGCCCAGCGGTCCCTGGAAGGAGATAGAGGGTGTAAATGCAGGAAAAGGCAGGAAGCAGCAGCCCCTAATTAAGAGAAGGAATAAGACTGGTTCTCAGATATGCCTTCAGTTGAATAGACACATCATCTCTTTTAATTTATGAATACTTTTTTTTTAATCATATCTAGGCTTCTAGGGCCCAGGATTAAGGGGTGGGGAATAAGGAACACTGTGTACAGCAAGGACAAGAGAATTTCCATCAGAAGATGGGAAACATTTTTGTCAATTAAACTCACCTGAGCCCATTTTCTGGCTCTGAATCTCACCAGTGGCTTGTGATTGTACAGATAGTCTAGGATTTGGACAACTGCTTTATAGCAATTTCCCAGCTGCAGAAGCAGAGCAGGCTAATCTCCAATACACTCGTTTTTGGAGCCGGAAAGAAAGCTTAGGAGACTTTTCTTTTGAGGAGTAATTACTATAGATCCCATCCTGCAGTTGCTTGATTAAAGGAATGAAAAGTATCCAAATTAAAAATCCAAAGAATATCCTAGAGAATGCTTGCCCAGCTTCTAGGACTTTCTCTATGGGCTTTTAAAAACTAGAAGCAATCCTGTTTACTGAAATGTTTTCTCCCAAATTAACTACTCCACAACTTCCTAAGCAGAATGAGTTCCCCACAGATGCAAGGTAGGAACAAAGGATTTAGCTTGAGAAAACACTAGTTAGGAGTAAGAGCTTTTTTTTTTTTTGAGGTACGCGGGCCTCTCACTGTTGTGGCCTCTCCCGTCGCGGAGCACAGGCTCCGGACGCGCAGGCTCAGCGGCCATGGCTCACGGGCCCAGCCGCTCTGCAGCACGTGGGATCTTCCCAGACCGGGACACGAACCCGTGTCCCCTGCATCGGCAGGCGGACTCTCAACCACTGCGCCACCAGGGAAGCCCAGGAGTAAGGGTTTTTATCAAAGAGCAGACCCAGACCTCTTTAGCTGGACATTCTGACAGTGAAATAAAAAGCACACCAGGTCTTAATATAACCAACTCTGTGGTACAAAAGAGAGAACTAGGAGTGAAAGGATGACATTGCCCGATTGAAACAGCTGGGAAGTGGCAATGTCCGGGCGAAAACCTAGTTTTCTCACTCTTGGTCCAATGTACTCTTTGTTATAATACATCGATATTCCTGTTATTATGCAAGTCACACAACTTGCAAATCTGACTTTTCTGTGTTACAGGAACAAGTATGTGTTTGCTGATGTAATTTTATATTCTTATCACCTAATTTGTTACTCTTGCGGCCTCTTGGTTTTTTCCCGCTAAAATGAACAAGACATTCCAAGAAGAAACTATTTTATACCTGCATTTGCCTCGGCTCTTACTGAGTCTCTCATGATACATACTTGAGCTTGGACATAATTGAATGCAATAATAGGAGAAAAAACATGACCAATGTAGTGAAGCTAGAATCTAAGAGAACAGAGAAATCCAGGACAGATTGTACAGCCAGGACATGGTTTATTGCTGATCTCTTGGCTGTAGTATTTTTTTGCCCTCAATCAAGTGTACAAGACTAAGAATGAAAAGAGAAAACCCCCCTAAGCGTTTCTCTACAATTCTCATCTTATCTATCATATTAAATTATTTTTTATAGGTCAATAATTGTAATAACATTCACTTCTTACTTCTGACTTAATGTTAAGCTAAGGTATGAAAACAAAGGAAAAACAGCCCTTTTTTTATGAAGAGGTGACGGTATAGAAACCTGGGGATCAGATACATAGATAATACAATGTAAGTGCTTGAGTAAAACTCAGCAGGCAGGGGAATTCCCTGGTGGTCCAGTGGTTAGGACTCCACGCTTCCACTGCTGGGGGCCAGGGTTTGATCCCTGGTCCGGGAACTAAGATCCCACAAGCCTCATGGCGTGGCCAAAAAATAATAATAATAAATAAATAAATAAAACCAGGTGCTTAAAAAAAACAACTCAGCATGCAGCATAGAAACTTTTATGGCTTAGGATGGGAAACAAAGGGCAAAGGCTGGGAATGTCTTTCTCAAAGGGAAACTCTCTAAGCATCTGGAAATTAGTATTTAGGCAAGTCAAAGGAAGGAAAGTGTGTTGTTTGTATAAAGGCACAGAAATAGGGAGAACATAGTCTTTTGGGATCAAAGTCATCTCTGTGACTAGATTATAGGGTTTGAGAGGAAGAGCCACAAGAGTTAAGCAAAAGCTGGATTTCCCAAGGGCTAACATTCCCAACACAGTGTACTCAGTGAGTAGACTTCAGGTAGTGGAGATATTGATATTTGGGTCAATAATAATTAAATGAGGCAAACCATGCAAAGAACAAGAATCAACTCTTCTGTTCTCAGAACAGCCTGCTGTTATTACCCCATTGTACAGATGAGGAAAACTGAGGCACAGGGAGGTAAAGAAGTGATGAAGTTGTGAATTAAACCGGATTCCATATTATGTAGAAAGCTCCAACAACCACCATGGCACAAAGAAAATCACTTCACATGTAATAGTCACCACTCACAATTCTCAAACCAATAATTCATGCCCAGATTTTATTTTTCACATTAAAGAGAAAAGTCCCAAGTGTGACTTATAGATCTTTGTCTACTCTACTGAAATCACCTTATTCTGTTTGAGGTAGGATAAAATGACACTACTGCCTTCTCTCTCCAACCAGCTCTGGAAAGTGACATAGATTTGCAAATGGCTTGATTTTCAGGCAGGGATGAAAGTGAAAACTTCAGTTATCTAGTGTGGAAAGAGCAGTCAGCTAAAGAAGGAGAGGATGAAAAAATGTTCTCAAATCGCTGTCCGGTTGGCCAATCTCCAGCTCAGAATGAAGTGTTCATTTTCCTGAAGAACAGGGATTGCTCACATCCACTTACTTACACCTCATAGGTAACCTTTTTTTTTCAGACATGAAATCAATCACTGAATGAACCCTTTGTAAGTTAGGGGCATAAACTGTCCAACCTTGTGGCTGTTTGTGATTATAGCTGGCAAAATGAAAGATTGTTCAGTAGATATTAACAGTTAAAAGGACAGAGCAAAAGAAAGAAGCAAGTTAATCTCACTGCAGACTTCCAAACTGAGGAAACTAGCTCATGAGGAAGTTCATGGATCTCAATGGGGTTGCCCAGGGCTCTGTTCTATTTGACCCTCAAAGCACTACCTTCATCTGGAAGAGGTGTTGATGAATGCAGGAGAAAAATCTGACACTGCCTAGTATTTCTGTGCTAGAAAGGAAATGAAATTTCCCTTGGTTTAGTTTCCTCTCTGACTCGGTTACTTTTTTTTTTCCAGTTAGTGTACAGCAGTGCTGAGAATATCTGCTGGAGAATAAAAGACATCTCCTTTCTTAGAACAGAACCTGCTGAATATCAGAATAATGGCATTTGTGACCGCACTCCTGAGTAGAAATTTGAAGTTACAGGATTCTAGGAAATCTGAACTTGGAAGGACTCTCTTGGCTCGTCTATTGAGCCTAATGCGTCATGGACCCAAAAGCATCTCACAAAGAGTTTCCTAAACATTTTGACAAATGTACTTCCGGAGCAGGCATGAACAAACTACAGCCCACGGGCTAATGATAACCCTCTGCATGCTTTCATATGGCCCACTAACTAAAAATGAATTTTACATTTTTTAAATATTGAAAAAATATCAAAATATTTCAATTTCATTATGAATAAATAAAGTTTTTTTGGAACCCAGCCATGCTCGTTCACTTTCATGTTATCTATGGCTCTTCTGCATTACAAGGGCAGATTTGAGCAGTTACTAAAGAGACCATGTGACCTGTAAATCTAAAATACTTGTTATCTGGCCCTTTACAAAAACAAACAAACAAACAGTTTGTCTATCCCTGGTCTAGAGTATAGTGAGTGAGAAGAATGTCTTCTTTTGCTAAAACTGCAGCCTAATAGAACTTGAATATTTCTAAAAGGTGTTTGCAAAAGTCCAGTCTAGTTTATACGGACCTATGGGAAAAAACAGAAACACTCATTTCTGTTGAATATGATTGAAACAAACTGAAAACTGGCCTGAATATATTTACCAGGTTTGGCACACTACGTTAAGTCAAATTAAATTCACCAGTGAGCTGCCAAATCTCTACTAATGATTGTGTTGAACGATATGAAATCACAGTTATTGTAGGTCGAAAATAATTAAATATTGGCAATTTCTTAGGGTTCCTATGACTTCATAAGATGCTTTACAAAGAAAGGAGTCTGTTTTAATATCCATCTTTGCCAGCTTTCCTCTGTCATGCTTTGCACCTGATTTTGCTTTATTTTCCAACACTTCACATAACGAATGCATAGCACATATTTGTTGACAACCTGGTAATGAAAGAATAAGTTAAAGTTCTTTCTAAACAATCTGCACTGGCAAGAGTGTTACAAAGAAAGGATACCAGGACTTGAAACTTAAAGTGAGAAGTAAATTCTAAGTTCTAAGGCTTTCCTTAGGATTTGGTGTGTTGCTCTGAGTGTCACAGGAAGGCTTGATAAATTTGGTATGAGGGAATAGAGTTGCAATGCTTGCCTTTGTATACTACAATTACTGGTACATTTACTGTCAGAGCACTGGAATGGTTGTGGATTTACACTACTATAATCAGGCTTCTTTTGTCTCTTTACAGTGAAAGAACAACAAAAATTATACTAAGAATCTAAGATATATGTTGTACATATACATGTACAGTCAGCCCTCAGGATCCTTCAGTTCCACATTTATGGATTCAACCAACCTGGTTGCATCTCCCTCTGCTCTGTCTTTATACCATCTTCAACTCTGTATATCTTTGTCTGCTATACATCCCTCTATCTCTTTCTTATAAGGACGCTTGTGATGGTATTTAAGGTTTATGACATAATCCAAGCTAAGTGCCTTCTCTCAAGTTCCTTAATTTGATCACATCTTTTGCCACACGAGTATATAAGATAATCTTCACAGATTACAGGCATTAGGAAGTGAATATGTCTTTGGGGGAACATTTTTTTCAGCCTACCACAGTTATGATGACATCATATTGAAATATATCTTAAAGAACTGCTTTTAAATTTTCTGAAAATAGAGGGAAGTGAGACCAAAATACTTTTTACCTTGGAGCTAATTAAGATTATTTTAATATTAGGTGGATGATGGTTTTCTCCAAAAGAATTACTTTCTTGAGCTGCTAACTCTGCATTACTGTAAAAAATATTTATGGTACTTGTGAATAAACAACAGCCTCTGAAGAGATACATTACCAAGCCGTGTTTTTCAAAATGAAGAAGAGAAACTAAATGATTTATCAAAGAAATTTCTGTTATCCATTTTTCAGTGGGTTTGCTTTTTTACCCACAAGAAATATTCATCAGTAAAGACCTTTCATTTGATTAAAAACAGACTCTAATAAATGTGCATTAGGATCACAATGATAACCTATATTCAAGAACATGAATAAAAAGTGCCCTTGAAGGGAAAGGCTCACATATGTTCACATTTGATACCGGGAAATAATCGTATGCTGTTGAGGAGTGATTACTACCAGCTGTAAGCAAGTACATCGCACAATAATATCTCATCTGTACAACCACTTGGAAAATTTCTTTCTTGCTCTCTCTCTCCTTCTTCCAAGAGTTTCATAAAATATGGCCAAATCTCTCCCGTCTCACTGAATACTGACCTTTTCAAATCCCTACATATGAAAAGAGAAAGACTTCGAATCTTGAAGAACACCAAGAAGAAACATGAAATTTCCATGCTTTTCCCAAAAATAAGATTGGCAAGACCATGTCACTTTATCCTTTCTTCATATTCTGTATGACACATTTTTTATTGTTTCCAGTGGCACTAGCAAGTTTTTAATCTGAATGGCCTAGAAACATTACTGAAATACAAGAAAACGGTTCTGAATAAAAGCAGTTCAGATCTCACTAATGCATCATTTATCTATAAACGCTTATCATTGGAAATAATTTGAAACGTCATCTTGACTACCTTCCTGAATTTCAGGTATGGCAAATGTTAAATCACTTCTTCACCATAATTCAGTCTCAGAAGGCCTGCTCTCTTCCTCAACCTGTCTTACGTTATCTGAGCTAAACTAGGGTTCTGTAGAGGGATTTCTGGAGGGTTAGGAAAGAATAGTGGGGAGGAGATGGAGAAAATTGGAGAAGTTATTGACTAACAAAAACACATGTGGGTTGGGTTTTTTTTTTTCTGTTTTAAATTTTAATATCCCAATAAGATTTTTGTTTAAAGAAAATGTTCCCAGCTTAAACAAGGAGAAAGAAAAGACAAAGGGGTATCATTGCCTTAATCTTTTTAACAGGAAAGTTAAGAAAAGGAAGATAGGAGACACTATCAGTGTGGACGTCAGAACTCTATTTTTAACCTGATGCAACTAGATGTAAATTAATCAAGGGCAAATGCACTTTCTGTGTTCTAAAGTATGACTAACAGAGCCAAGTAACTATGAAGCATTTTGCCTTTAGAAAGAAGGCAAAGCGGGACTTCCCTGTCTATCCAGTGGTTAAGACTCTGCGTTTCCACTGCAGGAGGCACGGGTTCGATCCCTGGTTGGGGAACTAAGATCCCACATGCTGCGCCACATGTCCAAAAAAAAAAAGAAGTCAAAGCAACAAATAATCAGTTAATTAACAAAGTATTTAGAAGATGGTGATCTCTGCGCCTAGATATCACTTCTCTCTACCACTCAGGCATGGACTGATGCCCTGTGCGTAAAAGTTCCCTTTACAACATATATCTTAGCCCTCAACACGCTGCATTTTAATTGGCTGCCTTCCCCTCCTACACACATACCTCAATATGAACTCTGTGACAAGCTGTGTTAGCCTTTCTTATTAAAATCATAGACTATGGCAAAGTATATGATTTATCTTAAGTAATAAACATTTGTTGAACGAAAGAATGGAAGAAAAGATATCTTATGGAGAGGTGGAAATAGACTCACACACTCAAAAGCATGGAGCTCTTTTGGCTGAGGCTATGATCTGAAGACTCATATAAATTCATTCCCTGTGCATAATGGTCTACCCAGCCTCATGCCAACGATCAGTAATCTAATAATGAAAGAACAATTGTTCTGGGCCAGATGTGTTATGCATATTACCTCTGTAGCAACATTACCTCTAGAGCAGTTAAGTATTACCGTCCTTATTTTAGGAATGAGAGAATTCTACTCAGATATACTCCTGCCTTTAAGTGGCCATTTCCAACTTTAAGTGCATTCATGTATAGCTCTTAAGCTGCTGTTCATTACATTACACCTCCCTGCCCTGTGTTTCCGTCACCCTTAGCAACGAAAAGGTTGAGGGAAGCTGCTTTCATCTTATTTGTACATGGAACTCATACCGCGTTCATGCTACGTGATGATAATATATGTATGGCAAAGAATTACAGATCAAATGGATGGTAGAAGCACAAATGATCAAAGTAAAGGACAGGGAGATTACCCAAGACTGTGAAAGGGAAGACGGCAGAACAAACCGAGCAGCAGTGCTCTAAGCCCTGTGTCTCTTGGTGAGGCTTAGAGCTTGATAAGGGAACATAATCTCAGAGAGGGATTTGGTGTACCCTAGACACTGGACCTCCAGGCAAAGCCAAAACTCGAATGTCCAAAAGTATAGAGGGAGCCAAGCTGCTTTCTGACTCCAAGTCACCATGAGGACTACAATGAAGAGCCCATTAGCGATGATGCACATGAGTCACGAAAGAAGGAGCCTTCTGGAACATTCTGCTCTGAGTCAGATCGTACGAGGCTTTGCACAACCCTTTAGGAGAAGATGAGTAATCCCCCATAACAACAGAGACTGAATTTCTAGGCAGACCAACAGCATGAGAGCTCAGATTCAAATTTAGTTTGAGTCTTTTTTTTTTTTTCACATGGAACGCTTCACCAACGTGCGTGTCATCCTTGCTCAGGGACCGTGTTAATCTTCTCTGTATCATTCCAACTTGAGTATATTCACTGCCGAAGCGAGCACTTGATAAGTCTTTAGGCGGCATCATGTGTAAACTGTTTTCACGCTCCTGAGACTGCTGGGAAAAATTCATACCTGGGAGATACTGATGAGGCCATTTATCATTTCGATCATATTGTCCCTTAGATTTTCCTATTTGAAACAAATTGTTGAAAAGCTTTTCTTTCTTAGTCTCTTTCTATGGGGGAAAAAAAAACACCTATTAAATATTTTCATTTTTCATCGTTACGATATTGTTTCGTCCAAAGGCTCCCAAGCCTGACTCGCACTCACTATTCCCTAGGGTGAATATTTTTTAAGTATATAGTCCTGTGTTCTATCCTTAGGAATTCTGATGGGTTATTAGCTTTTTCCAACCCAAATATAATGGTAAAGAGAAGAACACTGAAATTCATGATGCAACATGGCTAAAAAATGGGGTTGCCGGAATTCTGATTCCATTGTTCACTGGCTATCTCAGTATGATCCACATGCTTGGAGACCATTTGAAAGAAATCAGAAAAGAGGCAACAAACAGATCAATCACTGATTCAGCCTCTAAGTATAACTAAAATCTTTTTTTTTTTTTTTGATTTAATGGAATCGTTAAGGAACAAGATTATTCCATCAAAAGAAAATTATTTTCAGAAAATGGAAATTGGCAATATACCCACTGACGCCTGGAACAAACTCAAATGTCTACATTTCCAGTGGGAATGAAATCTGACAGCCAGGGAGTCCAACGTGCTGACAGTACAAAAATAACCACCTGTTGCTGAATAGGAGAAGTAACCAGGTGGGATACGTACTCCACAAAGGAAATTTGAGCAGGCTCTTGGCTTCCTATGGGATGAAAGGGAGTAGGAAAGCTGGCAGCAGGGAGGTTGAGAAGAGGAAATCTGAGCAGGTTTCCTAGCTGTCTTCCTTGTGGGGAAGGCAGGATTGAATTGGAAAGACTGTAAAACAGGAAGATTGACAATAAAACTTACGTGTTTAAGGCACATTTAAACTATTAGAATGCTACAGAAACACATAATAACTCCTCTGAAATTGCAAGTATGTCTAAATGGATATGAAACCAGGAGTTACCTCAGGTACTATCATTCTAGAAAATTTAAATGTCTAGTAAAATGCTCTTCTGCGAAAATAGTATTTGCAGGAAAATAAAGTTTTAAACATAGAAGAAACACAAGAACAAAGGACTATGCTACCAAAAATCCAAACTCTTAAGGCTGATTGAAATTAAAGACTTCAGCCTTTTTCGACATGTGTGATATCAAACTAAACAACAAAAAGTAATATTTATTTACATTTATTTTCCCCCTTTCTTTCTGACTCTCTCTCCTATAAGGTAAAAGGAGGAAATGAAATATCTTAAAGTAAACGTTTACAGAGGGAAAAAAATCTGTAAACAGAATACATGGATCAATAACCATTATTTGAATAGCTGAAAGCATCCCATCAACTTAGAAATTAATTTAAAAGGACGTAGCTTATTTCACATGCAGCCATCAATGTAATGCCTTGTTCTAAGTGCTGTGAGGTATCATTATCCTCACTCTTGTAAAATAAGAAGCTGATAGCGAGAGATATTATAACTTTTTCAAATATATAACTCTCATGAGTGATAAGTCTGAGATTTGATGCTAGGCTCTATGGCTTTAAAGACGATCAACAGCAATATGTTGCTGTCAAGCAGCATGAGCTATCCAGAGTATGGCCAAGATTCTGAAAAAAGTCTTTATTTATTTATTTGCGGTACGCGGGCCTCTCACTGTTGTGGCCTCTCCCGTTGCGGAGCACGGGCTCCGGACGTGCAGGCTCAGCGGCCATGGCTCACGGGCCCGGCCGCTCCGCGGCATGTGGGATCTTCCCGGACCGGGGCACGAACCCGTGTCCCCTGCATCGGCAGGCGGACGCTCAACCACTGAGCCTCCGGGGAAGCCCAGAAAAAAGTTTTTTAAAAAAAGCATTTCTAAGAAGTTAAATAGACATGTACCAAAACTCTCTCAAGCCTTCTCAGAGCATATTGATTCAAATTAGGATAAAATATTAACAAACTAGATTATCTCATTCCTAAGGCTAGAGCTGATTAATAATAGCAAATTAATAGGGGGTTTGGAGGACCGTGGGGGAGAAGGAAAAGACACTGGTAAAACAAGAAATAGATTATCACTTTACTTTCTTCTGGTTGCAAATGACAGAAAAATTAATTAAACTTATTTAAGCAAAGAGAATCTACTGGTTTATGACTCTATTACCTGTGAACCCCAGTCATGGGGACTCCAGGGGTCCAAGCATGAGATCAGGACTCAGTTTCTTTCCATCTTCATTTTCTGCTTCCAGGTGGCAATCTCCAGCACCTCTGAAGTTACATTGTTTTCAATGTCAGTTAAAGCAGAAAGAGTAAGTAGTCACTTTGCTTCCACCCATCCTCCCAAAATAATTCTCAGTGATTTTTCCTAATTCTAGTTGGCCCCAGGCATAGTTATGGATGAAATACAGAGGCCAAAGGGAAAGAAATCTTGGGGTAAGACAGGATGGATCCTGACTTGAAGTATACAGACTGATTTTGAAGAAGGGTTGGTTCCTTTAAAAAATTCAGCATGTCAAAAGGAAGAAAGAAATAACTGGTGCTGAGAGGGAAATAGAGAAAAATGAGAACTCCAGATGAAGACAGAAAAATTTATTAAAAAAAATGTCAAACACAAAAATCCAGCTAAACTTCTATGATTATTTAAAGCTAAGTAGCCTCACATAATTTAAAACCATTGTATACCTTGAGTTTTCCAAAAGTGTAATGATCAAAAGGTAGAAATGGTATCAACAGGAAGGTAGAAATGGCATAAAATCTAAAAGATTAGCATCTATACCTTGTTGACTATGTGCCAGGCATTGTAACATCACAACTCTATGAAGAAGTACCATGACAATCCCCAGTTTATAGTGAGGATAATGTGAGGCAGAGAGCAATTTCCCAATGGGTTTCAATTAACTTGCAAAATTTAACAGTGTAAAAGAATGGTGATTCAAACTCATACGGTATGATACAAGACACTTTCATATTGAACACGGTTGAACACTACCTTATACCATGTGAGATAATTTAAATATATTGCCGCTGAACATTACTTCCTCTTTTTTTTTTTTAGATTATCTATTTCTTCTTTTTTTTTATATAGACACACGTATATACATGTACACGAAATATTTTTATTGTTGTTAGTTTTATAAAAACAGGGTCATATTTTTTTTTAACATCTTTATTGGGGTATAATTGCTCCACAATGGTGTGTTAGTTTCTGCTTTACAACAAAATGAATCAGCTATACATATACATATGCTCCCATGTGTCTTCCCTCTTGCGTCTCCCTCCCTCCCACTCTCCCCATCCCACCCCTCCAGGCTGTCCCAAAGCCCCGAGCTAAAATCCCTGTGCCTTGCGGCTGCTTCCCCCTAGCTATCTACCTTACTACGTTTGTTAGTGTGTATATGTCCATGACTCTCTCTCACCCTGTCAAAACTCACCCTTCCCCCTCCCCATATCCTCAAGTCCGTTCTCCAGTAGGTCTGCGCCTCTATTCCTAAAACAGGGTCATATTATTCATACTTTTCTACATCTTGCTTTTCTTTTTTTTTTTGAATTTTATTTTATTTATTTTTTTATACAGCAGGTTCTTATTAGTCATCCATTTTATACACATCAGTGTATACATGTGAATCCCAATCGCCCAATTCATCCCACCGCCACCCCCAACCCCCGCCACTTTCACCTCTTGGTGTCCATACGTTTGTTCTCTACATCTGTGTCTCTATTTCTGCCCTGCAAACCGGTTCATCTGTATCAGTTTTCTAGATTCCACATATATGTGTTAATATATGATACTTGTTTTTCTCTTTCTGACTTGCTTCACTCTGTATGACAGTCTCTAGATTCATCCACGTCTTTACAAATGACCCAATTTCATTCCTTTTTATGGCTGAGTAATATTCCATTGTATATATGTACCACATCTTCTTTATCCGTTAGTCTGTCAATGGGCATTTAGGTTGCTTCCATGACCTGGCTATTGTAAATAGCGCAGCAATGAATATGAGGGTGCATGTGTGTTTTTGAATTATGGTTTTCTCTGGGTATATGCCCAGTAGTGGGATTGCTGGGTCATATGGTAATTCTGTTTTACTTCTTAAAACTTGTACTTAAAAAGGATAAGTTGTAGTCATGTAAATTCTAAGCCAATCTTGGTTTATCACACAATTTGACAATATATTCTGTATGAGAGCTTACCATAGATTCTTTCAAATATAGTTTATTGTTACTCTTTCTGCTCAGTTCTTTTGATTTTGATATAATCGTTGAGCATCTACTATGTTCCAGACATTATACTACATACTCAGGATATCGGATTTGCAATCTACACTTCCATAGCATTCTTGAGCATGTCTGGCATGCATTCTTTATTCAAAGTTTAATATCTACAATGGCTCCATCAACTTGTTATTAAATATCTATCCCAAAATATTAAGATAATAACAATAACCATATTCTTATGACTGCTGAGTGAGAAATAATAGAATTAGCAGCAGTAACAAAGAATTCATTTTTATGCAAATAAAATATTGGATGCCAAATTATGTTAACACTTCAAGTTGTTAAGTATCCATCCATCTCAATGGCTGATTGGCAGGCATTTTTATTAGGCATTATTAAACAAATCTCTGAATTTTTATTTCATGGTTAAGTATCTACTCATGCAGTGTAGAAAACAAAGACAGCAGAAATAGTTCACAAAGATCTTTTATACAACTGAAGAACACTTCTTACATAACTTAATAACAAATTCTACTTAATACAGTAATTTACACATTTTCCTGTCTTTTGAACTTGTCTGAAACTGATTTATAGAAGATGTCTTTACATGTATGTAATCTATTATTTTTAAAATAAGAAATGGATAGACCAAAGGGAAATACTAACTTGTAAAGGCAAAAATGCCTGGGCTTCCCTGGTGGCGCAGTGGTTGAGAGTCCGCCTGCCGATGCAGGGGACACGGATTCGTGACCTGATCCGGGAAGATCCCATATGCCGCGGAGCGGCTGGGCCCGTGAGCCATGGCCGCTGAGCTTGCGCGTCCGGAGCCTGTGCTCCGCAGCGGGAGAAGCCACAGCAGTGAGAGGCCCACGTACCACCAAAACAAAAAAAAACTGTGATTTGAGTACTTAAGAAGAATATCTGTATATGGCAGAATCTTTTTTGTGGGGTGGGAGGAAGGAAGGGGGATTCCACTGAGATTTATTTCACTCTGAATTCCCTTTGACTTTCTTCTGTCCCTAAAGTCTAGGCTATGTTCTATCCTAGGGCATTTTCTTTCGAAGTTGAATATCAACTTTATGATCATCATGTTTTTGTTTCATGCTGAAAACATCTTAGTTTCATAATCAAACCTCTGTGGGTCTAGTGGCTCAAAAATAATTTCTTCTGCTTCATGGAAAGACTTCAACTCCAGGTAAAACCTTTACCCTCAGCTTGATAGATCTACTAATCCTAGAGAAAGAGAAATTGTCACAGGCTTCCTATGAACAAATATCAAATCCACTGAACACATCCACACACCAAATGGAATGGAGTAAGAATCTAACCTCCCAAGTCAGTGTTCCTGGGTTCAAATCCCATTATATTACCGTCTTTGTCCTTTCTGACTGCTATAACAAAATTCCACAGAATGAGTGGCTTATAAACAACAGAAATTGATTTCTCATGGTTCTGGAGGCTAGAGTCCAAGATCAGGGTGCTGACATGACCAGGTCCTCATGAAAAAGCTGTCTTCCCTGTTCACAGACTGCCGACTTTTCATTGCATCTCACATAGCGGAGCAAGCGCCCTGGAGCCTCTTTAATAAGGCGTGAATCCCATTCACGAGAGCCCTGCGCTCATGACCAAATTTTCTCCCAAAGGCACTACCTCCTAATACTATCACCTTGGGCATTAGATTTTCAGCATACGAATTTTGGAGGGACACAAATATTCAGACCATATCAGTTACTTAACAGTCGTGTACACCTTGGGATTTTTTAGTCAACACTTCTAATCCTTAAGATCTTCATATGAGTGTTGACCTCATGGGGCACACCATGCATCATATATTCTATTTAGCACAATGCCTAGTACAGAGGAAATATTCAATAAATTTTGTGTATTATTATGGCTGTTCTTCGTATCAATAATTGTACAATTTCTGTTTCTATTAACAAGAGGATTTAGATAAATTACATGGATCCACAAAGAACAGATAGCATTTCCAAAATGAAAACTGGATTGTTGTGAGGAGAGGGAGATCTTGAACAAAAGGCAGAAAAACAAGAAGCATCAGTAGAGGCATGATGGCTAGAGAATAGCAACTAATCCAATTATGGCTGGAACATAAAACGCTTGTTCTATTAGTGTTGGAAAGAAGACCGGAAACACATTCTTCCTTCTGGCCTGGATTGGTGGTGTTCAAGGAAGCCTTGGTTTACCTCAATGTATTATGGATACACTGCAGTGACCTCAGGTTTGGAAGAGCAAATAACTCAGGATAAAACCCTGGTCTTGCTACTTACTTTTGTACAAACTGGAGGAAAAAAATCACTTAACCTCTGTGAGTCTCAATTTTTAACAGATAAAATGGGAAAGATACCATTTTGCACAGTCACTCTCATGATTCAAAGTAATAGAAATATTAATAACAACAACTCCTACCTTTGAATGAGTGCCAGGCATTGTGCTAATGTCTTTACATCCATATATATATTTTGTTTGTTTGTTTTGTTTTGTTTTGTTTAGTTTTTTGGCCACACCTTGCAGCATGCAGGATCTTACTTCCCCGACCAGGGATTGAACCCCTGCAGTGGAGGCACGAAGTCTTTACCACTGGACCACCAGGGAAGTCCCTTTGCACCCATATTTTATTTAGCCCCCTTAGCTTCTCCAGGATAATGAATGAAAAGTGGTCATCACACTAGAACCGCAAGTGGATTCAGGGCCTTATACAGAGGCTGCCAAAAAAAAAAAAGAAAAGGTATTAATTATAAGAAACAGAATGAACTCCTTTGAGTTTCCATAAATTACAGAGGTGACACTCAAGAAAATTTTAACTAAGTTTCCGAGCAGAGACAATTCCAGCTTACATCTGAATTACAATAATTTTGTCCTCCATTCCTCGCAGCATTGTTGTTGGATTAAAAAAAAATTCTACGTAGTAGAAGACTCTTTATCTTAAAACCCAAAGAAGGAAAATCAATCAAAAAGTCAGTTAAAGAGAAAAACAATAAGAGGAATACATAAATATTTAATCTAACTTAAAACTTTGAAAATACACATTTATCAACCAAACTTTTGATGTAAAGCCAAGACATTTCTTTGAGTACAGGTTCACTAACTTGAAATCTGCATCATTTTTCTCATGAAAACCACACCCACAATGAATCTGTGATATTTGCTTTCTTCAGGTTGGAGCAGAATTTGTGAAAGACCCTTGCAAAGCAACCTGAGTACAGAGGCTTTAAAGAAGTTATATTTTTTCCTCCACTTTCTTTTTTACAGTTATCCATCTATATTCTGTATTTTTTACGGTGTAAAGCATTCCTGTTTTCAAGGCACAGAGCTTATTTTTCTGAGAAATAATTATCTTCTTTCATGCTCATATTTAATTGGTTTGATATTTAGTTAAATTACATAATGGCTGTAAAGTGTTAGTGATGTAACTGGTTTGGGAATCACCATGTTTGACACTTGGCAAGCATTCAACTCACTTGATGAGAATAAAGGTGTGTAGACATCTAGAGAAAAGCCTGCTAGTCATGAGCGTTCAGTAACTGTGGGCTTCAGCCAGTATGATTAATAGAGGAAATGGATAATATCATTTAATCTAGCAGTTTTATTAGAGGGATATGAATTAAGAGCATGTCTACTCTTTTTTAAAGTGTATTGCAAGCTCATATTAATTTGAAAGAAGATACCATATTTTCTCAGATCACTCTTCTATGACAAAAATACACTTCAGTATATTTGATTTTATAGAAGGAAGAACATTTGTGGCCATATAAAAAAATCATTTAGGCCTTAGTAGCAAACATATAAGAAGCAGCTGTTCAAGATAAAGGTTCGTCCTGAAAATTTTCTTTACATTCATCTTAACCTTTGGGCATTCGCCTTATTTGTGTTTCAATGGTGGCATAGTGCAGTCAATCAAAGAGACAGTTTGTTTTCTATACCTTTCTTCACTTTTCTTTTCTAATCCTCATCTGTTATGTTGCCCAAGGCTATACAACAACAACAAAAAACAGTCAGGTGGGTTGTAGATACGAGCTTTTTGTTTTGCTGTGAATAAGCTCTATTCATCCAGCTGTAGCAAAATGGACCAACTTTTTTTGTCAATTACTGTTGTGTGCAAGAACTGGCATTATTTCTTCAACTTGAACATAGTGAGAAGTATTTTTATTCCTGTCACATATATGACCTATAGCATGCCCACTGACCTTTAATGATGTCTTTGCAGTTACACAGAAGGAAGAAGAAAGCATACTGTATGCGTCAGATACCCACCAAGTGCTATAGGCGTCAGGCTAAGCTTTTTATATAGAAAAAGTTTTCTCTACAATAATGCATTTTGAAGAGGCAGTAAAGAATCTTAACAACATTTATTTTATAAATTAATAATATGTGGTCACAATGAAAATAAAATAATTATTTCCTTAGCATAGCACAGCAATGCAGGTTTGAATTACGAAGCTCTCTGATTACCCGGTAAAATAGAGAGTTTCAGCAGTAACAGATCAAACAACACATGAGGAAAACCTCAGTGCCCCTTCTCCCTCTAAGTTTACTTTGTCATTAGGATTATCTTCATACTATTCAGATTCTGGTGTTGGAAGAGAAATCAACTAAAGTTCTGACTAAGAGTTAGATAATAAAACCACCTACTATTTGTACAATTTATACTTCTGGTTTAAAGGATAATGTCACTACAAAGAAACCAGTTGCTAGTGAGTTGCTAACGTAAATCAAGGAAGAGAGCCTAATAATTACCTCTAGTAGCTACATGCAACCAAGCAGGCAAAAAAGAATTGCTTGATTAGGAGACAGACAGAATTGGAATAAGCAAAAACAACCCAAAAGTTCATCAAGGAGAATGGATAGATTATCCATAGTCACACAATGATGCAATGATTCTCAGCAAGGAGCATTCACACAAAAACATAGATTCAAAAACTTCATGTTGAGTAAGAGAAGCCAGACACAAAAGATATATAATATATGTGTAAAATATAACATGTATAAATTTTTTTATGAAGTTTAAGTAGATATAAACTATAGTGATAGAAATCAGAAGTGTAGCTACCTTATGGCGGGTAAGACCTGACAGAAAAGGGGCATGAGGGAACTCTCCAAGGTGAGGAAAAGGTTCTATATTTTTCTATCACTTTGTTTTCACTGTGTAACAAACCACTGCAAAGCCTAGCAGCTTAAAGCAACGTTCACTTTATTTAGCCCATGATTTTGCTGATCAGCTGGGTGGTTTTTGTCATCTGATCTTTTTTTTTTTTTAACATCTTTATTGGGGTATAATTGCTTTACAATGTTGTGTTAGTTTCTGCTTTATAACAAAGTGAATCAGTTATACATATACATATGTTCCCATATCTCTTCCCTCTTGCGTCTCCCTCCCTCCCACCCTCCCTATCCCACCCCTCTAGGTGGTCACAAACCACCTAGCTGATATCCCTGTGCTATGCGGCTGCTTCCCACTAGCTATCTACCTTACATTTGGTAGTGTATATATGTCCATGCCTCTCTCTTTCGTTGTCACAGCTCACCCTTCCCCCCCGCATATCCTCAAGTCCGTTCTCCAGTAGGTCTGTGTCTTTTGTCATCTGATCTTATACATCTTTCATACATACTTTTATATGATCTGGATTATCTAGAAGGACCTTTCACTTATGTCTGGCTGTTGGCAGGTTCTGAGGTAGGTCACCTTGCTTCTCCTCCAGGCGTCCTCTCACCTTCCAGCAGGCTAGCTCAGACACATCCACGTGGCCATCTCAGGACTCCAAGAATTTGCAGCCATTCTTTAAATCCATTTCAATTTGGAGTGAAGTGTCATTTACATGGGTGTATACATGTTGTCCAAACGTATACTCAAAATATATCTGAGTGTGTTTTACTGTATGTAAGCCATATTTCAAAGTTAAAATACTCAAAAGAAAAAAAATACATATGTGCCTCTGAGGTGGAAGCATCAATGTATTATAATACATGGCTTATCATATAGCATGATTTTTATAATAAGAAACGGAAAAATATGAATTAAATAGATTTAAACAATAAAAATAATTTTTTTTTTAAATGAAAAGACTAATTGTAGCTGCAGGTATGGTTTGACCAATGCTCTAGCTTCAGTGTTCTGCAATTACCTTTTTTTTTTTTTTTTTTTGCTATCCTTACATAGGAGTAGATTTTGTTTCCAGATTGGCACTTTTCATTATAACAAAATGGCTATAACCTATAACCATCTTAGGCCTTCCATCTGCAAGTTGTCCAGAAAAAGATGCAGAGTTTCTGCTATCAATCAGCAAACAAAAGTCAAGGGTTTCACTCTGATCGGACCAATTTAAATCCGAAACGTAGACAGTAACTAAAATAAGCCTATGCTCCAAGGTTATCTATGAGCCAGTCATTGTGGTAGGAGGAGTGGACATGATTAAGGTCATGTCAACCGAGACCCACCCCTGAAACAAGGAGTGGATTAATACTGTCCTGATCTCATGGCACCTACAGAGTGTACAAGGGGTGGACTAGATGCTCTGAAGGCAATCAAATTACACAAAGCAGATGAATTTTGAGGAAATGGTAAGTGAGGAAAAATAATCTAAGTTGAGTAACCAAGGAAAAAACTAACAGAAAGAAAGGATTTTCTGGAGTTGGTTACAATTCTCAATCAGAAAATGTGGGTAGACTTACTTTGCTTTTAGTCCCAAGTAAAATAGTTTAATAGGAAAAAAATACAAAAGATTGGCATGGCGTGAGCTTTTATTTTTCTTTGTATTTTTTGACACCACCTACATACAGCTCCCTAGTCGAGGCTGTCTTCATCCCACTGCACCTGTCCTGCACCTGTTTGTTTCACTGTTACTATCAAGTTGTTCTGAGGGGATGGTCTGGACTTTGGATTATAGCCATTTGGGGACACTAACCTGGTTTACTCCCAACCCGTAGATTTTATTACTCTGCAATATTTCACACGACTACTGCTGTGATGGAATGATCCAGAGACCTAGAAATCCAGGATATGATTTTGGAAACTTGCCTACAGACAGACAATGTTCTCCTCCCAAATATTTATTTTTATCGTGTGACTCTTTTTGAGGGAAAATAACAGGCAGGGAGTGCTTTTTGACATTCTCACATTCTCTGGTATGGATCTGAACTACCAGTCAAAAATCACCTCTTTTGCTTTACATTTTCTACGTGAGAAATGCAAATAACTATAGAAGAAATACACTTTAGCAGTAATTTACACTTCAGTGTCAGTGAGTTTGGGGGTTCTGAGTAAGCAAGATAAGAGGAACAGGGAAGGAAGGTAATGTGTCAGGACAATAAAAACTCCTGAGTACTTTCAGAGAAGAGGAGTCACTAAGGGGAAACATTCCTGAAACTAAAACTGGAGTATCCAAGATAAATGACATCTACTTTATAATTGTGTCCAGTGTATACCTGGGCTTTATCTCAGCATTTTTTTAAATTGAAGCACGTTGATTTACAATGTTGTGTTCGCTTCTGGTGTACAGCAAAGTGATTCATTTAAAATATACGTATATATTCTTTTTCGTATTCTTTTCCATTATGGTTTATTACAGGATGTTGACTATAGCTCACTGTGCTATGCAGTAGACACTTGTTATTTATCTCTGCATTTTTAATGTAAGTGCGGAACAGTTTGTATAATGCAACTCTGTCGCATTGTCTTAAGGAAGATAATGAGACATCTCTCTCAGGAGAGAGCACTACATCCTGTCTTGAATGTCTACTCTACCACTTGCTGCCTATGTGACCCCAGGGAGGTTATTTAGCCTCTTTGAGCCTCCATTTTCTCATTGGAAAATTGGGGATAATAACATTTATCTCACAGTGTAATTATGAGAATGAAAATGCAAGGTACATGAATGAACCAGTGTAAAGTTATTCTATCATTAGTCACACTCAAGTAATCATTGTCACAGTGGGTGGGGAGGAGGTGAATAAGAGGATAAAAATGAGGGAGAAGTTTTTTCTTGTAACTACAACTTATGCTGCAGAGAAAACATTAAAGTGTGCTGTTAAGCGTCTACTTTTAGGTCCAGCAGCACAGTAGACATTGACAGTGTTATAAAAGACAGAGTTCCTTTCTTTACAGGCTTCACAGAGTCACTGAGGAAGTAGGTACAAAAGACACATGCAAGAAACAAGCAATGTAAGAACCACTGTCAGATAAACAATGCAGTTAGAGCTGTAACCAGTCAGAAGAAGCTTAAGGAGATCAGGTAGGGCTTCATGGAAGAAATGGACTCGGGCAGTTTTTGAAAGGATGGCTGGATGCAGAAGAAGTTTGTGATCTTCACTTGGGACCCCAGAAACCAGTAGAGCTGGGTAATGGCTGGATGCCCTGCTATCTGGAACAAAAAATACTTTCTGTCTTTGCTGTGGACCAGAGAGCACCTGGAAGCTTAGAAACACGGTCAGTGTAAACCTGAGTTGATCTGTGAAAAAGCAAGCCAGACATCGTTCACCAGCTCCATATAAGCCATGGGCTTTGAAGACATAATTAATTCAGAACAAAATATAGTCATAGTATCCAAGGCGGGAATCCAGACGACTCTAGTCATTTAGAACTAGGAGACATGGTCATGGTTTAATGTACTATTTTCCCATTTCAGAGTAAGAACCCAAACCCTGATGGGTATAGTTACTCAGAAGCACGCTGACTTTCCAGAGGCAGATTCAGAACAGCAGGTATTCTTAGGCTAGCTGCTGCTCTAACTGGGACTTCCTCTAAGGTTAGAATTTCAAAGGACAGTTTCGCCATAAACACAAGCATCTTTCTTTCTCTTTTTCTCCTTCTGGAGATAAAAAACTTGGTATTCTCTGGGTTTTCCTTATCAGTAAAAGGAAGAGGTTGAACTACCGTGTCACCATAAGCACTCTCCCGTACTTCCCAGTCATATTTTAATTCTCCTTCTTCTTCTGAACATTTTCTCCTCAGTTGATAATTGGATATTTTTAAGATAGTCCTTGATCAGTGAAAGTAAAATTTAGAAAGAAATGGGAATAAATGTTAACAGAGCACACAATCTCGTGCACAGGGACTTTGTAATGACACTGACAAAACTCTGGTCTTTTGTGAAAAAAAGCCTCCAAGTAGGTAGAGCCATCTTCCTGTAAATCAGGGAACTGGCTAAAGTGATATATCACCTTGAAAGTGTACATAAGAAACAAAGTAATGTGGAAATAATACCAATATTATTCAACTGGATAGACCAAGTTACTCTGATCTTCAAATGTAGCTCTTTACTTGGTAATATCTGTGTTATCTTTCACTGCACAAAAGAGTTCATGTCTGTCAGGTGCTTTCAACTCCTTAGAAGAAAAGTGCTTAAATAAAATATGATGTGTCCCCTTGAGTGGTGAGCTTTGACCTCCAAATCCGGGGAGGATGGGTTTAAACTCGAGGAGCTGCGAACCCATTTGTTCTGCTTCACAGTTTCTTCTCATCTGATTTGCTGCTCATCCTAATAGTGTAAATCTGAAGGTGAGTTTTATTTTCATCCATAAATCAAGGTTGGGTTCTTCCAGTATTTAATGATGGTATTTTGACTATTTAAGGGTTTTAGAGGAAAACAAACTACAAGTTATCTTGTGTGCAGAGGATCTCCCGCTCTCGGCTTCCCTCTAGGAATTGCTGTGTTGTATCAGAAACCATTTCCTTTCCCAACCAGAGCAACTCTGCTCTTATCTGAGATCTTGATCTTAAGGAAACACCCTTACAATAAACCAGACAGGCTGATGTTTGATACCATTAGCCTCTGACCTCTGAAGAACTTCCTCAGAAGGGAACGGATTATCAGACCATTTACAAAACTTCGTCATCCAGGGAGGCACCAGAGACAAATTTAGGAGTAGGGTTTTTTATTAACTTTGAAAACACAGAGTTTTCTCAATTCAGTAGGCATGCTGGAGGGGAAAGGAAAGAAAATAAATGAAGGGAACCTTTTGAAAGTTATGTTATTGTAAATTAAATACCACCTCACATCCACCTAACTCAGCCATACCCAAAGTTCCAACATTCTTCTTCAAGGTCTTAAAAGGCAGGAACTACAATTATATTTTGAAACAAATAATATTTTTAAAATATATACTAATGCTCCTTAGTAATATAAAATTTGCATAACGTGACTAAGCACAAAATATTGTCTGTAACATTCAATATTCAATTGCTTCCAGATGAGAAAAAGGACACGACAAAAAATTTAGATTTCTCCACAGCAGACACGTTGCAGGACAACCTGTGGTTAGAAAATTTGTTTAGAAAAAAATATGACTCTCTATTGCATTCTCTGGTCAAAACGTCCAATTTAAATATTTTTTAAAAGTCTTGGCAATCAAAACTTAGACACATACAAGCAAAAATTTAGAAAGCTAAGGAAGCAAGGTAGATAAAATATACTCATTGGTCCACTGTGAGGATTTTTTTTTTTCTGGTTAGATTTAATAAGCAGATTTGATGCAGACAACAGAATTACTTCAGCTAAAATTCCAAACAGTACGATCTGAAATTGGATGGTATTTATAGCTCCCCACAGTAACTATCCCAACTGGAACAAGCTGAGAATTGACTCAACCAATTTTATTTTGTTTGGATGTTGAGTTTGTTTTGTTCTTTTTCTTCTGTTTCCAAAGGATGAAGGAAAGCCTGAAACCTGAATGAAAAGTTTTGAGCAATAGTGAGAAAAGCATTTGCTTTTCTGTCACTCTTTCTCTTATTCGAATGAATTCCTTTGGAAAAAAAATCATTTCTGTTAATAAACAAAACGTAATATGTTGCAGATGGAAGCACTGTTATAGCAGCTGCATCTCACACAGGTGTTATCCTGTCCAGCCTAGGGCAGGTGTTGGTCATTTTTAATTAGAAACATGCCCTATGAAGAAAGAGAAAATCAAATGTTTATTAAAAAAAGAAAAAAGAGGAAGACTTTAGAGTACTTTAGGAGAATCCATTCATTGCAAGTCTTAAAAAGTCAAGTTAGCTACGAAGCTGGGCAAAAGATTGGTTTCTATCATATCTGAGAGGAATATGAAGCACTGAGCAAATTCACAAACAGCCTGTAAGAATTAAGCATCCGATAATACAGATTTGTCCTGCAGGACCTAAAAGTATAAAAAAGACATAATCACAACTTTCCAGAAACTCAAAGTCTGGTAGTGGGCCACATTAATAACTAGTTATTATAGCATGGTAAGTGGATGGGGCAGAAGAAAAGTGAGAATTAGTTCTGACTGAGAACTCAAATTCCACAAATACAGTACTAATCCATCAGTATAGCTTACTTTCTTTGACTCTAAAGCCTTTTTTTTTTTTTAACATCTTTATCGGAGTACAATTGCTTTACAATGGTGTGTTAGTTTCTGCTTTATGACAAAGTGAATCAGTTATACATATACATATGTTCCCATATCTCTTCCCTCTTGCGTCTCCCTCCCTCCCACCCTTCCTATCCCACCCCTCTAGGTGGTCACAGACTTCGAAAATGTAAACTACTACTTACTGAGAAGTTTCTATTTGTGAAAAAGTAAAGCCCATTCACACAAGGTCTACAGAAGGACTATAAAAGGAAGGCTTTCTTTTCCCCACTTTTATAGCTAAAAAATGAAAATTCAGAGATGCTAAAACTAAAGTCACACAACTACTAAGAAGCAGTGTTTGAAATTAATTCCAGAACTACTTGTTCTTGGGTTCAGATTTTCTGCCCACTTGATCTCATTTCTGTTTCTCTAAACCCACTCATAAATACACTTAAAGCAGGATAAAATGGAATAGGGCTGGGGGTTAGAAAGAAAGGAGAAAAAAGACTTAAAAAGGGATTGTGGGGCACCCAAATAGTTTGTAACTTTCTCATTTTTCCTTTGAGGGTTTGTTTTTTTTTTTGTTTTTTTTTTTTGGCTGCGTTGGGTCTTCATTGCTGCGTGCGGGCTTTCTCTAGTTGCGGGTGAGTGGGGGCTACTCCTCGTGGTGCGTGGGCTTCTCACTGCGGTAGCTTCTCTTGTTGTGGAGCACGGGCTCTAGAGCACAGGCTCAGTAGTTGTGGCGCACAGGCTTAGCTGCTCCGCGGCATGTGGGATCTTCCCTGACCAGGGCTCGAACCCGTGTCCCCTGCATCGACAGGCGGATTCTTAACCACTGAGCCACCAGGGAAGCCCTAAGGGGGCTTTTTAATGGCAAATATATATTGTATATACATGTGGTCCAGATTACTGAAAATAGTGAACAAAAACCTTTGCTGAGCAAACGACACTTCTTTTCTCACAGAAAGGTCTCAAGCCAAATATTGGAAAGAGGTTTTCTTCCCTCCAGGTCACTTTCCCATAAATAGCACAGAAATGAACTTTTCCTTTCATGATTCTCAGTTATGTAAGGAATGGAATTTTGGATGCAGTTGTCCCTGAAATACAGTGAATCAAGCAAAATCAATCAGAGCATTACCCTGGACATAAGGGGAATGCCTGCTTTATGGGTAGCTACATCAGGGGTCAGAGGTGGGAGAGGGGAGATTCATATATAGATTGATAAATTAAATCCCATTAAGTCATCATTAACAAAACAAATATAACAGGGTAGTTCCCTGTTCCCTCCTCCGTATGCCCAGTGGTATATTTTTGTGATGACTTTTCACCTCTCAAACAAACACAGTTAAATACAATTTGATCAAAACTTTGTTTTAGGGAATAGAGGGGAAGAAGAAGAAAATTCCAACAAGTTTTTTTTTTTTTTTTTTTTAACCTACATGTTTTTTGTTTTTTGTTTTTTTTAATTTATTTATTCATTTATTTATTTTTGGCTGTGTTGGGTCTTCGTTTCTGTGCGAGGGCTTTCTCTAGTTGTGGCAAGCGGGGGCCACTCTTCATCGCGGTGCGCGGGCCTCTCACTGTCGCGGCCTCTCTTGCTGCAGAGCACAGGCTCCATACGCGCAGAGCTCAGTATTTGTAGCTCACGGGCCCAGCTGCTCCGTGGCACGTGGGATCTTCCCAGACCAGGGCTTGAACCCATGTCCCCTGCATTGGCAGGCAGACTCTCAACCACTGCGCCACCAGGGAAGCCCCCAACAAGTTTTAAAACCTGTTGATTTTTATGTTTTCTCCTGTAAAGCAGGGATATTAATATTCCCACAAATGATTCAATGAGACGATCTCAATAAAATGGGGGCAAAATGACTGGGATGTAAACACATCTTTACAGAGGGTAGAAGTAGTCCTTGGAATTACTGCTTTTTAAAAATTATTATTATCATGATTTTTTAAATCATTCCATCATGATTAGCCCCTGGACTGTCTGTGAGTCTAATTTCTTCAAATGTAGATTACTTTTCCCTTTATTTTCTGGTTCTTACCCCTTGGTTTGAAAATGTATTTCCTAAGATCTTTTTCTATTTAAAGTGGTCTTTTAAACTTGTTCCAAATTATCTGTAAAATTTCCATTTTTGCCATCTTGGCCCTTTTCATATTTCATCTTCTAACAATCCCTTTAGCTTATAAAGCTTCCCTTATACCATTTCCCCTCCCCCACCGCACCATCGATTTTTCTCTCTTTTCTTCTCAGTTTTCCCACGTTGGTTTCCATAGTCACATCAGCACCTTTGACCACTGACAGCTAGCTAATCACTGCCCATTTCTCTGCTGACGGCCTACTGGCCTTTGGGGAACATTATGTCACAATGACATTGAGTCCTTTAGATGTTCACAAGTCAATCTGGAAACTCAAACCCTAAATTGAAAACATATTTCAGCAGAAATGAGATGCAGATTTTCCTGTACATATAGGGTTTGTTGGAACCTTGTAAGGTGGTGTCATTGTAGGGAAAAGGGAAAACAGACAAAGGGAACCGAGCTCTCAAAGGTCATGACCCAATTCTTCCTTTTGGAGGGTTTCCAATCAATTATTTCCCCCCTTTTCTGCGCCTAAGCAGTTTTAGCCTGGATCATTTTGGGGTGGAATAATGAGGAAAGTTGGTAGGATCTGAGAATATGCATCATTAAAGTATAGATAGAACAACCTACAATTAAAAATATGGAATATAAAACCCATCTTCCAGATCCTGGCCACAACTCATACACACAAAAATCAGGGCCACCCACATCTTTTTCTTGGATGGTTCCCTAGAAATCTTGTGCTTTGCAAATGACCACTACTTGCCACAGGATTTAGAAGAAGTACAAGCTAGTGTCTCCTCTCCCATCCCCTTAGAATTAAGATTTACGGGACTCTTCATCTGTGGGAAGAGTTAGGTGATGGAATAGATTCCCATTTCATACACGGTTTATTATGAATCCCTCTACATTTAAGGGCATTTGCTATTTTCAGCTTCCCATTATCATAAAAGTTTACAGAACAGAGAAAAATATCATTATTGAAAGTAAGACAAATTTCAAATCAGGACTTAAAATAACAACTAAGAGAATGGTCACCTCCTCCACTGAGGCTTCTTCTTTCATTCACTAGAAATTGCTTGCTAACCCAGATAGCACATAGCTTTCCAGTATTCATTGTATCTTCTACCATAATTCTCATCTAAAAACAGAGTTGCTGTGAGGACAATTACTGCTAGTAATAAAAATAATAAAAACTAGCAATTATTCATAAAACATTGTTTCTATGTTCCAGGAACTTTCCTTTAACATTCATATTAGTTAAGATAATGACAACTGCTATTTTTTAAAAGAGTCCCTAAAATTCAGTGGTTCAAACAAGATAGAACTTTATTTCTCACTCACATAAGAGTCCAAGGCTCTCCTCCTTGCAGTCATTTAGAGACCAAGGAGGACAGCTTCGATACCATCTTTAAGACAAGGCATCCATGTTTATTGTAACCAGCATCATTGCTTTCAACAGGAAGCAGAGAAAAAGAGTAAGCACAGAATCCGAAAGTTTTTTTAAGCAAGGCTAAAGGACTACAGCTACAGCCCTGTTAATGAAGGAGAGAATGGATTTGGTAAACAGCTAGCAGTTTAAATAATAGCAGTTTATAGGTTAACATCTGATTCAATCTTCAAGAATAACCTTATAAGAAAGATTAAAAGATACATATGGCTGTAAATACCTACCTTAATGTCTGAAATATTGTAAGAATGTAATAAATTGAAAATACTATTTGTAGTTTCTTGTTGTCATTGCTAGTTACAAACATCTGATAGCTCCTGAATGTATTTGATTTGCATTTCATGAAATGAGATGCCTCTGAGGTAAGACTCCTAGATTTTATTGTTGTTAATCTTGAAAATGGAAATGCTATGAATTTAAAATTGCAAATAGTCATCTGCTTTCCAAGAAGCAGAAGGTTGAATTTGGAAGCAGACTATTTCTCCAGTTACGAAGGCAGAACTCAAAGCTTAAATTGCGACCCTTTTAGTTATCTAACTGTAATTTATTTTTTTTAAATGAAAGAAAAAGGAAATCTCTTCTCTAAACTTCTAAAGGAGATTTATCCCTAGCTTCAGATGGACTAGTGTAACAATGAAACAGGTTTGGTGATGGTTAAACTGTATCTTTGCAGGCTCTGTTTCCCTTAAAGACATAATTCTTTACTATAAATGGAATTACATAGCCTGTGCCTGTGTTTATTGCTTGCTCATAAGGAAGTGTATATGTTTATATGGGTCTGTGTGATTCCATTATTTTTGATCCTTCCTTGTGGCTTTACTCTTGACAATGCTCCTTATCTTAATAAAAAAAAAGTTAATGATAATATATAAATGAGACTTTGCTCTTTGCACTCGAGATATAAGACCTTAAATAAATAAACTGTTTCAGGGTAGAATTAGGGCTCTGTGGCTGACAGTGAGGAAGAGGACCTGAGGGCAGAAGTAACATCCCTTAAAACACACGAAATAGCCATGGGTTAAAAATGGTCATAGATTTTTACAGTTTGTGACATGAGTGATTCAGGGCGCTTTTTCTCCTGATTTTACCTTTCACCCAAGAGCGAATTCGCAAGAAAAATGGGAGTGAAAGTAAATACTAAGTGGCAAATAAAGATTATAAGAATGACTTAAACTTATGTAACAATTTACTCTTTTCAAAAAGAAATTTCCATATACTTAACTAATGTGATTGATTCATTTACAAAACAAATATTTTTGCACCTCCTATGAACTAAAGATACAGTGTAAAATAGATAGCTAGTGGGAAGCAGCTGCATAGCACAGGGAGATCAGCTCCGTGCTTTGTGACCACCTAGAGGGGTGGAATTGGGAGGGTGGAAGGGAGACGCAAGAGGGAGGGGATATGGGAATATATGTATACGTATAGCTGATTCACTTTGTTATACAGCAGAAACTAACACACCATTGTAAAGCAATTATACTCCAATAAAGATGTTAAAAAAGAAAGATACAATAGTGCACAAGATTAGATATAGACTGTGCTAGACTGCTGAGGCAGTTTTAAACAATAAAATAATAATAAATACGTGAAGTAGATAAGTTTTGATACAACTTTTGATAAGTTCCACAAAGAAATAAAAATGACAGTGCTATACAAAATAACAAGAAGGAAAGGTCTATCTTAGAAAGGATAATGAGGGAAGTTTTATCATTTAAACAATGAAGAAAAAGAGATTCAGGAGGATTTAGGGACTAGACCATAGTCACACAAGCAGTTAGAGGCAGAGCCAGAACTAGATTCCAGATCCGACCCACAAAGCAAAAAAAATGGAAAAGAGAAATAAGAATTTTCACGGTTGCATTTGATGACTTGAGAAACTGCAAGACTTACACTACCCTTAAAATACCTGAAAAAAGAAACTGCGTTCTTTTGTTCTCTATAATCTTAGGCGGACTAAATGGTCCTTTGAATGCGGGACAGAAACAAGAACATCCCTCTCACTCTTCTAGGGAATTAGCAGCAGCCAGGCTTGTTGACAGAAGGGGTCTGATGGGGTATCAACTGATAGTGACAAATCCATTCATTGCTGTCGTAGGCTCTAACCACTAGCCGAAATGTCACCAAATGTAGAAGAGATACTCTCTATTGAGTGCAGATGCAACTCCAGAGCTAGCCCTCCTAGATTTCGGGTACTTTCCTGAGGGAGAGGTTATCAGGTCTCCCGTGGCTCTGGAGATAAGGCTCCATTGCTGAAGAGTATCCACCCACTGCCATTTCCAAAGAAACTTCCCAATTGTCCACTGTTATTTTTTTCTCTTTCAAGAGTTTTCCAGCTATTTAATTAATGGGTTAAGGCATAGTGGGACTTTCCTGGCGATCCACTGGTTAGGACTCCACGCTTCCACTTCAGGGGACCAGGGTTGGATCCCTGGTCAGGGAACAAAGATCTCGCATGCCACATGGTACAGCCAAAAAAAAAGACATAGTGAGAATTAAGAGAAATTGTTCAGTTTCATCCCCATCGCTTTAGCTCATGCATACTTTCCAAGCATCTTTGGGAAAATTGCATACAATGGCCAATTTAAATTCTACCTCTACCATGAAGTTCTCTGAGCCCTGACTTAAAGAATCTCCGCCTCTCCACAATTCCCATCTCATCCAGTTTCTGCTGTTTATCACGACATTATTGAACATTAGGGAGAAAAAAGGATGAAACAAACAAAAAACCCCTGCTAACATTAATTGAACACAGGGCAGCTGTTTTCTGATTTTTTTAAAAAACTCATCCTCAGAGAAAATCTTTGAGGTAGATATTATGACGATGATAATAAGGGCGCTATTTATTGAGGATTTATTACCTAGTACTGAGCACTTCACTGGATTCCTTGTTTATACTTATCACTGCATAATCCCATGAAGTGTGTTTTATTCTCTTCACTTCCCAGATGAGGAAACTGAGGATCATAAAAGTTCACAGGGCCACCCCTGACCTGATACCCTAGCTCACAGGATGCCTTCGTGCAAATTAGAAAAATGTCCCTCCAGGCAGAAGCATCCTCAGGGCATACAAGTTTAGCAAGTGATTGATGTCTCTGCTCTATTAAGAAAAATAAACCTCTTCTTCCAAGAGGAAGCAGCTCTTGTGCCGGGACACTAGGCTTAAACAGCAGAGTAGGGGCTGGATTTCAGATCCCACTTGCTTCTGGGGCCTGACACCCTTGAACAGTGAACATCCTGCACAACCGTACCCTGCAGCTCTGCAGGCACATAGAGGTAAGAAAGACCAGAGCTGGAACTTGAGTTTGTGTGATGTGAAGTTTGTGATCTCATTAACAAGAAGCTGTACCTTTGGGTGTGGTGGATGTCTATGTGCAGAGGGCTATTTCTTGAACACAGTTCAGAATTCCTGGAGGTCAAGTATCATATCCAGTGCACCTCGGAATCCCATCCTGTAACCTTGCACCCCAATGCAACTCTGGATCTACCTGCTGCTGAATGGTTTGGTACGCTGAGAAGGTTCTAAAAGGACAGCAGACCACACCCCAGCCGTCTCCAGGGAGCCAAGGGAAGAGCAGCCGGGCACCCAGTTCTCCCAGTGCTGCTTCCATCTCTTCTCTCCCCACTGTAATAGTGCCCATGCCTCAGCATAGTCATCTGAAACATGGGCCTTCGGTGTTACCTGATCCTCTCACAACATCGTTAAATCAAACCTCTGCATGAGCAAACGTGTAGAGTTAATGAGACAAACCATGAAATAGATCCAGATATCTGAGCCTCGTTCTCACAGTTCACTGCCCCTTCCCAGACTTCAGACACCCACTCCTTGTGTCTCTTGGGCTTTCCCTCACTCTTTTAAGGCTCCCACCCTTTAATTTGAAGCTGCCCCTTTGGGGATCAGACTCCACTGACTCAGCAGGCTGAGAAATCCCAGAGAGGTTTTTAAAGTTACAGCACCGCAAACCCTTTCAGCGATCATCTCTGCAGCATAGACTTTTAGATTGGTTCATTAAGACACTCAGAGATCTCTGGATCAAGGCTTGCCATCTCCAGATGAGAACACTGCGGGGTAGAGGGGCAGAGATGTACTGCCAACTCTTGAATCCCATTGATTCCCCCTGCTGTGTTCCTTCTGTGTAGTTTTCCCAACCTGAAGTTAAATCCCAGCCAACATTTTGCTTATCATCTGTTACCTGTGGAGAAAACTTTTTTTTTCATGAAGACTTGTTTAATTTTAGCCCTGATCTAACTGCTCTGGCTTTTCTTTAATAACATAATCAAATAACAATTATTTTTAAAGAATATTTAAAATAACAGATCTATCCTGAGCTCTAAGGGTTTTTTTTTTTGTTTTCGTTTGGAGGGGAGGGGAGGTGTAGGGAGGACAGAGGAAGGAAGTGGAATTCAAATTGTGCAGGAGGGCACAGAGCTGAGAAATACTCAGAACAAGACAGCTGACTTTTTCTTTTTTTTTTTTTTTTAAGATCTTTTCTAGACCCTCTAAATCCTGCTGCCCTCCTGCCCTGGATCTCAGGGCAACACGAACATTGCCATCTGCCACTCACAAAAGAAGCTACATCTGAGTGTGGGTGGGGACGGGGACACTTAGGTTAAGAGCCGTTTTGTGGCTCAAAGTCTCCAGCAGGCAGGAGACGGGTTTAACCGCGAGCTTGAGGGTTTTGCACAACGCCTGTCCTCCCAGCCCCAGCCCAGCAGCAGGGTTTACTTCCGTCCCCAGTGACTCAGACGACTCTCCCCGCCAGGCCCAGCCTAAACACTGCCCACTTCGCAGAGGGAGCGGCTGTTCCCCCAATCGTTCAGGGACCTGGCGGCCCTGAAAGGAACAGCCCGTGTCTCCACCTTTGCTGCTTGGGGAGCAGTGTACGGAGCACAGCAGCGCTCAGGCGAGTCATCCCTGGCGGCAAACACGACTTCTCCACCCGACCCCGCCGCCACACGCCCCGCCCTCCTGCAAAACACAGCAACGGGAAACGTGCAGAGCGGCGCGGGCTGAACAGCCTGTCTTCCCTCGGGGTCCGCTAACCGCAAACAAGGCCATGTGCGCGCGGTACACCGGGATCTCTTCGTCCTCCCGGTGACGCAGCCGCAGCTGAGGCAGGGTCAGGCGAGCAGCTGGGAGAGGCCACACAGCAGCGCACTCAGGGTCTGGGTAGGGTGGCAGGTGGGTCCCCGGCTTGCAAAGAAGCCGGGGGTCCCAGACCGCAGTCACTCCCAGGAAAGAGTGCTTTTGGCTGGCTCATTGGTCCAATACATCCACATTTGCCAAGCTCAGGACTGACTGCTAGAGAAACACCCATCCGTCAAGGGTGTTGTAAAATGCCTAAGCCACGGTCTCTAGTCTCAGTCACAGTCTAGCTGGAAAGACAAAAAAGGTAAGAAATGAACAATGACCGACAGCGCAAGGGCAAGGGATTGAACCCTTTGAAAGAGGTGTACAAGGCCTTCCTCTTATGTCTCTGATTTAAAAAAAATTTTTTTGCCCTTCAACAACATGGCCCAGGCACGTGGGAAGCGTGCTCAAGTGTCCCCTTTACCTGATGCCTTTCCCCACTCTCTGCACCTGGGTTGTAGAAATCATCTCTTCAGAAGCGGCTCAGGCTTGCCCTCATTCATGCATTCTTCCTGATCTCCTTCATCCTGCCACTAGGATGGGGAAGGTCCTCTCCTTCGTATTTCTGTCATGTCACATCCATATTGTTTATTAAATGTTTGTCTTTGTTTCCCTTTAGACTAGGGGTTTCTTGAAAGAAGACAGCGATGGCCGTTTCACTCAGCAGTCCTCACACCAACACCATATCTGATACATAATAGGCAATCTATAAATATAAATCAAATATGGGAGACAGCCAAAGGAACCCTCAATGAGGCAGGACCTTGTCTAACCCCCTCCCCTTGGGTGCAGGAGGAACTTGTAATTTGCTTCTGACCAAGAATAAGTTAACCGTGACAGGGTGTCTCTCCCATGATGAGATTCTGTTATGTGGCAAAGGTGATCAGATGTCATCTCTGTGATCATTCCCTGAGAATGGCTCACATTTTGAAATCTTGATATTCAGATCTTCCAATTCTTTATTGTTGCCTTTTTCTATTAGTTAAATAAGGTATTAAAATTGCCAGCCACGATGGTGTATTGTTTAATTCTCCCTTTAGTTCTGTTTTTCATATGTTTTGAGGCTTTATCATTCGGTGCAAAAAAATTGGGAATTATTATATCTTCCTATTCAAATGGCCTCTTTATCATTATGAAATCTTTCTCTTTGTCTCCAGTATTAATTCTTGCCTTAGAGTCTACTTTGTTGTTATTAATATGGCTGATCTGATTTTATTTCGATTAATTTTTGCATGATATATTTTTTATTCTTTTACTTTTGACCTTCCTGGATTCCCATATTTCAGGTGTGTCTCTTGTAAGCAGGATTGAACTTTTTGTAAAAAATCAGTTTTATTACCTTTGTTTTATAAAAGACATTTACCGCATTTTTCTTTAAACAAAAGTCCAGGACCAGATGGCTCCACAGGCAAATTCTATCAAACACCTAAAAAGGAGTTAACACATATCCTTCAGAAACTATTCCCAAAAATTGCAGAGAAAGGAATACTCCCAAACTCATTCTATGAGACCACAATCACCCTGATACTAAAACCAGACAAGGGCACCACAAAAAAAGAAAATTACAGCCCAATATCACTGATGAACATAGATGCAAAAATCCTCAATAAAGTACTAGCAAACCGAATCCAACAATACATTAAAAGAACCATACATCATGATCAAGTGGGATTTATCCCAGGGATGCAAGGATTTTTTCAATATCCTCAAATCTCCAGTCAGTGTGATACACCATGTTAATAAATTGAAGAATAAAAATTATATGCTTATCTCAGTAGATGCAGAAAAAGCTTTTGATAAAATTCAATATCCATTTATAATAAAATGTATTTGCTGACGTATTTGATTTTAAATCTACCATTATCCTATTTGGTTTTTTAATTAATTAATTTATATTTTATTTTTGGCTGCAGTGGATCTTCGTTACTGCGAGTGGGCTTTCTCTAGTTGCGGCGAGTGGGTTTCTCATTGCAGTGGCTTCTCTTGTTGCGTAGCATGGACTCTAGAGTGCAGGCTCAGTAGTTATGGCTCGCGGGCTCTAGAGCGCAGGCTGAGTAGTTGTGGCGCACGGGCTTAGTAGCTCCTTGGCACGTGGTATCTTTCTGGACGAGGGCTCAAACCCGTGTCCCCTGCATTGGCAGGTGGATTCTTAACCACTGCACCACCAGGGAACCCCATACCGTTATCCTACTTATTTTGTTTTTCTCATTTGTTCTCAGTTTCTTTGTCCTTCTACTTGACTTTTTAAAAAAGTACTTGTCTTTTTGCTGCTATTCTTATTGAGAATTCTACCCTCAGTTCTATTTTTATTCCTTTGGAAGCAATCTACCTTTTGTTCTGGTTTAGGTGTTCCATAATTTCAGTAAGGTAGAATTTTAAAATTATCCATTTCCCTTCCATAAGTTTATTATTATTTATTCACTTATTATTCTTTTAATGTTAAGTTAAAAATGGTAAATGTATTCTTATTACAGTCTACTCAAATTAGTATTTTTTCCAATTTCCAGACAAATGAAAAGCCCAAGAACATTTTAAAATCAATTTACCAACTTCATCTCTACCCCTAGTCTTTTAAGCTATTTTTGTCATATATTTTAATTCTGTATATATTGTAAATCTCACAGGTCACACATAGTATTGTTTTAAAAGTCAAAGTTTATTTAAATTTACCCAAATATTAACTCCACACATTTACCCTTTTATTTCTAATACCTTAGAGCTTTCCTTTAAATGTTATTTAGCAAAATCTAATATTAATCAATACGTCTACTTTCCTCTGTAGAAATTCAAGGAACTGAGGATGTTTAAACTCTGATCAGGCTCTCTTGCCTCATGTGTTATTGTTAGCCAATGAGTTACACCTCAAATTTTTAAACCCTACAATGAGGCATTCATATGTTATTATTTTGCATAGTCAATACTTACTTAGATTTACGCATATGTTTACAAGTTTATTTGCTCACTATTTCTTCAATCGTTTCTTTTCTCCCTAGGTTTAACTTTCTTCATTCTGAAGTATTTCCTATAGCAGTTCTTTCAGGGTTTAGAAGTGAAAGCTCTTTGGCTTTTAGAGATGGAAATGTTTCTATTTTCTCCTCATATTTAAGTTATATTTTAGCTGCTTATAGAATCCGAGGTTGTCTTTTTTCTACCAACATTTTGAAAATAGTATTCCAGTCTCCAATTATCTTTTGGCTTATTTTATTTTTTAACATCTTTATTGTAGTATAATTGCTGTACAATTGTGTGTTATTTTCTGCTTTATAACAAAGTGAATCAGCTATACATATACATATGTTCCTATATCTCTTCCCTCTTGCCTCTTCCTCCTACCCTCCCTATCCCACACCTCTAGGTGGTCACAAAGCACAGAGCTGATCTCCCTGTGCAATGCGGCTGCTTCCTACTAGCTATCCATTTTACAGTTGGTAGTGTATATATGTCAATGCTACTCTCTCACTTCATCCCAGCTTCCCCTTCCCCCTCTGTGTCCTCAAATTGGTTCTCTACATCTGCGTCTCTATTCCTGCTCTATCACTAGGTTCATCAGTACCGTTTTTTTAGATTCCACATATGTGCATTAGCATACGGTACTTGTTTTTCTCTTTAGGACTTACTTCACTCTGTATGGTAGGCTCTAGGTCCATCCACCTCATTACAAATACTCAGTTTCATTCCTTTTATGGCTTCGTAATATTCCATTGTATATATGTGCCACATCTTCTTTATCCATTCATCTGTCGATGGACATTTAGGTTGCTTCCATGTCCTGGTAATTGTAAATACTGCCGCAATGAATATTGTGGTACATGTATCTTTTTGAATTATGGTTTTCTCAGGGTATATGCCTAGTAGTGGGATTGCTGGGTCATATGATAGTTCTATTTATAGTTTTTTAAGGAAGCTCCATACTGTTCTCCATAGTGGCTCCTTCAATTTACATTCCCACCAACAGTGCAAGAGGGTTCCCTTTTCTCCACACCCTCTCCAGCATTTACTGTTTGTAGATTTTTTTGATGATAGCCATTCTGACCAGCGTGAGGTGATACCTCATTGTGGTTTTGATTTCCATTTCTCTAATGATTAGTGAGGCTGAGTATCTTTTCATGTGTTTGTTGGCAATCTGTTTGTCTTCTTTGGAGAAATGTCTATTTAGGTCTTCTGCCCATTTTTGGATTGGGTTGTTTGTTTTTTTTATATTGAGCTGTATGAGTTGCTCATATATTTTGTCAATTGCTTGGTTGCAAATATTTTCTCCTATTCTGAGGGATGTCTTTTCCCTTGTTTATGGTTTCCTTTGCTATGCAAAAGCTTTTAAGATTCATTAGGTCCCATTTGTTTATTTTTGTTTTTATTTCCATTTCTCTAGGAGGTGGGTCAAAAAGGATCCTGCTGTGATTTATATCATAGAGTGTTCTGCCTATGTTTTCCTCTAAGAGTTTTATAGTGTCTGGCCTTATATTTAGGTCTTTAATCCATTTTGAGTTTATTTTTGTGTATGGTGTTAGGGAGTGTTCTAATTTCATTCTTTTACATGTAGGTGTCCAGGTTTCCCAACACCACTTACTGAAGAGGTTGTCTTCCATTGTATATTCTTGCCTCCTTTATCAAAGATAAGGTGACATATGTGCATGGGTTTATCTCTGTGCTTTCTATCCTGTTCCATTGATCTATATTTCTGTTTTTGTGCCCGTACCATACTGTCTTGATTCCTGTAGTTTTGTAGTAGAGTCTGAAGTCAGGAAGCCTGATTCTTCCAGCTCCATTTTTCTTTCTCAAGATTGCTTTGGCTATTTGGGGTCTTTTGTGTTTCCATACAAATTGTGAAGCTTTTTGTTCTATTTCTGTGAAAAATGCCATTGATAGTTTGATAGGGATTGCACTGAATCTGTAGATTGCTTTGGGTAGTAGAGTCATTTTCACAATGTTGATTCTTCCAGTCCAAAAACATGGTATATCTCTCCATCTGTTTGTATCATCTTTAGTTTCGTTCATCAGAGTCATAGTTTTCTGCGTACAGGTCTTTTGTCTCCTTAGGTAGGTTTATTCCTAGGTATTTTATTATTTTTGTTGCAGTGGTAAATGGGAGTGTTTCCTTAATTTTTCTTTCAGATTTTTTTAATCATTAGTTTATAGGAATGCAAGAGGTGTCTGTGCATTAATTTTGTATGCTGCTACTTTACCAAATTCATTGATTAACTCTAGTAGTTTTCTGGTAGCATCTTTAGGATTCTCTACATATAGTATCCTGTCATCTGCAAGCAGTGACAGCTTTACTTCTTTTCCAACTTGGATTCCTTTTATTTCTTTTTCTTCTCTGATTGCTGTGGCTAATTCTTCCAAAACTACATTGAATAATAGTGGTGAGAGTGGGCAACCTTGTCTTGTTCCTGATCTTAGTGGAAATGGTTTCAGTTTTTCACCATTGAGGATGATGTTGGCTGTGGGTTTGTAATATATGACCTTTATTATGTTGAGGTAAGTCCCCTCTATGCCTACTTTCTGGGGGGGTTTTATCATAAATGGGTGTTGAATTTTGTCAAAAGCTTTTTCTGCATCTATTCAGATGATCATATGGTTTTTCTCCTTCAATTTGTTAATATGGTTTATCACATTGATTGATTTGCCTATATTGAAGAATCCCTGCATTACTGGGATAAACCCCATTTATGATGGTGTATAATCCTTTAATGTGCTGCTGGATTCTGTTTGCTAGTATTTTGTTGAGGATTTTTGTGTCTATGTTCACCAGTGATATTGGCCTGTAGTTTTCTTTCTTTGTGACATCTTTGTCTGGTTTTGGTATCAGGGTGATGGTGGCCTTGTAGAATGAGTTTGGGAGTGTTCCTCCCTCTGCTATATTTTGGAAGAGTTTGAGAAGGATAGGCGTTAGCTCTTCTCTAAATATTTGATAGAATTCACCTGTGAAGTCATCTGGTCCTGGACTTTTGTTTGTTGGAAGATTTTTAATCACACTCTCAATTTCAGTGCTTGTGATTGGTCTGTTTATATTTTCTATTTCTTCCTGGTTCAGTCTTGGAAGGTTGTGCTTTTCTAAGAATTTGTCCATTTCTTCCAGGTTGTCCATTTTATTGGCATATAGTTGCTTGTAGTAATCTCTCATGATCCTTTGTATTTCTGCAGTGTCAGTTGTTACTTCTTTTTCATTTATAATTCTGTTGATTTGAGTCTTCTCCCTTTTTTTTTTTTGATGAGTCTGGCTAATGGTTTATCAGTTTTGTTTATCAAAGAACCAGCTTTTAGTTTTACTGATGTTTGCTATCGTTTCCTTCATTTCTTTTTCATTTATTTCTGATCTGATCTTTATGATTTCTTTCCTTCTGCTAACTTTGGGTTTTTTTTTGTTCTCCTTTCTCTAATTGCATTAGGTGTAAGGTTAGGTTGTTTATTTGAGATGTTTCTTGTTTCTTGAGGTAGGATTGTATTGCTATCAACTCCCCTCTTAGAACTACTTTTGCTGCCTCCTTTAAGTTTTGTGTCACCGTGTTTTCATTGCCATTTGTTTCTAGGTATTTTTTGATTCCCTCTTGATTTCTTCAGTGATCTCTTGGTTATTTAGTAGTGTATTTTTTAGCCTCCATGTGTTTGATTTTTTACAGATTTTTTCCTGTAATTGATATCTAGTCTCATAGTGTTGTGGTTGGAAAAGATACTTGATACAATTTCAATATTCTTACTTTACCAAGGCTTGATTTGTTACACAAGATATGATCTATCCTGGAGAATATTCCATGAGCACTTGAGAGGAAAGTGTATTCTGTTCTTTTAGGATGGAATGTCCTATAAATATCAATTAAATCCATCTTGTTTAATGTATAATTTAAATTTTGTGTTTCCTTATCTGTTTTCATTTTGGATAATCTGACCATTGGTTAAAGTGGGGTGTTAAAGTACCCTACTGTTATTGTGTTACTGTGGATTTCCCCTTTTATGGCTGTTAGCATTTGCCTTATGTATTGAGGTGCTCCTATGTTAGGTGCATAAATATTTACAATTGTTATATCTTCTTCCTGTACTGATCCTTTGATCATTGTGTAGTGTCCATCTTTGTCTCTTTTAATAGTCTTTATTTTAAAGTCTATTTGGTCTGATATGAGAATTGCTACTCTAGCTTTCTTTTGATTTCCATTTGCATGGGATATCTTTTTCCATCCCCTCACTTTCAGTCTGTATATGTCCTAGGTTTGAAATGGGTCTCTTGTAGACAGCATATATACAGTTCTTATTTTTGTATCCATTCAGCCAGTCTATGTCTTTTGGTTAGAGCATTTAATCCATTTACGTTAAAGGTAGTTATCATTATATATGTTCCTATTACCATTTTCTTAATTGTTTTGGGTTTGTTATTGTAGGTCTTTTCCTTCTCTTGTGTTTCCTGCCTAGAGAAGTTCCTTTAGCATTTGTTGTAAAGCTGGTTTGGTGGTGCTGAATTCTCTTAGCTTTTGCTTGTCTGTAAAGTTTTCAATTTCTCCATCGAATCTGAATGAGATCCTTGCTGGGTAGAGTCATCTTGGTTATATTTTTTTCCCTTTCATCACTTTAAATATATCCTGCCACTCCCTTCTGGCTTGCAGAGTTTCTGCTGAAAGATCAGCTGTTAACCTTATGGGGATTCCCTTGTATGTTATTTGTTGCTTTTCCCTTGCTGCTTTTAATATTTTTTCTTTGCATTTAAGTTTTGCTCATTTGATTAATATGTGTCTTGGCATGTTTCTCCTTGGATTTATCTTGTATGGGACTCTCTGTGCTTCCTGGACTTGATTGACTATTTCTTTTCCCATATTAGGGAAGTTTTCAACTATAAACTCTTCAAATATTTTCTCAGTCTCTTTCTTTTTCTCTTCTTCTTCTGGGACCCCTATAATTCAAATGTTGGTGCATTTAATGTTGTCCCAGAGCTCTCTGAGACTGTCCTCAATTCTTTTCATTCTTTTTTCTTTATTCTGCTCTGTGGTAGCTATTTCCACTATTTTCTCTTCCAGGTCCCTTATCTGTTCTTCTGCTTCATTTATTCTGCTATCGATTCCTTCTAGACAATTTTTAATTTCATCTCTTGTGTGGTTCATCATTGTTTTCTCTTTAGTTCTTCTAGGTCCTTGTTAAATGTTTCTTGTATTTTCTCCATTCTATTTCCAAGATTTTGGGTCATCTTTACTATCATTACTCTGAATTCTTTTTTAGGTGTACTGCCTATTTCCTCTTCATTTGTTTGTTCTGGTGAGTTTTTACCTTGCTCCTTCATCTGCTGCATATATCTCTGTCTTCTCATTTTGCTTAACTTACTGTGTTTGGGGTCTCCTTTTCGCAGGCTGCAGATTCGTAGTTCCCTTTGCTTTTGGTGTCTGTCCCCAGTGGGTAAGGTTGGTTCAGTGGGTTGTGTAGGTTTCCTGGTAGTGGGGATTGGTGCCTGTGTTCTGTTGGATGAGTCTGGATCTTGTCTTTCTGGTGGGCAGGACCCCATCCGGTGGTGTGTTTTGGGGTTTCTATGAACTTATTATGATTTTAGGCAGCCTCTTTGCTAATGGGTGGGGTTGTGTTCCTGTCTTGCTAGTTGTTTGGCATAGGGTGTCCAGCACTGTAGCTTGCTGGTCGTTGAGTGGAGCTGGGTCTTAGCATTGAGATGCAGATCTCTGGGAGAGCTTTTGCTGTTTGATATTACGTGGGGCCAAGGGGTCTCTGGTGCACCGATGTCCTGAACTTGGCTCTCCCACCTCAGAGGTTCAGTTCTGACACCCAACTGGAGCACCAAGTCCCTGTCAGCCACATGGTTCAGAAGGAAAGGGAGAAAAGAAAAGAAAAAAAGAAAGAAGAAAAATAAAATAAAATAAATAAATTTATTAAAATAAAAAAGAAAATATTATTAAAAATTAAAAAGTAATAATAAAAGGAAGAAAGAAAAGAGCAACCAAATCAATAAACAAATCTAGCAATGATAATAAGCTCTAAATAATAAACTAAGATAAACATAAAACCAGAAACAAATTAGATGCCGTAAGCAAACCCCAAGTCTACAGTTGTTCCCAAAGTCCACTGCCTCAATTTTGGGATGATTCATTGTCTATTCAGGTATTGCACAGATGCAGGTACATCAAGTTGACTGTGGAGATTAAATCTGCTGCTCCTGAGGCTGCTGGGAGAGATTTCTATTTCTCTTCTTTGTTCACACATCTCCTGGGGTTCAGCTTTGGATTTGACCCCACCTCTGCGTGTAGGTGACCTGACGGCGTCTGTTCTTCACCCAGACAGGAGGGAGTTAAAGCAGTAGCTGATTAGGGGGCTCTGTCTCACTCAGGTCAAGGGGAGGGAGGGGTATGGATTGCAGGGTGAGCCTGCGGGGGCAGAGGCTGGTATGACAATGCAGCAGCCTGAGGCATGCCATGTGTTCTCCCGGGGAAGTTGTCCCTGGATCACGGGACCCTGGCAGTGGCGGGCTGCACAAACTCCCAGGGGTTGTGGATAGCGACCTGTGGTTGCACACCCGCTTCTTGATGGCTGCAGTAGCAGCCTTAGCATTTCATGCCCGTCTCTGGGGTCCATGCTGATAGCCGCAGCTTGCGCCCTTCTCTGGAGCTCGTTTAGGTGGTGCTCTGAATCCCTTCTCCTCTCACACCCTGAAACAATGGTCTCTTGCTTCTTAGGCAGGTCCAAAATTTTTCCCGGACTCCCTCCCAGCCAGCTGTGGTGCACTAACCCCTTCAGGCTGTGTTCATGCAGCCAACCCCAGTCCTCTCCCTGGGGTCCGACCTCCAAAGCCCGAGCCTCAGCTCCCAGCCCCCACCCGCTCCGGCGGGTGAATAGACAAGCCTCTCAGGATGGTGAGTGCTGGTCGGCACTGATCCTCTGTGCAGGATTCTCTCTGCTTTGCCCTCTGCACCCCTGTTGCTGTGCTGTCATCCATGTCTCCAAAGCTTCCCCCTTGCCCATGCCCTCTCTCCTCCAGTGAAGGGGCTTCTTAGTGTGTGGAATCTTTTCCTCTTTAACAGCTCCCTCTCAGAGGTGCAGGTCCCGTCCCTATTCTTTTGTCTCTGTTTTTTTTTTTTTTATTTTCTTTTGCCCTACCCAGGTACGTGGGAATTTTCTCGCCTTTTGGGAAGTCTGAGGTCTTCTGCCAGTGTTCGGTAGGTGTTCTGTAGGGGTTGTTCCACATGTAGATGTATTTTTGATGTATTTGTGGGGAGGAAGGTGATCTCCACATCTTATTCCTCTGCCATCTTGAAGGTCCACCCCTTTTGGCTTATTCTTATTGAACTCTTCCCCACCTACTTTTGTTCCCTTGAAGAAACTTTGTCTTTTTTTTCTGGTTGCATTTGTGATCTCTGTGTTGTATGTTTTATAGTTTACCAAGAAATAAATATGTAGGTATGGATTAATGTATATATATGTATGGATTAATGTATATCTCTATATATGTATATATATTATCTTGGTACATACTTTCTGAAGCTGAACACTCAAAATTCTAGAAAACTCTCAGCCAGTCTCGTCAAACATTTCTTTCCCTCCGTGCACATTTACCAGGTCCCTGCTCCTCCCCAAACTCTGTCTACTCTTCTTCAGTCACACACACACACACACACACACACATGCACACACACGCACATATGCACACACACTTCTCATTCTATCTTCCACAGTTCTTCAATTTCATATTTTTTATCTCATTATCCCTCTTTGAAGCTCCCTAGAAAATTTCCTCATTTCTATTAGTTTACCAATTCTTTCTTCAACAGAGCCTATTCTGCCGTTTAATTTATCTATCATGATTATAATTAGGTTCAGTTGCCTATAATAAAAATCAGAAAAAAAAAAAAAAACAGTGGCTAGTAGTATAAGCTTATTCTTTCTCTCCTATAGAAGATACCCAAAAGTATGCCTTTTCAGGCTGTTATGGCAGTTCTATGAAGTAATAAGAATCCTTAGCATTTGGCTTCCATTCATTTCTTTTGTAACCATTTTTTTTGAAGTATAGTTAATTTACAATGTTGTGTTAGTTTCAGATGTACAATCAAGTGATTCAGATATATATGTATATTCTTTTTCAGATTCTTTTCATGGCTTCCATTCTTAAAGTTACAACGTGGCTCCTGGAAATTAGCCAACAAGCTTAGCTAGTATTTCATTGACTAAAACTTAGTCACATGGCTGCACTTATGTGGGAGCCCAGCAATGTTTTTGTTCTGTTTCTGTTTGTTTGTTTGTTACAGGTAGGTACATTCCCCAGGATTTTATTAGGGAGAAGAGAATGGAAGAATGGAAAGGGAGGAAGGTGTGTTATAAGTCTCTGTCACACCATTAATTGAATGTTTTTGTCCATAATATTTTTTCCTTCTAGTAGTCTCATTTGACTCTATTTCCAGATCTGCTTGATTTTTTTTGAGGTTTTCCCTTTTTAATTTTCCTTTTTGTATTTTTAATTATTTAAACTCAATGATTTTGTAATCTCTATTCAGTAACTCCTTACATGAGGTTCTTGTGCTGGGGTGTGGCTCAATCCTTTGTGGGCTGATTTTCTCATGGTTGCTTGTTTTTTAATGTGCTTGGAAATTTTAGATTGTGAGCTCATTGTCCTTAAGGTTTAATCCGTGGAAATCTTCTACAGAATAGTATGAATGGTAGTCTTTCTATAGTACTTTGCATTTGTTTCTGCAATGAATCCCTGGTAGATATAACTGTTTCTAGTATCAAAACTCAGGAAGAATAAGTCTGCAGTATAAATTCTCAGTGGAAAATTTTTTTTAATCTAGAGCCTAATTCGAAGCTCTAGATTAAAGATTTTCTTCCTATCAACTTATGCTGGTAGGTGGATTTTTCTAGTAGTCGAATCTTTTGCTTTGAATGTAGACCTTCACAGATTCTAATCCCAATTGAAGGATGCCAGTTCCTGCTTACAATAAAACATAGGTTTAAGGTTTTCTTTCCTGTCCCTGGTTGGATATCAAAAACTAGTTACCCCCATCCTGCTAACCCCCAGAGGACTTGTAGTATTTGCCTATGTTCCCAACAATCTGACTTTTAGTTATGCTTTGTTTCTGACACTTGAGGACATATTTTGCATTCTTGTGAGCTCAGTGGTACATTTAAAAGGAAGGTGTGCTATATTTTATCCATCATTTATAGGATTTTTTTATTAGAAAGTGTTTTCGAGTAATCTTGTCTGTCAATTCTTTAACTAGAAGTCCAGTGTTCCTTTTAAGATGATGTATTGCCTATGTTGCACTTTTGAACTTCATATTCTAAATTTCCAAAATGCTATAAAAGAAATGTTTTGTCCCAATCACAATGGGTCCACCCTGACGGAGCCTTAAATTCTAATCACGGTTCTCAGTCTCCAAAGAACCCCATCCAATTAGGCCAGTCCTCTGGTAGGCTGCAATCCAATTTTGAAGAGCTTTGGAAGCCTATTCTTGCCACAGCCTGTATTTTTTCCTCACTTTTTTCTACCTATTGGGAAAACATCTAATTGTAAATTTGAATTGTGTTCTCATTTTAGCGATAAAGCTCACACTATTTTTGAGGATTTAAGTAGATTATGACAGAACTTGTCATTTTTCTCTTCTGTGTAATACTACTTTGACATTTAACCCAGAGAATCTTGCCTCAGTTCTTTCCTTTGACAGCAACATAACTATGAGCTGACAGAACTGGTCTTCCAGTCCAGAAAGTCAATCTCTCTCCAGAACCTAAATTTTTAACTAATACACCATGGTTATTTTTTTCTCCCTTGTTTATTTTTTTCATCACGCACACAATTTTTTCCTTACAATTGTTCTTCAGTTTTCTTCCTTTGGCTTAAAGTATTAACCTTTGATAAAACCAAGAGAAGAAGATTCTCTAAATGGCTTGTGAAGGTATGCATCTGGATTTTAAAGTCACTGGTGTTTTTCTATGTATTTATTTTCCTGTGGCTTCTTACCTAGTGGCAGAATATTACTTTTGTGTTAAGAGTCCTTGGAAAACTTCTTGGCAAGATTAAATTCTAAGCTAAATGTTCTAATCAACTTATAAACACCAAGAAATATTCAATTTATAATGGAAACGATGAGCTCCTCACTAGATTTTGCTGTATGAATAAAGGACATTGAACAGTACTACTTTTTAAAGCCTGTAAGCCATTTTGGTTTTACAACCACTAATCCTATCTTTTCAGTTTCTCACTTGCCAGAGCATAGCCTGTAAAAAGTTACTGTTAGATGGAAGAAGCTCTTTGACAAAATGTCCCATTCAGGGGATAAAAGAATCTTAAGCCTTGAAAGGAAAAGGTTATTTAATCTACCTTCATCAATTTTCAGAGGACAGAGGTGAGACTCTCAGGGAATGTAGTGATTGCCCAGCTTCACAGGACAGCCACATGATAGAGCTACCTGCAAGGTCAGGGGTCACATGACCTGAGCCCAATCCAGTCTTCTTTCCACCTCACCATGTTTTTAATCCCATTGTATGTAGTGGGTGTTTTAGCCTACATATAAAGGTTCTGTGTAATGTGCTACATTTCTGTTTGAGTAAAGGAGTGAGTCCGAGTATTGATAAATAACTCCGGGAAAGCAATGACACTGCCTGTTTATTGCTTGTGACTCATGCCTGATTACCAGCTTGGTCTCATTTATTCATCTACTTATTCAGTCAGTAAGAACTACTCCACAAACTCAGAGAAAAAATGCAGTCACAGTTTTTTTCATTGTTTATGTAATAACATTAAAACACAGGTGTATTTTTGGCAGGAAGAAGTCTAAGATTTTCCTCCTGAGGTTTTACTTGGATTTCCCAAAGAACTCTAAGGACTTGTACCATCCAAAAGAAGGGATCAAGCAGGTTTCTGTGCTCATGGGGAGCCAGAGATATAATCTCACCAGCCCGCAACTACTAATGATTCTCAATATTATATGAAGCTAAAGTTGAAAAGTGGTTAGACAGTCACACAGAGAGGATCACCTGTTGATCCAGACTCCTGAACTGGCCACCGTGTTCTTTGTAGAAGAATCCCACTCATTTGATTCCAAACGTATCTTGGGGTATTCTGGGCATGTGTTTGCAAGGTTGCAGCTTTTTGTTTTTAAATGCATAGCACTTCCAATTGAGCCAAATCAGCTATGCTAGATCATTTACTTATTCATGTACTAAATATATAAACATTTAGTGTGCCTACTAGATGTGGAGTGTCTACCATGACCCGGGTACTATGTTTGACTCTGAAGGTACAATGTCTGGCAACCTGGACAAGGTCCCTGCCCTTAGGAAGTTTATATTTAAATCTTTAGGACTTGATCTCCCATCTACCATCCCATGAATTTAAAATGACAACCTCTTTTCTTCCCCAGGGTTTCATAATGGCTTTCAAAGAGGCTTATCACTTTAAATTTTCAAAATGTAGAGACTCTGATCCCTTTCTCTTCTCTTGTTTATCTGGATAGCATTCAATTTGTCCACCCTTGTAAAGAAGGATATCTTCAAAAACCCAAGAAGACTATGTTCCCCATCCCCACCTCACTCACTACCACATACACAAACACTCACAGTCCTAGGACAGGTGATCTTCAGAGACGTAGCAATGCACCTAGGGGAGCCTGCCTTCTCATAGGAACCGCCGAAACAACTCCAGGCAATAGACACATGCTCTTCTGGAGCAGAGGGTAGAGTAGGGTAGATGCTACCATCAGCAATCCAAAGGGAATTTCCTGGCACTTTACTGTGTAAGAAAGATATAAACACAAATATAATCTCTGGGTGAGTAAGCACATTAATAAAGAAAATTTTTCAAGTTGAAAGGGATTAACTGTTCCAACTGAGGTTGTCTTCCACAGTAGAAGTAACATGTAAATAGTGAGAGATAAATAGATAGAGAAATCAAGTCCTTAGGAGAGAAACGTTTCTTGGGGGAAATGATGGAGAACCCATGCCCTGAAGCCCACTCTATATAAATAACACGTTCTCATCTAAATTCCAAAAAAAGTAGACTAGCCTAATAGTAGTAAGATGATGATGAAAATAACTAAAAGAGGGACTTCCCTGGTGGTGCAGTGGTTAAGATTCTGCACTCCCAATGCAGGGGGCCCAGGTTCGATCCCCGGTCAGTGAACTAGATACCACATGCTGCAACTAAGAGTTCGCATGCCACAACTAAGAGTTCGCATGCCACAACTAAGGAGGCTGCATGCTGCAACTAAGACCCAGCACAACCAAAGAAAGAAAGAAAGAAAAGAAAGAATTAAAAGAAACTGAAAATACTGGTAGTGTGGAATAGATGAATGAATCCTTTTTTCTTTAAAACTTGTTGCCCCATCAACCAAGAGTGTAAGACTCATTTCCCAGCTGAGACCAGTCCTCAGATCTGTGCTCCGTGTTTATACCTTCAGTCACCAAATACCATATGAGTGCCTATTCTATGCCAAGTTAAGTGCTTATATATATAAACTTGGATCCACTTCTGCATGAGGGCTTTGAGTATGAGGTTAAGATGTGAACCTTTGTTTAGGAGGTAATAGCTAGTACAAAGGATGTTTGAGAAGGGTAATGACATGATCATAGTTGAGTTTTAGGAAGGGGAATCAGACATAAGTAGAATAGGCTGGAGGAGAAGAAATATGTAGGCAAGGTGACCAAGAGGAGGCCATCATAATAAGTCAGGTGAGGTGATGAGAATTTGACCTAAAATAATGGCAGTATAGATGGAAAAAGAAGGTAGCTTTCTCAGTTTGAGTTGGATTTGCTGAGCTAAATCTGGGTGTTGATAAATACATTTGATATGGGGCCAAATGGAAAAACTACTTAGTCTTGATTCTTCTTTCATGACTGATTTCTGTTGCTGGGGCCAGAAGCAGGAATGGAGACAGGATATTAGTTGAATATTTGCAACTAGAATGGAATGATACAATTAACTATGAGTTAAATGATAATTATAAAGTAATAGAATCTAATATCAACCGTGCAATTCACCATGGACATGAAAATAGCCAAAGCTTTTTCAGGAAAAACAAATGGACATCAAACATTCCTAATTAAACTCATGACAATAAATGGTCTTCATCCCGATGCTACAAAATATACTTGAGTTTTCTCCTAAGGATCCCAACTTTAAAGGAAGTGACCCAACCAAACTAACTTATCATCGTAACTGGGAGATAAGTAAAATACTTTTTCTTATTTAAAGGAAACTTACTTTGCCACCATTGCCTCCTAAAGACACTAAGGGAATAAACCCTGATACCATTTTCTTCCCCTCACAGACACAGAAGTGACAGAAAGAAGGGGAAATGTAGCATCATCCCTCAATAACTCTTCCTGAAAGCTAAAGCATAAACTCGTTCATTAGCCGAGTACATTAATGGGTCTTCAGACATGGAACAATGTGAGGGTTAACTATGTATCAACTGGACTCGGCCACAGGGTACTCAGATGTTTGGTTAAACATTATTCTGAGTCTTTCTGTGAGACCGTTTCTGAATGAGATTTTCATTTGAATCTGTAGCCTGAGTAAAGCGGATTGCCCTCTTCAGTACAGGTGGGCCTATCCAATCCACTGAAGGCTGAATGGAACAAAAAGATGGAGTAGGAGACAACTCACTCTCTGTCTTCAAATTGGGACCTTGGTCTTCTACTTCCTTCACACTCAGACTCAGACTTGGACTAGAACTCACACCATTGGCACTCCTGCTTCATAGGTCTTTGGAGTTAGACTGGAACTATACCATTATCTGTCCTGGGTCAACACCTTGCTGACTTTGTTTCCTCATCTGAAAAATAAGGATTTTGAGCTAGATGAACATAGAAATCTCTTCAGTTTGTTGAGGGTTCAAGACCCTTCAATCTGAGTGAAGGAAAAATAAAACATTTTCCTGAATGTAGAAAAAGATATCCCTGGAGAAAAATCTATTTCCAGCTTTTTGCTTCAGGCTTGGATGTTGAGAAATTTCTGCCAGAAATAAAAAGTACACAAACCTAGAGGGGCAGAATGGTGAAGATGTGTGCAATCTGAAAAGTTAATGTATCGACATAGTAATTCCTCTCTGTGGGAAAACTACATGAATTCTGTGATAATCATTTGTGAAAGAAAGAAAAATACGTTGTGTTTCAGAGCAGGGTGAAAGGTTTTTAGCTCAGTAACATAAAAATCACTATTAGAGTAGGGGGGAAAATATGAATCCCAAAGCAACTATTAAAACAACAACAATAACAAATAATGATCCCTCCATAAATTTATTTTGATGGTTATACCTGTGTTCCATCTTTTGCCAAAACTGTAAGCAGCAAGATATGCAGACAGATGTAAGTTTTAAACTGTTTAACCCCAACTAGAAGTGAAATTAGGCAACAGGCTCTGACTACAATGAAACTCCAATGAAACTGGTGCAGATCCCTCCTCTGTGATGTCATGGTTCTCTTCTCATCAGAGAATAATCTCAAATTCCTCTGCAACGCCCTTTGTTTCTACAACTTTGGATGGGTTTTATATATTAAAAACACAAGTGTGTTTCTCTTCCCATAAGAAATGATTGCATCATTCACAGGGTCCCCTCCCTGCCCCTGAAATAAAATAGCTTCCCTCTTCTCATTTCCACAAGTATAGAATGGCAGAAGAGGCTTCAGATAGCCTACAGAAAAAAAAAAAAAAAAGAAACCAATTGATCTTCTAGATAGAAAGAGCATCATAATAATCAACAATTAAACCATAAGATTAGAAGAGGGTAGATAATTTAATGGGATCCACAGGCAAAAGAGAACCTCCCATAAAAAGGAGAGCTTCTTGGGAGTTCTCTACCTATTTGGGATAGTTCTATGGCAGGTGCTGTTTTCGTTCTGCTAAAAGCAAGGAATGAGAGGTCACGAACTAATGGGTTTAGAATCTGAGCTCTCTGGCTCCTAGGTTACTGCCACTTAGCCAGAGCCTCTGTCTATTTGACCTGTGAAGGCACAAGGCGGTGGAGATTCCTCTACTCCTATGGCCAAGGCTCATAGGAGGGGAGAGGGCATTGGTTTAACCTACTGTCTTCTGAATGTAAGAGAATGTGTTCTTTGGTCAGAAAGAGAAGGAAGAGGATGGAGAAAGACACAGTAGGGAAGAGTGGGTAAAAATAATGACAAGCACTTTACAGTATTTAAGATCTGCATGTTTCCCTATGCACTTTATCATTTGCCGTAATAGTTCTGTATTTCTAATATGCAATGTTTTTTTTTTTGTCTGTGCCTGTGTGGCATTCAGGACTTTAGTTCCTCAACCAGGGATCAAACCTGCACCCCCTGCATTGGGAGCGTAGATTCTTAACCACTGGATCTCTAGGGAAGTCCCAACATGCACTATTATTGCAGAGGACAAATTTAAGATTCCGAAAGTGTAAGTATTTTGTCCAAAGTTGAGTGGGAAATCACACACAAAATCTTTACTCCAAATCTTTGCTTTTTCTTTTTCTTGTTTTTCCCCCTTGAACACAGAACTTCCAGATTTTATTTGGGGATCAATTTCTTCGTGGACGTTTAATGGCTAATTTTCTTAGATGCACAGATACACATTTTCCTGGACTCATAATTAAAGTCTTCTTTTTCTCAACCAGTTCTAACTCTACCATTGGAGAACTGAACCACTTGCTGGTTCTGCCCCTTCCTCCTCTAGCCTCGCTAGCAGAGCCCTGAAGTGTGCAGCACTGATAAAGATTTGGGAAGGTGTGTTTGTCCTTACGCCCAATGGAGGGATGTGTATCCCTATGAAAGGATCACTTCTAACTGGTTGGCTTGGATTTGAGATTCTAATTCCCAGAATAGGAGTTCCCTCATTTGTTTATCAATCATGCCTTGAAATAGCCTATTTTGTCCTTGGAGCCTCCAATGACAGATTTCCACCTCAGGGCACAATTTCACAATAATTATATACTTGGTCTATATCTTATCCACCTCCACCATGGATACAAGTTTATATTTTGGGCACAAACCTCCCTATGACTGGGTCCATGATGTCTATAATGTGATGTGCTGATAGCTACCTGCCTACTTGGATTTTTGCCGATTGCTAGTTATCAGCTCATTTGCCGATTATCTTATCAAATCATAAAAGAAATTGCTATTTATTGGGCACTTAAGTGCCTAGTACTGTGCTAAGCATTTTACCTGGATTATCCAAGTTGCTTCTTAAAATATCCCTGTAAGAGACAGGTATCACTGATCCCACTTAAACTTGAGCCCAAAAGATACTTCCTCAAACATGTGTGAAAGCAAAGAGATAATTTGTTCAACACAACTTGGAAAGAGCATTTTATATGATGGAAGATAAGGGTCTATGTGTTTTAAATCCTTATAATACTGGTATAAAAACCATAAATCCTTAAATTGTCAATAAAATGAGTACTTGGTGATCACTTGCCCCTTAACCGTCCAGGAAAATTAGATTAGAATTAAGAAGTTAAGGGGGAACTTACTTAGAGCCATATTGTTTCACCTTGGCAAAGTGGTTGGAGAGAAAGGGACAACTAAACAGACACACACACGCGCGCGCGCACACACACACACACACACACACACACACACACACACACATAGTGGTCTTCTCTGCTTAGGTAAACATGAAAGCCAAAAAACTATCAACAGTGACTTTTGAGATAATTGGGGCCTCTATACTGAAATGCACTGGGAGTTCATCACACTAGTAGAAAAGGACAGAGTCCACATTAATTAATTATTAATCATTAATATTAATGATATTAATTAATTATTAATCATGATGATGAGATATGTTGTAAACTAATTCATGAATTTCATATTTAGACACTTTCAGTGTTGCATAGGGTAATGACTTTAAACAGTGACAGGTAAACTCCTTCCATGTTGGCTAAAATGAGTAAGTTCTGACTTTCCACAGAGGGGTCCAGAGATCCTGGACACACCCAAACTTCTATAGGCATGCACCAGTCATGTGAAAATGAGATCCATCTATTATAACTTAAATGTTAAAGGCTTCATTTTTTATCCTCTGCAAGGGCTTGACATCATTGTACTTGACAATTATAAATTAAGCAGGGGCCTAGGCTAGGCCTGCCTATGCATAGCATAGAATCCTGCCTATGGCAGGGAATCTAAACGCCCAGGAATTTCACTGTCCAGCCTGATGACACGTCTCCATACAAGCAAACATCAGGTTTGTTGTATTTTTTGGCCACGCTACATGGCATGCAGAAGCTTACTTCCCCGACCAGGGATCAAACCCGTGCACCCTGCCGTGGAAGTGGCGAGTCTTAACCACTGGACTGCCAGGGAAGTCCCCAAATATCACTTTTGAAGAGCATTTATTTCAGTCTTCTCACAATAGAAAACAATGGGTATAGTTATCAATGTGCCAATGGCTCCATGAGGGCAGGGGCTATATTGAAGTTTTACCACTATACCTTTATGATCTAGCACAATACCTGACACTTCATCAGGGCTCAGTGAAAAATGACTATTCCAGGCCCTGAGATCTGCCACTAATTGCCCGTGTGGTTTTGGTCTAGTCATTTAATATAACAAGGCGAGTTAGACTTCAAGGATGCTTCCTACCTTCTCCAACTCTGATATCTTACTAGTCTTTGACTGAATTCCCTGGGTGTTCACCAGTTTACTACAATGACGACAAGGAAAAACAGTGTTCCTCCCAAAGGCACTAAAATGAACTAATCCCTGTATCCCTTGCTCAACCAATCTGTGAGTCTTTCTCACTCAGTCTATCGTCTGCCAAAGGAAGGCCCACTGATCATATTTTATAAAAGGATTCTCAAATCCAAGCAACATGATCTCTTGCTCAGAGTAGGAAACATACTGATTTGATCTGATACTGTTCCTTTTTTGTTCTCAGAATTTAGTTCTCATATGGACTTTTGCTAGCCAATTAAACCAATACCTCCTACACCTGTAATGTGTTTATAAAATACCTCTTCTCTCCACCACCAGGAGGCAGTGTTGAAGTAGCTCTAGGCTAAAGAAGGAGTCCATAAGCCCAGGGCAGGTAGTGGAACTTGACTTCTCAAGCTTGGAGGTTTCCCCTAGATTTTCTGCTTCAAGAAATAAGAAAAATAATCCTAATAACCAACAGGTCTGTGCGATTGTGCTGGTAGATGTTCATTAAGACCTTGAAAACAGTGCTGGAAGAGAATTGGGGGTGGTTTGAATTGAACTGGATTAAAGCCACCCTAGACTTTCTCTGGAATGGGATCTGATGGTGAAGACAAATTTTCTGTAATTTAAGAAAAAAATATTAAAAATTAAATTGCAGGGCTTCCCTGGTGGCGCAGTGGTTGAGTCCGCCTGCCGATGCAGGGGACGAGGGTTCGTGCCCCGGTCCGGGAAGATCCCACATGCCGCGGAGCTGCTGGGCCCGTGAGCCGTGGCCGCTGAGCCTGCGCGTCCGGAGCCTGTGCTCCGCAACGGGAGAGGCCACAATAGTGAGAGGCCCGCGTACCACAAAAAAAAAAAAAAAAAAAATTAAAGTGCACTCCCTTTGCCCCAATAACTTTTAAGTGTTTCTCTGAAGAAGGAGATCGGGATAAAAGTTTAACTTGAGAAAAATAGAAAACAGGTTGGGAATGATTAAATAAGGTATGGTACATCCCCAGGGGAACATCACGCAGCTTTTTAAAGTAACATTTTTACACGTAATGTTAGATGGATAAAAGACTGTAAAACAGCCCATGCAGTGAGATCCCCAGATTTTCTATGTGTATATTTTAAACCATTAAGATAACACTGTGTACTGAGAGTTGTCTTGGCTTGTATCTGGATGATGAGATTATGGTGATTAAAAGAAGTTTTATTGGCTTTTCAAAAAAAGAAATAACCATCAGTTCTAAAAGATGCATAAACCTGTGGAAACCCATTTATTAAACGTATGCAGTTTATAATGCTATCACTTGGGGCATTCCTGAAGTTTAATTTGCCACTTAGCCATTCAGAACAGTTCATCATCGTGCCACTAATTACTTTTCTGTTATTAGATATTGAATGATTCATCTGTTTTCTAAAGGATGTGGTAACTAAAGGATGTTCCTTCAGTTCTTTAGAAAATGCTTTATTTTTAAATAGAGCATAAGTACTTAGGAAGGCCATAAGCTAGGAAAAGCGGGAAGAAAAGAGTTTCCTTTAGTACTAGATGCATTGTACAGACGTACTGAAATCTCACAGCAGCGCTATGAAATAAATATTACCGTTCCTATTTACAAAAGAGAAGTCTAAATCCAGACCTTATTTAAGGTCAGATAGATAATTAAGTGCCCAGGATGCAAACTGGGGCCTGATTCAACAGCCTACTATATCAAATGGCCTTGCGAATAAAAATAACAACATAAGTGAACTGTAAAGCATGCCAAAATCTGGCAATGGTCTCTGGATTCAGTACTCCCATCTTCATCACAGTCTGGAGACTCATTACTCACGAACACAAAATCACCCCAGGCATTGTAAGGGGAGCGTCATTCACTGCGTGCTCTCGGACAGTGTTTTCATTTGCACTCCTTTTTATTATTATTATGGTCTTATTTGATATTAGCCTTACTAAGCCTCTTTTTTCCTGATTTGAAGGGCCACCCCAATTGCAGCCCCAAGTTGCCATCTCTGAAAAGTAAAAACAAACAAACCAAAAAAATAAAGAATTCCAAGCTCTTATCTTACCGATTTCTAAAGCCTAAGCCCCAGGAAGAGAATTTAAAAAGGAATGACATTCACAGTCCTCACCGCAGGCCTCACACCCTGTCCTAAGCCCCACAGAGTTGAGAAATATGACCCTGTCCAGGCTTGTGAGGGGTTTTTGTTAGTTCAATTTAGTCTTTTGTTGACCATCACCTATGCCCAGGTCTTCATAATTACAAGTGAAATGCCTGAATCTTCTGCATTCTAATAGAATTATTCTTCTCCTCAAAAGATAGAAAATACAGGTAAGGGAACACAGAAAAGAAAAAAAAAAACTTCACAATCTCATGTGTATGTGGAATTTTACAAAGTGAATACAGAGGAGTGAAGAGTAGAACAGTGGTTACCAGGGGTGAGAAGGTGTTGGCCAAAGGGTACAAAGTTATGTAGGATGAATATGTCTGGAGATCGAATGTACAGCATGATGACTATGGTTAATTATGCTGTATTGAATTCTAAGAAAGTAGATTTCAGGTGTTCTTATAACACACACACACACACACACACAGACACATACACACAAGGTACCTATGTGAGATGAGATGGTAATTAACTGGTCTGTGGTAATTATTTCACTCTATATCAAATAGTCATGGTATGCCTTATACACATACAATTTTTATTAAAAAATAAAAATGTTAAATAAAAAGAAAACACAGGTAAGGGACCCCTGCACAGAGATATGATTAACAAGATCATCCCCACCCACAAGACTTCTGGCAACAAGAGAGACAAACAAAAGGGGTAATGTAATTAATTGCCAAGATAGCAAATATCCGACTGTTAGAATGATTCACCTTAACCGCAGTATTCAGTGGTAGTGTTCTTAGAAAGTATTAGTTGCTTAACAGACTCTTGTAGAATAATAAATAGAGCCATTGTCTAGTTTTCCCTCTACAGTTTTCATTTGCTTAAGATGGGCGGTGAGAAATGATCAGTGCTTACTAAAAATGAGGAGCTCTAGAATTTAGAAAGATTCGGTGAGCCTGCAAACGGACCATCAAGGAATTAACTGGAGTAGATCTTGAGTATTTGAACACTTCTTCCAAGAGGAGTGAAAAAGCAACCAGAAGACCTCAGAATAACAGAAAACCATGTCATTATCACGGTGTGATTTGGAGGAAGGAGATAGGGATGTAAAGCTCCCTCTCCACAGAGGGAGGGATTGAAGGAAAGAGAAAGAGAATGAATGGCCAAGAGAGGCAGGCTCAGCCCTGCTGTGAAACTCTTTACACTCAGCAGGTGGGCGATCATTTGTAATCACCTCCTCATTGATTTAGACAGTTTCCAGTGGCAATTTAGTGGGGGGAAACTCCTAGGTTTGGGAAGGGAAGTTGGAGAAAAGAAAAGCACACACACACACACACACACACACACACACACACACACACCATTTAATGAAATGGCATTTGTATTGCACATCTTGATTTCAGAAAGCATAAAATGTGGAGTGGTGTCTTAAGATGAAAGAAATGCAGTCCACTGTTCACTTATCTTTCCGACTCTCGCACACAGCCCTCCCTGTACCTCCCTCAGCTGTCATGAAAAGCACCAAAATAAAAAGACTGCCATCAAAGGCCAAATATGTTCAGATTGAAATTGAGTACTAAGAGGAGAACCCTAGACATTGTCTTTGGGGAAATTCCAGTCTTGGGGTGTTTAATCAATAAAAATGCCTATGGTATTTTGTCTTGCTAGGATGGTTCATTCTCATTACACAGGGTCACCCCAGTTACTGTCAAATGAAACAGTCACCGTGGTGCCTCCATTTTAAAAGTTAGGAGGGGTCTGCATTATGATATAAAGGTTTCCACGGTATGGACATCCTTTGACACCTAGATTCTCCTGCATTTTAAAAGAGGACCTTCTTTTTTGCAGGTTGTTAACAGTTCAGCAACAGGTCACAGAATAATTGGCCATTCGTGTTTCCCAGCTAAGGGGCCAGTGGTGAATGTAGCTTCTAAGCCAACAGTAGGGCCCCAGCCTAAGCAAATTTGGCCTTAAAAGCGGGTCTTAAAAAAAAAAGCACAAAAACTACTCCACGCTTGCCAAATACTCTAATGTAAACACTATTCCTTTTTGGAAAGCAAGATAGATCAGAAATAGATCAGAGCACTATTGCTTCTTTTAGTCTCAGTTCTGTCCTGTCAATGAACAGGAAAAAGAGAGGCTCACATCAGAATGTATTGACTGACCAGCCTATTCAGACACTAATGTCATTATCACAGGGATTATACAATAACAAAGGATGTAATCAGAAGTCTTTGGATATACATTTTTTATATAAAAATAAATTTATTTATGTATATAAACATTGATATTTACACAAATTCACACTCGTTTGTAAATCACCATTTGTATGTGTTGATACACCTGGAAGAGATTTTAAAGGAAAAATGGGAAAACTATTTTAAAAAGAAGTGTTCTTTTTCACAGATCACTCTGCGACCTAAATCATATACTATATTTCATCCAAAGAAGTATTTTTAAAAGCATTTGAAATGGAAAGGGAAAGAAACAAGCTTTCATTGAGACCAAATTATTTCCTTTTTTCCACATTTTTAATTTTATATATTTAGCAGACATTTACATAGCATTTACGATGCACCAGGCACTATTCTGAGCACTGTAAATATTAACTTGTTTAATCTCCCAACAACCCTATGAAATAAGTATTATTATTACCCCTATTTAACAGATGAGGACACCGAGTACAGAAAGGGCAAACAACTTGCCCAAGGTCACAGGGCTACTAGTGGTCAAGTTGGAATTTTAGCCCAGCATTCTGTCTGTGAAGTCTGAAGTCTACTCTTGACTGCTAGATTCCCAGGTGAAAATTAAGTTAATCTCATAGAAATCTTCACAAATGAGGAAGCTATGGCACAGGGAGTTTATATTTACCTCTCTATTTAATTCATTCCAAATTTGAACAAAAACGTGACAAGTTAGGACAATAGTGTTGCAGGAAGGGGGACCCCTTCCAGGGCCCGAGAGTGGGCTCTTGTCTAACACTCGGAAATGAATTGTACGAGGAGACACACGTGCTGACAATGCAAGAGACTGTATTGGGAAGGGGCGCCCGGGCGGAGAGCAGGAGGGTAAGGGAACCCAGGAGAACTGCTCTGCCACGTGGCTCGCAGTCTCGGGTTTTATGGGAATGGGGTTAGTTTCTGGGTTGTCTCTGGCCAATCATTCTGACTCAGGGTCCTTCCTGGTGGTGCGCGCAACCTCTCAGTCAAGATGGATTCCAGTGAGAAGGATATGCTGGGAGGTTGGGAGGACATGTGGACTGGCGTCTCCTCTCTCCTTTTGACCTTTCCCATATTCTTCGGGTTGGTGGTGGCTTGTTAATTCCGTGTTCCTTACCGGGACCTCCTGTCGTTAAAATAACTCTTGCAAATTGTTACTGTCTTTGCCTGGCCAGGGCGGGCGGTTTCAGTCAGTGTCTCCCCTAACAACAGTACTAACAAAGATAGTTTCACATCAAATTTATTTTCTTTCTTTTAAAATTGACCCCAGCTCCCTTCAATATGCCTATAGTCTCAACTGGCATTTCCCACGTGTATGGTGAGCGGCGTGATTCCTTATGTGTATCATCAGATGCTCCTCCATACCTTTCTGTTCACAGTTAGAACAGCTGAATCAGAGCCTCATTCCCAGTTAAGATTTTAACAGCATGTTGAAAAGGGTAAACACACATTAACTACCAGTTCATTGTAAAATGGTGCAAAAGTTCCATTGTTAGGCACACATAGAATGCATCTGCTATATTATAGCTTGACTAGAATTTAGATGGACTCTCTGGAAGGACACACATATAAAGTTTGCTGTCATTCGACTGACTTTAAGCTAATAAGTAAGAAAAAGATGGTGCTACCAAAGAGATATGTTTGTAACATTAAAATAAGGAGACAATATTTTCATTCACACACACATATACATTGTTGAATTTCCAGAGGGAAGTTAAATCAACAAAGATAAAATCTTGATGGCACTGAATCCGTGTTCATGATTGGCAATAGTGATCTGCGACCACATTTCATTGTCTTCAATCTGTCTCCTTCTCAAACCCTAATGAGACCAGCGTAGTTCGGGTTTTAACCTTTCTCACGTTCCAATCTTGACCCCTCCCCTGTTTAATTTTTACACCAAGGATAGATTGATCTTTTTGGAACACATATAACTTCATGTCACTTTCTGCTTAGAATATTTCTGTGGTTTCTTAGTATCTTGACAACCAAGTCGTAACTCCTTAGAGGAGTATTTGGGCTTTCTACCACTTTATTCCTACCCAACCTCTTACGATTCCCCAAAGCATTCTTTCACACATATATGCGTTGCCATGTACCATTCCCTTACCTTGGACATGGTACCCACCTTCTGCCTTCACCCAATTGTCTGGCCGATTCCCTGTCATCCTTCAAGTATCATCTCAAGTGTACACTGAAGACTTTTTCTCATCTCCCTCCTTGTCTGGCTTAGATGACTCTCTGAAACATCTCATAGCACCATGTTCTTACCTCTATAATTCAGCGAATTATTTGTTCTTTTGGAAATTTTTTTTTAAATAAAAAATTATTTATTTACTTTTGGCTGCATTGGGTCTTCATTGCTGCACGGGGGCTTTCTCTAGTTGCAGCGAGAGGGACTACTCTTCATTGTAGTATGCAGTCTTCTCACTGTGGTGGCTTCTTTTGTTGCAGAGCACACAGGCTCTAGGCACATGGGCTTCAGCAGTTGTGGCTCACGGGCTGTAGAGCACAGGCTCAGTAGTTGTGGTGCATGGGCTTAGTTGCTCCACAGCACGTGGGATCTTCCCAGACCAGGGCTCGAACCCATGTCTCCTGCATTGGCAGGCGGATTCTTAACCACTGCGCCACCAGAGAAGTCCCTGAAAGCTCTTAAAAACCTACAGTTATGCGACTCTCTGTGCTCTCCAATAAATGTGAATAGTTGGAAGGCAGACAGAATTTAAAGTTTTTATCTTTCAATACCCAGCAACTGGCAGAGTGCCTGACACACTGATCACTAAGTGCTGAAAAAATGGCTAAATTTCTAGAAGCCACATATACATAAGAAAATGTTATACAACCAAAGAAACACATTGAATTATATATAATATGCTATTTAAGGTTGTTGAGGGGGAACAGTTACTTATAACAGTTACTGTGAGCAAGTAACATACACAGCAATAACATACTCCTTTTTGATATTAGTATTCACAAGTATCCAGAATAAATAAAAACTTAAATGTGTGCACATCTAAAACTGCATTAATAACATATGAATAAATTATTACAAATCTCAAAATACTTAGTGATTTTCTCCCAGAAGTTCCATTCCTCTTCTGCATTACATACTTAAGTACTTTCAAGGACATTAATTTTTTTATAGACTTGATTTTTTTAGAGCAGTTTAGGTTCACAGGAGAATTGAGCAGAAGACTTCCCATACAGGGGACCTTCAAGATGGCGGAGGAGTAAGACGCGGAGATCATCTTCCTTCCTACAAATACATCAAAAATACACCTACACGTGGAACAACTCCTACTGAACACCTGCTGAACGCTGGCAGAAGACCTCAGAGCTCCCAAAAGGCAAGAAACTCCCCCACGTACCTGGGTAGGGCAAAAGAAAAAACAGAGACAAAGGAATAAGGATGGGACCTGCACCTCTGGGAGGGAGCTGTAAAAGAGGAAAAGTTTCCACACACTAAGAAGCCCCTTCACTGGCAGAGAGGGGACATGGGCAGGGAGGAAGCTTTGGAGCCGCGGAGGAGAGCGCGGCAACAGGGGTGCGGAGGGCAAAGCGGAGAGATTCCTGCACAGAGGTTCACTGCCGACCAGCACTCACCAGCCCGAGAGGCTTTTCTGCTCACCCGCGGGGGTGGGTGGGGGCTGGGAGCTGAGGCTTGGGCTTCAGGGGTCAGATCCCAGGGAGAGGACTGGGGTTGGCTGCGTGAACACAGCCTAAAGGGGGCTAGTGCACCACGGCTAGCCGGGAGGGAGTCCAGGAAAAAACTCTGGACCTGCTAAGAGGCAAGAGACCATTGTTTCGGGGTGCACGAGGAGAGGGGATTCCTTCCCTGTCTGCCCACAGAAGGCAGAGCACCGCCTGAACAAACTCCAGAGACTGGAGCGAGCCGTGGCTATCAGTTCGGACACCAGAGACAGGCGTGAAGTGCTAAGGCTGCTATTGCATCCACCAAGAATCCTGTGTGCAAGCACAGGTCACAATTCACACACGCCCCTCACCCCCCACCCCGGGAGTCTGTGCAGCCCACCACTGCCAGGGTCCCACGGTCCAGGGACGACTTCCCCAGGAGAACACACGGCGTGTCTCAGGCTGGTGCAACGTCTCGCCGGCCTCTGCCACTGCAGGCTCATACCGCATTCCAATTATAACGACCCCTCCCTCCCCCGCGCTGAGCGAGCCAGGGTCCCCTAATCAGCCACTGCTTTAACCCCGTCCAGTCTGGGTGAGAACAGATGTCTGAAGGCAACACACATGGCAGAGGAGGAGCCGAAACCAAAGCTGAACCCCAGGAGCTGTGCGAACAAAGAAGAGAAAGGGAAATTTCTCCATGCAGCCACAGGAACAGCGGATTGAATCCCCACGATCAACTTGAGGTACCCTGTATCTGTGGAATACCTCAGTAGACAATGAATCAACCCAAAATTGAGGTGGTGGACGTTGGGAGCAACTGTAGACTTGGGGTTTGCTGTCTGTGACTGGATTCTTTCTATTTTTTTATGTTTATCTTAGTATAGTTTTTAGTGATTGTTATCATTGGTAGATCTGTTTATTGGTTTGATGGCTCTCTTCTTTTTTTTTACTTATTACTTTTTGATTATTTATTTTAATTTTCTTCTATTTTAATTATGTTGTATTTATTTTTATTTATTTTATTTTTCATTTTTTCTCTTTCTTTTTTTCTCCCTTTTCTTCTGAGCCATGTGGCTGACAGGGTCTTGGTGCTCCGGCCTGGTGTCAGGTCTGAGGGTCTGAGCTGGGAGAGACAAGTTAAGGACACTAGACCACCAGAGAGCTCCTGGCCCCATATAATATCAATTGAGGAGAGCTCTCCCAGTGATTTCCTCCTCAATGCTAAGATCCAGCTCCACCCAACAGCCAGCAAGATAGAGTGCCAGATGTCCCATGCCAAACAATTAGCAAAACAGGAGAACAACCCCACCCATTAGCAGAGAGGCTGCCTAAAATCATAATAAGCTCACAGATAACCCAAAACTCACCACTGGACACAGCCCTGTCCACCAGAAAGACAAGATCCAGCCCCACCCACCAAAACACAGGCACCCATCCCCTCAACCAGGAAGCCTACACGACCAACTGGACCAATCTTACCCATTGGGGACCGACACCAAAAACAAAGGGAACTACAAACCTGCAGCCTGCAAAAAGGAGACCTCAAACACAGGAAGCAAAATGAGAAGACAGAGAAACACACAGCAGATGAAGGAGCAAGGTAAAACACCCACCAGTGCTTTCTCTTCAAACTGTATTTTCTTGTAGTATGTCTTGCAATTTTTTCCTTTATATCTGAACTTGATATACTGGGTAAAATAAATTGCTGAAAATAAGCCATAATTAGTGATGGTAAGATGTTGAGGGAGGGAACACAATCTACAGTCTAATGATTAGGTCTCAATATTTTAGTGGGCCAGTGCCCTTGACCTGTGAACTTCACACATGCTTCTCAGTTTCTCCTCCCTCTTAGGTGGTACAGGATGACTAGAGTGGGCCAAAGTATGGCATTTCCCTTTCCCCCATGTGGAAGGTTAGCAGTTGGGTATTTTCTTCCCCCAGTTCAGTTAGGCTCTGATAAAACCCCAGCATGTTAGGCTCTGGTTAAATAGTTTCTACTGAAGGCAGACCATGTTAAGAAGAACAGATTGCTCTGAAATCTTTCAAAATGGTTCCTTTTCCCCTTCCAGAGCAAAAGAGGATTTTTCTCTGATATTTTCTGTGAGAACCTGATAGAACTCTGAAGGTACAACTCGCAAAAGTGTGTGGCTCTCCTGATGACTAAGTCTCCCTGGAGTTGTGTCTCAGATTTGTCTACACTGAGCCTCTAGCAATTCATCAACCACAGTTCAGGTTTCCCTACCCTGGCCCTGGTTCCTGCAAAGATTTCTACTGAAGTCTCTGCTGTATTTACCTGTTGGTGTCTCCAATTTGGGGACAATATTTTGCCCTGTGACCTCATTTTTCTAAGAAAAGTTGTTAAGTTTTCATTTTGTTTAGTTTTTTATTTATTGCTCGGATTATCTTTTTAAAAATGATTTTAATTGAAAAGCAAAAAAATTTATAACAATTCCAAGGATCACTACCTTTCAAAGTAGCAATGTTTGAAAGTTCTTGGCAACAACTTAAGTGGAGTTATCATTTTAAAAGTTGACTGAGTTAATGATACACTACTATATGCAATTATAAATTCTCTAGATGTGTGTTTGTTTAGTCTCTATTTTCCGTATTAGACTGTCAGCACCCTAAATGGTGCCAGAACTTCTTGCTATAATCAGTCAGCACAAAGCAAATATGACAGAAACTGTTTTTAAAAATTCGTCTTTCAACTTCAACTTCTGAAGAGCATGGAGTAATTCACGGAAGACCAACTTATGCTCCGTAACACCAAAAACACCAGATAAATGTATACATTTGAAAATATCAGAGATCTGCAGAAACATCCAGAGGAGAAAACACCTTTCAGAGGCGAGCTAGTGATCTCTACTCTCCCTGGAGCATTTGCTGATCTTAGAATACACTACAGGGTAGAAAACTGAGCTTGTCCTGAGAAAGGTCCTACTGAGGGACAGAGAAATCAGGACAGCTCTGGGGAGTTGCAAGTAACAGAAATGCCAAACCTGGAGAACTAAAGGACATGAAACATAGAGCCTGTCTCCTCCTGAAGACATCGGTCAAGTTTTGCAATTATATATTCAGGAGAACAAAAATATAAGTCAAACACCTCTCAGAGACAGAATAAAAATTCCTATTATCTCTCATGGTTAATAAGAAATAGATATTCCAGGCTTTGCCAGTTAATTCTTCTAAAAATTCAAGGAAGAACTAATACTAATTTTACACAAAATCCTTCAGATAATGGAAACAGAGACATCACTTCTGAGCAATTTTTTAAAGCCAGGATACTCTTTATACCAAACATAGCAAAAGAATCACATCAAACAAAAATTACAGGCCAATCTCTCTTATAAATATTAATATAAAAGTCCTAAAGAAAATATTAGCAGATCGAGCTCAGCGATATAAAAAAGGTATAATATTTTCTATCCAAATGTCTTCAATAGGAGAACGGAGAAGTTGAGGTATGTTCACACATTGAGAATACTATACAGCTGTGAGCATAAAAGTACTAGAACCACACTTACATAACAAATAAAATGTTGAATTAAGAAAAAGTCAATCACAAAAGAGTGTACACTATATTGTCCATTTATGTAATGTTCATGAGCAATACTAGTCTAATGATAGCGGTTAGGATTTGCCTAACCTGTGGGAAGGTAGTGGCTACATGGCGGTAAGGGCGTTTCTTCTGGGAAGTAGGTGACATTCTGTTTCTTGACCTGAGAATTACATTTATGGTGTGTTCACTTTTAAACCAGCTGTAGGGAATTCTCTGGCAGTCCAGTGGTTAGGACTCCACGCTTCCACTGCAGGGGACACGGGTTCGATTCCTGGTCAGGAAACGAAGATCCCGCAAGCTGCGTGGCGTGGTCAAAAAAAAAAAAAAAAGTCATCCAGCCTTAATAAATAAATAAACCAACTCTAGACTTAGGTTTTATAAGTTGTTCTGTATGTATATTATCCTTCAATAGATAGTTTGATTTTCCTTCTAATTCTCTTTTTACCCAGCTTCTTCTACTGCCAGTAAACACCCAATATATATATATTTTTTCCTTTTAGGTTCATTTTGAAACTTCTTTTCTAAAATTCGGCATTAAAGATTCTCAGATTCATTCTCTGCACCCACTAATGTAGGTATGAATTTGGCTCTGCCATCACTAGTTAGCCATTTTAAGCGTATTCCCCAAGGTCTGTTCTCTTATCTCCTTCCAACTCCCTCAGAAAACTGTTCGTGGCGTTGCGCTCTAGACAGTTGCACACCCCTTTATTGTCAGCTCTGGAATGAAGCTTTATGCATCACTGGCTCTGTGCATGCATTGTGAGGTGGAATTAATATTCTCTGTGTTGTTTAGTCTATATCTCATTGGCTAGCTGCCTAGAATGACTAAGGAAACTGCCTGAAAATTTACCCCTTCCTCCTCAAAAGAAAAAAAAAAAGAAAGCAAGAAAAGGCAAACTCTGGAATGACTTTTACGGGAGGGAAACTTAATAAATGATTTTGAAAATAAACTGAAAGGAGAAAAAGGAGTTCTCATACTAGTAGGGTACTGATTGCACAAAAGAAAATTACTTCATTCAGACACAGCTGTAGTCAGGCCAAATTGTCACCATGCTCTGGAGATTTACAAGTTGAGAGATGATATTCACAGGCAAAGCTTGCATCACTTCAAATCTTAATGCAAAGTTAATTGCATACCTGGGTTATGTTCTACAGCATCTCAAATAATATTGATGATGCTAACGATATTACTGAAAACGGCTCTCTGGAAATTCATGAATACACCTCTAATTAAGCTGAGTTTTTTAACAACTTTGATCCTACTATACACTGCAAACTAGTTCACTGTAAATTAAATTTAAGGCTTGTGCGTGTGTGTGCCCGTGTATGTCTGCCTGTGTGTGCAAACTCAACTATTAAATGTCAAGGGGAAGGATTAAAATGTATAATTTTCCCAATGAATTGTTTTTAATAATTCCAACAACTGAGAAGTAAGGATTCCCTTTTAAGCTGAAGTCCTATATAATTTTCAGTGCCCTAGATTTTCTTCTTTTAAGACGTGAATTTTAAGATCCTATATTCAGTACAGCTTTTAGGAGAAAAGAACCCTCCTTGATGTTTGGAATGACATGACACATGTTTTATAGCATAGTGCACTGTGATTATTAGCTGTAGTTTTGTTGTTTGAATTCGTACTGTTATCTACCAGATGCTCAGGGACACATTTAGAATAAAGTCATAGATGCAACAAGCTTTAGATCTTAGTGTGAGCTGTTTTAAAGACAGGTGAAGTTTAGGAAGCATACAGCTTAAAGGAAGAAAATAACATTATTAGAACTGCAGGTGTAACAGAGAAATAACTGCCTACTTTTTCACACTGACGGGAGTTTAGGTTTATAAAAACACCAATGCTGGAAAGAGATATTTCCCTCAGACTAAACCTAAACATCTCAGACATTAAACACCATGAATTCCCTGCTCACTGAGGTAAGATGTTGGATATACCATGTGGTCCCTATGAAACTATCGTGACAAGTCATGGCCTTTCCTCTCTTGAGCTAGCCCTCCTGACTTTCCAATCTGACTTCCCATGTCTATTGATGGCTTATTCAATACTTTCCCAATCCTGGAACACTCTGTTCTCTGCTGGCTTATTTCCTCTGGCTCTCCGGTTGGTGTTGGATCTCATACAGAGAGGATCTCCATCATTGTCTCCTTACCCCGGAGGCCACCCTACCCATTGAGAGTGGATCCATGCTCTTCTCTCCATTTAGAAACACCTTTCTGGCCTGCTGCCCTCCCAGCTTTTTGCAGCCTAGTCTCCCTTTGCGGCCTCTTGGACACAATGAGAAACAATGTTATCCAACATTTTTTCCGATGCCAGTTTGCCTGCACGAAAATCCAGGTCCCTCTATGCATTACAACTTCACGCACGTTACTTAACCTCTGTCTCTCTCTGCCTTATCTTCCTCATCTGTAAATTGAGGCTAATAATATATATCTTGGAGTTTCTGGTGGAGTCCATAAAACAATGCAGGCAAAGGGCTGAGAACTGTGTTGGGTGTATAGCAAGTAGCCAGTGAATATTGTTCTTAATTGTATGATCACCTTGGTCAATGACTCAGGAGTACCCAAGCTTGAACTCTGTGAATATAATGACAGCTGGTTCTTCTTTCACCCTACCCAGGTACGTGGGGAGTTTCTTGCCTTTTGGGAGGTCTGAGGTCTTCTGCCAGCCGTCGGTAGGTGTTCTGTAGGAGTTGTTCCACGTGTAGATGTATTTATGGTGTATCTGTGGGGAGGAATGTGATCTCTGCGTCTTACTCTTCCGCCATCTTCAAGGTCCACCCCCACCAGCTGGTTCTTAATATAGACCATATAAGACCAGTAAAAATCACATCAGGAAAATTAAGGAGCAAGGTGATATGGAGAGAAGGTTTAGCAAGAACCAGAGTGGCCAAGTTCTCAGAGAGGGCAAGAAGGGGAATAAAAGCTGATCCTGACGGCTTTCTATTCTCTTCAATATCAGCAAAACTAGTATTAAAATCAAGCAATACTCAGGGTTTCCCGTCAGAAGTGGATGGCACAGTGGGAAAAGGAGAAGCTGTAGAGTCAGTGGGACCAGGACCTCAGTGAAGTTTCTTGCCTACTCTGTGACAGTTAAGATAAAACAAAATAAAAAAATCATTTTGGGAGATTATTCAGAGAATTATCTGTAATAACTCAAAAGAAATACTCCTGTCCTATATACCTCCATCCCATTCAACATTCATTAACCCCCAGAATCTAATCTTATAGGTTCACTGGGATTAGTCTCTCCTTCTTATACCCTGGGGTTTCCACTGTTATCCTGTTAACAGGAATTGTTTTAGAGATAAGGTTTCAAGCCATGCTAATGCGTTTAAATTCCCTAACTTTTGGAAAGGAGGCAGCCACTTTCCCACTGTGATAGCGAAGCGCTTGTCATCATTTTGCCACCATGGTGGTGCTAGGCAGAGGCAGATGGGCTGCCTGCAAAGCAGTAACTGAGACAACAGTTCAGCTGAGAAAGACAGGGAGAGACAGAGACCTGGTGACACTTGTAAAGTTAATTAAACAAGCAGGCCATTAAGCTGGGGTGGCTCTAATGCCTTGGTGACCTATGTAAGCAAACCAGTATCTAAGCGTAGAAATGCCTCAAGGTTAGAAAATCAAAATGCTAAGGGCAACCAGTCACAAACAACCAAACAAGCTTTAAGCTATAGCCAATCAAGTAATGTCCTTTCTTTGCTGCCACACTTTCTCTACATACGTCTTTTCCCTGGTTCTTGTCACTGAGCGCTCCTAACCACTTGTGGTTTGGTGCTGCCCAATTGGAATCGATTTTTGCTCAAATAAGCTCTTAAAAGGTTTAATATGCTTCAGTTTATCTTTTAACACATTGGTTGAGTCTTTTGATGTAACAGTAAATGAAGAAAACCACAGCTGAAATTTGCCAGTACATGAGCCAGAAAATTTCTCTTTCCTTAAACAATTTTTAATTGGATTTTGTCTTTTTCACTCAAAGAGTGTTGCCTAATACAAAGACCTACTGATAAAGATGTAAAGTTTCCTTGCTTGCTCTCTAAGCCTAGTTATCACATCTCTCTGAAGTTTACAGGATTCCCATAGTAGTAAAACCCTTTTCCTCTTCTGTGGCCGCTGATTTATTCAGAAGTCATACCCCGTAACTACCCCATAATTACACCACCTCCTCCTGCTTATTTCCAGGTCTAGGCTAAGAAGACTTTGCTCACAAAAAGCACTGGAGATGGTGCAGGAAGGGAGGAGTGCTGCAGGGAGTCTGCTCTAGATCAAATATATACTTCTCATCAGTGCCTTAAAAGTTCACTATCACCTAGATCTCCTCCTTTATCTCTGCTATTCCCTCCCAAAACATAGGTGCTTCAGTACGGTGTGCAAACGAGTAAGATTCGCTCAATAACAGCAGCCAGCATCCTACAGTGTTGTTTTTTAAAATTTCATTTTATTTACTTATTTATACAGAAGGTTCTTATTAGTCATCTAGTTTATACATATTAGTGTATATATGTCAATCCCAATCTCCCAAACCCTACAGTGTTGTATGTAGATGTTCTCCTAATGGCATCTGAGAAATAACTTAGAGTAGCAAGAATATGTCCTTGAACATGAAAAGAAATGAAATGAAATGAAATGAAAAGCAAAACAAACAAATCAAAGCAGCAACCTAATCATTTGAATTAGAATTTATGCTCTGAAGAGTTGATAAGTTTTGGAAAATCATAAGGAATGTGTTTCAGAACAAGGATATCAAAATAGATTTTGCTGAATTTTTTTCTATATCGTAGAAGTTAGGTTCACATTCTAACTCCACAACTTTACAGCTAGATGACCTAGAACCTGTCCTAGGCATCAGTTCAACATATGGTGTAGCATGCATCTGTGGACTTAGAGCATTGCACTTAGAATGTTGTAAATTAGTACATTTAGTAAATCAGTATATATTTTCATGAGTGAAAGTATAAATGGATTCTTAGGATGATTACTGTCTCCTGAAAAATCATTTCCCTTCTCATTTTTTTCCACGTGTCACAAGGTCTACTGTTTCCCAAGTAGATTTTCCTAATCACAACTATTTAACCTGCCAGGACAATCCCTGACCCACTTTTCTGGTTTAATCTATCCTTATGGCATAGACATCTATCCAGAGGTATTCTGACAAAAAGCATAACTTTATCATAAAGTTGATGATATATATCTTCTACCTTTTAGCTCTATTTTAGTTTAAAAAAACATTATGTGTACAGGTATCATAATTGACAAAGCATGGCGTATAACATGACTCTGATTTCACTGTAGCTAATCTCGATCAACTTCTTTCCTTTCTGGATTTATCAAGAAATATGTGGCACTCTGACATCACGAGTAAAGGCGAAATTCCTGGCCCCTTTCCTCACTAGTGAGGAGAAATGTGCATAAAAAGATATTTGCAAAATTTTGACAAAGAAGAGCTTTAACAGAACACGATACCAGATAGGATATATGTACCATTTTCTATGTGACCCAAATAACCTACTTCTTTTTCACTTAGAAAATGATCAGTTTTAAAATTCATGTCTTTTCTTATGCTTGTATATACTTTTCTTCTGTCATCCAGCCCCAATTTTCTAAAATGCTAGAATATACCTTCCATTTTTACGCAAAGTATGCTTACTGTAAAAGTGACAGGAAAGAGTCAAGATGCTTTGAGTACCTGTTTAATTCAATGGTTATATTTTTAAAGTATTGGAAAGGATTCTTTTTTAAAAGTCTGTTAAAGATGCTCATAATGGTTTGGGTCCCGATATTGCCACCTAATCCATTGTATAAAATCTAAATCTATTGTATAATCGAATGTGTAACACTAAACAAGTCAATTTGTTTCGTTGGCCCTCTGTTTCCCTACGTAGTAAATGAAGTATTTCTGAAATTTTCCTCTAGCGCTCTCTCTCTCTGACCCTGAAATTTAGAAAAAAAAATTGTACTCTATTTTTTTTTTTTTTTTTTTTTTTTGCACTACGCGGGCCTCTCACTGCTGCGGCCTCTCCCGTTGCAGAGCGCAGGACGCGCAGGCTCAGCGGCCATGGCTCACGGGCCCAGCCGCTCCGCGGCACGTGGGATCCTCCCGAACCGGGGCACGAACCCGTGTCCTCTGCATCGGCAGGCGGACTCCCAACCACTGCGCCACCAGGGAAGCCCTGTACTCTATTTTTAATTGGTCGTTTAAAAAAATACAGGCCATTTTCTTTGACCCTAATTAATCTTACTAATTAAAAAAAAATCAATCTAACCTAAAGTAATAATCCAAATGAAACCATATTTCTTTAAAAAACACCCTCAAAATAAGCAAGGAGTATATGTCTGGGGAAAGGGGGATAGTTAATTAAATTAGTTGCATCCTCAGTGGAATATTGTTGCCTGTGCTGAGTCTAGTCCAAAAAATCATTTCCAAAATCAACGCCAGGGATCTTTTCCCTATTTCATCTAGGAGTTTTAAGGAAGGAAATTTTTTTTTGGCCACGTCCCACAGCTTGCAGATTCTTAGTTCCCTGACCAGGGATTGAACCTGTGCCCTCGGCAGTGAAAGTGTGGAGTCCTAACCACTGGACCACCAGGGAATTCCAGTCCAAGATGGCCCTTTTCTTTTTAATATTTATTTATTTGGTTGTGTTGGGTCTTCGTTGCCACAGGCGGGCTCCTTAGTTGCAGCATGCATGTGGGATCTAGTTCCCTGACCAGGGATCGAACCCAGGCCCCATGCTTTGGGGCCTTGGAGTCTTAACCACTGCACCACCAGGAAAGATAGTTCTTGAACACACATCTGACACACCCGCATTCTAGGCTGTCTCATGGAGGAATGTGAAAGGGTACAAAGAAAACTTCTCCCAGCTGAGTCAGCTTCCTTTAAGCAGCTTTCTGGAGGTGCCAAAGAGTGCTTACGCTCACATTTCATTGGCCTGGAATTAGTCATATGGCCACACCTAGCTGCAAAGGATGATGGGAAGTATATTATTCCAGTGTGTACAGTGTTATTGCAAATAAAATCAGGGTTCTGTTACTAAGAAGAAGGGGAGCATGGATATTGTTTAGTGATGGACATTCTTTGCCACAAATACAGTGTGTTGTAGGTGTTCAGATGAGGGGTCATAGACCCACATTTAGGAGGCTAGAGAAAGATGATAAGAGAAAATGATTTCTGCCCCCTTTCCAGTGTGCCCTGATTTAGAATTACATGTGTATTTCCATGTGTATTACATGTGTATTTTCCTGTATTTCCACTGGACTGTGAGCCCTGAGACAGCTGGCACTCTGTCTTCTTTGCATTTATAACCTCTGACAGGAGAGCTTTTTACAAAGCAGATCTTCAATATATTTTTGGTGAATTGAGATAAAGGTGATGAAGTTTTTGAGGAGGAAGTGGGGGGAAATTGTGTCAGCTTTGCTAGAACTTTCACTATCTTTCATCTTAACAAAAATTACCTCAGGCTTTATATCACAAAGGCAGATTACATTAATAATTTGTTAGCACAGTTGTAATTTTGCAACCCTTCAAAGGTCCTCTTACTAACGGCTGATCCACTTTTTAGTCATCTCAATGAGCAGAACTTCCTTCTTCCCCTCGTGTCCACCTTCATTCCCTCCCCAGAGGTCCACACTTAGCCAGGAGCCTAAAAGATAGGCCAACTTCAGAATCAGCAGAGATCATAGGTTTTATGTAGTTAAGGAGCAGTGATTCAAGGTTGCAGAGAGCATGACTTGTATCCTTTCACAGGACATAGCTCTTGGAATAGGTATGACTATAAAACCAACATTTGGACACAGATCATTGCCATAACTGATTCCCAGATGAATCATATTAGCTATTTCCGGATTTATGGGGTTATCTAAAGTTGAACATGGCAACTGCTAACTTACAAAGTCTAAAACCCAAACTAAGACAAATCCTGACAACCAGGGGAAATTTAAGAGCAGCTGCTAACACACCCTCTCTTATTTCATTCCATTTGTTTTAACTGGTTTGAGATTATACAAAGAAAGAATGACTCTGTGAGATGACTACTGATTTACCCAGAAATGAAACCTAAGCTCTAACAGCTAGTTACCTTCCTGTTTGGTTTCATGCTCTCTTACTAAGAAATGGCTGTCTGTGCACATGTTAATTACAGTAAAGTTGATGGAAACTTGGCTTTGACGTCTAGACAATGGCTGAGCCTGAATCTGGTTGAAGACCTGGTACCGATTGAACCTAGATTATATCTTGACCCTCTGAATGGCCTCTTCCCACTTCCTAATTCTGAGACAGCCTGATATAGGCATGCCGCCAGTTGCTTCAACTTGGGCATTTCTGCATTATCGGTTGGGTGTGGAGGAGAGGAAGCAGACTGCACCCCCTTCAGATGCAGCCTGGTAGATCTGAAGAGTCACGTTGGAATGCGGATTTCCGAGCATCCTTAAGATGTGCTCTTAAGGGCTTTTCGACAGATGAGCTTCTTAGAACTTTCTCTTATCTCTTAGGAAAAAGAGATAATTTTCTCTGTTCTGTTTCCAGATTTCACATGTGATGATTTGTGAGGTAGCTATAAAGCCACAAGCTCCTACTTACTGTTTAGGACGGTAGAACTATCAAACAGGGCAAATTGATAAGCTCACGAAGTTAGGTAACTTAAAGATAACCAGGAGCTTTTCCTTCGCCTCTTCAGCCTGAGAGAAGCAGTTAAGCACAGTGCCTCAAGGGAAGAAGGAGAAAAACTACCTTTGCAAACAGGAAAATGCTCCTTTATTTACTTAAGTCTTCTTAAGAAATCACAGGTCCAGAACCTGAAATCCAAAACTCCCAGTCAGTTGAGAGGTTCCATCCCGTGGGAACTGGAATATGACACCTAAGAGTCAGAGCATCACAGAGTCGTGACAAACCTTAGATTTCAAATCCAACATGTTTGTGTTACGATGAAACTGAGACATAGGTAAAGTTCGAGGTTTAAAACCTAATCCAAGTTCAATGATGTATTCACAAACAGAGTACAAGGATAGAGATCGGACACCTGTCTCAATATCTCAGTACACTCAGTTTATTGCCACCTGTAGCACCTATATCTGCATGGTAACCAAAACATAATTTATTTGCTTTTGACTAGAATTACCTCAGCTCAGTGTGGGCCACTGAGCCACTGGGCCACTCAGTATGAGCTGAGGTAATTTTTTTTTCTTTTTATTCAATTAGTTGCCACTTGTTGGGGCTTTAGGAACCTGAGATAAACACTTTTTAAATTTTATTTATTTATTTATTTTTGGCTGCGTTGCGTCCTCGTTGCTGCGTGTGGGCTCCCTTTTTAGTTGCAGCGAGCAGGGGCCACTCTTTGCCGTGACGCACAGGCCTCTCATCAAAGTGGCCTCTCCTGTTACAGAGCACGGACCCCAGGCACGTGGGCCTCCGCAGTTGTGGCATGCGGGCTCTAGAGCACAGGCCCAGCAGTTGTGGCGCACGGGCCCAGCTGCCTCTTGGCATGTGGGATCCTCCTGGACCAGGGTCCAAACCTGTGTCCCCTGCATTGGCAGGCAGGTTCCCAACCACTGTGTCACCAGGGAGCATGGTTAAATGAAATAATAGTGTCTAATGCATGCAAGATGGCCTAGTGGAAAGAGTATGAGTTTAATTCTTTTTTATTTTTTTAAAAATTTTTGGCTGTGTTGGGTCCTCACTGCTGCATGCGGGCTTTCTCCCGTTGTGGCGAGCGGGGGCAACTCTTCGTTGCGGTGTGCGGGCTTCTCATTGTGGTGGCTTCTCTTGTTGTGGAGCATGGGCTCTAGGCATGTGGGCTTCAGTAGTTGTGGCACGTGGGTTCAGTAGTTGTGGCTCACGGGCTCTAGAGCGCAGGCTCAGTAGTTGTGGGGCACGGGCTTAGTTGCTCTGTGGCATGTGGGATCTTCCCGGACCAGGGATCAAACCTGTGTCCCCTGCATTGGCTGGCAGATTCTTACCACTGAGCCACCAGGAAGTTCCTATGAGTTTAATTCTGGCTCTATTCATCTTCCGGTAAACTGGACAAGTTACTTAAATTCTCTGGGCCACAGCTTTTTCATCTATAAAACAGAGATAATTCTCACCTTGTAGGCTTGACAAAAGGATTCCAGATAATGTATGGAAAAGATCCAACATGGGGTTTGGCACTGTCTGTGTTAAATAAATAGTCATTATTATTATCAGTGTCAGTAGTAAATATCTGGAAGACAGATTGTCAACTTGAAGTTGAGTGTGCAGCTCATTGAATCATATCTCTACAGATAGTCAAGCTACTCATTGCCAACTTTTGCAGGGAAACTTCTTTTCTGTGTATAAGAAATCCTATCTTTTCCATCTGGGAACTCATATTGAAGCTTCCACTTAAGTTCTTGGTTCCTCCCAGGAAGTGCCCCTCAGACCTTCTTGTCCTGAATTGTGCTGTGTTCTTGGACACACGTCTATCCCACATATATCTGTTATGTTCTGAATGTTTCTGGAGTTGCCATGGTTTCTAATACTCATTTCTAATATGCAGCAGAAGGTTTAAACCGAGAGGTTACCAGTTAAGGGGAGGGAAGGGGTATGGTCATGTCAGACTTCAAGGCTTCATATAACGTGGTCTCAAATTACCAGTCAAACCTTGTAATTTCCATATTTATAAAATGGGATCATTATACCTACTTCACAAGTTTGTTGTGAGATTTACATGGGCTAATGCCTGTTAAAAAATGTACCTTGCAATATATCAGGTGTTTAACACATATGCTTATTCTCTATCCTTCAGGAGGGCCTATCATAAATACTACAATCCTACCAGTCTGGTTAGCTCACCCTACCCTTGAGAGACAGACATCTTTACCTCTTTGCTCTCTTTTTCTTCCTTCCTCCTCCTTTTAACCACTTAATTACATGTAGTTGTACCAAAGAGTAGGGAGCGTTTATAACTGGCTTTTTATTAGTGGCTTTATTACTCCATCTAAACTAAGCTGCTGAAACTTTTAAGGAACAAGAAGAGGTCCCAGAGAAGATGGACTGTGTCACTTTTGGTCATGTGTTTAACTCCAGCTCTGAGCAAACATCTTGGCATGTCGTGGGCACTCAGTGTGTATCAGGAGTCAAGGTTGTGGCTCTAGAAACTGAATGTGAAATCCAAAATTTCTTGCTACCTTTGGACTTCAGACAAGTTATTTGATCTTTTTCAGCTCTATTTCCTCCTCTGGGAAATGGAGATAACGATAGCGCTTTCCTCAGTGTTCTGTTGGGGATAAAATGAACAATGCATATATTAAGGGTTCAATACATTCTACATATTTATTGATAGTTATAAGTAAATAATTATTAAATATCACATGGAGATAAAATAACTGGCAGAAAAATGTATGAGTAATTTGATATTATTTAACCTTTAGACTAAGAGCTGGATGAGCAAGGGTCCTGGGACTCTCTGACTTTCATTTAAGGGCACTCTAGTCAAACCACTTTCACCTATGCCACCCCATGTGTCCTTCACACTGTAATTACAATACCTTTTTCAAGTACTTCATTCCATTTTGAATGCTTCTTCCCTTTCAGCCTTTAGAAATTGTGCCTTCCTTTCAAGATATAAACTAAATTCAGAGACCCCTGAGACATTTTCTTTGATCTCCCCCATCTGCCTTCCACAGTCCCCCTTTGAAACAGGAGGGAAGGGTGCAGGGCACAACCTTTGAAAGAATGACATAGCCTGAGGACATGACATAAACTGATTAGAACCAAATGTGTCCAAGATGACAGAGAAATCGTCTTCCACTAGACCTTGAGCCTCAGTATACACTCGTTGTAACACATCAGCACTCTAAATGACACACCCCGAGGCACCATGACAGTTCCAAGACCGAACATAAGGATCAAAAAGTGGGCGGTGGCCACTGGAATACTGGAATATTCCTCCCACTCATTAGCCTATGAAATTACCCGCTCCTGTAAAAACTGACAAACCCATACCCTGGTGCCGCTATCATCTTCTGAGATGGCCCACACTCTGTCTGTGGAATGTGTTTCTCTCTAAATGAATCCACTTCTAACCTATCATTTTGTCTTTCAAAGAATTCTTTCTGCGATGAGACATCAAGAAGCTGAGCTTCATTAAGTCCTAAAACCAGGTGTGTGATCTCGGTTGGAAGACCGTGGCTATTTGCCGGGTTCGAGTCCTGGCACGTGGGTTCAAGTCCCAGTCTGAGGTTTACCTTCTCTACTCTTTCTAGCTGCGATAGAGTGCATGTCTCTGCATCCTCTGTTACGTCATGGAACCCCGTCTACACCCTCCTCACAGCACTGCATATAATGGCCTGACTGGTTGTTATGGTTTATCTCTGTTAGATGATAAACCTCTTGCCAGCAGAGCCCTCTTTATTTTTTATTTCCCAGCATAGGGAACATGGCAGGTCTCTGTCCCCTTTGATGAGATCCCACTGGATTGATCTAATTGGAACTGGCATCTAATTGGATGGCAGTTTGTGGAGTCATTTGCCACTGCTGCTTCTCAAATCCTGGTTAATTTGACAATTTACTCAGGGACTTCTCAGACGCCGTGCTTCAAATGCAGGGGGTGCAGGTTTGAACCCTGGTTTTGGAACTAAGATCCCACATGCCGTGAGACAAGTGACTCTAATTACCTCTTACTGGAATTGTATTGTCAGTTTCGTTTCTTGAGATTCCCAGAACAGCAAACAGGATTGAATGGGGTGGGGCTGCATTAAGAGTGATTATAAGAGATTTAGAGGCAGTACTGTAGAGATATGCAAATCAGTACGGAGAATCTACACCCACCTAATTCTCTGAGTTTGTAAAGTTTCTATCCTTTTCTTTTAGAAGGAGTCAACCTGATGAATTGAACACAAGGGCTGGCTTAATCAACAAGCTGACTGGAATATGGATGAACTCCCTAATCTCTAGATGTTTCTAATTCTGAAAGTGTCTTGTGGGAGAGCCTAGCCTTATCCATAGGTTCAGTTTTGAAAGCAAGCAGAATAAAAGAAGACTGCAATTGTTCACATGTGTTTGAATTTACATGCACTTAACAGTGTTTTAAAGGCTTTTTAAAAAGAGCTTTTAATATGATAATCGTTTTCTGTAAAGGCAATACTTAAAAAGAAAATGCTTAATGATTTCTTTTTTAAAAAGTAGAAAAATGCTCTTCTGTTACATTTCTAAAAAGTATTTGTACATTAAAAATATCTCAGTGCACATTGGTGTCATATTTTAATTTTTTCTTGAAAAGCATAGCGACTGCTTCTAGATTTTTGTCTTTAAAACACTTTCATCCATTCCATGCAAAGTCATCTTTTTAAAATTACATGTCAATACTCGTAAGATACATTTTGCATTGGGAAAATTATGAGCCACATTAATATCATGCAAGTAACTGTAAATGAATTCATCACACTTTGAAAATGCCGCAGGTTTTGAAGGCAGGGGGACTGTATCAAGTCTGTTTCCCTCCATCATCAGGGGGTCCCTGGACATGCTCTCAGTCTAAGTTTCCAATTTTCTGGGCCAATCTTGATTACTCTCTCATAGGGCAGATGTGTAGATTAATAGAAAATGCACATATAACCCTGAGCACAGTGCCTGACATCTGTAAATGCACAATAAACATTTCTTTTTATTGTTAAATAAATTTTACTCTGTTTCAGGCACTGTATCAGGCCATGATGACATAAAGATAAGAAAAAGGATCTTGTCCTTACTCCCACTTGGTTTAGAAGAAACCAAGGGAAGAATTAAAATTATCTTCTAAAGACTGACAGCCAGGAAACCTGGGCACTGGAATCTTTATGTTTCTGTTTCTGAACATAAATCTTTATGTTTCTGAAACTCCAGCTGACCCAAACATTCTCTTGATTTTGATAGTTAAAAGACTAGAGTTTCTAATTGCCAAAGACGTGTGTGGTCTTACACTAACCACAGAACTTCCAGTGGGAGCTCAGGTGGCTTGAAGTTTACCGACAAGGAGAGTGGACCCCTTTCTTTGAGCGTGCTGTCCTGAACTGGTGGCCTGAACAAGAATTTTTCTCAGATTCAATGGGCTTTTTCTTCGTTGTCTTCAAAGCAACTCCTCCCTATCCTTCAAAAATCAGTTCAAAAGTTACCTCCGGGCTTCCCTGGTGGCGCTGTGGTTGAGAGTCCGCCTAGCGATGCAGGGGACACGGGTTCATGCCCCGGTACGGGAAGATCCCACATACCGCGGAGCGGCTGGGCCCGTGAGCCATGGCCGCTGAGCCTGCGCGTCCGGAGCCTGTGCTCCGCAACGGGAGAGGCCACGGCAGTGAGAGGCCCGCATAACCCCCCTCCCCCCAGAAAAGTTACCTCCTTTCTGTTTTTTACTATTTGCCCGCACACTCCCAGCAGTGTTAAATATACTGTCCTCAGTTTTGTATGGCCCTCTATCATACACCTCCATTATAGTACCCAATATCAAACAGTGATAAATTAATGTTTATTATTTATTTTCAAAATATGAAATTTGGGCTATGTCCAACCATATTAATATGTGTAACCTCATGAGATGTGTTTGTTTGCCATTCAGTGAGGATTGTCTCAAAGGACCAGGTTTTAGGTCTGTCACTAATTGTGTGACCCTAAGTTGCTTAATTCCTAGAACTTAGTTTCTTTAGCTACAACATGTTAATCTGGACTATGTAACTGCTAAAGTCCTATTTGCCCAGATTCTATGAGTGTAACATCAAGTAAATTACAATGTGCAGTTTTATTCTCCTTTTATTTCAAAAATGAGAAAACCAGAGGTCAGAGAGCTGACGTCATATTAATAGTGTTGAGGAGATAGAGCTTGGTATTTCAGAGAATGGGCTCTAGGGGCAGAAGGCCTGGCTTTGAATCTTGCTGCTACTGCTTGCTTGCTCTGTGACTTTAGGGAAGTTGTTTAAACTTTCTGTGCTTTTTTAATTATCTGTAAAATGAGGATGATAATAACATCTATGTGTAAGATTGATACGAAGATTCAATTACTTAACATATGTAAAATGCTAAGAACAGTGCCTGAACAATAGGCAGTATTAACTGTCAGCTCCATCCTTATCTGTTATCTTATACTAGTTAACGACACAGAAGGTCCTGGAACCAAGTCTTCTGGCCACACAAATGGTGCATTACTTGAGCTAAACTCAAGAGCCAGAATTAGATAAGGTCGTAGAGAACAAAAATATTTATCACCAATTGGGTTTTCTTTTTTTTTTTTTTTCTATCAATCTCTTTAACAACTTATCTCCCAAAGCCCATCTTCTCCTGGTAGAATTGGGTCCCCTACCATGATGTGAGGCCACAGGATGAACTGTCAGATTTGAAAAGCAGTAAATACAGTGCAGTTCAGTTTCCTGGGAAAGATCAAATGTTTTGAATTTGACTTCCTTTCTATCCCTAAAAAACATTTCAGGAGGAAAAGACTGATGAATTCCTCATTGATCTTTTTCCTTTGTATGTTTTGTTAGAGTTTTTTAAAAACTAGGCTGTGAAAAGTTGTTGTTCATTAATGAAACTCAGAAAGTAGTCAAATCCCTTTGAAGTTCAAGACAGCATCTGTTCCACTGTCCAAAGAGAGTGGAGAAATTAACATCTCCATCACATGGGTTTCAATGTAATTCAGGTTATTGCCACCCAGAAGTTGCAGGTGCAAGGATATAGCTAGCTTTGTTTTATGAAGCACATTCATGTTTGTACGTGTGTGTGTCCACATGCACAATAAGGACCAGATCTTATAAAATGCATACTTAAAAAGGTAAGTTATAAAAACATTGAAATTCAATTAGAATTGCTCTTCAGGTAGATTTTTCTATTACCAGTCAAAGCTATTTATCCTTCAGTCAATAATAATCTAGGTCTTGTACAAAAAACCTAAACATTCTAAGGGAAAACTTAAATTTTCTAACTCAGCTCATTGAAAGGAATACATTTAAAAGTAGAAAACCAAATTCAGTCAAATCAAGAGGATGCTTACCTCTCATACTTCCCAATCAAGATTTCAAAAGTTAGAGTATTAAAAAATAACAATAAATATTGTAATTTTAACTTTGCATATAAATGCACATTAATTTGTCAGCCTTTTGATTTACAGTTAGGGCATTTTGGGGGAGATGGGAGGCATATATCAACTAATCTGTGTCATCTATCTTTTTTTTTGCGTTACGCAGGCCTCTCACTGTTGTGGCCTCTCCCGTTGGCTCCGGACGCGCAGGCTCAGCGGCCATGGCTCACGGGCCCAGCCGCTCTGCAGCATGTGGGATCTTCCCGGACGGGGGCACGAACCCGTGTCCCCTGCATCGGCAGGCGGACTCTCAACCACTGCGCCACCAGGGAAGCCCCATCTATCTTTTATAAGCCATATTCGTAACGCAATTTCTATAACTTCCAGTCTTGGTTTCCTTAGAATGGAGTGAGAACTCTGGAAACACTTGGAACATAATCTCAATGCAGAAACCTCAAATACTTTTTCTCATCCATACCTAATTTGATAACAATAATTTCAAACAATATTTTATAGATCAATTAATCCCCACACACACACTGTTTTGTTAATTTATGTATAATTTACTAAAGTAAGTAATCATAATAGCTGTCAAAAACGGATAAGCTTCCACTTCTAAAAAGATAGAGTAGATATGTTTTTCCCTACTCCTCATACTAAGTATACCTACAATCCTTGGAAATTATATGTAAGGCAAACAAAAAGAGACCTTGAAGGTCTGTTTCTGAAAAACAGAAAGAATATAATACACAGGAAAAAAAGATGAACAGAGCCCAAGAACCTGTGGGATTGTCACAAATCTAACATTTGTGAAGAGGAAATGTTTAAAACTATCATAAAAAGTAAAAGTTAAAGGAACATAAAGGGAAGTAAGGTTTTAAAATTTCATTCAAGCTAATAAAATCTCAACACCAGTTTTCTGTGATAAATTATACATATATATATATATATATATATAATGTAGTTCCTGGAGCAACCATTTAAAAAATTATATGAAGAGATAAAGTGAAAAACTATAGATGAAACAAAATGGAATTAAAAAAAAAAGTTTAAGCAACCCATAGAGAAGAGAAAAAAGAAATGAAAAACAGAGAGAACAAGCAGAAAACAGACTTAAATGGCAGACCTAAGCCTTAACTTACCAATAATAACATTAAATGTAAAGTCTAAATACACCAATCATAAGACAGAGATAAGCAGAGAAGATAAAAAACATGATGCGGGCTTCCCTGGTGGCGCGGTGGTTGAGAATATGCCTGCCAATGCAGGGGACACGGGTTCGGCCCCTGGTCCGGGAAGATCCCACATGCTGCAGAGCAACGAGTAGCCCCCGGCTCGCTGCAACTATAGAAAGCCAGCGCGCAGCAATGAAGACCCAAAGCAGCCAAAAATAAATGAATAAATAAATTAATTAAAAAAAAATCATGATGCAAGTATATGCAGTCTATGAGAAACTCACTTCAAATACAATATCAGCAGGTTAGAAGTAAATGAGTTAAAAAAATATATATCATCATCTTCCCTGGTGGTGCAATGGTTAAGAATCTGCCTGCCGACGCAGAGGACACGGGTTCGAACCCTGGTCCGGGAAGGTCCCACATGCCATGGAGCAACTAAGCCCGTGTGCCACAACTACTGAGCCTGCGCTCTAGAGCCCATGAGCCACAACTGCTGAAGCCCGCGTGCTCTAGAGCCCGTGCTCTGCAACAAGAGAAGCCACCTCAATGAGAAGCCTGTGCACTGCAACAAAGAGTAGCCCCCGCTCGCTGCAACTAGAGAAAGCCCACGCACAGCAACGAAGACCCAACACAGCCAAAACTAAATAAAATAAAATAAATTAATTTTTAAAAAACCTTTAAAAATATATATATATGTATCATGGAAACATGGAAACAAAGCAAGAATGGCTATATTAATATCAGCTAGGGTAGATTTCAAAGCAACAAAAAATATCACATACGAAAAGACATATAATACAATAAAACATAGTACTCCTAAATGTATATGGATTAAACAATAGAACTTCAAATCTATGAAAGAAAAATTGATAAAATTGAAAGGAGAAATAGAACTATTCACAATTATAGTTGGAAACATCAACATCTTTCAACAATTGAAAGAACCAGATAGAAAATCAGCAAATTAATAGCACTGGATGGCATCAACCAACAGAACCTAATCAACATTTGTGGAACATTCCACACACCAAAAGCAGAATATACTCTTTTCAAGTACCCACAGAACACATTCCTAGATGGACCACATTATGGGCCATAAAACAAATCTCAAAAAGTGTAAAAGAAATGAGATCATACAGAGTGTGTTTTCTGACCACAATGAACTCGAATCTAGAAATTGTTAACAGAAAGGGAGGAAAATCACCAAATGCATGAAAACTAAACAACACACTTTTAAATAATCCATGGGTCAAAGAAGAACTTTCAAGGTAAATCAAAAAGTACAATTAACTGAATGAAAATAGAAATACAGTATATCCAAACATGTGGGATGTCATTAAAACATTGCTAAGAGGGAAATGTATAGTTTTACATTCTTACATTAGAAAAGAAGAAATATCTAAATAATTATGAGAGAAATTAAAAAATATATCTAACTATTAACTTACATTAATCCATATATTCTTATAATCCTACCAGTTGTTACTTTATTCTACTACTACTAATTTACAAATTTAGATGACTAAGACAAAAAAGGATATTGCTAATTGCTGAAATGGAAACAAATAAAAAATGTGAGAAACATAGAAGTACCTGCAGTTTAGGAGTAGTGGAATAAAGTAGCAACTTAGATGAAACTGGCTTTCGTTTGCTGTGTATCGTTCATCTTTTCCAAATTTCTATTAGTTTCTTCTTAATTTCTTTTTTTGGCTTGGCTTTCTTTTTTGATGTTTAGGGAAAAAAATAGAATCTTGTGTGTGTGTGCATGTGTGTGTGTGTGTGTGATAGAATGGAAATGTCTTTTTTATCCAAGTAAGCTTAATACATGTATTTATATTTATTATATTGTCATTATAAATGGACCGATTTTTACCTCCGATTTCATATATTCTATTTATCATACAATTACATTTGTGGAAAGAAAAATGACATTTTATATTTGTGCACTTTGCATACCTCACATTGGTGGCTCTACATGGAATTAATTTATGACTGGAAGACCTATTTATGAATACCGAGGACCTGAGAAAAAGGAATGGTAGGTGAGATAGAGAGGGGAGATTATACTTGAGAAATATTTAGAGGGTAAATTTAAAATAATTTGAATGTTAATTGAATGAGGGAAGTGGCAGACAAAAGGATAACTTTTTGATCTCTAACTGGGAAGACTTAGTATAGGGTATCACCAAACAATAGATGTATGTAGTATGGTTGTACCAAATGTTCCATTTCTTTTCCTGTATGTCCTGAACCTTCAGGGCCCCTCCCTGTGGGAGAATTACACTTTCCACCCCACTGATGTCAGCTTTGTCCCTCTTACTTGTTCAGGCCAATGTACTATGAGCAGAAAGGTGATGTGTCCTTTCTGAGCAGAAGCTTCCTGAATCCAGCCCAGTTTGCCATCTTCTCTTTCTTCTTTGATCGGAGATAAGCCATGTCCCAAACTGTTCTCTCAGCCTGGATCCTGAAGTAGAGTCATGAACCAGAGCCTCAGTCAATCACATGAAACACAGTGAGAAATAAACCTTTGCTTTCATAAGTCACTAGGATTTGGGGTTGTTTTTTGTGTTGTAGTATAATTTAGCCTCAGCTGACTGATATACACCAATAACTTTCACTATTGTCCTACAGGAACACATTATTTACATTAGCTGTAGGCATTGACACCACTTTTTTCTCCTAAACTCAAGACTTGCATGAATGGTATGATATATATTAAGTGAATAAGTGTTTATAATATTTGAAATTGGAACTGCCTAGTAAATCCTCACTATGTGATCAATTTACTTAAAAATATATGTGTGGATGGGAGGATGAACGTATAATTATTTCAACTTATTAATAAAATTTTTTAGCAATAGAAAACATTTTAAGTTTATCTCTACAAAGGAAAGGAATATTTGTAAAAGTTAGACTAAGCATGATTTATGTCAATTTGTTTAAACAATTATTTTTAAACCACAATTATTTTCTCTCACTGACCTTAATGTTGCCTTTCAAAACAAACAAATAAACAAACAAACACAAAACCTCTTAGCCTTTTAGATTGGGTCTCATATTTGAAAATATGAATAGGACCCTTTGGAGAGAGACAAAAGAACAAAGAACCCTTGAAGGCTGATTTAATCTTAAGTGTGTCAGTCACGCAGAGGTTTTGGGATGATTAAAATTTCATCTATCGAAACAAAAATAAGCCAAATGACAGTCATCGTTGAAGAATAATATTTGTACAAGATATTAGACTCCCTCTCTCCCTTCCTCCTCCTTTCCTTGTGTATAAATATATGTATTTTTTGAATCTACCATGGTCCAGGCAGTATGCTTGGTGCTAAGGATTAATCCAAAAATGGGGTAGACTCCGTCCCTACCTACGGTGAACTACATGTGTTTAAATAGGCAGGACACACATTCCTTCCTCATCTAAACAAGGTACAAGTGTTTCAGCAATCTTGCCATCTTCAACAACCGGAAAAAGACAAAGCAGCTTTCTTAGTAAAAATGCCTAGTCATGCTCAGGTGTAGCTGGTCAGTTAGAGGTCACTGAAGAAAGACAGGTTGTTAGTCTTCTCCAGTTTATGTTTTCTGGTAAAGGGAGGATCCTCCTGTACAAACAGCTATTCTAAGAAACCAGTTCCTGACGCAGAGTTCTTTATTAAGATGAAATGGTGGAAAACTGTTATTTAGCTTCAAGGCAGAGGGGCATGTTCAAGAGAACACTGGACTTGTGGTAAGACAAAGTGGGGTTCCTCCTCTAAGTCACCTGGCCAAAGGCAAGTAATTTGTCCTGATGGTAAGATTCTTATCTGCAGAATGGATGCAGTGGTAGCAGTTTTATCCTCTCAGCATTGCTAGGAAGGAAGAACAAATAAACACACATCACGTTCACTGCAAATGTCTCTTACTCCGTTTATTTCATGCCTTATTATTTCCTTTTTATTTTTTTTGAAATTTTTGTCTGTGTAAAAAAGTAGCTTAGATCTGGATTGGCTCCTCCCAGAACATCCAACCACAGTACTGCATTAGGTCAGTTGTATAAAGAGATACAAAGTAACCAGCCGTGACTTTACTCTTGAATTTATCCATTCAGCCACTATTTATGAAATACCTGTTATTTTCAAGGTTTTGTATCAGGTGCTCCAAGAGATACAGAAGAGAATGACACAATTCCTTTGATATTACAGAAACCCTAGTTTTAAGACTTTATCCCAAGGGGACAATTGTACATACCTGAAAATATTTTAAATGAAGGTCATGTCTTCAGCACTTTTATAATAGATAAGAAAGAACAAAATAAACTATCAAGCAAGAGAGATTGGTTAGATACACTCTTGAAGTATTACTAGTATAGAACCATATACAGTCGTTAAAAGGATTGCGTAGATCTCTAGATCATTAACTGAAAATATACAAAATATTCAGTTAAACGAAGAAAAATTTACAAAAAGTAAATGTTCCTCTTTTTGTAACTTCTGTACATCGATCCATGTGTCTATATGTAAAAACTGGCACCATTTCTGAGTTTTTATTCTTTCTGTACTCTTTTGTGGTGTTGCTCATTTAAAATGAATAAAGATTTCTACAAAAACAATAAAGCTATTTTCAAAGAACTGAAAATAAATAACTAGCGCACGATAGTCTTCAAAGATTCTACAGCCAAAGCTAGGAGAGATTACGTATACAAACATAAATGGAGCATCAAAAGAGATGAGAAGAGGGAGAGATAAGAAGAATACCGATACAGGCAGAGATGGGAAAAGAGTATTTTAGGCAGAAAGGACAAATGGACTAAGGTTTTGAGATGGAAATGTGCTCTAAGTTGTTTAACCTAGTGTGCTTCACGTGGAAAGGTCTGCTATCAGATTGGAATGTTTAAGGAAACATCAAACTAAAGAGTTGGGCCTTTGCTGAGTTAACAATGGAAAGTGGTGATATTCTAGAATAGAATAATGGTATGTTCAGATTACACAGTGTAACGATTTCACCTTATATGGATGCCCTGGCACACTGACTGGGAGTACAACCCTTAGACCCAGGCATGAAGGCCCCCAGTTCTGAGCCTATTTTCAGGGCCAGCATAAGCTTCTACCCTGGATTTGGAAGTCAGGGGTCCAAAGAATTGTGCAGTGGGTGCCTGATTTGGGGAACTATGGATGTGTTTGGATGTGTAAGCTGGTATATTCAATGCATGTCTGCAAGGCCCATCACATTATGGCATATAGTCAGGAGTGGGGAAAAAAACATGGATGGTCTCAGGACGAGAGGCAGGAGACTGGTGCCAGGTGGCTGGTGGCTGGTAGTGTGTTTTTTCACTGCTGTTCTGGCACAGAATGCTAAGGTTTTTGAGAACTCTACCTTTGAAGACTTGCAAGTTTATACAAAGGTATATTTTTCAAGGTAGGAAGAGGAGCTAATTTCATTGACTACTTTGCCAGCTTGATTTATAAAGATCAAGCATTTAGACACATGGCATGTGAGCCTCTATTAATACTCCTGTGCTGAGTTCTGCACATGTTAGCAGTGAAGCTGTAGATGGCCCATTGTAGATGCTCAATCAACTTTTGGTGGATGAATGCTTGGCAACAATGAACACAAGGACTCCAAATGAGGAGAGATGACAGAGAGTAAACCAAATTGGCCAGAATTTCTAAGAGGGAAAATTTTCTGCTATACTTTCAATTCCATATTGTCAAACAGCCCAAATTCAGTTATTTGGAAGAGAGTTGAGAAGTCATGTTCAGGTTGTTATATTTAGAAATATCTTTTATTTTATTTGGGAATTTAAATTAAATAAAGACATGAAAAATAGCAAATATATCCTTTCTCTTTGCTCTAAAAGCAGAGGTGTAAAGATTTATTTTCAGTTAACCATTTATTTTTGGACACTCCTACCAAAGAAACTTGTCAGAAGCCCTGGCCAAAAAATCCTTGATTCATTCTGGGCTGAATCACTGACTCATTGCGTGTGATGTGGGGCAATTCATTTGACCTCTTTTCACCTCAGAGCTTTTCAGCTGGAAACATAGGTGTAAAGCAAGAATATGCTGAAAACCAGATGCTCCATCTAAGTTAGCTTCCTTGGGTAAATACATTATGCCAAAAAAAGAACATTCAGCTCTTTCAAAGAAGTATTTTAGCTTTGGCTTTTAATTCTCAAACATGCGGCTTTTTATAATTTAGGTAAACTCAGTGAATACTCATATATCAAATACCTTCTACTTACTGCTGGCGCTCAGTAAGTATTTTAAAAGGATTTTCTTTAGGAATTGAAAGCCAAATCTGTAGCTTTTACATCTTCAAAAAGATTTGACCAGCTTCTTAAATTTTTGAATTCTGATCATAGTCTAGAAGTTACAGTAGCAGGAAGCCTAACCGGAACAGGAGAAATTGAACATCTCCACGACAAGGGAGGAACAAGTTCTTAGGCACTTTCTTTTCAACAACACCAGTAATTACGGTTAACATTTACTGCACACTTATCAGAGCTTTACATGGATAATTTTATTTACTTCCAACATGAACTTCTAAGGGAAAGTTTTACTACTTTCCACATTTTACATAGAGAGAAACTGAGACCTAGAGAGATCAGGCAATTTGCCCAAGACCACCCAGGTAGTAACTGTATGGGGACCCAAAACAAGTAGTTTGAGTCCAGAGCCCTCAGGTATACACGTGATACTGCCTCACTCGTGGTCGAAATCAGTAGATTAACATGCCAGTTGATAACCTATTGATTATACAAACGTCATCACGTTCCAGGTAATCATACTGTCATTGAACAGAGAAATTCTTTGGAATTCACAATTCAACTGTATTTTGCAAAAGAAGAGTTTTCGCTCTTTTGTTTTCCAAGTAAAGACCAAAAATCTAATTTTAAAGAGTTATGTGTAGAAAGCCCAAGAAACCAATGTCTTCGTCTACAATATTCTTAAAGCAGAAGTTCCCAAGCTTCAGGGTGCATAAGAATTACCTGAGGAAGCTTTCCAAGTAGGTGTATTCTCAGGACTCACCACTATAAATTCTGGTGAACTAGGTCTGTGGTTTGGACACAGAATCTGTATTTTTAAAAGCAGCCAGGTGATTGTGAGGCAGGAGATAGATGGGCCCCAGGCTGAACGTTTCTCCCCTGTGGACAGAAACTCCACAAAAGCAGGATAATGGAGGAGGCTGGGCCCTGCCCAGATAGAAGATAAGAGACCACATATTCCTCATTCTCAAAGTCAGGGAGACCTCCCTGACCACACATGCTCAGAAAGACTCCCTGGAGGTCAAAAAGGGAGTGGGCGCCACTTCATAGTAAGTGATGCCAACTACACGTAGACCTCTTCACTAGAATCCATCTTGGCTAAGAGATGCCCACTCACACAGGGGAGGACCCTGAGATATACCAGATGCGGACTCAGAACAAGGCAAAGCAAGATGATTGGTCAAAGGAAACCCAGAAGAAACGCCCCATAAAAGTGATTCAAACTGCCATGGGGTGCGACTCTCTCTCTGAGCGCCCCCGCCATGTGTCTATCCACACATACTGTACCCTTTTTCCTCCTAATGGACACTTTACTTGCTTCACTACTTTCCATCTCTCTGTGGAAATTTATTCCTTCATAGCTGATGGGCTAGGACCTTGTCACTGGTGGTCTGGTGGCTAGGATTCAATGCTCTCACTGCCACTTCCCGACCTTAATCTCTGGTTGGGAACCGAAATCCTGCTCCAAGCCGCTGCAGGCCGAGGCCACCCGAGATCAATTGCGCTGCAGGCTGCCCTCAGTCCACACTCTGAGACGTCTTTAAGTTTCTTTTCACCTCTGATTCTTGGAGTCACCTGGCTTTTCAAAATAAACAACATGGCAACTTCCCCATTTGCTTAATTAGAAGTCTTGAGAAATTCAGTGTGAACAAACAACAGGTGCCGTCTGCAAGAAGAGAATCGGGAACAGAATCAAAATACGTTCCAGTCCTTCGCTTAAGCATAGTATATAGTTGGCACCACTGCATACTAAGTTCTCAGACCCACACAGATCTGGGTTGAACTTGGAAACTTTAAAATACTGGAAAGCAATGCTATGGCAGAGAATGTCATTCCTTTGACTAGCATGACAATACTTTGCTTTCATCTTCACATTATCCTTAAGTCTAAGGTAGGCAGGATGTGACTAAGGCAATGCATACAGTCACACTTCTTAATGGCATTTTTAGGGCTGACAGCAGCAGTACCGGCCCTCGGGTGCCTTTGGAATGGTAATTCTGCTAATCGGGTTTTGGAGCTAACACCTCGCTTGGACAAAGGTAGGAAGTCCCACTTTACTGAGTCGGTTCAAGATTTTCCTCTCAAGGATTTCAGCCACCTGTATTTGAAGGCAGGCTTCTTACCCCAAAAGCTTGAAGTAGAATTTAGATTTTCTTGTTCTCCTAAAAGTATAAAATCAGGTTTCAATGCCCGAGGAAAGGGAAACGAATGGATTCTTTAAAAATCTTATATTCCCGATTTCCTATCACCCTTGGATGGCTTTCTCCCAAATGCCTGATTCCCTTAATTTGAGATTTTACCTCCCCCAAATTGAGGCACGAAAAAAAATTAGTGTGAATCATTAGAGAAAATAAAAGGTTTACTTAGTTCCCCCTCCGCCCTTGTGTTTTAAAAAAACTTTATATGATGTGGTCTCTAAAGAACTAAAAGATTTAGAGTTTCATAGTATTTCCGAAAACTGAACAATACTTCTCTTGGACAAGGAAAATTTTAATTTGTCCATGAACAGATTTGAGGGAAAGCAATCTGTGAAGCCCCTGAAATTATGGACATTTTTGAGCGTATATTCACAGTCATTTTTTTTCTTAATTATCAATAAAAAAGGTTCCTCTACCTAGAAAACTTTTAACTATCCCCTCTAATAAGAAATACATTAGTTTCCGGAAATTAAGCATATCTTCAAAATTTTTAAAAGCTGGAAATCTTGTCAAGCTTTTCAGGAAAAAGGTGAAATGCCACCTGATCCCCAAAGAAGATGATTTAAATTATGTATTTCTATTTCCACAATTACAACTATTAGCAATTGCTTGTGGGCACTTCCATTTCAAAATCTTCTCCTTAGTCATTATAAGGAAGACTATTAAAATATCAAAGGACAGTTAGTTTCACACTTCCCCTCAAGCAGTGCTCTCTACTTTTATTGATTTGTCATGTAAAATATAAACTCTTGCTGACAGAAATTGTTGGTATTTAAATCGAGAATAAACAGTTTTGTCCTTTTCTGTAATCTGGATCAGAAAAGGCAAGTGATAAAAATGTCATTTAGGCTGTTTGAAATAACTTTATCCCTCTCTAATTTGAAACACATATGACCCAAGGGCTAATTCTTAAAATTTAAATAGTCCAAAAACATGAAAGGAAAACTCCCACATATTCAATGCTTTAAGGTAAAGTTTTAAAATATAAGGTTTTCCCTTCTTTTCTTTTTTAAAATAATTCATTCAGATGGTTGTATTTGGGAATTTTGATGTCAATCAAATCACAGTCATAAGTCTCAGGTACTTTTTGAGTATTCATCTTTTAGGGTTTAGACTAAGTCATATAATATTTTAAAGCTAGTTTCCTCACCCATGGAAAGAGATGTTGAAAGACGATTATAACACACCATTGTAAAGCAATTATACTCCAATAAAGATGTAAAATAAATAAAAATAAATAAATAAATAAATAAATAAATAATAAAAAGAAGCCAAACAAGAAAGAGAAAAAAAAAAAGAAAGGTTGAAAGAACATTATCAAAATGTTTAAAAGAGTTTATCTCCAGGTGATTGGATTAAGAAGGATTTTCTCTGCACATTTCTGCTCTTTGTAAAATTTCTACATTGAATGTGTATGGCTCTTGAATAAGAAAATAAAAAATTTTTAAAGGTATATTAAAAAAAAGAGTGTATATGATGAGGAAAGGGAGTTTTTGTCCCTTTTCTTTCATTTGGGTAACCTTTGAAGCACAACTCTAATAATACTCAGAATCTAATTTAAAATAATCAACAATTGACAATTTATTCTATCTGATATAGTGAGATCTTCAAAAACTACGATGAGAAGTAAAATCATCCTCTTCTACCTATATAAGTGTGTCAATAAGTATTTTGATCTCTTCCAACCTGTTCATTCTAATTTCCTGGGTATCTGATAGATGCTTCAATATCTCCCTCTACCCACAGTGAAAAACACAGCCATAGCTTCTTCAAAATTTGGTCTGAATTAATCCTAGAGCCTCAAGAGTTCAGCTTTGGAATTAACATTAAAAGTAAGCAGTCCAATTTCTATGAACTACTAGAAACTTCTTCACATCATCCAATTTGGAAAACTAAATTCCAGAGCAATCTCTTTCCATCTTTGCACAACTCGGATTCTTACAAAATTCTACCTTTTATGAAGCTGAGATATATTGTGTTTTAATCCCTATTGGCGTACCGTCTTAAGCTCATAGAGAATATCTTAAATCTCACATGTGTATACCAGCACTGTAAAAGTTTTCCAGTGTCTGTTAGGTTCTCTGAACCTTTTCTGTCAATCTAGGCATTTCTATTTCCTATAGTCATGTTTCATATGACAGGATTACTATTAAGATTCATCTTCCCACTGCTAGGTCTCTACTCAATGTGAAACAGTTTGCCTGTGTTCTTAAAGTAAAACACTCAGATTTATACACTACTGCATCTGGTATGCTTAATATAAACGAGCATTTTCCAAAGCAGAGTCTGTAGATGCTTGGGAACCCCAAGACCCTTTCAGGGGACCACCAAGCTTAACACTATTTTTATAATAATAAGACTAAGAAATTATTTTCATCTTTCAATATGTTGACATTTACACTGATGATGCAAAAATAATGGTGAATAAAGCTGCTTATACTGTAGCATGAAACAAGGCAGTGCATCAAACTGTGCTATCAGTCTTTGTATATTTTACCCCCATACATTTACAGGAAATAAAAAGCAAATTCCATTTAAGAAAGTTCTTGATAAAGCAGTAAAAAATTATTAATTTCATTAAATGTGAATTCTTGAGTGTATGCTTTTTAACATTCTGTGTGAAGACACACCAAGCTATCATGTTTTCTGGAGGAAAATCTTTCACGTGATTAAGTTGTGAGCTGAGCTAGCCACTTTTATCCTGGAATACAAGAACAACTCATAGACAAACGACTATTATTCAGACTTAGGTATTTTGGAAGACATTTTATTTTTTTGAAAAATAAGTGAAGTGAACTTGTCATTACAATGAAAACTACAGTTACTGACATTATTTGATGCTAGTGAAGATATCTGAGCTTTCAAGAGAAAATTAGAATTTCAGTAAACTTTATTTGCCACCATGACCGTGACGGTTTCCCAATATTGGAAGACTTTTTTGGATAAGACTGGTGGTGATTCAATGATTGTGATTTTTTAAAATATGGAATAATGAAATATACCAACAATTGGAAAATCTACATAACTTAGTGAACTGATATCTTATAAATGATTGATACATGATGTCACAAATTCATTAATGGTTGTCAAAGATGCAATTAAAGTGTAAGATAAACCAGCAGATTTTAATGTGACAGAGTACACAAAGTTCATTCCTATTGTTTTAGATTCAACATTGCAATTTACCTTTAAAAAATTACTGCTTGTCAAGTTTTGACATAGCATCAAAGAACAATAACTAAAAAGGCTATTAAAATACTTCTCCATTTCCTAATTACATATCTGTTTGAAGCCAGATTTTTTTTTAATATACGTCAATCAAAACGATTGAATGATGAGGCAGATATGAGAATCCTCCTATCATTAAGCCAGATAGTAGAGATTTGAAAACATGGAAAACAATGCCACATTTCAAAAAAATATTTTATTAAGTTGACAAGTCATTGTGTGTATTATTTTTAATGAATTAATAAATATTTTTAAATTGAGACACAGATGTAGAGAACAAATGTATGGACACCGAGGGGGGAAAGCGGTGGGGGGGTGGGGGGGGTGGGATGAACTGGGTGGTTGGGATTGACATGCATACACTGATGTGTATAAAATGTATGACTAATAAGAACCTGCTGTATAAAAAAAAGAAGGAAAAAATATTTTTAAACTTTTCTAGTCAGCTTTTTAAAAAATTTATTTGATTCGAGTATAGTTGATTTACAATGTTGTGTCAGCTTTTATTTCTAACATGCTAAATATTGATGCCTATAACCCATATACACAAGTTTTTTGAAGACCTCAATAAGTTCTAAGAGTGTACAGAGGTACTTTACACCAAAATGTTTGAGACCCACTTATGCAGAGAATTATGAAGGTACTAAATCCTTGTTCTGGGGAAATTCCCTGGTAGTCCAGTGATTAGGACTCTGAGCTTTTTCAGTGCCAGGGGTGCGAGGTCAATCCCTCGTCGGAGAACTAAAATCCTGCAAGCCACGCCACGCGGCCAAAATAGAAAGAAGAAGAAAATAAATCCTTAAATCCTTGTTCTGGAAACCTTGTCTCTCAGACACATAAACACTTGCTCGTGTTGTGGGAGGGACGAGATCAGTAGCAGGTCACATCAACTCCAGCAAATCTCCTACTTCTGCAGTTCCTTGCTACATTGTCTTGTACAGTTGAAAATGTAATAGATACAGGTTGGATATGGTAGGTCTTAGAATGTCAGAACCTGAAACACCTATCATCTTCTGCTCCAAGCAGCTCATGTTCAAAATTAATTATCGAACGTTATTCAATTGGTTGGTGTCATAGCTTGTTTGTGAACTGGATCTCACGTCTCTTAATATGTTGCTATGAGTCAGTACTAGATGGCTGACAGCCATAAGTCAGGCCGGGACTCAGAAAGGAATTTCAGCTAAATGTGAAAGTTTGGGGTATATCTGTGGGCACACAGAAGAATTTAACCTATGAGAGTCAGTGAGGGGGCAGAAGAAAGCTGAAGTAGGTCCAATAAGTGAGCATAGGGTAAAGCTTTAGTTAATGTTTATCAAGAATAATATAAAGAATAGAAAGCCAGGAGAAAGGTACTATTATTGTTTTGAATACTCACAGTGGTTATATTAGGAACCATTGGGTTACATTAGGAAGCTCTACCTAAAGGAGAGGCACCACATTAATCTCTTAATATAATTTAACACATTCTATAATCGTAACAACTCTGTAAACCAGGTATTCTCCATTTATCAGCTAGGAAATAGAGGTCTAGAGAGGTGAAATATGATTTCAGGATTACACAAATGGATCATGCAATCTTGCATCAAAAGTGGGATTTGAAGTTAAGGTCTTTCTTATTCTGGATCCCCTCCCTAAGAAAATCTGGTAGATACAATGTTCTGCCTTCAGGGAACTTTCACCTCTGGCTTTAAATTGTGCTATCCTCTTCCCTCGTCTTTTGCGGGTGGGGGAGGGGGAAGAGACTGATAGAAATACATGAATGTGTAATTAGCTTTTATATTCATCTATAGTTAGGGGACATTTTACTTTTGCTTTATGAATCATGAATTACAAGTAGAAGGGGATAAACAACAAGTGTGTGTTTAAGAAAAGAAACCCAATTTTACTGAACGTTCTCATTGCTTGAACTCTTAGCACAGAAACAGTTAAATACTACCAAGAAATAATGAACGATCTTGCATTACATATAATATTCATGGAAATTTAGAGGTGAGGTTGTGTTCCTTTGTGGGGACCCACAGCTAGACACTTGACATCCCACAATTTCCACCCTACTTCTAAGTGAGTTTAATTCACATTACATGTAAGAGTACATACGTTAGATAATATATTTTAAATTATAACTTAGCATGTAAAAATCACCATACAACTAAAAATCACAAAGCCGGAGTCTGATTCAGTGAGACGAACTTGGGCTCTGAAATTTAAACCAGTTTCTCAAGAGTTGACCACCTAAGGTAGGGTTCAAACAAAGCCTGAAGGCTTCAAGGTTTGCAGGAGAAAATTAGTAAGTGAGTTTCCCTGCAGAGGTGTGAAGTCATCAGGCCAAGATAATACTTCTCAGAGGTGTAACTGCTGTGTGTGGGGGTAAGGTGGAGGTGATGGGGTAGAGGTAGGGTGGAGGGATGGGGTGGAGGTAGGGTGGAGGTAGGGTGGAGGTGAGAGGGTAGAGGTAGGGTGGAGGTGAGGGGGTGGAGGTAGGGTGGAGGTGATGGGGTTGGAGGTAGGGTGGAGGTGATGGGGTTGGAGGTAGAGTGGAGGTGATGGGGTGGAGGTAGGGTGGAGGTGATGGAGTGGAGGTAGGGTGGAGGTGATGGGGTAGAGGTAGGGTGGAGGTGATGGGGTAGAGGTAGGGTGGAGGTGAGAGGGTAGAGGTAGGGTGGAGGTGATGGGGTTGGAGGTAGGGTGGAGGTGATGGGGTTGGAGGTAGGGTGGAGATGATGGGGTGGAGATAGGGTGGAGGTGAGAGGGTAGAGGTAGGGTGGAGGTGATGGGGTGGAGGTAGGGTGGAGGTGATGGGGTGGAGGTAGGGTGGAGGTGAGAGGGTAGAGGTAGGGTGGAGGTGAGGGGGGTTGGAGGTAGGGTGGAGGTGATGGGGTTGGAGGTAGGGTGGAGGTGATGGGGTTGGAGGTACCGTGGAGGTGATGGGGTGGAGATAGGGTGGAGGTGATGGGGTGGAGGTAGGGTGGAGGTGATGGTGTTGGAGGTAGCGTGGAGGTGATGGGGTGGAGGTAGGGTGGAGGTGATGGGGTGGAGGTAGGGTGGAGGTGATGGGGTTGGAGGTAGGGTGGAGGTGATGGGGTTGGAGGTAGAGTGGAGGTGATGGGGTGGAGGTAGGGTGGAGGTGATGGGGTGGAGGTAGGATGGAGGTGATGGGGTAGAGGTAGGGTGGAGGTGAGAGGGTAGAGGTAGGGTGGAGGTGAGGGGGTGGAGGTGATGGGGTGGAGGTAGGGTGGAGGTGATGGGGTAGAGGTAGGGTGGAGGTGAGGGGGTTGGAAGTAGGGTGGAGGTGAGGGGGTGGGGGTAGGGTGGAGGTGAGGGGGTGGGGGTAGGGTGGAGGTGATGGCGTGGAGGTAGGGTGGAGGTGAGGGGGTGGAGGTAGGGTGGAGGTGATAGGGTGGAGGTGATGGGGCGGAGGTAGGGTGGAGGTGAGGGTGTGGAGGTAGGGTGGAGGTGAGGGTGTGGAGGTAGGGTGGAGGTGATGGGGCGGAGGTAGGGTGGAGGTGAGGGGGTGGAGGTAGGGTGAAGGTGGGGGCGTCGGAAACCGTAGTACTTTGCAGGTTGGTCCCTGGGGACGGGCTGACACCTGGTGTTGTAGTAAAATTCTTGACCTCTAATCACAGCCCCCTACACCACATCCTGTGAGACGTGTTGAAAAGCATCGCTCCCAGTTTACTGACTCTTCTGTTTTGGCTTGTTCATTATTGTAGAAGATACATGATAAGGAGCAAGAACTCAGTTTTCAAGGCCTAGTCGAGTTCGAAGGAAGTCCACTCCTCAGAGGAACCTTGGAGGAAAAGAAAAACAAAGAAAGAAAGAAAGAAAAGAAAAGAAATCTCTTTTATCTTATAGTAACTTCCAGGAAATCTCCAAAAGCCGAAACAGTTAATTTGTAAGCTCCCTTTCATTTTTTCCTAAACAGTGCCACCTACTGTCCATTTGAAGTCATCAGGAGGCTTGCTGGCGAGGACCAAAGAGAAATAAAGAAAGGGGAAAAAAGAACAGAGAAAATTAACTCCCAGCCTTGGGTCATTGGAAGGAAGATGAGAAAAGACCATTACGAAGCAAAAATAAGTATTTTGACTCGTTATCTTTTTTAAAGGCTCGCGAGAAGCAAAAGTCACTTAAGACATTCCCTTAAAATAGCTTTTTTTAAGGGCGCTATTTTGGAGTCCTCTGAGGATGGTTTTTATTTTGTTTTATTTTCTTTATAATGCTCGCTGTTGGCGTATTTTAATGTTAGGGGACCAGGTTAAGAAAAAATACAATTATTTTTGTACTTTTTCGCTCACCCAAAGTGAAACTTCCATGTAAAAGGGACTTTTGACACTAGACATCAGCTCAGAAACTTTTGAGTTGGTGGGAAGAAAGGGTTAACAAGTGGTAGAGCAGTCACGGATCTTTTAGAGTTTCAGCCGGCTTTCGGAGGCTCCAGGTGTATACACACACACACACACACACACACGCACACACGCACACACACCTCCCAGCTCTCTCTCCCCAGGGCAGTTACTTAGCCTAAGGGCACCATTTGGTCTTAAAGCAAATTACTTAAACAGAACTGGCAGGGCATCGCGAAGTGGGAATCCTTGTAGCTCAGAGGAGTCAGTCTACACAGCGTGGCCTCCCGGCTCCACTGCTGGAGGAAAGGAGGGAATCAGGTGGTGGCCAGCATGTGTGCACAACATTTCTCTGCACACGTTTGCAATCAAGTTAATTGAATTCATTGGCGTTTAGAACCGGTCGCTAGTTCAGAGAGAGCTTTGAATGGCCAATTTCTCTCTCCCTCTCCTCCTCCCCGTCTCCCGCCCGCCCGCGCTCCCAGTTCCCTCCCCTCCGGGTTCCCCAGTCCGCACCTCCCTTCTCCACTCCCCTCACCCCCCACTCCCTCCTCCGCCCTATTAAAACACCCACCAGCTCACTTGTTAAGACCCCCTTAAGTTGGAGGAGGCAGAAAGGCAACAACCGCGAGGAAGGAGAAGTCAAGACGTCTGGAAAGAATTACCCAGTCCTGGCTTCCAGCAGCCCATTGAACCAGGGACTTGAACCAGCCCCAGCCAAAGACTTTCTCCCGATTCTACGCTTCCTGGGTTCTGCTGAGTTTTCACCAGGCTTTTTTTTTTTTTTTTGTACGAAGAAGAGACTTTCCGATATTAGGGGAGGGGGAACTAGAGCATAAAATAAAATAAAGTTAATTTATTTTCAAAGCACAGATAACATTTTCTTTAAGAGTTAGAAGACTGAAGTGCAACGGAAATATTAAAAAATACTAGTGATTTTTTTTAAGTGAGGGAGACCTAAGCATTTAAGACTCCCCCATCCTTTTTAAATGTTGTTTTTAAATTTTTTATTTTTTTTGGCCGGTCGTCTCAAATTCATCTGATCTCCTATTACCTCAGTTTTGGAAACTGCCCGCCACCGACCCTCCGGGACCACACAGACAGGCTGAGGACAACTTTATGACCAAGAGCTGAACAAGGTACGTTACACTGGCGCGATATGGTGAACGGTGAGGGTCCTCGAATAGGCCAGGGAGAGGGAAGACATTATTCACGTTAAGAGTTAAAAACAAATTTAAGTCAGTTTTCGACAGAAAAGTTTGAGGTCTGAAAATTTCCAACAGACTGCAAAGCAGGGGATATTTCAGATCAGTGTCAGGCTTAGCAACATTTCCTCTGTCTTCTCCCATCCCTGAGGCGCTCGCCAGAAATCCGCTGCCTTTCTGGAACACAGGTAACCTCTTTGCCTGGGAAAGGCTGCAAGTTCCTGGATGTACTTTTCCATTCCGCATCTTCCCGAGCTGCAGAGGGGCTCACGAGTTAGGAAACAAGTATTTCCACTGTGTATGGAAAATGCATTCCGCGCAGCCTCCCCCTTCCCCCTTATTCCCATCACTTCTCTTCTTTTTTTCCTACACATTCTCTGTAGGAAGGAAAGCCCTGGACAGCCTAGCGCGTTTTCCAAGTGGGAAGCCTGTTTCTTACTTGGAATGCAAAGGGTTAAAGCGATCCTGGGTCCCAGCTCTGGCCCCAGAGAAGGAGGGTCCTTCGCCACCTCCTCGCAAGCTACCGGCCTCGTTCGGCCACTCCCCGTCTTCCCCTGGCCTCCCCTCCTTTGCACTCCCTGCACCCCATTAAAGTGTCACTGTGGGTCTGTCCGGGCTCAGCCTGGCTCCAGAAGCCATACTACGGTCTGGGGTCCCTGACCCAAGCAGTGGCACTCGGAGACCCGAGCGAGAGGAGGGCGCGCATCCCTCCTCTCGGCTGCAGGGCTGCCCGCCGGCCCGCGAGTGCAGGGCGTGCGCGGGGACCGCGTGCTGCGCGCAAGCAGCTGCAGCGTCCCGGGAGCCAATTCCGACGTGGCAACGAGCACGCTGGCGCCTCTTCCCGCAGCTGCAGCGCGGGACACAGTCGGGTGGGGATTTGGGGGTGCCTTCCCGAGCGCCCAGCCCCGGGTGGGGGATGGGCTGTGGGAGCCGGGGTGAAGGTGGGAGGCGAGCCAGAGGCTAGGTTGGGATGGATAATCAACACCTTGGGCGGAATTCGTCACGGTGGTTCCCGCCCAGCGCGAGAAAGGGCTACAAAATGGGTCCCTGTGAACCGGAGGGCGGGTCTGAAAGGAGGGTCTGTGTGAGAGCGAGGACTGAGAGACTAGAGGCTTTTCCTCAGGCTGAGGATACGCAGCCGAGGGGAAGTGGCTCTGAAGGGATAATTAAGGCTGGAAAGAGAGTCTGGGAGCTGGGAGGCGGTGCCTGGGGAGGAGGGTTTTCAAGACCTGGGTCCTATTACGCAGCCTTAGGTGCCAGCTTCCCGCGGCCGCTCCCTCCAATCCCCAGACGCCCGCGCTAAGTACTTGGGAGTCACCAGCCCCACGCGCCTCTGGGTGGAGTGAGCTGCTACAGCCCTGCTCCCAGGAGGTGGGTGTAGGAGCTCTGCTGGCTCCTCTCTGCCCGGTTCCACACCCTTGGGGGCCATTGCTGCCGGGTGTCTCCCGAACAGCTGCCCAGAAAGGCTACACTACTCCAACCCACGTGACTGGCCTGGGATTGCCTTTGACGTCACACCTAGGGGGGAGGTGTGACGCAATAGGTCGGGAAGTCCTGATTGGCGACCGAGGGCTTCCCCAACTTGAGGCCTGAGTATATATACACTTTCAGCTCAGCCTTAGAGTAAAGCCAAGGAATTCGGTAGTTGAACATTGCTGGAAAAGGGAAGCGACAGATAACAACTTCACGGCCCATTGTAGATTTCAAGGCTTTTTCCCAGCAGATTTCTTATTGTAGTGAAGGCATAGGGTAATGTACCTTTGAAGGTTTAAAACAGGATTGAGATTTTTTGAAAAGGTCATTTTAACAAAATATTGTAAAGGTCAGCACACATTCAAACATGCCAATGATGAAAGGCTAAAAATTAAAATGTGTATTTATATAGAATTGGGTAGAACAAATAGTTATTCCCATCAAACTATTTGTAGATACAATTGAAAATGTGACAGAATCGGTTTGAAAAGAACTCACTTCTAAACTTCTTTTTCCTTTCCTTCCAATTTGTGCAAATTGAATCATTCATTACATTAGTTTTCACTGCATTATTCTAGAAGCTAAATAAGATTACTCAGGCAGCTGAAATACTGTTTTTTTTAATACTTATCATATCCCACCAAAGGTTTTCCTAATATTTTGGCTATTCTTTTAAATTTTCAATACAGTTTAACTCTTTGAAGTACAAATTTTAGTATGTATAGTTGTGTATGTATTAAGCAATATTGGGGCTAATAATTCAAAATTCTGAGACCTTTCTGGATTAGAGCATTATAATGAGGATATCATTTCTCCTGTTTTCTTTCTCTTATTTATATAACATCTGAGTTGGGTGAACAGAAAAGCTTATTGTAGAAGTGTTGACATGTAAATTACTGGAATTACTTGTATTGTACCTAGAACTGAATCCTTTCTTATCAGAGAAAGCTATGGTGTTTATAAGAATTCAAGGTCTTAAATCAGTGACTAGCATCAAATTTGAATGTCACTCTCCACAAAACGTTTAGTCAGCTACCTTCTGGAAAACAAGAATTGTGCAACAAATGAGTAACAGACTTACTAGAAAGTAAGTCATATTGAAACTAATCATTAATGTTAAGTCTGTAGAATAGTCCCACGATGTTGAATTTCATAAATATTTTTTTGCCCATGGTTTCCTTATCAGCTAAGTTTATTTTGAAGAAATATTTCTTGCCCGTCACTGATTCATTTATTTTCTATCATTGGCACTGTGAAGAAAGGCCTTATCTGTGGATTAATGGGGAGATCCCCTTTAGCAAAGCTGTATTACACAGTTATATTTTTAATCGAAGAACAAATAGCATGTTACATTATTAACTTCTTGAGTTTTATACAGTGTGGGAGCTATGAGTTAATGTAATTGCAGAATAGAGCATGAACCCCATTGTCCCTTTCTGGGTTCTCTTTTTATCCATGCATACCCAAGCTGTGTTCCACGAAGAGGCTGTAAGGACAGAACCAGTGGCAGTGTTAGGACAGCTGAATGGGGGGACAGCTCCTTGCAGGAAAATCATTTCCATCACGCCAATTTGGTTTTAATCCTTTCCTATGTAGCAGCAATCTGCATAGACTTAGTATCATCCCACTGCATATACCTTAAATTCAATAATATTTTGAATGTTACCTATAACTTAGTTAGCTATAACATGTGGAGTTTATATATATACTGCCTTACAATCTAAGAAAATGTCACTGATATATGAGTCAAAATAAATACAAGGTCAAACTCAAATATTTTTCAATTTAAATAATAAAATATTTAGAAATGAATGTCTCTTAAAAGCGTAATCTGTACTGCAGTTTATTTAAAAATGAACAAGATGTAGTGCATATCTAAATCGAATTCATCAGAGAAAAAGCATACTCAGAGAAGTTTAGTTTTTTTTTTTTTTTTTTTGGCTGTGTTGGGTCTTTGTTGCTGCACGTGGGCTTTCTCTAGTTGCGGTGAGCGGGGGCTACTCTTCGTTGCGGTGCGCGGGCTTCTCATTGCGGTGGCTTCTCTTATTGCGGAGCACGGGTTCTAGGCACGCGGGCTTCAGTAGTTGTGGCTCGCGGGCTCTAGAGCTCAGTCTCAGTAGCTGTGGCACGCAGGCTCTAGAGCGCGGACTCAGGAGTTGTGGTGCACGGGCTTAGTTGCTCTGTGGCATGTGGGATCTTCCCGGACCAGGGCTTGAACTCATGTCTCCTGCATTGGCAGGCGGATTCTTAATCACTACGCCACCAGGGAAGTCCCTGAAAGAAGTTTTTAAATAACCACAGTATAAGGCAAAATGCAATCTGGCCCATAAAGAAGTAAAGTAATAGCTACTATTTATCACATGTCTAATACGTATCAGGCCTTGAAGTAGATACTTGACATACATTATATCTAGTATCCCTCCTGCCCACCAAAGAAAACTTTATGAAAAAAAGGAACCTTGCCTCAGAAAGCTTAAGTAACCCACTCAAAGTCACAGTGTTAATAAGGAGAGTGGATGAAATTTAATACAGGAATTCTTGAATATAACACCCTTGAGCTGGACTATACTGCAGCTGGGTTAGTCAAGTTTTACGGGGGTTCACACTGAAGAGAAAACACATCTGATTGAGAGAGATCAGGAAAGATTTCATGAAGAAATTTGGCATTGTGGTATATATGGCTACATAGGGAATGACCTATAGAGACAGGGCCCATGATGGAGGATCCATGTAGAGCTAGGATTCCATGCTAAGTCTTCCTGTAATTTCCCTCTTTGCCACAGCGAACTTTAGGATGAAGTTTAGGATGGCAAAATTCAGGAACCAATAGGGCACTTGGGAGAATGGACATCTTAGAAAGTCTTTGATCAATACAGCTGGTGCAAATGAAGAGAAATCTGAAACGTAAAGTTCTGGATCCAGAGACAGCTCAGGTGACAAGGTCTTCGAAAGGTGTATTGCCTACCCCTGCAAGCTCTGGTCCAGGTCTCTGCTAGAGTAAGTGCAGTGGGACTGGAAAGACAAAGGCCAGCTTCAAAGCCAGAGAGGGAGAGGAGGTCAGACAGAGAGAAGGGGAGGGTCATGTGCTCTAACGTGTAGAGTGCTGGGAGATTTCATCTGGGTACTTCTCTTAGGATTTCTAGTTGAGGACGGTAGCAGAGGCAATACACCTGAGGAATGTATAACAATGCAAATGAGATCATGAAAGTTTTCATAGACTTTAACCCAGTGATTGCCAAACTTTGTCACAATTAGAATTACTTAAAGAGATCTAAAAACTCCTGATGCCCTTGTAGCACCCCATGCCAATTAACTGGGAATGTTTCAGAAGCCACACATCAGTAATATTTACAGATTCCCTGGTGATTTGGATGTACATCAACATTTGGGAACCACTGCTTTTTGATCTTTGGCTCACCATGCTTTCTAATCCACTGTTAGCAGACAAATGGCCACAAGCAGAATACGTCTTGTTACAAAGAAGTACATTTCCATATGCCTTGCTAGTGTCACCTGCCTAAGTAAATATTCCTAATTCTAATCATTCTACGTGACTTGAGGCCTATTTCCCCCTCCTCCCACACGACACCAGTTTAAGAGTAAAGAAAACCTGTGTTCTAAAACCATTTCTGCTACTTATTTATATTAGATGTGATCTTGAGCCATGCATTCACTAAACAAACATTTAAAAAAATATCTCCTGTTGTCCTTTGTGCTTTTGTCTGTTTAAATATTGGCTACAAGTAAAAGGACATTGATCTTGTCTTTATTAGATTTTGCGTGTCAGTCCCTGAGATCAATCTATTCCCTCAGTAAAGCTTACTCTAAATGTGCCTTTTATCCCTTTGTACTGTGATACTAGGCAACAGCGAGATACCTCGCAGAAATAGAAAGTGCAAGTGTTACTTGTGCAAGAGTAACTGTTCCTTTATTTTAAGATATTGAAGCCATTAATATCCCATTAAAGCTGCAATAAATATATGTATTCCTTACCTGGTTACAGTAAGCCTGCAAAAGGTATCATTCCCATTTTGCAGATGAGGAAATGAGGCTCAGAGAGTAGATCCCAATATCAGTTCGCTCTTTGCATTCACCCTTGTTCAGGTGACTGTGATGAGACTGCCCACAGTGCAGCCTGCATCCATCCTTCTTCTAGACACTCAGCCCTGGTTAAAATCATTAAAATGAACAAATTGAATTATACCCCAAAATATTTGATGTCAGGGATATTAATTGTCCAAGGACACATGGCTCTCATTCACAGACCCCTCAAGTGCTTTGTTTAAAGTTGGATGGTTAATATGAGGCAGAACTTGGGCTTGAATCCATTTCTCCCCTGCCCTGTTATTCTTTCCATTATGCCAGAGTTACCCCTTGTTAACTAACAAACAACAGCTTAAAGGGGAGGAGAGTCAGGCTGATTAGGTAGGTACTGGCAGGGTATTAACCCGCAGAGAGCTGACATCACTGAGCTCTGCTGATGATTTCTTTTTAGGTATTTAAATGGGCTCTATCTTTTAATCTCATAATTAGGTGAAGTCCATATGACTAGTTCCATTTTATAGATGAAGAAACTGAAGATGACAAGTATTATGTAGCTTGTTCGAGGTTACCCAATCTTTAAAAGAAACCATTAAAAGATAGTCAGGAGTCTATTCCAACTCAGTCTGGTTCCAGAGGCCAATATATGTGGGTGTGTACACCCAAACACACACACACACACACACTCACAAGTCATTGGCACTAAACACAAAGCGGAGTGTAGATTAATGGACAATAAATATTCTAAGACAACTAGAGTTTAAATGGAAAAAAAGATGATCTCATTATCCCTCATGCTCCAAACTTGACCCCTGAACTCATAATATTGCTCAGACTACAACTTATAATTTCAGGAAATGCTGTTAGGGACCACTTTTTTTTTTTTTTTTTTGGCGGTACGCAGGTCTCTCACTGTTGTAGCCTCTCCAGTTGCGGAGCACAGGCTCTGGATGCGCAGGCTCAGCAGCCATGGCTCACGGGCCCAGCCGCTCCGCGGCATGTGGGATCTTCCCGGACCGGGGCACGAACCCGTGTCCCCTGCATCGGCAGGCGGACTCTCAACCACTGCGCCGCCAGGGAAGCCCCCATTTGCCTTTTTAAAGTCTGTTACCCAAAGGTCTTGTAGAGCCTGTCTGGTACCCTCTACAATCATGACCTTTAAATAGCTGGGCAAGAAACCATAGAACTTGTTTTAAAAGAAGGAAAAAACCTGCTGGATGAAGGATACCCTTAAGGGCTCAGCATATTCATTGCCCCTGCAGCAAAGATAGAGGAGGGCCCTGTGCTCTGTCAGTCTGCATTGACAACGTGGGTCCACATGATTTATTCACTTATTTAAAATGTGTTTATTGAGTACCTACTATGTGCCACACCTTGTTTTATGATACAGGAATACACAGCTAATTGAGATATGCAAGTCCCTATGGCCAAAGAGTGTTCTTAGTGTAACTTAGAAAATCAAACAGGGTCAGAAGAGAGAGTGACAGGGAGTGAAGAGAGGGCAGGGTGGAGGAGTCATTTTTTAAAAAAATGTTTCCTTTTATTAAAAAACTTTTTTTTGGAGTATAGTTGATTTACTGGAGGAAACACTTTGGAAGTAGTGGTAAGCTAGGGCCTCTCAGAAGAGGTATCACTTGGCCTAATGCCTGAAGCCTTTCCTAGATGCTGACTTGACTCATTTGAATTCACTTTAGCTTCTCCCTGATCCAAAACAGAAGGCCCCTTTAATGAAAGCTGAGAGAACTCAGTTCTCACCACTGCACTAGGGCAGTGAGAGCAGCTGGTATTCTCTCTCATCTGCCATTTGCTGTCTGGTTAATACAAGGAAGGTCAAGGGGAGGAAAAGGCTCTGATGCCCAATGACCTATAGAGTCCCACTTGGGGTATACCAGCAAACAGAAAGGCTTATATCTGCTCTACAGATGAAACAAACGGAAACCGAAGCACCTCTCTTATGGTTAAACAGGATTTTGACTGTTGGCATTAAGAGCAACACTGATGCCACGTAGGTGGAACCACCAGCCAGCTCCCTTTCGGACAACATCACTCCAGGTCCCTTTTGACTGTACACACACAGGAAGGTATAGGACCCCAGCAATCTTCTCTGAGTACAGGCTGGTGTTGTATCTGTACCTGCGTACATGATATCCATTTTTCCATTACAGCAGGAAAACAGTTTTCAACGTTCTTTTCTAATCTTTCCTTACACAACATGTTTATTAATCAGAAGCAAAAGGATGTTGCCTATTTTGTCATGAAGGTTCAAATCTGTTCAGCCAACATTTATTTACTGAGGACAGTCTAGTCACCTGGCATTATGCCACCATGTGAACCCTACTCCTGGTTGTGTGATTTGGGGTAAGTTACCTAAATACTCAGTCTTGGTTGCCTTGTCATATGTATATGTGACTTGTAACATGAGATTAACAGTATATTTACCACTAAAGTTATTAAAATTAAATAGGATTTTGCTGTTCAAGTAAACAAAACTTGCTTCAATGCCTGGAGCCTAGTAAATGATGAGTAAAAGTTAGCTGACATAATAATGATTCCAATGATGATATTTAGGAATAAAGTCACATCTATCATTCAGCAAATATTTCCTGAATACCAACCATAACCCAGGCAATGTTCTATGTCCTTGGGGCACATTAGTGGAAAAAAATATATAAAATCTGTTGATTTTGTGGAGTTTACATTAAGGTGCACCAAGCTATTCTTTAACACTTGGTTTGGCCTAGAATTCTGTGAAGGCTAGTCCTTGGTGAATAATTGGTATCAAGTCCAAGAGCAACTTAAAAATCAATTAATAGACTAAAGTCTAATCCTGGGCAAAAAAAAATCCAAGTATTATACTTTCACTCTTTATGGGAGGTAGATTTCTAAGTCTTCTCTCAGCAAATGATCTAGGGTGAAACTAACCATATTTTCCAATTTAGCAATAAACCATATGTCTGAGAAGGAAGGTTTGCTTATGAAACAGAGTATTTGAATTGGGGATTGTCTTAGAAAGTCTCACACATATGGTGCCCATATCTCTGAAATTATAAAGAAACATCCTGTGCGTCAGCCCCTGAGATCAATCTATTCCCTCAATGCAGCTGGCTCTTTAACCCTTTGGCCTGTACTGAGATGCTACATGTGTCGTGCTAGGCAACAACGCGATACCTTGCAGAAATAGAAAGGTTCTATGGCTGCAGTTTACTAGCAATTTTTCCCAGGCTGCAAAAGGACATTCTGTAGACTCCTATGATGTAAGAGGGTGTTCCCACTTCAGCAGTGGCCAGCGAACTATGCGAACACTCTCTGTGTCCACACGTGCTGATAAAAGCAAGGAAAATGTGAATAATGGAAAAGAATGGCAGGCGGTTCTTTTGCTGGCTGTGCTGATTTGAAACACAAGCAGAACGCACTTTTAAGCTTCTCCCAGGCAGAGAGTTTTAGTCGCCTTGAAATTTTTCACTCTTGGGAGAATGACTCATGTCTTGGAAAAGACAAGTTCCTAGTCTGGTGCTCCCAGCACCTTTAGGCATTAGTTAATGTACACTTTGGGAGTTTTCAGCATCCGATCAGAAGTTTTAATTAACAAGGGATGCTGTGCTCTCTTGCCTTTCACTGAAAACTCAGCATTTCACCATTGCCCAGCAGCTTGAACTTTCCATTTGTGTCGTGATTACCTTTATCAGGGTACTTGTTGCATTCTATGAAATCCTATATACGTGCTAAAAGTGGAACGCACATTTGGTTTTTGTTTTGCTTTGTTTTTTTAGCTTCCATGTTAGCTGATACTTTGTATTGTGTTTCTGATTTTTTAAAAAGAGTTTCACAAACACTTTGATTTTGCTCCTCACTGTAGCCCTGTGAAGGACTGTTGACAAGTACCATCATCTCCATTTCACGAAGAAAAATAACGTCCACGAGCTCAAACCCTGGTCTCCAGCCTGCTCTGCATTACTTAGATTGTAATGAGTTTGGGAAACTAAACCCAAAATGAGTAATGGGCACACAAACAAACACAAACTCAAAAATTATTTCTTGTTAACATAAGAGTCCAAGGCAGGTATTCCTGATTGGTGGCATTGGTGGCTGGCTTCCTTCCATGTGGCAGTTCAAGGACCAAGCTCCCTCTATCTTTGGCCTCTGCAATCCCTTAGGACCTGTTGATATGTACATCAAGACTGTGGAGGGAAAAGAGATATTGCAGGAGGCCCATTCTCCTCCTTAAAAGCCCTATTGGACGTGGCACATCTCAGATTAACAAAGGCTGGGATGCCATGGCCACATCAAGCAGTCTGCTCAGAAGGAGTGGAAACACAGTTGGTGAGCAGTTACAGTAAGCTACCCAAAAGTGTAATGCATACCCACTCAGGACCACCTCAGTGATGACCACAGGGGCTAGAATGTGAATGGTGGCACTTGGAGCTGAGGGATGTGATGGCCACACAGCTAGTAAACCAAGATGTTAATAGGTTTTATGTCAACATTAAATATTTTTTTTTTTGCGGTACGCGGGCCTCTCACTGTTGTGGCCTCTCCCGTTGCGGAGCACAGGCTCCGGACGCGCAGGCTCAGCGGCCATGTCTCACGGGCCCAGCCGCTCCACGGCATGTGGGATCTTCCCGGACCGGGGCACGAACCCGCATCCCCCGCATCAGCAGGCGGACTCTCAACCACTGCGCCACCAGGAAAGTCCTCAACATTCAATTTTAAGTCTTAATGTGGAATAGGGAAATATAAATAGCATATCCAATAAGAGATTTTGCAGAGGTAATTGCTTAGCCCAAAGTAACTTTGAAAATAAATTTACTTAGCTTTCAAAAACTAGTTGAATTAAGGGAAAAGATTAAATTGGAGTTACCTGCAAATTTAGAGATGTCTTTCGTTATGCTCATGAGGTGACTTTTGGAATGCACCTGGTTGAGGCTGGTTGCCAGTAGAGCCAAACATGTGATTAGAGGGTTGGAACTTCCATTTCCCTGCCCAGACCATTGAGGAGGGAAGACAGGCTGGAGATTGAGTTCAGTTGCCAATGGTCAATGATATAATCAATCATGCCTATATAATGGAGTTTGTAAAAACCCCAAAGGAGAGGGTTCAGAGAGCTTATGGATCGATGAACATGTGGAGATTTGGGGAGAGTGGGGCCTGGAACTCCATGCCCTTTCCCTATACCTTGCCCTGTGCATCTGGCTGTTCCTGAGTTACATCCTTTTATAATAAACCAGTAATCTAATGAGTAAACAGGTTTCCTGGTTCTGTGAGTTCCTTCTAGCAAATTAATTGAACACAGGAGGGGGTCTTGTGAACCTCTGATTTTTACCCAGTTTATCGTAATTACAGGTAACAACCTGGGCTTGCAACTGGCATCTGAAGTGTGGGTGTTTGTGGGGGGCAGTCTTGTAGGACGGACCTCTTAGCCTGTGGAATCTGACTCTGTCAGGCATATGATATCAACGTTGATTTAATTGTCAGGCATCCAGCAGGTGTCCACAGAATTGTTTGTGACGTGTAGGAAACCCCCTCTCCTCCACATGTTGGAACTGGGTCTAGGAAACCAAAAAGAAACAAATTTTAAAGGTCTACCAAGCACCTCTTCTATGCTCATAATTGGAGATGCTTTGAGAAATACGAAATATATGATCCTCCTGTACTCTAGTTCAAAATATTTCAGGAGATTCACAAAGGCTAGGGAGGTGTACAAAATCGTATATCATTAAGAACTGGGACGTGTTTTTAGGTCTAATGTGTTAAAGCTCTTAAGACAAAAGAAAATTTACCTGTTGAAATGAAGCATGATGCTATTTCTTCTCTAATTGTATGATTTATTTCTGCAAACATTTATTGTGTTCCTACCGTATTCCAGTAAAGTTCCTGATTACCAGGTTCGAACCAGCTGGTATTAATGGTGGATGAGGGAGACAGCCATTTGAACAAAGGAATGTAATACAGAATTTCAGGGGCTTTGATAAATGTCTGTGTAGGATATCTATGCATAAAGAAATTTTAATGGCAACAGAGACTTGGGAAATAATTGAGTCTAAATGCCCTCATTTAACAGATTTTTAAAGACTAAGGCCCAGAGAGGAAAAGCAACTGGCTCGAAGTCACACAGCTAGTTGATGGAAGACCTAGAAGAATAGAATCCACGTATCCTCATGTTCAACCTTGGCTAGCTGCATGGGAAAGGTGTGAGCTGAGGGATTTCCACTGGAGATGAGATAAAACTACACATGAGAGGGACTTCCCTGGTGGCGCAGTGGTTAAGAATCCGCCTGCCAATGCAGGGGACACAGCTTCGAGCCCTGGTCCGGGATGATCCCACATGCCGAAGAGCAGCTAAGCACGTGCGCCACGACTACCGAGCCGGCGCTCTAGAGCCCGCGAGCCACAACTAGAGAAAGCCCGTACGCAGCAACGAAGACCCGACACAGCCCAAAATAAATAAATAAAATAAATAAATGTATTAAAAAAAAAAACTACACATAAGAAATTTAGCAAAACCTGTAGATTTTTCACTGGTCAGTATTGGGGTGAGGGAACACGATGGCACAAGAAGAAAGAGTGCCTGGCTCACTAAAATATTTAGATTTTACGCTTAGCTATGACCACATACATAAAGTGCGTCCTTAGACAAATGATCTAACGTCCTAAAAATAATGCATATGTGCATTACGGTTTTCAATGGCACGCTGCTCATCTGATGTTTGAAAGAGTTCTCTGAAGTATGCAGAGAGGGCATCCTTATCCCTGTTCTGTGGATGAGCAAACTGAGATGTAGAAAGTCATACAACTAGTTAAGTGAGAAACTCAAGGTTAGAACACCTGGAATGCTTCTAGTCCAATGCTCTCCCTGAGATACCATGTATACAAAAAGTATGGGACAAGAGTGGCTAACCAAGTATATCATGTGATTATTTTACAGATGCATTGTGAGAGGTTTCTATGTATCCTGAGAATAATTGGAACCACACTTTTTGGAGTTTCTCTACTCCTTGGAATCACAGCTGCTTATATTGTTGGCTACCAATTTATCCAAACAGATAATTACTATTTCTCTTTTGGACTATATGGTGCCTTTTTAGCATCACACCTCATCATCCAAAGCCTGTTTGCCTTTTTGGAGCACCGAAAAATGAAAAAATCTCTAGAAACCCCCATTAAGTTGAACAAAACTGTTGCTCTTTGCATTGCTGCGTATCAAGAAGATCCAGACTACTTACGGAAATGTTTGCAATCTGTGAAAAGGCTAACCTACCCTGGAATTAAAGTTGTCATGGTCATAGATGGAAACTCAGAAGATGACCTTTACATGATGGACATCTTCAGCGAAGTCATGGGCAGGGATAAATCAGCCACTTATATCTGGAAAAACAACTTTCACGTGAAAGGTCCTGGTGAGACGGATGAGTCACATAAAGAAAGCTCACAACATGTCACCCAGTTGGTCTTGTCCAACAAGAGTATTTGCATCATGCAAAAATGGGGTGGAAAAAGAGAAGTCATGTACACGGCTTTCAGAGCACTGGGACGAAGTGTGGATTATGTACAGGTAGGTTTCCGCATCTGCCAGGACAAACACATTTAAATAAAGCATCTTTTGTATCTCTCCAGTCATATGCTATAGTCCATCCTTGTCCCTTCTGGACACAGTGCTTCTTTCAGTTCATCTGAAAACAGCATGACTGTTGAAAGCACATTCTGAAAGAGAGAGAAAAAAAATCTTGTAAAACGGTTAAAATTATCTATGAAAATGCTTAGCTTGTGCAGTGTTATTGGTTGGAAATCAAGATTATTTTGAACATGAGACCCTTCCTTCCTTCTTTTCCCCTCCCTTACCTTCTCTGCCCCCTTGGTCCTGCCAAATCAATTCCAACCCCATTTTCCACACTCTTAAAATCTCCAGCGTTGTAAGAAAATAGTGTTTGCTCCAGCAGAAGGAGCTTGAGAAAATCTGCAGGGCCAAGGGAAAGCTATAAAATATTTTTCACAGAGACTAGGCAAAATGGGGGCGATAAAAACAATTTTGATTTAAAAGTGTAGGGATTCAAAACTGAAACACATAGAAAAAGAAAAAGGGAAAAGGAAAACAAACACAAAAAAACAACCTTCCCAGAACAAAATCTAAGTCATGTTTATTTCACTCCCCAAACAGCATTACCTCACTCCATGCAACTTGACCTTTGAAAGCATTTGTGATGGTGTTTGCTTGCATGAAAATTAGACAGGCTGTGTCTCTCATTAGTTCCCTGACTGCTAATTCTACGGTTTCTCCTCTTCTAGTTCTCACTGAAAGTTTCTTCTTTAGAACATTAATAGGGTGCATGTGAGTTTTCTAGTTGTACTTTTGTGCAGATATTTTAGTTAGATTTTATTCATGATGATATTGAGAAAGGAGAACTATCTCTGGCTTCAAATATCCATCCGGACACTTTTCCTCTTTTCTTAAATGTGAAATCCTTGTTTTTGGAAGACCCATCATATGTTTTAGGGGATTTATCAAGGCAAAGTGATGCCCAGTGTGTCTCTCTGTGTAATGGGATGGCAGTGGCCACTGGCTTCAATGTCAATTGACTGAGGTTCTAATTAACAATTTGTAGCTGGTTGACCTTGAGCAAGACCACCTCCCAAACCTCAGTTACCTGATTAGAAGGAACCAATCTCACAAGGGATTTGAGAAAATTATTTCAAATTCTGTATCCAAAGGGGCTTAGCGAAAGTTGTTGATAATGGCATTGTTAATATTATTAAAGCGTTTGCTGTTAAAGTATTATTTCTTATATGATTATCTAGTCCTTACTTGAAAACGATACTACATGTCAATTGCTAATTAACATGTTGTTAATTTAGCTAATATCTGAAGAATTTTGAGGTATTTCTTCAGTTCATACCATCTGCATAAAAGGGAGTTGATTAGAGTTTCAACCCCAAGTGTCTCCTAATTTCTAGAACTTTCACAAATAAGGCTGTTTTAGCTAAACCAAGACATTTTTACATATTTACCTATTGCAACTTCAGGCCCAGATGGGAGGATGAAATGAAACTTTTAAATAAGGAATGGCTAGGGAACTTACAGAGGATTTGAAAAATGAAGCTCTGGGCCTAAAATGAGAAAACATCTGTTTTGATGTTTTGCCTTTAATTCTAGTTAAAACAATTTACATTTGTCCTTTCTAATCATGACATTATTGTGAGATTTTTCTTCTTTGTTTTTTAACCTGCTTCTCCCAAAGCCCCTTCTCCCAACATCTTGTTTGGAATTTTGTTTTTATCCTTGACGACTTGACTTGTGCCTGTCCAGGAAAAACTAATACAAAATATAAAATTTTAGAGTAGGCTTTTTGCTAGTGCCCTCATCAGGCTTGAGAACTTTCCTTCCTTCAGGCTGAAGCCTCCAGATAGACTGACCCTAGCAGCAGCTGTTAACTGGGCCCCAAATCCGCTTGAGACTTCCAGTCCATTCAGAGCACTCAAACAGGGGTAAAAAAACCTTTTGGCATTCTGAAACTAGTAAATACTATCCTGCCATGCCTCATCTATGCCCTGTAAAAATAGAAATTGCATAAAGTTCAATCCAATATAGTACTCTCATCCTTCCTTCTGACTGACCCAGGGTCCAAGAGTTACAGAGCAGAAGCCACAGAAAGACAAAGAGGGAGGGGTTTGAGGATGTTGGCTCCTGAATATTACAAGTGATTGAATGTGGAGTTCAAGTTGGTTAGGGATGGAAGGAAGCAAAATTCAGGTGCTAATACCCAAGAGAGAATGGGGGCTAGGGGAAGAAATTGACCATCTGCTCATACTTGCTAACCTGGCTAGAGAACACTGTTTAACTGTGCAGAGAGATGGCCAAAATGATTGGTTTCCAGTTGCAGCTGGATCCTCAGCACTAGTCAGCACTCTTTTCGCTTGATCTTGAATAGATGTCTTGCTTATTCCTCTCGCGTCTGTTATTTCAGATCTTCATCACTCTCCTAGGGCCTTACCCAAACTCCTCCCTGCTTAACTACAAACAGATGATCTTGCCTTCTACAGAAGAGAACAGCAAAAGTACAGGCTGTGAAGGCCGTCAAGATCTGACTCTCTTCTGCTTACAGTTTCAAGGGTACCACACCTCACCTCCTATCTCAAGGTTAACCTTTCTACCTGCACTCCTGAGCCTTCTGGGTTGGTTCCCTCTGGTCTCTTTCAGAGCAAGCCTTTCTCCATCACCACCTCTTATATCTCTCCTCTCTCATCTCTAGTCTTCTATAGTAATTACTCTTTCAGCCTTGTAGCCTCTCAAATAATAAATGCTGACATAGAACATGGAGGGAAGCTTTAGTTTAAGACGAAGCCAGCATGGTAGGAAATTCATCTATGATGCTAGTGGCTGCTTCCAGAGGTAGAGAAGATAGAAAAGCAGAAGAAGAAAACTAAAGTGAGAAAATCAAATACAGCGAATGAGAAATAAGGAGGTGAATGAGGAAGATTTTCTTTATTTTGAATCAAAGTATTTTCTGGAGAAACTTTTTCAAAGATGTAGAAAAGTGCAATGAGCAAAATTAAAATAATCTGCAGCAGAGAGGGGAAAGATAAATTAGGAATTTGGGATTAATGGGTACACACTACTATCTATAAAATAGATAATAAAGAGCTACTGTATAGTGTAGGGAACTATATTCAATATCTTGTAATAATCTATAATGGAAAAGAACCTGAAAAAGAATAGATATGTATGTATGTATAACTGAATCACTTTGCTGTACACATGAAACATAGTAAATCAACTATACTTCAATTAAAAAAAATCATCTGAAGCGAATACATGACCCATATATAGATTATCAAATTTAATACTTTCCAGCATGTACTCTTCTATTTTTCCTTATTTTAAAAACAATTTTAAGATTATATCATGTTTACTTTTCTGTATTTTTTACTTAACAATATCAGAAGACTTTTAAAGTGTCTTTTGATATCTAGATTAGATAATTGCTTTATTCATATCTCTTTTCACTGAACATTAATATTTCCACATAAGTGGCCACCAGTCTATATAACAAAGGAAAAAAACAGTATCATCTGGTGTGTGTATTAAGAATTTCCCAGGTAAAATTTATACAATAAGTATGAACATTTTCTAAAAGGGAAGATTATAGGAAGCAATTTTATTACTAATTTAATCTGGCAGTACCATAGCTATCCAAGATTCTTTGAGCAGAAGGAAACTAAGACTAAATCATTCATAAGAGTAGAGTTGACCCTTATTATTCATGGATTCTGTATTTCCAAGTTAACCTACTGACTAAAATGTATTTATTACCCGAAAATCAGTAGCTGCAGTGCTTTTGGGATCATTTGCAGACATGTGCAGAATGGCAAAAAAAAAGTGAGTCATCTGCTGTGCATGTTCCCAGCTGAGGTCACACAAGATTATGCTTTGCCTTTTTGTTTTACCTTTTATACTGTAAACAAGTAGCTTCTTTAGTCTGTTTAATATCATGTTTTTCACATTTTTGTGCTTTTGGTTGCTGATGTAGCTGTTTAACATGGTCCCCAAGTGTAGTGTTGAAATGTTGTCTAGTGGTAGTAACACAAGAAGGCTATAATTGCCTCATGGAGAAAATAGGTTTGTTAGATGAACTTTGTTCAGGCATGAGCTACAATGCTGCTGGACATGAGTTCAATGTTAATGAATCAACAATACATGTTAAATAAGGTGACACAAATAGGGCTTCCCTGGTGGCGCAGTGGTTGAGAGTCCGCCTGCCGATGCAGGGGACACGGGTTCGTGCCCCGGTCCAGGAAGATCCCACATGCCGCGGAGCGGCTGGGCCCGTGAGCCATGGCTGCTGAGCCTGCGCGTCCGGAGCCTGTGCTCCGCAACCAGAGGGCCCGCGTACCGCAGGAAAAAAATAAATAAATAAATAAACAAGTAAGCACAAATACAACAAGGTTAGGTATTGATCACTAGACAAAAATGCTGTGACCAGAGACTTTGAGGAACCTAACTCTATATGTCCGCTAGAAGCAATTTTTTAGTATTTGCTAACTCACTGTTCATGGAAGCTTTGTAGAACATAACTACCGTGCATAATGAGGATTGACTGCGTATAACATTTGATTGGTTCCTATTTTCTGAAAATTTCTGAAGGGTCATGTTGAGAATGTTAATGTGACTTTGTATGCTTCATCTTAGAGGATGAAATTGAGCACATTGAAATAAGAATGGAGAAATCTGAATTCTTGATTTAACTGTTTACTTGCTACGGGCCTCAACTGGTAGAAGAGATGATTTCTGAGATCACTTTTAGCTAAAGACTCTAACTTAGGACTGTCTTAATTTCTTTCTAGCAACATATCTATGCTTTTCAAGATTGGGGTCAAACAAACAAAAACAACAAACAGCAACAACACAAAAGGGAGTATAGCATTAGAATTTTCTTTTCATTTTTAATCTACACTTTCCCTCAAAGTTGGGTTCTTGAATGTAAACCCTGATTTAAGGCAACCATTACGTGATTTCCAACCATTTGGAATAAGGGTGTTTCCTGGCTTAAGCCTAGAGGTGACAACATTTGGTTTCTCATTTTTCCAGCTGGCTTGTCACCTTTGCTTTACACCTACAACTATTACTTGCGTATAAGCCTTCCTGAAAAAGAAAAGAGAAAAACCAAATGACTCCTTAATGTCTTAAAAAGATTCTAGGTTGCGTGAAGGCAAATGTCACTTTATAACAATTTGGGTAACACATTCTAACAAGAAAGGTATATATCTTCCCAATTCCTTTTAAAAAGAGCAACAAATAAGGGCCAAATTGTTGAGGTTTTTATGATTTAGAGGCTTTTTATTGGCTAGATTTGAGGTCTTATACCATAAACAAAATTACTATGAGAGAATCATCTTCCCTATCCCCCATCCCTCTCCCCCAAAAAAGTTTCTGTATTTTTCTTTGAGGGCATTTATTTTTTCCTGGAATGGTTTCACTGATTAATTTCAAAAGGTCTTTTTAGTCCTAAAATTCTTACATTTTATGATTTTGTTTTTGCCATTCACAGTCTGCCATAAACTGCTCTCTAATCTTTTTCCCTAGTAGACAGCCCAATCTAAGGATTTTTATATTGCCTGCTCAATAATCCAGCTTGTTTAATTTAAATTTGTTGGGCATTGGACAAGGCATTAGTTTTTGCTCTCTGAGCGAGTCATGGTTTATTTGCAGTACAGATAAGAAGGACCCCTTCCCTCATTGGACTAGTGTTCTTAGTTGGTGCCTCTGGTTTTGATGATCACTTCTTAGTAGATATGTCTTCCTTTTAATGAGCATTTACTATGAGCTAGCCCTTATAACTGCTATACATACATTATCTAGTTAATTCTCCATTACAGCAAACTTATGAGGTGGATGTGCTTATCCATATTTTTCACCTGAGAGATGGAGACTTAGAAAGGTGAGGTAAGGAGTTTAAGGTTACAAAGCTAGTCCAAGGGAATATAACTGGTCAGTTGTGGATTGGGACTCAGATCTGTCTGATTCCAAGGTTTTGCATAGTGCTTTCTTTTCCTTTCAGTAGTGTGTTTACTCTGGCATTGTACTGTTATGAGTTCTGGGGGCTAGCACCATCTTGTGTTTGCCAGTAAATAACTATTGGTGAATTTTAAAATTCTGGCTGACTTCTTTTCACTAGGGGGAATGTCCTGGGGGAAAGAGGGGGTAGGGGGTACTTTCCATTTACTATGTGGTTAAGCTTTGGAAGGGAAACTGGGCAGTGAGATCATGACCAATAGTAAACTTCAAACATGGTTGAAATAAATCATCTCCCTGGGTTCAGGTTAAGATGAAGGGTCAAGATTAAGAAAGGATTGAGGTTTACAAGCAGGCAAAGGGTGAAAGCAGTAGCAACAGAATGAGTCTTGATTTATCTTCAGCCTGTTTCCTCATCGAAGGCAGCCAGAATAGTTAAGCCTTCCTCTTGCTGTGTAGCTCTCAGAGCCCTTTGAAGTGGTGCGGGGCAGGCAGAGGTGGAGAATCCACCAGTCAGTCTGAAAGGAAATATGTTTAAAAAAAGGTGAAACGTGGATACTCAGCATTTTAGACTTGGGTCTTAGAAGTTGAAAAACATATGGTAGAATAACTAACAATATTTCTACAGGATATTTAAATTGTTGTGAGGTAGATTAACTTTAAGATCAGTGAGATAAATTGGAATGGACTTACAGTCTAACAGCTTATTTAACACATTTATAGCAATTTATATATCTAACTGCTGTAGGTGTTTTGGATACATTGGAACTTGTTCATTGTGATAAGATATTCTTTTTTTTTTTTTTTTTTTTTTTGGCGGTACGTGGGCCTCTCACTGTTGTGGCCTCTCCCGTTGCGGAGCACAGGCTCCGGATGTGCAGGCTCAGCGGCCATGGCTCACGGGCCCGGCCGCTCCGCGGCATGTGGGATCTTCCTGGACCGGGGCACGAGCCTGTGTCCCTTGCATCGGCAGGCGGACTCTCAACCACTGCGCCACCAGGGAAGCCCAAAATATTCTTGATATGTAATCCATTCTCATGTTCCTTTTGGTGATTCTCTTTACTGAGTCACCTGTTCATGGTAATAAGTGGGTTTACTTAGCAAGAATAAACAATTAAAGATTATTACCCTATACTAATGGCATATATGACTTTTCTGTGAACCTTTGTAATTTACCAAGTACTTTTACATACAGTGTGTCACTCTGGTATCATGATGATGGTACAGTTTGTTCAAGGTCATAAAAGTAGTAAGCCTCTTGATTTGTTATAATAGTCAAATCTTGGCCTATTATAAGAATAGGAGAGAGAGGCAATCGTAAAAACCTCTAGTAGAGTTAAGTGGGGACTTAGAACATACTTTATCTCAACTTGTTCTTTTAGTTTGTTCTTTGTTTTTTTATGAAAGAGACCCACCCCCGGCTCCCCAACCAATTCTTTTAGGCTCAGGGTTGGCAAACTTGCTTGTAAAAGGCCTGATAGAAACCATTAAGCTTTGCGGGCTATATGGTCTGTGTTGCAGCTATTCAACTTTGCTGTTTTAGTGTGAAAGCAGCCATAGATAATATGAAACTGAATGTGCATGACTGGGTTCCAATAAAACTTTATTTATGGCCACTGAAATTTGAATTTCATATAATTTCCATGTGTCACAAAAAATTCTTTTTCAATTTTTTTTCAGCTATTTAAAAAGGTAAAAGCTATTTTAAACCCCCAGGCCATATAGAAATTGGTGGGAAGGCAGACTCGTCCGTAGACCTTAGTTCGCCAACTCCTGTTTTAGATACGGAGAAAACGGCGGCACTGTCTCTTGGCTAGAACAGTGAAGGAGGGGGAGCCATGGTCTTAAGCAATTTAGCTGATGATTCTGTGGTTAAGACTGAGGTGGCTGGTTCCTCCCAATAACGTCTTCTTGTCTTGACATTTTCCACTCATTTTAGTCAAAATTTGGTGACTTTGCCTCATTTCCATATCTCCTAGTGAGAAATCTTATGACTGGCGATCATGTAGTTTAAACAAATTACAGTGATACATTCAGCGTGGACAGAAAGACATTTTGATTTGTTCTCCAGTTGTTTGCTGTGTGCAAATCAGTCCTGTGGTTTTTCCCAGTGTGAGGTTAAGCTCCTTGTGAACTGGTGTATTTCTCCCACAGTTTCTAGCCCAGAGCTAAACAGCCAACCTTCGTGAAATCACACATTTCTCATTAATTGGTGAGAAGACAGCTAGAAATCCTGTTCCTACTAGACTGATTTTAAGAAGGGCTAGAGTTATACCCTTTACACACAAACAAATTAATACTGTTATATCCATGAATATACATGCTTTCACAGACTGTCATCGATGGTGGTTTTCTAGTTGGCATTCTATCACCAAAGAACATCCAGAAATTGAACTTCTTTAGAAAACTCTTTGATCTCACTAGAACAAACCCCTCCCAGGAGATTTCTGAGAGCTTTCCCTTCTGACAGTTAAACTCACCATGTGAACAATCTCTCTCAGAGAACTTCTGGCACTTTGCTGTTGGAAACTGGGAGGGGCAGGGCCAATTTAAATATGCAGAACCTCAGAAGTTTGGTTCAAGTTTAGTCATTTCACAGAGGCGGTTCCCTTGGCTTGCTTATCTTACAAGCAGGCGGAGTTACTTGAACATTAATTCTAGGTTGCCCCCTTCCTGTTGTTTTTAGTCTTATTTTAGCTTTCTGGTTTTACCTTTCCCAGCTTGAGTCAATAGAGGTGGGTGTGACCATAAACTCTGGATGCTGAGAGGTTGAAAGGTGGGTTTGAAATTATGCCTTCACTTTCTACTACCCTAGTTACTGGCCGTATACAAAACAGTGACAGACAAGGCACGAGAGAGGCAAAATATCGCTATTGGAGGAATTTGCTTAGGTTTCTGAGGCTTGGGACCCTTGAGTATAAACTGAAGTATTAGAAAAATCCTATTTTTTTAATGGAATACTAATGCCTAGCTGCTGTCTATTTTTTTCCTCTAAAATAAGTAAGACCATGCCGACCAAAATAGAATGCCCCCCCCAAAAAAATGGGGCAGTAGGTTATTTAGAAAATGCCTGTTTCTAAATAGGTAAAGTAATATACAAAATTCAGAAATTAACTTTAAAATTGTTATAATTAGTTGAGTCCAGAGAGGTGATGATTTCACTTTTTATAATTGGATACCCTATATACTCCTTAAGTCATGTTACAATAAGGCATTTAAATTGCTCTTTTCACCAACATTCTTTATTAATGTATATTAATGTTTTTCAGAAAAAAAACTATTAATAAAATTAAGATAGGCACTCTTTTTTAAATGTTGAGACTTCTTAGCTATGTATGTGAGGGACTCCTCCGACATATAAAATCCCCTTTAACTCAGAGTTCATACTTCTAAATACTATTTTCATTCAAAACTGGTATTCCAAATCCATACTACTTTTATGAAGCAGCTCTGAGAACTGCACAAATACTTGCTTTTTATATAAATAAAGAGACTAAATCTTGATTAAATTCATAAATGTAGCCAGACTACATAGAAAAACAGTGGAATTGCAGATAACACTCCCGTCTCTGCCAATCATATCATTTATTGCTTAGATGGTGATGTGAAACTGGTCCATTACATGTCAATTTTCATCACTTTATGTCTACTTGGGCCTGGCTGCATTTTCCAGAAAAGGATACTATTTTATTAATATCAACCAGGAATAGAGAGGTGACAGCTCTTTTCCTACTTTTGATTTTCTTTGATCATGTGGAAGGAGCTCCATCCACAGGTGTAACGTACCTAATATCTCCCTAAGAGAAGTGACTTAATCTGATTGGTGAGTACGGGAGGAGTAAGGGGTAGCCTAGCTCCTTCTTGCCCCTTTCTTCTAGAAGTGAGCTGCCATGAAGGAGCAGGCATCTGCCATACCTTTCGAAGGGGCATTAACTGTCTTCAGGAGGAAACTAGTCCCACTTCGATGCTATTTGGAATTGGTACATCAGTCTAATTCTGGGGAACATAGTTACAAAGTCTGCTGCTCCATTGATATAAGCCCTATTCTCCATACCAGCTTTACGAGTATACATGTAATATTTTGGTTTCTCCTCTCCTTTATTTTTCTGTTTCATTCAATAAGTTCATAAATCAGCTTGGGAAGAAAAGTACTATTTATAACCCTGTACCTTTGGCCTCCAGTAGAAATTTCTGGGAGCGGCTAATGGGTATAGACAAATCCTAATAATTTTCTTAAAGTTGTAGTTGGTTTGGTTTCAAAATTGTTTTTTTGTCCTGTATAAAGTTTGTTTTTAAGAATAATAATTAGCACTTCTAGAAAAGCTTAAGATAATTTAACATCTACTTCTGTATATAAAGAGCTAGACGAATACTTAATACTCTAAAATAAAAAGGTGGTCTGACCATCAGGCTAGCTTCCTTTCTAATGGAATGTCATCTGCTAAGCCCAGGTCAAATGGACCTCTTGCTTCAGAATTAATTATACAACCAGCCTTAGTAGAACTGCTTTCCTGTCTTAATCACCATATTAAAATAGAGAAAAATAATCACTGTTAAACATGCCTTTTTTTCAATACTGTCATAGGAGTTTCCTATCATCATTCAGACCTGAGGGATAAGATATCTAAAAGCCTTATTGAAGGCAATTTTTTTAAAAAAAGAGATATCTATGGTGACCAACCCAAGATGTTTTCCACGTCCTGGAAATCTAGGATGTTACCTGGGACATGAGACTTTCATTGCCAAAATTGTGTACATCCATGGCAAACCAGGCAAACCTGGTCACCCTACATGACATGCCTAGGTCATCACTTTAGCTGTTCTATCCAGCCATGTCATTAGCTTAAATATTTGAGTTTGCAGGTTCTTTGTATTGGCCATCATGTAGCAAACGCTCATCCCTGTGTTACTCGCTTATTGAGGCCTTGTGACAATAGGCTGAAGGCATAATATATATGCCCACTTTTGACTACACGGAGTACACTCATCATCTTCTCTTCTTTAACTTATTTCTCACTTTCTTCTTTGCAGGTTTGTGATTCAGACACCATGCTTGACCCTGCCTCATCTGTGGAGATGGTAAAAGTTTTAGAAGAAGATCCCATGGTTGGAGGTGTCGGGGGAGATGTCCAGGTACATGAGTTCACTTTTTGCATGAGTCACTTTTAGTAGTATCCTCACTCACTGATTCTTTGAACATACATTTATTATACACCCAAATCTGTGCCCGGTATTGTTTCTGGTGCCAGAGACATACTAGAATGTGCCTTGGACCCACTTTATACCTCTTCTGCTGTCTAAATTGAAGTAACTTATGATTTCTTTGCTTAATCCTGGGTTATGACACAAGTATGTAGTGGCTGATAAGTTATATAAAATATAATGTAAATGTGTAATAATTTCTGCCATATCTTCTTGAGCCACAACTTAATGTTCTGGTAAAATGATGTTGGAATTCATTTAGTACAAGGGTTAAAAAATGGAGGTATGGCAGGAGATGGAGTCTATGTCATATAACTATGTATTTAAAAGCTGAACAATGTATGGTTGGTCAAAAATCCAAATTGGAATACAAAGGAAAAAATAGAGAAACAGCAACTCAAATTTACACTAGAGAGAAAGTCAAGGGAACAATTAAGTGAGTTTTCCAATTATTATTTATTTCCCATTCTTTGCTATCAATAGAGAAACAATAAGTGAAACAAATATTAATGAAGGTGATTTGAAATTTATGGAATGGGAAAACAAATATGTGAAAATATATGAAGATTAAAATGAGCCCTTTGCAAAAGTGCACTAGATTTTAGCAAAAGATGTGAGAAGCACATGGAATTTTGACTTTAAATGTAGGTATTGTGTTGCTGTATAACCCATATTTATATGCATGGTAATAGTGAAGGCAAAGAAAGTACACTAGATGGACAAAGAAATACCCTGGTGATAAAAAGGAAGCATGTAAAACCCAGATGAAAACTGAACAAAATTGAGACAGAGGAGAGAATTAAGAAATATTGCCCCCCAAAACTAATAATTTTAATAGCCTTTGTGTAAAGCATTATTTCAGGATTCCAGATTTGGGGTGAAGCCAGAGCAAACCCTTTTATCACTGGCATTGCTAAAACTGGGGAGGAAGGAGAATAATAGAGTTGGATGAGTTGAAAAGAGAAGAGCATAGGACTTAAAAACTTTCAAATATTAGATAGTAAGAAAGTGGGAGAATAATTTTTTTTTAAAGATTTTTTGATGTGGACCATTTTTTTTTTTTTTTTTTTTTTTTTTTATAAATTTATTTATTTATTTTTGGCTGTGTTGGGTCTTCGTTTCTGTGCTAGGGCTTTCTCTAGTTGTGGCGAGCGGGGGCCACTCTTCATCGCGGTGCACGGGCCTCTCACTGTCGCGGCCTCTCTTGTTGCGGAGCACAGGCTCCAGACGCGCAGGCTCAGTAGTCGTGGCTCACGGGCCTAGTTGCTCCACGGCATGTGGGATCTTCCCAGACCAGGGCTCGAACCCATGTCCCCTGCATTGGCAGGCAGAGTCTCAACCACTGCGCCACCAGGGAAGCCCTGGACCATTTTTTTTAAAGTCTCTTTTGAATTTGCTGCAATATTGCTTCTGTTTTATGTCTTTGGTTTTTTGGCCATGAGGCGTGTGGGTGGGATCCCAGCTCCCCGACCAGGGATGGACCCCCCCCCCACCCGCATTGGAAGGCGAAATCTTTAACCACTGGACTGCCAGTGGGAGAATAATTTAAGGGCTGAGAACCAAAGCCTAAAAAAATCTCAATCTTATAACATAACAAGAAAAAGAAAAAAAAACACATAACAAAAGAGAACAGAGCGTGATGGAGTAGAAAAAAATTATTGTCAAGAAGTCCCAACACGTACACCCGACTTATCAAATTAATATAGTATATAAAATCAAAGAAAATAATGTAAAATTGTGTTAAAAAAAGGAAAGAGGCTAAATAGAAGGATAAAAAAAACAAACATGGGCTTCCCTGATGGCGCAGTTGTTAAGAATCCGCCTGCCAATGCAGGAGACATGGGTTCGATCCCTGGTCCGGGAAGGTCCCACATGCCATGGAGCAACTAAGCCCGTGTGCCACAACTACTGAGCCTGTGCCCTAGACCCTTCGAACCACAGCTACTGAAGCCTGCGTGCCTAGAGCCCTTGCTCCGCAACAACAGAAGCCACCGCAATGAGAACCCACGCACAGCAACTAAGACCCAACGCAGCCATAAATAAATAAATAAATTTATTAAAAAACAACAACAAAAACAAACATTACTCTAGGTAGTAACCTCACAATGGTGCAGATTTTGCTGGAATTTTTAGCTGGGGCTTACCTTTATTTAATTATTTTTACTTTTATTTTTCTTGCAGATTTTAAACAAGTATGATTCCTGGATCTCTTTCCTCAGCAGTGTGAGATACTGGATGGCTTTTAACATAGAAAGGGCCTGTCAGTCTTATTTTGGATGTGTCCAGTGCATTAGTGGACCTCTGGGAATGTACAGAAACTCCTTATTGCATGAATTTGTGGAAGACTGGTACAATCAAGAATTTATGGGCAGCCAATGTAGTTTTGGAGATGACAGGCATCTAACGAACCGAGTGCTGAGTCTGGGCTATGCAACAAAATACACAGCTCGATCCAAGTGCCTTACTGAAACACCTATAGAATATCTCAGATGGTTAAACCAGCAGACCCGTTGGAGCAAGTCCTACTTCCGAGAGTGGCTGTACAATGCCATGTGGTTTCATAAACATCACTTGTGGATGACCTATGAAGCAGTCATCACTGGGTTCTTCCCTTTCTTTCTCATTGCCACAGTAATCCAGCTTTTCTACAGGGGTAAAATTTGGAACATCCTCCTCTTCTTGTTAACTGTCCAGTTAGTGGGTCTCATAAAATCATCTTTTGCCAGCTGCCTTAGAGGAAATATCGTCATGGTCTTCATGTCCCTCTACTCAGTGTTATACATGTCAAGTTTACTTCCCGCCAAGATGTTTGCAATTGCAACGATAAACAAAGCTGGGTGGGGCACATCTGGAAGGAAAACCATTGTTGTTAATTTCATAGGACTCATTCCAGTATCAGTTTGGTTTACAATCCTCCTGGGTGGTGTGATTTTCACCATTTATAAGGAATCTAAAAAGCCATTCTCAGAATCCAAACAGACAGTTTTAATTGTTGGAACGTTGCTGTATGCATGCTATTGGGTCATGCTTTTGACACTGTATGTGGTTCTCATCAATAAATGTGGCAGGCGGAAGAAGGGACAACAGTATGACATGGTGCTTGATGTATGATCTTACATTTGATGTTTGCAGTTACAGATGCAGACACACACAAAACCTTACTTCCTCTAGGGACTGTCTGGTTGTGGCGTCAGATAATGCCACCAAAGGAGACATATCACTGCTGCTGGGACTTGAACAAAGACATTTGTATGGGTTTATTTTAATTCTGCCAAAGTAAAATGATACATCAAGAAGAACTCAGATTTAACCTGATATTTCTATGAAAATGGGAAGAATTCTTTGTTTATGCACTTTTTCCTTATTGTACATCTGCCTAAGTGTTTTGCCCTATATACCTCACTAGTCATGCTTTATGTGGGTTATCATGTAAGAAAAGGATTTTGGAAACTCAAGGAAAAGTTCTTTCAACATATACAACCTAACTTATGTACTGTGTTGATAGCTAATTTTTTTTTAGAAAGGTTTTTCTGTTTAACTCTACCAAATGAAATGCCAAAGGAAATTTACAGGCCGTTGGCTGTGCTGTATTTTTATATAATTGTACTGTGTTTTAAAATTTTGTATGCCAATTTTAAAACAAATTTTGCATATTTTATATTTTACTTCTCTGCCAAAATACACCTGTTCTTCCTTTTTTTTTTTTTAATAAAATAGGTTCTGAAAAAATTCATACTTAAAAAATTCTTACCCAAAATGTGAAGCTTGGTTGACTGATGATGTTCATGATAGAAAGAATAAAATGTTTCTCTCTCTCTCTCTACCTTTAAAATTGAATAGTTTATTTCTGTGAAAAAGTATTTAAAGTCTCAATATTTTAACTTTTTTTCATTTCTTTTAGAAAAGGCCAATATACCTGTCACACTTCGGGAGTAGAAATTCATACTTGTGTGTACAAAAAAGAAGTCATTGAAAATCAAGGCCAAAGGGGTAGAAAAGTGCAATTTTTTCATAAGATTGAAAAAAAAAGGGAATGCCAGTTCTCAAAAGAAAATACTAGGCATCCAGCAGTGGACAAAATCTGGGTATCAAAGATTGTTTTTGGAGATTCTCACAGTGTTTTCCCAGGCTAAGGAAAAAGGAAAGTGGGAAAAATTGACGGTATAATTTGGACAAATACACTGCAGTTCATCATTTTGTTCTGTGACCTGTATTCACTGGATCCTGTCTATATGTTGAACATACTTTACCTACCTTTTTTTTCCCAGATTGTCAGTTCACTTTACATGTTAGTATGAGGTTTATACGGGTGAGTGGGATAAATTATAATAAGGATAAAGCATATAGATTCAAAATTGGCCAAATCAAGCTCCATGTGTACTCTTTAACTTTCTAGGGAAGATTTTTTCTGAATTATACAGATAATTGCTTCATCTCTTCTGTTCTTGACCTAAATAAATGTGTTTACATAGTAGACATGATATCAAGGTTTAATAGTTGTATCAAGAATTGGCACATAAAAAAAATTGATGGACCCTCGGCCTGGTTAATTTAGCTACTCCGGGGCCTCAGTTATCCAGTTTGACTTTTGACATGACCCATCTTGCCTTGTAGCTGGTGCTGTGTAGACCTGTGTTAAAAACAATTGAACACATGAAGAGTTGCAGGAAAAAAGTATTGTGATGAAGCAGAAATGTGAAGTGTTCAACCATGTGCTTCCTGCCTTTCTGCTTCCTTTTTATGTAGACTTCTATATTTCATCCATCCTGTCTAAGAAAAAACCTACACATTCTACCTTCAGAGCACAAAAAAGTATATAACATTCTACAACTTAGACTCTCACTGATTGGGGAGCTTGTGGAAAACAAACAGACCATGCCATTAAATGAAACTAAAACTTGAGTTTGCCTTTTTAACTATTTATGTTCTAAGTTAAGCTTTGATAACATTCAAATGTCAAATTCTCTCATTCTTATAAAAGATTGAATTAATTGCCTGTATTTATTTTAGCAATTATTCAATGTATTTCCAGTATAGGATGTATAGTATAATTGAATTTTTTTGTAAATAAAATATTTTTGATAAGATTATTGCCTTTTTTTCTAAGGGAAGGGGGAATTCAAACAAAACGAAACAAAATGTTTTATTTTGATTGTAAGGGTATGGATTTAAGAATGGGGTATACAGAAAAATAAACATTGTTGGTCAAAGATAATGGAAGTTTTTTAATGTTACTAATCAGGAGGTAGAAATCTCCAAAGTTGGTATAGTTGGAAATCTGGAAAAATGAGAGAGAGAGAGAGAGAGAGAGAGAGAGAGTCCCAATTAACACAACCCTTGTCTTTCGTTAATCTTCTCTTTCTTCTCCTTCCCTGAAAACAGCCCAAATTTAGGCTAAAATTGCTTTACTATAGTAATCTGTCATAGTGGGAAAAAAATCACCAATTTTTCAGAGATGTCATAGGCAAGTTTGTTATAGCATTATTTACAAATAATAACAAAAACTTAAAATAAGATTTAATGATGAGGGAAATAAATAAATGAATTATGGCATTTCCAAACAATGGAATATTATTACCCATTAAACATAATGTTCTCAGAATATGAAGTTGTTGGAGAAATGTTACATTAAAAATATATAACCATTTTGTACAGTTAACATCCCAATTTTGTAAAAACAAAAATGTTTAAACGTGGTTATCTCAACTCTTGGGAATATGACCGATTTATATTCTGTATACATTTTTGTATTTTCCAAGTACCGTAATCATGTATTGCTTTTATAATCAGAAAAGGATAATAAATATTGCTTTCTTTAAAAAGTGGGTTGGGGCATCTAATAGCATTTCCTGGTTTGAGGAGCTTTAGTGGTAATTAATTCATTTTACTACTTATCCCTCAAATTCATCTTATTTCCCAATCCTTTTTATTGTTCGGTTCCTAAGAATCCTTTATTACCTCGGTACAGTTACATTAAGAACAGAACACTATAGCCATTGACCATTATTGCCACTCTAGACACCAAAATAGTGATGGTTCTAGTCCCAGTAATTTACTGATAAAAGTCACTTGGTGCTATATTAGAGGTTGTCAACCTTTTAAGGTAAAGAGCCAGATAGTATACAATGCAGGCTTTCCTGGCCATATGGTCTGTCATGTGACTACTTAACTCTGCATCCATAGGCAATATGTATACAAATTTGTGTGGCTGTATTCCAATAACATTATTTAATGGACACTAAAATTGAATCTTGTATAATTTCCACGTGTTAGAAAATATTTTTCTTTTGGTACTTTTCAATCATTTAAAAAATTTTTAACTATTCTTAGTTCACTAGCATTACCAAAATAGGTGGTGAGCCAGATCTGGACTGCAGGCCACAGTTTAACCACTCTGGTCTTTAGGAATCTGTTGACTTCTTTGTACCATTGAATTCTCACACCGACACCTAATTTTTGAGCATGTGTCATGTGTCAGGTACTGCCAGAAACACATTTTATGGGTCAACTATTTTATCAATAGTTCTCACTGATAAAATTAAATGAGAGGCGTAAAATCATAAAGCTAGTGAATTGTGGTGGTGGAATTTAAGTCCAGGCATTCTGATGACTGACCCTTTAAACTAGCGCTATTCAAACGTCTTCCTCTTTCAAAATCATCAGCATAACCTGGGAATTTGTTAGAAGTGTAACTTCGTGACCCCACCCCAGACCCATTGAATCAAAATTTCAAGCTAGGCCCTGGAATCTGTCTTTAGGAAGATCCCCAAAACTTACTCATATTCAAGTTTGAGAAGTGTTGCTTTAATCTAGTATTTTATATTGTTTCCCTTAGACTGAGTATAATTTCTATGATAACTCAATTCAAAAATTTGTATTTTCCTATTGAACTTTTCTACTTTTATTATCATATATGTATGTTGGTAGATATCTGGTTTTAATTAAGTTTACTGAACACCTGTCATAATCAAGAGGTGTACATTTTCTCTATACCCCAAAAGCTTATAACTGTGCAAGAGTGATATAATTATATGAGCTTTTGACACAAAAGGAAATAATAGGAGTGTAAATAGTGGTATAAAAAAAGAAGGAATGAAATGTACAATTAGTTCTGTAAAGGTAGGCTTCGAGATAGCACGGTATTGAGGTGATTCTTAAAGATGTGCAAAGTTGGGTGGGAACTAGGGACTTTTAGATGAAAAGAATCATATGGGAATTAATATGGACAATAGAGGTGTGATTCTGATATGTGATTTTAAAACAGAATTGACAAGTTTAATTAATAGGCTGTGTATTATGTAAGAGTTGAGATTTAACTACAGAAAGTAAATTTCAGGATGGGTCATGGAAGACAATAATCCAACTGGGAGGAACACTAGAATGTGATGTTTAAATTTGAAAGATCGTAGTGCATGCAGATATTTTTGAATAGGGTGCTACCATTGTTGTAAACTGAACTACTTTATGGTGTTTTGGATTTGAATATCCCACACAAACATTATGGTTATAACATGATTTCGTTCAAGTGTGCTTATAATAAACTGGTATTGTTCTTCCAGTCACTTCCTTGGCTACTCTCATCATATTTCCTCCAAATCTGCCTCTCGTTTCACATCCTCAGTTAATAGCATCACAACCTTCCAGTTGCCCAAATATTATCTTTGCCTTCTTTTATACCCCCTGTAACCAGCAGGTCACTACGACCATTTGATTCCACCTCTGCCTTGTCCCTCAAATTCATCTCTCACATTGGTTAAGATGTTCTGTATTTCTTACCTGAACTGTTAAAAACACTTCCTAAATCCTTCGTTTTCCCCCACTTCAGTTTCATCCAATGGATTCTCTACATTTCTGTGAAAATTATCCTTCTAAGGTCTAACTCTGAATACAAAGGTTTAACTTAATCTCAGTGTCAACAAGATAAAAGCATTAAATGTTTAATAAAGACTCGGGGACTTTCCTGGTGGCGCAGTGGTTAGGAGTCCGCCTGGCAATGCAGGGGACACAGGTTCGAGCCCTGGTCTGGGAAGATCCCACATGCCACAGAGCAACTAAGCCCCTGCACCACAACTACTGGGCCTGTGCTCTAGAGCCCGCTAACCACAAGTACTGAGCCCGTGTGCCACAACTACTGAGCCTGTGCTCTAGAGCCCACGAGCCACAACTACTGAGCCCACGTGCCACAACTACTGGAGCCTGCGTGTCTAGAGCCTGTGCTCCACAACAAGAGAAGCCACCACAGTGAGAAGCCTGAGCATCTCAATGATGAGTAGCCCCCGCTCTCCACAACTAGAGAAAGCCCATGTGCAGCAATGAAGGCCCATGTGCAGCAATGAAGACCCAATGCAGCCAAAAAAAAAAAAAAAAAAAGATTCAGGGTTGATGATTATCTACTTATATCCTCTCTTGCAAGCCTTCATCTTCCTATTTTTGCTGTCTAACTAAACTAGATTTTTTGCTCCCTCTTGCACACACTTTGTCCTTTATCTTTGCTTGCATTTTACTCTCAACCTGAAATGGCTTTTTCCCTCCCCATATCTATTTGTCAAAATTCTTCTATATTCTTCATTCAAGGCATAATTTTACTACCATCTTCTTCCCCAAATGCCTCAACTTAAAGGGATTTCTTGCTCCCCCTTACTCTCATATTTCATTTTATCTCTGTCATGCAGTCCAGGCTTTTTCTTCTGCCTTGTGTTATGAATATCGGTGCACATCCTAATATCCTGGTAGACCAAAAGGTTTCTGAAGGTGACACTTACATTTTCATCATTTTTGAATCCTCCTTAGTGACTAGCAATTTGGTGAATAAGCAAATGAATACATAAAAGAACAAGGAATAAAGGATGGACTCAAGTAATGAATTTTCTTTAAAGAAAATCTGTGGCATTCTTTGCAGTTTGCTTACAGGAATAGCTTTGTGATGTGAGGATTCCACTTTCTTTTTGATTTGGGCAGTGGGCTGATACCTCTATCACCAGAAAGAGAGTTACCTTGGCATTGTCTACTAAGTTAAGGCATTCATTCAACAAACAGATTTTGAGTGTGATTATGTGCCAGACTTTGCTGGGATTTCAAAAATAATAAATTTTGCTTGCCTTAAAGGAATTCTTTGAGTTTCTCCAGCAAACCACGCTCTTACTCTCCTGTGGGCATTTCCAAAAGCTTTTCCCAACCTAATTTCCTTCCCACCACCATCTTTGTTTAATTATCTTCTATACTACGCAGTTCAATCATTACTTCCTCAGGGATGCCTTCCACAACTACCATAATGAGGTTCATTCCCCTATTCTATCTAACAGAACATTTTTAGTACTTTTTTTTTCATCTCTATGATTGCTTAATATCTGTCTCTCTTACTAGTGGATGAACTCAGTGCAAGAAGGAACTGTGTGAGAGTGTATCTGCCTCCCATCTTCCGATCTTAGTATATAGTTTGTCACATGGTAGGAACTCCATAAAAGCTTGTGAACTAAAAAAGTGGGTGAGAGAGTGAAACTCCCAGTACAGCTTGAGAAACAGCCAGTGTTGAAGTTCTGTAGAAAAAAATCAAGCTCCCAGCTTTCCATTTGTAAAGAACTGTCCAGGAGTTATAAAGAACTCCTTTATCCCTGGACAGTCTTATAACTTAAGGCAGAAAGAGAAGATAGAGATTCTGAGGCTTTCATAATTAAGAGAAAGGAACATCTATGGGTAGGAGGCTCTTTTTCAGTTATGAGAAAGGTGAAGCAGTGATTCACTAGAATTCCTGTAATAAGGATGCACAATTCTGGAAAAAAATCACATTTTTAACTTAATAACTTAATGTTAAACGCTGCATTTCCTGTTTTGGTTTGTGGTTCATGTTTTCCTTGATATATTTTGGGTATTTTCGACATGTGTTCCTCTGTTATCTGGTTTCCTGGAATATAAAGTCAGTCCTCTTACCCAAGAAAAGCATTTCTGATAGTGAGTTTTGTCTTCAAAACATAAAATATATGGGTAATAATAAATGATTAACAATTGCTTAAATACAGCACATGTGAGGACTTTCCTATACATGCACATTGGATATATTCGTAGAGTCACCTCTTTGCATGGCTAACTCTCATTTGTCATTTAAGACTCAACTCAGATATCACCTTCTCCAGAAATCTACCCTGTACCACTGCCACATATATTCCATAGCACCATATACTTACTATCTCTCTTCCATATATGATACTGTGTTACCATCATCTTGTTCTAGATTCTGCAGTTCTCAACTCCTAGCATAGAGCCTCTTAACTAGCAGGAACTCAATAAACATGGGTTGAGTGATGTTAAATGTACTTCTGTCAGAAAAAAATTATTCACAGTACAAGTCTGTGTAGATAAATATATATCCTTACTTTATAGAATTTCACTCATTCATGTACTTATTTGACTTTCTACAAATATTTATTAGGAGTTTACTATATACCAGGCTCCGTGCTTAGAAGGAAAACTCTTAATGGAGTAAGTGCTTGCTTTTCCAGTGCTCTGAGATGATGAGTGATCTTCCATGAAATAAAAGGGTGTTATCCTTAGGCGTGATTAGGAAACACTGAGGATATCAAGTTTCTTCACTGAAGAAATTCTCACAAACCTTCAGCGTGCTGATGAGCTTTATGAATCAGCAAGACAGGCCCATTACGTACAGAAATCTCTACACTTTGATAACTATGGTATCCTTTCCACAAGGATGTTGGTTAATATCTGGATTAACACTATCGTCCTGCAGTACATAGCTTAGACAATGCTGGTATACAATGCCTGACACCACAAGTTGGATTTGTTTTCACTCAAGATTGAGAAACAACACTCAGAGCTTAACCTGCTTATGACTTGAGTAATCAGCTCCAGATGTGAAGACCACGGGGAAAGAGGGAGGAGCTTGCAGGATCTTTTGTCTCTGCCCCTGAGCTATAGAAACAGGGTCTTCTCAAAAGAGTTTGGTTTACCCATTTGCTGTCAGAAAGCTCTCCACACTGTAGCTAAGACAAGCCTAAGTGGCTTATTTTAGCTCTGCTATTCAGGGCAGCAAGGAGTTTAATCCTGATATGTTGGGGAAAAGTACAGTGAGTGGGTGAGCCTGCTCTTTGAAACAACTTTGGCAATGTATGACAGCAATGACTCAAAAGAGGAACAACTGTTGTATAAAATAAGGGAAAGGTTGCATTTTATTCTCTGCCTCGGATTGAGTTGAGTCACAAGATCAAATGCAATCATTTTTTGACCAGATCAGGATAAAATTACACTACATGTGTTCAGTCTTAGAAAGAACAGAGGCATGAGTATGTCATGTAAGTACACATCCCATCCCATCTCTCCAGACACGTGAAGTGTCTCTTTAACTAAAAAAAAAAAAAAAACAGCAAAAAAAACCAGATGAAAGCTTTCAGGAAATAAAAGTCCTGGAAGAAGGACCTTTTCGAATCAAAGTTGATTGGCCAGTTTTATGAAGCTATTAGCAGAATCAGTGTAGAAAGAAAACTTCAAGTTATTCAGTACAACTCAGCTGCCTCAGATCTTTGTTGGAATGGGGAAAGGTACAAAGAAAGAAAGGGAGAGGGTAGAAAGTCCAGGATCTTTATCTCAAAAGATAAACTACAATTCAGTTAACTTTAGCACCTTGTTCTCAAGGCTTCACAGCTGGCTATAAACCCTGAGGCTAGCATCTGGGTCTCTTTTACCCAGATATTTTGGACCTGATTTGTAATGCAGAAAACCTCAAATCTGCAATTTCTGGGCAGTTACTCTACTCTTAAATTTGACATCGAGACTATGCTTGAATCCATTTCCACCAAAAGGAATTGTAAATTATAAGCTCTAAGGCTTATGAGTCTTTGATATTTAGATTTTAAATAAAAAGCCACCCTGGGTAGTCTACCACAGTACCTGAAATTTTCAGCACCATTAAGAAATATCATAACATGTCAAAAATGGAGATTCTAAAGTTCTCACCCCAAAATGAAGTTTTACCTTGTTACTCACTTTGGAAGTACACAAGGCCAGAACAAGTTTAGAACTTTGATTCATGGCGTATTCTGGCTTTGGTTACAGATTTACTCGTATTCAAACGATTACACTGCTACCCATCAGCTATAGAAACTTACTTCACTTTTTTGGAGCGTCATTTCCTTATCTAAATGATAATGGGAATGACACCTCTCAGAGTTATTTGTAATTAAGATAGCATATGAAAAGTACCTAGAAGTAATACTTTCCACATAATAGAGGTTTAATACAGTTTTCTTTTCTCTCCCCTCTTTCCTAAACAACTAACTGCATTAATGTTCCTTTCCTCGTTTTTTTCTTCATTCATTCCTTACTGTTTTCTAAACTTTCTTTATTCAGCAAACCACTAGACCAAGGACTGGGACATTTAACTCAAATATAAAGGACTTCTACTTCACAAACATGCATTTTTTTTTTTTTTTTGTGGTACGCGGGTCACTCATTGTTGTGGCCTCTCCCATTGCGGAGCACAGGCTCCGGACGCGCAGGCTCAGCAGCCATGACTCACGGGCCCAGCCGCTCCGCGGCATGTGGGATCTTCCCGGACCAGGGCACGAACCTGTGTCCCCTGCATCGGCAGGTGGACTCTCAACCACTGCGCCACCAGGGAAGCCCTCAAAAGTGCATTTTAATTCACCCAATTTGGGGCTTTGCTACAGCCTTAAGATTTTCTCTAGAAATAGGTGGCCTTCTTCTCCTTTAGACACAGACAGGACAACTGCTATAACTGTCTGTTCTGACCTCCAGAAGAACTCAGTACAGACAATGCTGCATCTGAAAAAGCAAATGCTTCGGAACATCTAAAGTGTGGTCGGTGGGCCAGTAGGAAGAACCTGGCATTATCATCCAATGGATTTGAGTCCTGGAGCCACTGTCCGTGTTCTGGTTGACTGTGGGTGGACACCCTAATTTCTCTACCTGTAAAACTACAAGGACTCCCCTTTACAAACCTCATAGGATGTCAGAAATTCAGAAAACTCTTCCAATTTGAGTTCTTGTTATTAGTTCTGAGCATTGGAAGGAGACATTCAGATTTTCCCATGGCACAGGTCAGATTAGGACCTGAGTCATTGTGGACACTTGTCTTCATCCTCATTGCTTCCACCCTGGCCACGCTGCCATCATCCTGTCTGTGTCTATTGCCAGAGACACCTATCTATCTATCTTTCTTCTGCACTTGCTCATCTGTATTTCTCCAGGGAACAGCCAGTGTGAGATCATGTCACTCGTGTGCTTAGAAGCTTTCAGATGTCTTCTGTCTCAGGACGCCCTGTTCCATAAGGTCCTACACGATCTGCCTTCTGTCTGTTTCCATGATTTCCTGTTGAGCTTCTATCTTTCTTCCTTACTACACTATATATTGGCAGTTTTTGTTTCTCAGCCAAGACAAGTTTTTTCCCACTTTGGAATCATTACCTGTAGCTCCTAAAGCACTCTTCTCTATGAACTTGGCACGGTTGGCTTCTTCCTGTCATTTAGGTCATCTCCTCCAAGGGGGCTTGAGGAAGAAATTGTGATTCGCTAAGCTCAGCTCAGTATACCCCTCACCTGTGTAGGTGTGTTGTGAAGCAGAGTCACCCTCCTGCATGGTGACCATGGAGAGCAGAATTCAGAAGATGAGGAAGGATGAGCAGACTATTTTGTATGTATCAACTACACTTGTTGTCCCAGACTCTAACAGTAAACCCACAAGTCGATAATGAGTCTCTTGGTGAACCCTCGTGAACATGACTGCTGGAATGCCAACTGCCCCTGTCTTCCACTGACTTTACTTCTTACAGGACACCTAGTCTCCGAAGTGACTGTCCAAGTCCTTTCCTTCCACGAGGGGTTGTGATGCTGCTCTATATGCTTGGCACCCCACTGGACTACCTCTGAAGCTGTCTTCTTGCTTTGTTGCAGCTTCCATTTAACATTGCTTCCATTGCTTTTCTCTTGCTGATGTTTCTTGTGGTCACCATTTCTACTGTTACTTGCACAATGAACACGTTCATTACAGCCGGCCTTTCCAGTTGGTCCTCTGCAGCAACTTTTGAATGACTTAAGAGTGTAGGTGGCAACCCATGAAGATTAAAACAGATTCCTGGGCTTTAACACCATAGTCCAGGACTGAGGTCTTTTGTTGTTGATTTTTCTGAAGTCTAGAGATAAGCACCTAGAAAAATACTTATTTACAGTGTGTCTTCCATCCAATTCCTCAGTAATAATACTTTGAAATTAAAGTTTTTATTTTCCAGGTGGGTTATTAGGTCTGCTTTTTGAAAAAAAAAAAAAAAAAAAAAACTGAAAGATAGTGTGGGAAATAGGAATGGACAGAGGAAAAGTTGTTTAAGGTGCATTTGAAACTAAGGTCCCAGTCTACCCCTCAGAGCTTCTAGAAATGGAATGGGCCTCCAGAGTTTTCCTAAATTTAGGCAAGGGGCCCATGTTTTTGTTAATACCCCTCTCCCTCCATATCAATCAGTAATTGGGTGAAGGATATTCTGGGGCAGAGACAGGGGAAAAGAATTCAGAGTTGGGAAACTCCCAGGGAGTAACTCAACTGTCATTTAACAACAGATAGTACTATTAGTAGCTGGGGGCATAAGTACCTCTGTCCTAAAGCATGGAAATAGGAATTGCCTCTACTATGGTGTGCTCATTAAGAATGCAGATTCGAGGCGATTAGAGCTTTTTTGGTTAATAGGCCCTTGGTGGACCTTAGGAGTCTGTACGTCTCAACAACAGCCCAGAAAATTCTCATATAATTTGTACTTCTGACTATGTTTTAGTAAAAATTACTTCAATAAATGTTGAAGTCCATGTCTCAACTGAAAGAGCACTTCTCTTAACATTCTTAATATTCTCTTAATATTCTTCTCTTAATATTCTCTTAATATTCTTCCTCTCTCCCCATTCTCAGTCAGAATTTTCCTGTTTATCAGAAGACCTTCTCCTTGCCAGATTACCCAGGATAGATCTTTATAAGTACAAGGCCCATTTCATTTTTCCCTCAATTTCTTCTCACTTTTTTTTTTCCTGAAGAGGTTGTAGATTGATGCCAATCTCTCAAAAGGCAGCAAGCCCAGCTCTAACCAACTTGTGATAAAATATTACATTTTATTACCAAAACTTGGGACAAAATTTCAGGGCCTCCTGGAGGGATGTCATTAACACTCTTGGCTATTCTTTAATGAAAATCGAGTGAGAGGTTATCCCCAAATCTGCTCTGTAAAAATGTGCTTTATTACACAAAAGTAAGAATGGTGCCTCCAGCTGTTTTCTTCAAAGCCCAAATGTGGAGGGTTATTTGTGCCTATAAATAACATTTGTGCTAGGACTGGAAGTCCAGAGTCACAACCTTTTAGATGTAGCTGAAACTAGAGAGATTGGCTAGTCATTGTCATTCTTTACCTTGACATCCTCTTGTATTTCAGAAGAGTAAACTAAGAATGCTGAGAACCCTGAATCTGAAAAGAGAAGCAAAGCAAATTTTGGTGCCATAGCCTAGACCTAAATTCAGGTTTTCTGAAAATACAAATTCAAGAATCCTTTCTACCAAGCTAGGCAGGCATAGGCAAGGATAATTCACAAATGCAACAAAGAAAATCTGTGCATGTTCTTTTATTATACAGCAGGAGAATCCTTTGTGGAGAAAGACAGCTTAATCAATTCCAATCCCTCTTACTTAAGAAATAAGTCAAGATAATACTTTCTCATATAAGATAAATCCTTTTTCTTAGAGTTGTTGATACTACAGTCAGTAAGAGCTTGACTAGAATGACCTGTACCTGTTAACCACAAAACATTTCTTTTTGGAGCTGATATATTTTTTTAAATGTTCATAATAATTGTAATTTTAATACCATTGTTAGAAATAATACAGAGAGGAGTGGCCAAGATGGCAGAGTAGGAAGACCCTGAGCTCACCTCCTCCCCAAACACACCAAAGTTACAACTATTTACAGAGCAACTATCATTGAGAACAATGATAGTTCTAGTCTACTAGTCTGAAGACTAGAAGAAAAGATATTCCACAACTAAAGATATACAGAAGGAACCATGAAGATACAGGTAAGAAGATAGTTAATATACCCACACCCCTGGGTAGGTAACCCACAAATGGCTGGTGAGCTCCAAATACTATACCAGCAGGCCACGCATATAAATCCCATGGTAAACACAAAACAAAAGTCTAGAATAATACACACACACAAAAGAAAAAAGAATCCAACTATAACACTAAAGATAATCATCAAATCATAAGGGAGGAGTGCAAAGCAAGAAGAAAGGAACAAAAAAGAACAACAAAAACAACCCCCAAATGATTAACACAATGGCAATAAGTACATTCCTACCAATTACTTTACATGTAAATGGACTAAATGCTGCAATCAAAAGACACAGAGTGGCTGAATGAATACAAAAACAAGAGCCATATATATGCTGCCTACTAGAGATCTACTTCAGATGTAAAGACATATACAGACTGAAAATGAGGGGTGGGAAAAAGGCACTCCATGAAAATGAAAACTAAAAGAAAGTTGGAGTGGATGTATTTGTATCAGATAAAATAAACTATAAAACAAAGACTGTAACAAGAGATGAAGGATATTATATAAAGAGATTGATCCAACAGGAAGATATAACAATTATAAATATATATGGACCCAACATAAGAGCACCAAATACATAAAGCAAATATTAACAAACATAAAGGGAGATATTAACAGTATCACAACAATATAGTAGGAAAATGTAATGTCCCACTTACATCAATAGACAAATCATTCAGACAGAAAATCAACAAGGAAACACTGGCTTTAAATGACATATTAGATCAGATGAACTTAATAGATATATATGAAACATGCCATTCCAAAACAAAAAAAATGCTCATTCTTCTCAATTGTACATGGAATATTATCCAGGATAGGTAACATGCTAGGCCACAAAACAAGTCTCACTAGATTTAAGAAGATTGAAATCATATCAACCATCTTTTCTGAGCACAAGGCTATGACCTATAAATCAACTATAAGAAAAAACAGTAAAACACACAGAAGCTAAACATATGTGACTAAACAACCAATGGGTCACTGAAGAAAAACAAGAGGAAATCAAAAAAATTCCTGGAGGCAAAAGAAAACAAAACACAATGATCCAAAGTCTTTAGGACATGGCAAAAGCACTTCTAAGATGGAAGCCTATACGTTTACCTCAGGAAACAAGAAAAATCTCAAATAAACAACCTAACTTTACACTTAACAAAACTAGAAAAAGAAGAACAAACAAAACCCAAAGCTAGTAGAAGGAAAGAAATAATAAATATCAAGTGGAAATAAATGAAATAGAGGCTAAAAAAGTAGAAATGATCAATGAAACTAAGAGCTGCTTCTTTGAAAAGCTAAATGAAATGGATAAAATTTTAGCCAGACACATCAAGACAAAAATAGAGAGGGCCCAAACTAAAAAATCAGAGATAAAATAGGAGAAGTTATAATCAACACCACAGAAATACAAAGGATCATAAAAGATTACTACAAACAATTATATGTCAATAAAAGGGAAAACTTAGGAGAAATGGATAAATTCTTGAAATGTACAATCTTCCAAGACTGAATCAGGAAGAAAAACAAAATATTAACAGACCAGGGCTTCCCTGGTGGCGCAGTGGTTGAGAGTCCGCCTGCCGATGCAGGGGACGCGGGTTCGTGCCCCGGTCCAGGAGGATCCCACGTGTCGCAGAGCGGCTGGGCCCGTGAGCCATGGCTGCTGAGCCTGCGTGTCCGGAGCCTGTGCTCCGTAACGGGAGAGGCCACAACAGTGAGAGGCCCGTGTACTGCAAAAATATATTAACAGACCAGTCACCAGTAATGAAATTGAATCAGCAATTAAAAAAAGAAACCCAACCAACAAAAGTCCATGGCCAGACAGCTTCACATATTAATCCTACAGAATACTTCAAGAAGAATTAAAGACAATCTTTCTAAAAATATTTTTAAAACTTGAGGAGGAAAGGAAGCTTCAGAACTCATTTCATGAGGCCAGCATCACCCTGATACCAAAACCAGACAAGGACACCACAAAAAAGAAAATTGTAGGACGATTATCACTGATGAACATAGATGCAAAAATCCTCAACAAAATATCAGCAAGCTAAGTTCAATAATACAGTAAAAGGATCATATACCATGATCAAATGGGATTTATCCCAGGGATACAAGGGATATCCCCAAATCAGTCAGTGTGATATATTACATTAAATAATTAGAGAACAGAAATCATATGGTAAGCTCATTGGATGCAGAAAAAGATTTTGACTAAATTCAACATCCACTTATGATAAAATAAAAAACTCTCAACAAAGTGGGTATAGAGGGAACATATCTCACATAATAAAGGCCACGTATGACAAATCTACCATCAATATCCTCACGATGAAAAGCTGAAAGCATTTCCTCTAAGATCAGAAACAAGACAAAGATGTCCACTCTCACCACTTTTATTTGACATAGCATTGGAAGTCCTAGCCACAGCAATCACAAAATTAAAAGAAATAAAAGGAATCCACATTGGAAAGGAAGAAGTAAAGCTGTCACTGTTTGCAGATGACATGATTCTTTACAGAGAAAATCCTAAAGATGCCACCAGAAAACTATTAGAACTATCAATAATAAATGAATTCAGGGATGTTGTAGGATACAAAATTAATATACAGAAATCAACTGCACTTCTATACACTAACAATGAACTATAAAAAATAGAAATTAAGAACACAATCCCATTTACAACTGCATCAAAAAGAATAAAATACCTATGAATAAATCCAACTAGAGAGGTAAAAGACTTTACTCAGAAAACTGTAAGACACTGATGAAAGACTAAAGATGACAAACAAATGGAAAGATATACCATGCCAATGGATTGGAGGAATTAATATTGTTAAAATGACAATTTTACAAGGAAATCTACAGATTCAATCTGTAGGAAATCTACAGATTCAATGCAATCTCTATCAAAATATCAATGGTGCTTTTCACAGAACTAGAATAAATAATTCTAAAATTTGTAGGGAAACACAAAAGACCTCAAACAGCTGAAACAATCTTGAGAAAGAACAAAGCTGTAGGTATCACACTCCCTGATTTCAAACTATACTACAAAGCTAGGTAATCAAAACAGTATGACACTGGCACAAAAAAGACACATTTCAATAGGACAGAATAGAGAGCCCAGAAATGAACCCACACTTATATGGTCAATTAATCTATGACAAAGGAGACAAGAATATACAATGGGGGAAAGACGGTCTCTTCAATAAATGGTTGTGGAAAAACTACATATCTACATGCAAAAGAATCAGAGGAGGCTACTTTCTCACACTACATACAAAAACTCAAAAAGAATTAAAGAGTTAAATGTAAGACTTGAAACAATAAAACTACAAGAAAAAAAACACATGCAATGTTATCTTTGACATCCGTCTTAGTGAGTTTTTTTTTTTTTTTTGGCTACTCAGGCTAGGGAATCAAAAACAAAAATAAATAAATGGAACTACATCAAACTAAAAAGCCTTGCACAGTGAAGTAAACTATTGACAGAATTAAAAAGCTGCCTACTCAATGGAAGAAGATATTTGCAAATGATATATCTGATAAGAGGTTAATATCCAAAATATATAAAGAACACATAGAACTCAATGCCAAAAAAAAAAAAACAATTAAAAATGGGTAGAAGACCTGAATAGACATTTTTCCAAAGAAGACACACAGATGGTCAATAGACACATGAAAAGATGCTCAGCATCACTAATCCTCAGGGAAATGGAAATCAAAATCACAATGAGATATCACCTCACACCTGTCAGAATGGCTATTATCAAAAAGACAGCAAATAACTAGTGTTTATGAGGATGTGAAGAAAAGGGAAGCCTTGTCCTCTCTTGATGGGAGTATAAATTGGTGGAGCCACTATGGAAAACCATATGGGGGTTCCTCAAAAAATTAACAAAAGAACTACCATATAATCCAGCAATTCCACTCCTGGGCATTTTCCCAAGGAAAACAAAAACAATAATTCATAAAGATAGATTCACTCCTATGTTCAACATAGCATTATTTACAGCAGTCAAAAAATGGAAGCTACCTAAGTGCTCATTGGTAGATGAATGGATAAAGAATATGTGGTATTTATATACAATGGAATATTACTCAACCATAATAAAGAGTGAAATCATTCTATTTATGACAATGTGGAGTAAAATGGAGGGTATTATGCTAAATGAAATAAGTCAGACAGAGCAGGACACATACCATGATTTCACTTATACGTGGAATCTAAAAAACAAAACAAATAAACAAACATAACAAAACAGAAACAGAGTCATAGTTACAAATAACAAACAGGTAGTTGCCAGAGGGGAGGGGTTGGGGGATGAGTCAAATAGACAAGGGAGATTAAGAGGTACAGACATCTAGTTACAAAATGAATGAGTCATGGGGATGAATTGTACAGCATGTGGAGTAGAGTAGATAATAAAGTAATATCTTTGTATGGTGACAGAGTCTAACTAGACTAATCATGGTGATCATTTTTTAACATATAGAAATATCAGATCACTATGTTGTGAACCAAGAATTAACATAGTGTTGTAGGTCAATTATACTTCAACAAACAAACAAACAAGAACTCATAGAAAAGGAGATTGTATTTGTGGTTCCAGAGTCAGGGAGTGGGTAGAGGAAGAATTGAATGAAGGTGGTCAAAAGGTACAGACTTCCAGTTATGAGATAAATAAGTATAAGAGAATGTTATGTAGAACATGGTTAATCTAATGAACACTGCTGTATGTTATATATGAAAATTGTTAAGAGAGTGAATCTTAAGAGTTCCCTTCACGAGGAAAAATTTTTTTTTCATTTTCTTCTATTTTGCATCTGCAGGAAATGATGGATGTTCACTAAACTTAAGGTGTTAATTATTTCATTACATAAGCAATTCTAATTGTTATACTGTACACCTTAACCTTATATAGTGCTGTATGTCAAATAATCTCAATAAAACCGTAAGAGAACAAAACTCGATTGGCTAGTTTTTTTTTACCCAATTAAAAAAGAAAAAAGAGTAGAGAGAGATCTTATTCTTTTTACCCAATATTCCTCATGCCTCAGTGGTAACAACTTGCAAAACTATAGTACAGGGGACTTCCCTGGTGGTCCAGTGGTTAAGACTCCCCCTTACAATACAGGGGGTGTGGGTTCGATCCTTTGGTTGGGGAGCTAAGATCCCATATGCCAAAAAACCAAAACATAAAACGGAAGCAATATTGTAACAAATTCAATAAAAGACTTGGGGGAAAAAAAAGGAAATTGACATTGTTACAACTCATTTATTCAGACTTCCACAGGTTTTTTTTTTTATACTCATGTGTATGTGTTTTATGTGTATTTAGTTATTAGATGAGAAAAGGTGATTGCAAAGAAGATTTTACTATCATAGGTCTTTATCAATTTTATGAAGATCTTGGGAATAAAAAATCAAATAAATGGAGTAAAGTATGAAATCCTTTATTCGTACATGAAATTCGGAAAGTGAAAAGTGTGCCGGGATGTTTTTTGAACCCAGGTCACGGCTTGCACACCCTGAAGATGAGTTGTATATCAAAGATCAGAACTCAAGAAGCAGTGAACAAAACTCAGCGCAAGCCCATGCTCTAAATAAAGAGCCACAGCCAGTCTGGTCTCAGCCTCCGAGCTGTGGAAAGGGAGCCAGTGAAACAATGAGACGTGCTCTGAGGAAGGGACTGACACTACCTGACTTAACGCCTACAGACAGGACTTTTATGTGTTCCCAGATTACTGCTTAGGTGAAAAGGTTTCTTAATGATGCCTAACTCTCTGTCTTCCTTTTTGGAAAAAAATCAAAGTCCCAAATTAAAAAATAAATCAAGGAGCTATACTCCTTGTACTACGCTTTTTAGAGGCTCAGAAGAGAACATGGCATTCTGGAATACCTAATTGAGTATCCTGAGCTCTTTACAACAAAGAAGAGGGTCTCTGGCAACCTGCCCCCATTACAAATCTTGTGTTCCAACTTCAGGCTCCCCCAGTGTTGGCCCTGAGGGTTTTCATTTAGGGCTGGTTGGACCCCCAAGTAGAAGGCTTGGAGATTGCTTCTGAATCAACTCTGCCATGCAACACTTGGGGTGCCAGATTTGAGATTAAAAAAAAAAAGGGAAAAAAAACCAACCACAAGAAATACTCTTGAAGTCCAGAAAAGCTTGGCTCAAAGGACATAATAAAAAAAACAACACGGGCTTCCCTGGTGGCGCAGTGGTTGAGAGTCCGCCTGCCGATGCAGGGGACACGGGTTCGTGCCCCGGTCCGGGAAGATCCCACATGCCACGGAGCGGCTGGGCCCGTGAGCCATGGCCACTGAGCCTGCGCGTCCGGAGCCTGTGCTCCGCGAGGGGAGAGGCCACAACAGTGAGAGGCCCGCATACCGCAAAAAAAAAAAAAAAAAAAAAAAAAAAAAAAAAAAAAAAAAAAACAACAAAGAGGAAAAAAGTGTGTGTTTGTTCTTATAAAATATGGGGTTAGGACTTTGTAGCCAAACTTCTCTATCACAGCTGTTGCTAAATGCATCCTAAAAGAGCTGCCAGGTGAGCGCTTAGTTTGGGATTACGAGAAACTCTGCTTGACAAACTGTTAATTTCATCACCCAGGCTAATTACCCAGGCAGGGCAGCCAGACCATTGGCTATCTCCAACATACAGACTAGATTCCACATTCAGTTTAGTAACTTAAGCCTCCCTGGGTGTCCAACCTCTGCTCTCTACACACACTCAGAACAGGCTGTTCTGAGTCTTTGTCTACTGAACCCAAGAGGAGAGGGAAGGCAAGGAGGGGTTTTTGTGTGTCCTTTCAATCTCCATCTGAGCTGAGACTTCAAAAGGCAAATGACAGATTCCCATATCCCTGCTCTTGACCTTTTCTGCAATTCAATCTCCAGGATTTGAAGAGTTTTAAATCAATGTGTCTCTATCCTGTTTAGAGAGTATCATGGAAATCTCCAAACCAAGTTGTATTTCACTTCCACTCCAGCCTGTGGGGATGTGCCAGTCCCAGGCCCTTAGGTTTAGATGACATTTTGCCAGTTCTCCAGTGGTTGACGGGTTTAGTGATTAAACTCTATTTAGACGTGGAGTATAGAAGTTTTGAATGGAAGCTGCAGAATCAGATTGCCTATGGCCAAATCTTGGCACCAGTGTTTAAAAATTGCATAAACCTAGTCTAGTCAGTTAAACCCCGAGTCTGTTTCTGCATCTAAAATACAGAGGTAAAAAATAGTAAACATTTGTGTAATTCTTATTCTCTGAAATATGTTCAAAGCATTGTATATGATTTTGACTCTTGCAATCTTTATAATATTCTTATGAAGTGGGTACACATCATATTCATCCTCCCATTTTAATAAGAATAATAGAGCACAGAGTGATTAATAACATGCCCCAGGTCACAGCCTAGCACTCAGTGTACAAGGATTAAACCCAGCAAGTTTAACTCTAGTGACTAATGGCCCAGTTACTATGCTGCACTGCTTCTCCAACTTTGATAGAAATGAGTAGTGCCTAACGGAAAGGGGTATGGTGATGCTTAAATGAGTTCTACATAAACAGGTTAGGATAGGGCCTGGACCATAGTAAACACTTGATTAAGTTCTAGTTATAATTATTATTGATGAGGGTGATGACAATATGGGGGTTATGGGAATGTGATGATGGCGATAATGATGCAGTTTGAGAAAATATACATCTATCCTTCCCAAGCCTAGGTCAGCTTCTTGAGCACAGGTGTGCACGGCAGTGGAGCTTCTCATTACCTTGAATTGATGGAAATGGAATGAAGCTCTCAACTCTTTAAAAATATAACCCTACTTAGGGCTCCACAGTCATCGGGTGATGGTGACAGAGAAGGGATAGAGAAAAAGTAAAGAGTCAAAGCAAGAACTGCTTCCCCAAATTTGACTTAATATAGCTAGTCCCTGTACTAGCTGATTCCCCCAGCAAATCTGCTGGCTGGGTATCATTTTACAATTTTACCAATGAAGACATTTGAGCATTAAAGACACTAAGAAACCTTTTGAGTACTGCAAGCAGAGAATCCCTGAGCTAGAGTTTAATCCAGGCCCATAGTGCAATGCAACTGTGGTGGTAATCAGTAACTGTGTGTGAAAAATAATTGAAATAAACTGCAGAGAGTCCCCAAGGTAAGAAGCATCCCTGTCTCTTCGCAGCATCACTCACTGATAAACATATAATGAGCATCTTGTAGATACGAGGCCTGAGTTGCCTGATGACTTCCACAGACCCTGCACAGCAGGCTTCAGAAAGGGTCTGGTCAGTCAAAAGCAGGGTTCCAGAGCTGTTAGAACAGAGGCAGCTGTCCAAGAAGATATTACACAAGGACACAGACTCATATTTCCAAACTGTTGGGAATGTGTTGTTTTAAATACCCTCCAGCTCCTCTTTAGTTCTCTGCAGGTAAAAATAGCTCAGTTGCCAAGAAACCTGGGAGTGGTGATAAGTTCTTGTGAAACAGATGCACAAATTTGTTGTTAAATGAAGCTCTAGAGGATGGTTCTTTAAAGTTTCAACTCATGTTGCCCAATATAAGATGGGTCCATCACATCACCCTAAAATGTGTTTTTATATTTAAATAATATAAATTAAGTGAAGACCACACTGACCACGTAAAGTTAGGGTGTAGGTAACGGTTCCTCTCCACCTCATCTCAGAGTCATGGCCTCCCTTCCCCCACCATTGTAGGTGAGCCAGAGTCTGGGTTGGAACGAACTGAATCAACACCTTGGGGGGAATTTGTCTGCTGCTTCCCGCTCAGCGCGAGCGAGGGCTCCAGAGTGGGTCTGTGTGCACGGGGCGGGGGATGGGGGCGTGTTCAAAAGGAGGGTCTGTGTGAGGGCGAGGATGGAGAGGCGAGAGAAGCTTTTCCTCTGGCTGTAGAAGGACAACGAAGGGAAAATGGCTTTGAAAGGATAATTAGAGCTGGAAAGAGGGGCTGGGAGCGGAGACGTGGTGTCCGGCTAGGAGGGTTTACAAGACCCGGGTCCTATTGCACAAGACTTAAGTGTACTTGGACTCACCGATCGAGAGCTGCTACAGCCCTGCTCCCAGAAGGTGCATGTAGGAGCCCTTTGGGCCTCTCTTTGCCCAATTAATTGCCCACCCTTGAAGACCTTTGCTGCCGGTGTCTCCGGCACAGCTGCTCAGAAAGGCTACACTCCTTCAGTCCACTTGGCTGGACCAGGATTGCCTTTGATGTCACACCCAGGGAGGAAGTGTGATGCAATAGATCTGGAAATTCTGATGGGCCACCGAGGGCTGCCCCCCAACTGGACGCCTGACTTTGTGTTGACTTTCAGCTCAGCTTTAGAGTAAAGCAAAGGGGTTGGTAGTCGAAGAAGGGAGGTGACTGAAAAGAGGCAGAACAACTTCACTGCCCTTTGTAGATTTCAAGGCTGTTTTTGTTGTTGTTGTTATTCGGCTTTTTTTGTTCGTTTTCCCTGTAGATTTCTCATTGCAGCGAAGGCATATGATAATGTACCTTTGGAGATTTTAAACAGGATGATGATATTTTTTAAAGGTCATTTTAACAAAATTTTTAAGGGTCAGCACACATTCAAACATGCCAATGATGAAAGAATTAAAATTAAAATGTGTATTTATATAGAACTAGCTAGAACACATAGTTATATCCATCAAACCATTTGTAGATACAATTTAAAATTTTACAGAATAGCGTTGAAAAGAACTCTTAATTTATAAAATTTTCCCTTTTGTTCCAGTGTGCAAATTCACTCATTCTTTACATTAGTTTTTACTACATTTTTCTAGAGGCTACATAAGATTACTCAAACAGTTGAGATAGTGTTTTATTTTCTTTTTAAAATAACTATCACACTAAATCAAGAGTTTTCCTAGTATTTGCCTATTCTTTTATACTTTTAATAAAAGTTTAACTCTTTACCTATTTAATATGTATATTATGTAGTGTATGCATGAGAATTTGGGACAAATTCAGAATTCTAGGTAGATATTTCTGGACCATAGCATTGTAATTCTGGTATCACTTCTCCTATTCTCTTTTTCTTATTTATATAATATCTGAGTTGGGTGATTAGAAAAGTGTATTGTAGATGTATTGACAAGCGTTTATTACCAGAGTTGCTTGTATTGTACCTAGATCTGAATCCTTATACTATCAGAGAAAATAGTGGTGCTTATAAAAATTCAAGGTCTTAAATCGGTGACTAGCATCAAATTTGAATGTCACTCTTCCTAAAGCAAAGATGGTATTTATCTTTGGAAAACAGGAATTGTGCAACAAATGAATGAGAAACTTACTAGAAAGTAAGTCATTTTGAAACATCATTTTTTACAGTCTATAGAATAGCCCCACAGAATTAAGTTTCATAAATACTTTTTCATACTTGGTTTCCTTACCAGGTAAATTTTCTTTTAAAGCAATATTTCTTGAATTTTTAAACACATACTTTCCACTGATTTATTTATTTTCTATTATTAGCACTTTGGGAAAGCCTTACCTCTGAATCAATGTGGAGATCCCCTTTGGCAAAGCTATATCACAGTTACATTTTTAATCTTAAGAACAAGCAACATGTTACATTATGAACTTCTTGACTTTTATATAATGTGGGAGCTATCAGTTAATATAATTGGAGAGTAGAATATAACCCCCACTGTCCCTTTCTGGGTTCTTTTTTTGATCCATGCACATCCAGGCTGTTTCACTGAGAGGCTATAAGGACAGAACCAGTGGCAGGTGGTATGACAGCTGAATGGGAGGGACAGCTCTCTGCAGAAAAATCATTTCCATCACCCTAGCTTGGTTTTAATCCTTTCCTCTGTAGCAGCAATCTGTATAGACTAAGTAACATCCCACTGCATATACCTTAAATTATTCAATAATATTTTGAGTGTCATCTATGTGGAGCTCATATATATACTGCCTTACCCACAATCTAGAAAAATGTCACTGATATATGAGTCAAAATAAGTACAACAAAGTCACATTCTTAAATATTTCTTCAATTTAAATAAGAAAATATTTAGAAAAGAATGTTTCCTTTTTTTTTTTTTTTTGTGGTACGCGGGCCTCCCACTGTTGTGGCCTCTCCCATTGCGGAGCACGGGCTCTGGACGCGCAGACTCAGCGGCCATGGCTCACGGGCCCAGTCGCTCCGCGGCATGTGGGATTATTCCCGGACCGGGGCACGAACCCGTGTCCCCTGCATCGGCAGGCGGACTCTCAATCACTGTGCCACCAGGGAAGCCCAAAAAGAATGTTTCTTAAATGCATATGTCTATACCACAGATTATTTAAAAAGGAATAAGATGCAACTTACATATTGGTGGAATCCATAATACAAAAAGCATTCTCAAAGAAGTTCTTAAATAATCATAGTATAAGGAAAAAATATGATCTGGCCCATAAAATGTAAAATAATAGCTATTATTTATTACACATCTAATATGTATCAGGCATTGAGTTAGATACTTGACATACATTATATCTAACTGCACCCCACACACAAAGAAAACTTTATTAAATTAAAAAAAAAAATCTTGCCTCAGAAAGCTTAAGTAACCCACTCAAAGTCACAGTGTTAATAAGGAGAGTGGATGAAATTTAATACAGGAATTCTTGAATATAACACCCTTGAGCTGGACTATACTGCAGCTGGGTTAGTCAAGTTTTATGGGGGTTCACACTGAAGAGAAAACACATCTGATTGAGAGAGATCAGGGAAGGTTCCATGTAGAGATTTGGCACTGTGGTACATATGGCTACATAGGAAATGGTGTGTCCAAGAGCTGATGGAGGATCCATGTAGAGCTAGGATTCTATGCCAAGTCTTCCTGTAGTGCCCCCTTTGCCACAGTGAACTTTAGGATGAAGTTTAGGATGGCAAAATTCAGGAGCCAATAGGGCACTTGGGAGAATGCACATTTTAGGAAGTCTTTGATCAATACAGCTGGTGCAAATGAAGAGAAACCTGAACCTAAAGTTCTGGATCCAGAGACAGCTCAGGTGACAAGGTCTTTGAAAGGTGCATTGCCTACCCCTGCAAGCTCTGGTCCAGGTCTCTGCTAGAGTAAGTGCAGTGGGACTGGAAAGACAAAGGCCAGCTTCAAAGCCAGAGAGGGAGAGGAGGTCAGACAGGGAGAAGGGGAGGGTCATGTGCTCTAACGTGTAGAGTGCTGGGAGATTTCATCTGGGTACTTCTCTTAGGATTTCTAGTTGAGGACGGTAGCAGAGGCAATACACCTGAGGGATGTATAACAATGCAAATGAGATCATGAAAGTTTTCATAGACTTTAACCCAGTGACTGCCAAACTTTGTCACAATTAGAATTACTTAAAGAGATTTAAAAACTCCTGATGCCCTTGTAGCACCCCATGCCAATTAACTGGGAATGTTTCAGGAGCCACACATCAGTAATATTTACAGATTACCTGGTGATTTGGATGTACATCAACATTTGGGAATCACTGCTTTTTAACCTTTTGTTTACCATACTTTTTAATCCACCATTAGCAGGCAAATGGTCACAAGCAGTATGTCTTGTTACAAAAAAGTACATTTCCATATGCCTTGCTAGTGTCACCTGCCTAAGTTACTATTCTTAATTCTAATCATTCCATTCTACATATGATCTGAGGCCTTGTCCCCCCTCCTTCCATCCAACATGAGTTTAGGTTATTATAAAGAAAACCTGTGTTCCGGAGCCAGTTCTGCTCTTTATTAGACGTGATCTTGAGCAATGCATTCACTAAACAAACATTCTTTCAACATCCTTTATTGTTCTTTGTTCTTTTGTGTGTTTAAATATTGTCTACAAGTAAAACAGACACTGGTCCAGTCTTCATTGGATTTTAGAACATAATGAGGAAGAGAGACAAGTACACTTTATAACTTAAGTTACTTTTCCTTTATGTTAAGACATTGAATCCATTAATATCCCATTGAAACTTACATGTATCACTTTCAATGGGCTATCACTTGTGTGTGTGTGTGTGTGTGTGTGTGTATTTTATAATCTATAGTATATATATATACTATACACACACACACACACACACACACACACACAAACACAAGTACCTGGTTACAGTAAGCCTGCAAAAGGTATCATTCCCATTTTGCAGATGAGGAAATGAGGCTCAGAGAGTAGATCCCAACATCAGTTCGCTGTTTGCATTCACCCTTGTTCAGGTGACTGTGATGAGACTGCCCACAGTGCAGCCTGCATCCATCCTTCTTCTAGACACTCAGCCCTGGTTAAAATCATTAAAATGAACAAATTGAATTATACCCCAAAATATTTGATGTCAGGGATATTAATTGTCCAAGGACACATGGCTCTCATTCACAGACCCCTCAAGTGCTTTGTTTAAAGTTGGATGGTTAATATGAGGCAGAACTTGGGCTTGAATCCATTTCTCCCCTGCCCTGTTATTCTTTCCATTATGCCAGAGTTACCCCTTGTTAACTTACAAACAACAGCTTAAAGGGGAGGAGAGTCAGGCTGATTAGGTAGGTACTGGCAGGATAGTAAACCGCAGAGAGGTGACATCACTGAGCTCTAACTGTTGATAATTTCCTTTTAGGTATTTAAATGAGTTCCATATTTTATTCTTATAATTAAGTGAAGTCAGTATAATTAGCTGCATTTTATAGATGAAGAAACTTAAAATGGCAAGTATTAAGTAGCTTGTTCAAGGTCACTCAACCTTTAAAGGAGGAGCCAGGATTCTATCCCAACTCAGTCTGGTTCCGAAGTTCAATATATGTTCATGTGCGCACACACACAAGTCATTAGGACCAAAATACAGCAGTGTGCAGATTAATGGACAATAAATATTGTAAGACCACTAGATATCAAACTGATAAAAATGATCTCATTATCACTCATGGCCCAAATTTGACTCCTGAACTCATAAAGTTGCTCGGATTGCAGCTTACAATTTCTGGAAATGCTCTTGGGGGACATTTACCTTTTCTTTTCTTTCTTTCTTTTATTTTTTTTTCAGTGGTGATTAAAGCACAGTCCCTAGTATATACCACATGTGTCCACGTGTGTGACAGGGAGAAAAAGAGTGATTATAATACCAATAAGTGATATGATAGCATACAGGAGAGGCGTAGCTTCAGCTCTCCCCCATGGATTTCAGGGATCTTTACTAAGAATGCTTTTCTCTGACGCTGAGTTTGTTAAGCTTGGGTGTTCTAGCAACCAGAACTGCCGTGAGAATTCTGGTTGTGGATAAACTATGACTTTGTGTAGGGTTATGGTTCTTTGTTGTAGAATTGTCAACACTCACTGCAACCAGCAGCACAATTTTCTTTACCACTCTGCAGTAAACGAGATACATTTGCTCTGGACAAGGATGTCGTAGAGCTGTTGCATCCCAGGAAGTTGCCTGAATTATGCCCATAGGGAGGGCTGGCATGCATAGCATGAAAACCAGAGTGTACTACTTCCATAAGTCATTGCTGAGCTGCTCTATTCTATCATGTCACCGGGGCATTCTGATTCCTAGACTTTTCAATTCTGTACTGACTCTGATTTAGGTGGGGTTTACTTTGAAAGAAGGAGTTCTGCATAACATCAATTTGCTTTGATTTTTCTTAGGTAAGTAATCCAATGCATCTTAGCCTTTACTCTCTGACTCATACTGCACTAAGCATTCCTCCTTCTCCAACCTGAATTCAACCTTTATTCTTCTGAACTACTTAGCATTCAACTAAAAGGTAGAGATTTCTAAACAGTGTAAACATTTTTTTCTAAGTTATTTATACCTAGAACTTAAAATTGGACATGAATAAATCAAAAAGACATGGTTTTACTTAATACTTTGTTTTTCCTTTAGGAAAAAAATTCTCACTGGTTATTTAAATTGATTTAGTGCCGTTATTTATACTGCATATATGTAAAGCAGATTCTTAATAAAAGGCTGTCCTGAAGGATCATGCTGAATTATCTCAGATAAAAATTTACCAAAAATAATAACATGCAAAAGATAAAAAATCTCAATGTTCTGATAAGATAGTGAAGGAGGGTTGAGAAATGTCTGTTTTGGAAAATATTTTGGGAAATTTACATCTGAGGGTATAGTCTTTTTTTTTTTTTTTAATTGGAGTAAATGTTGTGCTAGTTTCTGCTGTACAGCGAAGTGAATCAGCTAATGTATACCTATATCTCCTCGCTCGTGGACCTCCCTCCCCCACCCCTCCATCCCACCCATCTAGGTCTTTAATTATAATTGCTCACCTTAGCACTGCAGAAGCTTGATAACTGCCCCAAGGATACACTTTTGCCACCCTGTGAGCTGAAGACATTGTTGTAGTAGCTTTCTAGCAGTATCAAGCGGCCTTTGAATTCTAAAACAAAATGCTGAAGTCAGGTAGATATTTGCTCTGTCTCAAGGAAGAGTCATTAAGTTTAATCTCATTTTTATTGCCTAATAAATAATCCAACAAGTTAAGATTTAATTCTCATTGTGTTTTTATTACGTGGAACTTACAATAGGAAAAAGAATTCTAAAAGATAATTTAGGTATCTGTGTTACTGGTGGCTGAAACAAGCAGTTTTCCCATTTCCCAGAAACTTGGAGGCAATTACTTTTGTTCAAAACAGTAAACTGGCATCATCTCCCACATTTATAAGAATATCTTAATTAAAAGCTATAATAAGGTGGGATGGTCAAGGTCATAGTCTCCAGAGTCAAATAAGCCTTGGTATGAATTCCAGCCCCGCCATTAAGCAGTTGTATATTTTTCTCTGAGCCTTAGAATCCTAATCTATGAAATGGGGTCAACAGGACCTCCTAGGATTGCTGTGAAGATTAAAGGAAACGCATTGAAGTGCTTAGCAAGGCCTCTGGTAGACAGTGTTCAATAAATATTGATTATTATTACTTCAGAATAGAGATGGAAAAGAAACATAATTTCCTAGTTCTATACTATGATGTTATGCTTTTTAAAAATTCTATAAAACAAAGCAGTTTACCCATTTCTGCCAGTCCCCACCCCCTTCCTCCAGCAACCACCAATCCATTCTCTGTATCCCTGAGCTGTTTTATTTAGTTATTTATTTAGTTATTTATAATCCACATGTAAGAGAGATCAATGGCATCTGTCCTTCTCTGTCTGAGTAAAATTCCATCACACACGTACATTACAGTGTATTTATTCATTCGTTTGTCACTGAACACTTAGGTTGTTTCCTATACTGGCTATTGTATGTAATGTTGCAATGAACATGGGGGTGAATGTATGTTTTCAAGTTAGTGTTTTTGTTTTCTTCAGTTTTCCTTTTCTAACTTTGTTACAAAAATCTTCTAGAGCTGGTCTGATCACCACCACAACCATGACCTTTAAATAGCTAGGGAAGAAATTGCAGAACTGGTTTGAAAAGAAAGAAAACAACTGCTGGATGAAGGATACCCTTAAGGGCTCAGTGTATTCCCTGCCCCTGCGGCAAAGACAGAGGAGGGCCCTGTGCTCTGTCAGTCTGCGCTGACTGTTTGAGTCCACATGAATTTATTCACTTAATTAAAATGTATTTGAGTACCTACTATGTGAGAGACACTGTTTTTTGGTACAGGAATACACAGTTGATTGAGACACACAAGTTCCTAGAACCATAGAGTGTATTTAGTGCTACTTAGAAAATCAAGCAGGGTCAGGGGAGAGAGTGACAGGAAGTGAAGGAGGCTGGAGGAGACACTTTGGAAGGAGTGGTAAGCTAGGGAAGGCCTCTCAGAAGAGGTATCACTTGGCCTAATGTCTGCAGCCTTTCCTAGATACTGACTTGACTCTTTTTTTTTTTAGATGTTGGGGGGTAGGAGTTTATTAACTAATTAATTTATTTTTGGCTGTGTTGGGTCTTCATTTCTGAGCGAGAGCTTTCTCTAGTTGTGGCAAGTGGGGGGCCACTCTTCATCGCCGTGCACGGGCCTCTCACTATCGCGGCCTCTCCTGTTGCAGAGCACAGGCTCCAGACACGCAGGCTCAGTAGTTTTGGCTCCACGGCATGTGGGATCCTCCCAGACCAGGGCTCGAACCCGTGTCCCCTGCATTAGCAGGCAGATTCTCAACTACTGCGCCACCAGGGAGGCCCCGATTTGACTCATTTGAATTCATTTGAATTTAGCTTCTCTCTGATCCAAAACAGAAAGCCCCCTTAATAAAAGCTGAGAGAACTCAGTTCTCACCACTGCACTAGGGCAGTGAGAGCAGCTGGTATTCTCTCTCATCCGCCATTTGCTGTCTGATTAATACAAGGAAGGTGAAGGGGGAGGAAAAGGCTCTGATGCCCAATGACCTATAGAGTCCCACTTGGGTTATATGAGCAAACAGCAAGACTTATATCTGCTCTACAGGTGGAACCAATGGAAACCAAAGTGCCTCTCTTATGGTTAAACAGGATCTTGGCTGTTGGCATTAAAAGCAACACTGATGCCACGTAGGTGGAACCACCAGCCAGCTCCCTTTCGGACAACATCACTCCAGGTCCCTTTTGACTGTACACACACAGGAAGGTATAGGACCCCAGCAATCTTCTCTGAGTACAGGCTGGTGTTGTATCTGTACCTGCGTACATGATATCCATTTTTCCATTACAGCAGGAAAACAGTTTTCAACGTTCTTTTCTAATCTTTCCTTACACAACATGTTTATTAATCAGAAGCAAAAGGATGTTGCCTATTTTGTCATGAAGGTTCAAATCTGTTCAGCCAACATTTATTTACTGAGGACAGTCTAGTCACCTGGCATTATGCCACCATGTGAACCCTACTCCTGGTTGTGTGATTTGGGGTAAGTTACCTAAATACTCAGTCTTGGTTGCCTTGTCATATGTATATGTGATTTGGAACATGAGATTAACAGTATATTTACCACTAAAGTTATTAAAATTAAATAGGATTTTGCTGTTCAAGTAAATAAAACTTGCTTCAGTGCCTGGAGCCTAGTAAATGATGAGTAAAAGTTAGTTGACATAATAATGATGCCAATGATGGTATTTAGGAATGAAGACACATTCATCATTCATTTCCTGAATACCAACCATCGCCCGGCAATGTTTTATGCCTTTGGGACACATCAGTTAAAATAAACACATACATACACACACACACACACACACACACACACACACATATATATATATATATATAGAGAGAGAGAGACTTTTTACATTATGGTGCACTAACCTACTCTTTAACACTTGGTTTGGTCTAGATTTCTGTGAAGACTAGTCCTTAGTGAATCATTGGTATCATGTCCAATAGCAACTTAAATCGTGTCAATTAAAAGTCTAAAGTCTAATACTGGCTGTAAAAAAATCTAAGTTTTATATTTTAAATATTTATGGAAGGTAGATTTCTAAGTGATCATTCTACCTAGTAGTAAGCTCTTATGATCTAGGATGGGACTAACCATATTTTTCAATTTAACCACAAAGCCATATGTCTGACAAGGATAGTTTGCTTATGAAACAGAGTATTTGAATTGGTGATTGTCTCAGAAATTCTCGCATATATGGTACCCATATCTCTGAAATCACTCAGGGGAAATTATAAAGAAATACATCCCGTGTGTCAATCCCTGAGATCAAGCTATTCCCTCAGTAAAGTGACTCTAAATGTACCTGACCCTGTACTGAGATGCTGCACACGTCATGCTAGGCAACAACACAATATCTCGCAGAAATAGAAAGGTTCGATTCTCGTCAATTTGCTGCAGTTTACTAGCAAATTTCCCAGGCTGAAAAAGGACATTCTGTAGACTCCTATGATAGAAGAGGATGTTCCCACTTCAGCAGTGGCCAGCGAACTATGCGAACACTCTCTGTGTCCACACGTGCTGATAAAAGCAAGGAAAATGTGAATAATGGCAAAGAATGGCAAGTGGTTCTTTTGCTGGCTATGGTGATTTGAAACACAAGCAGAACGCACTTTTCTGCTTCTCCCAGGCAGAGTTTTAGTTGCCTTGAAAATTTTCACTCTTTGGAGAATGACTCATGTCTTGGAAAAGACAAGTTCCTAGTCTGGTGCTCCCAGCACCTTTAGGCATTAGTTAATGTACACTTTGGGAGTTTTCAGCATCCGATCAGAAGTTTTAATTAACAAGGGATGCTGTGCTCTCTTGCCTTTCACTGAAAACTCAGCATTTCACCATTGCCCAGCAGCTTGAACTTTCCATTTGTGTCATGATTACCTTTTTCAGGGTACTTGTTGCATTCTTCGAAAATCCTATATAAGTGCTAGAAGTGGAATGCACATTTGATTTTTGTTGTTGATCTTTCGGCTTCCGTGTCAGCTGATACTTTAAACTGAATTGAGTTCCTGATTTTTTAAAAAACACTTTCACAGGCACTTTGATTTTGCTCCTCACTGTAGCCCTGTGAAAGCTCATTGACAAGTATTATCATCTCCATTTAATAAAGAGAAATGGTGTCCACGAGCTCGAATCCTGGTCTCCAGCCTGCTTTGCATTACTTACGTTGTAATTAGTTAAGGTGAACTAAACCCAAAATGCATAAGGAGCACAGAAACAAACTCAGAAATAATTTCTTGTTAACATTAAGAGTCCAAAGCATGTATTCCAGATCGATGACTGGCTACCTCCATATGGGGGATAAGGACCAAGCTCCCTCTATCTTTGGGCTCTGCAATCCCTTAGGACCTGTTGATATGTACATCAAGACTCTGGAGGGAAAAGAGATATTGCAGGAGGCCCATTCTCCTCCTTAAAAGCCCTATTGGAAGTGGCACATCTCAGATTAACAAAGGCTGGGATGCCATGGCCACATCAAGCAGTCTGCTCAGAAGGAGTGGAAACACGGTGAGCAGTCACAGTAAGCTACCCTAAAGTGTAATGCATACCCACTCAGGACCACCTCAGTGATGACCACAGGGGCTAGAATGTGAATGGTGGCACTTGGAGCTGAGGGATGTGATGGCCACACAGCTAGTAAACCAAGATGTTAATAGGTTTTATGTCCACATTCAATTTTAAGTCTTAATGTGGAATAGGAAAATATAAATAGCATTTCCAGTAAGAGATTTTGCAGAGGTAATTGCTTAGCCCAAAGTACGATTGAAAATAAATTTATCTAACTTTCAAAAACTAGTTGAATTAAAGGAAAAGATTAAATATTAATTACATGTAAATATGACAAAAACACTGAAGTTGGTGTGAACGAAGATGGGGACACTGCCATTCTACCAATTATGTCCCACATTAGAGTTCATTCTTGGAAGAGGAAAACAAACACTTCATAGGGGGAAAACTATGATATTGTGATTAATTATAATAAAAAATATGTATTTGCTCTTTGTCCTATTTCTGGCTCAGGTTCCTAAAACCCTTGGAATTTCCTATAATGTTAGAGGTGCCTTTTGTTTTGTTCATGAGGTGACTTTTGGAGTGCACTTAATGATGGGGCTGGTTGCCAGTGGAGCCAACCATGTGGTTAGATGGTTAGAACTTCCTGTCCTACACTCAGACCTCTGGGGAGGAGAGGGGCTCAAGACTGAGTTGGATTGTCAATGGTCAATGTGATCAATCATGCCTCTGTAATGAGGCCTCCATAAAAACCCAAAAGGAGAAGGTTCAGAGAGCTTCTGGTTTGGTGAACATGTGGAGATTTGGGTACAGTCAGAGGGAACACAGAAGCTCTGCACCCTTTTCCCATACCTTGCCCTATGCATCTCTTCTATCTGGCTGTTCCTGAGTTATATTCTTTTATAATAAACCAGTAATCTAGTGAGTAAACAGGTTTCTGGGTTCCGTGAGTATTCCCGATTTGTGCTGTCCCTTTCTGTGTGGAAATTTAAGGACCAAGCTCCCTCTGTCTTTGGACTCTGAAATGCCCTAGAAGCTTGTTGAATGCCCTAGATGCTCTGTTCTGTGGAAGGAAAAGAGGGATTGCACGAGACCCACCTTCTGTCTTTTAAAAGTCCCTATTGGAAGCGACCTTTCTCATATTTCCATAAGGCTGGAATGTTATAGCCACATCAAGTGGTCTGTGATAAGAAAAAAAGAAAACACAATTTGTGAGTAGTCACACTAAGATTCCCCAAAGTGTAATGGGTATCCACTCAGCATCACCTCAATGTATGATGAGGAGTAGAATTTGCCATCCCAAAATATGTCTCTTTGGCATAAGGATTATATTGAGCTAAAGGCAATTAAAACCCAGCAGATTCAGAAAAAGCTCATTACTTCCCCTTCCATTGCCTAAATTTGCTCTGGAAAGTGATCTTATACCAGGAAGAGAGCTATTACCAGAGATACCTTTGTGTGTAAGAAACTTATCTGCCTTAACAGGGCAACTTTTGTTTTCCAAACATCTCCTCCCTTCCTGTATCCCCAGACCCCTATGTGTTTCGTTTCCTTAGCTCAGAATGTTATAAAGCCTCCAATACCTGGCTGCCCTTTGAGTCGTCATAACTTTATGGGGCTGCTGTAAGGAAGTGACTAACTTATTGTTAGTTTATCTTAGATCATTTTAATTGTTTAACCAACGAAAGAACCTGTAAGGGAAGAAAGAAAACGTTTTACTTTCTTGTAATTTGTTGCTCAACTTGTCCATTGCTCACTCTGGGGCTGCTACAGTTGAGATAGCGGGACCTCTGACACGAGCCAACAGAAGGTACAGATTCTTACCATGTCAGTCTCTAGATCTCTGCCTGCAGGGTTTGGTGAAATGAGAATGCTGAGAGTTTCTTGTTCTCAATGAGAAAATTTCCTCTGATCTCTATCAGCCAGAAGGTGCACATACTGATGTGCATTTGGTAGCCAGTGGAGTAGACTGGGATTCTGGGACATAAATTCACAAGCAGCAGCATCTTGTCTGATCATGGCAGCTCTCAGGGGAATTTTTCATCAGGGGTCCCAGTCCACAAGCGGCCTTTGTCATGTCAACCTTCATTGTCTTTGTTAGTGCTAGAAAATCCCATTCTAGCAGTGCCTGCCTCGTGTGACAGGTTAGCAGATCTGTGACTGGAGGTGTCTCACATTCTCATGGGAAACAGAAGAGACTGTTTTCACTACACTCTTCTTACTGCCTATGACAACGAAGGTCTTTGTTTTCTTAAGTTAACTCTGGGAGTAAACTTTTTGGATCTTGTGAGGACTGTATCTTTTGTATTCTCCTCTGGGATGCCTGTTGCACCCATGGTTAAGCCATAAAAAGGCTTATTGGCTTGAGTAGCTATTGAGATTAGTAGATCCAACTGGTCAATTCAATCCTTTGAATTGACTATATTTAAAAGAAAAAAAATAGAGAGACCTCTCACCCTAAACAATTGTTTTATTGGTACTTATGGAAAGACCATGTTGAAAACTGTATGCAAAGGAGTATAATGGCTACGGACTTCCTTAACAAGATTAAAAAAACAAGAATTATACTAAGAACAAAACTTAAAGTCCACATGTAATGTAAATTCTCCTTCTCTCCCACTGCCTGTTCCTGACCCTCCAGAAGATCTTTTGGATCTCTGGGTCCCTGATCTAAACAACCCCCTTACTTAAAATCCAGCCCCATTACCTCAGCAAATTCCCTTAGGATCCAAAACTTCTCCAACCTCCCCAGAAAAATCTCTTAAGTACCCAGCAGCCTGTTTTGATTTCCTTTTCTTTAAAAATATTTTCAGAGAGCCCTCCAGCCTGATCTCCATGTACAGGTTACTCATGTAAATACAAAAACATCCAGAAAGTAAATTTATCAGAATCACCCAAAATGGGTTATAGGATTCATTTTGCTGCCCCATACAACTACTCCTACTTTCCAGGTCTCTTTAATCAGGCTCTGTTTGCTCCAGGCTTTCCTATGCAATGTCCTTTGCAGATGTATCCTGGACCCCCCACTGCAGATAATTCATGTCCCCTGGACAGCAGCAGATCTAAATTACAAAGCCCTTTTACCTTCACTTTCAGAAAATTCTACCAACTTTAGATAGGAGTTAGAAAGATTTATTTGAAACTTGAATCTTTAGAGAAACAAAAGCCTAACTCTGAGAGCAGCGTGAAAGTACACTTCAGTTGTTTCCTATTTCCTGCAGAGATTTGCAGATGTTGTAAAAATCAGGACCTTGGAAGTATGATTGTCCTACACTTAAGAAAAAGAAGGAAAATTTCAAAAAATAATTACTCTAGACTTCTGACAATACCAAATATACCCCAAAGCTCCTTGGATAAAACTTAGATACTTTCTCTGTGCTTTCGTGATGTAGATTTTCTACCCCATCTTCTCTAGGACCTACGATCCAAGCATCTTCTATGCTTTCTTGTAAATGGCCTTCCTCCCCTTTATTGACTCAGAGTCCTACCTCTTCGTTAGCTCAGGATCTTATATAAGCCTCAATTACCTGGATACCTCTTGAGTCTTCAGATCTTTTGCAGACTCCTGTAAGTACATAATTAATTTTGCTTTTCTCTTGTTAATCTGTCTCATGTCATTTTAATTGTTTAACCAACCAAAAACCTAGATAGGAAGAAAGGAAGAGTTTTTTCCACACTATAGTTACTATAAGGAATACAATGTGAAATAATGCCTCTTGGAGCTGAGTGATGTGTTATTAAAAAAAAAAACTGAGCAAATTTGAAGATTTAATTGGCTTTATTCAACGATTCATTAATCAGGCAGCATCCTACCTAACAAGTAGAAAAGAGATTCCAGGAGCTATACAAAATCTAAGGCATTTATGGGCAGAAGGAGGTGGGAAGAGAGTGTCTGTAGCAAAGAATGGATTGTTTAAAGCAAGGTCACTTTCCTTTGGGGTAAGGAGGATATCTATCACAGATTACATCATTAGTGCTGACCAGGTAACTCCAGACTGACTAGTCACATTTCTGGGAGAGGTTGAAACTGCAATTAGGTTAGTTATTCAGTCTCAGTTCGCTGACAAAGGGCTTAGCACAGATGACTCCATTTGGGGCATATTGTTCCTTTTTAATAGATGTGATGTGGCCACACAACTAGTAACAACAAAGATGTTACTAAGTGTTATGTCCACATTCAATTTGAAGTCTTAATGTGGACTAGGAAAATATAAATATGAAGCATATCCAGCAAGAGATTTTGCAGAAACAATTGTTTAGCCTAAGGTACCATTGAAAATAAATGTACTTAGCTTTCAAAAACTAGTTGAACTAAAGGAAAATATTAATTCTATGTAAAAATGACAAAACCCTGAAGTTGGTGTGAATGATTGAAGATGGGGACACTGCATTTATACAAATTATGTTCCTCATAAAAGTTCATTCTTTGAAGAGGAAGAAAATAACCTTCAGTGGGAGAAAAAAATGGGAATACTGTGATTTATAATAGGTAATATATATTTGGCTTTTGTCACATTTCTGGTACAGCCTTCATAAAACCCTTGGAATTTCCTAAGTGATAAGAACATTGGAGGTGTCTTTGTTATGTTCATAAGGAGACTTTTGGAAAGCACCTAAGGATGGGGGCTGGTTGCCAGTAGAGCCAACCATGTGATTACAGATTGGAATATACACCCTCATGCCCAGACCTCTAGGGAGGGAAGAGGGGCTGGAGATTGAATATAATCGCCAATGGCCAATGAAGTAATCCATCTTGCCTATGTAATGAAGCCTCCATTAAAAACTCAAACAAGAAGGTTCAGAGAGCTTCTGGGTTGGTGAACATGTGGAGATTTGGGGAGAGTGGTGTGCTCGGAGAGGACACAGAAGGTCTGTGCACTTTCCCCACACCTTGCGCTATGCATTTATTCCATGTGGTTGTTACTGAGTTATTTTATAATAAACCAGTAATGTAGTGAGTAAAAGGGTTTGTTTGGTTTGTTTTTGGTTTTTTTTGATTATGTAAGCCAATCTAGCAAATTCATCACATACACAAAAGAAGGTCTTGGAGACTTCAGATTTATAGCCTGTTGCTCAAAAGTACAGGTAACCACCTGAGATTTGGATGGGCATCTGAAGTGCTAGGAGGGAAGTCTTGTAGGACTGAATACTTAACCTATGGAATCAGATACTATCTCTGGGAAGACAGTGTCAGAATTGAGTTAAATTGTAGGACACCAGGGTGGTGTCCTGAGAACTGTTTGTTAGATGTGTGGAAAAACCCCCTCTGCTATACTCATTAGAATTGGGCCCAGGAAACCAAAAAGAAAGACAAAATCAAAAAGACCTACCAGGTACCTCTTCTATACTCAGCATTGGAGATGCTTTGGGAAATACAGAAAATATGATCCTTCTATGTGGTACATATACACAATGGAATGCTACTCAGCCATAAAAAAGAACGAAATAATGTCATTTGCAGCAACATGTATGCAACTAGAGATTATCATACTAAGTGAAGTAAGTCAGAAAGAGAAAGACACCATATGATATCACTTATACCTGGAATCGAAAATATGACACAAATGAACTTATCTAGGAAACAGAAACAAAATCAGGGACATAGAGAATAGACTGGTGGTTGCCAAGGGGGTGGTGGTGGGAGAAGGTAGGGCGGGAGTTTGGGATCAGCAGATGCAAACTGGTATATATAGAATGGATAAACAACAGGGTCCTACTGTATAGCACAGGGAACTATATTCAATATACTGTGATAAACCATAATGGAAAATAATATGAAAAAGAATGTATATATATGTATAACTGAGTCACTTTGCTGTATAGCAGTAATTAACACATTGTAATTCAACTATACTTTAATAAAAAATAAATTAAAAAAGAAAATATGATCCTTCTATACAGTAGTTGTTCAAAACCTTATTCATACAATCTGAAGGGAGGAGCACAAAACTGGCTATTATTAAGAACTGAAATTGCTTCAGGTCTAATGTGTTAAATCTTTTAAGAAGATGGGAAACTCACCTGTTGGAATTAAGCATGGTGCTATTTCTTCTTTCATTTATGATTTATTTCTATTAACATTCATTGTGTGCTTACTGTTCCAGTAAGTTTCTTGATCCCCAGAATCTAACCAGCCGGTGTCAGTGATGGTGGATGGGGGATACAGCCAACAAACAAAGAAATGCAATTCAGAACCACAGGGGTTTGATAGAAGTCTGTGCAGGATATCTAGGCATAAAGTATTTTTAATGTCAACAGAGCCTTTGGGAATAATCAAGGCTAAACTCCCTCATTTAACAAATTAAAAAAAAAAAAAAAAAAACAAAAACTGAGGCCCAGAGAGATAAAGTGACTGGCTTAAGGTTATACAGGTAGTTGATGGAAGAGCTAGTCCTAGAATCCAGTTATTCTGATCTTTAACCTCAGCTGGGTGCATGGAAAAAGTGTGAGCTGAGGGATTTGAATAAGAGGTGAGATGGAATTACACATGGGAAATTCAGCAAAACCTGTGGATTTTTCACTGGTCAGTATTGGGGGGGAGGGAACACCATGGTACAGGAAGAAAGTGTCTTGCTTGTTAGGAAGTTCAGGTTATACACTTATCTATGACCCCATACATAGAGTGCATCCTTAGAAAGATAATCTAATACACTAAAAATACTGCATCCATATATTTGTTTAACACATTATGATTTTCAGTGGTATGTTGCAACATCATCTCATCTGATGTTTGAAAGAGTCCTCTGAGGCGTGCTGAAAGGGCATCCTTATACCTGTTTTGCAGATAAGCAAATTGAGGTGCAGAAAGTCCCACAGCTACTAAGGTGAGAAACTCAGGGTTATAAATGTCCATCGACAGAGGAATGGATAAAGAAGATGAGGTACATATATAAAATGGAATTTACTCAGTCTTTTAAAAGAAAGAAATAATGCCATTTACAGCAGCATAGATGCATCTAGAGATTGTCATACTGAGTGAAGTAAGTCAGACAAAGAGAAATATCGTATGATATTCCTTACACGCAGAATCTAAAAAGAAATGAACTTATTTACAAAACAGAAACAGACTCACAGGCTTAGAGAACAAACTTATGGTTATGAGGGGGGAAGGGTGGGTGGAAGGGATAATTAAGGAGTTTGGGATCGACATGTACACACTGCCGTATTTAAAATTGATAACCAACAAGGACCTACTGTAGAGCACAGGGAACTCTGCTTAATGTTATGTGGCAGCCTGGATGGGAGGAGAGTTTGGGGGAGAATGGATACATGTATATATATGGCTGAGTCACTTTGCTGTGCGCCTGAAACTATCACAACATTGGCTATACTCCAATATAAAACAAAATTTTTTTTTTTAAAAAAAGGAAAGAAACTCAGGGTTAGAACACCTGGAATGCTTCTAGTCCAATGCTCTCCCTGTGATACTATGTATATAACAAGCATGGGACAAGAGTGGCTAACCAAGTGCATCATGCGATTATTTTACAGATGCATTGTGAGAAGTTTCTAAGTTTCCTGAGAATATCTGGAACCACGCTCTTTGGAGCCTCTCTTCTCACTGGAATGATAGTTTCTTATATTGTTGGCTACCAATTTATCCATACAGATGATTACTATTTATCTTTTGGACCATATGGTGACTTTTTAGCTTTACACTTCCTTATTCAAAACCTGTTTGCCTTTCTGGAGCACTGAAAAATGAAAAAATACTGAAATATCCCCGTTAACTTGAACAAAACTGTTGCTCTTTGCATTGCTGCGTATCAAGAAGATCCAGACTACTTACGGAAATGTTTGCAATCTGTGAAAAGGCTAACCTACCCTGGAATTAAAGTTGTCATGGTCACAGATGGAAACTCGGAAGATGACCTTTACATGATGGACATCTTCAGCGAAGTCATGGGCAGGGACAAATCAGCCACTTATACCTGGAAAAACAACTTTCACGTGAAAGGTCCTGGTGAGACAGATGGGTCACATAAAGAAAGCTCACAACTTGTCACACAGTTGGTCTTGTCCAACAGACATTTTTGCATCATGCAAAAATGGGGTGGAAAAAGAGAAGTCATGTACATGGCTTTCAGAGCACTGGGACGAAGTGTGGATTATGTACACATAGGTTTCCACACCTTCCAGGACAAACATACGTTTAAATAAAGCATCTTTTGTATCTCTCCAGTCATATGCTATGACTTGTCCTATGACACAGTATTCCTTTCAGTTCATCTGAAAACAGCATGACTGTTGAAAACACATTCCAAAAGAGAGAAAAAAAATCTTATGAAATGGTTAAGACAATGAAAATGCTTAACTTGTACAGAGTTATTGGCTGGAAATCAAGATTATTTTGAACAGGAGACTCGTCCTTCCTTCTCTTCCTCTATCTTACCTTTTCTTCCACCTTGGATGTGCCAAGTCAAGTCCAACATTATTTTCCACAATCTTAAAATCACCAGCGTTGCCAAAAAATAGTGTCTGTCCCAGCAGAAGTGTCTTGAGAAAATCTGCAGGCCCAAGGAAGTGTTTCACGGAGACTAGGCAAAATGAGAATGGAGAAAACAAATTTTTTTTTTTTTTTTTGCGGTACGCGGGCCTCTCACTGTTGTGGCCTCTCCCGTTGCGGAGCACAGGCTCCGGACACGCAGGCTCAGCGGCCATGGCTCACGGGCCTAGTCACTCTGCGGCATGTTGGATCTTCCCGGACCGGGGCACGAACCCGTATCCCCTGCATTGGCAGGTGGACTCTCAACCGCTGCGCCACCAGGGAAGCCTGAGAAAACAATTTTGATTTAACAGGATAAGGAATTCAAAATTTAGACACAGAGAAAAAGAATAGGAAAATGAAAAAGGGTGGGGGAGATCAACTTTCCAGAGCAAAACCTAAGTCATGTTTATTTCACTTTCCAAACAGCATTACCTCATTCACTGCAACTTGAACTTTGAAAATATTTGTGATGTTGTTTGCTTGCATGAAAATCAGACAGGCTGTGTCTCTCATTAATTCCCTGCCTGCACACTCTTGGGTTTCTCCTCTCCTAGCTGTCATTGAAGTTTTCTTTTTTAGAATGTTAGTAGGGTTCCTGTGAGTTTTCTTCCTTTTTTTTTTAAATTTAATTTAATTTAAATGTTTTACATAGCAGGTTCTTACTAGTTTTCTATTTTATACATATTACTGTATATATGTCAATCCCAATCTCCCAATTCATTCCACCACCCCCTCCCTGCTTTCCCCCCTTGGTTTCCATACATTTGTTCTCTACATCTGTGTCTCTATTTCTGCCTTGCAAACCAGTTCATCTGTACCATTTTTCTTTTCTTTTTTTTTAACATCTTTATTGGAGTATAATTGCTTTACAATGGTGTGTTAGCTTCTGCTTTATAAAAAAGTGAATCAGTTATACATATACATATGTTCCCATATCTCTTCCTTCTTGTACGATTTTTCTAGATTCCACATATATGCGTTAATATATGACATTTGTTTTTCCCTTTCTGACTTACTTTACTAGGTATGACAGTCTCTAGGTCCACTCACATCTCTACAAATGACCCAATTTTGCTCCTTTTTATAGCCTAGTAATATTCCATTGTATATATGTGCCATATCTTCTTTATCCATTTATCTGTCGATGGGCATTTAGGTTGCTTCCATGACCTGGCTATTGTATATAGTGCTGCAATGAACATTGGGGTGCATGTGTCTTTTTGAATTATGGTTTTCTCCGGGTATATGCCCAGTAGTGGGATTGCTGGGTCATATGGTAATTCTATTTTTAGTTTTTTACAGAACCTCCATACTCTTCTCCATAGTGGCTGTATCAATTTACATTCCCACCAACAGTGCAAGAGGGTTCCTTTTTCTACACACCCTCTCCAGCATTTGCTGTTTGTAGATTTTCTGATGATGCCCATTCTAACCAGTGTGAGGTAATACCTCATTGTAGTTTTGATTTGCATTTCTCTAATAATTAGTGATGTAGAGCATATTTTCATGTGCCAAGAGGCCATCTGTATGTCTTCTTTGGAGAAATATCCATTTAGGCCTTCTGCCCAATTTTTGATTGGGTTGTTTGATTTTTTAATATTGAGCTGCATGAGCTGTTTATATATTTTGGAGATTAATCCTTTGTCCATTCATTGGTTGCAAATATTTTCTCCCATTCTGGGGGTTGTCTTTTTGTCTTGTTTATGGTTTCCTTTACTGTGCAAGAGCTTTTAAGTTTCATTAAGTCCCATTTGTTTATTTTTGTTCTTATTTCCATTTCTCTAGGAAGTGGGTCCAAAAGGATCTTGCTGTGATTTATGTCATAGAGTGTTCTTCCTATGTTTTCCTCTAAGAGTTTTATAGAGTCTGGCCTTACATTTTGGTCTTTAATCCATTTTGAGTTTATTTTTGTGCATGGTGTTTTGGAGTGCTCTAATTTCATTCTTGTACATGTAGCTGTCCAGTTTTCCCAGCACCACTTACTGAAGAGACTGTCTTTTCCCCATTGTATATCCTTGCCTCCTTTGTCATGGATTAGTTGACCATAGGTGCGTGGGTTTATCTCTGGGCTTTCTATCCTGTTCCATTGATCTATATTTCTGTTTTTGTGCCACTACCATATTGTCTTCATTACTGTAGCTTTGTAGTATAGTCTGAAGTCTGGGAGCCTGATTCCTCCAGCTCCATTTTTTTCCCTCAAAGTTGCTTTGGCTATTCAGGGTCTTTTTTGTCTCCATACAAATTTTAAGATTTTTTGTTCTAGTTCTGTAAAAAATGCCATTGGTAATTTGATAGGGATTGCACTGAATCTGTAGATTGCTTTGGGTAGTATAGTCATTTTCACAATATTTACTCTTTCAATCCAAGAACATGGTATATCTCCCCATCTGTTTGTATCATCTTTGATTTCTTTCATCAGTGTCTTATAGTTTTCTGCTTACAGGTCTTTTGTCTTCTTAGGTAGTTTATTCCTAGGTATTTTATTCTTTTAGTTGCAGTGGTAAATGGGAGTGTGTCCTTAATTTCTCTTTCTGATCTTTTGTTGTTAGTGTATAGGAATGCAAGAGATTTCTGTGCATTAATTTTGTATCCTGAAATTTTACCAAATTCTTTGATTAGCTCTAGTAGTTTTCTGGTGGCATCTTTAGGATTTTCTATGTATAGTATCACTTCACCTGCAAACAGTGACAATTTTACTTCTCCTTTTCCAATCTGTATTACTTTTATTTCTTTTTCTTCTCTGATTGCCGAGGCTAGGGTTTCCAAAACTTGGTTGAATAATAGTGGCGAGAGTGGACATCCTTGTCTTCCTCATGATCTTAGAGGAAGTGCTTTCAGTTTTTCACCATTGAGACCGATGCTTGTGGTAGGCTTGTCATATATGGCCTTTATTATGTTGAGGTAAGATCCCTCTGTGCCCACTTTATAGAGAGTTTTAATCATAAATGGGTGTTGAATTTTGTCAAAAGCTTTTTCTACATCTATTGAGGTTATCATATGTTTTTTATCCTTCCGTTTGTTAATATGGTGTATCACATAGATTGATTTGCATATATTGACGAATCCTTGCATCCCTGGGATAAATCCCACTTGATCATGATGTATGATCCTTTTAATGTGCTGTTGTATTCTGTTTGCTAGTATTTTGTTGAGGATTTTTCATCTATATTCATCAGTGATATTGGTCTGTAATTTTCTTTTTTTGAAGTGTCTTTATCTGGTTTTGGTATCAGGATGATGGTGGCCTCAGAGAATGAGTTTGGGAGTGTTCTTTCCTCTGCAATTTTTTGGAAGAGTTTGAGAAGGATGAGTGTTAGCTCTTCTCTAAATGTTTGATAGAATTCACCTGTGAAGCCATCTGGTCCTGGACTTTTGTTTGTTGGAAGGTTTTTAATCACAGCTTCAATTTCAGTGCTTGTGATTGGTCTATTCTTATTTTCTGTTTCTTCCTGGTTCAGTGTTGGAAGGTTATATCTTTCTAAGAATTTGTCCATTTCTTCCAGGTTGTCCATTTTATTGGCATAGAGTTGCTTGTAGTAGTCTGTTATGAAGCTTTGTATATCTGCGGTGTCCATTGTAACTTCTTTTTCATTTCTAATTTTATTGATTTGAGTCCTCTTCCCCTTTTTCTTGATTAGTCTGGCTAAAGGTTTATCAATTTTGTTTATTTTCTCAAAGAACTAGCTTTTAGTTTTATTGATCTTTGCTATTGTTTTGTTTTTATTTCATTTATTTCTACTCTGATCTTTATGATTTCTTTCCTTCTACTAACTTTGGGTTTTGTTTTTTCTTCTTTCTCTAGTTCCTTTAGGTGTAAGGTTAGATTGTTTATTTGAGGTTTTTCTTTTCTCTTAAGGTAGGTAGGCTTGTATTGCTATAAACTTCCCTCTTGTACCTTCTTTTGCTGCATCCCATAGGTTTTGGATCATCATGTTTTCATCATCATTTGTCTCTAGGTATTTTTTTAATTTCTTCTTTGATTTCTTGTGATCAAATCTCTTGGTTATTTAGTAACATATTCTTTAGCCTCCATGTGTTTGTGTTTTTTACGTTTTTTTCCCTGTAACTGATTTCTAACCTCATAGCGTTGTGGTCAGAAAAGATGCTTGATATGATTTCAATTTTCTTAAATTTACCGAGACTTGATTTGTGACCCAAGATGTGATGTATCCTGAAGACTGTTCCATGCGCACTTGAGAAGAAAGTGTAGTCTGCTGTTTTCAGATGGAATGTCCTATAAATATCAATTAAATCTATCAGGTCTACTGTGTCATTTAAAGCTTGTATTTCCTTATTAATTTTCTCTCTGGATGATCTGTCCATTTGTGTAGATGATCCGTCCATTGGTGTAAGTGAGGTGTTAAAGTCCCCCAGTCTTATTGTGTTACTGTCTATTTCCTCTTTTATAGTTGTTAACAGTTGCCTTATGTATTGAGGTGCTCCTATGTTGGGTGCATATATATTTATAATTGTTATATCTTCTTCTTGGATTGATCCCTTGATCATTATGTAGTGTCCTTTCTTGTCTCTTGTAACATTCTTCATTTTAAAGTCTATTTTATCTGGTATGATTATTGCTATGGCAGCTTTCTTTTGATTTCTTTTTGCATGGAATGTCTTTTTCCATCCCCTCACTTTCAGTCTGTATGTGTCCCTAGGTCTGAAGTGGGTCTCCTGTACGCAGCATATATATGGGTCTTGTTTTGTATCCATTCAGCAAGCCTGTGTCTTTTGGTTGGAGCATTTAATCCATTCACGTTTAAGGTAATTATCAATATGTATGTTCCTATGACCATTTTCTTAATTGTTTTGGGTTTGTTTTTGTAGGTCCTTTTCTTCTCTTGTGTTTCCCACTTAGAGAAGCTCCTTTAGCATTTGTTGTAGAGCTGGTTTGGTGGTGCTGAATTCTCTTAGCCTTTGCTTGTCTGTAAAGCTTTTGATTTCTCCATCGAATCTGAATGAGAGGTTGCCGGGTAGAGTAATCTTTGTTGTAGGTTCTTCCCTTTCATCACTTTAAATATATCATGCCACTCCCTCTGGCTTGTAGAGTTTCTGCTGAGAAATTAGCAGTTAACCTTATGGGAATTTCCTTGTATGTTATTTGTAGTTTTCCCCTTGTTGCTTTTAATAATTTTTCTGTCTTTAATTTTTGTCAATTTGATTACTATGTGTCTTGGCATGTTTCGCCTTGGGTTTATCCTGCTTGGGACTCTCTGCACTTTCTGGACTTGGGTGGCAGCTATTTCCTTTCCCATGTTAGGGAAGTTTTCAACTATAATATCTTCAAATATTTTCTCAGGTCCTTTCTCTCTCTCTTCTCCTTCTGGGACCCCCATAATACAAATGTTGGTGCATTTAATGTTGTCCCAGAGGTCTCTTAGGTGTCTTCATTTCCTTTCATTCTTTTTTCTTTATTCTGTTCCAGAGCAGTGAATGCCACCATTCTGGCTTCCAGGTCACTTATCCATTCCTCTGCCTCAGATATTCTGCTATTGATTCCTTCTAGTGCATTTTTCATTTCACTTATTGTATTGTTCATCTCTTTTTTTGTTCTTTAATTCTTGTAGGTGTTTGTTCTTTAATTCTTCTAGGTCTTTGTTAAACATTTCTTGCATCTTCTTGATCTTTGCCTCCATTCTTTTTCCGAGGTTCTGGATCATCTTCACTATCATTATTCTGAATTCTTTTTCTGGAAGGTTGCCTATCTCCACTTCATTTAGTTGGTTTTCTGGGGTTTTATTTGTTCCTTCATCTGGTACATAGTCTTCTGCCTTTTCAATTTGTCTATCTTTCTGTGAATGTGGTTTTCGTTTCACAGGCTGCAGAATTGTAGTTCTTGCTTCTGCTGTCTGCCCTCTGGGAGATGAGACTATCTAAGAGGCTTGTGCACATTTCCTGATGGGAGGGACTCATGGAGGTTAGAGCTGGGTGTTGCTCTGGTGGGCAGAGCTCAGTAAAACTTTAATCTGCTTTTCTGCTGATGGGTGGAGCTGAGTTCCCTCCTTATTTTTTGTGGCCTGGAGCAAACCAGCACTGGAGTCTAAAGGCCCTCTGGTGGGGCTAATGGCAGACTCTGGGAGGGCTCATGCCAAGGAGTACTTCCCAGAACTTCTGCTGCCAGTGTCCTTCCCCTCAGTGAGCCACAGCCACCCCCTGCATCTGCAGGAGACCATCCAACACTAGCAGATAGGTCTGGTTCAGTCTCCTATGTGGTCACTGCTCCTTCCCCCGGGGTCCTGATGCACACACTACTTTGTGTGTGCCCTCCAAGAGTGGAGTCTCTGTTTCCCCTAGTCCTGTCAAAGTCCTGAAGTCAAATCCCGCTAGCCCTCAAAGTCTTATTCTCTGGGAATTCCTCCTCCTGTTACCAGACTCCCAGGTTGGGAAGCCTGATGTCAGCCTCAGAACCTTCACTCCAGTGGGTGGACTTCTGTGGTATAAGTGTTCTCCAGTTTGTGGGTCACCCACCCAGCAGTTATGGGATTTGACTTTATTGTGATTGCACCCCTCCTACCATCTCACTGCAGCTTCTCCTTTGTCTTTGGATGTGGGGTATCTTTTTTGGTGAGTTCCAGTGTCTTCCTTTCGATGATTGTTCAGCAGTTAGTTGTGATTCTGGTGCTCTTGCAAGAGGGAGTGAGCACACATCCTTCTACTCCACCATCTTCAACCAATCTCTCCTGTGAGTTTTCTAGTTGTAATTTTCTGCAGATACTTTACTAGATTTTGATCATAATAATATCAAGAAGGGAGAAATGTCTCTGGCTTACAAAATCCACTGGACACTCTTAGCCTTCTGTTGAAAGTAAAATTCTAGTTTTCAGAGGACGCATCATATTTTTTAGGGGTCTTTACAGGCATGAAGTGATGCCCAGTGGACCTCTTTGTGTAATGGGATAAAAATGGACTCTGGCTTTAATGTCAATTGACTGAGATTCTAATCACAGTTGTTAGTAGGTGGTTGACCTTGAGCAAGACCACCTCCCAAACCTCGGTTATCTGGATACAAGAAACTAATCTCATAAAGGGTTTGAGATAATTATTTCAAATCATGTATCCAAAGGGGCTTAACAAAAGTTGTTAATAATGGTATTGTTAATATTATTAAAAGGTTTGCTGACAATACTATTGTTATTTTCTTATATGATCATCTAGTCCTTACTTCAAAACTATAGTACATGTCAATGCCCACCACACAGTGAATTCAGTTAATCTCTGAAGAGTTTTGAAACATTTCTTAAGTTGATGTCATCTGCATATTAGTCTCTCTTCTAGGGAGTTGATAGAGTTTCACTCCCAAGTTCTTCTAATTTCTAGAACTATCACAATTTAGGTAGTTGTAATTAACTCAGGACATTTTCACATATTTGCCTTTTGCAACTTCAGGCCCAGATGAGAAAATAAAATGAAATATTTAAAGGAAGGGATGACTTGGAAACTTGCAGAGGATTTGAAGAATGAAACCTAAAAGGAGAGAACATCTATTTTGATATTTTCCCTTTAATTCTGGTTAAAACCGTCATTACATTTGTTATTTCTAATCAAGAAGTCATCGTGTGGGGTTTCCTTTTTTTTTTTTTTTTAAACCTGCTCTTCCCAAATCTACATCTCCCATCTTTTTTGTTTTGAATTTTGCTTGTATTCTTGACAATTTGACATTGTACCTGTCCAGGAAAAAAATAATATAAAGTATGAAATGTTAGAATAGCCTTCCTGCTACAGACCTAACCAGGCTTGAGAAATTTCCTTCCTTCAGGGTGAAGCCTCCAGATAGACTGACCCTAGCAGCAGCTGTTAACTGGGCCCTGAATCCTTTGTAGACTCTCAGCCCATTCCAACCATCTAAACAGGGTAAAAAATCTCTTGGCATTCTGAGACCAGTAAATTACATTCAGTCATCCCTCATGAAATCCCCAGATACTTAACCATCCTTGCCCTATAGCAGTGGAAATTTCTAAAATTTAAATACAACAGATTTACTTTGCTGTACATCTGAAATTAACACATTGTAAATCAACTATACTTCAATAAATATTGAATAAAAAATACACTCTCATCTTCCCTTCTGACTGACCCAAGGTCCAAGAGTTGCAGAGCAGGAGCCACAGAAAGACAAAAAGGGAGGAGTTGAGGTTATTGACTCCTGAGCATTACAAGTGATTGAATGTGGATTTCAAGTTGGTTCGGGATGGAGGGAAGCAAAGTTCAGGTGCTAATACACAAGAGAGAATGGGGGTAGGGGAAGAAATGGACCATCTGCTCATACTTGCTAACCTGGTTAGAGACCACTGTTTGTGCAGAGAGATGGCCAAAATGATTGGTTTCCAGTTGCAGCTGGATCCTCAGCACTGGTCAGAACTCTTTTCATTTGATTTGACCTTGAGTAAATGTTTTGCTTATTGTTCTCATGTCTCTTATTTCATATTTTCACCACTTTGCCAAGGCCTTACCCAAACTCCTCCCTGCTTAACTACCTGTGATCTTGCCTCCTATGAAAGAGAATATCAAAAATATGTGTTCTGAAGGTTGTCAAGATCTTCTTTACTCTCTCCTGCTTACAGTTTCAAAGGTACCCTTCCTATCTCAAGGGTAACCTTCCATCTACTCTCCTGGGCTCTCTGGGTAGGCATCCTCTGGTCTATTCCAGACCAATCTTTATCAATTATCACCTCTTCCTCTATCTCTCTCAGCTGTCATTTCTAGTCTTCTTTACTGACTACTGTCTCAGTTTTATAGCCCCTCAAATAATTAATACTGACCTGGAATATTGAGGGAAGATTTAGTCTAGGATAAATGGAATGTGGTAGAGAATTCATCTGTGATGCTAGTGGCTCCTTTCAGAGACAGAGAAGATAGAAAAACAGAAGAAGAAAAATAACAAAATGACAAAACAAAGATGTGGAGAATGAGAAATAAAGAGGAGGAAGATTTTCTTAATTTTGAATCAAAGTATTTTCTGGAGAAACTTTTTTTTTTTCAAAGAAGGACAGATTCTGTTCTGTCTAGATATGGCTCAAGGTAGGGCAAAAGTCTTTCTTATCTTTTCAAATTAGTATTTATTTTAGCTTTTTTATTTGCCAGAATAACACATGATTAGGGCAGTGTGTTTTTTAAAAATGTAAAAAATCACAATGAGCAAAATTAAAATCATCTGCAGCAAATACTTGACTCAAACATAGATTGTCAAATATAATACTTTCTAGCATATATCTCTCTTCCTTCCCCTTCTTTTTAAAAAAATTTTAATTTTTAAATTTATTTTTAAATTGATATATAATTGCTTTACAATGCTGTGGTAGTTTCTGCTGTACAATGAAGTGAATCAGCTATATGTATACCTGTATCCCCTCCCTCTTGGGCCTCCCTCTACCACCCCCCTCCCACCCATCTAGGTCGTCACAGAGCACCAAGCTGAACTCCCTGTGCTATACAGCAGATTCCCACTAACTACCTATTTTACACATGGTACTATTTCCTCTTCATTTATTTGGTCTTATAGGTTTTTACCTTGCTCCTTCATCTGTGACTTTTTTTGTTGCTTCATTTTTTTTTTTTTTTTTTTTTTTCTTTATGGGTGGGACTGCATTCCTGTCTTACTGGTTGTTTGGCCTGAAGCTTCCAGCACTGGAGTTTGTAGGCTGTTGGGTAGAGCTGGGTCTTGGTGCTGAGATGAGGACCTCTGGGAGACCTCACTCCGATGAATATTCCCTGGGGTCTGAGGTTCTCTGTTAGTCCAGTGGTTTGGACTCAGAGCTCCCACTGCAGAAGCTCAGGCCCGACCCCTGGCTCATGAACCAAGATCCCACAAGCACAAGGTGGCAAAAAAAAAAAAAAAGAAGAAGAAAAAAAGGAGTGGAACAATAACAAAGAGTAAAAAATAAAATAAGATTAGAAAACTAACATATATATTAGAAAAAATAAAAATATAGATGAAACAACAATTGGAAGGTAAAACAGTCCCCTTCTTTTTAAAAAAAAAAATTTGAGGGACTTCCCTGGAAGTCCAGTGGTTAAGACTTCACCTTCCAATGCAGGGGATGTTGGTTCAATCCCTGGTCAGTGATCCCTAAGATCCCACACACCTTGTGGCCAAAGAACCAAAAAGTAAAACAGAAGCAATATTGTAACAAATTCAATAAAGACTTTAAAAATGGTCCACACCAAAAAAATTGTTTAAAAGAAGAAATTTTAAATTATGTTATACTTGCCTTTTTGCATCATTTTTTAATCTACAATATCAGAAGACTTTAAGTATCCTGTGACATCTAGATTATTTAATTGCTTTAACATATCTCCTGTCACTGAACGTGGATTTTACAATGTAAATGGCTATCAGTCTGTGTGATGAAAGAGAAAAATTATCTCATGAAGTGTGCATTAGAGATATCCCAGGTGGAAAATATACAATACTGTAAATATGAACATTTTCTAAAAGGAAAGTATATAGGAGACAACGGTATTAATACAGTAAGTCCCCTAAATATGAACATTCAAGTTGCAAACTTTCAAAGATGTGAACATGTGTTCGCATGTCCAATCACATAAGTTAGTTCACGTGTTTGGCATACATTGTTATGCGTGTGCGTGCATCCTCTACAAGTGGTTGTGTTTTTGTGTACTTTACTGTACAGTACTGTATAGAGTACAGTAGAACCGTATCTTTATTTCAAGCCCAGGATGTCCAGAAGCAAGCGTAAAAGCAGCAGTGATGTAGCTGGTACTGCTGTACTTTTCAAGGTAATGTATTGTAAGATTAAAAATGTTTTCTTTATTTTTTGTGATTGATTTTTATGTATTATTTGTGTGAAAAGTATTATAAACCTACTACAGTAAAGTACTATATAGCCAATTGTGTTAGTTGGGTACCTAGGCTAACTTTGTTGGACTTAATGGACAAATTGGACTTATCGAACATGCTCTTGGAACAGAACTCATTCATAGGTAGGGGACTTATTGTAAATACGAATATTTTCTAAAAGGAAAGTATATAGGAGACAACTTTATTATTAACTTAATCGGGTAGCATCCTAGGTATCCAAGATTCATTGAGCAGGAGAAAAGTAAGACTGAATCATTCATAATAGTAGAGCTGACCCTCATTATTTATGAATTCTGTATTTGTAAATTAACCTACTCACTAAATTGTATTCGCTACCCCAAAATCAACAGTTGTAGTGCTTTTGTAGCCATTTGCAGACACGTGCAGAGTGGCAAAAGATTTGATTTGCCCAATGTGCACATTCCCTGCTAAAGTCAAACAAGATTATGCTTGCCTTCTTGTCTCAGCTTTTAGACAGTAAACAAATAACATCTTTAGTTTTTTGTTATGGTAACAAATACCATGTTTTTGCTTAAAATGGTCCCCAGCTGCAGTGTCAAAGTGCTATCCAGGGTTCGTAACACACAAAGACTATAATTGCCTTATGGAGAAAATAGGTTTGTTAGATGAGCTTTACTCAGGCATGAGTTATAATGTAGTTATAGTTGGACATGAGTTCACTGTTAATGAATCGTGTGTGTGTGTGTGTGTGTGTTTTAAAACAGAAGCACAAATAAAAAAAGTTTAGACATTAATCACTAGACAAAAATATTGTGATCAGAGGCTTGGAGGACTCTAACCCTATATTTCTGCTGGAAGCAAATTTTGATATTTGCTAATTCATTGTTCATAGAAACTTGGTAGAACATAGCTACTGTGAATAATGAGAATTGAATGTATATAATATTTGATTGGTTCCTGTTCTATATAGGAAGTCTAAGAGTAACTTAAATATTCTGAGGGCTGATGTTGAGAATGTTATATAATACGTTTCTTTGTATTCTTCATTTTATAGGATAAGATTAACAGCACATTGAACTAGGAAAGGGAAAATCTGAATCTAGATTCAACTTAGTTGTTTAGATTGGTGTTTAAGGGCCACCATTATAGGATTTCCTGATTCCCTTTTTTAGAATAAGAATTCCAAACATTTGAAATAAGGGTGTTTCATTGCTTAAGACAGAGGTGACAACATTTGGTTTCTCACTTTTCCAGCTGGCTTGTCACCTTTGCTTTATTTACACCTTCTATAAACTTCACTTATACTTAAGCTTTCCTAAAAAGGAAAGGAGAATAACCAAATGATTCCTTTTTTAAAAAATTCAATGTTTTGAAGATATTCTAGGTTGAGCAAAGACAAGAATTATTTTATAAAAATTTGGGTAATTCATTCTACCAAAGAAGGAATATATCTTCCTAATCTATTTCAAGAAGAGTAATAAAGAAATGCCAAATTGTTTAGGTGTCCAGAAGTAGAGGCTTTCCATTGGCTAGATTTGAGATCTTATACCATAACCAAATACTATAAGAGAGGATTGTCCTCCCCATTCCCCATCTCTCTCCCAAAAGAAAGATTATCTTTTTTTTCCCTGTGAGGACATTTTTTTTTCCTGAAATTATTTTACTCATTAATTTCAAATGGGCTTTTGAGCTCTAAAATTCTTAGATTTTATGATTCTGTATTTGCCACTCCCATCATTCGCCATTATGTATTTGCTGCTTAATCTGAAGCTGGTAAGTTTAGCTGCATACTTACATGTAAATTCCATTTATCCAGAATGCAAATAAATAGAAAAAGATTTTTTAAAATGAAAATATCATGTAATATTGATAAAGTCCTAGAAGTCTGTTTAATATAATTAATGACCATGCGCTGTGAATTTTGATTGAGCTTTTGGTCAACTGTGTGCAATATTCTATTTTCGTGAAGGTTTTTTTTTTGTTTGTTTTTTTCTTTTTTTTGGTGGTACGCGGGCCTTTCACTGTTGTGGCTTCTCCCGTTGCGGGGCTCAGGCTCCGGACACGCAGGGTCAGCGGCCATGGCTCACGGGCCCAGCCGCTCCGCGGCATGTGGGATCTTCCCGGACCGGGGCACGAACCCGCATCCCCTGCATCAGCAGGCGGACTCCTAACCACTGTGCCACCAGGGAAGCCCCATGAAGGTTATTTTTTGTCCCAGTTCTTTGGTTTCCCCCATCTTCTGCATGCATATGGTCCCACACAAATTACCAGTCATATGTACTCTTTTTCATCAAACAATGTAGTTCTTAGGGCCTATATTAAACAGATAAAACTGTGTCATATATATTTATGTACTTCCAAAACCAAAGATTATGTTTCTATTTTAAGTAGTATCACATGCAGCAGGGTCAAAGTCAATGAAGAGATGCTGACTCAAGATGCAACAAATACTTTTGGAAATATCCATGGGTCCAGCCTTTACTACAGGAACTTTCATACATTGTACTCCAAGGATATAATTCATTCTATAAATGAATCATAATCAGCTGTAAACTCTTCTTTAATATAATTCTTTCCTTAGTAGATGGCCCAATTTAAGGATTCTTACATTGCCTTCTCAGGTACACTGACTTGTTTATGTTTGTTGGACATTGGATCAGGCATTAGATTTTGCTCTCTGTGTCATATTTTATTTACAGTGATGATAAGAACTCCTTTCCTCATTGGATTAGTGTCCTTAGTTTGTGCCTCTGGTTTTGATTTATCACTTCTTAGTATATATGCCTTCCTTTTATTGAGCATTTACTATGAGCTAGTCCTTTTAAGCGTTATAAATACATTACCTAATTCTCCATCACAATAAACCTATGATGTGGATATAATTATCCATATTTTTCACCCAAGAGATGGAGACTTAGAAAGATGAGGTGAGGAGTCTAAGGTTAAGAAGTTGGTCCAAATGAATATAACTGGTCAATGGTGGATTGTGACTCAGATCTGTCTGATTCCAAGGTTTTGCATAGTGCTTTCTTTTCCTTTCAGTAATGTGCTTACTTTGGTCTGGTACTCTTAGGACTTAAGGGGGCTGAAACCATATTGTGTTTGCTGGTAAATAACTGTTCATGAATTTTTGTTGTTGTTGTTCTGGCTGACCCCTTTTCACTAGAGAAATGTCCCAGGGGAAGGAAGAGTAAGGAGGACTTTCCATTTATTTTGTGGTTAAGTGGTGGCAGGGAAACTAGGTAGTTGGGTCACAATCAAGAGTCGTTTCAAATGTGGTAGAAAGAAATAGTCTTGCTGGGTTCAGGTTAGGATGAAAGGTCAAGATTAAGAAAGGATTGAGGTTTACAAGCAGGCAAAGGTGAAAGCAGTAGCAACAGAATGAGTCTTGATTTATCTTCAGCCTGTTTCCTCATCGAAGGCAGCCAGAATAGTTAAGCCTTCCTCTTGCTGTGTAGCTCTCAGAGCCCTTTGAAGTGGTGCGGGGCAGGCAGAGGTGGAGAATCCACCAGTCAATCTGAAAGGAAATATGTTTAAAAAAGGTGAAACATGGATACTCAGCATTTTAGACTTGGGTTTTAGAAGTTGAAAAACATATGGTAGAATAAATAACAATATTTCTACAGGATATTTAAATTGTTGTGAGGTAGATTAACTTTAAGATCAGTGAGATAAACTGGAATGGACTTACAGTCTAACAGCTTATTTAACACATTTATAGCAATTTATATATCTAACTGCTACAGGTGTTTTGGATACATTGGAACTTGTTCATTGTGATAAGATATTCTTGATATGTAATCCATTCTCATGTTCCTTTTAGTGATTCTCTTTACTGAGTCATCTGTTCTTGGTAATAAGTGGGTTTACTTAGCAAGTATAAACAATTAAACAATTAAACAATTAAAGATTATTACCCTATACTAATGGCATATATGACTTTTCTGTGAACCTTTGTAATTTACCAAGTACTTTTATATACAGTGTGTCACTCTGGTATCATGAACAGTTTGTTCAAGGTCATAAAAGTAGTAAGGTACAGAACTCAAGATTTCATTGCAGCCTCTTGATTTGTTATAATAGTCAAATCTTGGCCTATTATAAGAATAGGAGAGAGAGGCAATCGTAAAAACCTCTAGTAGAGTTAAGTGGGGACTTAGAACATACTTTATCTCAACTTGTTCTTTTAGTTTGTTCTTTGTTTTTTTATGAAAGAGACCCACCCCCGGCTCCCCAACCAATTCTTTTAGGCTCAGGGTTGGCAAACTTGCTTGTAAAAGGCCTGATAGAAACCATTAAGCTTTGCGGGCTATATGGTCTGTGTTGCAGCTATTCAACTTTGCTGTTTTAGTGTGAAAGCAGCCATAGATAATATGAAACTGAATGTGCATGACTGGGTTCCAATAAAACTTTATTTATGGCCACTGAAATTTGAATTTCACATAATTTCCATGTGTCACAAAAAATTTTTTCAATTTTTTTTCAGCTATTTAAAAAGGTAAAAGCTATTTTTAACCCCCAGGCCATATAGAAATTGGTGGGAAGGCAGACTCGTCCGTAGACCTTAGTTCGCCAACTCCTGTTTTAGATACGGAGAAAACGGCGGCACTGTCTCTTGGCTAGAACAGTGAAGGAGGGGGAGCCATGGTCTTAAGCAATTTAGCTGATGATTCTGTGGTTAAGACTGAGGTGGCTGGTTCCTCCCAATAACGTCTTCTTGTCTTGACATTTTCCACTCATTTTAGTCAAAATTTGGTGACTTTGCCTCATTTCCATATCTCCTAGTGAGAAATCTTATGACTGGCGATCATGTAGTTTAAACAAATTACAGTGATACATTCAGCGTGGACAGAAAGACATTTTGATTTGTTCTCCAGTTGTTTGCTGTGTGCAAATCAGTCCTGTGGTTTTTCCCAGTGTGAGGTTAAGCTCCTTGTGAACTGGTGTATTTCTCCCACAGTTTCTAGCCCAGAGCTAAACAGCCAACCTTCGTGAAATCACACATTTCTCATTAATTGGTGAGAAGACAGCTAGAAATCCTGTTCCTACTAGACTGATTTTAAGAAGGGCTAGAGTTATACCCTTTACATACAAACAAATTAATACTGTTATATCCATGAATATACATGCTTTCACAGACTGTCATCGATGGTGGTTTTCTAGTTGGCATTCTATCACCAAAGAACATCCAGAAATTGAACTTCTTTAGAAAACTCTTTGATCTCACTAGAACAAACCCCTCCCAGGAGATTTCTGAGAGCTTTCCCTTCTGACAGTTAAACTCACCATGTGAACAATCTCTCTCAGAGAACTTCTGGCACTTTGCTGTTGGAAACTGGGAGGGGCAGGGCCAATTTAAATATGCAGAACCTCAGAAGTTTGGTTCAAGTTTAGTCATTTCACAGAGGCGGTTCCCTTGGCTTGCTTATCTTACAAGCAGGCGGAGTTACTTGAACATTAATTCTAGGTTGCCCCCTTCCTGTTGTTTTTAGTCTTATTTTAGCTTTCTGGTTTTACCTTTCCCAGCTTGAGTCAATAGAGGTGGGTGTGGCCATAAACTCTGGATGCTGAGAGGTTGAAAGGTGGGTTTGAAATTATGCCTTCACTTTCTACTACCCTAGTTACTGGCCGTATACAAAACAGTGACAGACAAGGCATGAGAGAGGCAAAATATCGCTATTGGAGGAATTTGCTTAGGTTTCTGAGGCTTGGGACCCTTGAGTATAAACTGAAGTATTAGAAAAATCCTGTTTTCTACAATGAAAAACTTATGCCTAGTTTTTGTCTAAATTTTTTCCCCTAGAAAAGTGAGACCATGCTGGGCCAATATAGAAGGCGAAGAAAACAATAAACGGGTTTTATTTAGAAAATGTATTTATTATGCTTCTAAATAAGCAGTATAAAATTAAAAATTCAGAAGTTAACCCAAAATTGCTGTAATGAGTTAAATCTAGAGAGGTGATGAGTTCAGTTTTTATAACTGGATACCCTATATACTCCTTAAGTCATATGTTCCGATAATGCAGTTAAATTGCTGTTTTCACCAACATTTTTATTAGTATATAATCTTTTCAGAAAAAAACACCAATTAGTAAAACTGACACAGATGCAGTTTTTAAAATGCTGGGATTCCTTAACTTATTATGTGAGCAGGTCATGCTACATATGTATAAATTCTCCTTTAACTGTGAGAGTTTATGCTTCTACAAATTATTTTCTTAGTTTTTTTTTTTCAAAACTCGTATATCAAATCCCTACTATTTTTATAAAGTAGTGAAAAAACTGTAAAAATAATTGCTTGTGATATAAATAATTAGGCTAAGTCTTGATTAAATTCCATCTAGGACTGCCAGACTTGTTGGCAAAATAATGGGAATTACAGATAATATCCCCATAGCTGCCAACCACGTCATTTATTGTTTGGATGGGGATGTGAAACTGGTTCATTACATGTTAGCTCTGATCAATTTATATCTACCATGGCCTTGCTACATTCCCAGAAAAGAATAATATTAAAAAACAAAACACAATTCAACTGAGTAAATTTGAAGGTCCAATACTTGGCTTTATTTAATGATTCATGATTCAGGCAGCATCCCATCTTAGCAGATAGGAGCGCTGAGAAGCTGTACATAATGGAAGGGTTTTCGGGTTTTTTGTTCGTTTGCTTTGTTCTATTTTGTTTTCTGGAAGAAAGGGCTGGAAAAAGGAAGTTTCTAGCAAAAAGTGGATTGTTTCAGGCAAGGTTACCTTCTTCTGGGAGAAGCTGGGGCTTCTATCAGGCAGATTTCCTCACTAGTGCTGACCAGGTAATTCCATATTGACTGCTTGAAAGTCACATTCCTTGCAGAGGCTTAAATTATAATTAGGTTCAATATTAAGTCTTGGTTTGCTGACATGGGGCCAAGCACAGCTGACTCCATTTTGGGCCTGTTGTTTCTTTTTAACAATTTCCACATTTAGATCAGACTCTCACCTTAACAGAAATGTGATCAAAATTTAAGGAATTGTTCTTTAAAAAAATGAGGAGATATTTTTTAGGAACATTTGCTTGGCACTTAGTGACTGTGAACATGTATTTAAAGCTTTTGAGAGAATACAACACAGCAGGGAGAGTACGGTGACTATTATAAGCAGGACAATTCCCAATGTCTGAAGAGCACTTTAGAGCCATGGTCCTCAAGACCCAAACCAATCAAAATCAAATAAGTCCAAGAAAAGACCTCATCAAAGGAGTCATCTTTTTAAGCCAAGTGTTTTGCTCACTGATGTTGTGTAACTGAGTTTCAATTTCCCCAGAATGTTAAGGTTATCCCCCTTAGCAATGTCTTGGGAGATGGGTGACTGAGTTATCCTTCCAAGCTAATGCCAGAGTATTGAAAGATATCATATATATGCCCACTTTTGACTACACGGAGTACACTCATCATCTTCTCTTCTTTAATTGACTTCTTACTTTCTTCTTTGCAGGTTTGTGATTCAGACACTATGCTTGACTCTGCCTCAACTGTGGAGATGGTAAAAGTTTTAGAAGAAGACCCCAACGTTGGAGGTGTCCGGGGAGATGTCCAGGTACATATGGCTTCACTTTTTGCATGAGTCACTTTTAGTAGCGCCCTCGCTCATTGAGTCTTTGAACATATATTTACTACACACCAAACTTTGTGCCACATGTTGTTGTTGGTGCTGGAGACACATTAGAATGTGCCTCGAACACACTTTACTGTGTCTTCTCTTGTTTAAATTAAAATAATTTATGATTTCTTTGCTTAATTCTGGGTTATAACCCACATATGTGGTGGCTGACAAGTCATCTGAAGTATAATGTAAGTGTGTATGGTTTCCACCGTCTCTTCTTAAGCCATAACTTAATGTTCTGATAAAATGATATTGGAACTCATTTAATACAAGGGTTAAAAAATGGAAGTATGGCAGGGAATGGATTCTACATCTCATACCTATGTATTTAAAACCCATGGTTTTCCAATTATTTACTTCCTATTATTTGCTATCAATGCGGAAACAATTAGTGAAACAAATATTAATATTGTTATTAATCGTTATCAATATTAATATTGAAATGTATGGGATGGGAAAACAAATATGTGAAAATATGTGAGGTTTAAAATGACTCCTTTGCAAAAGTGCAATTAGCTTTTAGCAAAAGATGAGAAGCATATGGAAATATAACTTTAAATTTAAAGTTTTAAATTGCATTGCATTGCTGTATAACCCATATTTATATGCATGGTAATACTGAAGGGAAAGAAAACGCACTAGATGGACACAGAAATAGCCTGGTGATAAAAAAGAAGCATGCAAAATTCAGATGAAAACTGAACAAAGTTGAGACAGAGGAGATAATTATGAAATATTGCCAAGAAAAAACTGATAATTTTCAACAGCCTTTGTATAGAGCCTTATTTCAGGATTCAAGTTTTGGGTAGAAGCCAGAGCAAACCATTTTATCATTGACATTGCAAAAGTAGGGAGGAAGGAGAAGGAAAATTAGCAGAATTGCATGAGTTGGAAATTAACCAGAGTGGGAGAGAATAGGACTTAAAAATTTTCAAATATTAGATGGTAAGAAAGAGTGGCAGAGAACTTAGGAGCTGAGAATTAAGCCTAAAAAACCCCTCAATATTATATCATAACAACAAGAACAGGAACAAAAATCATAGCAAAAAATTACAGAGGATGATGAAGTAGAAAAAAATATTTATTATCAATGAGTCCCAATATATGCACTCCACTTGTCAAACAATCCAGTACTACAGAATCAGAGAAAATAAAATATGACCATGTCAAAAATAGGAAGAAAGCCAAAATGGGCAAATAAAATAACAAAACACTAGGTAATGACCTCAAGATGGTGTAGATTTTTTTGGAATTTTTAGCTGAGTTTTACCTTTATTTAATTATTTTTAGTTACTTTTATTTTACTTGCAGATTTTAAACAAGTATGATTCCTGGATCTCTTTCCTCAGCAGTGTGAGATACTGGATGGCTTTTAACATAGAAAGGGCCTGTCAGTCTTATTTTGGATGTGTCCAGTGCATTAGTGGACCTCTGGGAATGTACAGAAACTCCTTATTGCATGAATTTGTGGAAGACTGGTACAATCAAGAATTTATGGGCAGCCAATGTAGTTTTAGAGATGACAGGCATCTAACGAACCGAGTGCTGAGTCTGGGCTATGCAACAAAATACACAGCTCGATCCAAGTGCCTTACTGAAACACCTATAGAATATCTCAGATGGTTAAACCAGCAGACCCGTTGGAGCAAGTCCTACTTCCGAGAGTGGCTGTACAATGCCATGTGGTTTCATAAACATCACTTGTAGATGACCTATGAAGCAGTCATCACTGGGTTCTTCCCTTTCTTTCTCATTGCCACAGTAATCCGGTTCTTCTACAGGGGTAAAATTTGGAACATTCTCCTCTTCTTGTTAACCGTCAAGTTAGTAGCTCTCATAAAATCATCTCTGCTACCTGCCTTAGAGGAAATATTGTCATGCTCTTCATGTCCTTCTACTCAGTGTTATACATGTCAAGTTTACTTCCTGTTAAGATGTTTGCAATTTTAACCATAAACAAACCTGATGGGGCACATCTGGAAGGAAAACCATTGTTGTTAACTTCATGGGACTCATTCCAGTATTGGTTTGGTCTGTAATCCTTCTGGGTGGCTTGATTTTCACCATTTATGAGGAATCTAAAAAGTTATTCTCAGAATCCAAAAAGAAAGTTCTAACTATTTCATCATCCATCTATATATGCTGTTGGGTAGTGGTTTTGACACTGTATGTCATTTTTATCAAAAAATGTGGCAGGCAGAAGAAGAAACAACAGTACGACATGATGCTTGATATATAATCTTACATTGAGGTTTGCAGACATACACAAAGCCTTCTTCCTCTAGGAGCTGTGCTGATTGTACAGAACTGTGGCATCAGATTATGGCAACAAAGGAGACATATCACTGCTGCTGGGACTTTTACAAAGACATTTCTATGGGTTTATTTTGATTCCCCCAAATTATGCCTCCTCAACAAGAGGAAGCTCAGATTTACCCTGTTATTTCTGTAAAAGTGAAAAGAATTTTGGTTATGCAGTTATTCCTACAGCACATCCACCTAACAGTGTTTTGCTCCTGTATACCTCACTAGCCATGCTTTATGTGGGTTATCGTGGAAGAAATGGATTTTGGAAACTCAAGGAAAAGTTCGTTCAACACATACAACCTCTATATTTAAAATAGATGGACTTTCCCTGGAGGCGCAGAGGTTAAGAATCCACCTGCCAATGCAGGGGACACAGGTTCGATCCCTGGTCCCAGAAGATCTCACATGTCGCGGAGCAACTAAGCCCGTGTGCCACAACTACTGAGCCTGCACTCTAGAGCCCACGAGCCACAACTACTGAGCCTGCGTGCCACAACTACTGAAGCCCGCGTGCCTAGAGCCCATGCTTCACAACAAGAGAAGCTACCACAATGAGAAGCCCACGCACCACAACGAAGAGTAGCCCTGCTTGCTGCAACTAAAGCCCGCACTCCGCAACAAATACCCAATGCAACAAAAAATAAAATAAATAAATTTTTAAGAAGTAGCAATATCAAAAATAAAATAAAATAAAATAAAATAGATAACCAACAAGGACCTACTGTAGAGCACAGGAAATGCTGCTCAATATTCTGTAATAACCTAAATGGGAAAAGAATTTGAAAAAGAATAAACACATGTGTATGTATAATTGAATCACTTTGCTGCACACCAGAAGCTGACACAACATTGTTAATCAACTATGCTCCAATATAAAATAAAAATTATAAAAACAGAAACATATATAATCTAACTTATGGACTGTGTTGACAGCTAGTTTTTATTTAAGAAAGACTTCCTACTTAACTTTACCAAATGAAATGCCAAAAGAAATTTTACAGGCTGTTGGCTATGCTGTATTTTTAAATAATTACACTGCTTCAAAATATTGTATACCAATTGTTAAAACCAATTTTGCATTTTCTCTATTTTACTTCTCTCTCAAAATACACCTGTGCTTCCTTTTTAAAAAATAAAATACATTATGAAAAAAAAATCATACTTAAAAATCCTACCCAGAATGTGGAGCTTGATTAACGGCTGCTGCTCACTATAGAAGGAATAAAATGTTTTCTCTCTCTCTCCCTTTTAAAAATTTGTAGTTTATTTCTTTGAAAAACTGCTTAAATTTTCAATATTTTAACTTTTTTTCATTTCTTCTAGAAAAGGCCAAAAAGCCTGTCACGCTTCCGGAGTAGAATACATATTTTTGTGTACAAAACAGAAATCATTGAGAAGCAAGACCAGGGAGTAGAAAAGTACAATTTTTTCATAAGATTAAAAAGGAGGAATGCTAGTCCTTGAAAGAAAACACTAGGCATCCAGCACTGGATGACATATTAATATCAAAACGGAATAATTTGGGGGGATTCTGGCAGTGTTTTCCCAAGCTAGGTAACCTGGAAAGTGAAAAAAATTCATTTGTATAATTTGGATAAATACAATTCAGTACATCATTTTGTTCTGTGATCTGAATCTACCTAATCCTGTCTATGAATTGAACGTTTTATTCCTGTCTTTTTTTTTCAGCTTTCCAGTTCACTCTACAGGTTAGTATGAGGTTTACATGGTTGAGTTGGCTAAATTATAATAAATATAAAGAATGTAGATTAAAAATTGGCAGATTCAGCTCTAATTGTCCTCTTTTACTTTCTAGGGAGGAGTTTTTTTTCTGAATTGTACAGATAATTTTTTCATCTCTCCTGCTCTTGGCCTACATAAATATGTTTACAATGTAGAATTTATATCAAGGTTTAATGTCAAGAACTGGCGCATAAAAATTGTTGCACCAGGTGCACTTAACCTGGCTAATCCAGAACCTCAATTTTCCAGTTTGACTTCTGACATGGCCCATCTTGCCTTGTAGCTGGTGCTGTGCTGAACTATGTTAAAAACACAAACTAGATTTTTTTTTTTTGGCTTCCTCTTGCACACACTTCGCCCTTTTTCTCTACCCATTTTGTGCTCAACCTGAAATGGCTTTTCCCCTCCCACTCCCCATATTTACGTGTCAAAATTCTTCTATATCCTTCATTCAAGGCATAATTCTACTACCATTTTCTTCCCCAAATACCTCAACTTAAAGTGATCTCTCTCTCCTCTTGACTCTCATAATAATTCATTCTGTCTCTGCCTTGCAGCTCTGGTTTTTTCTTCTGTATTATGTTACGAATATCAGTGCACATGATAATATCCTGGTACACTAAAACTTTTTGAAGCTGACACTACATTTTCATCATTTTTGAATCCTCCATGGTGACCAGTAGAGTTAGGTATTCAATACAATTTGGTGAATAAGCAGATGAATGCATGAAAGAAGAAGGAAGATGGACTCAACTAATGAATTTTCTTTAAGGAAAATCCGTGGCATTTTTCATACTTTGCTTACAGAAAAAGCTCTGTGATATGAAGGCTGAACTTTCTTTTAGATTTGGGCAGTGGGCTGATACCTCTGTCACAAGAAAGAGAGTTACCTTGTCATTGTCTACCAAGTTAAGACATTCATTCCGCAAACAGATTTTGAGTGTGATTATGTGCCAGGCTTTGCTGGGATTTTAAAAATAAGAGATTATGCCTGCCTTCAAGGAATTCTTTGAGTTTCTCCATCAAGCCATGCTCCTACCCTTCTGTGGGCATTTCCAAAACTTCTTCCCAATCAAACTTCCTTCCCACTATTACCTTTGTTTAATTAACTCTTTTTATTGTTTGTTTGTTTTGGGCCATGAGGCATGTGGGATCCTAATTCCCCAACCAGGGTCCAATCCAGGTCTCCTGCAGTGGTTGCACGGAGTCCTAACTGCTGAACCACTAGAGAATTTCCCGAATTAACTCAGTCTATCCTTTAGCCTCACTTTAGTCATTATTTTCTCACGCACTCTTTCCATGATTGTTTCTCTAGTATATTCTCCTATTGAAAGTCATCGTGCTTACTTTTAATTTTCACCTCTATGATTCCTTGCTTGATATCTGTCTCTCTCATTATAGGATAAACTCAATGGAAGAAGGAACTGTGTGAGGTTGTATAAACATCCCATACTCTGAGGTCAGGATAGTTTGTCATGTGGTAGGAACTCAATAAAAACTTGTGGACTGAATAAATGGGTGAGGGAATGAAACTCCCAGTACAGCTTAAGAAAGAGCCAGTCTGATTCCTATTAAAAAAAAATCAAGCTCCAAGCTTTTCATTTATAAAGAATCCCTTTATCCCCGGATAGAGTTATAACTTACGGCAGAAAGAGAGATAGAGATGGTGGAGTTTCATCAGTTTAAGGAAAGGAATATTTATGGTAGGAGGCTCTTTTTTAGTCGCGAGAAAGGTGACATGACAATCCACTAGAATTCCTATAATAGGGATTCACAAGCGCAGACAAAAATCATATTCTTAACTTAATAAATTAAATGCTGCATTTCCTATTTTGGTTTGCGCTTCATGTTTTCCTTGATACAATTTGGATAAGTATTTTTGACACTTGTTCGTGTGTTACCTGTTTTTCTAGAATATAAAGCTAGTCCTGCTATTAAAAAAAATTCTGATAATAAGTTTTGTCTTCAAAACACAAAATATATATGTGTATTAATATATGATTAATAGTCACTTAAATACAGCACACGTGAGCACCTTCCTATACATGTACATCAGATATATTTGTGGAGTCACCTCTTTCCATGGCTAACTCTCATTTGTTGTTTATGACCCAACTCAGATACCACCTTCTCCTGAAATCTTCCCTGCACCCCTGCCACCTATATTCCATAGCACCATATACTTAACTGTCTCTCGTCTACATGTGATATTGTTGTTCTAAATTCTGCAGCCCTCAACTCCTAACATAGAGCCACTTAGCAGGAACTCAATAAACATGGGTTAGGTGATGTTAAATGTGTTTCTATCAGAAAATAATTATTGACAGCACAAGTGTGAGCATATAAATAAATATCCTCACTTTATAGGATTTCACTCATTCATGTACTTATTTGATTTTCTACAAATATTTATTAGGAGTTTACTATATACCAGGCTCCGTGCTTAGAAGGAAAACTCTTAATGGAGTAAGTGCTTGCTTTTCCAGTGCTCTGAGATGATGAGAGATCTTCCATGAAATAAAAGGGTGTTATCCTTAGGCGTGATTAGGAAACACTGAGGATATCAAGTTTCTTTACTGAAGAAATTCTCACAAACCTTCAGCGTGCTGATGAGCTTTATGAATCAGCAAGACAGGCTCTTTTTATACAGAAATCTCTACACTTTGATAACTATGGTATCCTTTCCACAAGGATGTTGGTTAATATCTGGATTAACACTATCGTCCTGCAGTACATAGTTTAGACAATGCTGGTATATCATGTCTGACACCACAAGTTGGATTTGTTATCACTCATGATCAAAAAACAACACTCAGAGCTTAACCTGCTTATGCCTTGAGTAATCAGCTCCAGATGTGAAGACCACGGGGAAAGAGGGAGGAGCTTGCAGGATCTTTTGTCTCCCCCCTGAGCTATAGAAACAGGGTCTTCTCAAAAGAGTTTGGTTTACCCATTTGCTGTCAGAAAGCTCTCCACACTGTAGCTAAGACAAGCCTAAGTGGCTTATTTTAGCTCTGCTATTCAGGGCCACAAAGAGTTTAATCCTGATATGTTGGGAAAATGTACAGTGAGTGGGTGAGTCTGATCTTTGAAACAACTTTGGCAATGTATGACAGCAATGACTCAAAAGAGGCACAACTGCTGTATAAACGAAGGGAAAAGATTGCATTTTCTTCTCTGTCTTGGATTGAGTTGATTGTTGAGTCATAAAATCAAATGCAATAAAATTTAACTAAATCAGGATAAAATCATAGTATACATGTTCGCTCTCAGAAGAACAGAGGCAATAACAGTATGTCATATAACTAGACACCCTGTCTCTCCAGATAACGCATGATATGTCTGTCTCTTTAATTAAAAAGCAAAACAAGCAAAACTAAACATTGGTGAAAGCTTTAAGGAGTTAAAAATCCTGGAAGAAAGATCTTTTGGAATCAAAGTTGATTGGCCAGTTTTAGGAAGCTATTAGCAGAATTACTGTAGAAAGAAAACTTCAAGTTCATTTAGTGCAACTCAGCTGCCTCAAATCTTTGCTGGACTGAAGCAAGGTATTAAAAAAGAAGGAGAGTGGAGAGAGTCCAGGATCCTTATCGCAAAGGAGTAAACTGCAATTCAGTTGGTTTTAGCACCTTGGTCAAGGCTTCACAGTTGTCTGTAAACCCTGGATCTAGCCTTTTATTCTCTCTTACGCAGGTGTTTTGGGGCTCGCTTTATACTGCAGAAAACCTCAAATATGCAATTTCCAGACAGCTACTCTACTCTTAAATTGGACATATTGAGACTATACTTGAATCCATTCCCACCAAAAGGAGTTGTAAATTATAAGCTCTCAGGCTTATGAGTATTTGATATTTAGCTTTTAAACAAAAAGTCACCCTGAATAGTCATCGCAGTATCTGAAATTTTTAGCACTAATAAAAGGTATAATAACATGTCAAAAATGGATATTCTAAAATTCTTGCCCCCCAAACGAATTGTTGCCGTATTACCCACTTTGAAAGCACATGAGGTCAGAAAAAGTTTGGACCTAATGACTTTCACCTCTCAGAGTTATTGTGTAATCAAGACAGTATATGACAAGTACCTAGGGAAAATACCTGCCACATAATAGGGGTTTAATAAAGTTTTCTTTTCTTCTCCCCTCCTTCTCAAACAACTAACTTCCTTAACGTTCCTTCTTTTTCCCTTCCTTTGTTCCTTACTTCCATCCTCAAATCGCTTTACTCAGCACACTCCTGGACCAGGCGTGGAATATTTACTTAAATACCAAGGACTTTTACTTCTCAAAAATGCATTTTAATTCACCCAACTTGGGGCTTCGCTACAGCCTTAAGATTTTCTCTAGAAATAGGTGGCCTTCTTCTCCTTTAGACACAGACAGGACAACTGTTATAACTGTCAGTTCCAACCTCCAGAAGAACTCAGTACAGACAATTCTGCATCTGAAAAAACAAATGCTTCGGAACATCTAAAGTGTGGTCGATGGGCCAGTAGGAAGAGCCTGGCATTATCATCCAATGGATTTGAGTCCTGGAGCCACTGTCCATGTTCTGGTTGACTGTGGGTGGACACCCCAATTTCTCTACCTGTAAAACTACAAGGACTCCCCTTTACAAACCTCATAGGATGTCAGAAATTCAGAGAAATTCTTCCGATTTGAGTTCTCATTATTAGCTCTGAGCATTGGGAGGAGACATTCAGATTTTCCTATGGCACAGGTCAGATTAGGGCCTGAGTCATTGTGGACACTTGTCTTCATCCTACTGCTTCCACCCTAGCCACACTGCCATCATTCTGTGTCTATTGCCAGAGACACCTATCTGTCTATCTTTCTTCCGCAATTGCCCCTCTGTATTTCTCCAGGAAACAGCCACTGTGAGAGCGTGTCACTCGTGTGCTTAGAAGCCTTCAAATGTCTTCTATCTCAGGACGCCCTGCTCCATAAGGTCCTACACGATCTGCCTTCTGTCTGTTTCCATGATTTCCTGTTGAACTTCTTTTTTCCTTAACACTACACACTGGCAGTCTTTCTGTTTCTCAGCCAAGACAAGCTTGTTCCCACTTCAGGATCATTACCTGTTGCTCTTTATTTTGCCTAAGGGACTCTCCTCTATGAACTTGGCATGATTGGTTTCTTCCTGTCATTTAGGTCACCTCCTCCAAGAGACCTAATATTTTATTACTTGCCTAATTTTTAGCCCCATCCAGGAGTAGTCTCACCCAGTATAGCCAAGAATCTAGGCAATGGTTGGTGATTTGGGGACAGTAAGTCTTCCCTCAGGAAATTTTTGGAGGAAGAAACATAGCTAGATATTAGCGAGTGTAAAGAGGGCTGAAAGCTTCCATTGATCTTCCAGGACCATGACTGAAGCTTCTTATGTTGCTGTGACCCCATTAGATGGCAACCTTCCAAATTGTTCAGAGCATTATTTCTTGGCATACAGAGCTAATATCCCACTGCATGGATGGAAGCCCAACCTGGACAAAGTCCAATTAAGAAAGAGTCTACATGGGAATGATACTATTTGGCAAGAGACAAAGCCAATGATGCCATAAGTATTATCTATCTTTCCTTCCCATGCTTAAGTCATTTCCTTCATAGACCAGAAAACAGGCAGTCTACAGATGTATGACTGGGTGAGAATCTGTATGTAAACAGGGAAATTTTTCTTTAGAGTTTTTCTAACGCAGCTGAACTTTTGGAATCTAATAAATATGAGTCCTTACAGTTTTAGCCTCACCTTCTCTTTTCTTCTACCGTTTGGACTCTTTTCTTTTTTTGCTCTAAACCTACTGATAAAATTATTACTATTATTTTCTTGTTTAAACTAAGTTGACAGATGTGAATGGTACAGTGGAATAAAAATTACTAGATAATCACTTCAATTCAACTAGTTCCTATCCATGTCCTTGATTATTTTTCTAAGTTAATTTATTATTTTTTTATATATAGCAGCTTCTTCTTAGTTATCTCTTTTATACATATTAGTGTATATATGTCAATCCCAATCTCACAAAGTACTTGGTTAATTTTAAACTCTACTCACTTTGTCTCATCATCCTACAAGCCCCAGCTGAAATCACAACCTCCTCTGAGAAGCCCTTCTTACAGTCACAAAATGTGAGTTGGTGACTCAATACTTTATTTCCAAAGTACACATATTTTCAGTAATAATGCCCTTATATACTAAATTATTTAAAAGTCTATCTTTTCCTCTCTCTAATAGGCTGTGATCTGCACAAGGAAGAGGACAATACCTTACTCATCTTTGTAAACATATCTTACCAACATGCAATGCTTATTGCCTGAGGAATTTGTATTTGTTGATCAAGTGAGCAAATAATTGATCTTGTTATTTATTACAGTTAGTAAGTAACAAGTTACTATGGTTGAGTCCCTACCAAATAACAAGCAGTTTGAATACATGATTTAATTTAACCCTAAACAAGTCTATAAATGATGTATTAATAACCCTATTTCATAGATGAGGAAATTGGGACTCAGAAGTACAAGAAATTTCATCAAGGTCCTGCATCAAAGTCCTTCAAGTCTGCACATGAAGGCAGAGTTCAAAACAAATTGATTCTCTTCAAATCTTTTTCAATCTCTAATAACCTCTTTACAATTGTTTTCTTGCATAAATATTAACAACATTAAGTGAAATCATACCTCTATACATATATTTTTGCAAGGTATTAAAATAATAGAATCCATTCATGTTACTTTGATTATCAGACTGTGAAGATGTCTGTATATCTAACTATGTAGTTTAGAGAATATAAAAGACTGATGCATCCAGGATTAGAACAGTGAAAAGCATAGCTTTGAGGCTAAAGATGTGAATTATAAGATGAATTATAAGATTTCCTCATCTCTAAATAATCCTTTTCTCAAATACACAGAACTAGACCAGCTAATTAAAGCAGAATAGGAATGTACTGAAGTTACTCATGATGAAAAACCAGAGAACCAGGCAAAGGAAAGGGTAGAGACATAGTAGCTCTGGATAATAAAAGGAGAATTCTCATCCTGATTCCTACTCTTTCCCAGGCCCTCCTCCCCCAAGAAGTGAGCATCAGCCCTGTCTCTGTCTCAGTGGTGCTCTGCACTCAAAACTCAAATGCTCCCAAGGGAGATTCTGACTGGTCCAGCTTAGGTCACATGAATATCTTTTGGCCAAATTTGGACAGAGCTCTTCACCAGTACTGAGTGACTACTAAACTGTGACTTAAGGTTTGACATTACAAAAAGCTAAAAATATATTTCAATTCTGAAAAGTCTGAAGAGTGGGTATTTACAATCACTCATTTGGATCACAGATAAAACCCAGTAAAGAGCTTTGCTGAAGGTTTGAAGTGCACCTAGTGGTGAAGAGGACAATCTGGAAAGTTCACTTCCCTTAGTAACCAAATTGAATTGATCTGAACTGGAATGATTTATTAATGTCCATTTACCGTATTTTCCAAATATGAATATTTTTAGTGTTAAATGTCTTGCTTTTATCTTAGACTATAATCAGCTGATAAATTTAGTTTTTTGAATGTCTGGCACGCAGTAATGCTCCACGAATATTACGTTCCTTCTGTATCCCTAACCCAACACATTATCAGAACTCCTTTGGATTCAAGTTAGAGAAAACAACGTAGAGCTAATTTAACTTAAAAAGAAGTTTATTTTAAAGACACTGAGGAAGAAATTGTGGCTGGCTCACCTCAGCTTATTATCCCCCTCATCTGAGTAGATATACCTTATGAAGCAGGGTCACCTTCCTCCGCATGGTAACCATGGTGGGCAGAATACATAAGGTGAGAGAGGTAGAGCAGACTATTTCACAAATGTCAGTCACAAACATTGTCCCAGACTCTAACAGTAAATCCACAAGTCAATAATAATGAGTATCTTGGTGACCCCTCATGAACATGACTGCTAGAATACCAACTCCCTCTATTTTTCACTAACTCCTCTTCTTACTGCACACCTAGTCTCTGCAGTGCCTGTCCAAGTCCCTTTCTTCCATGAGGACGTATGATGCTGCTCTGTAAGCTGGAGACACCCCCCAGGCTACCTCTGAAACTGTTCTCGTGCTCTGTTGCAGCTGTCATGTTAATGTCACTTCCATTGCTTTGCTTTTGCTGACGTTTCTTGTGGGCACCATTTCTACTGTCCCTTGCACAATGAGCAAGCTCTTTACAGTGGCCCGTGCCACTTGATCCTCTGCTGCTCCAAAAGTGTAAGTGGCAACTCATGAAAATTAAAAAAGATTCTTGGACTTTTTAGCATAGTCCAAGACTGAGGTCTTTTGTTGTTGTAAATTTTTCCTACAGTCTAGAGGTAAGCACCTAGAACAGTGCTGAGTGTTTATAGTATGACTTACATTCAGTTCCTTAGCAAACAGACCTTGAGATGATTTTTTTTTTTTTTTTTGCAGATGGTTTTTAGGGGAATGCTTTTAGGAAAAACCACCTGGAAGACAGTGAAGAAAGCAGGAATGAGAAAAGAAGCAGAGAAAAGAACTGAGCTAAGATGCAGTTTCAACTAAAACCTCAGCCTATCCTTCAGAGGTTCTAGAAATGGAATGGCCCAACAGAATACTGAATGGGAAAAGATGTTTGCAAATGATATATCTAATAAGAGGTTAATATCCAAAATGTACAAAGACTCATACACAACTCAACCTCAAAAAGACAAACAATCAATTAAAAAATGAGCAGGAGACCTGAACAGACATTTTTCTAAAGCAGACATACAGATGGCCAACAGACATGTGAAAAGATGCTCAATATCACTAAGTATCAGAGAAATGCAAATTAAGAACCTCAACCTGTGTTATCACCTCACACCTGTCCGAACGGCCATCATCAAAAAGACAACAAATATCAATAATAAGTGTTGGTGAGGATGTAGAGAAAAGGGAATTTTGTACACTGTTGATGGGAATGTAAGTTGGTGCATCCACTATAGAAAGTGTGGAGTATGGAGGTTCCTCACAAAATTAAAAATAGAACTACCATACCATCCAGCCACTCTACTTCTGGATATTTTCCTGAGGAAAACAAAAACACTAATTTGAAAAGATACATGCACCCCTATGGTCATTGTAGCATTATTTACAATAAATATGGAGGCAATCTAAATGTCCATTGACAGGTGAACAGATAAAGATGTAGTATTTATATACAATGGAATATTGTTCAGACATAAAAAAGAATTAAATCTTGCCATTTGCAATAACATGAAAGGGCCTGGAGGGTATTATGCTAAGTGAAATAAGTCAGACAGAGAAAGTAAAATACCATACAGTCTCATTTATTTGTGTAATCTACAAAACACATGAACAAACGTAACAAGATAGAAACAGTCATAGGTACAGAGAACAATTAAGTGGTAGCCAGAGAGGAGAAGGGGATGAGTGAAATAGTTGAGAGAAATGAAGAGGTACACACTTCCAGTTACAAAGTCACAAGTATGAGTCATGCGGATGAAATGTACAGCATGGGGAATATAGTCAATAACAGTGTAATATCTTTGTGTATGACAGATGGTAACTAGACTATTCACGGTGATCATTTTGTAACGTTTAAAAATATCAAATCACTATGTTGTGTATCAGGAACTAACATAATGTTGTAAGTCAATTATACTTCACAAACAAACAAATTCATGGAAGAAGAGATCAGATTTGTGGTTGTCATAGTGAGGAGAGGGAATTAGATGAAGGTGGTCAAAAGATACAAACTCCCAGTTATAAGATTAATAAGTACTAGTGTTGTAATGTAGAACATGATTAGTATAACTAACATTGCTGCATGTTATACTTGAAAGTCGTTAAGAAAGTGAGTCTTAAGTGTTCTCATCAGAAGGAATTTTTTTCTCTTCTTTTGTATCTACATGAGATGATGGATGCTCACTAAACTTACTTTGGTAATCATTTAATGATGTATGTAAGTCAAATCATTATGCTGTACACCTCAAACATATACAGTGCTGTACGCCAATTATATCTCAATAAAACTGGAAGAAAAAACAACTTGCCTAGTCATGTTCTCTCAATTAAAAAAGAAAAAATAAACAATACAGAGAAATCCTATACACTTTATGCAGTTTTCCTCATCTCCTAATGGTAACAACTTGCAAAACTATAGTACAACACAATAAGGAAACTGACATTGGTACAACCCATTTATCTTATTCACATGTCCCCAGTTTTTCTTGTACTTATGTGTGTGTGTGTTGTGTGTATCTAGTTCTATGGAATTCTACCACATGTGTGAGTTCATGTGTCCACCAGCCCAGTCAAGATACAGAACGGTTCCATTGTGACGAGAATCCTTGTGTTGACCTTTTGTAACCACACTCTTCTATCTCATACACACACACACCAATTCCCTAAGCCCTGGGAACCACTCTGGTTGTTTTCTAGAGAAGAGACCACAGAAGTGCAAGTAGGGAAGCAGGATAACAAGTTTGGAGAGTGTTGCAGGAATCCACCTAACAAGTGATGTATGTCAGACTGGGATGTTTGTATAGGAGTCATGGAAACAAGATTTTGAATACACTTTGAAGTTAGAATCAACATCCTGGATGAGGCATCCTGGATGAGGATTGTGAGAGAAAGAGAGGAATCGAGGATCATCTGAGATTATGAGTAACTAGAAGGCTGGCAATGTTATCAGTGGAGATGGGGAAGACTGAGGGTAGGTTTGACTTTGGAGAGAAGATCAAGCATGTTGATTTTGAGGTTTCTATTAGGCATCCAAGTAGAGGTACTTCCAGGCACCTGGCATTTGGAAAACAAGTCAAAGCTGGGAACATAAATTTGGAAGTTATCAGCATACAGCCTGTACTTTAAAACTCGAGTGACTAATGGCCCAATTACTATGCTGTACTCCTTTTCCAACTTTGGTAGAAATGAATAGTGCTTAACTCAAAAGGGTATGGTGATCTTTAAGTGAGCTCTACATAAACGATGCAGGCTTTAGGACAGGGCCTGGACCATAGTAAAAACACTTGATAAGTGCTAGCTGTAATTATTGATGAGGGTGATGACAATATGGGGGTTATGGGAATGTGATGATGGCAATAATGATGCAGTTTGAGAAAATATACATCTATCCTTCCCAAGCCTAGGTCAGCTTCTTGAGCACAGGTGTGCACGACAGTGGAGCTTATCATCGTCTTGAACTGATGGAAATGGAAGAAAGCTCCCACCTCTTTAAAAATAAAACCCTACTTGTGGCACTACAGTCACTGAGTGACAGTGACAAGAAAGGGAAGGAGAGAAAAAGGAGAAGAGTCAAAGCAAGAACTTTTCTATTCCCCTTCCCCAGATTTGACTTATACTCAGGCCCTATACCAGGTGATTCCCCCAGCAAATTTGCTGGATGGGTATCATTTTACAATTTTACCAATGAAGACATTTGAGCATTAAAGACACTAAGAAACCTTTTGAGTACTGCAAGCAGAGAATCCCTGAGCTAGAGTTTAATCCAGGCCCATAGTGCAATGCAACTGTGGCAGTAATCAGTAACTGTGTGTGAAAAATAATTGAAATAAACTGCAGAGAGTCCCCAAGGTAAGAAGCATCCCTGTCTCTTCGCAGCATCACTCACTGACAAACATATAATGAGCATCTTGTAGATACGAGGCCTGAGTTGCCTGATGACTTCCACAGACCCTGCACAGCAGGCTTCAGAAAGGGTCTGGTCAGTTGAAGGCAGGGTTCCAGAGCTGTTAGAACAGAGGCAGCTGTCCAGGAAGATATTACACAAGGACACAGACTCAAATTTCCAAACAGTTGGGAATTTTTTTTTTAAATACCCTTCAGCTCCTCTTTAGTTCTCTGCAGGTAAAAATAGCTCAGTTGCCAAGAAACCTTGGAGTGGTGATAAGTTCTCATGAAACAGATGCACAAATTTGTTGTTAAATGAAGCTCTAAAGGATGGTTCTTTAAAGCATCAACTCAGGTATGGTACTATATAAGTTGGGCCCATCATCACATCCTAAAATGTATTCTTACATTTAAATAATATAAATTAAGAGAAGAACACACTGACCACAAAAAGTCAGGGACTACATACAGCTCCTGTGTACCTCATCTCAGGGTCATGGCCTGACAAGTCCCTCCAGAGACTTGTAGTTCATCATAGGTTGAGAAAATTGTTTCTGAGGAGTAATTGTTGTACTTCTAAGTGAGTGAAACCCAATGCACACCTTCTATAGAAGTAATTGATTTTAGGATTACAGGTGTTTATGGGTCGAATTTTGTTCCCCAAAAGATATATTGAAGTCCTCACCCTCAGAATGCGACCTTATTTGGAAATAGGATCGTTGCCAATGTAATTAAAATGAGTTCATTCTGGAGCCGAGTCCTTTATCCAATGTAACTGGTGTCCTCATAAGAAGAGGAGAGGGACCCAGGGAGAGGTGACCATGTGAGAGCAGAGGCAGAGACTGAAATCTATAAGTTGAGAATCCTGAGAATGGACAGCCAGCTGAGACGCTAGAAAGAGAGATGAAGCATTCTCCCCCAGAGGCATTAGAGAAAGCATGGTCTTACCAAGACTTTGATTTCAGACTTCTAGCCTCCAAAACTGAGAGAGAATACATTTCTGTTGTTTTAAGCCACTCAGCTTTTGCTACCTTGTTACAGCAGCCTTAGCGTAATATGAATACAGAGATCATTCTGAGAATAAAACTTGACTCAACTTCAGATAGAAGAAAAATCTGCCCTGGGTTACAGATTATATGACACCTTATGAGTCTTTTTAATTGGCCTGATTTATTTATCTCGCATTCCCAGGGCTAAACAAGTATTCAGTGAATGAATGAATGAATGAGTGAACACGTTTACTTAAGGTGAACTCTCCACCTCTATGCCCTTCCTCGCCCTCCACTCCCCTGTCCTAGAAGACCTTTCCTGATCCTTCCTACTGCACTTCGTAACTTTTTTTTTTCTGGGGATGGGGGGTGTGTTTTCTTAATTTTGAGTTTTGAGAGTTGGATATAAATCCTTTGTCTGGTAAGCGACTTGCAAATATTTTCTCCAAAAATTTTTTTTTCCCCACTGCGAGGCTTGCGGGATCTGAGTCCTAACCACTGGACTGCCAGGGAACTCCCACTTCGTAACTTTTTCAGGACATCATTTGTCTTCTTGATAGAAGGGACTTCTTCACTAACCCTTGAATTCTCCAGAATGATTAACAGTGCTTTGTATAAAATAAATGCTTTACTGGTCAATAAATATCCATTAGATTACATTGAACTAGTCGAACTTTCACTGCTACCTTTTTTCACTTTATCATTTTCACTTTCTCCGGTAAAGTTTGTCCCAAGCTCTGCTTTGTAATTTACCTGGTTTTTATCCCTTTTTCCATGCTGTGAAGACCAAGATGTTCAGGACAACTGCCCCAGCCCCTTCAGCAAGCCAATTAACAACTGGTAATATTTTTTCATATTTAATTCATTATTTTTTGCTGAATTTTTTAAAAGGAATATTAGACACCATGATATTTTACCATTAAACACCCTAGTATTTATTTAGAAAAAGGACATTTTCTTCCTAAATGAGATTATTATCTCACCCATTAAAACTTACTATAGTTTTATCAATATCATCTAACAACATCCTAGTTCATATTTACCTTTTCCTTGTTGTCTCAGAATGTGTTTCATGGATATTTTATTCACACTATGATCCAATAAGTTTCCATTCATTGCATTTGATTGTTCAGTCTTTTAAGTCATTTTTAGTTTAGACAATTGCCCTATTGCCCTACTTTTCTTTCTCATATCATGATGTTAAATCTAGATGATGGCTTTTGGAGAGTCATAAATATTTTTCTATTCATCTCTACATTGAAAGTCTGTTCTCAGTACAACATTTTTTTAAAAAAAATAATCAAGGTAAAATACTATGATATATACAAAAATTACAGAGGTAAAGCAAGGCAGCATTCTCCAATCCTTTTACATTTCCTTTCTATTTTTCTCTCTCACCCTTCCTTTCTTTTGTCTTTTGTCTTACAAAATTCCCTCTCCTCACCCTTCCTTCCTTTTGTCTTACATCTTCACAGAATTCTCTCCTATACATATGACATTGATATAGGTTTTCTGGGTTCTAAGAGAATAAGGCAGTATTCATATATTCAACAAATATTTAACTAGTACCCAACATATGGCTGGCAAATTCCTGGATCTATGGGAAGTAGTCTTAAAAGGATAATTCCCTACTTTTCCCAGTGCAAAATTCTTGATACAATTGATTCTTGAATTTACTGCTATGACCTCCATCTTCTTCTTGTAGCTACAAAGAAATATGGCTACAGCATAACAATTTGCTGGCATCTGAGAAAACAGCAACCCCCAAACCAGAAAAATTTTTAGAAATTATTGGAGTTTTCAAAGCAATTTTATATTAATTCTCTCATTTGCTCCTCCTAAAATCAAGCCTATAAGCATGCTATCAAGAGTTTTAGCTCCGTGGTACAATTAAAAAAACTGAAGCAGAGATCAGGTCTCAATGTGTGTGTGTGTGTGTGTGTGTGTGTGTGTGTGTGTGTGTGTGTGTTTAAAATTAGTTCATTTAGCTCATTAGTTCATTTCTGCCGCAGAGATTAGCTAGCTATTAACCGGAACACTTTTGTGTATACAGATAGACAACATTCCCCAAAATCCGTTGCTGTTACGTGTGATCACATATTTGAGTTCTGGTCAATGGAATGTGAAGGGAAATATGTTAAACACTACTTATGTGTCTGGTTCTAAAAAGCTTCCAGTAAGAGCCTCCATGCATTATACATTTGTTTGTTATAGCAGTTAACATTACCCTAACTTATAATCATTTCCTATCACTCCTATGTCTCTGCTTCTCCTTTTCCCAAGACATTCTGCACCTATGCCTTCCTTCCTCATGATGTTTTCCTTTTATGAAATGCACTAACCTTCAAAAACTCACACCATGTGAGCACTATGTGTTCCATGATACCTTCCCCCCCAAAATCCTTCAAGTGCTCTAACTCTAAATATCCATAGCATCAACAATCAGTATTATACATTTTGCTACTTGATTAAATTGGAGAATATTGGTCACACGTATTGGGTTTCACTAAAATCATATTGTCTTATTTTACCCCATGCCCCATGATATCCCAGGAGGTATTGAATATAAAGTAAGAACTTTATACATTTCTGCTAATTAATTGAAAGTGACTGGATTGACAAGCAAAATTAAAAATACCTGACCATTTCCCGGCTAATTTATAATTTCTATTATTTACTGAGGATGTATTATGAGTTTGGCATTGGTTTAGAAACTAAGACCAAAGTAAGCACACTACCTCATTAATCTTTCCTTCAGAGTAAATGTCCTTTCACTTTTTTCACCCTAGAGCTTTTCTCCTAGACTTGGCTGCTTTCTTTGCATTGCCTGGGAATATCTCCACGGTTTGTTGAATAAACTAAGCCTTAAATCCAGATAATTTGATGGTCAAATCCTGCCTCCTTCATTTATATTCTGTGTAACTTAGGACAATATCCTTATTCTCCTTGTGCCTCTAATTGTGTCACCATAAAACAGAATCATGTGTATCTTACAAGGTTGTCATGACAATGATATAAATATCATATATAAATAAAGTGCCTAAACCTAAATAAATTGAGCAGATACTCAGAAAGTGTTAGTTCCCCCTTAGTGTAGCTCAGTCTTTTGGGGAGAAGAGAGCATCTAAAATTATATTTGAGGTGGAGTAGGTGACCAATCTAGAGGAAGTAGAGTACCTCTCTGCCTTGTGTTTGTGAATTCCTCAAGGTTCCATAGCTGGAAGCTTTACAGAGAAAATATGGATGCAGAAAATTTACATAATCCTTTCATTCATGGAGGAGGACGGAAGAAAACTGTTATTTTATTAGACATGAGAAGCTGGGGGAAACTGACATTATTCCTGATTTTTTTTTGCATCTCTTTCTAATTAGTGCTTTCACCTTAAAAAGCAAATTAATAACAGTTTCAGCTTGCTTCATCCCTATGTCATGCTGATCATGCAGTGGGTGAAATTTCCATACTTCTAAATGAGACGATTTTAGGGAATATGAAAACACAGCATTCAGCCTCTGAGAAGCACCAAGCCAGGATGGGGGGAGATGTAACTAAACAGCTGCACGTGTGAGAGGGATTAGTGATTTGAGTCGGCTGCCAGCCCAACGTGAGTCACCAGTGTGTCGAGGCTGCCAAGAGGATAATTTGATCTGGGCCTGAATTAACAGGACTGTAGTGACCAGACCAAGGGGAGTGATACTCCTGCTGTCTGGGCATGAATCAGACCACACCTAATGTACTGCAACTCTTGTTTATCCCAAATACCCATTTCTTTAGAGTGTACTGTACAAAGAGTTTACTGTACTATGGGAATGGGTGGTTTAATACTTGTATTAAAAAATGTAATCTTTTACCTTATCTCTACTCTAAAATTTACCACACAAGTTGTGTCGTTATTTTATATACGGATGTTTGTATATTTGAGGGCTAGGAATGTGTCTTTTTTCTTTTGTGCATCTGGTAGTATAAATGGGGCAGAAAATTTTCTGTTTCTACTTTTTTAAGAAAATGAATCAGCTTTTAGAATCAGTGTCTACTGTACTGAACTTGAACACTGTAGTCAAACAGACCTGACTTCAAATTCTGTTTAAACTATTATGAAAAAAATACCCAAAAAAACCAGGCAGTTGCTTCTGTAATGTTTAGTCTTATATTTGGGGGTCAGAGTGTTTTTCTTTATGCTTCTCTTTACCCCCAAACTACCAAACTGTAAACATATACCATCCTCATCTTCCTTTTATAGAAAGCCATGAACATTGACTCCTGGGAGTTATGTCTCTATAATAAAGCCATTTTGGAAGTTAGCTAGCCGGGAACAGGGCAATGCAGACATGGGAAGATCCCTATCTCAGGAAGATAACATACTGGGGAGTTTAGGCAGAGTGATAAAAAATCAGGCACTAGGGATTAGAGAGAACTTCATTTCAAGTCAGCAGAGTTAAAGCAGAGGAATTCATGCCTGGAAATGAGGTCAAATATAAAGCCTATCAAACGATCCCCCTTACCCTCCTCCTCACCCCAGCTATTAATCTGAACACAAGTTTGAACTAACAACCAAATGAGCACTGAGAGAAGCCAAGGGCAATTCACACGGAGATTTGTTGGCAAATATCATGTCTGGATAGAGCTCTCCTTTCAAAATTAGTTTAAAAAAAAATAAAAAAACAAAAACCAGTCCCAACATCAGAATCCATGGGGCCAGTAAATACATGAAAAGTGAGGAAATACATTTTTCTCAAGGTTCAGAAGAAAGACCTACCTCTAAAATATATTTGATATAGAAAGCAAAAAGAAATTTTAAAATAACATCTTACAACAGGATGTGAGAGATTCCTTATGAAATAGAAGCAAAATGTCTACAGAGATAATATCTGAGAAAAAGAAAAAAGAGAATTAGAAAAAAGACACTACACTTAGATAATAAAGGAACAAGGTGAAATATTCAATTAAAATAAAGATAGTTACATTAAAACTCACAATAGAAACAGTAGAGAGTAAAACAAAAATCGGGACGTTTTATTTGGTAGAGAGGTTCTGACCAGGATAGATCAGTGATGAGAAAAGTACAAATATAAGAAATCTTGGGAAAGAAAAAAAATGACGAAAATGATGAGTGATGATGATGGCCATAAAAGAGAAAGAACACAGACCCAGTCTAAGAATTACAGGTATTAACACTAGGGTAATAGAATGATGTTAGATGAGTTGAGATAATCAATGATGCAGCTGGAAACAATTTCCTTCACTGATAAAGACCTGAATAAACAGTTTGAAAAAGATCATCACATTCTGAGAGAAACTAATTTTTAAAATTTCATATATATATATATATATATATATATATATCCTGAACAAGATTTTATATTTTAAAGAATAAATAAAAATAATATTAGAAAAATAGTATCAGTCTATAAAACCTGAGTTGAGGAAAATAAGTAAGACTGTCTTTACTGAAGATGAAATTATTGTGTAGCCTAAGGAATCTACAAAACTGTTACTACAGTTTTGTAGTTACTACAACTAACAAGTAAATTCAGCAAAGGTTCCAGAATACAAGGTCAATATACAAAAATTAACTGTATTTACACATATTAGCAATGAAAAATTTGAAGAATTTTAAATCATGAAATACTTAGGAATAATTTTAATAAAATATGTGCAAGACCCACTTAAAAGAAATCTTAAAAGCCCAAAATAAATAGTGACACTATATGCATAGATTGGAAACTTCTGTATTGATAAGACACTAATTCTCTCCAAATTAACCTATAAATTCAACACAATTCCAATAAAAATCACAGCAAACTCTCTTCCTTTCTTTTCTTTCTTTCTATTTCTTCTTTCTTTCTTTCTTTCCTTCTTTGCCACAACAGACAAACTGATACCTCAATTTTGTGGAAATGCAAAGGTGCTGAATGGAAGAAATAAGTTGGATGAGTTTGTTACTTGAGTTCAAGACAAATTACAAGGCTACAGTAATCAAGGTAGCAAAGTATTGGTGAAAAGATAAATAGATCAATGGAATACAATAGAGAATCCAGAAATATAAACTCATGTAGTCAATTGACTGTTGACAAAAATGACAAGGTAATTCCACAGGAAAAGAATAGACATTTTAACAAATGGTGCTTGAACAACTGAATATCCCTGTGGAAAAATTAAACCATGATCCTTACCTCACATCATATAAAATTAGTTCCAAATCAATCATAAAGAAAAATGTTAAAGTTAAATCTATAAGCCTTCTAGAAGAAAACAGTAGAGGACATCTTTGTGAACTGATGATAGGCAAATATTTCCTAGATCATCAAAGAGAACAGACAATTAAAATGATAAATTTGATAAAATTTTCATCAAAATTAAAATTTTCTGTTGTCCAAAATATACTTTTAAGAATGAAAAGTTAAGGCACTGGCTAGGAGAAAATATTCACAATACTTATATCTTATAAAGAACATTTAACCTGAATATACAATGTACTGTTACAACTCAATAACATGAAAAAAACAAAAACAGATTCAGTGAACAAATGGACAAAAGATTTGAATAGACATTTCACAAAAGAAATATATGGCCAATAAGGACACAAAAATAAACTCTACATTATTAGTCATCAAGGAAATGCTAATTAAAACATTTTGAGGGCTTCCCTGGTGGCGCAGTGGTTGAGAGTCCGCCTGCCGATGCAGGGGACACGGGTTCGTGCCCTGGTCCGGGAAGATCCCACATGCCGCGGAGCGGCTGGGCCCGTGAGCCATGGCCGCTGAGCCTGTGCGTCCGGAGCCTGTGCTCCACAACGGGTGAGGCCACAACAGTGAGAGGCCCGCATACCGCAAAACCATACAAACAAAAAACATTATGAGATAATACTACTCACACTTAGAATAATTAAAATGTAAAAGACTGGTAACAGCAAGTGTTGATGGGGATTCAGAGCAAAAAGAAACCTGGTGGGAATGTTGAATAATAGAATAACCGTGGAAAAACTTTTGACATTTCTTTTAAAGTTAAAAGAACATTAACCATATGACCCAGCAATACTACTCTTAAGTATTTACTCAAGAGAAATGAAGATATATTTCCACACTAAGTCTTGTACATGAATGTTCATTTCAGCTTTATTCATAATCGCTTAGTCATAGTCAGTTCAGGTGGCTATAACAAAAATATCGTAGACTGGGTGGCTTAAACAACAGAAATTTACTTCTCACAGCTTTGGAGGCTGGGAAGTCCAAGCTCAGGGTGCCAGCATGGATGGGTTTTGGCGAGGATCTGGTTCGCAGATGGCTATCTTCTTGCTATGTCTTCACATAGTGGGGATATATATATATATATATATATATATATATATAGAGAGAGAGAGAGAGAGAGAGAGAGAGAGAGAGAGAGAGAGAATGGCAAGTTCTTTTCTGTCTCTTTGTATAAAGGTGCTAATTCCATCATTCATGAGGGCTTCACCCTCATGACCTAATTACCTTCCAAAGGCCCTCTCTCCAAATACCATCACATTGAGGATTATGATTTCAACATAGGAATTTGGGGAGGGGGACACAAATATTCCATCCACAGCAAGCCCTAAATGGTAAACAATTCAAATCAATCAAGAGGTGAGGGGATATAAGCAAATATCCCTACTGATAGGATAACAACATGGATGTATCTTGAAATAATTAATGCTGAGTGAAAAAGGACTCAGGAATAAAAGACCACATACCATATGTTGTAGACAGCATCTGATATGACTTCCTCTAATCCTTGTTTCCTGGTATTCAGAGTCTTGTGTAATCTCTTTGCATGTGGGCTGAACCTAGTGATTTGCTTTTAATGAGTAAAATACGGTAAAAGTGGTATGATGCCACTTTTTAGATTAGGTTCCAAGTATTTCTCATCGAGGGGTACTTTAGACAGGCTAGATCCAGAGAAACACGAAACTGAGAATGTTTTTCTCAATTATTTTTCATTTGTTACTTAATTTTTATAGCTTTGTTGGTTTTCCATAAAAATAAATTTATACATGGTTGCAGGTGACTCGTGGAGACGTAGCTGACATTTACTTGCCCGTAGGGTTTTTTTTGTATTCTCTAAAATACTATAATTACAATGTGTTGCTTTTGTAATGACAAATAAATAAATATTATTAAAAATAAACAAGCAAGTTCATCTATGTGAAGCAAATAAGAAAACAAAAAAATACATAGAAAAAAACAGAAAAATATGTATTTTAAAACTTTTTTTACTTTTCCTATATCATCTAATTTTTCTACAAATAGTTTATATCACACTTATAATAGGAAAAAAGGTAAGCTTTTGTTCATCAAATGTTTTTATTTAAGCTTCAGATAAATTACTATTTCCAAAATGTGCCCCCTAGCCCCATTTAGACAGGAACTTCCTTCCCCATGTATAAACCAGGCAGACTACAAATGAGATGAATGCATTTTAGTCTGATATATGAATATGCCCTTTGAGTCAGGTTAATTATTAGGGAGTTTTGCTAACAAATGGACCTCTTTTTTTAGATTCACAGTATACACACATACACACACATACATACACATGGGCTTTATTGACAGATCACAGTCTGCTTATAGATTGATCAGTAGATAAAATATGGGGATATCTATTTTTATTGCTTTTTTACATCGTAACTAGATTTTTTCTCAACATTGATTATATTTTCAAACATACTGAAAATTTTAAAGGTTTTTACAGTGAATATTCATAAACCTAGTTCTTAGCATCAATAATTAGTACTGTGCTGTTCTTGCCATATCACATAGCTGTCCTTCTACCCACCCAACAATCCATCATATTTACTTGTTGCATTTCAAAGTTAGTTGCAGACATCAGTACACTTCCCCTTAAATGTTTAAGCAGGCATATCAATGTAACTCATTTTTGTGTTTTTGTGTGTCTTTATTTAAATTGAGAATTAATTTTTTTAGAGACATTTAAGGTTCACAGCAAAGTTCAGGGAAAGGTAGAGATTTCTCATATACATCCTGCTCCCCACATAGCCTTCCCCCTTTTCAACATATCCCACCAGAGTGGTACATTTGTTACAACTGATGAACCTTACATTGACCCATCATTATCACCCAAAGTTTATAGTTTATATCACTCGTGGTGCTGTGCATTCTATGAATTCAGATAAATGTATGAGGACATTATCCATTATTATAGTACCATACAGAATGGTTTCACTGCCCTAAAAATCCTCTGTGCTCTGCCTATTCATCCCTCCCCACCTCAACTCCTGGCAACCACTAATCTTTTTGCTGTCTCCATAGTTTTGTCTTTTCCACAACGTCACATAGTGGAATCATATAGTATGTAGCCTCTTCAGATTGGCTTCTTTCAACTTAGTAATATGCACCTAAGGTTCCTCTGTATCTTTTTCTGTCTTGATAGCTCATTTCTTTATAGTACTGAACAATATTCCGTTGTCTGGATGCACCAGTTTATTTATCTATTTACCTACTGAAGGGTATCTTGGTTCTTCCAAGTTTTGGCAATTATGAGTAAAACTGCCATCAATAGCCACATACAGGTTTTTGTGTAGATGTAAGTTTTCAACTCCTTTGGGTTAATAACAAGGAGTCTGACTGCTGGATAGTATGGAAAGGGTTATTAGATTTGTAAGAAACCACCGAACTATCTTTCCAAGTGGCTGCACCATTTTGCAGTCCCATCAGCAATGAATGAGAGTTCCTGTTGCTCCACATCCTCGCCAGCACTTGGTGTTATCAGTGTCCCAGGTTTCGTTCATTCTAATACATAACCTTTTCTTAAAAAGATAATGCATTCTTCCTCTAAAGAGTAAATTTAAAAATTAGGAAAAAAAATACATGTCCTGGCCATGTATTCCAATTTTAAACTCATTAAATATTATAATTGTAAACAATATTTTGCTTTCTAGTTTTGACTGACATCTATTGACTGACATCTGAATGTGTAATAACACTTTGCCCCTGTGGAAAAATAAGTTCCTGGGTTATTTAAGAATGCCAGACAGAGCACTCATTGTCATGGATGACTTTCTACAAGGAGGGATGAGAAATGCAAAGAGAACTCAGACTATAAATGCAGATCCCATGCCTCTGAGACACATCCTGAATGCCCCATGCTTCTTTAACTCTGTGTGCCTTTACTCCCTGACCCTGAAGTCATTTCATTGTCAGAAATGTATTAAGCTGTATTAAACTATTTGGAAAAAGCAAATATATGGAAGGCACAGGGGCTTTAGTCAGGAGAATAAAACCTGCTTTTTGGGGAAAAAAAAGGTTTTTAGCAGAGTCAAAGCACAGACTTAGACTCGGGGTTAGGAGAGAAAATTGTGTGGCCAAGATGCTCAGAGGCGGCTTCATTGGACAGAATAAAATCTTGAAGGAAAGGTAGGATTCAGACAATAGGGAAGAAAAGAAAGTACATTTTTGACAACAGTCACAATGTAAGCAATGATATTTATGGGAAAACAGGTGTATTTGGTGGGAAAGTGGAATTTTTTTTTTTGCTGTTTTTGACACATCATAGTTGCTTAAGCTCTCATTAAATTCTAACCCATTAAAATTCTCAAGTCACTTCTTTTTTTTTTTTTTTTTTGCGGTATGCGGGCCTCTCACTGCTGTGGCCTCTCCCGTTGCAGAGCACAGGCTCCGGACCCGCAGGCTCAGCGGCCATGGCTCACGGGCCCAGCCGCTCCGCGGCATGTGGGATCCTCCTGGACCAGGGCACGAACCCGCATCCCCTGCATCGGCAGGCGGACTCTCAACCACTGTGCCACCAGGGAAGCCCTCAAGTCACTTCTATTCGAGTATTTCCTTGTCCCTTTGATAAATCTCACGCTTGTTTTACCATTTATCTGAGGTTGCATCATTGATACCACGACCCTCTAATCGCTTCCGGGCACAGCTTCTGCTATTTGACTTGACATCATTTTATTTAATTGAGCAACATGGTGGACATTTATAACACTAGAGAAATCATCTTACAATGTGGTTATTGTTAATATTGCCATTTTTGTATTCCTGTGAAAGTGCTAATTCTCTTGGATGGAAGACTTCAGCTGGGTGTAGAGAAAAGGACACTGAACTGGGAGTCAGAAAAACCTGTATCCTCATCTTATTTCTAGATCTAATTTATGCAAGACCTTGGTCAAGTCACTTGAATTCTCTTTGAGGTTGTACGTAAAAGTGGTCAGAAAGGGCTTTCTAAAAATTAGCTTCAAGCACAGGACTGAAATGTCATCATTAAAGACATGTTAGCAGCGAGAACAGGAAGACTAGAAACTCTTCCAGCTTTTAAGAGTGGCCTTAAAAAGCAAATTTTCTTTTGAGGGGAATGTAGTAGATGATAAAAGCAGATAACCGAATTTCTAAGGATGATTGAGGTCCTGAGAGAAATTCCTTATAGGAGTCTCAAATCTGTGTGTGTGTGTGTGTGTGTGTGTGTGTGTGTGTGTTGGCAATGGGGGAAAATTGGCATCAGGATGTAAAACTTATAAAAACACATCTAGTGTTTTTTTTTTTTTTTTTTTTATGCGTTACGCGGGCCTCTCACTGTTGTGGCCTCTCCCGTTGCGGAGGACAGGCTCCGGACGCGCAGGCTCAGCGGCCATGGCTCACGGGCCCAGCCGCTCCGCGGCATGTGGGATCCTCCCAGACCGGGGCACGAACCCGCGTCCCCTGCATCGGCAGGCGGACCCTCAACCACTGCGCCACCAGGGAAGCCCTAGTGTTTTTTTTATGCCACTCTTTTGGAGAAAGAAATTAGATAACACGAAAAAAAGCAAACAAACAAAACAGAATAACCACCAAAACAACTCAACAAAAGCCAACTAGCAGGGATTTAGCAAAGAAAAGAAAACAAAACAAAACAGATGTTTGATGCCTATTGAACTCAGTACTCACACAATACCCTTTCACGTTTACAGCCAGAATCTTGAATAATGAGAACCAATATTGGAAACAAAGGCTACTAGGGTCTGGATAAAAGCCAACAGTATCCATCAACTAACATTAAGTGATCACTTATTACGTGCCAGGCAATATGCTAAATATTGAGAATATACCTATGAATAATGAAACCTTGAAGCTTTCAGAAATTTGCTTTTGGTCTAAAATTCTATGAAAACAGAGAACCTTCCTTAGAATTGCATTTCTGCATTGAGATGCGTCAGATGTTAAATGACATACAAAAAACCACTACCTGAAGCCTTTCTCCAGAAAATCTAAGTTGGCTCTTTCTCTGGTTAAGGGGAGACTACAAGGTTGAATTTGGAGGATGTATTGGAAATGTTAGTAATGGAAAAGTAAATGTCTTCAAGAATTCAGTCCTTCGGAGGCTTTTGTGAGGCGGTTACCAACCATTAGTGGAAAAATGTTAGGGTCACTCAGAAGCTCTACATCACACATGAAAAATAAAGACCTCGCTTTACTCTTAACAGGAGCAGTTCATCTTGTCACCATGAAGGCCTAATATGGCACAATGTGTTTTTTGTCATTTTTGTTTTCAAAAAAACATTCTCACCAATGAGATCCAGTTAAAACTTCTTTGTGTATGTGTATATACATTGACAAAGAAGCTTACTGGGTATGAGGGTTCTATAAAAGACCCGTGACAATAATATACCTTGGGTTTAAAATAATCTCCTATGGCATGCTGTATCTCGTTGCTTCCCAATAGAAATAGCTCACACCAGCTGTTTCTTTCCACTCCCATCGGCCCTAAATGAGTAAATATGAGACAAACTCCTGGTTTAGTCATCTTGTTGGCATCCAAATTCTACATTGGTCTCCCTCGGTTAGAAAAATATTTGGCGTATCCTGGTTCAACCTGCTGCACTCGTATTTACAGTCAGAAAACACAGTCCTCTTTCTTAAAATATCCTGAAATGAGTAATGCCAAAGAAGCCAGGAATACCACGGGCCAAGGGTTAATACAAACTCCAGCTTTTGTCTACTGTGCATTCGCTGTATTTTCTTCCTTGGCAGTTCTTAACCCTCTCAGAAAGCAATGGCTTTAACACCACCTACCTTCCAGCAAAATTGCAACCTACAGTGTGTGTGTTTCATTTCACAAACACTAGAGAAGTTCTGCTTGACTTGGCAGGGCTTTGCTTAATGGTGGTGAGAAGATTCCAGACTCTTCTCCACGGACCTCCGCTTTGAAGTCGACAGCCCATCCAGAATATAGTGTATGGCTTTTACAGTCTCCCCCTGACAGCTGCAGCCTCTGATAAAATAAATAAACCTCATATGGACACTTTCTTTCCTCCTTATCTTCTGCCAGCAATGGCTATTTAGTGTGGTTCTCATTTGCGGCCTCATGAGGCTATGGAAAACTGTGCCTTCTGACTAGAAAAGGGGATGGTTGTTTACGTTATGATGGAAGAAAGGATAGGATTGTTAACAATAAACTGACTTCCTGTCACTTCCTTTCTTTATCTAGTGAGGCAAATGCACCTCCACCCGAAGGACTCTTCCTACTGGCTGCTCTGTCTGGTAGACTGTTCTGTCATCTGGATCAATTCTTTCCTCTAAAACAAATAATTAGAGTGTAGTCAGCCCTCTTTTTCTTATTTTAATGCTCTTTGGTGGACTCTGCAAATTCACCTAAGGAAATAAGTAAGAAAATAGCCCCTTGTTACTGAGGCTATTGCAATCGTTTAGGAACCTAGGTCTTATCTGCACTTGGAATGATTTTTTTGAATTAAAAGAAATAAAAGTACAACCCTAGTGATACTTTAGACCTCTTGATTCCAAGTATCTTATGACAAAGGATAGAATGGTTATGATGACAGAACGATATACTATTTTTTAAGAAGACAAATAAAATAACACTCCCACTCCAACCTGTGAGACACACTTAGGCGATTACAAATTACATTTTGTGTGCTCATTAGTATACACGTGTGTGTGCGCTTGTGTGTTCATATGCTTGTGTCTCAGCACTCTGCCTATCTGTGTATCTCTTACCAGTGCCCTTCCCCATGGAACTTAATGCTGTTCCCAGGCAAATCCTACACCCCCGGCATGATTCTGCTATGATTGGAATAAAAGCTGGAACCCATAGTAGACAGACACCTTCCTCTTCTGGATGTGTTCTGCCCTTGCTACTTACCTTCCTAAACAGCTAACAGCTTTTCTACCCAAGGCTGAGATCACCAAGCTCACCGGGGCCATGCCCTTTGGTCTGCTGGCCACACCTGTGTTGGTTTTCAGAGTTCTCCATTCTGACTTTTTCTAGCATCTTTCTCAACCTCAGTGGCCCTTTTCCTGAGAGCCTACTTTGTTCTTATCTGAGGCCAGGAGTGTTCAGACCATAATTGTTAGAGGAGTTTGGAGAAGGCAGTGATAAGGGGAAGAGGAGGTATCAGGGAGACATGAGACTTGAGTTGAGCCTTGAAGTATGAGTGGGATTCATTTTATTCTTCTTCCAAATCCCCAAGGATTTGCAAAAGCTATCAGAATGACAGCCCCATGGAATGTTAGAGCTAAAAGAAACTATATGGTCTTGATATAAGTCATTCTCCATTTCAGATGGCAAGTTTTTAAAAATTATCTAGATTAGAATAAATCCAAGAAAGAAGAGATCATCTCCCAGTACTGGAGGTGGTGAGCTATTGGAATGTGTCTTGGAGCAGAGCTGTCACGTGGCACAACTAAGGTGTCACTGTCACATGCCTAGGTAAATGGAGCTGCCTGGAGGTGGGTCATGACCAGCCTGTGTGGCCACATTCGGAGTTCCCCTTCAGGGGCACCTGGTGTCTCTCAAGTTTCTGATTAGGAAGTCAGCCTGGATAGCAGAGAATCCCAGCTGGTCCTGGGCCATGGACAGATATAAACCTGTGATGTATGTAGACTGATCGGTTTGGTTTCAGTTGCCCTATATCCCTGTTGTTCTGTCCCCTTCCTCTACTCTATAGCTTCCCTCTCTCCTCCCACATCCCAGCTGGTAACTCTCCAGCAACTACCTAAGACACGTATTCTTATTTTCACATGTTTTTATCTTCAGCCTAATCTTGAGTAATCTCTCTAAAATTCTCAGTTATGCAGCGATTTTTTGTTTTGTTTTGTTTTGATCAACATTGCAATGCTAGCCTGTAGAACTGGGTGCTACCTAGTACATGTTAAATATGTATTTAATGAATGAATGAAGGATGTTAAATTCCTTTCTTTCTGGTTCTCCAGCTTCCCAACTAGAGATAGATGTGATGATGGTGGACTGGGTCTTATTTTCTAGAGCCTCCTAGACTGAGGGTTATTTTTATCTCCACTCTTATAAGACTTTCCATACTTCTAGCTTCTGTTAACTGGTTCCACTTTCTGAAGCAGAATCTCTGGGTGTAAAACCTTGAAATCTAAATATCTGAATATTTATAGCAAGCAACCTAGGTAAATATTATATAACAAGTTATCAAAATTTTATAACAATTGAATAGAAATATGGCAAAAAAATCCCCAGGAATCAAAGCATGGTAATTAACACAGAATACATTGAAAACAATAAGATATGCTGAAAAACATACAATGTGAGTGTGTCTGTATAGTTTAGTAGAACTTTAACTTATTTACAGTGTTATAGTAAAGATAAAATATATTAAAATATGAGCACTTGAAAAGGTTAAAAAGCCTATATCTCTTCAAGTTACAAATATAATGAATTCTCAAAATGGTAACCAATTAAGGACCAGAGCATTTCTTATCTGAGGGGGAATGTTTGCAGTATTCAGGGGGAAAAAAAACCTGTAAAACTTAAATGTTCCTTTTTATTGCTCAGAATTTATGATCCTTCAAGTTAAAAATGAAAATTGCCTTTAAAGAAAGAGCTGGATTTGAAATAAAAGTTATTACAACTTCCTAAATTTTTGACGATTCTGTATCATTTTAGGAAAGTGTGGGCTCGTGGTGTATTTATGTGTTCTTTTTCCAATATCCTTTTCTTCTAATTAGAAAAGTTTCTAGGTATCAGTCAAGATTAATCCATTTTGAATGTGAAATGAGAATATCATAGCCTGTTGTAATACAGCTGCCTCTAAATGATTCATTTGCATTGGAATGAGTGGTATGCTAGTAAATGTATCATAACTCATTTGTAGCATTTGCCATTTGTGTAGTATAAGTACTCCTACTATGGACAATTTCAAGCCACCAACATGACTTCACTGAACATGGAGCTGGGAAGAGGTGACCAGTAGTATGCCATTATGTAGTATATCCACCATATAGATATGATAAATGTGAATAACCTTGGAGCTAGATGATCGTAAAATAATTAGAAAGTGATAACGTTTGAGTATTAACTTTGTGCTTAGTATGGTTTATTTAACTTTAAGTTAATATAATTTACATTTTAATAGTGGTTAAGTTAAACAACAGGTTTGCAAAATTCCTGAAAACTTGAGAGTAGGTTCTTGTGATTTGGGATAAGGCAGCTAAAGCAAACCAATAAGAAACTCTCCAAAGGTAAACTTGTTGAGGACAGGGTCCAAGTCTTTTATACAGACTTACAGTTCTATATCCCATAACAAGTGGATTTTTATAGCTGTATAAAAATTACTATTAGTGTATAAGAGGGAGAGATTAATTCTCTCTGAGGTAGTATGGGTAACTGTCAAAATAGTGATGCCTGAATGGAATTTCAAAGGAAGAAGAAAAATTATTGAACTGAATACATTTTGGAAGGACACTGTAAGCACAGGTGATGCATTCAGGGAAAGAGCTGGAGAGTTAGTAAAAGGACGGGATGTGGCACGAGATGAGGTGGTTAAAATGGCTCATATGTTTGTTCCTCACCGAAATGTAGGCTTGACAATGGCCAGGGAACTATCTTGTTTACTCCATATCTCATATATATATATATATATATATATATATATATATATATATATATATATATATGTGTGTGTGTGTGTGTGTAGAGATATATATATATATATATATATATCTACACACACACATATTAGGTACACCATAAATAATTGTGGCTCTGGAATTCAGTCCCAAATCTGACATTTCAGATTCTATACTACCTTGATTCTACAAGGCACTTAATCTTGCATTAATATGATTCTTCATAAGTGTATCTTTCCTACAAGACTGGGAGTTTTTGGAGGGAAGGGGACCCCAACCAACAGTGAAATGCATTTAGGGCACAATGTCTACTTGTTGATTTGACTTTGGAGATTTTTAACATGTTAACATGTTGTGAGGATGAAAATGTCCACTGTTACCACTTTACTGTTGATAGCATTGAATAATTCAAATTTGGAACTATTATAAATAGTGCTATTAATACTATTGTGTACAAATCGCTTAGAGAACGCCTACTTGCGTTTCATTTGGGTCTACATATCCTGGAATGGAATTAGTGCTTTACTTATGCTCATATTTAGTAGATGAACATATATTTGCCCTTTGGGGGGGGTGGTCTATATACCTTGGAATGGAATGACTTGTATACCTATTTTCAACTTTAGTAAATACTATCAAATAATTTTTCAATGTGGTTCTACCAGTTTATACTCCTACCAGGAATATAGGAAAGTATCCTTCCTCACATTTGGTGTGCTCTGTATTTTTCATTTTAGCCTTTTTAGTTGATGTGTACTGCCGTGTTTTTGCACTTACTTGCCACACGCCTTGGACAACACGCTCTTCTGTGCCTGAGTTTTCTTGTCTGTAAAATGGGGAGAAATAGAGCACATTATTTTTTGAGAAATAAAGGAAATAATCCACGCAAAGTTTTTAGGGCAGTGACAGGCACAGAGCACACCAAGACAAATATCATAGGCCACTCGTCTCCATCATCACCACCAACACTGCTATCTGGAAGGATCATTAAGCATTCAACAGTTTTCTAGACAAAGTGAGCAGCTTATGCAAAGGCAGGAAGGCAGAAAAGAGCCATCTATGTTGGAAGAGCAGTGAGAAGTTTCCTCTTTCACTTCACGGATGTTTGGTCAGGGTGAGAGACAGAAATGTTTGACTAGCAACTAACTCAATTGTTCTGTTTCAAAGAGAGGGTTATTAAGTGCCCATTTCATTGAGTAGATTACGCATCTCAAATGAGAAGCAAATAATCAGTTATTTAAAACAGTGTGCGTCATGGGTGCCTCTTCCATAAGAATGAACCCAGAACAGTGCCTGCACTGTGCCGAGGACAGATCTGCTTTCTGTTTGGCCAGCGGGGCTTTTTCTTACTTTTCTTTTCAGATAAATGCATATTATTGGGAAATCCGTGGAAAGCCCCTTTCTTTGTATGCTAGAATATTTCCATGTCCCCTAGCATAGAGAGTATCCCTGGCTGCTTCCAGTGGAATGCAGAATCATATTCTTGTCTCGGTGGATTTCACCTCTGAGCAGTGTGCCAGGGAGCCTGCAGCAACGAGAGGCTTCCCAGACCAAAGCCCAATTAGGTCCAGCTGTGCCGAGCAGTTTACCAGCACAGCTCCTATACACTAAAGCAGTTTCCCCGAACTGCAGTTGGGTGGGCTTTGCATTTTTAAATTTGCCTGTTTGTTTTATTTCTTGACACCATGCTTTTAAGAATAATGGACTCTCCAGCTCACTCCCCCTGCTTCCCTTTCTGGGGTTGGAAACCATAGTCACTGACTTTTGAGTGCTAAGAGCGAATGGTGGCTCTGGCTGGAAGGGCTTCACATGGGAAGGTTGGGAGCCAGTGTTACAGCAAAACATCTGCACAGATCTTTTCTTGCTTTCAGGATGTTGTGACCCATAATCTGGCCTCACCCCAACTGGCTGGCCTCTTATTCTGAGCACAGTGTGACACAGCTGTTTAAAGTTAATTGCACTGAAGCCAGAAAGAAATCCCCATCTGTAGGAAGACAGGGAAGTGATGATGAACTTGCAGAAGGGAGTTCTCTTTTCAGTAGACTGGAAACTTGGTGTTCCCGGCATAGCCTCAAAGAGAGAGAGAGAGAGAGAGAGAGAGAGAGAGAGAGAGAGGGAGAGAGAGAGAGAGGGAGAGAGAGAGAGGGCGCCTTACGGCGCACTGGCCAAGAGTAGAAAGAATGGGTTCCAACTACAACTCTTCTGCTAATTAATTCTATGGCCTTAGGAAAGTCACATAAACACTCTCAGCCTGTTTCTTCATCTGCAAAAGTCCTGGCTTCATACAGTTGATGTAAAGGCTTCAATACAAGTAAAGCACACAGCAGTGGCGGGCACAGAGTAAGAGTTCAATAACTAATGCCTTTTATATTTAATGTTCTCTTTCCCCACCCTTTTCCCTCTGTTTGGTTAACTCTTTCATTTTTGGCCACGGCTATTCCTTTAAGTCTTGTTCAGGTATCTCTTTTGATTTTATCCAGTAGCAACTTCTATTACCCTTACTGTAGCATTTATTATGCCACATTGTAAATGTAATTGTATATTTGGTTAATTCCTTTCTGTAAATGAGTCCAGGTGTACCTTGCTTGTTATGGCGTATGGCAATGAATATTAAATGGTAAACAGTCGGTAAATATTACATTTTGTGATTATTAGGCACACGCTATATCTGTTTAAGCAGACCCTGCTAGATTTTCTCCAGTACCAGAAGACCCCCACCACTGCACCCATTTCACCAGACTGGGTGCGACACACCAGGATAACTTAGGACAATATTCATATCTGATGCTCCTGAACTTCCCTCCTTTGCTCACTTCAGTTTATTGATGGGCACTTCATCCTGCCCATCTCAATATCTGGCTGCCCTAAATTATAAGCTATTGAATCAATCAACTATGATGTTGTGAGTTAAAAGAATCATGTATTACCATAGCCTACACAAGTGTAGGTTGGCTTCAGGTCAGATAATCTAGGCTGGAATTGCTCATGTATCTCATCTTGGCTGGAAATTCTACACCAGGCAGGGCTCGACTAGGAAAGTTTATCTGGAGAAGCTCTGCCCCACATGTCTCATCCTCCTTCTGGAACAGCAGGTTAGTCTGGGTATGTCCTTGTCATGGGGATGGTGGGAGTACAAGAAGGTCAGTGGGGACAACAAATGTTTCTTGAAGCCTAGGCTTAGAAATGGCACACCACCATTTTTTTCATTTTGTTCATTAAGGCAAGTCACGTGACTGGATTTTGACCCACAATATGAGTAAAATTCCTCTCATGATAAGAGAACTGCAAAGTCACTTGGCAAGGATGGCGATACAAGGTGAAGAAATAGTGGGGTCCACAAATCAATCTACCCCTTACACCATATCAAAATCTTTACTCAGGACAACATCGAATAACGCATTCCCACTGAGATATAAATCGCCAATGAGTAATCTATTCAATGTTTTCTCTACCCAAAGAAATAAATCTCTGAGTTCTAGATGCTTAAGGAATTTGGGTAGTAGGATAAGGAACTTCAGTGCTTCTGAAATAACTGACCACCAGATATCTAGTGAACACATAGCATAAACTCGGCACTTCAGAGAACACAGAAGAGAAAACTTTATGGTTCATGATTTAAAGAAGTCAACGGATTTATCGTGAAAATAAAGTAAAAAAATGAGCCCTCATGAAATTGCAAACCAATACAAGATACAATAGAATTAAGGTGCTCTTTTTTTCTTTTTTAAACGCCTCCTGTGTAATGGCCCCTACAATAACTCCTGTGTAGATTTTACCTTTAATCTGTACAGCAAGACATGGAAAGTCAGTTTTGATTCTGAAAACTATGCATACACATTCTTTGTGAAAAACGAATATACCTGTCCGGTACTCCTCAAAACCGTCAAGCTCAACAAAAACAGGAAAAGCTTGAGAAAATGTCACAGCCAAGCGGAGTCTAAGGAGATATTACAAGTAAATGAAATGGAGTATCTTCAATGGGATATTGGAATAGAAAAGGGATATTGGGTAAAAACTGAAAAAAATATGAATAAAACATGGACTTCAGGTAAAAATAATGTACCAATATATTGGTCATTAATTGTAAGAAATGTACTATACTAATGCAAGATGTTAATAATTGGAGAAAGAAATTATGTGAGAGTGTATGTGGACTCTACTATCTGCTCAGTTTTTCTGTAAATCTAAAACTATTCTAAAAATAAAATCTATTAATAAAAATATCTAGTAGAAAATCTGAATAGACCTATAACAAGAAAAGAAATTGAATTAGAAATTAAATTTCACTTACAATACCATCCAAAATCCCCAATATAAGTAGCAATAAATTTAGCAAAAGCAGTGCAAGACTTGTACATGGAAAATTACAAAATATTATTAAAAGAAATTAAGGAAGATCTAAATAAATAGAAAGAATTCCCATGTTTATTAATTGGAAGACTTAGTATTGTTTAAATGGTCATAATCCCCAAACTGAACTGTGGATTCAAATAAATCCCTATCAAAATCTAGCTTGCTTTTTAAAAATAGATTGAGGGCTTCCCTGGTGGCGCAGTGGTTGAGAGTCCGCCTGCCGATGCAGGGGACACGGGTTCATGCCCTGGTCCCGGAAGATCCCACATGCTGCGGAGCGGCTGGGCCCGTGAGCCATGGCCGCTGAGCCTGCACGTCCGGAGCCTGTGCTCTGCAACGGGAGAGGCCACAACAGTGAGAGGCCCGCGTACCGCAAAAAAAAAAAAAAGATTGATAAACTGATCCTAATTTCATATATAAATGCAAAGGAACCCAAATAGTCAAAACAACTTGGAAAAAGAACAGAGTTGGAAAGCTCACACTTCTCAATTGTAAAACCTACAGCAAAGCTAGAGTAATCAAGAGAGTGCTGGCATAATATAGACATGTAAATCAATGGAATAAACTTGAAAGTCCAGAAATAAACACATACATCTCTATGGTCAATTGATATTTGACAAGAATAGAAAGAATTTAATATGGAAAAAAATAATCTTTTTAACAAATGGTGCTGTGAGAATTGGATACCTACATGCAAAGTACGAAGTTGGACTCCAACCTCAGACCATAAACAAAAATTAACTCAAAATGGATCATAGATGTTAATGTAAGAGCTGAAACTATAAAATTCTTAGAAGAATGTTCATGGTTTGGGGTTAAGTAATGGTTTCTTAGACATGACACTAAAATCAAAAGTGACAAAAAAAAATAGAGAGATACACTAATTTTTTCTGTTTCTTCTTGTATTTGGGTTCATACCAGAAAGAGACCAAAGAGTTTAAAAACTTCTAATATTGGTCAGCTTCTCTAAACTCACATAACCTGAAATCTGGTGGCTTAGCACGATTGAAGTTTATGTCTTCCGTATATAAAGCCCCAAAATGAGTGTTCATGACATATATTTCTCGAGTTATGTGGTTTTGCCATCTGTAACTTGTGGCTTTCAGGGTCACTTTACTTGCCTATTTCAAGCCAAAGGGGGAAAGAACATGGAGGATCTCACGGAAGGTTTGGGGCAAGGCCTAGAGGGGTGCAGTTCTCTTCTATTCACATTCCATCCCTTCACCTAATGGTGTAATGGAGGACATGAACCGTAGTGTAGCACGTGAACAAGAAATGGATTGGTGATCATATAGCAGTTTCTACCATGAAAATAGTCATTAGGACCCTCATATCTTAGAGTCCAGGGATTAGAATAAAAATAACAGCAATAAGAGAAGCTAACATTTGAGTAATTATTCTGTGAATGGCATGATGCTTGGTAATTTACAGGTGTTATTACCACAGTGAATCTTCATGATAGCCCCATGAGACACATACTTTGTTATCTATATTTTACATATATGGAAACAGGCAAAGAGACACTGTGTACCTTTTTTAAGTTATATAGGTGCTAACTGGTAGCACTGATTCAACTCTAGATAACGCTGACTCAAAAACACAGGCTGTATGAGATGATACTCCCTTCTAAGAAGGTAAGGGAGGCTGGAGAGAGAGAAGGATAAGAAAAGAAGGAGCTAGAATGTGAAATATCAGGAAGCCAGGGCCAGAGCATCTGGATCCCGATAGGAAAGTCCTCGTTTCTTGTCATTACTCCACATTGTCACTTGGTACAACCACGCCAAAGAAAGCAGCACTAGGTGGCTTGCTAACCTCCCTGGATTTAGTCAGATTCTTAGTATGAGTTGCAGTATAACAACTTCCTATCTAAGCCTCAGCCTTTTCTGTAATTGAAATTTACTTATTCAGTAAACTCGTGCCAACATCATGGATTACTGCTTATCCCTATTTGAAGAAAAAATAAGCAGCTAGGTTTGGTATTCCCCATCCCTGAAGTTGATCTTGGCTATGACATTTATACCAATGATTGAAAAGCATTTCAGCAACGGTCACTGTTCAAGTTAACAAACGATCCCTTCCAAGTCCTTGAAGAACTGGTGGAGGCAGAGCTAAAACAGCACTTGTCTGATCTTCAGAGTCAGGATCATGCAGCCTCTATTTTTGGAAAGTTTGGCAATTTGGAAAGGTTGATTATTTCTGTGTATTATTACCCTTTCCTTCAAGTCCCTTTGTGACTCCCTGTTACCAGTGAAATAACATCAAATACCCTAGCAGAACTCACCAGGTTCTCAAGGACCTGAGGCTTTGCCGCATAGGATGGTTTAGTGGTTTCCTATTGCTACTGTAACAAATTATCACAAACTCACTACAAACAAATGTATTCTCTTTCAGTTCTGGAGGTCAGAAGTCTAAAATCAAGGTGTTGGCAAGGCTGCATTCCTTTCGGAGTCTTCAGGGTTGGATCCATCCTCTTTCCTTTTTTCAGCTTCTAGGAGCTGCCTGCATTCCTTGACTCACGGTCCCTTCCTCTCGACACTCCAACTTCTTGCTTCTGTTGTCACATCTAACATTCACTTTGATCCTCCTGCCTCCCTGTTATAAGAACCACTGTGATTACACTGTGCCTATCCACATAATCCAGGACAATCTTCCATCTCAAAATTCTTAACTTCACCACATCGGCCTAGTCCCTTTTGCCATGTAAGGTAACATATTTGCAGGTTCCTAGCATTAGATTGTACACATCTTTGGATACCGATGATGGCATTTTTCAGCCTAACACAGATGGTCTAGCCATACAGAACTACTCTCCATTCCCCAGACTCTAACTGTCATCTCTAACACCTCCTCTCTAACTGTCAAGACTCCCGTCCTCTTAGTGAATGACTCCTGAACCATCCATTCTCTACTCAAACGTAGCTTCTCCTGTGAAGTCTTCCTCAAATTTCTTCACCCCTCCAAAACCTCAGGGTGGAATTAATATTATACTTCCTTCCCTCCCTGTCAATAACCAGAGTCATAAACGTTTGTTGAACTGTTAAATGAATATGGCCCATTATACAGATAGGTATGCCAGGCTTCTAATGACTTCTTTTCTCAGTCATTACCAGCAGTGATGTAGAGCTTGGTAGCAGCCTCGCAAGGGTAATAAGCTACGCTTTCCATAGCTTAGCTGCCACAAGCTACTTTTCTACAGCTAATATCACGGAGAGGTTTTCCTAGGCCCACGCACTCCACAGGGTCACCTGAAAAAACCGCTCACGTTCAACTAAGCTGCCTGTGCCTTAAGTAAAATCAATCAAAGCATTTGCATGTGTGTGAAAAGTGACTGTGGCTAAGAAACTATCTCATAATTATTGACTTCCCTAAAAGAATGACTTTCCTATAAGAATGACTTTCCTATTAAAGACTCGGATTTCCTATTAAAAGTTGGATTCCCCTGGAAACAGCTGAAGAAACTGTACTTGGCATTTGCAGTGTATCCTTCATTGTACTGACCTTGTTACCTTTTTAAGTGGAGAGCTGAGATTCCTGGGAACTTCAGTTTTATAAAGTGGCTCCCAACTGCAAGCCATATCACCCTATTATGAATAATATACACACAGAACATTCGTTTCAGCTTCCAGCATCACTTTCATCATTTTGCCTGGGGCTACAGTTACTTGTAAGTTTGTCTTATCCCCCTCTCCTACATGCTATGATCATTGAAGGCAGATTCTCTCTCTTACTTTTATCACTTGTGCTTAGCAGTTGTCTGACACAAAGTAGAAAATAAATGTCTGTTGAAATGAATGAATGAATGATGCTTGGAATGTGTTTATATAGCTGTGCTCCTCCCTGTAAACAGTAAATACTTCATGGATATCTAATAGGGTTACCATCTTATCCTGCTTTCCCTACTCCTTTCCTGGTTTTGGCCCTGAAAAGTCCATGTCCTGAGAACACTCTTCCTCTTAGTCTTGGGCAAACTGAGATAGCTGGTCACCCTAATTTCCAAGTACTCTGCTAGCACAAACTCAAGTGCCTTCAGAGACTGCTGGGTAATGACAATGAGAGGTAACCTGGTTTAGGGTAAACTGGAAACTGGCCAGAAGGTATTCAATTATGAACAAAACCTGTCAATGAGCTGAATTAGCTTGATGGCATCCTGTGGAATAGCAGTGCCTGGCCAGAGTTAACAGAAGAAGGAGCAGGGATAATTCAACTATGATTTTTTTTTACAAAACTCAAAACAATTAATTTTGAGATTACTAAGAATTTAACATCTCAGCCTCCATTTTCTTACATATGAAATTAATGTAATTAATTCTGCATAACTGGATACACAGAATTGTGAGAATTAAATTAGATAAAAAATACAGAATGTTAATAGTTTTTATTTTTTCAAAAAATAATATATGTGGTAGAAGCATTGGATTGCGAATTTGGAACCCAGTTTTACTTCTAGTTTTATAAGCTTAAAGAATTCATTTAATATCTGTGGGTCTCAGGTTTCCCATCAAAGATATAAGCAGGCTTGACAGCTAATTGCTGGGGTGCATTATAATATTAGGATTTGATTACCTGGAGAGTGCTTCTTGGAGGGAAACTTTGTGCTAGGGATTAAGAACTCCGGCTTAGGGATCATAGAGACCCAGGCTCTGATCCTGATTCTGTCATTTGATAGATGCTTAACTGTGAGTAAATTCTTTAACCTCTTCATGACTAACTTTCTTTACCTATAAAAATGGGGATTTTAATTATGTCCACCTCATGTGGTTGTTGACATCAAGAGAACGAAATAAAATAATGTATGTAAAGATATTAACATGGAAAATGCAAATAGATATTAGTTTATTGCCATTATTAAAATCACCATGACTAATATACACAAATGATCAAAATCTAGTTTTAAAGAAGTTGAAAACAGAGTGCTTAACAGTTTGGAATTCTAACCCTTTCCCTCAGTTTCCTAAAGTATGAGCAAAATAAAAGTTTAACCCTTTTAAACTAACACAATATTGTAACTCAACTATACTTCAATAAAAACAAAATTTTTTGAAGTTTAACCCTTTTAACTACCATATTATTAGTCCTTTGACACTGTATACAAAGCTCCTAGGTCCATAAATGTAGTTGTCCTGCAGCTTTCTTTACTCTGGAGCCTCCGTTTCTCCTGTGGTTACAGAAGTTCATTCCCAAAGGATATCAGCTCATGTTCTTCTGAGCAGTTTTTCCTTTTCCTTGAAGTATAGTAAAGAGAAAAATTGACTTCCCATGACTATCTTCCACCTGATTTTTTTCCAGGTCCCTTTCTCTCTTCACTTAGAAGCAAGAACATGCAACCCAATTTTGAATCAAAAATCTGAGAATACACATTAATCTCTAAATGCTGCTGTTTTTGCTGGTAGTGGAACTAACAGGCATTCAGTTCATTTACTCATGAAACTGCTTCTAATTTTTAAAAACTTTTTTCCTTCTTCCAGAGCTGATGTTTTAAAACACATTAAAACACCATAAATGGTGTTCGCACGCGCGTGTGTGTGTGTATGCGTGTGCATGCATTAGTGTATATTGGGTATTTCCTACAGGTCTACTTTGAGACAGCACTTTAAGGTTTTTTTTTTTTGTTGTTTTTAAGACATTTAAGTAGTTCCAGCTGTTTAAGATTCAGAGATGCAGGGATACCTTTCCATTTTAGGTGACCTTCAAATAAAGTTTGCTAATGGATAAAATTTGTCATCACCATCCACAGGAGTTGTTAACAGACTAGCCATGTGTGTCCTGTGTAATGGACAAATCAGCACCAAATTAAACTGTCTTTATTACTGTGGGCTAATTATGTAGGAACAGAGATGGATTTACTATGCAAATATCTTTGGCATGTGAAGGCCAGATAACATGGTACAGGCAAAAATTTCTCAGTACATGGAATAAAGGCAATGGGTGGGAGATTGTATTATCACATGATATATGGTAGTCAAGAGTGCCAAGCTCAAAACAACTCTTCCATAGCAATTATTACAATGGTCACATGGAAAACGTCATTTCAGTACAAAGTTGTCCATCAAAACCTTGCACTTGTGAATTTGTAGGGAAACACAAAAGACCCCAAGTGGCCAAAACAATCTTGAGAAACAACAGAGGCGGAGGAATCATGCTCCCTGACTTCAGACTATACTACAGAGCGACAGTAATCAAAACAGTATGGTACTGGCACAGAAACAGACACATAGGTCAATGGAACAGGATAGAAAGCCCAGAAATAAACCCATGCACTTATGGTCAATTAATATACAATCAAGGAGGCAAGAATATACAATGGAGAAAAGCCAGTCTCGTCAATAAGTGGTTCTGGGAAAACTGTACAGCTACATGTAAAAGAATGAAATTAGAACATTCTCTAACACTACATACAAAAATAAACTCAAAATGGATTAAAGACTTAAATGTAAGAGCATATACTATAAAACTCCTAGAGGAAAATTTAGGCAAACACTCTTTGACATAAAAGGCAGCAATATTTTTTTGGATCTGTCTCCTAGAGTAATGGAAACAAAAGCAAAAATAAACAAATGGGACCTAATTAAACTTAAAAGCTTTTGCACAGCAAATGAAACCATAAACAAAATGAAAAGACAACCTATGGACTGTGAGAAAATATTTGCAAATGATGTGACTGACAAGGGATTAATCTCCAAAATATACAAACAGCCCATACAACTCAATGTCAAAAATACAACCCAATCAAAAAATGGGCAGATGACCTAAACAGACATGTCTCCAAAGAAGACATATAGATGGCCACCAGGCACATGAAAAGATGCTCAACATCGCTAATTATTAGAGAAATGCAAATCAAAACTACAATGAGTTATCACTTTACACCAGTCAGAATGACCATAATCAAAAAGTCTATAAATAATAAATGCTGAAGAGGGTGTGGAGGAAAAGGAACCCTCCTACACTACTGGTGGGAATGTAAATTAGTGCAACCACTAAGGAAAACAGTGTGGATTTTCCTTTAAAAACTAAAAATAGAGTTACCATATAATCCAGCAATTACACTCCTGGGCTTATATCCAGAGAATATTCTAATTCAAAAAGATACATGCACTCCAATGTTCAGAGCAGCACTATTTACAATAGCCAAGACATGGAAGCAACCTCAGTGTCCATCAACAGATGAATGGATAAAGAAGATGTGGTATACATAAAAAATGGAATATTACTCAGCCATAAGAAAGAATGAAATAATGTCATTTGCAGTAACATGGATGGACCTAGAGATTATCTACTAAGTGAAGTAAGTCAGACAGAGAAAGACAAATATCATATGATATCACTTATATGTGGAATCTAAGAAAATGATACAAATGAACTTATTTACAAAACATAAACAGACCCACAGACATAGAATACAAACTTATGGTTAGAAAGGGGAAAGAGGTGGGGAGGGATAAATTAGGAATTTGTGATTAACAGATACACACTACTATATATAGACTAGATAACCAACAAGGACCTACTGTATAGCACAGGGAATTATATTCAATATCTTGTAATAACCTACAATGGAAAAGAATCTGAAAAAGAATACATATATATAAATATATATATGTATATATATATATATACAACTGAATCACTTTGCTGTACTCCCAAAACATTATAAATCAACTATTCTTCAATAAAAATATAAAAAATAAAATCTTTATCACCTAAATCTTAAAAAAAAACCCTTGCACTTGAAATGATGCTTGATATTATTCATATTAACTGCTTTTTATTGAATTCTTGACTGTATTTTTATTTAATTTATAAATTAATTTTGGTTTTGCAATCATAAAAGAACTGCAAGCATATAAAATACTTATCTAGTTTTATATTTACATGTCTTTATGTAACATAATAAAAATAATTTAAATCAATATTGGGCCTCCAAAACATTTTTTCTTCTTATATGTCTTATAATATCACAGACATTGCTTAAGTTTGAGAAACACTGGTTAAAAGTGTCACTGAAAGAGGTAAAGAGGGAAATGTTTATGGATGAACATAGAACAGAACAGTGAATAAGGATATAGGCTTTAGTATCAGTTGTACTTACATTTCAGTTACAGTTCTACATTAAATAAATCATGGGGCTTTACTTTTCTAAATCTCTGTTTTTGCAAATTAAAATGAGAATGACAACAGGAATTATCTCATGCAGTTGCTATGATGACTCATTGAGATAACCTTTATAAAGAGCTTCACCCTTTGAGAAGCAGGATGAGGGTATAGTGAAGATTGTGAACTATGTAGAGAGACTTCTGGGCTCAGATCATGGCAATACCACTTGCTAACTGTATGGGAAGTTACTTGACCTCGTTGTACCTCAGTTTTCTCATCTGCAAAATGGGAATAATAAGAATGCCAACCTCATGGGGTTGCTATACAAAAAACTGAGTTATCGAGTTGCAAAGCACACAGGGCATGGCAATAGTGAGCACCCTATAGGTGTTTCCTATTACTATTAGCTCAGTGTGTTTTTTTTTTTTTTTTTTTTTTGCGGTATGCGAGCCTCTCACCATTGTGGCCTCTCCCGTTGTGGAGCACAGGCTCCGGACGCGCAGGCTCAGCGACCATGGCTCACGGGCCCAGCCGCTCCGCAGCATGTGGGATCTTCCTGGACCGGGGGCATGAACCCGTGTCCCCTGCATTGGCAGGCGGACTCTCAACCACTGCGCCACCAGGGAAGCCCTAGCGCAGTGTTTGATGCATAGACCTCGATAAAGATTAGCTGATTTTAAGGCTAAGTTAGCTTAGTTTGGGGACCAGACCAAAATCCATTCCACTTGGAGGGATTATGACTATGGTCTTATGAAATGATCATCTGGGCTAGAAAATTAGACATTAAAAGCAATCAAGGCTGAACTAGTAGACAATGGAATATACATGTGATTGATGAGTAGAAGGGTCCACAGACATTGAGAAGGTAAAACATGGTGCTAAAGTCTGAGGTAGCTAGTGTAACTTGGAACGGAAAAGACTGTTCCAGCATGAGCTTCAAATTTGTCCATAGTGGGGTATCTTGAAGGAGAAGTCACCTCAAGAAAAGGGAATCGAGAAAATCAGGTTTTAGAAAGAATTCCCGAGTCTCTGCTTTTCTGGTTGTCCCACTCCAGTTCATAGTGAGACAAGTCAATGCTTTTGGAGAGAAGAGTGCTAGTAGGAACAATTGCCAACAGACAAAAACCTATGTTAGAGAGAACTCTGAAAGTCACTGGAGCATGCCTTGATATTCATGTAGAAAAAGAACCGAAAGCAAGAACAATATATACTTTGGTAACTTGGGGACTTTAGGGGGAAATGATGATGTCCATATCTGGAGGCAAAGGCAGCAGATTTCTTAGAGAAGAACCACAGAAAAAGAGAGAACCAAGTAACACATCCTACCTGATTCAATTTTTTCATGAGTATATCTGAGATGCTACCTTGTGTTTCAGAACACCCTAGAGTAGATTTTCCTGGTGGTTGGCCTTCTGCATTGCAAGGAATTCCAAAGGTCAGATAACTCTCAGGGAGTACTTCCAGGAACTAAACAAGAAGAGTTCAATGAATAAATAAAGAAACAAATGGGTCTGTTTGGAGAGAGAATGTTACACCCCCCCATCTTCTAGATGAAAAAAGAAGTGCAAACTTTCCAGGTAAACCCTGCAACTAGAACAGTTTTGCTACCATTTAAAAGCTCTCTTAGTGGCTGTTGATCTGCCTTATCCTCAGAGACAGTGCCAGGGGAAGAGCTATAGTCCTACAGCTTATGAGCAGACTGTAGACTCAATTATCTTATTTGGTTTCTCCAAATCTTGCTGATTTAATTTTATTTCAGAGCTTTGGGATAATCTTCCTTCTACTCCTCCCACTGGACTTTATCTCCTGCAAAAAAATGAGGTTCTGAAACCTGCCATTGACAGAAAGCTAACAGAATTATATTAAACTGAAAGGTACAATTGACTGGGGAGTAAATTAGTTTCTGTTCATCACATTAACAACAGTTACAGTTAAATAAGTGTCAGAGCCTGGAATCAGAATATGAAGATCTGGGTTCTTCCTACTCTGAGTGAAAAAATTCTGGCGAGATTGATCTTTTGGGGAACTTGACTTTCTTTTTAATTTTCACTTTTCTTTTTCTTTTTCCCAGAATGTTCGTTTCAGTTCTTATTGAGGGTGTTTTCCAGATAATTTCCTTCCCCTCCCCCTGGCAAATTGCTGTCATGAGTCACAAGCAAATCTCTGAGGAGTAACTGCCAGTGGCTGATGGCCCCACCCTAGTTCATCTCTGACTGACAGATTCCCTTTACTCCCTGTAGACCAGCAAAGGGGAACAATGACTTGGGCCAAACATTCAGAACATTCTGAAAGCATTTCTTTCACTTAGACTCTGGTTAAGCCTGACAAATATGTGGGAACATTACATAGAGACCTGACATGTTTCATGTAGCTCCTTGCGGCAGTTGGCCCGTGGCCGTGGGAGAGGAGAGAAAGCTGGTCAACTGCCCATGAGGAAGTGGGTCCATAAATAGCTGGTTGAACTTCCAGGCTAAAAAGGCACCTTCTCTAAATAATGGCAAAAGCACTAACAAGCATTTACTCCTCAAGAGCATTTGCCATTGTAAGAATCTCCCATGTCCTCGATGTAATTTAATCTTCAAAACAACTCCATGAGGTAAGCAGATCAGGCTTCATGAACCACTTTACAAAGCACTAAACTCAAGCCTAGGAAGGACTAGCATTTTTTCCCCAAGATTACAGAAATTATAAAAACCAGAAGGATGTCTCAAGCCGAGGTCTTCTTGCTCTAAGGCAGTTGTCTTTTTACTAGTGCAGTGGTTTCCAAAATGTGGTCCCTGGACCAGCCATATCAGCATCATTTGGAAACATGTTAGAAATGCAAATTCTCAAGTCCCCTCAAAGACCCACTGAGTCAGATTCTGAGGGTGAGCCCAGCAATCTATCTCAACAAGCTCTCCAAATGTGTCAGCTGCCCTCTAAAGTTTGAGAACTGTGATACTCAGGCCTGCGTCCTAAATGAGCCTTGAGATTTCTGACTCATCACAGGCTGTACATTTGGAAGGCTGAGGTAAATGTTGGATTTGTCAATTGATCTGACTTCCCTGTTAAAATACCAATATATTAACATTTTATGTAAATACTAAGGTATAAAGTAGCTGATCTTTGAAGGATTCAGAATCAAGTGACAGCATTATGTAATATAGAAACAACCAATAGATTTGGTTTCAAGTTCAAAATCTGAACTGCAATGTATAGCTGTCTGGAGTGTGTTTCTGAGAAGTTCTGGGGTCACACTGGGAAAGAGATCTGTGATGAATTTTCAGTATCTGCAGAGTCAAGGGAGTGGGGCCCACATATTTGTCACACTTAGTCTAAGGAAAGAGAGTATTAGTTGTGATACTCCAATTTCATCTCAGCCCTTACTTTTCTGGATGGGCATTAGCAAACCAACAGTAGTGAGTATACTGTGTACTTGTATGTGATCTTCTGATTTGTTCCAAGAGCTTTGTGAGGGGCAGAAGTGAGATTATTATTCTCATTTGACAGATGAGGAAAACTGAGACTAAAAACCGGAGATTTACCCAATGTCTTTTAATCAGTTTGCAGGTGTAAAATTCAAATTCTGTTCTGGGTTTTGAGTTCTTTGTACCAAAATTGATGCCTCCTTTCAGTTATATGTTTCAAAGTCCTTATTTGCCAATGGGATTATAATGTTTTTCCTATATATTTTATAGTAAGGTACTCATTGAAATATTCTGAAAATTAGAAGTGTCCATAAAATGGACATAAAATCAATATGATTTCACATACCTTTATAATTCAGTATTTTCTGTGTCAGCCACATGAGGCTTGGCAGCAGAGGTACTAAAGAAAAGTGAATGTTTTGATTAGATTCAAGCAATGATTCTTGAAAGAGGTGATTCTGCCTCCAGGGAGACATTTAGAAACGTCTGGGGATGTTCTTGGCTGTAACAACTCTGGCGGGGGAGTTGCTACTGGTACTTAAGGGATGCTGTAAACATTCTACAGGCCACAGAACAGCCTCAACAGCAAAGAATTATCTGACCCAAGATGTCAGTCGTTCTGAGGGTTGAGAAACCTGGATTAAAATAAATGAGAAGCACACTCTTTAACCAGAGCTTTATTGCCATTCAAAGAACGAGAGATGGTCCGTGCTTCCTCCATAAGCCGAGAAAGATTGCTATGTTCTTTTGCTCCTAAAACATGGTGTTCTCTATTTTCAGTCAGTGATATACTCCCCAGGGCTCCTGATGCTGAGATCTCAGCTCCATCACTTAGTGCCTGTGTGACTTGTATCTTAGTCTGCTCGTGGGTCAAATAGGAATAATTGAAGCTACCTCCTAAAGCTATTGTGAAGATTAAATGACATGTATATAAAGCACTTAAAACTCTGGCTCATAAAAAAGAATGAAATTGGATCATTTGTAGAGACGTGGATGGACCTAGAGACTGTCGTACAGAGTGAAGTAAGTCAGAAAGAGAAAAACAGAGATCGTATATTAACGCATACCTGTGGAATCTAGAAAAATGGTACAGATGAACTGGTTTGCAAGGCAGAAATAGAGACACAGATGTAGAGAACAAATGTATGGACACCAAGGGGGAAAAGAGGGTGGGTGGGAAGAATTGGGAGACTGGGATTGACATGTATACACTAATATGCACAAAATAGATAACTAATGAGAACCTGCTGTACAGCACAGGGAACTCCATTTCACTGTACGGTAGAAACTAACACAACATTGTAAAACAACTATACCCCAATTTAAAAAAATTTTTTAATTAAAAAAAAAAAAACCTCTGGCTCATAGTAAAAGCTTAATAAATGTTAACAGACTTTTCCTAGAAAAACGTTTTGGAATACAGGGCTGTCCCCATACCTCGCTGTGCTCACTGTGGTTTCTCTCCATGAGTATGAGGGTTGGTTATTAACATTTCATTTTTTAAAAGCTAAATATTAATTTTTAAAAATCACATCATATTAGCATTGAACGATTAACGATATTCAATAAATATCAATGAGTGTTCAATTTAGCAAAATAAATACATTTTAAAATTTCATTTACTTAAAAAGAAAATCTACATGCAGAGCATATTTTCATAATTATCCAATCCTTAGTTCTTTCCCCTGTTAAAAAAAAAAAAAAGAAACTGATAAATTCGCCATGTGGCGTTAATAAGGAAGGGAGAGAGAAAAGGAGTTGCCTTTCATGATCAGGAACATCATACCCTTTTCCTTTTACAATTGTCTTCCACTTCCAAAACTAGGAGGAACTGGAGAAAGCCAAGGTATCATTGCCATTTAATCAGACTATGACACCTAAATCTGCTGTTTTTTGTTTGTTTTTGTTTTGTTTCGTTTTGTTTTGTTTTTGTGGTACGCGGGCCACTCACTGCTGTGGCCTCACCCGTTGCAGAGGACAGGCTCTGGACGCGCAGGCTCAGCTGCCACGGCTCACAGGCCCAGCCGCTCCGCAGCATGTGGGACCCTCCCAGACCGGGGCATGAACCCGCGTCCCCTGCATCGGCAGGTGAACTCTCAACCACTGCGCCACCAGGGAAGCCCAAATCTGCTGTTTCTTCCTCACTCTCTCTTTTCTCCTGCTATTCCTCCAGTGGTGTGGCTATGAGATAAATGCGCTGCCTTCCGATCAGACTTGAGATGCCAGTGGCGCCATGGGGATGGTCTTCTATCCTGACTTAGAATAAGGGTAGATGAAAATGTGCTTTTTAAAATATGGCCTTATATGAATATACATTTACCACTCTTTGATTTGAACATTAAATTCTTTGTGTTTTGATATTATTTCATTATACTCACGACTGACATCTGTTTCAAACATGTTTTCAAACTCTCTCTGTTGATTGGGTAATACTGAGAAAGAGTTTCCTAAACTATGTTTTGGCACATTTCCTCATTACCCTAATCCTTTATCTATGCTATCTGCACTTGAAAGAAGAAAGTGTGCGTCAAATCTGTCTGCCTCAAATGTGTCTGCTGATATTTTAAATAAATATTAGAAAATATTAAGCTTTGGATAGGGATGAAATGGAATGGTTAAGGGAGAAGGAATCACACGCTTCAGAGCAAATGTAATTACTAACCCTGTTTTACAGACCTGAGACCTCGGTCTCTTGATTTCTAACATAAAACTTGTTCTCATTCCTACACACTACTGGTAGGAATGGTAACGGGTCATTTAATGGGTCAATTGTTATTCAGACATTCACATTTTTATAATTGGTTTTGACAAATAAATGTGCCGTCAAAACCAGTAATGTGGATGTCTACCTGCCTGCCGAGGGGCCAGGGAACACTGATATTTGGGTGAAAAAATGCAGAAACTGCACAAGAAATTCACCAACTCTGTCATTTCAGACAAAACAGAATCAGAGATAGAAGATACAGAAAGGACTAGAATGGTCTCATACTTTTATACTTATAGTTATTTGCACATGTGTATAGGTGTGCAAACACACTATGTGTACGTGCTTTACTGGGATTGCTTTATTGGGCTTTCTCATATGCAGTGGACTAGAACGAATGGAGTTAGTCACCTCCTTGTCGACAAAGAATGATTATGTTCTTTGGCTCTTTCTCAGATTTTGGTGTCTGAAGGTCTGTTCTTTGGAATTTCACATGAGAGAAACTTCAGTGAGGGTGGGGAAGGATCACATTTAGTCCATTTTTAAAGAGGAAAACATTCTCTCTTCTCTTTTCTTAATCTCCTTCAGGTTTTGCTAAGTTCCTTTTCCTGTAACTTTGGGTAGAGATCAAACAGCCAAATTCTAGTGACAAGGATCAGAAGACTGTCCCTGCCTTTGAGCTGTCCAAACATCTGGATAATTGTATAAAACATGCTCACTTTTAACCATAAGGCCTCCACAGAAAGCCCTTGGGTGAGAAAACTTTCATCTAACACATGGACACTTCCTTTCCAGGAAGCTAATGGCTCAGGTTCACATTAGGTAACAGAACCACTCTGCATTATTACAACTGTCAAGGAAAGGAGAGGGCAGGAATAGAGATGCAGAGGTAGAGAACGGAGAGTGGGGAAGGGAGGGTGGAATGAACTGGGAGGTTAGGATTGACATATATACACTACCATGTGTAAAATAGCTAGCTAGTGGAAAGCCGCTCTAAAGCACGGGAAGCTCAGCTCGGTGCTCTGTGATGACTAGATGGGTGGGACTGGGGGATGGGGGGTGGGAGGGAGGTCCAAGAGGGAGGGGTTATATGTATACACGTAGCTGATTCACTCGGTTGTACAGCAGAAACTAACACAACATTGTAAAGCAACCATACTCCAATTAAAAAAAAAAAAGCCAGCAGTTGGTCTGCACTTTATTGATCTTTGTCTGGAGACAGTGATTCTTGACTATTCAAAACCCTGATTTCCTACTCACAGAAACAACTGAAATTTGTCTGGACTATTTAGATGATTGGTTGGAGAGTCTACACACAGTCAGAAGGCAGCAAGAATAAACACCTCCACCTGGACCCACTGTCACTCCCATTAAAATGTATCCAGCATGATCACAACTAAGCATTTTACGAATATTACCTTGTTTAATATGACAACCCTATAAAATAGATAGTATTATTTACCCCATTTTATGTATGAGGAAAGTGAGACTCAAAGCAGTTAAATGACAGGTGACGTGTTACTATTGATTATATAACAGAACAGTTCCACCTAATATTGACACCCGAGATTTTCAAAACATCAGACTAACATAATCAACTCCAAGATACATATAAAAAGATGCTGTGCTTTATAATAAAGATCTCTCTTGCTGTAAAATTTTACTTGATTCATTCACTTTTATATTTTACGAATTTCTAATTATGTAACCTCTCGATAACAATATTCTGTCCAAACTAAACCCAATCCCATGTCTAAGTCCCAAACACTAGTCTCTACCTTCCTACCTGTCACTAAACTTTCTCTTTTTTGCTAATACCGCCACCCTAACACATTCCCATACTGGAAATTCTTGACTCATCCTTTTCTTTCACTAATTATCAGTTCCCATTCTCTCCAATTGTATCTCCCCTGCTTCCACCCCCTAGTCAGGATCCAATTATTTCATACCTGAATTGCAATACCAACACCACTTCTGGCCCATTTGACGCCAACCTGTCTTCCAATTTACCTGTGCTCCATTGGCAGGGCATCTCTTAAATCTAAAACATTAAGTGACCTCTGAAAGTGCTTTGTAAAATCCAAAGGCTAGAAAAGTTTTATCTGTGTTCTTTTGTGCTATGAGCTTCCTCTGCTCAAAAACCTCTAAAAGTTCCCTAAACTGTCAAGACTCATGCTAATTGATTCTTTTTTTTTTTTAAATAACACTTATTAGGCTTTCATTGAAATACAGAAAGTATTCAGAAGACACAAAAATGTCTCATAACATTTTTGACTTTGGGTAAATAAAAGTAATATGACATAATAGATAATATTTTAGGAACTTGAAATATGGCAAACACTGTTTTAAACGCTTTAGGTGCATTTCTTCTTAATCCTTTTAACAAGCCTAAGAATAAGTGCCCTCACAAAAAAAAAAAAAAAGAAAAAAAGAAAAAGAATAAGTACCCTTAGTATTCCTATTTTACAGTTGTGGAAACTGCAGCACAGAGAGTTAAATCTTATTTGCACCACCTCAAACTCTGGCTGACTGGTATCAGAGGCTGCACTTTTAAAAACTGTACCATATATGTGCATAGCTAGAAACATCAAACTGAACAGAAAGGTAGAAGGCAGAAAGGAAACATATTCTTTCTTCCCTACAGCCTCTCTTCTCAAAGGAAACTGCTATTGATAGTTTCTTATATACGCTCCCAGAAAAATATTATGCCCATTCCAATTTATAAATAACCTCTCATTTTTACACAAAATTAATCATAATATACACTTTTTCTGTGCACTTTAACTTCGTTATGTAATAATATATCTTGTAAGTATTTTCAATGCATTATTTATTTTAATAGCCAAAGAGTGCTCCTTTGCATGTTCATACCAAAACTTAATAAGCCAGTGCTCCAGCAATGGTATATTGAATTCTCTAAGTTTTGCTACCATAAACAAAGTTACAGCGAGCATCTTTGAAATTAAAGGCAGTCGTACTTTTTACTGATATATTGGTAGGATAAGTTTAAAACAGTGGAACTAGTGGATCAAACATTATTACACATTTTAGATAGATATTGCCAAATTGCCCTCCCCCAAAAAGGGTATAACTATTTACACTACCAAAACTACTATAAGAGAAAGTCTGTTTTCCATACTCACATGTTAGCACTAGATTTTATCAGATGTTAATTTTACCCTACTGTGACAGGTTAATTTCTACTGACTTTTAAATTAGGTCTGTTGATGCCAACAGACCTCTATCCTCTCTCTCTCCACTGGCTCCAATATGACTTCATTTATTGGATTCTTGGGATGGCTCTTGTGATAGGCTGAATAATAACCCCCAAAGATATCTAAGTCCTAATCCTGGGAACCTATGAATGTTACCTTAAATGGCAAAAAAAGATTTTACAGAAGTGATTAAAATTTAAGGATCTTGAGATGGAAAGATTATCCTGGATTATCCTGGTGGGCCCTAAATGTAATCACAAACATCCTTATATGAGAGAGAAGCAGAGAGAGATTTGACTACACACGTAGGAGATACAATGAGGAAGGCAAGAAGCTGGAGTGACGTGTGAGGAATGCATGAGGAATGCAGGGAGCTTCTAGGAGCAGAAGAAAGCAATAAAATGGATCCTCTCACAGAGCCTCCATCAAGGAGTAGCCCTGCCAACATCTTGACTGTAGCCTGGAGGAACTGATTTCGGATTTCTGACCTCTAGAACTAAGAAAGAATAAATTTTTGCTGTTTGAAGCCACCAAGTTTGTAGTAATTTGTTACAGAAACCATACAAATCTAATAAAACCCTTGTTTTTCTTTGAACCAAATAAAATTCTTGAAAATTTAAGTGTTACGCCTTTCCTAAAATTTTTCCTAAATAGAGTAATAAAATTTCAGAAAGTGAGACTTCAAAAAGAGCTACTGATGTTCAAACCCCTTGATTTTGCAGATGTGAAAATGGGATCCGCCCTTGGTTGTGTGACTCACGCACACCCTGTCCAGATTAGGATTTGGACTCCTGACTCCCAGCACAAAGACCTTTTTACTACACTTTTTTGCCTCCAAAGTGCCACTGATCCCCTCATTTCAATTTCATAAAATTTAGTGCCAAATTCTGGTAGATTCTCCTCTAGCACAAGAATAAATTATATTTTCATTAATTTCAAAATATATTTTAATTTCTCTTGAGAGGTTTTCTTTGACCTACATATTTTCTAGAAGTGTTTTGTTTAATATTCAAGTATTTGGAGATTTCCAGGTCATTTTCTGTGGTTGATATTTAGTTCAATTCCATCACTGTCTGAGAACATGTATAATTTCTATTCTTTTTTATTTGTTAAGGTGTGTTTTATGGACATGAATGTGGTCTATATTGGTGAATGTTCCATGTGAGCTTGAGAACAATGTGTGTTTTGTTATTGTTGGACGAAGTAGTCTATAGATGTCAACATTATCCACCTGACTGATGATATTGTTGAATTCTACTATGTCATTACCAATTTTATGCATGCTAGGTCTGTCCACTTCTGACAGAATGGATGTTGAAGTCTCCAACTACTATAGTGGATTTATCTATTTTTTTCTTGCCATTCCACCAGTTTTTTTTTTTTTTTTTTTTTTTCAGTACGTGGGCCTCTCACTGTTGTGGCCTCTCCCACTGCGGAGCACAGGCTCCGGATGTGCAGGCTCAGTGGCCATGGCTCACGGGCCCAGCCGCTCTGCAGCATGTGGGATCTTCCCAGACGGGGGCACAAACCCGCGTCCCCTGCATCGGCAGGCGGACTCTCAACCACTGTGTCACCAGGGAAGCCCTGTTACTGTTTTTTATGTTACCCTTCTTCTTTATTCCTATTTTTGTCTTCCATTCTTTTCTGCCTTCTGTGATTTTAGTTGACCATTTTATATGATTCCATTTTCTTTCCTTTATTAGCATATCAATTATACTTCTTTTTATATATTTTTAAGTGATTGCCATAGAATTTGCAATACACATTACAACTAGTCCAAGTCTGCTTTCAAATAACACTATACAGTTTTAAGGGTAGTACAAGTACTTTATAATATCAAAACCAAATGTCTTCTTCCATTCCTTGGATCACTGCTATCATTTATTTTACTTACACCTGAGCTATAATCATTGAACATATTGCTGCTGTAATATTCTGAACAAGATGGGATCTGATAGATCAAGGAAAAGAAAAATAAGTTTCTGTTTTCCCTTCACTTATCGTTTCTCTAGTGTCTTCCTTTCATTATGTAGATCCCAGTTTCTGACCTATATTATATTCCTTCTCTCTTAAAGAATTTCTTTTAACATTTCTCACAAGACAAGTCTGTTGGCAAGAGGGCCCCCAAATTTTTGTTTGTCTCAGAAAGTCTATTTCTCCTTCACTTTGGCAGAGTAATTTCACAGGATGCAGAATTCTAGGTTGGTGGGGTTTTTCTCTCAACACTTAAGTATTTCACTCTACTCTCTTCTTGCTCTCATGGTGTCTTAAAATATACCTGGAATTTGTCTTAAGCAGGTTTTTAAATTGAGGTCCATGAGATCCCATTTTATTAAGCAAGTCTGTAAGAGCCAAAGACTTACTATACTTTTAGTTGTTTATTATTATTATTATTATTGGCTGTGACATGCGGCTTGCGGGATCTTAGCTCCCCAACCAGGGATCGAACCAGGGCCTGGCAGTGAAAGCACTGAGTCCTAACCACTGGACCTGCCAGGGAATTCCTAGTTTATTATTGAATGTGTTAGAAAACCTGTGTGCAATCCTAGAAATTGTCTTATTCCGTTCAGGCTACTATAACAAAGTATCATACACTAGGTGGCTTATTTCACACCATTCTGGAGGCTAAAAGTCTGAGATCAGGCAGGGTACCAGCACTGTCACGTTCTAATGAGAACTGTCTCCTGGATTGCAGACTGCTGACTGTATTCTTACATGACAGAAAGAGAGCGGGTAAGCTCTCTGCCCTCTTCATTTAAGGCACTAATCCTGCTCATGAGAACTCCACCCTCATGATCTAATGACCATCCAAAGTCCCCACCTTCAAATACCATCACACTGGAATTATGGTTTCAACATATTAATTTTGGGGGAGGGGGAACAAATAGTCCATTGCAGATATGTTAGGGCAATAGGTACCATGACTATGGGAAATTTAGGCAAGGCTACAGTTAAAGTGAGGCATAACTACTTTTTCCTCTATTTTATACTGACTGAGTTACTTTTTAAGATTATACAAGGTACAACGTTTAAATTTAGTGGAATCTCCAAGTATAGCTATAATTTCAACCCCAGTATTGATTAAATCTATGAAGCTTTGTTAATTGGTCTATTTTAGCAAATGCTGAAGTTAACTTAGAATCTATGTTGTAGAAGTATAAAACCCAATTTTAATTTTTGCTATATAAAAATTTTGTTATCTATATAATTATTACATATAATTTGTTTTATATAATCCTTATCATATTTATTTTGGATCTTCAATTGAGTCAAATTATGTCCCTTTGTGGCTCACACTAGCATGTTGGTGGTGGGGATAGTGAGAAGAGAACACATTTGGGGTATGCTCTGGAGAGAAAACCAACAGGATTTGTGAGTCAAGAATATCACAAGGTTTTCAGAGATAGCAGGTGGATAGAGAGAGTCACCCTCAACTGATATGGGAACCACTCAGGAGGAATAGGTTTGGGATGGAGAAAGAGAGTTCAGAGTGAGGCATGGAATAACCTATTGAATGTGGTACTGAATTTTCAGACTTGAACTATTTTGTGCCAAAGGTGGAGAAAGTAAGGGACACTAAGGCAGACAGGCAGAAAGGAAGGTGGACAAGCAAAAAAAGTGAGGAAAAAAGGAAAGTAATTGTTTAAAATTTTGTTAGATGATTTGTGAATAAGGTAGAAAAATAAACAAGATCTAAGAAACCATGTGTCTCTAAACCTTAGTTTGAAACTCTATGGTAGCTGATATTTTAGTCTGTATCACCTTATAATAACAAAGGATATCACAGATCTTGCCCCACAAGATTAACACAACAGCTTCATAGTTTTAGGATCAGTTGATCCTATATCCTATGCTATAAAATCATTCCCTTTTTAAATGAATAACAATTTATGAAATGTGTCTATCTGCACTTAAAAATGCACTTTCCAGATAGGAGTCTTCTTCCAATCTAGTCACAATATTTGATACACAGTTACATTCATCAACTCCTTCACTATCTCTACTTAGACTTACATGTTTTTAATCGACATTCCACCGACTGGGATGTAGGTCCAAAACAGGTTCTAAAATGAAAAGTGTTCCAGAGAAAATTAATTAAGAATTAGCCAAAGCAAACAATCATTCCGTGCAGCTGACCAAAACCAACAGCTGTGAGGAAAGAGTGCACAGCTAGATAAGTTTTAGCGACCTCTTTCTGCCTTCAAAAGACAAGTCGCCACCTACTTTAGCTGAAAGATTTATTTACCGTTGTGAAATACAATGTCTCAACAGCAACCCTGTAGGCCAAGTTTTGGTTGAGATCCTAGGACCTGTCTTTTGCAACGGAAAAGCAAGGGGAAATTTTAATTGTCTTTTGCAATTGTCTAGGATCTTGATTTTGCAATGGAAAAGCAGGGGGAAATTATAAAAGATGTGGTGACAGGGCCAGATAGAGGATCTAACTGTATCCTGATTCTATTGCTTCTCTAGAAGACTCTTCTCTGTTCCAGACAAATCCACTGGGTTGTTATCATGGGCACATAATGCAGCAAGTCATACCTCCATGCTCTTCCTTTCATATCCCCCCAGCTTTGTGTTTATCTCCTTCAGAAAAGCTTTGCTTGTCAATTTACCTATTCCCATTAAAATTCAACATTTTCCCAGGGACTTCCCTGGTGGTCCAGTGGTTAAGACACCACCCTTCCAATTCAGGGGGTGTGGGGTCGATCCCTGGTTAGGGAACTAAGATCCCATATGCATGGTCAAGAAATTAAAAAAAAATTCTCAGTACACTTTTCTAAAACCCTTTCTATTGGCCCAAACTGTACTAGAAAAAAAGGGATAAATAATGAATAGGACATTGTCCCAGTACTCAAAGCCCAGTGGGCACACAAAGGAGACAGTGTTCCTTTCTACCTGGAACACTGAGATTTTAAAAAGGCTTCGTGCTGGAGGTGATGCTTAGGTTTAGTAGATACTTAGACAGTAGATATTTACCAAGTGAATAAAACAAGAGAGATGACTAGAGCTAACATTTCCAAACACAATAACTCAGCAACTTAGGGCCTAACCCATAAGCAAAGGGGGAACCACTTAAAGGTTTAGAGTTAAGGAATCATACACTAGGATTTGGTGTTCAAAAATACCTCTCTGCGGACTTCCCTGGTGGCGCAGTGGTTGAGAGTCTGCCTGCCGATGCAGGGGACACGGGTTCGTGCCCCGGTCCGGGAAGATCCCACATGCCGTGGAGCGGCTGGGCCCGTGAGCCATGGCCGCTGAGCCTGTGCGTCCAGAGCCTGTGCTCCGCAACGGGAGAGGCCACAGCAGTGAGAGGCCCGCGTACCACAAAAATAAATAAATTTTTAAAATAAATAAATAAATACCACTCTGAAGCAGTGTAGAGGGTGACCTGGAGAGAGTCAAGACTGCTGGTAAGGAGAGTTAAGAGATAATTACCATATTTCAGGGGGTAATAAATGCCGGTGCTGAGGCAGTCATTCTGGAAAGAGGTAAGAGAACGTTAAGAAGTGCTTAGCCTCCAGCTAGATGTTAGAACTAAAAGTGAGACTTATTTGAAATGACTCCTGTTTTGAGTGAATGGATAAATGGTTATGGGAGCTCAGGAGATAGTACACACTTCACAGGAAAGATATGAGTTCATGTTGGGATAAATACTTTACAAATCTATACTGAGTGCCTACTGCAGGCCAGACACTCATTTAAGCAGTGTGTCTGCTCCGTGAGAGCTGGGGCTCCGTGAGAAACGAAACTGCTGATAAATACATAAACGGGATCATGTTCGATAGTGAAATCCTGATGTGGCCATCACATCCCTGTGGAAATGCTCAGTAAGCATGCATCTATGTAGGGCAGCCAGGGAGTCATGAGTAAGACCTTGGCCAGAGTTACATGTCTGTGAGTCAGCATCAGTTCATAAGTGGCCACTGATGTGACTGAAGTGAATGAGAATTCCCAGGAAAGAGACAGAGTGAGAGCATAGAGGTTTGGGGAGCAGCAATAACTGATAATAATATACTGTGGAAATGTCAGCATTTATGCAGAGCCATGCAGAAACTGCTATGGAGATTATGAGAAAAGAGTTATTGACTGAGCCTTCATTAGTCAGTGGAGTCTCTATCAGAGAGGAAGTGGCACAGATGAGCAGAATTCTTCGGGGCATTCATGAAGGTAAAGAGAATTCTGGCAGAAGAATCCACGTGCCAAAGGAGCTAGAGGGCGTCCTAGAGAAAGGGGCAGTGGGGAGGGACATGGAGGTGCTTCAGGATGGTAGGCATATATGGTGCAGGAGTGACCATGTGGCAGGAGACGGAGCTGAAATCACAGGAGAGCCAGCTAGAGCCAGGTCAGACCCACGTCTACAAGCCTCTCTGCATAAACGTCACTTAAGCGCTGTGCTTTGTGCTAGTGCGTCTTTGTGTTTGTTACCCGTCTTTATGCTTTTTTCTTTGTCTTTTTCTTTTCTAATCTTGCCTTTCTGGTTATGTTATTTTTGAGCAGAGATCTTTGCTTCCTTTTTTATTCCTCATTCCCTTTTCCCTCATGCCTTACATCATCCTCTTCCTCAGCCTCAGATTTCAGAGGCTTATTTTAAAAAATAATTTAAAGGCAATGTTATTTCTCAGCTTTGAAGAGTCTCATAGACTTGGCATTCCTATCACAAATGCCCAAAGATGAGTAGATGATTTTTGTGGGATTTGGTGTGTGATTCATTTAGATAAAGAACAATTTTTTTGGCTAAGCAGTCAAACAGGAAAATTTTTGATGGTCAGAAGCCTTAGCTTTAACTTATTTTCTAACTCAGGACAAGATGAATAGCAAATGTAGAGATGTAATGAAAGGCAGTGACATTTAAGAGTTGAATTTGGCTAGCAATCTGATCCAGAATTATGAGTGTGTGTGTGTGTGTGTGTGCACGCGTGCCTGTGAGACATGTATGTGTGTGTATTTCATTATGAGACTGACATGTTCAGAGGGTGATACAGATGGGAACCCCACCTCCACAGAAATAGAGAGCAAACTTTTCACATTTAAATCTCTAATCATTACTCCAGAAAAGGCTGGGAGAGACTGGTAAGTTTTACTTCATAAAGCAATTATCATAACTTTGGCACAGACAGTTCAGAAACAATGTAAAACACAGCCATGAAGCTGGAATTGTTAGTATTACCTACAAAGACATCTTCATGCTTTACCAGTGTCAACAGCAGCTACAGTTTCCTAATAATGCTCTACTTTGGATCTTCATCAAGCCCTTCCCCTTTCATCACCATGCCTTGCCATTTCCTCATACATGGAAAAAGAGACATTGGCAAATTTTCACAATTTTGTAATTTTGTGCCAATATTTCAACTCCTCCACCATCCTGCTAAACAGAATGTCACCCCTGCTGAGTAGCTGAATAGCCGCTCCCTGTTGTCTACTCTTCTCTACTTTTCTTTCCATAAATGTCTTAATATTTCATTATTCAGGAAACTATCTAGTTCAAGGCAATATTTTACAGATAAGGAAATTGAGACCCAAACAGATGAAAGGGATGACTCACAGTCACAGAGCCAGTCTGTAGCAGAACTGGATAGAAGCAAGTAGCCTCATTCGAGGGCATTTCTCTTTCTGTTGCTTCATTCCTTCTCCAGCAAGAGAAGGAATTCAGGGCTCTATGTGACACTGTTTGCAAATAAGACTAGTTTACATATCCTTTTGTGGATATTGTCTTTTCTTTCACAGCCCCATCCTTTCATACTTCTTCTTTTTTCTTCCCATTTAAAATTACTGCAACAGGGCACACGGGTTCGATCCCTGGTCCGGGAAGATCCCACATGCCGAGGAGCAACTAAGCCCGTGAGCCACAACTACTGAGCCCACGTGCCACAACTACTGAAGCCCACGTGCCTAGAGCCCGTGCTCCACAACAAGAGAAGCCCCCATAATGAGAAGCCCGTGCACCACAATGAAGAGTATCCTCCCCCTCGCCCCAAATAGAGAAAGCCCACGCGCAGAAACGAAGACCCAATGCAGCCCAAAATAAATAAAAAATAAAGTAAAAATTAAAAAAAACATAAACAAAATAAAATAAAATTACTGCATCAATAATTCTAAGGTTATGAATATTTCAGGGAGCCCAGATAATTAAGATTCAAGGTGGTTAGGCAGATGCGGGGTGGTAAATATAGTAGGGGGTTGTGAAGAGGAAAGAGATTTGAACATGCCAACTTTCCCACCTGGAAGTTGTTATTACAGATGAGAAGATTCTCCTCTGAGGCAGAAAGTGGCCTGGGAATGGGGGAGGGAGAAGACGGGAAAAGATGTCAGATTATTAGTGATTTCAGTTTTCTTTTCCAGGGACGTTTGCACTTAGAAAAGGTTAGTAGTTAGTAGGGCACACATAGAATCTTTTCCCTTTACTCTGGTGTAAAACAAGCCAAAGACAGATGCATGAAAGTGTACTGATCAGTGCTTGTCTTCTGTTGGCTTGGCCAACTCCCTCTGGACACTTTCCCCTTTGCAACTGAGAAAGATGCCAAATGTATGTTTCCCTGAATGCTAAAAAGGAGCAATTTGTACAATGTCTCTCTTAGGTTAAAACTATCCACTCTGTGACATGAACAGTAAGGAGAAAATGTCCTGGAAATTAGTGGCAGACTGCAGGAGAACGACATATCTCCTGGGACCTCTTCCTTACTATGGAGAAATTGCAAGAACTCTGCAATAGACAAGAAACCTATTACTGCAATTCTACCATTTCAGCTTTACAGCATCATTGCTGAGGCGATGGTTTGGGATGACCATCTCCACAGAATAAGAAGACCTTCTGTTCCAATCTCCCCTGTGGACCTTCCCCACATCATCATTCCCCTGTGATGTTATCTTGCTGAATTTGGCATACCTCAAAGAGTTCGAGGGGCAGGAAATTCACTCCATACTGAAGCAGTTCACAACACTTAGTGACATTTTTGAATGTTAAAAGTTCTCCTTTTTATGGCTGAGTAATATTCCATTGTATATATGTGCCACATCTTCTTTATCCATTCATCTGATGATGGACACTTAGGTTGCTTCCACGTCCTGGCTATTGTAAAAAAGAAACGAAATTGAGTTATTTGTAGTGAGGTGGATGGACCTAGAGTCTGTCATGCAGAGTGAAGTAAGTCAGAAAGAGAAAAGCAAATACCATATGCTAACACATATATACGGAATCTAAGGAAAAAAAAAAAGGTCATGAAGAACCTAGGGGTACGACGGGAACAAAGACACAGACCTACTAGAGAATGGACTTGAGGATATGGGGAGGGGGAAGGGTAAGCTGTGACAAAGTGAGAGAGTGGCATGGACATATATACACTACCAAATGTAAAATAGATAGCTAGTGGGAAGCAGCTGCATAGCACAGGGAGATCAGCTCGGTGCTTTGTGACCACCTAGAGGGATGGGATAGGGAGGGTGGGAGGAAGGGAGACGCAAGAGGGAAGAGATATGGGAACATATGTATATGTATAACTGATTCACTTTGTTATAAAGCAGAAACTAACACACTATTGTAAAGCAATTATAAAGATGTTAAAAAAAAAAATTCTCCTATAGAGGTTTAGCCAAAATCCTCTCTGTAGATTCTACTCGCTGTTCTTTCTTCTTCATAGGGACATTTCTTTTCTGGAATTTGGAGCTCCTGTGTTAAGGAATGAGAAATATGGAAGATCTGCTATGATGTATGTTTTTTAAATTGTAAGTAAACCCTCAAACAATAATAAAAGTGAGAACAGTATTTAACTTTCTTTGGAAGTCATTTAATAATGTCATTTGAAGGTCATATATTATAAAGCTCTGTAGTAAAAAAAAACTTTTTTTTGGAAATTCTAATCTTTCCAAGAGGCTTCCTGAATTCTAAATATCTGGTGTATGGCTTCTCACTTAAAATTTTAAAGGAGAATGAAGATCCTTCTTCCTCCAGAGAATATTCTTTTTTAACCCCTGTGCCCACCATCCATCCCTATAAAGATGTATAGTCCTAGTAATTTGGGGATTATGAAGCTGTTGCCAAAATGCTGTATCTCTTTCTTGCATGGTTCCACAGGCTATTTGTACCAAATAAATAAGGCAGCTCTTTTTAAGTTTTAAAAGCAGCTTTATTGGGCTTCCCTGGTGGCGCAGTGGTTGAGAGTCCGCCTGCCGATGCAGGGGACACGGGTTCGTGCCCCGGTCTGGGAAGATCCCACGTGCCGCGGAGCGGCTGGGCCCGTGAGCCATGGCCGCTGAGCCTGCGCGTCCGGAGCCTGTGCTCCGCAACGGGCGAGGCCACAACGGTGAGAGGCCTGCATACCGCAAGAAAAAAAAAAAAAAAAAGCAGCTTTATTGACATACAGTAATTTGCACAAAGTTAAAGTGTACAATTTGATGAATTTTGACATGCATACGTCCATGAAACCATCACCATAATCAAGATAGTCTCCTCACGTCCCTTTGTACTCCCTCCTTCCGGATCACCACTCTCTGGCTTTGTCACTATATATTGGTTTTCATTTTGTAGAATTCTACATAAATGAAATCATACTATATGCGCTCTTTTTTTTTTTTTTTAGGGGTGGAGGTTCTGGCTTCTTTAATTCAAAATGAATGTTGTAAGATTCATCCATGTTGTTGCTTGTATCAATAGTTTATTCCTTTTTATTGCTAAGTAGTATTTTATTGGGTGAATATATCATTCACCTTTTAGTGAACACTTGGGTTGTTTCCACCTTGGGGCTATTACAGGTAAAGCTGCAATCAATATTTTGGTACAATCTTTGTATGGACATATATTTTCACTTCTCCTTGGTAAATATCTAAGCATGGAATGACTAAGTAATATTGTCGTGTTATTACTCAATGACTGAATGTCGGTGAAGCTAAATCACACAGTCAAGTTCAGTAGTAGCTCCACAATGCTCCATTGACTAAATTTTATGAGGCACTTAATGAAAAAGTGTTGAATAAAAAAAATCAATTCACTTTTTCCAGACAACTTGTATCTCCTTTTCTTTATTCCAATCAAAAACTCAATCAAGTATTCATAACTGTTTATAAAGGAGACTCAAAGAAGTTAAGAAATTTCCCTTCCAACACAAAGCTTGTCAGTTGCAAAGGTGAGCCTCAAAGCCACTTTAATATTTCTCTAGAACCTCTACCTCTTTCTCTCTCTGTCTCTCTTTCTCTCTCTGCCTCTTTCAATCCCCCTCTCTCCCTACCCACCTCTTTCCCTCTCAGCATGCCTTTTATGCTTCAGTGAGGTTTATGGAGGTGAGATTTTAGTCAGCCTTCAATAGGTGGGTGATATTCAAATAAGAGCAAAGAAGAAATGTCGAACGTGTGGAAATCAGAAGTCATGAGATGTGTTTGGGAGACTCTAAAGAGATTAGCCTGAAAAACAGTGAAGGTTTATATAGGGAAGTAGTGGACATTAAGGTGGGATAAGCAAGCCCAGCTGTAAGAGTTGCCACTTTTTTCCTCTGAGAACAGCTATTGATTTCTGAGGAAGAGTGGGATACGATGAATTGAAGTAATCAAGTCAATAGTCTTGCTTGATAGAGGCGGGTTGATTGGTTAACTATCCACTGAAATATCCTGATTATGTGGCAGTGAGAACTGGAAAACGAAGATGGCAAAAAGAGTGGAAAGGAAGGTGCTGGTGTAAAAAACACTCAAAGGAGAAATGGCTCACGTTTGTAACTAATTAGGTACAATTAATTCTTTACTTTTTCTCTCATAATTTGCTCCTCTTTGTGTGGAATGAACCCTGTTTAGTCCAAGGCTTAACCAGGGAAAGCCCATCAGCATAATTTTCTCAGTTAAGTAAAGAGAACGGATTGGCTTACTCGTTTGCCTTCATTAGTAGATTATTATTGTTAGCATGAAAGGATGTTCTCTGATGATTACAGCCTGGTATTTTTCTTTGGGTCATCCAAACAGAGATGTAAATAGAGGATGGTTGAAAGATGAAACTGATCGTAAGCAACCTCAAACAGTTCCCTGCAAGATGCTGCCAAAAAATTCTCAGATTGATGCCTTTAACAGTTTCTTCTTTGCTCCTCAAAGAACTACTCACCAAATTTCAGTTATTTGAGAATCCTCCACTGCTTGGTAGCAGTTATTTGAAGTTTAGCAACATGAGGTTCATGTTTAAAATGTGTGGTTCATGTTTAGCCTCCTTGGATTTTGGATGAAAAGGAGGATGTCAGAAAACACTAGTGCGTAAACAACCGAAACCCAGACTTTAAGGAAGAGATTACAAAACTGAAAGGGCTGTCAGGCTAGGAAAGTCTTAAGAAGAAGCTCTGGATAATGGTTTATAACATTATCTTTCCCTAAGGACCCAAGAAATGGAAAATATATTAGTTTTTCTATGAGTTGCATTTGGCAAAACACCATAAATGCACTTCGTTAAAAATATCTTGATGCCTCAGATTCACAGGCTGGGATATGTAACACATATGTTTAGGGGCTAATGAGGCCTTCTTTATGTGGGAATGATCCCTGGGAGACCCCATGAGAAAGATACTCACAGAAACAGACTTTCCTCATTCCTTACATAGGCCTTAAAAATCCAATGAAAGAGTCATTCAACTGCCATGATGCTGGTTTCTGTTTGCTACTTTCTTCCCTCCTCTATCCTCATTTCCCCCTTTTAAGTGAAGGGAAACATCTCCTGTATCAGATCAGCCTGGAATTATGCAGTCATAGGTGTACGTGGTTTCCATACCCCGGTATGATCTTTGAGGCTGTAGCGCTGGGTCTGTGCCACAGGTGGAATGAGTATGGTCTGAAGAGAGCCTGGGTGGGGAAAGAATAATCACTGAGTAGCTTTCAGGTCAGAGACCATGAGTTAAATGCTGTTACACAATCAAGCTCTTATTTTCACAGCAAACCTAGGAAAAGGGCACAGTGGGACTTGTCAAAGCTCTCCCAGCTGACAAGTGGAAGAATTGAAGTTTGGAGCAAGCGGATTGGTTCCCCGTAGCAGAAGCTATTGGTACCCATCTGTATACCCTCTTCTGTGAGCAAGCCAGCTACTGCCCTGTCTGAGAACTTTCCATGGCAGCACCCTGGTAAGCTAGGAGTCCTAGAGAACACCCTCCCCACACGCACAAAGCAGACAGCTGATGATGGATGACGGCAGGCAGTGTATATATACTCTAACTCCAATATCTTCCGGGTGGGAAATCTCTGAGACTCATATATTACTGACCCTCAGAGGTCTCCAGTGGTATAAAACTCCTGCTATTTATGCTGGTAACTGGCTTCCTGAACACTTTATCAACTGACTTCCTTGTCTTGTTTCCCCACCTCACTATGAGTATATTTCTTGCAATCACCTCTCACAGAAATTGCTTCAGGCATGGTAACTTTCTGGGGAAACCCAAACTAGAAAACACTTCAAAGCTGAACTTATTTCCAGAGGCATGTGGAAGGGAACCTGTTAGACATGTTCACGTGTGTGGCCCTGCAGTGCCCTTTCTTCCTCCTTCTGGACTTCTCGGTCTCCTTTCTTCAGGTGCCCCCTTCCTCCTTTTGCTCCTTCATTAACCATACCCTGACTTTTCTCAGCGAGGTACTGGGGAGTTTCTAATCCCATCAAAGCAACTCAACCTCAGACATGAATGATTGACAGCCTTTCACTCTGTCCAATAAATTTGTATTTCAAAATCACCTGTCTTTTATCCAGATGAATCTCTAATGAGAGCTGGATCAGGCATTCAATAGAAATGAAGAACTTCAGGCTTTGGGGTACACAGCAGTCAAAGAAACTGAAGGAAAAGGTGGGAATGACTTGAAGAAGCTGGGCAAGACATGACTAGGGACGTAACATGAGCTGGGCTTTGCAAGACAAATAGGACTGAAACAGGTTGCAAAGAGAAGGCAGGGTGTTTATCAGAAGGCCTCTATTTTCTTTTAAAGAGTTTTGAAGATAGCACAGAGAGTTCTGGAAAGCCCTTCACCCAGCTTCCTCAGATGTCACTATCTTGTATTTCCACAGTACATTTACCAAAACTAAGAAATTCATAATGGCATAATACCATTAACTAAACTATAGACTATTCAGATTTCAACAGTTTTTTTCTAATAATTTCTTTGCATCTATTCCAGGATACAACCCAGGACACCACACTGCATTCAATCATCGTGTCTCCTGAGTCCACTTCCGGCTATGGCAACTATTCCATCTTTTAGGAAGACCATTTAATTTTCACAATCCAAGCTATTATAGGTAGTTACATATTATGAAACCCATTTTATAGATAAGAAAACTGGGGTTTAGAAATAAGAAGTAATTGTTGAGGGTCACACATCGCTAGAACTAGGACTAATCCATGTCTGACTGCTCAACCACGCTACATTTCTATATTTTCTTCTCTCTATTTTCACTCTTTCCCAACCCCTCTCTTCTATCATGTCTCTCCTGATCTTTTCCTCTGTATGCTCATTTTCTCCCCCTCTAAGGCTTTCTCTACTATGTGTAAGACAGGAAGGCGAGGCAGAAGATGAAATAACATCTTCTAGTTTATCACCTCTATGACTCAGCGTAAGGCCAGTCTTATCTAGTCTCAGACTGGACCAGCATAAACCCTGGATAAAAAAGACTGTTGGAAGTGGGGAGGAGCTTTATTTTTTATTGCAGCTAAAAGAAGGACATTTTCTCAGGCCAGATGACTTTTAATCGTGAAGAGTTCTTTCACCATTGATCACATATCTCCTTTTCCCCTCATGCTCTTGTGCTTTTATTAATTTTGACCCAGAGTTTTCTTTCTCAAGGTGGTTAAAAACCAAGGAATTGCTGCTCCCCACCTGGAGTGTTAGACTGTAACAATGTCCTGGAGCAGGATGGCACATTTCCAAGATGTCGATAGGCAGCCAAGGCATTAAAAGGTTTTGTATCATGGGAGGATATAAATCATGCTTCACACCTGGCCCTGTCTATTAGGCGTTATTTGCAAAGCACTCTGCTTACCCCAGCAATCTGTAGTTAATAGCACTTTCCTTCCTGGAACAAATTTCCCCTAAAGCGGACCTTGTAGAGGGTTACCATGAGTTTTATTTATGAATGGAGCTCAGAGACAGAGCCTGATCCAAGGGACAAATGCTGGAAAGGCTATTAGCACAATGCTAGATGAACTTCGGGACCTCCACCCCGCACACCTCCAAAGAACACTTGTTAGAAGCTACAGGGAGTCTATGCAACTGGAAAGCAGGCACTATCTCAGCATGGGGGAGAGATGACATCATTTTCTGTGCCTGAGTCTTCTTCTTCCTCTTTTCCATGCTCTCCTCCCCAGACTGTGATAGACCAGATGCCGATAGAACAATAGGAGAGGTAGACTCTCAAAGAGGATTATAAAGTATGTGAGGGGAGGGAGGTAAGTGTGAGCTGGGGAACAGTGGTGATGAGAAGAAGCAGACCACCCATTGAGAATTAGCCCTTAGAACAAATCCAGCTAAATCCCTTCATTGAGAGAAGAGAAAACTGAGGTCCTCAGGGGGCCCTGACTTGTACAAAGGCAACCACTCACCAGGAGCAGGGTCAGAACTGGAACCAGGGGCGTTCTGCAGAATTGATTGCTCCCTTCTAGAAATTGTGTTACTTTCGTATTCAAGAGGTCAAGTCTAAATTCCAGCTCAGTCCAGTGAGATCTAAAATTGGGCACTTACCAGAATCTAGCAGATAAGTATGGCATGAGATTGGGCATTTTTCATGATATTAGTACCTTATATTCTTTACAAGTTAAGGCATGCATTTGTATCCCTATGTAGCAGAAAGGCTAAATGTTTTACCCCTGGTTATACCAATAGTTAATATGACCAGGTCTTGTGAATTGAAGCAAAGTGCTTATATCACGAAAATATTGTCTCACTAATGTACCATTAGTGTATTATTACCTACAAGCTCCACGAGGGAAATAAGGATGTCTGTTTGGGTCACTGTTGTTTCTCTAATGTCAAAAACTATTATTGTAGCCTCCCATAGCACTGTTCTTTGTAGATCACATCATAGTACCACTTCCACATGGTTTGTGTGCCTATTTAACCAACGTTTAACTCCCTCAGTACATGTTAAGTGTCTTGAGTCCATGGATTAAATTTTTTTCTCCTTTGTATTTCTGGCTCATAGCAGTATGTTTGATCCATTGTATGCACACAATGTAATTTGGTGAATGGTACTATCAAAAAAAAAAATTAAATTTCAAGACAGAAGGCCTATGTTTTAAATCCAGCTTTAACAATAATTATAAGCTCTTGGGCCAGAAAGTATCTCAAGGTTCAGTTTTTTCATCTGTAAAATCACAATGGCAACAGCCAATCAACAAATATTTTCCAGCACCAATTTCTGTGGATTTCTGTGGCCCAGGTCTTATGTTATGAGCTAGAGACACTGCTTCAAAAGAACAGAACCTACCCTTAGACTCAAGGAACTTATTCTTCCCCAAACCTTCCCTTTTTTTGCAGGATGGTTGTGAAGATCAAATGAGATCATTCGTTATTATTCATTTAAAAAAATATTGAATGAGCACTCACTATGACCTGGGCATTGTTCTATGCACTGGGGATCTATAGTAAGGAACACAACCAAGTCTCTTTCCTCAGGGGACTTACATTTTAATGGGAGTGGCAAGAAAGCCAGCAAGTAAATAAATAAGTAAACTAGAAAACAAATTGTAGTAGATTAAGTATGGCCACAATTCATTGTTGCTCCTCCCTTCAAGAAGTAGGATTCCTTTCTCACCCCTTGTGACTTGTTAATATCATACAGCATGAGTTCTGTCGGAGTTTGAGAGCCTTGACCTCAAGGAGCCTCGCCTCTTCCATCTCACTCTCTTGGAACAGTGCCCTGAGTCAGCCATAAACCTCCCGGAGGATGGGTGGCCACATGGAGGAGAACTAATATACCTACCTGACAGCCAGTATCAAATGCCGGGTATGTTAGTGAGGCCATCTTCAGTGGACACCCCCAAATCAGTGTAGCTGCTTGAATGAGCACAGGCAAACCAACAAAATCAAGAGAAACAACAAATCTTTGTTGCTTTAAGTCACTAATTTTGGAGTCGTCTGTTATGTAGCAAGGGTTAACTACACAACAAAACAGAGTGAGGATCCCTGGGAGTCCCAGGAAAAGTGAGGGAGATTTGCCATTTTATACAGATGGTTAGATGAGTCCCACAAAGAAGAGCTTTCTGGGGGCGTGGGGTAGGGATAAACTGGGAGATGAGGATTGACATATACACACTACTATATATAAAATAGATAACTAATAACGACCTACTGTATAGCACAGGGAGCTCTAACCAGTACTCTGTAATGGTCTATATAGGAAAAGTACCAAAAAAGAGTGCATATATGTATATGTATAACAGATTCACTTTGCTGTACACCTGAAACTAACAAAAACATTGTAAATCAAATATACTCCAAAAAAAAATTTTTTTTTAAAAAGAGAAGAGCTTTCTGAGCAAAGGGAAAGACAGAGGCAAGAGCTTGGGTACATGAGAGATGAACGGCAAGGATGCCCATGTGTCTGTGATAAAGAGAGAGAGTAATAATGTCAGATTGGTCCAGAGAGTGGGGGCCAGAATGTGAAGGACCCTGCAGACCATTGGAAGGACTTTGACATTTATCTGACTTTTTTGTGTATCTCAGTCTCAAACCTATTGAAAAACCACATGAGGTAAGAAAGACCCAGAGCCAGAATTACCCAATAATTCCCTGTCTTTCATATTATTCTGTAGTGGTGTGACTGTATATTGGTTATTCAGGGGAGGGTTTTTTTGCACTTCAAATGATCAAATATTTTGTTTTCATTAGCTCCATAGTGCATTTGGCTTAATGCTCCACCCTTGATTTAAAAAGTAAATCAATAAATAAACCTTGTAATTGAAGGGCATTTGGCTCAAGTGCATGTTTTTTGTTTGCACTGAGATAATCCAAGGAGGACTTCTTAATAATCAGTTATAGCCAAAAATTTTTGACTTCTGTATTTCTTTAGAATAAGAATTGGTGTCTCTTATTCAAGCCAATGATCTAAAAGTTCTTTCCTTAAACTTGCATGTGTGACTTTTGTGTGGGCTCTCCATTTTGTGGACAAATAGTCCTGTCCACAAAGGGCAATGTGAAATTAAACCAACCATGTGACTATGTGAAACACCCTTCAGGAAACCTGATAATAAAATTCTATCTCTAAGGAATTAGAGGCAGACAAATGGAATCATATAAACATTCTCGGAAGATGAGTAAAGGAGATGTTTCCATTTCCACCCTTGGTGACAATGCCCAAGTTAAACCGAAGCTGTGTCAAAATATTCCAGGAAAGCTAGGAATAAATATTTCAAGGCCCATTTTCCCCCTGACTTGTATTAAGTACGCTAGCCCTTTAGTGAGGACATTTATTTAACCAAATTTTGACTACCAAGCCAAAATAAGGAGGATTTCAATGAAGTTGTAGTGGATGCTTCCCAATAATAAGCAAGAAATTCATTTTCTGATTCCAGTTTAAGAGGTTTGATGTTTATCATTTAGGGCAGTGCTAAAACAATTATAATGTTAAAATTAGCTTGTTCATCCTTTGCTAAGTGACCAGACAGCTTCCATGAATGGAATCATCAGACTCTAACTATGGTGAACCTCAGGTCCTCAAAATTGAGACACAACTATAGGATGATAAAGCCTGTTGAAGCATCCCAGCCCCCACTCTCCATCCATCATCAGCAGAGAGTTATTCCTATAGATTCCTAACTCCTCAATTAACCTAACCATTAAGCCCAAGGTCAACTTGGTATCTAAAATAGATTCTTTTTTAAAAAAATATAAGTTATTTCCAAAAAGATACTTGAAATCAATGACTTCAAGTGACTTGAGCTGGATTCTATTTGACTTGTCGGTAATTTTTCTAGAATATTTTTAGCTTGATCATTTTTATTACATTAAAAGATAACTATCATTTGAGCATAAACGGGGAATCAAAAATAATTTCTGCTGTTCCTTAATATATTTTCCCCCAGAAGGCACTGTGAGAAGGATATAAATTCTTCAGACTCCAAGTATATCAATCACAGAGGAGAACTTTCCTATTCCTACTATAATTTCTCTGCTCTAGTCATTTATATGAACAGACACAATGACAGCAAAACTGAAGGTCAAAACAATTTTAATGAGAACTCCCTACTTTTAACAAAAGAATATCTAATTTAATGCTAGGGTTTTATTAATTGTTTATATAAATTGGCATAAGCTAATCTCAGCTAACATGTCAATTAATTAATTCTATCAGTCAACACAAGCTAGGTACTGAAAATATACACAGGAAGATAACATAGTCCTTGGCCTGGTGGAATTATAATCAGATATGTTATGACATAGGTTAAAAAAAAATGAAATTTTGGAGTCACATGAGAAATGAGAAAGTAAAGGACAGAATTCTGAGGAAGCATTATGAAGAAACTAATGATAGGGTCATTTTCAGTTGGAGACTTTAAGGAAATTCCTCTGTTTATCCCCACTGTGGCCACTTAACACTGTACAATGGTGAAGAGTCTGGGCTAGAATTCAGAAACCCTGGACAATAGCCTTGGCTGCACTGGGAACTGGCTCTTCGTCCTTGAGAAAAGTGGCTTGCTTTGCTTTACTACCTTTTCAAGTTGCTATGGAGGCCAAGTAAGAAACACAGTTTGAAGGCACAGCTCTTTTTCATTTTTGTTTCACTCCAGTCTCTCACTTCTTATTTTTCTGTGGGTGTGATTTTTATACTAGTTCTCTCACTGTGGACCAGGGGAAGAGTAGCTGTACTAGATCTCTACCTCCTTCCTTAGATTCCTAGGCTCACAATTAGCACCCTGCACATCCTCCATCAGATCTGTTGCCACACGTGACCACTACTGCTTATTCAAATGGTTGTTTTCACTGCTGGACGGTAAGTTCAGTCAAGGAATGAAATCATGTCTATCTTTATCCTTAGTGCCTGATCCATAGTAGACGCCACAAAAGAATGTGTTGGCTGCCTGGTGGAATGGACAAGTGGAATGAATGACAGAAGATATTTTAAGGGTAATCACTGTTGGACACTGACTGTTCTCTGAGGGAAACCACCTATGCTGTGTGGCAGGGGACAGTCCCTCATTCTTTTCTGAGGCACTTTAGGTTTAAATGGCTGATTGGGGCTGGGGAAAGTGTGAAGGTCCAGGAGAGAAAGAAACAGTCGGTCATTTCTGTGCCAAGAACTGCATTCATAATTATGTGCAACCTCTACAGAAACCCAAGAGCTAGGTATTAGCTCATTGTTTTGGATGAGAAAATTCAGGATCTGGGAAATTAAATAATTTGCACAAACTCGCATAAAGACAATCTACAAGATTTGACACAAGGGCTGTGCTCTACACTCCCATTTCCAAAACTCTGCAACTGTAAGACTCTAGTGGCCATTGTTTAAAAAACAACTGATGCTTAAATGCAGTATCATTTATCCCTTTTCCTGGGCCATAAAGGGGCCATAACGCATGCAATTATGTTGTAGCAGGTGTGGTTGATTGCCTCCCTAAAGCAAGTTATATATAATTTTTCTCTCCTATCTCTTTCTCTGTCTAGAATACAGCTAGGATAGGTAACTAATAAAACATTAAAGGCTGTGAGAATCCCTACAGAAATTGAATCAACTTAGCTTTGTTCAACCTGTGATTTCCAAACCGATTAGACTACAGAATTTTTTAAATAATGGATTTACTAATATTTCAGAAGACACTAGTCCCTCCTAGAAACTTCTTTTTCAGATATCCATCAACACAATGCTTGACTAATGACAATGAAATTGTCTTTTAGGTTTGAATATCAAAACCTGAATTATTTTTGCACAACACTGCATACAGAAAACCTTTGCTCACAGCAGGCAATTTTGACCCTGGCCAACACAGAGAGAGCAAAGGTAGAGATGCATGACCTATAAGGTGTTTATTTTCATTCCTCTTCCGAACTCTATTTATCTGGAGAACAATAGTGGAGAAATTAAGAGGTCAGAGGCAGGAGCAAAACCTCTCCCAGACCCCTTGTCTTCTTACTGAACAAAGATGGGGCCACTGTCTTCCTTCAATCCCCCCACCACCCGTCTTCCCCTTCATGAGGGACTCGTCACATTTAACCACCTTTTTGGTCAGTTCCTCAGGCAGACGAGTAGATGTCAGGGGGATGCCAACGGTGGCTATGGAAATGGTCTGTTTACGAGGCTCCTCCCTGGGGGTGGCTTACTGAAGTCTGATCCACCAAGTTGGTGGAGCTGTTTTACATGAATCATAGTCAGAAGCTTAGATCGTTGGTGCCAAGGTAGAATCTCTCCCTTATCTTCTCTCTATTCTGGACTTCTTACCTCGGAAGTGAGATGACACATATTATTACAGTTTGTTTTCCTCTGCGCACCAGCTCAGTCAAATCTATGATTAACAAGTTTAGCTAATACACTTTTATTTATGATCCACAGCTAAGCAAATAACTTCCTGCATTATAATTTTCACACACACCAGTTCACACTCCCAAGCAATACTTCTAGAGCATTCATTCCTGCACTGGAGTGGAGTCATTACAAAGTCTTATGGGTAAGAAAAAGTGGAGTGGGGACTTGGAAGGGGGAAATGTCTCTGTGAGTTTAGTCCCCAGAGTTGAAGGTCCATAACCACAGGAATCTCTCAGTTATAAACAGAAGACGGTTGTCATTTTATTTAACTAACATGCAACCCCAAAATAACTGTAAACAGCTCTTTAATAGTTAAAGAAAAGTTTCCAGTACTTCATCCAAAGACATGTTTCCCATCCTGTTCTCTCCCCACACTCATAAGGAAAAAAAATCTACATCTTATGATCTATGAATTCCATGTAATTTAAACCCTGATTAAAGCCATCCATCCGATTTTCAGTCATAAACTTAGTGTAAGTCACTTAGCTGCTTAAATGGGTAAAGTGGATCACTTCAATTTGAAATTCAGACGAATAATTGTTTGCAACCAGGCAAGCTCATCTATATTCATCTATATAATGTAACCCAAACCATTAATTTAAAAGAAAAAATATATAATAATATAGTTTTTATCACTTTAGATACTCCCTTTATTATCACACTTTAGTTAGTGAGGTGGAGGTGAAGGGAGAAATAATCACTAAACAAAATGACACATTTCTTTATGAACAAGGAATTAGCAAACATTTTCAATAGTGCTCTTTGCTTTTCTACAGAGCAATGGTGGGAAAGTTATAGTTCCTTTTTATTTTTTGGAATGGAATTTATATGTGATGAATCAGCCTATTACCAAGGTTTCATAGAAGTTTTGGATGGAATGCAGGGAAATTCTGATAGGATATGAGTTTTTCACTTACCAGTAGTGTTATTTTACTTTTCTGGCAAACCTAACCTCACTTATATAGAGACCTGCCAAATGCTACTCTTTTATGGGACTTAAGACAGTTACATCAATGCTTCAATGACTCCAACACCCTTGCACCTGTTTCACTGCATTTTTTATTTCTTCCAGTTGTGTTTAAACCACTAACACAGATAGCTTGCTTCTTGGGCACTGTTCTGCAAACGGCCAAAAGCATAATCTTTTGAATATTTTAGTATAATTTTTTAATAATGGGAGATGATTATAACTGGGATATCTTACAGCATTTTTATGATTGATAACACCTCAAGTTCATGAGTTTATCATACCTTATTTTTGATGACTTCTTTATGGAAAATATTTTGCTGAGCTGAGAATATTCAAAGCAAAGCAGAAAAAAAAAACCCATCAAATACCCTGTTACTGAAAGGATGATAACAGATGTTTCTCATCCCCAGATAACTCTGGGGAGGCAAACTGAAGGGTTTCCCATGTTTCCCAGATGCTGCGTGATGTGTCTGGGTTCCCAGGATTCATCCAAATGAAGACGCACTGAGATTTGCAAATAGGAATTCCCCAGCGGAGAGACTCAGGGTAGGGAAACGGGGCTAACCAGGGAAAAAGGGTTCGCATCTGGAATTCTAAGACATCCATGGGTTGTCCTGCGTTTGAATTCAGGTCACTCTTCCTACATTTCAGAGAGTGCAGTAAAGAAGTCAGAAGAGTCCCATCAGCTGCTTTTAATTTTCTCTTTTCTGTTAAAACTTTTAAAAATTCTTAGAAATAACAGGAAAGGAAGAAAAAAATAGCTGAGAGAACAAGGGGTGATATCCAAAGCCAAGGGGCTGAATTACTCAGGACTCTTTAGTCTTTCTCACCAATATTACATCCTTACCCAATTCCAGTAATATCGTATCTGTGTACAAGCACGCTGCAAGCACATACAAAAATGTTGGTTCCTCAACTCTCCATTGCACTCATATCGTGGGATTCTTCCTTGGGTGCGTGCCCATGTATACATGAAGAGGTAACATTCTTGAGTCTTATTCTGTAGCCCTGTGATCTAAATCCTTCATATGGATTAAATTGTTTAACCCTCACAAGAGCTCTGTGAGGTAGACCCTATTAGTTTTTCCATCATACAAATGAGGAATTTAGGCTATAGAGGTTAAGTTACTTATCCACTCATGCTGCTAATGAGAGGAGGCATCAAATTTTGAAACCCAGCAGTTGAATCTCAGAAGCCAGGCTCTGAAGCTCTATGGTGTCCTGCCTGATTTGGGACACCTTCATAGATTATGTTTTCTGTGGAACTGAATCAAAAGAGGAATGTATTACTTGTGAGTACAAGAAGCCCAAGAACAGCTTTCCCGAGACCTACTTTCTGCCACAAGCAAATGCAGTCGTCTTAGCCAAATAACAACACTTTTCTGAACCTCGGATTCGTCATCTGTAGACTGGCGTCAGGAGAGAAGACTAGAAAAATCTTTAAGTCTCTCTTCGCTCTCTGATTTCTAAGATTCTTGGATCATGTATTGTGCAACATGTAGATAACTCCAACTGTTGGAGTTTATGGTTATTCATAAACACCTTTTAATTACCTGTGGAGACCACAGCTGTAATTTACCAATGCAGCAGAGGAATGGCATATGTAAGACTGGTTTTTATTTTTGGTTTAACATTTTACATCATCATCTACACAAAATAAAGTAATAGAAAATGAGCATTAAAACCCACTACATCATTTCTCAAGGAAATCTGTATCATTGATGTGATCTGAAAAGAACTCTCTCCGAGCACAAGGTGGTCACAGAGGTTACATCCTCCAAACATCCACTTCTCGGCCACTGCTGTCAAGACCCGCAACTTTGGATTTATCTCATTTGAGCGTCTTGGTTGAAACCCAAAGAACCACTGAGAATGATATATTCTCTTGCGAAAGCACTTAGAATTATCTTCCTTGGAACACCTGAGAATCAGGTCTGATCCTCCGTTAATCACAGTACATCTGATAGATTCAAATTTTTCTATTAAGCTGGCCCCCAAGACCCAGTTGAAGTGGAAAGTGGTTAGAAGAAAAGCACAACACAATAGCACAATGAAATTATGGATAAGGTTATACTGACTCACAGTTAAAATAATTCACAAAACCCACGTATGCAAAAAGAAAAGTTTCTAAACTTAGTTCATGAGCCCGCCTTTCTGACCCTTAACAGGAAAACTAATAAAGTCCTTTTGGGAGAACTTTCTTAGTTCAATCCAGGACGTTTTGTGTAAATTCCGGATTGTTATCTCAGGTTCAATCCAGTTCAAAGCTCTGTCTTGGTCATTCCTTTTCTTCACCTGATCCCAATCCTGAATTCTCAAGAATGAAACAGAAGTGGGAGAGAAGGAAGCCTCTTACGCAAGCAGGGGGCCATCGCTTCATGACTGGCCACACACTGGTATACTGATGGCGGGATTCAGTTTCCACTCTTGTCTCCTTCGTGTTATGGATGATGATACCCAGTGGTTGCTCTGCTTGGCTGCGCTGAGGGACTATTTCAGTTTCCACGCAGCATTCTCAACATTGTTGATTCTCCTCAGGCTTTCCAGCTGTGAAACCAGCCAGTAATACTCTCCACGCCTGCGTTGGGAGACCTCACTTCTCTTGACCATGAGACTTCAAGGGCCTGTGACCCAAGACTTTCTGTCAACGAATTTACACTCATCTCTTTGGCAAGCAGGCACTTCTGAATCTCCTCTGTTCCACTTGTGGGTTGTAGGTTCTGTAGGTGTTCCTGGGTAGACCTTGCTACCTTCTTCTCTTTACCCTCTCTCACGTTCCAGAACCCCAGGGCACATCTGCTGGGCACTCTCTCATCAGACTCCATCAGTCGAGAAAAATCTCCTCCTGTTCTACCCTGTGGATTTTTCCAACTTGAAGGGGATATCATTTAGGTGCTCCTCAATTGCCTTTCCTTATTGGTAAGTTTAGGAAAAATAAAATAGGCATACTCAGCTTACCTCACCCTTTTTCTCTTCCCTGGCGGTAGCCTGCCTACAACAAACAGGGGTTATCGTTTGTTCCCTGTCTGCTCCCAGAGGGGAGGCTGTGGTTTTCCAGAATGTTCTGTATCTGGATGAGGATGCCTGCTGTAATTCTGGACTCAGTACTGATGAGTCCATTTTCCCAAAGATATTAGTACTTCCTCCCATATCAGCTTTGTCAGTAATAAAGGCAATCTTTTGCTGTCTCATCTGGTTTACTCTTATTTGTTAATTGGTTCATAACTTAGTCAAAAAAGAGCGTTATTACTGGTTCTAATTTCAACAAGCATTTTACGTATCCTCTTTTCACACGGTTAATGTGTTCCTCTCCAGTTCCGTCTCCTCTCTCTCAAATCTGACCAAGAGCATGAAGACCTGAAGTGAAATTCTGGCCACACCACATACAAACAGGATAACCCCAGACAACTGATTAGTCTCTGGGCTTTAGTTTCATCATCTCTAAAATGAACATGTTAAGAATTCCTTCACAATGCCCAGAATAGCTGAATCCATGGAGGCAGGAAGTAGATTAGTGGTCCCTGGAACCAGGAGGAAGGGGGGATGCGGAGTGACTGCTAATGGGGATGGGGCTTCTTCATGGGGTGTTGAAAGATTCTGGATTAGATAGTGGTGACTGTTGCACAACTTTGAGAATAGCCTAAAAAAACACTCATTTTTTAAATTGTACACTTTCAAAGGGTGGGTTTTGCAGTGAGCAAACTATATCTCATATTTTTAAGAGGAAAAAATAATTCCTTCACAAAATTATTAAAGGGGTTCATCACGACCACTGATATGAATGGATCTCACTAGCTACTTCCATCCATAATTGTCAGTTTGGGGCTATGGTAAGAAACCAGATAGCTTTTACATCTCATTGTGAGGACTTAATGAACAAAGAGTGCCTTGACTCTGAACCATTTCTGTTTTTCTAAACCATTTTCAGAAACATGAAAAAGCAGATACCCATGTACCAGTCCTTTTGGCACTCAGACTGCTTCTTTCAAAGATTATTCAGAGCTGGATAGGTTTCTAAGGGCATTCCATTCAGGGGCTTCTGTTTCTTTATTGAGGTATTTCTTCATTTTCAAAAGACTGAGATGTGGATTTATAATGTTCCAGGATTACATGTCTCAGCCAGAAACCAGGGAGAAACAAATGAATAATTTGTCTGAGGAGTCTATCCAAATTCTTGCTGCATTTTCAAAGCCTGACTATTCTTCCTTCTTCTGAGTCTGAAGCAGAGACTGCGAGGATGGGAGAGGTTTTATATGAAAATACAGCTACAGAATTTGGATCACTGGGGACTAAAATACTATGTGCATGTGCTGAGCAATGCTATGCCCTGATTTATGCTGAGGGGGGGTCCATGTCTCTTTCCTAATAGACAAGCACAAATGAATTACTAGGACAGAAAAAAAAAAGTGGGTAAAGTTTTCTGGATGAAAGGAAGCTTGGAAGAAACAAGGAAAATATGTTATTGAGAGATTCTGTATAAGAATAACTTCAGATAACTCATCTGATACTGTATTAGCTACCTAACTTCCTAAGGTAAGTTATTCAAATAGTCTCAAGAGTTCTTCAGCGGCCACGCTAGGCTGGGCAATGAATTATATCCAGGCAGCAGCTTAGTTCCTGCTTTAAGGACATATACTTAACTGAAATAGCCTACTCTACATTCATGTTTCATTTTTATACAGTAATCCAAGTTAAGAAATTTAAACAGAAAATTCGAAAATAGAACTAAAAAGCAGTGATCATCTTTATGGCCATCATCCTACTATTGCTCTATGACTACTGTTGATACTTTGTTCCCTTTGCTACTGACTTGATGTACACACACATGCAAATCTACATGAATATTTATGTATATGTAAATGAACCCACACACAGGCACATAAAGTTACTCCTATAGTTATCAGAGTGGAATTATAAATGCCCTGCCCTGTAACCTGCTTTTTCACTTAACAATATTTCAGACCATTTTAAACATCATTTCATTCAGGCTGATATCATTTTGAATGTGCCATGATTTATTTGACCAATCTCTAATTAATGGGCATTTAGATTGTTTCTAATTTAAGAGGAAGTAACTGAATTGAACATCCTTTTATACACATATTTGCATAAATACTTGTCTAATTCATTATTTGAGTTAAATTCTTAGAAGTAGAATTAATGGATGGAAGGGAATGCAGATTTTTATAGCAATGTTGCCAAACTGCCCTCCAGAGAGACTGTACTAATTAATACTTTTAACAGCAGGATTTGAGAGAAGCCATTTCCCCCCAAGTCTTTGCCAAAACTGGATTTTTCCCTTATTTTTAATGCCTCACAGTCTATCTTCTTTAAATATTCTTTAAACAAAATCCAGCAAGTAGCCACTACAATCTAAACTCCTCAATCACAGGGAACCAGCAAAGTGTCCTATAAGAATGGTTTTGGGAGAATTTAAAACTGGGTGAATAGCAACAAATTTGTCCCCAAATCTCTTGTAGTAGTTATATCTTGTAAGCAATTCTCTTGAGCAAACTTCCCAGCAGGAAATTCTGTTTTAGACTGCAGGGATATTCTGAATTTTGGTCATCGATCAAAATATTAGTTCTACTTGCTGAAAGAAAGCAAAGCCAATGAGTCTAAATATTTCACATGCTACATGACTACTTCTAGTAAAAGATTTATGTTGGTTTTTTTTTCAGAACTTCTTTATTGAACTATAGTTGATTTACAATGTTGTGTTAGCTTCTGGTGTACAGCAAAGTGATTCAGATAGATATATATGTACACACACATATGTATATTCTTTTTCATATTCTTTTCCATTGTGACTTATTACAAGATATTGAATATAGTTCCCTCTGCTATATAGTTCGTCCTCGTTGGTTATCTATTTTATATGTAGTAGTTTGTATCTGCTAATCCCAAACTCTTAATTTATCCCTCCCTCACACCTCTTTCCCCTTTGGTTACCATAAGTTTGTTTTCTTTTTTGATTACCACATGTAAAATTTGTGATGGGAATTAAATTAGTCATGAGTTCATTATATCAGTATTGTGGAAAGGATTTGGAATTAGGAGAACTACATCTGTATATCACTGATTCAAATGATGAAACTGCATTTGACATTCAAGAAATATAAGTAGATTTAAAGTACCATTAAGGAGCTGTAATTGTTAATCCGGGGCCAAGATACTGGCAACAAAATTTGGACTCTGATCCACCCATGTATGTAACTGACTCATAGCTATGTGATATGGTTAAAGGAGGAGTGAGATATTTGAAACCTACTTTTCCTGGAAGATGAGTAGGAAAAAAAAGTGTAAAAACACCTGGAGATGCCTGTCTCCATTGTCTTAATCTTATGAAAACATGCATCTTGACAGTAAACATTTTAAACATCTGCAACTGTAAAGTCTGTGCCACAGTATTCCAATATCATAAAAGAAGCCTTTTACACATTTTAATCTTTTACCAAATCACTTCATTGAAATAATATGTTTTTGCTTTCAAATCTGATGCAGCATGCTATATAGACTCTTAGGAAGACAGCCATAATAAACTGTCACACTTAATTATTTTCTATCTCCTTCCATGATGTAAATGATCTAAAAGCACCATAGCAGAAACATACACAGGAGAGGCTGGAGGCAGACACATGCTATGCTGGGAACGCCTGCTGGACCACTTGAGCAGGCAGCTTACAATATGGAAAACAGGGACGTACGTAGTCCTTGCTTGCAAGTCCGTGTGTGAGAACATAAATCATTAGTTTCCATTTGCAAACAGCATAAGGAATCTCCTCTCTGGCTCTCATGGTTTAAAGCAAAACACACCACGGTGATGTAGTGACCTGTCAGCTAAAGTACATTTTTTCATTTATCAAATTATTACTCATAGCAATGGAGTGAGCTTGGACTGTTCGGCCACTTAGATCATACAGTTCCCCCTCCTGGCTCTTCCTGACTCTTACAAAGCCACCCGCTCCCTCTTCTAACTTGATTGCCCTGTTTTCTGATTGCCAGCTTGGTGGGAACTGGCTGAAGCCTATGAGTTCCCATGCCCAGTGCATCCTTGTTCATTTGATTTCTGATGACCCTGCCAAACTTAAATGTTAGAAGAATTCCCATGTTCAGAACCATAGTTTCAGTGTAGACAGAATGATCAGAAATAGATCCACTAAGGAAAAATAAATCACTGAAAATCACTGTTGACTTTACTTTGGGGCATTCTTTTACTGTGGCTATGAAGGGAGATTCTTCATTTCTGCCCCTTTCTTCAGTAAGATTGATCACAAAAGTGGCCTCAATTGTCCACATTTCCCAGTTGTATCCAAATCCTTTGCAGTGAGATAATGGATCTCCTCCCTTCAATAGGTGGAAGTGGGATGGAATAATGGATACAAGTAAGAGTTTGTAAGTCAAACATTTTCTGTAAAAAAAAATTTCAAGTGAGATGAATAAAGCTATAAAGGAGAACGAAATAATGCGATTTGCAGCAACATAGATGGACCTAGAGATTGTCATACTGAGTGAAGTAAATCAGACAGAGAAGGACAAATATCGTACAATAACCCTTATATGTGGAATCTAAAAAAATGGTACAGATGAACTTATTTGCAAAACAGAAATAGACTCACAGATGTAGAGAATGGTCTTGTGGTTACTGGGGAGAAAGAAGGGGAGGAATGAATTGGGAGATTGGGATTGACATATACACACTGCTGTATATAAAGTGGATAACTAATAATCACCTACTGTACAGCACAAGGATCTCTGCTCAATACTATTTACAGCGTTGAAAATCAACTATACTCCAATAAAAAACTAAAAAAATAAAGTTATAAAGGAACTGTGATATGAAGAGAACGGGTGAATTCAAAAGCAGTTTTGACCTTGTCACTCCACTGCTTACAACTTTTCCATAGCTCTCCATTATTTCTGATGGGTTTGGAGGTCGGGGGTGGTGGTTGCTATGGATTACAGGAGTGACAGAGGAAGAGTCTAGAACAGAAGTCTAGTGAGGAATTGAAATTTAGATTCAACTAAAGTTAAATGTTTCCTTCTCTGCAGCAGAAACATTCCCCTGCAGTAATTCTGTGGCATGGTTATGACTGATTGTACAGAACTAACTAATGGGCCAAGTGATTGACTCCTTGTCATCTAGCTAGTTAGTGACTGTGCAGTTACTCGAATTTGGTAACCGGATTCCAAGGGCTTCTTTATTTTTACGACACTAGCGTTGTGTTTAATGAGCTACTCTGTTCTTGTTGAAAGGGTCATTGAGTCATTGAGATAGACCACACGCTGCGAAGCTCGGACAGTAACAACTAAGAGTATCAGGCCTGTGTCCTGCGCTAAGGCCACTCTTCTTTTTTTTTTTTTTTTTTTTTTTTTTTGCGGTACGCGGGCCTCTCGCTGTTGTGGCCTCTCCCGTTGCGGAGCTCAGGCTCCAGACGCGCAGGCTCAGCGGCCATGGCTCACGGGCCCAGCCGCTCCGCGGCATGTGGGATCCTCCCCGACCGGGGCATGAACCCGTGTCCCCTGCAGGGACTAGGATTGAAACCAAAAACAAACGAAAAACACTGGAGTTTGGGTCCTGCTTCAGTCTCTTACCTCCTACTCGATCTTCTCCCCAAATAATTTCACTGGTAAAATGGAGATAATCCCTTTGTTATATAACTCTTGGTGTAGTACAAAAGCCAAATAATATCACGTAAATTAAACAAGGTAGTAGCTAATAAAGCACTGCATGTAAATTAATTGAATTCCACCTACTGATTTTCTTTGTGTGCTCTGTACTTTCCCATCCTATGAAGCTTTCTTGAACTCTGTCTCTCTCAGCCCCAGATTTGCCGAGCCCACTCTTTCTTTTCTGCCCTTGCTGTACCCAGTACCTGTTTCAACCATAACACCGAAAATCTTGATATCAATTACTTATGGGGGAGTGAATGGAGCCAGTTCATCCCTGTATCCCCAGCACTTAGGGCAAAGCTTGGAAAATAACAGGTATTCAATAAATATTGTAGAACAAATACATGAATGCATACAATGTAAGGTATACCATTATTATTTTGTATTGCTCTGTTGAAGCTTTCAAGGACAGAGCAGATGTGGGTTCCTGGAAATTTGATAGTAATTTTAAAATCAGAAAACTATCTTTCACATCCATCGAGTATTTCTAATGCATACAGGTATTATATTTTAAATAGTGTTTAAGTTGCAACATAATCATTTCAAATTGTAGCATGAGAACCTCACTCTTGGTGTGTCTGGGAAGGAAATTTTCAGTGTTGATTAAGCTGAGAGACTTATCCAAAAATAATAAAGCCACCCCAAATGAGTACTTACTTAATTAAACACAGAAGTCAAGCATAATTGCTCTGTAAAATAGTTTAACATTTGGCCAATGATATTTCCAAACCTTAGCTGATTTCTTTTTTTAAACAGGTGATATTTGACGATTGAGATTAGAGGCTGTGAAAGAAAGTATTTCAATTATTTGAGGAATAAAAAGAGCAATCTTGATAAAACAGATGACAAATGTAAACTTCCCCCCGTTCTTTAGTGCAGTAAACAAACTCAGTGTGCAGAATCCAGTGGTTCAGGACATCAACTGTAGCAAATTCCGTAAGCGTTATGATTGATCAAAATAAGAAGCTGCGACAGAGTTGCCACTCATGGGGTAAAATTTGTCAACTTTCCAAGAGTAGCTGCTGGAAAACAGCCCAGGGCAGCAGCAGGCTCTGGCAACTCTTAAACTCCAGCTGGGGCTGCAGCTTCAGAAGCTGGCACAGTAATTAAAAATTATGATTGTGTTTTCCCCTAGAACATACTCCTGAGATACACACCTTAGGCAACTCTATCTGAGGTGCCATTGATAGTCATCTCCTTCCCACCCTTGGGAGTCCAGGAGATGCTGGACCACAGGCAGCCTCGTGGAGTGAGTGCGTCTTGTTACCTCATTGGAGAGAGAACGAGAGGTTCCTTTGGTGCCTCAAATCTCTCCTGGCTGCTGGCTGAAAGGGGTTAGGGGGCGCTAGGAAACACAGGACTGACTCGTCCTGATTTTGCCTCCTTTCAGAAAGGGAGACAGCTTGCCTAGAGATAAGTGCTCAGGACTATGGAGGCAGCCAGATTTGTGTTCAAATCTCAGCTCTGCTATCCCTAGCCAGGCAAACTTCACTTAACCATTTTAAGGGTTCATGTCCTCATGTATAAAATAAGGAGCACAGATTCTGACCACTTAGAGATACCATGAGACTTAAGTGTGGTATTGTTCTATGTAAACCTCTCAGCTCAGTGTCTAACAAACAGAAATTGCACAGTGAAAGGGCAGAAGATGTGAGGGAGAAAAGGAAATTTAGGTGAATGAGAAAGATCTATGTCCCTGGCATGGGACATTCCCATGGTAAGCTTTGTCAGCCACAACCAACATGCTGATGATGGACGCCATTTTGGGCTCCCTTAAACATAATTAAGGCAGGTTTGTTCCTCCCCAAACTGCAAGAATATATCTTAGGGGAGACAGTAAAGAGATCATACGAGAGAAAAAAATGACAGGACTGGAAATCAAGAAATCTGGATTCTAATCAGGATTGGACCATGAAACATTCCATGAACATGGATAAGTTTCTTCATTTCTGGGCTTAGATTTCCACTTCTGTCAAATGAAGAGTCTGGCGTAGTTGATGGGGTTTTCAGATTGTATTCCTCAGAGCCCTAGGATTGCTGATCCCCTGTGAGAGGAGGGGACCCAGGCAACACAACCGGTGGAAGCTTGCACTTTCATACACAGATCAGGAAAAAGTAGCTTTGCTTTGATTTCTTATAATCATTGGTGATTCCCATAATGTTTCTTTTCTTTTCTTTTTTTGGCCACACCATGTGACTTGCAGGATCTTAGTTTCCCCAACCAGGGGTTGAACCCGGGCCCCTCAGCAGTGAAAGCATCAAGTCCTAATGACTGGACGGCCAGGGAGTTCCCCATAATGTTTCTTTAAATAGTGAATCCTATTCCTTAAACAATGTTTGAATAGCACTGAACTAGATAATCACTGTAAGAGGAATCTTTAATTTAAACCAACTACGTAATTTGTGTGGCCCGGTTCAAAAGTAAAATGTGGAAACCCTTGTTCCAAAGGCAGTACCAAAGTTTTTTTCATTCCTTAGGCTTGCTCTCTCTCTCTCTTTCTGTCATGGTGGTCTTAATTTTTTATTTAATCTTGTGCTCCCTTGGGCACAGGGATATTCAAAGGTGAGTCAGACCCTCACAGGCACTCAGGGCCCCATCCCAGTACTCAACATGCAGAGTATGTGCACGTCACGCCAACCCTCCCTGTATCCACGCCAAGCCCCCATGGCAGGGGAGGGCGGAAAGGTTGTGAAGGGTGACAGTGGTTGCCGGGTGGAGGAGAGGGGCAGGTGGTTAAGAGGAGGCAGGGGGGCAGGATGGAGTGTTTGCTGAGTCCACGAGCCCCTGGCCCATACTCACTGTCCCATCAAACTTTACCTACAAAAACCACATTCAAAGATAAAACTGTCACGAATTTCAAGATGGTGTCCACAAAGCACTACACCTCAAGGATGAGCTTCCTTCTAAGTGTGGGTTCCTGTGCAAATGCACTGGTCACATGCCTATGAAAGTGACTCTGGCTTTAATAATAGTTGAATATGAAAATTAAGTCTCGAAACAATTATTCTAATCTAGTGATTTGAGTCCATTTTTGCAAGAGACTAGACGACAGACACAGATAGAGTGAGTATCAGTTGAATATTATCAGTTGTGAAGAGGGAAAAACGAAATGAAACTTGTTTTCAATTAAAAACAAGTAACTATTAACATAAAACAACTACTATTGTTTGGGAAGCTATTTAAGATATTCATTAAGATTAATACGACCCCAAACACTCACACTTTGAATTCTGTAATTCCTCCTGGTTATCTCTGCAAAAATGTTATCTTTCTTCAAAATTTTCTCAGCTAACCACCTACATAATGTTTTCCTGTTCTCTCTAGGTTTTTGCTAGCTGGCTGCCTTACAACCATTCTGTTCTCTTTCTTCATTTTTCTCCCTGGACTAAACAATCTGAAACTTGGGTTCTCTCACTGTGCCCTGACCCGTCCTTCCCCAGGAACACACGTCAATATAACTTTCTTTTGATCTATTGTTCAGTGCCCCCTCATTAATCTCCTGGTTGAGAGGCCTACCATTAGAGTCCCATTTGCCAGTGTATACATTTACCTTGAACACTCAAGGAAGAAGGAAACCCCGTATGCCCAAAATACAAATACAGATACAATTGCAAAGAAGGCTATTTCTCCAGACAGGTCTTGGTCCAACCAATGCACACGCAACAGCTCATACGTAAGTACTAGTTATCTGCAAATAGGCTTATCAACCCTGTCCAAATGGGAATAGACATTTAAAGTTATTCAAAACTAGGAGACTTATTGGCTCTGACTTTAGATACATGGGATAAACAAACATTGCTCAAACCAGTTCCAACTCAATCCCAGCCTCAAGATTAAAGCCTAAATTGCTCACGTGTCCCTCTGTCTGAATCACTAACAGGCTTCTGTCAAAGTACATGCATATTAGAGTTGTTTTTGAAGGGTATTTTATATACTTTCATAATGGACCAGCATCATTTAGCCCAACTGCAGGCAGATCTATTTGTTGGTAAATAGGCTGTTTTCTACATATATGTACATGCACATAGTGTTGAAAAATTGAATGCAGTTCTTCTTTTGTTTTTTGTTTGCATATATTACATGAATTTCGTTTTAAAATTTTAAATAAGGCAATGTAGATATTAATAGAGCTTCATTTTATGGGCATAATTTGAGAAAAGTGTGACCATTTATGTAATTTAAAACTGGTGGACCAAGTGATAAGATAAATATGCAGGGAAAATGACCATCCTTCATCAGGATTTGTTTTGTATTATTCTGAATTTAGGATATCATAATGTTTTCAGTAATATATCCCATTCATAATATGTGATGGCTCTGTGTGTGTGTGTGTGTTTTAAAAAGAGCCTTTATTTACTATTGAAAAGCAAAATGAGAATTCCAATAAATATTTTTCACAGCACTTACTAAGCTCTTCACTGGATAGGAAAGAAAATAAAAATGAATAAGATTATGTACATGTAGCCAAAGATTCTAATTGAAATTTTCTTTTATTCTATAATAATAATCAGGATATATTTTCATGAGAAAATACATGCTTAGTTTCTAAAACTTGAAGGTTAGCAATACCCAAACACTTGCCAAATTATGAAAAGTTAGAGGCTCTTCTCTGGTATTAAGCATGAACACTTAACAATGCCATCGGGATGTCTTCATGTGTGGGAAGCATGAAGATGAGTGAAAGACTAAAGACCTTGTGAAACTCAAGCACTTTTTGCCTCCACCTAGATCAATTAGTCTGCAAAGCATTTAAGAAGACACAAGTCTTGTGAGAAGACAGATGTAATTTTACTCTTCACCTTGAGTCTTTTACCTGTGTATGGATGGCTGAATATGTCATACTTTATAAACTGCTACATCTCACACACAATTAAACAAGGAAATTGGTTTCTGCTGTGTTTAAAAAGAGGTCTGTGGCTGCCTAGCCCCGATTCATCAGAAGAATCTCCAAGCTGTCTATACTCTGTTTTTCCTACATGGGATGAGCATAGATTCCTCTATATTAGAATCTTTGTTTTGTTTTGTTTTGTTTTTTTAACATCTTTATTGGAGTATAATTGCTTTACAATGGTGTGTTAGTTTCTGCTTTATAACAAAGTAAATCAGCTATACATATACATCTATCCCCAAATATACAATGGAATATTAGCCATAGAATCTTAGATTTAAAGATTAAAAACTGGCAAGGCTACTTTGATACATACAAGGCAAAATGATGCAGTGATTCTGTGCATGGACCTTGGTATTGCGTGTGTTTTGTGTCCAGCCCTGATTCTGTCACTTATAACTGTGTGGCAATGAGAATCACTTAACTTCTCTGTGCTTCAGTTTTGTCATCTATACAATGGGGATAATAATAGTACTACCTCACAGGGATCTTGTTTGTGTTAAGAGGATAGGGCTTGGCAAATAGTAAGCCTATAGCCAGTAGTAACTGTCATAATTAATGTTGGTTAAGTTTTTATTTTCCTTTTTATTTGATGTTAATTGAGCACAAGGCAACTCTCAAAAGCAATAAGAAAGTCACTACAGTTGCTTGTCTATTGTTTATATACTAGTTCTTAATTCTGAAAATAATTTTTAGGTGAAAATTCATACAAGCTCCCTTCTTTTGCTTCTAAACACTTTCTCCAATTGGCAGCATGTGTGAAGAAGAATTTAATAAATATTTTATAAAGGATAGGGGCATGGCACTTCAGAATTGTGTTTCTAATTGCAGGTGCAGAAGTATAAACCATAACTTTTGTGTGGATTTCATGAAAATTGAGACTTGATATTTAAAACAATGAATATATTATATTAGAAAAAATATTTTCCCCTTATTATCCTATAGAATACTGCATTTACTGTTTTATTTTCACTTCTTATTTCCTTAATATTTTCTGTATATTATAGGGGTTGGAGAAATATATTTTGCAAGTGTTCGAATCTAATTAGTTGGCCATCAAAATCAGGTTCATCTTTGAGACTACAAACCTTGAACTAAAAGAAATAACTCACCCAGAGTTGCACAATTGATAAACTTGAATGCACTTTGTATCAGTCACGATTTAGTTGCAAGAGACAGGAAATACTATTTTAAGCAGAAAAAAACTTTAATAATGATAGCAACTAAAATTTTTATTGAGTACTCCCTGTGTACTAGACTCTCCTCTATGTTATGTATATGTGGGATTTAGTCCACACAACAGTCCTAGCAGTAAGTGATTTCCTTACTTTACAGATGAAAAGCCTGAGGTTCAGAGAATTGCCGAAGGTAACACGCTACTGATTAGCTGAGCCAGGATTTCAACCCAAATAACTTGGTCTCAGTGCGTATGTACCTAATTACTACACTCTCCTGCCTTTAAGTACAGAGAACAAGGTACTTAAGGGTACTTTCCAAATTCCTGACAGGACTGGAAAAGCTGTGACTCCAGGATTGACTTCTAGGATAACACTGTGGAACTGACCTATGAAGGAGATGGTTAGCTCTAGCACGGACACGAGCTGGAGCACTGGAAATAATGCCTGCCTTCAGAATAATAATGTTCCATGTCAAGAGACAAGTGACCACCTCTCAACTTATTGCCTCCAGAGCTTTGCTCTGTCTACTATGTTGCACAAGCAAAACGGTGTCTCAGATCCTGCTGCCTTTCTCCATACTTCCATTTGGAATTTGGTTTCACTGCCAACAACTGCACCCAATTGGCAGAACTGGAATCACATCTGGAGCATCTCACAGTTTTGCAGCCTGTGAGCCTGGAAAAAACACCCGAAGAAGGGTGGAAAAGATGTCAAGAAAGCCAATTTAAAGTATCATGCGAACACTTGAATAGAATTTCTCCTTTGCTTCAGCATTTTCTCACTGTTCATATGAAGTATTATTTCAAGTAAAATAATGTGGACGCTTATAAAATAGAAAGAGGAAAAAATTATTAGAGATTAAAAAATAATGTTTTGTTTCCTGTTTCCTTTCCTTTCACATTTCAGTGGCAGATAACAGATAAAGGTTCTTCAGTCTTGCAGAAGGACATAGAAGCTGTGACAGTCGCAAAATAATAACTTGGTTTTCTGCCTTTTTGAAGCTGTTTAGACATATCAACAATTTCTAGATGTAGGAATTCTGCAAATAAGCTAAACAAAGAGGAAGGTGAGAGAAAGTTGGATGATTTAAAAAGCAAACATTACCCAAGCCCTTCAAATGTATTCTTGTCAAATGAAAAGCAACGTGCTTCTGCTCTAAATCTATAGCTCTCAAAATGTGGTGTGCATTACTCCATCCTAGAAAGCTTTTAAAAATGCAGATCACTTGGCCTTACTGAAGATTTAATGAATTAGAATCTCTAAAACTTAGGGCCCAAGAATATGCGTTTAAATCACCGCAAATCTTTAATATAATACTTTCTCTGCCTGGGCACCAGTTCATTAGCTACTCCTCTACTAAAAGTAATAGTTCATATTTTCAGGGAAGGAAATATCCGGTGGTGGTAGTGGGGACAAGAATATCACACAAATAGACTTATTTTTTCTCTTAAAATGGATGTAAGAGGGCTTCCCTGGTGGCGCAGCGGTTGGGAGTCCGTCTGCCGATGCAGGGGACGCGGGTTCGTGCCCCAGTCCGGGAAGATCCCACATGCCGCGGAGCGGCTGGGCCCGTGAGCCATGGCCGCTGAGCCTGCGCGTCCGGAGCCTGTGCTCTGCAACGGGAGAGGCCACAACAGTGAGAGGCTCGCGTACCGCAAAAAAAAAAAAAAAAAAAGGATGTAAGAGTAAATATGGCAAATAAAAATAGAATGTGGAAAAGTGGGAAGTAAGCTTATCTAGTAATTAAACATTATTTAGGTTTTGTAACTTTAATCAAAAGGAGCACTTTCAAACAATGCTTTTTTTTTTTTTTTTGGTACGCGAGGCTCTCACTGTTGTGGTCTTTCCCATTGCGGAGCACAGGCTCCAGACGCGCAGGCTTAGCGGCCATGGTTCACGGGCCCAGCCGCTCTGCGGCACGCGGGATCCTCCCGGACCAGGACACGAACCCGTGTACTCTGCATCAGCAGGCGGACTCTCAACCACTGCGCCACCAGGGAAGCCCGGGAAGCCCTCGAACAATGCTTTTAAGCTTGCCTTTTCTCCTAACCTCAGGATAAAATCATCTCCTGTATAGGTAAGAAAACAAGAACCTTTCCTAGATTCCCTCTTCTGCACATGTTCCTTTCAACATGCTATTTTTACTTGTCTTTATTCTCACCCTCAAGGAGCCATGTGTTCGATTCTGAGTTCTGAATGGCAAAAAGAAAAAGAAAAAACATTTTAAATCAGAGGCATCCTTTCTGGAGCCAAGTGGAACCTTCCTCCTGGCTCTCATTGCAAACCTCCCTCTCCAGATGCCCCCAAAGAGCTACAGTTCCAGGGAAAAGGTAGCTAAAATTGTGAAGCTAATACTTAAGCAGAATAAGGAGTAACTTAAGAAAGACATAGGATTAATGAAAAGGGGACCCAACACAGGAGAGCCATGAAGGGACATCCAAGGATATCAGTAAAGGGAGTTCCTAGGACCACTAGAGTGCAGCAGGGCCAAAGAGCAAGCAGTGGAAATTGAAGAAGGCATTCGAGGGGCTCTGGAAGGAAGACTACAGGAGAAGAAAAAGCAAACTGATGCATGAGATTATATATATACAGAGAGAGAGAGATATACATATATGTAGATATCACTCACAGCTTTGTGTAGTAGTCATCAGACATGATAATGTAAACACTTTTATTTCATGTATGTGAGCATATATGTGTTAAAATATTAAATTATACATTAAATTAAAAAAATAGAAATTTGAATCTAGGAGAAAAGCAGGTGAGATGACACAAAGCGATGGAAGTGGTTGTCCCAGAAAATACCCAGATCACCCAAGTCTCTTCATGAGGCTCGGCACGCGGCTCCTCACTGAGCCCTGGAAGTAAGGCCGCTGGCTGGGCACCGGGACCCATCTCTCATCTACCCTCCGACACCTACCATGCTTCACCTTCTCCAATGTACTACACTTTCTCTGGTGTAGTGATCCTGGAAAAACCTTCAGTTTGGCTTGGACTCTCCTCCAGGATCCTTATGAATATCTCTTCTTCAATGTCCGAAAGGCTCGCTAAAGTTATATCCCAAACTTAATTTATGGTTTTCTAATACTCTTGACCCTTGCTTAGCTCATGTCCTGATACCAACAAAGGACCCACGTTAGAGATAGCTGCATAAATAGGAAGCCTAAAAATCACCATTGACATCCCCCTCTCACTTATCCAATGCCCACAGTCAGTCCACACCAAGTCCAGTGGATTTTACATCCCATATGTCTCTTCCATAGTTGTATTTTTCTTCTCTAACTCTTAAACAAAACACTCTTCTGAGCTATGATTATCCTTCACAGAAACTTCAGTAGCAGAATCCTAACTAGTTTCATTGCATCCTCTACTTGCTTCCCCCCAAAATCTATTCTTCATCTACTAGCCAGAGTGACCTTTCCAAGCATAAATCTGACTTTATAATGCTTTCCAAGCATCATCTCCTTTGCCTTAAAGCTCTCATCAGTGTCTTCCCATTTCTCTTAGGATAATGGGGAAGATTTGGCTATTGCTAAACCTGAAACAGTCATATGTGATTTGGCCAGCCATCTCTACTTCTTGAAATTCACTGTCATCTCTCTTTCTCTCACTGAGCATCCCTAGACATGAAGACTTTCTTTAGTTCTGTATACTTTCTATACTCATGGCACTGGGTCTTGACACCTCCTGTTCCATCTGCCTTGAACCCTTTTCCTTCCCACTTGATTGTTTTCTTTTATTTTCCCCCAGATATCAATTCCATTTCATCAGAAAAACCACTGAAAAGTCAAACCATGTGCACTCATAGGACCATGGTTCTCTCCACTAAAGACCTTATTGTAGTTGCACTTTTATATTTGTTTATGTGATTAATTAATTAATATCTGTCTAGCTACTAAACAGTGCTCCTTATAAGGTCAAGGACTATACTGGCACTATCTTTGGCCTACAGCAGAAATTCAATAAATTATTTTGAATGAATGAAAGCAAAAATGGAGTTCTGGAAATGTGCAAGGTTAAATTTTATATTTCTCTTGTCTCTTCAACTGTGCTAGATTCAAAACTCTGCCACACAAAATAGAGTAGACGCAGGGCTCTTTGTCATCATTATCCCACTTGTCCCAGAGAATGTGACTGATCTCAAAGGATATGTTATGATAAAAAGCAAATATTCCAGCTGTTCTTTGACTATATCTATACAATGCCAAACATCTGCATAAAAACATTAAAATTACCTCTCCATATAATTCTAAGTTTAACAAGTACTTGGCATTATAGAGACACAGTGCCTGGATTTTGCAAATTACATGAACCCAATATTCTCCAACATTCTTGAAAGTTTCTTCTGTCTAAAATGGTGAGTGACCTGTTAGCTATTGACTTTTCATTTGTCCAGTGATTCTGAGAATATAGACATATTACAAATTTTATGTGCTGGGTATTTGTACTAAATCTAATTTTCAAAATATTCCCAGCAAAATATTGTTCCTATTTTGCAAATAGAAAACTGAGGTTCAAGATCATACAGATAGCAACAGTCATGGGTAGTATTGCATTTAAGTATATTTAATTCCAAGACTTATGTCAGTTTCTTCTCTTTAATACCACAAATCGCTTCTGACTTTTCAGGGAAGAGAAGAAAAAAATAAAGAAAAATAATCATAATTTAAGAAAATTAGATTATCTCTCTCTAAATGCATTTTCTAGCTCAGAGGATTCATGGAAATTGTAAGTTTTTGTCCACTATTTTCTTAATCCCCAGGCCACAGGTTCTATGAGGGCAGGGACTCATCACTACCTTGAGCAAAAGGAATGCTCCTCAGCACCAAAAGTATCATCGAAGTATTGGGTTGGCCAAAAAGTTCGGCCAGATTTTTCCATAAGGTGTTATGGAAAAACCCGAATGGACTTTTTGGCCAACGCAATAGCTGCTCTGAAGTTCTCTGGAGTGAGTCATGGAAATACCTTAGTTACAAGTAGGGAGTCATCTCACTTTTTCTTGGAAACCCTCCTTTAAATTATTGATATAAAAGAACAAATCTGTGAGACACTTAGAACTGTGGACTAAATTTCTTTTCTGAGGATGATTTACTGAGGACTCCATTATCTGCCAAGAGAAGGCACCAAATGGCCAGTGGTTAGGAAGCCCAGCTTCCAGCCATGCTATTTTCAAACACTTTTGTTGAGAGGGACACCAGATATTACCTAGTTAGACTCCTTCAAATTACAAGTGAGGAAAGTGAGATTCAGAGAGGGATAAGCCATTCCCAAGCTCACACAGCAAGTCCTATCATTTCACCATCTAAGTTCTTTTTAACACGAAAACCTTTTCTCAGCAAATAATGAGCAAGAAACTTATCCTTAGCTTCCCATTTACGCTGACCACCATCCCCAAGAAGCAGACCTCTGCAGTCCACAAAATGCACTCCTTTCCTTTTCAGTTCCAAAGCTCTTTCACAAAGGACCAAATTTATGATGAAGTGTGAGGATCTACTATCAGATTCTTTTAAAAAGTGTCCTACAGGATGAGGATATGTAGCAGATTTCATTTAAAAAGGGCCAAATTGATCCACTGGCAATTTTTAGGACAAATATCTCATTTTTCACCTTCCTCTAGACCCCAGAAAATATGTCTCAATAACATTTGCAAGTTCTGCTGCAAAAGAGCCAAGATAAGCTTCAATTTTGGCTCTTTTGGTGGAGAGCTCCCACTGAGATACAGAGACCTACTTCCAGCTCCTTGGAGGGCTCTTTCCCTAACTTGAATGTATTGGCCTCGTGTATACAACAGCTTGAAAATATTACGCAGGCACCCAGCCAGAAGTTTCCAGCTTTAGATGACAATGACAGAAGACCCTGAACACACCCTGGAGACAACCACCTGCAAAACACTACTTCTTAAGTGGGAGTCAAAGTTCAGGCCCTCCTGCATTATACTAGCAATTCAGATTGCAAAATTACAACTTCACAAGTTCCAAGCACAGAAGTTGGAGACTGTATGAACTGTTCGGTGTGAGAGAGTGCTGTGCACTCCTATACATGAAGGCCAAAACTCTATCTACATCTAGGTGCCGACTCTCTATAGCAGTGGTTCTCAACAGGGATGATTTTATCCCCCTGGGGACATCTGATAACGCCCAGAGGTATTTTTGGTTATACAACTGTGGGTGAGTGTGCTTCTGGCATCTCGTGGATGGAGGCCCGGGATGCTGCTCAACATTGTCCAGTGTACAGGACAGCCCTCTACAACAATGAATTCTCCAGCTCAATAATATCGAGAAGGACTACAGTAGTGAGTTTCAAAATGTGCTCTGAGGATCACTGAATCAGAATCCCTGGAGTGAAGGATGATAACCTGCACTTTGAAATTAGCATCCTGTGTGATTTTCTGTGCATACTGAAGATGGAAAACTACTATCCTAGAAGTTTGCAAGATCCATGCCAGCAAGAACATGGCTAAGGGATGAAGCTGTTCATGCCAATCATGAATGTTTAAGTCACCATAATTTCTTCCCACCCCAAATGGTAGTCGGTAAAGGCAAGTGTAGTACATGTGTCTCTGCTTGGAGGCACTGCCAGAACTCTACTTCAGTGCCCAGGGTAGGATGAGATAAGAAATGTGGCTAGAGCTGAACATTTACGGAGCTCTCTCTTAAGTTCATGTGAGTGCGGAATCAGCAGATATTACAAGAACACTGCAGAAACCTAGAGTGAGTGTCTTCTTAAATGTCGTGCCCTAGGTAATACGTGCCTATCTTTATAATCACTCTAGTTCACCTGGCTCTGCTTCTGATCCTTATCTTCAATTTATGGATCCATTCATTTATTCATGTATTAATTATTATGCATGTATTTATTCAGTAAATATTTATCTATCTATCTATCCAGATAAATAGATCTGGAATTATACACAAATTTGAAGTTGCATCATGTGTACCTTCTGTCTAGGTTCCTGTGGCTATCTTTTTAATATCATTTGAAGGTAATGAGCAAACATCTTTGGAGAATCTTCTAGGTGCCATAAAGTGTCTATAGTGTGGCGAAGGATTCAGACAAAAATACAAGTGTATAGATTAATCAAACAATTGTGAGAAGTGATAAGTGATTGATGCTGAGATAGAAAATCAGGGATGGGATCTAGTTTAGGTAGTGTGGTTGTAAAAGACTTTTCTGAAAAGAAGTTTAAGAAGAGACATTGAAGTGGAGACCTGAAGCATGAGTAGATAAAAACCGTATAAAGAATATAGACAAGAATGTTCAGAAAGTCAGATGTGTATATTAGAGGCACAGAGGCGATGAAGATCTAGACAAGTTTGATGGGCTGAAAGTGGGCCACAGTGCCTTGAAGTGGCAACAGATGTGGTTGGAAAGTTTGGAGAGAGAGGCAGATCATGAGGGACTTTGAAGACCATGGCCAGCTATTTCCATTTTATTTCAGATGCAAAGGAAAGTTGCAGACGGGCTTTAAGCCAGAGAGTGGTGTGATACAATTTATTTTTCAAAGAAGAGCATTTCTCTTGCCCATGGTCTAGTTAGTGACTCAGTTCCCTTAAACTTATTCCTAGGAATTTTCTAAAAACTTTGGTTCCCACACCCACATGGTTCTTTCCCCTCTTGGTTACCTCAGTTAGAGTATCTTCTGGAGCTGGGGTCCTGCATGAGACGGTCCTGAGATTCAGACCTGTCTCTGTAAGGAGTCAGGGTTCCCCAGGTATCTATGGGTTGACTACCTGGGCAGAGAAAGCCTGAAAGGATGTGGTGGTGAGAGTGGGGGTTTGTCAGTGATTCAGATGAGAGACAGACAGTGAGGTCGCACTAGGTCTGGGAGAGGTCACAATGATTCCCGTTTCCTGGCCCAATCCCATGCACCATGTTGGAAGCTGTGCAGTGGCAGAGAGGGTGGGGCAGGAGCTGAATGATTAACAGGAGCTCATTGTGCAACGCAGAGGCACCACTGACACACAACCATTCCAGGACTGGGTGACAAAATGTTTAGAGGGGAGAGGCAGAAGCAGGTAGAGGTTTTGTGATGCTGGAAGTTTACACAATTGGGATATACCATTTGGAGAAAATGAATATAAATTATCAGGACAAAATAAGAAAGGGAATATTTATTTATGAGAAAAAGGATCCACAGTAAGTTATAGCATGTAAAAAGCTGACAAACACTATAAACGTTATCTAAAAAGCAACAAAAAGTGGTATTTTAATTAACTGTCACACCTTTGCGATTCTTTTTTTTATTTACTTGTTTTTTTCCTCCATATATATACAGTTTTAAAGGTTACACTCTGTTTACAGTTATTACAAAATACTGGCTATATTCCTTGTGTTGTACAATACATCCTTGTAGCCTACCTTATACCCAATAGTTTCTATAGTTCTTTTTTTTTAACGTTTATTGGCTACATACTCTTTGATCGCCACCTATTCATAGAGCAACATTTCTTGTGATATTTTTTATAGAAAGAATAGAAAGGTAGTTCAGTCTTCGCTCTGTTGTATCTGATCAATAAAACATGCAACTTCTCTTACAAACATATTAGCTTTGTATCGTATTTTTCAGGACTGTGCCCTCACAAACACAGAATTTTGATAAAATTCATTTTTGTGATTTACATCAAGACAAAAGCATAGGGTAAATTTAAAATTATCTACGCTATATCATCAAGTATGTTTTTAACAGAAGAAAACTTCCATTTTCTCTAGACTTTGATGAAAACTAAATCTCCTACTTGTACTTTTATACATTTAAAATATGGTAGAATTTTCCAAAATTAGCTCCTGGCTCATGCATTTCAAGTTTGTTTCTTCCTCCCCTCTAACCATGTAATTCTAGTTCTGGATGCCAGAGGACCCATTAATATCACATTAAGTCATCCTGGCTTTGAACTTTATATCGAATGCTGTATCAGGCACCACATGGGGTAGAAATATTTCTAGAAGCCATTCCTATACTGGGTGCTTAAAATGTATTAATTATAATATAGAAGTAACTACATACATGTTTTCTACTAAATCCAAACTAAAGAGTCTTCCAATTCAACTCTCCCTTAGCTGGATCCCCAAAATACCCTTAGTCATTCCAACACTACTAGACACAAGGATATACATAACAGAGGGGTAGAAAAAATTAGACAGCAGCCTTAACTAATTGCAGTTTAAATTTATGCTGCCAATATTATAAAACATAGAATCACATGAACACATTGCTAGGGTCCCTTATGGTGTCCTAGAGACGTCTGCCTCTGGGTGAGAGAGAAAGGCATTTGCCCCTTTTCTGCAGAAAACAGATCATTTTTCCAGTCCTAGGAAGACTTAAGGGAACAGAACATCATTTCGGAATTTCCAGGATGTCAAAACTTTGGGCAAGTTGGGAAATAGTATTCTTGGGTTTTTTTTTTTTTTTTTTTTTTTGCGGTACGCAGGCCTCTCATTGTCGTGGCCTCTCCCACTGCGGAGCACAGGCTCCGGACGCGCAGGCTCAGCGGCCATGGCTCACGGGCCCAGCCGCTCCGCGGCATGTGGGATCTTCCCAAACCGGGGCACGAACCCGTGTCCCCTGCATCGGCAGGCGGACTCTCAACCACTGCGCCACCAGGGAAGCCCGGGAAATAGTATTCTTGATAGAGCAAATAGCATTTCTCAGGAGTCACAAGCAACAAACAGTATGAGGTACTACCCTAAAGTTGTAGCTTCGTTGGCAGGACCCCTCAGCATGGAAGACTGCTAGGGGTGAGGGGAAGGCGGGTGCTACCGGGGAAGAGCATGACTCATGAGAAGATTATAAACAGGAATGAGACTCCCCACCAGGGCTTTCCCAGAAAGTATTGGGGGGTGAGCCTTTGTCCTGATCTATGAAATATATGTTATTTCTATTAATATCACTAACTTTACACAAGAATTTGGTTAATGCCTACTTTATTTCCAAATCCCAGAACCAATCTATACCAGGTACCAAATGGATTTAGATGATGATGAGTGCTGGGATATCTCATCCGCAATGTCACATTAATGACGCACTGGATTTAGACGATGATGAGTGCCGGGATATCTCATCCGCTGTGTCACATTAATGACGTACTGGGAACCACATGCTGTGCTTTGGATCCAATCACCTCCTAAGAGGCAATCAGGCATCTGACCAATGTTGACCTTGGCCAAATATCAAACTAAGACCCAAACAAAGGGCATGCAGTTGTAGTCATATATGACCCAGTCCTCATTCCATGACATCAAAACTACAAGAACTGCTGCTTAACCTTTCTTTTCTTTCTTTTTTCTTTTTTCTTTTTTAGGTGTAGTACCAAAAAGCAATTGTGTGGTCAAATGTGTCCCATCTGAATCTCCTGGGAACACATCAGGTACAGCTCTCACCCAGAGAGACTCTTATTACCCATCTCTTACTGACATCTTCTTATCACCCACCAATAAAACACAGTTTTGGAACACCCTCTATCCCTAAAAATTCAACTATTTCATGCATTGAAAATGATTCTTCAAAAATTATATTCTGCCAACCAAATTTGCATTGCCTTGTCATTATTTACCAATGCCTCTGCTTCAACACTAGACATTCTGTCATAGACTAACCCCGTTGTCTTTAGCCGCTTGCCACTTCTTTGGGCTAAGAATCAAGTACATGCTTGTACATACACAGAAGGTACCCCCTAGAGGATAAGGAGGCAAATAAGAGTGGAAAAAAAAAAAAAGAAAAATCATAGCAAGGAATTTTATCCTTTGTACAGAATTTTGGTCTCATATTTTTCTTTCCCACCAGTCTTAGTTTAGTATACAGTATGGGTCAGTCAGCTTACCTACATGACATCTTTTGATTGTCAGGACACCACTGCTAAATAAGCATTATTATTATACCCATTTCAAAGATGCAAAAACTAATGCTCAGTGATATTAAGAAGAAAAAAAAAAACTACGTAGCAGATTAGTAGTTATGGAGCTGGGCTTCTAACCCAGATCTGTTGTCTCCAGGGCTTCACACATGCTGCAGCCTCTGGATTTTTCTTCTGAGAGAACTCAGTCATGTTCAGTGTTAGGATTGTTTGCTTTTTATGTTGCCCAAGGGCAGGGAAAACATTTTTAAAAATTTCAGCTGAAAAGCAAATATGTAAATAAATAACTTTCCTGCCTCCTTCTGAGCCATATACTGCCAGAAGTTTCCCATTTCTTTAAAGAGGCCTTTCAAAAGCAGAAGAGGTATGTGAAATAATAAATGTTCTACAAAAATATACAATTTTAAACTACCATTTATTTCTTAAGGACTTACTGAGTACTCTAGGCCCTTTAAAAATATTTCTCATAACAACCCTCTGAAATAAATACGATCCATTATACAGAAGAAAGAATTGAGGTTTAGAAAGGTTAAGTGGCTCGTGCAAGATAGGTAGAAAGAGGCTGAGAAAGTGAACTAATACCTGTCTGACCCCAAAATTCATGCTCTGCATGATTACACTACACTTTCTCACATTTGTTAAAATAAGAGCCCTGTATGTCATGCATAGTTACTCTTTTTATGCCAACTTAGAAATTAAAACATTTCTCCTCATTACTCACCTCCCAAGCACTGCCTAGTGCAGTGTAGTCCCAGCATGGTCTTTGGAGCCAGATTACCTGAGTTTAACTCCCCGCTATATCACTTAGTAAATGTGTGAACTTAGGTAACTTAACCTCTCTGTCTCAATTTTATCATCTGCAAAATGTACATAGTTCTAGTGTCTACATCGTAAGTTACTGGGAGTTTTAAATGACTTAACAAGTGGAAAACACTCAGAAGAATGTATGATGCATAGTAAGTACTATGTTAGTGTTTGTATGATGCACAATTAGTATTTATAAAAAGAATATATGATCCTAGTAAGTACTTTATTAATGTTTGCATAGAAGAATACATGATAGATACAGCGAAAGGTCCTATCTCTTATGTTTGTCCTCACCTCTTTCTGGTACTCCCTACTCCAGCCATGGCTTCAGCAACAAAGCTTATTTTATTTTTTTAATAATGTATAAAAGGTATATTATCTTTAATTTATCATAAGATTTATTTCTTGTTTTATATTTTTTTCAGCTTTTTATTTTATATTAGAGCATAGTTGATTAACAATGTTGTGATAATTTCAGGTGGACAGAAAAGTGATTCAGTTATACATACACATGTATCTATTCTTTTTCAAATTCTTTTCCCATTTAGGTTATTAGAGAATATTGAGCAGCATTTCCTGTGCTATCCAGTCGGTCCTTGTTGGTTTTCCATTTTAAATAGAGCAGAGTGTACATGTCGATCCCAAACTCCCCAACTATCCCTCCCCACAACCCTTCCCCTTGTAACCATAAGTTCGTTCTCTGCATCAGCAGCCGCTTAGTTTAGGTGTAGCCTGAGGACATTTACTACAGCTGCACCTCACGTGTCTCAATTTCTGCCCTGCCACTGTGGTGTGGCTGCTCTCTCTGCAACCACCAGGCATCATATCTGGAGCTGTGAGTGAATCATCTCCCTGAGCAGTAACCCTTGAACAATGTGGAATGGGAACCAGTAAATAAATGCCTACCTCTTCCATCTCTCAGGAGACCATTCAGAGGATCATTTCAAATAGGTCTTTGGGGGGGGTGTGTATGGGGGGGGTGGGACTTGGTGATGGCAGTGAATTAAGTCCTAGGAATAAGTGATCCAAGCTTCTGGGACCTCATAATGGGATATAAGTCTCCATGCCTGCCCTATAAGAGTCCCTTATTCTTGGTGCCAACATGTTTCCCACTCCACCTCGTGTATAACATGGTGCTAAGTAAAGCAGAACAGCAGAGGAATAAAACCCTTTGGATCACGTATCACACAGATGGAATCTTGTTTGCCTTGGCCTAATATAACCTAAGTAATTTGCCTCCAGTAAGAAATTAACCCAATTTGACAAATAATGTGTGGTGCATGAGAAATCAGCAGACGTGGGCTCTAATTCCACATCGATGTTTAATTAGTTCTGTGACCCTAGGAAATACACTAAACCACTTTAAGTCCCAACTATCTTATTGCAACAATGGGAGATATTACTTGATGATTTCTAGACTCTTTCTTATAAAATTAAAATTCTGATTCTCAAGGCCTTTTGACAGTTACTAACATTGTACATATTATTTGGAGCATATGATGAAAATAGATTCAAGATTATTAAATATTTTATAATCTATCTTATTTGAAACAGACCTAATAACCCCTTTATTCATGGGTTTGCAAATAAAATTCAGATTTAAGAGAAATTTATCATACTTAAATATAAAAATTATCTAGCCGTTATTCACATGGCGTGCAGGCTACACCTCAAAAATACTTTTTATAATAGCATCCCTGTAATTTAATTATCACAACACCCCTACTGTATCAATACTATTAATAATTCCCATATGAGGAACAAAGCAGTAAATTCAAATTTCCTTTCAGCTACATGGTAAATAATTGATAGATACATAGTTTTCCATTAAGAAAATTATCTTTCTAAAAACTGGGTTTCCACTAGAAACATACAAAATAAAAACGAACGTTGAAGGTGAGCAATAAAAATTGTTTAACTAGATAGATAAAGACAAATATCAATATGATGGGGAAACCTCCTGGTTTTGTAGAAAGTTCCATCCTTCTTGCCTATACAGTAAAATCTTTGAGGTCACAGGTAGGTGTCTTACGTAACGGTTTGTATTCACATTCTAGACTTACACACAGTAACTGCTAAATTATTAATCACCAGATATATGAATGATTGCGTGATAAATTGGGACTGAAGATTAGAAACAAATTTATTTCCTGTAGGATTCCTTCCATAACTCCCCAGCCCCAGACAGGGCAAGATGCTTCTCTGCTCTACTAATGCCAAAATCATTATGACATTAGGGCAGAGAATACTGGAATCTCTCTATGTGGCCATGTGTTGTTAGCTTGTGAACTACATGAAAGGCAGCACTAAGTTTTAATCATCTCTTTTTCCTGTGCCCTTAGTATGTGGTAGATACAAGAAATATGTGTTGACTCAGCAAATGAATGAAAGACAGAGTTTGGAAGAGAGAGAATAATTTGGTAATTTGGGATTTATTATTACTGTGGTGTTATTTGAAGCTGGAGAGACAGTAGTAGCATAAAAAAGGAACTAGACCCTTGGAGATGCTCACAGTTGGAAGTACAATGGAGAAGGGAGGCATAAGAGAAGAATCACTGAAGATCAACTGGGAGAACCAGAAAAACGTGAGATTGGGTAAATAAAAAAGAAAGTGGCAAACCACTCTTCCGGTGTTTCCATTACGATGTATTTATTGCACATCATACAAGATTTATATTTAGCATGGATACTCAGAGTACCACCTTAAGTTGTTATTCAACTTTGGTTTGGACTTGTGTCATCAGAGCCGCAACCTCAGAGAACTTGAAACAAGCGAGGCTCTGAAAACAGTAACCTTGGGTATGGCATTTCTAATCCTTGCTGTGTGGGCTGGAGCAAATTAGCCTGAAGATGCCTCAATTTTGTTTGCATGGTGAAAACATCTCCATCTCCCTCACTGGCCTGCTGTAGGCAATCACTAATAGAACATTATGATAAAGCCCTATGCAAATATGAAGTGCTATTGAAATGTACAGTGATACACTGGACATCTTTGTTTTCCATCAGACACATTCCGAGAGACTTTCCTTCCTTCCGGAACGTGTACACTCAACGAAGTGTCCATCTGGCAAGTCAGACTCCACCAAGAGTGGAAAGACAAATTATTATAAGGTAAACGGCTGAGTGTTGGTGTGCGAAGGTGGGAAAAGCCTTGTAGCCCTGCCTGAATAAGGGTTAAGAATAGGGATTAAGATGCCCCAGAACGTGCAAGGTACTTGATATTTTCCCCGGAGAGAATGAAGGCAGGGAAAATTTCTGGCTACCTGGGCCCCTCTGCCTTCCCTCCAAAAACATTACACTTGGCTAATGGAGCTGTAACTTGTTTTGATTTCCTGAATGGTCTTGAGTTACCTAATATCTGGCTTGCTTCCCTAGATGGCTGCTTCTTAGATCTCTCCAGTAAAATCATACTTAAACCATTTTCATTAGCAACTGAGTACTACATGATTGTAAAGTACCTCATGAAATGCCTTGATTAGTAGAGATCAAAGGCAGACCTTCATTAGTTTGGCTTTCTTTTCCCTCCTACTTTGCCTTTGCGTTAAACTGCATTAACCTAAGCTCAGCTCTCCAAAGTTTGTACAATCTGGAAAAGATAACTTCTCCTGAGGAGTCTGACTTTTCTTTGGAGCACATGGCCGGCAGGTTTTCTGTGGCCCAAGTCATAGTCAACAAGCTGTCTATTTTGTGGAGAGAAACAGTCCCTACTCCGAAAGTAGCACCACTGTGGTCACTTCTGCAACACCCCCTAGGGTTAAAATAGACTCGGATCAGCACCATAGCCAAAGGTCATGAGCCTATGAGCCTGGCTTTCCTCACCAAACTGAGTCATTTTAACCTCGCTCAAATGTCATATTCGATAATAAAGCTGTCCGGGGTGACATGGTGGTAAGGGGTGCTTTTCATTCAGGCAGACCCGAGTTTAAATTCTCCCTCCTTTACCTCTCTGAGCTTCGAGTTTCTCAGATGTAAATTCGGGATATTAGTGCCAACTTCCCAGAACTGTTGCTAAGAATAAATGAGATAATGTTTAGGGACCATCTGACACAGTGCCTACCATATAGAAAGCACCCAATACATTTATAAAAAAAAAATATATATATATATATATATAGATTCAGTGCACCGTTACAATTCTAGAAAGGACAGGGGCTAATGCAGAACTCTGACATGTTAACTGGCAAGTGTTTCTAGTTGCTCAGCCACAGCAGTCTCCAATTTTCTTTTGGATAAATATTCCAGTGAGGAATGGAAGATGTTTCCTTGGATTAGCTATTTGGAGCCAGGCAAACCTCAAACCTTCCCTCAAGCACATAGAAAAGGATGTCAACTCTTGGTCTAAGAGCAAAAGACACAGTGGAAAATCTGGCTTTCTGCGTCATGAGGTTGAAGTTTGAGTGATACGGGGTAGAGACAAGGTAAACTTGAGAGAGAGAGAGATTAATTATAAGGAATTGGCTCATGTGATTATGAAGGCCGAGACAGCCAATACATAGTGCAAGTCTGTTTGAAGGCCTGCAAACCAGGAGAGCCAATGGTGTAAGTTCCAGTCTGAGTCTGAGTCCAAAGGTAGGAGAAAACCTATGTCCCAAGCTTGAAGATGTTCAGGCAGAGAGAGAGAATTCTTTCTTACTCAACCTTTTATTCTACTCAGGCCTTCAATGAATTGGATAAGACCCACCCACCTTTGGGAGGGCAATCTACTTTACTCCGTCTACTGATTCCAATGGTAATTTCATCCAGAAACACCCTCAAAGACACACCCAGGAATAATATTTAACAAACTATCTGGGTACTCCATGGACTAAGTTGACACCTAAGATTAACCATCACTGTAATCCCTTAGATGGCTGAGTTATACATTGCTGACATTCATTCAGTCAGTGAATCGACAAATATTTGACTGTCTCTCATGTGCTAGCCACCATACCAAGCTGAACATTCAAAGATAAATAAATACCATTGTGTCCTCCCAGGTAATGTGACCTATGTGAGGATCACAGGGTCTATCAATCACTCTGATAAACAATTATTACCTATAATATAACGTAAAAATTGTCCTCAGAAAGCATTCTATGAGCCTTAATAACTGAAACCTTTAGTATTTTATAGGTATGTCTAAAATATACAGGTTTTATACTTTATAAATGGAAGCCAAGCTCAAACTATATTTTTATAGGTGAAGTCTTGAAATCCAGAGATTAAAAACAGGAATTATCTTCCGTGAGCTTTGGTTCTCTCTGGTGGGAGTCTCCTCGAGGGGATGTCCCACAGGTGCATCTCTTCAATTATGTCCTACTGAATATGTCTCTAGATACTTTCTGGGAAAGCGGAAATTGGAGGTGTAAGGCTAAGATTTTGCTTTACTTTCTCCACAAGCGTGTTTGATACAATGGGAATGAGAGGTGTCGGTAGTAGAGAAAAGTTGAGTTCTTCCTGCCAAACAGGAAAATAAAAATGCCACCTGACATACAGGGCATTAAGCCCTATAGGAATTAAACAAATGGTATATGGGAGTGATTTAGGAATTAAAATCTAATGAAGGTGGCGGGGGGAATAGAGGCAAAGAGTGGGGTATACAACTTAATATGTCTTCTTTAGAAAATGAAATTTTTTTAAAGAGAGCTTAGACTAATAATCTGTTCTATGTGCCCATCATCCCATTCCAGCCCTCAGCATAGTGATTTTTGAAAGAAAAAAAAAAAGTGAGATAATGAACAAAACCAAAAACAAACCAGAATTGCCAGGTAATAGCATGTAGCAGCTAAGAATTTGGGCTCTAGGTTCACAGAGATACGAGTTGGAACCCACTTTTGTTGTTTAATAACTGTGACACCTTGGGGAAAATAATACCCTGAAGTTTACTTTACCTGTAAGGTGGGAATGATGATCATACCTAATTCTTAGGGCTGATGCAAACATACATGTGGTAATACCTGGAGGGTGACTGAACCAGAGTGAGTACTTGAGTGTTAGCCCAAATAGGTTATTTCATATAATCTTTGCAGTACTGTGAGTAGCTATTATTAGCTCCATTCTATGGATGAGGGAAATGGGGCTTGCAGATTTTAAGAATTTGCTAAATCTACACACAAATCTTAAATTCCCTCCCTCCCAGCACTGCTTTAGTTGTAGAAGATCTGGGATTGAAACACATACTTTCCACTTTACTAATCTCAAGCTTTTGTATTATTCCATGTCACTTCCATTCTCTTGTAGAAGCTCTCTTATTCATGCTTGTTTTACTTCCTGATTTACATCCTAAGCTCTCAGAAAATAGTCCAAGGCTGCACTTTCTTTGTATCACCCACATTGGCTAACTTAGTGGAGGGGATTCGTTCATCAGTATTTGTTTGACTGCTTTGTTCAATAAAAAAAACCTCTTGCTATTTTCAGGATATTGATACATACTTTGTTAGATTTGTATCTAAGTATTTCATTTTCTTTAAAGCAATTTGTAAATAGTATTTTGTTTTTAATTTCAGCTTCATGTGTTCATTTTATTATATAAAAATGTTATTAATTTTAGGTATTGATCTTTACCCTATGACCTTACTGAACTCAATTAGTTCTAGCTGAGGTCTAACCACTTTCTCATTTGTTTAAGAGAATTCGTAATGGCTTGTTGAATCATTTTATGGTGGTTGCTTTAAAATCCTTGTCAGATCATTTTAACATCTGATTTATCTCAGTGTTGGTACTACTTGATTTTGTTTTCTTATTCAAGATGTGATTTTTCTGGTATGAAGGATGATTTCCTAGACATTTAGGCTATTACGTTAGGAGATTCTGAGTCTTGCTTAGAATTTTAATTTTAAGCATCAGTCACCCTGTTTAGGTTTAGCACATAGGCCCTGCCTCCTTCTGTGAGCTGTGATTCCAATGACAATCTAATTTTCAGAGACTTTCTTCGTACTATTTTGGTCTGCTTAGCAAATTTCAAGTATACAGAACAGTATTGTTAACTATTGTCACCATGCTGTGCTTTACATCTCCAGAATTTATTTATCTTGCATAACTGAAATTTTGCACACTTTGGCCAACATCTCCACATTTCTTCTTCCTCCCAGCCTCTGTCAACCATCATTCTACTCTCTATTTTTATGAGATTGACTATTTTAGGCTGTTCTTATAAATGGTATCATGTAGTATATATCCTTCTGTATTTGGCTTATTTCACTTAGCGTTATGTCCTCCAAATTCATCTATGTTGTGACAGATGGCAGGATCTCCATATAATCCAGCAATCCCACTTCGGGATACATATTCAAAGGAACTGAAATCAGGATCTTGAAGAGATATCTGTACCCCCATGTTTACTGCAGTGCAATTCACAATAGCCGAGTAATGGACACAAGCTCAGTGTCCACCTACAGGTCAACGGATAAAGAAAATGTGGCATATACATACACTGGAATATTATTTAGACTTAGAAAAGTTTCCTTTTTAAATGAAATGGTTTTTAGCAGCGTTGTTTAATATTCTCGTAAGATAATCATGTAAATTGCTAAGCACAGCGTGCGATGGTTAGTAAACATTCAGTAAGAATTAGACTTCATGCTGACACCAGTAGCGATTTTCTCTGGAACTGTTCCCAGGTTTTCCCCAAATGTGCTTCTATCAGTTTGGACAGAGGCAATCATGGAACTTGTGTCAGGGCAGAGCTCAGAAACTAATCCTGGAAAGCTGCATAGGAACATATATAATGTAAATGTATTTAGAAACCATAGTGGATGTTTGAAAGGCAGTGTAACTAAGTACACTCTAGTGTCAGATTATCTAGATGTTCTAATAGCTGTTGATTTTGTACAAATTGCTTAGTATTTCTATGCCTCAGTTTCTTCACCTGTAAATACAAATAAATGTAAATAACCTTCTTATGAGGTTATTTAAAAAATTAACTTAGAAGGGCTTCCCTGGTGGTGCAGTGGTTGAGAGTCCGCCTGCCGATGCAGGGGACACGGGTTCGTGCCCCGGTCTGGGAGGATCCCACATGCCGCAGAGCGTATGGGCACATGAGCCATGGCTGCTGGGCCTGCACGTCCGGAGCCTGTGCTCCGCAACGGGACAGGCCACAACAGTGAGAGGCCCACGTACCGCAAAAAAGAAAAAAAAAACCTATTCCTGACTGATCTCATAAAATAAAAATTATCTTTAAAAAAAAAATTAACTTAGAAAATATACATAGGATTGTTTTAACAGTAAGAGTTAATTAGATTCAGTACTTTAAACATTTCTTGCACATAGGACAAATTGAATATGTGTTTGTGATTATTGTAATGAATACCTCCTAGAAAAGAAGTTAAGGCTTGGAAAAGTCAAGCAATTCACCCAAGACGACACAGCCAGGGAATAGAAGAACTGGGTCTTGAACTCAGTTCTGATTCCAAAGCCTGTGTTCTTTTCCATTATTTTACTTTTCTCAAAGTTGAGTAATGGACAGACTTAGAAAAAACAAAAGTTCAGTTTAATATTGATGTTGATTTAAATGATTTTTATTACAATGTTGCTAAAATGTGTGCAAATCTAAACCTAGATATAACTTCTTATGCCTATAAATCATTTAACTTATAAAATTCAAACACATTTACTAATTATATGCAGACAAAAGATGCAACCCAGTAAAATTTAATTTAGTAACATTTACTTAATGTGATGGATGTTGTTTTTTACTTGAAACTAAAAACCACTCACAAAGGAACATGGTACTCACTGCTAAGGTTCAAGATCTTTTGCGGCCATCATGCCCATACATCTGTGTGTTGTGAGACTGGTCATTTTTTCCACCTCTTTTCTCTGTTCCAACTACTGCAAAAGCATAACATGATGTCATTTGGCCCTCACTTGGCAGAAATTCACCATTTACATAGTAATTCTGCCTCCATTTTTTTTTTTTCCACTTTAGCCCACAGTAAAGTAGAATTAGCGGGGTGTAACAAACTCAAAACAAAAACACTATTAATGTCTTTGAGGGACTTTCCTGGTGGTCCAGTGGTTAAGACTCCATGCTTCCAATGCAAGGGGCGCAGGTTCGATCCCTGGTTGGGGAACTAGGATCCTACATTCCATGCAGCCAAAAACTGAGAAAAAAAAAAGTCTTTGAATATGGCGACAATTATTAGTTGTGAGGTTGCCATCAGATGGTCAAAAAATATGCTTATGTACATATTTTAGATTGCTACTGATATGAAATTGCCAAATGAAAAATCCTCACGGACCCTTGGAAATATGCTCAAGGATCTTCTAAGGAACCAAAGGTCTTATTTTAGGAAACTTGGAGCTGCTCTCTGATGGTCTAATTGCTGTCTCCTCCTGTCTTGAAGGAGCTTTAATTTATACCATAAATGATATAGAATAATGTTTGAGTCATACTAAAGTTGTGCTGGCTGGAAGGAGGTAAGATGCAACACAGTTACCTTTTCATTTTTTTTTTTTTTTTCTTGTGGTACGCAGGCCTCTGACTGTTGTGGCCTCTCCCGTTGCGGAGCACAGGCTCCGGACGCGCAGGCTCAGCGGCCATGGCTCACGGGCCCAGCCGCTCCGCGGCATGTGGGATCTTCCCGGACCGGGGCACGAACCCGTGTCCCCTGCATCTGCAGGCAGACTCTCAACCACTGCGCCACCAGGGAAGCCCTACCTTTTCAAATTTTTGTACAGTGCAAAGTGATGGAAGACATTCTTTCTGAACATGTAGAATCAATGATATTGGAGAGGGATGGTTTTCGTTTATGGCTTACTTTGGTGGTTGAGAAAAAGGGAGTCATGATCATGATTATTATTTCACTCATTTTAAGGGGACAATAATGACTAAGGTTTATCTGACATGTTATCATTTACAAAGAGCTTTGTCCAACTTGATTATCTTCCATCTTCAACCACACCCAGATGAAGACATTTCTCCAAGTAATAATCGTAAATTGAGGAGCTGATATTTAAATCAGGTGCCCTGAATTTTAACTCCTCTATGTTCTGCTATTGCAAGGCATCTCCATGAAGAGTAGGGCTACATGCAGCCTGTCCTTGACACGAGTAGGATAATACACACTACACTGTTCCCAAGTTTCTCCCTATTAAGAGACAAGGAAGCCTGAATTTTCACCAAAGTCAAAACAAAATGTTAAGGGCATGGGGCTCTAGGCTTATACTCTGTCTTTATTACTCACTAACTCTGTGACTATGGAAAAGTTATGCAAACTCTCCAAGCTGCAGTATTGTCATCTGAAAAATAAGGATGCCAGTGCCCTTCTCATGAGGTTATTTTAAAGGTTAACTTAGAAAATATACATGAAGAACTTGGCATGATACTTGTATGTAGCACTAATAATACAATGCTTACTCTTTGCCAGACACTCTTTTAAGAGCTTTATATATTGACTTAATTAATCTTCATATAACAACCCTATGAGTAAGATATATTTCATCCCCATTTGACAGATGGGGAAACTGAATGAGTTATCTAAGGTCACACAGCTGGTAAGTGATGATGGTGGAATTTAAACCCACACTTCTAATCCAAACCCTGTGTTCCAGAGTCTGTGCTTATGGGAAAGTTCTGTACTACTTCTCCATGCTCCAAGTATTGTAACTTGAGAAAGGGATTGTCTTTATTTAATCTCCCCATCTTGTCATCCCATCTCAGCTCTTTCCTAGAATACTACATCACTCAAATCTTTTACAGTCTTTTACCCTGATTACAGTTTTAGCTCCATCGAATCCATTTTCCTCACTGCAGCCAACATGTTGTTTCATAGAACCACTCCTCTTCTTCATTAACAATCTTTCTAAGGTTAATCATCACCCTCAGTATATGGCCATGATCATAGCCCTGCTTTCCTTTCCAATCTCATCACCTTCTATCTCCTCTCAAATTTGACATTCTACGAATCTAGACTATTTGTAGTTTCCCGAATATACAATCCAGTTTTATTGTACTTTGAAGCATTTTTTTTACCTTATTGAAATGACCATATTTTTATGAATGGCTAAATCCTTCATATCTTTTAAAACTCATTTTAAATATCCTTTATACGGGAAGCCTTTTCTGAAATCGTTACTTGTACTTCCTGAAATCTAGATGTGATTATATTCACGTTTCCTAAGCTAAAAAGTGTTTTAATTCTTAAAAAGAAAAAAAAAGGCTCCCAATGATACTTGTAGTATCAATTACTGTGCAGAATTGTGACATGGGGGGGTTGTGTATTAGTCACTTTGGACAAATACCACAAATACTAAATAGTAACTGAACCAAATATTATCACCAGATTTCGTTCTGGAACAATAGCAGTGTTGAGCGAATCCAGCTCTGGTTGTGTTTATGTATCAAGAAATCTTTGTATGGCGCAAAAAAAAAAAAAAAAAAAGAAATCTTTATATAATACTTTGTGATCAGTGAAACTCAGCACGTTTCCCAAGACCCCGCCCTCCCACCTCTTCTTTCTTCCTCCCAACCCCCATCCCCTTGTTCCTAAGCTCATTTTGTCAAGAAAAATTTGGCCTCTATGAATCTGATTTGTTTACACTTGACTCATCAAAAGTGTTTTGTAAGAGAGGTTTGATGTCCAAGAAGCCTCTAGAGCCTCCTCTGTGGATCTTTAAGGTATTTTTTTTTTCTGAGAACTGAGAGGTGGTTTCTGGCCATGACATCCAAGTAAACGGGAACTTCAAATTACTTAAGACTGTTAAGGGGATCAAAATATATGCATGAACGTGCTGGCATGTGCTCTCTTGTACTTCAGTTATAAATCCATGTACAAGGAAGGGTTTCAATTTCTCCCTGAAGGTGAATTTCAGGAAGTGGGTAGTTGAACAACGTGACCCAAGGAATCCTTAAAATACTACCTAGTTCCCTGGGCCTTGCTGAAATTACTTTGTCCTTGATGTCACTAACATTTCCATATCAGAAGGTACCCTCTCCCAGACAATAGCTAATCTGAATTAAGTATTCCTTTCAGAATGGTCTTTGGCTTACTGCCAGCTAAGGTAGAGCAGGGTCCTTCCTTCCTGCCAAGCCACCTGGCTCCTTGCTTCCTTGCTATACCAGGCAGTCAGGCCCAGTCAGTGGAAGAGCAAGGAAGCCCCAGAACAGATAATGCAATCCATGTGTTCCAGCATAAATGTCTCTGTTTTTATTGCATGGCTGTAAGTCATTTATTCAAAGATTCCAAATTATATTTTAAAAGTTCAACAAATAGTTCATTGTACAACAGACTTGAGCACTTAATTAGAAACCGCAGTACTTTGCTCATTGCATGTAATATTATAATGGCCTTTTTCTTCCATTATCCAAATATTGTAGCTAATTTATCTTGTAAGATGTCTTGCGCAGTACACGACAAAAGTAGTGTGACTATATACAAGTTAGACAACTAGGCCTCATTTGAGAAAAGGGTTTTCAAGAACACTTCCTTAATATTTCTTCCTGGCCACTTTCTCTAATCCCTAGCAAACCACAGGATGTCCTAACCTTGAAACCTACCACAACAGCAACAAAGCCCCCGTCTGGTTACTAAACACTCTTGGAGGCTTCCTTTTTGGAAACTCACTTTCAATTTTCTGCCACCGCAAGTCACTAGAGGAAAATCATCTTATTGTTTCAAAGGCAGGGAACAGAAATTGAATCCAATCACCTCTTTGGATGTGTTGATACCCTGACATCCCGATTTATCATTTCTAAACCCTATTGTCCTCTTGCACCACTCAGTAACCTTTAGAGACAGAAGGAGATGGTCACATATTCTCTGCCTCTGAATATGTGGATGAGAACTAGAAACAGTTACCTAATGCCAAACAGCTGGATATGTGAACACATCCTGATGTTTCCTTTCTTTATTCCATTTTCAGCCAGCTGTTTGGCATTACACAGACAACACCTAATCTTTCTAAAAAGAGTTTCAAAAATATTATGACTCTTTAAATTGTGAAGATGGGAAAACAAAGACTTAGAAAGATATAACTGAAGTCTACGCAATTGTGAAGGATTTAAATAAACTGAATATAAACTCATTCATAGATCAGAATGCTAGAAACATTCTTTGAAATCTGAGAAAGACTTTAAGCCACAAACAAAAGGACAACCGACTTAAGAATAAACATATGGAACTTGTTACCCTAGAGGTAGGGAATGAAGATATACATACTAATTCAAAAATATTTTTATATGTTCACAGATGATCGACAGAGTTATTAAACGCAATGAAAATATTTTGGATACATTGCTAACTCTTTGACACTGGTGTCATGGAGGACAATTCTGACTTTTAGCACAGGAGTAACTGTCTGTATCCATACACTGTGTTGGTTGAAATAAAGTCTGGCAATTGTAACTTGCATGGTAGCTGCTTATCATTATTTGTTGAATGAATATTAATATGTATAGTGCTTTCAAGTACATAAACTCTTGCATATGCATTCTCATTTTTTCATCCTTATTATAATCTTTTGATATTGAAACAGTAGAAAATTCCCCAGAGAACTGAAATGGAGGTAGGTGGAGAGAGAAGAATTATGGGAGAGTGATCACACTCTTGGGCTCGGCAGTCAGAACCACCTAGAATCCTGGCTCTACAAATCACAGGCTTTATCATTTTAGACAAGATACTTAAACTCTCCAAACCTCAATTTCCTTTTAGGTAAAATGAAAATAATGAAAAGTCTACTTTACAGTGTTTCTGTGAGAATTAATGAGATATCCCATATAAAGCATATTGTCCAGTGTCTGGCACATAGAAAATATTCAATAAATATTAGCTATTTTAAAGATAAGAAAATTTATTTGCAAAGCTATTAAGTAGTCTATCCTCCACAACATGGCTTGTAAATTACAGTACTGAGAATCAAACAGAATTCTTTGCATTCTGGTGTGTTTGTTCCACGTGCATGGCATATGCTATTTGGCCAAAGACAAAAGACTAGACCTAGTTACCCAAGGAGAAAGAAGCCTGGCATTTGGTATTTGAATGAGTTCTCCCATACAATGACAAATATAAACTCTATAACTCGTTAAGTATTGTATATTTTAAGTGGACTTCTGTTGGTTTTATGATAAAAATATCCAATTTATCTCTGATCAATGATAGTCAACTGTATGTTTGGATTTGTGAGCTCACTACCATCATCTTGGCAATGTTTACCATTTATTAAATAAATTCTATCTACAGTTTTAAGTAACAACAAATATTTGCATTTATATGAGAGGCCTTCTGTTTAAAAGAGGATTAGACAAAATGATATGGAGGAAACATTGCAAAAGTATTTCTTAACATCTATTCCTCAAATGAGACCAACATTGCAGAACAAATTTAACATGAAAATTAATTCATGTTCTTTCCAAGATGTCTTAAAAAATGAGCCAGCTAGTGTGTTTGGATAATAGAAAAAAAAAAAAAGATCAGCTCCGTGCTTTGTGACCACCTAGAGGAGTGGGATAGGGAGGGTGGGAGGGAGACTCAAGAGGGAGGGGATATATGTATACAATAGCTGATTCACTTATACAGCAGAAACTAACACACCATTGTAAAGCAATTATACTCCAATGAAGATGATAAATAAAAACAGAAAAAAAGATCCTCTGCAATATTCTTTTCAATAAAATATAATCACCCCAAGCATTTCATCTACAGCATGATTATTTGCAATTAAGCCTAGCATGTTTAGCCGCTGTAGATTTCATATTTCCCTCTCTCTAAATACAAGTAAATTATATAGTATGATTATTACGTAGTATGGGGCACCTTGATCCCAACTGCTTACTTTATCTTCACTACAACTTCTCTTCCTTCACCACAACTACAACGTGGAACATTTATCTGGTGGTGCAAACAAAAGAGGATATTATAGGTGGGAATTGTGTCAGTTGATCCTTGCTATGTAACAGTCACCCCAAAACACTTTGTCTTAAACAACAAAATTTATTGTTTCTGATAATTCTGTGAGTTGGCTGGGCAGTTCTAGTCTGGGCTCATGGAGCACCTCAGCTGGGACCAGGTGGTCGGGATGGCATTACTCACAGGTCTGGTGCTTGGATCAGTGACAGCACGGTGACAGGCCACATGTCTTCCATTATCACACAGCCTCGGCCAGATTTATTCACATGGCGATGGTTGTAGTATTCCTAAAAGCACCAGGCAGAAAAGCCCCAATAAATAAGTGATTTTCCAACCTTTGGTGGTGTCACATTGTTTATTGTCACATTGGCCAAGCAAGTCATAAAGGCAAGAACAGAATAGAGGGGTGGTTACATAGACTTCCACTCTTAGTGGGAGGAGTTGCAAGCTCTCATTTCAAAGAATGTGATATTAAGAGATGGGAACAGTTTAGGTGATGTTTCCTCCCTACCACAGACTGTCCATGACTCTATTCTATTCGAATTCTCTCCCAGAAGTTGTTCCGCACTTTACAAAGAAACTTCACAATCCTCCTTTATTTTACCCTCTCAAAAATTGTAGAAGGAAGATTAATGGAGAAGATACGCACTTAAGTTTTAACTTTTAGGGCTTCCCTGGTGGTGCAGTGGTTGAGAATCTGCCTGCTGATGCAGGGGACACGGGTTCGAGCCCTGGTCTGGGAGGATCCCACATGCCGCCGAGCAGCTGGGCCCGTGAGCCACAACTGCTGAGCCTGCGCATCTGGAGCCTGTGCTCCGCAACAGGAGAGGCCACGACGGTGAGAGTCCTGCGCACTGCGATGAAGAGCAGCCCCCGCTCGCCGCAACTGGAGAAAGCCCTCGTACAGAAACGAAGACCCAATGCAGCCGAATAAATAAAATACATTTATAAAAAAAAATTTAACTTTTAAACAATTAGTTGTGTGACTTATGTCCAGTCACTTGATTCCTAGTCATCAGAGAGTATTACAACAGCTTCTGTGCCATAACATTGTTGAGAGAATTAAACTGGATGATTCTGTGTAAATTATTTAGCACAAAACTCAAATGGTTAGCTTTTAAGCTTCCATTTAAAAATACTCTCTGAGCACTTACCTCGTTCCTATGAATCAAGATAGACTATTTCTTTTTTCTTTTTAACATCTTTATTGGAGTATAATTGCTTTACAATGTTGTGTTAGTTTCTGCTGTATAACAAACTGAATCAGCTATACGTATACATATATCCCCATATCCCCTCCCTCTTGCGTCTCCCTCCCACCTTCCCTATCCCACCCCTCTAGGTGGTCACAAAGCACTGAGCTGATCTCCCTGTGCTATGCAGCTGCTTCCCACTAGCTATCTATTTTACATTTGGTAGTGTATATATGTCAGTGTTACTCTCTCCCTTCGTCCCAGTTTACCCTTCCCCCACCTGTGTCCTCGAGTTCATTCTCTATGTTTCCAAGTATAGACTATTTCTAAGGATTAGTTAAGAAAATAGTATTGAGCCAAATTCTGTACCTTATTCTAGTTTTTATCCTGAGGCAAGTTACTGAACATTTTGGATCTTACGTTGTTTTCCTCACCTGTAAAATAAGCATAAAAATAATTACATCTGCCTCATAGGGTTGCTGTGAAAATTACATAGAAATAATTAGAGAAATGTCTGGCACACAGAAATACACAACAAATGATAACAATTATTATAATGTCAGAGTATTGGAGTAGAGACTAGATATTTGTAGATGAAAATATTCATTAAAGATGACGGGCTTCCCTGGTGGCGCAGTGGTTGAGAGTTCACCTGCCGATGCAGGGGACACAGGTTCGTGCCCCAGTCCGGGAAGATCCCACATGCCGCAGAGTGGCTGGGCCCGTGAGCCATGGCCGCTGAGCCTATGTGTCCGGAGCCTGTGCTCCGCAACGGGAGAGGCCACAACAGTGAGAGGCCCGCATACCTCAAAAAAAAAAAAAGATGTCCTCATGTATATTACAGACTATTGGAAGAGTAAGACATTGAAAAAGTTCAACACATCAATAAATAAAAATTACAAATTGTGATTAGTGCCATGATAGAAAATATTATGAAAAAGGAACACAGGCAAACTTCTGATCATGTGACAGTGATAGGTCTCACTGGTGAAGAAATTTTTAAGCTAAGAATTCAAGAATCCAAAAAAGTTGAGATTCTTTACAGAAAATGAAGATTATAGTTAGAGAAGTAAAGCAACTTGTTCAAGGTTGTACAAGGCAGATATAAATAACCCAGGAAGTTTCTACGTGATAATACAACTGCTCCAAACATTATTGGCTCTGGGAGTAAATGTTGCTGAACTCTGAGTGAGCTGGACAGCATCTCAAAATGTAAACTTCATCCCTCTGTGTGTTGCCCTCCTATTCACCTTATCCAGTTTATGAAATCTCTAACCTGAAGACTGAAAAAACCTAGAAAATGGATTTTGACATTAAAAGCTAATAATTCTGTCCTTTGTTGTGGTCCACAATCCTGCCATGTAAAAATTCAAAATATTCCTCAAACTAAAAGGCCAGGATTGTCGCAATGTACAAAACTGTCAGGCCCAACTATATACTGTCTACTCTATCAGAGACACATTTAACATAAAAAGACACAGATATGAATAAAGAAAGTAAATGGAAATAAATATATCATGCAGGCAGGAAGCATAAGAAGGCAGGAGTGGCTATATTAATATTAGATAAAATAAATTTTAAGGCAAAGAGTTTTACCAGATTAAAATAGAGATATCACATAACGATAATGATCCCAGTTCATCAGAGACCATAAATGTGTGTATTTAATAGCAAAGCTGCAAACACTGACAGAAAGAAAGGGAGACTAGGCAATCTTACAATCATAGCTGGAGATTTTATTACTTTTTGCAACAACTGATAGAACTGGACAAAAAAAAAAATCAGAAAAGACGGAGATAACATGGACAACATTAATGTGGCCCTAACTGATACTTATGCCACAAAAGAACTCAATAACTGCATAATACACATTCTTTTGACTTGCTCGTGGTATATTCACCAAGCTCTAAAAACTGGTGCTTCAAAAATAGTACCATGTATATATATATAATAGAATATTACTCAGCCATAAAAAGGAATGAAATAATGCCATTTGCAGCAACATAGATGGACCTAGAGATTATCACACTAAGTGAAGTAAATCAAAGACAAATATCATATGATATTATTTACATGTGGAATCTTAAAGAACGACACAAATAAACTTATTTACAAAACAGAAGTAGACTCACAGACAGAGAAAACAAACTATGGTTAACAAAGGAGAAAGTGGGGAGAGGGATAAATTAGGAGTTTGGGATTAAAGATACACACTACTATATATAAAATAGATAAACAACAAGGACCTACTGTATAGCACAGGGAACTATATTCAATATCTTATAGTAATGTGTAAAAGAATCTGAAAAAGACTAGATTATATATAGGCATATGTATAATTGAATCACTTTGCTATATACCTGAAACTAACACAACATTGTAAGTTGACTGTACTTCAGTGAAAACATTTTTAAAAACGCTATCATGAAAGGCCATAGTTTGAATCGCAAACTTAAAAAAAAACAATTAATAGCATTCTTTCTTTACACATGAAATTAAATTAGAAATTAATAATAATAACATATGCAGAAAATAGTCCCAAACATTTGGGTAATATACGGCACACTTATAAAGAATCCACTACTAAAAAAGAAATTACATATGACTCAAGTCTAGTGAAGAGAAAAACACCAGACAAATCCCAGTTGATGGACATTCTGTAAAATACCTAACGAATAATCCTCCAAGCCGTCAAAGCCATCAAAAACAAGGAAAGTCTAAGAAACTGCTACCAAAAGAGATGATAACAATATAGTAGAAATAAGGACTAGCTTAGAAATCAGGCAGACATGGTTCAAATCTCAGTTGTGAACTTTCTAGCCATATGAACCTGAGCAATGCAGTTCCTCTCTGTAACTGTTTCCTCAGCTGTAAAATGAGAATGTAAATGCATATCTTGATGACCTGTTGCCTGCTATGCCTGGGCAGCCATTGGCAGAACTTTTCCCTAACCCAGAACTTTTCCCAAAATAACCCCCGCTTGCTGCCAGGAAGACTCCCTTACAGGCTGTCTCCCTTTGCTTTAAGTTGCAAGGGCTGGGGGAGACTAGAAGAGTTCTGGGTTTTTTTAATACTGTGTATGAGACTAGGGAGGCTTGTTGAAAGCAGTGAGATATACTATAAACTTAGCAAATATCATCTCAATTTGTAAACTCACATCTTTACGGGTTAAAAAAACTTAATTTTAAAATAAAAGGAATAAGAAATGGTAAACTGGATGTTCCTCTACTGTTTCAAAATAAAATAGAGAATTTAGTTCATAGGTGGACTCAAGAAAAGACTCCTTCTTTGAACTATTTAAGCTCTTTGGCTCATATCTCCTCCTCTCCTATGCAATTTTTTGTTCTCCTATTATAGTGCTTATCTCCGTGGAAGTCCTATGGGACATCCCTCCTTGTCCCCCTCCTTCTCTGTCTCTCCTTCCTTTCTTCCCACCCTCTCTCCCTCCCTCCCTCTCCCTCACCCTCCCTCTCTTCCCTTCCCTCTCCCTCTCTCTCTCCCTCCCTCTCCCTCTCTTTCTCTCTCTCTCCCTTTCCATCTTCTTTCCTCTCTCTTCCTGCAGCTTGAGCCTTTCCTCTCTCTTCTCTGCAGCTTGAGCCTTTGAAAGGCAGACCCAGCATTTGGTTCCTTGTTTTGTGTCCTGCCACTTAGCATAGATTCTGTTGTATGATAGGTGTTCAGTCACTGTTCCTCATTTGAATTGATCATTATAAACAAATTTCTTGCAGCTGGTATGGATCAGAGCCTTTTTCATTGGAAGTTCTTCCTGAAAAACACATGGATCATGGGGAAACGAGGACAGAGAAAGTAATCTAACCTAAAAAGTTGTGAAGCTCCATGACACACCCAGAATGCAACAGTCCAAATATGAATTCAGTCCTTGGCTTACTTTTCTTTGTTGGCTTCAGAACTGACCTTGAGTCATGGAGCAGACTGTGATACAAATAGAACAATTTTTTGTTATTGTTCTTGTGTTTTCTCTTTGTATTCTGCAATAAGACCCCGAAGTGCCTTTTCAATGGATCACTGAAAAAATCATAGTAGAATATTATGGTAAAAAATTAAATATATACATATATAAATTAACAATAGTGCTTAAAAATAAAATGTCCCCGGGGCTTAGCAAACCCTTCTAAGAGCTTCAGTAAAACTCACATTCTGACATCCATACTCTTACCCTTAGATATATATCGCATAAGAGGAACATGGACATAAGGGAGGTTAGCCAGAAGATTTCAGCATGAATGGCCTAAGAAAGAAGCAAGAAATTTAAACATTTTTAAATAGAATAAATTTTGCAAAAAATAGTTTTTTATACACGTATATATGTATATATATATGATATATCCTTAACTATTCAGTAGAAGTAGTCATAGATATATGAGTAATAATTATAACAAAACTAACATATTGGACACACATTATCTGTCAGGCATTGTACTCAGGTTTGTGTATTATTTTATTTAATCATCAAATAAATTTGGGTCATATAAAATTGAATCTTAAGGACATGAAATAAATTTTCAAAGCTGTGTACATATTAAGTAGCAGGGCCAGTATTCAAACCCAGAGAATCTAACTTCATAGCCCTCCGTCTTAATCACTCTAATACGCTTAGTATATTTAGTAGATATAATAACACTGAACCCAAAATATTGTAAAATCCAGATGCAAATTTAGGAAATTCACTGTATACAAGAATAACAGTTAATTTTTATTTTTTAACATCAAATTGGATGAATATTAAAACACAGGACCTCATCTGTTTCCTACATAAATTTGCCAGTGAATGGTAGTCAAAAGCTAAATACAATCCCTTGTCAGGCAAAAGAGTTGTAAGGTCCATAAAACACAAAAATACCTTTTTCAAGTTCTCTTCTCCCATTCAAATTTACATAACTTTACAAAGTAACTTTTTCAGCAATCACTGCCCATAGCCAGTTTTGAAATAAATTAACTTTAGAAGCAGGTTTTTGAATTTCTGTAATATAGTGTGTTAAATCAATATTTTATAAAATATTAACCTTATAATTTGTCTTGCCCTCTTTAAATTAATCAAATGCATTAATAATAGCAAAAATAAAGATTATGACAGAAACAATGGTAGGCTTTTACTCCATCATTTTCTTTTCCTGGACATGTATAAAGACTTCATTTTCCAGCTTCATTAGCTGTAAGATCAGGGTGATTTGACTGAATTCCAGCTAACGAAATGGAAGTTGAAGAGTTGTGTACTAACTTCTGTGCCTGGACCTTAAAATATTTTGTGCAATCATATTTTACTTCCCTTTTATTAAGTGATTGTGGAGACCACATGTTGCAGCCTTACAAGATGGACTCAGCCTGGAGTTACATGAGAAAAAATCACCAACAAAAGCGTACCCACACTGTATTCTAATGTGCATAAGAAATAAACTTATTATGATAAGAAATAAACTTATTATGATAAGAAATAAACTTATTATGATAAGCCAATGAAGACTCATTGTTACTACAAGGGAGAAAGGACTACTCAGGCTAACGCAATTGTTAATAATATTTTAAAGAGACAAACTGTTTTTGGAATATTATTAAATGTCATAAAATTATTAATGTAATTTTATCTTTATGTAATGATTTTTAAATTTATTTTTTTGCATATGTCTGATAATATACATATTTCCTCAGTAGTACAAATATATGTATGTTTGGGTTGCATGATAAAGGTACGTTTTCTTGATGAAGAAGCAATCGAAAACATTTGGAAGTAATTAACTTAAAATATATGCTTTATTAACACATTTTCATCACCAGCTATTTCACTATCAATAGGACACTCTTAGACGTATTATTTTCACAAATCTGATCCATATATCTCGGTCTTAAAAGACAAGAAAATGAATGTCAGCTGTGTCCTACTTCCACACACCTCTCCTAATCTTCACCCACTCTTGGTTGATATAGGTCACCATACCCAAACCAAAGATTTAGTAAAGTAGAGATGGTCAGTGCCAAGGAATTAAACCGTAGCTGAAGACAATGTCCTCTAAACACTCATATCCTTGAAGTTCTGTAATGTATAAGCATTATATTTGAGAAATAAGGACAGAAACAATAATTAAGTTTCCAAAGGAAAAAAATTAAAAACAAGTAGATGCAAATTTCCATCTTAGATATATAGATATATCTACATACACATACCTGCCTAAACACATGCACACAGACACAAATGTATGATTGTATACTTACACATATATTGGGTGTTTATTTTATAGAATCAGAAAAAAATAATTTTTTATCCTAGAGATTTTCCTACTCAAACTGAAAATAACTAGAGATAAGATTGAAATGAACCTTAGCTGCAAGGAAAAATTGAGGGTCTTGGGTCTCATTTTCTTGAGTTAAGTCAAGAGCAATATTTGTTTCAATAGCCTGATAGAAAATTTTTGTCCTATTCAAGTTCAAAAGCCAAAGACAGTCAATATTCTAGCTCTTAAAACAGCCATACATCTTTCAAGAATAACTGGTAAGCTCAAAGAGAGTGTCTGCTCAAGGGTTAGCTCCAAAATGTATTCATTTTGAGAACTTTGTGGCTCTTTAAAGTCTAGGATTAAAAGCAGTAGGAAGAGTGGCCTTTGAAATCTCTGAAACCATTGACAGCTCTGAGCTCTCTGAGACCTCTTGGTCACAATAACATCTACTGAGTACACTCTTGGACATATCTCACTAGAAGCTCTCACCCTATCATCTGATCAAAAGTTTGACCTTTTAGGTCACTTTGTGAGAGTTTCAGATGTTCTTTTAAAAAGGCAAGACCAACATTTCAACACAACTAAAGCTATTTGAAAGTGTTCAGGGTATATGATGGCTCTCTCTCAACTTCAAGGAAACACCTCCTACAGTAGTGCTTTTGCCTCATTAGTTCTCAAAGCAGTGGTGCTAGGGACTGAGTAAATGTGTTCTTCAAAGTTCTTATGTTAAAGCCCTAATCACCAATATGATGGTATATGAAAGGAGAGCCTTTGGGAGGTAATTAGGTCAATAGGGTAGAGGTTTCAAGAATGGGATTAGTGCCCTTATAAGAAGAGACATGAGAGAAATGATCTCTCTTTCTGCCATGCAAGGATACAGCAAGAAGGTGGCCATCTGCAAACCAGGAAGAGGACTTTCACCAGAATCTGTTGGCACCTTGATCTTGGACTTCCTAGCCTCCAAAAATTAATGCTTATTGTTTAAGCCATCCAGTCTATAGCATTTTGTTATAGCAGCTAACTAATGAAGACAAATGGTGATCAAACAACCAGGCACCCTTAACATAGCAAGCTACTTTTGGATGCAAAATATATGTTATAAATGTCCTAAGTTGATTGCACAGTGTTAGGAAATCAATTTTGCAATTTTCTGCCATCTTTACTTGGTAGAAATGACTCAGTTCATTTCAATAATTGTGGTGAGAGGAACTATAAATCTCCTCTTATCTCTCTTGGTCAGTGGAGTTGCCTCTTCATTAGAGAGATGGCATTTTGGTGGGATGTCATGTATTATTAGTCAATGTAGAAATTTTTATAATTCATAATGTAACTAAAGGCAGGGAAGGGACAAATGTTCTCTTGGCATAATAAGGTCATAGTTATTCATTCATAAGTAATAAAGTTTTCACAGTAAAGTATGTATGAATTTTTTTGTTCTTTGGATTGTTTGGGAGGATTTATACTGTTTCAGAAGGAAGTGGCGAGATGTGTTTGATTTTAGGTACTCTATAAAATGCCAGATGTCACCCCCAGTGCATGTTCTTCTCGTATCATCTTGTTTCTATAAGAAAGCAGCAGCCTGAAAGTGCTAAAATCAGAGTCCATCCCTGGCACTTATGGAACAGCTATCATTAGGCCAGGGAGAGATAGCTGAGAAAGCCATTGAAACCTAAGACTAGAGCATTTACAAGACACAAAAATGGTTAACATGAACTGAGATTTTATTATTTGAATAAAAAAGCACAGTTCCTTAGGATCTGCCCTGTTCTGGACACACACAAAAGATAAAAGAGGATGATATGGTTAAAGGGAGAGAGAACTTCCAAATATTAGATAGAATGGTACAGGTAAATGTCCCAGAAGTATGTCATACCCACATTAATCTCTCTCTGTGAGGATAGAGAATAGACCAATATCACTAAGGTGACAAGAAAAGAAGGGATGGACACATGGCTTACATAGTGCAATTTTTCTTTCCTACCTTGAATGTTTGACTGCTAATAAAACCAAAAAAAAAAAAGATTATGGTAGGTGTATTAGTTTGTTTGAACTGCCATGACAGAATACCACAGACTGGGTGGACTGAATAACAGAAATTATTTTCTCACAATTCTGGAGGCTTGAAGTCCAAGATCAAGGTGTTGCCAGGGTTGCTTTCTGGTGAGACATTTTTTCCTGGTTTGCAGAGGCCCACCTTCTCATTGTGTCCTCACCTGGTCTTTCCTCTGTGCACAAAGAGAGAGGTCTCTGGTGTCTCTTTCTCTTCTTATACGGACACCAGTCCTATGGGATTAGGGCCCCACCCTTATGACCTCATTTAAACTTAATTACTTCTTTAAAGGCCCCATCTCCAAATAGAATCACATTGGTGGTTGGACTTCAACATATGAATTTTGAGGAGACATAATTAAGTCCATACAGTAGGAGATGTCATGTTTAAAAAAAAACTAAAACTTTTTCAGGATAAAAGGGTAGAATAGCAAATGAAGCCAGGGGTTAAATTATTGCAAATAAATATACTTTGCTAGGTCCTGACTAAATATATTCGTTCAACTTATTCTGAATTTTCCAATGACCAAGGCAAAGATTCTGAATTTTCCAATGACCAAGGAAAAGATGTGAACAACATCAATTATGGAGCCCACAATCTCAATAAACTCTTATTTGCTTTCAGGAGAAACAAAGCTTTTCTTAGAGTCAAGGCCTGAAAGATACCATTTTGATAACACCTTAAGAGTTCAAGCAAAAGCCAGTTAAATAACATTGTGTCTTATTGTATCTTTCACTGGTAACTGCCAGAATAAAGACAAATCAAACATTCAGTAAAAGTATTTCTATGAAAGGTCCACACAATGTGGGCCAAATGCATAGCTTTTGGTGATACTTTTGGTAAGCTGGGTCCAACAATTTTTATTTATATATCTAAAATAAGTAATAATGAGTAGTATAAAATTAATTTCCATATTCTGACCTTTGCTAATCAGAAAAGTATACTATTGTACATATTTTTAACAAAAAAAGAAAGATAAAAAGTTCTAAATAATATGGATACAAAGAGGCTTCTTCTTATGTCTGTTCTCCAGCCAAATGCTCAATGTTATTTTTATTTTACAAATTTGGGAGGGCAGTTTGAGGACGTCAGAGCAATTTGTGGCTTACTTAAACTGTATGTGAAATTCTTGAGGTTGTATAAAAAAGTGAAGAAATAAACATATGGATAAAATAGTTTATTACAAAAGGACTTCAGCATGAGCAGGGATGACTACATGACCCAGCAGCCCTGTTTATAAACTAGAAGTTCCTGAACTTAAGGATTGGCTTCTAAAAAGGAAATGACCATTTCTGTGTTAGTTTAATAACCCTCAAATTAAAATGTTATATTAATTGTTGTGTGTATTTGGAACTTCAGTACCAAATAGTTACTTACTCTAGATGGTGACATTATGCACAAGGTTGGCTTCTGGATATAACCCAGGGACCCAAGGATCTCTCTTTAACCTAAATATTAAGCCACCTCATTTGCACAAGTGGTCACTTTTTCTATCTATGAATCACCAGTTGGGGGAAAAAGTAAAGAGTTGGGGCCACTAGCTCCCAGAAGCATGATTAAAATATATGTTTTTATCAGTAAGTATATGCTTTCCTAGCCTTTGAAAAATTCAACATCTATTTATTCAATTAGTAACCATCCCTTTAAAATGCAGGGAAAACCTTGACCATACACAGACAGTGAAAAATACACGGAGTGTGTTCAAAGGAGAGTCTGTGTTTCCCCAGGCAGCAGAATGACCTGATCAGAAAATATTGAGCCCAGATGATGTATCAAGGCTCTCTTTGGTCCAATCCCAAATTTCTTTTATCTTTTTTTGCTCTTCCTAAGTGAAATAGCATTTAGGAGTTAACCTTTCCAACTGATCATCTCCAGAACACACATTTAGTATTTTCTACAGTTGGAACTTTCAGGGAAATTTTGATGTTAAAGACACTTCTGTGTGCAGTGTGACCTTTGGGACTACTTTAATGTTTTATTATTTAATCAATATGTGTTTTCATCTTGTTTCCTGAATGAGAATGAAGCTCCCTCAGGGTAGTTATTTGTCTCATACTTCTTTAAATTTGTTGTAAAGACTAGAAATAATGTATCGCACACAGGGAACAGCATGGCCAGGAGGAACAGGCTTGGGTTTGGGGATCGATTCTAATTCTCACTCTGCTAGTCCAGTCACTAGCTATGTGATTTCTGGTCACTTATTTAACCCTCCGGAGATATAATTATTATTCAAAGAACATGCTGGGGTGTGTGGGAGAGTGGAGTTAGCTGACTGGCTACTAGTGAACAAGAGGTTTAGTGCAAACGCTTGATCCTATTTACATGGGTTTGAGGTTTGAGCGCCCTTGGCTTTGTTTGCAGAAACCTTTCTTCAGAGACGTTCAGCTTTCAATACCTTTAAGAAAACGCATTGAGAAGATCAAGGGAAGGATCACTTTTAAGCTGAGTGCAAAACCCAAAGCTCACTTAGATATCCTTGGCTTATTCCACTACTGGATAGACTTATGTTCTTGGGCAAAGACAACTGTTTTTCCTGGCTCTCTTCCTCAAATATGCAGACAAATCCTCGATGGCAGCAACAGCTAGAGAAGAGTTTATAGCCAACTCTGTTAAAGGAAGTCGGTAATACAAGTCCTGTTTACTGGTGCCAACCTGCATAGTTGGTCCAATATTAGATAAAAAGTTCAGCATCCAAGGGTTTCTATTGATCACTGTGAATGATTTTACTCTTTTTCGAATCAAAGTTGTTTACTGCAATGCTTCAGGTAGGGCTTGTCCAGAGTAATTTTGAAAAACATAACGAATAGAGGGCTTGTTTGTTTTTGTTTGTTTGTTTAAGGTCTACTTTTACATACCTGGCATTACAGTGAGCAACACACAGAAAGAGGGATTCTACTAAATGTACTGAAGGAGCTGCTGGAAAAGATGCAGGGAGGTTAAAGATGAAAAAAATAGAACAGTGGAGGAAAGGGTAAAATGGTATACTTTATATTTGAACTCGTATAACTAACTGATTATTAATGGTCATTCAGTGAAAAACCTTGGTTTGTGTTTTTGGGGGCCAGTTTTGATCTTGAAAATCCTCCCCTCCCCCACTACCATTTCAGCTGTTGTTGTCCATTGTAGTTGTCAGGGTTCTGTAATACTAGGTTAAATATTTTTATAGTAGCTTGAGATTTGATTTGTTTCTTTCTGTGACCATTATGTTGTCATGGCAAAAGTCTTGTGTAATATGAGAAACATAATTTCCATTTCACAAAGAAAATAATGATTCTTCAAGCTGACTTAAAGGACTCAACAATTTAAATGAATAGCAAGAAACCCATACTTATGTATCCCTCGAATACACTTGATTTGCATACGTCTAAGGAAGTATGGCTAACTGGTATCTTACGCTATAACATATTCCCATCTCCCCAGCATTTGTCATGGAAGCATTTGTTCATTATTTCATGACACTAGTTCTTTTAATAACCTGGAGATAGTTCCATTAAGAAACTCAGAAATTTGACCAGGATTCATGGAGAAACACATTCCTTTATGCCCTGGTTTGGAAATTACTTAACAAATCAGAGTCTTTGGAATTTCCATAGCTTAAGCAATTGTTGTAAAAGAAACTTCGTATACTCCTGATATTCAATCCACTTTGCTTTCTGGATGAATGCAAAATTAATGTTTTTGGTGACAAATTATCTTATTTGGAATTTATAGATGTTTTCGTCAAAAGTACTGACTACAGATTCAAAACAATAGTAATTTTTTTAAAAAGCAGTGCTCCTATTATGCATGGGATAACACGGTTCAAATAAAAAATGTTGCCTCTCCTTTGTTGAGGGTGTGCAGGCTTCAAAAGGGTGGATCTATTTTTTGAACAATTGTTTTTCCTCACAATTCTGTGGTTTGCAACGTGGCTCTACCGGTTTTGCCTGGACTCTCTCAGGCAGTTGTAACCAAATAGCAGCTGGATTGATTGGGCCGGGAGGCCCAAGATGACTTCATTCACATCTCTGGTAGTTGGTGATGCCCGTCAGCTGGGGTACCTCAGTTTTCCTCATCTGGACTTCATCCGAAGGACCGCACAGATCAGTTGTTGCCCTTCTGTTTGTTCTCCCCATTTCCTTTCCTTCTCCATTATTTTGCAGCTCCTTATTCCTCGGGGTGCTTGAAATATTTTTTTAATTTTTCTAATCCAATTCTCAGGTGAAGGATGTGGGTATCTCATGCCCTTTTGCTCTTCTTATACTATGCTAGATACATGTTGTTTTCTTAGCTCCTATTTTTTCTCCCCACTTATTTTGACAGCTTCTATCACCTTTGGGACGAGCTTGTATTTCTGTTCTGTGTCTATTCATGCTTTGGAGTGAAACTTCAAAATAGAAAAACATGGCAAATTTTACATGACTAAGTGTTTAATTTGCACAGTCCTGATTTTTGTACTATGATTCTCTGCAGAGGACTACCTTACTTCTATATCCTTTAAAGGATTTTCTTTTATTTTTTATTTTTAAAAACCAGATGCATTTCTCTATTTTATTTTGGAATATGTACTTCTTGATGTCAACTAAAAACATCCTACAGTTTCTCTGCCTTCTTTCTAGATTTTTCCTCTCTCAATAGGGAAATAAGAGCCAATGGTCTACTCCAAGAAAAGCACAACCAGATCCAAGTGAACACAGCTTCTTTAAAGGTCCTGCCAATGAACCACGCTCTCTGCTGCTGTCGCTTAAGCACTTTGACACCCAGCTGGGGCTATTGTCACAGGTGCCTATTCTCTACTCCATTCAACTTTTAAGGGTCTACAAATGGTGTCCAGGATTCAATGTAATCAACATACTGAAAAATAAAAGAGAAGTGCCCAACAGAAACAAACTGAGAGTGTATTATATCTGTCATCACGAAAGCCACATTTCTAATTATTTTACTGAGGAAGAGTGAGAGCTGCAAACTTTTTTTAAAAGATCATGTCCCTGAACAGCAAATATCATGAAAACCTCAAATCATCAAATAATAGAATTGTTAAGCACTGTATGAAAGTCCTCTTATTTGAAGCAATATTGCCCCGAATCACAAGTAAAGACAATATGAATTAGATTTGCCTCTTTGAATTAACTGTGGTGAGTTGTAACTTACATGATTATCTTACCTTGAACATTTTTGCTACTATTTATTTTTAAATTGTTATTGCCTGAGCTCTGTCCATTATCTCGAGTAAAGTTCATTTCTCAACTCTCAACGCAAAATTTTGTGTTAATTTAAGATTAAAATGGCACGAAGATTTAAATATATGCCTTTTTCCTCCAAGGTCACAATAGATTGAGGATCAGTAAAAGGGAGAAATTAAGAAACCTGACTTCATTTCAGTCTATTGCTTGGAAATAGCAAAAGGACCTCATCTGTCCTGGGAACTTTCCAAGTATTTATGTTTATTATTTCCAAGAGACTTTTCCCCGAATAGCTCTGGGATCTTATAACAATTTTCATATTTTCTAAGCAAAAATAAATAAATAAATAAACGAATTCAAACGTGTTGAGAAAAGAATATGGATAGAAGGAGATATTAAGAGTATAGGAGAAAAAATAATTAAACCAAAATAAACAAGACAAATAAGAGAGTTCGAAACTCGGTTGGGTAGTGATTGAGGATAGACACTGTCCAGTGGGGAGAGTTGATGCTTTAGAAGTCCAGATATTTTCGAGAAAAAGTGATTCTTATTTATTTTGAAGAGGAAAAAAATATTTTTGAGGGTAAATAGTTGTAAAAGAGCTACATTCTACATTTACAAGGGATTACAAAACAGAGCAATGATGACCTTGCAAATAATTTCTAATTTAAAATGTGTGGGGATTTCATATTTTAAAAGGCCATTATTCATTTTTCTTCTCAAGTTTTTCAAAGTTCTTGAGGAATGATACAGTTACGTGGGGGAAATTTACTTATAACAAACATCATTCTGTGACCTCTGCTCTGGCCTATAGAGTGTTGAGTTAAGAAGACACACCACTTATCCTACAAGAAAACTGGAAGATCTGAGCTTTGAGCTGTAATATTTCCAGATGGTTGAAATCGAAAGCAGACTTCCTCTCCTTGCCTATTCAGCCAAAGTTTTATGCAGCAGTAAATAAACTCTTATTTGCTTCTGCCACATTTTATAGCAGAATACAGATGGATTGAGGTGAACGATTTCTTGGGGAATGATTCTCTTCTCATTGTACTTTGAAGGTTGGATACTACTTCTGTCTTAAACCAGGAATACATTGATCACAATTATAACTTCAAGAATAATATAGAATTCTGTTGGTTCATTGGCTTTTACCATTAAGACTTTTCTAAAACTTGTAGAAAATATTCTCAATTTCTCTTTCCACAGATTGAGGCAGAAAAGCATAATGATGGTCCTTCTCCTTAAACTTTAAGTATTAAACTTGTCCTCATGGAAATTAAAAACTCAGTACATTAATTTTCATTGTGCATACAACAATGAACACTTTTAGGAAATATAATATCCTTGGAAATCTAAATTAGACTTTAAAAAAATGTGGATTTCCTCATTAATGTGAGTGTGACCATAAAGGACACAATTGACAAATGGGTTGGGGGGGTAGTTACTTAGTTTACAAATGTAATTTCAATTTATTTTCTGACCCATAATCTCTATCCCATTTTTGGTAGAAACTGTATTTCAGCCAAGACCTTTGCTGGGTAATGTTTCTGGGCCTTCCCATTATATTGAACAAAGAGAATATGTCTTGACAACTTAGAGGAATTAATAGAATCAGCCTGTCAAACATCCACAGTGTATGTGAAATCTGGTTCTAGAATATGATAAAATATGATTGCTGTGTACTATATTATGTGTTCAACCCTTCCCAACCAATTTTCAAGATAAAAAATAGAATGTCATATTGTTACAGAATCATCTCAATGCTTTGTTTTTCCTCTATGCTTGCTAAAAGTGAATAAATTGTTTTCTGACCTTCAAATGTACAGATGATGGGTATTATCAGGACTGTGAATTTTCCCAGATCTGTAGAATTGAGGTGCCTAATCTGGGGTGAAGCTAGAACTCAGTATGTGCCTGAGAATGGCGGTTGGAAAGAATATTGATTATACTCACTAGGATGTAGCTATAAATATCCTCCTCTGGCAGGCAAGTGGGAGGAAGTACAGACTTGAGAGAGAGGATTGAACACGTTAACTTCTCTGGTTCATTTCTATAAATAAATGTTAAATGTCAGTGCTGCATTTGATACTGCCCTTGGCACTTACTATGGGCAGAATGTCTGTGTTCCCCCTAAAATTCATACATTGAAATCTTAACCCCAAAGGTGATGGTATTAAGAGGTGGGGCCTTTAGGAGCTGATGAGGTCATAAGGGTGGAGCCATCATGAAGGGGATTAGGGTACTTACAAAAGAAGCCCCAGAGAGATTCCTCTCCTCTTCTACCTTGTGAGAATGCAGTGAAAAGATGCCATCTATGAACAAGGAGATGGGTCCTCATCAGACACTGGATCTGCTGGTGTCTTGATCTTGTACTTTCCAGCCTCCAGAACTGTGAGAAATAAATTTCTGTTGTTTATAATCCAACTAGTCTAAGTTATTTTCTTATAGCAGCCTAACAGACTAAGACAGCATCTTTATTCAACAATAAAGAAGGAACAGTACTTGATCAAGGAATGAACACACACTAGTGTGGTTTGCTTTTAGACCATCTTAACTAGTATCTGGGTACAGGTCCTAGGGGAAGTGACTCTTGAAAGTAAGTATGAGCCTGGAGATAAAGGAAGAAAAAGGGTTCAAGTGGAGAAGGCAGTCCAAACAAAGGCACAGAATTATGAAAAAATATATGCATAGGAGACTAGAGGCTCTTTTAATTACTGCAGCCTAGAATCTAGAGGCAAAGAGTATAAGAAGTAACTGAAGAGGAAAGGAGGTCACTGTCATTAATCGTCTTTTTTTCTATACACATGCGTTCAATGTTATCTTCTTGTGAGATAATAAGCACCATTATGGCAGGGAATGTGCCTTATTCACGATGATAGCCCCAGCCTTTAACAAATGCCTGATAAAGCCTTATTAGTGAACAGTTTTTCTTTGATCGACGAGTGAATTACCTGGATGAAAACAGTGGGAATAAGCTTAGAGCAAGGGATAGATTTTTAAAATATTTAACAGGTAAAATTACCAGGACTTATCAACTAAAGTTAAAAATGGCACTGGGGTGCCTGTATTAATCAGATCATGTGCAGCGCCAGGACGACATAGCACAGTGTTAAGAATGTAAGCTCTGGATTGTTCTTAACTCAAACCCCAGCACCCTGACTTCCTAGCTTTGTGCCCCTGGGCAAGTGGTTTAATCCATCTGTGCTTTGGTTTGCTCAAATGCAAAATGCGAATGAATATAGCACATGCCTCATCATGTGGTTCTGAGACTTACAGGAGTTAATTCTTATAAGGCGCTTAGAACAAAGCCTGGCAAGAAGCAATCAATGAAAAGCTCACAGTAAATTCTCATCAAGTCATTATTCAGTAGTGACTCTTTTATTGAAGGCAGGTGACTTGGCTTTTAAACATTAGCCATACCTCTTCTTTTTTTATTTTTTTAATTTTTAAATTTTATTTTATTTATTTTTTTATACAGCAGGTTATTAGTCATCAATTTTATACACATCAGTGTATACATGTTAATCCCAGTCGCCTAATTCAGCACACCACCATCCCCACCCCCCACCACGGCTTTCCCCACTTGGTGTCCATATGTTTGTTCTCTACATCTGTGTCTCAACTTCTGCCCTGCAAACCGGTTCATCTGTACCATTTTTCTAGGTTCCACATACATGCGTTAATATACAATATTTGTTTTTCTCTCTCTAACTTCACTCTGTATGACAGTCTCTAGATCTATCCACATCTCAACAAATGACTCAATTTTGTTCCTTTTTATGGCTGAGTAATATTCCATTGTATATATGTACCACATCTTCTTTATCCATTCGTCTGTCGATGGGCACTTAGGTTGCTCCCATGACCTGGCTATTGTAGATAGTGCTGCAATGAACACTGGGGTGCACGTGTCTTTTTGAATTATGGTTTTCTCTGGGTATATGCCCAGTGGTGGGATTGCTGGATCATATGGTAATTCTATTTTTAGTTTTTTAAGGAACCTCCATACTGTTCTCCATAGTGGCTGTATCAATTTACATTCCCACCAACAGTGCAAGAGGGTTCCCTTTTCTCCACACCCTCTCCAGCATATGTTGTTTGTAGATTTTCTGATGATGCCCATTCTAACTGGTGTGAAGTGATACCTCATTGTAGTTTTGATTTGCATCTAATAATTAGGGATGTTGAGCAGCTTTCCATGTGCTTCTTGGCCATCTGTATGTCTCCTTTGGAGAAATGTTTATTTAGGTCTTTTGCCCATTTTTGGATTGGGTTGTTTGTTTCTTTAATATTGAGTTGCATGAGCTATTTATATATTTTGGAGATTAATCCTTTGTCTGTTGATTCATTTGCAAATATTTTCTCCCATTCTGAGGGTTGTCTTTTCGTCTTGTTTATGGTTTCCTTTGCTGTGAAAAAGCTTTTAAGTTTCATTAGGTCCCATTTGTTTACTTTTGTTTTTATTTCCATTACTCTAGGAGGTGGATCAAAAAAGATCTTGCTGTGATTTATGTCAAAGAGTGTTCTTCCTATGTTTGCCTCTAAGAGTTTTATAGTGTCCAGTCTTACATTTACATACCTCTTCTTTTGGTCTTCACTCTTTCTCTGAAAGATTTCACTGTCTTTATTGGACAAATAGCAAGTTGGAAGCCCTAAGTGATGTGTTAAAATTCACACAAATTGTCAACACCAGAACTGGGCTCAGAGCAGGGATGCTCTGATCTCATACGGTGCTTCCTACTGAATCTCTTCAAGGAAGAACTCATTGCTGGCTGTAGATAGTTAAAAGTTAAAGTCAACTTTTAACTATTAATAAGAACACATATTTTGGCAAATTGTGTCACTTCAAAGTCTTACCTGATCCCAACATCAAAAGCTTTAGGAAAATTCTTCAAATACGTGATTTTTGTTTTATCCTTTAAAGATTGATATCCCGTAAATTTTGCTAAAATATTTTTTGTGTCTAAATGAATTTTTTTAACCATGAGTTCCCCCTTTACTATAGATTCTAGTATAAGTAGATTTTTCATCTGCTTCTATGTTCCTCAACTAGGAGCGTTTTGTGTTCATTGTGTACTAATTTTTACATTTTTCCTCTTGTGGAGCATTAGCAAAAGCAGAAATAAAATATTGGGGAAATAAAAATGAAAGTCAAGAGAACAGAGAGTAAGGATTTTGCAATTCAGCTTTGGGAGAAGTAAAGGAAATTGAATAAAAATAACCCTGAGACTTAGAAATGCTTTGAGGGCCTCTCTGAGGTGATGAGTAGGAATATGAGTAGACAGAGGCTTGCAGGGCTGGGGTACTGGGCTCTGTTGCCTTCTGAAATGTGCTGCTTAGCAAAGGAGCTATAACTGGTAAAAGGAATTTACCAACTCAGTTCTGCCTACTGAATTAAATTGAGGTCATCCAAAGCTTATTCCATCAAAAGGTACTTTGAATTTCTAAGAGGAATACAGGAAGGATTTAAATAGTATGCCATGATGAGAGTCAAAACTTCATAAAATGTTTGAAATGAATTGAATATATGGACAAGAAATCAAACCCTAGAAAATAAATATGTCCCTTGGGAAAGTCCTCTACTGTGGTCTGTGGACCAGAGCTGATCCCTGAAGGTTTATTATCTGTCTGCTAGGGAAGATTAGACATTGAGAATAAGCTGAAGAAACATGTATAGCAGTTTGGACATAATTTTATGTCTGTTCCATTTGATGATAAAAATATGGCCATAATGTATGTCTTTTGTTTGTATGTTTTATATATTCCTTTGTTTTTTATTTTGTTTCTAGTAATTTATTCTTTATTGTATTTTATAAAAATATCAGTCAAGGATGGATTGGGGAAGAAAAAAATTGACCCTTTTCCATAGACGGTTTGAGAAGTACTGTCTTCAAATGAATGGTTTTTCCTACAAAGTATAGCAAATTCACAACCATTACATTAAAACAGTGGGGAAAGAAAATATAAAATTTCTACCAAGCAAGAGAAGGTAAATGGAGATTAATTTTACATTTTCCAGTATTCCTATTTTAAGTTATGCAAAATGTCCTTGACAATCTTATTAGGTATCATAATGATATCATTATCATAATGATCAGATCATTATCAATGATCATAATCATTGAATTTATCCTTTTTATTTTGATATATATGTAATACATATTTATAAGGGCAATGACAGCTGCATTTATATTTCTATCTTCTAGTATTAGCTTTACCTTCATATCATGTTATTTTTTTAAACTTTTTTTTTTTCAAAATACTTTTTTTGGAATATGGCCTCTCAGGTAAGAGCAATATACAGTATTTTGTATTTTCAATCTGTACATGTTCTCAAGGTTAGAGGTTCCATACATTAATTACCTATAATGCAGCACATTAAACCTTTTATTTTTCCTGAATATACTTGCTTCAAAAAATATAGTAATGTTTACATTAAAGAACAAATTTCCTTCATCTTTTTCAATGCTCTTAATTCCTGTGGACATTCCTATTTTGCTTCTTGTTAGAAACTTTGAGGGAAGGAGACTTGCTAAATTCTTAAAAAGAAAGACAAATATATGAAAAATGCTCAACCCCACTCTGATAAGATTGCCTAAAATACCTGTATTTTCCAATGTTGGCAGTATTGAAATTAGACTTGAGAAAACAAAACCCTTGCTCCGGCATACCCAGGGTGATGTGCCTACCCAGAACACACACACACACACACACACACACACACACACACACACACACACACACACTCATCTTTTTAGATCCTGCTCTGAGCGGGGGACTCTGGGGTTCCCTCTCCCAAAGGCCGATACCTGCTTCCAAGCCCATGTGGCCATCTTCCCTGTATTTGTAGTTTTGATGGTGACTGCCACCAGTGTGAGTGAGCAAGTGACACAGAGGCTAAGGGGCATCTGTCATCTGGGGGGGAAGTCATGAACAGTGATTTAAAGTGCGGTCTGGGGTGTCCACATGCCTACAAGGTAAAAGATTCAGGTGTGGGGAGAGAAAAAGGGCCCTGACCTTACAATATAGGTATAGAACTGTCTATAGGATTGGAGAATATGAAAGAAAAGCCTTTTCAAAATTCTTGGTGAACTAAACATTGGTACCACTGCTCTTAAAAGACCTAGTAAATCCCTAGTAAAAGTCTTAAATTCACGCCTCCACTTGAGGATTTTATTCCACAGGTATACCCCAAATAACGTGTAAGAAAAATGTCTTTCCCCACTGATTCAAAAAATTATTGAGTATCACCTATGTTCCAGACACTGTTTTAAGTGCCAGGGATATAGAAGTGAACAACAACAAAACAGTCCCTTTTCTTAAGGAGATTACGGTTTAGTGGGGGAAAGCAGAGTATGAATAAGTTACAAAATAAACGTAATTAGATAATTTTATAATAATATAAAGGAGATAAAAGGGGAACTGGAAGACTATTTAAATAGGGACATTATATGTATATATACAAACATATATATATATATATAAAATCATTAAAATAATGCTATAGTAGCAAAAAATATAGGAAACAAATAAATGTCTATTGATAAGGGATTGGTTGAAAAAAGTAGGGTCTAGCTAGGTAAATAATGTTTATCATATAGCTGTTAAAAAATGTGGTAGAGTTTTCTGCATATGCTGATAAGGCAATATCTCCAATACAGAAAAAAAAAATCCACAAAATATTGTACATTGTATATTTTGTATAATACACTTCATTTATTTAAAATAAATGCTGGTATACTTATCATTGTATGAAAAATTTCTAGACAGCCAGAGCAACAGCAGTTCACAGTGGTGTCTTTGGCCAAATGCAGTGGAAAGTACATTGTTCATTAAAAACCCTTTGTCCTGTGTTAGCTTTTTACTATATGAATTTATTACTTTTTAAACTAATGTCTGTTTTAAAGTCCCAGGTTGGGTTAAGATGGAAGTGCTATAGTGTAGACTGAGTGCAATGGAATTCCAACTGGAGTATGCACCGTGGTTGCAGAAAATAAAATGCTTCCTCTGGGTGAGAAAAGTGTGAACAAGGGAAAGAAACCCAGGCAGTTGATGTCGATGAAACTTCAGTGAATACATTTCCAGAGACACACTTAAAGTGGGGAGAAGCAGCTGAGCTATTTTAAAAATATGAAAATTTGCTGTAGGGTCCAACTTGGAATAAATTAAAATCATCCCAGGTTTCAGGTTGGGAAGCAGGGCTCCTGCAGTGAGAGGTGGAGTATGCTGGTGAGAATGTTTGGCAGCTTCAAGGGGTGTTCACACTGTCTTCTCAACAGGCTGAACATAAGAGCCTGGAACATAAGACATAACAGAAGCCTTGGTTTCAAGGCACTGGGCTAAGCCTTCTGAGGCAGCAGCAGATGAAGGTCTTTGGAATTAAGAGGCAAGAGTCTTGCCACAGCAGCATCCAAAGACAAGGCTGCGGAGGAAGCCAAGACACTCCCTCTGAAGAGACAAGGAGAAGGAAGTTAAGCAGAGAAAATGAGAGAAATCAGGATGGAGCCCCAAGTTCAGAATGGAGGATAGAAGACAGGTCTGGAGAGGATCCCTGGGGCTCTGGGAACTTGGACATTTGCTCCTCGGCCTCTGCTGATATCGACAAGAACACATTTTAGAAAGTTGTGATTTAGCACCAGCACAGGAGCTTAAGGTACCTTTTACTTCCTGCAACTCAAGGTTGTTCCACTTTGTCAGTTTGGTTCAGAATAGCCCTTGGATGCTTCTTTAGAGTATTTGGAGCACCTGTACAAGGAGGAAAGAATAAGAACTCTGAAGTCAGACTTTTAGGGGTCAACTATCATTTTCTAGTTCGAGTCCTTGAGCAAGCTATTTAACCTCTCTAAACCTCAATTTCTTCATCTATAACATGGGATAATAATACTACTCACCTCATAGGGTGTTATGGTGAGCATGGACTGAGATAATGTACAAAGTGCCCGGGATGTTGAAAATGCTTAATAAATGTGATGATTGATGATGATAATGCTGATGATATAACAGCATCACACAGATCAGGCAATGTGTGCACGACATTGCTGCATTTGACATCAACTTCAAGGTAAAGTCTACTGATCTTTTTCCCTCAGTGATCTGGCAGAAGCAGAACATTCTGAAAGGGGGTGGGGGGCAAGAAGAGGAAGCCAGCTACAGCTCTTGCAACCTAGCCATCTAGCCAGTGGAAACGAGCCATAGAATTATTATTCTTAGCCCTTCATACCCCACCCCACCCTCCATGGTCTTGTATCCTCAGGCTGGGCAATACCTGTTATACAGTAATTCTCATGAATGTGAGGATTTATCTGTAGTTTCATGCATTGTATCCTTATCATCCACAGTTAGGGCAGAAAACTAGCTTTGGGTTTTATCATGATTAGTCTTACTAATTAGGTTTTCTACTTCCCTGTTTCCTGTTTCCCATTTCTTCAGAACTGACACTGGGAATTCTATACCAGGAAGTTGCAGATGTGTTCATATGCCATGAAGTTACAGGAGGGGTTTCCATAGCCCCATGAGCTCAGTAATCTGACTTCCATATATATCGATCCTTACTTTGGACTGGAGGTAATTTAAACGATCCTGCCTGTCTGAGCGTTTCATGAATGCTCTCTTGCTTGGTGTAGTATGAAGGTACTTGGGTAGAGTATTTTCTCATGGTACTTAGTGGTTGGGATAAATTTTTTAGAGATTTTCACTTAATAGTATAATAGTTTTTATAGTATATTAATAGTATATTAGTTTTCTATTGATGCTGTAGCAAACTCCCATGCACTTAGAGGTTTAAAACAATGCAAATTTGTTATCTCAATTTCTGAAGGTCAAATTCTGGGCATAGCAGGGGCCAGCTGGTTCTTTCCTTGGAGTCTCACAAGACTGATAGCAAGGTACCAGCAGGTATCTGCCTTTTGGGAAGATCTGTAGATAAATCCACTTTCAAACACATTCAGGTTGTTGGAAGCATTCAGTTTCATGTGATTATAGGACTGAGGTCCCTATTTCCTTGCCGATTGTTGGCTCAGGGTCATTTCCATTTTTAGAAGTTAACTACATTCTTTGACTCATGGCCCCTTATCACTACGTTCAAAGCCAGCAGTAGTGAATCAAGTCAAGCTGCCAATCTCTCTGACCTCCTCTTCTGCCACATCCCTCTGCTTGGTCTTCTGTTTCACAGCTCAAAATTTTTAACTTTGCCAGTTCTCAGTATATTCAAGGTTCAACAAATTAGCAGGAGACTAAAAAAGGGACAGAACTAGGTTTCAACTTCAACCAAAGGCTAGTAGCTGTCTTACAGGGTGTGTAGAGAAGGACAGCGAGTCTATCATGAAGTTCAGCAACTTCAGCAACTAACCTGAATGGGATATTTAGTGGTGCTGTCTATGTGGACTTGGTTTGATCTAGAGGTGGTGGATGCAGGGGGAGGTCTCAGCATGTGTGTCATGCATGTGCAGTACGGCATCTAATATGCAACCTATAATATCCATAAATTTCTCTCAATGTTTGACTCAAATGTTTGTCCTCTGAATTCTATATTGGAAATTTTTAGAAAATTAAGTCACCATAAGAAGGTTACTCCAGTGACACTGACCAGATTCTCTTGTATGTGACAAGATTCTCTTGTATCTTATTGTTAGACTATTTAGTTTGACACATTCTTCCTTTATCATTGTTTATGCTATGGTTCTAGGATGCTAATACAACCAGATGACCAATACTATATTTTGACATCTTGATTGGAACTTTGGTATTCTCAGAACCCGTACTCAGAGTCACACCTCCATTTTATGTTCTTATCTCCATTTCTGCCATGACTCTTCTCCAAAAGACCACTCCGTTAGGCTTCCCTGGTGGCGCAGTGGTTGAGAGCCCTCCTGCCAATGCAGGGGACGCGGATTCATGCCCCGGTCCGGGAGGATCCCACGTGCCGCAGAGCGGCTGGGCCCATGAGCCATGGCCGCTGAGCCTGCGCGTCCGGAGCCTGTGCTCCACAGCGGGAGAGGCCGCAGCAGTGAGAGATCCGCGTACAGAAAAAAAAAAAAAAACAAAAAACACCACTCCCCGGTTCCCGTGCTTTGAGTTCTCTGCGTCTTCAAATATGTTGCTCAGTCATTTATAATGCACACATTTCCATTTGTTATAATTCCTTTAAGAATCCGTCTCAAATGTCACCCTTTCTGGAAAACTTGATGCAAATAAGAATAACAGTTAATGTATCTTAGGTAAAAACTAGGTCAGACATTAATGCTTATAATGGTTCATAGAACTTAATTCTTCTAAGTCTATATAAGGTGAATATTATTATATCCATTTTAAAGATGAAGAAACAGACTCAAAGTGACTCATTTCCTAAAGTAAGTCTGGTTACTAAGAGCAAAGCCAGGTTGCAAACCTATGTTGGTTCCAACATGAATCCTTTGTTCTTCATTGTGTTGTGATGCTAAAATGCTCTGTGCTTGTGACTCCTTAAGTTTAAACTCAGTCATTCCTTCATGAACCATCTCAAGGTCACTTCCTGCACACACCTTTCTTAATTCCCCCATATAGATCACCCCTAGATTTAAATGTGCTCTTCTCTTATTTGCTCTACTGCTGAGAACCGTTGACATTTCTATTCTTGTATTATTTTCTCTTATTCTCTGCATTCCCTGGTGGGCTGTTTGCAACCTCCCTGATGACTGGGGCCAGGTCTCATCGGCTCTGTCTTGTTCATAGGACCCCACATTCTGCCCAGTAAATGTCTGATAAATAAATAAGAATGATCAACACTTCTCTGAATGGATTTTTAAAGAGCCTGACATAAGAATGATTCTGCTTATATTAGGGGAGTGTAAGGAAAGATGACTTAAGTCATGCTTTAGTTACCTTTAATCCCCTATTTGAGTTCCTATCTTTGGTGTTAAGTTCCAAAATGATTAAGAGTGTATTACTGACCTCAGACACCATTCAGGCTCTACGTCAATGCTCACCCACTGGGAATATCAACCTTCCGAAGGTTAAAGCTAATGTTTAAGGGAGGAGCATCAAAAGTGGGTGATGTCAGAAGACTTAGGCCTTGGGGACCTGCAGAAAATAACCCACCCTTTTCTTCACGCAGTGACGTTACTACTTGCTAATCATCAACAACTGGCCTCTGTGGTAGAATTTCTTCTCTGTATTTACACAGTCCATAAAGGCAGAACCATCAATGGACTTTTCCTTTACTAAGCACCATCAATTTCCATGAAAATCTTTAGCTTTGGGGACAAAATTATTGCAGCCTGAAAAATGGGGAGATGGGGTTATGCTGCAATTTCTTTTTATTTTTTTACTTGAGGCAAGATAGAGAAAACAACACACCTCCATATGTTATTTCAAAAACCATTTGATACTCCATTTGATATATAATATGTATATGCAACAATTCAATCATTTCTATAATTCTTTTTATGTATGCACAGTAACTTACAAGATGTTCCCAAACTGTGTCCAAATAAGAGAAGACCCAGATGAAAGTGACTCAAACACTGAAGCAATTGTGATCTCACATAGTAACATGGTCAATACACAGGATCAGTTAATTCAGCGATTCAACAAAATCATGAAAGACCCAGGTTCCTAACATCTCTTTGCTCTGCCATTCTCAGCATGGTAGATTTGGCTCTCAGGCTTGCCCACCCAAGATCACAAAGTAAATGCTGCAACTCCCAGTTTCATCTCATCGTACAACCAAGTCAGAAAGGAAGAAGAGTGTGGTGTTGCACAGCTGATCTTAGTGGAGCAATCTGTCTAGTTAATTCCAATAACAAATAAGACTCTAGCATGCTAACAGTTACATAACTGCCGAGCATTTGGCGTCCTCCAGCTTCTTAGAGGGACAAGTGGCCTTCAGCCACCCGAGACTGAGCAGTAACAGGTCTGTGATTACCTTAGATGTCCATGGCTACACGCACGCTACACTGACTGGTCCAGCATAGGCTTACCCAAGGCAGCAGGCGCAGGGAACCTTCTTGAAGTTCATTTGTGGTTTTTTGTGTGTGTGTGTGTGTTTTTTTTTTTTTTTTTTTGTGGTACGCAGGCCTCTCACTGTCGCGGCCTCTCCGGTTGCGGAGCACAGGCTCCGGACGCGCAGGCCCAGCGGCCATGGCTCACGGGCCCAGCTGCTCCGCGGCACGTGGGATCCTCCCGGACCGGGGCACGAACCCGAGTCCCCTGCATCGGCAGGCGGACCACCAACCACTGCGCCACCAGGGAAGCCCCATTTGTGTTTTTACAACATATCAGTTTAATATGACTGCTAGGGTTGGTCAAATGGGGTATCCCCAATTTTTCTGATGTGGCTAGCCACAAAAATTATGTAACTTAGTTTTACCCTCTAGTCCATCCCCACTTCAATTTAGACATTATTACCTTTCCTTTTCATAACTATAGTAAAAGTAATCTTATTTAAGGGGATAGTGCCAGCTAAATAGTGTGCTCTGAAGACATCAGATTCCATAAACACCTACTAAACACCTATTATGGTCCAAGGATGTCTCCATATATGTTGTTACACTTCAACTACAAAAATGTCCACACAGAGGAAGATATTGATACTACCAGTATCACCAATATTGATATTGATTTTACAGAAGACTATAATTCATAGGTAGCTACGTTAATTCTTCAAGACGACCCAGCTAGCAAATGGTAGAAATGAACTACAAATACAGGTTGTTTGGCTCTAAATCCAGTATACATTTCACAATGCTACTCTACGGGCTTAGAAAATCAATTAAATTAAATGAAAACAGATCCAACTGATAATACTACTTTTAAAGATGTGATGGGTGAGAATAAATAATACTAAAGAGTTTAGGCAAATATGTCCAGAGCTGGAAGGTATTTACTAGTGGTACTTGAAATAAGTTTGGGTGGAATCTTGAATTGTACTTCTGCTTCTGCGAAGATGGAGTCGATGCACCTTTTCCTATTCATCTCACAAAGCACAGCTACAAACCCTGGATACTATATGACAAGAAACATAAGGATATTCTGAAGTGTGGAGAGAAGATGACAACTTGACTTGGCATTTGACACTCAAGGAATGACATGATGATGAGCTCCCTGGGTTTTCTTCTTACCTCATGTATCCCACATTTGGAGCCAAAGAAGCTGGTACTACTGACTGAATGTTCTAAACAGAAAGAAAAGAAAGGATAAACCTTGGAAGGAAGAAAAGACACAGTAAGCAAAAATATGTGTAAATACAACAGACTTTGCTTTTCCTCTTGAATTCTCTAATTTGTGTTTTCTAAATTATGCCAGTTGAAGCAAACATAACACCATCTAATATGCCTCTAAATGTTATGTAGAGGAAATATTTAAGAAAATTATTTTACAAACAGGGGAGAATAAAGGGAAGTAAAGGGAGGTAAGCTATCTATACTGCACAAGAACTGGTAAAATGATGACACGAGTAGACTGTGGTTAGAAACCCATAACAATCACTAAAAAGTTACACTATTTGGAGTGTGAAATATACACCCAAAAGCACTACAGATAAATACTTTAAAAAGCACTACAGAAAATGAAATTTTAGAAAATGTTCAAATAACCTACAGGAAGACAGGAAAAAGAAAATAGAGACAAAAATAAGAACAAACTGAAAATAAAAATAATATTGAATTACAAAGTGAAAACATTATTCCCTTTTCAATTCCTTTCTAACTTCCTGTCAAGTCGGGCAGAAATCCCAGTCTGGTGACAGAAATCTTTAGCCTTCCTGTAACATTGCTAACCTCTCCTTTTTAACCTAGGGAGAGCAGTTGCAGACACAGAATCTTGGTTTGGTGAAACTATTTAGCCAGAACTCACTGTTTTATTTGACTTTATTTTTAAGATTACTTTCCTTTGTGGCAAATGATATAGGTTTTTATATACAGGTGTTATAAAATGTTCCTTTTTCAATAATTAGGGGAAAATGATGGATCAATCTCCGGGAAGATATTAAATACGTCATAGTTCACATATCCAAAAAGAGCAAATATCAGGAGAGAGTGACTGAAGTTTGTGGATTTATTTAACTGAAGTGGCAAAGCCATTTCCTATCACATACACATTAATAAAACATTTCTGTACCAAGTACTTATTATTTGTTTATATACTTTTAAGCCCATTATAATGTGAGCTTCTTAAAATGAGGGAATATGTCAATTTGTTTCTTTAGCACTTAGTATTATACTTGTCCCATAATTTTCTAAATAAATGTCTAGTGAATGGCTGATTGAACAGCTCTAAAGGGAAGTATAGAAAAATAAGATCAAACTCAGCCTCTTTGTTACACTTTGCCTATGATGGGCCAAGAAAATAAAAGTTGTAAATAACTTATATACTTGAATTTTCTCTAGGTATGTACACTACCAAATGTAAAATAGATAGCTAGTGGGAAGCAGCCCCGTAGCACAGGGAGATCAGCTCGGTGCTTTGTGACCACCTAGAGGGGTGGGATAGGGAGGGTGGGAGGGAGACGCAAGAGAGAGGGGATATGGGGATATATGTATATGTATAGCTGATTCACTTTGTTATACAGCAGAAACTAACACACCATTGTAAAGCAATTATACTCCAATAAAGATGTTAAAAAGAAAAGAAAAGAAAAAAAAACTAAGGGAGATCAAAATGCGTGCTATGATACCACTTCAACAACCTCAACAAGAACAAAAATATGAATGCTCCCTGATATTTCAAATCCATATTTTAGTAAACAATGTTTAGCTTTCAGAAAGATCAAATTCTTAGCATAAGCATATGTCCATTTATATTATAATTTTAATCAGGTACTACATACCAGGTTATGCATCAGTTTTTAAATTGTTTTGGTTGTAGATATGGGATCTGTTTTTGAGAAATATGGTCATAAATTTAATGAAAATTATTAGCGAGTTTCGTGAAAAAGAAATCCTTCATGTATGTGAGTGTTTTTGTACATATTTGTGTGAATGTATTGTGTCTGTGTACTTTTAAAACATTAAAACTCTTCTTTCAACCATGTCCTTTCTAATTAACTTTAAAAAGCTAAGAGAAAATCCCTCCAAAACTGAGCTCTCATTATTTCTGGAAATAACACCTTTATCTTTTGTAATACAAATTTATTAAAGGAGATTAACAGGCATTTTTCAAAAGAAAAAAAACACTTCGTGTGTATATGTGTGTGTAAATAGCAAAGTTGAATTTATGGCTTAGATTGTATGACAATTTTGTTATTACTCTCAGACACAAGCAATAACAGAGACCAACGACTAAATTTTCCAGATGTTGGCTGAACAGATTTGTACTACAAATAGATAAGGATCATGGAAGTTACTGTATTATCTTGTGGTACAAATCGCTATTAAGTGTGTGAAATCAGTTGTTTTTCAAAACCTCCTGTTTGAAATTATCTTGACAGTATTAGATGCTAAGTAAACTCCTTCTCCATAGACAAATTCAAAGGTAAATTTTGACCTGTTCTTGTTCAAATGATCACTGTTTGGAATCTGTGGTCTCACTTACTGAAAGTTATTGTATTGTTCTAAGAATTGTGTGATGCCTTAGGGAAACAAAATCGATATTTCACTTTTGAAGACCAAGAGTTTTATTTTTGAAAAATAAAGGAAGAAGTTAACAACTTTTACATTTTACTCATTTGAACTTATAAAGAACAGTTTCAATTATTTTTAATGAGTGAAATTTTGTGACATAATATATAATAGGAAGAAAAATGTTGCACGAATGCCTTCCATAGCATATTCTGACAATTTCATATCCCCTTACTTTTAGGAACAATGGTTTGTTTTATAGTTCACTCTGATACCCATTTCAGAATGAAAGGCCATATTTATGGGAAATGGCGTTTCAAAACTGGGAAAAGGGAAGAGCATATTCATGAGGAAAGAATGATTTATTTTAGAGGAGTAGCTCTGTCTAACGCTCAGTAAATCAGAGTTAAACATATAGCTTATTTCTTCATTCAATAAAAAATTATTGAGAGCTTACTGTGTGCTACGCTCCTTTTTATCATCAAAGTTACCATAGTCAGCAACGCAGAAAAAATTCCTTCTGTCACAGGACATTTTTTAGAAAGGAGTCAGATTATAAACAGGGGAAACTGTAAGGTAATTTCAGATTATGAGAGGTCCTATACAGAAGATAAAGAGGGTGATAATAATAGAAAGTTACTAGTAGAGAGAGAGGACGTTACAGTTATATTGTAAGTCAAGGAAGGTGCTATGGTCTGAGTGTCGTCATTTAGGTCCATGCTCTGTGCTTTAAAGGTCCTGCGTATCACAACACACACACACACACACACACACACACACACATACACACACACACACATTTACAAAAACACATACACAAATACATGGGTGCATTTGTCACTTCACTTTAAACTTAAACACCTACCTTCATGACTAATGGCATTGAGGTCCCAGGAAAAGGCTTTTTCACCTCTCTGCCTTATATCCTCAAAAAAAGATAGTGGAAGTTTGGCATTGTCCACTGTATATTTCAAAAACGGACACTGTTTTGAGTCTGTGGAGAATTTGAGTAGCTGACTTGCTTAGGTAAGAAAAAGGACAAATTCTTCTCAATTAAAACAAATGCATAGATTCTTGCACAGATACTCTAGAACATCAATGCAGAAGCAAGTAAATACTATTCAGGGTGGAAGCAACTGTCATTTTAAAATACTTAAAATATGCCAGTCGACAATTGGATGATTAATAATGTTTGGTACATTTTTGTGTACTTATGGGTCATCCATATATCCTCTTTTGAGAAGTCATTCTTTCAGTCTTTGCCCAGTTTGTTTTTTATTGAGGTATGATTCCTTTTACTAAAGATTGTAGGAGTTCTTTACATATTCTGAATACAATCCTTTTTTAGACATTTATCTTACATTTGCATTTTTTGCAAGTTAATAGTATGTCTTCTTACTTTGTTAAGAGTTTTTTTGATAAGCAGAAGTTTTTAATTTTGATGAAGTTGAATTTATCATTTTCTTGGCTTGTGTGCCTTCTGTGCCCTAAGGAATATTTCCCTACCCCAATTTTGCAAATATTTTCTCCCTTTTTTGTTAGAAATTTTATAGTTTTGTTTTTCACATTTAGGTCTAGGATCTATTTCAAGTTAATTTTTATATATTTTGCATAGTTGAGATTGCTTATTGTTCCATATAGATATACCTTCAATCTTTCATAAAGATAAATTGACAATATATGTTCAGGTCTATTTCTAAACTCTGGTTCCATTAAGCTAAAATTCCACATAGTCTTGATAAGTGTAGCTTTATGTGAGTTTTTAAAAATTAAGTAATATAAGAGCTCCAATTTTGTTCTTTCTTTCTTTCCTTTCTTTTTTTTTTTTTGTCATTCTAGAACCTACCTTTTCCGTATAAGTTTTGTGATTAACTTGTCAATTTCTACAAAAATTTTGTGGGATTGATTGGTACTGAATTGAATCTGAGAAGATCAATTTGAGAAAAAAACCGACATCTTAAAAGTATTTAGTAACTTAATCCACAATTATGGTCTATTTCTGTATTTATTTAGTCTTTTTAAATTTCTCTCGACTTTGCTCTCATCAGCACTTCACTGACATCCATTCACGTGCCTTTCTAGTCTACTGTCCACAATGCAACTGGAGTTATCTTTTCAAAATGTAAATCTGATGATGCTTAAAATATTTCAATGGTTTCCCATTATTTGGGGGATAAAGAACACAATTCTTTAGATGGCCAACATAGCTCTGGATAATTTGGATATGATATTTGGATAATAACTTAGTTATTACCTTCTCTTGGAAATCTTGTAGATCACACTGAATAAATCAAATTACCCAATTATAAGTTTACATAGCACCCTGTACCTATTCTGATTAATGTTGTCATGTTATATTTATGTCTGATATTTTTAGTAATATCTATCTCTCAATTAGGTTGTAGACTTTGTAAGGGCAGAAACAGTCTGATTTTGCTCCTTATTTTCAAAGCTTGTCCCAGTGTCTAGAACACATGAGGCATTCAATGGATATTTCATGAATGATTACACAAATTAATCAATTAGCTTAGCGGTATATTTATTGGCAAGAAAGGTAAAATAGCTAAAGGAATATCAGCCTTGAAAAATGCCTATTTCTGAAAGAAATTTAAGAATTGCCTAGAAAAAGAATATTATCAAATACCTTAAAACTCTATTTAAGTTATTTTTTCGTAGGAAATCCCAGCTAAGTCATAATAATAGAACAAGAATTGTAAAATATAAAATATTTGTGCTAACAACATTTAGCATTAAAATATAATCTCATTAAAAAAATATTTACAAGGTGTTAAAGCTCTCTCCAAGAGTAAAATTCTTATTATTTCCTAGAAAATATCATGGTGACTCAGGAGACTTACACAGAAACCAAACAAAATCAACTTTTTGTGATTCAGTATTGGATGGGTTTTTAGAATCTGTGACCAAAATATACCTGTGGATACAAACACAAGCTCAGCCTTATTCTTTTCCTTGAGCCAGCCAAGCACTGCTTATAACTCACACAGAAGCAGCAATAATGGGGTATGTCTTTTTTGAGGACCCACTGTTCATAATGAATTTTCCTCATTAGCCCTTAAAATATCTGCGAAGCAGATTGCTGTATTTTTCTACTTTAAAAATGACGTAACTGCCATTTTAGTTATTCTGAAACAGACACACAGCCCAAACGAGGTATGGAAAGCATCACTGACCAAAGTATCTTCTGCAGAACATGAGTAACAGGTAAGATGCTAACTAGTGCTCTTTATAAAAAAATAAAATTAAGCTTGGATCCCTGATAAAATTAGTTGAAAAAAAAAAAGCCTGAGTAAATACATTAAGTCAGTTTATCGTGGGACTTCTCAGAGATCAGTTTAATATTTTAATATGCATTGTGCTCCATTCAAAAAGAGTTAAGCACACAAAAGTTCCTATATTTATTTGGCCTCTTGAAATATTAATATATTTCAAGAAACTCTCATGGTTTGTGGAACAAATTTGGGAAACTGTGATATTATAATGTATGTGGTCAGTATTTTCTTTCACCTCAAGTGTCACCTCCCTTTAGCATGTTTGGACAAGGCATTGAGGGAGAGGGGCTTGTTTAAATCCTGAGTTTTAAAATTGACTCTGGATACGCTGAGTTCTATAATTTTCTAAATAATTTCCCATGTCTGAAGCTCAGAGAGGTTAAAAGACTCTGAGCTCATTGATTAGTAACCAATGAGCATAAAGTTTCAGGTAAGCAAGAAGAATAAATTCTAGAGATCTACTATACAACATTGTTCCTATAGCCAACAATACTCTATTGTACACTTAGAATTCTGTCAAGATTATAGACATCACGTGAACTGTTCTTGCCAAAATACAATAAAATATTTGGAGCTCAAGGCACACACAATTTGGAATCAAAATAAGGTTTATCTGACACCAAATACTGTGTTCTTTCTACTAAAGCTTAGTTTTATTCATGTAACTGTCTTTCACTGGGAGGTAATTCCACATAATTGTTAAGACCATGGATTCTGGATTGAGATTGCTCAGAAATAGAGCTTCATTCCAGCAATGATGAGGTGTGTGAACTTGATTTACATAACCTACCTAAAATTCACTATCTTCAACTATATAAAGAGAAAAATATTAGGATCACCATGAGAATTAAACAAGAGAATGAATGTAAAAAGACAGAGTGAGTGCCCCCAAATAGTTACTACCATCATGCATACTGGCTGTAGTTGGAGAAATTGTCTTATAGAGACAGTGTTTGTTTTTTAAACTTTAATTAATTAATTAATTTTTGGTCACACCACATGTGGGATATTAGTTTCCCGACCAGGGATTGAAGCCATGTCCCCTGCAGTGGAAGCATGGAGTCTTAACCACTGGACCACCAGGGAAGTCCCTAAAGACAGTTTTTATACATAAATAAAATATGGAGAATTGAGATATTTATTCCAAAAGGTCAAGCAACACATTTTTATCTGAAATATTTAGAAAAAAAGGGTTAAAGTATTTTATTTGCAGTTTATTTTGGTCATTGGTTTTCATTATTCATTACCAGGGTTTAGTAACCTGGGTTAAAGAAGTTCATGACTGGATAGATTTTAGAAAATTCACAACCCCTAGATCATAAGCAAATTTTAACCTGTACATAGCTATAGGCGTTTTCTCACTGAGAGAAGATTCACAACTTTTTCCACAGTTTTTACCCCTGAAATTTAGTAATCTCTTATTTATCTGTCCACATTATTTGTTATGACATAGGTTATATGGCAAGATGTGTTTGTACTATATAGATGAAATTATTTCACGGTTATTTTTAATAGTGTCAAAATTCCCAGGTTTCTTTGTCTAGCCATATAAACTTCCAGGTACTACCTTTCAGTAATTATTGACATTACAGAAAAAGTCAGGCAGCATTTTGCAACTTCTTAATTCTCAAGATAATTATCAAATAGTCTGTACACACACTCACACGTGCTTGTGTACAAAAATGATAATTTCACCATCTACTTGATCTTTTGGTGAAAGAACACTGAAACCACAATCTTAAAAGGCTAAATAAAGGGAATTCCCTGGTGCTCCAGTAGTCAGGAGTCCATGCTTCCACTGCAGGGAGCACGGGTCTGATCCCTGGTCTGGGATCCTGCAAGTCGCAAGGCACAGCCAAAACAATTTAAAACTATTAAACAAACAAATAAACAAAAGGCTAAATAGAAGAAGGAAAAAATGTTTTTTATTAAATAGTTAACAATATAATAAGGCTATTTACTCTTATTGTCCATATTCAAGTGCATTGCTAAAGTACATTAAGAAAAAATAGGTGAAATATTAATTTCAAACTCTGCCATTATGCCAGCTACTGACTGTAACAGAAATACCACCACTCTCTTAAGATTTTTCTTATTCCTCCCGGGTATGACTGTAGGAAACACTATTTACCAATTCCTTGGCCAGCAGTGTCCTGTTTGGTTAGCCAAATGGGAGGCATGCATGTAAGATCTGGATGGCAAAAGAGAAGTAAGCCATTATTTCATGGCAGCAGCTCTCCGTAGCCAACTGGGCCATGGCAGATAGTGAATGTGGGGTTTGTTTCATGGCTCCATGATTCCTTCTGCTGCTCCAGTGCTACAGGATATTGAGAGTTCCCAGAAGAAGAAGAGAAAAAGAAAGGGACTAAGAAAATATTTGAAGAGATTATAGTTTAAAAACTTCCTTAATATGGGAAAGGAAATAGTCAATCAAGTCCAGGAGGTGCAGAGAGTCCCATAAAGAATAAATCCAAAGAGAAACACACCAAGACACATATTAATCAAACTTTCAGAAGTTAAATACAAAGAAAAAATATTAAAAGCAGCAAGGGAAAAACAACAAATAACATACAAGGGAATCCCCATAAGGTTAACAGCTGATCTTTCAGCAGAAACTTGGCAAGCCAGAAGGGAGTGGCAGAACATAGTTAAAGTCATGAAAGGGAAAAACCTACAACCAAGATTACACTATCAAGCAAATTTCTCATTCAGATTCAATGGAGAAATTGAAACCTTTGCAGACAAGCAAAAGCTAAGAGAATTCAGCACCACCAAACCAGCTTTACAACAAATGGTAAAGGAACTTCTCTACACAGGAAACACAAGAGAAGGAAAAGACCTACAATAACAAACCCAGAACAATTAAGAAAATGGTAATAGAGAGATATGTATCGATAACTACCTTAAATGTAAATGGATTAAATGCTCTGACCAAAAGACACAGACTGGTGGAATGGATACAAGAACAAGACCCATATATATGCTGTCTACAGGAGACCCCCTTAAGACCTTGGGACACATACAGACTGAAAGTGAGGGGATGCAAAAAGATATTCTATGCCAATGGAAATCAAACAAAAGATGGAGTAGCAATTCTCATATGAGACAAAATAGACTTTAAAATAAAGACTATTACAAGAGACAAAGAAGGACACTATATAATGATCAAGGGATCAATCCAAGAAGAAGATAAAACAATTGTAAATATATATGTACCCAACATAGGAGCACCTCAATACACAAGGCAAATGTTTACAGCCATAAAAGGGGAAATTGACAGTAACACGATCATAGGAGGGGACTTTAACATCCCAGTTTCACCAAAGGACAGATCATCCAAAATGAAAATAAATAAGAAAACACAAGCTTTAAATGATACATTAAACAAGATGGACTTAATTGATATTTATAGGACATTCCATCCAAAAACAACAGAATACACTTTCTTCTCAATTGCTCATGGAACATCCTCCAGCATAGACTGTATCTTGGGTCACAAATCAAGACATGGTAATTTTAAGAAAATTGAAATAGTATCAAGTATCTTTTCTGACCACAATGTTATGAGACTAGATATCAATTACAGGAGAACAATCTGTAAAAAATACAAACACATGGAGGCTAAACAATACACTACTAAATAACCAAGAGATCACTGAAGAAATCAAAGAGGAAATAAAAAATACCTAGAAACAAATGACAATGAAAACATGACGACCCCAAACCTATGGGATGCAGCAAAAGCAGTCCTAAGAGGGAAGTTTTTAGCAATACAATCCTACCGCAAGAAACAAGAAACATCTCAAATAAACAACCTAACCTTACACCTAGAGCAATTAGAGACAGAAGAACAAAAAACCCCAACGTTAGCAGAAGGAAAGGAGTCATAAAGATCAGATCAGGAATCAATGAAAAAGAATGAAGGAAACGATAGCAAAGATCAATAAAACTAAAAGCTGGTTGTTTGAGAAGATAAGCAAAATTGATGAGCCATTAGCCAGACTCATCAAGAAAAAAAGGGAAATGACTCAAATCAACAGAATTACAAATGAAAAAGGAGAAGTAACAACTGACTCTGCAGAAATACAAAGGATCATGAGAGATTACTACAAGCAACTCTATGCCAATAAAATGGAAAACCTGGAAGAAATGGACAAATTCTTAGAAAAGCACAACCTTCTGAGACTGAACCAGGAAGAAATAGAAAATATAAACAGACCAATCTCAAGCACTGAAATTGAAACTGTGATTAAAAATCTTCCAACAAAAAAAAGCCCAGGACTAGATGGCTTCACAGGTGAATTCTATCAAACATTTAGAGAAGAGCTAACACCTATCCTGCTCAAACTCTTCCAAAATATAGCAGAGGGAGGAACACTCCCAAACTCATTCTACGAGGCCACCGTCACCCTGATACCAAAACCAGACAAAGTTGTTACAAAGAAAGAAAAAACTACAGGCCAATATCACTGATGAACATAGATGCAAAAATCCTCAACAAAATACTAGCAAACAGAATCCAACAGCACATTAAAAGGATCATACACCATGATCAAGTGGGGTTTACCCCAGGGATGCAAGGATTCTTCAATATATGCAAATCAATCAATGTGATACATCATATTAACAAATTGAAGGATAAAAACCATATGGTCAAAAAAAAAACAAAAAAACCATATGGTCATCTCAATAGATGCAGAAAAAGCTTTCAACAAAGTTCAACACCCATTTATGATAAAAATTCTCCAGAAAGTAGGCATAGAGGAAACTTACTTTCTTGGATTGGAAGAATCAATATTGTGAAAATGACTATACTACCGAAAGCAATCTACAGATTCAACGCAATTCCTATCAAACTACCAATGGCATTTTTCACAGAACTAGAACAAAAAATTTCACAATTTGTATGGAAACACAAAAGACCCCGAACAGCGAAAGCAATCTTGAGAAAGAAAAACGGAGCTGGAGGAATCAGGCTCCCTGACTTCAGACTATACTACAAAGCTATAGTAATCAGGACAGTATGGTACTGGCACAAAAACAGAAATATAGATCAATGGAACAGGATAAAAAGCCCAGAGATAAACCCACGCACATATGGTCACCTTATCTTTGATAAAGGAGGCAAGAATATACAATGGAGAAAAGACAGCCTCTTCAATAAGTGGTGCTGGGAAAAGCAGACAGCTACATGTAAAAGAATGAAATTAGAACACTCCTTAACGCTGTATAGAAAAATAAACTCAAAGTGGATTAAAGACCTAAATGTAAGGCCAGACACTGTAAAACTCTTAGAAGAAAACATAGACAGGACACTCTATGACATAAATCACAGCAAGGTCCTTTTGACCCACCTCCCAGAGAAATGGAAATAAAAACAAAAACAAACAAATCAGACCTAATGAAACTTAAAAGCTTCTGTACAGCAAAGGAAACCATAAACAAGATGAAAAGAGAACCCTCAGGATGGGAGAAAATATTTGCAAACAAAGCAACTGACAAAGGATTAATCTCCAAAATATAGAAGCAGCTCACACAGCTCAATATCAAAAAAACAAACAACCCAATCCAAAAATGGGCAGAAGACCTAAATAGACATTTCTCCAAAGAAGATACACAGATTGCCAACAAACATATGAAAGGATGCTCAACATCACTAATCATTAGAGAAATGCAAATCAAAACTACAATGGGTATCACCTCACACTGGTCAGAATGGCCATCATCAAAAAATCTACAAACAATAAATGTTGGAGAGGGTGTGGAGAAAAGGGAACCCACTTGCATTGTTGGTGGGAATGTCAATTGATACAGCCACTATGGAGAACAGTATGGAGGTTCCTTAAAAAACCAAAAATAGAACTACCATATTACCTACCAATTCCACTACTGATCATATATCCTGAGAAAACCATAATTCAAAAAGTGTCATGTACCGGAATGTTCACTGCAGCACTATTTACAATAGCCAGGATATGGAAGCAACCTAAGGGTCCATCAACAGGTGAATGGATAAAGATGTGGCACATGAATACAATGTAATATTACTCAGCCATAAAAAAAACCAAAATTGAGTTATTTGTAGTGAGGTGGACGGACCTAGAGTCTGTCATACAGACTGAATTAAGTCAGAAAGAGAAAAACAAATACCATATGCTAACACATATATATGGAATAAAAAAAAATGTTTCTGAATAACGTAGGGGCAGGACAGGAATAAAGACGCAGACGTAGAGAATGGACTTGAGGAAACGGGAAGAGGGTAGGGTAAGCTGGGACGAAGTGAGAGAGTAGCATGGACATATATACACCACCAAATGTAAAAATAGCTAGTGGGAAGCAGCTGCATAGCACAGGGAGATCAGCTCAGTGCTTTGTGGCCACGTAGAAGAGTGGGATAGGGAGGGTGGGAGGGAGACGCAAGAGGGAGGGGATATGGGGATATATGTATACGTATAACTGGCTCACTTTGTTATACACCAGAAACTAACACAACATTGTAAAGCAATTATACTCCAATAAAGATCTTAAGAAAATAATAATAATATAATGAAAATAAAAAGGAGAAACATTTCCCAGTGAATCTTAAAAGATCATTACAGGAGATGAAAATTGCAGGCCAATCTCACTCTCACTCTCATGAACATAGGTGCAAAAACACTAAACAAAATATTAGAAAATCAAATCCAATGGTATGCAAAATGGATAGTGCATCACAACATAATTTGGCTCATTGCATAAAGGCAATAGTGGTTTAACATTTGAAAATAAATCAAGGTAGTTTATTATATTACAGAATAAAGAGAAAAATACCACCATCTCAATGAATGCAAAAAAATGACAAAAATTGTAACCCACTTATGAAAAAACTCTTAGAAAACTCAGGATAGAAGACAACATTCTTAGTCTGTTAAGTGCTAGTCAGGAAAAAACCAGAAAACATTACGTTTTATAGTAACATTTAATGATTTCTCACTGAGCCTGTGAGCAAGAGAATTGTTATCACTATTTGCATGCAACATTGTACTGGTGTGCATAGCCAATGGAATGGCACTTAGCACAAACCCTTAGAAGTAGCCAGTGCTCAACAAGTACTGAGAAAATGCTGAGTACTGCTGCTATTCCATATCACAAATGAGATAAATAACTGATTTAATTTAGCTGTTGGAATAAAGTATATTAAGGTTGTTAGATTAGAAAACTGCTTTTATTGATCCCTTTTACAATTAAAAATGTAATATATTACCTTTACAGTATAAATTTAAAGTCAAAATACTCTCAATTTTACAATTTTAAATAAAAACTCTAAGTTAAAAAAATTTTTAATGATAGATATAAATCACATGAGTAAAGGCAAAAATGAAATCCTGTGCAATAATATATAGACCATAGTCTGGAGGAAAAGCCATCTGTAAAACATTATCACTTAGATCACACTATCATTCAATCGATACTATTACTCCGGAGGAGGAGCTCAAGATGCCTTGGGAGTGGGAATTTTAGGATGGATTGGAAATTTGATTAAGCAGAACAGGACAAAATTCAGAGAAGAGGTAGGTAAAGGAAGCCTCAACTATTGGAAATCTATATCTAATACCTTTGCTTTAAGGAAGTGTGAATTTCAAATGACGTGAATCTACCCAAGAATAATACGATAAAAGCCTTGATAATGACACTGTTCATAAACACTGAAAATTTTTAAGATGAAAATATATAAATTTTTAGTTAAAAACAAAGAATATATATTTGAAAAATATAGGAACAAACTTTTTAGTTTTAGGGAAACTTCACCTATAATTCTATTCTCACCTACAATTGTTGATACCACTATTTCCTTCTGATATTTTCTAAAACATAGTCAGGATTACTGTGGCTTATTGTAAGTGGACAAAAAAAGGAGCTGACTTTGGTTGTAATTTCTTCCTTTTACTATAAGTTCACAGAGTGAAGAAAGAGGTACTATCTGGTATAAACCAAGAAAACTCTATAGCATAGACAGCAAAGGTAAGACAAAATCAAGTATAGTAAAGAAGAGTGCATCTGTTGAATGGAAATCAATGGTTTTTTGGATGAGATTAAATTTGCTTTTATTTCAGGTAGTTTTAATGTTTCAATATTTCAATCTCAAATAGAACCTCCTCTAGAAAGCTCCATACCTCTCTTCTTCTCCCCTGTAGAATTTATTCACCTTCCTTTGCATTCTTACAGCATCCTAAACAGACTTCTATCATGAATTCTGTGATACTTCACCGTATTTTCTTGCCCTTCATGTATCAGCTTAAATGCTATTCCTCAGGGAAACTTCTCAGACACTTACCATGAGATTAAGTCTTCAGCTCCTATAGCTCCCTAGACTTTGCTTTCATAGCAGTTACACTGGTGTATTTATTCACTTAATTATCTATTTTATACCCCTTCCCAATCAGCCTCTAAACTAGGGACAAGACTGCGTCATTACTTTCGATGGTTTTGTTCCTTTGAACTGAGCCCAGTGCCTGTCACATAGCACACATTTAAAAAATGTTTGAAGAGTAGAAGAAGGAAGAGTAGAAGGGAAGGAGGGAGGAAGGGAAAGAGGGAGGGAGGCTCTGAATGGAGTTTTCCACCAAAAGGATAGTTTGAGTGCTCTGGCGGTTGGGGGAAGCAAAAGGGACAAAGGTCTTACAAACTATTATATCTCTAAATGGAAAAAAACAAGCCAAATGAGTAACAAAGACAAGTACTTAGCTTATCAACAGTATAAAATAATCCTGTGCTCCTTCCCCATTCAAAAAAAACAAAGGAAGAAAAGAAATGCATCACAGCTGCTTCATCAACAGTACATGCATACCTCCCCTGCTGACTTGAGCTGTTTTGCCCCCCCCCACATCTCAGTCTATCTTTGTGCAAGATGTCTGTTCTTTTCTTAGAATAGGTCATTTATGTTTACAAAAGTTGGCCATGCTTTTTATTTTATTTTACTTTTTAATTTAAATGTCTGGGAGCTAATCTGCTTACTTGCATGTCCCTGAGGATTGGGCTGTGGGCAGACTAGACTGAACAACAGCTGCTGGGATTTCTAAGCTCCAGAGGCAAAAAGGTAAGGCAGTCTGGGGAAGAAAGAAGTGTGGATTTCATTTACCTAGAGGAGACAACAGCAATATTAGTATTTCTTCTTGCTTGTAAAATGGAGGATACGAAGGTGATGAAAAAATGGTTTTGCCAGTCTATCTACAGATGGGTAATTGGGAGGCTGGTAGGAATTTTCAAACGTAATATAACAAAATCAAGGAACAAAAAAGTTCCTTTTCATCTGCACAGAGGCTCTGTTGATGCTGAAATACTTGTGGGATATTAGGAATGAAAAATGTCAGCATGCACACTGCCCAGGCTTGCCTGGTTTATGGCTCCCACCTCGTGGCCGTCATGACTGCCCAGTCAAAGAGCTTCTTTGTCCCCGGAGCATTGCTTTGCAAAGACAAGAAACATCCCCAAGCATCCTCTCACTTTGACATATAGGTCATGGCATTCAGAGAATAATGAAAGGGATTGCCCAAGTGCCAGTTCCTTGAATCGTCGGGACATGAAGCTATTTAGTATGGGTTTAGCTAAGCCTTTTTGCTCCTACGAATCTCCTTCCTGAATGGAAAGTCCCTTTTCAAGTGAAAAAGACCTGAGGTATTGAGTGGCTTGAAATGCAAGTCTTGTAAACAAATAAAAGGCCAAGAAGTGAGTGTGTGTGTTGGAGGGGGGGACAGGAGAGAGATACAGGAGACAGAAAGAGAGGGATGTGTCATTTGAAAGTCTTAACCAAAAATTTGTAATAGTGATGTGTGTGTGTGTGTGTGTGTGTGTGTGTGTGTATGTATTTTGAAATCCACAAGAGGAATGCCAATCCTTTAATTCAGAGCTGAAATGATACAGACCTTGAAATGAGCACACTTCCTAATGTTTTGGTAGACTGAGAAACTTGGTTTAAAGAGAAAGACAAGATTGACATGGGTATTCTGCCCTCTGCCAGAAATCTCCCTGCATCTCCAGCCTCAAGTCAGATCCTAGAGAGGAAAGATGAGTTTCTGGCACAGCTCTGGAATGCAGAGGTCTAGTTCTTAGAGGTAAGGGTACTGTAAACACAGCTTTTCCAAAGCAAATCATTTTTAAGCCCAACTCAGTGGTTTTCGTTTGTTAAAATCGTGGCACTATATAAGGACAGTTGCTTCTTCCTGGCTATCTGGTATGAACTCCAGCCAAGCCATTTTGCTGAAGTCAGACCTAACCAGTCTTCCTGTGCATACTGTGCCTAAAACACGCTGAAAAGAAGAGTTGATGATTTCGAATGAGATCAAGTCATGATTGAATAGCATGGCAGACCCTTAGGTAGCTGGAACATATGACATGTGAAAGAGGATATGGTCATTGTCAAATCTAAAAGCTTCAAAATAAACTAAAGGGCTAATAAAGAGACAGTTGAAGCCCAGTTGAAACCCAAGCAGTGAACAGCACTGGGCTTCATCTTCATCTGAGTACCTCTGAACAGAGATCTAACTTCTCTGTGACTGAGTTTTAGATGCCTTCTCTGTCCAGATATCTTCTTTTCTGCTAGAAAACAGAGGTGAAGTCTTATAGTCTATCTCTCACAATATGCCAGATACTGCTTTAAAATATTTAATCCTCTCCCAGACCTTATAAGGTGAAGTACTCTTGTTATCCCTATTTAATAAGTTCACATAACTTGTCAGTGGCAGAGCAAGTAGTCCAATCTAAGCACTCTGTCTTCACAGCTTGCTCTAACAAAAAATCATCATAAAGCTTGCCATTTTTTTCTACTTTATTTTCTCTTACTTATGTCATTATAATCACTCTTGAAATTATAATGCATCTTTATATGTACAGGCAAAGGGTATAGATGTTGAAATAACGTCACCTTTTCGCCTCTTGCCCTAACTTTGAAAAGAACTCATTCATTTATTCATTCATGCATGTGTGCATGGATTGATTGACTCACTCATTCATTCATTCATATACCAGATGTCTTTCTGTGAAGGAAGTATGACATACGTTTTTCAAGTTGAGGTGTTATCAACTTGGGAAGTGGGGAAAAGAATAGGAGTAAGTTTAAATAAAAGCAGTATTAAATGTATTCCATCCTCTGAATAGAGGCGAGAACTAGGTTGGTAGGTCCAAGATGGTATAAGACATTCTGGGCTTAAATAAATATGCTGCTGTCTCTAATACTGATAAATCTTCCAGCAGTAGTTTCCATAGACCCACTGAAGATAGGGAAAGGTAGTTTCGTTGGAGAAATGATATCCTTATTTTCCTTAGTTCTGCAGGCAGAGAGAGGGTGGTACCTGGCCCTCAGAAATTCCCTTCCATCAAAGAAATCACTAAACAGAGTTACTGGTGGTGTCTGGTGTGATTCTGTGTGACTGGGAGTTCTTTCATTCCTTGGAAAATGCAGACACTTCCATGTAAAAGGAATAGCACACTGCATGGTCAGTATGCATAGATTTATATCTTGCCCACTGCTCAATTAATTTTCCCTAACCCATTACTTCACGGGCCTCATAGGTTATTTCTTTCCTGATGTCATTTCACTTCTCCATTTTCGCTTGGCTCTCTTCCTTCTAAATTCAGCAATCTTCTTAGGGCTTTCTACTTTCTTTCTCAGCTCTGTGTTTTTACTCATGACTCCCTAGGCAGAACCTCTCCTGCCTCAGTCTGATACAGGATCTCTCCTTCTTTACTCTGTAATAACTCCATCCATACCCCTCTTTACAGGTGGCATTCAGGCAGTAAAAATCCTGGATAAGTATTTATAAATATTGAAATCTATAATTTTCTAAATTTATAATTTTCAGTATTTATAAATCTCTACATTTCTTAAAAAAAATAAAGACAATATTCTTTTACATACTTATTCATTGAAAATATTTAACAAATATTATGCAACTCCTATGTCCCAAGTACTGTTCAAGACCCTAGGAATAAAATACAGAGCAGTTAAATGTAGATCCAACTAATGGGAAGCTTAGAGACTAATGTATTTGATCACTAGCATTATCTGGTTACTAGCAATAGGATATTTTAAATGGTTTTACCAAGGACTGCTGCTGTATAAATGACAGCAAATTTAACAGACAGAACTTATGGCAGTTTTTTTTTTTTTTCTTTTTTTTTTTTTTTTTTTCTTATGGCAGTTTTAACTACTTCTAGTCATTGTAGAAAAATATCATGAAGCTCTTGCAAGTCTTTGGAATCTCAAACCAACACATGGTTTTCTCCTTCACCCGATGCATCAATACATTACATTAAAATGCCTAATAATTTTTTTCTATTTGCAGTTGTTTTAGTAAAGTTTAATTTTAACCAAATCTAATTCTGTAAACCAAATGGAACACTAAGTGGTTATTTTAGGCTTATAACTGTACTCCCAACATAACAACATAGCCTTGTTGTTTGCTAAGCTAACATAAAAAATAGAAACCTACCTAGATTTGCCCTGTAAACCAATTGCCTACCTTGCATAATTTCTTGAAAAGAAACAAAATAGTCAAAATGTAGGCCATGAGATATGAAATGTTTAATTCCTTAACATTAGATGTAGTTTCCAATTTTGGAAGAATTTGTAGGTGTCATATAGGTTTAATGGGAATAGTCAAAGATTTCTTAGACATTCTCAGTGAATCCAGTTTTTCTGTTAGGGAGCAGTATGGGACACCCTTGGTTTTACTTGACTTTTTCATTACTTTATCTCCAGCATGGAACAGGGTGCCATGCATGTGGTTGGTGCGCAGGACATGCTAACTCTCTTCTTCATCTTCTGGTTAAAGCAGAAATTGGTGATGTTATATCTGCATATATCACAATACCATATCAAACACATTGCACTAATATTGATACTTTTTGATTTTTTATTTCTTTGATTTCCTTTATTCTGCTTCTACCTTTTCTGCTTTTGATAGCACCAAAGTGACAAAGGCATTGGTGAATATCACAAAGAACCCTGTTCTTTGATTGGCCTGGAATAGAAAATTAGAATGGGGGCATCGTCACGGAAGAAGAGGTCAAATAAAAGTTATGAAAGTGGGACTTCCCTGGCGGTCCAGTGGTCAAGACTCCGAGCTTCCAATGCAGGGGGTGCAGGTTCAATCCCTGGTCTGGGAAATAAGATCCCATATGCCATGTGGCGTGGCCAAAAAAAAAAAAAAAAAAATTATGAAAGTGATAGATCTTCAGTCACCTTCCCATACATCTCTTCTGGGTCCTGGAGGAGAAAATGGCAGACTTATTTCGACATGAGTGAAAGAATCAATCTCCCCTTGGGATCTTCGGAGCTTTAATTATAGACTGTATTATCTATTCCTTGACCTTTCCCGATCTCTTCTTCCATATTCCAACTTTGTTCCTTCTGCTGCTTCCTGAATTTCATCCTGGAATCTGTTTCCCATTAAAATGGAAGATCTACTCATCCAATGTGATTTTATAGCCATGCTAAAAGACCTACCATGTTCTTTGCAGAACTTGACACTCAGTAGCTATAAAACCCAACTTATCTCTCAAGAATTATGGTCCCTAGGGAAAAAATCATATTTTATGCCTCTGTATTTTCCCATTTCCACATTTTTTTGGAAAGACTATGTCCCATCAGAGAGATAAAAGAGGAACACTGAATTCAAATTTGGTTCTATCCTGAGTTAACTGAGCAAAGGTTAGGCAAGTTACCTAACAGCTTCTTCTCAGTAATGTTGGTTTCTTTGTGTCCCAAGATAAGATTATAAGAATTTATGGTAGTATATGACAGTGATATTCAAAGTATGGTCTGGGAACACTTGTATACACACTATGTATCCTTGGCACATTTTCATGGGATTTACAAGGACAAAACTATTTTTATAACATTACAAAGTCATGATTTGCCTTTTCTATTCTCATTATCCCACGAGTATATCAAGTACAAAAAATTCATTAGTCCAGTTTCACTTTGCACATTGCAACTGATCTTTAAGAATATAACACATGTAGAGTTTTGATGTAGTATCAAAGAAGAACATCCACCATTATCTGAATAGGCTATTAAAATACGTTTTCCTTTTCCAACTATATATCTGTGTAGGACCAGATTTTTTTCATATACTTCAGCCAAAATAACACATTGCAATAGATTGAAAGCAGATAGAATCCAGCTGTCTTCTATTAGGCTAGGAATCAAAGATATTTGCAAAATGTAAAAATAATGCCACTCTTTTTACTAAAACTTTTAAAATTTGTTTTGGAAAATATACTGATTATCGATAAAAATAGGTTATTTTTGTTCACATATAATGGATCTATTATTTAAAAAAATAAATTAATAAAGAGTAGTTTAAAAAATCTTTAAAAAATTTTTGAATATAGTAAATATCCATAACTATAATACATGTAAATGAAAGACCTTTGGTGTCTTTAACTTTTTCTTAAGAATGTAAAAGAGCCCTGAGCAAAAACTTTGAGAACCAGTGATATATGGAATGGTGACACATAATTTATATCATACTCACATGCTTATTAAACAAAGATGAAAAACCTGCGCTTATATTTTGCCTTAGCAAAAGGAAAGTTAATTTCTTTCTTGTGTTTTCCCTTTCTTTCTTTTTCTTTCATCTTGCTGTCATTTTATTACCTATCATTATCTAATATCTTTCTATTCTTTCTAATGTCTTCTTCATTGTCACTAGTATTAATTTAATTAAGAAAATGTATTAATGCAAACAAACATATAGGATTTTGCCTTATTTATATCTTTATATGTAAAAAAAATAAATCTAGTACAAAGCATCCAAATTTAATGACAAGAATAATTTACTCAGTTGTATTTAAAAAGAAATTTGGGACAATTCAGAATACTATATATTTATCAGTCTGATGTATGGTATATATATAATATCACTGAGACATTAATGAAATGAAAGTGCAAAACATCTGGAAGAGTAGGAAGAATGACTCACCAACATTTTTAAAGGGAAACCCTCAAATGGACAATTCGCTGGAAGAAATAAAACAGAAGGGATAAAATTAAGATACATTTTACTTGTTTCTCTGCTTTAAGTTCTAAGCAAGTTGGAAATAGTACCATACATTTTCAGAAGTAGAGCTCAGAAAAGAGTACCTCGGAAGAGGGAGATTTAAATGTACTGGAATTGCAATAGAGGAAACATGAAGAACTGTAAAACCAACAAATAAAATTTGCTGAAAAATCCTGCTTGTCATATAAACTCAGTGATATGTAGAGAGGACATTTCTGACATTCAGAAATTATGAGTATATTCTGGCTTCACGTGCACACAAACACGTCCAAAAATTCTTCCATCTTCATTTACTTACTTATTTGTATAGGATTTATATGCACTCTCTCACCTCTAAATAGATATAATGAAATCGATAACATAGTGCAAAACAAAAAACTAAAATAAAGCAGGAACCCTTCTGTGTCAAAGGACACAGAAGCTATCTGGATCCTATGATTTAGGTTATTCATCTATATTATTATAATATTGACAGCAATTGACATTGAGCAATCAGTGTGTTTCAGGTACTTTACATATCTTGTCATGTTTCCTTCTTACGGCTGACCTAAGCATCAGGTTCAATTATTCCCATTTCACAGATGAAGACACTGAAGAACAGAGAGCTTCTGCAGCATGCTCAAGGTTACATAGCTAGTGAGTGGTGGTCTTGAGCTCTCAGTAACTATACAATACTGCTCTGAATGATCAAGCATCTTTAGCAGAACCAGGGATACAGTACCAGGGCCCTGACCTCAGAAATCTTACAGTCTCATGTACTAGCCAATTAACCAAATAACTATTTCAGTTCAGACTCTGATTAGTCTTAGAATCAAATTATAAATAATGAGCTTTAGGAAGACAGAGAGTAAATCTGTAAAGCAGACACTATGTTTTTATCTGTGTTGCTCTATTACCCAGCAACAATGCTGACTATATGACAAGGATATCAGGGAATATTCATAGAAGTAGACATTGGAATTTGGCTTTTAGGAATCAGTGCCAATTCCCCGAGAGGGAATTGGAGGGAACATTTCATTTGGACACTACCTGACATTGATAAAAAATGAGCATCACTACTGTTAATAACCAAATGGTAGTATTCACTGAATCCTTGCTCTATGATTAGTGGTGCACTGAGCACTCTATTTGTATTCTCTCATCTAATACTCACAGTGAAATAGATAAGTACCATCATCACCCTTCATTAATGGACATGAAAACTGAGACTGGCAACTTGGGGAATTTATCACAGCTGATAATTATTCACATCCCAGGCTGTCTACATCTGGCATCCATGTCCTTAGCCATAATGGCATGCATTTTTTTAAGAATGGCAAATTTTTCTATGGTTCTCTTCTTCCCTTGTCTACCTCCAAACCTCAACTCCCGGGTCTCACCACCAGGTAAAATGGACTCTCCAGGCATGCCCCTGGAGAGAAGCACAAGTTCCTTCCTCTTGATTTTTACATGTCAGTTACATCTCCTCGTGGCTCCTGTAGCCCTCCAACTGCAGTGCTAGAATGCAAGTGAGGAGAAGGGCACCCTGGTGGTGGCAGGAGCAGAACTGTCTTGTAACTGGAAGCCAAACAAGTCACTTAGCTTTGAAGGCACAAGAAAGGCTTCATTTAGATACCAGGCGACAAAGATCAAAGCTGAGGAGGACAAACATGCCTGTTGTCTGCGGCAGGCGGCAAGTCACCAGAAGGGAGCCCCACATCCTTTACTGCAAAGCAGATGCAGTACATCTGAGAGGTTACCATAAACCAAATAAATACCGCCGCAGAGCCTTCCCTTGAAGTCTCATGGAAACAAAAGAGTGGGGCTTTCACCTGAAACAGAGAGTGGCTTGCTCTCCGTGCAGCTGGCACATGGCCTTCTGCCCCACACCACTCATCATGTCTTAAATGAGCACCGAACATCTACTAATAAAATCACCAAAAAAGACACTTCTTTATATAGGTCCAAAATAACACAAAAATTGATTTAAAAAAAAATTCTCTGGGAAGTGATATGTAATGACTTTGCAAATCACAAAGCTTTCAGGTTGCTAGTGGACAGTTAAGAGAGATACTCTGCTCTATTTAAATGAAGCCAGGGCTCGTACAAATGAACACAGGGAACTTCCCAATTCAAGAGGGAAACATGAATGCATTGGGCAAATACTATTTAACTCAATGGCAAATACTATTTTAGTTATTTTGTACACACAAAGTTGTATCTGATTGCTATCATGATCCTGTGAACTTGCAACTATTAGATCTACAGATGGGAGAACAGATTGAGTGTTTTTCCTCAAGGTCATATAGTAAGTGGCAGAACTGGGGTATGTATTCTTTCCTTCGACAAAATACTTGATTTTAAAACCTACTTTTTAATGAATTCTACCAGCTAGGAAACTGCAACCCCAGTTAGGGAAATTTATGAAATTGACACAAAAGCAATTAACTTTAGAAGTAAAATATTTCATCTGTTAAATATGAAGAAAAAAAACATTTAAGATCTTAATTAAGTTAAAGGTTGGTAACAAACAGCGAATTGAACAAAAGGGCTTTAATCCTTAAACTGCAGTTTTCAGTGCACTTGAGAGTGACCAACTCACCCTGACTTGCCTGCTTCTGTCCCGATCAGACCCTTCGTTTCATCCTGGAGATACATGGTAAGTAGGAATAGTCTGGTTCCTACTAATTGCTAGCCCATAATTGCTAGAGGCAAGGGAAATTAATGGAATGAAATTCAGCAGTGATTAGAGTTATTAAGTTAGTTATGTGAGTGCATTAATAAGGGGATTTGAATTGTCTTGTGTGTTCAGGGACAACTCTCTGTGGAAGTGACACATGAGTGGGAATGTAAGGATAAATAGATATCAGCCAGATATAAAGGGGGTTGGGTGGGGATATTCCAGGCAGAGGGAGAATGTGCAAAGCCCGGAGAGCAGAAGGGGAGGGACCTTGGTACGTAGGAGCAATTGGAGAAAATAAGGGCTGCATGAGGACAGAGTGAGGAAAGCAAAGTGCAGGTGACACTCAAGTAGACGAGCAGACAATTCAAAGGTTTGTAAATTGAGTTAAAGGTTTTGATTTTTATCCTAAGAAGAGAGACAAGCTTCTAAAGGGCTCGAGAGGTTGCATTTCACATAATTCCGATTCTGCTATGAAAAGATCACTTGCACTAAGGAGAACAGAGCAGATGAGAGGACACATAGAGCAGATGACTGCTGCAGACCAGACGAGAGGCGAAGACGGCCAGGAGTAGGATGTCATAGCAGAGACTGAAAGAGGATGGAGTGTGTCCCTTTCCAGATAGAAAAGTTGACTGCTCTTGGCAATACATTCAACACTGAAGTGAGAGTAGAGAAAAGTGTCAAAGATGAGGTCTATTTTTCAGGCTCTTGTAAATGGATGGATGGAAGAAACTTATATAAGGTTTAGTTTTACTCACTAACAATTTCTGTTAGCTATATTAATAAAGATGTTCTTGTTTTTGTAATAACATTGGGAAATGCATGGGTCTGTAGTACCCTGCTACCATTTGTCGATATTGTGCCTTGCTGGTGGAGAGACAACCTGGGAGGTGGAGAGAACTTAAACGCTCAAACATCAAGTCTATAAATTACAGCACACATCACACACGAATGATGATAAAGTATAAGAGGATAATTAATTCAAACTTCCCTCAAGTTGAGTCAAGAGGCAGATCCATATGAATGAAAAATTTTAGAACTAATTCATTTAACCCATCTTCAGGACTTAATGAGGTATAAGAATTACTTAAGGGCAGGGTTTTTATAACATTATTCTTTGGAACAGTTTTCAGAAGAACAAAATGATTCTTCAAATCTCTCTGCTCACTAGATTCTGTCACTGTGAGTAAAATTATTATCCTCACTCAGCTTCCAAAAGTACCTGATTATACTAACCCTTATCCTCATTCAGCTTCCAAAAGTACTTGATTATACTAACCCTCTAGGTTTTTCTCTCATCCACAGTGTGATCATCAGAAAAGTAACAGCTACTTTAAAATTATTTTTGCATGGAGACTTTCAAGACGGTGGAGGAGTAAGATGCGGAGATCACCTTCCTCCCCATAGATACATCAGAAATACATCTACACGTGGAACAACTCCTACAGAACACCTACTGAATGCTGGCAGAAGACCTCAGACCTCCCAAAGGGCAAGAACCACCCCCCCCCCCCGCCCCACGTACGTAGGGTAAAAGAGAAAAGAAAAAACAGAGACAAAAGAATAGGGACGGGACCTGCACCAGTGGGAGGGAGCTGTGAAGGAGGAATGGTTTCCATACACTAGGAAGCCCCTTCACGGGCGGAGACAGGGAGTGGGCGGGGGAGCGAAGCTTCGGCACCGTGGAGGAGAGTGCAGCAACAGGGGTGCGGAGGGCAAAGCCGAGAGATTCCCGCACAGAGGATCGGTGCCGACCAGCACTCACCAGCCCGAGAGGCTTGTCTGCTCACCCACCGGGGCAGGCGGGGCTGGGAGCTGAGGCTCGGGCTTCGGTTGGAGCACAGGGAGAGGACTGGGGTTGGCGGCATGAACACAGCCTGAAGGGGACTAGTGCCCACGGCTAGCCGGGAGGGAGTCCGGGTAAAAGTCTGGAACTGCCGAAGAGGCAAGAGACCATTGTTTCAGGGTGCGCAAGGAGAGGAGATTCAGAGCACCGCCTAACCGAGCTCCAGAGACGGGCGCGAGCCGCGGCTAACAGCTCGGACCCCAGAGACAGGCATGAAATGCTAAGGCTGCTGCTGCCACCGCCAAGAAGCCTGTGTGCAAGCACAGGTCACTCTCTATACCTCTCATCCCAGGAGCCTGTGCAGCCTGCCACTGCCAGGGTCCCAGGATCCAGGGACAACTTCCCCGGGAGAACACACGGTGCGCCTCAGGCAGTTCCAACATCACACCGGCCTCTGCCGCCGCAGGCTCGCCCCGCATCCGTACCCCTCCCTCCCCATGGCTGAGTGAGCCAGAGTCCCCGAATCAGCCGCTCCTTTAACCCCGTCCAGACAGACGCCCTCAGGAGACCTACACACAAAGGCAGGGCCAAATCCAAAGCTGAACCCCAGGAGCTGTGTGAAGAAGGAAGAGAAAGAGAAACTTCTCCCAGCAGACTCAGGAGTAGTGGATTAAATCTCCACAATCAACTTGATGTCCCCTGCATCTCTGAATACCTGAATAGACAATGAATCATCCCAAAATTGAGGTGGTGGACTGTGGGAGCAACTGTAAACTTGGGGTTTGCTTTCTGCATCTAATAAGTTTCTGGTTTATGTTTACATTAGTTTAGTATTTAGAGTTTATTATCATTGGTAGATTGTTTACTGATTTGGTTGCTCTCCTTTTTTTTAATATATAGATATATATATTTTTTTCCTTTTTCTCTTTTTGTGAGTGTGTATGTCTATGCTTCTTTGTGTGATTTTGTCTGTATAGTGTTGCTTTTACCATTTGTCCTAGGGTTCTGTCTGTCCATTGTTTTTCGTTTGTTTGGGGTTTTTTAGTATAGTTATTAGTGCTTGTTATCATTGGTGAATTCGTTTTTTGGTTTGGTTGCTCTCTTCTTCCTTTCTTTTTTTAAATTACTTTTTAATTTATTTTATTTTTAATAAATTTTTTATTTCAATAACTTTTTAATTTAATTTAATTTAATTTAATTTTTGCTTTCTTTCTTTCTTTCACTTTTTCTCCCTTTTCTTCTGAGCTGTGTGGCTGACAAGATCTTGGTGCTCCAGCCGGGTGTCAGGCCTGTGCCTCTGAGGTGGGAGAGCCGAGTTCAGGACATTGGTCCACCAGAGACCTCACAGCCCCATGCACTATCAAATGGCAATAGCTCTCCCAGAGATCTCCATCTCAACACTAAGACTCAGCTCCACTCAACGACCAGCAAGCTACAGTGCTGAACACCCCATGCCAAACAACTAGCAAGACAGGAACACAACCCCACTCATTAGCAGAGAGTCTGCGTAAAATCACAATAAGGTCACAGACACCCCAAAACACACCACCGGACACGGTCCTGCCCACCAGAAAGACAAGATCCAGCCTCATCCACCAGAACACAGGCACCAGTTCCTTCCACCAGGAAGCCTACACAACCCACTGAACCAGGCTTAGCCACTGCAGTCAGACACCAAAAACAATGGAACTATGAACCTGCAGGCTGTGAAAAGGAGACCCCAAACACAGTAAGTTAAGCAAAATGAGAAGACAGAGAAACACACAGCAGATGAAGGGGCAAAGTAAAAACCCATCAGACCAAACAAGTGAAAAGGAAATAGGGAGTCTACCTGAAAAAGAATTCAGAGTAATGAGAGTAAAGATGATACAAAATATTGGAAATAGAATGGAGAAAATACAAGAAACGTTTAACAAGGACCTAGAAAAGTTAAAGTGCAAACAAACAATGATAAACAACACAATAAACGAAATTAAAAATTCTCTAGAAGGAATCAATAGTGGAATAACTGAGGGAGAAGAACGGATAAGTGACCTGGAAGACAAAATAGTGGAAATAACTACCACAGAGCAGAATAAAGACACAAGAATGAAAAGAATTGAGGACAGAGACCTCTGGGACAACATTAAATGCACCAACATTCAAATTATAGGGGTCCCAGAAGAAGAATAGAAAAAGAAAGGGACTGAGAAAATATTTGAAGAGATTATAGTTAAAAACTTCCCTAATATGGGAAAGGAAATAGTTAATCAAGTCCAAGAAGCTCAGAAGAGTTCCATACAGGATAAATCCAAAAGGAAATATGCCAAGACACATATTAATCAAACCATCAGAAGTTAAATACAAAGAAAAAATATTAAAAGCAGCAAGGGAAAAACAACAAATAATGTACAATGGAATACCCATAAGGTAAAGAAGATTAAGAGCTGATCTTTCAGCAGAAGGGAGTGGTAGGACATAGTTAAAGTGATGAAAGGGAAAAACCCACAACCAAGATTACTCTATCAAGCAAAGATCTCATTCAGCTTTCATGGAGAAATTAAAACCTTTACAGACAAGCAAAAGCTAAGAGAATTCAGCACCACCAAACCAGCTTTACAACAAATGGTAAAGGAACTTCTCTACACAGGAAACACAAGAGAAGGAAAAACCCGACAATAACAAACCCAAAACAATTAAGAAAATGGTACTGGAACATACATATTGATAACTACCTTAAATGTAAATGGATTAAATGCTCCCACCAAATGACATAGACTGGCTGAATGGATACAAAAACAAGACCCATATATATGTGGTCTACAAGATACCCACTTCAGACCTAGGGACACTTACAGACTGAAAGTGAGGGGATGGAAAAAGATATTCTATGCAAATGGAAATCAAAAGAAGGCTGGAATAGCAATTTCTCATATCAGACAAAATAGACTTTAAAGACTATTACAAGAGACAAAGAAGGACACTACATAATGATCAAGGGATCAATTCAAGAAGAAGATATAACAATTGTAAATACTTATGCACCCAACATAGGAGCACCTCAATACATAAGGCAAATGCTAACAGCCATAAAAGGGGAAATGAACAGTAACACAATCATAGTAGGGGACTTTAACTCCCCACTTTCACCAGTGGACAGATCAACCAAAGTGAAATAAATAAGGAAACACAAGCTTTAAATGATACATTAAACAAGATGGACTTAATTGATATTTATAGGACATTCCATCCAAAAACAACAGAATACACTTTCTTCTCAAGTGCTCATGGAACACTCTCCAGGATAGATCATATCTTGGGTCACAAATCAAGCCTTGGTAAATTTAAGAAAATTGAAATTGTATCAAGTATCTTTTCTGACCACAACATTATGAGACTAGATATCAATTACAGGAAAAAATCTGTACAAAATACAAACACATAGAGGCTAAACAGTACACTACTAAATAACCAAGAGATCACTGAAGAAATCAAAGAGGAAATCAAAAAATACCTAGAAACAAATGACAGTGGAGAAAAGACAGCCTCTTCAATAAGTGGTGCTGGGAAAACGGGACAGCTACATGTAAAAGAATGAAATTAGAACACTCTCTAACACCATACACAAAAATAAACTCAAAATGGATTAAAGACCTAAAAGTAAGGCCAGACACCATCAAACTCTTAGAGGAAAACATAGACAGAACACTGTATGACATAAATCACAGCAAGATCCTTTTTGACCCACCTCCTAGAGAAATGGAAATAAAAACAAAAATAAACAAATGGGACCTAATGAAACTGAAAAGCATTTGCACAGCAAAAGAAAACATAAACAAGACAAAAAGACAACCCTCAGAATGAGAGAAAATATTTGCAAATGAAGCAACTGACAAAGGATTAATCTCCAAAATTTACAAGCATCTCAATATCAAAAAAACAAACCACCCAATCCAAAACTGGGCAGAAGACCTAGATAGTCATCTCTCCAAAGAAGACATACAGATTGCCAATAAGCACATGAAAGGATGCTCAACATTACTAATCATTAGAGACATGCAAATCAAAACTACAGTGAGGTATCACCTCACACCAGTCAGGATGGCCATCATCAAAAAATCTACAAACAATAAATGCTGGAGAGGGTGTGGAGAAAAGGAACCTCTTGCACTGTTGGTGGGAATGTAAATTGATACAACCACTATGGAGAACAGTATGGAACTTCCTTAAAAAACTAAAAATAGAACTACCATACGACCCAGCAATCCCACTATTGGGCATATACTCTGAGAAAACCATAATTCAAAAAAGTCATGTACCACAATGTTCATTGCAGCTCTATTTACAATAGCCAAGACATGGAAACAACCTAGGTGTCCATCACCAGATGAATGGATAAAGAAGATGTGGCACATATATACAATGGAATATTACTCGGCCATAAAAAGAAACGAAATTGAGCTATTTGTAGTGAGGTGGATGGACCTAGAGTCTGTCATACAGAGTGAAGTAAGTCAGGAAGAGAAAAACAAATACCATATGCTAACACATATATATGGAATCAAAAAAAAAATGGTTCTGAAGAACCTCGGGTCAGGAAAGCAATAAAGACGCAGACATAGAGAATGGACTTGAGGACATGGGGATGGGGAAGGGTAAGCTGGGATGAAGTGAGAGAGTGGCATGGACATATATACACTAAAGAATGTAAAATAGTTAGCTAGTTGGAAGCAGCCACATAGCACAGGGAGATCAGTTTGGTGCTGTGTGACCCCCTAGAGGGGTGGGATACAGAGGGTGGGAGGGAAATGCAAGAGGTAAGGGATATGGAGATATATATATATATATATATATATATATATATATTTATAGCTGATTCACTTTGTTATAAAGCAGAAACTAACACACCATTGTAAAGCAATTATACTCCAATAAAGATGTTAAAAAAAATATTTTTGTATTATCCAATGATCAGACTATCTGAAATAGTTACAATAATAATACTAATAAGTAATCATGCATAAATAATACAACCTAGTATATAATATATAACATAGTATATGCGTATTATATATTAATGTATTATAATATACAATTAAATACATTATGGGAATTCCCTTGCTGTCCAGTTGTTAGGACTCTGCAGTTTTACTTCCAGGGGCGAGGGTTTCATTTCTGGTTGGGGAGCTAAGATCCCGCAAACTGTGCAGTATGGCCAAAAAAAAAAAAAAAAAAAAAAAAATACATTATATGTGTTCAGAATAAATAATATTCTGGGGCACATAACAAGTCTCAATACATTTAAAAGGGTTAAAATAGTATAAAACATGATTTCAATCTCAATGGAATTAAATTTTAAAGTAGCTTTTAAGAATTTTTAAAAGGGTAATTATAAATATATTATGGGGATGGGTGGGAGTATCCAGAAATAAATTCACTTCCAGTCAAAAAAAAAGAACCCATTATATGGTTAATATATATTATATATAATTATAACACAGTACATAATAATATATTTTATGTATTATATAACATGAATATATATTACTATACATATTATGCTTTAACATATTAAAATGATACATAATATTCATAATATATGCCATATTTTATAGCTTACAAAGTTGTTTCACACATATTCTCTCATTGAGTCTTCACTGTGATATAAGTATTACCATGCTTCTAACAAAAGAGAGGAAATAGTGGCTGGGATTAGGTGGTCATCAGGTGAGTTTAAGAGTAGAGGATGGATGATATATCTCTATAATGTACAACACACAGTCTGTAATACATGATGCATCACACATGATATATTACAAAATATACATTCCCATGTATACTTTCACTGTCCTGGGATGGAAGCATTACTAGGTCCTTCTAACAGAGGAGGAAACGAAGTGATTCAATAACTTGCTTAAGTTCACTCAACTATGTTATTGAGAAGATTTAGGACTTGCAACCGGCTTTCAAAAAATGCAACTCCAGTATTCTTTCTACCACATCACAGCTGCCCTAGATAACTGACTGACTTTTCATTTATAGTTTCTAACCAGCTCCTAATTGGCAGAGTTACATATAGGAATATGCATGATACTATCTGTACAAAAATGACTCAACTAATGACATCCAGAAGCAATCAAGGAAATACTGAATGTGGCTCACATGTCAAGTTCTGAACGGGTATATTAAAATGTCCAGTAAACATTTGTGTGAAGTGTTTCCTTGGCAAGAACCAGACTCTCAGGCCTGAACTGCATCGTGTGCAAGTGGTTTTCATCATTCTTTCCCTTTCGAGTAATGCAAGGAGCAACCTTGCACTCCAGGGTCACAGGACCAGGACTATCTTTGCAGATGAGAAGTGAGGGGGCAAGTGTCCCGGCCTGATGGCCAAACAATGTATACTCTCTGCTGCAAGCAAAGGTCGTTAGGCTCAATGACCTCCAAGAAGCCCACCCACTCAGCAGAACAAAGACTCCTCTCGGTTCCCGGGACAGATGAGAGCAGAGGGATGGTGGAAGTGTGTGTGAGGGGTTCCTGGCTGGGGGCTGGGGTTGACATCATTCTCTGACTTCGTGGTTTAAGCACAGTGAACCCCAAGAAAGCCAAGATGTAAGTCAAAACATGTAGGGAATTCATGGACTGTGTAGGAAAAAAATCAACATTTTAACCCCGGTCCTTGCTTTCCCCTAGCTGGTACTCCCTCCTAATAGTACCAAAAAAAGGAGAAAAACTCGCACACACACACATACATATATACATATACTTACATAGATTATATATATATATATACACATATAGGTTTATATATATGTTTTTCCTTATGTTTCCTTTTTCCTGACCTCTAAGAATGCAGGTAATGCATTTCTTTGGGAAAAGAACCATAATCTAAAGAACTTTCACTGATGGTAAAGATTAACTTGTTTTTAAGGCTACTGAGAAGATGCAGTAAAAATTATCCATAAAAAAGAGAAATTACATCAAATCACGGCCCTGCCTCTAGGTCTGCTGACTGCAATCTATCTTCTACTCCAGTATATGTGTACACACACACACACACACACACACACACTCACTCACACTTTTATTTAGGTCAAGAAAAGGAAAAGAACCAATGTAGGGACTTCCCTAGTGGCGCAGTGGTTAAGAATCCGCCTGCCAATGCAAGGGACACGGGTTCGAGCCCTGGTCTGGGAAGATCCCACATGCCACGGAGCAACTAAGCACGCGAGCCACAACTACTGAGCCCACGTGCTGCAACTACTGAAGCCCGCGAGCCTAGAGCCCGTGCTCCGCAACAAGAGAAGCCACCACAATGAGAAGCCCATGAACTGCAATGAAGAGTAGCTCCAGCTCACTGCAACTAGAGAAAGCCTGCACGCAGCAACGAAGACCCAATGCAGCCAAAAATAAATAAATAAATAAGTAAATAAATTTATTTTAAAAAAAGAAGCAATATAATCTGCCTGCCTAATTCACATCTGCATTTTATGTATATAATCTCACTTATTATTCCACTAAGTTTGAGAGAAAAGGGTTACTAGTCACATTTTACAGATGAGGAAACGATGCTTAAGGATGATAAGTGACCTGCATAGGGTTTCATGTGGAACAGATGTTTTCATCTGGCTCTAAAACTATTGCACCACACTTTGGTCTCTCATGAAAGAGTTCAGGCCTGACATTTCTCCATGACTATGAAACAGAGAGCAGAAGATGTCTCACTTAAAAAAAAAAAAAAAAAGCGTTTCGATCCAGCAATATGTTTTTCCTTATTTTTCCCAATTCCTAAGAATGCAGATAATGCATTTCTTTGCAAAACGGACTACAACCTGAAAAACACTCACTGATGGGAAACAGCAAAGATTAGCTTTTTTAAAAAGGTTACCTAGGGCTTCCCTGGTGGCGCAGTGGTTGAGAGTCCGCCTGCCGATGCAGGGGACGCGGGTTCGTGCCCCGGTCTGGGAGGATCCCACGTGCCGCGGAGCGGCTGGGCCCGTGAGCCATGGCCGCTGAGCCTGCGCGTCCGGAGCCTGTGCTCCGTAAGTGGGAGAGGCCACAACAGTGAGAGGCCTGTGTACCGCAAAAAAAAAAAAAAAAAAAAAAAAAAAAAGTTACCGAGAGGTCTGAGTAAAAATTTTCTAAAAATAAGTGACATATTTTTATAGACTATTCTATCTTACCTCCCTGCTCAAAATTTGTGTTTGGCTCTTCATTACTTACAAAAAAATTCTGAATTCTTTATATGGCTCATTTTCTTTTTCAACACAAAACTGTCACCATAACCCCTTTGCAATTTCAGGACTACTTACAGGTCCCTATGTCTGTGGAAAGGCTAATCCTGTTTCGAATGCCTTTCACTCCTGGATTTGTCAGCTAGAAAATTGCTTTGAGCTCACACTGGAACATAAGCATCCCCACCTCTATGAAGACTGCTCTGAATTCACTAAGCAAACAGGGCTATTAAGTGACCTTGTTCCATACCTCCGTTATGTTTTTCATTATTTTTGTAATGTTTACAGGTCTTCCTCTTCACTACCTGAGCTCTTTTGAGGGCAGAGAGCATGGCTTTATACATGGTTATGTCACCAGAGCCTTTCATGTCCTTAGCATGTATGAAGTAATCCACAGAGAGTTGTTGTGTAACAGGGAGATCAGCTTGGTGCTCTGTGATCACGTAGAGGGGTGGGATAGGGAGGGTGGGAGGGAGAGAGACGCAAGAGGGAAGAGATATGGGGATATATGTATACGTATAACTGATTCACTTTGTTATAAAGCAGAAACTAACACAACATTGTAAAGCAATTATACTCCAATAAAGATATTAAAAAAAAGTTGTTGCATAAATCAGTGGATAATTGAATCAAAGCCAAGTACAACACACTAAAAATTCTACCAGGTCATTTATGGTTTTGGTGAAATTAAGTGGTATCTCATACAATTACTGAAGGCTTTATCCCCATCTAGGATTATACATTCTCTATGTTTTCTCTGACATTCTCGATCCCTTTGGATTCCTACTTTTTTTTTTTAATAAGCCCCCTTTTTAACCATACCTTGGCTTTACTATTTGCATACAAATGATTTGATGGCACCCATATAAGAGAGGTTATTTCTTTAAAACAATCATATATTTTTTCAAATATCAAATCTCTATTTTTTTATGCCCCCGGCCCCTGCCCTGCTTCATTGCTTTGTTTTCTTGTAATCTTCTACCACCAAAGTGGAACCATGAGGATGATAGCATTAGAGGAGAGGAGGGCAGATACTGCCTGGTTCCTTCATCAACTTTGAGTTTTAAATTCTCTAGACTTTAAGCTACATGAGAAGAATGACTTCATTTGTTTCCTGCTCTTTTCTCAGCAAGTAGATAAGTACCTAACATGTAGTATGCACTTAATAAATATTTATAGAATGAATGAATAAATGAGAGCTGATACTCTTGATCTCTTTAATACAACAAAAGTAATTATTACTGGACTTGGTTGAGTAAGAAAGGATTTCCTAACATTTCTTCAAATTTCTTTTGAACTTAGCAAAAGGCAGGCTCATTCACCACAGTGCCAGTAAATAGATCGTGACAAACAGGAAATGGAGACCCCAAAGCCCACCCTTTCTGATCTCAATAAATGGTATCTAGTACAAGAGGGGAGACCAAAGGGCAGCAGGTGATTAGAAGTGTATCTCAACAGGGAAGGACAAATATCATATGATACCACTTATATGTGGAACCTAAAAAAATGGTATACATGAACTTATTTATAAAACAGAGTTACAGATGTAGCAAACAATCTTGTGGTTACCAGGGCGGGAAGGGGGGAGGGATAAATTAGGAGATGGGGATTGACATATACACACTACTATGTATAAAATAGATAACTAATAAGGACCTACTGTATAGCACAGGGAGCTCTACTTAATACTCTGTAATGACCTATATGGGAAAAGACTCTTAAAAAAATGGATATATGTATATGTATAACTGATTAACTTTGCTGTACAGCAGAAAGTAACACAACATTGTAAATCAACTATATGCCAATAAAAATTAAAAACAAAAAAAGAAGTGTGTCTTAAGCTCCCTTGTGCAGGCCAAAATCTGGGAGAGAAGACAGGCTGGATAGGTTGGTGGTCATGCCAGTAGTGGAAGAGCTTTTGCTCTATTTATTTCTGGACATTGGAAGACTATCTCCTGGCAAGCTATTCTCTCAGCAACCCAGAGGCAGTTTCACCAAATAGGTTGCTTTACTGTAATTAGATAAAGAGAGAATCTGAACCTAGTTATACAGAGCTCCTTTCCAGGGTCGCCCGATTTAGCAAATAAAAATATAGGGCACCCAGTTGAATTTGAGTTTTGAATCAATAAGTGAATTTGCTTTTTGTTTGTTAGTTTGAGTTTGTGTTTTGTTTTGTTTTTTTCCCATGGGTGTTTTTGTATGGGTGTGTGTGTTTTGTATAAATGTCTCATGCAATATTCGGGACAGGCTTGCACTAAAAAAATGTTCAAATTCAAATGTGACACAGCATTCGGTATTTTAAATGGCAATTCTGCTGCTGTCATTTTTTATGTGTAATGTATTCAGAGATTCTTGTGGACCCTACAAAGCATGTGAAAGTTATTTAAGAGCTCTCTGGGGATCTTGCCAGAGGGTGTCGCAGCATACTGAAAGCCAAGGTGTGGCCAAGTTTCCAGGGAAGGTCAGTAAAAACTCTGACCAAAACAGAGGAGAAAAGATCTCAAGCTATGCCAGCCTCATTAAGGGAAAGTGACAGACTCCCTAAGAATGGCACCAGTTGCCCCTTGGCAGTGTCATCTGTCAAGACAAAAGACAGTTGAGGCAGAGACCAATAAAAACCTAAAAATCCAAAGAACCTGTGGTAGCACTGGAAGTATACTGCTCAGATCTCTGTTCAAGATAGAATTCTCTATTTAGGTGTAAATAGTGCAGTTAGCTAACAGCTTCCTTACTGCCTTCAGTAAAACTCACTTTGAGACAAGAGTACCCTCTTTCTGGGTAGCCCTTTGCAATGATTGAATAGAGCAGGGTACTAGGGTCTGGTTATTTCTGCTGAACATAAGACTCCTCTAATAGTCAGTCTCTCCTTGGGAGCTTGCTGTTGGATTGGCAAAGCTTCTGTCATATCTGCGTTGTAGTCTGCCTGCACAGTTCTGCTTTCTTCCATCTTTCCTTTCCCAGATACCACACCTGTGGGCTGAAGGCTTTCTCCGTTCAATCCTGCTTCCTCCCCCTTTTAGTTTGCACAGGTCTTATACTGCAATAAATCCCTTGAACTCCTACTCTGTTTCAGCATCTGCTTCCCAAAGGTTCCAACTACCACAACTGTGTTAGTTGCTGTGATGTCATCTAAATTTATCTCTTCCCAGGGGCTTCCCTAGTGGCGCAGTGGTTGAGAGTCCGCCTGCCGATGCAGGGAACATGGGTTCGTGCCCCGGTCCAGGAAGATCCCACATGCCGCAGAGCGGCTGGGCCCGTGAGCCATGGCTGCTGAGCCTGAGCATCCAGAGCCTGTGCTCCGCAGCAGGAGAGGCCACAACAGTGAGAGGCCCGTGTACCGCAAAAATAAATAAATAAATAAATAAATAAGTAAATTTACCTCCTCCCATAATCTCAACTGCCTTCTTGGAGAGGAAGAGAAGATGCTACAGAACTCTGATATAGTGAGTAGAACCTAAGTCACCCTAGCAGAAAAATAGTTTATGCTTTTAAATCAGAGTAAGAATAGATGGCTGGGATAAATCTACCTAGAATAAATTTATTTCTTCAAGTCACCTACTTGGGAGCTCATGAAGGAGATCAAAGTAATTTCAGAGAAAAAAAAGAAGTCATGTTTTCTTTGCAAGTTTGATTGCAATATTGAGAAATTTACAACTCTGCACTATCTACTTAGGGTAGAATCAGACTTTTCTGATTAATGAGATAGGAAAACAGAGATTAGAGAGAGGTGGAAGAAGGAGATAGATTACAGGGAGGAGAGACAGATGAGCTTCCCAAACATTTGAAATTTCAAAATCTTTTGGGGAGGATGTTTTTGAATGCTACCCTCTGACCCTTCATTAACTTCAATGTTAGTTTCCCATCTTGGGAAAACACGGGCCAGGTTAATTTCAAAATCTCACCCTGTACTTTTTTTCTGGGAAAATGACCAAAAGTTATCTTACTAGTTGGTACCTAAAAAGTGGGAGAGGAGGGCTAACTTCCTGCCAGCTCTTGTAGATGTGAAGGCTCATGTTCCCATCTAGTAAATCTTACAGAAGCATAATATCTTCTTCTGGTAACACCTTACTGGAGCTAGGTTGTTACCCTTTCAACAAGTTTCAGGTTGCATCACATTTAGAATGAAAGGGATCTAGTGGAGAGAAAAATCCCTTCCAAATACTTTAAAATATGAGATCTTTAGCCTGCATTTCAATGTATTTCATTAACACAACCTAAACCTAAACCATCTTTGTTCCCAAAGGCTGGTTAGAGTGATTTCCTGCCCATATGAAGCCCTATCTAAATCTCAAGCCTATCATGCATCTGCTTCAACATACATATCTTCTTTAGTTACCATCGTTGTTTCATTCATTTTATACCTCCTTACATTTTATAACTTTTCTGCATAAATATCTTATCTCACCAATAAACTAATAAAGGTGTTAAGGAAATAGATCACTCTTTTTTTCTAGAGTAAATTCTTCAAAAAGTAGATTTCGTAGAAAGTTCTCCTTTACATGTGGAATCTAAAAAACATAATAAAACAAACTCATAGGAAAAAGAGATCAGACTTGTAGTTACCAGAGGTGGAGGGTAGGGGAAAGGGGAAAATTGGAGGAAGGTGGTCAAGAGGTACAAACTTCCACTGAGCACTGCTGTGTGACGCATAGCAAAGTTAAGAGGGTAAATCCTAAAGATTCTCATCACAAGGAGAAACAGGTTTTTCTTGTTTGTTGGTTTGTTTTTTTAACTAATTAATTAATTTTTGGCTGCGTTGGGTCTTCGTTGCTGCTCATGGGCTCTCTCTGGTTGTGGTGAGTGGGGGGCTACTCTTCATTGTGGTGCACGGGCGTCTCATTGTGGTGGCTTCTCTTGTTGCAGAGAAGGGGCTCTAGGTGCACGGGCTCAATAGTTGTGGTGCACAGGCTTCAGTAGTTGTGGCACGTGGGCTCAGTAGTTGCAGCATGTGGGCTCAGTAGTTGTGGCTCACGGGCTCTAGAGAGCAGGCTCAGTAGTTGTAGCACATGGGCTTAGTTGCTCCGTGGCATGTGGGATCTTCCTGGACCAGGGCTTGAACCCACGTCCTCTGCATTGGCAGGTGGATTCTTTTTCTTTTTTTTTTTGCGATACGCGGGCCTCTCACTGTCGTGGCCTCTTCCATTGCGGAGCACAGGCTCTGGACGCGCAGGCTCAGTGGCCATGGCTCACGGGCCCAGCCGCTCCACGGCATGTGGGATCTTCCCAGACCAGGGCACAAACCTGTGTCCCCTGCATCGGCAGGCGGACTCTCAACCACTGTGCCACCAGGGAAGCCCATGGCAGGTGGATTCTTAACCACTGCACCACCAGGGAAATCCAGAAACAGGATTTTTTCTTTCTTTTCTTCTTCCTTTCTTTTTACAGTATCTATATGAGATGATAGATGTTAGCTGAACCTACTGTGGTAATCATTTCAGGATACATGGTAAACAAACCATTACGCTGTACCCCTTAAAATTATACAGTGATATTTGTCAATTATTTCATAATAAAACTGGGAAAAACTCTTTAAAAAGTAGCTGTCAGCTGATTCTGGACACCAGAATCTCCTCACACCAAATTCTCCTGACACCAAAACAAGTTATTTCGGGAAAATCATAGATGTGAATGACTAAGTTAGGGTCAAAGTTATTCTGGAGGTATATAGATAGATAGATAGATAGATAGATAGAGATATTGTGCCGACTGTCATTCTTCAAATGAAAGAAATTTCAAGTAGTAAGAGACAATTGAAAATGGATGTCAGCCAACTTGGTTATGAATAACTTTTTGGTCTTTACCAGTGACCAACAATGAAATTTCAGGTGAGTCAGAATGAGCTACTCCATCTATAGCCTTGCTACCAGTTCAAATGAAGCGAGGTCTCAGTCTAAATTCTGCCGTACATGCAACCAAAACACATACCAAGCAACGCTTAGAAAGCAAAACCAAAAATTATTCATACATCCTGTTGCGTTGGCTCAAGGAAGTCTTAGCTCACTGTCCTTTTAGATACCATTTTCACGAATTTCAAGAAGAGTTCACTTAAGGCAGACAGCAATGTTCTAGAAGCAGACACAACTTTCCAGAGCCAGGATTCTGTCACCATTACAGCTGACTCAAATAACCAGAATCCTCCAGAACCTAAGGCTGGACACAAGAATCTTTAGGGATTTAGATTAGGACATTGTTTGCAAGGGTGTAGGCGATAAACTAAAAACCCTCCCTGAATTCTTATTGTTCACACATGTGTGGGAAGTATCTTCTAAATATTTTAGCCAATACACATACATTGAACATTTTAAATTTCCCAAACAAGGGCCTACTTTTAACATTAATCATACTTGCCAATCATTCACTGCTTTCCCCAATAAATGCCCCATTTCTGACATCCAGTATATTAATTGTCAAAGTAACACTGATTGATCCAGATGCAAGTAACAAAGCAGTTGAAGTCGCAGCTTCTGGAAGGTAGGCTTCCTGAGTCCCAAATCCAGTTCTGAACTGTGCATTTCTGATTAGCACATTCATAGCTCACTCATTCATTGTGCATTCTTTATTAAGTATTAGAAGCATCTGGGTTTACAGGGTAAACTAAATAATATGCATATTGTCCCACATAGTATCAGTTGAAATATTTAAAAATAATTTACAGATACCATAATCAAAACCTTACAGAATGCCTCGGCTAGTGTTTTTTCCAGCTGGGTTCCCCTGAGCCCTACTTTCACTCCCCACTCCTACCAACTAGGGAGCTACTGTACCCTTAAAAAAAGCTACTCAAAATATTTATTTAATTCTTCTTATTGTACCTCCAGGTAAGATTTCATCTGAAGGATAGAAGGGGTTTCTGAAAAAAAGGTTGGAATGAATTACCCCACTACTCTTGATCTGCTTTTTCTCTGTCACCCAAGGGGTGCATAGATGAAATTTGAGGTGTATTATTTAGTGGCAGAGATAGACCCAGAAGAGCATTTATAGTTGGAAAAATTGTACATAAAGACACTGTGACAAAAGCAAGATGTTTATGTGAAAGACCAGCACAATAGATGGTCTGCTGGATCCAAGTCTGTTAGCAAAGTGCCTCTAAAGAGCCAACTGTAAGGTGTCCTTGTTGTTTTGACACATCTTAAGTTATGTACAGATACAGCATCAGTCCAATAATTGGAGCTGACCCGGATGATCATCTAAGTCAAATGATATATTTACAAGGCTCGATTCTCTGTCAGAATCTTTGGTGCATACAGAAAACTATCCTGCAGAAAAACAAGGTGAAAGTTACTTGGAAAGAGTGAGATTATCTCAAGGATGTCGTTGTAGGTCTAGCTGGCCTGATGAGGTCGGGACCCCTAGACATTTTGATAGCCTAGGGAAGCATGACCTGCTCTGACACTGCCTTTCTCCCTTGGTCAGGGGCTCTTAAAATTCTGCTCTGGTGGACATGTGTGAAAGAGAACGAGTTCTCTTATAGAAACTGCTGACTCTTTCTCTACTTCTGTGTCCTGGGGAGTTACCTACAAGAAAGAGATGGAAAAACCCATAGACATGGGCAGAGAGCAGTGTAGGTGTCCTCACTCTATGCTGGTCTTTGCCTTCTCACTCACATTTCTCAATCAGCAGATACTTCTACCAGATATACTCTAAAGGACTTGTGGTTTGAGGAACAAAGAAGTAACTCAACATATAAAATACGGGAACCCTGAACTAGGTGGTTAAATGTCTACCTAAGTACTTAACTTTTTCTAAGTTATGATTTTGAGGACTGGAAAAACCCTGGGCAGTCTCCCTGGGACACGCTCACGTGTTTCAAATTTTACAAACTATTCAGGGCGATTACAACCTCTCCAAAGGTCACCTACAGATAGTTCCCCCTTCCTCAGGTGACCTCAACCTAGAAAGAAGGCAGCCTGAGGTTATATGTCCCTGAGGAATTCACATGTTGTAGGTGTTCAATGAGTTCATTTTATGGATTAAAATTAAAAGGTAATACATGAACAAAAAATTAAATAAATATGATGGTTAACCAATGAGAGAGTCTCTATTAGGAGATTCTCTCTCCCACTTTCCACAGTGTTCCTCCATAAAACTGCAGAGACCAAGAACACACCATACTCCATCTTAGGTACTATTTCTTGAACTTAGCCCTTGGGCATATTTTGGTGTAAGCAAAGCTATTCTGATCATATAAAATAAAACAAATGCAAGCAAAGTTATAGAGCTCTTTGAATCGCTCCAATAACATTTGTTTCTAGATTTCATTTTGAGTTTACCTTGAATTATTTAAAAATACGTTCCTAAAAAATGATTGTAATTTTCTCCTTGACCAGGATTATAGTACTTTTGTATAATTGTGTGATGCTGGTAAGTCTGAGCATCCCTTCAGTCAGCACGTTTTCATGTTGCCAATTTAAATTTACAAGAGTCTCAGACAGGTTTCTTTGAGGTCTTTAACACATAACTGATTGTATTGTTTTACATTTCCACCTCTGTGATGAAATGAATGTACAAGAAAGGAAGTAGAAGTAGCAACGGTCATGGGAATAATATTGAATCCATCTCACCACCAAATTACATCTATGTCTTAAAAAGCCTTGTTCCAGCATGGATTGGGTTTCCTCCGGGCCACAGAGAAAGAATAAACAAACAGAAATGTCTTTCAAAGAGAAGGGAAATAATTGCCAAGCTGTACACATTTAATTGTAGCACAATAACACAAGTTAATTTGCATCAAGCCAAAAAACATATTTTAGTGATTAAAAAAAAAATAAAACCTGGGAAACCACCCAAAGTCTCCCTCTGAAGAAAGTATTCTACCAAAGTCCAAACTGTGCAAACACACCCTGTGATTATCACCAATTGGGAACCGTGGAAGTTCCTTAATGCCAAAGCATGAGAAGGCATTTTAGCTTTACACACCACCTACTTGTTCCAAGCTATTTGACAAATTCAAAAAGGCCAATTCACAAAAAGCGTAGTACATATAGTGCTTGTCTTAACTGCCATTTATTCCTTTAGATATTTGGACTCAAACTCACTATGCCTGTTGCAAGTAGCAAAAAACAGTTAAGGAGCAGACAAGTTACTAGTCACCTTTGTCAGGGACAGATGAGTCTTCTGCTTCTCAAAGCCATTATATAGGCGGTTTTACCAAACCATTGTCTCTTATAAATACAATTCACTTGAATGGCTTTACCAATTTTAAAAAATTTAATATAATTCCAGGACCACAAAAATCTGCCCTAACTTATACTCTATTTCAGTGAGAGAACATCCTATGTATGACTTTGCCCTGTTCTGTTAAATGTTATCTCATCATTATGATGGCATATTTACCTATGGCTCAATTCCCATAGGTAAATATGGGAGGCACATATCAATGAAGACTGTCTATCATTATAAATAATAAAAGACAACAATCTACAAAGCCCCAAACTCATCTGATTTTACCAAACTGTCCTCATAATTAAGTTCAGGTATTATTATTATTAGTTATTGTTGTTATTATTATTATTTACTAAGTTATATAAACTATCCTACCCTTGGCTTTATTTCATCATCCTTGGCCTGACATGAATGGAAAAAAGAAATTGTTCTGGGGATTTATATAAAACTCTGATTTGTTAAAGTTTTTAATTTGTCTAATTTTGAATTTCTTTTGACTACATCCTTTATTTTCATTTTGTGATGAAATAAAATAATACATCTTTAGGACTTGAAGGACTTTATCGTTTGTAGAAAAAGACTCTGAAGACCAGAAAGGTTAAATGAATTATCTGAGGTGACAATCTTAATTAGTGGAACAATCAAGGCCAGGATTTAGGTCTCCTGATTACCAGTCTAGGATTCTTTCTACATGTCCTGATACTAAACTACACTTCATATTCCTAATGACTTCAGTTCTCCATTACATAAAAACCCTCATAGACTGACTACATTCAACAACAGTATTAACATATACAGAAAAATTGTTTTCTTATATACTGAAATCCTTTTATCCCTACCAATGAAATAATTGTCAAGCTAAAAACATGATTATGGCAGAAGTAAACATCACACAAGATGGTCTAAAAGCCCGCTGCATTTGATTAGGGCTGCAAAAGTGAGGAATGAGGTATATGTACATTTACTAAAGAAGAAAAATAATTTTCTTACACACAAGTTCCAAGTTAGCATATTCTAGAGACTAGAATGTGAAAACTTGGGGTTATCGGGTAGGGAATGGAACAGTGGAGAGAAAGGGCAGCTCATTTCTGAATCATATCCTCTTCTTACATGCAAATGGTGACTGCAGTCAATGAAGAACTTCTATTTAATACGCTTCTCCTACACCCTAATGGAAATTATAGCTCTCCTCTCTCCTTTTGGCTAAACTCTCCCTCCTATGTTTACATGATTACTGAATGGAAGGCAGGGTCTCTTCCAAAGAGACATTCTAAGAGATCCTGCTGTCTACATCTTATGCTTCTGCTTTTTTTTTTGGCCCAACAAAAGAAAGAAGAATAAGCAGGGCCCAACTTGTTCTTTCCAGTGTGGTTTCATAAAACTGGCCTTTCTATAACAATATGAGCTGCTCATTCAACCTATAAAAATGTCTCATGTTAGACAGCTGTTTTGCTTTTGCTGAGTTTTAGAATTAGGGGCATGGTATTTACACTGTGTCCTATTATAAGCTAAATAGGCTCACACCCTGGAAACAGTTATTGCTTAATGAAAATAATATGCTATAACCAAGATAATATGACAAGAAGACCTCCCTTGTACTAAAATGTGTCTGTTTTAATAAAAGCATATGCAGATTTAAACCTATTGCTCTGGTTTTACTCATGGGCAGTATATATAACTTTTCTTTACACGTTTTATCTGAATTTGAGAGCAAAGCATCTGATGATCTTTGAAAACATTCCCTAGTTTGGTAAGATGCAGGGTCCTGGGACTTTAGTGGCAGACAGACCTGGGTGAGGATTTGAGCTATGCCACTAAGTTGCCGTATCACCTTGTAAAAATTCCTTAATTTCTGTAAAGCTCAACGTTCTCATTTTATAAATGGAATAAATATACATACGGCATGGTGTCCTTATGAGATTTCAAGACAATTTCAAGTATCTAGTTCAATACCAGAAAAAGAGTAGATACTCAGTGTGGTATCATAGCTAACAGCATAGATTTGAGAGTCAGTCTGCCTGAGTTCAAAGCTTTGCTCCACCACATTTGTGTCTAAGACTTTGCTCTTGTAAATTGGGCAAATACTAATAGTCACTGGGTAAGATTTTTTAAAAGGATTAGATAACATACATATGACATGTAGAATAAAATCTGGTATATAATAAGTACTCAATTCATTCATTAACTAAACAAATACTTATTGAGTACCTACTAAAAACCAAACACTGTTTGAAGAGCTCATGATTCACCAATAGAATAAATTGTCAAAAATATTCATCTTCATGAGCTTAATAAATTCCCAGAAAGAAATACGATAAACAAACAAACAAGTAAAGTAACTATTATGAAAGTCAGTGAAAAATGCTAGGGAAATTTTCAAAGAGCAGGGAAATGAGAGCAGGGTTGAAATTTTACCTAAAGTAGTTAGAAAGGGCTCACTAAAAAGATGTCATTTGGGTAAAGATGTAAATGTTCACAGTTATTATTATTACTATTATTTTATTTTCTTACTCAGTAATCTGTGATAGAATTCAATAAGCAGGAGGAGAAGAAAGAAAATATATAAGCCAGGGACTAGTCAAGAAAACAGAAACCACTCAAGTTGGAAGGCCTTTAATTCAGGGAGTTAGATGCTTATAAAACTGTTGAAAATATAAAGAAGTAAAATTTAAGTGAAACTACCGTTTTCTTTTGAAAAACTTAGGGTATTACAAACATTGCTGGAAACCACTGCCAATGATCTCAGTTACCTATGATACCAAGATGGTAATTCTCAAGGGAACTCAGTAAAGCCACTAGCAAAACCTCATATTTGTCTACTACCAATGCTCATGCATCTGTCTGTCCCTGGGGGAGGAGTTATATTAATTTCTCTTTCTTTTCTGCCTCCAAAATCCCATGCAAATATATCTCATTAAAGGAATCTAAATGAGAAGACTGATGGCATTGGATTCTGGCAAGTATAGTTCTTAGGTTTCCAATCTGTGATACAAAGGACGGCACAGGAGGCAGTCCGGGTAGGTATGCATCAGAGAGAAAGAGAAGAAAACAAAAGAGCAGGAGGTTGCACGGATACTTATTATGTCCCAAGTCACACACTAAATAAACCCCAGAGCTGTGTTTCATTCCTAGTTAGTATGATTCTAGAACCTGCCTTCTTAAGCACTCTGCTTTTATTTGCCTATGTTCTTTATTCCTGGAGAAAAGATAAAGAGTGAAGTTAATTATATAGTGATATAGAGCATAACATAACTGACTTTATTTGTAACTGACTTCGTTGGAAAGGAGTTAGGGAAATAGCAATGTAAAAAGAATAAGAACTAGTTTTGAGGGCTACGGGAAAAGAAGTGGAATTCAGTAAATATTGCTAAGGAGAAGAATGAAGAGACCCACAGGACCGTCCAGCCTCGCTACTTCCATAAATATTTTGAACCATTCTTATTTTCAGGCAAGGCCCCCTTTCCAGAGTAAGGTCGACATAGAATTATAATAGCAGATTGAGAAGGAATCTTAACAATCGATTCACCTCAGATGGGGAAATGAGACCACTGAGACCATCAAGAAGATTTTTTTCAAGTTCACAAACAGGCAGACTTGGAGTCAAAAACTTCCTTCTAGACCACGTTTTAGTCTGTAGTTTTAATTATTTAATACCTATGAATTTTTGTGTGGGTCTGCTGGTTAAAACAGTCAAGTAGAGATGGTGTTTGCTATTTTTGGCTCATCTGCAAACTTGCTGGCAGCTATGTCATGTCTCATTCACTTCATCCAAGATTTCCAGAAACTCCATGTTACCATATGTGGAATAGGAGTCTCATTAATCCTCATTCAAAATATTAAAGGGACTGAACTGTGAGTTAATTTGCACAAAGTACTTTGAGATTTTGGGATAAAATCCACCATATAAGCAAAGAGAAGGGAGCTATCTTTCTTTTCTGGATTATCAAACAATAACCTGAAGAACAACGAACTCTAAATTCAATAAGGAATGTAAGTGTTCCTTTTTGGAATCTTCCAGTTAAATTGGAAACAACTTCAAGATCCGTGAAATTCCAGAAGTAACCATAAAGTGAGCTTGCCTCCAGAATCTTCCTGTGTAAAAGTAGGAGTGTTTTAAAATTACTTTGGGGATATTTCTATCCTGATGAAACAGCTGGCCATACTCTCCACTTAACTATGTATTCCCACGCCATCTTTGGAAAACTAAATACTCTGATTTACTTCAGCCATATTGTATTAATATTTATTTGAAGAAGAACAAATAACCACTGAACATTTTTTTCTTGAGAAGCACTGCATTCCTCAAGATTTATGGGAATCTGTTTGTATTGTCTTGTTTACTAATCTTTATCAATCTCCAGTGACTGAATATATTTATTCTGTTAAACTCCACATTGTTCATTGCACGTGATTATTAAATATTTCATTTTGTGTTAGAGAACACCACTTATCCCCAGTAGAAAGTAATAACCATTTATTTTTCTTTCTTTCCTATTCAGAGGCCAATTAAAACAAATGATTTTATACAACATGAAGTTTAGCAAATGCCCACACTGAGAAACATAGCAAAATTCTTAATTAACTAGTCTGTTACCCTCACCAGGTTGTATTATCAGAAATATTTAAAGAACTAAAATGATGTAATTTTAACAAACTGTAATTGAAAATCAAAAGGAGAATCATTTTGCTGTCAAGTACAAATGGCATTTGCTAACCTCTTCCAAAACAACTTAGAGAATTCAGTTTATTAGAATTAAATCTGTCCAAGAAATATATATGAATCAACTGATGAAGACATCTACAGTTTATCAGGCTCCTTGGTTCCTGACATCCTGCCATCGGGGTTCTACTTCTACTGTACTACTGAAACTGATTTTGACAAAGTCATTAACAGCCCCTTGCACACTAAGGTCTTCTTGAAATGAACTTTTTCCTTCGTGTTTCTTAGGATTCTCTCCTAGGCCATCTTCTCAATTTCTATATTCTCCTTGAGTGATTTCAGATGTTCCTTTGACTTCAATCACATCTAGGTTTCTAAACATCTTTTTATAGTCCAGATCTACTCCTGAGCATCAAACCTTTATATCAATTTCATATTACGTATCTCCACTTAGATTTCTGATCAAAATCTTGTGCTCAATATTTCCAAAACTGAACTCATATTCTTATCCTCCACAAACCGCATTTTCATCTGTGCTCTGAATTTCAATGAATGCAATCCATCAATCTTTCAGTTGCTTAAGCCATAACCCTCATAGTCTTCAATACTGCCTTTTTCTCCTTTCCTCAGCACCTACAACACTGCCAAGTCCTCATGATTCTGTCTTTTAAATACTTTTTAAATCTATTCATGATTCATACTACCTCTATTGTTTAGACCACAATTATCTTTTGCTTGGATTAGTATAAAGGAATCCCAACTGGATTTTCTGTATTCAGTCTTATCTTTCTCCAACTCATTCTTTACACTGAACTAAAATTATAATATGGGCATGTCATTTCCTTCTCTCTCTCTCTTTATTCTCTGAATGGTAGGAGGGATCCTTAATGCCTCATTTCTCTTTCTCCTCCAAACCCAAGTCCCATCGATTCAACAATTTGAATGATAACAAATACGACCACTTCTCTCCACTCCCAGGTCTGAGTTAAGTGTCCACACTAGATGCTTCTAGAGCCACTGTACTTACCTCTACTAAAGGTGGCAATGATCACAGTCTTTGGTAAATGTTTCTTTACTTTTCTGTGACCTCTAATTCACTGTAAACTCTTTAAGGCTTAGGACCTTGTCTTGTTCACTCATATTTCCAGCATGTAGCTCTTTGGTAAGGCATATAAAAGGAGCTTGTTAATAGTGATTGAAAAAAGAAAGAAAAGGAGGAAGAAAGAGAAGGAAAATGACAATTAGAAAAGTCACACTGTTTATTTTTTCAGAAAGACAAGCTATGTTCTTTCATCTTGAAAGCCCCAAGGAAATAATTATTTCTGAAATGAGTAGTTACAAAGTTGAGCAAAGATGCACTGTATGTATGGAAGACACCCCACAATAGGGAGGGGAAAAAGAAGACAGGATTGTTAAGAAAAAGAAAAATCCATCCTTCATGGCTTCCATCCCACCGGACTTGCCCTTTCCCTGTGCCAACAGATACTGAGTGGTACTGGACATTTCCAGCCCAGACAGAAAATCATTTTAAATGTTGCCTAAGCCATAAGAAAAAAAAGAGCCTATCACTCCAAAACAAATCATGAGAATTAAAAATAAATCTAAGCCTTAACTAATCCAAAAATAACTTTTGATATAAAACTGCTGCTCTGAGCCTTCACTTTATTTCTTTATTTGTAAAGCTTAGCTGGTCTAAATCGTGGCATTTGAACTGTAAAGAAGGTACCCTATTCTTGATTTTAGCACTCAAATAATAAGGGGGGAAGCTTCAAAGAAACTAAGATGAAGCTGGTTAATTGAGTGAGTTCACTTTACCATGTTCCTAATACCGCCCCAAACTTAACGTTACCTCCTTGGCGGACTGGCTGAACAAGAACTGCACAGTAATATGATGCCAGGCTGCATGTTAGGTTCCCACGAAAGGAGAAAAATGATTTATGTATATTTTTTTTCAAATACAGTAAGCATAGAAAAAAAAAAGAAATTTGATTGCAAAGCTATGTTCATTATTATTATTTTTAACATCTTTATTGGGGTATAATTACAATGCTGTGTTGCTTTCTGCTGTACAACAAAGTGAGTCAGCTATACGTATACATATATCCCCATATTCTCTCCCTCTTGTGTCTCCCTCCCACCCTCCCTATCCCACACCTCTAGGTGGTCACAAAGCACGGAACTGATCTCCCTGTGCTATGCAGCTGCTTCCCACTAGCTATCTATTTTACATTTGGTAGAGTATATATGTCAAAGTCACTCTCAGTTCATCCCAGCTTACCCTTCCCCCTCCCCATGTACTCAAGTCCATTCTCTACATCTGCGTCTTTATTCCTGTCCTGCCCCTAGGTTCTTCAGAAACATTTTCTCTTTTTTTAGATTCCATATATATGTGTTAGCATATGGTATTTGTTTTTCTCTTTCTGACTTCACTCTATATGACAGACTCTAGGTTCATCCACCTCGCTACAAATAACTCAATTTCATTTCTTTTTATGGCTGAGTAATGTTCCATTGTATATACGTTCCACATCTTCTTTATCCATTCGTCTGCTGATGGACACTTAGGTTGCTTCCATGTCATGGCTATTGTAAATAGAGATGCAGTGAACATTGTGGTATATGACTCTTTTTGAATCATGGTCTTCTCAGGGTATATGCCCAGTAGAGGGATTTCTGGGTCGTATGGTAGTTCTATTTTTAGTTTTTTAAGGAACCTCAATACTGTTCTCCAGAATGGCTGTAAAAATTGATATTTCCACCAACAATACAAGAGGGTTCCCTTTTCTCCACACCCTCTCCACCATTTATTGTTTGTAGATTTTTTGATGATAGCCATTCTGACCGGTGTGAGGTGATACCTCATTGTAGTTTTGATTTGCATTACTCTAATGTTTAGTGATGTTGAGCATCATTTCATGTTAGAAATGTGTAATCTGTTTGTTGGAAATCTGTATATCTTCTTTGGAGAAATGTCTATTCAGGTCTTCTGCCCATTTTTAGTTAGGGTTGTTTGTTTTTTGATATTGACCTGCGTGAGCTGCTTGTAAATTTTGGAGATTAATCCTTTGTCAGCCGCTTCGTTTACAAATATTTTCTCCCATTCTGAGGGTTCTCTGTTCCTCTTGTTTACAGTTTCCTTTGCTGTGTCAAAGCGTTTAAGTTTCATTAGGTCCCATTTGTTTATTTTTGCTTTTATTTCCATTTCTCTAGGAGGTGGGTCAAAAAGGATCTCGCTGTGATTTATGTCATAGACTGTTCTGCCTATATTTTCCTCTAAGAGTTTTACAGTGTCTGGCCTTACATTTAGGTCTTTAATCCATTTTGAGTTTATTTTTGTATACGGTGTTAGGGAGTGTTCTAATTTCATTCTTTTGCATATAGCTGTCCACTTTTCCCAGCACCACTTATTGAAGAGGCTGTCTTTTCTCCACTGTATATTCTTACCTCCTGTATCAAAGATAAGGTGACCACATGTGCATGGGTTTATCTCTGGGCTTTCTATCCTGTTCCATTGATCTATATTTACGTTTTTGTGCCAGTACCATACTGTCCTTATTACTGTAGCTTTGTAGTATAATCTGAAGTCCAGGAGCATAATTCCTCTAGCTCTGTTTTTCTTTCTCAAGATTGCTTTGGTTATTCGGGGTCTTTTGTGTTTCCATACAAATTGTGAAATTTTTTGTTCTACTTCTGTGAAAAATGCCATTGGTAGCTTGATAGGGATTGCACTGAATCTGTAGATTGCTTTGGGGAGTATAGTCATTTTCACAATGTTGATTCTTCCAATCCAAGGACATGGTATAGCTCTCCATCTGTTTGTATAATCTTTGATTTCTTTCATCAGTGTCTTGTAGTTTTCTGCATACAGGTCTTTTGTCTCCCTATGTAGGTTTATCCCTAGGTATTTTACTCTTTTTGTTGCAGTGGTAAGTGGGAGTGTTTCCTTAATTTCTCTTTCAGATTTTTCATCATTAGTGTATAGGAATGCAAGAGATTTCTGTGCATTAATTTTGTATCCTGCTACTTTACCAAATTCATTGATTAGCTCTAATAGTTTTCTGGCAACATCTTTAGGATTCTCTATTTATAGTATCATGTCATCTGCAAACAGTGACATTTTACTTCTTTTCCGATCTGGATTTCTTTTATTTCTTTTTCTTCTCTTATTGCTATGGCTAAAACTTCCAAAACTATGTTGAATAATAGTGGTGAGAGTGGGCAACCTTGTCTTTTTCCTGATCTTAGAGAAAATGGTTGCAGTATTTCACCACTGAGAACAATGTTGGCTGTGGGTTTGTCATATATGGCCTTTATCATGTTGAGGTAAGTTCCCTCTATGCCTACTATCTGGAGGATTTTTATCATAAATGGCTGTTGAATTTGTCCAAAGCTTTTTCTGCATCTATTGAGATCATCATATGATTTTTCTCCTTCCATTTGTTAATATAGTTATCACATTGATTGATTTGCCTATATTGAAGAATCCTTGCATTCCTGGGATAAACCTCACTTGATCATGCTGTATGATCCTTTTAATGTGCTGTTGGATTCTGTTTGCTAGTATTTTGTTGAGGATTTTTGCATATATGTTCATCAGTGAAACTGGCCTGTAGTTTTCTTTCTTGTGACATCTTTGTCTGGTTTTGGTATCAGGGTGATGGTGGCCTCGTAGAACGAGTTTGGGAGTGTTCCTTCCTCTGCTATATTTTGGAAGTTTGAGAAGGATAGGTGTTAGCTCTTCTCTAAATGTCTGATAGAATTCCCCTGTGAAGCCATCTGGTCCTGGGCTTTATTTTGTTGGAATATTTTTAATCACAGTTTCAATTTCAGTGCTTGTGATTGGTCTGTTTATATTTGCTATTTCTTCCTGGTTCAGTCTCAAATGGTTGTGCTTTTCTAAGAATTTGTCCATTTCTTCCAGGTTTTCCATTTTACTGGCATATAGTTGCTTGTGGTAATCTCTCATGATCCTTTGTATTTCTGCAGTGTCAGCTGTTACTTATCCTTTTCATTTCTAATTCTATTGATTTGAGTCTTTTCCCTTTTTTTCTTGATGAGTCTGGCTAATGGTTTATCAATTTTGTTTATCTTCTCAAATAACCAACTTTTAGTTTTAGTGATCTTTGCTATCATTTCCTTCATTTCTTTTTCATTTATTTCTGATCTGATCTGTATGATTTCTTTCCTTCTGCTAACATTGGGTATTTTTGTTCTTCTTTCTGTAATTGCTTTAGGTGTAAGGTTAGGTTGTTTATTTGAGATGTTTCTTGTTTTTTGAGATAAGACTGTATTTTTATAAACTTCCCTCTTCAAACTGCTTTTGCTGCATCCCATAGGTTTTGGGTTGCCGTGTTTTCATTGTCATTTGTGTCTAGGTATTTTCTTATTTCCTCTTTGATTTCTTCAGTGATCTGTTGGTTATTTAGTAGTATATTATTTACCCTCCGTGTGTTTGTATTGTTTACTAATTTTTTTCCCATAATTGATATCTAGTCTCATAACGTTGTGGTCGGAAAAGATACTTGATATGATTTCAATTTTCTTAAATTTATCAAGGCTTGATTTGTGACCCAAGATATGATCTAACCTGGAGAATATTCTATAAGGACTTGAGAAGAAAGTGTATTCTGTTGTTTTTGGATGGAATGTCCTATAAATATCAATTAAGTCCGTCATGTTTAATGTATAATTTAAAGCTTGTGTTTCCTTATTTATTTTCATTTTGGATGATCTGTCCATTGGTGAAACTGGGATGTTAAAGTCCTCTCCTATGATTGTGTTACTGTCAATTTCCACTTTTATGGCTGTTAACATTTGCCTTATGTATTGAGGTGCTCCTATGATGGGTGCATAAATATTTACAATTGTTATATCTTTTCTTGGACTGATCCCTTGATCATTATGTAGGGTCCTTCTTTGTCTCTTGTAATAGTCTTTATTTTAAAGTCTATTTTGTCTCATATGAGAATTGCTACTCCAGCCTTCTTTTCATTTCCATTTATATGGAATATCTTTTTCCATCCCCTCACTTTCAGTTTGTATGTGTCCCTAGGTCTGAAGTGGGTCTCTTGTAGACAGCATATATATGGGTTTTGTTTTTGTATCCATTCAGCCAGTCTATGTCATTTGGTGGGAGCATTTAATCCATTTAAACTTAGGGTAAATATCAATAAGTATGATCTTATTACCATTTTCTTAATTGTTTTGGGTTTTTTATTGTAAGTCTTTTCCTTCTCTTGTGTTTCCTGTCTAGAGAAGTTCCTTTAGCGTTGTTGTAAGGCTGGTTTGGTGGTGCTGAATTCTCTTAGCTTTTGCTTGTCTGTAAACGTTTTAATTTCTCCATTGAATCTGAATAAGACCCTGGCTCAGTAGAGTAATCTTGGTTGTAGGTTTTTCCCTTTCATCAGTTTAACTATGTCCTGCCACTCCCTTCTGGCTTGCAGAGTTTCTGCTGAAAGATCAGCTGTTAACCTTATGGGGATTCCCTTGTACGTTATTTTTCCCTTGCTGCTTTTAATATTTTTTCTTTGTATTTAACTTCTGAAAGTTTGATTAATATGTGTCTTGGTGTGTTTCTCCTTGGATTTATCCTGTAATTTATCCTGATTTATCAAGTCCTTCCTGAACTTGATTGACTACTTCCTTTCCCATATTAGGGAAGTTTTAAATTATAATCACTTCAAATATTTTCTCAGGCCCTTTCTTTTCCTCTTCTTCTACTGGGACCCCTATAAGTTGAATGTTGGTACGTTTAATGTTGTCCCAGAGGTCTCTGAGACTGTCCTTAATTCTTTTCATTCTTTTTTCTTTTGTCTGCTCTGCAGTAGTTATTTCCACTATTTTATCTTCCAGGTCACTTATCTGTTCTTCTGCCTCAGTTATTCTGCTACTGATTCCTTCTAGAGTATTTTAAATTTCATTTATTGTGTTGTTCATCATTGTTCATTTGCTCTTTAGTTCTTCTAGGTCCTTATTAAATGTTTCTTATATTTTCTCCATTCTATTTCCAAAATTTTGTATCACCTTTACTATCATTACTCTGAATTCTTTTTCAGGTAGACTGCCTATTGCCTCCTCATATTTTTGGTCTGGAGGGTTTTTACCTTGCTCCTTCATTTGCTGTGTGTTTCTCTGTCTTCTCATTTTGCTTAACTTACGTTGTTTGGGGTCTCCTTTTTGCAGGCTGCAGGTTCGTAGTTCCTGTTGTTTTTGGTGTTTGCCCCCAGTGGCTACGGTTGCTTCAGTGGGTTGTGTAGGCTTCCTCGTGGAGGGTTTGGTGCCTGTGTTCTGGTGGATGAGGCTGGATTTTGTCTTTCTCGTTGGCAGGACCACATCCTGCAGTTTGTTTTGGGGTGTCTGTGAATTTATTATGATTTTAGGCAGCCTCTCTGCTAATGGGTGAGGCTGTGTTCCTGTCTTGCTAGTTGTTTGGCATAGGGTGTCCAGCACTGTAGCTTGCTGGTCGTTGAGTGGAGCTGGGTCTTAGCGTTTGGATGGAGATCTCTGGGAGAGCTTTGGCCGTTTGATATTACGTAGGCTGGGAGTTCTGTGGTGGACCAATGTCCTGAACTCGGCTCTCCCACCTCAGAGTCCAGGCCTAGCACCCGGCTGGAGCACCAAGACCCTGTCAGCCACATGGCTCAGAAGGAAAGTGAGAAAAAAAAGAAAATGAAAGAAAGAAAATAAATAAATAAAAATAAAATAAAGTTTTTAAAATAAAAAAATATTAAAAGTAAAAAAAAAAATAAAGTAATAAGAAAAAGAAAGAAGAGAGCAACCAAACCAAAAAACAAATCCATCAATGATAACAATCGCTAAAATCTATACTAAGAGAAAAAACAAATGGACAGACAGAACCCTAGGACAAATGGTAAAGTCAAACCTATACAGACAGGGGCTTCCCTGGTGGCGCAGTGATTGGGAGTCCGCCTGCCGATGCAGGGGACACGGGTTCGTGCCCCGGCCTGGGAGGATCCCGCATGCCACGGAGCGGCTGGGCCCGTGGGCTCGTGGGCCATGGCCGCTGAGCCTGCGCGTCCGGAGCCTGTGCTCCGCAACGCGAGAGGCCACAATAGCGGGAGGCCACAACAGTGAGAGGCCCGCGTACCGCAAAAAAAAAAAAAAAAAAAAAAAAAAAAAAAAAAAAAACCTATACAGACAAAATCACACAAAGAAGCATACACATACACACTCACAAAAGAGAAAAAGGAAAGAAAACAATATATATAAAAGAAGAGAGCAACCAAATCAATAAACAAATCTACCAATGATAATAAACTCTAAATCCTAAACTAAGGTAAACATAAAACTAGAAACAAATTAGATGCAGAAAGCAAACCCCAAGTCTATAGTTGCTCCCAAAGTCCACCGCCTCAGTTTTGGGATGATTCGTTGTGTATTCTGGTATTCCAGAGATGCAGGGTACATCAAGCTGCTTGTGGAGATTTAATCCACTGCTCCTGAGGCTCACAGAGAGATTTCCCTTTCTCTTCTTTGTTCGTACAGCTCCTGGGGTTCAGCATTGGGTTTGGCCCCGCCTCTGCATGTAGGTCACCCTCTGGTGACTGTTCTTCACCCAGACAGGATGGGGTTAAAGGAGTGGCTGATTCGGTGGCTCTGACTCACTCAGGCCGGGGGGGGGGGGGGGGGGGTGCGCGGAGGAGTATGGAATGTGGGATGAGCCTGCTGTGGCAGAGCCCAGCGTGACGTAGCAACAGCCTGAGGCATGCCATATGTTCTCTTGGGGAAGTTGTCCCTGGATCACGGGACCCTGGCAGTGGCAGGCTGAACAGGCTCCCAGGAGGGGAGGTGTGGTATGGATAGTGACCTGTGCTTGCACACAGGCTTCTTGGTGGCAGCAGCAGCAGCCTCAGCATTTCATGCCCGTCTCTGGTGTCTGCACTGATAGCCACGGCTTGTGCCCATCTCTGGAGTTCGTTTATGTGGTGCTCTGAATCCCCTCTGCTCGCACACCCCTAAACAATGGTCTCTTGACTCTTAGGCAGGTCCAGACTTTTTCCCAGACTCCCTCCTGGGCAGCTGTGGTGCACTAGCCCCCTTCAGGCTGTGTTCACGCCGCCAACCCCAGTCCTCTCCCTGGGATCTGACCTCCGAAGCCCGAGCCTCAGCTCCCAGCCCCCACCCGCCCAGCGAGTGAGCGGACAAGCCTCTCAGGCTGGTGAGTGCTGGTCAGCACCGATCCTCGGTGTGGGAATCTCTCCACTTTGCCCTCTGCACCCCTGTTGCTGCGCTCTCCTCCATGGCTCCAAAGTTTTTCCCCCGCCCATCCCTTGTCTCCACCAGTGAAGGGGCTTCCTAGTGTGTGGAAACTTTTCCTCCTTCACAGTTCCCTCCCAGAGGTGTAGGTCCCATCCCTATTCTTTTGTCTCCATTTTTTCTTTTTTCTTTTGCCCTATCCAGGTACGTGGGGATATTCTTGCCTCTTGGGAAGTCTGAGGTCTTTTGCCCACATTCAGTAGGTGTTCTGTATGAGTTGTTCCACATGTAGATGTATTTTTGATGTATTTGTGGAGAGGAAGGTGATCTCCACGTCTTACTCCCCTGCCAGCTTGAAAGTCCTCTCATTATTTTTTAATGGCTTCCTTTCCCTGCTACAGTCTTATCCCAGGGCAGAGGGACAGATGTGCAGTGATTCACAAGCAACATGAGGTGACAGTTCTACCTCGTCTTGAAATTCTAAACACATTTCAAAGTCACATTTTCAATTGTGTCACGCCCATTTGAAACCACCCTCCTTAAAAATGACACCTTTTCTTATTATTTATTTTTCTGCTTTGACTCCATGAACCTCAAACTGAGCTCTCTGGATATTTGAAAGTGAAATTATGTTTTTTTAAAAAAGGAATTTTGCAATTAATGAGAGAAAAGAGTTACTTCAATTCTGGAAAAAGTCAACTCAATTTACTCCAATATTTTATATCCCTTGATGTCCTTAGTTTTCCCTATTGTGTCTCTCCTCACGCATTTCATGAAGGTGTTCCAAATGAGCACTCAGTATACTTTTTAAAAAATTACTTTCAGGACTTCCCTGGTGGCGCAGTGGTTGGGAGTCCGCCTGCCAATGCAGGGCACACAGGTTCAAGCCCTGGTCCGGGAAGACCCCACATGCTGAGGAGCAACTAAACCCGTGCACCACAGCTACTGAGCTTGTGCTCTAGAGCCCACGAGCCACAACTACTGAGCCCACACACCTAGAGCCCATGGTCTGTGATAAGAGAAGCCACCGCAATGAGAAGCCCACGCACGGCAACAAAGAGTAGCCCCCGCTCGCTGCAACTAAAGGAAGCTCACCCACAGCAACACAGATCCAATGCAGCCATAAATAAATAAATAATTTTAAAAAATATTACTTTCATTTTTCTAACTATATAGTTTATGGAGAACATTAAAGAAATACTCAAAAATGACTCATAATGCCATTGGCAAGAAGTAACTTAATTCTTGGATATTTTCTTCATATTTTAATGCAGCTAAGGTCATGAAGTTCTCTATACAATTTTCACTTTTATTTTTTTACCCAGAGTAATTCACATATCAAAAATGTCATCACAGGGCTTCCCTGGTGGCGCAGTGGTTGGGAGTCCGCCTGCCGATGCAGGGGACATGGGTTCGTGTCCTGGTCCGGGAAGATCCCACATGCCGCGGCAGCGGCTGGGCCCGTGAGCCATGGCCGCTGAGCCTGCGCGTCCGGAGCCTGTGCTCCACAACGGGAGAGGCCACAGCAGTGAGAGGCCCGCGTATCGCAAAAAAAAAAAAAAAAAAAATGTCATCACAAACATTATTTTTATTGCTAACTAATGTTGGATTTTTAGGTAGTTTTCATTTTTTTAATACTATAAATTTTGCAGTCACAATTATCTTTATATTTTCCAAGCACGGTGTCAAAGATAAATGACTATATCAGAGAATATATATTATCTATATTTTGAGGCCTATTTTATTGTTTGATTCCCATTTCTAAATAGCATTTAAAAAGATGGTACAAGTTGACTTTCTCATATGCACTATTTAAGAACAATCTTTTCACTACAATTTTAAGAATATCAGCATTATTTACTTTACCTTTCAAATCTGATGAGCAAAATGGAATGTCCTTATTATTCTAATTGGCATTTTTGATTACTTGCATATGCACGCAGGTGTGTCCCTTGTATGGTAACTTTATTTATCTTTCAGGGCCTTCCTCTAGCATTTATATTTCTATGAATGTAATCACAGTGTCTGACTTGGTTGAGAACTCCACCCTGTGTTTGAACTCAGGCTCAGATAGTCCAGAAAAATGGTTCACCAAAAATCAGTTTTCTGGACACCATTCAATAGAACCACATCAATTAATCTTCTCTGTTCTCAGGTATGAGCAGCATGAATGCTGAATTTGTTCTAAAAAGCTAGCCCTGTGTTTTCTGGAGCCATTGAAGGGGGAAGCCTGAGTTTATCAGGTAATTATTCCCCAAGGAGGGGGCAGCCTATGCCAAGAGAGAGGATGAGATCACTTTTATTTCCTATCTGGCCTTTTGGATCAGCTCACTCTGCTCCTTTGAGGGGCAGTAGAATAAGGGACTGGAGCATCCTGAAATATTTTATGTTTTAACCACATGTCTCCATGTTTATTACTGCGTATGAGATCAGAAGGCCATATGGACTGACTTGAGGATGATATTTTAAGAAATTATTAAAATGATTCATTGTAAGTGCAATGGATAAACACAAAGACATGAAAAATGGGATCATTAATAATTTGATAATGTTTTGGACACAGCTACAGTTAACAGTATACATTGATGTCTCACAGAAGAAGCAAAATGTGCTTTAAGATAGCAAGAGACATGGTATCGGCAAATAAACAAATGACAACAACAAAACCCCACAGCTTTCAACAGATTCCCCTGAAGACCCAGTTGTCCCAATTCAATTCCATTAGACTAGAGAGAATAATTATTAGCATTGCCATCTCATGCCAGTGCTGGTCTAACACCTCTTTCTTACAATAGTAACACCTCATAACCTAGTGTTTGCGATGTCTAACCCATTCCAGCTGCAGGAACCCTGCCAGATCTCCACTTCAAGAAAAGATTTTCGCTTTCCATCTCCTCTCCCACAAGGAGCTAGAGATGAAAACACAATAGCAGCTCTTTCCAAAAAACACTTTTGAGCTCTGTATTCTCAATTGTTCTCTGATCTCCACCCTGACCTACCAAACCATTCTCAATGGTAAATTGATAGTAAATAGTAAATAATAGTAAATGCCTATAACCTATTTTTATTATATAACAATAATATATAGCATATATAGCTTAATTAGCTTAATTAGCATATGTAATGCACTAAGCAGTATGGCAAGACGTTTCAAAAAGGATAAATATATTCTCACAACCTATAGACTACATTCTATTATTATTACAATTATTATTACTAGCTACCATTTATCGCATGCCTACTTTGTTACAGACACCATGTTGAATGTGTTATAATGTTTATAATCTCTCAACAACTTTATGTGATAGGTATTAAGGTCATTTTATAAATAATAAAACTGAGATTCAAAGAGGTTCATTAAATTATATGTGAACCACTTACTACAATGGTTGACACCTAGAAAATGCCCAAATGTTACCTATCTTATTATTTACAGTATATATTTTATTATTAATATTAATTTTGAGAAGTCATGGGACATGTCCCTCGGATGAAGATTTGGTTTGGGAGGGCATACCATATACAAAAAAATTAGCGTTTGTACATTTGTACTCCATTTTCTTAATAATATTAATGTTAATAATATTAAAAAATATTACTAATAATACCAATACTACTACAATATATATGCAATATATAAAATATATAGTAATATATATTTATATATAATTATAGTAATATATATTTATATATATAGTAATATATAGTAATGTACATTAATATTATAATAATGCTACATGGTATACTAAAAATACTACTACTATTAATTATTTATATGCTATAACAATACTAATACCATTAATTAAAAAGCTTAGCTTTATAAATTACCTACTGTGTGCCGAACACTGGGTTTTAAACACCTTGTTTTAACCTTAAAAAATTCTGTGCAACAAATTCTTGCGTTACTTTCTGACTTCCAGATGAATAAGGCAAGGATAGGAGAAATGAATTAATTTGTCCAAAGCTTCACAACTTGTATGAAGAGATCCAGGATCTGAATCTAGGCCATCTGACTTAAAAAGCTCTAGGTCTTAATCACTGTGCATGCTTGAAAACTAGGAGGAAGATTATACATCATTTTGTATTTAACCCTTTATCTACATATGAAGAAATGCTGAGGGAAATAAACTGTCTATAATTACATAGGATTTATGGCCTAGATGAAATTTGGTAATAATAATATTGTTTGCTTACTATACAGAGTCATTGTGCAAAGATTATCTTATTTAAAGTCCCAATATTCTTGTAGGTTACGTTCTTGTATTTTACGTTAAAGGAAACTAAAATTCAGAGTGGTTAAGCAACATGTCCAAGGTCACCAGAGAATCTGGGCTTTGGACTCAGGCAGTCTGGCTCCTGAACCTTTGCCCTTAAATGCTATTCACTTCCTAGGTCAACCATCTTCCAACCCAATGCCCTTTCCACGTCCATTTCTTCATCTCACACCAATTTGCAAAAGCCAACTGTTAAATTTTCAGGAAATTTTTCAGTTGATGGTCAAACATAGTCATTATTAAGAATTAAATTTTAAGAGGCGGATGGACCTAAAGTCTGTCATACAGGGTGAAGTAAGTCAGAAAAAGAAAAACATATACCGTATGCTAACACATACGGAATCTAAAAAAAAAAAAAAATGGTTCTGAAGAACCTAGGGGCAGGACAGGAATAAAGACACAGAGGTAGAGAATGGACTTGAGGACACGGGGAGGGGGAAGGGTAAGCTGGGACAAAGTGAGAGAGTAGCACTGACATATATACACTACCAAATGTAAAATAGATATCTACTGGGAAGCAGCTGCATAGCACAGGGAGATCAGCTCGGTGCTTTGTGACCACCAAGAGGGGTGGGGTAGGGAGGGTGGGAGGGAGACGCAGAGGGAGGGGATATGGGGATATATGTATACATACAGCTGATTCACTTTGCTATACAGCAGAAACTAACACAACATTGTAAAGCAGTTACACTCCAATAAAGGTGTTAAAAAAAAAAGAATTAAATTTTATAAACCTATAATCAAATAAATATATTAAAAATAAAGGTAAATCCTTTTGTTCCTTTGTGACCCATTTTATTTTTAATACTAATAATATTAATGATAGGAACAATAATAAATTACACTAATAATACAAATACCATTACCACTGTTAATACTATATACTTTACTACACATACATTATTTTACTACATTTCCAAATCCTAATTATTTTACTACATTTTACTGTTATCAAGGGCCTTGAGACTATGTGTCCATTGTATCTGTATGGTGGGAATACTACATAATGTTTCTCTACTGCACATCTTTTCCCAAATCTGATTTTAGTGATGTCATATTGATAGCCTGGAATTGGCCACCTTAGGACTATTTAAACCACAGAAATAGGTAATGCTACAAATCAGTGCATTTATTCCCCCACATAGTTGGTTGCTAAACATTTACCCATAGCACTGCCAAGGGTCATGAGTATTCAAATAGAAGTCACTGGAAAATTGTTCCTAAATAATTTAGGTTATATGAGGAAACCTCTAGTTTATGTTACACTCATTCAAATGATATAATATGGATTCAATGAATACAAAAAATTAACTGTCCTGGTGATACTAGTGACATTTTGTGAGTATAAACACTTCAAAGTAAGTTCCTAGAGAATTTTAGCTGATATTCAACCTAAGAGGCTTTTAAACATCTCCACGAAATCTGTCTCTCCCTCTCTTTCTTATGTAAGCAACTTAGTATAAGACAAAGGGTGGAAAAAAGATAATAGATTCTAAATTCATATAATATAATACAGTGTGGACCATCTAATGAACCGTTATAGTTTCTAGTGGCAGATCCCACTTAAGCAGGACAAAACAGTGAAAGGTGATACTAAGCCCACAGGCCAGAGGAAAAATCCAGTCCAGTGTGAGAGGTGTCATTAGTGGGGCACAGCCTGAGAGATGTAAACCAGCCCATGTGATCCCAGACTGCCTGGCTTGGTAATGTGATGCTTGGTAGTTCTGCCTTGTGGGTCATTGGTTCAACCTGGCTTACGCTGAGAGTAGATGAAAGCTGCGGGCAGCAGGAGGTGACTGAATGCTTTCAGTGAAACGAAGCAGTTATATCAGCTCAATTCTGCATGGACTCCTGTTTTTTGCCGTAACAGTTGGCAGTCGTTAGCACCCTTGTTGACAGTTCACACAGAAAGGCCAAGAACACAGTGGGCCCAGAGATTAAAATCACATCTCACCTTGGTGGTCCTTCCAGGACAGACTGGAAAGGTAAGAAATCTTGTTCTACCACTTGGTCCCATTAGAGAACTTTAATTTCCACCATTATGCTTCTTTCTCAAAGAGCCAGGAGTCAAGAGTTCAAAGCAGCACTAGAAGGAAACAAAAAATATTTGTAAAGCCTCTTTGCTTATCATTTCCCTTTCGATTTTAGATAGGAAAATGCAACATTTGTAAGGTCACCATCTTAAATCAAATTCTTCAGGGGACATTTTCAGTAGAGGAAAATTCTGAACAGCTGAATTCTGTCTGAATTTGTAGGACTTATTTTGAAATCGTTAAAGTTGGAAAGATAATAAATTATAGTGTGGAATTTTAAAAGACCTCGTAATGGTAGAAAAGCGTAGTTGAGCAAAGTGACCTCTCCCAGCTATTTTAAATATTTAGATCTCTGGAAAAAAGACCAGGTGGTGTCATAGCATCAGACACTGGGGATATAAAAGGAAAATAGTGCAAGAGGTTAACAGGCATGCACCTTAGTCCTAACTCTACCATTTGAGAGCATTATGAGCTTCAGAAAAATAGGCATGTTGAACTAGATAGACTTCCATCTTTGACATCCAGCAGTACAGGTTTGTTTTTTTTTTCAGGCAGATAAAATAGTTCTAAATATCTAAATGTGTTCATATATGTAAAGCACTGGGCACAAAGTCTGGAATATAAGCACTATATAATATTTTGTTCTCATATTATTGTTATTACTATTACTGTAATTATTATTTAAAATGCTAAATTACCCAAAGCAAATTATAAATGAGTTTTAGGAAACTAAAACTACAGCCCTGGCCTGGACATTTTTTTAATCAAAATATAGAAGACTGAAATGTCATACCTAATAGATGATCCTTTCCCAAACTGCTGTTCCTAGGAAAGATAATTCTTCAAAACGCTCCTTTGTAAAATTATTCCTTGGATGAAAAGAAAATTGAGGAGATGCTACCTACTACGTACCTTCTTAGAAAGTAACAGTGCATATTAGCTTATTAATACTCAGAGCAGTTTTGAGGAAAGGAGTGTATTTAATTTGGCATAATTTAGTATCCCCAAAGTTATTTGGTGATAAAACCTCATTAGTGCATATCTACATGGGTCTCCAGTTGAACTACACAGACCGCCTTTTCCAATTGTATAGGAATTAAGTCTTGACTTAATTTGACAGCATTTGACTATTCTTGCCCCTCTGGATAAGCACTTACTATGTGCCAGATCCTGTGCTAAATTGTTTACAGTAATTATCCCACTTAATCCTGGCGATCAGTAGCTTCATGATATCCTTGCAGAATAGCAAGGGGAAGCTCATAGTTGTTTAGTAACTTGTATAAAATTACAGAACCAGGATTGAATTGTAGGGTTGTCAGTTTCCAGGAGCCAGGCTTTTAACCTCTAGGCTACTCTGAATAACTATGAATAAATGAGCAAATGTTTCTTTTCTTTTTTTTATTTGCAGTTTATTTTGAAATTATGGAGGAAAGCATCACATATAAAAATTATTTCTGTTTTAATGCTTCTTCGTTCTTTTTATTTTGAATTTTATTTTTTTATACAGCAGGTTCTTATTAGTTATCCATTTTATACTTATTAGTGTATATATGTTTCTTGAGTTGGGCTGGAGTGAGGGTGGAGCTTGAACACAGTGCCCCCGCCCCACCCCCAGGAACCTTGAGCAGATGCCTCCTAAGAGACCCCAGCGGGGGAACTAAGAAATTGAGAGGGGCTGGGGAGCCAGGATTCCAAGTTCCTGTGTCACAGTCAAAACCACTTAGGGAGGGAAAGGGCTGCCCTGAGAGGGAGTGAGCTCTCCATTGTGGGAGTTTGTATTGAATATAAACAGGAGCTCCACTTTCCTACATGCTTCCTTAGCTCTCCACATATGTGTTCTATGTATGTTTGCCCAAAGTAAAAGAATAGATTCCCCTAGCTCTTAACCAAAAGGCACTATATTATTTTAGTTAAGGGGACACTTGCTATAATAGGGATAATCCTCGTTTCAGTAAGGTCTGAGTCCCACCCTTGTGTGGTCTCCAAGGTCAGGGCTTGCTTCCTGATAAATCAGCACATGACTCCTGGTTTGCATCCAACAACAGAAACTTCTGAGAGGATCATGTTAGGCAATGCGGGGGACTTCAGCACTTAAATCACTGACAACTTAACTTTCAATTTCTTAGCTTGGGGTCAGGTTTATATTTTGTATAGAATTGGAGCCTGTTGTTTATAATGACCAAAGGCCGCTTATTTATGGTGAATCCAATCACGGGATATAATTGATTTTCCAGCTGTTAACAACCAAGGAGGAAGTGGTAAGTTTAATTGCTAGATTTCATTAGCAGATAACGCTTGAGATTTCCAAATAATCCTCCCACAAGACCATTAGTTATTGTACCAAAAAGTAAATCCAGTTTCCTCAGATATTCTGATTTTTCAAGAGTAATAAGAAAAATATCATGATTTCCAAATATATTTTCAATTATTTTAAATTTTATGAAAATTTCCTTCAGGGGAACAAAACCACCTGTGGGCTTCATCCAGCTTATTGGTTACTTGATAGCAAATTTGACTGTATGTGGTTTTCTTTATTTCTACGTGGAGTTCAGTCATCCATAAAGAATTCTTTGTGGTCATTATAAGATCTTAAGTAAAAGAACTCCATAGGTATTTTGAATGTTGAAATTGTGAATCCTAGAAACTTGTAATATCAAGATGTGAGCAGAGCCAGTCAAGGTATGCCACCTGAAGTTTTATTCATAAAGCTGATTTATTTCTGTCTGGGCACATTACATGTTACACTTGGCCAAAGTATTTAACATTTTACATACTTCATCTATGCATTGGGGAACTTAGTCTATAAGATATCTGAAGATACTCTGATCTGGATTTATATGCTATTTGAGATTTGTACATAAATTGAGAGCAAAACATTGTGCATTGCGTGCTACAGGAGACAGCTGGATAAATTACCTCATGATGAGAGGTTTACTACCTAATACAGATTCTGCAGTGTATAACAATATAAAAGGGTCAATGGAGGTTTAACTCTTTTTTTCTTGTTGTTGTTTGCTTCCTTGCATATAGCAAGAATACTAATTTTAATTTGACATTTGAATGTTTTAATTATATAAGTAATACATGAATGAGGGAATCTAAAGTGTCTAAAGTAATATTATTAGTTCAGAGAAATAAGCCCACATCCCTGAAAGTCATTACCGAAAATATTGTATCACTCTATATTTTTTAATTTGCTTATTCAAATATACATGCACATGTAGGAGGAGGGATTGTTGTTTTTCTTACAAATGTGGAATTGCATTAAATATTTTATCTTATAATTTCCTATATTTATTATACTTGACACCTTTGCTGCCCATATACGTGTTGACTTCTGTAAAAATTTGGTCTACCTCATTCTCTTTGATAGATAGTATTCCATAATTTGGATGATCTACATTTATTCCATAATTTGGAAGCACTGAATTATTCAACTGTTTTCCTACTTATAGACACTTATATTGTTCCCATCTTCTTAAAATAACAAAAAAAAAGTGCTGCAATTATTTTTAGGATTTGATAAACTGATTGTGAAGTCCATGTGGAAGAAAAATATACAAAATTGCTTAAAAGTCTTAAAACAATAATGTAATATGGTGAAATGATTTACTGTTTATTGAAACAATGTAAAGCTACTATATTCAAAATAATAAAGCACTTGCTTAGGCATAGACACTTAAATCAAGGAACTGAATTCAAAAGCCAGAAAAAACTTCCCATGTGTAGGAGAACTCAATAAATGAAACAACTAGTCTACAAGTCAGTGGGGAAATTATGAATTTACTAGCAATTGGTATTGAGATAATCATTATTTATTGGAAGAAAATAAATGTAACTCCAACTGTGTGCTCATAGACGAATATAAATTTAAGACAAAAGTTCCCACCATAAAAATAAAAGAATTAAAAGAAAAAAAATTAAGTTAGGGGTGTATATATCCTTAGGGGTAAAGGGAAGCTTAGTAAGGAAGATGGAAACAAAAAGCTATAATGGAAAAATAAAATACCAGATGAAATTAGAAAACAATGAAACAAAAAAACCTTTGAATGGAAAAAGGCAACTTAATCAAATTAAAAGAGCAATCACCAACTGGGAAAAACATTTGCCACACGTACACAAAAAAGTGACTGATACTCTGAAGATATAAGTAGTTCTTCAAGTTAGTATGAACAATGTACAGCACAAGGAAAATTGATATTCAGGAAAATGAAAATAAAACAATAAAATACAACTTTTATCCCTTCAGATTGATAAAAATGTAAGATTTTGTTAACACCCAATGCCCGTGAGATTAGGGCAACGAGGAAAGCAACATTCACACACTCTCAAGAGTAGTGATGAGTAAAAATTTCTGTAAATTTTGGAAAATAAATCTGGCTATATTCTTTTAAACTACAAGTGTGCATGTCATTTGATCTAGCACCCCCTTCTAGTAAATACTGTTTCAGAAAATACTGACAAGTGTATAATGATACTCTTTTCAAGAAACTTGGGGTTTATTGTTTCCTGAATACAATAGTCAAGCATCCAGAAAACGAGGGGGTCAATTTGGGCCAATTTGGGTTCCTGCACATAAATATGCTTTCCTTTTGATGCTTCTTTTTCTCTGCACCAGAAAACCATAGGAGGAGAAATGTCAATAAAGTTGAGCCTTTGTTCTCCTTTCTCAATAGAAATGCTGGTAAGAATGGGGAATGCGGAACTAAGTAAAGAGAAACGGAAGTGTGAAGGACTCAGGCAGGAAGCTAAAGTTTTGCAGCTCAATAAGGATCTTTGACTGAGTCGGTACTGAACAAATGTGTAAAATAACCCTACCTTCTGCCATTTTGCAACTGGGTGGGGAAAGAAAGACGAGTGCACACACTAGGCAAGATGCTAACGAAACATTATAATGGGTTAGTGGAAGAGCAGTCACAGTGCAAATATAAGCAAATTTCAGGGTCAAATCATAAGCAATTTAATTTCTCAGTTAACTCTTTGAGATATACAACGAAAGTCAATCTAACTTTTGGCCCTACTATGTTTATCCAGAAAAATAAAATCACAAGGGTCGATCACACAGCCTATTAGGGATCCCATGTATTAATTCAATCTATCCTGAGTTAAAGAGAAAAAAGATAATTAAATACACACACATACATACACACTTCAAAAAGCCAAAATTCCTAATGGTTATTGAACAAGAAGTAGCACTAGATATATTGTAGTGTCTGTCTGAATGAAGCTGATCAAATATGAGTAACTTCTACTTTTCACGCATTTTGTTAGACATTAAGATAGAAAGATGAAGAGAGGAGGGCACCTTTTATTAGGAGAGAATCGATAGCTTTTTTTTTTTTTTAACTTTTTAAAAAACATTTATTTTATATTGGAGTATAGTTGATTAACAACATTGTGTTAATTTCAGGTGTACAGCAGTGATTCAGTTATGCATATACATGTATCTATTCTTTTTCAAGTTCTTTTCCCATTTAGGTTGTTACGTAATATTGAACAGAGTTCATTCCCTGTGCTATACAGTCGATATCTTTTATTATGAGAGAATCACATCAAAACAGATTCCTAGGTCTCCGTTTGCCGATGTCTTACAAAGGAGCAACAGGAAGCTGGGACTCAGAGTGTTAAAGAAAAGGTCTGAAAATAACTCTGCTCCTTTATTCCTGTAATATGTCTGATTCAGCACTTTTGCCCCCTAGATTTTCCTTCGAGGTGCAGACAGTGTTCCTTTCTTTGACAAAAGCCCATTTTCTTCACCTTTCCTAAGTCTTTTGTTTCTTTTACTGGTCACAAGTAATGAGAACAAAACATCTGCTCTTTACTGAGTGTTTATTGAGTGCCAAGCATTTTATATAAGTGGCCTTCTCTAGTTTTCACAACAGCCCTGCTAGATTTGTATTTTCTCTATAGATTAAGGAAACTTAGAGACTCAAAGTTATTAATACCTTGAAATGGATCTTACCACCATCACATGGCAGAGATGGTCTTCAGACCCATGTGTGTTGAACTCCAGAGCCTATGATGTGCTTACCTACTGCCTCAAGACAGAACATTTTGAAATGCAGGTCACTGTGATGTTTACGACAGTCTCACTTCTCAGCTTCATATCTTGACTGTTTTGCTTTGTTTTTTTTTTTTTTTTTTTTTTTGGTCTTGTGACTAGGCATAGAGATTAGGGCTAATTTGCATGACTATTTAACTCAGGAGTTAATAAATATTAACTCTCTACTGCTCTTTGCTTTTAGAGGATCTAACATTCAAAAATGCTATTATAGATGCAGGAAGTAAAAGTAACATGAAAATATTTAGAAGCTGTTGAATTATGGGTCCTTTGTGAAGGACAGATTTGATTTGCCTTTGCCTCTGTTTCTGCCAAAGGAAGACTAAGGACACACACTGCCTAGACTGGTTTTGATGTCTATTAGATGGATTTCTCCTGAGAAGTTTAGATAATCTCTGATATTTATATAGTGGCAATCATATCCCTGGCACTTAGCAATAGCCAGAAAGAGATTAGATAAAAGACCTTTAAGAGATTAGTGTAATGTAACCCAGACTTTGATGCATCTGTTCTCTGTTGGCTTTCGAAGTCAGGCCCCACATGCTATTTTTCCCAGGAAATACAAGGGACAATTTCAGGGTCCTCTACTATGATTGTTTATTCTGTTGCATTGTTTTTTAATGTTATTGTCTTGGTGCCTTGATCTTCCTTGACATAAAATGTTTAAACACTCCATTTCCTTTTATTCTGTAAGTTCACTATCATCATATGAGGGCTCTTTAAATACACCTCAAACTATGACCACTATTGAGATGGACCTCTATCTTAATCACTTTTTTAAGAAAAAAAAATATGATTAATTTCACCTCCTCATGCTCAGACTCCATTCACATTTTTTCCAGAACACTCCATTTCTCTTCAACCCATTCTGTTTCTCTTCAAACCAGGATAATTGGGGCAAAAAGGATGCTTGGTGATTGGTTGATAGTGTTGGGATAAAAAGGAAGCCTTTCCACATTTCTTTGATTATTTTTACAGATTGCCCAATGTTCCATTTTAAAGACGGCTCCATTTCTTAAAAGCCTGAGAGTGACTGCTTATACTAATCCTAATGTATATCTAAGCATATGGGCCTCTTGGCCCAGTTTCTGTGTTTGAAACTGAATTCACATTGAACCCTACCAGGTCCCTGCCTGCTCTCCCACTCCCTCAAACACCCATGAACATACATACACACAGATTTTTTTTTTTTCGTCAGTGTATGTTCCCTAAGGTTCAAAGCACACACATTTCTTAACCACTAGCACCCTTCCTGGTGTCAAAAGGAGTGCACTCCATCCATAGGCGTTTCTTACAAAGACAATTTTAAAAAAAAAAACTATGTTTATCTTAGTTTACAACCAGTTTTTCCTATACAATATATTTAGTTTTATGTCCAGTTCATATTTTATAATCTCAATCCTTGGAGCACTTCTTATCTGAAACAATGTCTTTGATGAAATATGACATGAATTTTGAAATCTAGTAATATTATAATTGTAACTTTCCATTGGCCTACTCTTTGATATTGGCCACCTCTTCATTTTCATTTTAAATGTTATTAACTAATATTACTCAAAGAAAGTAAAGTTACTAAGAGGAATGTAAAATCACTGAAAGAAAATTATTCTGAAAATTCTCTTAGGAAGAAGAGGGAGGCAAAATAGAACTGCCTCCTCTGAGGTTTGAACTCAGGACCTTCAGATTATAAGACTGACACGCTGCCTACTGCGCTAAGGAGGCAGATTAGAGGTACTGCCCCTGTGAACATTCCTCTCCTGACACAAACAGACAACGTTTTCCTTTGAAGATGGAAAAGCGGTAGAATACTAGAATCAAATGTCTTTTATGGTTTTCAAAGTATATTCCATTGATTGGCTCGAATTGTCTTTCAAAATTGAAGTTGCTTTAATTATATAGATGGAATTTTCTCGTGTAGAGATGCAATACGCTAAGATAAAGTTAACTAGTGTTTTTATATGACCTTTCCCTTATATTAAGCTTCTTGCCCTTAAAGATCAGGAAAGAACTAAGGAAATGGCAGGAACACTTTTTGGAGGAGGGTGGCTTGCAAAATGTTGCTTATTGTCCTGATATTTAATATAACTTAATTGAGAAGAATACAGCTCAATTATGTCCTTTATCTGGAAACAAACGATAGCATTTTCTTGAAGCCCTGGCTGAACAGCCATGCCATTCCGGGCAGGTCACATAAGGTAATTTCTGTAACCTTCTAAAGCTCCTAATAGTTTTGGATGATTTTTCCCTGCAGATCTTCTCTGCTTTCCCTGAGACTAGTTAAGATGAAAAGAGAGACTGTTTCCAGTCCAAGTAGGTAAAAGAATGACTAGGTACAAATCTAGTAAGCCAGAACAAAGAGAAACGGGCTGGCAGACCTGGGTGGAATGAGGAAGGGAGTTTATTTATTTTTAACTTCTCTGTAGGGCCATCTGTGTGTTAGATGTAAGCACAATGTGAAGTTAACTTCATGGAAGAAGGACATTGATTTAAAGGAAACCATATATTAGTTATTTAATTTGCATATCCACACATCTTCAGTATCACTGTTTCACTTTAGAAAACAGAGCATTGATTGTTTGCCTTTTAATCAGCAGCTACCCCAGCTGTCATTTTTATCAGTTCCATATTGCCAGTGATATTTATTCATAATCATCCTTTCAAGAGCTCTGAATTTAAGGTTGCCAAAGCCTATGCTGTCCAGAGGGCAGGTAAGACAATTATTTTGTTAGCTGAAAGAAAAAAAAAAAAAAATATATATATATATATATATATATATATATATATATATATATACACACACACATAACATTGTATAAAACTCACACCCACTTTGAATACAAAATATGAAACACCAGAAATGGATCACAGGGAAGGAAAAGAGGGTCAATAAAGGAACATGACTGAGGATGGATACCCTACCAGAAAACATGATGACATTGGTGCTTTTTTATTCCTGAGAATAACAGATTTAGTAAACTGTCGTGTTAAGGATAAAAAACACAACAATGACACATCAAATGTTTCTGTTGTTTGTGGAGGAAACTGGCAAAGTTAATTGGTCAAGACGCTCAAGGTTTTATCTACTGAACCAGAGTGTAAGCTCCTGTAGGTCAGGAATCATAGCAACTTTTTCTGCACGTACGTCCTTTTTAGAAGGTACTGGCAAGATGCTATCTGCCTCACTGACCTATAAAATGGCCCTGCCCGAATCCACTTCTCACTCGGGTCCCTAGACATGCTTCTGACTGGGGGCAGAGGGTACACTGGACATCAAAGGGTTGCCAAAGGCTTTTCTGCTGTGGAAGGCTGAGGAGCTCTGGATGATTCTTTGATCTCTGTCTCCCTCCCTATCCCCCACTGCCGCCACACATACATCACAGTCAGTCTTCCCCAGGTCCCACCCCGTGCCTCTGCTCTCCTCAGCTGCTCTCACAGAAGACATCCTGGTCCACATTAAGGAAGGAAACTAAACAAGAGTACAAACAATCAACCTTCTAATCCAGACAAGCTGCTATCATAGCCTTTGGCTCCCTTATCTGAATAGAGAAAACATTGGTGAAATCTTTCAAATCTCAGTTAAAAAAAAAAATCAAGAGCAGTTTTTTCTTTTCCTCTTCATTTTATATAGAACCCAGATTCTATTGCTATCTTCGGCTCGCCCGTGAAAGAATCAAGAGGGAAAATTTCTAAGAAGCCAAATCTGAAGTATATACATCTAGCTATAGAATTCTTGAAAATCAAATTTTAAAAATTAAAGTTTAAGTCTATTGTAAATGAATATGTCCTGAAAGCGCAGCATTTCATTAACTGCAGTGTAAAAGCAGAGGCTGGTTTCTTCGGAGAACAAATTGATAGGTTTGCAGTCAAAAAGTATGTAAATGTTAGAATCTCTTACACACTCGAACACACAATAAGAGTAGTTGAAAGTAAACTTCAATTTCATCAAGAGAGGCTTGGTTGGTTCAATATAAAATATCGTCTTAAGTGTATAAGGAGTTTTAGCATCCACTCTAATGAAAGAGAATAGAAAATTGCTAGCTTTGATGTTTTAGATTTCAAATGCCTAGAGGAAGAACTGAACCCCATGACCTGCCGGTGACTGCTCTGTGTGGGAAGGTCATTCCAGTCCTTGTATCAGCAGATGGTGTCCACACTGGATTGAGTCCCTAAGTCAAAGCCAGTATCACTTCACTCAAGTCTGTTCTGCTAAATAGTAGTAACATAGGCTTATCATCAACACTTCCCCTCTAAATCAGACATTGACTAGCTTAATTTTACTTCAACTGACAAGCACTGAGAATCTTCTACGTGCCAAGTTCCATGATGGGTGTATTGGTAGGTGTAAGAAATAATAGAGCAAAATTGAAAAATTCATTCCCAAATTATATTTACAACTGGTGTTTCATCCTCTGGCTTTTTCTGTTATATGAAAATTGAAAGGTTCATAGAAGGCTCATCATGTAAGGTCTTCCTCTTAGGCTTAAGGAGAAACTGGATTATTTTGAACACAGCTGTAAATACTTGGGCTTAATTTCTAGGCAGGGAGATGTTTTAAATCAGATAAAATAGTATAGTACGTTCATCTGTAAATGAGTATAAAGGTTGTTTTTCCCTTTGTTCCTTCATAGTTATGCTGGCATTTTTCAGCCATTAAATGTAGATGTTCCCCAAAGTGCTACCCTCCGTCTCCAGATAGAGGAGACAGATGTTCTTTTTTCTTACCCTCTCATACTCCATCTATTGTCATCTTAAAGCAAATGACTTCTAATGTCTCTCTTTCCCAGATCTCAGACATCTAGCTCATTTACCTCCCCAATTCTTTCCTCAAATATCCCCTTAACTTAATGCCTACCCTTACTACTTTGACGAAAATGACTATTCTCTGCCACCGCACTCCAAATCCCATTATCATGCTCTATTTTTTCATAACACTTAATATACTAAATAATTCAATTACTGTTTATTTTTTATATTCTACTGTCTTCCCACCTGTTATAGAATGTAAACACAAGGAGAGCAGGGATTTCATCTGTTTTGTATCCAATGTATATCAAATGCCTTAGAAAAGTTCCTGGCACACAACAGTCCCTCAAAAATATTCTTTGAATATATGAACAAATCAACTCCAACTCCTGAATCAACTATTTCTGTTAAGTATCTTATTTTCTCATTAGGTTCAAAGTTTGAGTTCCATGTCTAACCCCTTTTTCAGTTTTCTCCATATATCCTGTGAGTCAACATGTGTTGACCATGCTTCATTGATGGTGATGCTCATGTCTTTCCTTTGAATTCTATTTCCACTGCCAGAAGCCTAGGTGAAATTCCCACATTTTCTTTCCTGATTGAAATACAACAGTTTCCCTTTCTCTAGTCTTTCCTTTTCATAACTCATTTTATACATTGCTGCCTTCCTAAAACATAGCCTTGACTATGTGATGGCAGTGCATTGATTCTTTCATCAAATATTTATTAAGGGCTTCCCTGGTGGCGCAGTGGTTGAGAGTCCACCTGCCGATGCAGCAGACACGGGTTCGTGCCCCGGTCCGGGAGGATCCCACATGCCGCGGAGCGGCTGCGCCCGTGAGCCATGGCCGCTGAGCCTGCGCGTCCGGAGCCTGTGCTCCGCAATGGGAGAGGCCACAACAGTGAGAGGCCCGCGTACCGCAAAAAAAATAATAAATCATTTTGGCAAGCTGGAAATGTTTAGAAGGACAAAGCCATTTTTTTCTCATCAATAGGGTGCAGTAAATCTGTCCTGAAAAATGGAACCTTTTAAATGAGTATATCCAAAAGCTCCCCAAAGTTCTTTATTGGTTCAAAATCTTTTTGCTATGTTGACAAGAGCCTTTGAGACAGGACTTAAGAGACTTTTTAATGTCCAAATCTTATGTGGAACAATAATAACAACTTAGCCTCTAAAATGCCACATTGTTGGTTTTCCACTGTTGAACTGAATGACTGTTAAGATGATATCTACTTGCCTTGTATATATCTGAAGCAGACCAAATAGGATATGGAAGAAAGAAACTGGTGTCTTCAATTTTCAAGGCTCATTAGAAATGCAGTAATGAATTTGCTCTTTTCAAAAATTCTGAAGCTTACACTTACATTCATGGTTGCTTCATCACAGAAGGTATAAGAAGAAATGCTTTGCAGGCCTGGAAAACTGGAGAGAGACCAGTTCAAATATCCCCTAATAAGGACTGCGTGATTCTCAACTTTTAGAAAAAAAGACCTAGAAAGTGTCAGCCAAACGGAGGCAGAGCTTCAGGTATCTCTTGATTGGAAAGTGTGAAGTATCTGGGTTTGAGATACATTCTAAATTATGTCATATTTCCTTTCATGTTATTCCACTGGTCACAAACTTTCAAAGTCTCCCATTGAGTGCTAATTTCCTAACTCTTCTATAACTTTCATTCAAAAAATGACTTGGATCTTTTACATATCAGATGACTAGGTAAAATGTTAACAGAATAACTCTGCAATTACAATTATGTCATGAAAAAACTTCTGATCGTGCAATTAAGAAGACCTTGGTTTGAAATCCATCTCTACTGCCTACTAGATATGTTATCATTATCCATTTCTTTGCCCTATCTGGGTTCTATTTGCCTTATCTGTTGGTGAGCCATCAGTTCAACAGCATTACAAGGCAGCATTAGAGTGAGTGCTAAATGAGAAATCTAAGGAGTTCAGGATTTGGGGGGAAAGCTGGTGCACTCTGGGAAGGTTCCAAAAAGAGGGAATAATCCGAGTTGGGCTTGGAGAGATGGATATAAATGTATTTGATCACTGGAAAGAAGGCAGGGCTTTCCAATCAGGAGAGATAGTGGAACTCAGGCAACACTGACTCAGGCTGGCTTAAGAAGTGAATTCAAGTAAGAGATTGGGAAAGGCACTTGAATCCCTGAATATAAGGCCAAAAATATTAGGGTTTTATTTATGAACAACTTTGATTTTTGAATTCAGATATACCTCAATTTGGATCCTGACTTTGCTAATTTCTAGAGACCAGAATCTATACAAATTATTTGGCCAATATGAATCTCAGTTTCTCAAACTGTAGTCTAAATATGATAATAACTTTCAAGAATGCTGATGGAATTAGAAAAGATAAAAATGTAATATTTTTAGCACATTACATGCTACATATTCTGGTTGTTTGATATCGACTTTCCACTAGCCTACTCTCCAGGTCCTTTATCTTCCCTTTTCTGCGTTGCTCTGTTCCCATCGAGGCTGGCTTCTGTGGTCTGCATCACCTTGGTTTCTACACTCTCTGGCTTTGGGTTGGGCTTGGTCAATGGAAGGCCCTGGAAGGAGATCTGAAAGTGGGAAAAGGTACAAGCCATGGAATATTTTTCTGCTCCTTCCTTATTTAGGAAGTGACTCTGTCCTTCCATGACAATAGCCTCTGTTGGTCAGGAGCTTCTGCATGGCTCCAGATATCACCAAGCTCTGATAACATAATTTCTCTCCTTGCTCAAGCAGCTTCCCTTGATGCTAGTCTCCAGTTGCCTCAACACTCCTCATTTTTCTCCTAATCTTGTCCATATTTTAAAAGAAGTCATTTCATTAAAGTCCCTTATTCTGTTTCTTGCTGAGACCTTGAAAATGTACTGGATATGCTTTATTATTCTAATTATTGTTCTGTTTTTATTCTAATAGCATCAGAAGCCACCACAGCGTAGACACAACATAATAGGAGTCATGCTTTAGAATGTTTAAGGCTGGTATGATATATAGGAGGCACTCTAAGGAGGAGAGAAGGAGGCCCAAAATAATTTTAATATAAAAACTAAAACCATGGGCTTCCCTAGTGGTGCAGTGGTTGACAGTCCGCTTGCCGATGCAGGGGACACGGGTTCGTGCCCCGGTCCGGGAGGATCCCACGTGCCGCAGAGCGGCTGGGCCCGTGAGCCATGGCTGCTGAGCCTGCGCATCCGGAGCCTGTGCTCCGCAATGGGAGAGGCCACAACAGTGAGAGGCTCCCGTACCGAAAAAAAAAAAAAAAAAAAAAAAAGTGCCTTCAGTTTTTAAGTAAAAATAAAAGAAACATTTTTCATTTTCACCAAGAACTTTATTGAACAACATATTCACCCTTTTATTCCACTACCTTCTGCCATTTTTCAGGCAACTTCATAATTTCATCTTCCCAAAACTTTTTATCTTTTTGAGCAATGAATTGTTCCATGCGCCTTTTACAGTCTTCCAGGGAATTGAAGTTTTTTCCATTAAAAGAACTTTGTAAAGACCTAAAATAAACAGAAATACAAAGGTGCAATGTCTGGTGAGTACAGCAGATGAATCAGAACTTCCCAGCCAAGCTGTAACAGTTGTTACCTGGTCATCAAAGAAACATGTGGTCTTGCGTTATCCTGATGGAAGATTATGCATTTTCTGTTGACTAATTCCAGACACTTTTCATCGAGTGCTGCTTTCATTTGGCCTAACTGGGAGCAGTACTTGTTGGAATTAATCGTTTGGTTTTCCCAAAGGAGCTCATAATAGAGGTCTCCCTTCCAATCTCACCTTCACGACATCACCTTCTTTGATGAAGACCGGCCTTTGCTGTGGTTGGTGGTGGTTCATTTTGCTTGCCCCACGATCTCTTCCATTCCACATTATTGTACAGTATCCACTTTTCATTGCCCGTCACAATTTGTTTTTAAAACGGAACGTTTTCATTACGTTTAAGTAGAGAATTGCATGCAGAAGGTTTTTTTCGCTTAACTTATATGGAACTCAAACATCAAAGCAATGAACATAACCAAGCTGGTGCAAATGATTTTCAACACTTGATTTGGACATTTTGAGTATGCTGGCTATCTCCCGCGTGGTATAACGTTGATTGTTCTCAGTTCATCTCTCGATTTGATCGCTATCAACTTCAACTGGTCTACCCGACCGTGGAGCATCATCCAGAGAGAAATTTCCAGCACGAAACTTCACAAGCCTCTTTTGACATGTTCGATCAGTCACAGCACCTTCTCCATACACTGCACAAATCTTTTTTTTTGCATTTTGGTTGCATTTTTACCTTTCTTGAAATAATAAAGCATAATATGCCGAAAATATTGCCTTTTTCTTCCATCTTTGCTATTAAAATGGCTACACAAAAATTCACCAATTTTGATGTCTTTTTTTAAATGCACACTGATATGACATCTGTCACATACAATCTCACAAAATTGTTTCGAATGAAGTTTAAGACAATTAAGTGCTACTAGAGCCATCTTATGGAAAAAAACGAACGAACCTTTTGGCCAACCCAATAAGTCATATGGAAACATCCTGGTCAACAGGCCCACAGTTCAACATACTGGAATTAAGTAAGTCTGTACCATTTTGAGGAGTGGGGATGGGGAGAATCAGACTGAAAGCTGTTGTAGCATATGAAAAAAAATATAGGATTTATGATCACAAGTATATTTCTAGTTCTTAGATCTGCCATTTCTACACTGTGTGATTAGAGTCAAGTCAGTGACTAAATTACCGCATGGCATAGAATAAATTGTATAGATTTAAAAAATGCTGTGGGGTATAATAAATAATAATAAAAAAGGACTACAAAATTTTTATTACATGCTTTGAGTAGAGCTTTTATAATCAGAAGAACAAAGAGAAGTGTGTGTGTGTGTGTGTGTGTGTGTGTGTGTGTGTGTGTGTGTACTCGTTCATTATCCTTAGTTTAACTATGGTGGAAAAAAATTATAAATCTTAGGATCATTTTGAAGGTTTAGATACATGTACAAATATAATTTGGTAATGGTTATCACACACACCCCCAACACACACACACACACACACACATACACACATACACAGGTAACACTAAATATCTGATTAGCACTAATTACAATCCTTGGAGGATTTCTATTGCCTTCCTTAGCAGCTTGTTACTATTTAGCCCTCACTTGGAGGCCCCTGCCTATGTTTATGAAACAGTTCCAAGAGCATCTGTGGTCTTTCCTCTTCTAACCATTCGCCTAGGATGGAAACTTCCAGATTTCAAATCCTAGGGCCAAGTAATCAGAGATGGCAGGGGACACTGAATATGAGATCTAGGACCAGCTTAAGCCTGCTGCCTCAAATTCAACTAATAATGTTTCTCTTCTGTGGCTTTCAAACTCTGGTTCCTCAGAGGCATTATTATAGGAATATATATGTAGTAACACAGTCAGGCTTCTTTGTGTAATTACAATTATATATTTCTGATATGCAAAGAGAGAAGTACCTTCACTGTTGCTTAAGTCTGGGTAGGAATGGGAGAACAGGGGAGAGGAGGCTTTAAAGAAATAAAGATAAGAGAACAGAAGATAAAACACTGGGAAGCTGTGTCATGTCAACACCATTCTTTCAGATGAGATAAGACATTTAAAGCACAGCACCTGGAAAGAGCCACCTATAAATTCTCTCCAACTGATAGCTATTTCTACAAATGTGAATTTGTTTTTGTTAGTATCAACTTAGCACATTAGATAAAACATAAAACGTTGAAAAATAAATATCATTCATAATCACACCATCTGAAATTTTAAATGATTACCATTTGTTCATATCTCTTTTTATATTATTTATTTAAAAAATATGCATTCAGTTTATCATAAACTAAAAAATGTCCACGTGTAATGTTCCCATTCTCTTAATACCTATTTAAGTTACAAATACTGACTATGAGGGGACAGGTGACTGGATCAGTTAATGACATATCTTAGGGTCCAAAATAAACCCTAAAGGACCACTGAGTGTGACACATCGGGCAGAGAACTGGACAGATCTGTTTTTATTTAACTTCCCCGTAAGAACATCGGGTTATAGATGTGTCTCTAAGACTATCTCCCCACATTCTAAAGCTATTCCTGCCCATTTGCCCTCCACCCCTTCTCAGAGTCAAAATAGGAGTAAAGAATCCTTTCTCCTGGGTTGAATCTTGGTCTTAGGTAAAATTATAAAGAACTATCAAGGAATGAATAAGCTCTGAAATGTAGTCCCCTAGACTTGGTGTTGAGCCTTATTTTAGACAAAATCTTTACATATCTTTCTTTTTTCAGCAAATCTGCTTAGCCTTTGTAAGAGTATGTAAATGGAATTTGACTAAAAATAGAATGAATTTAGCTTTATTTATTAAGTGACTGGAATCTTTGGCTCTTTATATACTGTTTAAAAATAGGCAGTGGGGGAATTCCCAGGTGGTCCAGTGGTTGGGACTCCACGTTTCCACTACAGGGGGCACGGATTCCATCCCTGGTTGGGGAACTAAGATCCCGCGTGGCACACAGCATGGCCAAAAAAGAAAAATAAAATAAAAGCTAGATATTATTTTTTTTAATTAAAAAAAATAAAAATAGGCATTGGCATGATTCTCAGTGGCATCATGTAGCATAATGGCCAACTGTTCGAATATTGGTGCTGATTCTTGCATGCAGTGCGACTTTGGGTCAGTTTAATCTCATTGTGCTTAGGTCTGCTGATCTGTAGAGTCAGATAATAATATTACCCAGCTCACAGGAGTGGCATGGATTAACTAAAGTAACACATATATTATAAATACTACACACACACAATGTATATGTGTGTATACATGTATTTTTCTGTTTGTTTTTTAGATTTGTGGCTGCACCATGCAGCATGTGGCATCTTAGTTCCCTGACCAGAGATCGAACCCACACCCCCTGCATTGGAAGAGTGGAGACTTAACCACTGGACCACCAGGGAAGTCCTGTGTGAACTATATAAAGCTTTAAGTGTGGCACAAGATCAGCACTATATAAATATTAGCGTATATATTTTATTGTCATTTTTATAATTACTGCCCCCTTCACTTAGCAATTCCCTTTCATTCATCCTTTTATTCTGTGAACTATATAGTAAATAAAACTCTCAAAACCGTGCAGGAGTTTCCCAGTGATTTTCAGCAACAGTACCCATTTTTACAACAGGTCATACACCTCTTCACAAGACTATTTTACCCATATCAGAGTTTCAGTGTGACAGAACCATTGGTTGCCAAATAGATTTACACCCTGTCTTCTTCCCTGTTGGCAGATAGCCAATACTGATCACAGAGCTATTCTCCCTGGCACTCAGAGAGGTGACTTGTATCACTTCCTCAGGAGGTGAATTGAATCATGATCATTCTAATTCAATCATGGAGTATCTAACTGATTAAATCAGTGATCAGTTTGGTGACTGCCATGTGGACAACCCTGGTTGATAAAAACTAAGGGGAAAGCTTGGGGCAGGGGCGAGGGGTGGGGACATGGAGGGTGGAAAGCAGATGGAGAGGAGCAGGAGCTTAAAGATTTTCCTCCATAATTAAAGGAGGTCCTGGGAGGAAATGTCTCTCTACAGTGTCTTCTGTTCTGAGGCCTAGAACACACATAATATAGAAGGTTTCACAGCTCAACCCACCACCAGTCGCTCCCATCAAGCCTCTTAGATAGCCTCATCCACCAAGAAATCAAAAAATACCTAGCGACAAATGACAGTGAAAACACAACGATCCAAAACCTGTGTGATGTAGCAAAAGCAGTTCTAAGAGGGAAGTTTATAGCTATACAAGCCTACCTCAAGAAACAAGAAAAATCTCAGGTAAACAATGTAAGCTTACACCTAAAGGAACTAGAGAAAGAAGGACAAACAAAACCCAAAGTTAGCAGAAGGAAAGAAATCATAAAGATCAGAGCAGAAATAAATGAAATAGAAACAAAGAAAACAATAGCAAGATCAATAAAGCTAAAAGCTGGTTCTATGAGAAGATAAACAAAATTGATAAAGCATTAGCCAGACTCATCAAGAAAAAGAGGGAGAGGACTCAAACCAAAAAAATTAGAAATGAAAAAGGAGAAGTTACAACAGACACCCCAGAAATACAAAGCATCCTAAGAGACTACTATAAGCAACTCTATGCCAATAAAATGGACAACCTGGAAGAAATGGACAAATTCTTAGAAAGGTATAACCTTCCAAGACTGAGCCAGGAAGAAACAGAAAATATGAACAGACCAATCACAAGTAATGAAATTGAAACTGTGATTAAAAATCTTCCAACAAACAAAAGTCCAGGACCAGATGGCTTCACAGGTGAATTCTATCAAACATTTAGAGAAGAGCTAACACCCATTCTTCTCAAACTCTTCCAAAAATTTGTAGAGGAAGGAACACTCCCAAACTCATTCTCTGAGGCCACCATCACCCTGATACCAAAACCAGACAGAGATACTACAAAAAAAGGAAATTACAGACCAATATCACTGATGAATATAGATGCAAAAATCCTCAACAAAATACTAGCAAACAGAATCCAACAGCACATTAAATGGGTCATACACCATGACCAAGTGGGATTTATCCCAGGGATGCAAGGATTCTTCAATATACGCAAATCAATCATTGTGATACACCATATTAACAAATTGAAGAATAAAAACCATATGATCCTCTCAATAGATGCAGAAAAAGCTTTTGAAAAACTTCAACACCCATTTATGATAAAAACTCTCCAGAAAGTGGGCACAGAGGGAACCTACCTCAACATAATAAAGGCCATATACGACCAACCCACAGCAAACATCATTCTCAATGGTGAAAAACTGAAAGCATTTCCTCTAAGATCAGGAATGAGGCGAGGATGTCCACTCTCACCACTGTTATTCAACATAGTTTTGGAAGTCCTAGCCATGGCAATCAGAGAAGAAAAAGAAATAAAAGGAATACAAATTGGAAAAGAAGAAGTAAAACTGTCACTGTTTGCAGATGCACAAAAATAAACTCAAAATGGATTCCAGACCTAAATGTAAGACCGGACACTGTAAAACCCTTAGAGGAAAACATTGGAAGAACACTCTCTAACATAAACCACAGCAAGATCTTTTTTGATCCACCTCCTAGAGTAATGGAAATAAAAACAAAAATAAACAAATTGGACCTAATGAAACTTCAAAGCTTTTGCACAGCAAAGGAAACCATAAACAAGATGAAAAGACAACCCTCAGAATGGGAGAAAGTATTTGCAAACGAATCAATGGACAAAGGATTAATCTCCAAAATATATAAACAGCTCATGCAGCTCAATATTAAAGAAACAAACAACCCAATCCAAAAATGGGCAAAAGACCTAAATAGACATTTCTCCAAAGGAGACATACAGATGGCCAAGAAGCACATGAAAAGCTGCTCAACATCACTAGTCATTAGAGAAATGCAAATCAAAACTACAATGAGGTATCACCTCACACCAGTCAGAATGGGCATCATCAGGAAATCTACAAACAACAAATGCTGGAGAGGGTGTGGAGAAAAGGGAACCCTCTTGCACTGTTGGTGGGAATGTAGATTGATACAGACACTATGGAGAACAGTATGGCAGTTCCTTAAGAAACTAAACATAGAAGTACCATATGATCCAGCAATCCCACTACTGGGCATGTACTCAGAGAAGACCATAATTCAAAAAGACACATGCACCCCAGTGTTCACTGCAGCACTATTTACAATAGCCAGGTCATGGAAGCAACCTAAATGCCCATCAGCAGACGAATGGATAAAGAAGATGTGGTACATATATACAATTGAATATTACTCAGCCGTAAAAAGGAACGAAATTGAGTCATCTGTTGAGACATGGATGGATCTAAAGACTGTCATACAGAGTGAAGTAAGTCAGAAAGAGAAAAACTGATATCATATATTAACGCATATATGTGGAACCTAGAAAAAGGGTACAGATGAACCGATTGGCAGGGCTGAAGTTGAGACACAGATGTAGAGAACAAACGTATGGACACCAAGGGGGGAAAACCGCGGTGGGGTGGGGAGGGTGGTGTGCTGAATTGGGGGATTGGGATTGACATGTATACACTGATGTGTATAAAATTGATGACTAATAAGAACCTGCAGTTATAAACAAAGAAAAAAAAAGTTTTCTTTTTTTGAAGTTTGTCTCCCTCACTCTATTATAAGTTTTTTAAACTCAAGAAGGGTAACTTATTAATCTTTGTGACACCACCCTGTATTTCCCCAGCACAACCTCAACGGTCAGATGATCTGAACCTACTCTTTGAAGCCTTCACTGACCCCCGCAGCATGAATAACTTCCTCCTCAGTGTTCCCTCTATATTCTGTTTATATTTGATCAGTAGGACACCAAAATGGATCAAATACTGGCTCTAGAATCAAACTGTCTGGGTTTCAATATGTACTCAATTTTCTTTCCCTGTTATACTTCTGTTTCCTATTCCGCAAAATAGAGGTATCCATAGTGACAAACTTTTAGGACTACATGAGCATTAAATAAGTCAATTCTTGTAAAACATTGTAAATAATGCTCTACCCATAGTAAATAGTTCTTAAATTTGAGCTATAACAATTCTATTATTACATTTAACTGATTTTAAAGCAATTAATTGTTTAAACATCTGTTTCACCTACTAGATTGTGAGGGTAACTTGGGCTGGGAGTCTACATTTCCATTTTCCCATGGCCAGAAGAACACCTAGCACATAGTAGGTGTTCTAGTCTTAAGGAAAGGTTCCTAAAGTGAAGCCTAAAAAGAAGGAAGGAAAGAATGAAGAGAAGAAAATAAAGTATTTGCTTTTTTTTTTTTTTCTTGGCATGGGGAAGAACTGAATGACCTATAATCTGGTTACCTGTTTCTCCCCCATGTCTAAATTCAAAATCTGCCCTGAGCCTACTGAGGAGGCTTATCTATGGAGGCCCATCATTTCTCTGCTGTACAAATGATGCTTTCAGCCAGACGGTACTATCATGATACAATGAACTCTATATTAGGGGTGAGCAGAGCCCACAGGCATAGTGAGCCAACCGAGGCCTCTGACAACATCTCCACTGTGTGGTCACACAGCCCGGCTGGAGCTTCAGAGGAACTGATTATATTGTAGAGAGGGATCTTCCACAGAGCGTAGAACTCCCCCTGCCACGCCAGGCTGCGCAAAATGATCATATTCATGAGGTCCGCACAATCTTACTTGTTGGAGAGTCTAAGAGCTCAGCCCACACCTGGGTGCTTAAGCATTTGGCTTATGGCCTCTTAGATGCTTTATAATAGAAACTTGAGATCAGCCAGACTCCGCTCTCAGGAAGTGGTCGTCAGGAAAGTTCCCCAACATAGCAAAAGAATCAGAATGGATTGAGTTTGGTGGGTTACAGTAAGTGACCTTGCCTTTTGATATCATTCAAAATTTTCTGGAAAACCTGAAGTCAGATTCTAGAGCTGTGGCCTCATTCAAGGATGTAAGCAAGCACATACATAGTCTATGATGTATGTTGGACAATTTAATCCTTTGTTATTCTGATACTGGTGGAAATGGCAGCTTCCTCACTGTGCAAAGCTTAATTTCTTTGCGTATATCAGAGAGAGCAGTTATATCTTCAGAGAAGCAACCCAGCTTTTTGTAGAGTATCTGCAATAACCTTATCACCCTTGGCTGTTCTGTTTACATTCTTTCCCAGATTTTGACCCCACCTGGCTAATTCCAACCCTCTCTGATGACAGTCAGGTCCCTGTTCTGATCCCTGGTCTAAGTTCAATGTCTATTTTCTTCTCTTTCATATTATCTTGTTCTGTTCCTCCAATGTACTTAACACAATTTGTAATTACACATTGTAATCTGGGTTTTATTTAAAGTTTATCTCTCCCAGGATTGCTCTGCGGACCCCTCTCTGCATAAAGATCATCTGGAAGACTTATTAAAATGCAGACTCCTGGACATCATGCAGACTTTCAGAATCATGATTATGCGAGGTTAGTCTCTCATATTTTTTATTGACACTAAAGTTTGAGAAGTGTTTTACTAAAATTTATGTTTGCTGAGGGCACAGGTCACATCAGTTGCACTAAGCTCTGATATTCCAGCGTTGGACTTAGTGCCTGGCACATAACAGGCCTAAAATAAATTCTTTTTAAATAAATGAAAATAAAAATTTGAGTATCAAAGACACAGTTATTAGTAAGTCGAATTCTTCTTATGAAGAAACTGAAAGACAAAGTTTAAGCTTACTTCAACACCACAATTATTGAAAGTTGAAAAGAGAGAAGTTGTGTTTGATACCCTTTATCCCATGTAAAAGGCCTTAGAACCTTCTAAGTGGGAACTCCTGAATTTCAGCCAAGAAGTTGATATATTGGGAAACAGATTTTGCAACGCTCTAGACCTGACTGGCACTCATTAGCTCTGTGACTTTTGCCAATTTACTGAACTTTCTGAATTCCAGTTTCTTCATCTATAAAGCAACAGCTGTGCTAAAATGGAATCGTGAACACACAATTAAATAAGAAGATACAAACATAGAACTTGCACTATTCTTGGCTTTAAAGGACAGTCAATGAATGATAACCCTTGTCTGCCCGATTCCCTGGTTCAAGCAAACTGTTTTAAAAACAACCCGGTCTGTATGACAGACTCTAGGTCATACAGAGCGAAGTACGTCAGAATGAGAAAAACCAATACCGTATATATATGGAATCTAAGAAAAAAAAAAAGGGTCATGAAGAACCTAGGGGTAAGACAGGAATAAAGACACAGACCTACTAGAGCATGGACTTGAGGATATGGAGAGGGGGAAGGGTAGGCTGTGATGAGGTGAGAGAGTGGCTTGGACATATATACACTACCAAGCGTAAAGTGGATAGCTAGTGGGAAGCAGCCACGTAGCACAGGGAGATCAGCTAGGTGGTTTGTGACCGCCTAGAGGGGTGGGATAGGGAGGGTGGGAGGGAGGGAGACACAGGAGGGAAGAGATATGGGAACATGTGTATATGTATAACTGATTCACTTTGTTATAAAGCAGAAACTAACACACCATTGTAACGCAATTATACTCCAATTAAGATGTTAAAAAAATAATAATAAATAAATAAAAACAACCCGGGAACTTTTCGGCAAGCACCCCCTGCTTTTTTTCATCATTCTTAGTAATGTTTAGGGAGCGTGGCAGTTCTTAATTGGAATTTTAAAGGATAATGAATATAGCCTTGAACTTGGCATGGCAGGGTGTGTCTTCTTGATCATCACCATTTTAGGACTGTGAGTGGCTTAGGACGATCAATGTGCAAGAGATTTGATTTGGAAACTGAGACTGGGCCTGGGAAGATTCAATCACAGAGAATTCTAGCTTTTGAGTGGGGATTATGACCTCTGGCTAAATCGTGATGATGTATTCTTGAACACCATAAGATAATTCATTAAAAAAATAAGCAACTAATAGGTATATTTAGGACTGCTAGATACTTTAATAGTGCCACAGATATGGATAATATTCAGCCATGGCAAAGGAATACAGAAATATAATACTCTATTTTCTCCTTTACTTAGTTCCTTAGAGAAGGCATTCTAATTGTTTAGCTCTTTTACTGGAAAAAAAAAAAAAAAAGATGAGACTTGAAAGGCTTAAGAAAGCTTTGGCAACTCCATCTTTTCCAGCTGTGTTAACAAACTTCTGTGAAGCAGATGGGTGGCTGGCTAAAACACTCAGAACTGCAAGCTCTCTTAATCAATTGACACTTCCCAGTGCTATGAAATCCATAATAAAATTAACCCTCCCATTGCTGCTCTGGGAACATCTGGGGTTTGTTATGTCTTTTTCACTTTCACTTCAACTATTAAAAGGAAACTCAATTCAATAACCCATATTTTTTCTCTGCAAAATTTTCTCTTTTCTTTGTAGATACTGATAGCAAAGTCAGTTGTATAACTTTCCTTAAACAATTGATCCCTGTCACATTGGAAACAGATGATATTGGCATCAACATATACTTCGAATGTTAAATAACACTTGTAGTGCTATTTAGAACCAGGACAATCCGTGAACCTATAGTTCTCTATAGATACTTCCTAAATAACATAAAACTATAATGTTCACAGTATACAAGTTCCTTTATTATTCAGTGATATTCATGAAAATACAGAATGTTTATATGGGCTTGACAGTTTTCAAGGTACTTCCACACACAGTAGTGTTTTTGAACATGTAGGCGATGTATAACAATTTTTATGAATATTCAAGAACAAATGATTGTGATAACATATAGGCTTCCTACCTTTTTTTTTTCATTTGGTTGCATTCTTTGTCTTTCTATCTTAGTTTCGTCACCCGATGGGGGTGAGAATAGAGCGTGGACAGCAGCTCCAGACATTGTTATTAGCTCTTAATTATGGGTCTATCTGTTCTATTACATTCTATGGGAGAAGCTGTGTGTATGAACTTAAAATAAAAGCTGGGTGACAAATAGGGTGACCAACGAAGTAGGGTGTCATGATTTGTCCAAGATTGTCCTTAATTTTAGGTCTGATAAATCTAGCATCCCATGAACCTCCTTAGTCCTGAGCAACTGGGACAGTTGGTCACCAAAATCCATGGTAGGTAGCACCTTTTTTGTATAAAACACAAAATAAAAAAGGTAAATTTAATATGGCTGTGAGTAAGTATTTGTCCCCAAATAGGGCAGCACAAAGTTAAATATAGAATAAATATCCACATGAGTAGCAGATTCATTTTGCTTTGAGCTCGTGACTAGAAGGTAAGTTTTCTTTGACAACTCTATTGGAAAATGCTTCTGAGTCTTCATAAACATGACTGTTTTGTTTCCCTGTTGATATTTTATTATGTGCAATGAAAAACTGAGATATAAATGTCAGGGCATTAAAAAGTGACATCTCCAATATGTGTAGAGTTTCTGACCAAGTTAAAAAAAAATCACTGAGGCTAATAGTTGTCAAAATGAATGTTGCTTTGCCCTCCTTAATAAAGATTCTACCAGGACTTCCCTGGTGGTCCAGTGGTAAAGAATCCGTCTTCCAAAGCAGGGGACGTGGGTTCAATCCCTGGTCTGGGAACCAAGAGCCCACATGCCCCGGGGCAACTAAGCCCGAGTGCCACAAACTACAGAGCCCATGCACCCTGGAGCCCACGCGCCACAACTAGAGAGGAGAAAAAAACCCGCACTCCACTAGAGAGAAGCCCACGCACCACAGTGAAAGATCCCGCATGCCGCTACGAAGATCCCACGTACCGCAACTAAGACCCCATGCAGCCAAAAAAGAAAAAAAAAACATTCTACCATGGAAGAGGATTTCATGGGGCAGGTTTAGGTGGCTTCCTAGAACCTTACCTTCCAGACTTTTACCTAGTACCTATGCCAACACCTAGTACCTTTTCCTAGTTCCTGGCTCTCTATGCTTGTTATTTTTACCTAGTATTAATGATAATAGGAGTAGTTATCCCCTATTGGAAACAAAACAAACTATATTCAGGACTCCTAGATGGTATTAGAGTTCTGTATTAATAGATGTTCAACAGACTTTATCTCTTATCCCTGAAGCATACCTAGAAAGGAAATATTATTAATCCTTACAGGTGAGAAAACTCAGAAATGGTATTCGAACTCTCGTCCAGTTATTACATTCCTACTGAAAACAGCCTACAGTCGATTCTGAGATTACTTATGATGAACATAGATACTTTGAGTCACCAAAAGATCCTTTTACTATAGAACTTTCTGTCTTTTCCCAGCCATACCTTTTGCTATCAGACTTGATGAAGAGAATAGCCAGGTAATGAGGGGCCAGGAGGTCATTTTGGCTCTGTAATTTTAAATGGTTTTAAAATGGTCACACTATTTGCAGGACAGGGTAAATGTTTTAGTGAAACCCTTCAAAAGGGACTCCGATTTTCTTATGAGTTCTTGGAAGACGATCAATACTGATGTATATCAGCTTACTCACCTCTAAGTTTTGTTTTATAATAGTGTAGGCTAACTTGTGGGGTAATTAGCCTCCCTCTGTTAGCATCTCCACCAAGCTTCCGCATCATTCACTAAGTTCTCAGTCCTAGCTCTGCACCAGAATGATCTGCGGAGATTTAAAACTAAAACACAAACAAATTCTAAGGCCCCATCCCAAACGTACCAGACCTACTGATTTTAGAGGTGGCAGTTATATTTTTCAAAAGAATCACAGGTCGTTCTGATGCAAATTAAAGTTGAGGGCTGATGCATTCTTCATGCAACACATGGTTTCTTGTTGGTATAAGAATCTTGAAGTCCATGCTAGGTTTTAGTTGATTGTGTTGAGATATTGATTAAAGGCCATTTGTCCCACTTTAGCAGCTGTTAACCTCAATGGATGATCCCATTCACTTAGTTTTTATCACTCTTTTATTTCCATTCCTCCTCATTATCTTAGAATACTCTGATGCTCTGTCCTAATCGAAAGGTGTTAGCTCATTCTTGAAGTAGGACTCAATAGCTCTCTCTTTAGCAAAGAGAGCAGGGGGTTTGTCTTGAGTGAATGGAAGGGCAGTGGGAGGGAAGAACATGCAGGAAGCAGTGATTCTGAGTCCTTGCTCAGCTGTGCCTGGAGTTCAACCAAGAAGGAACGTTTACTAACATTCCAGAATCAACCCAGAGGCCCTGAGTGGGCAGGCAGGGATACCCCCATTTAAATACTATGGCTTTCCGTATATGCTGCCTTAAAACACAGTAACCAGAATCTCAGCAGAGAAAGCCCACTTTAGGATTTAAATTAAGAACAGGAGGTTTAACTTAACTCTTGAGCAAAAGCAGAAATTCAGTTAAATTGTCATCATGCCTTAACCCTGGGCTAGAGAAAGTTCTTTTGATGCTATGTAGGTATCAGGCATTAAATCAGTCGAAACAGTTCACAAATCACTAACCCAAAGGCATCACTCTGATAAGATGTTAAAGAGAAATAATGACAATAATAATAATACTAACACCTATTATTCTGCAAGTCCTTACTGTGGTAGGCTTTCTTCCAAGCAACTTACATGCATTATATCAGTTTTTTTTGATTACCTTATGTAGTGACTATTACTGTCCCTATCATGTAGACGAGGCTTTTGAGCCTCAAAGAGTGCAAAGCACTTATCTAAGGTTGCACAGCAAGGAAGAGTCAGAGATAGGATCAAAGTACAAATCTGACTCACTTTAAAAGTTTATAGTTCTATTTCTTTTGCTTGCTTCCAAAAGACCATATTTTATTAAGCAGGGATATCAGGGAAACTTAGTTCAAAAACTTACTGCAATGCTTAGAAAGAATTTTCTGTATAAAGGGCCTCCAAGAACCCAACCAAGAAAGAATTATTACTGAATTATCAGAAAGACCTTTCACTGATCATTCTGAAACATGTATCCAAGGCTGAATATTATACCTAGGGTCTTATATGTTATTAAACTCTCAGTTATGTAGCTATTCGTTCATTTTCGAAATGGGTTCCTATAATAAGCAACCTTCTCCCTCCTCGCCTGTATTTTTCTCCAAGTGATAACCTCTCAATTTAAAGGAAAGTATGTTTTTTCAAGTCAGATATTTATGTCTGTGTGAGATTACTTAAATTGTCTCAATTCTCTAATAAACAGAATTAATAGTATTGGGATGAGCTTCTAACAAATTCCAAACAATATGCTTCTCTGCACTATAACTCTTCTCTGACACCTCACCAAGATGGTGCATTTAACAGTTCCATAAATTTGTGTAATGGTAAACAAGTGACTAATAAATGTCTGGATGCTCAATGAAAACATTCAAATGAACATATTGCAGAAATAAATAAATGGCCATTAAAAGCTTAACAGTGACTGTCATACATGTTAACCCATAGCCTGGGAAAACATGGTGGTTTGGGAAAATAAATGTACAAATGGACAAATTATTAATGGCTGTGCTTTTAAGAATGGATGTTTATTCAGCAACATAAATAGGACCTAAGTCCAAAGAGGAAGTCTCTCAGCTTCTGGCAATAGCTATCATAATCTTATAATAATCAAATAATAGAACGACAAAGCTCCAGTAAATTTCAACAAGTGGTCTATTCTGCCCCTTTAAATCCTCTAGACTGTAGTTTTAAAAACGGTTCTTTTGGGCTTCCCTGGTGGCGCAGTGGTTGAGAGTCCGCCTGCCGTTGCAGGGGACGCGGGTTCGTGCCCCGGTCCGGGAAGATCCCACGTGCCGCGGAGCGGCTGGGCCCGTGAGCCGTGGCCGCTGAGCCTGCGCGTCCGGAGCCTGTGCTCCGCGACGGGAGAGGCCACAACAGTGAGAGGCCCGCGTACCGCAAAAAAAAAAAAAAAAAAAAAAAAAAAAAAACGGTTCTTTTTATCTCTAGGGGAGCCAATTCAAGACCTACCCTGATGATAAGTTGTACCGCCCTACAAGTTTAGAAAACATTGTATATTAAATAATAAAATGTCCCTCCAGCTTGCCATCATTTAATCAGCTATCTCACCTTAATTCACTTTTTGTAGTTTCTCTTGTATCCATGCTGTGTCCAATATCCCAGACTAATGTCCCATCCCTGCTCACCAAAGAATTTTTGATAGTATCCTCGTTGATACTCTCCCTTCTTATACCCTCTTCTCGTTAACCCTTCCTCACGTTAGCCTTCCTAGCTCAAGTCTCTAATCCCATTTCTCCCTTGCTCAGAAATATTCAATGACTGAGGACAGACTAAAATCCTAAAACCTTTGCCTGAAACGAAATACCTTCAATAACCCAAATCTAAACTATTTTTATGTAGAAGTTAGGAGTCTAGGTTGCAAGTGATAACCTAATTTAAGTGGCTTAGGACAAAAAAAAAAAAAAAAGGGAAGGAAGAAAGGGAGGAAGGGGTTAATTTATTAACTTCAATGTTGGCCTCAGCCACTCGAGCTCCAAGTGTTTCAGTGATGTCACTGTATTCTCTCCTGCTCCTTCCTTTGGCTCAGCTTCTCCTCTGCTGGCTTTTTGGCAGGAAGACTCTCCAAAAGAGAAAAAAAAAGAATGGCTGCCAGCACCTCTGGCCTCAGATCCCATCCTATAGTAACCCAGGGGAAGTGGCGCCTCTTTTAAACTAATGCCAACCAAAGTCCAAGGCTGGTAGTCTTTTCCTTAATCCATCACTGTTGCCAAGAGGAAGAAATACACTGGCTGGTCAGGCTTAAATCACTTGCCCAATTTATGAGACTAGGATTAGATCAGCCGCACTCCCTTCAGAAAGGCTGAGAGGGAGAGAGGGATGGTTCCCCAAAGAAATACTGTGGATATTATGACATAAAAGAGATACAGATCTTGGTCAGTTAAAAACAACACTATCCACCATCTACTCTTCTTTCCCTCAACTTTACCTCACATTTACTGTGGGGTCACGCCAAACAGAAGTGTCCAAGTGCCCATTGTTCTCTGTATTTCTCTGTCAGTGTTTCTTTCTTTATTATGTTTTCTCAGAAATCGTACCAATTCCTCAATAGTAAGTTGGGTTTAAAACAAAAAAGCAATTAAAATGCTAACTTGTGACTTTTTAATAGCGTTCCCAGACAAAACTACAAGATGCCCAGTTAAATTTGAATTTCAGATAAAAAAATAACTTTTTAGTATAAGCATGTCCCAAATATTGCATGGGCTATACTTTTACTAAAAAGTATTTGTTGTTTACCTGAAATTTAAACTTAACCAGCTGTTCTGTCTTTTTATTTGCTGAATCTTAGCACCCTATTCTCTAAGAAAATACACAGATTTTCCCAAATTTATTTGACCAGAGACTTATTTTTCCTCAAACTCTTCCTACATGGGTGTTGCACACTTTGCTTCAAGAGAAGCTATGGTAACTCATATATCAATAATTTAATGAAAATTCAGCATTCTATGCCATATACAGTCATTTCATGCCACGTGTAGTTTTCTTAGTCACTGCCCTGTGGAGTGAAATTATTTTCATTGAAGAAAGAGCTGGAAGAATAAGGAAGGAAACACTTGACATGCAAAATATATTATCCCCAAATAGAACTTTATGTCTTATGAGCAATACAAACAGAAATTGGGGATTATTTCATATATTTGCCCCTGACTTGTTGAGCATGACTAAGGCTGATGAAAAAATACTTCCAAGACTCAGGGACAAGTATATTCTTAAAAAAATAATACCTATTGAGTGATGAAAACATTTATATCTCTTCCTTTTACATAACACTGAAAGCAGAGATCCACCAGCCACCTCTTAGCCCATGATGTGTTATGTCAAAAAGATTCACTAGAGGCTATTTGCACTTGTAATTTAAACCATCCTATAAATTAAAAGTCTGTGGGTATGTGTGTGCGTGTGTACATATGAAAAAGACCGTGGGAGCTGTTTTTCCAAAATTATCACTAAGAAAGGTATTTGTTTAAAAGAACACTCTTACGTAAGGTTTTCCTTTCTTTATTTTTCTCTATGTTATTGAAGCTACCTAATATCACATCTGGAAATGGAAATGTCTGAAAGAAATGTCATTCATTGCAGAGGGCAAGAAGCAGAAACCTGAGATAAATATGCCTCTGTCAAACGGAAGCAGACGAAATTACTGAAGGAAAGAAACCAGACATCCCCTGGTGCTCCTTCAGATAATAATTTACAAATGACAAAATTTTCATCAAATAAAAAATAGACACTTAATCCATTATATACATAGAGTTTAAATGCAAAAGAGAAATATGAAATATTAAGGTTTATAAGAAAAAACTATGTTCTTTGTCTTAACTTCCTATTTTGGTCAGTAAACTGTCTTTGATAGACAGACACTGGGGAGACCTCTATGATTCCTGCATGCTCTAGAAGTCTTTTGATTCTAAGAGAAGAATCATGTAGATGGTTGGATGCATCCATGGGATGAAGGCTTAGAAAGTGACAGCGGGTAGAAATGCCTGTGATTAAAACTATACATTACAGAAGACCCTGTTCCTTCAACTTCTCTCTTTGCCTTTCTAAGCTCTGCATTCTACTCATCACCTGCTCCTGAACTTGTCCTTCAGTTTACTGCTTCGGTTCCTCTTGACTTGTTGGAGTTGGTTGTTATTGTTGGAGTTCTTTCTATGTCATTACAAAAGAAGATACCTAGTAAGCAAGGGTTCCATAAGCCTTTCCTTTGGAAAGGTGTATTCTAATACTTTCATATTTTAATGTTCCACTATTATTACAGAATACTTTACTAGGTGATTCATGCTTTCATTGATTATCACACAGAAGAAGAAATAAAGTTCTTTGAAAAAAAATCTTGTGTAGAGGGACAACTAAGTTTTTGCAAAGAGCTTTCAAAACTGGAGATATAAGGGACTACTCTTTCAGGAGTCATAGAGAAGGACGAAGTCTTCTGCCCTCCATTAATTTTGCAATTTGAGTAAATTTCTCTAACAGACACCAAGGTCCCAGAGGGCAAGGATTATGCCTGCATTAATCAACATTAGCATAGTTCTTGTTACAAAGTAGGCACCGATCAATAAAAATTTGTTACATGAATGAATTAATTAATTAATGACATGGAACTCAGAATGGTTTCCTATAACAAAATAAATTTCAGGGCTTCCCTGGTGGCACAGTGGTTGAGAGTCTGCCTGCCAATGCAGGGGACACGGGTTTGAGCCCTGGTCTGGGAGGATCCCACGTGCCACGGAGCAACTGGGCCCGTGAGCCACAACTACTGAGCCTGTGTGTCTGGAGCCTGTGATCCGCAACAAGAGAGGCCACGACAGTGAGAGGCCCGCACACCGCGATGAAGAGTGGCCCCCGCTCGCCACAACTAGAGAAAGCCCTCGCACAGAAACGAAGACCCAACACAGCCAAAAATAAATAAAGTAAGAAAAAAATAAATAAATTTCAATAAATTGTTTCTGTAATGGAACAGTTTTAACATATGCAAGTAGTCACTGTTGGATAGGTTATCTAGGTTACGAATCAGCAATGACATATTTTTTACTTCATCTCTCTCATTGTTCCCAACTCTCAGTCTATCTACTTCTAATTGGCATTTCTAAGAGAGAAAACACAAAATCTCACAGTTTCTCAACGTGATTTTAGTATTGTCCACCAATCTTGTTGACGTGTAAACTTCTTCCTGGACTACATACAGCAAACAATTGCTGAAAGTACCAATCCATTTTTCAAATATAACTCTGTAAGGTACCATAATCATTATCTTTATTCTTTTATGTTGTTTAAAAAGTTTTTGCTAATATGATTATTTATGGATTGACGTAAGTGCACATTTTTGTTATTTGTAGGACTATTCCAATGAATGTTACTGAGTGATGAAATTAAATTTAATGTGTATTGTTAATTAATTGTTACTTTGGCTGATCCAAGTCAAGGTTTTTCCTAGTCATTAGGCATCAGTTTTAACATTATCACTTTCCTTTCAAAAAAATCATTAAAGTAGTACTTTATTTGAGGGGTTCCACTGCATAAATACAAGTTTTAATATTGAGGTCATTATCAGAGAAAATAATGTTTTATGTCCTGTGGAAATCAGTAATCTTTATCAATGTAAGCAGACTTTATGGCTATTTCTAAGCCATTAAAAATAGCTTTTACTGTTTCAGTATACCATCTATTTTCATTTGTGGGAAAAGAACTTTAATAAACGTCAATATTTATTTTGGAGAATTTGTGTGAATATCAAAGTAAAACACCGAGTTGCAGAGAAAGCAGCTTTCTAAAGTACAAATTGCATTCTGGTACATTTAGTAACAAGGTTTATGTTTTAAAAACCAATTGGCATAAATTATTTATTATATATTTGCATATATTATTAATTAGCAATTGACATATATTATTTGTCAGTTTTTTTTGATTTTTGAGAAATGTTTGCTATCTGGCATAGATGCCCAATTACATAAAGCATGGAAATGATGGACCGCCTAGACCATGACTTCACATTTCTTTTTAGTAAAAGAAACATTCCTTAAAAGTTCCAAATTCCAAAAACTCAAAATTCATCTAACGGAGGCAAATAAAAATGAGGCAGCAAAAACAGCAAAAGTAAAACTAAAAAAAGGTTATGCAGGCAACATAATAATAGAAATATCTGGTGTCCCACAGACTCGGATTAAATTGCTGCTCTCCCATTTACAGCTGTGTGCCAATGGACAAATCATTTCTCTCTCTAAGATTCAGTTTCCTCATCTGTAAAACAGAAATATGAATGTCTATCTCATAACAACTGCGAAAATGGAATTGGATAATAAATAGAAAGTGTCTGGCTTTGAAACACCCCTCACCCTGCCACTCAAATTACTTACTGGATTTAATTTTTAGAATGCCCACTTTACCAAAATGAAAAATACTGTTAAACATAGAGTTACTATGTGACCCGTGAATTCCAGTCCTAGGTACGTACTCAGGATAATAGAAAATATATTTCCACACAAAAACTTGTATGTAAACGTTCATAGATTGTTCACAGCAGGCAAAAAGTGGAAAAAAACAAATGTCCATTAACTGATGAATGGATAAATAAAATTTAATATAGCCACACAATGAAATACTATACAGTAATAAAAAAGAATGAAGTCTTAATATACGCCACAACATGGATGAGTGAATGCTATGCTGAGTGAAAGAAGCCAGGCACAAAAGACTACATATTGTATCATTCCCTTTTTACCAAATCTCCGGACACACAAATCTATAGATACAGAAAGCAGACTAGCAGTTTCCAGTGGTGGGGGCGTGGCATAGAGAATGGAGAGTGACTGATTGCTAATGGGATCAGGGTTTCCTTTTGGAGTCATGAAAATATTCTGAAATTAGACAGTGGTGGCGGTTGCACAACTAAATGAATATTCTAAAAACTAATGAATTATACGCTTCAAAAGAGTGACTTTTATGGTACATAAATTATATACCAATTAAACACAATAGTATGTCCAGTGTCACACTTCACCTCTGGAACTATACATTGCTTGTCACGGCAAAGAATCAATAATTTTTAGATCCTCGTTCAAAAAAGCAAGTCAGGGGATTCAAAATCCATGCAACAACAGATAGTTCTAAAAATGTACTTTAAAAAATCTTTCATTAGTAAACAAATTATTCGTTTTCTTTTTATAGATACTTCCAGCAAAGCCATAAGTCACCTCTCAAATTACACAGATGTCTAAATACAATCATGCACGGCAAAAGGAGATAAACAGAAATAGCTTATTTGGGGACCAAAAGGCTACTTCTTTCACCTCTGCAAGAAAATGTTCCTAAATATGGAGATGAATAAACTTGTGTCTCCCAAAACACCTGTCCCATTCCCAAATTTCATGTATCCTTTCTTTGGCCCAAGGACCTGCCATGGGCAAAGGATGGGGTGACCCTGAAAGCACTGACATGTATCCCCATCCACCTGCATCACTGGAGGTAACTTACGCTGTTTCATATATTAACTAAAAGCTCAGAGTGGGATGTTATCTGCCCCAAAACACCCAGTTAGGAACTGTCAGAGGCAGTGTTCTGATCCACAGCTACCTGTGAGGAAGAGCTTCTCCCCTCGTAGTGCTGTTTTTAGGGAATTGCTTTTTAATAGCGTAGCTGATGAGAATCATTAGAAAGTAATGGTCAAATGAATGGGATTGAGAGTCAGACTACCTAGGTTTGAAGTGATCTTTGCCACTGATTGGGTGCTTCCCAGCTAGACACTCCCAGTGTCTCAGTTTCATCATGCGTAAAATGGGCCTAATGATGTACTCCTCTCACAGGGTTGTTATGAGGATGAAATGGTTAATCATTTATTCAACAAATATTTACTGAGCACCTACTATGTGCAGGCTGTATTTTAGATACTGGGGATAAAGTAGTAACCAAAAAATAAAAAACTTTAAGATTCCTATTCTCATATTTTTTTGCAGTCTAAGGGTATTAAATGAAATAAATATAGTATGTAGTATATTCAATGTCAATAGTGCTATTACAGAAAATTTAATCAGGAGAGGGTAAGGCACGCTGAATATGGCAGCATACATAAAAAGATGAATAAGGTGCCTGTCAGAGTAAGACTAAAATTAGCAAATATTATTGTAATTAGGAACAGAAATGTTCATTCCAAATTTGTCATAAAATGCTTTACCTATAACCTCATGAGGCCCCTGATTCCAGGAAAAATAAGCAATGAACACATAAAAACAAAAAATCCCTGTGTAGAGAGACAACTATAAAGGATGCATTTAATTGGCCTCTGCCTTTTGACTGAATTTGGAGAAAAGTCCTTTCCAGGAATGGACACAGGGCTCTTCCTCATAAAGCTGGCCCCAGTGTGTTCTCAAATTACATGCTCTTCATCTGCAGAATTGTCCTTGGGTATCACTAGATTAGAAGAGGAGAAGGACTGAACATTCCCAGGCAACAAACCTGAACCCTCCTACAGGGAGTCTCCATTGATTCTGTCAATGTTGGGAAACTGAACAGGGAAATCTTTTTTTTTTAAATAGATTTATTTATTTATTTTTAGCTGCGTTCAGTCTTCGTTGCTTTGCACGGGCTTTCTCTAGTTGTGGCGAGCGGGGGCTACTCTTCATTGAGGTGAGCAGGCTTCTCATTGCGGTGGCTTCTCTTGCTGCGGAGCATGGGCTCTAGGCACGCGGGCTTCAGTAGTTACAGCTCACGGGCTCTAGAGCTCAGGCTCAGTAGTTGTGGCTCACAGGCTTAGTTGCTCCACGGCATGTTGGATCTTCCCAGACCAGGGATCAAACCCGTGTCCCCTGCATTGGCAGATGGATTCTTAACCACTGCACCACCAGGGAAGTCCCTGAATAGGGAAATCTTGCTGGCACCTCTTAACTTCTTACAGCCTTGGGGGGGATGAGGGTGTTGCTAGGTTAACTCCTGACTCTGAACTTGTGATGCTGCTTTTTTGGATATTACCTGGCTGGAAAAGGATCACCACAGGATGGTTCTGCAAAGCAGGGTGTGATGCAGCTTTCTTCTTTCTTTCAGGCATTGGGAGGTAGGAAATAAGAGGAGGGCTGACACTTGAGAAAGAGCAAACAGGACCTCTTGAGCAGTAGTTCTCAAACTTGGATGCACATTGACAGAATCTGAAAAGCTTTAAAAATACGATGATGCCTAGGTTTCCTCCCCAGAGATTCTGATTTGATTGGTCATGGATGTGGCCTGGACGCTGGGATTTTTCAGAGGTCCCTAGGTGATTTTTGTGTGTAGCCAAGAACAAAACTCACTAATCTAGAATAAAGAGTAAAGTGAATGAACACCCGTGGTAAAAGACAAGTTGAACTCTGTTAAAGTATCAAAGATTTAAGCAGCAAATAATGCCCAGTAAAGAAAGTGACTGGGGATGGGGTGAGAAGTTCCTGCAAAATGATGCAAGAAAAACGAAGACTGGTAATAAGTAACCCGAGCTGCATGGAAATGGAGTGGTTACACTACTGTAAGTCTTGAAGTATGTACTTTTAAAAGCTGCAATGATTGTTTACATATGTATTACTGTTTAATAAATTAGTGCATTTTTTTAAGAAAAAGTAATACGGAGTGCAACATTCCTTTGACACATTTAATCATGTGTAGTAGATTGAAAAGCGTGCCCCCTCCCCCCAAGATGTCCATGTCCTAAATCCCTAGAACCTATGAATATGTTATTTTACACGGCAAAAGGAACTTTTGCCCATGGGATTCAGTTGTGGATCTTAAAATAGGAAGATTATCCAGGATTATCTGGGTGGGTCAAATGTAATCAGAAGGGTCTTTGTAAGAAGAAGGCAAGAGGGCTTCCCTGGTGGCACAGTGGTTGAGAGTCCACCTGCCGATGCAGCGGACGCGGGTTCGTGCCCCGGTCCGGGAAGATCCCACATGCCACGGAGTGGCTGGGCCCGTGAGCCATGTCCGCTGAGCCTGCGCGTCCGGAGCCTGTGCTCCGCAACGGGAGAGGCCACAGCACTGAGAGGCCCGCGTACAGCAAAAAAAAAAAAAAAGAAGGCAAGAGGGTCACAGTCAGAAAAAGGAGATGTGACAGTGGAAGCAGAGGTTGGGGGGGATGCTTTTTGAAGATGGAGGAAGGACCATGAACCAAAGGAATGCTGGCAGCCTCTAAATGCTGTAAAAGACAAGGAAATGGGTTCTTTGCTGGAGCCTTCAGAAGGAACACGGCGCTGACAACACCTTGAGTTGAGCCTTGTAAGTCTCATTTCAGACTCCCGACTTCCAAAAACGGTTAACGAGTTCATGCTGTTTTAAGCCGCTGAACTGGTGGTGATTTCTTACAACAGTAACAGGGAACGAATACCCCGTGTTCTAAGAAAGACTAGCTCTTTAGAACACAAAGCTATGTCCCCACCCCCAAAAAGCATCCATTTACTTTGAAGTTATAACCAAACTGCAACCGTAGTGCTCAGGATGAAATAGACCATGGAGTGCTAGCTTAGCCAGGCAACCCTAGAGAATGCTGGCTAAAGTCCAAACATCCCAGTCATTGTAGAGGAGCCCAGGACTTAGATTCAGGGCAGCTAGTTAGGATAAAACGCACCTGGAGACAAAGGGAAACAAATTCCATTACAGTTAACTCACCAGCCATGCCAAATCTCCTGCAGGTATTCAGACCTTACTAGAAGAGCTCTACTAGAGGCTTACCAACTTGGCTGCACAGTGGAATAATCCCTAAGGAGCTTTTAAATATCCTGACGCCTAGGCCACACCCTAAACACATTAAATCTGAAACTCTGGGTGTGGGACCGGCAATCTCGGTTTTAACAAATCCTCGCTAGTAGCGGTTCTCAATATTAATGGACATACGAATCACCTCAGGATCCTGATAAAAAAACCCAATGTTCTGTGCTTCTAACAAACACCCAGGTGATGCCAGTGACAATATCTCTGACTAGCAAGGTGACATAATGTCCTTTTTTTCTCTGTGAGACCTTCCTCAGTTAACTGGCAATCCAGGAAGAATTTAAATGGCAGGCTTAGAGTTGGCTGTGTAAGAGTTGCTGGTGAGAAGGCACGTATTACTGTGCTTAGCCCTGCACTTATTTTGGTCTCTTCTGCTTATTGCCTAATGGTACAAACATTAGCTTGTAGCTACCAGCTAACCATTGCTGCTAAAAGGCAAGAAACTACCAAGAATTTTTTTTTAAATCTTATAATATGTAGGAGCATATAGCATTGAAGAATCTCCAAATTAATTCTTCTGTTGGTTCTCTATCCCTCAGTATATCAGTTTTATAAGTAAAACAAAACTCCTTAATTGTATGCCAAGTGGCAATACATAATACAGGAAATTAAAAGCTTATGCAAATATTGAAAGAATTGGGGAAGCTGCGGCCCAAGTTCCTGACATCAAGAATGATCAGATCTAAGGGAAAATGATGATGATCTTGGTTGCCTATGGAACCCATGTCTGTGACTCCCAGGAGTCTGCTGTGAATTTCAGGAACCTCAGTAGAGCCTGCCCCTCAATATCAGCGCCTGCAGGAGCAAAGCGTTGCTGTGCCACTGTGGTCTGCTCTCTGCCCACGCGTCTCTTTGCAGGAACAACGGCTTCTCCTTCTCATTCACCTTTTAGATCCCATAAGCACACCTCTCAGTTGGCAAAATCTATCAGATGAAAGAGATCTGGGACACGCAGCCCCAGGTTTTTCCCTTGGGATACAGAGCAGAGGAGGCAGGTGTGACAGCGCCAGGTCAACAACAGCCTGCCTGCCACACTCTGCTCTGCAGTTCAATTCAGTGAAACGGTTTACTTAGATCCTACTCGGGACTAGACTCTGATACTGGAGTCAGACACACACGGGCAACCATGCCAGACAGATGCAAAGTTCACTCCTGCTGCACTCAAGTTTAATTGCTTAAGAAGCTATCCATGTCAGAAGAATGCACCCGGCATTATTTAAGACGCCTGATCTCATTCAGATTTAGATCATCTGAGATCTCATGGAAAACCTTGTATTTCGTCAGTCCCTTTACTGCCATCCTCCTGTTTCTTCAGGAGTACAGGAAGGTGACTTCATCAAAAATATTGAAGCAGAAAACAAATAAAAAACATTTAGCCTTAGGCAAAGGCTTAGGTCCACAGGTTTTATCCAGACGTTTGTCTTCTTAGTCATCATTAAACTCAGAGCCCCTGCAGGTATAGTGGGGCTCATAAACTGCAGGATAGCCTGTATGGGTTATTCTTTTACTCAATATGCATTTATTGAACACTGATGAAAATGACGGCTCTCACTGTTTAGGGTATTGCCTGTTACCTCAATAACTTACTTCGTAACTCACAAAACCTCTGAGAATTGTCTTTAGACCCATTTTACTTTATCTTCTTAAACACTGAGCTATGACACTGCCACTTTATGACAGGCCCTGGGGTACAGGGTACAATTTCTGGGTGCTGGTGTACAAAGGAAACACATGATGTTCTCAGCCTTGAGTTTACGGACTAATTTCTTTAAAGTATCTGAATATTTTATTAGTATAATTTTTTTCATGCGTTCCCTTCAGACATGGTCGTGAGAAATGCTTTATTATCAGTCAATTGGGAAAGCCTGTAAGAGCTCCTTTGGTTTCAATAATTTTAAAAATGAACTTGTAAGCTATAAATCATAGGCAGCAACTATATATGAAATTATGCAGACTGCTGATGGTTCTTTAAGAACTCCTAAGTAACTCTGTAGGCAAGCCTATGACCTACATTTGGGAAGTTACAGCGAGTGAGTTAGCATTAACACATGGAATTTGACTGCACAGAGTGACCAGTCTTGTCAAATATCCTTGAATGCTCTAGAAGTGTTAATAGGGTGCCTGTTACCCACTTATACATATTTAATGTACCAATCCTCTAGGAAGCAACCACTGTGTCTGATCCTATAACGCTCTATTATAGCTAAATCCTTGGATTATAAACTGAATTTCTCTGGATTCATCTGTAGTCATTTGGATTTGTCACCATTTGACTTGACTGAATCTTTTGGGGAAAGGTATATGGGACAGCTATTCCCATAGCACCTATTTTCATAGCTCCCACTATGAACCTGTACTAACCTAAGAGGTGGAGGCTCTTGTGTTAATACAAGAGGTCGAGGAATTGTATTTTCATAAACAATGGCAGAACTTAGGTTCACTGACATTTTCCTAGGTTTTTAAATTTTTAGTCTTTGTTTCTTTATGCTTTATTTTAAAAGCTTTGTCTTTGGAAAGCTAAAACTGTAAATTCAGAAGCAAGAAAAAAAATCACACAAATCTGATCTGTTCTCTCAACCTGTCTTCAAAAGTCTTTGCATACAGAGATCTTTTGATTGTGTGAATGCTGCCAGTTTAATGGGTATGCTGAAGTCTTACTCTGCTTCAGTCCTCTGCTACCTGCCAGGGAGGCATATACACTCTCCAGCACATAACAATATCCTACATTTGTTTTCATTTTTCACTCACATATACTATTTCATATGCTTGACATATACTCATCCAGGTAATGTAACCTAGGCTAGACTGTGATAACTCCAAAATCTATCATTTTAATAAAACAAAAACTTATTTCTTGTTCACCTTAAGTCTGATGCCCAATTAGTAGAAGCTCTCTTCCATCCAGTGACTCTGGGATCCAGTTTTGCTCAATCTGTGATGCCACTAAGAACCAAACCATCAACCCACGCACTTAGCCCAGACACTGAGAACTGAATCACACCTCACCGTTAAATTACCATGACACTGATATTTCACTCTTATCACTAGCATTTCTTTATTCTTCCACTTCTGTCCTGGGAAAGCAAATGGTTTGATTGTACATTACCTGAACTTCCCTAAATCCCATCAACTATTCAATGGAAAGTACCAACAGACCATGACCTAAGATTTTTTGACTCCTTTGCCTCAACATCCTTACCTTGCTGTTTTCACGAATTCTGGACTATTGAATTATTATTGTGAGGTGGTCTCTTTTATGGGAGTAAGCAATGAATTCAGCTTTACCTTATCAACAGTTATGTTGGTGATGGGTTTTTCAACAGAATCACCATAATACATTACTTCCATGCTGGGAAAAGGGAAGAATCAAGAAGGCAAACTGACTGTATACATGCTTCAGACTGGAAATGGTATATCATTTCCACTCACATTGTGTTTTACAGAATTCAGTCATATGGTAACAACTTTCCTGCAGAGGAACCTAGAAAATATCACATTCCTGGTGTCATAGTGGTGTAGAGAGCACACAGCATTGCTTCTGCCACAATGTGATAATAATATAATAATAAAAGCTAACATTTATATAGCACTCACAATGTGCAAGACACTAGTCCAACTCCTTTACATACTCTAATACACTGAATTCCCAAAATAACTCAGTGAGGTAGGTATTTTGTTATCCCCCATTTTTCAGAAGACTAAACAATACTACAGAGAGATTAAGTAACTTTCTAAATGTCAAACAGCCAGTAAGTGGTGTAGCCTCACAATTCCAAACAAGAAGGGACACAGATGAGTCTGGGCTTATAACCTTGAAGCTATGCTCCTAATAATCACTGAACAACAACAAACAAAAAACTCTTCATAGATTATACCAATAAGGGTATTTAATGTATCTTTCTACTCAAATTTTTATGTAAGCTGTATTGAATTTGCCTCTAAACAATTTTTGAGGGCACCAAGTTAAATTAGCATACATCTCTTCACTCTGCAACTTAGACCACTTTCATTTCATAAAGAAACTAATGGGGAGAGGGCAGACAGCAGAAGAAAAAAGAACTACAATCCTGCAGCCTGTGGAACAAAAACCACATTCACAGAAAGATAGACAAGATGAAAAGGCAGAGGGCTATGTACCAGATGAAGGAACAAGATAAAACCCTAGAAAAACAACTAAATGAAGTGGAGATAGGCAACCTTCCAGAAAAAGAATTCAGGATAATGATAGTGAAGATGATCCAGGACCTCGGAAAAAGAATGGAGGCAAAGATCGAGAAGATGCAAGAAATGTTTAACAAAGACCTAGAAGAATTAAAGAACAAACAAACCAAGATAAACAATACACTAACTGAAATGAAAACTACACTAGAAGGAATCAATAGCAGAATAACTGAGGCAGAAGAACGGATAAGTGACCTGGAAGACAGAAGAGTGGAATTCATTGCTGCGGAACAGAATAAAGCAAAAAGAATGAAAAGAAATAAAGACAGGCCAAGACACCTCTGGGACAACATTAAATGCAATAAGATTTGCATTATAGGGGTCCCAGAAGGAAGAGAGAGAAAGGACCAGAGAAAATATTTGAAGAGATTATACTTGAACACTTCCCTAACATGGGAAAGGAAATAGCTACCCAAGTCCAGGAAGAGCAGCGAGTCCCATACAGGATAAACCCAAGGAAAAACACGCCAAGACACATAGTAATCAAAATGGCAAAAATTAAAGACAAAGAAAAATTATTGAAAGCAGCAAGGGAAAAATGACAAATAACATACAAGGGAACTCCCATCAGGTTAACAGCTGATTTCTTAGCAGAAACTCTATAAGCCAGAAGGGACTGGCACGATATACTTAAAGTGATGAAAGGGAAGAACCTACAACAAAGATTACTCTACCCGGCAACCTCTCATTCAGATTCGATGGAGAAATCAAAAGCTTTACAGACAAGCAAAGGCTAAGAGAATTCAGCACCACCAAACCAGCTCTACAACAAATGCTAAAGGAGCTTCTCTAAGTGGGAAACACAAGAGAAGAAAAGGACCTACAAAAACAAACCCAAAACAATTAAGAAAATGGTCATAGGAACATACATATTGATAATTACCTTAAACGTGAATGGATTAAATGCTCCAACCAAAAGACACAGGCTTGCTGAATGGATACATAACAAGACCCATATATATGCTGTGTACAGGAGACCCACTTCAGACCTAGGGACACATACAGACTGAAAGTGAGGGGATGGAAAAAGATATTCCATGCAAAAGGAAATCAAAAGAAAGCTGCCATAGCAATAATCATACCAGATAAAATAGACTTTAAAATGAAGAATGTTACAAGAGACAAGAAAGGACACTACATAATGATCAAGGGACCAATCCAAGAAGAAGATATAACAATTATAAATATATATGCACCCAACATAGGAGCACCTCAATACATAAGGCAACTGTTAACAACTATAAAAGAGGAAATAGACAGTAACACAATAAGACTGGGGGACTTTAACACCTCACTTACACCAATGGACAGATCATCCAAGATGAAAATAAATAGGGAAACAGAAGCTTTAAATGACACAATAGACCAGATAGATTTAATTGATATTTATAGGACATTCTATCCAAAAACAGCAGATTACACTTTCTTCTCAAGTGCACACGGAACATTCTCCAGTATAGATCACATCTTGGGTCACAAATCAAGCCTCAGTAAATTTAATAAAATTGAAATGATATCAAGCATCTTTTCTCACCACAACGCTATGAGATTAGAAATCAATTACGGGGAAAAAACGTAAAAACCACAAACACATAGAGGCTAAACAATACGTTACTAAATAACCAAGAGATCACTGAAGACATCAAAGAGGAAATCAAAAACTATCTAGCGACAAATGACAGTGAAAACACAATGATCCAAAACCAATGTGATGCAGCAAAAGCAGTTCTAAGAGGGAATTTTATAGCTATACAAGCCTACCTCAGGAAACAAGAAAAATCTTAAATAAACAATCAAAACTTACACCTAAAGGAACTAGAGAAAGAAGAACAAACTAAACCCAAAGTTAGTAGAAGGAAAGAAATCATAAAGATCAGAGCAGAAATAAATGAAATAGAAACAAAGAAAACAATAGCAAAGGTCAATAAAACTAAAAGCTGGTTCTTTGAGAAGATAAACAAAATTGATAAACCATTAGTCAGACTCATCAAGAAAAAGAGGGAGAGGACTCAAATCAATAAAATTAGAAATGAAAAAGGAGAAGTTACAACAGACACCCCAGAAATACAAAGCATCCTAAGAGACTACTATAAGCAACTCTATGCCAATAAAATGGACAACCTGGAAGAAATGGACAAATTCTTAGAAAGGTATAACCTTCCAAGACTGAACCAGGAACAAACAGAAAATATGAACAGACCAATCACAAGTAATGAAATTGAAACTGTGATTAAAAATCTTCCAACAAACAAAAGTCCAGGACCAGATGGCTTCACAGGTGAATTCTATCAAACATTTAGAGAAGAGCTAACACCCATTCTTCTCAAACGCTTCCAAAAATTTGTAGAGGAAGGAACACTCCCAAACTCATTCTATGAGGCCACCATCACCCTGATACCAAAACCAGACAGAGATACTACAAAAAAAGGAAATTACAGACCAATATCACTGATGAATATAGATGCAAAAGTCCTCAACAAAATACTAGCAAACAGAATCCAACAGCACATTAAATGGGTCACACACCATGACCAAGTGGGATTTATCCCAGGGATGCAAGGATTCTTCAATATATGCAAATCAATCAATGTGATACACCATATTAACAAATTGAAGAATAAAAACCATATGATCCTCTCAATAGATGCAGAAAAAGCTTTTGACAAAATTCAACACCAATTTATGATTAAAACTCTCCAGAAAGTGGGCATAGAGGGAACGTACCTCAACATAATAAAGGCCATATATGACCAACCCACAGCAAACATCATTCTTAATGGTGAAAAACTGAAAGCATTTCCTCTAAGATCAGGAACGAGACAAGGATGATAATAGTCCAATCTCAACACTATTATTCAATATAGTTTTGGAAGTCCTAGCCATGGCAATCAGAGAAGAAAAAGAAATAAAAGGAATACAAATTGGAAAAGAAGAAGTAAAACTGTCATTGTTTGCAGATGACATGATACTATACATAGAGAATCCTAAAGATGCCACCAGAAAACTACTAGAGCTAATCAATGAATTTGGTAAAGTTGCAGGATACAAAATTAATGCACATAAATCTCTTGCATTCCTATACACTAATGATGAAAAATCTGAAAGAGAAATTAAGGAAACACTCCCAATTACCATTGCAACAAAAAGAATAAAATACCTAGGAATAAACCTACCTAGGGAGACAAAAGACCTGTATGCAGAAAACTATAAGACACTGATAAAAGAAATTTAAGATGATACCAAGAGATGGAGAGATATACCATGTTCTTGGATTGGAAGAATCAATATTGTGAAAATGACTATACTACCCAAAGCAATCTACAGATTCAATGCAATCCCTATCAAATTACCAGGGGCATTTTTTACAGAACTAGAACAAAAAATCCTAAAATTTGTATGGAGACACAAAAGACCCCGAATAGCCAAAGCAATCTTGAGGGGAAAAAACGGAGCTGGAGGAGTCAGACTCCGTGACTTCAGACAATAGTACAAAGCTACAGTAATCAAGACAATATGGTATTGGAACAAAAACAGAAACATAGATCAGTGGAACAAGATAGAAAGCCCAGAGACAAACCCACACACCTATGGTCAACTACTCTATGACAAAGGAGGCAAGGATATACAATGGAGAAAAGACAGTTTCTTCAATAAGTGGTGATGGGAAAACTGGACAGCTACATGTAAAAGAATGAAATTAGAACACTCCCTAACACCATACACAAAAATAAACTCAAAATGGATTAGAGATGTAAATGTAAGACCAGACACTATAAAACTCTTAGAGGAAAACATAGGAAGAACACTCTTTGACATAAATCACAGCAAGATCTTTTTTGATCCACCTCCTAGAATAATGGAAATAAAAACAAAAATAAACAAACGGGACCTAATGAAACTTCAATGCTTTTGCACATCAAAGGAAACCATAAACAAGATGAAAAGACAACCCTCAGAATGGGAGAAAACATTTGCAAACAAATCAACGGACAAAGGATTAATCTCCAAAATATATAAACAGCTCATGCAGCTCAATACTAAAAAAACAAACAACCCAATCCAAAAATGGGCAGAAGACCTAAATAGACATTTCTCCAAAGACATACAGATGGCCAAGAAGCACATGAAAAGCTGCTCAACGTCACTAATCATTAGAGAAATGCAAATCAAAACTACAATGAGGGGGGGACCTTGAAGATGGCGGAAGAGTAAGACGCGGAGATCGCCTTCCTCCCCACGGATACACCAGAAATACATCCACACGTGGAACAACTCCTACAGAACTCCTACTGAAGGCTGGCAGAAGACCTCAGACCTCCCAAAAGGCAAGAAACTCCCCACGTAACTGGGTAGGGCAAAAGAAAAAACAGAGACAAAAGAATAAGGACGGCACCTGCACCAGTGGGAGGGAGCTGTGAAGGAGGAAAAGTTTCCACACACTAGGAAGCCCCTCCGCGGGCGGAGACTGCGGGAGGCAGAGGGGGGAGTTTCGGGACCGCGGAGTAGTGCACAGCGACGGGTGCGGAGGGCAAAGCGGGGAGATTCCTGCACAGACGATTGGTGCCGACCAGCACTCACCAACCCGAGAGGCTTGCTGCTCACCCACCGGGGCGGGCGGGGCTGCGAGCTCAGGCTCGGGTTTTGGTTTTGGACGGAGCTCAGGGAGAGGACTGGGGTTGGCGGCTTGAACATAGCCTGAAGGGGTTAGTGCACCACGACTAGCCGGGAGGGAGTTCGGGGAAAAGCCTGCACCGGCCGAAGAGGCAAGAGACTTTTTCTTCCCTCTTTGTTTCCTGGTGCGCGAGGAGAGGGGTTTAAGAGCGCTGCTTAAAGGAACTCCAGAGACGGGCGCGAGCCGCGGCTAAAAGCGCGAACCCCAGAGACGGGCGCGAGCCGCGGCTAAAACCGCGGACCCCAGAGACGGGCGGGAGACGCTAAGGCTGCTGCTGCCGCCACCAAGGGGCCTGTGTGCGAGCACAGGTCACTCTCCACACCCCTCTTCCGCGGAGCCTGTGCAGCCCGCCACTGCCAGGTTCCCGGGATCCAGGGACAACTTCCCCGGGACAACGCACGGCGGGCCTCAGGCTGGTGCAACGTCACGCCGGCCTCTGCCGCAACGTCACGCTGCCTCTGCCGCCGCAGGCCCGCCCCGCACGCAGTGCCCCTCCTTCCCCCATCCCCCAACCCCCGGCCTGAGTGAGCCGGAGGCCCCGAATCAGCGGCTCCTTTAACCCCGTCCTGTCTGAGCGAAAAAACAGACGCCCTCCAGCGACCTACACGCAGAGGCAGGGCCAAATCCAAAGCTGAGCTCCTGTGAGCTGTGAAAACAAAGAAGAGAAAGGGAAATCTCTCCCAGCAGCCACAGAAGCAGCGGATTAAAGCTCCACAATCAACTTGATATACCCTGCATCTGTGGAATACCTGAATAGACAAGGAATGATCCCAAATTGAAGAGGTGGAATTTAGGAGCGAAATCTATGATTTTTTTCCCTTTTCCTCTTTTTGTGAAGGTGTACGTGTATGCTCCTGTGTGACATCTAGTCTGTATACTCTAGCTTCCACCATTTGTCCTAGGGCTCTATCCGTCCATGACTTTTTTTTAAAAATTCTTTTTCTTAATAATTAAGTTTAATTGTAATAACTTTATTATACTTTACCTTCGTTCTTTCTTTCTTTCCTTCCTTCCCTCCCTCCTTTAGACAACGAATCACCCCAAATTGAGGAGGTGGTCTCAGGGAGCAGGATTTATGATTTTTCCCCCTTTACCTCTTTTTGTGAAGGTGTATGTGTATGCTTCTGTGTAAGATTTTCTCTGTATAGCTTTGCTTCCAACATTTGTCCTAAGGCTCTATCCGTCCCTTTTTTTTTTTCTAAATATTTTTTAATTCAATAACTATATTATACTTTATTTTATTTTTACTGCATCATCTTTCTTTCTGTCTTTTTTTCCTTCTTTCCCTCCTTCCTTCCTTCCTCCCTCCCTCCCTCCCTCCTTTCTTTCCTTCTTTGCTTCTTTCTTCCTTCCTTCCTTTCCTCCTTTCCTTCTTTCTTTCCTCATACTTCTACTAATTCTCTCTACTTTTTCTCCCTTTTATTCTGAGCCGTGTGGATGAAAGGCTCTTGGTGCTCCAGCCAGGAGTCAGGGCTCTGCCTCTGAGGTAGGAGAGCCAACTTCAGGTCACTGGTCAACAAGAGACCTCCCAGCTCCACAGAATATTAAACAGCGGAAATCTCCCAGAGACCTCCATCTTAACACCAGCACCCAGCTTCACTCAACGACCAGCAAGCCACAGTGCTGGACAACCTATGCCAAACAACTAGCAAAACAGGAACACAACCCCACCCATTAGCAGAGAGGCTGCCTAAAATCATAATAAGGCCACAGACACCCCAAAACACACCACCAGACGTGAACCTGCCCACTAGAGAGACAAGATCCAGCCTCATCCAGCACAACACAGGCACTAGTCCCCTCCACCAGGAAGCCTACACAACCCACTGAAACAACCTTAGCCACTGGAGACAGACATCAAAAACAACGGGAACTACGAACCTGCAGCCTGCAAAAAGGAGACCCCAAACACAGTAAGATAAGCAAAATGAGAAGACAGAAATACACACAGCAGATGAAGGAGCAAGATAAAAACCCACCAGACCTAACAAATGAAGAGGAAATAGGCAATCTACCTGAAAAAGAATTCAGAATAATGATAGTAAGGATGATCCGAAATCTTGGAAGTAGAATGGACAAAATGCAAGAAACAGTTAACAAGGACCTACAAGAACTAAAGATGAAACAAGCAACGATGAACAATGCAATAAATGAAATTAAAATCACTCTAGATAGGATCAATAGCAGAATAACTGAGGCAGAAGAACGGATAAGTGACCTGGAAGATAAAGTAGTGGAAATAACTACTGCAGAGCAGAATAAAGAAAAAAGAATGAAAAGAACTGAGGACAGTCTCAGAGACCTCTGGGACAACATGAAACGCACCAACATTCGAATTATAGGGGTTCCAGAAGAAGAAGAAAGAAAGAAAGGGACTGAGAAAATATTTGAAGAGATTATAGTTGAAAACTTCCCTAATATGGGAAAGGAAATAGTTAATCAAGTCCAGGAAGCACAGAGGGTCCCATACAGGATAAATACAAGGAGAAACACGCCAAGACACATATTAATCAAACTGTCAAAAATTAAATACAAAGAAAGCATATTAAAAGCAGCAAGGGAAAAACAACAAATAACACACAAGGGAATCCCCATAAGGTTAACAGCTGATCTCTCAGCAGAAACCCTACAAGCCAGAAGGGAGTGGCAGGACATACTGAAAGTGATGAAGGAGAATAGCCTGAAACCAAGACTACTCTACCCAGCAAGGATATCATTCACATTTGATGGAGAAATTAAAACCTTTACAGACAAGCAAAAGCTGACAGAGTTCAGCACCACCAAACCAGCTTTACAACAAATGCTAAAGGAACTTCTCTAGACACGAAACACAAGAGAAGGAAATGACCTATAGTAGCGAACCCAAAACAATATATAAAATGGAAATAGGAACATACATATCAATAATTACCTTAAATGTAAATGGACTAAATGCTCCCACCAAAAGACACAGATTGGCTGAATGGATACAAAAACAAGACCCTTATATATGCTGTCTACAAGAGACCCACTTCAGAACTAGAGACACATACAGACTGAAAGTAAGGGGATGGAAAAAGATATTCCATGCAAATGGAAACCAAAAGAAAGCTGGAGTAGCAATTCTCATATCAGACAAAATAGACTTTAAAATAAGGACTATTAAAAGGGACAAAGAAGGACACTACATAATGATCAAGGGATCGATCCAAGAAGAAGATATAACAATTGTAAATATTTATGCACCCAACATAGGAGCACCTCAATACATAAGGCAAATACTAACAACCATAAAAGGGGAGATCAACAGTAACACATTCATAGTAGGGGACTTTAACACCCCACTTTCACCCATGGACAGATCATCCAAAATGAAAATAAATAAGGAAACACAAGCTTTAAATGATACATTAAACAAGATGGACTTAATTGATATTTATAGGACACTCCATCCAAAAACAACAGAATACACATTTTTCTCAAGTGCTCATGGAACATTCTCCAGGATAGATCATATCTTGGGTCACAAATCAAGCCTTGGTAAATTTAAGAAAACTGAAATTGTATCAAGTATCTTTTCCGACCACAACGCCATGAGACTAGATATCAATTACAGGAAAAGATCTTTAAAAAATACAAACACATGGAGGCTAAACAATACACTACTTAATAATGAAGTGATCACTGAAGAAATCAAAGAGGAAATAAAAAAATACCTAGAAACAAATGACAATGGAGACACAACGACCCAAAACCTATGGGATGCAGCAAAAGCAGTTCTAAGGGGGAAGTTTATAGCAATACAAGCCCGCCTTAAGAAGCAGGAAACATCTCGAATAAACAACCTAACCTTGCACCTCAAGCAATTAGAGAAAGAAGAACAAAAAAACCCCAAAGCTAGCAGAAGGAAAGAAATCATAAAAATCAGATCAGAAATAAATGAAAAAGAAATGAAGGAAACAATAGCAAAGATCAATAAAACTAAAAGCTGGTTCTTTGAGAAGATAAACAAAATAGATAAACCACTAGCCAGACTCATCAAGAAAAAAAGGGAGAAGACTCAAATCAATAGAATTAGAAATGAAAAAGGAGAAGTAACAACTGACACTGCAGAAATAAAAAAAATCATGAGAGATTACTACAAGCAACTCTATGCCAATAAAATGGACAATCTGGAAGAAATGGACAAATTCTTAGAAATGCACAACCTGCCAAGACTGAATCAGGAAGAAATAGAAAATATGAACAGACCAATCACAAGCACTGAAATTGAAACTGTGATTAAAAACCTTCCAACAAACAAAAGCCCAGGACCAGATGGCTTCACAGGTGAATTCTATCAAACGTTTAGAGAAGAGCTAACACCTATCCTTCTCAAACTCTTCCAAAATATAGCAGAGGGAGGAACACTCCCAAATTCCTTCTACGAAGCCACTATCACCTTGATACCAAAACCAGACAAGGATGTCACAAAGAAAGAAAACTACAGGCCAATATCACTGATGAACATAGATGCAAAAATCCTCAACAAAATACTAGCAAACAGAATCCAACAGCACATTAAAAGGATCATACACCATGATCAAGTGGGGTTTATTCCAGGAATGCAAGGATTCTTCAATATACGCAAATCTATCAATGTGATAAACTATATTAACAAATTGAAGGAGAAAAACCATATGATCATCTCAATAGATGCAGAGAAAGCTTTCGACAAAATTCAACACCCATTTATGATAAAAACCCTCCAGAAAGTAGGCATAGAGGGAACTTTCCTAAACATAATAAAAGCCATATATGACAAGCCCACAGCAAACATCATCCTCAATGGTGAAAAACTGAAAGCATTTCCACTAAGATCAGGAACAAGACAAGGTTGCCCACTCTCACCACTCTTATTCAACATAGTTTTGGAAGTTTTAGCCACAGCAATCAGAGAAGAAAAGGAAATAAAAGGAATCCAAATCGGAAAAGAAGAAGTAAAGCTGTCACTGTTTGCAGATGACATGATACTATACATAGAGAATCCTAAAGATGCTACCAGAAAACTACTAGAGCTAATCAATGAATTTGGTAAAGTAGCAGGATACAAAATTAATGCACAGAAATCTCTGGCATTCCTATATACTAATGATGAAAAATCTGAAAGTGAAATCAAGAAAACACTCCCATTTACCATTGCAACAAAAAGAATAAAATATCTAGGAATAAACCTACCTAAGGATATGAAAGACCTGTATGCAGAAAATTATAAGACACTGATGAAAGAAATTAAAGATGATACAAATAGATGGAGAGATATACCATGTTCTTGGATGGGAAGAATCAACATTGTGAAAATGACTCTACTACCCAAAGCAATCTACAGATTCAATGCAATCCCTATCAAACTACCACTGGCATTTTTCACAGAACTAGAACAAAAAATTTCGCAATTTGTATGGAAACACAAAAGACCCCGAATAGCCAAAGCAATCTTTAGAACGAAAAAAGGAGCTGGAGGAATAAGGCTCCCTGACTTCAGACTATATTACAAAGCAACAGTAATCAAGACAGTATGGTACTGGCACAAAAACAGAAAGATAGATCAGTGGAACAGGATAGAAAGCCCAGAGATAAACCCACGCACATATGGACACCTTATCTTTGATAAAGGAGGCAGGAATGTACAGTGGAGAAAGGACAGCCTCTTCAATAAAAGGTGCTGGGAAAACTGGACAGGTACATGTAAAAGTATGAGATTAGATCACTCCCTAACACCATACACAAAAATAAGCTCAAAATGGATTAAAGACCTAAATGTAAGGCCAGAAACTATCAAACTCTTAGAAGAAAACATAGGAAGAACACTCTATGACATAAATCACAGCAAGATCCTTTCTGACCCACCTCCTAGAGTAATGGAAATAAAAACAAAAATAAACAAATGGGACCTAATGAAACTTCAAAGCTTTTGCACAGCAAAGGAAACCATAACCAAGACCAAAAGACAACCCTCAGAATGGGAGGAAACATTTGCAAATGAAGCAACTGACAAAGGATTAATCTCCAAAATTTACAAGCAGCTCATGCAGCTCAATAACAAAAAAACAAACAACCCCATCCAAAAATGGGCAGAAGACCTAAATAGACATTTCTCCAAAGAAGATATACAGAATGCCAACAAACACATGAAAGAATGCTCAACATCATTAATCATTAGAGAAATGCAAATCAAAACTACAATGAGATATCATCTCACACCAGTCAGAATGGCCATCATCAAAAAATCAAGAAACAATAAATGCTGGAGAGGGTGTGGAGAAAAGGGGACACTCTTGCACTGCTGGTGGGAATGTGAATTGGTTCAGCCACTGTGGAGAACAGTATGGAGGTTCCTTAAAAAACTACAAATAGAATTACCATATGACCCAGCAATCCCACTACTTGGCATATACCCTGAGAAAACCAAAATTCAAAGAGAGTCATGTACCAAAATGTTCATTGCAGCTCTATTTACAATAGCCAGGACATGGAAACAACCTAAGCACCCATCATCGGATGAATGGATAAAGAAGATGTGGCACATATACACAATGGAATATTACTCAGCCTTAAAAAGAAATGAAATTGAGCTATTTGTAATGAGATGGATAGACCTAGAATCTGTCATACAGAGTGAAGTAAGTCAGAAAGAAAAAGACAAATACCGTATGCTAACACATATATATGGAATTTAAGGGAAAAAAATGTCATGAAGAACCTAGGGGTAAGATAGGAATAAAGACGCAGACCTACTGGAGAACGGACTTAAGGATATGGGGAGGGGGAAGGGTGAGTTTTGACAGGGCGAGAGAGAGTCATGGACATATACACACTAACAAACGTAGTAAGGTAGATAGCTGGGGGGAAGCAGCCGCAAGGCACAGGGATATTAGCTCGGTGCTTTGTGACAGCCTGGAAGGGTGGGATGGGGAGAGTGGGAGGGAGGGAGACGCAAGAGGGAAGACATATGGGAACATATGTATATGTATAGCTGATTCACTTTGTTGTAAAGCAGAAACTAACACACCATTGTAAAGCAATTATACCCCAATAAAGATGTTTAAAAAAACAAAACAAAAAAAAAAAAAAAAAAAAAAAAAAAAACTACAATGAGGTATCACCTCTCGCCAGTTAGAATGGGCATCACCAGAGAATCTACAAACAGCAAACGCTGAAGAGGGTGTGGAGAAAAGAGAATCCTCTTGCACTGTTGGTGGGAATGTAACTTGATACAGCCACTATGGAGAACAGTATGGAGATTCCTTAAAAAACTAAAAATAGAATTACCATATGACCCAGCAATCCCACTCCTGGCCATATACCCAAAGAAAACTATAATTCAAAAAGACACATGCACCCCAATGTTCATTGCAGCACTATTTACAATAGCCAGGTCATGGAAGCAACCTAAATGCCCATCGACAGACGAATGGATAAAGAAGATGTGGTACATATATACAATGGAATATTACCCAGCCATAACAACTAACGAAATTGGGTTATTTGTTGAGACGTGGATGGATCTAGAGACTGTCATACAGAGTGGAGTAAGTCAGAAAGAGAAAAAGAAATATCATATATTAACGCATATATGTGGAAGCTAGAAAAATGGTACAGATGAACCGGTTTGCAGGGCAGAAATAAAGACCCAGAGGTAGAGAGCAAACATATGGACACCAAGGGGGAAACTGGCGGGGGGGCGGGAGGGGGGGTTGTGATGGATTGGGAGATTGGGATTGACATGTATATACTGATGTGTATAAAATTGATGACCAATAAGAACCTGCTGTATAAAAATAAATAAATAATAAAAATTTTAAAAAGGAAACTAATGGGGCTAGTGTTTCTCAGAGTATCCAGCTCATTGCTGACACTGGGCAAATGTTAACTAACAATAACTCTGAAATAATTAACTATCATTATTCTATTTATACATGCAATAATGAAAGCGTAGTTTCCTTTCAGCCAGTAGAACTTGAGTCACCATATGAAAGATACTTAAACAGCTTCTCCTTGAGATAAATGTGAATATCCTATCTTTTAGGAAGTCCTTCAAATGTATTAGAAGTTTAATTATTTTATTTAAAAGTCTGAAGGAAAAAAAATACCAGCCATGGGACTGTTATTAATTTTCTCCCTAGTAAAGGATTCCAGAATTTAGTATTTCAAGGGGATTCCTGTGACATCAACTGAGCAGCTCTTATGATTGAAGTTTATAACACAGCCTCTGTGCAGTGAGAACATTTTAATTTTCCCCAAGTGACTGGGAACCCAAGGGGAAAAATACAATCAGATATGTAGAGCCACTCGAGAGCATCTTGGGACTTAGCAGAGTTAATGTGTCTCTGTGATGAGTCTGCCTGTTAGTCCATTCAAGACCAGTTGTCCTAGAGTTAAAGCTTAAGATGTATTAAAAATGAATGCACCATAGAGGATTCATTGGAAAAATATATTGCATTTAATTAAGCATTCCTGGTTATCTAAGCCTCCCACTCACAAAATAAAAGTGGTTTTTGGAAGCTACAACAGCCCAGTCAATAGCTGAGCTGTAGTTGGAAAAGTAAATGAAGTCCAAATGCTATTTGAAAAGAAGAGAGGATTAAGCCTTTGGTTGTTGAGTATGTATGCTTGAGACATTTGCTATTCCAAAGAAGGGAAGTTAGGTGAACAACACAGGTGGTATCAATACAAATGGCAAACTGGTGATCAAGATGGGATGGGAGAAGCTGAAGAGAGCTTTTGCCCCTTGGGTCTATTTTTTTTCTAATAGTTCTTAGAGGCAGATACAGAAACTCAGATTGGATAAACTACAGCAGTGTATAAGGTTTACTCACAGCAAATCTCAGCTTTCTAAAACATGGGCATTCTGCAACATATTTGGAGGCAAGGATACCAGCTTTGCAATGAAGTTTGTAACTGAACTCAGAAATGAGATTTAATGAATAAGCACTTTCATCTTTAGTTTCCTCTTTTGTTCATTTTAAAAATATGTTCTGATTTTCATGGTCCACAGACAATCCACCATATCATTCACCATTTGGCAGTATTTTTTTTCCTTGGCTATTGGTGTTAACTTCATGGCCAATCAATGTTTGTATAAATTTTCTATAAGAACAGGAAAACTGTATTTGTTTTCTTCTCAAAAGCAAAATGGCAGACATTCATCCCAGGGCAAGTAAGAGGTTTTCACAATGCCGAACTTTCACAGTATGAAACAAGAAAGAACATAGATGATGTCTGCACCTCTGTTTGTCTTTTTCATTCACTTCTCTTAGCTATTTCCTTTGGTTGAGCTCCCACAGCATGACAGAGGCTAGTATCCCACACTTCCCTGACATTGGAATATTGTGACAATGGGCCATCATAACCAAACTGACTGAAGCCTTAAATCAGGTCTGATTTTTCAGTCTGTAAAGTAACACAAAAAACCAGATGCAGGGGCTTCCCTGGTGGTGCAGTGGTTGAGAGTCCGCCTGCCAATGCAGGGGACGCGGGTTCGTGCCCCGGTGAGGGAAGATCCCACACGCCATGGAGCGGCTGGGCCCGTGAGCCATGGCCGCTGAGGCTGCGCGTCCGGAGCCTGTGCTCCGCAACGGGAGAGGCCACAACAGTGAGAGGCCCGCGTACCGCAAAAACAAAACAAAACAAAACAAAACAAAACAAAAAACAAAAAACAGATGCAGAAATCAGACCACTTTTATCAGAAAGAAAGGTCTAAACACAAAAAGAATTTATTCTGATAATGAAATTTCTTTTTTGATGCACTCTTGTTGGGTGGTTATAATAGATGTGTCACTTCTCAAACTTTAATGTACATCAGAATCACCAGGAGGGCTTGTTAAGTCATAGATTGCTCTGTTCCAGCCCCAGAATATCTGATTCAGTAGATCTGGAATAGGTCTTGAGAATTTGCATTTCTAACATGTTTCAAGGTGATGCTAATGTTGCTTGCTGGGTACTTAACTCTAAGAACCACTACTCTAGTATCAATATTCTAGTGCTCCAAATCCCTTCTTCAAGGCCAATGCACCCATCCCCCATCCCCAAGTGGTACCATTGGCTACTGACCATGCACAGTTGCTATGTTCGTTGGAAACTGCTCTCAGCCTCTTCCAATTTTTTGACCCCTCCGAGAACTTGGTATGCCAGTAACTTGGCATGAAGAAAACTACTTGCTGAAGGAGGGAAACAAAGACTTTCCCAACTTGCCTCAATTTGAGATCATCTAAAGGGTCATCCCAGTTACAGAGCTCATCATGGGATCAGCTGAGGTCTCAGTTTCAATTGCACTGGGGGCCAGTTTTCCCCCCTGCTTATTCCCACATTATTCATTTCCTTACAGGTATGTCTCCCAAGACCACTCCTCCATAAACTTTTGCACAAAACTCTCCATCTCAGAATCTGTTTCAGTGGAATCCATTACAAGACAGCATCAAGTAATATTTTGCACCAAAATTATTTGAATTGTTGCTCGAAACATAGTCCAATTACCCCGACAGTCACATTGACCCCTATGCTTTCCTCTATTATTAACAATGAGGTCTTCCACCGTCTGGTCTGAGAAACATGTTATTCAACCCTGTTTACTCTGCTTTGTCTTATCAGGTTCTGTTCTATACCCCAGAACTCTTCTTATGCATCAAGAACAAGACTTGTTCCATATAAAAATGAAACATGCTGAAGAATTTATACTATTTAAAGGCACAGCTTTGTCTGCTCAAACTAGTCTTCCTGTTTATGATAATCTGATGGTTAGGAAGCATTATGGCCTGACATTTTCTACTTGGCTAACATGGTTCAAAACTACTTGTTGACAAAAATGTTGAAAATACTATTTGAAGTCACAAAACCCGTATTAGTCCTCTGCTGATCTTCCTGTTTATCCTTACATTATAAAATGTATTTTACAATAACTAAGTATTTTATGTGTGGGAATAAATATGATGATGAGAAGAGCAAGATACGGTTATAGGAAAAAGATGATACAATTTTATTTCAATAAAATACTATATAAAAATACAGATAATCTATTAGGCATCACAAGTTTTCCTGGTTTACTTCATTTAAAGCTATTTTAGTTTTGCCTCGTGTATAACTCAGATTAACTGTAAACATACTGTTCCTAGATGAAATGGAAAATGAAAAAATACCCAAGTCTCTTTGAATCTGGTTAGAATAGGCAATAATTTAACCACTGATTCTCTTAATGAGTAAATGGCAGGATGAAACTCCCCTTCTCCACAACTTGAGTTTAGAGTTATGATCCAAGTTCTCTTTGGCATAGTGGGAACTTCCTGGTTGGCCAAGAGAATACATGAAGTGTTAGAAACTGCCTTCATATGCTTGTGAAACTTCCAAAAGAGACATTTTCCTATCCAAAGACATAGCAAGAAGCAGAGAATTTCTTCTGAGAAGAAAAGAAATTGATAGAAGCCGTATCTGAGAAAGAAAAGTCGAAAAGCAGAGATGTAGAAAACAAGAGCATCAGCGAGCAGGGACGTGGGGTCAACTTCCCTTGGCTCATCCCCTTTTCTTTCGTGAGACCTTGTATTAACTAACTTCTGCGCAACTGGTGTCCGTTATGAACTAAATGTCAGCAATTCACAAGATTCTGCTGTATTGGGATGCAGAACTCTCTCCACTCATCACATGTCGGAGTGAATGTGCTTTGTCAAATGGACATACCAGGAGGGAGAAAGGTCAAGGACACGGTTGGGTTTCAGATGTGATTCTGGATGTCATTTCAGCCAAGTGAAGTGCTTTCTTTCTTACCTTCTGGCAGCCCTACATCACTGCATGCCCTTTGCCCTGATCGTATATTTTACAATAGCTGGCCCTCCATGGCAAGGCTCCATCAATGTAAACGGAAGCAAGGAAGATGCTCTTTATGATTCAGACGGTACAATTCACAGGAGGCAAATACTGGGCAAGGTACTGCCTGATAAGCCATGAAGACTGTCCCATTGCTGGCACTGGCAGAATATGGGGAGGCAGCCGAGGCTAGTGTGATTCAGAACAGATGACTACTGTCATCAGAAGTTTGAGATGTATGACTCTGAGAATTGAGTCTCTCTCACTCTTCATGCCAGTCCAAGAGGTAAAGCACTTGTGACTAACAGAGAGCCATTGAAACTGAGAGCAGGTATCATGTCTCAAATAAAGAGATGATACGGTCTTAGTGGATATACCTATCGAAGGTCAAGTCATCTTAAAACTGAATACAATACTTCATAGGTTACTTCAACATGCAGCAGACATTTGTTGAGAATCAATTGTCCATTAGAACTTTTAGAATAGAGAAAGTAAGACACAGGATCTGATTTCAGAGGCTTATAACTCAGTAGGGCATATAAGACAAGAACAAAATAATCATATCACATGGAAGAAATGGATGAGAAAATTACCAGAGTAAAGACATTAAAATGAGGGTGAAACCATGCCAAGAAAAGAACAGTTAACATCTTCTAAGCAGTGCGTGAAATCCAGTACTGATCAGTTACAGGCTATCCATGCATTCACGCATTCAACACACATTCGGTGAGCATTCAGTATGTACAGGACACTGTGCTAGGTCTGGGGATACAATGACAGAGTAAAGTGAAATGTACCGGAATTAGCGTTTGCTCCCATCTGAGCAAAGTTTAACCTCAACAGTTTGCTGAAATTGTGATATATCGCCCCTGAATAATATAGCATACTAAGATGGAATGGGCTATCCTGGAAATATTTCCTAGAAATTTTTAAAAACTTCTTGGGCAGCAGGTTAATTTTAGTAGATATCCATAATCTATACTTCTTGCCTAAATAGGTCATAAATATATAAAGTGATACCTTCCCCGTTCTGCTGGTCGGAAACCAATAGCAATAACAGATACCATTTTTATTCAGTCTTTGTGCCACATTCCATACTAGATAATAATCTCTTCTAATTTTCCCAGAAACTCTTCGTGGTCAGAATCATTGCCGGCATTCTCTATCTAAACTTGAGACCCAAGGAAGTTAAATCATTTGCAAAAATTCGTATGGTTAGAAAGATAAAGTGAGATGCAAACTTAGGTCTGTCTAGTTCTTTGGTGAGCTGATGCCCACACCCCATAGTATTAACATTGTTGCTACCACAGTCCTTCTTTCAGATGCTTCATCTGGGATTTGTTGAATTTTATTCCTCTGAACTCAATTCCCACACAACTACTACTGACTGAGCCCACTGTTTTTGCCTACCAATTATTCTCTTTCCTACCTGTGAGTTTTAGGTATAAAGAGTGGGAACCTTAGCTGCAAGGATGATATTCAAAATACTTAATATGTACTATGGCTCAACCCTTGGTTAGCCAGAATGCCTGACCTCTGAAAAGACACTAATAATACATAACCAGTGTTGTCATACTGTGTGGACACCAGTGGAATATCAACTGCACCTGGCACACACCTGGCATTTCCATTTAGGTGAAATCTTACATAGATAGCCCATTTCGTTTAATTCATGGAACTATTATGAGCTATTATGGACCTCTGACCCTCCTACTGCACACCTCTGACTACATCTTTATCTTTTACCTTATCTTTAATGTATGGAGATGTTTTATTGATATTTTGGGGGAGAGGATATAGTACATTTATCTTTACATGGGCTACCCTACCTATGGGTATGCATTCATTGCTCCAGAGTTACAAAAAATAGCCAAACTGCAAAAAACAGAAAACAAAAAAAACCCAGCCTGGACAAAGAGTTCACTAAACTGCAAGAAACAATGGATGCCCAACTTTTAAAACAAAGTCTCAGGTTTGAGACTATACACTGTATTACAAAGCAGCTGGGTGACAGCTTTTTCCATGATTTAGTTTGTTCATCATGACAAAGGGAATTTATTCATAATATTGTTAGGAACTGAAATCAGCAAGAGGAAATTTGGATTAAAAAAATTATATATTTTAAGTACTGCGTGTCAGCCTCTGTACTAAGAACTTCTTCAAACCTTACAACAGCCCCATTGCATCCATTTCTCAGATGTGGAAACTGAGGCACTGGGAGAGAGCAGAACCCGGATTTAAGACCAAGGAGTTCTATTCTACAGTCCATATTCTTTACCATGATGTTTTACTGCTTTCCATCATACAGAGGCCAAGAACTCATAAGATATGTGGTTTCAAAATGGAAACTCTGGTCAAAATTCTTTTGGGCCTCCATTACAACAAGAAAACAAAACAAAACAAAACCTCGTACCTTAAATAAAGATTCTTTAACGTTTAACCCTGGCCAGACTCATCTATGGCCAATCCCCTTCCTTGCTTTTTATTTTCCACCTATTTCAAATAAGCCATGTCTTCTTGTGCCCAAATTTCATTGTACGTGTGTTTCCCTCTTCCTGGATTGCCCTCACCTGCCTTATTTCCAGATCTTACTCTAATAGTTATCTCCTATGCCATCTCCTCCCCAAAGCTCTCCTGACTGCCTCCGAAGGCAAATCTGGGGGGTTCCTTCCTCCTTATTTCAACCATACCCTGTATACACTTGCCTGAATTTAGTATTTGCCATGCTATACATTTATTTTCCATTTATACGACTGCCTTTCCAGTATACTCTGTCCTCCTGGAGGGAAAGGACTACCTCTGTCTTTATACCTTCAACATAGCCAATAACCAGTAAGTATTTATAGAGAAAGTGACTGAATGAGCAATTAATTAACGATATCAGTAGGCAGTCTTTCTGTCAGTAGTAATAGAAAACCCAACTCAAAGTAGTTTAAGTAATAAAAGAAATATTTCAGCTTATATTTTAAAAAATACAGCAGAAGAATGGCCTTTGGTTTCATCCAGGAGCTTGCTGCTATTAACAGTTCTTTCCAGCTCCCTTTTCTTCCTGGGAGCCCATGCTAAGGCTCAGCTTCCCAGATAGTCACAGCACAGAGGTACACACAGGCTTTCCCGTATCCAGAAAATAAAAAATAGGACCTTTCCTCAACTCATGGAGTACCTGCCAGCTTCACCCTGATGGGAATGACCTAGATTCCCGAGAACAAAGAAAATGCCTTGACTTGGTTAATTGAAGCCTGGTTAAGCATCCATTCCTAACCTGAGCATTGTAGCAAGAGGCGTAAGATGAGCTGATGCACTTAAGGTCCACCACCAGAACTGGAGGTGGGTCCATTCTAACTTCAACTCTATAGTTACTACATAATAAAGATGGTGTGGAGTGGATGTGGGGGGCTAAGCCCCTGACATGTATGATGTACGAATGGATTTTTCCATGCTGAACAATCGCATATGCCCATTTTTAGTAGATAATAGCACAATATTCTTCTGCAATCATTTCAAAATTGTCTATGAGACAAGCGGCCTTCTGATGCCAAGGTCTGATTTCTTACCATAAGGCCACCAGCTCCTCTGCAGTTCAGTAAGCTACAGCAAGCCTCTGTTGTCTCCACTTCATTGATGAGTAACCTCAAACCAGCAGCCTTAGCAGCTGATCCAAGGATTCATCCCCAAATCAGAAGAGATCAAAGTTTCCCAGGGAATGTCTGGGACAGAAAGGAAGTTGTTATTAGCTGAATGACTCACATGCTGAATCACAAAACAAGAACCATTTGGGGAAAGGTCTGTAACTGCGGAGTGTGTTTCCAGTTAAACAGACACCCTCGGGCCCTTTTGGGAAGAAGCCAACACTGGCCAACATGATCATAGCAGCATCCCCAATGTCTGGATGATAGCGGCTCACAATCTAGGGACCCCTTCAGTCATCTTAGTTTTATGTCCTTGAAGCTCCCAGGGATATGCCCCCTGGGAAATCTCAGATGGAGATGGGAATTTCCCATGTGCCAGGAACCCAAATTGTCAATGCAAGTTTCAAGGAAAGTCCAACAATTCTCTACAAGAATGGCCTTTGGAGCCCCCCTCCCAGAAATGCGACAGCTGATTATTTCATTTCCTTTCTCCTTCTTAATAATTTACAAATGAATTTTTACCACCCTAAAACTGGATATTTATTTGCTATTATTTAAATATTCTAATGTTGAAAGTGATAAAAGAAATTTTAGCTCAGTGAAAGATAAAACTTGGGAGATGAAGCTAAAATGAAAGACTGAATGTTGAACTTTTAAAAAATTTTTTATTCAGGTTTGGTATTCTATGATGCAGTGAGTGTTCATCATTTTTCCATTTTAAACATATCCATTTTAAACGTATCCACCAAGAATCCTCAAAGTGCCCCACCCATTTTATTATTCCACCCATCAATCCCTCCATCTATGTTTTCATTTGCTGAGCACAAATTTATTGAAGGGCTTTCATGTGCCACACACAGACATATCCACAATGGGTACTTCTGCGAACCAGCTGACTTGGTTCCTGACCTCAAGGAACCAGGTCCAAAGCCCTGTTTGTCCTCCCAGTCATTCTGTGAGGGAGCGCCTCCTTTATTTAACATGAGAAGGGGGACTGGTGGAAAGGAGGCCCCTAATTGTGAGTTAGGAACCTGTGCTACTGCCATAGCAACTTTAGTTTCCCCTTGGATCCAGTCCAGTTCTCAGGGGGTAAAAGATCCCTTGACTGTAAGCATCTCAAGCGCAGGGTCACCTCTACTAATACTTATACCCGGGAGAGCGCCTAACACCTAGTACGTACCTAGTAAATGAAGAGCACAACTGTGGGAAGACAGAGATAATAACTTGCTAGGTAACTTGCTTCTGGTAATACAGCCCCGTTCTCTGCCTGGTTTACCACCCTGGCTAGCGGTCTTCCGAATGGCCTAGAGCTATTTCCTACAAACGGCACTGTCCTGATACATGCTCAGTTATGGCACAGGCATTGCTATTGTTAGCCTAACAGACTCCATTTAAAGGAATATCTTTTAGGAAGTCAATTTATTTGAAATATAATCTAGTCACCTCAAACATCTACCTTTGAGAACCAAACAATAAATCGGATGCCTTTCTTCCAGTTCTTCTTTGCCCCAGATTAAATTGGCTGTCTCCATGCTTAATCACTCTGAGCATCTACTAGCCTGATACAGACAGACTCGGGAGTTGTCCACATTTGAAGATTCAGCTGCACTTGCAAGGGGGAGCAAGCTAGGGAAAAGAGGGAGGGAAAAAAGAGGTAATTTTTTTTCTCTCCATAGAGCAGGGACCTTTACAATGCACCACAGTGTGTGAACAGAGCTGCGTGCTGTGATACCATTTAGCAATAATGGATGGCTTGTGCTGCCACAAGCCAAGACTTAACAGCCCAGTGAACATCAGGCTGCAGAAGGAGTGCTCTAAGACGGCCATGCACTAAAAAAAGATGAAAAATAAAATTGTCTATGGCATTGTCGACGTATTTACCCCTTGTTTAGGGATTCCCATGGCAACGAAAACCTCTGACCCTCTCTAGGAGGTGGGAAATAATCTGCACTGTTGAGATGAGCTGCTTGCCTCAGGAACTGAAGCCTATCTGTGTGCTACCTCCCCCTCTAGTGACCATTTGGTGAATAGCAGGGCTTTTCATAGTTTTCTTTGGCATCAAGTCTTACCACCATATGTCATGGCTCTTAACTCTAAAAGCATAATATTGTTATATTAAATTAGCATGACATATTTTTGAGGAGACTTCTAAAACTTCATTGTTTTGAGTCGTTTAATTCTTGTTTTCCAAGGTTTTGTTTTGTTCCCGTATTCTAAACTAAATCTAGGAAATAGCCCAGTTGCTGGCTTTAGCCAAACTTTCCTTCATGACCTTACTTATACACCCCATGTTTGGGAAACCAGATAAAAAAGAGGAACAACGGACATGGAAGGAGTGGTTAGGGTCTCTGAGGCTACTGTACTTTCTTTTTTCGTAGAGGGGCTGGTGTATAGTTACAATCTTAGAGGTGCCTTGGGCATACTATTGTTTCTCTGCCCCGTCCTCCACAACCTCCCTCTCTCCTGTCACCTGTGACAGTGTTCATGCTAAGAACTCATATCTAGATCGCCCAGAAGCTCACTATGCTTCAGGGGCAGAAATCTCCACCCAAAATGTGCACACTGAAAAAGCACAGTGAGTTAAAACGATCTCAATAGATACCCTCAAACTCAATAGCCTTGCAGATTCCATGGGAAGGCCCTACCCTTTCAAGAATTCACAACTCAAGTCTCACGCCCTCATTTTCTCCCTCCTCTGAAATTTTATAGCCTTTCCTTTTTATTCTTTCTCCTTCTTTGAGTATCATGAACTGCATTTTACTATTAATATTCTTTCTACGTGAATTTGTCAAGTGTTTTCAACTCTATATGAGTTTCTTGGGAAAAAAGACCTTGTTTTTTGTTTTGTTTTGTATTTTATTTTGTTTTTTGCGGTATGTAGGCCTCTCACCGTTGTGGCCTCTCCCGCTGCGGAGCACAGGCTCCGGACGCGCAGGCTCAACGGCCATGGCTCATGGGCCCAGGCGCTCCGCAGCATGTGGGATCTTCCCGGACCGGGGCACGAACCCGTGTCCCCTGCATCGGCAGGCGGACTCTAAACCACTGCGCCACCAGGGAAGCCCAAAGACCTTGTTTTGAATGGCCGAATTCTTCATTTAGTTTTCATTGTCCAGTTGATTGGATTTTTTTCACACACAACTTGATAAGGTAATATTTGCAAAGATATTATCCAATGAGAAATCCATGTTCCAGTATGGATTCAGATTCCTGGAAGATCAATCCAGCAAGACATAACACCCTGAGACACTCAGGAGATTAAGCAAAAAAAGAGGAGAAGACAACTGCATCTTTATTGTACTGGCTGTGTCTAGATAGATTAAGAAAGAAACCACTGCGTCATAGATTCCTACTATACCCCTGTGTCGTAGATGTAATTTTTGCTTTACAGCTGGGAAAGCTGAGTCTCAAAAAGTAAAGTAACAAGTTGGATTTCACAATGTTACCAACCAATGCTAACAGATTTCAAATAAAAGCCTTTCTATTGTATCTCCTTGACTTCAAAAGAGGAATTCTCAAACTTCCACTTTTAATATTTCTGGTCTTTTGGATCCTTGGGGAAGAAACAGGGTTCTCAGAGAGCAAGTTGCTTATGTTTGAGAAGGGATAATGGTTGCCATGCTTCCCTCTCTAGTGGAAATCAACCCTAAAACGAGGCATAGGTGAGAGGAAGCAGCAGCTCTCTAGGCAAGGTTTGAAGATCAACTGATATTTCCAGGTCCATGTATTGTGGACTTTCAATCAAGAACAGAGTTTCCATTATGTTTCCCAAAACACTGGTATCATGAGCTTTCCCTTTAAAAAAAGAAACCAGGATCAAAAATATTTAAGTCCTGCATGTGAAAATTCAGAATGGGTTCTGAGAAGTTCCATAATTTAATAATCAAGAGGAAAAAAACTATCTCACTTTGCTAAACCTTGTATTTTCCAAGCACAAATCATCATAGCTCCTGTGTATTTGTTATAACCTACCAAACTATATTTATGAAACTAAATTTGGTAACACTTATCTTGAGGCATGTACATGAAAGTTCAAGGCAAGAAAGGAATAGCTTAAGAATCTAGACTTGGGAGCTGTGGACCAGACAATAAGGAAATGATATGAAGGAAATTAGATGTAATAACCACCATAGAATTGGATATATTTAAATCAGTCGTATAAGAATCCTGTTTTGCTTTATAAAGTATAATGAGGAAAAGGTAGGCATTAAAGAATCAGTTGGTTTTGTTGACTACATTTTGTCATTTAATTTTAAGTGAGAGAAGCATTTTTGTTCTATTTGTTGTCAAAGTACTTTCAAAAAATTCAGCTTTGGTAATCGCCTCCATACCCAGATTCAGAAGAGTTTCCATCATGGGACCATTCTTGCTTCTCCATCTTTCTCCTTCCTCCTCCTCTTCTTCATGTTCTCCCCACCCCCACCCCCAATTACGCAACTTTGGTCTGTTTTATATCTAGAATGGGCTTGATTTTTCTCAATACTCATTTTTTTTTAAATTTCACTACTCTTTTCCATTCTATCTATGTTTTTCAGTGTCTTTTTTATTTCCTTCAAGAAACCCTATTTTGACAGTGGTGGTAATTTTGACATAAGTTTTGTGAGATGAAAAAAAGACGAATTCTCTCTCCCATAATTTCTAGATAGAAGACCTTGAGCAAGTGGCTTAACATCTTTTAGCTTCAGTTCCCTTATCTGTTAAATGGGCTTCAAAAATGACTGCTTTATCAGTGAACTTTTTGGAATACATTATATACATTTTAATATTCTTCTTATATGTTATAAAATGTAAAGTTCCAAGCATGGTACCTGGCACACAGTAAGTGCCTAGTACGTATTAATTGTCTCCTAAGAACATAGGAAGATTGTTTGGCATACTACATTCTTTTGCTATTTGTTTATAACCCCTCACTCAAGGAAGTTTAAAAAAACGGAAGCTCTATCTGATGATGCAGAGGACTTCACGGAACCCAACAAGAAGTACGGCTAGACTAAATGTAAATAAAAAGTTAGTCATCAGGCAGCTACTCTTTCTGCTTCTGCATCTCACAGTTTTAGCTCAGATGACCAGCAGAAAAAGTTACATAAAGTACTCAGGCCTGTAGTTTAGTTCTCTTATTTGAAATCTACCACGGCTCACGAAGACATAAGCCTGGGTCATTATCTATATAAAATGCTATCACTTTCCCCCAGTCTACCATATAAGCCAATAAACTAGGGAAATGATTTTGGTGGCTTTTTTGGGAGATTTCAGTCTAAAAATGGAGGGAAAATTTGTGGACTATACTAAACATCTCTTTTGGCAGGGGCAAAAGGTTAATTCCAAAGAAGAATGCGATATTTCATATCATCTTTTATTCTTCAAGAAAAGTTAAATCTCTCTCCACTCTTTTCAAACACTCTGGGGATTTTTTACTTACATGGGGATTGCCAGTATTTAGAGATCTGACAGGGCATCTATGTAACAGAAATAAGCATCATGAAATCTGGCGAAATGGGACTCTTGTCTGTCATTAATGAAGGTTATCGGGTTGAAGAATATAAGCAGGGTAATCAGAAGAGAAGCACAGTATAAGATGACTTGATTACTATCAATCAATAAACCTTCTTTCCTCCTTAACCTCTTCAACCCGTGACCCCCCATGATGCTTTCTTGTCATGGTCCAGAAAGCATATTTAACAAGGACATGGAAGCAGTGATCCAGTTAACTTAACCAAAGTCCCCCTATTCTTACATTTTAATCCTTGCTCAGCCATTCAATTTCCAGGTGACCTCTGGCATTTTTGGAAAGGGGATTATAGTGCTGAAGTATTAAAGAACTGCTAATGCCTCTTTTAAAAGAACTTTGAAACTATGGAGGAAGATAAGTACTTGGCTGTAATAGGCTTGAGCCTTATTTTTCTTCCACAAATTGACAATTACTAACAACCTGGATTAAGTCTATAATTAGAGAAATGTAAAAATATTATGTCAGCTTTTGTTTCACCTGTTCACCTACTAATTCAGCATTTATTGAACATCTACTATATGTGAAGGTGGTATCTTAAGCTTTGGTGATAAAAAAGATTTACAGTAACCAGCTGTCAAGTTACTCAGGGTCTGTGAAAAGCCTCAGGCAATAAACAAATGACTGCAATTTAATATGATAGGAGAGCATAAAGGTAAAACTGCCAAGGTCAGAATATATAGAAAGGAGGACAAAGACAGTATCTGGAAGAAAAACCAAGAGTTGGAGAACAAATAAGAATTTGCCAGAAAAAAAGGTGTTGGGATCAAAGCAGTGGGTGGAGCACGGGATAACTTTGAGCCTTCCAGAGGAGAGAAGAGTGCATTTGAAAAACTGCCGTGGAAGAAGGTGGGGAAGAAATCCCCGGTGTACTTGGGAAGAGTGGCAGATTGTGAATGAAGAGAAAGGCAGGCAGGGGAGAGATCACAAAGGGCCTTGTAAATAATGTTTTGGAGAGTGAACAAAGGCTCAGAGGCCAGTTAGAAAAAAGGAGTCAGTGTGGAGAGGATGTGTAATGGAAAAACCTCAGTCTTCCATTTGCTATATGCAGATAAATCCCGCTCTCCTCTACTACGTCATCCTTTCCTGGGAGTCTCCTTTGCTACTTCCCCCTAGTCACCAAATTCATGGAGGTTTTCCCCCCGCCGCACCACCAAGCAATTCTCAGATACCAGCAGGGTGTCCAAGAATTCAACTCAATTCTGGCACCACGTACCAGGAAAATAGACATCAGATTCCATAGGTTGAGGGTTCAGTCCTACAAGACTGCCCCACAGCCACTTCGATCCCAGTCACAAGGCTAGGTTGTCACCTGTGCTTCTGACCAACTAGCTATAGATTGGGGGCTCCAGCTCATTGGGTTCAATTAATTTGCTAGAGCAGCTCACAGAACTCAAAGCAATATTTTACTTACTAGATCACTGGCTTATTACAAAAGGATGGAACTCAAGAACAGCCAGATGGAAGAGATGCATGAGGCAAGGTATGGGGAAAGGGTGCAGAGCTCCCATGCCCTCTCCAGGCACCTCCGTGTGTTCACCAACCTGGGAGCTCTTGGAACCCTGTCCTCCTGGGCTTTTGCGGAGATGTCCTACACTGTTACGATTGATTAAATCACTGGCTATTGGCGACTGATTTAACCTTCAGGTCTTCTCTTCTCCCTAAAGTAAAGGGGAGGGAGACTGAAAGTTCCAACCCTTTAATCACAATGTTGGTCCTCCTGACAACCAGCCTCCTTCCTTGGGTGGGGTCCAAAGTTACCTCATTAAAACATTAACATAACAAGAGACACCTTCCTCACTCTCCACACTTAGGAAATGCCAAAGGTTTTGGGAGTTGTGACTGAGGAACCTTGGACAAAGGCCAAATATATATGAGAAATATATTTTGGTCATCTGAATGACCAAATTTATATTTTTCCTATAAATCACAATATCTCAGGATGTTAACACTAAAGTTTCCCAAAGCAGTATGAGAAGAGGGGAGAGGAGCGTGTGAGACAGAAAGAGAGCATCAATTTTTAAGGCTGGGAGATATTTTGGGAGTGAGCAGGAATTGAAGAATTTCTTGCATTCAAACCTCTAGTTTACCTGTAAAAAGCTCCTCTAGTGGGAAGGTTCTCAGATGAAAGTATCCCTATACTTTTATTTCTTTCAAATGACACCTTTTTAAAATTTATACTTTGTTGCACTGATAAATAATAATTTTCCAGCCCATTGTTTCCAGGGAGTCTGTCCCTTCAACAGAAATAATTATGGGTTTATTGTTGGTTTGTCCTGCTCTGGAATAGTGAAGTTGATAATTATTCTACTAAATAAGATCAGTAGGTTAAAAAGTTTGGCAGTAAATCAAAGATGCTTTTTTTCTGTCTCCATCATGCTCCTACTTTGACAAAAGTGAAGTTCAAATCTAAGAGTAAAGGATTTTTTTTTTTTTTTTTTAAGGATTTTAAATGACTATACCCAATGACCTAGTGTTGCTAAAGGAAAATGACACAGGAAGAAAAGTTATACTGTTTAGAGTTAGTCAGCTCTTTCTTTGGGGGTTAGGAGGAGAAAAGAGATTCCCTAAGGCTCACTATTTTACCAATAAAGCTTTCTGTCTGATCTAGGATGCAGTCATGATAAGGGATGCTGTTTTAAGGTGGTACAGTAGGTACATCCACTGCTGGTCAAGATCTCCTACTGTAGAAATACCTCAGATATGTGTCAGATTCCTCATCCCCATCCTGTTAAAAAGAGGAAAGACTATATCTCCAGGATCATTTCAACTGTTTCTATTTTTATTGCAACTATAAGTTAATTAATTATCACATTTTCTCAAAAGAAGACTCTGTTATTCTGACATTGCTCCAATATGTCATACATAGAAAAATGGATTATTAACGACAGTGTTTAGTATGAGAGAGAAGAATTGTATAAAGATAGGATATCCCTAATTAAAGCAGCACAGGAAGTCACTTAAGTTAAATAACACAATTTAGACTAAGTCCTCAATGGTAGGTTTCTATGACTGCCCTAAAAAATTACCACGTACTTGTTGGCAAAACAACATAAACTTACTATTATAGGGTTCTGTAGATTAGAAGTCAGACACAAGTCTCACTAGGCTAAAATCAAGGTACTGGCAGGGGTACCTTTCTTTCTGGAAGAAGTTAAGTCCATTTCCTTCCCTTTTCCAGCTTCTAAAGGCTACCCACAGTCTTTCCGTCAGAGCCCCTTCCTCCATCTTCAAAGCCAAGAACATCGCATTTTTCTGACCATTCTTCTGTATTCACATCTTCTGCCTCTCCTCTGTCTCCTTCTTCTACCTTTTAGGATCCCTCTGACTATACTGGGCCCGCTGCATTATTGGGGTGATCTTCCTATCTGCTTATTAGCAACCTTACTTCAATAAGCAACCTTATTTCCCTTCTGACACGGATTCACTGGGCTCCAGGGATTAAGATGCAGACATATGTGGGAGGTCATTATTCTGCCTCCCACTCCCCCACTTCTTCCAGAGTGTATAAAACCACACACAAGATTCTATAATTACCTGAAAAGTATTGGTTTTTAACTTCCTGTGTATGTAATTTTTTTTTAATATGAAGGATATTTTATACATGCTTATTCCCGTATTCAAGCTCTATATGATTCTGGTGGATTTATCAGGCGGCCCATACAGTCTAGGATTTCAAGAAAAACCAACAAAATAATGTGCTTACTAAGACCATCCCTTTGCCCAGAACAAAACGTCTTCCCAAGAAGTCTATTCAGATTGTGCTGGCAGTTCAATAATCCCTACGGCAACACTGGTATCCTGAGATTCTGTTCCTCATCTTCTATATATATATTTTTTTAACACGAGACTATGACAGGAACGATACAGAAAAACAAAAGTTGTAATTTTGACTCATCTCTCTTCTAAAGAATTATTCACTTGCTTTGCTCAGCCCATTGAGATGCTGATATTGGTCAGTGGTGGAGACATGTATTCGGAAAATTCGAGAGATACTATTCAAATTGACTTGCATCGTACAAAACCATGGAGCTTCTAGAGAAGAAAAAATCAGTGAGAGAGAAGGAGAAGGGAACGGAATGAGACAAGCTAGAGTCTGGAGCAAAGAGAGGCAAAGAAAGAAGCAGTGGTCATGAGGCAAGGAGTTTGGGGGAGATAAATAAGCCAAAGATGTGTGAGGGGGAATCTCACTGTATACCCCCAGTTGTTGCTTTGTTTTCTTCTGTTTTAATCTGCCTTGTCCTTCAATGCTTTTGCAATTGAATCTGTTTCTATTGAGTACAATAGGTAGAGACTGTCCCCCAGGGCAATCCAGAGTTATTTGCATTAAATCAATATGATCCACAAACATTGCTTAGACGTTTACCAAGTAAATACTAGGGTGTAATGAGTAGAGCCACAGTTCTACAAATGATCAGAGGAATGAGAAGTTACAAAAAAACTGTCATCTTCCTTCATATCAGATGATGACAATTATAGCAGCCATTTATTAAGCATCTACTATATGCTAAGTATACTCCAAGGTACTTTATAGTATCACATTTAGTGTACCACAGTCTTGAAATGTACATACTATTAGCTCTATTTTACAGATAGGAAAATAGCTAAATATCTGCACAGAATAGGTGATTGAGCCATTGTTTCAACTCATCCTATGGTTTTCTCTTTCCGTAACAAGCCATGTGACAGTATACCTGTCATATAACATTTTTGGTCACTGTTTTCTTACTCTGTAAAATGAGCAGGGTCTTCATTTTCTACTGCTGCTTGTGGTAAGCTGGAAAAAAAAAAAACAAACCCAAACTGCCACACAAACATATCTATTCACTTCCTAATACCCAGAACCTATAAATATTACCTTATATGGCAAACAATATGATTAAGTGAGGGATCTTGAGAAGAAGAGTTTATCCTGGATTATCTCAGTGGACTCCACATACAATCCTAAATGCAATGTGAATTTCTGTTGTTTTAAGCCCCCAAGGTGGTAGTCACTTCTTACTGCAGCCTTAGGAAACACATAGTGTCATAACAGATGACCACACACTTAACAGCTTAAAACAAGACGTGTATTCTCTCTCAGTTCTGCAGGTCAGAAACCTGCAATGAGTCCAGGTAGGCTCAGCTGGTTCCTCTGCTCTAAGTCTTACAAGTCTGAAATTGAGGTGCTGGCAGGCCTGGGCTTTTACCTGAAGGTTCCAGAGGAGAATTCACTTCTAAGTACGTTCAAGTTCTCGGCAGAGTTCAGTTCGTTGTGACTGTAGGACTGAGGTTCCTGTTCTAGCCTGGAGCCTCTCACATGCACGCAGTTCCTGCGAGCTTGTGTTCCTTGTCACCTTGCCTCCTCTATCTTCAAACCAGCAATGGCACATTGAGTCCTTCCCACTTTGGAATCTCTCTGACTTTTTCTTTTGCTGACTTTCCTCTGCTTCCAGACAGAGTACATTCTTGGCTGGAAAGGGCTTGTGAGATTAGACTGTGCATACCCAAATAATTAAAAATCTCCCTATTTTAAGGTCCATAATTTTAATTACATCTGCAAAGTCCCTTTTTTCGTGAAACACAGCATATTCACAGGTTCTAATGATTAGGGCATGGGCATCTTTGGGAGGGGAGAAGCATTTTGCCTATTACAGGGGGATTAGAATTGATCATTTCCAGTTCAGAATTCTAGGAAAACATATGCATATTTTAGGGTACAGATTTAGCTATGAGAACAAAGGGACCCCAAAATATAGCATGTTAAATAAGATGGAATTTTCTCTCTATCTCACCAGACAGTCTGAGGACAAGGCTAGAGGATAAGCAAGTGCTACTTTATCTTGCTTCTCTGTTCCGTCTTGGAGACTTGGTTTTGCCTGCATGGCTGAAGATGGGTTTCCATCATAATTGTTCACATTCCTGGTCGAGGTAAGAAGCAAACAGATTTGAAGTAGAAAGCAAACAATTTCCTTTTTAAGTATATGATACAGAAGCTGTAGCCACCACTTCACTCACTGGAGAGGATGGGACATGACCACACCCAACCACGAGAGGCTAAGAAATGCAGGGAGGATGTTGTGTACTCTGTTAAAATCTGTAACTGTTTTGAAGAATTTGTTTGGGGGACTCCTAGAAATCTTCCAAAACATGGACTTCAATCTACACTTCAGAAAAATAGGAAGGAAAAAAAGTAAATATCTGGAAGAATGACGTTTTGATCAAAGGTATTACAGTGGGCTTAGACGGAAATGTTCAAGAAACAATAAGCAAAATATATGATTAGAGCAGAGAGAGGGTGGGCAAATATTGACAGGTAAGTTTGGAGGGGACGGGGATCATGGGTTTTGTTCGTTATGTTATGCCCAGGATTTAGTGATATGTCTGACACAAAAAAAGTGGAGAGTCAGCACGGTTTTTATTGAATCCGCCCACTGCAGGGAGATACAGCTTCCAAAAATTTTAGGATAACTGTGCTAGCCACTAGGAACATATAATGGAGGTAGGACAAAGCATGCCATGCTCTTTTGAGCCTATGGTCTAGCCAAGGATGAGTGACAGTAATCAAATGACAATATAAACCAATTCATAATTACAAACTCTCAACATTGCTATGAAGTTAAAGAAGAAGGGAATACAAGGAGTGCCAAAGACACCTCATTTAGTCTGGAGAATAGGAAAGCTTTCCTTAGAGAGGAGACTTTGAGCTGAAATATAAAACATGGGAAGGTACGGAGTGAACAATGGCTAGGTAGGTGCAGGATAAGAAAGGTGTGACCAGAGTCCAAAAAAGGAGCCCAACATTTTCCACAGCTTGTGAAGTCACTATCTGGAGATTTTTAGTTTATTTACTTATATGTTTATTTTCTGCTTTTCCTGCTAGAAAGTAAGTATCATGATGATGCATGGTAGATACTTTAAAATGTTAGTTTCATTGTGTTAATGAAAGATTCTAAGGACATGTCAATTATATCACACAGTGTCTTCTTTATGTATACCTCTAGGTGAAATTTCTTTGAGTTTTCAGTTCTCAGTGGCAATGTTAGATGTGTTTCTCTTTAGCAACTAAGGTGCTTTGTTATGTTTTATGTTTAACCTATAGACCCTATACATGGGCTTGACTTCAGGGGACTGGCTCAGGTCCACAGGGCCCCATCCTCAAAAAGGTCTCTTGCTTGGGTTTAATGTTCTTTGTCCACTGTTTTGAAATGCTTAATAATTTTATTTTTAAATTTGTATTTTGTATGTGAAGTACCTTGGGACAATGGAGGATGCACCAGGTTTGGAGCTTCAGTTCACATGCATCCCCACCTCCTGCCGTCTGCCCACCTCGCTGGGATGGATTCTTGGTCTCCCATGGGTGTTGCCTTCACTGGCCCTAGCCCACCTGACCTCCCCCTCCCCAGCCCCACCCAGTCATTCCTGATACTCCCTGCCCCTTTGCACCCCTGGCACTGCCTGTTCTCTCTCTCCAAGCCCAGTGCCTGCTTTATTCCAGGCGAGAATTTGTCCATGAGCTTGGGCCGTGGGGAGGGTCAGAGACTGTGGGTGCAGACCCTGTGGCATCTCAGGGTTGGGGCACAGCAACAGTGGTCTCTGCCCCAGGCTGCAATACCACGTGTTCAGTAGGGCAAGCCTCTAGCTCATCCCCAATCCAGGGACTGATCACATCTAGGCACAGGATTTTGAATTCTTGGGGGGTCCCAATTTTTAACAGGTTGGGGCAGCCAGAAAGTAGGAAGGGCAGACTGGCTTCTTGCCCAGAGAAAAGGCACAGTATGTAGGTCTGGAGGCTGCAGGAAGGAGAGCCCGGCAGCAGGCAGGCCAGGTGAGCCAAGTCAGGGGCGAGGCTCCCTGTGTCTGCTGAGATCTGCTTTACCAGCCAGTATCCCCAGCCTCCGGGAGCGAGCATTAAATATCAGAAACACCACGACAGGTCTAGAGTGAGAGTGTGGAAGAAAGGAAAAAGTTTCATGTTTTATTACATTTAATGGCATTTTTCCTGCTTTTTGAACAAGGGACCCCACATTTTCATTTTGCACTGAGGCCAGCAAATTATGTAGCTGGCCCTGCCTATAAATCACATACTAAATCATATTTTACTCATTATGTTGGCTGCTAGGAAAATCAGAACAAAACTTACAACCGACTTTAGCAAAATATCAAAGAATTTATGGCATATGTTTTGAGTAGTGAAATATAACCTTCCAACCATCTTTTTTCTTATTTTTCTTGATTTTGTTTCCCTTTCTCTCTTTATGTACCCAAAGAGGAAAAATATTATTTTCCATTTATCCTTGAAATATTTCATCCTTTTTATCTACTCATCTAAAAATAGTCACTAACTAAACAACAAGCTAATTATTATATTTACTGAACACACTCCTATAGAACTCAATGCAAGATTGTTTGATAACATTTGTGATCATTTACTTCACATAGGAATTTACCATCACTGCAGTTGGTATTGTTTTAATACTTCCTGTCTTGTCACACTCATCAGACTTGTGAGCTATCTACGTTATTCACTGGCTAGAACATTCAATGATGACACCATAAATGGAATCTGTCATGTCCCATGCTTTATCTCAGTGTTGCAAAGTATACATGGTTAAAGAGTGGTCACCTTATAAATAGTACCTTATTAGAACTGAATGGCTGCTCACTTGGTATGAGTAAAGATGACTGCTAAAGTACTGTGTCTTTATAAAATTCACTGCTCGCTATGGTGATGGGTTTCTGGCCCCATAGTCCTCCAAAGAGATACTACTCTCAACATTTGGACTGCTCACTAGAATAATCCATATATCAGTCATTTTTATTGATTAGATTCTATATGCCAGGTATTTCTAGGCACTGGGAAACAGTGATGTACAAGTCAGAAGGTATCCTTAGCCACAAGAAATTTCAGTCCTAGCAGGAGAGAAAGACAGTTAACAAATAAATAAACAAGGTCATTGCAGAGCGTGATCCTGCAATAAAGGAAATAACAGGATTATATATCACAGGCTAAAGTTTGGGGGAGTATGGGGCCTTCATTTCATTGATCTAGAAAGACCTCTGAGAAGCTAACACTTAAACCAGAACTTTAAGGATTCTAGGAGAAGTCAGTCATCCAACGTGCTGGGAGCAGTGACTCTAGGTAGAAGAGAGGGAAAAAAAGGCAGGAAAAGAAGGGAATGAGAGACAGCTGACACACAGCAAGAAAAGCTGAGAAAATTCTAGGATAACTGTGCTAGCCACTAGGAACATATAATGGAGGTAGGACAAAGCATGCCATGCTCTTTTGAGCCTATGGTCTAGCCAAGGATGAGTGACAGTAATCAAATGACAATATAAACCAATTCATAATTACAAACTCTCAACAGTGTTATGAAGTTAAAGAAGAAGGGAATACAAGGAGTGCCAAAGACACCTCATTTAGTCTGGAGAACAGGAAAGCTTTCCTTAGAGAGGAGACTTTGAGCTGAAATGTAAAACATGGGAAGGTATGGAGTGAACGATGGCTAGGTAGGTGCAGGATAAGCTGAGCCTGGTCCATGATACCCTTGGAGAGTTAGTCAGCAGTCACCCATAATGTCTTCCTGCTCTGCCCTCAGTTATTAAATGGTCACGCATTCTCATAGGACAAAATCACAACCAATGGAATAACCCTTATGAAGACACCAAGAAAACAAGGTTAGGCAGGTGGGTAGACAGAAAGTGAGCCAGGAAGGAGTGCATGCCTAAATAGGTTGTGGTCTCCAACTGGCCGAAAAAGGAGGAGGAAAAGGACAGGGCAAAACTGATTAATGCTGACAAAGGACCAAAAGTATGGATGCTTTATCCAGCTTCTTCTTAATTACATGAATAATTACTGCAGTCAACATTAGCCTCTGACAAACAGATCACAGACAGATCCTTGTCTGTGATGAGACTCAGATTAAAAGTTGTATTTTCCCTTCTCTACCCTATCAGAAATTCCTAAGAAAGAAGGGAACCAGAAGAGTTGGGTCTAAAGCACGCTTAGTCAAACTTATGAGACTCAAAAGGCTTCTATTGTCCAGGCCGTAGCTCCTCCACTAAGGGATCTCTCTGCCTGGCCATCCTAAATAGGCTTTAAACAATTCCATCTTTAACACTCCATGCAAGGGTCAGCTATGGCTATTAAACGTGATAATTATTTTCAAAGGTGTTCTGAAACTTCTAAAACACTTGACAAATGTTTGGTGTATGAGGATAATGATGGTGGTGATGACGACGATGATGATAGTTGTATATAATTCTACTTCCTCATCTAAGTGGTGGTTTCCTAGATAAAGCAAACCTGATTTTTCCTGGCAGAAGTGATTTGCAGGGCCACGTCCTATGAATAAAAATGTTCACTGCAGGAAGCAAAGGCTTCCATGGATTGTATTAGGTGGTTAGTTCTGTGACTGAACTAACATCATCACATCTTTGCCTTAATTTAAACCCATTAAATAGAAGAAAACCATGCGAGATCCTTCAGTTGGGGTCGGGGAGTGGAATAAGGCTCCCTGAATGCCCTTTTTATCTCAGTGGGGCATTCCAGGAACTCAAACCTCTCCAGGTTTCAAGGGTCTCAAGAACCCAGCCATGGTTTGACATTAACCAAAGTTTTGAATGATTTTGAGGGGAGGACAGGAGAGCGGAGGACTATATTTTGGGGTCAGATAAATCAAAGCACATTTGGCCAGACACTGCCCCCCTTCATTTCCAAGCACATGTGATTTTCCAGGGAAATTGAATCCATGTGTTCCTGATTCATTTACATTTAACTATTCAAAACGCTTTGTACGCCCTCCAAGAAGCCTTCAGTGCACTGAGCCAGGAGGTCGGGCTTTGTTAGCCATGCGGGGACCTAACATGCTGAATGCTTGGGACTAGGTTTTAAAGACAGAACTAAGGAAGGTCAAGTGTTTTGAAAATTTGACTCCACCTATTCCCCTTAACTTCTGGGTCGCCACCACACAACTTCTGCAAAACGTACCCAGAAATAAACATTCCTCCCCGTGACACCCGTCAAGCCGAGAGCTGTTAGCCTCGACGTCCACTTCCACACAAACCTAAGCCTCTTTGATGGTCAGAGACAGAATAACTGACATTTGATAGGGGCCCTGTGCTTCTCAGCGTTAGTTTTCTTTTCCCATGCTTCATTTGCTTCCTTTGCTGAAGTGGAAAGGCTGCCGCCGCCACCCCTGAATCCTTGATAAGAATTGACGAGACCCGGGGGAGTGTGGGAAGAGTCTGTGACTTCAGCCGCTTGGCAGAAGTTCTGCAGAGACTTTCTGATCTTCCTCCACATGCTGAAAATCCCTACAAGTCCTTTGACAGAGAGAAGGTTCAGAAGGGCAGTCTTCCTGTCCTCATTTCTTTGGCGGGAAAAAAATCATAAAAATAAAAGAAAAAAAAAATGAGGAGAGCCACCACATTACATCCTCAGAAAGAGCAGACATAATAAAAAGGTTCTTTTCTCTGAGAGGGCCAGGGAACAGTTAGAGATCACTCACTTCCCCCTTCCCACACGTCTGAAATGCAGTCATAAGTAGACACACCCCATCTTTAAACTGCACAAATCTTTTGGCAAAAACCTATGCTTTCTTTACTATGTGATAATAGCTCAGATGCCTAACTCACAAACAAGGGAAGTTTCTACAAAAGAAATTGTCAGAGCTCACGTGTGAATGCTGTGTTCAAGGTAACTCCTGCCTTTCACCTGTGTTGCTTCTCCATCTTCAGTATATTCTGCAGTATATGCAGTACTTGAGATTATTTAGAATCTTTAGCTTAATTCTAACAAGTCTTGGTTAACAGGTCAAATCCTGTAATCAGCTCTCAGAACAGTTTTATATTTGCCTGTATGATTATGTCAATAATGCCAAAGGTCTCTGCGAGTATTTTGTCTTATTATTAAAAAGGGCTAGGATCTGCCACCATGCAGGTGCTCAAAAATATTTAGGGAATGAATTTAATGAGGTCTTACTACATGCCATCCAGGGTGCATTAAATTCCATTTAATGCTCACAATAAACCTAGGAGTTTAGCATTCCCACTGTTACAGATGATAAAATGGAAGCTTAAAACATGAAGCAGCCTACTAAGGCCATGAATTTTATAAGAGGCGGAACTAAGGTTCAAGGGTAAGTTTGTCTCGTTCTATTAATCTCTGGTCCTGTAAGGCTCACTCAGGATAGGCTTGGTGAATACAAACTTCACTTTCAATAAGAAGCATTATACTATATAAGAAGGTACTTAAATACTATCTATGAGAAGCTGCCTTACTAATTGGCAAAAAAAATTCCTCTGGGCCCTCTTTGTCCAGTACGTATTCTCTGAATGCCCCTCTGGAGATAGCCTAAAACATTTACTTCTTTGAGGGTGCTAATATTTATATGTTACTTAGTGCATATACTCGTTCAGTTCACGCCCTATAGTTGTCTAAATTTTGATCTAAGATTCTAAACTCTGAAAGCTGGAAATATACAATGGCTATAAACTTTGAGACCCCTAGCTGACAGATACAACTTTCTCTTCTTTGATTTTAGCCTGCTTTCCTTTGCCTTCTGAAATAGTTCCTTGAAGTCCAGAGCCACATAAATTCCCTTCAACAGCTCATTGCCAGTAGTTTATGTAAGGGCAGTGAAGTGATTCATAAGCAAACGGAGGACGTTGCAGATACCTGAGAGACTGTAATCCTCAGTAAATACTCCAATTTGAAGCATTTCAACCTCAAGTTAATCAAATATGTATGTTTCTCTGTGTGTGTAAAATTGTTATTGTAAACTGTGCAAATATTTGCTATAGTTTTTTGAAGAGGAAAGGATCAAAGTGAAGCTTGCCACATGACCTCTGCTTTTGGGTCTATTGCTTTGGGACTCTGACAGTACCAGAGTGTACCAGGGTGGTTCTTGTCTCAAAACCCACTTAGGAGTAGAGACAGCACCGCCTTCAGGCAACACTTTAAAAATTGAGAGAATGATGATTCCTAAAGGGACTTAAGAACATTGTGGCATGATGACTCTGACAAGATAAGTTTGGAAGAAGAGAATTAGACTTGAAAAGAATTTAGAGTTTTTCCAACAAAGATTGTTAGCTTTCGGTAGAGACATTTTACAATCTAGTACAAAATTAGTAGCGTTCTGAGCTGCTCCGTAGCAGTGCTTCTCAAACTTTAATGTGACCACGACATTTTGGTGAAGTGCAGATTCTAGTACACTAGGTCCAAGTTGGGGCCTGAGGCTCTGCATTTTATCAAGCTCTCAATTGATGGTGATGATACTGACACAGGCCACACTTTGAATAGCAAGACTCCAGAGAATGAGGTAATACAGCTTTTAGACTTAAGAACTAGGACTCAGACTCTGGATTTAGACTGTGTGGCTTGGAATTCCACCTCAGTTTCATTCCCTTTCTGTGTGATCTTGGTCAAAGTATTTTACTTCCCTTTGTCCATTTCACATCTGAGAATGAAGAAAATGTCAGTACTAACTTCATAGGCTTGTGGACCAATTGTATAACATATTTACGAAAATATGTGGTTGGCATTGTACCTTACACATAGTAAACATGTAATAAATATTAGCTATTATTATTAATTCCGATGGTCCACAGAGAATGTTGCTTCTCCAAATGATCCCATCTTTCACATTTAAAAGAAAGATACACTTTCTTATCTAAAATACAGGACTCACGACAATTTTTTTCCAAATAAAAATAGAATACACCAAAGTATTTTTAAAATTCCTTTTGGGCAAATATAGTCAACTGACATAAATGTGTTTAGTAGGCACATTTTTGATGATTTTTGATGCTTTAGCATTCTCCAAATTCTATTTTTATATTTGTAGCTACTTCTTTATGACTGATTTTCCTTATTTAATTCCATATTAATATTTAACTCATTGTGTTCAAATTCTCACTGGAAATTCTCACCAAAGTTACCCACAGCTTGTAATTTTGATAGCATCACAATCTGTTAGTAGAAGTAAATAACAGAGCCATGTTTGTACTTTATTGCATTCACTCCTTTTTTAAAAATATATATATTTATTTATTTGGTTGTGCCAGGTCTTAGTTGCAGCAGGTGGGCTCCTTAGTTGCGGCACTCAGGCTCCTTAGTTGTGGCATGCAAACTCTTAGTTGGGGCATGCATGTAGGATCTAGTTCCCTGACCAGGGATCGAACCCGGGCCCCCTGCATTGGGAGCATGGAGTCTTATCCACTGCACCACCAGGGAAGTCCCCGCGTTCACTCTTGACTGTGTGTTTTCTTCTGTTATTCAAACAGTGGGAGAAGATTATCATCCTTTTTGCTGTTTACTGGTTTATCCCCAAATGGAAACAGTCCTTTGCCTATTTCTCAGTATTTATTTCAAAGAGAGTTTTGCCCAGGCTCAGAAAAATCTTAATGTTGTCTGACTTCCCACAAGGGTCTACATTAAGAGGTTCTGAAATATCAGAACCATTTTACTTGTAGCATTTAACATACTTCCTCACTGGTATTCATTATCCTGTATTTCCCCTCCCTCAGTGAGATCATACAGTGTGGGTCATTCATCTGCATTCTCAAGGCGTAGTACAAATCCTGTTTCATTGTAGGTGCTTAATAAATGCTTGAGGACTGAAGGGAAAAAGAGAAAAAACAGTAGAAAGGGAGTGAGAAGGAGGGAGGGAGGGACCGAGGAAGGGAGGATAGTATATGTGGAGAAGATAGAGAAAAGCAACATAGAATGTACACCTACTGTATACCACATCCTTACCCCAATAGTTTTTCTTATTATCATAGAGGAAAGAGGTTCAGACTCTTTAAGCTCAAGTTCACCCAGTCAGCAAGAGGCAGAACTTGGAAAGGAGCTCCTGTCTGCCTGAGCCCCACACTTGTACCCTGTGGGATAACATGCAGCCCCTAAGGCAGTAAGTCTCAAATTAACCTGGAAGCTGACAATAAAATACTGATGCTTAGGGCTCTCCCACAAAGAGTCTAGTTAATTTCTGGGGTGCAGCCTGGGCATCAGGATTTTTAAAATCTTTCTAGATGTCTCTAATGTTCAGCCAGTTTAGAAACACTGTTTTAAAGGTTCACATGGAAGTTACAAATCACAAAATCAGAAATGAAACTATGTCTTTCACAGACGTATTTGGAAGTAAGAGGAACATATGTGAGAAGAAGGTATTTGACATTTAATGATACTGAGGTACCAGGCAGATCGATACCTGATACTGAAGTTCTAGGCACACTAGTACCTGATGCTGAAGTACTAGACAGAGCAGTACCTGATGCTGAGGTACTAAGCAGATCATTCCCTAATACAGAGGTACTCTGCACATCTGCCTTAGGTTGGCATCAGAACAGACATAGTCTTAATCCTCAGCACTAACACGTTTTAAGTATACGCTATGTCCCAGGGACGGTTCTATCCATTCTGCATATATTCATGCATTAACCCATTCAATTCTTACACTCCCCTAAGGGACTACTATTTTTTACTCCCATTTTATAGAGGGGAAAATTGAGAATCCAGGATTAAGTAATTTGTGCAAAGCTTGACAGCACGAATAAAGAGAGCAACAACACCGAGAAGTGAGGTGTAATGCAGGAAGTCTGGATCTAAAACCCTCGTGCTTACTCACTACCAGATCAGGTTACTTCCTCACCCACATCCTAGGATGAGATGAGTGAGTTACTTACCTCCTAAGCAAAATTTAAAAGGGCACAAAAAACTCAGTAATTAAGAAAAATCATATTTTAATGTAATGTTTTTTAATAAAAATTAATTTAAAAATCATGACAAACAAATATTAGATGTTTAAATAAAACGTTTCCATGCTGAGCCATATTAAAAACCTGAGACAAAAGGAAAAATGAGTACTCCTGACCCTTTCTTTATTTAAAATTTTATATTGTATTCATCATGGATTTTTTGCATGAATTTCAATATTTTAAAACCCATCATTATAGTATTATTTATCTCAACTACTGAGACGTTATTGTGCCCCCTTAAATTTCATAACTAAGGTGGATGCTACATTCTCCCCCTATACCTACCAGTTCCCAGATGACCTAGAGATTGACTCTGGACACACAGGGGAGCCCAGCCAAGTCCAGTAACATAGCCCAAATCCCTGACTCAAATCATGAACCGAATAAACAGTTGTCATTTTAAGTCATGAACTTTTTTTTTTTTTTTTTTTTTTTTTTTTGCGGTACGCGGGCCTCTCACTGTTGTGGCCTCTCCCGTTGCGGAGCACAGGCTCCGGACACGCAGGCTCAGCGGCCATGGCTCACGGGCCCAGCCGCTCCGCGGCATGTGGGAGCTTCCCAGACCTGGGCACGAACCCGCGTCCCCTGCATCGGCAGGCTGACTCTCAACCACTGTGCCACCAGGGAAGCCCAAGTCATGAACTTTTGAGGTGGTTTTTTACCACACAGCATTACCTAACTAATACAGAAACTGATTCATGGAAAGGTTAGCAACGACTATTCTGCTAGAGGAGACTGAAGTGTTTTCCCAGATGTGGGAAAACTACTGGCCCCTGGCTAATCAGGAGCTGTCTCTATTGTACCCCTCCTGCTGGAAAGAGTGACAGCTTTTTCTGATACACTTCTGAGATCCACTCTAATCACTGATGACCTCCTTTCTGGAGTCTCTTCCATGTGTGTGACTTCCCTGAAATTGCTTAGTTTGATCATCAGATTTTCCTTCCAAGCTGCAAGATGTCCTGTGGGTAGTAGATATTACTTTGAGGGTTTTAGGCCCCTCCTTTTTTACAGACATCCCTAAGTAAAGTATCAGCCACTATCTTTGGAAAACCACACTTTTAGAAACTTTGATCAGTAGACTGGCAATATAGAACGCCTCCCAGTTTATCAGATTGGTGAATTGAATCCTACATTTCTACTTCTTGCTGCTCTTTCAACCTGGTTCTACCTCAACACATACCCCCTTCCCTAATCTTCTTCAAAAACACGGTGAGAGGTGAAAGACTTAATTCCAGGAAAAGAAAAGGAGAAAGAAAAACAGCACGCACTGAGTTGGTTATACACTATACTCTTCCAATCTTACTTAAGTCCAAAAATGTATGGAAAGTACATGCTAAATAGGCAAGGTTTCTGAATCCTGAAGATGCTTGTGTATATTTAACTGAAACTATCTGGTGAGATCCTATGAGGTAAGTAATTTTTTCTCCATTTTACAGATGAGTACACTGAGGCAGAGATAAAGTAATTTACCCATTGCAACAAGGCAACTTATGAGGAGGAGAAAAATCAGCTCTGACAGGAAATTTGAACTTTAAATTGAAAGAATATTAATGTAAAATGAAAGTATTACAAAGTGGAAGAGACTGTTACCTTGAATTGGTATGTTAAAGTTATTTTTTCTAAATAAGGTTTTAAAGGGAGATTGAGGAAATTTATTTTGAATATAGAGAAGTGTAAGGTTACTCTTTCTTCTCCTTTTTCTTCTCCTTTTCTTCTTCTTCATTTTGCAAATCTGTGTTGTATTAAGTGTGTACATTTCAAACTTCTACCCCACATCCCCATATCTCGCTCATGGTAGAGCCAATGGGTCCTGGGTTCACTTAACAATTATGTGTACTTCCTAAAAAGCTATCAACTTGAAACTTGGATTTTTCTTCTTTTGTCAGACCCTTTGTTAGAGGAAGGGCAAAGAAAATAGGTAACAACAACAACAGAAAAATGAAGCACAACAGAAACTTGGATAATCCACAAAAGACACCACTGGTTCCAGCCTAATCAAGAGCTGGTTCTGCTGTTCCCTCCTGCTGGAAAAAGTGAAGACTTTTTCTAATACACCTTGGAATCATCTCTAATCATTGTCATCCTCCTGTCTGCAGCTGGCTCCATGTGTGTGCCTCCCTGAAATTACTAACTCTCCCACTCATGCACATCCTAGTTCACGGTTCTTTAGCATCCTTTCTATTGTTTAACTATGTGTTTTTGGTAAATGCTCTACCCTGTTATTTATAAGACGAGGCCAGTTTCTCGATGTTGCTAAATCCTAGTTCCTCTATTAAATCATTCTCCTTAATCCCACATTGCCTTTGTTCTCATAACTGTACTTCATCCTTGTCATAGAAACATTTCACTTCGAACTGGGTCCTGTTCTGAAGAAAAATTAAAAGGTTGCTGTGATAGGTTTCTATCTTCTCTCACTCTCTCAATGTCCTAGCTTTCATACTTTTTTCTTTTTCCTTTTGAATCCAGTGTCAGGGTCATAAAGTGCTTGAGCATTTGAATCCCAGCAACACCATCTTTGTGACTGTGATCAATTTATTGAGTCTTAATTTACCTGTTCACAAAGTAGGGATATATATAATGAGGAGTATGCCTTCCTTCCAGAATCACTGTGGGGATCAGATATATTTCAGTTGTGTGGCCCAGTATCTGGTGTATACTAAATGCACAATAAATATTGTCACTCTTATTACCTTCATTCTAGGTTCACGAACAGGTCATTGTAGTTAATAATTCACAAGCTTTTATCGGGACCCAGAAATCCTGACTATTCAGCATCTGTTTTCCGTATGCTTCTTCTTTACCTTCAAAATTTCCCTCTGCCCACATCTATAAAATGATTCATAATAAATGAGGCTCGTAATTACTGACATATTCATATATATACCCACAACTCAAATACAGAACTTTCTGAGGTTTTGTTCATGCATCATGAGTGCAATTTTTCTTTCAAGTATTTGCATCCTAAGAGAAAGATGCTACCCCCAAGAGGTAGAGAGATGTAAGATCTGGGATGTGAAAGAATGTGTGTGGCAGGCCAAGTGCAATTACAGCATAGTCTGTCCCAAATGGTGATCCCTAAAAGTATCCAGTCTGGCTCTTTATGGAAGGCCAGTCTCACAGATGAGGGGGATTTAATAACAGCTGGCAATGAAAACATCAATGTTATAGATGATGAGCTAATTAAGGGCTGGTTCTCTGTATTATAGTCTTTATATACCTTTTTTGTATGAGATCAGGGTACGAGAGAGAGGAAGAAGGAAACTGTCAATGTACACACAGCCATGAGCAAAGCTTGGCTGAAAATGGCAAAGCAATTGTTCAGTCCTTATCCGGTCATATTTCAGACATGACTCAATGACCTGTTTGCACAAGAGAGGGCTAAGAGCAACTCTGACAAACTCAGAGACATTTCCTCCATGTTTCCTATAATTGCTGGGAGTTTAGACTGTCTAATATAAGCAGGGCTAACATTCCTGAGTTACTTAAGTGGAAACTGAGTATGAATGTGAGGATGAATAAATGGCTGATGAGCATCCAATGAGTGTCAGAAGCAGGATTAAGTACAGATATGTCTGAAACCAGAATCCCAGCCTTAGCAATTACAACACAAAGGAAAATGATAGAGGGCGAGTTGTTTGGTGTACGTACAATAAGAATCATTTGAAAGGACGGGCCCGTAAGGAGATGTGTTTGTCTGGTCAGCTGAGCACCTTGGTATTTCACAAGATGCACCTGATTATTGGGATGAGAATAAGTTTTCAGCAACCAAGATCACACAATAAGATATATTTTGAATGGATCCATTCTACCCTATGGTTCAAGGTGGAACACTCTATTTTCTGAGATCCTTTTCAAAGTTGAAATATTGGAGGCGGACACTTGATTCAGAATAAATACACTTAGCTTTCATCACATATATTGGCCTTATTCTACTTTTTACTATGTGTGCTTATTACATTTATTCTGTAGAGATTGCAGTTTTGCAGGTATTTCCAAGGTAACATCTAACAAAGTAATTCACCATACAATACAATAGATCATTAAAACTCAGGCTTATATGGCTAATGCCAAAGTGGAAGAAAAAAGCAGGGGCTATATATATATATATGCTTCTCCATTTGATTCTTACCAGCAGGAAAATGTAATTGGTAACAACAATGAATATCTGCTAATAATAAAGAGAGAAACAGGGAGGGAGGCAAGAAGGAGAAAGGAACGAGGGAGAAAGGAGGGAGGAATGAGCAAAAGAAAAGGGAATTGTAGGGAATTATAGGTCAATGGGAACTAGATATAAGCAATTACAAAATTGCCATGAAAGGCTCAGAAATATGAATGCACACACACACACACACACACACACACACACACACTCCCAACATCAAATGTCTACCTGACTCCAACATCTAGGTTCTTCAGCATTTTGTTCTATTGGAAGAAAGTACCTATTCACCACTTGATGGATAAGCCCAACTCTGAACCAGTCTGGAATCACTGAAGAAAGGCCCAAAGAGGACAGAATATGGTATCATTCAAACCTGGGTTTAGCTCACAACTTCACCAGCTGTGTATTCTCCTGGGCAACATCGTCATCTTTAAAAGCCTTAGTTTTATTGTAAGTACATGAAAAATTATATATATATATAAACTTTATGCAATTAAATTAAGATTTTATAGACACATATATACATATAGATGTATGAAGTATCTAACACATCATATTGTCAATGGTTTGATCAAATAGTCCGTGCATACCATATCTTGAGATAACTGACTTTACCCTCTGCATTTTGTCCAGCCATCTCTCTCATGTGATCACCCTAGTTATCAAGCTGTATTTTTTTCTGACTATTCCTTGTGTTTTCCAGCAAGTAGAAGGAAAAATTAATGTAAACTAGCAAGGTAGGAACATTCCAAAACCACTTAAATGTTTAATAAATATTTTCATTTTGCTCTTCTAAACAGTTTTTCCTTGATTATCATTCCACGAATTCTCAATGACATAGAATGTCCATTGAAGAACCCTGTTAATCATTTGAACAACTACAAGCAATCTAAATGATCATCAACAGGAAAACTGTTTAGCAAAGTTATGTTGTATCCATATTACAGAGGAATATGCAGTTCTTAAGGGGAATGAGATAACTCAATATGTTACTGAAATAGAAAAAAAAAATGTCCACAATAGATTCTGAAGTTTAAAAAAAAGAAATTATGAAGAAGTGTGAATGATTTGGTATCATTTGTGTAAGAGGATATATATGAATTTTATAACATGTGTATGTGAGTGGGCCTTTCTTCAGTGTATGTATTTTCTGCATTAGTTATGCTTTCTGGGGAGTGGTAATAATGGGTCAAAATGAGAAAGGAAATTTTTTTTTTCACAAATCAGAAATCTAAACTTAAACATTACATGTTATATTAGTTTCCTATTGCTCCTGTACTACAAACTTAGTGACCTAAGACAATACATACATATTTTCTTACACTTCTAGAGAACAGAAGTCTGAAATGCATCTTTTGGCTAGAATGAAGATGTCAGTTGAGCTGTCTTCCTTCTCTAGGGAGGAATTCATTTCTTGCCTTTTCCAACTTCCAGAGGCTGCCTGCTTTCCTTGGTTCATGACCCCACATCACTCCAGTCTCTGCTTCTGTCGTCACATGTCCTTTTCTCACTCAGACTCTTCTGCCTCCCTCATAAAAGTCCATGTGATTATATTGGGCTCACACAGATAACCCATGATAGTCTCTCCAGCTTAAGATCCTTAATTTAATCATGCAAGGTCTCTTCTGCCACGTAAGGTAGCATATTCATAGGTTAGGATGTCTTTGAGGAACCACTGTTCTGCTTACCATGCATATCTCTCTATTTTGATAAGATCTGTCTTCTTAATAATTATTAGTTGGTGACTCATTTGTTACTGCTTCTCTTCCCAAGCTCTATGTGGAAAGAAACACATGCTCTTCCATTAGCCTAAGATATTAGCACAATGTGGAAGGAGAAAAGGAAGTCAGGAAGTTGGAGGGAGAGAAAGGAAGGGACGAAGGAAGGGAGGAGAGAGGAGAGAGGGAGGGAGTAAGGGAGGAAGGAAAGGAGGAAGGAAGGAAGGAAGGAAGGAAGGAAGGAAGGAAGGAAGGAAGGAAGGAAAGAGGGAGGGAAGGAAGGAAGGAAGGGACTCTATATTTATTCACCTGAAATAATGGGTACTCAAAACTATGATACATTCATTTATTCCCAAAATAGTAAGTTCTTATGATGAGTAGAACAATCTTCAAGGAATTGCTCACATCACAAAAAAAAAGGAGAAAAAAAAGAGATAATTTTTGTGCCACTTAAGAATTTATCATTCCTTAGGGGAGACAACAGTAAGCACATAAAAAGACTTACAAATAGTACAATATAACATCCCCATCAGCGAATCAAAATAGTTCAACTGAGTATTTGGAGATGGATGACAAGAGCTTGGTAGTACAGGAACAGTCATAGAATTTGATTCAGTGATGGTTTCAAGAATGGAAGATTGAATCAGGTTATATGAGGCAAATGGGCATGAAATGATGTTATACAGGTCATCTAAAACAGAAGAAATCAGAGTAAAATCACATAATCAAGGAAGAATTGATGGAAAACATAGGTCAACATTACAACTTGTTTGGGAAAGAACAAGCGATGAGCTCAGAGGGACACAGAACTTGTGTCCAGTTGTGGGGATTGATGAGTTGAATAGGCAAAGAATGAGACCAAAGTGTGTGAGGGACCACTGTGCATTTTCAACAGACAAGTGAAATGATTTGATTTTTGCTCCTAATCATCTGTCTAGAATCCTCTTCTAACATCTGAAAAAGGGTTAGAAGTACTAGGTATTCTATGATCAGTGAAGTAAATTGGCTAGTTTGAAAAAATTATTTTAAAGGCTATTTTACTCAAAGTTAGAGTTACACAATATTGCTTCTCTTGAGACCGATAATAATAATCAAGGGGAAATAAAAATGTTGGTGAAGAAGAGCCAGTGGGGTTTAACTGATATATAGATCACTTGCACCTCCTGGTGGCTAAAATGAAAATCCATTCTCAATAGAATCAAGTGGACCATCTCGACTAAAAGTCATTAAGAAGCAATGCGAAAAACAGATTTGTACTGTGTAGGAATACTTTGTAGGTGGGGGATAAGTAAATACAGGAAGGTCTATAGTTTTAGAAAATTAGTAAAAGAGTTGACAATTGCTTACCTAAGGTGGCAGGGCTAGAGTCTCAGAAAAAGAATGGGATTCAAGATGCTTTTAAGAGTAAAACCAACAGGAATATCTCAGCTTTACAAATTAGGAAATTGAGGTTTATAGAGAAAAAAGAAAAAACCCAAAGTCACAGAGCTAGTAAAGTGAAGATACAGGATTTAATCTCTAGCCCATCTGTTTCCAAGACCCTGGTCTTACCCAGTACACAACTAGAGCTCCAGCAAAAAGGACAGAAAAATCCACATCCACTCACATGCTCTGTCCAGGTCATGAATTAAGAAAGAAATAAGAAGTCTTCATTTATCACTACCTAAAGAATAAAACACAATTTTTATAAAAATATCATTTCCCTGAAGCCGTACACGGTGCCCATTTCCTTAAGATCTTTCTGTGTGAAGAGACAGATGTTTATTTTTAGATGTTTTTGAATACAGAAAACCCCATATATTCCTGTATGGGCACATGCAGACACTTATCAGTCAAGTAACACTCACTGAGAGCCCATTCTGCACAGAAAATTATATGTGATGCCATTTGAATATACATACATATTGTGGCTAAGGTCCATGTTCCTATTTTGGAAGTTTAACATCAAAAAGAATGAGGGACCATAGGGAAGCTGCTGAAAAAATGTATGACAGAAACACAAACACATACACACACAGGAAATATCAGCTGTAGAAATCAGTCTAGAAATCTAGACTGATGACATCTATCCAAATGGTAGCCACTAGCTACATGTGGCTACTGAGTTCTTACAATGTGTAGTCCAAATTGAAATGCACCAAGAGTATAAAGTATTCACCAGATTTTGAAGACTGAGTGTGATAAAAATGTAAAATATCTCATTAATAATTTTCATATTTATTGCAAGCAGAAATAATATTTTAGATATATTGGGTTAAAGTATATTATTAAAATTAATTTCACATTTCTTTTTACTTGCGGCTACTAGAAAAATTGAATCACCCATGTGAATTACATTTTTAGAACCACTTTATATTTCAGTTGGACAGTGCTGTTTAGACATATTTGCTAGAGGCATTTTGGAGACTGTTACATTGAGTGGAGTGACAACAGGTGGATAGGATGGGTCTGGATATGGCCAAGGTTGCATGTCTTTTACTAAACATGGTCTCCTCTAGCCACTTGCAAATTTCTGAAGTCAAACCTCACGCCCCAAAAAACTGTTACAAAAGATTATTTGTCTACAAGTCTATACTTTTGCATTGCTATTATTTTAGTCAAAATTTTTTTATTGAAGTATAGTTGCTGTACAATATTATATGTTACAGGTGTACAATATAGTGATGGAAAATCATAAGATCATAATTCTTGATCTCAAGAGGATCATTTGAAGAGAAAAGACAAAGATAAATATAAAAGGTGAAAATGTAGAGTATCATAACTCTGTGACAAATGAAAAATTCACAGTGTGGTACAGGAGTTCAAGATGGATGAGATGGCTGGGAGTTTATAAGGCTTAACTGGAATGATTATGAATCAAAGAACAAGAAGGGATGCAGGAAAACATCATTGAGTTCACTTCCTTTCCACTTACTGTGAGCTCTTCAGCTGAAGATTTAACCTTCCTGGGGATGGATTTCCTTACCACCTTCTATAACCCGGAACAGTGTTTGACATTCCATAAGCTTTCTTAAACTAACACATGAATATGCCTATAAAACGGCAGCATATTCATTTATTACTGCATGTAATAACGGTTTTATGGGCATTAAATTCAATGACTTTGCACATTTTAGATCACAAAAATATGCTAGCTGTTTATGCAGTTAATAGTACTAACACCTACTCTGTGCCAGGCACTATTCTAGGCTATGCCTATTCCTTGGGTTTTGAAAAAAAGGTAGAGATAAGTAAACAATGAGGGGAAAGTGTCTCAGGGAGAGAGAAAAGGTTGAAAAGACACAAAGGGGTGCATCCTTTATTACTTTCATATTCTAACTGGTCTCCTTGCTTCCAACCCTAAACACCTCAGAACATCCTTTGTACTTCTCGCAGGTGCCCTTGGTGTCTTCATGCCATAGCCCTTCAGCCACCACTGTTTTCAGTTGCAGCTCCAATGGATACTTCCATGGGAGCTCATACTCACCTTGTGACGACACTGTTCCTTAAGCACCTTCCTCCCTTCCCCCTGCTTTCTGCTGAGGTGCCTTCTCTGATGCCTTAAGAGCCCAGTAGTGGGCTTCCCTGGTGGCGCAGTGGTTAAGAATCAGCCTGCAAGGACATGGGTTCGAGCCCTGGTCTGGGAAGATCCCACATGCTGCAGAGCAACTAAGCCCATGCTCCACAACTACTGAGCCTGTGCTCTAGAGCCCGCGAGCCACAACTACTGAGCCCATGTGCCACAACTACTGAAGCCCACGCACCTAGAGCCCGTGCTCCGCAACAAGAGAAGCCACCGCAATGAGAAGCCCGTGCACCACAACGAAGAGTAGCCCCGGCTCGCCACAACCAGAGAAAGCCCGTGACCAGCAACAAAGACCCAAAGCAGCCAAAAATAAATAAAAATAAAAATAAAGTAAAAAAAAAAGAGCTCAGTAGTTACTCCCACAAGCGCATCCAGAAATACAAAAGAGTTTAAAAAAATAAAAACCCGGGGACATCTCTCAACCTGTGGGGAACAAGAACCAGTGAATAAATTCTCCAGCTTCCCACCCTTCGAGCAGATAGTTCAAGGTCAATTATGTACACTTCTCAGAAGTTTGAGTAAAATTAAGACCTTGTTACCTATAGCAGCAACCTTAATACTACTCTCTCATTTTACATTTTCTCCTTTCTTGTTGTACTTTCGCTACTGCCTTACTCCTACTTCCTGGTATCGCTCCCAAAATAAAATAGTTTTACCAAGCCTATGTCTCAGGCACTGCTTTAGAAGAACCCTAAGAGAGCACTGCTAAGGTGTCACTGTTAGGATATGAAGGGCTGCCATCTTATAGCACAGTTCTGATCTCCCTTCAAGTCCCAGCTGAAACATCACTCCTTCAATGAGGCTTTCATGATCGGCAGCCTTCTAGACTTAACAGTTCGCTATCCCTGCTCCCTCATACTTCTAACTTAACACTGCTCATAATGTGCTTTGGAGTAGAACTGCTTCCTTTTAATTGTGTGCCTCTCCCAGTAGATGGTAAGCTCATGGGCAAGGACTGTGCTATATCCATATTTACAACCCCATCAACAACTAGTACAGAGCTTTGAACACTGTAGACAGATGCTCAATACCTAATGACTTTTTTGTAAATACACTCTCTCATGATACCAGCGTACACTTCATGAGATGGGCAAGTCTCAGAAATGTAGGGTGGTAGAACCCCAGAATGAATGGGTTGTAGTCATGAAAAAAAACAGCTTTAAGTATTATAATAAATTACACAAATTTAATGAGGCAGAAAAGAAATGATTTCTTTCAAGAAGAGATCGCTATATTTGGACGGAAAGAAATTGCTCGTATGGCCCCCTAGGTAATCAGAAATCCTGAGACTCTGAACAGGATCAAATACTTCAGAAAGATCCCGGCTTCCAGAAAAAAGAGGACTTATTTAACTTCTCTGAAATAAGAGGGATGGAATAGAGAAAGACGTAGAGAAGATAAGGAGAGTTGTAGAGGAGGTAAGGAGGGTTGGTGGAAGGCTGTGTGGTGCAAATGCAGTGTATCTCTATGACCTCCTAGATATTTCAGCAAACCTATTTAACACACCTAAAATCTTACAGCGATTAGATTTCTTGTGGAAATTGGTCACAGAGTAAGTGTCTTTTCCTGGCATGTCTGGGGTGGAACATAGATAGTCTTTATGTTTATTAACCTCTTGCTTTATGTTCTAGGTTTTAGCATATATATATCATATATACACAATTGATACTCATTATTCACGAATTCTATATTTGCTAATTCACCTACTCCCTAAAATCTGCTTATAAGCCCAAATCAATACTTGCTGAGCTCTCATGGTCATTCACAGGCATGTGCAATCACCCAAAGTGCACATTCCTGGATGAGGTAGAACAAGGTGATTCTGCCTTCTTGGGTCAGCTCTCATACTGTAAACAAGTATCCATTTCATAGTCCATTTAATATCACCTTTTTATTCTTTTTTGCATTCTTGTGCTTTCTGTTGGTGATTTTGCTGTTTAGAATGACCCCCAAACATAGTGCTGAAATACTGTCTAATGTTCCTAAGTGTGAGAAGGCCTTACAGAGAAAATACAGTGTGTTAGATAAGCTTCATTCAGGCGTGAGTTAGAGTGATACTGGCCACGATTTCAGCGTTAACAAGGCAACAAACTAAATTGGGTGTCCTTAAACAGAAACACACGTGAAACAAGGTATGTATTGATCAGTTGATGAGTGTTGTGATTAGAGGCTCACAGAAACCTAACTCTGTATTTTGCCTAGGATAAATGGTTCAGTATTCACTAATCCAGGATATATATATATATATATATATATATATATATATGAATATAAATTTATATTGTGTTGTATTATATTGTATTATACCTTGGTGCAAGTGTGAGGGGCTGAGGAGTTTCTTTCTCTTGGGTTTGTACTCTAGGGTAGGATTGCCAGCTCATAAAGTGTGTGAAAATTTGACTTTATAACATAATACCAAATTGATTTTCAAAGTGGTTGTATCAATTCATTTGCCCATAGTAATTTATCTAACTTTAATTTTAAAATGCATTCTTCAAAATGTTGATTTTATTTTACTTTCAAGCAAACATACTTCCCCATTTACTCAAAATTTCTGGCTATGTCACCAAGAAATGTGAAGTTTGTAACACTGCCTTTGTAAATTCAGAATGTTAAAGCATTTTCCTACACAATACAAAAAATAAAATTATAATTAGAGAGAAAGATCAGAGAACATATAAAACCTAGGGTTCCACAGAAGAATGTCAGAAATTCCTGAATTAAATGCAAAATCTGTGTTCATGTGTGCGTGATTCTGGGAGTATATAGCTTTGTTTATATTCTCAAACATTTCTGTGATACATAAAATGTTACAAATCATGGCTAAAGAATAAACTGAATAATTATTGTACCAGAATTCTGGAATGAGGTATTTGAAAAGAAAAAATAGCCCTAAACTTCCTAAAAATTACAGCAAAGGAAGATGCGTGATTTGTTATACAGTTTTCACAGGACAAAAGGAAACATACAAGTCTTTATCTTAACAATTATGCTTTGCTCTGGCTATCATTTAGAAATCACAGGAGTTTTTATGACTCATACTGAAATTAAGCCTTGAGCGATAGCATAAATTTTAAAAATTAGTTATTGGTAATGTATCAAGTAAAAATCCTGAGTCAGTGAAGTGGAAAATTACCTATAAAAAGAAGAGAGAAGCTGGAGTGAGCAAGACACAGAAATTACAAAGTATTCTAGCTAAGGAGTATGGACAAGAAAAGAATTAATATACAGCACATTTGAGGGTTTTCTCTTCCAGTGTTAGCAATAAGCAACTGGTAAAGGAGGGCCTCATTCAGTAGGAACTGAATGCTTTGCTAGGAAAAACAGTTACATTTGACCACCCTGGGAGAAGCTTATAAAACTCTTCCAAGCTAGTAAAGGAAAAGACCCAGACAATTAAAACAGGAAGCACCAGCTGGGGAAGATCTCCACTGGTGTTCCTGAGTACACGGGCCACATAATGAACAACAGAAGAGTGGATGTGGGGAGCCTCCTAGGAACCCTTCTTGGGAAGGAGAAAGCAGGTGGCCCTCATCAGGAAGTGTTTGCCGGTTTGTGTTCATGAAAACCCATCAAACCACTGAGAGGCTATTTTTTCTTAAAATAAAAATAAAATTAAAACAAAAATTGGTTTTATGCCTTTACCAACAGGATAGTGGGCATTTCCTCCAAACCCAGATAAGTTTTGACTACGGTCTCAGATGTTTGGGATATACGGCTGTTAAAATTTTATACAGGAGCTTTTTCATCCCTTTACAGTTATGATTTCTTATCTTAAAGATATGATTCAAAAGAATCTCTCCAGTTGTGGGTGTGTGTGTGTGTGTGTGTGTGTGTGTGTGTGTGTGTGTGTGTTTTAGGAGCAAACAAAGAGGGTTCATCCATGTTATGTCCATCCAAGTCAAGCTTGGTGGACATAACATGATCATTTCTTCACTGGGGGAGATAGGGGTGGAGAATTTTATTGTACCCTTTTTATATTCATAATGATTGATGATATGATATCCAATCACAATTTTTCCTAAGACAGGCTGCTCAAACACAGATATTTCAAAGAAACAAGAATGCCAGAATACTCATGACACATAAAGACTTCAGAAAATTGCATCCTTTTTGTTCCCTTTCTTTTTTTAATAATTTATATAAATACAGTAGGAAACAAATGTTCCAAACGTTTGACGAATGATGCTCTCTAGTGACGAATTTTAAAAGATTGTCATGTGACAAATGACCAAAAGGCTGTGTTACCAGGCGGGATATTCCAAGGGTCCCTGGCCCAATGAAACATATTTATTAGATAATCTTTAAGGACCCTCTGGTTCCATGAATCCAAGATTTAAAAATGGAAAAGAAGAGAAGAATATATAATTTTTAGGAGATTTATTTGTTATATAAATTATGGCACAATGATTTACCACCTGTCATCAATCAACTTGATAATAATGCTACAACAGTCTCTAATATGAGTTAATATGTCAATTTACCAACTATTATTTGCTTGAACCCCAGAGTGTGGTGAAAAAGAGGTTCTGTACTGTGTCTCAGATCATGAGCTCATGGTAGGAAAGAATTTCCAAAAATCATAGAGAAAATTTGATAAAGTAGGATAAACTAACATTAAAATCTTTTATTCATCAGGACACCATGGAAAGGACATCAGCAGGAATGCCAGAGTAAGGAAATCCAAAAATTTGCTCCTCCACAAAAGCAGTGAGAACACAGGTAAAAATTGCCAAAATCAACTTTTTCAGAACTCTGGAAATAAACCAGAGACTTGCAATAAGCTAGGGAGCCAATTATTCAAGAAAAACGATTGAGTCTTGGTAAGAAAAGCGCGCCCTGCGGCATTTTAACTTGGCCTATTCCAATATACCACTCCCCAGTTCGACAGAAGTCTTAAAAAAGAGTAGCCTCACAGTCATGGGGAAAACCAGTAGCTTAGCAACCACCAGAATGGGCAGAATAGACTTGAACCTTCCCAACAGCACCATTCTCAGAGAATTGTCATTACTTGATCTGTCTGGCAGTTCTCTGGGAAGCCCCACTCACAGAACCCGTCTTTATATTGATACTTCTTCATCCAGAGCTCATTGTGCGAGCAGCCTTTTCCCTGGAGGTCTTTGTCAAATTAACATTGAAGCTGGGTGCATGCCCTTGCTCACGTCCAGAATAGATCTAAGAAGGCTACGGCTCTCACTTCCAAAAGGCTTTACTAACGCAGGAAATAAAGACTAAGCCTGAGCACTGAAGGCATGCCCCAACAGGCACATAAAGCCTCTTGGCAAAGGCTGGGTGATTTATTGTTTCCGGGCATTCAAGGAAATCTCTGCCTAGTCATTAGAACACTAAGTTAACCAAGCAGAGATTTTATTGCCCATGTGTGACAAAGTATAAAGACTTCACAATATTAGTTCAGCAAAGTTACTAAACAAATACAGCAACAAGAACAACAACAACAACAGCAATGAGAAATGGCAATGACAGCAGGCCCCAGGGAGGAGTGAACTTATTTCCAGAACTGCAACATTATATTATATAAAATGCCCAGTTTTTAACAAAAAATCACGATACACACAAAGAAAAAGTATGGCCTGTACACAGTAGAAACTGTCGCTGAGGAAGCCCAGACATTGAACTTACTAGACAAAGATTTTTAAATCAGCTATTTTAAATATATTCACAGAAATAAAGGAAACCATGTCCAAAGAGATGAAGGAATACATGGGACTTGTGTCTCACCAAATAGAGAATATCAATAAAGGAGACACAAGTTATAAAAAAGAACCAAGCAGAAATTATGAAGTTGAAAAATACAAGTGCAATAAAAAATTTGCTAGGGGGTTCAACAGCAGATTTGAGCTGGCAGAATAAAGATTAGTTAATTGAGACCACCCATCCAGTCTGAGGTACAGAAAGAAAAAAGAATGAAGAAGAGTTAACAGAATCTCAGACCTATGGAACATCATCAAGCATGCCAACATATGTGTAATGTGAATCCCAGAAGGACAGAGCAAAAAAAGGGCAGAAACAATTTTTGGAGAAATAATGGTCAAGAACTTCCCAAACGGGCTTCCCTGGTGGCACAGTGGTTGAGAGTCCGCCTGCCGATGAAGGGGACATGGGTTCGTGCCCCGGTCCGGGAGGATCCCATGTGCCGCGGAGCGGCTGGGCCCGTGAGCCATGGCCGCTGAGCCTGCGCTCCGCAACAGGAGAGGCCACAACAGTGAGAGGCCCGCGTACCGCAGAAAAAAAAAAAAAGAACTTCCCAAACTTGAGAAAAAACGTGAATCTATACATCCAAGAAGCTCAACAAACTTCAAATAGGACAAACTGAAAGAAATTCAAACCTAGACACATTAGTATCAAACAATCAAAAGACAAAGCCAAGTAGAGAATACGAAAAACAGCTCATCACATTTAACTGATCCTCAGTATGATGGACGCCTCTGTCCTACAACTGCAAGAAATTGGATTCTGCCTGCAATCACATAAGCCTGAAATGGAACCTTTACCTTTTAGGTGGATGAAAGTAATGCAGCTCAGCTGACCCCTTAATTTTAGTCTTGTGAGACCCTGAGCAGAGGACACAGCTAACCCATGCTTAGATTCCTGACTCATGGAAACTGTAAGATTATAAATGTATATTGTTTTGAGCTGCTATGTTTATGGTAATTTGCTACCAGCATTAGAAAATGAACACAGTGTGGAAGTTTGAGATGAAAGAAGAGAGCAATGTTGGAAAGAAATACCTAGGGAGGGTATGTTGGCTTCTAGGGTATTGACACTATACTATTTCCTAACTTTGGTGATTACTGTATTGGTGTTCATTTTATAACTATGTGTTAAGTATATTTTGTGTACTTAGTATAAGTATGTCATATCTCAATTTTTTAAAAAACAGATTTAAAACTACTTTTGAACTGCATTTAATCAAAGCTATGAAAATGGGTCAACAATTTCAGGTCAACTAACCAGAAAGCCTATGCTTGCTAAATTAAGTAGAAATATGTAACAGGTTAAAACTGACACTTCATACAGCAGACATTTAAGGATATATACACTTTACTGCCACCAACCAAAACAAAAACAAAAAAAAAAGAAAAGAAAAAAAGACATAAAAATGGAGTTCTAAAAAAGAAGGAAAAAAATGTGACAAAGTGAATGTCCAAGTAAAGCAAATCCCCTCTCGGCAACGGGCAGAGATTTTCAAACAACGATCATTTTTTGTTGTTGTTGTTACTGATATTTTATCACACAGTAGCGTTCATTCAAAAGAACGGCCCTTTTTGAAATGCATGTTGGAGAAGAAGATTTTTATCTCAGTAACAATAAAAGATTCTAGCCTAACATCCATGTTATGACAATATGCTAAATCTAGAGTAGTTGAGCCACCAAAATAAAACTGAATGGCAGGTGTGAACTTCCTCCCTATTTCTGTGTTTCTACCTATGCATAGGTTCATCCCCCAGCTTCCCCCTCATCTCATCTGTGGGATAGCGACCCTTCTCCCACTCCACACTACCACTTTAAAATCGCACTTCGGTGGTTGGGTACCCAAGTTTGGGTTAACTGAACAAATATTTACTGAGCACTTACTATGTGCCACTTAGTGGCACTTACTATGTGCCAGGCACCATGCTCGGTAGGAAGTTCAATGATGAAACAGGTATAGCCCATTCTCTGAGGTATTGCTATTCCAGAAGAGAAGTGAAGCACATGGACAGATAATTTCATTATTTCTGTGAGAGACTGGAGACTGACTTCCTAACTGAATCTTTGCTTCCATTACTGACCTGATATGTGAACAGGGAGGATTTTAGAAATAAAATGAATTAACATTTATTGACACCTACTCATGCACCAGAGTGTTTTAATGATATTATATCATTCAATTCCAAGGAATAAAATAGGAAAAGTGTATCCTTATCACCTGTACTCATCTTAGTAATCTTTTGTTTTCCTTAGACAGTGTCCCTGGTCATGAATCCCCCAACTTCAACAAAGAGTCCTGTTAAAGTGTTGTTGGAAATTAAGGACTTAAGAAGTCACCTCTAAGCTAAAGATTTGTGCATATTAATGGAAAATGAGTAAAGAGTAAAAGACACTTTGAGGAAATAAAATATTATTATAATAATGGTTTGACACAGAGAGAGTTAATGTTTTTGAACTCTACAATTCAACAAATTATTACATAGGAAACTATGCTGGTGATTTACATGCATTTGGAGCATTTGTTTTGCTCAATGATAAAATCAGCTAATTCTATATTTATGAACTGATACATTCCTTTCAGTCCTGACTTCTGTTTCCCCCCCAACATTTCCAAGACACAGTTAACAGACACTTGGAGGCCACTTAAGGGTTACATGGGAATTGGCAGAGCATCACTGTAGTCACAGGACCGACACAGTCACTTTGCTGAAGAGCAAATGAGGGAAGAAATATTATTGCAGCCATTGTAGGAAAATCCAGTCAGCCACACAGGCATCCATACCTGAAAATCTGCCAGTCACTCTACAGAAGAGAAATGGACTCACTGATCAGAATGGCTACCACCAAAATGTCTACAAATAATACATGCTGGAGAGGGTGTGGAGAAAAAGGAACCCTCCTACACTGTTGGTGGGAATGTAAATTGGTACAGCCTATATGGAGAAAAGTATGGAGGTTCTTTAAAAAACTAAAAATAGAGATTCCATATGATCCTGCAATCCCACTCCTGGGCATATATCCACAGAAAACCATAATTTGAAAAGATACATGCACCCTAAAGCTCACTGCAGCACTTTTACAATAGCCAAGACATGGAAGCAACCTAAATGTCCATCGACAGATGAATGGATAAAGAAGATGTGGTATATTCATACAACGGAATATTACTCAGCCATAAAAAAGAATGAAATAATGCCACTTGCTGCAACATGGATGGATCTAGAGATTATCATACTAAGTGAAGCCAGACAAACATCAGATGCTATCACTTACCTGTGGAATCTAAAAAAAAATGATACTAATGAACTTATATGCAAAACAGAAATAGACTGATAGACACTGAAAACAAACTTAATGATTACCAAAGGCAAAGGGGTGGTGATAAATTAGGAGCTTGGGATTAACATATACACATTTCTATATATAAAATAGATAACCAACAAGGACCTACTGTATTGCACAGGGACCTATACTCAATTGTTTGTAATAACCTATAAGGGAAAAGGATCTGAAAGAAAAAGATATGTTTGCATGTATAATATGAATTGCTTTGCTGAATCGCTTTGCTATATATCTGAAACTAACACAACATTGTAAATCAACTGTACTTCAATAAAATTTTTTTTAATTTAAAAAATAATAAAAAAGAAATGGACTCACAGATAATAGAGAGCAAACCAGTGGTTACCAGTGGGGGTGGGGCAAGGGAAGTACAAATTATTGGGCGTAAGATAGGCTACAAGGATGTATTGTACAACACAGGGAATACAGCCAATATTTTGTAATAACCGTAAATGGATTGTAACCTTTAACACTGTATAAATAAATAAATATATATATATATGGAGGAAAAGCAATTAAAAACCACATTGCATAAAATAAAAAATTAAAAAAATATTGCCAGTCACACTGATTGACATTTCAAAAGTCTGGTAGCTTTCTTGGACAGGTTTGTTTTATTGATTGATTAATGGATTTATAACTTTATCTCCATTATTGAACCATTTCTGCCACTCCCAGAAGACCTTATCTTTATAAACACTTCTATTAAATTGTGTTTTTTTTGTTTTGTTTTGTTTTGCGGTACGCGGGCCTCTCACCGCTGTGGCCTCTCCCACTGCGGAGCACAGGCTCCGGATGCGGAGGCTCAGTGGCCATGGCTCATAGGCCCAGCCGCTCCGCGGCACGTGGGATCCTCCCGGACCGGGGCACGAATCAGTGTCCCCTGCACCAGCAGGCGGACTCCCAACCACTGCGCCACCAGGGAAGCCCCTAAACTGTGTTTTTAATGAAAGACAATAGTCTTTCAGGAAAAATTTCTCTGATACCTATTAAAATAATAATTTTTATCCTCATCATATTTGAATCTCTTACAGTACCCACAAAGGCAAAATGCAAATTCTGCATTTTTTTTGTTTTTTATAATTTGTTTTTGATTAAAATGTAAATTTAATATTATCTACTTTATTCTTAAAGTATAACGAACACTGGGCTTGATTCCTGAGACTTTAAATCCAGTTCTAAATTCTTTGTTCCTTTTTCTCTTAGTCCCCAAGCCTAATTTTATTCAAAATTTCTTCATGTATAGGTAAAAACTAGATTCTGCAAGAACAGGCAGACATGAAGTTTGTGTATTTGGGGCAAAGCTGTTTGTTATCAGCTTCTGTTGCTTTTAATCTATAACACAGTTAAGAACAGGGCAATTATGCATAGTAAGTTTTCCTTTCAAAGCTAAAACACAAAAGAAGTCCTTGTCAAGAATTATTAATGTCTTAAGTAAAGTTCATCATAGTCAAAGCCATTCAAAGGAATAAATCTACCCAAAATAGGAAAGTTTGTGTGTACTTGTGCAGAAATAGTGAGGGAGGTGAGGGAGAGAAGGTGAAGGATTTGCTTTTTTTTTTACAAGGTAGAGAAAAAAATGAGTATTTCATAGGATGAAAGAAAACACAATAAAAAAATCCTCTTTTAAGAAAATAAGCTTACGTAAAAAGGAAAACTGGAGGTCAAAAATGAAAACCCAAGTTTAATTCAGAGAAGAATGTCATAGAATGTTACAGAAAGAGCCCTGCGTTTGGATCAGAGCCTGGAATTTAATGGAGCGGTAGCAGGAGGGCAGAGCATAGGAAAGCTATGTGACCAGAACTGCTATTTATAAAAGGTGTTGCAAACTTCTAATTATTTGTATGTTATATGTATAAAAGGTTACACAATGACAATATCTACAAATTAATTTGTATATTATTTGATGTTAATTTTTCCTTTTTGTTTTCACATGGAAAATACCTTATGTGTTAAATGTAAACATTGAAAATGTAGCACAGTTGTCTCATGTTGACTTGGCTTTTCCTTTCTTTCCTTTTTTAATGAGGCGGTATCTAAAAATATCAAAGGGGGGCCAGATCATTTCAGGATTCTGAGATGCCAGGGTGCCACTTATTAGCTGTGTACACTTGGGAAACATACTTAGTTTCTCTGCGGCACAATTTTAGCATAAGGAAAGGAGAATAATGATACCTTCCTTATCTAAGTCCTTGGGTTGCTGTGAGATCTTATGTGTAAGTCACAAAGCACCTCAAAGGGGTAAGGGACTCCTCTTATTCTTCACTGCTGTAAAATGCGATTGTTACAGAGAACAACAGTCAGCTCTGAAGGGTCATTTTCCAGTAATCCAAGTTGTTTGTTCAGGAAATTTTGAAGCTTAAGGGTCAGATCTGTGCTTTCTATCATTTTGAGAGAGACACATCTCACAGACTCTTACCCACAAATTTACCACCAGATTCAATACTGATCATGGCTCTCCAGGTATCTCTTTCCAACAAGCCTTTCAAGAAATTTTTCATGGAAATTTAATTTCTACCTAATTAATCTTGTTTCCCAAGTGACATTGAAATAAAGTTAAAGATACATTCTACTAAGGGGGAGAAGTGCCCTTAGACTTAAAAAACCACACATGCATGTGTGTAAGCATAAACACATACATACAGAAATTACATAAGCATAAAACATTAATAGAAATAATAAGATTAACTGATATATCATATTAACCTTTTAAAAAAGGATATTTGAAGTTGGGTTCCCCAGGATGTAGAATTCTAGGAGCAGATTAGCTTGCAAGAGTACTTTGGGCATTAACAGCTATAGAGAAGTGAAGGAATCAGGATTGAGCAGAGGAAGGAATTGAACTGTGATGCACTTGTAGTAGAAACTTCAGCAGATCCTATGGGGAGCTCTGCAGTTGGCTTAGCCCTTCAGTGTTTTCTCCCATTAAGGCAAGGAGGCAGGCCTTTTATACCCCTGTACTGACTTGTCCCAAGCTATCCCAGTGAAGGAGGGTAACCCCGAAAGCAAGGTGGCTTTCTTTCGCTGAGGATAAGTCCCAGAGAGGGACTCAGCTTAGAGATAACAGTCACAAACACTCCCAGGACCTGGAGAGTTTAGTTCTTCTGTCCTGGAATGCGATCTGGGTGAACACCACTGAGTCCACTCCAGTCCACACCTTGTGCCTTTCAATTCCACATACATCATATAATCTGTTCTGGGAGCAGTCCCACTGTTCCTGGAGGAAGCTTACGAGGAGCTGGTTAATGAGATGAACTACAGGCAGCAACAGGGAAGCCAGTACTGAAGCCTGATATTCATTGTACTCCTGCTTCACCAGCCATTCAAGATTCCCTTCACCCTCAACCTACACTGCTGTTAGCCTCACCTGGTAAAGGAACCCAGACCCTCATTCCTGAACGGTTACCATGCCCTTCTCAAGCTTTAGCCACTGAACTTGTCCATTTGTTATCAAAGTTGGGCAAGGGTACCAAGAGGTACCCAAGTGGATCATCTGAGTGCTAAGCACATTATTTACTGCCCAGATAAAAGCAGGCTTACCCGCTCTAGATGATCGGAATCATTCGCCAGGTTGATGACTCCCTTCCTTGTGTGCTGTTCTCACGACACAAGAAGAGTCAAGTGACTGCACAATTGCCAAAGCTTCAGCTCTAATGGGATTCTTTCTGAGTTCCCTGGCAGAAGCTTTCTCCCTCTGGTTACCAAGGCTCAGAGTTGTCAGAATAAGAAACACAAATTCTCTAAGTGGGTCACTGGGAGTGATAATTAAATAGGCTACTTTTATCTTCACTGCTTAGTTCTAGGATCAATGTGTTCTCTCTTTGGAAGACACAGCACCATGTTTGGCTCTTAACTTGAGGTATATACAGTATTTCCCAAGGTGTCCTCTCCAAGCCTCAGATGTTTTTCAGCAGGCGGTACCACTGCTAAAATAACTGACAGCTCCTGGGAAATGTGGTTTGTAATAGCGCCAAGAGATCCCAAGAGGATAGGCTAATATCAGATCTACTCTGCCGTGAGGCAGGTCAGTTATTCTGATGTTACCTTATATGGACGCACATGTCAATGGAGCAAATACTCTGCAAGTTCTTCAGTTGTGGAGCTGGCTCGGCCCTATTGGCAGAAAAGGCAAACTCATATCCCAAAGGGCATGCATATCACTTAATATGAATGGCAGCCTCTCCCAGGGTGGAAGGGGCCCTATTACAATCAATTTGCTATCAAGGAGCTGGTTGGCCTCCTCAAGGGCTGGTGCAATATTCAGGGCTCAGATTTGGACTCCGTTGTTAGCAGACTGAAATTTGGTAAAGGCAATCACTAGATTAGCCTCGGTGAATGGAATCCATAAAGTCTGGCTGATGCCTACTCTGTTCATGTGCCCAGTGTGCCAGTATTAGAAAGGCTGATGTCAACTGGCTGAGTCACTCAGACTACTTGGTTGTCTAGTGTCTCTTCTATGTTGGATGTTCTCTAACTGGCATTGATAAGCAGTAGAAAGTCCACCACACTTCACAACCACTCCCCATCAGTTGTCCAAATGCCTGTTCCCCAGAATTTTTCATTCCCAATCTTCTACTCTTTCTTCTTCCAGGCTTCTGATTAACCAACCAGGCTATTTTCTACGGCCCATGTGTCTGTATTATTCTTACCTCGGGCTACTTCTCTTTCCACACAAAGTATCAATAGGTAGCTAGGTGTACTGCCCAAAGTTCTGGCCTTTGGGATGAATTTCCCTTAAAATGTCTTTCAGTGTCAGTCCTGAATGGACTATAGTATACCTCTGTCCAATTTCCGTTTGTATCTATATACTGAGCTGACCCATTCATGACCTAAGCTTGGTTTATTCCCTCCTCTGTCAGCTGGTCATAAGGAAGCTCCCCATATGTTCGTAGCTGTCAGCTGAGGGAGAGGGCTTGTACAAGAGTGGTGGGTGGGCTTCCCTGGTGGCACAGTGGTTGAGAGTCCGCCTGCCGATGCAGGGGACACGGGTTCGTGCCCCAGTCCGGGAAGATCCCACATGCCGCAGAGCGGCTGGGCCCGTGAGCCATGGCCGCTGAGCCTGTGCGTCCGGAGCCTGTGCTCCGCAACAGGAGAGGCCACAACAGTGCGAGGCCCGCATACCGCAAAAAAAATAAATAAATAAAAAAGAGTGGTGGGTACCATGAGGGTCTAGGTCTGGGCCACCTGCTAGTGAATCTCACTTATGACTTCTAGCCCTATTCTTGTGTGATCCCAGCTATACCACTTTCTTCTCACAGTGGATTACTGCTGGCCAGGCCAACATTATGATGTGGTGAGTCTGTCTGAACTCTACTCACAATAAACATTTCTAGTTGCATAGCCGCTGGCTGTCCCATGGTCAAGCATTATCTCTTTATCAGGGCCCAGTAGCATAATGGGAGGTGTTTTTCAGAAAGTTAGTAATAATTCTTTGATCTAGATGGCATGGTCTTACCATACTAGCACTTTACTGTAGGATGAAGGGTATGCTGGCAGCTGGGATATATTTTTCAGCCTTTAGGGCTTCTGTTAAGCACTCCGAAACAAAATGAAATGACAAATTTGACATCTTGTTACATGTATATTCTTGACCTCATTAAGGTGGAAGGATAGATCTTGGGGCCACTCTTCAGCATAGCTTACACTTATCAAGGCTTATAGGAGTAGAGCTGAAAGGAACAGAGGGAACTTTTATAAGTTTCAATGGCCCTTTTCTTCTAATCATTCTGAGAATCTAAAAGGAAACATGTACAAAGTATTATCAGTGTCCTCTAAGATGCTCTCATATGCTGAAATTAAAGGCAATGTCTACTTCAACTAAGCCTTTAAACAAAGCTGGTACAAACACAAGAATCAATCAAGTGATTCTATTCAACGTGAGAAAAGGTGAAAGGCAATGAAAATCAGGTCAAAATCAGAACTGGAGCAGACTGTCCATGACTTCTCTTTCTTCTATCTAAGGGTATAAAATTTCTTCATTGTCTGTGTGAAAGGACTGTTTACTTTGCATCTAACACAGAATAAGGAGAGCCTTTCTATTCTGATTACTGTAAAATGAAGCATTCCTAACCCATCTGAGTGATGGCATTGTCTTCTAATAGGAATGGTATTTTGTGTTTACCAAAGTACAGCCTATCTAGAAAAATTGTAAAATAGCAGAAGCCTAAATGAAGACTTGGAGGAAAATTAGGGCATTATTTAAACAGGAATTACACATGATATTGTACTGTAGAACCTAAGACGGAGCAGGCAAACGTTTAAGGGGAAGGGATTTTCCTGTTCTTAAAGAAACATGTATGTTATTAGAGAATTCTGAGCCCTGCAGACTTGAGTTCACTGTAGCAAAAAGGCTCCGCAAAAGATGAAATCATCTGTATTATATTATGAGCAGTCAGGCCAGTTGAAAACGGACATTGAGTTTGCAATGTGGTAGATATTAGCAAACACTTAAGAGAAACCACAAAAAACCTCATGCATTGGCCTGGAGTAAGCCTTCAACATCTGCTCAGGCCCTTCAGAGTCTACACTGCTGAGAACATGTCAGTTGGTTGGTCATTCCTCTGAACTTGAAGCCAGATGAGCAAATCCAAGCCATTTTATGGTACAATCATTCAAATCATTCCAGTATGTTACAGGACTTTTTGCCTTTGCCTTGAGCTTCAAAAAGAATTAGGCAGCATTTGCAACACTTCACACATTCCAAGGAAACGATTGGATCCAATTGCAAAAGTTTTCAAGTTCAGATGAATTTTTAATGTATAATTTATGCTGAACATCAAACTTGAAATGATACTTTGCTATAGAGTCGTGGTGCTACAGTACAGCAAGGCAGTTACTGCTCTGCTTATTATTTTATCACATATGCTATTTATATTTATTATTTTTATTTAATGAATACTGATTTTGAAGTGATGCTAATCCTTTGACAGTCTCATCATAGGCTTCATCCAAATGGACTAGATTCACCAATCAAGTTTAAGGTTTACAGAAGGGCATGTAAAGATGACCATACAAATGAGAGGAATTCATTTACATCAAAATTTTCAACAAATGCTTTTAAAAAATATTTTTTTTACATTTATGAGGCTGAAAACAATGGAGCAGATATTTGGGTTATTTCACTGCAGTGACATGTATTGTCTTGCTATCCATGAAATATCTCAAAATACATCATCTTTGAGAATCTTTATAAGTACACTGATATACGCAGGGCTGGAAGTGAATACCATCCTTTCACTGCAGAATTAATCTCATTCTCAGAAGCAAATTATTTTATGGAAGCCCTAAAATATTTAATGCGTGCCTAACAGCCTCAGTGTTTCACAGTTAGGTTAGAGTTTCTCCAGTGTTTTTCCTGTTAAATTATTGCTGCCTGGAAGGAAGTGGGAGTAGGGGAGAGAGAGAGGATGGGGGGAAAGGACTTTGCAGAAATTTTAACTTGATTCACAAAATGCTCTTTTATGTTTTTCCTGAAATTCTGAGATGCTTAGTCTAATTTTTCCCCTTTCAGAGTTAGGATAAAAACAACAATGTTTGGACCTGTTCCTATGTGCCAAGAGGTATGCTTAATCCTCTATTTGCATTATTTTTTAATGTTTACCCACAACAACCCCATGGAATCCGGGCTGCTATTATTATTCCTATTTCCCCTGTTAAGGAAAGTGAGAATTACAGAAATCAAATAACAATCTTGAGCTTGTACTCCAAGGTATCCAGAGGATCCAAAGCTTAAAGTCTAGTTAACACCAAATATTCTTGAATGAACAGCTAAAAAGAATCAAGTGTATATTATGATGTTGAGCATATTGAAATCCACATCCTAGGAGTCAGGATACTAGACCACAACTATATAAATCCCCTAAATGGTTAACTGGGTTAACTCTCAGCTAACTGATTTTCTTTTTCTGGACAAGATTTTTTAAAAGAAAAAAAAGAAACTGTAAAGGTAGGTCTTACTCATTTGGAGTTTTGGAGCTGACAAACCAAAGATCCTTGAATCCTTTTCAAGCAGCTGTAACCATTAGATGATTAGTTGGCTCTGTAGAAATCACAAGGGAATTGGCGTTCCTGCTCCTGAAAAGGAGTACAGAAATTAATGGTCTGCTTCTCCACTCACATGTGAGCATCTTAGGATGCCTGAATTCTCTTCTGGGTTTTGCTAAGAAAATGCCTAACTCATATTTGCAAACTTGAAGAGTATTTTGTGAAAACACACTGATATCTTGAACCTCAGCACTTGATCCACATCTGCAACACCCCAGAGATTTAGGAACCTAGGAAGAGTCTTCCATCCCTTTTTTGCCCTGCACTTTATTTTCAAGTCAGTTCCTGGGACCAAATAATGCCATAGCTCTGAGGCACCTTAGAGAGCATCCAGCTCAGTGTCTCCTTACTGGAACTACTTTAGGAATTCAAAGACTTCCTAAGGAAGACTACAGAAAGGCTAGTTTTAATGGAATCACATTCTAATAGGTCAATTACTCTGTACTCTTTGTTTACCTGACTTGCCCAAGGAGATACTGGAGATCTCAGAGTTTACCTTCTCTAATTATCTTTCACAATCAGCCTTTGCTTATTAGCTTACACAATGAAAGCTATCTCACCTTCTTTTGAAATTTTTCTTGGGTGCGCTACCCAGGAATGTAAAATCCTCTGGAATGCTAAACAAAAGGGCAATTTAAGAATGGAGAGCTCCTGAGGGCAGAGCTCCAGGAGAACAAAGTATAAGAGAATTTTCTCAAGTGCTACTTATTCTCATACAAAGATGAAACAAATGAACGCCAAAGAAGTTAAGTGACCTACTGATGATCAGTGCAGCTACAAAGTAGAGGATTTTAGGTTTGAAATAGCATATGCCTGCTGGCTGCAAAGCCTGCCACCTCCCCTCCTTACCATATTGCCTTAAAGCATGTCGAGACTGGTAAGTCTGGTACTAAATGTCTAAGTTCATTTTTTTTTTTCCTTATCTTACCTTTCAGTATTCAAGTCTAAACTGGAAACGGTCACAAAAAAGTCAAAGATTCCAGTGGAATTAAAACTATAGCCACACTGCCTCAATATAGCCAATATATGGCATTACCCTCTAGACTAATACTTCTTTTCTCCTTGTAAGTATAAAAGATAGAATTACAAAGGGTCGTATTATACACGCTCTAAGCATTAACTGCAAGTGGGAGTTTAATAGCTAGTTTTTTAGCCAATTTTTGTAATGGCAATTTTCCTCCCTTTCTGTGCTCTCTGACCATTTCTCCAACCTAATTTGGTTAACAAGCAAATTGTGCTTTCAATTGCCTTTACTTAGCCTGGGCAGGTAAGTAGTTGAGAGTCATTTTACATTTATTTCCTGTTTTTTCCCTTTTGAGAGGACTTCCCAGAGCTGTGTCACACACCCTCCATCTCCCCAAATTGCATTCCTTCAGGAAAACCCTGCCAAAACTTGGTAGTGAGAGATTTCCCTTAAAAACCTGGGCATGAAGCTGAAAAAGTTTTCTGACCCAAGAGAAACTCCACCAACTCCACGTTCAGTGACATATCCCATACGTGATATGATTCAGAAATGGAAGAAAATACAAATTAACTTATTTACAAAACAGAAATAGACTCACAGAGACAGAAAATAAACTAATTGTTACCAAAGGGGCAAGGGGGGGGCAGGAATAAATTAGGAGTTTGGGATTAACAGATACACACTACTATACATAAAATAGATAAACAACAAGGACCCACTGTACAGCACAAGGAACTATATTCAATATCTTATAATAACCTAGAATGGAAAAGAATCAGAAAAAGATATATATTCATATATATATATATAATATATATACAGCTGAATCACTTTGCTGTACACCTGAAACTAACACATTGTAAATCAACTATGCTTCAATAATTTTTTTTAATTAAAAAAAAGAAATGGAAGAAAATAAGAAGGAAGGAGGGAGGAAGGAAAGAAGGAAGGAAAGAAGGAGGGAAGGAAGGAAACTGGGAACCAAGGGTCTGAGTTCTGATTTAAGTTTTACCACTGCCTCACTCTGCATACTTGGGCATTCTCTTTACTTCTCTTGCTTTCTGTTTATATAATCTGTAAAACTGGATTAATAATTCTATCTTTATAAATTGTTTAGAGGGTGATATGGGATAAATAAGTTAGTTGCCGAGTTCAGTTCAGTTTCTTGTGCAGAATAAACTCTCAATAAATTACATGTAGCATTATTATGGACTTAGAGATGAGATGTGACTCTGTGATGAAATTCTCATTTACTCAGCAGAACTTACTTAGGGAACACATTTGGCTCCTATCTGGATAGACCAGGTGAAGGGGTAGTTCTTCATCCAAAAAACAGACCAATCTTCCCTTCTCTCCAACTCATACATTATTATTTTTGGAAGAAATATTATTTAGTAGAACAAGTTCAAGCTTCCATTTCCCAATGGAGAGACATTGAGAGAATGGTGAGAACAAGAGAAACAAGGAGTGGACACATGGATAAGTTATCATCGATTTTGTGGATGCATATTCAAATAAATGACTACTGAACAAAATCAACCCAATCAAATGCAAGTATATACTTTCAGGTATGTTTGAGTTGTGTTTCAAGGAATTTATCAAACCACCAAGCTTTTATTTCAAATAGATGATAATAAGTGACATCAAAAACTGTTCTTTTCTATGTTTGTTAGGTATTTTTTAAATGTTATTTAATTATTTTTAAAATTTTTTAATTTAATTTAATTTATTTTTGTATACAGCAGGTTCTTATTAGCTATCTATTTTATACATATTAGTGTATATATGTCAATCCCAATCTCCCAATTCATCCCACCACCACCTATTTTATTTGTATTAATTCATTTAATCTGTACAACAGAATGAGATTGATAATAATATTATTACCTGAGATTGGCAATAATATTTGAGATTGGTAACAATATTATTACCTATTTACAGAGGAGAGTTTATGGTTCAGGAAGGTTACGTGATTGGTCTATTTCACACATCTCATAAGTGGTGGAGCCAACATTTGGATTAGGCATTCTGGTTCCAGAGTAGCTGCCTTAAACAGCAGCATAACTGCCTATAATTTTCAAGATAATTAGAGGTAAGGGAAGAGGAGAAAAGAATGGCACATCTCTGAGTGAGCTTACTTACCTAAACAGCAATTTTCATTAAGATCTCCTTTCTTAATGAATATTATAGTGAATGTAAAATATTTCATGAAAATAAGAATTTACTGCTGTAGGAATTTTTAAAAATTAATTAACTTATTTATTTATTTTTGGCCGCATTGGGTCTTTGTTGCTGCACGCAGGCTTTCTCTAGTTGCAGCGAGCGGGGGCTACTCTTCATTGCTGTGTGCGGGTTTCTCATTGCGGTGGTTTCTCTTGTTGTGGAGCATGGGCTCTAGGTGCACAGGCTTCAGTAGTTGTGGCGCACAGACTTAGTTGCTCCGTGGCATGTGGGATCTTCCCGGACCAGGGTTTTAACCCATGTCCCCCTGCGCTGGCAGGCAGATTCTTAACCACCGCGCCACCAGGGAAGTCCCCTGCTGTAGGAAATTTTATGATCATTCCACTGAAACAGGTCATCTTAGGGACAAAGAAGAGTCAGCCTTTAAACTTAGTACCCTAACCAGTCTGGTACAACTTCAAAGGAATTAACATACTTCAAAAGCAAATGCAGGATTCACTTGTGTGCAAATAGCAATCAGAATAACAAGGACAATAATTTACTCTGGCTGCACAGAAGTCACAGTGTTCCTATTTCACTTGCAGAACCTCCAATATATTACTAAGTATCAAACATATGAGAAAGAGACTAGTTTGGTTAGGTCACCTTGTACTTGGCCTAGGTGGAATTGCTCTCCATAGAATATTGTTGGAAAGTATAGAAGAAAAGTTATCACAGCAGAATCTGCTAAGGAAATATACCTAGAGCCAGAGATTGGGTCAGGGCCACTGTTATACAGACTGAGTCTGAGTCGATTAAAATGGCAATGTCCTATCTGTGGAAGGACACAATTATAGCACCAAGCCATGTCCATAACTTGGGAAATAAACTGAACATGCACTGCAGCTGTTTTCATGGAATGGGTGCAGAGTGTTATATAGAATTCAGCTTTCACCAAAAAATACAAAAGAGGAAACTGATTCAATACTTACGAAATTAAACCCTTACAGATAATTTTTCCAATTGTTTGAATATGTTTGCCCACTATTTTATTTATTTTTAAGAGTTTTCCAACAATGTGCCCTCAGTTTGGGATAATAAATTGTTGAATTCAATTGAATGGAAAGAGAAATTCCTGTGGCTTGGAATCATAGCTTCCTTGTTTCAGAATTTCCTAATACCTTCAGGGCAAATTTGGTGATGAATTTCTAAAATAAAGCAATTTCCAGAAAGTTCCATCCAACAAGGTCCAAGTATTTCCTACCCGTGGATAGAACATGAATCCCTAGGTTCGGCTGAGCTATCTGGAAAAAGATATCTAACTTCTCAGTTTCCTTGGCTGCAAAAGAGGGATAAATTAATACCTAAATCCAGGGTTCCTGAAGATTAGATGCAGTAATGATGTAAGCCCTCAGTCAATGCCTGGCACAAACACTCAATATATATTATATTAAATCATCTGAGTGGCTGTTCTAGTTGAGAATGCTTTTCCTCTCTGACATACAAACTATTGTGTTCTATGGACAAGATAATCCTAAATCCCTTATACTACTATTTTGCAACTTTTTTGATTTTTAGGAGGTGGTATGTTGCTGTGAAATTATTTCTGGATCAAGGTAAAATACCTGGGCTCTAGTCATAAAGCTGTCACAGGACAGGGGATTTGAATGAGCCATTTTGCTTCCCTGTGTCTCTATTTTTCTCATATGAAAATCATGTCCTTGCAAATATCTTTTGAAAAGAAACCATTTAAATAAGAAAATCAAACCAGTGGTAAAATCTCTAACCTGTCTAATGTCTTACAAAGACTAATGGTCCTGACCCACTAATGAAAGATAATTCAGTAATCAATTTCTACACTTTCTAAACCACTCTCTCCAGTGATTAAGGACTCATGCTTAGGTGGGGTTAAGCATGCAATAAGTGGACATGGAACTTAGCAACACTAACTGGACCAGAAGTTAACTTAACCATGGCCCCTGAAAATGTCCTTAGAAGTTTCCTAAACCAATAGAAACATGGTTAGATGTACAGAAATGGGCATTGCAGGCAATCTTTTGGCTCTTTCATCACTCTGAAAAGGAAGGAGCATATGTATCACCCTAACCTAATTGTTATTAAAGCTATTTCAGCATATTAGCTGCACAATATAATGAGATAAGCATGAAAGATGGAATTCTAGGTTTAGAATTCAATTACTAGCCCTGCCACTTTCTAATGAATTAAGTGCTCACTTTCCACATTCTAGAATGGGGGAAATAAATAATACTTTTTTAGCGTTGCTTTGAAGATTAATTGGCAAAGCACATGTAAAGGCCCTAATCTAATTACAGCTCCTAAAAGATAGTCAGTTAATGTTAGTGCTTTTCCTTCTCCTCCAAGATCAGCTGACTCTCACTGCCCAAATTTATGGAAGAGGAAAAGAAACAAACTTTAGGATGAAAAATAATTTTCTCAATCAACTTAATTTTGTGTCAAATTTTTAGGCCTGAGAATAATACATCTTTGACCTCCACCTGGTGATTTATAATCAGGGAGAAATGCCTGGTTAGTTGTAGAAACTATTAAATTTCTAAAGGATGTTACATATATAAATCTAAATGTCAGATATCTATTTATTCAGAGGCTCTGTTATCTCATTTTTCTATCCTTGACTCCCACTAAGTAACTCCTTTTCCAACCCTGATATCCATCTGGTGTTCTAACAACTCAAGGCAGGTCAAGGTTTTACACCGCCACCACAGCTAACCCACAGGTGTGTGAGAAAAAATGATTGTTGTCAAAGCTGCTGAGCTTTGGCGTGGTTTGTTACACAGCAATACTTAACTGATGATACGCTCTGCATAAAGCGTGTCTTCACCTTTATAGTCTCCAGTACGTACTTCATTTCTCAGTTGCCTACTGCCATTAAGGCAACGCCACAGACTTTTGATAACGGTACACATTTAAGATACATACTCAAATTTAGTAGCACTACCAAGTGAGGGCTAGCTGCTTTAACAAGGAGACCTCAACATGTAGGATAGTTCAAACTTCTTCAACAGGACTGGGCAGGCAAGCAAGCTGAAGTTGCTTGGTCTTTAAAAGTTTTGAGAGTCATCTTCATTTCATCAAGCCCAGAAGTTAAAAAGGGCATGGAGGATGTATCAGAAGGTTTTGTGATCCAAGCCTAGAAGTGGCATACTTCATTTCTGCTCATATTTTATTAGCTAGAACTTATTTGTACAGCCACACTAACTACAGAGAAGAACAGGAAATGTATTTTAGTTGAGTGCCAGGAAAGAGTATAATGTGTGGTTTTGGTGATCAGCTAGCAATCTCTGCCACACCCCACACAGCCCTTTTCTGAGGTGAGGAAAAGAGCTGATGAGGGCACCCTTTGCTTCTTCACTTAGGGATCTTGCTGCTGCTGCCATACCTACTACTGCTCCATTTCCTATTTCATACTGCCTTTTGTTGAGTTCTCACTGCCTTCCAGGCACTTAATATGCTTATTTTAGTTATTCCTAATATTACAGATGAAGAAAATCAGATTAAAAAAATAAGTGGAAGAGTCAGAGAAAAAACTGTTATGTCACATTCCAACTCATTATATTGTATATCTGAACATAATCAAATTTGTCTTAGATGATCTCAAGTATTTAAGTGAATGAACTATAGTTCTTCACATACACACACACACACACACACACACACACACACACACACACACACACAAATGTTAAAATCCCTGACAGTGGCAATGACAAGCTTGCTTGAGCTAAAGAGACAGGTGATTTTTCATGTTTCTCCTCAAAAAATATACTGTATTTCTCAAAATTCCTTGGAAACTGGAGGCCATATTACTTATTTCCAAGATATCAAATTTCAGTAATTTAATCAAAGTTGGTCAATGCAGTAAGAAAAAGAATTCAGTTGAAAAGTGTCTATTGATCCCTTAAAGAGAAACAATTAACGGCAAATACTTGCATTTCTTGTATGTATATAACTATAATTTGAGAAATATATTTAATGAGTAAGGCAAAATCACCCAGCTAGTTAGTGTAATCTCATTCAGAATTACATAGTGCTTTGCCTATTTCTGATGATTGGGGGAAACTACTATTCTAAAAATGATTGAAAAATCTTTTTATGACAGTCATAAAATAGGAAGAAAACAATAACATGATGCAGTTACATGATTGTAAAGCTAGAAGAGACCTAAAAATTGTCTGATTTATTCATTTTCAAATTTTAATTTTGTTCTGCTTGGAAGGATTGAGTCCAGATTTTAATCCACTCTATCCTCCTGTTCCTATCATCTCCCACTGTTACATCTAGAGAAGCATAATAGAACATCTAGAACTCATTTGAGAACTACTTGAAACCCCACTGATTTTATTTTACATGTAAGGAAATAAAAAAGTAGACAAAATAGGAGAATGATTGAAAGTCATTCAGACAATCAAAAACTCAAGTGGTATTTTGTTTCCTTTTTCCTCACCTTAAATATTTCATTGAGCTCATCGGTTACTAAGAAAGAGCTAATCTTGCAATTCCAATTTCTTTCATTAATTCACTAATTTATGCAAGCAGTTATTGGGCAGATATTTATTGAGCATCTACCATGTTATAGGAACTGTGCTAGTTACTGAAAATTCAAAGGTGATCCAAACAGTGCTACAGTCATGAAGGCGTCAGTCTATCATGGGAAGAGAAATAAGAACTCACTTTAAAACATGGATTAGTTAGATAGAAGAAACTGGAAATTTATGGGGAAGAAAAACCCTTCGGAAACCCAATAAAGCACAGAAAAGATTCTCTGTGGAGAAAGGGAAAGAGACAAAGGAGAAAAATGAGAGGACAAGATGGCAGAGTAGAAGGACCTAGAGCTCACCTCCTCTCATGAGCAGACCAAAATCACAACTAACTGCTGAACAACCATGGATGAAAAAAGACTGGAGCCTACCAAAACATATATTCCACATCCAAAGACATACAGAAGAAACCACAATGAAAAATAATGAAATGACCAATTCATTGCAAGTCCACGTAAAGAATCAGGAAGGCATCACTGACCAAGTACCATGTTTTAAAAAAACAGATGACAACCTGGCTTTTCACCATTGACCAATGCACCTGTAGGATGGCAATTTTTCAGAATTTTATGTGTGAAGGCCTCCAAGAAGCACAATCAATTCATGATCCTACATCTGGTCCGAAGAACCGCACAGAACTCCAGCCTGGCTCTGGTTTCTCTTTTTTAGCTTGCAGTATCTTACTGCTATTTCCAAAACAGACAAAGGATCTATTTGGCCTAAGATATTCCTCCTATTTGTAAGCATAAGTTGTGGCTTTGGATTTTCAGCGTCTCCTTTCTCCAGAATGGGATGTACAGGATGTCTGGAAGTGGCTGGATTTTAGAACATGCTTGAGTCTCTTACTTCACATCAGTTTGAATTTATAGAGCAGAGCTTCTTTGAAAAGGTAATTCCCTAACCCATTAGACCTACTGTAAGAGGGCAGGAAATGGAGGAGAATAGGGCGGTATGCTCGAGGAGTGGAAGATAAGAAAAAAAGAGAGAGTATACTATTACACTTCACTGTGATGATGCAGCTGCTGTTACAAGGGGTCCAATATATGCCAGACCCTCCATAATCTCACTAAATATGATAAGTCAATTTTTTTTAAGTGTGGAAGGGTGACAAAGATGGGACGGACAGTGACCTAGAGAGGCACCAGGAGCATCAATGCTGCAGTACATCCCCCATGGAAACATAAGAAGCGTGGAAACAAGCACACATGTGCACACACACACACACACACACACACACACATTTACCCGCCTAAACCAAGATAAAGGATAAATAAGCAGTGTGGGATTATGCTGTGAGGGTTTCAAAACTCACATAGAATAGATATTTTTACTGTATGACGAAACGGAATCATTTAGGCTCTTTGTCAAGGAAGTGTTTTTAAGAATATTAGTGTAAAGAATGAATTGGAATTAGAGCAAGTAGAAGGGTATGGGAATTAGTAAAACGTAAATATGCAGAAGACTTCGAAGGGCGTTACATAGCTTGTTGTGTAAGTACATGGCTTGTCACTTATTCCTGCTGGCTCACTCTGGCTTCCAAATTGATCAAAATGAAATAATTTAACTTACGAATGACATGGCCCTTAGCTATTTTTGAAAATATCTTTCATTGTATTTGGATGACACTAAAGGCCAAATATGTAAGTATGTCATTTTACTTCGGCTTGAAGATTTACCCAAGAGAATGGAAGAGTGGCCTTTCTTCTTTGGTCTTCACCTCTTAAATTCACGAATTCACAACAGCTTCCTCTATCATATGCCCTGACCGCCTCTGAGTTTCTCGTTAGTCCTCCGGATCTAGTTCAAGACAATATAATTTGGAGATTTTTTGAATAAAGAAGTGGTGACACCTAAACAAAACTATCATGTAATGTCCAATAATCAATTTTATGTCCAAGACCAATTACGGAAAGAAGGCAATAGTCTTTTGGGGTTTTTGGGTTTTTTTTGCAGTACGCGGGCCTCTCACTGTTGTGGCCTCTCCCGTTGCCGAGCACAGGCTCCGGATGTGCAGGCTCAGCGGCCATGGCTCACAGGCCCAGCCGCTCCGCGGCATGTGGGATCCTCCCGGACCGGGGCACAAACCTGTGTCCCCCGCATCGGCAGGTAGACTCTCAGCCACTGCACCACCAGGGAAGCCCAATGCAATAGTTTTATATCATTTATTTTGGGGAAATGTTTTATATACTAACTAGGAGATGAACCCAATAATGTAATCATGTTTTCATATGTAAAATTACTAGGATAATCAAAAAAGTAAGCCAAGAAAACAAAGCTTTGCTTGGAATACTATAATTTGGGGTATTTATATTTATGAGATTTGGTGTTGCTGGCCTCACTTTAAAGGTGAAGACTATTAAATAACTATTGGAGATGTAACAAAAGGACATTGAGGCAAATTCCAATCCATAGCGCAGTAAAGATAGAAGAAGGAGGGAGGTTGTAAAACAGAAGGATTAGGCCATAGCCTTTCCTCTACCACTGCTTATCCTAATACCTTAGGGATCCACCTGCCTGGGCATCAGCATACATTTAAGACAATGATAGTCACACCTTACCAGTCCAAAGACAGAGGGCTGAAGCAGAATTTCTCTGAGGTCCCTTCCAGTTATAAAACCCAAATCTAAATGCTGGTAAAAACTTAAAGGAGGGAGGTGACTAATAACCCGGGCCTCCATGACAAGTAGAAGTTAGAGTTCTGAAGATTTTCCCATGTTTCTCCCACACTCCCTCTAGGTTGGATCATGAGATGTACTAATTACCAGTCATAGTGGATTGTACTACCCTTGGCCAAATGGTCCAGTTTTGCTGCTCCGAGTAGGATGGTTATGTTATCTCCACCTTATTGAACCCAAGAGTGTCCATGTGACATCCTTTGGCCAAGGAAATGTAAGCAAAAGTGGCTATGATTCCTTCATGAAAGCAATGCTCTCCAAATAGTGAATAATGTAGGACTTAACTGTAGGGTGACCAACCTTCCTTGTTTACCCAGGTTTGAGAGGTTTCCTGGGATGTGGGACTTTCAGTCCCAAACTGGGATGAGTTTCTCACCTTTGTTTTTAAATGATAAAAAGCTCCCCAAAGTGCCTGGGTATAATGTTGTCCCATGGCTGCTTAGGATCTCCTGTCCAATACCTTTTTTATCTGCTTGCACACTGATATAGTGTAGCAAACACAGTTCTGGATTTGCATATATTAGATATAGCTTCAAGTCCCCACTCTTCTACAAAATAGTTCTGGGACCTTGAGATGGCCACTTAACCTCTCTGAGTTTGGGTCCTCATGTTTTAGAAATGGAGCGAAAATAACATGGAAAGAATTTTGCAAACTCTTAAAAACCTGTAACATAGTATTACTTTGCAGTGCATTTATAAAGACTGACCACATAGCTAAATCATATTCTATTCATTTCCCAAAGTATTTTTTTAAATTTAATGATCATTTCCCTTACCCAAACTCACACCCATGTATAGCAAAAGAAGAATGGGCAGGTAGTATCTACCCTACACCCACAAATACAGACATGATGTCAACTTATACCAGGGTACGATTCCAACTTGGTCAATAAAACATGGGTAATAATGATTAGAAATGCATATTTGACAGTGTAGAGGGCAGTATGGGTGATAGGGAGGAGTTAGGGTAGTAGAAGGAAAAGCAACTCGTCATTATTCTGAATCTCTGTACTAGAAGGCCAAGAAAAGGTACACCAGAACTCCTAATAAGTGCATTTTCCCTTTAAATGGGAGCTGTTAACTCCCCTGTCTGTTAACTCTGCTATCACAAAATACCACAGAATGGGTGCCTTGTAAACTACAAACATTTATTTCTCACAGTTCTAGAGGCTGGAAGTCCAAGATAAAGGTGCCAGCAGATTCAGTGTCTTGTGAGAGCCCACATACTGGTTCATAGACAGTTGTCTTCTCACCGCAACCTCACATGGTGGAAAGCGCAGGAGAACTCTCTGGGACCTCTTTTATAAGAGCACTAATCCCATTCATGTGGGATCCACCGTTATTACCCAATCACCTCCCAAAGGCCCTACTTCCAAATACCATCATATTGGGCATTAGGTTTCAAAGATGATTCATCTAATTTGCCCCTCCAAACCTATACCCTATTTTCTCCTCCCTACTCTGTGCCCTTGTATGAATTACATCAACGGGTGTCTTTGCCCTCTGGCTCCAAATGGAAACACTGGCAGAGACTGGAGGAAGGGAAGTAAGATTAGAGTATTTCCCTCCTGAATGAACCATTTTCTTGAATGGTTGCCGGGGAGTTGACTGTATCCCTCACCTGAAAGTCACAATTCAGGTCAAAGTAGCCTTCTCCACATGACTCATTCCAGGTTCCCATCACCTCTGATTTAAGGCGATGACAGCACTGTGGTGTTACTGTCCCAGGGACATTTTGCTATCAACTTGTGGTTTCCCTACACCTTGTTAAACCTTCTTCAAATAAGCCATTTTGAGAACACAATTTATTTCCTACCAACCCTTGAAAGCATTCAAGTACCTACTCTGTGTCAGATCTGTCTTAACTACACTTGTTTAGATATATATGTTCTGTTTATTTTTTGGTATGTAAGAATCATTATTTTCATTTATTTATAGTAACACTTTGTATTGATTATGTCATTGAAAGAGAGTCTCTTGATTCTGCCTGCTTTAATCCTGATAAGAAATAAATTAGACTTACAAGATCCAGTTGTTCTACAGAACAGAGTCTTGACCAGCCTCTCTGGACACTGGTTTCAATGAAGGCTACCGAAAAGCTTACAAACAGAGTCTCCTGTCCTGTGCTTTCCTGCAAGATAAGTGAAACTGATTGCTGGATAGCTTCCAAAGTGCTGTTTTAAAGGCCTGGATTCTCTCTCATCTTTCAGGCCGTTTCCAACTAACACATGTGAACAATCTGAGCCCTGCCAGTGCATTTCCTGGCAGACACAGCATGTGTCACTTTTATTGCTCATTCAGACTTGGGAATTGAAGTGAATGCAACAAATGCTTACTGAGCCACAATTTCGTGCAGAAGCACTTTGTTAGGTGCTGTTGAGAGTACAGAACTAAATTATTGTTATCAGGAATTTAGGAAACAGTTTTTAAATTGAAACAATGACTATTAGTTGTTACACAGCTTTATGTTTCAAACTTTTACCAGCTATTTATTCACTGTTTCATTTCATTTAAATTTCAGAAAAATCCTGCAAGGGAAGCAATTATTTTTATGAATGAAAAACAAGGAGGCTCAGAGATGTTAAGTATGTTACCCATGATTACACAGCTAGTAAGTGGAAAAATTAGGATTTGGATCCACTGATCCAGGTGAACCTGGTGCCAAAGCCATGTTCATCACCATAAACCTAGAAAATGGCATTAGTCTTATTCTGGATTCAAAACAGCTGAGGAAAATGATCTTCCAAAATGTCAGCTGCCCATCGAATCTTACTGCCTTCTCCCTTTGAGCAGCTGACAGAACACAGGAAAATTATACCATAAATGTGTACAATCATGGTTTCTGAGGGGATGGGTTCCAGGACCCCCGCTGGGATACCAAACTTTGCTGATGCTCAAGTCCCTTACATAAAACGTGTGCAGTACAGGAAGCCATCTGCTTCTGCAAATTCCGCTTCTGCGGGTTGGATTCAACTAACTGTAGATGCAAATTCAAACCTCACCTATAAGGAGGGCTGACTGTATTGACTCCTGCAAGGTGAGTCAGGAAAAAAAGGTTGGGACGGTAGGGGAGCATGTCTCCTCCTAGGTTAAGTCTGCCCAACAATCAAAGGGTTTTTACAGACAGGCTCTCAGACATGGTGAAGTGAAGTGAAGCCTGGAGAAAATACAGGATGCTTTCATCCAAATGGAAAAGCACAGAAATCTCCCGGTTATTCAGTCTTATTGTATGCATAGTTGGCTGGTAGACAGAGAATATTAGAGTCTCTTTTCAATGTACTAGGAGGACTGATGAATTAAGGGAAAGTGTAGTGATTTCTTCAGTTAGACAAAGAATCCCTTTTTTAATATGATTAATCATTCACTTCATTAATCTTATTTCAAGATGTTACAAAGAAATGTTTCTTTCTTATTATCACACATTACTAGTGTGCCTTTTCCTGGTTACATACTATACTGGTATGCAACTATGCCCCAGAAATTTCCTGTTTAAAAAATAGGAGCCTAAAATAGAAGAATTAAATAATTGACACTGTGATAAAGCTAGTTTCTCTCTCTCTCTCTGCTCTAGTACAAAAAATTGCTCCTGGGAAAAACCAATTGCTGGTCCCTTCCTACCACAGAAGCCTTGTTGGGTCTGCATTATAATTCAAGCAATAAGTGATCTAAATTCTTTAGAAGAAAAAAATCTCAAAGGGCCCTCTCTTCTGTTCCACTTTTTAAACAGGAAACATATTTTGCTTTTTAGCCAAAATGACCACATCATTTGCATCTTGGGAAGCAAATGAAGTTTTTTCCCAAAGTTGAATATGATTTCTTAAAGGAGCTCTCCATAATTAATGAGTAGAACCAAATGTCTTTGTACAGGCCATCCTTTTTCAAGATGAAATCTGGCTTGAATGGCAGCAGATGGATGGTGGAGACGGTCAACTGTGCACGTGACTCAGAAACAGAAAAGTCAGCCTTTAACTTCTGTCTGCTCTTCTTTTCATTCACTTCTTTTGGAGCCGGGAACTTGTCCCAGGGCTTCAAAGTATCAAGCATGGAATACGTACAGTGGTTGTGTATGTACTATGGAGTGCAGAATCCAGTGAGCAAGGACAGGCTGGTGATGCATGTTCCGTACAAGTCTTACCATAACACACATTCCAATCCTCCTTCCTAGATTCTGTTAGCACTCTTTTGCCTGACATGGTGTGAAACGGAGGGTTGATTCAGGACATGAGCTAGTTATATGACTTTGGGTAAGTCCTTTCCCTATGTCATTTCCCCAAATCTCAGGTGTTTCCTTTGTAAATTGCATGAGGTGAGAGTAGACAAACCTTGCTTTTCTCAAACTCTAATATTCCATACACTAAAAAGCAATAGTTTTCATCAGATTCTTCCTCATGGCAAAACAATGTCTTCAGGAAGTTTTGAGCTGCCAGTGTAAACATCAGAATTTCTTAGTATGGAACGTAATTGCCATCAATATGATGACTGGATCACTGTTGTTCTGGCCCCTGATTTCATATCTTGTTCCATGTGTAGCAATGGCCAAAGTTCATACTTTGGAAGAACTGAGATATTGACGACCACCCGTGGTGAAGTTTGGCCACTGCATCTGAAACAAAATAAGATTAAGCAATGTACTTGGAAGGCAAGGGTTTACTATAAATTCATTTTGCCAAGTGCGGGTGCCAGCTAAAAACTGTCACTTGCCATTTGCTTCTACAAGGATTAGGTCACTAGCCACTGCAGCCACTGACCTTCAACACAGCCCGAAAGGAGTTCAGGGTGGAGATCAGGAATGAGGCTCTCTGTGCTCTGGGGGAAACTGGCAGAAGAGGCCTTCAGATAGGTAGATATTTTCAGAAGATGTTATGGGCCCAATATCTTGCATCTTCTCATATCTAGAAAAGCACTCAAATCATAAACGGGGACATCTGCTCCTCGTGACTGGCAGCAAGCCTTGCCAAAATGTGTGCCTGACTGCACGTAATCCCTTTACGAAAATCACATATATACTGACCTCCCTGTCACACACACCTTTTCAGAGCAGGTCCTCAGAGCTATCCTAGATGCTGTCTCCCAGGTTATGGTCCTCATTTTGCCCCAAATAAAACTTAACTCACAACTCTCACATTGTGTACTTTTTTAACAGGGGATAACACTATTTGGAAAAGACTGTAACAGAATTTGGCCAGAACAAACTGTCTTCAATATCAGGACTGGCCTGGTGAGATATATTCTCCAAGACTTTGGTTATTACCGTTGGACACTACAGCTGTGATGTGTCATCATTGACAAGACAGTTAAGTCAGTTTCATGTTTCCCAAATATCAGTCATCCATATACCAGCTGCAGAAATTTTTTTTTTTTTGCGGTACGCGGGCCTCTCACTGTTATGGCCTCTCCCGTTGCGGAGCACAGGCTCCGAACACGCAGCCTCAGCGGCCACGGCTCACGGGCCCAGCTGCAGCGGCATGTGGGATCTTCCCGGACCGGTGCACGAACCCGCGTCCCCTGCATCGGCAGGCGGACCCTCAACCACTGCGCCACCAGGGAAGCCCTCACCTGCAGAAATTTTGTGAATCCATATTTTTACTAAAATTGATCTTTTATCTTAATATCATTAATTTATTTAAAACAACTTTTTCACTATTATAAACAGAAAGCCATAAGTAGAAGTAAATCATACAACGAGTAAACAAAACACTGCTACTCAATTTTTAAAATTAAAATTAACCAAAAGTTAATTTTTAAAATGACCACTAAAAACCTCTCTAACAGAGTCTTTAAAACCTGTGTGGGCATACTCTACCAATAGACTCTTTGGCCTTCCCAACACAGTCTCCTGGTTGTGGACACCAGCCACAGTGAACAGCTTTTAGTTTCTCATTATCCTGGCTCCTCTTCATCTGGGTTATCATAGGCTGTTTTCTCTACATGTAAGGCTCTTCCAGATCCCCTTCCTACATTTCTGTTCAATCCTCAGGTTTCAGACTCAGCTAAAGGTCACTTTCTCAAGAAAGATTTTCCTGTCTTTGTGACTAAGACAAATTTTCCTGTATCTGAAATCCCGGCGTACCTTTCCTTTGTATGCCTTACTCTGTGGCAATTTTACATTTCTTTTGCATTTCTTTGTTTAATCCATGTCTTGCCCAATAGACTAGCAGTTCCAGGAAGGCAAGTCGGGTTTTGCTCACCCCAGCATCTAGCTTGATACCTGATAAACTGTAGAAACTGGGATTCTTAACCCAGGTCAAGCAACAATAAAGGGTGGAACATGAGGGACAATCTTATATTTTCCTGGAAAGAGAGAGGCAATTTTCCCCCACAAGAAATAAACTATTTCCTCAGGTAAGGGGACACAAATGGGAGTGATTCTGGGGTGGGGAGGTTGAATTTCAGTGTCCTCCACATTTCCAAAACCTCTTTGATCTAGTCATTCCAATTGTTGGGATCCCATTCTTTCTCAATTCTTTTTTTTTAATATTTAATTTAATTAATTAATTTTTATTTTTGGCTGCATCAGGTCTTAGTTGTGGCACGCATGCTCTTCATTGCAGCGCGCGGGCTTCTCTCTAGTTGAGTTGCGTGGACTCAGCAGTTGTAGCGAACAGGCTTAGTTGTCCCGCAGCATGTGGGATATTAGTCCCCCAACCAGTGATCGAACCCACAACCCCTGCATTGGAAGGTGGGTTCTTAACCACTGGACCACCAGGGAAGCCCCTCTTTCTCAATTCTTCTTTTTACATATAAATACCCTTATAACTTTGTAAATTTAACAATTAAAATAGATATGGATCCATTAAGGAAATCTTTATACGTGAACCACCTGATATTATCGTGCATTCCACCAATGACACTTATACCACACTTTGGGAAACCCTGTTAGAGTTAGTATGGGGTTAATATTCCCGAAGTCATATCACATTTCAATCATATCACCCTCACCTTCTCATAATAAATATCTAAATCTATGTATCTTTCAAAGCTTATTTTCAATATCTCTTCTTATTTAAAGTTTTTCCTAATTCTCGTAAATAGATTTAATCTTTCTCTCCACTGAAAGGCACAGGTCCAGAACTTTATCCAGTTTCCATTTTAGAATGTATCACTTATTATTTTGGATTGTACTACTTTATTCCCATATCATAACATCACCAATAAACAATCAAATAATTAACCTCTCCTTGCGAGACAGGGTTTTTGTCTTATTTATATTTTAATTTCTCACATTGCCTGGCACAATACAGACATTCAAAGTAATATACAATTGTATAAATGAATCTGGCATGTTCCATTTTTAAAAAGATGCTTAAATTTTCTGGGCCTGACCTTAAAATCTCAACCCATTCCCTGTGTGTGGGATACTTTGCCGTGAGTGACATTTTTCTTCTTTCTTATATCCCAGTTTTTTATAGAGAGTTCTAAGTTGAGAGAACGGACCTCTCCCTTAGTGGTTTTCACAGTCTGGCTGGAGTAACAAGATATGGTTTGAGAGCAGGGTCTAACTGTGAAGGTACATTAAGCCAAGGGAACATGAGGAGGCAGGGATGCATCATGGGACCTTGGAGATCAAGGATATCCATGTTCTTTGATAAGCTCTTGTTTGATTAAGTTTAGGAAGGATCCCACAAAGTGGGATACCCCTGTTCTTAGTCTTTTTCTTTGCTAATGTATTCTGAAAAGTAGAATTGAATATTTGATAATAGTGATAGGTAGCTGTTGTTAGTACAAATCACAGTTATTTATGTTTCCGTTCCATTCAGCTACTCTAATGAATGTAATTGCTGCCAACGTGGCCATCTTGCCTCTTCTTTCTCTCATCCACAACCCAAATTAATCCTTCTCCAGCACAACACCCTCCACACTACCCTCCTGCTGAAAAGCCTTCAATTGCTGCTCCTCTTTGCCTAACAATTTAAAAATAGTACTTAGCTTGGCGTTGGGTGACTTCTACAGTCTAGACCCAACTCACTTTTCAGTTTCTCATACTCAAGTTCAGAAAAGCAAACAGCCAATGTCTAGACTGGGTTGTTTCTAAAATATTTTGACTCAGTTAGTACTACTGAAAATGAAATATGAGTTGTCAACATTTAAAAATCAGAATAGAGCACACAAAACTCTGGATTTCTGTTTTTCTTGAAAAATTCAGAATCTCTAGCAATGCTGGGTCTTCATTCTTGTGTGACAATATTCACAAGTACCATCAAGAAGCAGCTGTTCCCTTTCGATAGTCAAACCCTCTCCAGTTCTCCGCAGACTCCATAATCCCCTATGACTCTTGCAAACACCAGCCTTGTTCATTTTCATTGCCTGTTAAACCTCTGCAGACATCTGCATTCAAAGCCCCTACTCGAGCCATAAAGAACAGTTTGCTGTTAGCCGAATTATCCTGCCCCCACTCAGTTGTTGGAATTGTCCCTTCTCATAGGTGGACACATCTACCTTGCCACAGCCCATCTCCCATCAACAGTCAATGTCTTTATCAATACTTTTTGTTTTTGGCTGGGGGGGAGAAGAAAACATCGAATATTTAATGGTCATGGGATAGGTAGACAAAGAATTCTTAAAAAGGACACAAAACATCACTAATCATAAAGAGCAACAATGATAAATTAGATTTCATTAAATTGAGAAATTGTCTTCATCAGAAGACAACAAAGAAAATGAAATGGCAGTTCACAGAGAAGGAAAAGAGTTTTTCAATACATATATCCAACATAGGACTTGTATCCAAAATATATAAAGAACTACTACAGCTAAATAAGAACAAGGTAAACAATCTAATTTTTAAATGAGGAAAATCTTAAACAGGCATCTCATGAAAGAGGATACCTAATAATGGAAAAGAATCTGAAAAATAAGTGTATATATAGATATATACACACACTCATATGAATCACTTTGCTATACACACATTTAAATTAACTAGAGTTCAATTAAAATAATGGTTAATAAAAAAATAAAACAACGCAAAGCAAAAAAGAGCTTACCTAAATACCCAATAAGAACTTGAAAAAAGTGCTCAATATCAAGAGCCAGAAGGAGAGTGCAAGTTAAAGTCACAATGAAATATCATGATACATCTGCCAGAAAGGCTAAAATTCTTTTTAACAATACGATAGGTCAGAGAGGGTGGGAAACAACTGGAACTCTCATACACTGCTGTTCGGAACAACTGTTTTGGAAAGTTGATTGGCAATATCTACTAAAATGAAACATGCAAAATCCCTATGATTCAGCCATTCTACATATCTATCCCAAATAAATGAGTACACATGTCCACTCTAAGAAACAGATCAGAACTGTCATAGTACTATTACATATAGTAGCCCCCAACTAGAAACAGCCCAAATGTCTATCAACAGATAATGGATGAATAATTTATGACATGTTTATACTATGGAATGTTTTACACCAATAATAAAGGATAAACTACTGGTATGCAACGACAAGGATAATTTCACAGAAATAGTGCTGAACTTAAAAAGCTGGCACAAAAGAATACATTTTGTATTTTTCCATTTTACAAAGTTCAAAGAAAGGCAAAACTAATCTATGGTGATAGAATTTTCTTCTTAAAAAGTTCCTAACTGATTCTAAAGTATCTAGCTTCAAGAACTACTTATATACTAAGGAGGTAATTGAGGTCCCAAGAAGTTCATCAATACTTTTTAACACACCCTATCAGACATGCCCTATCTATTTTTCCATGTTCATAATATCTTACAATTTATTTTACGGAATTCTCATTGTCTTTCCTGAAATAAGGTTAATTAGAAAATGGCTTTTTGATCCTTCTTGAGTTAGACATTGGACAGATGACTAAGAGCAGAGACTTTGTTTTCAAACCAACTTGGATTCAGTTCTCCACTCAGCCACCCACTGGCTTTGTACTACCAAGTTTGAGTCCTTTATGCTTTAAAATGTCAGTTTCTATATCTGCAATGTAAAGTTAAGACTGTGACTCATTTCACAGGTTTTTGTGAGCATTAGAAGAGACAACACACGAAGAGGGCTTAGTACAGCTCCTGGTACCTACTAAGTACTCTCTAAATGTTAACTATACTAACTCTTATTATTAATATGACAGCATTCCTGGCAGTTATTTTCACTGTGCTTTTTTAAAGCAAAGAAACTTTGCAGCTGAATAATCAAAAGGACAATGATCCAGTCTTATTTGCAGCCTATGAAACAAGCAGCAACAAAAACCTTATTTCATCTCTTTTACTAGATAGTAAAACGACATTTACATAGCACCTGCAGAATATAACACAGCTGGGGTTGGTGTTTCATAAAGGAGCCCTCAAAGAGTTCTACCTTTCGGAAAGATCTCATTAAAACCAAAGCAACATGACATTATCACCCTCCTTAAAGGAATGGCTGAATTGTGCATTTTAACAGACAAACTGACCATAATACAGCATTAGAAATTATCTACTTCTTGTATAAAATTCTTTCACCCTATTACTCCTTCCTGAATACCATGTGTAGACCAGATCAGCTTCTCTCAAGAAAGAAATAATCAGAAATTAAATGATGAGAAACATAAAGAACCTATTGTATGGGTCAAAATAAATAACTGAGGTACTTGCCATACTGGCAAGATGAATGAAGAGGAAGAAAGAGGAGAAGGAGTAGGAGATGGACTTACTATTGCCAAGCACTTCTTAGTACGTGATTTCACATAATACTAACAACACTAAGAAGTAGGCACCAGTACACTCTCCAATGAACAGACACAGGAATTAAAGCTTGGAAAGGCTACGTAATTGGCTTGTTGATCTAGTGAGTAGTAGAGGTGGGATGCCAACTCAATTCTTTTTGTTCCAAGAGTTCCATTCATATTCACTACATTCTAATACTGTGGAAGTATCTAAACAAATGACCTTCATTCATTCTATAACCATTTATATGATCTCAAGAACTTTTGTTAAATTCCACATAACTAGAATTAGAGAAAACTTCTGGATACTGAGAGAGGCAAGTAAACAGTATACAAATGGAATTTCTACTGAATACTCCAGTTAATGATCATTACCTGCAATATGGGACATTTCTCCTAAACGTTACTGAGGTCAAAGAATAGCAAACTACCTATAAAGAGGTTTAAAGAGGATGAGAGGCGCAGACCTTCAAGATGGCGGACGAGTAAGATGTGGAGATCACCTTCCTCCCCACAAATACATCAAAAATACATCTACATGTGAAACAACTCCTACAGAACACCTACTGAGCACTGGCAGAAGACCTTAGACCTTCCAAAAGGCAAGAAACTCCCCACGTACCTGGCCATGTGGCTGACAGGGTCTTGGTGCTCTGGCCGGGTGTCAGGCCTGAGCTTCTGAGGTGGGAAAGCCCAGTTTAGGACATTAGACCACCAGAAACCTCCCAGCCCAACATAATATCAATCAGCAAGACCTCTCCCAGAGTTCTCAGTCTCAATGTTAAGACCCAGCTCCACTCAATGAACAGCAAACTCCAGTGCTGGACACCCCATGACAAATAACCAGCAAGAAAGGAACACAAACCCATCCATTAGCACAGTCTGCCTAAAGAGAACACTAACCTCACAGACATGCCAAAACACACCATTGGACGTGGACCTGCCCACCAGAAAGACATGATCCAGCCTCATCCACCAGAACACAGGCACCAGACCCCTCCACCAGGAAGCCTACACAGGCCACTGAACCAAGCTTACACACTGGGGGCAGACACCAAAAACAACACAAACGATGAACCTGCAGCCTGTGAAAAGGAGACCCCAAACACATAAGTTAAGCAAAATGAGAAGACAGAGAAACACACAGCAGATGAAGGAGCAAGGTAAAAATCCACCAGACCAAACAAATGAAGAGGAAATAGGCAGTCTGCCTGAAAAAGAATTCAGAGTAATGATAGTAAAGATGATACAAAAACTTGTAAATAGAATGGAGAAAATACAAGAAACATGTAACAAGGACCTAGAAGAACTAAAGAGCAAACAAACAATGATAAACAACACAATAAATGAAATTTAAAATTCTCTAGAAGGAATCAGTAGCAGAATAATTGAGGAAGAAGAACGAATAAGTGGCCTGGAAGATAAAACAGTGGAAATAACTACCGCAGTGAAGAATAAAGAAAAAAGAATGAAAAGAACTGAGGACAGTCTCGGAGACCTCTGGGACAACATTAAACACACCAACATTCGAATTATAGGGGCTCCAGAAGAAGAAGAGAAAAAGAAAGGGACTGAGAAAATATTTGAAGAGATTACAGTTGAAAACTTCCCTAATATGGGAAAGGAAATAGTCAATCAAGTCTAGGAAGCGCAGAGAGTCCCATACAGGATAAATGCAAGGAGAAACAGGCCAAGACATATATTAATCAAACTATCAAAAATTAAATACAAAAAAAAAACTATCAAAAGCAGCAAGGGGGCTTCCCTGGTGGCGCAGTGGTTGAGAGTCCGCCTGCCGATGCAGGCGACACGGGTTCGTGCTCCAGTCCGGGAAGATCCCACATGCCGCGGAGCGGCTGGGCCCATAAGCCATGGCCGCTGAGCCTGCGCGTCCGGAGCCTGTGCTCCGCAACAGGAGAGGCCACAACAGTGAGAGGCCCGTGTACCGCAAAAAAAAAAAAAAAAAAAGCAGCAAGGGAAAAGCAACAAATAACATACAAGGGAATCCCCATAAGGTTAACAGCTGATCTTTCACCAGAAACTCGGCAAGCCAGAAGGGAGTGGCAGGACATATTTAAAGTGATGAAAGGGAAAAACCTACAACCAAGATTACTCTACTCAGCAAGGATCTCATTTAGATTCGACAGAGAAATTAAAAACTTTACAGACAAGCAAAAGCTAACAGAATTCAGCACCACCAAACCAGCTTTACAACAAATGCTAAAGGAACTTCTCTAGGCAGGAAACACAAGAGACAGAAAAGACCTACAATAACAAACCCAAAACAATTAAGAAACTAGGAATGGGAACATACATATCAATAATTACCTGAAATGTAAATGGATTAAATGCTCCCACCAAAAGATACAGATACAGAATGGATACAGAAACAAGACCCGTATATATGCTGCCTAGAGGAGACCCACTTCAGACCTAGGGACACATACAAACTGAAAATGAGGGGATGGAAAAAGATATTCCATGCAAATGGAAATCAAAAGAAAGCTGGAGTAGCAATTCTCATATCAGACAAAATGGACTTTAAAATAAAGACTATTATAAGAGACAAAGAAGGACACTACATAATGATCAAGCGATCAATCGAAGAAGATATAACAATTGTAAGTATTTATGCACCCAACATAGGAGCACCTCAATACATAAGGCAAATGCTAACAGCCATAGAAGGGGAAATCGACAGTACCACAATAATATTAGGGGACTTTAACATCCCCTTTCACCAATGGACAGATCAACCTAAATGAAAATAAATAAGGAAAGATAAGCTTTAAATGACACATTAAACAAGATGGACTTAATTGATATTTATAGGATATCCCATCCAAAAACAACAGATTACACTTTCTTGGCAAGTGCTCATGGAACATTCTCCAGAATAGATCATATCTTGGGTCACAGTCAAGCCTCGGTAAATTTAAAAAAACTAAAATCATATCAAGTATCTTTTCCAACCACAATGCTTGAGACTAGATACCAATTACAGGAAAAAATAAACTATAAAAAATATAAACACTTGGAAGCTAAACAATATGCTACTAAATAACAAAGAGATCCCTGAAGAAATCAAAGAGGAAATCAAAAAATATCTAGAAACAAATGACAATGAAGACACAATGACCCCAAACCTATGGGATGCAGCAAAAGCAGTTCTAAGAGGGAAGTTTACAGCAGTACAATCCTACCTCAAGAAACAAGAAACATCTCAAATAAACAACCTAACCTTACACCTAGAGCAATTAGAAATAGAAGAACAAAAAAAACCCCAAAGTTAGCAGAAGGAAAGAAATCATAAAGATCAGATCAGAAATAAATGAAAAGGAAATGAAGAAAATGACAGCAAAGATCAATAAAACTAAAAGCTGATTCTTTGAGAAGATAAACAAAATTGATAAACCATTAGCCAGACTCATCAAGAAAAAAAGAGAAAGACTCAATCAACAGAATTAGAAATGAAAAAGGAGAAGTAACAACTGGCACTGCAGAAATACAAAGGATCATGAGAGATTACTACAAGCAACTATATGCCAATAAAATGGAAAACCTGGAAGAAATGGACAAATTCTTAGACAAGCACAACATTCTGAGACTGAACCAGGAAGAAATAGAAAATATAAACAGACCAATCACAAGCACTGAAATTGAAACTGTGATTAGAAATCTTCCGACAAAAAAAATAACCAGGACCAGATGGATTCACAGGCGAATTCTATCAAACATTTAGTCTTCGTTATTATTTATTTATTTATTTATTTACTTTTGCGGTACGCGGGCCTCTCACTCTTGTGGCCTCTCCCGTTGCAGAGCACAGGCCATGGCTTACGGGCCCAGCCACTCCGCGGCATGTGGGATCTTCCCGGACCGGGTCACGAACCTGTGTCCCCTGCATCAGCAGGCAGACTCTCAACCACTGCACCACCAGGGAAGCCCTCTATCAAACATTTAGAAAAGAGCTAACACCTATCCTTCTCAAACTCTTCCAGAATATAGCAGAGGGAAGAACACTCCCCAACTCATTCTGCGAGGCCACCATCACCCTGATACCAAAACCAGAAAAAGATGTCAGAAAAAAGAAAACTACAGGCCAATATCACTGGTGAACATAGACACAAAAATCCTCAACAAAATACTAGCAAACAGAATCCAGCAGCACATTAAAAGGATCATACACCATGATCAAGTAGGGTTTATCCCAGGAATTCAAGGATTCTTCAATGTATGCAAATCAATCAATGTGATACACCATATTAACAAATTGAAAGATAAAAACCACATGATCATCGCAATAGATGCAGAAAAAGCTTTCGACAAAATTCAACACCATTTATGATAAAAACTCTCCAGAAAGCAAGCATAGAGGGAACTTACCTCAACATAATAAGGGCCATATATGACAAACCCACAGCCAACATCGTTCTCAATGGTGAAGAACTGAAACCATTTCCACTAAGATCAGGAACAAGACAAGGTTGCCCACTCTCACCACTATTATTCAATGTAGTTTTGGAAGAATTAGCCACAGCAATCGAGAAGAAAAAGAAATAAAAGGAATCCAAATCAGAAAAGAAGAAGTAATACTGTCACTGTTTGTAGATGACATGATACTATGCGTAGAGAATCCTAAAGATCCTACCAGAAAACTACTAGAGCTGATCAATGAATTTGGTAAAGTTGCAGGATACAAAAGTAATGAACAGAAATCTCTTGCATTCCTATACACTAATGATGAAAAATCTGAAAGAGAAATTAAGGAAAACTCCCATTTACCACTGCAACAAAAACAATAAAATACCTAGGAATAAACCTACCTAAGGAGGTAAAATACCTGTACTCAGAAAACTATAGGGCACTGATGAAAGAAATTAAAGATGATACAAACAGACGGAGAGATATACCATGTTCTTGGACTGGAAGAATCAACATTGTGAAAATGACTATACTACCCAAAGCAATCTACAGATTCAATGCAATCCTTATCAAACTACCAATGGCATTTTTCACAGAACTAGAACAAAAAATTTCACAATTTGTATGGAAACACAAAAGACCCCATATAGCCAAAGCAATCTTGAGAAAGAAAAACGGAGCTGGAGGAATCAGGCTGCCAGACTTCAGACTATACGACAAAGCTACAGTAATCAAGACAGTATGATACTATCACAGAAACAGAAATATAGATCAATGGAACAGGATAGAAAGCCCAGAGGCAAACCCATGAACCTCTCATCAGCTAATCTATGACAAAGGAGGCAAAGATATACAATGGAGAAAAGACAGCCTCTTCAATAAGTGGTGCTGGGAAAACTGGACAGCTACATGTAAAAGAAGGAAATTAGAACACTTCCTAACACCATACACAAAAATAAACTCAAAATGGATTAAAGACCTAAATGTAGGGCCAGACACTATAAAACTCTTAGAGGAAAACATAGGCAGAACACTCTATGGCATAAATCACAGCAAGACTCTTTTTGACCCACCTCCTTGAGAAATGGAAATAAAAACAAAAATAAACAAATGGGACCTAATGAAACTTCGACGCCTTTGCACAGCAAAGGAAACCATAAACAAGACGAAGAGACAACCTTTAGAATGGGAGAAAGTATTTGCAAATGAAGCAACTGACAAAAGATTAATCTCTAAAATATACAAGCAGCTCATGCAGCTCAATATCAAAAACCAAACAACCCAATCCAAAAATGGGCAAAAGATCTAAACAGACATTTCTCCAAAGAAGATATACAGATTGCCAACAAACACATGAAAGGATGCTCAACTTCACTAATCATTAGAGAAATGCAAATCAAAATTACAAAGAGGTATCACCTCACATCAGTCAGAATGGCCATCATTTAAAAATCTACAAACAATAAATGCTGGAGAGGGTGTGGAGAAAAGGGAACCCTCTTGCACTGTTGGTGCGAATGTAAATTGATACAGCCACTATGGAGAGCAGTATGGAGTTTCCTTAGAAAACTAAACATAGAACTACCATATGACCCAGCAATCCCACTACTGGGCCTATACCCTGAGAAAACCATAATTCAAAAGAGACATGTATCACAATGTTCATTGCAGCACTATTTACCATAGCCAGGACATGAAAGCAACCTAAGTGTCCACTGACAGATGAATGGATAAAGAAGATGTGGCACATATATACAATGGAATATTACTCAGCCATAAAAAGAAACAAAAGTGAGCTATCTGTAGTGAGGTGGATGGACCCAGAGTCTGTCATACGTAGTGAAGTAAGTCAGAAAGAGAAAAACAAATACAGTATGCTAACACATACATATGGAATCTAAAAAGAAAAATGGTTCAGATGCAACTAGGGGCAGGACAGGAATAAGGACAGAAACATAGAGAATGGACTTGAGGACACAGGAAGGGGGAAGGGTAAGCTGGGACAAAGTGAGAGAGTGGCATGGACATATATACACTACCAAATGTAAACCAGATAGCTAGTGGGAAGCAGCTGTATAGCACAGGGACATCAGCTCAGTGCTTTGTGACCAGTTAGGGGGGTGGGACACAGAGGGTGGGAGGGAGACGCCAGAGGGAGGGGATATGGGAATTTATGTATGCATATAGCTCACTCACTTTGTTATATAGCAGAAACTAACACAACATTGTAAAGCAATTATACTCCAGTAAAGATGTTAAAAAATAAAACTATTCTACCATTTCTGTCATTTATTTTTCAAGGCAACTTGTCTGACCTTGCCCAGAGAATCTCAGACCATCTGTAGCTGGTTGGGACACAAGGCAGTGCTTTCTGCCCACAGAGGTCGTTCCCTACATTCCAAGGGGGACCAAATGAATCAGGGATATGGAAAGAACACAATTACTAGAGATAACTCTGAAAAAATTAGAATGCCTGCCATCTCTGGTGTTAGTATTTGCCAACCTCTTATTCCCATCTCTTTAAGTTCTTTCTACTTCTGGATTTTTCTTTCAATCTTATCCTCCCTATCCATATAGATAGAACCCTGAATCCCATTCTTAGTCCAGGAGTTCTGCAATCCAAGTATTTTAATGAGTTTTACAAAATCATAAGATATGTTTATCTTGCTATTAATGCTCTCTTGTAAATATATATATACATACAGTTGCTTCAAAGTCATATCTATAATAGTACCCTTTCTACTCACTAGCTGTGGCAGTTTTAAAACATGGCTGCAAATCTCTGACAGTTCTCCTTTTCATAAGTTCACTGTCCTTGCATCTGGATGGGCTTGTGACTACATCCACCAATGGTATATGGCAGAAATATCTTTATGTGACTTCGGAAGCTAGGTCTTAAAGGTCAAGCGACTTCCTTCTTACTTACTGGAACACTTTCTCTGAGATCCCTGAACTGTCATGTGAGAGGTCTGACTACCCCGAAACCACCATGATGGAGAAGTCTTGCATTCTGGCCAACAGTTCCAGCTGAGTTTATTCTTTCTGCCATACCTCCTAAGGCATGACAGCAGAAGGCACCAAATGATTCCATGCTCCAGCCATTCAAGTCACTCCCGGACATCCGAGTCCTTATAGCTGAGGTCCCAGACATTATGGAACACAGAAGGTATCCAGGTGCACACTAATAAAATGTTCGTTGTGTTATGATACTTGGTTTTGGGGTGGTTTGTTATGTATCAGATAACCAGAACATCAGAACTTTAATATGCTTTTAAGAATGGTAGATAAAGGGATGGAATGACAGCTACTATTAACCTGGAACCTACACATAGGAGTATGTCTCACTAAAGGACGTAATTCATCATTTGTATCTCAACAGAGAAGAGACTGAAAACTCCTGCTTTGCAATCTACTGAAGGAGAGTTTTACCATTTCCCACTCCTCCTAACACATTTCTTAAAGTTATCTCATCTCATTATGGGAAAAATGTTCAATTTCAAGTGCCAGAGACCCAATTCAAACAAGTTTAAATTTAACATCGGGGCTTATTGGCCCATATGCTGAGAAGAATACTAGATTTGCCCAGAGAATCAAAGAGATACAGGGAACAGGGCTTGGTTTCAACAGACTCAGCCCATCAGGACTTTCTCATTTTGACTGCATTTATTGTTAATCTCTGATTGTCTCTGCTTGGCTTTATATGAATATTATTGAAAATGGTAACAGTACCCAACTTCATAACCTCTAATGTAGCAATATCAGCAGAAGCAAACTTTTTCCCAAAAGTTAATCAGCAATCCTGCAAAAGAATCCTGAGTTGATTTGCTTCGGTCCCAGGGCCAATTATTGCATACTTTTTCTGTGAGTTTTATTTTGTTTTCATGAAAAGTGATTTTTGCACGTTGTGGCCAGTAGAGCTGCAGAAGAGACATTGTTCCACATATCTGAGAGGTGGCTCAAGACTGTGGACACCCCTGTAAGGTAAACAGAGACCCTTTATGGCATGGGCCTTTCAGAACTGTTTACACCTGATTCCTCCACAGCTGGATTTATGAACTGGTTAACCTATTATTACAGCAGGATTCTTCTCACATACTTCTCCTTAATCTGTTACGTTCACAGCACCTAGTTAGCCCCAGCTGATCCCAATTCTTAGCCACTTCATACCCCATAAGCCTGTCCCCCTTATGTTTGAAACAGGTAGCAACTTTGGAAACACTGACTTATAAAAACTAGAATTGGCTATTTAGGAACATTCTGGGTAGGCTGAAAAAAACACATCCTTTTCCATGTATCTAACACCATCTGGAAGCATTTTATCAAGCAGGTTACTTGATTATTCTATGGTTCATTGCTCTAGAAAATGTTTCCTAAATAAAAATAACTAACAAAAAACCACATAAATACAAGAACAGAACACTTAAATACGGTGCTTTATTAGCATGATTTCAGTGACCAAGAATTTAGAGAGATCAGTTCCCAAATAAATCAACATAGAAATGATGTATTTGTGCCAGAGGGTATTTAAATACTAATTGACAATATGGCAAAGATTAAAGAATATGTCTAAAGAGTACATCTAAAAACATCATTGAAATAGCTTTAATTCCCCCAAGCTACTACATACTCAAATTGAACATGTAAAAATACTTTAAAGAAAAATGCAGTAGTCATTCTTTGTCTCCTTATTTATAGCTAAATTTTCCAAAAAATGCCAAAAGGCTTTTTGCTCTTGGATTTTTGTTTATTCTCCTAAAGAGAGTAGAAACCACTTTTTAGTTTCTCAATGCTTGAAAAGGATAAACACACAGCTAGAAGAAATTTTAAAAACTGATAACCAAAGCTGCTAAAATATTGAATTAGTTACCTGAGAGGGAGGAGATGAAGTATGGAATTTCATTCTAGAACAGATCTCCAAAACTCAAAAGCCTTTGGGAGCTAGGCTTAAACGTGTAAAATAGTAAGATGAACCAATGTGGAGTGGTGGAGACTGAAAGATGAAGAGGGTATTCTCCATCCGATGAAATTCAAAATCACACCATTTAAAACACCATGGTGGAATAAGGTCAAGGTCTACTGTCTCTTGAATATCAGCAATATTTGATGAATATCAAGGACCTGCCATGTTTCATTCTGCTGCAGTAGATAATCATTATCAGGCACGATGTAAAGTCTTCAAATACTTTACACCATTTAATCTTTCTTTTTTTTCCCCCGGTTTATTTATTTAATTTTATTTTTAGGCCAATTCTGGGTGACTTCTTTTTTTTTTCACACACACACACACACACACACACACACACACACACACACACACTGTATTTTATTTTTACAAGAGATAAATAGACTGACACCAAGCATTGTAAATGTATGACCACAACAAAAGCAACAATGATTGCAATTACCAAACACGAAACACACTCATACTATGTCATAATATTGACATTCAGTCCAGGAATCCTCCACTGCAACAACTCCTTTACTTTGCAGTGAAAATTGATTTGTATATTTTTTGCCTCTGAATCCTTCTGGGATTTTTTTTTTTATTCAAACAGAAAGTCACAAAAATTATAATCATCCTCATCAGTTCAGTCAGTCCCATGTAATTAATTTTTTTTATCTTGATCTTTTGTTAGCACTTTTATGAGTTCATCAGTTTTCCATTAGAGTTCTGAAAATGCTTATTCATTCAGTTCAGCAGTATAGTCAGTTACCAGAAACCTGTACTTGTCAGAGTCTTTTCCATGAATTCCTTGAAGATGAAACCCTTTTATAGGAACATTTTTGCAAAAACATCAGAGTACACCCAGAACTGTCTGTAAATGACAAAAGACTTAAAAATGACCACAGTTAAAGATTTGATGAAAGTTCATAATAATGGAATTGACGAGGAAATTTAGTTATTTCTGAGATATACATTTTAAAGTACTAACTAGAATTATGACTTATAACATTATACCAGAACATATAAGATTTTTAGAAATTTCATGTAATGTCTGAAACATTTATATTAACATATTTCCATTCAAATAATCCAAAGAAAGTTTAGTATTAGTTGTTTTGTTTGTTTGTTTTCTTATACTTCAGGTTCTTATTACTCATCAATTTTATACACATCAGTGTACACAGGTCAATCCCAGTCTCCCAATTCATCACACCACCACCACCACCCCCAGCCACTTTCCCCCCTTGGTGTCCATACGCTTGTTCTCTACATCTGTGTCTCAAATTCTGCCCTGCAAACTGGCTCATCCATACCACTTTTCTAGGTTCCACATACATGCATTAATATACGATATTTGTTTTTCTCTTTCTGACTTACTTCACTCTGTATGACAATCTCTAGATCTATCCATGTCTCAACAAATGACTCCATTTCATTCCTTTTTATGGCTGAGTAATACTCTATTGTATATATGTACAAAAATTCTTTATCCATTCATCTGTCGTTGGGCATTTAGCTTGCTTCCATGACCTGACTACTGTAAATAGTGCTGCAATGAACACTGGGGTGCATGTGTCTTTTTGAATTATGGTTTACTCTGGGTATATGCCCAGTAGTGGGACTGCTAGATCATATGGTAATTCTATTTTTAGTTTTTTAAGGAACCTCCATACTGTTCTCCATAGTGGCTGTATCAATTTACATTCCCACCAACAGTGCAAGAGGGTTCCCTTTTCTCCACACCCTCTCCAGCATTTATTGTTTGTAGATTTTCTGATGATGCCCATTCTAACCGGTGTGAGGTGATACCTCATTGTAGTTTTGATTTGCATTTCTCTAATAATTAATGATGTTGAGCAGCTTTTCATGAGCTTCTTGGCTATCTGTATGTCTTCTTTGGAGAAGTATCTATTTAGGTCTTCTGCCCATTTTTGGATTGGGTTGTTTGTTTCTTTAATATTGAGCTACATGAGCTGTTTATATATTTTGGATATTAATCCTTTGTCCATTGATTCATTTGCAAATATTTTCTCCCATTCTGAGGGTTGTCTTTTCGTCTTGTTTATGGTTTCCTTTGCTGTGCAAAAGCTTTGAAGTTTCATTAGGTCCCATTTGTTTATTTTTGTTTTTATTTCCATTACTCTAGGAGGTGGATCAAAAAAGATCTTGCTGTGATTTATGTCAAAGAGTGTTCTTCCTATGTTTTCCTCTAAGGGTTTTATAGTGTCCGGTCTTATATTTAGGTCTCTAATCCATTTTGAGTTTATTTTTGTGTATGGTGTTAGGGAATATTCTAATTTCATTCTTTTACATGTAGCTGTCCAGTTTTCCCAGCACCACTTATTGAAGAGTCTGTCTTTTCTCCACTGTATATCTTTGCTTCCTTTGTCATAGAGTAGTTGACCATAGGTACATGGGTTTGTCTCTGGGCTTTCTATCCTGTGCCATTGATCAATGTTTCTGTTTTTGTGCCAGTACCATATTGTCTTGATTACTGTAGCTTTGTAGTACAGCCTGAAGTCAGGGAGTCTGATTCCTCCAGCTCTGTTTTTTTCCCTCAAGACTGCTTTGGCTATTCCGGGTCTTTTGTGCCTCCATACAAATTTTAAGATGATTTGTTCTAGCTCCGTAAAAAATGCCATTGGTAATTTGATAGGGATTGCATTGAATCTGTAGATTGCCTTGGATAGTATAGTCATTTTCACAACATTGATTCTTCCAATCCAAGAATGGTATATCTCTCCATCTGTTGGTATCATCTTTAATTTCTTTCATCAGTGCCTTATAGTTTTCTGCATACAGGTCTTTTGTCTCCCTAGGTAGGTTTATTCCTAGGTATTTTATTCTTTTTGTTGCAATGGTAAATGGGAGTGTTTCCATAATTTCTCTTTCAGATTTTTCATCATTAGTGTATAGGAATACAAGAGATTTCTGTGCATTCATTTTGTATCCTGCAACTTTACCAAATTCATTGATTAGCTCTAGTAGTTTTCTGATGGCATTTTTAGGATTCTCTATGTATAGTATCATGTCATTTGCAAACAGGGACAGTTTTACTTCTTCTTTTCCAATTTGTATTCCTTTTATTTCTTTTTCTTCTCTGATTGCCATGGCTAGGACTTCCAAAACTATGTTGAATAATAGTGTTGAGAGTGGACATCCTTGTCTCGCTCCTGGTCTTAGAGGAAATGCTTTCAGTTTTTCATCATTAAGAATGATGTTTGCTGTGGGTTTGTCATATATGGCCTTTATTATGTTGAGGTAGGTCCCCTCTATGCCCACTTTCTGGAGAGGTTTTATCATAAATGTACAGCATTTAATCTTTATCTCTCTGAGGGAGGCACAAATATCCCCATTTCCCAGAAGAAGAAACTGAGGTTTCAGACCTCAGAACTCAGACCTACGGTAATTCCTGGCACATAGTAGGTACTCAACAAACATTTATTGAAAGTTAAGTGAATGACAAAATCTTTCCCTTCTGTATTTTATGCTGTGATGTGAGGTTGAGACTGAAAACTTCATTTTCCTTTGTTTGTTGGGTTCCTATTATGTTTTGTCAGTAGGGGCCACTAGAGGGAACTGGAAGAGGGGATGAGGGAAGAGGGATATCCTCCTTGAGCTTGCCATTCCATTCAGCATCAGACCAGCCACACCCTTTTCCCAACAGCAGCAGTTGGTTCTGGTCTTCAGTTTCTTTGGTACGCCCGGAACCAGTTTACTGCGTCTTCTCAGAGCTATGAGCAGCAGCCAACAGCTCCCCTGCTCAGAGGTCTGAGCCTTAGCTCTACAAGGGCTCTCCTCCTAACTCTTGAGGGATCAGCATCAGCCAGCTGGCACTCCCTCCCCAAAAGCTTGAGTCCTTAGCTCGCACAGCGACATCTTCCAGTTCCTGAGGAGGAGTAGTACCCACTTCCCCTCAGAGGTCTGGATTCTGGTTCTGCAAGCCCCTCACTTGCATTTCTGGATTCTGAAGACCCCAATCCCTTCCCTTTATTTCTCCAGCCTAGCAATGAATGCTGCTTTTTGTGTTATCTCAGTGTTTCCTTTTTTGCTGTTTCAGACTTCAAATTTCAGATAAATCAATTCTCAATATTCTTCTCAACAAAATACCTACTGTGATTCTGGTTTCCTGACTGGAGCATGACTGATACGGAATAGCTACCTTGTAGGACGGTTATGAAGTTTAATTTCTATCTGGTTCATAGTAGATTCTCATTAGCCATTATTTGATTATTTAAAGCAAACCACAGCATTGCCTCTCTCTCCCAGGTTAATATCTTCTACATCTTTGACAAGCATACATTTTATCCCTTCATCCAAGACAGTGTCAATGATCTTGAACAGAACAAGGCTAAGGACAAAACCCTGTTTCACATCATTAGAACCTATCTTCAAAACTGGCTTCACTCTTTTTGGTCAACATTCATTAAGTATATTATTATCCTCTATGATGGAAATGTATTATTTTTATCATCAGATAATGATATTTTCATTTTGAGAAAACAAGAAAACATTGAGTGCTTTAGACAACTCTTGGCTATAACACAATGAACTGAAAAGAAAGCTGGTTGGAAACTTAATCCTAGTTCTTCTGCTACTTGATTAATGTGTGATTGTGGGCAGGTCACTGAACCATTCTGCTTTCCAGCTCCCTTAAAAATAAAATGAGGAACTTGAAGTAGGCAATGTTCAAGATTCCTTCCAGCTTTCTTACTCTAAGTAAAAAAGTAGTGTTATCTCTGCATATTTCAGATCACTGAGATATTTCTGACACTGAAATGATGATAAACCGACTATACTCCTAACAGCAAGAAGCTGAAATTGGGCATGAATGCTTCCTTCTTTAAGCAGATATGAAGCCAGTTATGTCAAACCTGGAAAAAAAATCCAAGTGAAATAAATTTCTCAGACATGTCAGTATTTCTATGGCTAATTCACTTTGAGCCTAAGAGGAAGGGAAGCTAGTCTAGCCAAAATTATAATTGTGAGGAAGCTACCCATTCCTTCTTATCATGAAAAAGCCCATCTATAATAACAACAGGGCTGGTGGTATGATGTGATCATAACACTACCCAATTATCTGGGAGTAGAGTATGTGTTAAACTTGCCAACTAGAACATCAAGTTCAGCTAACAATTCTCTGTGGCTCCTAATTGCCACTGTGGCATCGAGCTGTCTCCTCACCAGGGACTTCAAACAGTGTAGCTGACACCACAGGCAGCAGCTAGCTGAAGTTTCCCCCCTATGTATTTAGAAAGAAATAACCACAACCACAGAAGCCAAAGAAGTTTTGCAGCTTCCCTACTGTCCAGATAAATATTCTCATTCCAGAGTAGTAAAGTGACGGGAGCCTAAAATATCTGCAGAAAGAAAAGCCCAGATCAGAAAAGACAGAGATGTCATTCCCATGATTAACTCTACAATAAAACATTTTTCTGATACTTTTCTTCCCCCCTGCCTTCCTTCCTCCCTCCCTCCCTCCTTCCTTTCTTCTTTGCTTTCTTTTTTCCTTTCTTCCTTCCTTTCTTCTTTTCCTGCTTTCCTGTCTTTCCCACTTAGAAATTATATATGGCCTCTGTATTTATTAAGCTATTACAGGAGAGAGGAGGAAGAAAGGGTCATCCAGACAAAATGAGTAGAATGTGGATAGTGAATCACATGAGAAGAAGCCCAGCAGCTCCACAGATCTATGAAGCACAGCACTGGGGCTGAAGTCGAGGGTGTGTGAAGGAACAATGACAGAGAAGATGAGGGAAACAGCAGAGGCAAAATCATGGAGCAAATTTATGTGGCACCAGTGTTTGGATCTACATTGTATGTAATGAAAAACCACTGAAAGGAGCTTAGCATTTTAGAAAAATTATTTTGTGGTCAGTGTAGATAATAGATTAGAACAGATGACACTAGAAAAAGAGGGAAAAGATGTTAGAGACCATTGCCGTGTTTCAGGGAAGATCTAGGAGTGTTTGGGTTATGATTATAGCAATTGGAGTAGATAGGAGAGGACAGATGTGAAACTCCAAAAAAAAAATGGAGTTGAATGACTACACATTAGAGGGTGTGAAGGCAAGGGAAAGAGAGGTCTAGGATTACTCCTAAAACTTAAAGTTGTTTGCTATTTATCTTTGCCAGGCCTCAATTATACATGTTCAGAGGAGGAACTGAGTCCTATGAGTCCTATGTTTTGTGAGAAAAACTGACTAAAGTTTTCTCTCCTATCTGTAACTATGGTGCCTGAAATTCTTTGATCATGGAGATTGAGTCCTATTGCTTCAAAGTTGTGCTGTTCCATAGGAATCCCAAATTACCATGCACATTACTCCAGATAGGACTAATAACATAAGCTTACTATTCTTAATTCTTCAGAGAAGTACTCCTAAGAAAAAGAAATTAAATAAATTTTTTTCTCAGATGACTGCTGAGCATAATATTTGCTTCCTATGTTAGTTTTAGTATAGAAACAATATTTTAATAACATTTTTTCACTAGTACCTGAGAATAATTTATGCTCTGTCAATATGTGTCAAAGTTATGGGGTTTTTTTTTTGTAGCCTCAGTACTACCACAGATCCACAAGAATAAGGATTTACCATTTGATATGCACAGGCTTAAGTGCTCCTCAGGAGAGGCACTCATATTAAGAAGGATGATATTAGCTAGATAAGCTAGATATAAATTGACTGGAAGAAGGAATATTGGCTATTAGTGGTCCAGAAAATAGAAATGAAAGGGAGGGAGGTGTAGAAGGATATTTAATGCAAACCTCTCCTTAAAGATCTTTCTGTATGTTCAGCACATAAACACTGGAAAGAAGTTAAGGCTAGAGATACGTATCTGGGAGTCATTAGAAATTGCATGAAGAGAGGAAAAAGAAATAGAGCAAGAATGAAATCCCGGGAAATTCCAACACTTAAGGGGCAAATAACAAGCCTATAAAATAAGAAATGTCAAGAGAGTACAGACTTTTTTTAACAGTACAGTCATATCAGACCACATTGAGGAGATTACCTTTGAACAAAAACTCAAAGAATTTTGAGAGTTAGCTATGTGGGTAATTGATAAAAGATTATTCCAGGCTTAAGAAACAGCCAGTAGTTTCTTAGTAAAGCCCCTAGAAAGTGACTGGAATGTTTGAGTAGCAACAAAAAAGTCAGTGGTCAAAGATGTGATGATAGAGGGTCATGGAGATACTTAAAGGCCATTGTCTTGTCTCTGGCTGTTACTCTGAGTGAAAAGGAGTGCCATTGCAGGGTTTAAGCAGAGGAATGAAGCACTCTGGCCATCATGTTTGGAATAAGCTATAGGACAGGCAAAAACAGATACAGAGTTACTATAAAGAACACTATTAAGGCAATTGATAATGATGCTCAGACTAAGGTAGTAAGAGTGGAGGAAGTAAGAATTGGTTGAACTGTGAATGTATTTTAAATGTAGAACCGATAGGATCTCCTTGTAAATTCTATGTAGGAGTAACAACAGAAAGACATCAGGGATTACTCTGTTTTTGCCAGAAAAACTTCACGGATGGAATGATCATCATCTGAGATGGGAAAGGCTGTAAGTGAAGTAGAGTTTAGGTGGAAGTACAGAATTCAGTTATGGACATGTTAAGGTTGAGATAAATCTCAGATATCCAAGAGGAGATTTTAAAATGGTAGTTGTTATGTGAGTCTGGTGTTTGAGAGACAGATATAAGCTGAAGCTATAAACTTAATTCATTGGCATATAGAGGGAACTTAAAGCTCTATAACTAGCTGAAACTAACAAGACAGCAAGAGTAGATCAGAAAACGACCATTGACTATGGGTTTGGGGAGAAGAGGAGCCAGATGAAGACAGGGAAAGAAGGGGGAAAAACCAAGAAAATCTGGAAGCCTACAGGCTGAGTATATAAAGTATGTGTAGAAGGAGGGAGAGAATAGTCTAGTACATCAGATGCTACCAATAGGTCAGGATATGGGCTGAAAATTGGCAATTGGATTTAACATCATGGAAGTGATTAGAGGACCTGACAAAAGAAGTTTCAGTGGAACCGTGATGATAAAAACTTTATTGGAAACAACTCTTTTAAGAAATGTTTTTATAAATGGGTATAAAGAAATTGAGGAGACTTGCAGGAGTAGGGTAAAGAAAAGTTTGTTTGTATTTTAAGATGGGAAAAATACCAGTTTACATGCTGATGGAGATATGTGGAGGAATGAATGGGAAGTGAAACAGAGAGAGTAATGGTAGAAGACCCTCATAAGAAGCTTAAACTGGAGGAAACAGAGAGTACCAAGTGGGTTTGTAAAGAGGATGTCAGAGTCAAGGGAAGGTTTATGAACATTTTTAGGATAAGATAAGCTAGATTGTGGGAGGAAAAAGAGACAGCAGAATTAAAATGGTTTAATATACAGAAGAAAATGAAATCATATATAGAGCTAGTCCCAAAAGAGATGAGTGGAGATAAGAGTATAGATGGAGAATTGATCCATGCAAATTATCCCAATACAGGGATAACTCCTCTTCTGATTCCCAGAAGGATGATACAGATGAGAAGAAAGATTAAGTAAGAGGATAAAAGTGATGATGTGTGCATTTTCGAGGTGATGTAGAAGGTGAAGACATCTGAGGAAGGGAATGTGTGTTCTGAGTTCAGGAAAGGGGTGAACTTTGGAATATTTGCTGACAGAAGGAAAAGGATCATGACCAGGGATAAGTGAAAAGATGGGTTAACTGGCCAAGGTTAATGTCCACACGAAGCTGAAAAATCATACATTTATAGTGGTGCCAATTCATATATTATAGTAATTATTTCCCTGAAATTTTCTTCATAGTCCAATTATAGGAGGTGAGAAGGCAAATGGTCAGTTGATCTGGGGTCTTAGTTTGCGAGGCAGATGCTTTGGAAATAAAAAAGAACAAGAGTTGATAGTGTTGGTATCCAAGTTGTGTCAATGATTAACCATGAAGTCTAGGCTAAGTAGTGAAGTAAAATGAAGCCAGGAGGGTCCACATACAGAAACAAATGGAAAGACAAGGAATAGATGGTTCTTTGAGGTGGAAGAGCAAGTATCTGTGAAAGTTGGATGAGACTGATTTGGACTGATTCCGGATAAGTTAAGAGTATGGATACACAGAACTGAATGCTGTGATAGTAAAGATGCCTTAGAGTGGAGTTGGATGGGTCATTTACATTAATTCTTGAGTCACTGAGGATATTGGCAGGATATGTGGTAGAGAGGAAAACAGTGACTCAGATGTTAAAGTTTTGCTTTTTCCTTGACAGCTCCCAAGTTAGCTACCAATCCATTGTAGCATTCGTGGAGTTTGCTAAATTCCAACTGAAGATCTACCACTAAAAGTTTGCTGATCACTTATATAAATGTTCCCTTGATGTGTTGTAATAAGTCAGTTACCTCCCTAAACACCTAACCTATTACTAACACAAGAGTTAGGAGCAGAAGAGAAGAGAGTTTGATAACTGTTTCTATTAGTGTTGCTCCATAGCAAACTACCTCAAAACTTTTCAACATGAAACAACAATTTTATTAAATTCAACATTGTGAAGTTCAGCAATTCAGAGAGAGCTCCACAATGTCTGGGGCCTCAGCTGAAAAAAACTCAATGGCTGGGTGTGACAGGACAGTTGGAGCTGGAATTATCAGGAGGTATCTTAATTCACCTACCCAGTGGTTGATGCTGACTATTAGCTGGGACCTCAGCTGGGGCTATCAGTTGGAGAACCTACAAGTGGCCTTTCTTGCTTGAGCTTCCTCACAGCATGGTAGCCACAGAGTGGTAGACTTCTTCCACACTGTTTCAGGACTCCAAAGGTGAGTGTTCCAACAGAACCAAGTAGAAACTGTATTCTGACTTAGCTTTGGGAGTTACATAGTGTAATTCCTACTACATTCTGCTAGTGAAAAATGAGTCTACACCACCCCAAATAAAAAGGAAGGGGACACAGACCTCACCTCTCAATTGGGGGTGTCAAAAAATTTGCAATCATATTTTAGAACTTCTAAGTGGCATTAATGGGGATTGCTTAACCTTACTCCCAAGTCAAATGCTAAGTGTTTGCTGAGCCCGGTTATAAATGTTCCTTGATTCCAACTATATGACATTCTGGAAAAGGAAAAACTATGGAAACAGTAGAACTATCAGGGGTTTCCAGGGTTTATGGAGGGAGGGATGAATAGGTGGAGCACAGAGGATTTTTCGGACAGTGAAAAAAGTCTGTATGACGCTGTAATAATAGATATATGTCATTATACATTTGTTCAAACCTATATAATGTACAACACCAAAAGTGAGCTGAAATGTAAACTATGAACTTTGGGTAATATGATGTGTCAACGTAGGTTCATCAGTTGTAAGAAATATACTATTCTTGGGGGAGTTGATAATGGGGAAGGTTATGCATTTGTCCAGAGCAAGAGGGAGATGGGAAATCCCTGTACTTTCCTCTTAATTTTGCTGTGAACCTAAAACTGTTTTTAAAAAGCCTTAAAAATTAACCTATGATAGAAACTGTATATAAATTAAATTTTAAAAGACAAATTCTTCCTCTCTTTAGTGTCTTTATTATATTTGAAAAATCCCAATTTTCTAGTCAGTGCTTGAATGTTCTCACCCTCATATAGTGTGTTTGGGTACATATTAGTAATTCTCTTCATAACTGAAAAACCATCAATTATATGCTGCACAGATTCATAAAAAACCACCAGCAAAACCACAGTTCCTCATAGGAAAAATTGCCTATCCAGAGTTTATTTCAACAAAAGTGGCAGTAAACAATACAGACAGACTCATTTTTCCCATTCTTTTTCAATGCATGTGACCTCTTGGCATGTTGCAAGCTTATATTATTTCAGTTGCCCTAGTAATTCCTTGTGTTTGTTTAAGAATTGCCTAATGTTTATCACTAAGTATAGGTTACTGTGTTGAATGAATATGCTTTATTTTTATGCTGATGTAATTTAAAAATAGAACAAGTAAGTAAAAAGATAATGGTTTAAGGCAAAAGTCTTTTAACATAGGATACTATTTTGCAGTGGTATTTGTGTTTTATGGGAGAATTGAATCAACTACTAATTCCTTTATTTAATAAAAATATCCAATTAAAATGTAAAGTGTACACTATATTCTGAAGCTTGCAAGTGTCCAGTGAGTTCAGTGAAAACAATGAGCTAAAAGTATACTTACTGGAATTAGAGTTCTGGGTTGTAATGTTAGCTTTGTTGCTTGCTAGCTGCCTCACCATAGGTAATTACTCTGAGCCTCAGTTCCCTTTTCTGCAAAATGGAGGTGTTTATCTCAAGTGCACTTTTATACCAGAGAACAACTACAAAATATTGATAAAATACAAAATATTAACTGTAGACATCAGAGAAAAGCCGAGACAGTTAGGACTTGAAGGGTAAATATCCTGAAGCACAGGGAAATATATTGACGTTAGCCCCACATTCTCTACTGCTTTTTTTCTTGAGATATTTGCTCATTGGTTGGCAGTGTGGGACTTGGAGTCCACACAGAAAATGCTAGCAAATCATCCCCATCCTCAATGATTGATGCAAAGACTGTAAAGACAATGCATGTAAACATTTAGTGCAGAGTATAGAATGTGGTACTCGATACACGTGTAAAAGGACTAAAACAAACCTGACAGAGGATCTCCTGTTTTCCCATTGCCTTCTCTTCCTGCCTCCCCACACTTTCTTCCATGTTTTCTATCTAACTCCCTCACCCTATGAACTTTGACTATCTGTTAAGCCACAAGGCTTCCAACAAAACCAGTTCTTGGAAAACACTGTTCTGATAGGTATTATGGTTGTGTCAAGGACAATAAGAGCATATGATGTGGAGCATCTTTTCATATGCTTATTTTACATCTGTATATCTTCTTTGGTGAGGTGTTATGGTTTAAACAATGACTACTTGTTAAGGGACTCATACACCAGACGGTACCTCTTTTAATACCTTCAGCAATCTTCTAGTTAGGTATTGTTATAACCTAATATTAAGACAGTTATAGTTCATAAATATGAGTTTGATGCCACTTACCAGCTTATGACTCTGGACACGTTACTTAACCTCTCTAATGCTTCAGCCTCCTCCTCATTAAGATGATGACATTGATAATATCTGCTTCAATGAATTTCTTTTCAGATTAAATATAGGTGTAATGAATGCACAGTTATTGGTGTATTATAAACACTCAAAAACATTATTATGATGATTATTACATATGAGATACTGAGGCTTTGGGAGGTCAATAACAACCCAATTGACACAGCTTGTATGTGTCAGAACTGCAAATCAAACACTCACTCCCTGATTCCAGAATTTGTGAACTTAATTACTATATTGTATCTTTCTCTAAGTCTGTGGGCTGTATGTCCCCAAGGAACAAAAACAGAATTATAGGACACAGCCAAAAAGCAAATCAAAATTTGTGCAGTGGGTTAATTGGCGGCTCCCAAAATATGTCCATTTTACAATTCCCAGAACCTATGAATGTCAACTTATTTGGAAAAGGGGTCTTTGCAGATATAATTAAATTAAGGATTTTGAGATGAGGAGATCATCCTGGATTATCTGGGTAATTCCAAAATCCAATGACGAGAGTGATTATAAGAGTGAGGCAGAGAGAGATCTGACACATACACACAAAAGGAGAAAGCCATGTAATAACAGGGGCAGAGATTTGAGTGATGGGGCCACAAGCTAAGGAATGCTGACAGATACCAGAATCTGGAAGATGCAAGGAACAGAATCTTCCCTAGAGCCTCTGGTGGAGTGTGCCCTAACATCTTGATTTCAGATTTCTGGACTCCAGAATTGTGAGAATAAATTTCTGGTCATTTGTTATGACAGTCCTCAGAAACTAATATACCTTGTTTCAAGATTGATGTAAATTTAAATTTAAAAGTCATTTATTAATTACCTCAAGTCCTACTTCCTTTATAATACTGCCTAATAAAACTAATTTATGTCAGCCTTGTTTTCCTCCAGCTCCTTCTTTTGAAGTAATTAGTAGCTTAATATATATGTTCCTTGATTTTTACCTATATGCATCACATAATTTGGCATTCAATTTTATTTTCTCAATTCTTCATGGTTAACTTTGTCTCTCCAACTAGGATTCAGGTTCTCCTGAGCTAGAACTACCTAGTAATTTGTTTATAGTATATTCACTTTATATCATGAAGCTGGATCTCATTGGCCCTCAATAAACATCAATTTATTTGTCAGTGTGATTAATCAAGTAGATGGGTGACTAAGAACTTCTGTAAATATAAAAACAATGGGACATGCAGGAAGGACTAGAGACTTCAAAGTCAAGCAGATCTGAATTTCAATCTTGTTTCAACCATTTACTAATTTTGTGACCTGGTGTGAATTACTTACACACTGAATTGAAATGTCCTCATCTGTAAATAATGATAATACTTACTTTCCAACCCTGTTGAAGGGAATAGCAACAGTGTCATTGTTCTTCCCAGAATACATTCATTCCGGGGGTGATAGTACCTAATTTTGCCCCATTAGGTAAGGTCTTCAAGTCATGATAGTCAAGGGGCCATCTGCTCCTGGTCAATGGATGGTCAGGTGACCCAGGCTAGGATGTCAGGCTTTCTTCTTGGAATTTGAATCTCAAAACCAGTGACAACTGAGACTGAAAATAATGTCCAAGATGACTTCCTAATGCATGTACCCTGAGATAATTCATCATGTCCTGTCACCTAGAAGACAGAAACTTCCAAAGGACAGGAGCTTCATTGGTCCCAGTCTTTCTGACATCTGGTTCTTTAGCTTTGTCTTCAATCCTATGATTCATTTCATAGGACTGAATTTCCTATGTTTTCATTTTGCTTATGTTTCCCATAGGATTCAATTTTGTGCTTTTAACCACCAAATACTCCTCGACAAAACATGTTTGTCCAGTGACTGGGGCATTGTAGGAACCCAGTAAATTATTATCAGTGGTGTTCTTCATTTAAGACACATAGTCACACATAAAATAGACTGGCTGGTATAATTTATAATTTGTATTTTCTTCCTCTGTATCTCTACTGGGGGTGAATTTATGTTCAAAGGGATATTTGGCAGTGTCTTGAGACATTTTTGGTTGTCACAGCTAGGGAGCTATTACATAGGCATCTAGTCGGGAGAAGCCAGGGATGCTGCTAAACTTCCTACAATGCAGAGGATAGGCCCCACAACATAGAATTATCTAGTTTAAAATGTCAATAGGGCCAAGATTGAGAAACCCTGCTTTAGAGGAAGCACGACAATACACCATGATTTCCAAGGAGTAAGTGGCATTATTTAGAGGAATTAATCCTTGTGTTTAGAATCAGTTCATTTACTCCTGGAGAGAAAAAAAAAAAAAAAGAATCAAGACAGTAATTGCCACAAATGTTATGAAGATTTTAAATTCTTTCTTAGTAATATGCCCGCCAATATCTGATCAATGTGCTTAAGGGATTTGTGGTCCTGGGTCTTTGATGATTTCTTTGAAACACTGTATTAATCAGCAGTGTCCTTCCTCCTTTCCTTAGTTCTCACTATGTCCTCAATTTCTTTGATTGAAGGATTGAAGAAACCCCTCATCCTTGAATGTGCTACCACATCTTTAATGAGTCTCTGGCACCAATTGTTCTCCCTTGGAGAAATGACCTAATCAACAAAATCAGTATATATAAAACCAAAAGGTGGAGGGAGAGTTCAGTGAAAATCAATTAGCGTCCTAGTCAACCAAATGTTCTTTTACATTCTGAGTAATCTGTTCCCTATTTCCCTTTCTTTGTAACTATACTGCCCATCGGCAATACATGGTTTTGATAATGATGAGGGTAATGAGATGAACTTCAAGATGGGTTACAAAGTGAAGAAATAATCAGAGAAAAAATAAGCCCTTCATTTTGGAACGGATTGATTTGGTTTGTATTATTAAAAAAAGCGTAATTCATTCAGCTGGTGATTGGTAACAAAGGGACCTTTGATTCACTTTGTTATAAAGCAGAAACTAACACACCATTGTAAAGCAATTATACTCCAATAAAGATGTTAAAAAAAAAAAAGATGAGCCTCAGGCAAAAATTCTAGTTCTTGCAGTGGAGAGAAAAAGATTTTATATTTTGGGTGCTCTTGCCTGAGGAATTTTTTTTTCTAAATAAGTACTGTGTTATTTGGCAAGCTATAGTGATCTCAGTTTACATAATTAAGAGGTCTTTAAAGGCTGTCCCTAGTGGGTTTCACAGAACTCTGACAGTTTCAAATGATCCATTCAATAGAGATACACCAAATGAAATGACAGGATGAAAATAGTTTTAAATAATTTCCCAGTGCCAGGGACATCACCCATTAAATATTTTCAATACTTGGATGTTTACTACCTGGACTCTCTCTATAAAGTACATTTTAATCCCCTCCAAAAAAGTCCAGACTTGTGAAACGTTTGGTTATTTTTTGAGATAACTATATCCAAATAAACATTAAACTAAGAAGACTTTTCCCTTCAAAATGCTCTGCCGAAAATTCAAGAATCTAAAAAAAGAGTCCTACATTTCCTGTCACTGCTAATGACAACAGACGATGAGAAGAGAATATTTCTTGGGGACTGGAGTTCATCAGAGCTAATTAAGCAGCAGTAATGTGGGGATTATCGATACTATAGCTCTCCATCCCTGTGAAGAAGAAACAGCTAGACCAATAAAACAGTGCAAGAAAACGAGATATGCCTGTACTCAGAATTATCTCTCATTGTATTTTCTTCAACTTCCTAGTACAGAGTTGGCCCAATTGCCATAATGCTATGAATGGATAATACTCAACAATGAATAATATTAATCACAGTCTTGTGGCTACTAAAAAGAAAGTATTAATCAATGTATAAACTTGCTTACTGAACTCTAATATTTGTCCTGATTGACTGCTTTCCATTTAAAATTCCCATCCTACATTCTGATTCTACTACCAGAACCCACAGTTAATTAAGCTTGTAATAATAGTAAGCAAGTACCCCGAGATTATTTCTTTAGCAAGGAAAAAATGCCACAAATGCCCACCACAGCTGAATATATCCAAGCATTGTTCCTTGATATCTTACAGAATCAGACTAAACATAACAGCTGAGGCTCAAAAACCCCACTTTCTCCATGGAAAGATCTATTTTGGTTGGGCTTGGGTTTCTACTACACAGTATTCGGCTTTGTTTTACTAACCACATGCTATCTGTTGCCATCTTCTCTCTTGAGTCCACCCACAGACATTTGAATACTTCCATTAATGGTAAACCGCTAGCATCGATGCAAGCACAGCAATAATTCCACAGCCAGCACTGGATCGTAAGACTACAAAGGGAAGAAATCAATGTCTTCAAAATATAACTTTTTCACACATAGTGTCTTAAGCAACAATGTTATATCTGTATAGCCCACCGAAGCAAGCTGATTGAGCAAAACTTTTTTTGCACCTTTACGTGACTGTGACCAAATTAATGTTAAAGGTAAAAAATTGTGATTTTTTATTTTGGTTACAAGATAGCAAGACGACATTGACATTTTGGGCTTAACTACAGTGGTAACATTTGGGTTGTTTAAATTTTCAGATGATTGCAGAACAGTCAATTCCCATAATGTAGAGCAACCTGGTCATGTTTATTCCACCTGACACTCAGACACTTGCCAAATAAGAATCTAGATCAAAGCAAAAACTGATATTGTTATCTTTATGTGTCCCTAATAAAAACATTTTATGCTTTTAAGGGATTTTTAGGAAAATTTTAAGGTAAGAAAATGTTATATTTAGTGCCTTCTGTTTTCATTCTTTCCCCAAGTGGGCATGGTTATTTAATCACCATAATGTTTCTCTCATGATTGCAAGATAAGTCACACACACACACACACACACACACACACACTTCTCTTTCTTCTCAAAACCCAACACAAGCCTGCATTTACTCAAAGTCAGTATCTCTAACATTTAGATATGGTTTACATAAAGTGAAATAAATCGGTCTTAAATGTACAGTTCCATCAGTTTTGGTAAATGCAGACATCCATATATCCCAAACCTCTATCAAGATAGGAAATGTTTCCATCATCCCAGAAGGTTTCCTCATGCCCCTTCCCAATCAATTCCACTGTTCCTTCCACTCACACACAAAAGCAGCCACTGTTCTGGTTTCTATCACCATGGATTAGTTTTACCTCTTCTAAGATATCATCAAAATGTAATCATACAGTAGGTACATAAGTAAGTAAGAACTTTTGCATCTTGCTTCTTTCACTCAGCCTAATGTTGTGGAGATTCATATTGTTAGGCTGAATCTTTTTTTTATTGTTAAGTAGTTCTCCATTATATGAATATTCTACAGTTTGTTTAACCATTTTTCTGATGATGAACTGATTAGGTATTATGAATAAAGCTGCTATGAACAGTCTTGTACCAAACTTAGTGGACGTATGGTTGTATTTTTCTTGGATAAATACTTAGAAGTTGTAATGCTACATCATAGAGTAACTGTGGCTTTAACTGCTAAAGTTAACTGCTTCTTTTAGGAAACTGCTAAAGTTTTCCAAAGTGGTTGTACTATTTTTCCTTTCCCTATACATGAGAGCTTCTGACAGCATTAGTGTGGGTTTTAACCTTTCTGGTGGGTATGCATCTTGTTGTAATTTTAGTTTGTCTTTCCCTGTTAAATACTGATACTGGGTATTCTTCAAGTGTTTCTTAGCCATACACACACACACACACACACACACACACACACACACAATATCTGTGACGTATTGGTTCAAGTCCTCTGCCAAGCCATACATCAATTACTGTAACAGGTGCATACAGAGGTGCAAGGTTAAAGAATCTTCCTTTTAACAAATACAGCTGATGTGTGCTCCAACTCTGAGAACAGTCACAAGGGGAAGCTCAAAGCATCAGAGGTGCCATTTCATTCAGCAATTTATCCCCACCGAAAACTCCTCTCAATCCATCTTAAAGCAAAACCTTCTCTGATCTGTGTCAAATACAAATTAGAGTCTGTGTGGATATATAATAGTACCACCATTGGAGTAGGAAAGATTTCAGAGACAGGATTTATGCTAAGTATGAATATCATTAGTTAAACATTTGCTATTAGTTGGCACCATGCTAATCACTTCTGATGTGTAATTATTGCTATTATATTTAAGATTTACAAAAATGCAACCAAGTGGCTATCATTATTCCCCAAGAAAGCTTCAAATTTTCAAATTATAATACCTTTCATTTCTGTATTGATTATCTATCACTGCATAATAAATTACTCTAAAACATAGTTGCTTAAAACAACACACATTTATTATCTCACTATTTTTATGGAGCAGGAATATGGGAGTAAATTTTGTGGATCCTTTGCTTTAAGTCTCTCCTCGAACTATCAGGTTGTTGACTGTGGCTGTAGACATCTCAAGACTCAACTGGCTAAAGAGGCTACCAGAAAACTACTACAGCTAATCAATGAATTTGGTAAAGTTGCAGGATACAAAATTAATGCACAGAAATCTCTTGCATTCCTATATACTAATAATGAAAAATGTGAAAGAGCAATTAAGGAAAAACTCCCATTTACCACTGCAACAAAAAGAATAAAATATCTAGGCATAAACCTAACTAAGGAGACAAAAGACCTGTATGCAGAAAACTATAAGACACTGATGAAAGAAACTAAAGATGATACAAACAGATGGAGAGATATACCATGTTCTTGGACTGGAAGAATCAACACAGTGAAAATGACTATACTACCCAAAGCAATCTACAGATTCAATGCAATCCCTATCTAACTACCAATGGCATTTTTCATAGAACTAGAACAAAAAAACTTCACAATTTGTATGAAAACACAAAAGACCCCGAATATCCACAGCAATCTTGAGAAAGAAAAATGGAGCTGGAGGAATCAGGCTGCCAGACTTCAGATTACACTACAAAGCTACAGTAATCAAGACAGTATGGTACTGCCATAAAAACAGAAATATAGATCAATGGAACAGGATAGAAAGCCCAGAGGTAAACCCATGCATATATGGTCACCTTATTTTTGATAAAGGAGGCAAGAATATACAATGGAGAAAAGACAGACTCTTCAATAAGTGGTGCTTGGAAAATTGGACAGCTACATGTAAAAGAATGAAATTAGAACACTCCCTAACACCATACACAAAAATAAACTCAAAATGTATTAAAGACCTAAATGTAAGGCCAGACACTATCAAACTCTCAGAGGAAAACATAGGCAGAACACTCTATGACATAAATCACAGCAAGATCCTTTTTCACCCACCTCCTAGAGAAATGGAAATAAAAACAAAAATAAACAAATGGGACCTAATGAAACTTAAAGGCTTTTGCACAGCAAAAGAAACCATAAACAAGATGAAAAGCAACCCTCAGAATAAGAGAAAGTATTTGCAAATGAAGCAACTGACAAAGGATTAATCTCCAAACTTTACAAGCATCTCATGCAGCTCAATATCAAAAAAACAACCCAATCCAAAAATGGGCAGAACACCTAAACAGACATTTCTCCACAGAAGATATACAGATTGCCAACAAACACATGAAAGAATGCTCAACATCACTAATCATTAGAGAAGCGCAAATCAAAACTACAATGAGGTATCACTTCACACCAGTCAGAATGGCCATCATCAAAAAATCTAGGAACAATAAATGCTGGAAAGGATGTGGAGAAAAGGGAACCCTCTTGCACTGTTGGTGGGAATGTAAATTGATACAGCCACTATGGAGAGCAGTATGGAGTTTCCTTGGAAAACTAAAAATAGAACTACCATACAACCCAGCAATCCCACTACTGGGCATACGCCCTGAGAAAACCATAATTCAAAAAGAGTCATGTACCAAAATGTTCACTGCAGCTCTATTTACAAAGCCACGTCATGGAAGCAACCTAAGTGTCCATTGACAGATGAATGGATAAAGAAGATGTGGCACATACATACAATGGAATATTATTCAGCCATAAAAAGAAATGAAATTGAGTTATTTGTAGTGAAGTGGATGGACTTAGAGTCTGGCATACAGAACGAAGTAATTCAGAAAGAGAAAAACAAATACCGTATGCTAACACATATATATGGAATCTAAAAAAAAAAAAAAATCGTTCTGAAGAACCTAGGGGCAGGACAGGAATAAAGATGCAGACGTAGAGAATGGACTTGAGGACATGGGGAGGGGGAAGGGTAAGCTGGGACGAAGTGAGAGAGTGGCATGGACATATATACACTACCAAATGTAAGATAGATAGCTAGTGGGAAGCAGCCGCATAGCACAGGGAGATCAGCCCGGTGCTTTGTGACTGCCTGGAGGGGTGGGATAGGGAGGGTGGAGGGGAGATGCAGGAGTGGGGAGATATGGAGATGTGTGTGTATGTAAAGCTGATTCACTTTGTTGTAACTAGCACACCATTGTAAAGCAATTATACCCCAATAAAGATGTTAAAAAAATTTTTTTAATTGAGAAAAAAAAAAAGGCTCAACTGGGGAAAGGTCAACCTTGAAGTTCCCTCATGTGGTTATTGGGAGGATTCAATATCTCATGGGTTGTTTGACAGATGGCCTCAGTACCCTGCTGGCTGGTGGCTGGAGGAAGCTTTCCAGTCCTTGCCACATGGGGTTCTTCATAGGGTACGTCACAACATGGCAACTTGCTTCATCAGAGCAAGTAAACAAGAAAAAGAAAGAAAAGCAGAAAAAGAGAGAGAGAGGTCACAGTCTTTTATAACTTAATTCAAATGTGATATCCTATCACTTTTGCTATATTCTATTTATTAGAAAGAAGTCACTATGTCTAGATAACACACAAGAGAAGACAATTAGACAAGGGCATAAATACCAGTAGGTGAGATTTCTGGGAGCCATTTCAGAAATGTCTACCACAATTTCCACAGTGTTTTACACTTTACAAAGGGTTATCAACAACAATACCTTTTGACATTAATAATACTGTCATAAATGTTATTAAATCCAAAGCCAGAAAAGATGATTCAACAATATATCCAAGGCCGTGGCAGGAGGACTTGACCCTGGGAAGGTATACTAGTTCAGTCCCAAGGATGCTATTCATAGCTCCGTGTTGCCCCTACACCAGTACTTCTCACTTATTTTTGTTTATTTGTTTTAATAATAAGTCAAATCCAGGTAATTTTTTTCTTTAAAGCTTGAAACTTTAGTTCAGTGTTGCTGAGTATTAGTAACTCTGAATTCTGTTGCCCAAAATTACATATGAAGATGTATGAACTTGAGTTTAGTGTGAACTGGCCCGAAGGTCCATATTTTTATTTTTTTAAATAAATCTCTGAAATTAATTTGTTTGTTCAGATTGACCTTCTTTAGATGCTGTGGAAAAAAAGAATCTGGGCAATTAATGGCTCAGTTTGGTGGGTTTCATATGATTAATCAAGGCTTTACTATACTGAACAGATAGAGGCCAAAGGGTAACTTTTCAAGAAATGGTTCATTGACATTGCATGTGTTTTAACTTGGAGGATCCTGTTTTGAATTTTAGCATGTTCAGATTCCCAGCCTTGAATTACGTTGTTTCAAAAGCTCAGGGTAAATTTGCTCTCAACAGCAAAAACCCTCCTAAAGACTATGCAGTAAGTTTGACTTTGAAAATCAAACTAATTGATCTTGGATCTAAAACCTCAGAAGTTTCACTCGGACCCATCATTTATCTGAGTTCTAGGAATCTTCTGTTGACGGGTCTAAAGGCCAGGAATGAACGGATATTGGTTCCTCTGTACCTGGCTGGACAGAAGGAAAATGTTCTGTGGGGATTTAGTGGAAGGAAGGGAAAAACGGAGAAAGAGAGAGAGGGAAAGGAAAAGAAAAAAAATCATAAAGAAAAGAGAAGAAAAAGTAGAAAGGAAAGAAAAACATTGTTTAAAAGTTTTCTCTGTATAACCTTTACTACCTGAGATAACAATGGTTTCTAACATTTTCCAAGGGACTTCATAAACTAGAGCAGTTATCCTTAGCATAATGCCAAAACCAGCAGCATCAACTTCACCTGGAAAATTACTAGAGATGCAGATTTTCACTTCCCATCCCAGGTCCACTGAATTAGAAACTTTAAGGTTGGAGCCCAAGAATATGTGTTTTTCCATACACATTGTAATGTACCCTAAAGTTTGAGAACCACAGAAACTAGAGAAATTTCAAATATAGTTATAAGATCATAAGGAGTGTTATATCCTAGGTGTTAATTAGGGCCACTGAAAAGTCCTGGGTCTTGTGTTGAAATAACATTTTTCAGCAGAATATCTCCATTTATTGAGGCACTAGCAAAATAAAGTGCAGTTACTTAGGTAACTATAGAAGGTGCCAAGTCTGAATGGGGTTAATGTTAGAAGCACAGTGTCAGTGAGCAAAGTCTAGTTAAAATAAAACAAAAACTAGGAATCAAAAGGAAGAATCACTACCCCAACAACAAAAACAAACAACTGACAAGAAGACAAGATCAGCAGCAGAGATCTGTGCAGGGCCATCACAGGTGAACTCACCCGGGCACAGACTCATCTCCAATGGACTTCCTATGAAGGCTTGAGTCCCACTCCACGTTCTCTTCTTGGCAATGGTAGACAAGCCCCAACCTGTCTTGAGAAACAAAGCCCTGCAATCCAAGATTTGACATTGTCACAAACCTTCCTAGAAGCAGCAGCTCCAGCTGGAAAATCAGCAACCTTCCTCATAGGAGTTTATGAGCTGTCCACTGTGGTGGCAGCCAAGATGCTTTTGAGCTGCCCTGACACTGAAATCCTCCAAGAGCACTCGATTTGCATATCTATAAAAGTAGCAATGTGACCTGATTCTACCTAAGCTTTACCAAACTGTAGGTCCTTATGAAATCATATTGTAAACAATATCCTAAATTTCTTGCCCCATTCTTCAAAGCACATACAGCCACCTAGAAATTCCCTGCTATCCCTACCCACCTCTCATCAGGTATGTCTAGAAATTCACAGGTACATCTGAAAAGTGCATACCTTCCTCCATTTTGCCGCAACCCAAATCTATTGCCACTGTGGCAGGTTATGTCTATGAAAATTCTGTTTCCCAAAGTCCCCAGACTCACAAACCCTCCAGGTGCCTTTGGTGCAGATCTGTACTTAGGGAACATGAATCTACATGATAACTGAAGGTCTGGAAGCACTTGAAACAAACCAGTGGGAGGAGAGAGGAGAGGAGAGGAGAAGCAATCAAGGATGGCATCATCAGAAATAAAGCTTAGGCAGCCGCACAGGGAGATCAGCTCGGTGCTTTGTGGCCACCTAGAGGGGTGTGGTAGGGAGGGTGGGAGGGAGATGCAAGAGGGAGGGGATATGGGGATATATGTATATGTGTAGCTGATTCACTTTGTTATATTGCAGAAACTGACACAGCATTGTAAAGCAATTATACTCAAATAAAGATGTTAAAAAAAAAAAGAAAGAAAGTTGAGGGAATGGAACAAATTAAATAAAGTGCTATAGGAACCTGAGGAGGAATTATAAAGCACACAGATTTCAAAGAACCAGGAGAAAGTCTGTTGTACAAGCTAAGAGATGAAATTCCTTTAAGAAAGTTGGCATGATTGGTCAATAAAAGCATTAAACTGCAGAAAATTCAAGTGGTATTACTTTGAGAGGAAAAAAGACTACCAGATTTATTGACAACAGGTACTTGATTACCCTTCCAAAAGCCATTTTTGAAGAGTGGTGAGTTTTGAAGAAGGGGTAGCAGAAATTAGTATTTAGCATATAAAGGGAAAAGAGAAGTGAGAAAGAGAGGACAGAGTCAAGTCTACTAATTCAATAATTATGGTAGTGAAGGAAAGGAAAGGTAGGGAGAGATTTTTAAGGTAAGAGATATTTAGAATGTTTCTAGGCAGAGAAGGGAAAAAAAAAAAAAAAACTTTATAGAGGGGGTAACTGAGGAAGCAAGAAAGAGATGAACATCTCTGAACTACCAGCGAGGAAAGAAAGGCTGGGTGTGGATTATCCAAAAGTCCAGAGGAGTTGGGAGGGAAGTTGAGAGGGTTTGTGCCTGAAAGTCACAATTAATTTTCTCAGCAGAGTAAACACTCTGGATGTTCTTGGCACCAACGCACACTGGAAGCTAGTGAGTTGGCGGAAATTATTTTTCAAGACATTAGACCAAAAAGACTAATTGCCTGGCTTAATAAGGCCACAGGCATCTGACAAACATCAAAATGATTAAGAAAGGCTGGAGAGAGAGGGGAGAGAGATAAAGAGAGATGGTAGTGGCAGGGATGAGAGGAAGAGGCAGAAGAGAGAAAAAGAAGGATGAGGAAAGAGAAAGGAAACAAGAGGAGGAGAGGGAAGCAGGGTAAGGGGAGAAGAGCTAAAAGGAGTGGAGGAGAGAGAAGCTGCAGAAAGAAACAGATGCCATCTCAGAACATTGAAATGTCTCATTTGTGTTTAAATTCCTAGAAAGGGGAAACAAAACAAGGACCAACTCTTAAATGTTCTTGTTGACCAGCTTGGCTTTCGACCAATGATAAATTCTAGGCCAGAGGTTTGGTAAAAGCTAATGCAAACCAGGGAGAGAATTTAGATCACAGAAGTAAATATATTCCCAGGCTAGATAGTTGCAGAGTATTTCACAGGGGAAATCATGAAAAATTTTCCTTGTAGTTGCAGTGCACATTATTTATAAAGGTCAGGGAAAAAACCATGATATGGTATATTTTATTTTGTCTTCTTACTACAAGTAAACTCATACACAGTGAATACGTCATCCTGAGCAGATATGAGCCAGTTGCTGTGCTGTGATGATTTGTGTTTCCTTTTGAGCGCGATCTAGCCTAAAGCAGATCCCGAGGTGGTCCTAGCTCATTTGACAATTGCCTTCGGTTTCACACTCTGTCCAAGGTGAAGATCATCTTTGCAGTGGTTCCTCAGACTTGTCTAAACTTTCCTCCTCTCTTCTAGACCCCTAGTGAGAACTTCCCTGTACAGTGATCTCAGGCCTACAGAACCCTCAGATTGGGTCTCTCCCATCTTCGTGACATGTGGACTTTTGTCCAGTGACTTGTAAAAGTGCTATGAGCAGTTACAAGTGTTGGTTGTATTTGCAAAGTGGCACAGTTCCGTGGTTTTAAATACATGGTTATTAAAATAAGAACTTTCCTAACCATCAAATATATTCTGAACATATTATTGTGGTAAGGACTGGAGTCAACATGATATAGTCAAAGGATCAAACTAGATGGGTTGTGGAGTCAGATATATTTAGATCTGAATCCATTTTCTAGCTATATGGCCTTAAGCAATTTACTGAAGTTCTCTGGGTCTTAGTTTCTGTGTCTGTAAAATGTTGTCCATAATAGCATCTATCTCAAGGTCACCAAAAATGTAATCAATAGTCAATCTAAGAAAGAAATGGAAAATTTTATTTGAGCCAAGCTGAGGATTATAACCCAGGAGGCAGTCTTTCAGAAAGCTCTACAGGTAAGGGGGGAAGCCAGTATATATATAATATATGACTTTGGAGAAGGGGTACATGCAATCAACACACATCTTGGTAGAGGGCAACTTTCTCTATTCGAGAGGAATAGATATCTTAGTGGTTTTAGAGCTTTTCGAAGTATGGGAAGATGGAGGAAACTGGGTTCACAAAATTTTCTCCTGAAAATATCTGAGGGCCAGTTTTGCCAGTTTTCCTAGAGTACAAAGTGCCTCAACCCGATCTTTGCTCTGAATTTCTTTCAGGGTGTATTGTAGCTCAGCGACTGCAGTGACTAAGGACTTGATTCTTGTAGAACTGGATGGTGGGCAATATTCTTTATTTTAGAACTCCCTTCCTTTCGGTCTTAAGGTTGACCAAGTTCTGGGAAGTGTCTCATGACCAGTTTGTCCCATGGCATTAGGAATACTCATTCCCAGGTCAGGCGAGGATTTCATTGATAGGCCACTCAATGTGCTATTACTGGACTAGGTCCTGTTAACAGTAGCCAAAACCTCTGGAACTCCTGTCTTACTAGTCTGTTATGGTCCAGGACATGGATCCCTCTAGTTGCTTCTTCCCATATCTAGAGTTACACTATTACAATCACTGATCTTATAAAATTATGTATTTGGTCAATCATTTCAAGTTGCTTGATTATCATTATTTTTATCATAGTCTCAGTCACACATTTAGTAATGCAAAAAACAATAATCTTGTAAAAATAATCTTGTAAAAGGCAGAATACAAGTAATGTAGTAACATTAATAAGGTCATAAGTAAGTATTTAAGCTAAGAACTTCCATCAGGCACAGCCAGTGTCTCCCAGGTCAGCTAACTCAGTCTGTCCTGCACCGTTCGCTATCTTTAAGGAAAATGACATATTGGCATTTTTTTTTTTTTTTAAACATCTTTATTGGGGTATAATTGCTTTACAATGGTGTGTTAGTTTCTGCTTTATAACAAAGTGAATCAGCTATACATATACATATGTTCGACATATTGGCATTTTACATAAAGTTCACCGAGGATGTCTGCACATACAAGGCAAGTGGTGGGTCATTGTGACCCCTTACAGGACTGGGAAAGGAGTTACGTGGCTGGTGTCAGAAGAAGAAAAATGGATCTTTATAGTTGAGCAGGTATTTCTGCCACTGGGGAGTTCTGGTTAATGCATAATACAGATGCACGATGCACACTAGAGGGGAGGGAGGAAGCCTAAATGGGCCGAGAAAAATTTTATGTTTAAATATTTCTTGTCTTGCCTTAAAATATGAATTTTATTTCATCATCAAAGAGTTGTTGTGAGGATATAAACCATATAAAGGGTTTGAGCATTAGAGTGACTTGAATAGTGTCCCCCCCCCCAAAGCTCACATCCATCTGCAACCTCAGAATGCGACCTTATTTGGAAATAGGGTCTGTGCAGATATAATTAAGTCAAAATGAGGTCATACTAGAATAGAATGGGCTCTAAATCCAATGACTGGTATCCTTATAAGAAGAGGACAAAACACATGGAGACCAAGGGAAGAAGGCCATGCAAAGACAAAGATGGAAATTGGAATTCTGCTGCTATAGGTGAAGCCACACCTATAGAAGCTGGAAAAGGTAAAGGATTCTTCCCTGGAGCCTTCACAGGGAGCACTGCCCTATCAATACTATGATTTTAGACTTCTATCCTCCAGAAATGAAAAAATACATTTTTATTGTTGTTTTAAACCACCAAGCTTGTGGTAATTTGCTATGGCAGATCTAAGAAACTAATACACGTTTATAGTAACTGCTCAGTGAAAATCAACTCAGCATCAGGCCAATTTTACTCTATACTCTTTCTGGCTACTATCTTATGGTCCTTAGAGTGGTAGCTTAATTTGGTCCTACTTTACCAGCTTTGACCTCTCCAGGTCTAAATTTCAGCCCTGTAGACACCTTCCTTATTCTCCAGACCTGGGCTAAGAAGCATCCTGCATATTCTCCTGGCAGCTCTGCCATTGGCTCTGTGAGTCTCCCTTCCCCAACCCAGCCAATCCAACTCATTCATCCATTCCATACATATTAACTCACCACTTACTATGAACCTGTCAGTGTATGAAAAACTGGGTGTAAAGCAGTGAATGAAAGAGTCCCTCTTCTCATAAAAGGTGTTTTCTGGTGAGAGCATAAAAAAGATTAACAAGTAGGCAAGTGAATATATAATATGACAGATGGTCTTATATGCTATGGGGAAAAAAAGGCAGGCTGGGGGAATGGAGAGCAGGGGCAGGGTGTACATCAGTGTGTCACAAAAGGTCTCTCTGACGAGGTGGTATTTTTTTTTTTTTTGCGTTACGCGGGCCTCTCACTGTTGTGGCCTCTCCCGTTGCAGAGCACAGGCTCCGGACGCGCAGGCTCAGCGGACATGGCTCACGGGCCCAGCCATTCCGTGGCATGTGGGATCTTCCCGGACCAGGGCACGAACCCGCATCCCCTGCATTGGCAGGCGGACTCTCAACCACTGTGCCACGAGGGAAGCCCACGAGGTGGTATTTTAATAGTGACCTAACTTTAGTCAAAGAGGAAGGCAGTCATTCTGACACCCAGGAGGTGAGGTGAAAGAAGAAATGGGGACTCAGTAACCTGCAGGATTGGAAGCCATAACTTAGACTTGGGATTTTGCACTGAACGACATAAAAAAGTCACTGGAGGATTGTGAATAGAGAAGAGCATGATCTACCTTCTCTTTTAAAAAGATTCCTCTAGCTACTGTTTGAAGAGTAGGTTTTGAGGGTGACTTGGAAGCAAGATCAGTTAGGATGCTGACTGCAAAAAGTCCACGCTAAATGTGATGCCTCGTTTCTTTTTAATTCTTTCTCCAGAGCTGTGATAAAAGGCAGATAGAAGTGAAAGCATTGATAAGAAGTTACTGGAGTCTGTATATATTTTGCAGATAAAGCCAACTGGATTTTTTTTTAAATGAATGTAGTTTCTAAGAGAAAGAGAAATTAAGGAACACTCCGAGTGTTTTACTGGGTTAGGAAAGACTAGAGAAGATGTTGGAGAGTGGAGAGAAGAGGTGGATTAAACGTGCGAAATCCAACAAGCTGTGAATATAGGACTGATGAGTTTCCTTCCCTTCCCCTGCAGTCATTACATAGCTCTCAGCTGGTGCAATCCAAATGTCTCAAGTAATGTTAAGACATCACCTAGCTTATAAAACCTGGGAGGCCCAGTAGTGCCTTCCTAAGCACACTGTCTTAAATATATTTTTAATTTGTTAAAATTATATTACCATGTAGCCATTTATAACATCAAATACATGATTTTCCCCCCAAACAAAAGCAGAGCAGGAACTGGAGCATCTGTTCTTTCATGGCGTTTGATTCCCACCTGAGGTGCGGAGAAGGTATGTCAAGTAACACTGGCAGACCATTTTCAACGAAAGTGGACCTCCCAAAACCCACCAAGCCAGACCCAGGTCTATAAAGACAGCACTTGTGGAAGTGGCAGCCAAGGTGCTGAAGATGAACCAGTGTCTTGGATTGCCACTGAAGTCTTTTATCTGCTACTTTGAAATAATGAGGCTAAGAAACTCACTCTTGTCCAAAGTTGCCAATTCCTTTTTCCGGACAAAGCAGTCAAACAGAAGAGCATAAGCAGCTATAAAGTAAAACATTACCAACTCTTCTGTGCACAAGCTGGGGAGGGAAGGTGAAATAGGGAGATTACAGAGCATGCTTTTTCACACTCAGTCTTTTGGGGATGATTTTTGAACCATAAGAAATTCTTCCGGGAAGCAGGGCTACCAGTACAAGGTCCTAGGGAGTAACCTTTTATGACTCCCTCTGCCAAAAAAAAGGATAGGGAACTAGGGGATTGCTTAGAAACATATGTTCTTCAGGGAGTCTTGTAAGCGTTACTCTAAACTCTGAGCCAACACAGCTGTGAGGGAGCATAGGTCAAGACTTCACAGAAAGCCAGATGCTGCAGTGAGCACATATTGTTTTAGAGACATATGTGTGTATGGATATGTGTGGTGGATAAATATATACATCGGCATGTATATGTATACACTGGCAACCCCCCCTCCCCACTTCTCATCCTTTTAGGTAAACTGAAGGAGGAAGGGAGGATTTCCTGTGAAAACAATGTATAACCCTGCTCATCTGGTTAATGTGTTTGGCTGGATCCAATGTAACCAAATGAAAAGGAGGAGTAGGAAGAAAATTTCCTGATAAGACAAACTTTACACAGGGTATTCAGTCTAACTTAATTCAATTCCTAATTATGATTTTTTTACACTATTCAATCTAATTCAGCTACATTCCTAAGTACTGTTTATTTGCACTGTTAGGTACTATGCGGGATGTAGAAATAATTCCAACACCAGTCACCCTTATACATTTATAAGCAGTGTGACTTTAGGAAAGGTACCTCTCTGGTGAGATAACTTTGAGTGGGAGCATCCCATATTCTACCCGCTAATACATCAGAGCCCTAATGGAGATACCCATAGTATGCTATGCTATGGTAGAGAGAGAAATGGGCTGGGACTCCAGCCCCAAATCTGCACTGTGTTACTGTGGCCAGTTCATCTCACTCCACTTCTCCTTCCCCAAAACTATCCCCAGAAAGAGATGTTTTGTTTTTTTTTTCATTGTGAAATGAGACGCTTGGATTAGAAAACGGGTCACAAAATAATTGCCTATTAAAGAACTGGGTAGGTTCCATGTATTCCAACAGGGACTGAGGCCCCTGCATGAGGGAGGCAGCTACTCTCCACCACTGTCGCACTGCTGCCTGTGACAACGTGGCCTCATCTAATTTTCCAAGAAAGAGTAGCCCTCTGCGTTCTTCTATATGAGACTGAACAATTCTTAAAATACTGTACAAGATGAACAAAATACATCTGGAAGCCCAATCCTTGCCCATATGCTGCCAGTTTGCAATTTTAGGATTGGATGACATAATATTTCTTTAATTCAGAAATGGGTGAGTATAGGGCACAGCTGTACCGAGAGTGTCCAAACAGATTTCCTGCTACTGGCAGAAATCATGCCTGTGAATCCTTGGTCCCTGAACTGGGGCCATCCAAAAGTCACTCACTCCCTGGTCTCAAGCTCTTCCGAGGCAGGACTACCTAATTCCAAGTCCAGAGGAATCTCTAGGCTGTCACGTGGCATTCACAGCTCTACCTGCCTAGAATTTACAAAAGGACATCTCCTGACCCGGCCAGAGAGTCTCCTCTCAAAGTCTCAGATTCTATACCCACTTATAAGCATTGAAGGCTTTCGTTCCAGAGACTACATTTGCTTCTACGGCAAAGTCCAGGAAACTAGAAAGGATTCAGCATCACTCAGATCCCAGAAGATCTAAACATTTTGTATATCAGTACTGAAAAAATGAAGAAATAGACTCTGTCATTATAGACCATCCACCACTCCTTGTGATTCAAGGAGCTTTCATATAACCCAATGCAGGGAAACTACACCTAACATAAGTAAAAGTAAGCAGAACATTGTCACACAGAGAATGATTGGATATGAGTATAATTATATATATGACAGTGGAGGATACCTCGAAAAGATAGTGCTCAAATTCTTCTTTTAATTTTTTTTTAACATCATTTTTTTTTTAAGGGCTTCAAATGCTTGGCTTTTTTAAAATTTATTTTATTTATTTATTTATGGCTGTGTTGGGTCTTCATTTCTGTGCGAGGGCTTCCTCTAGCTGTGGCAAGCAGGGGCCACTCTTCATAGCAGTGCACGGGCCTCTCACTATCTCAGCCTCTCTAGTTGCGGAGCACAGGCTCCAGACGCGCAGGCTCAGTAGTTGTGGCTCACGGGCCTAGTTGCTCCATGGCATGTGGGATCTTCCCAGACTAGGGCTCGAACCCGTGTCCCCTGCATTAGCAGGCAGATTCTCAACCACTGCGCCACCAGGGAAGCCCTAACATCTTTATTGGAGTATAATTGCTTTACAATGGTGTGTTAGTTTCTGCTTTATAACAAAGTCAATCAGTTATACATATACATATGTTCCCATATCTCTCCTCTCTTGCGTATCTCTCCCTCCCACCCTCCCTATCCCACCCCTCTAGGTGGTCACAAACCACCGAGCTGATCTCCATGTGCTATGCGGCTGCCTCCCACTACTATCTATTTTACGTTTGGCAGTGTATATATGTCCATGCCACTCTCTCACTTTGTCACAGCTTACCCTTCCCCCTCCCCATATCCTCAAGCCCATTCTCTAGTAGGTCTGTGTCTTTATTCCCATCTTACCCCTAGGTTCTTCATGACCTTTTTTTTTTTTTTCTTAGATTCCTTATATATGTGTTAGCATACAGTATTTGTTTTTCTCTTTCTGAATTACTTCACTCTGTATGACAGACTCTAGGTCCATCCACCTAACTACAAATAATTCAATTTCATTTCTTTTTATGGCTGAGTAATATTCCATTGTATATATGTGCCACATCTTCTTAATCCATTCATCTGTTGATGGACACTTAGGCTGCTTCCATGTCCTGGCTATTGTAAATAGAGCTGCAATGAACATTTTGGTACATGACTCTTTTTGAATTATGGTTTTCTCAGGGTGTATGCCCAGTAGTGGGATTGCTGGGTCGTATGGTAGTTCTATCTGTAGTTTTTTAAGGAACCTCCATACTGTTCTCCATAGTGGCTGTATCAATTTACATTCCCACCAACAGTGCAAGAGGGTTCCCTTTTCTCCACACCCTCTCCAGCATTTATTGTTCCTAGATTTTTTGATGATGGCCATTCTGACCGGTGTGAGATGATATCTCATTGTAGTTTTGATTTGCATTTCTCTAATGATTAATGATGTTGAGCATTCTCTCATGTGTCCATTGGCAATCTGTACATCCTCTTTGGAGAAATGTCCACTTAGGTCTTCTGCCCACTTTTGGATTGGGTTGTTTGTTTTTTTGTTATTGAGCTGCATGAGATGCTTGTAAAGTTTGGAGATTAATCCTTTGTCAGTTGCTTCATTTGCAAATATTTTCTCCCATTCTGAGAGTTGTCATTTGGTCTTGTTTATGGTTTCCTTTGCTGTGCAAAAGCTTTGAAGTTTCATTAGGTCCCATTTGTTTATTTTTGTGTTTATTTCCATTTCTCTAAGAGGTGGGTCAAAAAGGATCTTGCTGTGATTTATGTCATAGGGTGTTCTGCCTATGTTTTCCTCTAAGAGTTTGATAGTGTCTGGCCTTACATTTAGGTCTTTAATCCATTTTGAGTTTATTTTTGTATATGGTGTTAGGGAGTGTTCCAGTTTCATACTTTTACATGTAGCTGTCCAGTTTTCCCAGCACCACTTATTGAAGAGGCTGTCTTTTCTCCACTGTATATTCTTGCCTCCTTTATCAAAGATAAGGTGACCATATGTGTGTGGGTTTATCTCTGGGCTTTCTATCCTGTTCCATTGATCTATATTTCTGTTTTTGTGGCAGTACCATACTGTCTTGATTACTGTAGCTTTGTAATATAGTCTGAAGTCAGGGAGCCTGATTCCTCCAGCTCCGTTTTTTGTTCTCAAGATTGCTTTGGCTATTTGGGGTCTTTTGTGTTTCCATACAAATTGTGAAATTTTTTGTTCTAGTTGTGTGAAAAATACCATTGGTAGTTTGATAGGGATTGCACTGAATCTGTAGATTGCTTTGGGTAGTAGAGTCATTTTCACAATGTTGATTCCTCCAATCTTCCTTTTGATTTTTATCAATGTATATTGCACTTGATTCCTTCCTATTAAGTTCCATGCATTCCTGCATTTACACACTTAAAGTCTAGATAAACAGAAATTGCAAAATGAATTATTAAAAATATTTGAGAAATAGAATGCCGAACTGCAGAGGAATGGTATAGTTTCACAGGACCACGTCATCTAGCTTGGGTGTAGGAGTTTACTTTAGTACATTATTTCCCCTTCTTTTTGTTGACTATCTCCTACTCATTTTTAAACAGAGAAACTAGCTATCCAGGGAGAGGAGAAAGGAAGGCAGATTCCATTTACTGAGAGATGGAGAGACAGACAGTGGATTAAGGAAGAGAGAAAGTGGATGTACTAAGAATAGAGAGGCAAATATGGACAAGATGGAGTGCAGTCTTCTAGGACATGTGAAGACTTTATTTGAAAGTCCATGGGAAGCCACTAAAGGTTTTCTGCAGTTTTAAGTTTATGATTTGTTCCTTTTACTCTGAGGAGGCTTTCTTCTTAGTCCCAGTGGGAGAAGATAGTGGTTTGTTCTAGGATAATTACAATGAAAATGGAAAGAAGTGAATGAATTTGAGAAATATGTAAATTTGCAATTTTCATATTAGCATAGACCAACCTAAACCATAGCATGAGTTTTACAATTTGGGTTGCTTGAATTTGCATACTATCATATTCCACATTCTTCCACATTTTCAACATACAATTTCCCCCCTATGGAATATTAGACAACTTAGTAGATGCTCCTGTTATGGATATTAGCATCTGATGGCCTATTCAAACCATTCTCCTATATTTAATGACATTTTCTTCCCTTTATTTTTTTTACCTCCCCAGCTACCAATTTACCAGAACCCTGATGTGAAAAATTGAAATGGGGAGAGTGTCCAGGAGATAAATTAGAGAAACAGACACATCCCCCGTAATCAGAATCACCTCTCCTCTTCAGTGCCTACCTCTCTGTTACAAAGTTGTGCTTAGCTTAGTCTTTCCTTAGGATGAGTTAATTCCCAAGAAAGCTCTCACTTGTTCACAAATATAAGATTTTTGGTAAGACTGCCTCCTACCTATTCACCTCTGATCCTTAGTAGGGTTCACAAGGCAGGCTCAAGCTAAGTTCCCACTACTCAAGTGTGTGACAGTCAGAAGCTTTATCTACTTTTAACATATATACCTGAAGAAAGACATTGCATTTATGTAATCAGGCTGAGTGTTGCATTTTATATTCAGTTTTATGTTAAAGGGGAAAAACTGTGAAAAACTTTGAAATGAATCGAAAAGATTACTAAGTATACTGTCTGAATCAGCTTTCAGATTATTTCAATCTTTCATTGCCTTCAAGCTATCTCATAATCCTATAAATTTTAGAGAAATGATAATAAGGCAAAAGGTTCTTATCCATTAAATGGAAATTATGTCCAGTGGAATGCAACTGATTATCGCCCATGTATAGTGAACAATTTTACCAGTTTTGCAACTATTTGTAATTTTTTTCAGTATTCCTGGTGTTTATATATTTGTCCTTTGCATTCATCTTTGAACTGTTGCAAAATCTTGTTAATTAATAAGTTAATTAAAATCTGTGACCATCTTCATTTTATGAGTCATTATTTTACCATTAAAAAATTGCCTTTAGCAGTGGATTCCATTTGCATCTCTCATTACTACTATATAAGATTGACTTTGATTTGAACTCTAAATATTTTATAATATCTGGCTGAAACCTAACAAAACAAAAGAGAGGGGAAGTATCATATATAGCAAAGAAGAATTCAAGGTCACTCTGTTCCAATATATTATTGAATTTAATTTTTAATAAATCTACAATATTTACCACCTCCTCTGTGCCCAAATCTCTAGAACAGGGGTTGGAAAAGCCCTTTCTGTAAAGGGCAAATGGTAAATATTTTTGGTTTTGTTTTCCATGCAATCTATCTTATAGCTACTAACCTCTGCCATTATAGCACAAAATAAGCCATGGACAATATGTAAACAAATAAGCAGACACTGATCCAATAAAACTTTATTTACAAAAACAAACAGTGAGCCAGGTTTGGGCTACAAATGGTCTAGGATATCTACCTCTTGAATCTCATACTTGAAAAACAAGTTACTACTTCCCTTGCAGTTGGGAAGTCTTAAATGCACTTTGGAGGAAGACAGTGAAACAGGCCCAGTTTTACAAACTCCATGAAAGAGTGGGTGTTGTAGGAAATGAAAGGAAATGACTGTGAGATTTTCTTCTTTTTTTTTTTTTTTAAACATGCTACTCATTAGTATAACACAATGACACTCTTTTTCTTTCAACCTAAAATGCCCTGTTTCGTTATCACCATGGATTAATGAGATAAAATGTAATGTTTTCTCTCTCACTTATCATAAATATAGCCATTGACCTGCACCTGGCAATTTGTGTAACTCGTGCTAGAGATAGACGATTCATTAGAGAAACAAGGAGCAAAGTGAAAGGGGTAAGAAGAAATGTATCACAACATTATACATTTCTGAATAAAGGCATCTCTGCTTTTATGCCTCAAAAAAAACATTAAATATATTGTTATATATTTCTGTAGTCCATTTTCTGGGTATATCTTACCTTAATATGGTTGTCATGATACTGTATATATAATTTTGTGTATTTTTTTCACCAACAACTATTTCCCATATTATAAGCTTTTCACTGTGTAATTTTTTTTTTCTTTTACTGTGTAATTTTAAATATTATAATGTTCTCATTAGGTGGGTTTATAGTTATTTACCATTCTGCTATTCCCACACAATAAAGTTTTTATCAATTTTTAATTGTCATAATTTGTAATGAATATATTAGCATGCATTTTCATATTGTCTTTAACAGTTAAGAGTAGTCTTAGTTATAGACTTATTGAAACTGAGAATACGAATATTTTAAGGTCATATGAACCAGTAGAGATAAGTCTGTGGTACGGAAGTCTGCCATAAAGAAATTTATCTTTTTTTTTTTTTTACATTGTAAATGATACATGGACATAGTAGAGAAAGTAAAAAATATATAAACTGAAAAGTAAAAGTATTCCTTACTCCTGATCACCAGTCAAAACTCAAAAAGAATAAGTATTAACCATTTATTGGACAGCTTTACAACAATTTTAATGTTCATAGAAATATATATGCATATCCTTTTTAACCCCCCCAAAAGATGTAATACATACACTCTCTTAACATATTGATTAAAGCAGTAAGAAATGTTTTAAGAAATCTTTTTTTGAAAGAAATGAAGGTGATCTCCAACTTTGTGCTATTACAACAATAGTGCAATGAAAACCTTTGTTCACATTTCTTAGAAGAATCAACAGGATACAGCTGGACCACAAGTTCCTAGAAGTCAACTGCTTGTTCCAATTTTAAGAGCAATTGCGAAACTGCCTGCCCAGAGATGCTGTACCAAACTACAGGTATATTCTAGAGGAGAGATCTTAAATCGTTTAAACAAAATAACATTTATTGAGTCTCCAATGTGTGCACATTATTTTTTGCTCAAGGAACACAAGGATGATTATGACATGGTCACCAGTTTATCAGTATATCAGATTAGCAAACTATGGCCCACAGGCCAAATCCAGGCTGCTTTTGTAAATAGGACTGAGACCCATTTAGGACTTCTGACCTTCAGAATGTAAAATAATAAATGTATGTGTTTTAAGCCACTAAGTTAGTGTCAATAAGCTATAATGACCATAGGAAACTAATAGAAGGAATGAAGAAAAATAGTGGAGCCGGCTACTGCTATTCCCTATTCTATCTAAGTTACATATGTGTTAAGGGACTATATTGTCTATGCCAATTATGCGTAAGGGAAAATTCTAGCAAGGGATATCACATATTCTATTTTAGTGAACTTGCTTTATCTTCCAAGGAAACCTCGCTGAATTCTTACAAAATGGATTGGGCTATTTGCTTTAAAATTCAAACTTCTACTAGATAAGAGGACCTCTCTGACACAGTTAATCTCATTCTGTTGAAGGGTCCAAAAGAGTTTCCAACGCCAAAGGCATGACCAGGAGAAATGAGAACGCCCTCCATTACATTGTTTTTAGAATGATGTCATCCCTCTCTATGAAGCTGGCTGATTTCTTATTTGTAGAGCAAAATGATAAAACCACCTGAGTCCTGGGAACTCAGGACAAACAAACCTCTGGGTTGGCTTTAGTGGGGACACATTTCATTAATTTACAAATTGTCTGGTTTTCTTCTAGAGAGAAAGAGCATACAAGCAATGGTTAACATCAGAATGCCTGGAATAGCTGTTTATTTGGCTGAAAACAGAAGATAATCCCCAGCTCTCTCTCTGGCAGTCTCAGCTTGAAGTTGCTACCAACAGAATAAACAGATACTTCTTACGCTGTGTTCTTGGAAAAATATTTATATGAAGTAACACACCGAGTACTCTCCTGTTTGCGTCCAAAGTCTCAGCCTGAGAGAGACCTTCCCTGATCCTGCCCGTGTACACATTATATATATATATATATACACACACACACACATCATTCATATATTTGTAGGGTCCATCCACTTCACTTAGTGCTTGCCTTTGTCTATTTTGGGTACGAAAAATAAGAAAAGATTACTCATTTTCTTTTTGCATTCCTCCTATAAAAATGCAAATTCTCCTTGAAGCATACTTTTGGACAAGTCAGGAAAGTGTGGGAAAGAAAGATAAGTACAAAAAGAATACTTTAGCTCTTATCTTGCTATACATGTAGTTTTAGCACAGTTCCTTCCTAGCATATCTGAATATCAACACCACCACTTATACCAATTTTTTACACTACCACTCCTCTTTTGCAAATATCTGCTCCACTCCTAACACTTTCCTCAACAGCCCAATAACCCACAACCTTCCCCCTTCAATATGGTCATGCCTATCTGTTGTCTAGGGTTGAGGTATCTCAAATAAGTGAGAGTTTCCTAAGACAATGTCTCAGGATTCTGGTGGCCCAACCCTCCTAACTACTTAACTTTTATAATATTGATATATGTTACATTTGAACTGCCTCTGAGATAACTGGGCACCTTCTTTGTTTAAATTCATTCACACATTCTAGTCTATTGTATTCTATTCTGTTGTAAAGGGTCCTAAACTTATTCTGTTACTGACTTGTATAACATGGCTCTACAGGTTTCATGTATGTCTCACCATGTCAAAATAGAAGATTTTTACTACTACTCATTCATCTACCATTTGCACAGCTCAGTGTAGCAGATGATGAAAGAATCAGCTTCTCTTTCTACTACACTCTTGTAACTCATTAGACCATACCACAGGTCTGAAACATTTAACTGTCTAATATATTAGCTGTGAGCCATGCACATGGTAGCTGCACAGTAAATGTTTTCTTTGATTATTTTATCCTTCTCTATAAATTCTTTACAGTGAGAATAGGCTCTTCCACATCTTCTCCATATGACTTTTTTAGTTGGTGTAAGAAATTCTTGCCCCAATTTAGTGCTATAACACAAATACAAGTGGAGGCTCTTTTTTTCATCTTGTTAATGGTATGTCAGTGTTCCTGGTGGGCAGGTAGTCTTCCACAAGATTCAAAGACCTACAGTTGTTTCATCTGGAGACTAAGTTGTCAGACAGAGGCTCAGAATCTTCTGCATTCACTGGGAAGATGGGGAAAAGGGACCTCCACTTCTCAATTAACCTGGCCTGAGCAAATGTACTTGTGCTTTTGATTATCCCTCTTCTATTCCCTTTCATTGACAAGAGCTAGTCACTTGGCACCACTTAGAAGTAAGGAAGACTAGAAAAAGTCTAGTTCCTGGGTGTGCATCCACCTCTTAGGAACAATTCTAAATTAAATGAAAAGCATGGGGCTTCCCTGCTGGCGCTGTGGTTAAGAATCCACCTGCCAGTGCAGGGAACACGGGTTCGAGCCCTAGTCTGGGAAGATCCCACATGTGGCAGAGCACCTAAGCCCATGCGGCACAACTACTGAGCCAGCGCTCTAGAGCCCGCCAGCCACAACTCCTGAGCCCGCGTGACACAACTACTGAAGCCTGTGCGCCTAGAGCCCGTGCTCTGCAACAGGAGAAGCCACCACAATGAGAAGCCCGTGTGCCACAACGCAGAGTAGCCCCCGCTCGCTGCAACTAGAGAAAGCCCACACACAGCAACGAAGACCCAATGCAGCCAAAAATAAATAAATAAACAAATTAATGTTTTTTAAAAAGGGAAAAGCATGGATCTTTGATGATCAGTTAGAGTATCTGCCATAGAATTCAACTTACAATTGATATAAGCATGTGTGTGTGTATATGCACATAAACGCACATCTCATATAGGATCTTTTATACATTTGTCAACCTCATATCACTCTAGCAAAAAGCAATGTGTTTTATTTTACAAGCAACATATAAATCCTTGAAGCTCATCCAAATCTTTAATTATCTGATAAACCCTTTTCCTCAATTCAGGATACAAAATATGTTCACATCTGTTGTAGATTCAATTATTGGCCTTGATTCTTCATGCCTTTGCCATATAACTTTTCGTTCCTCTATTGGAAAGATATACTTTCATGCCCCTTCACTTTGAGCTCAGCCATGTAACTTCTTTGGCTAATGGGATGTTAGAAAACATGACACAAGGGCTTAAAATGTACTTGTGCATTTGAATATTCTCTCTGGCCCCTTTACCACACCATTGGAAGAACATGCCTCAGCTATCCTGACAGTCCAAGGAGGATGAGAGACATGTAGAAGAAAGCTGCTGCAGCTGACCCAGAAATTGTTTTGCATTGAATATTTATTTATTTATTAACATCTTTATTGGAGTATAATTGCTTTACAATGGTGTGTTAGTTTCTGCCGTATAACAAAGTGAATCAGCTATACATATACATATATCCCTATATCTCCTCCCTCTTGCGTCTCCCTCCCACCCTCCCTATCCCATCCCTCTAGTTGGACACAAAGCACCAAGCTGATCTCCCTGTGCTATGCAGTTGCTTCCCACTAGCTATTTATTTTACATTTGGTAGTGTATATATGTCCATGCCACTCTCTCACTTCGTCCCAGCTTGCCCTTCCCCCTCCCCGTGTCAAGTCCATTCTCTACGTCTTCAACTTTATTCCTGTCCTTCGCCTACGTTCTTCAGAAACTTTTTTCTTTTTTTTTTAGACTCCACATATATGTGTGAGCATATGGTATTTGTTTTTCTCTTTCTGACTTACTTCACTCTGTAGGACAGACTCTAGGTCCATCCACCTAACTACAAATAACTCAATTTTGTTTCTTTATATGGCTGAGTAATATTCCATTGTGTATATGTGCCACATCTTCTTTATCCATTCATCTGTTGATGGACACTTAGGTTGCTTCCATGACCTGGTTATTGTAAACAGAGCTGCAATGAACATTGTGGTACATGACTCTTTTTGAATTATGATTTTCTCTGGGTATATGCCCAGTAGTGGGATTGCTGGGTCATATGGTAGTTCTATTTTTAGTTTTTTAAGGAAACTCCATACTGTTCTCCATAGTGGCTGGACCAATTTACATTCCCACCAACAGTGCAAGAGAGTTCCCTTTTCTCCACACCCTCTCCAGTATTTATTGTTTGTAAATTTTTTGATGATGGCCATTCTGACTGGTGTAAGGTGATACCTCATTGTGGTTTTGATTTGCATTTCTCTAATGATTAGTGATGTTGAGCATCCTTTCATTTGTTTGTTGGCAATCTGTATATCTTCTTTGGAGAAATGTCTATTTAGGTCTTCTGCCCATTTTTGGATTGGGTTGTTTGTATTTTTGATATTGAGCTGCATGAGCTGCTTGTAAATTTTGGAGATTAATCCTTTGTCAGTTGCCTCATTTGCAAATATTTTCTTCCATTCTGAGGATTGTCTTTTCGTCTTCTTTATGGTTTCTTTTGCTGTGCAAAAGCTTTTAAGTTTCATTAGGTCCCATTTGTTTATTTTGGTTTTTATTTCCATTTCTCGAGGAGGTGTGACCCAGAAATTTTCAGTGAGAAGCAAGGTGGCATAGCTGAGTTCAGCCTAGATCAGTGGAACTCTAGTGAGTTCATAAATCTGTGAGAATGCTTACTACTGAATGCTACTGAAATGCCATGACTATTTGTTACACAATAATATTGTGGCAATAGATAACTGGCACATCATATTTCAGTTTTAAAATTTTTGCTTATGAACCAACACTCCTAAACTATCACAAAGTCTTTTTCCCCTCTCTGGAGACATTCTCCATTCTGAATTTTCCAAGAATATCTGCACTTATGTGTTTTAAATGGTGATTGATTAGCTGTCCTTTCAAATGCAAGGTAGTGAGAGAACTGGAGAGTAAGACCAGTTCACTACTGCTACCGCTGCTTGCTGCCATTATGTGTTGCTATTGAAGACTGTTCAACACAATCCTACAAATATTTGTGATATCATTGGTGTAGACGCCTGTACTAACCATATAATTCCTTGAGGTTTGGCTTTTACGAGTACTAATCTTTATTCATTCGTACCTCCTTAGCCACTGTCCACCAAGCATACCTCCATGTCAATATGGCTACAACCTCAGCATACTGTGTTATATGGTCCTCCTCCAAAACCTTTGGGCCCATGTTTGGGACAAAGTGTATGGATAAGACTTCTTATGCTTCTTTTGGTCTTCCTAGCCAGGCCAGCTAAGTCCATTCCAAACCATTAGGGAGCATCTAATAATGGGGAAGATTAAGGTATAGGAGATGCTGATATTCATCTTCCTTGAAGTCACTGTCATCACTGCACATTTTATCCAGCCTTCTCCAAATTCCACTCTGTATAAGCAAACAGTGTTTTGAGAATGTGTCTTTTCTCAGGCCACAAAAGTTTTGTTATACCCTTTCTGCAATGTGTTTATATATCTGGTCCTATTCTAGTGATTGCTCCATACTAATAAATCAGCTCCATGCTAAGGTGTTATCTCCATCTGTGAGCAAAGGGCTGGCTAGTATGATTTATAAAATTATATCCGATCTCCCATCACATTATATCAAATATTCTATTTTAAATATTATTTAAGGGAAAATCATCCAGGAGAAAGCACTTATAACATGGGAGTCTTAGGGTTTACAGAATGTTGGGACTCAAGGTATCATATTCACAAACTGTCAGCCAAAGTTAGTCTTCAGCCAAGGAGCTTTCAGATAGATTTAGCTGAGCCAGCAAATGTCTTTAGGCAGGGCATGTCTTTTTAGTTTTAAACCCCTGTCATGTCCAGCTGCCTTAGAGTAGACAGTTTCTCTGTTTAGCAGTTTCTGCTTTCCTTTACCTGTGTATATCTAAAGACATTTGAATTCAGGATCTCTGTTACAGATCAGTTCTCTCATTTTACAGATGGGGAAAGTGAGGTCCAACTTGATGTAGTTTATATGATGACTGGTGGAGTCAAAGGTGGAATCCCAGCCTCTGGACTCTGAGCCTTGGGCCATGTACTGGGATTCAGAACTCTTATACATTGAGAAATGAATTGACAAGAGTTGAACTCAGAAGCTCTTATTCTCATTCCAAGGTACAAATCAGTGCATCCAGGTGTCAGGCAAGCTAGAATGCAAGGACGATGGAATAGCTATGGCCAGAATAAGGGAGAACAGGCCAACAGGAAGAGAAACAAGACTCTCCTCTTCCTCCTCGAGGACTGAACAGCTGCTGAGGGATGGTAAATATTTCCCTTCTGGGGTTAAAGGTGAATGAACTAAAGGTGCCAAAAGTATAGATGAAAGATAAAACATGTAGACATTAAACTGACTCACTTTGCCCAAGTAAAACAGATGGCTGGAAAAAAGTCAAAGAATCTGGGTCGAAGACTAAATGTGTGGTCCCAGGGGAGGCTGAGATGTTGTCTTATTGATTCGACTAAGCTTTGGAAAATAATCCACAATTAAACTAAATTAATTCAGACTGCCCTTCCTAAGGAATGCTATCAGATTGGCTGAATGGGGATCCAGGGAAAGAGACTGTCGGTGGAGCCAGTGACTTGAAAGAAAGCAAGAAGAATAAAGAATGTGCCAAGAGAAATGGGAACAAGGAACCTAGAATACCTTCCATCAGTGATTCCTCTTTGGTAAAAGAAAGAGGAAATAAAAATCCTATCAGTGGCCACATACCAAGTAGGAAAGACAGAGAAAACAACAAATAGAATTTACCCAAATTTTACAGGGTACATGTTAATACCAGCATTTTGGGATCTCAATAAGAGGTAGATCGGGAGAGAGGAGTAATCTGGGAATGGAGAGGAATGTGGGTTAACTGGACTTTCCCCTCCTACAGGAAAGGAGTGGTGATGGCAAATTATATAAATCTTTATGATTAAGGGTTCATAATATATGATCATTGATCCAAGAGGTCAGATCAGGTAGATGAGGCAAGACTATAGCCATCTCCAAGGAGAAATAATTCCGGAGGCTGCTGGGTGTTGTGGCTGAATTGAAGAAGAGCTGGAGTTTGTAGCTGGGAAGAGAAGCAGGATGAGGAGAATAAGGGCTGGCCTCCAGGAGAAGGTGCTAGAGAGGGATGGCTGGGTAGTTTACATATCTAAACTCCACACTCCACATGAGAACTGGATTTATCAGAAGGGACCAGGACAGAAACCTAGATACTTGTACTGACCCCAAACTACAGGGTTTAGAGTATAAATGCAAGCTGGCGGCATCTGGTGAAAATTGACCCTTAGATATACTATTTCATTGGCGCCCAAAATTTTAAAAAGATATGAGTTCTTTGCCAACATTTCAGAATCAGGAGTTTTTCATACCAAAAAAAAAAAAATCTGAACTTTTGATTTATCTTTAAAAATTATACAGTCAAACAACAACAGCCTTGTGATTTGTGGGGACCCAATAAATTTCACCTCTTGTTCTTCTCACTTGAGTTTATGAATAAATTGAAAAATGAGAGAAGAAAAGACTAAGGCAGGCAAGGCAAAGGTCAAAATATCTCATTAATGCTCACAATGTCTAAGATGAAAGATGTGAGTTGGGTGAGCAGAAACAATGAGCTTCTTACTGCCAAACCCCAGAAAAAGCCAGGCTTACGCACCTAGTCACGGGTAGCACTGGACTACTGCAGGAGCAGACTAAAGCCTGCACCTCCTCACACAGGCAAATGCCAGAGAGGAAAAGCGAGAAAGAGGCTGAGCTTTGAAGTCCAGGTCCTCCTCCAGATTTAACTAGCTTGATCAGTCACTTATCTCTAGGTAGCAGTGCATGAGAGCAGGGAGAGAGGCCAGAAGGTTCCTCCATTCGGAGGAGGGAGAAACGAGGTTTTCTCTTCACCCCTGGACCTATCTATATTGCTCATGTGGCAACGATAGCTCCTGGATCTGTGGTCATTGAGCAGAGGTTCTCCAGGTCACTGTTGTCCCTACTACATACTTCTTACTCTTATCATAGCCAGTTTGCTTCACTCATTTACATTACCTGCCTTACCCTTCTAGTATTTGTTTGCAACCATAAGCATTGTTGTCAATGTGGTCATCATACTACACAGTGGGTTAGTGAAGCAAAATGGTTCCAGCTTCACCTCTAAGAATCAGAGAATAGAACTTACAGGTTTTTGGTCTTCAGTAGGGCAGGTGAAATGGACCGAGTCAAGTAGGGATGTATGGTGTGGTTACATTTAAAACTCAAAATCTATCCACATAATAATTGACTTTACAGATAATGGGGGCTTGCAAGTATACTGGGGAAACACAGAACTTTAAGCAGAAAGTAGAATGCAGATGAGAAAGAGGGGAGAAATAAAATAGAAGACTCAAAGATGCATAGTCCTCTTTACTTGCCTCCTCATGGCCCTTACCTTACTGCACTCTAACAGCCTCCATATTTATCTCATGAACGATTGCATTCTTCATGGCCTGGATACAGTGGGCCCTCAAGATATTTTTATGAAATACATGAACAACAAACTAAGAAAGATGTTTTAAGGAAGAAGCTATTTAGGGTAAGTGATGATGAAATATTTTATCAAATAGGAGGTTACTGTTGATCTTGTGCAGAGTGGGTAGATGTAGAAGTCAGATGATGACGTGTTAAACAAGCTTCAATTCCTTTGCAAAACCCTCCCTGATCTTCCCACCATATGAGCCCAAGGCAAACTGACCAAACCGTCATCTGTGACACCACTGTTGCTTACACTGTATAAATATTTATCATGCTAAATTACTGCAGAGAATAAATGAAATGGTAATTTGCATATTAAAAACAGACTCACTCCCCTTAAAATTCAAGAGGAGGGAGACAGACAATACACAAATGAACAGATGAGCATATAAAACATAGCAGGTTGCTATAAACGCTTTGAGGCAGACTAAAGGAAGATTTGGAACAGAGAAATAATATCCTATGTCCACTCTGGATACCCTATTTAGAACAGATGCTAAGGGGAAAATAGTGGAAGCTGATAGACCAGTTAGGAAATTACTACAAAAGATAATGAGGGTTTAGACCATGTTTATAGTATTGGACATAGTGAGAAGTGGTCGGCTTTTTTAAAAATATATCTTGACAGAAGCACAATGGGATCTGCTGATGGTTTGGATGTGCGTTATAAGAAAAAGAAAGTGGTCATGGATCCCAAGCTAGTTAGTTTAGGCAGATGGTTGAATGGAGTGCGAGATTACTGAGTAGCAGAAAAATGTGGCTGGAATAGGTTTAGATAAGAGGAAACACCCTTTGGTAATTAACTGTTTTTCTGTCTGCTTCCTGCACTATTTTGTGGATTCCTCCATGACAGGAGTTTTGTCTTTTTTTCTCTTCATGTCCACAATACCTAGTACAGCGTTTGAGACAAAAGAGGTGCTCATTCATTTTCTTAATGTTTGATGAATAAACAAATTACTTGGAAACATACAATATTTATTTCTTAAATTCAATACTGTAAGCTCCACTGGAGGTATAGTCTTATTTTGTTACCACTGAATCCCCAGCATCTAAAATAAAAGCCAGCACAAATGTTGAATAAACAGATTCTTGTCCTGTTCTTCCTACTGATATTTCTGTTCTCTGTATCTGGTTCTGGTTAGTCTGAAGGAAATACACAAGTAAATTAATACATGTTTTTGGCATATTCTTAATCACTTAATTGGAGAAAGGTTGCTTTGGAAAACGAAATTCATATTTCTTATTACCAACTGATAGTCATTAATACTGGCAAATCTAACAGTTTCAAATATCAAACTCTCTCCCTGAACTTTTGGTCATTACATGTCCTTTTCCCATTTTACTACAATTTCATTTAGAAAGTCAGGGAATACTTCCAAGCACTCAAACGTGTTCTTGTGGTTTAAAGGAACAGATATCTGGCTCTGTATTTAAATCTTATTAAGATGCTAAACAAATTACTGAACTGATTCTAATTTTCTATAGTTTAAAAATCACTTTTAAACATCCATCTTTGTCCTGGACAGTGGCCAAAGCTAGCAAATGCATCTCAGCTGGGGAACAAACTGCCACTTCTTCCTTCAGATCCTCTTGCTACACTGGAGATCGGCTCACACATGGCGAGGAGCTAAGAGTCAGACCTGTCCTTGAATCTTCCTTTTGTTGTAGAGCGGATTTTCTAAATTGCCTTTTTCAGAACACCACAGTCTATGAAAATAAGTTTTGGAAATTGTAGTCTACTCCCTCTGAGAGATTAATAATGCATCTAAATACCCTGTGGTTAAAAGAAATCAACTTTAAATCCATTGATTCTCAAACCCACATGACTGCAGAATGCTTTTTATAAAGAAGCGTTAATAAGTTATGAGAAACAGTGGGTTACAAAGTTCAGTTTTGTGAATGCTCATCTAAAAATTTAGGCTGACATATATATATATATATATATATATATATATATATATATATATAGAGAGAGAGAGAGAGAGAGAGAGAGAGAGAGAGAGAGAGACCCTCCTTTCTCATCAGCTCAAGTTTTCTGGACTCTTTCCTTCAAGTAACTCTCCCCTGGAGAAAATGAGAACTCTAGATGAGGCACTGGAATCTCCACCACCTACAGAATGGGATAAGTGGAAAAAAGTGTTGGTTTGAAAGATGTTTCAAGATTTTGTCTTAGCTCTGTCACTTGCTACTTATGTGATTTTGGGGGGTAGGTCTTTTACATTACTTGACCCTCAGTTTTCACATTTTAAAAACCAGGAGTGATAAGCTGTACCTTACTCATCACACATGACAGTTATAAGAATTAAGTGTTTATTAGAGAAGTTTATAAAGTGCAACAGATTATACAAACGTAAAGTGTAATTGTAAAATTTCCAGAAGGGTTTTCTCTTTATCAATATTGTTCAACAGAGATATAATGTGAGCCACAAATGTAATTTTAATTTTCAGGTAACTACATTTTAAAAGCAAAAAAAGAAAGAGGTAAAATTAATTCTAACAATATATTTTACTTAACCAAACATATTTAAGATATAAACTAAGCAATGTAATCAATTTAAAAATAGATACTTCGCATTCTGATTTTTTTGTACCAAGTCTTTGAAATCCGGTGTGTGTTTTATACTCATAGCACATCTCATTTCAGATTAGCCACATTTCAAGTGCTCAGTAGTAAATACATTTTGCTAGTATGGCTATTAGCACAGCTCTATATAAAAGTTTTGTCTGCAGAAAACCAGTGCATGTGTTCTAGTAGATTCCAAAATAGTCATTTTTACATCACTATAATTCATTCTGGAGGCTTTATGGGAGAATCCATTTTCCTTCTCTTCACAACTTTTAGAAGTTGCCCGTATTCCTTGGCCCATGTTTCTCTTCCATCTTCAAAGCCAGCAATGGTCTGTTGAGTCTTTCTCACGTCACATCACTCCAACACTGACTCTTCTGCCGCCCTCTTCCACATTTAAGGAGCCTTGTGATCACACAGGGTCCACTGGTCCACAGGATAATCTCTCTATTTTAAGGTCAGTTGATTAGCAACCTTAATTCTATCTGCTACTTTAATTCACCTTTACTGTGTAATGCAACATATTTATAGGTGCCAGGGATTAAAATACAGGCATCTGGGGGAGGCTGTTGTTCCATCTACCAAACTCCCCTTGTGAAATATTATGCAAATTGTTTTTCTCTGGCTCTGGTTGAAATCTCAGGCAGGTCACATGAATGTTTTCAGTTCCCTCATAATTAAAAAAAAAATATCCCCAATGAATATTTTCAACATTTTTAACTGATATTCAACTTTAACTTCTCCTATCCCTCCAATTAGTCTTACCACAAGCCTGGAAATCTGGAGTGGGTAGGGACACAGGTATATGGTTAATTTCTACGTACTTCTTGACTACCACTTCCCCATGTCAATAGCTGCTATTTCCCACCTAGCCAGGCTCACGGAGGAGGAGCGCTGTTTTATGGGTTGAACCTCTGGCACTGGTGCCCTTTAATGCCAGTTGCAATTACTGGCTGTCTGTTTCATTGGGTGTTTGTGTGGGCTCTTTAAGATCCTCTATGTGCAGTCCCCATGATATGGTCAGTGCTTCCCCTCAGTTGGATGCTACAACTTGTCTCACAGTCCTGGGGTTCCAGCATTCTTCCCCTCTGCTGGGGTCACCAGGGTCCTCCAGGCAGTCGAACTGGACAGTGACCCCAGGCTAGCTCCCCTCCATGGTGGAAATATAACTTGCTCCCCATGCTGCCCTTAGGGCAATCTAGTCATAACTTAGGACATTTAGACTATCCAAGCCTGATTCATAACACTTAAGTTCATCAAACTCCAAGAAGTTGTGTGAATCACTCCAAGAAATCTCCTTAGATTTTTTTTTTCATTGGCTTAAGTCAAGGCAAAAGAACACTCTCTCCTCTGAGAGATATGGAGGGACAAGAAATAAAGGATAGAAGTAACACTTTTACAAATAATCCTTTTTGCTTGCTTCTTCACAGTCCGCCTAGAACTGGATAGTGAGCGGGCAAGCCCGAGCAGAACTTCTTTCCCAATACCTTATTATGTCATGAGCAGGCAGTCAAGCCCTCAGTTTTATGGGACGGCTCTTGGTACCTATTGAATTGCTCTTGGCCTTTGGTGTCTCGATGGAAACTGAGATATATCTATATCTTATAATCAAATGATTTCTATTTATGCAAGTATTATAGGGCATTTAAATAAGTTGCTTGGACGCAGACACTTCTAGTGTAGAGAGGCCCACCCCAAGGATCTTTTTTGAGTCCACTGAAATATACAAACCTTTTGTTTTAAAGCCAAGGAAAGAGGAAGAATTTGAGTATGGGTCAATAGAACACTGAGAGAAAAGTAGGAGAAATAAGGATAATAAAGAGGAAAAGTATGGAATATTTTCTCTGCCATTCCTAACCCCTTGTTCTACTATCCTTCTTCCCTACTATTTAGAAGGTTGTTGACCAACAAATGGAGGAGATATTTTGTTGGAGACCCTGGTCACAAATAAAGTTCATCTGGGGCCAAGCTGACAACATTGGTACAGAGTGGAAGAAAAAGATACATTTCTCATCTCTGCTTAGAGCCTAAGACCACCCTGGCATTCCAAGAACTGGTGGCCTCATAAATGGGAGATAGCACTTCAGACATGGGCACTGTTATCCCCACATGGGCACCAGAAATGGCGGCAAAGACACAAGCAGCCCACATCAAATCAGAATAAAAGAGGAAGATTAAGTAGATCCTGCCTGTTGACTACATGCTAAAGAATAAGTAAATGCCTATAGGCAAAAGTAGGAAGCTTAGAGGCACAAGCTAAGTTAAGAAACTTTGGACTATTGATGTCAATATGACTTTATGTTCAAAAACTGGAAAGGTTAGGGACATTTGGGGTACAGAGTATATTACATTATAATGGACTTATTATATAATATGAAGTAACGAAAAAAACAGGCAGATTTTTAAGCCAGTTGAATAAAAGACAAATTATTAAACTATCACCCCTGGGCATAAAACAGTACCAGTCCTTTAATACACTGAACTGACCATGCGCGATTTGTTTCTTTTGCCCAACTGGAGCTTATCCTGAGGGTTACATTTATATGACTCCAATCTTCAAATAGAAAAAATTAATTGATTCAAGTATTTTAAAACACAGAAAAACATTTCTAGACACAGGGCTGCATTTTTCAGTTTTTGTCCAAATATGCAATGCAGAACAGCAGAGATCTGTTCTGAATCATTGTGGGCAGGGATCACTAGACCCAGATACACATATATCACCCACGTCTTATTTTAGTCTTCCCTTTGATAATATTTAGATCATCTGCCTACCATCCAAGAACTGCAGGGCTTAGAAGAGAACTGAGGAAGCAAAGGGAGTTGATGAAGTCTTCGTGGTGTTTGAGGAATACAGAGAAAGAACATTTAAAAATGAAAGGGGAGAGACATTTTTAGCATTAAATAAACATTTTAAATAGACTACCTTTTTCTTAATGATGATTAAGTATTCCTAAAACTCTAAATGTTCACCTTTTGTTTCTTGTGAAATGCACATCTCTCTGGATTTCCATGCTGCTACACTCTCCTGCCCACTTCCTACTCTGCTTCCTCAGTGACATCTCCTATTTTCTGTCCTCTCATTAAATGTAAGCACTCTTCAAATTTCCATGCTCTACATTCTTCTCTTCCTTCCTAAGCAAGATTTCTAGGTAGTGTTTCACACCAATGGTTCCAATCATTGGATGACCCATAAAGACAAACTCATCATGTCCCAACATGTGCTCACATTGTCCATCTTGGTTTCATCATCTAACCATTTTCACAAATTAGAAACCTCCAAACAGCTTTAGCTATTTCCTTTGCTTTAACCCCCACATGCAATTAGCCGACAAATCCAATTGTTTTTACCCTGCATTGTTTCCTGCAGCTATTTCCTCTTTTCTGTCACTGCTGTCTTGTTTATAGTACCCCACCTTCTGCAGTAACTTCTCGTATTCCCTGCTTCTCATCACCCTCCCTTTATTTATCATCCTGTTCTAGTCATTGTTCAAAACTACAGATACGGTCCTATGACCTACTGATATCACATTTTCTGGCTTTCCATCTCCTCAAATAAAAAAGCCCAAGTACTTGATAAGTCTTCGCCATCCTTCACAGTTGAAACCTAAAGTGCTTTATTAGTGCTTCTCATTAGTACTTTTGTTGGTGCTCTTTATTAATCTTGCACTATTTTGCAGCTCCCACATCAGCTTCATTCCTCTGTTTACTTACCCACCACCCTCTGAACAAAATATGTGCATGATACCTTAAATCCTTCTGAGCTCATGTCATTCTCTTTATGTGAAATATCTTATTAGCACACAGACACTGAATAATAATGAGAGCAACAACTACATTTATTGAGCACTTACTATTAGCAGGTGCTGTTCCAAGAGCTTGTCATTTATTAAGTCATTTAATCCTCACTCAAGCCTCTGAGGTAAAAAGCATGATACCCATTTTATAGATGAGAACGCTAAGGCATAGAGTGTTTAAGTAACTTAGCCAAAGTCACAGGGTTGACAAACTTTTACTGAATTCTGGTATCAGCAAGGTGTTTCATTTCATTTCATTTGATTACTAAAGCAATGTCATGAGGTAGGAATTATTACATGAAGGTCACAGGAAATTGGGCTTTACAGAGGTCTGCCTCTAAAAGTTTTGCCATTTCCATAATAAAATTCTTCCTCTCTTCTGAGGGAAAAACATAAGCTTTATAGTTAGACTGAAATTTGAGGATCTCCCACTTAATGTAGTCTTGTTTTCTCCATGATGTCAGTGGGCTGGCCAGAGGATGATGCTAAGCAGGCTTGGACTGCACATTTTGTGACAGGCCAGCTGGAGCACAATGAACCAAGGGAAATGCATTTGTAAGAAAATGATGAATCTGTCTGTGACATCCAATTAGTATAGTTCTGGTAGCATCATTGGCTGAGATAAATGCTATTTAACATCCAGTCTATGGACTATACCGTTTCTAATCTTTAGGTAGTGTTTCCAGATATGCTTTGGAAATCAATACCTGAGATGTTGTGTAGAGCACCTAATTTCAGACTTTAGGTTTTCCTATTTTTAAAATTTTCTCCTGAGTAAAACAGTATATTAAGGTACAAATAAGGTCGTTTTGGCCACCATGCTAATGAGGGGCATTTTCTCCCCTAGTTGTGCGGGAGGTTGCTCTTGCCTCTTCTAATGCGTCAGCAGAAGAAATCAAACCACTCAGACATTGCAAAACCACACTCTTTTCCCAAGCTGGCTGCTTTTCTGGGTAACTAAAGATGACATTTTGCAGCTCAGTGTCAAAGACAAACACAAAAGTGAACTCACTGCTCAGATGTTGCTGTATGTAAAATCGAAGAGCTACAAATTCAGCAACAGTGTCCTGCCTTTTGGTCAGTGGCCAAAAATGAAATAACATATTTCGCCAAAAAAAGAGAAAAAAAGTCAATTATGAAAGTAGTCTGGGAGACTGCAGATCACTTGAAACTTTTGCTTCTTTCTAACATTATCGTTTGAGAATAATGTTACTGAGGGCCAGTGGGCTGTGTGCACTACAGTGTAACACCCACAGTAATTGCTGGCAGATGTATCATATGATTTCTAGTCAAGATTTCAAAGCAGAGACATTTCGTTCTGTCCTATGGATACTGAGGAGCTTGGGCAGCAATCGTACCTCTAGTTACTTGCTTATATGCTGAAAAGTGAAAAGTCCCATCAAACCACAACATAGACTGCAACTACCTCTATACCAAGATTTGTCGTAAGAAATCCTATTTCTGGTAAATGGCATCTCTCTTCTCCAGTCATTCATGCTCAAGTCTTCAATCTCCTTTGAACGCTTCTATTTCTCCACACACATTTACCATAATAAGCCTATTCAATCTTCTTTTGTTGGTCTTGTTCCTTCTTCCTGCTCCAGAATTAAGACTTCATTATATTTTTCAACAGACATTTTTTTTGCAGTTTTTTTTTAAAAGAAGCTTGGATTAGAGATCCTAATGTTCACCACTGAACAAACATCTCTAGTTATTTTCTTACTACTTTTTCCAGCTTTGCAACAGCATTATAACAAGTATAAAGGAAATATCTTAAGGAGGAAAGCCCTTACGATCCAAACATCTCAGCAATTTTCCTTTTTCAAGTCCTCTACCAATTCAGTCTATATACATAACTGATGGTGTTTTCATATAATCAGTTCACACACATAAATTTATTTTCTACGTTTTAACAAAAGATTTTTATATAAAATGATATGTAATATAAAAATTATATTAAGCATTGCCATATATAGATATAGAGTATTTATAATATTTTATTTTTAATGGTTGCATGATAACCATGAGGTCAATATATCCTTTCTTATTTAATCACCTTCTTATTCTTGGATAATTAAGTTGTTTGCAATTTTTGTTTCTTAAAATGATAATCATCATTCTTGGTCTCTTTTCAGTACTCCATCAAAGGACAGGATTCATTATATTGTGCATTAGACTTGTTGCATAACGTGCATTTCAAGTAATGTGAGAGCACATGAGCTAAAAATTAATAAAATAAAATATTTTCAATGCCATTTTTAAGTTGCGTATACTTTTTGTAAATTGTTCATAAATTTTTTTTAATTTAACCATCGAGGTCCTATTTTTTATTGTAATCAATTTGCATGACTTATGTAATGTAGAATCAAAACCTTTATCATTTTATATAAATTTTATATAGTATTATCTTAATCTTATTCTTTCCAAGTTTAAAAGTTTTATGACTGAATCAATTGATTTTTTAAAAAATTTTACTTCATCATTTAAAATGGTGCCCCACTAGGGATCTGATAACTACTCCAATCTACTTTCTGCTAGTTATTCCATGATTTCACTTTACTTTATACTTAATTCTTTAATCCATTTGGAGCTTTCTTGGGGTATGTTCTGTGGTCATACTTGTGGTTCACAAGTTCAGAGAATCATATGTGGAGTTTTTTTTTTTTTGAACAAACATGGGCAGAACCAGAGATCTACATTTAGTAGGTCTGAGATCAAAAAATATATATATATAATTAATATATTATTTTTGTGATTATAACATACGAATATATAAATATAATAAATACAATCATTATTTATTATAATGCATTACCCAATTTAGAAAAGTTGCAAGATGGAAAACAGTAAATAAATAATAAATAGAGCATAAAATAAGGATTGGCTCATTTTTCCCCCAGATTTGTGGTTTGTTATTTCTTACTTCATCAATATATTACATTACTCCCCTATTCCCCATTGTTTTTGGTTACTGTTCTTTCAGATACAAATATTTCTGACGTAAAAGGGAGTCATAATTCTTGCTGTCACTACCTTGAGTACATCAACTTAGTTCCATTCATCTCCAGCCTATGTTTGCCCCCCACCAAGCTCCTCAAACGCATAGACCTTGAATGTGCAAGGGGCATCTATGTCTTGCTGAGGTGTGTAATGTGGCAACAACTAACCACTGGAATGTTAGCAAGCAATGTCTCCAAACACAGAAAGAGCAAGGATGAAACTGCAGAAAGCAGCTAACCAGAGAATGCTGGGTGTTGAAACACAGTGCTGGCTTGTTCTTTATCCCTTTCCTCGTTCCACACTCTAGCACAGCACCTGTTCACAGCTGTACTCTCCTTAATCCATAGGTCCTAGCTCTCTCAAACAGCATTGAACCTGGAACATGGTGTCGAGAGAGCCTCTCACTTGAAGAACCCAAAGCCCTGACCACCTTCCCTACAGTGTCAGAGAATGAGATTTCTAAATGTACATGTCTCCCAGCCAGACAGCCCATTGCCTTGTCTTTTTTTACAGTTTTGTATGACCATATGACTTCGTTCTCACGAATAGAATGTAAGCACAAGTGATATAGGCAACTTGTGCATCACTGCCTGAAAAGGAAATATTTTGTTTACTTATTTCTCTCCTTCCTGTTTCACTTCAGTTAGACAATACAAATGATGTTGGGCCAGTTTCAATCATGCAAAAGAGGATAGCATCATAGGAGACGGTATAGTAGCATCTGTGAAGAAATCTGGGCTCCTGAGTGATCCCATGGAGCAGAGATGCTTACCTGATTCAGACATATACCTGCTGACATCCAGACAATCATATTTTGGGGTCTCTTCATTAGAATAATTTATATTATTTATATAAAATATATATATAAAAATATATTTATATAAAATTTATATATAGGCTCAAACTATTATATCTCTACTCTCTACCCTCAGCTGCCCTTAATCCTCCCTTGTATTTCTGGAATATGGCCACTTTTCCTTTTAGATACTCACAGGCGTGCACATACATGCGGCACACACACACACACACACACACACACACACACAGAAAGAAATATAATCCAATACATACTAGCGAGTGATGTTTCTCTGTGCCCTAGTTACGTTCCCATCAATCTTTCTGATGATACTATTCTTGGTAGTTCCAAGGTGATTTACCACTTACCAAGGATGATGACCCAAAGAATTATAAGTTCACCAACTAGTTCCCTAGAATGACTACTTTCAATGATTTTCAAGGTAATTTTCTGTACTCTGTCTCTCAAGAGAGTTTAATATTTATCAGTATTTTCCTACATAAATAATTCAATATTTCTGGAAAATCCTTTCTGTTCAATTTATCTATACTTTGACCATGCTACAGCAACAGCCTACCTGGTAATTTCTTTCCCCTACTATTAGTTTTCCTACTAAAATCTTTCTTGCAAATCTAGGTGAATTTATTTTTCTAAAATCAATCCCTAGTCATGTTAGAAACTTCAATAGCACCAACTTTACCTATAACTTAAGTTCATCCATGAGTGCAGCCTCTGTTTTTCACTTTATTGTAAACTCTATCCATTCCCTTTCAAGTATCCTGTGTATCCTCTTTGCCACACTGTTCTCCATACTCAGAATGTCTGGCCACAATCCAAGTCTTTAAAATGTCTGCTCATTTTTCAAGGTATAGTGCCAATGTTTCTGCATTGTCCATGATACTTTCCCTGAGGCCCTCTACTAAAAGCAATCTGTCTCCCTTTTTCACAGAATTTTGATTTTATGCATTTATCTCATACTTTTTTTCCCTCTCATGTTTGTAAGCATACGTCTGCTAGGAAAAAAAAGATTCTTGAACATTCTTTTCACTTCTGTATCTCCTATCGAGCTCACAACAATGCCTTTACAAAAGCAGAAGTATGACAATTACATAATATAAAAATGACACATTGCCTTTAGGTAAATAACAACTACAATTCTATAGCAAATCATGTGGTGATTTTTGCAATTATTTTCTTAATACAATCTCACAATAAACCTGGAGCACGGCCAATTGGTAGATGAAGAAACTGAAGCTCAGAGAGGCTAGTTGGTGTGAAACTTGGGTTTTCAACCAGAGCCAGCCTCCTAAGGTGAAGATGTTAGATTGCTTGTCCTACCCTCCACACTTCCCCCCACCCTCTACTCCCTCCCCGACACACACACACACACACAAATTCTATTCTACTTTCTGACAGCTACACTTATACTTGATTGACGTTTACTCTTTACCCTGCAACTACAACCAAGTTTTCAGCTTTATTCAGAAATTCACCCTAAATATTAAAATATCAATAAAGAGAGTATGTGAGTACTACTTATGGCTAAAGGGAATTACATGCTAGGATATTATTTCCTTCCTTGCATATTCAATGTTATAATTCTTGAACCACTTAAAAGACAATTTATCATCAATATCATTTTTTCTCCTTATACCCAACTGTTGCTTAAAATTCATGTTTGTATTTGGACAGTGACTTTTTTGAATGCCTTTTTCTTCATCCTGGAGCTTCCTATTGTTTTTTAAAACCATTGTTTGTCTTTACCACATCTTCAGCTTTTCCAAAACTTTAAATGCACTTTCTAATTTGTTGAATCACATCTTTTCTTAAAATATTTTTCTCCTTTTCCCAGAAAACCATCATCCTGCTCCTATCCAAACTGTTTGATCTGACAAAAATCATCCTGATACGTGTGTCCCTTCAATGTTCCCCTAAACTAGACTTGCTGTAGCTTAGATCTGCTATATTTTAATAATTTTTTTAATAACCTTGATATTTTTAGTCCATACTCAAGTAACTTCCAAGACAAGGATGCATGGAAAGCAAATTGTGTAAAACACAAATGCCTTTATTACACTCTCACACTTAATTAATAGTTTATGGACATAGAATTCCAAGATTGAAAATATTTTTTCTCATAAATTTTAATAAATTGCTCCATTGACTTCCACGTCCAGTATTGTTGATAAGGACCATAATATTAGTCTAATTAATGCTCTTTTGGAAGTGATTCATTATTGTCTGGAAAATTTTCGGAGCTTCTCTTAATTTTTGGTGTTCTGATAAATAATCAGAATATGCCTAGGCGTGTGTGTCTTTTTTAAATTTATTTTGTCAGGCACTGTTGTGGTCTCTTAGGAAGCCAATTAATAACACATCTCCTTACGCAGATTCTCAGTTAACAGAAACTTTTTAAAGTCTGGGTAGAGACTACAATATTACGGCTTCATTAGAGAATACACTTGAATATCAGAATCAAATGGCTTTCTAATACAGTAGCGGAATTCAGGAGGACCTCATCACTGGTACTGTCTGGGGACTGCCTACCCTACCCCACCACCACAATGTCAGCATCTCTTCACGGAGGAGCCAGAAGAAAGGCTGCTTCATCTAGAGATTTTGTTCCTAAGTAAAACAACAGAGCTGAGCAGTGCAAGTTTTATCATTAAAAGTTACCAATGGTATGAATCGCTCCATGTCCTCTGCGGCAGAGGAAGAGGTGGAAAGAGGCTTGAACATTAAGAATTTTTCTTTGCCTAGAAATAAGTATCATAAATGGGGATTAAGTGTTCCCTCCTAATAGACCTGAGGTAGGTGCTTAGAAATGTGTCCTAGTACCCTATATTAACTTTGGGAAATTCTTCCATAATTTAATAATTTTTTCCATGTTTCCATTTTTTCCGTTCTTTCTTTTTGTACCTCCTATTTATAGGATATTGACTCATAGAATTATTATTCATTCTAATATTTTGTATATATTTCTTATCTACATTTTTTGCTCCATATGCTTGAAAATTTCATTGATTTTATTTTACATTCCCCTGATTAAGTTTTTTCAACCATCATAGTCTAATTCATTAAGATTTTTTGTTGTTGTTCTAGTGGTTTCTTTGTCATAGCATCATATTCTTTTTTTTTTTTTTAAAGATTTTTTGTTGTGGACCATTTCTGAAGTCTTTATTGAATTTGTCACAATATTGCTTCTGTTTAATGTTTTGGTTTTTTGGCCCCGAGGCATGTGGGATCTTAGCTCCCCGACCAGGGATGGAACCAGCACCCCCAGCACTGGAAGGTGAAGCCTTAACCACTGGACTGCCAGGGAAGTCCCCCATCATGTTCTTTTTTATGATATATTTATATTTTTAAATACATCTGAGCATCTGAGTGTTAATCTCCACCCCACACTAGTGTAGTGCAGAGCCTGCCTCACATGTCTAAAATATACCAAACTTATGATTATTCCACATAGGTTGGTCTTCTAGCATTTGCTATCCTAATGAATGGCTGTCAGATTGGTTTCAATTTGTTATCTCTGGCTTATCTCTTGGATTATCACTCTTTTAGGGATACTTTTCCTAACTTCTGCATCATTGCCTACTTCATCATTGTACCATTAAGAACATTAATTTCTTGTTTATCTGTGTGATGATGTGATTGGTTGTCTATCGGATTAGACTTAAGGACAGAAACTACATCTATTTTTGTTCAGCAAGTGCAGTGCCTGCAACATGATAGTCATTCATTATATATCTATGGAATGCATGAAAGAATGTACACATAAATATACCTCATTTCTGTAAAATCTAGGCACCAGGATTATTAGTATGCCAAGGAAAGCTGTGTTGCAATCAAGAGTACTTACTATTTCTTTAGAATTTAAGTTTATTGTGCTCTCTAAGAGTCTGTATTTGAGTGCTAAATGACTTAGAAGTAATTAGTTGTAATTTTTTTTTATCTGTAACTAGATTCTGTGTTGGAAATTAGCTGTCTCTAACTTTTATTGTTACCCCAAATGCTATACTTATGTAATTACTGCCTACCTCTCTTTAAGAGGCATAATACATGCTATTAAAAGGAATAAAAAATAATAACAGAATGTTAAATATATATATATACTGTCTAATGCTGAAAATTGCTATGGGAAAGAATGAAACAACACAAAGGGAACAAGAGTACTAGAGAGCAAGTTTTGTTGTTGTTGAGTTAGTTAGTTAATTAGTTTTTATACTGTGTGGTCAGGGGAAGGCCTCACTGCAAAGATATCATTTGTGCATAAATCAGAAGGAAGTAAGGAGCGAGCAATGTAGATAATGGTTTAAAAGTATTTCAGGCAGATTAAACTTTTTTTTTTAAAGCAAGTGTGAAGATTATGAAATAAAAGCAAGCTTGGTATGGTTGAAGAATGCCAAAGAGACCAGTAGTTAAAAAAAAAAAAAAAGTGATTAAGGGAAAAACTAGTAGATGAGCTTAGAGCAGTGGCCAGATTTCATTATTATATGGGCTTTTGGTAAGGGTTTGGAATTTTACTTGAATGAAATGGGACACCACTGAACACCATACCACATGTCAAGCACTATTTAGACATGAAGATGTAACATTACATTCTTAAGGAGTTGACAATCCAATTTTGAAGACAGACATATAGTCAAAATTTTATTGTATATGATGAAGGACTATGAAAAGGCTATTTCCAAGGAGCAATACAGAAGGCCACCTACCCCATCAGAGGAAGATTTATCTAAACTGAGGAAGCAGCAAAGATGTGGAATCAATCTCATCTTCCGTTTTTCCTCACAGTTCTAATGGTTAATGGGCCCTAACAATCGGACTAGGGCCCTTGTGATTCTAGTGTCACTCTCAGAAGGGTATCCAAAGCTTATTTCATGGAGACCTAGGAAGACTTAGACTATATTGCTGGTACATTGCTAGCAACATGGTTTTTCATGTGTTCTCCAAGTCACATCATTCCTACTTCCTGACTGCTGCCATCTTAGAAAAAATCTATTTGATTAGGCGTTTTCTACAGTTTCTCTGATTAGCACTTCACTTTCCCACTAACTCTTGTCTCGGGCTATCAGTCAGTGTTCAATCAGAGAAGTGGAAACCACTGTAGGTGTTTTAGGCAGAGAGAGATGAATAATACAGGGATTTATTTACAAAATATTAGAAGAACTAAGAAACAAGAGAGGGAAGTTCATGTTGCCAAGACATCTGCAACTACAGGGAGCCTCTGCCTTCACTAGAGATCGCAGGAGCCAGCACTCCCAATGACACAGTAGGAGGCTACCTTCCCACTGCTAATCGGGAGACCATGAGTCCACACGCATATCAATGCTGCTACCAGTGTTAGAAATGAATCTACCTTCCTCAGGTCTTCTAATCCCATGTGAGTGTTTGCCACTAAGCTAACAGAAATATAGCCATCAAATAAAGTGACGATTCATCCTTGTTAGCCAACAACTTTCCACGTTTTAAGAGTGAAAGTCCCATGTCCCTGGAAACCTTCAGTCCCAGGCAAACTGGACCTGTTGATACTCAGTTGGCTGGGAGTCTGAGAAATGTAGTTTTCAGGCATCTAGCTCATGCAGTACTAAAACAGAAAAGTTGCCATGAGGCTGAGTACCAGTAGAAAGTTGTCTGACATAGTCCCTTAAAGAAAATTACAGGAACTTAAATGTGAGCATAACCCACTATTTGGAGCTCCTGTTGCTATGCTACAATTGAACATGCTGATAGCAAAGACTTATTGATTCAAACTGAGTTATTACGATGATGAAAATCTGACCATTAATAAACCTGACTCTGAGTATAGGATTTTTGCGAGATTAGGTTAGATTATTATTATATAATGTCCATAGCACACTGCCTACACTGAATACCTAATCCAACAGAATAAATTACTAGTACTACCAGTACCACTAACAATGATGGTAACTGAGGCCATTTGTCTTTTTCTGATGAGCAAAAGTAAGCTGTAAAAAAAAAATAATGAAATTGAGGCCAAGTGGAAAAGGAATAATAAAAACTAATTCACAAGTTGACTTCTCCAGTTTCATAGGATAGAGAATATATTTTGTGACTATTCCCATTCATCCTCGCAGAATGTAGATCTAGAAGACATTTCTAGCCCCTCTCGGAGAGGAAAGGAAACACATCTTCCTGGTACAATTGTGGCTATGGGCTTGGCTTATTCTAAAAGCAAAGAACTGCCCACTCTTATTCCTGCCCCAAAGCTTGTGCTATGCAAAAAAGACAAGGAACACTCTACTGTCAAAACACTCAATAGAGCAAAGGCTGAGTATCATTTTAAACATTAAAGAATTTCATACCAGTCCTTGGTACCAATAGCAATTCACGGCATGTCCACTGGCTGTATAACCCTTGCTTGATTTTGCTTGTGTGGCTTTTAAAATGTCACATAAATGTATTTAGCATCCATGCTTTTGTTTTGTGTTCTTGAGTAAACACAGGACAATTAGACTGACTGGTAATAAAGCACTCTTTATACAGCAGGATGGTGGAATAGAAATGGCTGCCCTGACCCTGGAGAGCAGACAGCTATTCCAGGCCTCTCTGGCTGTCCACACAAAGCTGTGCAGAGAAGGGCTTTCAGAGCCTAACACCACTGACTTTCAGGATGGAGCTCAGGGCTCATCCCTTAACCAGAGCTTTCATCATGTGTTCTTGGTTTACAATCCCTTATTCTGGCTGCCAGACAGGGCACTCACAGCTTTTTAACCTGAACAGGGAGAGACCGCATGTTTATCCATCCTGGGGCTCTGACATCTGATGCCCAGCTGTGATGACGCCAGAAGAATGGACTCCAGAGGCATTGCTCCAGTGACTTCTCCCAGGGAACAGTCCCCAGGGAGGGACACAAATCCCTCCCAGATCACAGGGGAGGGAGGCTCCAGGGAAAGGCAGTCAAGGCTGCTGGGGAGCTCAGGAGGAAAAGTTTTGCTGGGTGTGCACGAATGATTTGGGATTGTAGAAAGAACTAAAGTGCTGCTAATGGACCACTTCTTAGAGAAGACAATAACAGGGTTGTATAGTTTAAGACCTGTTACAACTCCTCTCCATACCTTATGTGGAATGCATATCTCCATGTGCTAGCTCTTTCACATTAACGCTCTGATTAATTCGCCTCATTCATCCATTCATTCATTCTCTCATTGATACTAAGTGCCTGGACTGTGTCAGGGAACACAAAAAGGAATGGAAACTATTTCTTCAAAGGGTTCTCTGTTATCTGTCCAGTGGAGGCAGGCAACAGCAAGCATATCACTAGAATGTATTGTCAAAAGATTGTATAGAGTTCAATACACAAAAAGTCATTATGGGGACTTCCCTGGCAGTCCAATGGTTAAGTCTCTGTGCTTCCACTGCAGGGGGCGGGGGTCGATCCCTGGTCGGGGAACTAAGATCCCGCATGCAGCGCGGTGTGGCCAAAAAAAAATCATCATGGGAAAATTTCCATTCTTCCTAACACCCAGTCCAAGGGTAACATGTGCTGGTCCTTAGACTATCAGAGACTTACAGATTTGCCTTTTGATAAAGTGGTGGAGTAGAGGGTGGGAAAAGTCATAGTTGAAAGAAGGCTGTTAGACAAGAGACGGTGTTACTTCCAGGGGCCATTTTGCTCCTATACATAAACCCGAAGACTCAGCTCTTTAGTACACTGTTGGCACAGACTTAACTTGTGGTCAACTAAATCATGCCCACAGCAACTACCATAAGTTTTAGGGGATATTTTTACAATACAATTGCAATACAATTGCATCAATACAATTGCAAACTGTCAGAACCATTTGCCTCTCTCTTACACTTGCTCAACTGTTTGTTTTTTGTTTGTATGTATTTTGTTTTAAAGCACAAATGCTGAACTTTGTCATTTTTTCCTATTTAATTTCATCCTGTTGGTTGGATTCAATCTCCAAATCTGGTGAAATCATTGTGAATTTTGCTTTTGTCATCCATTATTGTAACTATTCCACCCAGCTTTATGTCACCTGAAAATTTCACAAATATCTCCTCTTTCTCTTTGCTTCAATTCAATCTATCTACCACATGGCAACCAAAGTGATCTTAAAGAAAATCTGATCTTGTTATTCTCTATCCAACCACAACTTAAATATGGTTCCCCATCATGACAAATAGCCTAGCACGAAACTCGAGGACTTTAACAGTTTGCCCCTTATTTGTTTCTTCTTCAACTCCTAACACCTACACTCCCTTTTCTCCAAATGTATTAAGCTATTCAGAAGTTCTCAGAACTCAATATACAGCCGCTGCCTGTCTGCCGAGCTTTACTATTCATCCTTCAAGCCTCAGCCACACTGTAGCTCCTCTGGAAAAACCCATACCCACACTCCCCCACCCCAGGCTGGTGTTCCAATTTCTACGCTTTTATGATAATTTATATATATGCTAATATGCCACTTCCGACACCAATTAAAACTTAGAGTTTGTCAAACTCCAATGTTTATACAGATCGCCTAGGAGTCCGGGTAAAATGCAGATTCTGATTCACTTGGGCTGGGATGGTGTGATCTGAAAATATGCATCTTCTCCAAGTTCCCAAGTCATGTTGATTCTGCCAGCTGTGGACCACACTTTGACTAAAAAATATATATATAATTCCCTGTATATTTCCTTTCTCAACTGTGAACTACTTGACACTAGAGCCTGTGATTTGCTCATCTTTGAATCTCTAGAATCCAACACACATGTGAACATGAAAAACATTTTAAATGAATTCACCCTGTGTTGTTACCTAGTATTAATTTTTTTAAAATGTTGAACAGAGCTACCAGAAACTAGTTTCTGTGTTGACATCAATACAATTGCAAAACTTCATTCAAAGTAAACCTTGGCTTTTTCATTTTTGATTCAGAACCTCTGGAAAAGAACTGCTCTAGACAGCACCTTTTCTCTGATTTTAACTGAGGTAAAACAAAGGAGGCAAAAACAAGTTGGCTACAAATAATAGTTACTTTATGGTACTTGCATTCCCTTTTATGCAAACCACTTTCACATACTCTCTCTTTTATGTTCAGTCACTCCCACCCTGTGAGACAATGTGTGTATATGTTAAAGGCACACATAAACTTCAAAACCCAACTCACTAGTTTTGATCCCCGATTCTGCCACTTACCTGCTATGTGATCTTGGGAAAGTTTCATAACATCTTTGAGCTTCTATTTCCCATTAATAAAATTAGAGTAATAATAGTTTCTGCCTCACAGGGGTGTTTTGAGAATAAATGTGTTCATGAGGTAAATAAATGTGAGATGCTTAGACCAGTGCCTGCTCGTGTTAAGTATGGACCATTTTAAAAAATTGAAGTATACTTGAGTTACAATATTATGTCAGTTTCAGGTGTACAACATAGCAATTAATATTTTTATAGATTATACTCCATTTAAAGTTATTATAAAATATGGCTATTGTTATTTATTTACACACTCAAAATTCTTGAGTGCCTGCTGTATGGCACACACTGTAGTCTGAGCTGAGATTACAATGATACACAAGATAAAATACACATCTATTCTCAAGGAGCATAGAGCCTTGGAAAAACAGACAATATGCAAAGAAACAAGCAAATAAATAAATAGTTACAAATTGAAATATATGCTGAAAAGGAGCCAAACAGGACTATCAGAGTTGGGGACGGGGAGCTGGTTTAAATACCGCGGTCAGAATCAGAAAAGGATGAAGTTGACATCCTGAGGGGTGAGAAGCCAGCTGGGGATGCACAGAAATAAGAGCATCCCAGGCAACTGAAAAAGCCTCTGCAAAGATCTGAGGTAGGAAATGTATGATTATAGCCTCACAGGGAATGAAATCGAGGCTAAGCGAGGTTAAGCGATTTGCCCATTGTTAAATGGTAAGCCTCAGCAAAGTCAAGATCATCACCTAAATTCCTAATTTATATGACTGTCATCATTATACCACACCATGTTATGGACCCCTCATGGAAGGGAAGGTGAGGCAAATGACCAGCCATTTGCTCGTGAGATTAGCTCAGTAGCTGCCCAGTCTCAAAGGGCCATAGTATAAATCAGTCTTGTCATCTATGTGTCAGGCTGGATAGGGGATGATATAAAAGCCCAGGTCTCCTTTAAAAAGCTGTCCAGGAAAATTTGAGATATTTCTAATTTTTATTTTATTTTATGTTTCCATAGTGTGTTAGCCAGAGTTCACTAGGTTATGATGAAATAACAAACTACTCTAAAGTTACAGTGTTTATCAAAACAAAATTTCATTTTTTGCTTGCCCTACATTTTGGTGATGATTTGCTTGCAACTCTGTTTATCCCATGGTCTAGGCTGAGTGAGAGCAGAACTATGCAGTGGTTCCTAAATGTTCTGCAAAAAAGAGTTTTATATCACTTCCAGTCAGACAACAAAAAGTAGCTTGGCCAAAACAAATTTTATGGCCAAGTTCAACATCAGTGAGGTAGAAATTGGTGGGATGTGTAATCTTCTCCCAGGGAGGTACAGCAAATACACAGATCAATAGTATGATCTGTCAAATGCACTAAACAAAGACATTCTCATTTGAATTTAGGATAATTTAATGGTTATTGAAATAGCAAAATTTATGAAGTGTTTATTATCAGAATTTTGAGAGGAGTTTCTTTAAATTTGATCCATATATTTATTCAACAAACAATTATTGATGTTGCTGTATCCAGGGTTCTATATCTATTTCCTCTTTGCTCTGAAACCTATATTCTTCTACCCTTAACCTCAAAATCTCCTATGTGAAAGACTTATATATGTGTTTATTCCAACCCACCAAACAGTTAATTCATTCTGATACTATCTACCTGGAGATAGCATCAGATCTCACAAGTCAGGAGCTCAGTCCCATAAAACTGGCCCCACTTCAGTTGCCAATTACAAATCCAGGTGTTACCTGTGCTTTTGACCCACTGGCTATAAACTAGAGGTTCCCATGACCTCCTCCTTGGGTTGGACTAATTTGCTAAAGCAGCTCACAGATCTCAGAGGAACATTTACTTACGTTTACCAGTTTATTATAAAGAGTATTATAAAGGATACAGATGAACATCGAGAGGAAGAGGTCAAGGTATGTGGGTAGGGGCTCAGAGTTTCCACGCTCTCTCTATTCCCCCCATCTCCATGTGTTCACCCACCCAGAAGCTCACCCAACCTCATTCTCTGGGGTTTTTATGGAGGTTTCATTCTGTAGGCATGATTGATTAAATCTTTGGCAATTGCCGATTACTTCAACTCCAGCCCCTCTCTCCTCCCCGGAGGATAAGGGGATGGGACTGAAAGTTCCAACCCACTAATCACATGGCTGGTTCCCCTGGCAAACAACCCCCTTCCTAACATGCTTTCCAAAAGTCACCTCATTTACACAAACTCAGGTGTAGTGGAAAGGGGTTTGTTATGAACACCAAGACACCTTTATCACTCTTACTGTTTAGGAATTTCTAAGTGTTATAGGAGTGCTGTGCCTGGAATGGGGTCAAAGACCAAATACATATTTTTTTATTATGTCACAATATCACCAAAAGGAGGGGCTATGACAAAGAAGGTCTGCTTGCAGTACATACATAGAGGAAAGAAAAGGAATCCTGTCCTTTGTCTTGGTGATTACATAGAACGTATGGTTAAATTTGAACCATTTTAACACCAACATGGTAGCCTTCTCCATTTCTCTCCTTCTGCTTCCTTCCAGAGTCCCTACCCAGTACTCCCATGAATAGCAGAGCCCTATTTCGACCATAAGGTGCTCACTAGCCATCTCACATGAGCTAAGGGCTCAATATTATATAATTTACTATAAAACTGGAAATGATGAAAGCAGCAAATACACAAACACACATAATTCGGAGAAGTTTAAAGGCTGTTAATAACCCTCCACAAATATATTTTGCATTAAGATGTAGAGATGAGTGGATACCTACTTATAGGTTGGTGCCTTAGAGCCCCACAGGATAATAGTATTGGATGTGAATCTTATACTATGAGACAAACTTGATACGAAAAAATAGAATCTTCTGGTTTTGTCTTATTTTCCACTTTCCAACTAAAGATGACTTTCTTGAGATTAACCCTTTGCTAGACAGAACCAGAGACTCAGAGACTGACAATGTAACTAATCTAAAATCCCTGAAGTTCTACATCACAGGAAATGGTACAAGTATTGATGGAAGTGGTATTAAGATGGATACACTGATATTTTAACTACAGTGAAAATATTCACTGTAGTTAAATTCACTACTACTGTGAAATACTTTCATATCTGTTAGTGGAAAGCCATACCCTGAACCTCTTCCCTGCTGATAAACATTTTGAAATTTATACCTCGGGTTGAAGCCTTGGCGTTCTTGGTCAAGTTGGAGCAGTGGCGTAGTGAGATCATCTAAGTTTAAGCCTTTAGCTCTGCCACTGAGTTGGGATGCAATACTTGGCAAGCCCCTAACTTCTACTTCTTTTTCTTTACTTAAAAAAATCAAAAGTGGCAACAATTCCTCTGCTTGTCTCATAGGACTGAAATGACAATGAAGTAAGCCTGTATGTGAGCCTTTTATGTCAAACATAATAATAAATACCATGTACGAGGTTTTTTATGCACCAGAAATTCTACAAAGCATTTTACATTCTTGCTTGATTTTTCTCCTCCCACAGTGCTATTTGGGAGAAACTATTAACATTCCTACTTTACAGGTAAAGAAACTGAGATGATGAAAGAGCACTTTACCCAAGGTCATATAAATGGGGTTTGGTAGAGCTAGCGCTAAATCCAAGATCCCTCTGACTCTAGGATTCAGCTAGTTACCAGAATATTAGAAGAGATATTAAGAGCAAGCTGTTCCTACAATTTTACTTTCAAGAACTAACACAAGCATTTGGGCAAAGGTAATCATGGTTATGACTTTAATTGCCAGGTAGCAATATCTTTTTAAAAATCTGATGTATATATAAAATAGATAACTATTTAATAAGAACCTGCTGTATAGCACAGGGAACTCCACTCAATACTCTGCAATGGCCTATATGGGAAAAGAATCTAAAAAAAAAAAAGAGTGGACATATATAGATGTATAACTGATTCACATTGCTATACACCTGAAGCTAACGCAACATTGTAAATCACCTATACTCCAACAAATTTTAAAATTTAAAAAAAATTTATTAAATAAAAATCTGATCCTGAGCCCCCCCAAAGTTTCAAAATTAAAAAAAAAAAAAAAAAAAAAAAACAGTTTCATGGTCTGTGGACTATGTGCCTTATGTCAGCCTCCTAAAACACATGTGATACCAGGACAAGACCAGGACACACACATGTTTTTGATCAAATTTTCCAATTTCTGTATTCCTCTAATGACAAAACACATTACAGCCATTTTCCAGGACTTGGTAAGAGTCTCTCTGGTCAAGGTGTACTGAAAGAAGTATACCTCATCTGGCAACATCTATGGACTTAATGGGAAGCAAAGCATCTTTAAGCATTGAGCCCATATGTTTACTCCACTAGCTTGGCTCCCCATCTGGAAAAAAATTGAGGGCATGGAAAATCTCGGACACTGAAAAGGATGGGAGGCAATAAACCCACACTGACCACAGATTTCAGACAACCATATTGAAACAAACCAGGAACAACAAGAGAATTTTGGCCAAGTCTAGCTTAGTCAGTAATCTGTCTTTGGGAAGAAGTTTCACCATGATGACCACTTTAAGAATGTAATAGAATCTGCCCTTAAGTTCTGTACTTGTCCCCACTCCGTGATTCATTCCACCCCAGTCTTCTTCCCCTACAGATGGGCACCCAGGATCCTCATAGTCTTTCCTCTACTTCTATCTAGATCTATTCTAAAGAAAGGATTCCAAAAACTGATTCCCTGGGAGGAAAATTATTTAAGTAAGTTTCATGGTACTCTCTCTCCCTCGTAGAGAGATTTACATGTTAATGAGAAAAACAGCTGCTATGATAGAATCATCAGCTAAAGAAGTAAGTAATGTGAATAGTAGGGTTATGGATTTCTGACGAATGGATCTGAAATCACACTTATGTTATGGAGCCCCAAACTATTTCACTCCCTGCCACCTCACTGAGGGTTTCTGAAAGTAAATATCAAGCTGACACAATAAAGAATAAAGGAAGTTGCCAACAAACACATGAAAGAATGCTCAACATCATTAATCATTAGAGAAATGCAAATCAAAACTACAATGAGATATCATCTCACACCAGTCAGAATGGCCAGCATCAAAAAATCTAGAAACAATAAATGCTGGAGAGGGTGTGGAGAAAAGGGAACCCTCTTGCACTGTTGGTGGGAATGTGAATTGGTACAGCCACTATGGAGAACAGTATGGAGCTTCCTTAAAAAACTACAAATAGAACTACCATACGACCCAGCAATCCCACTACTGGGCAAACCCTGAGAAAACCATAATTCAAAAAGAGTCATGTACCAAAATGTTCATTGCAGTTCTATTTACAATAGCCAGGACATGGAAGCAACCTAAGTGTCCACCAACAGATGAATGGATAAAGAAGTTGTGGTACATATATACAATGGAATATTACTCAGCCATAAAAAGAAACGAAATGGAGTTATTTGTAGTGAGGTGGATGGACCTAGAGTCTGTCATAGAGTGAATAAGTCAGAAAGAGAAAAACAAATACCGTATGCTAGCACATATATATGGAATCTAAGAAAAAATAAAAAATTTTAAAAAGGTGGTGAAGAACCTAGGGGCAAGACGGGAATAAAGACACACACCTACTAGAGCATGGACTTGAGGATATGGGGAGGGGGAAGGGTAAGCTATGACAAAGTGAGAGAGTGGCATGGACAAATATACACTACCAAACGTTAAGATAGCTAGTGGGAAGTAGCGCATAGCACAGGGAGATCAGCTAGGTGGTTTGTGACCACCTAGAGGGGTGGGATAGGGAAGGTGGGAAGGAGGGAGATGCAAGAGGGAAGAGATATGGGAACATATGTATATGTATAACTGATTCACTTTGTTATAAAGCAGAAACTAACACACCATTGTAAAGCAATTATACTCCAGTAAAGATGTTAAAAAATAAAAAAGAATAAAGGAAGACCTGAACATATAAAACACTTCAAAATATCTGTATTGTACTCAGTGCTTGAAATTCTCTTATTCTTTTTCCCTTCTGCTTCCCCCACAGATGAACCTCGCATATTGACTCATATATGAATCCTTCCCTGACCCCCACTGAAGCCTGTTTACTTTCTCCGCTCCTGTAGTGCTTTGTACACATTTACCACCTTGTAATTATTGGTTTAAGTAACTGTCCATTCATTTGTGAGGTTCTGAAGGACAGGAATCAGACTTTTTTTTTTAATCTCTGAATGCCTGTTTACTTGCTGAAACCTCACTCGTAACACTTAAGAAACATTAGGAGGATGATAAACGGATGTGTGTGAGAAGTAAGCACAAAGTTTTGTCTGTCTTAGTTTTGAAAATGGATTTGAATTAGTTGTCAATATTGAACAATTGGGTACTTCATGTGAAAGTCTATATTCTCAATTTTTCTTTAAAAAGAAGTCTGAAAACATTGTGCTCAATAAGCTAGAATAAACTCAGTAAGTTTATCTTGGAGTAGAGAAGTTATTCTCAGCATGACACAAAAACATAAGACATAAGAAAATATTGATAAAGTTGACCAAAAATCCTATATATAAAAATTAGCAAAAAAAAAAAAAAGAAGTCAAAAGCAAATATCACAAATTCCGAGAGGAGAAAAAGAAGCACATGCATTTGCAAGAGGTTAATTTCCCCAAAACACATAGGTTTTCCAACAAGAAAAACATCAATTACTGAGCCCCGCTCCCCAAAAAGTCTGCTTCCTTTAGATGGAGCATGTGCTTTCTTTCCTAAATCCAGCCTGTTTCATTCATTAGTTTTAATGACTTGACCCTTGTAGGCATTTGATTTTTCTACCTTTGCTATAAGTCTATTGTGGGAGCTTTGTATTATGTCAGTTTAGCTAAATTGGAACTACAATTCCCAGAATTCCTTTTTCTGCATGTTTCAGAGTCAGGGTTTGGCGATAGAGAAATCTGCCTGAGATTTACAAGGCTGAAATACCCAGCATCTATGTTTACATTTGAAAGGTGTTGGATCAAGCACTGTTGCAGCTCACTAGCTGGTCTGTTGGCTCACTTTGCTGGACAGGACAGCAGCCAGAACTGCAGCTCTCCCAGATCCTACTACATCTCCTCCTGCAGCTTCTCCAAATCCTGTACGAGGTTCATGTACGGCTCTGTGGTGACTCACACTACCTCTTGAAATTGTTAGTGAGTGACCAATGTAGGTTCCAGTCTGTCCTCATGGGTTGCATCTCATCTTCTCGGGTTTCAGTTAGCTCTCCCAGACTCTCCCTGATCACCAACCCCAGTGACTTCTGGCTGCAGCCCCTGAAACTGACCTAAGAGACATACTTATACATAAGCTTTTTTTTTTTTTTTTTTTTTTTTTTTGCGGTACGCGGGCCTCTCACCGCTGTGGGCCCTCCCGTTAAGGAGCACAGGCTCCGGACGCGCAGGCCCAGCGGCCATGGCTCACCGGCCCAACCGCTCCGCAGCATGTGGGATCTTCCCGGACCGGGGCACGAATCTGCGCCCCCAGCATCGGCAGGCGGACGGACTCTCAACCACTGCGCCGCCAGGGAAGCCCCTATAAGCTATTTTTTTAAGACAGTTTTTTTTTAATGTTTTTTTTCCTTCTCTCCATCCCATCTCATTTTACTTTTTTCCCTGCACAACAATGGATTTTAGCTTTTCTTTCTTCTTTTGGCCTTGCGGTATGTGGGATCTCAGTTCCCTGACGAGGGATTGAACCCACAGGCCCTACAGTGGAAGCTCAGACTCTTAACCACCGGACCACCAGGGAAGACCCTACATAACCTATTTAACAAGGTCCCATGATTGCATAAGGTCAGACCCCTATAATAAATCACAAGCGTTCTGCTTCTCTAATAGAGGCCTGGCTGATATGTCTCTCATGATTGTAAATCAGCACCATTGATCATGATAGTCAGAGGCCTTCTCTGACTACAAATTTATCAAAAAGGTTTCCCTCTTCCTAATTCAACCATAGAATAATCATGGTAATAGTGGGAACAATAAACATTTATATATTATATTATTATTTACAAAGCAGTTTCACATTTACTATCTCATTTAATGTTCAAAACAATCCCCATGTAATTTTTTAAAAGCTTTTATTGGAGTATAGTTGCTTTACAATGCTGTGTTAGTTTCTACTGTACAGCAAAGTGAATCAGCTATGTCTATACATATATCCCCTCTTTTTTGGATTTCCTTCCCATTTAAGTCACCACAGGGCACTGAGTTCCCTGTGCTATACAGTAGGTTCTCATTAGTTATCTATTTTATACATAGTATCAATACTGTATATACGTCAATCCCAATCTCCCAATCCCCATGTAACTTTGAACTATCTTTGTTTAACAGATGAGGAAACTGCAATTTTGAAAGTCAGAATGACTTGCCAAAGTTACACAGCTAGACCAAGGCCAAACACTGAAGGCAGCTGACAAAGTTTCACACTCTCACATTCAGATTGAGAAATTTACATAGCCCCCTTTCCAGCTATGTAACTGTGGTCATACATATTTCATAAGATTGTTATAAAAAGTAACTGAAATAACATATGTAAAGGATTAAGAAAGGCATCTTTAATATAGCAAAGACTCAACAAATATTAACTATTATTATTATCAGTTGTAGTAATATTAATAATAAAAGAAGCAATTGATAATGCAAATTAATCAGTAAATACTGGATACATATAGTCAGCCCTTCTCCCTGAGTTTTGCATCCATAGATTCAACCAACCAGATATCAAAAATATTTGAAAAAAAATTCCAGAATGTTCCAAAAATCAAAACTTGAATTTGCAGAACACTGGCAACTAATTTCATAACATTTACACTATATTTATAACTATTTACATAGCACTTACATTGTATTAGGTATTATAAGTAATCTAGAGATGGTTCAAAGTACTCAGGAGGATTTGGGGTTATATGCAAATACTACACCATTTTATATAAGGGACTTGAGCATCCGTGGATTTTAGTATTTGTGGGTGTCCTAAAACAAATCCCCTGCAGATACTGAGGGATGATTGAATTTTAAATAGATAAAGACTAGAAGAAAGCAGAGAGAGGTCTTGTATGAGCAGGACCCACAAGATAGCTGCTCTCTTGCTCTTCGTACATCCCCTGCCCAACCAGGTTCTGTTTCACCTTCACCTTACTGGCATACCCTCCTAACCTTAGCATTCAATCAATAACTACTGGTGTGATCAGCCCAACCCCCAATTAATGATAGTTCTATCTCTTGGACTGGAAGGACTCCATTATGTTCGGTTATCAACGAGAAATGTCAGCCCTCATGACGGTCGCTAACCCAGAAAGTTGTAGGCGACACATTCCTTCAGCCTCATGGTAACCAGGGAGCCCTTCTGATGTTATTCCCCTTACAACTGGTAGCCTCCTCCTCCCCTAATAATGAAGACTGCTGCCATGTCCTACCTGCGATCAGCCACACTGTGGGGTGTCACTCCAGAAGCTTTGCCTCCCAGTTGTAAGATTCCCTGTCCAATAAACCATCGATGTCTCTGTCATTGACTCCAGGTTTTTTCTTTGGTCGCGCTGCTGGCCAGTTGCAAGGATTGCAGGACTGTGGGGCACAGCCCCACAAATCTACTTACGTGCTATGTCATCATGGGCAAGTTGTTAAATTTCTATAATCCTAGCTTTCATGACTTATAAATGGGAACGATGCTATCAACGTATTGCCATTTCTACCCTGGTTCTCAACAACCCATTTCCACATTTCCTGTCCTTTTCCTTAATCTTACTTTAATACTCTATCTCATTCAGTAATTCCTGGCATTCTTTTCATTTCCTTCTAGGACCCCAAGGCCTTGTTGTCAGAGTCATCTTCTAGTATCTGCCCTAGGACCTCAGTTTATCCTTCTTCCCTCTCACAAGATTGCCAGAGAATTTCTTTTCCTTTCCTTTTCTTTTTTGTAAACATATATTTAAGGTGTCTTCCTCCAATCATCCCAGTAACCTAAAATTTCAAGGCACCTCCACCCGGTATTGTGTTCACCGAAGTGGCAATAACTCTTACTGATCCATCACACAAGATTCCAAAGATAAAGCTCAGCTTGGAGAAATAGGATGAGCATCTGGCAGCTTGCTTTGACAAATGCCTGTGGTTCTGCCCTTGGCACCATTTGCTCTTAATTTCCCCACTGATATTCAGTACTTTTGCCTTTTACTAAATTATCTCCACTTACAATTGCTGTGACTGTTAATTCTCACAACGATGCTGATAATGGGTAACATGACAAAAAGTACACCTTATCTACCTCAGAGCGTTTTAGCCCAACCAACTTCATCCCAGCTCAGCCTATCTTCCAGAACGCACCAAACCCAGCTGGAGCTAGGGCGCTCCCCAGAACTCACATCAGAGCCCCATCCAGCCACATATCCCCCTGCTTCTAAATGCTGCACCTGTTGCATTGGACCATCTTTTATTTTGACATTTAGGGTCTTTTTTCTTTTTAAATGAATTCCATTTTTGTTTTGTGTAGTGTAAGGCCTTCTGTTTTCAATAGGTTTCCTTTTGTCAATCATTGACTTCAAAATATTCTCTTCAGCTTACACTTTATTTCCTTTCATCCTCTCATTCATAAATCTCAAAAGCTGTTTTACATTAGTTGTTTTTAAAGTATAATCCAGTTCACTTCCTTTGTCAATGTATTTGCAGTGTAGCCAGCACTGGCTCCACCCTTCCCTATGATGAAGGCTTTTCTCCTAATGCAAATATATGCATGTAGATCTCTAAGACTCTATATAACTGAAATCTATTTAACATATTTGAGGAAATGTGGGGTAGTGTGTGAGTTGGTTCAGCAGAAACAGGTAAGTGCTTAAATCAGGTTAGATTACAGTTATTTGTATCCTTCCGTCCCCTGTTTGATTTACTGAATCAGCAAAACATTTATTGAAAATCTGCTACATTCGTGCACCACGCTGGGCACAAGTTGTTGCATGCGGAGCAAAGCAGACATAGTCCTTCTCCTGAAAGTACTTATAATCCAACGTCAGAGACTGATGATAACCAAATAAGCAAAGAAATGAAATATATTAGTCCCTTATAGGATAGGCTAGATTCTGTTGCAGGAAGAAGAAACAGGAACAACAACAACAATATATTAGGGGTTAAAGCAACAAAGACTTATTTGTCATCCTCATTATGGGTCTAGAGTGGATTGGCTAGAGATCTGCTCTTCAACATTCTCTCTTTGGGGACTTAGGCTAGTAGAGCAGCCATCATGATGGATGTTTCTTGTCTCTGCAGCAGAGGAAAAAGAAAATAGTGAATGGTATTCTGGTTCTAAAATGTTTCCCCTAAAACTGACTCACATCCCTTCTGCTCATATTTCACTGGTCAAGGAAAGTCATGAGGCCATGCCAAACTACAAGGTGAGGTGCTGCGGGGTTAGTAAAGGAAATGCAATCCTATCACAGGCCACAAGGAGAAGACATGGAAAGCTTATGAAGATCTCTAACAAATACCACAAGAAGGGACTGTATCTCAAACTGTCTGTTGGAACGCTTTGACGATAAGTAACAGAAAACCAAACTAAAGCTGTCGAAATAATAAGGACATCCATTTTCCCACATAAGAAGTTTAATATCAGCGCAGACTCCAACGTGGATTGATTTAATGGCTCAACAAACGTCAGCCAGGACCCAGATTATTTTCATCTCTCTGATCTATTATCTTCTGCAAATTGGCTTTGCCCTCAAGCTGACTCCTCTCTTAGTCTCAATATAGGTTCAGTTCTTCCCAGGTTACACTTTGAGGCAAGAACATGTGAAAATGAAGAAAATAACATGATCTCTTCCTATATCTCCTCAAAGTGAGGAAATATGTGAAGCCCCAGATTTTCCCTCAAGTTCCATTGGGTCTTAACAATTGTTCCTGATCTAATCCTTGTCAAGCAGAATGAGATTGCTCTGATTGGCTTAGACCAATCATCTGATGATAAACGGATGCTGGGGAATATATCACCCTTTGAATTTCCAATGCCTGTCATAACCTTTGGAACATACCAGGCCTTCATAAATGCTTGTTAAAATCATGTATAAATAAGTGACTAGATGACAATCAAACACATTTAATTTTGGACTGCTTTCTGTAATCCTCTTTATAATTTTTGTTTTTTGATGTTATGCTATTAGTGTATAATTAAGGGAGTTCTGTATTAGTTTGCTATGGCTGTCATAACAAAGTACTACAAACTGGGCAGCTTGAACAACAAAAATTGTCTGAAAGCAAGGTACCAGCAGGCTTGGTTCCTTCTGAAGACCGTGAATGAATGATCTGTTCCAGGCCTCTCTCTCTGGTTGTCTTCATGTCAAATGGCATTCCCCCGTGTGTGCCTACATCCAGATTTTCCCCTTCAATAAGGACACTAATCATATTGGATTAAGGGCCCACCCCTACGACCTCACCTTAACTAATTACATCTGCAACTACCCTGTTTCCATATAAGGTCACATTCTGGGGTGCTGGGGGTTAGGACTTCAATATGTAAATTTCGGAGGGGACATAACTCAATCCATAATAAGTGCTATAACAAGCAGTCATAGGAAATTGACGTTTATTTCCTGGGTGTATATTTTTAGTATTTTCTCTTATGATGTCTCTCAAGAAAAAACTTTTATTTTTTAATGCCAGTATAAACTTATGTTTCCTCAGCAACTTATCTTGCTGACATTATGAACGTTATAACTGATCCCATGTCTCTTTTGCTACAAAATCTTTTTTATATATTTCTGTACATAGCACTATCCTTGCTTCAACTTTTTTATCTTTATCTTGATGTCCTTATCTATTTTTACCCTATTATCGTTTAAAGAACTCAAATCATTTCAATATGAGTAGAGAGGAAAGGAAGGAAGAAAGGAAGGAAAGAAGGAAGGAAGGGAGGGAGGGAGGGAAAACAGAAAGGCAGCAGTAAAGAACACCAATGTTCAGAATTTAGAACCTCTAGAATTATATGTATAATAGCATTTTAGAAAACATCAGCATTAATTTTTCAGGTTTAGCAATATTCTACATAACTCTACAGCTTTTCCATTTATTTGTAATAGACATATTGGGTTAAAATATAAAATTTAAGAAAGATTTAGTAAAAATACAATAAACTATTGATTCAGATTAATGGATGAAAATGAAATGAAATGGTGACATTCTAATTGTGGTGTATTCACAAAAGAAGATAGCTCTTTTCTTTTCAAGTCCCTGTAGTATCTTGAAATAGGACAGCAAAGTTTAGCAAGTAGAGATTGCTTGAAGACATGTTTTAATGAATACACAGGAATAGTTTTCAGTTAAAATATCAAACTAATTTATAAGTGAAGGTTAAAGTGTTTGGAAAGTAGATTATTTTAAATTGCAATAACAAGAACCACTAGAAGTTACTGAACACTTTCTGCATACCAGCAAATACATACTATGCACTTCATAGAAGCCTTAAAACAAGCCTATGATATATGTTTTACTATTATTATCATTTTACAGATAAGGATATAAGGCTCAACTAGTTAAGTTTCTTCCCAAAGTCACTAAGCTAGAAACCAGCAAAGTTGGGAATAGAACCAGGGTCTGTGTGACCCCAAAGCCCATGCTCTTAAAATCATACTTCTCTCCCAAATGAAAGGTCACTCTATGGTTTTTACTATTCTCAGTCTCCTTTCTAAATTACCATACATTTTGATTAAGTGCATATTTTATAATATCTTTGGAAGCTCATAATTAAGTAAACTAGAGATGATTTAGGAACATCAAACTTGGTGAAAAAATTCCTATTTTCTTCATATTTTATTATAAGAAAAATAATATACAAAATATTAAGGAAAATATTACATATTTGAAGTCATGCAAAATCTTCAAATAAAATATTTTTAAACTTTTAAATTATGAAATACAAAATGAGTTCACTTCATTAACATATTTTTATAGTAGGTTTATGTCTACTATATATGGCACTCTGTTTTTTGTTTGTTTTTTTTTAGCCTATTGCAGCATAGCAAATTACCCCAAAATGTAACTACTTAAAACAACAAACATTTACTATCTCACAATTTCTATGGTCAGAAATCCAGGATGGATTTCTGGATTAATGCCTCACATGAGGTTGCAGTCAAGCTGTCAACTAGGGCTGTGGTTTCATCTAAAGCATCAGCTGGGGGAAGGTCCATTTATAAGCTCACCTGTGTGGTTGTTGGTAGGATATAGTCCCTCTCAGGTTGTTGAATTGAGAGCCTCAGTTCTTCTATGGCTACTGGTGAGAAGCTTCCCTAAGCTATTTCCCAGGTGGGCCTCTCCATTGAGCAGCTCACAGTAAGGCAGCCAACTTCCCTCTGAGCAAGCAAACAAGAAAGCAAGAGAGGATGGCAAAGATGCAAACCAGTCTTTTTGCAGTGTAATCTCAAAAATGACGCCTCGGGCTTCCCTGGTGGCGCAGTGGTTGAGAGTCCGCCTGCCGATGCAGGGGACACGGGTTCGTGCCCCGGTCCGGGAGGATCCCACATGCCGCGGAGCGGCTGGGCCCGTGAGCCATGGCCGCTGAGCCTGCGCGTCCGGAGCCTGTGCTCCGCAACGGGAGAGGTCACAACAGTGAGAGGCCCGCATACAGAAAAAAAAAAAAAAAAAAATGACGTCTCATCCTGTTTGCCACATTCTATTTTTTAGTAGTGAATCAATGAGTCCAGCCCACACTCTACAAAAGGGGAGTAGATAAAGGTGTGAATACCAGGAAGTGAGGGTCACTGGGGGCCATCTTAGAGGCTGCCTAGCACAATGACTCTACACCAGTCATAATCTAAGGCTCACTGATTATAATCTTCTGAAGTCATCACCGACAAAAGAAACTCATTCACCCAAGTAGTAAATAAAACATTTTAAACCAATTTTAGAACTGTTCAAAAGTGTATAACAGTTGAAATTACATTTCAAGATTCTAATAGTTATTTTGATAAATGCCATGTTGAATAATTGGGGGATACTTCAAAAGAACTTTGGCTCCAAACTTTTCCCTCACATTTTTCTAAACAATGAAATATCTTGAACTTGCAAAATGTGCATGAATTTCGCAAATGAGAATGGGTGCTACTAGATGGGCACGCTAGCTGCAAATACACAACAGGGGCCAATATATGAGAAGGCAAATATTTGTGGCTGCCTCATGGAGTGTCACCCACCCGGAGCTCCTGCATGCAGCACATATTATCTGTGCACCATATTCCCTGGGCACTTGGGACATGAAATTCTCCAGCAGCTCCAGGATTTCTCATTTATGGTGGCAACTCTGAAGCTTGCTGCTGGAATATGGCCAAGAGGCAAAGCACTTATTTGAGCATGTTCTACACTAGTGTTTCTCTAACTTTATTGTTGATACAAATCACCCAGGCATCTTGTTGAAATCCAGATTCTGATTAAGTAAATACAGCCTGAGGCCTGAGATTCTACATTTCCGTCCACGTTCCCAGGGGATCTGATGCTGGTGGGTAGCATGTCTCTATACAACAAAGCTGAATACTAGAGACCACGTATTTCTCATCATATTTTTTGCTGCCACTGGGAACAGTGAGGGAGTACCGCCAGACCCCACTCCTCAAGACTACAACCAGAGGATATAATAGAGACTTTAGTTGTACTACCTTGAAACCCTTAGATCTCTTTTATAGTTCTGTTCCCATCTTCCTACGTCTATGGGCTTTGCTTCTTAGGGCTCACACCCTGCACATTTATTCAGAGGATTACCCCTGAGCTACTGTGCTGTTTTACCCATACTGCCCTCACTTACCAAGAGCCAGTAGTGCTTGGTAAATTGTGTCCCTCAGAGGCAGCCTACAGCCAATGACTCACTTTTGCAGGAGTAGGAAAGCTCAGCTTTCTTACTTTAAGGTGGGACAAAATCTGAGCTGTATTTTATGCTCCAGAGTTCCCAGAAAAATCAAGCTGAGTCTGGCACTTCACTAAGAAATTTCCACCTGCTCAGCTTCTGCCCCTTCTATATCCTGCTTCCCCCACTCTTTTGCAGGTTTCTCCTTACACACAAAAAATCACTTATACACAAATTCTTGTCACAGGTATACACATTGGAGGAAGATGCTTGCTGTTTGAGAAAAGGCACCCTGATTAGGCCACCTTAGGCCCTGCCTTCTTCCCCAGGGCCCACGGACATCAATATCTATCTATAGCACATGTATAACTGATACACTTTATGGAAAGCTCTGGGTTAGAGAACCAATTTTGTACATATACACTGTGTGGCAAGAATCATGGAACACATAAGATATTCACCTGTTTCTAAATTTGCAGACCTCATGTTTTTGACACGAATGTCACAGAACCACTGCATCCTCATTTGTAAATTTAGAAAAGAAAAAATGTATGACAGATGTAATACTATTTGTAGACTCTTTCAAGTCACTTTTGCCAATGATTCCTAATTTTTTTCAGGAAACAATTTTAGTTGGCATGTGTCCTCCAGCCTTTGCAGTTTGGACTGCAGTGTGTGAACAAGGATGATGAAGACATTAACAATTTTATTTAAAGTAGTTGTATTTTACTTTAAAGACAAAACAGGAAGTCCTTGATTTTGCTGGCAGACTTTTGGTGTTTGAATTCTATTTAAAGTGAATTATGAAAAAAAATCTTATGTTGGGAAAGACGCTACAAATAGCTTATGAGCCTTGTGTAATAGACCAACATCTCATTATTCTGATATGAGTTTGTTCCAACTAGTGGATAATTCAAAGCAACTGCTAGTTCCCTTAAATGCCTTGTTATTCTTTAATAAAAATAGCTAAACCTTAGTTCACTGAGACTCATTTATTTTTAATTTTTATTCCCTGCTCACCTTATTCATTATTTTTCATCATAAAGTTAAAATAGAGCTAAGGATTATGAAAACCAAAAATCAGTAATAATCTGAGAACTACAGCTTAAATGTAACTATACTTCCCCCTCTTTGAATAAGCAGCTTTGGACCCACTCTGTTCCCTGCTGCAGGTTTTAATAATAGTAGTTAATTTGGGTGTTTCTTTCTGCAGTTAATCAAAACTACTTCCCAACGAGACTGAATTTAGCTTTTCCATGTTTAAACTGCAGCTGTTTTTCATATGCTGGTGTTCCAGGAAGGATCTGCAGTCTCCCACCCCCAGGAGAAGGTGGGCAGAGTATGAGAAAGTTCTGTCTTCCACTGTTTCCTGCCTTTTCTGTTCCTGGAACAGGCAAAACAAAATAAGTAGTTTTGTCCTTAAGAAAGCTCTTCCCTCCATCTTTTTTCTCTGTCTAAGCAGTTTAAACACTCAGCAACCAATTTTTTGGCTACTCATATCTCCTGAGGGGAATAAGTGCTAAGGAATATTTTCTGTTATATTCAAGCTTTTGCTATAATAATGTGACATAGGCAGTGACAGAAAACAATCACTTCTTTCATTCAAAGGATGCTTATCCAATGCCTATCTCATGAGTCTACAGGCTAGCACAGAGGGAACAGAGATGAGCAAGGCTACTTCCTTCACTTGACAAGTTCATGATTTTGTTGCAGTAACAGACAAGTAAGCAAGTATTTTCAAAACAATGAGATTCACTGCTTAAAAGAAATATATGGGACTTGAGTATAGAGGTTAAGTAATTTGCCCAAGTCCCATATTTTTAAAAGTGACAAACCATGAATTTGAACCCAGTAACACTCCCAAGCCCATGCTTCACTTTGTTCATCTCTGTATCCTCTGTGTGTCTCGGTTTCCAAATCTGGGAAATAAGGATAAGGCTAGAGTACCTTGATTTTAAAGCATCGTTGGTTTTAAAACACGTTGTTTAATAATTCGTTATAAGGAAAGGAAAAAACTACTATATTAAATGTACACATGATTGTAAAACTCCATTAATTACTAAAATACTAAAATGTAAAAAATATTAATATAAATACAAAAGAAACATAAGCAGTGCCTCAGGAGATGTTGTCAAGAGCATTTATGAAGTACCTTACTCATTGTCCAGCCCATAACAGTTATCTTATAAATGGTAGATCTTACTGCCATTAGCATTACTGAATTAAGAATAGGATAGTACTTAAATGTGAAGAAAGGACTTAACTATCTGACCCTTAACGTAAAGTTTTACACTAGAGATAATACTTAAGCTGACTCTTGAAGATTTACTATTCAAGAAGATAAGGAATGGAACTGAATTTGAAGCAAAGGGAACAACAGACACAAAGACACACTAGTATGTTGTTTTCTAGGAATCTAAAATAGTTTGCCAAAGTTAGACTGCAAGGCATGCATGCAAAAGTGATGGCACACACAGCTGGAGCTGTAAAGCAGAGCCAGATCAGGAAGGGCCTTTGATGGACCTTGGATGGCATGACATAGAATTTGGTCTCCCAGATAAAAAATGAACACAGGGTGAAGAATACTTGAAATGAAACTTCGCTACAAATTTCATTTGTTGCCATTGAGAAAGAAAATTCATTCTTCATTTCATTTCCCAGATGGAGACATCGTAAAAGTTCTATAGTTTCAACACCTTTAACAGTATGGTATTCCCACAGCAAACTGATGCCTTCCCCATCTAGAGGGCTTGAGAAATCACAGAGCTCTTTCTTGCCAGAAGCTCATTTGATTCTGTGGGATGGGAAGAACAGAATATATTATAACTTGTTTCTGAAGACTCCGATACTGAGCAGATGACTAAATGACTTGCTCAGTATCTCACAGCTAGTGAGTGGCAAAGACTCACATCTGTGTCTTTGGACTTGAGATCAGAAGCCTATCAGGCCTCTTTGGAAAAACTCTGCTTAAATTTCAGTTATACAGAGTCAGATTAGAATTAGGCTGGCCTCTTCCCAGACACAGTTCACCCCTGGACCTTTTCTCATACAGATCCTCCTGCCTAGAATGCCCCTTAGCCCCCTCCTCATGACTTTCTATCTATCCAAAATCTTACCACCAGAAAAGAGCAAACTGAAGTCCTTCCTCATGTGAGAAGACTGCTCTGCTCCCTCCAGCCCATAGAGTACTTTCTCTGGGGCACCTTCCTGTACTTTTAATATAGCAAAACCAAATTCTTATCATATTAAACTTTGAACTTTCTTTTCTTTCATTTTTGTCCCAATAATTTTATCCTGGTCATTCAGAGGCCTCAATCTTACCTTGAGTAAAAGTAGGATTCTAGAACAAGAATGAAGAATTTAAGAAAGACTTATTGTTTGTTCACATTTGTATACTTCAAAATAGGCTTTTGAATCTAAAGAAAGTACCAAATAAAATATAGGCTATTAAAAATAAAATTGAAAATAGAATGAAAAAGAATCAGATAATCCACTTCTTAATTCCTGCATCTGTACTCAAGGGAAACTATGGGTGGACCACATGGAGATATCAGCAGAGCCAGAATCTTGGGATTGCTACCCAGCCTGAATGGCCAGGACCAAGGTGATATGTGAATATTTTGGGTCATTCAAGGAAGTACCATATGTCATCCTAAAGAAGAAGCTAAATTAGAGTGGCTTCATGGTAGTAGGGTATGGACCATCTGTCAACTGCCATCTTAGCTGCCAATGAATCATCGAGAAGAAGGAAATCCACCAGGCCCTGGGGCTTTCCTGCACACCACTAGAGCTGATCATCGCCCTTCGTCAAGGGTCAAAGACAATATGAGAACTGTAGCCTGGAATTGCATGATGCTATGAAATTGGCCCAGAAGGAAGGATTCCCTCCCTTCATTCAACTAAATGGGGGAAAAAAAAAAAGGATTTTTTAACCTTAATTCCCAGGAGATGATGTAGAGGGTTGTGCAACGTAAAGTTCAGTTCTAGAAACCAGGTGGGACTGGAGAATGGTGAAACCCAATCGCATTATAGTTTTTAAATTCCATATGGTTATTAAATATTTGTATATTTATGTCTTCACTCTACAACTGGAGTATGGTTAATACGAGTCATAGTTTTGTGTATCTCTAAAGCACATAGAAACTAGATGTGTAAAAGTATTGATTAATAACAAGATAACTTTTCTAAAGTCACTTATATAGTAATAGATTACAGTATTAAACTTTAAATTTGGGGACTTCTGGCCTTTTTAAAATAGTTTCTCCTAAAGCCCATATTAACTCATGAAGTAAGTTAAGCACTGGTAGCTATTACATTTTACACCACCAGAATTATTATAACTTTTAAAAACATCCACATGCATTTTTGTCCTTAGCATTTACTCCCTCAGGGTTAGAAGTAAATGGGAAAAACACCGGGCAATGAATTTTTGGTATAACACTTCTATGAAGTATTTCTTGACCAACTACACTCACAGGGAGGAAAAGTCTTTCTTAATGCCCCCATTTTACCCTATTGGTATTTTGACCATAGCCCCTATTATAACATAACCCTTCCCTATCTATACTTTTCGCTCTCTCTCTCTAGAATAGTGGTTCTCAACCAAGATACATTTAGCTATGACTGGAGAATTTTGGTTGTCACAACTGGTGTGTGTATGTGTGTGTGTGTGTGTGTGTGTGTGTGTGGCAGAGTCTGGGGGAGGCAGGCGTGGGGGTGATATTGGCATCTAGTAGGTAGATACCAAGGATGCTGCTAAACATCATACAATGCATAGGATAGGCCCCACGACAAAAATTAATCTGGCCCAAAATGTTAGTAAGTCTGAGATGAGACCTTGCTCTAGGGTATAAACCTCTTGAAGGCAGGGATCATGGCTTATTTACCTTTAATCTTAAATGCTTGTAATATCAATAGTGTATTAATAAACTAATGCAATAAACATTGTCATAAAGAGAACTTCCTTCAGGTCTCAAGAACTGTTTCTTCACTTGGGCCAGGTACCTGTTACTCTTGTCTTTTTTTTTTTTTTGCAGCACACGGGCCTCTCCCATTGCAGACACGCAGGCTCAGCGGCCATGGCTCACGGACCCAGCCACTCTGCGGCATGTGGGATCTTCCCGGACCGGGGCACGAACCCGTGTCCCCTGCATCGGCAGGCGGACTCTCAACCACTGAGCCACCAAGGAAGCCCAACTCTTGTATCTCTTTTGCAGACCCCTGAGTTTTATTTATCTTCTAAAGAGGAGCAGCAATATGTGTTAAGTTCTTACTTATGTGCAAGCAGTGTTCTCAGACCAGGGATAAGGCAGGAACAGAAAAAAAAGAAATTCCTGCTCAACTCCTCTGCTTTTTAAAACTTATTAATTTAAGGTGGGTTTTTTTTTTTCCTTCTAATGATTACAGAAAAGAGCAAGCATAGCAAGCATACTGTTTAGGAAAACTTAGGTGAAAGAACTCAGACCTGCTTTCATGAAAGTATCTTCCCAACTTCCTGGGAATTTACTTGTAACTTCTTATGTTACCTATTTCTGTTTGTGGGAGAGAAGGTTATCATTTTCATGTAGGTGAGAAGGCTTCCACAAAAGAATATACTAGAGTGGACATCATGGGGCACAAAGAGACAAAGTAGACCTTGAGGATAAAAGTATAACCGGGCCCATGCTGTGAGGGACATGCTAAGGAATCTAGATGTCACTCTGCGGTCAATGGACAGTTGCTCAAGAGCTATATCTCACTCTGGAGCTGGCAGTCTGGTCCTTGTTGGTATATTAGTACAGTTCTGAAATGGATTTTCACAGTAAGAGGAGTTTCATTGACTTGAGCAGCACTCTCCAATAGAACTTTCTGCAATAATAGAAATATTCTATAATCTACTTTTTATTAAGAAAACTGAAAATTTACCTGGCAGAGGGCATGATTCAGGAAGAGGTTAAGAATAAGGGCCAACAATTCAATCTACCTTCAAGTCCTAGATTGCAGTATCCAGGAGGGCAGTCACTAGCCACATATGGCTATTGAGTACTTGGAATAGTTAGTGCTAAGGAAATGAACTTGTAATTTTAGTTTAGTTTAATTAATGTAAATGTAAGCACACTTATGGCTAGTAGCTCTGGTATTAGACAATGCAAGTTTGGAAAAATCTATGTTCTAGAACGGAATTGTCCAATAGAAATATAATGAGTGCCACTTGTTTTTAAGTTTTCTAGTGGCCATATTAAAAAATATTTTTAATAACATTTTATTTAACCCAATTATGCAAAATATCATTTTAATATCTAATCAATATAAACAGTTATTAATGAGAAAATTTACATTATTTTAATTGAATCAAGTCTTCAAAATCTGGTATATATTTTACACTTAACAGTAAATCTCAATTTGGATGTTAAATTTCCAATGGTTAACATGGAACACAGTCCTACAAAAACAATGAAGTTGTGCTTAAGAGATAACTCTTTTATACTACTTTCATTTTTAAATTTTAAAATATATTAATTATAATTAAATAATATTAAGTTTTTTTCTTCCTGGGTCACACTAACCCCATTTCAAGCACTCAATAACCACACATGGCTTGTGACTCCCATAGCGGACAATGCAGCTCCAGATAAATTAAAAACTAACAAAATTGTTTTTTTGTTTTTGTTTTTGTTTGCGGTACGTGGGCCTCTCACTGCTGTGGCCTCTCCCGTTGCGGAGCACAGGCTCCAGACGCGCAGGCTCAGCGGCCATGGCTCACCGGCCCAGCCGCTCCACGGCATGTGGGATCTTCTCGGACTGGGGCACGAACCCGTGTCCCCTGCATCGGCAGGCAGACTCTCAACCACTGCGCCACCAGGGAAGCCCAAAACTAACAAAATTGAGATGAAATATAAAATGAGTTGATCTTGCAGTGAGACCAAGATAATGTGTGATAAAAGGTCGGCACTAATACAGATTTTGATGCTAGGCCTTCCTACTAGAACAAAAGTGGAAAATGAAACAACTTGCAGAAGTGAATTTCCCCATTTCCTGTTCACTTTTCATTCTCTACGCTGTTCTCTCCGAGGCTGTAGTATTTCCAGGGTGTGAATTTGGCCCGTACTGTTTCCACATGTTCTCCCTGCCGTGGCTAAGGAAAATCTCTCTATAAGTGCAGAGCTTCAGGGATTCATCCCAGCTTTTGTTAGATCCTCACACTTCATTCTGCTTCACCACTTTATCCTCAGGACATCACTCCACTGCCTCCACGGAGCTATAACTATTCTGGCTCACATCACTAGCATCTCCTTCGCTCCAGGTTCAACTGGATAAGCAGCTGTTAAGTACAAAAGAGTACTATACACTCCAGAGCCATCTTCCTCTTCTCTCTGTTCCCTGGCTCAGACAGATCATATGTGAGAAGTGCTGCTTGTTCAAGGAGAAATAGGCTTGAAAGTGATTTCCAGGCTCCTATATCCAATTGTCTTCCCATCTTATGCTCCTGAGTATTACTGTAATGAAGAACTCTGAAATGTCAGAGAGGAAGACAGGATGTTACCTCTAAAAGGGTACCCTATCCCTCAGAGTTTGAAGAAATCCAGGAGTCTCTTAATACATGCAGTCCACATATCGTGAAGGTCATCCACATCCAGGTGCAAAGAAGGCCCCAAAAGGATGGGAAACTTCTATTAAAGAACCATTGCCAGTTGTTCCTTGGAATAGCTTCCCTTGGAAATGACCGGCCCCCAGACACTCACTGTTAGTCAGCCAACTGGCACATTCCAAATTTCCAGTTCCGTTTTTGGACAGTCTAAATTTGTCCTATGTTTCAAGAGTTTTCTGTAGGGCATTCTTTTTCTTAATGGACCTCAGGTGCAGAAGGTTGAGTTAATCATTTTCCCCAGTTCATAATACTTTATTATCTTTGGTTCAGGAGAACCAAAGATAATAAAATATTACTTATTCATACATTCATTTGCTATGTATGTACTTTTTTTTTTTAAGAAGATGTTGGGGGTAGGAGTTTATTAATTTATTTATTTATTTTTGCTGTGTTGGGTCTTCGTTTCTGTGCAAGGGCTTTCTCTAGTTGTGGCAAGCGGGGGCCACTCTTCATCGCAGTGCGTGGGCCTCTCACTATTGCGGCCTCTCTTGTTGCGGAGCACAGGCTCCAGACACGCAGGCTCAGTAGTTGTGGTACACAGGCTCCAGACGTGCAGGCTCAGCAGTTGTGGCTCACAGGCCTAGTTGCTCCATGACATGTGGGATCCTCCCAGACCAGGGCTCGAACCCGTGTCCCCTGCATTAGCAGGCAGATTCTCAACCACTGCGCCACCAGGGAAGCCCCTATGCATGTACTTTTTTATTGAAGTAAAGCGGCAGATAAGTTGTACATATAGCAACATGGAATACTAATATAAATATTAAATAAAATAAATATTATTTATTCATACATTCATTCATTTGCTATGTATTATGTACCTTTTTATTGAAGTAAAGTTGATTTACAATATTATATTAGCTCAGGTGTACAGCACAGTGATTCAGTATTTTTATAGATTATGCTCCATTAAAAGTTATTACAAAATAATGGCTATAGTACTTTTATCCCCTTTTCTCACTTGGAAGTCTCCCTACAGAGGCAACCATTATATGCTGTTTAATATCATCTCTCTTTTTAAAAAACTTTTATATAAGATGTGTAATTTTTGTGTGCATGTATTTTTTAACTATATAATTTATGTTGCTTATTTTATTCTATATTATTTATTTCATTTCCTAATTTGTCACTAAGGTCCATATGTTGAAGGTTCCTCCATGTTGCTATATGTACAACTTATCTGCTGCTTCCAATTGTTGTACAATATCCAGTGTGCATCCAATGAGTAGGGGATCACTCTGCCATCCCAAAAGTATCATGAGAATCTGGGAGTTCAAATATGCTTAAATGGCTAAAGAAAGCAATAAACAAAGAGCTTTGTTTATAAACCAGGAGAATGATGTATGAACAAATAGAGACTATCAGTTAATGGAAATTATAAAAAGGAACCAAAGAGAAATTCTGGAGCTGAAAAGTAAAATAACTGAAATGAAAACTTAGAAGAGTTTAACACCAGCTTTGAGCAGGCAGAAGAAAAGAACTAGCAAAGCTAAAAGAAGACATTATGTAGTCTAAGGAGAAGAAATTTTAAAATGATAAAGAAAACAGAATCTAAGAGACATTGGGAAACCATCAAGCACACCAACATAAGCATAACAGGAATCCCATCAGAAGAGGAGAAAGAGAAAAGGGCAGAAAGAATATGTAAAGAAATAATAGTTGAAAACCTCCAAATTTCACAAGACACTATTCTACATACTTAAGAAAAACTATTCTACATATTTTACATATATATTCCAAGAAGTATAAATTCAAAATACATCCACACTGAGACACCTTATAATCAAAGTGCCAAAAAGCCAAGGACAAAGAGAGAATATTGAAAACAGTGTGGAACAGGGCCTTTGTACAATGAACAGGATCTGGGTGGAGGAAAGGAATGCCAAATCTTTTAGCTTCACTTACCAGGAATTTAGTCTCTTCAATTTGGGGGTAGAGGGGATGAGAAATGCTGGCAGTTTGCCTCTCCGGTTCAGATACCAGAAGCCTTGATTGGGAGCTGAGGGGAGTGGGAGGCTTCTTCTGCCTGTAGTGGAGCTTCCCTCAAGCTGAACTCAGAAGGGGGGATGGGGCGGGTGGGAAGAAAGCAGGTTGTGGCTCTAATGCCACAGACTCCCATGGTTCTTACTAAGAGTTAGTAGATTTTCTTGAATAAGTCTACTACCTTAGGATAATGTACAAAGACTTTAAATCGTTGTTGGGTTGTTTTTTTTAATAGTTTTTGCAAGCTTTTCTTGTTTCTCACGGAAGTGGGTCCACAGAGCTCCTCATGGTGTCATGTGGAAATGCAACTCACCAATGCGTTACTTCTTAACCATTCCAAGATATCTAAAGGAACAGTGATCTGCCTGGAATTCTTGTGTAGTAACATTGTATGAAAAGACGTAGACATAGAGAATGGACTTGAGGACATGGGGGGAGGGAGAAGCTGGGGCGAAGTGAGAGTAGCACCAACATACATACACTACCGAACGTAAAATAGCTAGTGGGAAGCAGCAGCATAGCACAGGGAGATCAGCTCGGTGCTTTGCGATGGCCTAGAGAGGTGGGAAAGGGAGGGTGGAAGGGAGCCTCAAAAGGGAGGGGATATGGGGACATATGTATGCATATGGCTGATTCACTTTGTTGTACAACAGAAACTAACACGGTATTGTGAAGCAATTACACTCCAATAAAGATTAAAAAAAAAAAAATTCCCAGTTGACTCTGTAGAATGCAATAATGTAGTATATTTGTGACTTATAAACTGTTAATTATCCTACAGTTACTTGAAGATGAGGTCTCACTTTGCCAACACAGCTGGTGCCCTCTGCAGAAACGCAGATATTTGTGTAAAGGCCACTGCCTCTCACTGCCCCCACACTTGTATTTTCTGCATCCTTACTCTTCCTGGCCACCCAGTGTTTATGGAAAACTGTGGAAAATCCCTCCTCCCTCACTCTAGGCCACAATTTGTCACTAAGGTTGGCACTGATGGAAAGATACTTGATACTTCCTGTGTAACACAAAGCCCCTCGACAATTTGCCTCTATAATCTGATGATGCCCCACTTTCCACATGCATAGACCTAACTCCATGGAGCTGGAGCTGGAAACCAATCACTGAGGCAAGTATCGTTGGATCCTCAAAATATAAATTCCTCCCTCCTTGCCTTTGCACACACAAAACCTTAGTAAGACTCTTTACAGCAATCTGCTCATGATGCCTTCCTGCTTATTAAATATACATATTTTTGCTTGTCTCCCAATAGAAGCTCAAGCGTTTCCTAAAGTAAGAGGTGGAAAACTATGGCCTGTGAAGCCAAATCTGGCCTACTACCTGTTTTGGTAAAGCCCGTGTGTTAAGAATGGCTTTTACAGATGAATATTTGTAATCAATTAGATAATAGAGAATACTAATTTTGAGCCCTAAAGTGAAATGTTATCCCCCAAAATAATTCCATTTTTTCACTAATAGAGTTATATTACCAATAAATTTGTACTTAATTATTTGTATTATATTTTGAGCTTCACCATTAAAAATTTTGTATATATGTGCTTTATTTCTTGGCATATAATATCAATAAAATTTATACTATCTTCCACTTGTCTAACTGGTCCACAAATTCTAACATATTTAATATCTGTCTCTTTAAAGAAAAAGATCTTCCAACTGCTACCATAATGGATGCCCAAGAGAATCTAAGATTGAAAAATGCTAAAGAGTAAAAAAGGTGTGAAAATTGGCAAACTTCTATATGGGATATAGTATCCTGGATCTGCAGGAAAAGACTGTGAAAGCCAGTGACAAAGTTGCAAGGCCCAATAACACAGACACAGATTTGCAGCAGATGTGGTCAATTTATTCCTTTCCTGACCAGATGGAGGCTATAAAGTCAGAAGCAAGGCAACCTTCTTTGTACCAGTTCTTTACACTGTCAACACATAAACTCCAAAAAATGCCAGGCACCTTGCTTTCTTCAGGGCAAAACACTTTCAGTGAATTTTTATTAGCCTAATTCTCACCCATGTGCTTGGCTAACCCACCATGCGATGTTTTCTGTGCTCCAGCCACCTGCACAGTAGCATGATATATTTATGTCAGAGGCAACAGGATATGGTAGAAGCTTTGAAAGATAAGAAATAGGAATTTAAGGATTTATTCTGCCAGGTAACAACTAAGTGGCCTAATCTATTATATTAAGTGACAATCTACCAAGTCCTCGGTTTCTTCTCTATGAAATGGAAATTATAATACATAGATACTCCCAAGGCTGATATTCAAAACTTTTAATGGCCAATACAGTGCAGGCATTGATCAATCAGTAAGTATACTGGTCACGAAGAGCAGGAAAACCACACAAGTCAGACCTATTCATAAGTTGTGTGGGGACCAAATGACAAATTGCATGTCATACGCTCAGCACAGAGTGTAGAACAGTAACTGCTTCATAATTTTTGCTATCATTACAGTGACACAATTCCTTCTCTTCTTCCTAAAAAAATGATTTCCTACCTTATTTGTCAAAATGCAGTGTGTTTTCCATATAATGATGTATTCATAGTGTCAGAGCTTCCATTTCTTTATTTTGGGGTAATTTTACACAATGAAGAAATGTACTCTCTTGAAATAAATATCTGGAAAGGGATCCTTAAGGTTGGCAGGATTGAGAAACACTATTCTTTTGCCCACAACACTAAGAATAATACTAAGCAGTGAGATTCTTGCTAGAAGTCAATTAAGTTAAAGATTCATAGGTCTTAAAAAATAGTTAACTTGTAAGAAAAGGTTGCAGTAAATTTAACAGGCATTACCCAAGCTCTGACCACATGGAGAAAACCCTCAGGCAGGAAGGCTTTCATTATTTTTCCTCAGTTTTGATCTGTATACCTTAAGTGTTTTCTTGATTGAAAATAAGATATAGAACATTAGCACCAGCAATTAGGAGAAAGATCAAACAAGATAGCCAAGTTCTACATCTTCATTAGGTCCACCGTGATGATATAGAGCAGAACTGATAGAACAGAACAGACTTATTGGCTATGCATGCAACACGCTGAGCAATCTTCTGTTTTACATATATGAATTCATATAATCCTCACAACTTTATCAGATAGTACACTGGACACCTTTCAATTACCACATCACACTCCCTTGGTCTCTCCTGCCCAGTATTCCACCACAACTACAGCAACCAGCTCTGCCAAGACTTCTACTAGCTTCATGTTGTACAACTGATAGCATCTAGCTTCAGGCCACCTATCTTAGTCACTTCAGGCTCTATAACAAAGTACAATAGGCTGGGTGGCTTACAGACAACTGAGATTTTATTTCTTACAGTTCTAGATGCTGGTAAGTCCAATCAAGGTAATCTAGTGAGAACCTGCTTCCTGGTTCATAAGCAGCCATCTTCTAGCTGGGTCCTCACATGACGAAAAGAGCTAGGGAACTCTCTATTGTCTCTTTTCTAAGGGCACTAATTCCATTCATGAGGGTTCTACTCTCATGACCTAATCATCTCCCCAAGTCCCTACCTCCTAATACCATCAAATTGGGGGATTAGATTTCAACATATAAATTTGAAAGGAACATAAGCATTCAGTCCATTGCACCACCCATTCCGTTTGTTTATTTTATCTCCAATCCCAAGACTTCTCTTTTGATGCCCCAGAGTAGGTCACAAAGGTAACTAACTCAAAGCCTGCATATGCAATCCAGAAATAAAAAGGAGTTGACCTCTAGGCAAGTCTTTATTCAATGACAATTGGGAGCTGATGGATTAATTTTTTCCCCAAATGGACAGAGGAAAGGTTTTTCATATGGTTTCTTAGACAGTACTGCAGAATTAAGTAACCAGTAGCTTGTAACACTGGCCAACTCAGTCATGTATCTTTGTATTGGCTCTCTCTTCTCTGCTTCACTGCTCTTTCCTTATTCCTCCTCCCTGGGACTATACCCTCCAAAAATATACTCACACCTCTCACTAATAAAACTTTGTCTCAGACTCGTACTTCTGAGGAACTTGTTAATAATCCAATTTTACATATAGTACCAAGAGTGGCCTAGATAATAGACCCTCAAGGCGGAATTTTTGAAGCCTGATCACTCACCAGTCAGATGGCAATACAATCCCTATTTCCTACTGGTAGTTGGGGTGAGGATTACCATTGGAATTCAGCAGAATTAGAATTACTAAGAATTTTACCTGTTGTTTTGGATAAAGTGCCAGTAGAAGGTACAACATCGGATTATACAGTGGCTGTATAAATGGTATATGGAGCCAATGATAATTATAATAATTATAGAACAGACTGGTTTTATTTGTTGGAAGCCTTGAATAAAAAGCATATAAGAACATAATAGCCGATTTCAGCTCAGGGCCACTAGGAAAGCTACAGGTCCTCTACAAAGGAAGAAGACTCTACTCTCCTGCAACTGCAGGGCAGGTTGTGCTGACAATCAGGCCCCTGATCTAACTGTAAGGGTGGCAGACCTTTAATAGAGATTAAATGCAAACCTTAACAGATTTCTTATGTCAAAGTTGGTACCTGGTAGAAAAAAAAAGGTGTAACTGTGTGACCTGGAAGGGGGACATTTAATGAATAAGCCTGAGACTTTTTTTTTTTTTTTTGCGGTACGCGGGCCTCTCACCATTGTGGCCTCTCCCGCCGCGGAGCACAGGCTCCGGACATGCAGGCTCAGCGGCCATGGCTCATGGGCCCAGCCGCTCTGCGGCATGTGGGATCTTCCTGGACCGGGGCATGAACCCGTGTCCCCTGCATCTACAGGCAGACTCTCAACCACTGCGCCACCAGGGAAGCCCGAGACTTTTTTTTTTTTTTGTAAAATCAGATTGAAGGATAACTTAAATACAATAAATTTGCCTCTTTTAAGCGTACAATGCAATAAGTTTTGACAAATTCACACACTCATGCAACCCCAAACATACTCAAGATACAAAATCATCCTTAAAAAGTTTCCTCATGTTCCTTTGCAGTCAACCCCCTCCTGAAATCCCCAGCCTCTGGCAACTACTGATCTGTTTTCTATCCCTAGAGCCTCACCTTTTCTAGAATGTCACATAAGTGGAATTATATAGTATGAGGGTTTTTATGTCTATGTTCTTTCACTTAACATAATACTTTTAAGATTCATCCTTTTTGTTAGTTTGTTTCTTTTACTTGCTAAATAGCATTCCATTGTGTAGATCACAATTTGTTTATACATTCATCTAAGCCTGAGAATCCTGAACCTCCAGATTTCCCTGGACCTTCCAGGCCAGCGAGAACATTCTCCTCCCTCTTGCCAGAGAATAGTTTTCCCTTAGTTGGAGACCCTGTACTGTTAAAGGCCACACAGATCAAGCAGGGAATTATAGCCCCTGCTTTAGGAGGAAACAGCACACATACCAAGGGAATAATAGAATCTGTGTGTGTTAGAATAATGGCGCCCCAAAATGTTCATGCCCTAATCCCTGAGACCTATGAATATTACATGCCAAAAGAGACTTGGCAAATGTGATTAAGATTAAAACCTTAAAATGTGGGAAATTTTCTGGATTGGTCTGATTTAATCATATGAGGAAGAGAAAGGCAGAAGAGAAGGTCAGAGCAGTGTGACCAGAGGAGGACTCGACTCACTTTTGCTGGCTGTGAAGAGGGAGAAACAGGGCCACCAGCCAAGGTATGTGGTAGCCTTTAGAAGCTGGGAACAGTCCTCATCTTACAGTAAGAAAATGGGGACCTCAGTCCTATAGCTACAAGGTACTGAATTCCACCAACAACCCAAATGAGCAGAAAACATATTCTCCCCTACAGCTTCTAGAAAGGAACTTAACCTGCTGACAACTTGATTTCAGTTCAATGAGACGCACACTGACTTTTGACTTACAAAACTGTGCAAAAGTTCTGGTATTTTAAGTCACTAAATCTGTGGTTATTTGTTACAGCAGCAATAAGAAACTAATATCCTGTATACTAGCAGGAATGGTATATTAGTAGGGATTGTGGGAATAGGGTGTAAAAGTATGTCTTGGGGGTGTTAGAATAGAAGATGGGTCAGAAAATAGGCTTCTTTGGGGGATATATTCAAACTGGAGCATTCACACTTGGCTTGGCATCCCTATTCTGGCAGAGATATCCTAAAACACTTCCGGGATCACTCCTTGAAATCTGACATACTGTTGGCCAAGTAGATGGCAGGACCTCCTTGGCATAGTCTTGAGAAAGAGTTAGAAAGCTAAGAGGTAAGAATATCAGAAAGGATTTATTTTGTGAAACCAGAAGGGCTCAGAGGGTATTACTTCCACTATAACAATAAGAAACTCACCAATAAGGGGCATATCTTTGACAAGATTGATAGTGGTTGTCCTCTGTGGGGCAGCATAGATGGTGAGAGATCTTGACACTGGGAATAAATGGATCCTGAAATAGCAGGGTCCAGTTGGCACACTTAAACTTCTGTACAGATTAACTGGATATAGGTTAACAATGTACAGTACACCAGATTGGTTTGCAGCACCTGTAGAAATCCGGCAATAGCTAATGTCTCTTGCCTAAGGGCAAGATAAAAGGACAACTGACTACTATGTTACTCAATTCTTACAATTCAGAAAAATAATCAAGTTCAAATAAATAAAGGTCTATGTCAGCAACCATAATGAAAAATTATAATTCTTTCAGATTCTTTGGACATAGAATTTTTCAGGTTTGACACAGGATTTAGAACTTTTCAGGTTTGACAAAGGATTTTAACACAATGAAAAATTATGATTCTTCATCCAGTTTCCAGATTCAAGTCAATTCACAGACTGAGCCAATTATTGAAGGGGCAAAAGGACCCTGAAATGCCACAGAATAACACATGGCAAAATCCCCTTAATCCTTCTCCCAAAGTGACATATGCCTGTTAGCCAAGGTAACTGTGTTGGAGAAGGGCAGTACTCAGACATTTCAATAACTGTTAAGATGTAGTGTCTGAGCTGACACTGATTCCAGGTGAACCAAAACACCACCATGCTTTCCACTGCTAGAAAAGGAATGTATGGAGGCCAGGTGATAAGTGGAGTCTTGCCCAAATCTCTCTTACATTGTTCTAATGGGTCTATGCAACCATCCTGTGGTTATTCCCCTGGTCAAGTGTATAGTTAGGTTTAGATATATTCAATAGGTAGAAGAACCTTCACTTCAATTCTCTGCTCTATAAATTAAAGTTGTTATCATAGGAAGGACCAAGTGGAAGCTTCTGGAAAAAAAATAAAACAAAACAACTCTTTCATCCCTAATCCTGATAGACAATCAGAAAGAATACTTCATCCTGAGAGGAACTGCCCTTAATGCTACCATCAAAGACTTACACAGGGAATTATACAGGATGAAGGGGTGATGGTCTCCATTTTATCTCCATTCAATTCACCTGTCCTGTCTCTGCAAAAGCCATATGGATCATCATAGATGACGGCCAACTATCATAATCTTAATCAGGTGGTAGTCCCAGGCTCAGCTACAGTGCTAGATGTGGTATTTGCTATGCACCTAACGGTCTGGTGAATGCATTCTTCTTGAAACCCACAAATTAGGAGGATAAAAGCAGTTTGCTTTTACATATAGAGAAAAACTAATATTCACTGTTTGCTATGGACTATGCTAACTCTGCTGTGCTCTACCCCAGAACAGTTCACAGTAACCTTAATTGTCTTCACAGTGTGCAGAATACCACACCAGTGTACTAAGTCCTGGCTAAAATATAGCTCAGACCGTAGGTGAGGCTGGCAGCGTGGATCCTCACTCTGCAAATCCTCGGGTTAGGCAGCTGCTTCTGGGAAATGGCGGCAGATAGGAGTTTGTGGAAGACCCAGCTACGATTCTCTCAAAGGTTGCCTTCCTCCTGGACTTTGAAATGCTTTACATGATCGGTTTGGGCCTGGGAGATGCCAAGGACATCACAGTCAAGGGCCTTGAAGTCCTAGGATGCTACAGCCGAGGGTATCTGGAAGCCTATACCTCAGTCCTGACTGTAGGGAAGGAAGTTCTGGAAGAGTTTTATGGAAGAAAATTGATTCTCGCTGATAGAGAAGAATTGGAACAGGAAGCAGATAATATTTTAAAGGATGCTGATATCAGTGATGTTGCATTCCTTGTAGTTGGTGATCCATTTGGCGGTGTGGCTGACAGGGTCTTGGTGCTCTGGCCGGGTGTCAGGCCTGTGCCTCTGAGGTGGGAGAGCCGAGCTTAGGACATTGGACCACCAGAGACCTCCCAGCCCCATGTAATATCAAATGGCGAAAGCTCTCCCAGAGATCTCCATCTCAACACTAAGGCCCAGCTCCACTCAACGACCAGCAAGCTACAGTGCTGGACACCCCATGCCAAACAACTAGCAAGACAGGAACACAACCCCACCCATTAGCAGAGAGGCTGCCTAAAATCATAAGTTCACAGACACCCCAAAACACACCACCAGACGTGGGCCTGCCCACAAGAAAGAAAAGATCCAGCCTCATCCACCAGAACACAGGCACCAGTCCCCTCCACCAGGAAGCCTACACAACCCACTGAACCAACCTTAGCCACTGGGGGCAGACACCAAAAACAACGGGAACTATGAACCTGCAGTCTGTGAAAAGGAGACCCCAAACACAGTAAGTTAAGCAAAATGAGAAGACAGAGAAATATGCAGCAGATGAAGGAGAAAGGCAAAAACCCATCAGACCAAACAAATGAAGAGGAAATAGGCAGTCTACCTGAAAAAGAATTCAGAGTAATGAGAGTAAAGATGATTCAAAATCTTGGAAATAGAATGGAGAAAATACAAGAAATTTAACAAGGACCTAGAAGAACTAAAGAGCAAACAAACAATGATGAACAACACAATAAATGGAATTAAAAATTCTCTGTAAGGAATCAACAGCAGAATAACTGAGGGAGAAGAACGGATAAGTGACCTGGAAGATAAAATAGTAGAAATAACTACCATAGAGCAGAATAAAGAAAAAAGAACGAAAAGAATTGAGGACAATCTCAGAGACCTCTGGAACAACATTAAACACACCAACATTCAAATATAGGGGTCCCAGAGGAAGAGAAAAAGAAAGGGACTGAGAAAATATTTGAAGAGATTAGAGTTGAAAACTTCCCTAATATGGGTAAGGAAATAGTCAGTCAAGTCCAGGAAGTGCAGAGGGTCCCATACAGGATAAATCCAAGGAGAAACATGCCAAAAGACATATTAATCAAACTATCAAAAATTAAATACAAAGAAAAAATATTAAAATATAGCTCAAATTGTTGCATGTTACAATTTGTACCATCAAGAAAGATGGACCACTTACTATTAAGTTTAGACCCATTTACTGGGCTACCTAGAAGGCTACCAGTTTCAACTGCGATCTGAAGCACCAGAGTCTTCTTCTTTTAAAAAATCTTCACCATAAATGTACTTATGCTTCTTCTTCTGTCTTCAGTACATCCGTCCTTTGTCTCTGTCTCATTCTTTCTTTCTCTCTGTTTCTCCCACACAGGCCAAATTTTTATTGTTTTACTTTATTTTTCAAAGAGTAATTGTGTTTTCAAATTATTAATTTATGCTGTTATATTTAATAATTCTTCCCATATATTTCATTTGCTTTTACTTATTATTTTATTTGCTTCTAAGATTAAAGTTTACCTCATTTAATTTGTCTTCATTAATACTAATTTTCCTGAAAATCACTTTGATTGCATCCTGTTAGTTTGCATTGTTATTCATTTCTTAATAGTCTGTGGTTTCAGTTTTAACTTCCTCTTAGACTCAAAAGTTCAGAAGAGATCAGTATGTTTTTGTTGTTAATCTCTATGTAATTGAATTTTATTTATTGACTTATTTGTTTGCTATCTTTTGTTGCTAATGCAACTTTGTGCTTTTAAAATATCCTTTAATATTCTTTGTAGCCTTAGAATGGATAACTTTAAAACTATTCCATTGGTATTTAAAAACCAAGTATATTCTCTCCTTATTGAGTAGAATAAAATTAAATCAACTTTCTAGCATGATTCATCCATCTTCTCTATATCTTTACATTTTTAAAAATATGTAATTCATTGGTTTCTGAGACAGGGGTGGTATGAATTCTTTTCTATTGCTTACGTTTCTAATAGCTTTTTATATATGTATTTCTTATAAATTAGCATAAGTACTTATAATGCATTATAATTTTTATCTATAAAAATTATTATTTTTTTCTATGTGATATTTTTCACCTTGAATTCTCTTTTGTCACATATGTCTCCATTCTTTTTGTTAACATTTTCACAAAGTATCAATCACTTTTTTACTTTTTATTGTTTTATTTTTCTTTTGCATATGTGTCTCATAAGGAGAATATAACTGAATTTGATGGATTTGTTTACCTAACACAAAAATCTTGAATTCATCAGTTTTATCTTCTCTTTTGTCTTGCATGCTACTCAACTAACCTATTAAGTTTTTGTTTCATCATTTATGTTTTTAATTATAAAGACTGACTATTCGTTTTGCAGGGATCCATTTTTGTTCACTTTTAAGAATGGGTTACTCTCTCAAATATTTATACAAGTATTATTTATACCTATCTTTATATTTCCTTCCATTTTCTATGCTAAATCTGTTTCATGAGGAGCTAGGGATTCTGTTAAGTTTATTGCTTCACTCTTATGCCTTAGTGCTCTGCAAAAGTTTGGTAATGTTTATACATCAGAAAGTGACTATTCACTTAGCAAAATATTGTAATTTGAGTGTATTTCCATGGCGTAAGTCAAAATCCCTCTTTCTTAGGCGGACAGTCCAGATTCTGACTGCAGGAGTCCTACCTCTGAGGAAAGTGCAGGGGATGAGAAAATGGCTTGTGGCAACCTGGCATGTAAAATGCAGTTTCTAGTCTCATATTCCTGTGTGAGCTATATGTTTCCTCGTGGTACCACCCCCACTTTTGAGGTCAACAAGCCTAACTGGCAATCTCATACACTAGAACTACTATTTTCAACTCTATCCCCTCCTCTACACCTATTTCATTCTTCTCACTAACCAACTTTTTCTGCTACACACCAGACATAGCCAACAATTCCTGAATTTTCATTTATTCTACTGTAAACAGCAGACTAAACTAGAACCTCTTATTTCCAACGTCATAAAGATTTTTATGTTCCAATCTTGGGAAAGGTAGCTACCCATGCACCCATGTTTTGTAGCCAGGGAGTCAGGCTGTACTGATAGGATGGCTCTCAGAGTAACCATAGAGATGGAATAGTATAGGGAGAGAGTGGGAAGAGACTGTTACCAGAGAAACTCCTTAGAAACAGAGCAGGTGACAGTCAAAGGGAAAAACATACCAAGTACTTTGAGCAGGATAGACATTTGGTGATTCAGTGAAAGAGGAAAAGGAGATTAAAATTAGCTAAATAACAAAAATGTTACATAAACTAGAAGGAACAATGCCAAATGGGCTCCAAAATCATCATACGATGCCTGCTTTCCAGCTAGGCTATGTCGTATTTCTGTGTATATTTATATATATAGTTTATCCTCAACCTACTTCAAAAAGATTTTGTGTTAGCTTACGATGAAAGACAAGCATATAATCAGATTATTTAACAGTAGAAACAGAAAACAGCATAGGTTCTGAGGGAAAATATACTGAACAGAAATATGGGTTATAGTTATCATGACTGAGCATTAAACATGGTTCTGGGCTTCTTGACACCCAAGGCAAAAGGTACTCAAAGTCTAAATAACAGAAGATGCTAGTTCATCAAGAGAAACAAAAAATTTTCCTGGGAAGGAATTTATCATATATTTACTCAAAAGATAAGAAAACATATAAACAGGCAACCTTGAAACAGATGCAGAAGCATTCTTTATATAAATACTTTCCTGTAAAAACCATAAGTTTAAAAATCAGAGTCTAACATTGAGGGCTTATTTAGATAAGGCATCTCTTTAGAAGGCTACGATATGCAGTCTTGGCCTGTATATCCTCTTGGACTTCAATGTTATACCCACCTCCTGCACATAGTTAATTTCCACTCGCCTGTTTATATTTGTTGTGGGTGTTGTCTCCTTCTCAAAGCTTGCCTTAATTAACTTTTTGTCCCTCAGGCTGAGTTAGGCATGTTTCAACATACTACATAGAACCACTGTTTACCTCCATCACAAGTATATGCCTTTATCGTTGTATCATAATTTTCCTGCTGCTAGAGTCATTGCTTGTTGAAAGCAAGGACTGTGCTTTATTCATTTTTATATTCCAAGTGCCTATGTCAGGGTAAAGATTTTCAATATTTGTTAAATAAATGAACTATAAAAAGAATTAATGTTTATCTAGCTTGATACAATTTTACTGTTTAAATTTCCCATAGCCATAGACAGGGAGCCTATCTCTATGTTTATCTTTTTCTAATTCCAATGCTCTCAATCATGATTCTGATAGAACCTTAAGATCAGACTAAATTTTTGACTTGTTACTTTGAGAAAAGCTGTACGACTTGGATGTTAAACATGTTTCACAAGGACAGTGGGACGTGTCACCCTCTGGGGAATCATCAAACAGGGTCAACATTTTCCTCAAGAAGTAAATTTGTATTTGTCCATAACAGCTATCATTTATTGACTGCTTACAATAATCAGTTATCCCCTAGTTGATATCATTGAACCCCATGGTTTTAAAGGTCACCTGTATACTGATGACTCCCAAATTTATATCTCCAGGCGCAATCCACTCCCCATAAGCATCTTTTATTCATCAAGTTGCTCACACTAACCATCTTAAAGTCATTCTTCACTCCTGTCTTTCTCTTATACACATACTTATTCTGTTACCAAGTACCAAGGAGTGTGATTGCTGGACTGTATGGTAAGAGTAGGTTTAGTTTTGTAAGAAACTGCCAAACCCTCTTCCAAAGGGGCTGTACCATTTTGCATTACCACTAGCAGTGAAAGAGAGCTCCTGTTGGTCTACTTCATCAGTATTTGGTGTTGTCAGTATTCTGGAATTCAACTATTCTGATAGAGGTTTAGTAATAGCTCACTGTTTTGTTTTGCATTTTCCTGAGGACATATAATGTGGAGCATCTTTCATATGTTTATTTGTCACCTGTATATCTTTTTTTAAATTTTTTTATTGAAGTATAGTTGATTTACAATGTTGTGCCAATCTTCGCTGTAGGGCAAAGTGACTCAGTTACACACAAATATACATTCTTTTTAAATATTCTTTTTCATTATGGTTTATCACAGGATATTGTATATAGTTCCCTATGCTATATATTAGGACCTTGCTGTTTATCCATTCTAAATGTAATAATTTGCATCTACCAACCCCAAATTCCCAGTCCATCCCTCTCCCTCACCCCTTCCCCCTTGGCAACCACAAGTCTGTTCTCTATGTCTATGTTTCTGTTTTGTAGATAGGTTCATTTATGCCATATTTTAGGTTCCACATATAAGTGATATCATATGATATCTGTCTTTCTCTTTCTGACTTGCTTCACTTAGTATGATAATCTCCAGTTGCATCCATGTTGCTGCAAATGGCATTATTTCATTCTTTGTTATGGCTGAGTAGTATTCCATTGTATATATGTACCACATCTTCTTTATCCATTCATCTGTTGATGAACATTTAGGTTGTTTCCATGTTTTATCTATTGTAAACAGTGCCACTATGAACATAGGGGTGCATGTACCTTTTTGAATTATAGTTTTGTTCAGGTATATTCCAGGCGTGGGATTGCTGAATCATATGGTAATTCTATTTTTAGTTTTCTGAGGAACATCCATACCATTTTCGATAGTGGCTGTACCAACTTACATTCCCACAAACAGTGAAGGAGTGTTCCCTTTTCTCCACATCCTCTCCAGCATTTGTTATTTGTAGACTTTTAGTGATGGCCATTCTGACCAGTGTCACCTATATATCTTCTTGACGAGGTGTCTGCTCAGGTCTTTGGCCCATTTTTTAAAATTGGGTTGTTTTGTTTTTTTACGGTAGAGTTTGAGTTCTTCATATATTTTGGATAACAGTCCTTTATCAAATATTTCTCTTGCAAATATCTTCTCATTAATAAATATCTCTTCACTAAAAAAATGAGAATACTAAATTTATTAGGGCATTTTTTGGGGAAAAGGAAGGAAAAACAGAACACAAATAGTTTCCTTTTAAGCTGATACTGTGAAGTTTACACATATCACTTCTGCTCACATCTCACTGGCCATAACTTACATGGCAACATCTAACTGCAATGAGGACTAGGAAATGTAGTTTATGGTTAACTAGCCTAGGTGTCCAGTTAAAATTTGGTGACATGGGGAAGAACTCAATACTGAAAATAGGAAGAGAATGGATTTTAGAGGACAGTTATGAGAAAACACCACACCCCACAATGTGTAGAAATAAAGAAGCAATTTTCACAAATTAAAGAACAAAAAAATTCTGGGTTCTGTAAATTTCAGTCAGTTTTAATGAGGTATGGAAATATTGAAAATTATCAGGAGAGACATTTTATGACAACACAATATTTCCCATATTTTTAACCCCAAAATTTCTTCACGTATGGTTCACTCTAGGTAAAGTGAACAAGTGACAATTGTATGATGTCTTTAGATACATCTATATTTCATTTTAATAGTTATTCCTTTATTAATTGGCTACCTTATTTTTGTGGCAAGCTATTCCAGCTTTTCATCTACAGGAATGATGTAAAGTTTCTTTTAAAAATATATTTAACCCAAAGCAGGGAATCACATTTAAAGAAAAATATCAAGTAAATTATAATATAGATATGAGATTTACATGACAAAAATTACTAAGGTTGTATACCAATGACTTAATCTATACACCTTTAATAAACTTTAAAAATTTCATTCTCTCTTTGTTGATATTTCCAAATAAATTAAATACGGTTAAAAGCAAATGAATTACAGTTTTATAAAGTATTTTCATAATTTCAAACTGTTCATATACCTCCACATTCTGAGGTTCTAATGCACTCCCATAATGAGGTACAGCACCTTATTGAGAATCATTAAGTAGTGGAATAAACAGTGAAATTTTTTAGTGTTGAGCTCCTTTCCTGAAATTAACATTTACTGGTGCATGACACTCTTGAGCCTCAGCTCTGTCATCTATAAGATGGGATAGTAATACCTCGCCTAACCTCCCAGATTTAAGTAGGAAACTCTTCAGCCAAAATTAAGTATAAGTGGATCTGCAAATATAAGGGATCCATTCAGCAATAGCAATAATCCTAGACTCAGTAATTTTAGTCAAAGTTTCCAACTGTGAATTAGAGCGCTGTTAACTAGTGAAAAGCCAATCAACGAAGGGCAAGAAAGGAACACCCATGGGAACCCATGGTCAAAGCCGTTGGAATCCAGTTCACAAGAAGACCTTTCTTCTACACTAGCACCAATGGAAAATTTCACTGACTTCAAGTACAAAATCAACCCAAACAATACAAAGACATACTATTGAGTATTATCCTAATAAATGTCTCTTTAGGAAAGTAGTTTGGGAGATAGTGTTTTCATTTCCTTTAAGATAGTTATGCTACTAGTGTGTACTTTGTAATACAGCATTTTATAAATTATTATTCTAAATAGTAACTAAATTTATTACGATACAAACACACATATACATACACACAATCTTTTAGGTATTTTCTCCATTATAGAGAAGAGAAAATTAAGTCTCAGAATTCAAATGTCTTGTCTAGGATCATATATTTACAACAAGGCAACACTTGAAATGTCTACCACATTTATAGACATTCAATATATGTTTATTAGATAAATGAATGAATTAACAAATAAGTTAAACATTGAGAAAACTGAGAAATTTCAGCTCCTAAAATGAAGATATCTTTTACTCAACCATATTGTTCTATTTTCATTGAGTCACAATTCCATAAAATAGTAAAAATTAACAAAAAAATAGGAGCTTATATTATAAGGGCATTTGCCAATGGCCTAGGCTCTAGCTATGTCGAATTTATAGTTTCAAAATTATTTTATAGTTTCTGCTTTGTGCTCCAGAATGACTATTTTCACCATTCCAAGTTGCCCTCCAGTAGAACACTGCTTACTACAACTGCCAATATTCACATCCCATTTAACCCACAGACCCCTTATAGGATCAGAAACAGGATGTTCAAATTAAGCAACATGTATGATGTAAAGGCTGCTTTATGGATTACTTAAAAGTATTCATGTCTATAAATGTTTCTACCCTATGATCTGGGACTTTTTATTCATAGTCCTCCACTCTTAAGATCTCCAAAGTTTTCTTCCAACAAGGAGGCCCGAATCTATAGTGATGAATAATGTGGGGGAGCTCTGTTTTTATTTCAGGCTCCTCCCTGCAATGGAGCTTTCAGATCATGTACACAGAACTCAGAGCCAATAAGATTTACTTCTCTAAGCAGAGGTAATATGTGGAAATAGCTTAGCACCAGCTCTGTTTATTCTGTCTCAACTCACCTAGGGTCATACAATTTCAGAGCTTGTTGGTATGGGCACTTGGCAAGTTGAAACTGTCAGAATGACACGGAAGATTAGATGGAGATGGCAGTGAATTTATCCTAAATTTGAGTGACTTTTGGTGTTCTTCAAATTTTATTTCTAGATCTTACATGTGTAGATCCTTTTAGATACCTATTACCCTACTCAACTGACTCTCAAAGTAGTCAGAAGATTTTAATGCAAATATTCCTATTACTTGCCCTATGGTACCTAGTATGTGGTCTCTGCTCACCTCTAGGTGCCATGGAGATGTAAATGTACTTCAATGACTTTCTGGAAGCCCCTGATTTTGGAGCTGATTGATCAAATTACTTTTCATATTAGGCAGCCCTATCAATAATCAACTCCACTACCACCTTTCCATTAAGACTATATCTGACTAAGAATTAGACATTTTTTTATGAATGTCAAATACCTAGGGAAAACCACCCTTGATAGAAAACTCTATCATTAAAATAATGTCAAAAGAATGAAGTACCAAGAGAAAGAGGTAAAATGAAGTCCTGTGGCAAGGAGGTTGCTGCCTCATTTACTGCTCCCTGTAGCAGTAGTGCAGCTTTGACGGTGGACTGGGTTTCTTGAACACAGTTGGGTCAAAAAAGATGATCATGGGCAATTGGACAACAGCACCTTAGACAATTGCACTTAGTGCACCAACTATGAGCCCTAAGAGTGCAGATACTTTGCCTTTTTTTTTTAAATCACAGACAAAAAAAATCAATCACCAAGTCAACAGTCACCCCATTCCATTTGCATCGCAAAAATCTGAGATGCTTCAGCAATTTTACCCTAACATGGAAAGTCAGCAATAGGGTTGGGGACTAAGAATGCCTCCTGCCATATCAGCAAACAAAGGATGTTGTGGTCATCAAGCCATCAACCACTGCAGCCACCTCCAACAGTGTCCCCTGAGGGGACGCAGGATGGGAAAGAACAGGATACCGGCCCTAGATAGTTTAGGTGCATATCAAAGGAATGATTTCACTGAGCCCAAACTCTTGCATCTCCCCATACATAGAAAAGCACTACATCCACTAACTTCAGATGTCTGATTTTCTTTAATAAACAGTAATATTTTGATGTTCTGACTACCTGGTTTTTGTTGCAAAAACCCCTGTATACACTGGCTCCTCCCTTACCTCTTCGAAGCAGTCCCTCAGAGCGATCTGAGAGGCTGTCTTCCGGGCTTAAGTTCTCAGAAAATCCACCAAATAAAACATAATTCTCAACCTTTAGGTTGTGCATTTTTTTCAGTCAGCAGAGTGCTTGCAAATTGCCACATACTTTCTTGGGAGAAAGCAATAAGTAGTGATTAAAAACAGTGCTCTTGACTTCACTACTGAGATTTGATTCCCACTTTTACCTAATTATATGTGACTATTACTCTCAGTTGACTCCTGTTTGAAATGGGGCTGGTGAAAGTTTCCATCTCAGATGGTTGTTGTGAGGATTAAGTGGAATAAGGAATGTAAAATGCATAGTATACAGAAGGCACTCACTAAATGCTGGCTATTAGTTGAGGTTCTTGGAAATATTGGAGGTTGTCCTTGCCATCAGAAGTCTTGCTTTCATGTCATAGGAAAACACTGTAGTTTGTTTACCTACAGTGCTACAGCTAAAACCATGTTTCCTAGTCAAATCTCATTTATTTGACCTCATCATTCAAAAATGCACAAACTTTTCTTACATTTCTATTCCACTGAATGCATTATTCCCATTTTACTCCTTATCAATCATTCTCAAAATAATATCTTTAAATGAAATCAATCTCTGACAGTTCCAGCCTTTTTCTACATGGTACAAATGACTGGATGAAAGACTCATGTCACTATGGACAATGTACCAACGTTTTCTGAATATTTGGTGCTCATATGAAACCCCTGCAGGTGATATTACCTCATCATCACACCTCGCCTTTAATTTGTTAAATACTCTGCTTGCAGATTCAACCTCACACAAGGATTTTATATTTGTATTTTTTTTTCTTGGAGCTGATCTTAATTTAATACACACTGCCATGAAGCAGTTTGCGCTAGATCCACAGAGGACAGTCCAAGCCTGACTGGCTGGCCTTGAAAGCACAACTCCTGTAAGTTCATAGACCCTGCTGTGATCAGCCTCATTCCTCTTGCCCCAGACAGACAGAAAAATCTGCTCATTTTTCATGGTCCCTCCACACACACAAACATAGCCACACAGCCACCGTTAAATCTCATTAATCGAATGGTAATTTGTTGCAAGCTATGTCTAATGCAATGCAAAAAATTGTTACTCGCCAGATGACCAGATCCACTCATTCTCTTTCTATTCAGAGTGCCTTAATATTCTGGTGCTTGGTATTTGAAGTTAATGAAGTTTTATTGTATGCGAGGCATCTACATAAAGGGTGGTCAATTTATATCAGAGCTCATTCTATGCAATGTGGTTTGCAATGAGGCTGTTTTCAATAAGTTGACTTTTATATTCCCAACCATATGTGTTCAGATGATCATGAGTATAGGATATTTGAGGAGAGCTGGAAATGTGTTTGACTTGTGAGGCCAAACTTCTAACACATCATGGTGGTCTACTCTCGAAAGCATATATATATATATATATATATATATATATATATATATATATATATATACACACACACACACACACACATATATATGAAATGCATGTATGAACTCAAATCTAGACCACATTTACTTTTTAAAATTTTTAAATGCAAAACAGAATTTGCCAAATATTAGGAATAACAGAAAAATTACAACACTAAACAGGAAACAGTGAAATATTGATATCAGACTTCACTAATCCTAAAGTCCACTGGGCATTTCCCAGCTAGGCCCCTCTTACAGCTCATCTCCCATATGCCTGAGTCCTCTGCCATGTGCAGAAGTCATTGTTTACTCCATCTCCAGAAACCTCTTCTTCTTTCTCGAGTCCTCAAATTCTTATAGCCAGGGCTTCCAGAGCTAATATTAATGTTCCCTTATTATTTGAAGCAATTTAACTTAGCATCTTCTCAAATTCCACCTTCAGAATTAAGCCTGAGATTTTCTGAGCATATTTCTAGAGTAAATTCTTTTGTACATGATGAAGCTTGCTTTTTTTTTCTTACCTGAATTAGGAATAAAAAGTTCTCTAATAGCCATAGTCAAAAATTGTCCATATCAAGCATTTAGCACAGTGTTTTAATTTTCTATTGCTGTATGACCAGTTAACACAAACAAATAAAAACATCATACATTTACTATCTTGCAGTTTCAATAGGTCAGAAGGCTGGGCACAGTGTCACTGGGTTCTCTGCTTAGTCTCACAAGGCTGAAATCAAGGTGTTGGCTAGGTTGAGTTTTCATTTGGGGCTCATGGTCTTCTTCCAAGCTCATTCAGGTTAGTAGCAGAATCCAGTTCCTGTGGCTGTACATTTGAGATCCCCTTTTTCTTGCTGGCTGTCAGCTGAGGGAGTCGCTCTGCTCCTAGAGGCTGCCTTCAGTTGCTAGTTATGTGATACTATCACAACAGGGCAACTTACTTCTTCAAGGCCAGCAAGAGAATCTTTTTCACTTGGAATCTTTCTGACCTATTTTAAGAGTTCACCTGATTGAGTCAGGCCCATCTAAGATAATCTCTTTCTTAATTAGCTCAAAGTCAACTGATTAGAGATCTTAATTACATCTGCAACTCCCTTTACCTTTGCCACACAGTGTAGCACAAGAATGATATCCCATCTTATTCATAGGTCCTGCCAACAATCAAGGAAGGAGGATAGTACAGCGGAAGGTGGAATCTTTGAGGTCATCTCAGAATTCTTTCTACCACACATGGCATTCATGACAAGGTAACGTTCAGAAAGACATAGTTTATTTTTGCTATACCTATAAACGTACTTTAAGGTGCAAGCACAAAGTTCCTTGTAATTGCAAAAATGCACTGTGCTCTCCTTTTCATTCTTCCTTTCAACATGCTGTTTTTTCTTTCTAAAACAACCTTTTTCCCAAGACCCTACTCCCTACTTAGCTGACTATTACATATGTCTCAAGATCTAAGTCACTCAGCTTAGAAAACATTAATAAAATCTACTATGGGTCAAGCTCTGGAGACACAAACTCCCTCACAGAGTCACATGCTAGCAGGAGCTGCAGAGAGAAATGGAGAGAGGCTTATAGGACTTCTGGTCTAAAGGTAGCAGGATAAAGACATTTCTAAACATTATATCCTTCCACCCATCAATGCAAAATAAAGAGAACAAGAAAGAAAAACACAAGCTATTTCTTTGATGAACTATTGATGGATAAGGTGATGGAGATATGGCAAACAACTTGGAAGATCAGAAAAAGGTCAAATATAAGGGCCTAGGTGGGGATACAGATGAGATGTCAACTGCTTGCCTACATAATCCTGGAGAAATTCTGAGATGTAAGGCACCAGGTATATATAACAGAAAAAAAACAAGTTTGAAAATCTGCAAAAATAGAAATTATATACCAAAATTCTCCAACCTCACCCCAAGGAGTTGAGTCCAACTGGAAGGATATGGGGGTTATAATATGTGGAATAATTGAACCAGATAGACCCTAAACTTGGGAACACAAGACAGAGAGGAGAGTAAAGGTGAGGACCTAGATTTTTAAAAGGAAAATAATGAAAGACTACATATTGAACAGTGAGACAACCAGCTCCCACCTAGGTATCAAACTTATCATCACTCAACCCCCATAGCTCACTGGCAAAAGATTGGAGGAAGTGTCTTTAGAAAAGTTGAACCATTCCTTAGGGAAGGCGTAGTGATACTGATGTTTGCTGGAAGAGATGGGGGCAGTTCCAAAGAGAAATAGTCAAATTCACCACTGATACCCCTACCATTCAATCAGCCTCATTGTCACTCACATTTTAATGCCTCACTCTTATAAGAACAGACAGCTATTCTTATACCACAATACAGTGGTATTTCCAACACTTCGAACTATTCATAGTATATAGAGAACATGTAATAGCTATTTGTTGAATGGATGAATGAATGAACAAACGAATGGATTTCATAACACTGTAAAATTATATTATAAAATAAAATTTACTTTAAAAAATGAATGAATAGCCAAGGATTACCAAACTGTTGAGAAAAGCCTTTGACATGAGAAAGGCTGAAAATGAAATGTTAAAAGGAAGTTGAAGAAAACAAAGACAATGCTAGGGCAAAACATCTAAAAATGAGATCAGAAAAAGTGGATCCAAAAGTAAGAATATTATATCAAAAAATTAATAATCAGAGAATAAGAATTAGCCTGGAAAACTAAAAAAAAAATGATCAAAACTTAAATTCAGGGACTCCCCTGGTGGTCCAGTGGTTAAGAATTCATCTTGCAATGTGGAGGACACCAGTTCGTTCCCTGGTTGGGGAGCTAAGATCCCACATGCCGCAGGGCAACTGGGCCCGTGTGCCACAACTACAGAGCCCATGCAGTGTGAAAGATCCTGCATGCCACAACTAAGACCCAACACAGCCAAAAAATAAATATAAAAAAAAAAACAAACTTAAATTCAGCAAAAAGGATAGAAGACAATGACAAGTAAATATTCCAGAGAGTAGAACAAAATGATGAAAATATCAAAAACAGGAAAGAAAGGACAATTCAAGGATCAATCCAGAAAATCCAATATCCAACTAACAAGACCCCAAAAATGAAACATCAAATAAATTATGCAAGAACATTTCCCAAAATATAGAGTCCACCAAATTTTTAGGAAAAAAGGAATCCATACTAAAGTATATCATCTTGAAACTTCAGAATATCAGAAATCTAGAAAAAAATTGTAAACAGAAAGGTCACATACAAAGGTATCAGAATGGCATAAACTTCTCAAAGAAATATTGCCTAGAAGACATTTTTCTTTGAACTTTAATATTCTAAAGCCAATGTGATTTTGAGAATTCTAAAATCAAAGTATCGTTCAATGGTGAAATCTGAATAAAGACCTTTTTAGATATGCTCCAAAAAACTGCCTCCCACAGAACTTTTCTCAGGAAGTTATTCAATAAGTTGATTAATAATACAAGGCAGATAAAAAGAAATGAAATTGAGTTATTTGTAGTGAGGTGGATGGACCTAGAGTCTGTCAATACAGAGTGAAGTAAGTCAGAAAGAGAAAAACAAATACTGTATGCTAACACATATAATACATGGAATCTAAAAAAAAAAGAAAAATGGTTCTGATGAACCTAGGGGCAGGACAGGAATAAAGACACAGACGTAGAGAATGGACTTAAGGACACCGGGAGGGGGAAGGGTAAGTTGGGACGAAGTGAGAGAAGAGCATGGACATATATACACTACCAAATGTAAAATAGATAGCTAGTGGGAAGCAGCTGCATAGCACAGGGAGATCAGCTCAGTGCTTTGTGACCACCTAGAGGGGTGGGATAGGGAGGGTGGGAGGGAGACGCAAGAGGGAGGGGATATGGGGATATACGTACACCTATAGCTGATTCACTTTGTTATACAGCAGAAACTAACACAACATTGTAAAGCAATTATACTCCAATAAAGATGTTAAAAATAATAATAATAATAATACAAGGCAGTAAAATCAAGAAAGAGACCTACACGGGATGCCTGATTTCCAACATGGAATCCCACCACATTTCCTCAAAACAAAATGCTTATTTTTTCTGCCGAAGTAGTATGACAGTAAGGCATATGACTACTGGACCTACTTTATACCTCCTTACTCGAAAGCAGCTGCCTAATAGAACAATGGAATGGCCAACTAAACTCAACCAAGACGTGGGCTCAGGTGCAGCATCATCCAGGATGCAGGATGTACACTAAACCAGAGGCAGATATAGCCTACCGTTTCTTAGTCATTAGAATACGTGAGTCTGGAAGCCCAAGAGTGGAAGTAGGATTGGCCTCTCTCCCTATCAGCCCCAGTCACCCACCTGCAGAATTTTTGCTTCCCAGCCCCACGAACTTGGACTCCACTGGGTTAGAGGTTCTAACTCTTGGATCAAAGATGTAGGATTGGAAAACCTCACGGCTGAGACTACCACCTGGTCACTTAGGAGTAGGAATAAAGTAGCTTGTTCCTCTAACCTCCTCTGTTAAGTCTTACGGAGATTATAGCCAGCTGCTACCTTGAAGTCCTGTGACAGACTGAACTTAATGAATGTACAAGGGCTGGCCTGTATTGCACACCTCTTGTGTGCCCAGACTTTGATTCCAGCCAATGCTGAAGTAACTAGTTTTGAACAATGCAACATGTACATACATGTACCTTGACCACACCTTACCTCAGCTGCACCACATATTTCAATTTCCTTCCCAGAGCTTGTCTGATACTCTGGTGTGAGGAATCTACCCAGCACTCATATACATATATTGAGGAAATGTGAGGAGATTAACAACCCATGAGGCAAATCCTGACCACTGAAGATCACTGAGGAATCAGTGGATACATTTTTCCTTCTCTATCCCTTTTGCAGACAATTCTGGGGCATCATGTACATGGCTCCTCAATAGGTTTGTGCAGGACTGAGTGCCATTCTCCACACTGTGCAGCAGTCACAGGTAACAAACAGTCCAGCCTAGAGCAGAAGGACTGAGAACTGCAAGATGGAAAATCGAGAGGAAAGTGGAGGACTTAGATGACAGACAGCAAAGAAAGAAGGAAGGAAGGAAAGAAGGAATGAAGGGAGGGAGGAAGAAAGGAGAGAGGGAAGGAAGGGACGGATGGACGGAAGGAGAGAGGGAGGGAAGAAAACAGAGTCAATCCCAGAAAAAAAAACTTGTTCAGGAATGTTAATATATTCATATACAATACATAATTTAGCAGTGTTTGATTTTTACTCAATCATAATAATGAAAACTAAATATGGATTTAAGAAAAATTATAAAATAAGTATCATGATAGAATAGAGAGGGGCAGTGGGGTGTAAGAGCTAAAATCTTTATCCAACATTATTAGAAGTCTCTAGGTGACATCTAAATTAATAAATCAAGTATGAAGAAAATGGCTCTTTAGAGATATGGAGGGGTACAGGTTTTTTAAGCCTTTCAGCTTGTTAATTTTTTAAGTTGTGGTAAAACACATGTAACATAAAATGTACTATCTTAACCATTTCTAAGTGTACAGCTCAGTAGTGTTAAGAATATTCACATTGTTGGGTCACCAATCCACAGAACTTTATCTTGCATAACTAAAATTAAAACTCTATACCTATTAAACAACAACTCCTCATTTCCCCTTTCTCCCAGCCCCTGGCAACCATCATTCTACTTTGTATTTCTATGAATTTGACTATTCCAGGTACCTCATGTAAGTGGAATCATACAGTATTTGTCTTTTTGCGACTAGCTTATTTCACCTAGCATAATATCCTCAGGTTCATTCACACTGTAGCATATTTCAAAATTTCCTTGTTTTCTAAGGCTGAATACTATTCCATTGTATGTTTATATAGCAACATTTCAATGTGCATATTCTGAGACACATCAAGTCAATTTCTAAAAATTATCTTAAGACAGACAAGTTAAACAAAATAAACATGAGGGCTTCCCTGGTGGCGCAGTGGTTGAGAGTCCGCCTGGCGACGCCGGGGACACGGGTTCATGCCCCGGTCGGGGAAGATCCCACATGCCGCCGCGGAGCGGCTAGGCCCATGAGCCATGGCCGCTGAGCCTGAGCGTCCGGAGCCTGTGCTCCGCAGCGGAGAGGCCACAACAGTGAGAGGCCCGCATACCGCAAAAAAAAAAAAAAAAAGGGTTGGGCCAGATATTCAGGATTTCAATATGGCTTTTTTTTTTTTTTTAACCCAATAGCTATGTGGGTCTCAGTTTCCCCATCTGTAAAATGAGTGTAATCATACTTATCTCAAAAGGTACCGCAAAGAAAAAAAAAAAAAATGAACATGAGATGTTCATTATAGCATTGTTTAAAATATAGAAAAATTAGAGTCAGTAAACTAGAGTACATTAATAGAGCACTAGTTATATAAATTACAGTATAGTTTATAGTTCATTCAATGAAATATGCAGCTATCACAAATATTTATATGCTCCTATATTTATTGACATTTATGATATACTAAGATTTTCCTGGTATATTATGGTTTATTCTCAACATATTAACAGAAATAGTTTCAAATTGTATGCAGAGTTTAAATTTGTATAATACAGCACAATAGACAAGATGTTAACCATGGTAAGAATAATAGTTGATAGTATTAAATTATTTTTTGATAAGTCTGTATTATTTTTATTATAATAAAGAATTATTTTTATTTTGAAGGGGTCATTTTTTTCCTACCTCTGCTGTTTACCCAAGTGAAATAAATAAACACTTTATCTTTATGGTAAATTGTCTTTTCCACTCCTGCTCTTACCCTTTCTCTGGCTGCCGGTTGCATTCATTGCTCAGTAATACTATGACTCAATTTTGTCAGAATTAGTCTTCATCACAAAGTCAGGACTATCCTGAGCTGAGGCCGTAGTGACCCTAAAATAGACATCCCCATATATAAAATCCTTTTCCTTAACTAGTTTGTGGAAGAAAAAGAAGGTAGAGGGAAAGAAGAAAAAATTAAAATGAAAAAATATGAAGCCATTTGTATAAAAACTGATGATATGCCCTCTCATTTCATTAATCAAAATGGCCAGTAGTGTGAGAGAACAAGGTCAGTGCATGCATGTGTCCCCATGTATTATGTATTTGTATCTTAAAGAAAAGCACGTTTAGAAAATAAGACAATTTTCCAGAGATGGGATCACCCTAACAGTCACCAGTTTGGGGCTCACTTGTAGAAAGTCCTTGCTTTAGGAACATAGACAAGATTAATACATAACAACTAGCTTAAGTGGTCCATTGAGACAGACAAAAGAAAGGTGAATATTTGTCCATACACTAAATGGAGAGAGAACAAATAGTGAAAGGGGAGCGTGTGAGCTAATTCTAAATGCTTTCATTGGTGTGTTCTAGAAATCCATTTTCAGCTTTCTTCTTTTCTCCATCTATACATTCTCCCTTGAGTATTTTGCATATCCTTACTGCTTCAATTCTTAAGTAAAAAACAGGCTTATACACAATTACCAATAACAAAATGAACCTGCTTCAATACATGTAGTAAGAATAAAGGAGTTCAAAGGTGAAAGAGGCTATGCCCAATGGTGGAATCCAAGAAGGGGCATTGTTGCTGAGTACTTAGAAATAGGAAGGATTTCCTAGACTTGGTAAGAAAGAAGGAGGGTATTATATTAAATGCAGAAAGGGCAGAGCATATGGAAAGATAAGGAGAAGAAAACATTGAAAAAGTTAAAAGAAACTCAACAAATTAGTTTAAAGTAAAAAATATGTGTTATGAAATATCAGGGGATGACATCAGAAAAATAAATTAGGGCTGGATTTATGTGAGTCTTGAATGCCAAATTAAGAATATGAGACAATAAAAACACAAACCATTATAATCATAATATCATATTGATATTTTTCCACCTGTTCTCTTGCATTTCTGCTTGATTTAATCATACAATTGTTTCTGATACTGTTCTTGCATAAGAAGGTGGTTATTATATTTTTTAAAAGTGAACAAATTAAAACCCATCATTAATTCAACAAGAAAAGTGCTGTCAGTTTTAATCGCCTTAATTGCACAGGTGAAAGGCATTACTAGAAGATTTGGCAACATTTGGAAAAACAACAATTCAGAGTTAGAGAAGTAAGTGCAAACCATACACAATTCTCAGGGAAATTTCCCAAATCTTTCCAATAAGAATGGACATGGCCCATTCTTCATCCAGGCATGTTGACTATTAACGTCACAATCCATTTGCAATGGGGCTAAACTTTCAGGGCTAGAACAGATTGCTAGTGAAGGCTTAATGACCAGAGGTCTCAAAAAATTTGGCAACAAAATGCTGAGTACTCTTACTGAGTCTGGAAAAGAAAAGCTTTAATTAGTGGTCATCAAAGCACAAAGCAAAGGGTCAGCACACCTACTTAGCAAATGTCTCTTTGAAGTAAAGCTGTTTACTGGGCTGCTGATTCCCCACACATCCCTGCAAAGAGGTGGCCATGCTTCCCATGCTGATTTGCACTGCTCTTTCTCCTCTGTGTGTGAGTGAACAGTCTGCCAAGTGGAAGGAGACCTGCCAAGATACTAAACTTGAACATGGACATACTCCTCAAAACTTATGTGACTTAAAAGTACCCACTACAACAGTATGCTGATCCTAAACTAACTTGACTCTGTTGAAATTGTCTTACATTCTACTTTTAAATTGTTACCATTCTTTCAAGGTTCAAAGAATTTTATTTCACTTAACCTGTCTTCTGGCCCAAGAAGATTTGTCTGTTCTCCCTCAGATAAATTATTCCTTGCCAGTGAGGCAACTCTGTAGGATTACTGAAATGGGTGTAGGAGCAAAAGTTTTCATATTTTTAGAAGGAATGGATCGGCTACACACTAGGCTAGTAGGGTTGGGTTGGGTAATTCTCCTTGTTCCGAACCTTCTTCTCCATTAGCTTGAAATTCCATCCTTAGAAATTAATTCACTTGAGTCTTAAAGTTTTCCATTCTTTAGGATACCCCTACTGAAATGCAAATACCCCCGAAAGCACTCAGCTGGCCCCTCCAGGGGAATGGAATACAGGCTGCATAACTGGTTTGGAGCAGGGACATAACAGCAGAAAAGAAAGAGATATTAAAAGGAACAGTAGAACGACAAAGGCACAATTTTCCTCCTCATCATTTTGTGTGAGAATGGGAGGAACATACCATCGTTTCTAATTTCATCTTCTCTCCCTCAATAATTCAGACTCCTAATCATTCCTTGTTTTCTAATAACCCAGCCTCACCTGAAGAGAACCCTATTCAAAGCAACAAGAACACCGTAACTGTGGGAAGAAAATCACGACAAAGCACATTTAGGTTAGAGTCAAACCACTGGAAATTTGCATGTAACTCTCTTGGAGTTAAGCTGGGGCTGGGAGTACTGACAGGCAAGAGATGCCATGTGTGATCACTACGTGCATGAGTTTTTCTGGAAACACAGGTTTTCATTTTTCTGGAATAAATGCCTAGGAGTTCAATTGCTGAGTCCTATGGTAAGTATAGGTTTAGATTTTATGAAATGGCTTTACTATTTTCCAGAACGCTTGTAGCATTTTACAGTCTCACTAGCAACATATAAGAAATCCAGGTTCTCTGTATCCTAGGCAAAATTTGGTACTGTCACTGTTTTTTTTTCCTCTGTTCTAACAGGTACGTAATGATATCTCATCATCATGGTGTTAACTCCCATTTCCCTAATGGCTAGTGATGATGAATATCTTTTCAACTACTTATTCACCATCTCTATATCCACTTTGGTGAAGTATCTCTTCATATCTTTTGTTCATTTTCTACTGAGATTGTGTTGGGGATGTTTTAATGTTGAGTTTAAAGTTTTTTATATATCCTAACGATAAATCCTTTGCTGGCCATGTGGTTTGCAAATATTTTCTCTAGATCTATGGTTTATACTTTTATCCTCTTAATAAGGTCTTTCTCAGAGCAAAATATGTTTCAATTTTGATGAAGCCAGTTTATTGATTATTTTCCTTTTATGGATCATGCTTTACATGTTTATGTCTAAAAACTCTTCACCAAACCTTAGATCCCAACGATTTTTCCTGTTATCTTCTAAAAGTTTTATAATTTACATTTTATATTTAAATTTCATCCATTTTAAGTAAACTTTTGTATCAGGTGTGAGGTATAGGTTGAGGTTCATTTTTTTCCCTATGGACAACCATTTACTCCAGCGAAACCACCTGGGCCTTGAAATTTCTATCCTAGGAGGTTTTTAATTATGAATTCAATTTCCTTAATAGTTATAGTGCTATTTAAATCATCTATTTCATATTGAATTATTTGTGACAGTTTTTCATCTTGTTAGGTTATCCCTTTCTTGGTCTTTTGGCTAAAGAGAACAGGTTTCTATTAGAGTTGGGTTGTGTGTGTGTGTGTCTGTGTCCACTGGCATTTCTAGGTTGCTGGCTTCTCCAGTATCCAGAATCTGAATGTACAAAGCAAAGAGAAAACCCAGGAAACACACCACCATGTTGTTCCTTGGATTCTGAGGTACCAAGCTAGTCAGACTTCTCTTCAACTTTCAGCCTTCTTGTGTACAGTTTATATATAATGCACAGGGTTTTCAGTTGTACTTAGTGGGAGAGATAGGGAAAAGTATATGTATTCCTCACAAAATTAGAAGTCTAACTGTTATCTTTAAATGTATGAATAAATATTTTTAAGTTTCTCTGTTTTAATTTCTAATATGGTAAACATCAATAGGTATAACCCACATAAATAAAAGTTTTTTGAGGTTGTCAAAAAATTTTGAAGTGTAAAGAGATCCTGATGCCAAAAAACTAAGGAAACACTATTATAAATCATTTTTTAAAGATTACTGCTGAAAAATGTCCAGTGTTTTAACCACAAATAACACATTGGAGTGCATTAAGGGAGCGGTCTCCATGGAGATGAGGAAGAAGAAGCCAAATCTAGCATTTATTTTCCCAGTACTCTGAGAACAATCTGTGATACACAGGGTGACCACATGGCCAGCTATGTCCAGAAAAGTTTAGATTTCCACCTGTTTTCCAGGCATAATTATTAATAATAATCCCTTTCATTCTCAGAAGTATCCTGCTTTGTGTGATAAATTATATTGTCACCCAGTTTATACAGAACCATCAAGACTGTGCCACCATCCCTTTTTACTCTTTACTCTCTGTCTCAGAAAAACCCCTTAAACCTCATACTTTCAAATATCTTAGGATACAAAATACAAATATAGTATTTAATTTTAAACCACATGTTGATGCCAGGCAAGCTGAGTCTGGAAATGTGCATTTGTCTCATGGTGGCTGCCAAAACAGGACCAGTAATCACCCTCCCTGAGTCTCTCTCTAAGCCTTGACTGTGTGATGAGTATGTCTTCTACAAGGTTTCCACCTTGCCTTAAGATTCGAGCTAAGCATGTCCCCTTAGGCTTATCATCTAGGACCAGCCAGAAGAACATCTTGAAGCCCTTCTCAGATCCCTGGCAACACTTTAGCCATATTTTCTCACTCCTACTGCTAGCTCATCTTCTCCATCATGGGAATCAAGAAAGAAAAAAGAAAAAATGGTACAGATGAACTAGTCTGCAAGGGAGAAATAGAGATACAGATGTAGACAACAAATGTATTGACACCAAGGGGGGAAAGGGGAGAGGGGTGAATTGGGAGATTGGGATTGACATATATATACTAATATGTATAAAATAAATAACTAATGAGAACCTGCTGTATAGCACAGGGAACTCCACTTTGCTGTATAGTAGAAACGAATACAACATTTTAAAACAACTATACCCCCCCAAAAAATAAAATAAATAAGTAAAATAAAAATAAATAAAAACTTCGTTTTTAACACTAAAAAACTCAGCTATGATGGAAATACTAGAAAATGTTCCAACATTTGTTTGGCTAATACTAGTAAAAAAGCAATTCATTCTTTATCCATTGATTTATAAAAACATTTACTGGGAACCTACCATACACTCTTCTCTTGAATTATATAATCACAGAGACTGGCATACAAAACAAACTGAAAAATACTCATTTCCTTCAAAATATTCTTTTCAAATACAATTTTTAGAAGAAGAAACCAAACGTAATTTTCCATCTAAACATATCCTGGAAATATCTTCTATACACTAATTTTACCATGAACAAACTATATTTTAAAAGCACAAAACAAACAAAAATCTCATACATAACATTAAGAATTTTTGTGGGAATCATTTTGAAAAGTTAAGTGAGAGAAAAATATTTTCCCATGGAAAATACGAATTTGAAAATTATCTCATTACTGCATAGATTCTTAACAGACACCCAGAGCTTGAGTTATCAAATCAATTCCTAGAATTCTCAGACATAAGATTTTCTTCTCAGTCAGCAAATTTCAACTCTAAAGAGGAAATGAAAGCCTGACTTTCAGAATTTAAGGAAAGAACAATGTCACCAAGTTTATGTGGAAGAGAAATCTCCCATTTCAGAGATCTAAACTTGGAGCAAGCCCTAAAGAACAAGTTAATTTAAAATGGCTCTAAGTCTCCACCTCATAACATATGCAGAATATGCCACTGCCAGGCAGTGCTCTGCTACACAACAGGCCTGAGAGACACAGAGGAAGAGGAAAATATACTCTTACCAACAGAATATTAGCCATAAGAGAAGAGCAGGGTCTGAGTGGCAAAATTGATCATACTACCAACAAATACCACCAATATTAGAAATGTATTTGCCAGTTTAGGCAAAATAGTACCATAGGGAAATTTTTTTCCCTGATATGTGGTTAACTTGTTTCCTCTTTATGAACCACCTTTTTCCTCCTCTGGACTCCCATAATTTAGTTTATCCCCAGGGAACTTGCTTACAGTTTTCAATCAATTCCTAGAAATTACTGAGAGTAATATGTGGCAAATAAGCCAAAACTCATTCCTCTAGAGCCCAAGTTTGACATCTTTTTCATAGAGCTCAGGCTTCACCCCAGAATCCTTCACAACACAGTACACAAGATACTCTCGATCAGTTGTCCTGGGTTGACACAAGAACCCTATTTTCCATCTTTTCCCTAAGGCATGAGTTTAACCACATAAAATATTTATACTTCTAGCCTATCCCTTCTTAACATAATCGTTAAATATTCTTCATTAAAGTCTATCAGCACTTCAAAGCTTACCACCTCCACAGAGCCTTCCCAGTATCCAATCAGAGAAATCTGGTTTCCTGGATTTATTAAACCAAAGCCCAATTTTGCAAACATTTGCCTTTCAATGTCATATTCAGACATGTACATCCTAATCAGCCAAATAAAGAGAGCAGCATGTGACCTGGTGGATGAGTACACATAAATGTACAAAAAAATATGAGTATATAACACACGCTTTTAAAAATAAATGAAGCATTCTATACAAGTACAGTGAAACACTTGAATCGTTTAACTCCTTACTTGTACAGTTCCAGAGCAGAAGAAAATGGTAGACTACCAAAGTAACATACACAAAAATAGTAAAGATGACAAAAGCTAAAGAAAATGAAGCAAAGATAGTACTTTTAATATGAATCAAAGCATAAAATACAAAAATATTAAGAAAATATACACAGTCTGTAATAAAGATATCTCTAAAATTTTATTGAGGTCATAAAAGAACAAAAGAATTAGAAACACTTCTTATTATTTCAAGACATTCCATGTTTCATGATAAGAAAACTGCTATGAAGAAGTCACCTCTTCTAAAATTAGTTTGTGGTCTAAACCTAATTCTGGGCAAACAACCAATGAAATTTTTTAGAGGGGACATGTAGCTTGTTGAAATAATTTTAAAATTAAGCTAGAATAATAAATTGATGTGATTAAGAAAAATTTGAAAAAGAAGACTAATTAATATAATGTTTAATATTACAGATAGTTTACTTCTCTCTATTACTGAAAACATTGAAGTAACAATAGTACTAGTGTATAACAATAGTAACAATAGTTATTGAGGAACTACTACTTGACAGGTTTTGGAATAAACATTTTATTTAATTTACACACAATCCTCTGTTGAAGACAATATTATGGCCGTTTTACCAATGGATAGGTTAAGTGATTGACCAAAGCTTACATGTAGAGGTAGAGCAACCTGTCAGGCAGGTGCACAGGCTCTGGAGTCAAGGAGATCTGTATGCCAATCGTAAATGTATCCCTTGCCAGCTTTGGGACTTTGAGCTTGTGATTTAACTTTCTGAAGCATCAATTCCTAATCTGCAATTTGAGGATAATAATAGCCATATGACTAATATATACTACCAAGTGTAAAACAGATAGTGGGAAGCAGCCGCATAGCACAGGGAAATCAGCTCGGTGCTTTGTGACCACCTAGAGGGCTGGGATAGGGAGGGTGGGAGGCAGACGCAAGAGGGAGGAGATATGGGGATATATGTTATGTATAGCTGATTCATTTTGTTATAAAGCAGAAACTAACACACCATTGTAAAACAATTATACTCCAATAAAGATGTTTTTAAAAATAATAATAATAAAAACATTTTTAAAAAGAGCAATACATCAATGAAACAATATACATATGCTTAACAGAGTCCCTGTCACATAGTTGATGCTCATTAAATAAATTCAAGGTTAAAAATGCTGGGGAAAAAAAAACATGGTGGGACAGGTATTGAAAAGCGGTAATAACAGCTAACATACAATGAGCATTTATGACATCCTGGGTACTGTATGTATGAAGTCATGTTAATTATCCTAACAATATTGGAGGCACTCACTATTATTACCTCCATTTTAGAGATTATGAAACAGAGGCACAGAGAGATTAAATAATTTGCCAGGAGAATACAGCTGAACTGAGGCTCAAGTGATGCTCTTATAGCCACTGTGATCTACAGCACTTCCTCACACACAATCACAGTGTTATGAGACATAGAGATGACGGGGTAGAAAAGCCTAAATGCAGGCTGTGATTAAGATACTATCAAATAGCCTAGGCTTGAGTAGATGAGGATTTAAACAAGAACAGAAACAAAGGCGTTAAAAGGGAGGGAATTAATAAGGCACCTTTATTTAGGAAAAAAATAACAAGATTTAAAAAGCAACCAGATGTAGATGAAAGAAGAGTTCAATTTCCAACTTTGAGAAATGGGGAAAAAATGATGTTCTTGGTCAAGATATGGAAAGCAGGAAGAAAAAACAGCCTTAAAAGAAACTACCCAAATTGGTCAAACTGGATACTCTGCAAAAAGTCAAGAGCAATATTTTATTTAACATTTACTATGGGTCACGGACAATTTAACAGCAATAAAATCCTCTCAATTAACACTTGATAAATAAAGGGAACTTTCACACAAAGACGACACAGTAAATACAAACAATGAAATAATGTATCGTGGGGATTTCCTGGTTTAGCTTATCGAAGCCAAAGTCTTATTTTGCCATAACTTGATGCAGACAAGTTTTGCAAGTCTTTGGGAAACTCAGGGGAAACCCAAATATAATTGCTTAAAATTTTGAAGCTCCAATTAACATTCAGAACAAATAACATTCAGAGTTTTGTCAAATTTAGGCTATTTAAGAGACTTTAAAGTTCTCAAAAATCTGGGGTTCTTTTATTAAGACACCCTATAAAATGTCTGGGAATGTTATGGGATAACAACATTCCCAGGTATATTACATTAACTATAAAATCTCCAATATAGACATCATTATCAAAGTCATTCTTAAAAGCCCAAATCACCTTTTTCTCAATCCTTCTCACCTCTTCTCCTACTCCTATGTGAATACATGGGTACACACTGACTTAGTCTTCAAAAGACAGGGGAAGAAGTTATCTAAAATATGTCGTTGCCAGGTACTGATTTATTCTGTGAAAGAAAAGGATTTCCCCTTCCTCTTCACAGAATCTCCCCTCAAACTTAGAACAGTCATTGGCCTGAAAGCCCCAACTCTAACTTCTCCAAGAAGAAGACGGCATGATTTATAAAGGCTCCAGGGCTCCAGGCTGAAGAGCAACTGCCAGCTGTTGCTTAAAGTAATCACATCACAACAGAACACAAAGGAAACTCTCATAAGCTTTATTCCCATCACTACCACCATCAACAAGTCAGTGTTTCACAGAGCCCTCAGACTATCTTGAGAAGTCTTTAATTCTTTTTTCCTGCAAAATTGTCTTTAAAAGACAATGGAGAGAAAACTAGAAAAATTTCATGATACGGGAACAAATGATCTATTGTACTCAACTTCTGAGCCCTGGTTTATCTGACCAAGTCACTTAAACTCTTTGAGCTTCAATTATCTTATCTATAAAATAGAGGGCTAGGTGAAAAGGCTCTAAAATCTAAGCACAGTGGTAATGTTGGGATTAGACTGCTATTCCATCTCAACATCTCAATATGGACTAAAACTTTTTAGGTGGGAGAAGGAGAACCCAGGAAGAAAGCCCTCACTGGACTTGCTAAAGTTGATGTTGGGCCTCACGACCTTCTCTCTTGGAATGACCCTACCTTCAGTCGAAATTATAATAAAACACTACAACTCACCACTACTGTTGTCGCTGCTGCTATTTTTCTGGAATGCTTTAGCATTCTGAGCTCTTCTCTTTAATTCCTTTCCCCTCCCCTCCCCTCCTCTCCCCCTCTTCTCTCTTTCTTTCTTTGGTTTCTTCTTTCTTTAAATATTTCTCGTACATCCATATGTGCAATCACAAATGTTGGCCACTAGGGACAGAGTGGTACATAAAATGGACACAGAACTGGCTCACATGGAACCAAGTATCTAAGACTAGTTGTTTCCTCCAACCATAGCATAAGGTCATCACACCATAACGAAGCCAATGTTTAAGGATGCAAATTTAAGAGAAATTCTCACCAAAAGTCAGAGTCTCACATGCATAGATGCTGGAAGAGATTTTAAACTTTTGTTATTCTAATCTCATATAAAAACATTGGAGTGGGGCTTCCCTGGTGGCGCGGTGGTTGGGAGTCCGCCTGCCGATGCAGGGGACGCGGGTTCGTGCCCCGGTCCGGGAGGATCCCACGTGCCGCGGAGCGGCTGGGCCCGTGAGCCGTGGCCGCTGGGCCTGCGCGTCCGGAGCCTGTGCTCCACGGCGGGAGAGGCCACAGCAGTGAGAGGCCCGCGTACCGCAAAAAAAAAAAAAAAAAAAAAAAAAAAAAATTGGAGTGGACTTCCCTGGCAGTCCAGCGGTAAGACTCCGCACTTCCACTGCAAGGGGTGTAGGTTCGATCCCTGGTTGGGGAACTAAGAACCCACATGCTGCGCAGCCAAAAATATTAAAAACAAACAAACAAACAAAAAATTGGAGTATCTGATAGATGTTACTCAGCCTCTCTTTGAGTACTTCCAGTGTTATGGCACTCACTTCCCCACAGAAAAATCCACCCCACATCTTCAGCACCATATAATATATGACACATGACATCCCTTTTCTCCAAGGAATACAGGAAAATCTCTTTTTAAATGGCTAGTATGCCTCTAGCAGAATATTTTGTAATGCCTCCCCAAGTGATTATTTTCAGAGGTCATTTAACAATCTTGATTATTAAGAACATGTAGTTTGAGATGATTAACATCTTGTACTGACACAAGAAATATTTCAAGTCTAACAAATATCTTAAGAAAGGACTTCCTTTGTGGTTCTGCAGCAGTTCAGGTTTGAAGTTGGTTGTTTGATGAGAGATAAGGCAGACAGATTTTAATGTTTTGTTTTAGTTGTTTTGATTGAAAAAGAGTACATTTAAAATATGTAAATATGATGGGTCTCTAGCAAAAATAAATGGAAAATGAATATACTTATCTACTTTTGCTCTCTTCCATAACCCCAATAAAATGCCAGTAAAGGGTTTTTTTAATGCATAAATCCACAAGGACGAGGAGAAATAACAGAGGAGAAAATGATAATAAAATATTAGAAGATGGAAAGTAGATATATTAGCAGTAAATGCCTTAGTGAATTCAAGAAAACTAAACGTTAATAGACAACTGGGGAAAGCTCCACTTGACTTGCCCAGAATTCCCTAAAGGCTAGGAACTACTAACAGTTCCCAAAGGGAGAAGAAAGGGGGTGGCATAATAAAGACGGGTGATAGAAAGTCAATTTGAGGAAAGATATCCAGATCTTGTCCCTAATTTCACAAATCTGGGGACTAGCCAAACTTTGGAGGTTTATTTTCAAGAAGGGATAAAGAGTCTTTATGTGAAGAACATCAGGTACATTTTTGAACATAGGTATCTTTCTAAAAAGAGGAGGATGAAGTAAAGTATATGTTAACCCCATCAAAAAGGTCTTAGGGAGATCCAGAGATCTACCCAATAAACAAATAAGCTTTTCTAATCTTGCGGTCAACCCTGTGAGCTGAGAATGGGTCAGAGACACATCTGGGAGTGATCAACTTAGGGATAAAGAATGAGTTAAGATGACCACTACAGGTAAAAGATCCAACACAGGGAGGAAATGAAGGAAACCACTGAGGGACAATGAAAAATGAAGAGAGCTATGAATCAGGCTGAGGGACAGACAACCAGTCCAGAATAGGACAGAAAGAATGCTCTGGAAGAAATTCCATTAACAGTGCAAACTGGTAGAACACCAGTGTTTAATTTGGGGTTGTACTGTGTTGGGTAGATAAAAAACTATCAAATGCATAAACAAACAAAAAACCTTCAGAAAAAACATAAAGCTGTTCAGAGGGGGGAAAAAAGTTACCATAGACTATAACGCAGAAAATTATGCCTTGATCCCTCACTTTAGATGGTTCCTAAAATTATGTACATATTATGGAACACACAGAGGATATCAAATCCAAGTTCAGCCTGAGTATTAATTTCACGTCATAAAATATAAATATTAACTACTGAATTGACTAAAATAAATATATTAAGAGGTTGGTAGATAGGAAGGCAGAGAAAGTACATGTATAAAGAATGCAGGGGGAGGGCTTCCCTGGTGGCGCAGTGGTTGAGAGTCTGCCTGGCGACGCAGGGGACATGGGTTCGTGACCCGGTCCAGGAAGATTCCACATGCCGCGGAGTGGCTGGGCCTGTGAGCCATGGCCGCTGAGCCTGCGTGTCTGGAGCCTGTGCTCCACAACGGGAGAGGCCACAACAGTGAGAGGCCCGCGTACCACAAAAAAAAAAAGAATGCAGGGGGAGGAAATAAAGCTAAGTCCTTATCTTCCATGGTGGGAAAATCAGCCACTAATTCTTAAAACTAAAACTTCAAGAAGTAATATAAGCAAATTATATAGAGATACAAAGGAAAATACTAAAGAATCAGTTAAAATACTTGAAAGATGTTGTGTCTGGAGAGGACAAAATTGGGAGAGGGGCAGAAAGGAAACACTGATTTTCATACCACTGAGAACGCTTTCTCAGGATCAATCTGATTTTTTAAACTGTAAGTATAATTGAGATATTAAAACAGGAAAAATGAATAGGTTCCCTACAAAGCTCCAGGGCATCTGTTAACAGTCTAAAGAACCAAAAAGGAAAGTGTTTTCCCCCAGACGGAAACTCAGAATCAATGCAACAAAGCCTTGCATTCTAGCCCAGCTGGCAGAGCCCATACTTACCCAGCTGGAAACAGACAACCCAACATCTGGGTCCCAAACACTGAATCCATGTTTCACCTTCTTCCTACCTGCTATGTCAGATATCGAGGGGCTGTATATGCACTGTGCTGAGGGTTGAACTTGATTGCCTGTTTTTATTTCTAACATATGTAGGCAGAAATTAGGATTTAATGCAAAGAAGGAATGTGTCTCAATGTTTTGCTTTGGAAATCCCTAAAATACTACAGAGTCTATGGCTATGTCAGATTCAAGTTAAATGGCTGACAGAAGGAGTTAAGGCTACTGATATCCAACCAAATAATCTAAGTAATCTAAGACCACCTGTCAATCTTACTGTCTTCAAAATGTCACAGAATATACTCTGTGTCTCAAAGACACACACACACACACACACACACACACACACACACACACACACACAAAGGTAGCTGAGATGGACTACAGATTTTTTAAATACAATTTAGTTGGCTTTTGCCTGATCCCACTGACCATATGGCAGCTAATCAAAGGGAATCCCCACCTTACGAAAATAGTATGGAGGTGCCTCAAAAAATTAAAAATAGAACTACCATATGATCCAGCAATCCTACTTCTGCATGTTTATCCATGGGGACACAAAATCCCTATTTTGAAGATATACTTGCACTCCCACCGTCATTTCAGCATTATTCACAATAGCCGAGATACAGAAACAACCTAAATGTCCATTGATGGATTAATGGGTTTTTTTTCAATGTAAACATATAGATAGGATAGATAGATAGATGATAGATAGATAATGGAATATTATTCAGCCTTAAAAAATAAGGAAATTCTGCTATTTGTGACAACATGGATGAAACTTGAGGGCATTATTCTAAGTGAAAAAAGGCAGACATAGGCAAATACTATATGGTATCACTTACATATAGAATCAAAAAAGAAGTCAAACTCATAGAAGTAGAGAGTAAAATGGTAGTTACCAGGGGCTGTGGGGTAGCAAAAGTGGGGAGAGGATGGTCAAAGGGCACAAACTTTTAGTTATAAGGTGAATAAGTTATGAGAATCTAATATATAACATGCTGACTGTATTGATAATACTGTATTGTATACCTGAAATCTGTTTAGAGAGTAGATCTTAAATGTTCCCACCAAAAACAAAAACAAAAAAAAGTAACTGTGTGAGGTGATGGATGTGTTAATTAGCTTGATTATGGGAATCATTTCATAATGTGTATGTGTGTGTGTGTGTGTGTGTGTGTGTGTATCAAATCATCACCTTGTATATTTTAAATATATTACAATTCTATTTTTCAATTATATATCAATAAAGCTGGGGGTGGGGGAAGGAATCCCTACCAATCCATTCCCTCCGAGGCTCACAGGTCTGGATTAACAGGCAAATGATAAACTGTAACTGGCCTTATCAGGAAATTTCAACTTACTCGAGCAAAGCAGCCAGCTAAGACATAATAAAGAGGGCCGACAAAGCTTGTTCACAAGACCCCTTTAATGTTGTTTCCTGCCTCTTGAGTTCTCCTATTTTGGGTCTCAGGATCAGTTAAGGCTTAGAGGAAGCTAAGACTTTCCTGGAGGCATTTCTACCTGGCTGAGAACAGATATTATACAGAATCCCTAGGATTCCATTTTCTATTAAATCATCATAAGCCAGAGTGTCACAGATGCAAATTATCGTGCAATAGCACCTGTATGCAAAAATGACTCACTCATCTTCTGTTAACAGAAGGTTCAATTTGAACAAAGCATGAGTCCCAGACTTGAGACCACTGGCAAATGCTCCATGTGTATTTCTCTAGAGCAGCATTAGATGTGACCATGAGAATGTAGCTCTGGTTTTAAGACCATCATATTTTCACCCTGTAGCACCTCCCAGGAGTAGGCAGAATTTTCATATTCAGTTCTTTGGATGATAATTTCTTAGGTAAGGTCTGAAGACTTATTTTAATGTTTGCCTCTATTTTTAGTTCCTTCCTTACCCAGAGTATAGGAATTTCAGCTATTAGCATGGGTTCAAAAGTTTCCCACCAGATGAATTACACCCTAACCAAGCAGAATCCACTACTGATCACTTCATTTAATATCACTTTTAAATTTGGATTTGAAATGTATTATGAAATAAGGGTACATATATGCAACTTGTATATCCAAACCTAATGATTAGGAACTGGTCTGTTAAGTCAGATAGGATTGACATCATATTCTTGTTCTTTGCCTTCTAGCTGCATGACCGGGTCAAACTTTAGTTTTCTCATTTAAATAAAGTTGAAATGGAGCAGTATACACTCAAGAGATATTAGCTATTATAATTACATCATTTTATTATTAATACTTCTATGTAGTTACACTTGGAGAGAGTTCATTTTTCAAATAACACCATATTTCTCAAAAAGTTTGACATTGTTGACCAATCCTTTCTGAATAATTTTATAAGGTTTGTGAGAATCAGATTCATATTTTTTTATATTATACACTGTTATCAAGTATAGGTACTTTTTTTCAGAGAGATACTGATATATATTTACTTAAATTAACCCTTCTATCTCAATTGATTTTTTTGCAAGAAAAATTTATATGCCCAAAGAAATAAAAAGTCAGTATTAGAAGGTTGATATATGTGGTGGATTACATTATTTTTATGTATTCACTGTCTTCTCTATGAAAGGATTATCTACTTCTGCCTTATGACCGATAAACTTGATCATTTCACTTACTTTGGCAAAAGAAATGTGAAAGTAACATAAGCTGCTTCCAAGCAGAAACTTTAAGAGCCATCAGGTAATCTCATCATTGTTCTTTTTTCCACCGCCTTAAGATTAATTTAGAATTTCTCTTTCAATTCTGGAACTCTGAAGGAAACACTTGCAAAGCATCTATAATTGAGACAGACAACTACAGATGCATCTATACCCGAGATACTGACAACCCAAAGTTCTTTTGGTATATGTGGGAAATAAATATTTATTGTGGTAAGCCACTGATATTTGGGGATTGTTTGTTATAGCAGCACAACCTAGAAAAAGCTGACCAATACAAAAAGCTCTTAAGTAAGGTATTTCCATGACAAGAAAGCTAAAATAGAGGGTGTTGGTTGCTTAAGGAATGAATGAAAAAGAAATTTACTGAAGGCTGGAAAAATGATGACCCATATTATGTAGTGATAAACTGTTTGCAATAATGGAAAATAATGTATCAAATGATCTGTGGCTTTAAGAAAAGAGACTAAGAAACAGAATGCTACTAGATTTATGTAAGTAATTGCTATAAGTTGAATTTGACAGAGAACTACCAGAAAAAAGAAGGAAGTCAATAACAACTGGCCAGTTAGAAGAGTTGTAATATGAAACTGTTTCTCATCTACTAGCATAAGAGCAATTTGAGAAATACTTTGAGAAACAAAGACTAATGAATGTCATTAGTCATGGCAATGTCCAATACAAGAGTGAGAAAACTATGCCCATATATATAACCCCTCAATTCATTAAAATAGTTCCTGTTAAGACGTTTCAGGCAGATAAAATGACTCAGAGAAAAGAGATGAAAGCTGTGGTTCTCCCCTGGAAATGTCATAGGCTTGAGTTACCTATAAGTATGTCTAAAGAGGTATAGAGATATGTTTCAAGAAGAATTTTGTGTGTGGGTTCTTGGAATAAAATAGATAAGAAGAGTTGTAATTCTAAGAGACCAACAACTTAGATTAAAAGAGACTACCATTTGAGGCTTAAACTGATATTTGCCACTTCCACCTTCTATAAACAAATGTAGAATGAGAAACCTATTAAGCCCCTAGGTAAGGCATTTTCCCCAATTCCTTCCTCAAATATGGGCAAGAAAAAGAGTGGAAAAAGAGGAATCTTCTAGTAAGTGGAGCCAGAATCAAGCAGAACAATGGACTGATGAACTAATTTCAAGAAGCAGAATCTGGATCTTAAAAAAATGGTTTTTAAAAAATCCATTTCACAGGATGCCTCTGATTGTCTGCCCTGTACGATTTCAGAATTGTTATGGAACAGTGATTACTGTATACTTCCCATTTGTTCCTTTCCCAAATATGCCTTTATACGTAGCTCACAAAGGTGGGGTCAGAAAAATACTTTTTTCTGTTCATGGGTCACAAAGAGATTCACATTAAAATCTGAGGCACAGATTATTGCAATATCCTAGATTAGGCCAGTTGGTGTGATTGGGTGCAAATCTGGTGGATATACCTGATAGACAGGGTCAATGTTTTTCAAGTAAGTCTGGGAAACAACTGTTTGAGAAGATGAAGGAGAACTGAAATAGCTTACTATTATGGCCAAGTATTCACTATCCTTTCCATAAAAATATTATATTTTCCTACCCAGATGGTATGAGGTTTAACAATTTCACTTTTTTTTTTAACCAATGAAATTAGCAGTGATGTGTGCCACATCCAAGCAGAAACTTTTAGAGCGATTATATGGTTCTTTTTTTTTTTCTCTTTTCCCCCTTCCATGGAAACATCATGTCCAAGACACTGGCATCTCCTTAGCCTGGATCAACCAATGGAGAAACACGTGGACCAGAATCACAACCATCTCAAAGTGAGCAGTAACAGAATTACAGATGACACATAAAGGTTATGTAACACGAGTAATAAAGAAAACCTGGTTGTTTTAAGACAATGAGATTTTGGAGTCATTTTTATCACAGTCTAACCTAACAAAAACTGATCAGTAATATATAGGAAAGGTATTACATTTAATATGATATGCATACAAATGCCACTTCAATTTTTTCAAAAGTAAAAAATGTGCATTGCCTAACAATGAGTAATCCTGGTATATGTAGTAGATATATTTCACTTGTGAATTACTAATATATAATAATATTTCATTTGTGCATTATTCATACGTAATAGTATTATATATTTTGAACAGCCTCCCTATATTTTAATCACTTCCCACATTATGAATCCTGCTTTGCTGGGGTAGAATTTAGAACACATCCTTTCAGTGCAAATGCAAACAGGTGACTTATGTCCTGATACAACTGTATGAGACTTGAATTTAGAATGAAGCAACAATCTACAGAAGCTTCATTCAGGGAAACTGATTTTTAGCAAACTTGGAACAGAAACATTTAGTTCTTCAGAAATGGCAGTTAATGGGATGTCCTGCATTCTGTCCGGAGTGAAAGGAGATGGACAGCAGTGACCTTGAGAAGATCCTGCCACGTTGTTCTACATCATGCCTTGTTTCACAGCTTCGGAGTCCATTTCTCTATAACTTCTAAATGGGCTTTAATAAATTCCTATCTTTTTAATTAAACTAACCAGAGATAACCCTGTTGTTTGCTAGTAGATATCCAATATATATCAGATATATATTTATATATGTGAACAGAAAAATACTCATTTTGTTATAATTTGTACATGACAGGAGAATGATTCATATTCCCAGTGTAAACCAAGGTCTCCTGAACATGACACCCTCCACCACTCTCACAGGTAGAGATTCAAGGAGAGGAACTTCATTACAGGATTGGATAGTCTCAATTTCTTGACTATTTCTGGATAACTACTTTATACACATACTTACACTCCATTGGCTCACACATCTCTCTTGCTTTCATTCATTCTCCTCTAATTAAAGCCCTCATCACCTCTTCCAAGGACTAATACCATGGTTTTCCTGCCTCTAGTTCCTCAACAACCTAATCCAACTTCTGGGCTGCTGCTAGGGCAGATACCTTTCTTTCATATTTAAGAACTATCCACTGACTCCAGAAAAATCCATCACCATGTGGTCCCAATCTACCTTTCTAGACTCATTCCCAACTAAATCCTCTCATGCTTCCTGCCTTTCTGACACATATGACTTCTGAAAAGGGTCGTCAGTGGCACCTTACTCCTGAACACTTTTGTTCAGCCTACCACCAGAAATGCCTTCCACCTGGTCAATGCCTTCCACACCTGCACACACAGGAAATTGGAGGGAATAAAAAAGAAACTCTATCATCCTTCAAAAAAAACCTCAAATACTACCTGTGTAGGGAGCTTTTCTCATTCCTGTGGGGGAATTCATCACTCTCAAAGCACTGTGTACCCCTCTTAGAGTGTCTATTTATATTTGCTTGTATTGTTTTATTTGTTTGCAGATCTCCACATACGTATTACATTATAAACTCTAATAGAGCAGGGGTCAGATTGAATCATCTCCGTAAATCCAGAGTAGCACTATTATCTTTTGTCTCTAATAAGTACTCCAAGAGTGTCTACAGATAAAAGAAAACAGTTCTGTACGGAGTAGAACAGATGTTACGGAACAGGATACGCATTTCCTCAAAGGTTAAATGGCTCTGCCTCGGCCACAACAGTAGCCACACATTTTGTTCCAATGCGGCAGGGGAGCCTATAGAAAGTGATGAATGAAAAATGTTCTCAGGAAAGATCAGATTACCGTGATGCCTTTAGGGGAGAAAAGACGCATTTGGATGTGCATCTTTAGACTGTAGACTATTAAATGACCTTGAATGTTTGGAAACAGGAAAGGAGCAAAATCCAGCTTCCTCCTTAAGTGTAGGTCCATCAATGTTTAATTATGGATTTAACTACTGGCATCATCCTAAAATAATAAACTCTCCTACACAATGTCACCTCATATGGGCTGTCCAGCGAGAACACACTCAGGCCAGCATTTCTCTCAACAGGGAGAGAAAGGTGACATAATGGATTCTAGTTGCTCAGTGAATCTGAATTATGTGAGAACAGCCGTATGAGTTTGGATGGAGTAGAGTGGGTCACAGGGTGATTTTGTACCTAATATCTCTGTCCCAGGCGACAGAATTCCTTTGCTCTTTTAAAACAAAATCAATTTGTTTGAAACTATAAAATTCAGTCATAAATTATTTGATTTAAACATTGGTCAATTTCAGTGATTAGCAAAAGGTGTAGAATACAATAGGTATTCAATAAAAAATTGTCACATTGTATTGAATTGCAAATGAATTAATGCCTCTTCATCTTCCTCCCCCATCCCCCACCACAAAAGAAAAAGAATTAACCAGCTGCTCTGGTTATTCCATGAATAGTATCATACTGAACTGTCTTTTTATAACCTAAGTTAAACTTTATGTTTTTATGATGCAAAAAATATTTTATTTATTTTAGTCAATCAGTCAAACATCCGGCTTGACTCAAAGTATTGACTAAATTGACTATATTTTACCAACATATAGACACATTTCATGTTCCCTTTGTTGATCTTCTCTCTATTTAAATTTCTTCAACTTTGGGTTTTCTAGTCAAGTGAGGATATGTATCCTCAACATATTTTGAAATCTATCCTTTTCAAATCAGTCAGCTTACAAGTTCTTGATTCTTCAGTGCTGAAGTAGAAGGACTAAACCACCCTTAAATTAAACTGAAAAACTGTACAGAACCAAGAACAGGTTGGAGAAGTCTTCAGTCTTAGAATGCAAGCCATTATTCTTTATACTAAAATTAAATGCAACAGAGAAGAAGCAATGAGTTCTTATACAACCGCAAAGGGAGAAAAGTAGGTATTTATTGATGTGTCTCAATTCTCAATCTGAAATAAATACTCTTTGGGGGCAATAAATTTTGTGTGTGTGTGAACTTCATTTGTAATTCATTAGCTTGACCACATCAAAATGCAACATAAAGGAACAAAAAGGAAACAGGCAAATAAGAAGGTTATATGCTTTTGGAAAATAAAAGGAGATTAGTGAAAAAGCCAGGATTTATACAGTAAATGATTGAGAAAAAACAATGAAACAGCTGTTCCATCTCTCTCTCTTTTTTTTTTTGCCTATTCTGCATATAAATATAAAAGTGTACACTCCTCCAAAACAGAATAATTCTTGCCTTCCTTAGAGTATGACAAAATCTATGTTTATAGTTATACAAAAAGAAAAAACCAGTAGCAATTCATGTGCTATTATTCAGTTTTAGATCATGAAAGAGATTAATTGTCATGAAAATATTCACCCCTAGTAGTACTAGGAAAAAGAGACTCAGATATAGCAGAAATGGGAAGAAAGCTCCTACTATTCCTCCTAAGTATTTATGAATATCAATTTTTCCAGTCTGCATAAAGTAGAATTCTACTTCCTACCATCAACTGAGTAGTGTTGTGACTATTCATGTGATTAAACATAAATTTGTGATTTGGTGGAAACAACAAAATAGGTTGAAAAAAATTAGGTTTATTGTGCTCAGATTCTCACTTCTGTGCTGAAATCTTCATTGCATTCTGTTGATAATTACTAACCAACATTGCTTTTAGAAAAGACACCCATCACTATACCTGACACTATATAGCCACACACTAAATATTTTTTAAAAGACAAATCTGTTGGAAAGGTATCACTGAATCATGAGTCAGAGGCCAATTTTGACTATTTTTGTAAAATAACTTTGGCCCCAAACTTCTCTTCAGTATAACAAAATACAATGCCTTTCTATTTAAGTGGGGAAGGGTGGAAGAGTGGGATGAAGGGAACTAACTTTTATTAAATTCCTACCGTGTGCTAGATACTGTGGCTGGTGCTTCCCATATATTATCGATTCCTCACAAAGCTGATATTATTATACCAAAATTACAAATGAGAAACTGAGAAGAGATTACTAGCACATCAAATGCTTTCTAGGTAGCATAAGAGAATAACATCATTGGTATTTCAACGGAAACACCAAGATAAACATATACAGCATTCCAAAGTGCCAGACTAAAATAGAAACTGCCAATGTTAGTGTTCTAGACTGGTTTCGCAAACTTTGGTTCCTGTATGCATAATGATACCTGTCCCAAATTGAGTATGTAAAAGTTCCAGAGAGTAAAGAGAAAGGCTTTAAACAGAGCTGCCACCATCTCTGAATCACATGGGGGCCACCACTGTGCCTTTGGCCTAGCAAGAGAAGCCTCACCAGGTCTCCTTGTAGAGCTTCAGATGAGTTTGGTAGGCATAGTAGGCTGAAATCTGACTCCTGCCCGGAAAGCAGGAGGGCAGGATAGGTGAGTGGGCAAGCTACATTACCAGCTAAGCTTTGGTCAGGTGCATCTGAAAAGAAATCGCACTTCCCTTTGAGAGGTGGTCTGAAAGTACTGCATGCTTCCCGTGGACCGCGGCTTTGAGGAAGAGAAAATGAGCCTAGAGCTTTTTTTAAAGTTCTGCCCAAGACAGTCTTCTAGAAAGAATATCTGGTTTCCAAAAGTGAAAGTACCGGTCACGAGGTCCTCTGAAGAACCAAGGACTGTAAGGATGCAACCACAGAAAGGGCATTGCCCTTAGAATGGAGGAGCTACAGCTGGAAGATTTTAGGAAGATGAGAGAGAGACAGACAGACAGAGACACAGAGAAAAAGTGAGCTTCATAGATCTGCAAGGCCAGAGAGGGCAAAGTTATATTCTGACAGCACAATTCAAGAATTAATTCAGTTTCTTTGTCTCCTCCTCCCTCCCTATATTCCTCATTTAGATGGGCAAGAGTAGTAGTTAGTTAGTGGAGTAAAGGTGAAGAAGAGAGTGACCACACCCTCACTCCCAATGCAAGCTGCCAGACACAACTGGGCTCCAGCCGGGAAGAGGAAAAACAATGAACATTAAATGAAACTCCATATTTTGAATAATTTCTGGGCTTAAAATTCATATTTAGAAGTTGAAATGCATTTAGAATTTGACGTGATAATTAGGACATGCTATGTAACTTACAAAATGTGACGTTTCTTTCTGTCCCAGCTGGATTCAAGAACAGAGTCATGACATCTTTCTTCTCTGTTTCCCACAATGCTGGCACCGTGTGGACTGATTGATGCCATGGTTGTAAATATCAGGATGTCCCAGAGATCTCCCGCCAACATGGGACCACCACAAACCTTAATACAGCCTAGCTCCCATCAGCTGCCAATTATTTGGTATAATGTGGAAGGGCTGAAAACAAAGCCAGTGCCTAAGAAGGGACGTAAAGTGATACAAGGAAGGAAACTGTTCCCTGGAAAACAAGGAAAGGAAATAAAATTGCATGTCATCACCAGCCAAGGAAGTGCCCAGCACAAAAATGGCCCACTGGAGTCAGGACACCTCTCAGCTGAGAGGAAAGAAAAAACTGTCTATATTCATGGAAGATGTTTTGGTAGCAAAATCGTTTAGGTATTGACATATTTGAAAAAGAAATACTATAGCCTTATTCTTTTAACTTGGTAAAGTCTATTCTCCAAACCAACAGGCTAGAGGTACTCCGAGGGGTAACCTGAGAGTCCTCACGTGTATTCTACATGCCTGGTACATAGTAAGTATTCAATATTTGTTAAATAAATGAATATGAGTCTAAATCTGTCAATGACGATAATATTAGTTTTCATCACAATATAAATATAACCCTTGGATCTTTGAATTTTTTTTTTTTTTTTTTTTTTTTTTTTTTGTGGTATACAGGCCCCTCACTGTTGTGGCCTCTCCCGTTGTGGAGCACAGGCTCCGGACGCGAAGGCTCAGCGGCCATGGCTCATGGGCCCAGCCGCTCCGCAGCACGTGGGATCATCCTGGACCGGGGCACGAACCCGTGTCCCCTGCATCGGCAGGCGGACTCTCATCCACTGCGCCACCAGGGAAGCCCTTTGAATGTTTATTATTGTTTAATTGTTCTTTTTTGTTCCTGTTATAGCTTTTCATAGCTTAAAGAACAAAAGAACATAGTTACCATAGACTTAAAGTTCTAAGGCTTGAAACAAAAGAAGCAAATACAATGGCTTGGGAAATAAGGAAACAGTTGGACATGGGAAAATTAAACTGCCAGGATGGTATAGGGGCTGTGAGAATACCCATTTCAAATCCCTGCCAGGGTAGGTAGCTAATGAACTTCCCGCAGTTCTCTCTCCCTTTCCCCTCACGGGCTCTTGCAAGTCTGACCTGAGTTAGCAACAGCAGCTCTGAGGGGCCAGATTACTTATGAAAGTGTGCCTAATGCCCAAATATTTCTGAGGAAATCGAAAATCCACTTTTTTATGTCTAATTCAAGATTTTTAAATATGGGTTCAAATTTTTCTTAAAAATCGTATGCAAACCAAACAATACATCCACCATCTTGATTCACCCACAGCCAGCCAATTTGTAGCTTCCACTCCGTGGTATAAATCCTTATCAGTGTAATTTTTTAACCACCTCTACTAGGATTTGCTTTATTTTCCTTTTCACTGTTCTCATTTCTCTACTGAGGACAGAGGATTCTAGGAGTTCAAACAAAGTCAGGAGTTCTTACAAAAGCTCGAACTGAGGATGGGAGAGGAGACTTCTCGATACCAAGAGAACACTTGAGACGTGGAGATGCTTGGAGGGACCAGTTGCCTTTAAAGCAACAGAAACAGAGTGAACACCCAGTTTTTCCCCTGAGTTCAAAGACAAGGAATAAATGTTAGACAGCCCTTCCTCCATCAGGGGCTCCGTCTGACCTAGCATCTAAATGTGCTTTCAAATTGCCTTTGAAATTTGAGAAGGCTGTATAGTACCCTACTATAAAGTCAGCTTAGCCTGGAAAGCATGTCTTTAATGGCAGTCTAATATCCTTGGGACAGCTACTGTAAGCCTTCTCAGTAAATCACTCCTACTTATGGGTTTAAACTCTATTATGGTCCAGTTAGTCTTCATCAGTATGAGAAAGTCTGATTGATTTGCTTTTCACATTCAAAGTAACTGTCTTGCTAGAAAACAAAACCAATATTTTGTTTGCCTTCTGCACACTGTTAGTAATTGGAGGTCCCTAAATATACACTTATTTTAGTTGTGCAGAGACAGTTACAGAATATAATTAAAAGGGATTTCTAGACCACATTTGTGGTGAGACTGCAATGACAGACCTGCGTTAATGAACCTCCCTCTCACTCTCCAAGATTGCAAACATCCTCTGGTTTCCCTTGTGTATGATTCAGAGAGAATTCAGCCTTAGGGACTATGAATACAGTCCATGTCACTTTAATCAGTAACAAATGAGTCTCACATTATCCGGTTCTTTCATGCTTTATTCAACAATACTATTGCACGTCATTTGGATTTGCATCTCTAAATTTCAGTTTCCTGGCCAAGATTTCTGGGACTTTCTGGTAAGAACTGGCAGACCCCAAAGTGGTTCCCTCCTCATTTCTAGCCACTTTGACAAATGCCTTTTTCTCTAAGAAATTCATGCACAAGTGCTTACATGTTTTTTTCTGCACAATCTCTGTATTTATAGCAGACTTTGAGTCCTAGAATTTAGCTCTACAATACGTTTTCTCAGCTAAAATTCTAGGTATAGATTCATATATACAAAAAACTTAAATTATTCTATCTATAAATGAATAGTGAGAGATTTGACTCACTGCCCAGGGATCTGGGTTGTTAAATCCTGTCCTTAACAGGTGATTCCAAAAAGTAAGAAATTATCTCGAGGCCTGTTTTTTTGTCTATATAATAAGAGTCTTGCACCAAATAATACCTAAGTCCAGGGACAAATCTAGGTTTTATGAGGTCTGAAGTGTATACAATTTAAGAACTCTTTACAAGAAAATAAATTCAAAATTATGAACACAAAGTTAGATATAAAAAAACATTTATTTATAGTAAGGAATAACAACAAATTACTAATTTTAAAAGGATGACAAATACCATAGACATCACAAAAATAGAGAAAACTGAAATAATATTTCAAATAATAATTGCCTGGTACATCCCTGTATTACTTATCTCCTTACATATTTTAGCTGCATAGTCTTGACTGACTCTTCATTTGCCTATAATTTTGTAATATTATTCTCTACAGATAGAAGAGAAAGGCAATTCAGTCTTTCCTCTAGCAGTGCTGATCATAATTTGTGTTGTTCATAGTTTATTATTTAGAAAAGTTTCTTTCAGTTTCACAACCCATTGTTAATAACTTTATGTAAACATTTAATATGTTGTCAAATTTGGGGGAACACCTAACCAGTGTCTTTTTTATACAAGCTGTAAGATTCAGACTAATCTTCCACAGACCAGCTTCTGACTCCATATATTTGAGACTTTGCATCTTCTTTACTATCCACATACACCCAAGCCAGATGCTATAGATACATATCTAATGCAACATTATTTCTGGCACCTTTGAGTGAATCAGAAAAATGGCTAGTAGGAATATTCCTGAAAACCATTCCTATTATGAGATGGCTAGCAATAATTTAACAATAGCTGGAAGAGACTGCCAATCACATAAATATAGCCCATTAAACTCAAAACTCCAGTTAAATGTATCTTACTTTTTTCATATTATATATATGTGTATATATTAAATATATATTATATAACATATATTAAATATAGATAACCATGTGAAAATATTGCCAGGGATCCTCCCAGGAGCTTGAAAACATCCCATTAAATGAGGGGCCTAAAGTGTAAGTTTCAGTATCTTCACAGTAAATCCATTTCTGTTCTAAACCTTCCTAATTCCAAAAAAGGTTCTGAAAATTAAAGTAGCTAAAATTCAACCCTTTTCTTTTGGCTTAGAAAAGAAAAAGTGGAAGAGTAAAAAGAAGGATAAGGAATCATAAATACACAGGCATATGGTTTAAATTATTTTGAGGTTATGAACTGAAGATGTCAATCACTTCTAGCCCATTTCCACTTACTACAAACAAACAAGAGTTGGTTGCAAAGTTCTCTTGTCAATTAGGTATAATCTATCTTGTATTATTTAAGGACTGAGTTGACCCTGTTCTGAATATAGGGTGGACATAGCTCATATTTAGTCATTTAGATTATTCACTAAAGTTACTACCTTTAATTCTGATATAAGATTGGGTTTAAAAATAGGCACCAGTCTGGAAGAAAGATGTCAGGGATTTGTTGTTGTTGTTATTTGTTTGGGGTATTTTTTTGTCATTACTGAAACTTAATACAAGTTTTGTAGTAATCCTTGAGTTGATCCGAGACCTAAAAACACAATCACAAACTGAAACCTTTGTCTTTAAGGAAATTTTATTAATTAATGGAAAAAGCCCTAGACTCTATACTTATCCATTCATTCAACAAACTTTTATTAATACTTAGTCATATGCGGCAAGCACCGTACTAGGCAGAAGCATGCATGTATAATTTGTGACTCTGACAGTCTTTCCCAAGATCTCTGGGCATGTTGATTCCACTCTTGCCTGTCTTCAAGTTCTGAGTTTGTTGGTGAAAAAAAAAAAAACTAAAACAAAGTTGCTTCCTACTGCCATATGATCTTCCTTTCATTGAATTATAACAGATACAAAATACTGCAACCTGGAGTCAAAAATCTGACTTTAAATGCCCTTTCTGCTTCCTGCCACCTGTGTGAATTAGCCTGGTGGTCTTCAAAATGTGTTACTTACATTCTTCCCCAAAGGCACAAAATTTAAGTTAATGTCTCAATCTTTGAAATCAAAAGTTTAAATAGGAACAATATCTGTGATTTTTGGTATATTGTAAATATTGCTACTTAGAAATAATATGGTTATATTACCTTTTAAAATGTGTCCAGTAAATCTAATATCATAATGATAGATACTTGCTATCATATGTTTAAAACGTATATGAAATCTCTTCCTTAACAGTTAGGAATTTTATCTCATTTCTTTTCCCTTTGATCTCCTTGAACCTATTTCCCATTCCACTTCTCACACACACACACACACACACACACACACACACACACACACAGTACCCTAGGATAATATACTTTTATGCTTAAGAGGTTACTTTATCATACTTGTCATACGTTTCATACTCTACAACAAAATCTTTTATATAAATTTAAAACAAAGATTTAATGCTTGAATACTAACCAATTTTGTTTGAATCCTGTCATAATTATAATTATCACTAGTCCACAATTAAACAAAAAAAATTAAAATTTTGAAACTCATTAAACCAAAAGATAAATTTTTGGAAGTTTATCTCTTAAAAAGGTTGTTTTTTGCAATTAGCTCATGTCTCCATGGATGTCTCTAGAATAAGACAGTTTTCAGTACCGTGTCTATTCTTATTTTTCATTTTTATAGACGTAAATTCTGAGAAAATTTGTTCTTACAATAAACTGAATGGTATGCAAGAGCTTTTCTATTACATATCACCCATTTCTTTGGATTTCCTCCAAGTCATATGCCAAAATTCATGTAGTGATCTATCATCTAAAATTATTTTTAATAGTCTCTCAACTGACAACTTAGTTATTTCCTCCTTCAGTTTTGTTGAAAGCCAAGAACTGGAAAGTACCTGACCTGTGAAATGATTTGTTATCCAGTCATGAAAGCCATTCACTTTCTCAGTTTCTGGGAAATATACCAAAAAGGCTTTACCAAGTCTTATTAAATGACTCTTGGTCTTTCACACAGCGGCACCTTGTTTAACCCAATATCCTCAGAAACGTTTGAGAAAATCAAAATATTGCTATTTTCAATACACTTTTGGCAATACTGATTTTTAATAAAATAATTTTGTCTTATCATGTGGCTTAAATATATTTTCCTCAAAACCTTGGCACTACAAATTGAACCCATTCAGTTTATGGAAACTATCCACTACATAACCTAACTGGCAAAGTCAGTCCTCATTGTCTAACCAATTTATTGATTCCATATTTACTTTCTGTAAGAAAATGTTTCACTTTAGTTATCAATTCAAAATAAATTTATTAATTTATTATTAGTTTATGACCATAGCTAACTTATAAATTGTATGTTTAAGATAAATACTTAGAAAAACAATGGCCCTTTGCCATGCTTTTCCTTTTTAATGACGTTCTTTTTGCTTTATGCTCACGAAACTCTCCCTTAAAAACAATGGATTTTTGACAGTAACCAAACACATAGTAGATTAACAAATATTAGAAAGCTGACTAATGGCAAGGGATGGTGGGATACAGGAGTGCCTGAACCCTGCTAGTGTAAAAGAAAGGCTAGTGCAGCCATTCTGGATGAACGCTGGTGCAACTTAGTCAACTGCATAGACACTTCCCCTGTGACTCAGAATTTCCACTGTCAGATCTATATCCCAAAGACATTGTCACCTAAATGGGACTGCAGTGAGGATGCTCATTGTGGAATTGTGGTGGAGGCAGGGAGTTGGAGATTATCAGTTTGTCTGTCACTGGGAGAATAGATATACATAATGTGGAAAAGGTCACCATCCAATGGCTGGATGTTAACATTGCTGTGCTGGTTAATGAAGGAGGAGGAGGAGGGGAAGAAGAGGAAGAGGAAGGTGGTGAAGGAGAAGGAGAGCAAGAGGGAGGGGAGGGGGAGAGGGAAAAAGAGAAGGAAGAGGAGAGGAAGAGGAGGGGGAAGGGAGGGAGAAGGGCAAAGTGGGAGAGGAAGGGGAAGTTGGAGGAGAGGAAGAGGATGGAGAAGAGGAAGAAGAATAGATATATTTTATAATATTTGTAGAAATTAAAAAGACACAATTACATAACTAAAATTAGATGATACATATATTGCAGAAACACACATGAAGTGATAAACATTAAACACATTAGAATTGTTGTTACATTGCAATTTATCGTTATTTTATATATATTATAAATACATAAGATATAGTTAACATTCACACTCTGCTTTCAGATACCGCTCCACCTGAAATAGGACCAGCATCTACACTTAAGGGTACTCTTTTGTTCCTCCTTACGTCTTCCCAGGCAGGATGGTTGGGGAAGAAGTTCCAGGGCAAAATAAATTATCCAAGGGGAAGGAAAAGTCAGCTCTTAAAAGAATTAATTTGGTCTTAGAATTAAAAAAAAAAAAAACAGGTGAGTTGAATAGAGGACATCTAGCCCTTGATAACTGGAAGTGATCAGACTCTAGGCAAAAGACTAAGAATTGAGCCAAGGCATCTCCCTCCCTCCTCCTCTCTCATCCTCTAACCCCCCATCACATCTTAAGATAAGCAGGGAGGGATCTAGAGCAAATATGATACAGTGTTAAGTCTGGATAGCAGGCACCAGATGGTGTCTTGTGTTATTTTTTATATGCTTCTGATGCTTGAATTATTTTGTAATTACTAACAATTTGCATGAAACTTGTGTTACTAATGTGGTATACAGAAAATATTTGTTTAAACACGAAGTGAAAGACCCTTTGCAACAAATCTACAGACCCATCCTGGAAAATCCCAAGGTGATCTTGGAAATTACAATAATCCTCAGAGGACTATTTCCAACCATTATCATGTGACTTGCTCTGACCAATGGCATTTGAGCAGATGTGACCTATGCCAAGTCCGAGGGGAAACTATAAGAACGTCACAGGCTGAATTCCATCCCCTAAAAATTCGTATGTTGAAGCCCTAACCCCTAGTACTTAAGAATGTGACTACAGGGCTTCCCTGGTGGTGCAGTGGTTGAGAGTCCGCCTGCCGATGCAGGGGACACGGGTTCGTGCCCCGGTCCGGGAAGATCTCACATGCCGCGGAGCAGCTGGGCCTGTGAGCCATGGTCACTGAGCCTGCGCGGCCAGAGCCTGTGCTCCACAACAGGAGAGGCCACAACAGTGAGAGGCCCATGTACCACAAAAAAAAAAGAATGTGACTCTATTTGGAGATGAAGCCTTTAAAGAGGTGACTAAGTTAAAATGAGGCTGTTGGGTGGGCCCTAAACCAATCTGACTGATGTCCTTACAAGAAGAGGATATTTGGACATACAAAGAGACATTCTTTGTGGACACGCTCTCACAGAGAAGAAACCACGTGAGGATACAGTGAGAAGGTGGACGCCCACAAACAAAGGAGAATGGCTCCAGAAGAAACCAAACCTGCCAACACCTTGATGTTGAACTGTGGTCTTCAGAACTATGAGGACAAGGACAAGCACCTACACGTCCCACATCAGAACTACTCCTTTAACCTGGGGTAACATTAGACAGACTGGGAAGCTAAGTGAAGCCACATCAGTTAACTTGTAGTTGCCAACATGTACCAAGAGAATAAATGCTTGTTGTTGCAAAACACATGCACACATAGAGTAGAGCTGTGTGGAATATACTTTTTGCCTGAGTGCCAAAGGGCAAAGAGTTAAAATCAATATTGCACCACAGCCTAACGAGAGCTGAATCACCATCACGGAAGGAACCTCTGGAATACAGAAATAAATCTGAAATTTGATATAAATTTTTCATTTTAATTATTATCATTTGATTATTACACATTGTAGTGGTGGCCAAGGTTATGGATTTGACATTACAGTACAGGAAAAATGATTTCTCAGCCCTGTCAGCTGCCTGACTGCACCCACGGTTACTGAAGGCGCTTTAGAAAAACAAAATAGAAGTGCAGTTTCAGTTGCCTTGGGGAGGGGAGCGATTTGGCTGGCTCTGAGGTACAGAGTGCTGCTAATGGTAAGTTGCCACAGAGTGATTAAGCTTTTCTTCCTCTCCATCATAACCAAAATAAATCCTCCATGGACTCAAAACAATAAGAAATTTTCTAAAAGCATTCTTGTGAAGCCTGTTGTTTTGAAGTTTGAGTTGAGTGAACAAAATATGTTTTCATATGTGTTTTGTTATAACCCTTTTCCTCTAACACTTGCAGGTTTTACTTTTACAATAATGAATCTACATTTATATATCAATGGACTGTTAGAATTTCAAGAAATAAAGAAGATTTTCTTCCTGCCTTTGAAATTTTTATTATTTTTGGATCAAAGATGTATATCCTAGATGTTTTACAAATGAGTTTGAGGTCTTTCCAACTCTTAAAAATTTTAGATAGCTAGGTTGATAGTCTTTTTTTTTTTAACATTTTTATTGGAGTATAATTGCTTTACAATGTTGTGTTAGTTTCTGCTATATAACAAAGTGAATCAGCTATACGTATACATGTACCCCCATATCCCCTCCCTCTTGTGTCTCCCTCCCACCCTCTCTATGCCACCCCTCTAGGTGGTCACAAAGCCCCGAGCTGACCTCCCTGTGCTATGCAGCTGCTTCCCACTAGCTATCTATTTTACATTTGGTAGAGTATAAATGTCAATGCCACTCTCTCACTTCATCCCAGCTTACCCTTACCCTTCCCCGCATCCTCAAGTCTATTCTCTACATCTCTGTCTTTATTTCCGTCCTGCCCCTAGGTTCTTCAGAACCATTATTTTTTTAGATTCGATATATATGTGTTAGCATATGGTATTTGTTTTTCTCTTTCTGACTTCACTCTGTATGACAGACTCTATGTCCATCCACCCCTCTACAAATAACTCAATTTCATTTCTTTTTATGGTTGAGTAATATTCCATTGAATATATGTGCCACATCTTCTTTACCCATTCACCTGTCGATGGACACTTAGGTTGCTTCCATGTCCTGGCTATTGTAAATAGAGCTTCAATGAACATTGTGGTACATGACTCTTTTTGAATTATGGTTTTCTCAGGTTATGTGCCCAGTAGTGGGATTGCTAAGTCATATGGTAGTTCTCTTTTTAGACTTTTAAGGAACCTCCATACTATTCTCCATAGTGGCTGTATCAATTTACATTCCCACCAACAGTGCAAGAGGGTTCCCTTTTCTCCACACCCTATCCAGCATTTACTGTTTGTAGATTTTTTTTGATGATGGCCATTCTGACTGGTGTGAGGTAATACCTCACTGTAGTTTTGATTTGCATTTCTCTAATGATTAGTGATGTTGAGCATCCTTTCATGTGTTTGTTGGCCATCTGTATATCTTCTTTGGAGAAATGTCTATTTAGGTCTTCTGCCCATTTCTGGATTGGGTTGTTTGTATTTTTGATATTGACCTCCAAGAGTTGTCTGTATATTTTGGAGATTAATCCTTTGACAGTTGTTTCGTTCGCAAATATTTTCTCCCATTCTAAGGGTTCTCTTTTTGTCTTGTTTATGGTTTCCTTTGCTGTGCAAAAGCCTTTAAGCTTCATTAGGTCCCATTTGTTTATTTTTGTTTTTATATCCATTACTCTAGGAAATGGGTCAAAAAAGATCTTGCTGTGATTTATGTCCAAGAGTGTTCTTGCTATGTTTTCCTCTAAGAGTTTTATACTGTCTGGACTTACATTTAGGTTGTTAATCCAATTTGAGTTTCTTTTTGTGTATGGTGTTAGGAAGTGTCCTAATTTCATTCTTTTACATGTAACTATCCAGTTTTCCCAGCACCACTTATTGAAGAGGCTGTCTTTTCTCCATTGTATATTCTTGCCTCCTTTATCAAAAATAAGGTGACCATATGCGCATGAGTTTATCTTTGGCCTTTCTATCCTGTTCCATTGATCTATATTTCTGTTTTTGTGGCAGTACCATACTGTCTTGATTACTGTAGCTTTGTAGTATTGTCTGAAGTCAGGGAGCCTGATTCCTCCAGCTCTGTTTTTCTTTCTCAAGATTGCTTTGGCTATTCGGGGTCTTTTGTGTTTCCATACAAATTGTGAAATTTTTTGTTCTAGTCCTGTGAAAAATGCCATTGGTAGTTTGATAGAGATTGCACTGAATCTGTAGATTGCTTTGCGTAGTATAGTCATTTTCACAATGTTGATTCTTCCAATCCAAGAACAGGGTATATCTCTCCATCTGTTGGTATCATCTTTAATTTCTTTCATCAGTGTCTTATCGTTTTCTGCATACAGGTCTTTTGTCACCTTAGGTAGGTTTATCCCTAGGTATTTTATTCTTTTTGTTGCAGTGGTAAATGGGAGTGTTTCCTTAACTTCCTTTCAGATTTTTCATCATCAGTGTATAGGAATACAAGAGATTTCTGTGCATTAATTTTGTATCCTGCTACTTTACCAAATTCATTGATTAGCTCTAGGAGTTTTCTGGTAGCATCTTTAGGATTCTCTATGTTTAGTATCATGTCATCTGCAAACAGTGACAGTTTTACTTTTTCTTTTCTGATTTGGATTCTTTTCTTTCTTTTCCTTCTCTGATTGCCATGGCTAAAACTTCCAAAACTATGTTGAATAACAGTGGTGAGAGTGGGCAACCTTGTCTTCCTCCTGATCTTAGTGGAAATGGTTTCAGTTTTTCACCATTGAGAACGATGTTCGCCATGAGTTTGTCATATATGGCCTTTATTATGTTGAGGTAAGTTCCTTCTGTGTCTACTTTCTGGAGGGTTTTTATCATAAATGGGTGTTGAATTTTGTCAAAAGCTTTTTCTGCATCTATTGAGATGATCATATGGTTTTTATCCTTCAATTTATTAATATGGTGTATCACATTGATTGATTTGTGTATATTGAAGAATGCTCGCATTCCTGGGATAAACCCCACTTGATCATGGTTTATGTTTATGATATCTAGTGTCATAGCATTGTGGTCGGAAAAGATACTTGATACGATTTCAATTTTCTTAAATTTACCAAGGCTTGATTTGTGACCCAAGATATGATCTATCCTGGAGAATGTTCCATGAGCACTTGAGAAGAAAGTGTATTCTGTTGTTTTTGGATGGAATGTCCTATAAATATCAATTAAGTCCATCTTATTTAATGTGTCATTTAAAGCTTGTGTTTCCTTATTTATTTTCATTTTGGATGATCTGTCCATTGGTTAAAGTGGGGTGTTAAAGTCCCCTACTACTATTGTGTTACTGTTGATTTCCCCTTTTATGGCTGTTAGCATTTGCCTTATGTACTACGGTGCTCCTATGTTGGGTGCATAAATATTTACAATTGTTATATCTTCTTCTTGGACTGATCCCTTCATCATTAAGTAGTGTCCTTCTTTGTCTCTTATAATAGTCTTTACTTTAAAGAATATTTTGTCTGATATGAGAATTGCTACTACAGTTTTTTTTTTTATTTCTATTTGCATGGAATATCTTTTTCCATCCCCTCACTTTCAGTCTGTATGTGTCCCAAGGTCTGAAGGGGGTCACTTGTAGACAGCATATATATGGGTCTTGTTTTTGTATCCATTCATCCAGTCTATGTCTTTTGGTGGGAGCATTTAATCCATTTACATTTGAGGTAATTATTGATATGTATGTCCCTATTACCATTTTCTTAATTGTTTTGGGTTTGTTATTGTAGGTCTTTTCCATCTCTTGTGTTTCCTTGCCTAGAGAAGTTCCTTTAGTATTTGTTGTAAAGCTGGTTTGGTGGTGCTGAATTCTCTTAGCTTTTGCTTGTCTGTAAACATTTTAATTTTTCCATCGAATCTGAATGAGATCCTTGCTGGGTAGAGTAATCTTGATTGTAGGTTTATCCCTTTCATCACTTTAAATATGTCCTACCACTCCCTTCTGGCTTGCAGAGTTTCTGCTAAAAGATCAGCTGTTAACCTTATGGGCATTCCCTTGTATGTTATTTGTTGCTTTTCCCTTGCTGCTTTCAATATTTTTCCTTTGTATTTAATTTTTGATCGTTTGATTAATATGTGTCTTGATGTGTTTCCCCTTGGATTTATCTTGTACGGGACTCTCTGTGCTTCCTGGACTTAACTGACCATTTCCTTTCCTATATTCGGGAAGTTTTCAACTATAATCTCTTCAAATATTTTCTCAGACCCTTTCTTTTTCTCTTCTTCTTACGGGACCCCTATAATTTGAATGTTGGTGCATTTAATGTTGTCCCAGAGGTCTCTGAAACTGTCCTCAATTCTTTTCATTCTTTTTTCTTTATTCTGCTCCATGGTAGTTATTTCCACTATTTTATCTTTCAGGTCACTTATCCGTTCTTCTGCCTCAGTTATTCCACTATTGATTCCTTCTAGAGAATTTTAAATTTCATTTATTGTATTGTTCATCATTGTTTGTTTGCTCTTCAGTTCTTCTAGGTCCTTGTTAAACGTTTCTTGTATCTTCTCCATTCTATTTCCAATATTTTGTATCATCTTTACTCTCATTACTCTGAATTCTTTTTCAGGTAGACTGCCTATTTCCTCTTCATTTGTTTGGTCTGGTGGTTTTTACCTTGCTCCTTCATCTGCTGTGTATTTCTCTGTCTTCTCATTTTGCTTAACTTACTGTGTTTGGGGTCTCCTTTTCACAGCCTGCAGGTTCGTAGTTCCCATTGTTTTTGGTGTCTGCCCCCAGTGGTTAAGGTTGGTTCAGTGGCCTGTGTAGGCTTCCTGGTGGAGGGGACTAGTGCCTGTGTTCTGGTGGATGAGGCTGGATCTTGTCTTTCTAGTGGGCAGGACCACCTCCAGTGGTGTGTTTTGGTGTGTCTGTGAACTTATGATTTTAGGCAGCCTCTCTGCTAATAGGTGCGGTTGTGTTCCTGTCTTGCTAGTTGTTTGGCATGGGGTTTCCAGCACGGAAGCTTGCTGGTCATTGAGTGGAGTTGGGTCTTAGCGTTGAGATGGAGATTTCTGGGGGAGCTCTCACCAATTGATAATATGTGGGGCTGGGAGGTCTCTGGTGGTCCAATGTCTTGAATTTGGCTCTCCCACCTCAGAGGCTCAGGCCTGACACCCAGCCAGAGCACCAAGATCCTGTTAGCCACATGGCTTCTAGTGTTGGAGGGTCTCTCGCAGAGGCGGGGGGCAGCTGTGGCTCACCACAGGGGCAAGGACACTCGATAGTCTATTTTTATTTGTGAATTATTCCAAGATATTTTTTCATAAAATCCATACATGAAAGTAACTAAAAATTAAAAGAAGTTCTCAGCAGTTCATTGTTTAACATTAAGGACACTAATACACTTGATAATTTCAGATAGTTTCAGAATATGATATCATATGATCTATTATTTGGTTTTGTATTATTTAAATATTGCATACATTTTTGATTCAAAAATAGTATCCTTTCCAAGTTATCCAGCCAAAACACTCTCAATGTTCATATTAAATTCCAATATTTTACTTTTTAACTCTTCTAAAGTTCTTAATCATTTTTTTCGTAAAATTAACACACTTGAAAATCATCACAATTTACTTGCAGCATTTTAGTTTTCCAATAATGAATATACATTTATATTTCAATGGACTTTTAAAATTTTAACAAGAAGAACACTTAAGGAGATTTTTCACTGCAAGTTATATCTAGCTTGACAATTTACTACTTGAAATAAAAACAATATATTTAGATATTAATATTTATAATATTCAGATATTGACAATAAATTCAAACGTTACTGTTGGTACCCCATCCAAATGCCATAAGCATTCATACTTCAAAAAAGAGCAACTGGAATTTTTCTAAGCAGGAGCCCTGTAACTCTTCCCATGAAGGCCTTCTCTAATCACAAGAGCCCACTCAGCCAGTGCACAAGGCAGAGCAGACCAGAAGTACTGAGGAGTTAAGACACTCTCCTCACCCCCTAAAAGCCCTCTATCAAAAATTGATGGGATTTGGTGGATAGATACCTCAGCTCCTCACCTCTCTGTTGGGATAACTCTGAGGTAAGATCTACTCTATCCACCAGAGTTCTGCTACAGAATTGAGACCTAATTGTCTAGTAATAACAAGTTCAATAATATGCCTGCATTGGCTTCCTTCTTTTCCTTGTATCACTTCCCACTTACCCACTAGTGCTCCCAAATAAACAACTCACACCCACATCCTTTCCTCAGGGTCGGCTTCTGGGGGAACCCAGACTAAGACATATACAATCATGAAATCACACACACATTAGAAATGCCAGAAATGACATTAAAGTGGGATCCTTTATAAGCCATTAGCTTGAGGTTTACAAAGGTGGAAAATTTTAATCTGAAAAAATTTAAACCTGTATCAGTTGTCTAATGTTACAATAAGAAATCATCCCCGGGCTTCCCTGGTGGTGCAGTGGTTGAGAGTCCGCTTGCCGATGCAGGGGACACAGGTTCGTGCCCTGGTCTGGGAGGATCCCACATGCCGTGGAGCGGCTGGGCCCGTGAGCCATGGCAGCTGAGCCTGTGCGTCCGGAGCCTGTGCTCCACAACGGGAGAGGCCACAACAGTGAGAGGCAAAAAAAAAAGAAAAGAAATCATCCCCAACTCAGTGACTTGAAACGATGATTTATTGTTTATCACAATTCTGTTCATTCGCTATGCAGTTTATCCTCTCCTTTTACCTGCATGACTCATGCAGTTGCCTTCAGGAAGAGTCAGCTGGGCTTGAAGGTTCGAGTTGGCCTCACTCATGTATGACAATTGATGCTCATTGTTGGCTGGAGTGACTTGATTTTCCTGCCTGTGGTCTCTCGTTGTCCAGTAGACTACATCCTTACATGGAAGTCCCAAGACAGCATTCCAAGAGAACAAAGACAGAAGTGACAAGACCCCTGGAAAGCTAGATTCTGGAACTAGCAAACACCACTTCAACTACATTCTACTGGTAAAAGCAAGACACCAAGTTTAGCCTGGGTTGAGAGAGTAGGGTTATAGCCTTCATCTCTTAATAAAAAGAGCTGGAAAATGTTATGCCTATGCTTCCAATCTACCATAAATCCAACAGTCTTTGTAGCAGAAACCAGCTAGATACTCACTAATCCTACTTTCACTTTCTGGACATGAAACAGAACTATATCTCCCAGCCTCCCTGTAGGTAGGTGGAATCTCAGGGCTTAGATTCACGGCGCTTCCAAGTGCAGCATATTACGCTGTGGTTTGTCGTCCCCTGCCCCAGCAACAGCGTGTGCTGAAGATGTCAACATCACAAAACAGAAGGAGCATGGACCCCTCGGGGCTTTTTGAAGGGAAACTATTTGATTTTCATTGAACTTTGAGTGAAAAATAAACCTATAATCCATTAAGTCACTGAGATTTAAACACACTATAATATAAAATATCCTGACTAATAAAGACTTTTTTTTTTTTTTTTTCGGTACGCAAGCCTCTCACTGTCATGGCCTCTCTCGTTGCTGAGCACAGGCTCCAGACGCGCAGGCTCAGCGGCCATGGCTCACGGGCCCAGCTGCTCCGAGGCACGTGGGATCTTCCCGGACCGGGGCACGGACCCGTGTCCCCTGCATCGGCAGGCGGACTCTCAACCACTGCGCCACCAGGGAAGCCCGGTGATAGGGATTTTTTTGTTGCTGTTTTTGTTGGAGATTAAGGAGAAAATTCCCCCTCATTTTATACCATGTTTGCAGTCTTCTCCCTACTTAGGACATCTTCCTGATGATGTCTATTAGTTCCTTGGGCTCCGTTAGTCCCAAGGAAAATACAGATGACCAGACTTCCTACTGTGGCAGAGATTCAGTTGCACAATATATATTTCTGACAGTTCAATTTCACAATTAAACTACTACTATTCATAGAGAAGAGATGGCTGGTAGGAGCACATGCAAACATCTGGGGAGGTGAGCTTATGACTAGCTTAGAAAAACACTACCTTTGATGATAATGTCCAAAATTTACTTTCATGCACTCTCACACTCTCCTTATCTCTCTTCTCACCTCTTAGATATATTCCTCTCTATTAGAACAACATTCATAGAGTTTTGCTCTGAAAGACCTTGCCAATTCCTTTAGATGTTAGTTTTCCCTTTGGTTCATAGCTGAAGTGACCTGGTCATATGATAAAGGATATCAAGTGGGTCACTAAGAAATTTTTATCCACTTTCTAGAGCAAAAACTCCTCCAAATGTTTTAAAGATGCAAACCTGTGCCTTTTCGTGTCTGGCAATGATGCTGATGATGAGAAAAACCTTCCCAGACCAGGATGATCTATCCAAGATCTATTTATTTTTCTATAATTCCTCTGTTTATGTGTTCTCAGATGACTAATGAGGCCAATCTGGAGCTGGCAGATTTTGCCACAATTTAGACAGATGGTTTCAGTATATGTGTGTAAAGAAAGTTGGAAATGTGAAAATAAAGATATGTTTTGTACCATTCTGAGTTTTTCTAAGAGAACAAAGATAAAATGACAGCGGCATGGAAAGGTTTCAGTGTTACTAAACCATACAATGTGATCCTCTTACCTTATGAGCCTCTGGAATAACTACTGAGAATCACTACACTAACATATATATGGTTTCTTTAGTCCAAACACTTGGGAAAATCTAAACATATGCTCTAGTCATTGCTTTAGAAAGCTTGTATAAGCAATATTAAGTGAACTGTTGCTGATAAAAATGTGACCTCATTCCAAACCTGAGCCCTTCCTAGAACTGAAGCAAAACCAAATATTTCTGGGCAATTTGAAATATAAACAGGGCTGCCCATTTTTCAGGTCTTTGCATGGATGACACATCTCTAAACCTTCTACTTTAATCTAGTTATCCAAATTTTACTATAATCTCTCTTAGATGCAAAACTCTAGAAGCCTTCATTAAGTTTCCAATTTATTGCATAGAGCCAGCAATATGAAGATACATTCATTCATTCATGCATTCATTCATTCTTTCATGTATTATCAACTAGTACTCACTGAATACTTTGTGTAAGAAAAGATAGTTGATCCTGCAAAATTCTGGCATGAATACACCCATATCAGTCCTGTATTCAAGAAACTCATAGATTTCAGAGATGCGGAAATAAATTTTTGTGATGCAAAAGACGGATAAACAAAATTTGTATGATAAATGTGTATAGCTCCTTGGAGAACAAATGCACTTTTTGCTGCTGATGGCTGTAATGGTAATAACAAGGAAGAAGTAGAATGGAGGAGAGAAAGAAGAAGAAACCAAGTATAGTAAGTAGTCCTGAGAAATGTGTGCCACGTGAGTACCATTAATGGTAATTTGCTAAGCATTTAAGCTACTTGTGGCTACTTGTGGTGGTGGAAGAGACAAGGGTTGTGTATGGATCTTGGATGCAGGCATAAGGAATAGAACATCTACATGTGCTTACAAGGCCCTGTGATGCAGGATAGAAATAAGACTTGGAAGAGTGGGGAACGTATTGTGGTCCATGGGGTGGCTATCCATGCACTGTTGCAGTGAAGCTCCAAGTGAGTTTCAGGTTCTAAGTTCTGACTTGGATATCCAGGTCATTATGAAGATATGTTTTTCAAGGTAAGAGAATAGAAAAAGCACTATTTAATATTTTTGTTAGCTAGATTTATAAATTTTAAATGGCATACATTATAAGAACTTCTATTTCTACACTAGCCCCAATCCCACCTACAGACTGTGTGTGTTTGGGAGCCTCTTTATCAAAGAATCACAGGATTTTTCAGACCAGGCTCTGGTTTCTTTGGTAGTAATATTCCCTCATAATCTTTGTAGGCATTTGACCTATCTGTTTCCAGTTAGTTCCTGTGTAAGTAACCACAGCCAGAAGTTTCCCTCCCATCTCTCTTGCTCTCAATATAATTGTTTCTACCTTGAGATGATTTGAAACAGTGGGTTTAGGTGGGTAGTCGATACTGTTTATCTGATCTTTGGCACTGGGTTGTCTGCCAGTTTCTGAATAACACGTAATGATAGGGAAGTGTTAAAGGCTTGAGGCCCACCCCTGTAAATCTGGCTTCATCAGCACAACCCCTAATAACTAGCCCAACTTCAACTCTCTCTTATAGAACTTTGCTAAATGTAGCAAAAAGAAGCCAGCACACATCAACAGTGTAATTTTTCCAACAAATTTAGCTAGATAAAGACTCTGTTGGCATATGATCTGCCTTCCAAGGTATTATAGATGAGAATTTTATCAAACGTTTTACTAAAGCATAACACAGATCACCAGCTTTCTAGCTTACCGTGTGTGCCCCACTCCTTAAGATCAAATGTTAAGCTAAATGTCAGGACAGTGGCCCAGTTTTAAGTATTGATTTCTATATTCATTGTAGAAAACAAACTCAATTACGTGAGACCCAAAATACAGTGCTTGAGCAAGAGTCAAGTTCATTTGTCTCTTACATAGCAGTCCAGTCCTTCAATCAGGCAGCTTTGACATTTTCGACATGCAACTTTCAACTCTAGGTCTAAAACTGACCATTCCACTTCTCATCACCTCCCAAGTGACAGAAAGAAGGAAATGGGTAAAGGCAGCATAGACACATTCATATTAATGATAAGCACAGAAATATATACTTTCTATGTTCATCAGATTGGACTGGACTTACTCACATGGCTACACGGGGTTGCAAGGATAGTGGGAATATGTAGATGCCACTTGTGTAGCCATGTGTCTAGCTAAAACTGCGGTGTTCTATTACTAAAGAAGAAGAGCGATGTATAGTGATGGAGAATCAGCAGTCTCTATTACCATTACTCATTAGGTCAGAATAGGAGCCAAGAGAGGAAAAAGGAGTAAAAACCACAGAGAGAAACAATGCAAATGACTAGGTAGGAACCTTCTCCTGAGCTGATTTTTAGTTTGACACCCTGAAGCTGTCAGCTCATTAGGAAGAGTTCCCTCTACACCGAGGCCTCCCTTTCGTCTTCCAAGAGGACACTTTCCCAAATTACAGAAAAGCCCATCTGCCACTTGGAAGTTTCAATGATTAGACTCATTCTCCATTGTTCTGTTAGACACACGTACCACAAATAAAGAGACTCTTCTGCGTCTGTGCAGTAGTAGCTCAGAAGAGCTCAGAGAAGGGCGAAAAACTCACGTAATCTGGAATAGTTTTACAAAAGAAGTAGGACTTGAGGTGAATGCAAAGGAATAAAGAAGGACAGAAGCGAGTCAGGCTTCTGTGAGGATTGATCAGAGGAGCTACCCCTGCTACTCAGACTTTGCAGGTCTGCACAACCTTAGAGAGAATGACTCAGAGGCAGGTAAATCAGGACTGGGTTCCACAATAAAGTCCCCAGGTTGAACGTCACCAGGTTACTTAATCTCTCTGTTCCTCAGTTTTTTCATCTGTAAAATGTGGACATTTACCTCATAGGGTTGTTTTGAAGATTTCAATGAAAGGATGCATTTAAAGTGCTAAGATAATGTGCCTTACACATGGTGTATGGTTTTTTTTTTCCACATGGTGTATGTTTAATAAATGTTACCTAAAAACATGTATCTTGGTGCTTTTATTGAAAGCATAATAGATGGACAGAAAATATATTTTTATTCATAGTAATATTTTTCACTGCCTCTAACATTGTGCCTGGAATGACACAGAAGTCATTCAATAAATAAGTGAATGAATGAGTAAATGAAAACATTTTGAAACCCATTAAAGTAAGCAACCTACACAAGGTTTCCCTGGCTTCTCAAGTTTCTTAGTGGTTCTTAAATAGTGGCTCAAAAATGAAGAATTTACGTTAAATATGTGAGCCAATATACATAATTCTATCTGAACAAAGAAAGTCAAAACTGCTTATTAATTTACAGTGAAGCCATAATATCAGTCTGGGAAAACCAAACATTCAGCAGCACTGAAATTTTCTAGAACACACACACAAAGAATCCTGAAGTTTCTTTAGGAAAATGGAGCCATCTACAGGCCATATCAACTTACCATCAAACAAAACTCATTCTTTGAATTAGTCATCACAGAACAGGAAGGCTTTTTTCTTTAATGTCTTACTATTCTTATTTTTTTGTTATTCTCATTCTTCTTCTTCCAAATATGTAGCTCCAGTTCCAAAGCATATCCAGAACACAACCAGTTTGTTCTACCTCCACCACCAGCTGTGCCAACATCACTTCTCCTTGGATCTGTGCAGTAATCTAACTTGTCTCCTGCTTCTGCCCTTGACGCACACAAGTCCATGCACAACAGAGTCACAGCCATCCTTTCAAAGTAAATTAAGTGTCCATTACATTTAAAACTAAATGAATGTCTACCATAAGTTATACACAATTTCAAGTATTGGTGTTAAAGTGATAACAAAGACATTGTACCTGTTTTGTGAAGAAAACAGAAAAATTTATGGAAAAATCATTATATCCACTATAATAAAGGTAAGACCAGAATGAATGATGAAGAATTATACAACTAACTTCCCTAAAAATGACAGAGCATTTAAGCTGGTTCTTGAAGGACAAGCAGACTAGTACCTTCCTAGTCAAATAATAAGAATGGTAGGAATAAGGCAATAGCTGTCATTTAGCTGGGATTGACTATTACCAGACACAGCGCAAAGTGCTTAGATGCATTACCTCACTTAATCCTTACAGCTACCCAAATAAGTAGACATGTTATCTCATTCTGCAAAGGCAAAAGCTGAGAGTTGCCAGGGTTAGGTAAATTTGCCTAGGTATACACAGTAGTGGATCTGAGAGCTGAATCCAGCCTGTTATGGAAGCCTGCATTCTTAAGAACTAGGCAATACTCCCTCTATGAAAGGCAGAGACAGAGATCCTGGTGACAAAGCTACTGCAACAAAAAGAAGATTCTCAGTATCTATTCTGCAGCCCTTTCACTGACCAGAGTCCTGGAGCTTTAAGATGACTGTGATTATTTAAATGAATGCCAACGCCAATGACATTGTCCTGCCAATTGCCAATGTCCTGCCAATCCCTGCCAAAAATATAAATTTTCACACTGCAACACACATACACACAGAGGGATACACCTGCTGCATGAGACTCTGAAAGCAAGAGGCTATAACCAGAACATTAGCCCCATATGGGCAAGCACTATGTGTTATCACTATGTGTCCCCAGTGTACCAACTTGGCATTTAGTGAATGTTGAATAAATGAACAGATGAACTGCGGCTCTGACTGCATTTTAAATATCCAGTTACAAACTGAAAGGTAAGAAGTGCCATCGCAGGACAACAGATTGCACAACAGATTGTACATGGTGCCCAACAGTTGACGGCTTTTATTTTCAAGGATTTGAACATTAAATAGGCAATTGAGCAAGGATTTGAAATTGGCTAAATCAAGTTATAGACTGGGTAAGTCTTGTGCATTTTAAGTCTAATTTTATAAACATGCCTCTCACCAACTTCAGTTAGGAACATGCATAATAAATACATGTTTTGCTGATAATCATTCAGGTAGAGTTTTTCCACTGATAGAGCCAGTAGTAACCATAACGGGGCACAGCATAGTGACATCAGGGGACACTGAGTTCCTAAGTGTTATGGTAAAAAAAACCAAGACCATGAAATGAGAAGAAATGGGACATCCCAGTGTTCACGAAGACAAGCCCACTGGTTTTAACTCATTCAGTTTCAAGTAACAGAAAGCTTTCTCAAACTGGCTGAAACAATGATTGCCTCTTGTAAGTGATATATTTAAGAGATGTGCCCAACTTTAAGAATCACTGGAACCAACGCCTCAAAAAATATCATTAAGATATTGCTTGTCTCTCCAGCCTTGCTTCAGCATTCCTCTGTATTTGGCTGCATTCTCAGATAGGTTCCCATTTGGAGCTAGCAAAACGGGTTTCAAGCAGCTTCAAACCTATATTCTATTAATTTAGCAAGCCTGGTGAGTAAAGAAACCTCTTTTCCAATAATTCTAGCTCATAAGTCTGTGGATTTCCTCTTATTGTCCCTGCCTGTGTCATTTGCCCATCCCTGAACCAATCACTATGGCCAAGATCATGTAGCCATTGCTCTGACTGGTCAGGATTGAGCCATGTACTTATGGCTGGAGTCCAAGGATAGGGTCAACTCTGCCCACATGATATAGACTGCGAGTTAAAGAGGACTAATTCTCTAAATACAACTTATCTAAATAAAACACAGAACAAGGAACGCTGGGTTTAAAAAAATACACAATAGACAAAAGGATATGAATGGCAGAAGCTGAAAATATGGAAAAGCATGTTGAATGCGACCCTAAACCTGTTAGACCACAAACAGTCATTAAGCATTACATTAAGGAGTTTGACCAAGTTGTAATTTGATGGCAATGCTGTGAAAGGACATCATTCATCCTTTGGTTGTGGGTGACTGAATAAATGCATATGTGCATGAAAAAGGAAACAAAAGAATAAACAAATGTGGAACTTTTTTGCTTGTTTGTTTTTACTGTACTTTATTAAGTAGCTTCTTCTTGAACATAGACAATTACCATCTTGATACATTTTTTTTTCTAAGCGTAGTTTTTTTTTTTTTTACATCTTTACTGGAATGTAATTGCTTTACAATGGTGTGTTCATTTCTGCTGTATAACAAAGTGAATCAGCTACATGTATACATATATCCCCATATCCACTCCCTCTTGCGTCTCCCTCCCATCCTCCCTATCCCACCCCTCTAGGTGGTCACAAAGCATGGAGCTGATCTCCCTGTGCTATGCAGCTCCTTTCCACTAGCTATCTATTTTACATTTGGTAGTATATATAAGTCCATGCCACTCTCTCACTTCGTCCCAGCTTACCATTCCCCCTCCCTGTGTCCTCAAGTCCATTCTCTACATCTGCATCTTTATTCCTGTCCTGCCCCTAGGATCTTCAGAACCATTTTTGTTTTTTTAGATTCCATATATATGTGTTAGCATACGGTATTTATTTTTCTCTTTCTGGCTTACTTCACTCTGTATGACAGTCTCTCGGCCGATCCACCTCATTACAAATAACTCAATTTTGTTTCTTTTTATGGCTGAGTAATATTCCATTGTATATATGTGCCACATCTTCTTTATCCATTCATCAGTCGATGGACACTTTGGTTGCTTCCATATCCTGGCTCTTGGAAACAGAGCTGCAATGAACATTGTGGTACATGACTCTTTTTGAATCATGGTTTTCTCAGGGTATGTGCCCAGTAGTGGGATTGCTAAGTCATATGGTAGTTCTCTTTTTAGACTTTTAAGGAACATCCATACTGTTCTCCATAGTGGCTGTATCAATTTACATTCCCACCAACAGTGCAAGAGGGTTCCCTTTTCTCCACACCCTATCCAGTGTTTACTGTTTGTAGATTTTTTGATGATGGCCATTCTGACTGGTATGAGGTGATACCTCATTGTAGCTTTGATTTGCATTTCTCTAATGATTAGTGATGTTGAGCATCTTTTCATGTGTTTGTTGGCCATCTGTATATCTTCTTTGGAGAAATGTCTATTTAGGTCTGCCCATTTTGGGATTGGGTTGTTTGTTTTTTTGATATTGAGTTGCATGAGCTGCTTGAAAATTTTGGAGATAAATCCTTTATCAGCTGCTTCATTTGCAAATATTTTCTCCCATTCTGAGGGTTCCTTTTTCGTCTTATTTTTGATTTCCTTTGCTGTGCAAAAGCTTTGAAGTTTAATTAGGTCCCATTTGTTTATTTTTGTTTTTATTTCCCTTTCTCCAGGAGGTGGGTCAAAAAGGATCTTGCTGTGATTTATGTCCAAGAGTGTTCTTGCTATATTTTCCTCTTAAAGTTTTATACTGTCTGGACTTACATTTAGGCCTTTAATCCATTTTGAGTTTATTTTTGTGTATGGTGCTAGGGAGTGTTCTAATTTCGCTCTTTTACATGTAGCTGTCCAGTTTTCCCAGCACCACTTACTGAAGAGGCTGTCTTTTCTCCATTGTATATTCTTGCCTCCTGTATCAAAAATAAGGTGACCATATATGTATGAGTTTATCTTTGGGCTTTCTATCCTGCTCCATTGATCTATATTTCTGTTTTTGAGCCAGTACCATACTGTCTTGATTACTGTAGCTTTGTAGTATTGTCTGACGTTAGGGAGCCTGATTGCTCCAGCTCCATTTTTCTTTATCAAGATAGCTTTGGCTATTTGGGGTCTTTTGTGTTTCTACACAAATTGTGAAATTTTTGCTCTAGTTCTGTGAAAAATACCACTGGTAGTTTGATAGAGATTGCATTGAATCTGTAAATTGCTTTGGGTAGTACAGTCAGTTTCACAATGTTGATTCTTCCAATCCGAGAGTATGGTATATCTCTCCATCTGTTTGTATCATCTTTAATTTCTTTCATCAGTGTCTTATAGTTTTCTGCATACAGGTGTTTTGTCTCCTTAGGTAGACTTATTCCTAGGTATTTTATTCTTTTTGTTGCAATGGTAATGGGAGTGTTTCCTTAATTTCTCTTTCAGATTTTTCATCATTAGTGTACAGGAATGCAAGAGATTTCTGTACATAATTTTGTATCCTGCTACTTTACCAAATTCATTGATTAGCTCTAGGAGATTTCTGGTAGCATCTTTAGGATTCTCTATGTATAGTATCATGTTATCTGCAAACAGTGACAGTTTTACTTCCTCTTTCCCGATTCGGTTTCCTTTTATTTCTTTTTCTTCTCTGACTGCTGTGGCTAAAACTTCCAAAACTATGTTGAAGAATAGTGGTAAGACTGGACAGCCTTGTCTTGTACCTGATCTTAGAGGAAATTCTTTCAGTTTTTCGCCATTGAGAACAATGTTGGCTGTGGGTTCGTCATATATGTCCTGTATTATGTTGAGGTACGTTCCCTCTATGCCTACTTTCTGGAGGGTTTTTATCATAAATGGGTGTTGAATTTTGTCAAAAGCTTTTTCTGCATCTATTGAGGTGATCATATGGTTTTTCTCCTTCAATTTGTTAATATGGTTTATCACATTGATTGATTTGCGTATATTGAAGAATCCTTGCATTTCTGGGATAAACCCCACTTGATCATGGTGTATGATCCTTTTAATGTGCTGTTGCATTCTGTTTGCTAGTATTTTGTTGAAGATTTTTGCCTCTATGTTCATCAGTGAAACTGGCCTGTAGTTTTCTTTCTTTGTGACATCTTTGTCTGGTTTTGGTATCAGGGTGATGGTAGTCTCACAGAATGAATTTGGGAGTATTCCTCCCTCTGCTATATTTTGGAAGAGTTTGAGAAGGACAGGTGTTAGCTCTTCTCTAAATGTTTGATAGAATTCACCTGTTAAGCCATCTGGTCCTGGGCTTTTGTTTGTTGGAAGATTTTTAATCACAGTCTCAATTTCACTGCTTGTGATTGGTCTGTTTATATTTTCTATTTCTTCCTGGTTCAGTCTCGGAAAGTTGTGCTTTTCAAAGAATTTGTCCATTTCTTCCAGGTTTTCCATTTTATTGCCATATAGCTGCTTGTAGTAATCTCTCATGATCCTTTGTATTTCAGCAGTGTCAGTTGTTACTTCTCCTTGTTCGTTTCTAATTCTATTGATTTGAGTCTTCTCCCTTTTTTTCTTGATGAATCTGGCTAATGGTTTATCAATTTTGTTTATCTTCTCAAAAAACCTGATTTTAGCTTTATTGATTTTTGCTATCATTTCCTTCATTTCTTTTTCATTTATTTCTGATCTGATCTTTATGATTTCTTTCCTTCTGCTAACTTTGGGTTTTTTTTTTTTCGTTCTTCTATCTCTAATTGCTTTAGGTGCAAGGTTAGGTTGTTTATTTGAGTTGTTTCTTGTTTCTTGAGGTAGGATTGTACTGCTATAAAGTTCCCTCTTAGAACTGCTTTTGCTGCATCCCATAGGTTTTGGGTCATCGTGTTTTCATTGTCATTTGTTTCTGGGTACTTTTTTTTTACTTCCTCTTTGATTTATTCAGTGATCTCTTGGTTATTTAGTAGTGTGTTGTTTAGCTTCCAACTGTTTGTATTTTTTACAGTTTTTTTCCTGTAATTGGTATCTAGTCTCATAGTGTTGTGGTCGGAAAAGATACTTGATATGTCAATTTTCTTAAATTTACCAAGGCTTGATTTGTGACCCAAGATATGATCTATCCTGGAGATTGTTCCATAAGCACTTGAAAAGAAAATGTATTCTGTTGTTTTTGGATGGGATGTCCTATAAATATCAATTAAGTCCATCTTGTTTCATGTGTCATTTAAAGCTTGTGTTTCCTTATTTACTTTCATTTAGGTTGATCTGTCTATTGGTGAAAGTGGGATGTTAAAGTCCCCTAATATTATTGTGTTACTGTGATTTCCCCTGTTATGGCTGTTAGTATTTGCCTTATATATTGAGGTACTCCTATGTTGGGTGCATAAATATTTACAATTGTTATATCTTCTTCTTGGATTGATCCTTTGATCATTATGTAGTGTCCTTCTTTATCTCTTGTAATAGTCTTTACTTTAAAGAATATTTTGTCTGATATGAGAATTGCTACTACAGCTTTCTTTTGATTTCCATTTGCATGGAATATCTTTTTCCATCCCCTCACTTTCAGTCTGTATGTGTCCCTAGGTCTGAAATGGGTCTCCAGTAGACAGCATACATATGGGTCTTGTTTCTGTATCCATTCAGCCAGTCTATGCCTTTTGTTGGAGCATTTAATCCATTTACATTTAAGGTAATTATCAATATGTACTTCCTATTACCATTTTCTTAATTGTTTTGGGTTTGTTACTGTAGGTCTTTTCCTTCTCTTGTGTTTCCTGCCTAGAGAAGTTCCTTTAGCATTTGTTGTAAAGCTGGTTTGGTGGTGCTGAGCTCTCTTGGCTTTTGCTTGTCTGTAAACGTTTTAATTTCTCCGTCAAATCTGAATGAAGTCCTTGCTGGGTAGAGTAATCTTGGTTGTAGGTTTTTGCCTTTAATCACTTTAAATATGTCCTGCCACTCCTTTCTGGCTTGCAGAGTTCCTGCTGAAAGATCAACTGTTAAACTTATGGTCAGTCCCTTGTATGTTATTTGTTGCTTTTCCCTTGCTGCTTTTAATATTTTTTTCTTTGTACTTAATTTTTGATAGTTTGATTAATATGTGTCTTGATGTGTTTCCCCTTGGATTTATCCTGTATGAGACTCTCTGTGCTTCCTGGACTTGATTGACTATTTCCTCTCCCATATTAGGGAAGTTTTCAACTATAATCTCTTCAACTATTTTCTAAGTCCCTTTCTTTTTCTCTTCTTCTGGGACCCCTGTAATTCAAATGTTAGTGCATTTAATGTTGTCCCAGAGGTCTCTGAAACTGTCCTCAATTCTTTTCATTCTTTTTTCTTTTTTCTGCTCTGTGGTAGTTATTTCCACTATTTTATCTTTCAGGTCACTTATCCGTTCTTCTGCCTCAGTTATTCCACTATTGATTCCTTCTAGAGAATTTTAAATTTCATTTATTGTATTGTTCATCATTGTTTGTTTGCTCTTCAGTTCTTCTAGGTCCTTGTTAAACGTTTCTTGTATCTTCTCCATTCTATTTCCAATATTTTGTATCATCTTTACTCTCATTACTCTGAATTCTTTTTCAGGTAGACTGCCTATTTCCTCTTCATTTGTTTGGTCTGGTGGTTTTTGCCTTGCTCCTTCATCTGCTGTGTATTTCTCTGTCTTCTCATTTTGCTTAACTTACTGTGTTTGGGGTCTCCTTTTCACAGCCTGCAGGTTCGTAGTTCCCATTGTTTTTGGTGTCTGCCCCCAGTGGTTAAGGTTGGTTCAGTGGCCTGTGTAGGCTTCCTGGTGGAGGGGACTAGTGCCTGTGTTCTGGTGGATGAGGCTGGATCTTGTCTTTCTGGTGGGCAGGACCACGTCTGGTAGTGTGTTTTGGGGTCTCTGTGACCTTATTATGATTTTAGGTAGCCTCTCTGCTGATGGGTGGGGTTGTGTTCCTGTCGCTAGTTGTTTGGCATGGGGTGTCCAGCACTGTAGCTTGCTGGTTGTTGAGTGGAGCTGGGTCTTAGCTTGAGATGGAGATCTCTGAGTGAGCTTTCGCCATTTGATATTATGTGGAGCTGGGAGGTCTCTTGTGGACCAATGTCCTGAACTCAGCTCTCCCACCTTGGAGGTCCAGGCCTGACACCCAGCCGGAGCGCCAAGACCCATGAGCCACACGGCTCAGAAAAAAAGGGAGAAAAAAAGAAAAAAAAATAAGCAAAAGAGAGAGTTATTAAAATAAAAATTATTAAAAATTAAAAAGTAAGAAAGAAGAGTGCAACCAAACCAAAAAACAAAATCCACCAATGATAACAAGCACTAAAAACTATACTAAAAAAAAAAAAAATGGACAGACAGAACCCTAGGACAAATGGTAAAAGCAAAGCTATACAGACAAAATCACACAAAGAAGCATACACATACACACCCTCAAAAAGAGAAAAAGGAAAAAAATATATATATATCTTTTGGGAAGTCTGAGGTCTTCCGCCAGTGTTCAGTAGGTGTCCTGTAGGAGTTGTTCCACATGTAGATGTATTTTTGATGTATTTGTGGGTAGGAAGGTGATCTCTACATCTTACTCATCTGCCATCTTGAAGGTCTCCCTGTAGAACTATTTTTTAAGGTAGGCATTATTGAATCCCATTTAACAATTAAGGAAAATGAGGTACAGAGGCTGAATAGCTTAGTTAAATCACCATAAGTCAGCAACTGAGAATTTTAGCTGAGGACTCAACCTCTTAGTTGAGTGCTTTGAAATGCGGTGCATTAAAACAGAGGCTTGTTCAAAATAGTGAACATAGAGTTACTAATGCACAAGCACAAGTAGAGATGCTAGGGCCCAGGGAAATCAGAAAACTATTGTGTTTGCCTACAGTGTCCTTGAAGTGGAAGCTCATGGAAAAATCGGAGATGCCTCCACATCTGGCCACCAAAGAGTAAAATGGTAGCTTGCAGAGAAGTCTGAAAAGCTACCATTTCTGGTCATCCAAGCCGCAAAATAGGAGCTGAAAGAGATGTCTGAGACGCCATCATGAGTGCAAAGTTTCAATAATCTCCTGAGAATAACAGCCTTCCTTTCTCTGTACCTTCCAAGTATTGTTCAAATACCTATCATTGGGAAATCCTAACTCATAACTATCTTGTAAAGAAATCTTGCTCAAATATGCTTCTTGAATGCAGAGAAAACCTTAGAAGTGACTGACAGCAGTGCAAAGTTGACAACCAAAATCCAGCCCAACTACTTTTTTTAGGGAAAAGTCAGCTCTGGGACCATTGGGACTATATGTGTCCCTGTAATTATAGAACAACACTTGACGTACTAGTGTATTACATTTCTCCCTATTGAGTTGATGTTCCAAGCAAGGTATAAGAACTCTTCCAGAATTTCCCCTAGTATCATGATACGTCTTCCTAAAAAGTTACCTATCCATGGATATATGGTTACCATTGAGTCCAGCATATGTTTAAAAGTTATTCTTCCTATATTTTATACAGTGAAGCTCTATTTCACATTCATGCTTGTATTCTGGAGCCTATGAAATACAACAAAAATAATTTATTAATGGTACTAGAATATTCAAATAATTGAAAATATAAGTTGTTATTCATAAATAAAAATAAAATAGAGGCCTATTTTAGTGAATAATTCTTTTTTCAACATCTTTATTGAATTATAATTGCTTTACAATGTTGTGTTCATTTCTGCTGTATAACAAAGTGAATCCGCTATATGTATACATATATCCCCATAACCTCTCCCTCTTGCGTCTCTCTCCCACCCTCCCTTAAAGTGAATAATTCTTAATCCTAAAATTCAAAACTGTGACAGGAACTTTCATTATAAAAATACAGCTTAAATCTGAATTCTTAAATATCTTACTAGTCAAGCGTTCTTGGGCAAATGATTTCATCTCTCTTAGCCTCTACTTTCCCATTTGTAAAATGGTGACAATAACACACCCTTTATTGTGGAGATTAAATGAGATAACCTATGTGAAAGCACCTAGGTGACACATGTAAAATTAGTAATACTAATTAGTAATACTAATTAAATAAATGTGAGATTCTTTTTTAAAATAAAAGGGAAACTATGGTCCATGTTTTAAATTAAACAAATAAGAAGAACACACACACACGCACAAAACCAAAAAACAAAAACCTTATTTTGGCTTTTGCCCAATCACAATACTAAATCACCCCCATGCTATTACTTAAGTTAATATAATTATGTACAAGGAAAGGAAGAGGCATTTACTAAGCATATAATGCATGAAAACATGACCTCCGCTAATTCATTGGATCCTGAAAGCCATTTAGGTTTGGTTTTACACCACATGCAACCTCTCAGACTTCAGAAGCTTTGAATCAGCACTGTACCACCTTGCCATAGATTGGGCACAAGTACAAAAATAAAGAGAAAAATCAAATCATAACTCTGGACTCTACCCAGGGTCTTGTCTTAAAGTTAAAGTCTTAGAAAATGTCTCTCTTTGGCAAAATAAAGGAGTAATCATATCCTTGCCCACGTGGGACCTCTACAGTCTCTTCAAGGTTGTCCTGTTCTACTGTATCTCCCTGACCCCAAATCGTGACCCCTCTGGTCTTTGTGATGTTCTTCTCCTCTGGCTTCAAAAGTATATTCTCAGTCCCTTCAGTTTAATCAAACATTTTCCTCTCTTCCCTTTTATTCCAATCACCCATCAGCAGCCGTAGCTGTTTCACAAGTGTCTAATATCCAGCATACAAAACAGGACAACTGAACACTATCACAAAGGGAAAGACTGAAAATTGAACTTTAGTAAAATTAAGAACTTCTGTTCATCAAAAGATATCACTAAGACAGTGAAAAAGCTACAAAAATATATCTGCATTACATAAATCTGACAAAGAACTTAAATTCAGATTTTTTTTTGAAATCTACTTTATATTAATAGGAAAGGACAACCCAAGTTTTTCAAATAGGTGAAACCTTTGATAGTTCACAAACGAGGAAATCTAAATTCCAATAAGCACATGAAAAGATGATCAACATCACAAGGCATTAGAGAACTGCTGATTCAAATCACAGTCAAAAAGTCCTACATACCCATTAAAATGGCTAAAATTTAACAGTAACAATGGAATGGATCAGTGTTAGAGAGTACAGGAAACTGGAACTCTCCTATCTCAGTGGTGGGAGTGAAAATTGTCACTACTTTAGAAACTATTCGATGCTATCTTCTAAACCTGAATAGACACACATATTCATGACCCAGCAATTCCTCTCCAGGGTATATTCCTAATAGAAAGGAATGAGTCCACATAAGAGAAAAGGGTATATTTAAGAATATTCAAAGGAGTCATTGTAGTAGCCAAAAATGAGAAAACAATGCAAAAGCTCATAAACATTGGAAAATAAAATCATGGTGGTAGATTCATGATAGAGTATTAAACAACAATAAAAAGGAATAAACTACTGCTATACACAATGGCATGGATGAACTTCACAAGCATAATAGTGATCAAAAATACATGTTCCATGATTCCTTTTTTACAAAGTTCAAAGAGGGGAAAAACTAATCTAGGGCAATAGAAGCCAACAGAGTGGTTACCTTTGGTGGAGGAAGGGGCTGACCAGGAGATGCACGGGGATATTCTGTGGTATGGGCAACATTCTCTGTTTATATCAGGAGTATCACTTGAGTATTACACAAATACGTTCACTTTAGGTAAAAGCTAATCAAGTTGTAACTTAAGATTTGTTCAGTTTACGAAATGTAGTTTATACCTCCATAAAAAATACACACACAAAAATCCACATCCTTCTTCATACCTCTAATTAAGACTCATGGATTCCATATAACCAACTCTGTGACTTTAGAATAAACATAAGTATGACTGGAATTCACCCGTCCACACAGAACATTTTCATACTCCATATCCACAAGACCACCTTTTTCCAAAAAAACACATAAATATAAGCTGAACTGTCTGCAATTCCACTTTCTCTGGTCAATGGTTTGTGGAAATCATCATGTAAAGAAATGGAAAGCAAGAGGTCAAGAGTTTCTAAAACAGTCATCATAATAGTGGCAAATATGAACAGATTATTTACTATACATTAAGCAATGTGCTAAGGCCTCTAGGTGTATTATTTCATTTAATCCTCACAATAAACATTTGAAATAAATACCATTAGTACTCCCATTACAGAGGCCAAGGAAAGTGAGACACAGAGATGTTAAGTATCTTATCTAGGTCCACACAGCTGACAAGCAGCTAGAATCAGGATTTAAACCCAAATATGTCAACTTACCCTGTCAACTCTGTGGACACTGGCCTACCCTGCCCTCCTCCTTGGGAAGCAATGAGACAGAGGAGGTGGGAGATAAATTCTCTCCTCCCTTTCTGCCCAGGGAAGAACTTCACAGTTAGGAAACACAAAGAAAATAGTGTAGATATTTCAGCTTCAGAGCTCCATTCTGGCCAGGAGCACATAGTCTGGGACTGGGGGTGTCCTCCTTGTGAGAGGCATTTCTGCACAATGGAATGGAAAGAGAATACCCAGCCTTTGGAGTATGAGAGATCTCAGAGCTCTCCCTCTTGTATGCTCTTGAACAAGTCTGTTTCTTTATCTACAAAATGAAGATGATCTATCTTTTTCATAAAGTTATTAAGTGAAAGAAAACATTGGTTATCTTAAACCACTGCAATTTGGGGAGTTTTGTTTGTCTGTTTACCACAATGGAGCAGAGCCTATGTTGTCTAGGACACTTTCCTTTCTGATGTCTCTACTAATCCTCATCACAGTCCTGAAATGTATTGCAGAGAGGTGATTAACTTAAAGACCATGCAGTTTTTAAGCTAAGGTCCTTTCCTATGCTTAGCCACTGTACAAACTGCCCTAAATTCCTTTTCTCCTTCCTTTTTATGTGACCTAACCTGGGAAATTTGGAAGAACACTCAAGTATCTTTATTTCTCTCCTTTTAAATTTAGAACCAAAACTAAAATGTTAATTTCTGCTTCCTTCAATCCAGATCTTATTTTGATCCTTTTCAGCAAATGAGAATCAAGTAATTGTAACTACCACTTCAGCATCACCTCCTTTAGGACAGATCTAAACCTCCGATCATTTTTGCCCCAAACTTTGTTGCTCTTTCCGCTCCTTTTTTTTTCCACAGTGTGCTGCCATCATCCACACAGGTCCCCAAAATTCATATCCTCAGTTATCTTTCATCCTCTTCCCCCCTTCAACCCATAATACATTGTTTCAAGATTGATTGAGTTTAGCCCCCTGCCTCAAACCTTACCTACCACAGGTAGTTTAGGAGAGCTGGAACTTTTTACCTTTTAATTGTATGTACCATCTTCCCAACTGGTCCCTCTGTTTCTACCTCTCCTCTCTCCTTGCTTAGGGATCTCTCATCTATATTTCCTGTAGAATAAACTCCAAACTCCTTAAATGACAAGTCAGGCCTGACACCCTCTTGACCTTCTTTTCCAAGTGCATCTAGCTCACTTCTCTTATCACAGTCTATACTTCTGCCAACCTGACATCAGCACCATTCCTTTCACGATCCTTTGTACAAGCTGCTCTTCCGTCCTCTTCCCAATCCTACCCCATCTGTCAATCTCTTACACGTTCTTCAAAATACTGCTGAATGTAACTTCCTCTACAAAAGCTCTTTTTTCCCACTCCCAGCAACCCAGTTGGTTGATTTCTACTCTGAGTTCCCACAGCACTTGATACGTTGAATTGTGATATCTATTTTTCAATTCCTGCCATTCCTCAGAGTAAAAGTTGTGTTATCTTTATCTTTGTAACCCCAGTGCTTGGCACTCTACTTGGCATATATAGCTTTTATGAAGATTAGAAAAGGTATCTGAAAGAAAGTATATATAGCACGAATGAATGAATTAAACAAATGTAAAAGTTGCAAAGGAGAGTAAGAATCTGATTTGGAGAAAGAGCACTGCATTAATAATCCATACACCTGAGCGTTACTCCATCTATGCCGTTCACTAGCCATGTGGCTATAAAGGTGTAATTTTCCTCCTCACTACTCTTAAACCCAAGGATCTCTGACATCACTTCCTATTCTAACATTCTATAGGGCTTGAAAGACATCAACAAGCTAACCAATGACCTAAGTCTCCGTGTGCTGCAACAGTTAATTCACATGCTAATGAAGTTCTAGGGTACAAGAATCCCTTTCCTAACCGAGGCCAGGAGGAAAGAGCCACAGCATTTCTAAGCAACAGCTTTAAAGATATAAGAAAAAGAAATATTGGCTCAGAAACAATATAAAAGGATACTCTCTGGACGTGGGACAAACCACATGAAGTAAGAGGAAATACTTTTTTTATGAGGAGATTCGAGCCAACCCCTCAAAACAAAACAAAACAAAATTCAGACAAAGTAAAAGTCCATTCCAATGCAAAGCACTTTCATTTAGGGGAAGGCAAATGGTGCAAGGTTCTTGCCGAGTTGGACCCAGAAGCTCCACTCTCAAAATAGACAGGAATTTTAACTTTACATGTGTGGTTTTGCTATTGTCAATTACGATATGTGTAATTAGCCTTTGTTGTCCTTTCTGGCCTGTTAGAACATTTTGTGGTTTCAAGAACAGGGACATACCGGTTCATATTTTGGAAAGGGGAAGGGATGGCACTGAAAGGACGCATAGAAGGAAGACTGACGAGGATCTTATCTGTGCTACCAGCATTAGGGAGAGCAAGGAAGAGGGGAAGTCAAGTTTCATGGGAACCCAGGAAGAACCACCATGACGGCCTCACCGAGATCAGGATATACATAGATTTCACTTAGCAACATCTCTAGTAGTCAAGTAAATTGCTTGTATTTTCAGCAGCCCAAGTTTGCTAAACCATGCTTTATTAACCACTGTTAGCATGGCTCAATTATATCCTTTGCCCCTTTTTCTGTGTGACTTTCAACTTCTGCAAACTCATTACATTATCTCCTCATGTATCTAGGTCAGATATTTTCCAGGGAGGACCTGAACACTCCAGTGGTAACGTCTTGTCTGATTAGCAAAGCATTTACACAATGCCACTAAGTAGGCTGCTGGCCAGCCTGCAGATTGCTCACACTTGAGTCTCTACCCTGATTCTATCAGCTCTGGCCAGAGTAAACTGGTCAAATGAATCAACATCAATGTTTACAAAAGAAATCCCTGGGAATGATATTTTGGGTGATGCAGGTACTCTCAAATTTGGTCTGTCCAGGACATAATAACAAGGCCCACTTAGACAGTAGGGGATAGCTTTCCTTGTTTTAAATTGGAAGAAGCTGCCAGTAACTCCAGAAACCTCTGAACATATCTTTAGTGTTCAGCAGTCACTTGAATGACCCAGTTACTCAGGCCAACAGAAGGCCACTTTTCAATGAGTTTTCTGCATCAATCAGCTGTATTGATTAAACTTCTGTTACCAGTTGGCTGAGCTGTGCTGTAGTAACAATGGACCCCAAAATCCTAGTGACTTACAGAGGGCAATTTCTCTCTCATGTGTGTCCATTATGGCCGGCTCTGGCCCTGCTCCCTGCCATCTTCTCTCCAGAAACCAAGCTGACAAAGCAGCCTCTATCTGGACTCCACATTCCAGTTTATCCAACACAGTCCTAGCTTATGTCTATGTCCCAGAGTATTATTAATAGCATATCTTTTCACTCTCAAGAGTTCATCTTCTCACTTTCAAAAATGCCTGGTTTGGACAATAAATCATGTGTCACTTTTCCTATCTGGGTTATTGATGATTTCCTGGCAAAGAAAAAAAGAGATGTTGCAAAAACACAAGCTGGCTCTTAAAAGTTTCTGTTCAGAAATGATGCATGTCACTTCTGCCCACCTTTCATTGGCTAAAGCAAGGTCTCATATCCATTCCTGAGTTCAGTAGGGTGAGAAAGTATAATTGCCCCCAAGGAGGGGTAGCAAGTATTTTGAATAAAATACAGCCTTCCACAGTGAACAATGGCAAACATAAAGAAAAAATAAAATGATATAAATGGTGTGCCTGAGGCATGTGTGTGGAAGAGATAAAAGGGTACAGTTAGAGTTACTACGACTGGGGGCTTCTATAATTTTATCAATTCCCTAGTCTTGCTCAATGCCCTCATTTTTTGAGAGGAGAAGAACTGAAGCACGGGGAGGAGAAGTAACTTGCTCAAGGTCCTGAAAGTCTGTGGACCGGTACATAACCTGCTAATGTGTCAGTTAAGAAGTGTGGTGAACAGAAAGGAAGGTCTGGTGATAATATAAATCATATATGTCTAAATATAAAGCAATCCCAAGCCACTGAATTTGCATAGCGTTAAGACAGATGTAAAATCAACATCGCACAGAACACAGCAAACGAGAGAGTGCCCAATAACATGAGAAACTTTGTAAGGACTGGAACATAATCCTCCCTCTTTTAGAAGGGATGATTTTGGAGAAACTTCTCCCCTTCTATTCAGACATTTATGGCATATGAGTCTCACTTCCTTCTTGTCACTAGGTGACAAGTCACTGACTACCTCCTTCTACTCCAGGGCCCAGCTGCCCAGAGATCAGTGGTTCCCAACCTCGGCTATAACCCTCAACCCTGGTCCCCAACCCTCTTCCCCAACCCTCTTCCAAGATTCTGATTCAGTTATTGGGAGAAGAGGTGTTGAGGATTAGTACTATTTAAAAGCTCCCAGGTTATTCTAATTTACATCCAAGATTGAGAATCACTAACATAGGATTTTTTATAATATTCCATGGACCAGGATAATAGACATAATTTTTGGTCTAGCAAACCACTCTGAAAATAAGGAGATTTACATACTATTTCTTATGGACTGAATGTTTGTGCCCCCCGCCAAAAACTCATATATTGAAGCCCTAACTCCCAACATAATGGTATTTGCAGATGGGGCCTTTGGGTGGTAATTAGGGTTGCATGAGGTCATGAAGTGGGGCCTGCAAGACGGAATCAGTACCTAATTAGATGAGGTCATGAGGGTGAGGCATCCACGATGGGATTACTACCCTTATAAGAGACACAAGAAAGCTTGCTTTCTCTCCCTCTCCACACTCCCACAAAAAAAGAGGTCATATGAGCACAGAGAGGGACAATGCCCATCTACAAGCCAAGAGAAGAGGCCTCAGAATGAAACTACCTGTTTGCACCTTGATCTTGGACTTCCCAGCCTCCAGAACTGTTAGAAATAAATATTTGTTATTTAAGCTACACAATCTATGGTACTTTGTTATGGCAGCCCAAGCTGACTAATATACACCAGTTCTCTTCAAAACTTCTCAAGTCCTATTTCTCACTGCTAGTACTTCCCAAATACACACACACACACATATGCACAAACACAAGCACCTAGTATGTTTTACTTGTTTGCCTATAATGCATTTTTTAACATATAAGTAACATATAATTTATCACCCAAACCAGGCATTTTTGAAAGTGAGAAGGTATACTATTTCATTGGTGTTTTTAGCTTGAAGATTCAGTGTCTCTCTAATGAGTATAATAAGGCTACAGGTTAGGAGACCTTTGGTCTAGCATTGGTTCTGCTACTTAACTGGCTTGGACACTGGCTGAGTCACTTCACCTCTCTGGATGTCACTTTCCCATCATAAAGGAGAGAAACAACACAGACACTTTTGTAAGGTCCTCTCTTCCAGGGCAGGAGTCACACAGCCATCCATAAGGCAAAAGTTCTGATCCACTTTATAAAATTTATTGAGCTTTCCAAAAATGCCAATACCCAGGACTCTCCTCTTTTCCCCAAACTGGTCATTGGTCCAGGGCAGATGAAACCATTCATTGTCTTGGTGGTTTTTAAAAAAACTTCTAACGAGCAGCCAGGATTAAAACTATGAGCTATTTTACAAATTTTTACCACTGAGAATACAGACTCAGGTGAAGTCATTGGCTCAAGAGCACGTATCTTTCAAGTGGCAAAACCAGAACACAAACTCTAGTCGTCTAGCTGCAAAATTCCACCCGCTGCACGTGGTACAAGAACTCCTGACACATTATCAAGTGCCTGATGCTATTTCCAGAGCTTTGGCTGCTCGTATTTGAAAAGTTCCTTAGCTGACTGATCAGCCACACTCACCTATCAGCTGCTGCAGGTGTCAAGCACAAAAACTGGTTTCATTGTGAAGCTGGAACAGGGATATTTTTCCATCTGTGCCCAGTTGGATATACTGGTCTTCCATATCTGCGGTTCAAAGGAAAACAAGATGCACCGAGATTAATTGTGAATTATAAATAGGAATGTTTACAGATATAGAAACGCTCTGGCTTGCATTTCCACATAGAAACTTTCTGGTACACTATATGGACCTTTTGATTAATGTTACGTTCTTGGCTCGTTCTTCAGTTACTGCAACACACAGATTTCCGTCTACACGTACTATTAACTGCCATCTGAGCTTCCCACTCAATACAGCTGATAATTACACATTCTGGAAGCTGAGTGTCACAACCAATTAACTTGACAGGCTTCACTGATTCGGGTAGAAATGGAGACTGTACAAATCTGTTTTGTAGTATCTCGGTAGATATAAAGAAGTGATTAAGTGCAAGGACTACAATAAAATAATACTGGCTTAAACCCAGGCACATGAGGAGTGAGTAGATCGATTTTGAGCTTTGGAGCCAAAGAGACCAAAGTTCAAATCCCAGTTCTGCCACTTCCTAGTTAAAAAGCCTCCAAAAAGTTACAGTCAGCACCCCGTATCCTCAGTTGCAGAACCAGCAGATAAAGAGCGCCTTCTGTACTGTTTCATTTCATATAAGGGACTTGAGCATCCTCGGATTTTGGTACCTGTGAAGGGTCCTGAAACCAATCCCCCGCCGGCCAAGGGATGAGTGTACTTAGCCCTACTTTATCTTAAACTATATATCTACCCAAAAGTGCATTTTTAAAGGTGTCTGCTTCTTCCCCCCCCCCCCCCCCCCCCGGCGACAGGGTGGGGCAGGTGGACGGCCAGGCCTGCTGACACCGCTCCACTGTCTCCGTCACCGCCACCGCTATGGCGGCCGCTGCAGCCTCGCGCAACCTCCGCGGGAGAACGGGTCGCCTCGTGGGACAAAATACAGCAGCACTCAGCCTTCGCCCGCCGTAGCCCGGGAGGTGGAAGGGGAGGAAGGAGGAAGAGCCCTGGTTCTTAAAGGAAATAAATAAATTTCTGTTCAACCTACCAGCTTAAGAAATGGAACTGATCAATACAATTTTTTTTTTTTTGTGGGAGGGGGAGTGGTCAGTAGTCGTAGCTCGCGGGCTGTAGAGCGCTGGCGCAGTAGTTGTGGCGCACGGACTTAGTTGCTCCGCGGCATGTGGGAACTTCGCGGACCAGGGCTTGAACCCGTGTCTTCCGCATCAGCAGGCAGATTCTTAACCACTGTGCCACCACGGAAGCCTATGTGAGTTGAGGGTTTAAATCACTGATTTAGGAGATAGATTGTGTGATGAAGGAATGATAACACTTCTGATTCTGAATTCAGACTTTATGTATTAACTATTTTGTACCATGCGACTGCACTTGAACTACCTGTGTGTAAAAGGACAGTTTATCATCCTCTATCAGAAGAGTCTGAAACATGAGATTTGAAAAGGTTTGACTCTACCTAAGACTAGAAGAAAGTCCACCTTCTTTTTTTTTCATTTTTTAATTTAATTTTATTTATTTTTTTATACAGCAGGTTCTTATTAGTCATCAATTTTATACACATCAGTGTATACATCTGACCAGTACTCTTGAAGCTCCTAGAATTTGACCCATTCTCATATTCCCTTCCTCCGTGGTGGTAACTCAAAGCCTCTCTTCATCATTCCCTTCCTTTCCTCTATAGTTTCCCCACCCCTATATGTATCCCTAAATACACTTATAGTCTGCTTACCTGCTCTGAACTGTAGAATAATGTTATGTGTGCCGTACTGCACTTGTTCCACGCTGTGTCTAGAATTAGTTCACATTGATGTGTGTGGCTGGAGATCACTTCTTTTCACTGTTATCTAGCATTCCACCGATTGAATATAAAACAACATATGTAACCATTCTACTGGTGATGTGGCCATTTGAGATCCTTGTTCTTATGATCATTATTAAAAGAAGCACTTCTGTACAGCTTTTCCCAGTGTATCATTGTCAGTTGTTCTAGAGCAGGAGTCAGCAAATTACAGCCCAAGGGCCAAATCCAGGCTGCCATCAGTTTTTGTAAATAAAGCTTTATTAAAAAATAGTCACGTTCATTCATTTACATATTGTCTATGGTTGCTTCCCACCACTGTATCACAGGATCCCATTTGCTCTCCTGAACGGTGCCTCCTTCCCCCAGACCGCAACACAAAATCTCTGTATCCCTCCAAACAGTCTAGTTTTTTTCCCTTTTTTGAAAAAAATCATCATCTTTATAGTCTCTTAAAGGACCACCCGGAATTATTAGCAATTGCTTTTAAAAACTAATTCCCTTTTCTTGAAAGCAAGAACATTAAATTTCAAACACTCTGAAAGGTAAAGGGAAATCCTTGTGTTCATCTTGGGGATAGTAATTTAGACATGACTGAGAGGAATGTTTATGCTGTTTAGAAATAAAATGGTTGTTCTTTTTACAGATTTCTACCTCCTGCTTCCTATACTTCATACTCATTCTCAGCCAGAGGCAATCCTTTCTAGGAATAATTCTATTCCATCTCCCTGAAGCAACTTGGTCTAGAAACAGTCAAAAGATGATTCCTTAGGAAACCAAATGTGTGGGCTAGTTTGGCCAAATGTGTGGCTAGCTACTACAAGAAGAATGCCAAGAATCTCTCACATCATGTGAGCTTTTGGACGGAAATTCATTGCCTCCCATCTTTACAAGTGACTCCAATCCCATGCCTCAGAGCTTCACTGGGCAGTCCCAGAGGTAGCTTCATCTTGAAGCCTGTTATTTGCTTCCGGTAGAAATATGTTGCTCCCTAATAAGTAGTAAATGTGGTTTTTGGAAAATCCTTGGAACTTAATGCCATAGAGACTAGACCTTGGGAAATCTTATTTCACTTGATAGCCAGCCTTCTCGGATGGGTTCAAAGCCTATTTTCTGCTTTGACATGTTTTAATTAAGCAAGTTACTTGACTACTCATTTCCATGGTTTTTCCAACAAGCATTTTAAAATAGGCAGCAACTAGGAGAAAGGCATAGTGCTGGTACAGATAAAGATGAATCTGAAATAGCCCTTCTCCATATGGACAGCACCACTTACAATATTTGCAGAACTAGGTGCAAAATGAAAATGCAGGACCACTTGTTGGAAAATGTTTAAGATTTTCAAGATGGTGATAACATAGCATTCAACTAAGTGTGAGGTCCTTCTAAACACGGGGTACTGTGCAACTCATGTCTATGAAAGCCAGCCTCATAATCTAGTGGATGACATAGACACAAGTTAGTTACCTGATAAAGCAACAAAGAACTTATGTTAAACATCTGCACAAGTAACAACTTATCGTATAGACATGTAATTCTAAAGGATAATCAGGGTAAGCAACTGACAATAGGAAGTAGTTAAACTGGACTTTAAATGAGTGAAGACATTTTTATAGGGAGAGAGGGTGACCAAAAGCATTCTTGGCTAGGAAACAACACAAGAAAAAATTTGTGATGTGAGAATGTTGGCTTTGATAGAGGAGAGGCAGGAAAGCTACAGTGGTTAGAATGCAGAGTGCTGTAGGTGACGTGGTGGTGATGAACCCAGAAAGGTCATTTAAGGTCAATTACTGGGGTGTCCTGGGAGCCTGAATTCCTTAAATTTGGACTTTATCTTGATTTGGATATACTCGACCTTCCAAGGTTTTTAAGTAGGAGAATTATATAATCAGTTCTAGGATTCCAGAGAGAAAAATAACTCCAGTTGTAATGTGGCAAATGGATCAGAGAAGAAAGGGACCAGAGACAGGGAAAACTATCAGGAAATAGTTAATATCGTCCAAGGGTAAGAAGTTGGGGCTCCAGGCTACATATAGAAAGGAGACAGATGGAAGACACTGCAGTGGTCTTCCTTCTCTGAAAATGAAAAAGAATTGCCAAGAGTGCACGTATTTCTTTTTTTTTTAATTTTTTAAAACCACTTTATTGAGAGGTACGATTGACATGTAAAGATCTGTACGTATTTAATTTACACAACATGATGAGTTTGGGGATAAATATATACCCATGAAAGCATTAAGGCCATAAACACGTCCATCACTTCCTAAAGTTCCCTCCTGCCCCTCTTTAGTAGCGCGTATGTGTGTTGTGTGTATGTGTGTGCACCCGTGCGCTAGGAAAACTTAACATGATATTTACCCTCTTAGGAACTTGGGTGGATGGCTTATAAATATTCATGCAGCTCTCCTGGAGAACTCAATGCCAAGATTAGAAAGATTGTTCTTGTGCCTTGCCAAGCAATGAACACGCACAGACCCCCACTAACAAGATCCACAGGGGAGCTGTCAGCAAGGTACAATCATGGCTGCCATGGTGGAGAACAGAAGGACCTACCCTGAGCTGCCCATGTTTGTTTCAGTCAAACTGCTGGGCTGCTGAGGTGTAGATGGGTCTGAAACACCTAATCCTTGCCAAGAGCTGGGCAAACTGGGTGAACTCACCCAGAAAATCTTTTTACATAATTTCCATAAAAGACTAAGGAAAGCATCAATTTTTTAATTGATAGATGGGTAGGAAGCAGGAAAAAAATTTTTAATGTCCTTGCAGGATCTGTTTAAATACCCAAAGCATCATTTGTCTAGGAGGAATATTTTTTTAAATCGTAAAATTTTTGATACAAAAATAGATGACAATTATTAAAACACTGGTTTCTGGCCATAATTCAAATCAATATAACTGCAGCATCAGAACAAAGTTGTATAGAAAGATTTTGGTTCAAATCGTGATTCTGCCACTTACTATTAATCTGATCTGAGACAAGTAATTTAGCTTCTCTGAGATTTTGTTTCCTTGAAAATGAATATAATTTTATTTGCTTTGCAAACTTCCCCAAATTATTATATGGGGCAGGAGATGAACAAGTACACAGCAAGCCTTGAGGGGCTCCAAAGTGCTCTAGAAATCAAAGATCTTACTAGCAGTGCTACAGACCTTAGTGGTCTGTAATTTTTAATCCTACAGAATTAATTTACTTCCTTATAGCAAATATACTCCCAGAAAAATGTGGATTAGAAACCACTTGAATTGTCATCCTTGTGTGTATGTGTTTTGTTGTTGTCAGTTTTTGCACAAACGTATAACAAATATTAGCAGACATCATACAAGGAGTAAATAGGAAAGCCTGCCAGAGCCTTCAGGATGTAACCAAGAAAATATATTCCATGTATGCTGTCTTCTGAGCATATGGGAAATGTTAAAATAAGTGAACCCAACAAATACTTGTAAATCACATTTGTTTTTCTTGCTTCCCTGCCCCCAACAACAACAAAAAACACTCATAAATCATCCATTTTATGTATAAGCACAGTGGTTACCTCCTACTAGGCTGCTTCTGATGGTGCAAACTGGCCATGTTAAGTCCACCTGTTCTGGCATAAGGAATTCGGCTGGCTCTGGCTTGGATATGCCTTAGGTTCACTAGGTGTATATATGTCCCTCTCCCACTAGAAAGAAAAGACCTTCAGGGCAGGGACTGACTTCTTCCTTGTTGTATCTTCAGCATCTAGTTCAGCGCCTGACACACAGTAGGTGCTCATTCAGTGATGAAGGAATGAATGAGAATTTAAGAGTTCTCGTAAAAGGATGCACAGCCAATTTTCTTCTCCATATGATTATCCAATTTTCATGGGTAGATGTTTTCCTCTGATGTGGGTATTTTTGCAAAGACCACACACACTAAGGCATCCTTTTGCATTTTTTAATAACCCACTTTCACCTAATGTACAGTTTTTGCAATGAGTATGAAATGAGTTTACACATGTAGGGAGTTTAGCGTTTACATGATATGTACTCAATAAGTTAAATATTACATTATTTATCAACAAGAGGCAGAAGAGTGACTCTGAAGCCAGATTACCTAGAATCATATCCTAATTCTTCCATCATTGCTATGTGACCCACATGTAACTTAACTGCTCAATGCCTTATTACTTTAGCTCTGTAATAGGAAAACAATACAGCTCACTTTACAGCATTGCTGTGAGGCTCACATGAGATGCCATGTTTGAAGATAATGCAAGAAAATGGAACACATGTATGGTGGTGGGAACACAGTAAATACTCAATAAATACTAGAAAATAAAGAAATCCGAATAAACATTTGTTAATCACCTGCTTTATGCCAGAAACTCAGCTAGCTGCTGTGGAAGAGAGACAAGACCCAATCCCTCATAGAATTTAGATTCTAGGCAGAAAGGATCTCAATCTGGGTAACAGTGATAACAGGGATAGTTACACTTTCCCTCCATTGTTCCTTCAGAGCCCTGGACCAGCACACAATTGAGAGAAAAAGAATTTTTACAGCAGCCATGTAAATGGACTGTTAAATGGCTTCTAACACTTCAGCTCTTGGATGTAATTTGGATACAAATAATAATAGTAATAATAACCTTACCATGCTGAAAATTCTATATTTGATCTCATTTAATCCTTACAACAAAATTGCAAAACAAGTATAGTTACCCTCTATTGACAGATTGAAGTTCAGAAAAGATAGATAATTGCCCGAGGTCACATATCAGGTGTATCCCATAACTGCACTAACCATGCCTGGATGCTTTCCCTGGCCTTTTGCTGGAACTTGGCAGCTAAGCCAATAAGCTCAGCAGGAGTATATTCTCTCATCATGAACACTTCCTGAATTAGGGACTGCCCTGTTGGCTGGCACGGTTGTTGCTGTGCTTTTGCTTTCCTTTGTGTTAGAAATCAGATGGCATGGGGCCAGCACAGCATCTTCCTCTTTGTCTCCTCACTTTCCCAGGAATTCCACCTCCTGGCATCCCAATCAGGCTGTGTCACAAGGGCTCAGACCTTAATCCGAGCAGCTTTCGCCCTCCTAGCTTTGCAAAATGGCACACTGAGGTCTCTGATTTATCAGCCTGTTCTCCCACCTTGTCTGCCAGCCCAAAGCTAGCAGAGCACTGGACACTGCAGGTCCTTCTACAACCTCAGCTTTTCTTCCAACCTTCGCACAAGATCTTCAGCCTCTAGTTGGGCATCAGTGGCCGCAGAGCTGCCCACAGTGGAGGTCAGCCCACCACATAGCCAGGCATTGCCCTTCTTTGCCTTCCTGCAAAGAACTTCTTGAAGTTCCTCAAACAAGCACATCAAACCAGCCAACATTTTTGGGACATCCCAATACCTGCTCAGTGGTCCACAAACATCTGACATACTGGCCACCCCTCCCCACATAGAGGTTGATGGCCAACTCTGGATTTCCGCTGTGGGTGCATCTATCCCAAGACCCATTTCTTGTCTCCTGGCTGAAGGAATTCAATTGCTGGTTCACAACCTCGGGAGCTTCCTGGGTAAAATCTGAAAGTGACCCCATATATGGAGGGCAAAGGGAGACCAAAGAAAGAGACAGAGCCCTGGCAGGTGTAATAATCAAGGGAACCTACATACAAGGCTCGTCTTGGGTGGCTACAAGACGCATAGATCTCAGCACCCACCTTCCAAAATCTTAAAAGTTTATATATAGAGAGAGAGGCCTTAACCAGTTTCAGTCACATATACCAGGCAGATAGTCCCGATACCTAAACTCTCTCAAGGCTCAGTCCTTGAAATGGCTCCAGTTATGGGAACTATGGGTGGAATGTCTATTTCAAGGACAGAGAAGGGGGTGAGGAGCCTCTGATTGCCCGGGTCCAGCTCTCTGGTCAACCAGCAGTCTCATCCTCTTGATAACCTCCTCCAACTTTAAGTGTAACCAAGTTACATATCAAGTGTAACTGCTCTAACAAATAAACTCGAAATTGTGTAATGTCACAAACACAAGAGAAGTTTCGCTCTTGCTTACATAATAACACTGAGTAGGCAAACAGGAAGGCAGAGACACAGGTTGCCAGAAGCTCTGTCAACATGTATATTCTAATAAAATAGGGAGGAGAAAGAGGATTTAGACGGGTACATGGGAGATTTAGTGGGCCAGACCTGAAAGTGGTGCACATCCCTTCTGCTAATTTTCCATAGTCTAGAATTTAGACACACGGTCACTCTTAACTCCAGGGAGAAATGGGGAATGTAGACCCTGGCTGGGCAGCCACCTCCTGCGCATAATTCTGTCCTATGGAATGGAAGCACAAATATTTGTGTCTTCAGTCTTCCCTAGACAAAAAGTAAGTACCAAAGGCATGATTCCAATCCAGGTCTGTCTGTCTCCAGAGTCCATGCTTCTAAACACTGGTAATCACAAAGCCAGCCAAGAGCTCAGTATTGCCCCTACGCTGTCCATGTTTCAAATCAGTTCATCCTCAAAACAACTCTATGAAGTGAGTGCTATTATTTGATAGACAAAACATGACCCAGAAGGATCAAACAGCTTGTTCTGTGTGACCTTGGGCAAGTCACTGAACTTCTCCACTGCTCAACATTCTTATCTTTAAATGGGCTTTATAATAACACCCTTTAGAGTGTGTGTCTGATCAGAACCTGTCCCCCCACCCCCAGTCCCTGATCCTGACAACTTCCCAGGACCCTTCCAACTCTGCGTGCAACCCTAAAGCCAAGTTCTGAGATCAGCCTCAAAGGATGTCTTCTACCAGTTATCCCAGGAGCAGAATTGAGCTGTCCCCCAGGATGCCAGTCTTTGCTGGCAAGACAACCTATGGACTGTTATTTTGGCCTGTATGATGCTGTCTCTAGATTATCTCACTTTCTAGATAATCTTTGCTGTGGGTTATCCAGGCATTCCACAATAAAACACCCTACTGCGAGAAAAAGGTTTTTGGCTTTTGACCCAAAGATTTAATGTCCTTGCAGCTTTTGGAACACAACATTTCTCCCTAAAAGTTTACCATCAAATGGTGACATCTGTCAAGAATAAAAAGCTATAATTCTATTCATATACTACTTTGAAGTTGAAAACTAAAATTACATTTACTGGACATAGATTTAAAAACCTCTATTTTCAAAGTAACCACAGACCAATTTTTTACAGTGGAGCCTCATATCACAGTAAATTTCACAGGGGTTGCTGCTTCTGAAAGGATTTCATGTCATTGTGCTTACAAGCCCAGGCATTGGAGCCAAGTTGCATACGCTTAAATTCCAGTTCTGTCGCTCCCGCTAGCTGTGCAACAAGGGCAAAGGGATTTACTTTCTCTAAGCCAGTATTTCCCAATCTGTAGAATGGGGACAAATCCAGCGCCTGCTTTAGAGTGTTGCTGTGGAGATTAAAGGACTGAGGGTAACCGATGTGATCACTCGGCATAATGCTTGGTAAGCACTCCCTGGATTGTGTAAGGTAAGAAGGCATTTTATTTTCCCATTTGTTTTCCTAGATTTAGGGCCTGCATAATGGATCAGACAGAAATTTCCTCTTTCTAATATCTTGAGCCCATCAATCACTACAGTATGATGATCAACCTGTGGGTAGACTCTGCCTCTCATCCTACATCACGAGGGTGGCCCATGGCTCCAGAAAGTATATCCCCCCAAACAGGTTTATCCTGTTCACCCAGCATGTGATTAGTGTGATGCTAATTTGTACCTCCAGAGCTAAAAGAGGGGAAAAGGCTTTATAGTACAGTTGTTAAAAGCTTAGTTTTGGAGCCAGATAGACAAATATTAAGAATCCCGCATTCTGTGTGGCCTTGGGCAAGTCGCTGAACTTCTCCACTGCTCAGCATTCTTATCTTTAAATGAGCTTTCTAACAATACCACTTTTATAGGTTTACTATGAGGATTAAATCTGATGTGACAGACACTGTGCTAAACATTTTATAAACGTAGTAAGTCTTCGGTGAGTACAGAAATCCTTTAAGCCTTGTAACGGATTCTCGTTTTTTCTTCAAATAAAGACATGGTCAATGTAAACGTAAAATGATGCAATCACTATGGAAAACAGTTTGGCAGTTCCTCAAAGTTAACTGTAGGATTGCTATGTGATCCAGCAACTCTACTGCTAGGTAGATACTCCCTCCAAAATGAAAACATATGTCCACACAAAAACAGGTACACAAATGTCTGTAGGAGCTTGAGTCATAATATCCAAAATGTGAAGACAACCCAAATGTCCATCAACTGATGAATGAACACTATCAAATACTATTCAGCAATAAAAAGAAATGAAGTACTAATACATTCTATAACATGGATGGACCTCAAAAACTATATGCTAAGTGAAAGAAACCAGACACAAAAGACCACATATTGTATGGTTCCATTTTCTTTTAACTGAAGAGTAGTTGATTTACAATGTCATGTTAGTTTCAGGTGTACAGCACAGTGATTCAGTTACATATATAAAGGTTTTATATATATTCTTTTTCATATTATTTTCCCTTATAGCTTATTACAAAACATTGAGTATAGTTCCCTGTGCTATACAGTAGGTCCTTGTTGGTGATCTATTTTATATGTGGCAGTATGTACATGTGTGATTCCATTTGTATGGAATATCCAGAATAGGCAAGTCTACAGAGGTTGGAAGTATCTATAGATTAGTGGTTGCCAAGAACTAGTGGCGGGGAGATGAGGTGTAAACTGGTGTGAGGTTTCTTTTGGGGGTAATGAAAATATTCCAAAATTCTATTGTGATGATGGCTGCGTAACTCTGTAAGCACACTAAAAACCATTGGATTATACACTTAAAACAGGTGAGTTGTATGGTATGTAAATTACATCTCAATAAAGCTGTCTACAAAGAATATATAGGCACACTACAGAGATGTTTCAAGTTTGGTTCCAGACCACCACAATAAAGCGAATATTACAATAAAGCAAGTCACATGAATTTTTTGGTTTCCCAGTGCATATAAAAGTTACGTTTCCACTACAGTAGTCTGTTAAGTGTGCAATAGCATTGTGTCTAAAAAAAAAATGTACGTACCTTAATTTAAAACAATTTATTGCTAAAGAATGTTAACCATCGTCTGACAACTCAGGGTTGCCACAAACACTTAATTTGTAAAAAACGCAATATCTGTGAAACACAATAAAACTAGGTAGGTGTGTATTGAATGGTAACTACGTCTACTGTAGGTTCCTGGCTGGGATGTCGAATATATTGGTTTGTGTGTTATAAACAGTCAAAATATAGCTATTGAATGAAGAGCAAAATAGAGAAGCCTAACTTTTCCTCTGATATGTCCTGCCATTGCCAAAGAGTCTTCCTTCCCCTCCTAGCCAGAAATCAAGTTGAATCAAGTGCCAAAGCCAACCTAAAGAAGTTGAAAGCAGGGACATTTTTCTTGCAGTAGGTATTGGTGTAGGAACTAGACCCCTTGCTGGCTGGCTCTTTGGTCTAAATAAGCAATAATCTCTCACCTACAAATACACACACTCTCTTCCATACACAACCGAACAGTCTGAAGATCAGAACGTTGTCTTAACAAGGTGACCAGACTAAAAGATTTGAATGACTTATTCAGTCACACCATTGTTTGAATGAATTTTTCCTCGGTGTTTATGGGTTGTTTAAGAAGAGAAACATAACATAACTTATTCATTCATTTAGTTAATATTTTTAGATCACCTACTCAGTGCCAAGCACTAGTCCAAGTGTTGCATATACTCAAATTATTGATCTACTTGGACCACATCAAACAGAAGCATTTTATCTCCTCAAGATGACCCTCATGTGCTCCTGGAGATCAAATAGGAATGCAAATTTAATTAACTTAAGGTCTGGTCAGCTATCCAGAAAAAGTAAAAAGCATACTCTAGTTGCTTAAGATTTTTAAGCGAAGAATGATGACACTTGACTGTCCATTGAGAAACCATTTCTTATTACTCTGGTCCTATGTCTTCTGTACACACTAAAGTATTTATCCAGGGCTTCCCTGGTGGCGCAGTGGTTGAGAGTCCGCCTGCCGACGCAGGGGACGCGAGTTCGTGCCCTGGTCCGGGAAGATCCCGCATGCCGCGGAGCGGCTGAGCCCGTGAGCCATGGCCGCTGAGCCTGCGCATCCGGAGCCTGTGCTCCGCGACGGGAGGGGCTGCGGCGGTGGGGGTCCCGCGAACCGCAAAAAAAAAAAAGTATTTATCCAAAGAGAATGTTGAAAGGAATTTATTCTCCAATGAATAACCTGATTCTCCAAACACGAAATTCACTACAGTTTCCAACACAAGAAAGAGGGGAAAATGGCACAGAAGGCGATAGCATGACACACTGAGGCACCAAACTTGAGTCCTCTAGCCTCCTCTGTGCTCGAAGCTTTACCTTGGCTGTTCCCCTGAGCTTTCAACTGGCTTCAATTACCTCTAGATTTAGCTTCAACAAACAACCAAGTATTGAAAACTCAATTTTCCATTCTTCAAAGTGCATTACCAGAAAAAGTGAAATGCAAGGCAACAAAGAGCATTTAATCATTAGGATCTTGCCCCTTGCTGTGGTGAAACCACACGGCTTGGCCCACTTCCAAGGCTAGAATTAATGAATGAGCAGGAATCTCAGGGAAAGCCTTTAACTACAGTCTGCTTAGCCCACAGAGCCTGCCCCTTTATTGCTCTTGGCATGTCTGCCTCTGTTTCTAATGGATCACCTTCCCGGGGGAATACACACAGGGGGAAAGGTGCAGCCTTATGAATTCCTGTTTCCATTTCTTTTCTTCTCTTTAGAAACAGACTTAAGGAGATTTAATTATGCTGAAGCAGAAAAGTCTTGAGTCTTAAGACTAAGACAGCAATCAACTGTGTTCCCTCTCTGCCATTTCTCAGCTGTGGGGAATCTGACACTTGCTTGCAGCCATGCTCCTAGGCTCCAGTATCCCAACATCCAACCTTCCTTCAGCTCGGACCTCATGGGCCTCACAGCATCAACATCACAGATCCCTCTACCTATACTCTACCTTCTTGAAGAGGCAGTGTGTTGTTGAGTCAGGGTCAAGGGCAATGCTGGCTACATCCTAGGGCTGGAACTTCATTAGATAAGCTAAGTTAAGAGCTTTTTGGCTTCTATTCTAGGTCTCCTCTCCTGATTGCTTCTCTCTGTTGGGCCAGCCTAAAGCTAGAGCAGGAAAACAGGCCTGAGGGTGCTTTGTGCCATTTACTGTATGTAGGCTACCCAATAATCATATCCTTCTTCTTATACGGACGTCACCTCAATAGGCTTTTAAGGAGTTCCCTCTACCCTCTCTAGACACAGACTGGCAACTGGCAACGAATCACCCTGCCCACCGCTAACCAATGGGTGAGCGCATGACATAAGCTGGGGCCACATACCCTCCCTCCCCCAAATTTCACTCTTCAGCAGGATGATTAGAAAAACTGAACACAGATTTTTTTTCTTGAGGAAGAGGACAGTTTAGGGGAAGACACATTATCAGTTCCTGCTCTAAAGAGTCCACTTCTCCACCTTCTACTGCCCCCAGCACACACAGACGCACGCTGTTGTCCTGTTCATCAGCCTCCCTTCTGTTCCACGAGTAATTCCACACCCTTCCAATAAATTCCTTCTTTGCATCAGTTAACCAGGGTCAGTTTCTGATACTTGAAACCAAGCAGCTGCATAATAGGTTCATTTTTTTCTCAGTTTAATAAAGCCAACTCAAGGATGTAACTGGTCTCTAAAGATGGTCTATGCTTCCAATCTTCAAGGAAATCTTTGTAAATGTACATTATATTTGTGTGGCACTTCCCAGGCTTTAAAGAACTCTCTCTCTCTCTCTCCACACACACACACACACACACACACACACACACACACACACAGCATGTGCATATATATAATTGCGCATTCATATATACACGTGCGTGTGTGTGTGTGTGTGTGTGTGTGTGTGTGTGTGGAGAGGGATAGAGAAAGAGAGAATCATTCTCAACTGAGACTAAAATAAAACAAACAGCTCTCCAACTCTGTGACATAAATAGCTATTGAACACAGAAAAAAGTGAAATGAGGTGCTTAGAAAAAGAATGGCATTGTAAATGTCCTCAGATTTTCTGGCTCCAGCCCAGAATGCTTTTAAGTAAACAACACGCAAAAGCATAAAACCAAATGCTTTAACACTTACTAATGAAGTATTATAGACCCCTTATCTCATTGAATCCTCTTCATAGCCATCTGGGATACTATTAGGCTTATTTAACACTATGAAGTAAATGAGAATTTCAAGTAAATTGTCTTGTGTCTCAGCTAACAAATTAGAAAAACAAGATGATGCAACACCAGATCATTTGGAATGCCAAGTCTATGTTCTTTACCCCACATCATATCCATCCTCTACAATGGGGGAAGAAACATACCCTTAATGGACTTAAATCAGAAAACACTTTTAATAAACGTTACTTGATAATAAACGGTTTAATTATGGGAGGGAGGGGTAAATTTCTGCCACTGAACATATATCGACATAAATTCAAGGTAGATTCAAGAGTTCAATGTTTAAACATGAAACAATAACCAAGTAGAATAAAATATAGGCAAGATTTTTCTGATCTCAGGGTGCGGAAAGCCTTTCTAAGCTAAACAAAGGAAGCATCTTAAAGGACATTATTGATATATTTGACTGCATACCAATTAAAAACATCTGTAGCACAAAAAGTACTATGAATTGAATCCAAAGACAAACAGGAAAAATATTTTCAAAATACATTATGCAAGATAAATAGTCTTAGTATATACATATTTCTTCTAAAAGAAAAATTAATTAATCAACACTTCAATATAAAAATATAGTCAACAGTCGTACAGTCAAATCACAGAAGTAATAGATAGGGGAAGAATACATCTAATTTAAAAATACAGGTTCTCTAATAATAAAAGAAATACAAATTAAATAAACTATGAGTTTCTATTTTCACACACCACATTGACAAAAGTTTTTTAGTTGTATCAATACTATTACAACACTGAATGCACTGAGTAATTCTGTAGCAAAGACTTTAATAATATGTAACAAACACCTTAAAAAATGTCATTATAACTTGTCTCAGTGGGGAAGTGTTTTAAAAATACATTACATTTATATGATAAAACGCAAGGCAGTTATTAGGTGATAGGATAATTTTCATCTTCTTTGTTTATACATGTCTATATTTTCCAAATTTTTACAGTGAGTATCTACAGGACAATGTGTGTGTATGTACATACATATAAACACATATATTGCTATACATACACACATGTATATATATATATATATATACACATACACATAAATGATTTTTTTAATTTTGCACATTTAAGTTTGTATGTATTCGTGTGTGTGTTTATTGAGAATTTTAAACTCAATGGGGCATAAATAAGAAATCATTTCATTCTTATCTTATTTTGTCAAATCTCCCTTTTCCCGCCCATGTTGATACCCTAGGCAGAGTCCATAATTTCTGGATTCTTTCAGTGATTTGGAAACTCAGTCTTTTCATTTTAAAACAGAGTCTGTTCTCTGCTTTGGGGCTCTCTCTCCACCTCCAACCCCAGGCAATGCCCCAGCTTAGAGGCCCTCAGATGGAGAGGGGACCGTGGTCTGCACTTGCCCTTTCTAGGTTGAGGTGGGGAAGGACGTGGTGGCTCCTGGGATACCCCCTGCTCTCCTTCTTATGGACCCAGCTTTTCCTCTCTGAGGGGCAAGGAGCCCAGGAGGCTCCACTGGTGGACCCCGCAGAGCCATCTTCACATGGCTCCCTGCTTTGCAAGATCCGCCTGTGCACCCACTTCTTCTGCACCCTTTCTCCTCTCCGCCACTCTGATGTTCCCAGAGCCTTTTGTTTCTGAGGCTTCTATCCGAGCAACTAAGCCATTCAGGATAGAGGTCTCCGGGGCTTACCCGTCATGGGGAGCGGAGAAAGAGTTAGAATACAGAGCAGGCAACTAAATGCCTCTGGATACCTCAATTTCTCTTCATTCCTGTCCCCATGAGCTCTCGCCCTCCAGCTCCCTGCCTCCCACTCTCCTCCAACTCATTCTACGCCCTGCAGCCCAAGGACTCCTTCTAAAACCCACACCCAACTGCTTAAAAACCTTTGAGTGATTTCCCACACCCTGAGGGTAAGCTCCAAAGCTCCTCACGGGTCCGTGAAATGGCATCTGGTTTCTCCTTAGTGTCTACCTTCATTTGGTCCTCCACTTCTTCTCCCATCTTAGCTGCACCAAATGTTTACCCATCTCCAACTAGTCACACTCTCCCCATTAGGTCTCCACACACGTGTTCCCTTTTTCCAAGGTACGCTCAGCCACGCCCAGTCCTATCACATCCGCCTCCCCCTTCACCTAATCAGTGTCTGCCCATTCTTCAGACTGCAGTCTAATCTATTACAATCCCTCAGGGAGGTCCCCCTCCTGAGACAGGGCAAGGTCCTCATGGACCCTTCCATCACCTGTCATACACTCATTATACTATTTTGCGATCACTGATTTAATTTCTGTGCTCTCTCATAGGCCATAGTTCCGCTGAGAGTTAGAATTGCATCTGCCATATTTACAGGAGTTTATATCCTCAAGACCTAGCACCTAATCACTTAACCCAGAATAATAAATACATAATGAGGATTTAACTATAAACGAATTCCTAAACTTGGATTGAAGGCTGCTTAAGGGTATCTGGCATGGTCCTCTGCAGGACACAAGCTGAATAATCAAAAAGAATTGAATAAAAGGTGTATTTTTTCCAAACTGTGGGCACAGCCTAAGGAAAGCAGCAAGGGTGGAACAGCATCCTAAGACCTGTACCTAAGGAATCACTTACTACCCCAAGGCACAAAGGGGAACAGGAGGGAGCCTCGCTCAGGATCTACTCAGAGATAGGTCTGCACAGAGAAGGGTACCTGAGCAGAAGCAAAGCTGATATGAACCTGCAGTTCAGCAGGGAGTCAGGGAATGAATACCTGAACTTCTCCCTCCTCTCCACCCCCATCTCCTGTTGGTGTCTTCCATTGCCTGAACAAATCCAAAGCCACAGGACAAGGAAGTACAGTGATGTGGTCCATCTAAACCAAGTTTCCAGGGTGCAGAGCAGGGTGGAGAAGAAGAGGGGGTAGATTTGGAGTGGTACCAGCACCAGCAGAGGTTTTCCTAGTTCTACATTTCTTTGCATCCCCCTCAGTGCCCGGCACAGAAACAGTGGGCCATAAACACCCATGAAAATGGATCCACTAAATTGAATTGAATGAAACAGAATGGAATTGAATTGCTTTGAACTGAATGGAGCGAACCAGACTGCTAAGTAGTTTCCAAGTCAAAAGTTGTCTTATCTTTATGGTATAATCATGGATCTTGCACCCCTGAATTCCAGTACAGTCTCTCTAAGCCTCCTGGTTTAGCAGAGTTTGGAATGCACAACATCCTGTGTTCCGAGCAATTCCAGTGAATCCTGCAATTCACTGTTACATGGCATTATTTGTAACTTCATATGTTATCTTTAATTCCTGGGTCTCCCTCCCCACTAAGTTTATAAGGCATGGTAAATTGGGCAAAGAAATATTGTTTGTCTTTAGGGTTTCAAACCCTAAAAGGTAGTAGACTGTTAGAGGTTTATACACATGCATTAAAAAATGAAAAAAAGGAAAGTGCTACTTTTACATGGGATTTCCAACATTTTGCAGCAGCATCTGTACAAGCCTCCAGGTGCTGGTATTGGCTTGTACAGAGCAGCACCTTGTGAACACGAAGCTGGTAATTTACCTGGTGCAGCGTCTGGGAGCACAGAGCCGTTTGAACAGCAGCTGATGCTGGGGCAGGTGGTGTGCCCAAGGCATTACTGGCGTCCCATTAGGAGAGCAGTCAGAGTCCTGGAGTTAGAAGGGTCACACGGGCCGAGTCAGGCTGACTCTAAAATAACCTGTCCAAAAAGCAGTCATCTTAGTGGAAACAGTTGCCAAACTCTTAAAGTAACAATCAGATGATTAGATAGTCCCCTGTTTACCCAATCATGTTATTGATATTTTAGCGTAGGCCCAGTCTTTAAAAAAGACAATTTAAACCCAGTAATTAAACTTGAACACAATGCGGGACTTCCCTGGGGGCACAGTGGTTAAGAATCTGCCTGCCAATGCAGGAGACACGGGTTCGATCCCTTGTCCGTGAAGATCCCACATGCCGTGGAGCAACTCAGCCTGCAAGCCACAACTACTGAGCCTGCATGCCACAACTACTGAAGCCCGCACTCCTAGAGCCTGTGCTCCACAACAAGAGAAGCCACTGCAACAGGAAGCCCGCGCACCCCAATGAAGAGTAGCCCCCGCTCACCACAACTAGAGAAAGCCTGTGCACAGCAACGAAGACGTAACACATCCATAAATAAAAAAATAAATTAAAAAAAAAAAAAGAAAACTTGAACACAATGCAAGTCCAAAGTGTCTAGTTGGACTAGAGGGTCCTTTATGACTCCAGTAGGGGAACAGAACCCAACCTAGCTGCTATAGGAAAATTATTCTTTGTCAGATTTTTGGTATAATAATGAAAATCATAATAATTTCACCCACAGTTAAAACAGTCTGTGTAATTAAATCATGGTATAATGGGATTATACGGCTATACAGAGGCTGAAAAATCACTGATCTTGATGTCAAGATCTGACAGAACACAAAAAAGAAACCCACAAAAACCTCACAAAAGTAGTGTTTATAGAGTCAACTATAAAATGGCACAGTGATGTGATCAGTTGTGTAATATGGAAACTCAAAACAAAAAGTTACATCATTCATTAAAACCTACCTAGTCTGTTCATTCCAAAAGAGAAGTCATTTTAAATTAGGTTCAAATAGCATAAAGGGAGGTGGAGATTTGAAAATGATAAGGACACACTTTAAGCCAAAAGATTTTACGTCACTTTGCTGTGCAGCAGTGATCGGCACAATGTTGTAAATCAACTCTACTTCAATAAAAAAAGATTTTTTAATAGCTATCCACTCATGAAAAATCTGAAAGACAAATTAAGGAAACACTCCCACTTACCACTACAACAAAAACAATAAAATACCAAGGAATAAACCTACCTAGGGAGACAAAAGACCTGTATGCAGAAAACTATAAGACACTGATGAAAGAAATTAAAGATGATACCTACAGATGGAGACATATACCATGTTCTTAGACTGGAAGAATCAATATTGTGAAAATGACTATACTACCCAAAGCAATCAACAGATTCAATGCAATCCCTATCAAATTACCAGTGGCATCTTTTACAGAACTAGAACAAAAAATCTTAAAAGTTGTATGTTGACACAAAAGACCCCGAATAGCCAAAGCAGTCTTGAGGGAAAAAAATGGAGCTGGAGGAATCAGACTTCCTGACTTCAGACTATACTACAAAGCTATAGTAATCAGACAATATGGTACTGCCACAAAAACAGAAACACAGATCAATGGAACAAGATAGAAAGCCCAGAGATAAACCCATGCACCTATGGTCAGCTACTCTATGACAAAGGAGGCAAGGATACAATGGAGAAAAGACAGTCTCTTTAATAAGTGGTGCTGTGAAAACTGGACTGCTACATGTAAAAGAATGAAATTAGAACACTCCCTAACACCATACACAAAAATAAACTCAAAATGGATTTGAGACCTAAATTTAAGACTGGACACTTTAAAACTCTTAGAGGAAAACATAGGAAGAACACTCTTTGACATAAATCACAGCAAGATCTTTTTTGATCCACCTCCCAGAGTAATGGAAATAAAAACAAAAATAAACAAATGGGACCTAATGAAACTTAAAACCTTTTGCACAGCAAAGGAAACCATAAACAAGATGGAAAGACAACCCTCAGAATGGGAAAAAATATTTGCAAATGAATCATCAGACAAAGGATTAATCTCCCAAATATATAAACAGCTCATGCAGCTTGATATTAAAAAAACAAACAACCCAATCCAAAAATGGGCAGAAGACCTAAATAGACCTTTCTCCAAAGAAGACATACAGATGGCCAAGAAGCTCATGAAAGGATGCTCAACATCACTAATCATTAGAGGAATGCAATCAAAACTACAATGAGGTATCACCTCACACCGGTTAGAATGGGCATCAGCAGAAAATCTACAAACAACAAATGCTGGAGAGGGTGTGGAGAAAAGGGAACCCTCTTGCACTGTTGGTGGGAATGTTGATTGATACAACCACTGTGGAGAACAGTATGGAGATTCCTTAAAAAACTAAAAATAGAATTACTGTATGATCCAGAAATCCCACTACTGGGCATATACCCAGAGAAAACTATAATTCAAAAAGACACATGCACCCCAATGTTCATTGCAGCACTCTTTACAATAGCCAGGTCATGGAAGCAACCTAAATGCCCATCAGCAGACAAATGAATAAAGAAGATGTGGCACATATATACAATGGAATATTACTCAGCCATAAAAAGGAACGAAATTGGGTCATTTGTTGAGAGGTGGATGGATATAGAGATTGTCATACAGAGTGAAGTAAGTCAGAAAGAGAAAGACAAATATCGTATATTAACACATGTATGTGGAACCTAGAAAAATGGTACAGATGAACCAGTTTGCAGGGCAAAATTTGAGACACAGATGTAGAGAACAAATGTATGGACACCAAGGGAGGAAAGCCGCGGGGGGGTGGGGATGGTGGTGGGATGAATTTGGTGATTGGGATTGACATGTATACACGATGTGTATAAAACTGATGACTAATAAGAACCTGCTATATAAAAAAACAAATAAAAGAAAAAAAATAGCTATCGAAAATCACCGACCACCCTGGGAAGTCCTGAAACATTTTGAAACCGAGAGAACAAAAGCAAGATGGGAGAAGCAATTATTAAGCTGCTGAAAAGTCCAGAGACAGGGACTGGACCCCAGAGAACAAAGAACAAGATGGATGAACCCACTTCAGAGACAATCGGATCATGCATTGCTCATGTCAAGGATCTGAAAACCCAGGGGGCGTCTCTGATAGAGCCATCTTGGGAAGGTCAGTGTGACACCACGCGTGTGACACCCTCCTGCTCTTCCCCATCTGCTCGTCCTGGACCCAACAACCGGAGAAGAAAGAAGAGAACCTGATAGGCAGCAGAGTCGAGGGCGGGGTGCCTCTACCCGTCATATGACCGTGGACCACAGACCAAGTCTGAGCTTGATGGAAGGGAAAGGGAAACAACTCTGATTAGGATATAAGATTGAAGACTTGACTTAGACCAGACTATATTTTTCAATACCTGAAATCAGACTGTTTCTTTCCGTTAAAGTGACTTGGCAGCTATGGGATTTTTTCCAAGCTGTTATCAAGGGACAGGGAAGAGAGAGCTGACACATCAAAGAAGGCAGCAGTAAGCAGAAAAGAATGTTATTTCCTCTTTGTATTCAATTAATTCAATCAAGAAAACAGTTACTTGTGGAACTAAGTGTTTACAAACCCCAATCACACTAATATTAATGCCCCCCACCGACACACAGAGTATTTTAAGAGGCATAGAGCCCACGCAGAAAAGTCTGTCTGACTAGTCAGTCTGAGTCACTTATACATTCTCAAATTGAAGGAGACCAAGCCCCAGGATTGAGGGTCCTGATTGTCCTACCATAATCATGTAAAAGTGGTAAAGAACATTTCCCCAAAGGAAGGGGTGCTGGAAAAGAGAGACAAACAAAAAACAGTGGATGGACATTACAGGACCAAAGTGGAGCATATCACAGCAGCTGACCTACATGTTTTGGTTTTGTCTCAGTTGTCAGTAATCATCTCCTTCTGTCTTTTTCATTAATCTACTTTTTAAACTTCTCCCTTGAATATTAGGATTGATTAAAGGAATCAAAGAGCAGGACATCTGTGAGGCAGAGGGAGTGTGGGGTAGACTTCAGGTCAGCGGGTTCTTCCTGGAAGCTGTATGAACTTGGGACAAATGACCTCATAACTTTTAAGCCTTAACACTCCTTTAAAAACTTACAAAATTGACCTAACAAAGGAAAAAAAAAAAGTCAACGGTCACATGAGTGACTTCAGAAGCAACTTAATTAGGTATTGGTTTTCCTTAGAGGAATAAAATATATAATCTATATTATGGTGCATCCAGTGGGTTTTAAAGATAAGGTCAAGAAACATAAAAGTCACCTTTTATGTTAAACAATGAAGAGATTTATATAATAAACTGCCCAGGTAATAAGTAAAGGTCTAAATAGAAGGGAAAGAAAGAGGATAGAAGAGAAATAGAAACGGAGAACAAAAATTTCAAGGAAAAGGCAGAGGCAGAGACAAACACAAACAAATTACAAAGAAAGAAAAACCAGGCAGGGTGGGGTGAGCGAAATAAACTAGGGGGTGGGGTGGGGTGGGGAGCGGGAAATACAAGCTAATGTCTGTATGATAGCAGCGCCATCTTGTGGCATAAAAGGATAGTGCAGCTGATGGCTTCTGACGCCTTCCTCTCTCTCAACTGTACAGTAACTGCAAACAGTAATTTCACTTTCTTGGTACATTTGCAACGAACCAAGTGAAGTCAACTAGCGGGAAAAGCCCAATGTATGGACTGAGGTTTCCCAATTCTTCCGAGGGGAAACAATGGCTCATAGAACATTCCAAACATTACAAAGATGAGATACACCTGAAAACATTCAGAACCAATCTAAAAATAATGACATTTGTAAGTAAAGTTTTCTTAATATTAAATTTCCTGTGACTTACTTCTGTTTCATTTACCTCAATTAATTCATTTATTCATTCAACAAAGAATATATATTGAACATACATGATGTGCCCCAAATAGCACTCTGTGGGTGGGAGATACAGCAGCTCCTGACCGATGAAGCTTCTGTTTCAGTGGAAGATAAACAATCCAGAAATAAACAAGTAAATATAAAGTGCCAATTGGGATTGGGTGCTACAATGCTAACCAAAGAAGGATGTGGCAGATAGGAAGCATGGGGGTGAGAGGGCATTACTGTTTTATCTGGGACGGATAGAATGAAAAGGAGCAGAGACATGAAGTGAGGGAGTGAGTCATGTGGCTTTAGGGGGAAAACAGACCCAAAGGGGACTAAGAGACAGAGGTGCTCAGGCTCTGGAATCAGACACACTTGAGCTAGAACCCCAGCTTATCATTTACCAACTCTGTTACTTGATCTCTCCAAGCTTGCATTTCTTCAACTACAAAATGAGAATTAAAATGCTTTCTTTGTTATACTCTCGGAAGATCAAATGGGGATAAAATGTTGCAAAGGTTATATGCATATAAAGTGCTTTGCACAGTGCCAGGCACGTGACTCATATACAAAAGGGGGGGGAGGGATAAATTAGGAGTTTGGGATTAGCATGTACACACCACTATATATAAAATAGATAACCAACGAGGACCTACTGTGTAACACAGGGAACTCTACTCAATATTTTGTAATAACCTATAAGGGAAAAGAACCTGAAAAAGCATATATATATATTTTTTTATATATGTATACATATGTGAATCACTTTGTTGTATACATGAAGGTGACACATTGTAAATCAACTATCTTTCAATTAATAAAACACAATAAACATTAGCTATTACCTATGTCAGTTTTTTGGGGTTTCTTTTTTTGCGGTGTGTGGACCTCTCACTGTTGTGGCCTCTCCCGTTGCGGAGCACAGGCTCCGGACGCGCAGGCTCAGAGGCCATGGCTCACGGGCCCAGCTGCTCCGCGTCATGTGGGATCTTCCCGGACTGGGGCACAAACCCGTGTCCCCTGCATCGGCAGGCGGACTCTCAACCACTGCGCCACCAGGGAAGCCCCCTATGTCAAGTTTTGATCGATGTGACATTATAGACACAGATTTGAAAACACCTTGATTCTTACGTTTTTATGGGATTGTTCAATAATAATAGCTACTATCAATTGAGTGTTTACTCTATTAACCTTATGTTAAATCGTCATAATATGTCAAAAAGGGGTAATATTGTTTCCATTTTACAGATGAGGAAACTGAGGCCCAAAGAAGTTAAGTAGCTCGCCCATGTTCATTCACGCAGTCTGTGTGAGCCAGAATTCAGACCCAGGCAGTCTGACTGAAGAATCTGTGTTCTTAGTCACAACAGGAAACTAGCCCTCAATTAGCTGGGCACAGAAGGCAAGTGTTGGAAGCCAGAATCCGAACCCAGACTTCTCATATCTTCCCCTCCATGTACCACTCATTCGGAATTGATTTAATCTCTGTGATTCAAATTTGATCATTACACCCAAACTGCACCAATATGATGCCAAAACAATTGATTAGTGAAAAATAAGATTTCAAATCACCTACCCAGTTGTTTTTCACATTAGGGGAAATAGCAACCCATTAGGGAGTTGTGAAACCAATTTGGTCAATGGTAATCAGCTTCTTTTAAAAAAATGAAATAAGGCTTCCCTGGTGGCGCAGTGGTTAAGAGTCCGCTTGCCGAGACAGGGGACACGGGTTCGTGCCCCGGTCTGGGAAGATCTCACATGCCGCGGAACGGCTGGACCCGTGAGCCGTGGCCGCTGAGCCTGCGCGTCCGGAGCCTGTGCTCCGCAACGGGAGAGGCCACAACAGTGAGAGGCCCACGTACCGCAAAAATAAATAAATAAGTAATAAATAAAGAAATGAAATAGATAAAATGTAAAACACTATAGAGGTACACATAGTAAGGATAAGTATTTTCAAGTAAACCTTTGTTTCAGGCGCGGGCGTGCCGGCACGCGTCTATTTAAGTCCTCAGCACTCTCTGTATTGTGATGTAAAATGCATTTCTTGCAGTGCGCCTCAGTCTAAATATCTCAAAAAACACTGATTTAGGTGATATTCTTTAATCTTCTCCAAAAAGTGATTAGTTGCTCAATTATACTTTTTGATTTCCAATCTAGCCTGTTGAAATCAGGTATGTACATCATAAGATGAATTACCAGAATGGAATTTTCATGCCTTGTTCAGATATGTTGCTGTCATGGACAGACCAAGTCTTTACCTATATGTTATCAGCAAATCTGGAACAAGAGTACAATTTTTACTCTTTAGTGTTTATTATTCTTCCCAAAGACTTGTTGGATATTGTTTCTTTCATTGAGGAGACAAGTCATTTTAGCCTCCAACACATACTGCCTCATTTTGCTAATCATAAAATTTATGTCACACACTGAAAAAGAATAAACAAATTACAAGCCTTAAAGAGACAGGTTGGATTTTCAACCAGTAGGTGAGCTTATAGACCATATATTCAGCCATCCTCAGGCATTTTTCGAAGTTGGAAATGTCAGGCATTTATATGGTTTATTTGTAAAGCACTAACAATAATTGGAACATTATGGTCTTATTATTTGCCAAAGAAATTTATCTAAGCAATTCAAGTGGTTGAAGGTTAAGGGTGTAGAAAAATGTCATGTGACACCAAATAAAATTTTATTACTGTTTTTGCACTTATATAACTTAGAAACACCTACTTAAAATAAATAAATAAATAGCTTCCTCCCTTATGACAAAAGTTTAATCTTAGCTCACACTTTTAGAGACATGACATAAGGCAAAGGATGTTTTGATAGCTTTAGAATTTTCTGTACAAAATATGATTTGGAGCCAAAAATATCAATACTCAAAACGAATCAGTAATCAAAATATCAATCAGTTCTCGTAGTATGGACTTCAAGGCCAAAAACAAACAAAAAACAGAAAACCTTCAATGTGTCTGATAGTTTAGTTCCATGGTTGGCCTTCCTTGGTGTCCTTCAGTCAGTATCAGAGAAATTTCAGAAACTGAAGAACAGAGGTGATCAGAGCTCCTTCTCTACTCACCTTCCAAATCACCACCATCTCTAATGCTACCACTTCCACCATTACCAGACCTACAAAGTCTAGAGCCCTCTATGGGGAAAGCAATGAGTTCCTAAGTCTTGTCATCAGCCCCCCAGCCTTCATGTAATAATCATTTGCTTCCCTATCTCTCTGCATCTCCACAATTCTATTCAGCAGCCACAGAACAACTGATTTCCAAGAGAAGACTTAACACTTCTATGGCCCTGATTTTCCTGATCATTTCTGGTTTCGAATACTTTGCCCTCCAATCCTCAGAAACAGGGTTGAAATTGTGCCACACCTCCACGGTTGCAGCCTCTGTGACAGGTATCACTTATCGCTCTTTCCTGCTGAGCCCAGACACAGCTTCAGAATCCTCCTCAACCCTGCAACTGCGGCAACCGCTAGCAGCTAAACAGAGTTGACATGAGATTGAATGTATTTGACCTTCGTGTTACACACCATCATAATGTCTAAAACCAACACTTTGGCATTCAAACACTATATCTCAGACCATCCCTGGCATTTGAGAGGGGAACAAAAACCAATGTCAGACAACACGTTTGATTTTAAGGTTTGGAGGAAAAGGGTTGCAGAGTTTTGCATAATAAGGAAACGAATAGCTTCCAGGGAACAAAAATGGTCATGATTAATATGAACAAATAATGGGAAATCTAGTTCATCCCCATGTCTAGCATTTTGCCCCATTGATCAACCCAAAATCAAACCTTTTGTCAAATAAAGAGCTGTTAGTTTTCAGATTTAAACAAAATTGACACTACAGCTATGACAACGTATTCCCTTTCTGGAGGACATTTGCAGTAGAAGTCACATCTCAAAGGGGAATCAAAGGATTTCACTTTAAAAGGATTTGACTTTAAAGAATTTCAGCCAGGAGAAAACTGGAAATCTTTGGTTATGGCAAGATAATATATGTAATATATTAATTTATGTCTTATACTAGTCTAAACTAAGGTAATTATCCCACTCTGGACTCAAAAAGGAGCCAAGCTTCCACGTTTTTCCCCATGGAAAGTGGGCAAGATCCCCACAAAAGACACAGAGTATCATCTGAAGAAAATATCTGATCTACCCAGACATCAGCATTAAGCTGAGAGGAAATAGTATTTGAGTTTCTTTTAGAAGGGATAGGTTTAATTGAAAGAACATATGTTGGAGGCTCGCTTTGGCAGCACATATACTGAAATTGGAACAGTACAGAGAAGATTAGCATGGCCCCTGACCAAAGATGACATGCACGTTCACGAAGTGTTCCATATTTTTAGAATCTGAAAAATAATAGATATATATGTACATATGTATAACTGAATCACTTTTCTGTACACCTTAAGCTAACACAACATTGTAAATGAACTAGACTTCAATAAAAGAAAAAAATTGGGTAAGTTGGGTGGGGGGGAGCAATTGGATCCCCTTCCCCCAATTAATGACATTAAATGCAGGAAACAGGCTTCTTTAGTAAAAAAAAAAAACATAACTAAGATAAATAACAGCTATGCAACCTAACACACTGTGTTTGTAGTCAATGCATTTAATCGGAGTTTTCGGAGTCTTCATACTAAAGTGGAATAAAAATTGTTTTGAGGATTAGAGATGGTATACACAAAGTCCTTAGCACATAGTAGGTGCCCATGCAGTGCAGTCAGGGCAGCTTCAGGGGCTGATGTCTTCATGGTCATGACATCCTTTGTTTACTGATATAGCAGGTGACGTTATTTGTCCAAAGTAGAGAGAGGAAAAATATATTGGTGACATGTGGGACAGTTGAGGTTGTTTCCTCAGGAATTGGTGGGTATTGATCCTACTCTAGCACCTGCCATGAAGGAAACTTACTGTCTTCAGCTGATACGAGCCCCTAGGGGATATGTTAGCATCCCATTGACACAGGGTTATTCTTCCCAAAGATAATGGGTTCGAAACGCAGAGCTAGAAAATCAAAGCCCAATGTTGATCTACCTGGCACCAATCAGTAGGTACAAATGGTGTTTAGGGAGTTTGCAGCTTTCCTATCACCCTTTAAATGACATCATATAACCAGTAGGTCTTAAGTCTACCCGTATTCCAGGGAACAGAAAATCACCCCAGGTCTTTACTTCATCCTGCACTACTACGTATCACCATTAGATGGCAGCAGTTGGCAAATAACTGCGTAGTCCAGGCTGGGACTGATTTTTTTTTTTTTTTCTTTTTAAGGCAGAGCCGGATCCACACTTGGGAAAGTAAAGCGTGGAAGGTGAATCACACGAAATAGTCTTTCAATAGGCTTCCATTTTCATTTTTCTCCATTGTTCCCCATCTGATAGCCCATTTGGAAAAACATGCCCCTGGGTATTCAGTATGTGAGGATTCCAAAGAACAATTGTCAAAGTGTTCTTCCATTGCTGTATCACAGGCCTTTGACTATTCAAGTGATACTGGAGGTATAAAGAAAGTACTGTAGCAAATACGGCCTTGCAGTAGATCATGCATCTGATTTAAGAGATTAGGTAAGTAATGATTTTAGGTAACTCAAGAATACATTTGGTGAAATGTGACCTAAGTAACATTTTGACATGTATAGACTTAACAAGACTTAAGTTTGCTCCCTTTGAGTGGAAACAAGGACCATGTTACAAGAGGAGAAGGGAGACATTTTCAAAAGTAAAGCTGGAACAAAATAAAATAAGGCTCGCTTGAAGAAGAAAAACAGCCAGTGTAAAAAGAGAAAAAGTGATTTATCCAAAAGATCAAAATCGGTAACTGCTGTTTCACTGATTTGGGCTGAGTTCTCTTAGCCAGCGTTCTGCTCTAGTTGACCAATCACAATCGTCCCTCTGAGAGAGAAAGGAGTGTGCAAATAAAGCCTATGTAGAAGCAAGGACACAACCCCTGGCTCCTATTCTCTCTGAATGAAGAGATCCACAAGTTGTCTCTGGCCTTGGGAAAGCTCTCCAGGCATTGGATGTGCTAAACACTTGAATTCCATCAACTCACCTGATACTCCCGAGGACAGCATGTTAGCAGCAGGGGTTATGGGTTGGGTCCCTGGTCCTCGATCCCACACGCCTCCCGGCCAAAAAACTGAAACATAAAACAGAAGCAATATTGTAACAAATTCAATAAAGACTTTAAAAAACAAGGAAAAAGAAATGCAGGGTCTAAGACCAAGACTCTTTCCTCCTCCAGGGCAAGACGTGACAAAGTGAAAAGAGATAACACCAGCCGCTGAGGGCTCTGAATTCAGCGCAGGCACCTGCCCCTGTTCTCTATTCGGTTCCGCTGACGGAAAGAATCGGAAGAGTGGGAGGTGGAGAAAGGTGGGTTCTACCCGCCGCCAAACTGAGACCACAGCCTGCAACTGTTCCCTACCACCACCCACGATGATTGGGCAGCTCACGTCTGTGTTTACAGTAGAGACAGCCATTTCTGTGCTACAACCTTGTCTGTTGTGGTAATAAAACTGCCTGCTATTTGTTTTGTTTTGAGCATCACATGGCCACTTCCATCGTAAAGTTTCTCACAGGTCTTCGCTTAATGGTTTTGGCAGACATTGATGACTGGAATGGAGTCATCAGAATGGAGGGGTTTTTTTTTTATTTCCAGCTTTATAGAGATTTAATTGACATATAACATTCTGTAAGTTTAAGGTGGATGCCTGTTGAGTTGATACATTTGTATGTTGCAGAATGATTTCCACCAAGAATGGAGATTTTTTAATCCTATCATTCCTCCTGCATTTATTAGCTAGAATTATCCAATAAAGAATGTTCTCTCAACAATTGTTGAATTACCTGAAACAAAAGAGGCGGGGTAGATGCTTCTTTCTTACCGTCTATTTTCAGAATAGTGAGCTGGTGCCCACGCAACCTCCAAACTAACTTGTTGATTTTACATACTTGATGTGTTTCACAGTGTTGTAATCATTATTTGTTTTTACATTCTTCCCAAATTTGGCCAGTGGGAAATCCTTCAAGTTGGCTCATATAATCTTGCTCTGGGGCATAATAACATGCCCCCAATTCATCTCAAAACACTTTCTTCCCCAGAAGTAAAATTACGCATTTTTCCAAGGATCCCTGTTCCCTTTAAGATGGAAGTGGTACTTAGGTTTTACATTCTGGGTACCCAGAGTAATCATTTAAACTGAGATGGTCATGCTTCTAGGCCTTATGAGTGGACAGGGCTAGGAAATTTGTAGTTTTTAGAAAGAGAAAAATAAATCATAAATACTGATATTTCTAATTCAAATCAAAGATTACAGAATTTTTACTTCAATTCTTTTATTTTAAGTTTGTCTTTTTTTACTCTGAAAACCTTATCTCCTAAGGGTATTAACTTAATTTCTTAGCTGCTTTATCTTGCACTCTATATAACGGTATTTAAAATAATAATGTGAATATTACCACTAACAACTAGCTGAAAGAATTCAATCTAAAAGATCTCTTCTAAAATTTATTTTATTGAAGTATAGTTGCTTTACAATGTTGTGTTAATTTCTACTGTACAGCAAAGTGATCAGTTATATATACATATACATTCTTCCATATTCTTTTCCATTATGGTTTATCACAAGATATTGCATATAGTTCCCTGTGCTATACAGTAGGACCTTGTTGTTTATCCATTCTCTATATAATAGTTTTCATCTACTAACCCCAAACTCCCAATCCATCCCTCCTTCACCTCACCTCCCCCTTGGCAATCACAAGTCTGTTCTCTATGTCTGTGAGTCTGTATCTGTTTTGTAGAAAAGTTCATTTATGTAAGAGATCTTTATACTTTTTTTTTGTCCTTAGGATATATCTCCCTAGGAATGTGAAATCGAAATATGTCTTTTAAAATCAGTTGAAATAATTCTTGAGATGGTTATGCCACAGAATTGATATAAAGTTAAGTTCACTTTTTTCCAGTTTATTTTAAAGTTTTAGGGCTTGCTGTGCTTTGGTTGCTTTTCTCTTTGATTTAACTTTGTTTTTAACTATGTACAATATTTACGTGATTCCAAAGTCAAAAAAAAAAAATAAATTTCATAGAGAAGTCTATGTCCCCTCCATATCCTCTAATTCCTTGTTCCCTCCATCCCATTTTTAAATTAATTTTTGGTTTATCCAGCTACTGAAATTATAAATAAGTATGTATTTCCTATGTCTCCTCCTTTCTTATCTAAACTATAGCATTGTGCAAACATGCATGTGATGCATTTTGTTTTTGTTACTTAACAATATGTCTCGGCCGTCACTCTACATTACGACGCAGAGGTCTTCCTGATTCCTTTTCACAGCTACATAATATGGCATTGTGTGGATGCTCCAAAGTTTATTTAACTAGCCTCCCTTCAATAGACATTTGGGTCGTTTCTAGCCTTTTGCTAATTGGTTCTCTACATTTGTCTTATTTTGCCCTCCCAAGAGTTCAGTTGGTTTGGCTTCGTCTTATTTTATAGAAAAAGGAACTACTGCATAAGTAGTTAAGGACTTGACCAAAAGTCACAGAGTTAAGGGGGGAGGAGGGAACCAAGGATTCTCCCACTTCCATAATTTCTGTTCTTTGCACAAATCTATATAATTCATACTTCGGTGTAAATAGCTGGTAACACCTTTGTTTTAGAGTGAGAAGGAAGGGGAGGAAGTGAGAAGCACATGCTTTACGGTAGATTGTGGAGGAAAATTTAGCCTTAAGTTCAAGGCTGGAATTTCAGGTCTCAGCCAGACTGTGGGAGGAGTATCTGAGGGAACAGCTGGCCTCTCTGGCATTGTCCCCAGTCAAAGGAATGCCACACATCCACAAGCAGGTGGGTCTATTTTTGGCAGAAGGACCTTCTCAGTGCCTGCTAAAATCACATCTTGTCCCCTTCTATCGCAGGGCACTCAAGACTCCCTTTAAAGGATATAAAACAGTCCCTTCTCGACTCTTCCCTCATCTGTGACTACCCACTTTGTCTTCTTTTGTACTCTGCAGACCAGGGGGAAAATGTTACATATACTAAACCACACAGAGCAAGCCCAGTTCTGATAAGTAAACATCATTTTACAGTCTTCTTATGGGAGAACTTAAGCTGATGTTTACAGGAAGACTTAAAGACTTGGAACAGAATCTTTCATTAATTTTCCCTTTTTCAGAAATGAAATTGAGCTATTTGTAATGAGGTGGATAGACCTAGAGTCTGTCATACAGAGTGAAGTAAGTCAGAAAGAGAAAAACAAATACTGTATGCTAACACATATATATGGAATTTAAGAAAAATAAATGTCATGAAGAACCTAGGGGTAAGACAGGAATAAAGACACAGACCTACTAGAGAATGGACTTGAGGATACGGGGAGGGGGAAGGGTAAGCTGTGACAAAGCGAGAGAGAGGCATGGACATATATACACTACCAAACGTAAGGTAGATAGCTAGTGGGAAGCAGCCGCATAGCACAGGGAGATCAGCTCGGTGCTTTGTGACCACCTAGAGGGGTGGAATAGGGAGTGTGGGAGGGAGGCAGACACAAGAGGGAAGAGGTATGGGAACATATGTATATGTATAACTGATTCACTTTGTTATAAAGCAGAAACTAACACACCATTGTAAAGCAATTATACTCCAATAAAGATGTAAAAAAAAAAATTTCCCTTTTTCCATCACTCTATTTTTTTAAGGGACAATGTCAATTCTGAAGGAACATAAGCCCATATCATTATGTTATTTTAAAATGAGCATCTCAAGGTAGTGCCTCATCTAAGAATATATTTAGCCCAATCTCCTCCCACCTTCTCCTCTCCAAAATAATCATATTTAGAATAAAGCACGGAGACCACTGTAAGACAGGAGGGTCAGCAGCTTTTCAACTTCAAGACACAAACCATATTCACTGCACAGTCCTTCCCAAGGCGAAACAGCGGCCACTACATCTTATAGAGATTTTCCAAAAGGGTTTAAACAAAGGAGCTTTCATCTCCGCCTGAGTAGTCGGAATACGCCATTCCCTCAGTAGTCTTGTTAATAAAGGTCGTATTGTGCCATTGCTACGCTTCTGAAACCAAACAGCACAAGTAAATTAGGCACATAATCATAGTACTGCAGACGAGGCAGCAGGGGGGATCTGATCTGACCACGTGAGGATCTGATCTCATCATGGATCTGACCAGCTTTCCAAGCTAGTCTGGCTCAGGACTCTCCCCAGCTCAGCTGGGTGGACCCACTCAAGTAAAGCCAGTACCCCATAACTCTGACCTTTGTCTTGTCAAGACCCCATAATTCTGACCTCTGTCTTGTCAACTTTGACATGTGAGTCAATGCCTGAAAGTTCACTCACTCAGCATACATGAAGTTACTTTCTGCCATGTGTCAGAGATGAGGAAGGAAGTTGTGAGCAACGCACACACACTCCCTGTTATCTGAGAGAAATGGGGAGAAATAGGGATATAGAAAGACAAATCTATACAAGCTAAGTGTTACAGCAGGACCTTGGGTACATTTTTAAGCTCTTTGTGCCTGTTTGTAAAGGAGGATGACAAAAGTAGCTAAATCACAAGGTTGTTATGAAGAGTAAAACACCTAGTATCAGGCACAGGGTAGGTGCTCCACAAATGTTAGATAGAGTTAGTTATTAAGTGAATTTGAAGTTAATGTAAAGCTAGGTCTTCTCCCTATCCTTTCTGAAGCATATCTTTCTCCTCCAGGGTTTCATTTAATGAACCCAACAAGCCTGTAACATAGATGCTACCCACATTTGGAGAAGTTGAGGCCACAGAGATGAATGGGCTTCTCCAAGTCTTACACTTCACATAAAGTAGTGGTGGAACCCAGATCAACTCACATCAATTCAGCCCCCAAAATTCCTTATGCTTTTAATCCATACCTGATGCTACATGCCCTGTGAGAATCAAAACTATGAATAAATACCCAGAAGAGAGAGAGATTAATTCTATCAGGAGGCATCTAGAGAGGCTTCTTGAAGAAAGAAAGTGAGCATACACTGCCCTGCTAATCCTCCCATGGCTCCTTACTGCTTTGCAATAAAGTACAAACCCTTCACCAAAGCCGGAAATCCTCTTTTTCTTTCAGCCCTTGTATCTGAGTCCCCAACAAGTCCTATAAGTTATAGCCACGAATTTTATCCCAATACATCATTTTTATCTATCTGCTGCTACCACCCTAACCCAAAGTACCACCATCTCGTGTTCAGTTTGGTTTCCCTACTGATCTCCCTGCACCCCTTCCTGCCAACCTAAAATCCATTCTCTGCACAAGAGCAAGGGTAAGCTTAAAATGCAAATCCGACTGTGGCACTCCCCCACTTTAAAGTCCTCCAGTAAATATCATTTGTATTTAGAATTAAATCTAACTTCCTTTCCGTGACTCTACGTATACATGGTCTGGTGTCTGCTTATTTCTCCCACTTCATCTAGTCAATGTCTTCTCTCCACTCATCATCCTGCAGCTGTAAATGCCTCCTTTATTTTATCCAACAGAAAACATTTTTGATCTCATCTCATGGCTTTGCACTTGCTCTTTTCTCTGCCCGGGATGCCATGGTCTTTTCTTCCAGACTTGTTCCGTCTTATTGTTCAGATCTCAAATATCACCTCCTTAAAGAGATCTTCCTGAGACACTTCATTTAAAATAGGACCCCGTTCCTTCTGCCCCTCCCACCGCCCCGTTTTTTTCTATTACTGCACACTGTTTAATTCCTTTAAGGTGCTAATCACACTCTATAATTTTTAATGACATATTTATTTGTTGACTGGATCCCCATTGAAATGTGAAACTCCAAGAGGATGGGGATTTTGCCTCTATTGCTCCATATGATATCCTGGGCTTATCGTAGACATTCACGACATAGTTATTAAAGGGATGCAAGGAAGGGAGGAAAGCAAGTTTCAACAGCATTTTTTCAGAAGCATAAGACTTGAGCAGGTAAATGTACAAGGAAAGTAGGGAGGCAATTCATAGCAGAAGGAACAGCTTGAACACAAATCTTGAGTCATGAGTTCAAGATTTGTTTAAAGAAGGACACGTGTACTATTGTGCCCAGAAAGTAGCTGTATAAGGAAACTAGGATCTTCAGTCAGTTTACAAATGCTTGTCAAATGCCTGTGATGTCACAGATACTGCGCTGGACGTTCCCGTTACATACTACTGCATAGCAGATTATCCTAAAACTTAGTGGCTTAAAACAATCACAATCATTTATCTTCCTCACAAAGCTGCAATCTGAGCAGAGCTCAGCAGGGGCAGCTCATCTCTGATCCACGTGGCATTGGCTTGGTAGACTCAACTAGGGACTGGAAGATTGACTTCCAGGACGGTTCACTCCCATGGCTAGTTAGCACCGGCTGTCGCCTGGGAGCTCGGCTCCCACTGTGAGCTGGGGCTCATGCTTCCTCTCCCTGTGGGCATTTCTACAGATTGCTTGAGTTTCCCCACAGCACAGTGGTTGGATTCCAACAGCAAGGGTCTAAAGGAGAGACGCAAACGTGCGTGGCATTTTTATGACCTGCCTTTGGAAATAACATATCATCCCCTTCAGCTCTACTGTTTGAGGCAGTCACAAAGATCCATCCAGTTTCAAAGGGAGGAGACAGGGAATCCACCTCTGGATGGGGAAGTGACAAGCTTCTAGAAGAGTACTTGAAATAGGAGATACTGTTGCAGCCATCTTTGTGAAACAGCAATACAGTCTACCACTCAGGGATACAGCAGTGAGCTTGGAATTACAGTACCTGCCCTCAGGAAGCTCGGACTAGAATGAGGAAGACAAACCCATATGGTTTTGTAAAGTGTAAGTTCAGTGATGGAGGAAAAATAAAGTGTTAAGCTGAGACCAAATGACCTGTTGCTACGCTCAAAATTTAACAGCTTAAGATAATAATCAGTTGCTTTCTCACAGTTCCAGTGGGTTAGGAATTCAGGAGTGACCTAGGTGGTTCTGGTTCAGAATCTCTCGTGAGGCTGCAGTCACCACATCAGACTGGACTGCAGTCGTTTAAACTCTTCCGCTTCCAAGATAGTTGCTGGCAGGAGGCCTCAGTTTTTTGCTACATGGACCCCTCCACAGTGCTGCTTGAGTGTTCTCACAAAATGATAGCTGGCTTCCCCTAGAGTGGGTCATCCAAGAGAGAGGGCAAGGAAGAAACCGCAACTCCTTTTATGACCTAGTCATGGAAGCCACACACCATCACTTTTGTTATATTCTATTCATTGAGCCCTTACTCAAAGCCAGAGAATTAAGCTCCACCTCGTAAAGGGAGAAGAATTTGTGAACATGTTGAAAGCCATCACAGACCTTTTCTATTATGCAATGGAAAGAAATTTAGGAAGAAGTAATAATTGGGTCAGACATACTTTAGATAGATCACCCTGCTGGTGATACACTGGATAAATTTGAGAAAGGTAAGACTGAAGGTCTGCAGACAAATTAGAAGAATCCTGAAATATCCCAAAGAGAGATCAAACAAGTCTAAGTGACTTGTAGCAACAGAGGATGAGATGGGTTTAAAAAATGCTAAGGAGGAAAATTGTGTTATGAAAGAAATAAAAGCATTCAAAAATTAAATGTCATATTTTAGACTTGAGTGTCTGATTGGAGTGATGGTTACCAATCAAGATGGAAAATCCATGAGACAAAGCAGATGGAGGAGAAAGAGAAAATTCAGCATTAGATATTTTGAGTTTGAGCTTCCAGTTTTAGTGAATGAACAGTGGTAGGTTTTCTTGTTTTTGTTTTTGTTTTTTTCTTGCCACTGCAGCATTTATTTTTGTCTTATTTTGTTAACAGCCTCATTTTTACAAGGTGATCCTATCCTCACCCACTCTGCTTGGACAGGGCCGTACCCAGTGATGTGCTGGTAAATGATCTCTCCAAAATAAGTAAACAAATAAAGCCCTAGTTTGTAGCATGGATACTCCCACCTTTTCAAATTTAATGCTCGCAACAGTTTAACAACCAACTCAGAAAATTACTGGAATGTTATAATCAACTGGTCCTGGTACGATGGGACTATATCTCTGGTTTAGCAATGAATCACATGACCCAGATCTAAGCCAGTCAGCACACTGAATTTCTTCTTAACATGGTGACTGGTTCAGAGATGGACATTTTAGCCAATCAGAGCCAATGAGATGCAAAGAGATTCTTGTTATGCATCTGGGAAAATACTTTTATTTTTCCTTGATACTTGTAATTAAGAGATAATGCAACAGCACTATTACACCATGTGAAGTTTCAGAATGGAGCCAGCCCGCCCTGTGCAAAACAGGACTGAGAGGTGGAAAGAAAGTAAATCTAGATGACATTATTTAAGCCATAAATCTAGCTGTAGCTAAAACTAGGTCTATTCATAGACTTTCCAATTAAGTGAGCAAATGAGTTCTATTTTCCTTTTTCTTCTTTCTTTCTTTTTTTCTTGTGTAAGTAAATTTTGTTTTTCCTTTCCTTTACATTCAGAGTTTCTCAGCTGATATTATGTGTGACATCCAGGTCCTTGGTTATATAAATCTGAAGCTCAGCAGACAAGTTCAGGATTGACAGAATTTAGTGAAAATTTAATCCATGAGAAGAAACAAATTCACCAGGGAGAGAACCATCCTGCTAATCATAATTTTCTTAAAATTCTATAGAATGAGAGATATGGGAGCAACGTTAGAGATCATCCAGTCAAACTCCTTCACTTAACAATTATGAAAACTGTGTCTCGGAGCGGCGGGAAGATGGCGGAAGAGTAAGACGTGGAGATCGCCTTCCTCCTCACGGATACACCAGAAATACATCTATACGTGGAACAACTCCTACAGAACACCTACTGAAGGCTGGCAGAAGACCTCAGAGCTCCCAAAAGGCAAGAAACTCCCCACGTACCTGGGTAGGGCAAAAGAAAAAAGAAAAAACAGAGACAAAAGAATAAGGACGGCACCTGCACCAGTGGGAGGGAGCTGTGAAGGAGGAAAAGTTTCCACACACTAGGAAGCCCCTCCGCGGGAGGAGACTGCGGGAGGCAGAGGGGGGAGCTTCGGGACCGCGGAGGAGTGCACAGCGACGGGTGTGGAGGGCAAAGCGGGGAGATTCCTGCACAGACGATCGGTGCCGACCGGCACTCACCAACCCGAGAGGCTTGTCTGCTCACCCGCCGGGGCGGGCGGGGCTGCGAGCTCAGGCTCGGGTTTAGGTTTTGGACGGAGCGCAGGGAGAGGACTGGGGTTGGCGGCTTGAGCATAGCCTGAAGGGGTTGGTGCGCCACGACTAGCCGGGAGGGAGTTCGGGGAAAAGCCTGCACCGGCCGAAGAGGCAAGAGACTTTTTCTTCCCTCTTTGTTTCCTGGTGCGCGAGGAGAGGGGTTTAAGAGCGCTGCTTAAAGGAACTCCAGAGACGGGCGCGAGCCGCGGCCAAAAGCGCGAACCCCAGAGACTGGCGTGAGCCGCGGCTGAGGGCGCGAGCCCCCGAGACGGGCGCGAGCCGCGGCGGGAAGCGCGAGCCCCAGAGACGGGCGCAAGCCGCGGCTGAAACCGTAGACCCCAGAGACGGGCGGGAGACGCTGGGGCTGCTGCTGCCGCCATCAGGGAGGCTGTGTGCGAGCACAGGTCACTCTCCGCGCCCCTCTTCCGCGGAGCCTTGCAGGCAGCCACTGCCAGGTTCCCGGGATCCAGGGACAACTTCCCCGGGAGTACGCACGGCGGGTCTCAGGCTGGTGCAGCGTCACGCCGCCTCTGCCGCCGCAGGCCCACCCCGCACGCAGTGCCCCTCCTTCCCCCATCCCCCAACCCCCGGCCTGAGTGAGCCGGAGCTCCCGAATCAGCGGCTCCTTTAACCCCATCCTGTCTGAGCAAAAAACAGACGCCCTCCAGCGATCTGCGCGCAGGGACAGGGCCGGGTACAAAGCTGAGCTCCTGTGAGCTGTGAGAGCAGGGAGGAGAGGGGGAGGTCTCTCCCGGCAGCCGCGGAGGCGGCGGATTGAAGCTCCACAATCAACTTGATGTGCCCTGCATTGTGGAATACCTGAATAGACAGGGAGTGATCCCAAATTGAAGAGGAGGAATTTAGGAGCGAGATCTGTGATTTTTTTCCCTTTTCCTCTTTTTGTGAATGTGTGCGTGTATGCTTCTGTGTGAGATCTTGTCTGTATACTCTTGCTTCCACCATTTGTCCTAGGGCTCTATCCGTCCATGGTTTTTTTTTTTAAAAAAAAAAAAAAATTTTTTTTAATAATTAATTTTAATTGTAATAACTTTATTGAACTTTACCTTCGTTCTTTCTTTCTTTCTTTCCTTCCCTCCTTCCCTCCTTTAGACAGCGAATCACCCCAGGTTGAGGGGGTGGTCTCTGGGAGCAGGATTTATGATTTTTCCCCCTTTGCCTCTCTTTGTGAACGTGTATGTGTATGCTTCTGTGTAAGATTTTCTCTGTATAGCTTTGCTTCCAACATTTGTCCCAGGGCTCTATCCGTCCATGGTTTTTTTAAAAAAAAAAAAAATTTTTTTTTTCTTAATAATTACTTTTAATTGTAATAACTTTATTGTACTTTACCTTCGTTCTTTCTTTCTTTCTCTCTTTCCTTCCTTCCTTCCCTCCTTTAGACAGCGAATCACCCCAGGTTGAGGAGGTGGTCTCTGGGAGCAGGATTTATGATTTTTCCCCCTTTGCCTCTCTTTGTGAACACGTATGTGTATGCTTCTGTGTAAGATTTTCTCTGTATAGCTTTGCTTCCAACATTTGTCCTAGGGCTCTATCCGTCCATGGTTTTTTTTAAAAAAAAATTTTTCTTTTCTTAATAATTAATTTTAATTGTAATAACTTTATTGTACTTTACCTTCGTTCTTTCTTTCTTTCCTTCCTTCCTTCCCTCCTTTAGACAGCGAATCACCCCAGGTTGAGGAGGTGGTCTCTGGGAGCAGGATTTATGATTTTTCCCCCTTTGCCTCTCTTTGTGAACACGTATGTGTATGCTTCTGTGTATGATTTTCTCTGTATAGCTTTGTTTCCAACATTTGTCCTAGGGTTCTATCTGTTCTTTTTTTTTTCTTTCTTTCTAAATATTTTTTAGTACAATAACTATATTATACTTTATTTTATTTTTACTGTATCTTCTTTCTTTCTGTCTTTTTTCCTTCTTTCCCTCCTTCCTTCCTCCCTTCCTCCCTCCCTCCCTCCCTCCCTCCTTTCTTTCCTTCTTTGCTTCTTTCTTCCTTCCTTCCTTTCCTCCTTTCCTTCTTTCTTTCCTCATACTTCTACTAATTCTCTCTACATTTTCTCCTTCTTTCCCTCCTACCTTCCTTCCTTCCTCCCTCCCTCCTTTCTTTCCTTCTTTGCTTCTTTCTTCCTTCCTTCCTTTCTTCCTTTCCTTCTCTCTTTCCTCAAACTTCTACTAATTCTCTCTACATTTTCTCCTTCTTTCCCTCCTTCTTTCCTTCCTTCCTCCTTCCCTCCCTCCCTCCCTCCTTTCTTTCCTTCTTTGCTTCTTTCTTCCTTCCTTCCTTTCCTCCTTTCCCTCTTTCTTTCCTCATACTTCTACTAATTCTCTCTACATTTTCTCCTTCTTTCCCTCCTTCCTTCCTTCCTCCCTCCCTCCCTCCTTTCTTTCCTTCTTTGCTTCTTTCTTCCTTCCTTCCTTTCCTCCTTTCCTTCTTTCTTTCCTCATACTTCTAATAATTCTCTCTACTTTTCCTCCCTTTTATTCTGAGCCGTGTGGATGAAAGGCTCTTGGTGCTCCAGCCCAGGAGGCAGGGCTCTGCCTCTGAGGTAGGAGAGCCAACTTCAGGACACTGATCAACAAGAGACCTCCCAGCTCCACATAATATTAAACGGTGGAAATCTCCCAGAGACCTCCATCTTAACACCAGCACCCAGCTTCACTCAACGACCAGCAAGCCACAGTGCTGGACAACCTATGCCAAACAACTAGCAAAACAGGAACACAACCCCACCCATTAGCAGAGAGGCTGCCTAAAATCATAATAAGTCCACAGACACCCCAAAACACACCACCAGACGTGAACCTGCCCACTAGAGAGACAAGATCCAGCCTCATCCAGCCCAACACAGGCACTAGTCCCCTCCACCAGGAAGCCTACACAACCCACTGAAACAACCTTAGCCACTGGAGACAGACATCAAAAACAACGGGAACTACGAACGTGCAGCCTGCAAAAAGGAGACCCCAAACACAGTAAGATAAGCAAAATGAGAAGACAGAAAAACACACAGCAGATGAAGGAGCAGGATAAAAACCCACCAGACCTAACAAATGAAGAGGAAATAGGCAATCTACCTGAAAAAGAATTCAGAATAATGATAGTAAGGATGATCCGAAATCTTGGAAGTAGAATGGACAAAATGCAAGAAACAGTTAACAAGGACCTACAAGAACTAAAGATGAAACAAGCAACGATGAACAACGCAATAAATGAAATTAAAAGTACTCTAGATAGGATCAATAGCAGAATAACTGAGGCAGAAGAACGGATAAGTGACCTGGAAGATAAAGTAGAGGAAATAACTACTACAGAGCAGAATAAAGAAAAAAGAATGAAAAGAACTGAGGACAGTCTCAGAGAGCTCTGGGACAACATTAAACGCACCAACATTCGAATTATAGGGGTTCCAGAAGAAGAAGAAAAAAAGAAAGGGACTGAGAAAATATTTGAAGAGATTATAGTTGAAAACTTCCCTAATATGGGAAAGGAAATAGTTAATCAAGTCCAGGAAGCACAGAGAGTCCCATACAGGATAAATACAAGGAGAAATACGCCAAGACACATATTAATCAAACTATCAAAAATTAAATACAAAGAAAGCATATTAAAAGCAGCAAGGGAAAAACAACAAATAACACACAAGGGAATCCCCATAAGGTTAACAGCTGATCTCTCAGCAGAAACCCTACAAGCCAGAAGGGAGTGGCAGGACATACTGAAAGTGATGAAGGAGAAAAACCTGCAACCAAGACTACTCTACCCAGCAAGGATCTCATTCACATTTGATGGAGAAATTAAAACCTTTACAGACAAGCAAAAGCTGAGAGAGTTCAGCACCACCAAACCAGCTTTACAACAAATGCTAAAGGAACTTCTCTAGATAAGAAATGCAAAAGAAGGAAACGACCTATAATAATGAACCCAAAATAATATAGAAAATGGGAATAGGAACATACATATCGATAATTACCTTAAATGTAAATGGACTAAATGCTCCCACCAAAAGACACAGATTGGCTGAATGGATACAAAAACAAGACCCTTATATATGCTGTCTACAAGAGACCCACCTCAGACCTAGAGACACATACAGACTGAAAGTAAGGGGATGGAAAAAGATATTCCATGCAAATGGAAACCAAAAGAAAGCTGGAGTAGCAATTCTCATATCAGACAAAATAGACTTTAAAATAAGGACTATTAAAAGGGATAAAGAAGGACACTACATAATGATCAAGGGATCGATCCAAGAAGAAGATATAACAATTGTAAATATTTATGCACCCAACATAGGAGCACCTCAATACGTAAGGCAAATACTAACAGCCATAAAAGGGGAAATTGACAGTAACACATTCATAGTAGGGGACTTTAACACCCCACTTTCACCCATGGACAGATCATCCAAAATGAAAATAAATAAGGAAACACAAGCTTTAAATGATACATTAAACAAGATGGACTTAATTGATATTTATAGGACACTCCATCCAAAAACAACAGAATACACATTTTTCTCAAGTGCTCATGGAACATTCTCCAGGATAGATCATATCTTGGGTCACAAATCAAGCCTTGGTAAATTTAAGAAAATTGAAATTGTATCAAGTATCTTTTCTGACCACAACGCCATGAGACTAGATATCAATTACAGGAAAAGATCTGTAAAATATACAAACACATGGAGGCTAAACAATACACTACTTAATAATGAAGTGATCACTGAAGAAATCAAAGAGGAAATAAAAAAATACCTAGAAACAAATGACAATGGAGACACAACGACCCAAAACCTATGGGATGCAGCAAAAGCAGTTCTAAGGGGGAAGTTTATAGCAATACAAGCCCACCTTAAGAAGCAGGAAACATCTCGAATAAACAACCTAACCTTGCACCTCAAGCAATTAGAGAAAGAAGAACAAAAAAGCCCCAAAGCTAGCAGAAGGAAAGAAATCATAAAAATCAGATCAGAAATAAATGAAAAAGAAATGAAGGAAACGATAGCAAAGATCAATAAAACTAAAAGCTGGTTCTTTGAGAAGATAAACAAAATAGATAAACCACTAGCCAGACTCATCAAGAAAAAAAGGGAGAAGACTCAAATCAATAGAATTAGAAATGAGAAAGGAGAAATAACAACTGACACTGCAGAAATAAAAAAAATCATGAGAGATTACTACAAGCAACTCTATGCCAATAAAATGGACAATCTGGAAGAAATGGACAAATTCTTAGAAATGCACAACCTGCCAAGACTGAATCAGGAAGAAATAGAAAATATGAACAGACCAATCACAAGCAATGAAATTGAAACTGTGATTAAAAACCTTCCAACAAACAAAAGCCCAGGACCGGATGGCTTCACAGGTGAATTCTATCAAACGTTTAGAGAAGAGCTAACACCTATCCTTCTCGAACTCTTACAAAATATAGCAGAGGGAGGAACACTCCCAAATTCCTTCTACGAGGCCACCATCACCTTGATACCAAAACCAGACAAGGATGTCACAAAGAAAGAAAACTACAGGCCAATATCACTGATGAACATAGATGCAAAAATCCTCAACAAAATACTAGCAAACAGAATCCAACAGCACATTAAAAGGATCATACACCATGATCAAGTGGGGTTTATTCCAGGAATGCAAGGATTCTTCAATATACGCAAATCTATCAATGTGATAAACCATATTAACAAATTGAAGGAGAAAAACCATATGATCATCTCAATAGATGCAGAGAAAGCTTTTGACAAAATTCAACACCCATTTATGATAAGAACCCTCCAGAAAGTAGGCATAGAGGGAACTTTCCTCAACATAATAAAGGCCATATATGACAAGCCCACAGCAAACATCATCCTCAATGGTGAAAAACTGAAAGCATTTCCACTAAGATCAGGAACAAGACAAGGTTGCCCACTCTCACCACTCTTATTCAACATAGTTTTGGAAGTTTTAGCCACAGCAATCAGAGAAGAAAAGGAAATAAAAGGAATCCACATCGGAAAAGAAGAAGTAAAGCTGTCACTGTTTGCAGATGACATGATACTATACATAGAGAATCCTAAAGATGCTACCAGAAAACTACTAGAGCTAATCAATGAATTTGGTAAAGTAGCAGGATACAAAATTAATGCACAGAAATCTCTGGCATTCCTATATACTAATGATGAAAAATCTGAAAGTGAAATCAAGAAAACACTCCCATTTACCATTGCAACAAAAAGAATAAAATATCTAGGAATAAACCTACCTAAGGATACGAAAGACCTGTATGCAGAAAATTATAAGACACTGATGAAAGAAATTAAAGATGATACAAATAGATGGAGAAATATACCATGTTCTTGGATGGGAAGAATCAACATTGTGAAAATGACTCTACTACCCAAAGCAATCTACAGATTCAATGCAATCCCTATCAAACTACCACTGGCATTTTTCACAGAACTAGAACAAAAAATTGCGCAATTTGTATGGAAACACAAAAGACCCCGAATAGCGAAAGCAATCTTGAGAACGAAAAAAGGAGCTGGAGGAATCAGGCTCCCTGACTTCAGACTATACTACAAAGCAACAGTAATCAAGACAGTATGGTACTGGCACAAAAACAGAAAGATAGATCAGTGGAACAGGATAGAAAGCCCGGAGATAAACCCACGCACATATGGACACCTTATCTTTGATAAAGGAGGCAGGAATGTACAGTGGAGAAAGGACAGCCTCTTCAATAAATGGTGCTGGGAAAACTGGACAGGTACATGTAAAAGTATGAGATTAGATCACTCCCTAACACCATACACAAAAATAAGCTCAAAATGGATTAAAGACCTAAATGTAAGGCCAGAAACTATCAAACTCTTAGAGGAAAACATAGGAAGAACACTCTATGACATAAATCACAGCAAGATCCTTTCTGACCCACCTCCTAGAGTAATGGAAATAAAAACAAAAATAAACAAATGGGACCTAATGAAACTTCAAAGCTTTTGCACAGCAAAGGAAACCATAATCAAGACCAAAAGACAACCCTCAGAATGGGAGAAAACATTTGCCAATGAAGCAACTGACAAAGGATTAATCTCCAAAATTTACAAGCAGCTCATGCAGCTCAATAACAAAAAAACAAACAACCCCATCCAAAAATGGGCAGAAGACCTAAACAGACATTTCTCCAAAGAAGATATACAGAATGCCAACAAACACATGAAAGAATGCTCAACATCATTAATCATTAGAGAAATGCAAATCAAAACTACAATGAGATATCATCTCACACCAGTCAGAATGGCCATCATCAAAAAATCTAGAAACAATAAATGCTGGAGAGGGTGTGGAGAAAAGGGGACACTCTTGCACTGCTGGTGGGAATGTGAATTGGTTCAGCCACTATGGAGAACAGTATGGAGGTTCCTTAAAAAACTACAAATAGAATTACCATATGACCCAGCAATCCCACTACTGGGCATATACCCTGAGAAAACCAAAATTCAAAAAGAGTCATGTACCAAAATGTTCATTGCAGCTCTATTTACAATAGCCCGGAGATGGAAGGAACCTAAGCGCCCATCATCGGACGAATGGATAAAGAAGATGTGGCACATATACACAATGGAATATTACTCAGCCTTAAAAAGAAATGAAATTGAGATATTTGTAATGAGATGGATAGACCTAGAGTCTGTCATACAGAGTGAAGTAAGTCAGAAAGACAAAGACAAATACCGTATGCTAACACATATATATGGAATTTAAGGGGAAAAAATGTCATGAAGAACCTAGGGATAAGACAGGAATAGAGGCGCAGACCTACTGGAGAACGGACTTGAGGATATGGGGAGGGGGAAGGGTGAGTTTTGACAGGGCGAGAGAGAGTCATGGACATATACACACTAACAAACGTAGTAAGGTAGATAGCTAGGGGAAAGCAGCCGCAAGGCACAGGGATATTAGCTCGGGGCTTTGGGACAGCCTGGAGGGGTGGGAGGGGGAGAGTGGGAGGGAGGGAGACGCAAGAGGGAAGACACATGGGAGCACATGTATATGTATAGCTGATTCACTTTGTTATAAATCAGAAACTAACACACCATTGTAAAGCAATTATACCCCAATAAAGATGTTAAAAAAAAAAAAAAATGTGTCTCTAAAAGGTTCAATACTTTGTTCAAGATGACTTGGCTCTTTAGTCTTTAGAGCCAAGACAAAAACCGTGATTTCCTGACTCCTATGTATCCCTTTTCCCAATCATGGCAAATTCTGAGTTATAGGATCGAATTTAGCTGAGCAACTACATATCGTATTTATATTATGAACAAGTAAATGTATCATATACTACTTTTCAGTTTAATGGATAGCACTTTACTATTTCAGAGCACCTTGTATAATTTAACCTCCTTGCCAACACTGTAAAGTAGGTGGGACAAGTACTTTAGAGATAAGAAAATCTAGGCTTGGACTATTTGAATGACTTTTCAAAGGTCAAATAGCCAGTGAATAGTAAAACCAGTAGTAGAATCCAGGACACTTGATTCCTTCCTCCAATACTCTTTCTTCTGCCTCTCTTTCAACTTAATGATGTTTCACTGCAAGTGCTTAAGGTGTAATTTAGATAGCACAACTTCCCCGGATTTGAGATGGCTTCTCATAATTGTCAGAAAAATATATTCTAAGATGTTCGCTCCCTGCACTATTTCTGTAATGCTCCAGGCTGCTAAGACTCAATCTGCTTAGTAATCAAGGTGTCAGCACAGATGGTTTCACAAGAAATGTATTTGTTTCCAGGGCTACTGTAACAACTACCACAAACTTGGTGGCTTGCAAAAATGGAAATTTATTCTGTCACAATGCTGGAGGCCAGAAGTCCACAACCAGGGGTCTTACTCCCTCCAAAGGCTGTAAGGGAGGATCCAGTCCATATCTCTTCCAGCTTCCAGTGATTGCTGGTATTCTCAGCTTGTGGCCACATATCACACAAATCTCTTCCTCCATCTTCACATAGACTTCTCATTGTGCCGGCCCTCTGCGTATCTCCTATGAGGATACTCGGCATTGGATGTAGGGCCCACCCAGATAATCCAGAATGATCTTCTCATCTCGGTATCTTTTACCTTAATTACATCTACAAAGACCCTTTTGCCAGATAAGGTAACCTGCCCAGGTTCTGGGGATGAAGACATGGATATATCTTTTGGGGGTTCACCATTGAGCACACTATGAGAGGCAGAGGAGAAGGATTATTTATTTATTTATGTGTTGACAGGAGAAGAGTTATTTACCCGAAGGTCAGGAGGCTTACGAGTGGAGTGAATCAAAGATCCGCTGCACCACCAGTGATGACAAAGCTCTCTTTTCCAAAGGTGACCTTCAACTCATTTACAAACTTTGAAAAGATCTAAGTGGTCCATAACACATTCTCTGAAAAGAGGCCTTGCCGTCAGCTTTGTCAGGTAACTGTGGGTCATGGGCTAGAGGGTGAAAATGTATCCAACAAGTAGTGACTGGCTTACATGCTTAGGCATGTGCCCTGTTTATACGATACCCTCTGCCAGAGTTAGCTTCATGCCAAGACGCAAACTTGAAAAGCCACTATTGAAACAAGAGCTCCTGTTTTTGTCTGACCAGAATATCAGACTCTTTGCATCATTCACTCTCTTGGAGAATCAACCACTAGACCATCTGTGCTTCTCCCATTGTCCTTTAAGAAAAGATGAATATGTGTTTGTTTCCAACTCCAGAGCTATGTCTGTGATGTGTCATAATCTATAGACCTCACATATAAGGCACAGTCTTTCAGAGGCTGGTGGCAGCTCTATTGTATGCTTATTCTTCCAAGGGAAAGACACCTTCTTGTTTACAGTCTCCGAAAGAGAAAAAGAAAGGAAATACGCTTACTGAGCATGCTGGGCATGTTCCATTTGCCCCCAGATCCACTCTCCATCCTTCTCTACTCTGCTCCCCAGATCACTTCCTGTGACCTCAATGGACTCTCTTACCAAATGGCTTCAGGTTGGGTTTGGCCACTAGAGAATTCTGAAGGAACTGGAGGGAGAGAAAGCAAGAGGGAGGGAGGGAAGCTACTCTATTCATTTCCCAGGCCCCCAGTTGTTGCCAAAGGCTGGCAATATCTCTCACGGAGGTCTCAGCACCTCTCTGGCAGCTCCCTCGGCACAGCCTTCTCCGTCTCCAAGTCCCAGGAGACACTGCTTTTACCCAGACTTTCAGGCCTGGAGCTGGTATCCCTAGAGTATTGCACTATCTTTTTTTTTTTTTATTGAAGTATAGTTGATTTATAATGTTGTGTTTGTTTCAGGTGTACAGCAAAGTGATTCAGTTACACATATACATATATATATTCTTTTTCAAATTATTTTCCATTATAGGTTATTACAAGATATTGAACATAGTTCCCCGTGCTCTACAGTAGGTCCTTGTTTTTTGTCTATTTTATATACAGTAGTGTGTATCTGTTCATCCCAAACTCCTAATTTATCCCGTCCATCCCACCCCATCCCACCTCCTGCTTTTCCCCTTTGGTAACAATAAGTTTGTTTTCTGTCTGTGTGTCTGTTTCGGTTTTGTAAATAAGCTGATTTGTGTCATTTTTTAGATTCCACACATAAGTGATATCATATGATATTTGTTTTTCTTAGTACGATAATCTCTAGGTCCATCCATGTTGCTGCAAATGGCATTATTACATTCTTTTTAAGGCTGAGTAATCGTCCATTGCGTGTATATGTGTGTGTATATATATATACACACACACACACTATATATTTACCCATTCATCTGTAGTATATATATATATATATATATATATATATATATATAACATCTTTATCCATTCATCTGTTGATGGAAACCTGGATTGCTTCCATGTCTTGGCTATTGTAAATGGAGTATTGCACTATCTTTTGTGGTCTTCCTACACTTTGCCTATACATTTTTAAAATAGTCCTGCTACTACACTTTCCTCAAATTTTCCTACTTTGAATGGACCACCTGTTTCCTAAAGGGGCTCCGGCTGATGAAGCCCAATCCTTTCAAGGTTTTCCCCTAGATGTCCCTTTATTTCAGTGATTACAACAGTCCTACAGTGTAGGTACTCTTAACCCTGTGTTATGATGAGGAAATTGAAGCTTACTGAGGCGACATAACTTGTCCTAGGAGACAAGCTAGCAAGTGAGGAGTTAGGATTCAAACCCAGATTTGTCTAACTTCAAAGACCTTGGATTTTTAGCTATTTCTCCTCAACACTGAAGAAATGTCTTTTTTTATTATTGAGTTATAATTGACATATGATATTAGTTCCAGGTGTACAACATAGTGATTTCATATTTTTACACATTGCAAAATGATCCCCATGGTAAATCTAGTTACCATCTGTCACCATATAGGGATATTATGATATTATTGAGTATATGCTCTACGCTGTACAATACGTCTCGTTACTTATTTATTTTATAGCTGGAAGAAATGTCTTAAAGGATGCCTGGAGAAACAAAGCATTTTAAGGCATAAAAATGCCAGAATGGCTTAAATGCTTTATCAAAGTTAAACTTTATAAAGCCATTCTGAGGGCCCATCTCTCCTTAGTATTGCATAAGGAAAAAAAAAAAAAAAGACAGCCCTACCCAGCAGCCACGATAATTGGAATGTAATTGACATCTCTACTGTATTCTCCTAAAAAAAGGCCAGGAGTAAATTACATTTTCAATGCACAGCCAGACTTATCATTCTTTCTATGTATTTCATATATGGCAGCTACTCACAAAATCTTTTCCAACCCATCCCAAGCTTTCAAGATCTCTCCCAACAGGTTCTCTGCCTCCATCTTTTCTGGATTCCTTTATCCTTTCTGGATATTTTCCCTCCTACCAATAACTCTGCCCTTTCCAATGAAAATCCCTCTTGTCTCTTCCAGGCTTTTCCAGATTTCCCTTTGGCACCATGTCCAGTTAACACAGCTAAAGAACTAGCGTCTTCTGGGGAGAGCGGGAGTTATGTTAAGATTTCAAATCATTTTTTCTCTACATAATATAGATGTACTCAGTTTTCAAGGAGAAAAGATTTTGGTAGCACATATGAAATCTATACTAAGGATGAAGGATAAACTATAAGTACTGGAACATGGGAAGGGTAATGAGAGGGGTAAAGGGAATATTCAAGTCACATCTTATTCATTCCCTCAACTTCCCAGTGGGCTGCCAATGTAGTATACAAATATTTGTTTCAGTTCAATTGTGTGAAACTCCAGACATATTTTGTTTGAGAAACAGCATTATGGCTACATATTTTATCCATCATAAATTGTGTTTGCACTTAAAATTATAATTACTAATTAATAATGATATTTATTTCCCTATCAATCGATTTACCATTAGTTCTTCTGTGTCCCAATTTCTAACCAGGTAACTACACAGTCATCCCAGCAATACACCCAAAGCAACCTCTACCTCCTGGAGAGTGATTATAAAATCCACTACTTTTCACATCTTTCCTTAAACACCTTAACTGATGGAAATTCAGGAAAAGATAGAATGGGTCTCCAGTCAAGACAAGCTATTTGCAATAGGTGTTTTTTTAAAAAAATCATTTATGGGTTGAAAGTAGTTCATCTGGAAGTATTCTCTTTGGCTAGGCAAAAAAAGTTGATTAGCTCTGGGACTTAAAAGACAGACAGACCCTCACAGGAACATTAGACAATAACCCAATTCATCCTGAATCCACAGTTCATAAGATGACAAGGATCTTCATTCTTCTGGCCTCAAGAAAGGCATCAACCAAACTGAAAAGGAGACAGTTTGTTCTTTTTCTAGAGCCCGGTAGGGTAGGGAGTAGAGGAGGTAAGAAAGCTATCATTTGCTGAGCCCTGCTGTGTGTGAGACACTATTGCACAAGTTAATAACTTACCCTAGGGCACAAAATAAGAAAAGAAAGCAAATACAGAGGCCAAGAGTTGAGGAGTATTTGTATGTTCATTATCTGGTCTCTCCACCTCCACTGTTCTAGAAGTTGTAACGTCTAGGGGAGCAAGCAGCTTGTCAGTCTGTTGCGGAATCCCCAGAGCCTCACATAGCACTTGGCACATTAAAAGGAACTCAATGAACATATGCTAAGTAAATGAGCAAATGAATGAGTTCTTTCTTACTTCCTAGCCCAGGGTTATCCTACTCCACCTTACTTGTGGCTAGAAAAACAAAACTCAAACGGCACTTGCTCTGAGATTTTAAGATGTCTCCTCTGCGGTGTATTGATAGCAGGATAGAGTTTCTTCCTTTACAAACCAAACCTCCCCGTCCAGATAAATTATCATGGAAAATGGCACAGTACCATCAAATTGGAAATGAAAACCACAATTCCTGTTTGCAAACAAACACAATACCCTTAATGGTCATGGGAACACCTAACTTCGACTCCCACAGTTAACTTGAGAGCAAATTGGAAAGTTCAGCAGAAAAATTACATTATAATGAAAATTCCCATGAACTAATGTTGCTTTAGGTTTGCTTTGGCTGTATTTGCAGCCAAAACCCAGTCAATCAACCAATTGTTCACCCTACACTATACCCAAAGAGTGGTTTGTCTGATTTTTTTTTTTTTTTTTGTCATTGAATTGATGAATTGCCTTGGCATCAGGTAGCCAGCTTTTATCTTGGGAAATCATAATTTTCTACTGGGAGAACTATTCAACTGTGTGGTAGTACTTTATCACCAGCTGCGCATAAGTGGTGCTGTTTGCAATTTGATAAACGGGCACAGAGGCTCAGAGGTCCCCAAACACGAGTCTGATATGTAAACATAATCAAATCGTACTATTAACCAGGGGATCGAGTTGTGGTTGCTCATCCGTCTCTGTCTTTTTCAACTTCTCGGTAAAAAAATCCTCATACCTTGGGCTTCCCTGGTGGCGCAGCGGTTGAGAATCTGCCTGCTAATGCAGGGGACACGGGTTCGAGCCCTGTTCTGGGAGGATCCCACATGCCACGGAGCAACTAGGCCCGTGAACCACACAACTACTGAGCCTGCGCGTCTGGAGCCTGTGCTCCGCAACAAGAGAGGCCGCGATAGTGAGAGGCCCGCGCACCGTGATGAAGAGTGGCCCCCGCTTGCCACAACTAGAGAAAGCCCTACGCACAGAAATGAAGATCCAACACAGCAAAAATAAATAAATAAATCAAATAGAGCCCAGTAATTCCTGAAAAGTCTAGATAAACAACTTCAATAAACAGTCACAGGTTCTTTAAAAAAAAAAAAAAAAAAAAAATCCTCATACCTCATTCTGCACAGGCGAAGGGAGGGATAGTTTTCGGTCTTAGATGGCACTAGAATGAGAGTTAAGTACCTTCCACCTGTTTTAAACTGAATTTGTGATTGAAGAAAACCACATCAAAACAATTTCATAAGAAAATGGAGCACTTCCAAAGGCTTTTAAGCTCATTTCAAAATACTGAGCAGTACCTAAGGAATGCAGAAGAATAGCTTATTCTTTCAACTTTTCTCTACAAAGACTTTGGAATCATAGAATTTCAGGTTAAGAGGAACTAGAAATGCCAAACACACACACACACACACACACACACACCCCTCCTTTCTAGACAACTAAGAACTAAAGTCAATTATTTAATTTAAGCCTTGCCAACAATTATGCCGTTTCTTCATTTTAAAGATTATGAAACTGAAGCAGAAAAATGAAGCAACTTACTATGTGTCCTATACTCGGTAAGTGCCAGAACTGGAACTCAATTCCATCCCTAAGTCCCAACGAATACACTGCACCACTTTGTTTCTATGATACTGCTGCCAACCTATGCTTGACTTCCTTTTTTGGCCATGAATTCAGCCCATCCAACCCTCAGACATCTCTGTTTGAGTTGTCTGCTCTGTGTTAAAAGTTGCCTTTCTATAACTCCTACCTACTGAACCTGGATGTGGCCTGGGGCCATACTGAATAAGTGTAATCTCTCTTCCAAGTGACAGGGTTTTGAATATTTGAAGCTGACAATCGTGTCACGTGGAGCTCTCTTTCTTGTGGGTTAATATTCCCAGATCCTTCAGCCATCCTTCATATAACATGGTTCACTCTCTTAATTGCTTTCTACTTTATACATGTTTCTCTTCAACTGTCATCTGGCCTCACCAAGAAGACCGGAAATCTCACCATCCTCAATCTATTAATGCAGCAAAAATCGAATTAAGATTTCTCCATTCTGCACCAATCCTATATTTTGAAACCTCCACTTTATGGGCACCCAACCTTGCCTCAGAGTCTCGCAACCCTCACACAGAGTGTGAAATCTCTAACAATGCTCGTCTGAAAACACTAAGCAAAACCTCTATGAAATTAATCAGAGATCCCAATGGGACTCTGTATTATGCATCCTAATCCACTTAAATGTCCTGTCTCTCTCCTCAAAGCCTCATGGCCCAAGGATACCCTATCTCTAAGGAGTTCATAAATTCTTAAGTGCCTGCCACAAACCCAGTCACTCTTCTAGGAAAGTGGTCCCAGGTGGCCTTCCTTGCCACAGTTGTCATTAATCTTAATAAGGTATAGTCACCTGTCACCCTTGCCATTGCTGACAAGACTGTCCCAAGGGGCTGTACAAGGTCTGGTTACCTTTGGAGCAACTATCATGAACTACAGGAAAAATGATGAGATTCTTATCAAAGGTGTCAAAACAACCTCATTATATACTCTCCTTAGAAAATATGTCAGAAAGGTAGTCTCCAAGCTCAAATGTGTGAGAAATATGTTTGCTTTAATTTCTTGACTTTATTTCTATTGCAAGTTCCCAGATTACTAGAGGTTTCATCTTAAGAAATTGAGGAGTCCCTCTCCTTTGAAAGGGGTTACCTCTAATTTGAGGGGATTTTGTGGAGTGCTACTGCATCCTGCAACGTTGGGATGAAGGCATCTGATTTGGTTTATTTAACCTCACAGGCATCAACTGAGCTGTCTCCCTTTGTAGGTCCCCTTTCCTGTCTTCAATCATTGATTCAATCATGTTTGGAATATATGGTCTCCATTCTTTATTTTTTTATTTATTTTGGCTGTGCCGGGTCTTAGTTGCAGCACGTGGGATCTCCGTTGCGGCATGCGGGATCTTTTAGTTGTGGATCGTAGACTCTTAGTTGCGGCATGCAGACTTCTTAGTTGCAGCATGCACGTGGGATCTAGTTCCCCAGCCAGGGCTCGAACCCGGGGCCCCTGCATTGGGAGCACAGAGTCTTACCCACTGGACCAAACAGGGAAGTCCCTATGGTCTCCATTCTTGACTTTAGACTTTCTCCTGGCTCACTTCCTAAACACTCAGGGTCATTCTTCATACTTAAGCCAGACAGAACTACAGGAAACTCAGTAGGGCTGTTTATGACCCTTTCCTCCTTTGCATTTTCCCAAATCTCTGGGATAGTCTGTTCATACGCATCCTTTCAGATTCCCTCTGAATGCGTAGACTTTTGAAATACAAATATCAAGGAAAAACTCCTTCTTTCGCCTTCTGATGTGCCATCATATTCCTGAGATAATGAGCTCAGAACCTCTTTCCTGTTACATAATAGCAGAACGAAATTTTAGGAATAAAAACGTTTAAAATGACATTCCAAAAAGCATTAGTCTTTTGCAAAGGGCACACAAAAAGACGGAAAAATCACTCAAACTCAGCAGCTGCCCCAAATGAGAATACAGGAAGTTTTCTGGTTACCATTACTATCCTTATTTCATAGGTGACCAAACAGATTACGAGAGGTTAAGAAACACGTGCACAGTCACCTACCTAGTAAATAGTAGAACCAGGATTTGAGCCCAGAGTAATGCTCTTAACTACTTCTGTGACAAGGAAAAGAGGCAGGAAGGAAAACCATAATGAAGGGCAATAGTGAACTAATGTTATGAAGAAACAGAAAATGTATAGTGCCACAGAAGTGTGTAATGAGGGTCAAAGGAAGAATGGGGGGGATCTGATCTAATCTGAAGCTTAAGAATAGATCTCTCTGAAGAAGTGACCTTTGGGCTGAGATCTGAAAGGTTGCCTAGGAGCTAACTGGTCACCAAGAAGAAAGAATAGCACGTGAAAAGGCCCTGAGGCAGGATGACCACAGCTGTGTGTAGACCTGAAAGGAGGCCAGGACGCCTGGAGCAGAGGGAGTGTCAGGGAGACTGGTGAGTGATGAGGTTAGAAAAGGAAACAGAAGTCACTTCTGGCTGGGCCTTTTAAACTATGTAAATGAATTTTACTAGAAATGGCCATCCCATCAGAAGAACCTCAAGTCCTGCGTTTATATTATCTCTTCAAGCATTCATATGAATGAACTAACAAGACCTCGAACTCACAAGGTGTAAAATCTGATTGGTTCAACTTGGCTGACATAGTCCCCACTTATCCAATCAGCAGGAGGGGCAGGATCACATGGTCTTCAGAGCCAATCATCATGAGGAAGAACGGGCGTTCTAATACAAACAAATATATGTATCTGGGCACAGGTTGCTGCATTGACCAGCATCTCTGAAATTACAAGATCCCCAGACGTACTCAGGTTTCCCCTGGGCAGTGGGTTTTATTGTAAAGATAAAACGGGACATTAAGTAAAACCTGATGTTAGCTCTAGCAATGCACTGCCCACAGCAAAAGCACTAGCCGTTCCATCACGTGATCAGCCTCTCACCAGCAGGCCTCCAGTCTGAAAGCTCTGCCGTTAAGGTTTCCTGGCATTAGGTCTCAGGGTCTGCTTCTTCTCCTCCTGTTATTATGACGTAACTCTCTCTACCTTCTGGTCCAGTTCCACAAAAGCAAGGGTCTGACTGAGCCGAGCAGTCACCTTCTAGTATTAGGCTTCCATGTTGAAAAGCATGCTTCCCACGGGGCATTTCTGGGCAAAAGCTGAAGAGACCTGCCATCACCCCCATGACATTTCCTCCCCGGAGAGCAGAAGGCAGCACGGTGATGCTGTGGGTGGAGCGTGAAAGCTCACACGGTGTTGTTTTTAAGTTAATGTGCAACCAACATTTTTAAATAGAAAGCTTTCTTGTAAAACTCCAGATTTCCAGCTGCCCTTGAAAACCTGGAATATCAGACAACACTAGCCACAGTCAACAGATACTGAGTAGTGAGTGACCCGTGACCCATTTAGAGGCCCATAAGCTCTCAGTTCAACATAGTCTCCAATATCCCTACTGTCAACCAGCTTCACTGATTTAACTTACATGCCTGACCCTTGTAGGCATCTGAGTTGGCAAGCACTAAGGTATGTAATTACGTGCACTTTTCTCAAAAGGGAGTTCATGGTGAGGCAGGCACTTAAAGAGTCACTGACTACAGGACTGTCACAATATCAAGTTCAGAAACTCTACCCTAGTATAACTTCACTGCTGCTGGCAACCCCTGAAACAATTTTGAGATAGTCTCTGAACACAGTTAACTGGGGTCCCTGCCAACTGCTGCCTATAAGGCAAGTGAACCTTCGCTCTACTATGATAGCCTAACCAGACTCGACCTGATGATTTTGAGAAAGGTTAAGGATAGAGGAACGGCTCCTAGACATTGGACCAATTCCATTCCACATCTTAGGTCATCCCACACTGCCCTAATAATACCTGTTACAAAACACAGTAATAGGACCTCCTTGCCAAGCTATGTGCTCCTCCCGGCTATCGAATGGCCCAGAGGAATGGATATTCATGCTGGTAAAATTGGGCACTTAGCCCCTAAACTAGCACGTTCAGGCTAGCATGTAGCATGTCTCAGTCTTGAGATGCTACGGCTTGTGGTAAAAACGCATATTACGGGCCAAACTGGTGTCCACCTACCTGCCAACCACGTGACCTTGGCCGAGCCCCTTCATCTTTTTCAGCTTCAATTTCTTCATCCACAAAATGTAGATAATAATACGGACCTTAATGAATATTTTGAGGATTAAAGGCAGTGATGGGTGTCTTCCTCCTTTACCCAGGTAGGGTATAAAATAACTTCAAACCCAGCAATTTGAATTAAATTAAACCTCTCTAGCCACCCCCACCCCCCTCACCTTATCACCTTAAGAAGTTTCTTCTGGCCTCTTTCAGGTTACCACTCCTCCCAGGGCTTTCCCCAGTTCAAATATTTAGCCCTCGTTTTACAGAGAGAAAAACCGCTCAGTCCCACAGGTGGCTGCATACTTTCAATGAGGCTGCAGCTGCCTCTGTTTCAGAGTAAAAGCCACCTGCCCCCCTTGGCTAATTCACTACCAAAGCACCCCACTGTACTGCCACGTGCCCCTGACCACCAAACCCACAGGGCCAAGAAGGGCCCGGCTCAGTGCAGCTGCTGTGGTCAGCAGGCGCGCAGCCTGGGTGCAGAAAGAAACTCTGTGGATGATACAGGAGGGACCTGTCTCCCCTGGAGGCATATGCTGCCATGGAAGCTTCATTTGCCGCTCCCATCTCTTGGGTCAGTTTTCATATTACTGACGTTTAGGCTACCCGGCTGATGTTTAGGTTATAACTGATGTCTTCTCTCCCCTATCCCTGCCTTAACCGAGAACTGGTTCAGTCAGCACTGATTCTCCTTTGCTTTACTCTAGCATAGAGACAAGGAAACTCAGTATTCGATTTTCCTAGCTGCAATCTAGCTAGCAGTGGTGATGTGACACAGTTCTGACCAATGATATGTAAGTTTAGTGACACACACTCTCAGCCACTTTCCCAAAACAGACCTCCCATCCAGCATGGCTGAGTTGGAAAGCATTTCTGACACAGCATCACCCTGTGACAGAACCATTCTTTCTCACGACTTCCTTAGTCTCCCAGGTCCCTGGAGGTAGAGGAAGACCTTCCATCTCACACTCTCCAGCCCGTCTCCTACAACGGGATGAGTTTGTTTCATCCATGAGAAAACATCACAAACGGGTAAAAGTCCTGGTCCAGCAGCAGGCACAGAGTAGTTGCTCCTCTTGACCTTTTGATACCATTTGAAAATTCAACCACGAGCATATACTATTTTCCTGACTAAAAACTTACTATCGTTAGTGTCTAACTGAGGCTTTTTCATTATGTTATTAGAAAGAAGCAACAGAGCATTCAGAGGGAAATATATAACTGTCCCAAGCATTTTGTGTCTGAAACAAATACTTCAGGATTTGGATAAGTAGGAGGAAATCTAGATTCTATTTCCAATGAACACGATGCTTGACTAAGCCATAGAATCAAGGATGTAAGCTGTCTGGACTTAGACTACTTTAATCCCATTTTGGACACAATGCCCAGTATGTTTTTGGCCTTCGACCTGGGCAAAAGGCAATGTCTGTGACCCATTTTGAGTCACGACAGCTTATTGGCTTATACCGAACATCTGTTCTTAAAAAGTGGATTAATGTGGAATTTGCTGTCTCTGCTATGATCCCTTAAAAGGGCTACGATTACGGAGCCAAGCAAGGCCATCCGAGGTGGAGGCTCATTCTTGCTGTTTGTGCACTTGACAGATTTCTCTGAGTGGTTCCCCAGTCCCATGCCTCTAAGGCCACAAGTGTGCTATCCTGCGGGGCCCAGCCAAAGAACTCTGGGTCGTGCCTTTCATCAGTACATTCAAGGCCAACGCCTCGCGAAATTCATTTCAGCTGTCTCCCAGCTCAGCTCTCACTTCTACAGAGAGAAGAATCCGCTAATGGAGACCTTTGGTTTCAGTGTCAGTATGAGATTGTGCTGAAAGAAGAGACTTTTTAATGTAAAAACAGAGAGAAATTATTTAATTCATCATCAATCAGCAACTTTTCTTTAAGAGTTTGCTGAGTACCCGGAGCGGGGCACCATGTGAGTGCAGTGATAAATAACATGGGCCCCGGAATCAGAAAGACTGGGGTCTGAGTCCTGCTTCTGTCAGATATTTAAGGTTGATAGTTCCAGCATTCAGTCCTTCTGAAATGTGACTCTAGGCAATGAGGAGGCACATTCTCTCTTAGCGTAGCAAAACCAGATGATTTGTTTATATGACATGGGTTCTGTGTTACGGTAGTAGGAAGAAAACTAATCTCTCATGAAGGATAATAGAAGTTTTTTTCTGAATGAACCTTTCTGCCTGCCCGGTATCATTGAATATCCATTCTATGGTATTGTTGGGGACCAGGCTTTTTCTATCCTCTGGTCCCACCATCCTTATGACATGACTCTCATCCTCATGATGGCAAGAGATGTGTTGCACCTTCAGCCATCATGCCTGCTTCCCAGTCAAGAAGAAGGTAGGAGGACCACAGGTCTTCTACCTAATGGAAGCCCTTCCCATCAGACTAAATTTACATACCATTGGTCAGAACTGTGTCATATCTCCACCGCTAGCTGGATTGCAGCTTGGAAAATTGAATACTTGGCTTTCTTGTCTCTGTGTTAGAGCAAAGCAAAGGAGAATCAGTGTTGAGTGAACCAATTCTTGATTAAAGTAAGGATGGGAGAGAGAAGACATCAGTTATTTAATGAACTATTCATTTATGTTATGTTTATTTCCACAATCAGATGAGGGATTAGGGTTCAGGGAAACTGCAACAATTACCCAAAACGTAAAGGTAGGAGTCCAGCCCAAGTCATTCCTACTCCAATATTTTTGCACTTAAAAAGAACTTTCCTTGCTTTGGACAAGAATCTAGAGTTTCCCTTTAAGCACCTCAAGCCAGAGTAATGGTCTCCATTACAATGTAGAAGTAACAAGCATGTTCGCAACTGGCAAGATACCTCCTTTACTGGCTTTAGGACACAGTGAGATTGACAATTTAGTTGATTATTCAAGGTAGAGGCTTGCAAACCCTACTAGGCACCGCAGCTACTGATCTCTTAATACAATAGGCAAAAATACATCTATTTTTTGGCCAATGATAAGGTCTCCAACTTGATTTAAGTACCAGTAACTTTCTCCACTTCTTATAATGGTTTAAGTGGATGATCTAATATGACTTTTACAGTCATTTTCTTTTAAGATGTAAGCAGAAGGATGTTTAAACCATTTACTCAGAAAGTAAAAAGCAAAAAGATACGGTTCTTGGGGCTCCTACAAAAAGGTGATCGACAAGGCATATAAATTGTGGTTGCTAAGAGATTAGTGATAGCCAGAGTTAGAAGGATTTGAGTTGGCTTCCAAATAAACCATAAGTACAAGCGTCTGCATATCATTCAGGGGACAAGGTCTTCTGCTTACTTCAATGCCTGATTCTTTAGATGAAAGGTTTATCTTCACAATGTGTTGCCTAAGACCAGACTTCATAGAATATAGAGTTGCATCATTTCAAGATAATACCTACCTTCAGAAGGCTCTGTGTCACCACACAAAGGTGAACCATGGACAAAAGCATAGCACTCACTAAACTGCATGGTCCATAGAGTAAGGTGTGCAGCTATAGTGCTGGGTATCAGAGAAGTGACAGAATCAGAGAATCGGCTTTGGAAATTGGCCCGCGGTAAATGACTCACTCACTCATTCCACAAGCCATCATTGATCACCTACTGAGCTAATCGCTGTGACACTATTTGGAATAATCTGATCACAGATGAAAGGGGACAGTGGCCTGCTTTAGTGTGAGTGTCCAGTTAAACCAGGCATCACCTCGCTTATTGAGAGCTACTTTGAGAAGAAACCTTCCCCCCTCCCAGGAACGAGGGGGAAATAAGCCCACAATGACTAAGAGCATGACAAACTAATTCTTACTAGGACTTTGGAAGGTTTTGAAGCCTTAACAGGCAAGAACTTTTTGTTAAATAATCAAGCAGTTATTTCTGAGAATCATACAGGGCTTATCCCAAAGTAAGTAAAAAGCTATTAGTCACCTGATGGGTTAGCCAATTGTTTATTCAACATGGTCTTTAAAGTAACCAAATGTGTACAAATTGAACTTTTGGAGCTATTGATGGTCATGGGGCATGAACTGATGACCAACTCCACTTAGCAGTTTTCTGAATTGACCTGTTGAAACAGGCACCAGATTCATGATTTCACATACCCCAGCACTCATCACACCTAGTAGCAAATTTTGAATTATATTGAAATAGTCTCCTGCACTATATGTCCTCTAAGGGCTGAAGATGTTCCTTATTCATCTGTGTATACTCGGCAGTTAAGACAAAGCCTATATATGAATACCAAGTTCATTTTTCTCTCAAAGGTAAAATTCACAACTGGTTAGGAAAATCACTTATGTCAGAGGTATAAAAATAAATCACTTTAATAAAAAGACAAAACAGGTGGATGAATACTTTTATTTGAAACCTTCTGTTACATTCTTCTTGGAGCAAAACAGCAACAAAACCTCTCCGTGTATTTACATGAAGAGGTGAAATCATGTCTTATTGTCAGTTCATGCTGCTATAACAGAACATCATACTGGGTGGCTTAAACAGTAAACATTTGTTTCTCACAGTTCTGGAGGCCGGAAAGGCCAAGATCAAGGTGCCGGCAGATCCAGTGTCTTGTGAAGGCACTTTTCCTGGTTTGCAGACAGGTATCTTCTCGTTGTATCCTCATGTGGCAGAAAACAGAGAATGGATGCAAGTTCTCTGCTGTCTCTTCTTATAAGGTCACTAATCCCGTTCATGAGGGCTCCATACTCATTACCTAATTACCTCCCAAAGTTCCCCCCTTCTAATACCATCGCATTGCAGGTTAGGATTTCAACATATGAATTTTGTGGACACAAACATTCAGTCCATAGCAAACAGTTTTCTAAGGTGAAGTTCTGAGTGATACCTTTTCTCCTAAGAACCCTAGGCATGATTTACAACTCAAACAATATATGGGAACAAGTCCACAATGCCTTGTTCTATCATTTCACTGCTTACTTGATAGATTTCTGTACAGGTTCACAGCAAGACATGCAGGCACACAGCAAGACATGCAGGCGCTCTCTGTAGATAATAATTTGGTGTTATTTCAAACAAATGTTCAATAGTTACTTATTTGGGCAGGGAGAAACAGATTTTTCTCTAAATAAAATTTATACTGAAACAGATTCACTTACTAATTCAAATTCACTTATCAAAGCACTGAAATAATTTGGCAAAACCCTTTTATTTCTCTGCAATTCTTGTTTCTCTTTCATTTTCCTGTGATACTTAAGAAACAAGTCATCTTATTGGGAGGCATATTAATGTGTGCAAAACTTAGATAATGAAACAAATTCTGGGACACAGTACTATATCATGCATTATTCATTTTTAGAATTTCAACAGATTTTCAGCTATGCCTGGACATGTGAGTCACAACACTTAACAGAGATAGGTGGGTGATAACAAGGAGGGCCTTTCTCTTTTTGACTTGAGGAAGCTCTCTATTTTGTCAAGAGCAGAACTAATTAAGCCTCCCAAGTTCTGTGTGGTAGAAACTTGAGACACCATAATTCTGATTTATTCTAAAGATGCTTTACCCTCCCTGACCCCCAACCTCAGACTGGGCTCTAAGATGCTGCATTTTGGGCATGCTTCTTTAAATTCATTAAGACCCCAGAAAGATCTAAAACAATCTCATTTAGTAAAACAATAGGGCTTTGAAGGAATTTAAAGCCCACAGCAGTCTCAGCAGAAGGCTAAAGGAAAGAAGATGTTATCATAAAGATATTTGTAGAGGTGGCCTCTGTCTAATGAAGTGAACCCCAGTAAGATTTCCAGGAGATTCACAAAGCTTTTAAGAAAAAGGAATCGGCAGAAATAGCAGCAGCTTGGATTGAAAGGAACAGATAGAGACAAAATGAAAAGAGGTCTTTAGAACCACTGAGAAGGCTACAAACTTGAAAACATGGCTACCTTTCATGAAAGAGAGAAAAATAACTCAGAGGTAGAAACAATAGCCCAGAAAGTGGAGCCAAGAGTCATGAGGGATTGTTTCCAAGTCTTTAGTCCTACTCACGCAACTACCAACCCGCCCTGCTGAATTTCAGAATTGCTATGAACTTACGACTCCTATATACCTCCCATTCCTCCCTTCTGAGAACAGAAGCATTTATAGTAGCTTTAGAGTAGAGATAAACAAACTACAGAATACACAAAACCAAAATTTGGTTCTTTCAAAAAATTGACAAACCTTGACCTAGACTGACCAAGAAAAAAAAGAGATAATACTCAAATTCCTAAAATCAAAAATGAAGGTTGGGATATTACAACTGACCTAACAGAAATTAAAAGATAGCAACAAATTAGATAATCCAAATGATATGGACAAATCCTAGAAGTATACAAACTGCCAAAAGAGACTCAAAGAGAAATAAATAGAAAATCTGAGTAGATCTAAAACAAATAAAGAGATTGAATCAGTAATTGAAATCCTTCCAACAAAGAAAATCCCAGAACCAGATTGTTCTACTGGTGAATTTTACCAAATATTTAAGGAAGAATTAATATCACCCTTTCACAAACCCTTCCATAAATAGAAGTTGAAGAAACTCTTTCTTATGCATTGTATGAGGCCAGCTACTATTAATCTATTACCAAAGCCAGACAAAGACATCATGAGAAAAGAAAATAACAAACTAATACCCCCTATGAATATAGATTCAAAAATCCTCAACAAAATGCTAGCAAAGCAAATCCAGCAGCATATTAAAAGAACTGTACACCATAACCAAGTGGGAATGCAAGGTTGGTTAACATCCAAAACTCAATTAATATGTTATACCAATAGAATAAAGCTACATGATCATCTCAAAAGATGAAGAAAAAGCATTTGACAAAATCCAACATCATTTCATAATAAAAACTTTCAAGTAGATAGAAATAGAAGGAAACTTTATCAACCTAATAAAGGGCATTTATGAAAAATCCACATCAATCATACTTAATGTTAAAACTTTACATCTGGGCTTCCCTGGTGGCGCAGTGGTTGAGAGTCCGCCTGCCGATGCAGGGAACACGGGTTCGTGCCCCGGTCCGGGAAGATCCCACATGCCGTGGAGTGGCTGCGCCCGTGTGCCATGGCCGCTGAGCCTGCACGTCCGGAGCCTGTTGCTCCGCAACGGGAGAGGCCACAACAGTGAGAGGCCCGCGTACCGCAAAAAAAAAAAAAAAAAAAAAAAAAACAACTTTACATCTAAAACCAGTAACAAGATAAGTAATCAAAATTTTACTAGAAGTTTGAGACAAGACAATTGTTGGGGGGTGGGGGAGAAGATGGAAGAAAAGAAGGAAGGGAGGGAGGGAGGAAGGAAATGAAAGGGTATCCAAATTGAAAAGGAAGCTGTAAAACTGTCTCCAGAAGACATGATCTTACGTATAGAAAAACCTAAAGAATTCACAAAGAAGCTATTAGTGCTAGTAAACTGGTTCACCAAATTTTCAGGATACAGTATTAATATACAAAAATCAGTTTTATTTCTACACACTAGAAAATGAACAACGCAAAAATGAAATTAAGAAAACAATTATATTGATACTTATAATAGCATCAAAATCAGTAAAATACTAAGGAGGTGCAATACTTATACATTGAAAGCTACAAAACATTGTTGGAAGATATTAAAGAATGGCTAAATACATAGAAAGACATCCTGTGTTCATGAATTGAAAGACAAGGGGCTTCCCTGGTGGTGCAGTGGTTGAGAGTCCGCCTGCCGGTGCAGGGGACACGGGTTTGTGCCCCGGTCTGGGAGGATCCCACATGCCGCGGAGCGGCTGGGTCCGTGAGCCATGGCCGCTGAGCCTGCGCGTCCGGAGCCTGTGCTCCGCAACGGGAGAGGCCACAACAGTGAGAGGCCCGCGCACTGCAAAAAAAAAAAAAGAAAGACAATATTGTTAAGATGTCATTACTACCAAAAATGATCTACAGAGTCAATGAAATTCCTACTAAAATTCCAGCTGCCTTTTTGCAGAAATTGACAAACTGAGCTTAAAATTTATGTGGAATTGCAAGGGACCCTGAATGCCAAAAGAATCTTGAAGAAAAGAGAAAAGTTGAAGGACTCACACTTCCCAATTTCAAAACTTACTACAAAGATATTGAAAACAGCATATTACTGGCATAAGAATAGACTTACAGATCCGTGGAAAAGAACTGAGAGTCCAGGGATAAATCCATACATCTATGGTTAATTGCTTCTTGACAAGCACATCAAAGACATTCAATGGGGAAAGAATGCAAAAGATTAACGTTGGACATCTACTGCATGCCTTATACAGAAATTAATTCAAATAATGAATCAAAGACCTAAATTTAAGAGTCAAAATGCTGGAGATTGGTTCAAGATGGTGGAGAAGAAGGAGGTGCGCTCACTCCCTCTTGCAAGAGCACCGGAATCACAACTAACTACTGAACAATCATCGACAGGGAGACACTGGAACTCACCAAAAAAGATAACCCACATCCAAAGACAAAGGAGAAGCTGCAATGAGATGGTAGGAGGGGTGCAATCACAAAAAAATCAAATCCCATAACCGCTGGATGGGTGACTCACAAAATGGAGAACACTTATACCACAGAAATCTACCCACTGGAGTGAAGGTTCTGAGCCCCACATCAAGCTTCCCAACCTGGCGGGTGTGGCAATGGGAGGAGGAATTCCTAGAGAATCAGACTTTGAAGGTTAGCGGGATTTGATTGCAGGACTTCGACAGCACTGGGGGAAACAGAGACTCCACTCTTGGAGGGCACACACAAACTAGTGTATGCATAAGGACCCAGGGGAAGGAGAAGTGACCCCATAGGAGACTGAACCAGACCTATCTGCTAGTGTTGGAGGGTCTCCTGCAGAGGCGGGGGTGGCTGTGGCTCACCGTGGGAACAAGGACACTGGCAGCAGAAGTTCTGGGAATTACTCCTTGCCATGAGCCATCCCAGAGTCCGCCAATAGTCCCACCAAAGAGCCCGGTAGGCTCTTTCTGTGTTTTAGTTTTGTGCGCTATAAACACAGGAATTCTGATGACTTCTATTTCGCATTGTTTCTCATTTAACAAATATATTAGTGGGGAAAAAATCAATGGGGAAAGAAGGAATTATATAGACCAGCATTCCATAATGGCAAGAGGCAAAAAGAGTATTGTTAATCTATTCAGTGGCTCTAAAGACACTAGGACTTAAAGATGAAAAACATAAAATGCGTGCCCTCAAGATATTCCCCGTCTAATAGGAAAATAAATAAATGAATAATGTGGTTGATGCTATACAAAAGGACCATAAGAAGTACTGTTGGACTGGAGTGGGGAAAAGTTCAGTTAACCTTAGCTGGGGAGATAGTTCAGGTTAGACAGTGATCAGAGGCACCTTCACAGAGACAGTGATACCAGAATTTAGAGGGATGAGCTGGATTTCTCTGAACACAATAAAAGTTAAAGAACACTACAATCAGAAGAAAGTAAATATATGGGCAACACACACAATAACATGAAACAAGATGTTAAATTCTTGAAACTGCAACAACCTCAGGGGGACTAAAATACATATAGTAGAGTGATGAGAGATGGAAGTGAAAAAACAGGCAGAGGCCAAACAAAGCTCATTGCATTTCTTGTTCCATGAATAATTAGTTGCATAAATTCATTAGGAGGAGGTATAAAGATGTATTTGTCCTTTAATCCAATTATCCCATTTCTGATCACTTACGCCATAAAGATAATTCAAAAGAAGAAAGATACTTTATGGGTGAAAATGTTTACTTCAGCTTTAACTATAAATGAAAAAAAAAAAAAAAAAACCCAAACCTATAATCAACTCAAAAGTCTGATGGGAGGGACTTCCCTGGCAGTCCAGTGGTTAGGACTCCACATTTCCACTGCAGGGTGCACGGGTTTGATTCCTGGTCGGGGAGCTAAGATCCCGCCTGCAGCACTGCACAGCCAGAAAAGAAAAAAAAAAAAAAAGTCTAATGGGAGATAGAGTGACTTAAAAAGTCTTCCAATGCAATTAAATGCAACTATTTAAAAGGTGATAGACATAAGGCTGCAGAATATAGAAAATATGATACAATGTTAAATGGAATAAGTAGATAGGACAAAATATATAGTATGATTGCAAATATGTAAAAAAATTCTGTCCCTGCTATGGTGGGATTGGCATAGGACAGGGGTCGATTTCTTGACATGCAGAAGCAGCCTCACGAGTAAGATGATATCTGCGCCTACTTATTAATGCACATAATTATTCATCACACTCTCCCTTCAATTCTCAAGAGGCTCCCAGAAGGCACACGGAATTCTATGGTCATCCTTTCATGGGAAGAAATTTTACCCCAAGTAAAGAGTCCCATAGTTTTGGCAATGATTATGGGTCATTAGAGCAGGGAAGGGGTAGTTTTGAGCACAAAATGAGGTAGATTACTCAAATTGTGTTTTAGTCCTACACCTCACTCTGTCCCGTAAACTGTTGAGGGTATTACACAAGCACATTAACTTTAAAATTAAAGATTAAAAATTTGTGTCTCTAGTAAATTGAGATCACAAAGCAAGTTATGTTTTAGGTGTCACAGTGCATACTGCAAGAGTGTGGAAAAAATATTTCTCCCACTTCAGTGATGAATATTTGAGCAAGAAATAGAGAGGCCAAAAGTCACCTCACGTGGAATGGAAAATCAGCAGAGAGAATATCAGATATGAGGTGACCATAGAGGTAGGAGAGTCAGGGCAAAAAAGAAATTGATATGTAGGGATGCACAAGTTTTTGCACTTGTGTTTTTGTTTTAATGTATACTTGTGGAAAGGATGAGAAACTGACGTACAGAAGTGAAAAGCAGTTGTTTTAAGGCAAGGGGAATTTAAGTGTCTTTTTCCCTTTCTCTAAAAATTTTTATGTAGTTATGCATTTGTGACTTTCTTATAATAATACTTTTGTCTAAAATGCTGGCAGTTCTCTTAGGGCACTATTAGAAAGCAGAACCACTAGGGTGTACACATGTGTGTGCACATACACACATATATACATACATTTTTTACAAGAATTTGACCTTATACAATTTTAGGAGTCGTTAAATAGTCACTCTAAGGCTGTTGTCTTTGTGTCTCATGCTGGAACTTGAAGTCCACAGGGTAGACAATCAGGAAGAGAAGATGAATATAAACTGAGTTCCAGCAAGATCCAGCTGGAATCCACAAGCATAAGCTGGAGCCTAGGAGGAGAGGCTGAAACCCATCAGGTCTTACCTGCATGGATGTTCTGTAGGATCCAAGGCCCTTCTTCACAGTTAAACACACACAGCTGGCCTGAGAGTTGGAGTAATGAAAGGAAGTTTCAGGAGAAGCGCAAGTAGTTGCAGGCTCACCCCGGCATCACCCCAAACGGGTGAGCCAGCAGATCAGTGACAGCGCTTGCGAGCTACAAAATGGTATCTGCATCACGTCACCATCTATATGTCACCCAAGAATATCTCTTTTGTTCAACCCTAACCACGAACATACAAGAAACGGGAATTTGGGGAAATGTAGGTCACTGCAGCCAAGGTGAAACCTGACAAAGCCACCACAAAGTCAAATTGTGCTTTTTGTCAAGAACACCAACGGTTTTCATAACAAGACTGTGAAAATCTGAGCTCAAAGGAATCTCTCTTTTGCCAGGCTATCTTTGGTAGTATTTATTTAGAAGCATTTTACTTAACCTCATTCAGTTTCTTCCTTCATTATAAAACGAGGTTAGTGGTATCACCCGTTTTAAGTAAGTTTCTTAGTTATAAACCATGGAGGCTAATTCGGACGCAGGATTTCTCAACCTCAGCACTACTGACATCTTTGCCAGATCATTCTTTGTGATGTGGGACTCTCCTGAGCATTGTAGAATGTTTACTAGCATCCCTGGTCTCTACCCACCATGTGCCAGCCCCCTCCCCAAATGTGACAACCAAAAATACTTCAGACATTACTAAATGTCCCCTGGGGGAGGAGGGAAGAGTCACCTGCGGTTGAGATCTACTGGTCGACTGGATTTAGGCAGAAAGGAAATGACAAAGATTCTTTGCTTGGCCGAACTTTGGTCAGGCTCCTGAACCTTCTCCTAGCCCCATCTGTGTACTTTCTTATAAAATCTAGTTTTAGTAAGAACCCTGCTAAGTCAGTTTAGCCAAAATCCCCCAACCCTAATATCTAATTGGGTTCCTCACTCACCACCATCACCCAGGTGATATCTGATCACCCTGGTCTGTCGTCAGAAGAATCCTTTTAGGTTGGCTTAACCAGAATCTCCTTTACCCTTGATGTTTCCTCTCAGTAATTTTCCATCTACTGACCCCCACCCTTGTCCTTCGTTGTAAATTCCCATGTGCTCGTGCTACATTTAGAGTTAAGTCCAGTCTCTCTTACTTACTGCAAAATTCCATCACAGTGGTCCCTAAATCTATCACAGTAGCCTCCCTCCTTGAATAAAGTCTTCCTTACAGTGATTTAACAGTGTCATTGAATACATTTTTTTCCTTTAAGGGGAATTCATTATAAAAAGATGTTGAATAGCTCACAGTCTTGCTGGAACAGTAGATAACCAGGTTTGCGTCTAGAAAGCAAGGAACAATGTGAGAAATTATGCCACAGAAATTTCCTAGAGAGGAAATTACTATTGCTGCTTCTAGGCTCTGCCCACTATAATCTGCACTGCTGACACCACTGACCCTTGACATCAGAACCTCCCTCCCACCCCGCCCCGGAGTCCCACTCCCCCTGCTGTTCAGTGTTAGTCTAACCCTAACCGTAACTCTAACCCTAACCCTAACTCTAACCCTAACGATGGCTGCTGCGCCCACTAAAAGCTTCGTTGTGGTCCCCGTTTCTTCTGGTTGCTAATTCCCTTTGCGAGTCTGCAGAGCATACACATGATCAGAGAAGACTGAGTCTATACCCATCCCCCTCTTAGCTGCATGAGAGGCTGGGGAAATGATTATCCAGTATCCTTTTGAGTCTCATGAGTGGGAAATTCTTCACACACAGGATAGACTTCTAAAGCTGGGTGGACCAGATGAATGAGAATATCCACCAGACATATCAAGCCAATTGATCTGAGGATTATCTCTGATAATGAATGTGAAGAGTGTAGCAAGTTCCTGGCTTTAATTATAGAGCATCTGCTCCTTGCCTAGCAGAAGGCTAAGTACTATGATGGGTCCAAAGAAGTCAGGGTTCCTGAGCTCCAAGAAATGACAGTCAACTCCGACAATGGTCCAGAGTTGACCTTCCTATAAGGTTAATCCCTTTAGCGCCGTCCTGTGTCCAGGGAGAGCAAACTCTGCCTTTTGGTTTCAGAAGACCTCATTACTGCTATTGGAAAGAACATTTTGGTCAGAGATAAACAATGTTTCCACTTTCTTGTTTGGAAAGCTATTTAGAGAAGGGGAAATGAGTGAGCAAGGCTTTCTGGTGATGTGATGGATGACAAAAGACTTCCCTCCATGCTGCAATGGCCCAGAAAAGGCAGCAGTCACACACGTAATGCTCGTTACTGCTAATGGGAGTTGAATCTGGCATCCGGAGAAGAACATGCCCTTGGAGCTGTGCTTCCCTCTGTGGACAAATTGACATTGAGGGAACCTTTGTCATAAATAATGCCTGCCATTCGAGAGAACATTCAGCCCATTGCTGCGGAGGGAAGACAAAAGAGTCACTGAAGTTTCACAGACTCTGGGAGCTCTCTTTAGGAAGATGAAAGAAGGCACTACAGGCCTCAGAGCTGCAGTGATGGATAAAAGAAGTAAAGAAGGGGTTCTGAGTCGCTGGGCCTTGTGATGGCTGTACTATATACATATATGTCAAATATCCAGGTACAAAATGAAAAATTCAGTTCCTGTTCCCAAAAGCTACAGTCTACTGTTTTGTGTTATATATTTTGACAAAAAAATAAAACAAAAAATAAAATGCTATTTCAGGGTCGCAGTCCATTCAACCAAGAATTCTATCCCTGGAAGACTGTTTAAAGGTATTTTGGTGAAGGGCCCATGTTATATAAATTGACAAATAAGTAAATGAGTGAAGATGAAGGATAAATAACTAAATACAAGGCTTAACAATCTGTTTGCCTGCCATCCACCTCCAAGCAGACCTCAGAGAGTTCATTTTAAACTGTTCCAAAAGAGTTGACGACCAATGGCCTAAACGCTCCTCAAACCTAACTATTCAGTCTGGATGGTAAATCTCATGAGACAAGTACTATAGAGCGTTCTTTCACAAAATCTTGTCTGAATGGAGTCCAGTTTACTGGAAACTTCAGTTTAATAATCTGTGCCAATCCTTTCAGCATCCCCTTGTCACACGCCCCCCCACCCCCACCTGCCACCCATGCCTCTTATGCTCTGACCATATTGGGCTTTTTTCCATTGCTTAAATAGACCCAGCTCCTGTCTGCCTCAGGGCCTTTGCACATCCTGTTTCCCCTAGCTGTGCTCCAGCCTCACCACCGCTCAGTCAGCGCCTCCCTAATGAGACCAACTCTGGCCTCACCCTAAGTGCTACCACCGCTGACAAAACCCCTCTACTCACTCCATTCACAGACCTTCCCCCTCAGTCCGGTCCTTTGTTTGTCTTCATAGCACTTCTGATCACTTGTACTGAAGGAGTTCAGAAGCTGCCACCCTAAAATAGGCCACTTCAGCATATGAAGTATTTTGAGGTAAAGGTAATCAGAACAATCAGATGCAGGAAAAGCTCTTTATCTCCCCCTTAACTGTCTAAAATAAAGTATAAATTTCCCCTTTTATAAAGGAAATTTGCATTTATAAAATAATTTTCCATTAGGAAATGCATCTGTATGAGGAGAAAACTACTCCCAGAGACAGTTGTTTTTTTTTTTTTTTTGCGTTACGCGGGCCTCTCACTGTTGTGGCCTCTCCCGTTGCGGAGCACAGGCTCCGGACGCACAGGCTCCGGACGCACAGGCTCAGCGGCCATGGCTCACGGGTCCAGCCTCTCCGCGGCATGTGGGATTTTCCCGGACCGGGGCACGAACCCGCGTCCCCTGCATCAGCAGGCGGACTCTCAACCACTGCGCCACCAGGGAAGTCCCCAGAGATAGTTTTTTTTTCACCCAAGAGACTCTTAATTGCATAACAAGGCAGCCTTTATCTACCAGAGATTTCCTCCCCTCCTCTCCCCTAATTCACTCCCCCACCTAAGTGTCAAACCCCTATTTTCCATAACTCAGGATAGTATACAAGTCTTAGCTGGACACCTCCTTGAGTCTTATATTTTTATAAAACTCTCCTGTGTATGTATGTAATTCAAATTAATCTTTTTCTCCTGTTAATCTGTCTTGTGTCAATTTAATTTTTAGACCAGCTACAGAACCTAGAAGGATAGAGAGAAATTTTTTTCCCTCCCTTATGCCATCCTTATTTGTATATGTTCTTGCTTTTTCTTTTTTTCTCACTACAATTCAAGCTCCATGAAGACAGATGCAGGGTCTACTTGACTCCTTATCTTATCCTCAGGGCTAGCAGAGTAGTTATCACATGACATGAGATAAACAAATAAACGCTGAATAAATAAATGAACGTATTCCCACCCCTCTCATTACAATTTTAGGAAAATGAGGAAAAAATAAAACAAGTTTATATTAAGAGATACATTCAAAACAAAAATTTCCAGCATGTATCCTGTGGGCAACAAATATTCAACCTAAGTATTACCTCTTTTACATTTATAACCAAACAAAATACCTCATTCAATAAGAAAATCTTGGAAGGCAGTAAGGAAACCAACATTTATTTATCTCTTACATATTACAGGATCTATGTCATTTCTTGCAGTTCCTCCAATAACTCTGGGATAGATATAATTAGAAAAACGAACCATAGCATTTTATTGTCTTTCCTTATCTGCAGATATGAGACATAAATAACAATGAGAAATAGCCTGTGCAGGTCCCACACCTCAGAGAAAACTGGGATTGGTACAGAATAGAATGGTCAGAAGTGGCTTCATAGGAGATGTGGGGCTTACATTGAGTCTTGAAGAATGCGGGACATTCAGAAGGTAGAGAAGAAAAGGATGGTAAGTCCATGCAGATAGCAGAGCCTGAACAAAGTGTAAATAGTACAGGAGTCAGCACAAAGCATTGGAAAAAAATAGTGGAGAAATCACAATGGCTGGTGGATCATGACAGGGAAAATTTAGAAAGATGGATTCTGTCGGCATGCTGGAATTCCTTAAATTCTGGGCTGAGGAGACTGGATTTTATACTCCACACAAGAACAAACCATGAAAAGTTTGCTTATGATGAAAACTACATTTAAGGAAATTTAAGTTGTTTATGAATAGGTGAACTGTCATAAAGAGAAGCTAGAAAAAGTTATGGGATAAGTAAGTACTGGGGTTGTAATGTACAACATGGTGACTACAGTTGCTATCTGGTATATTTGAAAGTTGCTGAGAAAGTAAATCCTAAAAATTCTTATCACAAGAAAAAACATCTTTTTCTCTTTTTTTGTAACTATATGAGAGATGGATGTTAACTAAACTTATCGTGGTAATCATTTTGCAGTATATGTATGTTGAGTCCTTACAAGGTACACCTGATTCTTAGAGCTGTATGTCAATTATATCTCAATAAAACTGAAAAAAATATTATCTTCCAATACAGAAAAAAAGAAAAGCTGGAAAAGGGGAGACTTCTTAAAGAGCTAATGTTCTTATCTAGGTGCTTGGCAGCAGAAGTAAAAGAAAAGTGTTTAATTGTATCTGTCAGAGTGTTACTGAGTCCAAGCTCACTCTGCTTGCTGAGAGGCAGGCCAATAAACTGGGAGACAGGTGTTGAGTCAAGGAATATTGACTTTATTCAGAAAGCCAGCAGACGGAAGAGATGGCAGACTAGTGTCCCCAAAAACCATCTTATCAAGGCCTGGATGACAGTTTTTTTATAGAACAGAGAGGGGGAGGAGATGAGGAAGTGAAGTAAAAAAGCCATTAGTCTTGCAAAGTATCTCCTGGCTTGGCCAGCATCAGGGGGAAGGGATGTGTTAATTTCTTCCTTTCTGCAGCTACTCACAGGTGGGCAGGGTCAGATTGTCTCCCTGTGAGCTGAACAAAGGCACTTTAGTTTAACATTCAGGCAGAGGGGCAGGGTTCCCTGAGGCAGGCAATTATGTATGATTATAATAACAAAAGCAATGAAAAGCAAAGGTTAAAATAAAAGAAACAGATCCAACATGGAGTCAGATTTTGCTCTTCCCTGTTACAAGGGTCCATTCAGAAAAACAGAAGCCACTCCAATCATTTTAAACAGAAGGTATTTAATGCAGAGAATTGGCTACACAGATGATATAAGAACTGAGAAGTAAAACAGGGGACAGTGAGGCAAACCAGGAATTAACAAAATCTGGAAGCTGTTACTGCCACCAAGGTTGGGGTGACAATTGGGAAATAGGGTCTTACTGGAGTCTAGGTCTGGGGCTCTCTCAGGAGCTGAAGATGAAGACAGCCTGCCAGGACGTAGATGCTGTTTATCAGAACATGGAGCCATGCAGCAGCTCTATCTGCTGCTGGAGATGCTACTCATGGAGAAAGAACACAAAAAATATCACAGTCTCTCCTTCCTTCAATCTCCCATTAGTGGTTCCTTTGGTTGAACCTAGACAGAAGGCAACTGGCCAAGATATTTTGAAAAATATATTTTCCTACACGTCAAAGCAGAAAAGGAGGTTAGGGAATGTTTCTGAGAGTTTACAGGCACAAAGACCAACATATCAGTTAAAGAAAAGAGAAGCTGGGACTTTAGGACTAGTAAGCCATAAAGGGTAAAAAGTGTCCAGGTATATACTTCAATCATGCCATGAAAAGAAAAGAAAGAAATTAGGAGAAAAGGTTTACCAAGAACAGCATCATTTTGCAGATTATGGAGTTGAAAACCAGAAAAGTGAAGTTATCTGACTAGCGTTACGCAGCTTTTTCTTGAATGAATCCAAGGTTGAAACTGACCTCTTCTTCCAGGTAGTGTAGTACTTTTTCCATTATATTCTATTGTTCAAATTTTGTACATGTTCCTCACATTGTAAGATTTTTTTTTAATGTAGAAGCAAATACAGTAGGTGATTTTCAACTGAAAAGAGAATTTATCAGGCTTAATCATTCAAAACAATTTTTTTAAATTTTATGCAACAAGTCTTAATAGAAGTTCTCCTTTATCCACATTTTCGAATGCATAATTCTGTCACATGTGGAGAAAAAGATGGCTTCTATGAACACCAAGGTTCAAACTGGGTGCTAAATGCTTGCAAAAATATTACCATATGAAATCAAAGTGGCATGCATCATGAGGGACACCTTTCCAACTTGGCTTCAGAAGTTTTTTCAAAAAAGTCTATCTCCTGCTGTGTCTTTATGCAATCATACACAGCATGATTAGATGGGAAAAAATGATTCCTTAAATACCATGTACAGCTAGAATAAATTTCTAATCAATTCACTGATTTTAAATTGTTTCAAAATATATCCTGGGTACTAAGACGATCATCCTTAACTTTTCTTATTTTAGTAGAAATTAAGTTCTATTTTTTTGACCAATACATTTCTGCTCAAGATAAAATATCGAGAGGCTTAAAATTCTAATCAAAAAATGCAAATTTAAGTGAGATATTATTTTTGTCTGTCAGGTTGGTAATGATTAAGAATGAAAGTATCTAGTTTAGCAAGAATGTGGGGAAAGGGGTAATCTCATATTCTTCTAGAGCAAGTATAATCACTACACTCGAGGGCAAGTGTAGGCACTATAATCATTTTGCAGTCCAACTTGGAAATATGTATTTAGAGCCTTTAAGAAATATTTATGCCCTTTGATCTGGTCATTCCAATTCTAGTGATTTGCCCTAAGGAAATTATCAAACAATACAAGAATGTTCATCACAATATCACGTATAGTAGGGAAAAGAAAGGGCACTACAAAATATCAAAAAAGACAGTGTGATTAAATAAATCAGTGATGTCATATATGATGCAATATTTTCGGACCTCAGTAACCAAGAATAAAACATCGGCAAATAATATGTCGGTATGATATATCATTTTTTATATATGCCATTTTATAAAAGGTAGAGATTACAATAGTATAATCCAATTCTCACAAGCTTTGTATAATATAAGTATATGCAGCTGTGTACACGCATACATACACATACACATGAGTAGAGAAATGCAAATACTTTAGAAGTTTATGTACCAAAAATATTTATAGAGCTTATGTCTGCCTGGAGATGATATCAACTTCAAAATGTTGCTGTCAAGATTCAATTACAAATATATATATAATTGACATACATAAAATAAAAGGTTTTTATTTACATTAATGAGTAATACAGATGTGAAACAACTTCCTTGTATGTCAAAGCCTCGCTTGGGTAAATCGGATAATAGTGTTCACATAATGGGAGGATATTTCCTCAAATTTTGAGCTATTCACAATGTAATGGCTACAGAAAAAAATGTCAGCATTCGTGGCAGAAGCATATAGGTTGGCTGCAGATACAAGAGCTTGATAAAAGTCAACAAAAGCGTTCTTTGAGAATTAATTGGCTACATGGAATCTACAGTAAAGAGTGTTGAATATTTTTTTATTACTTGTAAATTGTGCATCCTGTATCTTTTATACTGGTAAAAATTGTAATGAACATACACACATAAAAAGGAATATTTTATTTATTTTACATTCATATATCATATTGTATATAAACATATTATATATAATATAATTTGTGTATTATACATATATGTGTGTGTGTGTGTGTGTGTGTGTGTATAAACACACGCATAATCTCCCTATCAGAGGGCCTGGGAAATAGTAGACCTTCAAAGAACACCAGCTACTTTCTTTCCTTTACGATGTTTTCCTTATGTAACACTCACCCCACTCTATTCTATGCCTAACATGATTTGGCTCCAAGAATAGAATCAGGGGGCTTCCCTGGTGGTGCAGTGGTTGGGAGTCCGCCTGCCGACGCAGGGGACACGGGTTCGTGCCCCGGACCGGGAGGATCCCACATGCCGCGGAGCGGCTGGACCCGTGAGCCATGGCCGCTGAGCCTGCGCGTCCGGAGCCTGTGCTCCGCAACGGGAGAGGCCACAACAGTGAGAGGCCCGCGTACCGCAAAAAAAAAAAAAAAAAGAATACAATCAGGGATAGAGAAATACCTCAGGAAGGGAAATAAATCAGGCAGAAGACGAATAAGCTTCTAGAACTCTTTGCAGTGTCTCTGCACATATCCTGTCAGGCCAAAGCTTTAAGCTGATGCCAGCTTCCAAATGACAGCAGGATGACAGGGCTTCATCACCCAGCACATGATCTTAAAGGCTACCTTACTGATGTACGTAGACTAAGGATAACCTCTTTTTGAGAAAGTGTTCTCTTACTGCCTTTTAAAAGCATGAATCAGACCCTGGAAAGGCTCAGGTTCATTACTTTAAAATAACCATGTAAAGGAACTTATATCCACATATCCAGGCCTAATGGATTCTGCCCCCTGAAAGAGGCATAATTTTGGATTCTCCTTCTAAGCGCCTGTTGGGTTTCCATGGGAACAAATGTCTGGGGGTCAACTCTACTCATCTTGGGGTTGGGGAGCTACATGAATGGGTAAGAGAAAAAATCTGTCCCCTTTGGGAGCTGATTGGGTCTAACTATGAGCGTATATTTGGCCATTAAAGAGGAAGGAAAGGGCTTGATGTGATATGGGGTTTTAAGGCCAGAGCCGTGAACACCTCACAGAAGTGTGACATAATTTTTAGCCCCTCCAAATGGCCCCCTGGCAAGCTGTTGCCTGACCACCTTTAGTCTGCTTTCCCTTTTGTTCAAAGAAAGGGTAGATGCTATCTTTTCGGGCTATTCAAAACGAAGAGAGAAAGGACTCTCAGACCCCATCCTTCAATCTGATTTAATGGAAATGAAAGTCAAACTGAATGGAACAGTATCTGACATATAGTAGCATTACAACAAATATCTATCCAAATAAATATTTACAATGTATTATTAAATGAAAAATAAGGCTTTTGAGCATTGTGTAGTATATAATATTTTAAAATATACACTTACCAACTAAAGTATAAGTTCCAGTTCTTTTGCTTGCTGAGTAACTTTGACCAAATCGCTTAATTTCTCAGTGACTAAATGTCTTCATCCTTAAAATTGGGATAATATATAGTAACCACATAGGGCATTTTCATGAGAATGAAATGTGAAAATTCACATAAAGATTTAGCATAATCTTTAATATTTAGTACATGTCCAATATGTCTGAGCTTAAAAATATGCATATAACTGCTATATATTATTATCACATAAACGTGGACAAAGAATACATTAAGGGTGTAGATCAGGTTTAAAAAGAGAATTATCTGGCGGGTATATGAAGAAAGAAAAGAGGAAAAGGTAACCAAAAAGACAAAAACAACACAAAAAACAACAAATATAATAAGACAATATTTATGAATTATAAAATTATGTCTATATATACATTTTAAGACATATTTTCAATAAAAATAAATGTCTTGGGCTTCCCTGGTGCCGCAGTGGTTGAGGGTCCGCCTGCCGATGCAGGGGATACGGGTTCGTGCCCCGGTCCGAGAGGATCCCACATGCCGCGGAGTGGCTGGGCCCGTGAGCCATGGCCGCTGAGCCTGCGCGTCCGGAGCCTGTGCTCCGCAATGGCTCAGAGGCCACAGCAGTGAGAGGCCCGCGTACCGCAAAAAAAAATAAATAAATAAAATTGATAAATTTGACTTCATTGAAATTTAAAGTTTTGCTCTTCAAAAGACACTTTTAACGGGCTTCGCTGGTGGCGCAGTGGTTGAGAGTCCGCCTGCCGATGCAGGGGACACGGGTTCGTGCCCCGGTCCGGGAAGATCCCACGTGCTGCGGAGCGGCTGGGCCCGTGAGCCGTGGCCGCTGGGCCTGTGCGTCCGGAGCCTGTGCTCCGCAACGGGAGAGGCCACAACAGTGAGAGGCCCGCGTACCGCAAAAAAAAAAAAAAAAAAAAAAAACCCAAAAGACACTTTTAAGACTTAAAAAGGCAGTCACAGACTGGAATAAAATATTTACAATGCATATATCTTACAAAGTACTTTCATCCAGAATACATAAAGAATTCTTACAATACAATAATCAGAAGACAAATAACCTGACTTTAAAAAATATATGTATATGCAAAAGCTTATACTTCACAAAATAAGGTGGCAAATAAGCCCATGAAAATATGCTTATCATTCATCATTAGGCAAACTATTAATAAAATCACAGTGAGATACCATTATATACCTATTAAATGGCTAAAATCAAAAAGATTGACAATACCAACTATTGACAAGTATGTGGAACAATCAGAGCTCTCCTACATCATTAGTGAAAATACACACTGGAAAACGGTGGGAATTTCGTTTAAAATTATGCATAATATTACAAAATACACAGAAATTCCATTCCTAGGTGTTTATTCAAGAGATATGGAAACATTAGTTTACACTTATACTCAAAAGCAGATTTATTCACTATAGCTCCAAATCGGAAAGAATTCAAGTTTCCATCAAAATCTGAATAACTAAACAAATTGTGGTGTGTATATAGAAACAATGAAGTACAATTCAGCAATAAAAAGGAATGAATTACTGATAAAAGCAATAACATGAGTAAATCTCAAGAACACTTTTGTTAAGTAAAAGCATCCAGATACAAAAGACTACATACTGTAGGATTTAATTCAAGTAAAACTCTAGGAAAGCCAAAACTATAGTAAAAGACAGCAGATTTATAGTTACCAAGAACCAGGCGTCAGGAAGAGAAAACTGACTTTAAAGAAACATAAAGGAACTTTATAGGATGATGAAAATAGCATGATTACTGTAGAGGTTACACAACTGTACACAATTATCAAAACTCAACAAATTTTCCACTTAGTGGATTTTTATAATGTGTGAATTACACTTCAATAATGTTTATTTTTAAAAATAGAGTGCAGGAAAAAATCGCCTGTGGCCCTAGTGATTTAGTCATCAGTGGAAATTTTGTGTTGCTGTAATTTAATTATCAATAAATACAATTGCCTTAATTATAATAATGTAGCATTTTGCTGATTAGTAAATTGCATGTAATCTGACACATGCTATGGTAATGAAACAGAAGGTTCAAAATACAGATTAAAGGGCTTCCCTGGTGGCGCAGTGGTTGAGAGTCCGCCTGCCGATGCAGGGGACACGGGTTCGTGCCCGGGTCCGGGAGGATCCCACATGCCGCGGAGCGGCTGGGCCCGTGAGCCATGGCTGCTGAGCCTGCGCATCCGGAGCCTGTTGCTCCGCAACGGAAGAGGCCACGACAGTGAAAGGCTCACGTACCGCAAAAAAAAAAAAAAATACAGATTAAAGAGCCACGGTAACAATACCAAGTATCACTGAGGATAGAGAGCAACAAGAACTCTCCTACACTGCTGTGGGAGCATAAATTGGTACAACTGTTTCGGAAAATTCTTATGCATTATTAACCTTGTTTTGTACGATCAACCCTATGACCCAGCAGTTTTATGTGTACGTATGTATCTGGTAAAAATAAGGTCTTATGTCCATCAAATAAAATATACAGTAATTTCATAGATGCTTTATTCATAATACCTCCAAATGGGAAATTCATGAAATGTCCAAACACAAAAATTATTATGGAGAAATAAATTGTGATATATTCACCAAGGAATTCTATTGAGAAATTTACAATGAACTACTGTTACCCACAACCATACAGATAAATCTCATAGGCAACGTGGAACAAAAACAGCCAGACCCCAAATTCCATTCAAACTGTGTTAGAATAGGCAAAACAAATCTAAGTTGGTAGAAGTCAGAATGGTGCTTCTTCAGTGGGTAGTATTATCTGAGACGGGGCATGAGGGAGACTTCTGGGGCACTGAAAACATTCTGTCTTGATCTGAGTGGTGGTAACACATACACATGTAAAAATCCATCGAATTTCACACTTAAAATCATTGCACCTTACTGTGTGTAAATTATACCGTAATTTTAACATTTTTCAAAGTTTAAATCATGCTTTTAAAAATTATGAAAAACATAAAATAATTATGATGTATCACAGCCTTAGAATACTAAATACTATTCTTGTTCTGTGGATAAGAGACTGAGAGAACATTCTCAGTCTAAAAGACTGAGAGTCTTTTAGAACATGCTCCATATAAAAATCCTTCTGGAAGGTATTAGGGAATTCTCAGGATCAGATAAGATGAACCTTCAAGCCATATGAGAAAAATGTGAGCTCTCAATTTATTTAAAATGTCAACACTTTCCTTACTCTTCCAGTGGTTATTTCTTTTTAGTTTCCTGTAAGGGTTGAGGACAGACCTGGCTTGACTGGTAGTCATCAGGTTGTACTTTAAGCCCCTGCTGCCTTCTGAATAGTAGTGTGTACTTGGACAAGTCAGGTACCCTCCCTATGATTTCAGATTCCCAAAATACTATTATTAGCAAAAATGGGAACAGCTTCTGTCTATTGAATATTTGTTATGAGCCGGACACTGTGCCTTCCACTTTGCACACAGTATCTCCAGTCTTGTGTGCAGGGTCTTATTATTGAGAAGCGGCACAAGACTGTGTTCTCTGGAGTCAGATTCTGAGTTAAAACCCTGGCTCTGCTTCTTCCCAGCTCTGTAAATGTGGGCCTCAGTCTCTTCATCTATAAAATGAGAATTAAAAAAAACATTCCTCCCAGGACTGTTGCTAGGATTAAGCAGATTTATATATATAAAGCATTGAAAATATGCCTGGCACATACGAAGGGCTATAAACATATTTGATAAATAAAAATGACAAAAATAATTTTAAAGATGAGAAAACACAAGCTCACAGTGGCAATAGCATAGATGGAGCAGAGTGCCACACTCTGTGACAGTGTGTAGACAGTGAGGGGGTGCATTGTATACTGGATTTTTTAATAAGAAAAATAAGACTTTTTATTATCATAATGCCCTGACAATTCAAAACACTATCGAAGATAAAATACTCTGCAACTGTTCTTGGACCACACCCACCTTGGACAGCCCTGCATTGAGGTTAAATAACTTGCCCAGAGTCATAGGACTGCAGATGAGGAACTGAGATTCAAACCCATATCCATCAAATTTCAAAGTCTTCACTGACTAAACCTCCTCTAAGGGCCATCCTTGTTCTTAGAATGTATCTCTTAGAATCCCTATCTGCTGTATATAGTGTTGAGGTCTTCTCTTGAAATATTTTTTATTCAAGAAATAAATAGTAGTACCTACCATGTATTGAGCTCTCTTCTAGCCACTGGGCATACAGCAGTGAACCAGACAATGTCCTTTCTCTGTTAGAGCTTATATTCTAGTAGGGTGAGACAGAAAAATGAATCCGAAGTGTTATTATTTTCAGATGGCAATAAATCCAGTTGACCCATGTGCAAGGTTGGAGTTAGGGGTGCTGAGTATAACTTCACAGTCAGCCTTCTGTATCCAGTTCTGAATCCTCAGATTCAACCAACTGCAGATCCTGCAGTACTGGAGTACGGCTTTATTGAAAAAACCCATGTATAAGTGGACCCAAGCAGTTCAAACCCTGTTGTTCAAGGGTCAAATGGAACTGAGGAAATAAACCAGGCTGATGGACCAGAGCTGCGCGGCCCAATAGAGTAACCATTAGCCATATGTGGCAACTGAATACTTAAAATGTAGCTAGTCCAATAGTTGAAATGTGATGTAGGTGTAAAACACATATGGATTTCAAAGATTTAGTACTAAAAAGAGAGTGTAAAATATCTCATTTAGCTTATATTTCTCTTTAAATCCTTAAAGGTATTTATATTAGCTGTTTTTTTTTTTCTTTTTTTTTTTTTTTCGGTACGCAGGCCTCTCACTGTTGTGGCCTCTCCCGTTGTGGAGCACAGGCTCCAGACGCGCAGACTCAGTGGCCATGGCTCACGGGCCCAGCCGCTCCGCGGCATGTGGGATCTTCCCGGACCGGGGCACGAACCCGTGTCCCCTGCATCGGCAGGTGGACTCTCAACCACTGTGCCACCAGGGAAGCCCGTATTAGCTGTTTTAAGATCCACATCTGCTAATTCCATTACCTTTATCACTTTTGTTTTGTTGATAATAATGGATGCTTCTCCTGGTAGTAAGTTATACTTTTTCTACTTCTTCACATGTCTAGTATTTTGTTTCTATTAGACCTTGGACCCTGTGCATTTTATAATGTTGAGTGCGGGATTTCCTTTTAAGATACATTCCTTTAAAAGGCATTGGACTTCATCCAGGCAGGCACTTAAATTACTGTACTTGTTATTCAGCTTGAAATTTGCAAAGTTTTCTTACAAGCTTTTTAGTGCAGGTTTCAAGTGTCCTTAACTCTAGAGCTAGTTTATTCTCCTTCGTAAGGCAGGACCCTCCAGTGTCCTGAGGGCTTCAACACGAACTCTTTCCTGTGGTTGACCAAACTCAGACATCTCCCAGCCCTGTGTGCGTTCTAGGAACCCTTCAGTTTACAGTTCCTTGGTTGTTTTTTTGCCCAGCCTCATGTTCCTTGGTTGTTTTTTTGCCCAGCCTCGTGGAGGCTCACCTTTCACATCTGTAGGTTACTATTCAACACTATATTCAAGGGGCCTTTATGCAGATTTTGGAGAGTTTTTTTCCAGGAAGCTCCCTCCTTTCTGGTACTCTGACCCTTAAATTCCAGACACCTCACTCTGCCAAAATTCCAGCCTCCATCTCCTCCTATGCTCTGCTTGAGTTTCCCCTCCCTTCATTGCAATCTGGGAAGTGCCTCTGGACAGACAGCCCAGATGAACATAAAGTTCACATTATTTATTTCTCTTCTCTCATGAATCACAGTCCTGCACTGCCTGTTGTCTACTGTCCAGAAACAGTTACCTCATATATTTCATGCAGTTTTCTCATTGTTTACTGTCCCATCACAGTTACTCCATCACAGTCAGAAGCAGAAATAAGCCTGTATGAAATTTAGCCATTTATAAAAATTAAAATATTTTATTTTTAGAAAGTAAATGCATTCCAAGGGCATCTCATCATAAGAAGCATCTAATCTAGTCCACCGATTTTCAAACTTGGTTGCACTTTGGAATAACCTGGAATATCACTCCAAGGGTTTCTGATTTAGATGGTCTGGGATGTCATTTGGGCATTAAAAAATGTTAAAGACCCCTTGCTGATTCTACTAATATGCAGTCAAGCTTGAGAACCACTGATGTGATATACTGAAGTATCTAGTGACTGACATTACACTACAAAGGAGTGGATGCAGTGTGGTTTTTTGTTTGATTGTTTGCTTGTTTGTTTGCTTTGCAGTACGCGGGCCTCTCACTGTTGTGGCCTCTCCCGTTGCGGAGCAACAGCCTCCGGATGCGCAGGCTCAGCGGCCATGGCTCACGGGCCCAGCCGCTCCGCGGCACATGAGATCTTCCCGGACCGGGGCACGAACCCATGTCCCCTGCATCGGCAGGCGGACTCTCAACCACTGCACCACCAAGGAAGCCCTCCATTGGCACTTTTATCTTTGCTTCATCCTCCTAAGGGAATGTGAAGCATGTGTGATTCCTCTTTTAGAAGGTTTGCTTTACTTCTTATTGCTACAGTTCACTCCTATCATTTCCTAATAATGACAATCGTATAAAAAGGGTTTTTTTAATGCTTCCCATAATTTTGTCATGTAATACCCATAGGATTATTACTGGTTATGTTTTATGATATAGAGATATTATAGATGCCTATATTTTTCTTTCTACCAACATGTAAAATGCTGATGAGTTAAAACCCTAGAGGGTGAGGCTTGACCAATCAAAGACAGGAAACAAGAAGGAACCTTGCCTAAAGGCATTCCACAAACATGAAGTGATCACCTAATATATTCCAGGCACTGTATCTGCTTAATAATATTACATGAAACTTTGACATAGACTATACTTTGTTTCTTTTTATGATAAAAGGAAGTGTTTTTTTTCTTCTTTATCCTAGAAGCTACTTAAAAACTGGAGTTAGTGGGAATAAAATAAAAGAGCTTGCATGCACAATGTCTTTCAAAAACAGCCATTTCTCTTAATGATAGCAAGTCTTGGAATTCTTGCTGAAAGCTACATGACTTGTTTAAAGTAAATGAGATTTCATCTTCCCATAATGATCATATCAGGGAAAGAGGAAATCTGAGAGATCAAGTGGATTACAAGGGCCAGAGATATCTCTAAAACCTATGAACCAGCACAGAGATGCAAATTTCCAGTTTTGGGTCTTCAATGACAGAATTCAAAAGTAAATTCAAACTATTATTACCATAATTTCATAATATAAAGAACATTTTAACCCCAGTAAGAAGGAAATTATCTCAGAATTCTAAAATTCTGCTATAAACTTAACATTATGAAAAACTCATTAAATATTTTATTTTTCTCAAAAGCTGGTGGGACTCAGGGTTCCTTCTGTCCTCCTTTAGTAGTTCATGCTTTAGTTTATTCTTCACTCATTTATTCACAAAACCTATGCTGAGTGCCCACTATGTTCTAGGATTGCTAGCAAAAGATGGAGATCTCTAAATACTGCAAAGTATGATTTTCAAAAAGTTAAAAACATGACTCATATGATCAATTTATTTAACGAATTTAATATGGAATGATCAATTTATCTGACTAATTTAAAAGGGAATCAGCAGAATCGTAAAATAGTATCAAAGAGCATTTGAGGAACTGAGAATTTATGGGGATTAAAGAAAGAATATTGGAGTAAAATTGCTAGGTTAGGTAGAAAACGAATAAACTGTCCTCTGTAGTTAAATTTTCTACGAGACAGAAATTTGCATCTCTATTAAACAAAAATCTACCAGTTAAAAGGTAACATGACAGAATTAGGGCCCTGATCCATAAAAAATACAATATCAAATACAGGCATTTTCTCCTTGATTATTAAGTAGTCATTGGGTAGGTCTATTAGTCAATGTTCCAGAATGACACTGAAAGGACACGCAGTCCTCTTTGCCTTATTTCTAAGTATCAGATAATTTTGAGAACAAGAAGCAGATTCTATGGGCTGGTCTATTACAACTATACTTCCCCAGCTGCTAGAAAGGAAAAAATAAAAGTATTAAAGAGAATTAAGTCCTCAGAATAAATAAACATATATAGAACTTACATGTGGCACTTTTTTTTTTTTTTTTGCAGTACGCAGGCCTCCCACTGTTGCGGCCTCTCCCGTTGCGGAACACAGGCTCCGGACGCGCAGGCTCAGCGGCCATGGCTCACGGGCCCAGCCACTCCGCGGCATGTGGGATCTTCCCGGGCCGGGTCACAAACCCGTGTCCCCTGCATCGGCAGGCGGACTCTCAACCGCTGTGCCACCAGGGAAGCCCCTACATGTGGCACTTTTAGTTCTCATGCAACTGAGCAAAGTGGTTATCCCCAAGCAAATTTTAAAAATGGAAAAATCAAGGCTGAAAGCATTGAGATCACACAAGAGGAGCCACTATTCTCAAATCCATACATGTCTGTTCGAACCTTCAAGCACTTTCCAGTAGGCCATGTGGCCACTCATGAAATTCACAGGTTTGCTGAGCCATCCACTCACTGGTTAATTCAAAGACATTTATTGATCACCTCCTACACACTCAGTATCTCAGGCCTGGCCCTGAAGCAGGGATCTAAGCAGGTTCTATCTTCATTTTATCTCTGCCTCATCAGCTTACATTCTAAGGGGCCCCAGGCCTTCATTTTAGCCAGTTGTCACGCAAGCATTTCCCTCCGACACAGCAAAAACTAATTTGAAGTCATTTCTTTTTCTTTTTGGAAGCATGCCCCTCTTTCTGCCATCTCAGCCCACAGACACCTGCCTGTTTCATCCGGCTGCCTCTCCCCTTTCCTGCTACCTCTCATCTTTCCCTTCCAAAGCCATTTCATTCCCTGAGTTCAGAGCTGCCGAGCTTTCCTTGCAAGTCAGACAGACACCTCACACGTTCTATTCAAAGGTTTCAGATGCCTAAACGACCAGCAGCTGCTCTTGGGAAACCTGAGCCCAGAGCCCTTTCAAGCAGTGGCTCCAGGAACTCCCCGCGCCTCTGGGCCTGGGATGGACAGAAAGTCAGCCCAGGCTAGAGCTCACTTTCACATAGGACACATGTCTGAGAAGCTGGTCTTTGTTACGAAATGTCACAGCTACGTGAACAGTGGGAGCATAATTCAGGCCACTTTCTTGGTGGTCATTCACAATGGATTAGGTCACTGGTAAAACAGAACCCAAAGGTCCCCAGTGTAGAAGGGCTCCCTTTGGCTTTAGCAAGAATGCAAAACGTCAAGAGGGTGTACCTTTACAGCTCATGGAGACTATTATTTGCCTCCTTGTAAACTGGGGTAAAATTCATTTCTGTTTTGAGCTACAGTGATGTGACTGTGCAATGCTTAAACAGCAGGCCACAGAATCCGAATCTTTTAGACCTGTAAGGACTCCACCAAAAAAAAAGAAGAAAATGGTAACTATTGAGGTGATGGATATGTTAATTCGCTTGATTGTATTGATTATTTCATAATGCATACATATATCAAAACATCAAGTTGGGGCTTCCCTGGTGGCGCAGTGGTTGAGAGTCCACCTGCCGATGCAGGGGACACGGGTTCGTGCCCCGGTCCGGGAAGATCCCACATGCCGCGGAGCAGCTGGGCCCGTGAGCCACGGCCGCTGAGCCTGCGCGTCCGGAGCCTGTGCTCCGCAACGGGAGAGGCCACAGCAGTGAGGGGCCCGCGTACCGCAAAAAAAAAAAACAAAAAACATCAAGTTGTATATCTTAAATATTTACAATTGTTGTCAGTTATATTTTAATAAAACTGGAAAAAAAATCATATGTCCCATTCCTCTGCTTTCAGACAAGACTCCACAAGATCCATAACACTCAAATCAGAGAAATCCAGTCAGAGCCCAAGGGAAGCGGGGTGGAGCTTCCCACCTTTCCCCTCAATCAACCAGTCCAAGGTGTAAGGATACTCAGCTCTCAAATACATTTTTCCTGGGGCATAAGTGAAATCCCTCACACCGGAGCCTAATCATTTCCCCTTCCTCTTGTTCTGTAATTGCAGAGGTGCCATAAGACTGGTCAGTATCCACTGAAGTATGACCCATTGCAAATACTTAAGCACAATCTCTAAATATTCTCACCCTAAATGTCTGAAACTACGCGACTGGTATAGGTGAACTGTGAAGTTGAATTAGAACCCAGTGAACTTGTCTCTGTAAACTCCCTGGGGGGTCTGAAACAGGAAGCTCTAACTAACCCGTGGAAAAAGGCATTTTTACTTCCTCCAGAAGGACTGACAGCCAGGCTCACTCTTATTATTCCCAAACCAAAGGCCAGGAGACAAATGGAGGCCCACATACCATATAACAATATATTTTAAATGTATAAATCAAGCTGACAAACTGTTGGTTAAAATATGTTCTATCCACCTTCCTTGAAAAGTATACCTTCATAATGACAAAATTGAAAAATATTTTTAATACTGTTAAGTTTAAATGATTGCAAGTCAGTGTAATATCAAAGATAACTGAATTTAATTCAAGTTACAATGTTCTGTTGGTAAGCCGCCAATGTCAGAATGAGTTCTAAAGACATGCCATTCATAAATTATTATATTTTTTCATAAAAATATGCCTTGCCTTTATTTCAGCACATCACTAATTACGCTGTTAAAGATTTGTCACATAATCTGGGATCTACTGCCAGCAAAGCCAAATTAGACAAACTTTCTTGAGTCATCAGATTTCTTAGTTTTTTAAATTAAATTCAATGTAGAGAAATTTCCCTCTTCCGAGACAATAGCAATTAGCATTGTCAATGAATTCTTTAAGCAAAACAGATCCAGAAGTTAATCATAATTTTACATGTCATTTAAAAATTTTTGATGTGGTCACATATAATAAATTATCACAAAAATGGCATAAAATAATTTTATCCCATAAGGCACAAATACACCGTAAATTTAGCATCTCTTTATGAAATATTAAAATTCATAAGACCTGCATTTCATTTCTCTCTTCTAGTGAATCTCATATGTTATCTAAGTTTAATTTTGTTGCTCTAAGAATGATTTAGTCATTATTCTCAGCATGTGTCTGAGAGTAATTATGATGTCAGACTTGATATGTGTTTCATCAACATGTTCCTCCATTGACTAAATCCAGAAAACATATGTAATCTCTGATTTGTTCCCAGTGTCATTGCTATGAACATCGAGACCATTCTCCCAGTGACAAATTCAGACGATGTACCTTACATGCCACACAAAATATTTCTGTATTTCAGCCAACATTCTACTTTGCACACTTTATTACCTTACCCACCATTTGGTGCCATTATCTTAGGCCTTTCCTGATTGATCTTTTAATTACTTAAATAAGCTGAACAGATTTTTTGAGAATTTGTTAAATTATATTAAATATTCTTATAAAGTACAACTTTTGCAATCCTAGCTTCGGTACCAATCTAATTGCCAATGTGAAAAATCAGTACCATGCTCCACATTCATTACACCTAGGCCAATGCTGTCCAATAGAATTTTCTGCAATGATGAAAATGTTCTGTATCTGAACTGGCCAGTATGGTAGCCACACTCCACGTGTAACTAACTAGCACTTGAAATGTGGTGAGTAGGACAGAGGGCCTGGATTTTTTTTTTTTAATAACCTCTCTTTTTTTTACAAAAAAATCTATTTATTTATTTGGCTACACCAGGTCTTAGTTGCAGCACACAGGATCTTTCTTTTAGTTGCGGCATGCGGTATCTAGTCCCCTGACCAGGGATTGAATCCTGGCCCCCTGCATTGGAGGTGCAGAGTCTTAATCAGTGGGCCACCAGGGAAGTCCCAGGACCTGGATTTTTAATTTCGTTTAATTTTGGTTTATTTAAATCTAAATAGCCACCATATTGGACAGCATAGATCTTGACCTACATATAAACAAATTTAAAAGTAATATGAATTTTTCACACTGCAAAATATTTCTCATTTGGCACGTTAATGTATGCCTTCTCGTCCCTACCTGGAAACCCTATCTCCTTATGTAAAATTGGCTTCATGCTACCTGAGAGAAAGAACTTGTTAATTAATTTTTCTTTCTCTTAATTAAGAGTTCTGCCACTCAAATTATTTCCACGCCCTGATACAGTGTCTGTCTCCACTATCTTGTCCCATCCAGGAGAGGGAGTGGGAAAATGTTTTGTTGATGCCTGAGTTGTGTGTGTTATGTGAGACTTTCTAAAACAGTCTTAGGTCAAAAGCTCCTCTTGCCCAAATCTAGGATGAGGCATGTGGGTGAAAAGGAAAATCTTGAGTTGAGAAAGGAGGTGGAGAGAAGAGAAAAGAAAGTAGGGCACATAGATTGGTTTATCCTCACCCTCCTTCTTGCTTTCTCTATTCAGGATGCCCAAATGCGGAGAAAAATGGTAGTCGGCAGCTTCTGACCACAACTTTCTTTCCATGAAAATGTTCACTGTTTTGAGGGAGGAGATCAGAACTTTGTGTAACCAACATGCAATAAGTAATAATTGATTAAATGACTCAGTAAAGCCCACATCCATATATACCACCCCCACCAACACTAGGAGGGACTTTGCAATCAGCCACTCTTTGGGATCCAATAATTTGACACATTTAACTGTAGTCCTGAGAACCTCTTGACAAACTACATCACCTCCCTGGGATTCAGTTTTATCTCTAAATCAAGAAGTTTGCATATTGGAAAACAGAACCCATCTTCTCGATCTTCACTAATGTGCTCTTCTGTTTACTGTCCGGACTTCTAATGGAATTGTTGAATCTGTCAAATGAGAGGACTATAAAAATGGCACATCCAGGCAGTCCTCATTAAAGGAACACCATTTCAGGGGTATTGTATTTGTTTGCTAGGGCTGCCATCACAAAGTACCACAACCTGAGTGGTCTAAGCAACAGAAATTCTTTGTCTCACATCTCTAGAGACTGTTAGTCCAGGATGAAGTAGCTGATAGGACCATGCTCCCTCTGACGGCACTAGGGAAGGATCTGCTGTGGCCTCTCTCTTGGCTTCTGGTAGTTCCTTGGATTGTGGCAGCATAACTCCCATCTTCACATGGTGTTCTCCCTGTCTGAATGTGTCTGTGTCCACATTTCCCCTTTTTATAAGGACACCAGTCATACTAGCTCATAGCCCACTCTACATCATGATGACTTCATCTTAACTAATTACAACTGCAATGACTCTATTTCTAAATAAGTTTCTGTTATGAAGTTCTGGAGAGAACACAGCTCTGCCAACTCCTTCGATTTTGGCTCAGTGATACCAATTTCCCACTTCTGGCCTCCAGAGCTCTGAGAGAATACGTCTACTGTTTTAAGCCATTAAGTTTAAGCCTTGATAATTTGTTACAGCAGCCATGGGAAAGTAATTCAATACATCTGAATCCAAGTTTTTCATCTGTTGAGTTGGGGATAGGAGACAGAATAGATAGGCAATTCTCAACTCTTGCTACACGATACCATCAGCAGGAGAGCTTTCAAATTATTCTGATGTGGATCTGGCTCCAGAGATTCTGGTTTAATAGTCTGGGGTGAAGTCTGAGTAGCAGTACTTACAAAAGCTCTCCAAATGTTTATAGGATGCAGGGAAGCTTAGGAGCCACTAGACTAAATGGTTCTTCCTGAATCTAACATGCTTTCATTCTATATTCTCGTATTTTAATACCATTACCTGTTTGAATGTGGGATAAGAAATCCCCAGAGAGGACAGGAGGAAAGAAACCTCCAGGAGAAACCAGGACAAAACTGAGTGATATGAAAGAGAGCTAGAGGGACATAACAGCGAATTTCAACATGTCCCTTTGGTGTTCAACAGCCTTCCTCTCCTGAAGAGAGTGAAATCACTCCTAGCAGTGAAGAAACACTGTAGAAGTAGGTGACTTTCAGAAAGGCTACATCCAAATGGCAAGCCAACTTACTGCTGTGCTTCACCAGAGTGAAAATCAAAGGACCAGTGGGAATTCAAAGGACTCCCTTTCTTAATGATTCATTTATCACTTTATGAAATATTTATTACAGTACTTTCTTGGATGCCATCCAACATTTAGTCATTCAACAAATACATACAGGTTGCATACTGTGTATCAAGCACTGTTCTAGGTATTGAGATCCAGCCAATATCCAGAAATATCCTATACTTGATGAGATCCTGGGGAAAAAACATGGTGTGAGGAAAAATAAATCAGGGATGGGGAACATGAAATGGGGTGGGAGGTAGTGCACATGTTTGGACAGGGGAAGGCTCCCAGGACATATGTTTGAGCAAAGCTCTGAAGTGGGTGAGGGAAGAGCCTTGGGCATTCACTTAAAGAGCTTCCCCAACAAAGGGAGTAGCAAGAACTCATGGCTACTTTAATAAATCTAGAGAATCATCTGTCTTTGGAACTTGAATACTTGATTCAAGAATCAATGTATTCTCTTCTGCTTTGCCCTGTTTCAAAATAAATTGGAAATGGAAAATAGGAGAAACTGTTTAAGTAAAGCTTGAGTATGGGGGACACTGCATTGGTGAAGAATTGGTTCTATGAATAAGATCCTTTTATACTCTTTTTAGCAATAAAGAGAGCAAAAAGAGCCTTTTCAGGCAAATACCCCCAAAGCAAAAGTTGAGCCACTGTGGGGCTTCAGTCTCCAAAGGGCAAGTTCCTTGACAGGAAGCTCAAGGGAAGAACAGTGACCAAGGCAGTAGAAGCCCCTAAGCTCCATGCTGTTTTTCAGCACTGTGGTGTGATTTCCCTTTATCATTTTTGGACCAGTCCCCTTTTCCAATTGGGGATCACAGCTGCTAAGAATAAAGTGGTGTCTGTTCTACTGGCAGAAGGCACAATGGCCCACTCATGTCATCAATGGGAGTCATTGTTTGGGAAATATTGCCATTGAGATATTTTAAAATGCTAATGAATTAATTTCTGTTTCAATGCTGATTGTCACTCAGTTCCTTTTGTTTTTAAATGCAGGAGAGTTTTTTTAAAAAAACAAATTGTTGTGGATCAAAAATATTTCTCATGAATATATAAATTCAGAATTTCAGGAACCTCTAATATTATTTATTTAACCAACTCACTTAAAGAAGAGAATGCAGCTCAGAAAAGCTGAGTACTTGGTTAAAGCAACAATGCTACTTAATGACAGACTTGGAATTAAGAACCAGTCTCTGTGCTCCATCCAGCATTCTTTTCACTATAGCAGCCTGTGCCATCAGAAATATTTTTGTTAGAGGGATCTGTAATTCACCATTAAATTTTCTTGCCAAGTAAGTATATTCTCCCAGCAATTTTTTTCCTTACTACTCAAATATGGAGTCCAGTCAAATTTCTCATGGCGTCTCATCGAATCAATGCTATCTTTTCCACTCAAGGAAAAATAGTCCTTGTACACTGGACAGTCTCAGGGAATCAAAGGAATGTGTTGTTCTTTCAGATACAGGCATGTTTCTTGATGCAGCCTGTTTGGTGGCTTGTGTGGACATTAGCTATAAAGCGTCCACCCCCTTTAGGTGTCCTGGTCAATGGTTTGTTGCTGTTAAATCACTCTTTCCAGAAGCTGAGGGTACATCAGCCATCTCAATACAGTGCCCTGAAGACTGCATACTCAATGAGCCTCATTGGAAAAAAAGGGGGGGTCCCTTTAATATTGTGGAACATATAAGTGTCCCAGTCTGTGGATTCAGTCCACACTTACATCAAAGAAGCTCTGCTTTATCTGAATACCCATTATTCTGCTGTCATTAGAAGAAAACACGACCCTGGTTTAGATATGCAGATTGAGCACACAAAAAAAAATACCAATGAACTTGGAGTTCAGAGAATTTTTGCTTTAGGTACTTCATTCAACCATTTATTCAACAAAAATGTTCTTAAGACCTATGAAAAGACAAATCCTCTTCTAGGTGTTAAAGAAAAGATTATTCATGACACTTGTTAAAGATGAAAGGCAGACTTCATTCAGAGGGGGACTATTGAGATCAGTATGGGGACCAGTGTAACAGGGTCTTGTAGTGGAGAAGAGATAATGGTCTCAACTTTGAACACAACCTGGGCATGTGGAAATTTATAGCCAAGGAGCAGGGTGGGGATCAGTAGATAGAAAATTACTAAGAGGAAACATCTGGGGTGAGGGAAGATTCTTGCTTAACCAACCTAACAGGATTCTTGCTGAAGGCAGGCCAGGGTGATCAAACATCACTTGAGGGATGCTGGAAGGTGAGGAACCCAATTAGATATCAAGAGTGATCAGGGGGGACCTTCAAGACGGTGGAGGAGTAACACGTGGAGATCACCTTCCTCCCCACAGATACATCAGAAATACATCTACATGTGGAACAACTCCTACAGAACACCTACTGAATGCTGGCAGAAGACCTCAGACTTCCCCAAAGGCAAGAAACCCACCACGTACCTGGGTAGGGCAAAAGAAAAAAGAATAAACAGAGACAAAAGGATAGGGACGGGACCTGCAACTCTGGGAAGGAGCTGTAAAGGAGGAAAAGTTTCCACGCACTAGGAAGCCCCTTCACTGGCGAAGACAGGGAGTGGGCGTGGGGGAATCTTCGGAGCCGCGGAGGAGAGCGCAGCAACAGGGGTGCAGAGGGCAAAGCAGAGAGATTCCTGCACAGAGGATCGGTGGCGACCAGCACTCACCAGCCCGAGAGACTCGTCTGCTGTCTGCTCACTCACCGTGTGGGTGGGGGCTGAGAGCTGAGGCTTGGGCTTTTGAGGTCAAATCCCAGGGAGAGGACTGGGGTTGGCTGCATGGACGCAGCCTGAAGGGGGCTAGTGCACCACAGCGAGGCGGGAGGGAGTCCAGGAAAATGTCTGGACCTGCTGAAGAGGCAAGAGACCATTGTTTCAGGGTGCACAAGGAGAGAGGATTCCTTTCCCATGTGCCCACAGAAGGCAGAGTACCACCTAAGCAAGCTCCAGAGATGGGTGCAAGCAGCGGTTATCAGCTCGGACCCCAGAGACGGCATGAAACACTAAGGCTGCTGCTGCCGCCACCAAGAACCCTGTGTGCAAGCACAGGTCACTATCCACACCCACACTCCCCAGGAGCTTGTGTAGCCCGCCACTGCCAGGGTCCCTTGATCCAGGGACAACTTCCCTGGGAGAACACATGGCACGCCTCAGGCTGTTGCAATGTCATGGCAGCCTCTGCCGCCACAGGCTCGCCCCGCATTCCAATTATGACTACTGTACCCCACCCTCTCCCTGGCCTGAGTGAGCAAGAGTGCCCTAATCAGCCGCTGACTTAACCTCCTCCTGTCTGGGCGGGGAACAGATGCCTGATGGTGACCTACAAGCAGAGGCGGGGCCAAAACCAAAGCTGATCCCCAGGAGCTGTGCAAACAAAGAAGAGAAAGAGAAAGGGAAATTTCCCACAACCACATAAAAGGATGCTCAACATCACTAATCATTAGAGAAATGCAAGTCAAAACTACAATGAGGTATTGCCTCACACCGGTCAGAATGGGCATCATCAAAAAATCTACAAACAACAAATGCTGGAGAGAGAGTGGAGAAAAGAGAACCCTCTCGCACTGTTGGTGAGAATGTAAATTGATACAACCATATGGAGAACAGTATGGAGGTTCCTTACAAAACTAAAAATAGAACTGCCATATGACCCAGTAATCCCAGTACTGGGTATATACTCGGAGAAAACCATAATTCAAAAAGAGTCATGTACCACAATGTTCATTTCAGCTCTATTTACAATAGCCAGGACGTGGAAGCAACCTAAGTGTCCATCGACAGATGAATGGGTAAAGAAGATGTGGCACATAAATACAATGGAATATTACTCAGCCATAAAAAGAAATGAAATTGAGTTATTTGTAGTGAGGTGGATGGAGCTACAGTCTGTCATACAGAGTGAAGTAAGTCAGAAAGAGAAAAACAAATACCGTATGCTAACACATATATATGGAATCTAAAAAGTTGGTTCTGATGAACCTAGGGGCAGGACAGGAATAAAGATGCAGACGTATAGAATGGACTTGAGGACACTGGGAGGGGGAAGGGTAAGCTGGGATGAAGTGAGAGAGTGGCATGGACATATATATACTACTAAATGTAAAATAGATAGCTAGTGCGAAGCAACTGCATAGCACAGGGAGATCAGCTCGGTGCTTTGTGACCCCTTAGGGGGGTGGGATAGGGAGGGTGGAAGGGAGACACAGAGGGAGGGGATATGGGAATATATGTATACGTATAGCTGATTCACTTTGTTATACAGCAGAAACTAAAACAACATTGTAAAACAATTATACTCCAATAAAGATGTTAAAAAAAAAAAAGTAGAGTGATCAGATATTGAGATTTGAGGATTCTGGCTAAACAGACATAGCAGGATTCTTGCTAAAATTAGACAATGCAGAAATAAACATGTAAATCCAAGAGTTGAAGCCTAGTTGAAAAAGAGTTTAGGAGAGCGTGAGTAGTTTGGTCAAGAAGAGAATCTTGGTTATAGGTTATAAGGGTTGATGCTGAGCTAAGGCAGGTTTCCCGCTCTGTCATGATTTGCAACGTGAACTTTGAAAAATCAGTTTTATATGTCTCGGCCTTGGTCTTCTCATTTTAAAATGGGAAGTTTTAATACTTGCCTTGAGATTTACACAGAAGAAATATCAACACTTTATAAACTGTGAATCACGTTTCAAATGCAAACAACGATTTTAAATACAGCCCTTGTGAGGGATCCTAGTACTAACGATAATGTACGAGTTCCTGTACTAGGATCTTTTAATCATCCCAACATCCTGCCAGACAGGCAGCATGATTTCCTTACAACCTGCCGTAACTGAGGCACAGTGAAGTGAAAAGTTTGCCCAAGTTCCCAAGGCCAGAAGGTAGAGGATCTGGGATTCAAACCATGTCTGTGACTTGTTAAGTTCTGAAGTGAAGGCCATGCCTATGTGACTTCTACAAAACAGAACTGACTTCAATTTAGCAAGAAAAAACCATAAATGGCTATAAAACTCTTGGAGCAAAGTAACCAAACTGGTTTGTAAAATTTTATTCACATACAGTGACCTACTTCCCCTACCCCCAGCAATAGAAAACGTCTCCCAGACCCCGATGTCTTATCTCTTGATACAAATTCTAGAACCATCAAAAGCAATAATTGAAATCATATCTCCAGGTCAATCCGTCTTCTAATTTGACAGCTTAATCAAGAGATGTGTGGTCACCACTGTCAAAAAAACCTTTTTTTTTTTTTTTGTATCTAGGCCCAGGCAATTTCAGGACGATAAACTCAGATAAATAAAGTTTACCTGGAGTTCATACAAATACAAATTTCAGGAACTGACCTTTGCCGGCCTAGACACTTATTTCTTTCTTTCTTTTTTTTAACCACAAGCAAAAAAAATCAATAGCAAAATCAAAACCAAACCAAACAAATGAACTGAAAAAACAAGTCTGAACAACTGACCACAAAAATTTCTAATTAGAAATTTAAACATCTAGGAAGAATTACCTAGAAAAGAAATTTTCTGTGGGTTTGCTCTCATCTTTCCTTTAAGGTGTCATTTTGGTTCTATGTGCAAAAGTGGATTGAAATCAACTTCACAGGCAGCCTTGACTTAAATCAAGGAGACAGTTCCATCATTACCTGGAAACTTTGCAGCCACAGCCCTGCTCCCATGTAATAATCCAAATCCTAACCTACGGCAAATTTGAAATGTTATTTACATATGTTTTAGGTAGACGTGCGTTGGGGGAGAAAAATCAACTCATCAGACGTGCTCATCTGCCACCTGGCTTCCTCTGGGTGCCTGAAACATCCCTCAAATTAAGAACATACCAAATGGAAAGAAAAAACAGCAAAGACCAAAGCTGAAGGCCAAAGCCACAGAGCAATAATTGAACCCAGTTCCAAACAACTGTCCAAAAACAATGTTAACATCACTCTTTCTCAACTCTAAAAATGGCTTTCTTTTTGCGGTACGCGGGCCTCTCACTGTTGTGGCCTCTCCCGTTGCGGAGCACAGGCTCCGGACGCGCAGGCTTAGCGGCCATGGCTCACGGGCCCAGCCGCTCCGCGGCATGTGGGCTCTTCCCAGACCAGGGCACGAACCCGTGTCCCCTGCATCGGCAGGTGGACTCTCAACCACTGCGCCACCGGGGAAGCCCTAAAAATGGCTTTTAATTAATTTATTAAAATCATTAAATTATGCCATTTAAAAAATTCATATTTTTAAGATACCTTTTCTGTGCTTTGTGTAGTCCATCCTCCAGTTGCAGAGAGAATGCTCACTTGAGCACAAATCTTCACTTTGCCCTCACGTATGTCGCCTGTGTGTTATGTTTATCATGCCATACAGTACAAAGTTGGATATAAATGTGTTCATTACTGTTCCATGAAATGTATAAAGACATCTGTGTTGCTTTTCACTCATAGCAAACCCCTTCCATGTCCTGTCTCTTTCTGCTTAGCCTTAAAACAATCCTGTAAAGTAACTGAAAAAGGTACCATCACTCCCATTTTACAGATTAAAAAACAAAACCTCCAAGAAGTTAAGTGACTCTCCTGGCAAAGGCTAATAGACTCAATGTCGTGTTGCAGGAAGAACAGGACACTGGATCTGAGCAGACAGACCTCTAGTATTTACCACCTCCTTTCCTTTCCTTCTCCATCCCTCGGTCCCTTCCCCTTCTCCCTCCTTCAGTCCCTTCCCCCTCTTCCTCCATCCTTCCCTGCTCTCCTTTCTCCTAGTGGTCAATAATTATTGAACTCTTTGAAGTCCAGGCATCCTGTTCAGTCACTGACTAGCAAATTCATGGCCATACTCCCATTCCAGGCATCCAAAAGCAGAAACCCCAAATCTGACCAGTGTCAAATTTGAAATTGTGGCTCCTTCATGTCTTCCAAAACCTGAACTTTCCTTCCATCTTAGCTATCATAGGTATTTTTGTTGGCTAATTTGGATAAACATGTATGTTGTTTACCAGTCCACATAATTTGCACAACTGTGTCTGTTGGGATCGCATGAATATTCTTTTGTCTCCAAGTATCCTTGAGAACAATGATTTAAGCAACAAAGTTTGGGGTAATAAAAAACTGAGCAGACTTCCATATATGAGAAGGACTCACTGGAAGATTAAGGAAGAAGGAAAGAGAAGTTTCACCCCTTGTCTCCAGCAAGACCACATTTCTTACAAACACCCTCACAATGCAGCTGCTATTTCTTGTTTCCAGCAATAATGCAGGGTCATTACTGTTGTCTTTAATCACACGACCTCAGCTTCTGATCCCTCCATCCTTCATTCATGAAGTGAAGAAACATACCAATTGCTTCACTGTAAAGTTTGAATGAGACTCCCTGGAGGCAATCAGCAATTTCATGATTAACGTCAATAGCAGAGATCAGTGAACTATGGAAATGGGAGCTGGAGAGGGAAAGAAAAAAGAGAAAGAAGAAGCAGTTGCATGGGAGACTACAAAAATCTACTTGTAAGTCAATTACCAATTTCCACATTTAGTTCTTCCTTGAAGGGAGAAAAATTAGTCTTTCCCAGAGTATGTGTAAAGACATGATGTTAGTAGGCTTCACCACAAAAAAAAAAAAAAAAAGAGGGGTGGGGTAGGAAGTCTTATAGTCATTGTTGGGCTAAATAAAACTTGAAATTTTGTAGACTTTAATATGTGAATGGAAGTGGCAAGACAAGATGAGTGCAAAATACGTTGCTTTTACCAGATTTATGTGATTATGGAAACAATTTTCTTACAGTCTATGACACAGAATGTTCTGTGGAACACACTTTGCTCAGTTATACCTGTTAAAAAAAAAAAAAAAGAAAGAAGAAGAAGAAAGAGATAAGAACTCCAAATAAGATATAGTTGAATTTCTCACATTCACATAGTAACTTACAGTTTATCAAATATTTAACTAACATAATCTCAACATAGGATGTTTTGATCTCACTGTCCCCTTGAATTTTACCTAATCCCATACGGTCCTCGATTAAAGCAGCTCATGACCCTTGTAAACAAGGAGAATTCTTTCTCCATCTCCCTCCAATTTCTCCCATTCTTTTCATCCAGTGTTCTCTCCTCCTTCTCCCTGGACACTAAGGTCCAGCACTTTCTTCTCTTCCAGTAGGATCCTAAAAAGAAGGGGAGTTCTAGGAGTGCAGCTAGTTATCAGTTCAACTGGTATTGAGTACGTACCATATTATTAGTTACTAGTTGGTGATGCTGAGGTTGTCCCATGTTTCTGGAACTTGGAAATGCTAGAGAATAGCAGCAAATCAGGTTGCTGTATGTATAAAGGTAAATTCCAATTAGATTGACATCCCAGCTTCACTGCTGCTGTTGGACAAAGGAAGGAGACAAAAGTATGTCTTCTGCCACTTTACATTATAGACGTTGCTGGTGATTGGATAAAGCAGGTAAAAATAATTATCTAGTAATCTCTGTGTCATTTTTACTAATATGGAATCTATAGGAGCGAGTTGGAAATTTTTTGAACATGGCTTCTCTCAACTCTTGGTCCATGTGATATGGAAAGGATGAATTTCATCCCCCTGATCCAGGGCGTGTCACATGGCCAGACAACTTCCTCCGTTGTTCAAAGGGATCAGTTGAGGGATGGGCACATGACGTCAGTGGGTCAATTAGTGTTGACCCTCGGCACTTTGCTGAAACTCTCAGGAAAGAGGAGCTCTTTGTTCTCTGTGATCATTAGCTGTGAGAATGATGTAAGCCTAGAGATTTTGGTGACCAAAACCGCCACATTAGTTCCATGAGAATGAACCCAAAGCTGGGGAAGGCAGGGCCAAGATAGAGAGAGAGAACAAGGTGATTTACTGGTGGCATTATCTGAGCTACTGGATGCCTTCCTGAAGCTAGAAACGTTTCTGAATTTCTAGTTTTATGAGCCAATAAATCCTATTTTGCCTAGAGAAGTTTGATTTGAGATTGTAACTAAATGGATTTTGATTAATGCACGTCAGAATTCTTAACCCCCAGAAAGAGACTGAAAAATATATCCTTTTACTCATTTTTGCCAAAGATGATTAGAAGGATTTCAAAAACTAAATGTTTGCCTTCTCTAGAAACTTAATATTCAGAGATATTTTAAAATTTTTTTAAATTGTTAACTTGGAAAAATAATTTCATTATCATTTTTAGAATGGTCCATTTTCTCTTATTTTAAAAATGTATTAGCATAAAAATATTCATTGTAATTAGTTTTTTTAATCTCTCTGTATACTTATGTACCCCTTTTCTCCAGTCATGTATACTTGTTTATTCACTTTTTTTTTAATCAATTGACTCACAGTTTTTTCTATGTTATTATTACTCTCCACATTGAATCAATTTGGTAGTTATTGATCCTCTCTAGTTTTTGTTTTCTACTTCACTTATTTCTGCTTTTAAACTTATTGTTTTTCTTCCCTCTACTTGTTTTATGTTTAAATTGCTGGGTTTTTCCCAAGGGCTACAAATTTCCCTATAATACAGTTTTAGATTTTTGGTAGGAAAAAACTCATGTATTTCAGTTCTAGGTATTTTCTGAGCTCCATAATGACTACTATTTATCAATGGGTAAGAATGGAGTTTAATTTTTTTATTTGCTCATTTTGCTTTCCAATCATGTCTGGTAATTATTTAGTTTTATTTTTGTTGTAGTCTTCTAGTTGCATTGGGGTTATAGAAAAGAGTCAATATATTACTACTGAAACTTTGGTTTTCACTAAGACATGCTTTGGAGGTAGATACATAATTGGTTCTGGTAAATGATAGATATATAGTCACAGTGTAATTAGCAAATGTACATTTGCTAATCGTTAAATACAGAGTTTGTTGTAAATCCATTAGATAAAGCTCCTTAGTCGAGTTTTTTAATTTTTCTATGTTTCTCCTCATTTTTATTTTGGTTTGATTCATTCATTCACTCATTCACTTACTCAACAAATGCTCTGAGTGACTACTACCGGCCAGGCACTACTTTAGAACCTTGAGATACTGTGGAAACGATAAAAACAAAAGTTCCTGTCATCAGAATGCTTCCTATGGGGGGAACCCTGATAATTTAAGAGAGAGGGAAGAAAGAAGGAATGAAAGAAAGAATGGAGAGGTATATAGTGTCTGAGGGTTCGATTCACCCAACTGCTGATGTGGAACCCACAAATACGGAGGGCTGACTGTAGTGCCATTTTTGATAAGGGACTTGAGCATCAGTGGATTTTGGTACCCTTGGAGGTTCTGGAATCAGTCCCTCTCAGATACTGAGGGATGGCTGCAGAGAATTACAGGTGGTGATAGGAACAATGGAAAAAATAAAGAAAAAAGATAAATAGTGCAAGGGTGGGAAAGGGAAGTGGTCTGGATTATATGTAGGGTTCACAAGAAAGGGCCCACTGAGAAAGATACACTTGAGAAAAGACTCAAGAAAGTGGGGGTGTGAGCCAAGTAGATTTCTGAAGTCAGAGAAATTAGCAAGTAGAAAGGTCCTACAGTGGGAGCACACTTGGTAGAATCAAGGAACACAACGGACTAGTGAAGCTACCACAGAATAAGTAAGGGAGAGGCTAGGGCATGATGATTTCAGCAAGGAAGGCTGCTGGGTTGCAGTGAGGAGGGAGACTGAACGGGGACTTTTAGCTATTTTCAGGGCTTTGGCTTTTATTCTAAGTGAGATGGAAAGTCATTGGATGCATGCGGAGTGATTAATATGAGTAAAATCATAAACAGGTCATTTGGATATCTTTTGGTGGGGGGCAGGAAGGAGAGGGAATAGCTACAGTAGGCAAAGGGCAGAACCAGGGAGAACAGTTAAAAGGTAATTGAAATGTACATGTAAAAAACTATTGGATGTGGCACATATATACAATGGAATATTACTCAGCCATAAAAAGAAATGAAATTGAGCTATTTGTAATGAGGTGGATGGACCTAGAGTCTGACATACAGAATGAAGCAAGTCAGAAAGAGAAAGACAAATACCGTATGCTAACACATATATATGGAATTTAAGAAAAAAAAATGTCATGAAGAACCTAAGGGTAAGACAGGAATAAAGACACACACCTACTAGAGAATGGACTTGAGGATATGGGGAGGGAGAAGGGTAAGCTGTGACAAAGCGAGAGAGAGGCATGAACATATATACACTACCAAATGTAAAATAGATAGCTAGTGGGAAGCAGCCGCATAGCACAGGGAGATCAGCTCAGTGCTTTGTGACCACCTAGAGGGGTGGAATAGGGAGTGTGGGAGGGAGGCAGACGCAAGAGGGAAGAGGTATGGGAACATATGTATATGTATAACTGATTCACTTTGTTATAAAGCAGAAACTAACACACCATTGTAAAGCAATTATACTCCAATAAAGATGTAAAAAAAAAACAAAAAACTATTGGAGCCCAGGCCAGAATGGTATCAGAGAAGGTAGTAAGATGAATGTATTCAAATACGGCTTAAAGATATAGCTAGCAAGATTTGCAAACAGATTAAATACACTTGGAGTATGAGATAAAGAAAGGAGTAAAACATGACTCCAAAAAATGTTAATCTCTTCCTTCTTTCCATAACACTAAAGAGATTTTGAAAACTTTTCTTATCATGCCTCTCCTTTTTATATGTATTAGTTTTCCAGTATTTTACTTCCATCTTGCTTTACACCCACCAAATGAATCACTGTTCTCTTAATTGTTTTATGTACAGCCGTTGCCATTTAGATTTGCCCACAGTACTTGTCTGTTGTTTTTTGAAAACACACCTAATTTCTTGGATCACATGTCTTTCTTCTATATTCAACTTCTTTTTATCTAAAGTTTATTATGTCAGCTATCAATTTATTGCTTCCTAGCTCGAAATTCACCCTTCAATATTTGCTCTGCAATAGTGGAAGAAATTCCTTTCAATATCTCTTCTTTACAATGCGTTAAGCTTTCTGGATAGAGGGCATGGATGGGGCACTTCAGTAGGGAGGAGAGCCCCTGTTTTATCTGGATGTACTGTCAGTGAGGGGTATAGGCATTAAGACATTCAATGGTGCTTGGCCCTAGCCACACACCCAGAACATATATGGCTTTTTGGTTTAGTCTAGTGATCACTTGTCATGGTCTCAATAGGGACACTGTGAGTTCTGCCCACACTGGCACCCTAACTCCCTCTGCAATACTCCCTCTCCCTGGAGGTTTGTCTCCTATGACCTGTGGCCCATGTACCAAACTTCTCACACACTCTGGCATCCTGACTCTCACTGCTTGCCCCTGCTCTGAGAAGTTTGTCTCCAGCAGCCCTCCTGATGCCACAGCCCTCCAGACAGGAACAATATATAGTAACCCCTCACCCACGCCAGCGCTCCACCTGTCCTGCATGCCTGGCCACCACCTGTAGCGTGCATGTGGCTTGCCTCTGCACCCTGGAGTGTATAGAGGATGTTCTCTTATTTTCATTCTAGCTGCTTTTTTTTTTTTTTTTTTGCGGTACGCAGGCCTCTCACTGCTGTGGCCTCTCCCGTTGCGGAGCGCAGGCTCTGGATGCGCAGGCTCAGCGGCCATGGCTCACGGGCCCAGCCACTCCGCAGCATGTGGGATCTTCCCGGACCGGCGCACGAACCCATGTCCCCTGCATCGGCAGGCGGACTCTCAACCACTGCGCCACCAGGGAAGCCCTCTAGCTGCTTTTAAGATCATCTCTGTGTCTGTGCTATTCGGCAGTTTGACAGTGATGTATCTAGCCCCTCCCCACTTCTGTTGAAACCAAACAGGTCCCTGTGGGACCTTCCTGGGGACAGACTCCCTGTGTCTCCCCCTTCTTATCTGCAGAAAAACTTCAGCCTCCTAGGCCTTCTGCCAGTTCCAAAGAGCAAATTTAATCAGAGAAGTGAGAAAACGCAGAAACAAAAGAAAACAGTCAAGCAAGACAAAATTATAATACTTTAGCCATCAAGCAAGTCAAGGACATTTAATTCCTCCTCAAGGGCCATAGATAATATCCTGAAGTTGTTTTGCAGATACCAAAACACCCCACCAGTGGGAGAAGTTAACTGCATGCTGACCACCAGCACATAGACCTCAGACCGGTTGAAACTAGAAGGTTAATGATTGAAATTCTCAAATCATCACCCTGTTACCTCATGATCAACCAATCAGAGAACTGTGCATAAGCTGACCACACACCCTGTGACCCTGTCCCTCACACTGTCTTTAAAAGCCCTTCCCTGAAAGCCATTGAGGAGTTCAGGTCTTTTGAACACAAGCTGCCTATTCATCTTGCTTGGCACCCTGCAATAAATGCTATATTTTCCTTTATCACAACCCAGTGTCAGTAGATTGGCTTTGCTGTGTGTTGGATTAGTGGGCCCAAGTTTGCTTCAGTAGCACTGTTATGTTCTTCTTGCACTTTCAAATATGAGAATCCGTGCCTTTCATCAATTCTGGAATATCCTCACCCATTTTCTCTTCAAACATTGCTTCCTTCTTATTCTCCCTCTTTTCCTTCTGTCCTCCTTTTTGACATCCATTAGGCCTCCTCATCCTGACTTGCATCTCTTTAACCTCTCTTTGTAGTATCTACTTACCCCTCCGTTCTGATAATTTCCTCAGCTCTACCTTCTACTTTCCCCTATTCTCTCTTTCAATGTAACTAATCTACAATTTAACCTATCTATTGAGTTTCTAATATAAATGACTCCAGTTTACATTTCCAGAAGTTCTATTTGATTCATTTTCAGATTTGCCTGTTATTTTTTATAGCTTCTTATTTTTAGTTTTTTCTAAAGTTCTTTTGTAGTTCTTTAATTATCTTAAATGCCCTTATTTCATCATTTGAATTCCTGCTATTTGTTGTGTCTGCTGATTCTCAGGATAACTATTTTCTTAAATTGATTTATGATTTATCATTGTAAGTTTTTCTTCAGAAAGAATTTCTCAGTAAAAATCTTACGCATCACAGTTGAGAGTACATCCTTCAGAAGAAAAATTGGGCCTTCTGAAAAATGCCAGAACTATTTTGGTGTTAATTTGTCATCATGGAATCCTCAAACCATGCAGGCAGTAAAAAGTACAATCTCTTATCCAAGTGCGAACATGCCAATGGTTAAATTTATCAGAAGGAACTTTGTTCCCTCTCAGAGTCCAGGATGACAGACAAGGTTCCTTGTCATCTTACTGTGCCAATGGTTCATTTGTGTCTAATCTACCCTTTCACTAAAATGGTAGCCCTTGAAGGGTCAGACTTAATACGGTGGTCTCAGTTATAAACTTTTTTCTCCTGTAGGTTCGTTTTGTCCTGTCCCAGTATGTGCACCTAACACCCTAGGTTACTAAGACCAACAACCACCAACTTCAGGACTTCCACAGTCCTATAATATCAAGTCACTTTTTTACAGCTCCATTGGCACCTCATGTCTACCCTTACTCATTGAAAACCTAAGCTATGAACTCAAAAGGATGTTGTCTATATATTTTTTTTAACATCTTTATTGGGGTATAATTGCTTTACAATGGTGTGTTAGTTGCCGCTGTATAACAAAGTCAATCAGCTATACGTATACATGTATCCCCATATCCCCTCCCTGTTGAGCCTCCCTCCCACCCTCCCGATCCCACCCCTCTAGGCGGTCACAAAGCACTGAGCTGATCTCCCTGTGCTATGGGGCTGCTTCCCACTAGCTATCTATTTTACATTTGGTAGTGTATATGTGTCAATGCCACTCTCTCACTTCAGGCTATCTGATATTCTACCATGTTTCCAGATATAAAAGTATGACTATTATTTTAAAATATTTTTCCCATAGTAAAATGTAAGTTTTCCTCATTCTGACACAAACAGTTGTAAAAAAGTTGTATTGCAACTGGCTTTACAACTGACAAATGAGAAATGTAATTTTCCTATTGCTCATTCTTTGCTTCCCAAAGTGCTTCTGTTGAACTAAAAGTCTAAGAGCAGAGAACATATTTTTATTTGAGTCTTCTGAGTCATATTAATTAGGCAATGTTTTCAAAGTGCTTTTTGAGATGAAACCATTATTCATCAGCAAACCCAGTTTTTTGTTAACATAATGATGGCTCCTTTTAAAGATGCTAATTGGCCCACCTGCCATGAAAGAACAATTTCACCTTTGCATTAATGACTGGAAACATCATACCTAAGCATCCTACTTATGAGTTCATAAATAAAGACTTCATAGGCAGAAATATATATAATTTTACTGTTACAACAGCGATGAAAAGTCACTGCAATGAAAGTGAACATTTTGGCAATGCTGTGCACCTCCTGAAAATAGAAAGTTGCTTGTGTGGGAACCACAAGAGAAAACCCATTATTCTCATTGTTTCCATATCATTGTTTCTATACATAAGAAAAATATTTTCATATTTCTCAACAGACTAGACCTTACTGAAGTAGTCCATTCCCAACAACTGTCCTATGAATATGGTTTTAAGCTAGTTCTATTCTATGTCTATAGAGGGGAAAGAACTATTAAATGATTTTTTTCAGCATTTAAATGAAAATAACAGTAACGAGCAAGTTAGCAGTAACAAGAAAGTTTCTCTCAGGTTCTTTTCTAACATGCAGAGAGAATATTATGCTCTCTAAAATGTTATCCAAAGATTCTTTGGCATTTTTTTTCAAAATTATATTTTTATCCACTCTGTATTTCATTGGATACCAAATATTTGATATGACATTTGAACTGACTTAATTTTTTCCCAAGGGCTAAAATGATTTTTTTATAAATCTTCCCTACAGAATCAAAACTATTTGGAAGGCAACATTAATAGCCTTCTCTTCTGAGAAAAGTGAGAGGGCTATAAAAATCTAGCATAGAGAGCCAAGTACACTACAGCTCTTATAAACCTTGAATCTAAAAATAAACCTTTTCATGACACTTGTTTGAAAAAAAAAAAAAAGGTTGTTCTAAGAGAATATTCTAGAAATAAATTTAATCCAAATGTCTCTTTTCAAAAGAATTAGTTTTGAAGTCGTTGTTCCATTATAAAACAGCCTAGTATATGAGCAATTTGCTAGTTGTAAAGTAGGCATTTGGGGGTGTTCGGTTAACTTTTTTGTGGATCCAGAGGCCCTTGAATGGGCTAAGTACCCATTTATGAAATGGTGCCCCAGAGTCAAAAAACTAAGAGAGCAATGAAAAACACCTAAATAATTGTCAACAATCAGGTTCTATCCCAGGATAATCTATATGGTTCATATATAACATAAATCTAAATGAAATTTTTAAAAATCTGATGATATATAATGTTGAGAATCTGGTTTCTAAACAGAAGTCTTATTTCTTAATTTCAAAAATCGATCAGGTTGGTTTATGAGGTTCCATACTATAATAAATTTCACTGTGCCTAAATAAGGAATTTTAAATAGCTGGGCCAAGAAACGCTCTACCATCAAGGAAGTTAATTAGATGCATTTTAGGGGGCTGCAGGTGTGTCTGAAATTCAAAATTTGGATGTTTACCTTTACATATTGCACTAGGTGTTGGGTACATAAGAGGTGAATATAAGATAATGGTCTGAAGTTCAGAGGGGAGGCTGACATGTAGATCCGCAGTTATAAAACAGTGATGGCAGGGAAAAAAATGAGTGATCAATTCTACTTGGGAAGCTCAGAGAAGATTTCTGAAGGAGGTATTTGCAGTAAGATTGAAAGCTGAGTAGGAGTAATGTAGGTGGACAAGAGGAACAAGGGGCATCCCAGCAGAGGTATGAAATAGGATTGCAGATTTGGAGAACTGCATAAGTTCAGTATGATTGGAGCATTAAATATACCTGGGAGAACAGTGGGAACTGAGGTTCCCAAAATACACACATACATATATTTACACTTTAACATTTCAGCCTTTTAAAAAAGGTGACTTAGAATCAAATTATAAGAAGGGTGTATTATGTACCTTGATGGCTGAAAACAACACACATTTATTATCTCACAATTTACATGGGTCAGGAGTCTGGCCAAGGCTTAGCTGGGTCCTCTGCTCAAGGTCTGACAAGGATACAGTTAAGACATCTACTGCCATGTGCTCACCTGGAGGCTTAGCTGGAAAAGAATTCACTTCCAAGCACATGCAGGTTATTGGTAGAACTAATTTCCTTGTGGTTGTATGAGGAAGGGTCCCAGCTCTTTGCTGGCTGGTAGCTAGATGTCACCCTCACACCCTAGAGGCTGCCCACAGTTCCCCACCATATGGCTCTCTCCTTAGGCAGTTCACAATATGGCGATTTGCTTTTCAGAGTCTCTCTCACTGACAAAGTCTTATATGATGCAGCCTAATCAAAGGTATGATATCCCATCACCTTTACCGTATGCTATTGGTTATAAGGAAACCACTACTTCTTCCTACACTCACGAGGAGGGAATTACATGAGTGTCATTCATTGAGGTGTCACCATAGGGTGTGTCCTCCTCAGAGGGCTTGATGGAATCTTCATGGAATCAAATAGAAACTGAGTATCTAAACTATTTTGATGTCATTTTCAATTCCTAATTTTCCAATGACTCATGTTAGAAAATTGGAGGTAAATTCCTTTGGAAAATGATCGGCCCTAAGATATAACAACACAACACATAGAAACATAACAAACATTCTCAAAACAAAATAATAGAAAATAAAGCTTTGATGAACTAATAGTGCTCAAAATAGCTCATAAAAATTCAGATATTACAAATAATATTAATTCTGTAGTTGATATAACAAACTAAATATCCAAAGGATAGCAAAAATGGCACATTGGATTCGGTCATCACATGCCCTCTTCCCATGGTCCACAGCGAGGTAACAGGTGCTGAGAGCTATTCAGAGCTTTGTGAAAACTATTTGGTCTCTGGGAGTGATCATGACTGAATGAGATACAAAACAAAGCAATAGAAGTGGCAATTCCAAATGCAGCAAGTGATTACATGGAGTGACTTATTTACTAAAACCAGAGAGGAGAAACTTGAAAACTCCACTTATTCACTCAACAAGTATTGACACCTCCTACATGCCAGGCATTGAAAAAGGCACTGAAGACATGATGGCAAACAAGGCAGACTCAGTTCATGTCCTCAAGGAGTTCTTGTGACCTTGTGGTGTGTGGGTATAAAGTGAGCTCCTGTAGACTTGCCCTGCCTGGTATGGTACCCACTGACCACATGTGGCTATTGAGTATGTAAAATGTGGCTAGTAATGATTGAGATCATTATATACTATACTATATAAACTATAAGCTTAAGATGTACATTGGATTTCACAAATTTACTAAAAAAAAAAAATATATATATATATATACATAAACTATCTCAGTAATTTTTATATCAATTACAAGTTAAAATAATATTTATGCATTGAATTAAATATATATGTATACATAAAATATATTATTAAAATTACTTTCATCTGTTTCCTTTCATGTGGCTTACATGTGTGGCTTGCATTGTATTTTTACCAGACAGTGCTCTAGACTAGGGACTTCTCATTTCTATGTCTTTTGTGCCAAAGATGGTGCCTGTCACATAGTTTACTCCACACCCATCAGGAAGCAGTAAAAGCAGAGAGAGAGGGACCACCTGGGGCTGTGTAACAAAGTAAAGGAGAGTTGTTATCAAAATTTCTCTCTAAACACTGGTGTTCTTGGAACTAGACAGTGGTGATCTACCACTAAAAAATATATATATATATATAAATTGTTTCTTCTCAATTTTCAGAGGGGGAAAGTCAAATAAAAGTATTTTCTTTAACTAGTTTTTTTTTGTTTGTTTTATTCATTTATTTATTTATTTATTGGCTGCGTTGGGTCTTCGTTGCTGCGCGCAGGCTTTCTCTAGTTGTGGCGAGCATGGGCTACTCTTCCCTGTGGTGCCCAGGCTTCTCATTGCAGTGGCTTCTCTTATTGCAGAGCACGGGCTCTAGGCACATGGACTTCAGTAGTTGTGGCTCGCAAGCTCTAGAGCGCAGGCTCAGTAGTTGTGGCGCACGAAATTTGTTGCTCTGCGGCATGTGGGATCTTCCTGGACCAGGGCTCAAACCCGTGTCCCCTGCATTGGCAGGCGGATTCCTAACCACTGCACCACCAGGGAAGTCCCATTAGTATATTTTGTTCATGAATTTTTCTTAAATCTCTGTTATCAGTTGTTGCTTTTGTGCTATAAAATGAATAAGAAGTTAGTGTGATCAGTGGAAAAAACTGAAAAATAGCCTCCATCGAGCAAACACTGAGAGCTTCCCTGGAAAACAGTTTTCCAGATTCCTTTGCAATTTATTTCCAAACTTCTTTCAAGTCCAGTTTACTTTTGGCTTCTGATCTTTAGTATCATGTCTTGTTTGGGATCCTCTTCTGCCCTTTGGACAGAAGTCAATATTTGCCTTTGCTAGCTTTGATGTTTGTTGCTGCTAAAGATATTGGTTCCGTCCTTTTCTGGACTTGGGCAGGAGGAATCATACCTCAGTTTTAGCCTCTCAGCCTTCCCAGCTAATTCTAAATTGTACCCACAGAAACAAGGTGTTAGACTGAGGAGACATTATTGCTTTCCACAGGATGAATCATTCCTAAGGAAAAAAGCATCAGCTTCTATAGTCTACCTGATACCACAGGTGACCTTTGTCATACTCCCTATAAGAAGAGGAACATTTTTCTACCCCAAAATCCATGGCGGTGGGAGCTTTGGGAAGTTATTGAGAATCTAAAAAGTTACCTGTTCTTCAGATTACTTGTCAGGAGAGTGGGATGCTGAGAAAGAAGATGTACATGATGCAGAATGCATAGAATAAAAACTGTAAGAAATATCAGTTCCCTTGTTTTTCTTAAATTCAATTTAATTGGATTCTCTACTCCAACCCACCAGGTTGGCAGACTATTCAATCTCAAGCATTATTGGGGTCTCCTCTCCATCCCAGGTTTGCACCACAGTATGGGATCTAAAGATACAGGGAAGGTCTTCTAATCGCCAGTCTATATGAGGACCACTGAAGTCTCAGAGCTCAAGTTTATTGTAGCTTCATGTGCCCCTCATGGAGTCTGGGAACTCTTTCTAAAGCTGAGAACCTTCACCATAGAGTTTCCACCTCCTTATGCACTCATCATAGTCCTAACTTCTAAGCCCTTGTCTCCTCTTTACAGACAGGCACAGAGCAGTGTATGGTATACAGATGCCCACTGGTCTGGGGACACACAAATCTTTCTCCTTTTCCACTTTCAGGGGAATGTCTTTTCATTTCCTGGCCCTCAAAAACCTTCATCGTCTCACCTGTCTCTCTGGGGCACGATATTTTTAAATACCCACAGTATTTTATAAACGACAGAAAGCATTATTGACTTCAGGTTGCTTTTACTAAGGCTCTGGCTCCTACCTGGTACAGGAGGCAAGATGTGTTACCACAAGGAGGGAAAAAAAGAAAATTAAAAATTTAACCAATTAACCTGATACCAACACTGTGAAAACCACAGATTTAAATAATGGCGCCTTTGTTTTTTAATCTGTCTCTAGTAACCAGCATTGGACGTGGCTCAATAAATATAGATTATGTAAATGAGTTAATGAATGAAGAGTATTCAGTTAGATTTATATCGGCCCCACCTTTCCCAAGGTCTGCCAAATTTAAGTTATCTCCGTCACTTTCTCAGGCTGCCCATCGAAATTCGTCTATCAACATGGCTACTATCTCAACAGCAAACAAACAGACCTCGTAGTCCTGGTCTGAACCTTCAATGGTACATGCATCAGACAAGCAGAATGCAATCCAGGACATTTCAAACATCTTTTAATCAAACAAAAAGTCAGTGCACCTATTTTCTTTACCCTTCTGTATGAGGAATTTTGATGGCAAGACTGTTCAGTTCCCTACAAATTCTAATGTGGAAAGAGTCTGCAAATTACTGCTCGTCCCACAAAGCCTGCAAAATCAGCTTCCATTTGAAGAAAAATAAACGCAAAGATAAGACAGAGTGGGGGTGAGACCCTGGTGCCCTCAACACATCCCAAAAAACCTCAATTTTTTGCTTTACCCACTAAAAAAATTATTTGTATCCATTTCTAGCCTTCTCTCCTTTGATCCTCTTCAGTTGAGAAGCCCTTCCCTTTACTTCCCATACAGCTCTATGGCTTACGTGACTGCCTAAAGGGCACCGTTGGTTTTCACATGGCAAGTATGACAAATTTCTAGAGCCCAGTGAAGGCAATGATGTAATGTAGAGTCCCATTCCGTCGGAGTCATTTATTTGGTTTTCATATAAGGAGCAGCCACTTGCTAAACAGAAACATTATCCTCCACGATTTCATGTTTCCACAGAAAGGTCGTCCCACTAAAGTAACACTCCTGGCCTCCTTCCCTACCCTTTTACTCCTTCCCAGCAGAGAAATGATTTATGCAAGTAAGGAGCATGGGAGAAGAGACAGGACAGCTCTATTCCTTAAGAACTTTTGGGTTAGCCCTGCCTCTCTGATGGGGATTGGAGAAGCTGTCTTGGACCAAAGACTCTGTGGTTGAGTGAGTACGTCTATCTAATTCTAGAGTTCAGTATTAGGAAGCAACATCTTCCAGCCTGGCTGCAGGGTCCCTTAAAAGTCCAACACTGCTGTCATGTTCACTGTGAGCTATTGGGAATACAAATACCCATAACAAATAATCATGGTCCCTTCACTCAAGAAACTCATGGCTCATAAGAGAGACCAGGCACATAAACATATAATTACAATGTAAAGTGGTAAGTAGTGACTGAGAAAAGCACTGGGTACTAGGGGAACACAGAAAAAGACATCTAGTCCAACTTGAGGGGTTCAAAGAAAGCTCAAGAGGCAAGCTGAGTCTTCAATGAGAATTAAAATTTAGCATCAAGGCAATAAATAACAACAAAAACTACCATTTATTGACAATGCGCCATGTTCTAGGCACATGCTTTACATGAATTATCTCATTTAATCCTCATGACAATCTGTGAAGTAGATTATTACTCCCATCTGAACACGGAGGACACTGAGACTCAAAAAGTAAATTATGTTTTTCCAGCTCATACGTCTTGTCAGTGATGAGGCATATGCACTGTTTTTTTGGTACTTAAATCAGGATTCAGCAAACTTTTTCTGTAAAGGGACCGATAGCAAATATTTTAGACTTTGCAGATACTCTCAACTCTGCTGGAATAGTGTGAAAACAGCCAGAGAACCTGCATAAATCAGTGAGCATCGCTGGGCTTCAATTAAACTTTATTTATGGACACGGAAATTGGAGTTTTATATAATTTTTCTGTGGCATTAAAATCAATTCTTCTTCTTATTCTGAATTTTTTCAGGTATTTAAAAGCCATTCTTAGCCATAAAACTACAGACCATATTCAAACAGGTGCTAGGCCAGATTTGGCCCTTGGACCATCCATTGCCGATCCCCGCTTTAAATCATTTTCTGGGCTTCCCTGGTGGCGCAGTGGTTGAGAGTCCTCCTGCCGATGCAGGGGACACGGGTTCGTGCCCCGGTCCGGGAGGATCCCACATGCCGCGGAGCGGCTAGGCCCGTGAGCCACGGCCGCTGAACCTGCGTGTCCGGAGCCTGCGTGTCCGGAGCCAGTGCTCCGCAACGAGAGAGGCCACAACTGTGAGAGGCCCGCATACCTCAAAAAAAAAAAAAAAAAAATCATTTTCTACCCAACTTCCTCTCTGATGCTTGCTTGCAGTTTTCCTTCTCCTTTGTGATGGTGGGGACCTTTGTTGGTTTTAGTTGGTTTTTATTAAAGTGTGAGTTACTGGATTTTCTTTGATGTCTTCTAAGGTAGAAAATAATTTCTCACCTTCCCAAAGTGCCCCATAGCTGAAAGTAAGCATGTCATGGCTGGGACTTCCCTGGTGGTGCAGTGGATAAGACTCTGCTCCCAACGCAGGGGGCCCAGGTTCGATCTCTGATCAGGGAACTAGATCCCACGTGCATGCCGCAACTAAGAGTTCACGTGCCACAACTAAGGAGCCTGCCTGCCACCACTAAGACCTGGTGTAACCAAATAAATAAGTAAATAAAAATATTTTTTTAGAAGTCATGACTGATGCTGGCGCCAGTTAGAACCTATCACAGTCTCTCTGCCCTGATGTGGCTCTGAAACACTTGGCAGAACTTTACTTCTTGCTCTTCCAGCCCATTTTGTTTTTACCTTGTTATTCCCAGGCACATTCCTCTGAGTTAATAAGTTCATTCCTTTATAAGTCCAGACGGGGAGACTGATAATAAGCAAAGTGATGACTTCAGAAAATGGCCCTTCATGGAGGTGTTGGGTGAGCCCTAAAACATTCCTTCCATTTTCCAAAGAGGAGAAGTTAAAGGCTCTAGTAGACATGGTGGTATGGAAGCCTCTTTGTAGGGAAAGCCCAAATAAAGTAAAATTGTCAAAGTTCAAGTCTGACACTTTTGATAATGGTGAGGGGGTAGAACTTACTTTCTGAGCACTTCCATTCTTTCTTAGAGTCTGTTGTGCCTGCTCAGCATCTCTTACCTATCTTCACACTTAGGTGCCCAGTGTCCTCAAAACGCCCCTTGCTCAACTACTCAGATCAAAGCCATTGGCAGAATGGCCTTTGGTATTTCAAAACTATAATGATGAGAACTCCATTTTTTTCCGACACCTAGGAATGGATCCTTTTTGGCAGAACTGCTAGTCACTTATCCTAAAATCCATTCTCCCTTTCTTTCTTAGTAATAGAACCCAAAATTGTTACCCAGCCAAATGACTGTCTAGAAAAAAGATGAATTTTCCTAGCTTCCTTACAGCCATTTGTGAAGAAATGACTATGTTCTGAACAATGATATACAAGGCAAACTGTCTTCAATAGCTTTCAAGAAGCATACTTAGGTACCTGGTGTGCACCCCTGCCCTCCCTTCTTATTGTCTCTTTCTCCTTGAAATAAAGATGCTATGGCTGTTGCTCCAGTAACCACTTTGAACATGACTATGAAGGCCACACACAAGGGATGGTGGATGGAGAGCTGGAAGGAGCATTGGTCCCTAATTTCATTTGGTCATCAAATTAGTTCTGGACTACCTCTGGATTTTTTATACATGAGCAAAAAATAAATCTTTATCTTACTTAAACAACCACTTTATTGGGTTACTATTATACACAGCTGACCACACACAGACCCCCGCCCCTCCCCGAAGTCTAACAATCATCAGTTGTTACAATTGACACAATCATCGTGTTAGCCAAACTCATACAGGCAGAAATATTGAATCTCTGACTTTTTGAGGAAGTTCAAATCATGGACCACCAAGTACTTAGCAGTGAGTAAAGATGATCGGGGGCACCTCTGAGACTGTTACGACAACTTCCTGGCTCCCACTTGTCAGATCAGTTCCCAGCTCAGCTATGAACTTCACGGTTTTCCATCTTACATAGGGACACAGGGTAGGATAGAGGTCAAGAGCAGAAACCCATGACTCACCCATACCTGCTCAACTTCTTACTAACCGTGTGTCCAGAAGTAGGTTAACCTCTTTAAGCTTCAGGTCCTCATCACTAAAATAGTAACTACTCCATAGGATTATTGTAAGGCTTAATGAGTTAATGTATGCTAAACAGTGTCTGAAACAAAGAGGTGCTATCTGTGTGCTGTTATTATTAATATTATCATCATCAGTATCTTTGATGCTTTGGACTCGATGTTGATAGCACTTGATCTTCCTAGTATAGAGTTACTATTTTATCCTTTATAAGTTCATTTAAAATATTGTTTAGGGCTTCCCTGGTGGCGCAGTGGTTGAGAGTCCGCCTGCCGATGCAGGGGACACGGGTTTGTGCCCCTGTCCGGGAAGATCCCACATGCCGTGGAGCGGCTGGGCCCGTGAGCCATGGCCGCTGAGCCTGCGCGTCCAGAGCCTGTGCTCCGCAACGGGAGAGGCCACAACAGTGAGAGGCCCGCGTACCGAAAAAAAAAATTGTTTAATTATAAAAGAAATAAACGTTCTCTATTAAAAACAGTTAAACTGCACATAAGTCAATAAAGTAAAACTCAAAATGTTCCTTAACATGTTGGTTTCACTATGATTCCTAGGGTCAATCATTATTTTTTAAAATTTATTTATTTTATTTATTTTTATTTTTCGCTGCGTTGGGTCTTCATTGCTCTGCGTGGGCTTTCTCTAGTGGCGGCGAGCAGGGGATACTCTTCCTTGAGGTGCGTGGGCTTCTCATTGCAGTAGCTTCTCCTGTTGCAGAGCACAGGCTCAGGCACATGGGTTTCAGTAGCTGCAGCATGCGGACTCAGTAGTTGTGGCTCACAGGCTCAGTAGTTGTGGTGCATGTGCTTAGTTGCTCCATGGCATGTGGGATCTTCCCACACCAGGGCTTGAACCCACGTCTCCTGCAATGGTAGATGGATTCTTAACCACTGTGCCACCAGGGAAGCCCTCAATCATTATTAATGGTTGTACATGTATCCTTTCAGATATGTTCCATGCATGGAAAAATATACATAGACATATGTAGAGAGAGAAAGAGAGACACATATGGATATGCATATCCTATTGTTTTATACAAAAAGCTCCTACTATAGCTACTATACTATTATTTGCTTTTTTGACAATATTATTATTTTATTGAGATGTAACTGACATTGTAACATTGTATTCACTTTAGGTGTACAACATAATGATTTGATACATGAATATATTGTGAAACGATTATTACCATGATAACTTTAGTGAATATCCACCACTACAAATAGTTACAAATTTATTTTCTTCTGATGAGAACTTTAAAGATCTACTTTCTTAGCAGCTTTCAAATATACAATACTCCATAGCGTACATTACATCCCCAGGACTTTGTCTTAAGACTGGAAGTTCGTACCTTTTGACTTAATATGATTTTGACATCCTTAAAAATGTTTGCGTTGTATTCCCTACTCGTGGACAAATATATTGTTTCCAGTTTTTTACTATTATAAAAAACACAGTACCTTTGTGCATTTGTGTGGGTATATCTGTCAAAAAATTCCTGAAAAGAAAGAGCTGGGTCAAAGTCCATAAGCATCATAAGTAGTGCTGAAAAGCTCTCCAAAAATTTTGTTTCAGTGTATAGCCCACTGATAGGGAAAGCGAGTTCAATCTCCCTACACTATCTTTAAGATTATTATCAAATGTCTTAGATCTTTGCCAGCCTGAGAGATTAAAAACAAAATGCTTTATTGTTTTAATTTTTATTGTTAGTGGGGATGAGAAGCTTCTGCTAAATTTATCATTTATCTGTTTTTTCTTTAAAAAAATTTTTTTAATGTCGTGTTTTTGGTTTATGTCCTTCCAGTATTTGAATCTTGCCGTTTCCTCGAGGACTCTGGCTCCGTGTGCCTTGGGTCACCACGCGTAGGGACTCCTGCTGTAATTCAATCTCTTTCTGACTTCTGACACCAGCCACTCAGCTGGCATCTTGGCCTGAGTGCCTTGGTTCCAACTGCCCTCGTAAGTAGATGGGAGAGGGGCTCTGGGGGGCAAGTTTGGACACACTCATCCAAAAGGGTTAAGTGACAGAATGAAAAACTATAGCCCTTCTTTCCTAAGTCATATCTCCTCTGTGAGTCAGAGGAATAGGTTGTATAACCCTAGGCCTCTCCAAGCTGGTGTGAATCCTCACCCAGAGTCCAAGATCTCCAACAGCACCACATTTCCTAGTGAGAAACCATTACTCTTAAGTGAAGACTTTGCAGAAAGCCCAACAAGCTCTACCATCCTACTGTCATGCTATGTCAGAGTTGAATCCCTTTCGGAATGGTTGAGGGGGCAGGGTCCTCCAGGCAATAAGGTTTCCCCAGCCCGGGGCCGTCTTTAGCTCACAAGGTTGACTCTGGCTAATACATTTCTTAGAGCTCCTGGAAGCACCTCTCAGAAGCAACTGAAGCCTCAGAATACAAAGGAAATACTAGAGAAAGTGGAGTCTACAAAACCAAGCTCTGGCTTTGCAAAGCGCATCTGTGGGCCATAATTTTGGTAGGTACACAATTTGAAGAACTTGTTTCTAAGAACCTATGCAAAGCCCGGTGTTGTGAGGCAAGCATGTATAAAACCCTCCAGAGGCCTCTTATAGGCTCCTTCACTGTCCCCTAAGAAACAGCATGGTTCAACCCACTCTGCCTTATTCAGGGAAGCCCCTTCCCTCTTCTCCCACGGATGCTGCAAAATCTTGTTTTTCATCCCCTTCAGGGAACACCTGAACTCAGGAAGCTGGGGCACTTGGCAAAAGCAACAAAGTGCCCTTTAGAACAAAGAGGCACAGCTGTAAATGCAGCTCTGAGAACACACCATACTAACCCACAGCTCTCCAGCGAGGAAAACCATCTGACCTCTGAGAGAGACCGTGCATCACTTAGTTCGAACCAATCACCCACTTATTACTCATGCTTTTCCAACCCCCCCGTGCCCTCCTCAAACCACTGGGTCTGCACCAGTCCTGCTCTCTGTTTCTTTCAAGTTCCAACACAACACTTACTGTTCTGACCCTGTCGTTCTCTGAGGGTGCCCACCTTCCACATTCTCCTGGACACTGAAGGGTTCGGTCCCTATCGCGATGGGCTCCTTTGTGTTCACGGAGTCAGAACGGCACGGTGAAACTCTCCAGGATGTTGACATCCGGCAGAGGTGCAGCTGAATCCCAGCTCTGCCATTTGCCACCTATGACCTTGGGCAAGGTACGCAATAGTTTCCTCCGTTGTCGGGTGGATAATCACAGTTGCCCTGGAAAGTTGTTCCAATGATTAAATCAGATAATTATGTAAAGTGCTTAGCTCTGTGCTTGATTCATGCTATGAGATCTAAATATTATTCTTAGCTTGACCTCTCTTTTTTGGTAGTTTCACATAATCCTTTCCTTTCAAATCCAAATTGTCTGTCCTTTGAGATCACAAACCAAGTCCTATGTTTTTTTTTAACCCCATAAAAGTGTCTAGCCCAGGCTGTTTATGGATTAGTCAATAACTGTTTCTGAAATTATTGGAATATTTAGACAATATTATGGTAAAAGGTGAGAAAGACGGGAATCACGTGTAAAAGTTGATGGCCTCAACAGAACTGGTACAGTGCTGTATAGAGCGTGATTCTCCAGATACTGAAGAAAAATGCTCAAGTTTGACTCAGAAAAGCTGAGTTATAATAACCTTGGCAACCTTGGTAAAGTCACACGATCTTGGGTTCTCGTCAGAAAATAATGCTTAACAAAACCTGCCTACCTTTCTGGGACATGTTGAGGTTCAACTGCCATCATCTATATGAAAACATTTTCAAACAGTAATATAGTATAAAAATGAAAGAGCCGAGAATGATTGGGTAAATTAGACTTCTTAAGATTACCTAGGAAAGGAAGAAAGAGGTAGGCTGTTTCTCCTGGAAACTGCCCAGTGTCTGAGCATTGTTAGGATTTGCAGCCTTGAAATGTGTACATAATCTGATCCTCCCCTGGATGACAGAGGGTCCGGCTGTACTTCCCAAGACTGCTCAGAACCAGATCTGCTAGCCTCTTACACTCTGGTCTTGTGCCCAAGTTAAGCCTGCAGCGGCTAAAAGCTAATTTCTAAAATATTAGGAGACTTTATGGGGAGCAAAGTCCAGGTACTTACCCAGAAATGTTCTCTGGGTTGACTACATTTACAAAGAATGTAAAGTGCAGAGAATTCTGAGACTCCTATAGATTCAAATAAACCCCAAATCTATCTCTATACAAGTCCCATTTTTAGCACTTTTTGGGTCAGGTTGGTTTCTTTTCATTTGCTTTTGCTGCAAGCTTGTGGAAGTGTTTGCTTCTTGACAAGTAGGAGTTGGGAAAGAGGTGGAAAATTACAATCTGATAGCCACACCATGCCTTTTGGGCAAGAACCTAATAGAAAAACATCGAGTCTGGTGTTGAACCATACAGTAGAAAACAGAAGGTCTAGCATCCTATTTCTGTCACTAGTTTGGACAGTGGTATAGGCTGAAGGCACATACCATGAAGCAGAAGAAAGTCCAACTGGCTAGTTGCCATAAAACCTACCTTGTCGCATTACACTTACTGTATGAGCAGGGATGGGACCTCCTTGGAGCTCAGAGGTTTCATTCTATGCTGTGAGAACATGAGATTGTAACAAATTATGTACTGAAGACTGAAGACAGACCAAACATATGCCAACTTCCCAGAGACTGATATGAACATCCAGAGCTCCAATTCGGTTATGTATAGTGGGAGGTACCAAGTCATGACCCAAAGTTCAAATCCAGCCTGCAGCAGTCTTTGTTTTGCTTGTCATTAATTTTATTTCTGGGGCTAAATAATATTTTATGCAAATTTGGGCCAAAGGTTTTTCCAGCTTTACTGTGATATAACTGACATATAACACTGGGCAAGTTTAAGATGTAAAACATGATAATTTGATATACATTTATATTGTGAAATGATTACCACAGTTAGGTTAGTTAGCACATCCATCACTTCACAGAGTTATCTCTTTTTTTTAATGGTAAGAACTTTAAAGACCTACTCTCTTAGCAGCTTTCAAGTATGCAATACAGTATTGTTAACTACAGTCACATACTATACATTAGATCCCCAGAACTTATTCATCTTATGTCTGAAAGTTTCTACGTTTAACCTCCTTCACCTATTCTTCCCCACCCATCTGGCATCCACCAATCTACTCTCTGTTTCTTTGAGTTTGGTTTTTTTAGATTCTACATGTAAATGAAATCATAGAATATCTTTCTTTCTCTGTCTGGCTTACTTCACTTAGCATCATGCTTTCAATGTCCATTCATGTTGTTGCAAATGGCAGGATTTCTTCTTTTTCATGGCTGAATAATATTCCATTACACATATAACTCACATTTTCTTTTTCCAGTCATCCATTGATGGACATTTAGGTTGCTTGTGTATCTTGGCTATTGTGAATAATGCTGCAATGAACATGGGGGTGCAGATATCTCTTCAAGATAGTGATTTCATTTCCTTTGGATATATATTCAGAAGTGGAATTTCTGGACTATGTGATAGTTCTATTTTTAATCTTTTGAGGAACCTCCATACTGTTTTCCATTGTGGGTGCACCAATTTATATTCCCACCAACAGTGTACAGCGTTCCCTTTTCTCCACATCCTCGCCAGAACTTGTTAGGTCTTGTCTTTTTTTTTTTTTGCGGTACGCGGGCCTCTCACTGTTGTGGCCTCTCCCGCTGTGGAGCACAGGCTCCGGACGCGCAGGCTCAGCGGCCATGGCTCATGCTCCCAGCCGCTCCACGGCATGTGGGATCTTCCCGGACTCGGGCACGAACACATGTCCCCTGCATCGCCAGGTGGACTCTCAACCACTGTGCCACCAGGGAAGCCCCAGGTCTTGTCTTCTTGATAACAGCCATTCTAACAGGTTGAGCCAAATTTAGAAAGTCATTTAAAAGTATATTTCTTGATTGTTTTGGCAAATCAGAGCATCTGGCTCCTATGCTTTTCCCAAACGACAGCAATCACTGTCTGTTCCTGAACAACACTGGCTCTTGACAGGGGGCTTGTGCTCTCCAGGTTTGCGTATATCTCACCTCAGATTATTATCCAACACGGGGATCATTTATCATGGTATTTGCGGAGAAATATCTCATCTATACTTATGTCTCTATCAAAATTTGTTAAATTTAATAGAAAACTAGAGGGCAGAGTATTTTTAAAAAACTCAAAGAGGACATATTTCCTTTTGGGGGTAAAGAATAAACATCCTCATCAAATATATATACATATTTATCTATCCTCATCATCCTATGGTCATAAGCTTCTCTCTTCCCCAAGGTAAAATCACTTTAGCCTTGAAAAAATTTCAGAGCTCACTGATTATAATTGACTTTTTGTGACAGAATCTAAGTTCACTCTAAATTGATTCTTTTGGGGAAAACAAAATTCTCTCTTAAAAAGAAAAAGAAAAAAGAAGAAGGAAAGGAAGAAATCCTCAACCAGCCTGAAACACATTTTTCAGTCGCTTGATTATCTGGAAAGAAAATAAATGGCAATAAAGTGTTTTGCATTCGTGAAAAAAGTAAGACTCCCTTGCTCTGACTGTAATCTACAGCTGCCTTTACTTGGGGGCATTGGTGCTGGTGACATTGAAAAGAATAGCCACAGTTTTTTTAACCTTTCAGAAAGCCAGTGAGACAGAGTTTAAAACATACCAGTGTTAGGGCTGCCAAAGACTCATTCTTTGGAAGAGAGGTTGATTCTCTTGTGGGTTTCCCTTTCAGAATGATTGTAAAGGCCCTCACTCAGAGGACCACGGATGTAAAATCTGAGTTTCTATCAACTGAAGCTTAAAATATAGTGAGGGTGGCAGGGTGACCCAGTGGAAAGGGGGCAGGATATGGAGTTTGTTAAGCCACAGTCTGAATTTCAACTCTTCCACCCAAAATTGATGTGACCTAGAATGGGCTTATTTCTCTGTGTTTCAATTCCCTATTTATGAAACATGGATAACTTCTGCTTCACAGAGAAAACATAAATTGGCCCATTGTAGGCACATTCAAGTGTTGATTCTGATTCTTTTGTTTGTTTGTTTCCTTTATGTATAATAATGTTAGCTAACATGGACTGAAATGTTTACTATCTGCCAGACCGATGCCCCTTCACCTACATTCCAGTTTTCTCCTGCTTTTAAAGTTGCTCTAGTCCCTTTCCTAAATTTGAATACACTAGAGCAGGAGTCATTCTTTTTTTCTGTAAAGGACCAGGTTAGAAATATTTTTATATTTTTGACCATCTCTACTGTCAAAGGGTTCAAAGGTCAAAGGGCTCTATAGTTTGTCAGATTATTCAAACCTGCTATTGTAGTATGAAAACAGCCACAGATAATATGTAAACAAATGTCTGTGGCTGTGTTACGATAAAAGTTTATTTACAAAAAAAACAAAGAGCTGGACCAGGGACCATAGTTTGCTGCATCAGAACCCCCTTGATAAAATGTAAATTTCCAGACCCTACCAAAGACCAGAATCATCAGAATCCTTTGGAGTGAGGCTTACGTTTCTGCATTATTATTTCCAACTCTACTTTGAAAAAAAAAAAAAAGTATTAAGCCTATCAATAATTTGAAAGAATCGTACAATGAATCCCCATTTATCTTTCACTAAATTAACTTATTATTAATTTTGCATCATAGATCTCCTTCTCTTTCTCTTGTTCTCTGTCTCTATGTTTGAAAGTCAGTTGATACTTTGCCACATTTTCTTGGTAATCCCTCCCTTTCTCCATCTGAAAGTCAGTTACAGACATCACCACGTATCTTCTAAGAAGAAAAACTTTCTACGATTATCACCTGCAAGAAACTTAATTAACATGGATACAATTACATGATCAAATATACAGTCTGTATTTAAATGTCTTTAATTGCCACACACAAAAAATTCCTTGTAGTTTTTCTCTTATTATTGAATCCAAGATCTTGCAATTTATTTGGGTTTCATGTCCCTTTAGCTTCCTTTCTTTTAGAAAATTCCACCCTGTTTTTTGTCTTCCATGACTTGACACTTTTGAGAAGCCCTGGCCACTTATTTTACAGAATCCCTGCAATCTGGATCTGCCTGTTTCCCCATATTTAGATATTTAGATGGTAGATTGGATCAAGCACCTATATGGTGCACCTTTACTGATCTGTGCACCTTTACTGAAATATATTCTAAGGACAAAATGAACTGCAGAGAAATTTTGAACTTACTAAGTAGGTTTGTTGTTTGTACTGCTATCAGGATAGTAATAGTAATTCTGAAACAATTTCTTTTTGTAACGTAGGACACACCAAAATGAATAACTCTATTGACATGTATGAAAACCAGATTTCTCACATATTGGGAGACACAAATATGGAATAAGGAAAAGTAAGAAAGTATCTCATGGTGTAGAATTTGAAATGATAATAGGAGTATGAACTCTATCTATCTATCATCATAGTTTAAATAAGCACACCTAGTCTCCAGATCTTGATTGTTAAATCACATTTCACACTGAAAGGAACCAGGGGTCCTTAAGGAATGGCTGATCCCAGGGCTAGGCAGATAAAATACAAGTTGATCCTGAAATAGCTTGTTATGCCAGAAAGCAAAAAGCAAAAAAAAAAAAGTGCTTGATAATGAGGACCTGTCAAAAGAACACAAGAGGCAGCTTGAAGAGGTTCATACTGGCCATATTTGATATATTTAAGCAGAAAATAGAAAAATGATAGTAATGAGTTAGAGCACATTAGATAAGAATCTATATCACAGTGAAATTCAAAACCAACAACAAAAATCACTGTATATAGAAAAAAGTTCCTTGCTTCAGAAGCAATAATAAATGTGGAAGAAATTATTGAATTTGATACCTGCTTTTTTAACATGTTCCCCAGGTGGTTCTAGTTCCCTTCAACCACTGGGAACAACTACTAGGTGTCTCCTTGACACTGTTCAATTCTATAACAGCCATGAATCTTAAACATAGCCCCAGGTCTGGAGAACCTAATACTTAATAGAAATATATGAAAAATAGAAATTCTAGTGAACCTGTGACAATTTTTTTTCTCCTTCAAAACACTTCTGAAAGTATTTTCCCTCGCTGTTTAATATATCAGTCATTCCGGCTACTCCTGAAACCTGCTTTTCTATGGTAGCGTGGTCCTAGGAGAAGTCCTGCTTACTTTCTCCATAATCCCCTGCCCCTGCAGTGCAAAGTCTTATCACCCTTGGAGACAGGAAAAGGAGGCAGCTGCCTGGGATTGCCTCCAGGCTCAGCCTCTTGCTTGCTCTATTTTTTTTTTTTTTTTTGTCCCTTCACCAGGCAGACCAGAGCTTTCAGGCAGTGACTGCCAACTTCAAGTTTAGTCCAGTGGACACTGTGTGTAAATACAGTGTCTTGCGATGCCTCAGAGGGCTTGAATTTTCATTCCAGAAGTAGGGCAGTAGCCCTTTGCCTTTAAATATGTCTTCTGCCTCTGGGTTTCCAAGTTTTGCAATTAATTGGGGCTACTTTTGCATAGTTCTAGTTTAATTATGCAGAGAAGCAATTCAAAAGTTAGCATATAGTTATGAATTTCTCTCCCCATAAACACTTTTCCTTTGCTCCCATATTCAAATCGATTGCTAGACCCTATCAATTCTGCTTTCAACATTTTTCAAGCATCATCCTTCGACTTTTCACTTCTTTGCTACCATATTTTAAAGACGTGTATGGAAGAAATTTTGATTTCTTATTCCTCTTTACCTTTGCACCGGGACGTCTTCTATGCCTACTTAGGCCAACTTGCTAAAGTTTTAGTATGTGGTGGGATACACCTTGCCTACTAGGATTTCAGAGTCATTTTATTCAACATGTCTTCAATATGGGATCTCACCTATCCTTCTACAGTTTTAAAAAAGAATCAAATTTATATCCCTTAGGAAAAGTGACTTAAATTTACAGCATGGATATTAAAAGACTGGGAATGGTTTGTTTCAGCAGAAGTAGTTATGGAAGAGAACGAGAGAGAGTGGAACTCAATAAGAAAAGAGAGAGGATAAGCATCTATAACTACAATTCTGCCTTGAGCTAGTCTTGTTGCCCAAAGTCACCACTACAACATTCTAAACACAGTGAGCAATCAGATAACTCACCTGACATACTGGCTGGCTGAGAGCCTGGGTGGTAGTCTATCTAGTTTACCAAGGATCCACCCAGCTAAATACCAGGTCTATGCAACAGAGTGTGTTGGCCAACCCACTTGAAATGGATGATGTGCCTGTAGGCCTCCTGGGGCACGCCAGAGAAGAAAGAACCTGCTCAGCCGTCTGTTCAAGCTCTGTCCCTCAGTCTCAGTGCTTCATCTTTAAAATAAGAGTCACTCCTCCTGTGCCTTGAAGAAACTTTGAGAGCCAACGTGGAGTCCTCCACGGGTCTCCCCTTTTTGCAGCAAGTAACTAGCCTCAAGAGTCCCCTTGGGCTAAGAATTGCATCTGGGCAACTCCTCATTTCTCAAGGTGGTCTCTGTTGCCAGTTAAGACTCCTCAGTAGGTCTCTGTGAGGCTTCAGTGGCCTCAAAGCAGAGGGTCCAGATGGGGGCCTGACTGAGCCCTCTGCTGTCAATCTCAGCTTGCTCTAGCTGCAGCCACTAACGACAACCTTGTTTCCTTACAAATTCCAGCCTGTGACTTTGGGGCCATGTCATTACTTGTAAAAAACCTATTCTTCTGTTGTCTTTGATGGAGTCAAAAAAATTCATGTAGTTACATAAAAATATCTGATTCACAGGGAAGCCAACTATATGTCTTGTGTTGGGACAGTTCAAAATGTAGTTCCTAGACAACTTTTGCAAATCGTTCTTGTTGCCAGACGTGCTCAGACATTGCTGTGCAGTTGTGGGGGAGGATGGAGGGAAGGGGAGGGGAGATACTTTTTTGGTCTTTTTGCTTTTTACCTTCCCCAAGAGGGGACAGTCTGGCCAGCTTGCTCCAGTAATGCAATAAAGACATTGCAATAAATAAAGCAAAAAATAGTGAAACAGTAGGGAAAGGGGCAGGGCACAACCTTTAAAGGAATGACATATCCTGAGGACACGACATAAACTGATTACAACCAAATAGGTCCAAGATGGTGGACAAGTCAACTTCCACCAGACCTTGAGCCCCAGTATACACTCGCTGTAACACATCAGCACTCTAAATGACATCACAGGCGCCATGACAGTTCCAAGGCCGACCATAAAGGTCAAAAAGTAGGTGGTGGCCCAATTCCTGGGAATCTTCACCCATTATGCAAAATAGCTAGAATACTCCTCCCGCTCATTAGCCTACAAATTTACCCACCCCTATAAAAACTGACAACCCCATACCCTGGGGCTGCTCTCGCCTTCTGAGATGGCCCACACACTGTCCATGGAGTGTGTTTCTCTCTAAATAAATCCACTTCTTACCTATCACTTTGTCTGTCACTGAATTCTTTCTGTGATGAGACATCAAGAACCTGAGCTTCATTAAGTCCTGCGACCAGGTGTGTGATCTCAGTTGAAAGACTGTGGGTTTTGGCCAGGTTCAAGTCCCAGCTACGTGGATGCAAGTCCCAATCAGGGTTTTGGCCAACTTTGAGTCTTGGATGCAATCTGGGTTTTGAGTCCCAGCCTTAGGGTTCAAGTCCCAATCTGAGTTGCACAGCTTTAGTTTCAATAGTGAGAAGAAGAAATAAAATAAGAGTCACTAATCAGAATTACGATTCAGAATCTGGAATCTGGCTGCTTCCGTTCGTTTCACACTCAGTACTGCAGCCATCTCATTCTCCCCATGAGCTCTTTATGTACATGTCTGTCTTGCTGTCTTAATTATCTTTGCATCCTTGGGTGTGCCTGTCTCCAGCACCTTCCACAGTGTTTTATAAGAGCAGGTACTCAGTAAGCATTTGGTCAACACGTATGTACACAGGTAGGCCTCAGCTTAGGAGCTCTGCATTTCAAGCACCCTCCTGCCCCTCTGTCATTCTGTTCTCTAATTTCCCCTCAGATGTCAAGGAGCTTTCTGCCTCCTCTTCTTCACAAGGTAAATACCTTATAACCAAACTCCATTCTGTAATTGGATAAATCCCCCTAAAGATGCTCAACCTATCTTCAGGAAACAGCATCAAAAGTACAATGATCCTATTTTCCAAACCTAAACACTGGAGCACATGTTCTAACCAGTAAAAATTGACTCAGTAGGTATTAGGAAGTAATACAGTCTCTCGCTATCCGAGGGGGATTGGTTTCAGAACGCCAAAGGATACCCAAATCTGAGGATGCTTAAGTCCCTCATATTAAATGGCATACAGCAGTCGGCTTTCCATACTGCAAGTTCCGCATCCACGGATTTAAACAGCTGCTGATACAGAGGGCCAACTGTAGTCGTAATTAAGACAGTTCCTGACAATCCAAAATGTATGATGGTTGAGGCTCAGAGAGGACAAGGAGAATGGATTGTGCTGTAACCCTCCAAGGCCCTCCTTTGTGGTCTGGCCCAGTCTATCTCTCTGGTCTCTCTCTTCCTCCCAGGGGCTGCTCCAGCCATGCTGGCCTCCTTTGGTCCCTTGAACCAGGCAAGCTTAGTTCTATCTCAGGTGCTTTGCTCTGGCTCTTCCCTCTCACTGGGACCCTCTTCCCTAGATCTCTGCAAGATTCCCTTCTTCTCACCATCCATGTCTCAGGCAAAAGTCACCTCCTCACAAAGGCTTTCCTTAACAGTGGCCACCCATAGATGTCCCTTGCCCCTCGTCACTCTAGACCCTGTTGCTCTGTCTTATTTTCTTCCTGGTATTTACTTCTCCGTGAAAGTATCTTATGTTTGCAGTCTTTCTCCACCTCCACCCTACCGCCCACTATGATGTAAGCCTCATAGGGCACATCCTACCATTTGTCTGCTCGCATTTCACAGCACCTAGAACAGTGCCTGGGACAGGACAGATGCACCACCTAACTTTGTGGAATGAGGGAGGAACACTGCCCCTTCTTGCTACTGCTCCATCACTATCCTCTGCTCTGTGCTGCTGAGGATTTCGTGGCCTGTTTTTGCAAGCCTAGGTCCACCCAAACATCTGCAGGAAAATGCACCTCCCTCAGCAAAGGGGCACCCATGGGAAGATCCCACTTTGGGCTGGGTGGAAATGGAAGTCAAAGGTTTAGGACAGAAGGAGGAAACAAAACCGGAGACAGAGCTAAGTAAAAGAAATCTGGTTAAAAAAAGGAGGAGGGGACTTCAGCTGTAACATCTGGAATGCTCAAGTTGGACTGGGATTCATGATAACCCAGTTGTGTCTTTGTCACAAACCCACCACGTGGCCTTGGATTTGTCGCTGCTCTTCTCTGAGCTTCAAAGGCCACACGCATAAAGTGAGGAAGCTAGTAGTCTTTGCAGACCTGTCCAGTGACCATTCTTCAAAAGGGGAGACCTAAGAGAACATAATCTGTCTTAATTGTAAGTATTACAGGGCTGCAGTGCAGTAGTCCCATCTAGAACCAAGAAATGAGGTAAGTAAAATTTACCTTTGAGAGCCGGCCTTACTGCTCAGGGGCCAGATATGCAGAGCTGTGTGAGGGATAAGAAAGGGCTTTTAGGCAAGCAAGACCACAATAGTCATCAGCTTCAACTTACTACCATGTCTAAAGAAAAGAGTGTGTCAATTCTGGAAGGGCCCGGTGTGCTCTAACTTTGGAAAGCAGGAGAGGCCAGAGAGACAAGGCTGGCTGCACCTTTCTACACATATCTAGGGGAAGGGTCTTAACCCTCAGGGCTTTCCTCCTGGTGGAAAGGCTGGCCTCAGTCCAAGGTGAACACTGGGGCTGACAGGTTCTGAGCATTTTTAGGAGAGTGTAGGACAATGATTAAGAGTCCAAATTCTTCACACCTGGGTTTGTACCCTGACTCTGCCATTTATTAGCTACAGGACCAGAACAAGTTTAACAGTCTGTACCTCCGGCTTTCCACCTGTGAAATAGGAGAGATGATAATAGTAAGTATCCCCAAGAATTACTGGGAGGATTAAGTGAACATGTATAAAGCACTTAGAAGAGGGGCTATTATTCTAATTCCATCGGTGAAGGCATCTCTGGCTGACATGTATGCCTCAGGCCTAATGATGTTGAATATTTGCTCTTCTCCTTCTGATGCCACTTCCAACAAGCAGTCTACTGCTTCCCATGTAGGGCTGCTTACCCGGAAAAAAATGTGCTTATCACAGAGATTCTGAGAAATTCTCATCCCAGAGCTTGCAATTTCTTATGGCAAATTGATACATTACTTCTAGTTATGCCTGGGCCTCTGACATCGCTTGACCACAGAGGCAAGATACAGGTGTGCTGTGAATGGAGGATTTCAGTCCAAGGGCGATCTGTTTCGATTTCTAAATCATCACACTGGCATCCTGGTGCCTATCTCCACCTCAGTGCATTTGGCAGCACTCAGGTTCCTGAAGAGTGACGTGTGTGAGTCCTCAGCCTCTAAAGCAGAGGGCAGCCCCCAGACGGTTTTCCCACCCAACACTGGAGCCGCCTGTGCCGTCCCGGCCGTGAGGACCTTTACATGAAAGAATAAACAGCTTTTGGAACACTGGTGGGTTAGAAATATAGGAAATAAGGTTGTTACAAGCAGAAGTATAAATCTAAGCATTCCCCTTGACCTACCTGCAGTGACTTCTTTTCCTCAAAAACAAAAAAATCCCAAAACTCAAATGTTTCCATTTCATTCTGGGACCCTGCCTGGAATACCAACCACCCGATCTCTGGGGATGGGTCTGGGTTTTTAAACATTCTCAATTAAAAGTGTGAGTCATTCTGGAAGGGTTAGAGAACTTCCAGTGATAATACACATCAGTGGGAATGTGTTCAATAGATTTCTTTCCTCCTGACACCTTGCTGGGTTGGGTTTACCTTTAGGAATTCTCAGATTTGTGAATTTTGTTTTGGTTTTTGGAGAGAGGGCAGAGAGAGGAGGGAAAAGGAGAGAAAGGAGAAGTGTGAAACACTTCCAGAGTTCCATGAGACCTGCTTAGGGTCGGGGAGAACTTGAGAGGTTCAAGGACCAGGAGGGTTCTGGGAGGTTCATCTAAGACATGGGTTATGTTGGCATTTCCGCATTGGCCCGGGAAAGTAACCAATGATTATAATATCATTTCCCAGGAAAAATGCAGCGAGAGCTCCACATATGTCACTCATAAAGGAACTTTTGAGAGAGAGTCCATTGCAACTGAGTTCTTAAATGGTGGACTTTCTATATTGGATCTCGGGAAGAAAGAGAATGTCACAGGAAGCATTTGGGTGGCACTGGGGGAAAAAAAAAAGATAGGTCAGAAGCAGAGAGCATATAATGTGCTAGAAATGGAAGAACATCTGTCTCTGGGGTCTGGGGCAGGCAGCGACCTCCTAAAAACCCCAGCCAGCAAAGACACCTCTCCAGAGACCCGGCAGAAAGATGTCCTGCATTTAAAAAGAAGTTTCCCGCACTCGGGTTATGCTGACGTTTCATTTTGGGGTCTTGAGACAGCCTTCCCTCGTGACTCTCAGGCAACCCAGGGCCTCTGCCTGAGTCTACCTTTTCAGCCCCTGCGAAAAGGAGAGACAGGTAAGAACTCAGCAGGAGGAGCCGAGACTTGGTTTGAGGAAGCCAGAGGGAGGAGATTTGAATCTAGACACCCCTGGGGGGTAGGACTGAAAGGCGATTCAACAGAGGGTGTGAAAGGGGAGGGGGCTTGGGAGCATCAGGCAGGGGACCAACGCAGGACACACAGACCACGCCAAGGTGCGGTGTGGGCGCCCGCGGAGAAGGGCGGGTGGAGAAGAGACGCCTGGGGCGGGGTGGAAGGGAAGCTGTCCCTGCGGCGACGTGCCCTCGGAGGAGGGAGGCGGGGAGGGTCGAGCGGGCGCGCGGCGTGTGACCGCCGAGGCTGCGGCGGCTGGAACAGGTGAGCGGCCGCCAGGCGCTGGGTCCCCGTCCTTCCCCGGTAGCGACTCCCCCTACCGACCCTCGCCGGCGCTTAGCCGTTACGCGGCTTCTCCTCGGTTTGGGGTTTTGCCACTGGCAGCTGTTTTTTTCCCCCTTTCCTGTTTCTGTCTCTCCTTCTTCTTTTAGGTTGCTCCACCCCGCCCAGGATCAGGCCAGGGGGAACCGGCCGCACCGCGGTTGCCAACTCGCGCAGGGCGCTTCGGCGAAGTCCCGGAGTGGAGTCCCGCGTCCCGCCTCCTCCCTGCGGGGCGCGCTCTCCTTGCTCCCCCCGCAACCCTTCCCCACTTTTCCCCCCTTTTGCAATCACATGGCATTTTAAGAATGCCGGAAAGATGGCGGTAGCGGCGGCGGCGGCAGCGGCGGCCGGGCCGGCCGGCGGGGGAGGCGGCCGAGCGCAGCGGAGCGGGCTGCTGGAAGTTTTGGTGCGGGATCGCTGGCACAAAGTTCTGGTGAACTTGAGCGAGGACGCCCTGGTTCTGAGCTGCGAGGAGGGCGCTGCGGCGTACAACGGCATCGGGACCGCCACCAATGGCTCGTTCTGCAGGGGTGCCGGCGCGGGGCACCCGGGCGCGGGCGGCGCGCAGCCCCCGGACTCGCCCGCCGGGGTCCGCACCGCCTTCACCGACCTGCCCGAGCAGGTGCCCGAGTCTATCTCGAACCAGAAGCGCGGCGTGAAGGTGCTGAAGCAGGAGCTGGGCGGGCTGGGCATCAGCATCAAGGGGGGCAAGGAGAACAAGATGCCCATCCTCATCAGCAAGATCTTCAAGGGGCTGGCGGCGGACCAAACGCAAGCCCTGTACGTAGGGGACGCCATCCTGTCCGTAAACGGGGCCGACCTGCGGGACGCCACCCACGACGAGGCGGTGCAGGCGCTGAAGCGCGCTGGCAAGGAAGTGCTGCTGGAAGGTGAGGGGTTAACGCCGGGCGGGCCGCTCGGGATGCGCAGCGCACGCCCCCCCCCCCCCCCCAGCCCCACCGCAGCCTCATCCTCACACCCACCCGCTTGCTGTCACCCACCAGGGGGCCGCAGCGCGCGGCTGGCGGGAGTTTTGACAACTTTTGCCCACCTGGGGGCAACTTGTTCCCTCCCTAGGGTTGTCCCAGGCGTTGACCCGTCAGGGGTGTAGGAAAGGGCTAGGCGAGGAGGGTTTCTGTGCCGAGCACCGGGTCGGAGGCGTAGTGATGTTGTCTCATTTTTTATCCGCGCAAAATCCTTGTGTAGTGTAGGGGCTGGAAGTGAAACTGGCAATGAAGTGTACGCGCCCGCGTTCCGAAGCGAGCTCACTGAGTAATAGCAACTCTGACAGTTTTCTGCTTTGGCACAATTTTCTTCTCAGGAGCCTGGGCTGCCCAGCTAAAAAAAAAGGGTTGAATCTCAAAGGGGCCAGAGAGGGGTGGCAACGTGTGAATGCTAGAACTCCCACCACCCTTCCCATTTCCTCCTTTCAAATTGGAAACTCGGCTTCTGGCTCGGGAGCTGTGCCCAGGGCTGGGAAGTGAGGTGCAGCTGTATGCAAAAGTACACTTCTGCTGCCAGGTGTTTGGCCAGTCCCTCTGGATTCCAGGTTGCTCCGTTGGAGGGCTGGTGAAGTGGTGTTTCTGCCTGCATCTTCCCCCGGTGTTTCCCCTCCATTCCCCCGGAGTGATGTGGAAACAACTTTGCATTTGTAAACAGTTTCCCCTGCGTGTGAGGTGTCTTAGAAACTACTCTCTTGAGATCTTATGTCCCCATTCTCCTAGTTGCCGAATGTGAGCAGAATAGGTAGCACCGTTTTGTGCCCTTTTGTGACTGTGGGGCGTTACGTGGGGCAGAAGGGCAGTGGTAAGGGGATGACGCATTCTCCTTTCCCACTACAGCTGCATTTTTCACTGGATGCCTGCCACTCTGCCCCTTAGCTTGCTTTGTACATAGCTCTTTCAGCACTAATGTCTTGGAAATATCTATTTATTCAGCTTTTCCCCGCTGTAGATTGAGTTATCTGGGGTCTTTGATTTAGTTTGGGTCATCTCCCTTGAGCTCCATGACATGCTTGCTGAGTCAACGAGTAAATGAACCCATGGCCATTGAAACAATGTTTCAACTGAGACCTTGTAAACCAGGTGGTTGATTTAAGCCTAAATCAAGAACTTAAGTCAATTTCCTGCTCATCAATTGTGGTGCTGGTGTGTGAAACCCAGAAAGTTCGAAGTTGGGAAACCAACTGTTCCCTGTAACAGCTGATGCAACTCTCTGGTACATGGCCCACATCCTGGCCTAGAATACACGTTCCCCCGCCCCTTATTTGTGTAGAGGATTTGTGATGTCTTCATATTTAATTGCTACCCAGGATCCGGAAAGTGGAAGGCTATTTGCTTTGGCTTTATGGTTAACATAAGTAAACAAAAAAGTTTTCTTGATTCAAGTGTGTGTTGGCTTCTGTGACAAGGGGCAGGTGGAATTTGGAGCAAGTGTAGTTTGGACTATAAACGGCTGGATACCTGCTTGGCTTGTAATATTTACTGCAAAATATCAGGGGCCACAAAGGCAGGTTGCTTCTATTTCAGGCACTGCCCTTCATTATGTCCCTTCTTCTCCTCAGTTTCACTTTAATGAATAGTGATTTAGCAAAGAAGTAAAAAAACAAAACAAAAAAACTCTCTCACCCCTAAAGAGGAAGAAAATGTGACTCGCTACAGTTTAAAATAAACTTAGACAAAGAAAAAAAGTCAAGCAGTTGTCTGACTTTATTGGTGCAGCAACTGAAAAGTGAGCTTTGTAAAAATCTCTGAAGGTAACATTCTTACAACTGATTGTTGTGTGTTCCAGGCAGGACCTCTAGGGGCAGACCTATGGGCTTCCTAGCTAGACACGACCCACCTGGGCTTTGAGCAGCAGTCTTATTCCAAGCCTGAGTTTTCAGAAATTGACTGCTATTAGGATAAGCAAGAAACCCTCTCCCCCCACCCCCAAAACAGTGTCTCTTCTTCTGAGAGTATTGGTCCGAAATGAGGTGGGAATGATCATGTATCATCAAATCAAATAGAAAACAACCTCTCTTTTGTAGCTTGGCCTAGTACAGGGATTCCCAGCTGAAGGGACTTTTCAGAATCACGGGAAGGGCTTTTTGAAATCACCTATCGGGACTTCCCTGGCGGTCCAGTGGTTAAGACTTTGCCTTCTAACGCAGGGGGTGCAGGTTCAATCCCTGGTCCGGGAGGTAAGATCCCACGTGCCTCACAGTCAAAAAACCAAAACATAAAACAGAAGCAATATTGTAACAACTTCAATAAAGACTAAAAGTGGTCCACATCAAAAAAAAAAATCTTGAAAAAAGTTTAATAAAATAAAATCACCTATCTACTTGCTACTGCACTGAAATGCCATCTTGATTTCAGAATTTCTACATAGGAAAGTCTTTGCTGATGTAATCTAGTTGGACCAGAGGACTAAGGGAGATGTATTACAGATATATTTATATGGTAAAGACACTGTTTTCTATTTAGATTGCTTTTTTTTGGTTTGTATGATTTTTGAGGGAGCGGTTGGAGACTAGTTTCATCCCTCAACCACAGCCAATATGACCCCCATTACGTGACATGCGCCCCCTAGTGGAGACTGACTGCCTCTACTAATGGTACATCCTGTGAAATGAAACCCCGCCCAGCAAATTTCAATGCCAGCGTTCTAGTCTTAGATTCTGCCGCAGAAGGATGTCAACCTCCCTGAGCCTCAGTGTTTTCTGAAAAATGAGAATAAAGAAATGCTTACTTATTGGGCTGCCGTATGGAAGAGCACTCTGAGAATTTAAAAAGGCCGGGGGAGGGGGGCGGGACAGAACGTATCAAATGCCTGCTGTGATTATTTTTACAATTCACATGAAGATGAAATTGCCCCTTCTAAGGGACACATCTTTCCTATTCCTTTACTAGAGTTTATATTTTTAAATTTTTATTGTTTTGTTGTTGTTGTTGTTTTTGTACTATAGAACTGTAATGTTAGGAGACCTTTGCTCTGGGAAAAGAGAATCACAGCAACAGCTAACATCTCTTGAGCACATAATTTGTGCCAGGTTTTACTTATATTTGTTCGTGTACACTTCTGGTAACCCCATGAGGTTAGTGCTACTGTTGCTTATTTTACTGATGGGAAACTAAAGTTTACAGACTTTACACGTTTAAAGTTTACAGGTTATTTGCATAAACTACCAGAGCTAGAAGGCATCCAGGTCTATCAGACTTCAAAGCTCATACTTAAAACCTCCAGGTGAAATTGATACTCTGAGCTTCTGCTTCAACTGCGTGCTTGAATCAGTTGAAGCTTCATCAGTTATTGGGCTCGAGATGTCCTTCCCCACTCCTCGAATGTGCTGACGTGCCTGGGACAGCCTTGAGCAGGAAACAGCAATTGTGTGGACCACTCAAAAGGGAGAGACAGGAAAGAGGATTGAGTCTCAAAGCCCTAATCACCAAGTGTCTGGCTATCAAGAGGGAGCTGCTGCGATATGGCCCAAATTTACAAAGTGACTGAGCGTCCGTCATTAAACACATGGCAGGCAAAGAGACTAAATTGCAATTCAGACTTAAAGAGTGAATAAACTATTCCAGTTAAGTCAGTGTTAAACCAAACGCGCATCAAAGTTAAGATCAGAAATCTTCACACTGTGAACTCATTTCCCATTTTAGGGAGGTGGGAACAGGGACCCTGCATTCAGCCATGCAGATATTCAACCTCATAACTCCAGGGGTGCACCCTCTGGAGTTGGGCAGGGCATACCTGCATAGACGTCTTTGGCAGCTTTGGGTACAGAAGGGGGGTGGGGGAAGAGGTTTTTGCCCTTATATCAATAGTAAGATCATAATTTGGCCTATATCAACCTTTTTGTAACTGAAGTGACAATAAAATTAGTTTCTTCAGAACTTTGTTGAGATCAAGGAGTGCAGAATGTTCCGGAAGTGGAGGTGAGGGGTGGACAGAATTATCCTTGGGTACAGAGGTCACTTATGGAACTAGACTAGAAAAAATAGAAACGCAAAGGAGAAAGTCAGAGACAGTTGTTGGCATTAACCTTCTCCATCAGAGTTCCTCCCTCAGTACTACTCCCAGGAATGCTCGTCTGTTGAGATCATCTAAAATGTCACTTTCATAATCACTTTCTCCAGTGGTGGAAGTAGGGATGATGGGGCAGGGAGGTGGCAGGGTGCAAGGGAAGGGCAGTGATTTTGCTGCCATTCAATCTCAGGATTGGATGAGAATTTGAAGTTTAAAGAATATTAATTTATTTAGGATGTACAGATTCTTAAAGAATACCCAAGAACCCTGGAATTAGAATCTTGAAACTTGAGTTATCTTTTAACTAATAATTACACTTTTTGCAATATACTTTATTCCTTTGGGCCTTAATTTTCTTCATTGGAAAGCTAGAAAGCTGCGGTAAGCCATCTCTAAACCTTATTTCACTTCATAACTTATAAATTCAGACCCAACACACTTTTATTAACAAATCTTTCTAACACCCCTTTTATTATCATGAAATGAATTTCATAAATATAACCTAACTCTAATTTAAATTTAAAATCAAAATAATGCCCTATTATTAACATGACAAAATGGAGAAATGAAGTGAATTATAAAAAATATGTTTCAATAGATAACTGCATGGTACAACTACACCAGAGGTCATAATGAAGGAGGTAGATGCTAGGACTCGTATGTAAAATTACTATCGATGCATAGCTACAAATGAAGATGAGTAGGGGTATGTAGTATCACTTGGGATCTGGAAAAATCTTGCACTGTGAAGGACTGGCTCAGATGTTGCAAGGTGTCTTGGATCCCTGGCGGCTATCACTAAATGCTAGTTGTATGCCAGCATGACCCACCTTGACCTCTAAAATGCCTCCATAAGTTTATGAACTGCTACTGGGGAAGGGCAAGAACCAACCTCTTAAGAACCAGTGTTCTGTAAGAATGCTAATTCTACTTTATAATGCCTAACCTTTTGTAAACTCTTTTTACACGTGTGATAGTACCTAACACTTATATAATATTTACCTTGTACCAGACGCTGTTCTTAGTGCTTTACGTGGACCAAATCAGTGGAATCTCACAATACCCTGATGCTATCAGTATGTCTATTTTACAGCTAAGAAAACTGAGGCCCAGATCAATTAAGCCACTTGCCAAAGAAACACAGTGAATAAATGCTGAGGCTGAGATTGAAGCACAAGCCTTAAAGCCGTTGATCCTCATGAACAGCTGTATAAAATAAGCGGACTAGGGATGCTTATCCTCAACTTGTTGATTAGGAAAGTGAAGCTCCAAGAGGTGGAATGATTTGTCTTTATGAGGTCTTTCTTCTACTTTCTTGTTTGAAATATTCGTTTTCTACTATGGCTGTAACAAATAACTAGAAACCCTGGTAAATTAAAACACACACTTACTATCTTACAGTCTGTTAAAGTCAGAAGCTCGATGCTGATCTCACTGAGCTAAAATCAACGTATCTGCAGGGCTGCATTCCTTTCTGGAGGCTCTTTTCCAGAAGCTTCTAGAGACCACTCTCCTGCCTTGACTCATGGCTCCCTTCCATTAAGCCTGGGGTCGCAGTTTGAGTCATCTCACCTCTAATCACTCCAACCTCTATTATACCTCTCTTGCATTTTAAAGGCCCCTTGTGATTACATTGGTCACATCCAGATAATCCAGGATAATCTCCCCATTTAAAGTTAATGTTTAGCAACCCTAATTCAATTTGCAACCCTAATTCCCCTTTGCCATGTAAGGTAACATATTCACAGGTTCTGGAGACTAGGCATCTTCTTTTCAGGGGGTGGTGGGGAGGGATAATTTTTCTGCTACCACATCTGGTTCGCTAAAGTCATAATGGTGCAGAGTTCCCAGGTAGGACTTCATGAATACACTGAACCACAGTAAAGAATCACTTCCTGTCTCATTGCAAAGGAGTTCTTCATTCATTCATTTATTTACGCCTCTAACGAGTTATTTATTCCGTGTCTTCTATGTGCCACACGCCACTAGGGGATTGCCCTCAAGAAGCAACATTTGAGTGACAGACACAGATCAGCATCGGATCAGCACCATACAGGCAACTACAGGATGGAGTGAAAAGGGCAACATGCGGGGTTTTATGGGATGCTGTGGGTTCCCGTGGGAAGGGCAGCTGAGCCCCTCTAGGGCTAGGGAAGGCAAATGCCTCAGGGCAGCCTAAAAAAGAGCTTGGCCATCAACTTTAGCCCAGTGTGGCTGAGCGGGTAGAATGTGACCTTCAGACCTTGATGAAGGGCAAGACTGAAAAAAGACCAGAGAATTGAGCAGGGGGCAAGGCTGGTAAGCCTTGTTACAGAGTTGGATTTCATTCTGAGGGTGAAGTGTTTTAGGCAGGGAAATGTCACGCTCGGTTTCACATTTCAAGAAGCTCGCTCTCTAGGGCGGTGCTTCTAGCATGAGGTTGGCGGGCTTTAGTGAAATGACTGGCTCCCTGTTTCCACCCAGCTGCCCTGGGACAAGGCCACTTGACCCTGAATTATACTTGGGGGCAACTCCATGAGTAAGGCTTAGGTTTGCAAAGGGGCTTTACTCACATTATGATTTTTGTCACCAGGTCACCCCTTTGTGGATGCTTGGACAGGTGTTACAATCTGCCTTTTGCACAGGAGGGTTAGGTGACTGGTCCCAGGTTACCTGTCAGTGGCAGAGCTGGAAATCAGATTATCTAACACCCCATCAGCTCTCCTGCTGCGCGCTACACAAACTCAAGACATCGTGTGGGGACCAAAAGAAGTCTCAGAGGAATAAGCCTTGGCCTCTGATTTTGGGAGCCTTACAGTAATTAGGGAGGTAGGGCATTTGAGGCTGATTGTGAAGTACTTGAGATTAGTAAGACAAATAGGGTGATTTTGACCCCAGCATATATAGCATAGTACCTGGCAGACATCAGGCTGTTAAAATGTGTTAGAAAAGGAAAAAATGGAAGGACAGATGGAAGGAAGGAAGGGAGGGAGGGAGAGAAAAAATTGGGGGATTTAGCAGTGACCCTTTTTTTATGACTCCCATCCTCCAGCACTCCTGCTGTTGGACTATGGCGATAAACATTTGGCATACGATAATGAAAACTATACCTTTTCCTGTAGAGAAGAGGAAGAAAGAAGGGACTTTATAAACCTAGGAAGCACTTACTTAACATAGACCAGTCTTGAAAGACAGTTCCCAAAAGAGGAGCCAGGCATGATTTTAACAGTGATCCAAAAATGTAATTAATTATCCTTTTCGTGTTATATTTATAACCACTTTGCCTTTGCCCCGCTGTGGCACAGGGACCTACACATCTGAATAAGTAAGAACGCTTTCTACCCAAGGAGATGAAAACTCTCTGCTTAGATATTTTAATTGTTTCTTTTTTAAGCTTATGTATCAGCCTGAGAATTCAGACCATGTTCCTTAAGTGAAGCTGATCGGGATGGTCCTTCAGTTCCTTCTTTCTGCCGGGGTAGGGGATGTTCTTCTTGTTCAGTGGTGCATTTTAGCCGTCACCCCATGAAGTATGTATAAAAATAACTCGCTGCACATGGCTCCACACTTGTGAAAGACATCTAAGCAAAGCTACCAGTGTTCTGTTTGGCGAAGGGAAATCATTCTCTGGCAGCTAGTGGCCTACTAAGAATTCTACTTCAGATGATGCATTTCAAAGCAGTTCATGTTAAAGAAAAGCCAGAATTTCCCCCGGATTTATAACAGGTGTTTTACATACCAAACCTCATTACCCACTTCACTGGCTTTGGTCTATAATAATGCTTGCCTTTAGCCCTGGTCTGCAGAGTGAGACTTAAGAGAAAATATATAATGTGCACCACAAAGTAAATATCCTAAGACACAATGAGCACAAATGAGCCGCATTTCCAGCGCAGAATAGACAAGATGGACAGGTTCACGATTAATAATGATTATCATGGATCTTAAAAGGATGACCCGTACTTTAGCTCAGTACTTTTTTTTTTTAAACATCTTTATTGGGGTATAATTGCTTTACAATGGTGTGTTAGTTTCTGATTCACAACAAAGTGAATCAGCTATACATATACATATGTTCCCATATGTCTTCCCTCTTGCGTCTCCCTCCCTCCCACTCTCCCCTTCCCACCCTTCCAGGCTGTCACAAAGCACCGAGCTAATATCCCTGTGCCTTGCGGCTGCTTCCCCCCAGCTATCTACCTTACTACGTTTGTTAGTGTGTATATGTCCATGACTCTCTCTCGCCCTGTCAAAACTCACCCTTCCCCCTCCCCATATCCTTAAGTCCGTTCTCCAGTAGGTCTGCGTCTTTATTCCTATCTTACCCCTAGGTTCTTCATGACATTTTTTTCCCTTAAATTCCATATATATGTGTTAGCATACGGTATTTGTCTTTTTCTTTCTGACTTACTTCACTCTGTATGACAGATTCTAGGTCTATCCATCTCATTACAAATAGCTCAATTTCATTTCTTTTTAAGGCTGAGTAATATTCCATTGTGTATATGTGCCACATCTTCTTTATCCATTCATCCGATGATGGGTGCTTAGGTTGTTTCCATGTCCTGGCTATTGTAAATAGAGCTGCAATGAACATTTTGGTATATGACTCTCTTTGAATTTTGGTTTTCTCAGGGTATATGCCAAGTAGTGGGATTGCTGGGTCATATGGTAATTCTATTTGTAGTTTTTTAAGGAACCTCCATACTGTTCTCCACAGTGGCTGAACCAATTCACATTCCCACCAGCAGTGCAAGAGTGTCCCCTTTTCTCCACACCCTCTCCAGCATTTATTGTTTCTTGATTTTTTGATGATGGCCATTCTGACTGGTGTGAGATGATATCTCATTGTAGTTTTGATTTGCATTTCTCTAATGATTAATGATGTTGAGCATTCTTTCATGTGTTTGTTGGCATTCTGTATATCTTCTTTGGAGAAATGTCTATTTAGGTCTTCTGCCCATTTTTGGATGGGGTTGTTTGTATTTTTGTTATTGAGCTGCATGAGCTGCTTGTAAATTTTGGAGATTAATCCTTTGTCAGTTGCTTCATTTGCAAATGTTTTCTCCCATTCTGAGGGTTGTCTTTTGGTCTTGGTTATGGTTTCCTTTGCTGTGCAAAAGCTTTGAAGTTTCATTAGGTCCCATTTGTTTATTTTTGTTTTTATTTCCATTACTCTAGGAGGTGGGTCAGAAAGGATCTTGCTGTGATTTATGTCATAGAGTGTTCTTCCTATGTTTTCTTCTAAGAGTTTGATAGTTTCTGGCCTTACATTTAGGTCTTTAATCCATTTTGAGCTTATTTTTGTGTATGGTGTTAGGGAGTGATCTAATCTCATACTTTTACATGTACCTGTCCAGTTTTCCCAGCACCATTTATTGAAGAGGCTGTCCTTTCTCCACTGTACATTCCTGCCTCCTTTATCAAAGATAAGGTGTCCATATGTGCGTGGGTTTATCTCTGGGCTTTCTATCCTGTTCCACTGATCTATCTTTCTGTTTTTGTGCCAGTACCATACTGTCTTGATTACTGTTGCTTTGTAATATAGTCTGAAGTCAGGGAGCCTTATTCCTCCAGCTCCTTTTTTCGTTCTAAAGATTGCTTTGGCTATTCGGGGTCTTTTGTGTTTCCATACAAATTGCGAAATTTTTTGTTCTAGTTCTGTGAAAAATGCCAGTGGTAGTTTGATAGGGATTGCATTGAATCTGTAGATTGCTTTGGGTAGTAGAGTCATTTTCACAATGTTGATTCTTCCCATCCAAGAATAGCTCAGTACTTTTAAAAACTGCTCCTCCCTGTGGACTGAAGCATCGTTCTTAGCATGTTCATAAGTGTGGGAGGCTCTGTCTAAAATGTAACGGGTTGCTGAGGATGACTGCAGCTGACATGTCCAGTTTGTTTGCATTGCTGTTCAAACTGCTCTTGTTTCTTCCTTTCGCAATTTTGTTTTTTTTTCAAAGTGGTAAAAGACAATGGTTCAGAGGGTGGGCCTTGGATTTATTTTGTCTGGGCTCGAATTTGCAAGCCACCTCTTTCTCCCTGTGTGATCTTGTGCAAGTTACTTAATTACAAGCTTCAGTTTCTTAATCAGTGGGTTCATTGTAAGGAGTGGAGTGATTATGTATGTAAAGTGGTTAGCTCATTGCCTGGAACCGTAGTCTGCACTAAATAATTAGTAACTGTGTAGTATGTCAGGTCTCATGCTTATCTAAGTATTATTTTTGGATAGAGGGTTCAATCCTATAAGTAAAATGAAGGGTTCAATCATATGTTCTATAAAGCCTTTTGGGGGGCACAAGGGAGAGCTTGGGATTTGCCATGTTAGGGAACCAAACGACGTAAGTGATGGCTTAGGAGAGTTCGTTTGCCTTGCAGGTGTGAATTATGATCCCACAAGGGTGTATTTCACTGATGAGTTTTAGTCGCATCAGATGCTTTCCATCAACCAAACCACAGCGTAGGGCGCTGTGGCTTTTAGTGGGCAAATGTGAACTGTGTCTTAAAATGCTGATATGCAGGAACGTGCAGAGGAGTGTTTTGTGAAGGAACAGTAGGCAAGTAGGGATTTAACCTACACAGCAAAATTCAAAACTCTTTAAAATTTTTTCTAGTAATTATAGGAATGTGGAGATCTTATTAACCCAAAGAAACCCAATGTTTCTTTTACAAAAAATGTAAAATATTTATATAATCATTACTAAGTCAAAAATATACTTTACTTTTTATTCTGTTATTTAGTACTGTGTTTCGTGGTCTCCAAGAGACCATCCAGTGGAAGATATGTCATTGTTTATGTACCCTTAAGAAAGAAAAAACTGTCTAAGATGGGAAGTCTGATAGGTTACCTGCATAAAGTTGGGACACCAAAGGGCTATGCCTTCAATGCAGGAATAAATGAAAAATAAACCCATCACACAAAAAGGGACAACAAAGGCACTCATTTCAAATTTGGTACTGGTGGAAGGAAGGAAGAATATATCTCCAATAATATTGAATTGCAGGTTGGTTCTAATAAATATTTAGGTCTGAATATACAATGTCAGTGTGAGTTTTAAAAAGTACTTAGGCAGATAATCTAATCTAAAGTGTTTTCAGATAGAGAGGGCCCCCGATGAATGATAGGAGAAATTATAAATACTCTCTGCAAGAACTTGGTTTCCATCCACACCTTCAGAGATTTTAAGGCCCATCCCCCAATTCAAAGATGATAAAATGTGAAAAGAAATGGGCAGTTTGAATTGATGAGGTATGGTGTAAAATTGTTACACAACTATTTATTAAAATAATTTTTCTTTTAATGTTTGTAAGGTGGCACCTTGTTGGTAGATTGAAGCAAAAATCTATAGAGGGATGAGATGAAATTCCTGTTCTAAAATAGAACAGCCCAGAGGGGAGACAGGTGTAGAGTAATAAACTACATTTATGTAAATTACAATAAGTTCTATAATAATAAAAAGTTATAAAGGAGTAAATGTTGTAACAGAACTTATGGAATATCTGAAGGTACTAAGGATATATGAAGTGGAAAGGAATGCTTCACAGAAGAGGTGACTTGAGAGTAGGATTACATAAACAAAGTGAAATTTAAAATATAGGTAATTACATGGCTATCTGGGGCCCTGCATTTCATCTGAAATGTCCTTCATCTGCAATGAAAATCAAGGTTAACGATTTTTCTTTTTTGCTTGCGATATCCATATACTGTCCTCTGTTCTGTACTTCATTTTTAGAATTTGTCTAAATCAAAATACTACATGTTTATAGCATTCCTTCGCCTACCCTCCCCCATATCTTCTCTCCTGTTCCCCAGAATAGTAGAATATATAGCAGTACAGGCATATTATTTAGAATATTCTAATAGCAGTATGGGCATATGATTTAGAATATTGGAATACTTTTTTTACATACTAGAATATATATTCTAATATTCTGAATAATATGCCTGTTACTGCTATTTCTTGATATATCAGATTTAGCCATTATTGACTAAATCAGTCTCTGTTTATAAAATTATGATAATGTCAGTATTGCTCCATTTTCCAGCCAAGTAATATTCTATGATCAGGTCTTTTGCAGTTACTAACAGCTTTTCTTTTTTTTCCATTTGCTTAGTTTTCTTATGCCTAGCTCAATTATTTCTTTCCCCAAATGCAGCACTAATGTATCAAATTTCTAGCAATAATTTTTTTTCAGATTTTCACACATATCAAATAATCCACCCATTCTGTTTATTTTTCTCCTGGAGCCCTGCCACTCTGGACTGCTTCTGTCTTGGCCTGGTGTGTGGCCATCTTCCTCAGGTTGTCCTTGGCTTTATCCTGTGTCTGTTTTCCTGAATCTACTATCACCTTCATTTCTTGTTTACTCCCTAGTTTTGCTGGAGCACTTTTTTTTTTTTTTGCGGTACGCGGGCCTCTCACAGCTGTGGCCTCTCCCGTTGCGGAGCACAGGCTCCCAACGCGCAGGCTCAGCGGCCATGGCTCACGGGCCCAGCCGCTCCGCGGCATGTGGGATCTTCCCGGACCGGAGCACGAATCCGTGTCCCCTGCATCGGCAGACGGACCCTCAACCACTGCGCCACCAGGGAAGCCCCGGAGCACATTCTTCAGTGGCTTTCTGAGAAAGAATGTTTGGGAGGTAAATATGTGATAATATCTTTAATTTGTTTTCTCACTGGGTTGGTCCTTTGATTGTGGTGGTCTGAGGTAGCAGTCATTTTCCCTTAGCAGTTTTCAGGGTTGCTAGTGAGAAGTCTTAGGCCATTCTCATTCGCTTTCTTTTATGTGTGAACTGTTTCTTTTTACTGGAAACTTATTTTTTTTTTTTTTTTTTTTGCGGTACGCAGGCCTCTCACCGTTGTGGCCTCTCCCGTTGCGGAGCACAGGCTCCGGACGCGCAGGCTCAGCGGCCATGGCTCACGGGCCCAGCCGCTCCGCGGCATGTGGGATCTTCCCAGACCGGGGCACGAACCCGTGTCCCCTGCAAAGGCAGGCGGACTCAACCACTGCGTCACCAGGGAAGCCCTAATACTTCTTTTTATCTCTGATATTCTCAGTTGTATAGAGTGCCTTGCCTTGGTGTGAGGCTTTTGGTAATCAATTTTCCAAGCACTTAATGGACAGCAGTAGGCTGAAGCCATAGTTCCCAAACTGTGTGCCAAGATATCCTAGGGTGCCCCAGTGAACTCACAAGGGTACCATGGAATATTTTTTTTTTTTTTTTCCATGGAATATTTTAAAGTTTCAAGGAAAACAGCAACATCTCTTGGATACCAGGCAAACTATTAAAGGAAGTTTCAACATTAGATTGCTGCATTCCTTCAATAACGTGAATATCTTTGCAAAACTGGGTTTTCTGTGATTACTGTGATAAGAAATTAAATTAAAAATAAGTACCACATGAAATGAAGGTGGCAGTATCCATATGATTGCAAAGTTTTAGAGGTTGTATAGTGCCCAACAAATGCTAAGTTTTTAGGACTTAAAGATGTACTACGTTGTTTGGACTTAACTACTTAATAAATTGAATTGGTAGGTGTTTCTTTGGGCCTATGAGTGTCATGAAAAAAATAACTAAGACATTTAGGGTGCCATTTACTGAGTAGATTGGGGTCTGTGGTCCAGAGGCTCTTACACGTCAGTTCTGGAACAGTTTTCTTGTATTATTTATTTGACAGTTCTTCTCCTTTGCCGTTTTTGCTCTCTGTGTGTGGAAATCCTATAGCTGGATGTTGGAACCTCTGTATGGACACGCTAAGAAACTAATTTTTGTTATCTTTTTTTTCTTTTTTTCTCCAGTTGTCCTTCTCTTTCATGTTTGTTCATTTTCATGAACAATTACTAGATTTGTATCTACAACTCTTGTATTGAATCTTTAAAAAATTTTATCTGTTCTATCTCTAAGCTCCAGAACATTCTCTTGGTCTCATTGTTCATTCTTTTCTTATAGCATTCTCTTGTTTTGTGGATACAATATCTTTGCTGCTCTCTAAGAACCCATGAATAATAGTTTCCTGAAGACTTTTTTTTGCACTAATATTGGCTCAGATGTCTCAATGTACCTTTCTGTCCACTTAATTTTTCAGTGTGTTTAGGCATATCTGATAGTGTCACGCATTCTGAGATTTGTTCCATTTTTGTGTTCCCCGAGAGGCAGAACCTGATAAGAGTATCTCAGTGTAAGAAGTTTATTTGGGATAGAATCATAGAAAACACTGGTAGTAGAGTGGGAATGTAAGACGGTGATTGGAACAAAGCCATAAAGACCCCACCGTGAGCCACTAAGCCGCTCTGGAATGCATCAGATCCTAACTGAGGGGTGAGGAAGGGGGTGAAACTTATTCACCTGCTCGCCATCATCATTTCGTTAAGGTTGACTGCTGAGGGTATTACCTCTCTGATACTCCTGCTGGCATCTCTGCGAGGGTCACAAGTACCCTCCTGCCAAAAAGATGCCCTCCAGGCAGAGAACTGCAGGTATTCACTCTAAGCGGCCTTCTCTGCATGTAACATTGACTGCAGAGGAGACATGGTATACTGACTTGGGCTTCATCAGAACCTCATTTCCTGATTTAAAAGTGTTCAGAGGAAATCGTGATGGAAGATGCACTGTGCTCAGACCCATTTCTGTCCCAAAATCTTTTGTAAAGGCTGGTTCAGACACAGTCAAGATTGAGTATATTATCCTCGGGAAGCCTTGTAAGGCAAATTTTTGCCCACCTTTACCTGATTTTTCATTTCTTTGAGTGTGTGGTTAGCAGAGAGGCTGGCGGTTCCACTTAGTTGATCGCACAGTCCCTGCAGGTAGGCTATGCACAAGTTAGATTAATTGGACCAAAGGGGAACACTGTGTTTCTCACCCTCAGTGCTATTGGCATTTTGGACTAGATAATTCTTTGTTGGGGAGCAGGGTCTGTCTTCTGTGATGTAGGATGTTTAGCAGCTTCCCTGGCCTCTACCCACTAGATGCAAGTAGCATCCTTTGCCCCTACTTATAATAACAAAAAATGTCTCCAGACATTGCCAAATATCCCAAGGAGGACAAATAGGCCCCGGTTGAGAGGCACTGGTGTACAGCCTATAGTACCGGTTCTCAGACTTGGCCATGCGTTAGAGACACCTAGGAAGCTTTAAAAAACCTCATGACTGGATCCCTCCCTAAGGGATCCTAATTTTAACTAGTCAGGGATTTATTCTGGATATTAGTCGGTTTTCAGGCTCCCCAGGTGATTCTAATGTACCTTCAGGGCTGAGAACCACTGGCCAAAACGATCTGCTCATTAACTGTAAAGTAGCGAAACAGAGTCTAAGGCAATCAGGAGTGGTGGGGCCCGTGGTGGACTGGGTTAATCCAATGTCATCTTAAGGTGGGCAACTTCAGCTCTTATTGCCATGTGGAAGAAGATCTCTTTTCTGTTTTGTCTCTGGAACTTGCGATTTTCCTTTATTGACGCTTTGGAGTGCACAAAATACATTAACAGCAAGCCCCTCTTTTGATAATACCATTCCTGTTACAGGGACAAAGGAACTATTGAGTCTCAGAGGGACGGTCAAAAGTGTAGACAAGGCAGGAGCAGAGTGGACAAACTAGCTTTCTGACCTTGAACAATAGCCTCACCTGTCTAGAACTTAGTTTTCTCATGGCTAACGTGGGGATAACAATAGTACTTTCTTTGCGGGGCTGATATGAGAATGGAAAGAGTGAATACAGAACTTAGTACAATATCTAGTACTGTGCATTGTATCAAAGTATCAAAGTGTGTTGGTTACTATTATGATATATTTGTCTTCCTGCATAGATTATATGATCATAAGAGAAGGGATCAGGCCTTATCTACTTTAAGAACTTCAATGAACTGAACAGAATTGACTCATCGGTAGTTGTCTGTTGGTCATTAGCCATGGCCCTAAAACAGCAGGATTTGGGCAAAACTAAGAAACAAGCAGCTTCATTTGGTAAGATTTACAGATGGTTAAATAATGTACGTGGTGTTGGATCAACAGTTATTTAACAGTGTCTCCATGTCGTAGGTCTTTATCAATACCTGGTTGAAAGAGGGGCCTAAATTAACAAAACCAGATGCTTTGTCCCAATCCTTCTAACACCTGGAAAATAGAATTTTGAAATGGATTTGCTGGTTTAAATATATTTTGAACACTTTACAATTTTTACGTGGGTACATTTTATTTTAAATTATACCTCATGTCCCAGAATCATTATTTCTCATTCTGCCAGAAAATGTACTCTCCACAAATTTATCTTTGCCTCAATAATTATGAAATGACAGGAGACTGTATTTCCAGTATGGTATGTTTATCAATCTGTATTTGTCAGGGGAAAAAATGAATATAACTTTACAACTGTTCCAAGTACTGAATTAAGTTGTCTGTCCTTTGAAAACATCCATAAGGCGTGGAAGGATGATATGAAAGAAGAAACTTTTTTTTTTTTTTTTTTTTTTTTTTTGGGGTACACGGGCCTCTCACTGTTGTGGCCTCTCCCGTTGTGGAGCACAGGCTCCGGACGTGTAGGCTCAGCGGCCATGGCTCACGGGCCCAGCCGCTCTGCGGCATGTGGGATCTTCCCGGACCGGGGCACAAACCCGCGTCCCCTGCATCGGCAGGCGGACTCTCAACCACTGCGCCACCAGGGAAGCCCCAAGAAGAAACGTTTTAAAGAATGAATCTCAGCCACTGATTTGTAAAATTCCATTCTCAGCTGCTTAATTTTTTTATATATGTTCATATTTATATATGTGTGGGCATGTAATGTAAGATATGCACATAAAATATATTTTGGGAAAATGGAAAGTTTCCCTGATATAGTTGTAGAGAAAGAACATACCTAGAAAACACACATGACACTATATGACAGCTTTGCTAAATGAGTGTTGTGGACAGTAAGTGCTACTACACACATAATGAGGGAGGAATCCTGAAAGCTGTGGACAATACGGAATGCTTTTACAGCGCCAAAGCCTGAAGTGGACACAGAATGGTTCATTCTTGTCTGCCACTGCGTCCTTCCACGCTGGGTAAAAGTAGGGTGCTTGCTTGCAGAGCAGGCTTCATCTCTTTCCTCATCAGCCCCCTCTCCCCAGGCTGGAATAGTTAGACTTTTGGGGGCCGGTCCCAGGTCTTGGGAGCCTCCCACTTCCCAAGTTCTCTCTGTCAGGTTTCATATCCAGACTGGCCTCCTTCATCTTTGGCTTTCCTCTCCAGTCTTTCTAACACATTTACAGATTCCACCCCTTGTTATAAGTTAAATATGTCCCCTCTAAATTCTGGTGTTGAGGTTCTATCCCTCAGTACTTCAGAATGTGACATACGGAAATAGGCTCCTTGCAGATGCAGTTAGTTAAGATGAGGTCATACTGGAACAAGGTGGGCCCTGACTTGTATCCTCATGCAAAGGGGAAATTTGGACATGGACACACACACACACACACACGCACACACACACACACACACACACACACAATACCTTGTGAACATGAAGGCATAGATTGGAGTGATGTTTCTACAAGCCAAGAAACTCCAAAGATGGTTAGCATGGAACTGATTCTCCCTCATGGCCCTCAGAAGGAACCACCCTGGCCAACACCTTGATTTCAGACTTTTGGACTCCAGAACTGTGAGAGAATAAGTTTCTGTTGTTTAAGCCACCCATTTGTGGTGCTTTGTTATGGCAGCCCTAGCAAACAGATGCACCCCCTATAGGAGGTTTTAGAATAAATTCCATTAAAATTTGGCAAGGAGTTTAAGGAGTGGGTGCATAGTCATTGAGTTCTAGCACATTTTTTTCTCTTTGTCAAATGTCTGATGACACCATCTGTCTTTTCTAAGTGTTCAAATAAATTGCTCATCACCTTTAGGTGTGTACGTCAGCAGCAGTAGGCCTGAGCAACGGTAAAGGCTGTTGCAGGTTGATCTGTGCTCGTGAAATAGGTGGGAACTAGCTCTCTGTAATGATGCATACAGCACTGCAAAACTTTGCTCTCACGCATCTTAGCCTTGCTGTGAGACTGTTACTTGGAAGCAATTTCTCTACTTTCTGGCTGTGTCAAAACCTGATATCCGCGCTACTGGAATAAATCATTAATGTCATTCCCAAAATGTTCACATATGCGGTTGCTGGATGCAATACAGTTATTTGATTTAAAAAATTTAAGTATAAGTATGTCCCAAATACTGCGTGGGACATAGTTAGGCTAAAAAATTGGGCTGCTTACCTGAAAGCCAAGTTTAACTGGGCATCCTGCATTTTGATTTGGTAAAGCTGGGAACCCAATTTACATTGCTTTCAACATTGTAGCCTTAAAGCCAGCCAGTGACAAAACCGTGAGTCACTGGAGTAAGCCAATCAGAGGGTGGATCATTTAGAAAGGGTTTTGTAAAGATACAAGTAAACCAAGAAGCTGCTCAGAAGGTGTGGCTGTGTCCTTTCTCAAGCCTTTTCCAGAAGAAGACAAGAGCAGGAGATGGAGGATGTGATTCTTTCTCTGAAGCCTTTGCTCCTTATCCGCAATTTCAGAGGGACCAGGATTTGGAGCACTGACTAAGAAATGGGGGTTAGGGACAAGGCATTAGATAACTGTAAATCTAGAAGCAGCACTGACTGAATTACTAATAAAACCTAATATTACCACTGTGACCTGAAGTAGTTCTCATCTGAAAATTGAAGAATTGGCATCTTGATGCTGTAGGTGTAAAACTAATTAACAAGATTGTTATTAATAACAACCCCCCCTTTATATCTTGACCCTGATTTCTTTCTAGCATGTCATACCCATAGTACTTCTATTCCTTAGTACAGCCGGCCTTCAGTATCCCTGGGGGATTGGTTCCAGGACCCCTGTGAATACTAAAATCTACTGATGCTCAAGCCCTTTATATAAAACGGGGTAGTCTAGGCAGCCTTTGGTATCTGCAGGTTCCACATCCGTGGATACAAGGGCCAAATGTATGTATGTATGTGTGCGTGTATATATATATAGTGCATATACTGTATATTGTTTATTGGTTTCTTGTCAGATTCCTTCTGTTGGAGGCTCTATTCCCAGTGCCTAGAGGATTACTTGGAATTCAAAAGACACTCAGTAAATACTAAACTGAATGAATGAGTAAATGGCATTCTTTAAGTAACCCAAGGCTTTACAGAAGACCCTTTAGTTAGTCAATTTAAAAGAAAGGCTGACCCTCTGAGCTTTCTATGTGAAGGTCTGAAAATTTTCTGCTCTTGTGAATTAATTTGGGCTAGTGGGGGCTGAGAGCATGGTGGGAGAAATTTAGAGATGGAAAGATCCTTTTTTCAAAACTTTCTAGCGTTCCGTTCCAAGTTTTTGAGTTGTGTCAGGCTGCAAGACATTGTATGGTCCAAAGGACTTCTCAAAATCTCTGCAGCTTCTTGCTAACTAGTAGTGAAGTTAACCTTCTTCATACTGAATTCACCAGCCATTTCCTGTTCCTCCAGTTGGTTTCGTGAAGGGGAACAGAGGCATATGGGAAGAAAAGTTTCATCGCCTGGATCTTACCCTATTATTGCCATAACTAAACCAGTTGCAGGATTTTTTCTTTTCCATGACATTAAAAATACATGATCATGCTTGACCTATATTAAAAATAAGTTGAAGCATATATTATTGAGAAAGACACTGTGAGCTAGTCACACTTACGAAAGTTCTTTCATGTGCTTCAAATAGCAAATATATAAAGATGAAAAAACACCTAATAATTTTTTCGTTCCTTGGCAGCAGCATTAACATTCTGATTAAATCTTTGATTGTTAATGTGTTCTAGAATCTTGTAAATAGGATTTTTAAAAAATCACCTTAAAAAAATCTGTATTTGACTAGTTAAAGCAAAGTGGGGTTTGAAGTCAAACAGGCTGAGTTGCAGTTGTGCAACTCCCCGGACCCTCACTGCCTAAATCTTCATAATTCCAGTTATCAGAAGCCAAGGACTCTGGAAGAAAAAAAAAAATGTTTTTGAACTAGAGTTGGTCCCTTGAGTGGAACACTTAATAGATTGTATGCTGAGAGATTACCTTTGGGGACAGCATTTGTTCATGGGCACCCGGTGTCCTCTCTCTTAGATCTTGCCTTATCTTTTCAGCAGCACGATTAGAAGTGGCGACTGCAGTCGCAGTGGAAAAATCCAGCAGGAGGCTATCATATTTAATGTTTCGGAAAACTTCCTTTTGAAGGCGATAACAGTATTTCTTAATCACCGTACTGTTGGGCAAGCACAGGTGTGTTGCATACCGTTAAACCACTCTCTCCTTAGGACATAATGTTGTTCTTTGAAAGTATTTGGCTCTCCTTCTACCTCTTTTTCCTCCCACCCCCTCTTTATGCCAAAGAAGGCACATTTCCCAGACTTACTCTCCACACCGAGCAAGGTGTTCTTTCAGAAATCCCAGATGATTTTTTTTTTTAACTCATTCCATTCTAGTTGCATTTCCAAGTTCATGATGCATGTTTCTTATTTGGTTTCGGTCCACACCTTTTGACTGAGCATCTCCTGTGTAATGAGCATTATAGCAGCTTCCAGAGGTAGAAGCAAGTCCTCAAGGGGCTTACAATCAATCCACGGGGGGAAAAGACCTACAGAGTAGCCATGTTTTTCTCTTTTCTTCCATTAGAGTTTGTCTTGCACTGCGTCAGGGAGAACCATGGTGTAAACAGATAGCTCAAGCCTAGTAATAAAAAGGGTGGGTTGGAATAGCATTTCAGTCAATTTTGGTCACATTCAAAGTATGAGTCTTGAAAGGCAAGTGAGGGAGAAGCAGAGGACTTCTTGATGTGAGTCAGTTAAGAAACATTTTGTAAAACCAGCTACCTTTTAATTTTAACTGCAGGATACAACCCTCAATCTTTGGTCAGCCGTTGGAACCTGCTACAATTTTAGCCTCAACCTACTTTCTTCTTCCTTCATGAACACTAGGCTTTAGCTAAACTCTTCTTCTTACCTCCTAAAAACACTGTACAGTATAGGATCTGCCACAATACTTGGCTAGCAGCAGGTAATTAGTCAATATTTGGAGAATGAGGAAAAAAATCAATATGAATGTAGGTATTTCCTCTTCCATTTCAATTCCAAATTTCTGAGAGAGAGAGAGGAAATCTGACTGGTATGGCTTGGATGAGGTGTCTCCCCTTTGTCCAGATAGCTGTGTCTGGGAAATTGTGTCCAGGGCCAGGTGGTCAGTCAGCAGGGGTTTGGAGCATCTGCTCTGGGAAGGGTGTCATGAATATGACCTGCTGTACTTCTGGGCTTAAGGAGCAGAATTTATTGAGAGATTGTAGAGGATCAAGTATCTGGAAGGGGCAGCAGGGAACAAGGAGTCTGTTGATTTTCCTTCTTCGCCCTTGTAGTTGGACAGAGGTTGAAGGAATGGCCAGCATTGGAAAGAGTTACAAAGGAAGTGGTATTTTCAGGGGAAAGCCAGGCTTCCGTCAGGGCAAGTAGGAGGAGGGAGTGTTTAAGAAAAGATTGAAGATAAGGAGAAAGAATCTTTTTTCACAAGTAAACATAATTCATTTTAGTTTATGCTTAATTATGGGTATTGACATTTTTTTTCTCATTATCTCATTGTGATCAGATATGCATTTACTGAATACATAAGACCAAGTCTGCATGGGTAACATTGCTTTTATTTTAAATGATGCATTCCAGTTCCGAACAGTAGTGTTACAAATTGAAGGGAAGTAACCCACTTTTAGGTTGGGATTTACCCATGATTGTTGAATGACTCAGTGAAAAGTGAGTGAGTGAACGAGTGAGTTAGTATAAAACATATAAACTGAGAGTGAGAAGTGGGTGTGTTTGGAAAACTATCAGCTTTATATAATTGAGTCTTCTGAGAAATATTTGCTACTCTCTGTTGGTTTGCTGCCAGAGCTTGTTTTCAAATTAACCCAGATTAGTTGTCTCAAGTTAGATAGACAGATTTGCAAAAGTTTTTTAGGCAAATGTACAATTGCATATTATAGGAGAACTATTGATTAGATAAACCAAATAAGAGGAAAATTCTCCCCTTGTAAACTTCCTGTGAAGTGCCCTTGCTGTAAAGACCTGTCCAGGAAGAGTTGAGTAGAAATCAAAGGGAAACTTGTCATCCTTGCTTTTCTTTCTGGGTGGAAAGCCAAAGGTAAACATCATGGTCGAATGGAAAAGTAAATGGATTTTAAATTTTTATGTGTGTTTCCCCAGTTTGAGGTGCTCAGGCTTCATTCAGCTGTACAGTTAAAATTGACAAGACCCCTTAAAATGTGACATAGTCACTCGAGGGTTGAACCTTCCAGTATAGCTATCGGGTGGATGCTTTTGGATGATGACTTTGTTGTATAACATTTGTTATGTTTATATATAAATGCAAGCATATTTATTTATAATTTAAATTATTATTACTTCCTTTGATCCTAAATTATCCTAGAGTATGTATTCATTTAGAGGAGGTAATGTTATGGTTAGTATTTTCCATTTTATTTAGTAGAGGAGTTAACAGTAGGTAAATGTAAAGTGAATTTCTTCTTTCAAATCTTTTTTTCCAATTGATTTTAATTTTTAAAGGGACATTCCCAGAAAAAGAAAATATTCAGTAAATTCTGTAAATGTTGTTCGGAGGAAGGCTTCAAGGATCTGGTCATTGCCTGGTTTTGTGGATTGAATTGTGTTCCCCCAATATTCATATGTTGAAATCCCAACCCCCAGTACTTTAAAAGATGACCTTATTGGAAATTGAGTTGTTGCAGGTGTAATTAGTTAAGATGAGGTCATACTGGAGTAGGGTGAGCCCATCCAGTGTCACTGGTGTCCTTATAAGAAGAGGAAATCTGCACACTCAGCTATGCATAGAAGGAAGACCATGGAAGAGACACAGGGAGAGGACAGTTATCTACAAGCCAGGGAGAGCGGCCCAGAACAGATCCTTCCCGCACAGCCCTTAGAGGGAACCAACCCTGCTGACACCATAATTTTGGACTTCTGGTCGCCAGAGCTGAGAGGCAATGAATTTTTGTTGCTTAAGCCACCCAGTTTTTGATACTTTGTTATGGCAGCTCTAGCAAATGAATCCACTTGGCTATGTAATCTGATGAGCAGGGGTGGCTATACAGGGTGCCGTGGGTCCCCCCTCGCTAGAAACTGACTTTCATTTTGGAAATTCCAGTTCCATACCCCACCTCCTGGTATTTCCCTTCTTCTCTTTAACGTCAGACATTTATAATGTCTGATGAGGCTGAGTTGTGATATAATAATTTTCCAGGGAAGTCTATCGTATAGTCTGAAACTTCCTAAATAAGAATGGATCCCTTCCCTGCGTTGCAGAATTCATAAAAAGAGGCAGGCTGAGAGGGCGTTGATAAGGTACAGAACTAGTAGAGAGGCTGGATTCTTGCTTTGGCTCTAGCTGTTAGCTGTGTGGCCTTGGACAGCTCACTTCTCTGAGTCTCAGTCTTTTGATTTGCAAAACAGAAGATCTTCTCTATCTTTTTGTGACTCTGTGAATGTAAATTCAAAAATCTAGACTACATAAGACAGAGTAAGCATACACGTAATCATAACATTTAATAGCCTTTTTCCACTTTCGTATTCTCCAAATACAAATGCCGTTGGTTACAAAAAAACATTGCAAAGTACAGAACACCTTATAATGAATATCACAGCCTCCTGGCTTCAGCCTAGTTTTAACTAGTTTTAAAGTGAAGAATCCCAACCCTTCTTAACTTCCAGCTCACTTCCCAGAGGAAACCACTTTGAACACTTGCCATATTTAGCTCTTTTAGTGGTTACCACCCTATCTTTAATGATATGTTTATGCTACATTTCCTTGATGATCAGGTCCAGACATTAGCTCTTCACTCCCCAACGCTTACTAGTTTTAAAGTGAAGAATCACTGATTCAGCAGACATTCCTAATGCCTGTAGGTCAACAGGTCCCTTTAGGAGTCTCACTCTCTGGATCTAATTTGAGAACAGAACTCTATCTTCAGTCAAAGGGAAACCAGGGATTAGATGATTTCCACAGGGCATAACACAAGATGTCGGGAAGGAGTTTGGTTTAATTACTCAGCCTCAAATTGGGCCTGAACTGTTATGTTTTTACTCCTTTCTCTTTTTTAATATTTTTTAAATTTATTTTTTATTTTTGGCTGTGTTGGGTCTTCATTGCTGCGTGCGGGCTTTCTCTAGTTGCAGCGAGCGGGGGCTGCTCTTTGTTGCGGTGCGGGCTTCTTATAGCAGTGGCTTCTCTTTTTGCGGCACACAGGCTCGAGGAGCGCGGGCTCAGTAGTTGTGGCGCATGTGCTTATGTGCTCTGCGGCATGTGGGATCCTCCCGGACCAGGGCTCGAACCCGTGTCCCCTGCATTGGGAGGTGGATTCTTAACCACTGCGCCACCAGGGAAGTCCCTCCTTTCTGTTTTTCTGCACATATTTATTTTAAAAGAAGTAAAATAAAACAAAATATTGTGTGTTATTTTTATAAAAAGGAAAAGTATCTACCCTGATAGCTCATCATTGATTAAAAAAGAAATTAAGAGATACTTGACAGGTTAGATGCTTGGTTCTTAAATGCTAACCCAGCTGCTCTGAAAGGGTCAATTGGTGTTCATTTGTGGCGCTAGTTTGATTTGGTTTTGCAACTTCCCTTTTCTGGAAAATTGCAATTGGCTATCCAAAGAGTAAGATACGGAGTTGAAGAAACCATTACTGTTTCTTGGAAACACAGCATTTCTGCAATACAGATTTTTCTGGAAATGCTATTAAGTAAATGACATTGGCTTATAATTTAGAAAACCTCTTTTTCATCCATGATGGCAATAAAATACATTTTACAATGGTTGTCATGTTGACAACTTGGGGTTTCTTTGAACCAGTTCAAATAATCTGACGCGTCTGCTGTTCATTTCTAACCTTGATCACGTTAGATGTCTCATCAAAGTGGAGAAACACTGATGTTAATGGAGTTTCGAATTTAACTATCATATATACCATAGCCACATATTAAGATATACATTAAGCCACATAGACCATAGCCACATAGATACATATTAACTCATAGCTTAAAGGGAGATATTAAAGGATGTGTCTACAAATGAGACAAACAAATTTGGTGGTGAGGTGAAAAGAAATGTAGAAGGAAGGGTTGGATTTTCAGCACTTTTTTCTATTTACCAACCCTCTTTCTGGAAACTCTCTTAGTTCACCCACCAGGGATCAAACCTGGGCCCTCAGCAGTGAAAGCATGGAGTCCCGACCACTGGACCACCAGGGAATTTCCTGTCTTGCCTTGTTGACTTCATAATAGCACTCTTTCCGACTTCTCCTGTTCTACCACCTATCTTTTTTTTGGTAGATCATCCCCTATATGTCCCTAATAGGCTTTGGCAAGTGTCCATCTGTAATCTACTTCTTTTCTTCTTCCATAGTTTTAACTGTTATTTATTTGCACACAATTCTTAGATCCCTTTCTCTAGCTGCTGCTCCTATCCTGAACTTCCGGCACGCCAGCTGGACATTCCTGCATGAGTGACCCGGAAATTTCTCAAATGAGACATGCCCCAAACAAAATCGTCATTTTTCACTCTTCTGTTCAAACTTAACCTCCTCCCAGTGCCCTTCAGTTGGGTTACAGACCCATGCTTTGCCCACTTATCCAACCCAGGAAACGGAGGCTTGGGCTCTGCCCCTGCCCATCTCTCAGAGTTCAGTTCATTCTACCCACACAGTTTGCAAATCCTGATGCTTCTTTCTGTGCCCACTGTTCTTGTCCTAGTCAGGTCTTACCATCCTGTTTCTAGGCTGTAGCAACATCTTCATAGTTGGGCTGTCAGTCATCAGCTTCTGTAATCCTCCATTAATTTTATTTTTTGCCAGAACTGTTTCACTTAGTAGATGTTGTGATCATGTCATCTCCCTGCTCAGAAATCCTTGGCTAGATCCCTAGTGACTATCAGGCTACAACCGAAACTTCACAGCCTGACATCCGCCATTTCTTCATCTGTCCCCACTGGACCTGGCACCCAGTAGAAGCCTGATGAATAAATGAATAATGAATGAAAGAATGACCAAATGAATGACTCAACAGGTATTGAGCGCCAAAGATACACTCGTCTCATGCTGCCAGGAAAGCTATTTCCCTCCTTCTAGAATGGATGAAATGGTATCCAGTGTGTCATCACTGTGCACTTTTTCATGACTATCCAGACGTGATCAGTTTCCTCTCAGTTTGTGACTGGGGGATGTGTTATTCACACCACAGTCACAGCAGTTAGTATCCGTCATGGTTATTTACGTGTGTGCTGGGTATTCACCGAGAATTGGACCTTTTAGGGCAATGAAGACTCAACCCCTAACACAAAGCTTGGTGCACATGGGAAATCATCCCTCATTTGAATTCCCACCACCACTGATTTCTTTCAGACTCTCAGTATATCTCTCCTGAAGTTCTATAATAACTTCATAGGCGTTTTCCCTGTCTTCACTCTCTCATCCTAAAATCTACTCTTCACAGCCCTGCTAGGTTAATTCTTTTGACCTAAAAATGAAAAGTTTGCAAAAATGTGAGAACACTGGTGAAATCAGAGGTCAGGATTCTTGATTTAGAGGTTGTTGCCCTTTTGAAAGCATCTGAAGTTTTCCGTTTTTTGGTAACTCTGATGCACCCTAGGTTGCAAAATGAATAGAATGTCATTTTGTGGGGCATGGGAGATCTTTCAGTAAATTTTAGCTGCCTAACCATTTTGCAGTATTTGTACTTTGAGAGTAAATATAGAGTTAAGAGGAAATGTTCCTGGGAGCAGGAAGGAGACATGTCTAAGCCTAAAGTGAGCCTAATAAGTGTATTTCCCCCGCTAAGGGGTCTCGGAAATTACCTGAGTTGTAGCATATAAATACGGTTATTGCAGCTTGACGAGGTTATGTTCACATGCACATAGAGTGTGGACTGATGCAAATGACTGGACTTTGTCAACAGAGCTGAAGTTTGCAGGACAGCTAAATAAGTTGGAGACTTGAGAAAGGGAGCGTTCTGAGAAGCATCCGTCTCACCAAAGCGTTTCTGCTGCTACTGCAGATGCCACTGTGAATTGGAATTGCTTATTACTTCCGTCACTTTCCATAGTGCTTTGGGGGATACCATTGCCTTTGTATTATCTAAGTCTGTTCCTGCCACCAGTGACTGGAAAACCTAGGGCTTTTTTTTTTTTTTTTTGCGGTACTCGGGCCTCTCACTGCTGTGGCCTCTCCCGTTGCGGAGCACAGGCTCTGGACGCACAGGCTCAGCGGCCGTGGCTCACAGTCCCAGCCGCTCCGTGGCATGTGGGATCCTCCCAGACCGGGGCACAAACTCGTGTCCCCTGCATCGGCAGGCTGACTCTCAACCACTGTGCCACCAGGGAAGCCCCAAACCTAGGGCATTTTAACAGGCAGCCTGTTACTTGAGAGTTGGCTTCATGTTCCCTGTACTAAAGTAGACATTCCTCCTGGGATTTAACCTCCTGTGCAAAGCCTGAACCACTTCGGTAGGAAAAATGTGGCCCTAATCATGTTTGCCAGTCACCCGTGGCTTGCAGAGTACTTAATGCTTATTAACTCATTAATCTTCTCCATGAACCCTGTGAGGAAGGTAGATGTCAAGTTGTGTTTTCTTCCTTCCAAGGGTTGTGAATTCGAAACACAGATTTGCACAGGCTGTATAAGCACATGTATGGCCAGTCTTGGGAAGTGACCCTACCATTTTGAGCTTTGTGAAATCAACATGTTTTAGCAGCTGATTCTTTTTTTTCTGGTAACTCCAAGATGGCTCTTTAAAGCCACCAAGCAAAAGTCCTCATTGAGTAAATCTAGCAAGGAGACATGGGCTGAAAAATAAAACTTGAAGCAACAGCAACTGTTTGATGGGGTGGGGAAGAGATACTTATAACATCAAGACCATGATGCATGACCTTGAGGTTGTTCCAAATTCAACATGTTTTATCAGTTTTTTGAGGCTCCTATTTATCCAAGGGGTAAGGGTTAGTTTAACCAACTGTTTTCTAATCTCCTCAAAAATATTTATGAATAAACCATGGCAGGTGCTCTTTTAAGAGACCCAGTCTCTGGCTTCGGAGAGTTCTTTTCTTCATTCTAAGTCTGAGCAGTAGAAATGCATCCTAGTTGAAGATTGGGATTAAATGCTTATAGCTGAAATTGGGATATTATTCCTACTTCTAGGTAAGAGTGTTATTTCTGTCCTTAGATCTATAAATTGAAGGTGATTTCTGAGAATCTGCCCTGTCACAGGGCCTGATTTTAATCAACATGCTTCTCAGATAACCATATTGCCATCTTATTATTTTCGTAATGAAGTATGCAGAGCCCAAGGACATGCAGACTGTTGATTCATCCATGTGTGCGTTTATTCATTTCGCAAGTACTTTATTACCCACCATGTGACAACATGTGCTAAGCTCCTGGGGGTGCTGAGATGGCCAGGCTTAGGAGGAAGAGCAGGTGGGCTATTTAGCTCTAGGTCTCATGTTCATAAAAGGCCTCAAATTAAGACTCCTGACCTTGTTCCCAAATGAAGTTTTATTTTGGCTGTCAGTAAGGGTAATTTGTGAAATATAAGCATTTTAGACTATCTGAGGGTTCTGATAATCCTGCTTTGGCAGGTCTTAATTCCATAGCATGTTGGGAGTTTCGAAAGAGGAAGTGGCCTGGGCCAGGTACCACCTCTGAGAGTTTTTAGGAATGGCTCTGACACCCTTCCTGTGTCTCATTGCCCCCCAGAAGATCAGGCATCCTTTCCCCCAAGAAAGAAAGAAGGTGGTTTGCCGGGATGAAGGAGCATCTCCTGGCAGCAGCCGTGGAAAATAAATGTTAGATGGAAGGAGCAAGAGACAGCCTCTGGGGAATAGAACTGAAAAGGTATGGGACGTCGTAAAGCCCCCTGGGCAGTTAATGGCACAGTGAGACTAGAATGAAGGTTTCTGAATCTGATGTGCTCTTCTCTTTCCTCCATAGAAGGGGACCTTCAACGAAAGATACTGTGCTTTACCTTGCTGCATGGTCCTCTACTTCACTCCTTAGGATACAGGTTGACTTCAATTTGCCCTCCTCTCTCTCCCACACCCTCACTCCTCTCCCTCCCTCCCTTCCTTCCTCCCTCTCTTCCTTTCTTCCTTCCCTCTCATTCTTTCTTTTTGTCTCTCTCACTTTCTCTCCTTCTTGTTTGAGTACATCCTGCTTTATACTTATTGCCAGTGTCTTCTCACTACACTAGTCCATTGTTTCTACTAACAATAGAGGTTGGCCCACATCAAAAGCCAAAAGCTTGGTTTTTATCAGAACAATATTTGTGTTATGTGCTTTGATCTTGCTTGACTCTCCTGCCTGGGGCCAGAGCAGGACTTTATCGCAACAGTGAACTTGAGGCTGTGTGTTCTCCTCCCTGGAGCTGGGATGGCCAGGATGCAGTTAGCCTGTTGCAAAATGAGTATCACTTGGACTAAAAACCTGCAACCAGTTTTTCTCAGTAGGTCCCAACTACGTAAGGCAGAGAGGGAGGAAAAGAAAAAAACCTCACACAAATATTACTCAGCCATTAAAAAGAATGAAATAATGCCATTAGCACCAACATGGATGGACCTAGAGATTGTCATACTGAGTGAAGTAAGTCAGAGAAAGAGAAATATTGTATGGTATCGCTTATATGTGGAATCTAAAAAAGAAATGATACAAATGAACTTATTTACAAAAGAGAAACAGACTCACAGACTTAAGAGAAGGAACTTATGGTTACCGGGGGGGGGGGGGGGGAAGGGTGGGAGGAAGGGATAGTTAGGGAGTTTGAGATTGACATGTACACACTGCTATATTTAAAATGGATAACCAACAAAGACTGACTGTATAGCACAGGCAGCTCTGCTCAATGTTGTATGGCAGCCCGGATGGGAGGGGAGTCTGGGGGAGAATGGATCCATGTGTATGCATGGCTGAGTCCCTTTGCTGGGCACCTGAAACTATCACAACATTGCTAATCGGCTATACTCCAATATAAAATAAAAAGTTAAAAAAAAATAAAACCCACACAAACAAGCAACCCCCTTCTCCGCCTAAAACACGGAGAAGACAAACTAGGCCAGAGTGACTTATTTACCTGCCTGTCTTGTTCTTATTATTTCTCTTTCTTTGGGTTTTAGACAAGTGCAGTATGACAAAAGTTTAACTCTGTGTTTTCCCTGGAGCTCCAGAATTATCTATGAGCTGCCTGGTGGATAGCACACTCAGTGTGCCAAAGGCTTTTCAAACTCAGCGTGCCAAGACTGCACGTACCATTTTCCTCCAGAAACCCGCTCGTCCTCTTCAGTTTTCCAAATCTGCCACCAAGATCCCAAGCTAGAAACACTGGATTCAGCCTACACTCCTTTCACGCACCGTGTTCTGTCAATTCTCCCGCCTAAACGTCTGTGAATCCAATTACTGCCGCCTCTCCACCCTGTACTCCACATGGCTGCCAGGAAGATCTGTCCAAAATGCAAAGCCGAATGTGCCATTCTCCTTTCTAAAAAGCTCTGAGCATCCCCCAGACTCAGAGCATCACGTCTGTACCCTGAAGCATGGTAGAGCCACGCTGCAGCCCTGTCGGGGTTACCTGTAGCCACACTGAATGTCCGACCAGGCCTTCATGGGGTGTGATCATAAATGCCCCTGTATCTTTGCTCTAGTTAGTTGCATCACCTGGAATATACTTTCACAGCTAGTCACATTCTGCTCTTTCTTTCAGATTCAGCTCAACTCTCTCTACTCTTTATTTTATTTTATTATTATTTTTTTGCGTACACAAGCCTCTCACTGTTGTGGTCTCTCCCGCTGTGGAGCACAGGCTCCGGACGCGCAGGCTCAGTGGCCATGGCTCACGGGCCCAGCCGCTCCGCGGCATGTGGGATCTTCCAGGACTGGGGCACGAACCTGCGTCCCCTGCATTGGCAGACGGACTCTCAACCTCTGCGCCACCAGGGAAACCCATCTCTCTACTCTTTATCAAGTCTTCTAAGGCCTCTCAATTAGTTGGTGGCTTCATCCTTTTACCTGGGGTGTGGCTTACTAGAAAGAACATGAACTTCAGAGTTAGACCAAACAGATCTTTTTTTTTTTTTAAACACTGGAATAGGAGCGTATTAGCTGTGGAGCCTTTTGCAGTCACATTCTGTTGCCATTGTATCACATCTGTATTAGTTTCAAAGTATTTGTTAGCAGCTGAAATGCCTTGTGTCTTGTTTGCTTGCTTGTTTGTCTTCTAGATGTCTCTCTCTCTCTCTCTCTTTTTTTTTTTTGGCCGCGCCATGCAGCTTGTGGGATTTTATTTTATTTTATTTATTTTATTTTTTTTGCGGTAGGCGGGCCTCTCACTGTTGTGACCTCTCCCGTTGCGGGGCACAGGCTCCGGACGCGCAGGCTCAGCAGCCATGGCTCACGGGCCCAGCCGCTCTGCGGCATGTGGGATCCTCCCAGACCGGGGCACGAACCCGCGTCCCCTACATCGGCAGGCGGACTCTCAACCACTGCGCCACCAGGGAAGCCCGACCAAACAGATCTTGAGAACGTGTTTCACTCTGAATCTCAGTTGTGAGCCCTTTACAGAAACTGCCTTAGATGAATACTTATGTGTGACTCGGCATCCTAAATACAGAATTAGTATCATTCAGCGGATAATTACAAAAGTGGGAGCTCAAGATGGCAGAGTAGAAGGACGTGGGCTCACCCCTTCTTATGGAAACATCAAAATCACAGCTAACTGCTGAACAACCACTGACAGAAAAACGCTGGAACCTGAATCTCAGTTGTTTCATTCAGAGCATCGACACAGTGCCAACTTCGTAGACTCATTGATAGGATTAAACAAAATGGCACTGTTTCCAATAAATACCAGTTTCCTTCTCACAAAACTGTAGAGATATATAGCACAGTGGTTAAAAGAATATGGCCCTGAATCCAGCGCATGTGGCTTTATAAAGCCCAGCACCACCACTTAACTCATATCAGTGACCTTGAGCAATGACATTCACTTGAGCAAATTACTCTTCTTTCAGTGTCCTCATCTGTATGATTATAGAACCTACTTTGTAGGCTGCTTGGGAATATTAGATAAATGTAAAGTTATTGTGTTTGACACCCAGTAATCATGCAATGGATGTTGGCTGTAATCATTTTTCCCCCGCACTTGCCGTGCTATATCACAGTTATTTGTTTACATTCTTCTTTTCCTATGAACTTGAAGATTCCTAAAGGGAACAGGCTATGCCATACTCGTGCGTGTATCCTCAGCGACTACCGGGAAACATGGAATAAGCATTCAGAAGGTATTTCTTCAAATGGATAAAGCCAGGAGCATTTCATCCGAAGTTTTCATTCTGCACCACAATTAACAATACAGTCTGGGCTCCTTCCAGGACATTGCCCCGTTCTCCTATCCATGCCAATCCCCCTTTATGATCCATTGAAAATTGGCTCCTTTAGGAAGCCTCCCCGCCTGTTACCCCAGGCCCATTCAGATCTCTCCTTTAGATCTCAGTTCCTGTTGTTTTATTACTTTTAAAGTACATTATTATTATGGTGATTTTGCAAGTGTATCCTCTGTAGGCTTGGAGACTTGTCAACAGAGGGGACTGCCTTCTTCCCTGGTCTGTGAGTGCTGTTGGTACCAACAACAGTGATACACTTGTCAGTGCTTTTAATGAAACATGTTACCTCTCAGGCTGCCTCTTATGGCAGCGTCTTTTCTTCCTCTTCCTTCCTTCTCTTCCCGTTCCCTCCAAGGGCTCTTCCAGCTTTTGAAGAATGTGGTTGATCACTGCTTTTGACTAGAGAGCTTCCATTCCTGCTCTGGACCCAGAGTGTGTCAGTTTAAGGAGTTTCTCTCCTCTGTCCTGTCTGTGGTGGGCACACAATTTTTAGTGTTCCCTATCCTTATTTCAGTTTAGTTGACCCCAGTTGTATTGGAGACATTTATCTGCGTCCTTTGTTATACTTTATATTTTTTAAAAAAGTGTGTCCCTGGGCTTCCCTGGTGGCGCAAGTGGTTGAGAGTCCGCCTGCCGATGGAGGGGACATGGGTTCGTGCCCCGGTCTGGGAAGATCCCACATGCCGTGGAGCGGCTGGGCCCGTGAGCCATGGCCACTGAGCCTGCACGTCCGGAGCCTGTGCTCCGCAACGGGAGAGGCCACAGCAGTGAGAGGCCCTCGTACCGCAAAAAAAAAAAAAAAAAAAAAAAAGTGTGTCCCTAACCTTATATGTGAAAGGCAATCCAGAGGGTTCTGGACAGGACAGATATAGGACAGAGATAAGATATGTATTGTAACATTGTTACCCAACAGAAGTCCTGAGAGAAGCTTATTTTGGAAGATTTCTATTAGAAGGGCTAAATTCTGTTCTAAAGATGCTCAAAGAGCTTGATGTAAATTAAAGCTGTATGATTTGGGTTAAGTTTCAAAGAAGGCATGATTATATTTGTTTTACACATGTTCTTCCATTGTTTTCAAATCAGATCCTTGAGTTGAAAATGATTCTTGTTTGGGAAGAAGACACAAACCAATCAAGGGCTTCTCCAGTTCAAACTGGTTGACTGTTAAAAAGAAGCATAAGCATACAGCACTTGCATTTTCATCGTCTTCATTGTATTCACTCTCTTAGCAAAGAAACCTAAATGCTTGTGATCTAATGGAACAGAGATTACTTATACATTTTCCCCTGAATCTGTCCTTTATTTTTGTACAGAAACAAAATTTTCAGGTGCATTTTCCTAAAGAATAATTGTTTCTCCATTCTTCACATAACAGAAATAATAGAGACTAAAAGAGAATGCCACCCAGGGTTTCCTTTAATTCCATAAATTCTGATTTCCTTTTATCTTATTCTCTGGAGTCTGAGATTCTAATTTTTGACTGAGTCCCTGGACCTTTCTCTTTTCCCAAAACATTGTTCACCTCCCTCTGGGACGAGAAGTTTCCTTTCTCAGAGATACTGGGCGCCTGGCTCCATTCTAGTCCAGCCACAAATCCGGTATCACAGCAGCTGTCAAATATTCCTGATCTCCCCACCGAACACCTTCTCTCACCTTTCCATTGAGTGAACAATCTGGAAATAGATGGTCCAAAGTGACTCTTCCTGTTAGAATTCTGAGATCATTACTCCATACCTCTGTCTGTCTTTCCCATAACCCAGCTTAATGTAAACATAGGTAAAGATTGGTGCCAAAAATAAATTGCTTAAAAAAATAAGCATGATCCATTCACACTAGATGAGTCTGCATTTTAAGAGGTACATCTTGCACACAGGATTTACAGTCTCCCTTTTAATATTGAAGGTTAAATTGGTTTGAGGTCCAAATTTTCGGTAAGCACTTGAAATCAGGCAAAGAAATGCCCAATTATTAGGCATGGTTCCTATCATGAAGACCGGGGTGGATACAGGGAATGAGGTGAGGGAAAGTAAGGAAAAGATCCACACTGACTTGACGTTCTGCAAAGTGAATGGTGATTGTTTTTCTTGCCTTTTTGTGTCAGTCCCTTCACTGGGATCAACGTATGTTGGAAGGAAAAGCCACTTGGCAATGTAGGATTAGTAGAAGACAGCATCACAAGACTGATTACTATAGAGTCAGATGTTGCGGTAGTTATAGACATAAACTGGTAGGAAGAGATGCATCTCATGATGGAAAAGACAGCTAGGATGCATAGAAATGTTTCTCACGAAATACCATGGCTGATGATAACCAACTGCCCAGTGATTAGCAAGAACAACTATGTGTGCAGAGAGAGCCCTGGGCTAGGAGTGCAGACCTGCCTGTGTTCTAGGCCCTGCCCAACAGCAAATTTGCTATGTGAGTTTGGGTTAATCACATAATGATAATAACATCATAGGTATGGAATATATGGAGCATTTTGTTAGGCATTTTATATGTGCTGGTTATCTGCTGTGCATCTAATGCTTAGTAACTTCAACAATGTATCATTCTCTCTTACAACTCCATGGTCATCGTTTGCAGTGGAGGGAAACTGAGGCTTAGAATAGAGTTACCAACTTGCCAGGGTCACAAGCCGACAAAGAGTAGAGCATGCTGTCAGGGCGTCATACCCTCTCTTTCAGCATCTTTTAAATGGAACATCTGGCAAACCTTACCAGCACCTCCCTCTGATGTACACTACTTCCCGCAACCCTCCCTTGCTTGTTTCTCTCCAGAACCCTTATGACCATCCTGTATAGTCCATGCATACTTGTTCATGTGAGTGTTGTCTGCCCCTCTCACTAGAATGTGGTCAAATGTAAGTGATGTGGTTGGAGTATGAAAGAGGTACAAGTACAAGCTAGTGTTATTTGCACACAGGCAGTACCACTGTGTCCCCTCTAGTATTCGGTAAATACCTTCTGACTTTAGGATGTCCCTATGATGAAGTTCTGAGGATGTGGGCTGCTGGGTATCCATCACTCCTGGCTTTAGGGTGCCAGCACACAGCCGAGGGGCTAATGGTTGGTGCTGTTTTGCTAGAACTTGAGTGGCATGAGGACGATGTGTTCCATGGGACTCAGTGGTGTGACCATGTACAGGTGGGTTAGTCTCCGTCTCAGGTTAATTGTTCCGGGCTTTGCTGCTGTTTTCTACGGTGAGTTTCACAGACAGAAACCACTGCCTCTCTTTCTAGCAGAGCTCTCAGAACATCAAAACCATTGTCTGGCTCTTGGGTAGATCAACAAAGCAATTGAATGCAGTTGCAGTGAAATAATGCAGACCCCAGAAACGTCCAGCTGCTTGGCTGGGCTGTGACCATCTTTCCGAGTGATGCCTGCGGGTCTTTTGTGGGGAGTAGAGAAGTAGCATCTCTCTTTTCATTCATCAGAGTCATTAGTTGCAGTTTATCAAGAATGAGAGAGGTTAGAGTTGGGAAGTGCAGAAGGATGTATTAATATATGTATAGTATATTAATAATAATGCCACCATGCTCAAGAAACAACAAAGCCCGATAAAAGCCTAGTAATAGAAGAAACTTTTTCTTGAGGCATCTTGCAAGGGATTTCTGTGTTTTATCACATTAAAGGCTCTGAACAACCCTCTGAGGAAGTAGTACCCCTGTTTAACAGATGAGAAGCCTAAGGCACAGAGATGCTAAGTGATCGGCCCAAAAGTCGCACAGTAATGTGTCAGAGCCCAGGTTTGAACCAAGATACTCTAGCTGTAGAGCCTGAGTTCTAAACAGCTATATCACTAGATCTTTCTACTGCCTTTTTTGTTGATAGCATTTTCAAGGTCTAAAGCGTGTATAAGCAAGTCAGTGAATGCATCTAAGATGTAAGCTCTTTGTATTCTTCAAGTATATAAGCATGGTGTGTGTGCGAACAGTTTATAGACATTGCTTACAGTTACCAAGTATGCTGGAGTGGGAAGTGATTTTAGAAGCAGTCTATTCCAGCTTCCCACCCAATGCGGGGATCCCCAGGGAATCATCCTTCAGGTTGGCTTCAACTTTAAGGTCAGGTGAATAAAAATACTAAGAACCAGCATAAGAACTGATGTTAATAATTGCTGTAACCATGGAAACAAACTAGAACACAGATGACAAAAAAGGTTCTTAAAAGAGAATAAAACACACACACACAGAGTAATGACTAGATCTGGGAACCCAAGTCAATTAATAAAGGCTGGGTAATGGAGGAGAGTGGGGTTGAGAGAAGTATAGACACTAAATGCCTGGGCATCTATAAAACATGGTCAAACCCGTTTTTGTTTGTTCATTTGTTTTGATTAGGTAAATAAGATTTTTTGTGTGTTTGTGAAAAAACTCTGTGATAACCATTTATATAATTAAAAATAAGACGCCTGTCTTTTAAGTGGATATGGGACATAAAAGAGCCTCTAAAGGAAAAAAAAAAATAATGGAAAAGAAAAAGCAAGGAAACAAAAGAACAACAATAAACCCCCAAATGTATGCAGTATGGCAAGTTCATAGGTTTAAATTCTTCTATTAGAACATAAAATGTCAAAGTGGATTAAAAAGCAATATTCAGTCATTTGCATTCATTACCCGGTGAATTAAAATGGTCTAGTCAATTATCACATTGTACAGTATTTTATTAGTTAATATCTCCTCTAATTACCTTGAAGACAGACTTTAAGTCTTATTCACTTTGGTATTGCCAGTGTATAGCTGGAATACTGTTGTCAAATATATGTTAAATGATTTAATAATAAAAAGATAATACGTGGATAACAATATGAGGAAGATAGTATTTAATCAAAAAGTGTTATACACAAGAGAGTGGGTGGTTTCACATGGATAAGTGGTATAATCAATGATGAAGACATAATAGATTCGAAAGTTTATGTGCCAAAGAGCTTCGCCATAAAACATATGGAGCAAAAACTGTTAGAAATGCAAAGATAAATTGGTGGTAAGAGTATGGGCTTTGTAATCAGTCGTACCTGGATTTGAGTCATGGCTTCGCTGTTTATTAGCTTGGACCAATTATTTATCCTTTCCGAACCTCATTTTCATCATCTGCAAACATGGAAATAACCTCATTGTTGTGAGGATTAAGCGAGGGAATGTAGGTCAAATACTAACCCACAGTAGTCAGCCTTCCCTCACCACCAGGTCCCTTAATTTTTTGGAAAAAATGGAAGGGAAGGAGAAGGGGAGGGTGGGAGGGGAAGAGGAGCCCTGTTCTGTTTAATATATCACTGCTTGGATGTACCATTATTTATTCTCTTGATGACATCTTTTTGGATGGCCATTAGAGAGTTTCTAATATTTTGCTATCAGAAACAAGACTGTAATGAATATTCTTAGAAATATGTCACTTTGCATACATGTGAAAGTACTCCAAGAATTAGAATTTATCCTGAGTCAAAAGGTATGTGTGCTTATGACTTGGAGACTATTGCCAGATTACTCTCCAGAGCTATTGTGCCAGTCTACTCTCCACCAGCAAAGTACTGAGAATGTATTTTTCCTCATACTCTTGCCCATTACATTGTGTTATCAACTTTTTGATCTTTGCTTATCTGATTGGTGGGAAAAAAAACATTGAAACTTTGATTTGCATTTCACTTATTTTGAGTGAGGTCAAGCATCATATTGTAGATTTAATATTTTTTTCCTGTTTCTATTCTTTGCCCATTTTCTTGCTGGTGTTCTTTATAGTTTAAGGAAATTAGCCTCTTGTTAGTTGTAAAATATGTTTCCCATTTATCTTTTGACTTTGCTTAATAGTATTTTTTTCATTAAGACATTTAAAAAATGTTTATATTGTCAAATTTATTAATCTTTTAAAGATGACATTTGGAGTTTATGTCATATGTAGCAGGGCCTGCCTTACCTTAGATTATTTTAAAAGGTCATTTTTCTTCTAATATTTATTGGTTCCATTGTTTAAATTTACATCTTGATCCTTCTGTAATTTATTTTGTTGAAGGTGTATTGTTTTAAAATGACCTCTACATTTTATGTACTAAAACCCAGTTGTACTAATAATCCCATGCCTTTTGGTGTCTAACACAAAGATAAGACCAGGCAGTCAGTGCCAGATACCAGCAAGGTGGTTGTTGAAGAGAAATATGTTAGTGCTGTTAGGACAAAGACCCGTGAACTACTAGTTACAAGGAAACTGATTTCCGCTCCTCCAGGAAGAAAGAACATTTTGACAAACAGAGAGACCAACAATGGCATCACCTCCTTTTTGCGGGTTTCTTTGTGGCTTAGTAAGCTAACTATTTTTCTGAGTATTCCAGGAAGCCTGCGTTCCTCTGTCTGCCTTTCAAGAACTTTGCACTTTACAATGAGCATCATTAACCAAGCAGTTCTTGGGAAATAAGCACATATAGTAATGGGATATGTAGAACTCATACTGTCTAAATAACAAAATGAATTTCCTGGGAATCACATACCTTGTGCTGGAGGTAGACGTTTCTGAGATAGTCCATTGCAGTGATAAGAGACTGGGCTTCAGAGTCAGAGGGCCTGTGGGCCTGGCTACACATACCTCTGAGCCTTAGTTTCTTCATCTATAAAATAGGGATATTAATACTACCAAGGGATTGTAGTCAGGCACTCCTGAAAGTTTAAATGATTGATAAATACTAGCTATTTTTATTACTATCCTGTTTTGGTACAATTCCATTGCCTAGCATTTTTTTTTTTCTTTCAACAAGCATTTATTGAGTGCCCACCGGGTACTGAACACTGTACTGGATTCTGGGGCATAAAGAAGATTAAACAAGGTACCTGTCATCAAAGACCACAGTCTTAGGTTGTACAGAAGTATGGGGACAAAATACTAATTAGATCAATAAAGCCAAAAGCACTGTACAAATTCTAGATTATAATCCAAGCTAGAGAAGGAATGGCACATAGAGCAAAGTAACTTATGTTGGCAACAAGCCTGTGAGTGAACAACAGCTGGTAGGAAAATCAAGTAGCAGCTTCCTCTGCACCCTCCAAACCCAAACAGTCCCCTTCTTTCATGCACGTAACGAGAGATGACAGCACGGGATCAGGTCCTAATGCACAGGCTTTCATGAACCCAGTCCTTCTTTTCATCCTGATTAGAGGATAAAGAAAATGGGTTTCCTGGCTGGTCTCATCCTGGTAAACATTTTGCCTGCTTTACAGAACTGCCACCCTAGTTAAGTGCAATTTGCTGGACCTGCAGTTGGTGGAAAACAGCAGGGCCTTTGTCAGTGAATAGAGCTGTAGTGACAGGGGGGACATTTATAAAAATGCTGGTGTGTCTCATGCCGCATGCCAGCTGGTGCTATTAGTGCTCTTTTATGTGACTCTTGAAATTCACTATAATCAATTCTGAAAGTAAAGCCAAGGCATAATGAGTAATCAAATTCAGTTCTCTGGAACCCATAGTAGCGGTGGTTTTAAACGCGGGTATTGTCTCACTGGAAGTTGAAACTTCTGAGAAGTTGAGAAAAAAAAGGTTGATATTTATATAAAGAATCATATGGGTTCTTTTCCAGTGGTTTTATTTTTATTAAGAACCAGCAATCCATGAGTTGCAGGAATACCATAGACTAGGCACCTTGTAAACAACAGAAATTTATTTCTCACAGGTCTGGAGGCTAGAAGTTCAAGAACAGGGTGTCAGCATGGTGGGGTTAAGGGCCGTCTTCCAGGCTGCGGACTTCTCATCATACCCTCACCTAGTGGAAGGGAGGGGCGAGGGATTTCTCTGCGGTCTCTTTTGTAAGAGTGCTAATACCATTCATTAGCTAAGCACCTCCCAAAGGCTCTACCTTTTAATATCATCACACTGGGCATTAGGATTTCAGCATATGAAATGAGGGGCAGGGGGAGACACACTCAGACCATAACAACATGGGTAACTGGAACCCATGGATTTATGTGAATCCTGCAAATCCTGGTCTGAGTTACCATTTTGAGAAAAAGAAACACTTCTATTAAAAGTCTCTGGTTGCCTCACAGGGTGTTCTATACCAAGCACAGGGGTGGGTTAACTATGACCTGTGGGCCAATTCCAGTTCACCACATTTTTTGGGGGGTTATCTGCCTAGGAATTAGGCTGTGTTTATTGTTTCCTGGAACTGTAGGTGTCAAGAGGCTGAATTCTTCTGATGTCCTTGTTTTTGTCTGCTCTGTTGTCTTGGGTTTCCCTAGAGACTCCTTTAGAAATATGATCAGAGCCTTGCAGTTAACAGTAATCCCCTGTTGTTATACAGTAGCCGCACTGATGTGGTGGCAGCATGTGTGCGAGGGGAAACACTCTTTTATCCTTTGATTATGATTAGGTCTCAGTCCTTAGTCTCCATCATTGCAGATTTAAGAGCCTTTTAATTTCTTTTCCTGTTTATAGTCTTTGCCCATTTTTCTGTTGGGTTGATTAACTCTTGTAGGCATTCTTTATTGTTTAAGGAAATTAGCCTCACATTAGTTTCCCATTTGTCTTTTTTTGTTTTTGCGGTACATGGGCCTCTCTCTGTTGTGGCCTCTCCCGTTGCGGAGCACAGGCTCCGGACACGCAGGCTCAGCGGCCATGGCTCACGGGCCCAGCCGCTCCGCGGCACATGGGATCCTCCCGGACCGGGGCACAAACCCACGTCCCCTGCATCGGCAGGCGGACTCCCAACCACTGCGCCACCAGGGAAGCCCTCCCATTTGTCTTTTGACTTTATGCTCTTTTTTTATCCACAGAGAAAACCCCCCCAAAAAGGTGAATACATTTGACTATATACAGTTCTTCACAAGTGGTTCTCAGAAGTTTTTTTCACCCCTTAGATGAAACAGGAAGACGAGGAAGGGCTGCAGTTGGGTATTTCCCTTCCCTTAGCTCACTGGGTTCTGATAAAACCCCAGTAGTTTAGCCTCTGGTAAAATAGTTTCCCTTGAAGGCAGGCCTTGTTAAGGAGAACAGAAGAGTCTGGGTATACAGTTGACCCTTAAACAAAACAGGTTTGAACTGGATGGGTCCACTTGTACATGGATTGTTTTCAATAAATACGTTCTACAGTACAACACGATCTGAAGTTGGTCAAACCTTCAGATGGTTGGTTGATGGATGTGGAACCATGGATACAGAGGGTGGACTGTAAAGTTATATGCAGATTTTTGACTGCGGGGAGTGGGGCGATGGGATGGGGTGGGGGGTTGGCACCCTTAACTCCCACATTGTTCAAGGGTCAGCTGTATTTCCGAGTGGTTACTTTTCCTCTCCTGCTGCTGGAGGCATGAAGGGCTCATTTTCCAGTCTTCACGTTGAGAACCTGATGGAGCTCTCGGAGATAAAACTCAGGAAAGTGTGGGAGTCCCTCAAGGACTAGGCCTTCAGGAGTTTTAATCTCTCAAGCTAGGCCAAACCCAGTCTCCAATAATTAGTAATTAAAGGCTAATCAGCCCATTGCAGTTTAGGTATTCCTACCCAATTCCTCCTGGTAAGATGTGAATCTCTATAGCTACCTGTCTGGCCACTTGTGGGAGCATGGTGATTTGCTCTCACAAATTTGTGACCTCAACTCTCTCATGACCTAAGAAAAGTTGTTGATTTGTAGCTTCTCAGCTTTTTTTCCTGTTGTGAGGATGGGAACGACGACTTCCTAGCTCTTCGCGTGTCAAACCAGAAAGTGAAACTTACCACCACCCTTTTTTGAACGGCCCATGAGCTAAGAATTAAGTTTTTGAAAAAAATTTAAAAGAGAATATTTTGTCACTTGTAGAAGTTATATCAAATTCAAACTTCAGTACCCAGAAATCAAATTCTACTGGAGCATAGCTACTCTTATCCGTTGACATATTATCTACGGTAGAATCAAGTAGTTGCGGGAGGGACTCTGTGGCCAGCAAAGCGTAGCATATTTACCCTCTGATCCTTTACGGAAAAAGCTTGCTGACCCCTGGTTTAGCACATTCTGGGTGCAGGTCCTGAGTAAGTTCAAATCCTTTTTGACACCGTGCTTGAGTTGGAAATCAACATTGAGCACCTGTCAAGTACGGGACAGGATCATCATATTCAGAGATGAGTGAAGACATAGGCCTGCCCCCAGGGAGCTTACAGGCTTGCGGGGCAGACTAGGGGTCAACCAAATAAGCATTTACTGGATTGTTTCAGAATGAAAGACATTGGAGTTAGCTTGCAAGAGAGCGTCATTAGAGCCCAGCCTGTCGGGGAGAATAGGAAGTACTTGGTGATGGGCCAAGGGCTGGGTCTTCTTAGAGTGCCAAGGTCAGGAGATCGTTGGTGTGCTGTACTTCCTTACTCAGTGTCGATCGCTAACAGTGGTGGATGCCCCGTGACTGCTGTGGCCACCTCACTATTGTAATGCCACTTTCAAATAGGCATAACTGTGTTCAGTGTGGTTTTCAATTCTTATGTTACCAGGAAGTATACTGCTTTGGGGAGGGAGTGTGCTCATTTATCAAAAAAGTATTTGAAGCAGACTACCAACCTGATGACTAGTGAATCAGGAGAATTCCCTAAATGTTTATAAACAAGTAGAAATATGTGAACATTTCCAGGTTGGTCTTAACTCTGTTGGTTACATTTGCTGCTCTCTTTCTGTCCTCTGAAGCTTGCTTTGGGTTTCCTGCAGAAAAGAAGCTAAACCACTAACTGTTGAGCTCATATATATCCTATAATGCAGAGTGAGTCTACTATGATCTCCATAGAGAATAGCGACTTTAGAACTCATGGCCATAACCTGTATTAAACTCTTTCAGTCCTTATTGTTATGTGTATAACAGCTGAAAGATATCAGAAACACTTCCTGATCTTAAGTGGGTTGATGCTGAGGAAGGTCTGTGATGGGCTTATATAATAGGGTGGGTGTAGGCAACATGTAGATATACAGTCTGGATTTCCTTATTCATTGAAGATAACTTCAGTGAGGTCTGGAGTCTTTAGGAAAGAGATGACCACACTAGCCTCTTGGGTCTTCTTTGTGTTAAGTGTTAAGGTCAGCCGAGTTCCTGATTTAATAGTAGCTTTGAGTCTTTCTGGCTATGTCCCCAAACTGCAATCTGATTGCATACTATGCTGTGGTTTGGCAGGGGAACAAAGGTACATTCCCTTACCTTCTTCTTAGATTCTTTATCGGAGTGATTGTGAAATCCCCTCAGGAAGTCTTGTAAGTGAGCCATCAACAGATGACATTGCGTGTAAATGGAGCTGGAGAAATAATGAAGCAAATGACCCATGCAGAAGTGACCTAGAGACTGTCATACAGAGTGAAGTAAGTCAGAAAGAGAAAAACAAATATATTAACGCATATATGTGGAATCTGGCAAGGCGGAAATAGAGACACAGACGTAGAGAACAAATGTATGGACACCGAGGAGGGAAAGGGGGCAGGTGGGACGAACTGGAAGATTGGGATTGACATATATACACTAACATGTGAAAAACAGATAACTAGTGAGAACCTGCTGTATAGCACAGGGAACTCTACCTCATTTTGCTGTACAGTAGAAACTAACACAACATTGTAAAACAACTATACCCCAATTAAAAAAAAAAAGAAAGTGACTGAGGCACAAATAAAGAGCATATTCTTGACCGTCTTGCAGCTCTCATAGAATTTAGACTTGACAAGGACTTCCAACTCATTGCAGAGACCACATTCATGAAAACTGTGTTCTGTCATCATCATCCAGGTCCTTTCTGAATGTGTCCAGAGGTGGGGAACTCATGCCCTCACCTCAACTCACATGCATTAGGGCTCACTAATGATTATGTTATAGGGATCTTGTGGTTGAGTGGCTCCAAACTCAAACTCGTTTTAGGGAAAAGCAACATTATTTAGCTCTCTTGACAAAACATGGCAAGGGCAGGTTTCAGGGTTGAGTAGAAGCTAGGTTTGAATACTGGAGATCAATCAATTTCTCCATCTCTTTCCCTGCCTCCCTCACTTTCCTCATTTCCTCTTTCCCTCTCTGATTTTTCTCTATTCTCGTCCATCTTTCTAAGTAGAGATGGGCTTTCTCCACTTAGTGGAAAACAACACGGCCACCAGCAACTTCCCAAGCTCATATATCCCTGCTTCACAGTTAGAAAGGGTTGCTGTTTGTTCTTTCTGGTTCCCATGTTCCCAGTCGGGGGAAAAGATCTGATTAGCCTACCTTCCATCTGGTGTCTATACTCACGCAGTCAAAGTAGCCAGGAAGGAAGGACACCCCCATTGGAATGTTATGGTTGGAATAAAGGAAAGTCTTTCACAGAGGAAGGGAAGAGTGTTAGGCTGATGAATCTGGGGATGCACGTTAGAGACATCTTGGGTGCTTGGGAATGCTTTCCTAAATTAAAACTAGTGCTTGTACTTCCTAGTTTTGCCTTCTCTTGAAACACAAAATGCATTAATCCTTTCTTCTTTGTGACCTTTCAAATATGTAAATACAGCTTCCACGTCTGACTATTTGGCCTCTTACAACAATCTCCTGGCCTATGTCTCCTGTCTCTGAGTGACCTTCTCCTTTCACTTTCGGCTCCAATAGGACCTTCTTGGATGTCTCCCTACTTACTCTTTTCCTTTAGCCTCCTTACTCACCCTGTCATTCCACCTTAGTCCCCAGAGTTCCCCTTAATCATCGCTCAGCTGGCCTTGGCAGCTGTGGGCCTGTTACCCAGTATCATGTAGGAATGCAGTTCTTTCATTAGAAAACAGGTTTGGGAACCTGATAGATCTGTTTTGATTCCATCTCTCCCACTGAGTAAAAGTGTGACCTTGAGAAACTGACTTAGCCTTTTGCAGTGTTGTCATGAGGATTACGGACTAATACCTACACATAGTCCCTAGCCCAAGGTCTGGCATTGAGTAGGCACCCAATAAAGGATAGCTGTGGTTATTGTCATCATGATGATTACCTGAATTCCTGACATCCCATAGGTAAGGGGCATGGGGCTAGGACCAGATCCTCTAGCCTTTGTCCGTGGAGAAAAAGATGAGACTTTTCCTAACCTGGAAAAGGAAAAAATTGGCAGGCACAAGTTGGACCTTGGGACTTCAATTTCTTTCTCCCCCACAGGCATTAGATTTCAACCTCTGTGCCTCTGGGAATGTAGCAGTTGATTTTCTCTTGTTTTCTACCTCAGGTCTTAGGCCAATGGTCTTGAGGGAAATAAAACCTCTGTTATCCCAAGCTAGGGAATTGGACAGAATTCAAATTCCATCCAGGTCAGCTATTAGAGACCCTAAAGGTAGAGATGATTCTTCTCTGGGGCTTTCTTGAAAGTGTCAGCCCGACTCGTTCAGCTCAGTTGAAGAAAGACGGTTCTCATATTATTACTCTGGGTAAATGTCTTGGCATTTGAAGCTCTCCAACTTTTGGCTCTAGTTTAATTTTCCAGCTTTAATTCCCTTTACTTTCTAATTCTTACCTTTTGCCATTCAAAGAGGTCAATTTACTGTCCCCAAAGCTCACCCTGTGAATGGGTACCTCTGAAATTTCCCTATATTGTTACCCAAGTGGGTGTCCTGCACCAAACTAAATCCATCTTTACCACCTTATCTGTTCATCCATCCATCCCCATCTGTCCATCCATTGAATAAGATAATTTTTGTTCTATTCTGTTATTAGTGTTCTGTTCCAGGTGCTAGATGTGACCAACATCAAGTTCCTGGTCTCGTGGAGTTTATATTCTAGTGAAAGAAACAGAAAACAAATACATAAATAGATGCTTTAATGTCAGGTGTGTTAAGTGTTGGGCTGAAAACTAAAGCAAAGTGAGGACATAGAAAATGATGTTGAGGATGGAAGGGTAAGGGAGTGACGCTATTAGATACACTCATTATGAATCTTAGACTCTTAATGATTTGGAGGATGGGAAGTGGAAGTTTAGGTAGTCCGGAACACCACCTCATTCTCTGAAAGATGTCTAGCCACGGAGACAATACACCATTGTTCTTAAGAGCATGGGCCTTGGAGTTGGATTAAACTGTGTTTGAATTCTAGCTCAACCGCATGTCACCACTTGCTGCCATCTCAGAGAGGAGATTTTTTAAATGATACATATTTAATATTAATTAATTATATATTTTATTTATTTTAAATTATATAACACATGTGTACATATGGGTGTGTGTGTGTGTGTGTGTTTGCTAACCCCTGTGTTTCTGGGAACTTTAACTTAACCAAGTTGCCTGACCTGAGATCAGATTGGATTTTTCATTACCCTTTTGTCTAATGAACCAAGTAAAACTGCCCTTCTGCTAGGCTTGGCTTTTGATTTTTTTGTTTTTAAATGTATTTAGTATTTATTTTTTGGCTGCGTTGGGTCTTTGTTGCTGCGAGCATGGGCTCTAGGCACGTGGGCTTCAGTAGTTGTGGCTTGCAGGCTCAGTAGTTGTGGCGCATGGACTTAGTTTCTCCACGGCATGTGGTATCTTCCCGGACCAGGGCTTAGACTCTTAACCTGTGTCCCCTGCATTGGCAGGCGGATTCTTAACCACTGCGCCACCAGGGAGGTCCCAAGGCTTGGCTTTTGTTAATTATCTCTTTAAATTGGATATCCTTCTTTTCTCACGCTGTGTGTCATGACATAGTGGTTGGGGGAGGTTTATAGGCAAGAAAAAACAAGACCGTCACCAACAACGGGTCGCAGGTTACAATGCCAAGATTCTCTGAAACATCTCAAACAACACAGTGAGCTGCGTGCTGGGCAGCACCGTTTGTGTCTGACTGCTTTAAGCTAGAACAAGGTGAAGGAAAGAGAATGGGTTGGAAAAGTTACCCGGTCATAACAGCTGACATTTATTGGGTACCCACTGTGTGCAGACACTGTACTCAACTCTTACATGATGCTTCTCTTTTAATCCTCATACAGTTATTATCCCCAGGTTCCAGAAAAAGAAATGGAAGCTTACAGAATTTAAGTCGGTAGCTCAAGAGGTTGTAACTAATACGTGATGGAGCTGCTGGCTTAAGAAGTTTTTTTTTAAATATAAAATAATTCATTGGCCCACGAGGGAAGAAGCTTTAATCACGAGCCAAATGCATAAGGGAAAAGAAAAACCGGGACCAGCTGTAAAGGCAGGAGTTTTCTTCCAGTGCCAACAACAATATTGCCACCACTGCAGGTAGAAGTACGATCAGCGGGGACAGACTTCTTGCACATAAAATCTAGCCTTTAAGATTTAATTTGTGTGGATCTCTGAAGGAGCTGTATGAAAAAGAAGTGGAAATAAACACATACAAGGAGTGGCATGAGGGGCTTTGTAAAACCCTTCCGTCCCAAATTCTCTCTTCTACCCTGTTGTCACATCTGAAATGCCTTCATTAGTGACTAATGTCCTTGCATGGTTTTTCTAGATGTCATCGTCATGTGGGCAACACGTTCGTAGCCTATCAGATTTCATCAAAATTCAGAGTTTGTCTTTTCACATCCACTGCGTCCTATTTCCTACCCTGAGATAACTTAGTGTCCGCACTTGGCCTTTCGTTTCTACACTGAATCTCACTTCCTCATCCCCTTCGTTAGCACTTCTCCACTCTGTGAATCTGTCCCTCACTCCTTTGTTCGCTAAAGCTGACAGTGGGTGATAAAGGGTCAGTTATTAGGTGGAATCCCTTAGCCATAGATAATATGATTCCCCTCCTTAGCACACAGTGTGGTAATATTCAAGCGGCAGGCTAGTTCTGTTGAGTTTTCAATATCTGAATCATAATATTCTAGGTTGGGGGGGATGGCTGGAGGAAGGGGGCAGAGATCTTTTAAATTCTTCAGGAGCCTTTACACATTCTTTTTTTTTTCTTTTTTTGCCGTACACGGACCTGTCATTGCTGCGGCCTCTCCCATTGCGGAGCACAGGCTCCGGACGCGCAGGCTCAGCGGCCATGGCTCATGGGCCCAGCCGCTGCGCGGCATGTGGGATCTTCCCGGACCGGGGCACGAACCCGCGTCCCCTGCATCGGCAGGCGGACTCTCGACCGCTGCGCCACCAGGGAAGCCCCCTTCCCACATTCTTAAATCACAGTCGCCTTTGCTTGTGCATAGAGCTGGTTCTGCTTGTAAAATGGAAGCCAGCTCTTCATTTTCCACCTGACTTCATGACAGATGGAAATGTCTCTTCCGCTTCTCCTCCTTATCGCTCAGCATCCTTCTTCTCTGAGCAAATGAGCATTCGTGACCCTTAGTGAGTCAATTCCGTTTAAACAGAAGGCCAGACACACCCCAGTGTGTTCAGTTATTTTATGATCAATTCCCTTTTCTGCAGCATCTTTCTTCCAAGGGTCAGAGAGCACTTTACGAGCTATATTGGCAACATTATCGCAAGTCGGAGCACAGTGAACGGCATCTGAGGACGGTGATTTAGGAGAGAGTGAATATGAGAAGACAAATTTGATTTTGATCAGTGGATGACAAGTTCTTCGTGTGCTATCTCCATAAGGCAACACCTAGAGAAGTCAGCTCAACAAATGCATCCCAGATGAAGGAATTTCAGGCAAGCCAGTTGGTACTGGAAGTTAGGAACACAGCAAGTTATTGCACATTCTGGATACTTAGTAAATCTCTACTGAATGATTAACCATGTAAATGCGTCAATTCAAAATATTTGTTGAGCTCCTGCTATGTGCCAGACACTGGGCTCAGCCTGGGGATTACAGAGGCGGGGGGATGCCGCCATAGGATGCAGTAGTGCATGAATGTACCACAGTGCTGGCCCTCAGGAAGCTCAGATGAAGACACATGAGACAAATCAAAATAATAAAGATGATTAGAAGACACAAGAGAACAAATAATGAAGATGAAATTTATAGAGCAGAGGTTACAAAACTGGCATATTTTCAATGACCTGCTCAGAGTTTAAAAAGTAAGTGTTCTTTTGAAAAGTTGGGAGATCATACACACCCACCCACCCACCCCCATACACACATGCACCCCTCAGATTTTGAGCTTCTTTTGAATCTCTCAAACCTGACAACATTAGCCCCTAATTCCCATTACGATATCTGGTGTATGCTGAGTAGCCTTTTAGAGACGGTGGTCCATCTCCGATTAGCCCCAGCTTCCCTGCTCCCACCCGTGCACAGTACAGACAAGTTCAGTTACATACAAGTGACCCTCTTTTGCATATATGCCTCCTTGCCACCCTAAGCATTTAAGTTTGAAAAGGCTGCTGTAGGGTGCAGTGGGGAACGAAGAAGGAAGGAGTCAGTCCTATTTTGAGAGGTGTCAGAGAGGAAGTGAGTCTTGAGTGCTGTTAAAAGCTGAAGTTTTAATTAGGTGGTAAATGGTGGATGGCCATTAGGGGAACTGTGAGGTTTTGCCCGAAGCAAGAAGATACCTTTTCCTGGAGTGAGAGGGCAAGGCCAGATCATGGGAGACATTGCTTGGCGAGCTAAGAGATGTGGGCACATTTACAGCCTCTTTCTCTCAGCAACACCTTCTACTCAAAAAGACAACGATACAGTGGCTTCTAAAAATTGAGTTCAAGATAAAGCCACCTAGTTACTAAGGCCAGAACCCTGAGTTCATCCTTGATTCTTCTGTCTCTACCCCTTCATGAATTTATTATCAAGCCCTGCTAATTCCACCTTCGAAGTATTCCTTGATTTCCATTCCTTTCCAGCTTCATCTCTTGTTCACTACATTCCTTCCAAGCCCTTGCACAGTTCCTAGATGTGTTTCTTCTCACCTCAGGTCTTCCTACATGCTGTCTCTCTGCCTAGATCTTAGTTTCCCTATGACAAGCTCTGGCCCACCCTTCAGGTCCTAGCTTAATTATCACTAACTCAGGGTACCTCGTTTTGACCTGGCTATGCTCCCTTTGTCTTCTTGCACAAGATGTGGTCTTCCTATATATGTTCTCAAAACATCCTTACGCTTCTCCACCACAGAAAATATAACGATTTTATTGCTTGTGTAGTTATGTGTGCAGTGGCCCTCACCATCATTCAGCTGTAAGGTCCAAGAGAGCAGGGGTAGGTTGTGTCTGTCTTGCCCACTCCATCACCTGTCCCAACCCCAAGCAGGGAGCAGCATAGTAACCACCACATTGTATGAGTCACATTATCGCCGTGGAGTAAAACTTATAAAAATAATTATAAAAAATAATGCTTCGTATAGTAATAATACTGTGGTGTATAATCACTGCCATATTGCTGAGGAGTAATGACAGTGACAGGCTGAGTGGGCAAAGGAATCTGGTTTATTCATTCATTCCAACCGTATATACTGGAGGCTCATTATGTGCCTAGTATTGTTTTAGGAGTTAGGGATAGAGCAGTCTCTGACTTTGTATGCCCATCAATGAGCGCATAAATGAAGGAGACAGGGAAGGATGAGCAGAAAGGAAGGAGGGAAGGAAGGAAGAATTATTAGCCTAAGTGATGGAATAATCTGTCTGCAGTAGAGAGGCCTGGCCTTGAAAGATCAAATGAGCTTTCTTAATACTTCTTAATAATGAAAATAATCATGGTTATGATTGATTCAGTTGAAATATTGAAAGTGCAAGTTTCTATCCACATCCCATGATTGCTAGAGTTCTATAAAGTGAAAGCTTTAAAGCTGGGAAAGAATCAGGTAACAGCTTTGATGCAAAGACTTGAACGGTCTGTTTGCCCAAAGAAGAAACAGAATCTGGACTCGTAAGGAGTTAGGTAAGTTCAAAATGGGCGCTTTAGCAGACAGGGATTCCAAGACCAGCACAGACTTTTCCATACTAATAGTTCAATATTGCAGCTGCTGAGCACCAGCTAGCTAGGCTTTCATGTAAAGATGAGAAAATATAGCTGGCTCCTAACTTCCTATAAGTCTGTTTCAGTTTTCTTCATTGCAAACCTTTATCAGCATTTTTCACAAGACTTTCATAACAACCGTAAAACTCAACAGGCAACCACAAGACAGGGGCCTCTTCACAACGTACAGACAGCCAACCACAAGACACTACCAGGGAAGTAGAATAAAATGCACCAGGCACATACAGACAGGGACTGTAGTGGTTTATAAAGAGTATCTTGATCCATTCCCTACACATGGAGAAACCAATAAATTTAAGTAGTCTTTAAAAAAAGAGAATTTTGGCTTCTCAGCCAGCAGTCTGGTCAACTGCTAGCATATAATGAAAGGAATTATTTGAGACTTAGCCTCCATCACAACAAGATTCTGCAAACATGTAAAGAGGAAAGAGAATGCTTTTCCTTTCTCTTTTATTTTCTCCTGCAACCAGTGAACTGTTGAAGGTCTGCCCTAGCAGTTACTTTTAAAAGTTGAGGAAAACAGGTTGTTGGAAAAACTAGCTGGAAATAGGCTCTGACCCAGACCTTCTAACTAATGCCTGGAAGGCTGTCCTCTAAATTTTTTCCAGACCTTCCTCTGATATCGAGTTTGAAAAATCAGGCAAACTAGAAGATTATTATTAATATGACCAGTGTTTGAAATAATATTTTTATTACTTATATTTAAACTATTAGTGAAGTAGCTAGCCTTTATTATTTCCTTTCTGGGTGCCAGGGACGTACTACCCACTGCACATATAATTACTAACAATAACAAAATCAGTACAGGGTTGGTAGTATTATTTCTATTATTTTTAGAAGAGGAAATTGAGTCCCAGAGGGATGCAAATGACTTAAAGTCCCACAGCTGTGAAGTCACATGGCTGAGGACTCAAACGCTTGAGTCTGTCTTCCTCCAGAGCCTGGGCTATTTCCACTGCACTGGGCTTAATGAAACCAGAACACCACCCTTTGCAGTGAACAAGGGTATGTCATTAGCACCATGCTAGTCTTTTGCTAAGCACTGAAGTATTAACACCATTACCCTGGAAGAAATTTTCATATTTTATTTTCCTTTGGAATTCACCGCCTTGAAGTTATATAGTCAATTCAAGCACTAACATGTCTCCCCTTCTCTGGGCAGCTCCAAAGAGTTCCTGTGGCCCCCAATGCAGGAATTTGACTTTCCCAGACAGCAAATCACTTCACCCTCCTTTTCCCTCTCCAGTCTTTACAAGTCCTGCATGTGCCAGATGCTTCAGAAAACAGATCCTTTGTATTGAATTTCCAGACCACAATTCCCAGATTGCGGAAGGATGAGGACCAAAATATTTTTATATTCCATCAGCTCAATTTTTTGTGGATAGATATATTTTTAGAGTCAGTTAAAAAGGAGGAGGGAAAAAAACCCACTCCCGAGCAAACAACTCCCTGATCTAACACAGAGAATGCAGGAGTCCTTACGTTCAGTGGAATGGACAGGATGTCAACAGTTGCTACAACAGAGCTTGTTTTTCTTTGTTGTTGTTTTTTTAACATTTATTTATTTATTAAACATTTGGCTGCGCCGGGTCAGGTCTTAGTTGTGGCACATGGCATCTTTATTTGCGGCATGTGGGCTCTTAGTTGCAGCATGCATGTGGGATCTAGTTCCCTGACCAGGGATTGAACCTGGGCGCCCTGCATTGGGAGGGCAGAATCTTAGCCACTGTGCCACCAGGGAAGTCCCCAGAACTTGTTTGAATAGAGTGAGAATGTAATTTCTCTCACCTGCTTCAGAGCGGAAAGGGGGATGAAAGGCTTGGGTTAATTAGAGAAGTCAACAGTTACTCTTCGGCAGGTATCAAACAGTTAAACACTGGCAAAGAAGTCCATTCAAGATCTCATCAAACAGACAATGCCTAGCAATGTGTAAAATGTATCTTTTGGGGGAAAAATAGAGGGAAGGAAAAGGAAAAAATAATCACTTTTTTTCTCTCCACTCGGAGTCAAACATGTTTAAAAATTGGTGTATTATTCTGGATTAATTTGTTTGTATACATACATAGGTGTATATGGGTATGCTTATATACATATATATTTTTTTAAACAAAAATAGGACCGTACTACATATTTTGTATCTTCACCTGCCTTTTTTTACTTGAAAATACAACATGAACCTCTTTCACTGGTTGAAAAAAATATTTTTCTTTCTTTCTTTTTTTTTTTTTTTTGGCCGTGCTGTGAGGCTTATGGGATCTCAGTTCCCCTACCAGGGATTGAACCTGGGCCACAGCAGTGAAAGCCCAAAATCCGAACCACTAAGCCACCAGTGAACTCCAGGAAAAAAAAAAATTTTTGTTTACATGATTGTTTTTCATTGCTTCAGAGAATTCCTTGAGTGGATATATGAGTTGTTGGCTATATATGTTGCTTTCTACCTACCTATTATAAACTATCCATGTTGACATTCTTGTAGGCGAATCCTTATTCAATACAAATTTCCTTACGATTAATTAATAAAAGTGGCATTTATTGGGCTAAAAGATCTGCATATATTCAAGATTAAACTGTCCTCAGAAAGATCTACAGTCTGAATATAGGAAATACCATTTCTCTAATCTTCACTAACACTGAATATCCATGGTCCTGAGTAATAAAGAGAAAATCATCATTTTAAAAGCCAGCGACTTATTCATTTTGGTTGGCAAAAATTGCCTTAAGACTGCAACTTTTATATAGGAGAATGCCTCCTTGACCTTTTTTAGGTGAGAAAGGCTAGACCAGGGGGTGGAAAACTCTCTTCTGTAAAGGGGCAGATAGTAAATATTTTAGGCTTCGTAGGCCAGCAGGTCTCTGTTGCAGCTACTCAACTCTCCAGGTAATGGGTATGGCTGTGTTCCAGCAAAATGATATACAAACACAGGTGGATTTGACGTCTGGTGTTGTGGTTTGCCAGCCTTTAGGCTAGACCCTCAGCATGGTCTTTAAGGATAAGATTGAGACAAAGACTGAACAGTAGTGCCTTGCAGGATAGAGTAACTGGTACTTGGGAAACTCTTGGTAGGAGGGGCAGCAATTAGAGGGGGCGAAAGTTTGGGGGAGGTGGGAGAGAACTCAGACGAGTCCAGTATCAGGGCAGTTAGCAAGGCTTAAGGAGAAGCCTGCCAGAGAGCAATTCCCTCTGGTGGGGGTGGCTGAATAAATTTGGCCGAGGAATTTCGTCACATCTAAGATTAATTTTAACTTATTTCCTGTTATGCTCCAAACAGGAGGCCTCCTCCATCTTTCTCAGGCCTCTGGTAAGATTTTGCTACACTTGCTACATTGTGGTTGTGTGCTTTGGAAGAATGAGGGCAATAGGACCAGTTCCAGGGGTGGGAAGAGGTGACATTGGCTGTGGTGAGTGAAGTGTTTGAGAATTAAGCCAGAGAAGGGATCCAGGCAAATTGTGACAGGAGAGTGTGATCTTGCTTCTCCCTCAGAATCTTCAGAAGTTCTGGCGGAATGCTGGAATACTCTCCATCTGTGGGATGGGGCTGTATCAGGCAGCATCCTGGCAGGAAACAGATGCAAAGCTGGAGTAGAATCGTGGGCGGGGCTAAGGGAACCGGCCAAGATGGGGATGGGCCCAGGGACCAGCAAGAGTGGGGAGCCATCAGCACCCCTAGGTGTGGGGAGGTATGGGAGAGAATCATGTCACCAGGGGCTGATGAGGGCTGGAGCCATCTAAGAGGGACCTGCTTGCCTTTGCTTGTAGCTGTGTGCAGCCAAGATCAGAGTAGACATCTAGGTGGCTGGGCCTGTTAAAATAATCACTCAGACCTCTTTTTTCCCATCTTTGTTCTCCTGCCTGTGCTCCCAGTGGCCAGACCAAATAAATAAAAGTCAGAGGGCAAGGAGACTGGGCAGTGGAATTCCCAGAGGTCAGTCTCCCAGTAAACCAAGAGGAGCAGAATGACCTGGGGGCAAAGAGTTGTAACCGAGAATACTGTTCACTTTATTTGGATAATAATAATAATAAAAAAGGATATATCAGAAAACTGAAGGCCTTGGGATATCTGGGTTTTAATAAATCTGCCAAATTATTTAATGAACAACCATATTTTATTATTTATATTTTTTGTTTTAAACATGGCAACAGTGCTAGGTGCTTTAGACAGAGAGAGGAAGAGGGGACAGCAGATACATCTGTGATTCGTACTGGCTGCTTGCTCTTGTTCTGGTTTTAGGAGGCTAAAATATGCCCCTAATTAATCGATGTGTGGCATCTATTCAAAGTTTCTTTTGTCCTGGAAAAACTCTACCAACACTAAAAAATAATAATAAAATATTAAAGTAAAAGGAAAATGTTATGGCCGATTACAGCAGTTATAATTATAGCAATACGTCATATTTACTGGTAAAACATCGAACTTACGCTACATCAAACATATTAAGAGCAGCTGAAAAGGATGGTTTTGTATGATCTATACTTGGTGTGAATGATCCATCTTCTCCAGAAGAGTCAGCCTCCGAGGCTGGTAGAGGGGCCAAGACAAACGTTAGGTCATAATCGTCTTGTGTAGCTCTAGGAATCTGTACATTTTTCTATTGTATGGAATTGCATTAACACTGATCTTCACTTATGTGGATCTGTTGGCTTTTAGAGGCAAGGGAGAGGTACTAGTTAATTTTTAGTGTAAGAGATGTAGATGCACCTTCTTCTCAAGGTTGATTTAATCAGATTCTCTTCCTAATGAAACTGGAAATAAATGGAGGTGAAGACATGTCTCCCCAGCACATTAGTTTCTTGTCGGAGGGATTCCGGGACCAAAAAAAAGCACAACATTTTCTTTTCTTGGCCCAGTGCGGTAACAGTAGTGTGCTCTGTGCTTTAGCCTGAGACACACAGTTTAGGAACAGATTGAGGCTATTTCGGCACCATCTGCCAACATAGTAATGATGACACCCACAAAAGCCCACCCCTCCCAAAGCCCCTCAGTCGCTAGACTACCTGCTGTTAGTTGAATGTTTTATTCATAGGTTGCAAGAGGATCTTACTCTATCAGGAGATAGAGAATTACCACTTGTACCATTGCTGCAAAACAAGCTCCATGAAATTTTCAACTTCCTTCACGGATGCACAGCCCCTTAAACACAGACCTTTGCGTGAGCCTTCACTCAGCTTTCTGTTAATATGGGCTGATTACTGCCGCTCACATTACAAGTCTCAGTTAACTACAGTGATGCTGGCCAGGTATCGGGAACATCGATTGAGAAGCCAAGGAAAGGGTGCTGAGCGTGTTTTTGTAATTACCTCTGTGTTCCATGCAATTTCCGGACTCCAAGTGATAATGAAACACAGACACTCAGTGTCACTTTAAGAACGGTATCCTTTGAAGATTAAGCTTCATTGCGCTTGTCCTCACATACTTTGTCCCTACTAATCAGAGGTCTCCTTGCAGGACTGTTGAGCAGAAAGACCTAGAAAGAAGCATTTTTGCTTCCATAGTACAGTCACTGACTTAGAACCCAAAGGTGCCAGAGCAAGTTGCCAACTCCAAACCCTCTTTAATACAAGAGAAAAACAAGTCTATTCATTTGTATTAGGCTTATATCAATGGAATGGCCAGAAACCCAGCAAGTAAGAACATGTTCGATGTTACCTATCTTCTAAGAACAGCTGAAGTTTTGATAGTTATCCCAAAGGATGACTGGTTCATATGGTCGACATCTGCTTGTAGAACTTTTGACCTTTCCTTTAGGAGTTCTGTGACTCTAAGGTTTTGACCGGGCACAGGAAGTACTTTAAAAGTTTGTATACACAATACCATGCTGGGCACGTTGAGAAATTTCTCAGCAGTGATTTTGGCCCTTCAGGATTTTTGCCTTACATTTAAGAACCCAAAGCCAGTCCCCACTCTCTGCAGATGAGCTGCCACCTCTGTTCAGAGTACGTCTGTAACCTGGCTGTGCGTATAGTCAAGGGTCTTCAGCCCCCTGATAAGTAACTATTGATTGTTCTCTTAGTCTATTCAAAAACATATACTACTATAACAAAAAAGCCCATATGAACCGGGTGGTTTATAAGCAGCAAACAGTTATTTCTCATAGTTCTAGAGGCTGCAAAGTCCAAGATAGAAGTGTTGGTACTTTCTGTATCTGGTGAGAGCCCACTTCCTGGTTCATAGTCGGCTGTGTCTGAACTGTGTCCTCACATGGCAAAAGGGACAAGGGAAATTTCTTGGGCCTCTTTTATAAGAACACTAATCTTATTCTTGAGGGTAGAGCACCTCCCAAAGGCCCTACCTCCTAATATCATCACCCTGGGGGTTAGGATTTCAACATATGAACTTGGGAGGATGGGGGGGGGTGGACACAGATATTCAGTCCATAGCAATAGTAAATACAAACAAATAAAAAAGGCTTTTTAGTCATTTTATCTTATACCATTTTAGCTACAGCATTTTCTGATTGTAACAGATAATAGGTATAATGTCCGTGACTGGGGACAAAAAGGACAGAACGGATTATTTGTTGTGCAGAGCCTTGTGTGGTGGCTTTAGGATGCAGCCTCCTTGCTTCCTCCATGCTTTTCTGTGACTACAGAGGCTGGTTCAGCGTCCTTTTTGTGCAGTTGTCATCTTTTCCCTAAATGCGTTGTTTTGCATTTGCCTTTAGGGAAGAGGCAGTCCCTCTGGGGACCATCTGCAGGACCTGAAGCGTCCTGTATTGTAACCCCACCTCACTTTACATTTCTTTGGAATGTCTTATTTTTGCCCTCTTGGAAATCTCTATACATTCTCTCTTCCCAATTATTATTAAAAATCTGCTGGGAATCACTATCGGTTTTACTTGTCTCCCACCCGCAAGATGTGAGTTGATCTGTCCTCCTCTCTCCCTTTGGCAAGAACCACGAGAGAGCCCTGGCTTAGTTTTGAGAAATTCATGCTGTGTTTGGGACCTCTTCTGATGTTTGTGTGGGGTTCCCCGTCTAAAAAATACCCATCAGTCTGATAATTTCCAGAAAGAGAAAGGAAATTTTTTACTCTGAAAGAGAAATCCATTATTCCAGCCTGTATGGGGATCACTTAAAGCTCCTGAAAGAGACAGCCTAATGAAATGCCACCAGTGTGGCTTGAAATAGTTAACAAAGGCCGGAAAGATGGAGAACTTCTACCCCCAGATGGAGGTGGAAGCTGGGCTGGGAGTCACACAGCTGGGGCGGGCTGCTCAGGGGCCATCTGTCAATCAAGACCTCTGCCTTCTGTAGGAGAATAAATGGCCTCAGATGAATGTGATGCTTTCAGTTGGAAACCTCCTTCAGAACAGGCGAGCTGGTCACCTCTCTCAATAATGTATCCCTTACTCAATAATCCTAGGTTGGTACACTTTTCCTTATATCTCGTGAAAATCTTTTTTATTGCTTTTCAAACCAATACAATATAATGTCCAGGAGAGGCAGGAAAAGGGTTTTTAAAGGAACAGTTTTCTGCCTCAAAATGCTTTCCCTTAAGCCAAGGGCCATAAATTGGCAGGCAGTGTTTTGCTTGTCTGGTAGATGGCTTGACTTTTTTTTTAGTTAAATGTCTTTGATTTCGTTCCCTTGTTTCCACAGACCCTGCCATTTCCTACTGTTTTTCATTCAGCCCATTCACATGTGTGTTCTACCTGCCCAGCCCCTGTGGATATTTGGGCTCAGGACTCTTGATTTAAACTCTTATTTTCTCAACTTGATAAAAGACAATAGTAACATGGTCACCTCTGCATCTCCTACACATACCAAACTTCAGTCCTAACCCTAGGATGTTTTTGGAGAATGAAGAGTTACTATGATGTGTTTTTCTCCCATATAGAAGGTTTCTCTCTCATTAGTAAATTGGTAGCATTTGCCAATTTCCACGGTATAAATCCTCCCACCATGGCTGATTCCAGGCTGCCAATACAAAACCATCAAATGCTGATGTGGGAAAAGATGCACAAAATCAGTTGTGCAAGCCAGCTCCAGCACCCTGCTCATTGTTGCTGCAGTCATACCCATGGTCTCTTTTGGTTTATTTCCTCAGCTATGAGCTAATCAGATGAAGAGGACATTACTCCAATTATGGCAATGGACAGAGCAAAATGCCCAAAGAAAATATAGAATATATTGCTCTGGTGAACTTTAGAAATTATATCAAACACGAGGTCAGCAATTTTTTTCCCCTATAAACAGCCAAATAGTAAATACTGTAGGCTTTGTAGGTCACATACAGTCTTTATCACATACTCCTTCTTAGCATGCCAGCCGTACAAGTAAGGTCAGGAGCCAGTCAGATCCGTCTGTGGGCTACAGCTTGTAGGGTATAAAAGAGTAAACATGGGAAGATGGTCAGATTCATGTATTGTTTTAATTAGAAGGGGTAAAATACCCTAATTCTAACTATATTTCTCTGAGTACCACTGCACAGAAAGAACATGAAGCAAAGTTACCTAGAGATTTTTAATGCGGGGAAATAAAATTAATGAGTAGTTGCCACTGAGACTTGGTAGACTTGGTCATATGTCTGGAATATAATCATCCTAGGATAATGCTTCATCCAAAAGGAAAAGCGCTATAAGAAGTGAAGGTGGATGCACTGAACACCAAAAACATGCATCCTTGGACCTAGACGTTACCATACTAGGTGAAGTAGGTCAGGCAGAGAAAGACCAATATCATATGCTATCACTTATATGTGGAATCTAAAAAATTATACAGGCACTTCCCTGGTGGCGCAGTGGTTAAGAATCCGCCTGCTAATGCAGGGAACATGGGTTCAAGCCCTGGTCTGGGAAGATCCCACATGCTGCGGGGCAACTAAGCCTGTGCGCCACAACTACTGAGCCCGCGCGCCTAGAGCCTGTGCTCCGCAACAAGAGAAGCCACTGCAATGAAGAGTAGCCCCCACTGGCCACAACTAGAAAAAGCCTGCGCACAGCAACAAAGACCCAAAGCTGACAAAAATAAATAAATAAATGAATAGATTAAAAAGAAATTATACAAAGGAATTTATTTACAAAACAGAAACAGACTCACTGACATAGAAAGCAAACTTGTGGTTACCAAAGGGGGAAGGGGGGAAGGATAAATTAGGAGTTTGAGATTAGCATGTACACACTGTACATAAAATAGATAAACAGCAAGGACCTGTATAGCACAGGGAACTATATTCAATACCTCATAATAACATAACAGAAAAGAATCTGAAAAAGTATATATATATATATATATATATATATATATATATATATATATCTCGAGAGAGAGAGAGAGAGAGCTGAGTCACTTTGCCGTACACCAGAAACTAACACAGCATTGTAAATCAACCACACTTCAATTTTTTAAAAAAGAAGACAATGCATCCTTGTGTGCAAACTCACTGCCCAGTGTTTTGTGAGGACAGAAGACTGGTGTGATATTACTGTGCCTAGAGATTAAGAGCATGAGCTGTGGGTTCAAATCCTTGCTCTGCCACTGACTAGCTGTGATGTCATCAGTCTTAAACTCCCTGGGCCTCAGTTTCCACATCTGTAAAATGGCAGTCATAACTGTAACCACCTCATGGTCCTGCTGGAAAGATTGAGTCGATAGATTTAAACTGCTTATAATGTGTGTAGCACGTGGTAGATGCTTTATTACTGTAAATCCAGTAAAGGGAATGGACGATGCCCTCATAAGAGATCGCTCTCTGGAAAGAAAGATGTGGAAGTGATGGGAGACCCTGAGCCTGGGTGCTTTCTCCTGTATAAAATATGAAGTAGAGCGTGTGCCAAGCTCCTGACCACGACAGCTTCGTGACTCAGAAGACAGAGAAGGTGATGAGGGCAGCAGCCTCTCTCCTAATCTTGTCTTCAGCCCTATTTATAAGCGGTCCATCACTTCCCTTTCCTTCCAGCTCTCTTCATGTCACTAGAATGAAAGAATCCAGTATCTTGTCTGTTGCAAACACAGATCACAGAAATCTTTTTATGGGAAGGATGTAGACAACTGCTTTCCTGTTAAATTTCTTTTCGGACCATTGGCTGATTTCCCCTCGGTCTGCATGGGTTAGTCTAGGAATAGGGGTTCATGCATGACTGTGTCATTGTCATTCATCCCAACCCCCAACTTTTCCGTTAACTTTGCAATTTTGAGTAAGTTGCTCTGTGTTTATGATCCTCTGCTTCTTCACCAATAAAATAAGAGTAATAGCAACACTTCCACATCTGGGCAGAAGGCAAAAATGTGAGGAAGAATTAGAAAGCACTCTGTAAGCCCAAATGCTTTGTAAATATTTAATACTTGGTAGTTGAGGTAAATGTCAGGGGAGTATGGAACCCAACATTAATCTTTTTGTGATGACAGCTCTTTAGATGTGTTTAATTTCCCAGTCCAAACACTGTGGACCCTGAACTTTTCTGACCCCCTTTCTCCTTTTCTTATTTCTCTTCTTTCACAATACCCAAATATTTCCCACCCAACATCAAATCACAGTTCATTTTAATTCCTCAGCAAAGGGTAATTTTAGCTTATGAGGTGCCCCGATGTCCTGCTGTCCATCTTGAGTTCCTAAATGCTGTCACAGAAGAACTTAGGCTTCACTAGGAAATTCCCTTTTTTGACAGAAATATCCCTTTGTGTTCAAACTGGACTGAATGCCTTTATCCCAGAACAGCCCCCATTGTTGGAAGTCCTCCCTTCTCGTTAGGCTAGCTTATTCCACGGACAGGCTAAAGGCATTTCCTTCCAGCTTTACAACCCTACTGGGTCCTTGTCACTAATGAGACCCAGCACCTGCTACTGTCAGCAAGGTTTCCTGATTGAGGCTAGGAGGGGTATAAGTAAATGAAGGTGGCAGGGGGATTATTTAAAAATTACTCTTAATAATGCATGGAGAGTTTTCCAGATTAACTCTGTTCTTTTGAAATGACAAGAGCTTTTCAGTAAACACTTGTCTGGATGCGGTTTCACAAGGGAGATTTGCCACACTCTGAGGAGAGCTTTTGCCTCTAATGTTTGTTGCTGTGCCCAGGTCACACCCACCTCAGCTGCCCAACAGAAGAGCAATTCTTATGAACAATGATTTGTTTTGCAGTTTTAGTTTATTCCTAAATTGCAGGAATGGTTGATGAGTGAAGTCTTCTGATAACTTTTTATTGGAACAGAATAGAGCATAGATTCAGGAATACTTGAGGCTGACATGTGTTTGGTGAAAAAAAGAAAAAAACAATAAAACGTCGTGCTTTTTTTTTTTTTTTTAACTTCATGGTGATGCATGCAGTTATCTGAGGCTGGATATCTTATATTTGTATTGCGCTTTGCAATTTGCATAGGACTCATGTACTTTCACGTGCTTCTCGGCTTTAAAATACTATTGAGGGTTTGGGGTGATGATGTTCAGTGGCAGCTTTAGAAGACAGCTATAATGAGTGAGTGGGATTTGGAGGTGGTATTTCTTTTACATTTAAGAAGGAAGGAAGAGAGGATGCATGGAGGGAGGGAATGAGAGAAGTCAGTTACTTAACCTCATCAAGATTTGCTTTTCTTACCTGAAAAATGAAGAGAGTAGTAATCCTTACCCTGTTTGTCTCACAAGGTCTTCGATCCCCTGCAGTAACCTCTATATGAAAGTCCTACTTCATCCAAAAAGTGCTTTAGCAGTTCTAGTGGGTGTTACTGCTTATATTATGATGATGCATGGAAAGTCTGCCCAGCCAAAATTGTTTCATTCACTGGCCTCCTGCACTGTGAAATTCCCAGTTACGGAGGTAACACAGTAACTCCATAGCACTCATCAACACATTAACTGGATTGGTTTAGCCACTTACATGTTAGCTTCTAGGGAAACCTAGTAGGGATGAAAAATGGGGTTGTATATTCTGATAAATAAGAAGGGGTTGAGAAGAGTTCTGAACTGGAGAACGACAAGGAGAAAATGAGGACTGTATTGCAGGGGTAGGTTGAAGCCAGACTAAACAAAGACAGACCTTGACGTCCAGGCTGGCCCTAGAACTGCCTTCAGCCTTAAAACTCAACAACTGCTCTGACCCCTTAAGCGACTTCAGAACTCTTATGTCTCCCCAATCTCTGGATAGTCCTATGGTTAGGTCGTTCTGAGCTTGTTTTGGTTTTCATTTCTTCTATCAAAACTTGTCGGTTTATAGGAGATAATGTCAGGTTTGGACCCAAATTGCCCTTCTTTCCCCTCTTAGAAAACATCAATAAAAGGAGTATATGCTATACAAGTCATGAGATTTGTTTAAACAAATTTATAGCTAACTTTTCTTTAATGCTTCATAGTTGACAAAGTATTTTTCAAGTATTATGTAATTTATTTAGAGCATTGACTCTGTGGGTAGGTATCCTAAGTACTGGGGGGAAAAGGAAGGTAGTAATACATACCTGCCACCCAAGATTGATAGGATTAAATGAGACAATGTTTATCAAGCACTCTGCTTAGCCCCCTGGCATACAGAAAGCACATATTTCTAATGCCCCTCGTTTATGGATGAAGAAACAAATTCAGAGAGGTTATGTGATATGTTTAAGGTTACAGGACGAGTCAAAGGTGGATCCATAGGTCCAACTGCCTCTCCACCATGCTAACATGGCAATGAACAGTCAAACCACGTGACATTTAAGTTTGGATTCCATGTCACAAACTGTTGAGAAACAAACAGAGACAAAAAGAGGAAAAGGGAGAGAGATAAAGAGAAAGAAGAGAGGGGGAACACAAGCATGTGCTATGGTCTGAATGTTTGTGTGCCCCCCAAATTCATATATTGAAATCCTAATGCCCAATGTGATGGTACTAAGAGGTGGGCCTTTGGGAGGTGCTTAGCTAATGAGGGTGCGACCCCTTTGAATGGGGTTAGCACTCTTATGAAACAGACCCCTCAGAGCTCCCTGGCCCCTTCCATCACATCACAGATACAATGAGAAGTCTACAACCTGGAAGAGGGCCTTCACCCAACCCTGCTGACACCCTGGTCTTGGATTTCCAGACTCCAGACTGTGAGAAATAAATTTCTGTTGTTATCACCTACCCAGTCTGTGGTATTTTGTTAGAACAGCCCAACCAGACTAAGAGAGCTTTTTATTTTTGGCTGTGTTGGGTCTTCGTTGCTGCATGCTGGCTTTCTCTAGTTGTGGCGAGCGGGGGCTACTCTTTGTTGTGGTGCATGGGCTTCTCAGTGCGGTGGCTTCTCTTGTTGTGGAGCACAGGCTCTAGGTGTGTGGTCTCCAGTAGTTGTGGCTTGCAGGCTCAGTAGTTGTGGCTCGCGGGCTCTAGAGCACAGGCTCAGTAGTTGTGGCACACGGGCTTAGTTGCTCTGTGGCATGTGGGATCTTCCCGGACCAGGGCTCGAACCCTTGTCCCCTGCATTGGCAGGCGGATTCTCAACGACTGCGCCACCAGGGAAGTCCTAAGAGAGATTTCAAAATGTTGACTTGCTAAGAGATAGGTGAGAGATAATAAGTACTTCACCTAGGCACAGTTAGGATATCATAAAAAATAAGTGTGTGTGTGTGTGTGTGTGTGTGTGTGTGTGTGTGGTTGTGTGGCTTTAGTATGGTAATGTAACCAAAGGGCTTATGGGAATGAAGCGCATTTAATTTTCCTCCAGCTTCTAGTTTCTTAGGCTTCCATGTTTTAGCCCTGCTGCATCAGACCTTGCATATTAATAGATGGTTGGCGTGGCAATCCTTGGAGGGCCCCAGGGGAGGGAGAGGTCTTCTAATAAAATCCAAACTGGTTCAGCTGAAAATTTTGTGAAGTCTTTTTATATCTACTTTGTTTCTTGACCTCCTAACAAACATCATGGAAATGTCATTTCCAGCCACAGAAGTTTCAGTCCCTTGATAGAATTCTGAGGGGAAGTAGACTCGCGTTCATTGGTTCCCAGCTCTTCTTTGGGGCCCCCCTACCATCATTCAGCATCCCTGACTTCCGCCTGCTGCAGAGTCTTAACTCACCTAAGGTCTCTTCAGAATCCCAACATTTGTGCTGGGCCTTAAGCTGTTATTCCCTATAATCCACCAGCCTAAGGGCTACCTTCCAAAGAGCACAGTTAACAATAAGGAGACTTGGGGGGATATTGTGACACAGCTTTGGAACTGTTAGAACCAGTCTCTTCCTGCCTCCCCCACATTCCCCCTGCATCCTTGGAGAATCCCAGGTGACTCATTTGTTGCTTCGTGCAGTAGTTTGCTTAGGGTTTCCATAACAAAATATGCAGACTGGATGGCTTCCACAGCAGAAACTTATTTTCTCACGGCGCTGGAGGCTAGAAGGCTAAGTTCAAGGTGGTGGCAGGTTTGGTTTCTCCTGAGGCCTCTTTCCTTTTTCTCGCAGATGCTGCCGATGGCCACCTCCTCACTGGGTCCTCCCATATCTTTCCTCCGTAAGCACCCCCAGTCTCCTTTTGTGTGTCCTCATCTCCTCTTCTTAGAAGGACACTAGTCACATTGAGTTAGAGCCTACCCTAACAGCCTTATTTTAACTAAATCCACTCTTTACCGGCCCTCTGTCCAAATACAGTCACATTCTGATGTCCTGGGGTTAGGGCTTCAACACATACATTTTGAGGGGGACCCAGTTTAGCCCATAGCACCTTGACAGCTATCAAATCTTCATGCTTTGCTGCCTCCATTGTTTGTTCCTTTTCTGGCCTCACCTCCCCCCAGGGGTTGTCTCATGGAGATCTCTTGTCTTCCTCTGCCAGCCCCTCTCCTGTGTTCTGACTCCTGTGAAGACTTGCTGACTTCCAGGTGGACTCTTGGGTTTGCGCAGACTTTGTTGCATTGACCTCATGTTGTCAACATGGCCGCGGCCACTGCTGAGTTGGACTATGGCCCCCTTCCACCAGAGTGATGACTCTTTTTCTTAAGACATAAAATGGGCAATGTGTGTGTTCTCTCTCAGATGCGCCTAAGTATCTTGGCTGCTTTTCCTGTCACACTCTTTCTATTTTATATATCCTCCCTCTTGGAATTTCACACATCCACGCCATGGGCTGGGTTGAAAAACAATTGGCATTGTGTTTAACGCCAAAGCTTCCTTGTCAGCTTATAGCCGTTCATCCTAGAATCATCTGCAAACTCTCAGAATCGCTATGCTGGGGGGGTGCTCTCTTTCCTCCTCCAGGACTTCCTAGACAATTCAAAGGTAGCCATTGTTCTGTCTAGGGCTGGCCAGAATGTCCAAATGCTTCAGTCACATCTCATTGGAAGTTACACCAACCTGTATTAGGGAATACAGCATGGGTTTGATCCCTCTGGCCCTGGGGTAAATCCTAGAATTATCTAGAATTAAACCCTATAATGGCCCCTCATTAAAGGAGTATTATTTCCCAAAGGTCTCAAGCTTCTTCATCTCTAAAGTGGTGATAATGAGAGTACCTGTTTCTTAGTGCTGCTGTCAGGCATTAAATACGGTAGCTTAAAGTCTGGCACGTAGTAAGCACTCAGTCAATATTAGCTTTCGTGACCATTATGCCAATAAGACGTCGTGACAGTCTTGATCTTTTTACGTTAGAAGCTTCCTTCTTCCTCTTTGTGCTCCTCTTTTTATTCAACAAAATATTTATTAAATAAGTGGTATGTTTTAAGCACTGTGCTAAGGTCTTTGCATTCACTGATCTTACTGGATTCCTCACAGTAAGCCTTGCGGTGGGTATTGTTAGGAGCAGAACTTTACAATCCTGGGAGTATAGCCTTGAATAAGACAGATGTTGTAGCCTCTTCCCAGAGATTGCAGCATAGTGGGAAAGTCAGATGTTCGACTACAATAGTCATCACATCAGCCTCCTCTACTGGAGGTGGTTGGCTACTTCTTCTAGTGATCACGGGATCCTGGAGTTTAAATAGAGTTGGCCTTACTGTTGCTAAGTGCTTCATGTTGTGAAATTATATCGCCAACCTCTGGCATCCCTTAGGGCTCTTATCAGTGAAAATCCGGAAAGCTTAGAGAAGGAAGAGAGTGGAAAGCATATGGTCATTTGTATTTTGTTAGATTAGAGCTGATTATTTATTATCACCTGGTAAAGAAGACACACAGACCCAAGCTCCAGTCTTTCTTTCAGGAGGCACCGAAGAGCTTGGAATTCCCAGCCAGCATCCTTACAGAAGGCAGTTACTTGGTTGGTGGAATAGGAGTTTAGAACAGACCTATTGCTTGGAGATCCAGACTCACTGAGCCTGCCTGGGCCATGCGACTCCACAGAGCAGTATACCGAACACAGAAATAATGTTTTAGAGAGAAAAATGATACAGACACCTATGCATGCACCACCAGTTGCCAGCCACGGCTACCTTTCCTAGCCCTCCATTAAAAACCACAGCCAGATTTTCAATATGGGTAGACATTCTTGTCTGTACAAAGTGATCCCTCAGGTACAATGACTCACTCCAGGAAGAAGAAGGAACAGGCCACCCAATGATTCTGAAAGAAACTATTGTACTTTTTTTTAAACCACTTTGTGAGTACTTCTCAGAGGTGATATTTACCTGCCTAATACTTTGCACACATATAATTTTATTCCCAGTCAGGGCCTCTTGGATGAAATTAGTTTCCTTTGTCACCCCAGTGATGTTTGTCACTTGCAAAGATGTGTTTTACTCTAAAGTACGATATAAATTCCTGAAGGCATAGGCAAACAAGAGTTGACTTTTGCCCATCACATAAACTTCCACGCCCTTTCTGTCTGTCAGCCTGCAAGAGTCTCAGAGAAATAGTGTGTGTGCTCTCTATTCATAAAATATTCCTGTGCTCGAAATAGAAACGATCAACTCTGCAGTGAGGGAAATGACAAAATGATGTGAAAGCAAAAGGAGAACTTCTCATGCTCAAGAACCCAGAACCCACATCCCCTGATCTAGTTTCCGCTTTTCTGGTTAACGGTGAGGAATAACCGGCAAAGTCTACCTTAAATATAAGTTCTGCTAGAGACAACAAACATTACTTTGAATGTTCTTCCTTTTTTTTTTTTTTTTCCCATCATAAGCTATAATTCTGTCTTCCTCTCAGTGGTTCAAAGTTGCAGAAATGAGGAGAGTTAAGGTATTTGATAACCAAAAGTTATAGGAAGCTATTTAATAACCAAGGGAGACTTGAAAAAAAAGTAGCTGATTTACCAACGAGTCATATCAGTGCTTTGAAGAAAAGAACACAGCTGTTACATCCTATGAAAAGTGTGGGTAATAAAATCTTTACAAAGGTGTTGAGCTTTCCAACTTTTAATTTTCATACCCTCGTGGAAAGATAAGCATCTTCAAAAGAGCCAGATTGCTTCCTATGGCTTTTTGAGTTTTGAGACACTGCTCACTGTTTATACAGCCCTCCCATTTCCATGAAATAAAATTGTCATTCTAGTCGCCTTTGCAGAAATTACACAGTATTGGGGAATGCTGAGTGTTTTCCGTTGAAGTTCTTATTAGGGGAAGTTAAAAATTCAACAAGTCATAATAATTACCCAGAATTAAACCCATGGTATCTAGTAACAGCTGGGGTGCTGAATGATAGGGAAGTTCTGCCACGGACATCTGCGGGTTTGGCTTCTGGTTCTGGGTTTTGGTCCTTCCTGAGCGATTCAGGACAAGTCGCCTCTCAGTGAACCCCAGCTTCCTCCCTCGTGACGTGACTTGATGTCTGCATACTCATCGATGTCCTTTCCTGCACCAATGTTCTGTGACTCCTGGCAAGACCAAGGAGCTAAACTTTTCTAATGAAATATTAAGCAATCAAGATTTTAGGTCTCAAAAGTCATCTCTTCCAAGCCCCGTCCATCCAGAATGTCATAAACTGCCCAGAGAGATGATATTGGTTCTCCTGGTCCATTTCTAATGCTCTGCCATTGACCCCCTTTCACTCTCTCTGGGTCTGAAACCAAGGAGCTGCTACTGCCTCATTTTATGGAATGTGTGTGGTTCCTTAATATTGTGATTGTATAGTTTTTTTTTTTAAAGAGAAAAAAAGACAGAGCTAAGCATTCTTTTTTTCTTCTTCTTGTTTTTTTTTCTTGAACAAACTAAAATAACGGTATAATTTGACCTGGATTTATGAAACTGCGATTTATTCATTGAATGGAAAACAACTGTGCTTTTTCTTCTTAGCTATTATTTTCTTTAACCTTTTTTTTTCTTAGCTATTATTTATTAAGCCACCCCATGCCAGGCACTGGGCTAAGTTCTTTTTCTAGACATACTATTTAAAATCTTTAAATCATCATGAAAGATAGGTGTCATTATGCCCATGTTACAGAAGATGAAATTGAAGCACAAGGATATTAAGTTGCCTAGAGTCACCCAGTTTGTGATGGAACTGAGATTCCAGTTCATCCCAGTCATCCTAACCACAATGTACGGTATATATACACAGATATATATATCATATACATGTGTATATCAATATGTATAAAACATATTGAGGAGATGTAGGTAGTGGTAATGTTTCCACTTCCATTTCTAAAACAGTTTGTTGCAAAATGAAGCTCATTTTAAACTCACCCCCCAAGGATTTAGAATTCATTGCAACAGCCCCTAGCATAGGGTAGGTTCTCAGTTTGGTTGAACAGATGCTTGGATTTATAAACATGGGATTTATGTATGGGACATAACTATGGGGTCGGTGATAGAATCGGCAGTGCATTTGTTGATGTTGAGTTGAGATGATGGCAGTCTCTGCATTTGCACTTTGACCTGATGCCGTGGTCATTGGCACGGTGCCTGTGGGGACACTGGGACATTAACCCACACTCTGTGTTTAAAATATGTCGGTGGAAAGATTAGGTCTAATAAACAGATTTCTCTCCAGACATGTTTTGCAATAGTCTCGCTCTTGTGGGAGGTTGATGATAACTTAGACATGGTCCTCGCCCTGGTCCTTCAGCCTGTTCTGAAAGGGACATGACTTTCACTTTGGGGATCTTTGAAAGGCATAGAGCATGTAGGCAAAGTGTGGAGTTTTTAACTATAATTGATAATGATTATAGTTGTACCTACATAGGGAAATCTTATTTTTCAAAACAATTTTCAAGAGTTAATGCATGCATGGGGTACATAATTCAACAACTACCGAAAGTCCTACCTCCAGCCCTCCCTCTCATTCACGCAGTTCCCTTCCCAGAAGCAACTGGCGTCTTCCAGAATATTCCAGAGATACTCTAGACATATGTAAGCACTTAGGCGTTTATGTATTTTTTTTCCACCAAGAGTAATACATTTTATACAATCCTATACCTTGCTTGGAAAACAGGATTTTAAAAAAGTGTCTAGCACTGAAGGGTCAGTTAGTAAATATTCTGTTTAACAAATTAATCCACAAAGGCAACAGCAAGAGGGAGGAGGTGGGGGAGAGAATATTTGCGTGGCTGGTAATACCATTCCCCAGTAAAGCTCAGAAAGATGTCCGTAGGAAGCTGGCTTCTAATCTCCATTTGTTCCTCTGTGCTACAGTAGGAAGCTATGAGGTGTAGCTAAAAGATCACAGGGCTTGGGATCAAACTCATACAGAATTTGTTAGCCATTGATTTTCCCAGTGATCAGCAAACTGAGAATTCTCATAGGAAACTACCCAGCCCAGTGCTCAGTACATGGTGGATGTGACGCAGGAACGGTAGAAACTCCTGGTCTTTCATGAATCTCCTCTGCAGTATTTTCATTCTACTTCAACCTGGGTCTTGTTGCAATATTCTACATACTGTGGCAAAAATCTGGCAGTAGTTTTTCTGGTCTCTGAAAGCAGTGGCCAGCATATACTGAGTGTTACTCTGTGCCAGGCACCGTGCAAAGCACTTTGGGTACATGATCACGTTTAAGGCTCGCCGAAACCCTGTAAGATTATTACCATTATTTTTCAGACCATGAACTGAGCAGAAAAGTAAAATAATTTTCTCACAGTCGCCCCTTGGGTGAATGACAACTACAGGACTTGAACTCTGAGCTGCCTGAAACCAACGTGCATACTTCTCACACACGCACCTGCTCCTTGTCTGGATCTGATAGTTTCACACCTGTAGACACAGCCTTTGGACATCACAGGCAAGAATGAACTTGTTACCACCTCAGCCTAGTTCTCCACACACATCCCTGAAGTTTTATGCAGCTTTACACACCTCGTTAAGTTGTTGCAAACACAAGTAGCAAGGTGAGTCACACCTTGAGCCCACATGTCAGTGTTCCTCTTTACTTTGTTGGTCAGCAGGTAAGGGCTTGTACTGAGGTGCATTTTCTGATTTCTCCTACTCTCATCTTCCAACCCCTCCATTCAGGAGCCCTTCCATCTCTTGATCACAGCAGGAGCCATACAACTCTTGCTGCGTAATGCAAAAAGAAAGGGAGAAAAGTGTTGACTGAGAATTCTAGCAAACATTATTTAAGCTGAAAAGGAGTGCTGCAGATTGACTATTAGACTCTTAGTGCTAGGAATGCCCGGACACTTTCTTGTCAGCCTTACAGTTTCAGATTTTTATGACTGTTTAATTACCACCGCTATCCCACATTGCCCGCAAGTGCCTCTTCCAAACACTGTGGAAGTTCATTGTCAATTACAGCCAGCTATGTTCACTCTCTACATTGTGGATCTTTAATAGCTTTCTTTACTCCGCAGCACTGTCACAAACAGTCCAGATAATGGCTCCAGTTTTCCCTCTTAGAACTCATATTTTTTTTCCTTATGTACCATGAAAACAAAAATCGGATGAAACTGTTATCTTTCTGCAGAAGAGTGATTTTCCTTGTAACGATTATTTAAACAGGAGTCTATTTCAAAATGTCCACCCTCATCTTACATGGTATCAGAAATCTGTTCATAAATGTATTTCGCCATTTGAATAATTCTGGGAATTACATATTTGATATCGATGCTGAAAGAGGAGTTTAATCCACAGAGGGTGATTTAATCAAGAAAATAGCTTTGCTATTGGAATATATGATTCTTTACAGAGCAACAAATCGAATCCTTCCTTATCCAATAAAATGTATACTCAGTGGCCAACAGTGTCTCTGAGAAACTAGGGAAGAGAGCATCTAAGGGCTAAAATAATCTTCAGGGTTTTTAAGTGATAGCTGATGATTTTTAAAGAAACGTAAGGGGCTTCCCTGGTGGCGCAGTGGTTGAGAGTCCGCCTGCCGATGCAGGGGACACGGGTTCGCTCCCCAGTCCGGGAAGATCCCACATGCCGCAGAGTGGCTGGGCCTGTGAGCCATGGCCGCTGAGCCTGCACGTCCGGAGCCTGTGCTCCGCAACGGGAGAGGCCACAGCAGTGAGAGGCCCGCGTACCGCAAAAAAAAAAAAAAAAAAAAAAAAAAAAAAGAAACGTAAAATTTGAGCACAATAACCTAAATGGAAAAAGAATTTGAAAAAAGATAGGTACACGTATATGTATAAGTGAGTCACTTTGCTGTACACTTGAAACTAACACAGCGTTGTTAATAAACTATGCTCCAATATAAAATAAACGTTTTTTAAAAAGAAATGTAAGTGTTAAAAAATAGATTTTCTAAACTAAATGAACACAGAGCCCTTAAGTAAGGATGAGCACCAGTGAGCAGGGAAAACTTTGGTTCCAGTTAAGTATATGGTGGAAACAGAAGCCTTCTTGCGGTGGGAAGGGAGAGGAGAGTAGTTTCAGTGTAATGAGATGCTGACCTCCCAAAGGATCATTGATCAGGTGGATTAGATTGGCTTATAGCAAGTCAACGGTCATATCATTTTTTAGGCTTTTGGTACTAGGGGTCTAATTCATGATTAGTGTTAACGATAATGATTAACTTCATAGATTTTGTTCACGATATTAAAGGATTTCCACATAGCAACTTTTAAGAAAGTCTCTCTTGCCTAGGATTGATGAAGCACCTGTCTTAAGGTAAGCAGACAGACTAGGTAATGTCTTTAGAGTCCTCTCAGCGGAAGTTACTATGATTAATATTGTGTATGGTTGGACCTTCTTGCAGGCGTAACAACTGTTCCTTCTCTGCTGCACCTGCTGCCACTAACTTCCTTCCTTCAATCCTCTTTTAGTTTGGGGTCCTCTGAAAGCAGAGTCTGAGACAAGGACTTAGGCGCAGGTACTTAATTTGGGAGGTGATCTCAAGAAGCTGGAATGAGGGCAGAGAGATTGATACAGGGAAAAATGGAAAGTCCAGGAAGAGCATAACATTGAAATATTGAGCTGGTGACCACCTTGGGCAACTGGGGCTTAATGTCATTGGGGACCCTTTAAGGAATTGTTCAGAATGCACCCAGAATAATCCCCCCTTGCCCTAGGTTTGAAAAATGCAACATCATCCGCCAACTCCTCCCCCTGCCCCTGTTCCCTCTCTTCACCTCCCCCTTCCCTGCCTTCTCATTAACTCCTCCGCGCTGAATGAATGGCTTCCGCAGCTCTGGAGAAAGTTCCGAGGCAGAGAAGCTGAGAAGCCTTGAGAGGGGAGGCGCTCAGTATGTAAAGACCTGTCCGCCACAGCCGGAGCTAAATGAAGTCAGATGTGGTTCAAGTCACAGGAGGCCATAGGGAGGGGGCACGAAGCCCCCATTAGCAGCTCCCAAAATATTCTAACTCCTTTTACCCACCAGCCCTTCTTCTCTACCCCACAGCCCACTTCACTACTGTTCATTCGCTCTCTGCCTTGTACTTTTCAACCCACTGCCTTCACTGGTCCCTAAGGCTCCTTGCTTTTCCCCTCATCCCCATGTCTATCTTCATCCAACTGTGCGGTTCTGCCACCCCTGCTTTTCTCCCTCTATTGGTGATATCGTCCTTGTTTGGGGGCTTATCGTTTTTTAAATCTGCTTTCCATTTCATCAAAACAGAAAAAGACCAAAAAAAACAAAAAACAAAAAGGGTGGGGATGGGTTTCCAAAGCTCAAATCTTACATTGGGTTAGTGATCGTAAAAATACTGTGAGCTAATTTGCAGCTGTCGCTTTAAAATCTAGTGCTTTCTTTCCATCAAATTACTCTTTTCCCTACTCCATGTTCCCTAGAAGGGAATCGCTACTGAAAATAACTTTTCAGCATTTGGAAGCCGGAATGTGGTGTGGCTTGAGGATTTGGGCTTGGTGGGGAGAGAGCTTTATTCTGAGAGCTGCAGGAAGACGCACACCCTGCTTAACAGGTGGCCCAAGCTGATGGGACTTCATGTTCTATAGCAGCAGTGAAGGAATGTACGATGGACGCCAACTAGAGCCCATTAGAGCGGACAGGCCCAGGCCCATGGCTGTCACTCTAAACCCAAACCTTGTCAGGGTGTCCAGGGGCTCTGACTCTCAAATTACCCACACACATGCTGTTTGGTGCCCCTGAAACGGGGATCTGTTTCAAGGTCTGTAGAAACATGAATTAACCTTTGCAGCAGAAAGGCTCATCAATGTCCAAAGCCTTTTTTCTCTCTGCTGTTGTCTGTCGGTTTCCTTTCCAACCACAGGGACCCAAACGATCTTTGCAGAGACTGAACTCATCTCTTTCCTTCATGGGGAATGAGCAAGAATTTCGGACTCCCTGGCTCAAGCTCCATCAAGCATATGCCTCCTTTGAGTTCCCAAAACATATTGTTTATGCTTCTGCAGCAGTGATGATGGCGTTGTAGTGTCATTTATCTGTTTGCATGTCTGCAGTCTTCCCGTGAGACTGGAAGCACCTTGTGGCAGGAAACATATCCTAGGATGAACAACAGATGCCATTTGTTGGACATTCAGTATGAGCTAGGCATGGTTCTCCAGCTGTAAGCATATTTCATTTTCTTTGCGGTAGTCCTGCTGGGAAGGTATTATTATCTTCATTTGGTAGATGGGAAAATTTGAAGTTGAGGGAGGTCAAGTTTGCCCAAGGATATACAGCTTTTGAGGGGGCAGAGTTGGAACTTGGACCCAGTAGCCTCTATGTCTAAGCCAGAGTGTATGACCAGTGAGCTGTATGGTGTCACTTTGTCAAGCAACCAACTAGGAGTGAATGAAGGAATTCACAGAGCAGGCTTAGCAAACCCCAGGCTCATCTCACACACTTATTTACACTCTGCATTTGGAAGTAATGCCAGTCACACCCATCCTTCTACACTGAAGAAGAGCCTTTGCCTTGCTTTCTGAAAATAATTCCAATTGGCTTTCTGTATGGTTTGTAACGTTGGCATATACACTTTAAGTCTTTTCTAAGCATGTATAATATGTAGTATATATGTGTGTGTATTTATATATATATAAAATATTGTGCTGTATATAGCTCCTTTGAACCTTCTTTGTTCATGTAACAACATAACGCTATGAATATTCTTCCATATCAAAATATCATTTCTCTGATATAGCTGGAAACAAGTGTTGTGATAAGATAATCAGATTGGAAGGGACTTTCTGAAGTCACCACCCAACTTTATCTAAAGCGGTGGTTTCAAACTCATTTTTAACCATGACTTATTGTTTTTTCCAAATAAATCTATAAAGAATATCAACAAACGGCAGTAGGGTTATATTTGTATGAATTTATTTCATAACTGCAGCTTTACACATTTACTTATTAAGAAGGCAACCAACTCGAGTAATAAGGCTGTTTTGTCTAGACAGCCCTTTTTAGTTGGAAGTTAGGGATGGCAGTTGAAGTTTTGTGCGTGCCTTGGCATCTTGTTTTGATTGTGCTGTGATGGGAAGATCATGGACCACACAGCTAAGTATCTGTGAGTGGTCATCAATATTTAACCACCACAATTAGCTGAGTATGTGCTGCAGGAGAAGCTTGATTTCAAGGTCTGTACAAACATGAATTAACCTCATAGCAGAAGTCCACACCTTGGTGTGTGCCAGTGTGTCAGAGTTTCATATAAGACACATTTAAATCTGGGAGTACCACTTTTTATTACCATTTAAAAAAATCATCGAAGGTAAATTTTCACTAAAATATAAAATCTTAAACAAATATTTGTGTAACCCCTTAAAGCACGCATTGTAGAAATCTTGGATTCTGTGACACTCTAGAGTTTTCTGGAACTCAGCTAGGAAACCACTGATATAGCATCCCCCTACAAAGTCTAATAAATTTATAAAAGCTGGAAAACAGGGAGTCTACCCAAGACTGCTTCAGGAATACACCCAAGTGTTTAAATCCCCTCATTATGGTCAGAAGAATTTTCCTCGTGCCTGACTCAAGTCTCTTAAGCTGCTGCCTGAATTTCGCACAGTAGATAGAGGTTCTCAGAAAATCCTTGATGACCGGTAGCTTGAGGCTTCTGTGGAGGGGTAAAGTAGTTGGTTACCTTCCTTCTCACCAAATAAATATGTCTTCTCTCACCACTCCTGACTTAGCATCGTGGGTACCCGTGATTCGGCAGCATCATTTTCTGGTTAGCCCCCAAATCCTGCCAAAGCAGTAGTGACTTCTTTAAGTCACCTCAACAGAGAAGACATTTAACTTGATATGTTTTCAGAGTTTGGGTTTGGAAAAGATCCTGGTTGATGCCCTTCATAGCACTTATGTGCATCTCTCATCCATCTTGTCATAGCTCAGTCCAGGATACAGGTGGTTGCAGCGAGTCAGGCAGAACGGGAAAGCCCGTCATTTGACCTGTCCACTTGAGCCAACTAGTTGTTTGGGAAGTTGTATTCACTTGCAGCAGATAGGAACAGGAAATGGTAGGCAGATCTGAGGAATAAGGAGAAGACCCAGTTGTCAGAATGGGGTCACAAGGTCAGAGAGTCAAGAGCACTTGATACTGATGGGCTGTGTCTTATGCTGAGGGTTTAAATCTATCCTTGCTGGCTTATGGCAGGCTTGTATGAGAGCCAGGGTGCTGGCCCCTAGGACAGAAGCCAAGTAGGGAGCTGGGAAGAAAGCGAAGCTTCAGAGTTTGGGTGCCAGGCAAGGTCTAATACGCTTAGCATTGGGCAACCCCAAAGGGCATAGGGGGTTTGTCCGCACACTCTTATGGGGTAGCTGGGTTCTTCTGGACATGGCACACCAGGAGGTGATGGAAATTATTTAGAGAGCACTGCCGTATCTTGCTGTCTGCCCCTTTGTCCTCGCCCATATGTTCACTACATCACCTGTCACCAGAAGGTGTGGTGGTAGCCCAGACTTCTAAGAGAATTTGCAGCTGTTCTAATCCTGATAGTGAGTATAAAATTTTTATTGAAATATATGGATAGCCTGAAATTGTTTTACAAACAGGAGAACAAGAGCTTTGGGTTTTCTGAGCCTTGGGCCCTATTCATGTATTCTCTCTCTTGGGCCCTATTCATGTATTCTCTCTCTTGGGCCCTATTCATGTATTCTCTCTCTTGGGCCCTATTCATGTATTCTCTCTCTTGGGCCCTATTCATGTATTCTCTCTCTCCTACATGAGAGAGAAAAAAAAGTCAGGCACATCCCGTGATAGGAGGAATGGTGTGAGCAAAGGTGAAGGCTGGGTGAATAAGTACGTTTCGACCCCAGCACACCATATTGGCTCTTCTCCCTTCTTGGTCCCTCTCTCTCCCCATATCCTTGTTTGTGCTTCTTGGAATTACCCTCCAAATAATTCACCTGCACCCAAGACCTTATCTGGGGCTCTGCTCTTGGGAGGAAGCCAAAGTAAGAAAGTGAGTTTGACAATGAGACCATCTTCTTCCACTGAGTGTGCCGCAGCTTTGGGAGAACATTCTGTGGGGTGATGACCGAAGGCAGGCCCATCAGCCGAAACAGGCGTCTTGACCTGAGCAAACCAGGGAGACTTGGCCAGGCCAATTATCCATGCATCCAAGAAAGCAGGGGTGTTCCTGGAGCAGGGAACTTGCACAGGGGGTAGTGAGGGAGGGTTGGGAACAGTGGCTTGGATCCAGTTGTAGACAACTTGGACAACCAGGTTAATGAGTTGCTTCTCTGTTCAATTCCTCGGCAGTTGGACAAGTCTTTCTTATACCCCGCTGTTTGCTTCTGACGCAGTGAGAGAGTTGGGGTTGGAAGCAGGTCCCGATCGATGCCCTCCATTGCACTTTCCTACTCATGGTATCAGTGGAGTTCTGGAGTCACAAAAGCCCAGGCAGAAGAAAGTATTCTATTCTTCCTTTCTTGTAGAGAGTTGACATTCTTTTGCCTCAATGCTTGTAATATTTGGAGTTTCTAAGGACCCACAGGGGGAAAATGTGCTCTATTTTGCTTTCCTCTTGGTGGTTTTAATTTCCCTTAACCTCTTCATCTGTTGTGGTAGCTCTATTGTGCCTTGTACTCAGCCCTCCAAAACCCTCACTTCCCACCTCCCAAATAATGCTTAGTCTTTCTTTCCCTTTCCCTCCCAAGAGCAGTTAGTGAGCAAGGGATGTGTCAGAAGCAGGCCCGTTCCTAATATTTTCAGAGCCCTGGGCATGAATGCAAGTGGAGATCCACATGCTATTGGCCTAAATATTTTAACATTTTCAAACAGATTTTAAAAATTAAATAAAATCTATTTGGCCATCTCCTTTGCTGGATCATATTTAAAATTCTCAGATCCCTTGGAGTTCCAGTCCAGAAACTGGTAGGGGAGAGCTGGTGGGAGAGCAGGCAGAGAAGTGGCCCTGGGGACACTTTCATCCTCTCTGTCTCCACCCTTGGCTTCACAGACGCCACTACATGCTTTGTGCTCATGTGAGTGGACAACTAAGCCCACACAAGCTCTGTCTAAGCTCTGCCTCTACAAACATGCATTACTTTTGCTCCTCTTGGAGCCTGAGGTTGGTCCTCTCATGCCTGGTTCAAAGGGCAGGACTTCTCAGAGCTGATGGGTGGATACATCTAACACCTCTTTTCTCCCAACTTCAGCCTGTCCTCAGGCACCCTTAGAAGTGCTCTCTTGTTTGAGCCACTTGAGGAAAGAGGGCTCTGTTTTTCATTTCATTTTTATTTTCTCTAAAAATACCCTGAAGATCCTGTCTCTTAAGAGTGTGGGCATTGCATAAGCAGCTTCTAACCCTGACCCCATTTCTGTGTCTGGAACACACAACAGAAAGTTCATCTTGACTCTCCCTGGCTTCCTTCCACCCTGGACATTATTCTTGGCTATTTACCATCAGTGCTGCGGGAAGGTCTCATCTGATAATGCAAGCCAACTAGGTAGACTCCTGTCCAGCCTCTGCAGCAAGAGGTGGAGAAGGCAAACTTCAGTGCTCTGGAGGCTTAGCGTTATTTGCTAGCTGAGAATCTCCATCAGTAAAACTGAAATCAGAGAGAGAGTGTGTCATGGCAAAGTTGGAACAAAAAGGCAGCTGGTGACCTGGTGAGTTTTAATCATATTCCCTGGGCCACTGGAGTCACCCAAGCATTCCTTTGGCTCGGGCCGCCTTTCTGCAAAGGCTCAGTGACTTAGCGCTAAACTTGTACAGTGGGAGGACAGTCTTAATATAGAGTGGGCCGTTTGAATGGGGTTCAGTGGGCTGCATCCCGGGCTCTGTGGTAGCCGGTGATATTACATATCATCTAGGCAGGACTGAAAGGAACATTAAACTGCATTTCCATTATCAGCGAGGTCCTTAGTGACCTGTGGATCAGAATCAGAGCATTCTAATCAGTCTGCCTAATGTCTTCCTGGGCAGCCTCCTACAGATCTAGGATTAGTTGGCGCAGGAAGGCTGAACCACCTTTCACAGGGGAAAAAGTCATCCACAAGGAAGCCTGAAGCGTGTTGAGCCAGGGAAAGGCTAGTGACAAGTTAAAGGGCCTCGTATGACGAATGAAAGGGCCACTTCTGCGGAACCTAAGGATTTCTGCAGAGAGGATCAGCTCTCTTGGCTAAAATATTAAAATCTGCGAGAACTCCTGTGAGGGGATCAGTAAGAAAATTGCTTTTCAGAGAAGCCCAGGCTCTGGACCTCTTGAACTTTTGCCCTTGCGTGAATTATTTAGCAGTCCTCAGAACTACTTCGTAGGGCTAGCAACAACTTCTATTTCCAGTGCAAAATCACGAAATTTTAGAATTTCAGGTGGAAGAGAAGGTAAGGGCATCTAAACAGAAGTGTGATGCAGAATTTCAGATTGAAGAGAAGGTCAAGGATATCTAAACTGTGATGCTCAGTTCCTCTCCAAGGGGCTGCCCAGGGGACTTCCAGCCTCTGTGAGAAACCTCCCCTGACAGGGAACCCACTGCTTGTAGCTGAGGGCATTTCTGATTGTTAAAAGTTCTTATTCCCTGAAGTCTGGAACGTCAACTGTCCCAAAACAGAGACCTATAGTTTAATCTCTAGCATCCTCTCTGAGTGAGGAAGCACACATATTTGCAAAGTCAGCTGCTGGAAAAGGTGATTAACTATAAGTGTTGACCTTCACAAAATAGAGTCGTTTGCCTAGAGTGCTGGCTAAGGAATCAGTTTTGTTCTGTGTGACGGTGTGAAGAGAATAACAGAGTATAATGTGAATAGCTTAAACAGGGATAAAAAAATTAAGGTTACTGATGTGGGACAATACTTTGAAGTATATTTCAAGTGAAAATTGTCAGTAATAATAATAATAGAATTCCACACAGACTATATACTTTATCCTTGGGCAGTTAGTCTGTGGCAGATATGCTTAAGGTGAGAAAATGTATTCCTTTATTCATTCATTCATTTATTTTATATTTACTTTTTTATTGAAGTATAGTTGATTTACAGTTTGTGTTAGTTTCAGGTATACAGCAAAGTGATTTAGTTACACGTATATATTTACATATATGCATGTATATATACATATATATGTATATATTTATACATTCATAAAACATTTATTCGGTACCAACTCAGCCCTAAAATAGCCAGAAGAAAGACTTAAATTTTTTCATCTATGAAGGAGCCCAGAATCTGGTCAGAGAGAAGATGATTTAAATCACTCACTGTGGCTCACTGAGAAGAGGATTCCTGGGGTTCTCCCAGGACTGAGGAAATGTACCTGGATTAAATCAGAAGGAATTTCCCAAGGTAAATGGGACCATCATATATTGATGTCAGCTAGTTCTCTTCGTTGCTTTCTCAGAAACCCTAGTCCCTTGATCAGTTAGAGATTTGGCTTTTTGATTAGTCCAGACTCTGGTTAGTTTCTCAAAATGTTTCCCCCCCTGCCTTGCAAGCAGGACGATATCATGAATACAGGGAGTGCTTAATAAATGTGAAACGAGGAGGAGAGAAGCAAGAAAGGAGAAGAATGCCACCTCTCTTACTTGTTATTTCAACCTCTGGTAATGGGACCCTCTGGTCTCTGCCAAATAGTTGGTCTCAGTACTTGACATCACTTGAAATCTTGCATAGAAATGGCTCAAGTCCTATCTATCAAGTCCCCATCTTCTTTGCTTATCATACTTGTAGGCATCTTCTTTTGTTTATCACTTCTTTAAAGGGGACATCTTTAAATCATACAACCCAAGTCTATTCGTTGCTCTTTTTAACTACTTTTCTCCCCCCGCCACCCCATGCATAGCTCATGTGATGCAGGCTTGTTTGCTGTTGTTTTCTGGACTCTGTTGAATACTGCCAGCCTCACATTTTCATGAGAATCAGGAAACCTGAGCATTGGGTAGGTATACACTGTAAACCTCACTTAAATATCAGCAACTTATCCTTCATTAACACGATAATGAACCAAATTCCCTGTTCCTCTCCTAAGGATATTGTGAGCTTAAGGAGACCAAACACACGCTTTGACTTTCACGCGTTCAATCTAAACTTGTTTTGGAGAAGTGAGTGGCTTAAGTTGAGAATGAATGACCTTGAATGTACTTTACTTATTAAAGGAAATGGAGCTATGCATGTCGAGGAAAAATGAAAAGAAGAGAAAATTACAAGATAAAGGTTGGATCTATTTTTTTACGACTCCTAGAGTTGTGTATTGAAAGAGAATTCCACTGTGATGGGGATTTACATCTTTTGGGTACGTGAAATTCCTCCAGTTTGTGCTATTATGTAGCTCATCTTTTCACAGAAATCCCAGAGTGCTGACAGATCAAGAGGTTTAACATTTCAGATCCTTTCAGCATTCAGCAAATGCAATAAATATCAGAGGTGGCTTGGGTTGAATGTAAGAGCAGATTTTGTTTCTGCAGGAGAGAAACTTACACAGGCTTGCAGTAACTTTGAGGAGATTTTCTTCTGCACCTCGCTCCAAATGTGACTTGATATTTTAATAAATTTTGTATATCTTGTTGCTTCCCTGTAGGGCATCATTCTTGCCCAAGTTGCCACATGAACAAGGGGTCATTTCTAAAACTCTTCTGTTAGTTCACTTAACAGAGGCTTCTGAACTTTTTGCTTGAGGGTTTGGAATTTATACCGACACCTCATCCTCTAAGACTGATTCTAGGAAAAACTCTTTGGGAATAGTATCTGCTTCCTATTTAGATTGAAGACCATACTTTTAGTGAAGAATGTCTCTGCCAGAAAGGACTTAAAATATCCATCTCAATGATTCTGTTTCTTTCTAGTGTGTGTTTATTTATTGTGGCCAAATCGCCTTCTGTGAAATGCAGCATTGGTGTCAAACTTATGCAGGCCAGGCTCCAGTTCCCTTGGAAAAATTGAATTACACAGCTGGCCAGAACTGACAGCATAAGCTTTGGCTTTTGCTGAAGGCGAGCGTTATGGATGGCTTTTCACATGCTGGTCTTTCAAATGTAATCTTCTGATTTAGGTCGGCCGCTATCTCTGTGGTAGGCAAAAGGGAATGTTTCAGAAATACACTGGGAAGATACTCTTGGCATATCTGCATAGCAAAAAATTAATTTCTCGTCTGGAAGGCTAAATTCAATCCAGTTCCAACCCAAACTCCAAATATATGTGTTTCTGACATGGGACGTCCTTAAACATATAAAGAATGCGATATGAGAGATGCTAATAATGGACTCCTTTCTCTAAATATACTCCAACCTGTGATAGATTTAGATATTCTCCTCTTGGCTCTAGCACTCTCATGTTCCTGGGTTTCCTCTTTTGAATAATAATAACTGTTTTTCGGTAGAGCCTTTAATAGGTAATAATGTACATTATTTTAATGCTTCTGTCAAATTGTTATCATTGGGCATGAACTATTATCACACACTACAACATGGGTGAATCTCAAGACTATTACGCTGAGTCAAAGAAGCCAGAGACACACATATACATACTGTATGATTCTATTTATAGACAATTCTAGAATAAGCAAATCAGGTTGCTTTAGGAGTGGGCAGTAGGGAGGGTTGACTGAAAAAGAGCATGGGGGAAATTTCTAGGGGGATGGAAATGTTCTGTGTCTTATTTTGCACTCTTCGAATCTGACTGAATGATGTGTTTAAGATCTGAGCCCTTTACTTTATGTGAATTACACCTAAATTTTAAAAATTATGATTTCTATTAGTATATATACATGAGGAGCCTGAGTTTTAGAAAGACCAAATGAGTTGTCCATTGTCATGTAGCTGTGGAGAGAACTGTGCCTCAACCCAGGTGACGTAACTCATAAGTCCAGGTTTTTCCACTCTAAAACAATTTCCAAGAATGGTCATATTTACATGACTCCACTATGAGGTCAGTGAGTTTTCAGATACTTTTCTTCCTGGGAATAGAGATGGCTTTCCAAAAGCACATGAGTGGGTACTGGAATGAGCAAAGAGAAGGGGGCCAGCATCACAGATTCACAGCATGTGTAATGGTTAATAGCTAGTGCTGGAATCAAAATTCTCACTCTGCAACTGACTATGCACGTGACGTTGGGCAGGTAAACCTGTCTGAGCTTCATCTTCATATGTAAAATGGGTTTCTGTGAGGCATAAATATAACCATTCATAGACAGTCCGTAGGTGTCTATGAATTACCAATGAATGTTTGCTATTATTAGTCACCATTTTGGTTAAAGGAGGAATAAATGCCCTTGTGTTATTCACAGGTTTACTGTATTATACTGTATTATTTACCTATATGTATTATAATGTGAAATCTTTGTCTCTACTATACCTGTCCAAGTGGCTACATAGTTAACTTATCATCATATTAAAGAAATGCATGTAAAGCTAAGAGTCAGTAGTTCCAGTACTTCTCTCCTTGACTTCCTTGTTTTGGCAACAGGCATTGTCGAACAATTTATTACTATATGTACTTCATATGCGGTGTGTATAATGTCATGTATTTTTCCAAGTTCTGGACGAAAATTCATTCCGAGTACAATTCACTTATAAATCTATGATTCCATGAACTCTGGGAATGATTCACTGAAATGTCTTAATGTTTGTAAATGATTGTAGAACTGGAAGGGACCATCTTTTGGAAATAATTAGTATATTACATAGTTTAATGTAGGTAGACTTTCTTAAAGCAGGATAGTCCATTTAAAAAGTGTTTGAGTATTACTCAAGGATTTAAAAAAAAGAAGTCTTTTTGAGACATGATAAACAGAATATATGGCTTTTTTTTTTCGATACGCAGGCCTCTCACTGTTGTGGCCTCTCCCGTTGCGGAGCACAGGCTCTGGACGCGCAGGCTCAGCGGCCATGGCTCACGGGCCCAGCCGCTCCGTGGCATATGGGATCTTCCCGGACCGGGGCACGAACCCGTGTCCCCTGCATCGACAGGCGGACTCTCAACCACTGCGCCACCAGGGAAGCCCAGAATATACGGCTTTGATGGTGAAGTTTGTTTTTCCAGCTTCACTTCTATTATTATAGATAGCATATTAGACTATAAATGTTTGATTATTATATATCAGAGCCCTCTTTAGCTGGCTCAGGTCACAAATCCTGCATGACTTGTAGGCTTGTCCAACAAGGTAATATATTTTAGATAAGCACTGTCTGTTGAACAAAAAAGAAGGAGTGAAAAGTTTGGAGCTTGATAGGAAATAAAGCACTTACATATACTTTTTCATGAAGAAATACTTTAAACTTTCTGGTTCAAGATGCCTGACAACATCTGCAGCTTTTGTTTGCATGGCATGTTTGCATGGTGCGGAGCCTGGATACCCAGGACGATAGACAGTAAGAATGTCTAGTCTATAATTCACAACCAGGATTTTCCATTTTGCAACCCTTCAGCTGGTGAGGCGGAGCTTGTAGGACCTTGCCTCAGAGGGATTTGGGGGAGATTTTGCCTTGGGGCAACAAAATTTAGAGTATATAAAGATTTTTTAAAATGATTTGTTTAAAACTATGCAATATTTATAGATGTTATTTACATAAAGATAGTCCAAGTACTCTTTCAGCCTGTAGAAAACTTGAGTTTCATACGTAGAGTCAGTTAACCATATCATCATATTAGTACTGCCTATAAGTAATGTTATGAACCACAAAATTGATTTGAGATATTTTTCAGGCTGCTTGTCCCAGGCTTGTTAAAACTCTGGTTTTAGCCTCTGCCAATGAACACCTGGTTCCAGTGTTTCACCACAAGTAGTGGTTTGTCCCTTGCACAAGCCAAAAGGATTTTCGGTTTGCATTCTTCTCTAAGTGCAGGAAATATGCCTTCAAGGTCAACCAGCTGTCTCTTCAGGGTGTTCTGAATATTTGCTAAACATGATCTAATTGAAGATTTATAGTAAATATATGAGTTACATGTATTAGCCTCATTTAAGAGGTGCAGATACTAAGGCTTAGGAAATGTTAGATACTTAGGTCAGGAAATGTTCCATGTAGCCATTTGTGGAGGAATCAGTAGCATAAGCCAGATTGGATTGACTCTCAATCTGTAATCTTTTGCCTAAACTATATTGGTTCTTGAATAACACAATCATTTTCCTGTTGTTTAGTGTGAGCTTTCCCTTCATAACACCCACAACCTCCTCCTTCTTCTTTCCTGCTCCCAGATTAGATCATGGAACATAGAAAGTGTTTTAGAACAGGAGGAAGAGTTTAAGTCATCTGTTCATTTCAACAGCTACTTCCTTCTTAAGCTTTGATCTTTACACTTGCCCTTTGCTTGGCCCTTAGCTGTCTGCAAAGAAGATGGGGCAGGGGGCGGTGGTGGAGATGTGGATTACTTGGAACATAAGAAAATATCACTAAGGTTGGAATCCCTAAAATGACTCTAGGGTGATACACACCTGCCAGCTCCCTCTGTCCTAGTGTTCTAGTTCTCTGTGTCTGTCTCTGGGAGTTTGCCTTGGTTGGAAATAAAGGGAGCTACGTGCGCCTTTTAAAATAACAGACACTATACATATAGTATCTGGTTTAATACACACAACAGCCCCATGTGATTAGTATTATTTTCTTCATTTTGAAGAGGAGAAATCTCAGGCTTAGAGAGGTTTAGCAACTTGCTCAAGATCTCAGAGCTCATTCAGGAGAGTAGATTCTACATTAGTTTGGATTTCAAAAGGCAGCTTAGCACAGCACAGTGGGGAAGAGGAAGGACTTTGCAGTTAGATCCAGGCTTGAGTGAAACACCATGACTTTGAGGCTGTGAGGCCTTAGAGTAATTTATTTGACTTCTGTGTCTTCATCAGTAAACTGTGAATAATAAGAGTACCTATCTTTCAAGGTTGTTGTGAGAATTAAAAGACATAAGCTATGTAAAATTCTGGACCTTTAGTTAGCGCTCAGTAAGTGTTAACCATTATGACTGTTATATTCCCTCCTCCCCCTGGGATTGAGGTGAAGCTCTCACCACTTCCCAAAGCTTCAGACTCACAGTTCTACTGCCTTTTGATCTCTGTCTTCATGGATGGTCTGTCTACATCTCAAACCTTACATCTTCAAAACCGAAATAGTTTACTCTCATGTCCCAAACCTGTACTTCTTCACATATTTTCTGTTCTTTTTAATGGCATCACTGTCTACCTAATTAACCAAGGTATTTGAAAGCTTGGATTTTATAGATAAGGAAGCTTAAGAACATTGGAGGTTAAATGATTGCTAATGACCACACAGAAAATTAGGACCCCAGCCAGGATGGAAATCCAGGTATAATGAGCTCTAAGTACTTTACCTTACATCTTTTTCCTTTTTTCCTTTCTTTCTTCACTCTCTCATTTATTCATTCATTTTTTTTAAACCTTTCAATCCTATACTTTTAATTGCTTCTCGTCCTTTAACATTGCCTAGGGCCTCAAGTATTATACTGAATAGAGTGGTAATAATGGGTATCATTATTTTGGTCCTGATTTTCAAGGAGATGCTTTCAGCATTTCCTCATTTAGAATGTTTGATGTCAAGTGTTTTTTTTTTTCTTTTGTTTTTGCGTGTGTGTGTGTGTGTGTGTGTGTGTGTGTGTGTGTTTTGTTTTATCAAGTTAAGGAAGCTACCTTCTATTTCTGGTTTACAAAGGGCTTTTTTGTTTCATTAAAACTGCTTGCTGGTTTATATTATAAAATGATTTTTCTGATTGAAGTAATCATATGTTTTCTCCTTTTCTTCTGTTAACATACTGAATGACATTTATACATTTTCTTATATTTAACTGATCTCGCCTCCAAATAATCCAAATTTGTACTGTCTTCTAATATACTATTTGGCTTGGTTTGCTGATACTTTGTTTACTATTTTTGCTTTAATTTATGAATGAAATGGGTTGGCAGTTTTCCTTTCTGAAATTTTTCTTGTCTGGTTTTGTTATATTAGCTTCATAGAATAAATTGGGGAGGCTCGCTCTTTGTTTTCTGAAATAATTTGATTAAGATTTGAATCATCTATTCTTTGAAAATTTGACGGAATTCACTAATAAACTCTGGTTCTCTTTTCTTTGTGGGAAGAATATTGACCAGTGTTTCTATTCCTTTAAGAGTTATAGGACTAGCCATGCTTCCTATTTCTACATAGTTTTAGTAAGGATCCCCGCGCCCCCTGCCCCGGGAATTTGTGCATTTCATTTAAGTCTTCAAATTCATTATCCTAAATATGTCTGAAGTTTTATTTTATTATCTTTTTAGTCTCTTTTGTGTCTGTAGTTATTTCCCCTTCTATTTATTTATAATACTGGTTTTCTGTTACCTCTTTATTTCATCAAACATGCCAGGAGGCTCTCTATTTTTTCAGGCTTTCCTTTGCTACTTTTAGATCTTTCCCTTGTGATGTGGAATAGTTTGACAATTTGAATTCTGATATAATCTTTACAGAATATGTTTATTAATTTAATCCTCCCAATATCCACAGGTTTTTCCAGCACCAATAGCAACTCATTAGTTATTAGTCACAATAACCTAGCCTATGTCTCCATGTCAGTTGGATCGTTTGCATTGCTACAGCTGGGGTTATTAGATTTATTCGATTAGATATTAGATTTAGAACATAAAAGACCAGATTCCAGATCTGCTTCTTCCTTGAGGTAAGATAATTAAGCCCTCTGAACCCCAATTTGTCCACATTTTTTATTGTTAAATTTTCCTGTGGGTCTCTTTATTACAAAGAGTTGTATCTCTTTTCTGATGCTTACCATCACTCCTTCCTTGCCTCCTTAAAAAACAAACCAAACAACAAAACAAGCCCTTCTATCTTGGCTGCTCAGGGTCAAGAGAAGCTTCTGGAGGCTTAGAGGAAAAACTTGCGAGGTTTTAGTCTCCTGGATCTGGCATTTAGATCCAAGAAGCTTGCTTAGGCCTCTCCTCTGCCATCCTGATCGGTTCTTGTAGTTCTTGGCAATTCCTCTCCCAAAAGACTTGTAAGCAAGGTCAAGCTAAGTTTGGCCTATAGGACAGAATCCAGTGCATCAGGTGTGACCAATAGGCATTAGTTCTGTTGAGCAAGATGTGTTTGTGTGCACGTATGTGTGCTTGGGAGGGGGTAGAATTTGGTGGAGAAAGTTGTTAGGCTCTTACCTCCTGGGCCACGGAAATCTCAAGCAAATAAATGCACAGCCAGATTCTTACAGGACTTGGAGATTGTGCACAGTTCAGTGGGGATGACAATAAGTATGAAATGAGATTGTGCCCTTAGAAGTGTTTTAAACGGTAAAGCCTGTTGAAAATGGCAGGTATTCATAACATCGTCCAGTTTAATGGACCCTAATGTTTCAAAGCCCGCACCCCCATCTCCTTTACTCTCGGATGCTTCTACAGTCGCTTTAGGTCTGCAGCATATCCAGGCTAGGGTGAAAAAAAAAATCTCAGACGTGGCCTGAGTCTGCAGTTGGTAATGATACTTTGTTTACTTAATGTGGTTTCTTTTGGAAAAGCTTGATGACTCTGGGCTTCTGCCACTGAAAAGTAACTGCAAGTTTACTGAGCCCCAAGTCTGATTTGCAGGATGTTATTACCAAGCTACATCTGGAATAATAGAAGTTTATTTTCCAGAGATACCTGTCAGGAGGAAGTGAGAGCAGGACTTCCTGCCTTTTGACGTAAAGTCCTATTCACACATGATCTCTGTCTAGGAAAGAGTAAGAACAATATTAGGGCTTGAGCATTCAGACATCCTTTCTGCCCATTACTCATTTCCTGTCTTCAGATGTTAGGGTATAGCTGTTAAAAGTTACTGTATTTTCCGAAGGAAGAGAAACTATGATTATTTGCGATGGTGAAGAGCTTACTGGCAAGTTGTTGGAGGATCAAGTCTGTAGACATTGTTAATCCATATTCTCTCAAGTACTTATTAATACCTAATGAATACGCTTCAGTCCAGTTGTGTGTGTGTATTGAATTATATGCTGTAGCAAACCCCAGATTTAATTTATGTGCAGTAAATGCATGAATGAAATGATACTTTATGCACTGCTGATTTTGACAGTTCCTAGAGTTAGAAAAGAGATTGGTATTCTTGCAATACATGTTCTCATTTAAATTTCCTAACAACAGTAACAGCAACATAATAGCAATAGTTGTATGTGAGTGCCAAGGATGTGCCAGGCACTGTTCTAATGGCTTTGCATACATTTTAAAAATTATTTAACCCTCATGACAGTTCTACAAGATAGGTCGTATTATTATCAGGTGAGGTAACTGAGGTTCAGAGAGGTTACATACCTTGCTCAAAGAAGCCCAGCTTGTAAAGTAGAAGATTTGGGGTTCGAACCCAGATTCTGTGACTCTAGAGCCCATTTATTAAACTAGTTCATTTTATCGTCTCTCTAAAGAAGACACTGTTTTCCTCATTTTCTAAATGAGAATTCTAAGATTTAGATATTGTAACAAATTGTCCCATTGTTACATAACTAATATGTAGCTAATAAGCATATAATAACAAAGAAATGTACAGCATGACTTTGCATGGTATACAACCATGACCTGCCCTCACTGTACTGGAGTCATTGGATTCCGCATCTTAATGAACCACATTCCAGGAAGAACATAGAACATGACAGCTTGAAGGGATTTTAGAAGCAATCTGTTCTTCTGCAGAGTAAAAGAATCTTTTCTGCAACGTGGGAGATAGCTCATCCAGTTTCTGCTTGAATGTTACTAGCAATAGCGAACTCACTACTTCACAGTGTTTACTTACACTGAACCCAAATATAGCATCTATAATTTGTCTTCACTGACTGTGGCTCTACCCTGCAGAGATACACAAAGTGAGTTTGGCACAGCTTTCTGTTCTTTAGGCCCCATCAATCTTCGCTTTTCTAGGTTACCTTCTAATAATGGTAACTGACCCTTATGGTGTTTACTATGCCAAGTTCCTTAGAAGTTTTTTTACTTATATTAACTCATTTAATCCTCACAATACCTATGAGATAGGTGAAAGAAATAACACATGAAAAACTAAGTTATTTACTCAAGAGCTTGGTGATAGAAAAGCTAGGGGTTGGACCCCAGCCGTCAGATTCCAGAGTTTATGCTCTTCACTACTATGAGCTAATGCCTCTCATTTAACCTATGTTTTCTTTATTTCCTGAATCTTTGACAAGCCGATTACCCTCTTTACCCTCATTTGAACATTGTCTAACCCATTTGGGCTTCAGGTATAGGCTGATCAAGGTGACAAAGGGGGAACTGTCCTCTTCTGAACACTATACATGTATCATTGGAGCCTAATGTCCTATTACTTTATTATGCAGTCATAACCATGGCCATCCCTAGAACCTTTCTACGCACAAAACTGCTTATAATACAGTTCTCCTGTCCTACATGTTACAATGATTTTTATCTTGAATACACAATGACAGAACTTTCCATCTTATCCCTATTATATTTCATGTATTTAGTTTGGGCTTGGGTGAAACTCTTAAATCCTTATTTTGTTATCTAAGGCATTAGGCCCCTCTTCCAGCAACTCTTTAGGGACCTAAAATAGCAAAAGCAACATCTGTGATGCCTGTCATACATTAGGTCATCCATTAACTCCTTTAGGCCCTGAGAGAATGTGGACCAGGAAACTGATAACAACTGGATATCAGATGAGGAAGGTACTAGTGGTTCCAGCCTCCTTTTTGCCAGGCTTGTCTTTTTCTTTCTGTAAAGCCAAATATGTATATTTTATCTGTTTATAAGGTGCTCTAAATGCTTTGTGTACTCTGCAGAGTAAAGCCACCATCAGAGAATACAAATTATAGGAGTAAGATTTGGATTCATATAAGAGAAGGAGGATAAGAAAAACATTCCAGACAAAAAAGTCTTTTTAAAAGCATGACTTATAAATTTTCATGGTTGGACGAACAGGATTCATTCAGGCATAAGCATCTAGCCATGTGTAGAGGCAGCATCCAGAGTACAGGAAAGAACACGGATTCGGACTGGAGGCTTTGGAGCCGGACTCCCTCAGGTCAGATCCTGGCTCTGCCAATTGCTGCTGTGTGACCTTGGGCAAGTCACTTCAGCTCTCCATGCCACACTCCCCTAGCTTGTGAGGTAGGCATTATAATAGTCCTACTTCATAGAATTGCTCTTCAATAAGCTAGTATACTTCAGACATTTAGAGTAGGGCCGGATGCATAGTGAGTAGTCAATAGCTGCTCGTTAGTATTCTAAAGCCCTTTGTTCAAACAAGGCCCACTGCCTGTTTGGGTAAACAAAATGCTGTTGCAATGCAGCCACGCTGATTTATTTACATATCATCTGTGTGTCTTTCATGCTACAATGGAAGGAAGTAGTTGTGACCAAGACCCAAAGGTCCAACAAATTTTATATCTGGCCCTTTACAGAAAGAGCTTTTGCCAACCTTCATTCTTCAGGATAGAGGACAAGGATTTCTGAGCCTCGTCTGTTACTCCTTTGTCTTGAAACCTTGGATCAATGACAGATACTCTCTGGCCTCTGCTACTTCTGTTATAAGCCTCCTTCTCCTGAAGAACAAATCTGTGAAAAATCGTATCTTGGAGATCCTACTAACTTTGTCTTTCATTTGCTCAAAACTTCCGTGTTTTACAGCCAGACTTTTGTGTTAATTGCTGTGGATATAGATGAGAATATCAATTTTTTATTTTTTCTAACACTAATGAATACTTAGCATGTGCGGACCTCAGTTCTAAGCCCTTCATATGTGTTAGTTCATTTAATCCTCACAGCAACTCTTTGAGGCTGGCACTACTCTTTATCCCCACTTTACAGATGGAGAAATGGAGCCACCGAAAGGTTGAGAAAATTGTCCCAAGCTCACACAGTTGGCAGGTGGCAGTGGCAAGATTTGAAACGATGCAGTGTGGTTCCAGAGTGTAGAGTTTTCACTTCTACTGTAGTCACTCAACTTTGAGGACCTTATGATTCCACCAGAGAGACCTATATGTGAACAGATGACTGCACGTGATGTGTGTTTAAATATTTGTAAGATGAACCAGCACAGTGCCTTGCGTGGCATAAGCCGTCATCATAATGTTTAGGTCCTGATGCTGTTAATATCAGTGGAGATCGCCACAAACCGTGGTTGGAGCTTAAGGGAGGCATGCCTGGAGGACTTCAAGAAGGAAATCTTACCTGAATTGAGACTTACTTGATATTAAGAGGAGTTTGCCAGAAAGCTTTCCATGCAGAGGAAAACACATGTGCAAAGAACAGAGGCATGTTCAGAGAACTAAACAGTATTTCTCTATGGCTGGTCTGCGGACAATGGGGACCAAGAGGTAGTCAACTGATAGGAAGTGGGCAGGGCCAGAATGGCTCTGTAGGAATTGGGACAGACCCAAGTCCTTTAGTGGGTGTCTCTTTCAGAGCAGAGTTCTATATCTGTTTGTTTATTGTCAAACACCCCCCCCCCAATCCTGCTCATATGCACTGGAATGTAAGCCCCTCAAGGGCAGGCACCCAGTCTGTTTTGTTCACTGAAATAACTCCAACACTAAAGGCCATGCCCATAGCAGGAGCTCATTAAATGTTTGTTCAGTTAATGGATAACTAAACCAATCAGCATCCTTCTGGGTGGTTGTAGGACTCATGGAATAGGATACTTTCCCTGGGTCCACCTGTCATCCCTGGTGACAGTGAGCTTGCTTTGTTGAAGAGTCAAGGCAGGTCACCTCAAATGACTCTGCTGTAGAAAATAGGGTAATTTTTGAGTTAGTTTTTAAAGTAGAGGCTTAGCAAATTCATAACCAGTTTATTTTAGTCCTGACTCCACATATGAAAATTCAGCATCCTCACCCACAATGTCCTTATGACCTCATGCGAACCTTTGGTCATCCTTCAGATGTCTGAAAACCCTACCCTCAAGGACCCACCTGGCAAAATATAAGTGAAAAAAATATTGGAAAGTGAATGAAAACAATGATCCTTCTAGGCCACTATGCCAAAGTAAAGAAAAAGTAACCTAAGTATATAAGCTCAACATAGGTTTATTTTCATTTGTCAGGTGCCCATAGGGCTTGGTAAAAAGTCAGAAGGCACATCTGCCTAAGGCCTAAGGATTTGGCACACATTTTAACAGTGATGTTAAATGTTTAACAGCGATTTCCCAAGGGATCATCGAATGTTTGAAGGGTAGGAGCCTTATTTCCCACCCCTGACATGTGAGGAGAATGAGGTCTAGAAGGTGAAATAACTTGCCCAGGGCTGGAGAGGTAGTTAGCAACAGGGCTGGAACTGGAACCAGGTCCCTGACTCCCAGGGTCAATTCTCTTTCCAGTTCACCGCTCAGCCTCCTGAGAGATTAGCTATAGTTTCTGAGAAGCTTATATTACCTCTTTCATCATTTCTTGGTCTTTTTGGAAATATTGATGATCTCCCTCTGCATCTTTCCTAAGATGACCCAGGAAATGGCATTAAGAGAAGTCTCTTGCATATTACATTGAGTCAGCAAACCCCATTGTCACCAACTTGTCCCCAATTTGCACGTTTCACTGAAGGTCCGAATACTCAGGTTTCTTGGCTCCAGCTGATGCCTTTTCCCGTTAATTACATTAGAAAATGTACATTTCACGTTCACATCCCCTAGAGTAGTGAAATATTTCTTTTCTTCCTGTAATCTGGAAATCCCTTTTTTGGTTGTTTTGTTGTTATTTTTAAGAAGAAAACTTGCACGTAACAGAGGGACTTGCTGGTTCTTCAGAAACCAGCCTGGTAGGAGAGTTGATTGGATTTGCCTAAAGCATTTCCTCATTAGTAGCCTGTGTGTGCTTTTCCTTTCAATTGTCACCTGGCCTCCTCAACAAAGATTTAATTGTGGCAACTTGGGGCCTTTGGAAACGTGGGTTTCCTGAATGTTCTTTTGAAATCTTCACAACTGTGCATCTTTCAGATGAAAAACTGGAAACATATTGAAAGTGACTTGGTGCATTATTGGTTTGAAGACCACTTCTCATTTCTCTTCTCCCCCTATTTTGTAAGGGAAGATTGGAATTTTAATTGCTCAGCCATGGTTTTTAATTCATGATGCCCAGAAAGGGCATGGTTTATTAATTAGTCCTGATTATGAGGTGCCCTGAGCCTGGGCCTGGCTGCTTCTTGATCAGTTTCAACAGTTCTTTGCCTGAAATTACTGTCTATAAGCACATGGCGGTCTAATTATGCAGACACTAGCTGTTCAGGTCTGCCAGGTTAAACCCTGTATTACACATACGACAGTGCCTTAAAAGGCATTTGTTGAAATGCCAGTTTATTAGTTCAGCCTTACAAAATCCAGCTCTCTTATGTTATAGGCAAATAGCCTCTTAACTGGATGTTTTCTCCCTGTACATGAAAACGTTGGCTTAAATACACAGACACACACACACACACTCATCCAGTTAATTTTTTTTAAAGTGCGAGAAACAGTATTGCTTCATGGTTAAAGGTAAGGACTCTGGAGCCAGGCTGCCTGGATTTGACTCATGTGTCTGCCACTTTCCTGCACTCTAACTTGAGTTTGTGAGTTACTCTCTCTCTCTCTTTTGCACAGCCTTTAGTAAAATGGGAATGATTGCAATGTCTGTATCCTAGGGTTGTTGTGAGGTTCAAGTGAGTTAGTACACAACAAACACTTATCAGAGTTCATGAAACCTAGTTCTTGTGTTTTTTACTGATTGCTCCAATACATTTATTTGTGGTTATATCTTATAAAATCTAGTTGTGTTAAGCTGGCACGGTTAGGGATATCTCCCTGTGGCAAAAGCTAAGAATTGTCCCCTAATGTCTATTCTCTTTTTCTTCCACAGTAATAGCCTCCCCTCGCACCAACTTTTAGCCAGGTTGGCATAGAATTGTCCAGAGTTAAGAGTAAATTTCTTTTCCATGTAGAAGTGGCCATGTGACTAAATTCTGGCTGATGGGTTGTAAGTAGATAGTGTGTCAGCTTCTGAAAAGTGACCCTGAAGGAAGGGTAGTGTGTCTTTGACTTTTTCCTTCTTCCTAACGATGGGAATTTGGTCACGATGGCTGGAACCCAAGCAGCCCTCTTGGGTCACTAGATGGCAGGTTAGCAATATAGAGCAGGAAAGGAGCAGAGGCCTGAGGACCTAAAAACTTCAGGGAGCAGAGTTGCCCTAGCAGCCCTTTTCTTTCACACTAGACTTTTGGTAAAAGCAAACCTCTATATTATTTAATACACTGTAATTCGGGGCACCTATTGCTGTCAAATCTAGTCTTAGGTAACATCTTACCCTCCCTGAATTAGACCACATTCATTATTTTGATTGCAATGTGTAGGCATTTCAGGACACTAAGGCACAAAGAACCACGGAAAGTTTTCACACACTCTTAATTTCCTATTAGAGGCACTGCTTTACAACACCCAGACATGGCTGCAGTGCTTTTACTGTCTGAATGAGGGGACTTATCCTCAGGCCTCACTTGGTGATTGGAGAGGGCACTGCTTGACAGTAGAATTATGCTCATAACTGATGGCCAAATCTTGTAGAAACTACTTGTAATATCCCTCAGAAGGGATAGTCTGACAATTTTATTACTTCCCTTGGGCCAGAAATTGTGAGCCTCTGGACAAATCCAAGACAGTTTTCTTTTGCTCTCGTTGCTATACCCAAGAACAAGTTTCTCTACTTCCTATAAATATCAAAAAGAAGCAGGACTCCTAAACAAAGGAACTTTAAGCAGGATTGTGGTGGTGTTGCTAGTTCTTCCTCAGGATAGATGTGGAAATAGTTCAGTGATCTTAGTGTATCTTGCTTAGGAGCAATGATGATAATCTCTTAGTCTCCTTTATTTCCTTGAAATTGAATCTTATTTTCGGACGGTGCCAGAGATCTCAAGACTCATTTAGGGATTTTGCTGAGCCATCTTCCCAACACTGGTGAAAAGGAGAGATGACATCTAAAGCTCTCAGAGGAAACATAGGTTCTAAGGAAGAGTGCCTGATTTCATACTTGGCACATCATGAAGAGTATGATAAATGCTCTTCTTTATTCCCCTTCCAAACTGAGGTCCAATTTTCCTTTCCTATGGAATTGTGATAGAAATTATAAATCAGAGTACATTATTTAAAAGAAGGACTGTTATTCTTACCTCTACTTTTAAAAGTCCTAGCTGCCCTTTAAGGCCAAGTTCAAATGCCACCTACTCCATGAAGCATCCCTGGATTCTCCCCTCCACAATGCTCACCCCCCTACTCCAGCCAGAAGGATAATAATACAATCAAAGTAGAATCTTCAATCTCAGCTGATACTTGAATTTCCCATATATCAATAAGTATAAGTCTACAATATACAAAGCTAAGCAGAGTTCTAGCTTCTGCAAAAGCATTTTAGAGATGGAAATTCAGTACCTTCAAAAGAGAATTTATTTCAGTTTTTAGACAGCTTAATTCTGTCCCACTAAATTTTCTGCATTTGTTTGTAGGTATGTCTGTGCTCCTCTTTAAATACACTGCCCAGAAATAAACAATATTCCTTGAAATACACTGTCCATGAATCACCTTTCTTCTTCTGTTACTGCAACCTGTGCTAACAGGTTTGCAGCAACCATGGAGCTGTTTTCTCCCAGTTGCACTTATATTCAGTGAAAATTCTGAAATCTTCTTCTTAAATATGTGTTGGTGCTAAATGACATCTCCTCTGTCTTAAATTCATGTGGCTGGTTTTGATATTTAGTTTGGGTCCTCCAATATATAGATCCATATTGCATGCATGTGGGTATGTTTGGTCTGCTTATTAAAGTGTTGCAAACCTAACCTGTCACTCAAGCCCCTAGATCCATTTGTCTGGTGAATTCTTCCAAGGTCCTTTATTCTTATTATAGCTCATTCTGCTTTATGCCACAGTTTATGTACTTGTTTTATGCGACTGTCTTAGGTGGGGTTCCCTAGAAGCAGAGCCTCTGTCTGGGGAATCGGGCAGCAGCTCTATAGTCTCCCAGGTTTGACGGCTTCTGATGGTCCAAGAGCAGTTTTCCAGAGCAGGAGAGTAGCTAAGAATTGTTCTCAGCCAACACACAGCAGCTAGGATATAGGTGCCCTAGCTGCTGAAAAGAATCTGCCGGGACACCAACAGCATCCAATACAGTCAGCCATGATTTTGTAACTCTTAAGTATGGAAGCCATGTATTGTTTATTCCTGCAGTCTCCATGAACCTGAGTCCAAGTCTTACACAGGGAAGGCACTAGTTTGTGGAATTGAATCACCAGAGATCTGGAGGAAGTGCCCCCTGGTTTGCACCCATTCCAATCCACTGCCATTTGTAATAACAAATACCTCTAAGGGACTTACCATGTAAGTGACAGAGAGAAGGATATGGAAGCTTATATTGCATATTCCAAGAATCCAGTTTCCCTGTCAACTTGAAAGCTGTCTAAGGACCAAATGCTTAAATTTAGAATTGGCAAATACCACCTTAGTAAGCTTATCAAAGAGCAGAATTTTAGTCTGCTCCATTCAGCTTTTAAACGATTTTGTTTCTTTAAATTTTGTAAAGTAATATATGCATATGGCTAAACATGAGAATGGTATAAAAGAGTAATAAATGAATAGTAAAGGTCTATTTTTCCATCGTCTTGACTTGCAGTTCCACTCCTAGAGCTAACTACCGTTAACATTTTCTTGGATTTCTATCCAGAAATAGTTGTAGCTCTACGAGGATAAATATCTATGATTTTATACACAAAATGAGTACAGTATGTGCACTGTTCTGTAAAGTTTTTTTAGACTGTTAATAGATCTTAGAGGTTTTTCTACATCAACGCCTCTATAGCTATCTCATTTTTTTTAATGAATGTATAAACGTCTTACAATTTATTTAACCTGTCCTCTTTCTTTTTAGTGGACATTTAGGTTGTTTCTAGTTTTTGGCTTATACAAGTAATGTTTTTGCCATCACAGATTTTTACCATTACAAAATGTGTTCTTCTATGTATTTCTTTGCATATATGTTCTTTTTTTTTTAATTTTTTAAAATTTTATTTATTTATTTTTGGCTGTGTTGGGTCTTCGTTGCTGTGCACAGGCTTTTCTCTAGTTGCAGCAAGCAGGGGCTACTCTTCATTGTGGTGCGCGGGCTTCTCATTGCGGTGGCGGAGCATGGGCTCTAGATGCATGGGCTTCAGTAGTTGTGTCATGCGGGCTCAGTAGTTGTGGCTTGAGGGCTCTAGAGAGCAGACTTGGTAGTCGTGGTGCACGGGCGTAGCTGCTGTGTGGCATGTGGGATCTTCCCAGACCGGGGATCGAACCTGTGTCCCCTGCATTGGCAGGCGATTCTTAACCACTAAGCCACCAGGGAAGTCCCTGCATATATGTTCTTAATACTATTAAATTGAAAAGCCTATCCCTGAGTCTCAACAGAATAATGGAGACGTGGATAGTTAATGTGGCCACCAGATTCCCTACATCTATACTGAATAACTGTGTGTCTTTTAGCCTAAGATATGCTTTCTCACTCTCTGCCCATTTGTTTTTTAGCCTCTTTCCCAGAATGCACCTCATAATCAGAAAAGATAGAAATTGTCATAATTGAAAGAAGCTGAGAGTAATTCTCAAGTTCAGGTTATCCTGATGGCAAGTTCTAAAAACCACGTTGGTACATAATTTAAGGAATAGAAATTCTGAATCTTGTTCAGATTTTAAGAGTCTCTGTTTAAGAGCTTATCTAATACAAGTTTCAAAAATGCCATCAGACTTTCCAGAAATTCAGCCCTGATGTACTGAAAAGTGTTTACTGTTGTCTTTTTGCTTGCAGTGAAGTATATGCGGGAAGCCACACCCTACGTGAAGAAAGGCTCCCCAGTATCCGAGATCGGGTGGGAAACGCCTCCGCCAGAATCCCCTCGGTTAGGCAGCGGGTCCTCAGATCCTCTGTCATCGCAGTCCTTCTCCTTCCATAGAGACCGGAAAAGCATCCCTCTCAAGATGTGCTTCGTCACTCGGAGCATGGCCTTGGCTGACCCTGAGAACAGGTAAAGATGGCTAACGCCCTCCTCCGTATCTCGCTGCTCTTTGGCCTCTGCGGTTGAAAGAGAGCTTTTATCAGCTTGTACTTGTGTTCTGGAAACACTGGACGGTTTCCAAAGAATAGCCTGAAAGGACCACAATGCAGGAATGTATATGTCAAGCTAGGCCTCCCTCTCTTTCTTCCTCCATCCTTCTTTTTCTTCCTTTTATCCTCATGAAGAATCTGTATACTAAGCTCTGGTTCTGGAAAAAGTTGAATCAGTGGAGTCAGGATCTTATGTGTCTTCCCTGGGTCTGCCTCTGCCAGTATATGTAACTTTGGGCAAGTCTCTCGGAGCACTGAACCTCAGTTTTGTCGTATGTAAAATGGAAATAGTTGAAATCAATGCCTCGTTGAGTTGTGAAGATTAAATGAGGAAATCCATGTGAACTGCTTAGCCCAGGAAAACCTTCCATGAATATAAGCTATATAATACTATGTATTATTCCTATTGGTTTTTTTTTTTTGGCTGCACCATGCAGCATATGGGATCTTAGTTCCCTTACCAGAGCTCGAACCCCTGCCCCCTGCATTGGAAGCACAGAGTCTTAACCACTGGACCACCAGGGAAGTCCCCAGTACTATGTATTATTGATGCTAGGTAACAATAAGCAACTAGGCCTCTCTGGGCCTCGGTGTTCTCAACTGTGTACTTGGAGGGTTTGATGAGAGCATCCTTAACACTTTTCGGCTCTGAAGCTCTCTTTATCCTCAAGAGAGAAAAAGGAGTGGCCTCGATCCAAGCCTGGAGTGCTATTTCCCAAAGCCTATACATGACATCTTTGCCACAGGATAGATATATAACCCAATCCATGGCAATTAGAAGGAATCCAGGCAAGATGAGCCAGTATTTGGGGTCCCTATTCCCCCAAAAGTTTTCCTTTATCTCTGCTGACAGAAAACATACATCTGGAAGGAAAATAAAAGACATGTAGAGAAGAGAGAGAGAAATTGAGCCAGAGAAGGGGGAATCGTGGTGACCTTTGCATCCTCATTCAAATGCTAGAAAAAGAAACAGCTCTACTGGCCCTTATTTACAAATGAGTGGGACAGCTGCAACCCCACCCCACCCCAACCCAACGAGGAAGTATTTGGCTGGGTTCCGAGCTGCTGATGGGGAAAACCCAAAGGAAATAAGAGCGGGGAGAAAGTTGCCTGCTTGGCTCACAGCCAAATGTTTTGTTCTCTTCCCAGTAAACTTATGCTAAGGAAGCTGCTAGCCCTTCTGACCCCAGTCAGCTGCAGGGTCTACCCTGCTCCCCGCCCCTCAGTTCTATCTGCATAGGGATCAGAGATCAGCCATTGTATGAGCGAGCCAGGGGGTATCAGCAAAAGATGAATCTGAGAAGGCAGATTGGGAAGGAGGCAGAATTCTTAGATGGTCCATTCCCACCCGTTCTCTGTTTTGCTTCCCCTCCCCCCAATTTCTACCACTTTCCTGGGCCTACAGTTGACATCCTGGTTCCTGAGTTTCCTCTTCCCTGGGCTTTTACCCACTCAGTCAAACAAGTCCTTTCTCCCAAGAGTCTGAGGCCTAAGGTTTCAGATCTGATGAATTCATAATTTATCCAGTGGCTGTCTTGTGCTGGGCCGCATGCTAATTACTTCAACCCAGAGACTGCAAAGTGGCAGCCTTTAGGTGTCCCCAGCCCACAGATATGTTTTTTTAGTGGTCTATCTAGGGTTGCAAAGAAATTTGAATTAGTTGCCACATTGAATAGTCAGAAAATTTCACATTAAAAAGCCAGATTTCTGGACTTCCCTGGTTGTCCAGCGGTTAAGACTGTGTGGTTCCACCACAGCGGGCACAGTTTCAATTCCTGGTCAGGGAACTAAGATCCCGCATGCTGCATGGTACACCCCCCAAAAAAAAGAAAAAAAAAAAAAGGTTTCTGCAACTTTCACATGGGCTATAAGAAATTACTTTATTAAAAAAAAAAAGCCAGATTTCTCCTTTTCTAGAAAAATAAGAAGATCTAATGATATCATTAGGCCTATATTGCTGCAGGCAGGCCTCCCATCTATAGGAGCCCAGTAGAGTCTCATCCTTTGAAAAGGGAATGAACTCTCCTAGTCACTCCTTTTGCCTTACACTTAGGGGATTCAGTTAATTACCTGCCTGGGTCTTCACATTTCCTGCCTTGTCCTTGAATTTTGTAATCATGTTTAGTCCTCTGAGTTTCTAACATCATCCCCACTCTACAGATAAAAATAACTGAGGCTCAGGGCTTACGTAAGTTCCTATGGTCATATAGTTGATGTATGATACAACTGGTCTTTAATGTCATGCCTATAGAATGGGTGACAGTGTCAGTTTACCATTCCCAGAAAAATACAGAGACTAGAAAACTCGGGATATTGTAGAAGTGGTTAATACATTAGGGAGAGAGTGTGAGTAGATGATTTCTAGGGTTCCTTTCAATGGTGGACTTACATGCTATCATATTTCTCCCAATTATTTAATTACATTGTAAAGAATATTTGGGGAGATATCAGGCCTTAGTTCAAATATTGGAAGCTTCATTTTGTCAAGCCAATAGAGAGGATGCATTTTAAAAAATTTTATATTATTGAAGTATCGTTGATTTACAATGTTGTGTTAATTTCTGCTACACAGCAAAGTGATTCAGTTATACATATATATACATTCTTTTCCATATTCTTTTCTGTTATGGTTTATCACAAGATATTGAATATAGTTCCCATTTTTAAACTTTTATATCGGTGCTCTTCAAGTTGACCATTGATAAGTATATGTAGGGCCTCCTAGGTGGTAAGGGAAAGCCTGTCCTGCTGGGGTGTGAGAACCAGTAGGGCAAGACTGCAAAAGAGAATCCAGCTAAGCCAGAGGGTCCAGGAGGGGATTTTGGTCCAAACAGATACAAAACTGCTGACAGTAAACTAACCTTTCACAATGTGCCCGTGTATCAAATCACCATGATGTGAACTTTAAATATCTTACAATTTTGTCCGTTATACCTCATTAAAACTGAAAAAAAGAAAAAACCCCAAAAGACTAGGGGTTTAATTGAGTCTTGACCCTGGTTGAATAAAAGAAGAAAAGAAAAAAGAAACATATTTTATGGAACTCCAGTCACATGCCGGGCAGAGCATAATGTACCAGTCAGAAATATGGACTCTGCAAAATTCAACTCTGTGCTGAGTATGAGACACACCTAACACAAAGTGATTTTAAAAGGCCAAAAATATAGGCTGGGCAGATTATATAAGGCAAATGCAAACTAACAGCAAAAACAAAAAGCATCAATTTTGATCTTGATATGTGACAGGGTAAAGTGCAGACTGAAAAGCACAGAACAAGACAAAGAAGAACTGGTTTATGTTAAAGGCCAGAGTTCACAAGGAACAGAATTCAGCAGTTATGCATGCACATCAGGTGACACAGCAGCAACCTTTACAGCAAAATACGCAGAAAATGCAAGAAGAAATAGAAGCGTACTAAAATTAGGTAGTTCAATGCTACTCTCAATCCAAGACAAGGCAATTGGACAAAAGATAAACAAAGATACAGAAGACCCAAATGACATAATTAAGGGATGTCTGGACACATCACAGTCTTTGTACCCTGATAATAAAGAGTACACTTTTATTTTTCTAATCCACATAGAACATTCACAAATTAACCATAGATTGTCACAAAAAAATGCAGTAAGTTCCATAAGGTAGAAGTAATACAAACAACATCCTCTGATGATTGTGGAATAAAACTAGAAAATCAATAACTAAACCAAAGCACAGAAAGCCTTTCTTCATGGAGTTTCAAAAGCTCTCTCTGAAATAAATAACTCGGGTCAAAAGGGAAATAGAAACTGAAAGTGTACCATTTTAAAAAATAATGAAAATTATGCAAATATTAAATATAAAAGGGAAAGAAGTTGAAAGGGAGAGTGTTGCCTCTGCTGTCAGCTAGATCTATGGTGGAATCTTAGCTCCACCACTTATGTGTGAAGCAAGTATCTCATTTAATCCCGATAACAACCCTAGCTCGTAAGTACTCTAATCTCTATTTTATGGACAACGAAACTTGGTTCAGAAACGAGTTGAAGCCAACGGGAAATCTGAGATTCAGACCCAGGCCTGGCTGTCACCAAGCTCAGTTTCTTAAACATGACACCCCATTGCTTCCGATTTTAGCGCCTGGCAGAACAGCTCACCTGAACTGTAAGCACCATGGCCAGGAATTAACAGTCTCCTGGATGCTAAAACCTCAGCATCTTGGGGCTAATCCCCTCGGTTGGTGACACACAGCTACTCATAGTTTGCATTAAAAGCTCTAATGTTCGGGCTTCCCTGGTGGCGCAGTGGTTGAGAGTCCGCCTGCCGATGCAGGGGACGCGGGTTTGTGCCCAGGTCCAGGAGGATCCCACATGCCGCGGAGTGGCTGGGCCCGTGAGCCATGACTGCTGAGCCTGTGCTTTCGGAGCCTATGCTCCACAACGGGAGAGGCCACTGCAATGAGAGGCCTGTGTACAGCAAAAAAAAAAAAAAAAAAAGCTCTAATGTTCAATTTCTCAAATTGAAACAGCCATAGAACAGCAGGTAGCATTGCTGCTCTTTGTGTAAAAAAGGTCACCCAGCAGGCGCTGAATACACAAGAATATGTCACTGCTAGTGCTGGTTGTCAATGATCACAATAGTTCTTTTGCCAACTCGTAAATATCTCCTGTGTTTCACAGTCAGCTCTTTGCCATCATGGCCACTGCCCTAGTCCAGGCCCAGACTATCCCAAGTCCTCTGGACTATTGGGACATATTTTCTACTGGATGCTTCCAAGGTTCTAGTTTGCCCCTCCCCCATCCCCTAGCATCTACCCTACTCTCAGCTAGTTAAGGGAGTGTGAAACACTCAAAGTTTATCCATTTGGTCAACGTGGCTTCCGTCACCTTCGCTAATCATGAAACTCCTCAGTATTGCATAAAATCCCCATGAGATTTTGGATCTTTCCTAACTGTCCAGCGCCTCTGCATCTCATCTGTTATGCTCCAGGAACCCTTAAACAATTTCTGCACACCCTGCACTTGCCACCGTGACAGCTTCCTAGTCACCCTTTAAGCCTCAACACAGGGGTAGCACAGGTCCTGCTAAACATTGTGTATAGATCCATTCATGATAGCATCCTTTATAATGACTTGTGATTTTTTTTTCCTAACATGATTACCCAGTTCTTAAAGCCAGAGGACCCTTGAGGTCTGGGATTCCCCATGCTTTTACTTTGATATCCCAGCTTTCTAAAAATTATTATGAAGAGAGGTAAGCAGCAAGTGATAGAGTAAATGGAGGGAAATATTAACAGTAGGTACACCTGAGTATTCATATATTCTTGGCACAATTGCTAATTTTCCAAGTTTTCTGCAAATTTGAAATTATTTCCAAATAAAAAGTTAAAGAAAAATCCACACACTGCCAAAAATAAGAATCCCGGCTTTCTAGAACATTGCTTGATACAAAGCAGGCATTCAAAAATATACGATGTTAATAAATGATAAATGGCATATTTATCTGCCCAGTTTTGCTATTCTTACCTTTTCAAAAACTTCTTTTTAAAAAAATCTTCTACTAAATATTCTTGCAAATAAAAGAAAAAGCACGGTTCTATCCTGCCATGCTCAGCAAATTTAAACCAAGACAATTCATTAACCAAGCCCGTTGAAAGCAGATGGACCAATGCAGTGGGTGGTATACAAAGCTTTGTTCATGACTCTGTGTACTAGTAACAGATCCCACTGTAGATCTTCATGGTTAAATTACAGAGCACACAATCTTTCTTGAAAAACAGTGCACATCTCTAGTTACAGCACGTAAGTGAAAGATGCACAGAAAGCGTCATTGTGGTTTCAAGTGGAAAAGCTCCGCTCATCACACCATGATTCAGAGGGATGGGATCTCGTAAATCCTATAGGACCCATGGATTTGTTCCCACAAAGTGCCCTTGGTGATATCCCCATAATCCAGTGCCCAGGCTTCTGCCACAGAGGATCAGGAACCTAATTAGAGGCACAGTGACGTTGGATCCATCTCTAAGGGGTGGACTCATATTAACCAAGCAAACTAGGGTTCACTTGTAACGGGCAGTGCAGTTGTCAAACAGATGTAAACACCTGCATGGGAGGATCTGTGTCTCCCCGTTAGGGGCAGGCCGTATTAGAAGACAAATGTAAATAATAAGCAGAATACCAGAACTCCAAGTAACAAAAACACCGTGGACTTTCAAGGCAGCCTAAGCAATGCATTCTCTCCATGTAGGCCAACTATGTGAGAAATTAGATTATCACCAAGGTTATCAGTATAAGATATGCCAGTCGACCATAAGAAGTATATTTTCCATGAGGAAGCTGGAAGCTGTCCTTACCTACATCAGAAGAGCTTTGCCACGTGGCCGTTATGTTAATTTCTGCTCTACTCAGACTCCCATCTCCTTTGGTCTGTATGTAAATGGCCCGGGGTTCCCCCAAGTGGCTCTCCACTGTCCCCTTAATTTCACATGATCTTATACCTGATGGGGATCAGAACAGTGGACTGAATTTTTGCTGATCAAATTATATCATTTTCCAGTCCTGGCTCCCTGAATTTGCTCCAGTATCCCCTCATTCAGAGTTTTAGGTGATCCCAAATACTTTAGTTACACATTTATAAACAGATGGTCTTTTAGTGACCCCCCAGCGGAACAGTAATCATTTTACTGGTTTCGCCTTATTTTCTCCTTTTCCCACTGTCTGGGGACACATTATTGTCCCCCCCCGCCCCCATATCTTACGTAGAATTCTAAACTATGCTCTTTAAACTTAGAATACTAGTGAAAAATCCTCTCCTGTAGTACATCCAGAAAGAAGATTCATGAGGTACTTATAACCACCTTGTTTCCACAGTAAGTTCTTGCATATGAAAAGTGTTTCTCCTGTTAAGAGGCTCACAAAACATGTATTTTCTTGGTTCGGTTTTCTTCACTCTTGGTTGGACACATCATGGTGGCCTCATAACTGAAAATACCACCAGCAGATCATGACTGATGTTACATTTTGGAAACAAAGGAAAAATGAAAAATCAATTATATTGGTGCTGTAGTAAGTGGACACAGTTTAAATATCTAAAACAGAGGCCCAGGTTAACTAATATCAATGAATAAAACTCTAGATTGAAGTTAGAAAATGTGAGTTTGAATCCCAATTCTGTTACTTATTCCCTTTAACTTGAGACAGACTATCTAATCTCTCTGATTCCCAGGTTCATCCATAAAATGTGCTTTAAAATACTGCCCACATACGATTGTTGTGATGATTAGATGACTTAATGTAGATATCCTCTAATTCCTGGCAGCATAACCATGGCATAAATGCAGCTTTCGATCAAAATATCCTTATTCCTGGGTGCAAGAGGGGTGGGGGGAGTTTTTTCCAGCAGAGAAGTTTCCAGGTGATCTCCCCAAGCTGTTGAGCAGAGGCTGTTTTTTAAGACATTCTTTCACAGAGGGGTTTAGCCTTTTGAGACGTCTGGCTCTCTGCAGAAACTTCAGTTCCAGTTTCCCAACTCCTGGGCTCACGCAGCCTTAGCTGTCATTTATGTATCAAGACGGTCCTCAGCCCCCCACCACTACCTGATGCACTCTCTGACACCACCCCACTCCACCCCGTTTCATCAGGGATGCCTCATGGTCAGACTGAATATTCACCCTCCTGGTTTTCAATGCCCTTGTACCCTTTTTTTTTTATACCTGGGAGTTTCCTTTTCTTTTTTGCAAGCTCAGTATTACATTAAAACATAAAGAAGCAAACTTTTCTTATATCTTATCCAGCATATCTAGGTGTTCATAGCAGAAGGGTTTCCGAATCTGTGTAGACCACCATTGTGCTGGAACGGGAAGCCTCCTCTCATGGCTGCAGAATTGCTTGTAATTGGCCATGTGTATCATGAACAAAAGTCAATGTTCTATTTTTTCAACTTATTTAGAAAAACAAGTTAAACTTTACCATCATGTTGAAAACTAAAAACAAACAATTTGAGTATTAACCTTTGGATGATCTACCACTTTCATTTGAAAGTGTGGGCTTCCCTCTACCACCAAGAGCACGATTTTGGTCATGCTTATTCATCTGTCTGTACCTGTCCATTCATCTATCTATCTATCTATCTATCCATCTCTGTATCCATCTACTTATTTATCATCTTCATCAATCACATATCTATCTGTATCTATCTGTCTATCTATCTAGCCATCTCTCTATCCATCTACTTATCATCTTTATCAAACACATTATCTATCTATCTATCTTTCTACCTATCTTGCTCTCTGTTCTTGTTTCTTACTCAGACAAGCCCAGTGAACTATTTTGTTACTGTAGGAAGAATATACATAAAACAAGAGATGGCCTTGGTGTTTGTTTCAACTGTGCTCACATTCTACATTTGGGAAATATAGGAAATGGAATATATACTATTATTTCAACAATTTGTTTAAAGATAATGGGAAGGAGAAATTCAGAGAGATTGGGCTGAATTAGTCAGAAATCTGACATAGGAAATAAAGTCCTAATCAGTTGTATTGTTTTTAAGTGTACATAGTGAGACAAAGGAGGCATGCCTCATAGCATTCCTAAAACAGACCTAAGAAAATAGGTAAGATGCTCCCTTTTTAAAGTTATTTTAAATGAAAGTTTAAATTTTATCAAAAAACAATAAAGGCAGATAGTTTAAAAATCAAATAAATCTAAAAGATTTGTTTTACAAAAAAAGCAATGGAGTCTTATCATTAATCTGCAGCCCGTTTGTAAACCAATCCAGAGACTCATGTCTGAGATCTGGGAAATTTCCTCATATTATTTATTTGATAAAATTCTCCTCTGTTTTCTTTGTTCTTTCTCTGTGCCTCCCGTGTTGGAAGGATATTGGGCCTCCTAGATTGATTTTCTAAGTCTGTTTCTTTCTCTGATATTTCCACCATATTTTTTTTACTTCATTTTTTGACCGTTCTCATGAAAATATCTTGTTTAAATTTCAGCTATTATATTTTAGCTCCTTTTGTTCTCTGAATGTTCTTTTTTAAGAGAATTTTGTTCTTGTTTTATGGATCCCATATTTTCTCTTACTTCTTGTAGACTATTTTTAAACAGACTTTATTTTTCCTTTTGCGGAGCACAGGCTCCGGACGCGCAGGCTCAGCGGCCATGGCCCACGGACCCAGCCGCTCCGCGGCACGTGGGATCCTCCCGGACCGGGGCACGAACCCGTGTCCCCTGCATCGGCAGGCGGACTCTCAACCACTGCGCCACCAGGGAAGCCCGTCTTGTAGACTATTAATTAGTCTTGTTTATTTTTCATTGTGCTCTTTGTTTCTCCAGTTACCTTTTTTCTGCTTGTTTCGATTTCATATTCCTTGCTGGAGGTTTTCCTCAAATGGCTGGTGACCCATTGCTATCTGTTCATTTTTTACATGGAGAGACTGAGAAGCCTGTTGGAACCTATGTGTGTGAGGCGTGGGGCTTAATCATTGTTGAGAATTCATGCACAGTTGCTGCTTGCTGAGTCAGCCATCCTAAGAGACCCCTTCTGATTCTGCAAATGTTGGTGTTTGGAAGTTTGAGTTACTTAGGGGAGAACCATCTAGTCTTTCTGTGGGTGTGGGTGGTGGGAAAAGTGGAGAACCTCCCTCTGCCAGCTTTCTCACTGTCCCACCACTCAGCTTGCAGACCTCACACAGGACCCTTGTTTTGAGCCCTGCATCATCCCCAGTCCTCTCTCTGGAGGTTCCAAGCCCCTGCAGGTTTGCAGAGCCAAGGGGCTCACACTTCACTGAAATCCTGTCTTCAGCCCTTCAAATTGTAAATTCTTTGCCTCTTAGTAGGGAAATAAGAGGAATTCCTTGCCTCTGACTCTATAGTCAGTTACCTGGTTCCACTGCTGTCGGTCCTTCACACATGCATTGAACTCCTGCCTCTTACTTTCTTGTGGGTTTTATACCTATTTTACTGTCTTTTTCCTGGGATCTTTTAAGGGAGGGGAGATGAACATGGGTGGCCAAGCCACTGTGTTTTTCCCAGTGAGAACCCTTACATGATTTGCATCTTTGTATACAACAGAGTGCACCAAAGGTTCATTTCAATGAGCTTAAAAAACATTTTCATAGCCTTGTTATTTTTAAGAAAATCAGTTTCCTCCGTAGATACACTTCAGGACTGTATTCATCCTAATTATCATCCATTTTTAACCAGTGGGAGATGAATTAGTAAAGCTTCCCTGGCAATGGTAAGCAAGTTACAAAAGGGAATTCAACTATCCTTAGTTAGCCTTGAGAAAAAGAGTTGAGGAGAAGACTTGCCAAGCATGGTTCTGTGATTTCATCAATACACCAGTAAAATGAGTTCATTTTAGTCCATTCCTGTGCCTCTAAACACCATTCCAGGAAAATCTCAGTTTCCCCTCTTCTGAGAGCACTTTGGGACGTTGAACTTGACCATCTGGGTGCTGAGAGATTTTTGCTAATGTTGATTCTCAATATTTAGGTCTTGATCCTTTGCTCTTGATTCATTAATTGAACTCCATTTGGTTTGCAAAAAGCCGCCCCAGGATTTCCAGCTGAGATAATGAAGCTTCTGAAAATAACTCCAATGCTCTCATGCAGGCGTTCTCTATTCAAGCAGGCATCACCTACCAGGCAATGGGGACAAGGGGGAGAGAGGGAGGTTCACAGAGCAGTCCCTGCCCTTTGGTCCTTTGACGCATGCGTGGAATTTTATTCTCCTCAGTAGAGGATGGGTTTGGGGCACGAAGAGCTGCAGACACATTTAGAACAACACCCACTTGGATATACAGAGCCTGTGACTGTTGAGAGATACTCTGTTTCTAAATAATAGGAATTTTGACATTGCCAGTCCTTTAAACCAGGTTGAGATTTCCTTCCTTCTCTTAATTTCAACTTTTAAATAGATAGTTTTGATCATTCTTTGCTAGATGTTGAAGCGGCAGCAGTGACAGAGTTCTTGCCCTGACACAGCTTACTGTCAGGTGGGAAATAGGTACAAGCATGCCGGCAATTACAAAACAATACTACGGAAGGGTGACGAGAGAAGTAAAGGATGCTGTAGAAGCTGTCTCATGGGACAACTACCTACTCCAAAGTTCTGGTTTTGGAGGGGGTGGGTGCAGGCAATAAGGGGTGATTGTTGGAGGCGGTGATGTCTATGCTGAGACTTGAATCATAAAATAGAAGTTAGTCAGGCCAAAGGTCACTGCAGGGAGGCAGAGAAGGGATTCTTGGCAAAGGAAATAGTATGAGTCTAGGCACCAAGGCAAGAAAAGACATAGTTCTGATAAAGAACTGGAAGAAATCGGTCTCTTTGGAGCAGTCAATGAGAAGACTGTGTCAAGAGTCTGGAAGGGGGCTTCCCTGGTGGTCCAGTGGTTAAGACTCCGTGGTCCCATTGCAGGGGGCCTGGGTTCAATCCCTGGTCGGGGAACTAGATCCCGCATGCCACAACTGAGACCTGAGCAGCCAAAAAAAAAAAAAAAAAAAAGAGTCTGAAAAGGTTGTCACAATCTGAGCTAAGCCATTTTGTGGTTAGACTTCATCCTGGGAGGGTCTGGAGCAGTGGAACAACAGGACAGAGATCCCTCGGGCCTCACAGTGAAGCACGGGCTGGAAGCGGAAGGCAAGACTGGAGGTTGGGGGAGCGGTGAGAGGGCTCTCGCAGAAATGGAGGTGAGAAATAATCCCAGCTTCTACCAGAGTAGGACAGAGGCACTAAGGAGAAGTTGGACGAATTTGAGAGATTTTAAGAAAGAGAATCTGCAGGAGTTCCTGATAAAATGGGCTTGGAGGGATGAGGGGAACGAAGCTGCCCAGAACTAATCCATGGAAGCAGAGCCACACACCTGGCCACTGTTTCCTAGATGATTACACTGGCCCTGAGTGAACGGGACTGAGGACACATATGTTTTGGTACAGGGCTGGGGGTAGGTAGAGGCTTAGAACAAGTTTAGGCCTTTGGAGATACTGCCTCCATTGAGAGTGTGAGTATGACACCTTTGGACGGTTTTATGTCCCTACCTAGATTCACAAGCATCCTGAGGACCAGTAGCATGGCTTGGCTTTCTTTCGCATTTGCCACATTTCTTAGAAGACCACATAGAAATCACTCGCTAAATATAGAAAGGCAACTGCAGTGATTCCACTCAGGGTCCTGGCAGGTGTCTGTCTTGAAGGGTTAACTGAAGAGCTTTTAATGAAGGGACTGTTTATGGAAGAGTGGGCTGGGTTAAAGGAACAAACAACGGATGGAGAGGCGCCCAGCATTTAGCAACAGCAGGAAGCTATTCCTACCTCCTGGGACCGAGGGGCAGAGGGCACAAGTTTCTGCAGCCCAGTGAGGACCCTGGGAGATGCACAGTGGCCCAGGAAGGGTTGGGGGTAGGTCAATACCCTCAACCCTTCGTTTTTTTTTTTTTATATAAATTATTTTATTTCACTTATTTTTGGCTGCTTTGGGTCTTCATTGCTGCACACCGGCTTTCTCTAGTTATGGCGAGCGGGGTCTACCCTTCGCTGCGGTGTGCGGGCTTCTCATTGTGGTGGTGTCTCCTGTTGCGGAGCACAGGCTCTAGGCATGCAGGCTTCAGTAGTTGTGGCACGTGGGCTCAGTAGTTGTGGCTCACGGGCTCTAGATCGCGGGCTCAGTAATTGTGGCGCATGGGCTTAGTTGCTCCGTGGTGTGTGGGATCTTCCTGGACCAGGGCTCGAACCCGTGTCCCCTGCATTGGCAGGCAGAGTCTTAACTGCTGTGCCACCAGGGAAGCCCAACCCTTCTCTTCTTCTGCCCTAGAATCTCCTGTCGATGCTTCCAATTGGCTGCATGCAACTGGGAGCCAGAAGTTAGGGAGCCTGAATGATTAGTTAGAGTTTGACATCTTGGAGCACGGAGCAAGGCAGAGAAGGGCAGAGAATGAATCTGGAGGCAAACATAGAAAAAAATCACAAAAGTGAATATACATTCAGCCTTTTTGAACATAGGTCTGATATGTTTATGACAAGTTATATACAAGTTATATACTAGTTATAAGAAAAATGTGGTTGACCCCAACACTTCGTTTCCTGATCTTGTTAGATAAAAACGTCTTGGACAGTCCCAAGTCAATATTTGTAGGTTCCTGCTTAATAAATGGTGTTATGCCCCATCTAGAGTTTTTTGAGCCTCACACTGCCGTGGCCTCTCCCGCTGCGGAGCACAGGCTCCGGATGTGCAGGCTCAGCGGCCATGGCTCACGGGCCCAGCCGCTCCGCGGCATGTGGGATCTTCCCGGACCGGGGCACGAACCCATGTCCCCTGCATCAGCAGGCCGACTCTCAACCACTGCGCCACCAGGGAAGCCCCTATCTAGAGTGTTGATCGAGATTTCTTTTCACCACGGTGATGCGAGCTGGATATAGAGATGACAATTGAGAAGCTTAGAGAAAAAGTTTATTTTACGGAGGCTGGAAGCTGCCAGAAGGACAGGGAAACGGAGTGGACAGGGCAGCATAGCTAAGAAATGGCCTTGATGATCATTGTTGTCATCTCTTCGGAAAGTGGCAGATGTCTGGAGGGGGTGTCCTCTTCCATTATGACAGAGCTGAGGGCTGGAGAAAGGGCAGGTGAGAGCAATGCTGTGACTATACCAAGCTGCTTTTGACAGTGAAATCTCCATAAAAAGGCAACAGATAGACAGATGGAGATGTGAGGAGACGGGGGTACATTTGAGCAGTAACCGTTGGTCAGTGGGAATCAAAACTGCAAAATCTTTTAAACATTCATTTGCTCTGATCTAAAATGCCACATCATTTACCCTTTATAGACACGCTTTGACTTGGAATACGGTGCTTTTTTTCTCCCCCAGAATGAAACCCTCTCCTCTACCTCTGTTATGAAACACACAGTAAAGGCCAAGGAGTACAATGTGCTTCATTTCCTGTATTATTAAATATTCAGGCAATTGGAAAATGTTTCCTCATGTTACTTGGAAATGAAACACTAGATCCAGAAGTTAGAATTCTTGGAGCTATTTTCTCAAGCTCTCTGGCAATATTTTTTTACTGGATGTGTTGTGTCATCTTGAAAAGATGATTGACTTTCAGGCCAGGCTAACCTGAGTTCCATTGCTAGCTTTTCTACTTATTATCTGGGTGATTTTGGTCAATTTACTTAGCTTCTTTGAATTTTTTTATATATATATAAAATGAGGGTGATAGCATTTCTATGTATGTGCTGTTTTAGGAATTAAATAACTTGGTATGTGCCTAGTTACCTGCCACATAGTAGGCGCTTAATCCCTTCCCGTTTAGCTTTTTTTCTGGTGCAGAAATAGCCAACCCTAATAAGATTATCAAGAGAGTCTTTTAGTGTCATGAAGATATGTTAAGAATTTTTTAGATAGTTTTATTAAGTGCTGGGAAAGCCCTGGGAAGAATATTGAGTTCGAAAGTATAAAATAGCTGTTTAGGTAGATGAAAACCCCATCGTGATTTTATACACTTCTGTCTGATACCGCATCTGTAGTAGTTGACAGTCTGAAGAACTGGGTCAGTCTGCAAATAGTATCTTTAGATTGATTTCTCCAGGAAAGAAAGAGACAGGACTTGAATCACTAAGAAGGGGTAGACTCCTACCAAGGCCACATACAGTTTTGTAGAAATATTCCAATAAATCTTGATGGAAGAATTCTCTAGCCAGCTGTCAGATATGTAGAGAAGGAGAGTGATAGAAAAAACAAAAAAGCGCATGCATGCGCCAGAGTAGGAATTAAAACCAAAATACTTCTGCGGATACCACAGTAATCCCAGGATCCTATTGACTTCAATTTGCATCAGGTTTCCAGGCTTCACAAATCTGTTATCATTATGTCTCCTATGTACAGAGTTATAAAAGTGCTGTTGATGGGCGACCAGCAGTATAGAATGTGTATTTTAGTCATTTCTTTCTGGATGTGCAGAGTCTTCTGTTATGTTCCGTCCATCTTTTCTTTTTGAATTCTTTTTTTTCTTTTTAAACATCTTTATTGGAGTATAATTGCTTTACAATGATGTGTTAGTTTCTGCTTTATAACAAAGTGAATCAGTTATACATATACATATATCCCCATATCTGTACCCCCTTGCGTCTCCCTCCCTCCCACCCTCCCTATCCCACCCCTCTAGGTGGTCACAAAGCACTGGGCTGATCTCCCTGTGCTATGTGGCTGCTTCCCACTAGCTGTCTATTTTACGTTTGGTAGTGTATATATGTCCATGCCACTCTCTCACTTTGTCACAGTTTACCCTTGCCCCTCCCCATATCCTCAAGTCCATCCTCTAGTAAGTCTGCGTCTTTATTCCTGTCTTGCCCCTAGGTTCTTCAAGACCATTTTTTTTTTTTTTAGATTCCATATATATGTGTTAGCATACGGTATTTGTTTTTCTCTTTCTGACTTACTTCACTCTGTATGACAGACTATAGGTCCATCCACCTCATCACAAATAGCTCAATTTCGTTCCTTTTTATGGCTGTTGAATATACAATATTCCACTGTATATGTGTGCCACATCATCTTTATCCATTCATCTGTTGATGGACACTTAGGTTGCTTCCATGTCCTGGCTGTTGTAAATAGAGCTGTAGTGAACATTGTGGTACATGACTCTTTTTGAATTATGGTTTTCTCAGGGTATATGCCCAGTAGTGGGATTGCTGGGTCTATGGTAGTTCTATTTGTAGTTTTTTAAGGAACCTCCATACTGTTCTCCATAGTGGCTGTATCAATTTACATTCCCACCAACAGTGCAAGAGGGTTCCCTTTTCTCCACACCCTCTCCAGAATTTATTGTTTGTAGATTTTTTGATGATGGCCATTCTGACGGGTGTGAGATGATACCTCATTATAGTTTTGATTTGCAATTCTCTAATGATTAATGATGTTGAGCATCCTTTCATGTCTTTGTTGGCAATATCTTCTTTGGAGAAATGTCTGTTTAGGTCTTCTGCCCATTTTTAGATTGGGTTGTTTGTTTTTTTGATATTGAGCTGCATGAGCTGCTTGTAAATTTTGGAGATTAATCCTTTGTCAGTTGCTTCATTTGCAAATATTTTCTCCCATTCTAAGGGTTGTCTTTTCGTCTTGTTTATGGTTTCCTTTGCTGTGCAAAAGCTTTTAAGTTTCATTAGGTCCCATTTGTTTATTTCTGTTTTTATTTCCATTTCTGTAGGAGGTGGGTCAGAAAGGATCTTGCTGTGATTTATGTCATCGAGTGTTCTGCCTGTGTTTTCCTCTAAGAGTTCGATAGTGTTTATAAGGTGAGAAATGCACCATTTTCAGGCAGATGCTTATAGTTTTTGATGTCTGTGGAGGAGAGAAGAACTAACTAAACATACGGGCAGTTGAGCTGAATGAACTAACCAAAGCTCCATTACAAACCAATGTTCAGAGCAGCTGAGAGTTTTTGCTCCAGGTCTGTGGGTTGTAATGGAAAGAGCTTGTGCCTTTGAAAGCAGAGGGACCTAGGTTTACATCCTGGCTCTTTGGATCTTGGACATCTTATGTTATCCCTCTAAGCCTCAGTTAATCCATCTATAAAATGGGCATTATAAGACCTACTTTTCAGAGTTGTTACACAGATTAAATACCTCTCAAAATGAGGTATGCATAGCCTCTAAGATAAAGTAGGTTTTATCAGGGAATATATAAGACCAGTAAATGAAGAAGTGTACTTTCCAGAAGCATGAATTCTTCTCTGAATTTTGGGAGAATAGAATTTATTATGGAGTTCATTCACATGAATTTTAAAGCCAAAACATGGGACTTCAAACAAATTTATGCTTGGAGTTATTTTAGCTCAAACCTAGATTCCCTGAAAGTACAAGTTTACTCATTTCAACAATTAAGAGTTCTTAGAAAGTTGTTAGAAGAACCTATATATATATAACAGTATTTAGCAAATGTCCGCCACATCACAGTGAAGCAATAGTAACCAGCCTAGGTAACTTAAACAGAGAGGGATTTAATATAAGGAATTCACTGCTTACAAAAAATGGGAAGCCTTTGGAATGGGTCTCCCTTAATGACCCTCAGAACTATATAATACTGATATACTCAGGAAAGTGGGGAACCAGGAGGTTGCCACTGAAACTGTTGAAATTATATAGCACCAGAGCAGTGATCCAGGAGTCAGGAAATTGGAATAAAGATGCTGGAACCTTGCATCTGCCTTGTGACACATAGAAAGTCGGTGATTGGACACCACAGCTCCAAGCCAGCTGCCATTGCCTCTTCCTTTTGATGCTGCCAGCCTTGTTTGCCAGCAGTGGCAGTTAAAACATTAGAAGTTTGTCCTCCTCTTCACTTCCACCTCCCAAATCTCATGGGAATATATAAAACCTATATCTGGCATAATCTTATATGTCTCCAGAACCCTAGCTGCAACAGAATCGGGAAAGGTGGGTAAGTTTTTCTAAGCAGTCTACATTATAGAGAGGGTATAATGAGGCTGAGTTAGCCGATTCAGAGTATCCATCCCATAAAGTGTTGGCTACATGGTGGGAGCTCATTCTCCTCTCTTTTTCTGTAAAGACTCAAAAACAAGAGCTTAAAGGAAATTCTGTGCCTTGATATGGTTTGGGGAATTGTGGCAAAGATAGGACCTCCTCTCCTGGATCCGTTTTGTAGAGTTTTGGAAATAGATTATAGTGGCAGGGACAGTAGTGCTCACCGCGTCCATTTGTTCCTCTGAATTTCCAGGCCTTCTTATAGTTATGTTGGGCCTTGTGACTAATTCTGTCTAATGAAATATGAGCAGAAATGATGTGCACACTTCCGGGCTGAGGCTGTGATGGGCACATGTGTTCTTGGAGATGCAAGTACAAAATGGGGGAGCTTCCTGAGTGACTCCATGAGCAGATCCCCACCTTACTCACCTGGGACCCTTTGTGGACATATAGCATGTTATTTTCATAAAGTTTGGTTATGTGGGATGACTGAGATACCAGGATCATTTGATACCACATTAAACCTATCCCATCATGACTAATGCGATCATCCTGTAAATGTGCTAACCAGTCAGTCAAGCTGATTAATATTTACTGGAAGACACCCGTGTTCCTCCTGAAGCTAGGAGTCTTCAGTAAATGAAATTTTCTCTTTCCCACTTTATATAGTTTTTAATTTAGAATGCAAAAACAACCATACTGCTTTTTTTTTTTTTTAGTTGAGGTCATCCAAATGAATGAGCATGACTTAGAGTTACCAGATGAAGGACCATTGGGCCTTTTCACACTCAGAACATGTGAAAAGCATCCTTTGTTGTTGCAATTATAGCTGTTGCTTTTGGGGACTGTTACTACTTGTGGCCAAGGCTCTTTCCCTCAGGGGCTAGAGGACACCTGTTTGGTCAATGAAGAACAGACTTGAAAACACTTTTCCTCTCTAATTTACCTTTGCCCCTTTACCCATTCTCTCAAGTTTTCATCTATATTAGCTTCTCTACAATAATTCTCAAGCTTCTTTTTTTAAATCTTGTCACTGCATAATTGATGTGAAAATAAAGTGAGATAATGTATGTTAAAGTAGTTCACAATCTATAAAGATATAAGAATGTAAGAGAAAAACATACCTCACTGAAGATGTCTATATCTCATCACCCCTTCATCAAGGCCCAAAGAAACCCAGAACTTCCCCAACTTGAGTCTCCATGTATCACCCTTTTACAGCTGTTACAATGTGATGGTTTTACATTTATTTGTGTCTTTATTTGACTAACATCTGACTCTCCCTCTAGCTCCCTGAGTTCACTGGCCATGTTTGCTTTTGCTCATCAGTGACTGGCTCAGGGCAGGTACTGAATAAATAGTCATTGGATGTATATATGTAGGGATATATGGATGAATGGATTGATGAACGGAAGAGAGAAAAAGAACACAAGAAAGACCCAGGAGATAGGAAAGCGCTTCTCAACTTTCCTCTCCAGCATTTCTGTAGTCTGCAGGTTACCATCGATGGGCCAAACAGATGTCTAGAATTTCTTCAACTATGATCTTTATGGTACCTTGTAAGTTCCCCAAGGTACTTCTGGTTCCCAGATGGAAAAATTCTTCTTTACAATGATTGCCTCAGTCAGTATGTTAGATTGCAGAAATCATGAGGCACCACTTATGAGAGGAAAACGACCCTCCAATTATGACCAAAGGGCAGAGAATTCATTTTTTTCAAGGGAACCTCGGTTGACCTCTGTTGGCCTCTTTGTAAGAGTTGGATAGCTTTAATATTGTACCTTCCCTATTTCCATGTAGACAGTGCTCTAATTGCATGTTGTAACCCTTCAGCTTAGAATTACTTGTCCCGAAGAGACATGAACTTGAGCCCAGAGGACTGGTGGGGGGGAAGGACTGGACTAAAGACTGGCCTTGGGAAGTCAGTGTCCCTCCTCTTCCAGGAGGTCCTGGAGCTAATCAGTCCCAGTGGAGCCAGAGGACCCCAGCTCCAGGCACTCTGGGAATCAGACAGAGTTTGTGCCACTCCAGGTGGTGCAGCTGTCCCTCCGTTGCCCTACGTAACCCAGGCAGAGGGGATGGCTTCCAACCACAGGAAATCAAAATCCAGCCTGCAGACAGATGTCATTCAAGGTCCAACCAGGAAAACAGACTACTCTGGGCATTTTAAACAGAGGCAATGAAAGGCAGGAAATTGGTTATACTGGTGAAGGAAGAGCTGAGAAGCCAACAGGGGTGATATGACCACCCAGAGCTGAGCAAGCTCTCTTAGACTGAAGGGACAAAGTAGGGAGGGGGTGTACCAGCATCCAGGGCACAGGGTCACCCGTATGGGGAGGGAGTGAGTCACTGATTAAACATACAGATTCCTGGGCCCACCCCAGACCCACAGAACTGGAACCTCCAGAAAAAGAGCATAGAAATCTGCAGTTTTAACACATTTTCTTGGCATGTCTAATCATTGGTTAAGTATAGAAAATCCTCTTTTGAAATAATCAAACAAAAGCAAAAATCCCCAAATATAAAACTTGATCCAGTAGACTTGAGATCAAATACTGGTTGTGCCGGGATTCACTAGTTTATAGCCTCGGGCATATTTGGGCCTCAGGCTCCCTATCTGTAGAATGGTAGTAATGATGTCAGCTACATTGTAGGATTTCTAAAAATGGAAAGAACATATGTACATGAACCCTGAATGTGGCAGAGCTGCTAGGAGGCAGATCTGGGGCTTGAATCTAGAACTTTCTAGTCCTTGTTCACCATGAACTTTCCATTGAAATCTGTCTTCTTTTTGACTTCACAGAGGTGTCTACGTCAGAGTTCTTTAAAGAATTTCTTAGGTTTCTCCAAAGAATTATAAATTTAATTCTATTCACAAAGCTGTAATACATGCCTACTTAGCAGAAAGTACTCAGTGAATAGAGCAGTGTGTTATTTGACACCTTGCTGACGTCTTCCACCTAGAACCACCTATTCGCCTCCCTACCCACTGACTCCTAACAGATGGACTTCATAAACTCGGGTCATTCTTTAGTCATCACACCAGGGGAGATATCACCTACTCTGGGAAGTCTTTGCTGTCTCCCTCTCTCAAGACAGAATCATTGCTATTATTATTCCGAGGAACCCTGGCTATCATTTTTACAGCACTTACTGTATTAAGACCAAGGCAGTAAGTGACAGAACTGGGTTTGAGCCCAGCCCTTTTATTCCAAAGCTCATATGGCATAGAACCATAACTTCACATACTCTCTCTCTCTCTGTCTTCAACCCCCTTCTAAAGTTGCCCTACGCAGACATAGAGAATGGACCTGAGGACACGGGGAGGGGGAAGGGTAAGCTGGGACAAAGTGAGAGAGTGGCATGGACATATATACACTACCAAATGTAAAATAGATAGCTAGTGGGAAGCAGCCGCATAGCACAGGGAGATCAGCTCGGTGCTTTGTGACCACCTAGAGGGGTGGGATAGGGAGGGTGGGAGGGAGATGCAAGAGGGAGGAGATAATGGGGATATATGTATATGTATAGCTGATTCACTTTATTATAAAGCAGAAACTAACACACCATTGTAAAGCAATTATACTCCAATAAAGATGTTTAAAAAAATAAGAAATTAAAACTGAAAAAATAAATAAATAAAAATTTAAAAATAAAATGTAAAAAAAAAAAAAAAAAGTTGCCCTAACCATTCAGGATGGGGGAAAGGGGGGAAAGCCTATTTCCTCCACTGAGCTCTGACCTTCTAGTCATCCATTCCAGAGCAAAACCCCATGTTCCATTCATTTTTGTGTCCTAGCACAATGCATGATTTATAATAGAACAGAGGTCAAAGTATGGTCCCAGATCAGCAACATCAGCGTCACCTAGGAATGTATTAGAACTGCAGATTCTTGGAAGTCTGAGGGTGGGATCAAGCCAACTCTGTTCTAACAAGCCCTACAGGTGACTGAGATGCACAGTCATCTGAGAAGATGCACACTCCCTCCTACCTGCTATCCAAAACACAGATTCTCAGCCCTCTGTGTACTCGTAACAACCATTGTTTAAGCAGCTTTATAGCATGTGTGGCATCTTGTTATCACTGCCTGATTCTCTCTGTGAATTGATTTCTTAGTGCAGGTGTTCGATCTAGTGCATACTTAACTAGCCAGTACCTTATTCAGTGCCTGACCCCTGGTAGGTGCTCAGTACATGTCTGCCAATAGAAGGGGTGAATTCATGAAGACAGGGAAGCTAGACCCATGCTTTCAAGAACACGATACATTTTTAAGACCTGGAAGGAACTTTAGAGAACAATTCATACTAAACTGAAGCCCAGCTGAGAAGGGTTCCCAGGTTACAGCAGTGACTTAGTGGTAAAATAAGACATGAGTGATGTCTTGATGTCTTCGAGCTCCTTGCTGCTCAAAGTACGATACAGAGACACCAGCAGCAGTGCATCACCTGTGGGTTTGTGAGAAACGCCAAATCTCAGGCACACCCTCCAGACCTGTTATACCAGAATCTGCATTTTACTATGATTCGTCTCACTACAGTTTGAGAGGCATTTTCATTTTGACTCAATCACTGAGCTTTCACCAAATTAATCTCTCATCCTTTGGTTGACTGTCCTTTTTTTTGTTTTCTAAAGATGAAATTCAATTTCCTAGTGAATCCACGTATGTGAGGAATTTATTAAGGAGGGGATGGTGGTGGTGAAATAAATTCACTCAGTGCCTTGGAAATAAAGCTTTAACAAATGATCAGAAAAAGTTCCTTCAGTGCAGATGGGACGACTGATTTCTCGTTTAGAACAGCACCCAACCTGGCTCAGATCCAGGCAAAATGTCAGCTGCTCCAGCTCATGAAAGGTCAACATATTGTTTCAAACAACTTTTATGAAATGCTCATCTTGGACTTCCCTGGTGGTGCAGTGGTTAAGAATCCACCTGCCACTCAGCGGTTAAGAATCTGCCTGCCGGGCTTCCCTGGTGGCGCAGTGGTTGAGAGTCCGCCTGCCGATGCAGGGGACACGGGTTTGTGCCCCGGCCCAGGAAGATCCCACATGCCGCGGAGCGGCTGGGCCCGTGAGCCATGGCCGCTGAGCCTGCGTGTCCGGAGCCTGTGCTCCGCAATGGGAGAGGCCACAACAGTGAGAGGCCCGCGTACCGCAAAAAAAAAAAAAAAAAAAAAAAAAGAAACTGCCTGCCAATGCAGGGGACACGGGTTCGAGCCCTGGTCTAGGAAAGATCCCACATGCCACGGAGCAGCTAAACTAAGCCTGTGCGCCACAACTACTGAGCCAGAGTGCCACAACTACCAAAACCCGCACGCCTAGAGCCCATGCTCCACAACAAGAGAAGCCACTGCAATGAGAAGCCCGTGCGTCGCAAGGCAGAGTAGCCCCTGCTTGCCGCAACTAGAGAAAGCCTGCATGCAGCAATGAAGACAAACGCAGCCAAAAATAAATTAATTAAAAAAAAAAAAGCCAGTTGCTGTTTAAAAAAAAAGAAAGAAATGCTCATCTCAAAATTGGAAGCACTATGAAGATGGTTATATGTAAGCCAACACCTCAATGTCATCAACGTTGTACCCTTACTCCAGCCTGCTTTGTTCCCACAGGATCTAAGGTGGAACCACTTGAGGCTTTGTTTTCTCCCATCTGAAGTAGAGCCAACTTTCTGTTATGGTTATGGCAATAGAATAACAGTGTGAAACAGGGAAGCTCATTAGCATAAAATATTTCCCTCTAGAGTTTCAACTTCTGCCCCTAAGTCTAAGCCTAAGGGCTGCTTACAATTAGTAAAATCATGTGACTTGAGTTCCTTATTTCCTCCAGCTGTCCAAGATGCAAAATGAGTGATGGTGTTGGCAGGCACGAGAACAAAGGAGGGAGTATTAAAAGCATGGGTCATACCCAAGTCCTATAATTGGTTCCTTTCAAAGTTATTTGCTGTATACAATACAATACCATACTAATCTAAATCTCAGCAGGTTTTTCTATAGAAATTGACAAACTGATTAAAAAATTCATATGGAAATGCGAAGGACCCAGAATAGCCAAGCAGTTTCAAAGAAAACAAAGTGAGACGACTAACACCACCTCTTTCAAGCATTTTTATAAAGTTACATGATCAAAACAGTGGGGTACTAACTTCAAGATAGATGACTTGATCAATGGAAAATAATAGGGGTCCAGAAAAAGACTCATACATAGACGAACAACTGATTTTCAAGAGAAATGCAAAAGTAATGGAGAAAGGATAGTCTTTTTAGTGAGTGGTGCTGTAAAAATGGCATATCCAAATGCGAAAAAAAACTTCACTCCATACCTTACACAGTATATAAAATTAGTTCAAATGTATCATCAACTTAAATGTAAAACTTAAAACTATAGAACTTCTAATAAAATAAGGGAAAACTTTTGTGAATTTGGGTTAGGCAAAGGTCCTATATATGGCACCAAGAGTGCAATCCATAAAGACTGATAAATTGGGTTTCATTAAAATTAAAAACCTATTCATAAGAGAATGAAAACACAAGAAAATATTTGCAGAGTAATACTTGATAAAGGACTTGTATCCAGAACAATGTATTAAAAACTCTCTAAATTTAGTAATAAGGAATAATGCAATTTTTTAAGAGCAAAAATTTATAGACACTTCACCATAGAAGATAGATGGATAGGAAATAAGCACATAAAAAGATGTTCTACATCATTAGTCATTACAGACATGCAAATTAAAACCACAAATGAAATAACACTACACACATTAATCTGGCTAAAATTGAAAAGACTGATCATATCAAGTGTTGACAAGGGTTTGAAAGAATTGGAACCTCCATACACTGCTGATTGGAAATGAAAAATTGTTACAAGCACTTTGATATGCAGTTTGTCAATTCCTTAAAATGTTAAACACACATCTATCATATGAACCAGCAATTTCACTCCTAGCTGTTTACCCAAGAGAAATGAAAGCATGTGTCCATAAAAAAACACAGTTGTTCATAGCAGCATTATTTGTAATAACCAAAAACTACAAACAAGCCACATGTCCATCAAAAGGTGGTGGATAAACAAACAGTGGTATATTCATACAGTGGATTACTGCTTGGCAATAAAAGGGAATGAACTATTGACACATGCTACAACATTGTATGAATCTCAAAATAATTGTGCTGTATAGAAGAAGTCAGATAAAAAGGAATATATACTGTATGACTCCATTTATCAAAATCCTACATAATGCAAACTAAGCTATAGTAAGAGAAATAGAGGGAAGAAGAGTCATGGAGGGTATACGTGTGTCTAAATCTTGTACACTGAAAATTATGTGCAGTTTATGGGGCTTCCCTGGTGGCGCAGTGGTTGAGAGTCCGCCTGCTGATGCAGGGGACACGGGTTCGTGCCCCGGTCCAGGAAGATCCCACATGCCGCGGAGCGGCTGGGCCCGTGAGCCATGGCCACTGAGCCTGCGCATCCGGAGCCTGTGGTCCGCAATGGGAGAGGCCATGACAGTGAGAGGCCCACGTACCGCAAAAAAAAAAATTTTTTAAATTACGTGCAGTTTATTGTATGTCAATTATAACTCAATAACACTGTTTAAAAATAAATGCAGTTATAGAAAGAGTTTCCAATGAACTGGACTATCTGCTGTTTGAGAATATCCTCCGCTTCTGCGCCTCTCTGTCCCTGGTCGTGGTCCCCCCGTCCCGCAGACTGGAATGCCCTCCATCCATTCTCTACCTGTCAAAATCCACTTACTCCATAAGCCCCATCTCAAATGCCTTTGTCTTCCAGAAGTATTTCCTGATCCTTGCCATCTAGCAGCTTTCCTTGGATAACCTATGCTTCTTTAATGGCATACCTGTTCTGCCATATGCTCTGCCACCACCCTCACTAGGCTGTAAATGGACTACATCCAACTTACCTTTGTATCCCACCATGCCCCACCATGCCTAGCAGACTTCTGTATCCATGTATGGGTATTTTTGAATTCAATATTTGGTGGACCCATTTCTCCAAAGATACGAGTATTAATTTATAAATCAAATGGTCAGGATAGAATGCTCTTCCACTCTGCTGTAGTTTAACCTTTAGTATCTACATTGTTCTCTCCTCTGCATTTCTACTGCTGGTACCCCCATAACTGCAGAGATGTCCTAGCAGGTGTCTCTCCCCTCCAGTCCCATCTCCCCAGCATGATCCCCCTAAAATACAGCTTGGTCATGTCACTTGCTGAAATGAAATTCTGTCAGTGGGTCCCCTTCAGCCTCTCTCCCCTGTTTGTCTCTTCACTTCCTTGCCCACATTTCCCCTACACTTCGTCTAAGCCAAGACCCACACAGAGTTTCCATAATGTGCAGTGTGGATTTCCTCTACTGTCCTTTGCTCAGGCTGCCCCTCTCCTTGGAATACTCTTCCCTGGGCTACTAATCCTTCTTCTTGGTTTACCCAGCTTATCCTCTTCCTTCAAACGTAAGCTTTAGGATCATCACTGTATTTGTTATAACTCAGTCCAGTCCTCTTTGTGGATGAGGAAAGTGAGCTGCAGAGAGGTTTAGTTCTTTACTCCAGACTGTTCAGCTTCATAGCCAGCACATGGACCAAGGCCAACTGACTCCATCAACAATATTCTAACCAGTGTGCTATGTGGCCTTTCCTGGAGGGCAGTCATTGAGTTCTTTTTTTTTTTTTTAATTAATTAATTTATTTAGGCTATGTTGGGTCTTCTTTGCTGCGGGCGGGCTTTCTCTAGCTGCGGCCAGCGGGGGTTACTCTTTGCTGCATGCGGGCTTCTCATTGTGGTGGCTTCTCTTGCTGCGGAGCACAGGCTCTAGGTGCGCAGGCTTCAGTATTTGCAGCACGCGTCCTTAGTAGTTGTGGCGCACGGGCTTAGTTGCTCCCCAGCATGTGGGATCTTCCCGGAACAGGGACTGAACCCGTGTGCCCCGCATTGGCAGGCAGATTCTCCAACCACTGTGCCACCAGGGAAGCCCAGTCGTTGAGTTCTTTGGCTGCCATTACCCACTCCCCCCTCACCTTTCAGTCCCTGCAGACAATAAGCTCCTCGAAAGCCATGGCCATATTGTCAGACTCAGTGTCCCTAGCACCTAGCAGACTACCTGGCAGAGAGCAGACCTTCAATAAATCTTTTTGAATGAATGATTCAAGCATGATTAAGGTTATATGTACTTGCACCAGCCTCAAATCTGTCTTCTTTCGGTTTCTTTTTTTGGAGGAAGTATGTTGAAGTCTTGGTAAAAGCAGTCTGGGCTAATTGATAAGCAGTCCTCATGCAGATTGCCCGAGGGTACAAAGCTGGATATAAAGTTTAATCAATTGCCTTGAACATCTGGAGGGAACAAATGTTTGGAATGCCTTGAGGCAGAGGCAGGTCTCCCTGGCAGCAGCCATAGAAGTCACTGCATTCTTTTCTCCCCTCCAAGGCCCGCCCCCTCCCACTGTCACCCACCCCAGTCCCCAGCACCTCCCCTACCCCATGCATTCCCATGCCAAGAAGTAGAGAGCTTTGAGTTAATTCCTTCATTTGTAACAATTTTCCAGTTCCACTATTTTAACATATATTTTCTTTAAAAAAAAAAAAAAAGCTAATGAAGTCAAAACAAAATCAAACAAATCTAACCCACAGCCTTGCTGCTTCACAGAGAAACTGACTCTCTTTCCAACTTGTTTCACACCTTGGCATTTACTATAAGAATGAGGAAGATTGAATTTCATATAGCGTGACCTTTTGAAACTCAGGATGATCATTTGCATTATTCTGATTTTCACCCTCTCTTGCAGCCGGTACAGAATTGCATGATAATTTAAAACTTGTCTAGATAGTTCAGATATAGATTTTTTTAAATAGCAATTTTGTGGGTAGCTGATTTATTTGTTCGTGCTTGTTTAAATCCTTCATGTAATGAAAGTGATTATTGCTGTCTACAAAAGAGGTGAAAGTGTCTTTGAGCAAAGCCTTCACAGAGAAAATAATTATGAAGCTGTCATTTCCATAAATACCTTGACAGTGAAATATCTACAAAATACTATAGTGAGTGTTTCAAACACAGAAAGAGCTACTAGCCTCAAATTCAGGATCAACCCTCTGGAAAATGGTAGAGAAAGTTGTTTGGCTCCAGCACACCATGAGTTCTCCATTCTTTCCCTGTTCTCTGAACTTGGAACTTAACATGGTTGTTAAGAAGTTGGATTCTAGAGACTTCCCTGGTGGCGCAGTGGTTAAGAACCCGCCTGCCAATGCAGGGGACACAGGTTTGAGCCCTGGTTGGGGAAGATCCCACATGCTACAGAGCAGCTAAGCCCGTGCGCCACAACTACTGAAGCCCGTGTGCCTAGAGCCCGTGCTCCACAACAAGAGAAGCCACCGCAATGAGAAGCCTGCGCACCGCAACAAAGGGTAGCCCCCGCTCGCCGTAACTAGAGAAAGCCCGCACACAGCAATGAAGACCAACGCGGCCAAAAAATACATAAATTTATAAAAAAAAAAAAGAAGTTGGATTTGCGGCTGAGTAATATTGATACTACTGCCTGTAAGTGTGACCTTGGCTAAATCACTTCTCCTCTTCCAGAAGTTAGGGTTTTGTTGTTTTTTTTTAATCTTTAAAATGAATGGTTGGCTTAAATGACCTCTAACTTCCTTCTGGATTGCTAATTCTGTCTTTGATCACTCATTCATTCATACATTAAACTACGATAATTTTGGTTTCTACCTTTCTTTATCTAGTTCTCATGCTAACGAAAATCGCCAGTGGTCTTTTCCACTTCCTGAATCCAAATTCCCTGGCAGCTCTAGTCCTTTCAGGTGGTAGAACTTCTTCAAATTTTTCTTGCCCCATCCAATTTACGTCTCCTCTTTGCCATTCTCTCGGGGCCCTCTTCTCTGCTGGCTGGTGGCTATTAATAATCTTTGTTGAAGCGTTCACGTCTATTAATGGTTTAAGGTGCTGCCTTCCGTAGCTAACACATCTTTATTTATATAGGGGTCATAGACATACAGTAGTGCTTTTGCCCTTATATTCTCCCCTTTTCTTCTCCTCCCTCCTTGAAAGACTTAGTCAAAATTAGAACTAAATGGATGAGCGATATTTTGGTGCTAGTGAAGTACTGTTCTCTGTGTAAGCAGCTACCAATTTCACGTGGTTAATTATTGCTTAAGTCATTTATAGAGAATTTAACAAAAGATTCTCTGCTCCTTGAACAGATACAAACTCTTCTCTTGTGTTAGGAATTTCTCATGATATATTTGAAAACTTAAGAAAGTGTGTATGTTTGTCCAAGATTGCTAGACAGTAATCTTAGTGATTACAGGAACCATATCAGTGTTGAGTTGCCCTTCTCCTCATGTGCCTAATGCCATGTCTGGTAGGTACCAGACACTCAGAAAATAATTGATAAGGAAATAAATGAAAAAGGCATCTCACAATTTTGTAAATGAGGCAGACCAGTAAGTCTTACTTTTTCACATGAAACTCTGACATAGAAGAGTTAGATGACATCCACTTCTATTCTTCTCTCTCAGAGATAAGCACTTTGAATTAGTATTCCTCGTTGCTTCAATTCTGTGTCATCATTTTACCCTGTTTTACACATTTGCAAGGCTGCCTGCTTTTACATCTAATCCGGGTAAGTCTCACAAGATCACAAATTGATTATTTTAGCCCAAGAAAATCATCTGTGGCAAATTGTGTGATAAACATTATAATATGAAATAAAATACAATAAATATTTCTGAGCTGAATGCTACTGCACTTCACCCATGTAAACTAGCCTTCTTGTGGGACATTAAAACATATTTGACTTTATTTAATGTACCAAGCTTATGACTTAGAACTGAAGACACTTTGTACCATAGAATTAAATTCCATTCTTCAAGACTAAAAAGGTTAATTTCTAGTAAGGGAAAAAATAAAAATGTCAATGCAGGCAGTGATAGAACTTTATCTGGAAAGGGAGTTACTATAGAGATGAGACAATCTTTTACTAGTAGACAGAGCCATCCATTCACTTAGCCCAACCAATACTTATGGAATACCCTCCTCCATGTGCCAGACAATGGGGGTGAAATGAAGATAATTCTGCTATATGTCATACCCTCAAGGAATTTATAGTCTGGTGGGGGAGATAAACTATAAAAGGATAAATCTTGAAAGAAATTATCAGATGACTAAAAATGAGAACTCTCTCCAAGGGTAGGGCAATAAGGAGCTACATGTCAGAGCTACACGTCAAAATGCTTTCTAGATATTTCTAGAAATATCAAACAGATAGCATGAGTGCTGTCAATCCTCACTGCCATGCCCATGGCAGACAGCAATGTATGATTATGTTACTGCACCTCATTGAGCCTAGAATGAGACCTCTGGCTCCTTCACAAGACATCATTTCAGGAAACCACTACTTTTTAATCCAAGTTGACCTAGAAAGTAGAACTTATATCCCACCTTAGATATTGCTCCAGCTCCACTATGAAAATTTGGTAACTTACAGTCTGGCTAGCTTTTCTGAAAGGGAGATAATATTGATAACACTTGGAGACTGAATGAGCACCAGGAAAAAAAAGATAGGAGGCATCAAGGATGATTGGGTCATCCAACCTGGATTATTGGGAGGACGCTGATACTGTGAAGACAAAGTAACCACAGAATACTCTTGGAGAGTAGCTGGTATATGTATATTCTACAAGTATGAAGTTATTACAAGACACCTAAATGAAGATGGAGCATTTATAATGTTTCTTGTCAAATCTGGACTTTGTTTTTCTTTTTGTCTTGGTGATTGGCACTGTCATTCATTCAGTTGTATAAGCCAGAAAACTAGGCATCCTAGACTCTTCCCTTTTCCTCACTCCTCATAGCTAATCCATCATGAAGTCCTATCAGTTTTGTTTTCTATACATTTCTAATCCATGTACTTCATACGATTTCCACCACTAGATATTGTACGGGACATACTTAGAGTAAAAAATTATTCATTGTTTGTCTGAAAATCAAATTTGACTGGGCATCTTATATTGTTATATGTGAAATCTGGCAACCCTAGCCCAAATAATCTAATTACACAGAAGCAGAAATAGGTCTTTAGGCTTCAAATGCTATGCTCTGGATTGAACCATGGGGTGGATTGTTTATTTTGTCAGTATATTGTACTAAGATTCTAGAGACAAATGTATATTTATTTGACCTGCATTGCACCTTGTATATTTACATGGCTTTAAAAAAAGAAAACTCCAGTTGAGTAAGGTCAAACCACAGAATATTTTGTGAGGTACAGATGAAGTGTGGAGAAGAACAAAATGTTTTCTCTAGTTTGACATTAGCTGTCTCCTCTTCCAAAACTTTGATAACGATATCGCTCCCGTAGGAGAGGCCAAAGTGCTGAAATTCTTCACATATTTTGTAAATTTATGTATTAGTGAAACACTGAAACGAGCCAAAGTGAGAGATATTGTCAGGTTCCCTCAGAGCTGAGCAGAATACTATATCATGCATGACCTGTTTTTGAAATGGGGTTTTGTGGAAAAACAGCAGAACACCTTTTTCTGGCTTCTTTTCCATTAACTGCTCACACTTGACACATTCCTTAGATGATCTCATCAGCTCCCATCATGGCAACCATATTCCCAAATCTCCATTCTTAGCTGGGGAGTGTAGTTTTAAGCAACAGAATCAACTCGGGCTGAGGATATTAGGGTGCTCGCATATCTCCCGGAGTTCAGATAGCCAGGCTAGGAAGTTCAACATCCAACCACATGGTGAAGGCTGTTCTAGAAGAAATGCCACCGTTGCCATTGCTTAACAACCATCCACAGCCCACACAGCTGCCTCAGCTTGCTCCTGTGACAGCTGGCACTGGCCGAGCTCTACCACTGCCGCCATTAAGAGCGGGGTGCCTCCACCACTATACGTGCCAAAGGATGGACCCTGTACTCACCTGCTTTCTCATATTGCCTCCTTCAGAATTGCCATTTTGAGTGAGTGGCTCGGTGCCCTAGCGGTGAGGAGGGCTGAGAACTGGAATTCTGGCTTCTACTTTGGGGAACCTCAACTCAGAGTTTGGAAAACTTTCCAAATACACAGGAAGGGTGTTCAAAAGATATTGAGCAAAGCGTGAAAATTCTTCTCTACTCTTTTAAGTAACAGACCATGCTTTACAAACGTCCTACTAAATGGAACATAATGACAAAGACACAAGCCTTGCAGTCAGGTGAACTTGGGTTCCAGTTCTAGCTTTGCCTGTTACTAACTGGGAGATTGGACAAGCCTAGCCCCTCTGAGGCACAATCTTCTCATCTGTGCTGTAGACACATTAATACGATTCCCCTCACAGGACGGTGATAAGGATAAAAGGAGGACAGTGAACTCGTTTGGTGGTGGAGTTTACATCCCCACAGGACAAATACTCATCCTCATTTTGAATATTATTACTGCCATATTTTACCTCTTTTTTTAGTGTTGTCTTTTTCACAGAAGACCATCTTTTTTCTGGTGAATTGTTTCACTAACGACATATCGCAGAAGGTATGCAAGCATTCACTGTCTTCAACTTTTTTTCTAGTATTTTTTTTCTGATTACATTGCAAAAAGATGAGAAATTGTAGAAAAGCAGAAAAGTAGAAATAAAAATGCCTCGGAATTCCACCATCTAGGGGTAGCCACTGTTAAAGGTCTGCCATGTATTTGTCTGTCGGGAAGTTTTTTATCAACCACCAGAGTCACAGATTTGTGGAACAGTAAACAACCATGTGGTTTGCGTTCCCCTTGATTCCCTGTAGTTCTGCAAGTCCACAGGCCACCTTCCTACTCACCACCTTCGTCTGTGTTTTCTCCAGCCTCACATCGGAGGGGAAAGGTCACTTGAAGCCTTCGTTGCCAGGTTGCAAGTTATGTTTTATTTATTAATATTGTGTTAGGAGGCTTCAGTTTTGTGTGTCAGCCTTGTGTTTCTAAACAGGGGAAGTAGAGGATGCTGGGAAATATTATCTGGCTCCGTGAGAGCCTTTGAGAGAGTGAGAGGGGAAGAAAATGACTTTTAGTGTGAGGTTTGCCAAATGATCTCTGAAAAGCTGTGATATCATTCATAGGCCTTGCCAAGCTGCATGGAAACGGCTCATCTTGGCAGACATCTAGAGTGAGCATATAATTCCTTGGGGTTGGTATGGGCCTTTATCAGAAATAGTTCCATAGGCAGTATTTACATAACTGTGGTGGAGTGTGAGAATAAACACAGCTGTGGCATTGCCCTAAATATTTCTATTCAGTAGGGAATTAAAAGAGAACTTTATCGCTGAATAAAGATAAACACAATTCATCAAGCAGTGGTCAGTTCAACTGGGGAACAAAACAGGAGTTAGAAAAGACTGGCCTGCTGAAAATAGCTCCAATCAGCCAGCCTGACTTTATTGCTCCTTCCCTCCCTCCCTCTCTCCTCCTCCCCCAGTTCCAGAAACGTAGGAATCATCAGCTCTCAAAGAAGTTGTCTAGATTTTTTTTTTTTTACACCAAGGAGGAAGTGGAAGCCCCTCAGTCTGTTTACTGCGTATAGACCTACTGTGAGCCAGTATGCTTCCCGGTGCTTTATCTATGCGTCTCATTTTAGAAGGCTTCCCTTTTTTTTCGGGTTATAGAATTGAATGTGAGTAGGGAGTATGATTATTTTGCCAAGGAGAAGATTTTTTAATACCAACATGTGTTGGAATGGAAGCAGGATTGCCACAGCTTTAAGTGGTCTGCATCTTACAAGTTCCTTTAAGCATTCACATATATATAGGGTGCTGGCGATATTCTGTTTCTTGTTCTGGTAGTGGTTAAATGGGTGTTTGCTTTGTAATAAAACACTGAGCTATGCAAAATAAAACCACGGTAAAATACCGTGTTTTAACTGAACAGAGGATAGCAGCTGATTTTTCCAAGTTTCTCTATAATAATTTCAATTTCTTAAATTTCAAAACATTATTCGTTTACAAGAAGATGTGCATGTATATAAATGTAAGTAACAAGTAGCAAGTAAATAACATAAACATAAATAGTAATAGAAACCCAGGAAAAATTAACTTTAAATATTTTATGAAGACCATCTTGAAGACAGGAAGAAAAAGTAGTTAACGGCTCTTTTCTTTGAAAGTGACAGACATTCAACTCAAACTACTTATGAAAAAGAGAAACCAGGAAGTTCAAGGGGTGACTCCAACTACAGGCATGGGTGGATGTAGTGATTCACATGATGTCATGAAAAATCTGTCTTGGCTCTAAGCATCCATATATTTTAAACATTAGTGTAGTCCCAGTTCAACTATGCACAGGAAGATAGTTCCATGGTTTATTAGTTTTCTAGGACTGCCGTAACAAAATGAGCACAGACTGAAAGCTTAAAAGAAAAGAATTTTATATATTCTCTCTCAGTTTTGGAGGCCAGAAGTGTGAAATCAAGGAATTGGCAGGGTTGGTTCCTTCCCGAGGCTGTGAGGGAGAAACCATTCCAGGCCATCCTTGGCATTCCTTGGCCTTGCGGTGCTTCACTCCAGTCTCTGCTTGCATCACCACCAGGCCTTCTTCTCTGTGTCTCTGTGTATCTTTTCTGTCTCTTCTACTGAGACTCTCATTGGATTTAGGACCCATCCTAATCCAGTGGGTAGATTAATAAAATAAGCATCTCATTATCATCCTTACTTCATTACTTCTGCAAAGATTCTATTTTCAAATCAGTCACATTTGAGTTTCTGGATAGGCATGAATTGGGGGAAATACTATGCAACCATCTACACATGGTGAGCTTCTTGGGGGCAGGGACCATGCATTCTACTTTTCTCTGCAGCACCCAACACACATGTGAGTGTCTGGAAGACTCACCAGTACTCACAGCATATTTTCTGTGTGCATGGGTAAAGAAATCGCTGCATGTTCCCAACTCCATTTTGTAACCCAAGAGATTTACTGGGATTTTCTGTTTTAATAGGCATGATTGTCTCTTTACTAATAGTGTAGCTAAGAGAGAGCTAACTTGCTTATATGTGCCCATGGGTCCAGATAATATAAAAGGATTGCGTCCACTAATATAGTTTCTTTTTCCAGTAACTGAGCCAACAACACAGTCTTAAAATGCCCAAAGCTTAAATGACAACTGCTAACATCAGGATTTACCAGTCACAAAGCACATTCACAGTTATTATCTCATTTGGTTCCTTAGTAATAACCCCATGAAGGTTATTATTCTCACTTTCACTATAATGGTCATTATCACTTTCATCATCACCATCATCATCATCCCTGTTTGATAGGAATAAAGAAACTCAAGGCTCATAGAAACTGTGACCTATTTATGATTCAGGACTTGTAGTTGTGTTTGAAAATTACACAGCTCAAACTGGCTTCTGCAGAAGGGGAACATGGAAGAAAATACAAGGATATGCTGCTGAGTGTCAGGTACGGCTGGATGCAGGTCTCTCATCTTTCAGCTCTGCTTTCCTCTGTATTGGCTTCATCTGCAGGCAGACCACCCCTCTTGATGGCCAGATGGCCATCAGGAGATCCATGATTATAACTGTTCCCTCTGTATATATGATGAGAGAAAAACATCATCTAACAATGACTCCTGAAGAAATCCTGGGCCTGGCTCTCCTTGGCCAAATTGCATCACACCTACAACCTTTAACCCATCAAGCCCCCAAATCACATAGACTGAGAATGGAGGTAAAGCCTGTTACCAGAAAAGGGGGGAGTAGAAACTGGGCAGACAGAACCACAGATGTCCATAGGAAGCATAGTTTATAAATGACAGAGCTTGGGCTTTGGGACAATGTTGTTTTAACCAACAGGCCAGTCCGGCTCCTCCCCCTCCCCTCCCCCTCCCCCCTCCTCCTCTTCTGTTCAAATACAGTGAATATACAGTGGGTACACATGGAACAAAATTCAGAAAATACAGAGTTATACTGTGAAAGTTTCCCTTCTTAAGTGAGTGGGTTTGCTGATTCATTTTGGTTCTAACATTCTGCAAGGATTGATTGTGTTCTCAGTTGCTTGTTGGCATTTGTATTCAGGCGTGCCAATAAGACAATTTTTATAATGTGGCTGTGTTTTTATGTGGCTTGCAAACATAGTTTGGTACTATCTCTATTGTGAAGATATGGCTTCGATTACAGAACTTGGCTTTGGGGGACTATTGTACCTCTTCTGTTATTAAATGTGTATATGTTTATGTCTCCATATGTAAAATCTAGCATAGAGCTATTTTTTTTGAAATAAAAATTTTTTTAAATTTTAAAAAAAAGAGAAAGCTTCCCTTCTTATCTTGTCCTGTCACTCAATTTCCCTCCTAACTGAACCTACCTGTACACCTCTCCAGGCATAGTCTCCACATTTACAAACATTTATATGGATCATTTTTACATTAATGATATGATACTGCTCTCACTGTCTGCCCTGTGCATTTTTCACTCCCATTGTATCAGGCATTTTTTGGTTCTCTGACTCTCATGACTTCAGCCACCCAACCACAGTGCCATGTTTATACACCACTTAGTTATTTTTCCACACCTGAGTTTTTCTTATTTTCCTTTTCTTTCTCCCCCACCCCGGCCACCTCCCCTCTTCCTACTTTATTTCCTCATCTTAATCTCTCCTTTGTAAATGGATGAGGTAATTATTGGAGTTGAAAGTGCCTTTTTAAGGAATGAGTTACCTGAAATATTTGACCCTACAAAGTGGTTCTTTTGGGGTAGGTTGTCGGCAAAATACTTAAGTAGGATGAAACCATTCCACATCTCTTTTCACCCCCAGAGTCACTGGTTAGCTCAGGCAGTTCAGAAAGCAAAAGGACTTCAACAGATAGTTGTAGCTCTAGTTATGGCTAAAACTCAACATAAACTTCATAAAGTCCTTTTAGGTGGAATAAATTAGGTAGATGGGATAAGGGATAATGTAGAATCAGGTTTGCCCCAAATCTTCCAGTATCTCTCAAGAAACTCATGCATCTCTCCCCAAAGTTATTTTTTTTCTATCCCAAGATGTTAGAAATAGCCCTTGTATAACTTTTTAGTTTCTCCTGGGGCTTGCATTTTTCAAGTCCAAGTACTCTGAAAAAGAGTCTCAGGGCCCACCCTGGAGGACTCTTCCTTGCCTCATGGGACCACTACCATCTTCTTGTACGCAAATTTGGGAAGACTCTTCATTGTAAACCAGAATACAAACCAGAATTGATCAATATTAGCTTGGCACTGTGATAGCCCATGCATACATTATCTCATTTTTGTCTTTTCAGTGATCTTGAGAGGCAAGATTGAGCCATCTTACGGATAAGAAAATTGAAGCTTAGGGAGGTTATTTAAAGTCAGCCTGAACCCCAAAATCTATATGCTTAACAACTACCTCCTGACACATGTGGGTTTGAATTGTTTTCTTTAAAAATGGGCTACTGAAAAAACTACTGCACAGCCAGCCCAGGAATAGGACTTCTTTCTCTCCTTATACTCCAAGACATGCATTGCACCTGGTACATTTACATTTTGGCAAAATAAGATTAAATGACAAATTAAGCCAAAGTGTGTGTGTTTGAGATTTGTGCTAGGTAGCGTGATAAGTAACCGTATATATACATAGTCACTCCATGACCTTGACCAGAATCTTGAGTTGTCTCTCAGAAGTTCTGGGGACTTTGGTGCTACCAGCTACTTGTTGTTTGCTTTAGCGTGTAGAGTACATTGGTATTAAAAGGAAAGGTTGGTACTCTTCTTCCTCCTTCCCCTTTGGGTTTAGGGAGAAGTGAATGTGGATCACTGAATTCTTTCATTTATTCATTGCACAAATAATTGACATCATTTCTGTGCCAGACAAGCCAACAACTCTTCACCCACTATCATTTTTTGGTGATTTCATGCTGCTCCCATATGCTGTCAGTGAAAGGCTCTTTCTCATCGCCCTGTTGACAGTGACCCCTCTCTTGAGTCACATTCTGTCTCTTTATAGAATCTATAAAGCTGACAAAGCTGCAGCTTTGTCAGAAAGAATGGCCTTCTTCCTCGTCACTCAAATCTGTAAGCCCTTCCTAGGCTGTTGATTCACAACCCCAAACACTTGCCCTTTACATTCAGGACAGACTCTCCAGAGCCTTACTTCATCCAAGGCCTGTCTGTGGTGGTTTTAAGATATGTCCCCAAATCCTTTGATTCTCTTCCCTTTAAGAAGTGAAGCCTAACTCTTCCTCGTGAGTGTGCATTGGACTTGGTGCCTTACTTCCAACACAAAGAATGAATCAGACATATATATACTAATATGTATATAATAGATAAGTAATAAGAACCTGCTGTATAAAAATAAATAAATAAAATAAAATTCAAATCAAAAAGAAAATAAAAGAATGAATGAATCAGAACTGATGGTATATGACTTGGAAACCAGGTGATAAAAGGAATAGTAGTTTCTTCTTGCTCTCTGGGGGAAACCAGCTACCACGTCATGAAGACACTCCAGCAACTTTTGTGAGAAAACAAAAGTGTGGAGTTTTTGTTTTTTTTGATGTGGACTATTTTTTAAAGTCTTTTATTGTATTTGTTATAGTATTGCTTCTGTTTTATGTTTTGGTTTTTTGACCCCGAGGCATGTGGGATCTTAGCTCCCAGACCAGGGAGGAAACCCACACCCCCTGCATTGGAAGGCAAAGTCTTAACCACTGGACTGCCAGGGAAGTCCCAAAAGTTTGGAGTCTTAAGCCACTTAATTCTGGGGGAATTTGTTACTCAGCAGTGGATTACTAATACACTTTCCAACAGCCCTCTCTTGTGTTGCCCTTCTGGTGACAGTCCCCTATGGGCATAGCTCTTTAGGGGGTGGTTTGAGCTTGAGCTCAGAAAGGCCTGCCATGATCCTTAATCTATATAATTTGTGGAACATGTAAAGCATTTACCCAGGCCTCAGCCTCTAGAAATTCTTAATAGGTCTGGGATGGGGTCCAAACATCTATATTTTTTTGTTTTGTTTTTGTTTTTGTGGTACGCGGGCCTCTCACCGCCGTGGCCTCTCCCGTCGCGGAGCACAGGCTCCGGACGCGCAGGCTCAGCGGCCATGGCTCACAGGCCCAGCCGCCCCGCGGCACGCTGGATCCTCCCGGACCAGGGCACGAACCCATGTCCCCTGCATCGGCAGGCGGACCCCCAACCACTGCACCACCAGGGAAGCCCCAAACATCTGTATTTAATTAAATGATTAAAAAAAAAAACTCAGGGATTCCTGAAGAATACTTCTGATGGAGAACTTCTGCTGCCTTCTGTTTTTGACTATAAAAAGCCACAAGCCTCTCTATTCTGTATCCCCTCTGTTCCTTCTTTGAGACTGATGGGGCGGGGTGAGGTCAGTTCACTTTTCAGCATGTTCACTTCAGCCACTGGGGACCCTGGCAAACAACCAAGCTCAATGCTTTTTTCTTATGACCCCATAGAGCACCCTTCTCAAACTTAAATTGCGTCAGATTTACCTGGAGGGAGATCGCTGGGCCTCACTCCCAGAATTCCTAATTCAGTGGGTCCAGGTACGAGTTGAGAATTTATATTTCTAATAAGTTCCCAGCCGATTCTGCTGCTGCTGGTCTGTGGTCACACTTTGAGAACCACCACTAAAAAGGCATAGGACCTGGTGTTTAAACTTTGCCTCAAAAACAGTCCAAGAGGGCTTCCCTGGTGGCACAGTGGTTGAGAGTCCGCCTGCCGATGCAGGGGACACGGGTTCGTGCCCCGGTCCGGGAAGATCCCACATGCCGCGGAGCGGCTAGGTCTGTGAGCCATGGCCGCTGAGCCTGCGCGTCCGGAGCCTGTGCTCCGCAACGGGAGAGGCCACAACAGTGAGAGGCCCGCGTACCGCAAAAAAAACAAAAAACAAAAAACAAAACAAAAAAAAAAAAAAAAAAAAAAAAAACAGTCCAAGATCCTCCCTATAGTGCAGGCAACAACAACAGCAAATGAAAACAGGCAAACAAAACCTCACCATTTTGCCTGAAACAAGTCATCCACAGTGACAGAAATTCTGCTGGTGGTTATCTGAGGGGAAAATAACTGGAAAGGGAGTGTGAGGTGACTTCTGGGATACTTGTAATATTCTGTTTCTTCGTCTGAGTGGTGGTTACAGGAATGTGTTCCCATTGTGAAAATACATTTACAATCTGTGCACTTTTCTATCTCTATGTTACGCTTTAAAAGCTTACTTAAAAATTAATAGTAATGATAAATGCTGTCAAAATCTGGGGAAAATGGGCCTCCTCTTCACTAGCCTGGACATCTGTGTATAGGCCAGCTTTCCTCTGGTTACGCTGGCAACCCAACAAAGAAATTATTCTTTCTTTCTTTCTTGCTGGCATCATTTTTGTATGCATGTGTGTGTGTGTGTGTGTGTGTGTGTGTGTGTGTGAGATACCTGGCTAGTGGCTGCTTCCCAAACTGTCATTAAGAAAAAAAAAATCCAGGTCTTCAAAGGAAAATATTCTAAGAGAAATATTTGCATGTTTTAAATTCCTAGAATAATGGATATTGATAGAATAATTTGAAAAGCAAGTTGAGCTCTCAGTAATGTTTTTGGAGAATCCTAGTTTGTGTTTGGCTACTCAACTTTACTGAGAACTTTGGGAGGGAAGGAAAACTCACCCTAGATTGACCACCCATTTCTTTGAAAAGTGCCTAAGAGGCATGAGAGTATTTTCTTCTGGGTAAGAACACATGTCACCTAAAAAATTCCCTGTTTCATCACATAAAACCTTTGAAGTCTTAGTGAGAAGACTTGTTTTGCAAATTTCTTACTGAAAAAAAATCTGCTATTTATTGCTAAAACTCCCCTAGAGATATTCTACTTTTTAAATAATTCTTTTTCTATCATTTAAGTTTATGGGTGGTAGAAAATGTTGGTTTCAAATGTAAATGAGGCCAGGTTACACTGGGACTTCTAATTTTCTGGTGATCTGCAAAACTGTTATTTTAAATTTAGGAGCTAAGTAGGACACTGTTGGGCATATTTGTTGGTGATGATGCCTTGAGACAGCTGTAGAAGACAATGGATGCTCCCTTATTGGATGTCATCCAGTCTAAAGGAGAGGCATTGTAATTCAGTATTTAAATTCATGGTCTTTTGAGCCTCAGCATCATGGGTTGAATCCCAGTATCACCAACTTTGTGGCCTTGAGTCAGTTCTTTCTCTGTCCCTCCAAACTTTAGTTTTTTGGGTTTTTTTTTATCCTGTTAAATGAGGTAAATAATATGTCATAGAGATATTACAAAAATTATAAAAAATAATATAAATAATATAAAAATAATAAAAATAAAAATATAATATAAATATATAATATAATATAATATAAAAATAATATAAATTATAAAAAATAATATAAAAAATATAATATAAAATATAAAAAATTATAAAAAATAATATAAAATAATATAATAATATAATATTACAAAAATTATAAAAAATAATATAAAAAATTTATATAATATAAATTTTTGCCTGACACATAGTAAATACTCAATTAATGTTAGCATAATTATTGAGGGATGAAGGGAAATTGATACATGGATCATTTCATTTAGTTTTGAATTTCCCAATCCCTGTATCTTTCTAATGCAAACATGAGTGAAGAAATGTTATTTATTTGCATGTACACATACATGAATGAATAAATAAAATGTATGCTTTTCTCTCTGCAATAAAAATTATCTGTCTAAAAATTATAGATGTGGAGAACAGGTTAGTGGTTGCCAGGGACTTGGGATGGTGGAGGGGAGGGCAGCGCTTGTGACTGTGAGGGGTGAGTCGGGGGAGAGTTGTGTAACATAGAAACATCGGAGTAAACTGGGTAAAGGGTATACTGAACCTCTCTGTCTTAATTTTGCAATGCCATGTAAATCTGTAAGTATTTCAAAGCAAAATTTAAAAACTAAAAGGATTTGTCTAGAATTTCTGCCTTTTACCATAATTACAGTATGTAGATCTCACTCTGAATCTCAGGTGATCCCTTTGGAGTTCTGGCATAAACTTTGGTATTTGACTTTAAATATAACACTTTTGGGAATTCCCTGGTGGTCCAGTGGTTAGGACTCCGTGCTTCTACTGCCAGGGACCCAGGTTCGATCCCTGGTCGGAGAACTAAGATCCTGCAAGCTGCATAATGCAGCCCCAAAAAATAAATAAACAACACTTTTCGTGCATCTCTCTCCCCACTGTTACCCTTTCCTCGGCCAACTCACTCCTCCACTACACTTGTCCAGGTATTAAGTGGTAGGGAGATGAGCCACAGACAGGATTCTTAAAGAATGCAGTTTGGTTGTCTTTGATGCTAATTCACAATTAACCCTAGCAGTAGGATATTTCAGTCTACTTCCCACCAGCAGCAGCTAGGTTGTGAGTATATTGTTAAAATCCTCTGTGGATTGAGAGGTAAGGTAAATTAATATCAGCTCACAGTTTGGAAGTCTTAATATGATACTACTAAAAACCCACTCAGCTGAGTAACAGGAAAACCAGACATCCTTAATTCAGGTGATTGGATGGTTGGATAGCTAGGCCCCCAGTACCTCGACCAGTGCCTGCATACAGTCAATGTTTGTAGATGAATGGATGAGTGAGTGAATGAATGAATGAATGAATGATGGGGGCATTAAGGTAAACCATGGGAAACAAGTTAAAAGTAAGAGTAAAGAATTAGTTCAACTTAGCGGGGAGAGGCAATATAGAGGTAGGAGGTGGGGAAAAAGGTTATTACGGAATTATATGAACTCTCATCTGTGTGAAACTTTTGAAAATTGTAAAGCACTATAAAGAATCTTTTATTCAAGTGAAAAATGAATTCAAAAATCTTAATTGAAAAGCTAAAAATTAAAATGTATAATAGGAAAAGAAAACAAAGAATTAGTTCACCTTTGAGGCCCAGGACTTCGGAAGCATGATCTGCCAGGGAACCTTCCAACGCTTCTCTCTTTGCTTCTGTAGGCAGCTTGAAATCCACTCTCCAGATGCTAAGCACACGGTGATCCTGAGAAGCAAGGACTCGGCCACTGCCCAGGCCTGGTTCACTGCCATCCATTGCAACGTCAGTGACCTGCTCACCCGAGTGATCACCGAGGTCCGAGAGCAGCTGGGGAAGATGGGCATTGCTGGGAGCCGGGAGATCAGGCATCTTGGCTGGCTTGCAGAGAAGGTAAGGAAAACGTTCCCGCCGTCGTAGGCATTTTCCCCGGGCTTTCCCAGCACTTGCTGCAACCACTGAAGTCAGGTACCTCATTCCACGGGCTGATTCTCTCATTGGGATTTCTTGTCTGTCTCCAGCAGATTTTCCGTTGCATTATGCAGGGGCTGTGTCTTCAGCAACCTTGATTCCCCACAGACGGTCCAATATGTGGCAAAATGCAGGTGGTCACTCATTGCCTGTTGCATGGATGAATGAGTGAGAAAGTGACTGGACAGTCTGATTCTCACATGTACACAGGAAGGGCAGGGGCAGTAACTCAGACTCACAACACAGCTGTCTCCTTGGGAGGTAAGGAAGTTGAAATTGTTGCTTAAAAGAGGGTTCGTGTGGGTTTTGATGGACCTGCTTGTTAACATCGACGCATTTACAAATAATAACAGCAAGGATTTCTTAAGCAGCTACTCCATGCTGACTCTTATATATTATCTTTAAGTTGTATTCTTAAGCCAGCAGGCTCTGAATGTGTCATCATTTATGAGCACCTATTTTATGCTAGGCACGGTGCTAGGCAGGAGTGGGGAGGGGTGTATAAAGATGAAAAAATGCTTACTGTCTTTCCCCAGGGAGGACAGCTGCTGTGGAAGGGACCTAGGGTCATGGTAACACTGTCACTCTGACTTCTTTTCCCAAGTGGTGTGATACGTTGAAGATAGTAAAACTCACTGCAGCCATCTCCTGGGAGTTAACCCTCCTCTTGATTTCAAAGGATTGAGCCTTTGCCATTGCCCTTACATCTGATTGCTGTCCCTTGAACTTGACCTTCAGTGCTCAGGAACACTGGGCTTTGGTGACAGTCTGACCTCCCAGTGACTCACATTCTAATAGGTGGTAAATGGGAATAATGATTGTTGCAATAACAGCTTTCCTGCCAGTGAACCATGTCATCTGAGAAGACCCAGTCCAATGGCACCTGAAAATAATACTTGAACACAGCATTCGGCAGTTTGCCACCATTGTTCTTTGTTCGCATCAGTTCATGTGTGGGTCTCAGCCACAAAGCTCAACACAAAGTGGGCTGTTTGGTTTGGTATTGTCCCATCTCTCACAGGTTTCAAAGGACTAAAGGGACAGTGCAGGTTGTGGTGGCACCAAGATCATAATAAAAACCACAGGTAGTCTCTCATGATACCGTGTGTGGGGATTCCTGATGAAAACAACACTGCAGATCTGGATGATAGCATTTTAGAAGTCGTTCTCTAACCCTCTCTGCTTTTTACTCTCTCCAAATGTATGTGTTTTTATTAGGAGAAGTCTCATTAGTCAGGGATCTTTCAGTTGCTAGTGACAGAAAGCTCAGCTCAGCTTGAGCATGAAAGGGGACCTACCACTTCTGATAACTACAGTGTCCAAGGGTAAGCTTCAGGCATGGTGGGACCCAGGGACTCAAATAATAATAATAGACCTGCCTCTCCATCTCTTTGTACCCTGTCCACTTTGTTGGTTTATACCCTAGCAAGCCCCCTTTACTTGGCCTAAGAGTTTCAGGCTCGTGGGGGCGGTTTTGTTTTGATTTGTTTTTGTAGCTGTGGCTATTTCAGTGAATAGAAACCTCTTTGCTCTCATTAGTTCCCACAGAAGTCCTTAGATAAGCCTGACCCAAACCACGTGCCCCGTTTGTTGAAGGGAGGTGGTTCTCCCATGGAAAGTTAGGCCGCTGTGCAAGGAAAAGACGGAATGGGTTCTGGGAAAGCGAAAACAATAGACATTCGCTATAGAAGGAAAAGGGGAGGAGTCGATTGGGATGAAAAATGTCCTCACTTGGTTAGGTCTGGAGTGGACGTGGAAGTGTACTGCATACTTTAGGATCCAGCAGGAGGTGGATGGCAAACTCAAAAGGGATGATTGGAAGGGATTTAACATAGCAATAATTTATAAGGTGTGGCCAAGGCAAGGAAAACCAGTAAGGGATGGAGAAGCACTCCAGAGCTCAACAGTTAGAGGTCACTACCATCCTTTAACCTGAAGTGGCCAGGAACGGGAGCAGTTACCTGAAACCAGCAAGACTTGTAGCTATAGAAAAAGGCATCCACTATGAGCTATGGTCTTCGGGAGAGAAACACAACCCCTGCCAATCCCTGCCTGCCGATCTCCTGCTGGTGTCTCCCATTGGCTGAGGCTGATTGGAAGCCAGAGGCAAGAGAGCCCCACCGATGCTCTGTTAGGGTCAGACTCCCAGGGCTCCGACCAGGGCAGAAAAGGATGGAGCGTGGAACTAGTGGCAAAAGGAGGCTGTCCAACACACATCCCTCTACCTTGCAAGTAACTGAGATGGTCTCAACTCTAGAAGCTACTTTTCTCTCATCTCTTTTAACACCAACTACATTTAAAACCATTACTATCTGGATAGTTGAAAAATGATATTGTGTCATTAGTAGTGATACTGACATTTTTTCCAGAGGTTCCATTTTCTCACTTATAAATTGTCTGCTTGTGCCTTTTTGCTTATCCCAGATTATCAGTAGACACGTTAAGCATTCCTGTGGAGCAGTCATAAAGGTGCATAAAAAGCTTTCTGCTTTTAGAATATTCTTGTTCTTTTGATGTAATTTCAGATCATCATTATAGATGTTTCTTTAAATTGTAGTATGCACTTTATCCATAAGAGCAATCAATAATGAGTTATCATGGATAATTATCAGAGGCAAGGATGTCTTTTATTGCTTTCATCTTCAGAACTTCTTAAAAGATTACCATAGATCAAGTCCAAGGGAGCAAATGCAAACTGGAATTTTTTTGAATAAATATTTAATACTGAATCCTAGTGTGTAGACATATGAATGGTTTTTAGCAAAATGTTAGAATGAATGGCAAATCTTTAATACTGTGGCTTTCTTATATTATCACAAATATCAGAGAATTCACTTGGTATTTGTAAAGATAAAAAGTGTGATCCTATATATATTCAGCTGTAATTTACCTTAAATTGATATCCTTTGTCTTTTCCTATACTGTCGATCTTTGATTTTTTTGGATTAATAACAGTAGCTCTAGGACAAGGTTTGTACATATTATATTCAATTTCAAGTTTTTAAAACTGGCATTTACATGAACTAAAACAATATGAAGCAACATTTTCCCTTCAAAAATCCTGTTCGGTGCAAACCCTAAAACTTCCTCTACACTACACAGAAGGAAAACTTTATATTTAACGTATTCTTCATTGTGAGATGGTCCAGGGACTAGAAGAATGTCTCCCAAGAAATGCTTAGGTCTTGAGTCAATGGGGAGAGTTCAGTACACTCCAAGAGAAGAGAATGAGAATGAGAAAAAAGTGGAGGTGGCGGCTTACAGTTTGTAGAGAGAGCAGACCAGAGACTGGTCTAAAGGGAAGTGGGGTCATCCTGAAGGAAGGCGGTAAGCAAATCTGGTACCTTGGATGGCACCCAATTATGGAAGATCTTGAAAGCTGGACAGATGGTTTGAATTTGATTTGGCAGCAATAGGAAATCTTCATGTAGAAAATCAGAGAGAAGGGAACTTAGAGGTGACCTCTATGGACTGAACGTGTCCCCCCAGAATCTGTAAGTTGAAACCCTAATCCCTAATGTAATGGAATTTGGGGGTGGAGGCTTTGAGAGGTAATGAGGTTTAGATGAAGTCATGAGGATGGAGAGCTCCATGATGGGATTGGTGCCCTTATAAGGGATGAAGACACCAGAGCGCTTTCTCTCTACCACATGAAGATACAGCAAGCAGGTAGACTTCTCTAAGCCAGGAAGAGAGCCCTCACTAGAACCCCAGGCTGACACCCTGATCTTGGGCTTCCAGGCTCCAGAACCATGAGAAATAAATGTTTGTTCTTTAAGCCACCCAGTCTGTGGTAATGTGTTACAGTAGCCTGAACTCTGGGACCTAGAAAATGGAAGGTGTTTTATTTATGGTCACACTTTAAGTCAAGATACAGGAATAATTAGTGAATGGGACAGTGCTGTGATATCATTTTCTCTTTAATTTTTAAAAGAATCCAGTGCAGCTCATTCATGGCAATCAATTTAATTCTTTCCTTGAATTCTGGCAGCCATTCCCTGAACTCTCTACAGAATCAAGGTCAGCTCTGCAATCGCCTTTGAGTGGGGCTGTTTTCCTTATCTCCTTGGTGTCCTTGGTCCTGTGAACGACACCACAGTGACAGGTCCTGGACTGATTTCCCCTGTGAGTGCCCTCACTTGTAGATGGGCCAGGTGCACCAATATAAAGTCTTTCCCGTCATCATATTAGTCTCAAGCCTTTTAACTCTTTGCAAAGCCCCAGTTGCCCCAAAAGGCCCATAAATGCTCATCCCTACCCTGAACAATAAAATGCATTATGCCCCAAACAAGTTTTTTCAATCATCTTTCTTCAGTTAATCTTTTTACAGTTATTATTGAGGTGTTTTCAGTGGTCCAATTTCAGACAAGAGAAAAACAAAGAGAGAATATAGGGCTTCCCTGGTGGCGCAGTGGTTGAGAGTCCGCCTGCCGATGCAGGGGACATGAGTTCGTGCCCCGGTCCGGGAGAATCCCACATGCCGCAGAGCGGCTGGGCCTGTGAGCCATGGCCGCTGAGCCTGCGCGTCTGGAGCCTGTGCTCTGCAATGGGAGAGACCACAGCAGTGAGAGGCCGGCGTACCGCAAAAAAAAAAAAAAGAGAGAGAATAAAATAAAGAATAATAAAGAAAAAATAAATAGAAAAAAATAAAGTTGTGACTCACTACTTAAAAAAACAATAATAAACAGGGATATGGCAGAATTTTAAAATTCTGTTTTGTGCTCAGTTTGTAGGGTATTGTCTTTGCTTTACCTTATTATCTCAGTTTGCAAACATTTCTTGTCAGATTATAAACACAACACAATTAAAAAACAAATACCCCATTGGTAGCTCTGAGATGCAAGTTCAATTCTCAGCTTTCCTCATTTCCACTAGTTTCCTTCAAATGGGCAGTTTTATAGAGCTGTTCCTCCCCAGGGTGTTGTTGGAAGAGACGAAGCTGGTAATTAGTATTTATTATGTGCCTAGTCTGTCTCAGGCAGTGTGCTTGAAATAATCCCTATCCTAGGAGGCAAACTTGGAGAAGTTAAGAAACTTTTCTAAGATCACTCCTTTAGAAAGTAGCAGAGCCAGAGTTTGAACCCCTCTTTCTAACTCCACAGCTCAGAACTCTCCACTAAGCTGAGCTAATAAGGGACCCAGGGAACAAGTGTCCATATGAGTGAGACCCCCCCCAGAACCCCGTGTCAGAGCACCACTACATACGAAAAGCACAGTTTCAGAACTAAGAGACATATCAAAATAACTCAAATCCTTCGTTTGCCTTTATGAAAATAAAGGGTGTCTTTGTCAGTTCGGACTATCACAAAGTACCATAGACTGGGTGGTTTATAAACAACAGATATTTATTTCTCACAGTTCTGGAGGCTGGAAGTCCAAGATCAGGGTACCAGCACGGTTGAGTTCTAGTGGAGACCCTCTTCATGATTTATAGACAGTCCTCTTCTGTATCCTCAAGTGGCAGAGAGAGAGAAAGGGCTAGCTGTCTTCTTATAAGGACACTAATCCTATCTTGGGGGCTCCACCCTCACGACCTAATCACTTCACAAAGTCCCCACCTCCTGATACCATCACATTAGGGCTTCAACATATAAATTTGAGGAGGACAGAAACATTCATTCCACAGTAGAGGGAATTTACATACCACGACAGAGCAACACTTACTAAAATCTTTTCTCTTCTGTCCTACAAAGACTGAAATTATCTTTGATAGGATAGGTTAGAGGAACACTAGAATACACACACACACACACACACACACACAAATATAATTTGTGTACACACACACACACATTGTCTATTAAATGCAGTAAAAAGGATTTGCACTGGTCCTTTCAGCAAAATATTGACTTACTGTATGGCTCAGAGGTTAATGCACCATGGTAACTGAAATCTGAACCATGTTGTTGAGAGACTGGGATTATTTAATTAAACCATGACAATTGGAATTCATAGATGTTGGAAACATGCAAAGCAAGGCCGATGCTGTGTGTGTTGTTCATCTCTGTTTGTTTGTTCTTTAGTTCTTCTAGATCTTTGTTAAACATTTCTTGTATTTTCTCAATCGTGCCTCCATTCTATTTCTGAGATTCTGGATCATCTCTACTATCATTACTCTAATTCTTTTTCAGCTAGATTGCCTATTTCCTCTTCAGTTATTTGGTCTCATATGTTTTTACCTTTCTCCTTCATCTGTGACATATTTTTTTGCCATCTCATTTTTGTCTTTATGAGTGGGATTGTGTTCCTGTCTTACTGGTTGTTTGGCCTGAGGCTTCCAACACTGGGGTTTGTGGGCTATTGGGTAGAGCTGGGTCTTGGTGCTGAGATGAGAGACTCCATGAGACCTCACTCTGATGAATATTCTCTGGAGTCTGAGGTTCTCTGTTAGTCCAGTGGTTTGGACTGAGAGCTCCCACCACAGGAGCTTTGGCCAGACCCCAGGCTCGTGACCCAAGATCCCGCAAGCTACCTGAGGCCGCGTAAACAAGCAAACAAAAATAACAAAGTAAAAACCAGAATTAGACTAGGAAACTAACAGATATGTTAGGAAGAATATAAAAATAAAAATATAGATTAATCAACAACTGGAACGTACATCAGTACCACAACAGTAAAAAAGAGGAGGGAAAAGAAAAAAAGGGGTGGGATGGGGAGGCCTTGGCTGTGGAGGGCGGGGTCTAAGCAGTGGCAGAGGTTTGGGCAGTGGGAGGGGCCAATGCTCAGGACCCACAGGGCTAGAAAGGCCCTGGGGCCTGTGGGGGGTGGGGCTTAGGCTGAAGGAACAGCAGGGGCCCAGCCGTGCCCCCCACCCTGGTCTCAGAGGATAGGGGACCTCACCTGGGAGCCCAGCAGGCTTCCTGGGCTTGAGTGGGCGGGGCAAACGCCCTCCTCTCCTCTCCTGCTCCTCCCATCTGGGGTCTGGGAGGGCCCCTCCCCTCCCACCTGCCTCTCCTAATCTCCCCGACCTCCCTCCTATGCCCCCAGGACCAGTACGGCCGGTGGGGAAGGGGGAACCTTGGAGGGCAGGGGAGCAGCCTGGGAGCTCAGCAGGCTCCCCAGCCCAAGTGGGCCAGGTGATCGCCCTCCGCTCCTCTCCCTCTCCTCCCGGAGAGTCCCTCCTGCCTGCCTCTCCTGATCTCCCCACCTCAGGGGCGCTGAGCCTGTCTGGCCTCCACTTCTTCCCCCTCAGTCCCCCTACATCCTACCAGTTCACCTTGGGGTTCCTTCCGTCTCCTTGGGTGTCAGAGTTCTCCACCAGTGGCAGGCAGGCGCCCTAGATGCAGAGACACTAACTCTGCATCTTCCCACGCTGCCATCTTCTCTGTTTTGTTTCAGGACTATCTTTTTTTTAAAAAAACTTTGAGTACTGTAGCATATTGCTTTTTATGAAATATAGCCTAGGGCTTTGTGTATTGTACCAAAATAGATTTAGAAGTGAACACTCCACTGTCTCTCTCATAGAAGTGTTCTTCCTTGGTGTCCCAACTCCAGGAAGCACACCAGTTATAATAAACAATTGTCTTGGACTTCCGTGGTGGTGCAGTGTTTAAGAATCCACCTGCCAATGCAGGGGACATGGGTTCGAGCCCTAGCCTGGGAAGATCCCACATGCCGCAGAGCAACTAAGCCCGTGCGCCACAACTACTGAGCCTGAACTCTAGAGCCCGTGAGCCACAACTACTGAGCCCATGCGCCTAGAGCCCGTGCTCCACAAGAAGAGAAGCCACCACAATGAGAAGCCTGAGCACAGCAACGAAGAGCAGCCCCCGCTCACCGCAGTTAGAGAAAGCCCATGCACCCATGCACAGCAACAAAGACCCAAACAGACCAAAATAAATAAATAAACAATTGTTTTGTTTGGGCCGCTTTAACAAAGCACTATAGACTGGGTAGCTTATAAACAACAGAAATTTATTTCTCACAGCTCTGGAGGCTGGAAGTCCAAGATCAACGTGCCAGCCTAGACAGGTGAGGGCTGTCTTCTGGACTGCAGACTTCTTGTTGTGTCTTCAGATGGGGGAAAGGGCAAGGGGTCAGGGACCTCTCTGGAATATCTTTTGTAAGGCACGGATTCCATTCATGGAGATTCCATGTCCTTACAACCTAATCACTTCCCCCAAAGCCCAACCCCATAATACCATCACCTTGTCCGTTAGTTTTCAGCATATGAATTTCAGGGAAACATTCAGACCATATGTAGAATTAAATATTTACTTCGTGCTTCATAGTGATTTCATCTTCATTTCCTTTGACATTCCTGAGAACTCACTGACTCTACTCCATCTAACTACCAGAGCAGAGTTGAGTTCTGTTCTTTCAGTGGGTACGCATGAGGCTGTGTGCCCAGTTTAGAGGTGGGGACATCCTTGCTCTGCAGAAACACATTCCCTTTCAGGAAGAACACAGGCACAGTCGGAGATGCTGTGCACGCCTCACGGCTGTCATGATGAAAAGTGCTTATTGGGATTCTGCCCAAAAAAGGTGTGATCGTTGAAAATAAAAGCTACTCTTTGAACTGTGCTGACAAGAAAGCCGATTCTCGGTGTTGGAATGATTAGTTTGACCTTTCATTTTTAAGTGGTTTTATGAAAATATGAGCACTGCATGCACCGTAATTTTAAACATGGAGTGTTGGGTTTTTTTTCTTCTTCAAACCAGACCCACAAAAATCAAGCTAACTTTAAATAGCCATGTAGGGTCAGGTAATCATCTCTAAAATACCAACTGCTGGGAGCCTTTACCTCCTTGTTCTACTCTTAAAGAAAGGGAAACTGTTAGTAATAGCAAGACAGTCCTACCCAAAAGTGTCCTATTAAATAATTACTTTGAAACATGACGGACTTGGAGATCTGACGAAGCCTTTCTTTTCTGATACAATTTTTCTGGTCCTGCTAGGGTTTGCTGTCCTCCAGGAAAAGGTGATAGGGGGTATGTGAGCAGTATTTGTGTGCCAAATGATGCATTACGGGGATGACTTGAGAGGCCCCAATCTGGAAGAACAGGTTTTAAAGAGCTATTTATTACTATATCCATTTAAGGGGGAAGTTGGTAGGAAGGAAAGAAGGAAACAGGAAGGAAAGAGGGAGGGAGGGAGGGAGTGAAGGAAGGAAGGAAGCAAGGAAGGAAGGAAGGAAGGAGGGAATGGGAGAGAAACACATGCTTTAATAATTTTACCTCCATTAGACTGAAACCAGCTTATGTTATTCAGAGGATAAAAGTAACATTTGGATTTAAAGAGACATGCTTAAAACTTTCACTTGGATCCCTGATGCATGGCATTTGATTCCTGGAACTATGATAATAGCACTTGACAGTTCACCACTGTCTTATTTAGGTGATAATCCTAGTAAATTCTTCATGTGAGTGGAAGGGCAAATGAATAACCATGAAGTCTCGTGGGTCCTGCAAAGGGCTTTTTCTCCTCCCCTCAATTTTTAATGAGGCCCCATATTTGTCGTCCTCCCCAATGGCTCCTGGGAGCACAATGTGTTCGGTGTGGACTGTGGAGCCCACGCCAGGCTGCTGGCCTCTGCATTTGAGGAGTCCTCAGCTGAGACTCTGACCCAAGTTCCAACACATTGTTGGCTCCATCATATTGATTCCTGGCTCTGATACTAATGTCTAATGTGCAGCTAATGAGTTGCATGGCGTACGTATTAACGCAGGCCCTGGCAGTGCTAATGCCAGACCAGCCATGAGATGGAGTTGGGAGGAGGGCAGCGAGACACCCAGTGCACTGACGTCTTAACAGACGTGAGCAATTAGCAAAGCTGTGTTGCAGAATCGCCATTTCTTAGCTTACAGGAAGTAATAAGCCATCAAGAGGTGGAAAAACATGTCTTATATCTCCTCTTAAATAAAAAATCCTTCTGCATCAGGGGGGTGCTCTGTGAACTGTGAAGTAGGGAGGAAAGTTGAAATGTTTAAAGTCAGGTAATAGCTTTTATTACCAAAGGGAAGCTGACTGACTTCCAGCCTTGCTGTTGAGTAACAGTAGATTTAAGACCTTCAGGCATGGCCATGTGGCACTGACCGCAAGGACACTGGTGACATTTCAAGGCAGTGCTGTGTTGTCTGGGTTTTTTTGTTTGTTTTTTCAGGAGATGGCAGGTGGGAGGTACAAAAGCGCATGCCACTCTGGCCTTAGAAGACAGTTGTGCACAAAAATTTCTACCAGCACATCCTGGGAGACATAATATGTCAAAGAAGGAATCGTGCCTGATTTTGTATGGCACCCAGAGTGCCTAGCACTGTTGCTGGCTTGTAGTTCAGGGCAGATGGATTGAACTGGTTAAGGAGTTGAGAAAATTGATTACAAACTCACGCTACAGAAGGTAGTTATTTGACTTTGGACAAGGCACCTCTCTTAAATTTGTTCCAACTGCCTTATTTTACAGATGAGGAAACTGAGGCAAAGAAAGGTAAATGGTTTTTCACTTTACTGCACTGCTTCCATTAAGCATTAAGTTTATATAAGAAAGTACCTGCTATGATGGCATGGATAAACAGTGGACACCAAGCCCAAAAGACCCGGTTTTGACCCTCACTCTGCTCACACAAGCTCCTTCGTCTTGGGCAAAGCACTGATAGTTTCTCTGAACTCTTGCATGCGACCCTGAAAAAGGCAATAATGATGCATGTGAAAGCTCTTTGTAAACTGTAGAGCTCCATACAAATGCAAGCTATTATCATTAATTTATTTTCCAAGACACTGCTTTCCAAACTGTTAATACAGTGTAAAAGAGGTAATGTAAGAGAAAAAGAAGTGATGGGATCCATGACCAAATAACTTTGAAAAAAGGCTATATTTCGCCTTTAATATTTTGCCTATATTAAAAGCTCTGAGAGGTCCTGATATAAAGAAACCCATTTGACTGTGTTTGGCATAGAGGTCCCTAAATCTGTCTCACCATTGTAATTCTTCATCTTTACCCTTGTAGAAACAGATACAAAAATGTCACATGCCGTAGAGAACAGACTTGTGGTTGCGAAGGTGGGGGGGCGGGGAGGGAGAGGGATGGACTGGGAATTTGGGGTTGGTAGATGCAAATTATTACATTTAGAATGGATAAACGACAAGGTCCTAATGTATAGCACAGGGCACTGTATACAATATCCTGTGATAAACCATAATGGAAAAGAATATAAAAAAAAGAACGTATATATGTAAATAACTGAGTCACTTTGCTGTACAGCAGATAGGCACAACATTGTAAATCAACGATACTCCAATTAAAAAAAGAATGTCACGTGCTTATCTTGTATAAATGTCTATAAATGTTATATCCACTTATTGACCATCACTGAGTGTCTGGTGCGCAGACAACAGTATTGTATTGTTTCTCGAGAATTTTGTAAGAAACTTCATCAGAATTGCCTAGAGAGAGGATGCTGATGGTTAAAAATGCAGATTCTGGGGCCCTACCCCAAACCTACTGAATCAGAATCACCCCAGGAGGCGGGGCCTGGAAATCTGCATTCTCAGCGAGCTCCCCGGAGATTCTGATGCACATCGGAGTTTAATAACCACCGCTGTCTACCATCGTGAAAATGAGCGTGGACTATGGGGTTAGCCCACCTGGTGCGATGACCCTCCAGCTGTGTGGCCTGGACAAGCCCACTTTGATGTTTCTAAGCCCCAGTTTTCTTATCTGTGAAAGGGGTATAATAACTACTTGGCAAAGGTTTTGTGAAGATGAACTGATGTAAAGAATGCGAAGCGCTTATCACAACATCTGCCCTAGTCCGTTCGGGCTGCTCTAACCAGAGCCCACAGATGGGCTGGCCTATGAACAGCAGAAATGTATTTCTCACAGTTCTGGAGGCTGGAAGTCCAAGATAAGGGTGCAAGTTTGAGGCCCTCTTCCAGGTCCAAACTTCTCCTTGTGTTTTCACATGACAGAAGTGGAGAGGGATCTCTGTGGGGTTGCTCTCATAGGAGGGAAAATCCTGTTCAGGAGGCCCCTGCCCTTACCGTGGAATCACCTGCCAGAGTGTCGACCTCCTAATTCCATCACCTTGGGGATTAGTATTTCAACATACGATTTTTTAGGAGGACGCATTCACACCATAGCAACCTGTGATATAATGAGATCTCATTAATAGTAAAAGTTGCTATTATTATTAGGACCACTATACAGGGTGGAGACATAAACATGATCGCTCTCCTCAAGTGTGCTCTGTCCAGGGCTGGAGTTAAATTTTAGCAGTTGACTATGGACACCACGATACGTGCCACGGGGATATGAATGAAGTCAAATGGAAACAGGGATTCACTGTTTGGAGGGACACCTAGAAGGCTCTGCAAAGACAGTATTTGAGCTAGCTTTGAAGTAGATGTCTTCTAGGTAACAGCCAAACAAGCCCACTAATAAACAGAAAAAAACAAGAAAACAATCCTAATAGGACTTCCAGCAAACTCACAGGACATTCGCCACATGTCTGACACTGCCTTCTTGGTAGTTATGTGAGTTGGCTTCCTATCACCTCATGTCTAAAGGTAACTGTTCTTTCTCTGATTTAATTTTCTGCAGAGACTGCCATAGGAAGCACTAAAAAAAAAAAACCCTATCAATATTCAAAAATAATTTAAAATAATAATTCCAGTTTCTTTATTGACTCCCCCCTGCCCCTGCTGCTTCCAATTGCTATTTAATAACTTTTGATTTTGCTGCTTCTCTCCCATCCCCACTCTTTGGTCACTGGCCAGCAAGTGTCTAAGAGTGACCATGAAGCAAGGTCTAATTACTTCCAAGCTTAGTGGTGGATAAAACTAATAACAGCCAGCATTAATTTCTTAAGTGCTCTGTTCAGCATTATCAAGAAAATTCAGCAAAGTTAGGTTAATTGCCTGCGGGAGGGTCAGCCCTGCTCAAGGGCATACGTGGGCTACAAATGCAAAACACAGCCCCTGTCCTCAGGTAGTTTATAAGCTGATCAAAGAAGGAAACAACAAAGTGAGAAGTTTCAAAATCAAACCATGATCCACAGAGAAAATGTGCAAGGCAAAAACCAATCCTGTTGGATTAAATAACAGTATAAGTCTTCCTGTGATTAATTAGATACATCTGAGATCAGGTGGGCTAGGAACATTGGTCCAGCCTCGTGGAGAACCCCTAAGGAAAGATTTGGGTGGAAAATATGAATTTAGTAAGTCTCATCTCCGGTACCCTTAGGGATTACGTATTTCCACAAGAGGCATCAGGTCTGTGCTATGATTCCAGAGTATATCAAGCCAATTTGTCAGGTATTTCCTACAAAGCCTGGAAAACATCAGGCAGAACTGTGGCCCAGCACTGCTGGAATATCTGTGCGCAGAGACATGTTGAATATTAGATAAAGTGACACACGTTTCTCTTCTCTCCCTTCCAAGCAGAAAAAGAGGAAGAATGAGAGAGAGGCTGACACGATTCGTTTTCACTCGCTTTCGAGATGTTTTTAAACTTATTTTTCTCTTTGAAAATTAACGGGTGCTTGTTGTAAAAACTATTGTCCATTCATCTTTTAATTTGATTATGGATTTTGCAAGGGTGACTCTGCAGTGCGGGCAGCTCTCCCCAGAGACACTCCCTTGATGATGGGGAGGCAGGTTGGCTTGGAACTTCACATCTTAGCAAGAGTCTCCTCTGATGACTCAGGGCGTCCTGCTCCCGTCTGATGCCTGCTGGCCGGACTGTTGCTGGTAGGTGGTCATCGGATCACCCATAGAAGTCACTGGTGGGAGAAATGCTCCAGCATGGAGCTGTACACATGGTCTACCCCATTATTTCCCGAGGGTTAAGGAACACTGGGTCATGAACTACACGAGAGGGAAGCAGGCAATTCTACACTGAGTTCTTCCTATGTTAGGATCTTCGCTTTTTCTGTTTCTTTTTTTTTCTTGCCTGCTAGTGGATTTATTGTTTTTATTTTGTTCTTTTATTTTCCCTCTCTACTTATTTTCCCTCTCTACTTACTTAACAACAGATAGCCTTTATCTGTTGTTTTAGTAGTTTCCCTTTAATTTTCAATATGTGTATATGACTTCACAAAATCTAAACAAAATTAATATCTCTAACTCATTCCCCCAAATGTAAGGATCTTAGGAAGCTTGTGCTCCACTCCTGTCTTACACGTTATTTTGTTCAATGTCTTATTTGCCATCTTGTTTTACATTCCCCAAATTAGTGGTCACTTTTTAAATCCAACAACAGACACTTGCTTAGATTTGCATACAAATTGACTGCTCTCTTTGCTCATCATTGCTTTCTACACCCCACTTCTTCCTTTGGAATTCAGTTTCCTTCTTGATGAAGTACTTCTTTAGTGCTTTTCACTTTTGTTTTTGTTTTTTTCAGCAGGAGTTCTTTTCTTATTTTCAGCATCTTATTCCATGTTTATGGTTTCTAATATTTTTAACAGACTTCTATGTTAGAGTATGTACTTTTACTGTATGTAGTTAGTTGTGTTAGTTTGCTAGGGCTGTAACAAAGTACCACGGGCTAAGTGGCTTAAACAACAGAAAATTTATTTTCTCACACTTCTAGAGGCTACAAGTTTGAGATCAAGGTGTTGACAGTGTTAGTTTCTTTCTCCTGAAGCCTCTGTCCTTGGCTTGTAGACGGCCGTCTTCTCCCTGTGTCTTCATGGGCCGTCTTCTCTGTGTCTTCACTTGGTCTTCCCTCTGTTTGTGTCTGTCTCCTAATCTCCTCTTTTTAAAAGAATAACAGTCATGTTGGATTAAGCGCCCCCCCTTATGATCTCATTTAACTTAAACTTCTCCAAAGACTGCATCTCCAAATACAGTCACATTCTTAGGTACTAGGGGTTAGGACTTCGACTATGAATTTGGGGACTAGAGGAGACACAATTAAACTTATAGCATAAGTTCTTAGTGTTCTAATAACCCTATATGATGTGTCTGTTAACCCGTTCTCATGGAAGATTTTTATCACGTGTTGTGAAATTTTGGACTGTAAACTTATCTCCATCGGGGGCTTAATTATGGGAATACTATGTGCCTGGGTCAAAGTTGTGTCCCTACAGAACAGCTTTATCTTGAAGGATCTGCCAGATGCGGCCAGAGTTTCAGTGGCTCAGGTCAACATTTTTGATAATTGCTCAGCTTGGGGTTTCCTGGACCATGTGGGCAGTGTAAATGCTGACCCCAGACCTTCATGGGCCATAGCCTGTGGTTATAAATAATCAGAGGAGGCCTTTTATCCTATTCAAATCACAGGGTGTTGTCAAGAAAATTTTTTTCTGTCTATTCTTTCACTAACTGTGAAGCCCTTCAAGGGTTCAGATTTATGCATGGACAGCAATTACAACTTCCCACCTTGCAGGCATGGTCTGCCATGGCGTTGGGCAGCAACCCGCTATTCCCAAGGAGTGCTGAAACCTGATTTTGGTTATGGAAACCGATAACCTCACCTTCAGTCTACCCCAGCCTCTCTGCGCCAGCTTGGCCATAGCATCAACCCATTGCTTTGCAGTTCCCTCCTTTTTTCTTGCACCTGAGATTTTGAGGTATTCATTTAAAAGGATATGTGTTAGATTTTATCCAGCATTTTAAAGTGTTTCAAGATAGCTAGTCTCCCACTGCCAGAATGAAAATGTAAATGATGGGTTCTAGGGAAGAGTAACATCTTTATAATGATGAACAGTTCCTTTCAAGAACTGAGTATTGGTTTAGATTTTCTTTGAATCCCTCCATTCTATTCTCTTTAATTTTCTTTACATGGATTTGTACTTACTTTTATTTACTTTTAGCTACTATACATAGGATCTGTTCAGTTTTCACTTTTACAGACTGTATATATGAAGTCTATGATTTCTATATATTAATGTTGTACCTAGCCAACTTGTATTCTTCTGTTACTTATAAGTTTTCCCACTGCTTCTCCTGGGTTTTCCAGTTATAGAGTCATCTCAACCTCCAAATATGATCATTTTAGCTCTGTCTTCCAATTATTTTTATGACCCTATTTTGTTTATTTTGCTGGATTGATAGTACTTTCTTAGCAGTGTTACATAATAGTGAGGATAGAAAGCATTCTGATATTTTCTTTTCCCTAACTTGAACAGGAATGCCATTCATGGTTTCTTGTTAAGCTTGACACCGGCTAGTTCGCAGATTAAAGTAACTGACATTTCTGTAGGTCTTCAGAATTTAAAAGCACGTTTCTGTACATTGTCATCTTGAATTCTCACCACCACCTGGTTTTGTGAGACACAGAAAAATGCCCAATTTGCTTAATTTTCTTTTAAAGATGACTTACTGAAAATTGGACCTGAGTGGGCAGTGACCTTCAACTGTACATACCAGTGGAAGTTTTGTCCACTTTTGGTTACCAGATTTAATAATAAGACCTTCCTATTCAGACTTCCTATTGTTTACTTCTTATTGAAAACCCAAATTGGGTCTTCTCTTTAACTAAAAAGCAAGTGAGAAAAATCCAAAAGCAGTGCAATGTTTTGAACTGGAATAGATATGTCTCAGTGTAAACTTTTAGGGGAATAATAGCTGTTGCTTTGAGATGCTTGTATAAAGTGCTGAAAAACCCTCATCTGTTCTGTTTGTGTTTACACAGTTGATAATATTCACTAAGGCTGCTCTGTAAGTTTGTACAGTTCGTGCACCCCACAAAGGTGCCCAGCAGTGGGGAGTAATAGGGCAAAATCCAACTGACATTCCGCTTGCCAAGCCTCCTGCATTGGGTGGTAGCAGGAACCTGACCCCACCAGAAGAAAGGGCCCTTTATTTTCAACATGACTGTAGCTAAGTGGTGTACCTGCAGGGCTGCTTCTTCCCAGAAGAGGGCGCCTTTTCCTAATTCTCTTAAAGAGTACATAGGCTGATCCCACAAGCCATGGATTAAACCCTCTCCCCTAAAGCATAAGTCCATACACAGCTCATGGGGGTTACGGTGCAAATTCATGCTAGTGTTTTACAGCGGTTTTGCCTAATCTGGACTTTTTAAATTTTATTTATTTGTTTGTTTGTTTTAACATCTTTATTGGAGTATAATTGCTTTACAATGGTGTGTTAGTTTCTGCTGTATAACAAACTGAATCAGCTATACGTATACATATATCACCATATCCCCTCCCTCTTGAGCCTCCCTCCTACCCTCCCTATCCCACCCCTCTAGGTGGTCACAAAGCACCGAGCTGATCTCCCTGTGCTGTGCGGCTGCTTCCGACCAGCTATCTATTTCACATTTGCTAGTATATATACGTCCATGCCACTCTCTCACTTCGTGCCAGCTTACCTGTCCCCCTCCCCACGTCCTCAAGTCCATTCTGTACATCTGCTTCTTTAGTCCTGTCCTAATCTGGACTTCGTTTTAACAAATGTGAGATAATTTTTGCAGAGTGTTCCCTTTTATAACTCTCAGTTTTGAAACATTATACCGTCTTCATCACTGTCAACAACATGCATCTACTGGGTATTTACTAAGCAGGGATCACTAATACGCACTAGGTGGAAAAGAGTTGAACTCAGCATGTCTGCTTAACAAGCAGTAGCCAAAGGTGTGTGTCATGGATCGTCTTGTAAATGGATATTACTTTTGTTTGAAGCGACATTTCTAAAGAAGCACAGGCAGACATGGTAAGGTCACTGGAAGCCACATATTTCCATCTGTTAGCCTTGCAGCTATTTCCTGGGAGGTTGGCAGTCTTTGTGGGAGCTGGAGGAAGTAACATGTTTTTCCAGAGTGAGTTCCGAAAGGCGGGAGAAGCACATAAGGCTCCTGAAAGCAGATGGAAGTCTGCGCGCTCTTCTGCAGCAGGGGACTCAGCCCATCTCTTGCTGTTCCTCCAAGCTTCGGAGAAAGGGAACCGCTGAGTCAGCACTGACGATTCAAATGCATACAGGGGGGGCAGGGAGTTGTGTACATCGCCCGTTCTACATTCCTCATACATGAAGGAACGTAAGTGTGGGAAGGTTCTTTACCAATCCAAGATCACATGCTTGTCATGGGAAAGTAGAAACTAAAATGCGGCACGGACCTCTACTCTGGGATTCAAGAGGCCCCTCCTTGTGAGATTTCAAGCACTTTCATTCCTTCAGTAACAACTTACGATGCACCCACTACATGCATTCATAGTCTCTGGAATAGCAATGGCTTGAATAAGGAAGCACATCTTACTGGAGACAGTTGCCTGGCTTTGAATCCTGATTTCTATGTGTCTTACCTGGGAATGGTTTCTATAGTTCAGTCTTTGATCTGATGTTTCTATTGGTGGAGTAGCTGGATGTATGAATATGGGACACAGGCTACCTATCCTTAGGCTAATCAGTGGCTGATGACATGACCACACGAGAAAAGAAGGACTGATACTTTGGGAGCTTGCTAGAGTGAGCTGCTAGGTGTGGAAGCCTAACTGATGGGTGACTGAGACTCAGAACCTGAGAGCACCTGAGCCATGAGAAAGCAGAGGATGCCCATCTGCAAAGACAGCTGAACACACACATGAAGAAGCAGAGGTGATACCTGAAGAGGAGGAAACTGCTTCCACTTCATCTGCCTTTCCATTTCTCAGGGGGCCTGGCTCACCTTCCCTCCTGGTCTTTGGGTTCTGTGAGACCTCTCCAGCCTCACTTTCTACACCCCCTCTTGATTTGGTCCCAGATTTGTCATTTTTCCTTTTTTGTAATCAGAGTGTCTGAACCAAAGCCAGCTGTCACTCTCAGACGCTTGGACATGGAACCTTTGGGGGAGCAGGGTCCTTTCGCCCAAAGTCTTGACCTCATGACTGTCTTCATCCTGCTGAGAAGGGCTGCAGCCACCTCTTCACCATCCAGGTTAGAATCCACACTGGGGAGATGAGGCCTTGACTCAAACTTTCTATTCTGTTAGAAAGAGCTCTAACAATTCACTAAGAGCTCAATCAATCCACTAATCCCCCAAGTGATGAGTGAATTGATTATTGAACTGAATTTTAGCTCTGAACATTTGACGTGATCCCTGAATGAAACCTGAATCCCACAGAACCTCTGGGAGACTCAGCCTTTGCCCTGTCTCATCCTGGGAGCACAGAGAACACTCGAGAGCACATGGTCTTCCTGTCCTATCCTCCAGGACTGTGGTTCTCAAATGTTTATTTGCATGAGAATCATCTGGAATGTTTGCTGAGACACAGGTGGTGGGCCCCACCCCAAGAGTTTCTGATTCACTAGGTCTGGACTGGGGTCCAAGAATTTGTACTGCTGACAAGTTCACAGATAATGCTGATGATGCTGGTTCCAAATCACGCTTTGAGAAACGCTGCTTTAGAACAAAAAACAAGTGATAACTAGAGAATGAATACTAAAGAGTCCAGGGCTTCTTTTGGAGATGATGAACATATTCTAAAAGTAGGTTATGGTGATGGCTGGCCACAGAACTCTAAAAATATATGAAGAATCATCGAATTGTACACTCTCAATGGGAGAATGTTGTGGTATGTAAATCACATGATAATAAAGCTCTTTTCAAAAAGCCATGACTTTAATTAGAGTGGGTTGCAAGCAATATTTTTCTCTTAATTAATTGGAATGAAATAGAAAATATCAGCATGTGTTTTATACATTGTATTAGTCAGGGTTCTCCAAAGAAACAGAGGAATAGGATATAGACAGAGATAGACAGACAGACAAAATCTGCAGGGCAGGCTGGCAGTTGCGGCAGGATTTGCAGTTGCAATCGTGAGTCCAAAGGAAGTCTGGAGACAGAACCCTTTCCCCTCTGGGGGACCTCAGTGTTTTCTCCTAAGGTCTTCAACTCATTGGATGAGCCCTACCCACATTATGGAGGATAATCTGCTTTATTCAAACGTACTCTGATTTAAATATTGACCACATCTAAAAAATACTTTCATGGCAACACCTAGATTGTTTAATCAAACAACTTCATTCCATAGCCTAGCCAGACATATAAAACTGACATAAACAATTTACCATCCACACAGTAAAAATATCACTCCGTGAAACTGTTGTTTCCATTTGCACACAGATGAACTGGCTTGCGATTTAAAATGTCTTCGTGACTGTGATTCGCAGATTTAAAAGTACGAAAGCCTCTGCTTTAGAAAACTTCATAAAGTCAACAAAACAAACAGAAAACCTGCTTTCTTACTTGTGGTGAAGGCACACTAAGTGGAATGCAAGGAAATCTTTATTTGCCTCCAATTTAAAGACCCAGCGGGGAGAACACAGTCTCCAGACTCCAGGAGCCTCATCTGGCTGTCAGCGTTATTACTCTAGACAGCCATATGTTTGTGACTGAGGGATTGTAACGCCAAGCCTGGGATGATTGAACCGAGTGGAAAACACGTGTAGGCTGGCAGGCACATCTCACAGACACATCAAGATGATTAACATGAGGCTCCCTGTATCATTTACATGCAGCCAAAGCAGTTCTTGTTGAGGAGGCTGTTTTGACGTGGCAGCTTCAAAACGTAAAAACACTGTGATTTCATATAGGTTGTCACAGAATATTGAGTAGAGTTCCCTGTGCTATACAGTAGGTCCTTGTTGGTTATAAAACCTATATGAGAAAAGAATCTAAAAAAGAATGAATATTTGTGCATATATAACTGAGTCACTTTGCTGTACATCTGAAACTAACATAATATTGTAAATCAACTATACTCCAGTAAAATTTAAAAATAAAGAGTAAATAAATAAAAACACTGTGGTTTCTTAAGCAGTTCCGTGCTTAGCTGATGCTCCTGAGCTCCCACTGCATCCCCAGGCAAGGCTCACAGTATGAGTCGTGGATGGGGTGAGACAGCAATGGATGAAGTTGTCTGTGATACGCATTACTGTGTATTTTTTATTTTGTAAAGGGCTGTGAAATTAAGGATCATTTTTTTTTTTAGCACGAAGGATGTGGTGAGGCTCTCAGTGGGACTAGAGATGGGGTCAGGCTCGGTATGAGGTACGGAATGTCTGAGCGGTATTTTTGGTAACACATTTACAATTTAAAGGTTTTTTTTAAGGGAATTTCATATTGTCTCGTCCAAGTAAGCTGTCTCAGGATCTCAGATACTTTCATCCTCACGAGACTAGTGAAATCTAAATTCTAACATCGACATTCACCATCCTTAGGTAGGTAATGAACCCCCTCCCCCGATGTGGCCACCCCCTACCCCTTGAGACCAGTCTGATGGTGAGAGCCAGAGCTGGCCCCATTCTTTGCTGAGATTTGGAATCATTCCCCAGAGTGAGAGTGCCCAGCTGGCCTGGCCCAGCTGTATTCCCAGCAGTGCTAGGAGACAGCCGGTCCTGATGTAACCCCACAGGGGAGCAGCTTGACTGCCGTGCCTCTTCCCCTTTGTCTGGGTCCCTTGGGCATCAGGCTCTTTTACCCACTTGAGTGGCATGATTTTCCTTCTCTCTGTACTACTGGCTTCTCCTTCCAGCTTTAGTGTAACCAGTCCCCTTTTCTCAGGCTGTGCATAGCTGTGTCGGGCTCTTGTTCTGTCCACCAGTCAGATTAACCTTGACAGCCCTGTTCTGTGACTTATGCCTCTGCTTCCTTGACTCCCCATCTTGCAGCGACGGCCCATCCATTTCCCCGTGACCAAGCCCAGTTTTCCCAGTTTTCCCCCCATCTCATGGCCAGCCTGAAACTGGACTATAAAACCATGCAATCTGGCTGCAGAGACACTACACCATGCTGACCAAGACAGTCTATAGGTCAATTAAATAATAAATTGATAGATACAATAATAGACAAGTAGAGAATTTCAGCTATCTATTGCTAAGTAATATCTACAACAATTAAATGCCTTTTTAATTGGGGTAGTGGCTTCAAAACAACCACCATTTTATTATCTCTCGCAATTCTGTGGGCTGACTGGATTTATCTGGAAAGTACTGCTCCATGTGCTATCAGCTGGAGCTGCTGTCTGGGGGCTTGACTGAGCTGCCCCATCCAAAATGGCACACGCATATGGCTGTCCAGTGATACTGGTTGTCAGCTGGGAGCTTGGCTGGGATTGTCGCCTGGAGCACCTTGGTCCTCTGTGTGCCTTCTTTGTAGGGCTTGGACTTCTTGAAGCATGGCAGTTGGATCCCAGGAGTTCCAAGTGTACAGAAGCAGAAATTGCAGATCTTTCAAAGCCCAATCTCAGAAGCTACAACAGCATCACTTGTGCTGCATCCTGTTAGTCAAAATTAGTGACAGGGCCAGCCTAGGAAAGGGAAATAGACTCCATTTCTTGATGCATTTGTATCCATCTTTAATCTACCACATCAAGACGATCAACAGATGAATAAAGAATAGGTGAATTGAAACATTCCAATTAAAATTTTGAGGAGGTAATGGTGGTTTTTATGTACTTCAATATAGTTGCTTCACTATATTTTCTGAAATACATAAATTGCTATTTTTTAACTTTAATAAGTATAATACATGCATGTATGTGCATATGTTATTAGTACAACTTGATGAATTTTAACAAACTGAACATACCCATGCAACTTGCATCCAGGTCAAGAAAGAGAACATTATCAGCACCCGAGAGAGCTTCTTCAATAGCTATTGCTTTTTACTGTGACAAAAAAAGTGTTGAAAAAGAAGGATCTATTATAAAAAACAACAATTCTTACCAATCTTCTATCCTTTACAAGTAAAACCACATCTTTGACATTTGCAAAATAACCACCAACCCTTCATGATTATTTAAATTATAGATTTCAGGGCCCAACTGACTAATATCCGTCAGTTTGTAGCAAATGAATGGAAGTGCATTTTCCTGACAGTTGAGTGGCCAGTCTGAATGTTTAGTGAATTGACCAATGGCCTATATTTTTAGCAAAGCTTTTATCATTGTCAAAATGGTATTTAATTCTTCAAATGTGTTTTGAAATGAGGCATAAATAAATATAAGGGGTTTTAGCAAAAGCATCATCCAGCAATTAGCTTCAGAAACATACAAAAAAAAAAATCTGCATGTGTACAGTGTCATTTTGTCCACTTTACTATTTTCAGAGGTAGTAGCTAGATTCTCATGAGCTAGAAATCACACAATCACACAACTGACTATTACATAGAATTCTGATTAACTTTTAATGTGCATTTATATTTTGAAATGGGCACTGATAAAAGATCAAGAACCAAGGCTTGTTCTTATTCTTTAAGTCTCGACTTAAAGTCTCCTCATGGCATGCACCTTCCCTGGCCACCTAATTTAGAGGAAGGACCCTTTCTTCCCACCTTGTTTGTTATCTACCTAACCCCTGTGATAGCTTCAATAATAGGCTCAAAATATAACCAGGTCCTAAGCCCTGGAACCAGTGAATGTTATCTTCTATGGAAAAAGGGTCTTTGATTATGTAATCAAGTTCAGGATCATGTGATGAGGAGGTAATCCTGGATTATCCTGGTGGACCCTACCAGTAACCACAAATGTCTTTATAAGAGGGAGGTAGGGGGAGGCTTCGTACAGAAGAGGGAAAGTGATGCGATGGAAGTGGAGAGAAGTCAAAGAGAGCAGATGCTATGCCTTTGGCTTTGAAGATGGAGGAAGGGGCCCCTGAGCCAAGAAATGCAAAGAATGCAGCTCTAGATGCTAGAAAAGCAAAGAAAGAATTCTCTAGAGCCTCTGAAGCAATTGCTGATCTGTGGACACTTTGACTTTAGCCTCGTATCACTAATTTTGGACTTCTAGCCTCCAGAACTGTAAGAGAATGAATTTCTGTTGTATTAAGTCACCCAGTTTGTGGTAATTTGTTACAGCAGACATAGGATACTAATACGTACCTATCACAATTTGATTTACTTGTTGGCTTATCTTTTTTTTTATTCTTTCCTCCCTCACTGAACAGTAAGCTCCTGGGAGTAGGGACTTTGTTCGTCTTTACTGCTGTATCCACGGTACGCAGTTGGGTGCTTGGCATAGAGTAAATGTATACAAAGTGATACTAAAGCTAACGACAAGTTGGAGAAGGTTTTTGGAGGAATGCATGGACATTAGACAGTGGGTAAAGTAGGGGAGAGCATTACAGACAGGGGGCGCTGTTATGAGCAAACGTGCAAAGGTGAGAATAAATTAACATGGGGTTTGGGGATATGAATGAAAAAAGAAATGGCCAAATAAACCCTGAGTTCCCATTGAGAAACAAGAACACTCTCCCCTGGAGGGATGACATGAGAGCAGATTAAGCAGGACTTTGAAAACCCAGTAAAGATGATAGGAGTAGAAAGGGATGCAGTGAAAGCTGGATAGCTTTGGACTGGTGGGCAAATGGTTTACCCAGTGGGCAGTTAAAAGCATCAACAAAGTAGCCTCCCTTAACAAAAGAGAAAGCTTTATCTTTGAGGAATTAATGAAGAATTTTGCAACTGGAAAATCTACCGAGATATTCTTTTAATTTTAGCATACAATGTTCTGTTTTAAAATTAAATCTTGGTTTTATTTTGAATTACATGTAAATAAGTAAATCCACAACCTTTTTAGGACATTAAGCCTCTGTAGATCTTAAGCCTCTGAAGCTGCAAGATGGGCTAGAAAGCACTGGTTCATCCCTGGCCAGGGCTATGTCCTGCTGCTGCCCCATGTGGCTCAGAACAGTGGATCGTTTCCAGTCTGCAGAGATCAGCAAATGGTGATCACCGATGGTGGCGCTCCCAAACTCTTGTTTTGTATAATGATGACTTACGTCCTCAGTAAGAGCTTACCAGTCAAAATGGTGATTAATTAGCAAACTCACTAATTGGGATCCTTCCTTGTGGTTCTGTTGTGAAGGATACTCATTTTTCCACTGGTACTTCCGAAAACCGCCATCCTGTAAAAATGTCAATTTAGCAAGAACCCTGGCTATGAAACAGGCATGTGCAAATCACACATGCTTATAAAAATCCATCACACCACTTGTTGGGGGCAGATTAATGCCCCTCACCCTCACCAGATGTTGTATTACTTTTCTACAGCTGCTATAACAAATTACCACAAACTTCAAAGTTTGAAATGATTCAGAAATATCAAAATCAGTTGAGGTTTATACATGAAGGCATGAGCTTTTTAGAAGAGACAACTCCTCCCACTTTGTAATTGACAAAAGTAATAAAGGCTCACCAAAAACTCAAACAATAGAGAATTGGGTAAAGTAAACAGTGAAAGTCCTTCCTCTCTTCCTGCCTGATCTTATCCTTGAGCAGTTCAGTATTTCCCTTCTTCAAGACAAGGGCTTTTTGTATTTGTGAATTTGAGCCAGCTTTAAAAATAGACTCCCCGGATGGATGCCTTCCTAGATGAGGTGATTTATGGGATTAGGAAAAAGCCCTGTCCAACTTGCCATCTCCCCAAATAATGTTCTCATTATGCCATTTTATGGCTGAAACTCTATCATTAGCAATTCATTTCTTTGGCTTAATGATTTGGTTTCTTAAGATGCAGATACCTCATACAAGACTAACCCTTTAAGCCCTAAGGATCTTTATAAGAATGAGTTTATTTAAATTAAGACTTTTTCTCTCCCTGCTCCCTTATCTCATCACCTGCTTTGTTTATTATCACAGTTTGGAATCATTTGTGTGTTTCGGTGCTTTTTTGTCTGTCACCACCACAGACTCTAAGTTTCATGAGGGCAGGGACTACTTATGCCTTCGTACTATCCAGTTACTGGGATACAATGATACCAGATGTGCTCAATAAAGATGTGATTGGATGGAAGATCTTGAAATAATGGAATCAGACATGAGACCAAAGGGTGCTGGAACATTATGGAAGGCACGGGCAATACAGCGTGAGAGGGTGGGGGCTGCCTCCCAGGCCTGCTCTCCTGCTGATGTGCACCCGTCAGCATCTAGGGCGTCCTTCCTCTTGGCTCCCACTTCCATTGGTGGGGCTGTGCTGTGGTTAAATAGCTTGAATATCACACCTGATGCCATAATTAAACTTTACTGACCTCACAGTTTTCTTAATTACCCACCCTGTGAATCAAAACTCTCTGGAACTGATTTTTAAAAGTCTGAGACGATAGAAAATCAAAGCAAGAGAAGCGTATCTGTTTTATTAGGTTTTGTTTTTCCTCTGAGTCCCAAAAGCTGTTTTTTCCCCCTTTTTCTTTTTAACAGCTGTATAAACAAACATTTACAAAAACAAAAAACCATGAGAACAGGGTGTGGGTGAAAGATCATTTGCAAAGGAATCCGCTGTTTGCAGAAATATTTACAGAAAGGTAGCAACCTCCACGCACCTGTTATTCCAGGTGTGCACATCGAACTCACTGACCATGTTAGCACTTGCCTTGAATGGCATTCAATGCACAGGGAATTTGGGAACTAAGAATAACGCTTCCGGAGTAGGAGAAAGTAGACTTGACTCAATGGGACTCTGATATAGCCTCATGATGAGTGGCAGCAGCCACCACAGCTTAAAATTGGATATTTTGTTTGATAATTTCTGTAACATCTGTCTCCTCTTCCAGCCTATAAGCTCCATCTGGGGAGACTGGTTCTGCTTCTTACAACATGCCCAGCTCCTGGCCCAGTGCTTGCATATAGCATGTGCTCAAAAACATTTGTCCCGTGAATGAATACTTATTACCTCATTCAGTTAGGATGGCCAGTACTAGTGGTGTGAATGGATTTTTTTAAATTGTTCAGCTTCTTAGTTTGACATAGGACTGTTCATTTATCATTTTTGTCTGAGTAGCTTTCTAACAAAGCTTTCACACTTTATTCACACTTTAAAAAAAAATTTATGCTGGTAGATGACTTAGCTTTTCTCATGAATGGTGTTAACTGTGGATCATTAGTGACTGTTATAATAGAAGCAGTTGGAAGAGATTGACCCCGAAGATTCTCGTAATGAGAAAGTAGTAAAATTAAACTCAAGTAGTCTGTGTTCTTCTTTTTACATGTTTCATCATCATCATCTTCAACTGAACGATCTCATGTTCAAGTTAATTTAATGAGAATGGCTCTTTGCATCCACTGAGACCAAACACTTGCATATTACGGAAGTCACTTCCTTTAACCTAACTCACACCCCTTTGCACACAATGAAGATGAAAGAGTTTTTACAAGGGTGGGAGAGAAAAGGGTGCAGACTGGACTGTGTAGGACACTCAGGGGGATGAGGCTGGAAAGGACCCCAAAATTTGTTGGAGGCGAGGTATGAGGCAAGGGAAGAGACCAGAATGAGTGCCTTTACAGACTCATAAAACAGGGCCATTGTTGCTACCAGCTGCAGTCTTTCTATAACCCATTGCATTGTCATGGTTAATATGTTTTCAATCCCAAACCTTACACTCCCCACACTGTGAGTTTAAAGCCAGAGTTATTCTTAGACATTCCTTCCTGACAGTGAGCGAGGAGGTCCCGGAGTTATGCGTCTCTGGAAAATCTTATCTAGAATAGCATGTAAGCCTTTGATCCTCAGTTCTTAAGATGGATGGGAGAAAAAAGTGACTCTAATGAAAAAGGTCACCAATTCTCTAGGGGTCAAAGATGAAGTGGACTAAAATCTAACGGCGTTTGGTAAATGAAAAGCACATAAGAAGATGCTATAGGAAGATGTAAATTTGGGAAACGAAAGAGGAAAAGACAAGACGTGTGTTCTTGTGGGGTTGGGGATGGCTAATTTTCAGAACTTACTGATGATCCAAGGGCCAGGGAAAATCCAGGAGACAAGTGTCTTGAGAATCCATGATGCTGAATGTCGGATGCGTTACAGTGTATGTTTTGTGTGTTAACCACTTCTGCAGATGCTTTCTTTAGGGAAGTACAGTCAGTGTGTTCCGCATCCCAATCTGTGTGTTCTGCATCAATGGATGTGGAGGGCTGACTGTATTGCCACTTTATATAAGAGACTTGATATAAGGATCCTTTCATATAAGGATCTTGGTATCCACGGGGTTAAGGAACCAATCCCCAGCAGATACCCAGGGATGACTGTATAACACCTCAAAGACAATCCATTCCAGAGAATCAAAAGTGTTGTCATGTTCAGTTGAGACCTATGATTAGCACAGGGGTAGCCAGGATCAGACTTGTTAAGGATGTGCTGATATGACAGTGGGCATCACTTCATATGTGATGAGCCCTGTAAGGCCAACAAAAACTGTGGGGATTCCAGGAAGCATCATATTAACAGTGTGCACTTTTACAACACACACTCCTATTGACACTCTATATAATACTTCTAATACTTTCTACTTTTCATATGTTACCTCATTTGATTTTCAGTTATCCTGTGAAGTAGATACTGTTTTTTCCTTGAATTAGACCAGCGTGAGGCACTGGTTAGAAACCAGAGAAGAGCAGGGAGAAGCCAAGTTGCACTAAGGGATGACGAATAACGTGAAGGCAAAAATGTCGATTTCAAAACTCTCTGCAGAGTTAGCACATTGAACTGTCACTGGATAGCAGTTAAAACTATTCCTAAATGAAAAGTTCAGCTCTAGTTTGTCGCGTATTGAAACCATATTAGCCTATTTTGTCTCTTTACAACACTGGCCAAGTTAACTTTTTTATATTTGTTGCTGATTTACTCTCTTTGTTGCCTCGTCTAACTTCCATTAAGTGGCCTGAGACAGGGAGCAGAGTACCTGGCACACAATTTGCGGTAAATAAATACTTCTTGAATGAATGAATGAGTTCTGAAAGCAGAAAAAATGGCAAGAATGACATTTCTTTTCAGAAAACAGCATTCTTTTTAGGTTCTTAATAGTGTACTACATTAGCAGTTTTATAAATTTGAAGTTAGATCTCAGGTTTAATTAGTATGAGGGTAATTTTTTATGAAACCTGTCATTAAAAGTCCTCCCGGGAGATTCAAGGTCATCCAGAAAATGTCCACCTTTGGAGAGATTTCGGCTCTGACGTGGTACTGCATGTGAAACTGTGCCTTCCTAACAGTGTCTCATTTAATTCTGCTGAGCTTTTGTAGAATGTTCAAATGTCCTTGGAATTTTCCTCATGATTCTTTTACTCCTGAAAGTAGCATGTTGACCGCAAAGAGACTGTTCGTTGCAGAAGGGAAAGCTGAAAGAGAAAACGTTATTAGAGAGAGAAGGAAAAGCACTTGTCACCCTGTGTTTTCACAGTTACTTTTCTATCTGGAAATGACATTTATATTGTTTCCTGTTTGACACCTACAAAGAGTGCACCTACAGACATGAAAGAGACCTCTTTTCAGAGTAGGATGTGCCTGGATATGTGATCCGCCAAATGCCTATGAACTTGGATATTTAGACAATCCTAATAGGGTAGAGATGGAGGACATGCCTGTGTTGGAATTGTCAGAAGGGGGTGAATATGAAGGAATGTGAAAGCTGAAGCTAGGAGGTAGAGTGTTTTAACTGGACATATTGTCACTCCTAATAATTTTGGTAATTTTAATTCTCTTAATAAAAAGAAGGAGGAAACAGATTTGGGGTGGGCAGCTAGCATTTATTCCCATATTAAGTAAATACAATAAAAATCATGAAAATGGTACATTAATGACTAGAGTTTGGAAAAACTGTGCAGGAATCAAATGTCCATGGATATCACATTAGGAAGAAACGAAGAGGGAAAATCCCTTAGCAGAGCCTTTTATAGATTAGAGGTTTCCTTGGGCCAACACACCTTTACTCAGGTCAACTCATCTCAGCAACATTTATCATACTATCGTAGACACTGATGAAATGGTTAAAAAATAAAAGGCTAAGGGACTTCCCTGGTGGTCCAGTGGCTAAGACTCCATGCTCCCAGTGCAAGGGGCCCGGGTTCGATCCCTGGTCAGGGAACTAGATCTCGCATGCCACAACTAAGACCCAGCACAGCCAAATGAATAAATATTAAAAAAATAAAATTTATAAAAAGGAGGCTATGATCCAGTGTCAGAATGAGTTATGTGGGCCAGGGAATCCCAAAGCAAGCTGTGCATCAGAATCTCCAGACAAAGTTGCAAAAAATAGAGATGTGTAGTGTCAATCCCTAGATATTACGATTCAGTGGATTTGGGATTCTAGAATCTGTACTTTGAAGGCGTCCCCTCGTGCTGCTGAGGCAGCATCCAAGGGCACTGGTCTCCGGAAATCACGGGTAGAAAACGAGTGCTCTGTACATTTATGATTGTGCACGTGGTAACTGACACGTTGATGTTTTCAAACAATAGTGGACACAAAAATTCCCGAGCCTTTGCTGTAAACGCAGGTTCCTGGTGCCACCCCCAGTGCTTCTGAAGAACTGGATCTTAGAAGGGGCAGACATCTGAATTTGTAACTGGCAGCCCAGCTGATACAGAAGCAGGTGATCTGCACAACAAATGTTGAGAAACACTGATTTTTGAGAACTTGATATTTTCCAGGCACTGTGCTATAAACCATGTATACACAGTATCTGACTCCATCCTTCAGATAATCATATGGGAGAGGGACTTTTATGACCCCCATTTTGCAGATGCGGAAACTGAAGCATGGAGAAAACTGGGTCAAGATCATACTGTAAATAGCTGAGTTGACTTGCAGACTAGAACTGTCTGACAGCAAGATTTATGATCTTAATACTAGATTGCCTCCTTGCTTTCAGGAGGTCAGAGAAAAAAAAAAAGAATCTTCCCAGTTGAGGCAGGCTTTATGAAGGCATTTAAACAAAAGTAGGATAAGGGGACTTTGGAATTTGTTGCTTGGTCCTTGGACACATAAAGTTTGAGCTGTCTCTAAAATGAATCCTTTTTTGCTTTTGTTTGTTTAGTTATAAAACTCTGAGAGCTCCAACTGAAAGCAAGCGTGTTGATATTCTTTTCATACAGTAAATAGTGGAATGGTGTCTGACATAAGCTGTTGGACTAGGCCATGACTTTAGAAAACGCTGATGTGTTTTTGAGGCTGACACTCCCTACATTTTTTTGCCTTTGATAGTGTTTTTTAAAATTGAAATATAGTTGATGTACAATATAATCTTAATTTCATGTTTATTACATAATGATTTCCATTTGCATATAGTATGAAATTATCACCACGATAAATCTAGTAACCATCAGTCACTATGCACAGTTATTACAATATTATTGACTGTCTTCCTATGCTGTATGTTACATCCTCGAGACTTATTCCTTTGACGAACTGTTGGTTTTCTCCTTTAAAGGATAAAGAAAACAGATAAGGAAGCCCGCAGATACAATGAAAACAAAACAAAGGATGCTGAAGCATAGTTTATTTTTTTAATAACTTGCTCTTTTAGATTTAGTGATAATGTCAGCTGTCTTTCAAAAGATAACTTTTTAAAAACTTATAAATTTCTGCTGCCTACTAGCAGCCCTTTAGAGGGCAAATTTCCTGGGCATTAGAGAAGTAAAGGCTGTAAGTCGAAGATAACTTGTTTACCAGACAGGGACTGTAATTGAAATAGCCCTTTGGAATTAATGAAAGTATGAAATAGCTTTTCCCCAGCAGACCGAGAGGAGTCTAATTTAATTATCTGTGAGTGTCACAGATTAGAAGCAGCCTTTCATTCACTTCTAGAAGCTGAGTATGGACAGCTCATACCTAGTGAAGGGAACAAGGAATTGGAGCCATGGGTATGTGAAGAATGCCCATGGGAGAGTACAGTGATCACAGGCCTCTGGGCTCCAATGGCAGTAATGGTTAGGTCCTATTTACGGTGTTTATCGGGGGCCTGAGACACCAAGGTATGACTTCAGTCCTTCGGCATTCAGCCAGAATCTACTGAACGCCCCCCTATATCCTAGGCATTATGTAGGCACCATGCATACCTAGATACAGTATGGAACCGTGAGTATTCTGTCCAACTGGTTTCCTTTTGGGGGACAGGGGGCAGAAGATTTCAAAACAAATGCCAAACTTCATATCACCTCATTCCATACGTTGAACTAGCTGCCACCTGAGGTAGGCAGAGTAATGATCTCCCAGAGGTGTCCACAGCCTAACCCTCAGAGTCTGCGGATATGCTACCTTAGGTGGGAAAAGGAACTTTGCAGGTGTAATTGAGTTAAAGCTCTTGAGGTGGTCAGATTTTCCTGGATTATCCAGGCGGCCCCAATCTCATCACATGGGTTCTTACAAAGGGGGGCAGGAGGGTAAGAATCAAGACAAAGGATGTGGTGACAGAAACAGAAGGAGCAATGCCATGTGGGGTCATGAGCCTAGGGATGTAGGCAGCAGCATTTGGAAGGCCAGGAAATGGATTCTCCCTTCTAGCCTCTGGAAGGAAGCAGCCCTGCCAACACCTTGATTTTAGAACTTCTGACCTGCAGAACTGTAGGATAATAAATACCACTGTGTTTGCAGTAATTTCCTAGAGCAGCAATAGGAAACTAATACACAAAGTTTTAAAAATACGGAGAACTCACATAATAATACAGATTTAGGGCTTCTTTTGAAAAATCAGAGACTGGGCAATGCTGAGCCCACAGTCTTTCCTGGCAATGATAGGCTAAAGCTGAAAAGAAGCTACCTTATAACTGGGATGTGGTTAGCTTGTTTTTTTCTTGTGTCTGGTCCTCTGTAGTCTCTGAATTTGTGACTGCTTGTCTAGAAGATTCTGTAGTTCATATAGCCTCCATAACATTGCTGAAAGCATGTGTTTTGAATCGACCGTTATTTTAAGCCATGAGCTGGAAGGGTCAGAAGCCACTTAACTTCCTAGTGGTTCCAATATCTAGAAAGGTTTGGTAGTTACAAATATTCAAACACTATTTCACAGCCTACTGTACTCATCTGTTATATGTCCCTAAACATATGATATGTGGATGATTTAAAACTACACAGCACGTTAAACTGGACCTCACCCTCTCAGAACTTGCAAACATTTGTACTGGGGTGAACACCACCCATGAGGAAATGTGTTAACCAAAATAAAAAAACATGCAAATTAAATTTATAGTGTAATGGAATGTTTCATCACCTTTAGAAAACAAACTGTGTTTCATTTACTGGCCCCTCAATTGTTCAATGAAGAATAAACATAAGAGACTAATTTTCGTTATAAATAGAAATATCCCTTTAGTGGAACAACCTATTATGGGTTATGAGACATTTACACCTTAGTCTTGAAATACTTTAATGAAATGTGAGACTGGGGGAGTCAAGAGCTTCGATGATTAAGAAGGGAAGTTAGGAGCTTGGATTAGACTGATGTCTGGCCTGAGTGAAGCCCTATGTGCCAGGAGGTGGGAAAGAGGGGCAAAGGGAAGGACCCGTGGGAAACAGCCTGCTGCGTGGGTGCACAGAACAGGATCCCAGCTCTCCAGCCTGCAGGAAGCATCATGGCTGAGTTCCCAGCCATCTTCCCTCCTACCTTTTACCTCATTTTCCCACATCATCCGCCTTTTCTTATAGGAGACAGCTTCGTGATATGAAAGTATCACAGCTTTGAAGACAGGAACTAATGTAGCCTTGGCTGTACATGACCTCTCTGAACCACAGTTTCTTCTATAAAATGGGGATAATAATAAATGCCTCATTGTGTTGGAAGGATTGAAAGAAGTGAAACGTATCACAGTGCTTGTCTTATTTCCTAGAGCTGCCATTAACAAACTGCCACAAACTGGGTGGGTTAAACAACAGAAATGTATTGCCTCACAGTTCCGGAAGCTAGAAACCCAAGATTCAGGCATTGGCAGGGTTGGTTCCTTCTGAGGGCTGTGAGGGAGAATCTGTTCCTTGCTTCTCTCCTAGCTTCTGCTGGGTTGCTGGCAACCTTAGGCATTTTGTGACTTCTAGATGCATCACCCTGATCTCTGCCTGCATGTTCATGTGATGTGCTCCTTGTGTGTGTGTCTGTGTCCAAATGTCCCCTGGTATAAGCACACCAATCAGATTAGATTAGGGGCCCCTGTATTCTGGTATAACCTCATCTTAATTAATTACATCTGCAATGACCATATTTCGAAAAATGGTCACATATTGTAGTACTGGAGTTAAGACTTCGACATATGAATTTGGGGGAGGGGGCAACACAGTACAACCCATAACGGTGCTCATCATAGAGTAGGCTCTTAATACGTGTTTACTCTCTCAGCCGTATCCTCCCTTGATAAAGAGAATTCTTCCTTGTCATATAGATTTTTAAATTGTCAGATTTAAATGACTCAAATTCTAATAACCCTCACACATGTCAGAATGGCTATCATCAAAAAGCAACAAATAACAAGTGTTCATGAGGGTGTGGAGAAAAGGAAACCCTCCTGCACTGTTGGTGGGAATGTAAATTGGTGTAGCCACTGTGGAAAACAGTATGGAGGTTCCTCAAAAAACTGAAAATAGGGCTTCCCTGGTGGCGCAGTGGTTGAGAGTCCGCCTGCCGATGCAGGGGACGCGGGTTCGTGCCCCGGTCCGGGAGGATCCCACATGCCACAGAGCAGCTGGGCCTGTGAGCCATGGCCGCTGAGCCTGCGCGTCCGGAGCCTGTGCTCCACAACGGAAGAGGCCACAATAGTGAGAGGCCCGCATACCACAAAAACAAAAAAACCTGGCTGTGCACTTACCTCCGTGGATATGTGTGATCTGCCCTAAGGTTGGCTTCATTATGAAATACCGGGGACCAAGGCATTACTTTCAATAGAGCCACCAAGGCCTCTGTGAGAGTCCGTTAGCATCTGACCTTCTGCATACTCAGTAAATAAGATAACTTTCAAAAAAATCTACTCTGGATCTGCAAGTGTTCAAAGGGAAAAAAAGACAAAACTGGAAAACTGACTGAAAATATAGTGGGTTCAGACCATTTTCTTATGATTAATTTCTTGTCTTAACCTTGCGCCCCCAATTCAGAACATGACCTGGTTTGGCAATAGGGTCTTTGCAGATGTAATTAGTTGAGTTCATATTGGAATACAGTAGGCTGTAAATCCAATGACGGGTGTGTTTATAAGAAGGCCATAAGAAGACACACAGAAAGCAGTCCATGTGACAATGGAAGCAGAGATTGGACACATGCAGTACAAAGCCACAAAACACCAAGGAGTTCTGGTAGCTACCACGTGATTAGGAAGAGGCAGGGAAGAATTCTTCCCTGGACTCTCCAGAGGGGACATCGTCCTGCCGACACCTGAGGTGACTGATTTATCTGTCACCCAAGCGCCAGAGTCTCACCTCACTAACTTGTATGTTGACTCTGGTGAGCATTCCAACCATAAGCCCAGAATCTGGGGCTTTATTATATATGGCTTATAGGGGTCCAGACCCAGTTTCACAATTTGGCAGAAGAGAGCAATCTTGAACTTGAGAACTGCTGCTGTTGGTTGTTGGGAGAGTTGGCGTATAAAAATTATGTCCTCTTTAATTGCCCCACAGTCAGACTATATTTTTCATCCCATTTCAATGTTTGTTATTTCAATGTTTGTTAGGAACCCCGCTCAGAGATGTGAGTTGTTGGAGGATAAAGCCGTAAAGTCTGGGACCCCAACCCGGCTGCAACCCTATACAAACTCTCTTTCAGTTGTTTCACATTTTGTTTTATAACTAGATGACTGTTGAGACCTGCCTCAAATTGAGGATTCAATGACTACTTCCCTCAATTCTTTTTTAAATTGAGATTAAAATTGACATAGAACATTGTGTAAGTTTAAGGTGTACAACGTGTTGATTTCATACATTTATATCTACTTCCCTCAGTTTTCAACCTTGACTTCTTACCACTCTCTCTTAGATTCTGCTTGTCTTTTCATAAACCTTTTTCTCTCATGCTCTGCAGAGGTGACTGTGCGATATCCCCCTATGGGATTTAGCTCACTTCGGTTGCACATCAGAATAATTTCAAAATTGAATGTCTGTTTCCCTGCTTTTTCGCTTCACCTTCTTCATTAGAAACATGATCAGTTCTTGAGTCTCTGACCAATGCAGCATCTGATGACGGGAAGCTGGAGTGGAGATGAAAGTTGTCACATCCATTTCAGGAGTCACGTTTCAATAAAATGCAGACACATCCCCAGAACTGTTGCATAGACACTGGAGAATCTTTGGGTGCCAGGAAATCTGGACTTGTAACAGAAGTTGTCACCAAACTACAAGCTAAATATTCAAGCCTGAAGAAAAGTGTCCTTGAAAGGCTTTACAATGTGGAGCTCACGTGGCCCAAAGTATAGTTTTAAAAACCTGTTCTTCAACATGAATATTTTCTCCTTGGAAAGTCGGTGGTCCTCATGAGCAGACTTCTACCTTTGAGCATCCACATAGTATCAAAACGAACATTCTGTACACAAGGATGGTGGGGATTGCCCACTCTGAGTCTTCTCTCAGCAGAATTAACTTATCAACACAGAAGTCTTTAATAAGCCACAAAATGTTTCAGGGCTTTGGGATTATTCATACCTATATATGCCACTTAACATGTGGGTGAGTTTATGATTCCACCATTAGAAAGGTCTGCACTTTACTGATGGTATTTACTGTTGACATTTATTTTACAAACTTAATATTGTTTTTGAAGAATGATGCTTAGTTGTGTTCACATTTAAGTGACTGGTTCCAGTCAAAGTTAATGGATCAGATGTGACTAGGTAAGTAAGACAGGCGCTTTGGGAGGATTGTTTGTAGCTTCTCCAGTCCTATTTAATGAGCTGGAAAAGTAATTTACTAGGTTTAATGTAGAGGCTGGAAAAAATTTATTCTAAACCCCCCAAACACTTTATGCCTTGAGACCATAGCTTATTCACCTTGTAGGGTCTGGTACATTGCCTTCTCTAACAATTCATTTTGATCTCTTGAAGATACTGTTGGAAAAAGCAATAAGCTAAAGCTCAATTTTTTTGTATGCATAAAATGCATAAAGGGGGAAATAAGCCAGGCAGTCATTCACATTCTAGTATAAATAGCTCTACAGGGGATTTCTTCATTCTAAAAAGTAAATGTTTATTTGGACTTGTTGGAAGGTGGGCATTCAAAAGTAAAGGTGATCATTGTGTAATGAATTCTTCCTGGGAGGAGAATGAGTTGAAATTGTCAGCACCAAAGATAATCGTGTCTTGCCTTATAGTTTTTCCCAGGGAAAGCAGGTAGTTATATTGTTGCTGTTTCCAAAGAATACCTTTTTTTGATAAGTTTAAAAATTGGTGAGCCTGCCACAGTTTTCTCACCCTGAGTTTCACCATCTGCCAGGTACCAGGCTCAGCACATAACATGCACTGTCTCATTTAATCTCCTCTCCAGCATTATGAGGTCCATGCTACTAAACAGGCTCTAAATGATGTTTAATCTGCATTTTAGACATTTTAACTCAATCTTCACAACAACCCTCTGATATAGGTACTATTATTTCCCCATTTTACAGATATAAAAACTGAGATACAAAGAGAGTAATTGACTTGCCCAGGATCCCACGGTCTTGTGGGGATGTTGTAGCAAATTGTGGAGCTATGATTTATGTTCAGGCATTCTAGCTCCAGAATATACTGTTGTATATGTTATCAGTGAGGAAACAGAAAGACAGAGAATAACAACTTGCTCCAAGTTATGCAGGTCAGGCAGCCTATAAGCTACATAAACCTACAAAAGCTCAACCCTCATATCATCCTGCACACCTTCTCTTTGATCAGTCATTTGTAAAGCCACACACACTTGCTTCCACCTCAATACAGATCTCACTGTGGTGCTTAGAAAAGATAATGATAAGCATAGAAAGGGAAGAAATTGCTTTATCATTTGTTTAGCTTACCGTTTATTTATTTAGTTTACTGTTTCTTTTATTTCTGAATAAATTGGAGATGGTGGCTCATTATGAGAGAGCTGAATCATCACCGGATTAACTGCCAGTGTCGAAGGCAATCTTAACCTCGTCTACAGCAGTGTTTGTTATCTTTCATGACAATAAGAATCACCTGAAGATCTGGTAAAATGCAGATTCTGATTCAATAGGTCTGGGATGGACCTGAGATTCTGCATTTCTAGCAAGCTTCCAGGTGATGCTGATGCTACTGGAACATGATCTGTGCTTGGAGTACCAAGGCTAGAGCACTGAGCTTTTCCAAACTGATCAGAAGGATTTATCCCAGGGCCCAGAGTTCAAGTGGGAAGGAGGGCATTTTCATAGGTGGAAGAACACTTAGGGAGTCTGGTCAAATCAACACTGGGCAGAGGAGGGATGGCTCATGAGATAAGGTCTGAGCTACACACTCTCAGGATTGAAAGGAACTTTAAAGGTCATCTGGTCCAAACATCCAGCTGATGTTTGAATCCTCTTGTATCCCTGCCAGGTCATCTCAGCCCTTGAGTTAAAGAAGTATTCTCCATGAAAGGAAAAAACATTCAATTGAACGAAAGAATTTTAAGATGGTGCCTGAATCACAGAAACAGTCTAAGAGTGAAAGACTGGGGGAAGAGCTGTGACATCTCATGCCTGTGCAGACAGACATTTGCCTCCATGGTATAGTTTTGGAGCCTTTGGATATTTATTCAAAAGCTTTCAGACCTTACCATTTCATAATAAAAACAATGCCCTCTACCAGAGAACCAGCTGGGAGTGCTTATTCCCCTATGCATTTGCGTCCCACTATGAAATAGAGGTTTCAGTGCTGACTGGCAGGTGAGAAACAGTGACAGATGTTTGGCTGCTGGGCTACTTCTTGGCTGCACTGACTGTATATACCAGGGCCTTTGAGAAAACATATTTTCAAGGATCAAGAATCATGCAACCGGGGCTCCCCCGGTGGCGCAGTGGTTGGGAGTCCGCCTGCCGATGCAGGAGACACGGGTTCGTGCCCCGGTCCGGGAAGATCCCATATGCCGCGGAGCAGCTGGGCCCGTGAGCCATGGCCGCTGAACCTGCGCGTCCGGAGCCTGTGCTCCGCAGCGGGAGAGGCCGCAACAGAGGCCTGCGAACCACACACACACACACACACAAAAAAAAGCATCATGCAACCATGAATAATTTCTTCTCATTTTGATTTTTACAACCTGAACCAAAAGGCACTTTTATTGTTGAGTCTTCTGATTGGGGGGATGCCAACTTCTTTTCAGTTACTCTTTTCTCAGGCTGTTGCTTGATGGGTCTCTGCTTTCTGTTTCAGGTGCCCGGGGACAGCGAGAAACAGTGGAAGCCAGCCCTGGTTGTGCTGACTGAGAAGGACCTTCTAATTTATGACAACATGCCACGGAGGAAGGAAGCCTGGTTCAGCCCAGTGCACACGTACCCTCTTCTTGCCACCAGGTAGCCATGGTTTTGTGTCCGGGTATGATGTGTGGTCTGTTTGAAACTATTTAATCAATTACCGTTATTTCAGCATATTATGATATTACTGCTTCCTCTTGCAATAAGAGCTGAGAGTTCCTCCAGAATATAGCCACACGTTTTTAGCCTTTTATTGATAGATTATTATTTATGACCAAACACAGGGCAACACAAAGCCAGAGAACAAACTGCTTCTCCATCAGGAAGGAACAGTGCCATCTGTGATATGGTCCCAGCCTAGTCACCTTCCTGGGTCTCCATCCCATTCCCTCTGAGATGAACTATACCAGTGTGTTTACAGTCTTGACATTCAGGTAGAATTAAGAAAGGGACTTCACTTGGTGGCACAAAAAATGTCACGTGGGAATGTCCCATTGTGCTTTCTAAAGCTCACCCAGCGGGAGACCCCATAACAAGTTCTTCTGCAGTTGTGTGATGCTTCCCGTGGAGTGGGGCTGCCACGGTCCGTTTCTTAGCACCTTCAGTGCTCACTTATTGTTCATGTGACATTATCCTAATACATCATATGCTTCCCCCCTTCTTTAAAGCCCTGTATCCTGGGCGTGAAAGCACATCAAACCAGTCTTGCCTTCACGCCTGGCTTCTGCTGCGAGCTCTTTCTGTATGTGCCTTATGATAATGGGTGCAGTTTTCACTACTCTTGTTACCTGTTTCTCTACCTAGTAGCTATGTGTGTTAACATAATGTTTGTGGCCCCCACTGGCATAGTGCTTGGTAATTTGGGGCCCTTAAATGTCTGTTGAATGAATTATTGAACAATGTGGGGCAAACTCTGGAAGGAGTTTGGTCCAGTGGATGTAGCATAGTGGACTGAGGTTTGGGGGCATCTGTTCTGAGCAAGAGGTAGAATCAAGATGGGTTCTCCGTTCTGAAGGGATTGAGATGCCTAACAGGTTACAGTCAAGGCTCAGGTGCAGGGAAGAAGATGAGACTCAGTAGCAGAGCAAAAGTACCATAAACTCAAAATGGCAATAGTGAATAGAGCTGAAACTCCCTAAAATCCCTCCTCCTTCCACTCATGGTTGGTTATGGAGAACAGCAGAAGTAACCTGAAAATGCCAGTTATTGGCCCCAGAGGTGAATACAGGAAGCCTTCCGGGGCTAGGAACCAGGCCTAGATCACTTAGATATTAATCAAATAAATAAAATGAAATAAAACAGTAATTTAATTTGAGTCTCCTAAGCCTCAGAAATTTCAGCAGGCTAGCTATTCAAGTACTACTGATGTTTATAATAAAACCTCAATGATCAGAATCCAAGCATCCTGAGATGTTCCTGCGAAGATTCAGGCTATGTCTTGGGGTTCATTCAAATTCAGCGTAATCCCCATCACTTTCTTTTTTCTTTTTTTGTGCGGTACGCGAGCCTCTCACTGCTGTGGCCTCTCCCGTTGCGGAGCACAGGCTCCGGACGCGCAGGCTCAGCGGCCATGGCTCACGGGCCCAGCCGCTCAGTGGTATGTGGGATCTAACCGGACCGGGGCACGAACCTGTGTCCCCTGCATCGGCAGGCTGACTCTCAACCACTGCGCCACCAGGGAGGCCCCCAGTCCCCTGCAGTTAATATCCATTTTCCTCATCCATGGGCACTGATGTTCAGATTCTGAGACATTTCTGTAATTGAAACCAAAGAAAGATTAGACCACAATCATGGTCTTCCAGTTACTGAGATCTCAGATAAACTGGACTCATGCCTCTTGGAACGGTTTTCAGGAAAAAAACGTTTAAAGAAGGTAATGTTTCTGGGTAATCCTCAGGCAACTTGAGAGTAAAACTTAGCCTAACATGTAGCTTTTGCCTCACCGTTTCTCAGCATTCTGACCTAGTGGAGGCTACTGTTTCGTTCCTGTGTGCGTGCACTATTCATTCAGGATTTTAAATATTTAGTTCCTCAATCACACTGGCCACATTTCTAGGACTCAGCTGTTGGGGCTAATGGCTGCCATTTTGGACAGCACAGATCTACAACATTTCCATCATCGCAGGAAGCTCTGTGCACAGCACTGCCCTAGAGCATACGTGACTTCCTCAGAATTTGTCCCAATTCGGGCAAGTGACTGGACTTGCCCGTTCCACAGCAGTCAGTCAAAGCTCAGGCTGCCTGATGGGATTTCATCCTACAGGCTTTTCAGGCTGTCGGCGCAAGCAGGGCACCTGTGGCTCAGGGCACTCACTGAAGAAAATCGTAGATATGAACCCATAAAGAAGCAAAGCCCCCAGAAGGAGAGATGGGTGCACAGACACAGTAAAGGGTATCTGAGTAGGTTTGGGTGGGGCGCCTGTCATAGGCTCATGAGCCATAGGGATGTCAGGTCTGGATTATGAGCAAAACACATGAATAGCCTAAAACCATAAGCCTGCATCCAATATGGAAATAGGAAATGGAAACCCCATTCAGTGCAAACTGCTCATTTAGAACAGAAGATGCAACATTTTAAAAAATCAGTGTCTGCCACCTAAATATAAAGGAGATGTAGCGGGGATACGTGACTTCTCATCTCGCTACCCCTCTCCCAAATTACTAACCTCTGCGCTGCAAAATAATTCATTATGATGTGCGCATGTTAGCCATAGGAGCAATGATAAAATTAGGCCCATAATCATGACCCTGATCTTAAGCTGGAAGCCTGTGAGGCAGAGGTGAGATGTTAAGGCAGCGCTGGCAGTCCATTCTTACTTCAGCCCCTTGAGCTAGTAGGTAAGGAGCTGTCTGTCCTTGAGCAGCACGCTGGAGATGCAGGAGCTGAACTTCCCATCCTAGTTTTGCTCCCGCGAAAACAGTCTTACCCCGCCTGATCACTTCACCTCCCTCTTCTGAGTCCTCATCTGTTAATGCACTAGGCAGAATGCTGCCCTCTGCCAAACCCAGGGAGAGATGTGCTTTGGGGAAATGGGTTTTTCACTGACCTTTTGGCTTGTTCATCAGCTACCGTGGTTTGCACACATTGGTCATGGTCAGCTCCCCTCCTCGACCCTGTGGATGTGTCTAGAAAAAGACTTTTGGCAAACAAAGAGCGAGGAAAACGACCCATCCCTTCCCCTGTGTAATCACGCGGGGGAGATGTAGCCCTTTTGTAGCTCCAGGCTGTGAAGCAGTGTTCATCTCAGCTGAGGACTGAAACTCTTGTGTCCTTGCAGGTAAAGCTGGTTCTCTGAGGTGGGAGGCTGGGCTGAGGATGGTTTAGAGAAACCACCGTTAGAAGCGGTAGAAGTCCAAGGAAACTCTGGATCATTGCATTATAGAAGCTACCCCAGTACTTCCAGTGGCTTCTTCCCCGACCGCATATTGAAGTTCATCAGGTGACTCTTTCATTTACTTTCCATGTGTTCCAGGCAGTCACATGTGGCACTGTGCCCTTGATATATGAGCATTTGGGCACATAGCCTGTCTAGTAGCGTTATTTGTCTTCGAGGGCATTTCTCTAAGGAAGGGGAGTCATGTCTTTTTAATATTTCTTTTGAAAACCTTTTATTGAGGTAAAATTTATAAACAGTACTGTACATGAATCTTAAATGTATGGTTCAATTAATTTTTATTTGTGGATACAGAGCCACGTCTTCTAAAATTTTATTATAGGTTAGGGTGTCTACTAATTAATCATCCTGGGTAACGTTATCACAAAGGCCATGGTAGTACCATTTGCAAATAGCTAGACCCAGCTGGTAATAAGCCAGTGGCTGACCTTTGTGGAGGGAGCATAGATCAACGCCAAGGGCTTTACATGGATTCTATCTGAGTTTGCAAAACTTATCCAATTTAAGATTCACCTGGCTGTTTATTAAGGATTCTGGTCCCAAGGCCCTGCCTTGGAGGTTCTGGCTGAGCAGGCCAGGGTTAGGAGTCAGGAGTCTGTTTTGTTGTTGTTGTTGTTGAAGAAAGCAGCTCCTTTTTAAAAAAAGTTATTTATTTTATTTTTGGCAGCGTTGGGTCTTCACTGTTGCTTGCAGGCTTTCTCTAGTTGCGGCGAGCAGGGGCTACTCTTCATTGCAGTGCACGGGCTTCTCATTGCAGTGGCTTCTCTTGTTGCAGAGCACGGGCTTCAGCAGTTGTGGCTCTCGGGCCCTAGAGCATAGGCTCAGTAGTTGTGGCACACGGGCTTAGTTGCTCCACGGCATGTGGGACCTTCCTGGACCAGGGCTCGAACCCATGTCTCCTGCATTGGCAGGGGGACCTTCCTGGACCAGGGCTCGAACCCATGTCTCCTGCATTGGCAGGCGGATTCTTAACCACTGCGCCACCAGGGAAGCCCAGGAGGCTGTGTTTTTAACAAGCATCAAGCACATGTAGTCCTCAGGGATACCACATTTAACCCTCACAACCCTACAAGGTTTAAGTTTTATTCCGATTTCACAAAGAAGTAAGCTGAGGAACTAAGAGGTTAAGTAACTTACCCACAGTCATACAGCTGGTGAGAATCAGACCTGAGATTCTGCTTCTGAACCCACCTTCTTTACCACCATTCTCTGCAGCGTCCCAGGAGCATGTTTCTTATTCCCTGAAGTTTTGGTGGCTCTTTGAATCTGCTCAGAGCTTTCCTTAGCTCTCCTAACAACTTAATCATGAATAGATGGCCACTCAGATCCCCCAACAGAGCGAGGATGGAGCTGGGGATGCTCTCAGAGACCTGGAGTTTCTACCCAGGACTTAGCCCAAGGGTTCTCAAAGTAGGGTCCCGGACTGCAAATTCTCCATCCCACTTCAGACCAATTAAATCAGAAACTTCTGAAGTGGAGCCCAGCCCATCTGTGAGTAAACAAGCCCTCCAGGTGTTTCTGATGCAGGCTAATAAGAACCACTGGTTTAGAAGATTCCTGGAAGGCTCTGCTGCCTTCCTGGTAGGAAGGAAATGCCATAGCAAGGACTGGGTTCTTTCTCCTCTGCGGTTCTTCGGAAGCACTGTTTTGCCTCAAGCTGTGATGACCAATGATGAATTAGTTCAAAGGGTGTCCTGGATCCAGGTGCTCACAGCTCCTAGAATGTACAGTATGGCTGCCCTGCTTTTTCATCTTATAGGCGTTTTCCATGGGTCCTTTGCCCTCTACCTCAGCTTCCTTTGAATTACTGTGCAGTGCCCCACTGCATGGATCCTCCAGTGCACAGGATGTCACTGCACAGTGATGACTTAAGTACAGCCTTATTTAGCACGATGCCTGGCACACAGCAGGACGGGGCAGCTGTCAGTCCTCTTCTCTTTGCTTAGCGGTGCTGGGAAGCATTGTTCGGAATGTTAGAGACAGTCTTGCATGAGAGAAACTGGCTGGGAGTGTCACCAGTAGGAAACAGGTTTCTTCTATGATTGAATTATCCCTCAGACAGTACAACATGGCTCCAAATCCCAGCTACTTACCAGCTTTGGAAACTTGGGCAAATCATACCATCTCTTTTTGCCTCATATCCCATATTTGTAATATGTGGATAATATTTGTACCTGCCTGACAAGGTTGTTATAAGGATTACATTAGGGGCTTCCCTGGGGGCGCCGTGGTTAAGAATCTGCCTGCCCATGCAGGGAACACGGGTTCGAGCCCTAGTCTGGGAAGAGCCCACATGTCGTGGAGCAACTAAGCCCATGCGCCACAACCACTGAGCCTGCGCTCTAGAGCCCGTGAGCCACAACTAAGGAGCCAGCGTGCCACAACTGAAGCCCACGTGCCTAGAGCCTGTGCTCCGCAACAAGAGAAGCCACCGCAATGAGAAGCCCGCACACCACAACGAAGAGTAGCCCCCCCCCCCCGCTGCAACTAGGGAAAGCCTGCGTGCAGCAATGAAGACCCAATGCAGCCAAAAATAAATTAATTTTAAAAAAGAGGATCACATTAGACCGTGTAACGTGCATATGATGATGGTAAATGCTAAATAAATTTAGTTATTTTTACTCTTATCTCCTTAAAAAATAAAAGAACAACAACTTTATTTAATGGTAGAGAGGAAAGATCACAGTATTGGATTTGGCAGACTTGGGTTCACACTCCAGTTTTGCCCAGTTAAGCCCAAGTTTACAGGCTGTATGATCTTGAGCAAATCACTTCTCCTCTCTGAGCCTCATTTTCCTTGTCTGAAAACATTTTCCTTGTCTGAAAAATGTCTACTGCAGAGTGATTATGAAAGTTAAAATATGATGACTGTATTAGCTTGTGCTGCCACAACAAAATACCATAGACTGGGTGGCTTAAGCAACAGATAATTATTTTCTTACAATTCTGGTGGCTGGAAGTCTAAGATCAGGGTCCAAGCATGGTTGGTTTCTGGTGAGAGCTCTCTTCTTGATTTGGTAGATGGCTGCCACCTTGCTACATGCTCACATGACTTCTTTGCATGCATGAGGAGAGAGAGAGAAAACTTGAGCTCCCCAGGGCCTCTTCTTACAAGGACACTAATCCCATCAGAGCATGGCCCCATCATTAAGATCTCATTTAACCTTAATGACCTTGGTTCTATCTCTAAATATAGTCACATTGAAGATTAGGGCTTCATCGTATGAATTGATAGGGTAGGGGTGGAGCAGAATTCAATCCATTGCACTGACTTAACTACAGCCTTATTTAGCACGATGCCTGGCACATAGCAGGACTGCGCAGCTGTCAGGCCTCTCCCCTTCATCTTAGCAGTTCTGGAAAGCATTGCTCAGGAGGTCAGAGAGAGACAGTCTTTTCTTTTGCACAGAAAGAACTGGCTGGGACTGTAGCCAGTAGGAAACAGTTTTCTTCTAAAATCAAGTTATCCCTCAGCTCAGAGAGTTCATAGTTGATTTGTTTTGAGGTTTTTTGGGGGGGCCCAGGCACATCTAATTTATATTTTTCTGGAAGATGAAAATTTGATTGTATTTCAAGGCAGAGGCCCTAGAAATGCTCACAATATGTTCTTGGTGTCAGCCTCCATGCAGAGAAGTTACAGGCAGTCACTTTTTCCACTGACAAAATTCCATGGTGCCTCCGTACATTGATGGCGCAGTTCATAGCAGTGTGCTCAGTTTGCAAACATGTTGTAATTTTAGTTCTCATCCTTCAGCTTTTTATGCATCCCCGGGAAAACATTTTTTGCTTAGCTAAAAGCTTATTTGATGTTGCTGAACATTAAAAATAAAGAAAGGTATTCTTGCCCATAAGGAGTAAGTGTGTTGGTTTTTTGTCACTGTCGTCACAAATGGCAAGTGAGATAGGTCTACAGAGAGCGAGGAGTAAGGTTGCAGTATTTCTGGAATTCTAGAAAAAGTTTAACCCAGAAATTCTGCCCACCCAGTCCCAGTGGTTGGTGAAAAATTCAGAAGCACAGAGCTTGTAAAAAGAATGACGCTGCTCTGAGCCCAGTCCCCTGACCTGTGGGTTTGAAGTAGCTCAAAAAAAGGAACAGACGGAGATGCACTCCTCTACTTTGATATCACTTGGGAACCAGAGACATGGAACATTTGGGGGAATCTTTGGTGCCTCAGGAACTAACCTGTTTCTAAGCGCTAAAAGTAGCTGCTGCCTCAGGCCAGCCTCAGACGTTTTAAGAATGCTTTCCACTGGAAAAGGCTGGCCAATTGCATTTGTCAAACATTAAATTATAATCAGCCCATGGTTTTCACGCTAAGCCTAGGAGCCGCCCTCACTCTTACAGAATGTGGGCATATTCCATGGGCATTCCCTAGGGTAGCATGAAAGGATCTACATGCCCAAGAATCTGCACTCCGTCAAACTGAAAAGTGGGGGATTTGCCTACACACCCATCCATTCCATTTGTTCCCATATACCTAGTACACATATTAACTGTCAGCCTCCTGCCCTCCTTCTTACCAATCCAGGAGTTCTTCAGAGGTGGTGAGTGGGAGATTAGCAGAGTGAGGAAATTCATGGACTTTGGAATCAGACAAACCAGGAGTCAAATTCTGAGACCTCTACTTGCAAAGTGATTGGGGCAAAATATCAATCTCTCTTGAAAACAAGTCCCCTCATCTATATGAAGGAGGTAATGGTACCTTCTGCTTCACATAGTTATTAATAGGACCGACTGAGACAGTGTATGTAAACGGTTAGCAGATTACTGAGATATAATAAGTGATTGATAAATGCTAGCAACTGTTATTATTGGGGAAAATATTAATAATTGGCATTAATGTATGAATGACTGAGAAGTAATTGGACCTATTTGATCCTACCTGTGATACTGTATTTATCAGGGACTTGTAGTGTCTTAAACCAAAGTCATTGTGATGTAAGGATTGGGTTAATTAACAGTTGTGGGTTTGTTTATAGGGAGAGGGAAGTGTGAGATGGAAATAGGGAACCTGGAACCCCTTACCTCACGTCACAAAGTTAGTTCTGAATGCTGCCTGTAACAGCATTGCAGGTAGGTGGCTTAATTGATGGCTTCATCCTTGGAGAAGGAATTTCAGTTCAATTTAAGAAACTTTTAACAGGCTCCTGTTAGGCGCCAACATGGTACTAGAGGCTGACAGTAGGGGAATTAAAAAAAAAATGCGAGAGATAAAAGCCAAATGTTGTAAGAGCTAATTGTTCAGTTTATGCACTCATGGCTTTATTTTCTCAGTAAACCAGGGCTGATTTTAATTGTCATTACCTTACATGGAGAAGTTCTTGAAGGTCTTTTAATAATATGTATTCTATACCCATTGTGATATACGTTGACGTAATTAAAGCATAGATGGGATAGAAGAATATGTAAAGATAATCAGACAATTCAAAGACTATATCTAAAAATCAGAGTTCTAAAATTGCTAAATAATTAAAAGGCTATTAACTTGAAAGGAAAAACTTACCAAGACATTGGATGATCACGATGTGACAGCATCCATCAGACTGGGAGTCTTGTTTATCCCTGGAGAAGGGAAGTACATGGATGAGTTAAGCCCACAGATGACCTGAGGTCTTCATTATACTCTCTCACTTTAATTTCCCTCCCACCTAAAGTTGACCAGGTGGAGTTTGGCCCCTTTTCCTGGTATGATGGAAAGAGTCTTGTGGACCTGGGCTCAAATGCTGGACACTCAATATGTGGTCCTGGGCAGCTACTTTACCACAGAGAACCATGGATTCCTTGTTTGGAAAATGGAGCTCATAATACACTGTCAAGACTCATTGTGGAGGATAGACGAGATAGTTTATCAGTGCAACTTTTCACATCTACTTTCCTCCCTCTTTATAACTGCCGGAAGCTGGCTCTGAATGATTGTGAGGCCATGGGGACTGTGTGGAGGATGATCACGTGTCTCTGGAAATGCACCTGGGTAATAATACCATAACTCGTCAAAACTGGGCTCCAATCTGTTTTGCTGCTCATTCTCCTACGTTCAGTGGGTCTTGGCTTACACTCAGTATCCCGCAATGATATCAACTTTCTGAGAGATGGGACCTTGCCTAAGTCTTTTACCACCATATTCAGATGAAAGAAGTGTAGAAGGTAGAAATGAAGTAAGTGTTCAGTTATTCTTGGCCGAGGGACAGCACGCTTGTTCTTGGGCAGCCCTTCCTGTCTGATAGTTTGGGGTTTATTAGAGATTATTTCCCCTCACTTCTTTCCTGAAGAGTCTGTTGACTGCTGAGCCCCATTAGGGGTGACCAGTTGATGAAAGTATTCAAAAGGAGCACCGGAACCACTGAAGGGATCTAACCGGCTGCTTTTCCTTCCTTCCTTCCTTCCTCCCTCCCTCCCTTCCTTCCTTCCTTCCTTCCATCCTCCCTTTCTTTCTCTCTCTTTCTTTCCTTCTTCTTCCTTCCTTCCTTTCTTTCTTTTCTTTACTTATTTTTGTGTGTCTTGCATTGTGGTATGCAGGGAGATGCTAATTACAGCAATTAAGTAAAATGAGGATGTAATATTGCTTAGCAACCCAGTTACCTAATCTGTAATTTTACTAATTTGGCTGAATTTGTGTGCTGCAACTGTTTTTGTTTTAATTAAGGATATTAATAATAATGTTTTTTTATGGAACATTTTATGTGAACACCTATCCAGAATTAAATTAGTGCATAAGCATCCCTTGTGAGATAGATTTTTTTGTTTCTGTTTATCTCAAAACCAGTCACACAAAAGGGGCATATCTGAGGATCAAGAAACAATATGCAGCCTTATGTCATACCTCAGTTACTGATAGAGAAACAGGTGGCCTGGCCTCCCACAGTAATGAGTATTTCTACTGCCTTGTTCCCCCAAATCTTGGACAAAGAATTTGACTTGAAAGTGGGCTTATCACACAGCCCTTCTGAGCCTCATGGAATCCACCACTTTGGGAATTGGAAGTAATTTAAAAATGTTTCGCCCTTTCTTTTTATCTTATAGAAAGATAAATGGGTTAGGGACCTAATTATATATAATTCTTTAAATGTACACTGGATCCATGCTAGCCATGAATGTAAAATCTTAATGACTTTCATTTTTTTGATAAGATGATTACCTTCTACTCCCAGACCAAAAAAACCCCCAAAACACTCAGACTCCCTAAGCAACCAAGCTACTACTGAAAACACCAGTTGCTAAAGATGGATTTGAAAGAAAAACAGGAAATGGATGTTAGAGTAATCTCATAGAACATCCAATCCCAGATACCTTTCAAGATCACTTTTTTTTAAGGACCGAATTAATCTGGAAATTAGCATTTTAGTGGATGCAAACCAAATTCTTTGGATTTAGCCGTAACTACTGTTTGGTGTGGTTGAGGGATGGAGGGTGGGAGAGAAGTCAATATCTCATAGCAGTAATTAATCACAAACTTCTTGGAAAAGAGTCCTCTTTGTAGTCTAGCTGTTCATTTAGTCATTCATTTAAAAAATATTTACTGAGCACCTGCCATGTGCTTGAGTTGTTCTAGGTGCTAAGCATACAGCAGGGGATAATCAAATAAAAAGTCCTGCGCAGATCAAAGTAATTATAATAATGACTATTACTATATATTCTGTGCCAGGTGCTGTTCCATACAGTATTCCTGTAACTCATTTCATCCTGACATGTTGCTAACCCCAGTTTCCATTTGATGAACCCAAGCCATGAAGAGTTTAAGAAACTTGTCAAGGTCATACCATTGGCAAAGAGCCATTGGGGTATCTGCCTCTCTGCTATGTCCCCTCCTACCTGTGGCTTTATTCTCTTGCCCCACTCCCTCATGTTATATGGTCCTATTCACTTGTTCAGTTATCTACACTCCTTGCTAACAGGGAGTGTAAAATCTTGCTAGAGTTTGTGGCTTTGCTTCCAGCCATGGAAATGTGTATCTGAATTTTGTACTGGAACAAAACATGTCCTTCGGCTTCTCAAGCAGTTTCAGATAAAACTTAGAAATGCGGTGTGAGACCAGAGGGCAGACAGCAAAAGCAAGAACTACAGTCCTGCAGCCTGTGGAACAAAAACCACATTCACAGAAAGACAGACAAGATGAAAAGGCAGAGGGCTGTGTACCAGATGAAGAAACAAGGTAAAACCCCAGAAAAACAACTAAATGAAATGGAGATAGGCAATCTTCCAGAAAAAGAATTCAGAATAATGATACTGAAGATGATCCAGGACCTCAGAAAAACAATGGAGGCAAAGATCAAGAAGATGCAAGAAATGTTTAACAAAGACCTAGAAGAATTAAAGAACAAACAAACAGAGATGAACAATACAATAACTGAAATGAAAAATACACTAGAAGGAATCAATAGCAGAATAACTGAGGCAGAAGAATGGATAAGTGACCTGGAAGACAGAATGGTGGAATTCACTGCTGCAGAACAGAATAAAGAAAAAAGAATGAAGAGAAATGAAGACAGCCTAAGAGACCTCTGGGACAACATTAAATGCACCAACATTCGTATTATAGGGGTCGCAGAAGGAGAAAAGAGAGAGAGAAAGGACCAGAGAAAATATTTGAAGAGATTATAGTTGAAAACTTCCCTAACATGGGAAAGGAGATAGCCACCCAAGTCCAGGAAGCGCATAGAGTCCCATACAGAATAAACCCAAGGAGAAACACGCCAAGACACATTGTAATCAAATTGGCAAAAATTAAAGACAAAGAAAAATTATTGAAAGCAGAAAGGGAAAAATGACAAATAACATACAAGGGAACTCCCTTAAGGTTAACAGCTCATTTCTCAGCAGAAACTCTACAAGTCAGAAGGGAGTTGCATGATATACTTAAAGTGATGAAATGGAAGAACCTACAACCAAGATTACTCTACCCGGCAAGGATCTCATTCAGATTCGATGGAGAAATCAAAAGCTTTACAGACAAGCAAAAGCTAAGAGAATTCAGCACCATCAAACCAGCTCTACAACAAGTGCTAAAGGAACTTCTCTAAGTGTGAAACACAAGAGAAGAAAAGGATCTACAAAAACAAACACCCCCAAATCAAGAAAATGGTAATAGGAACATACATATCAATAATTACCTTAATTGTGAATGGATTAAATGCTCCAAACAAAAGACACAGGCTTGCTGAATGGATACAAAAACAAGACCCATCTGTATGCTGTCTACAAGAGACCTACTTCAGACCTAGGGACATATACAGACTGAAAGTGGGGGATGGAAAAAGATATTCCATGTAAATGGAAATCGAAGAAAGCTGGAGTAGCAATACTTATATCAGATAAAATAGACTTTAAAATAAAGAATGTTATAAGAGACAAGGAAGGACACTACATCATGGTCAAGGGATCAATCCAAGAAGAAGATACAACAATTACAAATATATATGCTCCCAACATAGGAGCACGTCAATACATAAGGCAACTGCTAACAGCTATAAAAGAGGAAATCAACAATAACAAAATAATAGTGTGGGACTTTAACACCTCACTTACACCAATGGACAGAACATCCAAGCAGAAAATTAATAAGGAAACACAAGCTTTAAATGACACAATAGACCAGATAGATTTAATTGACAGTTATAGGACATTCCATCCAAAAACAGCAGATTGCACTTTCTTCTCAAGTGCACATGGAACATTCTCCAGGATAGATCACATCTTGGGTCACAAATCAAGCCTCAGTAAATTTAAGAAAATTGAAATCATATCAAGCATCTTTTCTCACCACAGCACTATGAGATTAGAAATGAATTATAGGGAAAAAAACGTAAAAACCACAAACACATGGAGGCTAAACAGTACGTTACTAAATAACCAAGATATCACTAAAGAAATCAAAGAAGAAATCAAAAAATACCTGGAGACAAATGACAATGAAAACGCGACGATCCAAAACCTATGGGATGCAGCAAAAGGAGTTCTAAGAGGGAAGTTTATAGCTATAAAAGCCTACCTCAAGAAACAAGAAAAATCTCATGTAAACAATCTAACGTTACACCTAACAGAACTAGAGAAAGAAGAACAAACAAAACCCAAAGTTAGCAGAAGGAAAGAAATCATAAAGATCAGAGCAGAAATAAATGAAATAGAAACAAAGAAAACAATAGCAAAGATCAATAAAACTAAAAGCTGGTTCTTTGAGAAGATAAACAAAATTGATAAAACCATTAGACAGACTCATCAAGAAAAAGAGAGAGAGGACTCAAATCAATAAAATTAGAAATGAAAAAGGAGAAGTTACAACAGACACCACAGAAATACAAAGCATCCTAAGAGACTACTACAAGCAAGTCTATGCCAATAAAATGGACAACCTGAACGAAATGACAAATTCTTAGAAAGGTATAACCTTCCAAGACTGAACCAGAAAGAAATAGAAAAATGAACAGACCAATCACAAGTAATGAAATTGAAACTGTGATTTTAAATCTTCCAACAAACAAAAGCCCAGGACCAGATGACTTCACAGGTGAATTCTATGAAACATTTAGAGAAGAGCAAACACCCATCCTTCTCAAACTCTTCCCAAAAATTGCAGAGGAAGGAACACTCCCAAACTCATTCTATGAGGCCACCATCACCCTGATACCAAAACCAGACAAAGATACTACAAAAAAAGAAAATTACATACCAATATCACTGATGAATATAGATGTAAAACTCCTCAACAAAATATTAGCAAACAGAATCCAACAACACATTAAAAGGATCATACACCATGATGAAGTGGGATTTATCCCAGAGATGCAAGGATTTTTCAATATATGCAAATCAATCAATGTGATACACATATTAACAAATTGAAAAATAAAAACCAAATGGTCATCTCAATAGATGCAGAAAAAGCTTTTGACAAAATTCAACACTGGTTTATGATAAAAACTCTCCAGAAAGTGGGCATAGAGGGAACCTACTTCAACATAAGAAAGGCCGTATATGACAAACCCACAGCAAACATCATTCTCAATGGTGAAAAACTGAAAGCATTTCTTCTAAGATCAGGAACAAGACAAGGATGTCCACTCTCACCACTATTATTCAGCCTAGTTTTGGAAGTTCTAGCCATGGCAATCAGAGAAGAAAAAGAAATAAAAGGAATACAAATTGGAAAAGAAGAATTAAAACTGTCACTATTTGCAGATGACATGATACTATACATAGAGAATTCTAAAGATGCCACCAGAAAACTACTAGAACTAATCAATGAATTTGGTAAAGTTGCAGGATTAATGCACAGAAATCTCTTGCATTCCTATACACTAATGATGAAAAATCTGAAAGAGAAATTAAGGAAACACTCCCATTTACCACTGCAACAAAAAGAATAAAATACCTAGGAATAAACCTACCTAGGGAGACAAAAGACCTGTATGCAGAAAACTATAAGACACTGATGAAAGAAATTAAAGATGATACCAACAGATGGAGAGATATACCATGTTCTTGGATTAAAAGAATCAATATTGTGAGAATGACTATATTACTCAAAGCAATCTACAGAGTCAATGCAATCCCTATCAAATTACCAGTGGCATTTTTTACAGAACTAGAACAAAAAATCCTAAAATTTGTATGTTGACACAAAAGACCCCGAATAGCCAAAGCAGTCTTGAGGGAAAAAAACGGAGCTGGAGGAATCAGACTCCCTGACTTCAGACTATACTACAAAGCTACAGTAATCAAGACAATATGGTACTGGCACAAAAACAGAAATATAGATCAGTGGAACATGATAGAAAGCCCAGAGAAAAACCCATGCACCTATGGTCAACTAATCTGTGACAAAGGATGCAAGGATATACAATGGAGAAAAGACAGCCTCTTCAGTAAGTGGTGCTTGGAAAACTGGACAGCTACATATAAAAGAATGAAATTAGAAAACTCCCTAACACCATACACAAAAATAAACTCAAAATGGATTATAGACCTAAATGTAAGACCGGGCACTATAAAACTCTTAGAGGAAAACACAGGAAGAACATTCTTTGACATAAATCACGGCAAGATCTTTTTTCACCCACCTCCTAGAGTAATGAAATTGAAAACAAAAATAAACAAATGGGACCTAATGAAACTTAAGAGCTTTTGCACAACAAAGGAAACCATAAACAAGACAAAAAGACAACCCTCAGAATGGGAGAAAATATTTGCAAATGAATCATCAAAGGATTAATCTCCAAAATATATAAACAGGTCATGCAGCTCAATATTAAAAAAACAAACAGCCCAATCCAAAAATGGGCAGAAGACCTAAATAGACATTTCTCTAAAGAAGACATACAGATGGCCAAGAAGCACATGAAAAGCTGCTCAACATCACTAATTATTAGAGAAATGCAAATCAAAACTACAATGAGGTATCACCTCACACCAGTTAGAATGGGCATCATCAGAAAATCTACAAACAATAAATGCTGGAGAGGGTGTGGAGAAAAGGGAACCCTCTTGCACTCTTGTTGGGAATGTAAATTGATACAGCCAGTAAGGAGAACAGTATGGAGGTTCCTTAAAAAACTAAAAATAGAACTACCATATGACCCAGCAATCCCACTACTGGGCATATACCCAGAGAAAATCATAATTCAAAAAGACACATGCATCCCAGTGTTCACTGCAGCACTATTTACAGTAGCCAGGTCACGGAAGCAACCTAAATGCCCATCGACAAATGGGTAAAGAAGATGTGGTACATATATACAACGGAATATTACTCAGCCATAAAAAGGAACAAAATTGGGTCATTTGTAGAGACGTGGATGGATCTAGAGACTGTCATACCGAGTGAAGTAAGTCAGAAAGAGAAAAACAAATATCGTATATTAACACATATATGTGGAACCTAGAAAAATGGTACGGATCATTCGGTTTGCAGAGCAGAAATTGAGACACAGATGTAGAGAACAAATGTATGAACACCAAGGGGGGAAAGCCACGGGGGGGTGGGGGGGGAGGTTTGTTGAATTGGGCAATTGGGATTGACATGTATACACTGATGTGTATAAAATGGATGACTAATAAGAATAAATAAATAAACATTAAAAAAAAAAAGGAAATTGGGTGTGAATTGCACCTTGAAACCCTGTCCCTGGGCGCCAGTATTTTTTCTAGCTGGGTAAGAAAGTTATCTTCTCTAGGGAGACAGCATTTCCTTGGTTTCTTTAGTGTAGTCCCCACTGCAGATAAGAGACAGATGGTCGTATTTTTAAGGATACACTTGCTTAAAAATGTAAACTAATTGAAAGATAAATAATAGCTGTTTCAGAGTCCCCTGCCCCCCACCCCACCGAGACTGCAGATCAGGAAAGATCTTTGGCAAGAATCTTGAGAGGAATGTAAAAAGGCTGTTCCCAGCAGGATGGGAAAAACTCAGGCAGACAGATTCTGTCCTTAGCCCTACCCTTTCAAAAGTCCAAATGATGACTTTTAAAATCTTACCATCCAGCTGACATTTACTTGGTACATTGTATCCAGAATCTGACTACTGTAATGTGTTCTCAAATGCAGTCTGCAAATGAAGAGCCCAGTAGGAGCTTTTCACTGGCCCCAAATTTCAAAGGATTTCAAAATAGGTCAATTGTGTATGAGTGTGTGTGTTTGTGTGTGTGTGTACTTCTCTTTGTAAAACTGAGCTCACATTTCAAAAACTTTTGAAAAACTTGCATTGATGCTGTTACTCAGCCAACATGTATTGAACACCGACTATGAATCAGGTAAGATACTACACACTGAGGAATCAATGAGAGATGGGACAAGGCTCCCACCTTGAAGGACATTAGGGGAGATGACGTGGTGATCTTAAGCAGTGGGGTAAATGAATTGATAATGATGTGTGGCGTCCAGAGGAGGGACGCCTACCTTGAGGAGATCCGTGCTATGCTTGGTCTTGGAGCACCAGCCGATCACTGTGCTGTCAACAGCAAGTCTGCTTCCCCCGACATCTTCCTACCCAGGAGCTGTCATTGACACACGAGCAACAAACCTTACATACAGAGAGGGCACCCAAGAACTCCTGCTGGCTGCCAGCCTAGGCAGTCTGAGCCTTGCTGGAAATGTCGCTACCTCACCTTAGATCCCAAGAAGCAAATCATCTACTCCAAGTGTGGTTCTCCCAAGATGGCCCAAAGTCCAGGGACGGCTTTGATCTAACCATAGACTCTCAAGGTGAGAACTCTACCATCCCTGGGGAGTCGCTGACCAGCCTATGCTTGAACACTTCCACAGATACTGCAGACCTGTATGCTTGCCCCCTTCCTCCTTCCCATTCCTCACACGGTCTCTCATCGCCAAATTACGTTCTGAGTGATTTCTGGCGCTCAGTTGAAAGGATGGAAGAAGAGGCTTGAACAGAGCAAGAAGCTTGTCGAAGGCCCCCCAGTGCACCCCTGAATCCAAAAGGATCGTGTAACTTCAACTGGCAGGTCTCAGCAGCCCTCGTGACTCACTTGCTGGAGGCCAGTAGGTTCATGTAAGGGATTCATGAGGCCATGAGTGTAGGTTTCATCCCACATGGATCGGTTAACTTCATTCTGAGAAAGGCTATTCCACAGCCACAGGCTGCAGGTGTCAGGTGATAGGAGCTAGACATGGACAATTTAGACTAACACAGACACAAACCAATGCAAGAGGACACAGATGAGTTCATCTAGTATTCCAGCCCTGAACTGCCGCTAACATTAAACAAACAAAACACGTATTCCACACTGAGTCAGAATGCATATGTTTTTCAGTGCAATGGAAGTCCTGATTCTAGAAATTAAGGCGAAATATTTGGTTTCATTTTAGTCCCATAGCCTTGTAAAGCTAATCTTTACCTTGTGCAGTATATGTTGCTTAGAGAAAAATTTAAGAATTAAAAAAATAAAGTAGAAATAAAATCAAGCATGAAATTGCTTGACAGTTTAATGGATTTGTTTCTAAGCTTTTATTTTACAGAGTTCAGTTGCATATTTGGAGCCTTTCAATGAGTACAGGTGCACTTCTCCACATTCACATATGTGTTTCTAAAATAATTTGTTGGGACTGTGTAGTACCCCATCCAGAAGATGTGTACCGAAGTGCATTGTGTGGATATCTGATGTAGTTCATTTGATTTTCATCTGGAAAAACTATCCTTTTGTTACCAGTATGCACACTAGGTAGCAGAAAAGACAATTTGCTCTGTCTCACAGTTTACATACAGTACTGTAGGTTTCATTAACCAATATTGGTATATTCAAAAGAACACATAATTCAGCATGTTCTTCAGATTGCAAATCAACTTGTTCTTTGACACAAATGTTAGATAATTCACACTTGGGTAGTTGAAAAATCCATTTTGCCTCTTCCCTTTTCTTCTTCAGTGAGAATTTGGTGATGAAACAAATAACAAGGTACACCAACAGTCCTCCCCACAAAGGGCTTTTTTTTTTAATCATTATTTCCTGTAACACGGTGAATTTCCCCATCAAGCACTCCCTGTGCCTGGTATTGGTCAGCTAGATACAGGGCTTGCTCATATCTTGTTACACTCTGTTAGTAATTTCATTCCCTTATATCCAGACTTACCAAATGCAAAATTCCTAACAAATTGCATTTTCCAGTTATTATTGGCTTTAATTTTATAGTCTCTCTAGAGAAAAAGAAATGTTGGTAAGAAATTCACAAACATGTAACATTCTTCAGAGGGTGGTGTAACTTCTTTTTTGCTTCACTTGTGCCTCTGTGTTACATTTACACTATCCCTGGACTGTGACAAAGTTGATGTCCTCTGGGTGGAAATTTAGTGGATAGAAAGTGAGAACGTGAACAGGGAAGGCATCAGGAAAATAATTTTTATTGAATGCTTACTATGATGCACTAAATACTGGATCAAGTCCTTTATATATTTTCTTTTTGTGTGTGTGTATAAACATGACATTTAATGCATTTAACATTTATGTACCCTTAGGAACATAAAGAATCAGGTTTGTTTTTTCTTTCCTTAAAAAAAAGTAATTTTAACTAAAAAAAAAAAAGTACCCAGTTAAAAGCAAATAAGAGTAGAAAAAGGTATATAAGGAGAAGTCAAATTTTCTACTTCAGATCTGTTTCCCAGGGCAACCACTATTAGTATTTTCTTATATGTTCTTACATAAATATTTTATAAACACACAAAAGCATATATAAATATGTAAGTGTGTGTATTACTCCTTCCCCACCTTCTTTTTTTAAACAAATGGGAGCCTGGTCTATTCACTTTTGTTTACTATAGATGTTTCATTTCTGTAAACATCAATACAGCCCATTCTTTCCACAAGCATATATATTATAACTGAGTATATATATATGATGATATTTAACCAGGTATTCCTAGTCTTTTGCTTTTATAAACAATGTGGCATTGAAAATCCTTGAATATACATACATTCCTTCACATACTTTTTAATTTATGTAGAAGCTGCCCCAATGTATACCCCAAATCTGTTACCAAACTTTTTGACCTCTTCATTTCTCTTTGGTTAACGTAGCATCTCATTGTTATTTTGATTAGCCAGCCATCTTCTGTTTAGTTCCACTGATCTTCCCATTTCTACCTGAATGAGTACTAACCCGTTTTGAATAATACAGCCTTAAAATATATTTTTATGTCTGGTAGGTTCAGTCTCCTTATATTTCTCTATAAAAGGAGCATTTAAAAAATATTTTAAGGACAACATTTCAGATTGCCTTAATGACAGACTCATACAAATCCATCACAGGCTGACCTTGGAGATATTGCGGGTTTGGTTCCAGATCATCACAACATATTTTCTTTATATATTTTCTTATATTTAATCCTAATCATATGAGGCAAGAATTATATTTTTAAAGTAAGGAAACAGAGGGTAGGGGCAAGGGATGGAATAATACTTATTGATTACAAACCATATCTAGGTTCTGTACAAGTACGGTACACAGATCATTTCATTGGATCTTTATAACACTACTTTATGAGGTGGTGACTCTTAGAACATTTCACTAATGTTCTGTAGAAGAGGGTTCTAATGCAGTTTGTTATGCCTCCCAAACCCATGTCCCTTTTCGGTTTACCATGCAGCCTGCCACCTGTGCCCAACTGACACAGGTTTTAAGATTTTAAAAAGGAAGAGCTAGATATATTTCTTGAAGCAACTAAAACGTAAACACCTTTGAGGAGAAGAACACTTTTGAGCAACTAAGAAAACACAATAGGAATTTGCGCTTTCTGCACATACTTCTTCTTAATGAAGTTTTATCTGACCCTCAATCCCTTTAAATTCTTAGGCTTTTGAGAAGTGCTTTCCATTTTCTCTACTCTCACCCAGATTTTGAAACCTCCCAGAAGCTTCTCAGTTACTCTTGTTCCCTTCTTATTACAAAACACCCTCCTCCCTCCCGACGAACTCGACTCAGTCTCTACATGTTAAATCCCTGGGTGGCGACACCCATGTCAGCAGACATTTTCCTTCATGCTCTCCTGGACTCTCCTCTCAATGAGATTCATGGAACTTCTGTCTTGCATTATCTTTTTACTGGGGTATAACTGACAAAAGTATACACGCAATGCTTTCATGTCCATGTATATTGTGAACTGGCTACCAATCAAGTTAATACATTGATCATCTCACATAGTTACCTCTTTTTTCACAAATCTTAATTATTAGCAGATTTCAAGTCTACAATATTATTAACTATATCACCAGGCTGCTCATTAGATCCTCAGAACGTATTCATCTTACAACTAAAAATTTATACCCTTTGACCAACATCACCCCATTTCCCCCAGCCTCAGCAATCATCATTCTACACTCTGCTTCTATAAGTTTGCCTTTTTTTAAAAAAAAAAAGATTTCACGTATAAGTGACGTCATACAGAATCTCTCTTTCTCTGTCTGGCTTATTTCACTTAGCATAATGCTTCCAGGTTCATCCATGTTGTTGCAAATGGCAGGATTTCCTTCTTTTTTTTTAAGGCTGAATAATATTCCATTATGTATATATGCACCACATCATCTTTATCCATTTATCCATTGATGGACTCTTAGGTTGTTTCCATATCTTGGCTGTTGTGAATGATGCTGCAGTGAACTTGGGAGTGTAGGCATCTCTTTCAGATGCTGATTTTGCTTCCTTCAGATATTTCCTCAGAAGGGGCATTGCTGAATCATATGGTAGTGCTAATATTAATACTTTGAGGAACCTCTATACTGTGTTCCATAGTGGCTGCACCAAGTTACATAACCACCAACATGTACAAGGGTTCCCTTTTCTCCGCATTCTTGCCAACATTTGTTACCATTTGTAATGTCTCTATCTTCAAAGAATTGTACAGCCAAAAACCTTTTTCAATTAACCTTTTGCTTCAAGTCAGCATTGCAGACCACATCTCCCACTGAGTTTCAACTCTGTAAGTAAAAGAAAGCTCCTCAGGGTTAAACGAGCCTGTCGCTAGAAATTCAGTGGGTTACAGTATGTTTTATTTCAGTGATAATTTTGGTCTACAATATTTAAGCTTGCAAGAGAAAATAAGCTTTTGGATTTCCTCTGTACAATTTTTAATCTAGAGGTAACAAGCCCTTTGCCTAAGAAAATAACTCTCTCATCCACCAAGTGAATGGACACCTGGAATTTCTCTAGCCAATACTGAAGTGTTTCTTTCCGTATTAAAAGATAAGGCTGAATATGCAAATACCCTGGAGAGAAGTAATATTTACTAAATTATACTCATTCTCTCCTGCAAATTATTGATATGAGAGTCTCTCCCAGAAGGAGGTTGGGGTATGGAGGAGAAGGAGAGAGCATAAGAGATTTGAGTGTTTACAGGGGGCAAGTGAGAAGTAGGAGCCAGTGCCTGCTCAGAAGGCAGCACTCACAGCCTTTGATTCCTCATGTTTCCTCTGCCCTTTTAGAAAATATTTACCATGAGAGTCACATTTTATGCTGTGAATGTATGTTCTAAAGTCAGTGTGAAATCATGTACAGTAAAAATCACCCTTGGAGGTGCATCAGACCCGGGTGACAGGCAGAGCCACGACGACGTTGCAACAGCCCTGAGGCTGAGTGGAGGTGAGAAAACAGGCTCACGGATTTTAGGGCTGTGCCTGGGTTCCACAACCAGCAAGTGACTGAGGCACCACTTCATCCAGTTCTTCCAAATTTAAACCCTTCTCTCTCTCAAGTGTTGGGTGCCTGCCACAGTTCCCCAACCAGGGATCAAACTCAAGCCCCCTGCAGTGGAAGCGCAGAGTCTTAACCACTGGACTGCCAGGGAATTCCCCAGAATCTGCTTTTTACAAAGACTCCTTCTGCCAACCAGCTGTGTGGCTCACAGGGTCTTGGTGCTCCAGCCGGGTGTCAGGCCTGAGCTTCTAAGGTGGGAGAGCCGAGTTCAGGACATTGGTCCACCAGAGACCTCCCAGCCCCTTGTAATAACAATCGATGAGAGCTCTGCCAGAGACCTCTGTCTCAACACTAAGACACAGCTCGACTCAATGACCAGCAAGCTACAGTGCTGACAGCCCATGCCAAACAACTAGCAAAACAGGAACACAACCCCACACATTAGCAGAGAGGCTGCCTAAAATCATAACACGTTCACAGACACACCTAAAACACGCCACCGGACGCAGTCCTGCCCACCAGAAAGACAAGATCCAGCCTCATTCACCAAAACACAGGCACTGGTCCCTTCCACCAGGAAGCCTACACAACCAACTGAACCAACCTTGCCCACTGGGAGCAGACACCAAAAACAACGTGAACTGCGAACCTGCAGCCTGTGAAAAGGAGACCCCAAACACAGTTAAGTTAAGCAAAATGAGAAGACAGAGAAACACACAGCAGATGAAGGAGCAAGGTAAAACCCCACCAGACCAAACAAATGAATAGGAAATAGGCAGTCTACCTGAAAAAGAATTCAGAGTAATGACAGTAAAGATGATCCAAAATCTTGGAAATAGAGAAAATACAAGAAATGTTTAACAACGACCTAAAAGAACTAAAGAGAAAACAAACAATGATGAACAACACAATAAATGAAATTAAAAATTCTCTAGAAGTAATCAATAGCAGAATAACTGAGGCTGAAGAACGAATAAGTGACCGGGAAGATAAAATAGTAGAAATAACTACCACAGAGCAGAATAAAGAAAAAAGAATGAAAAGAATTGAGGACAGTCTCAGAGACCTCTGGGACAACATTAAACACACCAACATTCGAATTATAGGGGACCCAGACGAAGAAGAGAAAAAGAAAGGGACTGAGAAAATACTTGAAGAGACTATGGTTGAAAACTTCCCTAATATGGGAAAGAAAATAGACAATCAAATCCAGGAAATGCAGAGTCCCATACAGGATAAATCCAAGGAGAAACACGCCAAGACACATATTAATCAAACTATCAAAAATTAAATGCAAAGAAAAAATATTAAAAGCAGCAAGGGAAAAGCAACAAATAACATACAAGGGGATCGCCATAAGGTTAACAGCTGATCTTTCAGCAGAAACTGCAAGCCAGAGGGAGTGGAAGGACATATTTAAAGTGATGAAAGGGAAGAACCTGCAACCAAGATTACTCTACCCAGCAAGAATCTCATTCAGATTCGACGGAGAAATTAAAACCTTTACAGACAAGCAAAAGCTAAGAGAATTCAGCACCACCAAACCAGCTTTACAACAAATGCTAAAGGAACTTCTCTAGGCAGGACACACAAGAGAAGGAAAAGACCTACAATAACAAACCCGAAACAATTAAGAAAATGGTAGTAGGAATATACATATTGATAATTACCTTAAATGTAAATGGATTAAATGCTCCATCCAAAAGACATAGACTGGCTGAATGGATACTAAAGCAAGACCTATATATATGCTGTCTACAAGAAACCCACTTCTGACCTAGGGACACATACAGACTGAAAGTGAGGGGATGGAAAAAGATATTCCATACAAATGGAAATCAAAAGAAAGCTGGATTAGCAATTCTTTTATCAGACAAAATAGACTTTAAAGTAAAGACTATACAAGAGAAAAAGAAGGACACTACGTAATGATCAAGGGATCAATCCAAGAAGAAGATACAACAGTTGTAAATATCTGTGCACTCAACAAAGGAGCACCTTAGTACATATGGCAAATGCTACAGCCATAAAAGGGGAAATCAACAGTAACGCAATCATAGTAGGAGACTTTAACACCCCACTTTAACCAGTGGACATATCATCCAAAATGAAAAGAAATAAGGAAACACAAGCTTTACATGACACATTAAACAAGATGGACTTAATTAATATTGATAGGACATTCCATCCAAAAACAGCAGAACACACTTTCTTCTCAAGTGCTCATGGAACATTCTCCAGGATAGATCACATCCTGGGTCACAAATCAAGCCTCAGTAAATTTAAAAAAATTGAAATCATATCAAGCATCTTTTCTCACCACAATGCTATGAGATTAGAAATCAATTACAGGGAAAAAAAACATAAAAAATGCAAACACATGGAGGCTAAACAATACGTTACTAAATAACCAAGATATCACTAAAGAAATCGAAGAGGAAATCAGACAACACCTAGAGACAAATGCCAATGAAAACATGATGATCCAAAACCTGTGGGATGCAGCAAAAGCAGTTCTAAGAAGGAAGTTTATAGCAATACAATCCTACCTCAAGAAACAAGAAAAATTTCAAATAAACAACCTAACCTTACACCTAAAGCAATAAGAGAAAGAACAAAAAAGTCCCAAAGTTAGCAGAAGGAAAGAAATCATAAAGATCAGATCAGAAATAAATGAAAAAGAAATGAAGGAAACAGTAGCAAAGATCAATAAAACTAAAAGCTGGTTCTTTTAGAAGATAAACAAAATTGATAAACCATTAGCCAGACTCATCAAGAAAAAAAGGGAGAAGACTCAAATCAATAGAATTAGAAATGAAAAGGGAGAAGTAACAACTGACACTGCAGAAATACAAAGCGTCACGAGAGATTACTACAAGCAACTCTATGCCAATAAAATGGACACCCAGGAAGAAATGGACAAATTCTTAGAAAAGCACAACCTTCTAAGACTGAACCAGGAGAAATAGCAAATATAAACAGACCAATCACAAACACTGAAATTCAAACTGTGATTAAAAATCTTCCAACACACAAAAGCCCAGGACCAGATGGCTTCACAGGCAAATTCTATCAAACATTTAGAGAAAAGCCAACACCAATCCTTCTCAATTCTTCCAAAATATAGCAGAGGGAGGAACACTCCCAAACTCATCCTACGAGGCCACCATCACCTTGATACCAAAAACAGACAAAGATGTCACAAAAAAAGAAAACTACAGGCCAGTACCACTGATGAACATAGACGCAAAAATTCTCAACAAAATACTAGCAAACAGAATACAACAGCACATTAAAAGGGTCATACACCAATGATCACGTGGGATTTATCCCAGGAATTCAAGGATTCGTCAATATATGCAGATCAATCAATGTGATACACCATATTAACAAATGGAAGGATAAAACCCATATGATAATCTCAATGGATACAGAAAAAGCTTTTGACAAAATTCAACACCAATTTATGATAAAAACCCTCTAGGAAGTAGGCATAGAGGGAACTTACCTCAACATAATAAAGGCCATATATGAAAAACCCACAGCCAACATCGTTCTCAGTGGTGAAAAACTGAACTATTTCCACTAAGATCAGGAACAAGACAAGGTTGCCCACTCTCATCACTATTATTCAACATAGTTTTGGAAGTTTTAGCCACAGCAGTCAGAGAAGAAAAAGAAAGAAAAGGAATACAAATCGGGAAAGAAGAAGTAAAGCTGTTACTGTTTGCAGATGACATGATACTATACATAGAGAATCCTAAAGATGCTACCAGAAAACTACTAGAGCTAATCAATGAATTTGGTAAAGTAGCAGGATACAAAATTAATGCACAGAAATCTTTTGCACTCCTATACACTAATGACGAAAAATCTGAAAGAGAAATTAAGGAAACATTCCCATTCACCACTGCAACAAAAAGAATAAAATACCAAGGAATAAATCTACCTAAGGAGACAAAAGACCTGTATGCAGAAAACTATAAGACACTGATGAAACAAATTAATGATGATACAAATACATGGAGAGATATACCATGTTCTTGGACTGGAGAATCAACATTGTGAAAATGACTATACTACCCAAAGCAATCTACAGATTCAATGCAATCCCTATCAAACTACCAATGGCATTTTTCACAGAACTGGAACAAAAAATTTCACAATCTGTAGGGAAACACAAAAGACCCCGAATAGCCAAAGCAATCTTGAGAAAGAAAAATGAAGCTGTAGGAATCAGGCTCCCTGAGTTCAGACTCCACTACAAAGCTACAGTAATCAAGACAGTATGGTACTGGCACAACAACAGAAATATCAATCAATGGAACAGGATAGAATGCCCAGAGATAAACCCACAGGCATATGGTCACCTTTCCTTTGATAAAGAAGGCAAGAATATACAATGGAGAAAAGAGAGCCTCTTCAATAAGTGGTGCTGGGAAAACTGGACAGCTACATGTAAAATAATGAAATTAGAACACTCCCTAACACCATACACAAAAATAAACTTGAAATGGATTAAAGACAAATTTAAGTCCAGACACTATAAAACTCTTAGAGGAAAACATAGGCAGAACACTCTATGACATAAATCACAGCAAGATCCTTTTTGACCCACCTCTTAGAGAAATAGAAATAAAAACAAAAATAAACAAATGGGACCTGATGAAACTTAAAAGCTTTTGCACAGTGAAGGAAACCATAAACAAGACGAAAAGACAACCCTCAGAATGGGAGAAAATATTTGCAAACAAAGCCACTGACAAAGGATTAATGTCCAAAATATACAAGCAGCTCATGCAGCTCAATATCAGAAAACCCAAACAACCCAATCCAAAAATGGGCAGAGGACCAAAATAGACATTTCTCCAAAGAAGATATACAGATTTCCAACAAACACATGAAAGGATGTTCAACATCAATAATTATTAGAGAAATGAAAATCAAAACTATAATGAGGTATCACCTCACACTGGTCAGAATGGCCATCATCAAAAAGTCTACAAACAAGAAATGCTGGAGAGAGTGTGAAGAAAAGGGAACCCTCTTGAACTTTTGGTGGGAATGTAAATTGATACAGCCACTATGGAGAACAGTATGGAGGTTCCTTAAAAAACTAAAAATAGAACTACCATATGACCCAGCAATCCCACTACTGGGCATATACACTGAGAAAACCATAATTCAAAAATATATAAACCACAATGTTCATTGCAGCACTATTTACAATAGCCAAAACATGGAAGCAACCTAAGTGTCCATCGACAGATGAATGGATAAAGAAGATGTGGCACATATATAGAATGCAATATTACTCAGCCATAAAAAGGAATGAAATTTAGTCATTTATAGTGAGGTGGATGGACCTATAGCGTGTCATACAGAGTGAAGTCAGAAGGAGAAAGACAAATACCATATGCTAACACATACATATGGAATTTAAAAAAAAAAAGGTTCTGAAGGACCTAGGCACAGGACAGGAATAAAGGTGCAGATGTAGGGAATGGAGTTGAGGACACGGGGAGAGGAAAGGGTAAGCTGGGATGAAGTGAGGGAGTGGCATGGTCATATATACACTACCAAATGTAAAATATGTAGGTAGTGGGAAGCAGCCGCATGGCACAGGGAGATCAGCTCGGTGCTTTGTGACCACCTAGAGGAGTGGGATAGGGAGGGTGGGAGGGAGACCCAAGAGGCAGGGGATATGGGGATATATGTATACGTATAGCTGATTCACTTTTTTATACAGCAGAAACTAACACACCATTGTAAAGCAATTGTAGTCCAATAAAGATGTTTAAAAAATCACTCTTTAAAATCCCTTTAATCTCCCATAAAATGCAGTTCTCCTCCATGTCTCAAGAAGTCCAGCATTACTGTTCTTTTTCAAGCTTTAACACCGATACACAGATTGCTACTTCTTCAGCTGAGTCCCCTGGTTGTCTGCTTGCATTTGGAGGCTGTGAGCATGAGAAATGCATGCAGAAGTGCAGCCAGATGATCCAAAGTACAGGAAACACAGGGGGTAACTAATTCTAACCCAGGAAACAACAGATTTCCTTTCTTGTCTCATGCTCTCACTAGGTCATACATATGCCCAGGAATGGAATGGGGGAGATGGAATTTTCCACATTATTTAAATTGTTCTCTCAATCATTTACTTAATCATCTTCCTTTCTGGTTGAGTAAGTATAGCTGAATTTGTCTAAATAAAGTTAAAGTCACAATATTCAATTCCTCTGCATAGTCAACCGGATGCACAGTTCTTGGCCACTATGCTAATCTCACTCTACCATTGACCGGGCACTGGGTGAGGAGATGGCAGAAAATCATGGTGAACATTAGGGTATAGTGGACCTTTTGGTACCGGATCAGAAAATTGAGAGCAAATCACCAATTTGGGGCTTTTCACAGGTGTATCAGGTGAATACAGTAGTTTCCATTTTGATAATTTCTCTCTCTCTGTTTTTCTCAACAGGCTGGTCCATTCAGGTCCAGGGAAAGGATCACCCCAGGCTGGTGTAGATCTGTCCTTTGCAACACGAACTGGTACCAGGCAGGGTATTGAAACGCATCTCTTCAGGGCTGAGATCAGCAGGGACCTCTCACATTGGACAAGGAGCATAGTACAGGGGTGCCATAATTCAGCTGAACTCACTATTGAAGTCACCACAGGTGAGCATTGTTGGCTTTGGTTTTGTGATGTCACATCCTTATGGAAAGAATGCACCGTCTACTCCACCACAGCCTCAAAATTGTTTCCATTACTGGCCATTTGGGATACTTAAAATTCCAGAGATAAACTTAAATTCCAGAGGTAAATTTAAAATTCTTCTAAATTAAGGCACTGAATGCCCTACTAAAATGAAACCTAGGGGTCTGATTGTGAAAAGCCTATCTCATCGTCATTCAGGAAAAGTGGGTAACTTAGATAGTCAGATGTCATTTCTACCATGGTAAACAGTGCAAATCTAGAACATTTCCATCATGGTAGAAAGCCCTGATGGTATCTGCTCTGGATGAGCAGGATTTTCCCACAAGACCTCTAAGGTTATGAAATAAATGAAATAGAAAGCAAGAAAACAATACCAAAGATCAATGAAATTAAAAGCTGGTTCTTTGAAAAGATAAACAAAATTGATCAACCTTTAGCCAGACTCATCAAGAAAAAAAGGGAGAGGACTCAAATCGATAAAGTTAGAAATGAAAAAGGAGAAATTACAACTGACACTGCAGAAATACAAAGGATCATAAGACACTACTACAAACAACTATATGCTAATAAAATGGAGAACCTGGAAGAAATGGACAAATTCTTAGAAAGGTACAACTTCCAGGACTGAACCAAGAAGAAATAGAAAATATGAACAGACCAGTCACAAGTAATGAAATTGAAACTGTGATTAAAAATCTTCCAACAAACAAAAGTCCAGGACCAGATAACTTCACAGGCAAATTCTTTCAAACATTTAGAGAAGAGCTAACACCTATCCTTCTCAAATTGAACACTTCCAAGCTCATTCTACAAGGCCACCATCACCCTGATACCAAAACCAGACAAAGATACTACAATAAAAGAAAACTACACACCAATATCACTGTTGAACATAGACACAAATATCCTCAACAAAATACTAGCAAACAGAATCCAGCAACACATTAAAAGGATCATACACCATGATCAAATGGGATTTATCCCAGAGACGCAAGGATTCTTCAATATACAGAAATCAATCAATGCGATACACCATATTAACAAAATGAAGAATAAAAACCATATGATCATCTCAATAGATGGAGAAAAACTTCTGACAAAATTCAACACCCATTGATGATAAAAACTCTCCAGAAAGTGGGCATAGGGAGAACTTACCTCAACATATGGCCTCAAAGGCCATATACGACAAACCCATAGCAAACATCATTCTCAATGGTGAAAAACTGAATCCATTTCCACTAAGATCAGGAAAAGACAAGGATGGCCACTCTCACCACTCTTATTCAACATAGTTTTGGAAGTTTTAGCCACGGCAATCAGAGAAGAAAAAGAAATAAAAGGAATACAAATTGGAAAAGAAGAAGTAAAACTGTCACTGTTTGCAGATGACATGATACTATACATAGAGAATCCTAAAGATGCCACCAGAAAACTAGAGCTGATCAATGAATTTGGTAAAGTTGCAGGATACAAGATTAATGCACAGAAATCTCTTGCATTCCTATACACTAGCAAAGAAAGATCAGAAAGAGAAATTAAGGAAACATTCCCATTTACCATTGCAACAAAAAGAATAAAATACCAAGGAATAAATCTACCTAAGGAGACAAAAGATCTGTTTGCAGAAAACTGTAAGACACTGATGAAACAAATTAAAGATGATACAAATAGATGGAGAGATATACCATGTTCTTGGACTGGAGAATCAACATTGTGAAAATGACTATACTACCCAAAGCAATCTACAGATTCAATGCAATCCCTATCAAACTACCAATGGCATTTTTCACAGAACTAGAACAAAAAATTTCACAGTCTGTATGGAAACACAAAAGACCCCGAATAGCCAAAGCAATCTTGAGAAAGAAAAACGAAGCTGTAGGAATCAGGCTCCCTGAGTTCAGACTATACTACAAAGCTACAGGAATCAAGACAATATAGTACTGGCACAAAACCAGAAATATAGATCAGTGGTACAGGATAGAATGCCCAGAGATAAACCCACATGCATATGGTCACCTTTCCTTTGATAAAGAAGGCAAGAATATACAATGGAGAAAAGAGAGCCTCTTCAATAAGTGGTGCTGGGACAACTGGACAGCTACATATAAAAGAATGAAATTAGAACACTCCCTAACACCATACACAAAAATGAACTTAAAATGGATTAAAGACCTAAATGTAAGGCCAGACACTATATATATATATATATATATATATATATATATATATATATATATATATACATATATAAAAAACTCTTAGAGGAAAACATAGGCAGAACACTCTTTGACATAAATCGCAGCAAGATCTTTTTTGACCCATCTCCTAGAGTAATGAAAATAAAAACAAACAAATGAGACCTAATTAAACTTAAAAGCTTTTGCACAGCAAAGGAAACCATAAGCAAGACGAGATGACAACCCTCAGAATGGGAGAAAATATTTGCAAATGAAGCAACTAACAAGGGATTAATCTCCAATACATACAAACATCTCATGCAGCTCAATACCAAAAAAAGAAAGAACCCAATCAAACAATGGGTGGCAGACCTAAATAGACTTTTGTCCAAATAAGACATAGAGATGGCCAAGAGGCACATGAAAAGATGCTCAACATCACTAATTATTAGAGAAATGCAAATCAAAACTACAATGAGTTATCACCTCACACCAGTCAGAATGGCCATCATTGAAAAATCTACAAGCAGTAAATGCTGGAGAGGGTGTGGAGAAAAGGGAACCCACTTGCACTGTTGGTAGGAATGCAAATTGATAGCCACTATGGAGAACAGTATGGAGGTTCCTTAAAAAACTAAAAATAGAACTACCACATGACTCAGCAATCCCATTCCTGGGCATATACCCTGAGAAAATTGTAATTCCAAAAGATATATGCACCCCAATGTTCATAGCCACACTATTTACAATAGCCAGGACACAGACGTAACCTAAATGTCCATCAACAGAGGTATGGATAAAGAAGTTTTGACACATGTATACAATGGACTATTACTCAGCCATAAAAGGGAACGAAATTGTGCCATTTACAGAGACATGGATGCACCTAGAAACTGTCATACAGAGTGAAGTAAGTCAGAAAGAGAAAGACAAATATCGTATATTAACGCATGTATGTGGAATTTAGAATAATGGTTCAGATGAACCTATTTGCAAAGCAGAAATAGAGACACAGACATAGAGAACAAACGTATGGACACCAAGTTCGGGGGTGGGATGGACTGGGAGATTGCGATTGACGTATGTACACTAGTGTGTATGAAGTAGATGGCTGGTGAGGGCCTACTGTATAGCACGGGTTGGGGAGAATGACGGTAAAATCTGTTTGAAGGACATATATTAAGTTAACCTTAAAAATGCACTCCAATATACATTAGATGCAGACAAATACTGTTTGACTCCACTTACACGAGGTATGTAGAATAGCCAAATTCATAGAGTCAGAAAGTACATTGGTAGATGCCAGGGGCTGGGAGGTGGGCAGGGGAGGGGGAATGGGGAGTTAGTGTTTAAAGGGGACAGAGTTTCCATTTAGGAAGGTGAAAAATTTGGGAGACGGATGATGGTGAGAATTGCACAACAATGTGAATGTGCTTAGTGCCACTGGACTGGTTGAATAGTTAAATATGGTTAAAATAGTATATGGTTAAATATGGCTAAAACAGTATATGGTTAAATATGGTTAAAATAGTATATGGTTAAATATGGTTAAAATAGTATATGGTTAAATATGGTTAAAATAGTATATGGTTAAATATGGCTAAAATAGTATATGGTTAAATATGGTTAAAATAGTATATGGTTAAATATGGTTAAAATAGTATATGGTTAAATATGGCTAAAATAGTATATGGTTAAATATGGCTAAAATAGTATATGGTTAAATATGGTTAAAATAGTATATGGTTAAATATGGTTAAAATAGTATATGGTTAAATATGGTTAAAATAGTATATGGTTAAATATGGCTAAAATAGTATATGGTTAAATATGGCTAAAATAGTATATGGTTAAATATGGCTAAAATAGTATATGGTTAAATATGGTTAAAATAGTATATGGTTAAATATGGTTAAAATAGTATATGGTTAAATATGGTTAAAATAGTATATGGTTAAATATGGTTAAAATAGTATATGGTTAAATATGGTTAAAATAGTATATGGTTAAATATGGCTAAAATAGTATATGGTTAAATATGGCTAAAATAGTATATGGTTAAATATGGTTAAAATAGTATATGGTTAAATATGGTTAAAATAGTATATGGTTAAATATGGTTAAAATAGTATATGGTTAAATATGGCTAAAATAGTATATGGTTAAATATGGCTAAAATAGTATATGGTTAAATATGGTTAAAATAGTATATGGTTAAATATGGTTAAAATAGTATGTTTTATATTATGTAACTTTTACCACAATAAAAAAAATTCTTTTAAAAAGAATTAATTAAGTGGAATATAAATCCTTTCTCCATCTCTGCTCTGAAGCAGAACTATTCCTCTATCCTAAACGAATATCTGTCTCTTGAGGTTCCTGAATTAGGTGTTTCATCCAGGGAGGGATGCCATATAAAAACAAGACATTTTGTGTTTACTTTAGGTTAAAATAAATTAAGTTGGCCTTAAAAAAAAAAAGACCTCTTAGGTACAGCGTTTCCAAACTTCAGTCACACTGAAAACAAGAACAACAAAAACAAAGTTTTTTAGTTGTACCCTCAGAAGCCTCTGATTGCTGATGCCTATCCCTAGAGATTGTGACGCAGCAGTTCTGGGGCAGGGCCTGAGAATTTGCATCTAGTACGATACCAGGCAGTGCTGGTGCTGCTGGTCCGTGGACCACTCGGTGTGCAGCACTGCACTAGGGTGCAACTTCCTCCAGCACCCAGGAGGATTCTAAAAGATGGGACCCACGTCAACGTGTAGTAGGGTTTCTCCACATTTCCTTTACTGGTGCAAACATGAAAAACCAGATGTTCTGTAGAATTTCTGCTGCAGCATCTCTGAGATAATCACTGTCTTTTAAAAATTATCCTGAAACTAGTTAGTACCCCCCAATATTTTCCAACATTGTTGAAAATGTCTCTCGGAGTGTCACGGAAGTTTTTATTTTTTAAGCCACTCTGTATGGCACGAAAAACTAGAGTTTCAAACCTGAGAGTTGGAAAAGGCTCAAGTCACCTGAAAACTAAATTTAATGTAGTTATACGTGTAATTGCAGAGAAGTCCAGACTCCTTGCAACAACTTCTGGGGTGTTCTAGAAAAGAATGAAGATGGCCAAAGGGGTTTGGTTTAGTTTACATTCCACAAATTTCATAAAATCCTTCTCTCAGTAAGCTGAACTCTACTTCAACAGGAAAACAATGAGGCTGTTAATAGACTAGCCAAAGGCGGATAACAAAGAATTGTGTGGACTGAGCTAGCTGGGTGGTGGGAGAGAAGAAATTAGGGAAATGGCCAAAGGTGCAGCCCAGTTTCAAATGGAAAGATGCCTGCAGAGAGTTGGGGGGAGGGGCTTATGTTTTAATCAGAGCTTCAATTAACTTGATAATGGGTTCAATTTATCCTGTGTAGATTAAGAACATCTTCAGATAACTGATTACATTATATATAAAGGCCACGAATACCACTTTAGGTCAATTAAAATTAAAAGTAACCAGAGTCAATTAATTCAAACCATCCAGTGGCACAGCTTTCAAATTCAAACATAGAGGAAGGGGGAAAAAACATGTTTAGAGCTCAGGCACCCACATATTCTGCATATGTTAGAAGTGAAAACTTTCAAAAACGAGGATTCGAGATGGGAAGTCATAACTACATCTGTGCCGTGTCTATGTTATGTTTTGGTCATCCTTGAACTGGATGGGTGGCAGGGGTCTAGGGCCCTTCTGAGAGGATAACTTAAGACTTGCCAAGGGGCTCTTCCCAGGACTCATTAGAGAATGCACCTTTGGAAAATACCAACCCTTTGTTACAAGTTGAAAGATGGCTGCGGTCAGTCGAAGGAAGGGGTATATGTTTTAACCAATTAAAAGCCACCTCATTCTGTGGGCAGAGAGACACTCTGTTCCTTCCCCCAAACTCTGAGGGGCTCCCCCCACCCCAGTTATTAGTCTGAGAGCCTCTTTACCAAGATCCCTCCCCACATGCCTCCGTGTCCTGAGCACCAGAGTGTGAGAAGGCTGTACAAGACAGACTGGAAGGAAAGAACTTGAATTTTGAAATCTAAACCACTGGATTGTGACATGTTCACCTCTCTGAGCTTTGCTTTTATCACCTATAATATTAAGCTAAGGTCCTGCTTCTAAAGTGTGCTGAGGTGAAATTCAGTTTGGTATATAAAGCTGAGCTGAGCTAAAGTTGGTCGAGAGTAATCAATACTGCCTATGTCCTCCTATCCCCAAAGAGCTTTCAGATGTATATGAAGGCCAGAGCCAATTGACTTGCCAGGGCCGGTTAAATGTGGTGTTTCGTGAGGCAAAAAACTCCAATCTGATACTTTTGCTTTTTTTTTTTTTGGCCGAGCAGCTTGCAAGATCTTACTTCCCCTACCAGGGATCGAACCGGGGGCCGGCAGTGAAAGTGCCAAGTCCTAACCACTGGACCGCCAGGGAATTCCCTCCAGAACTTTTTGATTAAGGGTTTTAAACACTCACAAGTCTTCCTAATGGGAACTTGGAATCAGGTGGCAGTCCCCCTGTCCAGCTCATAATCTGAGAGCGCTGGTCTCTTTTCCTAAACGCAAGGTGGACCACAGATAAATGCTGGCACCTAACCTGATCAGAAGGTTTTACTTTTGTTCCGTTGGATCAGAGGGCACCTTGTGGACACCAGCTGAGGTTCCTGAATACCACACTGGACAGAGGGAGTGTGGACACCCAAATCCTTCACCGAAGGTGCCACACCTGACATCGATCTACAGCGGCAGCTTTTCCGGGACCCAAGATGATCAGACCATCAGGGAAACTCAAAAAGCACTTCTTTCTGTTTATAAAATGAGTTTTTCAACTTTTTAAAAATTAAAAATCAGGTTATTTTTTCACTACTCACTCCTGACTTCTTCCATGTGTTTTTGTTACCTTGGGTAATGTCACTGGGGGATTGCTTGCTTCTTTCACCAGGTGGTAGACATGGCACTCATTGATCGATTGATTGTGTGTGTGCTGACGATGATCAGAGGTAGCTTACTCTAAATCAAATGTCAGTTTTTTCCAGCTTGATACAAGGCCATCGGAACACCCGTCTCCCTACATACATGTTGTCAGATGGTCATATAAGGGCTACAGCCCAGACAAAATCCAGCAAAAGGAATTTCTTTCAGTTTATTTCCCTTAGTTTCACAGGGCAAGTTAAATTACAATATCACAATCAATCTAAGGAGAATATTTTCATGCATGATTATTAATTTTTAACTTTAGAAAGAAGTTGGTGGCTGGGCCCTGGGTTTGGGGAGACTAGAAGCTTAAGTGCCTGGGAAAATGGATGGACTTCCATTGTTCATACTTCTGTCTCCATCTGTCTCTCTCAGCTTGCACCTATAAAAACCAGGAGTGCCGGTTGACCATACATTATGAGAATGGATTTTCTATTATCACTGAACCACAGGAGGGTGTCTTTCCCAAGACAATCATACAGGCTCCTTATGAAAAGCTGAAAATGTCTTCAGATGATGGAATCAGGATGCTGTATTTAGATTTTGGAGGCAAAGATGGAGAGCTTGTAAGTGCACTTTTCTTTAGACAGTGTGGTTTCGTATATTTTGTCTTGCAGTACACCCATTATGGCCTGCAAACATAATGCTGCCTGTATTTATTTAGCATTTGACTATTTACAAAGTACTTATAGGTTCATGTCTTAATTGAACCTTTAAAAACAGTGAGGGGATCCAATTTTTTCACAGTTCTTTACTTTGGTCTCATTTTCCATGGGAATATTACAGAAATATTTGAATCAAGGAAAGGATCCTTTACAAAGTCAGCATTAAATTCTTTTCAAAGAGGGTCCCACCAGCTTTAAGATATACCATTCATTGTTTAAAAGTATCAAGCATCTGATCTAACCTGGGCATTGTGCCAGGTGTCAGGGATGTAGGGGTGTAAAACACCAGTCCTGGCAACCTGGGGGGTCTCAAAGGAGCAGAGAGTATGAAGAGTACAGATGGGGAGGGGGTGGGAAGGGGCAGAGTGGAGGGGGCAGTGAGGAAACCCAGCAAAAGTGGTCAACTCTACCTGAATGGAGAGAGGGCCAGACAAGGACCCAGAAGTTTTGAGCTCATATCAAAAAGTGTCCAACAAGCTCAGCAAGTTTGTCAGTTAACATAACATTTATACTTCTCATATCATTGCAAATTGCCCATGTATTTAAAATCATGATTTCCTGTGATCGTTACCGCCTACCATAGTGAAAAAATATGTTACTCTAGTTCCACTGAAGGGTGAAAGTGGCACATTCCTTTACTTTCTAACAAGTATAGTTCTCAAGAAGACATAGCATCTCATTTAAGCTGTGGAATGTAGAACTTCAAACAGGACCTTGATTTGGAACAACTAGTCTGTGTCTAGGTCCTTCCTAGTCAACGAATATCTGTTGACTCACACTTGGTAACGGGGACAGGGGATATATAAAATGCAGAGATAAACCTCAATTTTAAAGATCTAGTCATTTTAACTAGCCTTGCACAATTCTCCCTCTCCCTACTCCCGTCTCTCTGAAGGAAAGGGCCAGGGCCACACTTGAAAGAGCACAGGAGCCTGAAATCTCAAAATTTCAGCACCACTCTCCTAGATCATGCAATACTACTAGCCCCAGTGCAGTACCAGGTTTCTTCCTATGGGTGTCACAGGAGTCATGATGAAGTCAGTGCCCCGTGGCTGACAGGTGATCTGAACTCACTTTCTGAGAACAATTTCCAGCCAGTCATTTTTCTAACCTTTAAAATGGATCCGCAGAATTTTATAAAATTTTGTTGTTTATTTGTGTGTTCAATCAGTAAATGCAGCCTGAAGGCACCAGTTTGGAAAGAAGAAATTGTTGGAAAGTCCATTTTGCTGAGAATGCTTCTGGTTCAGTTGCTGCTCTGTCCATCACCCAGCTGTGCACTTTTTCCTAAGGGTGACTGCTCCCTAGCAGCAGGGAAAAGAACAAGAAGCAGTCTCCTGTTTCATCCATGGCTTGAAAATTCAAGGCTATTTTTGCCCATGAGGAAAAAAATCACTTATGTCTAAATTTCAGCCTTTCTGCCTGTAATTACAACCTGACTTGAAAGACTTAGGAAGGACTGATTTTTTGCTGCCAATATATTAGGCTGATAAGCTCAAGTTCAGACACAGCTCCCCCAGGGTCTAGCTATGCAACCCCCAGAGGCAGGTGCCAGGGAGGAGGAAAGGAACAGAGGTGAGCTGTACAAAATGCAATAAATAGAGGGTCAGGAGACCCTTGCTCTTTCTGAGTGTGGAACTAACTCACCAATTGTCTTGCGCAAGTCCTTTTATTTCTTTGGATCTGAGTCTTTATCCATAAAATACAGTGACTGAAGTAGATAATCTTTAAGGTTACTTCTAAAAGTTGCATTCTGTGTTAGTGAAATAGAATATGGTGATTAAGCCCAGACTCTGGCATCAGACAGACCTGCGTTTGAGTCCATGCTTTCTCTTTACTGAAAGATCTATGATCTCAGAAAGTTTTATAACTTCTCCAAATCTTAGTTTCCCTTATAAAACATAGAGATAGTAATGATAGCTACCTCATAGTGATTTTGTGAAAATTAAATAAGATAGTAACACAGCACCTGGTTCATGCTAAATACAAGTTAACTCTGCTGGATGTTATTTTATGATCAGGTTGTTATTCCCCAACAGTGTCATCATCGGAACAGAATTGGGGACAGTGGATGAGAATTGGGAGCAACACACTCAATACTCCTGAATTAGGTCAGGTGATAAAAATTCAGCCTATTAGGCTCTGACCACGTGCCAGCCCAGGAGGAACACACGGAGAAAGATAAAACTTTAGAGGGGGTCTTAACAGACAAGTGATGTACGTGATTACAACAATCTATGAGTATAGGACAGTGAGGACACAGCTACTTCAAAACCTGGGTTCTGCATTTTATGGTTTATAAGGAATTTTCACATACAGTATCTCATTTTAATACTCTACCCGCTGTGAGTTAGATAGGCCTGGGAAAAATTTTCAGTGACTTGTCCAAGATTATGTACACGTCTAAAAAGTATTAGAACCAGGACTGAAACCTATGATGTGAAATTTAGTACTGCTTCATACTGTACCTAATCCGACATAAATAGTATCACTATCGTGATACCAAAAATAAATGGTTTAGACAGTCAAGAAGGGCAACACTGATATTTATGCTATGGGTATGTATAAATTTCACAGAACTTATTTTGGAAAAAAAGATATACGAGATGTAAGGAAAAAGTTCAAAGAGTTATTTTTTTATCTCACTGGGGGGCAAGGATTTAAAAACACAATTGCTCCAGTTAACACTTAAAAGCAGGAAGTGCATAGATCTGTTTGATGTGTAAATCACTATTTTGTATCAAGCATTAGTTTAAAATCTTTCATATTCTCTTCTTTTTGAATTTCAGCAACTGGACCTTCATTCCTGCCCCAAGCCGATTGTTTTCATCATTCATTCCTTCCTGTCAGCTAAGATTACAAGGCTGGGGTTGGTGGCCTGAACAGAGGAACGAATTGCCTTTGAGAAAAGGAGGGCTGCAATGCCACCGAAAAGTGTCATATCAGACACCATTTGCAGTGATGCACCAGATGTAGCATGCCACTGTCAGCTTTAGATCCCGAGTCCTGTGTAACAGTCCCAGACTCCTCTGTCAATTTCAGCAACTATAAAGGGTACCTTCAGAAAAACTCCACAAGGACTATCAGAATGAAACTGTTTTTTTTAGAACAGTAAAAGGGTAAAGAGGTGAGGCTGATTGGAAATACACAGCATAGCTTTTAAGTAATGACAGTCAAGGACATGAACATTAGAACAGGATGTGCAGATCTTAATCATACCAGTTTCTAGGCAACTGGTTCACCCAGGTAAGCAAGGGCTGTATAGATGAGAAATGGACATTTTTCACCTCTCCCCTCCCCACCCCAGTAATAAGGACCCCTTGTTTTATTGTGCTTTATTTTCTATTTCTAATTGAGTTGACTTTCGCTGGTAAGGAAAGAAAAGTACTTCAAATGGAAACCCACCTTTTATTTAAGTGTGAAACAGCTGTTACTTTTTCTTAATGAATTATCTTTCAATGATGTAGAATGATTCTGAAGTGTTCTTATTAGCATATGATGAGTGGGAATTAAATAAAGCATCAGATACTGATCTGAGCTGTAAGCTGGTGGATTCTGAGCCAAAGTAGACTGCTTAAATTGCAAAGCTCTGCTGAAGAGTGGTGTGCGTGAAAGATGATTAATTCTGGGACTACACTCATACCCAAAGTCTGCTATCTTAGAGCCATGACTTATAGCTTTATTTATAAAAGCAAATTATGGATTTTTTTAAAAGATTGTCAATGGATATATATATATATATATATAATAATAATTCATGCGGGGTTAACTAATTTTCCCCACTTTGTGGTTTTCAGTGGAAGTACCCAGCAATTTATTGGCCCTTGTTTCTGCCTGTGCTTGTATGCATGCATTTTCAAGCAAGTAATAGAGCAGCCTTATATGATTCTGGTTAATGCTGGGTTTTACATAGAGAGCCAACGTTATAATCAAACCCATCAACAGCTCTTTTGGAATTCCAGGGAAATAATATAATGACCTGAAATTTTTCTACAAGAATATTTTCAGACATCGTATAGCATATTACTGATTTAACACTTTTGCTTTTATCTTTCAAAACAAATTCACTGAAAACACACCTGTTATTTGATTTTAAAGTCACTTTTCTCAAATCTTGAAAATTAGCTCTAGAATTTCTGTATTTGTAACCGTCCTCTCCCTTATAGTTTTACATAGACAAATGTTTCAGGTTAGGTTTGTGTGTTATTTTTCAGAACCGTATTTTAGCAAATACCTATGCAAAGAGCTTTAAAAAGTAAAACTGTTTTAAAAGAATGTGATTTTGTTCACTCAGATACATGTGTTTCTTGAGTTTTACTTTAGATCAGCATTTTATTTTCGATCAGTGTTTCCCCAAAGTAATACAAGTAACACGTAATACAAGTTCCAAGGGGCACTGATTGACTGGTGTTTTGTCGGGGGGCAATTAAAGGGATTGGTCATCAAAAATGTTTGTTCAGGGCTTCCCTGGTGGCGCAGCGGTTGAGAGTCCGCCTGCTGATGCAGGGAATACGGGTTCGTGCCCCGGTCTGGGAAGATCCCACGTGCCGCAGAGCGGCTGGGCCCGTGAGCCATGGCCGCTGAGCCTGCGCGTCCGGAGCCTGTTGCTCCGCAACGGGAGAGGCCCGCGTACCGCAAAAAAAAAAAAGTTTGTTCAATACTGAGTTAAAAAATGTTGAACAGATTTCATGACTGCAGGCCTCCTCAAAGACTTTATTGAACATTGCGATTCTGCAAGGGGGGGCATCCTGTGTGCCATTCCTAACGCTTACCTACAGAACTCCTCTCTAAAGGAGCATCTTGTGAAGCTAGTGTCAAAACACACACACACACAAAACAAAACAAAAAATACATTTTGGAAAACACAGCTTCAGGACACTGATTTTGTTTTGTTTCCTATTTTAAAATGCTAAAGAGTGAAGCCCCAGCCTGAATATTGTAGGAAATCTTTGATGAATTGTAAATTGTAACGTACTCTTTCATTATATATTTTCAAAATCACTGGAATGTTGTTATACGAGAGAATTATACTTGTGTATTGTAAATAACATATTAAAATACATATATTAATGCCAATAGCTTAATTCAACAATGTGTAATCTAAGGTGCTCAGTACTACATGAAGTGTGAGTTAATTACTCATAATTTAGTTGCAGAGATCCTATTATATATTTATAGACAAAATGATCATAATTACAAATATTATTTCATCACTTGAGTTTTGGACTGATTAATATCTGGATGCGGGTCAACAGAAACTACATTCTCCGTGTTTATAAAAGTTTAATTTAAATATTTATATTTTAGAAAAATATATTTGCATAAAGTTAATGCATTTTCTGAATTAAAATGTGTTATTAGCAAGAAATAGAAAATTTTACTAAGAGAATTGTGTATATAAATCATTTTTCTTCCTCAAAGTTAAATTGTATCATATCAGAGTGGCTATGATGTCAATTTAAATACTCATTTTTCCTCATTCTGAATTCAACAGGTTATATAAGTTTACCCTGTAGATTTAATCTTGTTGATGTGTGTTATGAATGTTGTGAACAACACAAACCCGTACATCTGGATTGTGCGTGGGTATGGTTAGCAAATCAACTGAGTGATTTTGGGGGGTTTGTTTTTGTCCAGTTCCCTCTGTGCTCAATCTGTTTCTTATTTGAATTGATGAATTATTAAACTCACAATGTCTGTCCTTTTAGGGGCAAACCAACACCGATGAATGATGTCTTAATCTATATTTTGTGGGAAGCTGCCCATTTGTTAGATGTGATTAGGCGAGCCCTTTGGTGTGGTGACATATCTTTAAACCATCCCATTGGAATTTAAAGAAAAGCAACAGGAAGATTGCTATCAGTTTTTTTTTCTGACTTGAATTAAGTAGGAGGAACAAAACTATAAACCTATTCAAAAAAACACTCAGGCTGAGACATTTCATTAATTCTATCAATTGATGCATTAAAATGCTGAAAAATGCATGTTTCTTTATCCAAATGCTTGTTGACCCTGCTTGGTTGAAGTCAGAAGGAGGTCTTAACGGGCAGAAGGATTCTTCTGAAATTAATGAGCAGGGCCTTTCTGGCCCCTGTTACAAATACTGGATACTCTATCTTGACGGGATTGGAGTAGACTGGGGTAAGGGAGTAATTTTTGAATGTACCATGAGTTAAAAAAAAAAATGTGCCTATGTTTATAGCACTATGGATATCATGTAAAATTGATATATGAATTAAATAAATATTCATCTCTGAATATGGTGGGCTGGCTGGTGGTTTCCTAATAGCCACAGAGGGATATGGGTGTGTAAAAGACACATCCTGTTAGTCTGTGCCTCCAAGACTGGCCTTGAAAGGTGCTAGTGGGTGGAGGTGAGGGGATGATGCCACTAGCAATTTTTTTGTGTGTTTTTGTGTGTATAGTTCCAGGATGGGTCTTCACCTGGGGCTTAGGGCTTTCAACTCTCATTTTAACTAAATTTTCATGGGATTTTACCTGTACACCAAGCTCCAAAAACTCAAATTCTCTGTAGAACTTGGTTCGTGTCTAAGTTACTTGTAATAAATGTAACAGGCTGGGGTTGAGAAGTCTTTTACTATTTGAAAATTTAATAGTGTTGAGATTAGAACTGTAGAATCTGTTTTTTTTTTTTTTTTTTTTTTTTGCAGTACACGGGCCTCTCACTGTTGTGGCCTCTCCCGTTGCGGAGCACAGGCTCCGGACGTGCAGGCTGAGCGGCCATGGCTCACAGGCCTAGCCTCTCCGCTGCATGTGGGATCTTCCCGGACCGGGGCACGAACCCATGTCCCCTGCATCGGCAGGCAGACTCCCAACCACTGCGCCACCAGGGAAGCCCTAGAATCTGTTTTGAAGAGACTTCAGAGGTTATCAAGCACATTATTGCTCAAAGTTTACCTATAATTTTAGCAATACTACCTTAGTATTGATATTTTAGGATATGGAATTTGCTAGTAATATAGCAACATGGTGTATACATATAAAAATGAATGTAGGGCTTCCCTGGTGGCGCAGTGGTTGAGAATCTGCCTGCCGATGCAGGGGACAAGGGTTCGAGCCCTGGTCTGGGAAGATCCCACATGCCGCAGAGCAACTGGGCCCGTGAACCACAATTACTGAGCCTGCACGTCTGGAGCCTGTGCTCCGCAACAAGAGAGGCCGCGATAGTGAGAGGCCCGCGCACCGCGATGAAGAGTGGCCCCCGCTTGCCACAACTAGAGAAAGCCCTCGCACAGAAACAAAGACCCAACACAGCCATAAATAAATAAATAAAATTAAAAAAATATGAATGTACACCAATTATAATTTTTGGAAAAATCTGTACCACCACCACATACACTATAATCCAAGTACTACATTTTGAGAAACACTGACCTTGTAGCATATGCCACTAAATTCAGGAATCTCTTTCTGAACATCCCTTGTACTTGTTCATTCCACCTGAAACTGAAAATTTTCAGCTATATGGCGGAGGCTCCTTATCTCCTGAGGCCAGCCATCCCATTGCCGGGTGGCTAGAGTTGTTAGAAAATTCTTACACTCGTAGAGCCAAAACTTAACGTCTGTGTCAAATTTAGTCATCACCCTGTTCTACTCTAGAAAACACTGAGAGTCCAATCTGTTTTCCACGTGAGTGTCCTGTATAAAAGACAAATCAAGGCTGGGGGCTCCTAGGTAATATAAAATGATCTGAAAATGGCTTTAAATAGGATATTTAAACTTTCTCGTTTTTATCTTTAAAGAACAAATTGGCCAAGATTAAAGCTTCCACAATACTTAGTGGTGGGAAGTGATGGGAAAACAGGCATTTTATACCTGTAGGTATAAATTTGTAGGTATATATTTGGCAATAATTTGGAGGGCAATTTTGCAATATCTATAAAAATTTACAAATACATGTACCTTTTGACTTATGGGAATTTGTCCTACAGATATATTACAGAAGTGCACAAAGGCTAATGTATAAAGATCATCTTTGCAGCAACATTCGTAACAAGAAGCTGAAAAGGTCCACGTGACCGTCGATAGAGCTAAATAAATCATGGCTCACCAATGCATCAGAATATTCTGCAGCTGTTACAAAGAATGGTCCATCTAATATGCACAGAATTTCTAAATGCAAGTTCTGAAAAATGCAGATATAGATATGTAGATATATAAGTCCATTTGTTCTTTCAAAAGAAGTGGTTCTCAAGAAGAATGGTACTGCGGGGCATTTGGAAGTCTGTGCTAGTGTTGTCACAATGATGGGGCTGGGGCGGGGGAAGGGGTGCAGGAGTATGACGCTATCAGTTTGATGAACAAGAGCCAGGGTTGGTTAGATTCCCTGCAATGTGATGACAGTCCTCACATCCAACAGAACCATTTCCCACACAACTTTTGTGCCTGCTGAGTTAGGTGAGAAACACGTATAATGATCTGAGCCTAGACCTGACTACATTTTACAAATGAAAACATTTTTTGACTGATTCAATATATTCTGAATTTTCTAGGTATACAACTACCATGCATATGGAAGAAAGGTCGTGTTTTTGTTTTGCTCAGGGCACTTTATAAAAACAAGTCACTGGTAGCGAGTGTGTTTGTGGTACTTGAGTCAAACACATGACGGCTATTATATGTGCCTCATTCATGCTGAATCCAACTAAAAGTCAAATATTCGACTACTTCATTTTGTCTTTCAGTGTAGTAGTACCCCAGCTTCTCCATACTGAAATGCATATTATTTTATTATCATTAGTCTTTTCCAAAACTTCTTTACAATTAGAGGATATCAATTAAAAAAAAATTTCTGAGTGCATGTAGGTTAGATTACTCTAATAGGCACATCCTGTGTATCTCCTCAGATTCCCTCAATGCGATTGGCTGGTCTCCCAGACTTTTCACCCGCTTATTCAACTTCAGGCATCACCACAGACAGCTGTGCTTGACCTAAGTGTTTCTGCCACTTAGAGCCAATCCATTGCTTGCCTGGAAACGCTGCTTCCCCTGACCTCTCCCCTAGGCTGCTGCCAGGCAGCCAGGCTAAGGAGAGACATACTTGCATTTTTGGGTTCTCTCATCAATGCCAGAGTTGGATGAAAAGCCGCTCTGTAGGGCATAGGTGTCCTGAGCAGCTGCTAAAGGTGATGACCCGAGCAACACTGATCTGTAGGCGATTTATTGAAACCTTTGTGGAGCCAAACGGGAGATGATCACAGGAAGGAGCTGGGCAGATAACCTTCTCTGCCTCCTTCCTGTGGACCATGCACCGTATATCCCGAGAGGCATCCCATGTGACTGCACACCTGCTAGGTGACTGGCTGCGTCTCTCTGGGCTTCATGAAGCAGCAGCCGGTGTCATCATGCATCACCTGCCTTGCTTCCCTGCCTCCTGCCCGCTTCTTGTCTTCACTCTCAGTGAAGGCCTTGGGACGTGGGCCTCCTAAATAAAGCATCAGCACCTAATCCTTGCCTCCTGTTTCATTTTCTAGGGAGCTTGGCCTAAGAACAGCATTTATCAATTTCACCTGATGACAGTAAAGGGGTGTTGGGTCTGCTCGGTTGAGGAGCGATGGACATGTGTATAATACGCTTGTGCTTGTATAAAAATGTCCACAAGGATACATTTTTTTAAAAAGGCCTCTTACTATCAGTTACTGCTGAGAAATGGGGCCAGGGATCATACAACTGTAATACCCACTATATTACATGAACTTCTTAAATGTGCATTTAAAAATCCTCTTTTAAAAAAGGTTTTCTGGGGCTTCCAGGAAGATGGCGGAAGGGTAAGACGCGGAGATCACCTTCCTCCCCACAGATACACCAGAAATACATCTACACGCGGAACAACTCCTACAGAACACCTACTGAACGCTGGCAGAAAACCTCAGACCTCTCAAAAGGCAAGAAACCCCCCACGTACCTGGTGTGCGAGGAGAGGGGATTAAGAACGCTGCTTAAAGGAGCTCCAGAGACGGGCGGGAGACGCTAAGGCTGCTGCTGCCGCCACCAAGAAGCCTGTGTGCGAGCACAGGTCACTCTCCACACCTCCCTTCTGGGGAGCCTCTGCTGCCCACCGCTGCCAGCGTCCCGGGATCCGGGAACAACTTCCCCGGGAGAACGCACGGCGCGCCTCACGCTAGTGCAACGTCATGGCGGCGTCTGCCGCCACAGGCCCGCCCCGCTCACCGTGCCCCCCCCTCCCCCCCCCCCCCCCGCCCCCGCCTGAGTGACCCGGAGCCCCCGCATCAACTGCTCCTTTAACCCCGCCCTGTCTGAGAGAAGAACAGACGCCCTCCAGCGACCTACAAGCAGAGGCGGGGCCAAATCCAAAGCTGAGCCCCTGGGAGCTGTGAGAACAAAGAAGAGGAAGGGAAATCTCTCCTGGCAGCCTCGGAAGCAGCGGATTAAAGCTCCACAATCAACTTGATGTACCTGCATCTGTGGAATACCTGAATAGACAACGAATCATCCCAAATTGAGGAGGTGCACTTGAGAGCAAGATTTATGATTTTTTTCCCCATTTCCTCTTTTTGTCAGTGTGTATGTGTATGCTTCTGTGTGAGACTTTGTCTGTATAGCTTTGCTTCCACCATTTGTCCTAGGGCTCTATCCGTCTGTCTTTTTTTGTTTTTTTTCTCTTAATAATTTTTTTATTTTAATAACTTTATTATATTTTTATCTTACTTTATTTTATTTTACTTTATCTTCTTTCTTTTTTTCCTTCCTTCCCTCCTTCTTGCTCCCTCCCTCCCTCCTTTCTTTCTTTCTTTCTTTCTTTCTTCTACTAATTCTTTCTTTCTACTTTTTCTCCCTTTTATTCTGAGCTGAGTGGATGAAAGGCTCTTGGTGCTGCAGCCAGAAGTCAGTGCTGTGCCTCTGAGGTGAGAGAGCCAACTTCAGGACACTGGTCCACAAGAGACCTCCCAGCTCCACATAATATCAAACAGCGAAAATCTCCCAGAGATCTCCATCTCAACACCAGCACCCAGCTTCACTCAACGACCAGCAAGCTACAGTGCTGGACATCCTATGCCAAACAACTAGCAAGACAGGAACACAACCCCACCCATTAGCAGAGAGGCTGCCTAAAATCATAATAAGGCCACAGACACCCCAAAACACACCACCAGACGTGGACCTGCCCACCAGAAAGACAAGATCCAGCCTCATCCACCAGAACACAGGCACTAGTCCCCTCCACCAGGAAGCCTACACAACCCACTGAACCAACCTTAGCCACTGGGGACACACACCAAAAACAACGGGAACTATGAACCTGCAGCCTGCAAAAAGGAGACCCCAAACACAGTGAGATAAGCAAAATGAGAAGACAGAGAAACACACAGCAGATGAAGGAGCAAGATAAAAACCCACCAGACCTAACAAATGAAGAGGAAATAGACAGTCTACCTGAAAAAGAATTCAGAATAATGATAGTAAAGATGATCCAAAATTTGGAAATAGAATAGACAAAATGCAAGAAACATTTAACAAGGACCTAGAAGAACTAAAGATGAAACAAACAATGATGAACAACACAATACACAAAATTTAAAATACTCTAGATGGGATCAATAGCAGAATAACTGAGGCAGAAGAACAGATAAGTGACCTGGAAGATAAAACGGTGGAAATAACTACCACAGAGCAGAATAAAGAAAAAAGAATGAAAAGAACTGAGGACAATCTCAGAGACCTCTGGGACAACATTAAATGCACCAACATTCGAATTATAGGGGTTCCAGAAGAAGAAGAAAAAAAGAAAGGGACTGAGAAAATATTTGAAGAGATTATAGTTGAAAACTTCCCTAATATGGGAAAGGAAATAGTTATTCAAGTCCAGGAAGCAAAGACAGTCCCATACAGGATAAATCCAAGGAGAAATACGCCAAGACACATATTAATCAAACTGTAAAAAATTAAATACAAAGAAAACATATTAAAAGCAGCAAGGGAAAAACAACAAATGACACACAAGGGAATCCCCATAAGGTTAACAGCTGATCTTTCAGCAGAAACTCTGCAAGCCAGAAGGGACTGGCAGGACATATTTAAAGTGATGAAGGAGAAAAACCTGCAACCAAGATTACTCTACCCAGCAAGGATCTCATTCAGATTTGATGGAGAAATTAAAACCTTTACAGACAAGCAAAAGCTGAGAGAGTTCAGCACCACCAAACCAGCTCTACAACAAACAAGAAACACACGAGAAGAAAAAGACCTACAATAACGAACCCAAAACAATTAAGAAAATGGGAATAGGAACATACATATCAATAATTACCTTAAGTGTAAATGGACTAAATGCTCCCACCAAAAGACACAGATTGGGTGAATGGATACAAACACAAGACCCATATATTTGCTGTCTACAAGAGACCCACTTCAGACCTAGAGACACATACAGACTGAAAGTAAGGGGATGGAAAAAGATATTTCATGCAAACGGAAACCAAAAGAAAGCTGGAGTAGCAATTCTCATATCAGACAAAATATAATTTAAAATAAAGACTATTAGAAGAGACAAAGAAGGACACTATATAATGATCAAGGGATCGATCCAAGAAGAAGATATAACAATTGTAAATATTTATGCACCCAATACAGGAGCACCTCAATACATAAGGCAAAAGGTAACAGCCATAAAAGGGGAAATCGACAGTAACACATTCATAGTAGGGGACTTTAACACCCCACTTTCATCAATGGACAGATCATCCAAAATGAAAATAAATAAGGAAACACAAGCTTTAAATGGTACATTAAACAAGATGGACTTAATTGATATTTATAGGACATTCCATCCGAAAAGAACAGAATACACATTTTTCTCTAGTGCTCATGGAACATTCTCCAGGACAGATCATATCTTGGGCCACAAATCAAGCCTTGGTAAATTTAAGAAAATTGAAATTGTATCAAGTATCTTTTCCGACCACAACTATGAGACTAGATATCAATTATAGGAAAAGATCTGTAAAAAATACAAACACGTGGAGGCTAAACAATACACTACTTAATAACGAAGTGATCACTGAAGAAATCAAAGGGGAAGTCAAAAAATACCTAGAAACAAATGACAATGGAGGCATGACGACCCAAAATCTACGGGATGCAGCAAATGCAATTCTAAGAGGGAAGTTTATAGCAATACAATCCTACCTTAAGAAACAGGAAACATCTCGAATAAACAACCTAACCTTGCACCTAAAGCAATTAGAGAAAGAAGAACAAAAAAACCCCAAACTTAGCAGAAAGAAAGAAATCATAAAAATCAGATCAGAAATAAATGAAAAAGAAATGAAGGAAACGATAGCAAAGATCAATAAAACTAAAAGCTGGTTCTTTCAGAAGATAAACAAAACTGATAAACCATTAGCCAGACTCATCAAGAAAAAAAGGGAGAAGACTCAATAGAATTAGAAATGAAAAAGGAAAAGTAACAACTGAACACGGCAGAAATACAAAAGATCATGAGAGATTACTACAAGCAACTCTATGCCAATAAAATGGAAAACCTGGAAGAAATGGAAAAATTCTTAGAAATGCACAACCTGCCAAGACCGAAGCAGGAAGAAATAGAAAATATGAAGAGACCAATCACATGCACTGAAATTGAAACTGTGATTAAAAATCTTCCAACAAACAAAAGCCCAGGACCAGATGGCTTCACAGGTGAATTCTATCAAACATTTAGAGAAGAGCTAACACCTATCCTCTCAAACTCTTCCAAAACATAGCAGAGGGAGGAACACTCCCAAACTCATTCTACGAGGCCACCATCACCCTGATGGCAAAACCAGACAAGGATGTCACAAAGAAAGAAAACTACAGGCCAATATCACTGATCAACATAGATGCAAAAATCCTCAACAAAATACTAGCAAACAGAATCCAATAGCACATTAAACGGATCATACACCATGATCAAGTGGGTTTTTTTCCAGGAATGCAAGGATTCTTCAATATACGCAAATGAATCAACGTGATATACCATATTAACAAATTGAAGGAGAAAAACCAAATGATCATCTCAATAGATGCAGAGAAAGCATTCGACAAAATTCAACACCCATTTATGATAAAAACCCTGCGAAAGTAGGCATAGAGGGAACTTTCCTCAACATAATAAAGGCCATATATGACAAACCCACAGCCAACATTGTCCTCAATGGTGAAAAACTGAAAGCATTTCCACTAAGATCAGGAACAAGACAAGGTTACCCACTCTCACCACTCTTATTCAACATAGTTTTGGAAGTTTTAGCCACAGCAATCAGAGAAGAAAAGGAAATAAAAGGAATCCAAATCGGAAAAGAAGAAGTAAAGCTGTCACTGCTTGCAGATGACATGATACTATACATAGAGAATCCTAAAGATGCTACCAGAAAACTACTAGAGCTAATCAATGAATTTGGTAAAGTAGCAGGATACAAAATTAATGCACAGAAATCTCTGGCATTCCTATACACTAATTATTAAAAATCTGAGGTGAAATCAAGGAAACACTCCCATTTACCATTGCAGCAAAAAGAATAAAATATCCAGGAATAAACCTACCTAAGGAGACAAAATACCTGTATGCAGAAAACTAAAAGACACTGATGAAATTAAAGAAATTAAAGATGATACAAATAGATGGAGAGATATACCATGTTCTTGGATTGGAAGAATCAACATTGTGAAAATGACTATACTACCCAAAGCAATCTACAGATTCAATGCAATCCCTATCAAACTACCAATGGCATTTTTCACAGAACTAGAACAAAAAATTTCACAATTTGTATGGAAACACAAAAGACCCCGAATAGCCAAAGCAATCTTGAGAATGAAAAACGGAGCTGTAGGAATCAGGCTGACTTCAGACTATACTACAAAGCTACAGTAATCAAGACAGTATGGTACTGGCACAAAAGCAGAAATATAGATCAATGGAAGAGGATAGAAAGACCAGAGATAAACCCACGCACATATGGACACCTTATCTTTGGTAAAGGAGGCAGGAATGTACAGTGGAGAAAGGACAGCCTCTTCAACAAGTGGTGCTGGGAAGACTGGACAGTTACATGTAAAAGTATGAGATTAGATCACTCCCTAACACCATACACAAAAATAAGCTCAAAATGGACTAAAGACCTAAATGTAAGGCCAGAAACTATCAAACTCTTAGAGGAAAACATAGGCAGGACACTCTATGACATAAATCACAGCAAGATCCTTTTTGACCCACCTCCTAGAGAAATGGAAATAAAAACAAAAGTAAACAAATGGGACCTAATGAAACGTCAAAGCTTTTGCACAGCAAAGGAAACCATAACCAAGACCAAAAGACAACCCTCAGAATGGGAGAAAATATTTGCAAATGAAGCAACTGACAAAGGTTAATCTCCAAAATTTATAAGCAGCTCATGCAGCTTAATAACAAAAAAACAAACAACCCAATCCAAAAATGGGCAGAAGACCTAGACATTTCTCCAAAGAAGATATACAGACTGCCAACAAACACATGAAAGAATGCTCAACATCACTAATCATCAGAGAAATGCAAATCAAAACTACAATGAGATATCATCTCATACCAGTCAGAATGGCCATCATCAAAAAATCTAGAAACAATAAATGCTGGAAAGGGTGTGGAGAAAAGGGAACCCTCTTGCACTGTTGGTGGGAATGTAAATTGATACAGCCACTGTGGAGAACAGTATGGAGGTTTCTTTAAAAACTGCAAATAGAACTACCATATGACCCAGCAATCCCACTACTGGGCATATACCCTGAGAAAACCATAATTCAAAAAGAGTCATGTACCAAAATGTTCATTGCAGCTCTATTTACAATAGCCCGGAGTTGGAAACAACCTAAATGTCCATCGGATGAATGAAAGAAGATGTGGCACGTATATACAATGGAATATTACTCAGCCATAAAAAGAAACGAAATTGAGCTATTTGTAATGAGGTGGATAGACCCAGAGTCTGTCATACAGAGTGAAGTAAGTGAGAAAGAGAGAGACAAATACCGTATGCTAACACATGTATATGGAATTTAAGGGGAAAAAAATGTCATGAAGAACCTAGGGGTAAGACGGGAATAAAGACACAGACCTACTAGAGAATGGACTTGAGGATATCGGGAGGGTGAAAAGTAAGCTGGGAGAAAGTGAGAGTGTGGCATGGACATATATACACTACCAAACGTAAAATAGCTAGTGGAAAGCAGCTGCATAGCACAGGGAAATCAGCTCCGTGCTTTGTGATTGCCTGGAGGGGTGGGACAGGGAGCATGGGAGGGAGGGAGACGCAAGAGGGAAGAGATATGGGAACATATGTATATATATAACTGATTCATTGTTGTAAAGCAGAAACTAACACACCATTGTAAAGCAATTATACTCCAATAAAGATGTTTAAAAAAAAATAAATAAATAGGGTTTTCTTTTTATGGGTAATAATGTTCTCATAGTAGTGAATAATATTTTTAACTTGTTTATAAAATCTTACATAACAGAACTATTTGAATATAGGACTGGAAATTGATTATCATGTCACCCAGTCCTCTAAATTACACTAAATTGGATTTCACTAGGGGAAGCATGTCTAATACCTCATTAAAATAACGAAACCATGTCCAAGTAAGTGATGGAAACACATTTGTCTGATAACAGAAAAGCAGTAGGAACCTGTATTTTGGCCTTTTATCCTCCATTGTTTTTTTCCTTCGACATAAAAAAGGCAGTTTATTGCAAGAGTATAAGACTTGACACTGAGAACATTGCTCAGACAGTGTCACAGCAAAAGGAGTAGGGCAGAGGTAGAGGACGGTGAAAACTAAGGATGACCAGTGCGCACAAGAGAAGTGGGAGCTGATGCACACGCAGCCTATCCCCCAAGGCACAGGCAGCATGCGGGTAAGGCCTCTAACCCTGACTCTAGCCTCGGGCGGAGCCCATCCTGCTCTCACACTTGGCCTGATGGCTGTGATTCTGCCTTAGCTTGGAGCAGCGCCTGGGAATGTTGAAAAAAAAACTTTGTTCTTTTCAAGAAATAAAGCCAGTTATATTTTCAGCAACTTTCAACTGTAATTCTTTGGATGAATATAGTCTATTTCTTCCCAAGAACTCAAAGGAAAGTCCAGGAAAGATCTTCACAACCCCTCATTAATTGCAGTGTCTCTGCTTTGTAATTTTCACCTGCACAAGGGGTGAAGGAAATGCTTCCTCTGCAAGTTTTCTGGGTCTCACAAGAAAGGCAAACCCAGTCCAGAAAGAAGTGACTTCTTTCTTCTTTAAGTCAGGCCTTCGAACTAAGACCTTAATCAGTGAAGTTTTTGCAACGTTCCTTCTTGCACCTGGCCTCTCAATGAATTCTTCAACATGAACAGAACCTAATGTTTACACAAAACAAACTACTTCGCAACCTAGTGGCTTAGAACACAGGGCCATATCATCTCACTATTCTGTGGCTTGCCTGGGCTCACTCATAGAATATGGCTGTATGTAGCTGGAGCATTCTGTTGGACTGAGGTCCAAGATGCCTCACTCACTGTCTTGCAGCCGGTCTGGCTGTCTACTGGGTCACCTCAGTTCTCTTCTGTATGGCCTCTCAACATCTAGTAGGCTAGACCAGTTCCCTTATGTGCCTACCTTACATTCAGGCAAGGTTCTACAAGAGCAAACCAGAAGCTGCAAGATGGTCAAAGCCTAGGTTCTAGCTCACACCATGTCATTTATACCATATTCTACCAGTCAAAGCAAGTCACACTGCCAGCCCAGATGCAAGGACGAGGGAGATAGACTCCATCTCTTGATGGGAGGAGCTCAAAGCTTTGTGGCCATGTTAAACCTACTGCATTCCACTCTCTGGCCACAATTATTTTCATTTCTCTTACATACAGAATATGCTCATTTCCTCCCAATATGGGATAAAGTCCAATATTTCATGATTTTCATCAGTCCAGATAGGGATGAGACTCAGGGTGTGGCTTTTAAAAATCCAGAATATTGTGACCTAAGAAACCTAAGTTAACTGCCATCTGTACGTCCAACATACAATGGTGAGGCAGGGACAGGGTATCTGCAGCAGACACTTCCTTTGTTAAGGGACTAATCACTAGTTCATAGTAATTCTGAAATCCATCTGGGCACATGTCACCACTTATCCCTTGCCGGGGCAGGGGATGTGACCCAGGGTTCATTTCTGCTACCTGGGAGTGGTACTCTAATCCTACTATTGGCTCTGCCCTTTGGGCTCTTGGCTTTGACTTTCTGAAAAGTCTTTCTTTTCCATAAAAAAATAGTCCATATTTGCAACTGAACAGTTTTCTCACCCTGCTTCATGCCCACTGAAATTTGATGGCTCAGAGGTCTCTTTCCATTTTGATACAAATTCCTTAAAATTTTATGGACTTTCTGTTGCTAAGAAAATTCAACGGAGAAAGAACTGTCTTTTCAACAGATTATGCTGGTAAAACTGGATACCCGTATGTCAAAGAATGATGGTGGATCCCTTCTTCACACCATACACAAAAATTAACTCAAAGTGGATCACAGACTTAAATGTAAGAGATAAAACCGTAAAGTGGAAGGACAGAATTGGAGAAAATATTTGTAAATCATAGATAAGGAACTAGAATCCAGAAAATATAAAGAGTTCTTATAACTCGACAATAAAAAGAGAAATAATCCCACCTAAAAGTCCTTAAAAAAGGATTTGGTGGACATTTGCGGAAAGAAAATATGCAAATGGCCAATAAGCATGTGAAAAGATGCTCAACAACATTATTTATCAGAGAAATGCAAATCAAAACCACTATGAGATATTACCTCACATTTCCTATCATTTGTCAGAAGAAAAATAATAACAAGTGTTAGCAAGGATGTGGAGAAATTGGAACTGCTGGTGGAAATGTCAAGTGGTGCAGCTGCTTTGGAAAACAGTCTGCCTTTTCTCAAAAAATTAAACAGTTACTGTTGAATATATAGTCCAACAATTCCACTCCTAGGCATATACCCAAGATAAATGGAAATATATGTCTATGCCAAAACTTGTATATAAACCTCCATGGTAGCATTATTCATGATAGCCAAAAAGTGGAATCAGCCCAAATGTGCATCAACTGATGAACGGATAAACAAAATGTGGCAGAGTCATACAGTGAAACGCTGATACATGCTACAACATGGATGAACCGTGAAAAACCTCATGCTAAGTAAAAGAAACCAGACACAAAAGACCATAAATTGTATTAGTCCACGTACATCAAATGTCCAGAATAGGCAGATCCAGAGAACCGAAAGCAGATTAGTGGTTGCCAGTGGTGAACAGAAAATGACTGCTCGTAGATATGGAATTTCTACTGGGGTGAGGAAAATGTTATGCAATTAGACAGTGGTGATGATTACACAACTTTGTGGATATACTAAAACCTGTTAGATTATACACCCTAAAGGGTGAATTTCATAATACGTGAATTACATCTCCAATAAAAATAAAATGTGTGGGCTTTCTATGTATCAAGTTATAGTCTAGTCTATTAGATGAAAACCACACCCACAATTCTTTTCAGGACAGGTCCTCTTTACTTTGGGTGTCAGAGTGCTATGGGGCAACACCCTGAAGATTCTTAAAAGCCCTTTTGTCTTGCTACGAGAGTTTACTTTAAATATTTCTAAGGTCTTAATAAAGAATTATATTGCTAGACCTTTGGTTTAATCTTTTTCTTGAGGCTATTACTTACTTGGAGAATATTTTGCCATTAGAGATACTAGAAGCGGGAAAACATTTTATTTTCCAATCCAGAATGTTCTAAGCCCTCTGTATCTCCTCAAAATGCTGCTAGAAAACTGAATAGTCCCTCCTCTTGTTCATCTATCTTGTCCTGCACCTTATTGTATTCAGCCAAATAAACAAACAAATGGCTCATTGACACTTCTAGCATTCTGTCTGGAAATAACCTTAACTAGATCCATGAGTTCCTTTGGTACAAATTCTCTTTTCCAGCTTATGTAGGCAACAGTTTTGCCAAATGTACCATCACTATATAACGGAGCTGAGCTAGTCCAGCCCTGTGGCTCCCTCTTTCTCCAAAAAAGAGTCCTTATAAAGAGTGGGAGCTTCAGGCATTATTCCCAGCACTGGGAAATAACTCCTCAGAACATCTGATATCTAAGCTCAGCCTATGTTCTCCTTCCCACATGAGGTCCCGCTCATACTTATCGTATATATAGACAGAACAACTGGTCAGCAGGGTTCCTCTCCTGGAACACAGCCCAAAGTATGTACAGCTGAACCTCAGTTCAGCCTGCCTTTTCTTCCATGACTTTTAGTCTATTCTAAAAATTGACCTGAAGTCTTTGGGCCTTTTAGATCTCTCCTTTGTACCTGCTTTCAAATTTATCTGAAATATCTTGTCACTTTTTACTTTGAAATATTTTTTATGGGAAGTTCACAAAAGGTATGAAGTATGAGCACTGCATGGAAGTTAAGTTAAAGTAGTATCCGAGTATGGAAAGCGTGCAGGTATAGGGAAGGCTTGTAACTCCCCTTCTCCAGAAGCCCAAATAAGGGAGGCTGCAGCCCAAACCTCTGACCCTGTGGGAGTCTAGGCCCTGACGTGGATAATGTGGAGATCAGCTTTGGAATTCCAGGAAGGCATCTAGAAATTTAGAAATTAATTTCTTTGACCAATTAAATTTACTGAAAAAGCGGCCAACATATTTTTAAAAATGTTCACCCTCACTATTTTCAGCCATCAGAAAAGGAAACGGGGACTCTCCTGGTGGGTGTACAAACTGATCTCTCAGGCAATTTGGAAAAATTTACCAAAAATCACAAATTCCACTCCGAAAAACTTATACTAAGGAATAATCAGTGATGTACCAGGAATATTCATTAAAGTTTTATTTTTAGTAAGGAAAAATTGAACTCATATGTCCAACAATGAGGGATTGATTTAACAAATTGTGGTTCATTTGTATCATGCAGTTATTAAAATGATGATATATGATATAAAAGTCATTTTATATCATATATCATTAAGTTATATCACATTGTTAAGTGAAAAGCAGGCTATAAATTAATATACATATACACACACATCACATATATAAACACACGTACACATACACACACATATGACACCAATTCTGAAAATATTTTAAACATAATGTTTAAAAATATTAACAGTGGTTACCTATAGACAGAAACAATGTTAGAATATTTTTCCACTCTTTTTTGCATTTTCCACATTTTCCAGATTTTCTGCCATGGGAAAAGGTAATTTTTTTCTGGGAGTCTGTACTTAGTCATTTTCACTGTGTCTTATTTTCATAAGTTTTGCTCTTTCTTCATTTTTGATCCCAAATAAACATGAATAGCTCAACAGTGGTGGCTCTAGGGCAGGGGTAAGGGAACATGGCTAACTGTGTGAATTTTCTTGCCAATATTTTCTAAATCAGGGGCCGTCCAATAAATCACGCTATTGGAACACATGAGCAAAACCACTGGCAATGTCTTACTTAAGACTTATTAATTTAAATAGGCCTAACAACAAAGACATTTACCAAGAAGTAAAGAAATATCTTTTTCTATTTATTGGAATAATTAAATAACCAAGAGTAAAATTTGTAAACATATATAAAAATATTAAAAAATTAAAATATAGTAAAACTATAAAATAAGTACACAATTAAAAATACATTAACTGAGCAACCTCAAAACTATATAAATATAGGATATTTATGAAATTCTTTAGAGATGTAACATCTACTCTTTGAATAAAGTTTGAAATTTGTAATTTTCAAACTATGGAAGGAAAAAGTAAATAATAGCTCTGTCCAATTTATAATTATCCAAAGAGAATGATTTTGTGCTATTTCTTGCTTGTCTTTTCTAATACCCATTCAATCACCTAGGGAGAGAAAAAAATATGATTATGGTACATTTCTATTGGAAACACAAGTGATAGAAAAAGATATTGTTAAAATTTCAAAAGAGTATGGTAGAAAATTTAAAGCAAAAAATAACCTGTCAAAATCTTAAAATATATATTATCTTGAAAATACATTTTACTAGCAGTTACCAGTGGGGACAGGGGAAGGGGCAATATAGGACTATGAGATTAAGAAGTACAAACTATTATGTATAAAATAAGCTACGAGGATATATTGTACAACACAGGGAATAGAGCCAAGATTTTATAATAATTAAAAATGGAGTATAACCTTTAAAAATTGTGAATCGCTATATTGTACACCTGTAACTTACATAATATTATACATCAACTATACTTCTATTAAAAAAAAAGACTAAGGAAATGACTATCACACACACAAAAAAATCAGTAGAGCGGTTACCTCCAGAGGTGATGCAGTGGGATATGGTGGGGAAGGGATTCTTTGGGGGTTTCCAAGGTCCCCACAATATTTTATTTCCCAGGTTGCACAGTGAGTGATCCCAAGGATATTCTCTTTTAAAATTATGTTTTTAAATTGTATGTGTTAGGGAGGGTGGGAGGGAGGGAGACGCAAGAGGGAAGAGATATGGGAACACATGTATATGTATAACTGATTCACTTTGTTATAAAGCAGAAACTAACACACCATTGTAAAGCAATTATACCCCAATAAAGATGTTTAAAAAATAAATAAATAAAAATAAATTGTATGTGTTTCTTTGCATATGTGTATACATATTACATGTTAGATCATGAATTTTTAAATGGAAAAAAAACCCACATTTTATTTTCTTGCTCAAGAAGACTTTTTGCTGAACTTCCGCTGTGGAATACAGTAGTGTTCTCACTGGACAAGATGAAGCTTCTACTCTATTTTCTCACCTTTATTTGAAAATGTACTTTCAAAGCATCACTAAAAAGAAATTAACTAAACTTTGAAAATAGCTAATAGAAATGGATTAATTTTTCCAGCTCTTTGGATTTTTTTTTTCTGTTTCTTTCTTAACATCAGTTTAGAAGCTCTTTTGTTAACAGAGAAATCTCTTAAATACTACTAAAGATTCTGCTTGCATAAGTCTATTATTAACTATTTTAAAGAGTGGTCATAGGGACAAAGTTGAAAAGACCACTCACTAATTCTTACTGCATATATTACAGCATCACAGGTACTAACCTGCAATAAAATAGCAATTTAATTGAATGTCGTTTCTTGGGAATAATTTATTTACCTGTACAACATTGTTGCTTGCTGTTTTCTTCATTTCTTCAAATAGACCCCTTGAAGTTTTAAGATCCTAAACGTAACAAAATACAGCAGCTTAAATCTGCACATTAAATTACAGAGAACAAGTCATTATTAAAAACTTGAGATGATCCTAATTCTGTAAGTATCAACATGAAGAGGGAGATACTACAAAAAACTCAAAGTAACAGATTATAATTTAGTTCCATCCTGAAAGGTCAAAGTACTCTAACCAAAATACATCCACGCCACTCTAATCTCAAATACTCAATGGCACTGACCAAACCTAAGCCCCATCCTCAACTATAAGTAGCCACATTAACTTCATTACTCAGGAAATGAATATACAGTTCATATTTATTTTTCAGATAAAATAACTTTTTTTCTCTCTCTTCTTTTTGGCTATTTCATTCCACCACAAAGAGGGAATGCCATAGGAAATAAAACTGAAATCTCTGACTTGTAAAAAGGTAATGACTATATCAAATTATATTATAAAAATTTTTAAATCCAATTGTATTAAAAACAAAAAGTAATCCTCTGTTGCACTTCCAAGCTATGCTCCATTGAAGTAGTCACTTTGAATTCTTTAAGCTCTTTCTCTTATTTATACCTTCATGTTTCTAAATAATAAGCTTATACTCTATTTCATGATTTAACAGTTCTAGACAGTGATTGCTGTTATCCCAGATTCAGGTCTCTGAATCCTCCCACCTCCCTTCTCTTCCTCTCAGTAACAGCTGCACCACAATTTTTTGATTAGTAAATAGTCAATGTTTGCATTTTATACCTAAGCAAATATAGTTCAATCCCGAGCTAAGTAATGTATAACGGTTATAATTTCTCTTTCATCTGTTTTGTTTATCCTGTAGTTGAACTACGTTTGCTTAGTTTTCCACGTGTATAATCCTACCCCCACCCCACAATGCTGTGAAAGACTGATTAAATGTACAGCAAAGTTCTTCAAACACTCAGGGATCCTGGATAATCTCTCACTTCAGCTTTTCGTTTTTGCTTTTGTTTTCTTGATTGTATTTTTTTAAACTGGAGATCCTTCTCCCATAGCCTGCTCCAATTTGGTCCAATTGCTCCCTCAGCCTGGTCCCATTGGGACTTATCTTCCCCAGTCTAGGTTAGTTTTTCTTTTATTTCTTGATTCAGTCCCTTGCTCTATTGAATTTCATCTTCTCACAGATTTGTCAAAAGGGTAAAAAAATGACAGAATTTTTCAGACCTTCCATGACTGAAAGTATCTGTACTGAATTTTCATACCTGACTGACTTCTAGACCAGGTATAAAATACTAGGTAAATCACTTTCCTTCAGAATTTGAAGATACTGTTCTACCTTCTTCTGGCACACAGAAAAATCCAATGCCACTCTTATTGATTCTTTGTATGTAAACTACTTTCTCTCCTGGGAAGCTTTTAGGAAATATTCTCTCTGTCCCAGGATATGTGACATTCCACAGTGATGTGGCTTGTAGAACTGTCATCCACTAGGTTGAACAAGCTGTGTGCCCTTTCCAGCAGGAGGAGTGCGTCCTTCAGGTCTAGAAAACTTTCTGTTATATTTTTGAGTTTTTTCTCCTCTAGTCTCTATTTTTGAAGTTCCTATTATTAGCATATTGGATCTTTTGGATTAATTCCCCCATTTTCTTATCCTGTGTTTAATGTTTTTATCCTTAATTTTGTCATTAATACTAATTTCTGGTAAATTTCTTAATCTCAACTGTTCAGCCTTTCTATTGTACTGATTTTATCATATTTCTAATTTTAAGGAGCTTTCATGTTCTATAGTTTTTGGAAACAGCATCCCATTCCGGTTTTGTGCACCCAATTATCTTCTCTCTGAGACAATATAGTTTTTTATGAAGTTTTCTTCAGCTTTCTGCTCCTTCATAGTTCCCTTTGTTCCTTCATGTTTTGGCATCTGCTGTATTAGAAGCTTTTCTCAAAAGTATGCTAACTCTTGGCTGTCCAGTCATGTTTTAAAATGAGATAGTAAAAATCTTACTGGAAGCTCTGTCTGTACAGAGCTTGTTCATTGGTATCTTTACAAGGTAGGTGAATAAGGGGCCAGTTGGGCTTTTTACCGTGGCCTCCAATTCTTTTTTCTCCAGAGACTATTTCCTGCATTGTCGCAGGGGTGGGGTGGGGGGTGGTGAGGATAAAACTATGTATAATATACTTATCTGTAGTTAACATTGTGGGGGAAAAGCGTGCAGAGCAAACTGAAGGCTCCCCAGTTCACTCTGTAGATCTCTATTTAACTCCTCTTTTTTTTCACCTGGCACCTTGCTCCTGCTTTCCATGATACTTGGTGTCTCCAAGACCTGAGCAGGTCAGAGACCGTGTCTGTTGAACTGGCTTGCCTCTCACAGGTGTCCCCAGGCAGACATTTAGGCTGTCACTTCTTCTACTCTGTTATACCATGCTTCCATGTGTTTTTTTTGGTTCAACAATGTATGAAAACATTTCTACATTTCTCCTTTCCTCTTTTCTTAGTTTTTGTACTTTCAATACTGTCTTTCTTGAGAGATTTTAGAAGGGAAGGGAATCGAATACATGCGGTCCATCTGCAGTTTTAATCAGGAAACCATATAAAATTGTGATTCAAGTCAGAAACTCTGAAAACTGGAACTAATCTAACACCATCTAAGTTTTACAAAATTGTCATCTGAATGGCCGATCTGTCCAATGTCTTACAACAAGCAGATAATGGATCCAAAATTAGAAGCTGGGTGCTTCGATACTCCCTCCAGTAGTTTCACTATATACTAAAATTACTTGAATAAGTTGAATAAAGTAAGTGGAAGCTTATTATCAACTTAAGTCAAAGGCTTGTTAGGGAAACACTGAGGATACCAGTTAAAGTGCAGTTTTCTACATCTGAGAACTAAAATCAAATAAATCAAATATAAACTTTTTGACTCCAATTTTTCTACCTCCATTAAAAAAAATTGGCAATAAGCTATCAGTGTAAAAGATACTCAGTCAATATTATCTTGTGTCAAATAGGAACATTAGAACTTGACCTCGATTTTGCCATCAGTAGAGAAGACACTGTACCTTTAGATAGAACTTCGAGATCTCAAAGAGACGCTGGCTGCAAGCCGTGAAACATTCATGAGCCTCAGTAATCCTGTGTTTCTTCAGGGTTTCAGTAACTACTTCTTTCAATATCTTGAACAGAACATAGTATACAACTAATATGTCTTGGAAAAGGTACAAACATATTATTTCAGCTTTAGAGTTAAGTTCTGTGAATCACAGAACCATGTAGCTATGCTAAAGATAGATAAGCTCATTAAGACAAAAGCATCTAGAAGAAAGGAGATCTGAAACAGTGACACGATCACACGTGTCGCAGGCTATCTGTCAGGAAGAGAGGACTAGAGTATCTGAAGAGAGGAATTCATATCCTGAGTTCTGAATCAAAATCTGAGTGTAAAAGGTACACACAGCAGGGATATATAGGTGTGTACTTATTTTTTATTATGGAAAATGTCAAACACTGTAAAGAGAATATTTGTAACAAACCCTCATCTCGATATATCTACTACCAGTTTCAAGAAGGATCAATTTGTGGCTCTTTCTGTTTCACTTATATGCCCCCACTCACTTTTCCATTATCCTTCTTGCACTGAATTTTTTTTTTCCTCCATTTTTTTGGGCCATACCACACAGCTTGCAGGATCTCAGTTCCTGGACCAGGGATTGAATCCGGGCAAGGCAGTGAAAGCCCAGAATCCTAACCACTAGGCCACCAGGGAACTCCCCTGAATTATTTTAAAGTAAATTAAAGATACCATTTCATTTCATTCATAAAATTTTTAGACAAACGTTTAAAACGAATCAAATGAAGAAATTTCTTCCCGTGCAGAACTAAGAGAGTCAGGAAATAAATCTTTACCCGTGTGTGTTTCTGTGATCTTGATTCCTTACTGGGCCTCGATGTTTTTGGTTCAGGCACACTTTTTTGACCTGAACTGGCATTTGTAGTGACTTTGGGAGTTTCACTGCTAAGAACTGGAAGAGATGGACGAGTCACAGATAACGATCTCTCTGCCCCTGGCTTTCTGGATGTCACTGCTTGATGATGATGATTAGTAATGCCACTTCTCTGAGAATCTGAACTTTCAGATTTCACAAGTCTAATGGGGGGGAAATATAAAAATGCAGATTAAGTGAATCAACAATGAAGTCCATTTTCTGTCTTAAATGTTACAACCATAACCACTGACATATAAACCCAAGAAAAGCAAACACAATTTCTTGCTACTACTGCCTTAGATAAGCAGTCGACATCATATTATACAGTTGCTCCCCTAGTTCTTCAAATGAGTGACTAGAACACGGAAGGCAATGAATAACATTCTAGGATTTCAGCTAACATTAAAAGCTAATAGGAAAAGCAACTAGCAACATTACTGTCACCCTCCCCGTTAATTTACAATTTCTCACATAAATCAGGGATGGCACTCCAGGCAATGCTATTTATAGATCCAGTACTCATCTGCCAAGTACTTATACTTTTCTATTAAGATAATTTTGATGAAGAAACCATAATAATCATGCTTGTTGTAGCTATGCAACTACCTGAGCAAAATAAATAACAGTGTTAAAACAAACAGAAATAAAACTATAAAAGTAGCTCTTGTTTCAAACTTTCTAGAATGTTTAAATTTCCTGTTACAAGATAGGGTCTCATATTTTTCAATTCTGTTAACCTAGAGGCCACAGTGTACTTTCTTGTCTGGAACACATATCTATCAGTCACAGTCAGAAATAAAAAATATTATTACAAAATACAGTATCCTAAATATTAATGGATTTGCTTTTTAGCTTTATCGCATGTAAATAGTACCATGAACTTGTAAAGTCCTCATGAAAATAATTTAGTTATTCCCCATCAGGGAAAAAGTATTCTAACAATTTTCACTGTTTAAAAGAAGATTTGAAAGTTTCACTTTAAGATATTTGATACTTTTTGAAAGATTTACATATAATAAGAATTTAAGGTTTGTTTTAGGTGTCAAAGACCTAAATTTGACAAAGGTTCTAAAGATATATAAATTCAATAGAAATTAGAGTGTTTATCTCATAAGCTTCTAATTTCTGTTCAGGTATTTGGATATTTTATTTAGCTAGCAAATAAATTAGCTAGAAAGATCTCATTTTTCATATATTATTATGTAGGCTTTAAAGCTATATTTTATATGAAACAAGTTGTTTCAAAACGGTACCTCATGGGAATTTCCTGGTGGTCCAGTGGTTAGGACTCCTCGCTTTCACTGCCATAGCCCAGGTTCAATCAAAAATGGTACCTCATGAAACCCCTTGTTTAAGGGTCCAGTGTAGGTAGGAAACAGTGAGAAGAGAGCTAACAGAAAAACTGCATCCCTAAACATCCCCTTCAACAGAGTAGCTCAGCTGCTTAATCTATTGGATAAGATCGCCAGTGTTCCATGGCTTAAAAGCTTTACAACCCATCGTGCTGATGGGCTGTATATTAGCATATAAAGCAAGAAACAATGTGTTTTTTCCAAGTCATTTCTTTGTATAACTTATAAGCATAATCATCAACTGCTCACAATACAAACACAATTCCTGGTATGAATGAATTACATTTAAGCTGCACAGAAAGCAGCTTAAAAATCTGAAAGATTAATTCAATTACCCGCGGACTAAAATACTTTCTGTCAAGATACTATCTTTATGTACTTAATATACCACCTTTTGGGGGGATAAAGGCAGTTCAGATCTTTTGATCTCCTTTTTACTCGGGAGACTTCAGTCCGGAGTTCACTTTGTAAAGCTTCTCCATCAGGGACACTTCCGGGCTCTGACAAAACTGCTGGAGACGGAAGAGGGCTCAGTACGGTAGGTACTGGAAAACTTTCTCTGGTGCATGTAGTTTGAGTTTCATAACGAATAAGACGAGACTGAAGTTCTGAAAATCCCCCATCTCTTTCTAATGCTTTTCGGTCATCCAAGCAATATCTAAACAAGAGAAAGATCTTTAAAATCAAAGACTCCATGGCAGCCATGGGCTTTTTTCCCTGCCAATTAGGGAAAAGCAAAACATGTACTTAAAAAGTTCTTACTAAACTTCCTAATAATTGTTGGAAGGTTGAGTGAACGGCCAACTTCCCTCACAAGTTCAGTTTTTTCCAGCCTGCTACACAACATGGCAAAAAATTAAAAAAATTTGAAGTACAATCTGATTCCTCTTTGACTGTTTCTGGGCAACAGATCAAGTTAATCCTCTGGCTTATTTTCAAAATAATACAGTGGCTGTTTTGATACTTTTTAAATCTCTACCAACCTCTGATACTTCAGCATGGCTGATATGTAATGACGTGAAATGCTAACTTCTGTTAGAAAGAACAAGTTTATTTTCAACACAAAGATTAACAGGGTATAAAGGCATTCTAAACTGGCTCACCAAACACAGCTCAGAACATTTTGAAATTTCCCTTTGAAACTCATTTCCACCTTACTGACTGATTGACAAATTTTCCTTCAAACACTTCAGCTGTGTGTGCATTTGGTTTCTAGCTAAATCTGATTTAACATCAATGAGATGTTTGCTCAGTGATTTAACATCAATGAGATGTTTGCTCAGTGAATGCTTCTGGACTTAAAGAAATCCCATCTCAGGGACTTCCCTGGTGGTCCAGTAGTAAAGAATCTGCCTTACAATGCAGGGGATGCAGGTTCTATCCCTGGTAAGGGAACTGAGATCCCACATGCTGCAGGGCAGGGCAACTAAGCCCGCGAGCCACAACTATTGAGCTCGCACCTCAACTAGAGAGCCCGCGTGTCGCAAACTACAGAGCCCACGCACCCTAGAGCCTGCACGCAGCAACTAGGGAGAAGCCCGTGCGCCGCAACAAAGAGCCTGCGCTGCAAGGGAAGATCCCGCATGCCTCAATGGAGATCCCGCGTGCCACAACTAAGACCTAACGCAGCCAAAAAATAAATAAAAATAATAAATAAATAAATGCTTTGATAAGGCTTAAAAAAAAAAAGAAATCCCATGTTGTTAAGTACAACAAATAAGCGTATCAAGAAAATCACCAATGAGATGTGTGACCTTGGAATACCCTTCACATTCTCCCCTTCTACATCAAGGAAACAGTTTCACATATACGATGACAGGACTTTAAACATTAAAACCTTTTTCTGTTATCTGTCCTGTTTACTTGTAAAATTCTAAGAAGTTCCTTAGAGTCAGAACTTTGGGTCTATAAGCTTTTAGTTCAACACTCAAGGAGTGTATCATTACCCCGACCTGATTGCCTGACGGAGGTTTTCTCTTTCTCTTGTGACACATATTGGATTTCTAAGAGTACAGACTAGAGAGCCAGACTCCCTGGATTTAAATCCAGCTCTACCACTGTGTGAACATGGCCAAACTACTTAATTTTATCTATGCTACTGCTGCCTCTTCTGCAAGATGAGATTCGTAGCAGTTATCTCAAAGAGCTATGGTGAGGATCATGAATGGGTACACGTACGCACTCAGAAACAGTGCCTGGAACATGCAAGCAAAGCTGTCAATAAATGTATGCTGCTGCTCTTATCGTCACCATCATCATCATCAGTGGTTTCATTTTCTACCACAGCAAATCTTATGCTATGCTGATGATATGTAGCTCAGCCAGGATTCAGACCCAGGTTGGTGATTTCAGAGTCTGACTTTAACCAATTTAGTATGCTATCTCTCATGTAAAGTGTAAGGGTCATCTTACTTAGGGGTCGACCCACGGCTGAACATTAGAATCATCTGAAGAGTTTTTATGAAATACTGATGCCCAGAGTTTCTGATTTAATTGGTCTGGGGTTGGAATCAGTCTTGGACATTTTTTTAGAAAGCGACCTAGGTGATTCTAAAGTGCAGCTAGGACTGAAAAATCTCTGATATAAACCAACAGTTTAATTTAACAGGAGGGAAAAATGAGCTCCTAAGTTATACTGTTAACTGGTGGCAGAAGAGTGACTAGAACCTAGGTCTCTCAATTCTCTAACATTCTTTCTCTAGTCTGTTGTTTAATAAAACACATTTCATTAAAAATCAGCCCCAACCCTAAGGATTACTGATGAGTCCTATTTCTATCCTGGGCGATTGACAGAATCTAGAAAACCACTAAGAACCATGAATGTTAAGGAAAAGTTCTAGGAGAGAGGAAATGTAATTCCTGATTGGCTTACAGGAAATTTTTCAGAGAAAAATAATGCATAGTTTGACTCCACATGCATACTTTTTTCTACTCTAAGATTTTGATTCTAAGATGCAGATTTTTTCCTTCCAGTTTTAACATCTCTTAATCACAGCTGTTCAAAATGTCATGCCTCCAACTGAATTATGTGCACTGTGCATATTGACTTCAATTGTCATTTAAAATGTCTTCAAAGTGATTTTACTATGATTTGGCATCAAAACAAAAAGTGACTTTGTAAATAAGAAGGGAACAGAAACAGGGTAGCAGGGTGCGTATGTGATAATAGTGAAGAAAAATATTCACTGTTGGATGAATGAGTAAACTTCCACATTTTCTTGCAAAACAATAACCAAATGCAAACAAATAACCAAATGTGTCCAAAGAAAGAAAAATACCTATCAGAAGATGAAGCTATCATTGTCCTATAACTACAAAATAGGCAAGATACTGCCTAGCACACACCAAGCAATGCCGATGAAAGCCGGAAAAACTGCCAAATCTCTTGGAATACATGAAAGAAAGTTCAGAGCAACAGGAGGCTGGTGTGGCCAACTGACTCTCACAGTTTGACAGTGGAATTCAATTTGTTGTTAAAGAAGATGGTGCATCTTACAATCAATGGTATCTTACACTCCAGGATAGGAGAGAGAAGTGAAAAACAAGTCAACTGTGGATAGATTTCATTTTGGCTTAAGTAAACATTGATCTGTACTTGAGCAGTTTATATATTTCTTCCAAATATTCCTTATGTTTGAGTAGAGGAAAAGCTCAAGGATTCCAAAGGCTCACGGCAATGTAAGAAGAGAGAACTTTCTTTGCAGTGTCATATTTACTTTGAAATTTCATTTGAACTTTGCTTCAGGTAGAAACATAATCTACATTTAATGTGAATAGGACCTCACACTATAAACCCAAATCCTGAAAATAAAGCATGTTTCTGGATTCACTGTGCTCACCTCCTGCAACTTTCTTAGTTTGATCTCAATGGCCCCAGATTAAATTTACAGCAAGGAAAATGGAGTCACAACTAAATTTGTTTATTTGCTTATAAGGGCAGGCAATTTCACTTTTTAAAGTCCTCAAATTCTTATTTCAACTGTGTTTTTCATACTCAGACAGACAGAAGTTCAATGTTGTTGCATGTATACATACGTTGTTCCTTGTTATTATTGAGTAGTGCTGCTTTAATACCAGTTAATTTATCTATTCTCCCATTGATGTACACCTAAGGCTATTTCCAGGTTGTGGGTATTATGAATAAAACTGCTCTGTGGGTTCTTTTACCAGTCTTTTTGTGGTGTTAGGTTTTCATTTCTCTTAGGAAAATGACTATTAGAAATGCTGAGCCAGGGAGTCTGAGTATGTTCAGTTTTATAAGAACCTGCCAGATCCTTTTCTGAAGTAGATAAATCACGTTATACTTCCACCAAAAATGTTCCAGGGTTCTGATTGTTCCATACGCTTGTCAACACTCATCGGTCTTTTATTTTAACCATTCTGGTGGCTGCACAGTATTTTATTTTATGGATGCACTATAATTTATTTAACCAACCTCCTACAGTTAGACATTATTTCCAATGTTTCTTATTTTAAATAACACTGTGAAAAATACCCTTGCCTAATAACTTTCAATGTAAACGCTAATTTTATCATTAAGTGAAGTTAATCAATCTGATATTATAAACAACTGCATGGCTTTTGGTAGATTACCGAGCAGCCCCCCAGACAGGTTGTAACAATTTATATTCCAAGCTGGCTTATTCATGTCCCTTTACCTCCACCATGATTTTATGGGTGAAAAGGATTCTCACTGTTGTTTCAATTTACATTCTTAATGTAAATTTAAAAAGCTGACTGGTGAAGAAAACAACTCTTCACCTGTATTGGCCATATTTATTTCCTGTTTCAAAAACAAATGGTTTAAGATGTTGCAAACTCTTCCATAGGGGCCTTTATCTCATTTTCTTATGATTTGTAAGCATTACAAAGAAAATTTACCTTCTCATTTGTGTTCAAAAAATATTTTCCTCAGTTTAATCCACACTTTTAATCTTGTTTCTGTTGATAACTGACATTACTGTTTTAAAAATTAGGACAAATCTATCACTCTTTTTTGATTTCTTCCTCTGCTAGAACAGATTTTCCCCTACATTTTATGCTAGTTCTTTACTTTCACAGTTTTCCCACTTTTAATTCTTAATACATCTGCGATTTATTTTGATATTCGGCGTGAACAAAGAATCATTTCAAACAGATTTATTTTTATTTGAATTCTTAATCAACATTCTCACTACTATCTACGGAACATTTTTCTTTTGCCCTCTGATTTGAAATTCTTTTTCTGTCAGATCAAATTATCATGTATTCTTGCTTTTTCCTTGTAATTTCTACTTAGGTCCAGCCCCACATTGTAATTACAATAGCTTTATAATAAAATTTTCTAGTAATATGATACAATTTATCTCATTCTTTAAACAAGAAAGAGGAGACTTCTTACCAGATAAATTACAGAATTATTTCATCAAAAGTTCAAAATTGACAAGAACTGTATTAAATGTTTGCATTGATGTCAGGAGAATTAACACCTTTATAACACAGGATCTTCCCACAGAGAAACAAGGCATGTTTCCCCTAAGTAATCAACATTGCTTTTATGTCCCCTAATACATATTATTTGTAAATTTTCCCATTCTACATTTTTTACAAGAATACTTCTGATATTTATGATTTTATCTGCTATTTTGAATGGGATCATTTTCATCCTGTTAAAAACTGGACATGGCTAGTTTAAAGGAAAACTTGTGTCTTTTATATGTATTTTATAACTGGCTACCTTACCAAATTCTACTACTTCTAAGTCTTTCAGGTCTCTTCTCTGCAAAATAAAAGGCAAATACAAAAAAACCTTTTGGTATCCGTTTTACTACATGTAACTCTTTTAAACTCTTTAGTTTTCCTTATTTTAACTGATTGGCTAGAACATATAGAAAAATGATTAAAAAGAAAAAATTGGTCAGAGCAGATATCTTTTTCTTGCCCCTGACTTTAACGGAGAGTTTAATTTTGATGCTCAAAAATAAAGTAACCAAAAATTTTTGCTTCTAGTATCAAATTTGATATAACTTTACATATTCTTTAAATAAAATAAATCTTATTTAAGCATAACAAGAAACCTAAACATTCCTAGAATGACCTGTTGTCACTAAGGTCTTGAAAATTTAACCTAAAATACATTATCTCCATCATTCCATTTCTTGTCCTGGTGAAAATGGTAGATGTGCACATGACCTCCGGAACTCCTAATACCTCTAAGCAAGAGAATCCTTGGAAATTTCATTCATCTGGTCAATTAGAATTCCATAAAAATGTACACATAATTAACATGTTGCAAATGAGAATGCATTTTATCTAACAGTTTCTGAGCAATTACAATGACCAGGGAATATTAATGTGACCAGTAGTATAAATACACATTTACAATGTAGGGACTAAAATAATTTTGACTAAAATATCTAGTAACTAATAATAGGATGTTTAAATGTAAAACTGATTAATCATCAAATGACTTTTTTCCAACAGAAGACAAATTATTTGTGTATGTACTGCTTAGTTTTTTGAGTATTTTTGGACATACTTTCTCTTTGCTTCTCTGTCCCAATTTTTTTTTTTTTTTTTTTTTTTTTTTTTTTGCGGTACACGGGCCTCTCACTGTTGTGGCCTCTCCCGTTGCGGAGCACAGGCCCCGGACGCGCAGGCTCAGCGGCCATGGCTCACGGGCCCAGCCGCTCCGCGGCATGTGGGATCTTCCCGGACCGGGGCACGAACCCGTGTCCCCTGCATCGGCAGGTGGATGCTCAACCACTGCGCCACCAGGGAAGCCCTCTGTCCCAATTTATATCATTTTATTACAGTCACTCTTTACACTCACCTAAGATAAGCTACATCAACAACACACAGAAGAGTAAAGTGAAAATAAAAAACTCACTCAATTCCATGATAATGACATACTGAGGCTTTTTCAAAAGGTAAACCCTGAAGTTTCCGAGGACTAAGTTCTGGTGTCAGGACAAAAGTCTTTTCCCTGAAACAAAAAGTTTTTCATTTGTATTTAAAGTTTATTTAGTGATGAAGAGAAAGTTCAAGAAACTGTCTAAAGAAGGAAATCTGACTTCCTTCTCTATAACTGGATCTCATATGGGACAAAGAAGGAAATGAAGTGAGGTTAAGCCTATGGGTTTTGTCACTTACATTTTCTGTGTCCCAAGTTTCGGAAGTTACCATACTACTTACTTCACAAAACTATTCTGAGAAATGGTTAAATCAAGAATAGAAAATGATTTCTAGTGCAAGTTCAAGAAACAGCATTATTCCTGAAGAATATTTTTTTTTGGTGTAGGAAAATGTTTATGAATTTAGCTAAATTCTTTTTTCCAGGGGAATAAAGTCAAACTCCAATCTTTAGTGACAAAAGAAGTATTTACTTCCTCCTATAACCACATGCGGAATGCAGAGTTTTCTTTGCCTGGGAATGAAGTCATTTTGACACCTACTTTAAGAATCAGTGACCTTTTAAATATCAGAGGATAAAAAGACTAACTGCTGATTTCAGTTCTTCTTCTGAAGTAAGTTTCCAATCAGCAGGTATGTTGGAACTAATCATGTGGTGAGCTTACATAAAATATTCATGTTCTACCCCTCCACACCTAGGCCTGCAGGGGTACATCAAAATCTCAGGAAGAAGACTGCTGCAATTAGGTTAAACTCTCCTAGTTGTTCTAATAAGTGCTCTCCTTCTCTGCCTGAGTTGGGAGGTACTGTTCTAATGAACTGAATCGTGTTCCTAGAGCTCAGAACAGGTGAGATGGGAATGGGAGAATTATACAAGTGGTCTTTACACAGTTAAGAGGCAGAATGAAATACCAGGGGCTTGAATTCAGAAGACTTAGAAATGGTATACATAAAAACAAGTAGATAGTAGAGTACCATGAATAAATTGGCTATCACATTTTCGCCCCTTGGCTTTAGTAATGAAAACTGCCCATATGCCACCGAAAATTAAAAATTATCTCTGAGTACTAAGATAAGTGCTTGAAATTATTACATTAAAATGTAAGACATATGCAAGTTAATGAATCCCAAAAACCAGAATTTATATTCAATGCATCCATTTAAACAGTTCTGAATAAATAACATGAATAAATTGCAATGATCCCAGTATTTTGATGACTAATTATCAAAGTGAATAATTTTGTAATATAGAACTATTTAGGTACTTAGCATTTCACTTCTTTCCTTTGCCATGTTGTCTTCCATTTCTTAGTTTAATCTCTCTAAGCAGCTCTATCTAATTTTGTTTAATTTTACTCACACCTTGTTCTTTCTAAAGGTAACACTGTAATACATATGTATTTTGTCAATGTTTAATATTCCTCTGGTGTATATATAGGAGTCACTCCTGTACTTTGTTTAACTTAGTATTGCATTTCGGTGGTTCCTTGCATGGGTAGACATTTAATAAAAGTCTGCAGGTCCTTGATTCATTACCATGAAAGCTCATCCTTCAACTTTAATTTTAATAGAAGATATATTTGATAATGACACAGTTCTTTACTAACATCAAGGAATTATAGCAAACTTCCCTAAATAAATCACTGGTAAACTACAGAAAGAATTAATAGCATCTCCCCTAGACATTGCAGCTAGAAAAGACATTCTGGTCAAAAAGAGTACAACCTACATAATCAGTTTTGGCAAACCCATCTGACTCTGCCAGTTCACGCTTAATGATTTGGAAGGACAGTAATCTGATAACTAAACAGATGAAAATGTGTACATAGTTCTTCCCTTTCTTGTGGGAAGTCACACAAAAAAGACGCCCACAAAAAAGATTATCAATCTCTCAAAGCTATGAGAAAAAGAAAATTACTCTAAAATCACACTATTTTTATGTCATTAAGATCATTAAGTCATTAAGACTCCAAATTATTAAGATCCTCATGTTTTCAAAGTTGCTCCCCATCTCTCTCTCTTTAGTGAACACAACATGAAGGCAATATGCTCTAACATTAGTTTTGAAAGCTAACTATTTTCAAATAAATCCTTTCCAAAATTAACCCTTAAATTCAATATTTGCCAAAACAAGCTTTGAAAAAGTAATCAAAATGTTCTATAATTCTTAAGGTCCTTTGGAAGGTTCTCAGAATAATGGATTAGAAAAAAGAAATTGGGGTAGTGAACAAATTATTAAAATCTCACAAGTGTATGATGCCATAATTTTATCTGTAATTAAGTAAACTTCAGTAACATCCAGAATTAATTAGTAACTTAGTGGAAGTTTTCTTGGAAGTCAAGTTAGTTGTAAATTATTCATGTAGACACTGAGTTCTTCCTTGGTAATGGTATAGCTTTGAAAGCATTTTTATTACACTTCCCCATTCTCTTCAGTTGAAAGGCTGTCCTTTTTGCTATTAGACATAACTGACAGTGTCACAGTAAGTAGTGGCAAAATCAAAACTAGAAAGTGATACAGAAAAGAGAATTTAAAAAAATATTTGCAAGTCAAATTACAATTTTTTCTTAAAAAGTATTGCCATCTGTATACAAAGTAGAAGCTGATTTCTAAGAGAAATATGCTGAGGTTGCTTTTATTATTCCTGTTTCCCTTATAGTCAATACTACAAAACAGTACGACATTTGGCTAAGGTAAAATGTGAGGATTAAGGCCAATTGATAAATGCTGGGCTCAAACTTGTAGAATTTGTCAAAGTGTCACAGAGCATTAATTAACTGGAGAAATGAGAGGCAATGTGTTTTTTAAATGATTGCTTAAAAATTAGTTGAAATTGTAAGTTTATAACTTACCCTTTCTGAATCTGTAAAGGTTGAAGATCTCCAATTGGTAATCCATCTGAGGTAAAGAATTTCAGCAATTCTTTAGCATCCAATAATGTGACTGAATCCCGTGGACCCTCTTTGTGGCCCAGTAACTGTTCAGATGAACGAGGTAATGAACCAGTTCTGAGAAAAAAATGTTATGTAGATTTATTAAAAGTGGATTAGGGCTTCCCTGGTGGTGCAGTGGTTGAGAGTCCGCCTGCCGATGCAGGGGACATGGGGTCGTGCCCCGGTCCGGGAAGATCCCACATGCCGCGGAGCGGCTGGGCCCGTGAGCTGTGGCCATTGAGCCTGTGCGTCCGGAGCCTGTGCTCCGCTAACGGGAGAGACCACAAAAGTGAGAGGTCCGCGCACAGCAAAAAAAATAAAAAGTGGATTAGAATTCACCATGGTCAGGAAAAGCTGCTATGAGCAGAAATCAGAAAAATACACACAAAAAAATTGAAGATCTACACATTTAAGAAAGAAAATAAAGTTATTGCAAATCACTTAGTATCAAAGTATATTTTTAAAAATCTGTAGGTCACAGTAAAACTTGCAGTTACCATGTCAACAATGCTACTACTTAACTAAAATAAACATAATTATATTTTCTTTCTTTTTTTTTTTTTGGTGGTACGCGGGCCTCTCAAGTTCATATGGCATCTATGAACTTGAAAGATTACTTGAAGCACACCATGAAATGAGATGGTAATCCGAAATTTCTCCAAGGTCTCTTCTAGCCATGATTATGGCATTATGAATAAGTACTGAATCATTATACCTGAAATACATGCAGGACTTTATACTTTTCAAACTACTTTACATATAACATATTCTTAATACAAATTTCCTTGAAAAAAAGACAGGTCTTATCTCAAAATGAAATTAACACCTGAAAATAAGAACTTTGTAAAATTCTTATCATACTAAGCCTAAAAAAGAATCATTGTTCCTACTTTTCATATAAAGACACTAACACACAATAACGCCTTACAGACCCAGGGTGACAAGCTATTTAAAATGACAGAGTCAGGGCTTCCCTGGTGGCGCAGTGGTTGAGAGTCTGCCTGCCGATGCAGGGGACACGGGTTCATGCCTCAGTCCGGGAAGATCCCACATGCCATGGAGCGGCTGGGCCCGTGAGCCATGGCCGCTGAGCCTGCGCGTCCGGAGCCTGTGCTCCGCAACGGGAGAGGCCACAACAGTGAGAGGCCCGTGTACAGTCAATCAATCAATCAATCAATAGACAGAGTCAGAACTAGACTGATTCTGAATTAGATACTAGTTCTATTCTATAACTCTATGAACCCAAAAAATTCCAGAAAGTTTTAAAAACGGTAAAGAGGAAAATAGTTTCAGAGAATGCTAAAGGTTTTATCAAGCACTGAGTCACAGATCATGACATTACTCTGTCACCAAAGCAAAAATAAAATCTTTCAATACCTACACAGAACATTAATTTCCTGACTTTATATTAATTCAACTATTTCCTGATTATTTAATCACTCAAATCAAGCATTTTTACTGATAATTTTATGATTGAAATGTTGACATTATGGCTTTAGACATTTCTAAACATGACAGTGCCTCTTTCCTCTTCCTATTCCCTTTATTTTTATTTATTTATTTATTTATTTATTTAGTATTCATTCTTGGCTGCACTGGGTCTTTGTTGCTGTGCGTGGGTTTTCTCCAGTTGCAGCGAGTGGGGGCTACTCTTCGTTGCAGTGCACGGGCTTCCCATTGCAGTGGCTTCTCTTGTTGCGGAGCACGGGCTCTAGGCGCGTGGGCTTCAGTTGTTGTGGCACACGGGCTCAGTAGTTGTGGCTTGCAGGCTTTAGAGCGCAGGCTCAGTAGTTGTGGCGCACAGGTTTAGCTGCTCTATGGCATGTGGGATCTTCCCAGACCAGGGCTGGAACCCATGTCCCTTGCATTGGCAAGTGGACTCCCAACCACTCTGCAACCAGGGAAGCCCTCCCTTTATTTTTAAATTGAAAATATAAATCTAATAAAAATAGTCAAACAGAAAAACACTTAAATATTTTCTCTGAACTTTATACTCCAGGAGGGCAGGAACTACATTATGAGTTTAATTTCTGTGTGGCCATTCTTTAATAGTGACTCACAAAATCTTAATGAATATTACCCTCAATCATTTTATAAGCCAGTTGCAATGGGGAAATGTATACTTTGCATTTACATAGAACCCAGGACACAAGAATATCAGAGCAATTTAAAAGCCCAGTTTGTTATGGATTATACTATCAAGATATGTCTTAGGTTAAAAACAAAACTAAAAATACTGACAACACTTTGTTTAGTGTTTTCAAGCTTACAAAGTATTTTTTCATATATTATCTCATTAAATTTTCACAACTTTGGAGTAGAACTGGGATTGTTATCCCCATCTTAAAGATGAGGCAACAAAGTCACACAACAGGTGACTGAGTTTGTCTAAAACCAAATTCTTATGACTTTTAAATTTCAGTATGTAATGGTCCTGTATTCCAGCTGAACCTGCTTTAACACAAAACAAATTATGAAAATATATAACATAACTTTTGTCCCCAGCCAAGAATTTGATGGTATCTTCCCATATTTTGAAGTGTCCACAAATACTGATTGAGCATTTACTCTGCAATTATCATTGTAAGGTACTGAAAAAAGAGTTCACTGATGATAATTTACAGACTCATAATCACTGCTCTCAACTGTGTAGAGGTATGACTTGAAGTAGGAGAAAGAAGGTGAGGAGAGTGAAAAGAGATAAATACACCAATGTAGAATGAGGTAGAAAAGGTACAATAAAATAAGTTTCATGAAAGAAGTAATAACACAGTTTTTTAACTACATCATTTATAAAAGTCTTAAGAGACAGGTGCTATTTGAGCTAGACTTAAATGACAAGCAAGCTTCTTCTAGTTCAAGATGGTGGATTAAAAATACGCATTAACCTTTCCACTCAAAAAAATAAAAAACACAGTGTTGAAGTACTGGGCACTAAATCTATAATAGGGTTGAAAACAGGAAGAAGGAAAAACAGTGGGAAAAAAAAAGGGTTCAATGAATTTCAGGAATAAACTAGAACAAGAGCCTCAACAAGAATAAGAGAGAAACCTACAAAAAAGGTAGAACATGTCTTCTTTTTTCCATCCCACAAAGCCACAGAGGGACTCTAAACTTGAGCTCGGAGTGGCAACAGGCAGAAATCAGGTGGCATATTTTCAGAACTCTACTAGAATTCTTGTTCTAGTATGACCCTCCCACACCACATCTTATCCCCATGCTTTTACCTCCAAGTCAAAAACTGAAACTATGAAATCCAGAACTATGTGCCTGTCCTACTGTTGGTGGTGGAGCCCCCAGAATAAAGCCCCATTATTTTAGTTATGGGTAAAGGACCAAGGCTACCTGCCTTTTGATACCCCTGGGGGCCCTATATCTCCCCTCCCCCAGCATTAATTCAGGTGTGAGCAGATAGGGAACAGAACTACACATATAGAGAGAAAATGTATGCAACTACCAACATAACATAGCCTAGTACTAAATTCTTAGCTATGAAGAATCAAGGGCCACCAGACACTAAAGAACTACACCTAAGAGAAAAACACCAGAGGAGCAAATAAAACAGATCGAAAGGATCATTTAAGGAACAGATAAAACAAGTTAAAAGAAAATTCCAATTAATATCCTTATAGTATCTTCTCAATTCTCATTATTAAAAGAACAGGTAGCTATGAAAAAAATAGGGTAGATAAAAAAGAATTATTAGGAATTTAAAAAATGGCTGCCAAAAATTTAATAGAAACGATGAAAGTAAAGGTCAAGGAAATATCCTAGAATGTAGAGCAGAAAAGATGAAGAGATGGATTATTGAGAGAAAAATCAAATTTGAATGAAAAATCAATCCAGGACATCTAAAATTAGTTAAAACAGACATTACAGAGAAGAGAGTGGAAAAAAGAAAACAGAAGAATACTATTAAAGAAATAATAGAAGAATATTTCCCAGAGCCGTAAGGCATTGGTGGTTCAATGGTAGAATTCTCGCTTCTCCCAGAGCTGAAAAAAAGACAAAAGGCTTGAGACCAGAATAGTTCACACCATGATGGCCGCATGTAATTTCAGAACATTATGGAAAATAGAAAATTCTAAAAGTTCCAGACAGGGTAAAATACCTATTAAGGAACAAAACTCCATGTTGCATCAGACTTCTCATTAGATACGAAATCCAAGAAAATGCAGTTCTAATCTAGAAATGTATTCAAAAGAAATACCAGGATAACAGTTGTGCAGGTAGAAAGGGTCAGTCCAAATCAGAGTAGCAAGTCAGAGAGGTGCAAGAAAAATAACTTCAAGAAAAAAAAAACTGTCTATTGCAAATAACATAAGGTGCCAGAGGAAGAAGAAGGATAAATGGTGAAGAGAAGTAGAGATGTTAATTTCCTCCCCTTTCACAATGGGAAGTTAAAATATACAATCTAAAATTCACGGGTGGGCTTTCCTGGCGGTGCAGTGGTTAAGAATCTGCCTGCCAATGCAGGGGACACGGGTTCGAGCCCTGGTCCTGGAAGAGCCCACATGTCACGGAGCAACTAAGCCCGTGCGCCACAACTACTGAGCCTGCGCTCTGGAGCCCACGAGCCACAACTACTGAGCCTGTGCGCTACAACTACTGAGCCTGTGCTCTAGAACCTACGTGCCGCGACTACTGAAGCCCTTGCGCCCAGAGCGTGTGCTCTGCATCAAGAGAAGCCACGACAATGAGAAGCCCGTGCACCACAGTGAAGAGTAGCCCCTGCTCACCACAACTAGAGAAAGCCCGCACACAGCAACAAAGACCCAATACAAACAAAAATAAAAACAAATAAATAGACATTTAGAAAAAAATGAATAATCATGGGCAAGAAATGCAAGTTCTTTTACGGGTAACCTGTCCTTTTCTCAATCTTCTTTCTAGATTGTCATTTTCCTCCTGACCTATAAACGTTAGAGACCTTCAAGGAATGGTCTTAAGCCCTCTTTCCTTTTTCTACATGGCCTCACCAAGTGATCTCATCCACTAGCATGTATTCAGAAAAACCCTTTTAATGACAACTCCAAACTGACTTCCAGGTTTCTCCTCCGATCCACCTAACATGTCCACTTGCATAAGCCATAGAGCAAACTTAGCATCCTTAAAGCAGAACTCTCGATTTTTCTCCCCAAATCTGTCCTTACTCCAACTTCTCTCCAATTTTCCCCAAACCATAAGTGAGAACACCACTCACATGCTGTTCAAGCCAGAAATCTAAACTGTCTTGGATGCCTCTCTTTCCCTATCCTCCACATCCAGTCCATCACAGGAAGGTTTTTTTCCCCAGCTAAGCACCAAAATATATCCCAAACTTGTTCTCCACTACTACTCTAGTTAGAAATCAAAGTTATCTCTCAGCCTACAGAAAAAAACCACCCAACTGATCTGTCTGTTCCTAGTATCCTCCTCCTATAATCTATTCGCCACGAAAGAGTAAAAGTTATTTTGCAAAATCAGATCACATCACTCTTTGGTATAAAATCCATCAAAAGCTTACCAATGCACTTACAATATAATCCAGAGTCTGTATGAAAACCTATAAGGTCCTGTGTGACTGAATGTGCTTCACCCATTTATCCATTAGGTCTCAGCTCCAATGTAACCTCCTCAGGGAGCCATCCCTGACCATCCACCTCATCTCTCCACGCCCACAGCAAGTAAAATTACTATCCTTCAGTCCCTTTGTTTCAGTCATTACACATAGAGTAATTTATAAGTATTATATTTACTTGTCTGGTTACTCCTCTAAGAGGAGAGCCTGACACGCAGTTGGTACTCAATAAATTTGTTGACATCTATGAACAAAATGTTACTATAGCAAGTCACAAATGTTATAGCAAGCCATAAATGTTATCAGCAGAGGATCTAAAGATAAAAATGTGATTTGGGGGAAGTGAGTTGGAGGAGGGCAATGCAAGAGAGCCAAATCCCTTCTCTTTATTCTATTATTCTACCACTCAACAATTATGTACTGAGTGCTGACTATGTATTGAACCAAAAACAAAACAAAAATAAACTCTGCCTCTTAGAGATAGTTAATAGATACTATACAAACATAAAAATGTAAAACAGGAAGAATTTAAAATAGCTCAAAGAAGAAGAGTACTCTTACTTCACTTTACATGTTCCTGTATTGTTTAAATTTTTCTTACATATTCATATACCTGTGTATATCTATAGAAGATGGTCTGGAAAGACATCCACTAAAATGTTAACTGTGATTATGTACACCTAGAAAGTACAAGTAGGAGGTAGAAGAAAAAGAGCATTTCGTGGACACACTACTCTGTAGTGCTCTATCTATCTATCTATGGATTTATAGTAAGCATATATTTCTTTTATAATAAAACCATAAACTACTAATATCTCATAAATACAAGGATTAAGATTTAAAAAGTCATTAAAAAATACTGAGCTATTTCAATATTACCTCATTTTTTGTTTAGCTTTTTCAAAAGTTTCCAGGTTTTGAAGAACATGCCTTTCTGGCCACTCCAGAGGATTGGTTTCCACTAGACTTGAAGAAATACGTTCCACTGGATTGGAATCTGAAGAGAAATATGTAAGTACTGAAAGGTATTAACATACTGAATTTCGCTATATAAAAATGTATGTAGATACATACATACATCGTGTGTGCGTGCACATGTGCATGTGTATAAAGGCAACTTGGATTAACTGTGCAGTACTTACCTCGGGCGTTTACTAAGGAGATCTCTGATGGCCTGAACTGTGCAAAATACCATAGAAAAGTTTTTTGGAAATGAAAAAAAAAAAATTAGTATTAAGCTTTATTTTACTATCTCCTCATAATAAAAGTTACGAGCTAGAATTCAGAAGATGAATTAGCACTGTAAAAACTCATGGAATGAAAGCATAACTTTGTTATTTTTGTGAAATTAGTTCTAAATGGAAAGGAGACAACTCTGTGGAGAATATTCTGGATATATTATGTGATTTCCATACTACAAAGAGGAATTATCACCAGTATCCTGAGAAATTCATATCTTTAAAAGAGATTACCAGACTTCCCTGGTGGCACAGTGGTTAAGAATCCACCTGCCAATGCAGTGAACACAGGTTCGAGCCCTGGTCCAGGAAGGTCCCACATGCTGCAGAGCAACTAAGCCCGTGCGCCACAACTACTGAGGCTGCGCTCTAGAGCCCGTGCACCACAACTACTGAGCCTGTGCTCTTCAGCCCGTGAGCCACAACTACTGAGCCCGTGTGCCACAACTACTGAAGCCCGCGTGCCTAGAGACTGTGCTCCGCAACAAGAGAAGCCACTGCAATGAGAAGCCCACGCACCGCAACGAAGAGTAGCCCCCGCTCGCTGCAACTAGAGAAAGCCTGCGCACAGCAACGAAAATCAAAAGCAGCCAAAAGCTAAATAATTAAATAAATTTATATTAAAAAAAAGTGAGAATCTTTAAAAAAAAAAGAGAGATTACCTCATTCTCAAAAGTACAGTAATACCATAAATAACTTATGATGTTTGCAGGTAAAGGTTACTTTAGAAATAATTCTCACTATGTATTAGTGTAAGATGCCTTAACATACACATTTTCAAGTAAATCGCTAACGTTAAATGTTATTTTACCACTAATAAAATATTATATGTAAAGGTGTGCTTATCTTTCCAGCCAGTATGCTGCAATGAACTGAGATTGTTGATAACACTGCAATTATCATCAAAAACATACAGGGACACCTTCCATTCTCATTATAAGTTATGAGTACATCCTAACTGTTTTAACACTGGCAAAATAACTACTTGTACTACATTTTGGATTCAAAAACTATCTGGTGCTTTAAGTTGTTTGAACTATTACACACTAATAAATTGACTGAAAATTACTGGACATTAGCTATTTGACTAACCATCAACCCTGACAAAAATACCCATTTTATACTTCGGGGTCTTACAAAGTGATAATGATTTGGTAAGAAATTTTTGAACAAAAAAGAAAAAAATTAATCATAAATGAAAACAGAAGCCAACTGCATACTATTTTTCCTTTACTTATTAAACTATTTAGTCAAATAGCTTAAAATATTTTTAATGCCTATACTGGACTGCCCCAACCAAACACCATCCAAATATAGCACTTCCCATTTCTTAATAAGGGTGGTGAAATACTATTTTATAGAATAATGAGCTTTATGATGAAATAATCTACTTTATAATGTTGGCATGGTTTTTCAAAAAAAGTATAAAGAAAAAAATCATTATCAGTTCTGAACAGTTACAGGCTGTGTTCACAAAAGAATACGAGCCATTTTAAATAAAAGTTAACATTAATTATTCCTAAATATTACAATATAATTAATTATTAACTTTGACTATACAATCTACATAAATATAAGTGACACAGGCTAAATATTAAGGAATGGATAGGCAAACATTCATATGTATCATGTCTTTTGGGTAATAACTTAATATAATTCTTACAATAAAATGAAATACAATATTTTATTTATGTGGCAAGCAGGACACGGAGTCATGCTGACAAATCAAAAAGGAGCCTCTGAGAAACCAAATACACTGCTTCATTTTATTTATTTATTTTTATTTATTTTTTAAAAATATCTACTTATTTGGCTGCACTGGGTCTTAGTTGCAGCATGCGGGATCTTTATTTGCAGCATGCAAACTCTTAGTTGTGGCATGTGGGATCTAGTTCCCTGACCTGGGGTTGAACCCAGGCCCCCTGCATTGGGAGCACAGAGTCTTAGCCACTGGACCACTGCGGAAGCCCTACCGCTTCATTTTAAAAGTGTTTTCGGGGCTTCCTTGGTGGCGCAGTGGTTGAGAACCTGCCTGCCAATGAAGGGGACACGGGTTCACGCCCAGGTCCGGGAGGATCCCACATGCCGCGGAGCGGCTGGGCCCGGGAGCCATGGCCGCTGGGCCTGCGCGTCCGGAGCCTGTGCTCCGCAACGGGAGAGGCCACAGCAGTGAGAGGCCCGCGTACCGTAAAAAAAAAACCCAAAAAACAAAAAAAACCCCGCCCTACAAAATCACAAATCACAGCAAACGAAAAGGAAAGTAATATTTCAGATAACAATATGTGGCTAATGAATACAGGCCATGATAGGCTTACATTTCAAAATATGAATGAATCACCAAAAAAAGGTTATAATTGGTAGATTGTGTTTATTAATAGGGCAAGAATTATAAACATACACTAGAAGTTTCTTATTAAAGTATCTGAAATCAGAAAACTGTGATCTTATAGCATTATCCAGAAAAGTCATTTATGCAGTGTTTATGTGCCCCAACAGTCCCAGGTAAAGGACACTGTTTTTTGAGTTCACATATCACATTTGGCATTATGAAAGTCTTTAGCAAGTTATGGCAATGAGTAAATAAAATGGTATGCTGACTCTCATTTGTTACACATGCTAGAGTTTTCACAAAAAAAAGAAAAAAAAAGAAAAAAAGAAACAGATCAATAACCCTAACAATTGCTAATAACTCCTAATGTGCATGGTTGCAAATAATGGGTCAGAATATGAAATATAATTGACCTTGCTGCTTCTTTTGCTGTAATTTGCAGGTAGGTGTACAGTTGACCCTCTGTATCCACGAGTACCGCATCCACAGATTCAAGCAACCGTGGATAAAAAATATTTGGGCGAAAAAAAATTCCAGAAAGTTCCAAAAAGCAAAACTTGAATTTGGTGTGTGCTGGCAACTATTTACATGGCATTTACATTGTATTTATAACTATTTACATTGTATTAGGTATTATAAGTAATCTAGGGATGATTTAAAAGACAGGAGTAAGGTACAGAGCTGGGATTCAGCCTTGTTAGTATTGCTCCAGAGCCCATGCTGTAACCAAGAAGCCATGCTCTCTCACTTACTGAACATATCTTGCACTTACAAGTAACCGTATACTGTCTCCAACATCTTTCAGATTACTACGCACTATTTAACTTTGGTACTGATATTAACAATAGTGATAATGAAAATACAAACAACAGGTAATTTTTTGGCACTGATTGTGTTCTAAGTGTTTTACATGTATCAACTCAGTTAATCCTCATAATAACCCTAGTAACTGGGTAATATTATCATCCCCATTTGAAACATGAGGAAACAGATATGCAGAGGTTAAATAACCTGCCCAAAGACATACGGCTAACAAGTGACAAAGCTGAGATTTAAACCCTGGCAGTCTATCTCCAGAAGCCTGGGCCCTTAAACGTGGCACTAGATGCTGTGTTTATATTTTGTTTTCCAAACAGATCATAAGCCTGTAGAAAGCCAAGGACCCAAATTTTTACTTCTTTGTGTGCCTTCATGGCATCAAACAGAGAAAAGGCACTCAACAAACATTATTATTAACCTGATTCTTTGGTCATTTTCTTATTAATGTACGAATAAAAATGATTCTCACAGAATAAAAACAAAAAAATTATCCTGTACTTTTAAAATGCCAGGCAATCTTCAAATGCTTCTTTGTTAGATCTTGAAAAGCTTCACTCTATTCAAATTCATCACAAGAATGGAAGCCAGGAAAACAGAAAGAAATGCAAGTTAATATAGAAATTATTTCCTGCTCCCTCAGTAGAACCTTGGTATTGTTCCTGCTATAATAAATGGCAAATGTGGAGCATCTTATTATATGTACTTTTAACTATATTAAATTTACTGAGTAGGTTCTACTTTTTTTATCTTATGAAAACATAGCTTAATAGAAATCCATCCATTCTAGTAGCTTAGTAACAGTTGTAAGGGGAATCACCTTAAAGTGTTTCTCCCTCTGCTCAGAAACAATTATACTGAACATGCTTCAAGAAAGAAATTATCAGAGAATTTCTACTGTTTAAATGATGAAAAATACAGCTTATTATATATACATACATACTTGTATATACAAGTATATATCACTATTAAAATTTATGATAGATTTTTATTTGATATATTTTATTAGTTTTAATAATAAATAACCATCATAAATGCCACACACAAAAAAGAACTAACGTTTAAAGTAACAGAAAACTTACCATTTAACCTACTGGAGGTGCTGTCTGTCTTTATTAGACTTGTTTTAGAGATAATAGCATCAAAATGATCGAAAAAGCATTCCCTTGTGAGTATTAATAGACTTTTGAGTTCATCCACAGAAAGTACTTCTGGCTGCTTTGCTAACTTTCTCCTTTCTGTAAGACAACAAATCAATATGATTAACAATATAACTGTCATTTTAAAGCCTTGCAAGCTCATCTACTCGTCTTTTATGGGAAATATTTTCAAAAGTAAAACAAATTAATCTCTCCAGCAAATCAACATTCCTGAGTAGGCCTGTTTTCAATTTAGTCCCATTTGAAGGTAACGGTAGAATTTCCAGTTTTGTGAGATAAACAGAAATACAGTAACTTGTTAACACTATAAGGTGACCAACGGTAAAGGCAGGTTTACGGAAGTTTTCAGGAATACACTGCAGAGCATGAAGAACAGCCTTATGTTGGTGTTTATGTGAAAATAAAACCTGTAAGACTTTCAGTTAAATGTGGTGGTTTGGCCACTTCCATCTATTTCTTCTCCCACCCCAAACTTAAAATCACAACAGAGGAATGAAAGAGGACAACAAAAGAAGAAACAATAAATAGTGACAGTTTTCAACAAATTTTGGAAGATAAGATAATGCTGGAGTGGTAACTGAGAGTTTGCAGAGCAGAGGAAGGGTTAACTTGGGTGCCTGCAGAGGTATCAGGAAGGTCCTGAGCTAAAACAAGACTAGACACACAGGGACGTATCTAGCTTCCAGCCCTCAAGCCAGATGACTCTGCTCTCATTTTTGGGGTAGAAACAGAAAAGGAGTCTCAGACTGCAGAATGTCAGGAACATAAAAAGGTGGTACTGATGCTGGAGTTACAACTAAGAGATTAAATAAGAGTCTACATCCTGAAAGGTCAGACTCCAACCCTGGGGCCAGAAAGCTAGCAGCTACAAATGCCCCACTGAGAAGATTAAAGGATTCTCCTTTTCAAAAACTGAACGCCCCCAGAGAAAAGATCTTGATACTGACATTACAGTGGAATTAAGGATAGGAGCTCACAACCAAAATGCTGAATAGCTACTCCACCACTCTTGAAGCTTGCCAGATATTACATTACAGTGAGACATAAAATTTCCCACTTAGGACAGACAGAAAAAAAATCACTAGACATCTAAAGAAAGGTACTGAGGGGAGAAGGGACTCTGCATTTCCATGGTCTTATGTTTAGGTGTGTAAGGACTTTGATTCAGTAATGCTCCCAGCTCCCCTTTCCCTCCCATCACTCACTGAGCTAGTATGGAGAAGAAACTAGGCACGTTCTGATTAAACCTTTCCTCTCCAACTTTCATCTGAGCTAGCAAGTTCTTAGGATACACTCTCTCTGCAATGCAGTGAGGGCCCTGCCCGGTCAGGGTTGATCTGCAGGTGTCCTGCTCTGGCTGTCATTCAGGGGCTAAATTCAATTCTGGGTATATGTAGAAGAAAACCCACCATAGATCTAAAAAGTCATATCCTTCAACTCAGTAATTTATCTCCATCAGTGTGTTTCTTAAGTTTATTTCTCAATTGGTTCCAAATTTGGGAGAGAAAACAGGTATTATTTACTAGGCCCCTCCAAGCTAAAAAAAAAGTCCAGGATGAAAAGGAGAGGCTAAAGCAAGCAAAAAGAAAACAGGAGCCCAGCAGAAATAAAAACATTCCAGGGAACAAAAGAAAACTTGCCATAATTAATACTCTTGTCGAAATAAGAGAAGATACTATACTCATGAAACAGATACAGGATGCTCTGATAAAGGAAGTCAATGAACAAGAAAATATTTTTTAAAATTAATCACATGAGAGCTCAAATTTTTAAAAGCGGCAAGACATCTCCCAGAAACTAGAACAAAGAGATAATAATATGGAAACAGGAAGGAAAAGCAAGCATTCTGTCCCAAAAAAGCTGACATATAACTAATTAAGAGTTCTAGAAAAAAGAAAAGAAAATGGGAGAAAAAATTATTACAGAGGTAAAAAATTTCAGACTTAAGAACGTGAATCTTCTGTTGATATGGCTCATCAAGTACACAGCTCAGGGCTTCCCTGGTGGCGCAGTGGTTGAGAGTCCGCCTGCCGATGCAGGGGACACGGGTTCGTGCCCTGGTCCGGGAGGATCCCACATGCCGTGGAGCAGCTGGGCCCGTGAGCCGTGGCCGCTGGGCCTGCGCGTCCGGAGCCTGTACTCCACAACGGGAGAGGCCACAGCAGTGAGAGGCCCGCGTACCGCCAAAAAAAAAGAAAAAAAAAAAAAATACACAGCTCAATACATTGGAGGGGGGGAAAGGGGAACACGCACATTATGATTCAGAGTAAAGCTTTCAGAGACAAAGCTTCTGGAGGTAAAAGTTCTAGAAGGGGTAAAAACAAACCAAAAATAGGCCACTTCAAAGGATAAGACTAGTATGAGATTTGTCTACAGGAACACAGCAACATAAAACACAATGGGATAGGGACTTCCCTGGTGGTCCAGTGGTTAAGACTCTGCTTTTCCACTGCAGGGGACACAGGTGTGATCCTTGGTCAGGGCTCCCGCATGCCGTGCCACGTGGCCAAAGAAAAAAAAAAAAAGACAATGGGACAATTGCTTCAAAATTCTAAGGGTAAACAATTTTTAACCTGGAAGTCTATATGGATTATCAATCTAGTGAAGATATTTTCAGACATGCAAGAGCTTGAAAAATGTATACCCCATGAATGAACTTTTACTCAGGAAGCTACTGCAAGATATGCTCCAACCAAACAAGAGGGGAATTCAAAGAAAAAGGGAGGACAAGGGGTCTAGAAAACAGGAGATTCCAAAAGAAGAGAAGAGGAAAGAGGAGTCTCTTAAGACGTCAGTAGGTCTAAGGAAGCATTTTGTCTAAAATACAGTAAAATATGAAACACTCCAGAAAAAAAAAAACTATGAGAAATAAAAAGGAACTACTGAGTTTGAACATGCAATAAATTTACTGAGAGATGTGTGGCAGAAATGTTGGAGGCTCTGGGAAAACATAACAGTATTTTGCCTGTACAGAAGAATGGGCAAATTAAAAATAAGGTGATTATCAACCATAAAAAAAAAAGATTATACAAGAAAGGAGAGTTGACCATCATCATATACTACATGACTCAGCAGTAAACTTATACATAGGTACATAGGTAGGTAGGTAGATGGCTAGCTAGACAGGAAGAGACGAAGGAAGGGAGGGAGGGAGGGAGGGGGAGAGAGGGAAAGAAAGAAGAAAGAGAGAGAGAGAGAGAGAGAGAGGGAGGGAGGGAGGGAGGGAGGGAGGGAGGGAGGGGGAGAGAAGGAAAGAAAGAAAGAAAGAAAGAGAGAGACACAGAGAGAGAGAGAGAGAGGGAGGGAGGGAGGGAGGGAGGAAGGGAGGGAAGGAGGAATGGAGTGAGGGAGGAAGGGAGCGAGGGAGGAAGGAGGGAAGGAAGGAAGAGGGAGGGACAGAGGGAGGAAGAAATGTTAAAACTAACCATTAGTTTAACCCCAATTCATGATTTCACTGTAAAGGATGGAAAGGGAAAGGGAAGTTGATGTGGGAAAGCTAAGTATTCAGTTCCATAGTTAGGCATTAAGATAATGTCTAAAACTGGTAAATCAAGAAATAACAGCATACATATATTATTCATAAAGCTGGAGGAAAGGTCAAGGAAAACCAGCCGGAAGAGCTGAGGGCAGCTGCCTGTGGACAGAGACAGAAAGATGGGGAGAAGGTAGGGCACTGCTGTTTTCCATTTTAGGTTTTTCAATAGCATTTGAAATTTTTAACTATACCCATGTACTACTTTTATAAAAATATTTCATTTTTAAAACACTTCTGAACTAATAACATTTTCTTCTATAATAAAACAGTGAACTATAAATTCGTAGAGAATTCAATTCAACAAATATTTATTGAGTATGTACTGTCTGCAAAGCACTGTGCTGTGCCCTTAGATACAGAGGATTAAAGCATATTCCATCACACTGTGTGAGGCTGGCACATAAATAATACAAGGGAATAGCTGGACGCCTCTGTAAAATCCCACCTCACCAACCTGGATGTTGCCAGGCTCAATCCAGTTCTGATCCAAAATAAGTAACACATGATTTCTGCAGTCAAGAACATTAGTAATGGTAAAGTAAGAGTTGTAATAAATGCTGCTTTTATTACATTTCCTTAGTGAAGATGAAGCTTCAATTGAAGCTGTTTGTTTTCTTACCATCTTCTGGGAGCCGTCTAAAATGAAAAGTTGTCAATGATTTGCTTTCATCTGAAAGATGCACAATAAGTAATGTGCTATGGAAATTAGCCCCACATTTTTATTAATGCTAAAAATATACTTAAATAATGAACCTGACCTATGCTTATTAAAACTGTCAATTATATTACAATAACGGGCAATGTGAAGAGCAGGATATGACTTCCTATTGACCTTGATGACTGGGCAATAGAGAGAGAGAGCAGATAAGGTTTAATAGGGTTATGAGCAGGATAATTTACCTAGGTGAAAAATAATCTCTACACGAGTGAGTTTCCAACACAAGATAAAGATTTGGGAGAAAAATACTGGACTAAAGTCTAAAAATGAATTAGCAAAAGAATGCTTTTCCTAAGAAAGCTAGTAATAACTCAGGACGTAACTAAGAAAAATAGAGTGTAAAATATCTAAAAGTATCAGCAGATGGACCACCAATCAGGGCTGCACTGGGTTCTATAAATTTAAAAAAGATGTGGGGAACTCAGAGTAGTGACCACAGTCCTGGAGCAAAATGACAATACTGCTATTTTGGTATTTGTTTTGTATCACACTGAACAGTTTTTTATTTAAAAATTGTTCAGCATTCTTAAACCTTTTCTTTAAAAATCAGTGAAACAAGATACTTAATATTTCTAAATACAAAATTTATAAATTATAAAGATCAGGTAAAACATAAATTATAAAATTTATATATCATTCTAAATGTTTATATCTAAATATCTATACATCTATATCTATATCTAGATATAGTATAGAGGTTCCTTAGAAAACTAAAAACAGAGTTATCATACGATCTAGCAATACCACTCCTCGGCATATATCCAGAGAAAAACAATTTGAAAAGACACATGGACCCCAATGTTCATTACAGCACTATTACAATAGCCAGGACATGGAAGCAACCTGAATGTCCATCAACAGAGGAATGGATAAAGAAGATGTGGTACATATACAATGGAATATTAACTCAGCCATGATAAGGAATGAAATTGGGTTATCTGTAGAGACATGGATGGACCTAGAGACTGTCATACAGAGTGAAGTAAGTCAGAAAGAGAAAAACAAATATCGTATATTAATGCATACATGTGGAATCTGAAAAATTTGGTATAGAAGATCTTATTTACAAAGCAAAAACAGTGACACAGAAGAAGAGAACAAACATATGGATACCAAGGGGGAAGTGTGGGAGGATGAATTGGGAGATTGGGATTGACATATATACACTATTGATACTATGTATAAAACAGATAACTAATGAGAACCTACTGTACAGCACAGGGAACTCTACTCAGTGTTCTGTCGTGACCTAAATGAGAAAGAAATCCAAAAAAGAGGGTATATATGTATACATATAGTTGATTCACTTTACTGTACAGTATAAACTAACACAACATTTTAAAGCAACTATACAATAAAAAATATAAACAAATAAATAAAAATTAGATATAAATTTTAAGAATAGAATTAATAAAAATAAATTATTCTAAAAAATTAAACCCTAAAAAAAAAGAAAAAATTAAACCCTAACAGAAATTTTATTTGATTTTTGTGTTATTTTAAAAAACTGAGTACCTCAGTAATGTGAGTAAATTTTCATGCAGATTTTTCCAGTTGCTTGTTCTGATGCAGTATACTCAGATAAATAGTGGGGGAGATAAGAATAAGTTTACTCCATGTCTTATTGATAATTTTGAAAAAAAATTTGAACAATTTTTTATTTTCCAGCAAAGACTACAATCTGTATTGATACTGAAATGTTCATTTTTTTCCCAAAGAAAACTGTTCCTATTATATCAGTTTTCATCATGTATAAATTAACTGTATCAATTTAAATACTTTTGTATTTCTATTCACGTCTTTGAAAATCACTGAAATAGACACTAAGATAGTCTTACATTGGAAACTTCATTTTGTTGTCATTCTCCTCTGTCTTTAGATACTTGAAATCTGAACAGATGCATCTTTGTCCCCAGATTTTCAATTCATTATTAACTCTCTGGGTAGAGGAGAGATTGGTTAAGCAAATAATTCCATCGTAAATAGATTAACTGGATCATTAATCTTAATCAAGATTTAATGCTCTAGATTACAAACTGGCCAGGACATGGATACCCCCAGAGCTGACGTCTCCAGCAGCTACTAGCTCTGAGGCTTCCTTCAACTTCAGGCCCCCTACTTGCCCTTGCCCAGTGCTGTGGCATCCTTACAGCTGCTGCCTGTGTTACAGCTCAGATGCTGGTAACTTCTACATTTTCAGCATTTATTTAGCACTTTCTTCCCCCACCCGCCCCCCACCAGCAGAACTTCCAATCACACCTGTAGGCAACTACTAGGCAACAACCTAATTATAATTATATTTCCCTTCCCAACCAAGCAGGAGGGATGGCCTTACTGGGCTTAACTCCTCTTACCCAAAGGAGAGATACACCAGCTTCAGAGAGCTGCCCATTCTTCCACTCTCACAGTTTTTCTGGTTGGAAGGGTAAGGAAGAGAGGTGAAGATGAAAGAGAGGGGAGATGTTGAAGGAACTTAGTTTAAAGAGCTGCCAGAGGCTTATGGCAAAGAATCAAAGCCTAAAGGGGGTTTAGCAGGGCTAGAACAACGTCAAGAAGTGAATAACACTAAGCTAGCAGATGTTAGAAATAAAGGAGTTTCATCCACAAAAATACTAGTATTTCAGCATTTTTTTCCTTTTTTTTTCTTTTTAATTGAAGTACAGTTGATTAACACTGTTGTGTTAGTTTCAGGTATACAGCAAAGTGATTCATATATATACATATATATATATATTTTTTTTCTTTTTCAGATTCTTTTCCATTACAGGTTATTACAAGGTACTGAATATAGCTCCCTGTGCTCTACAGCAAGGCCTTGTTGCTTACCTGTTTTATATAGCATAGTCTATATTTGCTAACCCACACTCCTAACTTATCCACCCCCAACTGCCCCCACCTCCCACCCCACGGTCTTCTTTGGTAACTGTACATTTGTTTTCTATGTCAGTGAGTCTTTCTGTTTTGGAAATAAGTTCACTTGTATCATTCTTTTAGATTCCACATGTAAGTGATATCACATGGTATTTATCTTTCCCTGTCTGACTTACTTCACTTAGTGTGATAATCTCTAGGTCCATCCATGTTGCTGCAAATGGCGTTACTTAATTCTTTTTTATTGTTGAGTAATATTCCACATCCTCTTTATCCATTCATCTGCTGATGGACATTTAGGTTGCTTCCATGTCTTAGCTATTGTAAATAGTGCTGCTATGAACATTGGGGTACATGTATCTTTTTTTTTTTTCTTATTCTAGTAAAATAGCTTTACAGTGTTGTGTTAGTTTCTGCTGTACAATGAAGTGAATCAGCTATATGTATACCTATATCCCCTCCCTCTTGGACCTCCCTCTCCTCCTTCAGTTTCCACCTTTTCCAGATACATGCTCAAGAGTCAGATTGCTGGATCATATGGTAACTTTATTTTTACTTTTTTTCCCTTGGGTTAATATGTAGTACCTTTTATTGAAACTAATTTGCCTTTCCTAATTATATTTTCCTTGAGCTAATATCATTTTCATAGTTAAAAAAAAGTGGTTCAAGGAGTTTAAGACTACACAATTACCTTTGTACAATTGAAAAAGTAGATAATTCTTATATGAATAATCAAGACCAAGTATTCTAAAATTATTTTCCATTGAATAAAACAAAATACTGAATCCAAGGTATTTTTTAAATGCTTTTAAAGAAAAGAGTGGGGCTTCCCTGGTGGCGCAGTGGTTGAGAGTCCGTCTGCCGATGCAGGGGACGTGGGTTCATGCCCTGGTCTGGGAAAATCCCACATGCTGCAGAGTGGCTGGGCCCGTGAGCCATGGCCACTGGGCCTGCACGTTCGGAGCCCTGTGCTCCGCAACGGGAGAGGCCACAACGGTGAGAGGCCCACGTACCACCAAAAAAAAAAAAAAAAAAAAAAAAAAAGAGTGATATTTTTCATCTTATAATGTATCTACCTAATCATTTTTTCTATATGCAACTAATTGTGAGGTCTCACAATCTGAATTAGTTTCTTAGAAATTCTATATCAATTAGCTTAAACTAAGTCCAGATTAGGTACTAATGAATGATTATTTATAAAAAACAATGTTAAGATGGATAACCAAGTTAACATTTAAGAAATAGAGGAAAAACCTTAAATAATGACCCTTAAAAAAGTGTCAATTTCTTGAATAAAGAAAAATCCATAATGCCAACTTCACTCAGTATGTGAAATGTGCTTAGTTATGATTAAAGTCTAAGAATCGATGCTCACATTAACATATTAATTTCTCTAGATTTGTATTTTCTTCTATTTGCAGTCTTTATCCTCCAGTATAGCCAAAAAGATATAAAGAGAAATTTTGTAAAAATTACTACATTAACCAGAATAATAAAACTTAGTTGTCTTTTCTAGCATACAGTTAAAAATAATGAGAAACAAAATTTTCCTGGACAAATATTATTATAAATGTTAAAAGCAATGTACAATAACAATATACTGAATCTGGTGGGAAAAAAGTTACAGACCTTTTCTACCCTACCTCACCTCTATCAAGAACAGCTCTACAGGGACTTCCCTGGTGGTGCAGTGGTTAAGACTCCACACTCCCAATGCAGGGGGCGGCCCAGGTTCGATCCCTGGCCAGGCAACTAGATTCCCGCATGCATGCTGCAACTAAGAGTCCACATGCCACAACTAAGGAGACTGCATGCTGCAACTAAGGAGCCTGTGTGCTGCAACTAAGGAACCCATGTGCCACAACTAAGGAGCCGCCAAGCCGCAACTAAGACTCAGTGTAACAAATAAATAAATAGTTCTACAAATGAATATCATATCTAAAAGACAAAGTGTATAAGAAAAAGTGACAAAATAACAATGCCTTAGGTCTGAACAAGTCAATATTCCTACACCAGAATCAAATGCACCAACCATTACTTACTCAGACATTCTTTCAAAGCCAAAGCCTGAACATTAGCTAACTGTTTCTCTCTCTGTATAAGTTGCTCCCCAGAGAAATTTGGAAGTGACAAGAGGTCCAGAGGAAAGCCTGAAAAACAGAAAAAAGTCAGTATTAAAGACGATTTGTAACAAAAATTAATACTCAATCCTCAAGAAATGCGTTATAACATAATTAAAAGTCAATTACTCATCTTTCTTGACCTTGCATATTTCAAAGTAAATAATAATAATTGAGCAGAAAAAAAAAAAAATAATTGAGCAGCAGAAAATAAGTGTACTAAATTATTTTGCATTTTAAACTTTGACCTGCTTCTTAAATTGAGAGAATTTAGGTAGCAGAATAGAATTCCCTCCACCACCTTTTCTTCTACCTGCTTGGCTATTGAAACTCTTACACAAAACACAGACAGAGTATGGGAGCTGGTCTCCAAAGATGGCCTCCCAGTGAATCACACTTGCTGCCACTCATTCGCCGCGCAGTCCTTCCACAGTGAATCTAGGTTGGCCTCACGTAACTAATAAGGTGTAGTAAAAGTGACAATGAATGGCTAGGTCACAGGAAGCCTTATAGCTTCTTAGAACAACTGCTCTAAGAGCAGTTAGCAACCATAGAAGGAATCAGACTCCCCAGAGACCATGATGTTGTGAGGAAGCCCATGTTGGCCAGGAGGACAGGACACGTGAAGAGGAAGTAGGCTCGCATCTGTTCCAGCCATCCTAACCCAGGCACCACACATGCGGGTAAAGAGCCATCTTACACACCAAGCCCTGTTAAGCTTCAAAATGACTGAAGCCCCAGCTGTGTGTGACTGCAGTCATATGTGGATTTTCAAAACAGAAACATCCAGCTGAGCCCAGTCAACCTACAGGACTATGAGACATTATAGTAAATCGTCATTATTAAGCTGCATTTGGGGCAGTTCATCATACAGTGATAGGTAACCAAAGCATGGAGCTTGGAGAGAAAAATAAAAAGATGGGCAATAAAATAGAATGAGACGCTTGAGAGAAAGTAAGTGAAAATAAGAAATAAATTCTAGAAAAATAATACTTGTTTAAAGTGGAAAACACTAAAAATTTTCCTATTTGGAATTGAAGGCTGGCCTACTAAATTTTACTAAGTATAATGTATAAGGGATTAATTCTCTGCACTCTAAACTGTCCAAATATGTTATAAAATATTTAAAATAAAAGTAAATTTACTGAAAGTGAAATGGAGTTTGGAGACAATAAGTTCATTAAAAGTTAAGTATGTACACAAAGAAATGTAAAAATGTTTTGTTTTCCACCTAAAGTTAACACTTACTCAGTTTGGTCTCTTCTGTCCTTGCTTTCATCTTTCCATGAATTAAACTGAGTGCAAATGAGCCATTGATTTGGTTGGCTGAGTGAATCAATGTGGCTTTACACTTTCTGTTGCCATTACCTTGTAACAAGAGATAATAGCTAGAACTCTCTCCTTTCACTTCAACATCTGGAACTAAACAAAAACAATTATTTTGTTAAGTATGCGAAAATTCAGCAGGCAACATGGCAGAATCATACATTTGATCCATAGGATATAATGACATGTCTATGTTATTTCAAAACAAGGTGTTACCCAATACATTGGGGGCAGTAGTTGTTCATTTAACTGAGGAAGCTGTTAAAGCAGAGAATCATAACAAAAATGATACTCACAAAGCATATGTTTTACTTTACATGAATGTAAAGTAAAATTTACATATATGTTTTACTTTAAATTAAAACTATGTGTACGCATTCATTAACTTTTGATGTGGCTCATTAGCATTCCATTATGTCTTTCCTATATATCCACACCCGTAACGTATCAACTACTATTTCCAGCTTCTCTTTCTTTAAAGTGGAATAAACTGACGCCTGCAAGCACACACAGCTCAACTGGTGGGAGCAGAAGTGTACAGATATACTTAAGGGTAGCTTTTTGGTCCCTGCAGTGTGCATCCATAATGTATTTTACAGGAGGATTGGAGAGCATTCATTAATCTGGCTTGCCAGTAATGTGCAGGTCAGTTAAGACAGTCCAGTGCATTTTAAAAACAAATCAAGTGAGGGTTACAGTGAAGGTTGAGGAAAAACTGTGAAGCCTTTGAGACTAAAAATAGAAGTAGAATCCCTTTTGTTGAAGATGGTGAATTGGACATAAGCATTTATTTTCATTATCTCCTGAAATTCCATGAAATGAGAATAAATTTAAAAATAGCATAAAACTACAAGAACCAATGTCTAAGAGAAGAGACAATAGCAACTAAACCTTGAAAGCAGGAAAGCAGATGAACAATTGGTAACAGACCTCAGACTCTCAATTGTTAAGGAAGCTGAGAAAAACAACAGGGAAAGCTTGGAAGCAGCAAAATTTATACTATAGCCCCTGACAAGAGACTCTGGGATGGCACTGCAAACAAAATGAAGGTGAAATAGGGAAGGAGGTTGAAAGTCTACCTGAGAAGCAGTTTGGCTCCTGACCTCTTCTTATTCTATTCAGGCAAAAGATTGTGCTCTCCCCAGACCAGAAGACTAGTGGTTATTCTCTGAAGAAGGTAAAACAAAATGCCTCTGGCCTGGGAGATATAAGACAGAGCTTAGGGTTGGAGTTGAATATCACTGCATTAAATGAATGCTTGTATAGTGAATATTGAGGCCCTTTACCTTTCTTCACCTATTTCTTTTAGAAATACGGTCAGTACTAGGGGAAGGACCAAAGAATTCCAACCTTGGGATTGCCTAATATCTCAGTGAGATCACCCTAAAATGAAGATCAAAGTCAACAAGCCCAAACATGCACTCAGATTTTCCAATCAGCTTTCTCATACCTCCTCTTAAATATGAACAGGCAGCCAAACATTATGGGACATCAGGGAAAGTCTCTAGTATGAAAACCATATGACAAAGCAAGCAAACAGAAACAAAGTGACTTGTAGGGAGGCAAAGAATATACAGTAAAAAGAAATCATAAAACAAAAGCAAACAACAGACAAATCAGGCACTAAAATCCTCAGAGAAGAGACTATATTGCATCCATTAAATAAGAACAGGAAATTGTAAGAAAAGAACATTAAATAAGAAAGAGCTCATGGAAATTAAGAAAGCAGAAATATATATTTCAACTAAAAGGTTAGCATATAAAGTTCAGTGAATCTATCAGAAAGTAGAGTAAAAAGTCAAAGAAATGGAAAATAGGAAGAGAGACACACACAAACCATGAGGAACAACATTCAAACAGGAATATTAGAAGAGAGAACATAAAAAAATGGAGGGAAGGAAATTATCAATAAAATAATGATAAGAACATTTTTCCTGGGAATACCCTGTCAGTCCAGTGGTTAGGACTCAGCACTTTCACTGCTGGGGGCCAGGGTTCAATCCCTGGTCAGGGAACTAAGATTCTGCAAGCTGTGCAGCACAGCCAAAAATAATAATAATAATAATTTTTTTCCCAAAAAAAAAAAAAAAGCTTCCAAGCATGCTAGAATAAAATAGACACACCAAAAATAAAAATAGACCCACCAAGGTACATCATCATGAAAATTCAGAAGACTAAGAAGAACAAGTATATTCTACAAAATACAAGAGAAAACTTAGGTTTCTTATTTAAAAAATGAAAAATGAGAATGGCACAAGACTTCTAAGTAGCCTCACTAAAAGCTGGAAAACAATGGGACAACTGGGAACAATGGGAACAATGCCTTCAAAATTCCACTGGAAAAATATTCTCCAACCTAGAATGCTATATTAAAATGAGACGGTAGAATAAAAACTTTTCTAGGCATAGAGGGTCTCAAAAATTTCCCTCCTATGCACCTTCCCTCCTATGCACCTTTTCTCAGGATGATTTTAGAGAATGTGCTCCACCAAAATGGGAAAATGAAAAAAACAGGAAGATTAAAGGATCCCAGGAACCAACAAAGAAAGCAAACAAAATTTCTATGATGAAAAGAGTCTTAGATCCAAAAGCTATGGAACAAATCTGGAAAGTAAAACCAACCAGTCTAGATTAGGCAGGTCATAAAGATCCAGAAGAGATTTCTTACATATACATGATTGATAGGATGGTTAATATGCTTTAATGTACTGAAAGGAATTTCACAACTAGGGGAAGGCTTTGTGATTGAATTTTTTTAAAAAATCATTAACTCTAGGTAAAACAAACTATTGTACAGGAAAGAAAAATAAAATATAGTACATGGCTCAACTGTGAATAGTGATTAGATCATCATAATAATTAAAACAATGAACATTAATCTAAAATTACTATATGATCATTCTGGGAGGACTGAGAAGAAAATGTGAAATGAGGAAGAATGTAAAGGAAATGAGAAGAATGTCAGTGTGTAGTAAGGGCAAAGTGAAAAAGGATTCATACTTCTCAGTGTGGGAACTTACTATAAAGCTACAGTAATCAAGACAGGGAGGCACTGGTATAAGGACAGACATACAGATTAATAGAATAGAACTGAGAGTCCAGAAATATGCCCTCACATTTACAGTCAAATGGTTTTCAATAAAGGTGCCAAGACAATCTGATGGAGAAAGAACAGTCTTTTCAAAAATGGTTTTGGAATAACTGGACATCCATATGCAAAAGAATGAAGTTGGACCCTTACCCCCTACCTCCCAATATGTAAAAAAAAATAATTCAAAATGGATCATAGATGTAAATGTAAGAGGTAAAACTTTAAAATTCTTGGAAGAAAACAGACAAAGCCATAAGTCTTCATGACCCTAGATTAGGCAATCATCTATTAAATATGAGACCCAAAGTACAAGCAACAACAACAGCAAAAAGAAATAGAAAATTGGATTTCATGAAAATTAAGCATCTTTGTCCTTCAAAGCACATCATCAAGAGAATGAAAAGACAATCCACTATGGACTTTGGGTGATAAATGTGTCAATGTAGGCTCATCAATTGTAACAAATGTACCACTCTGATGTGTGATGTTGATAAGGGGGGAGGTTATATGTGGGTGGGGACATGGGCTATATGGAAATTCTCTGTGCTTTCCACTCAGTTTTGCTGTGCACCTAAAACTGCTCTAAAAAAATAAAGTTTATTAATTTAAAAAAAAGTATCCATATGACAAGGCTGCTGTTAGGATTAAATGTGAGACGCTGCATGAAAGTGCTTAGATCACTGCCTAAAGTATTCTAATTGCTCAATAGTACCAATTAAAAAAAAGTCAACCCAGGAAATAAGGGAAAATTTTTGTAAATCACGTATTTTATAAGGGATTTGTATCTAGAATATATAAATAACTCCTACAACTCATAACAAAGAGACAAATAACTCAAAAAGTGGGTAAAGAATCTGAATAGGCATTCCTCCATAGAATATACAAATGGCCAATAAGCATGTGGAAAGAGTGGAAAGATTCTTAACATCATTGGCCAATACGGTCACGTAAATCCAGACCACAAAGAGATACCACTTCACATCCCTTGGATGACTATAATCAAAAATACAGACAATAACAGGTGTTGATGAGGATGTACAGAAACTGGAACCCTCGTAAATTGCTGCTGGGAATATAAAATGGTACTGCCACTTTAGAAAACATTTAGGCAATTCTTCAAAAAGTTTAACACATAGTTAATATACAATCCAAAAATCCCATTCCTAGGTTTATATCCAAAATAATTTTAAGCATATGTTCACACAAAAATATATACACAAGTATTTATAGCAGCATTATTTATAATAGCCCCAAACTGTCAAACACTTCAACTGATGTGTGAATAAATAAAATGTGATATATCCAAATGACTGAGATATTATTCAGCAATAGAAAGGCATGAAGTACTATACTACAGCATGGATGAACCTTGAAAACATTACGCTATCCTTGAAAGAAGGCAGTCGTGAAAGACGACATACCGTATGACTACGCTTAGATCAAGTGTCCAGGCAATCTACACAGACAGAAATAGATTAGTGCTGCCTATTGGCTGGGAAGAGAAGCAGGTGATGGGAATCAGGAGTAACTGCTAATGGGCGTGGGGCTGCTTTCTGGGGAGAAGAAAATGTCCTCAAATTGATTGTGGTGATGGTTGCACACTCCTAACCCATCCTGTAATAGACTAAAAACCATGCAATTGTATTTTAAATGGTTCAATTGTATGGTGTGTGAATTATAACTCAATAAAGCTGAGGTTTTAGGAGTGTAAGGTTCTGCTCACAAAAAAAGTTCTTAGCATTTTGAGATATATACATAATATATATGTGTGTGTTTATATACAGGATATATATAGTATGTGTGTGTACATATATATATGCTAGGAAAAAAATCTACTGTAACTTTATTACAACAGTTTATTTCACAGATATGAACACACTGTGGGTTAAAGACTATCCCCCAAAAAACCATGAAGTACAAAAAAATTTTTTGCAATTAGTTAGCAATACAAACAGTAATCCTGTTCTTAAACATCAGTCCTAGAAAAGGAATTTAAATAAAGGTTATCAGAAAGGAACAACACTGTTACCAGTTGTATTTGAAACTAAGATTTGCCAAGAGTTATAGTGACCTTAATTCATTTACCAATTTAGCACCTTGCCAATTCAAGTTATATGCCTCTTCAATCCATGACATTCTTTCCACATTTATTTTAAATCCTGTCACCCAATGAAGGTACTATAAAGCACTTTAATCACTGAAGCCTGTAGTTACAACAATCTTATTTTCCTCAAGAGAAAAATGTTTATTTTAAAGAACTCCCCTAACCATAATGACCATGCAGTCATTTAAAAAACTTTGCTCCAGATTTGGCAGGTGTTAATTGAAGACTTATCAGATAACTTTTATGTAAATACCACAGAGACTAACAGATTTACAATTAGCATAGTTATTCAATTCCCATAGCTCTTCCTAAAGAAATAAGGGAAAATGATTACAACAAAACATTTCTATTTTCATCTGTTATTTTTACACTATCAACTTATAAGAGATTGATTGGCTCGCATGCCCCCTCTCCCACTAAAAAAACATCCACTTTGGATCTACTATATAGGTAAAATGGGAGAAGCGGAAATTCCAAGTGTCCTTTAGTTGTATCAAATTTTACAAATAACATATGAACTATAATGAAGAGAAGTACCACTATTAGTTTCATTAGCAAACAAAATTCTAGTATAATAAAAATCAAGTCATATTTTATATCAATAAGTTTCTCAGTGGTTCTTAAAAGCCAGTAACACCCTTTCTTTTCTTGCACTGTTAGTGGGAATGTAAATTAATACAGCCACTATGGAGAACAGTATGGAGGTTCCTTAAAAAACTACAAATAGAACTACCATACAACCCAGAAAATACCACCACTGGGCATATACCCTGAGAAAACCATAATTCAAAAAGAGACATGTACCACAATGTTCATTGCAGCACTATTTACAATAGCCAGGACATGGAAGCAACCTAAGTGTCCACCAACAGACGAATGGATAAAGAAGATGTGCCACATATATACAACGGAATATTACTCAGCCATAAAAAGAAACGAAATTGAGTTATTTGTAGTGAGGTGGATGGACATAGAGTCTGTCATACAGAGTGAAGTAAGTCAGAAAGAGAAAAACAAATACCATATGCTAATGCAAATATATGGAATTAAAAAAAAATGGTTCTGATGAACCTAGGGGCAGGACAGGAATAAAGACACAGATGCAGAGAATGGATGTGAGGACATGGGGAGGGAGAGGGGTAAGCTGGGACAAAGTGAGAGAGTAGCATTGACATATATACACTACCAAATGTAAAATAGATAGCTAGTGGGAAGCAGCTGCATAGCACAGAGATATCAGCTCGGTGCTTTGTGACCACCTAGAGGGGTGAGACAGGGAGGGTGGGAGAGAGGCGCAAGAGGGAGGGGATATGGGGCTATATGTATATGTATAGCTGATTCACTTTGTTATACAGGAGAAACTAACACAACATTGTAAAGCAATTATACACCAATAAAGATGTCAAAAAAATAAACAGGTCAACAATATAAAAACAAAATCATATTAATGTACAGAGGAAGTAATATTCCATATTATAAAATGAAAAATATCCCAGGATGATTAGGGGAACAGGATATTCTGGGTAAGTGAATAGTCTAAATTATTGATGAGTATTATATATATTTCTTAAGAAGCAACTATATAATATACCCAATTATTTTGATAATTATGCCAAAAATTAAACAATAAAATAAAATCTAGCCTTCAGTGTAGGCATTTTAGGAAGCTATACACTTTCCAACAGTTACATCACTGTAAATTCTAGACTAAACTTTTGAAATGGTCCTTAGGTCAGTTAGGGAATCACAAGAAAAAAATGTTAATTACTTTACATTGATAAAGCAATTCCAAAAAAACGTATTGCCTAGCTTGATCCCCCACCTTATTCATCAGACTAAGATTTGAACAATTTATCGTAAATTTAAAAATAAATCGTAAACTGCCACTGAGACTCTCCAAGAAAATGCCCTGGGGCTCAATTTTAGAAAGAATCTAACATGGTTTAAGAAATAATAGTATTGTGGAATAGGTGTTGGAAGCCTCCTACTGAGAAGATTCCAAAAATGTAGAAGGATTTATAGATTCCACTATGACTATTTCAACCAATTAAATAACATTAGGATCATAAACTGTAGACATTTCCTCTTAGTTGAAACACAGTAAAATACACAATATGAAAGCTACAGTGAATAAAGAAGTTATTCAGAAGATATTTCAAGATCTTACTCACCATCATGAACAACAATGATCCTTTATTGTTCCACAGACATAGAAAGGATTTAAGATAGGACAGAATAACAAAAAACTATTGCAGAGTTTACAAAGTGTTTACCTTCATTACCAATAGTGTCTAACAAGTTTGCAAGATATACTAAACAAGTACATTATCCTCATTTTCTAGGCAAGGAATTAAAGGTCTAAAGTAGTTATCCTTAAACCTTTTTCTGCCTCAAAGCATCTGAAGGACTTCCAGAAACAGTGGCTCTCCAGCCTAGAGTTGAAGAGAGCACAGCACGCCTAGTGCAGAGGGTCTCAATACTGGATGCACATTTGAAACACTTGGGTGCTTTTACAAACTACTGATGCCCTGATCCGCCCCAGAGATTTGCATTTAATTGTTTTCAGGTAGGGCCCAGCTTGACTTTTTCTTTTTTGATAATTGCCAAGGTTATTCTAATGTGAGCTGGTATTAAGAATTACTGAACTAGGATAGAAACAAAACTCTGCATTTAGGTGTAAGAGCCTTCAGGTGATTTTTGCCAAAAAGAAAAAAAAAGTTTTAATGAGGTATAATTTACATACACATGTCAGAGTCTAAGTTTGATTAGTTTAAGGAAGTTATACAATTGTTTATCCATGATTATAATTTAGTCTCGAAAGCTTCCACTATCTCTTTGTAGTCAATCTCCTTTCCTGCTCATGGCCTCAGGCATCTATTGATCTGCTTTCTGGTTCTTCTGCCTTTTTTAGAAATTTCATATAAGTAAAATCATGTACTAGTCTTCTAAGCCTGATTTTATCAACTTAGTAATATTTAGGTATACTCAAAACTTTTCATGTCCTTTTACTGCTGAGAAGGATTCCATTATATGGACGAAACAAACCATGTTCATCTGTTCACCAGTTGACGGATATCTGCATAGTTTCCAATTCTTAGTTATTATGAATATTGCTTTTATAAACAGCTGCTTGCAAGCATGTGTGAACATATGCTCTCATTTCTCCTGGATAAATACCTAGGAATGGAAGAACTGAGCTGCAGAGTTAAGTGTAAGTTTAACGGCCCGACTGTTTTCCATAGTAGCTGTACCGTTTTACATCCCCACCAACGTGTGAGACTTGCAGTTTCTCTGCATCCTCATCAAAATATGATAGTCACTGCTTTTAATAATATCCATTCTAGGGCTTCCCTGGTGGCACAGTGGTTGAGAGTCTGCCTGCCAATGCAGGGTTTGTGTACCAGTCCGGGAAGATCCCACATGCCGCAGAGCGGCTGGGCCCGTGAGCCATGGCCACTGAGCCTGCGTGTCCGGAGCCTGTGCTCCGCGACGGGAGAGGCCACAGCAGTGAGAGGCCCGTGTACAGCAAAAAATAGTAATAATAATAATAATATCCATTCTAGACAGTTATTATAGAATCACATTGTGGTTTTCATTTTCATTTCCCAAAAGATTAATGATGTTGGGTATCTTTCATGTGCTTTTTTAGCTCTTCATGTATCAAGTCTCTTACCCACTTATTAATTGCAATTTCTCCTTACTACTGAGTTGTAAGAATTTTTTTTTATATACCTGTCCATTGTAAGACATATGATTGAAACTATTTTCTCTTAGTAGCCTTTAAAAGTTTTTTCTTAATAGTTCTTCAAAAAGGAGTTTTTTTTTTAACATCTTTATTGGAGTATAATTGCTTTACAATGGTGTGTTAGTTTCTGCTGTATAACAAAGTGAATCAGCTATACGTATACATATATTCCCATATCCCCTCCCTCTTGCCTCTCCCTCCCACCCTCCCTATCCCACCCCTCTAGGTGGTCACAAAGCACTGAGCTGATCTCCCTGAGCTGATCTCCCTGTGCTATGCAGCTGCTTCCCACTAGCTACCTATTTTACATTTGGTAGTGCATGTATGTCAATGCAACTCTCTCACTTCATCCCATCTTACACTTCCCCCTCCCCATGTCCTCAAGTCCATTCTCTACATCTGTGTCTTTATTCCTGTCCTGCCCCTAGGTTCATCAAAACCATTTTTTTCTTTAGATTTCAAAATGGAGGTATTTTTAAATTTTGGTGAATTTATAGATTTTTTTTTCTTTTTACAGATCATCCTTTTGGTATATATGTTTTTTAATAGAGGTTTTGTAGTTTTAGTGCTTACATTTGGGTATATGACTCATTTTGAGTTAATTTTTATGTAAGATAAAAAGTCTAAAAATTACATATTTTATATACATATATATGTAATTTTTGAGTTTTTACATACAGACATCCAATTATTCCAATACTGTGTTAAAAGGACTATCCTTTTTCCATTGGCATCTTTGTCTCTATTCTGTTCCACTGATATATGTGTATTCTCCAACACCACACTGTCTTAATTACTATGGCTTCATAGCAAGTTGTGAATCAGGCAGTGTAAGTTCTCAAAAGTTGTTCTTCCTTTTCAAAATTGTTTTGGCCATTCTAGATCCTTTGCAATTTCATGTAAATCTAGTATCCGTTTGTCAATTTCTATGAAAAGTCCTCCTGAATTTTGTTAGAGATTAGATTGAATCTATAGGTCAGTTTGGAGAGAAGGACCACTTTAATAATACTGAGTTTTCTAATCTATGAACACAGTATATTTCTCCATTTACTTATATCTTCTTCAACTACTCTCAGCAATGTTTTGTAGTTTTCAGTGTACAGGTTTTGCACTTCTTGTTAGATATAGTCCTCAGTATTTTATTCATTGGTGTCTGGTCTAATTTCCTTCCTTCTACTTCACTTGGATTTAGTCTTCTAGCTTCTTGAGGTTGATGTTTAAATTACTGATTTTAGATCTTTCTTCCATTCTAAGATAAGCATTTAGAATACTCTTAGTACTGTATTAGCTGCTTTCCATAAATTTGATATGTTTCTATTTTCATTCAGTTAAAACTATGTTTTTAATTTCACCTATGTGCTATTTAGAAGTGTGTTTAAAATTTAGTTTCCAAGTAATTAAAGTAGTTCTCAGATTTCTTTCTGTTGTTTATTTCTAATTTAATTCCACTTTAACTGGAGAACATACTGTGTATTATATCTATTCTTTTAAATTTACTGAGCCTCGTTTAATAGCCTGACACATATATGGTCTATCCTGAAGAATGTTCCATATGTGCTTGAAGAGAACCAGTATGTTGTTGAGTGGTGTGTTTAATAAAAGTTAATACAGTAAAGTTGGCTGATTGTTTTCACTACTGAATTCCTAGCACCTAGAATAATGCCCTGAACACGACGGGCACACGGTAAATATAAATATTTGCTGACTGAAAGAATACTTTGACTCTGCCACTGAAATCTCTTTCAAAATCTTTATCTAAGTCCTTTACCTTTTCTCAAGATCAAAATTATTTATAAATCAGTTACACTGAGTCATTTTAACCTTAGTTTCAGCTCACTATTTTGAAACACTTCGATCACACTGACTTGAGTATGAAGAAGGCACTTGCTTCCTCAATTCAAAATGCTTCATTAGTCCTTGCTAATAATTTTTTTTGCCGAGTACCTTTAAAATGTTTCCTTTCAAAAGAATTCCACTTTTTAAAAAAATGAGGCAACAGTAGAACTCAGGATTATGAAATGATCATGGATGACCGGTAGAAAGACTTGAGTGGAAATTCTGATCTCACCCTGTGACCTTAGACAAATTTGTTGATTTCTCTGTACCTTAGCTTTTTCATTTGTTATATAAAATTAGGCAATGATCAATATCCAATTTTTTGACAATTTCATAAAACATCTCTGTGAACATATGGTGAGCCAGGCTCTTTTCATTATACAACTGGCTTTTCAATATAGTTTTAAATATAGAAGCCTTTCTTCAGAAATGTAATAAGGTTTAGTTAATTGCATTTGTTCATATAGTTCTTTTACGCTTTTCCCAGTACCATAATACTTTCTGGGTATTTCACTGCAAAACACTTTTAAAAATCATTCTTTAAAATTGGGCATTGTTCTTCTATTTTAGGTCAAACCATATGAATTGCTGATATTTTAACAATTTTTGATATCAAAGAGAGGTTCAAACTAATACACATGTCCTATGTATAATATATTGATACATCCCTTTATTTCATCAAGGGATGATACATTAAACTTAAGCAACTGATAAAAACTGGAGCACAAATTTTGGTTCACATTGCAGTCCATTCAGTCTTTCTTTACTTTTCCAGACAGCGGTTATTACTAACTAGAAATACACTACATATTTCACTTATTATTTTACAAATATTTTTGAGTACCTATTAAGTGTCAGGCACTGTTCCAGGCACAGACAATAAAGCAATGAATAAAAGTAAAAAAACTTCACTTTGTCTCTTCTCACTTCTAGTGAGAGAAACGGACACACATTTAGTATATTAGATGGTAATCAGCACTAAGGAGAAAAAATAGAGCTGGGAAGATGGAGATGATGTCAGGAAGAGAGTCCATTTGCAATTTTAGATGGGATGGCAAAAATTAGGTCCTGAATGAGAAAATGACTTTGGAGTAAAGGTTTTCCGAAACTGAGAGACCCAGCCATATGCCTATCTGGGGCGAGAACTAAACCTGTTACCTCCACTAACACGTAAGCTCCCCAAGAGCAAGTTCTTTGTTCAATTTACTGCTGGTCCAGCATGTAAAACAGTGCCTAGTATACTGTAGGTGCTCAATAAAAATATCTGTTGAAAAACTGAGTATTTCATGCATATACAAACATATAAATGCTTACTTCACACATCTGAGCTGTTATCTGTACCACAAAAGGTAGCATAACAACGTATGCACACCTTGTTTTATTTATGTAATATCTCTTAGGGATTGTTTCAGCCCCTCCTCAGTGCCTCTTTTCTATGTTACAGGATAAATTCTAGAAGAGGATGAGCCAAGTCTGTCTTGCTCACCAGCAACGCCCAGATTGCAGTACCATACCTGATTCATAGTATCTACAAAGCATGAATAGAAACGTGACCGACTGAATGCATGAATAACATCATAAAGGTGTAAAACCAGGGAATAGTTTTAGGAAACAGTACAAAGTTTAGTCTGGAGGATAGGGGACAAGGAAGGCGACAGCAAAGAACAGTTGGGCATGATTCAGTAGGTTATGGGGAAACAGAGTTTTGCTTTAGGAGGCTGATAGTTAATACCTTATTTTGTAGTGAGAGAGGCTATTAGTAGTGGCACTATGAATGGGATAAGACGTTTTCCTATGTAAGAGGCATCAAAACTTACACTAGCTAAAACTTGACTACTCTTTACAAAAGAAGTTCTGTCAATGGGATAAATAATTTCCCCTACAGAAAGGGTTATGGGTAAAATAGAACTTAATAATCAACTGTTCAATTTGATTGTTTCTACTTCTGAGATAAAAAAAAAAAGATTGTAAAGTGTCAGCTTAATCAGCCCTTAATGATATAGCCTAATCAACAACTTGGCTTCGAAGATGGTCATGTGATATATGTCTAATTATTATTCAGAAGTTACTAATACTAATCCCCAAATTTTAAGAGGTGATAATTTAAAAAAATCAAATCAAGCCTCATGATAAGGTATTTTCTTAAAGTTGCAATGAAAGTCATGAAAAAAAAAAACTAAGAGTAAATTCTAAATCAATAAATTATCTTAGAAAAAGTTACAAAAAGAAAAATAAATAAAGGGTTGTCCAGAATACACTCAAGTTTAGTTAAGAGATGTTACTATTCATGTTAATAAGTTGTAAACCTATGTAATATTGAGAAATGGATATTATCCTGTGATTTCACGTAGTATAGTGAAACTGACTCTACTGCCACCCAGTAAGTCTACTTCTGATTTTGTTTTAGCATCTGCCAAAATCACCAGGTATACACTTATTCCCTGTGAGCTGAGAAGGGTTAAAGCCACATTTCTGCACGAATTAGTACGGTGCAATAAACTACATTAACTATGTCTCTTCCTCCAGGAAGCCTTCCTGAATTCTTAAGGCTACGTTAAGTCATACACTCTGAAAGTATCCTCCACTTCACTTTCACCCTGATGGATAAAGAGATTTATAATGATTTTTCAAAGTGCCTTCTTCACTTGACTATAAACTTTACAAAGAAAAGGACCATGCCTCTAATTCCTCAAGTGTAAGAACCCAGTTTGACTTCCCTTTATTTCCCACACTTTGCACAATACTCTATATTATGCAATAAATGGTATTTTGATATTGATGTTAATGATTATAACTCTTTAGGGTCTTCCAACTACCATTTACTAAACCCATTTTCTAACTTTTCCTCCACTTTACCTTAAATTCAGGTATTTCTAAAGGTCCTATCCTTGGCTCTCTTCTTTAGCCATATTGTCTATGTGTTTTTTCCCAACCACTCCTGTTTCCACTATCACCTTTATACACCCGCGGTGGACTTTTACACTGGGGGCTTCCCAGTATTCAGACCCTTGTATAGTCACCTCCCTCTTGAATCTGGCCCATTCTTGTGAGTAGCTTTAAATAAGAATACAGCAGAAGTGACACTTGGCCAGTTTTGGGAATAAGCCTTAAAAAGTCCTTGTCACCTCAATTTGTCTTCATTTTGGAATCTTGAGTAGCCATGTAAAAAATTCCAGCTAACCTGCTCCAGAGATTACAAGAAAAAAGCAAGCGGCAAGGAAAAGGCATTGAGACTACATGGAGAGAGAAAGACAGCTGTCCCTGCATCCCATCTGAGCCCATCCTCCAAACAATCCACAAGTTCAGCACAGCCACATATTAGTGACCACTGGTAAGACTGGCAGAAGAACTGACCAGCTGAACCTAGCTCAAACACAGAAGTATGAGTAAATAAAATGTTTGTTCTTTTAAGCCACTTAGTTTTAGGGTGATTTGCTGTAAAACAGATAAACAAAAGAGCCGGTAAACTAAAAATCTAAATCTCCTGCCCTGACCACTCTCTAGAGATATACCTCTAAACTTCAAACACTAACTTTAGATTTCCACATAGATATATCTACATTTCAAATTCAACACTTGCTAAAATGAATTTTAGTATCTCACCTATTTCCTATAAAGTACTGTGTAAACCGCTGATTTTAAAATTGTATTCCTCAGAATTCTAAGGTTCTAGAGTACTTCTAGAGATTACAATCTGGGTAGATACGTTTCAATTCCAGTTCTTAGTCCCATAATATCATGGGTCACAAAAACTAAGTATAAGCTCAGAATTAAACTAAACAAATCATCATTCAATTAAAACAGAAAACACTGAAACAAAGTACGAAGGAACACACTTTAGCTATGTGACTTTGGACAAGTAACTAACATTTTGACCTGCAATTACTTAATGAAGTATTAGAGATTGGATTTAAATAATCTGATTTTATAAAAGAAATTAATGACATCTTGAATGTAATAGATTATTAGAGAGGCAACACAGTGCAGGGGTTAAGAGCAGAGTGCCTGGGTTCAAATCCTTGGAGATGTTAGAGCTATTAATTGGCAGAATCTTGGTTCACATCCTGTTTCTGCCAGTTAATAGCTCTGTAACTTCTCCAAGTCCCAATTTCCTCATCTGTTAAATGTTTATAAGGTTATTTTAAGTTTATAACTTTATTATAAAAATTAAATGAATCAAGATTTCTAAAGTACTTAGAATACTGCATAGCATATAAAAGGCTGTTAAATAAATTCTACAGAAAATTGTAATCACAAGTTTGTTTTTTTAATATACCATATAATAAATTAATCTATTTCCATAAATTTTATTCCTGAAATGTCTCTAAGAAGCCCGTGTTTAATATAATTAACTATCTAACCAAAATTTCTGCCTTTAGAACACTGATATTTTATGAATGAATAACGTTGCATATACTTTCTGTTGCAGTAGGTTGTTAGATAAGAAAAACATCTTAAAATGATACGGGTCCTCTTAATCAGTAGTAATAATATATTTTCTCATAAAGAAATGTTATCTCCATTTCAAAGTTGATAAATACATTATTTATGTGGCACCATTAAAACTTAAAAATTTACTACTTACCACTGATTGTCTTAGGCTTTCTAGCTATATATTCCTTCCATTTTCTTGAACTGAGCTGGCTGGGAGGAGGAGTAAGTATGCTACCAATGGTACATGGCAATACAAAAAGAGCACCAACCTGGATAAAACAGAACATATTTTTAGTGACTGCACAATGAAATCAACTCTAAAATAGCGTCATCTGACAATTTTCCACTCATATTTCACCTACATAACACGTATTTAGTCACATTCTTTCCCAAGAATTCCACTATAAAAACTAAAAAAAGAAAAACACAAGAACACTGCCCTACCTCCACCAAAAAAAAAAAAAAAAAGCCAGAAAACAGAGAAAGGATTCAAAGTTACAGGTATCCGTTTTACTTCCACTGAGTCATGTATCTCTGAAAACCGTATTCACAATGTTTAAATTTAGGTTGTGGGTATAATTTCTTCGTATATCTGCAAATCAATAAGAGGTCACGAATTCTATCCTCAAAAGATTTTGTCATACCGAGTTATAATTTTATAAACTTTTGACTGGATGGATTATTGGTCTGGCTTCAAAATTAGAATCTAAAGGCAATTTCAAAACTTTTGTTGCTAGATATCAGAGATTTAATGCCAGTAGGTACAAAATTTAGAGAAACCATGAATCATATGACAGAAAACATACAGCAGCTTCTAACTGATTGATGAGCAAACTCAACTTATTCATCTTTGTATTCCCAGTGCTGGGCACACAGATGTTTGTTAAATATTTGTCCCCCCAAACCCACCATAATATATAAATGTAAGCTACAAAATCAGCACATCCCAATACATACATTTTTTTTTTTTTTTTTTTTACTTTTGCGGAAATTTAGGCAAGGCATTTGCTATCACTCTCAAATCTAATGCAAAATCACTTTTAACTGTCCTATGTAGATAGAAGGGTTACATGAGATATGTGACACAAAGTTAATTAATACTTTTAGTTGCTATTTATTATTTTTACTTACGTATTCTTAACTAACGAATATGAAAATAAGTTTATCGGGAGTAAAACAAGGAAGGTAAAATTAAATATGCTTATTTTTGTTGATTATTATAGCCATAACCTTTTAATTTTAAGTCAAATGTATTTTACATAGTCAAGCATTAGACATTAAAAATAAAAATATTTAGGAATGGAAAATAATCATTAACTATAAAAGATATATATTTAATTTCCTAAACACTAAGTCCTAGTCCTTCCTTCTTGCTTAAGACTTCTTAGACCAAAATG